>NC_134542.1:54810996-59810996 GCF_050624435.1 Tenrec ecaudatus
GGTATGTGGCTAGTAGGTCTCCCTCTTGACTCAATCTGAATCTGCTCTCGGTTCCAAACTTCCTCACTTGTTCCAGGACAAAGTTCTTCTCTAGCTTTTTAAATATTGTTGGTGGTCTTTTTCTTACTTTTTATTTTTATCTTTATATCATTATTATATTCCTTGTTCCATTTCATTTTTGTTTTTTATTGTTTCCATTAGGTTTCCAGTTTATGAAGCACAGAAGGAGTGGATGCATAGAGATAACAATTGATGCAGTGGTTTATTGTATACAGGGGTGGTGGGAAGGATGTGGGAAATTTGGGAGCAAACAGTGAAGTTGGGAGAGGTGAGGGAGAACTAGAACTGATTGTGACTATGCACATACAAAACATTTTAAAGACAATTTAACTATTGAAATGCATGACATGTGATTATATCAAGAACACTACTTAAAAAAGAAAGACAGAAACCAAACTTTACCAATGGCTACCATGAATGAAGGAGGAAGTGTTTTTGCTTAGGGGGCATTGAGTTTATGGTTATGGTGGTGGAATGATTTGAAAAAGTCTATCAATAATAATTGTAAAACATGAAGAGTATAATCAATGGCACTGAATTATATATGTAAAGGAGAGAGAGAGA
This sequence comes from Tenrec ecaudatus, assembly GCF_050624435.1. NCBI lineage: Eukaryota > Metazoa > Chordata > Mammalia > Afrosoricida > Tenrecidae > Tenrec > Tenrec ecaudatus. Next base: position 54,811,621 of record NC_134542.1, read on the forward strand.
GAGAGAGAGAGAGAGAGAGAGAGAGAGAGAGAGAGGAGAAAAAGGAAAAGACAACCCTTGGGTCTGAGTTTTACAGCCTCAGAAGCCATGGAAAGCAGTGTTGGGTCTAATGCAGAGGTCACTCTATGCGTTAAAATCAACTTAATAGCCAAGTTTATTTTAAGTCAAAATGTCAAAATTTTAAAGAATCTCAGAAAGCTGAATTTGGATAGTAAGGAAAAAAAATCTATTTCACACATTTCAGTAGTGTCTGGCAGTACATAAACCACTTTAAACTCGTGTGATTTTCTAGCATTAAAATTAAATTAATAAATGTTTACTGAAATTAAGTGTATACAGTTAATAAATATACAGACATATGCATACAAAAATATATAGAGAGCTAACTTAGAATGTAACACCTTATCATTTGATCTCCCTTTTGACCCATTTTGAAGTTGTCGTTAATATTTTCTGCTTTCTTTTCAATTGAGGTTTTTCTCTGTTTTGTCTTCATTTTGATGTTTTTGTTTTGCATAATTTCTGTAAATGAAATTCAAGATAGGTAAATCTGCAGAGATAGTAACTGGATTAATAATTATTCATTATTATTAATAATTAATAATAGGGGCATGGCAGGGGAGGTTGGGGAAAATGGGGAGCTAGCAGTGAGTATAAGGAATAAGACAATGTTCTGAAATTGATTGTGATGATGACCGCACAACTCTTCTTAATATTGTTGAACTATTCGATTTTATGATGTTGGAATTATATTCCAATAAAAGAATTTTTTAAATGGGTCAAACAACTCAGGGACACAAAGAAACCCATTGGACAGAATAGAACTGCTCTATCTGGTTTCTGAGTCTGTAAATCTTCATGGAAGCAGATTACTTGATCTTTCTCCTATGGACCTGCTGGTGGTAGCAGTCCAGTGCATAAGCCGCTCCCCCACCAAGGCTCCTTTCCTCAGATATTACAGCCAAGAATACCACCGGGAATGATTCTACCTGCAACACAGAGGAGCACCAGGTTAAAAAGAAAAAAAGACGATGGAAGGAATACAGAGTCACTGTACCAAAAAGAATTGGGTGGCATTCAACCATTTCCCAAGGTAGCAAATAATCAAGATGCAATTATGTTGGATGTGTAGTAGATATGGATTGTACCGCAATCCTCGGGGTTGACAGATCCGACCACCAACTGCTCCATGGGAGAAAAAAAATGGCTTTCCATTTAAAAGTTATAGTCTTGGGAAAGAACCAGGGCAGGTCTAACATGTCTTTTTGAGATTGTGGGTGGGCATCAACTCAATGACGGTGAGTGAGTGAGTGAGTGAGTGAGTGAGTGAGTGAGTGAGTGAGTGAAAAATGATATTGAAGAAAAAAGTTCAAGGTGCACTGAAAGCATTAGTAAAAAAAAACAAGGATCCAGGAATTAATAGAGTCCCAATTAAAATATTTAAATAAGCTGATGGATACTAGAAGCATTCACTTATCTATGCTAACAACATTTGGAAGAAGTCAAATGAGTATAAAAGATTGATATATGTGCCCATTCCAAAGAAAGGTGATTCAGCATAATGCAAAAATTATCAAACAATATCATTAACCTCACTTGCAAGTAAAATTTGCTGAAGATAATTCAAAAATGGCTAAAGGAGCACACCAACAGAGAGCTGCCAGAAAGTTAAACTGGATTCAGAAAAAGGTTGTAGAATGAGGGACATCATTCCTGCCATCAGATGGACCTTGACTGAAAACCAGAAAGACGTTTACTTATGTTTTATCAATCATGCAAAAACATTGATTTTGTGGAACATAATAAACTATGGATAACTTTGATAAGAATAAGAGTTCCCGAATATGTCATTGTGCTCATTTGGAACCCTCTACATAAGCCAAGGGGCAGGAATTGGAACAGAACAAGTGAATGTTGTATGATTTAAAATCAACAAAGTCAATGTTAGTGTTGTATCCTTTTAACATATTTGTCCAATCTGTACCCTGAGCAAATAATCTGAAAAGCTAAACTACTTGAAGAATATGATGTCAAAATTAGAGACTTATTAACAACCTGAAATATGCAGATTTTGTTTGCTGAGCAGTGAGGAGCAAGTGAAATGCATGCAGTTGAAAATAAATGACTGTAATCTTCTGTATGAATTGTAGGTCTTTGTAAAAGCCTCACACCTGCACCAATAGATATCATCATGATACACTGAGAAAAGAATGAAGTTGTTGTGAATTTCGTTTTGCTCGGATCCACAATCAATACTCATGGAAGCACAGTGAAGAAATGAAACGGCATATTTAATTGGGAAAATCTGTTGCACAAAACCTCCTTAGAGTGTTGGGAGCAGGGTGTCACTTGGAGCACTGGTGTGTGCCTGACCTGAGCCAGGTATTTTCAATCATCTCATACGTGTGTGAAAGTTGGAGCTTGAATCAAGGAAACTGAAGAAGAATCAACGCATTTGGATGATGGTGTTGAAGAATAATATTAAAGTAATACGGACTGCCCAAAGATCATGCAAATCTGCTTTGGAAGAACTGCAAAAAGAAAGCTCCCCAGAAGTGACTGGTCTCATATTAAGTAAAGTAGACAGATATTAAAATAGAAGACCTTCAAAAAGACAGATTGACACAGTGGCTGCAAGAATGGACTCAAATGTAACAATTGTGAGGATGACAGTGGATTGGGTGGTGACTCATTCTTTTTCTTTTTTAGTTAACATTTTTATTGGTACATAATGCACATGTCATATAATTCAACCATATCAAGAAGAATTGTATAATCCTTACCACATCCAATTTTAGAACACTTTCTAGTCCCCCCCCCCCCCGATTAAATCTCCTTTAAAATGGCTTTTGTACTCACATTCAGTTCTAGAGTTCCCTCCTCCTCCCACCTTCATTGTTTACTCCCCAAATTCCCTCACCCTGCCCATCTCTCCCCATCTTCCTACATCCCCTACACACCCTTGAATCAGTTATTATTTCTATGCATCCACTCCTCCTGTGCTTCCCAAACTGGCAAACCCGACAGAAACAATAAAGAACAAAAGTGAAATAATGTGGTAAGGATAAAGCATTAGTAATATAAAGATAAAAATATAAACAATGAATAAAAAATAAAGATGACCATCAATATTTTAAGAGCCAGGGAAAAACTTTTTGTCATGGAACAAGCCCGAGTTCCTTGCACCTAGCCCAAATGCAGACTGGGTCTAGAGGGAGATCAAATGACCCCGGATCGAGCTGGGCCCAGCACAATCAAGAGTACAGGGATCTAAGTTTGACAGGAAGGTTGCTCCAGACCCTGGCCTGTGGCTAGAGGGGACCTGCCAGTGGTCTGACTAGACACTCTGCAGATAGGTTTAGGACTCCCACCATGTTCCACAACTTTCCATAATTTTAGCTCTGATACTTTTCATCGTATTTGAATTTCACTGTCATCATCTTTGGATCACACAAACTGGTATGCTTCTTGCACGTTGATTCCTCCTCACTTAGGTGGCTGCCCATCTGAGTACAAGCCTCCAAGACCCCAGACACCATTCTGATTGAAAGCCGGGCACCATCTGCTCTCCTCACCACACTTTGCTGTAGCACCTTTATGTTCAGCGAACATCCCATGAAGGCGAGTGTCAAGTAGGGTCATGGTATCAGAACCAACTCTTCCTGGACTTCAGCCAGAACCAAGCAGGAGCTCAGAATCACCTGCTCATCCATGGAACATATACAATCGAGGTTTACTTTGCCAGTCATCTTATATCAAAATTAAGCCCTCATAAGACAAGCCCCACCAGCACCAGCAACAAACCAACCAGCAACCAAACAATCAAACAAAGAAAAACACAGAACAAACAAACAAAAACAAGCTAAAGGCAGGAAAATAAAACCCATATAATTTTTTAAAAGGTACAGCATTGTGAATCATACCCCAGAGGTAAAAGGCAATTTCACTAATGACATCAGCTTTCCCAATGAGACTGCACTCTGGACAAGGAGTCTATGTGGGTACAGATCCACCTGGAGACCCGTGAGCTATTGCCCCACACAATGCGATCTCCTGTTCCATCAAGCTCTGTTTACCCCAAGTATCGGGCGTGGTGGCAGGGAAGAGCTTGTGGCAGGGAAGAGCTTCCTGGCTCAGTTCCTCCAAATTCAGAGCCCTACCCAACAGATCAAAACCTGTCATGTCACGTCAAGGGGGCACTGAGACACCCAACACATCCTGATTCTGGGTCCCCCTCCAGTGAACACCCCCATGTCTGCCACCTCCAGTGCCAAGTTGGCCATTCTCAGCATCCTCTTCCATCCCAGAACGCCAGTCCTCAGCCCAAGGATGTAGGCAACCTCATTTCATTTTGCCAGACCTCTACGCCAAGTCCTTCTTGTGTAGCCCCTGCATGATGCCACGCTACCTGCACTATCCGTGTGCCAGGTCAGCTTTAACCCATGGCATGGTTCATTGAGGGTTGGCTAAAAACGTATTCAGAGGCTACCCAGGAACATAAAATCTGGTCCACTGCCGCCCTAGGTTCCCTACAATCATCGTTTAGCACCCCTTCCTGGTGTGAAGTCCCATCTCCCCAGTCACCACTATACTCACTAATTTAACGGTCAGCGTCTCCTCCTAATGTAGCTGCTCCTCTCTCTTGTTCTCAGTTTCTTTCCCTGGCAAGTATCTCCTTCCATTCCTCTGGGGGACCCCTGACTTGCTCCAGTCTTGTCTTGACGTTGTTTGAGGGCTCCTCCTTCCACTTGGTTCCTGTGAAGTGTGTAAAAGGTGGGTGATGTGTGCTGCATAGCCAGTAGATAGCATTCTCTCCTTTTGTTCAGGAATTCTTTCCTAAGATTTGTTTAACTGGTGTTTCTTCTTGTAGTAGTGAATTCACACAATACTTGTCCTTTTGTGATTGACTAACTTCACTCAGTGTAATCATTTCCAGGTCCTTCCATGTCATGTGGTGTTTCATACTATCATCACTATTCTTCGGGGATGCATAGTATTCCATTGTGTGTATGTACCATAGTTTCCGTATCCATTCTTTGACTGTTGGGCATTTGAGCTGCTTCCAGTTTCTTGAATTGTAAACTGTAATGCTATAAACATGAGAGAGCATACATCTCCAGGTTCTCTCCAATGTTTGTTGATCTTTTATTTGACTAGCATTGTAGATACAAAGTGGTATCCCATCACATCTTCCTGATGGCTAGAGATCTTGAACATTTTTTCATGTTTTTAGCCATCTGTATTTCACTTTTGGTGAACTGCCTGTTCATGTCTTTTCTCATTTCTTAATTGGATCTATTATTGTTTTATTTATTAGGCTGTCATAGCGTTCTGTATATTTTGATGATTAGCTCTTTGGCCAATGTGTCATTGATAAAAATTTTCCCATTCTGTGGGCTCTCGTTTCACTCTCCTAATAAAGTCTTTTGATGTGCACAGTGATGTATTTCCAGCATGTCCCAGTGATTACTTCTTCAGCATGTCCCAGTGATCGTGTCTTCTGTTGAGTTTGCCTCCTCCATTATGCTCAGTAATCTATGTATGCCCTGCAATAGGTCCCTTAAGTTTGTTCCAACCTTCTCACTGATGATCCTGATGACTTTGGGGTTTATACTTAGGTCTTTAATCCAGTTTTAGTTTAATTTTGTGTACGGGGAAAGGTATGGGTCTGTTTCATTCTTCTGCATATAGAAATCCAATTTGTCTAACACTATTTGTTGAAGAGACTGTCTTCTCCTATTGGCTCTTTCTAGGTCCTGTGTCAAAGATTAGTTGGCTGTAGGCTGATGTGTTTGTCTAGGTGGGACGTTCTGATCCGTTGGCCTATATACCTATCATTGTACCTGTACCTGGCTGTTTGGACTACTGCGACTATGCAGGAGGTTTTTACATCAGGCCGTGTTACACCTCATACTTGGTTCTTCTTTTTAAGAAGTTCCTTGCTTATCCTGGGTCTTTTGCCTGTCCTTATGAAACTGGCAATTAATTTTTTCCATTTCTTTAAAAAATTTATGCAGTATTTGAATTGGTATTGAATTGTATCTGTAATGTGTTTTAGGTAATATTGTCATTTTCACAATATTAAGTCTGCTTATCCATGAACATGGGCTATTCTTCTATTTATGTAGGTGGTTATTAGTTTCTTGTCGTGTTCTGTAGTTTCTCTATATAGTTCATTTGTTTCTTTAGTTAAGTTTATTCCTAAGTATTTAATATTGTGAGTGGTTTTTGTAAATTGTATTGATTTCTTAATATTTCTTTTGTAGCCCTCTTCACTGGCATACAGGAATCAAATTGATTTCTGGCTATTAATTTTGTATCCTTCTACCTTCCTGAATTCCTCAATTGTTTCCAGCCGGCGTTTTGTGGAGACTTTTAGGTTTCCTTTATAGAGAATCATACCATCTGCAAATAGTGAGTTTCACTTCTTTGCCAATTTGTATTCCTTTGATTTCTTTTTGTGGTCCTATGGCTGTAGCTAAAACTTATAGCACAATGTTGAATAGGAGTGTTGATAGGGAGCATCCTTTCCTGGTTCCTATTTTGAATGGGAAAGTTACTAGTTTTCCCCCATTGAACATGATGTTGGCTATTGGTTTCTCATATATATCTTTCATAATGTTCAGGAATTTTCCTTCTATGTCTATTTTGTTGATTGTTTTGAACAGAAATGAGTCTTGAATGATTTCAAACATCTTTTCTGTATCTATTGATATAATCACATGGTATTCATTTCTTGCCTTGTTTATGTGGTAGATTATATTGATTGCTTTTCGAATATTGAACCATCCCTGCATACCTGGAAGGAATCCCACTTGGCCAAGGTGGATTTTTGTTGTTGTTGTTGTTGTTATGCCAGCATGTTCTATTGGCCAAGATTTTGTTGAGGATTTTAGCATCTATGTTCATGAGCGATGTTGGTCTATAATTTTGCATTTGGGGAGGAGGGGGTCTTTGCCTAGTTTGGGTATCAATGGTATGCTGGTTTCATAGAATGTGTTTGGAAGTTGTTGTCTTTTTCTATGCTCTAGAAGAATTTGCGTAGATTGCTGTCAGGTCTTCTTTGAATATTTGGTATAATCCCCCTGTGAAACCATCTGGACCTGGGTTTTACTTGGTTGGTAGTTTCTTAATGATTTGCTCTATGAGGGATACCCCTTCAAAAATAGAAAACAGCTCTTCTGGGCAGAGCTTTCATAGTACCAATGTTTCCTACTAGGCAAACTTTGAACAACTTGCTCTGAGTTAGTGCACCAGTGGTGTTTCCTGAGAAGGTTCTCTCTGGTCACAGTGAATTTTTTCATAAAAGAAGTTTTTCTCAAACCTCATGTTTTGTGATGGCAAATTTAAGAGAACAGCGTGCAGCTATGAAATTTTATATCCTGCTCAGGAAAAAGGCCACAGAAACTGTTGTGATGTTGGGCGCAGCTTACAAAGACAGGACTGTGAGAAAAAGTCAAGTGTACAAGTGGTTTTCTCATTTACAAAAAGATGAAATATCAATTAATGACAAACCCTGTACTGAACATCTGTCCACTTCCTGAGCAGACAAAAATGTCAACTCATGTACATTTGGAGTTCATTCCAGCAGGTCAGGCTATTAATCAAGCTTTCTGCTTAGAGATTCTGAAAAGATTGCCGAACAGTGTATGACCAAAATGGCCTGATTTGTGGCAGACAGGGGACTGGTTTTGCCAGCATGACAATGTACCTGATCGTGCAGCTATTTCAGTGCACCAGTTTTTGGTGAAACCCAGCATTCCTCCTTTGCACCACACACCTCAATCACCTGACCCCACTCGTGCAACTTCTTTTTGTTTCCATGAGTAAAGAGGATCATGAAAAGACAGCGGTTTGACAGTGGAGAAGAGGTAAAGGAAAAACGAGGGAGGTGCTGACAGCCATCCAAACAGATGAGCTTGAGAAATGTTTCCAAAAATGGAATCGCAGATTTGACAAATGTGTTGAGTATAATGGAAAGTATATTAAAGGTGATAGGTTGTTTTGTAAAAAAAATTTTAATTCATAGCTTTGAAAAAATCTGGGTTTTGGGGGGTTCCTCCTCATATTTCTTCTTTTATTGTGAGTCTGTTGAGTTTTTCAATACGTCTGTATTAATTTGGGTGGATGTTGTGTTACTAGGTATCTGTCTATTTCTGCTACATTGTCAAATTTGTTTGAATACAGTTTTTTGTAGTACTATTTTTTTATTTCATTTGGAGTTGTTGTAATGTTACTGTTTTCATATCTTATTTGGGGTGTTTGCATATTTTCTTTTTTTTTCCTTTGTTAAATTTGCCAGTGCTCTATTTTGTTAATCTTTACAAAGAACCAGATTCTTGTCTTGTTGATTTTATCCATTTTTTCCATACTATTTATTTCTGCTTTCATCTGTGATTTCCTTCTGTCCTTTGTTGAAGGGATTGTGTTCTAATTCTTGGAGGTGTTGTATTAGAGAGCTAGAGTGTTGATTTTGGAATATGTTTTTCTCCTCTTTTTTTAACATGTGTGTCCATAGCTTTAAATTAGCCTCTGATGACTGCTTTTGCTGTTTCCCAAAGAATTTGACCTGTTGTGTTGTGTCCTCATTTTCTCAGGAATTTTTTAATTTCCTCCTTTATTTGCCTTATTACCCAGTCATTTTTTAGGATTAAGTTGTTCAGTCTCCATGTGTTTGTTTTTATTTTTGTTCATTTTATTGTTGATTTATAATTTTATAGCTTTGTGGGCTGAGAAGGTTGATTGTAGGATTTCAATTATTTTAAATTTTTTAAGGTGAGACTTGTGGCCCAGTGTGTGGTCTATTCTGGAGAAAGTCTTCAGCACACACTGGAGAAGAGCATATACTGGGTTTCTGTTGGATGGAGTTTTCTGTATATGTCTGTGAGGTCATTCTTGTTGATTGTGTTACTGAGCTCTTTTGTGTCTTTGTTGAGGTTTTTCCCTTGGTGTTCTGTCTTTCCTTGAGAGTGGTGTATTAAAGTCTCCTGATTTTATTGGTGATGTCTCTAGAAACTTTTTCAATTCTGTGAGGATTTGATTGATGTATTTCAAGGGTCTTTATTTGGGTTCATACCTGTTTATTATAGTTATGGTTCTTGATTGACTGTTCCCTTTATTATTATGTGGTGTTCATTCTTATCTCTTATTATATTGTTTGATCGAAGTCTATCTTCTCAGAGATTAATATTGTTACACCTGATTCCTTTTGGTTGCTGTTTGCTTGGTATACATTTGTCCCACCTAGGATCCTTTTTATCTGCTCATGGCTTTGTTTGTGGAGTGTGTTTCTTGTAGGCAGCAGATTGATGCAGTTTGTCTTCTTATCTATTCTGTTACTCTCTAATTACTGGTGCATTTAGTCAATTAACATTCAGTGGAATTGTTGATCTATATATATTTGTTATTGTCATTTTGCTTCATATATGCTTGCGTTGTGTGTTTGTATGTGTATTGTATTTAATGTCTTTGTCCTTCCTGTGTTATTTCCTTGCATTATGTGCTGCCCTGTATGTTGGCTTTTTTGAGGAATTGTTGTGAGTTTGATTTCAGGTTTGCTTATTGTTCCTGCTGGTTTTCTAGCCATAGTACTCCACTGAATATTTTTTGCAGTAATTTTTTTCTATTATAATCATATGTGGTGCTCGTTTTTGTGAATTACTTTAGTTTCTCTTGTCTAGAAATACTTTTATTTCTCCATCATATTTGAGTGAAAATTTTTGTGGGCACTAGATTCTAGATTGACAATTTTCCCCCCATAGTACTCTGTATACATCCCTCCCTGGTCTTCTGGCCGGCATGGTTTCTGCTGAGAAAGCTGAGGTTCTTCTAAGGGCAGATACTTTGTGCATAACTGATCTTTTATTCTCTGGCTGCTCTCAGTATTTCTTCCTAGTTGTTGATATTAGACATCTTGACTCTGATGCTCTGGAGAGATTTTCTGTTGTGATCTCTGGCTGGGGTTCTTTTGGCTTGCTGGATAATTATCTCTTCCTCCTTTCGACATTGAGAAAAGTTATCTTGCAGGAGCTCTTAGACTATTCTCAGGGTGCATTCTTTTGTCCTTTCTTTTTTAGAATTGTGTCCCACACTGTTCTCGAGCTTTTCTCTGTCTTTTTTGCATTTTTTGTTATTTGTTCTTCTTTTAGGTTGGAATCTATATCTTTGTCTTCCAGCTCACTGAGACAGTTAAGGTTTATTGTGCCAACCTGGCCGATAAACACTTATGGGGTTAATTGAAGGGCGGAGGGATAAATGGCTCAGTGAGCCTCGCCTTTCCAGTTCTCGGGTCTCTTGCTTTGTGATGGTCGGACCAGGGTGCGGCTGCCTTAGCCAGTTCCCTGCTTCAGCCAGCAAGGCTCACTCCCTGAAATACATCTCTGAGGAGAAGCCACATGAACTTGCCCCGATGCAGCCCTGGGTGCTGGAGCAGCCATGTGGAGACTCCTGCCAGCACTGAGATGCTTACACATTCACTGATTCGGCTTTCCTCCTGCAGTCGGCATCATTATGTGTGCTTTGTGAGATGGAGGAGGACTTTGTGGATTGGTATCGGACATACGGGTTAATGTAGGACTTGTGGGCTTGGGCAGCACTGGGTTGGGATGTTTTCTTGATGTGCACTTACCCTTTATATAAAACTCTCTCTTATACATGAGTTTCTGTAGATTTGTTTCTCTAAAGCACCCAGACTAACACAATTGAGGTCTGATTGGTATTCAGTTATTTGTTTCGGAGTGTGTGTGTGTGTGTGTGTGTGTGTGTACAGATTTCTTCTGTTGTTTTCTTGACATCTTGGCATCACTATTAGGAGCATTAGGGAGGGAGTGCTAGGTGGAGTGGTTAGTTCTGCTTGGTGGTCCAGTAGGTGGGTTATGTGCAGCAAGTATCTGGGGTAAAGTGTCCGTTCAGGAGCTAGAGGAGTGATCAGGCAATGGGGGAAGTGTTCTGTGAGGGAGAGAGAAAGGAGTAGTAGGTATAGAAATGGTAGTGGTTGGGTGCTGTTATTTGGTAGATTAAAGGAATAGAGATTAGAACGTGTCTGATTTGTGATGATGGGAGAGTGGGTATTAAAATTTAATATTTAAAAAGCCTAAGTTTAGGGAGTGCACTGAGCTGTACTTCAGGGACTGTGGCTTCGTCTTGCCATGAGCCTTACTGTGCTCTCTGCAGGGGGAAATCAGAGAAAGAAGGCCAGAAAAGCCACTGAGTGCAGGCAGCAGGTGGCAGGGATGCCAGGGCCACCTCTGCTATGAGCTCCATGGGGGGAAATCAGAGAGAGGGGCCTGAAAACAATTCCAGGGTGCTGAGAGGCCAGGTGCCACACCTAGAACCCCAGAACTGGCCTCTTCGCCTGCTGATCTCTGTGCCTCATGTGGGGAGGTCTAGGCAGGGGACCCCACATCCATACCTTCTTCCTGGAAGTAAGCAGTGCTTCATTCTGTTTTATGTGGAGTCACCACAAGTTGGAAAGAACCTAACCGTTCTTAACAACTACATGTCCCAGAAACTTCTTGTCGCTTGCAATACATAAATTAATAAAATAAGCAAAAGTCTCTGCCCTCAGGAAGCTTACAATCCAATGGGTATAGATAGACAGTAAATAATAAACAAGATAAACATGGAAGTTATGTAGTGCATTAAAAGTTGATAAGTGCTATTAAAATATACATTATAGAGCAAGATGAAAGGATCTCTAGAATTGGGTGCATGGACAGATACATTGTTCGGGGAAATACGAGAAGGACTTTAGAGAGTTATCAAAAAGAAGAATCTTTGCATTAATTTACCACTCTTCCCTTGATTTGGAAATTTTCTATAAAACAGTTCCTTACCCTATTACCCTTTTCAGCTATAAGAATTTTTAAGTATTTCTACAGATCAGCAATATTTCCAAATAAGTTGTTTGCGAATAGAACTGTGTGCCCCGCAGCCCGATAGCAGAGATTGTGATTTCAGAGTTTGATTTCACAGTGACGGAGCCCTGGTTTTGTCGTAGGTTATGTCTTGGACTGCTGAGACCACAATTCAGTTTGGACCCACCAGCCACTCCAGGGGAAAAGAAGACAGTTCCTCTTTCTGTAACAATTTACAGTTTCAGAAACCCCTGGGGCTGTTCTACTCTGTCCTGTGGGCTCAACATAAGTTAGAATCAACTCAATGCTAGCTCACTTATATTTGGATTTGCACTAAAAGGGGGACTGGTGGCACAGTGGAGAAGCACTCAGCTCCTGCCTGCCAACTGCCCATGGAAGAAAGATGTGTCAGATCACTTCCATAAAAATTGTACCCTTGGAAAATCTACCTGACACTTTCAGCCCGTCCTATAGAATCAATATAAGTCATACTTGAGTCAACAATAATAGGTTTCGTTTGGTTTGGGGTGTGATTCATAATAACAGCTTTTAAAATTGCTTCTCATATGATACAAAAATAATCAATTCCCAGAGATACATATTGAAAACTCGTGTATGTTAACTATAACTCCCTGCACTATGAGTTGAAGCCACGGCTCCACTTTACAAGGAGTTACATCTCTCTCTAAAGTGATAAAAATATATGGACCTAAAAGGTAACAATAAAGGGCTAAGTGCAATTAGTGCCAAGTGAATGAGACAGAAAATGGGACCACAGGCTCATGGATACAAAGCATGGCTCCCAGGGAGCCTCCTGGAGTCTCCTAAAGGAGACATATCTTATGCTGGAGTAGAAATTAAACCTGGCAGTAAGGGCCAAGACATGAATTGGACAGAGTTTAAAGGTCTATTGTTCTGGAGCAATGTCTAGATAAAATCAGCCAAAATGAAAAATTAAAATTGGAAAATAATGTTGGAAGAAAAAAGCCAGGTCTGTGTGGCCAAGGACACCAGCTTTGACTCTCTCCTTTCTTCTCACTCTCTCTTCTTTCTCACTCCCTCTGGTTGCCTGAATTAATCAAAATATATGAAGTCAGACGGAATTGATTCCGAACTCTGCTTTTCAATCCTGTCTGACCTGAGAAAATTATTACACTGACAAACACAGTTTGGTGCTTGAAATGTTGGACTTGTTTCTGGGCATATTTGACCTACTGGTTTCAAAATGTCAGCAGTCTCCCCCTCTCCCCACTAGTTTTTGAGATACAGAACATATGCCGCATGCATGCATCAGGATATTTTAGTGCTGTGTTGGTTGGCCTGAGCTAGAGCAAGTACACTCTGGCTTTATTTAAAATAGTATGTCTTGTATTAAATATTTAGATCAAGTTATACTTTACATGGTATCTATTGTGCCAACCATATATTTGAACAATGAAAATTATATGAACTTGGAATTTTCTGCAAGTATTGGCAGCTCCAATTTATTATCATAAAAGGGGCCCAAAATAAGAGTTAGAATAAATAAGGAATCCTGATGGCATAGTGGATTATATGTTTGACTGCTAAGCATGAGGTCAACAGTTCAAGCCCAGCAGTTGCTCTGCCAGAGAAAGATGATACTTAGTTCTCCCATAAAGATTTACATCCCTAGAGACCCACAGAAGAAGTTCCACTCCTTCCTACATGGTCACTGTGAATTATAATTGACTGTCTAAGAGTGAGTTTGGTACAATAAATAGAGATTTATATCTTCAGATGGGTCTGGCAGAGTTCACACTCCTTTATTAAAATTAAAATGTTCTCCAAGTCTTGCTATATAATAGCACAACTTCTCTACCTGTGCACAGAAACTCTTAAAAGCAAAGTTGGAATTTTTCTTATAAAGAAGGTTCGAATCATCCTCACCTCTGAAACATTTAACATGAATTATCTATTGATTGATATGTATTAAAGTATTCTGAAATGTTTACTGCATACTTTGAAGAAGGAAAATTTACAACTTCAAAATATGTATCGAAAGTACTATGAACTTTTACATTTTCTATCATCTAAATCACCCTCCCACCTTCCATTCATATGCTTTTTTCCATTTCCTTCTCTATTGTCTACTCTCCTCAAGCCGTGTTCTTACTTCATCGTCTCCCACTTGGAGCCTCTGCATAGGTTGCACAGCCTCCCATAACAACAAGAAAAACTGCTGCCATCAGATGGAATTTTTTTATTCTGATCATATTTTTTAATCATTTTATTGGAGTCTCATACAACTCTTATCACAATCTATACATCCATCCATTGTGTCAAGCCTTCTCAAAGCATTTGCCTATAGGACAGAGACAAACTTTCCCTTTTGGGCTTCCAAGCCTTTGCATCTTTTAATGACTACAGAATGATTGGTGGATTGAAACCACTGACCTTGTGACTGGAAGCACAGTGCATAACCCACTGGCTACTGTGGTCCATATACAGCTTTCCTTGGAACTCCCTTAATATGTAATTCTTTTTCAAACATTCCCTAACATTCTGTCTTATCCTGTAATGTTTGGGTATGGATTTTCCTCGTATTTAAAAATGGGATGATAAATTAATAAATTAGTATCACTTAATAGTTGAAATATAGTGGAATGCCATGTCTAAGAAACTAGAGCTGATGTGGTCTACCCAATGGAATTTTCAGAGTCAATGCCCCAAATAAACCCAGGAAAAGGCTTAAAAACCAAGAAACCAGATGGGGGATATATTTTTTTAATTGAATTGTGTTATCTGGGCCTCAGTTTTCTTACCCATAAATAAGGTTAATTTTATATCTACTTAATAAATTCTTAAAATCGTATCCTAAAGGAGTAATAATAATTACTAATATTTATCAGAATATGTACAGCAATGGGGTTTAGGTAATCAGTGGTGAGATTATTTGCATCTATCGTTTAATGTTTAGAGTTACCTTTATGGTATATTTTTCATTCCACTTGTACAGATAAGTAAACCGCACAAATAATTTGCCTCTAACTTTACATTAAATGATGAAAATCTGACAAATTCGGTATGGAGCAGATACTTTGCTGAGATCAGGTCTTCTTCCTTAGCCAATCTGACAGGCCAGAGATCATAAATGCAGATGATACCACTGACACCGAGTACACTTGCCCCATGGGGTCGCTGTGCAGGTTTCTGAGACTGTGCATCTTTGCTTTGCGACAGACTCATCTTTCTCTGAAGGAGTGGCTGGTCGTTTTGAATCAACCTTGCAATTAATAGTGCACAGCCTAGCAATGCATATGATGGTGCTTGTTGTTTACATAATTATTCCTCGTAGATTCCTTAAGATGGTTGTTGTTTGTTGCTCCTATTGTGGTTTATATGATTGTTATTGTTATAGATGAGAAAACTGACTTCTCTGTCAGTTTGTCTTACCACGTTGGCTTGTCCGTTGCTGTGTTACTGGAAGCGATGTCACTGGGATTTTCAAAGACAGCAGGCTCCCCCAAAGTGAACAGGTTTCAGCAGAGCCACCAAACAAGAAGCAGGCTATGAAGAAGGCATCAGCTGTCCGCTTCAGAGCGCATCACCACTGAAAACCTAAGGCATAGCAACGCAGTGCAAAAAAAAATGTTTTTTTCACAGCTTGACCCTTAGATAATATCATGATAGATGGAGGAAAGATTGAAACGGTCAAGGTTTTCAACTTCCTTGGGTCCACAAACATTATTCCTAGAAGCAGCAGTCGAGGGATCAGATGGCACCTTGCATTGGGTCAATCTGCTGCACAAGACCTTCTTTAGAGTATTGAAAAGCAGGGCATCTACTTAAAGACTAAATGGCACCTGGACCAGACCATGGTATTTTCGATTGCTTCATGTGCCTGTGAAAAGTGATGCTGAATAAGGCAGTTCAAAGACAATCAGTGCATTGGAATCGTGGTGCTGTAAAGGAATGTTGCGCAGTACCATGGGCTGCCCAAAGAACAAACAAACCTTTCTTGGAAAAAGTACAGACAGAATGCTCCTTGGAGGCAAGGATGGTGAGAATTTGTCTTTTATACTTTGGACACGCTGTCAGGAGAGAACGTCTCTGGAGAACATCATGTTGGATAAAGTAGAAGGACAGCAGAAAAGAGGAGAGCCTTCAATAGGTGGATGGACACGCTGGCTACCATGGGCTCAAGCGTGAAGATTGCGAGTGAGGCACAGGAGCGGGCAGTGTTTGTATCTGTGGCGGTTAGAGTCGCTATGGGTAGGAAATGACCCAAGGACCCCTAGCAACAACAAAATCCAGTATAACTGCACTGATAACTGACACAACAAAAATAGATTGGAATCTGATGAAGTATATTCTTAGATTTAAACAGAAAGTGCTTTTTCCTAAAACAGTGAAAGACAACTCTCATCTTTTTTTAATAAATCTTTTTATTGGAGCTCATACAACTCTTATCACAGTCCATACATACATCAATTGAGCAAAGCACCCTTATACATTCGTTGCACTCATCATTCTCAAAATTCGCCTTCCACTTGGGTTCCCGGAATCAGCTCGGTTTCCTTTTTTCCCCCTCCCCCTCCCTCCCCACTCCCCCCTTCTCCCTGGTCCCTTAATAGTTTATAAAGAATTGTTTTATCTTATCTTACACTGCTAGGCATCTCCCCTCACCCAAAAACATGGCTTTAGAAAGATTTCTGTTTTTTTACAGCTTTTACTTAATATTTCCCTAACAAGAAAAAAAAAATTGTCTTTGGACCGCCTGTGTAGCCCACAACTACCTGTAACATGCATTGCATTTGATGGACATAATTCTTCCCCGTAGCATAAACTATGAGCTCTGTAAGAAGAAAGCGCATGTCCTATTTATCTTTGTAGTCCCAGACCTCAGTGCAAGTGCACCAAATTTAGTGCAGATTCAAAGCTGCATGATGGATGAATAAAGAAGATGTGATAAATTCAGGTAGACATACACTCAGGAGTCCATCGGGGAGCTCCGGGGATTTATGAAGCCCCTAGAACTTTATATAATATGTAGGCTGTGCGTACAGAGGCGTATTTTTTCAAAGAATAGCTCCATAGCTATCATTAGATTCTCAGAGAGGGCCATGACCTTGCAAAAGTTTAGAACTATTAGATCCAAAATAGGGATAACAGCCTAAAGAAATTCAATTTGTACCTAAAAAAATTATAAAGGACTAAACTAGTGCTATGGAAATAGACGTAGAAAGGATAATATAGAATAAATGACATTATAAAAAAACATGTTCACAGAATTTGACATAAAACACGAGTAGCTATTAGATCTAACAAAATACTAAAAATATAATGCTGTGTAATGTCATTGTCTGTGATTAATCCTGGTAAGATGTGGCAGAGATATATCTTTTCCAACTACATGACGTCTTTCTTTCATGAAATGTTTAAAAGTTTAAAAATATATGCCTGCATTCTGACAGCCCTACAAGAAAAGTGCACAATCTTTTTACAAGTTTTACCTGAAATGTATTAATCAAATCATGGTCTATTGATAGTTCCTTTTGCTGTTGTACGCTGCCAGGTAAACTTTGCCTGGTAGGGAGGGAAGAATTGTCCCCACTGGGTTTTCTTGGTCACAGTGCTTATAGGACTAGATCACCAGATCTGTGTTTCTCCTACAGCGCTGCCAGTAAGCTTGACCAGCAAGCCTTTCTGGTATCAGACTGGCACGCGTCCATTGTGTTACCTCCCAGGGTCCAATACACACGCGCATGTTTATGTGTGCGTGTATGTGGGTATACCCAGGCATACCCCACATTATGAACAAGATCGGTTCTTAACCACGTTTTTAAGTCTTTAGATGGAATTTATAGGTGATTCAGAATAGATAGACATAGTTCCAATTAAGCCTTCCTTTACTACAAGGAAAGGCTCAGAACCTTTTCAGTGATTTTAAAGGTGCGCATGCAGCAAATGAAATTGATTATAATGAAGAACTTCCTCACTAAGTATGGGTTGCTTGAACCTTTTCAATTGAGGGCAAATTTTCGTTAACATTAAAAGGCAAGTGCGAGTTATTCTTAAGTGGGTCATTGTACCCAGGACTGTATGTAGGTGCAAATGTTTAAGAGAAAAAAAAAGAATATGATATTAAAGGAAAAGAGATAAGGCGTTGATATTTTTTCCTTTTTGTAGGAACACTGCTGAATAAAAATTAATGAGCAGGAGGGTAAAGTGGGTTTTTAAAGTATACCCAGTGATCCTCTAATGTGATGTGAACTGGGTAATACATCGAATTCTCTAGTTAGCAGGTTGTATTCACTCATATGCACTGTAAGGCTCAGATAAATATTCCAGTGCCAGTGTCCTTGGGCTGCTCTAATAAATACCACAAAGAATGTGGTTCTAAGTAACAGAAATTTCATTACTCACAATTCGGAAGGCTAGTAATCGGAATTCAAACGCAGCCCAATCTGCTCTAAGAGACATCCTTCCTTATGTCTTCCAGCTTCCGGTGGCCCCAGACATTCCTTGGCCTTCCCGGGTTTGTCAAGATCCTTGTATAGTGTCTTTTTCCTTAATGTCATTCTCTCTGTGTGCTGTAAGATGTCATTCAGACAGAAATAGGACTAGGATCCACTCTATCCCAGCATGATTTCACTAATAACATCTTCAAAGACAGACCTCGGTCCCCAAACAAGACCACATCTATAGGTGGAGGTACTAGGGGTTCAATGTATCTTTAGTAGGTTAGAAATCCATATTGTTGGACACAATCAAGTTGATGATTGACATAATAAAAATATCAGAAGATGACAGGAAATGCATCATGCTACAGACGTTCTAAAACGGGAGGGCATTTGGGGGAAGCAGAGGGAGGAGGGACGCTTCAGGGAACAGCGGACTACAGAGAGGACTTTGAGGAGTAGTAGGGTTTTGACAGGAGCACAGGGGGTGAGAGGAAGACACTCAATGTGGCCCTTCTAACCATAATGTCGTACGTGATATGCGATGCAATTCTGGCCTCCAGGCTTCTGACTGTAACCCCATTTTGGAGAGCGCTCTCTGCCATGCTGTGGACAGGGTTAAGAAGGGTTTAAATTCCTCATTAGTCGAAGGTATGAACCAGGTCGCCACTCAATTTCCTTGAGAATATTCTGCTGGAGTATAGAAAGACAAAAATGACTCCGCCATCAAAGCCGTTCCTCTGTGTCTGAGAGACATTTCAGAGGCAGGGACGCAGAGACATCCCAGGACCGTTGAAATAAGGGCCAAAGTGGAGCCTGAAATAGCAGGCCAAAAACAGAGGCACCAGAGGCCAAGACAAAAAATCATGAAAAAAGGAAGAAAGAAAGAAAACCACAGAGGTATAGGATTGAAATAATGAGACTGTGTGGTAGAGAAATGGGCCAAGGAGGCAGAGGCCAAGGACCACATGGCTGAGAAACTAAGGACCAGAGAGAGACTCGTCACCTGGCTAAGAAAAGGTGCTGCTGTGGACCAATGACTGTAACAGGTTTACTCTTTACTGATTCTGACTTACAGTAATCTGTTGACTTCCCTAATAAACCCCCACCTTTGTGGGTTTTATCTCTGAGTTCTGTATGGTCCTCGTAATGGATTATTGAGCTCCGCAGAAGGGTAGCATTATGGGAAGAATGGTTGATGGAAGGTAGAGGCATGACTGACCACTGCCTCCTGGCAATAGGGGAGCCAGGTGAAGTCAAATATGGCCTGTCTGTGTCATTTTACATGTGAGCACGTGGAATTTCAGTCCAAGTAACTAGGATGAGCAAAGGAATAAAAGCAGCAAGTGTGGGTACATGTAAAGTACAGCACTCTGGCCACGTGGTCTTCAGAATAGGCTATGTGTTTACAACAATGCAAAAGGAAAGGCTGAAATATAATGTGAGGATTCATCGTGCGAGGTCTTGAATATCTTACTGGTGTATAGTATAATATATACTAAAGAACCAATAAAGGTTGTTTTTCTAGGGACACTTTCTTATCTATAGGGCGAATGTGCTTTGTGAGGAATAATCGCCAAGGCATGGTGAGACTGCATTTACAGCCATGAGTTTCAGGTTTTGCAGGATGTTTTAGTGAAATGCTTAGTTGAAAATCAGTGATGACTCTCAGGAGAAATATTGGGGATTATGAGTAATATCGACAGAGTGAATAAAGATAAATGCAAAATATATTACTCACGTTCCAGAATCTACTCAATAGGCTTTCAATGGTCAGCCGTGGGGTGTGCTTCATTGCCGTATGTACTCGAGTATAAACCCATCCAACTATCAGCGGAGGCACCTACTTTTATCACAAAACGGCATTAAAAATGTGTGGAAAAACTCGACTTATACATGAGTATATATGGTAAATCAAGATGAAATAAGATTTTTGTGAAAAAGTCTAGATTAGTTTAGAAGATATCAATTTTGATCCATAACAAACCTATACGTTTTTGTTTGTGTGTGTGTGTGTGTGTGTTTTGTTTTTGCACCATAGCATGTTCAAGGCTGTATTCTTCAAAGACCAAATCACCAGCCGTTTTTTTTTTCTCCCCGTGCTGCTGGTGGGTGTGACTAATCTGGGAAAAGGGCTCAGGAGTGGTAAAGCAGAGGATTAGCCAAGGAGAGGACCACCCTCAACAAGATGGATTGACACAGTAGCTGCAACCATGGGCTCCAACACGATAGTACTTGTGAAGCTGGCACAAGGTAGGGCCAAGGTCAAGACAACATCCAGTAATAACAGCACCTCATTTCCAGTGCTACTGAGAGAATGGCTTCACACTGAGGGGCAGAAATAATTGTGAGAAGCCTTCCAAAGATGGCTGACATGAGTGGAAAGAGCAACATTAAAAAGTATGCAAGTGCAGTCCAAATGCCTTTGTGGATAAATTAGAGAGTAAAGTAATAATAGTCTAGTAACCTGACACTCAAAAATAGATGAAAACTTCAAGAACCATATATTCTGGCTTTGGTAGCACCAATACGTACTTCTGGCCATGATGTCGGTCCTTACACCTGAAATACACACCATGGTTTCCAAGCTAATCTAATGTACTGATGAAAAGTGGTATTTTCAGAATTTGAGGAAAAGAAAAATAAATGCTTCACTGCACACCAAGGGTTGACTTGGCCTCAAAAGTGATTGTATACTGAGTTCCTCTCACTAGGACAGGCTAGAGACGGTGTGCCCCATGCCCCAATTTTGTGTGAGGTAGGAATGGTTGGAAGACAGACATGGCCTCTATTCCAATTTCCCAAGGTGAGTAGATGTCAACGGAATTAACTTTCCTATCCGCTGTCACTGGTTCCATTTCTTTCATTCTATATGTGACTGACACTGTCCTGCAGACCCTCTGCACAGCGTTTTCTTGCATTTCCACCATACCTGAAAGGGAAAACTTTCCCAATGTCTGGAACCCTGGGTGTCCAGCAGTTGAAGGAAAGGCAGGTTTTCAAATTCTTTGCAGCAAGAAGTCACTTAAATGGCATCAACCTTGAATTGCAAATGGGATGGTGTGGCTACCAAAGGACGTATCACAGACTTGAAAAGGACCTAAGAGTAGCTTCTGTTGACAGCTCGGGGTCACTGTGCCATGGTAAGATCTGGCCGATGTCCGTGTGCTGACATTTGCTGCAGCCATGGGAGCCACGTCTCCTACTGAGTGCGTCACTCCTGGAATTGTCATTAACCAGATCCGGGCCACCTTCTAGGAACTGCATGTGCTGGTAGACGCTGATCTCAGGGCTGCCTGCGGGCCTCTCACAGGCACGTTTTATGCTGACTGTCCTACCCTTGTTCTATGCAGCCTCCCCTCTGCATCCTATGGGCTCTGCCATCGCATGCACCAAGGAAAGTCACTCCTTGTGTCCGATGTGGTGGATGCCGAGTGGGAAAGTTCTGCAGCAGCATGGGGCCATGTCCTGGGAGCACCCAGAGGGGGACAGATTTGATCTCGATTTCTACAAAGATCTGAAGGGGATTGCAAAGGACTTAAAGGGTGAATAGATTGTTCTCACTCTTGAATTCCGGCGTCTCAGCCTCCATGGGGGCAGACTGGCCTGAAGGAATTCAAGTGCCCTTTGCCGATAGCCCTCAGTTCCCTGCTGAAGCCTGGAGCACTCGGTCTGCAGCTGAAGACTGGACTGGGCCCAGTGCTCAGAGTGGATGGAAACAACCACCGGGCGATCTTAAGTTAGTCTTCCACAGTGTCTTAAAAAACAGAAATAAGGTTGACAGAAAACATACATCCGTTTCTAAAAAAGAAAAGGGAATGGAGTGGGACCGGGTACAGAGAGGTGGTGGCAATAAACAACACGGGAAAGCTATAAGAATCCATAATGTTTCTCCTGATAGACTCCATAACAAGAGAACGGAATGTTCCAATTAGGTATGCTATCAACTTCTGAAGTTACTCAGCTACAGTGATTGAAACTCTGATAAGAGGTCATTTGCCTGTGTAGACACACACACACACACACACACACACACACACAGCTAATCACAGCACCTGAATCCGAATCTGTAGCTCCTGAGTTTTTTCTTTTAAGTATTTCTAAATGTTGAGCCATTGACTCATTGTCATTTTTATCTCCTTCAATTTAGCTGCAAAAGTATTTTGATTGTACTTAAATTGTGGTTCTTTGCATGCTTCTCTTTCCACCCAAGCCGTCTGTCTTCTGAAGCTTCTCTGGCCTTCCCCATTATCCCTGCTTCTCCGGTGAGGCCTTCTTCTCCACAGCTCCCCCCCCCCCACCCATGGGAAAGGTCACTCACAACTCTCTAGGGGTCCCAGGTGTTAGAGAAGAAGGTGACTTCTCATGCAAAGGCAAGCTGTTACACTGGCTTCATACATCCCCGGAGCACTGATCACCTGAGAGCTCTGGTCCCAGACGAATGGATATGTTTGCCCAGTCCTAGCACCAAAATGACTCAGTAAACGTTCATGATACTTCAGGTATAAGGCTCTGTCATAGAGGGAAAGATGGCATAAGATGCCAAAATAAGCACAGAAAGTTTCAAAGTATGAAATTTATTTTATATATGTGATTTTATAAAGTAAAATATTCTGTCACACTAATCATTGTTCTCCATTTTCTCTCTAAAAATAGAACCTTTTTATTTTTTTGGAGAGAACAATTCTAAAACAAGGAGAAAATGTTGATGTGATTTATTCAAGCCAGATCACTTACACCTGAGCATACCAAACTGCTTTGGTCCATCAGAGGACAAAATGACATGTCAAGTTGCCAGGCAAAACTCAAAAGTCATGCATCCAGCCCACTCTACCTTGACGCAACAGGAAAATTATCAAATCACCCTGACTTAATATTTTTTCGTTTTGTTTCATTTAGCTAATGACCTTTGAACAAAGAGAAATTATTGTCCACATACTATTAATTATCGTCGAGATTAAGAAGAAAAAGCCACCTCTTTTCTATTTAACCTAAGTCTATTAAGTTACAATAAGTATAATAGTTTTATAATGTTGCTCATTCCCAACATTCTACCAGTTAAAAAAGGCAGTTGTAAAAAAAAAAAAGGCAGTTGTATATTTGATGACTAGAGTGGTGAGAGTAAAATTGCACATGTATAATTTAAGCAATTCAAAATGCATACAGCTCTATATTTCCAAATATTTGATACTATCTCTTAAAAATAACAGATCATTGGTTAAGGTGCTATAAACAAACAGCATGAACCCAGCCTCCCACATAACATGATGCTGCATAAAACCTGAGGACTCACTGTACAGGCAGCTTTGTCTCTCAGAAATGTTTATACTTCCCGGTAGATGAAAAATCTAAATTAGTTTAAATAAAAGACTGAACTGAGCAATGTCTTAGAATATGTATTTTTTTAGATCAAGGAAGAATTAGACAAGTTTCTCTTCTGACAGAATGAAATAAGTGAATTATAGTCAGCTTCTAAAAGGAGCCCGGTGTTTATACAAAGATATTTTCCATGGCAACTAAAATTTTAGTAGGCAATTATTTAAATACCTATTCTTAACTTTCAGTCTCTTGGATACTGTATTGTCTTGTGTTCACATTTTAAAATTCCCAGAGCAACATGCTCCAGAGTCTTTGGGTTCTTCTAAAATCACTGGTAGCATTGGTATGCCAGCAATGGAAATGATGTACCTCTCATCAAAATTCCCTGTCCATGAAAGTGCCAACATTGGCAGACTGACTCTTTTCAGAGAGTGCAGAGAAGTGGTAAGGACAGTAACATGGAGGTCATGACTTCCAGGAAAAGTACATGCAAGGCTTTAGAGGGCCTCATATCCCCGCATGTTCTTTTCATAGACCAGTGAAAAGAACTTCTGTGGTCACAGAATAACTGTGTTGTTGGAATGACTACTCTGAATTATGTTACATTCTGGCAATATTATGTGTAATCTTAAATGAGTGCACAGGCCTCCTGGAGCCTGTGGACAATATACAAGAGGTCCTTGAATGCTAGTTGAAACTTATTATTTTTATTTTCACTAACTTGTAACTCAAAATGGGCATTTCCTGAAATTAAAAAGGAAACAAGCCACGAGATTATTAAAGTTCCTATTATTTTGTTACCAATAGTAATCATCAATATTTTCATATCATATTATTATTATTGAAAATATCTCAAAATATACACTTTATTCATGTTCATTCTACTTTATGATGGCTGCTGAGCTTGGCACTCAAAACTCAAAATCAAACTATCTGCCATTGAGTCAATTCTAAATCATGCAGATTCTATAAAACAGGGTAGAACCGACCCTATGGGTTGCTGAGACTGTAACCTTTTATGAGAATGGAAAGCCTCATCTTTCTCTGGAAGAGCAGCTGGTGGTTTCAAACTACTGACCTCACTGTTAGCAGCCCAATAAATAGCCACTACCCCATCAGGACTTGTTACTAAATCCTGACATATATTCACAAAGAGGTGCATATTTTACTGTACTATAAGTTCTAATTGTTTAAATACCATTGTATTATGCTTTCTATGTCATTTAATGTAATTAGTTTAGTTTATAATCCTATGTTTTATACTTCAAAAATTAATCAGACAAAAGGTCCAAAAACTTTACCAATGTGATAGACCAAAGAATAAGTGGCCTCGGGGGATAATAGGTAAAAAAGTAATAATAATTCTTAGTGTTTAAGATGTCTTTGTCAAAATATTGCCCCAGAAAATGTGTACATAACACCCCTTCCACCACCACCACCATCACCCCCCAAATTTGGGAAATTCTTCTCTAAATAAAATTAAATAGGTTTTGTTGCTGCAAGATTTGTCAGAAATTTTAATGTTTATTTTTTTACTCATTTTATTATGGGGCTCAAACAACTCCTATCACAATCCATGCATTCATCAATTGTGTAAAGCACATTTGTACATTTGGTGCCCTCATCATTCTCAAAACATTTGCTCTCTACCCAAACCCCTGGCATCAGGTTCTCATTTTTCCCCTCCCTCCCTTCTCCCCCCTCCCTCATGAACCCTTGATAATTTATAAATTATTATTTTGTCATATCTTGCTCTTTCCCACATCTCCCTTCACCCACTTTTCTGTTGTCTATCCCCCAGGGAGGAGGTCACATGTAGATCTTTGAAATCGGTTCCCCCTTTCCAACCCACCCTCCCTATCCCCTCCCAGTATCAACACTCTCACCACTGCTCCTGAAGGGATCATCTGCCCTGGATTCTCTGTGTTTCCAGTTCCCATCTGTACCAGTGTACATCCTCTGGTCTAGTCAGACTTGCAAAGCAGGATTTGGATCATGACAGTGGGAGAAGGGGAAAGAAGCATTTAGGAACTAGAGGAAAGTTGTATTTTTCATCGTTGCTACATTACACCCTGACTGTCTCGTCTCCTCCCCAAGACCCTTCTGTAAGGGGATGTTCAGAGACCTACAAATGGGCTTTGGGTCTCCACTCCGCACTCCTCGCTCATTCACTATGGTAAGATTTTTATTTTAATGACTTAGTTGTGAATTTCTAGATGCAGGTATAAAAAGAGCATTTTTGGAAGTTTGTTTTGGAGTTTCTCTCGAGGTCCAAGACTTGAAGAGTGCTTTGGGAAATCCTAAAATGAGATTAATACAAAAAACAAAAACGGACACTGGTAACTGCTGGGATCGGTTGGCATTTTTGTTTCCTATTTGTCAATATCAACTCTCCCTTTCCTGAGGTTACATGTGATAGACAGCTACCCATATTTCCAGGAACATCTTAGGTCAAAGGCCAGCTGAGGTGCCTAGTGATAATCTTGCCAAAAGCCCTGAAGGTAAATATATCCTAGCTTGGGTTTTTGCTTTTGTGGATTCCATTCTGTTATCTTCTTTAGGCTCCACAGTAATGAATACGGGAAAGGGCAGCCACTGCTAACGGGCTTCTATGCAGAGAAAATCCCTCCCCGTTCTTGTTTCTAGTGTTAGGTGCTGGTTTTTAATAACAGCCTATCAAAATGTTGCACACAGCTTTAAAAAAAGCAGTCATCATCTAAGAGCTAAACTTAACATCAAATGCCAAGGCGGATTCTCACAGCTGAGGCCTGGAACGCAGCCAGTTCACAGCCCCAGAGCTGCGCTCACTGTGCTGCAGTGCCAGACGTGCACAGAGTGCAGGAGGAGGAGCCATGCCAGGTATCCAGAAGCTCTGGTCAGCACCTCGCCGCAGGGGATGGCCGGCAAGGAGGACTGAAAGAACAGGCTAAAGTCACACTGCGGCAACGTCAGGAAACATCATATTCCTGCTGTCGGTCAGCAAACAGCGGCAGCAGCGGAGAGGCCAACCTTACTGTGCTGGCAGAGAGGAAGTGGCTATTTCTCCACACAGATGCTTAGAGCCTGCAAGAGACCGTGGTGACTCATACGAAAAACTAAGCATTGCCTAAGAAGCAAGCAGACAAATAAAGAGATGAATGCCCCTTATGGAAATGACCTAAGTCCACCCAAATGTTTTATCAAATACAAAGATTCTTTATAGAAAACATGACACAAATATTCTTTATGGTCATTGGCTTCCAAGCCTCTAAACAGCGGTGCAGACTTATAATTCTCTAAATTAAATCTTTTGAAACAGAGTGCTTCTGTTTTGCTGATCAAAACCATATTGCAGCTCTCCATTCTGAGGGACCTTCGATCATTGAATTATTATGGGTGTAGAAATTGCACGTTTCTAGAAAGTTAGGTACAAGTTCCCAAAAATTAAAATAGAGCCCAAACTCACTGGCACTGAGTCAATCCTGACTCAGAGTGACCCGTCTGTGGGTGTCTGAGACTGTCGCTGTTTACTGGAGTAGAGAGTCCCATCTTTTTCCTGAGGAGTTGCTGGCGGTTTCAAACTGCTCACTAGAAATATTACAGCCCACCCCATAACCAGTACGCCACCGGGGCCCCTGTTTAGTGATTATTAGATATTGCCTTGTTAATGGTTGATAAAAGCATAAGGAAGAAATTACCATATCTCTATGTGGCTTTTTCATGCATATAGGGATTATAGAACCTGATATGGATAGGAAAAAAGGGAACAAAGCTCAAAACCCCACTGCCAAAAGTCGATTCCAGCTCATAGTCCCCTACAGGCCTCCGTAGCTGCCCCATAGCATTTCCAAGGCTGCGAATGTTACAGCAGCAGACTGCCGCATCTTCCGTATGGGGCCGCTGCTATAGGTTCAACCCAACACACCTGTGATTCGCAGCCAAGTGTTTAGAGCCAAGTGTCACTAGGGCTCCTGTGAAAAAGAGACAAGTGACAGAAAAGCCTAATACGTGAACAAAAACAGTGGACACGCCACCACCATGAACAGCAATGACAAACCAGTCTCTAGGAGCCAGAGAACGTTTGGAAAGGGAGTGAAGTTGCTAGGAGAAGAATAAGCATCGTAAACAACGTATATTGAGCCACACGAGACATTTGGTGGGTACCAAGGTTCAGAGCCGAAAGAGAACCAATGAGCTATCAGAAGTCCAAGAATTATACCAAGAATCAGGAAAAAAATTGAGATGCTTCACCTAACAAATTCACTTTTAAAAAAATGGCAACATTTCAATTTTACAAATTTAGAGAAATGACAACATTGACATAATATTAGTGGGAGTACATATTTCAACACCAATTTAGGGGCACAATTTTACAATACGTTCTTAATTGTTAAAAATTTAGACTGGTTTTTAATTACCCATTCTTGCCTCTGTAGATTATTTTTCTACCAAAAGAATAGTGCCTACAATAAATATTCATGATGGCAGGGACCTTATTGGCCTTGTTGATTAATTTAAATGCCCAGGATAATAGTGGAAATACAATAGACTTTTAATAAATATTTGTTGAATAAATAAGTGAATGAATGGTTAAGATAAAGAAAGAATTGGCTATAAGAAGATTTATCACCATGGTATTTAACAAAACATTTAAAACCAGCAAATACCCAGCATTGGGAATTTTGCTATATATTTGGTGATTTTACTAGGTATTAATAAAATACTACATATCCCTGAAAAAATATTTTTGCAACAAAAATGATGTAGTATTTATATGCATTAGAAGAAAAAAACAAGATGCACAGATAGTACAAGCAATTAGCACAATTTCATTTTCATTCAAAATGCCTTCATTGGAAGATCAGTTCGCAAAATATCAGCAGTGCTCTTACCTGAGTTTTGAGAAAGCAAGTAACTTTTTATTTGCTATTTTTCTCTTCTGTCTGTTTAGAACTTCTCTGATTAGCAAATGATACTTCTATAATAAGTAGACAAATGACATTAAAATTTGACAATCAGGAAGGTGGCAAAATATAGTAAAAACATCTACAAGTTTTTGATTATAGTTTTTCTTATCCTTTTTCTAAATTGTTCTATGGTTATAAGGAAATAGTCACTGTGTAAAGAGTTACTTACAGAAGCATACTTTCAGTCCCTACACTAGGGACAGATGAAATTACATTCCTGACCCAGGTAAAGAATCCAGGGACCGAGAAGCAACAATTTCTAAATTAAAAAAAATCTAAATCTAGCAACATCACTTCCCCTAATAAAAACAGAATCTCCATCTCAGATGCTCACTAATAAATTTTTTTAAATAGGGAATTTAGATACACCTGGAGAGGCCAAGCATGATGCAAACCAAGAGAAAGAGAGAGTCCTTGTTTTCTTGCTCTTTCATTCTTTCAATACAGTTCCGTAGTTAATACAAAGCAGCTGCTGAGCAAAGCAAACTTGTAAATCAGACAAAAAGGAAAGGTTGAAGGCAGGAAAATATTATTATTGTTTAATCCAAAGCAAGTTTGGGTCCTAACATGGATAGGCTGTTGAGAACAGAAGAAATTCTTGGTGGCATTTAAATTTTCAGTGCTTAGCACAGGACCTGGCTCAATGAAATGATTGTGAATAATTGAATCCTAATTTGATCCTTTCAGAAAAATTCTAAAACATCTCACTTTTCTTTTAGGAGGGCCACTCACTAGTGAGTCAAACCAAAGGCCTTGGGAATAATATGAAGATATGGGCCATTAGCAAGGCTTCGGAATTGATGGAATACCAATCGAGATATGTCCACAAATGGGTGCAGTATTAGAGGGGTTCACTCTCTATGTCAAGAAATTTGGAAGCATGCTACCTGGCCGACAGACTAGACCAAATCACACAAAGCCCGCTGCCATCAAGTCAATTTCAACTCACAACCCTGTGTGGTGTGTCTGAAACTGTTATTCTTTGGGGGAGCAGACAACTTCCCCTTTTCCCCACTTATCAGCTGGTGGGTTTAAATTGCCACGCTTGCTAGATGCTCAACATCTGACCCACACAGAGTCCCTTTAGGCACTACAGGAGATCCATATTGGACAGTTTGCAGCAAGCAATATGAAGACGTAATTTGACAAGTATCATGAATGTCACACATGAGAAAAAATTTTGCTAAAGACAATTTAAGAATATTTGCAGTAGTACAGTAACAGAAAAACTGCCAGAAATTCAAGCCAGATTCAGAAAAGGCTGTGGAATGGATCATAGCATTGCTATTGCCAACTGAATTTTGCTTGAATGCAGAGAATTCCAGAAAGATATTTGCCTATGTGCAGTCACTATGCAAATGCCTTCAAGTGTGTGGATCATGACAAACTATGGATAACGTTGTAATGAATGGGAATTTCAGAACACTTAATTGTACTTATGTGGAACCTGCACACAAACCAAGCATAGAATAAGGAGGTATTGCATGGTTTAAAATGAGGTGTCTTTTTACCATATTTATTCAATGGGTATGCTGAGTAAATTATCTAGTAAATTGTAGAAACTAGACTATGTGAAGGATTCAGCACCAGATTTGGAAGAAGACTCATTAACAACCTGCAATATGC
This sequence comes from Tenrec ecaudatus, assembly GCF_050624435.1. Classification (NCBI taxonomy): domain Eukaryota; kingdom Metazoa; phylum Chordata; class Mammalia; order Afrosoricida; family Tenrecidae; genus Tenrec; species Tenrec ecaudatus. Next base: position 54,841,789 of record NC_134542.1, read on the forward strand.
AGATAACACAACATTGCTTGCTGAAAATAGAGTTGAAATGAAGAGGAAGATCAAAGACTATAATTTTCAATATGGATTACACCTCAACATAAAACAAAAATCCTCACAACTAGGACAGTAAGCAATATTATAAAAATACGTGAAAAGATTAAAGTTGTCAGCATTTTATTTCACTTGGATCCAAAATTAACTCCCATGGAAGAAGCAGCCAAGAAATGAAATAATACACTGCATTGAGAAATCAGCTGTGCAAGACCACCTTAAAGTGTAAAAGGCAAAAATGCCACCTTAAGGACAAAGGCACATCGTTCCCACGCCATGGTAGTATGTTCAACGTCCTAATGTATGAAAGGGCTGAACACTGACTCGGGACGACTGCAGAAAGCTTGATTCATTTGAATAGCGGTGCTGGTGGGAATGCTGAATGGGCCACAAGTAAACCTGTCTTAGAATAAGTACACTCAGCTGCTTCTCAGACTCAAGCATGGCACGACTTTATTTCACGAAATTTTATTACTTCATTCTTATCGGTATTTGTACTAAATTCACTTCCTACCTGATTAATCAGGTACCAAATGCAGCCATCATATAGATGGCAAAATTCTGTAGGTATTTCTGGGCCGTTTGTTCTATGTTTAAATCACTAAGGAGAAACATTTAGGTAGTTGACCCACAGCACATTTAACAAGCGCTTGGCATGCATCAACAGTATCACAGCCGACTGATGCATAGATGGAATTGGTGCTGACTGGGTGACAGCCTTCACTGTGGTACTTCGGGGGGCTTGAGTGCCTTTATTGTGAATGAGAATGACAGCACTTCAGAAAAACCCTATGCAAATTCTTTGACAGGTTATATAGTCACTTACAAAAGCACTCTTGCTACTGCCATACATCATCACTTTTCCCAAATGTCAAATCTATATTACACCGCCTTAAAAAAAAAGACAATGTTGGTCCTGGTTACATGAGAAAGTGATAAACTGCAATGATTTCAATCCTGAATCCAGACCATTATAGGATAAAAAAATAAAACAGTGACCTCTGGGGTTTTCGTGCTTTGGGTTTTAAAAGTGATGGGTTCATTCATTTGCAAATATATTCTTCTAAGTTTAAACACCAAGCAATGAAACACTGTTCCAACACCTGTGGATGTCTAGGGATGTGTCCAATCCCTTCCGAGAATGACTAGGGGTCATATTTGTTCTAAATTGGTGAGATTAGCTATCTGCTTTCAAGATCACTCAATTTATGTCCCCTCTTATTATTCATCTTGTGCTTCCATTCACTAGATGCTGCTGCTGCAGTCTGCAGACTTTCTTTTCACCTGTTGCCTAGACGATCCACCTAGACCTCTGTGAGTGTCAGGAAACTTCTTGACACTGGGCTCTGTCCATTGACCTTTGGGACACTTACATTTTATTTGTTACCTGTGTCGTAAAAGGTGAAGTTCTCACTTATTGATCATGACTGTGGTCAGTTGGGAACTGAGTATACATTGTTTCTAACACTCATCCCAGCCCCACAACACAGATAATAGCATCTTCATTCTACTATTGAGAAAACTGAGTCTGAGAGGGCTGAGTAGTAATATGTCCTTTGAAATGATTGGTAACAAAAGCAGATGCCCTTGGAGTTAAACAAGCCTATGAGTCCTACCATGTACTACCTGTGTGACTGCGATAGTTTATTGTGCCAGCCTGGCTGATAAACACAAGTAGGATTAATTGAAGGGCAGAGGGATAAATGGCTCAGTGAGCCTTGCCTTGCTTGCTCTGTGCCTCAATTTAAAGGGGTACATCAACTCCTCTGCCCTATGCCATAATTTAGTCTGAAGAGACCTTGACCACCTGTCTATTCCACCTCCTGTCTATCTATATATAATTTAATGGTTCATTTCTTGTATTATATATCTATCTTTATAAATATATTTATATATAATTACTAGCAATCTGGTTTTGTCTCTCTAGAGAACCCTGTCCAACACATTTGGGTACCAAGAGTGGGGTATGTCGAGATATTCCTACTAAAGTGAAGGATAAGCTACTACATTTAGCACCCCCAACGACTAAAAGAGAGGCACAAAGCCTAGTGGGCTTCTTCGGATTTTGGAGGCAACATATTCCTCACTTGGGTGTTCTACTTCGACCTATTCATCAAGTGACACAAAAAGGCTCCATTTTTGAGTGGGGCCCACAACAAGAAAGGCTCTTCAACAAGTTCAGGCTGCTGTGCACGCTGCTTTGCCACTGGGACCATATGATCCACTTGACCCAATGGTGCTAGAGGTGTCAATTGTAGATAAAGATGCAGTGTGGAGTCTTTGGCAGACCCCTATTGGTGAATCACAGCGTAGACCATTGGGATTTTGGAGTAAAGTCTTGCCATCCTCTGCAAACAACTATTCCCCCTTTGAAAAACAGCTTTTGGCCTGTTACTGGGCCTTGGTGGAGACTGAATGTCTCACCATGGGCCACCAAGTCACCATGAGGCCTGAATTATCTATCATGAACTGGGTATTGTCTGACTATTTGCGGGGCTGAGACACCTAACCTCCAAGTAGTTCAAGAAATAATTATATACTGATATATATATAACCATCCCTAACTAATACAGAAAGCAATAATAATCTTATGATGTTATTATGAGAATGAAATGTTGAAAACCACTTCCATGTTACATGTAAGATTTCTATGTGTGTTCCTCAAACAGAATGAATGGCATATATATTCTATGCTATGATTTCAGCAGACTTTTAACCTTTGACATGTCCGTTGTCCCAGTCTATATTACAAGCGTTTGTGGTTTTATTGAAGGCATTACATTTTGCCCTTGCTTGAGCAAAAGATGAAGATTTTGAGGGTTTCCAGCATTTCTTCATCAGTCACAAATTGCACCTTCTCTAGAACCTAGAAAAGTCGGAGTTCCTGGGGAAGGATGGTTCAGAAATTCTCTCAAGAGTTCAGCAGATAATTTCGATCACCTTCTCTGATTGGCCACAGAAAAGATGTGCATTTAACACAGGCTCCACACCGTCAGACCTTTTCTTACTTTCAGGCATGGAACTGACAGTAAACTTTGTTCATTTCATTGAAAATAAGGAGTAGAAGATCGCATGATATTTTTGGACTAATTTTGTCTCTTGGTTTCCTGATATTTACCTTATTTAACACTTAAAAGAATCAAATTTCTGTCGGATCCAAAGAAGTAAAACATTACTGACAGGAGGTGCCATCTAGTCTGTGCCTACCCACAGGGATCCTACGCATAACAGGAGAGACCTCAGGCTCTGTGCCTTCCTCTCAACTACTCCTGTTCTTGAGCCTTTTGCTGAAGCCAGCATGTCAATTTGTCTTGTGGAGGATTTTCTTCTTTTTCACTTCCCCTCCATCTTACCCAACATAACTTCCTTCTCCAGGGACTGGTCACTCCTGATAATGTGTCTTAAATTTATAAGACGAAGTCTCTCCCTCCTTACTTCTAAGGAGCACTCGGGCCATACTTCTTACAGGACAGAAAGGCTTTGTTCCTTTGGCTGCCCCTGGTACTTTCAACATTCTTCAGCAACATCCCAATGTATGTGCATCAGTTCTTCGTCAGTCTTCCTTATCCAACGTCCACTTGCACATGCCTATGAAACAACTGAGAACACACACCCTGGCTTGGGTCAGGTGAGCTGTACCCCTCACAGTAACAACCTTGCTTTTCAACACTCTACAGAGGGTTGGTGCAGAAGCTTTGCCCAATGTAACACTTTGCTCTCTTGACTGCTGCTTCCATGAGCTCTGGTTGTAGATTTAAGCAAGATGAAATCGTTGGCACCTTCAGTCTTTTCTCAATTTATCATGATGTTACCTACCTATTGGTCTAGTTCTAAGGATTTTGGTCTTTACATTGAATTGTAATCCATCATCAAATGCTTCAAGTTCACCTTGCTTTGTGAAAACAAGATTGTATCAACTATATATCACAGGTTGATAATGAGCCTGCCTCCAACCCTGATACCACACTCTTCTTCATATAATCTAGTTTCTCTGGTTATTTTGTTATGCTACTGATTGAATAAGTATGATGAGGGGATACAACCCTGACTCCACACACACCTTTCCTGATCCTCAACCATGTAGCATTTCCTTGTTCTGTTCATACAACTGCCTCTTGATCCATATGCAAGTTCAGCATAATCACAATGAAGTGTCTGAATTTCCTATTCTTCTCAAAGTTATTCATAATTTGTTGTGATCCACACAGTAAAATGCTTTGGCATAGTCAATAAAACACAAGTGAATAGTTTTTTGGTATTCTGTACCTTCAGCCAAGCTCCATTTGACATTCGGCAATATCCCTTTGTCCATATACTCTTCTAGACCTGGCTGAACCTCTGGCACCTCCTTGTCACGAAGCTGCTGTAACCGCTGTTGGGTGGTCTTCAGAAAATTGTACTTGAGTGTCATAGCAAAGATATTGTTCTAGAGTTTGAGCACGCTATTGGGTCACCTTTCTTTGGAATGAGTACAGCAATGGATCTCTTCCAGGCAGTTGGCCAAGTAACTGTCTTCTAAATTTCCTGGCATAAATGAGTGAGTGCTTCCAGTGCTTCATTAGTTTGTTAAAAGACTTCAATTGGTAGTCCATTAATTCCTGAATCCTTGTATTTGACTGATGCTTTCATGTCAGCTTGAACTTCTTTCTTCAACATCATTGGTTCTTGCTCACATGCTACTTCCTGAAACACTGGAATATCAACTAGTTCTTTTTGGTACAGTGACACTGTGCATTCTTTCCGTCTACTTTGGAAGTTTTCTGTACCATTCGATATTTTGCCTATAGAATTTTCCAGTTTTGCACCTCATAGCTTGAAATTTTCTTGAGTTCTTTCAGTTTCTGATATGCAAAGCATGTTCTTCCTTTTTGGTTTTCTAACTCTAAGTCTTGGCACATCATTATATTATTTGACTTTATTTCTAAAGTTGCCCTTTGAACTTCATCTTTATTTTTTCTACTTGCCTTAGCTACTCTATGGTTAAGAGCAAGTTTCAGAGCCTCTTGTGACAAGCATGTTGATCTTTTGTTTCTTTCCTGTCTTTTTCATGACTTTTCTCATGAAAGATGTTTTTGATGTCTTCTCACAGTTCATTGTGTCTTTCAGTGTTTCATGCAATAAATTTGTTCTGGAGATGTTCTAAAAATTTAGGGAGTATTCAGTCAAGGGCATATTTTGACTCTCATGGACTTGTTTTAATTTTATTCAGCTTTAACGTAAGCTTACAAATACGCAATTGACAGCCTATTCCACCATCAATCCCTAGCCTGCGTGTAGCTGCTGATATTGAGCTTCTCAAGAATTTCTTTTCTCAGAGGTAGTCAATTTTATTTCTGTGTGTTCTTTATGGAGACGTTCATATGTATAGTCACCTTTTATATGGTTGAGAAAGGTATTCGCTATGAATATGTCAGATTTTTCAAAATTTGCCATGTGATCTCCAGTGTCATCTCTATCACCAAGACCATAGTCTCTAATTACTGTTCCTTCCTCTGTCTCCAACTTTGGCATTCCAATTTCCAACAACTGTCCATGAATTTTGGTTGCATGTTTCATGAATTTCAGAATGAAGTTGTTGGTAGAATTATTCAGTTTCTTCATCACTAACTTTAGTGGTTAGTGCATAAATTTGAATAATCACTGTATTAACTGGATTTCCTTTAAAGTGGATAGATATCATACTATCACAGATGCCATTGTACTTCACGATTGATTTTGAAATGTCCTTCTCAACAATGAACTCCATGCTATTCTGCTTGATTGTCTTAGTCCCAGTATATTAAGTCATATTATTTTCTGATTCAAAATGGTCTATATCACTCTGTTTCAGCTGTCCAATGCTTAGCTCTCAAAGGCCTGCTCTAAGCAATTCCTTTTTAATTCCTCATGGTCTATCACGCAGAAATAAAAATACAAGAATAGCAGAAGATAAATTATATGACTGACAATTCTAATACTTATGCAGAGCGAAAAAACTTTTCCAAAAGAGTAAAAAGAAAATCAACCAACAGGGAAATTATCAATTAAGTATTTGACAAGAGGTAATCTCTCAAATTTATAGGAAAATTTCACTCTCAACAATAAAAGAGAAAAAATTCCAATGTATAGTGTGCAGGAGGACATGAACAAACATATCACCAAAGAAGTTGTACCAACAAATAAATGAAGAGATTCCCTCATGGTTAACCATTAAGGAGTTTCCAATCAAAACCCAAGAAGATGCCATTTCATCCCAGAATTAACAGCAAAGTTAAAACACACGGAAGGAACACAAAACAAAAACAAAAGCCCTCGAATCGAAATACTAGTCTGAGTGGCTCTGAAAGGAGGAAAAATCACACTGAAGTGGACTTGATGTCTTTCATGACCCACATGAAGTCCATTTCAAACATAAAATGAGTTTTTGAAAAAAACTGAAAAAACAATAAGATATTTTTGAACTTGAGAAGGTATAAACAGTGTGACATTTCCATTGAATGTTGGAAATAGTAATAGCATATGATCCAACAATCCCATACTAGGTGTATAAGTGATTGAAACAGTTAAGAACTGCTGTCCTGGAGTAATAAGAGGTCTGGCACAAACAGCTATATGAACACCAATGGCCATCACAGAACTAGTCCCAGTGGCAAAAACATGGAAACAACCTGAGTGCCCATCATTAGATGAATGGAACATTAAATGAATGCAACATTAAAAATAATGAAGGATCTGCAAAATGCTTCTAAACAAGGATGAAAATGGGGAACATTATTCGCCAGGAAATAAATCCATCAAAACAGCACAAATATTCTATGAGATCACTATTATAAAATAATAAGGAAAGGCTTAAATACAGAAAGAAATATTATTTTATGGTTACCAGTGACAGGAAGAGAAAGGTATGTCAACTAAAGAGAGTAGGTAGAGACATGCCATAACAGAAGTGACGGGAAAGACAATATGACATAAGAGGACGGCAGCACAACATGACCAATGGCACCGACAGCAAAATCACTAGATGGTGGATGAGCACAAAAGCCAGCCAACATCAATACTACTGCAAATATAACACTGCAATAATAATAACTAAAAATATCTATGAGTACATACATAAGTAGGCATGTGAACTGAACAGATTTAGGAAAGCAAATGGGAGTATGTTCTCAAGCACATATAGACTTGATAGTGGATATTGCTATATATGAGCAGTGAAAAATATTAAAGAAAAGTGTACAATGTATAAGGTTTTGAAAACTCTTTAGTAAGAACCAAATGTAAAAAGACCAGACTTCCTGATCTTATTCCTTATCACAATCAACATATGACACCAATAGGCAGCATCTGCCCCAAAACAAAACTCAGGAGGTAGGAAGAGGTAGAAAGGAAGAATGGGTGCAAACACAGAAGCCAGGGGAGGAGGGACACTCTTACATTAAGGGCATCATATCCAGTGTCACAAAACCAAAACTATAGAAATTATTGCATGGAATACTAATATGCTCTGTAAACTTTCACCCAAACTATAATTATAAAAAAATGATACTAGTAAGATCAGCATGATTTCTAGAAATCTCTCCCTTCTTAATATTAGCTCCAATTGACACCAAAATAAATTAATCACCACCATTATCTTCTGACACTTAAGTATCTCAAAAGACAAATTCAAGTGTGACGATGGGTTTCAGAGATTCACAGGATGTGGGGATGCCTTAGAGTATGGGTTAAAGCTCAAATGACAAGAGGGCTAGTCAAACACCACTGCCCTTGAGTCTTTTCTGCTGACCTTGCATTTAGCTGCTCCATATGCAACCCACTAACCACTAGGAATCCTTCAGGGCCAGTCAGGTAACTTTAAATGAGTTAAGTCAGCTTCGCAGGGGCATGTTCATACCCATTATATGTGTCGAAGGCATGCATGAAAAGGGGAAAGCACACAACACACGTGAAAGAGACAATAGACCCGATGACTCGCAAATTCTGGTCTTTCTTCAAGACTCTCGGCTGATTTTTAATGTGTAAAGTACCGTGCAGTCCTCTGATGCCATGTGCCTGTGCGGGTAAGGCAGCCTTTGAAGGCTTGGACCCCATGTGCAATATCCAGGCTCCTTGATTGTCAGTTTGGATAGAATGGAGGCGTCACACAAATAAATAGTAACTTCAATGTTCATTACTAGCTAATGTCCTCATTAATTTTGAATTGCCCAAACACATGTTCATTAAAAATATACCTGCCAATCAAGATTTGGGTCAAAGGGAGTGTTCTTTAGTTTGTTTGTTTGCTTGTTTGTTTGTTAATCTCGATTGCTGAAAGCCATGGATCTATGTTGTTGGGGTTTTTCCTACTTACCCACAGACAGCTAAGAATTTTTGGCCTTAATGCTGACTCCGGGTCTTATCAAAGTGTACATTTTAAGTAAAGATGTTCTCACAGGAGCTTACTTTTTTATTATTAAATTAGTTGAATATCACAACCATTGCTTCTGTAAAACGTAATCTTTATACTGTAAATGTAGGGCCCAGCTGTGTCATTCTGGGGATATATGCTATTGAATGCTTTTCAGTTTTAAAGCCATTTTACTGCAATCATTTTTCTTTAGATTGCCTGCAAAGTCATGTGAAATGCATTCTCGGGGATGGCTAAATCATCCACAGTCATCTAGTACTTGGTCAGATGATTCATGCGGTTTTAGACTGTTTCAGTAAGAAATCATTTAAAGTGCTGAGAACTGGTGAATGTAACATAGAAATTCGATGTGGGAATTCTGGCTGCTACTTTGATTACTTAGGCTTTTGATTAATTGCTCAGATAAGTTGATACATATGCGATTACTCTGAGCCAAGGCTGTAGGAAAAAAAAACATTTTCTACTACCTGATTCGGAACAATGAGTTATACCCTTAGAAACCAACTGTTACAGCCAATGCCTGGGTTTCAAAAGCTTTCTTTTTTGCTGTTTTTTTAAGAAATAAAATGTTACTGGTAAAGAGATCTTAAGTGTACACTTTATACACACCCAAAGAGAATCTAAATGAAAGTCTTAAAGGCAGTCTAGACCGATGCTGAAATGATTGGCTTGTGTTCTAATATCTTTATGGCAAGATGGAAAGATTATGGGTTTGGGGATAAATTAGATGTGGGTCTGTGATATTTACAATGAACTTTACTCAAAGAACTTGGTCTTTGTCCTGGGTTCCTTTGGATAACCTCCAAATCCTTAAAAACTTTGTTTTGCTAATGAGGTCACTCTTGGGTGGGTCCTGGCCAAGCCAGAGAAACCCACCAAGCAATTTCAGCCTGACCCTAGGGGAAGTGAGATGGAAATTGAATTATGTCAAGCACGCCTATGTAATGAGAACACAATGAAGTCTCTGTACACAGAAAGTCCATGAACTTCCGCATTGGTAATAGACACCAGTGCATATGGAAAGGTGTGGGGACATGAAGATTGCCTATTGGCAATGCCCAATGCATTTCTTCACTTGATTCACTTTTGCTCTAATAAAAGTATAATCCTAACTAGAGCACTCGCCTGAGTTCTGTGAGTCATTCTAATCTGCAGAGGGAGCCAGCAGAGCAAACCCGAGGGGATTTGAGAATCCCGACATTTACAGCTGGCATTCTGAGAGTGTAGTGGGAATGCCCTAAATTTGTGGCCAGCAGGTCATAAGTGAGGGGGTCTGGTAGTCTTCAATTTACAGTCTGGATGACTTTGCCCTTCTACCTTTGAGACCTGATCTAGTTCTTGTGGTTAAGGACAGAGAAAGATGTGCAGCAGGCGCAGTGGTGTGAAAACAGAATGGAACTTAATTCAATTGACATTAATAATGAAGAAGATTGATTAGAACCCAATTTAGAGTTAATCCATCCCTTAGCAGATCTTGAACCTTGTCTATTAAGCACTCTAAGCTCAATTTCCTCACCTGCAAAATACAGGGAAGAGCATCTATCCCATAATAACCTTGTTATAATTAAATAAGATAAAGCCTGTGTTTACTAAAAGACATTATTTATGTTCTCATTTACAGATTTAGCAAGCACCTTTCTTCATGAAACAAAAGTACTTGGTAACTGGGATCATCACCTGATTAAAAAAACAGTACACAAATGTAAATAAAATTGCTCAATTTAATAATGATGTTCATTATATAATTGCTATCTCCGTTGCCATAAAGATTTACAATCTCAGAAACACAAGGGGCAGTTCTGCCTGTCTCACAGGGTACATCAGGATTGGCTCAATGGTAGTGAGTTTGGTGTTCTTGATGCTTAATACTATCTTGATTGTGTGCAGAAACACTGTCCTATTCTACACAGTCATCGCTCAAGGCATAAGGCACGCCATTCTGAAGAACAGACCAAGGAATAGCAGCGAACAATGAAGAGGCGGCAGCAAGCCCACTATCTAAAAGGATAGGTCGTCCTGCTAAAATAAGCACATTCCCCCAAACAATTCCAGGTATCTTTAGTCATTTGAGCTTGGATCTTTCAAACAAACAAGGTACAAGTGTGGTAATGGGATGTAGAATTCTGTCAAGATGCAGCCGTTACAGGGCTTTGCCCTCAGTTCCTCAGAAAGCTGTGCTCCTGGTGTTGTTTAGCTCACAAAGGGGAGACGAAGCATGAAATCCACATGCAATTCATCTTCATCCCAGAATTACTTAGAGTGCCTATTAAGTGCAAAAAGGCCCTATGTTTCTCACCTAAGCACATTTAAGGAGAGTTGGACGATGTTTAAAATTTGACAGTGCTACAATTCTTTGGGGACCAGCTGTCCAAGGGAAAGCAGAAAGAGCACGGCATTCCCTGAATGGATAATAGCTGCCTGTCAGATCCTCGTTCACAGAGCACACTGACTGCACGCAGTCCGCACGCCCGGGGTAGTAGTGGACGAGAGTGCGCATTGGTATCCTGCTCGGGGAGGAAGGTCCAAGCGACACGAATTTCATTTGTTTCTGGTCTGTTCTTTGACAGTAAGAAACTCAGCTCATCTCAAGGAAAAGGAGGCGGCCAAGGAAAAGCAGAAGGGAGCTATGCAAACTGAAATAGGACTTGGATTAGAGTCAAATATGGAAGCAGTTTGGAAGTGACTGCTTAGTTATATCGAGGTCACAGACACTCTCCTTCCATCTCTATGGGGGATATGCTGTTCGAATTCTAGATGCCCATGAACTTTAATGGTCCTAGCTCAACATTTTGCTCTGTTCTTCCGATCTTTTGCACCTCAGCATCCATTTCTAATCGTTAGGATCACTCATGTTGTCTAATGCACTGGGTAAGAATACAATGTTTCAAATTCATCTAATCCTATCAGTTACATGAAAAATGGAGTATCCAGGTGAAACTGTCCATGAGTCAGGGGGTCCTCTCTTGGTTGGCTGACAGGGGACCAGGAGAAAGGGAATAATAAATCTTTCTTTCCAAGGCCATGGCTAAGACTTCTCTCTACTAACGAGCCCACTGGCTGCTTCAGCTGCATAACCATGAAAGATAAGTGTAAAAGACTGCTTCCCAAGTTCTATTGGGAAATTCAAAACCACATCTAAGCTCAAAGTCCAAAGTTTTTAAACAAACACACCAAAAATTACTTCTAGCACAGTAAATAAAATTCATGATCAATAGCGTCCGTTAGATTGAACATTAAAACTGGGCATGTTTGGTGGCATAGTGTGTAAACATTTAGAAGGTTGAGCCCCACCAGCTGCTTCAAGGAAAGGCACGGCTGTCTGCTTCCCCAAAGAGTATAGCTTTGGGGACTCTCTAGGCAGTTCTATTCTGTCCTATAGGGTTTCTACCAGTGGAATCAATTTGGTAACAATAAGTTAACATCAATTTGGTGAATGAATAAATCAAATTATTAAGCACACTGGGTTTTAGAAACACTTACTAGGACTTTTTCCCCCATCTTTAATTGAAACAAGAAGTTTCCCAAGTCAAGTAACAAAATGTACAGTATAGCTCAGTGCCAGCCACAAAATATCCTGGTGATTTTTATCCATATTAAAATATAGTGATCCGTCTCTTTAGGTTCTTTAAATGACAATGAAATGTGAATCATAATAAAAATAGTAACAGTGATTATGTCCTGCTTCATGATGCTATAAACAGGTGAGTGAGTTGTCTGGAACTTCAAGGGGATTCAAATGAACAGAACATGATGCTTTGCTACTATTTACCTCAGAAAGAGTGAGATTGGGGCCCAACGTTGAAGCAGGTTTTTCTGGAGAACAGGGATCCCAAGAGAAACCCAGGTCAAGTGAGAATAGGAGAGGAAGGCATCCTATGGGCTAAAGCACCGCTCTGCCGGGTGGCTCTGAAATGGGAAAATATGGAGGTGGAGCTTTAATCACACATTCCTGAAAGGTCAGGGGAAAGCAGGCAATGAATAAGAACTGCCTTTGAACAGCTTAGAGTTACAAGCATGCTCTGAACATAAGATTTGGGAGACCCAAGAATACGTGTTACCTGCTTTTCCATCTTAAAAAAAAAAAAGATTTCTAAACCTTCATTTAAGAATTTCCGATTTGTTTTAGCCTTTTAATCATAAGTCCACCTCATTCCCGTCCTCCCCTTTGCTCCCGCAGTCCATACCAAGTATTCCTCTCCAGGTATCACAGAGCAATATCCTGTCACTTTTTCCAGGATTATTGCTAAATGACTATACCTCTATTCTAACACAACACACAACAATTATCTTTGTTTCATTTCAGCTTCTAATTCTCCTAGCTGGTAGGCTGCCAAACAAATCCATTTTCCCTTCTCTCCATTCTAATTGAAAAGAAAATCTCTTGTTTTTCAGACAGACGCATGTTGTGGCATTGTCTTACGTTAACAGGTACAGTACATCTGAAAAACAGTAGTACATCTGAAAAAGTCTGAATTTCCTTTCTCACGTGTGTACTACAGCGTGACAACAGTTTTCTCAACGTAGCTCTACTGATACCCAGAGCTTTAAAATGGCTGATGGTAGCTAACAATCATAATTCCTTTTCATAGGAAAGATCATATTTGATACATATGTGTTTCTCTCAAAATCACTTGCATGTACACATTGCTTTCTCTCTATTGAAATGTTAACTCTCTTGGGTAGCATTGCTTAGAGCACTAAGTCATTAACCCACATGATTTTGGATTTTTCCCCCTGTGTCCTGAAAGAAAATGTATCATTGAAAAGCAAATGAGAAAAAAGTATCAAAAAGTAACCACTACATTATTTTTGCTGATAAGAAAGAGCCTGGGCCCAGGAAGAAGAGAGCTGCCACCAATTTCATGATCCTTAACACAATCCATAGATTTGCGCTTGCATTCCTTCCTATGTTTTTAATTCTCCCTCTGGTCAGATGCTATTTTTAATATTTACTCATAGATAGATAGATAGATAGATAGATAGATAGATAGATAGATAGATAGATAGATAGATGATAGATACACACACACACATTTGGTGTTATGGGACAAAGATGGGGCTTTCTATTCCCAGAGTGAGTTAGTCTCAGAAACTCACAGGGGCAACTCTCCCCGTATTATAGGGTTGCTATGAATCAGCATCTACTTGACAGCATTAGTTTGTTTTGTTGTTGTTTGGGGGGTGGGGCAGGGTGGTTATTGTTGTTGGAAATGACCATCCAGTAAATTCTGACTCATAGAGACCTGTGTGTGTAGAGCAGAACTGCTCTGCTGCACCTTGTGGAGCAGATCACCAGACGTCTTCTGTGGAGCGTTCAGGTGGGTTTGAACTGCCAACTTGAGGTTAGTAGCCAGGTACTTAACCATAGCACCACTCAAGGACTCTAAATGAAATAATATTTAATAGATAGCAGGTATTGAGTACCTTGCTGTCTTGAGAAAAATGAAGAAAAACTACATCATCTACAGGGCGGGTACAGATCATAAAATCTCCATGGTACAGTGAAGAACATTCCAGAAAGAGGAGAGACCATGTGCAATGACACAGTGGCCTGAAAGGGAGAGTGTGCTGCCTTACAGGAACTGGAAGGTGGAGGAGCAGTTGTGAAAAACGACAGAGATGGCAACTTCTTTGAATTGTGTTTCATTGAATTTTATTCTGTAGTAGAAGGGTTGGCACACTTTTCTGGAAATGGCGAAGTAGTACGTATTTTGTGGCTTTGCAAGTCATTAAACGTCTCTGCGGTGTTTTCCTTTTTTCTTGGGGATTTTTGCTGGTTTGTTTGGCTTTGAGCAGTCCTTTCAGAATATGAAAACTATCATGAGCTTTCAGGCAGTACAAAAAACAGACCCTGACTGGATTTGACCTAAGGCCTTAGTTTGTTGGCCACTGTTATAGTCAATTGTTTCATTATTTCACTTGCAAAAAGCCCTAGGAAGTATGGAGAGAGAAAAAGGAAAACAAGGAGAACCATCTCAAGGAGGGGAGCAAGGCAATGAAGGAAAAGTTTTAGGGTTCTAAAAACAGACCACTTGGTTGCCCTGAATGATAGTGTTGGCCACTGATATCATACTTCATTTTTGTTCTTGGATGCTGGGGTAAGAGAGAGTAATTGAACTCAAAAAGAATGCGAGGGTAAGTCGTCAAGTATTGCTACTCGGGTTCTTACCCAAACAAAGCCTGGGTAAGCGCGTCTCTGTAAGCAGTGGATGTCCGCGAACGTGTCCTCTCTGCAGGACATTTGTCTTTGTCTTATTAAGATGCCTGACAAATAATAGTCAAATCAAAACAGTGGCTTGTGAGGGACCTGCTGGCCCAGTCAAATTCCAGGTCGAGCGGTCAGCCTAGAAGGCTACAGCAAATGCTATGGGAAGCCCATAAAGATAATCTTGATAGATTTTCTCAAAAGACAAAGGGCAATGAAAGTTGCTTTTTAGAAAGAAGTTCTAGGAAAATTAAAAACAGCGTTGATGAGAAAAATTCCCTGAAAGCAGTGCACAGACTGTGTTTCCATCATGACACTGCCCCTGTCCGTTCTTCAGAAGCAGTACTGACTGTCCTTCAGGAGTTCAGCTGGGAAACCTGACCCCATCCAGCATACAGTCATGGTCTCTGGATGGTTTGTGCTCCCCAAACACCCCATAAACACGCACACCCACGCACTCACATAAAATCAAGAGGAAAACAATTTGAATCCGTGGAGAATGCCCACACTACTGTTTGAGAATGGGGTAAATTGAAGAGCATAGAATCCTGCAGGAAAGGGTTTGAGAGATGGAAAGATCACTTTCAGAAAGGTATGCAGAATTGGATAAAGGATTATATAAGGAATCGATAGCACCACATTTTGATATCTTTCTTTAATAAAGGTTTCTGTCTTTATGACAATATTTTCACTTACCTTTGTACATATATAAGCATAAAGTTGAATATCTTATTAAAATCATAAGTATTTTGCCTTTTAGGATTAGTTGTTCTCTAGTTATAAAAGAAAGGCTTTACTTTCAGAACAAGATCATCATGCAATGAGTAGAGTGTCCTTTTGAATTATGATTCATAGTTTTAAGAAAAAAATCTTACTTGAGAAATATTTTATTCTTCCTGCTTATTGTATCTGTCTCAGAAAATTAAAGGTCTCATTATCCAGTAATGAGAGGTTTTGCTATTGAGATTCCCAGGTATGTTGAGCTACCCGACATTAGTTCATAATTCATGCTGCACACAATGAAGGCACAGCTCCCTGGAAAAGTTCTCCATAAGATGGAGGAAAAGCGTTTTCCTTGCATTTAAAGCTCACACATTCTGCCGCTCCCATCCACGTATCAATAGCCAGAGATTTCGTCATTAGGCTGTTACAGCACTCACACTGTGGCACCTGTACCCCCAGTGTCAGTAAAAAATGAAATACAAAACCAAACTCGCTGTCATGGCATTGATTCTATACAGGGCACAGGGACACTCGAGAACTGGCCCTGTGGGTTTTCAAGAACATTAAGCTGTAGGGAAGTAGAACCTTCATCTCCCTCCCACAGAGGAGCTGATGGTTTTGAACTGCTGACCTTTCAGGTAGCAGCCTAATGCACAGCCCACTACTCCACCGGGGTTCCTCTTTAGTATGTGTCAGATATTCCTTTGCTGATCCTCTTGGTAAGAGTCAAAGTCTGGGGTAGAGTTTCACATTAATTATTGTAACTGTTGTGAGTACATTGTATACCTGTAGAGAGTGGAATTGGCAAAAGTTGTGAGATGTGTGTGACATAATTGTTGCTGAAGCTGCTTAAATAGAACCAACTATCTCTAGATTTGGCACTTTGCTTTGGAGCGTTAGGGTTATGGTTTAATGGGACATCCCAGCTGATTGGCCTAGTAATGGGTTTCATACCTCTGTTCTCTTTCCTAGTTCATTTCACAAGGAATGGTATCTCCTAGGTTTGCAAGCATCTGCGGTACAATCATTGGTCTCTATTCACCTGGGGCAACAGAAGACGAGAGAGGACGTGGAATGAGCGGCTCTCTTCCTCCATAAACAACTGGCTCCTTTGCCATCAGAGTGTAACCTGAATCCTTATGAACTTTCAGATCAAAGATTGCATATAAACTCTTTGTAAAAAGGGAGAAAATTGAAGAATAGAATTTCAAATTCTAATAGAGTTTTTTGGAGTCAAAAGTATCAAGAAACTCCTGAAGATAAACTTTAAGAGAATTTAAACTTAGATAAACTTTAAATCTTAAACAAGAAATATGCTCTAAAGTCTTCTTAAAATCAGACTGTGTTGTCTTAATTCATGTTCTCTATTTCATATCTCTGGCTTCTAATATCCATTGCAATTGCTACACTGAACTCACAGACAAAATTCATGATTAAAGGGTTTATTAAGGAAGTTAACAGGTTATAATGCCAATGAGAAATGCTCAGCATGGTTGCTTTTCAGGACATGTAACAAAGTCCTTTCAGGTTTGCTAATAAATGATCAAAGGGGCATACCACTCCCCGGTAAACTTCAACCCTAAGGCACTCACCTCAAGTTCCATGGGCCAGCAAGTCTAGCTGTCTGAATTACGGGCCCAGAGGCTTTCCACTCCAGTAAGCCTCAGCCCGAAGGCACTCAGCTTCATTCCCATGGGTCAGCAAGTCCAGCTTCTCCAATTAAGTTCCCAGAGGCACCACACTCCCCAAGCCAACCTCCTGTACAAAAGTACTCAGCTGGCCGTGTTTCATGGGTTGGGAAGTTCACCACTCTGTTCCATACTCTGGCTCCTGATGCTGCTCTTCCTTCTTTCATGGTATAGTGGTCTTCTGGATCCAGTGGTTCTCTGCACCGTGATCTTGGGTTCAGAGACACACGCCACTCCTGGTTCTTGCTGGTAATGAGATCCCTCCTCCTGCTTTCCAGAGGACTCATTTTATATGCAGCATGATGCCTTTCCAGAAAAGGCTGTCCACAATTACTCACAGATGAATCCTGTCCATAGCCTTCCCCCACCTTCTTAGCAGCTCCATGGAGGACCTAGTCATCTGGTGGCACTTAGAGCTCTTGCCTAGATGAGCCACATTCCATAATCCACTGCCCATGCACAAACAACAGTTTAGCCAAGCTAGCAAAGATAAAACCTTCCTTAAGCATGATGCTCTTTCCAGAATTATTAATGTAAAATAAAATTAGCAATATTGATTCCAAAGATTAGATTCAAACCTGGGGCAGGGGGTGGTGGCAGTTAATTGAAGACAGCCCAGAAAGTCAGGGTGAGCATGGTTGTACAACTTGAAGAATATAATCAATGTTGATAAACTATACACATAGAAACTGCTGAATTGGTATGTATTTTGCTATGGACCAGGGATGTGAACAGCTTTGCCATCGTGCCCAATTCATTGGAAAGTGGATGGTGCAGATGCAGTTAGCTTAACTTTTAGCATCCACTTCCTAATTTGATATATTCCGAAATGAAAAGTTAGTTCAGTTATGGCATTAGTAAAATAAAAACAAATAAGAGGATTTCAGTCCAGAAACCTAGAAATGAGCCCCAACTAAGGAAACTATACAATAAAAAATATGACACAGCCATCCTTAAAATCTGACACCAGTTTGAGTCTCAACTAACAATCACGAACGATGAAAATCTGCGGTGTTAGGTCTCGTTACCGTGGAAGTGGTCTGGGGAAGCAGCCCAGTCTGGCAAAACCTGTGTTCATGTAGCTTGAAAATCAAACTAAAAAGTGGCTACTGGCTGCCCACCATCATGCTCAGTATGACCCTTTTACCATAGACCAATGGAAGAAAAGATACTTATAAATAAAGTAAAATAGAATAACTACCACAGTAATTAAATATCCATATTATTATTCAACCAATGGCCATTGAGTTCATTTCAACTCATGCTGATCCCGTGAGTGACAGTGACAAAGTGTATCCATTGTATTTCAGTGGCTGATTCATGACAAACAGAACACCAGGCCTTCCTTCTGAGGTACCTTTGGGTGGGCTTGAGTCTCCAACCACACAGTGAGCAGCTACATGCTAATCATTCAAGCAGTGCCCTCCCACCAGCCTATTCCAAACACTTCACTGAGGTCATGGTTCGAGTCTGCCTTTTCCGTGAGCACGGCACGTTCTCAGCCCAGTGACGTAAGGTGCGCTGCATGTGCGCCTGAGTTGCATCGCCCCACTCGGCCTTGGCGGAAGCTACGTTTTTTTCAGGCCTCTGTATCTCCACCTACCTCAGAGGGGCCTGGCCTGAAGAAGTGAAGGTAGAGTTGTACCTGACCAAGAGATCGTGAGCACAGGTGTTTAACAAGCTTCAAAAGTGCTGCACACCTTGGAAGTCGAGGGAAAGAATTGAAAGGACAAGAAGCTCATAAAAGGAGGCATTGTAATAACCGGCTAGAAAATCCCTGACAAACTGTAATGACTTTCCAAGCTTTGGGAGGATTTAACAAATGAGATCATATGTTCAAAAATTCAAATCCCAGGAATTTCAAAGAAATACCTTTCCTAAAATTTTGACAGAACTCAAATCTTTTCTCCAATATTCTCCACATTTCAAGTTCATCAGTGTTATTGATGAAGTCCATTGATGTTTTCATCTTTCCCTGCTCCCCGCCAGCAGAAATTGTTGTTTTCATAATCCTCAAAAATATGTTCCTATATCATTTAACACATATCATTACTAAAATATTAGTCATTCAAATCATCTGTATTTATTAATATCCTTGCTCTTATGGGTAAAAAAAAAACACAAGAGTTATATCCTCAAATAAACAAGTTAGGAACAGAACGATACAAATTCATAGTAAATTTTCATTTGATTTATTACATATATTACATTCATTTGGTTTATTATATGTATAATTATAATAGCATTAATATATAAAATTGACTGAATGCCAACATCCGTACTTGGTAAAGCAGCCCTGGTGGCACAGTGGGTTAGACAGTGAACTGCTAACCACAGGGTCCATGGTTTGAAACTCCCAGTCACTCTGCAGGAGAAAGTTGAGGTTGTTGACTTCCAGAAAGTCTCAGAAATCCACAGGGACAGTTCTACCCTGCGCATGGGCCACTATGTGTTAGAATGTACTCAACAACAGTGGATTATTTTTGTAATTTGAGATCAGTAGTGATACTGATCAAGCTCTGTGCTCGGCACTGTCCTGTATATTCCAGCCATTCCAGTCCAGTCGCCATCAAGTTGATCCTGACTCATAGAAATCCCATATGTGTCAGAGCAGAACTGTTCTCCAAAGAGTTCCCAATGGCTGAGATGTCAGAGGGATATCACAGAGCACCCCTGGGTGGATTCAAACTGCCAATGTTTCCAATAGCAACTGATCGCTTTAACCATGCACCCAGGGACTCCAGCTTATATGTTAACTCATGAGAGTCAGCCTAGAAATCACAACATATGCAAACAATTTTCAATGATTACTAGCCACAAGATCAGTAGTTTGAAACCTCAGATGCTTTGTGGAAAAAAGAAGAGGATGTCTATGCCTATAAAGAGTTACAGCCCTGGAAACCCACAGGTGCAAATCTAACCTGTCCTACAGGGTCACTCTGAGTCAGAATCGACTCAATGGCAGTGAGCTAAGCACATCCACAGTGTGTCACCTCAATAGAGGTATTATATTCAGTGATGTTCTGTTTTTAATCATTTTACTGGGGGCTCGTACAGCTCTTGTCACAATCCATACAGCCATCCAATATGTCAAGCACATTTGTACATTTGTTGCCATCATCATTTTCAAAACATTTTCTTTCTACTTGAGCCCTTTGTATCAGCTCCTCATATGTTCCCCTCCTTTCCCCACCCTCCCTCCCTCATGAACCCTTGATAATTTATAAAGTATTATTATTTTTTCATGTCTTATGCTGAACAAAGTCTCCCTTCACCCACTTTTCTGTTGTCCAGAGGGGGCTACAGGTAGATCATTATAATCGGTTTCCCCCTTCTTACCCCCCACCTTCCCCTTACCCTCCTGGTATGGTTACTCTCAATATTGGTCCTGAGGGGTTTTTCTGTCCTGGATTCCCGGTGTTGCCAGCTCTTATCTGTACCGGTGTTCTTGCTCTGGTCTAGCCAGATTTGTAAGGTAAAATTGGGGTCATTATGATAGAGGGGGAGGGGAGGAAGCATTATAGAACTAGAGGACGGTTGCATGTTTCATCGGTACTATACTGCACCCTACCTGGCTAGTCTCTTCCTTGTGACCCTTCTGGAAGGGGATTTCTAATTGTCTACAGATTGGCTTCGGGTTTCCACTCCACACTCCCCCTCATTCACAGTGATATGATTTTTCGTTCTGGGTCTTTGGTGCCTGATACCTGATCCCATCAGCACCTTGTGATCACACAGGCTGGTGTGCTTCTTCCATGTGGGCTTTGTTGCTTCTCAGCTAGATGGCCGGTTGTTTATCTTTAATCCTTTAAGACCCCAGATGCTATATGTTTTGATAGCCGGGGCACCATCAGCTTTCTTCACCACATTTGCTTATGCATCTGCTTTGTCTTCAGCGATCATGTAGGGAAGGTGAGCATCACAAAATGCCAGGTTAATAGAACAAAGTGTTCTTGCACTGAGGGAGTACAAACTGTTATTGAGTTGACACATCCTTATGTGGGATGGAGCCTCTGTCTGGCCCAGGCCATACTGTCTGATGGACCAGTCATGAGGGTCACAGCACCAGACCGCAGTTTCAGCACTCTGGTCAGCAACCACACTACACCACCAGCAGTCATGTATTAGTCAATGCAAGTCCTCTTTTTATAATCAATACTGTACAATAAGATCTCCTATCAAATTCTATTTGGGTTACTGTCTTGGTCTGGGTTCTCTAGTAGAGCAAAACCAGTAAGAGAGATGGACAGACAGGCAGACAAGTGACAGAAAGACCAATTTGCTTGAAGGGAATGGCTCAGATCCTTGTGAGGGCCTGGCAAATCCCAAATCTGTAGATCAGGCAGTAGGCTGGAGAGCTCTGCTTGCTCCTGATATTGCTAGTTGATGGCATCAGGCGAAAAATTTCTGCAGGCCTGTGTTCCAGGCTTTAGTCAGGGACCAATAAAAGTATCAATATGGTTGAGAGAGACTGATCTGTTCCAGAACATTCTTTTACATACTGGAAGCAGGCCACCTTCCCTAGGAAACACCCCTTTTTAACTGATTGGCCCATCATATCAGATCATGCCATGGATAATGATCATGTTATATTACATTAAGGAAGAGAACCGGACCAGTTTCTGGCAAATCTGCAAGGGTCGTAGCCTAGCCAAGTTGACACAACACTAAGTATCACAGTTATATTAGCCCTAATAATGATTCAGCCCTTAAGACACTTTTTTTCTATGTGTTATACTACTTTAGTTTCTCTACGGTTTTCCAATGGATAATTATTGCATCTCTGAAAGTAAAAATACATCTCAAAGAGTGTGAACACCCCTTTGTAAACTTTGGATGTATGATATTGGTATAATCAGCAATCAACTACTCATTAAACATTAGTGGTGTCCTGGCACCATCACAGGCTTGTTAAATGAATTAATTTCTTATATAATACAATTCAGGATTGCAAACATGATCTGTCTTTAGGTCTACAAAAATTTTTTGAACTGAAATTCACTACACCTACATTTTCTATGCCACTGTATGATATTTTGTTCATTGTTTCAAACATCTTCCCATCACAGCTCCTGCCTATAGGAGCTGTGCTCATCTTCCTACATCTGCTCACTCTCATTGTCAAGGCTATTACGTAACGTTCATCCATTCATTCAGCTCAGCACTCATTCCTCTCATTCCAACTTAGCAGAGTTCAGTCTCAGAAACCCGCCAAGGCAGCTCTCCATGGAATCAGGTCGGAGTGGACTTGATCATGGCGAGAACCTGACCTTTTCTTCCATCAGAAATACGGCCTCAGCCCCAGGACCCGATCAAATGCATTTTATCCTGGCTTCTTCCAACCCATTGGAAATGTCCGGAATGCATTTTTGCGTGTTCATCTTATCTCCAGTCTATACCATAGCTATAGGTCTCTACCATAGTGTAGGCGTAGTAAGTACAGGAGTACGTGGTACGACCTTGAAGGTACGACCTTGAAGCTCGGGCCTGCTAACAGAAAGATTGGTGGATGGAGCTCAACTAGCGCCTCCACAAAAGAAAGACTTGGGGGATCGTCTTCCAAGGAGATCCCAGCTTAGGAAACCTTTGGGGAAGTCCTACCCTGCCGCATGGGTTTGCCATGTGTTGAAATCAACTTGATAGCATCCAATAACAACAGAAATGTGCAAAACAATTTGTTAAAATTTTGTTTTTCTTTACTCAGTTTCACAAAGTTTTTTGACAGACCCAACTTTATTATTGTTTTTAATGACTGCAACATTTTTATTCTTTGCATCATAGATAATTTTTCCTCGGTGTTCATTAAAATGATAGAATAGCTCTAATCTCTGCCTGTCTGCCATTTCCATGAAGAATCAAGTAATGTGGATCAAAACTGCCATCATCTACAACAGTGAATCTCAATCACTTTGGCATCTTGAGTTATATTTATGGCAGTAAGGAAACTGGCAATGACTCACTTCTTTTTTCTCTGTAGTTACCAGTTATTTCTATTGAAAGCAAATACATATATAGGTACATCTGCAAATATATAGATATATAGGTTTACTGACTTTCTACAAAATGTCTTATAGTGTCAACAAGATTGCTTTCTTGTTGGACACTGTAACTTATACAGAACAGCAATCTTAGCAATTAGCAACCTAATGAAAGAAAATGCTTTCATCAAAAATTGTACATTTTCTTCAAACCCCCACCCCCCAAAAAAACACAAGCCAACTCTCAAAGCAATAGTAAAATGCCAAGAATGACTCTAGTTGTGGCAGAGGAGTGTTTAAGTCCCTTCAGACAGACCAATATGCCACCAAGTGTAGCCCATCATCAGAGCTTACCACACTTAAAAAATAACAAGTGTAAATGTCAAGATTTGAAAATTGCTCTAGGACCGCTCTGTGTCAGAATTGACTTGATGGCGACAGGGAGTTTTCTGATAGTTTTACTGAACTGCGATGTCATTGGGGCTGACACAGGAACCGAACAACTCAGAAAAGACTAATTTTTTCAAGCAAACTTTTAATAGCATTAAAGTTTATAAGGCATCTGATTTAAATCCTGCCTTGAGAAAGGTTCCATTAGGAACTCAGAGAAACTGCTAAGCAGCAGCTTGAAGATCTTAGTAATGACCCGTTAATGGAATTTTACGTGTTGTTGTCGCACCCCGTATTGACAGATTGTGACAGCTTAATAATATCCTTGATGAATCAGAGTCAATTTATGCTGAAGACCTATGACTCTTTTATGTCTAATGAAGTAATTATTGCTCCTTTCTTTGTGGGGGAAAGTCTTTAGCTAGTCCTGTGTACTGATGTAAAATCACACACTGTGACCCACAAGAGTACCCTAAAACTCTCACTTCTAGAAAACCATTTATGGAGTTTTTAACAAATAAGATGCAGACATTTATGAGGGCATTTACCACCAAAACAAACATAACATTTTCTAGTATATGATAAACCGTGCTATTTTAGAATTCCTAAATTCCAACACGCATACATTTTGGAGGGAGTGAAAAAACTGACACATAGTATCATTGACGTAAAGTTGCTTTATGGAACTTTAGGAATTCTAATCATATCTTTTGATCTCCCAAAGTTAATTTAGTAAGTAGTGGCAACTCTCCTGAAACTTTCTCAAAGTCACTTATATAGCCACAATACCCAATTAAAATTATTCTAGAATTCCACATTCAAGTGTCTTTATAAAAAAATTCTTTCTCCTATTAGACTAGCTTTGATCTGAAACTGCTTATGTGCCTACCATACTGAAAAACTACAAACTATCTCACTTAGAGAGAGCCTCAGCAAAGAAAGATGTCATTTTGAGATTATTTCCCTATAAATTTTAGTCTAATCAAACAACTGAGAACAACCTGCACTAGAATAAGAAAGTCATAAGAGAAGTCATTCTGATCTTACGCTTTCATAGAAATAGGCCCTAACTGAACCGTATAGACAAATGTTAGGCTTAGAAATATTCTAGATCAATGAACACAACCTATTCATGTGCATTAACTACTCTTAGTAGCTCCAAGAATATTGATTTTGAGAAAGTTATATGTCATCATGCACTATATTATCCATTAGAACAGATGTGCCATAGGAGGAGGGGGTGACATCTTAATAGAAAAATTCCATTATATTTTCATTACCTTTATCCACAAGCTTACTTTTTAAAGCAACCATGTGTGTGTTTGCATGTGTGTGTATGAAAAAGCCCCCTGGGACTTTAGTTTGGTTATTTGGAAAAAATAACCAACTATTATCATCAAAGAAATGATTAGGCACATAAGCAGTATTTCTTTTGTTTGTGAATAATAAGAATAAGCTACAGGAAAACAGTCAACCTCAGAGCCCTGATCAATGTCACCATGCTTCAGCTTGAAAATAATTGCAAGAGAGTGCTAGTCCAAACTGGTGACAGCTGTACACAGCGGGGGGAGGAAGCCGCTTGGGTTATGAGAACTTCCTCCCACGCTCAAGCTGAAAGGAGAAATGAAGGAGAAAGAAGATCTCATTTATTTAGCAAATACTACATGTCAGGACTATACTGAGATTCTGTCTTAATCCATAATAATCTATCCTAAATGTTTACAATGACCTTGAGAGAAATGTAAGACTACTCTTATTTTATAGATGAGAAAATAAAATCATTTTGCTCAGAGAAAGAGCAACGAATACACAGAAGTGAGGCAGGAACCAACTCTATTCATCGCAGAGCCTTCCGTGGGTACACTGGTCTGCAGAGAGGCTGGGATTTTATGTCATGAATGTGCAACTTCAAGACCTATGCAAAAATTACCATGAAGTATTTTAATATGTGGTGGACAAGAGGTGAATTTCTAAAAGCAAAGGTTAATATGTTCTCTCTTTCTTATTTAATAAATCTGATATCATTGTTAAACATTTTACAATTGAGAGTCATTTTCCTCCAATAAATTTACAGAGAGAGCCCTTGCAGAGTAGTGGGTTCTGAAACTCTGAACGTCTAAGCACAAGGTCAGCTGTCTGAGCCCGCCAGCTGCCCCTCAGGGACAGGTGAGGCTCTCTGCTCCCATCAGGTGCACAGCCCGGGGGCCCGAGCGTGCACTTTCACTCCCCAGCTTTCTATGAGCCATAATCGACTCGAGGGGCTTGGTTTTTTTTCTTAGGACCTCAAATAAGGAGCTTGGATGGTGCTGTCATTAAACTTTAAACAGCTAAATGCAAAGTCAGCAGTTCAAACTCACCAGCTGTGCAATGCAGCTCTCTGCTCCAGTAAAAAATTAATAGCACAAACCCTATATGGGGTCACTCTGAGTTAGACTCATTTTATTGGCAGTTGATATGCCTCAAATAACCTTTCAACAGCACACAAATTCACTGTTTTACTCCCAAATGTCACGTAGTACCACTGATACTATAAAAATAAAGTACAAACACACTTTCTTAGATGACCAACTTAAGCAGTACTATAAGCACAAAAATGAAACCTCTCAGTGTTTGCTATTAAAGTATAGGAAAGGTTCAATTTTCAAATTATAACAGTTTACACACACACACACACACTTGGATATGTATATACAAGTAAATGAAAAGTACTGCTACTAAGGTGGTATGTGAGCTAGGCATTGAAGCAAGGTTGGTGGTTCAAGCTGACCTACGGCTTCTCAGGACTGAAACCCCAAATAGTTAGAGTTGGAAATTCTACATAAGGTCAGGATGATCTGGAATAGGATAATTGTGGGCAAGTTCTCTCAGTGATGCACTCTGTAGACACTCTTAGGGTACCTTTACTTAAAGGTCAAATCAAATCGGTGGCTTCTTCTGGGACAGCTAAATTCCAGTTGGAGAGGCTAGTTCATAGGGTAATGGCAACTGTTTGGGGAATCTCACGGGGTAATCTATACTACTCAGCTTTTTGCCTTGGGGTGCGTTTATGTTGCTTAGATGCTGTAAAGTATGACACTGGTATTACAAACGCCAGCAGGTCATCCATGATCAACAAATTACAAGAAGGCTTCCATTCTAAGAACACACTAGGATGAAGGAATACTCTGTCCACTTCTAAAAGAGTAAGCCCACCGTCATTGAGCCAACTCTCATTTATTTTTTTTTGTATATAAATAATTTATTGGGGACTCTTATAGCTCTTATAACATCAATTGTATCAACCACATTTGTACATATGTTGCCATCATTATTTGCAAAACATTTTTCTACTTGAACCCTTAGTATCAGCTCCTCTTTTTCCCCCTTCCTCCTCTACCTTTCCATCCTCATGAATCCTTGGAAAATTATAAATTATTATTATTTTCATATCTTTTTTTTCTTTTTTTTTTAATTTAATTTTAACAATTTATTGGGGCTGATACAATTCTTTTCATAGTTCATACATATACATACATCAATTGTATAAAGCACATCTGTACAGTCTTTGCCCTAATCATTTTTTTCTCTTTTCTTCTTTTACATTTTATTAGGGACTCAAACAACTCTTACCACAATCCATACATATACATACATCAATTGTATAAAGCACATCCATACATTCCCTGCCCCAATCCAACTCTCATTTATAAAGACCCTTCAGGACAGAATGGAACTATCCCCGTGGGTTTCTGAGCTTATAAATCTTTATAGTACTAGAAAGTCTCATCTTTCTTCCTCAGAGTTGCTGGTGGTTAAGAACTGATGACGTCACAATTAGCAGCCAGCTTGTAAGCCACTACACCACCAAGGCTCCTGAAAACCCTGAATAGCGATAAAACATTGCTAATCTACTGCTTGAAGATGAGCGCCCACCCCCCCCCACCCCAACCCCCGCCGGCTGGAAAGCACTCAGAATACTGATACTGCAGGACATCAACAGGGACTTCAAGTCGGCCAGAAGCTCAAGTCTGATTCAGAAGAGGATGTGGCGTGTGGGATAGCATTGGTGACATCAGATGGATCATGGCTGAAAGCCAAGAAAGACGTTTCCTTGTGTTTTATTGACAAGGGGATGTCACTCAATTGTGTGTATCATAACAAACTCTGGAGACACTGAGCAGAATGAGGACTCCAGGATACTTCCCTGTGCTCATTTGGAATCTGTACATAGACCAGGAGGCAGTTGGTCAGAAGAACCAGAAAAAAACGCATAGTTTCAGGAAGAGTTTGCGTCAAGGTCATAACTCTCCACCATACTACTCCATCTGGATGGTGAGCAAATCATCTGAGAAGCCAGACTACCTGAATTAGGCAGTATCAGAAATGGAGGAAGACTGATTAACAATCTGTGATGCAGAAGACACAGCCTTACTTGATTCGTGAGAAGGACTTGAAGCGCTTGCTGATGAAAATCAGACTGCGGTCTTTGGGATCGATTGTAATTCAATGTAAAGGAAACTAAAATCTTCACAACTGGTTGAATAGATAGCATCATAATCAATAGAGGAAATGCTGACACTGTCAAAGATTTACTATTGCTTGAATCCACAGTCAGTACTCATAGAAGCAGCAGTTAAGAGATCAAGTAACTTACTTCATTGGGCAGATCTACTGCACATGACCTCTGGAAAGTGCTGAAAATCAAAGGACACCACTGTGAGGACGAAGGGGCACCTGGCTCAAGCTAGGGTGTTTGCAGTAACCTCAAAGGCATGTGGAAGGGGGACAAAGAACAAGGAAGGCTGAAGACGCACTGAGACCTTTGGATCAGGTGTTAGGGAAGACTACGGAGAGTACCCTGGACTGCCAGAAAACAAGCAGATCGGGGACGAAGTACAACCAGAGTCCTTCGGGAAGGGAGGATGGTCAGACTGCATCTCATGTACTTTGAACAGGCAATCAAGAGAGACCAGCCACTGGAACGGGGCATCATGTTTGGCCACGCACATGGTCAGTGAAACAGAGAAAAAGCGCCAAGGAAATGGAGTGACTCAGTGCCCACCATGATGTGCTTGAACGTGATGACAATTGTGAGGATAGTGCTGGACCAGGAGGTGTTTCCTTTTCTTGTCCACGGGGTCACTGAGTCCAAAGTGATGGCAAGGCAGCTAACGAAAAAGGGTCATTTTATTGTGTTTTCAAAGGATGACACAGGCTTCCCAGGGAGATGGTTTCAGAAAACTGACTCGTGATGAAGAGGCCAGGAAGTTGCTTGCCCACCATGACACGTCCACTTGCTCATCTGTCAAGGGTAGAAATGGCAGTTCTACAGGAATTCTGTTGGGAAGTCTTACCCCATTCGCCTCCTTGTCCCTTTAGAATTCTTTTTGCTCCTAAAACTCAAAGAACTTTTAAAAGAAGCATCTCTAGAATTCTGAAACTGCTGTTTTGAAATAGTGCCAATCAAACAGTACAGAAGTCTTCAGGGAAGAGTTGGAGAGATGGAAACACATCTTCAGGAATGGATAGGCCTTGATGGAGGCGATATCGAGAAACATTAGTTTCACATCTTGATATTTTTCCTAATCAAGGTGTCTATAATTTTGCAGCTGTATTTTTTATTGCACTCATATATTACTTGAAGTGTTATGCCCTTATATATGAATTCAATAAGCTGAGGCCTTCCATCCAGTCAAGAACTGTACAGCAAAATGCTAGAACCCTATATCTATCATCATAAATAACAAATAAAAGTGCCATTTTGAATTGCTTAGGCAGCAAGGTACATATAAATGTTTTAAATTAAATATATCCCAAGTTCTAATTGTCTTCTTAATTTAACCAGACAGTTCATATTCCACTAGACTATAACTTTAAGAATGAAGCTCAAAGTAAGTTTGTATTCTTAAAGTTTTTTCTCTTGGCCCAGCCAAGAAAGGGAAGCAATTAAATTTGATGTAGTTTGGGGAACATGGCTAAAACTATTAAGCCCTGAAACGTCTCTGTAATGCCAAATTCAGAATGCTAAATCACAGATCTTGCCAGCATATGTCTCTTTTAAAATAAGGCTGGGCAGAGAAGCAACCTTGAATTTCTCACTTTCCCCCTGACATTTCATCCCAATCACATTTCAGGATTCAATTAAATGCTCTCGGTTACCATGAGGACGGCAGATTATTGCCAGCCTTTGTAACCGTGCTTACAGCCACCTGACAGGCCAGCATCAGTTAATCCTAAGAAGGTCCACTTCAATTTGTCATTGTCCTAGAGGTTTGAAATTCCTTGGGTAAAAATTCAAGACAGCAATGCTTGAATCAGTCAGATTGCTGACCTCAAACTGACCACAGCTGGCACATGGATCTATCATTGTACACAATCACTCAGAATCTGCGGTTAGTGGACAACAGAGTTCTTGCGAGGTAGTGCCAGAAATGCAGGCAGTTACCAGCACAACCGTCCCACTCGAAAGCTCCATGGCTGCTTTTAACAGCAGCATAATTTGACCTCTTCCTAGAAGCCTGCCATGACATCTCTACTCACAAAGCCAGCCTAGAATCGAATCCTTCTTCCTGCTGATCTTCAGCTAGATATTTTTTCAACAGCAGGACAAAGAATGAGTTGCAATCGGATTGCATCAAACAGTATGAAATTAGAGCATTTAGGGCCAATGCGGCAGCAATATCCTTTATATTCATGAATAGATTTTCTTTTACAGCATTTTGAAGATATGATAGCATCTGTCTGCACAACCTTCCCCTGAGGAACGCCAGTAGGAGGATGATTATCCAGATTTTATACACCAGTAATAGCAAACAATGGCACTGTAAAGCGAGCGAGGTTATATTTCTAGCCCCTAGAGAGCAGGATAAATAACTCTGGTGTTTTGAATCTCAGTAAAAATCTGCTTTCTGGTAGGTAGTAAGTTGGTGACATTAAAGAGATTGTTTTAAGGGGGATACTCCTTTAAAAGCCCATTAAATGCTTTTATATCAATTTGAAGGATTTGGATCAGAAACGCAGGAAGGCTATTAGGAAGTACATGCTGTGTCTGCAGCACAAGGGAAGAACCTGCAGTTACGCTGTCAAATTTAAAATTTGCTTAACTTTTCCATTCCCTAGAACCAGAGCTCTCGGCAGACTTTGGAATCGACAAATTGAGTCAATTTGTTGTACCTGTTACTTCAAATTGGAGTCATGATATTTAAGTCGTCTGTGGACAGAGATACAACAATAGTCAATCACTCACAGCCTCTTACCACTAGTTTAAGTCTCATATTAGATTTAAAATATAATAAATCATCCACCAAGTTGTAACTACTTGGAACAACATGCTGTTCTAATCCAAATATATGAGCCAAAGTCAAAAAGGTATTGCTCCCATCCATCCGGCCTTGCACTCTCAGCATTTTAGGAAATTTAGCACATCATCTCAGACCTTAATTATTTTCTATAACTTATTCATTCTTTCGGTGAATAAATATAGTCAAAGAAAGCCATCCTCAGGTACAGAGTCTCTGAGTACATATTCTTTCCTGGCCAAGGACAAGTCTTGAACAAAGTAAAATTTATCTGTGGTGCTCTCCTCCCAATTAAAAACCTTCCTCATATAAATTTGTGACTTTTCCAATATCATTCAGGCAAGCACGAAAATAAAGAAAGGGGAGTGAAAAGCAGCCCTTGCCTATAACAGAAGGCCAGAGCCCTGCCCCAGTCTTCCCATGCCAGGTTTCCCCAGTAGCTGTTCACTCCCTAAAGACTGCACCCAGGGAGGACGGCACAGCATGAGTTCACATAAGTCTTCCCATTCACCCCACCTAATTTTCATCCCATCAGCCACCATACCCCATAAATTGAATCTATGAAATATTTACTAATTCAGTCTTCTTTTCTATCTTTTCGCTTCCTGTCTTCAGTTAATGCCATTTCGATCTCTGGCTTGGATGGCTACAAAACTTGTCAGAGGTTCCTAACTCCCATTTAATTCTTTAAATCCATGATTTTTCTAAAGTAATAGCATAGCATTGGCTCTATTTAAAATCCTTCAATGGCTTGAAATCATCTTCTGGTACAGACTCTCCAAACTTCTTGCAGTGGAATCACAAGACATCTATTATCTACCTTGCACTTCCCTCCAGCCTCATCTCTCTATGCACGCAATAGATCAGGTACCCCATTACCTTCGCCCTCTGCCACAAGTCCCATCTTTGCTAAGATACAGCTCTTGCTTTACAGAACATTCCTTCCAGTGAATGCTTAATTATCCTTGAAGACAGTTAAAATTTTATATTCTATGAAGTTTCTCTGATGATCACTATAGCAATGTCTATGTCTACCTGGCTCACTGTATGAAAATTATGCATGTATTGCATTCATTCAATAATCATTGAGTTCTTTCTCTGTTCCAGGGGTAAAAATGTGCTTGGACGCCAAGCACACACACATGTGCCCTCCCTCATCTCGTGGGGCTTATAATTTCACTGGGGAGACACACATCACTGAAATAATTATAGTAAAAAGTATGCATACAAGTATGTAATTCCAAGCTGTGATAAGTGTTTTTGAAAGAAGAGTAACTAGAGCTATGGGAACCTGAGAAGAAGAACAAAATCTAGTCTCAGAGGTGAAGGGATGATTCCCAAGGAAGTCACATTTGAACAACCATGAAAGAAGGGGAGGAGAAAAAACCAGAAAAGGCATTCTAAGCAAGGACAAGAATAAAGAACATGGCAACCAACCATAAATTTGAAGGGACTATGGGGCTAGGCACATTAGTCTGAGCCTATGGGCTAACATGCAGAATGTTTCTTGGCTGAAAAAAAGAGAGAGAAAAGTTTCCTTTTGGTTTTCCACAATTTAAACCTAACAATGGGAGATGCATTTATTCTGGTTTTATATAAGGTTCATGGAGTGAGTCAAATGGTAAAGATTAGGGACACACCATAACACTAGAGATAAATTGATTCTCTAACGGGATATTTATGGAATATATGGAAATGCATGCATGATTTTGATTCAAGATATGAATGTAAGTGAAATTCAAATTTCTCTGGATCAGGACTTTTCTGTCCTGATAAGTAATTATTCCCCATTTGGACATATATAAACTCCTAAGAAATTTTTTTTAAAGCAGAAATTTTGTCTTGAGTAATACAAATCTTTCAACTCCCAACTTAGTATCTTTTTGTACAAACTTGCTTTCATCCAGAGATATAGCATTTTATCTAGATCTAGAAGGCTGATGAAGAAAGTATCTAGCCTTTAAGACCTCAGACAACATATCTTTTGATAGCTGGGCACCATCAGCTTTCTTCACCACTTTTGCTTATGTACCCATTTGTCTTCAGCAATCATATCGGGGAGGTAAGCACACAATGGTATGATGGGGTCCTAAAGGCTTGAAGGTAAACAAGCAGCCATCTAGCTTAGAAGCAACAAAGCCCACATGGAAGGAGCACACTAGTCTGTGTGATCATGAGGTGTCAAAGAGATCAGGTATCAGATATCAAAGAACAAAAAAATCAAATCATTGTGAATGAGGAGAAGTGCAGATTAGGGACCCAAGATCTGTCGGTAGGCAACTGGAAATCCCCTTACAGAAGGGTCACAGGAGAAGAACCAGTCGGGTGCTGTGTAGCAATAATGAAACATACAACTTTCCTTTAGTTCCTAAATGCTTCCTTGTGCCCCTACTATCATGTTCCCAATTCTACCTTACAAATTCAGCTAGTCCAGAGGATGTACACTGGTACACTGGAACTGGAAACACGGAGAATCCTGGACAGATGATCCCTTCAGAGAGTGCTGAGAGTGGCAATACTGAGGAGGGTGGGAGGAGGGTGGGATGGAAAGGGGGAACCAATTACAATTATCTACATATAACCTCCTCCCTGGGGGACAGACAACAGAAAAGTGGGTGAAAGGAGACGTCAGACGGTATAATATATGACAAGATAATAATAATTTATAAATTATCAAGGATTCATGAGGGAGGGAGAGTAGGGAGGGAGGGGGAAAAGAGCTGTTACTAAGGGCTGAAGTAGAAAGCAAATGTTTTGAGAATGATGATGGCAACAAATGTACAAATGTACTTGACACAATGGATGGATGTATGGATTGTGATAAGAGTTGTACAAGCCCCCAATAAAATAACTAATTTTTTTAAAAAGAAAAAACAGTGGAAGCAATTATAGAATTGTGCTTGATCTAACTGAATTATGGATTGTTATAATATCTGTAAGAACTCTCAATAAAAATTATTTTAAAGTAGTATTTTTTTTAAAAAGAGAGTCTCTAGCTCAAAGACACTACTAATTAATCACAACCATCCTTCCTAAAGCCCTTCAATTCAATTTGAAATTCTCCCTTTCAACCCCACCCACCACAGTACTCCCCCTCCCCCTGAAGGAACATAATTCTTTAAGGGAGTAGAAAGCCTCTTCTCCCTTCTTAACAGAAGCACCTGGCATTGGGCCTTTTTCCTCAGGATTGATCATAAGGAGCCTATCCATGTTCATTGCAGCACAGTGCAAAATAGCAAGAAGCTAAAAACAGCCCAGATGTAGAAGAATAGGTAAAAACAAAACACCCCGGTACATACATGCAATGGAATATTATGCATCCCTAAACAACATAACCATAAAATGCCTCATGATATGGATGGATCTGGAAACCATTATGCTTAGTGAAGTTAGTCAATCACAAAAGGAAAAATACTACATGAGTCCATGACTATAAGGGTAAATACCAAGAGGAGAGCAGGTTTTGCTCTAAGATCACGTAATCTTCTAATCCAGTCTCCCAAGCAACAAGGTATAGAACCTGCCTAGTGTCCATAAACCACATATCAACTGCCGCCCCCCGACTCCTTTATAAGCACATCATAAAAACCACTTTGACAGGGGAGGCTTCACCTCGGCGGGGGTCAGTTTCTCAATAAGGAGGCGAGGGAGGAGACCCTTCAATTGCCGCCATACAACCTTGTGCTAAGGTCTCCCCTCTCAACAGACGTGCCTATAAGAAGAGTAGGCAAAACTTACTGGAAATTCAAATCAAGATGGGGAGAGAAGGACATCCATGTCTGGGAGAAGGTGATCACACTTCTTTTCCTGGGAACAGCAACCTTCCATTAGGAAAAAATGCGTAATACTTGTAGAGAGACCAAGGAAGAAAATGCCTGGTACGATGTTCCTAATTGTTGGGCACCTTCGCCCTAATTTCTATCCAGCTCTTGATGAGCCAGTCGATGTGCTACAGATTACCGAGAGCGCAGATTCTGTACTTTCCACATCTGTATAGGCAGGCCCGAAAGATTGGAGGTGGAAACCCCACCCAAGAAGCTGAGCTTGGCTTCAACCTCACCTGTAGCAGATTTAAGTAGCTCACATACTCCCTGGGACTTAAGACTGAAACCACCTATTGTGTGAAGAAGCAGATGACTGCTATCCCAAGGGGATTAAGCTTGTGGTCCTGGGACTTTGGCTCAACTCTCTTGCTTTCAGGGTGCCCAGTGAAGTGAGCTGGGTCCTACCTAGTTACTGTTTTAATGTCCTCCTTCCTTTATTATGACATGTGTTAGTTTGGTGTACATTAGGCATGTAGACATGTTCTGCCTTTGTGAATGCATGCTATTGAAATTTTTACCCTATCCCCAACCCCTATGTTTGTGTAAATTGTGTCCATTCACTTAAGGCTAATCTGCACAAGTCAATAATTCATGTATTGTTTTTTGAAACTGGCCGATATTTGTACCATTTCCTTTTCTCAATATTGTTTTAAATTCTGTACCATTGACTAAAGTAATGACACTGTCCATAGAATACAGGAACTCTGCTCATGAAGTGCTTAGGAGTGGACTGCAATTGCCAAGCCAGCAGTTCCAAACCACCAGCCACTCTTCAGGAGAAAGATGGGACTTGCTGCTCTCATAAAGAATCACAGTCTCAGAGACTCATACGGGGAGTTCGTTCTACCCTGTCCTATAGCATCACTATAAGTCAGCATTGACTTGATGACAGTGAGTGAGACCAATATACTTACTTTATGACCCGAGGGGGTGGGGGTATTTATACGTTCTCGATCATAAAATGATAATAATGTCTATAAACTGCACCAGAGACATGCATAAATCATAACTATATGAATGGATTTGGGGCTCGTACTTAATTCTAACTCCAATCCAAGAACAATTAATTCTTATGACATGACCCTATTCAATACTCACCCCGATGAAGAGATCATTGAAGATACGGGTGCCATATTAAAGTGTGATGGAAAACAAACAAGATGTTGCCTGGCTATCAGAAACAACAGCATCTGGGGTCTTAAGGGTTTGTCTCCCATTAAGCAGCCATCTAGGTGAGGCATCCCCTTAGTCCACAGTGAAGAAGCACAGCAACCTGTGTGATCAAAGGATTACAAATAATAAATTCCAAATCTGGAGAGGTGAAAGGTATCGCTGCTTAAGTTCTGGACTAGTTTGCTGAAGGCTATGGATGACAGCAGAAGCCCAAAACCCATTCGCAGGGTCTCCACGTGGTTTGGGCTTTTGGTAACCCCCCTGTGAATGTAAACCTGGTAAGGGAACAGCCTTACTGTCAGAGAGCACAGTAACATGGACCGTGGCAGGTGTAGTTTGGGGAAAATGTAACCCCTTAGGATTTCATCTCCATTGTGACTCATTTTAAAGTTGTTTCAGTTTTTAATATTTTCTGCTTCCTTTTCAACTGAGGTTTGCCTATGTTCGGGCTAGTCATTGTTGGGTTTTGAAGGTGTGTTTGTTTGCTTCCTGTTTGTGTATGATTTTCTATATGTGAAATCCAGGATTGGTGAATCTAGAGAGACAGTAACTGGATTATTAATTACCTAAGGGCATGGCAGAGGAGTATGGGGGAACTGGGGAGCTAACAAAAAGTACAAGAAGAAAATATTCTGAAATTAAATGTGGTGATGATTCCACATCTCTTCTTAAAATCACTCAACAATTAAATTGCATACTACATGAAGCATATGTTAACAAAACTATTAAACAAATAAATACCCTTTAATGTCCTATCCTAGTCTCAGATTCTATGGTGTCATAGAATCACACTGAGATTCTTAACCTAAGGAACCTTCAAGGGATTAATAACGTCTTAAAAATGATGTGCAAAAGTTTTGCCTATGCCTGTTTTTAAATTTTCATGGAAAGAGTGCCCACGGCTTTCATAAATTTCTCTCAAGGACCTATAACCCACCGAAGGTTAAGACCCAAGCTCTGTAATAGATCAATCTTAATAATGTTCTCACAGGTCTCAATCTTTCAACACTTTTGTTTCTCTTCTGCAGTATGAAGGCATGTAAGGATGGCTTCCACACTCGACAGCAACTTTTCCTCAGGCTGTGTAACTCTGAGAAGTGCAAGAAGCTGTCAAAAAAAGAGAAACTGAATTAAGATAATTATGCTAGAAAGAGAAGATGCGAACTTCCTGGCAATCAAGCTGGCATTTTTCTCAAGTACTGAGAAAACTATTTTTTAAATCTCTGATTAATACAGCTGAGCAAATATCATCACCACATACTGAGGAAGGGGCTAAGGAAATGTGAATTACCTACAGAGAACTATCCTTTATATCCTCTCATCCCACATCTTTTTGGACACAAATCCACAGCCAACAAAATGCCTAAGATAAAGAATTGGTATAGACCTTCCCTTCTGTAAATTAAAAAAAAATGATAGCTTTATAAATCAAACAGGATTACTTTATCTGCAGTTAGGAATTCTGTAGAGACAGATTGACCTTACAAGAGACAGCAGGGCCTGCAGGCATTCTAGCTTTCAGGTCATATATTCTACCAACAGTCTGACTTTGCTTTCAGAATTTTCTCTATTTTTATTTTAGCACAAGGCATTTTGATTTGTCTGCAATATTAGAAGGATTTTTTTGTTTTGTTTTACAAATATCTAAAATTTCTCACTTTAGATTAAAAATGACTGCTCTTGAGTTCTGGCATTGCACATATATGAAAAATTAAGGGGGAAATAACTAAATATTTGTCTTATAAAGCTAATATAAAAACCATGTATGATACTAAGCCACCCAGAAATAATATAATATGTAACACTTTGATGATACCTATTATTGATGAAAACTTACTAAGTTCCAGGCATGATAGATTCAGATAGATAGATAGATAGATAGATAGATAGATAGATATAAAGAAATATAATTGAGCCTCACACAATTATGTGAGTCAGAAATTTTTTATTCCTATTTTATTTTTTTATTCCCAATTTATAAATAAGGCTTTGGAAAATCTTAGTAATTTACCAAGGTTGAAATGGCAAAGAAATTTCATGTCCAAGATTTCAACCAAGTTCTCTCTGAGTCCAAAATTTATCCTTACTTGGGACTTTGAAAGCACAGAATGTCAGAAAAGTATTTACTTGTACTGGATAGACTATGCAAAGACATTTGCCTGTGTGGCTCATAGTGCATAATGGCTAACATGGAAAAGAACAGCAATGCCAGCCCACTTCACTGCGCTCCCAGCCACCTGTGCATGGACCAAGAGGCAGTCCCAGGAACAGAACAAGGGGAAACAGCATGACAAAAAATAAAACTTAGTGTGTATCAGGCTTGCATCCTTTCGCCACACTCTTTCAATCTGTATGCTAAGCAAATGATCTGAGAAGCTGCACTATATGAAGGATGCAGGCCAAAATTGGGAGGAAGCTTATTAACAATATTCACCATGCCAGTGACACATTTGTGCATGCTGAAAGAAAAGAGGTCTTGAAACACATCTAGATGAAGATCGAATACAATGCTCTTCAGTATAGATTGAAATTCGATGTAAATAAATAAAGAAATCATCACAAATAGACCAATAAGTTACACCTAGATAAGCGAATAAAATATTAAAGTTATCAAGAATCTCATTTTGGGGGAAGCGCAGAGTGGAGACCTGAAGCCCATTTATTGGCCCCTGGAGATCCCCTCATAGAGGGGTCTAGGGGAGGAGATGAGTCAGTCAGGGTGTGATGTAGCACCGATGAAGAATACAGCTTTCCTCTAGTTCCTAAATGCTTCCTCCCCCCACCCCCACCCCCAACTACCTAGATCAGAATTCTACCTTGCAAGTCTGGATAGAGCAGAGGATGTACACTGGTGCAGATGGGAGCTGGAGGCACAGGGAATCCAGGGTGGATGATACCTTCAGGACCAGGGGTGTGAGGGGCGATGCTGGGAGAGTGGAGGGTGATTGGGTTGGAAAGAGGGAACCAATTACAAGGATCTACATGTGACCTCCTCCCTGGGAGATGGACAACAGAAAGGGGGGTAAAGGGAGATGCCGGACAGGGCAATATATGACAAAATAATAATTTATAAATTATCAAGGGCTCATGAGGGAGAGGGGAGTGGGGAGAGGGAGACAAAAAGAGGACCTGATGCAAAGGGCTTAAGTGGAGAGCAAATGCTTTGAAAATGATGAGGGCAAAGAATGTACAGATGTGCTTTATACAGTTGATGTATGTATGGATTGTGATAAGAGTTGTATGAGTCCATAATAAAATGTTTTAAAAAATAAAATTAAAAATCTTTTCAAACTCCCCCAAAAAAAAATCTCATTTTACTTGCATCCACAATCTATACTTAGAAGCAGCGGCCAATAAATCAAGAAACATATTGCATTGGACATGTGTGCTGCATAAGACCTCTTTAGTGTCTTAAAGAGAAAAGAGGTCACACTTGGAAGACCAAGGTCTACCTGCCCCAAGCTATGGTATTCTCAATGACCTCATAAGCATATGGAAGCGAGAAGATAAATAAGAAGAGGGGAGTGGAATTGATGCGTTGACATTACAGTGTTGGTGAAAAATATTGAAAACATCATGGACTGTCAGTAAACAAACAAATCTTCCTTGGAAGAAGTACAGACAAAATGCTTCTCAGGAAACACAGATGATGGGACTTCATCTTTTGGAGGATGTGCTCAAGAGAGACCCATCCCTGGAAAAGTCACCACGCTTGATAAAGTAGAGGGTCAGTGTAACAGAGGAAGGTCCTCAAGGAGACGGGTGACACAGTGATTGCAACACTGGGCTAAGGAGACCATTGTGAAGATGGCACCGTTGCCAGGCTGTGTTTCCTTCAGCTGTCCACAGAGTCACAAGGAGTCAGAGGTAGCACTGGCGCCCAACAACAACTCTAGGAGAAGGGGAAATGGGCTGAGATGGAAAGTATCGACACCTGCCATCGATGTTGCAAGGCTGCACTTGGATGAATGGATGCAAGCCGCCCACTGGCTCCTCTAAAATGACTGTCCACACTGTAGACATCTTCGTTCTTCCTCGGTTCTCCCTCGGTCAGCCACAGAGAATGTCTCTGCAGAATGTTTGTCTTCCAGCCTGTGGCTCAGAGCTGTGTGCCTGGCATCTCTCACACCTCATGAAACCTACAGTTTTCATGAAACCAGCACACGCAACCTAGCAGCAACCAAATCGCAGACGACGGGGCTCCCAAAACTTCATGGTGGAAATGGAATCAAAAGCTAATGAAATTCCGCCCTGAACGTTTGGAAGCGCCCTTGTCCTTTATCTTCTTTGCCTCCTCCCACCCTTATGTCCTATGGACTGAAGTCAGGAGACCACCAGGAAGCTAGCTGGAGGACCAGTAGACCATTCTGTACATTCACGTCAATCTCTGCCTGTCTGCAGGGTAAAAGTCCTCTGCCGAGGCCCAATCAAGAACCTTATGAAAGGTTTTAAATTGTATTCAAAATTCCAATAAAGGTGTCACATTAAACTAAACATAAGCAGTCTTTGAGTTGCAAACAAGAACCCTTCCAACTGTGTCTTTACGAATTTCTAGAGAAGGTAAAGCAGGTGTGTAACATTCTTTTTAGTTTGAAGTCAGTACACGAAAGACCCCGGGTGGTGCAGCTGGTGGTGCATTGGGCTCCTAACTGCTGGGTCACCAGCTCCACGGCACCAACTGCTCGATAGGAGGAAGAAGAGACATGCTCCACAGGCCCTGACTCCAGGGCAGTGTGTTGTCTCAGTGCAAGGGGAAGGGAGTCCTGGTGGCATTGTGGGGACACGGTGTGGTGAAGGGAAACTGCTCGAAGCATGACTCTTCTATCTGCCACCAACTTGGGGAGTGGTCGGTTTTGCCATGATGCTGAGTGTAAGAGTAAACCGTCTCTGAAGCAGGAAGAGAGAATCTCATAACCTGCCTGTCATCATGGCTGAGAAGAGGTACTATGGACAAAAGAACTGTATCCTTAATGTTCTGTGACCTGTTAGCTTTCCTAAGAAATCCCTTCATCCTAAGTATTGTCTGGGAGTCCTACTTGGGCATGGTATCAAACCCAGCAGAGAAGAAGCATCAGAAAGGGCCAGCTAGTGTTAGAATAGGTAAGCAAATATGGAAAGTGGGGTCCATCTGACCTCCCATTTCTTGGGAGCAGCCCTCAAGTGGAGGGCAGAAAAGGCTGCAAACATGAATGAGTCAGACTAGGAAATACATTATAAACATGCTCCCATGGAGTTAAAAATGAATTCAACTAGCCATTTAGCTCACACTGGCAAGGTATTTTCTTTTCAAACTTAAATAATACATTTATTCTACCTTTTTTTAATTGTGGTAGTTGTTATTCTGATTTACTTCAGTTCGTCTTGGGACCCGGGAAGGACACCTTTTTCAAGCCAGAAAAATCCAACTGACACTTTTTACCCAAAAAGTTGAGGAAATTAGCAGTCTCAAGTTTGCTTCTCTGCCTGACACCACACAAGAGGAGGAGGAGGAGGAAGAATGCAAGGCAATCCGGCAATTCCTCAGGGCAAGCACTCCCAGGACAAACATACCTATGTACACAGGAGGAAATCTTACATTGCAAAAGAGTCAAATTAGTGGTTGATGTTACACATTCTTCTCCAAATAAAGTCACTTTTATGAATGAACCAGGCACAATGAGCACTCCTCGGGTAGAATAACATTGGGTTCCAAAGTGTTATTCTGCAAAATGGACATTCGGAGAAAGCGGAGGGTGACTACATCAAATCACAAATTGGAACATGGCCAAATTATTACAGAACCACTAAAGGAAATCATAGATAACTAACGAATTTCCTCACGACTTCACTGCCAGACCACAGAGGATCTTGGCCCAGCCAACCTGACACATCGTCATCACAACTGGTGTTGCTGCCCCCTTGCTCTTTGGTGGGCATTACTGCCAAATGTGCGGTATTGCACAAATAGTCAAATGGTAGGGTTTTTGTAATTGTAATAAATGTGAAATGTCAAATAATGAGATAATCGGTAAGTGAGGAATAGGTGTATTAGCAATTACACGAGACAAATACCATTAACTGGGACTGCCTCAGGCACACAGAATTTATGACAACCCTACCAAAAAAAAAACACCAAACAGTCATTGAACCTGAAGGCTCAGGGCACACAGCAGGAGAAAGACCACTGTAATTCTGAAGTAGCTCTAGGTGGCTTGGAATAAATTCTCTGACAAAGCTGCTGACTGAAAGAACTACTCAGCATTGTACCGCCTCTGGAAGGCTCAGCAGGAAAAGGGAAAGTGCTGAGAATGGAATGTTGAGCAATCCAATCACCATGGAATCTGGAGGGTGGGAGCGGCTAGAGGCCTTTGCTAGCCATCAAGATCCACCTCCCACTGCTGCCATCAAGCATTAGATTCAGCAAATAACCTGCCAGGCTGAACAGACCTTATTACTCAGGAGTCTCTATCTTCTCTGTCATCTTACACTCGTAATGACTAAAGGAGAAGAGAGTTAGGACCACAATCTAATATAACCAACAAAGGAAAGAATCATAGAGATATAAAATATTGACACGAGAAAGAACCTTTGATATCATCTAATCCTGGCCCCCAACTTATAAATGAGGTCATGGATCCCCGTACAATGAAACCAAACATTGTATCTTACTAGGACAAAAAAGTTTCATGATGTAATTCACTCATTCTTTCATTCAACAAATACATACTGAGAAATCCCAAAGTGACAAAATAGTAGGATAAACACTAAGAATAAAAAGATAAATACACCCCTCACCAGGAAAAGCTATGGATGTATAGTTTAAATTTGCTAACTATAATATTTCAAAAATTACTCTTGACTATCTCACAAGATGACTGTGTTAATACCACTTGAGAATTCTGGCCATCTGGCAAAAGGAAAAGGATCCGCAGTACAAAGCCTGCTGGTAAGCACTGCCTCTGTACGGTAACTCTGCCGAGCCAGTATATTGTTTAAATATCTACCTTCTTTCACTCACTGCTTTTCCTTCTTCTTCAACATTTATGCAATAGCATATGCAAAACAATGGGACTCAAAATGAAACCTATAATTCTCTTGTAGATAGACTATAAACATTAAAGTTTAAAATACAGTCTTCCTATGTATAGAATGAGCTACCAAACAATACTGAAAATCCCCTGCCATATATTTCCCAGAATATCATTGTGTAAGAAGATGATCTTTATATGAAGTTAATTTAATTGGAAGATATTTCCAATCCATTCATTTTATTGAGTTATTATACCAATCATGAGGAATCATGGTTTTTGTAAGAAGTGAAGGCATAAATGAAACTAATATATAGAAGAAATGATTTCAACATAGCCCAAAGAAAACATATTTTAAACCTCCATGTCAGTTACACTTGTTCCTACAAGACTGTTTCTATTATTTAGTAAACTAATTTACATTAAAAGTATCAGAATTTGACATTATGGATAATATTGCAAAGAAGCATTTCTGCAGTGTGACAATTTCTTAAATTCCTTTAAAAAGTTCATCTCTCAGAATTATTAAGTTCACATTTTAATCCACTATTTCATTAAATGTCCATATATAAATGAAATATGGCTTCCCCTTGGATACCCCAAGATACCAATGTATTTTTATATATAAATTAGCAGCTCAAAATATAAATATTATGATAGAAAAATCTGATCGTTTACTTTACTATTCAATTACAATAATAAGCTGGCACAGTTTTCCATAGCCTTACACATTGGCAATCTCCATTGATCTCAGTGGTAGGCATTGTGTGGAGGTTAATAAATGAGAATCAGATTATTGAAAACATACTTGGAACCTCTCACACTTCTCATAGTACACCATTTGGTTTTGGTTTTAGTACTAAAAAATAATCTATTCAAATATAGTCCAGTGATGAAAATATCTGGTCTTCCTTGAGCTCTTAGAAACAATCAATCTAGGCAAGGTAAAGTACTATTTAAAGAAATCTATTTGGTAATCAAAACAGACTGGTAATGGTACAAAGATAGATATGTTGAACAATAGATTAAACCCCAAAATTCCCACTGCTATCGAGTTGGTGCTGGCTTACATTGGCCCTATGGAACAGGAGAGATAGAACTGCCCCTGTGCGTTTCCAAGACTACATCTTTTTTATGGGAGTTAAAGCCCCGTCTATTAAATTAGAACAAAGAGCCCATAAATACAACTGAGCACCCAAAGGCACCTGATTTTTGATTAATTAAGATGCATTCAGTGGAAAGAGATGGCCTTTTCAATAAATG
Organism: Tenrec ecaudatus; assembly: GCF_050624435.1. Lineage (NCBI taxonomy): Eukaryota > Metazoa > Chordata > Mammalia > Afrosoricida > Tenrecidae > Tenrec > Tenrec ecaudatus. The sequence continues at coordinate 54,885,745 of NC_134542.1, forward strand.
GTGCTGTAAAATTGGATCTTTACTTCTAAAATAATGAAACAGGATCATATATCACATCATATACAAAACTAGCTCAAGATGGATTAAATACCTAAATATTAAACCACCAAATCATAGGAATTATAAATAATAAAACTGAGACTAGCTTAATGGCCCATACAAGGCATAAATACATGACCAAACACATGAAAAACGCCCACACTATAGAAGACAAAATAGAAGACTAGGACCTTCTAAAATATGATATCTATGTACATCAAAGATGTCATCAAAAGAGTAAAAAGAGAACCCACAGCTCTGGAAAATATTTGGCAATGATATCTCAGATAAGGGGCTCATTCCAAAAAATATAGAGAAAGCTAGAACACCTGAATAAGAAAAACACAAATAATCCATTCAAAAATAGGCCCAACACATAAACAGACAATTTACTAAAGATGAAGTCCAGGTGACCACCAATCACATGAAGAAATACTACCATTTATTAGTTATAAGAGAATTTAAACACGGAGATACCACCTCACACAGACATTACTAGCAAAATTAAAATAAAACAGAAATAATAAATGCTGGAGAGGATGTGGAGAGATTAGAATACTCATACATTACTAGTAGGATTGCAGAATTGTACGAGCATTGTGGAAACAGTATGATGCTTTCTTAAACAAATTTATATACAGATACTTTGTGATCCTGCAAATTCTGTACTTGATATTTACTCTAAAGAAAGGGTTTATAAAACACGAGCAGATATATACACACTCATGTTTATCACAGTAATTTCTGTAATAGCAAAAAGAGGGAAACAGTAATAATGCCTATCAGTGGAATGGATGAAAAATAATTCTGGTGCATACATATAATGAAATATTATACAACCTTAAAAAAACGATGGTGAGTCTTTGCAATACCACATGACGTGGACAAATTGGAGGACATCGTGTTCAGCTAAGTTAGTCAATCTCATAAAGACAAGTATTTCATGATACCATTATTATAAGAGGAAGAAAAATTGTTTCCACCCCAAAGGAAAAGCCATGAAACACTATGAGGGGTGGTGGGCAGGGAGGTAAGAAAGTGGGTGGGGGAAGAATAGAAGAAAGAGAAGGAGAAGAAGAAAGAACTACATATACATGGGAGGGATGTCCCTGGGATTCTGTTACAAGGAGCTGGGCTGTGAAACTACATAGTGTGTGTGTGTGTGTGTGTGTGTGTGTCACAGTCTGTAAATCAAAGGGGGAAAACAACAAAAGAAAATAAAATTAAATTCTTTATTAAAGAGAGAACGGGAGAAAGGTCATAGCTTTCCCCTGACACTCTGGGGATACAACAAACATACATATCATAAATTGCCCTCAGTTTAACCCAGACTCCTAAATCCTCAGAATGCTTACTTTCAATAAATAATCAACAGTTTCAGAAATACCTACTATCATATGTAGGCTAGTTAAAGCAATGCAAAGCAGTAGCGATGCATGCATGCTCTTTCCTCAGAAGGTACTACTGTGAACTAACCAGGCTTCATAATATTGCACTGCAGTAAGACAGTTTGGGACACGTTAGGATTTTTCTGCTGGCACGGAATTTTAAGCCTCTATGCTGCGTAAGTGCTCATTTTCTAAGAAGCCAGAAGCTCATCCTCCTGTAAGAGCATTCTAAGTAGTCCTGATGGCAAAGTGCTTAGGCATTCAAAGGCAAACAGAAAGGTTGGTGGTTGGAAGCCACAAGTTGCTCCATCAAAGAGCATTGTGATGGTCAAGTTTTGTAAAGATTTACAACCTTGGAAACTCAAAGGAGTAGTTCGCATCTGTCTTACAGAATCTATTGGTAATGGGTTAGAGCTGATTTTTGGTGTGTTTGCTGGTTGGTTGGTCAGTTGGTTTGGTTGATTGAATGGATGGATGGTTGGTTGGCTATTTACTTGGCTAAATAGAATTCTAGAATGACAGTCTGAATAACCTTCACTGTTCTATTTCTAGTGTAATATATATCAATATATCATAATAAATATGCATATTTCCTTATACTTCATTCATAGCAATATACTGAGGAATAGCCAGAGGCAAGGAGCATGCACAGGCTTCAAAAATAGCTTTAAGGGAGCTTAACAAGAAAGGAGAATTCTGTCTGACTTTTTCCCTAGATTTTTTGCCTTGCTAATTTCAAAGATCTGTGAGGAAAACTAGCAGTCTTTCACCCAAATCTGCCCCTCTTGCAGATATACTTTTTAGAGATAATATCTCTAAACTCTTTCTGTTTCTGTGGTGTGTGTGTAGGGGGTGGGGGTGGGGGGAGTTATCTCTGTAAGCTGACATAATAAATTTCCTCCTTTTAAATGTCTTGATATAAATTTCAAGTAACATCTCTTAGGAAATGTGAAATCTCAGTTCCTTCTCCTTGGCTTTTCCTCCATACTTCCCCTCCCCAGGGTTGGATTCTTATATTGTAATTTGGAGTTCTTGTATTGGTCGACTGTTAATTATGAATAACATAATATAAACACATACTACTCATTACATCAGCTTTCCCAAGAGCTCTTGAAGAAACTTTGAAACATAATCATATTAATATTAAAACATTTTCTATGCTTCTCATTAGGCTGATTCTAAAAGTTGAAAATAAACACTACCATAATTACTATGTAAATTTACTCTGGTATTGTGCTAGAAATATATTCTAAATTTACTCTGGTATTGTGCTAGAAATATATTCTCCTACCCACAGATCCCATTACATGACTCTGAGTAACTCTTTGATACACAAAATAATATGGGTTTTGCATAAAACTTCATTCCAACCAAAATTTATTTAGCACCAGCATCATGCAAGTCAGTACCGAATCTGATGAAGAGTTTACCAAAGAATAACAGGTATATTTCTGTTCAAAAACAACCGTGGCACAGGAAGAAAGTTCTGATGAGATCTGAGAAAATGGGAAGATGAGAATAAGGTAAATAAGTTGTTACTTCTGACCCACACACCTTTTAAAGTAAGTAACATTTTAATTATTAGAATGCATGTAATCATGCAACAAATATTTAAGGGTCTACTGTGCACCAGGCAGGAGCTCTGGAGGTGTAATGGATTACGTGTCAGATGGTTAACTAGAAGGTCAGCGGTCAAAACCACCAGCTGCTCTGTTGGAGAAAGATGAGGCTTTCAACTCCTGGAAAGAGTTAAAGTCTCAGAAACCCACAAGGGCAGCCCTACTCAGTCCTGTAGGTCACCGAGTCAGCACTGCCTCGATGGCAGTGAGAGAGGTGAGTATCTGTTAGGCACTGTACCAGGCACTGGGGGAAATTAGTGAGTTAAATGAATAAGGTATATTTTATTAAAAAGGTACATTACAAGAGCGTAGTAGAAGGGTACATCATTGAGACTTGAGGCATCAAGGGAGACGCCTCAATATGTCATAATTATAATGAGACTTTTAGAAAGTAAAAACTAAACTATGTAACAGAGAAGCAGGAAAGTGGAGGGGGTGGGGTGGGGTGGGGGTTGGGGGAGCATCTTGAGCAGAGCAAATGACATGATGCCAAAGGCCTGGTTAAGCAGTGGAAAATCCAATGGCTGAAACACAAAACTCAAGGAAAATACAAATTATTGGAAGCGAGGTAGATCGATTATGTCTCTGTGCATAAAATGCATATGTACAAACTCAGTCATTGGGTCGACGCCGACTCATAATAACTCTGTAAGACGGGGAAGAACTGCCCCTGGGGTGTTCTGAGACTAACTCTTTTCAGGAGCAAAATGCTTACTCTTTTTGCCCAAGGCGCAACTAGTGCAGCGGTTCTCAACTTATGGGTTGTGACGCCTTTGGGTGTCGAACGACCCTTTCACAGGGGTCGCCAAAGACCATCAAAAACCCATAATTCCTGGTCTTAGGAACTGAGACACCGCTCCTCTACCCATCTCCAGACAGGTCTGCCCACAGGCAGATACTCCCACATAGGAGTACCTGGCGTGAAGACTGTTACCCATGCTACACCATGCTTCAAGACAAAATTACATTGATTTGTAATTAGAAATGAAAATTTCACAATATAGAATTACATTTTGTTTTGTGATTAATCACTATGCTTTAATTATGTTCAATTCGTAACAATGAAAATACATCCTGCATATCAGATATTTGCATTACGATGCATAACAGCAGCAAAACCACAGTTATGAAGTACCGATGAAAATCATTTTATGGCTGGGCGTCACCACCACATGAGGAGCTGTATGAACCGGTGGCGGCATGAGGAAGGCGGAGAACTGCTAGTGGTTTCAAAGTACCGACCTTGCAGTTCCTGGCCGCGCACATACGCACTCTGCCACCTGGGCTCCTTGTGTATGCATGCACACAGATCAATCTTTTCTTAGTAGCTGACCCTGCCTTGGCTTTCATTCATAAAGTTCTGATGGATAACATGAAGAACCATTGCCCGGTCCCGCTCGATGTTCATCATGCTTGGGATGGTTCACTTTCACCTTTCAATACATTGTGTTCACAAGTTTGTTTGACATCATTTCACTTTTACCAAAAGACCTACATGATTAGTCCCTGATTTTGCTAACCAAAACAAACATGAGTAGTATTTTCACTTGTACCAAAAAGAGAGCGCGAAAGGGCGATGAAAAACAAAACCAGGGTTCAGTGTCTGTTTTCCTGCTAACTGTTGAGGAGGAAGCAGCCGCCGCCCGCCCCTGGATGCAGACAGTGGGAAGGCTGGAGCCTCTCCGAGCGCGCGCCATCTCAGCATCCCGCATCCAGCCGCCGGCGTTTGGAACTGTGTCTGTGAACACGATATATTCGTGCTATTCTAAGTACTCAGTGTTATTTAATATGATTGGGTAGGTTATTTGGGGGGTATGGAGATCTCAGCAATTCTTTGCATATAAATTAATAATTGCTTCTTCACTTTATGCCAATTTGGCTTATTGAAGGTTTCATAGGAACACTCTATAGCGTGGTTCTCAATCTTCCCAACGCCGCTACCCTTTTTTAAATAGTTTGAAGTTTTATTTGTAGTAATATTGATAATAAATATTTCTTTTTTTATTTAAATCATTTTATTGGGGGTTCATACAACTCATCACAATCCATACATACATACATTGTGTCAAGCACATTTGTACATCTGCTGCCCTCATCATTCTCAAAACGTTTGCTTTCTGCTTGAGCCCTTGATGTCAGCTCCTCACTTTTCCCCTCCCTCCCTGTTCCCCCCTCCCTCATGAACCCTTGATAATTTATAAATTATTATTATTTTATCATATCTTACACTGCCCTCCATCTCCCTTCACCCACTTTTCTGTTGTCTATCCCCCAGGGAAGAAGTTGTATGTCGATCCTTGTAATCAGTTCCCCCTTCTTACCCCCTTTAATATAGTTCCTCATGTTGTTGTGATCCCCCCAACCATAAATTTATTTTTGTTGCTACTTCATAGCTGTAATCTTGCTACTGTTATGAATCATAATGTAAATATCTGATATGCAGGGTGTATCTTCATTGTTACAAATGGAACATAATTAAACATAAAGCATAGTGATTAATCACAAAACAATATGTCATTATATATTGTGAAATATTTATGTGTTTTCTGATGGCCTTAGACAGCCCCTGTAAAAGGGTTGTTTGACCCCCAAAGGGGTTGCAACCCCCAGGTTAAAAACAATGCTCTACAGCAAGTAAAACCTATATTCATTCCTTTACATATGTAATAATAAGATTTTAAGTTAATTTTAACAATTCCTCCGTGAATTGGTAAAGTTAAAAAAATACTTTCTCTATGAGAATAGTTGTATAAGGAAACCCAGTTAAGAATCTCTATACCATATCATTTTCTGAGAAATAAGTTTTGCTCTTCCTACCAGTTTGATTAAGTTGCTTCTTCTTCAAGTTTGTCACCTTATGTCTCCTGGGCTGGAAAAGGCAAATGTTATCTGTGGCATGGCCGCCTTACTGATACTGCTCTCCGCTTTGCAGTTTGCTCTGCTCTGTTGCATGTTCCTGTTTGCTTTTTCCAAACACTAGATGCTTTCTAAACTGTATTGTTCTGTATAGTCCATTTCTTAGAACAATATTTTTCTTCAAAAGTAGGTTAGACTCATTATAATTAAACCAATTAAGTGAGTCACTTTTTCTTTTTTTAACAGAATGGAACAGAATCAACCAAAAAAGGTCAGGGTACATTTTACATAGAAATGAAGAGTGTTGCTTTTGAAACATTTTCTAGCTATACAAACACAAATCATGCATAAATGTACAAGTATATTTCTTATTTTATACTATAGTCAAAAGCATGAGGGAAGAAGAAGGCAATCTCAATTAGAGTCAAGGTAATATATTTTCTAAAGTATATTTCATTGTTATTATAGGCAATAAAAATGTTTCTTCCACATCATCAATTACACTATAAAATGAAAATTAGTAAATGACTAGGTAACTTGCAGAATCCAAACAGAAATAAGACTTCCTGAAACTATTCTACAAACGGTGCTAATTCCATGATTTCATAGACTCCTTACCTAATATCTAAACACTGGTTACAACAATTAGATTAGGTTCACCAGACCAAGAATCTATCTATTACAGTAATTAGACTGGATAGTAAACTTACAATAAAACCTCAAACAGGCCTAATCATGTTCAGTAACTTTCCTCTTCACATTCGCATTAATATGCAAGAAGATGCAAAGGCTATGCAAAAGCTTGACCTCAGCCCCAGTCACGAGACGCTCAGGAGAGCCATAGCTAAGGAAAGGCGGCTGCTGAGCTTAGATGCCATCTAGTCGGCTCCAACTCACAGCAGAGGGAAGCACCATCTGATCCTTCCCTGTCCTAAAGATGGTTGATATGTTTGAGCCTATCATTGCAACCTTTGTGCCAAGGCATCTTATCAACATCTCCTCTATTTTCTCATCTTACCAAGCATAATGCCCTTCCCAGGAGGGCCTGGGAACATGTTCTACCCAGGGCTGTCCAGCCAGTCTTGCTTCAAGGCTTGCTTCTTCCTTTCTGTATATCATAGGAGAGGAAAGGTCCTGTGTGGGGGGGGGGGGCAGCAAAAAAGAGGAATACTTTCAACATTCTGTTGTGCGTGAGGTTGCTGTGGGTTGAAACTGACTCGATGGTGCCTAATAATAACAATCTAGTTCTTCAAACTCAGATCTATTTATTCTTTTGGAAGTCCATGGTGTATTCATTATTGTTTGCTCAAGTCATAATTCAAAGCCATAGATTCTTCTTCGGTCTTCTATATACATTACTTAGCTTTCCCATGTATATTGGAAAATACCTTTATTTGAGTCAGATGCAGCGCAGTTCTCAAAGTGACGTATTTGCTTTTTAAGACTTTTAACATTTGCTTTTTAAGGGGTCTTGTGCAGCCATTTTGGGCAACACAATAGGTAGTTGATTACTTGACTGCTGCTTCCATGGGCATTTATTGTGGATCGAAGTGAAAGGAGATACTTGATAGCTTCGATCTTTTCTGTTTTTCATGAAATTTCTCATCGGTCCAGTTAGGAGGATGTTTGTTTCCATTGTGTTAAAGTACAATCCATACTGAAAGCCACATTCTCTGATCTTCGTCAGTACGTCCTTCAACTTCTCTTCACCCTCAGCGATCAAGATGCTGTCATCAGCAAATCAAACGTGGCTGGTGAATCTGCCTCCAACAGTTTTGATTAAATTTTTATTCTCTTATTCCGGTCCTACATTGGTGCAATTTTTGAAGGCCTAAAATCTTAAGGAACTAATGAAAGCAGAAATCATTAAACCCCTGCTGTATCGATCAAGGTGAAGGGCCTTTTAAGGACTCCGCAGAGCATGTCATACACCCAGGAATATGGTCAATTTTAGTTTGTGCATCGGAAGTTTAAAAAGAGAAAGCATAAACCTACCTCAAAAGACTTGAAGATCAAGAAAGCGGAATCCCTGAGCAAGAGGGAAGATGTGTTTTAGGGAAACCATATCAGTAGTGAGAAAAATAAGAAAAAGGATATCCCATCTTGGCATAATAATGAAGTTTTTCCTAAAGATTTAAATCAGCAAATATGTAATTCATCCTATTTCTATAATTAATTTTTCTATGCACATAATAATCTAAAATTGGAATTTAAAAAATAAATTCCAGTTATTTAAATACAACATAATCTAAATCAGAAAAGTATTTAAGAGGAAATATCACCAGCTAAGAAGCTAGGTGAGTGAATTTTGAAAACTTATATTCATCCTTCAGGAAGGAGCAGGAAATTTTCACTGGAAAGGATGCTGGTTGAAGGGGAGATCAATATGTAATTTTAGCTAGATAGCTTCTCTATTGTCCTTTGGGCCCCAGCCAAAGAAACACTCTGCCTGGCTTGGGACAATGGGTCAAACCAGAAACATTGCTTTGCACCCGAAAGAGAAAATGAAGCTGGTATACACGGTGTGCTGAGACAGTCTGGGAGTCCATTAGAGCGTCAGTCATGATACGGTGAGATGCAATTTCTGTGGCTGTAAGATAGTTTCACCATTACCAACTCTCCCTGAGCATTTCATTGGTGCATTTATGATGAAACTACTCATTTTCTGTTATGTTTTCTCTTTTGGACCTTAAAGGAAATTCATCGCTTATCATTTCCACACTTCATTGGGTGTCATGATTTGGACAAGATAATAAAATACTATCTAATGTTGCCCCAGAGTGGACACTAAACCAGCCTTCATTCCAGGAAACTTTCCTTATGGGGATTTATTTACCTGACAAGGCCATGGTCTATAAAGAAAAGAATCATCTTGGAGTAAAACAGAATCAAAGAATGAGTCATTGTCTCTATGTATAAAATGTGCTCATAGACCTGAAGGTATAAGAATAGATAAAGCCTTCAAATTCAAACAAGCAGAACACATAAGTATCATCAATTCTTCTCTTATATTTCATTTTTAGAACACTTTTTAATGTAAATTTTCCCCTCCATTGTATGTAATGACATTAAAAACCAATTTAAATTCTACTCAGTAGTCTCTGGAGGAAAAGTCTAAATAAAACATTTAAAAGTAAGTCTCCCTAAGATTACAGTTCATATTACTGAGGTATGAGTGTTAAATATCTTAATCACAAAGTAACAGTGTTTTACTTAGGAAACACCTTTAAAAATCAAAACATTTAGCCCGAGTACTACTGTGATAACCCTCTTTTCCCAATTTGTGCTTAAAATTATTAGTTTCTTCCACATGGAGAAAAGTCTTCCAAATCAGCCTTTTTTAGATGGCATCAATAATTTTCATTTCTAGGAAGAAAAATATTAGAAATGAGAAGATTGTGGCTAGTAGAAAAATATTTGAACAAAACTGAACAACTTAAATTGGAAACTCTATCCCATTGGCCTATCCATTATGTGAAATTCCCATAATGTCTATTGTCTTCGGAAGACTACAAAAGGAGGCAATTTTTATAGCATCAAGTACTAATTTACTTTATTTTGTATTAGCATTTGTCAAATATCATGACTACCTTAATGCAAATCCAAAAGAAACTTTTATAGCCAGATACATGAAACCAGGATATGAAATTCCTAAATAAGGAAAATACTTAATTTTTCTTGGGTAACTGGCACAGAGTATGCTTTGAGTTATAACCATTTTCCTACCACTAATCTAATGTCTAATATCTATTCAGATAGCCACTCTTAGACCGCAAAGCCCATGGACTTTAAGAGAAATAGATCCAATCCACAATGTCAGGGAGGCTTCTGACTGGACCAAGTTAACACAGTTCCCTTGCCTTCACTGCCTCAGGAAAGCAGGCCTAGCCGATTAGCCAATGGCACTCCTTTAGTTTCAGTCTATTGATTACATGATTATACCGGTGAGATATGAGGATAAAGGCTACTGAAGATGGATAGACAGAACGTTTCCTTGTATAAAGAGAAAACCTCAGTGGGTTGCTGTGTACAAATATGAAGCCTGTCGTTCCTGTTGTGGGTACAGCCAACTCATGACAGAACGGGGACGGTCAGTCAACACAAAAAGAAGAGGGTCGCGTCAAGGATCGGTCAGCCAGTTAGAGCTGAGTTCTGGTTGAAGCAGACCTGACTGCCACCTCACCTATGGACTTTTCCACGTTCTCCATGGCCAGATGCATTCGGTTCTCCATTGCGTAAGAGTGAAATAGTGAAATGTATACAGTTAATAAATTGTTCTGTTAAAATGATTCTGTATATTGCTTTCTTTTTGCCTTTCTTTCATTGTCAAGAATTTAGGGTCAAATTTAAAATTCATCCACAAAAACTACATAATCCTCAATAACCTAAATATTTATTTGTCTTATACCAAGACCCATATTTTCTGTCTATGTAATTTTTTCTAACTATGATTATTTTTATTGATTTAGATCAACTTGCTCTTCTTCATTTTTATTGAGTGAATAATGTATTTTACAAAGACTATACAAAGCTGGTTCCTATGAAGCAAGTGTTAACTATGTCCCAAATGTCCAACTTGTCCAAAGAGCCATACCCCTCCATAATCTCTAACATCAATTCCTCCTCTGCTAAGTGCCCCCACCCCCGCCTGTCTTCGACTCAGCAGTTTGCTGCATCATCTCACAGAAGTCATGAACTGTCAAGATATCTGTGGTGGCCGGCAAGCCTCAAATCTGTAGGTCAGCCATCAGACTGACTTCTCCTGACTTATGCGGTTGCCCGGCTTGACGAACCCCAAACTCCAGGTCAGACAACTGCTTCCGGTGCTACAATATCTGACATGCCAAATCCGATCAGACAATAGACAGATGGTTCAAGATGCACAGGTCAGATGATGACAAGCAGAATGCAGGCACCAGAGCGAGACAGAAAGCGTTGTCGGAGCATTCATAGATACATTTTAGATGTAAATCTTCTACCCTCAAGGAAACTTGCTAAGTAACACCAGAGTATAACTTGAATAAGAGTGATAAGGTGGTGACGCAAGATCCATGCCTGTGACTGAAGATACAGCCCACCTAATCTTGCCTCATACATTTGATGGAAAACTCACCCTCAACCAAGGCAGTAAATACAAATATAAAGGGTAGGGCTTGCAACATGTCACAACATGAAGAATAACTGCATTGAACTATAAAAGAAAGGTGATTGCATTATCACAACTGTCAGATTGTGTCATTGCATGTCTTCCTAACCGTTTAAAACCGTGACCCAGCCACGGTGGCATGTATGCTTAACCATGGCACGTTCCATATACCTTATTTGCATTATCTGCAAGTTGTCCAGTCCCCTTGGTGGGCTATGAGCATGATGTTTGCTTAGTTTCTTTCCAGTAATTTTGTGGGAATCACAAAGATTATGGCTAGAAGAGGAGTCCTATTAAGTAATTCACTGTATTGCAATTGTGAATCGCCTCCGATTATTTGCAACATGATTTGGGGTATAAGGAAAATGATAAAATGAAATGAAATAATACAAAAATGAAGTACAACCGTACAAAATCAAGTAAAAAATCCTAGAATTATTCAAGATATTTTAAAATTCAAACTGTTTTGTAGAAAAAGTGATTATTTACATTTATCCAAATAAACATGGTCATGTTTTTCATTGTTCTACATTTCTGTAATCAACCAGAGACACAGTAATTGGGGCGATACAACTTTTGATCCCCTACATATAACTTAAAATGCAAAGTAACAGAATCAGTAGCCTAAGAATTCCTGCAATGTGTCTCATGTTATGCAGCTCATTTTACGTTTCCTGACTCAGGCCACTTCACTTCACTAACCTAATTAATTAAAATATGTCACTCCTATCACATTAAATTTCACATTAAAATTGGTTGACTGCCTGCCAAATGATGCTTTCTCCAGAAATATGTTTATGGAATAAATGCATACTGTACACACACGTTTTTCAACACCTTGATGGGCATTTTCTTTCTCTTCTTACACATATATAAGATGGAGATCATAGTGCATTTCACACCTGAAAATCCATATTAAATATTTCATGGACGTAATACAATTTCTCTTAGCTTTTTGTTGTTGCTGCTGGCGAAGCTGAGACTACACACAGGAAAACATCACGCATTGCAAGTTTTTTGCGTGTACAATTCAGTGACCCTGCTGCATCCTTGGAGAGGTTTACGCCCATACTCACATTTTTCATCTAAGTGGTTCCACTTCCACTGTCAAAGCCCATCAACAAACAGTAGTTGTTCATTTTTGCTGAAAAAGCAATCAGCCTTTTTGTGGTTTCACCTCTTCGTTGTGATATCAACTCTCGTGGAATTACCAGGGGAACTAAACCTTCAAGAGGAAGATAAATTTTCAACCAGCCAAAGACGGGGAGGAAATGCTTATAAATCTATGTGAATGTGTGCTAGTAATAATAGTTTTGGGTTTTTTTAAAGAAGAAAAAAATGCAACTTGATGGCTTAAAATTTTGCAGCATGTTAATTTGAAAATTATATTTTAAGTATTTTAAATAAAGGGGAGGGGAGAACTCCCTACCCTCTGAGACCATAAAATATCATTTGAACTCTTCCTTTGTAAATTGTTCTCAGCCCTAAGGTTCTTGAAATAATCATCAAAAACATTAGCTCGTTTAGTAACATGAAATCATGTGTTTTCAAGCAAAGAAAGAGCTAGAGAAAAGTTTAGACAGAAGAACAGAAATGCCAATGATAATCCTTGACAATGTCCTCATTGAGCCAAGACGAGCGTTCTGTCAGTTACCCACCTCTGCTGACAACTTAGAAACCAGGCATACGACAGACCGACTGGAAGTCCTATAACTCACCATGATGCATTTGTTATGAGAATCTATAGAATCATGGATAAATAATAATCCCTCTAAATTTTCCCTTGAAATATTTTGGAAACTTATAAATTAAATATACATGCATTTCAAAACTCAAATCCTGATCAAAATATATCTGGAAATAATTTTATTTAATAACCACATACAAAGGTAAGTTTAAAAATACTGCTACTCGGATTACAGCTCATGCATTCATGAATTTATTACAAAGAAATGTGTTTAAATATCTCGATGATTAGTGCAGAGCTGCAGACAATGTCTCTTGGTGATACACTTCTCTTAGTCTTAATAGGGTGACTTCAAAAAAAAGGACAATCAAAACAGTAGTTTCTGAAAGAATATGCAAAACAAAATTAATTCAAGAAAAAGAAGTTTGTTCAGAAAATCACGGTGACTGATTTAGGGGACTAAAATGGAGTAATCTCGATTTTCTCAATGATCCACAGAACAATAATGTGGGACTGTTGGGAAGAAAGTTTTAACAAAATTTAAAGCGTCATTGGTGAGGAAGAGGCTCAGAATGCTGTCCAAAGGAATTGCGTTCCACCATGCCAATGCCCCTGCCCATTCTTCCTTAACAGCGAGAGCTGTCCTGGGATATTCCACTGGAAAAGTAGTCCTCTTCCACCCTGCAGTCCTCCCCCTGGCCCTTCAGAAGTCTTATTCACCCCAGAACTCAGAGAGCATTTAAGGAGCATAATGAGGGTCCCTCTTGGATGCGTTTGGACACGGTGCAAATGGAAGAGTGTGGAATTCTTAGGGGGAGGCTTTGGAAGCTGAAAATGCTGCCTCCAGATGTTTGTTTATAAGCCCAGGCAAAAGGTTATATCAAGAAGTAACTTCAAACTTTGATTATTTTGCTTAATGAAGCTTTTGGTGGTTGTATAGTAATACTTTTCTTACTTGCCTTCATATTTACTTACTTTCTATTTTGGCCACCTGCCTTGGGATAATTTGGCAAAAGTGGGGTAGAATTACAAAAGGCACTCACAGATTTGTTGTTATGTGTAAATCTATCAAACATTTATTAAGTGCTTATACTGTTCTTGGGACATCTGGCATCCATGGAAGACTCTGTATTTTCTATTCCCAGGATGTTCTTTGGTAGCTTTACTGAGGCAGAAGCCTTCGTGGAAGTCTGTGCGTGAGGCCATCACAGCAAGACAATGGAAATCTGGTGTGAGCGCGCCCCAGCGTACACCGTGCAAAATCTTCCCTGCAGGCAAAAGGCCAACGCTCTCCTTAAAGAGGTCCTTTTTACAGCCGAATGACTCAAACCAAACAACTAATGCAAGGCTCCGGAGCAAAGCAAAGTTCAGAATCTAAGGCTTCTTCTGGCTATTAAACCAGAGCCTCAGCATAGATTTTCCTATGTACCTAGCAGGATTATAGAAGATAATCCCATATGCCATCAGACTCCAAACAGGATCTCCTCACTCCTTGTTCCTCGGGAATCCGCAGACCTCTCTCACCTCAGAAGTAATTATTCTGTGTTTCTTTGTGATTCTGGGACTGTAGACGATTTTTAATGCTTTGATCCTATGCTCCTGTGTTGGGATGTATTGTAACAGACGTCATTTATTTTAAAAACACATAAGGATCTCAGCATGATAAAAAATGCAAAACTTCAGCAAGGCAGAGAATGTCTTTTGGTGAATCACTGTGAACTTGTGCATACGATTAGCCTTAGACCTCAGCACTTGCATTGTCCTCTTCCGGGTGTCTCCCTCCTCTGGAGGGAGGCATGCTGGCCAAGATATTGCGTGAAAACTGCTAGGCCGAAGGGTTGATGTACACTGCAACTTTATCACGCAATTTCTTTCAATCGGACCATAAATCCCTAACAATGACTTTAAAAGCTTTCAAGAAAATACAGCCATATTGACAATTTTCTGACATGTTTCCCTCAGAGTCCATGCCATCCATCGATCGTGTGTGCCCGAGTCCTGGGCAGCTGTTAGCACAGACGCCACTGAAGACACAACCAACTTGTGAGTAGTCAGACAGGCTGAACGAGCCCCCGGCAGGCGCCTGCCTGCCCCAGGTGTTTACTGTGAGCCTGGGCTCCCTCGCCTATGGAGTGGAGACATCAAAGTATCTAGTTTGTAGCGGTGTTGGAAGCTTTACTGGCACGGTGTGTGCTCGCTCACTGCTCCTTCCTGCTTCCAGATCCTTCTCGACCACCTGAACTCTTGCTAACAAGCTCAGGAAGACAGATTGGGAGACATAATCTCCCATGTAGATGGAATTTATCATTATTGCCCTAGTTTTACTATCAAAAGTGACTGTGCAAATCCTGGGCACGCTCACCACATTGCAGCCTTTGTTAATTCCAGTGGCAACCCTTGGACTTTCTGGCTTTATTCTGACTGAACATGCTTTCTCAGAGGCCAACGGAGCATTGCTTGGGTTGTAGGTTTTACTTCTTACCAGCCATTTATCCAAATTGGGAGAAAAAGTCTGCCTGCCTCCTCACATCCTAAAACGATGGCTGGCATTCTACTCTAAAAGAATAAATTACCAAAAACTTTGATGCTAAGTAATGTTGCTGTCAAGAACCTCCTCTCTTACTCACAGTTGCCTTCCATGGTTACCGAGGGAGATAAAATTTCACCAAAAACAGCTTGGTCTTAGCAACATTTGCTTAAAAAAATATATGCTTTTGAGTATAATTTGTATAAATTGTATATTTTAATTGTATATTTATAATATACAATTTATACTACTGAGTTCCTAAACTTCATTTATAAAAGGACAAATAGTCCCCAACTTATATTCATTACATTCCAAAAAGTCATGCTAAACCAGTTCATTGGATGCAAAAGTCATTTGCTCAAAACAATGTTATACATTGAGCTGAAAGTATCAAATGATCACACATAAACATCTGTAATCCATGGTGAACCTGAGGTATCCTATCAAATGATTTTCCATGAAACTCAATTGATCATAGGCCCGGCCAACCTGGAAGTCTAACTTCATTCATTTGTCAAAAATAAAATGTAAACCAGGCTTCTTGATACCAGATAAATGTTCAATTATTTTGAACATGACGATGAGAAAAACTTCTTGGCCTTGTCATATTTATAGATCAATGGGGGAAATAGAAAACCAAAAGTAAAGAGATACACACTTTATAACCTCAATACCATGAAACACAAAAGGGAAAAAATAGGAAACAGAGGCAAAGAAAAACAAAGTGTACTTTCAGAGTTTATCTGAGAACATGACATTTGACCAGAGACCTAAATGAAGTGAAGGAGAGAGCCCAGTGAATTGGAAGCCCTGAGAAGCAATTAGGCAACCATATATTAGATCAGAGCCTAAACATACATTTCCTATGTCACTCATAAGAATATTGAGGCTGCTCCCCACTTGGCATTATACTCCAAACAAAATTTCCTCACTCTTTGTTCCTCAAGGATCCACAGACCTTTCTAGCCTCAGAAGTAATTACTCTGCGTCAGGTTGTGATTCCGGCACAGTAGATCAACTTTAAGGTTTCGATTCTATGCCCCTACAGGCACTTGGACTGTACTAGGCTTGATCACCTCAAAGAAATGCAAGACCAGCAGCTACACAGCTGTGAGGATGCGGACCCATGGAGGAAAGTCGGTCGGGTCACGAAGGCCCTGTGACCCCTGAGGATGATTGTGTACTTTACTTTAAAGATGGTGACGTCATTGGAAAAAGGAGAGGTGACATGTAAAGGTGATTTCTGCAAGATGATTCTGGGTGCTGGGTGTTAACTAAACTACAAGGGCACAAGAGAACAAGCCCAGACCTCGGTCAGAAAGCATTTCAGTGGCCCTGTAGAGATGA
Source organism: Tenrec ecaudatus (assembly GCF_050624435.1). Classification (NCBI taxonomy): domain Eukaryota; kingdom Metazoa; phylum Chordata; class Mammalia; order Afrosoricida; family Tenrecidae; genus Tenrec; species Tenrec ecaudatus. Next base: position 54,902,354 of record NC_134542.1, read on the forward strand.
TGGTGGCTTGGACGAAGGTGGCAGCAAGGAATGGTGAGTAATGGTCTCAGGAAGGAAGGAAGCTGCCTTAGAGGAAATCATGCAAGATCATCAATCCACCCAAGTACCTCCCTCCTCCTGTCATCCCCCAACACCTCAGGTTTCTGGCAAATCTGTTTCCCAAGTGTGGCAGACATGCCCAAGTACATTTTAATCACATTGTTTCTTTACATTTAAATCAAAGCCAACTACAATTTTTAATCTACTTTTCTGAAAAACCATTCCTAGTTTCAACAGAGCACGCGAGGAATGCATCTCAGGCACTCAGACGAGAACAGTGATAACACTCCCTGCCACCAAGGCGCTTAGCAGCTTCATCTGCACAGAGCAATTGTCTACGTATCTTCTCGCTAGATTTGTGCGTCAGGAGACTCTTGGTCACATTCTCTTTTACAGCTCTGCACTCCTCTCATATCGCCATCTAATAATTTTCTTTCTTGCTGGGAAAAAGATAGAAATGATAAACTATAAGGGTTAATTTTTTGCGCAGGTTAGTCTCACTGAAATTTGGGTGCAATTTTCTCAGAAAGAAATATTAGAGGGATATAGAACAATATACTCATATCTAAATGTTAAGAATTAAGATTGCAGATGGGCATTGTGCCTCAACTCACGTACTCCCTTAACACAAGACCACTTTGTTCTAACAAGCTGGCATTCTGTGATACTCATCTTCCCGACATGATTGCTGAGGACAAAATGAGTGCATCAGCAAATGGGTGAAGAACGCTATCAAAAGGTATAGTGTTTGGGGTCTTAAAGGTTTGAAGGTAAACAAGTTGCTCAGAAGCAACAACGCCCACCTGGAAGAAGCACACCAGCCTGTGTAATCATGAGGTGTCGATGGGATCAGGTATCAGGCATCTAAGACCCAAAACAAAATCATCCCCAAGGTAAAGGGGAGGGGGGACGGGACATGGAGTGGAGACCCAATGCCCATCTGTAGACAATTGGACATCCCCTCACATATGGGTCACAGGGAAGAGATGAACCAGTCAGGGTGTAGTGTAGCACTAATGAAACACACAACTTTCCTCTAGTTCTTTGGTGCTTCCTTCCCCGACTATCATGACCTCAATTCTTCCTTACAAATCAGATTAGACCGGAGCATGCATACTGCTACAGACAAGAGCTCACAACACAAGGGATCCAGGATAGACAAACACCTCAGGACCAACAAAGAGAGTAGAGATACCAGGAGAATTAGAGGAGGGTGGGGGGAGAAAGGGTGAATCTATCACAAGGATCAATCTGGAACCCCATCCCAGGGGGACGAATAACAGAAAAGTGGGTGAGTTGTGATGGAGGATGATGTAAGATGGAAAAATAATCAATAACTTACCCAGGGTTTGTGAGGGGGGTTGCTTGGGGGTAGGAGGGGAGAAGAAATGGAGAGCTGCTATCAGGGGCTCAAGTGGGAAGAGAGTGCTTTGAAAATGATGATGGCAGCATATGTGCAAACATGCTTGACACATGGAAGGATGTATGGATTGTGATGACAGATGTAAAAGCCCCCAATAAAATATTTTTTAAAAGAAAATAAAGTAAATGATAGCAACTTATATACAAATATGCCTGACAATTGATACATGGAATATAATAATAGTTGTAAGAACCCTCAATAAAATTATCTTTTAATAATAAAAGTGCAAAACTTCCATTCAAATTTTGTATGAGACAGGTTAGTATAGAATCTTGCCAGATGGCTGTTCACGGCTGCTCCACAATCTTTAGGGACAGCACATTGGGGTTGTCAGTGCATGAGTATAGCTGCCCCAGAAAACCTACCCATGGTTGAAGCAGGCAAAGCCTGCTTTGTGTAGAAAGCACAATGTGCACACCCCACAAAGCTGGACATCCAGAGGAAATCTTCAAAGGTTTCAGACTCAGAGACTGATCATCGTCTTGGTCTTCTGGATTCGAAATATCGGCTTTACTAGTTTTGCTTGCTTTATTTTGTTTAAATGGAAAAATCTAAGGCCTAGTTTTAAGAACAGAATTATCCCTAAATTTGGCAAGGGCCTTAGAAGAGTCATTTAACACACACACACACACACACACACATACACACATTTTTTAAAAATAATACCTCCTGAAACAATAGGGGTTCTGCATTCTGCTTTCCTCATTGCTCATAGCAGGTTGCTGTCCTGAAGTCAAATATTCATAAATCAGAAACTGCTCATAGAATGTCAAGATTAACAGATATGCATGGATCTATGTCAGTTGAAAAAGAAAAGAAAGCATAGACATTTGTGTAACATTTATAAATTAGCATACGTATAACAATGAAGACGTTAGATTCCCCTAGTGGATAAAGACTGGAAGAAGAATGGGTTGGACTATACAGAGGAGGATGAGGAGTTTTGTGATGATGGCACAGTTTATGTGAACTGTGGCTGTGTTTGCATGGTTACACGTGTGGTAACATCAAATGGACCAATGCATGCACATACATGTATACTTTGTCCAATCTGAAGAGCCTTAATGATTTATATAGATGTCAATTTACTGGGCTTGGCATGATCCTACAGTACAGATCTACAGTGTGCAACATGCAAAGTGGTGGTGGTCAGGGAAGGGTAAGTGGCTCGAGGGTAATACGACCATTTAAATGCCCCCCGAAGGTGATTCGAATTCTGAGAGACGAGGGGAACTAGTGGCCTTACAAGTATTGAAGGAATAGCAGACACGACGAGATTAGATCTGTTCTAGAAAGCTCCAGAATTTACAACTAAAAGAAAAACGTATAGAAGTTCAGTAGAGGCAAGCTTCATCTACGTTGGCGGGGCTATTTTCAAACAATCAGAGTTTTAGTAAGATGAAAATGGAGCCGAAGATGAACATATAGTGAAGCTTCTTTCATGAAATATATTCCATCAAATCTAGGAGCATTTGGTCAAAACACTGTTGGAAAGGTTGCAGAATGAGCGTTTTTCTTAAAGGGATCTTCACAGCTAACGGCTCTAGCTGCAAACACTAGTATGCACAGAGCATCACGTACTTAGGAGCCCGGACTCAATCGGTTATAAAACAAGAAATATAACTTTACGGGATCAAACTTTCATGTTGTTGAATCAAACAGAGAGTTCCAAAGAATGGTATAATCATGTGAAAATGCATAAAACATGTTTAGCAAAATTTTTTTGTAATACAGAGTTTCAAAAGAGAAACAGGTTAGAATTTGGGAAAAGAGGCAATTTTGGAGCTCTGCAATGTACATAACATAGACAATGTTGAATAGGATTTTTCAGTGAAAGGAGATAACCCCATATATGGGAAAACTATTTCTTAGTTCAAAATATATTATGCTCAAGTTTGCTTGAAGATGCCAGTTGTCAAATGCAAAGTGGAATCGTAGAATGTTGGAGATAAAATGGGCTTTTTCTGCTACATCTGCTTGAACTGAAGTACAAGTGATAAAACTTCAGCAAGACTTTCCAGACCAGTGGTTGTTCTCTGACACCATGTTCAATCAAAATTAAAGACTGCTGAAGCAGGTATGCTGCCCGGAGCCCAGAGAAAGATGGACCACGCGTCTTCCAGCTGTAAAAACAACAAGAACTATGAAGTCACACAAGGAGCGTGCGTGCACTAGCGGCATGATCAGCCATCCCTGAAGATGGTCCCGGGGAACAATGATTGAAAAAGGGTCATCTTTTTCGTTCATTTCAGTTTTCGGTGTAGTTTTTAAAGGGCTCATGAAGAACAAAATGAAGAAAAGCTTCCGCTTTGTAGTCAAGCATGAGGGTCCCCCTTGGAGAGGAAAGCCCACATATCACTACTGGACTGGGGGAAAGGCACCATTTACTCCAGATAACAATGGTGCAATGGGATATGGGCCAACAAAAAGGAGCGACCAGCGACTTAGTGCTAAGAGGGGGAAACTCAGGAGGCTCAAGGTAGAAATGAGGCCTGAGCAGGGAGGCCCCTCCTCAGAGGGCACGCCGGCAATTAGAGTACGCAGCACAGCACTGATAATGTGGTTCTAAGTAAAATAATAGGTTTAAGCATTGATTTCTTTGAGGCTATTTTAGAGATATATAACTTGCTTGATACAGCATTTATATAAATCACATTCTAGTAACGAGTTCACCTATATATTCCTCTAATATCCATATTGGGGGTCACTTTAATGTATTTATTATTCATTCCTTTATTCAATAAATGTTTAAAACAGATATTAGGTAATAATATATGAAATATATTATTTCGATTTCTAAATATAATCAATATAAATATGAATAAGAATGTTTTAGCTTCTCAATTATTATCAGATCCTTTCACCTTTCATATCAAAAATAATAAAATGAAAATTCTGATATTAAATCAATAAAAGGGTTAAGAATAGAAAGAAACAGCAAACACAACTAAATATCTGGAATTAGTGTCTAAGCAGAAAAACAGAGAGATAAAGGATCTAAAAATCTAGGCAAGACTGTTCAAAACTTGTAAGCTATTATATATAGGTGGAACTCAGAAAAAGAAGTTAGAAATAATGGGACAGAAAAAAATACTTGAAAATATATTGACTTAGCATTTTCTACATATAAATGGCTTCAATCCAGGTGAAAGTGGCAGTGACACAAAAGGCGTGATGGGCTAAACATCGTATTATAAAATTCCAGTACAATCAGGAGCATTAGACTATGAACCAAGGCTGTATTTTATAATATCTATTATTACGAGCACTAAAACATAGTGAAAGAATGCATAACTAGCTGGTTGTTGAGGGAAATAAATGAAAAGAAATATATATACATATATAGTTCCTTATATAATAAACACTCATTTAAGGCCTTTGTTATTATTAAAGTCAACAATAATAATTTGAACATTTCTATGTCACCTAATAATACAACAGTTATATGGACAACGGTTATATTATCTAAACTATTCTTATAATTCTCAGGAATGATACTATAGTTCTCCAGAGAACTAATCATGTCACATAATGCCTTTTATAAATCTTCTACTTGATATTTTTATTTGTCTCTAGAGCCATCCAAGCCAATTAGGCTAAGATAGAAATTTTTTACAAAGCTTCGCTATATTTGTCAAAGTTCTTATTTCTCCCCAGAGAATCTAGACTTCTATACCATGAAGAGGAGCAAATGAAAGGCAGACTAGTATCTACGATATAATTTAAAAATCACTGGCGGAGAGTGGACACTCCAAACTTCGATAGAAGTTTCAGCACCCACAGAACAGTAAAGTTGCATTTTGATTGCCAATCCTGACAGTTCTTGCACATAGGTCCAGCTCTCAAACCTCGACAGGAGCTTGCAGTAGGCAGATTTTGGACATCATGGAAACGCTAGCCATAGCACCATGATCACTCACTCACTGCAAACACGTCACTGCCAATTCACAGTGACCATAGAGGACAGGGTAAAACTGCCCCATGAGTTGCCGAGATGATAACTGTTTTATAACTCCATCATAATAGTGCCAAAATCCAACCTCCATCACAATCTTCCTTCTAATTTCAGTTATGTGATATTTCTAGCCATAACTAGAAAATATTATTAATGCCATAATAATATTTTAATATAAAAAAATCAATCTAAATATATTAAGTCCCTACTCTATTCCACAGCCATTGAGCCAATTCCAACTCATAGTGACTCTCTAGGAGAGGACAAGAGTGAACTTCTCCCATTGGTTTCTGAGTCTATAACTCTCTCCAAAAGTAGAAAGCCCCCATCCATGTCTCTCCAGTGGGGCAGCTGGTGATATAGAACAGCAGACCTTGTGGTTAGCAGCCCCACGCAGAAGCACTATGCCGCCAGAGGTATGTCACATGGACAGAAATAATTTATAGCCTTCAAACTCTGAGCATGACATTAGCGATCCCGAGAAGTCTAGTATCTCAATGACTCGGCATTATTAATTAAAGTTAAAAGTGGCTTCTGTAACAAGCATTTATAGAATTATAGGGCTACCAATATTTTAGAAGCAGGTTTCTTTTGATCGCAAGTGACACAAAGTTAACTCAAGTCAGTTTGGGTGTAAAGGAACTTACTGACACACAGAGAAGAAGCACGAGGTTAGCACTGGCTCGAGGAGGGTTAAGCTGGCGTCAGTTATGCAAGAATGTCGTTAGGATCTGTCCCAATCGCTCATGCCTCTTTTTTCTCAGTTACATTCTCTATCAGACAAACTCTCCCCCTTAGATGGGCACCAGCAGATGAGACAGAAACCACAGTGGACGGAGACTGTCACTTTGCCACTTTGTTGCTGCTTCTGTTAAATGGCGTCAAGTCCATTCTGGTCAACAGCTCCCCTTGGAGCCACAGAAGGAAACACCCTCCCCCCTGATCCAGTGCCCTCTTTACAGTTGTTTTGTCTGAGCCCATTGTTACGGCCACGGTCAAATCCATCTCCTGGAGGGTCTTCTCTTATTTCACTGACCTTATACTTGGCCAAGCAAGGGTTGCACCAAACGCCCTATGACTGCTTTTCTTAGACCAAATTCAAGGCCTAGTCCCATCACTGAAGCAATCACTGGGCCTCTGACTAATGGGGTCTCGGTGCTGTAGGCAGCCCACGAACACATGGGTAACCATCGTGGTCAAGTCAGAATGAAGTTAGCAGAAGAGGACTAGCGTTGAGCAAGAAATAAATATCCGGTATAACTAATTTTCTCTAAAAATACCTCTAAAACAGAGAAACTTTTTCTACTAGAATCACTTTGCCTACTAATGAAACACCTGCCTAAACTCAAATTTCAACATTTTTGTCTGAATATAAGAAATGCAATTTTCCAACATTTGAAATTACCTAGAGTGTAATTATCATTTAAGTTAGTGTGCTCGTCCATGCGAGTATTCTTCCCCCTTCCTCCCCAACTTCTTACTGCCATTTAAAGTGTCTTTTTTGATGGAGACGTCTAGTTATCATAAATTCTAGTTTGAGACAGGCATAAAGGGAGAACTGTGTTTTGTATGTTCTATATAATTTATTCCTGATTATAGACATTAGAAGTTTAAAATTAGAAATTAGCTAATGTACTACTACTTCCTTTCTATGTTCTAGAAAGAATTTTAAATGCTGGCTTGGAATAGATAATTATTTTGAAAAAATATTCATACACCCTAAATGCTTCATCAGGCCCCCAACTGGCTGTATAAATGATAAAGAAGTTCGGAGTTCCATTGTTTCATCCCAGCTGCTAGCTTATTGATTGGCTTTGGGTATCATCCATGGAGTGAACAAAGGTGGCTCTTCACTGAGCATTACATGAGGTGAAGAAAATCACTATGATGAATCCTATTTCTGCCTTCATTATAAAGAATCATCAGGTCTCTAAAGGACCGATAGCAAGTCAGTAAAGGAAAAGTGTTCTTGTTACTCTCCTTGCCATGAGAGACATCACTAATTTACTAGTGTGCCCTCCTACCCCTCTGAAGATAGAACTCCCAGGAGTTAGGATAAAAATAAGCATACCAAATGCATGGAAATCGAGTCAATTCTGACTCATAGTGACCCAACAGAGAGGGTAGAGCTGCCCCTGTGAACTTCTGAGGTCTGGACAGGAGTAGAGAGTCTCATCTTCTTCGGGCAGATCTGGTTAGAGGTTTCAAACTGCTATCCTTGAGGTTAGTAAACCAACACGTAACCTCTACGCCACCTCTCCCTGCCATCTAGTTGGCGCTGGCTCATGGAGACCTCCCTGCATTTTCCGAAGCTGTAACCATTTTCGGAAGTAGAAAGCCCCACCGCTGGGGGTACCCCACTGCTGACCATGGGGACTGCAACAGGCAACCGCTACCCCATTCCTGGGTTCCTACTACGTCGCCAAGGCTCTTACAAAGAGCCAAAGGAATTACTAAAAATAAAATCATCTGCTAAGGACATCCTTTAAAACATTTACTTAACCAAATATTGGAACAGTCATATTTTAATTGATGAAACTTTATGGAATTTTCTTCAAATTACACATCTTTTTTTTAACTTCCTTGGAATTATCTCTATATCTGAACTCTAAGCAATGATAATAGCTACTTGGAATCTAAGGTTATTGGAATTTTCCATGAGTTTCTGCGCAGTACCTTCCAGATGGCAAAGCCAGGACAGCACTCTGGGCTCCTAACTCCTGCGGCTGTTAGACACCTGAAGCCTCTCAGGATGGGATCCTGGGCTCTACAGGAAGTCAGAGAGGTCACGAATATGGCCAGCAGGTCAGACATATATCCCAAGATTTTAATATTTTCTGGAGTTCCCTCAGTGCAAAAGCTTCTTCTGTCCATTGTCCAAGATGAAAAGTTCTTATGCAAGCAACCATTCAACCCACTCATTTAACTGTTTTTCCAATAAATGAAGACTTGCTTCTCTGAGATTTCAAGATGATTTTAATGCTTCCTTTCAGTTGTCTTGATAAAGGAGTATCACACTGCATAAATCAATTGGAGAGATGTAATTGTTCTAACTAAAAATGTGCCTCCCCATGGAGTGACCAGGTGACTTGTATCCTATCCTGTGCCTCTGGGCGGAAATCTGCCTGGGGAGTGACTATGACTCATACTCTTCCTCATTCAGTGAAAGCAAATTCACAGACATGAGTGAAGCAGTCTCAAGGGGCAAGAACACCTTCTGGCAAAGACACACATTAGTTTCACTATTGTTTCTAGGAGAACCAAGAGACTGCTTTGTGGAAGAAATAATGGTGATTAGAGGTACGAAATGTAATAAGAAATATACATCTCTGATCAATGTGACATCCCTTGCTTTATGCACGAGTTTTGTTAAACTGAACTATATAAAGGGAAAGTGAATTATATGTTGTGAATGTCTATGACAAGACTCATACATGGGCTTCACAGGGAAGAGTTCACCGGATGATGGAAATCGAGTTGCATGAGAAAGCCACTGTCATTCCACCTGTCTCAGAACATACCACCCCTCCCTGAGGAGCATCCCTCAGAGCTCCGTTCTTCACTCTGTTCTTCGCTCCGGATATTCACTTTACAATCAGACATGGCCCTATCCCCTTCCCTCAAGAATGCTGAGCAAATCTGAGATTCCGTGACTCAACACATGCTTCCATCAATATTTGCCCCCTAAATGCTTCATGTCAAAGCATTTTCTGGGAGCTTGAGACTGTCACATTAAATGAAGCTGAAAAGGGCAGACTTGAAAGGGGCTTTTGAATTGCCAACCTACCGGAAGGTACGTTCTGTCTGGAGAAAGTACTAGCCCTGTACATTTGGAAGTGTGGTCCTAAAAGCAATATTTTGTCAACTATTCTAAGGCATGCCCTATCACCAGAAATTATTTCAACATGATATTCTGATCTAGCAACAAATTTCAAGTACTTTCTGGTTTACCTGACCTTTTTTGGTTTGTTTGTTAGCCTGAAAAATACGAGTACATTGCCTTCCTGCACAAGCTCCCTAGTGGCATGCATTCTGTTTGCTTTTGTTTGTGCCACATGATACACATTCGGTATTGAAGAATGAGTAAAAGGGGGTGAAGAGGTCCTGCCAAAGGAATTCTGGCAAATGTGTGGAAATAGAAGACAATAGCAGGAAAAAGAGAGGAGATGAAGAAAAACAATAGAAAAAGAGGAGATGGTTAGGGTTCTGGTATTCTTGTGAGCAATTTTCCTAGTAAGAAATACTGCAGATGATACATGTGGCTATTCAGTCAGTAAGTATTTCCAATCACCTACTACATTTAGATTGACATACAGATTTGGAAATACGCAATGTGGGTGTTCAGATGGTTGTTCATGTGGAGATGGCCAGAGGGCCATTTAAAAAGTACCATGACCATGACCTCCAGGAGAAACATCTCTATTCAGAGAGTATTTTAATGACCGCTCAGCTACCTAAGACTGCTAGGTGGCTAACCCTACCCATTATTCACCTTAAAAATTATTTTTTGCCTCCGACTTTCCATTTATGACTTCTAAAATAATTAATGGCTTACAATTTAAGGATAATTTGTTTGAGAAACACATTTGAGTTTTCCTTCCCTTTTCAAAGGAAAATAACAATGAAATAAGCCCTAGAAATAACAAATATTATACATATGAGACTCAGAGCATAATGATTTAATCAAATATGGTCGTCCTCATCTTACTAGCCATATTCTAAATAAGACCAATTCTGATGATGGAACTATATCACAATTCTTTGTTGGTTTAGCCAATGAGATTTAGAAGTTTTACTAGTTTGAGATAAGTCTTCTCAAAACAACTAAAGTTTGAGGGCAATTTTTTCATTTATCCTCTCTTTCTTATCAAATATTTGTCAATAATTTTTTTGTTTACATTTAAAGAAAAGATCAATCCAATTATTGGCATACACTTACCCATCAAAACAAAGCAGTTATAAAATATTTAGAGAATTTTCTGGAGGCTCTATTTGTAAGATAAACTCACTCAAATTATGCATGATGGCTTTCTTTTTTTTGAAGTGGGTAATGCTTAAGAGACAAATAAATAGACTGAAATATACATATGCAACAAATGCCACATATGCTGCTGACTCTATTGCTTCTTTTTTGCCACCTCCTTGCATTTGTATATATTCAAATACATTGCAGTGTGTGTGTGTGTGTGTGCGCGCACGCGTGTTTGTGTGTGTGTGTGTGTGTGTGTGTGTGTGTGTGTGTGTAGCTGGGGACGGGTGCATAATTTGTCTTTCTTTCTAGATTGTTAGAGATTTGATGGAAAGGACCACAGCCTTTATATCCACTCTAATTTGCACTATAACTAATATCTATATCTATACCTCTATAGCTAATGGTTGCTGAATTAATTTTTGTGAATGAATGAATTGATTCTGTCTTTTTCATTAGTAATTAGTAATTTCATTAATAACTGAAAAACATTTTTCAGTTTCATTTCGTACCATAACACAGTCCATTTCACCTAAAAAGCCTTTGGAGAATTTATAAACCCAGTTTCTTTCGGCAACAACACCATTTTTTTGCCTTCTAAGGTATTTGTTTCCCTCCTGGTTCATTCCTCAAAATAAAATAGCTGTTTCCATATTTTATTTGAAATAGAACATGCATAATTGGACCCAATGAGCCACATCTATCCTTAAAATGTACCCAAGCTATCTGTCATAATCAGTACGTAACAAGGAAGGCCAGAAGCCTCCGCTGTATTAAGGCAGAGGAAAGTAAAATCATCGCGTTGCTCATCGCAATGGTGCACCCTGAGAGAAAACATTTTATTCTCAGAGATGTAAAGAAACCATGAAATGTTTAATACATACAAATCAAAGTAAAAATAATTCTGTAATTGCATCTAGTAGAGATGACACAAAGATGAATAAATGTTGAGGCCCAACTAGGAAAGTAATAAAAAGAAAATGTTATGTAAATAGTCCTCGAGGGTGTAAATAGCTTAACAAGCTATCTTGTTAAGTATTTGAAAAATTCTTAGCTAAATTAAAAGATGAAGTACAAATGGGTGGCTTTGTGGTAAAGAATGTGTGTAATGCCCTGGGAAAAGTAAGATACTATACTTAGGAGACCCCAAAAAATGTCTAGGGAGCTCCACAGTAAGGCCAGCGCTGATGCATAGCTTCTTTGCCCAGTTTTCAACTCCATCACAGTGATAATAAACAACCCCATAAGACGGTCCCTGCGTCCCTTTCTCTAAGACAGTATGCGTATTTAAACTGACTGTACAGAACAGAAGGTTGAATACGTTTAGAGTTTGAGTCATTTCAATAAAACTTACAGACCACTGTAGAACTTTTCTTTTACAATACTTGGCATAAGAATAACTTCATGGGGTGACTATATTCTTAAAGCTTTCTTGGAAGAATGATACAACAGAATGTTTTCACCTCATTTATTCTCTTTTTAGCTAATGTGATGTTGCATTAAATCTGTCCTAGGGCATGAGTCTGACGGCAGTACACTCTTATTTTCCAATTATAAATTTGAACAAAAAAGCCGAATGAGAAATTAAAAACACACAAACAGAACTAGAGCATTAAGACTGGTAAATATGCCTTATATCATTTTAGCTCATAATTTATCATTCATTCTACAAATATTTATTGAATTTCAACTTGTATGTCAAGTACTACTTTAGGAATTGAGTATAAAGGAATGAAAAAAGACAGGAAATTTCTCTACTCTAATGAAGCTTACATTAGAATAGAAGAAAGCAGAAAAACGAATAAAGTGCAATACATCTAAAATAATTTCAGTTAGTCAGTGTCTCAGTTTTTGAGGACTGCCATAGCAAAATACCATAAAGTGGGTGGGTAACTTTAAAGAACAAAAATGCATTGTGTCACAGTGCTAGAGGCTAGCAGCCTATAGTCAGGCAGTGTATAGGGCCACAATTTCACTTTTCACTTCAGGGGAAGATCCTTTCCTCTTCCAGCGTCTTGTAACCCCTGCACTTCTTGGTGATCCTGGGCTGTGAGGCATGCCTTCACATGATGTTTGCCCTCCCTCCGTATGATTCTCTCCCTAAACGCTCTCCTTGCTGTAGACACCACTCAGACGAGATTAGATCCACCCTATTGCAATATGATCTCTTTAACTCAACTGATATCATCTTGGGAGGAAGACACAATTTCCAAACAAGATCACATTCAGTGACACAGGGGTTAGGGCTCGATCACATTTTTGGAGGGTAGAAGTACAATTCAATCCACAGCAGTCATTTGGAGTTTTGTCCCAAGAAGAAATTAAACAAGAGACTGACGGAAGGTGATGGGGGGTGGTGGGAGGGTGTTTACTGTTCTAGATGCAGTAGCCATTTCTAAGGCCAATAGCAAGCTGACTAGTTTTAAGCAGGGAAGAAACATAACTTAATTTTGATTTTTAAAATCCCACTTTGGCTGCTTTATGGACGTTGCAGCATTAAAGACCAGTAAACATGGGGAGGACTCCCAGGAGCTCTGTAGGATTTCAACCAGGGACTCAAACATGGTAGCAAGTGTGAGGATGGCCAGCTCTGGGCGGTGTCTTGTTCTGTTGTGTGTAAGGTCACTCTGAGTGGGAACTGACTCAAAAGCACCCAACAGCAGCAACAACATGGTTCAGAAGCAGAAGCAGAGTGACCAGTGAAGTTACTGTATCATCTCAGGAAAGACACCCTGTTCTAGTGGGACATTGAGAAAAAGGTCATCAGAAAAGGTCAGATATGGGATACATTGTAGTAGTACATAGTACTTAACATTTGGTAAGCAATTGTATGTGTGCCAATGAGGGGGAAAGAGGATTCAAGAAAAACTGTTAGTTTATTAAATCGAGTGGCTTAATAAATTTGGTGCCATTGACCAGAATGAAAAAGCTGAGAGATGAGAAAAGTCAAGGGTTCTCTTCTGGCCCTTGTATTAGGACAGGATACATTATGCCATGGTGATAATGAGCCCAGAATTCTAAGACCTTGTGTTTTTCCACACTTATTATGTGTGTTCGTTGCAGGTTAACAGGGGACTATGTTCCAGCCTAATAGAACTCTACTGTATTGTAGGCGAATCAAATGGATCTCACGGGTTTATTCATCGTCATAGGGAGAAAGAAAAATTGAAGAATTGTGCAAGGACCTTTCAGTCTGACGTATTTGGGCTTAGAGTGTCTAGAACTAGCCACGTGTCTCCAATCTCACCATAAGGGGGTTAGAACGGGTAGCGAGCAAATGGAACATGTGTTGACATTTTGGTCTTTGTTAGAGACTGGAAGATTGTGAATGTCTATTAGTCATTTTAATTTATTGTTTTCCTTTTGACACCTTAAAAAATTGAGATTTTGCTCAACCAATGAAATGAACTTCTTTTCAAAGCAATTACTAAGAACTAAAGTCAAAACAATCAAGTATTGGCCATTGTATATTTCTTTGGACAAAAAGATTTTAGAATAGTTGAAATTTTTATCTATTGAGGTCATACTAAGAAATACATAGTATATGAAATTTAAGATAATTAAAGGATGATTAATTCCAAAGGGCCTTTTTAAATTTCAAACTTAAACTCACTGACATCAAGTTGATAGGGTTATGGCAAGATATATAGTAGAGGAATCTGGCTGATTACAACTCCACATTGAAAGAGATGAAGAAGTATTGATCAGGACACAGAAGGTAAGAACAAAAAATACAAAGTCTTAAGGAAAGCAACAACAATCTTCAACCAATGAAAACTTCACAAGAACCAGTAGAACACACATCTTGATCCCGGTCTTCCTGTCTCCATCTCCTGAAGAATTCCAATGGCCAAATCCAATTGGAATTAAGCCCAGAGGGCAGTCTATAGTCTATACAAGTCACTTTCCAAGGTAGAAAACAAGATAAAGCTTGTTGGCGAACAAAGCCAAGAGGTACATAGATGATAGTGTTAGGCTGATAGGCAGGGATGGGATGTCCTTTGACGCATGCCCAAGAGAGCCAAGCACGAGAACAAAGGGTGGCACATTGCACATGCTCAGAGGCCTAGGTTTTCCCGCAGTGGCATGGGTGGGCATTAAGCCTGGATCGGCCCACCTGGGCCAAGTGATTGCAATTCAGCCAATGGAGTCGATCTGAGGTCATTCACCACGCCTCCCCCTGGAATCACTGAAAAGGCAGGAGCCAGGAGGAACTGGGAGAGAATTTTGGGAGGAACTTGGAGGAGGTCTTTGGAAGAGAACTTGGGAGAGAGATCTTTGTGTGATGCCGAGCAGTCTCTACCAGGCTGCATTGTCGGGAAGAACCCTATGGGTGCCGCGTAAAACCTGAAACTTCTTCTAACTCTCATTAAACTCACTTGGATCACGAGCCAGGCTTCAGCATGAATTCTCTCTAGTGTGGAGCCAAGGACCGAGGCGTAACTCTATCCCCAGAGAAATCTAACATTAAGTGGTGCTGCGTGACTCGGATATATAAGGTAAAAGCCGGCTCCCTCCCATCCTGGGCTCATGGGTTTCAGGCACTTTCTGGACTCTTTTTACCTCACCACCCACGGGAGATGGCGCATAACTGGGAAGGAGTCAGGCTAAACTGCTCCAGCAACGCCTGGGAGATGGACGGCTCCCCGAGGCGACCCATGAATACATCAGTAATGTACCGCTGTACCCACCTCATCCTTTTAATGTTTGGGATTTTCCGTGTGTCTCTCTGTGCTCACCTTCCTGGGAGTTTGCATGTCTTCCCCAGGCTGGATTGTGGGAGGGGGCTGGGACGCTGTGGGTGGCAGGCCATTCCCCAAACCTCTTTGCATCTCAATTGCCCCATGCTGGCTTCCCTCTAGGCCACAAGTGGCGGGCACCATTTTCCAGACCAGACCACGTGAGTCCCCGCGCCCTGGCAGCATGGCGCCACCTGGTGTCCACCATTTTTGCTACAGGTCAACAGAGCATGTGACCCTGCCAAGATGGCGCCCACCGCTCCAACCGCGTGGAGGGGTGGTACCTGGTTAACCAGCCCCTCCTCCGGTTCCGGGAGCTAGCCCCTGCTCTAGTGCCGGAGCCAAAGGTTCCCCTTTTCCCCAATTCCCTTTTAGCTTCCCTTGTCTTCCAAACAAGCTGCATTGGTATCCTACCTGTGTGGGTTTGTTCCTTGATACCGGCTGGTCTTCCGTTGCCCAGGCCTAGGCCCAAGGCATTCAGAAGCTGAGCCAAGTAACTGTTAAGTCTCGCCTTCCAGTGATGCTGCCTCTGGAGCTTTAGGGGACAGCTCTTAATACAGCTCCACCGCCAGGATGCTCCAGCCAGAAATTCCGCTTCTTTAGAGGTTCCCGAGCTGCCGGATAGATGTCCCTTCCCTTCAGAGATTTGAGTCTGCTCATGCCACCAGGCATCTTTGAAGGTCATGGGACCATGCCACACAGTGGCCCTCATAGCTTGTGATCTGGAAAGTGGCCGGACCAAAATGTCACGACTGGTCTCTGACTCTTCCTCCCTTGGGCGGGGGCACCTGCCTAAGGCCTCAGATTCACGACACTCCAGACGTGGGCGCTGAATCTGCAGTTATCTAACCTTGAGGCATCAAGCTCTTGATAACCTTCATGTATTTGCTCTCCAGATGGGACAGACCAGCTCGATACCGAGGAATTGCCCCCTCAGATGCATCCTGTTCAATTGGGAAAGATTTTATCCAGAAAAGCTGGACAAACAGAAGCTGGTTACGCTTTACAATTCTATTTGACCACAGTATGTGTTAGAGGCAGGGGAATCGTGGCCAGTTGATGGTACACTTTCCCTTTCAACCCTGGAACAGCTAGAATATTTCTGTGAACCGATGGAGAAGTGGTGGGAGATGCCGTATATTAGAGCATTCTTCCTTTTAAGGAAAAAAAGGGATCTTTATTCCCAGTGTAGCAAGGACCCCCTGAGGGACCCTGGACTAGAGGGCAATTATTGCCACAACCCTGAAGCAGCCCAGAGTATCCTACCTGTAGTGGAGGCAGCAGGGGAGCACGGTCCCCAAGCAATTTACAAACCTTTTACCCTAATTGAACTCAAGCAAATAAAAAGAGAGCCAGTTACTCTAACAAACCCAAAGAGTACATAGAACACTTCCAGCACCTCACTCTAGCCTATGATTTAACCTGGGAAGATGTCATGATCATACTGGGACAGACCATGACGGATTTTGAGAAAGAGCGGGTGCTTAAAGATGCTAGGAAGTTTGCAGAGGAGTTACATGTGATGAATGAAAGGTACCCTGTAGGGGAAGCTGCTGTACCTTTAACAGACCCTGCTTGGAGTCATAGTGAGCCTAAGGACAAGTGGGCACGGGAACATTTCCTGATGTGCATCACGGGTGGACTAAAGTCAGGTAGGCAAAAGGCCATTAATTATGCCAAGGTGACAGCGATTCACCAGGGACCTACCGAGTCTCCTGTAAGCTTCTTAGAGAGGCTCAAGGAAGCCCTAAAGAATCATACTGCTGTAGATATAGAATCCTATGAAGGGCAAGTCTTGCTCAAGGACAAATTTCTCACACAGGCCATACAGGACATTTGCAAGAAAGTCCAAAAACTAGTGCAAAAGCCTGAAGGAGCTACCCTGGAGGAGATGGTGGCTTGTGACAATATAGCTTTTTACAATATGGAGCAGGAAAGTGAGGCTCGAGTCTGGGAGAAGGAGGAAAGAAAGGACATTAGGCATGCCCAGGTATTAGCTGCACTCAATAGCAGATGCCCATCGAATGCCTTCCAGGTTACCCAGACTTTTAAACCAGGTACCAAGTGCTACATATGCCGGTGACCGGGTCATTGGGCTAGAAACTGCCCTGACCGGAACGAGCCTCCTCAGATGCCATGTGTCCATTCATTGTGAGCAGACTGGCTACTGGGCTGGCCTCTGTCCTAAGGCCCAAAACCTGGATGGGAGGCACCCACAGGCCAGGTGGCAGCTGGCAGCAGAGGAGGAAGATTGAAGGCGCCCAGTCCGGACGGCCCAGCAGCAAGAGGTAACTGTTACTGGTCTGAAACCTCGGGTGGGCATCGGCGTGGCAGGAAGGTCAGTGAACTTCCTATTAATACTGGAGCCACCTCTCCTTATTTCCTTCCCTGGACCCCTGGCACTCCGCACCTGCTCCATCCTGAAAGTGTCAGGAAAACATGTAGTTAAACATTTTACTGAACCTCTCAGATGTCTTTGGAATAACTTCTATTTTTCCTACAGCTTCCTAGTGATACCTGAGTGTCCAGCTCCTCTCATAGGCCGAGACCTGTGTCCAAGCTGCACACCTGCATAATCATCTGACCTCATCCTTGTCCCTCTACAGCTTTCCAGTTGTTCCTCACAGTGGAGGAGCCTCAGATTCCCCCACAGGAACCGTGGGAGCAGATGAATACTGCCGTGAGCCACTGGACGGTCTCTGAGCATGTGCAGTGCGCCACCCTTTGTTCTCCTGCTTGGCTCTCTTGGGCATGCGTCAATGGACATCCCATCCCTGCCTGTCTGCCTAACAATAGCTGACATGAAAAAAATGCTACCTGCTATTTTTCATATGACAAGTAGAGTTTGTAGTGGAAATATCATCCTACTTATAATTCTATATGTTAATTTTATTTTTATTTAACAATTCCCTGAAGATCATATAGTTGTCCAAACATTATTTTAAAAGATAGTCCACTATCCAAACAAATCACTAAAATTTTATTAGAATAAGCATTTGAGCAATAGGTATTTTTAAAAGATTTATTGAGATTAATTAGCAATAACACAATTCAATAGTTCGATCATACTAAGAAGAATTATGAAATCATCACCACAATCAACATTAGAACATTTCCATTGTTGTTAACTCCCTATTTTCCACCCCCTCAAACTCCCCTCTCATGTCCCCAGGTAATTATTAATCCAGTTACTGTCTTTATAAATGGACCCATTCTGACTTTCCTGCACAGTAAAACACACAAAACAAAGACCAAAAATAAAAAATAGGACCCAGGAACAATAACCAGATAAACCTCAACAGAAAAGAAAGCAGAAAATATTTTTAAACTAAATTAATTCCAAGTGGGGTAAAAGGTCAAATGACAAGGTGTTGCATTCCAGCCTAACTACAGCTGCTAAAACATACTTTAAATGCTCTTTGATGGTAAGAATATTCGCATTCTTAGACTATGGTTAATGGGTGTTCGCTGGAGATTCAATCCACTTAAGGACACTCTAAATGGATGTATGACTTCACATCTCATCTACAGCATTTCTCACTGGGTGTTTAGAATTTAGTCACTGGTAGGTACCATTCTCTTCTCCAGGTTTGGATTTTATTATGTACAGTTTCTGGATAGGTGTCATTAATAACAATAACATTTTAATGTGTAGATTTCTTCTTCTCTGTACTGTAACATAACGGCATGACTGCAAGATTAGCCCAAACAAGGACCAAACTCACTGCCACTGAGTCTGTGCCAACTCATAGCAACCCTATAGAAGAAGGTAGAACTGCCCCTATGAGTTTCTGATACTGTACCATTTTATGCAAGTAGAAAACCTCATTTTTAATTAGGTCCTAATATTAACATATAACCAGCTCTTATTTTAAGGAAATTATTTACTGATATTATAAAATTATAAAAATATAATTGTTACATAATGAATCCTATATGTGTTTGGAATCCTATATATGTTCCTGTTCATGGTGAATTCAGAGATGATTCATCCATTCTAGCATTTTACTGTTTCAAAGCATGAATGCAAAGAAAATAATAGAGAGACTGCTACTTATGTCTTCCAAAGTATGTTTGGTTCCAAATCATAGGCCAGCACAATTGGAAGACTGTTCATTTCCTCAGACCAAACAGAACACACTATCAATCCTTCAGTTGCAAGCAATCAAGAGAAAGTGTTGAAGTGGGCATAGCTAAACTTCTGGGAGTAGAGAGAGACTGGGATGTGCAGCAACCATTGCAGGATAATTTGATACCCAAACAGCAATGGGCTGCAAGGAGTTAAAGTTATCTAGAAGTGATTGCTTTATAAGAAATAATAGAACTCTTTGTGGTTTACTCATTTTAAATTCAGCTGGGCTTCCATTCAGAATGGAAGGTCCCAAGTTTGTGAGACATGTACACATACACATACCTACATCAGTACTTGAAATAGATTTTTAAAACTAATGTAACAAAATATTGCATATATGCCTTGTGTATACGTTACAAAATATATTTGGCATACCACCTGTGTTAGTCTGGGTAGAATAGAGAAAAAATCTTAGACACTCATATATGTGTAAGAAAGAGGTATATATACAAGAGCGGTTGAAAATTGAGAAAACATAAGTCCAATATTAGCCCATATGTATGATACCAAGCTATAACATCAGACTCACAAAACACATGCAATGATGCTGAATGCAGGAAGACCACAGGCCAGTGGGTGGGAAGTCTTGTAGACCCAGTGGCGTTGTAAGCATCTCAGCACTAGCAGAGGTCTCCACATGACTCCTCTAGTTCCCAGGGCATGGAGTCTATCAGTTTAGTGCCATGTGTCTTGTCAGTAGAGCATCTCTCAGGGAGCGAGCAGAGAGTGTGTGTGTCTCCTGCCTCTAAGGAGAAAATACTAGAGTTCCCAGAATCCTCAGGAGAAGGCCTTGCCCACATGGAGGCTTCATTGGCAATGACCCAACTGAGATACTAGACTCCACCCCTTCACTTTTAATCCTGTAAAGTCCCAAATTGACACCAGATTATGTAGCTACCACACCACCACATTTTCAAAAGAAACCAAAAAACTACTCAATGTCCCTTTGGCATTTAAAAACATTTGCACCACAGCCTTGTGCTAGTTGCATAATCTGTTGTCAAGTTGATACTGAAAATTGAATGAGGAGGAGTTTAGCCTATCAAACAGATCACAGCACAATGACCTCATTTGGAGGCGCTAAAAAGACAAATAGCTTGCTGAAGGTGTGTCACACACTCACTCTCTGTGAGACATTGCTGAGGACGAACCTGATGGAGCTACACTGATGCAGCCAGAACTCAGAGAGCTGGGGGAAAAACGTGGAGACCCACACCAGTGCTGAGCAGCTTCTGCCACCACTGGATCCACAAGACTTTCCACCCACTGGCTTGTGATCTTCCTGCATTCAAATGCCAATGGATTAAATGCTCCAAAAAAGATGAAGATACCAAACTAGATTAGAAAACAAGACCTATCTATACACTGCCTAAAAGAGAAGCATCTTAAACAAAGGAAAAAATAAACTGAAAGTCAAAGGATGGCAAAAATATCTAATAGGGGCACTAACCCACCCAAGAGGAGGGAATTGTTTATATCTCCACAGGAAAGTGTGCCAAGACATGAATACATATACTAGCATGAACCAGGGAACCAAGAGAGAGGTCTGTGACCCCAATCCCAACTATATGGACCAACTCCCACCCCACCCCAGAAGAATGCACTTCAGAGGACAGCACTGAAGCTACAGCTTAAGGCGAGGGGCACATCTAATTAGAGCACACAGGAGAAACGAAGAGGGATGGAAGAGGGTGAAGGGAACACATCCTAGCCAACCAAGCCCTGAGGATGATATTCCTGCTCAGAGCAGACAATGCACAGAGAGGATCATAGGGTCACCCCTCCATGAGACACAACATCCCTCACTGAATCATAGCACTATGGGGGACAACACTGGAGACATAGCACGGGAACTGTGCCTGATCTGACCCCATCACACTGGGGTGAAACATTAAGGGCATGCAACAGAGCAGCAAGGGGAGGAAAGCAATGAAATCCATAGGGAATACCAAAAATAGACTTTGAAGGCAGAGTGCGGTATCCTTTCAGATGTGACTGGAAAACACACCTAAAGGTCAAAAACAGACCTGGAACTATTTATAAGATTTTCCTTTTTTGCCATTGGCTTTCTTCTTGTTGTACTTTTTTTGTTGTTGGTGGTGTTGGTGGTTTGTTAGTTTGTCTTCCTTTTATGTTTTGTTTGGGTAGGCCTGGTTTTTGTGCTTATGAATATCTCTGTATTTCTATCTAGATAAGGTAGGCAGGATAAACCATTTGGAGATGAAAACAATGAGACGGAGAATTCCAGTGAGATGTGAGTGAAGGGGAGGTGGGGAAAGGAAGGGGGGTGGGGGGTGGTCAACCAACCCAAGGACAAGAGAACAACAAGTGAACTAAAGTCAATGAAGAGAAGGGCATAGGATGCCTAGTGGAGCTTAATCAAGGGCAATGTAACAGCGAGAAATTATTAAACCCGAATGAAGGTCAAATATGATAGTGAGACAAGAGGAAAGTAAAAGGAAATAGTAGAAAGAACTAGGAGGCAAAGGATATTTATAGGGGTCTAAATATGGGCAGGCACATATGTAAATATATATTTTATATAATGATAGGGAAATAGATCTGTGTACTTATACCTGATATTAAGAATTAATGTAGCAGATGGACATTGGGTCTTGACTCAAGTACTTCCTCAACACAAGAACGCTTTGTTCTAGTAATCCAGCATTCTGTGCAGTGCATCTTTCTAACATGATCACTGAAGACAAAATGGGTGCATAAGCTAATTTAGTGATGAAAGCTGATGGTACAGGGCTGTGAAAATATTTAGCATCTGGGGTCTTAAAGACTTGAAGATAAACAAGCAGCCATTTAACTGAAAAGCAACAAAGCCTACATGGGAGAAGCACACCAGCTTGTGTGCTCATGAGGTATCGATGGGATCAGGCATCTAAAACACAGAACAAAATCATACCAATGTGAATGGTGGCATGGAGTGGAGACCCAAAGTCCATCTGTAGACAATTGGACATCCCCTTACAGAAGGGTCACAAGAAAGTGATGAGCCAGTCAGGGTGCTGTATACCACCGATAAAACATACAACTTCCTCTAGTTCTTTAATGCTTCCGCCCCGCATTATCATGACCTCAATTCTACCTTACAAATCAGACTAGACCAGAACATGTACACTGCTACAGATAAGAGCCCACAACACAGGGAATCCAGGATACAAAAAACCCTCAGAACCAACAATGAGACTACAGATACCAGGAGAATAAGGGGAAAGTGTGGGGAGAAACGGGGAATCCATCACAAAGATAGGCATATAACCCCCTCCTAGGGGTGAAACAGCACAAAAGTTATTTAAGGGTGACAGAGGATAATGTGAGATTTGAACATAATAATCGATAGCTTATCAAGGGTTCATGAAAGAGGGAGGGTGGAGGAGGGAGGAAGGAAAAATGAGAAACTGGTATCAAGGGCTAAAGTAAAAAGAAAATGCTTTGAAAATGATGATGGCAACATATGTACAAATGTGCTTGACCAAATAGATGAATGTATGGATTGTGATAAGATATGTAAGAGCCCCCCTAAAAAGGAATTCAATTAAAAATCTAATAAGCTTAAGGCAACAATAAAAAGTGGCAATATTAATCTCTAATAAAATAGATTCAGGGTGAATAATGAAAGGCAAGAATGAACACCACATAACGATTAAAGGAACAATACATCGGGAATATGTAACCTTAATAAACATACATACACTCATTGACAAACCCTCAAAATACAATAATCAACTGCTCACAGAGATGAAAATAGAAATAAACAGCTTGGCAATATTAATAGAAAACTTCAATGCATCACTCTCAAGGAAAGAGACAGATTAGCAGGAAAGACACCTAAAAAAGGAACAGAAGAGCTAAACAACACAATCGACCATCTCAATCTCCTAGACATACACAGAGCACTCTACCAACAACACAATATACTTTCTTCTCCAGCACACATGGTACATATATCCTAGAATAGAGCATGTTTTAGGCCACAAAGCAAACATGAACAAGTTCAAAAACATTGAGATGCTACCATCCATTTTCTCAGATCACAACAATATAATATTTGAAAACAACAATAGAAAGAATAGGAACATAATATATAAATGGGGTTTGAACAACATATGACTTAAAATTACTGGGTAATTGACCAAATTAGGGATGAGATTCAAAAATTCCTTGACACAAGGGAGAACAGTTGCACATTGTAACCAAACCTTTGAGACACAGCAAAAGCAGTTATTAGAGAGTAACAATTGCGGCAAACATGAAAAAAGGAGATAAATCTAAAATCAAAACTTAACACACTTCCAACAACTAAAACAAGGGTAACAACATAAAGCCTCCCAAAACAAAAGAAAAAATGATAGCTATAAGAAAAAAAGGGGGGGAACTGGAAAAGAGAAAAACAATGGGAAAAAAGTCAATAAGAAATTGGATTTTCATAACCCATCAATCTGCTGCCTACAGGAGACACACCTCAAGATTACAGACAAAGATAGGCTGAGAATCAAAGGCTGGAGAAAAACATACGAAGCAAACAGCAATTCCAAAAAAGCGG
Source organism: Tenrec ecaudatus (assembly GCF_050624435.1). NCBI lineage: Eukaryota > Metazoa > Chordata > Mammalia > Afrosoricida > Tenrecidae > Tenrec > Tenrec ecaudatus. Next base: position 54,926,166 of record NC_134542.1, read on the forward strand.
GGGTTGCGATCCTAATCTCAGATAAAATTGATCTCAAAGTGCCAACCAAAGAATGAGATAAGCAGGGACACTATATAATGCTCAAGGAAAGTACAGACAAAGAGCCACTATGCATTTTAAACATATAGTCCCCGAATGAGAGACCTGCTGAATATGTCAACCAAACACACCAAAAGATGAAAAAAGAAGTCATCAATTATACTAGGGGACTTCAATATACCACTCTCTGAGAAAGATAGATCACAGGGAAAGAAACTCAACAAGGAGGCTAGAGATCTAAACACTACAATTGGACAACCTGACCTGATAGATATTTACAGAGCTCTTCATTCAAATACCAAAAAAAAAAATCATATTTTTTCAAGCTTACATGTCACATATTTGAGTATAGACCACATGCTGGTATAAGGAGAATCTACATCAATTTAAGCACTTAGCTATCATACAGACCTCTCTCTCTGACCACTGTGCCACAAGGCTGGAAATCAACAAAAGGAAGACAAAGAAAACAAGAGCAAACAATTGGAGAATGAATAACTCTATTTCAAAAGGGGTGTGTACTGGCCCAGATCAGAGGTGAAATTAGGAAATTTCTAGAAACCAATGAAAATGAGAAAACGGCATACTCAAACTTATGGGACACAGCAAAGGCAGCTATCAGAGGAAGTTTCATAACAATACATGGGCACATGAAAAAAGAAGAGAGGCTTATGATTGACATGCTAAAACAAAATTTACAACAACTAGAACAGAGTCAGCAGGACAATCCTACAATAGCAAAAGAAAAGAAATAATAAAAATCAGGAATGAGATTCAGGAGAGGGAAAATAAGAAATATGGGGGAAATTAATGCTGCTTAAAGTGAGTTCTTTGAAAAGATAAACAGAATTGACAGACCACTGGCAAATCTAACCAAAGAAAGGCAGAAACAAATTTCAATAGCAAGGATGAGGAATGAAAGAGAGGAAATTACAACACACCCTAATGAAATCAAAAGGATAATTACACCATGCTAAAAAGGACTGTATTCCAATAAATTCAAGAACTTGGAAAACTTGGACAAATTCTTTGAAAAACAATCCCTCCCCAGACTTTCCCCAACGGACATCAAGAATCTCAACAGACCCATAGCAGTATAAGAAAGAGATGAGATTATCAAGGGATTACAACATAAAAATCCCCTGGCTTCACAGGAAAACTCTTCAAAGCATTCGGGGAAGAACTGACAACAATCCAACACAAACTCTTCCAGAACATAGAAAAAGACAGCAAACTCCCAAACTCCTTCTATGAAATTAGTATAACTCTGACAACAAAACCAGGCAAGGATCCCACAAGAATTGAGACCTACAGATCAATATCCCTAATGAGCATTGATGCAAAAATCTTTAACAAAATACAGCCAGTAGAATACAAAAGTATATAAAACAAATAATTTACCATGACCAAGGGGGATTCATACCAGGGATGCAGGGATGGTTCAACATATGAAAGACCATTAGTAACATTTGCCACATTGACATGAAAAACTATAAGAACCAAGTGATATCGATAGATGAGGGAAAAGCATTTGACAACATCCAACACCAATTCCGGTTTAAGACACACAAGAAGATAGGAATGGAATGAAATTTCCTCAAGATAATACAAGCTATATATGAAAAACTAACAGCCAATGTGGTAGTCAATGGAGAAAAGACTAACACAATCACACTGAAAAAGGGGCCCAGACAAGGATGTAGCTTGTCCCCACTCTTATTTAACATCGTACTGAAGGTTTTAGCTAACAGCTTAAAGCAAAGAAAATACATCAAAGATATCCACCTGGGGAAGGAAGAGGTGAAACTGTTGTTATTCACAGATGATATGATTTTTTAACGTTTTATTAGGGACTCAGACAACTCTTATCACAATCCATATATATACGTACATCAATTGTATAAAGCACATCTGTACATTCTTTGCCCTAATCATTTTCAAAGCATTTGCTCTCCACTTAAGCCCTTCACGTCGAGTCCTCCTTTTTCCCCTCCCACCCTGCTTCCCACTCCCTCATGAGCCCTTGATAATTTATAAATTCTTATTTTGTCATATCTTTCCCTGTCCGGCGTCTCCCCTCACCCCCTCCTCTGGTGTTCATCCCCCAGGGAGGAGGTCACATGTAGATCCCTGTAATCGGTTTCCCCCTTCCAAACCACTCATCCTCCACACTCCCAGCATCACCCCTCACACCCCTAGTCCTGAAGGTATCATTCACCCTGGATTCCCTGTGCCTCCAGCTCCTATCTGTACCAGTGTCAAACCTCTTCTCTATCCAGACTTCAAGGTAGAATACGGATCATGGTAGTTGGGAGTTGGAGGGACGAAGCATTCAGGAACTGGAGAAAAGCTCTATTCTTCATTGGCGCTACATCACACCCTGACTGATTTATCTCCTCTAGATCCCTCTGGGAGGGGATCTCCATTGGCCGACAAATGGGCTTTGGGTCTCCACTATGCACTTCCCCCTTTATTCACTATGGTAAGATTTTTTTTTTATGATGCCTTATACCTGATCCCTTTGGCACCTTGTGATCACACAGGCTGGTGTGCTTCTTCCATGTGGGCTTTGTTGCTTCTAAGCTAGATGGCCGCTTGTTCACCTTCAAGCCTTTAAGACCCAAGACACTATCTCTTTTGATAGCCGGGCACCATCAGCTTTCTTCGCCACATTTGCTTATGCACCCGTTTGTCTTCAGTGATCGTATCATGGAGGTGTGAACCCAATGATATGATTTTTTTGTTCTTTGATGCCTGAAAACTGATCCCTTCAGAACCACGTGATCACACAGGCTGGTGTGTTCTTCCATGTGGGCTTTGTTGCTTCTGAGCTAGATGGCTGCTTGTTTACCCTCAAGCTTTTAAGACCCCAGACACTATCTCTTTTGAGAGTCGGGCACCATGAGCTTTCTTCACCACATTTGCTTGCTTACCCACTTTGGCTTCAACGGTTGTGTCGGGAGGGTGAGCATCATAGAATGCCAATTTAATAGAAGAAAGTATTCATGCATTGAGGGAGTGCTTGAGTAGAGGCCCAAGGTCCTTCCACCACCTTAATACTAAACCTATAAATATAGGCACATACATCTATTTCCCCATCCTCATATATTTTGCATGTACATGTCTGAGTCTAGACCTTTATAAATGCCCTTTGCCTCCCAGCTCTTTCCTCTATTTCTCTTGACCCTCCTCCTGCCCCACTAGCATGCTCCCTCCCCACCTGGGTTACAGTTATACCTCTTCGTTAAGTTTCCTTACCCTTGATCATTCCCTACCAGGCCTGCTACTCCCCCCTCACCACCAATTTGTATCCCATGTTGTTCCCTTGTCCCTGGGTTTGTTGATACCACTTCCTTACCCCTACCTCCCCCTATCCCAAGTCCCCCCGGAACTGTCGGTCCCATTGTTTTTCCTCCAGATAGTTCATCCAGCCTATCTTATTTAGACAGACCTGTGGACATAATAACATGCACAAAAAACAAGACAGAGGAAAACAAAGCAACAGCATACAACAAAACAACAACAAAAAACCACTGACAAAGAACAAAAAAAAAATCAAGAAAGAAAAGCTTGTAGTCAGTTCAAGGATCGTTCGTTGGCCCTTAGGAGTGTTTCCCAGTCCAGTCTGTTGGGGCACCATGCCCTGGCCCCAAAGTACATCCCCAGCACTACCTGGGGACCCCACCGCCCCATTCTCCCGCTGTTCCACTGCACTCCCCCAGCGCTTCGCCTCGGTGTGGTGGGATCAGGTCAGGTACAATTCCCACACTGTGTCTCTGGTGCTGTCCCCTGTAGCACCATGGGTCAGTGAGGGGCATCATGCTCCATAGTGGGGCCAGCCATGTTGTCCTCTCTATGGAATGGCTGCTCTAATCAGGAACATCATCTTCACAGCCTGGTGGGCCAGGCTGTGTTCCATCTCTCTTCCACCCCCTTCATCTGATATGATTTTATATATGGAAAATCCCAAAAGTTCTACAAGGGAAGTATTGGAAGCAATAGAGGAATATGGCAGAGTGGCAGGTTATAAGATTAAAAAAAACAGAAGTCTATCAGACTGCTATACACATCAGACAAGACCACAGAAGAGGAGATCATAAAGGTGGTACCCTTCACCGTAACCAAGCACAAATTGAAATATCTAGGCATATACCTGACTAAAAACACAAAAGATTTGTATGAGGAAAATTGCAGAACACTATTACAAGAAACCAAGGGTGACCTCAACAAATGAAAGAATATCCCAAGCTTGTGGATTAGAGGACTTAATGTAGTAAAGATGTCAGTTCTGGCCAAGGCTCCATATAAGTTTGATGTAATCCTGATACAATTACCATCATATTTCTTAAAATAAATGGAAAAACTGATTACCAACTTCATATGGAGAGAGAAGAAGCCCAGAATTAGCACAGAACTACTTAAGCAGGACAGAGCAGGAGGGCTTGCTTTACCTGACATTAGCACCTATTATACCACCACAGTAGTTAAAACTGCATAGTATTGGTATATTGACAGATACTCAGACCAATGGAAAAGAACTGAAAACCCAGAAATAAAATCATCAGCGTACAGACAACTGATCTTTGATAAGGGCCCAAAACATGTCAAATGGGAAGCAGATGCCCTCTTCAACAAATGGTTCTTCAAAAAACTGGATATCTACCTGCAGAAAAATGAAGCCAGACCTTTATCTCACTCCATTCACAAGAATAAAATCAAGGTGGATAACAGACCTCGAGGTAAAACCCCAAACTATTAGGGCCATCAATGAGGGAATTGGGACAAACCTGAGAACTTTGGTGCACAGAAAAAATAGACTGACAGAAAAAGGGAAGGACACAAATACAGAGGAGTCACAAATTGACAAGTGGGATATACTGAAGATAAAATACCTGTGTACATCAACAGCATTCACCAAGAGAATAATAAGAGAGCCCACGGACTGGGAAAACATCTTTAGCAATGATACATCAGACAAAGACCTTTTTCCTAAATCTACAACACTCTGCTAGCTTCCAACGAGAAAAAAAACTAATTGCCCACTGAGGTGGTGGGCAAAGGACCTAAACAGAAGTTTCACAAGGGCAGAAATCCGAATGGCCAATAAACATGTGAGAAAATGTCCTGATCATTAGCCGTAAGAGAAATGCATATTAAAACAACAATGAGATACCACCTAACACCCTCAAAGGTAGCCCAATTCAAAACATCAGAAAACAACTGAGGTAGTTCATTGTGCCAACCTGGCCGATAAACACATGTGGGATTAATTGAAGGACAGAGAGATAAATGGCTCGGTAAGCCTAGCCTTTCTTGTGTCTTGCTCTTTGAGCATCAGACCAGTGTGCTGCTGCCTTGCTTGTTCTTTGCCTCAATTTTCAAGCTACACTACCTGTGGGACACCTAACTCGTGGACTGTGTTGCTGTAATTTGAGGTGACTTCAAGACCTGCTTTGCCACACCATTGGGATTTACATCGCTTGAGCTGGGGACTGTCGGACCCTGTCATCTGGCTGACTGTTGGTGACCTGCCTTGCTGTTTGCTGCCTGTGCCTGGATCGCCTGCATTGCTCTACAGAGGACTACCCAGTGACCCTCAAGACTGGAAGGACTGCCAGTGTCTCACAACTGTCCCACAGGAGTGAGTTGCACTGAGTCATTTGTACTGCATTATAATTTAATTAACTGTTTATTTCTTATGTTATACATCTCTCTATCTGTATAAATATATATAAAGTTATTAGCATTCTGGTTTTGTTTCTCTAGAGAACCCTCTCTAACACGGCAACAAGTGTTAGAGGTGCTGTAGGGAAATAGGAACTCTCATCCACTGCTGGTAGACCTGTAGGTATGTACAGCCACTATGGAAATCCATTTGACAATATATAGAACAGAAGGAAATTGAGCTACCATACAACTCAGCAATCCCCCGACTGGGCATATGCCCAGCAGAGACAAGAAACAAACCATGGCCAGACATCTGGGCTCCAATGCTCATCTTGGCACAGTCCACACTTGCAAGGAGTTGGAAACAACCCAAGTTTCCATCAACCGACAAATGGATTAAAAAACTGTGGTACTTACATACAATGGAGTACTATGCATCACTAAAAAGTAGTAATGAACACATGAAGCACATCGCCACATGGGAAGCACTGAAGGAAATTATGCCAAATGAAGTACGCCACGCATAAAACAAGTACAACATGAATGTGCTGAGGTAAGCTTAAAAATGCAAAAGGGCATAGGGAAAACACTACTACTGTATACAAACATTCCTGAAGTGAGAGCCAGGTAGCATGGCAGGGCCAGACCAAATCCAGGGATACATATGGTAGCCAACTAAAAAGGAGGGAGAAATAAGAAAAAAAGAAAGTCATGGGGAGCTGGGGAGCAGGGCACTAATCCATCCAATGGAAGGGTATTATTTGCATCTCTACGTGAAGAGAGGGACCAGATTTCAACCTGGAGTTCCGAGCTATGAATGCAACATGCCGGCAAGGAGCAGGGAATCAATAGGGAGGTCTGAGGGATCAGCCTCAAACCCAACTACGTGGACAGCACCCGCACCCCCTCTCCACAGAAGAATTCACTTCAGAGGACAGCACTGAAACTTTAGCTCAGTTAGAGGGACATGTCTGATCAGAACACACAGGAGTAAATGAAGGGGGAGGAAAAGAGAGTAGAACACATACTGGACCACCAAGCCCTGCACAAAGCACAGAAAGGACCATAGGGCTGGCCCCACTAAGAGACACAGCGTCCCTCACTGGACCATAGTGCTACAGGGAACAATACTGGAGGAACAGTGCAGGAACTGTGCCCGATCTGACCCCATCACACTGAGGCAAAACACTAAGGGCATGCAACAGAATAGCAAGGGGAACAGAGCAATGAAGTTCCCAGGGAATACCAAAAATAGACTTTGGGTGTGCCACCCCATCAGATTTGACCAGAAAATACTCATTAATGTCAACAAACAGACCTTGAACTATTTACAGGCTTTTCCCTTTTGGGGACATTGGGTTTTTGTTGTTTTGGTTTGGTTTATTGCTTTATTTTGCTCTGTCCTTTTTTGTGCATATTTTTATCTCTGCAAGTCTATCGAGATGAGATAGGCTGGATAAACAATCTGGAGGAGAAAACAACAGGACCAACGGTTCCAGGGGACATGGGAGAGGAGGAGGTGGGGGAAAGGAAGTTGGTGTTAACAAACCCAGGGACAAGGGAGCAGCAAGTGATCCGAAATCGATGGTAAGGAGGGTCTAGGAGTCCTTGTAGGGTTTGAGCAAGGGCAAGGTAACCAAGAGGAATTACTGAAAACCAAATGAAGGCTGAACATGATAGTGGGACAAGCGGAAAGTAAAAGGAAATAGAGGGAAGAACTAGGAGGCAAAGGGTATTTATACAGGTCTAAATAAAGGCATGTACATATGTAAATATATTTATATGATGATGGAGAAATAGATCTATGTGTGCATATTTATAGGTTTAGCATTAAGGTCGCAGATGGACATTGGGCCTCTACTCAAGTACTCCCTCAATGCAAGAACACTTTGTTCTATTAAACAGGCATTCCATGATGCTCACCTTCCAACATGATTGCTGAAGACAAAGTGGATGCATAAACAAAGGTGAAGAAAGCCGCTGGAGCCTGGCTATCAAAAGATATAGTGTCTGGGGTCTTAAAGGCTTGAATGGAGACTCGGTATTCATCTGTAAGCAACTGGACATCCCCTTACAGCAGGGTTTCAGGGGGAGACAAACCAGTCATGGTGCAGTATAGCACCAATGAGACATTCAACTTTCCTCTAGTTTTCAATGCTTCCTCCTCCCCTTCCCCTCCCCCTTCCTCACCTGCCACACACACACATCATGATCCCATTTCTACCTTACAAAACTGGCTAGACCAGAGGGTGTACTGGTACAGGTAAGAGCTGGAAACAGGGAATTCATGGCAGAAAAACCCCTCAGGAACAATAATAAAGTAGTGGTACCAGGAGGGTAAGGGGAAGGTTGGGGAGAAAGGGGGAACTGATCACAGTGATCTACATATAACCCCCTCCCAAGGGGGCGGACAACAAAAAAGTCAGTGAAGGACGACATCAGACAGCGTAAGACTTGAAAAAATAATAATAATTTCTCAATTATCAAGGGTTCATGAGGGATGGAGGGAGGGGAAGGGAGGGAAAAAAATGAGGAGCTGATACCAAGGACTCAAGTAGAAAATAAATACTTTGAGAATGATGATGGCAACAAATATACAAATGTACTTGACACAATGGATGGATAAATGGATTGTGATGGGTTGTATGAGCCCCCAATAAAATGACTTAAAAAAAAAGTAGTTGGTTTTTGAAAGGATTTTTTAAAATTGGCAAACAACAAAGCATAATGAAAAGATACAAATATCCAGAATTAGAGATAAAAAGGACATCAAAACAGATTCAAACAAAATAAAAAGAATAATAAAACATTACTATAAAAAATGTACTTCAGCAACTTTGATATTCTGGAATGGACCAATACTTAAAAAACATTTCCCCAAATTAACACACACAAATAGAATATTTGTTTAGGCTCATAACAAAAAATAGAAAAATTCATCAAGAAACTTGAACCAACCAAAAGAAAGCGCAAGCTTCATATGGGTATTCTACCAAGTATTCAGGGCAGAACTATCAGCAGTACTACCCAGACTGTTCCAGAATATAGCAGTAGCAAACTCTCAAACACATTCTATGAAGCCAGCATAACCTTGACATCCAAACAGGGCAAAGACCCAACAAAGACAGACAACTAAAGACCAATACCCCTCATGAGCATAAACACAAAAATTGTCAACAAATTATGGCCAACAGAATCCAACAACACATCTATAAACAATAATAAAAAGTAATTGTGGCCAAATAGGATACATATCAGAGATGTAAGGATAGTACAATAGTCAAAAACCAATCAGTGTAATACAGCACATAAACAAGACAAAGATTAACAGCCTCATGATTGTATCAAAGATGCAGAAAAAGTATTTGATAATATTCAACACTCACTTCTTAGAAAAATAATCAATTATATAGGAATAGAGGGAAATTTCTCAACACAAAGGCCATATATGAAAATCCAATGGCCAATATAACACCCACTGGGGTTGAAAATATTTCTCCTGAAAAGTTGCTTTGAAAGTCTTATCCAGAATCATTAGACAACAGAAAGAAATCAAGGAAATACACTTGGGCAAAGAAGTGAAACTCACTATTTGCAGCTGATATGATTTTATAGAGAGAGAATCCCAAAGAATCCCCGAAAAACTGTTGTAAACAACTGAGGAGTTTGATAAAGTAGCAAGATATAATATTAACAAGCAGAAAGCCAGAGGATTTCTATACACTATGAAGAGAGCTCCACTATAGAGCTTCAATCACTAAACAAACTGGGTTTACCTGTAGCAAATTTAAAGAACCAAAATATTTATTGCCTTTAACTTAAGGTAGAAACATCCTAGTGTGAAAAGAAGCAGTTGACTGCTTTCCCAAGGTTATGAAATTGGTGGTCTTTGGAATTTAAAGGTACCCAAGGACTACCATATAGTTAGTATTTTAATATCCTCTGTGTTAGGCAGGGTTCTCTAGAGAAACAAAACCAGGACACTTTAGACAGAGGATGAAGAAAGATAGATAGATAGATAGATGATAGATAGATAGATAAATAGATAGATAGATAGATAGATAGATAGATAGATAGATAGATAGATAGAGCACAAAAGAATATAACAGCTAATTAGTCCACACAGCAGTACAGAGGGCTCAGTTCAACTCACTTCCATGCAACAGTTAATATACTGAGAGTCCTTCAACTCACAAGGGCTGCTGGTTCCAGGGTCAAGGAGGCAGACAGTTGAGTCTTCCCTAGGGCAATGCCCACAAGCAGCAAACAGCAGGGCAGGTCACCCACAGTCAGCAGCTCCGGAGCTTCATGAACCAGGCCCGGATGGGATAGCAAACTAAAGCAATGCAAGACGACAGGATCCACCAGCCTCAAGCTCAAGCAATGTACAGGTCTCCAAGGAACCTCAAGCTCTAACAACACGATCCATGGGTCAGCTGTCCCACAGGTAGTGTAGCTCACAAGTTGAGGCAGAGAGCTGGTCTGATCCAGAGCAAGAGAGTGAGGGGTGAGCCTTACAGAGCTATTTATCTCTTAGCTCTCCAATCAAACTGATTGGAGGCCTGATTAATCCCACATGTTCCTATTGGCCAGGTTGGCACAATAAACCTACCTACTTTGCTTTCTTATGGTATATATGGCTAGGCATAGTTCTGTCTTTTTTAATGAGTGTTATTAAAAGTTTTCCTTATCACCAACTCCTACTGTTTGTGTAAACAGTGTCCAATCACTTAAGGGTTTAATCTTTATTAGCCAACAGTTCAAATATTGCAGTCTGAAGCTAGCACATACTTATATAATTTCCTTTTTTCCAGCAGCGTTCTAAATTCTATGCCTTTGGCAAATGACTCTCTCAATAAAATTACCTTATGCCTCAGGGAGATCATTTATAATGTTCTCTGTCATAAAATGATAAGGATGTCTCTAAAGCGAACCAGAGACATATGAATGGATGCGGGGCTTCGCCTTAATGCTCGCTCCAGTATAAGAACAATTCATGCTTACAACGTGACCCTACTCATGAAACTCTGATGCAGAGATCACTGAAGATACGGCGCTTTAGCAACGTGTAGTGAAGGAACCAGATGGCTCCCCGGGTCAGAAAGAACAATGGCTGTGCTCTCACAAGCCACCTAAGTGAAGCAACAAGCCCACAAGGAAGTAAAGAGCCTGTGTGATCTAAGCACTTTAAATAATAAAAGACAAATCTGACACAGGGAATTATATTGGAGCTTAAATTGTGAACACCTGGTTTGCAGAAGGTTACAAATGAGAGTGGCAGTTCGAAATTCATTTGCAGGGTCCACGCAGGAATTAAGTCGCCGGTGAATCCCCTCGACCACAGGCCAGAGATGTGAATAGTCTTCTATCCGACAGAGAGCATTGCACAGTTGAGTATAACAGATGTAGTTAGGCTAACATGTAAAACCTTATCATTTCATCTCCCTTTTGTCCCACTTGAAGTTGTTTCAGTTTTTAATATTTACTGCTTTATTTTCAATTGAGGTTCTTCTATGTTTTGTCCAGTCACTGTTGTTGGCTTTTACATTTGTTTGTTTGCTTGCTTCCGGTTTGTTTTTTGTATAATTTTTTGTGTATGAAAAATAATTTGTTTTTGTATAATTTTTTGTGTAGGATATGTAAATCTCTAAAAACGGCAATTTTAATAATAATGACCTAGGGCATGGCAAGGGATGGAGAAACTGGGAACTAACAAGAGTAAACACTGGGCAAAAATGTTCTGAAATTGTGCTGATGATTACACAATTCTTCTTAAATATGGCTAAATGGTTAGAGCTCATGATATGTGAAGTATGTGCCACTAAAACTATGTTTTAAATGAAATGATGCCGTAAGTAAAAATTCAAGCCATGGGTAAATGTAGTTCCATAGAAGGAAACATGCCTAGGGCACATAGCTGGGGATTGAGTCTTAGGAAACTATGCATTTTACGTGCATTTTAACGAAGGAGATTCATTACACTAAGCCAGATGGTGTCTGTATTCCCACACAAATATCCTTTATGAACTCAGGACACCGAAAAATATTAATAAAGTTAATTGAAACAAACACAAAACATAACATGGTATAATAGGTGGTATAAAGGACTTATAAATCCCCTATTCATCCTTCCCACATTATTGGCCATCCCTGAGATCACTACAGATAGAAACTGATGGCCCTTTCATATGCTATTGTTTTTGCTTTTTTTTGCCCTCTGCTGTCTCCCAAGTTTTGCTTTCTATTAGCTGGATCTCTGCCGAGTGCCCTTTCAGAGGCTCCCACGCACAGTCCTCTCTAGCTGGAAAGTTGGGAGGAGGAGAGGACGGATCTTAATTTCTTCCCTCTCTGTAGGCCATCTTCATCATACACACACCTCTTTTTTCAGATCAGAGAGTTAATTTGGTCTCATTTTTCTGCTTTCTTCTTCCTAGCTTTCCGGCTGTTCTCCAAACAGTCTGAATCACATCCCATTCTATGAAATATTTATATGTGGTAACTCGGTGCAAGGAAAAGAAAATTCCATCCTCTCTTTCAATTTAAGGTCAAAGGATGAGTTGGATCAATGCCCAAACACATCTCTGCAGTACACTGCACCACTTGCTCCCACTGCAGACAGAGCCGGTGCAGAGCTCAGAGGCAGGATGCCAAATCTTTTGGAGCTGGGGGAGGAGACATGTGCTGGAAAGCAGCTCAGCATTGAAGTAGAGATGTAGGAAACTAATAACTCCTAATTAATATGTGAATGTTTGACACATGGCTCTCACATGCATCTCAATTTTCTAGCTTGATAAGTCGATATTGTATGTTAAAACTAAGATTTCTGGTCTGAAAGTTACTAATATCATTACCAATTTCTCCCAAAAACTTACATATAAAAGAGGGGGCTGTTGTTTTGAATATAACCATTTGAAATTTGGTTCCTTTTCTGATCAGTTTTTGCATCATTCTATCTGACTTGCAGCTCTGGCTAACTGATCTCAGCTGACCCTTTTTTCCCCTAAAGGCAGAAAGGAGGAACGTATTAAAAGTCTGTATCTTTGCACTGTCATCTATTCCGACTTGAGGATCTTGCTGGTACAAAAGGGAAATCAGGCTGCAGGTTCTTTACCTGACCTTCACGGTTTCCATCCATTTGGATGAGAAAAGGCTTTAGAAGGTAGGGCTACTTCATGCAGCCTGCCAGAAATTCTCATGCAAAACCACAAAGGCAGACTGTGAAACAATGTAGTATTCCCAGTCCTGTGACCTTCTCCACCTTCCCCTCCTTGTTTAAAGTCTTCATAAACAGGGTTCAATATGAATGCTCATGGCCTATGAAAAATAACCTATTTTTCAAGAGATGACAAAAATTTCATGAAATCATATAGCTCATATTGGAGAGTTCTCAGAGGTAATCTCTCTGATTTAGGTCATAATGGGTAAGAAAACATAAAACACAAAACAACAAAATAATCTTACACATGTAGTCTACTGTGATCTTTGCTAGTAATTTGCCAACCATAAATTACCAACAGTTCTGATTTGGCTAGTACAGACTCAGCTTTAATGATCTCTATAGTACCCTGATGAAAAATAATTTTGGTTACCAAAAGAGTAACCAGAATCAAAACTCTATGGAGCAGTTTTACTCTGCATACATGGGATCACCGAGACTTCGAGGCAACGTGAGGTCACTAACAATAACGACCTCTCCACATTGATTTCTCCTTTACTCTCCTGGCTTATCTAAACTACCCATCAAGCAAATTAGTTTCAGTCCCATGGTGCCAGCACAAGATTCTGTTTACATTAATATTTAACTGACTCACTCCTGCTTCTTGTTATTCAAATTTCAGTTGAAGCATCCAATCTTCAGTAATACTTTCCTGGCCAGGCAGTCCACATGAAGCACTTTGCCATTCTCTATTGTCTCCACCCCCTATTCCGTTATCTTAGGGTATTTGTTACTAACTGATATTTAGGTTGTTTGCTTCTTATGTATTGAGTACTCGTGCAAACTCAACGAAAGCCAGAGCCTCGATTCTCTTATTCTGGCTCCGTCACCAGGGTGGAGAAAACCAAACACCAAAACCATACTCACTGCCTACAGCGAAGGGTAGACGTTCCCTCTGAGTTTCAAAAACTACATTTTTACAGGAGTCAAAAACTCCCTGATTCTCCCACAGAACGGCTGGTATATTATAACTGATGCTCTTGTGGACCCCAGCCCAGTACATAACCACTAGGCCACTCTTAAAGAAGGGAGGGTCTCTGTCAAAAAGAGTTACTCAAATGCATTTGTTAAATGAATGAATAAATTATGCAATGCAAGCGTTCTAGGAAGAAATGCTCAGAAAAGAATGTGTTATTTTAGTTTTTCATGGTCTTAGATTATTATTATAATTGTAATTATTCCTATGAATTGAAACAAAATAAAACAAAACAAATGTCAACTCATAGAGACCATGTGTAAGACCTATGGAACTGCAAATGCTTTTGTGAGTAAGCAGCCTCAACTTTCTCCCTCAGATCAGCTGGTGGGTTTGAACCACCAACTTTGTGGTTAGCAGCCCAATGCTGAGCCACCATCTCCCACAAAACCACCTAGTCCCTTTCTACGAATTAAAGGATGCTATTATAACATTAATATGTGAAATAAGCTACTAACTAATATTACTCATCAAAACTTTAATAACACTTAAAAACATTCAAGAGAATGGGAGATAAAAGGAAAAAAACAGGGGTGTAAAATTTGAGTTATTCTATAAAAAGAGATGCTACTGACAAAAGTGCATCAGAGAGAATAATGTGTGGAGAAGAGGACAACAAATAATGTTGTCCCAGACCTGCTCTGAGAAGAATGCACAAGGGAAGCCAGTGTGACACAGGAACTCTTGATTTCATCCTCGTTTTCTATGTCATTTGGTAAAGCACTTCCTAGGTAGACCCACAATATCTACTATCATAGTCTGGGTTGACCAGAGAAACAAATTCATAGACACTCATATGTGTACAAAAAATAGCTTTTATATGAAGAGTACTTATATATTAAGAAAACACCCAGCCCAGTCCAAATGAAGTCCAGAAGTTTGATATTAGCCCATATATCCGATACCAGTCTATAAGTTCCCCTTCAGACTCATGCAATACATACAATGATTCTGAATGCAGAAAGATCATAGGCCAGTGGGTAGAAAGTCTTGTGGACCCAGTGGTCGTGGAAGCATCTCAGCACTGGCATGAACCTCCATTTGGCTCCTCCAGCTCTAGGGCTCTGGCTCCATCAATGTAGCTCCATGTGGCTTGTCAACAGGATGATGAAGCAGAGAGAGTGTGTCCTGCCTCCAGGCAGGAAGACAGGAGTTCCCAGAATCCTCAGGAGAAGGCCATGCCCACACAGAGGAATCGTTGGCTATGACCTGATTGACAGGCTAGACTTCACCTCTTCGCAAGTTGACAGGAGATTATATAACTGCCACATAAAGCAAGTTACAGTATCCCTTCCAAACCAATAAAAATGAAAAGAATGAGCCTCTTTTCCATAGTAAAATAAATCAAAAAGTATTGCTACAAAAATCATAGCAATCTTTTATTAAGCAAAAATCAAAATCTGAAGCTATTGTTTCTCTACCTGTCCTCCCCACAGGTTGATTCATCCTGAAGTTGGTGGCTCCATCTCTCTAAGTCTTCCCTGAAAAATTCTGTGTTCTTCAGTTTATACCTATCACAACGGCATCTTCAAGATAGTTTTAGTCATGTTCTTTGAGTTTCAGAAGCAAAAAGAAGTCTGAATGGACAAGATCAGAACTGTAAGATTTCCCAACATAATTCTCATGGGACAGCCCTTGACGCCTATGAAGAATTAGTCAGAGCATCCTTGTAATGTGAAACCATTCCTCAGCACCACCAATTCACGATCTTTTCCACCAATGCAGTTCTCAATTTTCTTAAAATTTCTGCCTAATAAACCTTGTTTCTGATACTCCTTTGTCCTTCAGAAATGATTGCAGTTTCCTTCGAAACAACTATCAATATTTCTCCCTTTGGATTCCAAAAACGAGTCATCTGACCTCTTGAAGTTAATTAGTTCAGCAGACCCTGCAGAAGTCACTGCTTTCGACTGGACCTTTTTGTAAGACTGGAGGAACTCATGGTAGACTGGTCACAAGGTCAAGGGACAAAGTCCACAGTTCGAAATCACCAGCTGCTCTCCTGGAGAAAGGCAAGGCTCTCTACTCCAGCAAAGAGTCCCGGCCTCAGAAACCCGCCGGGACAGTTCTCGCCTGTCCTGCAGGGTTGCCCTGTCATGGCAGAGAGTGAGGAAGAGGCTGAGAACTCGTGTGCAGCCACGCACTGGAACATTCAGAGACGTGTTTACACATGTTTGGTGTGGAATAAACCCAGATGTGTTTGAACAAGAATGCTAGCAGCAATGCTTTTTCACTTGCCCTCATCTAGAAACTGGTGAATCTGGGTTAGTCCACACCCCTTCGAATCACCAACTTGTTCTGCTAAGTTGCTCATTTTAGAAACATCAATCAGAAAATTCTCATTAAAAATTTCATGAGTCAACAAGATTATCATATTTCACCAACAATATGAGAAGCACAAAGTATGGTGTTCAAAGGAAAAACTATGTTATAAAGATCAATAATTCAATAAATAGCCTTCGTTTCTGATCTACCCATCTCCAAAGTGTAGCTTACACATTTACATTGCTAATTTACCTTTCACTCTGAAATTCATTAAGCAGTCTAAAAACTGTTATTGAGTGCCTGCTGAGTGGTAGGCATGGCATTGAGCACTTGGAACTTAGCAGAGGACAAAATGAAAGCCCTTCCTTCGTGGTCACGTTTACTGTAGAGATACTGTAGGGTCTGAAAGTTCTTTAACGTCAAAAGCAGTTTTGAACTGTTTAAAACCAGAACAGTCCTCTCCCCACGCCACTGTCAAATGACTCTTTCATGGTTAATGAAATTGCAGCGTCAAATGGATGGCTTCAAGTGGAATATGATCTTTCTGACCCCACCCCATGTTTTCCACAGTTTAAGCCACCAGGAGAACCACGGAAGACTAGAAAATGTAACAAACAACTGGAAGCATAAATGTAACAAACAACTGGAAGCATAAACAAACAACTGGAAACAGAATCAAGTCTGTGAAAAATCAAATGTTAACATTCTGAAACCTGAACCAAGATGTACTAGGGTAGTCTCCTAGGGAAATCTGCAGGAGCTCTGGTAGTGTAGAGGTTCCGCATTGGGCTGCAATCCTTGTGGTCAACATTTCAAAGCCACCAGTAGCTCTGAGGAAGAAAGACTGGGTTTCTACTATGGTGACCAGTTACAGACTTGGAAACACGGGCGGTCACTCTGGCTTAGTACTGACTCGAGGGCAATGGGTTTGGGGAAATCTGCAGCCATCAGGGAGGCTCTGAAGCGCTTGAGTTTTAAAACCACGCCTTTAAGTCTCAAGGCAGAGCAGGAGAAAATAGAACGATGGACTCGACTCCTCTTGTTCTCAGAGTGCTCAATCCAATTACATTTATAAATGATGTTTTCTTCTGGTGTCACTTCAGTTGACTCAACTTCAGTTTCTAGCACTTGACAAATGACAAAAATGAAAGCAAAAAAAAATGCAGGAACTTTGGATAAGGCTCTGAAGTTCAGAGATGTATCTGGTCCTCATCAAGCATCTGAATGAGCCATTCATACTTTGTGAAGGTCTGAAAAGGAGAGACGGACAGGCTTTCTTCCCAATGGTGACTCACTCTTATTTTTTTTTATCTGAGTAATTAACTCAAATAAAGGCAGACTTTTGGACCAAATATCCCTTGACAATTTTCCAGTTTTCTGTTCTACTTTAATGTTGAAATGTTGGCTAATTGGTGCCAAGTAAATATATTGCTATACTTTTTAATAACATAATTCTAAAGATTATATATTCAATTGTGAACTCAAAGCTTTATTTCCTTTGTTCTGGTAACTTCTGTTTTCACATTGACTCTACTTCAATTTCCTTGCCCTAATTCTTTCTCTTAAGTAATGTATCTATCACTCTTTTAAACTATTTGAAATCTCATAAAGTCATTTTTACCTAAAATATTTCAAATTCATTCCCCAGATAACATCAAGTCATAATGACATGAAAGTCACAGGAATTTGGAGTCTGGATCTTACTGAAATTTTTCCTGTGAATGTGGGGAAAATACAAAGGATTTTTTAAAGTTTTGAATTGAAATGTTGTTCTCATGAGACTCTATTAAGCACAAACACCTGCCACTTAAATATTTTAAAGAAGTTACTGGTATTGTTAGGGTTTCTATGGTTATGTATTCAAAGCTGGGTATGTTCAAACTCTGAACTAATTTCCTCTTGCTTTGAAGAAGAGGTCAGTACTCAGTCACTAGAAGCACTTCTTTCAGTACCTGTGTAATTAGCTTTGTGTTCGTAATTGGAAGGGCAAGTGGTGCCGTGGTTACATGCTCAACTGCTAGCCAAAAGAACCCACCGTCCATTCTGCAGGAGGAAAATGTGGCTGTCTGCTTCCATAAGGAATATAGCCCTGGAAACCCGATAGGGCAGGTCTACTCTGCCCTGCAGGGTTGCTATGCATTGGAATCAACTCTTTTTATTAATCATTTTATTGGGGACTCGTACAACTCTTTTTTTGGTGGGGGCGGGGCTCATACACCTCTTATCAAAATCCATACATCCATCCATTGTGTCAAGCACATTTGTATATTTGTTGCCATCATAATTCTCAAAATATTTGCTTTCTGTTTGAGCCCTTGGTATCAGCTCCTCACTTTCCCCTTCCTGCTCCACCCTCCAATGAACCCTTGATAATTTATAAATTATTATTATTATGTCATATCTTACACTGTCCAACGTCTCCCTTCACCCACTTTTCTGCTGTCCATTCCACAGGGAGGAGGTTATATGTAGAACCTTGTAATTGGTTCCCCCTTTCTAACCTACCATCTCTCCACCGTCCCAGTATCAAGCCTTTCAGACCCCAGATGCTATATCTTTCGATAGCTGGGAACCATCAGCTTTCTTCACCACATTTGCTTATGCACCCATTTGTCTTCAGTGATTGTATTGGGAAGAAGAGCACACAATGATATTTTTTTCCTTGATGTCTGATAACTGATCCCTTGGGCACCTCTTGATCACACAGTCTGGTGTGCTTCTTCCATGTGGGCTTTGTTGCTTGGAATCATCTTCATGACACAAAATAACAACAGATATAGATTCAATGTAACCAGTATTTATCACAGACTAAACTGTTTTATATGTGGCTTTACCACTTCTTCTATTGTGAGTGATATAGAAGTCATACCCCAGCCCTCACGCAACTCCATTAAATGTTCAACTTATTGATTCTAATATGCCTTCATCAGGGAGCCCTGATGGGATGGTGCCATATAAATTGGGCTGCTAACCACCAGGTCAACAGTTCAAACACACCAGCCATTCCAAAGGAGAAAGATGAGGCTTTCTGCCCTGGTACAGATTTACAGCCTCAGAAAGTAAAGGGTGCAGTCCTATTAGATCACTAGGAGTCAGAGATGACTCTATGGCAGTCAGTGTAGGTTTGGTTTAATGTGCCTTGATCAGAATAGGTCAAGACCTGCAGCGATTTGAAGAAAAAAATAAGAATCTAAAATTCACAAGACGTTGGGTTTTTCTCCATAGTAATATCAGCCACCAGTATTTTGAAAGTAGAAGAGTGATAGATTTTGGCTCAATAGCTTTCATAACAACAGTTCAACCCAATCTTTAAAAAGACCTAGTATCTAACTGTAGGTCCTAGTCTTTTTCTCAAACAGTCCTCTCGAAGGCACCTGAGGTAATAGTTCTGAAGAAAGATTAGAGAAAAATAGCACAGGCAAAAGAGTGGTAAAGAATGACACTTCAGTAGGTTTCTACCAGTTTCGCTAGGAAAAAAGAGAAAGAAAGGAAGGAAGGAAGGAGGAAGGAAGGAAGGAAGGAAGGAAGGAAGGAAGGAAGGAAGGAAGGAAGGAGGGAGGGAAAGAAACTCTCCTATTACCACAGTTATGGATAGACATCATTGGAGTGCATTTGTAGGAGAGACAGGACTGTAAATCTGGAAGCACGTTTGGCATACCAAACCGCATACAGCTTATGAGTTGTGTGTGCGCATTTTGAGTACTTTGGCTGGAGTAAAGGGGAAAGTTGCCAGATTTAATAAATCATGACTTAGGACCAAGACTAAAACCAAATTCATTATTGTTCAGTCGGATTAGGGCTCCGAGCAACCCAACGACACAGAGCAGCGCTGCTTCCCTAGGTTCCCGAGCCGTAAATCTTCACCAGCGTGGTGGGCATTCTCGGGCTTCCGTGGGACAGCTGGTGAGTTCGAATGGACAAGCTTTCGGGCATCAGCTGAGCTCTTAAACACTGTGCCGCCGGGCATTTCAGAGAGGCAATTATTTGTTTTCAGGGTTTTTTTTAATCTAAGTGTGCCCATATGCAAAATTTTAACATCCTTACACAAAACAAAAATTATTGATGGTTTATGTGAAGTCCAAATTTAATTGAGCTTCCTGTTTTATGTACTTGTGGCACTTAATGTTAGTGAACTTTTATCTGTAGCTTTTTGGAGAATGAGGTAGCAATTAAGGGAAAAGTCGAAAAATCAAAAAAGTTTCTGCTCATTTATTAATAATGTTGCAATTAGTAATGTTAAAATTCATTTCAGAAAGAATTTATAAAACATTTGTTATTATTGGTATAATTGAAGAGATATGCTATTAAAGTCATCTATGAATATATTTATCACATTATCTTATAATCAATGTTATTAAGGAGTTTACGGTCTGATTCAAGAGAATGACCATGTGCATATGGGGTGAGGGAGAGGTGTTACCATACAGAGTGACACCAACCTTAATAACAACATTGTCCATATGCTCAGGAAAATCTAATTAAGTTCTGATCCTTTTTGTAATTTTCTCTAGAAAAATGTTTATAAATCTTGGTAAACAACAATGTGCTTAAAATGTTATGCTATCATTCATCATTGAATCTTTCTGAAGGTCATTTTAAAGTATTATTTTTCTTTCATCTCATCTTGGCCAGAGACTCTATTCCATCTACCCATTAGCTAAAAGTCAGGCAAATACATGGTACTAGATTACTTTTATTTTTAAAATAATAAGAAAGCTTGCTATATGAGAGAAACAACATGGTAGGTCAATTAGAAGCCCATCAATAATGGAATTAGGGAAACTGGTTATTAATCAGGGTGAATTATCTTTTATTTTTAGCCCCTCATTCACACCATACATAAAAACATCACCAGTGGCTTAAAGACTTAAATATGAAAAATAAAATTTACAAGACATCCAAAGGATAGACTCGATGGGCTTAGGCACAGGAACAATTGTGGGGATAGTGCAGAGCCAGACAATATTTCATTCTGCTGTGAATAATATCACTAAGGGTCAGAGCCAACTTTGTGGCCCCTAACAACAACAACAATTATAATGTACGTTGACTTCTTCAGTCCCATAGATTCTTGATCACACTACCTCGTGATATGGTCCAATGCCAATCAATTCTCTTGGTACAGTGCCTCTGTGTCTGCTCACTCTCTTTTTTGATGTAACCAGCATCTTTCAATGTACTGCACATCCCTCTGCCACCAAGCCCCCACAGCTGCCCTAGTGGAACTGCTACCGAGGGTTTCTGAGACCTTACATCATTATGGAAGCAGATAGCCTCTACTTTCTCCTCCAGAGCCGCTGGTGGGTTTGAACTGCTGACCTTTTGTTAACAACCCAACGTTTAACTCACTACTATCAGAGCACCTTTATTTTGTCCAGAGAATCTTTCAATATTGCAAATCCAGGCTGGAAATATTTCCTTGGTTCTTTGAACTTGAGGACTGTTGAGTGTGCTCTGCTTTGGGCTTTCTAATGCTAGGCTTTGGCACATTCATTATACTTTATTGTGCTTTCTGGAGCTGCCCTTTGAAATGTCTGGTTCAACTCTTTTATTGTATGATTCTTCCCATTTGCTGTAGCTGCTCGACATTCAAGAGCAAGTTTCAGAATCTCTTCTGAAATCCATTTTGGTTTTCTCTATTTTCTGTCTTTTTAATGACATCTGGCCTTCCTCGTGTATGATGGTATTATTCCACAACTGCTCTGGTTTTCTCTTATTTGGTGCTCAATGTATCGACCCTGCTCTTGAAATGCTTCCTAAATTCAGATGAGACAGACTCAAGCTTGCCATTTGTCCCTCATGGACTTGTTTTCATTTTCTTCAGCTTCAGTCGGGATGGTACATGAGCAATTGATGGTCTGCTCCACAGTCAGCCCCTCACTTGGTTTGGGCTTCTTGGTTATCTTTTTTCACAGACGTAATTTATTTGGTTTCTCCATATTCCATCTGGCAAAGTTCATGTGTATAGTCTTCATTTATGTTGTTGATTAAAAATATAGTTGTAGTGAAGAAGTCATTGGCCTCGTAAAATTCTATCATTCAGTTGCCAATATCGTTCCTACACCAAAGCCATGTTTCCAACTATCGATCCTTCTTCGTTTTCTCCAACATTCACAGGCCAAACTCCAGCAATTATTAGTGCACGCTGACTGCATGTTTAATCAAGTGCAGACTGAAGAAGCTGGTGGAATTCACTTTCTTCAGAATTCGCTTTAGTGGTTGGTGCATACATTTGAATAATCATTTTATTAAAATAGTCTTCCTTGTAAGGGTGATGGATGTTATGCTGTCACAGGTCACATAATAATTCAAGATAGATCTTGAAATGTTCTTTTTTAGAAATCATTTTATTGGGGGCTCTTACAGCTCTTATTACAATCCGTAGATCAACTGTATCAAGCACATTTGTACATATGTTGCCATCAACAGTTTCTTTCTACTCGAGCCCTTGGTATCAGCTCCTCTTTTTCCCCCTTCTGTCTCCCACTCTCCCACCCTCATGACCCCTTAAAATATTATAAATTGTTATTATTTTCATGTTTTAAATTGTTCGCTCTCTCCCTTCACCCACATTTCATGGTTTATCCTCTGGGATGGTGGGAGGGGGCTGTTATACATCAATCATTGCAATTGGTTCTTCCTTTATCCCCCTTCTTCCCCTGTTTTCCCCTACAATAATGGTTTCACTACTCCCATTACTGTTCCTGAGGGGTTTATCTGAATGGATTCCGCATGTCAAGAGCTCTTATCTGTACTAGTGTATATGCTCCAGTCTAGCCAAAATTGTAAGGTAGAACTGGGGTCATGATAGTGGTGGGGAGGAATCATTAAGGAACTAGAGGAATGTTGTGTGTTTTGTTGGTGCTATTCTGTACCCTAGCTGACTTGTCCCTTCCTTGTGATCCTTCTGTGAGAAAATGTCCAATTGTCTACAGATGGGCTTTGGTTCTCCACTCCAATTCCCGTTGTTCACATTGATATGGTTGTTTGTTTTGGGTCTTCTGATGCCTGACACCTGATCCCATTGATACCTTGTGATCACACAGTCTGATGAGCTTCTTTCATGTGAACTTTGTTGCTTCCCTGCTAGATGGCCACTTGTTTAACTTCAAGCATTTTTAAGACCCCAGATGCTATATCTTGTAATAGCCAGAAACCATCAGCTTTCTTCACCTCATCTGCTTATGCATCCCTTCTGTTTTCAGCAATTGTGTCAGAAGATACCACAGAATACCAGGTTATTAGAACAAAGTGTTCTTGCATTGAAGGAGGACTTGAATAGAAATATTCTTTTTGATAATGAATGCAACATTACTGCTCTTCAATTTTTTTATTCCAGTGTAGTAAATCATGTGATTGTTTAATTCACAATGGCCAATACCAGTCCATTTCAGCTCACTAATTCCCTTGGTTATCAATCTTTATTTGTTCCTATTTTTTGGATGACTTTCGAATTTGCCTGAATTCGTACTTTTGTACATTCCACCTTCTAGTTATTAATAGATGTTTGCAACTGTTTCCTCTCATGCTGCATCCTGGTCTACCAGTAAATGAAGGTCCCAAAAGTTTCAGTCAATGCACATTATGACGGTCCACTCTACTCTGAGGAGGCAGTCCTTCCCCAGTTGTGTTTTGAGTGCCTGCACTGATTCAGACTGCTCCTCAGAAGGTTTTCAGTGGCTAAGCCCAACAAAGTGGACCACCTAACCCTTCCTAGAAACTTTGCGGAAACCTTCTGATGACTGGTGATCCTGACGGTATGTTGAATACTAGTGACAAAGCTTCCGGTGTCATAGCAGCAGGCAAGTCACAACACAAATTGACAAATAAGTAGTCCAAAACATCAATAGCAGCAGTGTTTTGTAGCAAAATAAAATAAGAGCCTCAAGTACATCATGAGTAAATTGAATAAATCAGGAGTTATTTACACAATGGAATATTAGTTATAATTGAAAATGAATGAACCATGCATACAACACACTAGTATATTTGATGTATAACATTGTATTAATGCTAGATGAATATTGACTTTTAAAGAAAGAAAGTGATATAACATTAAGTATATCATTAATAAAGCAAACATAAGCACCACTGATAATACATTCTTTATATTTATGCATGACCACTTCTACAAGTAATTAATACAGAACATTACCGTTTTTAAAGTCAGCATATAGAGAGAAGTATAAGGAGTGTCAGTGGGATTGGTATTACAGTAACTAATAAAGGTGGAAACAGAGAATGGTGAGGCTGTCTGCTCCCATAAAAGTTTACAGTCTCAGAACCCCCAAGCCGGGTTGCTACATGTACGGTGGTAGTAGGTTTGGTTTGGCTTTTAAGCAAGGCAAGGGGATCGTGAAGGTTTGTTTCATTGCTGTGTGCTATTTTAAATATCCTATATATGATCTGGTGTGCATCAAATAATATATGAAAATGTTTATTTTAAAAATAAAACATTTGACTTTCACTGTATTGACTGCATTTTGTTGATCTTTCAAGGAAAATCTCAAGCCACGGATAAGAAAATGTATCAAAACTAAAAGAAAGCTAACAGAGAAGAAACAATCAGACCTGAAACCATTTAACTGTGGAGACTGGATAAGAATCATTGCTTGAAAGCATGCTGGCTCCTAAATCTAGTGCTCTCACATAAGTATAATTTAAATGCAGACCACAAGGCTGCTGTGGAACCTCGGCGGTGTTCTGCTCCCAGGGCTGTTGGGGATCATTTTTAGAAGCCACTGCAAATAAATACATGACTCTTTCTGGCACTTTGGATCTATTTTTGTTATCAAACGTCCTACATCAATCAATCAATCACGGACCTCGAGTAGATTCTGACTCGTGGGCACGGCTAGTGTGGTGCGTACTCCCTGCTGAGATTACCCGCGGGTTGTAAGGTCAGCAGTTTGAAACCTCCAGGCTCTTGGTAGGAAAAAGACCAGGATTTCCACTCCCGTAAAGAGCCACAGCCCCAGAAACCCACAGGCCGGTTCTACCCTGTCTTACAAGGTTGCTATGAGTCAAATGGATTCCCTAGTGAGTTTAGTTTGGGATACCTGCTGAGACGGGGCTCAGGATGCAGGTGGAACACGTAGCTATGATACAAATGCCAGACTGGAAGTTGCACAAGGCTTTTCAGAGAAAATGGCGTCTGATGTGAAGAGATATCAAGTGACTAAAGGGCTAATGGCTTTTCCAGGAAAATGAATGGAAAATTTCCATTCATTATTATAGAACTGCTAGGTACATTGCATGAGCAGTTTAAGGATATCTCCTGATAGATCTGATTTTTGTCATACAGGTTAACTTTGAAATCTAATTGCTATACCAAATTCAATCCTAATATACATTGAAATGGCTACTCAAAAAAAGATTGGAATTCCAAGGTAAGGTGCTTGAATTTTTGCAGTTTCTTTTTAAATTCACCTCAAAGCTTCATATTGGTTTTTAAAATCATAAGTCTTATGTAAATGTAGTTTGAGAAAGTACATGAAAGATCATCTAACCCAATTCCTTTATCTCATATATGTAATTTTATTAAATCCGGAGTTCCATGTGACCAGCCTCAGAATAGTAGCATATTTTAAAAACTCAGCTAACAATCAAAAGTAAGTTTTTTTGTTTAAATTGCATTTTTACTTACATTTCTCATAAGGTATTGTAACTGGTTCGTTGAATGAGCTAAACTCATTCAAGGATGAAAGCAACTACATTCCTCTTCCTGCTCTCCATTAAATTGGCTTTGTGGACTTCTGACAGGACCTACAGCATTTCCAGTCAGACTTACATATTAAATAAGGAGAAACTCTGTTTTGACATTTTAAATGCCTGGTCCAGAAATCAAGTTTAACTCTCTCCAAACCAAGGGAAAAATCAGAACTGAAGTTAGAATTTCTCCCAAATCACCTCTGACCCAGGCTTAGACGCCCAAGTGAGAAATGAAATGAACTACTAAGTTTGCCCTGCTTCCCTCCCTTCCCCAAATCTGGTCTTCCTCAAGTTCAGGGCTAAGAGAGGTAGGGCAGGAATGAGGGTGAACATGTCTCCTGTGACTAGTCAGAATCTAGGGTTGGTAGCTTGTATACACAGCAAATATCTAAAGCAAATCCTTTGCCCCTAGCAACATCTGTGGAGACTGGTGCAGGTCCCTCTCAGACCATTCCCTACTCGGGGCTTAGGCAAACCAGTCTGCACACCCAGCAACATCCAAAGTGCCTCTCCTCTAGTGAGAGAACTCCAGCTACTGCGCTCCCGGTGGTTCTCCGTCTTCAAGTGATTCACAAACACCATCTGGGTTGCATTGCCTAATGGCATTCTTGGGCAGAATAAGGTTTCTGAAGTTTCAGACTGTCACCGTCATGGGTTCTGCATTTACTCATAAAAATGCTTCTCTTGGCCCCACCACTGGTGAAAGTGGACCTAGCTTCTTCGAAGATCCTCTTTCCCTGCAATCAGAAAGCGGCACAGCCAGCGCCGGCCTCTGACTTATCCTGTTAAACACGAGTCAAACCTGAGCCTCGGCATCTCTCACGTTCCAAAGGACACAGAAAAACCGAGCAGGAAAATAAAATGAGTGGCACCATTTCCCGATGAGCACAGTACTTAAGACTGAATTCTTGTCTCTTCTGGAATCCATCTATAATAGCAAAGTGAGCTCTCAGTCAGAAGGAGGAAATTTCTATAAAAGTTCATTTCCATTTTGGGGGGGGAAAAATTACTGCCGACTCTTTCTAGTCCTAGCAAGACAGGGTGATAGATCTAGAGACGAATAAAAAATATATGCTCCCTTCTGAAAACTGACATCTTCATATAAAATCAATATATTACAAGTATAAAAGTGAAGTACCAAGAAAGAGCCATAGATAAAAAATGATACAGTCATTCAGAAGAGGGCCCTCAATAAATATATTTTGAATGAATGAACGACCACTCTCCGGAGGAGATGGTATTTGAAATGACATTTGAAAACGAGTAGAATTTAAACACGTAGAAACTAGAGATGGCTTTAAACCAGAGGGACTATCATAAATGTAGGTGGGTGGGAAAGCGTAGGGAGTAAAAATTACAACTGTGGTGTCGTGATTACACATCCAGCTGCGGTAAGTAAGGTCAGCAGTTCGAAACCGCCCACCACCGAAGAAAGACGGGGCTTTCTACTCTCTTCAATAGTGACAGTCTAAGAAATGCCCAGGGGTCGCTATGAATCAGTACTGACTGTGAGTTTGTCTTTGCCTGAGGGAGAAAGTTGGGGCTTTCTGGTCTGGAAAAGCTTGTCCAGCCCCAGAAGCCTGGTGGTAGTTCTACTCTGTTCTGATTGTCCGTCTGAATTTGATTCTCTAGTCAACCCAGACTAACACAGCTCCCTCTAAGAAGTCACAATCAACTCAGTGGCAAGGAGGTTGGCGTTTTGCTTGTTTGGTTCTTGGTCTGTGCTGGGCCTTTCGCTACACACTTCATATATACAGTGAAACACGAAAGCCAGGACTCCGGTGCTGGACGCCTTCCTCATTTGGCAGGGTACAATCTTGTCACCTTAAAACGGCTCTCTAGGAGAGGAAAATATTTGGGTTTTCTTCCCTGACAGTTTTCCATCTTACATAGGTCCTGCCATTTACAAGTTTTACTGCACTATCTAATTCCCACCTCACAGTCATGGTTCTGCAGTAAGTCATGAAGGCTAGCTTCAACCTCTGGTTCAATTCAACTCCAGAGTCATTCCTCTCAATCTCTATACCACTTCTCTAGAAGATAAACAAAAGTTAAGTTCAGTGTGAAAACGGGTATTAGAAATAGAAATAAATAATAACAGCAAAAAATAAAGTACAAAGCAAACAAAAGAGTAAAATAATGCTCAGATATCTGTCAAAGAAGCTTGGTTTAATTTTGTGACCAATGACACAAAATAAGGATTGAGTTCATTTGCAGATTCTGCAGATTCTAGAACTTCTAAGAATGAAGAACTGCTCCCTGCAGTCACCCATCCTGCTCCCTTTCTTTTTCTTCTTCTATTTCCCCCACCAGATGTGGGAGAGACCGGTTCTGTGGTAAATAACTTCCCAAGAACCCAAATTCGTAATGGGAATGAAGTGTCAGGATAAGCGTCTTCCCCAGAGAATTTCACTCAACATCAATGGCCACCAGCTGAAATAAAGGCAACGTGTTGCATTTGATCCTTACTATGTTTGAAACATTGTAAAATTTTACATAGGTATGTGCATTTCCAGCTTTCCTTAAAAATTCAGATCTCATAATGCCATGTTACAGGACAAGAATTCCCTGGAATTGAGGGGCTATGCTTATCTTAACCAAGGCATGCTCTCCAGTGTGACGCAGTACTCACAATAAGATTTTTTTTGTTTATATCTTCTCATTTATATTCGATTTTTTATAATTAAGTGTAAACTATAACAAAAATAAAGTAAAAAATGGATACATGTATAGTAATCCACCACAAGATTTAGCATACTCTGACCTATTGCTTTGTATCCATTTTTCTATTATTTGTTCTCAACCTTCCTAATGTTGCGACCCTTTAATACAGTGCCTCATGTTATGGTAACCCCCCAATCATAAAATTATTTTCGTTACTACTTCATCACTGTCTTTTTGCTACTGTTCTGAATCGGGCGACCCCTGTGAAAGGGTTGTTTGATCCCCAAAGGGTTTATGACCCACATGTTTAGAACCACTGATCTAGTGAATTCTGATGCATCGTATCCCTATAGGACAGAGTAGAATTCCCATTTGGGTTTCCATGACTTTAAATCTTTACTCGGGTAGACCGCTTCATTTTTCTCCTGAGGTTTGAACTGATGACCTTGCAGTTAGCTTTCAGTGGTTCTCCCAATACCCCACCAGGGCTCCACTCTAGAAAAATTCTCATAGAAATGCATGCAATGAAAGACTTAACTATTCACTTCCAATCAGCTCACTACACTCATTTACATAATCTTCCTGACCCTTAGGTATTTGCAACATCTAAGTATAAGCAATAAAAGAGGGAGTATTTTTTAATTCACTAGGGGAAAAATCTAATCTCGAAATAGATATGCTAGGGCTGAGTAGGAGAAAATGAGCATAGGGGATTTTTCTGCACATGTATAGCATGAAAAAGTCCCAAACTTACTGGCCCCTGAACTACTAGTTTTGTGTGCTCTTAATGCCCTTTCGGTGGTAGATTTATGAGCATCTTGCTTTTAAAGGTGCATGCAGTCAAATAAGTTTGAAAAACAAAAACATCAACAGAGACCTAGAAGAATCAATGGATTCCCCCCGCCCCTTCCCCAGGAGGGCTTGGCTGAGCCTTATAGGAATGTGTGCATTATGACATTTGGAAAGGAAGAGATACTCCATAAGTAATGGTTCATTAGACCTTTATCTCATTGCTTTGGAAAACTGATGCACAAACCTCTTCAAGGTGTTGAAAAGTGAGGTTGTTACCGTGAGGACGAAGGTGTGCATGGTATTTTCAATTTCCTCATATGAGGACTTTTGACTGATGGTGCTGACTAGGATATTTAAAGTACCACGAAACACGAACCACACGCACATCTGTCTTGGAAGACGGACAACCAGAATTCCCCTGCAAGGCAAGGATGACAAGACTTTGTCTCCTGTACTTTGAACACATTGTCAAGAAAGACTAGTCCTTGGAGAAGGACATCGTGCCTGGTAAGCAGAGGAGCCGTGGAAAAGAGGAAGGCCTTTGACAAGATGGATGGACATGGTGTCTGCACTTAAACTCGAACAGGAGAGCCCCTGTGAGGATGGCTCAGGTCGGGGCAGTATTCGCTTCGATGTACACAGGGTCGAACCCAACGCAGTGGCACTAACAAGACCTTTATCTTGCCTTTCAAAGCACGATAAAGGGGTAAGCTAACCTATACACAGACAATAACTACAGATTTTGGCAGAGTGACCTGTTCACTTAGTTCTTAATGAAATGATCTCTCCTCTATTCGGTTCCCATTACTACAGAAGTAAATTATCACAGATTTAGTCACTGAAAATAATACCATTTACTACCTCACAGGTTCTAGAAGTCAAGGTACCATGTGGCTCAACTAGTTCTTGGCTGAGAGTCTGAAGGGCGATAGTGAGGTATCAGCCGACCTATAATCCTTTCTGCATTCTTTCAGCATCGATGGACTTCTAATGCATTCAGGTAAATTGACAGAATTCAGTTCCCATTTGCTCCCCAAATCCTCATTCTCAACTTGTAGAGACCACCTGCTAGCCCAGTTTTTGTTGTGCTTCAAATCTCTCTGAACTGACCTCCTCTCTGAT
The DNA here is from genome assembly GCF_050624435.1 of Tenrec ecaudatus. Lineage (NCBI taxonomy): Eukaryota > Metazoa > Chordata > Mammalia > Afrosoricida > Tenrecidae > Tenrec > Tenrec ecaudatus. The sequence goes on from NC_134542.1 coordinate 54,956,618, forward strand.
TGAGCCAACTCCCATTCATTTCTGCTATTGATCTCATGTGATTGCATTGTGCCTACTTTGATAACACACAATAATCTTAATAATCAAAATTATTTTGAGATCAATTGATCAATGGCATTAAATCCAGCTGCAAAGATCTGATTAAGTAACCAAAGCATAGGAATTTGTGGAAAACATCTGGAACATGCTGCCTATCACACTTCCTTTCAAGTGTCACAGAGTTGGCAAAGAATAATGAATATACATGGACTTCCAGAAAAAGAAATAAATCTGTCTTGAAAGGACAGGCAGGGTGTTCTGTAGAAGCTAGAATGGCAAGGATTTGGATTTTAAGATGTAGTTAATTACCTAATATGGCCCTTCTAGCCACAGTCCTCCCTCTTGAGGTGTATTATTGTAAATTCTAGCCTGAACATCTGTGGTTATCTAGCCTGTACATCTGTGGAGTGCATTATCTGTCATGCTGATGAGATAGAACGAAGGTAAGATATATTTTTGAGTGCTCATTTGACTAGAAGGTGTGACTTTATTTTCCTGGAGTCATGGTCTACAGAAGGTAACAACCACATCCCCAATAAAGCCATCATTGTGACCCTTTTCCCACCTGAGCATCCAGGGAAGACCAGCAGTAAGCTCCTAGGGATGAACACCAAAACCTGCCTCCTCAGGAGTTGGGCAGCTTCTTGATGTGAGGCCCAGCACGCCATTTGGTGTGGCCAAGCGAGTGAGAACTACTTTCACTGGGTCACATTCAGCTCTCTTGTTCTGGATCCTGACCTCTGGCTCTTGAGACCTGGGTGCTGACCTATCACCTGACCTCATTTCACCAGCTTCCACAGTCTTGTGGATGGCAAGAATCCTCCAGAAAGATGCCTGAACTTTGAATTTTGGATTTAGCAGCCACTTGAGCCACCTCCTCAACAGGTCGTGAGTTCTGTGCGACAAGGTTGTTGCAAATTGCAGGCCTCGGGAGGAGGAAAGCGCACACAAGGGAGGAGCAGGGGTTGGCATAGGGGAAACTTCTCTAATTTTAGAAAAGGGTGTCATTTGGGACATCTGTAATCTCCACCTCATTGGGCTAGTCTTATATTAATCTTTCCTAAAGAAATTATTTTTTGCAGACATATTACCAGGAGGTACCAGTTCTGGAAAAGATAAAAGGTCAACAACAAAAAATAGGAAGTCCTTTATGTTTTTTCTAATAAATCATTTATTGGGGGTTCTTACAACTCATAAAAATCCATACATCAATTGTAGCAGGTACATTTTCAAGACATTTTATTTCGACTCGAGCCCTTGGTTATGTTTTAACTCCATTTGAGATAAAGAAATAGCAGAAGTTAATTAACCAAAATAGCTATTATAGCTGGAAGTAAAACGTAAACTGTAGAAGGGTCTATGGAGAACAGTGGACATAGAAATTTCTAGATAAGTTGAGCTGAAGACCGTCTGCATTCAATGAGTTGAAGATCACTCAGTGTATAGAGAAAAAAGTAATAAAGAATATAAAAATGGTGAATAGGGACAAAAGTTTTTCTGAATATTGGAAGAATTATGATTAGAGTTAATTCTTAAATACCAATATTGTCTTCTAGTTTGTGGACCTCCTACAGGAGGTTTTTGAAGTGTACATCATTGCCCTCTGCTCATTGGCCTTTATTGATCTGTTTATCTAATTGTTCAGTATTCTGTGGTCTTGGGATCAACATCTACATCACCTGGAAATTCATTAAATATGCAAATTTTCAAGTCCTATTCCAGGCCTACTTAGTCAGAAACTCACAGGGAAGATAGATTCAAAACTCACTGCCATCGAGTCAATGCTGACTCACAGTGACACTCACACCCCTCTGGGTTTCCAAGACTTTAACTGTTCACAGGAGTAGAAAGCTAGTCTTTCTCCTGAAGAGCTACTGGTGGTTTCAAACTGCTGACCATGTGGATCACAGCCCTGCATGTAACCACTTACACATAACCAGGAAAAGCAATGCAGCCCAGAAACTTGTTTGGGAATAATAATACAATTACAAACTAATTGTATAGAATGTTCCAATGTTTTTTCCTAAATAAGTAAATATTATTTTAATTATCCATTTGCTCTGTTATGTGGATGCTATTACTCTTACTTATATGGTTCTATTGCACATTTCTATTTACTCGGCCTATGCAGTGAGTTTGGCAGTGTGAGCCAACTAACAGTCTCTTGCTAATACCCAGCTCTATCCTCTTCCTGTGCCCTTCCAGGTCCATCTTGCCTCTGATAAATACAGGTGCACTCCCAAGCACAGAGCCACCCAATCGGTACCTTAGCCACCCAGCCACTGTGCTCCAATGAATGTATGATTGCCAGTGAGCCTCTGTCATTCCAACGTGTGAATTTTTAAAGGGCAGAGATGATTTTACACCTGACTCACAATAAAGAGTTCTTTGCTGAATTAAAAGAAAGAACTAAAAACATGGCTTTGAAATAATATGCCATGATATAGGAATACAAATCACGCAAATATTCTAGAGCAAAGAAAATAGGAATGATCATTTTACATAGAGAACATTGTCGTGAGTTCAGAAATGTCTCCAATCCGACTTCATTGTGAACCATGCAAATAACCACATACTTGCGACTGCTAAGGAGAACCCAGGGGTGGCAAGTTCGCCGACGTCAACGGAACAGCCGAACAAGTGAGGGAGGACATGCTGTGGATGCCATGGGAAAATGCAGCCTCGCTGCTGCAAAAGTGCCAAGGACAATTGAACAACTTACCATGCTCCTGTAGACTCAAATGAAAAACAACGGCATTCATATTAGGTTTTAAATCTAAAGTAAAAGGCAAGTACACACACAATTAAGAGGGAGATGGGACAAAATAAATTATACTTTCAAAGGATAAAGCCATAGAAATTAGATTTAATAAAAGGTCATGGCTGAAATTGTTTTATGGGTAACAGCTTCTGTATTAGCCTGAAGGGAGGGAATTTTTAAATGTTCTTCCTTCAAATGTGAGATCGTAACCCCTGAAAACATCTCTATATTTCACTGCTTCAACTAGAATGAAAAAGCCTTACTAATTCAGGCATGGAAGTAGGCTGGCAGAGAAAAAGCTTGATGTAATACTTGTTTCATGCTGATTCATCCTATGTTGGCTTCTGGGGAGAAATGGAATGAAATATTTCCATGTGGAAAAGAAAACTTTTGGGGTACTCAGTTGCCTTGTACTCAATATAGGACAACTGGATGTAGGTTAATATAAACTTACAAACTAATATTGATTAAAAAGAATAAAAAACATATAGAGGGCACAGCATGATATCTGCTACTCAGAAAATAGGCCATGGGCACTTAGTAATTAAAGGGAAGGTACTACCTTTACAAGGTCAACGTCTCCTTTATTTGCAGGTTCATCTCTTATATTCCCAACAATTACCATGCATCTCCTGTGTGTCAGTCCCTGAATAACATCTACCGGCTACTGCACTGGCTACCACAGAGCAGTGAATTATTTGAGGTGGCTCTCCTAGCCATAGTCTCTGTAAGTCCCGCACAATGACTTTGGCCTGATAGGTCTGGGGAAGAAAAGGTAAGAGGGGATATTGATGCAATTCATTTGTGTAGGATTGTTAACAGGACTCATTGTGAGTGCCAGCCTGCTGGGCATAAAATGAGTGCAGGAGCAGTGAATTCTCTCATCTGACTCTTCTAGCCAAAGTCTCTAACTCCCACCAAGCAAACTTGGCCTGCATGGGCCTGGTAAGATGTGGGGCAGATATTTAAAGAATTCACCTGTGAGTAGCTGCAAACAGGATTTCCTGGAGTGGCAGCTTGCTGTGTAGCAATGGGTCCTCTGAGAGGCAGGAGGAGGGATCTCATCACTAGCAAGAGCCAGGAGTGGAGCACCTCCTCTCGACCTGAGATCCCTGTGCAGTGAGCCCCCTGGAATCAGATGGCGGCTGAGCCAGGGCATAGAAGAGTGATGGACTGCCCATAAAGCAAGCTGAGTGCTTTTGTGAAGAAGGCTGGCTTTGGGAGTGGGATGCCTTTGGGCACTAAATTGGAGGATTTGGGCTTGCTGACCATGGTACTAGAGCTAAGTCCCTAATGACTGCGGCTTACTAGCGTGGGGTGGCTTTGACACATAATTCAGGGAGCTGGGTTTACAGACTCTTGGAACTTGGGCTGAATGGCTTTGGGTTGAAGCTTACAGCAAAGTGATATGTCCTTTGGGCATTTATGAGCAGATATGACAGTATTTGTAACGTGTCCTGATAACTTAAGCCTGAGCATTACTCACTGGCATGGTGATTTTTTAATATCATTAATAAACCCTTTGACTGTGAATTTTGTCTGTGAGTTTTGCATAGCCATTGAAAGCAATATTATGAGTCAAAGAAGTAAAATAAGCACAATAATTAAGACCGCACAAGGAGCCATCTCAGAAGGAGGGGTGGGTGGGAGACTTCTCTATCATCAGGGGAGATGAGCTAGGAGGGGAGTGCATGTTCTCTGTCCCTGAAACCCCACATGTTGCACCTCCTCACTCCAGGAGACAGCTGCAACACCTGGAGAGGGCCAGAGCAGCAGCAACTGCAGAACCAGGAGCCAGAACATGAGACACAGCAACGGACTTGCCAGCCCACAGAGCAAGTAAAGCTGAGTGCTCTGGGACAGGAGGATGATTTGAGGAGTGGAGTACCTGTGAGCCCTTTCTTGGGAGAGTTGGGTTTTGTTGGCCCACGGAGCTGGGGGTTGAGTGACTTCAGGATGGAGCTTCCAGTGGAGCGCACGCCCTTTGGACATTCATCGGTAGCCATTCAAGTGGCCGGGCGGAGGCCAGGTCAAGAGCACGAGGCCCGGGCCTCTGAGCAGTGGAAAGCTCTTCACTGCCTGTGAGTACAGCGGGGAAGAATCTATCCTGACTGAACAGCATCCTGAGCATTCCTCGCCTGAATCACTAGCTGCTAACTTCTCTAATAACCTCATAACCATGAGCACTGTCTGCTGAATTCGGTGTAAGCTTCACAATGAATGTATAGAATATGAAGTATAAAGTGCTGTATAGAGGACAGTTGGTGTCAGAATAACTAGTAAGTTTGGAGGGTGGAGGCATGCCTGACCTCTGCCTTGTGGCAATCGTCCTTGGGAGCCAGGGAACATGATCTGCAGCCCCCACACCATTCCTCCAGCCACCATCACTCGGTATTTTGTTCAGCGAGTCAATACAAGAACCCTGATCAAAAGGCAGAAAATACAGAACAGAATTCCTCATACTTATGAAATCCAGAATTTCTGGAGTGATTGAGACTAGATGACACCCAAAACTACTTCCCTGAGTTAATCTTTAAACCTCAGACTAAAAGTATCCCCTGAAGTTTTCTTTAAGCCAAACTAGTTAATTTAACTAGTATGGAACGTCTGCCTTGACTCGAGCATTGTGCATATTTAAGAGCTATCGATATAGGCTTAAGTTGACAACAGCAATTTTCAAAAGATTCTGTAGAAAATTTAGGGGTGAGAAGCGTCTGTTCCGTGGGGAGGAACCATTGAGAAATGGGGGGAGAGCAGTGGCACCACTGGAAGAAAGCCATCAGTGTCACTGACTTGTACCAATAAAGAAAGTGTTGAGTTGGTCTATGCTGGCTGCGCATATTTTCAACAAAGCAACAGAGATCCTCCACTCAAGCAACCCAGCCCCACAGCGGTTGAACCCCTTCTGAGTCATCGCGACCCTCCAGAGCAGAATACAATGGTCCCCACAAGACTTCCAGCTTGTAAATCGTTACAGAGCAAACGGTCACATCGTTTTCCCTTGTAGCCACTAGTGACTTCAAACTTCCAACTTTTGGTTAGCAATCAAGTGTTTTAACTACTGCACCACCAAGCTCCCTCTAGCAGGTGAATGAATAAACAGCCACTGATACTTTGATGCTACCATGACCTTTGCCCAGGCATAAACCAAGGGTTAGGAAGGATAGGACAATTAAATATTAATGAGAGTAAAATTAGCAGATGCGAGAGAGATATTGCTGTTCCCCCAGGCAGTCCACTTTGGGTAGAGTCAACACTAGAAATAGCTTAGGACTGAGATCAAAAGGGAAGCATCTGAGTGGGTGTCAGGGCATGTCAGGGGCCTGACCTCCTCTGCTTGCACATGAGCAAAGGCGAATCAAGGTCAACAACCTAAAGCAAATTCCTGTAGAATGTAGGTCAAAGATATCTCTGCCTCTTCAATCCCTTTATTAATCCTGACACAAGCCATCCTTCCCAGAGAACTCTCTGCTGTGTTCAATAATTTGTTGTATTAGGGCTCAGACAGTACTTATAATTATCAAGTTTATTAGAGACGTACGAAATTACAGTGCAGAATCCTGGGAAATTCTGGGCAAGTGTGCTACCAAAGTTGGGGTAGCACCGTCATGAGTCATGTCTGGACCGCATCTAGGAATCACTAGTGTAAGCTGCTCTGCCTTACAAGATGCATGCATCCCGACTGTGGCCCTAATCCTAGGCCCAAATCCCCACTGGTAGTTGTGTTATGCATGTTGATCAGCCACCAACAATATATTTGTAACAGTTTCCCTCACCTCTCATGTCCTTTTGAAAGCAAACCCTCAGGCACCATGATGCCCCTGCTGATGAGTTCCCTCATCTGGGTGATAAGTCTTTGTAGTCCTGCCCTCGTCCTGTTTACGACTAAAATGAAGAAAAGACTGGTGGGACCCAAGACTACGACTACTAGTCACCCTTCAAATCTGGACCGGAACTCACTCCTCACTTAGAATAGTCAACTATTCAAGATCAAAGGCGCAGCATTTACCCAAGGACAAAGACTAGGGGACTAGGGCAGAAAGAGGAATGGAAAAAGGCTACACAGGGAGGAAGTGGGATGAGTGATGGTATGCATGTTGAGGGAACTGCAATGCGTAAGTTGAGACAAAATATGTATGAATTGCGGAGTTTAAGACTGATCACAGCTCTGTAAACTTTCATCTGATTCACAATAAAAAGTTTTTACTTTGCTTTGTTTTTTAATTCAGGATCCTGAATAAATCAGGATACAATTCTTTGGTCAATACAATTTTGTGAAAGCCACGTGTCCAGCCCCAACCCAGCTTCTGGCCAACTCAGGAACGTTCCCCAAAGCGCTCTTTCTTAGCTTCTCCTCCAGGCGCCTCGAGGCAGTCCACCCCATCAAGAAGGCTCTTTCCCTAAGGCCTTCTGCTCTCATCCCGTGAGCCAGAAAGCTCCCTTCCCAGTCACCTACAGTCTACTCGTTCTGCAGGCTAGTTCTGATAGTGTTGCTGCTACCGTTTGTGGACATCCACAATCGCGGGTGTTTGGTGTCTTCTGGGTGAAGGATGCCAAATCCAAAAGATGTAATCACTCCTGGATTTTCTTTCCTTCTTTTAATCACTTTATTAGGGGCTCATGCAACTCTTATCGCAATCCATACAGACATCAATTCTGTAAAGCTCATCTGTACATTCATTGCCCTCATCATTCTCAAAGCATTCCCTCTCCACCTAAGCCCCTGGCATCAGGTCCTCATTTTTCCCCTCCCTCCACACTCCCCCCTCCCTCATGAACCCTTCATAATTTATAAATTATTATTTTGTCATATCTTGCCCTGTCCAACGTCTCCCTTCACCCGTTTTTCTGTTGTCCATCCCCCAGAGAGGAGGTTATATGTAGATCCCTGTAATCGTGGCAGTCAGGTTCTCTCTCTCTCTCTCTGCTCACTTCTCTTTCTCTCTTGTAAGATGAAAGGTGTGATTTAAGCTAGGATTTTGACTTGATTAAAGATAGTGATTTGAGTTCATGGAAGACTAGTCCTGCCTCCTAAAGAACCGAGCATAGCCTAATCCTCGTCAACGTAACCTAATCCTGCCTCCTGAACATTTGCCAAAACACTGCCATCCATCAAAGAACAAAAAATCATATCATTGACTGCACACCTCCATGATAGGATCGCTGAAGACAAATGGGTGCATAAGCAAATGTGGTGAAGAAAGCTGATGGTGCCCGGCTATCAAAAGAGATAGTGTCTGGGGTCTTAAAGGCTTGAAGGTGAACAAGCGGCCATCTAGCTCAGAAGCAAATAAGCCCACATGGAAGAAGCACACCGGCCAGTGCGATCACGAGGTGCCCAAGAGACCAGGTATAAGGCATCATGCAAAAAAAAAAGATATAAGTGTGTGTATGTATGTGTATACATGTGTATATGTATATATGCATGTATATATATGTATATATATATATCATATTAAATGAAGGGGGAAGTGCAGAGTGGAGACCCAAGGCCCAAGTGTCGACCAATGGAGATCCCCTCATAGAGGGGTTTAGGAGAGGAGATGGGTTAATTAGGGTGTGAGGTAGTATCGATGAAGAACACAGCTTTCCCCCGGATCCTGGATGCTTCCTCCCCCCAACTACCATGATCCGAATTCTACCTTGCAGGGCTGGATAGGACAGAGGCTGTACACTGGTGCATATGAGGGTTGGAGGTACAGGGAATCCAGGGTGGATGATACCTTCAGGACCAAGGGTGTGAGGGACGATGCTGGGAGAGTGGAGGGTGAGTGGGTTGGAAAGGGGGAACTGATTACAAGGATCCACATGTGACCTCTTCCCTGGGAGAGGGACAGCAGAGAAGGGGGGAAGGGAGACTCCGGATAGGGCAAGATATGACAAAACAACGATGTATAAATTACCAAGGGCATATGAGGGAGGGGGGAAGGGGGAGGGAGGAGGGGAAAAAAAAGAGGACCTGATGCAAGGGGCTTAAGTGGAGAGCAAATGCCTTGAGAATGATTGGGGCAGGGAATGTATGGATATGCTTTATACAATTGATGTATGTATATGTATGGATTGTGGTAAGAGTTGTATGAGTCCCTAATAAAATGTAAAAGAAGAAAAGAGAAAAAAATGATTAGGGCAAAGACTGTACAGATGTGCTTTATACAATTGATGTATATATATATATGAACTGTGAAAAGAATTGTATGAGCCCCAATAAATTGTTAAAATTAAAAAAAAAAAAACACTGCCATCAAGTCCAATTCCATTCACAGCAGTCCTACAGGACAGAGTAGAGCTGCTCCATCAGATTCCCAAGTCTTTTACAATCTTTGGGGAAGGGAATGGCTTCATCTTTCTCCCATGGTTTGAACTGACTACCTTGTTGTCACTCACAGTTACCCAATGCTTCCCCACTGCACCAACAGACATCATTCATCAACACTTAGAAAAGCACTGCCATAGAGTCAATTCACGGCTATGACTTGGCATTTACTCAGTCAGGTTGGTTTGGGTTTGATAACTGAATCAATGCCAAATCATAGCAACTCTGTCTAGTGCCTTGGAGACTGTAAATCTTTATGGGTGCTGACAGCCATACATTTCTTAGAGTGTCTGGTGGTTTTGAAGCACCAGCCTTAGAGTTAGAAGTCCAACACTTACCCAACACCATCACCAGGGCACCTTCATTAACACACAGAGGTCAGGATTACAACACAACAGAGAATAAATACATCAGCTCACACACAACATGCTGGACAACCGCACAATACTGGAAATCATGCCGTAGCCAAATTGACACTTAAACCCAACGTCATAGATTCCATACCTTAATTACATGGTCCTACCTAAACACTTGCACAATAGCTTAAAGATCCATGTATTTATTGTACCACAATGATTTTCCTTCAAAATTCAAGGAAATATGGAATAAATATCTCCACCATAAAGTTTTCAAAGCAGTAACATTCTTAAAAGGAGCCATGATAGTACAGTGGTTAAGCGTTTGGCTGTGAACTGAAAGATGAGCAGTTTGAAGCCACTCTGTGGGGAAAAGATGTAGCAGACTGTTTCCATAAATAGTTCATCCTTAGGAACCCCATGAGATAACTTTCGTTTGCCCTTTAGCATCTCGATGAATCTATAGCAACTCAATGGCAAAGGGTTTGGGGGCTTTAACATTCAAATGAATGGGTAGAGCAAACCCCTAACTCCCCATCCCTTACTACCATCTGTACAGAAAGCTTGTGAGCCATGGAGAGTGCCTTTCTCTGGCTCCCACTCCCACCCTCACCAAAGTCAGGCAGGAGTACTCTACGCTCTGAAAGTTGCAGAAGGAGTGGCTTGCGCACGGTTCTCATTCTGGTAGAACACGGGAAAGAGCTTAGATTACAGAGCTCAGACAATTCTCAGGGTATTTGTCAAGAGTAATGTGCATTCCCACTGCTTAGCCTACATGGATATCTAAATACATCCTGTACTTCCTGGTTTAAAACCTACGCGCAGGTGCACACACACACACACAGACTCCTGAAGGCAAGTAGCGCTAAGCCATTCTGTCAATAACCCATCAGAGTTATCCATTGGAGGAGGTGAATGCAAATCATAAGAGTTTCCACTAAGAAATTGAAAAGGGGCTAAAGCTGGGGATAATTCCCCATTCTGAGGAACTGGCCAAGGGGAAGCCAGTGCTGATTCCCCAGAAGAGCCAATAAATAGGCTGCATTAAAGAGCCAGTATTTCCATGCCAGGGCCAATGGACAGAAGGAGCCAATGGACAGCTGGTGTTAGGTGAAGAATCAGTAATGACAGTAGAGGGTTGCCACCACCAAATCAAGGTCATTCGTGGGAGCAGACATTACCAAGTGCACACCTGCAGCCTCTGCAGCTGTGTGGATTCAGGGAGCAGAGAGGAACTCAGACCACCAGTCTTCCTTGTGTGCCTGCAGCTGCGTGGAGCTCTTCCCAAATCCTTGTGCAGGGGCTTGGAAATGGACACGCACATATAATAACTCACGTTAGTGAGGATGAAACTGGAAATGACTGAAAAAGGATGGCAGGGGCCTCTAAGATCGAAATTCAAAATTAACGGCAATGCATATTTAAACACCACTGATAAAACTCTTGGAGGAATGTCCCTAATTCTAATTTTTAAAACTAAATGTGTTTATCACATTTGAGCTGTCAAGAAAATGTAACTCACTTTCATTTCAATTTCTTGTCTTCATAAATCTATGATTCAAGAATAGCAATTGAATTCATCATGGGTGAGCACTGACTAAAGTTCACCAAAGTCACACAGAAAATGTACTCATACGGGAAACTAAAAACCAGTTTATTTCAAATAAATAGGTAGCATTTTAGATCGGTAAACTGGTTCTAAGTGGATAAAGCTGATTGCACAATCTGGAACTGATGGCAGCAGCAAAACGTATAAACTTTATCACCCAGCCTTCAAGGACTCTTACTCTCCACTGTCTTACTCTACCAAGGTCCATCCTCACGTGCCCCGTGTGCTTATGACCCATGGTTTAGGTCCTGCACATGCGTGGAGAACAATGCTTCCACATTAGAGATGGTACAGAGCATGGTGAGTAACCATGACAGAAAAACTGCGACCAAATGCAAATTTTCTCTCTAGAACAAAGTCACTAAATCTACAGCAAATTAACATGATTTTTAAATTTTAGACATTAACCAAACATTCACAATTTCTCAAGTTTTGATATATCCCCTTTGAGAGGGAATTGCAGTTGAAACTATTTCTAAGATTATCTTCAGCTAAAGAATAACAAATATTTATGTCCTGCAAAATCATTGCTAAATACTTATTCTACCAATTAATAATTTTAACATTACACTTTCAAGTATTATCTCAATTTGCCTTGACTTAGCCTGCTTGTTATATCCACTGATGAATCACTAGTGTAAATCAGTCTAAAACCTAAAGAGAAAGTGTCATGGTTACATAATTTCGTGTCAACTTGTTAAGTGTAGGGGTGGAGTCTAGCCTGACTTTGTGGACATGGCCTTCTCATGAGGATTCTGGGAACTTCTCTTTCTCCCTGGAGGCAGGCCACACTCTCTCTCTGCTTCACCTTTCTGCTGACAAGACACAGTGAGCCATGTAGAGACCTGCATGCTTCCACTGCCATTGGCTCCACAAGACTTTTCGCCCACTGGCTTGTGATCTTCCTGCATTCTGCATCATTGCATGTGGCTGCGTGAGTCTGAAGAGATATTTATGGACTAGTATCGGACCTATGAGCTAATATCAGACTTATGGACTTGATCTGGACTTGGCTGGGATGTTTTCTTGATATATAATTACTCTTTGATATAAAGCTCTTTCTTATACATACATGAGTGTCAATAAATGTGTTTCTCTAGTAAACCCAACCTAACACAGACAACAACTGGATTGAAAGATTCAAAAAGACATGACAGGGGATGCCGGTGGGCAGTGGGGAGCTAACGATAAGGAGTGCAAGGAAGAAGTGCACTGGAATTGGTTGTAGTGATGGTTGCACAACTCTTACGACTGTGATTGAACTATTGAAATGTGTGGTACGTAGCTATCAAAAATAAACTACGTTCAGAAAAAAAGTCAATCCGCCTACATGCTCATAATGCTTGACAAAATGAATGAATATTATCAGGCTTTTTGTAAAAGTTCTGAAATCATTTGTTAATCTAGGAAGATGTAATATGTGACCATGTTCTCTGTGATGATCAATCAAGCGCATTTATATGTCCTAAAATCATTTTAGCCACAGACAGCTGATAGAAGGCAAGATCTTGTCAGATGGGTCACAGAGGGCAGGAGCCTGTTTAGTCCATGAAGCCTGAAATTGAAATTTCACCTGGGAAAATAGGACTATAAGCCAAAAAATGAATAACCTTGACTGATCATCTGTGAAGTAGGTAAAGTGACAGATCTATCTGAGAATCAATTTCATTAGTCTGTGGGTTTGAAAGAGAAAGTATTTGCTTTATTCTAGTTGTTAGCAGAAGAGTATTATTAGACACTAAAAGGTGAGATATATAGATTTTCTCAAAAGAAGATTTTCATGCTAAAGATGCATTGACAAATTTGGAGAAAATCATTTAAAAATAAAACACGATTCTGCAGAGGCAGAAATAATCCTCTTTCAAATTCTTTCTGAGCAAATGTTGTTTCCCTTGTGCCTTATTCTTTGCTATTGTATGAGCTACAGCAAACATTACAATTCACCCACTCCAACCTTCTAGCGAGAAACTCAGAAATTCAGAATAATTATAAAATAAGTAGTTGAGAGTGATTAGTTCTTATTATAGGATTTAGATTTTCAATTCCATCAATTTAGGCTTAATTATATCCTACTCACTATAGTGACTATTCAGTAATACGTCAGTGTTAATTTATAGTTGAACTACTAATAATCCGTTTCCCCTTCTTTCTAATAGAAGCGTGATTTTTATCTTTCTCCAAGAGGCTATGTGCTTCAGGGGAAGCTTCACCATCTCCTGAGCCCCAGAGACTGATTGTTGTTCAATAGAATGGTATAGTCACTGCTTTCACCAGAGATTGGTCTGAGTATGCTTTGATATATGAGACAATCAATCTTCTTAGCCAATGAGATTTGGGGAGAAGTCTGCTGGGATGTTCTTGAATTTTTGTTGTTGCTGTCATTCTCATTGAGTATGTGAATCCTGGTGAAGTATACTTCCTGCCCCACTGATGCTGTGCTTTTTCCTGTGAACATGTGTCTAGCCTGGGGAAATGTAGTGTTAGAAAAGGGATTTTACATGTGCTTATGTGGTTTGATTTGGCATCTTAAACTATTGTGCTTGCCATGAGAAGAGTATTCCTCAAGCTAACGTTTGACATCAAAATATGTCATGGAACCAGACCTTGAGGACGATGTTCCTGATTAGAGGAGCCAGTCCACAGAGAGGATCACATGGCCGGCCCCACTATGAGACATGATGCTCCTCACTGACCCATAGACCTACAGGAGACAACACCAGAGACACAGTGTGGGAATTGCGCCTGATCTGATCAAACCACACTGAGGCAAAACACTAATGGGGTGCAACAGAACAGCAAGGGAATGGAGCGGTGAGATCCCCAGGGAATGCTGAAGGTGGACTTTGGGGCCAGGGCATGGTGTCCCAACAGACTAGACTGGAAAACACTGCTAAAGGCCAACAAACAGTCCTTGAACTAACTACAAGCTTTTCTTTCTTGTGTTTTCTTTTGTGTGCCTTTTTTTGTCATTGGTTTGTTGTATATTGTTGCTTGGTTTTGCTCTGTCTTATTTTTGTGCATGTTATTATCCCCACATGTCTGTCTAAATAAAATAATCTGGATGAACAATCTGGAGGAGAACACAACTGGACTGATAGTTCCAGGAGGACATGGAGAGGGAAACTGGGGAGAAGGGTAGTGGTGTTAACAAACCCAGGGACAAGGGAAAAACAAGTGATCCAAATCAGTGGTGAGGAGGGTATAGGAAGCCTGGTAGGGCATGATGAAGGGTAATGTAACCAAGAGGAATTACTGAAACCCAAATGAAGACTGAGCATGATAGTGGGACAAGAGGAAAGTCAAAGACAATAGAGGAAAGAACTAGGAGGCAAAGGCATTTATACAGGTCTAAATAAAGGCATGAACATATGCAAATCTATTTATATATGAGGATGTGGAAATAGATCTATATGCATATATTTATAGGTTTAGTATTAAGGTAGCAGATGGACATTGAGCCTTCACTCAAGTACTCCCTCAATGCAAGAATACTTTCTTCTATTAAATTGGCATTCTATTATGCTCACTTTCCCAACACGACTGCTGAAGACAAAGCGGGTGAATAAGAAAATGTGGTGAAGAAAGCTGATGGTGCCCGGCTATCAAAAGGTATAGCATCTGGGGTCTTAAGGGCTTGAAGGCAAACAAGGGGCCATCTAGCTCAGAAGCAACAAAGCCCAGATGGAAGAAGCACACCAGCCTGTGTGATCACAAGGTAATGAAAGAATCAGTTATCAGGCATCAAAGAAGAAAAAATCATATCATTGTGTGCTCACCTCCATGATACGATCGCTGAAGACAAATGGGTACATAAACAAATGTGGCAAAGAAAGCTGATGGTGCCGGCTATCAAAAGATATAGTGTCTGGGGTCTTAAAGGCTTGAAGGTAAGTATCTGGGGTCTTAAGGGCTTGAAGGTAAACAAGGGGCCATCTAGCTCAGAAGCAAAAAAGCCCACATGGAAGAAGCACGGGTGCGGTTTAGCAACGATGAAACATACAATTTTCCTCTAGTTCCTAAATGCTTCCTCCTCCCCCACTATCATGATCTGATTTCTACCTTACAAATCTGGCTAGACCAGAGGATGTACACTAGTACAGAGAGAAACTGGAAATGTAGGGAATCCAGGGCGAATGATCCCTTCAGGAGTGACACTGGGAGGGCAGAAGGAGGGTGGGCTGGAAAGGGGGAACCGATTAAAAGGATCTATATGTGACCTCCTCCCTTGGGGACGGACAACAGAAAAGTGGGTGAAGGGAGACATCGGACAGGGCAAGCTATAACAAAATAATAATTTATAAATTATCAAGGGTTCATGAGGGAGGGGGAGTGGGGAGGGAGGAGAAAAATTGAGGGTAATGAATGTACAAATGTGCTTTACACAATTGATGTATATATGGATTATGATAATAGTTGTATGAGCCCCTAATAAAATGATTTTAAAAATAAATAATAAAAAAATTCTTAATGTCACAGAGAACACTTGAGTCTAACCAAAAACCTAAAGCCAAGTACAGCCAAATATAGAGTTTCCCCAATCAGCCTTCACATCTGTGAGCAAGAAAAATGAACCATATACATACCCCAGGTTATTAAAGAAATCTGTTCCTAACTTTGTCTTTAGCATCTTTACATAAGTTGGAACTGACACATACAATTCTTATTTAGCCCTACATTAGTGCAAGAAAATTTTCAAAGCCTTTTCAATAATTTAAAAACTGCATTGCAGCAAGTGTAGGTTATTGATTGTGATGAAGAATTTGTTGGGAGTTTTCAAGCTGAGAGCAAATTGACATAACATTAAAGGGAAAGTGGAATTTGTTTGTTTATAAGATTCAGAAGTTGGAAATAAAGAAGAAAGACCTGTAGTTGGAAAATATGGCCTTCGTGATTTAAATAACACCAGGGTCTGAAGGATCGCATTTTGCAAAATCAATGATTTACTCATTGCAAATATCACTTGTAACAACATAAATGGTGATTCTTTATATGGACCTCACAAGACGGAATAGAGAGGAACCAAATCAATTCTCTCTGTGGAAAGAGAAAACAGAGAAGTCATCAGTCAGGACCAGGCCTGTGGACAAATGTCAAACAGATCATCAGCTCTCATATGAAGGTACAAGTTGAAGCTAAAAAATATAGTTCAAAGTCCATGCGAGCTAAAATATTATCTTCACTTTATCACACATGCATTTAGTTACCATGTCAGGAACACTAACACTACTGGCCAAAAGACCGGCGAGTTATGGGATAATACTGAAGACATCATGAATGAAACAAAATTTCATTTGTGAAATAAAAAATGAAGACAACCGCAAAGTGGATATAAGAATAAATTCTGAAACTTGTTCTTTAGAGAAGTCAAAGCAAGTGGAAGAATGGTAAGGATTTCAAAAGCTGGCTTAAAAACAATGAACACATGAGCAAAATATTGAATAATGCAAAAAGCATTCAAAAGAATACTCAACGAGCACAGAGTCACTGTACCAAAAAAGTAAAGATTAGAGATTCAACCATTTTAGAGCTGGCTGGGGTAAAAAGAATCAGCATGTGGGCTGGGAAGTCTACCAGTCTCTGATGCTAAGGCTCCTGGTTCTGCTGTCCCTGCCCCCCTAATGCTTTTCTCGGTCACAGTTGTCTCATGGATTGAGGAAGCTCAGTGTGCAGTGATCTCAGTGTCCAGAGGGCACACTCCACACAGGGCTCTTCTCTTTTGATGGTAATGAGGTTCCCCCCTTCCTGCTTCTCAGAAGGCTTATAGCATCCCTCCTAAGGCAACAGTCACAGTTCACACTGTCAATCATCCACAGTGGAGTCATTAACTCAATCAGTACCTTCCCGTACCTTCTTGCCTAGACGCACCAGGAAACCAAAGTAATTTGATGGGAGTAAAAAAGGCGAGGAGAGCCACATTAAATAGTTCACTGAATTGTAATAACACGATCAAAAATCAATGTTACTGGAGGAAGAAGTACAAGATATACTCAAAGCATTGGCATAAAACAAGACTAGGAATCAACAGAAAGTTGAAATGTTTCTGCAAACAGAGTCAGCACTGGAAGTGTTCATTCATCCATGTCAAGAAATTTGGAAGACAGTACCTGACCAACCGACGGAAAGAGATCCATATTTGTGCTCATTCCAAATGAAGATCATCCAACAGAATGCAGAAAGTATCAGGCAATAGCATTACTCTGACACACAAGTAAAATTTTGCTGAAGATAATTCAAATGTGGCTGCAGTGGACTACCACCAGAATTTTAGCGGAATTCAACAGAGGTGGAATAAAGGAAATCATTGCTCAAGTTTAAAAGCAGGAAAACCAGAAAGATGGTTACTTGTGCTCTATTAACTATGAAAGGTATTTAACTATGTGGGCCATAACAGATTATGGATAACATCTCAAAGGATGGGAATCATGGAACACTTCATTATATTCATGCGAAACCTATATGTATACCAAAAGAGTCATGTGAACAAACCAAATGCATGATGCATAGTTCAAAATGAGGAAATGTATGCGCCAGGATGTATATTTTCACCATACTTATTCAATTTGTTCGCTGCGAAAATCATTTGAGAAGCTGGACTACATGTAGAACTTGGAATGATAATCGGAGAAAGTCGTCTTGGTGGTCCTGCTGTTGTTAGGAGCCAGTCAGTTCCAACTCATGGCAACATCATGGAGCACAACCACAATTTTGCCCAGGCTCATTCATCCTCCTCTAGCTCTCATGCTTGAGCCCAGCACTGTAGACACGCTGTCAATTTAGCTTGTCAGTAGGGTCTTCCTCCTTTTTACTGCCCCTCTACTTTGAAAGTATGATGTTTATTTCCACGAACTAGTCCCTCCTAATAATACATTTGTATTAGTCCAGGTAGAGAAACAAATTCATAGACACTCATATGTATATTAGAAAGAGCTTTATATTATAGTGTAACTTTATATTAAGAAACATCCCAGCCCAGTCCAGATCAAGTCCATAAGTCCAACATTAGCCCATCTGTGTGATACCAGTCTATAAATCTTCTTCAGGCTCACGAAACACATGTAATAATGCCAAATGCAGGAAGATCACAGGCCAGTGGGTGGAAAGTCTTGTAGATCCAGTGGTGGTAGAAGCATCTCAGTGCTGGTGTGGCTTCAGGGCTCTGATTTCATGACTGTGTCTCCATGTGGCTTGTCAACAGGAATGTGTAGCAGAGAGAGTATGCATGTCCTGCCTCCAGGGAGGAAGACTGGAGTTCCCAGAATCCTCAGGAGGAGGTCATGCCCACACAGAGGCATTATTGGCTATGACCCGATTGACAGGCTAGACTCCTTCGCAAGTTGACAGGAGATAATGTAACTGCCACAACATCCAAAGTATATGAGACAAACTCTTGCCACCCTTACTTCTTAAGAAACATTCTGCTTGTAGTTCTTCCAAGAGATCTGCTTGTTCTGTTGGTACTTTGATATTCTTCGTCAGCATTATAATTCGAATTATTCTTCAAACTCCCTTATTCAACGTCCAACTTTCACATGCCTATGAGGTGATAAAAATACCAAGACTTGGGGCAGGCACACCTTAGTCCTCAAAGTAACATCCTTACTTGTTAACATTTTAAAGACATCCTGTGCAGCGGATTTACTCAATGCAATGTGTCCCTGATCTCTGGGGTGCTGCTTTCATGGGCATTGGTTGTGGATGCAAGCAAGATTAAATCCTGGACCATTTCAAGCTTTTCTCCAGTCATCACTTGACCTATCCATCCAGAGGTGAGGATTTTGGTCTTCTTTGCATTGAGCTGTCATCCACACTGAAAACTGCAATCCTTGATCCTCACCAGCAAGGGCTTCAAGTCCTCCTCGCTTTCAGCCAGCAAGGTTGTGTCTGCATATCGAAGGTTAGTAAGGTTGTTTACTGTCCTAAAATTCTGTCCAGCACTCGTTTTAGTGGTCGGTGCATAAATTTGAATAACAGTTGTAGGAACTGGATTTCCTTAGTTGTAGGTAGCTGTTATCCTAACACAGACAGCATTCTACTTCAGCATATATCTTAACATATCCTTTTTGACTATGGATGCAATGCCATTTCTCTTACCTCTGTCATTCCCTGCATGGTAAACCATATGATTTCTGGGAAAATGGCCAATATCAGTCCATTTCAGCTCACTAACACCTAGGATGTAGATCTTTACACATTCCATTTCTCCACCCCCAACCGCCTGTGCCCCCAGGGGCGATCAACTGACAAGGTCTTAATCATTCAAGTCAGGTTTATCTCTTGGATCTTCTAGACTCATCTCTCCGATGAGATTACTCTGTTTAGGAATCACTTTCCTCCCCTCCCTCTATGATGGACAGAGGGAGATCACTGGAAGCTTACTTCCTATGTAGTTCCCACACATGTATCTTGTGTTCACACTGGCATCCACAGCCTTCTGCAAACTGGATTCTCACAATTTAGACTCTGATACTATTCCCTCCTTCGACTTCAGGTTATATGATTTACAGTCCTTTGGTGACTGGTGATGGTGTGCTTCTTCCATGTGGACTTGAATGACATCTCACATAGATGACTATTTGTAGACAAGCCTTTCTTTCTTTTTTTTAATTAAAAGATAATTTTATTGGGACTAGTACAAGTCATAACATCCATACATCAACTGTATCAAGCATATTTGTACATATGTAGCCATAATTCTTTTCTAGACATTTACTTTCTATTGAGCCCTTGATACCAGCTCCTCTTTTTCCCCTCCCTCCTCCCAATTCTCATGATCCCTAGATAAATTAAATAATTTAAATTTACTGCTGTCTCTCTTCCCCTATGGTTTCTGTTGTTCATCCCCCTGAAGGGGAGCAGGGTAATGTCTCCATCATTGCGACCAGTTTCCTCCCTTCTTCTCCTCACCTACCCCCTATCCTACTGGTATCACTACTCCCATTCTTGTTCTTGGAGTCCGTGTTTCATGAGCTCTTATTTCTTATCTGTACCTGTGCACATGCTCTGGTCTAATGTACAGTGAAACACAGTACTGGGGTCATGATAGTGGGGGATGAGGAAGCCTCAAGGAACCAGAGGAATATTGTATGTTTCGCCGGTGCTTTACTGCACCCTGGTTTACTCATCCCTCCCCTGTGAACCCTCTGTGAGGGGATGAGAGACAAGCCTTTAAGACCCCAGACACTGTTTTATCTGATAGCTGGGCACCATCTAATTTCTTCACCACAGTTTGCTATAGCAGCAAAATCTTCTGTGTGCCTTTCCTGGGGGTGAGTAACGAGCAGGGCCATGACGTAAGAACTAATTATTCTGCAGTTGGAGCTAGGATTTTGTATGAGCCAAAACCCCATTCCTGGATTTATGTTATACTTCGGTTTGCTTTGTTTTGTTTTTGTATATATCATCGGCTCCTTTCAATAAGCTCCTGGGGCATAATGATCTTCTTTTAATATTTTCTTTGATTAGTCCCTAGTACTAATTTTTTTAAATCCTGTTGAGAGAGGGATATTGGGCCAATGTAGTATATCACAGTTCCTGAATTATTCACTTGTACAGAATCAATCCTTTGGTGGCTGGATGCAATTTACACAAACAGTGGGGGTAAAGTGTCAGGGGAAATTTATAATAATAATCACTAAGAATGTCAGTCACAGGTTTGCCAGAATGATATCTATCTTAATACAGCATATGAAGCATTGATGTAGCAAGACCACATTTGTCTGCTTCCCAACAAGTCAACATCTTGGTACAGCTGTCTTCCACTGCCTCCAACACCATGTTTTTTTCCGACTTATGTCCTCAGGTCACAGGTGTGTCTGAGGTAGAGTCCAGTTCACCCAGTGGAGTGTCTGCATTGGATCTCATTGACGGCACATCTGGAACCCGCCCCGCACTTTGAAGATCTAGGATTCACTGTCCCAGCATTCCAGGGCACCTGCTCTGGGTCCCCAGGAGGCACCCAAAAGCACCAGTCAATGTGTTTCAGTCAGTGCATACATCAGGAACACTCCCCTCCTAGGGTCCCCCAAAGCATTTCAATCATTCTTGGCCCCAACTGGAGGTCAGTCTTCCCACGTTCCATACCAACAGACAGGCAATTGTGTCCCCCGATGCTTTCTCTCCCTTTCCTCTCCTGACTTGACTTTCCCATCAGTCTCCCTCATCCCTCCGGTAGAGCTGTCTGCCTGTCTGGGGTGACCTCGTTACAGCTTAGCATGGCAGTCACTCAAGAGACAACATCCCGGTGCCCTCCCTTGACCATCTGACCCCAGCGGATGTGAGGAGCCCTTTGGCAATGTGACCTTCCAGGGAGAATGGTGTATGGTGAGTTGGTGCCAGTCAGGCTCTCTGTCATTTCATTTTTGATGACTTCCAATTTTCTGAGATTCATACTTCGTACTTTCAAAATTCAGATTATTAATAGATGCCTTCAGCTGTGTCTTCTCATTTTGAGTCATGCCCCATTAGTAAAGGAAAGTTTCAAAGGCTTTCCACCCATTTTTCCCTCCATCCGTGTCATTATGGTCAACGCTGCTTTGAGAAGGTAGCTCATCCTCAGTGATATTTTGAGTCCCTCTTGACCTGAGGGGCTCTTCTTCTGCACCCTCTCTGAGGTTTTCCGGATCTGACAGTGTTCAGGGGTTTTCCATACGGCTTGCAGTGATCAATCCCTCTGCAGATGGCAGGTCCACTCCTTTTGCATAGTCTGTTCTTAGTCTGGAAGCTCTGCTGAAGCCTGGTCACTTTGGGTGGCTCTGCTGGTATTTGAAGTACTAGTGGCATATCTTCCAGAATCACAGCAACACACAAGCCAGCACATTATAATAAACTGATAGACAATGGTGAGTGGTTGGCAGGTAGGTGCCTTAGAATCAGTTCTGACTTACAGCTGCGGAATGGAATACTGCTCAATCCTTTGCCATTCTCACAAGCATCGCTACGCCTGAGCCCATTGTGTCAGCCACTGTGTGAGTCCATCTTTAGGGGTCTTCCTCCTTTTTGCTGCCGCTCCACTTGTCCAAAGTTGATGCCATATTCCAGGGGCTGATATCTCTGGATAACATGTCCAAAACACATGAGAAGTCTTGGCATCCTTGCTTCTAAAGAACATTCTGGCTGCCTTTCTTTCCAGACTGCTTTGTGTGTTCTTTTGGTAATTCAGCATTCTTTCAATATCCTTCACCAGCACCATGATTCAAATACACAGGTTCATCTTTGGTCTGCCTTGTTCAATGTCCTACTTTCACATGCTTATGAGGCCTTTGAAAATACTGG
The DNA here is from genome assembly GCF_050624435.1 of Tenrec ecaudatus. Classification (NCBI taxonomy): domain Eukaryota; kingdom Metazoa; phylum Chordata; class Mammalia; order Afrosoricida; family Tenrecidae; genus Tenrec; species Tenrec ecaudatus. The sequence continues at coordinate 54,978,967 of NC_134542.1, forward strand.
GCCCTAGATTTTTTACTCTTGTAAAGACTCACAGTCTAGGAAATCCACGAGGGCCATTGTATTGTGTCTTATATGGTCACTATGAGTCAGAATTGACTCAACGAATTTAAAGTCTCTTTATCAACTCAAAATATGCAGATACTATAACTTTACTTGCTAAAAGTAAATAGGGCTTGAAGCACTTGCTGATGGATTATACTTCTACATAAATAAAACAAAAATCCTCAAGACTGGATCAATAAGAACAACCAGGGTAGATGGAGAAAGAATTGAAAGGTTCAAAGGTTAATTTTACCTAGATCCACAAGTAACACCCATAAAAGCAGTAGTGGTGCACTGGGAAAATCTGCTGTGAAAGAAAGACCTCATTAAGTGTTAATAATAATACTATTAATAAAGATGTTACTTTAAGGATTAAACTGTGTTGTTGTTTTTTTTCTCAATGGGCTCTTATGCATTCAAAATCAAGAAAATTAATCAGGAAAACCAAAGAAAGAACTGATGTGTTTCAATTATATTGTTGGTGAAGAATATGAAAAACAGTATAGACTGCCAGAAGTACAAGCAAAGCTGTCTTAAAAGTACAAACAAACTGCTTCTTAGAAGTGAGGTTAGCCAGGGTTTGGGACACACATTCAGGAGGAATAAGTCCTTGGAGAACAACATTGTGTTTGGAAGACACAGAGGGGCCGTGGAGGATTAATGAAAGAAAAGCAGGAAGGCTATGACGGAGGTGCGCTGACTCTGTGGCTGCAACAGCGGCTGGGACTGGCACCACTGTGGGCTCAGGCAATGTGCTGTTCTCTTCTGCACTCACGATCACAATCAGACGTGGTGCACTGACAGCAACCTAGCAACAGTAGCTGTCTACACTGAACCTTCATAAACCGCTGAATTGGGGGTAGTTTTTTACCCTACGTGATTGTGCCAAGAATTGATTAATACAATTAATGACTGAGTAGCATGTTAAGTTGAGTGTTCAGAGAGGGATTTTTAGAGATGAACAAGTGAGCAAAGCAGAGTTGAGGAGGGAAGATGCCAAGACACATGAAGGCTGTCCTGGAACAGGATTTCAGAAGAGAGAAGAGCCTTTCTCCATGGAGAAAGAAAGCTTTCCCCTAGAATCAACACCCTGGCTTCACACACAGCCTTCTAAAATTTGAGCAAATATTTTTTTTGTTAGAGTCACCTGCTTGTAGTGTTTGTATTTTGCCAGAATTAGACAACCCTATTAGGCCAGGTTGTTAGAGAAATTAATTCAGTGACACTCATATATGTCTAAGAAAGATATTTATATCAAGAACTAATTATGTATCAGTAAAACATCCCAACACCGTCCAACTCAAGTCCATTAGTCCAATACTAGTCCATAAGTCCCATTTCAGACTCACATAGTTACAGGCAATGATGCAGAATACAGGAAGATCGTATGCTGGTGGCTGCAAAGTAATATGGATCCAATGGTGGTGGCTCTGGCAGCTAGCTGTCAGGGTCAGCTAGCAGGAAGGTGAAGGCAGAGATGGGAAGAGGAAGCTCCCAGGACTCTCCTTAAGAGAAAGCCACTCCTACCAGGAGGCACCATCAGTCTGTGACCTTATTGACAGGTTGAATACCACTCCCTACATTTTTATATATCTCCAAGTTGGTGTGAAATTATATCACTACTACAACTAAGATTTCAAGCATGGTATTCAATATATGAACCTGAAACCCTAAGAAGGGGGAGGTAAACATTGAAATCTACTTCCAGTAGTCACAGGGGTCCAAATTAACAAAATATAATTTGTAATACAGATATGAGATAGCCAAAAATACTATGTCATTGCAATGAGTGTTCTGAAATTTGTTTTCTATTTTAGTTTTCATTCATTGGTCAAAGAAGCCATTAAAAACATGGTGTGAAGTTGTGACTTGGGTTTTGCCTAGGGAAAAAAATTAACAAATAAAAAGAGCAATATAGTCTTTTTATATAAAATTGGTGAGCTCACTGGAGTGTATCCCAGAGTGTTATGTCATTGGAGGAGACTGTCTTGAAGTTATGTTACATGTTTTTCTGTTTGGGGGTACATGAAACCCAGGATTGATGAATCTATAGAGTGAGTAGAACGAGGGTTTCGCAGGGATAGAGATTGCACACGCCCAAGGGTTATTTGAAGATTCAAGAGGCTACAGAGCAAATGCAAAACATGGAGACAACTTGTAAATGACAACTGGAAAACAAGAAAGTAGATGATAAACAGAGGCCACAAAAGTGTGGTGAAGAACAAGTAAAAAGAGAAAGGATCAGTAATAACAAATCAGACCTCGGGCAAACGTTTAAAAGCTTTAAGAAGGCATTCTACTGTATGACACCTGGAGCGCAGCACGCAAGGGAGGGGGTGCTGAACGTTGATGCTTTATCACATTGGGGCAACTTCTCCATCACATGTTATACTCACTCTCCCTCCTCTCACCCCACCCTCACAAATCTCTCTTTCTCTTCCTTCCACTCTACCTCTCCCTCTCCTTCTGTCTCTTTCTTATCACACACACACCACCATCATCATCATCTCTATACTTTTTTAAAATTATACTAATTAAATTCATATTCTCATGGTTAGCCACTATTTGCTTGCTTTTGGCAATTTCTCACAATTGTTAAGCTTGAAGGGTAGGCTTGGAAGTCATTTTAAAATATGTACACTGTCACAGACACATTTGGAAGTAGCTTCAACAGTAACAAAAGCCTGGGTAACTCGTGCTCATGTTGAAAAGACTGTGAAGGGTTAATGGCTCTTTGCTCAAGAGTGTCTCAGTGTTGGAGACCTTCTGATCTAAGCCAGGGCTGCAAATGCATCAAATGCATGCTTCAGAGTCAGTCCCTGATTTCATGGAAGAGAGACAAGCCGTAATAGGGTGTAGGTCGCTGTCTATATAAATATACCCACTGATTTGTTTCCATGTGCACATATCATATTAATCACAAGTGATGATAACTTGAAGGTCGATATTTTTTAAAAACTGCTTGCCCTTGGCTTAAGACTCCCCAGCTCTAATAAGTGATTGGTAGATAGAAGTACTTCTGCTGTGGATGATTACATTTTTCACCGGGAGACAGAACAGTCATCTCAGAGGTTCATTCTTCCCAGATTGTTTTTCAAAGTGCTTTCCATGTAAATTATGAATATACAAGAGTAAGACAAAGCAAAGCTGGAGCACCTATTGCACCTAGTAAAATGCCTTGTCTTGGTGTAGGGTACATATAGTTTACATTAATTATATAGTGTGTCTTTGGAACAGAAAGTTATAAATAATATTTTTCAATACACAGAGGATATTTCTTTTTAAATCCTATTTTCTGAAACAAACAATCTGATAATATTTGTTTCCTTCTCTAAACTTAATATTTCATTTTAGGTGCTATATTATGATTAGCATACTGATGTATACTTTATCATAAAGATTAAGTGTATTCTTCTTTTAGCTCTTTGATGATAATTAATATTTTATCATCATTTACTGCATATCCTATAACAAAGAAATGTATTATTTCTTCAGTAGCAAATTGAATAGTTAATAGTTTGGTTGACCTTTATTAGCTGCTCATTTTCCTCCTTAATTAGATTATTATTCATAGATGACCTTAACGGCAATAATTGAAGATTTTAAATGGTATAAGAAAGGTTTAAACTGCTTAAAGAAAATAAGGATAGGCTCTATAAATGCAAAGTCCATAAAATGTGATTATCTATAGTAATCATTTGCTATACACAAAGCCTAGACAAAAGGATTATGTTGAAGAATGACTGCTCCCTTCCATGTTCATCTACTAACAGGACACAGAAAAATTAGTCTATAATTCTACTCTGGATACAGAGAGGCTCAAACTCTAACGCAGTCATGTCACTTTTCCAGTGGAAATAAGGAGGAGCGCTTGGAAAACTGACAGGCCTAGTGACATAAAGATATTTGTCACTGGTATTCCAATCTGGGTACAAGGTCATGTAATCTAACTAGACATTAAAGTCTAGTTTCACTACAGATTCTATAATGCGGGATCCATCGTGTGGTTTAAATTGGAAAAGGTGTTGGCAGGGTCACATTCTTCCACCTAACTTAGGCAATGCATACGCTGAATCAGTAATCTGAGAAGCTGGGCCGCACGGAGAAGATGCGTTATCAGCAGCCTGAAATAAGTTGCAAACACAACCTTATTTGCCAAAAAGAAAGACAACTTGAAGCATATCTTGATGAAGTTAAGAGACTAAACATCCAATAAGGCATCTGTATAGCTAAATAGAAAGAAAATGAAAATCCTTACGAGTAAGCCAATAAGCAACATCATAATAAATGGCACATCCAAAAATGAAGCTGTCAAAGATTTCTTTCTTTTGGGATCAACAATCAATGTTCATGGAAGTAGCAGTCAATAAATCAACAAAACATGCCATTGGGTAAATTCACTTTAAAAACATCCCTTTAAGTGGTTTTTTTTTAAACCGTCATTTTTATTGTAAGAGGTGCCTGACCAAAGCCATGTTATTCTGAATTGCCTCATAAGTTTATGAAAGCTGGGCACAGGGGGGAAATTAAAAAATGATGCATTCATACTGTACTGTTGACAAGACAGTCGAATATATCAAGGACTACAAAAGGAATAGCACAGCTGTCTTTGAGGAACAGAGCAGAGCTCCACAGAGTGCTAGTGGCAACGGTGAGACTCACTGTGGACACATTATGTTATCAGTAGGGACCAGAGGCTGAGGGACAATATCATGCTTTGTAAAGTACAGAGCTAATGAAAACAGGAAGACTCTCAATGAGATGGATCAACGCAGTGGCTGCAACAATGGGATCCAACATGGGAATAATGAGGATGGTGCACGATAAAGTAGCAAGATCAAAATTACACTCTGTTTTATATAAAGTTGTTATGAATCACAGCAATACCATGTGACCCTAATGTTTCAGACTAGGTACATGCCTATAATGTTTCAGACTAGGTACATTCCCATAATGTTTGGTGGCTTATTAATTGTTTTTAAATCATGGAACCTTTACTCATTGAAAAATAGAAAGAACTCATCAGAAAATTTTGTCTCAAAATTTGAGGAAATTTTACTACCAAAATTGCTGTGAAAATTAATGGTTTAATTTTTACTATTCTTTTTAATGAGAATTACATGATACTTTATAGTACTCAAAAATGATAAAATCCAATAAAAATAAAATCTACCTAAGCCATCCCCTTAAAATGAAACCTAACCAAAATGGTGACATTTAAATCCAAAATGAAATTTATGTATTTTTCTTTTAAAAAAAGATACTAAGACCCAGGCAACATGAAGAGAGGTCACATTGAAGAGAACAACATACCTAGAGAATGGTTAAAGATAATTATTTGTGTGCACACTGTCTCTCGGGTCTAAAATAGACTCTCTCCACTTTATGAGTCTGTATTCCAGTCCCGAAACAGTTCTAACCCTGATTTGCCCTGACTAGTCCATCCCCCTCTTTTCTCTCTCTGAACTACCTAGACTTCACAGCTTCGAATTTAGGAGTAAGTAATGCAGGAAAAACACGAGACTGTCTGCTCTTTTAAAGATGTATACAAACACTACTCTGTCCTATACAGGATACTGTGAGTATTAACTAGTGGCAGTGGGCTTGGTTTGGAAGTGTTTCTCCAGAGGCGCCCGATGGTACTGTGGTGAAGGGCATGACTCTAGATTCCAACTGAAAGTCAATGATTTAAACCCATCAGCTGCCTCGTTAACCCAGTTACTCTCTCTATAAAGTTACCTATCCTTGTTTCCATATACTGGAAAACAAAAATTAAAGATCAATAACAAAATATCTGGCTGGACCGGAGGATGTTCACTGGCACAGATAGGAACTGGAAATACAGGGAATCCAGGACAGATGAAGCCCTCAGGACCAGTGATGAGAGTGGCAATATTGGGAGGGTGGAGGAAAGGTAGGGTGGAAAGCAGGAACAGATTACAAGGAGCTACATATAACCTCCTCCCTGGGGGATAGACAGCGGAGAAGTGGGTGAAGGGAGATGTCGGATGGTGTGAGATATGATGAAATAATAATAATTTATAAATTATCAAGGGCTCAAGGGGAAGCGGGGAGGGATGGGGAAAAATGAGGAGCGGATGCCAAGGGCTCAAGTAGAAAGCAGGTATTTTGAGAATGATGATGGCAACATAGGCATGAATGTGCTGGACACAATTGACGCATGTATGAATTGTGATAAGGTTTGTATGAGCCCATAATAAAATGATTTAAATAAATAAACCATAGAAATAATGGGGGGTGCGGGGCAAGAACTGTTTGAGAGGTTGGAGATGGAGGAGGCACTGGACAGAGATAGAATTTCGCTGGGAATGTGAAGTTGAGGAAGATTTTATTGAGGCAGGGAAAGAACTCCCCATAGGGAAAGGGTAGTAGAGAAGGATGGGGCATCTCGGAACTGGGTGGATTCTGAGACCCAACTAGTTAGGTCAGGGAAATCACGCCTGGCAGTGAGGCGGTGGGACATTTACAGGGCTTGAACCAAGGGTGTAGATACTGATAAGGGTCTGAGTTAGGATGTGGTCTGTGAGTCAATCATGCTGTAACACTGAGGGAAGGGGCTGTACAGACCCGGCCCGGAGAGATGAGCTCCTTAGAGTGCTGGAGGCAGAGCCTGCACAGTCCAGCTCTGGCCTTGCGAGGCTGGGGAAGGGGCTGCACAGTAGCAGGCCATCTTTCAGGAGAGCTGGGGGGAGCGGCTGCATGGTCCAAACCCAGCCCAAACACTAGTGAAAATTAGAACCGGTCAAAAGGGAAATTAAATGATCAGGTTTTACATTTTAACTTCATTACATCTACCATAATCAAGTTTACATACAATAGATGATATGAAGGCTAGTCACATGCCTTGACTATGGTCAGAGGGAATTCGCCAGAGGCTAACGTAGGGACCCTGAAAAGGATTTGGGCCTCCTGCTGTCATCCGTATTCTTCAGCAAACCCGTGCTCACAATTTAAGATCTGACACCGTTCCCCCACCCCCACGCTCAGAATTGGATTTTGTTATTTAAAATCCTTGGATCACGCAGTCTGGCGTGCTTCTTCCATGTGTAATTAAGTGCCTCACCTAGATGGTTTCTTGTTTGAAGAAAATTCTGTAACATCTCAGACCTTATTCTTTTCTGATAGCCAGGGGTCATTTACTTTCTTCACATACTTCACCCATATCTTCAGTGAGGGCAACCATCGATCAAGGCCATGTCATAAGAACTAATTGTCCTTAGTTTGATTGATGCTAAAATTAGGTGCAAGCCCCAAATCCATTTACATAGCTATAGTGTATGTGTAAGAATATATATATCACATGATTGTGATATACACCCTATGATTATCATATATATGATTCACTTTAGAGGTCTCATTACCATTTTATGGCAGAGAGCATTATCAATCATCTTCCTGGGGCATATGGTAATTTTATTGACAGTATCATTAACTTATCCAATGGTAAAGAATTTAACACACTGTCATGAAAAGAAAGTTATACCATTATAGACCAGATCTGGACTGCATCCCATGAACTATTAATGTGTACAGATGAAACACTTAAATAATTGAGCGCTATTTACATGGACAATGAGAGTTGGTGATAGGGCAAAATTTCCAATAGCATTCATTCACAAAGGCAAAGCCATGCCTATCCAATTAATATATATCATAGTAAAGCAAGGATGGCATTAAAATAGTAAATATACGATGATCTCAGGCCACCTTCCATTGAGCACCCTCAAAGCAAGACATCCCAACCACTAATTCCATAACTGTGGAGCATCAGTCATCTTTTTTGCTTCTCCCACCAGAGATTTTCAGCCTGAAGTCCAACGGCTACAAGTGAGTTTGAGGTAAAGCCCAATTCATTCAGTTGGGGTTTTCACGTCGAGTTCTTCTCCTGTGGTCTCTGAAGGATGGGCAGAGTCTAAAGGCACAGGAGTTTGTAGCACCTAACCTGGGCTTTTGACCCATTTTAAAGTTGTTTCAGCTTCTAATATTTTCTGCTTTTTTATTGAGACTTTCTCTGTTATATTTTATCATTTTTTGTTTTCGTTTTTTTCTTTCTTGCTTTGGATGATGTTCTGTATAGGAAGTTCAGGAGAGTTAAAGCTAGAGAGACAGTGAGTGGATTATTAATTACCTAGAGCGACAGTAGAGGAGGCTGCGGGAAGTAGGGAGCTCTGAAATTGTGGTGATGGGTGCACAACTCTTCTTAAAAGGAAGGAACTATTACATTCTATGATCTGAGAATTATATGCCAAGGAAACCATTTTTTAAAATGAGTTACATGTTTGAAAACTTTGGGGACAGTTCTACTTTGTCTCATAGGATCACCATGAGTTAGAATCAGCTCCATTTTGACAGGCTTGATTTGGAATGCCTCTCCAAAGGCCTTTGTGTTGGACAAATGGCTTGCACTCAACAAGCCACTGGGTGGGTGGTTCAAACCCACCCACTGACACCTCAAAAGACCTACCATATCCCTCTCTAAAGATTGCAGCCAAGAAAACCCCCTGGAGCAAGTCTTCTTGGAAGAATGTGGGGTTACTGGGAGTTGAAATCAAGTCAACACAACAGCATTGTCTTTCCAAATAAATTGTACAGTACTTGTAACTCATGGAGTGGTTTCCTCTTTAGAATTAAATCACACCAGCTGTGACCAGCCACATCATAGCTTCAACAAGCAGTGGACCAAGTACATAGTATGAATTAGTGAATGCTGTCTTTATTGAACGAGATAAATGAAAATAAATTAATAAAATAAATCAGCTTTTGCCTAACTGAATAAACAGAAAAAACATGTTTTTTCATTATGCACTCAAAATTACACAGACCACAGATAGCCATATATGAAGTTCTCAGACTATAAGAGTGAAAATTAAGATAAAATAATAAGAAATAAAATTTATCAATTTTAATTCTATTCCAGGTCATGTTCTAAATGTACTATTTGGTCATCTCAACAATCTTATCCAATAAATCACATTACTACAGTCATTCCTAAAATGAAGAGACTGAGGCACAGAGCACATTGCTATTGCACAGGCCAGTGGTTCTCAAGCTTCCTAATGCCACGACCCTTTCAGACAGCTCCTCAAGTTGTGGTGACCCCCCAACCATAAAATTATTTTCATTGCTACTTCATAACTTTAATTTCGCTACTGTTATGAATCAGGCGACTCCTGTGAAGGGGTCATTCGATCGCCAAAGGGGTTGTGACCCACAGGTCAAGACCGCTGGCATAGGCAATATGCAGCTGAACCAATTGCAAAGGTTAAATCTGTACTCAAAATTGGACTGAGCATTGCACCTACACACACCTACAATTTAATGAATAGCATATGTTTAAGCCAGATTCCATGGGCAAATATATGGATGGAAGTGTTAGAGATTGCTTGTTATCCCACTTAAGTGAAGAATCACAAAATGAATGAAAATAAAGATTCTACATATAATCAGACATAAATGAAAGGAATGGGCTTTGATCTTAACTTCTGGGCATGTAATTGCAACAGTATGTACTAGTATTTCTTGGTGTCCCATAGAAAACTGCTTTCTCATGAAGTGGATGGCTTCTTCAAAAACATGTCAGAATAATAAAATTAAAGGAGACATTTTCAGCCTGTTTAGAAAGCCAGACTTTTTAAAGACTGTAACTCACTATATCCAAAGGCATTGAGAAATTATAAGTGAGTCATCAGTGTATTTTAGCAAACTCAGAGAAATCACATTGTTCATTTTTGTTATTACCCCTACTTTAAATTAATAATAACAATTTTAAAGCATATGGTGTGTCTTACATGTCATCACATACATTATCTCATTTAATTACTGATGGAATGATAGTGATTTAGACCACTGATATGACTATCACCCTGCACGTGTAACATTTGAGACCCAGAGGTTAATGTTCAAGGTCAAGGGGCTATCAAAGAGCTTTAAATCGATACCACTTTCCATTTATTAGGCTGAGATCTTTTTAATTAGATCAAATTACACTTCCTTTTTTCTCTCTTTACTGTTAAACCAAATGAGTGAAATCTTACATAATATGCAGAACAATTCATTGGCGAATATGCCCTGTAGAGCTCAATCGGTGCTCATTTTTAAAAGGAAAATATCATGTAGGAAGACAACAAGTGAATTGTGTGACCCTGAGATCAGCAAAGATCTCTTTGTTGGTTGTTAAACTGGTCTCATTAAATAATAAGCAGTTAAGTTTAATTTAGACCTCTAATCATATTAAAGGGCATCATAAACTTGCACATGAGATTACTAAATCAAGATAAATGAAAATCGAATTTAGTCTTCACTCTGTCATGTCTAATAAAATCATTTACATTAGCTAAACTTTTCAAGAGTGTTTATTTTTTTTAATGCTCTAACTCTGCACTGAGAAGTATATTTTCTACCTGGACATTTTCCACTGCAGTATCCCGCAGTTTAGAGTTATACTTTCCAAGTGCCCACCATCTCGGTCTCCCAGCCACACCTTCCATAATTTAGTACCACCAAAGGGAGAGGAGGATTGAGAGATGGAGATGATAACATGAAATTCATAGAAGTAATCCAAAGAAAAGAACATTTTACATCTAAATAGTTCAGTTTTAGATGTGTGGTGATTAGAATCAACTACTTAGATGAAAATGTAGAGAAGGAACCAACCTATCAGGTAACAGCCTAATGCTGCCCCTTGAGGGTGCAACCTTTGTATAAGAGGGACAAGATGCTGAAAAATTCTCTCTTGCCCTTTATCCCCCCTACTTGCTTAGAGTCTATGTCTGCCTCCGGGGCATTTGGGCCACCAACCCTGGGACCTGGGAGCACCCTACCGACCTTGAATCCATGGGACTCTATACCTGCTGGTCTATGATCTCCCTGTTTCCCCTTCACCTTTCTGCTTTACCAGCCGGCAGCTGCATTCGTCTGAAGAAGGCTCCGGCTACATTGCACCCATGGACTTGAATTGAGCTGGTTCTTGTTCTTCCTTACACATATGAGTTTCACTGGTTTGGGGCCTCGAGCAATCCAGCCTAACACAAGTGGGCTGCTAAAATTGTTTAATTGTTGAACAGTCCATAAGCCAAAAATTCTCCATATGTCCAAAAAGTATGCATGTAAAACTATAATTTACTTAAATGGGAAGACTAAAATCATGCAAATACGAGAAGAAAGCATGGGTAAGTATTTCACAAACCTTAGAGGGATAAAGTTGCTCCATATGGTACATAGGAAGAGGAAACTATTGAAGGAACTCAACTCTGCAATTGGAAGTGGGTGTCTTGTTTACTACGGGAGTTCCATTACATAACAAGCACAGTCCCTGACACTTAGAAACTTTTCTAAGCCCTACATACGTATTCACGGTTACAAAATGTCTTGCCGGAAGAAATTCTAATATTTAACAAGCAGGAAGTCCAGTGCCACTCGGAACAGCTGCATGTGTGTTAGAGGAAGGGTGCGCTCCACGGGGTTTCATGGTGGTGACCTTCCAAAAACAGGGTGTCTGCTCTCTGTGCGCATTCAAACCACCAGACTTTTACTTAGCAGTCAAGTTCGTCATCGTATGTAATATCCAAAAAGAAAAAAGCACAGACTCCCTACCTTTGAGTCAATTGTCCCCATCATGACCCAAAAGAATGGAGCAGAACCATAAATGTCTACTGACCTTGAAAATATGAGGCTTTGTCCAGCAGAAAGGCGGGTTGCAGTTAGCAGGCCAAGGCGGAACCCACTGCCTGCCAGGACTCCCTTCCTGCCACCTAGCAACTACTAATATATATGACTCCCAACTGATTCATGTCCTTCATTTATAAAACATCCCAGCCTATCAGTAAGCATTGTTCTCATGCTTTTATTACAAAAAAAATTCCTTACAATGCTAAATAAATATGCATACATGTAATATAACATATAAATAGCTCAACAGCCTATATGCTATCATATCATCAAAACATTTTTGACAAAGCCCTCAAAATTTTAGGACACTCCTTTCTACATAGTCGTTGGACTAGAATGCTATACTTCGAGTTCTTAATGCTTTAGAATCTGTGTATAACATTGGAGAATATGTTTCTAGCATAAATATTTTATATCGGGCTTGAGAAAATGCAATAAGTCTCTAGTAGTCACTTCCCAAAACAATTTATTCTTTTATGAAGGAAGATATTTATTATTTACAGTTACTTCTCTGTTTGTATTAAAAAGGAAGCTTCGGATATTTACATTTTCCTATGTTTCCAAAGCCAGACTTTGATATTTTTATAGTTTGCAATGCAAAAGCTTCCCTTTTGAATTTCTCTCTCTGACCCGGTTGCTCAGAGAGCAACTCACAGCTTATTCTTTTGATCCTATTTTTTTGACCCTTATGATTTAGTCCCGGCTCAGACACTAGCCTCGGTATCTTGTGTTTCCAAACAATATGTAAGAGTCTCAAAAGTTCTCTTTTTAAATTCCTATTACCCACATTCATTAATTCCCCAGGGAGATTGCCCGTGGTTCAAAAGCACCCATGTAATAGGATCATCAAAGATGTCATTATTGTGACATATTCTCTCTTGATCTTTCACTCTCATTTTAGCTTTGATTTCCTGGCTGAGATATCTCATTATTTGCCAGATATTCAAAATGAACACAATGAACTTTTGAGATGATTCTCTGGAATCAGATAGAGAAAACAATGGCCTTACTTTATAAATATATATATATATATAATTTTTCTATTTTAAAATCTAAATATTCACACATCCACTCATTTTACATGAATTTTGGTAATAAACTGGTCACTTTGATTATTTTTTAACCTTAGGCAAAAACTTTTTAAAGTTCTCCCTCCTTTCTTTGAAAACTATAAAACTGAACAGATCCCCAGTTTTATTTCAAAGCCTCTTCTGTGATATTTAATCACTGAGAAATGTAAAGAGAATCTACTAATTACTATCTCAAATTGCCTTACACACTTTCTCCTACATAAACCATATCCTTATGTTTAATGGAATTTCTATAATTTTTCAGGTTTATCTTCAGAAAATGGGTGTTTATTGTACACAAATGCCATGCTTTGTGAAGTCTTCGCTATTTTGAATAACATTCTATAAATAGCTTATTTGAATTAAAGAAATAGAATACCTTTAGTCAATATAGTACTTTCATTGGGAATTCTAGGATATAGTCTTAATAGCCCAAATTTTAGATCCCACAAATATTTCTGCATTATGTTTCTGTCACTGATACTAAAGGTCAAACCAGAAGGGTCTTTAAAATTCAAAGTACAGAGATTGTCATAAAGTATGACATCAAGTCAAAAATATAGCTACAAGATCATAAACTACTATTAAAACATCAAAAATAGAAAGCCATTGTTTCCAGACATATCCTCCATCTAGGTCTATGCAATTCTGAATACAGCGCTTCTCTCACCCTTCCCTAAAGTGACGCCACATCAGAGCATCCTTGAGGGATTCAAAAACTGTTTCTTTGAAGAGTTCTCTAAGTTTTCAGAATAGAATGGAAAGAAATCTAAAAGGGCAAAAATCAGAATTATAAGGTAGATAGCATCGGGTTTATCAATGAAATTACCTTGTGACTGCCCATGCCACCTTAAAAGAGTAAGTAGGTGCATCGCCATGGAGAGGGAGGAACTTTCCTTGCCACAATTGTCCTGGCTTTGACCTCTTCAATGAAGGGTTCCATCTTCTTAATAGTCTATAGTCTATCTTCTTAATAGTCTATCTTCTTAATAGCCCCTATAGTCTTCCTATGTCCTGTGAGAAAATCTCTTATGATTGCCCTCTTTGGAACCTCAAAATAATTGCTGTAAGCTTCCAAGCAAACCTCTGGCTTGAATTTCATTCTCCCCGTAGTTCAGCCTCATCGTCTATGAGTGGAGTTGACGCAGTAGCAACCACAGCAGTGAATTTGGTTTTGCTTCTGGGCTACGTTGCTCACCTTGGAAGTCACAGTTTTTTGTCTTTGTTTTTTCCAGCAGTTTTAGTAGCATATAATTTGCATATACAACTCGGTAGTTGAATCACATCAAGAAAAGTTGTGCCATCATCCCCATAATCAGTTTTAGAACATTTTCTTCATTCTTTTCTTTAAAAAAAATCATTTTATTGGGGGCTCTTACAACTCTCATCATAATCCATACATACATCCATTGTGTCAGGCACCTTTGTACATCTGTCTCCCTCAAAATTCTCAAAACATTTGCTTTTTACTTGAGTCCTTGGTGTCCGCCCCTCATTTTTCCCTCCCTTCCCGCTGCCCCTTGATAATTTATAAATTATTATAATTTTGTCATATCTTACACCATCCGACGTCCCCTTCACCCACTTCTCTGCTGTCCGTCCCCCAGGGAAGAGGTTATATGTAGATCCTTTTCATCTGTTCCCCCTTTCTCCTTCACCTTCCCTCCAGTCTCCCGCATTTTCTTCATTCTTGAACACACTGTTATTAGCTGCTCATTTCCCCCAAACCTCCGCTGCCATACCCCCACATCACCCCACAATAAATAGATAAATAAATAGGTGCTACCATCAAAGTAGGTGTTGACTTATCGTGACCCTATGGGACTGGGGGTAGTCTTTCTCCCACAACACGAATAGTAGTTTCAAAGGGTGGGCTCTGTGGACTGCAGCCAACTCATTCCCACAAGGAACCACCAACCCAGTTATTGGCTCCATAGAGTTATCTGTCCTGGATTTCACATGCAGAAACATTTCTTTAAAAGACAAAAAACTAACAACAATAGCAAAGTAAAACAGACAAAACCCTCAAAAGAAAAGAAAGCAGAAAACATTAAAAACTAGAACAGATCAAAATGGTGCATACGGAAGCCAACCATTTGTGTTGGCCATTTCTTGGTAGGCCTTCTAAGACAACTCAGACGTAGATGGTGGAGAGAACTTGTCGGCAGCCGTGCGCTGATTTTTAGAGACGTTTAGACAAGCTGTTTGGAAAGAACCCTAGTGCCATATTTTTTGACTTGCCCTCACACAAACGAGAAAGAGCTAGAGAAAATCACACAGTCATGAGAGTTCATAAAAGTAAATAGAGAGAGCGTAGCTGTGAACTGCATTGTAGTATCCAAGTTGCTTCCAAAAGACTCCTGCTCTTTCCTATACATAGCCTCCTTATTCACCTAACCAATTCATTTCTGAAATCCTAAGAAGTACATTCATTCCTGTGGGCCAAGGCTGGTAACTAGATAAGATAGCATTCCCCCCTGGGAATATTGTAATAAACTCATTCAAACTAAACTAATCTTTAGTTTGAATGAGTTTCATACTATTTCTAACAATAAAGTTAAATTAAAAAGTAGGAGAAGAAAAATAGGAAAAGTGAGCAAGAAAAAAAAAGAATTGAATTCAAAGTAGCTTAAACCATTCCAGTCCAGCAATAATTTACTCTCAAAATGTGAACATGTAGCTTAGGCTGCCTGTGATGGGACTTAAAAGCATAATTAGTAATATCTGTATGTACAAACTACCTAGCACATAGAATAGAGCGTTTCTGAGCAAGTCATGACAAAACATGCAATTTGCACCTATTTATCTACGAATCAAGGAGCCTGGTAGCCTAGTGGTCATGCACTGGACTGTGGCCTGTACGCAGGAGAAAGACTGGGCCGTGTACTTCTGTAAACCCTGACCATCTGCAACCCCATGGAGAGGAGTTCTACTCCATCATATCTTACACCATCCGACGATGGCAGTGAGTTTGGGTTTTTAGTTATAGAATTAAAGCTCAGAAATAATTGCTAAGTTGCACACCCACTTAGAACGTGAAGAACTAAAAGATTTTGTTTTGTTTTATGAGAGAGGAAGAAAGTTTTTTATCACTCACATTAGAATTGCCCAATTCTAATTGGGCATATCTGGTGACAATTAAAAATGCAAAAGTTGTGTTGTTATTTTTCGTTCTCTACGGATGGTGTAACCCTGCGTTGCCCTCATCCAGGATAGGGTTATCCTAAAGGTTGAAATTAATGATTTTTTTATTTGTTTTGCATCTGTTTTAAAAAGTGCAAATTGAAACTCTGATAAAGAAAATAAATGACCTTCAGTTTTGATAACTGATTAAAAACAGTATGTAGAACAAACCTCAGATAATGACAGGAATATGACTGGCAATGGAAATGGTGTCTAAGCCAGAAGTTTAGGCAAACATACAGGCACATTCTATGTGTCATGTGTGGCCCAAAATTCCAATTTATTACAAGAAGAAGACATAATTTTATTTATAGCCATTAAATTCTTGAAACTCCTTCAAAAATATTATACAATATTTTCTCAATTTGGAAATGGAAACAGCTTGACAAGACATGCATGCATTTACCCTCACAGTCAGTCTGATGGCAATGGCATCCATCCACTGCTAAACAGTTCAACGCTACTGAGTCCAGATATAGCGTACACTAGAAGAGTTCAGCAAAACAACAAAAGACTTCCATATGAAAACAAGCCATGATCTTTGGCAGAAAATAAAAGCAATCTTAACTCAAGCTCTCTACAGCAGTTTTGCATGCATGCTATTAATAACAATGTTAGCAAGAGTTTAATAGGCAAAATTAAGCAAATTTAAATTGGGCTTATTATAGGAATTTAAAATATTTCTTAACTTTTTAGAAAAAATTATTTTCTAAAATAAAGCAAAGAGCATGTGAACATACAACAAAAGTGGCAACCCAGTAAATAAAAGGAAATTTAAAGGAAAATATTTGTATAACTATGAACGAGCAGATCTCCATATAATAAACACCAATGCTAATTTCTGAAGAGATGAGTTTCTAGCCTCAATAAATCAAGGTGCCAAGTTCTGTGCTCTCTAGTACCGAGAAAAGAAAAAGATGAAAAGAAAATCTTTAAACTGCTGCATGACTAGATCAACTCCAGAGACGCGAAGATTGCAATATAAGTGATAATGATTTACATAATGTTGAAGTCATTTCTAATAATTTCTTCAGTAATTTTAATTCATCTTCTATGACCCCATTACAATGTTCGAGGCATTTATTTCTTTAAGAATTTCAACAACGACGTTGATTGCAGCTATCTGGGCAAGGGAACTCGATTAGCAAAGTGGGTTGGAGCAGAAAAGGACCGCCTGGGCTTCGAGCGGGAAGAACAGTTAGGCGAGCAGTTTTTTCAAGTTTGGATTATAGGCGATAAGGCTCCAGCCGCTGAACAGAGTGGAAGAAAACTGGGAAGCAGAACTCAAATTGATCAAAGAGACTCAACTTACTGGTCAGTCTCTGATAGAGAAACTGATCAAACCTTCTAGACTAATGCAGTCAGTCACCCTTAAGGTCTGAAACTGAACTCACCACCAAGATAGAATAATCAACCCTTTAAGAGCAAAAGGGTAGCTCTTACCCAAGAAGTAAGAAGTACTGCTTACTTTCGGTGAGGAAAGGGAATCGGAACAAAATGTATCTGCTCTGTAAACCGACCCCTAAATCACAATGACAAGTTATTGATTTATTTTGTAAAGAGTAGTAAGGCTCATTTCTAAGGGGCAACCACACAAAGCCCTCTCTCTGAAAAGGTCTGTTCCTTGGGCTCCGAGGTATTTCATTTCCATGCATCCATCAGACTCTTGTGTGCCTGTACTGAGCGCCTCCTAACCTGCACATAGAACCGTATTACAGGTTGACTTCAAGGAGCTCACGGAAACCTGGGGAAGGCAGATATGAAGAACCCACAATTACAATGAGACTTGAGAAAATGCTACTTTTTAGGTGTGTTTGAGTCAACGTCACTCACAGTGCCCTATGTGTAAGAACAGGACTGCCCACAGGGAGTTCTCGGCTGCGGTATTTTGTGGACACGGCTCACTAGGCCCTTCTCCCATGAAGCCACTGGATGAGTTCAAACGACTGGACTTCCAGTTACAGCTATGCTGCTCTGGGTTGTCTACAGAAACAAAACCAGGGACACTTGCATATGGAGAAGAAAGAATTTTATATCAAGAAGTAACTTTATAGGAAGACGGTGTCCCAGTTCAACTCAAGTCCAAGGGTCCAATGGTAATGGTAGCCCTCTGCAGGCTCACATCGCTGCAGCTCAGTGTCACCGAAAGGTCATGCAGGAAGCAGGGAGCTCACAGGCCAGATGGAGCAGTCATGTGGGTCCAAGGTTGGCAGGAAGATGGCTGGTTAGCAGTTCCCAAGGTGGCTCCCAGGGTCCGTGAGCACATGGGCCACACCCTGGAGGCAGGAACAGAATCCCAGCAAACAGAGAAGGCAAAGAAGCAGAGATAGGGGAGAAGCGCCCACCCTCTATCTTATAAACTGGTCAAACATTTCCAAGGAGACATCATCAGACTGTGACATGATTGATGGGCTGGACGCCACCCCTACCCTTTCACACAAATTCAAGTTGACATAAAAACCTAACTGCCATAGCAGCCAATTGCTTAACAATTGCACCACCAAGGATCCTTAGAAATTGCTATAATAGAGTTAAGTACAGGTAATGTAGGATGTGAAAGAGGATCTCTTAAGACACTCTGAGCATTCTAACGGTATTCCTAAAAGTAATAGTGAAAAAGTAAGATCAGGATAGTCAAGTTGAAGGGCACTAAGGTAAGAAGGACCACACTGTGGAATCCTTTGACAAGGCTGACACCTTATCAAGACGCACCTGTGTGTGTGTCTCGTTTGCATAGCCGTGGGGATTGAAATTGGACTTTACCCTGAAAGTGAGGAGAGAATTTAAACAAGAGACATTGATTATAAACAAAGAAGTGACAAGCTAAGATTAGTTTCAGAATTTTCCCTCTGAAGGTGTCTAGGTTGGATAAAAGATCTCAAAAAAAAAAAAATAGAGAGAGAGAGGAGGGGGGAGATTCCATTCCACTTGATGAGAAATGCCTGCCTAAACTGAGACTATGGCAATGTGCCCCCCCCAAAAAAATGCAATATTAAAGTAATATTAAAGAGGAAGAAACAACCGAGTTTGGTCGTTGATGGTCTGTGGAAGCTAAAGAAAATAAGTCTATGGTTATTCCTTATTTCTGACTTGAGGGATTCGGTGGGTTACTCATAAAAAACAATAAGGTGACGAAGTTAGAATTTAATTAATAATACATTAACTGACATCTCATGTTACATTTTGCTCTGAATTTTCCCCCTGATTTCCCACACTGCTATCATCGCTCACTGCTTTGAATGACGTGTCAGTCGATTTTTCTGCTGCGGCTCCACAGGCAGCACCTAGGAACACAGAGTGCATTTGTGCACTTGTGAGATCAGTTGTCAACATCAGGTGGTCCTGGTTTAAAGGGGAAGAAATTCCTGCTCTTAATTTTCTCTTTTTCTATAATATATATATGTAGGATTCTGGGTAGAATATCTTTCTATCAAAATTACTTATTTCTTAAGCACTGTCATAGCTTTGTATTTTGTCAGACTACTGAAGTTCCCAAACAACAAAGCCAAAAGGTTATTAAACACAAATATACCAACTGTTTCTCTTTTGTTGATAATTTTCCTTCTCAAATTATAAACAGATACCCTATTCCCTGAAATCTTGTCATTGTCAGTCAGCTCCTTTCATTCCACACTTCATACCATCTGCTTCGCCTGTAAGCTTATTCAATCATTCTAAAGGGCAGCATCTACTCCTTTCCCTGGTGTTCAAAATCTTTGCACTCTATAAATTTATATGATAATCTAAGAGCTGGGGGGAGGATCAAAAATCCCTTTAAAATGAAACAGGATCATGGCAAGCAAATGAGAGTCTATCTGCAATAGTGCATTAAAATAACCATATAGAAGAACAAACTTTTGGAAGGAGAAAAGAAGAGGTGAGAAAACTACCTGATAATGAGAAATGAAATTAAACCCCAAGCAACCTTAACAGTTACTTCACATGAAAGACTATTAAAATTCCTCAAAATAAAGTACAAGATGACTGAATCTTAAACATGGCACTGCACAAAATAACAAAACACAAAGGTGTCACATGCACAAGGGTCCATTTATAAACATTTCAAAAACCATGCATCTAAGAATACATCCATACATGGCGAAGTAATGACATTTTGATCACAGAAATCAGCAGAGTGCTATCTTTTAGCTAGGACAAAGGGAGTATCTGCAAAGAAGTTCTTGAAAGCTATTGATGTTCTAAGATTTTATCTGGAACATGATATAGAGACGTTTTCTTTGTAGTAATCCATTACACTCTGCTTTAATATTTAATATAATTTTCTATACAGGTGTTATATTTCATAAGGGAAACAAAATTCTTAATGAAACAGAGAACAGGTAAGTACACTGAAGAACTTTTCTTCATTCCGGTTATCATCAATCTGCGAACATTTTCCTACCAAGTTTGCTGGAGCAATTTCAATGGAGTCATTCAGGAAAAGAAATTAGATAAGGCCATGAAAAACAACGCACCGCAAAAGGTAACGAACCAAAGAGCACTGCATTTTCTTAAAAATATATCTTTCTCACATGAACATTTTTTAAAACTAGAAAGCCATAGCCAGAAATTTTACAACGTTATTTAATTCCGTGTCTCTAAGACTGATGCGCCACTACAAAGTGAGCAACAGAACCTGTGAGGAGCCTGGTCCTCACAGCTATCAACCCACTGAAGTGAAGAGAGCATCTGTGCCCAAAGCAAAGCTCAGAACTATTGGGATTTTTTTAACAAATAAATGATTGGCTTTTGTGACTGAAAATTTAGTCATTAAGATGGAAGGTTTGGCTGACTTCAGGAATGACAATGAATGGAACCAGTTGCCAGAATAGCATCCTCAGGCAGTCTCTTTGTTTCCATCTCTCAGATCTGCGGTTCTCTGCTTTGTTTTCTATTCTCAAGCAAACTTTCTCCTTAATGTGGGATCGTCATCTATCAAATTACATGGTTTTTAAATTAATGACATTATGGGAGTCTATGGGACATTATGGGAGGTACCGAGAAAAAAGGATGAATGAACAAAAACAAGGACACAGGAAGGAAGTGGGATGAACACTGTGGCAATGAAAGGATTGCAACTGATGCCATGAAACAAAGAGGTAAGTATTCCTTAGGATAATCAATCATTTGAGCTTAAAATGGTAGCATTTGCCCCAAGAAAAAGTTCAGAATGGTTAAAAAAGAAGGAGGTATAGAAAACACAGAAGGGGAAGTCAAATAAGTGATAGTGCATTATGAGCGTTGCAGCCCATGAGATGAACCAAAACGTGTTGTTTTGTAAGAAACTCTGTGCCCTGTAAACCTTCACCCAGTTCACACACATACAAAAAATTTTCAAGGATCAGTCTAATATAGAACTTTTAAAAACACTCATTTAAATAAATATATCCATGCAAATATATATTCACTAGATGCCCTGTCTTTATAGTATGGTTGAGAATCCATGAGTGATCAGTTAATCAACTCACTCAAACATGCTCTGCATCTAACAGAAAGATTGGGGGTTAAAGTTTACTCAGGCACCTGAAAAGAAAAGTCTACTGATCTTTTTCTGAAAATTAGCTTTAAAAAAATCTATTCTGACACATATGAAGTCTTCATGAATCAAAATCAACCTCACTGAAATTGTTTGTTATTGTTGTTTTAATAGTGTTGATAAAGGCGGACTACATTCATCATTCACTATTAAAAGTTGTGAAAACACATTTTCTCCTTTTGTGTCAATATCCTTTTCTAGCCTCCAGGGATCAAACTAAATTAATAATCCCTGTGTTATCTAATTTTAAAGTATTAATCTACTAATTTTCCATGCTGAAGATGACTGCCATCAAGAAACATAAACTCAAAAAACACAAGTGGAAATGCCATTTATATGTTCCAAGTCAGACAAAAGAAATGTTCGTATTTGGAGTCCTATAGTTATGTATCTAAAAGAATCGTTTTTATAAATTCCCCATGAGCCTTTTTTTTTTAACAATTGAACAGAAAAGAACTTAGGGCATATTCACCGTCAGATTAACTGATAAATCATGTTTCAGAGTTTTTTTCTCCTTTAGTAAGTTATAGTAATTTTACTCAGCTATCTAAAATGTTTACTCTAACTAAATATTTATTAAAATAAATCTCTGTGTGCCGGTATATTTTTCCTTGGAAAATCCGTTTTCCCATAGTAGAACTCTTTGGCTATATGATGAAGCTTCCCATAGACTCCCATAATGTCATTAATTAAAAAACCATGTAATTTGATAGATGACGATCCCACATTATGGAGAAAGTTTGCTTGAGACTAGAAAACAAAGCAGAGAACCGCAGATCTGAGAGATGGAAACAAAAAGACTGCCTGAAGGTGTTACTCTGGCAACTGGTTCCATTCATTGTCATTCCTGAAGTCAGCCAAACCTTCCATCTTAATGACTAAATTTTCAGTCACAAAAGCCAATCATTTATTTGTTTAAAAAAAAACAGTTTGAGGGGACTTCCGGCAAGATGGCGACTGAGTAGTACATAGCAGAGGGACTCCCCAGAAACCAGTGCAGGAGAGCCACTGAAAGGGAAATTCCACACCGCCGGGTTGCAGGAGGTACATCATAAAGAGAAGAGGCGCAGATCCACTAGGTTCTGAGGAGCCGTGGGGTTCGTTTGGGCTTACCACTGTGGAGGCCAGCAAGGCTAACCTTAGCCTTGCCCACAGTCTCGGCCAGAGCTCAGCTCCTTTGGTCAGCCCACGGGCTTTGCTTCAACACAGTCACACCTTGCCATCGCCTCTGGGCAGGGTTTAAACCCCTCCAGGTCAACGGTCAGGCAATCAGTGATCAGCTATATCTTTACTTTTGTTTCTCTCTTCTCTTTCCCCCCAAATCTCAGCAGGCTCAGTTTTTATTTCCTCTTCTCTTTCCTCTCACAGGCCACTCCCCTTCACCTACAGCAATGATGCCTGCCCCCCACCCAGTTGGGGTCTTAAAAGCTTAAAGATAAGTAAGCACCATCTAGCTGAGAAGCAACAAAGTCCATATGGAAAAAGCACACCAGCCTATGTGATCATGAGGTGTTGATGGGATTAGGTATCAGACATCAAAGACCCAGAACAAAAAATTATATCAACATGAATGAGGGGGGTGGGTGCAGAGTCAAGACCCAAAGTCCATCTGTAGACCATTAGATATTCCCTTCCAGAAGGGTCACAAGGTATTGATGAACCAGTCAGGGTGTAGTATAGCACCACTGAAACATACAACTTTCCTCTAGTTCTTTGATCTTTCCTCCCCGCCCCAACTATCATGACTCCAATTCTACAAATCTGGCTAGACCAGAGCATATACATGGGTACAGATAAGAGGTGGAAACACAGGGAATCCAGAACAGATAACCCCCTCAGGACCAATAATGAGAGTAGAGATGACAGAAGGGGATGGGGAAGGGGAAGGTGGAGAGGAAAGGGGGAACTGATCACATTGATCTACATATAACCGCCTCCCTGGGGACAGCAGAAAAGTGGGTGAATTTGTGAGTATAAGACATGAAAAAATAATAATAATTTATAAATTATCAAGGGTTCATGGGGAAGGGAGGTTGGGGGAGGGAGGGAAGGAAAATGAGAAGCTGATACCAAGGGCTAAAGTAGAATGAGGGTGTTTTGAAAATTATGATGGCAACAAATGTACATATGTGATTGACACAATGGCTGTATGTATGGATTGTGATAAGAGTTGCATGAGCCCCCAATGAAATAATTTTAAAAGTTTTATTATTCATCAAAAGTTTAAAAATGGGAAAAAACACTCCAAATAGTATATCATCATTCTTTTCTTCATTTTATCTTCTTACACAATAACCATCCTACTAATCAGTTGAAACCTTAATTGGCCCCAACCCAGCTTAATAGGCATCCAATATTCTGTCTGGCATGTATTCCAGCCTTTATATCAATTTAATTTATATAAATACATTCTTAAAGGAGGTTTTTCAAGCTTGCCAAGTGGTCATCCAAGGAATAAATAATCTAATCTCTCTTTTCTTCGGAGTTTAACTCCAATAATATCTGTGTCACAAGCATTTTCGTGTTAATTCTGCCACCCCTCGGCATCCACCTAGAAGATGTGAGAGCCGGGCCTCAGAGAGCTGCACAGCAATGCTCAGGGCAGGCCTGTTCTCAATAGCTGAGAAGAGTAGCCTACATGGGCCATCAATGGTGAGCGAGTGAACAAACTGTGGCCCACACCAGAGTAAATCAAAAAAGTATTGCTACCGTGTTCTACTTTATTTTTGCTGTTGTTGTTTGTGGGGCTGTTTGTTTGTTTGTTTGTTTGTTTTGAGCTTAGCTTGTTTGTCACTAAAGACTCCAAGTTCACTTCAATTTTACGTTTCCTCCTCCTTTTTTTAAGCTACTTAGACCATTATTTAAGTTTGAGAGATAAGGAATCTGGAAGGATTTTTTAAATTTCTTTTTAAAGAAACATACTATATATATTGACATAACCATCTCAAGAAATGAAATAATAATATCCTGTTACACTCTCTACATATGTGGGGTTTTTTTCTTGACCCTCCTTCTCCCTCCTCCATCAATAACCTAGGGTACTAGTTTATGCATGCATCCGTTTATAAGGAATAAAAAGTGAGAATTCACGTCTCTGTAACCAGTGGGTGACGGCAGACAAGTCTCTCGGTGTCACACTTGTCTCATTATGTGTCTTCAAAATAGAAGTCCAATCAGAACAATGGCTTTGAAGGGGTCTGCTGGGCCAGTTAAATTCAAGGCAGAGAGGTCAGTACAGAAGATAATTCCTCTCCACATGCAATGACGCTGAATGCAGGATGATCACAGGCCCGTGGGTGGAAAGTCTTGTGGATCCAGTGGTGGTAGAGGCATCTCAGCGCTGGCAGGGGTCTCCACGTGGCTCCTTCAGCTCCAAGGCTCTGACTGCCATCAGCCTGTCTCCCTGTGTCTTTTCAGCTCCACTGTCTCCCAGGGTGTGAGCAGAGAGAGAGCTGTGTGTCTCCCACCTCCAGGGAGAAATACAGGAGTTCCAGAATCCTCAGGAGAAGGCCATGTCCACACAGAGGTCTCATTGGCTATATCCTGATTGACAGGCTACACCCCACCCCTTCACTCTGAATCTGCAAACTGACACCAGATTATGTAACTACCTCACTAATGTACAAAGATAAAAGTGGATTCATGGTCTGGTTACCAGGGAAGGGAGTAATGGTGATGGAGAAATTGCACTAGTTAAGATTAGAGTTACAAAGCCAATTATTGTAATTACTGTCAATAAACTTTGCACTGTAAAAATTTAAACTGACAAAATCTGTGTGATAAATATACTTATAAAAATAACCCCCCCCCCAAAAAAAAGGAGCAGCTATGGGATTTAGTTCCTTGGTTTAAAGTATAGATTTCCACACTTATTTTACATACTATCCCCTTTTCAGAAAACTATTAACCAGTATACCCTGCAATTAAAAGCTTTTGTACTATAGTCCATAATCTAGGATAAAGTGGTGGTATATTTTTTGCAGCCCAGATGTCACTCAGAAACCCCTAGAGAGCAGTACTGTCCACTTTGGAAAACAGAGTCAGAGAAACCTCCAAACCTTGGGCATATGTGGTCATTGTTTCATGGGTCATGTCAATAAATTAACCTATTAATGTATTTGGTCCTTCGGTTCTACCTCCTAGTTCTTTGTGTCGTGTATGAGGTCTTGAAAACTTGCAAGTGACTATCCAAGGCACAAAAATTGGTCTCTATTCACCTGGAACAAAAAAAAAGGAGAGTCATGAGCAAAAGGAGGCTTTGGAATGTGTGACTAATTGCCTCAATGCAGAACTGCTTCCTTTTGCCATGAGAACACATGAACTAGATGATGCCCATTTCCCATCACTGAACATTCTGGTCAAATATTCCATAAATATAAAGTAAGAAATTATATAACATAATTTCCAATTCTCATGGATTCCCGTCTTTGAGGAGCCATGGATACTGGATGAGAGTGTGAAAGAATTGCCCTAAAATAATCTTTAACCTTATTTTTTAAATCATTTTATTGGGGGCTCATACAGTTCTTATCACAATCCATGCATACATCCATTGTGTCAAGCACATTTATACATTTGTTGCCATCATCATTCTCAAAACATTTGCTTTCCACTTGAGCCCTTGATATAAGCTCCTTGTGTTCCCCCTCCCTCGCCGCTCCCCTCTCCCTCATGAACCCTTGACAAATTATAAATTATTATTACTTTGTCATATTGTACACTGTCCGACGTCTCCTTTCACCCACTTTTCTGTTGTCTATCCCCCAGAGAGGAGGTTATATGTAGATCCTTGTCATTGTTTTCCTCTTTCTACCCCACCTTCCCACCACCCTTTTAAATCACCCTAAATAGCCTCAAAAATCCAGCAAGAGATAATCTTAAATAATAAAAAAGACCTGCCTTGAGCATGGTGCTCCTTTAAGATCTGTCTATCTCAAAAGAGCCATGGTGGCACAATGGGTTGAAGTATTGGGCTGCTAAGCAAGAGATCAGTTGTTCAGACCCACCAGCCACTCTGGGGGATGAAGATGACATTTGTCTGGTCCCATTAACCTATAGACACAGCAACACAATGGAGTAGTTATCCTCTGTCCCAGAAGATTGCTATGAATTTAAATCAACTCAACAGCAATGGGTGGGCATATGAGATCAAACTAACAACAGCAACTCAAAAGATAAGATAGGAACATTAGAGGGCAGTAAAGTTATGGTAATGGGAGAAGGAGAACTCAAAAAGGTGAGTGAGAATGGTTGGTTAACTCCAAGAATATAATCAATGTCACTGGATTGTACATATAGAAGCTGTTGAATAATGTGTTTTGTTGTGTATATTCTCAATGCAACAACAAAATATTTTCATGTTTTTTCTCAACAACCCTACCCCTTAGGGCCAGCTCATGAAATTCAGACCAGCCAGCACATTCTCCTCTTCTCCTCTAGGCCCTGTGAACCAGGTCCATGGATGTCAGAGGCCAGACTCAACCTGTCTCTCTATTGCTGTACTTCTCTCGCTTGCACTCAACAAGTGGATGCAGGTGGTGCCGTAGCAAACAGTTCAGCCTGCCCACATGTCCCTTTAACGTTCAGTCCTAGAATGGAGATTTTCTTCAGGGCTCCAGATTTTCCCCAGCTTCTGACAAAAACCACTAGTTCAAGAATCAAAAACCAAAGAGTCCTTTTTCTTCAATCTCTCAGCAATGGCCCCTTAGGCAAGACTCTTAGAATACAAACATCCTTGGGCAGTGGGGAGGGAGGGTGACTTATCTTTTCAGAGCCTTCTTTGCAAGCTGGTCCTAACCATTTAAAGATTCAAATTTTAATGGTTCAAGGCAAGTCTTACAAACTCTCTGTTTTCATACTTCCCAATAATCATTTCTATCAATCATTATCTGTGCAATAATAAGCAGAAGAAATCAGTATAAATAAAGTAGAATCAGATCCTAGACTCAATTATTAAAACAGTCAAGTTCAGTCCTTATTTAAATTCTTTTCTTTCTTTCTTTTTATTTTTCTTCTTTTCTAATCAGGGGAGAGCGCGAACGCAGTCCCCACTACCTCAAATTATGCAGTTGAGTTTCCCACATTTGGGGAAATCGCAGGGGTCAGCACATCCGGAGTGCAATGGATAAGCCTCGCCCTGGGAAAACCACCTTCGTGATCATGGTATCTCCCCTGCCAGGTAAGTACTGGCTTATTTAAATTCTTATCTAAACTATTCTATTGATACAAAATATGGAATTAGGCCTCTTGAGAGCATAAAGCCAGAACCAGGCTTTCTGTCAGCCATTTTCCTTAAGCAGCATGGTTTCTGAGAAATTCAAGAGGTGATTTCTACCCTTGAGCTCAAAATATACATGAACAACTTTCATTTTCATCATCTCAAACATGAATAGCCAAAGACAACAACCAAACAAAATAATCAAAGCTTTAACTTCCCATATTCTTTCCAGAAGGCAACCCAGCAAACTGCATAGTCATATCTGACTTCTGGTTAACCAAAGCAGAAACACTACCATGAGGAGGAGATCAAACAAACACCCACTCTCCATCCTTATGATTGTTTCTCTCTAGTACCCAACTCCCAAGGTACCATACTGTGTTAGTCTGGGTAAACTAGAGAAACAGATTCATAGACACACATATGTGTATAAGAAAGAGGTTTATATACAAGAGCAATTGAATCTTCAGAAAACATCCCAACCCAGTCCAGATCATCTCCATATGTCTGATTCCTCTTCAGACTCACATAACACATACAATGAGACCAAATGCAGGGAGATCACAAGCCAGTGGGTGGAAAGTCTTGTGGATGCAGTGACTGGAAGTTTCTCAGCACTGGTAGGGTCTCCAAATAGCTCCTCCAGCTCAGGGCACTAGCGTAGCTACATGTTTCTTGTCAGCTGCAATATTTCCCAGAGAGTAAGCATGTGTCCCACCTACAGCGAGCTATTTATCTCCGTAGTGCCTACAGATGAGGTCATCAAGCTTTGACCTGATTGACAGACGGAACTCCACCCCTTTACTCATAAGCCTCAAACTGAGAACACATTATTCAACTACCACAACCCCATATCAGCACACCGAACCCTGAGGACATTCCTGCACAGAGCTTCTAAGGCACCGAGAGGACTACATGGCCAACACCCCCTTGAGACAGGATATTCCCTTGCTGGAGCTTACTGTGACACAGGTCAATGCTGGGGCCACATGAGGGGAAGTGAGTCAGGTCGGAACTCCCAACAGTGGGGTGAACCAGGAAAAGAGCATAACAGATCAGCAATGGGAGAAAAGCAAAGCCGAAAAACCCCTTGAGGAGGCCCAGATATAGACTTCCAGTTAGGAGGGACAGTTCCCAGAACGCTCCATGACCAGTGGGAAGATTATCAGTGGACTATCTAAAGGTCAGTAGACAGACCTGGAGTTATGTACACTTTCTTTGGGTTTTTTGCTAGGTTTTTTTTTCTCTTTTTATTCAATATTTGGTTTTCTCTTTTTGCTGTGTCTCAATTATTGTTAGTTTGTCTACATATATAATAGGCATGGGAGAAAGAAATGGTACTGACAGTTCTAGGGAACTTGTGTGGGGAGAAGGCAAGGGGGGGAAGGAGGCCAGGGAGGGAGCAGTCAGCAAACAACACCATACATGGGGAAACAACTAGGGAATTAATATCAACAATAAGGAGAATGTAGAGATCCTGGTGGTGTTGAAGTAACAGCTATCTGTCTGAGTGGAATTACTAAAAGGCGAAAGAAGAGTAAGCATTATGGTAGGGCAAGAGGAAGGTAAAAGGAAACAGAGGTAAGATCTAGGAAGCAAAACTATGGATATAGGCATAAACATAGGTGTGTACTAATATAAATATATTAATTTATAAAAATAGAGGTATTGGCCTATGTACATATATTTATATGGCAATACATTGAGGTAGTGGGCAGATTTGGGACCTTTGTTCAAGCTCTCCCTCAATTCAAGAACACTTGTTCTAACAACCTAGCATTCTGTGATGCTCACCCTCTGCATGATCACTGAAGACAAAATGGATGCACATGCATCAGAAGATACAAAACAAACAAACAAAATATATTGCTGAGAACGAGATGGGTCAAAGCAAAGACCCAAAGCCCATCTGTAGACAATGGGCCATCCCCTCACAAAAGGGTCACAAAGAAGGGATGAATTAACCAGGGTGTAGTATAGCACCAATGAAACACACAATGTTCCTCTATTTCTTTAGTGCTTCCTCCCCACAACTACCATGACCCCAACTCTATCTTACAAATCTGGTTAGACCAGAGCAGGTACACTAGTACAGATAAGAGATCTCAACACGCAGAATTCAGACACATTAACCCCTCAGGACCAATAATGAGAGTAGCAATACCATGAGGGTAGGGGGAAAATAAGGGGAGACGGGGGAGAAAAGGGGAACTGATAGCAACAATTGACATGCACCCTCCCACCCCCTCCAGGGACACGAACAACAGAAATGTTGGTGAAGGGAGAGAGCAGATGGTATAAAATATGAAAATTAAAACAATTTATAAATTATCAAGGGCTCACCAGGGTGGGAATGTGGAGAAACAAGGTGGAAAAAAGAGGAGCTGATACCACGATCTCCAGTAAAAAGCAAAAAATTTTGGAAACGTTGATGGCAACATATGTACAAATGTGTTTGATACAATTGATGTATGAATTGGGAAGGTTTTTGGATATTTTAATTTATTTTTTTATTAAGCGCTCATACAACTCTTATCACAATCCATACATACATCAATTGTGTAAAGCAAATTTGTACATTCATTGCCCTCATTAGTCTCAAAACATTTGTTCTCCAGTTAAGCCCCTGGCATCCACTCCTCATTTTTCCCCTCCCTCCCCACTCCCCTTCCCTCGTGAACCCTTGATAATTTATAAATTGTTATTTTGTCGTATATTTCCCTGTCCGACGTCTCCCTTCATCCACTTTTCTGTTGTCCATTCCCCAGGGAGGAGGTCACATGTTGATCCTTGTAATCAGTTCTCCCTTTCCAACCCACCCTCCCTCTACCCTCCCAGTATCGCCACTCACACAGGTCCTGAAAGGATCATCTGCCCTGGATGCCTTGTGTTTCCAGTTCCTATCTGTACCAGTGTACATCACCTGGTCTAGCCAGACTTTCAAGGTAGAATTCGGATCAAGATGGTGGGGGGGGGGGGAGCATTTAGGAACTATAGGAAAGTTGTAGTTTTCATCGTTGCCATATCACACCCTGACTGGCTTGTCTTCTCCCCGAGACCCTTCTACAAGGGGATATCTTGTGGCCTACAAATGGGTTTTGGGTCTCCACTCTGCAATACCCCCATCATACACTATGGTAAGATTTTTTTTTCTGATGATACCTGATCCCTTCGACACCTTGTGATCACACTGACTGGCGTGATTCTTCCGTGTGGTCTTTGTTTCTTCTAAGCTAGATGTCCACTTGTTTACCTTCAAGCCTTTAAGACCCCAGACGCTATATGTTTTGATAGCCAGACACCATCAGCTTTCTTTGCCACATTTGCTTATGCACCTATTTCTCTTCAACGATAGTATCATGGAGATGAGCACACAATTATATGATTTTTTGTTCTTTGATGCCTGATACCTGATCCCTTTGGCACCGCGTGATCACACAGGCTGGTGTGCTTCTTCCATGTGGGCTTTGCTGCTTCTGAGCTAGATGGCTTCTTGTTCACCTTCAAGCCTTTAAGACCCGAGAGGCTATATCTTTTGATAGCTGGGCACCATCAGCTTTCTTCACCACATTTGCTTATGCACCCGCTTTGTCTTCAGTGGTTGTGTTGGGAAGGTGACCATCATAGAATGCCAGTTTAATAGAAGAAAATATTCTTGCACTGAAGGAATACTTGAGTGGATGCTCAATGTCCTTCTGCTACTTTAATACTAAACCTTTAAATATAAGCACATAGATCTATTTCCCCATCCTCACATATAAATATATTTGCATATGTACATGTCTTTATCTAGACTTCTATAAATGCCCTTTGCCTCCCAGCTCTTTCCTCTAGTATGGATTGTTATAAGAGCTGTAAGAGCCCACAATAAAATGATTTCTTATTTTTTAAAAGAAAAATGAAGCATATAATATTCATCTGGTTCTTTGAGGCTTCCTCACACCACCCCCACACCACTACC
The DNA here is from genome assembly GCF_050624435.1 of Tenrec ecaudatus. Lineage (NCBI taxonomy): Eukaryota > Metazoa > Chordata > Mammalia > Afrosoricida > Tenrecidae > Tenrec > Tenrec ecaudatus. The sequence continues at coordinate 55,010,664 of NC_134542.1, forward strand.
CCCACTATCATGACCCAGTCCTACCTTCTACTTTGGACTAGATTGCAGTATGTACACTGGTATCCAGGTCAGATAAACATCTCAGGAACAGAAGTGGGAGTAGCAATACCAGGAGGGCAGGGATAAGGTGGAGAGATGAGGAGAGGAAGGGGGAACTGGTCACAATGGTCGACAAACAACCACACACACACACACACCCCACACACATATTGAGGGGGATGAACAACAGAAACCATGGGTGAAGGGAGACAGCAGGTGGTGTAAGATATGAAAATAATAATGATTCATAATTTATCACCAGGTCACAAGGATGTAAGGTGAGGAGGGAGGGTAAAAAGATGAGTCCATACCAAGGGCTCAAATAGAAAGTATCGTATATACTCATGTATAAGGCAAGTTTTTCAGCACAAAAAATGTGCTGAAAAACTGGGGGTTGGCTTATACACAAGTCAGTGGCATGAATGGATGTCATCTGGTCAAGCCCGACTAACAAAAGGAGGAAATCTCATGGAGCCTAACATAGAGTCAATAGCAAAGTGGGTTTGAGATGCATGAGAAGACATTCCAGAAGACATGGTGCAATGTGCCTTCCAGAAATGTAGTGTTAGTAATGCTATGGATGGCAGTGAAGACTGAGCTTTGTATGAAAATGACAGCAGTGATGGTGATGATGGTGATCTCAGGGAGGTCAGTGTTTATGATGACCTCACACTAACTGAAGCTCTGCATTGGGATACGGATGATGATGAGGAATCCAGTTTTGAAGGATTTTAACTCTTTGCATTTAAGCTTGGTTGCTGATTGAGATCAGGGAATAGTACTCTTAAGGTATCATTGGTGATGCCTTATTGTTTTTGTTGACCCTATTTTCTACTTACTGTGCTGGTTAACTAATGTTAAATGACTTGTTGTCTTTTTATTTATGGTTTTTATTTAAAATAAATATTTAAATACATTACCCCACTGATGTCTCAATTTTTTGTAATTTTATTTTCATTTGTTTTGATTATTGAAACTCACCAATAGCTTCTGTATTTTCCACCCTAGGCTTATACTCGAGTCAATCAGTTTTTTCTGGCTTCCCAGGTAATAATTAGGTACCTCGGCTCATACTCAGGTCGGCTTATATTTGAGTATGTACGGTAAATGTTTAGAAAATGAAGATGGCAATATATGTACAAATATGCTTGATACAAATTGCCTGGGCTTGGCAAAAGGGACTCCATTTTAAATCCGGTGTCTTCAGCTTGGCTCTTAGAATTCACCTCTCATCGACCTCCCTCTCACTGACCTCCCCCATCCCCTGCTCAACCCCAAACTCCTGGAACTGGCTCGTCCCAGAGCCAGAATGTTTTCTGAAGATAAGCACACTCAATCTCTACCCATCCTGGATGTATAGATAAAATTAACGACCTCTTCTCTACTGAAGCCCAGGTGTGCACAGATCCTCCCCAGCTTTGATCTTCCCAGCTGTGCCTGCCAGCAGGGGTATAAAAAACGCAGCCTAAATTCCCCAAGGCTCGGTTTCAAAAGCTCAATACCTTGAGTTGCTGAACCTGCCCGCAAGCTTCTCAATAAAGCCTGCTTCTAAAACTTTGCCAATTGGATCTTTAGTTCTGTTTCGTGCCCCAATAAACCTTACACAAATGATGTATGGATTGTTATAAGAGCTATTAGAGCCCCAATAAAATGATATATTTTAAAATGTCTATCCTACAGTATAACACAAAAATAAAACATACTGCAATTGAGTGGATTCCAACTGATAGCAACCCTCTCTAGGGTTTCCAAGACTGTACAACTTTACATGAGCAGACAACCTCATCTTTAGGCTTGTGAGTATGAACCATAGACACTGCAGCTAGCAGATCACATCATACATGCATATATATATGATACACACAGAGAGACATATACAGTAGAACCCTGGACTTCGATACTAATCCTTTCTAGAAGGAGCATTGAGATGCGATGCAGTCAAGTTCCAAATCAGTTTTTCCCATAAGAAATAACTGAAAATCGATTAATCCATTCTCAACCAAGTTTTTACCCTAACCTTGCCTTTTTATACAAAACATTACACAAAAAATTCAAAGTAAATAAGTTCAGAGTTAAATAATATAATTTAAATAAGAAACTCAACATTTTAAAAGTTTTTAACAGTATGGTCTTGTGGACACGGATGTGGGGGGGGGAGAGAGAGAGAGAGAGTCACTGTTTGGAAGGGGAATCCCCTTCCATGAAATCAACTAGCAGCTGCTTTTCAGGAGTTATTTCCCTTCTTTGCCTTTTTTCACAAGCACCTGGGTGACTTTCTTTAAAAATGAAAAAACCTGTCCAATGTGCTCTGCTGTTGGCGTATTCTTATCTGTTTTCTAAAAGAGTTTACTAAATTATCATCAACAATATCGATAACACGGTTAACTAGTTGCTTATCATAATAATTCTTTTCAATAAAACTCTTCCTTAGGACCCATGTTTCTTATCTAATAACAGTACAAAAAGCCACACAAACTAAGAAAATTATAGCAAGTCACTTGGAACTCAGCCGCAAAAGTATTAAACAACGCGTACTAACAACGCCAACTAAAGCGGAGTGACGGAAACACGAACTGCCTTTGTTTACAAAAATCACTTGTCGGGTGGATTCTGATGTTTTGTTCAAGCTCAGATGCAAAATTTTCTCGACATTTTGCATCAAAATCCGATTAGGTCGACTACTGATGTAGCCAAGTACCTATGTTCTACTGTATCTGCTTTATATATAGTGAGAGGTTTCTCTTAATGTAATAACACAAAATACATACTCAGTGTTTGTGTAGTATTTTATATCTACATTCCTCAGTCAATTTCTAAGTTATCACTCATTTACTATCTAAATGTATTTTTCCCTGATTGCTAATCTTTTGTAGCCATTTCCACAAGGACCTGTTCAGCAGTTGTTTGCTTTGTCCATAAATTCTAGAGAGAGTTCTAAAGAGTCCATATGTTTAACAAGGTAGTAACGAGGTCACGCACCTGGGACCAATGGATTACAAGCCTGGCGTATCTTCCGAGGCAGATCTGAGTCTGTCCTCAGTGAGCCTGCGCAGTCTCCAAAACACAAATTCAAAGTCATCAAGTTCATGCTGATTCTTAGCGACCCTATAATCAACGCAGAAGCCTGTGGGTTTCCAAGACTGTAACTCTTGGTGGCTGGATGTTTTAAACTCCTTATCTTGTGCTTAACAGCCTAATGCATAAACACTACACCCCGTGGGTTGCTTGAACCAGTACAGAGGTCTTGAAGTCTCGATAGATGAATCAGGACTCCTAAATCTCTAGCAGGAATGCAGGTAGGAAATGTTTCTGAGCTAGTTGTCAAAGGGCTTATAAGAAAAGAAGAAACAATAATACTTCGGCACAAGCAAAGGCAAAGCAGGCAGCAGGCTGGGAAAAGGGGGTCCGTAAATTCATATTCTCTACTCTGATCAAATTTAAGAGAAATCTGGGCTCCAAAATATTTTCAACTTTGTCTTGCTGGAGTGTGACAGGAAGAACTATTTCAGATGTTTAACCTTAGAACCTTGTCCCTTTCCTGGATTGAATAGCAGTGTCCTGCAGCAGCCTGCCACAGACAGACATAATTAAATCATTCCTTAAGAGCCATTAGCATGGCAGAAACAATTGTTATCAAGGTTAATCTCTTCAGCAACCTTTAAATTTCTTCTAGACATAAGTCACCAAGTGCTTATCAATAGTTATTTGATTTGTGGATGTTTCTGACAAAGCAGAATAAAGAACCTTCTCCTAAGATACATGAAAATAAATGGAACAACAGACCGGATGGTATTTGGAATATTTCTTCTCCTCCTGCAGAACCACAATGGAAACGTTTTGGGTTCTCATGGTCAAAAGATTATTGCCATCATTTTTTTAAATCCTCTAAACTCATCAATCAGGATACTGCTTTCATATTGGATGCAAAGAAGTGAGAAAATACACAAAGCAAACAAATGCACCCGTGCAACAGATGAAACTACTGAACAGAGACATCTAAACAACATCACAGGCTTTCATTATGGAAAACCAAAATAATTAGCAGTTTTCTCTGAAAATGCTTCCTACTTCTTTTACAAATCATTAAACATGGGCATTTTGTCATGAAATTACTGTATGATCCTATTTTTCTTTTATAATGTTCTTTTTATTTTTTCGTTGTTGTTTCAAAATAATGGCTTACCAAGTCATTAACACTTAAACCCTCTGTAACTTTCTCACAATTTAAATTCGATATGAGTAAGCTCACGTTTATAAAGGAAAGACTCATTGGCAGATTTCTGAAGAGAATAGAGGAATGATTGGTAATAAGCCTCCAAGGGAACCCTACTGGACTTTCAGTCGGGTTCTGTTTAGGCTTGTACTCTCTTGAGATACAGAAAGAGATTTCAAGGGGAAAAAACCCTCCTGGTTTCAAGTCATCTTGCGTTGATCCTGGGCATTCAGTATCTACATCTTTTTTTCTCTTGAGAGCCGCCTGCTTATGCCTAAACCAGTTATTGAAAGTGAAATTATAACAGTAAATTTTTATATTGTCAAGCTAGAGTCTCTAGAAAGTTACAAATTGAAGAGGTGTGTATTACTCACAATTTTAGAGAGAACAAACCTTTATCTATTCTAAGGGTGTCATGATACTTTATCGTGAGTTTCTGATGGAAATCAGTTGATTTTACCTTGAGAAACTTCAACTCTCCAAAGTAGAGCTGCCAGAGGAACACAGAATGACATCTTCAATTTTGACTGGGGTGGTTATTGTTATGGAGAATATAGCCCAAAGCGTAACACCTAACATACTATAGTACCTTATCTATGACTTACTCAAAAATATTTATTGAAGAACAAAATAAACTCAAAAAATGAAACCTTGATTTCCCAGTTCAGAATCTGTTCCTTCACTATATTATCATTGCTATTATTATAGCTCAAATCTTCCTCCTTCATCCCTGACTTATTCCAGATGCTTCCTAATGGGCTTCTGTGGATGTCACCCTCCTCTCTCACTGAGCTCTCAATCAATTCTCCATGTAACGGCCACCTTCCTTGCTGAAAACATGTCTTGCCATTCTTTCCATTCCCTGTTAGTTCACTGCTGCCTAAATGCTCCCATAAAGGAGAAGAAACAGCTCCAAAAATGGACTGATAATCAAAAACAAGATGCACAAAGTATGACTCTAGGAAAATTGGAAGTTATTCAAAATAAAATGGAATGCATAAAAATAGAAATGCCAGGCATTCGTGAGCTAAAATAGATTGGTATTGGCCATTTTGAATCTGAAAATCATATTATTTCTGTAATGATTCGGGATTGTGTCAACTAGACACTCCTTAGGAAAGGTAGGGCTGGGGTCCAGCCTATTCATTTCATCACAGAGGATGACGCCTCCATAGTGTCAGAGCCTTTTTGTGTAAAAGACAGAGGCCAAGTAGGATACAATTCCCTTTGACCCTTCACCTCCTGCCAGAGCTGAATCTTGCATTCGGTTCCACAATTTCCTCTTGTGTCACCTGTTGCTCCCAGGGTCTTTCTACAGACTACCAACAGCGAACTCATTAGGTTGACTTTGGGCTTCTGTATCCACCAGTCTATGTCCACTGCTGATACTACTTCTTCATCATCATCTGGCTCCTCACTCTCCTATTAAGTCCCCTGCTGATATTAGGAGCCATCAGCAGACTACTCACAGTAGATATATTTGGCCTGTACCCCTATTGTTTCTGCTTTGTCATCCTGCTACCTGTTCATCAACTAACATGAGTCAGGAGAATCCTGACTTGAATTGGACTAGATTTACCTATTTCTACAATTGTATAAGAAGTTTCTGGAAATAAATATCTTTATATATACAACACATACAAGCATCATTGGCATGCTTCTCTCGAGAATCCAATCTAGCACAGTTTGCTATGCCAGAAATGGCATATTCAAAAGGAATGGTGTCACATTCATTGTCAAAAAGGACATTTCAAGATATATCTTGAAGTACAATACTGTCTGTGATAGGAATATATCTATCTGCATACAAAGAAACCCAGGCAAGCAACAAAGCCCACATGGAAGAAGCACACCAGCCTGTGCGATCATGAGGAGTCAAAGGGATCAAGTATCAGACATCATCAGAACAAAAAATCATATCATTGTGAATGAGGTGGGCAGTGCAGAGTGGAGAGCCAAAACCCATTTGTAAGCCACTGGACATCCCCTTACAGAAGGGTCTCAGGGAGGAGACAAGCCAGTCCGGGTGCGATGTACCAATGATGAAAACTACAACTTTCCTCTAGTTCCTAAACGCTTCTTCTCCCCACCGAACCCCCACTATCATGATCCCAATTCTACCTTACAAATATGGCTAGACCAGAGGATGTGTACCGGTACAGATAGGGACTGGAAACACAGGGAATCCAGAGCAGATGGTCCCTTCAGTACCAGTGGTATGAGTGTTGATACTGGGAGGGTAGAGGATGGGTGGGTTGGAAAATGGGAACCGATTACAAGGAACTACACGTGACCTCATCCCTGGGGGATGGACAACAGAAAAATGGATGAATGGGGACGTCGGACAGGGAAAGATATGACAAAATAATTTATAAATTATCAAGGGTCATGAGGAAGGGGGGAGCGGGGAGGGAGGGGAAAATGAGGAGGTATGTCAGGGGCTTAGGTGGAGAGTAAGCATTTTGAGAATGATGAGGGCAATGAATGTACAAATGTGCTTTACACAATTGATGTATATATGGATTGTGATAGGAGTTGTATGAGCTCCTAATACAATGATATAAAATGTTTTAATTGCAAAAGGTAGCCCATGAAGACAAACTATTATAATGACATATACGAAGACCTAGAGTTTCCGAATCAAAAAGGAAGAACATGGAGGGCATACTCTACACTGAACGAACTCAAGAAAAAAAATCAGGCCTCAAGTTGCAATTCTGAAAGACTCAATGGGAAAAATATTGAATGATATAGAATGATACCAAAGAAGATGGAAAGAATAAACAGAATCATTGTACAAAAGAGGTCTTGATCCATATGATCAAGAATCCGTGGTGCTGAAGGAAGAAGTCCAAGCTGTACTTATAGCATTGGCCAAACTAACACCCCAGGTATTGATGGAACAACCATTGAAATGTTTCAACAAATGGAAGCACTGGAAGGACTTACTAATCTATGCCAGAAATCTTGTAAGACAATTAATTGACTAACTGACTAGGGAAAAAAATCCATATTTTTACCCATTCCAAAGAAAAGTGACCTAACAGAATGCACAAATTAAAGGACAATATCATTGATATCACACGCAAGTAAAATTTTGCTGAAGATCCTTCAACAACAGTTGCAGCAATAAATTGACAGGGAACTGCCAAGGATTCAGGCCAGAGTCAGAAGAGCATGTGAAACAAGGGATATCATTTCTGATGTCAGAGGGATCTTGGCTTAAAGCACAGAATACCAGAAAGATGCTTATTTGTGTTTTATTGACTATGCCAAGGCATTAGAGTGTATGGATCATAATAACCCGTGGACAACTTTGAGAAGAATGGGAATTTCAGAATACTTCATTGTGCTCATGTAGAACCTGTACATGGATCAACAGGCAGTTGTGCAAACAGAACAAGGGAATGCTACATGGTTTAAACTCGTGAATGGTATACATTAGGGTTGTATCCTTTCACCACAATTACTTAATTTGCATGCTGAGCAAATAATCAGATGTGTTGGAATATATGAAGAAGAATGCAGTATCAAGATTAGATGGTTTATTAACAATAAGTGGTATGCGGATGACACAAACTTGCCTGCTGAAAGTGAGCAGGACTTGAAGCATTTGGTGATATGCAGCCTTCAATATGGATTACAACTCAATGCAAAAAAACCCCAAATCTTCACAACTAGACCAATAGGTAAAATCATGATAAATGGAGAAAAGACTGAAGTTGTTCAAAGTTGTCTTCCTTTGATCCACAATCAATGCTGATGGAAGCAGTAGTCAAAAAATCAAATGACACATACAGGGTAAATCTACTGCACAAGGCCTCTTTAATGTGTTGAAAACCAAGAATGTTACATTCAGGACTAAGGCGTGCCTAACCCTAGCCATAGTATTTTCAGTCGCCTCAGACACACGTGACAGTTGGACATTGAATAAGGTAGACTAAAAACGAATTGATGTATTTGAATTATGGTGCTGGCAAAGAATATGGAAAGTGCCAAAAACTGCTTAAAGAACTAACAAATCTATCTTGGAAGATGTACAACCAGGTGCTCCAGGGGCAAGCATGGTGAGCCCTCATCTGACATACTGGGGGCACATTGTGAGGAAAGACCATTCCCGGGAGAAGGGCAGCAATGCTTGGTAAAAATAGAAGGAGACAAAAAGAGGAAGGCTGTAGAGAAGATGGACTGACCCAGCGGCTACAACAATGGGCTAAACCATAACATCAATTGTGAGGATGGTTCAGAACCAAGCACTACTTCATTATAGTGTACATCATGTTGCTATCAGCCACACAGTCTTGCCGGCACCTACCTAAACGTAGTCAAATTCGATGACATGCTTCAATATGGGCCACTACTGTAAATAGCATACGTTAATTGTGTAATTTAATTCATTAATTCTTGCAATAAATCCATGAGGTGTGTAGTATTGTTTCCATTTCACACATGAGAAAATGGGAGTTTACAGAGATTAAAGTCACACATAGAGACTAAATAGAAGATTTTAAAATATTCTAGAGGTTTTCTTAATGCTATCAATTGGGAATTAGATAGAATCAGATCTGATTCTAAAGGGTATATTTTCATAATTACCCAGTGCCTTTTATGAGCCATACCAGTCATCATTTAATAGAGAGTTTTCTTGATTCTTAGTGCCAAAAGTAAGGCTTTGCTAGTCTTAAGTGCTCAATCTGGATAAAAATTCAGCTTCTGGAGAGGATAAAAAGCCTTTCTTTTTTGTTTTGATCATTAAATAATATTCAGTGGAATGGGTGGCCTACCACTAGCAAGTGTATAAACTTTATGACACTCGGTTTACATTCAAAGTCCCCCTTTGTTGTGTCTTATTGTTCTTACTTTTTTATATATGTGCTGATTTATCTCTTCATTGCTCACTTTGTTGTATTGTATGAATTTTCTAATTTGCCTTCAATTATTTAAGGAGTATGATTGGCATAAATTAATCAAATAATTACTGGTCATCCCTGGCATTTCAGGAGCTGATGACACAAAAAACACCATTATCCCCCGAGGCATCCTTCATGAAAATTTTTTAAAGTTTAGAGATTTGGCTCAGAACCATGGATGTGTTTATTACTTTTTTATCACTATGAGATCAGTTACATTCAAGCACTGGTATATTTAGCATCATCATTATAGTACAAGATTTCAAAGAGGTATTTCCTGCCTTTTAGCAGAGAAACTCGGGTTTTCAAAATGAAGCTTGAATCTTGGGAGAGGCATGAATATATGGCTATTTTAATCTTGAAACTTCATTGACAGATTACTTATGCTCACTTAAATTATCTCACTTTTATGGCTATCTGAAATAATCCTAAATTGTCTTAGCTATGTTCCACTTTACTTTTTGAAACTTGTGCCTATTTTTCTTCAATTACAAAACCATTTCCTCAAAACCACAGGGGCTAGAGTTCAGGAAACTCACTGTGATAGAGACCATAATCAATAAACTAAGGTCATGGAAAAAGAACAGAGATAAATGTCCCAACTAAAACTTTGTAAAGTCTGATAAACACTTAGAATAAGAATTTGTAGAATTGTTTCTAGAGCAAATGGATAAAAACGCCATACTATATAAAGACATTAGTCATGTGGTTCGCATGGATAAACTAGTAATAAGAGATATTTATCTTTACGTACTTGAAATGTTCAGAATCTCTTTTTATCCTCATCTCCTTCCTCAAATATGGTGCAGTGGGTTACCCCTGGACCTGCAAAGATGGGGCTTTCTACTCCCATAAAATGTCATAGCCTCAAAATCCCTCAGAGGCACATCCAGCTGTCCTATGGGACATTATGAGTTGCAATGAACTTGATGGCAATGAGTTGGGGTGTGGGGGGAAGGAAGTGATGCTTGATGCTTGAAGTTTTCAGAATCTCTCTTTATTTCCACCTCTTTCCTCTAATATCAGTTTGCTTGTGAATAACTTTTTGCTTTGTTGCAGATAACGTAAACAATTTGAAACATCTTTTTTTCTTTCTCTGTGACTACAGCCAAATGACCAAATTTTATAACTCAGAGTTGACTCCCATATCCATACCTTCAGCCTGAAGTCTCCTTGCTCTCAGTCCCCAGCCTTGGGCTCAGTCCATTAGACTCACCTCTCTCCTAAAAGATGTTGTTATTTGCCATGGAATCAGACTCATTAGTAACCCAGGGAGTTTTCAGAGCTGTGCCCTTCCAGTATCCGGCGGCCAAATCTGTGAGGACCTGTAAGTGGATTCAAACCATCAAGCTTCCAGGCAGTCATTGAATGCTTAACTATTTTCACTGCCAAGAGACTCCCTCCTAAAAGCTACTGGAGAACTTTCCAAGGTCCAGGGTTCTTTCAACCCATTCTTCCATTCTGTTCTCCATCAACAGCATGATTTATTCCTAATTTCCAGTTGACTTCTAATTATCCCCTGAATTTCATATACCTTAAAACCAAAAATATTTTGGTCGGAATTGTCTTCACTGTTATGTATGTATTATGATATCTAACAAAATTCATGTAAGAAAACTGTAATTTGACAGTAGAGTCAAAGAAATGTAGATGGGAAGAAGAAGCTTTAGGGAAAACTAGGTCTTAGGAAGTACTTCAAGTATGTTATGATAATGTATATAAAAAGGGAAAATGAAAATTATGTAAACTCTGAGTGTCAGCAGTTCACAGTAAACCTAGGAACATTCTTGTTAAATTCTCCACACATTTAAAATTGTAATCTAATTCACACCTCTCTCTACTATTGCCAATTAAAAAAGATAACAAAAAACTATGCTTATTTTAAAGAATTTTCTCTCTTTTTTAATTCCAAATAGTTTAGGAAATGATGATGCTTTGGTTCACATAATTTTACTTGCAATTACCAAGCCATTCTTCTCACAAAGTAAATCTTTTTTGTCCGCTTGTCAAAATCTTTGGTTTTTATTTTTGTTTTCCTTTGGGGTGATATTTCCGAGAGAATGAAAGAACACACACTTAGTTCCTTTCCACGCTTATTAGGAATTCTATTTATCAAAATGACCAGGGAAATGTAACAGCATAAAAAAACTCCGGATGATGCTTCCTCCCCTCCCCCACCCCCCACTACCAATATCCGAATTCTCCCTTGCAAGTCTGGATAGAGCAGAGGTTGTACACTGGTGCAGATAGGAGCTGGAGGCACAGGGAATCCAGGGTGGACGATACCTTCAGGACCAGGGGTGTGAGGGGCAATACTGAGAGAGTAGAGGGTGAGTGGGTTGGAAAGGGGGAACCGATTACAAGGATCTATATGTGACCTCCTCCCTGGGGGACTAACAGAGAAGGGATGAAGGGAGACGCCGGATAGGGCAAGATATGGCAAAATAATAATTTATAAATTATCAAGGGCTCATGAGGGAGGGGGAAATGGCGAGGGAGGGGAAAAAAAAGAGGACCTGATGCAAAGGACTTAAGTGGAGAGCAAATGCTTTGAAAATGATTAGGGCAAAGAATGTAAAGATGTGCTTTATGCAATTGATGTATGTGTATGTATGGATTGTGATAAGAGTTGTATGAGCTCCTAATAAAAATAAATAAACAGATAGATAAATAAATGAATGAATAGATAAATAAATAAAAGAGAGAGAGAGAGAAAAAGAAAAGGAGCAAAAAAAAATTTTTTAACTCCAGATGAAACAAATCAAAAGGAGATGATACGTTCATAAATAAGTTATTGTTAATACATCTATTTAAGGCTGTTTAGCAGAGTTTCTGTTTATTTTATTAGGATGCTTTCCTTAATTTTAGGAAACGTGAAATGATATAGATGTAGCGATGCAGAAAGTCTGTGCCCATCAGAGAAAGCCCCTTCCTAGGACTGGAAGGTAAGGGAGCCGATGAGCATGGTGTGCTCAATGTGATAACCACCTGGATCTGCTTTCTGTGTGAAAGTGAAGCAAACCTCCTCAGTGAGGAAATAGGCTGAGTTCCATCGGCCTCCGTTGACCTTGTCCACAGGGGCTAAGGGGAAGAGAAGAGGAAGAACTGGCTGGTGAAGTTCAGAGTGGTGTGGGCACAGCCTAGCTAATGGGCACAGCCTAGCCCCAGAGTGTTGGAGCAGATCAGAGTGTGTGAAGGAAGTGGATGGAGCTTTGTTCCCATCGGACCTAGCATGGACCCCTAGGGCAGAGACGACCGGAACCAGGTCAAGAGATGTTAGACACTTGTGAGCGCATATAAACTGATGAAATTTGAAGGTGTGCTCTGCACTGGACTTTGCTTATGAATGTGGATGACCAAAGTTCCAACAAGAACTTCACTTCAAGGCACATTCTTTTCTCCTTCCAAACACTGGGTTCTTAAGTTTGGAAAATTTAGAAATGGAATATGTCAAATGGGAGAAGATAAAGGCATGGTGTGTCTGACTTATGAATGTGTGTGTGTGTGTGCGTGTGTTATTATTAGTTCCATTTGGGGCTCTTACATCTCTTATCACAATCCATACATTCATCCAGTGTGTTGGGCACTTTTGTACATAGGCTTCTGTCCTCATTCTCAAAGCATTCTCTTCCCACTTGAGTCCCTGATATCAGTTCCCCATTTCTTTCCCCTTCTTACCCAGTCCACCCTCCCTCACGAACACTTCATAAATTATAGATCAATCTATAACCTCCTCCCAGGCAGCCAAACAATGGAAAAGTGGGTGAGAGGCAACAGAGGACGATGTATGACTTATGAGTTGTTACGGGTGTGTTCACAGAAAAATGATGAAAAGGAGGAAGTTACCCCTTCAAGCACAAAAAGAACAAGGGCTTTGAGAGTTAGGAGTGGCAGATGGGGGCAATAAATTATTTAATATACCAAAGTCTCTGTAGCTCTCACCGCATGGCCTTTTCCTGCATGGATCTGGGTAAGAAGGTCAAGAAGACACTGCTAGGATTCAGTTTCGTAAGAAACTATTGACCAGATTCATGGGATTGCCATTCTGCTGGGAGGACTCTCACTACCAGCAAGAGCCAGGAGTGGAGTATGTCCTCTGGACCCCAAGGTCCCTTACACAATGAACTTCCTGGAACCGGAAGCCAGCTGTGACGTCGAGGAGGAGCAGCAGCAGAACCAGGAGGCAGAACATGGAAGCGAATGGTGGACTTCCCACCCAAAGAGGAAATAAAGCCGAGTTCTTTTGGACAGGAGGCTGGCTTGTAGGGTAGAGTGCCTCTGGCCACTTAATTTGGGGAGCTAGACCCACAGAACCTGGACTGAATACCTTCGGAATGAGGTTTACAGGAGAGTGGCATGCCCTTTAGGCATCTATTAGGAGCCCCACAGGAACTGTGTATTATGGCATGTCCTGACTAGCCATCTGTATCCTGAACATTGCTCATCTAGATGGTGACCAATTAACCTCCATAATAAACCCTATGATCACAAATAATGTCTGTGACTTCTGCGCAGTCATTGCAATGAATTACAGCACCTAAAGGCAACAGTGCACAATGCTGTTTGAGCTAGAACACAGAATCTTATCAAACTCAAAATATCTTCTCCACGCACATTCCTGGAAGATTGGGGAGAGATATTTAATAATTCTCTTAGGCCCATGCTATAAGGATAATTAAATTTTTCCATAGTACTTTTGAAAAGGAGCTGATACCAAGGGCTCAAGTTAGAAATAAATTGTTTAGAAAATTTTAATGACAACATATGTACAAGTGTGCTTAATACTATTGAATGATAGATTGTTATAAGATTTATAAGAGCCCCTCAATAAAATGATTAATTTAAAAATATAAAAACCTTAAAAAATATTTAACAAGAGGATAAAAATTATTATCCTCTTGTAAAATTAGTCACTGTCTTCTCCCTAAAACTGATATTTTTAAAAAATTATTATCCTGCTTCTAGGCCAACCCAGAACTCCCTGGGTTTTGTCTGTCTCTACCGACTCCTTCCCTGCTCATTACTCATTAATGGTAGATGTTCCCAAGCCTCCATTTGTACCAAGGTGAGATTCCATTGTCATATCCTCAGCTACATTTTAAGGAAGAAAATTCCCAAATCTGTTTTTAGCTTATGTTTTCTTTACTGAATATAAGATGCTTTACTGTCTATCTTCTAAAAATTTCTGCTTCTGCTGACACCCAACAAATTATCACTTTCCCCTTTCGAACTTCTCTTTTTTACATTGTTGGGTGTTTATTTATCTATTGTTTTTCCAGGTAAGATTTAAATTTTAGTTACCTTTGCCTGTCTAAATCAAAGGTCATCAAGTACTATCACTCAAGAATTTTTACATAAATCCTTTTTTAAATTTTAAATTTACACAATTATCTTGTTCAGCGGATTCTTACCATTATTACCTGAACTGCTTCAATAAACTCCGACTTTACCTGTCTTACTTTAGTTTCTCAGACACTATAATCACTCCTGCTCTTCACTAAAAATGAATCATTCAAAAATGTCACCATAATTTCACTCTGTAGATTTCCTAGATTTACTGTCCAACATAGCAGATTGATAGTGCCTGATTCACTCGAATCTGTCTCATCCTTGATCTACTCATCTATACTGCCTGGATCCACACCCCTTATCAAAACCTTTCCAATTTCTCCTCATTTCCTCTGTATTCCTTCTCAGAATATATTTCACTGCAAAAAAAACCCTTGAACTCTGTTAAGAATGAAACTTTTTAATTTTTTAAATATAAAGGGGTTTCAAAAATTTATGAAAAATTAGAGTGAAGAGTTTGGTTTGATAAAAATTCTCTTTTTCCTACCTTGCCAAGATAATAGGCCTCATCCACAGTGTGAAAGGGCTTCATGGGAAACATCTTAATTGACAAGGTCAAGTTTGAGGAACATTCCTCAGCTGTGACAGAATGATAGAGATCAAGATGAAACCTCCCAGGGTGCATATGTTAGAGAGGGTTCTCTAGAGAAACAAAACCAGAATGCTAATAATTTCATACATCTATTTATCTAGATAGATAGATAACATAAGAAATAAACATTCAATTAATCTATAAAGCAGGACAAAGGGCTGAGTACAACTCACTCCCGTGAGACAGTTGTGAGACACTGGCAGTCCTTCAAGTCTTGAGGGCCACTGAGTAGTCCTCTGTAGAGCAATTCAGGCGATCCGGGCACAGGCAGCAAACAGCAAGGCAGGTCACCAACAGTCAGTCAGATGACAGGGTCCGACAGTCCCCAGCTCAAGCGATGTAAATTACAATGGTGTGGCGAAGCAGGTCTTGAAGGAACCTCAAATTACAGCAACACAGTCTATGGGTTAGGTGTCCCACAGGTAGTGTAGCTTGCAAATGGAGGCACAGAACAAGCAAGGTAGCCGCACACTGATCCGTTGACCAAAGAGAAAGAGACAAGAAAGGCGAGGCTTGCTGAGCCGTTTTTCTCTCCGCCCTTCAATTAATCCCACATGTGTTTATCGGCCAGGTTGGCACAATAAACTTTAACAATCTCAGTACACAAAACCAAGTGGATTGAACAACACACTCACTGGTGAAAGCCTGTAAAACTAGCATGTTTTTATGTGTTTGGTTAAATGATTTTGAAGTATATTTCCTAGATAGAAAGTGTTGAACCCAAACCAAACACTTAATATAGAGACAATAAAAATATAAAGTTTGAAAAATGCACTAGTAATTTTATTGACCACCTGCCATACATAGGAAGACAGAGCGCCCTGGTAGTATAGTGGGTTAGGCATGGGTTGCTCACCCCAACATCAGTTCAAAACCACCAGTCCCTCCTCCTACAGTAGAAAAATGAGGCTTTCATCGTCTTTAAAGATTCTCAGTCTCTGCCCTACAGAGTCGCTATATGCCAGAATTGATGCAATGGCGAAGAGTTTGTACTGCAGAAAGAAAACCAATATTTTAAAAAATAAATTAAAGAAGGAACAGGATCAACAAGGTGAGATACATCACATATGATTCACAGTGAAACATTGGCACTGTTATTGGTAGCATAAACACAGGAATCATTTTATTATTGGGCAGCTAGCTATCTCCTCAGCTGCAGAGAGAACATGAAGAGCCATTCCAATTTTGGAATCTTACTTCTCCCATCATTGATACTTTAGTATTGATCTGTTTAAGCCCATGGGCCCTTTTATTCAGGGCAGTTTTAATATATTTTGTTACTATTTCAATATGCTCCAAAACAGCTTCACTCCTCTCTCAGATGCAAATGTGTCATTAAATTATCAAGTTAATGAAATACCAATCAAGATCATAGAGTTTTTAAGATAGGTGCATTGGCTGGTACAGTGAGATTAATTCAAATGCACTCTGGAGCTCAGATCTAGAACGCATCTTTCGATCCATCCTGGCAGAAGTAAGAGCTAAATGTGAGATTCACAGAACTAAAAGATGCCATTTGAGACTAATTAGTAGATAACTTAGCATCTTAGCCTCACAGGGGTGAATCAATCAGTAGCATGTAAAGTTATAAAAAATGCCCAAATAGTGGAAACCACCCAGGATCTGTTCATCGTGGGATTGTCCATATGGATATGGTTAGATTGGTCCAGCAAAAAGGGAACCCTAGACTTAGCCTCCCCACTTGAGGAGTTAACATGATGAATTCATTTCACTGTTGTTGATATGGACCGACAATATGAAGAGTACAGTTTGTGGCTCAGGAAAATTCTTTAATTAGCACTTCTTTGGTGACACTATTTAAAAAAGGAAAGCTATGTCAACACTACATTTAAATCATGCCATTGAGTTCATTTGGTTCCTAAAGGAGGATATTGATTAATATAAAATCTAGTAATAATATAGTTCCTAGAGTAATGAATATAATATAGTATAGTTCCTATAGTAATTTTATTGACCACCTGCCGTACATAGGAAGAAGGGGAGTCCTGGTGGGGTGGTGGGTTACACATTGAACTAATAACCACAAGGTCAGCAATTCAAATTCACACTGAGTCAGAATTGACTCGATGGCAGTGAGGATGGAAATAATGAATGCAGCTTCTCCAGGAGGGAAAGATGAGGTTGTCTGCGCCCGTAAACACGTACCACCTCAGAGACCTACAGGGGCAGCTCGGCTCTGGCCTATGGGGTCAACATGAGTTGGAATCAGCTTTATGGCACTGAGTTTGGTTTTAGTTTTGGGTCTGGTTATAAAATTTTTCTAAGTGCTTTTGTACCCATAGATTAAATGCAACCTACTCAGGTCTCCAGAGAGAAGAGACCCACCAGGGAATGCCAGAGCTACTTGAGGTTGGAAGGTGCCACATATCCTATAGTTAAACCTTTTTGGATGGTGAGAATAAGCATCTTCCTAATCTGGGGAAATATTAATATAAGTTTTTACTGTAACAGAGGTAAAAAGAAAAGAAAAAAACAGAGATGTGTTTGGGGGTCTTATCTAAGGTCTTGGTCAACCATCTCCTTCTTGCCAGGGGGGTGTTTAAATATCATTTTGCATTATCTAGTGGGTTTGTTAGCCTAAACAAGAGCCTTAGCCATTTTTCACTGTGGCCTAAAATATTGTTTTATAATGGTTCTAAGGTTTTTATTCCCTGCAATTTGGTTGCACATGGATTGATGAGGAGGACTTGTTATTATCCTATCCAAGGATGGTCTCATGAATCTTTTACTTAGTGTCTCAATAGACTTATTCTACTGAGCCAATGTTAGGCAGACTTCAGAAATCTAGTTTCTACTCTTCAAAGGCTTCTCTTATCTGTGAAACATATTCTTTAGAATATTGGTCTAAAGACAGGTAACTTCAGCTGCTCAGATTGAAGAGCGTTAAGGTCAGTATGGGCAACACAAACAAGGACTTGGGGGTCTCCTATTGACTATTTTGTAAGAAATAAGTTTCTGAGATTCAAATGGTTTGAACCTCAATTTTAAAAGAAATAAGAGAAGTACATTCGTCCAAGATAAATTTAGGGTTTTACAATTCGGGGTTTTTCATTCCATCAGTTCTCTGCACTCAACAAAAAAGACTGATGATTCGCAGGATAATGTAGCCTGTGTAGAATGGATGGTTGGAATGATGAAAAGAGTTCTTAGTCACCACCAGGCGTTTTTGGCGCTCCTCAGGTGGGTGTGATGTTTTGAAGAAGTTTCTTTGCCACAAAGGCTGAAATAGCATGATGGCAAGACAAGTCTTCTGCTCAGTGTGAGAATCTAAAATTCATCACTCATATATATTTTTAATAATTTGAAGCTAAAAGGTGAATAAAACCTAGCGGCCATTCAATAATAGGTTCTGAAGGTAAAGGGCCTTGTCCAGGGAGGACTTTTTGTTGTTATCCAAATTCCTAGAGAGAAAAAAAATAGGGCATTGGGTGGCAACATGTTTGGCAGCATCAAAAAAAATTGGCCCACTAATAATTTTTAAGGCCATAATCATGTTAACCTGTCCTTTATGGGCACCTTCATGTCAGGGTCCCATGGTAGAAATGTTCAGAACATTGGGGCAGATGGTTTTCCTACTAGGCTCTGTCCATAATGTCATGGTAACAGACTTCTTTTTTCGATGCCTTAATTTGTTCTGTTTGGGAAAAATGGCGGTGACTTACAAGTTACTCTAAAGTTAATTTATGACAGTCTATTGGAGCTACCAATAGACAAATAGGAGACACCCACTTCTTTATTGAGCACACAGAAATAACTTTAGAGGCAGCTTGCTTAGCTGCCATATCAGCAAGATTATTTCCTCTAATTTCTTCCGTTCGATGTAGTCCTTTTGATTGGTGAGCTTGACTGTTTGCTTGGCTTTTTAACATTTGAGGGTGAATTGGGCAAAGGTTTGTAGAGTAAGTTTTAGCTCAACCGATTTGTGAAGGAAAGGCCCTTAGGATAGCCACTAGCAATATTTTGCTCTTGGCCTGAGCATCTTCCAACAGCTTAGTGGCATCTTATCGATATTTTAAGCTAAACTGTCTTTGGCAGTCTTTGTGTTTGACCTGTCCCAGTCATAATCTTCCCTCCCCATACCCCAGCCCAAACCAATAATCATGTGAACGAGTTTATATACGTTGAAGTGCAGAGACTGGTGGACTTTAACAAGGAGTTTCAGTTCTTCAGAAAAATTTAGGTCTCCTCATGAAGTTTAGAAAACGATTTCACAGTGCTACATAATTCGGAGTGTGCCAACAGGGAAAAAGTGGTACAAGGGGGATCTCCAGTGTTACTGTGTAGTGAATTATAAAAGGCAGTTCAGGAACGTGGTTGTTTGCTGAGGGTTTTCATGAGAGGGGTTCAGATGAAATGTTATCAGAGGAGTAGGAAATCAAACATAGGTACAAACAGGGAGCAGTTATAAAGGGAGTAGGTGGTATGAGAAATGAAATTTTTCATTGTTATCTTTATTTAGTTTAGCAAATTTAGAAAAAGCATCCTGAAGGGAAGCAGTTTAATTGTCTTGATGTGTTTCAGAGGCCTCAATTTACCTATTAAAATAAGCATCCCATTGGAACTTTAATCCAGGAGCCTCTGTTCTCTAATTAACTATGCATCAAAATTAACTTAGATCAAAAGACCTGCAAAGGAGCCACTGATTATTCAGATAAGAACATGTATGCTAAGGTACCATAAAGCTGGTTCATGTTGCACACAAAAGTCCCAGGAGTTGGTTCCAAATCTCCTTTAGACACACCACTCCCCATTTTATAACAACAATGACAAACTCTTTCTTTCAAGAACCAGAATAAATGCACAATAAAACTGGAAGATCTATCAACATAAGGGAATAGAGATTGTTTTGTTTTGTCTTGTTAACTTTGTAGGAGTCCCAAGAATTCGCAGAAGCAAAACATCCAAAGCAGTTCAAGAAGTATTATGCCAATGTCCAGATGCCCAAGGGATCATTAAAGATACGCTGCAAACTAGTCTCCTACCTGCTTTACTTCCATGGACAGAGAAGCCCACTGCTCCATTCCACGGTCTCAGGCTGCTCCTCTGAAGCTGTCTCACTGTGTAATGACCTTGGGTCTGTGTTAGTCCGGGTAGACCAGAGAAACAAATCCAGAGAGACTCTCAAATGTGCATAAGAAAGGGCTTTATATGCAAGAGCAATTGAATATTTTTAATCATTTTATTAGGGGTTCATACAACTCTTATCACAATCCATACATAAATCAATTGTGTAAAGCACATTTGTACATTCATTGCCCTCACCATTCACAAAACATTTCCTCTTCACTTAAGCCCCTGGCATCAGGTCCTCATATTTTCCCCTCCCTCCCCGCTACCCCCTCCTTCATGAGTCCTTGATAATTTATAAATTATTATTTTGTCATATCTTGCCCTGTCCAACATCTCCCTTCACCCACTTTTCTGTTGTCCATCCCCCAGGGAGGAGGTCACATGTAGATTCTGGTAATCGGTTCCCTCTTTCCAAGCCACTCTCCCTCTACCCTCCCAGTATCGCCACTCACACCACTGGTCCTTAAGGGATCATCTGCCCTGGATTCCTTGTGTTTCTAGTTCTATCTGTACCAGTGTACATCCTCTGGTCTAGCCAGACTTGCAAGGTAGAATTCGTATCATGATAGTGGGAGGGGAGGAGGGAAGGGGGAAAGCATTTAGGAACTAGAGGAAAGTCGTATTTTTCATCATTGCTACATCGCACCCTGACTGGCTCATCTCCGCCCCGAGACCCTTCTATAAGCGGATATCTAGTGGCCTACAAATGGGCTTTGGGTCTCCACTCTGCATTCTCCCTCCCCCCCACCCCCCCCATACACTATGGTAAGATTTTTTGTTCTGATGATGCCTGATACCTGATCCCTTCGACACCTAGTGATCTCACAGGCTGGTGTGCTTCTTGCATGTGGTCTTTGTTTCTTCTAAGCTAGATGTCCACTTGTTTACCTTCAAGCCTTTAAGACCCCAGAAGCTACATATTTTGATAGCCAGACACCATCAGCTTTCTTCGCCACATTTGCTTATGCACCCATTTGTCTTCAGCGGTTGTGTTGGGAAGGTGAGCATCATAGAATGCTAATTTAATAGAAGAAAGTATTCATGCATTGAGGGAGTACTTGAGTGGAGGCCCAATTTCCTTCTGCTATCTTAATACTAAACCTATAAATATAGGCACATAGATCTATTTCCCCATCCTCATATATAAATATATTTGCATATGTACATGTGTTTATCGAGATCTCTATAAATGTTCTTTGCCTCCCAGAAAAACAATTGAATATTGAGAAAACATCCCAGCCCAATCTAGAGAAAGTCCATAAATGTGATATTATCCCATATGTCTGATACCAGTCTATAAATTCCTCTTCAGACTCACAAGCACATGCAATGATGCTGAATGCAGGAAGATCACAGGCCAGTGGGTGGAAAGTCTTGTGGATCCAGTGGCAGTGTGAGCATTCTCAGCATGGGCAGGCATCTCCATGTGACTCCTCCAGCTCCCAGGGTTCTGGTTGCGCCAGGGTAGCTTCATGTGCCTTTTCATAAGAAATGTCTTGTAGGGAGTGAGAATGTGTACCACGTCCAGGGAGCTACTTATCTCCTTAGTGCCTCCAAATGAGGTCATCAAGCTACACCCTGATTGACAAGCTAGACTCCCTCCTTTCCCTCTTAAGTCTCAAATTGACAACAGATTATGTAACTACCACAGGGTCTAAAACAGCGGTTCTCTACCTATGGGTCGCGACACCTTTGGGAATCAAACGACCCTTTCATAGGAGTCGCCTAACAAATCCTGCATATCAGAGATTTACATTAAGATTCATAAGAGTAGCAAAATTCAAGTTATGAAGTAGCAACAAAAATAATGTTATGGTTGGGGTCACCGCAACGTGAGGAACCGTCTTAAAGGGTCACGGTATTAGGAAGGTTGAGAACCATTGGTCTAAAAGATAGCCCTTACCCCTGTCTCTTCTTTCTTGATGGTTGTCATTTTCTGCTTCTTAGAGAGCTCATTTTATACTTTGTGAAATGACAGAATTGTATTATCCCCACATTATGTCCCATATGCCTTATTTCATGTTTCCACCCAGTCATTTGGTGAGAGTTACAAAGACTATGGATGAAGAGCCATACCAAGCAATTCAATTGTAACGCAATCAGCTTGAACTTGAAGCACTATGAAATGTAAAGGCTGGCCACTTGACTGGAACTGCGGGAGTTACTACCTAGTAAAGTAGCACCAGTCAGTCCAATTATACCTGAATGCAGTCGTTAACACATTTTCCTCCGGAACAAATTGTTTACATCTTGACACATGCCTCCTACGAACAAATGGCTTACATTCTGATCTTTTGCTCCTGGTAATGTATGCTGGCTCCATCATTCTTCTGTCTCTTACAGCACGAAGAGTCTGCCCAGCACCTGTGACCGCCCCGGGTGGTGAAGCAGAAAAGCAGTTTCAGCCTCTGAGTCGAAGTGCAGCTCTGCTATTAACCTGCCTTAGGACCCCACCACAACTCACTCTGCTTCTTTAAGTTTCAGTTTCTCCTCTGAAAACGAAAAAGAAGAAAGAGCTCAAAAGATCTTGAATTTAAAGATGCAATAATCCAAATGCCTAATGTGTGCTGGTTCTATTGGGAACTGAACCTTTTTTAGTTAACTGTTTACAAAAACAAATTTACAAATTCTTTAGAAACTAAAGTACAATTAGTTTCTAAACAATTTAGTACAATTTAGAAACCTAGTACAATTAGCTGGATCTCTAAGAAATATTTTCTTGATTGCTAACTGAAAAAAAACCTGAAGGTAGCATGCTTACTAAATTAAAAGAGTCAAATTAGAACCTAAGGTCTTTTCATTTCGAACCCTGGGTTTGATGGTCTAAGTATGCCAAGTCTCCAAGGAGCAGTGCTCCTCCCAGTCTTTTTGAAAAGCAATTCTAAATAACTCATATCATGATCAGCATTAAGACCTAGAGTGTAAAGACCAAGAGGAAAGAATATTATATAGGAAAAAATGAATTTTGACCTGCTATTCTGTAACTCAATAGCCATAAAAAGTTAACTCTTAGTGTGGTCTTCCTGTCTGAAAGCTAGGATTTGAAAATTACCCACCAGGCCCATCTCATGAACCTTTTAATAAAAACCAATTTGCAAACTGAAATATTTCAAAATATGAGGTCAGTATCAATTTGCAACAGCATTCTATACTTAACAGCACATCTCACAAGCTACATTTCATCATTTACAAAGGCTACCAGAATTATGCTCTGAGAAGATGTTTGGCCGTGTTTGTTCATCATCAGCAAAATCATTTGAAGACACATATTTTTAGACATAGAACTTTGCTCTAAAGAAAAGGGGAAAACTAGTTATGAATAGAGAAGCTTTTCTTTAAAAATAGGATGAAAATATCACACTTGAAATCATGAAAGTTTTACATTCTATTGAAATGCAGATGTTCTCAAAAGAATGGCTAGTATTTCTTGCTTTTAATTTTTGCAAAGGCAACCAAATCATTGAATTTTTAAAGAATATTTGGAAAGACTTTTTTTTTAAGTCAATTTGTTCTAGGCAACTATTTATTTTTTGCCTCAAAGGAATTATGTGCATGGGTTATTTCACGACTGAAGAAAACATCTCTCATTTTTATGATGTATATGGCACCTCTTGTGACTTTGGCGCTCATGTCTTAAAGACTATAACTTGCTCATAAAAATAAATCAGATGTTTCTGCAGAGCCATGCACTGCTATTGCCGTCTGCTTAACCCCACTACCTAATGAGGCATGAGACAGGCTCTGAGCACAATCAAGTTGTTTACTTTCCACTGGCCAATAAAAAAACAACCAAAAAAGCATTCGAATTTATATTCATCTATATTATAGAAGAAATGGACCGGATGTGGGTAGGGGGAGACAAAGGTTTGCAACATTAAAATGCTCAAAAGTTTCTTTATTGCAAAATAAAAGCAAGTGATGATGAGTAAAAAGGAGTTCGGGTAATAGTTCTCTCAATCCCATCATGATGCACAGCAGAATGCGCATCAGTATTAGCTGGAGATGCTTTCTGCATGTTTCTAGGATCCTCTCAGCCATCAAAAAAGGCTCTCCCTTTTTTGTGAAGATAAAATGAAGAACAGTTTTAAATGAGAAAACAATTGCCTATTAACAGAGGACACAAAATTTGAATTAAAAAAAAAGAATTAAAATCCTACTACATAAAGAATGTTAGTTTGGGAAATGTCTTCTAAAGTATTTAGATGCCCAAAGCTTGATATTAAAAGAAACATGTTAATGCTGGCAGCAAAAACATGTGTATCATGTAGGAATTGAAATACTTTTAGAAAATATATTCAGATGAATGTGACCAAGACATGTGTTCCTAAATTCATTGTTATTATATTTCAACACTAACATGACAGAAGGGAAAAGGGAAAAAAGATTTCTAGTATATAATGATATTGTTTCATATCTAAAAACCCCTTCAACAAAATATATTTACATCATCAGTTAATGAATTTTCTTTACATTTGCCTCAGATCACTTCTGTTTGTCTAATAGCATGGCTTCCTCAAATATCAAGCATAAAGCTTCAACAGTTTATATCCATTATTATCTCAACATTAGCCCAAAACAAGACTCCAGGAATTGATGGAATACTGCTTGAAATATTTCAACAAGCTGGTGCAACACTGGAACCACTCAAGAGTCTATGTCAAGAAAACTTGGAAGAAAGCTACCTGGTCAACTAACTGAAAGAAATCTGTGTCAGTAACTGTTCCCAAAAAAGATGACTCAAACAAATGTGGAAATTATCTAATAACATCAGGAAGATCACACGCAAGTAAAAGTCTGTGGAAGACCATTGAAAGACTGCCGAAGCAAAACATTGGCAAAGAACTTGAAGCCAGGTTCTGAAGAGGACATGCAACGAAGGGTGCCCAGGTGGATAGCAGATGAATCTCGGAGGAAAGCAAAGAATACCAGAAAAATGTCTCCTTGTGATTTATTGACTATACAAAGGCATTATGCTGTGTAAATCACAGCAAGTTATGAGGAACATTGCATATCATGGGAATTGCTGAACACTTCCTTATGCTCCTAAGGAACGTGTGCACAATCCAAGATGCTGTCCTTCTCTGAGAGCCAGGGAACACTCTGTTGATGGACATCAAGAAAAGTGTGGTCGTGGTTAGATCTTTCACCATATTTATTCATTCGGTTTGATGAGCAAGTAATCTGAGAAGCTGCACTACACGAAGAAGAATGAAGTAGCAGGACTGGAAGAAAGCTTATAAACAGCCTGTGGCAGGCAGACAATACACCCTTGCTTACAGAAAGCGGGGAGGACTTGAAAAAGTGGCGATCTGACCTTGTATATGCATTGCGTATGGATTCCACACCTTGAAAGGTAGAGAAGGCCAAAATCCTCACAACTGGACCAACAGACAACATCATGATCAACAGACAATAGGCTGAGGTTGTCAAGGATTTCATTTTCCATGGATCCACAGTCAATGCCCATGGAGCAGCAGTCAAAATATCAAATGACACAATGAATTTGTGCAAATCCACTGCACAGGATCACTTCAAAGGGTGAAAGAGCAAAGATGTCACTGTGAGGAGTAAGGCACAAATGACCCAAGGCATGGTACTTTCTTTTGCTTTTTAAAACATTTTGTTGGAGGTTTGTACAACTCTTATCACAATCCATACATCCATCCACTGTGTCAAGCACATTTGTACACTTGTTGCCCTCATCCTTCTCAAAGCATTTGCTTTCTACTTGAGCCATTGGTATCAACTCCTCATTTTCCCCTCCCTCCCCACCCTCCCCTCATGAACCCTTGATAATTTATAAATTAGTGTTATTTTGTCATGCTTTACACTGTCCAACATCTCCCTTCTGTTGTCCACCCCCCAGGGAGGTGGTAATATATAGATCCTTGTAATTGATTCCCTCTTTCTCGCCCTACCTTCCCTCCACCATCCCGGTATCGCCACTCTCACCACTGGTCCTGAAGGGATCATCTTTCCTGGATTCACTGTGTTTCCAGTTCCTATCTGTACTAGTGTACATCCTCTGGTCTAGTCGGATTTGTAAGGTAGAATTGGTATCATGATAGTGGGGGGAGACAGCATAAAGAACTAGAAGGAAGTTGTATGTCTCATTGTTGCTACCCTGTACCCTGACTGGCTTGTCTCCTCCCCGGAACCCTTCTGTAAGGAGGTGTCCATTTAACTACAGATGGGATTTGAGTCCCCACTCTGCACTGCCCCTCATTCTCAATGCTATGATTTTTTTTCTTTGATGCCTGATACCTGATCCCTTTGACAACTCGTGATCACACAGACTGGTGTGCTTCTTCTATGTGGACTTTGTTGCTTCTGAGCTAGATGGCTGCTAGTTTACCTTCAAGCCTTTAAGGTCCGAGACACTCTATCATTTGATAGTCAAGCACCATCAGCCTTCTTCACCACATTTGCTTTGTCTTCAACAATCATGTCGAGAAGGTGAGCATCATGGAATGCCAGTTTAATAGAACCAAGTGTTCTTGCATTGAGGGAGTACTTGACTGGAGGCCCAATGTTAATCTGCTACC
The DNA here is from genome assembly GCF_050624435.1 of Tenrec ecaudatus. Lineage (NCBI taxonomy): Eukaryota > Metazoa > Chordata > Mammalia > Afrosoricida > Tenrecidae > Tenrec > Tenrec ecaudatus. The sequence goes on from NC_134542.1 coordinate 55,037,403, forward strand.
TTAATACTAAACCTATAAATATATGCACATAGATCTATTTCTCCATCATCATATATAAATATATTTACATATGAACATGCCTATATTTAGACCTCTATAAATGCCTTTTGCCTCCTAGTTCTTCCCTCTATTTCCTTTTACTTTTCTCTTGTCCCACTATCATGCTCAGCCTTCATTTGGGTTTCAGTAATTCCTCTTGATTACATTGCCCTTGATCAAGGCCTACCAGGCCTCCTATACCCTCCTCACCACTGATTTTGGATCACTTTTTGTTCCCCTGTCCCTGGGTTTGTTATCACCCACTTCCTTTCCCCTACCTCCCCTCTCCATGTCCCAGCAAAACCATCAGTCCCATTGTTTTCTCCTCTGGATTGTTTATCCCACATATCTTATCTAGGTAGACCTGCCGAGATATACACGAAAATAATATGCACCCAAAAAAGACAGAAGAAAACAAAGCAACAAAACAACAACAACAAAAACTATGACCAAAAAAAAGAAAAGCCTGTAAATAGTTCAAGGTCTATTTGTTGACTTTTAGGAGTGTTTTCCAGTTGAGCCTGGTGGAGTACCAAGCCCTGGCCCCAAAGTCTATTTTTGGTATTCCTTGGGGACTTTGTTGCTCTGTTTCCCCTCACTGTTCTGTTGCACTCCCTTAGTGTTTTGCCTCAGTGTGGCGGGGCCAGACCAGGCGCAATTCCCACAGTATGTCTCCAGTGTTGTCCCCTATAGGGCTATGGGACAGTGAGGGATGTTGTGTCTTATGGTGGGGTCGGCCATACGGTCCTCTCTGTGCCTTAGCTGCTCTGAGCGGGAATATCGTCCTCAAGGCTTGGTGGGCCAGAATGTGCTCCACTCTCTCTTCCATGGTATTTTCAATCACCTCATATGCCTGTAAAAACTGAACAATGAGCAAGGAGGATCACAGATAATTAGTGGATTTGAAATATGGTGGGAGGAAGACGACGGAAAGCACAATGGATGGCTCCATACACATGAGGATGGACAAATCTCTGCTCTTTCACGGTGGACATGTTACCCAGAGAGACTAGTCGCCAGAAAAGGTCAGCCTACTTAGCCAAGTGTAGGGTCATTATCAGTGAGAACCACCCTGATGGCGTCTCACATTACTTAGGCACCAGGTTTTTAAGAGAGATATGTGCAGCATTAATTTACTCTTTCTAATTTAGTTCAAAACTCATCCTTGTAATGACTATTTTTATTTGATAAAGATTCGTGAAGGAAAAAAATATTACCCAAACTACTTTGAAATTTATGCAGTTGTGCTGTGAAAAATCTGATGTACTTTCAACTTCCAGAGCACGTATGTTCTTGAGCTGTTTCCCACATGATCCAACGACAAATAAAGGCATCCATAATTTTAACTTGATTGCACTATAATTATTCAAATATCTTTTAATTTATGCTCCTGCTTAATTTTCACATTCATTGTTATCATTAAAAATGATTATTAGAGATAACATACCTAAAGCACTTCCATTAATTGGAAACTGCAATTCTCCAACAGTCATAACAAAAACAATTCAATGTAAGGACAAATCCGGCAATATAATGGTACTTATTATCAACATAGATTGTGACAAGAGCCATACACTCAGCACTTTGTGGTCAGTCCTTTTCCAACTTGACATGATCCCATCACCATAGCTATGACAACAGCTTGAGCAGCCCCCCTTTCATTTCACCAACTAGTCCTTCCGGACACCTTGAAAGGGAGTGAAACTCTCAGGTCAAGATCAATGCCTAAAGAACACCTACTTCTGTTGAAGCAGGAATTTGCTGTATTGTAGCTGCTCAGCAGGGCTCTGCACCTCTTATCAATCAGGAAGGAACTGCAACATTTCCTTCCCTCTGCAGGAAATGGTATCTCTAGCTGAGATTTCTCAGCAGGGATTCTAGCAGTTTCATCAGATAAGAGAAAAATTCAGGGTCAAAGAGAAAAGGAAAAGGTGAACAGAAAGGCAGTAGCAGTACAGAGCACAAACAGGGACGAGGGGCTGTGTTTCTCAGAGACCCGCTGCAGCACAGCACTGAAGGCGTCAGCAGAACACCTTGATGGGGGCAGGGGAATCAATCTTTGAATACCAGGCATGGAAAATACTTCAGAAAAATACTGCCCTCTTTAAAAAGAGAAACGTTAAAAAGGAGGTAAAGGAAAAATTATTTCAAGGCTAAACAATTCCATACCTTTGATTTTCACCAAAAAGTCGTTATTGTGTTTTCCCCCTCTGAACACAAAACCAGTCCAAACCTGGACTAAGAACGTGTTCTTACAAAATTGAAATGCAGCTAGTAAAAGATCATCAAATTGCTTTCGTTCAATTCTGACTTGAACTTTAAGGTCATTAACCAATCTAGTCATTAGCTGGGAGAAAAGTGTGACACTGTCCAAGCATTAAAAACAGAAGCATAAGAATGCCTGTCTTTCAAAATGAAGTAATGCTGGCAAGAGGGTTTCCGTTGTTACGACAAAGGACCTGGTCCTGCAGTGTTGGGCTGCTAACTGCAAGGTCAGCGATCCAAATCAACCAGACAGCCTTTGGGAGAAAGACGAGGCTTTGCACTCCCGTTAATTAATTAACCTCCCTGGAGGTCTAATAATGTCAGTAATTTTGTTAAGGGCCTTCTCTGCAGTGTAACCCCAAGTGTGGCTCGGGGTTACCGCGTCTGACAGTTAACATTACCCCGAGCCCCACTCGGGATTACCGCCAGAGAGGTTGAGAGTCTCAGAAACCCGTTAGGGCAGGTCCACCCTGTCCTGTAGGTTTGCTATGAGACAGAATTGACTGCCTGGCAGTGAGTAGGAGCTAGTGGGTAATGGTTTGGGCTGCTAACCAGGTCAGAAGTTCTAACCCACCAGACGATCTTCTAGGAAAAGAAAAGACTTTCTGCTCTCCGAAAGATTGACAACCTCGCAAACCCAAAGCGACGATTCAACCCTGTCCTGTAGGGTCACTGTGAGTCGAAACCAACTCTGTGGCAATACATTTGATTTGGAAGAGAGGTTTTTGAATTATTGGTGCATTCATTTGTGAAATTTAACTTTTTACCATTACACTTCCTTGTATGAAAAAACGTAGGCAGGTTTCTTTTCTGGTAAAGGCTTGTCTCCAAACAAGCAGCCATCAAAGTGTGATGTCAACTAAGTTGACATGAAGAAGCACATCGTCATCAGCCACCACACGATTGTGCAGCATGTGATCCTAGTTTGAAGGGGGGGCTGGTGTCAGAGCCTGCATTGTGAGACTCTGGACTGTATGGATGAAGCGGGAGCCCAAGATCCCTTTGTGGAACTGCATAGGAACTAAGCGTCCGGTGAACTCCCTCTACCCCAATTGAGGGATAGGAGGAAAGTGGTTACTATACAGTGTATTATTGAGTTGAGTATAGATCAAAGGCCTAAATGAGACTTGAACAGTTAAAACTTCACCAGCAGATTCTACCCCCGCCCCCAATGAGGCATGAGGAAACCAGACCTGATCAAGTTTCTAAAATTTTCTGTAATTTGGGTTTGTATTGTCTTGCTTGCTGTTTGTTTGTACATATTAGGGGGTATCTCAGAGGAGTTAGGTCATTGGAAATTATGTTATATGTTTTTTCATTTATCAGTATATGAAACCCAGGACTGATGAGCCTATAGAGACAACAAGTAGAATAAGGGATCGAGGGGGAGAGGGTGCAGTAGTGGTGGCCGGGGAAAGAGGAGATGATGTCAAGGAGTCCATATTGATAAGAAATATTTGTGGCCACAATTATACAATTGTAACAAATGTACAATTCTGCGGGACGCGATTGAACTATGGAATGATACACTATATGTATTCATTCTCAATTAATAATAAAAGTAAATGAAAGTATACCTTATTTCTTATAAAAATTAACAATTAAATGAAATATTATTTGTCTAGAGGCCAAATGATATGTGGAATAACAGGCTGAAAATTCAACAAATTGTGCCAGAGCTGTTATCGCAATTTGCCATCGACTAAATTAAAGGTAACTCGACGCTGCTCAGGATAAATAGAGACAACGTGGTATCAACGTTGAGCTCTGTGGAAAAAATACTTTCAGATCTAATAGGAAAATCAAATACCCTTCGTGGTAGTTGCATAATGTGGCACCAACTTAGGCTATTAAGAGTGAATGGGGTGGAGTTTAGCCTATTAATCAGGTTGCAGCTTGATGACCTCATTTGGTGGCACTAAAAGCTCACTAGAGGTGGGATGCACACTCTCCCTAAGAAACTTTCCTGTTGACAAGCCACCTGGAGCTCTGATGGCAGCCAGAGCCTTGGAGCTGAAGGAGCCACATGGAGACCCACACCAGCTCTAAGATGCTTGAAACCCCACTGGATTCACAAGATTTTCTACTCGCTGGCCTGGGATCTTTCTGCGCTTGGCGTCATTGCATGTGTTGTGTGAGTCTAAAGAGGAGTTTAGGAATTTTTAGACTGCTACAGAGCACGTGGGCTAATATCAAGCTTATGGACTTGATCTGGACTGGGCTGGGATGTTTTCTCAACATACAATTGCTATGTTATATAAAACACGTTTTATACACATATGAGTGTCTATGAATTTGTTTCTCTAGTCAACCCAGCCTAACACACCATTCTTTAAAAGGAAGGGTGTGTGTCCAGTGTTCCTCCTACAAGTATATTACAGTGAAATAATTTTAAAATAATTTCATTGCTAATCATCATTTTAACTTTGTTCAAACATAGTAAGTAACTCTACCTGTCAGTGGACTTCAATTCACTATTGCAAGACTGTACCAGAGGTCAAATAGTTTTCCACGAGCCACAGCCCCTTCCCCTGCACCCCAGCCCAGGTATTGAATGTAGTCAGCACAGTGACTTTATAAACCATATTTCACAGGGCGGGATGTGGGGCTACAACTATAAGGCATTCCACAAAGATAACAGAAAATCCTAGAGAACCTAATTACTTTATCAGGGAGGGAAATCTTCTGGCTCCCCTCTTTCTCACTAGTAAAAGAAAAGCAAATAAAAACAATGTGGTACAAAGGGTCTTTTTTTAAGTGAAGAAGAAAAACTTTGAGCTCATAATAGAAGAGTGCTCGTCACTTCCTTAATAAAAAAAGAATACCTTGCCAAGTTTTCAGCGCCCCTTTTATCACACAAAGCAGACCTTAACTTTGCATAAATTCCATGTTTCCTAGGCTATAGCTGAAAGAATCAAGACCCCTGCCAAACATCTGCCCAGGAAAGTCAGATTCGCCTGTGTGTCAGCAAGAACAACACAGCTGAAGGTTAATATTTAATCTGGCCTCTTCTCTGATCCCTAAAATCATGTGGATAAGGTGAAGTTACTTTGAAATTGTTGAAAGCAAGATTTCATTCACCATGAAACAGAAATTATATTGGAAGAAGGGGAAATGAAGAAGCCATGCAGATTTTGTGCAGGCTGAATAAAGGTTTTGTACTAGCAAAAGATCAAACAGGCCAACTGATTTGAGAGCTTAAGGAGTGTATTTAAATCTTTTCATAGGAATAAGTCCGTCAGATATTTTACTTGTTGGGTTCCATTGAAAGTCAACTAAAAAATAAGAAGGCTACATAAGAGACAAGAAGAAATCAGAAACAACAAAAGGAGGTCTGGGTTAATTTTAAGTAAAAAAGCTCATTTGCTAGAAGATAGTACCTGATTATATTTCGTCTGTCTCTTAAATAAACTTCACACACACACACAAAGTCCAAAAGTATTGCTACTGGGCTTCCAGTTCATAGAAATGTGGGCTTACTTCAAACAAAATATGTTTAAACACATTTCTGTGATCAGTGGATCCTGTGATCAGCTGAAGACAAGATTTCTCAGTAATGCACTTGTCTTATTTGGCATTACGGTGCCTTAAAAAAAAAAAAAGACACGAAACAGTAGTTCTCTCTAAGGTCTGCTGGGCTAATTAAATTCCAGGCATAGAGGTCAGCTCAGAAGGCCCTGGTGCTTTTTTTTTTTTTTTTTTTTAATTCCAGTGGGATAAACTTGATAGATTTTCTTGAAGAACACAGGAAAATTAGGAGGGCTTATTCGGAAGGAGATTTAAGAAAGTTGGCAAGTACATTGGTGAGAAAAAGGCCTGGAATTTTGTGCCAAGGGATGTTTTCCATCACAACCAAGAGCCTGTTCGTTTCCCCAGGGTAGGAGAGGCTCTCCTGTGAGAAATTTGCGGAAAGTACCATGGACTTGCCAGAGGTACAAATCAATCTGTCTCGGAAGAAATACAGCCAGAATGCTCCTTGGAAGTGAGGATGGCAAGACTCTGTCTCACATACTTTGGATTTGTTATGGAGAGACCCATACCAGGAAACGAACGTCAGTCATGCTTGATGATGAGGGTCCGTGAAAAAGAGACACTGTGGAAACAGTGGATCGACACAGCCCTGCAACAATGGGCTCAAAAATAAACAGAAATGTGAGGCTAACACGGGGCCAGGGCAGTGTTTTGTTCTCATGCACATAGGCTTGCTCTGAGTGGGGACTGAATCGACAGCATCTCACAGCTGAAGCACTGGCTGCTAAGCGAAAGGCTGGCTGTTCAAACTGCCCGAGCTCAGTGGGATGAAGAGCCGGCAGTCTTCACCCCTAAAGAGCACAGCTGAGAAAATCCTAGGAGGGAGGATCTTCTAGGGACATCTTGATTTTATCCTTCATGTCAGCACGTCAACAAATAGCACTGACTAAAGAACGGGGAGTCTCCCGTGCTCTCCAGCCTAGGTCTCCTCCACCCTCTCTATTTCTCTGGATTGAACGTGTCAACCAGCCCGTGGCATCGTCAGCATCTCCAACTTGTTTCACGCCTCTTCAAGTAATTATGCTGTATTTCAGCTTACTTTGCTGATTCTGAATTCACAACATTGATAAATAATAGTTGATCAGTCGGTTTAGAAAAAAGAAACTTTCTTATCCTGAAGATGACCTGAACTCGGACAACATTAGAAATAGCACACCAGTATTCAGTTGTTCAGAGGTATGAATGTTGTTATCAGATTTGTGTCATAATAAAAAATCATGTTTTACATAGCTAAAATTGGTATGAATCTTAAAATTTTCTTGCAAAGAAAATTTGCCATTGTCACGGAGACAAATAAATTAAGATAACCATTAATTCAAATCTAATCCATGCATAAAACACAGTTATCTCCTGATAATCCCATTCAATTGAGTTTTTTGTATTCATAGGAAAAAATAGGTTTTGTTATATTTTGTTTTATTCTTTTTTGTTGGTGTTTTACAAGAAAGTTTAATTTTAACTTAAATTTGGATTCCTAAAATTAAAAAAAAAGTTACTATATTACATTCAAATAACTATAGTATGACAGTGAAATAATAGTTGTTTCATAAATGTAAAAAATAGATAACTACAACTGGGATTAAAGGGAGTAGATATTCACAAATGTTTTACATTATGCCATAGGATTATCAAAATGGATATATATATATATAAAATCAGTATGCAAAAGTCCAAAACTGATACAGACAATCTTCAGATTCTGAATATGAGAAAAGGTTAGTCTTACATTCTAATGATGCTATAGGGGGAGGGCAGCTGTTGGTGCCATTGCTATTAATTTAAAAATTGTATAAAGGAGATGGGAACAAAACAAAATATTGTATAAGTAGAGAAGAGGATTATTAAAATAGCAGCAATTACTATGTGATCTTTTTCAGAAATAAAAACTATAGTATTCATCATATGTCTCTTTATTGTTTCATATTAAAGGTTTTAATGTTTCCTCTCTCCTTTTTATAAATTGTACTGTTGAGTTTTACCTTTACCATTTAATCTAAATGTAATAAAATATCAAGCTTCCATATCAAGAGGACAAATGACCATCTGTTAATGACATTGGACATGTAACTAGATGCACAGGCTGATGAGAGTCCTATCGTCTTGCTATGGAAACGAAGCTGCGTCAGGTTCTAGTTACTCATCTTACTGCCACCTTGAGTTAGGCGGGAGCATTTTGATGTGGTTGTTATGGATCCCATCTGGAAGTTTTGAAAAGAAAACGAGGTCTGTAGATATTGGTGAAACAAGGTAAAGTTGATGGCATTTTTCATAATTTGGGGTCATTAATTCCTTTTTAGAACTCATATTTAGAGAACCTTTCATATTCTGAATCTGTGCCAGAAACTCACTTACCATGTTTGCAACAAAGTCTGTGCTTATGAGAACTAATCCACTCAGAATCACCCTCCACGATCCTCAACTCAAATGCAGTCTCAATAAGGAAGCATTATTCTGAAAGGAACTCCCAAAGTGAAAGCATTTTATTAGAGATTTGAAATGCAGGTTGTGTAATTTAGGGATTAGAAAATGTATAGGAGTCGATCAAGGTTGGCTTGATATTTTAAAAGGAAGAGATGCAACATTTGGGGCAAGAAGAGGAAATAGTTTACTTTTTTGGAATATTGTAGCACAAAAATGTGAAAGTTTCAAAAAAGACTTCCGATACATAGGATGAGGCCATAGAACTCTGTATGCAAAGGGCCTCAAAAAGCTAAGGGAAAATGACCTCTAATCTTTTCATTTCATTTTTCCATGAACTTTTGGAATCCGTGCGCGCGCGTGTGTGTGTGTGTGTGTGTAATGGCAGTTGTAGTGGTAGCAGCAAATGGCATTTTGAACAAATAGAAAAAAGATCTTTGAAAATAATAGTGTTGTGTCTAACCTATAGAAACATGGAAGAGAAAACATAGTAAATCAAAATGTTTTGTGCTATATTTCTACCCCAAATCTTATGAACAGCTTTTAGTCCAGAAATTTCTAAATTTCTATCCCAATTGTAATTTCAAGTTTTTAAAATAACATATACTTTATTTAAAATTTTCAAATTTAAAGTTGGTTCTTACAAAAAGATCTATAAATTTCCATCAACTGATGATTAGATTTTTAAAATGTGGTATATACATACAATGGAGTACTATGCATCACTAAAAAGCAGTGATGAATGTATGAGGCACATAGCGGCATGGGAAGAACTGGAGGAAATCATGCTAAGCGAAGTAAGTCAGGCACAAAAGGACAAGTACAACATGAGCCCCCTAAGGTAAGTATTTTTTTAAAAATGCAAAAGGAACATAGGGAAAAAGCTACTGCATGCAAACATTTTTGGGGTGAGGACTGTGTAGTATGGCAGAGACCAGATCAAAAGCAGGGATGCACCTGGTAGACAACTGGGGAGGAGGTGGGGAAAGGAAAACAAAAGGATGAATACAAGGAAGAAAAGGGTAGTGGGGTCAGGGGACACTAACCCACCCAAGGGGAGGGTATTGTTTATATCTCCACAGGGAAAGAGGGACCAGACTTCAACCCAGTGCCCCAAGGTGTGAATGCAACATTCCAGTGTGGAGTAGGGAACCAGTGGAGAGGTCTGGGAGGCTGGCCCCAGCACCAAAAATTAAGTGGATTCCTGCCCCTCCCCTGAGAACAATTTGTTCCAAAGGACGACATTGATGCTGCAGCTCCGGGAGATGGACATATCTGATCAGAGCACACGGGAGCAGATGAAGGGACAGGAGGAGAGAGTGGAACACTGCCTGGCCCACCAGGCCGTGAGGATGATGTTCCTGAGTAGAGCAGCCAATCCACAGAGAGAACAAGTCCACAGAGAGAACAACATGGCTGGACCCACTATGAGACATGATGCCCCTCAGTAACCAATGGCACTACAGGGGACAACACCGGAGACACAGTGTGAGAATTGCACCTGACCTGATCCCACCACACCAAGGCAAAGCACTGGTGGAGTGCAGTGGAAAAGCAAGGGAATGGAGTGGCAAGGTCCCCAGCGAATGCTGAAAGTGGACTTTGGAGCCAGGGCGTGGTGCCCAACAGACTGGACTGGAAAACACTCCTAAGGCCAACAAACGATCCTTGAACTAACTAGAAGCTTTTCTTTCTTGATGTGTTTTGTTTTGTTCTTTGTCAGTGGTTTGTTGTTGTTGTTGTTTTGTATACTGTTGCTTTGTTTTCCTCTGTCTTATTTTTGTGCATGTTATTATCTCCACAGGTCTGTCTAAATAAGACAGGCTGGATGAACTATCTGGAGGAAAAACAACGGGACCAACAGTTCCAGGGGGACTTGGGATAGTAGGAGGTGGGGGTAAGGAAGTGGTGTTAACTAACCAAGAGACAAGGGAACAACATGGGACACAAATTGGTGGTGAAGTGGGAATGGCAGGCCTGGTATGGAATGAACAAGGGTAAAGTAACGTAAAGAAGAGGTATAGCTGTAACCCAGGTGGGGACGGAGCATGCTAGTGGGGCAGGAGGAAAGTCAAGGGAAATAGAGGAAAGAGCTAGGAGGCAAAAGGCATTTATAGAGGTCTAGACAAAGACATGTACATGCAAATATATATATGAGGGGGAAATAGATCTATATGTTTATATTTATAGGTTTAGTATTAAGGTGGCAGAAGGACCTTGGGCCTCTACTCAAGCACTCCCTCAATGCATGAATACTTTCTTCTATTAAATTGGCATTCTATGATGCTCACCCTCTCGATACAACTGCTGAAGCTAAAGTGGGTGAACAAGTAAATATGGTAAAGAAAGCTGATGGTGCCCGCCTATCAAAATAGATACTGACTGGGGTCTTAAAGGCTTGAAGATAAACAAGCAGCCATCTAGCTCAGAAGCAACAAACCCCACATGGAAGAACACACCAGCCTGTGTGATCACGTGGTCCCAAAGGAATCAGTTATCAGGCATCAAAGAACAAAAAATCATATCATTGGCTGCACACCTCTATGATACGATCGCAGAGGACAAACGGGTGCATAAGCAAATGTGGCGAAGAAAGGTGATGGTTCCCGGCTATCAAAAGAGATAGTGTCTAGGGTCTTAAAGGCTTGAAGGTGAACAAGCAGCCATCTAGCTCAGAAGCAACAAAACCCACATGGAAGAAGCACACTAGCCTGTGCGATCACGGGTGCCTAAGAGATCAGGTATAAGGCATCATCAAAGAAAAAAAATCTTACCATAGTAATTGAAGGGGAAGTGCAGAGTGGAGATTCAAAGCCCATTTGTCGGCCACTGGAGAGCCCCTCACAGAGGGGTTTAGGGGAGGAGATGAGTCAGTCAGAGTGTGATGTAGCACCAATGAAGAATACAGCTTTCCCCCAGATCCTAAATGCTTCCTCCCCCCCCCAACTACCATGATCTGAATTCTACCTTGCAAGTCTAGATAGGGCAGAGGTTGTACACTAGTGCAGATAGGAGCTGGAGGCACAGGGAATCCAGGGTGGATGATACCTTCAGAATCAGGGGGTGGGGGTGATACTGGGAGAGTAGAGGGTGAGTGGGTTGGAAAGAGGGAACTGATTACAAGGATCTACGTGTGACCTCCTCCCTGGGGGACGGACAACAGAAAAGGGGGTGAAGGGAGACGCCGGATAGGGCAAGATATGACAAAATAAAATGTATAAATTATCAAGGGCTCATGAGGGAGCGGGGAGCGGGGAGAGAGGGGGAAAAAGTAGACCTGATGCAAAGGGCTTAAATGGAGAGCAAATGCTTTGAAAATGATTAGGGCAAAGAATGTACAGATGTGCTTTATACAATTGATGTATGTGTATATATGGATTGTGATAAGAGTTGTATGAGCCCCTAATAAAATGTTTTTTAAAATTCCATTTTCAAGAGGAGCTGATACCAAATACTCAATTAGAAATGTTTTGGAAATGTTGATTGGGAACATATGTACAAGTGTGCTTAATACAACTGAATGATGGATAATTATAAGATTTGTAAGAACCCCAATAAAATGATTAATTGAAAAAAATCTATACTATTTAAGCTAATTAAGAAAAAAGAGAAAATATACATTTCCATTATCAGGAAAAAATGATATATCACAAGAGATACTGCAGATATCCAATATTAATAGAGCAATATTACACACATCTTTACGCTAATCCACTCAACAACTTAGATAAGTAGCAAATTCATTGGAAGATACAAATTACTAAAGTTCACTCAAGAACAAGTTCATAACCTAAGTATTCATGTATATATGAATATATATATAAAGGAAATTGAAGTTATAGTTAAAGAAAATGCCATTCTGCCTAATGCTTGAGGAATATTTAATGCCAAGTCCATACTAACTCACATAGAAAATATTAAAGGAAATAATGCTTCCCTTTTTTTTTCTGGAAGAAAATCAATAGCCTACTATCAAACTAGACAAAGATTTCAATTATCCCAAAATTGATCACTGTTATCTTTTAACTATTTTTCCATATCTAGTACAATGCTAACCTGAGCAAACAAAGGAACAAAATGGAAGGTAAATTACAAACTGATATTTCTCATTAAGAAAATGATACTTAGAAAATGAGTGCAGTAACATAAAAAAGCTACATCATGACCACGTTAGTGTATCTCAATTTTGTCTAACATTTACTTTAATAATTATACATGTTATTTATCATATTAACAGAATAAAGAAGAAAATCATAAGGATAACTTAATAGATATATATTATATAAAGAAGAAAATCATGAGAATAACATATATAACGAAGAAAATCATAAGACTAAATTAATATCTATTATATAACATATATTATATATGATATAAGAATAGATTCAATTAAATTCAGCAGCATCTTTTCATGAAAACTCTCAGCATACTTGTACTGCTAGGGAACTTTTTCCACCTCAAAAAGGAGATGCAAAATACACAAATAACTAAAAATACAAATTCTATAGATAGCATTACACCTAATAGTTAAAAAGCAACAACAAATAAACAAAACAAAAAACTGTATACTTTTCCACTAAGATTGGTAGCAAAGTAAAGATGTCTTCCATCACATTTTCTATTCAACTTTGAACTGGAGGAATATGCAATAACACAAGAAAAAAGAAAAAGGTATATAAATTTATCAGAAAGATAAATTTAATTGCCGATAGCATGATCGTCTATGTAGAAAATACTAAGAAATCCACAAAAAATGTCTTAAGAATTGATAAGTGAGCTTAGCAAGGCCAAAAAAATAAGATCAATATGTTAAAAAACATTGCATACTATCAGTGAACTATTGATAATAATAGTATAAAAATATATCTCTATAATATTTCCAAAAATAAAAAATTCTTAGGGATAAATTTAATTTAAAATGTGCAAGATATATACTGAGAACTATAAAATAAAATATTGCTTGGAGAAATTATATAAGACAAAAAATGGAAAAATATGCCATACTTATGGATCAGAACAAATTACTGTTAAGATACCAATTTTCCTCAAGCTTATCTATAAAGTTTATGCAATTCCAATCAAAATATGAGCAAGCTCCTTTGTAGAAATTGATTATTTGACTTTAAAATTTATTTTTTTTTAATACAAGATATATCAAATGATTAAAAACATTTACAAAGAATAACAAAATTGAAGGAAATGCACTATTTGACTTCAGGACTTATTATAAATCTACTATAATTAATATAGGTGGATTTTACATAACTATAAAACAATAAGACAGACAATAAAAAACATAAATAGGCCTACATATATGCAGCCAATTTATTTTTAACAAAGATGCTAGCACTTTAAAATCAAATATATAAGAAGGCTCCTTTCAGGACCAGTGGCATGAGTGGTGATACTGGGAGGGCAGAGGGAGGGTAAGTTGGAAAGGAGGAACCGATTACAAGGATCTACATGTGACCTCATCCTTGGGGGACGGACAACAGAAAAGTGGGTGAAGGGAGACATTTGACAGGGCAAGATATGACAAAATAATAATTTATAAATTCTCAAGGGTTCATGAGGGAGCGGGGAGTGGGGAAGAAGGGGGGAAAAGGGAGGACCTGATGCCAGGGGCTTAAGTGGAGAGCAAATGTTCTGAGAATGATAAGGGCAATGAATGTACAAATGTGCTTTATACAATTGATGTATGTATAGATTGTGTTAAGAGTTGTATGAGCCCTAATAAAACGATTTAAAAAAATAAATAAAGATTGAAACTGAGGGGAAAAAAAAGAAGGCTCCAAAAAGTTCATGAAACTACATAATCAAAAGGTAATGCATTTCTTCCCATTAACTCTATGAAGCCCTGCATACACTTGGATAAAAAGATAGATAGAAGGCATTTGAAATTTTAAATATCAAAATATGCTCAGCACACAATAAGATAATTCAAATTGAAACTATAATGATATAAAATTACACATCCACTAAAATGCTAAAAATTTAATAAAATAAAAACTAGTGATTGCTTTTACAATGATCTAGAGGAACTGAAATCTCATACATTGCTGGTAGAAATACAAAATGATACAGTTGCTTTAGTTAGAAATCATTTCACATCATTAGACAACAATTAGAGCATAACCCAGCAATTCTAATTCTAAGGATTTACCTAAAGAAAATGAAAATACATGTTTACACAAACACATTGGCAATAAAATGTTCATCAACTAGTGAACAGATAAACAAATTGTGTTATATACATATAATTGAATACTACTCTGCAATAGACAGGAAATAACTGCAAATACAGAACAACATGGATGAATCTCAAAGCATTACATGAAATGAAGAGTCAGACCAAAAAAAGGATATTATATTTTATCTCTATGACCTTCTAGAAAAGACAGCACTAGTTATATGAAACAGATCAATGGTTAAGGAGAAGAGATTCACTGCACAAAGAACACTAGGGAACTTTTTGGATGATGGAAATACTCTACATCATGATTATCATGATAGTTATGGACATATACCTATATCCATTTGCCAAAATTCTTCAAACTGTATGTTTAAACTATATATCTCAATCAAGCTGACAGACCTCACATTAAATGTCATAGGGGAATTTTTGTCAATATCTGGGTGTGCTTTATATATTGCTGTTCATTTTGCATTTCTATTGAAAAGCTTTTTAAAATTTTTCCAGCACCATCTCATTCTTATGACAGAGAACATCACTCCAAATACCTTCTTCTGGGAATCGGTCCTCACCCTCTACATATAAATATATATATATATATATATATATATATATATATTCATATTCTATCCATGTACTTTTTACAAGAACTGCCCTGCCACCATTGATTGGTCCAGGGCTGGGCAATTGATCCAAGCTGGGTCAATGAGATTCAGATTAGTCTCTTTGTAGAGCCTGAATCAGCATGATGTTAAATTTGTGAGCTATCAGTAGCAGAAAGAGCCAGAGCAGTAGGGAGATCCAGTTACTGAGATAAAGTAATGATGCAGGTGAACTTAAAAACACAGGGATAGCAGATAAAAAGTTTGAACATTTTAAAATCTTATTTTTCTTATGGATTTGCTGTATCAGATTCCTCTTTGATCATTAATTCCTCTTTGTACCTCAGAGTCATTCCATAAAAACCATCCTTTTACCTAAACTGAATAAGGTTTCCTTCTACCACTTGGAACCAAGAGAGTCAACATATAAACTTTCAATATTGGTATGTTCATATTGTTTTCTTACATAAAATAAATTATCTGCTGAAAAAGATAGCAATTCAGTGGGCATTCCCTATGCTTTTGCATAGGTCTATATAGACAAAAATAGACCCTTTATATGTTTTTTACTACACATTTTTATTTTTAAAAATCAGTTATTGTTGTTGCATAACCAAGTTAGCATTTAAATGTTACCAGCTAACCTTTGAAATGTATCACAGTTGATAGGAACAGAATGGGACTTACTATAAAATTCTTTCTTGAAATATCATTATAAAATGGAATTTCTTATTCTGCTCCATTTATGCACATGATTTTGCCTCAATATCTAAAACAAAGGGAAATTTTAAAAAATTCAAATCAAAGTGTATTTTCCCATCAGAAACCAATAAAAAGTAAATTTTAAGAAGCAAAATTTCAAGACTGATATGAATAAACAAGGAGCCTTCAAAGAGTTTGTGAAAATTTTCCATTATCTTTTTATTTTATTTTTCTATGAACTTTTGAAGATACCACTTATTCATTTAATGTCTACCATCAGTCTCTGGGTGGCACAAAAAGATAAAGCACTTGGCATCTAACCAGAAATGTTTATGATCCATCAGTTCAAGTCCACCCAGAAGTACCTCAGAAGACTGGTTTGAGACTCTACTTCTGAAAGATCCGTTATTTAAAATTCTTGATTAACAGAAACTGCTAGGAGAGTGATTAATGAGCCTTATGGGAAATTCAAGTCAGGAGGTGGTGGGTGAAGGACATTTCTGTCTCAGGGAAGGTGACTTTCATCAGTCAGTGGTAAACCAGGTAGGGCAGCCTGCCATTGTTACATACACTCAACATTAATATCTAGACCACCAATGAGCTCAGTATCATGTCCCTAATTGGGTACATATGACCTAGCTTTTATTCACTCCTTAGTGACCAATGCCAGGTACTACAGACAACCAGGTCTTCTGATTCTATCCTTTGGAAGTACAAAACATCCTCTATAGGCAACACCAGAAGGATCTGATTCACATCTCTCACAAAGCAAACTGGACATTACCTTAAGCATGCCAGTAGCAGATGAAAATAATTAAAATATTCCCAGGAGCAAAAGGCTGAAAAACCCTAGTTGTGTGTGTGTGTGTGGGTGGGGGGGGGAGTGTAGAAGTCATTGGCCTTTTGTTAAAAATGCTTGCCTTGAAGGTCCCCATGCACAGCAACCGTAAACTACCAGGTATAAGCTATTCTCACATTCTTTGCCTTTTTATGACATGTTTATTCCGGTTCTGCCTTTGTGAATGAACATTATTGAAAGTTTTGCCCTATCTCCAACCCTCATTTGTGAAAATAGTGTCTGGTCCCCTAAAGTGTTAATCAGTACAAATCACCAATCCTTGTATTTTGGTTTTAAAAAGCTCTCATATACCTATATATTTTTCTTTTCTCAACAGATAATAAATTCTATACTATTGACTAAATTAATTATTATATTAATGGACGTACCATATGCCCCCATGGGGTTAATCTATATGTCCTGTAAAAGAATAATAATCATATCTTTATAATGAACCAAGGACATATGTTAAGCATTGATAGATGAAAGGATGTTGGAGCACCCAATTAATTGTGGGCCTGGCCTAAGAGCAAGGTGTTCTGATGACTAGCCCCTGCTCAAAGCCTGCCCTCATGAAGTGATGACTGAAGATTGAAACATTGAAGATGACTGCTATTGAAAAGCACAGTGGAGAAAGCAGATGGTTCCTGGGTATCAGGAAAAGAGCATCTGGTTGAAGCCTTGTTTTAAAACTCGCAGGCATCAGCTAAGTCCACACAGAAGAATCACACCACCCTGCGTGATGCAAGAATTGGAATTAACAGCATCCAGACCCAGAGGAGGCTTCAGTTTGCAGAGCGTCAGGATGACAGCGGAAGGCCAATACCCCTTCACAGGGTCCCCTCTTCGGATTAACCCTCTGTGACTCCCCTCGAACTCTGGACCAGGGGTATCAGACAGTCATTGTACCATGGATGGCCGCAGTGTAGTTAAGTCAAAAGGTGACACTTCGGCATTGGCTCTCCCTTTGGATACAAGGTGACATTGTTCCAGCTTTTAACATTTTCAGCTTTGTTTTTTGATTGGGGGTTGTTGGGATTTTGTTTTGTTTTTTCTGTTTTCTCTCTCATCATTATTGACCCATTTGTATGTGTTTTATTTTGATTTTATGAGTTTTTCTGTATATAAAACTCAGGATAGGTAAACAACTATAGACACAACAACTGGATTAAAGATTGGAAGAGACCTGGCAAGGGGAGGATGGCAGGAAAGGGGGCGCTAGCAATAATGAGGACAGAAGGAAGAAACGTCTTGAATTGATTGTGGTGGTAGCTGCACAACTCTCAGAATGTGATAGAACTATTGAAATGTTCGTGATGTGAATGGTATGGCTGTGGAAGTGTTAAAAATAAACAAATTAAATTTTTTAATTCTGTGGCACACAGTTGTACTCTGACCTACATTGGGTCACCGTGAGGCACAGTCAACTCATTGGCAACCCTCTTGT
Source organism: Tenrec ecaudatus (assembly GCF_050624435.1). Taxonomy (NCBI): domain Eukaryota; kingdom Metazoa; phylum Chordata; class Mammalia; order Afrosoricida; family Tenrecidae; genus Tenrec; species Tenrec ecaudatus. The sequence continues at coordinate 55,055,438 of NC_134542.1, forward strand.
TTCGTTCCTCAGTCACCACAACATACTTGAGAACATAAAAAATATTGATTCTTTTACAAAACAGTTTCTTGAGTTAGTCTGCCTGCATGCAAATCCTGTTCATTCATTTTCTAACTATGGTATATGTCCTTGAGTCCGTCACATAATTTCTTTGTGCCTCAGCTTCCTTATATTAAAGTGGAAACATTAATAATGATGAATAGGGCATTTACATCAACATATGGGTGTTGTTGTTGTCTAATGGCCTAGCACACTTACAATAATATACCGTAGGTACTGGGAAGCATAATTGGCAAAACACACATAGAATGGGTTTATTGTTTGCATTAAAACATGGTAAATCTCTGTATTTCTTAGTAAATAAAAAGGATTTAGAATACATTTTAAAAATTTTAGGGCTTCCAAATATACTAGTATCCTGCTTGTTTATTATCAGAAAACAAACAAGTAATAAACTACTGTCAACCAAGTTGATTGCAATTCATAGTGAGCTTCTCTAGGATTCCCATGCTGTAACTCTTTACTGGAGCAGGAAGTCTCTTCTCCTGCACAATAGCCGATAGATAGGTCTTAACTGTCAGCCTTGAGATTAGCATACAATGCTTACTCAACAATGCTTCCTCCATGGCTCTGTGTGTTAAGTCCATTCAGAAACAAGCATTTTTATTATATGGTTCATAGTCCATGCTGAATTTACCAGACCTACTATTTTACGGCAACTAGAAAACCTAAGGACAATATAGTTGATCTGGCTAATATCAAATTTAAAGAATAAAAATAATCCCTTAGAGGAAACATTTACACAGCTGTGTTAGTCTGGGTTGACTAGAGAAACCAATCCAGGCAGACTCAGATGTGTATAAGAAAGAGGTTTATATACAAGAGCAATTGAATATTGAGAAAACATCCTAGTTCAGTCCAGATCGAGTCCATTAATTTGATATTAGCCCATATGTCCGCCACCAATCTATAAAGTCCTGTTCAGATTCATGAAACACATTCAATGATGTCAAATGCAGGACGATCACAGGCCAGTGGATGCAAAGTCTTGTGGATCCAGTGGCAGTAGAGGCATCTGAGCGCTGGCAGGGGTCTGTCTCCAAATGGCTCCTTCAGCTCCAGGGTCTAGTGTAGCTCCGTGTGTCTTTTCTGCAGGAATGTCTCGCAGGGAGGGAGTATGTATCTCCCCTCCAGTGAGCTATTTATCAACTCAGTGCCTCCAAATGCGGTCATCAAGCTGCAACCTAATTAGGTTAAACTCCACCCCTTTGCTCTTAAGTCTCAAATTGACAACAGATTATGTAATTACCACAGCAGCTATCATTGGGCACTGGACAAATCTGCTACTAAAGATTTTAAAATGTTAAGAAGCAAAACGTTGTTTTGAAGACTAAGTTATGCCTGACCCAACCTGTAGTATATTTTATTGCCTCATAGGCATGGAAATAAGGAACCCAAAATAAGAATTGATGCCTTTGAATTATGGGGGTTGAAGAAGAATATTAAATATACTATAGACTGCCAGAAGAACAAATAAATCTGTCTTGGAGGAACTACCACCAAAAGGTTCCTTAGACCTGAGGAGGGTGGTACTGTGCCTCCACAACTTTGGACATGTCATCAGGAAGAAGTGATCTCTGGAGGAAGACAGCATGCTTGATAAATTAGAGTGTCAGAGAAAAAGAAGACTCACAACAAAGTAGATTGACACAGTCATTACAACATGGCACTGATGGTCAGGATGGCAGAAGACAAGACTGTTTCCCTTTGCTGTGCTTTGGGTCTCTCTGAGGTGGAACTGACTAGACAGCACCTAACAATATCACTCAAAAAATTTTTCTAAATAAGGTTTAAGCCACTAACAGATCCTTACTGCTTTCACATGTAAGAGATAATTGCTAAAAAATATACCCAAAGTTCCCTTTCTTCTTGTGGTAGTTACATAATTACATGTCACCTTGAGGCTATTATGAGTGAAGGGGTAGTCTAGTCTGTCAATCAGGTCACAACCAATGATGCCTGTGTGTGGACGTGGCCTCTCATGAAGATTCTAGGAAATGTCTCTGTTTCTCCCTGGAGGGGGGGGGGCACACTCTCACTCTCTGCTTCACATTCCTAGACAAGCCACATGGAGCCATGATGATTGCCGCCCTGGAGATGCTTCCATCAACACTGGACCCACAGGACTTTCCACCCACCAGCCTGTGATCAGCACCACTGGATGTGCTGAGTGAGTCTGCAGAGGAGTTCATGGACTAATATTGGAATTATGGGCTAATATCGAACTTATGGACTTGATCTGAACTGGGCTGGGATGTTTTCTTAATATATAATTACTCTTTGAGATAAAGCTCCTTCCTATACATATAGAAGTCTCCCTGGATTTGTTTCTCTAGTCTACTGGGACTGACACCCTTTTCTTTGTTTTGCTTCCCTGACCTTGTAATTCCTTTCAGACACTCCTTTTCTCCTATGTCAGATCACCTTTCTTTGTCTTCAGTATCTGTCTCTCTTTCTTTAAAAGTCTGAAATTGTCTTCTTTTTTGTCCACTTTCCCTTCAGACATTATCTGCTGTGCTGATTTACTTTTGATTCTTCTAGTTTAGTCTTCATTTCTGAATACATATATATATACATAATTTTTAATTCTGTTACCATATCACCTCACTCACCTGATGTTTTTCTAATTCTGATTCTATTATTCTTTTATATCCTTGTTCCCTCATCAATGTCTTGTTTCAAAATAGTTACTATTTCAACCTAGATTACAGTCTTCAGGATGAATTTTAAATCAAACAAAAATCCTGAGAACTAGACAACATCATGATAAATGGAGAAAAGATGGACATTGTCAAGGGTTTCATTTTACTTCAGTTTGCAATGAACATATATGGAATCAGCAGGCAAGAAATAAATCAACATATTGCATTGGGCAAATCTGCTGCACAAGACCTCTTTAAAACATTAAAAAACAAAGATGATGGATTCTGGAGTCAAGATGGCATCCAACTAGAATCACCTGCTCGCTACTCCTATTGTTAGATCAGAAAATGAAGAGGTAAGGAGCCCATTATTAGGAGGCTGTGTGCTAAAAATAGAATCAGTGTACTAGGATTAGTTCTGACCTCTCCCTGTGATTTTCACCCACAGAGCAAATTGAGAACTCGTTGAAATGCTCTACGTTCACCTAATCCCTCACCAGATCCAATGGGGTGGTGTCCACCACCCCTTCCTACACCCAAGATCCGAAACTCACAGCATATAGTAATTTCCCCAGGCTGCAGTCCAAAGACAGTCATCATCCCAGGCTCATTGAAAGCCTCCAAGAACTAGCCACAAGAGGTCACACCAGAGTTCCCCTCTCTACTATCCACCCTGCTCCTGCATTCTTGGACTCAGAATCCTCCCTCTAGTCAAATCCAAGCCAGGATGAAAGTGAGTACGTCAGCCATCCTTTTCCCCCTCTCCGTAGCTCTGTTCCTGCCTGTGTGGGGAACAGTAGATAATGAAACACTACTTTGCAGGATTTAAGAGCCCCTGAGATATTAAACCGTGACAAACTGCAGATCTCCAGGGTACAGCCTATAGAGCTGTGCAGAAGATAGCGGGGAGTGACACAGGAGTACAGCCAAGGGAGAATCCAGATCCAGTTGGTCCCAAACCCACTCGACTAATCTGGTCCCCCTTCCCTGGGAGACACCACGGCACAGCCAAGATACCAGGGCCCATTATTAAAAGAAAAAACAATTTTTTTTTAATGCTTACAATTCCAGGCTGTGTTCCTTTGTGCAACTTTGAATGTAAGCTGCCAGAAAGCTGATCCATTCACGTAATATTAACATAACAAGACAGGCAGAACTCTAATCCTCAGAACACAGCCTAGGATTTTAACATAACAAAACAGGAAGAGCCAGGAACTGAAAGCCACAGCCCAAGCCAAAAACTGGCTCTACCAGTTTGGGGCTCCACAGAGTCTTTAAAAGACTGAAAACTGTGGTCAGACTGTCCAGACCAGACCCACGCCCAAGCAGCAGGCGCACACCAACCCAGCCCAGTGGCTGGCCTCAGCCCCCACCCTAAAGCCCCCACCACAACTAACCACTGATTCAAAGTGGCACCTCACTTACACAGCAGTCCAACCCCCCACCATAGTAGGCCACAAATAATCCCCAAAACAACTCTTACCAGTCATGTTTTTATTAATTTTATTATTATATTTTTAATTTTAATAAATCATTTTATTGGGGGTGGTCATAAAGCTCTTATAACAATCCATACACTGATTGTATTGGGTACATTTGTACATATGTTGCCATCATCATGTCCAAAGCATTTCTTTCTACTAGAATATCAGCTATGTTTTTCAGCTCCCTCCCTCACCCTTCCACTCTCATGAACACTTGATAATTTATAAATTATTTTAATATTTGACACCATTCGCTGTCTCCCTTCATCCACGTTTCTGTTGAGGTATTGTCCGTTGGTTATTGCTATAGGTTCCCCCTTTATTCCCCTTCTCTCCCCACATTCATCCTACCCTTTTGGTATCACTACTCTCATTATTGATCCTGAGGGATTTATCTTTTCTGCATTCTGTGTGTCGAGAGCTCTTATCTGGACCAGTATACATCCTCTGGTCTAGACATATTTGTAAGACAGAAGTGAGGGGAGGAAGCATTAAAGAACTAGAATGCTGTGGGTGTGTTTTCAGTGTTATACTGCACCCTGGCTGACTCATTCCTTCCTTGTAACCCTTCTGTGAGGGGATATTCAATTGTCTACAGATGGACTTTAGGTCTCCCTTCCAAATGCTCTAGTTTGCATTGAAATGGATATTTGTTTTGGGTCTTCTGGTGCCTAATATCTGATACAATCAACACCTTTTGATTACATGCATTGGTGTGCCTTATCCATGTGGGTTTTGTAGCTTCCCTGCTAGATGGCCATTTGTTTAATTTCAAGCCTTTAGAACACCAGACACTACACCTTGTAATAGTGAGGGAGTGTTAGCTTTCTTCACCACGTTTGCTTTATGCACCTACTTTTAAGAGACACAACTAAGCTCACAGACAAAAATAAACTAAGAATAAAAGGTTAACAGAAAATATACCAGGCAATTGGCAACTTAAAAAAAAAAAAACAGGGGTTACAATCCTGATCTCCTCAAGGTGCAAACAAAACCAAGAGACAAGGATGAGCACTATATAATGTTCAAAGGATCAATAGACCAGGAACCAGTAAGCATAATAAATATATATGTGCCTAAGTAGAGTCCCATGAGATTTATCAAACAAAATATTCAAAAGATGAAAAAAGAAATCACAGATTCAAAGATCATAGTAGGTAACTTTAATACACCGTTATCGAGATAGATAGCTGGAAAAGAAGCTCAGCAAGGAGGCGACAGAGCTAAACACTACAGTTAGGCAATCAGACCTTATAGACATTTATAGAGCTCTCCATCTGTGTCAGTCTGTGTGGAGTAGAGAAACAAATTCATAAACACACATATCTGTATAAGAAAGAGCTTTATATGCAAAAACAATTGAATATTGAGAAAACATCCAGCCCAGTTCAGATCAAATTTGTAAGTCCAATATTAGCCCAAATGTCCGATACCAATCTATAAATTCCTCTTCAGACTCACGAAAAACATGCAATGATGCCAAATGCAGGGAAATCACAGGCAAGTGGGTGAAATCGGCAAGTGGGATACACTAAAAATAAAACACCTGTGTGCATCCAAAGACTTCACCAAGAAAGTAACAGAAGAGCCCACAGACTGGGAGAGGATTTTTACCCTCCTAGCCTACAAAAAGAAGAAAACTGTGAACCCACTGAGAAAGTGGGCAAAAGACCTGAACAGAAGCTTCAATAGGGAGGAGACTTGAATGGCCAATAAACATATGAGAAAATGTTCCAGATCATTAGCCATCAGAGAAATGCAAATTAAAACAACCATGAGATCCCACCTAACATCCTTGAAGATAACTCAAATCAGAGAGCAACTAATGTTGAAGGGGATGTGATGGGATAGGAACTCTCCGCCACTGCTGGTGGTCATGAAGATGTGCACAGGCACTGTGGAAAGCAATCTGGTGGTATTTATATCAAATGTAAATTGAGCTGTTTTTTGACCCAGCATTACCTCTACCCAGAAGAGGTAAGAAATAGACCACGACCAATTGTCTATGCTCCAATGTTTATTGCAGTGCAATTCACAATCGCAAAGAACTGGAAAGTACCCAAAATTCCGTTGAGAGATAAGTGGGTTAGAAAACTCTGGCATATAAACACAATGGAGTACCACGGATCAACAAAAGTCACTGATGAGCGCAGGAAGAATATGGTCTCCTGACACGAGTTGGAGGTAATGATGTTAAGCAAAGTTAGCCAATCACAAAAGGACAAGTACAACATGAGTCCACTGAGGTAAGTATAATCAGCACAGTAGGTATAAAAGAGAAGACACATATCTCACACTTTCCAGGTTGAAGTACACAGGCAATCGGGTGGGAGGACAGACCTAACACCAGGATGTACATCTCATTTCAACATAGGAAAGTGAAAGTGTGGGAGAGGAGGGGAGAGAGAAACAGGGAATAAAAAGAGGGAGATGATGGCCTGGGGAAGCAGGGCCTTAATCCACCCATGAGGGAAGTATTGTTTATGTCTCCACAGAAATGAGAGTATAAGTGCAAACACAACCATGGAGAGCCAAACCTTGAGGGCAATGTAACCACATGGAGCAACGCATGACAGAGATATCTACAGGGCCTGCCCCAATGAGAGCCAAACGGACAACCTCCTCAGAAGTATGTGCTACAGATGACAACACTAAACCTATAGGCACAGGAAGCAAGCCTGTGGAGAAACAACAGGACTGATGGTTCCAGAGAGACTTGGTGGGAGGAGGAGTCAGGGGAAAGGAGTGGTGAGCAAAGAATGCCATAGACAGGTGTACACTAGGGAGTTAAAATCAACAATGAGGAGGGTGTAGAGATCCTGGGGGTGTTGGAGCAACAGCAATCTAGCTGAGGAATTACTAAGAGGCAGAAGAAGGGTGAGCATGATGCTCAGACAGGAGGAAGGTAAAAGGAAGCAGAGGAAAGATATAGGAAGCAAAGTTATTGATAGAAGTATAAACATGGTGTACACGTGTGTAAATATATTCTTTCATAAAAATAGAGGTATTTGAGTAAATATATATATTTACATGGCAATAGACTGTGGTTGTCCCTCCCTCAACGCAAGAATATTTTGTTCTAACAACCTGGCATTCTATGATGATGACTCTCCCAACATGATCAGTGAAGACAAAATGGGTCCATAGCAAATGTGCTGAAGAAAGCTGATGGTGTCCGGCTATCAAAAGATATAGTGTTTTTGGTCTTAGAGGCTTGAAGTTAAACAAGCAGCCATCTAGTAGAGAAGCAACAAGCCCACATGAAGAAGCACACAAGCCTCTGCAATCATGAGGTGGCAATGTGATCAGATACCAGACTTCATAAAACCCAAAACAAAAACACATTGTTGAGAAGAAGGAGGGCCGGAGCAGAGATCCTAAGCCCATCTGTAGACAATAGGATATCCGTTCACAGAAGGGTCACAAGAAAGGGATGAGTCAACCAGGGCACAGTATAGCAACCAATGAAACACACCATATGCCTCTGGTTCTTTGAGACTTTCTCGCCCCCACCCCACACTATCATGACCCCAGTCCTGCTTTTCAGTTCTGGTTAGACTGGAGCTTGTACCCTGGTACAAAGAAGAGCTCACAACACACTGAATTCAGGTCAGATAAACACCTCAGGAACAGAATTGGGAGTAGTGATACCAGGAGGGTTGGGGGAAGGTGGGGGGAGAAGGGGAACAAGGGGTCCAATCAAAATGATTGAGGCATGACCCCCTCCCACCTCCTGGAGGACAAATGACAGAAACATTGGTGAAAGGAGACAGCAGTCAGTGTAAGATACAAAAATAATAATAATTTATAATTTATCAAGGGGTCATAAGGGTGGGTGGGGGGAGGAGGTAAAAAAGAGGAACTGACTCCAAGGGCCCAAATAGAAAGTAAATGTGTAGAAAATGATTATGGCAACATATGTGCAAATATACGTGATACGATTGATGTTTGTATTATTATGAACCCCCAATAAAATTATTTATTTAAAAAGAGAAGGGGAAAAAAAGCAAAGATATCACTATGAGAAGTATGATGCACCTGATCCAAACCCTGGTATTTCCGATTACCTCCTATGCATGTGAGACCGTGAATAAAGAAGGCCAAAGAGGAATCGGTACATTTGAATTTCAGTGTGGGCAAAGAATATTGAAATGACAGCGTTGGTAAAGAATATTGACAGACTGCCATGAAAATACACAAATGTGACTTTCAAGAAATGCAGACACAATGCTTCCTAAAAGCAAGGAGGGACAGATTTCATCTCACATACTTTGTCATGTCAGCACGTGCAACCTGTTTCTGCTTGGCAGAGCAGAGTGTCAGCAAACAAAGGGGAAGACCCTCAACGAGATGGATGCACAGGGTGGCTGCAACAAGGGGGCCCCGATGTAAGGACAGTTGTGAGGATTTTTTCAGGATTGGAAAGGTTTCCTTCTACTGTTCATGGGGACGCTATGAGCCAGAACCCACGTTTTTGGCACCTAGCAACAACATAGGAGGTCTGATGGTGTCCTGATGTAGTTCCTCGCACACTGACCGCTAAAGACAAGGGCAGTGAGTTCGAAATCATACGCTGCTCCTCAAAAGGAGGCTTCCAGCTTCTGGAAAGATTCACAGCCTTAGAATCGTCAGCATTGGTTGTACTCTGTCCATGGGGCTGCGGTGAGTTGGAATTGACTCAATGACAATAGGTCATAATAATATGGGCCAGACTACTCCAGATCCCTCCATCCTTACCATAAATCCCTTGCACTCCATAGTGACTTGGACAAAAGCTCTCTCAGTTTTAGCTGCTGTTCCCAGGTTGGCCTGCCGAATTCTTTGTTCTGTTAGTATTTTTGTTTCCCAGATACTATGTTGCTTCCTTCTGTTTTCTCTATCAGAGATGTTGCTTTACTGTACGGGTCTTAGGTCCATGCTTATTAAATGTGTGGAGATACTCAGCACCTAGTGTCTGACAAATGTCACTTTGCATCAGTTTTACTACAAAGGCGCTCTGTCTCTTTTTTGTGAGGATTCAAAGATTCAAAGCCACGTCTTCACTCCTGCCACAATCATAGGATCATTTAAACTATGTTAACTGGGTTTTTGCCATTTGCAACCAAGAGTGTAATGACTAATGCACTTTCTGATTATTTATCAAATTAAAAGCTACCTTAAGTACTCTACCATCAAACCATTATATTAAGAGATAATTGCATAATGACAATTTTAAATGCTTAACATTAAGTAGCATTCCAGTTGCTTCATTCTGAATGATTTGCTAAAAAGGAATGACATGTTTTGAATGAAACTTTTTTTGTTAGCTAAACTTTTTTTGTAGTCTTTAATCTTTTGTGAGTGTTCCTATTAAAGAAAAATATGTAGCAACAGAGTTGTACGTTTTCTTCAGCATTTAGCACATGCCCTATTTCTGCTAATAGATGTGCACAATTAAATTCAAACTGTGTTAAATTATTTCCTTTCTACAAATGTTTAGAGTTGTTTTTGTGCTTTTCGGGTTTTTTCCATCTACCGATTATACAAATGTAAATAAGCTGAAACTCTCTTCTCATATCGTTCTCAGAATCAGTGGTGCTGGTTAACAAGCTTTCTAAGAGTGGTCAGTAACAGAACCTACTCCATGTGACTCAAGATTGGCTTGCTTTATATTGAAGTATGGTGGGTGTTAAGTTTTTAATATGGAGTATGGACTGTTTTTGAAAATTATTAATAAGAACATGAGTGGCCCACTTGTTGCAGTTTATTAAATGATCAATCACCTAAAGTAACCTGGGCTAAGAAACTCAATTTCCCCAAATTCAGATCTTTAAAACACTGAAGTGCTGCTAGCCAGTCTACCTTCTCTCAAAGGGTTGAAGCTGGCCACAGATTGAAGCCTATACCTTGAAAGCTTGTAGACTCCATCATCTTTAAGTCAAGAACATCTGAAAAATATTGTTGTGTAAACTTGGGAGCAATCATTATAGATAACCATTCACCAAATAGAAGAGTAAAATAGAGGGGCCTGCTCCTAGGATTTAGAAAGGAGCTATATAGGCTACAAGCAATTACTGGATACTTCTCACACTTCAGAGCCCTAGTTGCGCAGTGGATAATGTACTGCGGTGCTAACGGCAAGGGTCTCTATGAGTCAGAACACATTCAATGGCAGGGAGTGTTTGGCTCAGTCTCCTTATACTTCTCAAACTATACATGTCTCAATAGCTCTTGCACCCCTTCCACCTTCATTCGGAGTAATGACACTGTGTATTTTCTTGTTAACTTTGCCCATTTCACTCAAGGCAGAGCTTCGCCTCCTTAAAAAAACCCTCTGCCACAATTACCCCAATAAACCGCTGCCTGCTGGGCCATCAAATCATCGTGTCTTGTGAAAAAGAAATGTGCACAGTCATTTATCCACCACATTCTACATTCATTGTGCCAAATACTAGATCATTATTATTTTACACGTGCCTATTAAATTCAAAGGAGAGGAGTAATGATGGAGATAAAATATTGAAACAATAGAAACTTGATGCATTAAGAGTGGATTTTTCTCATTTTTTATTATAAAAATTGAAATATATAAATCTTAACACTTTAAGGAAAAGCACAGAAAGAAATGGGGCATAAAAGCAAAAAAATATGTTTTATCACTTGGCTTATTTTCTTCCTTACTAATGTACTGAATTATGTCAAAGGGGAGTAGAAAGTTCTGAAAACTCATTTTCTGATGTCAATTAATGAACTCTGATTGCTGCCTAGACATGTAGGGCTGTGCCTAGCGCAAAGTAAAACCTCAACAAATATCTGTGATGATCAGTTCCTTTATTGCCATCTACAACATATCTCTTCACCTGTTTTCCTCATGTTCCCTCCTCCAACCCCATCTTAGCAGAAGAAAACATATCTTCCAGTCCAGTTGATTCCCACTCAAGCTGCTCACACAACCTCGGCCCTCTTCTCGCTAGCGCTTCTTTTCTCTGCTACAAGCCTCATTCGTTTGCTTCTCTTCCAGGTCCTGCTCTTGATTTCCTTCAGGCTCTACTCAAACTCAGCCAGACGTTCAACCAATCCAACTGCCCATGGGTTGATTCTGACGCATAACTGGCTCTAATTTTTCACCACCCAGGGAGCCCTGGTGGCTTAGTGGGTTTTACGTTAGGCTGCTCACCCTAAGGTCAGCAGTTCCAAGCCACGAGTTGCTCCTCGGGAGAATGATAAGCCTTTCTAGTCCCATAAAGATTTACAGTCCTGGAGCCTACAGTAGCGGTTATGCCCTGTGTTACATAGAGGAGACCTGGAGCTGTAGTGGGTACACACGGGGCTACAATCCTCATGGTCAGGAGTTAGAAACCACCAGCAGCTCCGCAGAGAAAACATGTCTTTCTATTCTCAGAGAGGTTATAGTCTCACAACATCCCTCACTAACCCGTATCCCCATGGGGGACAACACTAGAGCCACCGTGCAGGAATTGCACCCGATCTGACCCCACCACACCGAGGCAAAACACTAAGGTATGCAACAGAACAGCAAGGGGAACAGAGCAATGAAGTCCTGAGGGAAGACAAAAATAGACTTTGGGGCCAGGCTGGGGCACCCCATCAGACTCGACCAGAAAACACTCCTAAAGGTCAACAAACAGACCTTGAACTATTTACAGGCTTTTCTCTTTTTGTCATTGTTTTTTTTGTTGTTGGTGGTGGTGGTGGTTTGTTTTCTTTTGTTGCCTTGTTTTGCTCTGTCTGGCTTTTTGTGCATATTATTATCTCTGCAGGTCTATCCAGACAAGATAGGCAGGATAAACAATCTGGAGGAGAAAACAATGGGACCAATGGTTCCAGGGGACATGGGAGAGGGGGTGCAGGGGAAAGGAATTGGGTGTTCACAACCCAGGGACGAGGGAACAAGTGATCCAAAATCAATGGCGAGGAGGGTGTAGCAGGCTTGGAAGGGCTTGATCAAGGGCAATGTAACCAAGAGGAATTACTGAAACCCAAATGAAGGCCTATCATGGTAGTGGGACAAGAGGAAAATCAAAGGAAATAGAGGAAAGAACTAGGAGGCAAAGGGCATTTATAGAAGTCTAAATAAAGGCATGTATATATGTAAATCTATTTATATATTATGATGGGAAATAGATCTATGTGCATATATTTATAGGTTTAGTATTAAGGTCGCAGGTGGACATTGGGCATCTACTAAAGTACTCCCTCAGTGCTAGAATACTTTGCTCTATTAAACTGGCATTCCATGATGCTCACCTTCCCAACATGATTGCTGAAGACAAAGCAGGTGCATAAGCAAATGTGATGAAGAAAGCTGATGATGCCCGGCTGGGGTATTAAAGGCTTGAAGATAAACAAGCAGCCATCTAGCTCAGAAGCAACAAAGCTCACATGGAAGAAGCACACCAGCCTGTGTGATCACAAGGTGTTAATGGGATCAGATATCAGGCATCAAAGAACAAAAAATCATATCATTGTGAATGAGGGAGAATGCGGAGTGGAGATCTGAAGCACATCTGTAGGCAACTGGACATCCCCTAACAGAAGGGTCTCAGGGAGGAAATGAGCCAGTCAGGGAGCACTCTAGCACCAATGAAAATACAACTTTCCTCTAGTTCTTTAATGCTTCCTCCCCCCAACTATCATGATCTCAATTCTACCTTACAATTTTGGCTAGACCAGATGACGTACACTGGTACAGATAAGAGCTGGAAACAGGGAATCGAGGACAGATAAACCCCTCAGGACCAATCATGAGAGTAGAGATAACAGAAGGGGAAGGTGGGATAGAAAAAGAGAACTGATTATAAGAATCTACATATAACCCCCTCCATGGGGGGTGGAAAACAGAAAAGTGGGTAAAGAGAGACATCAGACAATATAAGACATAACAAAATAGTAATAATTTATAAATTATCAAGGGTTCATGAAGGAGGGGTCAGAGAGGGAAGGGAAAATGAGGAGCTGATACCAAGGGCTCATGTAGAAAGAAAATGTTTTAGAATGATGAGGGCAACAAATGTACAAATGTGTTTGACACAATGGATGGATATACGGATTGTGATAAGAGTTGTACGAGCCCCCAATAAAACGATTTTAAATAAATAAATAAGAGTTACAGTTTCAGAATCCCCCTATAGGGAGATTGCTATGAGTCAGCAGGGACTCAATGGCAGTGAGTTTGGTCTTTGAGTTATAGGGTCACTATGAGTTGGAAATGACTCTTTCGACTCCTGTAAAAATTTAGTCTCAGAAACCCACAGAGGCAGTTCAGCCCTGTCTTATAGGGTTACTATGGGTTGAAATGACTCAATGGCAGTAAGGTCAGGCAGGGGAGGAGGGGTTCCCCCCAGGGTGGGTGGGTGTATTCACTCCAGGAGAAAACCTTGGTGGAGGAGTGGTTGAAGAGCTTAGGTGCTAACTGAAAGGTGAGCTGTTCAAGCCCACAGACCCACGGAGGAAAAGTGTGGGAGTGATCCCATGAAGACTTGCAAGCTTGGATACCCTACTCCCTCCCATAGGTTCACTATGAGTCAGAAACCACTCGCTGCAGTGAGTTTAGTTTTTTTTTTTTTTTGCATTTTTTTTAAATTTTTTTTAATTTTAACAATTTATTAGGGGCTCATACAATTCTTATCACAGTTCATACATATACATACATCAATTGTATAAAGCACATCTGTACAGTCTTTGCCCTAATCATTTTTTCTCCTCTTTTCTTTTTTTACATTTTATTAGGGACTATTTTGATAGTCATTCCAGAGCTCACCAAAATTAATGTTGGGACAGAGAAACACTAGCTAGCAGTGCCGGTGCTGTGAGTTTAGTGTTGGATCACTCCCCAGCCAGATGGCAGCGAGGTCTCCATCTCTAGTGCTCAGTGGAGTGTTGAAAGCCTTTGGCGTGCAGCAATAGGGCCATTACCCAGATTGTCACCTGTGTGACTTGGAATGGATTGCAGGTTGAACGGGATGCAAGAGTTTGTGTGCTATCTCTGGCATTGTGACATGTGGAGGAAAGTAACTGGAAGGATATGGGATTTGTTTCGTTTTTTTGTTGTTGTTGTTGGGTGTTGCGGATGCATTGAAGAGAAAGAGGTGCGTAGGTTCGATGCATACAATTAGCTACATAAGGGAAGATTGCAAAGTCCGAAGACCCTCAGGGCAGCCTTAGAGAGACCCTCCTGTCCCACAGACACAAGAAAGATCATGCAGATGACCAAGTCTGGAACCTAATCGTAAGGGTAAAGAATGGTATAAGGCTGAAATCCCAGCTCCAGCAAGTCCCCCACACTGTTAGAGCTGTAGGAGGAACGGGATGGATCCCCCTGAGGCTAGAGGTTAGGACATGTGAGTGGATCAAAGGAAGAACAGTGAGCTTTCACACTCTCCAGAACCCTCTGGGCCTACATAAGTGACCCAGCTCCCCATGTTTAAGGACGGTAGCCCATCACATTGCCTGAAGACTGTTCTGAGGCCTTACGTGGGACAGGTGCTTCCCTAGATACTATCTCCCTGCTCAAGGTCTACTTATATTTCCCTTCTGGCCAGGCCCAATTACTAGGGCCCAAGCTCAGCATTTCCCCTGCTAAAGAAAGGTCACCGAAGAAGGGTCAAGCTATGGCTCCCATATGCCAGGACATTCAGGTCAGCATCCTAGGAGCGAGTCTTAAGACTTCTGCCTCCAGAAGGTTGCTAAGACAAAGGTCGATATATGTTTATGTATAGCCTATATTAATCATGAGCATAAATAATAAACAAATATATTTGGAGAATATTTGAATTTTTAAATGGAATGATTCAAATTCACACTCTTGGCTCCCCACTGTCTTTTCATTGTCCTATTAATAAAAACAATCTGAAAATAGTCCTAATAAATGTTTGTTGAAAAGATTCAAGACCTAAAATCAGTAACCAAATCTCACTTTAGAAACACAAAAGATTCCCAAAACATATCCTAAGAGCACTACTAGCGTTCTATAAATTAATACTCTTAAATTTAATTGTTTTTAAAAACACAAACGTACAGTATTTAATAAAAACGTGGAAAAGATAGGCGTGTTGGACTTCTCTGACCTCAGGTTTGGTTGGCAGAAAGTCTCCCAGATTACCGCAAGAAAAAGAGGTTTGTTTTCGGGAAGCACAGGGCAGAGAAGGAGCTAGGAATCACCGAAACCCTGCACAGCTTTTAACTAGGGGCCACAGAGGAGGGAATGCCGCTCATAACCTGAAATGCTCCAGCTCAGCTCTGGGCCTGGATGATCTCACTGCTCCCTCAGCACCAAGAGGCGGTAGAACATATGCCTCGGTGACTCAGCCCCCGTGCCCCTGCTCTGCTACTCCTCACCACTGACCCACCTCATCCACATGTACAGAATCTGCTTCTTCATCACTGTCTCCTGCCTCATAGGCTTTCTTTGCCTTGGGCTTTCTCTTGCCTCTGTGTCTCCTGCCTCATGGACATCCTTTTCCTTCAGCCTCCACTGACAAACACCAAAGCTCTGTGCAGCTCACACGCTCAGTTGTTTTGATCGGTACCATCTCTGTTGGAGCAGAGTTTTTTGTACAGTCCCTATCAGTGATTGGATAGTTCCTATGACAGATGACCACCTTCTCTGATTAGCCCTGGGAAAGCACATAGTTGCTTGAATGATTGATTACTGATGATTGTATGAGCTAGTAATGTTACCTGCTGTGCTGGCCGTCTCCAGGTTAAGTACAAGATTGGTTCCTGTAACTGAAGAATTTGTAAACAAGTTGAACCACATGTACATGGCTCTCCTTTCACCTTACTTTCATGCAAGGAGGAGCCCTAGGGTCATAAGGGGCCAAGTACTCAGCTGCTAACCACAGGTAACCAGTTCAAGCCCACCTAATGGTCCTTGGAAGACAGATGAGGCTGTCTGCTCTTATATGCAGTCTAGAAACTCTCTAGAAGGTCACTATGAAGCAGGATCAACTCCTTGTCAGTGGGTTTGTGTTTTTGCGTTTTAGTGCAAGGAAAGGCTTTTCAATGATTATAAAGCTCTACAGGCAGCAAGTCAAAGTGGTTGTGATAAAGAATTTGTTAGGACACGATATTCACTCAACCGTCTCAAAAACAGGGCCAATTCACCTAATATTACAAGGTAGGTAGGACCAGAACATCAAAGTTTTTTCTGAAATTAAGAAGTGGATGAAAGATTGAAAAGCCCCATCATTCTCAGGATATTTGCTTTCTACTTGAGCCCTGGAATCAGCGCCTCATTTTCCCCCTCCCTTCCCACCCCACCCCATGAACCCTAAATTCGTATCTCTTTATGTAGAAATTATTGAATTGGTGTGGCTCTGTTTTGTAGATTCTCAATAACAAGGACACAAAATAAATTAATTTTAAAATGTGTAAAAAAAAAAAAAGAAAGATTGAAAAGCCCAACCTCAACCAAGGAGACTGAGACCCCTTCTACTCACTGCAATGACCAGAAAGAACTAATTACAGCGCCATATCCCAAGGCCAAGGAGTCCAGAAAATATGGCACCTCACCAGTCCACAGATTCCCAACAATAACTCCGTGCCATGGCATGGATAACATAAGTTTTTCATAAACAATTTTTCATATCAACCCAATTGGTGGTGTGATAGGTTAAGCATTGCATGGTCAACTGCCATGTTCAAACCCATCAGCCACTCAGCAGGACAGAGACGAGACTGTCTGCTCCTATAAAGATTTACAGTCTCAGAAGCACTAAGCAACAATTCTACTCTGTCTTATGGGGTCTCTAGCAGTGGCTTGAGGGCCCAGGTTTTTTGTTTATTTGCTTTGCTGTTCATTCATTGTTTGTGTTTAAATGTAGTAGAAGAAATCAGGGGCATTCCTAGAGCAGAGTTACAGATGTAAATTAAAGATGGTTTCTATCTGGAACTAATTAGTATTATGGAGACTCCATTATAATGAATCATCAGGGCAAAGCAAAATACTTGGTGTAATTAGGAAAAGACTGGAGTAAAACTAGAAGGAGTTTGGCTACATAATTAGCTAGTTATCTGCCTGGGGAGTCGAAAGAGCTTTCTACCAGAATCACCTAAGAAAGTAGTCAATCACACCATCCAGGCGTTTACTCTCCCTCTCCCCAGCCCTCAGGCTCATTGAGATTGAACATGAATCAGAATTCATAGGGAAAAGAAAGGATGTATAGAATGGGAAAGATTCACAGGGGACTTAGATAACCCGCTACCAACCCACGATTCCCACCCTAGATACATTGGATTAGATCAAATCTCATATTTCAACTCCTTTGTTGTTTAAGAGTTTCTGAAGTAATAAGGTTGTGAACATTATTGAAAACACTGTGAGACTGCATAACAAACAAAAACCAAACCCAGTGCCACTAAGTCAATTCTGACACATAGTGATCCTAAGAGCAGAGTTTCCCTCTGTGATCTCCAAAGAGTAGAGCTGTCCTCTCTAGTTTCCAAAGCGGCGGCCATCACGGAAGCACGGTCCGCAGGGCAGCTGGTAGCCTCAGACCTCCACCTTAAGGAGTTCAACCAGGCTCCTCCTGAGACTGCACAACATCTGCAAATCAGTTTCCGAGAACATGAAAAGGAGCATTCCAAGTGCGCAAAGCATGATCAGAAAAATATCAGTGGAAAATTAAATATATGAAAAGATGACAAACCTGATATATAGATAGAGATATGCAAATTATCATAACAATGTGATTCTATTATTTCTCCAGCGCATCATAGTTAGGAAGTTTGATGATCAATAATGGCAAGGGTGTGAAAAGTAATGCAGCTGTGTCTATAAAATATTAAATGTATGTAGCCAATGACTAAGCCATTTCCACTTCCAAGGATACAATAGAAATAAAAGGATACAATAGGCACATCCCTAAATCTGCATTAAGAATTATTTATAATAGTAAAATATTTGGAAGCCCTTTGGATATTCATCATAATAATATTGCTGAGTCCATCTATAGAGACAGTACCTAGACTGACGGTTTCCTAGGGCATCGTAGGGGAGGATGCTGGGAACTGGGAGCTAACACTAACTACGAGAATGAAGAAAATGCTCTAGAACTGAGAGTGGTGACGACTGACTGCACTCCCCTCCCACATGACTGAACCACTGGATTAGATGATATGTGAATCAGGTGCCCAAAACACTATTTAACAATCTAAGGTATGATGTTCCAAACCAAACTCACTGCCATCAAGTCGGTACCGACTCGCATCAACCCTATAGGCAGGTTAGAACTGCCCCTGTGAGTTTCTGAGACTTTATAGGAGTAGAAAGTATCATTTTTTCTCCAAAGGAATGTTTTTAGATGGGTGGGAAGAACCAAATTAAACACCATGATACTATTTTAATTATGTTTTAAATTCACAAAATAATACTTTATACTTCCAGCAGGTTCTGTAACCAAAATCTCTGATATCAAGTCAATTCTGACTCATAGTGAACGGGCATCAATAAAGTCTGAATCTCTGGGAGGGAGCAACAATGAAGAGGTAATCCAAAAGGAACATTATTCTTTCCCACACAGGTGCATTTTCTAAGAAAAAGATGAAGGTATTCATGCAATGTATGTATGATACTTAAGAATATTTTAACATAAAGATATTTTTCAAAAATTAGTTGGCATTTACTGCCCTGAACATGCAACCTTGTCAGAAAATATGCATCACCTACAAGCACTGATGGAAAGAATCATCGCCTTAGTTAGCGCAGTTAGTGAACCCAGGCTGGGTGCTGGCTCCCAAGTGAATGAAATGCTTAAGCACTTTGCTACTAACCAAAAGTTTGGTCATTCGAATCCACTCACGGGCTCCTCCCCAAAGGCCTAGCAATCTACACCTAACCAACATCCCTAGGCCTTGACAAGCCCTGTGGAGCACAGTTTTGCTGGGAAAGACATCGGGTCACGATGAGTTGGACTAGACCTAATAGCAATTGGTTTGGTTTGGTTTCTCTATGTACTCACTTCCATCAAGTCACTTCTTACTTGCAGCGACCCAGGAGCACAGGGTGGAACTGGCCCTGTGAGTTTCCGAGGTGGACACTCTTTACTGGAGTAGAAAACCTTTGTCCCACAGACTGACTAGGCACTTCAAATTTCTGATCTGTGGTCAGCAGCCTCATGTGTAACCTCTGCCGCCAGGCCTCCTTTTACTGTCTACTTGGTCTTGTTTAACGTAAGTTGTAAACAACTGCTCTGGGCTCTGGAAACTCGCTCTTTGTTCACTCATTTGTCGGTTTTCTCCTATAACTTTGACTTCCGTGGCCATGGCTTGCCCCAGTACCAACTCCAATTTGAAAGGCGAAGTCATGCAGCAGTGTAAGCATAAACTGTAGGAGTCAGGCTGGGTTCAAATACAAGAATGCTGGGTCCTCGGTGCTCATTAAGTTCTTTGTCTGTCAAATGGGAATAAAACTAATCTCTATCATACAGCTGTGAGTAGTGGCTAAGAATGTGAATAAAATCAAGATAGTAGCTGACAGTGTACTCTTGACAATTATTAAATATTATTATCAGTATTTCCAATGCCAGCCCTAAACTAACTGACTCAATTCATTTTGATGCTTTATGCTCTGTTGTCATCTTCTTTACATCTGACTACAAGACTATCCTGTACTCCGGCCTCAAAGGCCCTACATGGTCCAGTCTTGATCCACCTCCTCTGAGCTCTTCAAGTTCTCTTCAAGCTCTTCTATACAAAAGTAATTTGTATAGAAAAAGAACATTCTGGCATTTGTGATTTAAGACCTTGTCTTTGTTCCTAAGGGGTAATGGTGATTCGGTGATAAATTTCCATCATCCATTGCACAAGCCTGCCTTTCATTCTTAGCCAATGTACCTCATATGCAGCTACCATGTATCCATCCATGGAGGTTGACATCTAGTCGTGACATTAAGACTAGGAAGAAAGGCCTGATAATCTAAGAGTGAATCAAAAAGTATAGCTCCTAGCGTTCCGGTCCATACAGGCATGGGTCTATTCCAAACAAAACATATTTAAAAATGTCTCTGCCATCAGTGGGTAGCTGCAAATTCAGTAATGCGCTTGTCTTTGTCTTGGTAAGTGTGCCATCAAAAAAAAGGCCCAAGCAAAACAGTGGCTTCCAAGAGAAGCTGCTGAAGCCTAAATCTCCCACCATCCAGTCAATTCCTTCTCACAGCCACCCTGCAGGAGAGCGGAGACTGCCTCCGAGGGGTCCAAACGCAAAGCATGACAAGAGCAGACAGTCTCATCTTCTACCTGTTGATTCAAATCACTAATCTGGTGGTTGGCAACCCAGGTGTAACCCACTACGATACCAGGGCTCCCTAGGGCATCTGCTGAGCTAGTAAAACTCCAGGTACAAAGGTCAGCTCAGCAGCAGAATATTATGGCAGCTATATTTGGGGGACCCCAAAGGGGTAATCTTGATTTATTTTCTCAGAGGGCACTGATTGATCATAAGAGATTATTAGAAAGAAGTTTTAAGAAACTTGAAAGATGCATTTGTGAACGGTAAAGCCAGGAAATTTACATGAAGGAATTTTCTTTTCATCACACAGCAGTGCACCTGCTCATCATCTGATGTTGTCAGGAGCTGCGTGGTGATGTGCCTCAAAGAGCACAACACTCTGCAAGGAAAGACGAGGGGGATGACAGCGCACCTTATGAGTGTGGAGACCCAACTGAAGACCATGCTGGGAAGCAATAGCTTCATGTTTTCTGTTCTTTTGTAGCAATACTTGTCATCCAATCTCTTCTTGCTGAAAGGCAGACTATGGATCCCAATGATCCTATCTGCATTTGATGATGGAGATGGCACCAAATTGGCAGTGTTTCATTAGCTATGCATCAGGTTGCCATGAGTCAGAGTTCACTCGGTGAGAGCTAACAACATTGTTCCTATTTTTAATATCCAGGAGATCCCTCACTCTTTTCTAAGTAACTCCTTTTTCCCCTGGACCCATTTGAGCAAACCTCTGTTCCTTGCAACCAAGAATACCTGGCAATAAATGGACCACATTGAAGATACCCTCCTCTTCGCTGCTGCGGCACAGTGCTGTGCACCCCAACACGTCCATAACAATGCAAAGGAGACAAGCAGAGCATAAGGCCCAGGTCTTAGGTTCATGATGCAAGAAGACAAAGCCGTTCTGCCTGGTAGCAGCAGAATGGTATTCAGATGCAAAATCCAAGCACCTTTCTATGAGAATCTCTTTTTATTACCTTTCTAAAGTGCATCCACCGCTCATTAAATTGAGCCCCGAAGGGACTTTGGTTCTGCAATATTTTGTTCCTTACAATGTTACCCTGAAATTCAAAACCAGATTTTGAAGCATTCTATAATTCTAATTTCTCAAGAATTTAAATTCAGCTTCCTTGCGATCTGATGAAGTAAATTTTTTCATCTCTTTTCCGTGATGCGAGGAATCCCCTACCTGTTCAAATAAACCCGCCACTTGTCCCGTGGCAGTTTTGCCCATCCTGCAGAACTAAAGACTTCACTCCAGATTCTCCCATTGACAGCATCTGTGCCTCAAGGACACTGCCTATATCTTTTTTAACTCAATCAGCACAGCAGCACGTCAGTACCCTGCTCAGACAGATGCTTCATAAATGCTTTTGGATCGACTGAGATAGCCAGAAAATGCAATGTGTTCACCCACCCACCTTACCTGCTGCCTTAAGCAAGTTAGGAATCAGTCAGAGAAAGGAAAAAAGAAAGGGAGAAAAGCCATAGGAACATATTGGGAAAAGAACTGAATAAGGTAGAACTTAGATGCTGAGCCTGGCATTTAGAATAGTAATGAAATTTCCTGAGAAGGATCTTACTAAAATCCACATGTACTCAGATAATCCCACTAGGAAATATTACAGGTGACAGATTAAGCACAATTTCACTTTCCCCAGGTTCCGGGGCACACGTCCTCCGTCTCAGTGTGGTAGCTAGAAATCAAAAAGAGGGTGGGGAATTAAGAACTGCACATTTTTAAGGATTTAATGAAACATTTATAGACTCTTTCAGACTTGTAATAAAAGTTATTACCCTTTGGTCGGTACGTGTGACCTCTAGGGGACAATAACGTTCTATTACATCCTCAAATTCTATAAAGTTATTAGTTATCTCCTACGGGAAACCATCTTCTATTGACAAGAGGAAGGATGGATCATCTAATAGCTGAAGTACTTTCATAAATAAATTTCAACTGGAAAGCTTTGTTGGATTTAAAATTTTGCTATTACAGGACTTTCAAAATTATAGCTCAGCATTGCTGAATTCCATGGGAATATCAAAACCAACTTCT
The DNA here is from genome assembly GCF_050624435.1 of Tenrec ecaudatus. Classification (NCBI taxonomy): domain Eukaryota; kingdom Metazoa; phylum Chordata; class Mammalia; order Afrosoricida; family Tenrecidae; genus Tenrec; species Tenrec ecaudatus. The sequence goes on from NC_134542.1 coordinate 55,077,905, forward strand.
TTCTCATCCTACAGGATATATGATTATGAATTATAACCATTTAGGAGGAAATGAACAAAAATGAAATGGGGTGTTTCTTGCCTCAAGTAATGCTTTCCTCTCATATTATCTTTTTAGAAATTCCTATAAAGCCACGAAGTGTAAGTCAAAACCCTAACAAATAAATGCTGCTTTTTAAAATTGAAATGAATCCTATTTAGTGCTTCCAAATACATAAAGAGTTTTGAACGCCACCTGTACTATACCGTATTAAAGTGTCATATGTTTGACTGTGAGGAAGAGAATGCCCCAGTGGCACAGGGGTTAAACTGTGGAAAGGTCCATGGTTGGACCCAGCAGCCGCTCTGAGGGACGGAGATGTAGCAGAGCATGTCCAGGAAGACTGAGTGTTGGAAACCCCTATAGGGTCACACACACACACACACACACACACACACACACACACACACAGCAGCCGCTCTGAGGGACGGAGATGTAGCAGAGCATGTCCAGGAAGACTGAGTGTTGGAAACCCCTATAGGGTCACACACACACACACACACACACACACACACACACACACACACACACACCTCTGAAGCCCTTCTGTAGCCTGAGATGGAGAGGAGTTTAAATAAAGTAAATTGCTCCATCTTCTGGCTGTTTGGGGAAACAGAATAATTCAAAGCTCCAAGAAAAGCCCGGGAGAAGAACTGAGGAGCCTCGCTTCTATTTCCACATATTGGAGGAGCGGGGAGAGATACATCCAATGAGTCCATTAGAAAAAGCTTGCAGTTGTAGAACTAAGTGTAATTATCATCTCATTCTAAGGGCTTCTCTGGCCTGCTATTAATATAATAAGATAAAAGCAGTACAACCCCCCTTTGCCAACTAGATGCCCAAGAAATACTGAACTTTGAACTTTCAGACTCACAAACCCCAACGTCAGTCACACAAAGGGCTGCCTGGGCTGACAGCATTCTTGGCTCGTGCTTTAGTAAAAGAAGTTCACAAGTCAGCAAAGGTGTAATTTCTTAAGGAAGTCCAATGCGGGGGGGGGGGGGGAAGCTTCCAATACAAAAATAAACTCATTGCCATAAAGAGCCAATTCCAGCTCAGCAATGCTTTAGCAGCAGGGCACACAGGCCCCCTAAGGATTCCAACGCTGTCACCTGGAAAGACATGGCGGCTGGTTACCACATCCTTCTCCCAACTTATGGTTAGCAGGCAAAATCTTTAACCACTATGCCACCAGGGCACCTGGGCTAATGCTAAGTAATAGGTAATAAATTTGCCTACCGTTTAATAAAACGAAGGGTGGCTCAATGTTTGGAAGCATGGGCCTGTTTAATTCCCTACCTACTAGCTGTGTTCCATAATTACTTTCCAAACAAACTTGAGCCTAGCCCTCTTTAAACAAACAGATCCCTGCTCAACAGCTTTCCTCAATATCACTTATTGTATCATTTAAAATAGAAAACGCTTCCTACATCCAACTTGTTTCAGAGCCCATTACATTGTTCTTTTCTCTCTCATTGTTTATTTAGGGGGGCGGGGTGGTAATTGCTCTCTCCGGACCCCTGAAAACCACCCCATATTAATATTTGCTGTTTACTAATTTTTCTAACTTGGTCAATAGGTGTTACAATTGCAGCATTTTATCTCTGTTCACTACATAAAATCACAACTTGAAAAATTCAATTACAAGTTCATGTGAATGATTTGAACTTCAATTTTGTTATTATGATGCCACTAGAACTCATCAACTGTGCAGCCTTCAATGCAGGGAACACATTACTCTTTACACTCTAATAGCTTCTTGTGAGGCTTTGGTTTACTGCAGAATTGTGGTTTATCTTTAAGATCCTTTTCTTTCCTAGCATATTTTTCATGTTGTGAACCTGAATCATTTTTCTGTGCTATTATGAAGTACTAAAGTAGCTTGTATCTTGTTGCACAGAAGAAAATCAACTTATCTTTTGAAGGAGTCCAAGTTTTATATTGAATGTAAACTATTATACTCAGTTTTCCAACCGGGTATGACGATGCAAGACAAATGTCCTTGTCAATGATAATTTTTAAGGTGATTTAATCTTTCCCCAAAAGCAAGCTATACTACTTGTAGAAAATAGGTAATTTCTTCACCTAACATTTCCCTCACTCTCAGTGTTTTCTTTTGTGTCTATATTATTTAAAAGTTACCAAATTTTCAGCATTTCTTGGAACGTACAATTAAACCCAAAAATTTGAAGAAAAAAAGGGATAATAAATGAATACAATATCCTTATAGCCTAACAAAGAAGACAAATGCAAAAATGACTATTACAATACAATATGGTGAAAAAGAATACTGGATACACACGTATGCTGGGTGCAAAGGCCCACTGGCCACCCTTAGAGACTGCAGGAGGCCTGCGAGAGGCAGGAACCTGAGTTGAGCTGACCTTTGAGAGTGGACAAGAACTCATCTCTCGGTAAGAAGAGGAAGGCGTTTCCAAGGGGAAGTATGTGAACAACTCGAGCCGTGAAAGAATGTGAACAGTTTCCCTTTTTTCTGCCCTCCATTCCTGGGACATGTTGTTTGAAAGTGCCACATGGAAACAGATGTCATCATGTTAAATACAAGCCTCCGTGCAATTGACATACGTACATTCACAGTCAAACCACTGCCTCTAGTTGATTCTCTCACATAGAGACTCTTTAAGACAGAGTCTTAACAAAATAATACATTATCAAGGGCTTGTGAGGGAGGGGGCGCGGGGAGGGAGGGGGAAAATGAGGACCTGATGGCAAGGGCTTAAGTGGAGAGCAAATGTTTTGAGAACGATGAAGCCAATGAATGTACAAATGTGCTTTACACTTCGATGTATGTATGGATTGTGATTCGAGTTGTATGAGCCCCTAATAAATTGATTTTTTTAAAAGAGTAACATTTAGCCATAGGGCTTCCAGGGCTATAAATCTTTGTGGAAGCCGAGTACCGTTGCTTTCTCCTACAGCGTTGTCATAGATTTCGAACTGCTGGCCTTTCGGTTAGCAAGTGATCCCTTTGACCACTTCACTACCAAGCCTCCTTCCCCTGCAGTGACATATCTTCAAATACAAAATATTTATGAGCATACATATAAAACTTCATTTTATAAATGTTTCTAGTTTGCTGTGTATGGTTAGGCTAGGGGATTCATAATAGAATAAAGAAGTGTCTTGGACATGTGTGATAAGTAGCATCAGAAAAAGTTATATAGACAAACTACAGAATTGAGCTGGCAAAAACTAGCTTTGCTTTGTAGTTGAAATAATCAGTAGTCGGGTTGAATAGCAGAGCTGTAACCCTGTCAGTGACTTTTATTTTCTAAAAGAAAAGAAGTAATTAGGTGTTCCTTTGGCTTTTATTAGGATAGACACACGATTGGGAATTTCTGCATTTATTTCCATAGGAAGTTTCACCTGATTCTCAGCTTGTGGCAACCTGTACTGTTGCAATGGAGATCTAATGAGGAAATGAATAGAAAGATGGGCTAAACACTTCTGGAAATAAATGCATGCACTTTAGTGCCACCGAGTGACAGGAAGATTTGACAGCTAAGGGCACGGCGGCCCCACATTTGCACTGCGTAAGCTAAGCGACAGCACTCCACGAGATACAACATCTGCGTCTCGCTTTCACCAACCTTTTCATGCATTTTCAGTAAGGAGGGGGCTGGCTGCTGATGTATATTTATTTCAAATACACATGTACTTTACTTTTATTATGAACATTACAAGCATATACAGAAAAATAAAAATCATTATCAACATAGAGATTTGTTTCATATATAATCGCACTCATTTCCCCCTACTCTGAATCATTTAAGAGGCAAGTCCCAGATATCATATTTTATCTAAAACCATTTAGTTATGTGTATGTATATATCTTTTTTAAAACATTCTTAAAGCACATCATTATAAAAATATTTTTAAGGTATTAGATTCATTTTACATGCTCTTTATTGGCAACGCATGTCTTATATAACCACTAAATTTTCAGTGATCAAAATGTTTTTGACCCCATTTTTCATGAATAAAAAGAACCTCCTATTAGCCAAGCAGATTTTCAGCGACGACGTGCAATGGAATAAGAGTTGTTGTTGGTCGGTGTCATCGGATCAGTGCCGACTCACAGGGACCTCTGTGCCGCGGCACCAAACCCTGCCCACTCCGCGGCGCTCCTGCGCCTGCTCCGGCCTCACAACTGTTGTATGTGTGCGCCCGAGGTTGCAGTCAATATGTCAATACATCTTCTTCAGAGTCTTCCTCTTCGTTGCTGCCCCTCTGCTTTACCAAGCACGATTTCCTTTTCCAGGGACTCATCACTCCTAATAACATACCCAAAGTACAAGGAGAGAAGTCTCCCCATCCTTGCTCCAAGAAGCACACAACTGTACTTACTGTATAAGAAAAATTTTTTTAAAAAATCATGACTTCTTATAATATATCCTAAATATGTGGTTTTTATCCTTCTGAGGAGTCTTGGGATATATATTAGAAGAGTCTTGTGGGTAATACTCATAGAACAGAAGCCAGACCCCAATACTGCACAGAGATCAGAGAGTCTGGCAGAACCTCGTTTGAAAGTGACGTCCTGCGGGCTCTGGGAGATGAAACTAAATACTGAGAGCCCAGTTCCAGGATAAAAAAAGACCTCCACTGAGAGACTGGCACAGACTTGATGGACGGAACCTCCTTAAAGAGTCAAATGGACTTGAACTGAGGAGTGAATGCTTACTGTTATGATAGCGGTCAGGGATCCCAATAAATGACCTTTAAAAATAACATAAAATAGAAAAAAGATAAATCTATGAACTGCGTTCTTTTAAGAATCTGAGGACAAAAGTCATAGCGGTTGCATGCATTCACATCTTTATGTTATCTAGGCTGGAATGTGTGTGTGGCCGAAGGAAGCGCCCTCCTCCCTGTCTCATCTTCTGCAAGTGACTACAACATACTACACAGGGGAAAGAAGCGCTGCCCTAAGATATCGACTCTCTCATCCAAACAATGTTGTCAATATGTATAAATGATGAATATACAGATCATGCATAATGAATTAAATTATACTTTGATGACGTTAACCTAGTATTCAACTTTGTCCTCACCTTATAAATTAATATTTGGGAATATATGGAATTAGCTGAGGGCTGTTTTTAAGACACAAGGGACCTGTTATAGAAAGCTTACAGATTTATGGTTTGCTTTTCATATTAATGAATCATTGGACTCACAGATCATTCAGTGGATCTATAGATAAAATCAATTAACTGTTTAATTACCTTATAGATTCAAAATCTAGGCAAATTGAATAAAGGAGGTGACATCAATAAAAATAACCATTTAGAAGAAGTATTCTTAAGCTAACTACTAAAAACAAATTGGAAAATAGATACTATGGCATCTATGTTCAGTGTGGGTATTTCTCCACCTTTCTTTAGATATGAGCTGTAAACGAGGGTATGAATATATCAAATGTGAAAATTTGAAAACTCAACCAAAAAGCCTTGTACTTTGGTAAGATTCATTTTCGGTGGAGAATTAATAGACCTACACTCAGACATGATGTGGACTCTTTCCCTATCGGTGATGGGTAGATTTAGGGGTAGCTGTAGGTGACAGTATGGAAACCTGACTCTTTGGCCTGCCTTCCTCTCTCTACTGGGCCTGCTGAGCTATTTGATTTCTCTATCAGCAAGATGATACAGGATTAACCCATTTGAAATGGATCTGAACCTCTTCTTTACCAAGAGCCAGGTGAGCCCATTAAGGATGCCATCTGTGGGGTCTTAATTCACTCATCTGTCAGCATTTGCTCAGTGGAGCAGCTACACTGTTTGGTGCTGGGAATACAGCACCAGCAAACAAGACGGGCATGTTCTCTGCTTTAATGTGGTCGACAGCTTAACAAGGGATGCAATTACAGTTACAGTATGTGCTACAAAAGAAACCAGCAAACATTAACAGGGGAGCCACTTACAAATATAATAAGTATTGCAAGGGGAAAATACAGACCAATATTTTGGGAACTATAGTTGCAACTCATAACTGGATCTTGAAATCAATTTAGTGAACCAAAACGAGTATGCTTGTGTTTAATGGAATGTAATGAGATAGAAAGGAATAAAAAGTGAATGTGTATTTGAGTGTATCACTTGAAACAAGAGTAAATATTATTTCAAGAATTAGCACATATGTTTAGTGCAAATAGGGAAAGGGGGATTTTTCCTGCTATGGGTCATCGAGGAAAAGTTTTAAGGACATGGATTGGGACATACCACAGAGATGATAGTAGATATGCCTACCTGTGTGTTAATCTGGGTAGACTAGAAAAAATAATCCAGGGAAACTCATATGTGTTTAAGAGAGAACTTTATATCAAACAGCAATTTTACATTAAGAAAACATCCCAGCCCATTCCAGATCAATCCATAAGTCTGTTATCCCATATGCCAATACTAGTCCATAAATTCCTCTTTAAACTCATGCAGACATGCAATGGTGCCAAATGCAGGAAGATCACAGGCCAGTGGTGGTAAGTCTTGTGAATCTAGTGGTAGTGGAAGCATCTCAGCACTGGCGTGGGCCTCCACATGGCTCCTCCAGTTCCAGGGATATGGCTGCATCAGTGTAGCTCTATGTGTCTTGTCAGCAGGAAGACAAAGCAGAGAGAGAGTGTATCTGGCCTCCAGTGAGCTATTTATCAACTTCAGTCCTCCAAATGAGGTTATCAACCTGCGACTTAATTGACAGGCTGGACTCCACCCCTTCTCAAGTTGACAGAAGATTATGTAACTGCCACGCTCTGCCTGTTCCAACCATAACTATTTCTCTAAGGCCTAACCCCCACAATTCTTGAACATATTTAGACAAAGATGGGTCCCTGAACTAAGTCCAGAGAGTATGTTAGAAATTACTTTCAGATTTGTTAGAAAAGAATTTGAAATTGAAGCACTGGGAGTCTGGGCTAGTCATATATAAGAATTTGCTATCAAAGGTCATATTAATGTTAAGGTGGTCATATGGGTCCCAAAGCAAGACAATGAACTCAGGAAGGTGACTGAGAAATAAAAGAGTGAGAAGACACTCAGAGAGAGAGAGAGAGAGAGAAAAGACAAAATAAAGAAACTTGGTTCTTGACTATTCTCAGATTAAATGAAAGCTTCATATTTTCCATTGACCACCTATTTCTTCAAAAGCTATTTGAACAGGCTATTTTTATAAAATAATCAACAGTGACCCGAAAGACAATTGAATGTTCACCTCCTTTGTTCTTTTTTTAATCACTTTATTGGGGGTTCATACAACTCTTATCACACTCCATACATAAATCCATTGTGTCAAGCACTTATGTACATTTGTTGTCATCATCATTCTCAAAACAATTGCTTTCTACTTGAGCCCTTGGTATCAGCTCTTCATTTTCCCTCCCCATTCCCCTCTTCCTCAAGCATCCTTGATAATTTATAAATTATTATTATTTTGTCATATCTTACACTGTTTGACATCTCCCTTCACCCACTTTTCTGTTGTCCATCCCCCAGGGAGGAGGTCACATATAGATCCTTGAAATTGGTTCCCCCTTTCCAACCCACCCTCCCGGTATCGCCACTCTCACCACTGGTCCTGAAGGGATCATCTGTCCTGGATTCCCTGTGTTTCCAGTTCCTATCTGTACCAGTGTAGATCCTCTGGTCTAACCAGATTTTTAAGGTAGAATTGGGATCATGATAGTGGTGGGGGAGGGCAGGGGAGAGGAGGAAGCATTTAGGAACCAGAGGAAAGTTGTATGTTTCATTGTTGCTATACTGTACCCTGACTGGCTCATCTCCTGCCCGTGACTCTTCTTTAAGGAGATGTCCAGTTGCCTACAGATAAACTTTGGGTCCCCAGTTTGCACTCCCCCTCATTCACAATGATTTGATTTTTTGTTCTTCGATACCTGATCCCTTTGACACCTTGTGATAACACAGGCTGGTGTGCTTCTTCCGTGTGGGCTTTGTTGCTTCTCTGCTAGATGGTCACTTGTTTACCTTCAAGCCTTTAAAACCCCAAATGTTATATCTTTTGATAGCTGGACTCCATCAGCTTTCTTCACATTTGCTTATGCCCTGCTTTGTCTTCAGCAATCATGTCGGGACCTGAGCATCATGGAATGCCAGTTTAATAGAACAAAGTATTCTTGCATTGAAGGAGTACTTGAGCAGAGGCCCAATGTCCGTCTGCTACCTTAATACTAAACCTATAAATATATTCACATAAATCTATTTCCCCATCCTCATATAGAAATATATTTACATATGTACTTGCCTTTATTTAGACCTCCATAAATGCCCTGTGCCTCCTAGTTCTTTCCTCTATTTCCTTTTACTTTCCTCTTGTCCCACTCTCATGTTCAACCTTCATTTGGCTTTCAGTAATTCCTCTCAGTTACATTACCGTTCATCAAGCCCTACCTTTCTTTTTAATTATTTTCAATATGAGTAATTATAATATATCCAGTAAAATGGCCAAATAATATTTTTAAAGAGATCGGGGAGATGAACCGAACAGATCTTCAACCATTTATTCATTTGTTTGTTTATTTTCTTCAACCATTTAGACTCTGATATCTGGATTGAGAATTTTCAACCAGTTAGACAACATCTTTCCATTATAAAATGAATTTTTCACATTGGTTTCAGTGTCGTAGTTACATAATCAGTTGTTAATTTGGGACTTGAGAGTATTCAGAGTGAAGGGGTGGGATCTAGTCTGTCAATCAGATCACAGTCAATGAGGCCTCTGTGTGGGCATGGCTTTCTCCTTAGAATTCTTGGCAATCTGATTATTTTTCCTCTTTGGAAGGGGAGACATTTCTCTCACTCTACTCACTCCCTTGGAAATTCTATTGACAAGGCTGACTCCCTGCAAGACATCTCTGAGGAGAAGCCACATGGACCTACCCTGATGCAGCCCTGGGTGCTGGAGCAGCCACGTGGAGACCCCCGCCAGCGCTGAGATGCTTACAATGCCACTGGAACCAAAGACTTTCTACTCACTGGCCTGTGATCATCCTGCATTCGGCATCATTGCATGTGTTTTATGAGTTTGAAGAGGACTTTATAGATCAGTATTGGCATATGGACTAATATCGGACTTGTGGGATTGGACTAGACTGGGTTGGGATGCTTTCTTAATGTATAATTACCCTTTATGTGAAACACTCTCTTGTATAATGTGAGTGTCTATGAATTTGTTTCTCTAATCTACCCGGACTAGCACACACAGTGTTCTCAGTACTACAGTGATCCATTTTTAGACACATCTCAGGGAAACTGGTCTACCCGGACTAACACACACACACACACACACACACAGTGTTCTCAGTACTACAGTGATCCATTTTTAGATACATCTCAGGGAAACTGGTCTACCTGGACTAACACACACACACACACACACAGTGTTCTCAGTACTACAGTGATCCATTTTTAGATACATCTCAGGGAAACTGGTCTACCTGGACTAACACACACACACACACACACACAGTGTTCTCAGTACTACAGTGATCCATTTTTAGACACATCTCAGGGAAACTGGTCTACCTGGACTAACACACACACACACACAGTGTTCTCAGTACTACAGTGATCCATTTTTAGATACATCTCAGGGAAACTGGTCTACCTGGACTAACACACACACACACACACACAGTGTTCTCAGTACTACAGTGATCCATTTTTAGACACATCTCAGGGAAACTGGTCTACCTGGACTAACACACACACACACACACACACACAGTGTTCTCAGTACTACAGTGATCCATTTTTAGATACATCTCAGGGAAACTGGTCTACCTGGACTAACACACACACACACACACACAGTGTTCTCAGTACTACAGTGATCCATTTTTAGACACATCTCAGGGAAACTGGTCTACCTGGACTAACACACACACACACACACACACACAGTGTTCTCAGTACTACAGTGATCCATTTTTAGATACATCTCAGGGAAACTGGTCTACCTGGACTAACACACACACACACACACACACAGTGTTCTCAGTGCTACAGTGATCCATTTTTAGACACATCTCAGGGAAACTGGTCTACCCGGACTAACACACACACACACACACACACAGTGTTCTCAGTACTACAGTGATCCATTTTTAGACACATCTCAGGGAAACTGGTCTACCCGGACTAACACACACACACAGTGTTCTCAGTACTACAGTGATCCATTTTTAGATACATCTCAGGGAAACTTGTCTACCCGGACTAACACACACACACACACACACACACAGTGTTCTCAGTACTACAGTGATCCATTTTTAGATACATCTCAGGGAAACTGGTCTACCCGGACTAACACACACACACACACACACACACACAGTGTTCTCAGTACTACAGTGACCCATTTTTAGATACATCTCAGGGAAACGGGCTCCCTTCCAGGCCATTCCTCTGTTAATGGCACATCAACAATACTTGGAAGAAAAAACAAATTCTGCGTTCATGTACCACAGAGCCTGTTTCTTGCCTGCATCACAAATGGCACAGTGGCTCAAAGACAAAGATGCCACTGATAGATGACATCTTTGTGTTCATTCACTCTCCCTTGTAATCGTTCACTTTGAGCTTTGTTTGCTACCTGTGAGCTTTATTACAACCTATATCCATTAGATTTTTAAATTATGCTTTTCTTAGTCATTCAAGCACGTAATGAGTTTCAACAAAACACAGTAGAATCCAAGAATCTGCATCAACCAAAGGATGCCCTTGAAAGGAAGACTTACCTTTTATTAGAAGCGAATGTCACCACATCCAGAGGAAAGCTGGACCTCTGCAAATTCAAGTACAATGGGGAAAATATGGGGACTACAATACAAAAACTGCTTTGTCTTAAACGTAAAGGATGAGATGAGGCATGGTACCAAATACTACCAAATTAAAAAGACAGCTTCTTCAAGGTGATGCCTGTAAATCATTTGGCAACCCCAATAAATAAATAACAGGGAAAATAAGCACACACAATAAAGAGTAGAAAATTCTATGAAAGAATAAGTTTAGTTCTGGTGAACTAGATAATTATATAACAGGCTTTAACTGGTTAAACACTACACCAGTACAACCCATCCTCACAATTGCTATGATTCAGTACATTGTTGTAGTCAATCCACATCATTGGGGCCATCCTCCTTTTCACTGCCCCTCTATTTACCAAGCATGATGCCCTTTTCCAAAGACTGGTTTCTCCTGATATCATGTCCCAATGCATGAGACAAAGTCTGACCATACTTGCCCCTAAGGAGCATTCTGGATTTATTTCTTCTGAAGATAGATCTGGGTTTGTTTGTTTGTTTGTTGACAGTCCATGGTACTTTAAATAGTCTTTGCCAACACCATAGTTTAAATATATCCATTTTCCTCAGTATTCCTTATTCAATGTCCAATTTTTTCATGTATATGAGGCAACGGAAAATGGATTCAGTCAGGTGCACCTTAGTAATCAAAGTAACGTCCTTGCTTTTCAAAACTTTAAAGAGATCTTGTGCTGCAGATTTACCAAATGCAATGTATCCTTCGATCTCTTGACTGCTGCTTCTCTGAGCGTGATTGTGGATCTAAGCCAGATGAAATCTGTGGCAACTTCAATCTTTTCTCCATTATCCTGATGTTGCCTATTGGTCCACTGTGAGAATTTAGGTTTTCTTTACCTTGAGTTGTAATCCACATTGAAGGCTGCAATAATTGATCTTTTTCAGCAAGTACTTCAGGTTCTCCTTACTTCTAACAAGCAAGTTCATGCCATCTGCATATCACAGGTTGTTAATAAGCTTTCTTCCAATCCTGACACTGCATTATTCTTCATAACATACAGCTTCTCCAATTATTTGCTTAACATACAAATTGAATAAATATGGTGAGCCGATACAGCCCTGAAGCACACTTCTCCTAATTTTAAACAGTGCAGTATTCCCTTGAACTGTCTGGACAACTGCTTCTTGATCCATGTACAAGTTCCACAATGAAGTGTTCTGGAATTCCCATTCTTCTCGAGAGTATCCATAGTTTGTTATGGTCCACATAGTCTAATGACTTTGCACAGTCAATGAAACACAAACATATTTCTGTTATTTTCTGCTTTCAGCCAATCTGGCCTGATTTCGGGCAGCTCCCTGTCAATGCACTGCTGTAATTGTTGTTGGATGATCTTCAGCAAAATTTTACTAGTAAAGGAAATGACATTATTCTTTAATTTGAACATTTTGGCTCACTTTTCTTTGGAGTGGGTACAAATATGGTTCTCTTTCAGGCAGTTGACAAAATAGTTGCCTTCCAAATTTCCTGGCACAGAGAGTACTTCCAGTGACTATTAATCATCGGTCTTCTTCAATTAGGAAATGAACAACATTGTTTTCTACAAAGTAATGTAGATGTACTGCTGCTCAGGTTTAATCTAGAGCATCTTCTCAAAGTTTCCTAAAATAAAATATCCATTTTTAAACTGTTGAGTTCTTTGGGACATTTTTCTCATAAACTTTTTGATGGGTTTATAAATGAAACCATTGTTACTGTTCATTTTATTGTTTCACAGATTCAAAATCCAGGCAAATCAGAAAAGAGAAGATGTCATATCAGTCATTTCACCATTGCTCTACTGAGCTTCACCATAAATTTGATGTTGCTCTTGCTTCAATTAACAAAATCCAAGTTGCTGTGGTAGGGGCTCTTTTAAAGCAAATGTCTTAATCTTCTTAGTGTCTCAAACTAGACCCTGTTTAGAAATACTGAAGCAAATTAATGCAAGTTTATTTTGGTGAAAACAATTTGCAGGCAAAGCATATTTTTTTCATACTACACATTTTTCATGAACTTTTTGAAGACCCTTCATAGAACAAAACAGGAAGAGTCGTGCTTCTTGATTTTGAATTATACTGTACAGCTTTGATAATAAAAAACAATCAGGTACTGATATAACAATGGGCACATAAAATAATGGAAAAGAAGTAAGAGTTCAGAAACAAATGCATACATCTATGATCAACTTTTTTACATACAAGTCCTAAGTCCCTTTGATAGAGAAAGAATAATTTTTTCAAAAAATTGTACTGGGAAAATTGGATTTCCACAAGCAAGAAAATATACTGAATTCATGCTTCGCATCACACATAAAAAGATTCAAAACAGATTAAGGACTTAAAGGTACATACTAGAGCCATAGAATTCTTGGAAGAACCAGCAGAGACAATGCTGTTAGGTCTAGCTTTCAATAATGAATGATCTAGTATAATAATCACAGCAATATAGAAAAAATAAAATAAATGGGTCATTTATAAAAAACAAAATTTTTGTTCATCTGCAAATTTTACCCAAAAAATGAAAAACTATCCACTGGGAGAATATCTTCAGAAACCACATATCTGACAGAATCTAATAATCAAAATAAATATAAAACTTCAATAACGTAATAACCAACAACCCAATCATAAATTAGCCAAAGGACTTGAATAGATATTTTACCAAAAAACATTCAAGTGGACACCAAACATATGAAAATATACTATCATTAGTCATGAAAAATTCACGGTGATAACATTTAATTCCCACTAGGATAATGAGATTTTTAAAAGGAAATAGCAAATATTAGTACGGATGTGGGGAAATTCAAACCTTTACTCATCACTTGTAGGAATGAAAAATAGGACAGCCTTTGTGGCAATCTGTGTGGTGATTTCTGAAAAACTAAAAGCTAAGCTACCATGTTGTTGTTGTTAAAAGCTGTCAAGTCCGTTCAGACTCATAGCGACCCTGTGCACAGCAAATGAAACACTGCCTGGTCCTGCACCTTGCCCACAACTATCAGGTGAAGTCCACTGTTGCAGCCACTGAGTCTATCTATCTTGCCAAAGGTGTTCTTTTCCTGTGCCCCAGTACCCTGCCACGTATGATGTCCTTCTCCAGGAAGTGGTCTCACCTGGCCACACGTGCAAAGTAGGTGAGGTGACATTTCACCACCCTTGACTTTAAGGAGAGTTCTGGCAGTTGCGTGAACAGAACAAGGGAATACTGAATGGTTTAGAATCAAGAAAGGTGGGCCTCAGGGTTGCATCCTCTCACCCACCATATTATTCAATCTCTATGTTGAACAAATCATCGGAAAAGCTGGATTCTCTCAGAAGAATGTGAATCAAATGAGGTGGACTTGAAGCATTTGCTGATGATGATCAAGTATCACAGGCTTCAGTATTGATTAGAACTCGATGTAAAAAAAATCTAAATCCTCAACACTGGATCAATAGGCAACATGATTGTTTCCACTTCTGTGCATTTGTGAATATTGCTGCAATAAATGTTGGTGTACACGTCCTTTCTTCAGTAAGTCTGATGGATGTATTGTGGAACTGTCCCACCATCTGGTGTTTTTTGGCAGTTTGTGATAATTTCAATATTCTTCACCAGCACTACAAGGCAAATACACAGATTCTTCTTTGGTTTTCTTTTCAATGTCCAACACTGATATCCATATGAGACTTTTGAAAATACCATAACTTCAGCCAGGTGCTTCGTAATCTTTAAAGTAACATCTTTGCTTTTCAATTACCTAAAGAGGTCTTGTGCAGGAGATTCACCCAATGCAATGGATCTTTGATCTCCTGACTGCTGCTTCAATGAACATTGACTGTGCCTCCAAGCAAGATGAAATCCATGACATTTCATCTTTTCACCATTATCACAATGCTGTCTGTGCTCCAATACTATCTCTCTTCATACAAAAAATCTAGTCATTGCAATGATTATTCAAATTTATGCACCAACTGCTAAAGTCAGTGTTGAAGAATTTGAAGAATTCTACAAATGTCTCCAGAGTGAAATTGATTTAAAATGCAATCAAGATGCATTGGTAATTATTGGCAATTGGAATACAAAGGTTAGAAAGAAAGAAAAAGGAATGGTAGTTTGAAATCATGATCTTGGTGATAGAACCAACCTGGAGATTGGATCACTGAATTTTGTAGGACAAAGGACTTTTTTATTGCAAACACTTTTAACAAAAGGCAATTATATGTACCTCTCTGGATGGAAAACCCAGAAATTCAATGAACAACATCTGTGGGAAGAGACAATGGAGCAGCTCCATGGTGGCAGCTAACACCTGGCCGGGGGCTGACTGTGGGACATGCCATCAGTTGCTCATCTGTGAGTGCAGGTTGAAGCTGAAGAAGATGAAAACAAGTCCATGAGAACCAGTGACCTTGAGTCTATCCCATGAGACATCATAGAACATCTCAAGAACACATTCCAAGGAGTGCATTCACTCAGTGGCGTTTCCACATTGTTTTCTGGTGTAGCCTATGAACGGTGTTGTGAACCTCAAAAGAACAGTCTCGAGTCCCTGTAGTCTATAGCACATGGCCTGTGCCACTGAAGGCTGGATAGAAACGAGGTCATAAGTGTCCAGTTGGGAACAGTATTTGGCATATATATTATCCATCTGGGTTCTACAGAAGTATTGTCAGGTGGTTTTTTTCCCTGATGGGAGGGTGTCCCTACCCATTGACTATAATTTTTACAAAACTGTAATTACCCTCAGCAGTCAAGAGTTGAAAAGACATACTACACTGGGTAAATATGCTGCACACGATCTCTTCAGAGTATTTTAGAAAAGGATGTTACTTTTTGGACTAAGTTGCACCTGACCCAAGCCACGGTATTCTTCATTGCATCAAATGCATGTGAAAGTTGGACTCTGATTAAGGAAGATCATAGAAGAATCCGTGCATTTGAGTTGTGGTGCTGGAGAAGAGCATTGAAAGCACCAGGGACTGCTAAAAGGACAAACCACTATGGACTGCTAAAAGGACAAACCGATCTGTGTTGGAAGAAGGATGGCCAGAGTGAGCCTTTCAGGCAAGGATGGCGAGACTTCATCTTTCATACTTTGGACATCTTGTCAGAAGAGACCAGGCCCTGGCAAAGGACATCGTGTTTGTAAAGTGGAAGGGCAGCAAGAAAGAGGAAGGTCCGCAAGGAGAAGGCTTGACCCAGGGGCTGCAACAATGGGCTCAGGCATCGGACCGACTGTGAAGATGGCACAGGACCAGGCAGTGGTCAGTGGCGCCCACCAACAACAAGAGTGATGATGATTGTATGCCTCCACTCAATGGGATTGAACAACAAAATTGCATGTGAATGGATATATTGCCTTGTGTAGGATATGTCAATAAAACTATTATAAATGCAAAAAATTATTCAGAAAATATATATTATCCGAATTTTATTATATTTTATTAAACTTTTAGTGATGTTTAGTAAATGATGAATAAATTTCTGAATTTCTGTTTTGCTCTAACAATAATTCACTGTTACACAGTAAAGATTCCACTATAGTGAAGCAAGTACTTCAATCACTCTTGACTTTTAGCAAGCAAGGTTGTGTCAGCTGCATAGTACACATTGTTAACAAGCCTCCATTCCTGATGCTACGGTCTTCTTACTGCCATCCAGCCACTGGTTGAACAAGTATGGTGAGAAGAGACAACCCTGACACCTGATTTTAAACCATGAAACTTTGTTCTGTTCACGCAACTGCTTCTTGATCCATGTACACGATCCTCACGAGCACAATGAAGTTTGCTGGGATTCCTGTTCTTCTTCGGGTTATCCACAGTTTATTATGGTCCCCAGAGCTGAATGCATTTGCATTGTCAATGAAACACAAATAATCATCTTTCTGTTTTTCTCTGCTTTAAGCCAAGATCCATCTAACATCAGCAATGATATTCCTGGTTCCATTTCCTCTTCTGAATCTAGCCTGAACTTCTGGCAGTTCCCTGTCACTATCCTGCTGCAACCGCTGATAGATGATCTTATAAGCAAAGGTAATTCGCTTTTCCTCACTTTAATAGCTAGTTAAATGAAAACCCAAATTAGTACTCCTAGCTCTATATTGCTAAATATTTTTTGAAGTTCAACAGCTCAGTTTTCCCATATAATATAAGCGGTTGTTGATAGAAATCCAGTATCATCATTAGCAAATCATAAAAATCCACGCAACAGTAAATGATGCTTAAAAAGATGTTAGTAATAACTGATTGAATCCTCAGAGGAGATTGGTAAAGAACCCAACAGATCTTCTAAAGAGTAAAGAGAATACACTGGGCTGGAAAATACACTTTCAAGATGAAATAATCCACATACAGAAACCATGTACTTCCTGCTACATTAAGGGAAGTAAGAGAGAGTGGAGAAAAACACTTACATTCTATTCTTAATCCAGGATATCTTGTAATGCTGTGTTCAAACATTAATAATGTAGATTCACTTCAATTTTTTTTACCAGATCTTCATAATGCCTGCAACCTATTACTTAACTTTTTTTTCTTTAAGTTGAATTTAGCTTTTTCACAGGCAGCAAGAACCTTGAGATCTTAAGTTTCATGTATTAATTACACATTAAAATAAATGCTATTTATTGCTTTATTTTGATAACTACTACATGCACCTGTGGTGATACAAGAGTATTTACTACACGTGGTTGTTAAATGCCATCCAGTTGATTACAAGTCAAAATGACTCTACGCACAACCCAATGAAATATGACCCAGTCCTGCACAAGCCTCACAGTCAGCCACTGTGACAGTCCATCTCTCTGACAGTCTTTGCCTTCTCCGATGCCCCCCCCCCCACTCTACCTGGCATAATGCTCTTTCCCAGGGACTGGTCTCTCTTGATAACAAATAAAAATTACATGAGACAAAGTCTGGCCATCCTCACTTCAGAGGAGGGTTCTGACTAATCTGTTTGTTCTTCTGGCAGTCCATGGTACTTTCAATCATCTTCCCTCACACTGTAATTCTTAATTCAAATGCATTAATTCTTCATTCATTGTCCAACTTTCATATGCACATGAAGTTATTGAAAATAACAAAATAATGTGCCTTGGATCGAGTGCAGCTTAATCCTCAAAGTGAAATTCTTGCCCTTCCATGCTGAAAAGAGATCTGTACAACAGATTTGTGCAAAGCAATGCATCCTTTGATTTCTTAACTACTCCTTCCATGAGCTTTGACTATGCATCCAAACAAAATGAAATTGTTGATAACTTCAATCTTTTGTTTATCATGATGTTGCTTCTGCTCCAATTGTGAGAATTTGGTTTTATTATAATTGAGATATAATTCAAACCGAAGGCTATAGTCCTCTTATCTTCATCAGTAAAGATTTCAAGTCCTCCTCACTTTCCGCAAGCAAGATGATTGGGTCATCTGCATATTGCAGGTTGTTAATAAGCCTTCCTCCCATCTTAATGCTGCACTCTTTTTCATATAGTTTATCTTCTCAGATTATTTGCTTAGTGTACAGATGGAATAAACATGGTGAGGGGATACAATCCCGACACAACTCTTTTCCTGATTTTAAATCATGAAATATTCCCTTATTCTGGTTGAACAACTGTGTCTTAGTCCAAGTTGAGATTCCACATGAGCACAATGATTTCCATTCTTCTCAGTGCTATGTATGGTTTGTTATGATCCACACAGTCCATTGGTCTTGCATAATCAATAAAGCACCAATATATCTCTTTCTGGTATTGCCTGTTTTCATTCAAGATCCATTTGACATCACCAATGATATTCTGCATTCCACGTCTTCTTCTGAATCTGTTTTTAATTTCGGACAGCTCCCTGTTGAAGTGCTCCTGAAACTTTTGTTGAATGGTCATCAGCAAAAATGTACTTGTATATGATATTAATGATATTGTTTAATAACTTCTACATTCTGTTGGGTCATTCAGGAGCAAGTCTCTTCTGACCTCCATTTGAACTCTTCTTTCTTTCCTATTTTAATGATCTTTGGCTTCCTCTGTGCATGATGTTCTTGATGGCTTCCTCTTGCATGATGTTCTTGATGTCATCCCACAACTTGTCAGGTCTTCTGTCATTAGTGTTCAATGTACCTAATCTGTTTTTGAGATATTCTCAAACTTCATATGATACATCATAAATCAAAAACTTTGCATATTCCACATTTTTTATTAATAAATGTTTACAGCAAGCAAGGGTGTGTCATCTGCATATCTGCAGGAAGCTATTTCTGCTCATTTGGAGTCATGTCCTGAAGGCTACTGCTGGTATTTAAAATATCAGTGACATGGGTTCAAGCCTAATAGCAACACACAAGCAACCACAAGGGGTGGTGCAATAGGTTACTAAAAACTAGTGACTGAAAATGACTTAAAATGGTACTTTGGATCAAGAATTACAAAATGCAATTTGTCTGTCTCCTAGTTGGAAAGAGTGCCATTTACCCCCAAAATGAAATTTCAACAAACAGGAGACCCACTCTGGGTCAAGTCCCCAATGCTCGCAAAGACATAGGCCTTGCCCTCCAGACCTAGAATAAACTGCAAAGTGAACACATTCTCTAGAGAGATAGAGGGGGAAAACGTTTTTGTTAATGAGTATTCCTATTATGACCAAACTTCTGTATCCACTTACTTCTATGACTAAAGTATAGAAAAGGACAAAGCTGTGTCCTGGCAAATAGATTTGGGAACATACAATCAAATATCTCCCAAAAAAGGAGTTAGGCAGGTGCAAACCTGTAAGATATATTAAGTTCTAAAACAGCTATTGAAATAATGTGTACAATAGGAGTATAATTACACAAATATATGCATATTTATGCATAGAGTAAAGATTAGAAGGAAGTACACTAAAATATTAAAAGTAATTATCTCTGCATGTTGGAATTACAGGTGAATCTTATTTTTTAATTTATGCTTTTTATGTTATGCAAATTTTTTCAACAGTTTCTTTGAAATCCTTTGATTCCTTTAGATACCAGAATAAACTTGTTTTTATTGTAGTCTTCGATGTCCATTTACTTGAGACTTTTATTAGTGAATTTGTTGTTATGCTTGTTTATAATTTTTTTATTTTAATTCAACAACTGCCTCCCTTGCAAATAAAAAGGGACTTCCTGTCCTCTCTAAAGTCCTCACCATTTTCTACTGCCTACCCCTGCATTTCCTCTGATCCAAATGCCTTTCTGTATATATGAAAACTATATCTATGAGGTCTTTCATGAAACCAAAAGTTAGAAGCAATTTCCTTTTCAGAATAAAAGCAATTGCTTCTTCTGAAATTTGTAGAACTGCAGTAATAACTTATTTAAGACAATAATTTTCTATTCTGAATTCATTATAATATGAAAAATATATAATCTAGCCTGTTAAATAAGTATCATTTCATTTGTGAAACATTGGCTTAAAATAAACATATTTGACCATGAACAACAATATACTAGAATTTAAAAACTCAGAGACCTTCCAGGAATGAAAGAACATAACCTCGGGTAGCACTGAAAACAGCAAAGCTTTCAACTCAGTCAGGCGCTCATTGAATTTGGTGAGACTCCTATGGTTTTAATAGTGAAGGAAATGAAGAAAATTAAATAATACTATTCTATAGGAAAAATGATGTATCTAGGAGTTTTATAACATTGTTCCAACTATCTGGGAATGGGGATTTCTTTATAATATGTAAGTCTTTCTCAGATGCCACTCAGGGTCCAACAAATCATCAATTAATTCTGTTTAACTTTTTGTTCCTGGATCAAGGAACTTAATGCCACACCAGCTGCCTGGGCTTTCTTTCCTTTCTAAAATATTGGTCCTTTCCCCTTTTTGTTCAGAAGCCAAATGATTAGCTCCAGGCTCGCGACTGATTTCCCATTCTTCCACTCACTGAAACTGCCCTTCATTGCGCCAACAAGCTGGACCCCAGAGGGATTTGTCACACTTCAATTCCCTTTCTCCCTTGGATGCAATTTTTTATTTGATTTCTCTTTCCTTTTACTCTTATGAAAAGAAAAATTGTCACTTTAACACTCCCTCTTTAAATCGTCCTTCGGCTGTAAGATGAGAAAAGGGCCTTAACTTCGTGCAGCTCAGGCCATGTTGACCCCAAACACCCGGAGAAGTTAGCGAGGGTGCTGCCCTCACACTATATTTGACTCTGTTCATCTCGGTGACAAACTTCAGTCTGATTCTATCTGTCTTTGGAATTACCTACAAATCAAGCATAATCAATAATCACTGAAGTTTTTCTGGGAAGGAAAGGAAAATTGAAACTTTGATCTCAAAGAAATGGTGCAATTTACAAGTGATAGAGTATATCCAAGGACAGTCAAAACATAGTCACTGAAATCTTTTTGAGTGGGGAACTTTGTTGTTGTCATTGGCAGTAATAATAATAAAAATAATAATTTTTGAAAGCGCTCCATGTTCAAGGCACCTCTGAGGGCCACATTTAATCTTCCCAACATGCTGTGGGGCATATAATCCATATCCTCCTTTTGCCTACCTCAGGCTCAGAGAGGCTCCATAGCACAGTGCTAAATAGCAGAGCCAAAATGTGAACTTTGATAGAACTGAAAGACCTAGATCCAAGAAGAAAGTTAGACCAATTAATGACATATTAGACTGTGACATTTGACATCTTCAAGACTCTGGGGAAAAACAAAAGACTAAATGAGAGACCTCATTTTTCGAAATTATGTTCATGAGATGCCCTTATTTGGGGGTTGTCACGCTGACCCCCCCAGAGGGTAAGATCCAGTTTATCAGGGGTGGTTTCCTTCTTGGCAAATTGGAACTGAATACGCCCCCTGGACTCTGATTATCCACTTATTTTCTCCCACCTGCCTCAGGTAAATTCCTGATTTTTCTTCTACTCCAAATTGTGGCTGCCCGCAGGCCCCATCCCCAGGATGTGGGCTCCAGGCAGCTGACAGTGCGGAGAGCTCCGGGTGGGGTCTCCCCGTATCTGGGATTCTGTCCCCTTAGGACTTCCGCCTGGAGAGATGCTGGTCCCAGGAAGGACACAGGTAGCTCTTCAGCTGGAGCCGCCAGCCCAGCTCGCCGAACCGAGAGCGCTTTAGAGCTTGCTTGGTTCACTTTTTGAGAGGAAATCATACACAAAAAAAGGGGTCTGGACAGATCCCCATACCCTAGTTCTACTTTCAAGACTCTGCCTCCAGTCTCCTTCACCTTACCTCCCAGTGTTCGGGTCTGGCAGCGGGAGGTCTGCGCAGCTGAGTCTTAACTAGACGCCATCTTCCCAGGGGCCCTGTTTGAGATTATATCATATTTTCTCATGTAGTTTTTGTGCCTGTATTTTTTTTCCAAGTTTTACTGGCATATAATTCACTGTTTTTCAAGTTTTACTGGCATATAATACAATTCAATAGTTCAAGCACATCAAGAAGAGGTGTACAATCATAACCACACAGTTTTAGAACATTTTTTCATTCTGTATTCCTGATTATCTCCCCATTTTCCCCAACCTCCCCTGCTGTGTCCCCAAGGAACCATTAATCCACTTCATCTCTACAGATTTCTCTCTCCTTGATCTCAGACACAGGAAAATACTATTATAAAACACAAAAATCAAACTCCAACAGCAATAACTGTGGAATACTGGGGACCTGGATGAAAGTGTAAGCGACCTGGATCTCGACACTCTGACCACAGGGTTGGAAGAGCAGCACGGGAGTTATAGGAAACTCCTCCATCATCAGGAAGAGCTAGATAAAGAGGATCATACACGCTTTCCAGAGTTTTCTCGAAAACTACCCTCCATCAAGATGCTATGTAAAGCTGTTTCCCACAGGCGCCTGGCTTCTCCCTACGCAGCTAAAAGATGCCTAACCTTAGGAGCAGTCTACCTCCCTTCGTCCCTGTCCCCTCAGGGTGAGCCACTCCTTTGTCTCGGAAAAACTGTGAGGGTGTTCCCAAGAAACTAAAGTCATCTCAGATTCAACCTTGCCCAGTCTGTTGTGTGTGTGCCTGATGGGGGCTTGCATGCCTCACGCGCTACTATACAAACCACTGCTAAATGAACTTGCTCTCTTACGCTTATTCCCACATCGGAGATCAGCCCTGTAGCACCCCTGCCTTTTCTGTCTTCTTGATTTTCCCCAATTGCACATGCCACCCCTAAGGACCCCTTCGACTGTGGGGCTGGGTCCCACAGATTACAAAATGAAACGTAAAAACCTCAATCAGAAGAAAGCAGAAAAGATTGAAAGGAACAGATTTAGATGGTTCACAAGGGAGATCAAATGATAGGGTGCTAAATTTTTTCCAACTGTGCCTGCAACAGTCTGCTTTCCAGTGCATTCTGCATGGGAGCAGGGACTTAATCCACGTGTATTTCCCCTTCACTTTATTTTCTCTGAAGCAGCTTTAAAATGGGTCTAAAGGGGATCAAATTATAAGATAGTATATGTTGACCTAGCTTTGTCTGCCATTGTCAACTTTATAATGCTGTCTAATAACGGGCCTGTTCACATCCTTCAATTATGATCAGAGGGGATTCATCAGGGGCTAAATCCACGTGTAGTGTGGGCTTCCACCGTCACCCACAGCATTCTGCAAAACAGGTGTTCACAATTTAAACTCTAATGTCATTCCCTTCTTTAGATTTGGATTGTATTATTGACAATCCTTGGGTCACACAGGCTCTTGTGCTTCTTCCATGTGGACTTAGTAGAGGCCTCCCTTAGATGACTGCTTTTTTGAAAATAACCATTAAAGACCCCAAAAGCTACTCTTTTTTGATAGCCGGGGGAGAGAGTTTATTGTGCCAGCCTGGCCAATAAACACATGTGGGATTAATTGAAGGGCGGAGAGATAAATGGCTCGGTGAGCCTCACCTTTCTTGTCTCTCGCTCTTTGATCATCAGACCAGTGTGCGGCTGCCTTGCTTGTTCTGTGCCTCAATTTGCAAGCTACACTACCTGTGGGACACCTAACCTGTGAACTGTGTCACTGTAATTTGAGATCTCTTTAAGATTTGCCTCGCCAGAGAATTGGAATGTACATCTCTGGAGTTGGGAACTGACGGTTGGTGACCTGGCTGACAGATGGTGACCTGGCTGACAGATGGTGACCTGCCTTGCTGTTTGTTGCCTGTGCTGGGATAGCCTAGCTCTCTCTACAGAGGACTACCTGGCGGTCCTCAAGACATGGAAGTGAGTTGCACTGAGCCATTTGTACTGCTTTATAATTTAACTGTTCGTTTCTTGTATATATCTATCTGTATATAATTTAACAGTTCATTTCTTGTATTATATATCTATCTTTTTTTATATATATATATAAATAATTATCAGCAGCCTGGTTTTATCTCTAGAGAACCCTGTCTAACACACCGGGAATATCTAGTGTCTTTACCACACTTGGCTATAGCACTCATATCTTCAGTGATCTCTTTGTGAGGGTGCGCATCAGACAGAGCCATGTCATAAGAACTAATTGTCTTTTGGGGCTAGAATTAAGTGCAAGTTAAAAATCCATGATAGTCAAAAATCCATTCATGCATCTATCGTTATGTCTCTGGTTCACCTTAGAGACATAATTGTCATCTTATGTTGGAGAACATTATCCATCCTCCCCCTGGGGCACCACGTCCATGGCCATCCAGTCAGTGCTGACTTGCAGTGACCCTAGAGGGCACGGGCAGAACTGCTCCTGTGAGTTTCTGAACCTGAGAGTCCTCACAAGAGTAGAAAGCCTCATACTTCCGCGGCAGAGCTGGCAGTTGGTTTCAAAGATTGTGCCTGCATTTTGTAAAACAACAATAAAGTAAGAAAAATAATCCATAATACCCACTGGATGAACTGAGAATAAGTGATCACAGAAGTTTTTCCAGAAGTTAACCAACAAGTCTTTGCCCTTTTCTTTTTCTTTCTTTCTTTTTTAACTTTTTATTGTGAATAGGTGCAGATTTACAGAGCATATTATGTATTTTACATTCAACAATTCATCCATATTTTGTTTCAACTCATCCATTGTAGTCCCCTCAATGAGCCATCTTTACTGCTTCCACCTCCCTGTGTTTTGTGTTTCTTTCCTACCCCTCTGAATACTGTCATGGGGTAAATGCTGTCCTTTTATCTTAAGTGGTTGATTTTTCTACCAGACGGGTGAATTCAGTTCCAGACCTGAAGAGTGACTAAGCGCCATAGTCTTGGAAGGCCCACCAATCTCTATCTCAGCAGTAATCCTAGTCTCTTATAATCATGAATTTCATTTTACATCCTTCACCCATTCCATACAGGACTAGTGATAGCTGGGCACCATCTAGTCCTTCTGGTCTCAGAGTTTTGGAGACTGGTGTTTGCATGGTCCATCAGACGAATTGTTTCCACATCTCTTTTTATTCCTTTATGTTATAATTTTTATTATTTTATGTTTAATGGAACATACTTTACATATCATACAATACAGTCTTTCAATTATACTTCAAAGATTTGTGCGATCATCATAATTAATTTTGGAACGATTCTTTTTTTTTCCTTTTTGCAACTCTACTGTGTTTTTTTTTAAGTCTTTTTATTTGGGGCTCATAAAACTCTTATGACAATCCATACATACATCCATTGTGTCTAGCACATTTGTACACTTGTTGCCATTATTCTCAAAACATTTTCTTCCCACTTGAGCCCTTGGTACCAGCTACTCATTTTTCCCCCACTTTCCCCACCCTCCCTCCCTCACTAACCCTTGATAATTTATCATTTTTTCTCGTGTCTAACACTGTCCAATGTCTCCTTTCACCCACCTTTCTGTTGTCCATCCACCAGGGAGGGGGTTATATGTAGATCAGTGTGATAGGCTCCCCCTTTCTCCCTCCACCTTCCCCTTCCACTCCTGGTATCTATACTCTCATTATTGGTCCTGACAGGTTTTTCTGTCCTAGATTCCCTGTGTTTCCAGCTCTGAACTGTACCAGTGCACATCCTCTGGTCTAACCATATTTGTAAGCTAGAACTGGGATCATGATAGTGGGGGGAGTGGGGGGGGGAGCACTAAAGAACTAAAGAAAAGTTCTATGTTTCATCAGTGCTAGACTTCACCCTGACTAGCTCATCTCCTCCCGGAGACCTTTCTGTAAGAGGATGTCCAGTTGCCTACAGATGGGCTTTGGGTCTGCACTACACACTCCCCCTCATTCACAATGATATGATGTTTATTCTTTGATTCCTGATACCTAATCCTATCAACACCTCGTGATCACACAGGCTGGTGTGCTTCTTCCATGTGGGCTTTGTTGCTTCTCAGCTAGATGGTCACTTGTTTATCATCAAGCCTTTAAGACCCCAGGCTCTATATCTTTTGATAGCCGGGCTCCATCGGCTTTCTTCACATTTGCTTATGCATCCACTTTGTCTTCAGCGATCATGTTGGGAAGTTGAGCATCATGGAATGCCTGTTTAATAGAATAACGTGTTCTTGCATTGAGGGAGTACTTGAGTGGAGGCCCAATGTCCATCTGCTATCTTAATACTAAACCTATAAATATATGCACATATATTTTCCCATCATATATAAATATATTTACATACGTACATGCCTATATTTAGACCTCTATAAATGCCCTTTGCCTCCTAGTTCTTTCATCTATTTCCCTTCACTGTCCTCTTGTCCCACTACCATGTTCAGCCTTCATTTGGGTTTTGGTAATTCCTCTGAATTACGTTTCCCTTGATTAAGCCTTCCAGGGTTCCTACACCCTCCTTGCCATTGATTTTGGATCCCTGGTTGTTCCCTTGTCCCTGGGTTTGTTATGTCTTTTGATTTCATCACTCTTCTTCCCTCTGCATGAAGAGGGACCAATATCTGCACCTTAAATGACTACTCATGAGTTGTTAAGAACCCAAATAGGATGTAGAACATTGTCCTTGTGAACTATGTAGAAGCCAACAAAATTTAAAGTCTTCCTAGGAATTATTTGAAGAAGAATACAGACACTCTTCAGAATTATATCATTACATTGGAAAATATTTATAAATACCCTTTTTACCATAATGCAATCTATGTGAAACAATCGTTATCTCAATTAATTAATTCACAGATCTTATCGTGTACCATTTGGAAGATTTAAAAGTTGTTTATGCATAAAAAGGATGCTAGGAGTTAGCATTTAAACACTAATAGTTTCCTGGACTTCCAGGCCCCAATTGTCAAAATTTGTATTGGCAGAAATATGCAAAGACTATGAGAGTATAGTTTTGGAAGCAATCCCAGTAACTACTGACTATCTTTCAACTATGATCATCTCTTATTGAACATCACAGACCCCAAAGGAACATGAGCATACAAGTTTTACAAATCAGTTTGAAGATTTTAAATATGCATATTCTTGTTTATTTTAACATGAATCTTTTAACAGTCCTTCTAGCACTGTTTCTGCTTATTAAATAATGTCCTCCAGCTTCTGTGAGAGTTTCATCCCTGAAAATCGAAGGATAAACTCTTCGTTTTTAGAAATAAGAGGAGATCATTGTTCTCCAGTCTTGTCCTTTCCCCTTAAGATTTTTAAATCAAAACAAACAGTGCTAACACTACTCCCTCGCTCTCTTTCCTTATTTATATGCCCCATATCCTTGTTTTTTGTTAATAATAAGATAAAAATGAATCTTTGGCTTACAGTTGTCAGTTTTAAAACTATAAATCAACTAAACATTTAGTGGAGAAATTAGAAGACAGAGTCTATTTTACTTGCCAACAATTCCCTGTTGTACAATCAAATAAGGGGCCTTTAAAAGGCTTAACTGATATCCTGGGCACTCCTGAGTTTAGCAGCATAATATTTTGATGAGAAAAGTTGTAAACAGCTGAGATACATATGGATTATGTTTCCCTTGAAATTTTCAAGGTTCTAAACTCTAGCAGATAATGTGCTTTGAGCTTTCATCTAATTCTCCCTTCTTGTGAAATGCAGTGACCCTGAACACAGAAGATCTCTCCTTATCAGGATTATGAATTGATCTGGAAACGCTAGGCACATATCACAGCAGATCAGTGGCATGGGCATAAAAAAAGATCTGATGTACTAAAACCATGTCGTGTGTTCACTTTTATACCTGTGCTCCAGAGACATGTGTGAGAGTAAAGGGAAATAGAGAAAATACAAAAAGAGGCAGATGAAACAAAAGTGTTACAAAACCGTTGTAAGTATTTTACTGCATTAACAGTGGGTTGACAATTCTCCACTAGGCAAGATTCCTATACATTCAAAGAACCCTGTATTGTGAAATCCGAATAGCCTCAGGTGGTGACCATTAGTTGTCATCGAGTCAGGCCTTACGCATTGTAACCCCATGTAGCGAACAAAACTCTGCCTGGTCCTGTGTTCTGCTGGCATTTGAAGGAAGCACTGCCAGTATCTTAGTAACGCACTGCAGTAAGACAACTGACAGATGAGAGGTGGCCAGGTAAAAATAGATAAATAAAATATTTTGTGAAATGTCCAATCATGAAGAAAACTAATGCAATACACTAAACAGTCATTTCATATGGACCACCTCAAATTACCTGGGCTCGGCAGTACACAACTGATAACGTCAATTCCAGATACAACTGTGTTCCTTCAGTGCTAGCTGGCTACAAACCCAGAACCGTCACATCATTTTCAACCAAGCCCTTGGCCCGTGGGCTTATCCCACTATGACAGGTCCCGTAATAGGCTTTCTGGAATCCCATGCAGATAGATCCTCCACCATATGGGAATTATAAACTCCAAACCTTCCCTCTATCTTATCCCATTCTGTCATATTTACTTTCGTGTGACTGTGCTCCAAGTTTTTATGTGGAGGAATCCAGGAGAAAACATTTATTTCGGGTAGGAAAAGGGTTGGTCTGTACTTTTCAAAGCTTCTTAACACTTGATGTAATCCTACACAGTTAAAGCACCTCCCTCACTGGGCTACACCCTACACCCTCTCCCATTTCCCTTCCAAGAGCCTAAGGGGAGGGATACCTTCTTTTTCCTCCTGCCATAAAATACCGTCTATAACAATCCACCACACCGGGGCCTTGAAAAGTCAACAGATAATATTAGGGAATTTAGAGAACCCTCTCTAAAGGCAATAACATAACGTATAAAACTGCAAAATCTTCTTTAATATCAGAAGTTAAATATTACCTTTGTTTTCCATACATATATTTTATACTGTTCCCATCCTATCCCAAACAAATGCAAGCCAGGGATTTCAAGGCTAGGAGGATCATATACTCAGCAAATAACAGCAATTTATTTTTTAATACCACCCCCATTTTAGTATATATTTTAATTACCTATATTTCATAGCAGATATTTAATCATTGAAAGTGATCTTTAACATCAAAGGTATTCGCCTGGTGAAGAAAGAGGTGAAATGACCATATATGCAGATGATATGATTTTATATATGGAAAATCCCAAAAGCTTCACAAGGGGAGTACTGGAAGCAATAGAGGAATATGGCAGAGTAGCAGGAACAAGATCAACAAACAGAAGTCTGTTGGACTGCTATACACATTGGATAAAATCACAGAAGAGGAGATTAAAAAGGTGGTATCTTTCACAATAGGCAAGCACAAATTGAAATATCTAGGGATATACTTGACCAAAAGAACAAAAGATTTGTATGAGGAAAATTGCAGAACGCTATTACAAGAAACCAAGAGTGACCTCAACAAATGAAAGAATATCCCACGCTCATGGATCGGAAGACTCAATATAGTAAAGATGTCAGTTCTGCTCAAAGCGCTGTATACATTTAGTGCAATTCCAATACTATTACCCTTATCCTTCTTCAAAGAAATGGAACAACTGATTACCAACTTCATATGGAGAGGGAAGAAGCCCAGAATTAGCAGAGAACTCCTCAAGAAGGACACAGTGGGAGGGCTTCCTTTATCTGACTTTAGCACATACTATACAGCCACAGTGGTTCAAAACCGCATGGTATTGGTATAATGACATACTCAGACCAATGGAAAAAACTAAAAACCCAGAAATGAAATCATCGGCATATAGACAACTGATATTTGATAAGGGCCCAAAAAACACCAAATGGGAAGCAGATGCCCTCTTCAACAAGTGGTGCTGGGAAAAATGGATATCTGCCTGCAGAAAAATGAAGCAAGGCCCTTATCTCACTCTGCACAAGAATAAACTCAAGGTTGACCACAGACTTCAAGGTAAAACCCCACACTATTAGAGCCATCAATGAGGGAATTGGAACAAACCTGAGAACTTTGATGCAGGGAATACATAGGCTGTCAGAAAAAGGGAAGGATACAAATACAGATGAGTCACAAATTTCCAAGTGGGATATACTAAATATAAAACACCTGTGTACATCTAAAGAATTCACCAAGAGAGTAATAAAAGAGCCCGCAGACTGGGAAAACATCTTTAGCAATGACACATCAGACAAAGAGACCTTATTAATAAAATCTAAAATACTCTGCTAGCTTCCAAAGAGAAAAAATTCTAATTGCCCATTGAGGAGGTGGGCAAAGGACCTGAACAGAAGTTTCACAGGGGCAGAAATCCGAATGGCCAGTAAACATATGATAAAATGTTCCCAATCGTTATCCATCAGAGAAATGCAAATTAAAACAACTATGAGATACCTCCTAACACCCTCAAAGGTAGCCTAATTCAAAAT
The DNA here is from genome assembly GCF_050624435.1 of Tenrec ecaudatus. Lineage (NCBI taxonomy): Eukaryota > Metazoa > Chordata > Mammalia > Afrosoricida > Tenrecidae > Tenrec > Tenrec ecaudatus. Next base: position 55,108,435 of record NC_134542.1, read on the forward strand.
TCAGAAAGCAACAAGTGTTGGAGGGGCTGTGGTGAAATAGGAACTCTCATCCACTGCTGGTGGACCTGTAGGTTGTGTAGACACTACAGAAATCAATTTGGCCATATCTAAAACGGATGGAAATTGAACTACCATATGACCCAGCAATCCCTCTACTGGGCATCTGCCCCAAAAAGGCAAGAAACAAACCACAGCCAGACATCTGTGCTCCCATGTTCATCGCGGCACAGTTCACAATTGCAAGGAGTTGGAAACAACCCCAATTCCCATCAACAGATGAATGGATTAAAAAACCATGGTACATACATACAATGGAGTACTAAAGATCCCTAAAAAACAATGATGAATGCATGAAGCACATCACCGCCTGGGAAGAACTGGAGGAAATTATCCTAAGTGATGTAAGCCAAGCACAAAAGAACAAGCACAACATGAGTCCACTGAGGTTAGCTTAAAAATAATAATGTAAAAGGGGCATATGGACAAAGCTACTGCATACAAACATTCCTGGGGTGAGGTCCAGGTGGGGCCAGACTAAATCCAGGGATACATGTGGTAGACAACTAAAAAGGTTGGGGGGGCGGGGAGGAGAAAGAAAGAAAAAGACATGGGTAGCCTGGGAACAGGGCACTAACCCACCAAAGGGAGGGGGGAGGTAATTGTTTATATATCAACAGGGAAATAGAGACCAGACTTCATCCCAGTGCACCAAGATATGAATGCAACATACTGGCATGAAGCAGGGAACTAATAGAGAGGTCTGAGAGGCTGGCCCCAATCCCAACTACGTGGACAACCCCCTTCCCCCAGAATAGTTTTTTTGAGAGGACAGCACTGAAGCTACAGCTCAGCGGGAGGGACATGTCTGATCAGAGCACACAGGAGCAAATGAAGGGGCAGGAAGAGAGAGTGGAGCACATCCTGGCCCAGCAAGCCCTGAGGATGATATTCATGCTCAGAGCAGGCAATACACAGAGATGGCCATATGGCTGCCCTGCTATGAGACACAACATCCCTCACTGACCCATAGCACTACGGAGGACAACACTGGAGATACAGTGGGGGAATTGAGCCCGATCTGAACCCACCGCACCAAGGCAAAACACTAAGGGCGTGCAACAGAACAGCAAGGGAGCAGAGCAGGAAGTCCCAAAGGAATACCAAAAATAGACTTTGGCACCCATCAGACTCCACTGGAAACCATTGCCAAAGGTCGACAAACAGACCTTGAACTATTTACAGGCTTTTCTCTTTTTTTATCATTGCTTTGTTATTGTTATTGTTTTCTTTTTCTTTTGTTGCTTTGTTTTGCTCTGTCTTGTTTTTTCTGCATATTATTATTTCTGCATGTCTATCTAGATAAGATAGAAGAGATAAACAATCTGGAAGAGAAAACCAGGGGACCTACTGTTCCAGGGGTGAATGGAGGAGGGGAAGGCAGGGAAAGAAAGTGATGTTCACAAATCCAGGGACAAGGAAACAAGTGATCTAAAATCGATGGCATGGAGGGTGTAGGAGGCCTGGCAGGCTTGATCAAAGGAAATGCAGCAGAGAGGAATTACTGAAACCCAAATGAAGGCTGAACATGACAGTGGGATAAGAGGAAAGTAAAAGGAAATAGAAGAAAGAACTAGGAGGCAAAGGGCATTTATAGAGGTCTAAATAAAGGCATGTACATATATAAATATATTTCTATATGAGGATGGGAAAATAGATCTATGTACATATATTTATCGGTTTAGTATTAAGGTAGCAGATGGACATTGGGCCTCTACTCAAGTACTCCCAATGGTGCTAGAGGTGTCAGTTGTAGATAAAGATGCAGTGTGGAGTCTTTGGCAAACCCCTATTGGTGAATCACAGCATAGACCATTGGGATTTGGGAGCAAAGTCTTGCCATCCTCTGCAAACAACTACTCCCCCTTTGAAAAACAGCTGTTGGCCTGTTACTGGGCCTTGGTGGAGACTGAATGCCTCACCACGGGCCACCAAGTCACCATGAGGCCTGAATTACCTATCATGAACTGGGTATTGGCTGACCCATGTAATCATAAACTTGGACGTGCGCAGCAACACTCCATTGTTAAACGGAAGTGGTATATACGAGATCGGGCCAAAGCAGGACCTGAAGGAACAAGTAAGCTGCATGAAGAAGTGGCCCAAATGTCCACAGTCTCCACTCCTGTCACATTGCCTCCTTTCTCCCAGTCTGCATCTATGGCCTCCTGGGGAGTTCCTTACCATACTTTAAGTGAAGACCAAAAAAGTCATGCTTGGTTTACGGATGGCTCTGCACAATACGCAGGTGCCACTCGTAAGTGGACAGCAGCAGCACTACAGCCCCTTTCTGGGATCTCCCTAAAGGACAGTGGTGAAGGGAAATCATCCCAATGGACAGAACTTTGAGCAGTGCACCTGGCCGTTCATTTGCATATAAGGAAAAATGGCCAGATGTGAGACGATATACTGATTCATGGGCTGTGGCTAATGGCTTGGCTGGATGGTCAGGGAATTAGAAGGACCATGATTGGAAAATTGGTGACAAAGAGGTGTGTGGACAGACCTCTCTGAATGGGCCAAGAAAGTAAAGTTAATTGTATCTCATGTGAACGCTCAGCAAAGGATTACCTCTGAAGAGGAGGCCTTTAATAATCAAGTGGATAAGATGACACGCGCTGTGGAGACTGGTCCTCCTCTTTCCTCTGCCACCCCTGTTACCGCCCAATGGGCACATGAACAAAGTGGACATGGCGACAGGGATGGAGGTTATGCATGGGCACAGCAACATGGACTTCCACTCACCAAGGCTGACTTGGCCACTGCCACTGCTGAGTGTCCCATTTGCCAGCAGCAGAAACCAACATTAAGTCCAAGATATGGGACCATTCCTCGGGGAGATCAGCCAGCAACTTGGTGGCAGGTTGATTACATAGGACCACTTCCATCATGGAGGGGACAGTGTTTTGTTCTTACTGGAATAGACACCTACTCTGGTTATGGATTTGCCTTCCCTGCACATGATACTTCTGCCAAAACTACTATTCGTGGACTTACAGAATGCCTCGTCCACCGGCATGGCATCCCACATAGCATTGCTTCAGATCAAGGAACTCACTTCACAGCAAATGCAGTGTGGTAATGGGCCCATTCCCATGGAATCCACTGGTCGTATCATGTTCCTCATCATCCTGAAGCTGCCGGCTTGATAGAACTATGGAATGGGCTCCTAAAGACACAATTACGGCGCCAACTAGGTGGCAGCAACTTGCGGGGCTGGGGCAATGTTCTCCAGGAAGCTGTATACACTCTAAACCAGCGGCCAATATATGGTGCTGTGTCTCCAATAGCCAGAATTCATGGGTCCAGGAACCAAGGGGTGGAAGCTAGAGTGGCACCACTCACTATTACTCCTAGTGATCCCCTTGCAGCATTTTTGCTTCCTGTCCCAACAAACCTGTGTTCCTCAGGACTGGAGGTCCTGGTCCCGAAGAAAGGAACTCTCCCACCTGGAAACAACAGCACGGATTCCACTGAACTGGCAGCTGAGAATGCCCCCTGGGCACTTTGGACTTCTCGTGCTTTTGGATCAACAGGTCAGGAAGAGTGTCACCATAATAAGTGGTGTGATTGATCCTGATTACCAAGGAGAAATTGGACTGGTACTACAAACTGGAGGTTAAGAAGAATATGTCTGGAATCCAGAAGATCCCATAGGCCGATTTTTAGTGTTACCATGCCCTGTTATTAAAGTGAATGGTAAGTTGCAGCAACCCAATCCTAACAGGACTTATAATGACCCAGACCCCTCAGGAATGAAGGTCTGGGTCACCCCGCCAGGCCAAAAACCACAGCCAGCTGAGGTGCTTGCTGAGGGCAAAGGTAATACAGAATGGGTAGCAGTAGAAGGTAGTTCTACCTATCAATTACAACATGATCAATTGCAAAAGCGAGGCTTGTAATTGTCAATGTATTTTCTTTGTATGTGATTATTGCATATATTTCCTTTGTTCAAGTATGATATATCAGATATAATTTAACTCAGTGTGTTTTCATTTACATGTATGATAGATGATTGATGATAAGTATAAGTGTGATTTCATTAATACCTGGAAATTATATAAGTATGTATGGGTAAAGAATTGTGTACAGGTGCCAGGTTGGCAAGGGGTGGATTGCCATAGTTTATTGTGCCAGCCTGGCCGATAAACACAAGTAGGATTAACTGAAGGGCAGAGGGATAAATGGCTCGGTGAGCCTCGCCTTGCTTGTTCTGTGCCTCAATTTAAAGGGGTACACTACCTGTGGGATGCCTAGCCTGTGGACTGTGTTGCTTTAAGTTGAGGTCCCTTTAAGCCCACACGATTGGAATGTTCATCTCTGGAGCTGGGGTCCGACAGTTGATGACAGTTGGGGACCTGCCTTGCTGTTTGCTGCCTGGATATATACATCCCAGCTCTCTCTACAGAAGGGGACTGGCAACTGGCAGCTCTCAAGCCTTAAAGGACTGCTAGTGTCTCACTGCTTTATAATTTAACTGTTAATTTCCTGTATTATCTATCTGTATATATCTATCTATATATTTAACAGTTCATTTCTTATATTATATATCTATCTTTATAAATATATTTATATATAATTACTAACAATCTGGTTTGTCTCTCTAGAGAACCCTGTCTAACACATCCCTCAATGCAAGAATACTTTGTTCTATTAAACTGGCATTCCATGATGCTCAACTTCCCAACATGATTGCTGAAGACAAAGCAGGTGCATAAGAAAATGTGGTGAATAAAGCTGATGGCGCCTGGCTATTAAAAGATATAACAGCTGCGGTCTTAAAGGCTTGAAAATAAATAAGCAGTCATCTAACTGAGAAGCAACAAAATACACATAGAAGAAGCACACCAGCCTGTGTGATCACGAAGTGTCAATGGAATCAGATATCAGACATCAAAAAACCAGAACAAAAAATCATATCATTGTGAATGAGGAGGAGTGTGGAGTGCAGACCCGAAGCCCATTTGTAGGCAACTGGACATCCTCTTACAGAAGGGTCTCCGGGAGGATATTAGGCAGTTAAGGTGCAGTCTAGCACCAATGAAACATAGAACTTTCCTCTAGTTCTTTAATACTTCTTACCCACTATCATGATCCCAATTCTACCGTACAAATATGACTAGACCAGAGAATGTGCATTGGTACAGGTCAGAGCTGGAAACACAAGGAATCCAGGACAGAAAAACCTGTCCGGACCAATAATGATAGTATCAATACCAGGAGGGTAAGGGGAAGGTGGAGGGAGAAAGGGGGAACCTATCACATTGATCTACATATAACACGCTCCCTGGTGGATGGACAACAGAAAAGTGGGTGAAGGGAGACATCAGACAGTGTAAGACATGAAGCAATAATAATAATATATAAATTATCAAGGATTCATGAGGGAGGGAGGGGGGGGGAAGGAAGGAGGAAAATGAAGAGCTGATACCAAGGCCTCAAGTAGGAAGAAAATGTTTTGAGAATGATGATGTCAACAAATGTATAAGTGTGCTTGACACAATTGATGCATGTATGGATTGTGATAAAAGTTTTACAAGCCTCCAATAAAATTATTTTTAAAAGAAAGTGGTCTTTTAAGTGGTAATGGTTTTCCTGAACCTAAAGATGTAGCAAAGTGCCACTCGAACCCTTGTCAATGGCTTGAGAGAAATCCAAAATCTTCCCTTAGATGATGTGAATTCTGAAAGACTTACTTTTTTCTAGGCTTCTTCTGACCCATTTTCTGATAATTCTAATTCTTTTTCTCTAAATTGCTTCTTCTGAATGCTTCACAATTGTTCACTGGTGTCAACCCAAATAGACAACACAGCCTTATTTCCTGGATGACTTCCACCTACTCTCGATACCACTCACAGGAGTCAAGTTCTCAATGATTGACATGCAGTAGACATTTTAAACAAACAGTGAAGGAAGGGTATATCAACATTGCAGAAAATTTAAATTAAGTAGTAGAGATGTGTTTCCTTAAAAAGAAATCACTAACTTTTTACACCTCAGATTCCAATTTTCCACTGTTTTGCTCAGCCAAAAATGTTCCCTCCGTCCAAAAACTTGGAAATATTTCATCTCTGTCCAGCACCTACAGCCCAAAAGTATGCATAATTTAACCATCAAAGTCTGATACAATCTCTAACAAACAAGTCGATAGGGACAACAAAAAAATTTAGTGAGTCCTTTCTGAAGACAGTAAGCCACCTCTCCAAATCTAGCACTAACCCCTCATTCTCTGAAAAACTAAATGTGCTGGATCATTTCCATTTGCCTCTATGCTCTCCCACCCCCAGACTCTTTCGTCTTTCTCTCCTCCCAGAAAGTTAAATCCCATAGGCTGCTTCAACGGGCTTTTGTACCATCTAGCCATCAGTTGATTTTAGTCCATGGGAGATGTCAGCAGACAAAAGGACTGAGACGTGTGAAATAAGGGTATTCAATCACACACACACACACACACACACACACACCCATTACTACTATTCTTCTCAGAATGCTACAAATTGGCTCCTTTCCTTCATCAGAATCACAGTTCCTATCAGGCTGCGTCTCTACAACTAGCGTACTTTATCCCAACTTGAAGTAGTGATTCCTTTCTTTATCTTCAGGACTAAGGGTGTTAAAATTCTCTTGGCTGACATAGTTTTTCTTACTCCTATTCACAATTTCATAACTAGTCCCTTTGTTAAAGTTTCATTTACCCCATTTCAGTTCCCAGTTCTTACTGGAACAGTAAAGAAGCAAAGGACCACTAATATGAATTATGCTCCCTTAAAAACAGAAATATTCGCTATTGTCAGATTTGTGTGAAACATTGTTTTTCTTTTGCATCTTGATAGAGAAAAATAACATTCCTTTTACTTCTATTATATGCTAGACACTGTACTGGATGTCTATATATTGTTTATTTAATTGCATTTTACTCCTTTGGGCATATTTAGTATTCTAGTGTTATACATTTTAAAAACTTGAGTTTCAAGGAGGTAGGGGAAAAGAGTGGTGAGCAAACAACATAGACAGGGGAACAACTAGGGAATTAAAAGCAACACAAGACATAGAGCTTCTGGTGGTATTGGAGGAACAGCAATCTAGCTGAGAGGGATTACTAAGAGACAGAAGAAGGGTGAGCATGATGGTGGGGCAGGAGGAAGGTAAAAGGAAACAGTGGGAAAATCTAGGAAGCAAAGCTATAGATTGAGGTATAAACAGAGGTGTGCACTTAAGTAAATACATTAACTCATAAAAATCAATGTATTGGTCTATGTATATATATCTATATGGCAATATATTGAGGAAGTAGATAGCTTTTGGGTCTCTGCTCAAGCCCCCCCTCAATGTAAGAACACTTTGTTCTAACAACTTGGCATCATGTGATGCTCACCGTTCTGGCACAACTGCTGAAGACAAAATGGGTGCATAAACAAATGTGGTGAAGAAAGCTGATGGTGCCTGGCTATCAAAAGATATATGTTGGGGTCTTAAAGGGTTGAAGTTTAGCAAGTTACCATCTAGCAGGGAAACAACAAGCCCACATGGAAAAAGCACACTGGCCTGTGTGTTCATGGGATGTCAACAGAATCTGGTAACAGACACCAGAAGACCCAAAACAAAAAATGTACAACACATTGTTGAGAATGAGAGGGGCCAGAGCAGAAATCCAAAAACCATCTGTAAACAATAGGACATCCCCTCATAGAAGGTCACAAAGAAAAGATGAGTCAACCAAGGCACAGTATAGCACTGATTAAATACACAATATTCCTCTGGTTCTTTAAGTCTTCCTCACATCCCACTATCATGACCCCAGCCCTTCCATCAGTTTTGGCTAGACCAGCGCATGTGCCCTGGTACAGATAAGAGCTCACGACACATGGAATCCAGGTCAGATACACCCCTTGGGATCAGAAATGGGAGTAGCGATACCAGGAGGATAGGGGGAAGGTGGGAGGAAGAGGAGGGCAAGAGAGAATTGATCATATAGATTGTCACATAATCCCCACCCCCCCAGGGGAATGAACAACAGAAATGTGGGTTAAGGAAGACAGCAGTTGGTGTAAGATATGAAAACAGTAATAATTTATAATTAATCAAGCGGTCACGAAAGTGGGTGGAGGGAGGAAAAAAAGAGGAGCTGATACCAAGGGCTCAAATAAAAATTAAATGTATAGAAAATGATGACACACCACATGTACAAATATGTTTGATATAATTGATATATGGAATGTTATAAGAGCTGTAAAAGTTCCCAATAAAATTATTTTTTAATTAGGTTCAGCTCAATTAGCTTGCCCACAGCCACACAGATAAACAAGTTACTGAGCAAGAAATTTAAGTCCAAGTATGAAAGAATCAAAGCCTAGACTTCACCATTATATAGCATTCAGACAATGTTTTTTTAAAAAGATACCTCAGCCTATAGCTATCTGGGATTATTAAATACTAATGATTGCAAATCAAAATCATATTAAGAAACCACTTCAAATCCAAGAAAATGTCTAAAATAAAAAACACAAATTGTAACAAAGGTTAATAAGGATGTCGAGAAATCAGAGCCCACATACACTGTTGATAGAATTGTAATATGGTACAGCTGCTATGTAAAACAATCTGGTAGTTTCATTAAAAAATCAAACAGAGTTTGCACAAAAACCAGGTATTTCACTCCTAGGTTTATACCCAAAATAACAATAACAGGACTATGTGAAAACTTGGGCACAAATGCCCATATAGATTTAATAAGATAGCCTAAAACAGAAATAATGCACATGTCCATCAACTGATGGATGGGTAAACAAAATGTGATATATACATATATGCAATTTCTTCAGTAGCAAAACAAAATTAAGTACTTATACATGACTAAAACATGAATGAACCTTGATAATATATTAATTAAATGAAACTAATACCAAAAGACCTTATATTTTATGGTTCTATTTATATGGAATACCGAAGTAGGCGAATCTAAGAGGACGGGAAGCACATTAGTGGTGCCTATGGAGCCTGGTGGCACTACAGGCAGCATCTTGGACCATCAATCACAAGGCTGGCAATTCAAATACACTAGTTGTGCTTTGGGAGTAATACAAGGCTGCCTGCTCTCATAAAGATTTACAGTATTGGGTGGAGACCCAAAGCCCATCTGTAGACAATTGGAAATCCCCTCACAAAGGATCACAAGGAAGAGACAAGTCAGTCAGGGTGCAGTACAGCACCAATAAAACATACAAATTTCCTCTAATTCTTTAATGCTTCCCCCCACCCCAATTATCATGACCCCAATTCTACCTTACAATTCCGGCTAGACAAGAGCATGTACATGGGTACAGATAAGAGATGGAAATACAGGGATTCCAGGAAAGATAAACCCCTCAGGACCAATAATGAGAGTAGCGATACCAGGAATGTAAGGGGAAGGTAGAGGAAGAAAGGGGGAACCAATCACAATGATCTACATACAACCCCTTCCCAATGCGATGGACAACAGAAAAGTGGATGAAGGGAGACATTGGTCAGTCAGTGTAAGATGTGAAATAATAGTAATAATTTATAAATTATCAAGGATTCGGGAGGGAGGGAAAAAAATGAGGAGCTGATACCAAGGACTCAAGTAGAAAGAAAATGTTTTGAAAATGATGATGGCAAAACATGTATAAACGTGCTTGATACAATGGATGGATAAATGGATTGTGATAAAAGCTGTAAGAGCCCCCATGAAATGATTTTTTAAAAAGATTTGTAGTCTTGGAAACCCTATATAGGGTTGCTATGAATTGTCAATCAATGCTCATGAAAACAGCAGTCAAGAGATCAAATGTTGAGTTGCACTGAGCTAACCTGCCTCACAAGGCCTCTTTACATAATTGAAAAGCAAGACATTACTTTGACAATTAAGGTGTGCCTGACCCAAGCCATGACATTCTCAACTGCCTCCTATACATATGAAAGTTGGCCACTGAGTAAGGGAGATCAGAGAAGAGCCGGTACATTTGAATTAAGTAGTTGGCTTTAAATTTTGAAAACACAATGGACTGCCAATAAATAAATCGATCTGTCTTGGAAGAAGTACAACCAGAATGCACCTTAGAAGTAAGGGTGAGGAAACTTTGTCTCACTTACTTTGGACATGTTCTCAGTAGAGCCCAGTCCCTGGAAAGGACATCAAGAAGAGTGAAAGGGCAGTGAAGAAAAAGAAAACCTTCTATAAGAGAGATGGACATAGTGGCTGCAGCAACGGGCTCAAACGTAAGAATGATTGTGGAACGGGGCAGGACCCGCAGTGTTTCATTCTGTTGTGCAAAGCTCGCCGTAAGTGGGAGCCGACTCACTGGCATCGAACAACGACACTGAATCAACTCAATGGCTGCAGATTAGGGCGGGAGATGAGCGTGGGGCTTTTGTTAAGGGTAGTGAAAATGTTCAAAAATGTATTGTGGTGATATATGCACAACCTTGTGAATCTATTTTTTAAACCATTAAATTGTAGACTTTACATGAACGGATTTTGCAGGATGTGAATAATATCTAAATAAAGCTGTTAGGAAACAGACTAACAAACAAAAGCTACTTGCACCCAGCATTCTGAGCTAGCACTCGAAGTCAATATTCTTCGACCAGAGGGTGTACAGCAGGTAAGCAAAAGCCCCTGCATAAGGGTGCTTTAACAGTTTCTTTTTTTCTTTCCGAGAGTGTGACATGTTCTGACGGCTCCTCCACTGATTGATACGGGTGATTTAGTAACATCACCAGCCTTCCTTTGGCAGCCTGATTATACAGCTCATTGCCACCTGTCCTCCACTTGTCTCTTGCTGTGACCCGTACTGCTCTGTTCATCCTCCTACTAAATAAATCTGCTTCATTTTAGAAGCCTGTGTTTGGGCTTGTAGGACACAACAACCAGCCTTTGTAAACTGGGCCCTTCACACTTATTTCTGATATCATTTTAATGGCTCTTGGCACACACAGGCAAACTACAGGTAGGCCATCTTTGCAAAGATTTTTTGTTTCAGAGTTTCTATAGGGACATTTAAAGTCTCACATAAGATTCTTTTCCAAAAAAGAATAAAATTTTCTCTTTATGCTCTTCAAAACTGTACAAGAAGGAGTAAAATCACAATAAAGCCAGTGCAATCCACAGCATGAGTGCCGACCGTTCAAATCATATTTGAAACAATCCATTTGTTCCTTACTCGTGGAAAACATTCAGAGAAATAAATTCTCAAACTTAAGGACATCATTGGAGGGTTAGCTTTTAGCTGGTATGGGTCCAGGAGGACAAGGAGTCCCAGGTGGTTGCCAGGAAAATAACAGTCTGGGGCCCATGTGAAGGTGAGTTGGGGAAATAAAGGACGCATGTAGGTTGCAGGAGCTGTATCTGAAGTAGAGAATCTAATAAAGGACAGGCAATGCAGATGACTGAGTCCCTGCTGCTGAGCCTAGACACAGTCCCTGACGTAATGAGATACAGGAAGTGAGGGAAAGTGGGGCAGGGCAGTTTTTATGTAGTTTTTTAGAATATTGGTTGCATTCAATATTCTGCCTATAAATAAGGAAAGTATAGTGAAGGACATTGACATTCTGGTTTTGAGTTTTTAAACCAATTTTTTATTGTGAATTAGAGAAGGGACTTACATTTCAGATCAAAAAATTTTGTATTCAACAGTTTACACTACTTAGCAAACTCCCTGATAGCTTCCCCAGACCCCTCCTTTGATTTCTCTTCTCCCTCTTTGGGGAGCAGTTCTTCCCCTTCTCCCCAGGTAAAAACTGTTGCTCTATCTTCCCTTGCCTCCCTTCCTCCACTTGGTAACTTCCAAAGTCTGTTTCCTTTGGTATGAGATTCTTTGTCTTGTTTTATTTCCCTATATAATAATGGGTTTCATACAGCATTTGTCCTTTTGTGATTGTCTAATTTCACTCATCATAACGTTCTTCAGATCAATTTGTATCATGAGGGGCCTCGTAGCTTCATCACTGTTTGTTTGGTTTTGTTTTTTGTGCTGCATAGTATTACCTAGTGCGTATGTTCCAAAATTTCTTTCTCCATTCTTTTACTTATAGGCATTTAGGTTGGATCCTCAACAGATTAATCTCTAAAGTCTATAGAGAACTATAATGCCTCAACAAGGAAAAGATAATAATCCAACTAAAAAATGGTCAAATGGCATGAACAAACTGTTCGCCAAAGACGCGTCAAATGGCCAACAAACACGTGAAGAAAGATTCATCGTCACTAGCCTTCCAGAAGATGCAAATCAGCACAATGATGAAATACCACTGAGCACTGACAATGAGAGCCAAGAGCAAAATGCAAAGAGATTTGAATCCTGGCACACTGCTGGCAAGTTTGTAAATATGTACAACCATTGCTTTAAACAAATAGGAATAGAAATTGCATACAATGCAGCAATTTCTCTGCAGTGTTGACACCCCCAAAGAAGTGAGTACTATAGCACAAACAGACATATGCACACCCATGTTCTCCGCAGCACTGTTCACAATGCCATTTGGGGTCTTTTTGAACTTTGTGTTCTTTTTTCTCTGAAGTATTAAAATGTAATACATTCAATGCCCTCATACTAATTCTCAAAGTCTTAAATGAGAATTGGAAATATAATGCCAAAATCCTCAAATATGAAAAAAATATTCTCGAAATTTATATTTGTATCATGTACACTAATTTTTACCTATTCCTTTCTGAAACCTTCACATCAGCCAGAGCTGGGGGGGGTGGGATGGGTGTTAATTCTCACAGAAGGGTACTAGGCTCAGTAGAGTTTGTAGATGAGTGTAGTTGCCATGTAAGTTTTGACTGATTTAAGTCAGAGTGACAAAACATGTGTCTAAAGTGAATCATTATACCCACTCCAAACCCCAACACAATTTATCTTGATTGCCCTTCAGAATGAAGAGCCCAACTGAAAATTAGACGCACTTTGATCATGTGGATCTTGGCTTTTAATAAATGGCTAAAGCCCAGTAATGGGCCACATCACCCATATATTCATACAGTTACTCTGAGGCTACCAGAATAAATGGATTACCAATTATAATATTTATACCAATACTTTATGATCATTAAAAAATATAAAAAGTTAGGGAACTTTATAAAAATCTCAAGGAAAATATATGTCTGTACTATATTCTAGAGGGAAGTGCTCATGATGATAGTAGTAATGCGCATGGCATCCCCAGAAAATTTCTTTAGGAAACCGAGCTATAGGTGCATTAGGAGAAAAGTTTTATGAATTAATGAGATGAAAATTACCTGAAGAAATAGGAAAAGTCTTAACTATATTGACAGTAGTGACCACTGAAGCACAATGAATTATCCTCACACAATATAAATCTTTTATATTATTGTATATTTTAAGAAAATATACTGAATTTTATTGGATCAGTTTTCATTATGACATTATAGATAAAACTTACCACTTTAAAAATAGCTAATTGTTGATAAGAGGTCTCTACTGACCCACACTAGTAAAGGGGACAGTACTGGAGGCACAGTGTGGGTATTATGCCTAGTCTGGACACCCACTCCCCACCCCCCATCAGAGCAAAACACGAAAGGAGTGCAACAGAGCAGCAAGGAGAGCCAAGCACTGAAGTCCCTGAGGAATCCCGAAGATAGACTTCAGAATCAGTGGCCAGGGCATGGCACTTCACGAGCTCCCAAGGCAAAACAACCACAAGGGTCAGTAAGACAGACCTGGAACTTACAGGCTCTTTTCTTCCTTTCTGTTTTTTGGTTTTTTTAACTTTTTCTTTTTTTCTTTTTCTCATATCTATCCATATAAGACAAGTAGGATAACCAATCCCTAGAAGAAAATAACATGGGGGGGGGGGGTGAAACATAGGTAAGGAGGAGATGGGAGAAACTGAGGGGTGAGCCAACAAACCCAGGGAAAATGAACAATAAGAGATCTAAAACCAATGGAGAGGAGAGCATGGAATGCCTGGTGGAGTTTGATCAGGTACAATGTAGCCAAGAGAAAGTACTGAGTGTCAAATGGAGGTCAAACATGATAGTAAGACAAGAAGAAAATAAAAAGAATTAGATGAAAGAACTAGGTGGCAAAAGACATTAATAGAGGTACAAATATAGGCATGTACATATGTAAATATATCAATATATTAAAAAGAATATAGGTCTAGGTACATGTATTTATATATTCAATATTAAGGTAGCAAATAGGCATTGGGTCTCTACTCAAGTACTCCCTCAATGCAAGAAACTTTAACAACCTGACATTCTGTGATACTCACCCTCCTGGCACAATCGCAGAAGTCAAAATGGGTAAATAAGAAAATGCGGTGAAGAAAGCTGATGGTGCCTAGCTATTTAAAAACATAGCATCTGGGGTCTTAAAGGCTTGAAGTTAAATAAGCAGCCATCTAGCAGAGAAGTAACAAGCCCACATAGAAGGAGCACACTACCCTGTGTGATCATGGTGTCAACAGGATTAGGTATCAGACATCAGAATACCCAAACAAACAAATATATTGATGGAAATGATGGGTGTCAGAGTGGAGACCCAAAGCCCATCTGTAGACAACTGGACATTCTCTCACAGAAGGGTCACAAGGAAGGAATGGGTCAGCCAGGGTGCAACATAGCACCAATTGAACACACAACATTCCTCTAGTTCTTTAATGCTTCCTCTCCCCCACTATCATGACCCCAGTTCTACTTTACAAATCCAGCTAGATTGGAGCATATACACTGGTACAGATAAGAGCTCTTGACACATGGAATCCAGGACAGAAAAACCCCTTAGGAACAGTAATGGCAGTAGTGAAATCATGAGGGAAGAGGGAAGGTGGGGGGAGAAAGGGGAGAAAAAGAGAACCGACTACAATGATCAATGTATAATCCCAGCCCCACCAGGGAGATAAAGAACAGAAATGTGGACAAAGGAGACAGCAGATGGTGTAAGATATGAAAATAATTTATAATTTATTAGGGATGCATGAGGATGGAAGGGAAAAGGAGGGAAGGAAAAAAGAGGAGCTAATGCCAAGAGCTCAGAAAGAAAGAGGATGTTTTGAGCAGGATGATGGCAACATGTGCACAGATGTGTTTGATACAGTGGATGTATGGACTATTGTAGGAACTGTGGGATCCTCCAATAAAATGATTTATTAATAATAAAAAGAGGGGAGTTTGGCCAAGATGGTGACTTGATAGGTAGCTCACGCCTGGAGTTCCGTGGAGATTGGTGAGTGGGGAGATTTGGGGGCTGAGTAGGAGTATCAAGTCTATCTGTCAATTACCAAGACAATTCAGAGCACTTCTCTGAACCAGAAGCTGACTTCAACCCCATCACCTGCACTCCATGCCGACACCCATGGTCTCTTTTGCGGTGCTCAAGGTGCCCGCTCTGCCTCGACTGGTGCCACAGGCCAGCCAGGTGTACGCGGAGGCTTCCACCCTGACTCGGGACACCCACAGACCTATCAGCCAGACTCCCCCACCAGGTGCCTGCCATGTCTGGTCACTCCACGCAGACCTGCTAGCCAGTCCCTCCCCCACAGCCAGAGGTCTCCACCCAGAGGTCCCTGGTCCATGTCGGTGCTCTCCACAGACCCACCAGCCAGCCCACCCCTTACCCCCAACATACACAGACAGAGGTTCCCATCCTGCCGTGATGTTCTGGGCCTGCCAGGCATTGGACACAAGTCTAGCACAAGCTTCTGCAGCTGCAGCATAAGGACCCAAGCCTTTGGGGCTTGCCTACTGCATTCTCCCTTCTCCCTACTCAATCCTCATCCCCTACCCCTCTGTGCTGTGAGCAGTGGATCTGCACGATTACAGAAGTAGCGGGCCCTCTCTCCCACCTGCCTACCAGGGGGAAATGCCCCTAGCCAGGAAGGGCTCGCCCAATCTCCAACCCATCCCCCAAATACACTCCCCTGCTCTCGGGCCAACATGTCCATCAGACTGCAGCATGCACAGCTGCAAACAGCCCCTAAGGAGACCTGAGGGTGGCTGGAACACAAAGTATAGGCCAAGGCAAGAGGGAAACCCAAGCAGGACAAAGGTGAAACACAACCCCTCAAGGCAGTTGGCTATAGGCAGCCTACAGAAACACCAACATTCCAAAGAGAGAGCCCAGGGCTCTGAGACACCCAGGGAAATGGCACCTAGTTCTAATAAATCAAATAAAAAAATCAGTAAGCTGCTTCCACGGCTTCAACAAGAAGAAAGAAAAAAATCTAATGGGGCAATGAATGTACAAATGTAGTTTACACATTGATGTATGGATGGATTATGATAAGAGCTGTATGAGCCCCTAATAAGATGATTTTTTAAAAACAGAACATTCTTTTTTTAAAAAAAAGAAAGAAGGGGGAGCAGGGAGGGAGGGGGAAAGAGGGACTGATGCAAAAGGCTTAAGTGGAGAGCAAATGCTTTGAAAATGATGAGGGCAAAGAATGTACAGATGTGATTTACACAATTGATGTATGTATGGATTGTGATAAGAGTTGTATGAGTCACTAATAAAATGTTTTTTAAAAAAAGAAAAGAAAGAAAGAAATCTAATGCCAGAGGACCACCTGGACTTAATGACAGTAACAGAAGAGGCAGATGTTGACCTACCACAGAAAGAAATCTTCAGAATGCTGCTTAGTGTCATAGAGGACATGAGGGAAGTATTGCAGAAAAGAGATGAAATGATAGAGGAGATAAAGGCCATGCACCAAAGGGAAATACAGGAGCTAAGGGGAGAGAAAACAAAAACTAACAGCAAACTCACAGACTTGGCCCAGCAAATGGAGGTGGCAGTGAACTGCACCAGTGACTTAGAGAACTTGCAAGCAGAAATTAATAAAAGTGAGAAAAAGTCTAACAAGTCCATCAGAGAAGCTTAAGAAAACCTCAGAGCTATGTCTGATGCTATGAGAAGGGACAACATCAGAATTATTGGATTACCAAAGGAATTCACATCAAGGAAATCAAGGTCCAAAATAGTGATGGAATGCTTGGAGGAAAACTCCCCTAGCTTAATGAATGAAAACCAGGCAACCATCCAGGAGGATGAAAAATGCCAGCTAGACTGAATCCCAAGAAGAATTCACTAAGACACATGGTTGTTAAACTATTCCACTATGAGAAAAATGAGAAAATTATTTGAGCAGCTAGAGGAAAACAGGCAATCACGTATAAAGACAAGCAGAGAAGAATATGCTCAGCAGTTGTGTCGTGAGAGTGAGCATCATAGAGTTCCAATTTAATAAAAGAAAATATTCATGCATTGAGGGAGTGTTTGAGTAGAGGCCCAAGGTCCTTCCGCCACCTTAATACTTAACCTATAAATATAGATACATAGATCTATTTCCCCATCCTCCTATATATATTTGCATGTACATGTCTTTGTCTAGACCTCCATAAATGCCCTTTGACTCCTAGCTTTTTCCTCCATCTCCCTTGACTTTCCTCCTGTCCTACTACCATGCTTCGTCACCACCTGGGCTAGAGTATACCTCTTCTCTAAGCAACCTTACCCTTGATCATTTCCCACCAGGCCTGCCACTCCCCCCTCTTTACCATTTGGGTGTCCCATGTTTTTCCCTTGTCCCTGTGTTTGTTAACACCACTTCCTTACCCCCTCCTACCACCCCCACCCCAAGTCGCCCCGGAACTATCGGTCTCGTTGTTTTTCCTCCAGATAGTTCATCCAGCCTGTCCTATTCAGACAGACCTGTGGAGACACTAACAAATGCTGGAGCCAAAGTGGGTGAACAAGTAAATGTGGTGAAGAAAGCTGATGGTGCCCGGCTATCAAAAGAGATAGTGACTGGGGTCTTAAAGGCTTGAAGATAAACAAGCGGCCATCTAGCTCAGAAGCAACAAAGTCCACATGGAAGAACACACCAGCCTGTGTGATCAAGTGGTCCCGAAGGGATCAGTTACCAGGCATCAAAGAACAAAAAGTCATATCATTGACTGCACACCTCCATGATAGGATCACTGAAGACAAATGGGTGCATAAGCAAATGTGGTGAAGAAAGCTGATGGTGCCCGGCTATCAAAAGAGATAGTGTCTGGGGTCTTAAAGGCTTGAAGGTGAACAAGCGGCCATCTAGCTCAGAAGCAGAAAAGCCCACATGGAAGAAGCACACTGGCCAGTGCGATCACGAGGTGCCAAGGGACCAGGTATAAGGCATCATGCAAAAAAAAAAAGAGATATATGTGTGTGTATGTAAATATATGTGTGTGTATGTGTATATGTGTGTATATGTATACATATGTATATATACCATATTAAATGAAGGGGGAAGTGCAGAGTGGAGACCCAAGGCCCAAGTGTTGGCCAATGGAGATCCCCTCATAGAGGGGTTTAGGAGAGTAGATGGGTTAATTAGGGTGCGCAGTAGTACCGATGAAGAACACAGCTTTCCCCAAGATCCTGGATGCTTCCTCCCACCAACTACCATGATCCGAATTCTACCTCGCAGGGCTGGATAAGGCAGAGGCTGTACACTGGTACATATGAGGGCTGGAGGCACAGGGAATCCAGGGTGGATGATACCTTCAGGACCAAGGGTTTGAGGGGTGATGCTGGGAGAGTGGAGGGTGAGTGGGTTGGAAAGGGGGAACTGATTACAAGGATCCACATGTGACCTCTTCCCTGGGAGAGGGACAGCAGAGAAGGGGGGAAGGGAGACTCCGGATAGAGCAAGATATGACAAAATAACGATGTATAAATTACCAAGGTCACATGAGGGAGAGGGGAGAGGGGAGGGAGGGGAAAAAAAAGAGGACCTGATGCAAAGGGCTTAAGTGGAGAGCAAATGCTTTGAGAATGATTGGGGCAGGGAATGTATGGATGTGCTTTATACAATTGATGTATGTATATGTATGGATTGTGATAAGAGTTGTATGAGTCCCTAGTAGAATGTAAAAAAAGAAAAGAGGAGAAAAAATGATTAGGGCAAAGAATGTACAGATGTGCTTTATACAACTGATGTATGTATATGTATGAACTGTGATAAGAGTTGTATGAGCCCCTAATAAATTATTAAAAAAAAAAAAAGATTCAAAAAAAAAAAGAATATGCTCAGACATATCAGCGGACACTATGAAGAAGAGACAGTGGAGCAGCATATTCCAAAAAGTGTAGGAAATTAATGCAAACCCAAGAATACACTATCTAGCCAAATTATCTATCAAAGTTGATGGAGAAGTGAGAGTCTTCCCGGAATCCCAAAAAAGGAACACAGCACTATAAAAGACCTTCGCCGACCCAGTATGATAGAACAACACTCATCATGCACATACAAGAGATTACCACACAGAACAACTCCACCTACAGACCATCAAAGGTAAAACAGCCCCCAAGATAACTGACTCGGGAAACGTAGAGAGAGACATGCCAGTTCCCATCCAAAGCTTTATTTTCCAAGTTTTCTTCTAGTGCATTTTCTGGAGTTACAAATTCTTGTACATAGAGCTATAATGGAAATGCTGAGAGACTCCTGCCTGAGGTGGCATGTTGGATGCCTGCTGTGATATTACTGTAATGTAATAAATTATTAAATTGGATTTGGGATATTCCCTGGCAAAGTGTGGTCATATTTCTCCAGTATTACCTTACCGAGGAGGGAGACCGAATGTACACGCTGAAGAAACTTGACCCCTTGGGGCAGCAGACCTGTTCAGCCCATCCTGCTCGGTTCTCCCCAGACGACAAATACTCGCGGCACCGAATCACCATCAAGAAACGCTTCAGGGTGCTCATGACCCAGCAGCCTTGCCCTGTCCTCTGATTGCCCGCCAGTGGGTCTGTCTGCGCCCTCCTGCCGACCGTCGGAGACGTCGGAAGCCTCGTTGACCACATATGCCCTTTGGAACTCTGCCTTCAATCATGTTTTTGTGTGGGAAATCGTGGTAGCGTCGCTTGTAAAGGGAAGGAATGCATTTGAAGCTTCAGATTATGAATTAAGGTCCCGTGATTAAAGAGGAAATGTTTTTAAAAAAATAATAATAATAAATTATTAAATTGTTACAAAGTGCTGTTTTTGCCTTAAATTTTATTTTGTGAGTTTGAAAACTGGTTGTAAAAGTATTGAGATTGTGCTAATGCTGGGCATGCTTGGCATGAGTTCATTTGTTTTTATTTTTACAGAAGTGTAATATAACTATGCAAGTGTATGTATTAAATGGACACAAAACTTATATATATATATATATATATATATATAAAACTGACTCAGTAATAGAAAGAAGGCAAGAGTGAACCACAAACACATATGCACAATCCACGGAAAATAAATGGAGGTAGGAAAACACCCAACACAAAAAGGATAAAATGATATCACAGAGTCCACAGAGAGATGTAATAACCCTGAATATCAATGAAATGAACTCAGGCCTTAAGAGACAGAGACTAATAGATTGGCTTAGAAAACATACCCCCTCAATCTGCTGCCTAGAGGAGACACATCTCAAGATTACACACAAAAATAGGCTGAGAATCAAAGGCTGGAGAAAAACATTCAAAGCAAATAGCAATTCAAAAAAAGCAGAAATTGCCATCCTAATCTTGGATAAAATTGATCTCAAAGTACAAACCATAAAAAGAGATAGGAAGAACACCATATAATGCTCAAGGGAATGATAGACAAAGAACAACTAAGCATTCTAAACATTTACTTGCCAAACAAGCATTCAGCAGAGTATGCCAATCAAACACTCCAAAAGATGAAAAAAAAGAAATCACAGCCTCAACAATTATAGTAGGTGACTTCAATACAACATTCTCTGAGAAAGATAGATCACTTGGAAAGAAACTCAACAAGAAGGCTAAAGATCTAAACACTAAAATTAGACAATTTGTCCTGCCAGATGTCTATAGAGCTCTCCACCCAAATACAAAACTAATTCACGTTCTTTCCCAGCCTACATGGCACATATTTAAAGATAGACCATGTGCTATGGCATAAGTAGAATCTGCTTAAATTTAAGCGTATTGATATCATACAGACTTCTCTCTCTGACTACTGTGCCATAAGGCTGGAAATCAGCAAAAGGAAGATGAAGAAACAAGGGCAAACGTTTGGAAGAAGAATAACTCTCTATTGCAAAAGGAGTGTGTACTAGCCCATATCAGAGATGAAATTATGATATTTTTAGAAACCAATGAGAATGATAACATGATGTACCAAAACTTATGGGACACAGCAAAAGCAGTCATCAGAAGAAGTTCCATAACAATACATGCACACATAAAAAAAGAAGAGAGACGTGATTGATGCTGGCACAAAATATGCAGCAACTAGAGCAGAGTCAACAAAACAATCTGACTATTAGCAAAAGAAAAGAAGTAATAAAATGTGATGCTGAGATTCTAGAGAAGGAAAATTAAAAAACTATGAAAAATATTAATGCTGCTAAAAGTTGGTTCTTTGAAAGAATAAACAGAATCGACAGACCTCTGGAAACTTAACCAAAGAAAGGAGGGAACAAATTTCAATAGCAAGGATGAGGGATGAAAGAGGGGACATTACAATGGATCCTAATGAAATCAAATGGATAATTACACAGTACTATGAAGGACTGTACTCCAAAGAATTCAAAATCTTGGAAGACATGGACAAATTCTTGGAAAAACAATCCCTCCCTAGACTATTTCTGATGGACATCAAGAATCTCAATAGACCCTTATCAATAGCCAAAATAGACAAGGTTATCAAGGGATTACCAGCAAAAAAAATCCCCTGGACCACATGGCTTTAGAGGAGAATCCTCTGAAGCACTCAGGGAAGAAATTACACCAATCCTACACAAACTCTTACAGGACACAGAAAAAGTATAATTCTGATACCTAAACCAGTGAAGGATCCTACAAGAACTGAGAACTGCAGACCAATTTCCTTAATAATCATCGATGCAAAAATCCTTAACAAAATACTGGCCAACAGAATACAAAAGTATATAAAACAAATAACCCATCATGATCAAGTGGGATTCATACCAGAGATGCATGGATGGTTGAACATATGAAAGACCATTAGTATTATTTGCTACATTGAAATGAAAAATTATAAGAACCACATGATAATGTCAATAGATGCAGAAAAAGCATTCAACAACATCCAACAGCAATTCCTGTTTAAGACACTCAAGAAGATAGGAATGGAAGGGAAATTCCTCAATATAATACAAGCTATATATGAAAAACCAACTCCAATGTGGAAGTCAATGGAGAAAAGACGAGATCAATTCTTCTGAAAAGGGGAACTAGACAAGGATGTGCCTTGTCCATACTCCTATTTAACATCGTACTGGAGGTCCTAGCTAACACTATAAGGCAAAGAAAAGATAACAAAGGTGTTCATGTGAGGAAGGAAGAAGTGAAACTATCATTATTTACAGATGATATGATCTTACATATGGAAAATCCCAAAGGTTTCATGAGAGGAATACTGGAAGCAATAGAGAAATATGGCAGAGTGGCAGGATACAAGATCAACAAAGAGAAGTCTATAGGACTACTATACACATCAGACAAGGCCACAGAAGAAGGGATCCAAAAGGTAGTACCTTTCACAATAGCCAAACAGAAAATGAAATACCTAGGGATATACCTGACTAAAAAACAGCACACACAAAAGAACTGTACAAGGAAAACTAAAAAATACTATTAAAGGAAACCAAGAGTGACCTCAACAAATGGAAGGACATTCTATGCTCATGGATTGGAAGACTCAATATAGTAAGTATGTCAATTCTACCCAGGCACTATGTAACTTCAATGCTATACTGATACAAATACCATCATCTTTCTTCAAAGAATTGGAAAAACAGATTACCAACTTCATATGGAGAGGGAAGAATCACAGAATTAGCAGAGAACTCCTGAAGAAGAAGGACAAAGTCAGTTGATTTACCTGACTTTAGCACATACTATACAGCCACAGTGGTCAAAACAGTGTGGTATTGGTATAATGACAGATATTCAGAACAAAGGAAAAGAATGGAAAATCCAGCAATAAAATCATCAGCATACAGACAACTGATCTTCGATAAGGGCCCAAAAATTGTCAAATGGGAAGCAGTTGCCCTCTTCAATACATGGTGCTGGAAGAAATGGATACATATCTGGAGAAAAATTAAACAAGACCCTTATCTCACTCCATGCACAAGAATAAACTCATGATGGATCAAAGACCTAGAGGTAAAACCCCAAACTATTAGTACTATATAAGATGAATTGGAAGAAATCTGAGAACTTTGACTCAGGGAATACATAGACTATCAGAAATAGGGGGGGACACAAACACAGAGGGATATACTACACATGTGGGATATACTACAGATAAAACACTTGTGTGCATCAAAAGAATTTGCCAAGAGAGCAATAAAAGAGCCCACAGACTGGGAAAACATCTTTAGCAATGAAACGTCAGACAAAGGGTTTATTACTAAAATCTAGAATACTCTGCTAACTTACAAGAAAAAAAAATTGTCCACTGAGGAGGTGAGCAAAGGACCTGAACAGAAGTTTCTCAAGGGCAGAAATCTAAATGGCCAATAAATATATGAGAAAATGTTCCAGATCTCTTGCCATAGAGAAAGGCAAATTAAGACAACTATGAGATACCACCTAACACCCTCAAAGAAACCAAACCAATAAGTGTTGGAGAGGCTGGGGTGAGATAGGAACTCTGGTCCACTGCTGGTGGACCTGTAGGTATGTATAGCCATTAGGGAAATCTATTTTACGATATATCTAAAACAGATGGAAATTGAGCTACCATATGATCCAGCAATCCCCCTACTGGGCATCTACCCAGAAGAACCAAGAACAAACAACGAACAGACATCTGTGCTCCAATGTCCATTGCGGCACAGTTCACAATTACAAGGTGTTGGAAACAACCCAAATTTCCATCAACAGATCAATGGACTAAAAAACTGTGGTACATACATACAATGGAGTACTACTATACATCCCTAAAAAGCAATGATGAAGCACATCGCAGTATGGGAAGAAGTGAAGGAAATTATGCTAAGCGAAGTAAGCCAATCACAAAATAACAAATGCACATGAGTCTGCTGAGGTAAGCTCAAAAAAAAAAATCCAAAAAGGGCATAAGGAAGAAGCTACATACATTCCTGGGATGTATACATACATACATATGTACATTCCTGAGATGAGGTCCAGGTAATATGGCAAGCACCAGACTAAACCCAGGGATACATATGGTAGCCCACTAAAAAGGGGTCGGGGGAGACATGGGTAGCCAGGGGAACAAGGCACTAATTCACCCAAGGGGAGGATGTTGTTTATATCTCCACAGGGAAAGAGGGACCAAACTTCAACCCGGTGCTCCAAGATAAGAACTCAACACATTGGCATGAAGCAGGGAACCAATAGAGAGACCTGAGGGGCCAGCCCCATTATCAACTAAGTGGACAGGTCTCCCTTTCCCCAGAAGAATTCATTTGAGGACAGCACTGACGCTATGGCTTAAGTAGAGGGACGTGTCTGATAAGAGCACACGGGAGCAAATGTGGTGGTAGGAAAAAAGAGTGAAGCACAACCTGGCCCTCCAAGCCCTGAGGACAATATTTCTGCTCTGAGCAGCCATGCACAGAGAGGACCATACGGCTGGCCCCACCATGAGACAAGATGTTCCTCACTGACCTATAGAATTCCGGGGGACAACACTGGAGACACACAGCAGGAATTGTGCCCAACCTGACCCCACCACACCACGGCGAGATGCTGGGGTCATGCAACAGAGCAGTGTGGGGAGCAGAGCAATAAAGTCCCCAGGGAACACCAGAAGTAGACTATGGGGCTAGGGCATGAGGCCCCGTCAGACTCGACTGGAAAATACTCGTAAAAGACAACAAATAGACCTTGAGCTATTTATACGCCTTTTTTTGCCTTTTTGCTGTTGTTGTAGCTATTGTTTTATTTTTCTATTGTTGCTTTGTTGTGCTTGGTCTTGTGTTTGTATATATTGTTGTTGCTGCAGGCCTATCTGGATGGGGTAGGTGGGATAAACAAGCCAGAAGAGAGAACAACAAGAGGACAGTTCCAGGGGGACAAGGGAGGGGGGGAGGCGGGGGAAAGGAAGTGGGTGTTAAACCCAGGGACAAGAGAACAACAAGAAACTGAAAATCAATGGCGAGGAGGATGTAGGAGGTCTGATAGGGCTTGATCAAGGCCAATGTAACCGAGAGGAATTTTGAAACCCAAACGAAGGCTGAGCATGATAGTGGGACAAGAGGAAAGTAAACAGAAATAGAGGAAAGAACAAGGAGGTAAAGGGCATTTATAGAGGTCTAAATACATATGTAATTATATTTATATATGACGATGGGGAAATAGATCTATGTACATATATTTATAGGTTTAGTATTAAGAAAGCAGATGAACACTGGGCCTCTACTCAAGTACTCCCTCAATAATCCAGCACTCTGAGATGCTCACCTTCCCAACATGATCACTGAAAACAAAGCAGGTACATAAGCAGATGTGGTGAAGAAAGCTGATAGTGCCTGGCTATCAAAAGATATAGCATCTGAGGTCTTACTGGATTAAAGATAAACAAGCAGTCATCTAGCTGAGAAACTACAAAGCCCACATGAAAGAAGCACACCAGTCTGTGTGATCATGAGGCACTGATGTGATCAGGTATCAGGCATCAAAGACCCAGAGCAAAAAAATCATAATATGAATGAGGGAGAAGTACAGAGTGGAGACCCAAAGCCAATCTGTAAGCAATTGGCCATCCCCTTATATAAGGGTCGTGGGAAAAAGACGGGCCAGTCAGAGTGCAGTATACCACTGGTGAAACATACAGCTTTCTTCTAGTTCTCTAATGCTCCCTCACACCACCACCCCCAACTATCATGACCCTAATTCTACCTTATAAATCTGGCTAGACCAAGAGCATGTATGGGTACAGATAAGAGCTGGAAGCACATGGAATATAGACAGATAAGATCCTTGGGACCAATATTGAGAGTAGCCATACCAGGAGGGTAAGTGGAAAGTGGGGGGAGAAAGGGGAAACCGATCACAATGACCTAATTATAAACCCCTCCCAGGGGGGTGGACAAGAAACAAGGGGGTAATGGAGACATCAGACAGTGCAAGACATGAAAAAATAACAATAATTAATAAATTATCAAGAGTTCACGAGGGAAGGAGTGGGAGGGAATGGGAAAAAATGAGGAGCTGATACCAAGGGCTCAAGTAGAAAGAAAATTCTTTGAAAATGACAATGGCAACATATGTGTTGTACAAATGTGCTTGAGACAATGGATGGATGGATGGATTGTGATGAGTTGTACGAGCCCCCAATAAAATGATTAAAACTAATTAAAATAAAAAAGAGATATCGAGCCATCTAATAAATAGTAAGTGAACCAGTACAAGTTGGGTGAAGGAATGATGAGAGGTGTATGAGGACTAGAGAAGGGTAGTAATAAATAAGATGTAAAGAAGTTAAGCAGAAAAGAGAGTTATTGTTAACTGCCATTGAGTCCAGTCCATATAAATCAAACTGTAATAATCCTTGGGGATTGTTTCATTTGCTGATTATTTTGGAAATAGATCACCAGACCTTTCTTCCTATTCTTACTCTGGGAGCACCACTGAAGCATGACCGAGGATTGGTGATTGCACTCAAGGGCCATTGGCTGGAAATGCAAGCAAGGATATATATTTTTTAAAATAAGGTTAATATTTAAAATAAATCATTCCAATCAGTAATACAGTAGAACCCCGGACCTTGATGCTTATCTGTTCTAGAAGGAGCATTGAGATGTGATGCAGTCAAGTTCTAAATCAATTTCTCCAAAAAGAAATAACTGAAAGCAGATTAATCCGTTCTCAACCACCAAGTTTTTCCCCTAACCTTGCCTTTTTATAGAAAACATTACACAGAAACGTCAAAGTAAATAAGTTCAGGGTTAAATAATATAATTTAAATAAAGAACATAACATTAAAAAAAAGTGTTTAACAACTACAGTGTGGCCCAGACCTTGCGATGGATGAGGATCTGAATCTGTGGACACGGATGTGAGAGGAGGGGTATAGAGACAGAGAGTAGCTGCTTTTCAGTTTTTCCCTTCTTTGCCTTTTTTCACTAACACCTGGCTGGTTTTCTCTTTAAAAAAAAAAAATCTGTCTCATGTGGTCTGCTGTTGGCATTTCCTTAACAGTTTTCTGAAAGGCCTTACCAAATTATCATCAACAATATCGATAACACAGTTAACCAGTTGCTTATTATGATTCTTTTCCAAAAATCTTTCTTAGGACCCATGGTTTGTTTTTTTTTACCTAAAAACAGTACAAAAAGCCACATAAACTAATTGTGGCAAAACACTTGGAACACAGCTGTAAAAGGGTTAAACAATGAGTACTAACAACACCAACTAATGACAAATGACCGAAACATGGACTGCCTTGGTTTACGAAAACCACCTGCGTTGAGTCGGATTCTGATGCTTTCTTTGAACTCTATCAATGTAAAAGTTTCTCGACATTTCGTGTCGTATACTGATGCTGTCGAGCACAGGGGTTCTACTGTACATTGAGATAATTGCTTAATTGCAAAAATATATCAAGTTCAAAATTTACAATTAAGGCCAACTAAAACCCCTGAAGATATCAGGGTTTTGTTTTTTGTTTTTCCATTTTATTGGGGGCTCTTACAACTCTTTTTACAAACCATACATCAATCTATTCGACATATTCGTACATGTATTCCATCGTTATTTTATAGATGTTTACTTTCCATTGAGCCCTTGGGATCAGCTCCTCCTTTTTACCCTCCCTCCTCCCCACCCCAACCCTCATGTCCCCCTGATAAATTGTAGATTGTTGATTATTTTCAAATCTCACTGTGACCGTGCAGTCTCCCTTCCCCTCTGGTTTCTGTTGTTCTTCCCCCTGACTGGGGGAATGAACATAGATAAATGAATCCATATGTGCCATTCATTGGGATTGGTGCCCCCTTCCCTTCCCCACTTCTCCCCCCACCCCTTTCCCCTAGCCTTTTGATATCTCTATTCCTATTCCTGTTCCTGGGTTCCATGTATTGTGAGTGAAATCACATTTTTAAACTGTAGACTATACAAGAGTTGTTTGAACAGTTTTTTAAACTTAAAAAAATAATTTTATTAGCTGTTGCTGCCAAAAAATATATCAAGTTAAAATAAAAATGTCATACCAACTGTCCTTCAACATAAAATCACCAAAGTGTTCGATGTTTGTAATAACAAGCACTTTTATTATTCATAGAGAAGTTCATCTCAGTCCCTTCGAATGAAAGGGAGTTAACTTAGTGAACAGTGTCCTCCATTTATTGCAGCGTCTCTGTAAAACCCTGGACATTTCCAGCTGACAAATACAGACACCGTTTTCATTTTCAGAAACAACATTAGTTTGCTGCACCATTGGGTGAAATCCAAGCATTTAGTCAGGCTTGTTTCCCTTGCTGCCTGGCTTAGCACATGTAATGAGAATTATGTCTTTCACTTCCATGCCAACTTGAATATATTAGGGGTAAGAATAACAGAGTCAGCGGTATATCAAGACAGACATGCCTGCAGAGAATAATCTAATGCGTCTCACCAGGTGGCATGCAGCTTCTAAACACGGTAACTAATGAACCACAAAGAACTAAGGACAGACTACAATTTTACATTAGTTTCATAAAAGCTCATCATTTAAACTGCACAACCCATTGGTTCCTAAAATAGAATCACCTTAAGATTGCCTATTTAAGTATTCAGGGTTATTTTTAATAAGTATATAAGAAGCATAGAAATGTGATTTTAGTTCAGTTGTGAGGTTATGAAGGCTAGCTAGGTCCAACATGAAAGAGAATTTGACTCTCTAAAGAGTAGTTAGGATTATGAAAAATAAACCTGGATCAATTGTAGTTTTATTACATAGTTATAAATCGCAAATGTTCTATTTCTTTTTAGTAAAGTTAATGCTACACTACATGATGTTTGCATATATTTTCTAACTTGTTCCTTACATTTATCAGCAAAGTAGCCACTACCGTCACTTTAGAGAGGAACAAGATGGAGCTTCGAGGATTAAGTAGCTCCCCGAAGTGAAGTGGAATTCAAACTTAAGTCTGCTGCTTCACTTTATCAATGGGGGACACGACCTGCCCTAGGAAGTCCTGTCCTTCTTTGTCCCTATTAGATGCCAGCCGGACACTGGCATCTTTCTGCCCTTGCACCGGACATTTGGCAACGTCCTGTCTGCACTAACAGGTTTGTGTAGGACATTACCTTATTTGGCTCAAATAGCATTCATCCGTGACGACCTTGAAATAATTTCAAAGAAACAAACCTGTTCTCAAAGACATTAATGATGCCAAAGAGTAGTGGACGTTCTTCAAAGTTCCACTTCTTTAGAGATGTATGCTCGGAACACATAACAGCACTCACCGGGAGGGACCACAGCATCCGGACCGTAGAAAACGTCCAGACTATTCTTCACTTCTTTCCCTAAAATACTCCCAACTAACCCAGAGCTCTTAAGCAAAAAAAAAGAAGAAAAGCTGAGTTAGCTTCTAAGAATAGGGGGGGGAGAAATTAAACAATTTCCTCACAACATGTTGAGAAATTCTGACATCCACATTTAATGATGAACTACGGGATTCCTCCAAGTCACCATCTGTCAGCAGCGCTGCTTTACCGCGGCAGCACAAAGATGGCTGGGCATGTTCCTTCATGGGAGACAGCTGGTGGGAAAACGGGAAAATGATAGATGCTAATCTAACCAATTAATGTGGTTTCCATATCCCTTTGTTTGTGGCAATAAGCTAAGGATGATTGCTTTTCACCTTGCAGCTGAAAGGGGGAAAGTGATGGATTTGCAAGAAGTCAGAAGAGTTCTATTAATGAAATCAGAGGACAGCATTATGCCAAGAGGCAAAAAAAAAAAAAAAAGAGGATTCTCTCTGCTTTTAATGCATTTTTTAAAAATCTAATAGTAGTTTGTAGATAAATTCATGATATTGTGAGGACCCAATGAACTGTCATGTGCCAAAACATTCATTAGAGAATGAACATAGATAAATGAATCCATGGAAATAAAGTCAATCAGATTATACTCTCCCGTACATTGAATTAGAATGTTTATGAATGTTCTTTAATCACAAAAGAAAGTTTTGCTCTATCAAATAACATCAGCTAATAAATACCAAGCCCTGGTTAAAATGAAAATGTCAGTTTGGCAGCCCCAGTGACCTCGCGATTCAAGGACTGATCATCAACAGTGGAAACCATCAGGAGATAGGTGGTCAGCGAACTTTTGTTTATTGGGGGCTCTTACAGCTCTTATCACAATCCATACATCCATCCATTGTGTCAAGCATCCATTGTACATATGTTCCATCCTCATTCTCAAAGTGGAATAAGGCAAGACTTTGCCTCCTTGTGTGATGCAATAGGAAGAAATACCACCTAAGAAATGTTCTTGCCCAAAACTTTCATAAGTGAGAACAAAATTTATACGAAATATGTGGGACAAAGAAACAATTATATCATGAGAAAAAAGCAAAAGGACACATCCTGAAATCAGCATCCGACAACTGGTCAATGGAATGAGTCCTGCCTCATATAAAGACGGACTTAAGAGACATAAAGTCATGACTAATAAGTGTTGAAACAACATCATTATAAACTTAACTCATTTATAGCTTTACTTTTCATAGGGAAGTAAAAATGGAGGAGGAAGTATATAACAGTGAAAATTCTAAAAATTATATTTTAGAAAACATTAAAAATGTTTCACATATGCCAGTCATTAAATAATTAAACAAATATGGGGAGGAACCAAAATTGAACAGAGAAGAAACAAATGAACTTAACTGGACTACCAATGATTACCAAGCACACTGAACAAAGAGAAAGAAATGAGCTACTTTGAGTAAATTTGGAAAACGTGCTTTGACAATCCTATGAGCCATATATATAAATATTAACTCATATTAATAAGTCTTTTACACAGAAATTAAGCACATAAACTAATTGTATTATGTAGTAGAATAAATCAGTAAACACTTACAAATAGTGATGGTCACACTTCTTGTCATAGAGCAGTACCACAAATAAGGAAAGAGGGAAACAGAATAAATTAAGTGATGAGGGATTAAAACTGGAGACATGAATATGAATTCGTGGGTTTTAAAGAGGATAATGACGGATAGTGATGCACATGCATACATTTAAATATTTTCTAGCTCTATCCACTTAGAAGGCCTAGAAACAATGATATTTCAGTACCAACAACCACAGCTAGATCTGGGTTTTTAAGTACTATTGTTCCATAAAAAGAACTGAAAACTTGGAGAAATAATGTATTCTAGGGCTAGATTGGTAAAAGCACAAAACTGACCAGGAATATTTGGTGTTTCTAGAAAATAAGAAAATATTCAAAAAAGAAGGTAGAGGACAGGAGGAAGAAAAAGAGAGGAAGGTGACGGAAGGAGAGGAGACATGTCAAAGAATTCAGCAATCAACTCTCAATGGCCAAATGGCCAACTCTGCGACAATTTGAATAACGAAATAATCCATAACAATAGTAATGAGTTGTAATGGATTGCAAGTCTGTACTGACATAACTAAATTAATTAATCAATAAATAGATTAGAAGAGAAAGCTCTTCTTTATAATTCCAATTAAAACATGTTCTTAAACAGCTGAAAATAGAAAATCGGCACTTGTAAAAATCACAGTAAATTATCTTTTCAGGCAAGGATTATCAATGGATACTAAAATTTGTGTGCATGAATAGGATGAGGAGCAGGATGTTCACATAATCCCCAAAATTCCCCCAGTAAGGAAAACCACATAAAACCTTTTTGTACCAAAACCTGACAGACATCATCTTAATTAATTGATCAAATTGAGTTCAAGTATAAAACGACAAATTGTCATCATAAGCCTCCTGATGTGATATACTGAGGACACCAAATCAAAGTATTATCTAATTATGAATTAGATGTTAGAATTATATCAATGTGAAATTCCTGATTTTATAATTGGAATAACTATATAAAATGTAATTACTTGGGGACTCTGGAAATGTATATAAAATTCATACTATTTTTGAAACTTTTAAAATATAAAATCATATATAAATGAATTTTGAACTAAGGAAAAACTGTGGATTCTTTAGTGAATTGTCCATGTGAAAATTATTGTAATGGTAAATATTTTGCTACCCATATTTACTACAGTTGTATTTACCAATCAGATACAACTGACCATGGTAAAAATGTATGATGCCAGTACTAAAGAAAGAAACATTTTTATACCCTGTTTGCAATGTGAAACATATTGTAAAGGGCAAACATTGTTAAAACATTTAAATACTTGCATACCAGCTAGATGATTACCTTGAGCCCTTGGGTGTCCTTAATTGTGCCAACCACATAAAGCCCAATTGGCCTTCCGAAGAGCAGAGACCAATGGGTTAGTACTTTGGGTCATGTTTGTTCTGATTAGGCCATGTCCAGACCTTCAAAACAGAAAACACACACAAAAAACCCTCAAACTCACTGCTATCAATTCTTTGTCCCTGTGAGTTTCCAAGACTGCAACACTTTACAGGCATTGAAAGCCTCATCTTTCTCAGTCCTCGTCTTAGCAGTTGTTAAATATTTTGATTTGTACCATAAAAGAGTGCATGTATTTTGTGCCAGTTATCTGACATTATTAAGGAAAACAATCATTAACAATTACAGACGTTTTTCTGTTTCATGCTCAACTCAATTTGCTTTGTTGTTTTCTTTGGTTTTTGAAACAAAAACATGAGTTTAGTATTACATTTAACTAAAAATGAAGCATACTACAAAACCCTGTCATAATACAACAGTTTCAAAAAAATCAACCACATGAAATATGAGTCACGTTATGGTGAGGTTAATAAAATGACTGTGTATAGCTAACAGCCAGGAAGCTCTCCAGCCTATTAGCAAGCTAAAATCCTTTAACTTTGATGGAATATGATGGTAGTTGTCAACCCCACCCTAAATATTAATGGGGAAAATATTAATGGAGATAATTCTGACTGTGACTCAATTTCATACATATGTATGTGGGAACATGCATAATACTGACATTTACAGATACTTCTTGGACATAACCAAACAACTCAGCGTGCTTTGCTGCGTTTCAAGACTCAGGACCATAGGCTTGTAGAACAACTGGCTCCAGAGGCCTAAGTAGGTCATAAAGTCTAGGTTCTACATTCTAGTTTGCTGAGTAGGATCTGGAGTCTTAAAAGCTTGGAAATGACATGATAAAACGATTCGTCTCTTCTCATCCACAGAAAAACAGAAAGAAGACACTCAAAGAGGAAACTAGAGGACTGAGCGCCTGGACAACAGCCACAGCTTCATGCACATTTGGGCCAAAAGAGCTCGGCGGTGTCAGCCGTAAGTACCAACAGTTAACCTCAGAGCCGCGATACACAGATCCTGACAGAATGGGAGAAATGTTTGGCAAAAGCCCGAACTTTCAGGACAGCCTGAGACTAGAGGACCACCTAGACCACCCATGGGAAACTACTCCCGGAAGACACCTTTCAGCCAAGTAATAGATTGATTGACTCACCTGTCTAAATGAGGTCAAAGGTCAACAGTTATTTTCTCTAAAGCATAGGTTCCCCACTTTTAAGAAAAAAATTTCTCAGCACCCTCAGGGCCATGGGAAACTTTTGTACTATAGTCCATACTCTTGGATAAAGTACAGGTTTCTTCTTTTGCAATATCCCTGGATCATTCCAGCACCGGCACCACCCACCCTGCCAGGAGACCATGCCATTCACTATGGGAAACACTGCTCTGAAACAAAAATGAGGAGGCTAGGGGGCAAGGAAATTTGTTGTTGCTGTTGTTGTTGATCTTATGGATCATAGAGTCGGTTCTAAGTAACAAGGACCCTATGTAAAAAAAAAAAAAAAAGGAAGAATGCAGGCCCTGCACCATTCTCAAATCCATTCCTATGATCCCCTTGTTACAGTCGCTGTGTCAATTCCATCTCTTGGGGAGACTTCCACTTTTCCCTGCCTTCCTACGAAGCATGACGCCCTATCCAAGGACTGCCATGTGTGACTCAAAGGCTCACCATCCTCTCAGCTGAGGAGCATTCTCACTGTGCCGCTTCCAAGACTGAGGTGTTCGTTCTTCTGGAAGCCCTTGGAAGATTCAATATTCGTTGGCAACATCATCATTCAGAGGCATTAATTCCTCTTCGGTGTACCGCCGGCTCTCTCATGCAGAGAAGATGATAATAACACTATGACTTAGGCCAGGCGCTTCCTAGTCTTCAGAGTGACACCTTTCCTTCTTAACATTTTAAAGAGGTCTTTGCAGTAGATTTGCCGCTTCCATGGGCTTTGATTGTGGACCCAAGAAAAATGAAATCTTTAATGACTTTTCTTCATTTACCATAATGTTGCCCATTGGTCCAGTTGTGGTTATTTTGGTTTTATGTTTTGGTGTAATACATACTGCAGACGATTGCTTTCCATCTTCATCACTAAATGCTGCAAGTCTTCTTTGCTTTGAGCAAGAAAGCTCTGATTATCTACAATATCGGAGGTTGTTAATTATTCTTCCTCCAAATCTGCAACATCAGATGTTGTTAATTAGTCTTTCTCTAATCCGGAAGCCTCATTCTTCATTCATATAGTGAAGCTTTTCAAATTATTTGCTCAACATGCAGATATAACACTGGCCTGCACCTTTTCTTGAGTAGAAGCCATTCGTTATTTTGTCCTGTTCAAACAATTGTCTCTTGGTCCATGTACAAGTTCCACATGGGCACAAGGAGTATTGTGGGTTTCCCATTCTTCACAACGTTATACCTAGTTGATCCACACAGTTTAATGCATTTGCATAGTCAATAAAACATAGGTAAGCATCTTTCTGATATTTCCTGCTTTCAGCCAAGATCTGTTTGACATCAGCAATGATTTACCTCATTCCTCTTCTGAATCCAGCTTAAAGTTCTGGCAGTTCCCTAGCCCTATACTGCTGCAACCATGTTTTAATTATCTTCAGCAAAATTTTACTTGCGTATGATATTGGAAATGGATATAACTTGCATATGACATTAGAATGGAAATTGCGAGAGTGTTGGCATATTTTGAAACATGTAATTGCTGTAAGAGCCCCCAATAAAATGATTTATTTTTTAAATGATATATGTAATCAATGTCATTGATAATATGTATGGAAACTATTAAATGGGAACCTAACATGCTGTATAGACTCTCACCAACAACACAAAATTACTATTAAATATAAATAAACAGAGCCTTTGAATATCATGGGAAAAGACTTCAATTAGAGTCTTACACCACCTGCCTTTTAACTACCTTGGGCAGGCCACTTTTTTCTCGCGCCTATTTCTCAGTATCTTAAAGGTTAATAAAGCCTGATTGACTGACTGTACTGAAGACTAAATGAGAACGTTCAGACAGAGAACAGATCGAACAAGCGGATGAGGAAACTTAAACAAATCTATTCAGGGCACAGTTCAGAATATGTCTTAACATTTTAGTTCTTCAAAAAATCATATCATTGTGACTGAGGGGGAGTGTGGAGTGGGCACCCAAAGCCCATCTGTAGGCAACTGGACATCCCCTTATGGAAGGGTCACAGGGAGGAGACGAGCCAGTCAGGGTGCAGTATAGCAACTATACAGCTTTCCTCCAGTTCCTAAATGCTTCCTCCCCCCACTATCATGATCCCAATTCTACCTTGCAAGTCTGGATAGACCAGAGGATGTACACTGGTGCAGATAAGAGCTGAAGGCACAGGGAATCCAGGGCGGATGATCCCTTCAGGACCAGGGGTGTGAGGGGCGATACTGGGAGGGAAGAGGGAGAGTGGGTTGAAAAGAGGGAACCGATTACAAGGATCTACATGTGACCTCCTCCCTGGGGGACAGACAACAGAAAAGTGGGTGAAGGGAAACATCAGACAGTGAAAGATATGACAAAATAATAATTTATAAATTATCAAGGGCTTATGAGGAAGGAGGTTGCGGGGAGGGAGGGGTAAAAATGAGGACCTGATGCCAGGACCTTAAGTGGAGAGCAAATATTTTGAGAATGATGAGGGCAATGAATGTACAGATGTGCTTTACATAATTGATGTATGTGTGGATTGTGATAAGAGTTGTATGAGCCCCTAATAAAAACAATTAAAACACACACACACACACACACATACACACACAAAAAAATACTTTGTCAGTAGATGCCCCCTATGATGCAAGCTGGACCTGATCTGGTTTCCAAAATCTTCTGTAGTCTTGGCTTTATTGTTTTCTTAGGGTTTTGCTCGTTCATATTGGGGTGTATCTCAGAGGTGTTATGTCGATGGCACTTTTGTTATATGCCTTTCCATTTTGCAGTCTATGAAAACCAGGACTGATGAACCTATAGAACAGCATGTAGAATACAGGATCTGGAGGGAGAGGAGTACAGCTGGGGGCGGGGTTGTTTAAAGGGAGACCATGTCAAGGAGTCCATGTAGAAAAAGAATGTTTAGAAACTGTTTGTGGTAGCAATTGTACATTCTATTTGAAGTGATTGAAAGATGGAATGATACATGTATTAAATCCAAACTAATAAAAAATATGACTAGAAAACTTATTTAGGATTATTCAGTCACTTAGTGTTATTTTCTAAACACCCTAAAAACAAAAAGAAATAAGAAGTTAGAAACTACCTAAAAATGCAGTTGTGTAAATAAATTTCAACAAATAAATGTCCTATTAAATAGTTTATATAGATTTTTGGTCAATATGGCACCTCAGATGCACACATTGCAATAATCCACTGACCACATAAACTTGAGAACCTGAATAAAATAGGCACAAATGTGCTCTCTAATCATAGAACAACAAAGAGAGGGTTGAAGAAACTGAAAGGATAGGCCAGCCGAAAAGAGATTAGCAGATTGGCTGTGTCATGCTGGCAGGTACAGAGCAGAAGGGCTATTTGGGAGCAGACTCAAATAATAGCAGGGGTGTGGAACCAGTAAAGCAACCTCACTAAAAAGAAGAGTTTGTGGCAGAGGTTCTGTGTCACAAACTGAAAAAGAAACAGCCCTGTGCGAAGGACATAGCCAGGACTAGGTCACCCTTGGTGGGGACAGCAGGGACCTGGAGTAAACAACATAAATGAACTCAGCGTCTTGGTGCAGGAGAAAGGACAGGGAGGGCACGATGGTGATGGAGCAAAGAGGAGAAACAGAGAGGAGGGTGAGAGCCCCAGCCCTGTGGGAAGCACGAGAAGAAAGGGAGCTTAGAGATAATAAAGGGGCTGCTTGTTGGTGGAGACACCCAGAATTAAATCCGTGGCAGTGAGTTTGGTTTTTTTGTTTTGGTGTGTTCAGTGAAAATTCAACCCACAGAGTAACAACTCGAGCCCCCACCCTAGAGCCTTCCCTGTGCAAGCAGTTACCCTTCCTTATGGCATGACCCGCGTCCTGAGGCATGGGTAAAGAGACACAAGGTTGGCAAACCCAGTCACAGTCACCTCCTCAACACACAAGAAGTCCTACCTGACATATGAAAGCCCAGTAACGGCTACTACCTACTACTGAGGGACAGGTGACCAGTGCTTGATAGCCTGGCTACACTATTTGTGCACTTCCTCACAGAAGTGCAGGCTGTCACACTAGCTTGCACAAGTTCAAATACATTCAACATGCCCCTTTCTGAGATGCAGAAGATCCAACTAGGTGTGTGCACACTTGGCTACAACCATCACCCCTCCTTATACACTGGAAGCACATCGGAATGGCACAAGTCTGGCCAAGCCCACTGGATGTGCAGACAGGTCACACTTTTATGATAAAGCCTGGCCCACCCAACCAGTGATCAGTAAAAGACCTGTTCTACCCCAGTCCCCACAAACTGGCAGTATACACACATGATTTCTATCCTTGCAATTGGTGATATTGCTCCCTGTATCCACACCCTAGTGACTAGCCATAAAAATAAATCATTCCATCACTAATGCAAATCATAGTCTGGCAGGTGACTGTACTTCTACCAAATGACAAGCAGTAGATCTTAGTGCCCTCATTCAATGTTCACCCAGCTGCACCATCACACAATCCACACTCAAACAGTATCTGTATCGAAACCCTTGATGCACATACAGAGGTGCCAATTTGTGCATGCACACTAGCCCACTGTCATTTGGTTAGCACTCACTCACCACAGATACAGAGATAGCATTTCTAAATCTCCAGAGAATACACTAACTTCTAGCACCAACCAAAAAGGGCCCACCAGTCCCATATGCACTGTGGAGGGACCCTGACCAGAAAACACTAGTCACTCAGGGTCAAATAATGAACCTGATCTCAATCTGTAAGGGAAGGCAAAACAAGCCTAAAAATTGTGGAAGACTTACATGTAAATGAGATTCACTATACCAACTAATGAAACTCAGTCAGGACCAGCCAACATATACTATCAAAGTCACACGTAAACCAGAACTCCAAACAACAAAACAATACAAAACAAGAGAGACGCATTCTAAAAAGAAAGAGAAGAATCAAGACTTGTTGCTTCAAAAAAAATAAAATAACCATACAAAACAAATCTGCATACAATTAAAAATGAAATAAAACAGCATCTTAATGTCTCAGAGAAAACAACAAAACAGGATAGGGAATATAGAATAAATGAGCAGAATTAGGTGTCAGAAAACCTTCCTAGGTACAAAGTGAAAATAGAACTGCCAGATAAAGAACTCAAAAAATAACTTACATATATGTTCCTCAAAGAAATCAAGGTGAACACACAGAAAACCCTAGAATTCAAAAAAAATACAAAAGCAAGATGACAAAGTAAAACAGATCATCAGAAATTATGCAAAAGCAACAACTAAAGATATAGAAGACTCAAGTCTGTCTAAATAAGACAGGCTGGATAAACAATCTGGAGGAGAAAACAACGGGACGGACAGTTCAGGGGGACATGGGAGAGGGGGAAGTGGAGGAAAGGCAATGGTGTTAACAAACCCCAGGCACAAGTGAACAACAAGTGATCCAAAGAGGTGGTGAGGAAGATGTGGGAGACCTGGTATTGGGTGATCAAAGGTAATGTAACCAAGAGGAATTACTGAAATGCAAAAGAAGACTGAGCATGATAGTGGGACAAGAGGAAAGTAAAAGGAAATAGAGGAAAGAGCTAGGAGGCAAAGGGTATTTATAGAGGTCTAAATAAAGGCATGTACATATGTAAATATATTTTTATATGAAGATGGGGAAATATATCTATTTGCATATATTTATAGGGTTGGTATTAAGGTAGCAGAGGGACATTGGACCTCCACTCAAGTACTCCCTCAATACAAGAATACTTTCTTCTATTAAATTGGCATTCTATGATGCTCACCTTCCCAACACAACCACTGAAGACAAAGTGGGTGAGCAACTAAATGTGAAGAAAGCTGATGGTGCCCGGCTATCAAAAGATACAGTGTCTGGGGTCTTAAAGGCTTGAAGCTAAACAAGCGGCCATCTAGCTCAGAAGCAACAAAACCCACATGGATCACCAGCCTGTGGTATCACAAGGTGTCGAAGGGATCAGGTATCAGGTATCATCAGAACAAAAAATCATATCATAGTGAATGAGAGGGAGAGGGTGGAGTGGAGACACAAAGCCCATTTGGAGGCCACTGGACATCCCCTTACAGAAGATGTCTTGGGGAGGAGACGAGCCAGTCAGGGTTCAATGTAGCAACAATGAAGCATACAACTTTTCTCTAGTTCCTAAATGCTTCCTCCTCCCCCTCTATCATGATCTGAATTCTACCTTTCAAATCTGAATAGAGCAGAGGTTGTACGCTAGTGCACATGGGAGCTGGAAGCACAGGAATCCAGGGTGGATGATCCCTTAAGGACCAGGGGTGTGAGTGGCGATACTGGGAGGGTAAAGGGAGAGTGGGTTGGAAAGGGGGAACAAATTACAAGGATCTACATGTGACCTACTCCCTGGGGGTGTACAACAGAAAAATGGGTAAAGGGAGACGTCGGATGGGGCAAGATATGACAAAATAATACTTTATAAATCATCAAGGGCTCATGAGGGAGGGGGGAGCAGGGAAGGAGGGGGAAATGAGGAGCTGATGCCAGGGGCTTAAGTGGAGAGCAAATGTTTTGAGAATGATGAGGTCAATGAATGTGCAAAGGTGCTTTATACAATTGATGTATGTATGGATTGTGATAAGAGTTGTATGAGCCCC
Source organism: Tenrec ecaudatus (assembly GCF_050624435.1). NCBI lineage: Eukaryota > Metazoa > Chordata > Mammalia > Afrosoricida > Tenrecidae > Tenrec > Tenrec ecaudatus. Next base: position 55,148,764 of record NC_134542.1, read on the forward strand.
TAATAAAATAATTTTTAAAAAAGATTTAGAAGACCAATAATAAAATATAAAAGGTAACTCAGTAGAAAGAAACACAAGTAATTTGAAGCAATGTAAAGAAGAATTGGTAAAGGAGAGGTCAACGCCCTTGATACTAATTTGTTTGAGGATTGTGGTAGCTATATAATCTGTTGTCAATTTAAGACTTACAAGTGAAGGGGTGGGTGGAGTTAACCTGTCGATCAGGTCGCAGCTTGATGACCTCACTTGGAAGTGCTAAGGAGATAAGTAGCTTGCTGGAGGCGACACACACACTCCCTACAAGACACTTCTGTCAAGAAGCCACATGTAGCTACCCTTATGCAGCCAGTGCCCTGGGAGATGGAGGAGTTACATAGAGACCCCTGCCAGTGCTGAAATGCTTACAATGCCACTGGATCCACAAGACTTCCCACCCACTGGCCTATGATCTTCCTGTATTCGGTATCATTGCATGTGTTTCATGAGTCTGAAGAGGACTTTATAGATTGGTATCAGACATGTGGGCTAATATCAGACTTATGGATTTGATCTGGACTGAGCTGGGATATTTTCTCAATTTTCAACTTCTCTTGTATATAAAGATCTTTCTTATTCACATATGAGTGTCTATGAATTTCTTTTTCTAGTCTACCCAGACTGACACAAGGTTCAATGTGAAAAAAAGATAAAAGTCTAAAAGTTATGTGGGACACTATCAAAAGGAATTACTTACACATAATAGGAATTCCGGAAGAGGAATTGGCAAGAGGAAAGAACAGAGAAAATCCTTGAAGATTTATTGGCAGAAAATTTCCCTAATATGAAAGATGAGAAGCTTTCTATCCAAGAAGCTCAACAAACCTCATAAAAGATAGCCATCACATAAAGGTCACCAAGGCATTCTAAAATCAAAATTTCTAAAACCAAGCACAAGAATTCTGTAAGAAGCTCATGAAAAAATTAAATATCACTTACAAAGGGGCACCAATAAGACTAAATGCTGATTTCTCAGCCGAAACTATGAAAAATTACAAAAAGAATTGCCAATTGTGTCCGGTGTCTTCCAAATGCAATAGTGAAACTAGCACATTCCCAGAAAATCAAAAATTAAATGGAATTTGTAAAAACCAGACAAATCTTACAAGAAACACTAGAGGTAGCCCTGTGGACAGAAAACCAACAGCATCAAATCACACTTGTTGAAGACAAATGACAGTATCACTCAGATACTTATCTGATACTAATCCACATATGAAGTCACAAAGTAAAATAAAGATGCAAAACTAAAACCAAGGCATCAGGCAGACTCTATAAATAATGAGAAGCCGTGAACAAAAATAATAAATGGCACAGGGAAGAGCTTTCTTTTGAATAGGAAGTCGAGGTCCTATTGAGGTACAACAGATGGTTTTAAACTTAGGAAGATACAAGTAAAATTCAGAGTAACTACACAGAAAATTAATGAATCTACTCACCAAAATAAAGAACAAAATGAAAAAGACTCAGCAAACATGCAATCAACAACAATGCAGATACAAAAAGAACGTCCTTAAACAAAAAGAATTATCACAAAATTAAATGGAACAAAAGATACCTTTATCGAATACATGAATGCACACAAACCTTAAAATGGCACCAATGACTTCATACCCTTATTAATCACACTGAAAGCAAATGTGTGCTAGTCCACATTTAAATGTTTCATAACCCATCCGTATGTGGCCTTGTGCGTTATACTGAGAAATAATCTGGTAATGTTACCACCTTGTTCCTCTAGTTGAAGCCCATGAGGTATGCCATCTAGAAAAGCGTGTGGAAAAGATTTTAAAAAAAAAAGCATGTGGAAAATTCTAGAACTTTATAACAAAAGAATTAAACTTATATAAATGTTAGGCAAGACACAATAACAAAATTATCAAGACCTCTCATTTTTACAGTGATGGAACCTTTTACAAGGCTTGCTTGTCATAATGTGTCCTAATCAAAGTATCTTCTCTCTATCTATATCTATCTATCTATCTCTATCTCTCTCTTTGCTTTCTTGTAGTCTATCTGCCCTTTGCTTAGTGATTTTCAGTAGTACCTAAAACCTGCCTTTAAGGAAAAGACTATACAACATGGAAGGAAAAAAAGTTTCCATTAGATTTTAGGGGAAAATTATTATGTGTTTCATCTCATCACAGATACCCAAAGTTTTCACCCCAAAAAGAATATACTAATTTTTAAAACATGCCAATTACTAGTCATAAATCATGATTTGAAAGTAAAAAATATAATTTGTACATAAAATTCAATATTATTTCACTTACCCTTTTTATTTCTGAAATATTTTCTTCAGCAATTTTTCAAATTAGGGAGCTAATGATTAGTTTGCATGTAACCTACACTTAAGAAAAATATATACCGTTCCCCCAAAAACATTTTGTAGTGCATAATATAGGCTAAGTGTGATAGGTTTTTTATTTAAGTGCTCAACTACCAAACATACAGTCTGCAGTTCAAACCCACCAATAGCTCTCCAGGACAAAGAAGGGGCAGTCTGCTTCCATGAAGATTGCAACCTTGGAAACTACATGCAGCAGTTCTACTCTGTCCTCTAGATTCATTATGAGTTTGAATCAGCTGGATGGGAACAGGTTAATTTCATTTTTATTGAAATGTTGCTCAATAGGAAATATCACTGATTTAAACTCTTTAACCTCAATCATGGCTTTCCTTTAGTTAGCAAAATTCTGCACAATAAAAAGTTCATGGAAAATGAAATTAAAAGATATTGAGATTTTTTTCCATGAAATCTTTGAAGTTCCCTCATAGATGTCTTTGCCTCCACTTAGCCTCACATTTTAGAGCAGAATACTAGCAACTAGCATTATAATATCACACAATATCTAGAGCAATTTCATATACTCCCAAAGTATTACACCTTCTATGGAAATTTTACTGTGCTTCCGGAGGTCAAGGCCAAAGTCTCAAGGGTCTCCAAAGCCCATTCGCATAACAGTTCGCAAAGATAATGTTCTATAGCCTACTTTGTGAGACAGTGGAGTCCTAAAAACTAGTGAGCAGTCATCTCAGGTGCAACCATTGCAATCTCTCTGTTCATGGGAAAGAAGGGTGGTTAAAATTGAAAGCAATGAGTTCAGTAAACGAATGGGTCATACAAACATAAGTCTGTACAACCTTGAGACTGGAACCAGATGCTGCATCTCAAAGGATTATCTTTTCAATGTGTTCCTTATATAAAAGAATTTAAACAGAAATATAAGGAGGCAGAAACATTAAGTGACATCATAGTTTTCAGAAACATAATAATCCATTTCTCCATTTTAAAAAAGACTTGCACAGCTACTTGACAAACTGACTGAAAGAGATTCAAATTTGTACACTTTCCGAAGAAAGGTGACCCAGCATAATACATAAATTATACAACAATATCACTAGTAACACATGCAAGTAAAATGTTGAAGATCATCCAACAATGGTACATTGACAGGGAGCTGCCAGAGGTTCAGGTCACATGCAGAAGGGGACGTGAAGCAAAGAATATTATTTTTTTTCTAATCATTTTACTGGGGGCTTGTACAAGTCTTATCACAATCCTTACATCCATCCATTGTGTCAAGCACATTTGTAGATTTGTTGTCATCATCATTTTCAAAACATTTTCTTTCTACTTGAGCCCTTACTATCAGCTCCTCTTTTTTTCCCTCTCCCTTCCCCACCCTCCCTCATGAACCCTTGACAATTTATAAAGTTTTTTTTCATGTCTTATCCTGACTGATGTCTCCCTTCACCCACTTTCTGTTGTGCACCCCTCTGGGAGGGGGTTATATGTAGATCGTTGTGATCGGTTACCCCTTTCTCCCCCACCTTACCCTTACCCTCTTGGTATCACTACTCTCATTATTGGTCCTGAGGGGGTTTATCTGTCCTGTATTCCCTGTGTCAACAGCTCTTTTCTGTATCAGTGTACATGCTCTTATCTAGCCAGATTTGTAAGGTAAAATTGGGTTCCTGATAGTGGAGGGGAGGAAGCATTCAAGAAAGGGAGGAAAGTTGTTTACTCAGTGCTATACTACACCCTGTCTGACTCATCTCTTCCTTTTGAGCATTCTATAAGGGGATGCCTAATCACCTACACATGGTTTAGGGTCTCCATTCCACACTCCCCCTCATTCACAATGATATGATTTTTTTGTTCTGGGTCTTTGATGCCTGATACCTGATCCTATCAACACCTCATGATCACACAGACTGGTATGCTTTTTCTATGTGGGCTTTGTTGCTTCTCAGCTAGATGGCCTCTTATTTGTCTTCAAGCCTTCAAGACCCCAGACGCTATATCTTTTGGTAGTAGGGCACCATCAGCTTTCTTCACCACATTTGCTTATACACCCACTTGGCCTCCAGTGATCATGTCGGGAAGGTGGCATCATGGAATGCCAGGTTAATAGAGCAAAGTGTTCTTGTGTTGAGGGTATACTTGAGTAGAAGTCCAATGTCCATCTGCTACCTTAATACTAAACTTGTAAGTATATGTACATAAATCTATTTCCCTGTCATCATATATAAATATATTTACACATGTAAATATATTTAGATACCCTTTGCCTCTCCAAGGAATATTATTGCTGTTGTCAAATGACCTTAGCTGAAAGCAAAGAATACCAAAAAGATGTTTGCTTGTGTTCCATTGATTATGCAAAGGCATTCAACTGTGTAGATCAGAACCAAATATGGATAGCCTTGAGAAGAATGGGAATTCCAAAACATTCATTGCACTCGTGCAGAACTTGTAACCACTATACCACCAGAACTCTTAGTCTATCACTAGAGGACAAATAGTGTATGAGACCACTACTATAAGGTTATGTAATCTTCTAATCCAATCTCTGAAGCAATGTGGTAGTGAGTCTATCTAGCATCCATGAATCATATACCTCGCCTTATTTGTACATGTTAAAAACCACTTTGAGAGAGGAGGCCTCACATTAACTGAGGTCAGTTTCTCAAGATGTGCAGAGAGGGAAAAGACCAATCAATCCCTGCCATAGAACACTATTGTACAATCACCCCAAATCACTAGCCACTCCTACAAGAGTAATGAAGGAACCTTACTAGAAAGTCAAGTCAATCGCTTCTTGGCCTTTTGGCTAAGATCAAGTGTAGAAATTCAAGTCAAGAGGTGTCAAGTTCAAGTCAAGTCAAGGGGATGAGGAGGAGCTACTTGTCAAGGATAAGGTGATTTACTTCTGTTTGTGCGTAATTTGGGTGGGGTATGCATAAATTGGGGAAAATACTTAATATTACATATTAAGAACAAAAAATCACCATTGTGTGTTCACCTTCCTCATCCAAACACTGAAGACAAATGTGTGCATAAGCAAGTGTGGTGAAGAAGGCCAATGGTGCCCGGCTATCGAAAGTCTTAAAGGGGTCTTAAAGGCTTGAAGGTAAACAAGCAGCCATCTAGCCCAGAAGGAACAAAGCCCACATGGAAGAAGTACACCAGCTTGTGCGATCACAAGGTGTCAAAGGGATCAGGTATCATGCACCAAAGAACAAAAAATCAGATCATCATGAATGAGGGGGAGTGCAGGGTGGGGACCCAAGGCCCATCTGTAGGCAACTGGACATCCCTTTGCAGAGGGATAGTGGGGAGGAAACAAGTCACTCAGGGTGCAGTGCAGCATTGATGAAACTCATACTTTACTCTAGTTCTTAAATGCTTCCAACCCTCCTCCCCTCCCCAACTGTCATGATCTCAATTCTACCTTACAAACCTGGCTAGACCAGAGGATGTACTCTGGTGCAGATAGGAACCAGAACACAGGGAATCCAGGACAGATGAACCCCTCAGGACCAGTGGTGAGACAGGCAATACTGGGATGGTGGAAGAAAGGTGGGGTAGAAGGAGGAACCAATTGCAAGGATCTACATATAATCTCCTCCCTGGGGGATGAACAACAATAAAGTGGGTGAAAGGAGACCTCGGGTAGTGTAAGATATGATAAAATAATAATAATTTATAAATTATCAACAGTTAATAAAGGAGTGGGGAGAAGGAAGGGAGGGGGGAAATAAGGAGCTGATTCCAAGGGTCCAAGTGGAAAGCATATGTTTTGAGAATGATGAGGGCAACAAATGTACAAATGTGTTTGACACAATGGATGTATATATGGATTGTGATAAGAGTTGTATGAGTCCCCAATAAAATGGTTTAAATAATTTTTTTTAATTTTTAAAGACCCCAAGGAGAGAATATACCTGACATCCTGTTCCTAATTGGATAAGTAAATCTATAGAGCAGTAACTGGATTAATAATTACCTAGGAGAGAACAAACAGCAACTACAAGGAAGAAGAAAATGCTCTGAAATTAATTGTGGCGATGGTGGCACCCCTCTTTTGAATAAGATGGAACTAATTAATTGTGTGATATGAAAAGTATATGCCATTAAAATAAGAAAAAAGCTGTTTATATAAACTTTTTAAACAAATTTTGTTCATATAAACTTAAATAAAAAGTGGGATTTCTCCCATGTTTATTTTGTCTCCAAATAATAGCAATTGTGTATAGTCATCCAGGTAAATGAAGTTAATATTTACATCTTTCCAGTATGAATTTTATGAATTTACATGATTTAGCTGTCTCGTTTTAGCTTTCATCTTATTAGCTATTTTAGATACCCTCAGGTATCTCCTTACAAGTCTTCTCTATTCGTTTTGTGGTTATCTTATGAGTTTCATAAGATATTCACTCTTAATAATGTAGTTACTCTAGGTAAAACACTATGAATAGTTTAAAATCTATTTTCTAAATCAATAATAGATTTACGTCTCCACATAGGATTCTTGTGCAAGGCTAGGATCAACTTAGAAACAAGCCATCTCAGAGAAGAAAGGTAAAGGTCTGCAGACAGCAGACAAAAAGAAAAGGTAGATTTCTATCTTGAAAAACCTTTGAGAAAAGTCAAAGACAGGAAGTATTTTTAATAGAAAGAATGACATTCTGCTCTGCAAGGGTTCACAAATTCAATAACCTAAAAGAATACCATTATATCTCGACTCTACACCATCTACTTATTTGGAGCCAGAGTATTAATATATAATACAATTTTTCTGTCGTGAGGTCTGGTAGGAATCAACATTAACATTTTTTATTCCTTTCAAAAGATTTAAGTGATGAATATCACAAAAGAGTTAAGGTATTAAAATCCCTTAAATTGTTAACAAATCTTGAGTCTTGGAAATGTTAAAGCACTGCCACTTGGCACCCACTTTTATTTTTACATAAATGCCATTCATTTCCTGTAACTTGCTTTTAATTATTGCTTAAGTCATTTAAATGCTTGCAGACTTCTTAGTGGGTACTGAAAAAATGTACACCAGCAAAAAGGGTAAAATTAAATGACTCATTTCTTTTATGATCAAAACTGCAAACCTTTTCTTGTTATTATGTTGTGAACTCTTAAAAATAACTTCACAACACTTTATTGAAATTTTGTTCTTTCAGGCATTCATATTCCAAGCTATTGTATGTATAGTGAGTGAACTTTTCTCAATAAACTTTAAAATTTCATTTTAAATGTCCTACAGCAAAGACAATGCTAGATATTACCTAGCAGCCAAGCGAACCAGTTTAGCCTTTCTAGAGTTTGACATTCAGACATTAAGAAACAGATTAAAAACATTAAGTTAATGCTGCAGATTAACCTTCAGCAAAGCCGAAAGAATACACATTTGTCATTAACTAATTTCGAATCAATGTCCTATTTGAAAGGAAATAATTCATCTTCTTTTCTGAACAGGATATCCTTTCTAGAGTAACCTTAATATGTAATTTCCAGAGTCACAGGCATGTTTGCTCTTTTTCTGTAAATATAACAGCTTCTATTACTCACCTTAGATTATACTATCGTTTCAATTTTGGGAAGAAAAAAAAACACTTAAGCCTACACTATACAACTCCAGCAATACAATTTGGCCATTGTTAAATAAACATTGTCAAGAGTCAAGAACAACACATCAGCAATAAACACAAAAGTTTCTGATAATTATTCTTAATATGTATGAAAGCTCTCTCTAACTATATGAGGATGGTTTGTTCAAGTGAACTTTCTTGTTTCTTTTAAAATCTTGCTCAAGATCAGCTTGGCTCTCCGAAAACTATTAAAAACATGGTCTTCAGAGGATCGGAAAATTGCATTTCTGGTTTCGGTGTCTAGTGAGTCGGCACCTAAGCTAGCCATCCTAGGGACAGCAGCAGAACTACGCCCTACGGAGGCCTGCACCGTGCTCACAGCTGTAATGCTTGGAGCCCTGCTGCAGCCACTGTGTCAATCGACCTGATTGAGGGCCTTCCTCTTTTTCACGGCCCCTCTACTTTAATAAGCGTGATGTGTTAGTCTGGGTAGACTAGAGAAACAAACCCGTGGACACACATGTGTGTATAAGAAAGAGATCTATATACAAGAGCAATTCAACTTTGAGAAAACATCCCAGTCCAGTCCAGATCAAGTCCTTAAGTCCGATATTAGCCCATATGTCCGAGACCATTCTATAAAGTCCTCTTCAGACTCATGAAACACATGCAATGACGCCGAATGGAGAAGATCACAGACCAGAGGGTAGAAAGTCCTTGGATCCAGTGTCATTGGAAGCATCTCAGCGCTGGCAGGGGCTCTGCATCAGGCTGGGTACATGTGTCTTATCAGCTGCTATGTCTCCCAGGTGTGGAGACATAGCAGAGAGTCTCCCACCACCAAGGAGGAAATACCAGATTTCCCAGAATTCTCAGGAGAAGGCCATGCCCACACAGAAGCCTCATTGGCTATGATCCGATTTACAGACTAGACTCCACCCCTTCACTCAGAATCCTCTCAAATTGACAATTATATAATAAACACACGTGATATTCTTTTCCAGGGGCTGGTCTCTTATGATACATGTCTAGCGGGCATGAGAGAAAGTCTCAGACTGCTTTGACTAAACCCAGTATCAAAGCACTTCAATCGTTCTTAGCTGCATTTAATATGCATCCCACCACATACAGGAGCCCCCACCACCTGTCCACCTGCTGTAGTTAGACAGATGGCCTTTCTGCTTCATCTGTATGCTCGGCAGCCCATCAATCATGCTTCCATCATCCTAAAAGATAATTTACTCTTTCCACGCTGTATGCATACCCAGCAATAAAATGTCCATTTAATTTAAAAAGGAGTTTCTCAATCAGTTTGCTTTTTCTAGTCCCTTTCTAGAACCAAATTCCCTGAATTCATTTTATAGTCAAGCAATTAGCCTTATTAATCTCAACTGTTTTCACTAATTTGTGCCTTTTGAGGAGAGAGCATTTGAAAGGATTTTATTAATATAAATTTAAACTGTGCTAGATAGAGCCATTTCTGTTTTAAAACTGAGTCCTCATGTATCTATGATTTTTTTTTCCAAAAGGTAACTAGACAGTGTTTTACATGTTCAGAGGAACTGACAAATTAGCTGAGGATGCTCATGGACTTGTTATGAACATTTTAGAACAGATTGAAGTGCAAATCAACAACCAGCAGTTCGATTTAATAATAATTAGATCCAATTACTTTTATCTACATTTCTCAGCACCTCATAAATTTCTTTCACTACTAAAGAATATTAAAGGTCTATCTCTATGTTAAAGAAGATGGGAATGTGTTCAGAGCATGATAGTGTTGAAGAACACCTACCAACTTCTATACAAAAAGAAAACCAAACCCACTGACATCGAGCTGATTCCAACTCATAGTGACTCTGTAGGAGAGAGCACCACTGCCCCTTTGGGTTTCTGAAATTATGACTCTTGGCTGGAGTAGAAAGCCTCCACTTTCTTCATTGAAGTGTCTGGTGGTTTCAAACACCTTTCGGTTAGCAGCAAATGCATAACACACTACACCACCTTACTAACATATTGTCAACCTAAAGTCATAGATTACCTGAAAACTCACTAATATATTACCTTGTGGTTAGGCATCAAAATAGGTCAACATTGTTGGAAGTATTTGATCATGTAATGTTTGAACAAATTGTCGATATTATTTTTAATCTGGGAAGAGTCACTATATCTATTTGGTTTTGTATATCTACCTTCCGCGGGTCCTGTATCCAGGTAGGCGGGAAAAGCAGAAACCATTCTAAATTTGGAGTTAGGAACCTAGATTTGACCATACACATGCTTCCTACGGCGATGTGAATGTGGGAATGCATCTTACTCTCTGAGTTCAAGTCTCTCATCTGGAAGTAGGGGGGAAACTAAATACCCTTCACAAAGTTGCTTGAGAATTAAATGATGAAGTGCCAGTGAACATTTTTGTAATGTGATTATGTTACTATAGGAAAGGCTCAAATTGAACAAGGCTTCATTATGTTTGTGCTCAAGTATTGTGACTCTAAGCCAAGAGAAAAAAACTCCCAAACACAAGCTGTCTTACACAAAATCCCTGCTGAAATAAGTAGAGCAGGGAAACACCTTGCATGTCTCCAAAACTTGCAGCCAGCGGTAATATTTCAAGTGACACAGAAATATTTTTATCGTACAAGCTTCTGTTTCCTGCTAGTAACAAAATATTGTTTCTTGTTCCATCCAGTTTGACTGACAGGCTCAATTTTCTCTTTGGCTAATACAAAATGAACTATTCAGCAAATAACTGTGCACCGTGTCATAACAAAATTCAAGAATTTATGTGAAAAGTTTTAAATAATTATATGTGTGGTTTGTATAAAAGCCACTTTGGCTTAGGTCATTTGCATAGGTCAGAGGTTTACTGGAAGCAGGCTGAGAAGTAAAGAACGAACCATGGAAACTGCATACTTCTTGTTTAAGATGTTCCACTGAGGAAGGATGGGGGAAGCTGTGATGGAACCTGAAAGGAGGTGGGTTAGTCCAGGTAGACTAGAGAAACAAACTCATAAACACACATATGTGTTTAAGGAAGATGTTATCTACAAGAGCAGTTGAACATTGAGAAACATCCCAGCCCAGTCCCGATCAAGTCCATAAGTCCGGTATTAGCCCATATGTCCAATACTAATCTATAAAGTCCTCTTCAGACTCACGAAACACATGCAATGACAGGACGATCACAGGCCCTGGATAGGAAGTCTTGTGAATCCAGTGGCGGTGTGAGCATCTCAGCTCCGGCAGGGGTCTCCACTTGGCTTCTCCAGCACCCAGGGCTGCATCAGAGTAGGTGCATGTGGCTTCTCCTCGGGGATGTCTCGCAGGGAGTCAGCAGAGAGAGAAAAGTGTCTTGTCAGTAGAACGTCTCCAAGGGAATGAGCAGAGTCTCTCCGGTCTCCAAGGAGGGAAAAACAGATTTCCCAGAATTCTCAGGAGAAGGCCATGCCCACACAGAGACCTCCTTGGCTGTGATCTGATTGACAGACGAGACTCCACCTCTTCACTCTTAATCCTCTCGAGTCCCAGACTGACACCAGCTGATGTAACTACCACAGGAGACTACAAATGCAGGAAGAAGGAATGGGAAGGAGGCTGGAGGTCCTGAAATTCAGAGTGAGGAGAGAAAAAGTGAGTGAGGCCCTCCCTGGTGGGATCGGAGCCAGGTGGTTCTGGTTTGAGAAGTGAAAGGCAAGGGAATATCAACAGCATAGACCGCACTTGCATCTACAGCCCACAGCAACGTATTTCCCACGTTTGTTATGCACTTGAAAAAGAGACTGCACAAGCAAGCTTTGAAATGTTAGTGAAAAAAATCCATTAACTTTTCATGACATTTTTCCATGACATTTTTGAAGCCCCTCTCTATATTTTTTCAAATTTCTTAACTTATGAAAACCATAAGCACTTAAATGTCAAATCAATTAGGCACTTCAATCTATGTTTTGCAATGATGCACAATGATGTCATCTTTTTTTCAGTCTCCTCAAAGGCCTCTTTTCCCTATGTCCATCCTGAATCTTTAGGATAGAGTATTATAGGGTGATAATACATAATTCAGTGGCATAAGCCTACAAAACGGTATTTCTCATGCAAACTGTGTCTAGGAAGGGGCTATTTACTTCCTCCTCCCACCACTGCAAATGTTTCATAAAATTATATTCTTAGTCTTCTGCTCCTTCCATTCTATACATTCTTCCTGAGTGATCTGATTTACTTCCTAGCGGACAATGATAACCAAGTCTATAAGTCTTGCCCAGACTGGTATGTTTCTATTTAGTTTCCCCAAAGCACCTTAAACTAATCATTTTTCTTACCCTACCCTGCATCCTGTAATTTTTATTCTTAATCATTTTATTGGGGTTCTTACAGCTCCAAAACCATCTATACAACTATCATGTCAAGCACATTTGTACATATATTGCTACCATCTTTTTCTTTTTCTTTTCTTTTTTCTACTTGAGCTCTTGGTATCAGTTCATTTTCCCCTCCCTTCCTCATTCTCCCTCCCTTATGAACACTTGATAATTTATAAATTATTATTTTTATACCTTACACTGTCCACTGTCTCCCTTCACCCATGTTTCTGTTGTTCATCCCCCTTGGGTGGGGAGGGGGTCATACGTTGATTATTGTGGTCTGTTCCCCCTATTTCCCCTCACCTTCCCCCTACCCTCATGGTATCACTACTCCCATTATTTTTCCTGAGGGATTTATCTGTCCTGGACTCCGAGAGCTCTTATCTGTACCAGTGTACATGCTCTGGTCTAGCTTGATTTGTAAGGGAGAAATGAAGTCATGATAGGTGGGGGGTGGAATGCATTAAAGAAGTAGAGGAATATTATATGCTTCATTGGTGCTATACTGTATTCTTGTGGACTCAACCCTTCCTTGTAACCCTTCTGTGAAAGAATATTCAGTTGTCTACAGATGGGTTTGGGGGCTCCACTCCCTCACTCACATTGATAAGATTTTTTGTTCTGGGTCTTTGATACCTGATCTTATTGACGACCTCCTGATCACACAGGCTGGTGTACTTTTTCCATGTGGACTTTGTTGCTTCTCAGATAGAATGCTGCTTGCTTAGCTTCATGCCTTTAAGAACCTTACACTATAGCTTTTGATAGCCAGGCACCATCAGCTTTTTTCACCACATTTGCTTATGCACCCATTTTGTCTTCGGTGATCGTGTTGGGAAGGTGAACATCACAGAATGCCAGGTTATTAGAACAAAGTGTTCTTGTGTTGAGGGGGCACTTCAGTAGAGGCCCCATGTCTGTCCATATCCTATAATTGACAATTTGCTGTGTTTTTCTCCCTATTAAACACTTAGCTTTGTTCAGATGGTCATAGGTTTTATTCATTATTGCATCTACACTTCGTTTAAAAAAACTACGCTCATTGTCATTTAGTCAATGTCAACTGATAGTGACTGTGTAGGAAAGAATAGGACGACCTCATAGGATTTCCAGGGCAGTGATCTTAGAAAGGCAGACTCCCGCTTCTTTCTCCTGTGAGATGGCTGGGCAGTTCAATGCATCAACCTTTGGGTTAGCAGTCAAGCCCTTAACGCTGAAGCACCAGGGCTCTTTCCATTGCATCCTGTCACAAGGTAGGGAAATGTTAGGGTTAGAGCTATTGTAGACTAATGAACACAACCTAATAATATGCATGAAGTACTCTGACTTCACGAACCTTGATTTTAAGGGAGTTCTATGTCATCATGCTCTATGGCATTATCTGTCTTTTAGTTGACTGTTCATTGTACGAGATCTGTCACACATGAAGGGGCTTCAAAATGTTCCTGAAGAAAAATACCATTATCTTTTATTCCTTTTTCTGAACTCCTTCAAGATGTAATTGTTCTTGAAGCCCCTCTCTCATGTAATGGTTTTCAAAATGCATTTGCATCATGAATACAAGCTGGATGCTTACAAATTGAAAAATTAAATCATGTCTCAATCATGTTCTCAAAGAGTCTGTTTTTCATTAAAGATATTCGAAATTATTTCTTAAAGTTATAAAAAGCTAAAAAGGCACAATTACTGTTAGAATCAATTTTAAATCAAACTTACCCAAAGTCAATAATTGCGTTTAATTTTCTGAAAACATAATTAATATTTTTAAATATTTTAGAGAAATGGAGACATTCATAATTATAAGGTCCATTGCCTACCTAGCTGCTAATGTGGTACCATGCTTAATCCATATTTAGAAAGATATACAAAGTTAAGAAAAAAATGCATTTGCTATTGCAAGATATTCTTCAGCAACCATGTTCAATCCTTAAGAATGAAAGCCTCACCAACTTGTGAGTATCCCCCAAACCACATCTTGGATCACAAAGAGAATCAGGAAAATTACATTAAGCATTGTAGGAGTTACTACATTCTTGCTCCTTGAGAAAGCAGAATTCTTGGGTGGTGCAAATAATTAGTGTAGTCAGCAGATTGGTACTCCAAGACCACTCAGGGCAACTCAGAAAAAGAGGCTTGGCAATGTATTCCAAAATTTCAACCATTGAAAACTCTGTGGAGGACAAGTCTATTCTAATACACATGAGTTTGCCTTGTGTTGGAGATGATGCAACAGTGTTGTATTTATGGGGGATGTTGGGGGGGGGGAGCGGGAGGAAATGCAAAGGCCATTGACTGATCTCTTGTTCTGTTGCTGTTCAGTGCCATCCAATCCGTTCCAACATAACAACCCTATGTACATCAGGACAAAACACTGCCCAGGCCTACACCATTCTCACATGCTTTAGCCCATTGTTGCAGCCACTTAGTGAATCCATCTCTGTGAGAGCCTTCCTCTTTTTTGTTGCCCCCCTACTTTACCAAGCATGATGTTCTTCTCCAAGGACTGGTCTCTCTGGACAACAAGTCCAAATCGTGTAAGACAAAGTCTCACCATTCTAGCCTCTAAGAAATACTTAGCCATACTTCATCCAAGACAGATTTCTTTTTTTCTTTGACAGTCCATGGTACTTTCAATATTCCTCTCCAATGCCACAATTCAAATGCATTGATTCTTTTTCCTTCTTCCTTATTCAGTATCCAACTTTCACAGGCATATTACGCAAGTGAAAATAGCATGGCTTGGGCCAGGGTGCAACTTAGTCCTTGAAGTAGCATCCTTGCTGTTTAAGACTCTAAAGAAGTATTTTTGTGCAGCAGATTTAACCAATGCAATTCATCTTTTGAGGTCTTGACTGGTGCTTCCGTATGCACTGATTGTGGATCCAAGTAAGACAAACTCCTTGACAACTTCAGCCTTTTCTCTGTTTATCATGCTATCAACTACTGGTAGTTGTGAGGATTTTGCTCTTCTTTACGTTGAGTTGTATTCCATACTAAAGGCTTCCATTTTTTTATATCCATCCGTAAGTGTTTCAAGTCCGCTTCACTTTCAGCAAGCAAAGTTGTGTTATTTGAATATCAAAGTTTAATAAGGTTGTTGTGTCCTTAAATTTTCCATCTTTCTTGGAACTTTTTACATGGTTGGTAGGACTGTCAAGTGGTACAATGTCTGTAGAAAAGGGTATGATACTTCATAAGAAAGTTGAAAAGAGAAATGTCATACGGTACAACAATCTCATTACCAGGTCCCAGAGAAATAAAAGCCATGGTACAAATAGATTTATGCACATATTCATCTCAGCATTATTCACAAGAACAAAATGATGGAAACAACCATATTGTCCATCATTAAATGAATGAATAAACAGAGTATAGTATATATACAAATGGAATATTACACAATGTTAAAGAATAACAAAAACTCCAAAAGTATCTCATGCTAAACGAGATCTCTTTAGAATATTGAAAAGCAAGGGTGAAGCTGGAGGATGTTATGCTGAGTAAAGTAAGTCACTCAGCAAGGAGCCAATGTTAAATGAGACCACTATAATATAAAGTCACGAAAAAGCTTACACACTGGAAGAATCATTCTTTGAAGGTCAACTGGGGTAGGTAGTATAAATCAATAACTTGGGTGGGAAAGAGTTTTTTAAACAAACAAATTCACCGCCATTGAGTCGATGCCAACTCATAATAACCCTCGAGGACAGGGTAGAACTTCCCCAGTGAGTTTTTGAGACTGTAACGTTTTAAGGGACTAGAAAGCCCATCTTTCTCTCAAGGAGTGCTGTTTGCTTTTCAACTGTGGACCTTGCAGTGAGCAGCCCAACACGTACCTCTATGCTACACGCGTGTCTCAGGTGAAAGGAAAGCAAAGCTCAATAAAGGAAAAGACAGCGCAGCATAATCAAGGCAAAGGAAATCACAAAGAGGAGCATGCACAGTCCTGAAATAAGAGTAGAAACAAACACTGTATTTATAAGTTGATATCTAGGTAGTCATGGTGGCGGAACAGATATGGGAAGTTGAATAGGCGTACACCAAAGAGTACGTATAGGTTTGCAAAGCACATTAATTGATTTATATTTATATGTGCTTCAAATATATCCAAATACATAATAGCACCTATAAAGGGGGAAAACTGAAAACTTGTTATCCAAACACCTTGAGGAAATGACTCACTGGATATAGGGACTTAAGACCAGCATTTTGGGAGACTCCTAAATCATTTGGTCACAGAGACAATGTTCTACATACTACTTCAGTGAGTATCAACTGAGGTCATAAAAGCTTGTGAGTATCAACCCGGTGCTCCAAGATGTGAATATAACATACCGGCATGGCATAGGGAACCAGTGGAGAGGTCTGAGGAGCCAGCCCCAATCCCAACTACATGGACACATGCCCCTCCCCACAGAAGAATTTATTTCAGAGGTCAGCACTGAAGCTGCAGCTCAGGGAGAGGGACAGGTCTGATCAGAGCCCATGGGAGCAAATGAAGGGGGAAGAAGAGAGAATGGAGCATGTCCTAGCCCACCAAGTCTTGAGGACGATATTCCTGCTCAGAGCAGCCAATCCACAGAGAAGATCATATGGCCAGCCCCACTATGAGACACGACATCCCTCACTGACCTATAACCCTA
Source organism: Tenrec ecaudatus (assembly GCF_050624435.1). NCBI lineage: Eukaryota > Metazoa > Chordata > Mammalia > Afrosoricida > Tenrecidae > Tenrec > Tenrec ecaudatus. The sequence continues at coordinate 55,165,691 of NC_134542.1, forward strand.
CAGGGAACAACACTGGAGATACAGTGTAGGAATTACGCCCAATCTGATCACACCACACTGAGGCAAAACACTAAGGATGTGCGACACAACAGTAGGGGAAACAAAGGATGAAGTCCCCAGGAAATACCAAAAATAGACTTTGGGGCCAGGGCTTAACATCCCATCAGACTCGGCCAGAAAACACTCCTAAAGACCAACAAACAGTTCTTTAACTAACTACATGATTTTCTTTTTTGGTTGTTGTTGGGGTTTTGTTTTGTTGTTTTGCTCTGTCTTGTGTTTGTGTATGTTATTATTCGGGAGGTCTGTCTAAATAAGATAGACTGGATGAACAATCTGGAGGAGAAACCAACACGACCGACGGTTCCAGTGGGACATGGGAGGTGGTGGTGGTGGGACAAGGGAACAACAAGCGTTCCAAATCAGTGGTGAGAAGGCTGTAGGAGGCCTGGTAGAGAGTGATCAAGGGTAATATAACCGAGAGGAATTACTGTAACACAAATGAAGGCTGAGTATGATAGTGCAACAGGAGGAAAGTCAAGGGAAATAGAGGAAAGAGCTTGGAGGCAAAGGGCATTTATAGAGGTCTAAATAAAGAAATGTACATATGCAAATATATTTATATATGAGGATGGGGAAATAGATCTATGTGTCTATATTTATAGGTTTAGTATTAAGGTAGCAGAAGGACATTGGGCCTCCACTCAAGTACTCCCTCAATGCAAGAATACATTCTTCTATTAAGCTGGCATTCTATGATGCTCACCTTCCTGGCACAACCGCTGAAGACAAAGTGGTGAATAAGCAAATGTGGTGAAGAAAACTGATGGTGCCCTGCTATCAAAAGATATAGAGTCTGGGGTCTTAAAAGCTTGAGGGTAAAAAAGCAGCCATCTAGCTCAGAAGCAACAAAGTCCACATGGAAGAACACACCAGCCTATGTGATCACGAGTTGCCAAAGGGATCAGTTATCAGACATCAAGGAACAAAAAATCATATCATTGGATGCACACCTTCATGATATGATCACTGAGGACAAATCTGTGCATAAGCAAATGTGATGAAAAAAGTTGATTGTGCCTGGCTACCAAAAGGTATAGCGTCTGGGGTCTTAAAGGCTTGAAGGTAAACAAGCAACCATCTAGCTCAGAAGCAACAAAGCCCACATGGAAGCAGCACACCAGCCTATGTGATCACAAGATGTTGAAGGGATCAGGTATAAGGCATCATCAGAACAAAAAAATCTTACCATAATGAATGAGGAGGTGGGGAGTGCAGAGTGTAGACCCAAAGCCCATTTGGCGGCCACTGGAGATCCCCTTGCAAAGGGGTCTAGGGGAAGGGATGAGTCAGTCAAGGTGTGATGTAGCAACAATGAAAAATACAACTTTCCTCTAGTTCCTAAATGCTTCTCCCCCCTCCCCACCCCCATCATGATCTAAATTCTACCTTGCAAGTCTGGCTAGACCAGAGGATGTACACTGGTACAGATAGGAACTGGAAACACAGGGAATCCAGGGTGGATGATCCCCTTCAGGACCTGTAGTGTGAGTGGCGATACTGGGAGGGTAGAGGGAGAGTGGGTTGGAAAGAGGGAACCAGTTACAATGACCTACATGTGACCTCCTCCCTGGGGAACGGACAACAAAAAAGTGGGTGAAGAGAGATGTCAGACAGGGGGAAAAATGAGGACCTGATGCCAAGGACTTAAGTGGAGAGCAAATGTTTTGAGAATGATGAGGGCAATGAATGCACAGAAGTGCTTTACACAATTGACATATGTATGGATTATGATAAGAATCACATGAGCCCCTAATAAAATGATTTTTTTAAAAGAAAGACAAAGGAAATAGAGGAAAGAACTAGGAGGCAAAGGACATTTATAGAGGTCTAAATAAAGGCATGTACATATGTAAATATATTTATATATGAAGATGGGGAAATGGATCTCTGTGCATATATTTATAGGTTTAGTATTAAGGTAGCAGATGGACATTGGGCCTCCACTCAAGTACTCCCTCAATGCAAGAATACTTTGTTCTACTAAATTGGCATTCCATGATGCTCACCTTACTGACATGATCAAATGGGTGATGACACCCAAAGGGCTGACGAAAAATGGATACATAAGCAAATTTAATGAAGAAAGCTGATGGTGCACAGGTATCAAAAGATATAGCATCTGGGGTCTTAAAGGCTTGGAGGTAAACAAGTGGCCATTTAGCTCAGAAGCAACAAAGTCCACATGGAAGAAGCACACCAGCCTGTAGGATCACAAGGTGTTGAAGGGATCAGGTATTAGGCATCAAAGAACAAAAAATCAAATCATTGTGAATATGGGGAGTGCAGATTGGGGGCCCAAGACACATCTGTAGGCAACTGGACATCCCCTTACAGAAAGGTTGCAGAGAGGAAAAGAGCCAGTCAGGTTGCAGTGTAGCAATGCTGAAACATACAACTTTCCTCTAGTTCCTAAATGCTTTCTCCCTTCACCTTACCCCATCCCCAATTATGATGATCCCAATTCCACTTTAAGAATCTGGCTAGACCAGAGGATGTACATTGGTACAGATAGGAACTGGAAACATAGGGAATACAGGACAGATGATCCCTTCAGGGCCAGTGGTGAGAGTGGGGATACCGGGAGGGTGGGGAGAGGATGGGGTAGAAAGGGGGAACCAATAGCAAGGATCTACATATAACCTCCTCCCTGTGGGATGGAAAACAGACACGTGGGTGAAGGGAGACATCGGACAGTGTAAAATATGACAAAATAATAATTTATAAATTATCAAGGGTTCATGAGGGAGGGGAGAAATGAGTTGATGCCAAGGGCTTAAGTGGAGAGCAAATGTTTTGAGAATGATGAAGGCAACGAATGTACAAATGTGTTTTACACAATTGATATATGTATGGATTGTTATAAGAGCTGTATGAGCCCCCGATAAAATTATTTTAAAAACAATACATTTAAAAAAAAGTTTGTGAGTAGTCATCTAAAAGGCAACTACTAGTCTCTCCAAGTCCTAGGGAAAAAAGAGTGAGAAAATCAAAGGCTCAAGGAAACACTCCAAAGAATTGATAGACCAAAGAAACCACAGCCTCCACTACACTGAGACTGGAGTAAAATAGATGGTGCCCGGCTGCCACTACCACTCTAATCAGGATCATGACAGAAGGACCTGAACAGAGTTGGAAGAAAATACATATAGAAGAAAATTCAAAATCTTAAAGGACCAGATTTACTGATCTGATAGAGTCTGGTGAAATCCTCAAGATTGTTACCCTTAGTCACACTGAATGCCTGAGAAAGGATTCACCCTCACAGATTAATGTTCAGCCTAATGCACAGTCCCATAATTCAAATAATGATGCCAGGAGAAAACATATTCCTCAGTACACTCAATCACAGGAGACCCGAAAAGCAGCACAAAGCCAAGCTCAGAAGCCTGGCCTGGCAGGAGAGATGATGTGTGGGGCCAAGGAGCCCAGGGAGGATCTGGGGAGTGCTGTGCCAGGGATGGAATTGCAACCAATGTCATGAAAACAAATGTATATACAGTTCTCATTTCCCATCATAATAAATATATTCTGAAGGTATTTTCTTTCTTAAGCGCTTATCCTGTTTCCTTCATTCTTAATTTTAGTCCCTACCAAACCAAAGGCAAACCTACTGGCACCAAGTCAGTACACACTTTTCGGAGCACATAGCCTCATCTCTCTCCTTCGCACATCGAGTCAATTCCACCTCACAGTGACCCGATAGCACAGAGCAGTGCTGCTCCTGTGGGTGTCCAAGACTTTACATCTTTATGGGAGCAGACAGCCTCGTCCTTCTCTCTCAGAGCAACTGGTGGGTTTGACCTGCTGACCTTGAAGTTAGCAGTTCCATGCATATACCAGTACACTCCCTGGGCTTCTTGATCTTATGGTTAGCAGTCAAATTTTAAACTCTAGAGATGGGTTAATTTTTGCAATTGCAGCATATCTATCATTAGTTGCCATTCAAAGAGAAAATGGCATCATTTGTACATATTCTGATTTCTGACTATAATCGTGCAAATTTTCTTTAAACAATTAAGATCGATTTTAGCTCCTTTTTTTGGGGGGGGGGGGGGTGGCAGATCTCTTCAACTTTTTACATAGTCACAGTATTCTACGGAAGGATAAATTCTCCACTGAACATATGATAAAACTGATCCCAGAAGTAGTTTTTATTTCATTAAATGTAACCTGAAAATGAACATGCTCTTTTCATCTGGGAACTAAATTCAATTATAAAGAAGCAGAAAATACAATGTGAGATCAATAGCCTATTACAGTGCCAGCAAGAGGGGTAATTTCAGTTCAGTTTAATCTACTGAAATATGTGGTCATATACTGTTTATTTGCTGGTATATTCTTACATGAGAAGTGTCATATATTTAGTTTAATTTTATTGGAGTGCAAAAGGTATATTTAAAATTGAGTTGTGTTCCAAAATGTTAATAGAAAATTCACAATCAACAAGCTAACAACCTGAGACCCAAAATAATAATAATTATTTGTCAGTAAAATATATACAATCTCCTTAAAAAACAATAGTAATTTTAATATCCAATTGTCTCATGTTAATGAACATTTTATAATTTTATCTGTTGATTGGTAAGAAGTGAAAGCAATACATCAGGTCTTTGAGCTGGAATTTCTTTTTAAAAATGCATATTTCAGTGGCATAGATTTCATCATTCTTAATGGGAGGCTTTTCTAGATTATGTAGCCCATTTCTGTAACCTCCTAGATGAGAAAACAGAAGTTCAAAAAGGTTTATATATTGATATAGTGCGGTAGTCACCTAATCTGGTGCCAATGTAAGGATTAGGAGTGTAGGGGTGGAGTCTAAACTGTCAATCTGGAGATAGCCAATGAGACTTCTGTGGACATGGCCTTTTCCTGAGAATTCTGGGAAATCTGGTACTTTCTCCTTGGAGGCGGAAGACCTCTCTCTCTCGTCTCTCTCTCCTCTCTCCTCTCTCCTCTCTCCTCTCTCCTCTCTCCTCTCTCCTCTCTCCCCCTCTCCCCTCTCCCCTCTCCCCTCTCCCCTCTCCCCTCTCCCCTCTCCCCTCTCCCCTCTCCCCTCTCCCCTCTCCCCTCTCCCCTCTCCCCTCTCCCCTCTCCCCTCTCCCCTCTCCCCTCTCCCCTCTCCCCTCTCCCCTCTCCCCTCTCCCCTCTCCCCTCTCCCCTCTCCCCTCTCTCTCTCTCTCTCTCTCTCTCTCTCTCTCTCTCTCTCTCTCTCTCTCTCTCTCTCTCCTACTCCCTGGGAGACATTGCAGAAGGCAAGCCAGCCACATGGACGCATCCAGACCCCAGAAGTCGGAGAAGCCACAGAGAGACGCCTGCCAACACTGAGATGTTTCCAATGACACTGGACCCAAAGACATTCTACCCACTGGCCTGTGATCTGCATTCTGCGTCATTGCATGTGTTTCGTGAATTGAAGAGGACTTTATAGATTGATATCGAAAATATGGGCTAATGTTGGACTTATGGACTTGATCTGGACTGGACTGGGATGTTTTCTCAATGTTCAATTGCTCTTGTATATAAATCTCTTTCTTATACACATGTGTGTCTGTGAATTTGTTTCTCTACTCTACCCAGACTAACACATATAGCTTATTTAGGGTGACCAACTAAGTCTTAGTGGCCCAGTGGAGTAAGCCTTGGGCTGCTAACCACCAGGTTGGCAGTTCAAAATCACCAGCTGCTCCACCAGAGAAAGATGAGGTTACCTGCTCCCATAAAGACAGTCTCAGAAAGCCAAAGGAGCAGGTCTATTCTGTTCTACACAGTTACTATGAGTTCAAACGAACTAGATGGTGATAGGTTTGATTTATCTTGGTTTCAAAGTCAATCAACAAGGTAGTTGAAATAAGAAGTGTGCTTTCAATAGCTAGTTAGATAGAATGGGGAGTTTGCAGATTTGGAATATCTCTAATTGCAAGCCTCCATAAACAGAACCTTGACTTTTCCTGTTGGATCTGTTGGATAATCGTGGACGACCTCTTCATAGTATTAAAAAGCAAAGATGTCACTTTGAGGACTAAGGTGGGCCGCCCCAAGCCATGGTATGCCAATGGCCTCATCTGCCTGTGCAAGATGGACAGTGAATAAAGAAGACCTAAGAAGAATGGATGCACTTGAATTGTGATGCTGGCAAAAAATATTGAAAGCGCCATGGACTGCCAAATGGATAAAGAAATCTGTCTTGGAAGAAGTAAGGCCAGAGTGCTCCTTAGAGGAGACAATGGTGTGGTAGTTACATAATCTGGTACCAATTTGGGACTTCAGAGGATTAAGAGTGACAGGGTGGGGTCTAGTCTGCCAATCATTTCATAGCCAATGAGGCCTCTGGGTGGGCCTGGCCTTCTCCTGAGAATTCTGGGAGATCCTGTTTTTGCTCCTTGAAAGTGAGAGAGACTCTCTTTCTTTGCTCACTTCCTTGGAGACTCTCTACTGACAAGGCTGACTCCCTGCGAGACATCCCTGAGGAGAAGCCACATGGACCTACTCTGATGCAGCCAGAACCCTGGACCTGGAGAAGCCACGTGGAGACCCCTGCCAGTGCTGAGATGCTTACAACGCCACTGGATGGAAAGACTTCCCACCCACTGGCCTGTGATCTTCCTGAATTCTACATCATTGCATGTGTTTTGTGAGTCTGAAGAGGAAAATTGATGTCGGATATATGGGCTAATATTTTACTTATGGACTTGATCTAGAATGGGCTGGGATGTTTTCTCAATATTCAACTGCTCTTGTATATAAATCTCTTTCTTATACACATATGAGTGTTTATGAATTTGTTTCTCTAGTCAACCCGGACTAACACAGATGGTGAGACTTTGTCTCATGTACTTTGACATGTTGTCAGGAGAGACCAGTCCCTGGAAAAGGACATCATATTAGGTATGGTAGACGGGCAGCAAAGGAGAGGAAGGTCCTCAAGGACATGGATGGACCCAGTGGCTGCATCAATGAACTCAAACATAAGAACTATTGTGAGGATGGTACAGGATCGATGGAACTACTCCCAAACAAAGGATCCCTGGTGGCATATATGGTTAACATTGGGTTTATAACTACAAGGCGGGCTGTTAAATGCATCAACTGCCGCACTGAGAAACATAAGGCTGTCTATTCCTATAATGATGTATAGCCTCATAAACCCTAAGGAACAGTTCTGATCTGTCCTATCGGGTTGTTATGAGTCAGCATCAACTCCACGGCAGTGGGCATACTCCCAGGCAAGAGTCCTTTCCAAGGTAATTCCCCAATGATCCACCAGAGAAGTCTAAGCTAATCTAAACTAAATGCAAGGATTTCAAAAATTGGTAGAGAAATGTAATGAAAAGATAGTGGAAATATGTACATGAACTTATTGAACTGAGTGAAGAGTCCATAGGATTTCTCTGTATTATATCATACAACTGAATGTGATTCTACAATTATTTCAAATGTTAAAACTCATTTTTTTAAAAAAGTGTCACTGTACTAAATTCAATATGATAGCCTGGATAGGATCCTGAAATGACAAAAGGACATTAGTGAAAAAACAAATGATGTCCAAGTAAAGTTTAAAAATTAATGAATAGTAATGAGCTACTGTTGGTCTCTTCACTTTATTATCATAGTGATATAAGACATCACTTAGAAGGAAAACTATAAAAGGAGAATAAGAAGATTCTCTATATTATCTTTGTCACTTTTCTATAAATTAAAAATCTCCAAAATAAAGTATTTTTAAAAGCTAATGTAGGTCATTTAAAGCAGTATTACTTGGACATTTTACTTTAGAAATCTAGATTTAATGTGAATTCAATTCAGTAGAAATGTTTAGGATTGCACCTTCACTTGGGAAAAGAAGGTGAGGTAAGTAAGACAGGACTCAAAAAGCAAAATAGCAGGTAAGTGGATAGCACTGCTTTCAGCAAAACAGTTGATAACGGCTTGATACATTTTTAAAGTTATAAATTTGTTGAAACATTTATATCAAAAGGTGTTGTTTACATAATAAGAATGATATTGCTTACAGAGGAAATTTAGTGGTTTGCTTCCTTCCTTGGCTATGAAAATATGAAAAAGCAGTTCCTGTTTTCTTAATTTTCTATGTATTTGTTTAAACATTTCACTTATAAAAGAATTACATACTGGTTGTAAACATTTCAAAGAAGAGACAAACCTAATGTTTTGTTATTCCACAAATGCCCTCCATTAGGCAGCCTCATTCTCCGCCACACTGCATAATGTTCATTTTTATAGTCCTCTCAGGACAGCTCTCTCTCAAGCTCAATATTTATTTTGATCAGGTGCAAGTTTCCAATCAAGCACTTTTTCCTGGTGTTTGTAAAATAAACTTGGTTCCATGCTGGGACTACATTATCCTGATTTTATAAACAATTATACAGGAAGTGAAATCTGGTTTCTAACATCACCAGTGTCTCCAGCTATTCAATGTTTTCATTTTCTTTTTAGAAATATATGTACATATTCCATTGCACAAAATTAATCACAGGAACAGTGTTCTATGAAGTAAAGTTGTTGGGCCACCTGCCTCAAAATCACCCATGGACCACCTGTTTTAGAATCACCAGGAGAACACATTAAAATTGCAGATTACTGGATGACACCCCAAATTTACTGAATGAGAAAGCCTTACGGGTATAGTTGCTGTTGTTGGTTGTCATACCAACCTCATGTGCACGGAGTAGAAATGCCAGGAAATATACATTTTTAACAAGCTTCTTCCCCCCCACCCACCCCATCTTGCTCCAGGTGATTCTTACCCACACTAGAATATGAGGATCATGGAAACTTGATAAGTCTTAGCTGCAATCCCCACTGCCTCATGTCCTGGACTAGGCAGATTATAGGAATATTTGTGTGTATATATACACATATACATTCCATAGAACTTATTCAAAATTCTGCGTTCACTCCTAATACAATATCGAAATGCCAAACTTCCTGCCATCAAGTTGATTCTGATTCATAGCAACCCTTTAGGGCAGGGTAGACTAACCCTGTGAGCTACCAAGATTGGAACTGTTCATAGGAATAGAATTCCTCATCTGTCTCCTGTAGAATAACCTGTGGTTTCAAACTGCTGACCTTGCAGTTAGCAGCCTAGCAAGTAACTACTATGCCACCAGGGCTCCACTAAAACAGGATGATTTTTTGAGAATGATGATGGCAACAAATGTACACATGTTCTTGACACAATGGATGGATGTATGGATTGTGATGAGAATTGTACGAGCCCCCAATAAAATTATTATAAAAAATTAAAATTTTTAATTAAATAAAATAAAACAGGATGATTAATATGCAGCAAATATGATTAAGCTAGGAAGGATGAAGAAAACACAGGATTCTCCATGATGCTCCTCACTTTGGGCTTACATTATTTAAACGAACAGTCTTTCTTAGATGCTCTGGAAATTCCTACAAAATGCTCAGAACAGTTACTCTTGGGTCACTGAGGACTTCAAGTGGACTATAAGGACCAGGAAACCACTGTAAGAGAGAACAATTATGGACCTACCAATCCCAAACTCCAAGCGGAGGATGCTGAAGGGCCACTGTTAGGCAAGACTCAGAAGCAGTGGCAAGGAGAGCAGAGAACCACGAGGGTGAAAAGATTCCCTTCAAAAGGGAATGAGGAGCAAATCCACTAAAAGTCCACGAGCCATTCAAAAAACCAAAGACTAAAAGAGCCAATAATCCACATGTGTTACTACATGCTTAATAGGAAATGGAATTAAAATAAGAAAGAGACTCAAAGGATAAGTGGAGTAAAACTAAGACAACAATCAACAGAAGAGACTGACACGTTCAGTCCATCAACAAGAGACCTTGAAGGGCAAGACCAGCAACCTCACAAGTGCCTGGCTCCCGGGATGTGGCTGACCAGCTGAGAACTGAGTACCCGCATGTGGTTGATGGCTAAAATAAAAGCATTACATTGTGTGTGTGGCCGGGAGAGAGTGAGTTACTCTTAAATGGATGCAAAGAGCTTTAAACAGTTCATGGAAATGTTTCATTTCTATTTTCCACACATTTTAAAGCCCCTTTGCACTTGGACTTGCCCTACAAAGCTGTGAAACTGAATGCTGTCTTTTAACAAACTATAAGCTGTAAACTCTACTCTTTTAGACATAAGTACACATGAAGGGAGACGCCCGGGAGCCATGTTGCACACCAGCTCAGGGCTGGCCGCTGACCCGAGACCTGTGCTTGGAATCCACTGTCTCTCCACGGCAGAAAAGGCCTGTCAGTCCGCTCCCATAGAGATCGCAACCTAGGAACCGCTCTGACCATTCTACTCGGGCTACAGTCGCTATGAGTCAGGAGTGACGCCACGGAACACAGCAGCAGAAGGTGGACACCACTAATACACGCATACATTCGATAGACCTTCATAGAAGCTCCAGAGAAAACAAAGCAGGACCAGGAGGAGAAACCCTGGAACATAGGTAGAAGTGGCGATGGGTAAGGGAGTCAGGAATGACCTCACAGTAAAGGTGGTTTCTGAGGTGGGTAAGAAACGTTCAAGTGAGGAAGAACTTTGAAGACAGAAGAAACAACAAACGCCAACACCCTGAGAAGGGAATGGACCTAGCATGTCTTAAAAACAAGAGACAGGGTGCCTGAGTAAAGTAACACGCGGGCGTAGTGGAGGCTGACAGGGAGAGGCGCACAGGCACCTGTGCAGAGCACCGCTGTCGGTAGAGGGCTTCACGTCAGTCCGACTCCACAGCGAGACACGGCCTGGTCCTGCGCCATCCTCGCAACTGTAACTTAGGTTGGAGCCCCTCGATACACCCACTGTGTCAATCCGTCTTGTCGAAGGTCTCCCTCTTTTTCACTATCCCTCTACTTTACCAAGCACGTGCTGTCCTCTTCCGGTGCCTGATTTCTCCCCACAGCCTGTCTCAAGTCCTGGAGGTGAAGCCTTGCCACCCTTGCCTCTGAGGAGCATTCGGGCTGTGCTTCTTCCGAGGAGACAGATCTCGCTTTCCTTTTGGTAGACCACGGTACTTTAAATGTTCTTCGTTGGGACCATAATTCGAGTGCATTGAGTCTTCTTTGGTCTTTTTTATTCAATAATCAATTTTCCCATGTACACAAGGCAACTGAAAATGGCACGGCTTGGGCCAGGTGCACCTTAGTCCTCAAAGTAACATCCTTGCTGTTCAATATTATAAAGAGGTCTCGTGCAGCAGCTGTCCCCAGTGCAATGCATCGTTTGGTCGCTTGACTTGCTGCTTCCATGAGCATTGTTTGTGGACCCAAGCAAAATTAAATCCTTGACCACGCCAATATTTTCTCCATTCATGAAGTTACCTATTGGTCCAGTTGTGAGGACTGTGGTCTTCCTTACATTGAGTTGTAATCCACACTGAAGGCTGCAATCCTTGATCTTCATCAGCAAGTGCTTCAAATCTTCCTCCCTTTCAGCAAGCAAGGTTGTGTCATCTGCATATGGCAGGTTATCAATAGCTCTTCCCTAATTCTGATGTCAAATTCTTTTTCAAATAATCCAGCGTCTCCGGTTAGTTCTCAGCATATTGCATAGTATGGCGAGAGGCTGCAACCTGGAGGCACACTTTCCCTGGTTTTAAAGCATGCAGTCTTCTCTCGTTTGTCACACAACCACCTCTTGACTCAGGTGCAGATCCTGCATGTTCTGCAACTCGCGTTCTGCTCAAGGCTGTCCATTGTTTGTTATGCTCCACACAGTCGAATGCCTTGGCAGAGTCAACAAAAACTAGTAAACATCTTTCTGGTATTCTCTGCTTTCAACCAAGATCCAACTGGCTTCAGCAATGATAGACCTAATTCTGATTCCTCTTCTGAATCTTTGAGCACTAATGACAGAAGAGCTGATGAACTGTGGGAGGACATCAAGACTGTCCTTCAGGAAGACAGCAAGAGGTCATTTAACAGACAGGAAAGAAAGAAAAGATCAAAGTGGATGTCATAAGAGACTGAAACTTGCTCTTAACCATAAAATAACTAAAGCCAATGGAAGAAAGGATGAAGTCAAGGAGCTGAATAGAAAATTACAAAAGGTATGTGGTAGTCACTTAATCTGTGTTAATTTAAGGACTAAGAGTGTAGGGGTGGAGTCTAGGCTGTCAATCTGGAGATGGCCAGTGAGACTTCTGTGTGGGCATGGCCTTCTGAGAATTCTGGGAAATCTGGTACTTCCTCCTTGGAGGCGAAAGACACTTCTCTCTCTCTCTCTCTGCTACTCCCGGGAAGGCATTGCAGAAGAAAAGCCACATGGGTGCGACCTCGGAAGCCAGAGAAGCCACAGAGAGATCCCTGCCAGCGCTGAGATGTTTACAACACCATAGAACCCGAAGACTTTCTACCCACTGGCCCGTGATCTTCTGCATTTGGCGTCATTGCATGTGTTTTGTGTGTCTGAAGAGGACTTTATAGATATCAGAAATATAGGCTAATATCAGATTTATGGACTTGATGTGGACTGGGCTGGGATGTTTTCTCAATGTTCAGTTGCTCTTGTATATAAATCTCTTTCTTATACATATATGTGTCTCCATGGATTTGTTTCTCTAGTCTACCCAGGCTAACATAGGGTAGCACAAGAAGACAAAGTGAAATATTTTTTAAATACTTTAATTGGGGGCTCTTACATCTCTTATCACAATCCATACATTACTCCATATGTCAAACACATTTGCATATATGTCACCATCATCATTTTCAAAGCATTCTCTTTCCACTTGAGCCCCTGATATCAGCTCACCATTTCTTTCCCCTCCATCCCTCTCCCGCCCTCCCTCACAAACCCTTGATAAGTTATAGATTATTTTTTCCCATATCTTATATCATCCTCTGTCACCCCTCACACACTTTTCAATTATTCTTCTAGATTTATGATCCTTGTGATCGATTCCCCCTTTCTCCCCCAACCCTCCCTTAATCATCCTGGTATCTCTACTCTCCTTGCTGACCCTGAGGGGCTTATCGATCCTAGATTCCCTGTGCTGCAGGCTCTTATCTGTAGCAGTGTTCATGCTCTGATCGAATCCGATTTGTAAGGTAGAATTGAGGTCATAATAGTGGGGTGAAGGAAGCAACAAAGAGCTAGAGGAAAGTTGTGTGTTTCATTGGTGCTATACTGCACCCTATATGGCTCATCTCTTCCCTGTGACCCCTCTGCTAGGGAATGTCCAATTGTCTACACATGGGTTTTGGGTCTCCACTCCATGGTGTGCCCCTCCCCCACCCCATTCACCTTGGGTATGGTTTTATTCTGAGTCTTAGATGCCTGATACCTGATCCAATCGACACCTTATGATAATACAGTCTGGTGTGCTTCTTCCATATGGGCTTTGTTGCTTCTCAGCTAGATAGCCACTTGTTTATCTTCAATCCTTTAAACCCCACACACTAAATATTTTGAACGCCAGGCACCATCAGCCTTCTTCACATTTGCTTATACACATTTGCTTATACACCCATTTTTTATATAACCATCTTCAGCAATTGTGTAAGGAAGGTGAGCATCACAAAATGCCAGGTTATTGTTAGTGAAAAGTGTTTTTGTGTTAAGGGAGTACTTGAGTCAAGAGTCAATGTCCATTTGTAACCTTAATTCTTAACATAGTTCTATTCCTATCTATCTATATATAGATATATACACACACATACCTGTATTTAGGCCTCTATAAATGTCCTTTGCCTACTGGTTCTTTCCTCTATTTTCTTTTTACTTTCCTTTTGTCCCACCATCATGTTCGGCCTTCATTAGAGTTTAGTAATTCTCCGCAAAGCCAAGTGTTATAATGAAATGTGCAAGGACCTAGAATTAGACAACTAAAGGGAAGAACATGCTTGGTATATCAGAAGCTGAAAGAACTCGAGAAAAACATTCAAGCTCGAGTTGCAGTTTTGAAAGATTCTATAAGCAAAATAGTGCACGATGCAGGAAGCATCAAGAGAAGATGGAAAGAATACACAGAATCACTGTATCAAAAAAAACTAGTTGACATTCCCACATGTCAGGAGAAAATGAACAAGAACCAATGGTGCTGAAGGAAGGAGTTCAAACAACACTGAAAGCATTAGCCAAAAACGAGGCTCCAGGAATTGATGGAATGCCAACTGAAACGTTTCAGAAGACTGAAGAAGCCCTGGAAACACACCCAGCTATGCCAAAAAGATCTGGACTATAGCTATTTGGCAAACTGACTGGAAGAGATCCAAATTATGTCCATTCCAAAGAAAAGTGACCCAACAGAGTGCTTGAACTATAAAACAATGTATTGATACCCCACACACGTAAAATTCTGCTGAAGTTCATCCAGCCACAGTCGCAGCAGCACATGACCAGGAAACTCCCAGAATCTGACCTCAGCCTCTGGCAGTTCCCTGACAATGTACTTGCGTTTCATTGAATGAGGGAATTGAAGCATTTGCTGATAAAAATCAAGGATGATAGCCTTCAATATGGATTACAACTCAATGTAAGAGAGACCAAAATCTTCACAATTGAACCAATAGGCAACATCATGATAAAATGGAAAAAAGTTGAAATTGTTGAGTATTTTATCTTGCTTAGATCCACAATCAGCCGTTAAGAAAACAAAAGACAAGTTGCATTAGACAAATCTGCTGCACGAGACCTCTTTGGAGTGTTGAAGAGCAAGGATGTTACTGTGAGGACTAAGGTGTGCCTGACCCAAGCCATGGTCTTCTCCATTGCCTCCTACGCCTGTGAAAATTGGACACTGAGTAAGGAAGACAGTAGAAGAATCAATGCATTTCAATTGTGGTGCTGGAGAAGAATGTAGAACTCACCATGGACTGCTAGAAGGGCAAACCAATCTATATTGGAAGTTAGGCCAGAGTGCTCCTTAGAGGAAAGGATGGCAAGGCTTCGTTTTACATTCTTCGGACATATTGTCAGGAGAGATCAGTCCCTGGAGGACATTATGTTTGGGACAGTGGAAGGGCAGCAAAGAAGAAGACCTTCACTGAGGTGGCTGCCTCAATGGGCACATGCATAGGAACAATTGTGAGGATGGTGCGGGACCATGCAGTGTTTCAGTCTGTTGTGTACAGGGTCATTGTGGGTAAGAGCCAACTAGATAGCACCTAACAACAAGTTTCTGAATCTGACCTGAACCTCTGACAGCTCCCTGTGTACTGCTACAAACGTCGAATGATCTTCAGCAAAATTTTACTTATATGTGACATTGATATTGTTCTATAATTTATGCCTTCTGTTGAGTCATCTTAGGATCTTGAGACCAGTGTAGGAAGTTTGATTTTTACTCTACATATGAGGAGCCAGTAGAGGTTTTTGCAGAGGAGTGACATACCCTCAATTATATGTAAAATCTTTATTCTACTTATGTAAAAAATCTATCATGGTCAATGAAAAGAAAGACCCTCTATGAGATGGATTGGTACAGTGGGTGCAACGATGGACTTAATCACAGGAACAACGATGAAGACAGTGCAGGACTGGGCGTGTTTTGAAACCAACACCATGGCACTTAACAACCACAAAGATTAAATAGTAGATATAGAAATTAAAAGATGGTGGTGTAACGAGCTGGCTTCTGCTCTTTATCAATGGGTTTGGCATAGTTTAATATAAATTGGCCTGACAAGCTCACAAGATGAGCTTCATACCAATGGAGAAGCAAAGAGCAGGAAAGCATGACATTTAAGAGATACCTGCTAGACACCTAGGTGGAGCTGTTGAGTAGGCAATTCACAGTAAGAGTTCAGAAGACAGTTTCAGTATAGATTTTAAAATTTGAGAGATGCTAGTATGGGTATATTAAAGAACATGCAACACGACATGATTGCAAAGAGACAAGTATAGGAAGAGAACAGTGTCCAACATTAAGAAGTTGGAGAGAAGCTACCAACAAACAGATGGAGAGGGAGGAGGGGAGAGATGCAGAGAAAGAAAAAAGGAAAGCAATCAGCTGTGACCAACGCTGCTGATGAGTCAAGTCTAATGAAGATGGAAAACTGACCATTGATTTAGCCACATGGAAGTCATTTCTGCTCATCAGAACAGTTTCCCAGAAATGGTAGTGGGGGGATAAAATTTGATTAGGAGAATGTGCTGGAGTTGCTGCTATTTGTAATGGACAGAAACATCCCCAACTGTGTTTGCTGCTTTGTTTTAGAATGGAAATGTCAGGAGAAACAATTGATGACTCAAAAGGGAAGTGAGAATTTTTGTGGTAAGAAAAAAGGCAATACAATCCAGTGCCCTCCTGGAAGTGTTGACCTTGGGTGAGAGACCTTGGATGATTTCTGTATAGTAACATCATAAACAGGAGTGCACGGCAGCCAGCTGGTAGGTTTGGAGATACGTCATGGACCATTATAGACCTTCTCTTCATCTTGTTTTAACTCTGTTAGTGCAAAGGGAAGCCAAGACATCCTTGGAGAGCGAGAACTGGGAAAGAGGGACCAGGTGGAGGTGCCTCAGATTCATTAGCAAACTCTCAAATTCACACTCCAGTTGAAATAGTCAAGAAAAGTCTAAATTCTTTATTTTCTATAATTCACTTACTGTTGGTCTGTGCTTCCACCCCATTTGGAGGGGAAAAGGGGAGCAGGGTCTTATCTCACTACTGCCAATTAATACCTTCGGCTTCAATGTTCTCTATAAATGTCAAATGCTCAGACTTAAAATGTGGCTCTCTAGCAGGACTACTCTTTTCACCGCCCTCTTCTCAGCTAGACTCTGGGTAGGGGGTTAAGCTTGCAGAATATACAGAGCCTTTTATATAGCCTGCCATCCTACTGGTCTCCACTGGGATCCTGGAGGAATCCCAATGTTTGCCAAATTCTGTGGCTGAGGAATCCAACGTCTGCTGTCTTTGCTGAGTCATGCCTGGTGACCTCCACCCTCACCCCACACTCCACTCCACTCAATCAATCCTCCATCAACCTGTTTGCAATGCAGGTATTTCACGCAATCTGCTAAGTGACTCCCATTGCGTGACTGTCCTTACCCCACCATCCACAGCAAACCACGATGGACAAGTTACCCTAAATCCCATCCAAACACATCTGGACTGTGGGACCCAAGCAGGCTGTCTCATACTATAGATATTTTCAGGCACCATTGCCACACTCTTGTCTCCCCCAGGTAGACAATTAGCCCCCTAAGAGGCAGCTTCACACACACAAAAGGTACTCCCCTGTGTTTGGCTTTCTCACAAAGGCAACATCAGCCTGGAATGAAGTCAGGGCCCCCAAGTCAAACTACCTATCTCTTTCCAACACATTCTCTATTCAGAAGAAACAAACTTTTAAATAGAAAGAAACTTTTGACTATCTGACAGTCTTGTGGAACCTCATCATCTCCTTTTCTTTTGACTACCATGTCTAGTTGCTTATCCTGAATGGTAAGAATATCTTCCTTGAATTACAATGAAAATGTGTGATTAGAGTACTCTGGGCATAATTCTTAATAACAGAACACTTGGAACACCTTGGAATTAAGGATTACTAAAAATGAAAATATTGGTTAGTAACCCTGAGGAATTATTGATACCCACGTCAACAACTATAACGGGTACGTTCTACTTGCTCTGTGCAATTTGGAACTGGGCTGAAAATACCTGACATTTCACGACAGGAGCAGGCTTCAAAAAGCCTGAGGGAAAAAAATGAATTGAAAAATCATGGAATTTTCCCACACCCGTTAGGAAGTCTCTCACTGTGTACTATTAAAAGAGTGACTCTTTCAAGCCAGTATTTCACTCTCTGATTGCTTTATTTGTTTATGTTTTCTTGTCATCTGTGTCCTTTTGCTTTACCTCTGTGCTGAGATGATTTTCCAAAGGGCACAATTTCTAAAAATCAAATCAATCAATAAATATGCACGCCTGCTGTCTAAACTATAAACCCAAAATATTATACCAATGATTATGTTGAGATTAGTTATACATTCATTTTAAAGGTCACTCCTCTGAATTGAAGGTTTTCTATCAAACTGACAAATGGCCCTGTTTGGCTCACCCTTGTCTATCCTGTAACAGCTTGTTTTCCTCCAGGAAAAAGAAAGCCTCGTTAATGCAAAGTAGCACACAGCCCATGATGTTAGGACGCCCGTGCTTATTGATACGTACGTGTCACAGCCTTACTTAAAACTTTCCTCCCCCTCAAAGAACACAGAACGGTCATTTTGTTTCCCTAAAGAGGCTTCCTTGGGAATTAGCACTGTACCTAAGGGATCCAAACTGTTTACTTCATTGATTGTTCCCCTTCAATTCAGGATTTGATAGATTCACTCATTAATCACATAGGGTTGTTTATGAAGCAGGAGGTCCAATTCATTTGAGCTAAATGTTTTTTGTGATGCGACAACATGGGCTTTTTGTAGCAAGACAACTGATATTTGCCCTCAAATTATTCATGATTTCTAGTTTTCTGGAATCAATGAGTCCTACTCAATGATGGTTCATTGGATTGAATTTTATTTAAGCTGAACATATATTTAGTAAACACCTACTAAATGCAAGTACTGCCGCATTCCTTACACTCATGAAGGGAATTCTGACTCATAGACACCCTATGGAGGACAAAGTAGAACTGCTCAATAGGCTCTCTGTGATTGTAAATCTTTACAGAAGCAAATAACTCATCTATTTTCTGAGAAGCAGCTGGTGGGTTTGAACCACTGACCTTGCAATTAGCCACCCAATGCCTAACCCACTGTGCCTGCAGAATCCTCACTTGATAAAAGAAATGGGTCTTTTTCAAATTTGCTTCTAGAGAGCAAGGAAGGGGGTTATGTTATTCTTAAATATATCCATCTGAGAGCCCTGTTATGATTACAGTGAGGTGGGTTTCACACACCTTTCATCTGTCTTTACTAGGGATCTGTGTTAAAGGCTGTATGTATAGAGAAGCAGACATAGCAGCTGCTTCAGTGGGTTCTGCAGGGCTCATGTGAAAACCACCATTGGAAGGAGCATGAAGCTTTACCATCAGACAGAAGGGAGTTTTAATCAAAGGAACTCTATGACTTATTGCTTCTATGAGTTAGAGCAAGCTGCTTACTTCTTCTGAGTCTCAATGCCCCCCCCCCTCTAAAATGGGAACAATTTTTTGACAAAGTGGCTTCATGGGGACTGAGATTCAGAGCTACAAAGGCTCCCCAAAGGAGGACTTGAAGGGTGGATGGTGAGAAAATACACACAGAAGCCACCTGACCAGTCTTAGGGGCAAATTGAGTAAATTCTCATGATCAAGGGTTTATATTAAGATTAAAAAACCAACCTCAATGCCACTGAGTTCATTCCAACGGACAGCCCCTGTGGGCTTCCGGGACTAGAGTTCTTTACAGAAGCAGAATGCCTCCTTTTCCTCCCACAGAGCGGTTGGTGGTTTCAAACAACTGAGCTTGCAATTAGCAGCCCAACTCGTCAGCCAGTATACCAATTGAGCTCCTTCCAAAAACCAGACTCACTGTTATCAAGTGGATTCCAACACATAGCAACTGCCGCCAGGGCTCCGTGGGGCTCCTTAGTGGGAAACAAACTGGGATACGTAAGGTGGAGCCATATTTGAAATTGCTAGGTTGAATTTCATCCTTTCTAGTAAGTTCTCAAATGTTGAGGGAATCAGAATCGCTTGTGTAGCTTTCTGAAAACACGAATTCCTAAACACATTGTCAGAGCTTTCACTCAGTAGGTGAGGAATGCACTGCTAAGCCGCACTTTCAGCACGCACTACAGGTGATTCTGAGGCAGCCCTCACACTTCCTGCCACGGATCTGAGAACCAGGCAGGGGGTTCTCTGTTGGAAGAGAAAGATAGTGGGGGTGGGGGAGGGGAATTATCATTGAAGATCAACTTCTCAGCTGTTGATTGTCTATTGTCTAAAATGATGATAGAATAAAAGCGGTGTAGAGGAAGCATGCTTCTAAAAAGGTATCAAAAGGATGGTGATTAATTGAAATGTAAAAATAACAGTCTTAACAAGAAGTCTCTGTCAGTCCTTGCCTCCTGAAGGAATAAAGGAAATGGGAGAAGGTGATGGGTAAAAGAATGGTGTACATATTTGCAGAACAACTCTCTCTTCCCTTCTCACTCTTTGTAAAAACATTTTTCCAAACTTTGGGAAAATTCTTTGCAAAGACTAAACCCACTGGCACCAAGTGGATTCTGATTCCTCGCAGCCCTTATAGGTTTACTGAGACTCCCATAGTGCATGCGAGCAAACAGCCTCTTCTTCCCCATGTGGTGCGCTGATTGATTTAAAATGCTCACCTTGTAGTGAGCAGCCCAATGCCTGCCCTACAGTGACACCAGAACACCTTGGCACAGACTATAGCTTTTTTTTAAAGTTAAAAGTAGAGTCTATCAAGCTTAATAAAAATAATTTCATGAAGGCATCAAAGAACAAAAAATTATGCCATTGTGTGCTCACCTCCCCAATACAATCACTGAAGATAAAGCTGGTGCATAAGCAAATGTGGTGAAGAAAGCTGATGGTGCCCGGCTATCAAAAGATATAGAGTCTGGGGTCTTAAAGACTTGAAGGTAAACAAGCAGTCATCTATTTCAGAAGCAACAAAGCCCACATGGAAGAAGCACACCAGCCTTTGTGATCACAAGTTGTCAAAGGGATCAGTTATCAGGCATCATCAGAACAAAAAATCATATCATTGTGAATAAGGGGGGAGTGCGGAGTGGAGACCCAAAGCCCGTCTGTAGGCAATTGGACATCCCCTTACGGAAGGGTTTCAGGGAGGAGACGGCCAGTCAGGGTGCAATGTAGCAATGATGAAACATACAACTTTCCTGTAGTTCCTAAATGCTTCCTCCCCCACCCCCGCTACCCCACTATCATGATCCCAATTCTAAAAATCTGGCTAGACCACAGGATGTACACTGGTACAGATAGGAACTGGAAATGCAGGGAATTCAGAGCGGATGATCCCTTCAGGATCAGTGGTGAGAGTGGCAATACCGTGAGGGTTAGGGGAGGGTGGGGTGGAAAGGGGGAACCAATTACAAGTAACTACATATAACCTCCTCCCTGGGGGACAGACAACAGAAAAGTGGGTGAAGGGAGACATCAGACAGTGTAAGACATGACAAAATAATAATTTATAAATTATCAAGGGTTCATGAGGGAGGGAACAGCGGGGAGGGAGGGGGAAAAATGAGCTGATGCCAGGGGCTTAAGTGGAGAGCAAATGTTTTGAGAATGATGAGGGGAATGAATGTACAGATGTGCTTTACACAATTGATGTATGTATGGATTGTGAAAGAGTTGTATGAGCCCCTAATAGAATGATTTTAAAATAAATAAATAAGAGAAATCAGGAAAAAATAATTTCGGAAGCTACATCTATCACTATTTTAGCTCTGTGCCCTAAAGGTGCAGTGGTTAAGCTCTTGGCTGCTAACTGAAAGGTTGGAAGTTCAAACCCACCAGTTGCTCAGTGGGAGAAAGATATAATAGTCTGCTTCCATAAAGACTACAGCTTTGTAATTCCCATAAGGCAGTAGTTCCACTCTGTCCTATCAGGCTACTACCAGTCAGATTCAGTTTAACAAGGATTTTTGTTTAGTTGAGCAGAATTCAAAGGGCACTATATAATGTAATTAGGAAATGGTTATGCATCCTCATGGTGGGCAGTTCAAAATCACCAGCAGTTCCTTGGGAGAAAAACTGGGCTTTCTACTGCCATAGACATTTACAGCTTCAGAAACCCCCAAGGAGTTGCTATTGAGCATTGACTCGATGGCAGTGAGGTGAGGGGATATAATATAATAAGGAAGGACTCCTGGTGGCATGGTGGTTACCATTTGGACTGTGATCTGGAAGGTCTACAGTTTGGATCCGGGAGAGAGGCTGGGCTTTCCACTCCCATAAAGAGTGGCAGTCTGATTAACTCACAGGGCAGTTCCACCGTCACCTATAGTCACTGGGAGCAGACATGGATTCGACGGCAGTGAGACTATGATGACCACTAGACTCAGCCAAGAACAAGTGTGTAAGGCTAAAGATGCTTTGAAAACTGAGGGATTCTGGTTTTTTTGTAGTTCCAGAATTGATGGTCTCCAGATCCACAGGCTCTAAAGCACTCAGAGAACTTTGCTTTTAGGACTGACTAGGATTAATCCATAACTGTTAGTGCCTCCCTACTGCCTGATTAAAACTCTCTACCCACAAGTAAGTCTAAGTACCAGCCTGAGTGGAGTGATTGGAAATGGAGTGACTCTTTCAAGCATATGGTTTATGAATAAAATCCATTCCTTCGTCTTCTAAGAATCTGTAGGTCAGTCACTCCAAAACCAAAAAGAAACTCACTGCCGTGGAGCCAATGCTGACTCACAGAGGCCGCCTGGGGGTTTCCAAGACTGTACCTGTTTCCAGGAGCAGAAAGCCATGCCGCTCACAGCCCAACGCATAGCCTCTACACCACAGGGGGCCTACGCAGGCTCGGTGCATACATTTCTTATTTTGCCTTACTTCATTTAATTTAAAAGCTGCAAGTGCAGCAAGTAAAGGTAATTGCAATGAAAACATTGTAGTGATTAAAGTTTGGTTCAATAGTTTCAAAGTGAGGCTATGTTTAAATAACATTAAAGGACAAGTAAGTTCTGAGCCAGACACTCGTAACTCAAGGGCTACCTTTATGTCAAGGTTTACCCAATTCACTAATGAAATCACTGCTTGAAGACTGACCCATTTCCCAAGTTATGTTAAGATGTTGTTTTGAATGTTGTCTTGTTAGGGACCAACTCACAGCACCCCTATGTCCACTAGACCAGAGCGCTGTCCAGTCCGGGGCCATCCCTACAAACGTTATTTTTGAGTCCATTATTGGAGGCACCGTATCAACCCATCTCTTCGAAGGCCTTTCCCTTTTTCACTGACCCTCTACTTTACCAAGCATGATGTTATTGTCCAGGGATGATCCCATTGGATAGCATATCCAAAGTACATTGAATGAAGTACCGTATAGACTCAAGTATAAGCTGACCTGAATATCAGCCATGGTATCTAATTTTGCCACAAAAACCACAATTAAAAAAGTGCTGAAAAACTCGGCTTATACACAAGTATATATGGTACTTGCTTCTATGGAGCATTCTGGTCATACTTCCAAGACATATTTGTTCATTTCTCTGAAAGTCCACGACACACTGACATTCTTTGCCAACACCGTAATTCAAAGGCATCAATTCTTCATTAGTCTTGCTTATTCCTTACCCAGCTCTCCCATGCATATGAGAAGACTGACAATATCATAGCTTGAGTCAGGCACACTTAGTCGTCAAAATGATATTTTTGCTTTTTAAAACTTCAATAAGGTCTTTTGCAGACTTGCAGCAGACTTGCAAAATGTGATAGGTCGCTTGATTTCTTCAATGCTACTTCTGTGAGCATCGACTGTGAATTTAAGTAAAACGAAATATTTGCCATCTTCAAATATTTGCCAACTTCATTTATTGCAATGTTGCCTATCAGCCCATTTGTGAAGATCTTTTCTTCTTTATGTCTGGGCGGTATAAGGGCGTCAAGCCCTGTTCAGTTTCAGCAAACTTGGTTGTGTTTTCTTCCTTCCTCATCTCCTACTGCACTCTTCTGCATATAGTCTGGTTTCTTGGATTATTTGCTTAGCATACATAACAAATAAGTAGGCTGTGTTCTCTAGAGAAATTAGACTAGTGAGATAGATAGATATTGAAATATAACATATATACATATGTATATATATTCAAGAGAGAAATATAAATTTATATCAAGAAAATGGGTGACACAGTTGTAGAAGTGGGTGAGCTCAGTCCAATTTCAAGTACACAGAAATTAAGCTGAAGGCTTCTCCCAACTCCAGCAGCTTCAGGGGCTGATAAATCCAGTATCCATGGGACCTCACAGGCTACCAAAGTAGATGAATCCAAGATTTAAGTCAAAAAAAGCAGAGGTTGATGAGACGGATGCAGGATCCACACCCAGAAAAAAATTCAGCAAGATTTCCAGAGCATCCATGTATAGAAGGTCACACACCAAGGAAAACTCTTTCCAATTGCATCAGAGCTGTGAGCTGAATGAGAGTTACACTCCGCCCTCATCTACAAGTCCGTGCTTGCTCACAGCAGATCCCATCATCGAGTTGATTACATTATGTCAGATGACATCATAGGGGGTTTCTAAGCCTCAATTGCCAAACAACTGAAAATCCTGACCGGGCCAAGTTGACCCAAAACATAGCTATCATATATGGTGAAGAGATTCAACTCTGGCATATACCTTTCCTGATTTTAAAGCATAACTGTATCTCTCTGTTCCATCTGAACTGCCTCTTGGTCTATAAAAGAACATCTGTTATAATTTCCCATTAGTAACAAGAAGTTTTTATTTCACATTAGAAATAACTTTCTTAATGCTTATGTAATAACTGGTGTACATTAGGCACCATTCTAAGCATTTTGTATACATTACTCACTTAATATCTTAAGTAGTCCTTTGTGGTAATTGCTATTATTTCCCATGACATATAGCTAGTGGGGGACAGGGCCTGCCTTCAGAGTCCACCCTCAGAATCACTGAACTTGCTCATCTCCCTGAGAGACACATCACTTGAAGCTTCCCGGAACAGAATGCCTTCTTATAGCAGTAGGTGATCAAAAGTAGAATGCGGGAGAGATATGCCTTTAGAAGGGAACATGACCTTTCCTCACCACATAATTTGAATATAATTACCTGAACATAATTACATGAAAATCGCTGTACTCATTTTTAGTGTGTGTGTATAAAGATAGATAGATACATGCATATATATACTGATTGATTTTTAATGTAAACGTATTTTGGGCAACTAAATTTAGACTTGGACCCTGTGCCAATTACCTATTTCCACAATATTGGTGCATAATCAAGTATCCCAAAATTTACTTTTAAAACAATAATTTCCTTCTCCTGAGTCCATAAGAGATCAGGACAGGCTCAGCTTGCCTCACTCATACCTCTGCAACTAACAGAGGGTCGAGCAGGCAGCTCTGCTAATCTGAGCCAGGTTAAAACAAACACCCACTACCACTGAGTCACTTAAAACTCCTAGTGATCCTGTACCCCAAACTCACTACTATCTAGTCAATTCAACTCAGAGTGACCTTAAAAGACAGTAGAACTGTCCCCACGAGTTTCCAAGACTATAAATGTAGAAAGTTTCACCCCTGAAGTGGTTTTGAACAGCTGACCTGGTGGTTGGCAGCCCAACACATAATCACTATGCCACCATGACTCCTCTACTGACCCTATCAATAGGGCCGAGTAAAATGATCCTTTTAGGTTTCCAAGGCTATAAATATTTAGAGAAGCAGAAAGCGGCATCTTTCTCTCATGAAATTACTAACTGGTGGATTTGAACTGCCCATCACATAGCCCACTCTGGAGTGCCTCCTCTGAGCCAGGCTTCAAGAGTCACTGCCACCCAGTGAATGCTGCTGCCTGAGAAGACCTGACAATACTAACCAGTCACATGATCGTGATTTCAATCAAGGGCACAGGTACGCGAGGTCTAGATTTGGACGTGTACACGGTCATCCACCAGCTCAGAAGCAAGAGGTGGGGAAACGGATCCCATTTTATAATGTAAGAAGTTCCAAAATTACATTGCTAAGGATGTGACTCAAGGGGAATACATGGGCTCAATCCAATATTGCACATTGTATTATTCTGACACATACTAATATATGGTCAATTCCCAACTAATTCAAAGTGAACATGGAACATACAAGATAAGACCATATTCTAGGCACACGACCATCCCTAAAAATTTTAAAGCAATTGAAATAATAAAAAGTACTTTTTCTTTTTTTTTAAATCATTATATTGGGAGCTCGTACAATTCTTATCACAATCCATCCATCCATTGTGTTAATCACATTTGTACATTTGTTGCCATCATCATCATTCTCAAAACGTTTTCTTTCTAAAAAAGTATATTCTTTTAAAAAAAAGTGCATTCTTAAACCATACCGGAAGCCAATAATAGGCAAATGCCTAGAAAAACCTCAAATACCTGAAATTAAGCAACAAATTCCTAAATTATCCCTGGAGCAAAGAGGAAGCCTCCAAAAGAAGTCTACAAATATCTTTAACTAAATGGGAAAAATATAATCATTAAACTTTCTCATCTTCTTGTTATATATATATTTCAAAATTTGTATAATACATCTAAAACAGTGCTTAAAGGAAAATTTTTAGCATTACATGTTAAGAAAGAAGGTCTAAAATCAATATAAAGTTTCCTCTTTAAACTAGAAAAAGGAAAGCAAATTAAGTCAAAGTAAACAGGAGAGAAATAATTATTACAACAGAAATTAAAAACACAAATACGATTAAGAAAAGTCAATAAAAGCTGGCTCACACTAAATGAAGTTGAAATGTTAGAATTTCTATGATTTATAAGATGTTGTTTTTCATTTTTCAGTCTTAGAAAAATTTTACATTGTCTTTAAAGAACTCCAGAGAGTTTTTGTTTATGAGTCATATCTACCTATATTTGCCATGTTAAATTTTTGATTGAGAAATGTTTAAAGCACAAGAATGCACAAGCACATATTCCATTAGCCTTCACAGACATCTTAACATCATATATCATGGACCCTAGAATATTCATTTCCCAATTGAGTAAAAATAAGAGTGCACACGTGGACAATAAGAGTGGTTGTCAGAAGGAA
Organism: Tenrec ecaudatus; assembly: GCF_050624435.1. Classification (NCBI taxonomy): domain Eukaryota; kingdom Metazoa; phylum Chordata; class Mammalia; order Afrosoricida; family Tenrecidae; genus Tenrec; species Tenrec ecaudatus. Next base: position 55,192,453 of record NC_134542.1, read on the forward strand.
GAAAAACTCTGTTGGAAAGTGTATACTCTAAATGCTCCATAGAAGAATGGCCAGCCTCTGTCTCACACGCTCCGGCCATGGTAGCAGGAGGCATCAGTGCCTGGGACAGGGCATCACACTTGGTACAGGATTATCCTAAAAGAGGAAGACTCTCAGGAGAAGGACTGCTACAGTAGCTCTAACAATGGACTTAAACACATCAATTGTAAGGACGTCCCAGGAAAGGCCAGCGATTTGTTCTGTTGTATATAGGGTAACTGTGATTTCTGACTTGACAGCATTTAGTAACTTTTTTGGGAAAAATGAAAGGCTTTTAGGGATGCCTAGCTGTCCCCAAATATTTTTGAGAGTCTGAAGAGCAAGTTATCCAAAGGTTTAGGTAGATCGACATGTTGAGTTAATTTATCATAGCAAATTTGCTCGGCACTCTCAGATCTAGATCCCCCTGAGGCCAAGAGAACGCTCTTACCAGGCTGTCTGATCTACCTTCTAGAGGGGGTGCCCACATCCTTAAGTATCTGTGGTAGAGACTCTCTGCAAGACACGAAACAGAGCCAGATTGCTGCCCTCAAACTATAAAACTCCTTACCAAGTTCTCATCTGCTTCTCTCCATATCCTGCAACATACAAGGCACTTCCCAAAGTTTGTGGAATTATCCCATTTTCTTTTAATTCCATTTTCCCAAAAACTTTTTGAAGGCCCCTCATGTTGAAGGGGCAGAGGAACAAGAATGTCCGTGTGGTAATTAGAGACCATGTCAACTAGACGCTACTGGCTAGGGGTGGAACTCAGCCTCTGAAACAAGTGGAAACTTGATTGAGTGACCTTTTCTATAAAAGCAAGATTGAACAGAGAGGATTTCTCCCCCATTTCACTTTTCTCCTTGCTAGGATTACACCGGAACTGTATCTGTCTCCAGGGTCAACCCCATGTGGGCCACCAAACCCTGAGGGTTGGCCTAACCCTGCCCTGCTTCCACCAACCTTCGACCCACCTGACTATGTTCGCTGGCCTTGTTATCTCCTGGCTTCCGGCTTCACCTGTCCTCTCATCGGCCACCAGCTCCCAGACTCGGAAAAGGAGCCCCACTAGCATTGAACTTACGGACTTAAGTTAGACTGGCTGGGGTACCTTCTTAATGTATACTTGCTTCTTGATATAAAGTACTTTCTTTTTTGTTTGTTTGTTTGAATTGGACTTTTTTATCATTTTATTGGGGGCTCGTACAATTCTTATCACAATCCATACATACAACCTTTGTGTCAAGCACATTTGTATATTTGTTGCCATAATCATTCTCAAAACATTGCTTTCTACTTGAGTCCTTAATATCAGCTCCTCATTCCACCCCCTCCCTCTCCACTCCCCCCTGCCTCATGAACCCTTGATAATTTATAAATTATTATTTTGTCATATCCAACACTGTCCAACGTCTCCATTCACCCACTTGTCTGTTGTCCGTCCCCCAAGGAGGAGGTTATATGAAGATCCTTGTAATCGGTTCTCCCTTTTTACCCCACCTTCCCTCCACCCTCCCAGTATCACCACTCTGACCACTGGTCATGAAGGGATTATCTGTCCTGGATTGCCTGTTTCCAGTTCGTATCTGTACCAATGTACATCCTCTGGTCTAGCCAGATTTGTAAGGTAGAATTGGGATCATGATAGTGGGAGGAGGAGGCATTTAAGTGGAGGAAAGTTGTGTGTTTCATCGTTGCTACCCTGCACCCTGACTAGCTCGTCTGCTCCCTGCAACCCTTCAGTAAGGGGGTGTCCAGTTGCCTACAGATGGATTTTGGGTCTCCACTCTACACTCACCCATTTACAATATGATTTTTTGTTCTTTGATGCCTGATACCTGATCCCTTCGACACCTCATGGTGAACCAGGCTGGTGTGCTTCTTCCATGTGGGCTTTGTTGCTTCTGAGCTAGATGGCTGCTTGTTTATCTTCAAGCCTTTAAGACCCCAGATGCTATATCTTTTGATAGCCGGGCACTATCAGCTTTCTTCACATTTGCTTATGCACCCATTTGTCTTCATTTATCATATCAGGAAGGTGGGCACCCAGATATGATTTTTTGTTCTTTGATGCCTGATACCTGGTCCCTTCTACACCTCATGATCACACAAGTTGGTGTGCTTCTTCCATGTGGGCTTTGTTGCTTCTGAAGTAGGTGGCTGCTTGTTTACCTACAAGGCTTTAAGACTCCAGACACTATATCTTTTGATAGCCGAGCACCATCAGCTTTCTTCACCATGTTTGCTATGCACACATTTGTCTTCAGCGATCGTGTCGGGTAGGTGTGCATCATGGAATGCCAATTTAATAGACAAAATGTTCTTGCACTGAGGAAGTACTTGAGTGGAGGTCCAATGTCCATCTGCTGCCTTAATACTAAACCTATAAATATACGCACATAGATCTATTTCTCCACTATCCTACATAAATATATTTACATTAATATATTTACATGCCTATATTTAGACCTCTATAAATACCCTTTGCCTCCTAGTTCTTTCCTCTATTTTCTTTTACTTTCCTCTTATTCCACAATCATGCTCAACCTTCATTTGGTTTTCAGTAATTTCTCTGTTACATTCCGCTTGCTGAATCTCTACCAGGCCCCTCACACCCTCCTTGCCACTAATTTTGGATCACTTGTTGCTCCCTTGTCCCTGGGTTGGTCAACAGCACCTCCTTACCCCCGCCTCCCCTTCTCCCATGTCCCCCAGAACCATCGGTACCGTTGTTTTCTCCTCCAGACTGTTCATCCAGCCTATCTTATCTAGACAGATCTGCAGAGATAATGTGCACCCAAAAAAGAGGCATAACTAGACAAAGCAACAAAAGACAACACATCGATGACAACAAAAAAGAAAACCAATGACCTATAAAAGAATAAATTAATTTTTTTAAGTTTTAAAAATCTTAAAAAGAACAAAAAACCTGTAAATAGATCAAGGTCTGATTTTTGACCTCTAGGCATGTCCTCCATCAAGTCCAATGGGGTGCCACAATCTGGCCCCTAAGTCTACCCTTTGCACTCCCTGGGAGCTCCCTCTCTGCTCCCCCCGTTGCTCTACCCAGCCACATGGTCCACTCTGTGCACTGGTTGTTCAGAATTGGGATATCGTCCTCCAGGCCTGGTGGGCCAGGGTGTGCTCCACTCTCTCTTCCTCCCCCTCCATTTACTCCTGTGTGCTCTGATCAGATATGTCCTTCTCCCTGAGCTGCAGCTTCAGTACTGTCCTCTGAAAAAAATTCTTCTGGGGGAAGGGGCAAGGAAAGCACTACATTTTGAAACCATAATAAGATATGCAGATCCAGTGCCATCCTCTAAAAAAGAAAACCTAAAGTAAATTCTTTTGTCCTCTAAAATAAATTCTTCTGGGGGCAGGGACGATTGTGCATATAGCTGGTTAAAGTCCATTGTTGTACATAAATGTGTGTCATGGTTTGTTTCTCTAGACATCCCAGGCTAACACAGGCCTGTTGCAATCAAGTGGATTCTGGCTTTTTTAAAGCATAGAACTTCCCACACAGGGTTTCCAAGTTCATATGCTTCAAGAGAGCAGTTTTTCCCACAGTCTCTAGAAGAGCAAGTGGGTCAAGTGACCAAACTTTTAAGTTAGAAGCTGAGCATGTAATCACAGGATCCCCTAAAAAATAGCAAGGATATATTAGGTAAGTCAGAAAAAGGTTTCAACCTCACACGTTTATTCCAAACAAACCATGATTAATCGGATGTCTGCCATTGGTAGATAACTGCAGCCAAGTTTTCTCAGTAAGACACTGCTCTTATTAGGGGTGAAATAGTGATTACGCCTTGGGCTGCTAATCACAAGATCAGCAGTTTGAAAGCACCAGGTGCTCCATTGGAGATAGATGAGGCTTTCTACTCCCACAGAGAATTATAGTCTCAGACACTCAGTAGGGCAGTTCTACCCTGTTTGATAGGGTCACCAGGAATAGGTATTGACTCAATGGCATTGAGTTTTGTTTGGGTTCAAAATAAAAGTGGCTTCAGAGGTTCAAAACAGTGGCTTCAGAGGGAATCAGCTGGGCCAGGTAAGCTCAAAGGAGAAGCCAGCTCAGAGGGCCATTGTGATTGATTTCTCAGGATTCCAACAAGGTAAACATCATAGATTTTTCACAAAAGACATAAGACAATCATGGGGGCTTATTATGAAAAAGTTTTAAGAAAATTGAATTGACGGTGTGTGGGGGGAGCCTGAAAGAGTAATGCTGAAGAGATATTGCTCATCAAAACAATACACCTGCTAATTTCCACAGATAGCAAAGTCAGTCCTACAAGAATTTAATCGGGAAACCTTATCCTGCCCACCCGACAGGGCCTGATCAAGCCTTTGCAGAATTCTTGTTCCCAAACTCCAAAGGAAATTTAAAAGAAATATTATTTGAGTCACTTGAGAATGCCAAAACGTACGGGTGTAAATCGAAGAATGCACTCTTCCTTGGGGAAGGGTTAGAAGATGAAAGCCTCGCCTTCAGAAGCATATAGACCTGGTAGGAGCACATGTCGCGACAGTCGTTTCACATTTTGACATCTTTGTTTAATAAACATGTCTATGATCTCATAGCATTTATTCTCATGTATAAAAATTCTACATATTGGAGTTCTGGGGTTTTGGAATACAGAATATAGTCGTGAAGAAAAGATAAATGCATATATACTGTAAAGCACTGGAATATGGAACTGAAGGTAAAAGCAAAATCTCACTGCCATCACGCCCATTCCAACTCCTAGTGGCTCTAGGAGGCAGAGTAGAGCTGTGCCTGTGGGTTTCTTTCTTAATAGATTGTTTTGTTGCCCTGTGGATTTCTAAGACTGTAAATCTTTATGAGAATAGTCTCATCTTTCTCCCTTGGAACGACTGGTGGTTTCAAACCACTGACCTTGTGGTTATGCAACCAGGACTCCAAGTAAGGGCAGAATCATAGAATCTTGGCCAGGATTGTACCAGGAGAGAGTGCCTGACTTGACATTGTCAAATAAGGCTTCATCGAGAAAGTGGAAGAACAACGCATCTTTAAAAAATTCCTTTTGTTTTATTTCTCCATCCCCTCTCTTTAAATCTCCACTGAATAGACATTTGAAGTTTTTTGTTGTCTTCTGTTCACAAGTTAGGCTGATAACCAGCATATGTCTTAGTGCCTTCATCAATACTCCTGGTTGTGAACTACAGAAGTCAATTTGCAAAGAAATAGAAGGTACTCATGATGCCAGGGAGTCCCCAGAACCCATGTGCAGAGTCTGGCCCTGTCTCAAGCGGGATTGGCGTGAGAACATGAAAGTCTGCCAGAGATACAGCTCCTCTTTGCACATCTGCTCGATCCTTCTCACTGGGCAGCAGGAATTTGAGCTTTTCTCAGCACATAAAATAACATGGCTTCCCCCAAGTCCAACATTTATGGATCATTGTAGCTGCCTCCTAGACCTGTTTTCAAACTCTCACAGATAAAGTGGCCAAGTTTAAGTCAGGTACCAGCTGACTAGAATTCAGTCAGCTATGCTGGGAGGAGGGAGGCACTGCCTAAACCAAACTTCTGAGGGCAGTAAATGCAGAGGACTGGACAAATACTTCAAAATACATCTAAAAACCTGAGAACCACAACTGAGAAAGGAGAACAAATATGAGAAAACTTCAAAATAGCAGGTCTGTCATGACAAGGACAAAGGGACCCATTTTTCTTACTCACCAGTTCGCCTTTGGACTCTATGGACTTTCTACATGGACTTGGTTCAACCCACATACTCAACAGCCTCGAGGAAAGGGACACAGTGGAGAAGGCTGCTTAGGTGGTGCCATTTAAGAATGCTCTGGCAGGTGCTCCGTTCCCTCTTCCCGAGATAATTCATCACTGTGGCTTAGTCATCGGCCTTGGCACTGATGGTGTCGAAAAGCTCCCCGGGCGATTGTAATGTGCAGCCGTACTAGAGAACCACTGCACGAGCAGAGAATGGGAAGGGTAATAAAGAAGTTATTGCAGAAGGGTGTGTATGCCACTGATGCGCTTCTCCTACCTCAGGGTTCACATGAGCACTCACTGATTTATTTGGCAAGTATTTGAAGTGCTTTCTGTGCTCTCCAACAATGGTGACTACGGTAAGCTTAGCTCTTAGATGTCCTTAGAGATTCTCTAGTGACAGACAAACAATCTCCTTGGGTGCTGGGAAAGTACACAGAACGGGTACATAGTCTAATGAGGGCTGAGGCAGTTAAGAGTCTTACAGAAAGAAATACCAAATGGGTCATTCTTAATTGTTTTAATTCTTGATAGAGATCTCAACATGCCAATTTTTTTAGCCCATCTATCCATAGTGATTTTAAAATATTTTTTCCTCTTTAAGGTGACTCATGTTCTCCACGTTGCATGCGAGTTGCAAATTCTTTCCTCGGTGATTTTACATGAGCATTTCTATATTGGAGCTGTCAAAAACCAATCTGTTATCTTCCAGGAAGTTGAGTTTATTGAACACAGCAAAATAAAACTACGCTTTATTTCAATTCATAGTTCTTCGAAAGCAGAAATTTAAATGGATGAGCCCCTCACTCAGTCTTTAGCAACAAATCTCAAAGAAACATTATAGAATTTCCCCTTCAGGGGAGTGCGTGATGGGGAACCAATGCCCATCTGTAGACAGCTGGACATCCCTTGCAGAGGGGTAGTGGGGAGGAGATGAGTCACTCAGGGTTCAGTGTAGCAACAATGAAACTCAAAACCGTCCTCTGGTTCCTGAATGCTTCCTCCCCTCCTGATTATCATGACCCCAATTCTACCTTGTGTACTTGGTTATACCAGAGGATGTACAGCGGTGCAGTAGGGATCTGGAAACACAGGGAATCTAGGACGGACGAACCCCTCAACACCAGCGGTGGGAATGGCGACACCGGGAGGGAAGGGGGTGTAGAAAGGGAGAACAGATCTTGCAAATCTATGTGTAACCTCTCTGGGAGATGGGCAATGGGAAGCTGGGTGAGGGGAGACACCGGGAAATGTAAGATAAAATAATAATTTATAAACTATTAAGGGAGCAGGGAGGGAGAAAAAAGGAAACCGAGCTGATTCCAGGAACCCAAGTGGAAGGCAAATTTTGAAAATGACGAGGGTAACAAATGTATAAGGGTGCTTTGCTCAATTGATGTATGGATTGTGATAAGAGTTGTATGAGCCAAAAAAAAAAAAAAGAGTTGTATGAGCCCCAATATTTTTTTTAAAAAGAATTTCCCCTTCAACACCATTTTATTCACTCTTAGACAATTATATAATTCTGGCACCTTTTTCTAATGAGGTGTTTATTTTTAACAGTTCAGTTGTTAATTTTGCTGAGAAATGTAACAGAAAATATTGTCACTGAATTTTCCTGTAGAAATGTGTGGCTAGATTTCCTGTGATGGTTTACAACCATCTACCCTCTGACCAATTTGCAATGGAATTGATGGAGCTGTTATTGCGAGGTGCTGTTGATTCAGTTCCTTAAGTACAAGAGACAACATATCGCCAGGGCTTGGCCCATGCCCAGTCATTGCTCTCGAGCCCGTTGCTGCAGGCACTGTGGTAATCCGTCTCTGAGGGCCCTCGCCTTCACTAACTCCATATTTCACTACGCATTATCTGCCCTTCCCCAAGGACTGGTCCCTCTTGAGAACGTTTCCAAAGGACAGGGGCCAGTCCCACCATTTCTCTTCTGCCTGTTCTTCCAGAATAGGTTCATGCGACAAATTTAGGTGCCAGTTATTTTTCCCTAGCTGAATTAAATTACTTTTAGGCTCATTTGACTGTTCCAGGTCATATTAATTTCAATTTCTTGACAATAGAAATGACATATACATTAATTTTGAAATCCACACATGTAGAAATTTTGTTTGTTTTGTTTTTTAACCGCCCCTGGGAACAGGTGAGGACGAGGGACCAGGTGCTGGCTCAGCCTCGGCAAGTGGCTCTAGGCTCTAGGCTCAAGCCTTTGTGCTGGGCCCTGGGTGGCCACCTCTAGACCTCATCCCCGGCAGGGGAGGTAGGTTCCTGGGACAGGGCAAGGCGGGGAGGGCCCAGGCTCCAGGCACCATGCTGTAGTCTGGCAGGGCTGCCGCTTAGGCCCTGGCTCCCCAGATCCTCGAGGGGCCTGCGCCCCAGCCTCCATCACCTACCTCCATGAAGCCGATCCCATGCAGAAAGTTTTTGAAACTGTCAAAATGTAGTGTCTAATGTAAAGGCTGTCCATTACTCAGCTTCTTACTGCCGAAGATGAAAGTTAGTGAGAGAATAATTGGAAAAGGCACTTGTACTGTCAAAAAAGTCATAGAATGTGACTTGTTAAAAGAACTATCTTACCATGGTGTTCCTCTAGCCAGTATCCAACTCCTGGTTTCACTCAAAACGAGTTAGTTTTCCATTACTGCCCAACAAATTACCACAAGCGTGGAGGTTTAAAACAAAGTAAATTTATTCTCTTACTGTCTCCCTAGGTGTGTTAGTCTGGGTAGACTAGAGAAACAAATTCATAGACACTCATATGTGTATAAGAAAGAGCAATTGTATATAAAGAAGACATTCCAGCTCAGTCCAGATCAAGTCCATATAAGTCCAATATGAGCCCATATGTCGGATACCAGTCTATAAATTCCTCTTCAGATTCACGCAGCAATGCAATGGCACTGAATGCAGGAAGATCATGTGCCAGTGGATAAAATGTTGTGGATCCAGTGGTGGTGGAAGTATCTCAGTGCCGGCATGGGTCTGTAGTGGCTCCTTGAGCTCCAGGGCTCTGGTTCCATCAGTTTAGCTCCATGTATATTGTCAGCAAGAAGACGAAGCAGTGTCTCCCACCTCCAGGGAGGAAGACAGGAATTACCAGAATCTTCAGGTCATGCTCACACAGAGGCATAATTAGCTATACCTGACTGACAGGCTAGACTCCACCCCTAACCTATTTAACAAGATAACATGAAATTATATAACTCCCACACCAGGTTAAGGTTGGTAAGCTTAGACTCACTAGGTGGAGTCAAGGTGTTATCAGAGAACTGATGCTTTTCAAAGTGGTGGTGGCTTAGTGGGAAAGGTGCTGAGCAGGTTTCAGGGAAGCATCCAGGCTGACAGACTAGGGCAGTCTGGCTATTGGCCAATGAAGGTACCTAGCAGAGAGCAGAGTTTCCTTCTTCAGTAATGCTGACAGAAGTCTATTCTGTTTCTTCACTGGCTCTCAATTGACAGCCACTCTGCCTTTAGAGGCCAGGCCACCCTTACCTCAAAGTTCCTGTCATCCTTCCTGAAAGGAAGTACAGCAGATCTAGCGCCTCTCATACTTCAAGTGTGCCCTATATATAACCTTAGCTGAATTGGGCTATAGGCTGCTGTTTAAAATACTGAAATCACATTTCCCTAATTATTACTAATTTGTAAAACCAATAGCATTTCAATTCACCAGGGTCAATACTTTATGACTAGAAAAAACCCTTGACAAGGAAAAATGATATAACTATATTTAACTATTTCCCTAGAGGATGCCCAGTGGTCTTGTCAAGTTAAGGACTAAACTGCCAAGATTGGTGATTCAGACCCACCACTCACTCCGCTACAGTAAAACCTTAGAGTACAGACCCTAGGGTCTGTCTTATAGGTATTGGTCAATGGCAGTGGATGAGTTTTCTGATTTATTCCTCCCCAAAATAGTTTTGGTCCCACATCATACAAGTAAATACAAACGGGTATCAAAAAACCCTTGAAACTGCGCTGGGCAGAGAGGACTTTCGTAGTACATATTTTTCCCACCAGGCGAGCATCAAGCAACTCGCTCTGATTGAGTGCATCCAGTGGTGTTGCCTGAGGTTCTCTCTGGTCACAGTGAATTTTTTCGTAAAAGCAGTTTCACTCAAACCTCATTTTTTGTGATGCCCAATTTAAGAGAACAGCAAGTGTCAGTGAAATTTTGTTTCCTACTTGGGAAAAATGCCGTAGAAACTGCTGTGATGTTGAACATAGCTTACAAGGACATTGCTATGGGTAAAACTCAAGTGTATGAGTGATTTTGTTAATGACAAATCACAGTTTGGATGTCTATCAACTTCCCAACTACACAAAAGGTTGACTAGTAGCACATTTGGAGATCATTCCACCAGGTCAGGCTGTTAATCAAACTTTCTATCTAGAGGTTCTGAAAAGATTTCCTAACAGTGTGTGACCAGAAAGGCCTGCTTTGTGGCAGACGGGGGACAGGTTATGCCACCATGACAATGCACCTGTTCACACAGCCATCTTAGTGCACGTCTTGGGGCAAAAAAACAGCATGCCTCTCTTGCTCCACGCACCTTACTCACCTGACCTTGCTCCATGTGACTTCTTTTTGTTTCTGTGAATAAAGAGGGACATGAAAGGACAGTGATTTGACAGCATAGAGGAGCTGAAGGGAAAAAGGGGGATGAGTTTGAAAAATGTTTCCAAGAATGGAATCACAGATTTGACAAATGTATTAAGTGTAATGGAGAATACTTTGAAGGTGATAGATAAGGTTTTGTAAAAAACTTTAAAACATGACTTTAAAAAGAAAATCAGTGGGGTTTTTTGGGTACCCTCTATGTACAAGAAAACTTACTACAAGCCTCAAAAAGGACAGAAAGGTACAGATATGAAAAATAACTTGCCAATATCTTCAAATGCAAATACATCATTTTCTTTTTATCTCAAACACTACAGTTTCTGTTGATTTTACTCTAAAACCTTTTATAATGGACACTTCTGTTGATTCACCACAAGATGGAGACACATCACATGAATTTGAATTTTGTTTCCAATAAAACATGATTTAAATGCACTTTGAAATGATAGCAGGAGCATCTGCTTATGCAAGACTTAAAAACTATAAGCAGCATCCAGGAAAAGATAAAGGTTTAGATTTACAAAATAACTTCCAATGGTTAGGCAATAAGTAACTGACACATTAGCACGTGACACAGACACCAAAAAAATCTTTCGTTGATCTACTTTAAAAGAAAGTTGAGTTCTACCAAGTGTCACCTTCTAGCCCTTTGTCCTATGGTGCCTGCCAGCTTGCAGAAAACTAGACCAAACGAACACATATGTACTATTGCATTCAAAATAAAGAAACCAGCAAATTCAAATGACATTCAACTATTCCCAGTTAGGAAATAGATCCAGTGATTTCTGTTGTGATCATCCTTTATAGATTGGCAACTTCTAGTTAACTCTGTATGACTAAAATAGCTTTACTTGGCCTTATATTCCTCTGAAAATACTTTTTATTTTCCTCTGCAAATACTTTGTCAGTTTTTTCAGTAGAATACATTCTAGACAGGGCTTCAACCCGATGCTACGAATTTGCCATTCCACTGAATCAGAGTTTTCAAGCTTAGCAGAAAATGTAATAGATTACTTACCATATATACTCGAGTATAAGCCGACCCAAATATCAGCCAAGGCACCTAATTTTACCACAAAAAGCATTAAAAATGTGCTGAAAAATTCGGCTTATACATGAGTACATACAATATGTTACTATTAAATCTCATCATCACAAACTGTAAAAATTATTTAGAGATGGGGGTGCATAAATGGTATAGAAAGGATGCTTTACCCTAATGAACCATCCATGCAAAAATCCTTAACAAAATACTAGCCAACAGAATACAAAAGTATATAAAACAAATAATGCATCATGACCAAGTGGGATTCATACCAGGGATGCAGGGATGGTTCAACATACAAAAGACGATCAGTATTATTCGTCACATTGACATAGTCAATGGAGAAAAGACTAACACAAAAAAGGGGACCAGGCAAGTATGCCCTTTGTCCCCCCTCTTACTTAATATCGTGCTGGAGGTTTTAGCTAACAGCATAAGGCAAAGAAGTGACATCAAAGGTATTTGGTGAAGGAAGAGGTGAAACTAGCGTTATTTGCAAATGATATGATTTCATATATGGAAAATCCCAAAAGTTCCACAAGGGGAGTACTGGAAGCAATAGAGGAGGTTCGGCAGAGTGGCAGGATACAAGATCAACAAACACAAGTCCAACGGACTGTTATACACATCGGATAAGACCACAGAAGAGATAACAAAGGTAGTACCCTTCACAATAGACAAATACAAACTGAAATATCTAGGGATATACCTGACTAAAAGAACAAAAGATCTATATGGGGAAAACTACACAACATTATTACAAGAAACCAAGAGTGAGCTCAACAAATGGAAGAATATCCCATGTTCATGGATTAGAAGACTCAATATAGTCAAGATGTCAGTTCTGCCAAAGGCATCATATAAGTTTAATGCAATCCCGACACAATTACCCTCATCGTTCTTCAAAGACATGGAAAGAATGATGACCAAGTTCATATGGAGAGGGAAGAAGCCCAGAATTAGCAGAGAACTCCTTAAGGACACAGTGGGAGGGCTTGCTTTACCTGACTTTAGCCCATATTATACAGTCACAGTTGTCAAAACCGCATGGTATTGGTACAATGACAGATACTCAGACCAATGGAAAAGAACTGAAAACCCAGAAATAAAATCTACAGCATACAGACAACTGATCTTTGATAAGGGCCCCACAAATGTCAAATGGGAAGCAGATGCCCTCTTTTAATAAGTGGTGCTGGAAAAAATGGACATTTACCTGCAGAAAAATGAAGCAAGACCCTTTTCTCACTCCATGCACAAGAATAAACTCAAGGTGGATCACAGACCTTGAAGTTAAACCCCAAACTATTATGGCCATCAATGAGGGAATGGGGACCAACTTGAGAACTTTGGAACAGGGAATACATAGGTTATCAGAAATAGGGAAGGACACACACACAGAGGCACAAATAGACAAATGGGATATACTGAAGATAAAACACCTGTGTACATCGAAAGAATTCACCAAGAAAGTAATAACAGAGTCCATGGACTGGAACAACATCTCTAGCAATGGCACATCAGACAAAGGCCTTGTTACTAAAATCTACAATACTCTGCTAGCTTTCAAAAAGAAAAAAAACTAATTGCCCACTTGAGAGGTGGCCAAAGGACTTGAACAGAAGTTTCACAGGGGCAGAAATCTGAATGGCCAACAAACATATCAGAAAATGTTCCCAATCTTTAGCCATAAGAGAAATGCAAAGCAAAACAACAATGAGGTACCACCTAACACCCTCAAAGGTAGCCCATTCAAAAAATCAGAAAGCAACACGTGTTGGAGGGGCTGTGGGGAAACAGGAACTCTCATCCACTGCTGGTGGACTTGTAAGTATGTATGACCACTATGTAAATCGATCTAGCAATAGCTAAAACAATTGGAAATCAAGTTACCATACGATCCAGCAATCCCCCTATTAGGCATATACCCAGAAGAGGCAAGAAACAAACCAAGACCAGACATCTGTGCTCCAATGTTCATTGAGGCACAGTTCACAATTGCAAGGAGTTGGAAGCAACCCAAATTTCCATCAACTTGGGTCAGTCAGGGTGCAAGGTAGTACCGACGAAGAGCACAGCTTTCCCCCAGATCCTGGATGCTTCCTCCCCCCAACTACCATGATCCGAATACTACCTTGCAGGGCTGGATAGGGCAGAGGTTGTACACTGGTACGTATGAGGGCTGGAGGCACAGGGAATCCAGGGTAGATGATACCTTCAGGACCAAGGGTGTGAGGGACGATGCTGGGAGAGTGGAGGGTGAGTGGGTTGGAAAGGAGGAACTGATTACAGGGATCCACATGTGACCTCCTCCCTGGGAGAGGGACGGCAGAGAAGAGGGGGAAGGGAGACTCCGGATAAAGCAAGATATGACAAAGTAACGATGTATAAATTACAAAGGGCACATGAGGGAGGGGGGAGCAGGGAGGGAGGGGGAAAAAAAAGAGGACCTGATGCAAAGGGCTTAAGTGGAGAGCAAATGCTTTGAGAATGATTGGGGCGGGGAATGTATGGATATGCTTTATACAATTGATGTATGTATATGTATGGATTGTGATAAGAGTTGTATGAGTCCCTAATAAAATGTAAAAGAAGAAAAGGGAAAAAAAAAGAAAGAAAGAAAAGAAAATGATTAGGGCAAAGAATGTACAGATGTGCTTTGTACAATTGATGTATGTATATGTATGAACTGTGATAAGAGTTGTATGAGCCCCTAATAAAACGTTTAAAAAATTTTTTCCATCAACTGATGAGTGAATTAAAAAACTGGCACATACATACAATGGAATACTACACATCACTAAAACACAGTGAGGAACATAAGGAGCACATCGCAGCATGGGAAGAACTGGAGGAAATCATGCGGCACAATAGAACAAGTACATGAGTCTGCTGAGGTAAGCGTTTAAAAAACATGCAAAAGGGGCATAGGGAAACAGCTACTGTATATATTCTTGGTGTGAGGACCGTGTAGTATGGCAGGGACCAGATCAAATGCATGAACATGGTAGACAACAGTGGAGGTGAGGAAAGGAAAAAAAAATATGAAAAACAGGAAGAAATGTGTAGTGGGGGCACAGGGTGCTAACCCACACAAGGGTAGGGTATTGTTTATATCTCCACAGGGAAAGAGGGACCAGACTTCAACCCAATGCCCCAAGGTGTGAATGCAACATTCCAGTGTGGAGTGGGGAACCAGTGGAGAGGTCTGGGGGGCTGGCCCCAGTACCAAAAATTAAGTGAACACCTGTCCCTCCAACCAGAAGAATTTATTTCAAAGGAGGCATTGAATCTGCAGCTCCGGGAGAGGGACATATCTGATCGGAACACACGGGAGCAGATGAAGGGGGAGTAGAAGAGAGTGGAGCACATCCTGGCCCACCAGGCCTTGAGGATGATGACCCCAATTAGAGCAACCAGTCTAAAGAGAGGACCATATGGCCAGACCCACTGAGACATGACACCCCTCACTGACCCATGGCCCCAAGGAGCACGATGCTGGAGACACAGTGTGGGAATTGCTCCTGACCTGATCCCACCACACCGAGGCAAAGCACTGGAAGAGTGCAGCGGAACAGCAAGGGAATGGAGCAGCAAGGTCCGCAGGGAATGCTGAAGGTGGACTTTGGGGCCAGGGCGTGGTGCCCAACAGACTGGGCTGCAAAAAACTCCTAAAGGCCAACAAATGATCCTTGAACTAACTACACGCTTTTCTTTCTTGTTGTGTTTTGTTTTGTTCTTTGTCAGTGGTTTGTTTTTGCTGTTGTTTTGTTGTATATTGTTGCTTGGTTTTGCTGTCTTGTTTTTGCTGTCTTACTTACACAGGTCTGTGTAAATATGATAGGCTGGATGAACAATCTGGAGGAGAAAAAACGGGACTGACAGTTCCGAGTGGACATGGGATAAGGGAAGGTGTGGGGAAAGGAAGTGGTGTTAACAAACTCAGGGACAAGGGAAGAATAAGTGATCCAAATTGGTGGTGAGGTGAGTGTGGAAGGCCTGGTAGGGCATGATCAAGGATCAAGGTTAATGTAAGGAAGAGGTATTGCTGAAACCCAGGTGGGGACTGAGCATGATAGTGGGACAAGAGGACAGTCAAGGGAAATAGAGGAAAGAGCTGAGAGGCAAAGGGCATTTGTCTAGATAAAGACATGTACATATGCAAATATATTTATACATGAGGATGGGGAAATAGATCTATTTGCCTAAATTTATAGGCTTAGTATTAAGTAGCAGAAGGACATTGGGCCTCCAGTCAAGTACTCCCTCAATGCAAGACTACTTTCATCTATTACATTGGCATTCTATGATGTTCACCTTCCCGACATAACTGCTGAAGACAAAGCAGGCGAGTAAGCTAATGTGGTGAAGAATGCTGATGGTGACCACGAGGTGCCGAAGGGATCAGTTATCAGGCATCAAAGAACAAAAAAATCATATCATTGGGTGCATACCACCATGATAAGATCACTTAGGACAAATGGGTGCATAAGCAAATGTGGCAAAGAAAGCTGATGGTGCCCAGCTATCAAAAGAGATAGGGTCTGGGGTCTTAAAGGCTTGAAGGTAAACAAGCAACCATCTAGCTCAGAAGCAACAAAGCCCACATGGAAGAAGCACACCAGCCTGTGTGATCATGAGGTATTGAAGGGATCGGGTATAAGGCATCATCAGAACAAAAAACTCTTACCATAATGAATAAGGCGGGGAGTGCAGGGTGGAGACCCAAAGCCTATTTGTTGATCACTGGAGATCCCTTGCAGAGGGGTCTAGGGAAGGAGACGAGCCAGTCAAGGTGCGATGTAGCACCGATAAAAAAATGCAAATTTCCTCTAGTTCCTAAATGCTTCCCCCCCCCCCCATCATGATCTAAATTCTACCTTGCAAGTCTGGCTAGACCAGAGGATGTACCCTGGTACAGATAGGAGCTGAAGGCACAGGGAATCCAGGGTGGATGACACCTTCAGGATCAATGGTGTGAGTGGCGATACTGGGAGGGTAGAGGGAAAGTGGGTTGGAAAGAGGGAACTGATTACAAGGATCTACATGTGACCTCCTCCCTGGGGGACGGACAAAAGAAAAGTGGGTGAAAGGAGACATCACGCAGGGGAAAAAATGAGGACCTGATGCCAAGGGCTTAAGTGGAGAGCAAATGTTTTGAGAATGATGAGGGCAATGAATGTAAAGATGTTCTTTACATAATTGATGTATGTAGGGATTGTGATAAGTTATATGAGCCCCTAATGAAATGATTTTTTTAAAAGATGCTTTAAATGGCCCTTTAAAAATAAATTTAACTCCTTTTCTTAATTGTTTTAAATGCATTACCATGGGCTAAATCAATGACACTATGAAGAGCACTTTATATTCCAGGGAGATGATTGCTAATGTTATCTAACATACGATAAGAAAGGTGTTTCTAGGTAAACCTCTGGTAATTTCCCTCTGGCCACAATCAAGGGATGAGAATAGCCTGGTTATCCAAGTACAATAGACTATAGATTTTAAAACATTTGATTTGAATGGCTAATATGTAACAGTTGACTTGATCCTTTTTGACACAAACAGTACTAACAGTTTTTTTTTTAAAAGGCAAAAGTGAAGGGGAAATACATCTGGATGAAACCTCCAGCCAAATCCCTCTGAACATGGACCAGATTTGTGAAGGGTCCTGTTATTATACAGAACACATTGCAAAGTGGATTGTGTCTGATGAAACTAAGTCAAAATCCAGTGCCTTGCCATTTCATCTGTTTTGACACATTGGATTTGCCCTAATTTATAACATTTGTTTTCTTTCAACCTGAGTTTATCTCTGTTGTATTTTGTCATTGTTGACAACCTTCTTAACTCTCCATTATGTGTTTTTCTAGCATTTTCAGTATGTGAAACCCAGGATCGGTGAATCTATTACTGGGTGTATGGGAGAGGAAGCTGGGGAAAATGGAGAGCTAATAGCAAAGAATACAAGAAGGAAAAAAATGGTCTGAAACTGATTGTGGTAGCAATATCACTTCTTGATATGACTGAAATAATGAATTATATATCTGGTTTGCGTCCTCAAAAAATGATGTGTGTGTGTGTGTGTGTGTGTGTGTGTGTATTCAAGATAAAGGGACAAATATTGAAGATTTGGACAAAAAAAGATTCAATATGTGAAATACATGAGCTCCTGGAAAAAAACAAACTGTAGAGCAGTGAAAATAATTCAAGAAAACGTTCATGAAATTTAAAGTAAATGAAGATTTTCAGTGACATATGAAGAGTTGTTAGATCTGAATAATTATAGTACTGAGAGTCTTAGTAAAATTTTCAGGTACAACACCGTAGTGTCTAGAGCATGACATAGTCTAGGAAAAAATTACTAAATTTAAAATTTTACTTTTGCACCTAAGTAAAATTAGCAAGTTACTCATAAGGAAAATTAAATTTTTTCCAGGTTTTTCTATGATAATACTACCTCCCACAAAAAGAAGAAAAATGGAATTACATATAGAGGTATATAAGGGAAAAAATTTACCCAATGTAAAAAATTCAGGAAACACAAAAAGTTTGTGGAAAATGAAATTGATGAAATTAAAAGATAATGGGCTTTTTCATGGAACTTAAAAAAAAAAAACCTTATATTTTTTCCATTAATTCCTGGCAGAAATCCTGTGTGTGGCTCAGGTTAAATGTTAACTGTATATTAAAGTTGATCATAGCTGGAATGTCTACTACAGAGATTAAAATGCGTAATTTCTTAAGAATTACAGGCCTACAATATAAAACAACAAATTTTATGCAAAACAGTGTACAAAATTACTGACATAATTAGACCGCCAGGGACATTAAGCATTTCTTGGGGAATGTACTAAAAATGTACTAAATGTACTAAAAAATTAGTTTCAGTAACCAACACGAGCACTTCCATATAATAGTTGTTGAGCAATAAATGCATACTTACTTGTACAAATAAGTTAAACATTTTTTAAGTAAAAAGGGATAGTATTTTAATAATGGTCAAATACTCAAGGTAAATATATAACAAAAAATGCAAGGTAGGGGAGATAGGAAGAACAATTGAAAGCATATATTCAACAAAATTATACAAATTAATAGTTTAGCATTGCTATTCTGATACTGATGTATGAGAGATAAAGTAAATGCTTAATAATGGCATTTTATTATCTCTTTAACAAACAAAAGTATAGGAGATAATAATGAAGATAATGTTATTTGAAAATAAAATAAACATGCTAATGAATCTAGATCAAATAGTCTGAACTCATAAAATACATAACATATAACAACTCAGGAACAACAAGCAACTCCAAGCACCCAAAAGACACTACTGAAAAGCTATTTTCCCCAAAAGGGCAAGGCTTCTCAGAGAAAGAAAAGAAATGGATGATCTCTGCTATAGGACAGAAAATATAAGATGACCCTAAATTATCTTATCATAGAAAATGTTAAAGAAATGATCAAAGACCAAAAGGACGTGGGAGCCAATGATAGAAGATTTGAGCACCCGTGTTTAATAATTACAATGAACTGAAACCATCTAAATTCTAAGAGTTCATAATTAAACAAAATTAATTCATTAGTCACCTTCAGAAACTGAAGACTAATCCTTTATCTTGAAACCTGGTAATTAAATACATATTCTGCTTTTTCTGATTATACTTTTAGCTACATATATACTACAGAAGAGTAAGTGTCTTTTTATCAAAAACCTTCAAATCGAAAATAATGAAACTGAAATAGCACCCTTTCGTAAGCCCCAATAACATCACGGATCCTAGGTGGAAGAACACCTGTAACCTCGTCAATAAGGTCAAGCCTGAATCTGATCAAGCTCTAGAGGCCGCAACAATTTAAAATACAGAGAACAAAAGCATGCAAAGAGCGGAGGGGGGGGGGGGCGGAAACTAACTTTTCAGCATAACATAAACAATAAATCACTCTTTCAAAAATGTTCGGTGCATAAAATTAACAAAGTTTATTATCAAGAAACTTGAGTACTTTAGTGAATTTTTAAAAAGACTGTTTCCATTTTAAAACACGAAAAGATGACAATTCACAATAGAAAGGACACATATAAGCACAGATAATGCAAATATTAAATGCTATTAAAAGTTCATAATTCAAACTGCTAATTACAATGTTGTGTCCTGGTAGGAGCAGCTGTGCAGTTCCACTTCATCAAATTCATCCCCAGTTCTCAAGGAGACCAAGAAGCCTCATGAAAGATGCAATCTTATAATATACAGTAATCAATGCTGACTTGCTGTGCTTACTCATGCACTATCACAGAAAGCACAACATCGTATTTACAGAGATCTTTAGTTTCTTAAAAACATATCTCAAGCATCTTTTAAAGTGCCAGCTACAGATATGCTGTTCCCTTAGCTTCTAAAACAAGTATGAGATCCCATCCCAACATTGCCCAGAGTGGTTATATAACTAACCGAGAGGAACTGGCAGTATGTGGCTGCTTTAGTGTAGCCTGGAGCAGCCTTCGTCTTGTAGAGTTGAGCTTGGCTTTCATTGTACTACCAGCCGAACATATACTCCATTGCTTTGGATACAAGACTTTCATCTTTTTTGGGCGTTTGTCTGTCAGAAACAACCTATTTAAAAACAGACATACCAAAAAATTGTTAGATTATGATTACATCATACCATAATTAATCAAGAGCTAACATAAATGATCTAAACTAAAAAAATGCACTTATATCATTGAACTATATATTCAAAATCTTAAAATGTGGTTTTAGAATCACCCAATTGTCTAAAATGACAACATCTTTTTCTTTTGGCAAGACAAATTATACTTTCTCCTTAAATGAGAAAAACAAGAACACAAAAGCTGTCAGAGAAGAGGGCTTCAAAACAGCAGGACAGTAACAGCTCTAGAAAGATCTCTAAAATCTAGGAGAAATCAAAAAAGTGCCACCAAGTGTCCTACTAAGGCACAGGTGTTTATTTCCTGAGCGTACAGTGAGGCAAGTTCAGAACTACTAGATAAGTAGGGGCCCAAAATATATTCAAGAACCCTCACAATTTTTTGGAAATAAGAATTTTCCTAGGGGAGCGGGGAGGGAGGGGAAAAAAGAGGACTTGATGCCAAGGGCTTAAGTGGAGAGCAAATTCTTTGAAAATGATTAGGGCAAAGAATGTACAGATGTGCTTTATACAATTGATGTATGTATATGTTTGGATTATGATAAGAGTTGTATGAGTCCCTAATAAAATGTTAAAAAAAGAAAAAGAAAAAATTATGGTCACAAATGTACAAATGTGCTTGACGTATGTATGTATGTGTGTGTGTGTATGTATGTATGTATGTATGTATGTATTATATGAGCCCCCAATAAAATGATTTTTTTAAAAAAAGAAGAAAAACCAAGAAAAAAAGAATTTTCCTCTTCGAATAATAGGAGCCAGTCCAAGTGTTCTTTTGATAATCAAAGCTGAAGTTCTTCATTTGTGATAGCATCGGATTTAATCAGGCACTTATAGGGTTCTATACCCTTGTGCTAGAAATGTTCCTAAGACAAACTTTTTATCACTTGATCAAATGCTTTATTTTTTTAAATCATTTTATTAGGGGCTCATACAACTCTCATCACAATCCATACATTCATACATACATACCACATTTGCACATTTGTTGCCATCATCATTCTCAAAACATCTGCTTTCCACTTGAGCTCCTGGTATCAGATCCTCATTTTCCCCTCCCTTCCCCCCAAGACTCATTTTTTTACTTCAAGAAACTTTCCAATTCTGGTAAGGTAGTGGCATAAACCTATCATTCTGACAATACCCCACAAACACAACAACAAATAAAAGGAAATGGTACTCAGCTTTGAAAGACTCAAATGGGGGGGGGGGGGGGGCCTGAACTGGGAATGGTACCAAGCAGTGGGGAAAGAAGACACGTTAGAATCCACAAATCACTGAGTTGTACACAGTAGATAAATCACTTCTATAACCAACCCTGTATCCTCCAGTTACAAGAGCTGCCACGTGTTGTGAACTGGGGTAAAAAGCCCAGAACAAGAGTATATTTCCCTAGCCACCACAGCTCCTAAGTATTCAGAGAAGACCGCAAACTTTTGGTTTAAATCAACAGGCAGACCTCTCGGGGTCTATTTGAAGTGTGCCAGCAACACTGCCACCCAGATACTATCGGTTGCCAGCCTACTGAGAACTGCAAACAGCCCATTCAGTGGACCCTGTCCCCATAATCAGCACTCTGCCTGCCTCCCTGTATACTCGCCCTATAGTTCATGCCTCTGAAATCAACAGGACAGAACTCCCTGGTGATAGGTCTGGGTCCACCTGCTCAGTGTTACATTAAGCACTTAGGATGAACCGCTACTGCTTTGTGGCACAAACTACAGATCCTAAGTGGAGGCCATACCCACAGTCAATATACTATGGTGAGGGCTTGATACCAACCAAGTTTTCTTGAGGGTCAGTTCAAAATTGTGACCATCTCCCCCAACCTTCTGCTGAATTGATAGGATGTCCTAAAGAAGGTTCCATACAGTGGACACAGAAAATCGGTCCCCTAAGTAAATAGGCACTCTTTCCTAAACCATCAAAGGGACCATGAGGCAGTTTATTGTGCCAAACTAGGCGATGAACACATGTGGAATTAAGTGAAGGGCGGAGAGATAAATGGCTCTGTGAGCCTCGCCTTTCTAGTTCTCGTCTCGTGCTTTGTGATGGTCGGACCAGGGTACAGCTGCAGTAGCCAGTTCCCTGCTTCAGCTTGGAAGGCTGACTTCCTGCAAGACATCCCCAAGAAGCTGCATGGACCTACCCCAATGCAGCCCTGGGAGCTGGAGCTGTGTGGAGAGCCCTGCCAGCACTGAGATGCTTACACATTCACTGGTTCAGCTTTCCTCCTGCAGTTGGCATCTTTACATGTGTTTTGTGAGCTGGAGGAGGACTCTGTGGATTAGTGTCAGATGGGCTAATGCTGGACTTGTGTGCTTGGGTAGCACTGGGTTGGGATGTTTTCTTGAGGTGCACTTAACCTTTATATAAAACTCTCTCTTATACATTAGTTTCTGTGGATTTGTTTCTCTAAAGTACCCAGACTAACACAGGCCACAAAGGTCCTAAAGCCAATAAGACAAATCTCCTGAAGTGCCTCCGTCTTCTGAAATGTAAGTAAGTTCCCCCTAAATGCCAACTCAAATATAAACAACCCCTCAAAGCAGAGAAGGAAATCTTGGGCAGAAGCAGGAGCAATATTCAGGCCCCAAAGTGGCTCACAGACAGGTCTTCAACTAAATGAGCATGACTGCAGAAACAAGCGGATACATTATCGTCCTGAGTGGTGGAGGCTGCTGCAACAGCATGTTCGCTTGTGTATTTTAAGACAGACTGAGGCTTACAAAACAACATCTCAATTTTCAATTCCTAATTAATCCAGGAAGGTAGAAGGAGCTATCCCAGATAGGAAAACAGTAAGAAGGTGACACTAACTTAAATAGGGTTTCCAAGACTACATCTTTATGGGAGCAGCTAACCTTGTCATGGTCTATGGGGCAGCTGGTGAATTTGAATTACCAACCTGTGTAACACAGGTCCCCTATAAGGAAAGTAACCACATAAATGAATTATCAATGTAAATTCACAATTTTCTCGAGTCAATGGAAATTAATGCACACTATTCCAAAACTTAAGGGATGAGAGAAAGCAGTACTCAGAGGGAAACTTTTGTCAATACATACCTACAGTAAAAAAGAAATCAATCAATAAAACTAGAATTTTCATCTGTGAATTAAGCAATCAAATAGTATGATACCATAGATGGCCCAATAATTCTACTCTTAGATATGTATGGAAATACGTTAGAAGCAGAGGCTCAACTTGTACACCAATGTTCACTGTGGCGCCATTCACATTAGAAACCATCTAACTGCCCGTCGACAGAAACATGAATAAAGGAAATACAGTTCATACATACAGTGGATACCCCTCAGCTGTTAAGAGAAAGGAAAGTCGTGAAACATGCTACATTAAGGACTTAGTTTGAAAAAATTCTGCTGAGCAAAATCAGACAATCACAAAAGGACTAGGTAGTAGACTGCACTAATACAAAGACAAGGAAAGGCAAATATCTAGAGACCAAAGTTTATTAATGGTTAGGCCTGTGAAAGGAGGTTAATGGTGATAGAAAAATCAGATTAAGGATATGGTTACACAGCTCATTTTCATAATTATGCACTGGTTAAAAAGTTGTCTAATATATATATATATATATATAGGCTTCAAGATCTTCATGGAAAAGTTCCAATTTTCCATGAATTTTTTGAAGTCCCTTTGTATTTATAATGATCAAGAACATGTACACATGCAAGCACACGTACACACACACATTCATTACTTATGTACAAGAAATGAATTCATGGCTTCAGATCCTTGACAAGTTCAGAGTGAGGATTTTAGAGGCATCACAGTTAGTTAGCCTAATCCATGCTTAATGCTTCTATTCTACCTGCAGTCCCTTGGGTAATGCCTGGAATGTTTAAAGCTTCCAAGAAGCCATTCAAGGCAGAATGAATGACTTCTACCCGCCTGTCTTAACAGAAGAAGTAAAGTAATGATATGAAGAGGATAGGGTTGTGTTGGCTCCATAAAACACTGCCTCCTTTGCCATGGGACCAGAAGAAAGGGATGGTGCCTAGGTACCACTACTAAGCATTTCATCAAAATTCACAGAAATTACAAAGCTAAATGTCAAATTATCATGAACTCTAAACATTCCTGAATGGAGGTTAGATACAATTGCCCCTGAGATAATTTTCAAACCGTAAACCAATAATATCCTCTAACATCATCTGAAAGCTGAATAGTAGTTCAGTTTCACCAGTGAAAGCAAGTGCGCCTTGAGCATCATTAAGAACTGCCTGGTGGAATCACTGACAACAACTCAAAAGCTTAGATAGGAAAACTCAGGTGCAGTGAGTGAAACTAATGAAGGAGGAACAGCTCAGAAAAGAAGGGTAAGAATGGTTACACAACTTGATGAATGTAAACAGTATCACTAAATTATACCTGTAAAAACTATTGAATTGATATATTTTGTTGCGTGCATTTTCAGCAAAAATAAGTTTAATTTATATTAACAAATATAAAAATATCCAAATTGGCCAAATTTGAATTTTAAAATAGGAAATTCAAGATTGTAGAGTTAAAAGGTTTTATTAACACAATAAATTCAAAAGGAAATCTTTAATGGCATATTTATCAATGAAAAAGAGTGCAACATGTTATATAGACTTTAGTCATTAAAGTACTTTCATTTTTTAAATTCAGTGCTTAAAGATACCTGATAGTCACTAGTAGAAGCTTTATACGCTGTAGCAAGAGGTCTCATGGTCGAAATCCTAGGAGTACTTCCAGCTTGCGTTGGGGTACCTAAGGTTTTGATTGGTGGTGTAAAGGCTAGAGATGAAGATGATAAAGCACATCTTTCACTGTTTTCCATTACACTCTGGAAAAACAAAGATTAAATAACCCCTCTGTTTATAAGCATATTACATATGACCCAATACTATATCCCAGTTACAATGAAATGTAATTAAAAGAGGCACACTTGATATAATTAACCTTCCAAGTAATTTTATGCTTAAAAAAGATCTTTGGTAGCTAGCATTTCAGATCTAACACTCAGTGATCATGCATCAATAACCTCGAATTTCCTAAACACAATTATTGGCCTACAAAGGGGTCAATTTACAAATATTTATGGACAAGAAGTAAAGAAAATAGTATTGGGGAAGAGATCAACATTTGAGTCTGATGCGACTTAGTACCCAAAATCAAGCCAAACTCACTGCCATTGAGTCAATGCTGACGCATAGCAACCCCATGTAGGTTTGCTGAGAGTAACCGTTTAAGGGAGTAGAAAGCTGTCTTTCTCCTGGGAAGCTGCTGTTGCTTTTGAACTATTGACCATGTAAAACTGCAGCCCAAATACAAGAGCCCTGCCTCTGCAAACATCTTTTTCAGCACATTACACAATTACACAGATAAAATAATAAATTACAAAACAGGTACCACATCATCTTTATTTATTAACGGGCATGCTAGCACAAAACAATACCTAGTATGTAGAAATTCATACAAAGTTGTTCTACGACTGTTCATGATGCTCTTACAAGCCACAGACAAATGTTTAAATATGATTTACTACTTTCCATGAGATATACACACAAAATAATGTTAAAATGAAAATAACCAATGTCTCAGCCATTTTGATCTATCTTTACAGTGTTCAAAGAACAGAAGTGGCGAGAATGCAGACTGGACCTCACCCCTAGACTCTGTCCATTTATCTGTCAAAGAGGTTGGACTGGATTGACTCTAAATTGTTAAGTCCTGTGATTACTGATCTTGGGCTTATGATTAACAACAAGCATACTATAAACATTAACACATTGTACCATCAAAAAGAAAGCCCAGTGAAGCAAAGTGACAAAACTATTAATGTCAATACTTTTGATATGTATAATTTAAAAGCATGTGAACTTCTACTGTATATTAGATTATCCAGCACCTACAGGGCAGACAAGAGTCAACAACAACTCCATGGCGGTCAGTTTGACTTTTGGTTTGGTGTTGTGTAATAAGTATTGGGCAGCAAGGAAAGCAGTTTAAACCCATCACTCTGTGATGTCAGAAATCCTAAGTAGCAGTTCGACTTGGTGCTATAGTGTCCCTATGGCTAGGAATCGACTCGATAATAACAGGTTTGGTTTTATCCTTAATACACTGAGTATCACGTGAAGATAAATGATAAAAATAAAAGGTTCCATGCCTTAAAGAAGAATGCTTCAATTTGTGCACATAAGCTCATATAAAGGGTTATTAAAACACAAAAGCTTCAAAATGAATGGGAAATGAAGAAAGACACTAGGCAAAAATACTTTAATTACTTGTACAATCTTGTGACATGACACCATTACTATGGAGCTGAAACACAGTTGCCTGCCAAGTTCAAATTAAGCCGCTCCCTTTCTGTCAGCAATAACTTACTTTATCTATACACGGTTTTACCCCGATCATGATGGACTCCCCAAAAATCCTCCCATCTTTACTTAGGGCTTTTCGAGCTTGCAGTTTAGATTGATAACGAATATGCATCCAATTTCCTGTATTAGACATCTGTAAAGAATATACATAAATATATAAAATTTGAACATCATGAATTCCCATCATAAAACTTAAGTAGATGACTATAAATCTGCTTTTTATTTGGAATCCTACAAAAAACTGAATAAGGAGCCAACAACATTCCTATGTAAAACATTTCAATAATCCCTTTCTAACTATCATTCCACTAGAATACAAAATATGGAAAATATTAAAAGACAATAGAGTCGAGTGATCCCAAAGGGATCAGTTAGCAGGCATCAAAGAACAAAAAATCATCATATCATTGACTGCACACCTCCATGATAGGATCACTGAAGACAAATGGCTGCATAAGCAAATGTGGCGAAGAAAGCTGATGGTGCCCGGCTATCAAAAGAGATAGTGTCTGGGGTCTTAAAGGCTTGAAGGTGAACAAGCGGCCATCTAGCTCAGAAGCAAAAAAGCCCACATGGAAGAAGCACACCAGCCAGTGCGATCACGAGGTGTCAAAGGGACCAGGTATAAGGCATCATGCAAAAAAAAAAAAAAAATGTGTGTGTGTATGTGTGTGTGTATATATATATATATATATATGTGTGTGTGTGTGTGTGTGTGTGTGTGTGTGTATGTGTGTTTATATATATACCACATTGAATGAAGGGGGAAGTGCAGGGTGGAGACCCAAGGCCCAAGAGTCGGCCAATGGAGATCCCCTCATAGAGGGGCTTAGGAGAGGAGATGGGTCAGTCAAGGTGCAAGGTAGTACCGACGAAGAGCACAGCTTTCCCCCAAATCCTGGATGCTTCCTCCCCCCAACTACCATGATCCGAATTCTACCTTGCAGGGCTGGATAGGGCAGAGGTTGTACACTGGTACATATGAGGGCTGGAGGCACAGGGAATCCAGGGTGGACGATACCTTCAGGACCAAGGGTGTGAGGGGCGATGCTGGGAGAGCATAGGGTGAGTGGGTTGGAAAGGGGGAACTGATCACAGGGATCCACTTGTGATCTCCTCCCTGGGAGAGGGACGACAGAGAAGGGGGGGAAGGGAGACTCCGGATAGAGCAAGATATGACAAAATAATGATGTATAAATTACAAAGGGCACATGAGGGAGGGGAAAGCGGGGAGGGAGGGGGGAAAAAAAGAGGACCTGATGCAAAGGGCTTAAGTGGAGAGCAAATGCTTTGAAAATGATTGGGGCGGGGAATGTATGGATGTGCTTTATACAATTGATGTATGTATATGTATGGATTGTGATAAGAGTTGTATGAGTCCCTAATAAAATGTAAAAAAAGAAAAGGGAAAAGAAAGAAAGAAAAGAAAATGATTAGGGCAAAGAATGTACAGATGTGCTTTATACAATTGATGTATGTATATGTATGGACTGTGATAAGAGTTGTATGAGCCCCTAATAAAACGTTTAAAAAAAATAGAGTCTTATCAAAATATGTCAGCTCCTGCTGTGATTTTTTTTAAAAAACTATATTCATCAATATGATTTTGTATAAGCGTTAAGTAAACAAGTATCTATTAACAGAAAAAAGTTTATTATTTGTGAGTTATTGTGCAGGGCAAGTTAATTTTTTAAGTCTTCTATAAGTTAAAAAAAATTTTTAAAGCCTCTGTAGCCTAAGAAACTTACCCTATCTCCTCAATAAAACAAGCGCCATCTAGAAAACAGTAATGTAATATTTGGCATAATCTACCTTTTATTGTGAAACTAAACTACTTCAGAAAAAGCAGTGAGACTGAAATGCAGTCTCTTGCTTATCTTGTGCTTCGACTTGCAGCCTCCCAAGGAAAACATTCTATCAGCACATAAAAAGAAAGAACATTAACTCTTACATTAAAAAGACAAGCATTAAGAAGTAAAATTACCCTAATCCACAGCTTATCTTTACCTCATTCTAATTCTTACACAGAATAAAAATGAAACCGTACTTACCACATGTTTTAATATATTCCCGTATTGTGCAAATTGCAATAGTATGTAGGAAGCAGACGCTTGAGGAAACCTGTAAACAAGAGTTGTTTAAATAGTCGTACAAAAACGCTCTACACAATTGACGTATATATGGATTGTGGTAAGAGTTGTATGAGCCCCTAATAAAACAATTTTTAAAATGCAAATTAGCACATTTACAAGCGTTTAAAGATAAACTGTCCTCAAATGTGCTGAACATTAATGGTGATGCTACCTGTCCATTCTGCCTCCTCTAAGCCAGCTAACACTGCTGCCGGGTCACGCGCCCAAAAGCAAGCGCCTGAAAATCAGTTCTTATTCAGCTATTCTCCATCTCCAGGCTCCACCTCTGAAATCTTAAAAAGTTCAATATCTTTTTACAGCTCTTAGAAAAGTTATGATGATTCCATTTTATATATAAGCTAGACAGTTGTGCATCTGTGTGTAGGTGGTGTATAAGTGTGTGTGAGAGAGAATGTTATCTTAAATTATTATGCTATGTTTATTAAAAGACAAAAACCTTCAGTTATAAACATGTCTTTATACTCAGTATCATTTTATTGCAATATAATGCATTAAACACATATTCTACAGGGCAAAATACAATTGCCCCTGCAGGTTTCTGAGACTATAAATCTTTATGTGAGTATAAAGTCGTATCTTTCTTCCACTGAGTGGCTGGTGGTTTTCAACTCATGCCTTTGTGATTAACAGTCCAGTTCAAAACCCACTACACCACTAGAGTACTCCTAAAACATAAAGTACCAAAATGTAAATATAAGAAGTAAGATTTTTAAATGAAGGTACTAGCAGAAATACTTCAAAGTAACTTATCTGATCACTTGAGCAATGATTACTACAGCTGAAAAAGAAACATATGTGGAGGTGGACATCCAAATTTAAACACTGTCATTTCATAAGTGGGTAAAATGATCTAAACAAGAAAGAAAAAGGACAGAGGGGGGAACAATGAGGACCTGATGCCAGGGGCTTAAGTGGAGAGCAAATGTTTTGAGAATGACGAGGGCAATGAATGTACAAATGTGCTTTACACAATTAATGTATGTATGGATTGTGATAAGAGTTGTATGAGTCCCTAATAAAACTCTTTTTAAAACAAAAGAAAAATTAAGAAGCCAACATAATTGGCATACCATATATACTCGAGTATAAGCTGACCCCAAAATTTCAAACTAAAATACTTTGAAATCTTTTCAAATTAAAATTTTCAAAATAATTTAGTTTGAAATTTTCGGATCGGCTTATACTCGAGTATATACGGGAAATAACAGAGCTGAATGTGAGCTTTCTTTAGAACAGAAAATGCAATGAGCCTGCGTTTTACAAAAGTGGAATCACACCTACAATCTTTCTGTATGCTCGGTAAATTCTGAAAAGGGTAAATAACAAAAATCTTACCCAAACACAGTCACCCACGTGTCATCAAGGTGATCTTCTGATGTCAAGGAATCTCCTTGAGTATAAAAAGGATCCAGCTGGGCAGGAGATAATGTAGTCTTTCGTGGCTGACCAATATTCGCTGGACTAAACATAGCTTGACCTGTAGTCGTATATTTGTAGGTTAGTCACCAATATAAGCACCCTGGTGGTTTATTTTAACTCGCACAGCTCATTAACTCTAAGTGGGAAAAAGTATGTGAGGCTTGGCAATTACACAATGCAAAGTACATAACTGATAAAATAACAATTTCACACTAGCACACAGTCTGAGAGGAAGTCATTAATGAGTGACATAGTTTATAGTTTTTGAAACACCTGCTACTTTATTATTTATCATAAATGTACTAAATACCCATTTCTGGTTAAGCTTATACCAGAACAAACTCAAGTCAACCTCAGAGATCCCTACTGTATTCATCTTCCGAGCCTACCACTCCACTCTCACCAGAGCCCCTCTGCCCAGTAAACATTAAATCACCACTCAAAATGCCCGACAGCATAGTTAGGTTCCAAACTTCTTTTTCCAGCGTCCTCGAAACAGGATCGTCCTGAGTCCCTAACCCATAGTTCCAGTCTTCCTTCACTCAGGTCATTTCAATCTAAAATGTCTGCTCCTGTTCTTTGAAGTGAGACTACTTTTTACTTCACCTTTGTAACAATAATTCTCAATTAAATAGGAAGCAACTGTCTATTCCAGGTATTGTGGATATAATATTGAACAAACTAGACTAAAATAATAAAAAATATATATTTTCTAATTATTCCCATCCCTCATGGAAGAGAGTCAAATAGTTACTTAGTATGTTTTAAAAAGGGGGAAAAGAGGCTACATTGTCAACAGGTCAGAGTTGATTCTCTCTTGTAGCTGACAGCATCCCTAGTCCAACAGAACAAAACACCAGCTAGGGTCCTACACCATCCTCACAATGTTCTTAGGTTTGAACCCAAAAATGCTTTAGAGAAAAATAAGAAGCATAGATGAGGGATAAGGACACGGTCAATAAATGGAGTCCTTTCCAATCCATACCAACTCTAGAGCACTGCTCCAACTCTGGGTTTCCAGAGCTGCCATCTTTACAGACAGACTGCCACATCTTTCTTCCACTGAGCATGATGGGTTTGAACCACTGACCTTTGATTCTTAACCAAGCACTTAGCAACAGTGTCGCTTGAACTCTTTATACATGGGTGTACAGGGGTGTAAATGAATGAAAAATAGATACAGCAAAGTTTACAGTGAGGTGCCACTAGAGCAAAAACCTAAAGTTGGCTGGGGCAAAATATTCTAATTTCTGCATAAGTGCATATTAGGCAGAGAAAACAGTAGATACAAAGGCCTAAGAAAGCGCGTAGAAGAGACTGTCCATATTTTTTAATTTAATATTTTATGGGCTTTTTGAAGCTCCATTGTACTTGCTGGTTAAGTTATATGGCAGATAGTACGTAGCCAAGGGAACAGTTTGCACAAAGGATGGAAGAATTGAGGTGTGAGCAAGTAAGAAACGAGAGATGTTATGTTATCATAGAAAGGTAACAGAATTTCAGAGGATGAAGAAAGGGCTTAGTAAACCATTGTGACCATTTTGGTTTTCACCCTCAATTAACAATTTCTGAGTAAGAGTGACACAGCAGGACTTAAAATTGTGAAATGATAATGAAAGCTGGCGTTTTAAGTTCTTATTCCTTATGCGTGTAATTGTACTTAATACTAACAACCCTATAAAGTAGGTCTTAATAGTGGTTCCATTGAAAAAATTAAGAAACAGCAAGGATAATAGCATCCAAAAGAAATGTTACCATTCCAAGCTAGGAAATCTGAGTCCCAAGCATGAGCTTTTGCATAGTGTTAACAAATTTGTTAACAGTAGTGATTGAACAAGTACAGTCCAGAAACTCCTAGATCCTTAAGACCTCCTTCAAGGGTCAAAACTATTTTCTTGATAATGTAAGGCTCATTTGCTTTTTCACTTGCATCCTCTCATGTGTGTGCAGTAGACTTTCCCATGGGCTATTTGACAGGTTTCAGAATTCAAATCGGATGCAAAGCAGATATATGATTTGAGCTATATTTTATTAAGCCAAATTTAATATTTGAAAATCATGAAATAACGTCACTCTTCTCTCTCACACACACAATGTTTTCTTTTAGAAAAGTTATTTTTCCAAAAGGTTTTATTTTCATTCATTGTATTCAATATTTTTAAATTTTCTGTTGTAAATTCTAAAGCAGTAAATAGCTGTAATCCACATAAACAAAATATTCTCTGGTCTTCAATTGTCAACACTTTAGGTGTGGAAAACTACGAGCTGGGAAGAGAGTGCATGCAGACAACTTCTCTCGGCTCAGGAGGCCCGGATTCTCGTGGAAGGAGGCCCTCACGTTTGCAGAGTGGAGATGCAGCCGTTACATTCTCCGAAGTAAAGCGGTTCCCCACAATGTCCCCCATAATAGCACCATTTTTAAGGTGCTGCTTGCAAATACATGGTTGCTATACATATGCTTGAAGGTTAACTGCTGGAAGGCTATCTGCCTGAAGGTTGTCTGCCATGAGAGCAATCAGACCCTATTATCCACCTCAACCTAAGTAGGACCCACTCCCTTCTGAGAAGGATCAATTGTTCCCCTGCGGAAGAGCTCCGGGACACTTAAGGTAAAGCCAGCTCAGAGAGGCGCAGGCTTAAGCCACCATCTTAACTCTAGAACCTACCCATCTTGTTACTTATAGGCCTTCCTGTCACACGTATGGTTCTAGTACCTCCTCTTCCTATTGCATGTACACCCCTAGCTAGTGCCCCTTCTGTTAAGTGTATGCCTCTGATATAACCCCTTCCTGTTTGGTATGTGTGCAACGTGGTTTGCATGCCCGAGATTATGGAAGGTTGTGAGACAATACATTACTTCCTCAATCTCGTTCTGGTCACCATGGAAGAAGTAAGCCCTTGCATGCCTTGTCTGCTGTTCCTTTACCCTCCAATTACACAGCCACCCCCAGGACCCATTCAGGTGTGGAGGCTGGTCCCCCAAATGAAGGAATCATGAAACTGAGAAATTTGAGAAGTACCTTCTAACAAGACCTACATAATCCATGTTCCTTTTTATTGATTTCTGGAAGCTCTCTGCTCAGCACATTCTAACTGTATGCTACTTTGCCATTTGTCCTTAATTTCCCTATTGAATCAAAAATTTGCGCTGTCATTTCTAAGTGTTTACAGTCAAATTCCCCAAATTAGTTTGTCAGATATCTAATTCTGGACAAAATGAAGGGGAGGGACACATAAAAATGCTTCCACTTGTCTTTATGGGAGATTTTACAATACACATTGGCATATTAACAATACTCAGATGTTATTCAATAACAAAATATTTATAACTTCATTTAACTCAAAATTCCCTATGCTTAATTTTTATCCTACAAAAACACACATTTTGGTAAATGTTGATCTTGTGTCAAGTGCTTCCTATAAGCTTAATAAATTCTTGACTAACAGGATGAATTATAGGAACCAAGTCTATTAGGAAATGAATAATAAAGCCATTTATTCAAATCCAAAAGTGAAATGCAAACAGAGTTACCTACTGTGCTTTAATTTCCTATTCATGAATACGGAATGATTTCCTCAGTCATACAAAGAAAAGCTTTCATAATAAAAAAAAGTTGTATGCAGTGACTGTTAAAACATTACAAATAGATTAGAAAATAATTTTCAATGTTTTATTTTAATAGCTCTCAAAAAACCATTACCAAAAAAACTAACCTAAACAGTCCCCTAAATGTAGGAACCCCCACCAAAAAAAAAGTTATTATTGGAGAGATAATTTTCTTCTAGTTCTTGGTGTCTCTGCTACTGGTTTAGAATGATTTTTTTTAAAACTTCAATGTATAGGCAGAAAAAAATATTATATAGTATCTTGCCTTTGTGAAGGTGACATAAAAATATGTTAGAGACCAGAACTGTACAGAAGACCAGCACTGCCAGTCCTGAACCATTTGCCTTAGTAAAGATTATCAAGTAGTGGGGAGGCAGGAGCCTTGTAATCCGTTCACATCGTACTTCTATTATTACTGTCAGAACTACAGCGCATACTTGAACCTCACTTTTCCAATATTTTAATAAGGAAATTAAGTAAGAGGGTGGTAGGCAGCATAAACTTATACTATATAGAAAGTACATCCCAGGTACTTTGAAAATATAAGTGATTTATGAAAGAAATTACCATCTGCATTTTACAGAAGACACACATACACACGATCATAAACAGCAATCTAAGCCTGATATTGAAGAATATAGTGATACGTTTCAGAAGATGCACCTAAAAAAAAAAAATCCAGTTGCCTCTGAGTGGAATAAAATAGATTTGGGATCACTTCAGGTCTTATAGAAGTATCTGACATTTATATATTTTATAATATTTTTACAGTATTATGTAATTTTAATGTGACACCCACTTTGAAACGTAGAAAATATTTTTAAATGACTTTTTCACGAATATTTTAAACTAACTTACCAATTACTCCCTTAGCAGGTCTGAAAACAACATCCTTATATAAACACCATCCTTAAATAAACTTAAGTTTTAATTTAAAAGCCATGCCTTTAACACACCACTGACAGTAAAAGGCATTTTATTTTAAAATCTGAAGTCATCTAAACCTTATATTCTGTATTGCCATTAAGAAGGCACAATTTAAAAAAAAAACCAGAAGACACAATTTAGTTATGCTACATCATGTAATAACCTTCAAGCAAGAAATTAAATGAAGGCTCAAATTAAGACAGCCATCATGACCTTTAAAAATAAAACAAATCAAAATTAAGTCTCAAATGAATAAGTAATCTAATTTTTGCCCTGTCAACTACTCTGAAAAATGTAATTACTTATACATAATCTAAAACTATTTACATAACTTTAGCATAATTGCCCCCACCTTGTTAATGTTTAATTGCTCCACAGCGTTTACTTCCTTTCAATCAGACTCTGGCAACCACATGCTAAGCTTTATAAGGTGACAACGTGTGCCTACCAAATCACATCAATTAGAACTACAATGTGTCTACCTTGAGAATGCACCATTCAAACACTTCACAAAATCAGATTAGAACAAAGGGCAAAAAACATTATTACCCTTTATAAAAATATCTCCAAGTAAAGAACAGATCCCATTATTTCAAAACAGATCACTAACCAAAAGAGTCAGAAAGAATGATACATATAAAACAGATATACGGTGAAGGAAACTTGGTACAAAGAGGTTCCTATCAGTATTATCTTGTCTCCTTTCCAAGAAACACAGCAGCCGTGACAAAAGGCAACCAAGCACAGTCAACTGAACCTATGTTCATCTCTTTTCCCTCCCAAAACACCTAACGACAGTCACTGTAGAAAGTTTTGGGTTTGGGAGACCAAAGGCACTATGAAAGGTGAGACAAAGGTTCCTGATTGGAATCAAGGAGAACCAGTTTTAAATGCTCAATATAAGGATTAAACCTTTGCCTCTCATCATCCTAGGCAGCCAGGTAACTAACTACTACTTTCCCACTCTGTCCCGAGACATCAAGAATCTAGTTTCTGAAGAAAAGGAATCTAAAAGGCTCAAGATTCATGATTCCAATCACAGTAAACAGAGCACCGCTAACATGAACAATGGCACCCGGTGTGTGATGTGTTAAACACTGGGCAGCTTGAACACCAGGTATACTCACCATGGTTCAAAGGATGCACAATAAGGCTATCTGCTCCTGAAAAGATTTGATTAAGAGTCCTGGAAACCCAAAGGAGCAGTTCTCCGTCCTAAGAGTCTCAATGGACTCAATGGCAGTGAACTTGGGTAAAGATCTAAGGAAGTGAAAATCTATGTTAGAGAAGCAGACTTCTCACCAGCTTCTAAAGTAAGGCTGGATATTAAAGATTGTTTGTTAGAAAAAAAAATTTAATTTAAAAGCAACAAAGCCCACATGGAAAAAGCACACCAGCATGTGCTATCACGAGATATCAAAGGGATCAGGTATCAGGCATCATCAGAACAAAAAAATCCTATCATAGTGAATGAGGGGGGGGAGTGCGGAGTGGAAACCCAAAGCCCATTTGTAGGCAACTGGACATCCCCTTACAGAAGGGTCTCAGATAGGAGAGGAGCCAGTCAGGGTGCGATGTAGCAACAATGAAACATACAACTTTCCTCTAGTTCCTAAATGTCCCATCCCACCTCCACGCCCCGCTATCATGATCCCAATTCTACCTTACAAATCTGGGTAGATCAGAGGAAGTACACACTAGTACAGATAGGAACTGGAAACACGGGGAATCCAGGGCAGATGATCCCTTCAGGACCAGTGGTGTGAGGAGGATGGAGGGAGGGGAGGCTGAAAGGAGGAACCAATTACAAGGATCTCCATGTGACCTCCTCCCTGGGGGACAGACAACAGAAAAGTAGGTGAAGGGAGATGTTGGACAGTGC
The DNA here is from genome assembly GCF_050624435.1 of Tenrec ecaudatus. Taxonomy (NCBI): domain Eukaryota; kingdom Metazoa; phylum Chordata; class Mammalia; order Afrosoricida; family Tenrecidae; genus Tenrec; species Tenrec ecaudatus. The sequence goes on from NC_134542.1 coordinate 55,228,930, forward strand.
AAGATATGACAAAATAATCATTTGTAAATTATCAAGGGTTCATGAGGGAGGGGGAAGCATGGAGGGAAGGGGAAAAAATGAGGAGCTGCTGCCAGGGGCTTAGGTGGAGAGATGTTTTGAGAATGATGAGGGCAATGAATGTACAAATGTGCTTTACACAATGGATGTATGTATGGATTGTGATAAGAGTTGTATGAGCCCCTAATAAAACGATTAAAAATAAAATTTTAATTTAAGATTCTTCCAACACAGACAACCCAGTTTAAAAATGGGCAAAAGACATGAATAGCCACTTCAGCAAAGAGGACATTCAAGCAGTAAACAAATACATGAAAAGGTGATAATGATCAGTAGCCATCCCAAAAAACTAACCCCCCTTCATGGCATACAGTTGATTCCCAACTCTTACCTAGCCTATATAGTTTCCAGGGCTGTAATTCTTTATAGAAGCAGATAGCCTCATTTTGTTCCTGCAGAGCTGCTGGTGGGTTTGAGCCACAAACTCTGTGGTTAGTAGTCCAAAGCTTATCCAACAGTGCTGCCAAAGGCTCCTTAAACAGATGCTACTCAAAGTTACAATGAAATACCAGCTCATCCCTACAAAAATAGCAGTAATTTAAAAAAATCAGAAAACAAAAAAAGCTGGCAAGACTATGAGGAGACTGGAACCATTACCCACGAAGGGTGGAATTGTAAAATGGCACAACAGTATGGCATTTCCTCATTAAAAACAGAACTACCTTGTGATCCAGCAATCCTACCCCTAGGTATGTGTACCCTAGATCTAACACACAAGCATGCACGTGCACCTAGAAGAAACATAAATATGAACATGCATATGCACTCCTGTTTACCAGGGCACTATCCACAACAGCACACAGATGGGCACAGTCTAAGCATGCATCAGCTAGAAATGGAGAGACAAGGAAACGGATTCCCCACTCAGTCTCCGGAAGAAGCCAGCTCTTCAGGACCGGCTCAGAACCCACAAGGGCAGTCCTAACCTGTCTTGTAAGGTCGCTATGAGTCAGAATCAATTCAATGGCACTGAGTTTGTTTTTGTTGTTGGTTTGTTTTATGGGAGGTTTATTTAGGATCGCTGAGTCAAAACCAACTTGATTGCTGTGGGTCTGTTTCATTTTGTTGTGTGTGTTTGTTTTTTCAACAACCCACTACAACTTATATCCACAAACTATTGAGAAACACTCACTGAAATTTCTTTGAGCCTAGTTCCCTCTTTATAGAAAGAATCCTGTCTTTGCTCTAAAGGAGCAGCAGCATCCAGTAATGCAAAAAGATTAAGAAGCAAGCCCAAAGTTTTATAGGGTGCACACAAGGAGCAGCTAACTCAGATCAGAATAAAAATAACAATAAAGTAGCAAAGTAAGTAAGACAAATTAGTCTTTTCCCCCACTTCCTGGGAAAAATAATCAGAACACTGAATTCCTACCATCATCAGCAAAAGTGCTACAGTCTAAAGCTTAAATTGTTAATGTTAACACAAATAAGGACTTATTAAAAATTAAGTGATCTAACATCGAAGAGAAATGACAGATCAATGTAAGACACAGCTCAAGAGAAAACAATATAAATTTTAAAAAGGCAAAGGAGAAGTAAGTATAAAATTGTAGCAGAAGAAAACTCAGGGGTGGTGATGAAGAAAGATAAATCAAATACATTCTTCAGCAGAGATGATAATATAACATGATATAAGTGTTTCTTAAATTATCTAATGCTGATTTCCCACTTTGCCATATGGTTAAGTTGTTTCTGTTCCAGACATTAACATTATGGATAAGAACTTAATTTCAGTTACAGAATCAAGAACAAGCAAAACGAAAGACAACAGTCCCTTACTGTGCATAAAGACGCAAGCATAAAATAGTACTGATGCCGCTAAATCCAATGACATTTCTTTACACAATCTGCTATTCTCAGATTTAAAAATTACACAAGAAACCTTCAGTTACTTAATGCTAATTATAAGAGTTAAAATAAGAGCATAGCTGTCAGTGAAAAGTCTAGGCTTTTACCCCTAGATTTCTCAAAACAATCCCCTTTATTCATTTGCTTGCTATTAGTTACATACAACACACCCCACACTCACCTCATCTTTTTTTTCAAAATACGTACTTTTGGTGTTTCTGTACCATTAAATCTTTCTTTAGATAAAGTCTTTAAACTCAAAGTAGAAGCAGCAGTGGCTCCCAGTGGCCAACTTATGCTAAATAAAATTCCCTTACCATAGTTTGTGTATTTTCATATGATTTCTACTATTACAAGAACTTCACAGAAATCATGTATGGAAGGTAGCAGAGGAAAATTAACTTTAATTCTGTGCTCTTCCATTTAACCAACACTAAGAAAATTATAATTAATGCTTTCCAGTCAGCTAAAAGACCCTTGAAAGCATGAAATTAATCCCTTTGTCTGGTGTGTTCCTAAATTTTCAATGTTTATGAGGTCATTTACTTGACTCAGTTAAAGAATTATACACTACTGTGGGCCTAACAAAGCACTGCCGTCTATCTATCTGTTGTAAGAGTCTAGGCAGGGTGGGGTTGGTCACGAGCAGCACCAATTCCACTGAGACATTCTAGCCCAACTATGTAGCTGAAGAATCAGGTGACAAACTAAACTTCTGACCAGGAGATCCATGGTGTGAAATCCTGCCACAAGATTTCTGGTCCCTGGTATTCAAATCAATACTTCTAAGCGTTGTTGTGCAAGGGACATAGCAGATGAAATTACTCATCAACTAACTATAAACAGGGGAGCTTATTCTAGCTGGGCCGGTCTAATCACATGATCCCTACATAGCAGAAAAGTGAAGACAAAAAAACAAAATCAAAGCATGAAAAAGACTCAAATGATAATTGTTGACTTTTAAGCGTGAAGAGCCATGAATCAAGCAATGAGGGTGTCCTCTAGAAGTCCACTTCCAGCCCAAAAAGCAAGTAAAGAAACAGGGAGCACACTCCTACAAGTACCTAGAATTGAATTCTGCCAGTTCTACTGGAATAGAATTCTGGATGCGCTTGGAAGTGGACTCGTGCGTGGAATCGTCACAGGAGCAGGGCTCTGCTTCAGCCTGAGCTGGGAAACCACACCCAGCTCAGCGCTGCTTTCTTGACTTCTCACTTAGAGGAACCAAAAGAAGTACGCGTGTGTTGTTTAAAGGCAGTGCATTTATGGAAAGTGTTCACAGCAGTTAGAGAAAACAAATACCAATGTTGCTACCTAAAGTGGGGTGCTGTAACAAATACAAAAAAAATGCTGAAGCGACTTTGAAATCAAGAAATGATTGAATGCTAGAAAAATTTTAAGGAGCCATACAAAGCCTAAAGACACTGCCAGTGAGAACTCAGAGTATTTGAAGAAATCTAAACTTGAGAAGAGAGATATAGCTGTATATTGTTTTGCTTTCTATTATGAAAATCGCTACATTTTAACTTAAAGGCTTAGTCTATTTACATCTCATGTAACTGTTGTTTTGGCTAGTTTTAAATGTATTCCCTTATTGCAAACAACAAACTGCATAGTTGGCAAAAATAAATATAAGCATTTTTTGCTTTATAAATGTAGTGTTCCTTTGATATTTACTATTTTCCATCTTTAAAAGGTTTTGCCTGTGTTCAAACATTTTTTCCATGTCTTAACCTCTGCCATCTCCCACCAGAAGTGCTGTATGAGGTTTCTAAGTGACAGTTCTGCTTCCATCCTTGAACTGCTTGCTAGCTCCACTCTACTCTGAAAAGAGCAGTCTCATCCTAATTGTTCTTCTGAGTTAAAACCAGATGCCTGGCCTATAAAACTCTACACAACCTGCTCCCATTACCTCTCTGGTCTCGATTTCTACGACTTTCCGTCTCAATCGTTCTATTTCAGCAATGCTCCTTGCAGCACGCTCAAGGGATTTATGTCCACTGCTCCCTCTGTCAAAACCCTCTCCTCTGCCTCCCAAGAATGCCGCGGCTGCCGGCTGCCGCCGCGCTACAGAGCTGGGGTGAGGGCGCCTGCCAGGGTAGGGCTAGAGAAATGGGAGCCGCACACCTTTAGAAGTGAACAGACACAGATGAAAAGCTATTTCAAGATATAATAGCTTCACATTGATATTTTGGTTTAAGAAAGTCCTATGATTGTGTAGCAGTGCTTTTTTGCTTGCTCTCTTTATAAAGATATTATAAGCATATAAAGACGTGTTGGAATCCCACCTCTATACCTGTAGATATGACTGGTTGTAAATAGTGTATTATTATGTTAATAATAGTTTTCCTTTTTTAGTGCAGTGTGTGTCCTAAACCCAATCACTGCTATGTTATCCAAGGAGCAGATCAGTTGCAGAAGGAAGCAGGCACACAAGGGAGAAGACTGTGGGCACATGATCAACCAAGATCAGCACAATATGTGTGTGTATGTGTTTGTGTGTGTGACATTCTCTTCAAAATGTTAAGAATTTATATATTACACACACACACACACACACACACACACCATATGTACTCGAGTATAAGCCAACCCGAATATCAACTGAGGCACCTAATTTTACCACAAAAACTGCATTAAAAATGTGCTGGAAAACTCGGCTTATACATGAATATATATGTTAAGTAAATCCTTATCATTTTGAGGAGAGCATCACATCTTATTTATACATTCAGAACAGAGTGATAAACAGAGCATTTCCTTCCTGAGAGAAGCTACTGACATTTAAGGAAATCTCATACGTGTACTATTAGAGAAAAGCTTATGGCAAATGTTACCACAGCAAATACTATCTTCATTGAGAGAGTAAAGCAAGGTCTCTCGGTGTTAAAAGTCGTTGCTTACCTGTTCCAGGAGTACCTGTGGCAACTCCAACAAGAGGACTCTGCATTACTGAAATGTTCGCCTACAAGAAAACAGAAGAACATATTCAAGATGAAAAGGTGAAACTATAACCATACAAAACCTAACCAAAATCTTCACTTAACAGACAGCTGACTACCTATCAGGTGCTGGGGATGCATGTCATTAACTCACAATCTAAAAGTACTCTTCAACTTTAAAAAACCAGGAGCAGTGTCAATGCTAACTCTCAATATGCGGTTTTAAAAAGGAAATTAAGACTTGTTTTAAGAAATTATTTTTAATAGAAAGTAGCATGGTGGCTATTTATAGTTCCTAATGTTCAATATTTAAAATTCATCAAGTTTATATTTAAAAGAGCAGAACTTTAGACAGACACTTACAAACAATAAAATGCTACAGATTTATATCTGATTCTACCATAAAAGGCAGCATGCTCTGCCAAGTTGTGGCTGTTAGGGGCCAATGAGTTGGTTCTGACTCATAATGAACCTATATACAAAAGACGAAACACGACACAGTCCTGTACGGTGTTCCGAAGTGTTTATCCACTTGAGCCCACAGTTGAAGGCAATGTGCTAATCCATCTCCTTGGGAGTCCTCCTTTTTCACCAACCTTCTACTTTACCAAATATAATGTACTTTCGCAAGAACTTTCCTGAGAACACCCCGGAGAAACATGCCCCTACCGCGGCCAGTAGAAAGCTACAAAGTCAAAAAATTATCAGCACTAGTCCCTTTAAATATAAGATTAAAGCTATTACATAGCCTGCTAGGAACAATTGTGATAGGCATGCATATTTGCATCTGTAAAAGATACAAAGTGGCCTACTTAAAAAAGAGAAGCCCATACTACCTGTAACTCATAATCGAGAGGGGTCAGAGAAAAAAAGGTGGGGGGAGTGGTCACAGGAGTATCTGCACAGCCAGGCTAGTATAAACATTGGCTCTACAGCCAAGCCTGCATGGGTGGTAAGCCAGGTGATGCCATACCTTCAACACACGGAACACCTTTCTGTGTTCTTGCTTCCTAATTCATAAAATAAAGGCCACAATACCTACACCATAGAATTATGTGTGAGGATAATATATGAAACGCTGTAAAATAAGGATGTGTACACAGTAAGTACAGATTGAAGTATTGCTTTCTGGTCACTGCCGGTTCCATCAGAACAGAGAATGTCGACAGCACACAATCCCTGACGGCAGAAAGAAAGCAAAACACAACCTCGAGCACCTGCACCAAAGGCAGCAGGCCTACTAGACGATCAGTCATCCCCAGCAGGAGGCTTCCTGGAAGGGCTCTGAGATGATACGGTTCTTACACAAAGGGGCTTCCCAAAGTTCATGTGAAAATAGAAGTAAGAGCATGACATTTTTCCACAAACCTCAACAAAACAAAAAGTCTCAAATAATTGCAAAGTTCCCTTTATCTGGATACAATTCTCAATCTCCTGTGTTCTTTCACTAATGTATAAACAATAAGCAATTTTAAGAACTAGATTAACATATTAACTCACACTCTACAGGAACAGTAAGAAAATCAGGGTCATACCAGGAAGCACTGGTGGAACATGGGGAAGTGCTAGCAACCAAAAGTAACCACAGCACTTTGTCACCAAATTGAAAGGCAGGCAATATGCAGCCCACCGAGCAGCTCTGCTGGGGAAAGATGGGGACATCTGCTTCCATAAAGGTCCCAACCAAGGAAATTATGGGGCAGACAGAGTCGCTGTGAGTCACAATCAACCCGACGGCCCACGACAACTACAAGCAGGATCCCACTGGACAAGCGGAAAACACATACCTATAAAATGACAAGTGACTTACATGAGAAAATGATCTCAGGTTCTACTACATTTTTAAGCACCCTTGAGAAACGAAATAATAAATGTCCTTAATGCTTATTTTATGAAATGTGATTATGTTATAAATTGTTTTCTAAGGTCCACAAAAATACTATAGATCTTAGGAAAACTTTCCAATGACTGACACTGACTGTATGGTCACATAAAAACAGGAAAATATATACTATCAGGCTATGTAGATCACCTGTCGTCTTGAAGTTAAAGGTGCTGACCCAAGTCCTGGGCTGGACATGTCGTCGTATATACTTCTAACTGGCGGAGCTCCACTTTTATCTTTGTGAGCTGGGACAACGGGCTGCGGGGGTGATCCACCTAAATGTACAAAAACACAGACATGCTGGTTAACAAAGGACCATCTGTAACTTCTGATCCCTTTTTAAATTTACAAGGGATGTCAAAAGGTTTCAAATCTCTCTCACACATACACACACACACACACACACACACACGTTTATTCCAAACAAAATAGGCACGTCTGTGTGATCAAGTTCTGTCGGCAGCAGTACTTGTCCGGTTTCCTCAGGATGCCCTCCAAAAATAAAAAGACTAACAAGAGCATTGTGCTAAGATCAACTTTCAAAAGATTGATCTATCAATCTTCTAAGAAATATTGAAACTGATGAAGTTAAATTTATGGAAAGACATAATGAGGGGGAAAGTCTTTGGTCTGCCAACACAATCTATTGATCCAACTGACAGAGTGGCTTCCCACAGGTCAGAGGTAAACTCAGCAGGTTATAGTAATGTTTTGGAAGATTTCAAAAGTGCGATATTAATAATTTTTTACAAGTGCACTGATGAGACAGAGGCCCATAAAATGGGAGCAAGAATCTATCCCCCACTCCCACCACAGCAAACACCTGCTCATTTTTCACAGGTAGCCAGAGCTATCCTATGAGAATTTTGTTGGGAAACCTTACCTCATCCACCATACAACCATGTTCTTGCCCTTTAAGATTTGTTTTTGTTATCAAAACTCAACAGTTAAAGAGACCACAATCTGAGTCCTTCGAAGATGGACTGAAGTTGCTGAAAGTGCCATTTTTACATGGTGTGGCTTGCAGAGCATGGGATCCTTTGGAAACAGGTTAGGGAAAAGGACACACAACCTTCAGAAGTGTAGAGGCCTAGATGGAGCATAGGTCTAGAAACGATAGCTTCACACATTGACCATCTGTAATTCCGTACCAAGACTTTTAACTTACCCATATATATATTTAAAATACTAACCTAACACTTGTCTCCTGGTGCTTCTCAAACCTTAAAGTAAAAACTCATTACCTAGGAATCTTGTTTTTTTTTCAAATCTGTTCAAAAGTCTGCGGTAGAACCTGAATTATTTATTTCTCTTTTTCTCTTATAGTTTTAAAAAATTTTATTAGGGGCTCATACAACTCTTATCACAATCCATACGTATACATGTATCAATTGTATAAAGCACATCCATACATTCTTTGCCCTAATCATTTTCAAAGCATTTGCTCTCCACTTAAGCCCTTTGCATCAGGTCCTCTTTTTTTCCCCTCCCTCCCTGCAATCCCCCTCCCTCAAGAGGCCTTGATAATTTATAGATTGTTATTTTGTCATATCTTGCCCTATCCCGAGTCTCCCTTCCCCCCCTTCCCTGCCGTCATCTACCAGGGAGGAGGTCACATGTGGATCCTTGTAATCAGTTCCCCCTTTCCAACCCACTCACCCTCCACTCTCCCAGTATCGCCCCTCACACCCCTGGTCCTGAAGGTATCATCCACCCTGGATTCCCTGTGCCTCCAGCTCCCATATGCACCAGTGTACAACATCTGCCCTATCCAGTCCTGCAAGGTAGAATTTGGATCATGGTAGTGGGCGGGAGGAAGCATCCAGGATCTGGGGGAAAGCTGTGTTCTTCATCAGTACTACATCGCACCCTGACTGACCCATCTCCTCTTCTAAACCCCTCTATGAGGGGATCTCCAGTGGCCGACAAATGGGCTTTGGGTCTCCATTCTGCACTTCCCCCTTCATTCACTATGTTTTATATATGTGTGTATATATATATGTATATATATATATAATTTTTTTTTGCATGATGCCTTATACCTGGTCCCTTTGGCAGGTGTGATTGCACAGGCTGGTGTGCTTCTTCCATGTGGGCTTTATTGCTTCTGAGCTAAATGGCCGCTTGTTCACCTTCAAGCCTTGAAGACCCCAGACACTATCTCTTTCGATAGCAGGGCACCATCAGCTTTCTTCGCCACATTTACTTATGCACCCGTTTGTCTTCGGCAATCATATCATGGAGGTGTGTAATCAATGATATGATATTTTGTTCTTTGATGCCTGATAACTGATCCCTTTGGGACCACTCGATCACACAGGCTGGTGTGTTCTTCCATGTGGACTTTGTTGCTTCTGAGCTAGATGGCCGCTTGTTTATCTTCAAGCCTTTAAGACCACAGACGCTATATCTTTTGATAGCCGGGCACCATCAGCTTTCTTCACCACATTTGCTTGTTTACCCGCTTTGGCTTCAGCAGTTGTGTCGGGAGGGTGAGCATCATACAGTGCAAATTTAATAAAAGAAAGTATTCATGCATTGAGGGAGTGCTTGAGTAGAGGCCCAAGGTCCTTCGCCACTTTAATACTAAACCTATAAATATAGACACATAGATCTATTTACCCATCCTCATATATATATTTGCATGTACATGTCTTTGTCTAGACCTCCACAAATGCCCGTTGACTCCGAGCTCTTTCCTCCATCTCCCTTGACTTTCCTCCTGTCCAACTACCATGCTCCGTCCCCACCTGGGCTACAGCTATACCTCTTCTCTACGCAACCTTACCCTTGATCATTCCCCACCAGGCCTGCCACTCCCCCTCACTACCATTTTGGGTCCCATGTTGTTCCCTTGTCCCTGGGTTTGTTAACACCACTTATTAACCCCCCCACAGCCCCCACCCCAAGTCCTCCTGGAACTGTCGGTCACGTTGTTTTTCCTCCAGATAATTCATCCAGCCTGTCCTATTCAGGCAGACCTGTGGAGACAATAACATGCACGAAAACAAGACAGAGGAAAACAAAGCAACAGTATACAACCAGACAACAAAACAACAAAAACAAACCACTGACAAAGAACAAAACAAAACACTTCACGAAAGAAAAGCATGTAGTTAGTTCAAGGATCGTTTGTTGAATTATACATTTCTAACAAGCTTTGGGATACTAACTGCAAAGTCAGCAGTTCAAAACAATCAGCCACTCCACAAGAGAACGGATGTGGGTTTCTATTCCCATGACGAGTTAGTCTCAGAAACTCACAGAGGTAGCTCTACCCTGGCCCATAGGGTCGATGAGTGGGCAAACTCGATGGCAGTGCACTTGTTTTTCTGAACAAGCTCCAAGGGATGCCAATGCCACAAATCCACACTTTGAATAAAGTTTCAAAAGTACTTGCCATAATCTATTAATTTTCAAAACACACATGACCTTTGCTTTCTGTTTTAATATTTCCAAAGAGAAAAGCTTGATCTTATTTCTCATTTGAAAGTACACATTAAACTGTACCAGTTTACATGCCCTTGAATAAATTTACTAATCCACTGTGCAATTTGACTATCAATATTAAACAGATTCGTGTTTCTCATAGTATAAATACATTTAAGTATATAATAAAGATTTCTAAAAGGAACAATTTTTTTGTGATGTAAAGCTACTTTATACACCCGAGAATTAGCAATGCCAATGAGCGAAACAGCCAAGGGATTCCGGAAAACAAACACCCAAATCCAGGCAGTATAGCATAAACCATTAAGAACATAAGCTATGGAGCAAATATGACCTGGGCTCTAAGCCCCCTGGTGGCCTAGGGGCTTACAAATTAGGTTATTATTCACAAGATCAGTAGCTGAGCCCACCAGCCACTGGGAGAGAAGATACAACTTTCTGCCCTGTAAAGATTTTACAGCCTAAAAAATGCAAAGGGGCAGTTCTACTCTGTCCTGTAAAGTCACTAGCAGTTGGAATCGTCTTGATGGCAGTGAGTTTGGATTTGGATGGCACTTACTAACAAGTGAGCATCAGCAAGTTCTTTCTCAGCTTCTGATTTCTCTTTGAAAAATCTGTCCTTGGTGGCACAGGGGTTAAAGTGCTTGGCTGCTGCTAACCTCAAAAGCCAGCAGTTGAAGCCTACCATCTATACCAGCCCCTCCACAGCACAAACATGCAGAACTCTACCTCCCTAAAGATTACAGAACTAGAAACCCTACTGGGCAGCTCTACCCAGTTCTGCAAAAACCAAACCCATTGTCTTCAACTTCATTCCCACTCACAGTGACTCTACCTGGCAGAACAAAACTGCCCCTCTGAGTTTCTTTGACTGTGAATCTTTATGAGAATAGAAAACCTTCTCTTTCTCTCACGGAGCAGATAGTGGTTTTGAAATGCTGAGCGTGCAGTTAGCAGCCCAACAAATAACCCACTCTGCCACTGGGCCAGGGTCACCAAAACTTAGCATCAAGTCAATGGCAATTGGTTTGATTTTGTAATGATAATTAGAGAAAGAAAGTGAAAAGAACATGTAACATGCTTATTTTACTGCCAGGCTGATAAAAAGTTCAACAAATATTAGCTATAATCATAAAATAATAAGTGGAATATACAATCAGCTGCTGTAGTAAATAAGGTTCTCAAGTGAATTACGTCAAATATAATATTTGATCATTTCTTCCATTAATCCTTTAAAAAACAAAGCACTTTAAACCAAATAATACTCAAAAGCAATTACAGTGGGAAGGGTTGCCACTGTGAAAATGATACTAGTTTACAATTGGAATTCAACTATGGTGTAGGTAATTCTCACTAGTCCTAGTCGTAGTACTTCTTTGATAAAGAAGTTCTGTAATTAATAGATGTTGTGTATTTAGGTAACAATATTCTGTCTTGACCATTAGAAATGCCAGGTAAAAGCTTTCCATACTTGGCAAACTAAGTTATTTCACTAAACGCATTATATGTGACACTAAGGGAGAAAACTGAGTTCTATCTCTAAATTCTAAAATCACACTTCTTTTGACAAGGTATTTGCTTTCCTTATTCGAAATTTAGTTGGCGTTAAAGGATCACATTTCACCATTTCTAAAAGGCAATCACTTCTAACATCTCTGAAATGGAAATATTTTAGAAACAATGGCATCTTAGCACTGTCATATTTAGTGTTTTTCCTCAAAAACTAAACACACTGTCATTCAATGCATATTCGGATGTCAAGGCCAACTCATAGGCCAACCATGGAGTTATAAATCTATACAGGGGCCGAGAGTCTCATTTCTCTCCCGCGGAGCAGGAGGTGGATTTACAACAGCAGCCCTGCCGTTAGCAGTCCAGTGCCTAACCCACAATGCCATCGGGACATAAAATCATGGTGAACCTCACAATCAATGGCATCTTAGATGGGATAAAATTCAGTACACATATTTTTCACAAGTGGTTCTTGGAATCTCAGTGGCTTTTAATCCACACATCTCTATTACCAAAGTCAACTAAAATCAAGGTTATAACTTTGCTTTAATGTTTTGATAAAGGTGAATGTTATACCATTCTGTTTATTTCTAAACTTGTATATTTCTATTAGTATTATTATAAAACTATTTTCAGCACTTTACCTACCTGCAAGTAAAGGTGATCTCATTTCCATCACTCCTACTGATGGACCACTGATTGACCGAGATTGCGGAGTCACTGGAGCTGGCAAATCCCCCATTAGAAATCCAGGTAAAAACTGGGCGTTGACCCCTGGCTTTGGCGACGCAGGTGAACCCAGCATCATTGGTTCAGATCCTAAAAGAACCCAAAATATTAAAAATAATTAAAGACATTTCTATTATGTTAGCAACCAAAAAATGCAACAAGTGGGCATAATTTTGAGAATTACATCAAAATTGTTAAATATTACAGAACCATACTTGAATTTATTATTTTAAAGCAATAAAAATGTAAAATGTTGAAAAGTTTAAAAAAATGTTAAATGTTATCATGTATTAGCAATAGCAACATGTGACAGTTATTCTGAACCAAATTTATGTCACAAATTTAAGAACCAAAGCTTACTTTTAAATTTAAAAAATGCTTAATGACTTTTTCTTAAAAACATATCTAATATAATCAGAATTTTCCATTTCTGGGTCACCTTCTATTATGACGGATGGAGTACACAAAATCTTATTAGCAAATCAGATTCAAGAGCATTAAACCATATTTTGTGATAAAGGTGTAATCATATAGACACAGATGAAAGAACTAGAGAACTAATAATACAGTATCTTAAATCAGAAACATTAGAAAGGCTTATTTTAGCCTTCTTGAAAATAATTTTAAGAGTTAGGAATAAATAAAAGACTTCCTAATATAAAATCAGTTTTAAAAGAGAACTGATAACTCAGTTATTCAAAATTAATTTTAAGAATTAAGTAAAACCAAATAACCCAACTCACTGCCATCAAGTGGATTCAGATTCATAGTGACCCCACAGGCAAGCCCATGGCTGCCTCTATGGGTCTCTGAGACTGTAGATCTTTATGGAGGAGAAAGCCTCATCTTTCTCCCAGGAAGTGGCTGATGCTTTCAAACCGCTGGCTTGCACTTAGCAACCAAACAAGCACTACACTACCAGGGCTCCTTGCATATTAATGTCCCAACTATAGCTATAAAGAAACTCTAATTTTAATTTCAGTACACAATAGCACTGTAAAGAAACTGTAGGATCCAAAGTCAAAGACTTGGATACAAGTTCTCTCAACAAAATGATTATACTCAGCTGTATGAGCTAGCTAAGAAAGAAAGCATTTGACTTTGTACCTAATATATAAAGTTATAAAGGTAGAATTTGCAATTACTGCTTATGAAAATGTAGCTTTTCAACAGTGAAAGGCTTGCATCAGATTTGAGGCACTCAGAAAGGCCAGGTTTTGGAATTTCAAACTTTAAAGAAAAGTTCACTATCTTTGATACATTTTTTTTCATGAACTTCTTGAAGTCCCATCATATTTTTTATAAACTATTCTTTAACGTCTCAACAACCTTAAACATTTGCTTCCAGCTAACCAAAAGCTTCCAATCATTTTTTCTTTCTCATCTCTCATTCGACACTTCAGTATTTCAATGAAAGTACATGAAAGACAAAAGGAAGAGCAATTCCTGGGGAAAAATAAGCAAATACTGAAGTACAGTTTGGAGAATTGTAATTCGTTTTAAATGATAGTGATTAAGTTACTATTCCTATTTCTAAAGAATGTATGCTAAAATAAACCTAAAGTAAAAGCAGAAGTAACATCTAGTTGGTACCCAGGCTTTTAAAAAAATTCTGGACAGATTTTTTTAACCACAGTAATAAAAACTCAGGTTTATGTCAGAGAAGCAATTAGTTTCACTCCTCCATCCTCCCAAAGGGGGGTGGTGTCTGGCTCGCTCTCTCCCCTCTCTCAAGTTCCGATATACCTGGATAGATATACTGAGACACAATAGAAAGCACTACCGATCAAAGGACAAGTTGTCATTAACCACCCCTCATGGCTGAATCCCCCATAAGAGAAAGCTTACATAATTTGTAAGAATCCTCCACGGCTTAGGCTCTACCTCACAAGATAGAATGTTCCTAAATGATAGCTACTGTAACTCGGTTAACAATTTGGTGCACAGCTAAAACTAAAAGACAACAGTTGAATTTAATACACCAGTAGGAGGTGGTAGAAAGTGTATTCCTTGCCTGAACAGCTCCAGAATGTAGCCTTGAAAAATTAAAATAAGCTATGTCTGATTTCTACTCAGGCTATACAAAAGGACAGGTTTCACTGACATTTGTAATCCCAGAAAAAAAACTCCAAAAGCAAACTCACTGTCGATTCATGGCGACCCTACAGGGCAGGGCAGGGCAGAAGTGCCCTCAGGAGTCTCGGACCGGAGTTTACTAGAGTAGAAAGCCCTAGCTGGAGCTTGAGGAGCGGCTGGTGGTTGCGACCTGGGAACCTCGGCGATCGCAGCCCAATGCGAAACCATTACACCACCAGGGCTCCCCTTGCCCAGCAAATAGGCACGCCAAAGTATTTCTTAATAAACACTAACAACTGGATATGAATCATTTTCCGGTATCTCAAATATATTTTTTAAATACTTAACAGTTGTAGATAAATTAAAATGTAGCACAAAATGGGTATTAATGACTGATGCACTTTGTTTCTTATGGGACTAACACAAATCAGGTTGACCTTACTCGTGTCTCATAATAAATACATTTCAGAGGTGCAATTTGCACAAAACTTAGGACGAGCGTTCTTAAGGTACACTTCGTAAGACGCATTCGACAAGATACGGATTGCACTTTTCCAAACGTAATGTTCCCGTTACGTCTCAGTGGCACAGACGGTCTATTTTCTGTTCTAAATTTTTAAACAGGTCTCACAACTCAGCAGCCACAAAAACATGGGAAGGTTGATAGGTGCTTCCCAACGACGAAACATTCCACAAAAGCTCGCCAGACACCACGTGGCTGAAGGAGAACATTCACGCGGCGCGCGGCTACAGGAGCGGACTAAGTGCAACGCGGAGCCGCCGGGAAACGGCGGGGCTTGCTATCCAGCCGTCACCATCACCTGGCGGGTCACTCGTCTCGCGGTTCAGGGGTCCGTGAGGCGCAGAAAGCCCGGAAGAGTCCTCCCATTAAACAGGGGCAGCAGGGATATCACACCAGGAGCTGGGAAGTCCACAGGTGACCCAGAAGCGGCCGACTGTCACCCGCATCCCGGGCGCCGCCCACCCACGTGTGCGGGGTCAGCACCTTTCACCGCCGCTCCCCGGAAGCCCGAGCCGCGGCGCCGGGGCGGGACGCGCCCCAGGCCCGCCCGACTGCCCGCGCGCGGGAGCGAGCCCGCAGCGTCACCCCGACAGCTGTTTCCCGGGGTGCTCCCGGCCGGCGGGCGCGGACGTGGGAGCTGGGGACCGAGGCTCTCCCTCCGGCCCCGAGGCCAGCAAGGAGCCAGACCCGAAGGCCGCGGCGCGACCCGCAGCGCCGGCGGCGGGGCCCAGGGAAGTTCCACTCACCTAGTGCGGGCGCCTGGGGCTCCACGGCAAAGGCTGCCATTCCGGCGGCAACTACACCGGGCCCGGAACGGTCCCGATTTTCAAAAATGGCGGAAACGCCCCACGGCTCGGGGCGGGCCCTTTATGGGGAGCGTCACTTCCGGACATGCGCTCTCGGTTGTGGGCGTGGTCTCCGGGTTGGGGCGTGGTCGCCAAGTTGGACCCTGGCCGCTGTTTGGGCGCAGGAGCCGCTGGCGCAGAACAGGGCTTCCCTGGGAGGGTGGGGGCCACTGCAGGAGGGGAATACGATTAAGGAGTATGGTTCCTTAGGGGATTGGACTGAGTGTAATTGATGGAAGCCAACTGCTTCGTTTGTCCCCTGCCAAGGCGACTGGTGAATTCAAACTGCTGACCCTGAATACACCAGCTGCCCAACTCACTCTGCCACCGGGCACAGAGAGAGGTGGATAGGATTGTGTAAATGAAAGATATGCTAGAAACATTGACATCAGACTGTTCGCAGGAAACATGGACTGGGATTGAGTTCTAGGATTGGTTTGTAAGTTAGTGTACAAAAGACCTTCCAATTATTTTACAAAAGTTTTCAGTGTTCACTCTAGATGATATTCAGGTTTGTTTGTTTTTTCACCATAAAAGCTGTTGCTTTTTGTTCAGAAAGTGAGTCATGGTCTTCACCTTATTTCCAACTTCTACCCTTTCACCTGACTTTCCTATTATGATACACAAATGCCAGCTCTGCCCCATCTTAAAACCCTCTCTGGGTCCTATTCCTCCTCCTAGCTATCATGATCAAATTTCTCTCACATTTTTTTTCAACATTTCAAAAGAAGAATCCACAGATTTTACAAGGTAATTTGTTTTTGCTAAGTCCACCGAATCCTATTTTCTTTTTAATTTATTACACCCTGAAATGTAAAAATCCTTATTAGTAATGCAATTACAAACCTCAACTGTTTTTCTTGTAATTGCCAAAATTTAGCCTGTCACCTTCCCAGCTGGAGTATTCAAAAATTTGACGCTCACTTCCTAAAAAACCTTTTAAAAAGTAAATAAAACAAAGTTCTCTGTTTTTCTTGATGTCACACTGTCCTGTTTGTTCTCATCTTAACTGTTAGTGTTACTCAACCATATCCATCCGGAATTCCCGATAAGGGGTCATTGCAACCCTTTTGTTCTAAAATACTTATTTTAATTATTTTCTTGAGTGCAGGGACCTTAACTTGTTCTTTTCTATCACTTTTCAATAAATTTATGTTGACAAATCAATGACAAGCTCTAAGTAATTCTTGAATGAGGAGTCATCTGACATAATTTTGCATGTATACAATTTTTTAAATCCTAAATTATCACACTAATTCAATTAAACATTGTGATTTCTAGAAACATGGAAATAATTATATTTATCAAATGAACTGTCTGGAGTTTAAATTTTTTGGTTCTTTGTTTATGTTGTTGTTAAAGGAGATTTCTGTAACTTGAATTATCTTTAATGAGAAGCATATTTATAGAGAATTTTCACATTTTCCTATTTATAATTAAGTCTTTAGAAATATTGTATTCTTCTTTACATAAATTCTATTATTTTAATTGTAGCATGTCTCTCGGGGACAAAAGAGTCCATCAAAGTGTTGTCTTTAAAAGCCAATGTTTTCAAATTTAGGTGGGAAATCTTTTCTTAATACTACTGTGTAAATGTTTAATACATACAATGATTGTTAACTGGGTTGATGAACTGAAGCCCACCACCTCAGGGGTCTTGCCTCCTAATCTGCCGTCTCCCTATCTCACACATACCCAAAAGTGGAATTTTTGGACTACCTAAGGCTACAGGAACCCCAACCTGAAAACGGATTGCTCTGTACTATATACCTTTAACTTTCTTCTAAATTCAAAACAATTGTTAAAAGGTCAGACATGAAATCTCGTGCTTATTTGGCAGCACGCATACTAAAATGGCACCTGCAGACTAGCGTGGCCCCTGCGCAAGGAGAACACACATGTTAAGTGTTCCATGCTTATAGAACTATGTGAAATCTCAAATTGTATCCACTTTCAATGAATTTGATAGAATAAAAGTAAAACTGCTTATGTCATATATACTGAACATTCATCAACTTAAATATAAACTCAGCATCTTTCTCCTTAAAGTCCACCCTCTCAGTCTGTTCTACAAAGTACAAAGAGTAAATTGAAGAGGAAAAAGAGAGCCACCTTCAGAGAGACGTTAGTAACAGGATGGATTTTGTCATCATTGGAAAGAGGGTGAGAATCATCTTACGACTCACACTCCATCATCCTAGCCTCTGACCACTTGTACAGTTTGGATGGGTAAATAGCATAGATTGTGATGTCACATAGAACTCAGAGAGGTACTCCCTTGCTCTGTGCCACTTGCTGTTCTGTTGCATGCCCTTTGTGATTTGCCTCAGTGTGGTGGGGTCAGATTGGACACAATTCCCACACTGTGTCTCCAGTGTTGTGTCCCCAGTAGGGCTATGGGTCAGTGAGGAATGTCACGTCTCATAGTGGGGCCAGCCATATGGTCCTCCCTGTGCATTGGCTGCTCTGAGCAGGGATATCCTCAAGGTTTGATAGGTCGGGATGTGTTTCTCTCTCTCTCCCCCTTCATTTGCTCCTGTGTGCTCTGAACAGATATGTCCCTATTCCTGAGCTGCAGCTTCAGTGCTGTCCTCTGAAGTAAATTCTGTTGGGAAAGGCAGCTGTCCAAGTAGTGGGGATTGGGGCCGGCCCCTGAGATCTCTCTACTGGTTCCCTGCTTCATTCCAGTATGTATGCGATACAGAAAGATTTATCCCAAGCCGTTTCCCCCAAATATATGCAAAATCTAGCTGCTTGCTACACATGGTAAATCAACTTGGAAGTCAACAAAAGTAGGTCTCTACAAAATCTCTACAAAAGTAGAGAATATTCTCCCTAAGGGTTATCCATCATCCAGAGCAATCAGACTATATAGTCTGTCCCACCCAAAGTAGGCCCACTCCCTTCTGATAAGGATAGTAGATTTTTTTCCCTGAAGGAGAGCCCAGGGAGGTCAAGCCCACTCAAGGGTAACCAAGGTTAGACTGCCATATTGAATACAGGGTCTGTCCTTGTCACATGTATACCTAGTCCCTCACCTTCCTATTATGTGTACACCCCTAACTCATCCCCTTCCTGTTACACTTAATGCTTATTGTACATCCCTTTCTTAAGATATGTATGCCTACAGTACAAGCCCTTTTTGTTACGAATGTCTTTACCTGTATTTAGGGTACTTGAACACCCCAAAAGATATATAAGACTTGGTTAGTAATAAATATCTCTCTCTTGCCCTCTCTGCCCTCACAGTGCGCAGACCTGGCTGTTGAGATCATGGCTGTCCAGGAGGTGAGCATGCTATCATGAACTGTGTCTTAAAAAAAAAAAAGAAAGAAATGTGTCTGGCTTCTTTGTTACTCTCTCTCTCCCATCTCCCTATTCTCCATGACTTTACTATAATCTTTATATATTTTAACCTTACAATTGCGCCTGTTGAACCTGCAATTAGTTGTGGTATCCCCACAGGTATGTGCATTCACATATTGGAGCACTGGGTTGAAGCCTGGTCCCTCTTTCCCTGTGGAGATATAAACAATACCCTCCCCTTGGGTAGGTTAGTCCCTGATTATGGCAACAAATGTACAAATGTGCTTGACACAATGGATGGATGTATAGATTGTGATGAGTTGTATGAACCCCCAATAAAATGACTGGAAAAAAGAAGAACTCAAAGAGGAACCAGGACTTCATTGAACCCGAGGACGAGAACTCCAAAAGTGATCTCCATATTTACTTGGGTGAGAGGGAAGACCAAAACAAAACAAAAAACGTACTTGAAATAAAGTTAGATGACCAGAAGGGCTTGCCAGAAGGAGCTAGCACCTTGCTTTCCATAAGAGGGAAAAGAAGGCTATTACTTCATTCCTATTTTTAAAAGGTTTATAAGTTTTCCTGGATATGAAAATCAGTGTGCATTATCTCCTGCCTCTTGTGTTTCTGATGAGGAATACATAAACATAAAAGTGGAATTTTTGCCTTCATGCAGGTGTTTCAAAAAGCATGAAATAGCTGAATTTTACCTCTATGTTTTGATGTTGAAATATGATTTCTTTGTAAGTATTCATACATTGAATTCAAAAAATGTTTAAAATGTAGCAGTCATCTCCAGAAAACCTTACAAATCTTGGGTTACTTTTTTTGCATTATCTCACCTGTATAATAAATAAAATTGAGCAAAACCATGACTTTATAAATTTAAAAATAAACTATTTCATGTAGAAATCTATGCACCTTTTCCTCGTTTTATTGCACTGAACAACTGGCAGACAGAGGGCAGTCAAACATCAAAGGAAACATTTGTTTACTGACTTCATTTTTTTATAAAAGAATTAAAAGATTTCTTACACCTGTTACAAAGTGAAAATGCAAAAAATTAAAAAAAATTTTTTTAAACCAAAGTGAAAATGCACCTTCAAAACTAACAGATTTCAAGTGTCATTTTATTTCCTGATGTATTTGAGAAGTAAGTATTTCAAAGTCCATGCAAGTTTATAATAAGTAAAATGGAAAATCTTGAAAAACAAGGGGATTACTTTTAGGCATTTCTATACTTGGGATTTGCTATCAAAGGAGGGGCGGTGGTAGGGGTTGTATGAAAACTATCAGTCATGAGTTAAAAGAATGTAATTTAATCACGCTACTCTCTAACATTCTGTATGGTTGACAGTTTCCTATTAAAATGCTTTTTGAAAGATTAAGACTAAATTCTAGAGTGCTCAAATTAGTATATTCATTCTCATTTTATGTGGAAGATGGATAATAAATTGTAACCTTTCCTAGGTTGACAATGTCTTCATTTAAAGAGGTAGAATTGTGTTGAGTACAAACGTGGGTATAAACCTTAATGTTAGTTATATGACTGTGTGGGGTTAGGAGTGGCCCTAGGCTCTGTATAAATAATCTGAATATAGTAAAAGTAAAATATTTATCAATTTAATCTGAGAGTCAGCAATTTTCTTGATTAAAAGTCAAGATGCTGAGATGTTCCCTTGAATTTCTTTGTTCAATTTATCCATACTAATGCCAACCATCTGATCTTCCTTTAGTCTTAATGTTTTCAAGGGACTAAAATAATAAATCTCCAAACCAAAAAGCCCTTTTCCACCAATTCTATTACAACCCTACAAAACGCAGTAGAACTCTTTAGGACGTCTGAGATTCTAAATCAGTGGTTCTCAAACTGTGGATCACAACCCCTTTGGGGGGTTGAACAACCCTTTCACAGGGGTCACCTGATTCATAAATTATAGGTCAGAAGTAGCAACGAAAATAATAGGGTCACGGCATATCTTTATGAGAGCAGACAGTCTCATCTTTGTCTAACAAAGATGGATTTGAACCACCATCCTTGTGCTTAGTATCCAGTGATCAACCCATTATCCCACCAAAAACTCACTGTGATCCTGTCAATTCTAATTCATAATAACCTTATAGGACAGGGTAGGACTGCCCCTGCAAATTCCTAAGACTGCAACTCTATGAGAGTATAAAGCCTCATCTTTATGTGATGGAGCAGCTGGTGGTTTTGAACTGCTGACCTTCTAGTTAGCAGTTTAATGCATAATCACTTTGCCAATAGAACTGCTTAATAAATCCCCATAGACCTGAAATAATTAATACTTTGAAACATGTCATTCTATTTTTTGACACAGAATTTAACTGTTGAAGAAATAACCATAACCAGGGATAAATATTATTTATTATTTTCGATTAAATGTATCAGTATTTAGAAATAATACAGGGTGCATTATAAATATTTATACAAAATAAGTCAAAGCTTTAGCTGAAGTAGAAAAGTTTGTTTTGTTTTTTTTTAATTTTTTATGTTTTTATGTTTTTAATTTTAACAATTTATTAGGGGCTCATACAATTCTTATCACAGTTCATACATATACATACATCAATTGTATAAAGCACATCTGTACAGTCCCTGCCCTAATCATTTTTTTCTCCTCTTTTCTTTTTTTACATTTTATTAGGGACCCATACAACTCTTATCACCATCCATACATATACATACATCAATTGTATAAAGCACATCCATACATTCCCTGCCCCAATCATTCTCAAAGCATTTGCTCT
The DNA here is from genome assembly GCF_050624435.1 of Tenrec ecaudatus. NCBI lineage: Eukaryota > Metazoa > Chordata > Mammalia > Afrosoricida > Tenrecidae > Tenrec > Tenrec ecaudatus. The sequence continues at coordinate 55,250,899 of NC_134542.1, forward strand.
CCACTTAAGCCCCTTGCATCAGGTCCTCTTTTTTTTTCCCCTCCCTCCCCTTTCCCCCCTCCCTCATGTGTCCTTGGTAATTTATACCTCGTTATTTTGTCATATCTTGCCCTATCAGGAGTCTCCCTTCCCCCCTTCTCTGCTGTCCCTCTCCCAGGGAAGAGGTCACATGTGAAAAGTTTGTTTTTTAGAGATATATAAACTAAAATAAGTCACATTTATTGATTATCATGGTAATTGTATGCATTGCAAAAATACAAAACTTCACAAATATTTTGGTTTAAATTGCTAAGTAACTATGTGGGGCCAAAACCAAGATTTGAACATAAAAAAAAATCAAATACCCAGTGTCCCCTGGAAACAGCGAGCAACTCACCTTGCCATACACTTGTTATTCTCACACACCCTGCAGTCCAGTTCATGAAGGTCTGCATTCACTGCGTCAACCCGCTGGACAATGTCAAAAGGCCATGCTCTTCCATACGCGTCTGCTACATTAAAGGACATTTGGTGACGTCACACTGGAGGGTTCTTCCTAAGTACTCTAGAAATACTTGAAGCTTCCTGCTCCTGTAAAGATCTGCAGTCTCAGACACCAAAGGGATAGTTCTCTTAGTCCTATAGGACCAACTGAGTCAGAACCAATTGACAGCGGTGAGTTTGAGGTTTGGGAAAGGCTCTGTATCATTTCTTTTTAATGTTAAAAAACAAAGGATATTTTCATTTCCTTTAATGAAATGATTTTATACACACAAATGCATATATACTATATAGACAAAATGTGTCCTCTTCCTCAAGACAGTCCTATGTTTTATTTACATAGTTTTTCTTTTTTTTAATACATAATATGTGAAATACAGGATCATAAGGATAAAGTTTTGAAAGCATTAAATGGTACCTAGCTATTGGATAGTGTCTGGGGTCTTAAAAGCTCGTTTTTAAACAAGGAGCCATCTAAGAGATCTCAACTCAGTCCACATCAAAGAAGGACACCATCAATCACCAAAAGATTGTTAAGTCGTATCATCTGAAGTCGAAGGAAGGATAAGTCTCAGAAACTAAATTGTGAGAATCCAGTTTGCAGAAGGCCATGGATGACAGTGGGAACCCAAGATACATCTGTGAGAATTATGTAGGAAATACACCTCTGGCGACCTCCCTCTAACCATAATGCATGGATTGGAGGCAAGTAATTACTAAACAGTGCATTGGATCAATGAATATAGATCCAAAGCATAAACCTGACTTGAAAGCTTAAATCTTTGTCAGTTGACCCACACACTCTAATGCCCACTGGACCTAATCTGATTTTCAACATTTTCTGCATTACTTTTTTGTTTTTTCGTATTAGGATTTATCTCAGATGTGTTATGACAGTGGGGGTCATGCTCTTGGGGCTGCGTTATATGCTTTTCTGGGTTTTGGTCTGTGAAACCCAGGATTGATGAACATACAGGGACGGCAAGGAGAATGAGGGCTGGGGTTGGGTTACAGTGGTGGTGGTGGAGGCATCAAAGGGAGGCAATGTCAAGGAGCACAGGAAGGAAAATAATGGCCAAGGGGAGCAAAGCAATGAAGTCCCCAGGGAATACCAGAAAGGAGACTTTGCGGACAGAGTGTGGCACCTCATCAGACTTGACTGGAAAACACTTCTAAAGGTCAAAAAACAGATCTGGAACTATTTATAGGCGTTTCTTTTTTGTCATTCACTTGCTTTTTGTTGTTATTTGGTTTTTGCTTTTTTGTTGTTGATTTGGTTTTGACTTCCTTTGTTGTTTTGTGTGGCTTTGCCCATTTTTTGCTCTTATTAATGTCTCTGCATGTCTATCTAGATAAGATAGATGGGATAAACAATTCAGAAAAGAAAACAATGGGACTAAGGGGTGACATAGGAGACAGGGAGGTGGGAGAAGGGAAGGAGGGAGGGGTCAACCAGCCCAGGGACAAAGGAACAACAAATGACCTAAAATCAATGGAGAGATGGGCATAGGAGGCCTAGTGGGCTTGATCAGGGTCAAGGTAACAGTGAGGAATTACTGAACCTGAGTGAAGGCCGAACATGACAGTGGAACAAGAGGAAAGCAACAGGAAATAGAGGAAAGAACTAGGTGGCAAAGGGAATTTATAGAGATGTAAATACAGGTATGTACATATGTAAATAGATTTATATATAAGGGAAATAGATCTATGTACTTATTTTTTTGTTGGATCTATGTACTTATATTTATGTTAAGCATCAAGGTAGCAGATGGACATTGGGCCTTCATTCAAGTACTCCCTCAACACAAGAACACTTTCTTCTAATAATCCGGCATTCTGCGATGCTCACCTTCCCAACACGATTGCTGAAGACAAAATGGGTACATAGCAAATGTGAAGAAACTGATGGTTCCTGACTATCAAAAGATATGGCTTTGTTAGGTAGCTTAGCCTAGGGAATTGGGAAGTCCATTACGCACGCCCAGGAGAGCCAGCAAAAGACAAAAGCTGAATTTTCCCGCCAGTGGGCTTGGATGGGCGTCACACCTGGAGCAGCCCACCTGGGCCAGGTGATTGCAATTCAGCCAATGGGATCGACCTGGGGTCGTTCACCACACCTCCCCCGGGAACCCTTAAAAGGCAAGGGACCTGAAGGGAGAGGCGCTCTTGAGCTCTTGGTCTTGTCTTGCTTGGGCGGTCTGGTGGTCTTCGTGGGAGGAGAGAGATCCTTGCGTGTCCCGGAGCAGTCTCTGCCAGGCCGCATGGTCAAAGGAATCCTATGGGTGCTGCGTAAAACCTGATGCTTCTTTGAACTTTCATTAAATTCACTTGGATCACGAGCCCGGCTTCGGCATGAAATCTTTCTCGCGTGGAGCCAAGGACAGAGGCTGAGATTTTGGGAGGAGAGAGAAACCTAACAGCTTCTGGGGTCTTAAAGGCTTGGAGATAAACAAGAGGACATCTAGCCGAGAAGAAACAAAGCCCACATGGAAGAAGCACACTAACCTGTGTGAGCATGAGGTGCCGACGGGATCAGGTATCAGGCATCTAAGACCCAGAACAAAATCATACCAATGTGAATGGGGTGGGGGAGGGGTACGCAGAGTGGAGAACCAAAGCCAGTTGTAGACAATTGGATATCCCCTCACAGAAGGGTCACAAGTGTGGGAAACAAAGATTTCTTCCGAGTTGTCTCCCCCAAATATATGCCAAACTTAGCTGCTTGCTACACATGGTAAGCACTTGGAGGTCAATGAAAGTAGGTCAGCCATCTAAAGCAATCAGACTGTATAGTCAGTCTGTCCCACCCTAAGTAGGGCCCACTCCCTTCTGATAAGGATAGTAGGTTGTTTTCCTGAAGGAGAGCCCAGGGAGGTCAAGGCCACTCAAGGGTGACCAAGGTTAGGTTTCCATATTGAATCCAGGGACTACTCATCTTGTCACATGTATACCCCTAATCCCTCCCCTTCCTATTACGTGTACCTCTAGCTCAGCCCCTTCCTGTTATGCTTATGCCTATTATACATCCCTTTCCTGTGATGTGTATACTATAGCACAACCCCTTCCTGTGATGTATGTCTTTACCTGCAATCAGGAGGCTTGCATGTCCTCAAAAGATATGTAAGCCTTGGTTAGTAATGAATGGCTCTCACTCACTCCTTCCCTCTCATCTCCCATCTCCATGTGTACCACCAAGAGTTGCTGAGCTGAGCATGCTACCATGAAATGTGTCTGACTTCTTTATGTTACTCTCTCCTATGTCTCCTTATTCTCTATGACTTTACTATAATCTTTATATATCTTAACCATACAATTGCTCTTACTGAACCCGAGATAATGTGAGGGGCTGGCTTCCCCCACAGCAAGGAAGAGGCAAGCCAGTCAGTGTGCAGTATAGCACCAATGAAACATACAACTTTTCTCTAATTCTTTAAAGTTTCCCCCACCCCACCCCCACTATCGTGACCTCAAGTCTACCTTACAAATTTGACTAGACCAGAACATGTATGCTGCTACAGATAAGAGCCCGCAACACAGGGAATCCAGGACAGATAAACCCCTCAGGACCAATAATGAAAATAGGAAAAAACAGAAGGAAAGGGGGAGGTAGGGGGAGAAAAGGGAAATTGTTCACAATGATCGACATATAACCCCCTCCCAGGGGGATGAACAACAGAAAAGTAGATGAAGGGAGTCAAGGGACAATGTAAGATATGAAAATAATAATCTATAATTTATCAAGGGTTCATGAGGGAGGGTGGGGAGAGAGGGAGGGAAAAATGAGTTGATATCAAAGGCTCAAGTAGAAAATATTTTGAAAATGATGATGGCAACGTACATACAAATGTGCTTGACACAATAGACGAATATATGGATTGTGATGAGCCCCAAATAAAAGCATTTAATAAAATTTTTTTAAAAAAAGAAAGTTTAGAAACTGTGGTAGCAATTCTACAATACTGCTTGATGTGATTGAACTATGGAATGATATATGTATTAACTCCCAATTTTAAAAGTATTTTTTAAAAAGCAGGTATGACAGAGCAATATATCTCCATGGGAAGTTAGATATAAAATAAATGGTACATGACTTACATAGTATTCCTTACATATGCACCTCAATGTCTTCCATAGTATTCCTATTTTACAAACCCTATGTTACATTGATCCATTTTAGTGTAGCAAAATACTGTCATTTAGGATTAAAACAAAATTTATGCTCAAAGCACTTCTGAAGATGAAGCAGAAGATTTCTGTTTACGTGGAAACCAGATCACTACAGACATCCACCAAGCATATAAACAGATATAAGTATATATACTATCCGTTATGAAAAGTTTTATTCAAGGCTTCATGTCAGATTCAACGACTGAAAACAAAACAGCATCTAAGAAAGGAAAAATGTATTTAAATGAACTCTATTGTATGAATGGAGAAGGTTCACCAGCAAAACTTTGGTAATGCCGATCATAGAGCCATGATACCTCACTCCTATTTAAGAGAATTCAACCTGCCCTACGCAGCCTAAAATAGCTCACTGTGGGATGAAATGTTGCTGCTTCTCATATAGGATGGCATCTTTTCAGGCTAGAAACAACCTAACTTGCATTTATCACTTCTATTTTCTCCTGACTGCATAAGAAAACCCACCTTCTAATAATGCACACATGGGTCCAAGTACCTTTCTCAAATTTCTGTATAATATGCTTTCTCTACATAATGTATAAGTAACAAGGACTCAAAAGTTTCACATATAAAATATAGATGATATTTTCTAAGCTGTGAAAGGCTTTTAAAAACTTATTTTAAAATCTACGTCTCAATTACTATAATTAAACTTTTTAAAGTTTTCCTCAAAAAAAATAATCAAAGCATGTGCTTAGCCTTGCCACTGCATCCATACGCGCTCCATCCATCTGGCCACTGTAAAGGGAGGGACGGAGGGGGGATACAGATAAAATCTCTGACCAGAGATGAAATGGTAAATGATTCTAGGTCTTTTAAATACTTATTTTAAATTTCTTACAAAACTATAACTCATCTCTCTTTAAAAAAATTCTTCCAAAAAGAGGAATTCTGAAATACAAAACTTTCCCTCACTGACCCAAGGAGAACAAAAAATGATCACATGAGACACCAAACAGGATGTAAGCGATCAAGGGGCGAGGGGTATAGGGGGATGAGGTGTGACTCACACAGTGTGGAAGACCGGGTCACTTAAACTTGATCTCACAATAACATGAGAGAACATTTGTGTATACATTTGAGAAGGGAGGGATGGGAAGTAATAGAAATAAGTTTTAAAAATCAGAATGAAAAGTAGATAAGAGCATAAAAATGTGTGGCTGTTGAACCATTCTATAAATATTGCATATACTTCCAGCTTCATGTAAGCTCACTGGGAGTTTAAACGAGCCCCTTTAATCGTGAAAAGTTTCTTTATAAAGATGTTTACTTTCCTCTAACACAGGGAGAAGTAGCATTACAAATCTTTCCTTTGTGAAAATAGTTGCTGGAGTAGAAAAATGCAAAAAGACTCATCAACAGATTTATCTTTTCTGTACTCTAATACAGATTTCATATCTGGGTCTTTTTCCTCTACAGAAATCAAAGGTGGTTGATACATTGTTATTTTTCCTCAGCAAATCAGAGAAGCCCTTTAATCACACACTGTAGCAAGAGAGAAAAAGCAATACCATTTGAAAGTCAATGTATACATTAGCTCTGTGAAAAAAGCAAGAGGAATGGGAGTTTGTGCACATTGATGCCTCTGAAAAAGGAAAAGAGTAGCTACAGAAAACAATTCAAACATTAGTTCTCAGTCATCATCTAAGTACAACTCATGAACTGTTGCTATTTTCGAATTCCTTTAGTTCGCCGCCCTTAGTACGGCCCTTGTCCTCTCCATACTGACGAAGTTGCTCCATGAAGCCAGAATTTGGACACACACAAGGCCTTGCATTTTTCACCAAAGAAAAAGCACTGGGAAACGGGATTTCCTCAGAATTCATCAGGAAGCCAATTACAACTGCAGCAGCTCTGGAAACGCCTGCATTACAGTGGACAAGGACCACTCCATCCTGCAATAAGAATTGAACAAAAATCATCCTTATCTATTTATATATGGTGATGAAGTCAATAGAGCATATGCATATTACTTCAAATCTTTATATAAAAAGGACTCAGCAAGTGTCTTCTTAGATTATCAAAACACAATTCATGGGGACGCAAGTATCTTCTTCTTTTTTTTTTTAAATCACTTTATTGGGGGTTCTTACAACTCGTTACTATCCATACATCAATTGTATCAGACACAATAGGTCACATATCCCATCGTTCTTTTCTAGACATTTACTCTCTATTGAGCCCTTGGGGTCAGCTCCTCTTTTTTCCCTCCCTCCCTACCCCGCCCCCAACCCTCCTGGTCCGTTGATAGATTGTAGATGTTAATTATTTTAAAATCTCACACCAACTGCTGTCTCCCTTCCCCTCTGGTTTCTGTTGTTCTTCCCCCTGGCTGGGGGGGTGTGGTTATGTGCCATTCATGTGATCGGTGCCTTCCGACCTCCCCACTTCTCCCCTATTTCCCCCTACCCTTTTGGTATCTCTATTCCCAATCCTCTTCCTGGGTTCAATGTGTTTGAGTTTTGTTTTTTTTTAAACGTTTTATTAGGGGCTCATACAACTCTTATCACAATCCATACATATACATACATCAATTGTATAAAGCACATCTGTACATTCTTTGCCCTAATAATTTTCTTTTATTTCCTTTTCTTTTTTTACATTTTATTAGGGACTCATACAACTCTTATCACAATCCATACCTATACATACATCAATTGTATAAAGCACATCCATACATTCCCTGCCCCAATCATTCTCAAAGCATTTGCTCTCCACTTAAGCCCTTTGCATCAGGTCCTCTTTTTTTCCCCTCCCTCCCTGCTCCCCCCTCCCTCATGTGCCCTTGGTAATTTATACATCGTTATTTTGTCATATCTTGCCCTATCCGGAATCCCCCTTCCCCCCCTTCTCTGCCGTCCCTCTCCCAGGGAGGAGGTCACATGTGGATCCTTGTAATCAGTTTGATTTTTGTTTCTTTTTTTTTTACATGAAAAAAAATTGTAAGATTTTTATTAGAATTGCATAAGTATATACCAATGTGTTTGAGTTTTATCTCCTGCCTATACTTAAGTACATGTTCCCGCCTAGTCTAGATTGGGAATGGCACTGGGGTCATGATAGTAGGGGGGTGAGGAGGCCTCAAGGGATCAGAGGTCTATTGCGTGACCCATTAGTGCTCTACTGCACCCTGATTGACTCAACCCCTCCCTGCGATCCCTCTGTGGGGGGATGCTCCATGGTCCATAGATGGTCTTTGGGTCTCTGCTCCACCCCCTCCTCCATTCTCACCAATGCATTTTTGTTTGTTTGTTTACTGTTTGTTGTGAGTCTTCTGATGCCCGTTGCCCAGTCTCAATGACACCTCACGGTTGCACCAGTGAGCTTCTTCCATGTGGCTTGTTGCTTCACTGTTGGATGGCTGTTTGTTTAACTTTAAGCCTTTAAGACCCCAGACATTATATCTTTTAATAACCAGGCACCCATCCTCTTTCTTCACCACATCTGCTTATGCACACATTTTGTCTTCAGCGATTGTGTGCGTGTGAATGCCGCTTTGTTAGAGCAGAGTGTTCTTGTGTTGAGGGAAGGTTTAAGCCGAGGCCTGAGGCCCGTCCTCAGCCTCAGTGTATTACTTTGTAAATATAGGTACGCAGGCCAATACCAAAGCACACCTCACTGCAAGCGGTGAATGAACCATCAGTCAGCCCCGCGGTGCCCCACCCTCCCTTCTTTCCACAGTCTTCCCCAGGAGGGAAATGCCTTCCTGATATATTCACAATTCTGGAAAACAGTATGTTCTGTTAAACTACAATAATCAAACTGCAACCTTTTTAATCCCCATGTTCCTATTGGCCAGGTTGGCACAAAAAAATAAAACTCTATCACAAAGTAGTAAAGTATACACAAAAACCCAGATTTGGTAGCCACATGTATATAAAAGAGGGGAAAACTCACAAAGAATATATGTGGAAATATAAATAAAACTATATTCACAAATTACACAACGCCAAAGACAGTTCGTGTGTGTGTGTGTGTGTGTGTGTGTGTGTGTGTGTAATGTTCCCAAGAAAACAACAAAAATCAACTAGTATTACTGGCTTGGTAATTTACGTATAAAACAATCACGTAGGGAAAATGTTCTACTCCTTGCTCTTTTTTGTCCTGAAGAGAAATAACCTTTAAAATATTTTAACTTTTCAGATAGTAAAATCATGGAGCAAATGGGTGACAAGAATGTGGAGTGGCTCCCGACACAATGGCTGGAGCCAAAGTGGGTGAACAAGTAAATGTGGTGAAGAAAGCTGATGGTGCCCGGCTATCAAAAGAGATAGTGACTGGGGTCTTAAAGGCTTGAAGATAAACAAGCGGCCATCTAGCTCAGAAGCAACAAAGTCCACATGGAAGAACACACCAGCCTGTGTGATCGAGTGGTCCCAAAGGGATCAGTTACCAGGCATCAAAGAACAAAAAATCATATCATTGACTGCACACCTCCATGATAGGATCACTGAAGACAAATGGGTGCATAAGCAAATGTGGTGAAGAAAGCTGATGGTGCCCGGCTATCAAAAGAGATAGTGTCTGGGGTCTTAAAGGCTTGAAGGTGAACAAGCGGCCATCTAGCTCAGAAGCAAATAAGCCCACATGGAAGAAGCACACCGGCCAGTGCGATCACGAGGTGCCAAGGGACCAGGTATAAGGCATCATGCAAAAAAAAAAGATATAAGTGTGTGTATATATGTGTATATATGTGTATATGTATATATATATATACATACCATATTAAATGAAGGGGGAAGTGCAGAGTGGAGACCCAAGGCCCAAGTGTCGGCCAATGGAGATCCCCTCATTGCGGGGTTTAGGAGAGGAGATGGGTTAATTAGGGTGTGAGGTAGTATCGATGAAGAACACAGCTTTCCCCCAGATCCTGGATGCTTCCTCCCCACAACTACCATGATCCGAATTCTACCTTGCAGGGCTGGATAGGACAGAGGCTGTACACTGGTACATGTGAGGGCTGGAGGTACAGGAATCCAGGGTGGATGATACCTTCAGGACCAAGGGTGTGAGGGACGATGCTGGGAGAGTGGAGGGTGAGTGGGTTGGAAAGGGGGAACTGATTACAAGGATCCACATGTGACCTCTTCCCTGGGAGAGGGACAGCAGAGAAGGGGGGAAGGGAGACTCCGGATAGGGCAAGATATGACAAAATAACGAGGTTTAAATTACCAAGGGCACATGAGGGAGGGGGGAAAGGGGAAGGAAGGGGAAAAAAAAAGAGGACCTGATGCAAGGGGTTTAAGTGGAGAGCAAATGCCTTGAGAATGATTGGGGCAGGGAATGTATGGATGTGCTTTATACAATTGATGTATGTATATGTATGGATTGTGATAAGAGTTGTATGAGTCCCTAATAAAATGTAAAAAAAGAGGAGAAAAAAATGATTAGGGCAAAGACTGTACAGATGTGCTTTATACAATTGATGTATGTATATGTATGAACTGTGATAAGAATTGTATGAGCCCCAATAAATTGTTAAAAAAAAAAGAAAAGAATGTGGAGTGGAAAAGGTAAGCCGATCCCAAGATGAGGACAACAACTGGAACATTTCAGGTACCGTGCACATGATACTTTACTGGTGAAAAAGGAGACGGTGCAAGACCAATGCTGATGGGGCAATATTGCATCAATAATGAATGGGATAGATGTGCTGGAACAGAAGCGATAAAGGTTGGCCTGACTAAGGCTTTTAAAAAGTCAGTGATCTAAATGAAATGCACCAAATGATGAACATCCCAGTGACAGTTAAGAGCATGTGTCGGTCAAGAGCCCAGCCTCAAACAACACCCTGCCGAATTAGACATCTTAGTACTTTCCTCCCAGTTCTTCCCTGGGGACAGCACAAAGGAGCAGTAGGAACAAGGGAAGGAAAGGAGGAAAAAGGGACTGGAAACTCTTCCCAGTGCCTAAGGTCACAATACTGTAGTCTTTTCCTGTGGCAAGGCGGTTTTCTCAGGTTGATAAGTCTTCTCAGGTTGATAAGTCTGTTGCAAAATCCTTTTTCTGGATCTATTACACCAAATTTGCAAGCGTCTATGTTTTCAAAGACACCAAGTAATGAATGACAAAAACAGTGGATATTTTGAAAATCCTCACATCAACGGGAATATTTACAATCTAATTTCCTAAAGATTTTTACTCGTTTCTAAATTTTACTATCTGTATAAAAGAAAACAACAGACAAACTTCATAGCAATACGTCTATGAGGCTTCTGGCATCAAATAAGGATGAAATATTTCATGAGACTTGTATTTATGAGAATTTTGTTCATTTGTGACAACAGGAAAGCAGTCTTTCAAAAATTAAAGTCAGCATTTTGCTCTGGATAAGTATTTCTGACATGATGGTGATTCCACTTCTTAGAATTTGCTGTCTTCTGGAGCTATTATGAATAATTCCAAGTAGTACACAGCTTCTTCAAGGCAGCACGATCCATCTCTCCATCTTCTCAGCATGATGGATATTTATTGGCAAATTCACTGAGCCAAATCTGGGCCTTCTTTGTGACACATATCTCCCAACAGCCCCCGTGCATCATGCGGTCTGACAGCTTCCAGTAGCAGCGCATGGGGAGCACATGGTGGAAGAAAATCAACAGTATTACTAAATACATGAGGACTTCATGGGGAAATTCCACGATCTTTTCGTAGTTTGCAGTGGTACTTTTCTCTCCTTTTCCCTCGTTCCCACTTCTCCGTGGCATGTACCAATGAAAGAATCAGATATAAAGTAAGTAAAATGTCTAACTCTGTAGTGTGTGCTCACAGATAATGGAATGTTTCCTTTAATTTTTGGAAGCCTACACACACACACACACACACACACACACACACACACACACACACTGTTTGGTGCCATCGGATCCATTCTGACCCCTAGCAATCTGTGCACCACAGAACAAACCACGCTCAGGCCTGCACTAGCCTCACATGCTCCTGTGCTTGAGCCCGTCGCTTGTCCGTCAGTTTGCCATCCTGTGGGGGCTTGTGGGCTGCTGGAAGCTGTGTCACTGGCATTTCAAAGGCCAGCAGGGTCCCCCACAGTGAACAGGTTTCTGTGGGCCTTCCAGACTCAGAACAGACAGCGAAGGACTCTGTTGCCGACTTCAGAGGAGGTAACCACTGAAACACACACACACACACACACACACTTTATTATACAGGTCTAAGTTGGTTCATGTCACTTAGGCAACTTCGAACTCAACATATCTCTGTAAGGTGGTTTGCTTGTTGCTTTTCAAGGGAAAGCCGATTCTTTTCTCCTGATGGTTTTAAAGACCCAATCACGCTGAGTGAAGGAGCATACGGCGCCCAGACACATCTCAATCCCCACAGAATCTCCTCCTCCTGGGGCCCCTGCAGTGACTCCCTCACTCCTGCTGCAGGCACTGGTCACCCTCCAAGTACTGGTGGGCTCCTACCCCAGGCGGCAGCAGTGCCCGTGCTCGGGAAGCTGCGCACACCAACAGGGCAGTGGCAGCCAGGGCCACGGCAGCTCACTGTGTCCCAGTCCCCACGGCCACCTCTCTGCAACCCCTTGTGCACTCTCGCACCCCACCTGTCTCAGAGTGTGCCAACTCCTGATCGGGCTGCGGGCACACCCCTTGCCCGGCACAGCTAGGCAACTGTAAAGGCCAAGCTCTGTTAGTGGGCTTTGTAGAGCAGGCTCCCATAAAGTTTTATTATAAAAGCTCTATAGGTATGTAACTACAGATTGTACAGGGACTGCCTGTCTATAATGTGATGTTATTACAATGTCCAAAAACCTAATGTCTTATTTTAAAGAAAGCACAGGAAAGATTTACAGCCCAGGAAACCTTGGGGAATAGTTCTCCTCTGTACTGTAGACTGGTTTGGAGTCAGAATCTATTCAATGGTAGTGGGTATTGTTTGGTTAACGTAGATTTAAATAACATATGTATGGGTATATGACTGTTTCCTGAATATATTATACCTGCATATATAATAAAGGTCTGGGGAGTATATAAAAATGTGTTTATAGCTAGCTGGTGGGAATAAGTGTGATTACAATTATTATCTATATTTTATAATTTTTCTATAAGGAATATGAGTTTTTTAAATGTCCATCATCACATCTTCTTAAGTAAATGATATGGCAATCATGGAATATGAAATGCAAGCTTCCATATTAAAAAAACAAACATTTTTCTCATAAAAGAGGAACCAAGTAAACTTTAATTCCCAAAAGAATTTCTAAGGTTCCCATAATAAGCATTACTACTTCCCTCTTATGTGTATTTCTGCCCCTTAAAACAAAACCTGGAGAAAATGATGTATATGAGGTGGAAACACTAGAAGTTTGGGAAAAAAATCAAGAGAGTTTTGTTTAGGTACAAAAGAGAAATTAGGAGAGGCATAGAGAGATGGAAACACACTTTGGGGCAGCTATATGTAAAAAGATGGAGCCAACAAACTAAAACTTGGACAGGTTGTTGCAAAGCGGACAATTCACTGAGACACTGAGATTTAACAACTCATGTATGTACTATAGACAAAGTCATGAAGACATCGCTCCTAGAAAAATCAATAAAGAAAACCCAAGAATTTTTATTTTTAAAGCTTAATATGTATTAATATAAGTAACGAGTTTTCAAGACAAGGAAATATTGGTTGCTCTTAGGAATAACAACATAAAATACAGTGTTCGAGGAATTAGAAAATACAAGGAGGCTTCAAAACATTCATGGAAAACTTAAAAGATAATGGAATTTTTTTCTGTGATCTTTTTGAAGCCCTCTCCTATTACAGAATTCTAATCCATCTTTTATAAGCTGCACTCTGTTCACTCGCTCAGATGCTCTCCTTGCCACCATGTCATGGACTCTCATCAGGCATAACTTCTGTAGCCAGTGGCCCGTTCAAGTTCGATGGCCTGGGAAGGTCTGGCTCTTGCCATGTGGTATCTCTTGCACAGACAGATACACCTAGAGTTCTGGTTTCTCTTCCTGCTTCTGAACTTGGATGAAAATCTCCACCACAGACCATTAGATTTGGCTTCCAGTGGTTTCTGGACGACTACCATGTAGTAACATAACTACATGATAGATTGCTCCCACAACTACGCTGACCAATGGGAAGGAGGAGTTAACCGAGGCCGAGGAATAAACTCCCTTTCTTTTCTCTCTGCTAATGTCGGCCTTAACATGAAGTTTGTTTTCTTGTCTAATGCTGATTTGCTAATTATTACTTCTCTTACTGAAAGCTACTTCTTTATAATTGTATCTAGTTTCACATCAATTCATCTCATATAAACTTTGGGAAGAATTCCATGTTGTTGCTCTTAGTTCCCATCAAGTCTGTTGCAACTCACTGAGACGTGGTGTACAACAGAACAAAACACGGCCTGGTCCGTGCCGGCTGTCCTCACAATTACTGCTGTGTTTGAGACCACTATGGAAGCTAGACTGTCAAGTCACCTCATCGAGAGTCTTCCTCTTTTGTGCCCTCTCCTCTTTACCAGGGGCTGCTCTCTCCCATTAACATGTCCAAATTATATGAGACGAAGTCTTGCCATCCTCACTGCCAAGGAGCTTTGTGGCTGTAATTCTCCCAAGAAAGAATTGTTTTCTTCTGGAAGTCCATAGTATATTGCCAACCCCATAATTCAAATGCATAGGTTCTTATTCAGTCTTTCTTATTCAATGTCCAACTTTTACATGCATATGAGGTGACTGATAATTTCATGGTTTCAGTCAGGAGCACCTTAGTCCTCAAAGTTAAACCTTTGCTCTTCAATATTTTAAAGAGGTTTTGTGTAGCAATTCTGTCCCAAATGATACATGGTTTCATTCTTAACAGCTGCTCCCCTAAGCATTGGTTGTGGGTCCATGCAAGATGAAATCCTTGGCAACTTCAGTCTTTTTTGCCATTTACATGATGCTATTTTTCCAGTTGTGAAGATTTTGGTTTTCTTCACAATGAGTGGCAACCCATACTGAAGGTTACAATCCTTGATCTTCATCAGCAAGTGCTTCAAGTCCTCCTTACTTTCAGCAACCAAGGTTGTGTCCTCTGCACATGCGTGCTGTTAATAAATCTTCCTCTAATCCGAAGGCCACATTCTTCTTCACACAGTCCAGCTTCTCAGATTACGTGCTCAGCATACAGAGTGAATGCATATGGTAAGAAGACATACCCCTCACACACCCTTCCCTGATTTTAAAGCATGACGCATTCCCTTGTTCTGCTCAAACGACTACCTCTGGGTCCATGTACAGGTTCCACACGAGCACAATGTCGTGTTCTGGGATTTCCTTTCTTCTCAAGGCTACCCATGGTTTGGTATGATCCATATTGTAGAAAGCCTTAGCATAGTCAAGAAAACACAAAGAAACATCTTTTTTGTATTCTCTGCTGTCAGGCAAGATCCATTTGATATTGCCAGTGATGTCCTTTGCTTGACATCCTCTTCTGAATTCAACCTGAACTCCTGGCAGCTCCCTATTGATGTACTACTACAACCTTTCTTGAATGCTCTTCAGCAAGACTGTATTTACATGGAATATTAACGACATTGTTCAATATTGTCCACACTCTTTGTGGACATTGGTACCCATTCCTGGAATGGGTACAAATATGGATCTCTTCCACTCAGTTGGCTATGCAGTCATCCTCCAGATCTCTTGGCATAGATGAAGGGTCCAGTTCGTCACCAGCTTGTTAAAACAATTCAATTGGTATCCCTTCAATCCCTGGAGCCTATGACTAATGCTTTCAGTGTTTGGGTTTCTTCATTCAGTACCATTGGTGCTTGAGCATATGATACCACTTGAAATGGTTGAGTACCAACCATTTCTTTTCGGTACAGTGATTCTATGCAAAACATACTAAAATGGAGCCATTTCAAGTTGTAATTATTTAAAAGAGCCAACCAAGGAGATCTGCCTACCAGAGAGTTGGCTCCCAATACCAAGATTAAAGTGTTATATTTGTTGATTTTTAGTCTTCAAAAGTCAGCAAACCAATGGGCAGCTTTAATTAGCATTCTCATGTAATCTTAATAAAGTAAATAAAGAAATAAACATTTAGTCCTTAGAATGTCCTGAAATTTTATTATAAAAATTGCATAGGCCACTGAGTTTCTGAAAGTCATAAAAAATACTGGAACAGTTTATGGTAATGAATGAACAATAGCATGAATATAACTAATGTCAGGGAACTATGCATGTGAAGATTATAAAAATGGCAAACATTTGCTACCAATATTTATCATGATTTTTAAAAAAAGAATTGGTGAAAGGGAAAAATATGAAAAAAAGGGGAAAATATGTAGTTCATTAAAACGCTGAGTTAAAAAAAAGAAAGTAAAAAGTACTATTTAGTATTTCAACTCCTTAGTCAGTCACTAAAATGAATGTTCATATACTAACAGGGCTAGTTCCATCCCTAATTGAAGACTAAGGAGCTCCTGACCCCAGCAAAGGTATTTTCAATCGCCTCATATGCATGTGAAAGTATGGAGAGTGGATTAGGAAGACCAGAGAATTGATGCCTTCCCATTATGAAGTTGGTCATGGATATTGGAAGTAGCATGGCCTGCCAGAAGAATAAACAAATGTGTCTTGGAAAAAGTACAGCCAAAATGCTCTTAGAAGCCAAGAGGACAAACCTCTCTAGTACAGTCTTCATACAGTCCCTGGAAAAAGGACATCATGCTCGGTAAAGTAGAAGAGCAGTAAAAATTAGGAAGATCCCTCACTGAGATGGTTTGAGACAGTGTTTTCAACAATGGGCTCAAACACAGTAACAGTTGTGAAGATGGCCCAGCACTGGGCAGTGCTTTGTTCTTGTACATGGGGTCCCTGAGAGCCAGAACCTACTCGACAGCACCTCGCAGCATCAACATGAGTTGGAACCAATGAGAGATTATCTACAAACAAACAACAAAAATCCCACATATCACCTGACAGCTGGTCAACAACCAGATAGATTCTCGAAGGAACTCTATCCACATCTTTTTACAAGAAAATTCAGTAAGAATATCTTTCTCCTAACAATTTTCAGGAAGGTATAGTAAAATGAGCAATTGAAATGTTAAATGTCTCAGAAAAAAATGCAATGGGAGAATGTAAGTAATAGGAAGAATCAATGAAATAATTGGTAGAGGGACCCACCCACTATACATTCTGTTTTTGGAGAACTTGATCAACGTGAAACTTACCTCCACTTTTGCATGTTCGATAAATTCAAAACACTCTGGAAAATAAGATAGGAGATCGGTTTCTGGCAGATCCAATATAGAAATGCTCTTGTAGGTAAAGTCACTGAGGAAAGCATTTTCAACTCCACAGGCAACATTAAGAATATGCGTCACCTTAAAGAGAAAAAAAAATTTTTTTCAATCGCTGAAATTAAGATGATCAAAAAAAAAGATTAAGATATGGAGAGTTGTATCAAGAACAAAAGTTTTAAGAATGGCCCATTTGAATGGTTCTTTCACTAAGTCTCTGACTGCCTCAACCCTCAATAGACGAATGCCCTTCTACATACTTCCCCACCAGCCTACGGCCCTTCACACGTGGAGCTTGTCTCCATCACGTACAAGGACAACTAAAGCCAGGCTTGCCTTTTTCACCACGGTAGGAGAACACAGAAAGCACTTAACACACTTGCTGAACAAATCAGTGAGTGCCACTGAAGGGAGCAACGTGCATCAGTGGCGCAGACACTCATTTCTGTACTAATCTCCTTCTTACCCTTCCCATTCTCAGCGAGTGCAGCGGCTCTCGAGCTGACTGCACAGTAGAATCACCTGGGGAGCTTCCTAAACTTGCCATCGGCGCGGCCTGATAGGCAAAGGCGCTGATGGATTCATGTGGGGGAGGTGCCACGAACGACCTTTCAGATGATCTTCCAATCACGCCCCATAAGCGACCTCCTACACCTGCGCATGTCAGAGCTTCCTGGAGTGGGCCATCCGTATGGGCTGAGCCATGCAGGAAGTTTGTAACGAGAATCCAAAGGCTAAATGAGTAAGAAAAATGAGCCACTCTTTCTTATCATAATGGAGTGACTAGCTTTACATATTCTCGTTTCTTAGTGGGGTTCATATGTTTGGCTGAACCTCATTGTTTTGGATATGTTTTCACCTATATCTTGAGAGATGTGTCCAGCCCCCTCTCTCTGCCCCATCACCCTCAGAAGTTTGGTTTCGTCAGTGCCCCGCTCCTTCTCCCAGCATAGCTGACTGTATCCAGCAGGTGCTGAGTCAAAATAGGTCGGATTATCTTCGAAGATTGAAACACATGTATAAAGGGCAGCTAGAATGAGCCAGAAGCTTGGGAGCTTTCGGGAAGTGATGTTTTGTTGTGTGCTAGTAAAAGCTCAAAAATGCCTGCTGCCCAGCGAGAAGGATGGAGCAGCGGGCAGCGAGGCGCGCTGGCACCGTGGGAGAGCGGCTGTTCCTCATGTGACCATTCACTCTCTGGCTCCAGGCCTTGCTGCCGCAGGTCCATTCTTCCTTACACATGGGATCCGGGAAGCCCCTGTAGCATTACTGCACAATCTCTTTCCTTACCCAGGGAGCACAAATTGCTTTCTGTGGCTCATAATCAGGAATTTTGACTAAGACACTGAGAGCAATCAGCCAACTATGAGCCTAACCACCTCCTGGAAAGAAGAGAACAAAAAACTCCAAATACCTAATGAGTTGTTATGCCCGAGTTGTTGTCAAGTCAGCTCTGTGTACAACGGAAGGAAGCAGTGCCCACGGTTGTTAGGTGAGTGGAGATTCATAAAAGGGAGGAGATGGGAGAAAGAAAACAGAAGGAAACCCACTTCTAGAAGACAAAGTCTGGGCCATCCTTCCACTTTCCTCTTTCACTCCTGGGGCCAGGATTCTAAGGTGCTGCTTTAGCCACAAATTATCCTCCCATGCTTCATGGTATATACGTAGTTGCCTGATCGTTACAACTCTATCCAAAATGCCAGCAACGAGACATTTTTTGTACACATCTTACCCTCTGTGCAGTCAGGATGACACATAGTTAAACTCTCGGCTGCTAACCAAAAGACTGGTGGTTCAAAGTCCACAGTCACTCCGTGAGAAGAAGATGAGGCTGTCTGCTGCCACAGAGGCTACAGCTCGGGAAACGCTACGGGAGGGCCTACTATTGAGTCACTCTGAGCCCCACGCCACCTCCCAACCAGATGTGCACAATGAGGGAGAGGAGCAGACGAAAAGCTGGTCAAATGCTTTCTAAACCTTGGGCTGATTTGGCCATCCAAGCTCTGTGTAGGGGAATAACTTGGTGAGGAAATAGCATGAGGGTCATGTCTGACTCTTTCTAGAGACACAAAAGCGGAGACTCCAACTCCAGAGCAGTCCAAGGCCTATTCTGACACCAACGTCCCATGCACACTACTCTACTTCTCTGCTGACTTTGACAATTTGTTGAAGTGGCCACAAAGACCCCACAGACAATACTTGTGATTATATTATGAAAGCCAAAGAGTTTAAAAAAATAGTAAAGACACAGTTATTGTATCAGAAGCACTCCTTCGCAGCCATGTTGGTGGGCATCTCAAATCCTTAGCCTCTCAGCCACAGTCACGTGGCCTCTGCCGCTCTAGCAAGCCCATGTGCTGCGCAGCCTCATGGTTGTAGCTGAGTTCCTCTTCTCTGTCTCGTGGTCCCAGTGCGATGGTCTCTGCTGCTTCTACCACTTGCAAGAGCTCCGCTGGAGGCACTTCTTTCTCCTGGTTATGGAATTTCTGTCCTTGCTTCTAAGGTGACGCACTGGAATATCCAGCAGAATGGTAAAACTGGCCAATCCCCTAGTTAGAGTCGCCAATGCCTTCTTTATATGCTCCCACCCTTTCACTGTGCCATACTCCATGCAGTTTATGCCGTGTATTAATGGAATATCCTGACTGAATTTGAAAAACATTATGCTGAGTGGCAAGTGTTGGTAGTGATGGGAGACTCAGCTTAGAACCCTTCCAGTACTGTTGCCCACTACTTGACCATGCTTGGTACAGTAGTGGGACAGCCAAAAGGAGTAGCCCCTCGACAAGAAGGATTGACACAGAGGCTGCACCAATGGGCTCACACATAATTCTAACTGAGAGGATAGTGCAGGACTGGGCAATGTCTCTTTCTCTCTGTTGTACAGAGTCACGATGAGTCAGAAATAACTTGTCGGCACCTACAATAATAAAGCATAGTTCCAAAGTTTGGTTACACACAGCCTAACAATGGTTTGCCATTGGTGTGTCTTTCATAAAAAATGATAATAAGGCTATCCTCTTAAAACAAATCAAACTCACTACATAGAATTGATTCCAACTCATAGTTACCCTAGAGGACAGCACAGAAGTGCTTCTGTGGGTTTCCAAGACTGTAGCTCTTACAAGAGTAGAAAGCCTCGTCTTTCTTCTTTGGAGAACCCACTGGTTTCAAACTGCTGTCTGTATGGTTTGCATCCCAAAGTAATCACTACGCACCCAGGGCTCATCCCCTTTACTGAGTACTTAATAAGTGCCAGGAAAACAGGCTACTATTTAATGGCCACATGTAACCATTATTGCTTCCATGTTTAATAAAATTTTAATGGATTTATAAGGAGATAAGGAATTCTTATTTCCACTTGGATCCTATTCACTCCATTATCCTTCCCTATCATGGTAACCAAGGCAACCTGGTTAGTAGGGTAAGCATTGGGTTTCTAACCACAAGGTCAGCAGTTCAAAGTCACCAGCTTCTCTGGAGGCAAGAAAGGAGGTGGTCTGCTCTTGTAGTTATGGTCTCATGAACCATCAGGAACAGTTCGACTTTATCGTATTGGGTCCTTCTGAATCAGAATCAACTCAAAGGCAGTGGGGTAAAGAAACCACTCTTGTTGGTTTCTTATGTACCACTTTAAAGCGATCTGTATGTAAATATCTCATTTATTTTCTGTTACAGCATCCCCTGAGGTTTTTTTATTTACTTTCCTTCAAATGTCTTACAGATATTTTCATTTCAATTTGTGCTCTCTTTTGTAACTATCTTGTGTTCTGTGGTGTGGATGTGCTATTGTTTCTTCAGCAAGATGCCTATTAATGGACACCTGTCTTGTTTTCAATCATCTGCTATTACAAATGATGCTGTAATAATTTGGAACATTTTGTAAGCTGCACTTAGTTTCTTATCTTCTGCAGTGGTATACACTAGACACTCAATAAGCACTTTATTGAAAGTGAATCATTCTAAGTGCATACAAATATTAAATGAAAGTTTTCCCAGCAGATCATAGTTTTACATTCAAAAATTGATACACATTCTGATTCAACCAACCCACCGATAGAAATTTCTAAAAAATGATCCTACACAAGCAAGAATTCCAATAGCTAGAACCTTTTCCTATTGATTCTAGAATTTTACTTTGATGTGTGTCCTCCATATAAAACAAGTAATTGCATTGTACAGCACTCTTCAATTTCCCTGAAAATCGCCTCTTTAGTTGTTCAGTTTAGCCTAGTGTCCTTCGGGGATCTAAGAGGGTCAGGATCTTCTTCTTCTTCTTCTTTTTCTTCTTCTTCTTCTTCTTCTTCTCCTTCTCCTCCTTCCTCCTCCTCCTCTCCTCCTCTTCTTCCTCTTCTTCTTTTAACTTTTTTTTGGTGTGTGATTTGGGTGAAAGTTTATAAGGCAAATTGGTTTTCACGCAACGCGTTTCTATGCATTTTGTTTCCTGACATTAATCACAGCTGCCACAACGTCACGGCACGCTTTCCACTTCTTCCCTGTGCTTGCATCTCCGTGTGTCCTGCTTTGTTATCCCTTCCTTCCTGGCTTCTGAAGGTTGTTGCTGGGGAAATGCTGCTCCTTTGATCACCTAGAGTCGATTTTTTATGGGATGTGTACCTCCCTGTTGTTATTGTTCACTGTAGCGTCTGGGCTATTATTTGGGTGTAAGTTGAGCCATAGAGGAAAGTTCAGTGCCAGGGTTGATGGGTGTCAAAAGATCATAGTTTCAGGAGTTGTGCTCTCTATCAGACCTATAAGGCTAGTCTGAGGATTTGAGTTTGGTTCCATATGTTTGTCCAATTCTATGCAGAATCCCCTCGTATGATCCTTTTCAGAGTGGTCAGTAGTGGTTGTCTCAGGATCATGGAGACTGGGGTTTATGTTGTCCAATAGTCTTTAGACAAACAGTTGAATAGGTTTTTGATATTTTTACGATTCTTTGTTTCTGATAGGGAGAGGCCAATGGTGACAGCTCAGATGAACACTCATGTAGCAGAACAGCAGATCCTTTTTTTTGGCCATTGGTTACATTGAGTTCACTTTATTTGTTATTCATTTTCTTTTTTTAAATTATGTTATTGGGGCTCATACAATCCATACATACGTCAATTGTGTAAAGCACACTTATACATTCATTGCCCTCATCATTCTCAAAACACTCGCTCTCCACTTGGGCTCCTGAAATCAGCCCCTCATTTTCCTTTTTCCCCTCTCCCTCCCCGCTCCCCTTCCCTCATGAACCCTTGATAATTTATAAATTATTATTTTGTCTTATCTTACACCGTCCGACATCTCCCTTCACCCATTTTTCTGCTGTCCATATCCCAGGGAGGAGGTTGTACGTAGATCCTTGTAATCGGTTCCCCCTTTCTGCCTCACTGTACCAGATCTTTCAAACAGCTAATTCGTTCACATTCCCAGGTTAAAATGATCTGAAATAGTATGTCATTAGGGAGAATAGATGACAAAAACACAAATCAGTCACTATAGCCTGAATTGTGACACCTGCCAGTCTCCACCCCATCCCTGGTCAAAGTATGTGTCATCTTCAATGGGTCTGATTCTCAGTGGTTGGCAATGATCTCCCATGATGTATCATTTAATGAATTGTAAGAAGGTTTCCAATTCTAATTAACGTCTGGCTCTTCTCAGGACAACAACATGTTCCACTCTGATGCAACCTTTAAACGCTCAACATGCTTTCCATATGTCTTTACCCCACACAGGTGATCCTCTAATAGTCCAGGATTCCACTGCCCACTTTCCTTACCATTTCCAGGCCACTGTTCGCTACCCAAATTAAGTAAAAACCAAACATATGGACTCTCATCATGATCCAATTCTTCCATCACAGTTAGGAAAACCACGTGCAGTTCAGCTGACCTGATCTTGCCTTTGAGCTGACCTGATCTTGCCTTCTTCAATTAGGGTCTTTCCACCTGTTGGTCTTAATGTAGTAGATTTCTATATTAAATGTTGTCCACACACGGGAGCTATCATCAGTGAAATAAGCTACCATCTACTGATCAGCAAAAGGTTGTTCATAAAGCAATATCCATGTAGCAATGGGCTCTGGCAGCTTCTCAGGTAGTGTCAGGGTAAGACCGATAGGAAAAGAGGTTGTTACCTACTCATGGCTATAGTAGATGCCTCCTGTACTCCTCTAGCAGCATGTTCCTGTGTGACCATTTCTATTTTATTAGGAAACCATTTGAGGCACTAACTTCCTTATTTGAGTGTTTCTCCAACATCAGACAAGACTTTATGGGTATCTCAGGTCTCATGATGGTTTTATATCCTTCTGTCATTGATAGTCTCAATCATTTCCCAGTAGCCAGTGCAAGATGAGTAATTGTCTTTCAAATTGTCTGTATTTTATTGCAACTGCTAGCAACATTTTAGAACAAGATCCCAATGGTCATTGTCTGGCAGCGCTCTCAGGTTTTTGCCATAAACTCCAGTCTGCATAAGCATGAAGGGCAGATACCTCCAAAATCAGGTGTGCATCTGCATCAGAAGGGCCTACAGGCAAGGAGAAGGCAACTGCTTTCTCCAACTCAGACACACCTGCTGTTTCTCAGGTCCCCTTTAAAATGCAGTTGTCTTCGGAATGGTTGTACAGATGCGCACCAGTACTATTCCCAGATACAGAATTGCAGCCCTCCAGAATACAAATAGGCCAACCAAACATTGAGCCTCCTGCCTAGTCTCGGGGATATGTCAGGTGGCTCAAGGTAGGGCCTATCTGTCACAAGGAGCAAATGTCACAACTTGCTCCTGCCCAAGTTATTCCCAAGAATTTGTTTGGGGAGAGTCCTGGATTTTTGTTGGATTTATTAACCAGTGTCAATTGGCCATGAGGGCCACCACTGTTTCCAGGTGTGTCTTCGTCTGTTCTTCAAAGTTGATACTGACATAATAATATCAATGTAATGTTTCACTACATGTGGGATCAGCATCAAGTCTGAGCATCTTCTAAACATACTGTTCCAGAAAGCTGAAGCAATAGTGAAATAGTGGTAGAAGTATATTGTGGTTCTTCCTAAGTAAACACAAACTGTGTTTCACTGTTTTCTGAGACAAGAATGGAGAAAACAGCATTTGCAAGATCAATCCCTGAGAACCAGTCACCTTCAGCCTGCTGTATCTTCGGCAGCACTGATGGCGTGTCTAGAACAGCTGAATCCACGGGTGGCACTACTTGATTTAGGCCTGCATAATCTATTGTCAACCTACACGAGCCATCTGCCCCTTTAACAGTTCTTCAGAACCGCTAGCCAGAGAATCTGTTGGTACCAACACGCCAGCCTCTACCATGACTTTAATCAAAGTTTGTTGTTGTTAGGGCTTTGAGTCGGTTCTGACCCATGATGATCCTATGGACAACAGCAGGGAACACTGTCCAGCCCTCTGCCCTTCTCGCAACTGGTCCTGTGCTTGAGCCCACCGCTGCCGCTGCAGCCACTGTGTTCATCTGTCTCCTTGAGGGCCTTCCTTTTGTTAGCTGCCTCTCCACTTGACCGAGCACGATGCCCTTCTCCAGGGATTGAGCTCTCCTGACCACAAACTGTTCCAGATTAACAACCTGAGTGGGTTCAGGCAACTGTAATGGCTCCCACTTCGAATGTCCAATCAATACTGGCCTAAGAGTCGACTTACACACCTTCAGTTTTATTTCCCAGTAATCAGGTTACATTGGGTGACCATGTAGAAGGAGTTTCCTTGGTTACCATATCTGTCCTGAGCTGGGTAACAGGTACACTCATTGGATAAATATTCTGATCATCAGAAAGCCATTCTAGCACTGTTCCCATAAGCAACACATTAGCTGATTTCACTGGAATGTGCCATTGAGGACTTAGCGGGGAGAGGGACAGTTTCCCTTCTCAGGGTACATAAATCTCACTACAAATTGTATTCAGTTCATCAGGCTGGCTGCCCTGTCTGGGTTAACCTTCTGTGGGCCTGGATTTGCTAATACCATTATGACCGTTCCATAATAAGCTGCAGGTCTTGCATCAACTAGACACACTCTTCCATTCAGTAGTAATCAAAATGAACGGTACTGCCTCTACACTAGTCATGTATACAAGCCGCTGTAGTAACCGGTCCCAGAAGCTGACAACACCTCTCTACAAACTGAAACACTGCTTTACATTAATACCCCTACTTTCAATACCTTCTTGGTTTTCCAGGTTCCTTTTTAGTGACCAAACATTGTAGGAATATTTCCTGTTTTAAGCATTTTTCCTTTCTGCCTCAGCCCAGAGACAAGAGTTCATAGGCCTGACAGAACTGGATCTGGGTCTGATTCAGTTCTCAAATTTGCCCCATACATTCTTTCCCCCTGTTGTTGCACCTACTTTTGATGCCAGAAACAAAGGAATTGCATGGCTTGTCCTGTCCTTACCATGCTGTATTTCCACATGCCTCCAATGAGTTAATTCCCCGGGAGTTAGAACTACATCCACCAAATCCTTATCTTGCAAATAGCTTTTACTTTGGGTAATAGATTACAGCATAACAGCTGCTTTAATCATGGGTGTTTTTTATTATTCCATCCAGAATCCAAAGGTCTTTAACATTTTCTAATCTACCATATATGCCCGTGAAGAAGATGAATTTTCCAGCACATTTTTAATGCAGTTCTTGTGGTTAAACAAGGTGCCTCGGCGGATATTCAGGTCTGCTTATACTCTAGTATATACGGTATTCTTCTTTTCCAAATACCACATTTCCTCCACCACTCTGACACCAACTGTGGTAATGATTTACTTTTAGAAGAATTAATGCCTACTGCCAAGGGTTAGGATATTAAAGATTTTGCAAGTGTCCAACTTTTCCAAGATGTTATACCACTCCATTTTTCTCCCTCTTAGTATGTCCCTGCATGTCCCTGGGTTCTGCAATTTGGTACGTCTCACAGAACTCATGAAGCTGTAAGGAAATGACTCACATGGCTGTGGGTGCTACTTAAGTCCCAAATGAAGATTCATTTCAGTCAGATGGCTGGAGACGCTGGACAAATGAGGGCAACTCAAGTCCCCAGAATCAACAGTCAGGCAGAGGCGAGCCATACAGAGGGCGCAGCATCAGGAGCCAAAATCAAAGCAGGTCTTCCTGCTTCTATCAGTGCTTAGTCAGATAATGGAGTCATAAGAGGTAAATCTTTGGTGGAGGTGTAGTTTTTGTCTTTAGCAGTCCACATCCCAGAGAAAACAAAAGAGCGGATTTGAGTCACACCTTAGTGCAGTGGTTCTCAACCTTCCTAATGCTGGACGACCCTTTCATACAGTCCCTCATGTGTGGTGACCCCCAAACATAAAATTACTTTCGTTGCTACTTCATCACTGTCATTTTGCTACTGTTATGAATCGGGCGACCCCTGTGAAAGGGTTGTTTGACCCCAAAGGGGTCGCTCGAGACCCACAGGTGAGAACCGCTGTCCTAGTGTAAGATGGAAATTTTGCATACATCCCACCCTAATCATGTCCATTAACATAACAGAAAACTTCTTCCCAAATGGAATTATAACCACAGGCATTGTTGTTATTGTTAGGTACTATCAACTCAGTTTTGATAAAGAGCCAACTTATATAGAACAAAACGAAGTCCTGCTGGTCCTGCAGCATCCCCATAATTGCTGTGAATGCTGGAGCCTACTGATGTAGCCTCTGGGTCAATCCATCATGTTAAAGATCTTCCTCTTTTTTACTCTCCGACTTTGTTACTAAACATGATGTCCTTTTCTAGGGACTGGTCTCTCGTGATAATGTGTCCAGTGTGAGATGAAGTCTCACCACTCCAGCTTCTAAGGAACATTCTGGTTGTCCTTCTGAGACATTGTACGATTTTTGGCAGCCCATGGCATTTTCAGAAATCTTCAACACCGTGATAATTCAAATGTATCCATTCTGTTGCAGTCTTCCTAATTCAGTGTTCAACTATTCATATGAGGTCATTGAACATACTATGACTTAAGTCAGGTGACCTTAATCCTCAAAGTGACATGCTTGCACTTAACACTTTAAAGAGGTCTGTGCGGCAAATTTAACCAATGTAGTTATCATTGATAAAATTTACAATATGCCACAGAAACAATTACAGCTACAAGGGTTATAATACGGAACTGACTATATCATATGCTACATAAGTAGAATGCTTGGCTATAAGCATCAAGGAAAACTACCAAGAATATAAAACTGGAAGGATAGATTATAAATCCACATACTTGAAATAGTTCAAATACTTTCTCTACCCTTTTATGATAAACAAAATGTTATTAATTAAATTCTGAAATGTACCCATAATGAATACAGTTTTTTTCTAAATAAATATAACAAATCACATCCTGTATCTAGTGCTGAACTGCAGCATTTACTTTACCTTGTGCTTTCTCAGTGTATCCAGATCATGAGCAGCATCTTGTGACCCTGTAATAAATAAATCATTATTACCTTAACATATAAAAGAATCAACCTTTCCAAATAAATATTTATAGCAATTTATGTTTTAAACAGAAACTCCCATCTAAAAAAATCTTGGGAGGACCTCAGTCTTAATTTCTAATAGACAATTTAGTATCTCTCATCAAAAAATTATTTACCGTAAATCTGCTCTTGGACTCATGACATTCCAGTTTTAGAAATCTGTCCTAAAGTCATACATGTTGAAAAGATTTATGTATCAGGCTTTTCATTATACTACTGTTTAGAAGTCCAATGACAGGAGTTCCACCAAGTTCAATCCATTGCCATTGACTCAATTCTGACTCATAGTTACCTGTAACTTGAAGCTATAAATCTTTATGAGAACAGAAGGCCCTCCTCTCTCTATCGAAAACCCTGGGCTTTGAACCTCAGACTTTGCAGCCAGCAGTCCAACACATACTCAACAGTACCACTAGAGCTCCTGCATGATGAAGGCCACATTAAATTAAATGAGTTAATTATGTGGTAAAATATATGTAGCTATTAGAAAACATTTACTTGTGCAGAACTATGTTTTCAATACACTCTAGGTGATACAAGCAGGTTATGCCACCAATTTTGTTAAAATAGAACTAGACAAAACAAAAAGATATACACATGTTTTAAAATAGACAGGAAAGGCCCACCAAGCCTTGAGGACAATATCCCTGCTCAGAACAGCCAATGCACAGAGAGGACCTTATGGCTGGCCCCACTATGAGACACAACATCCCCCGATGACCCATGGCCCTACGGGGGACAACACTAAAGACAGTGTCGGGATTGCGCCCACATGGAGGCAAAACACTAAGGGTGTGCGGCAGAGCAGCGGGAGGAGTAGCACACAAGGGAGTGCCAAGGATAGACTTTGGAGACAGGGTGTGGCACCCCATAGGATTTGACCAGAGGACAGTCCTAGAGGTCAACAAACAGACCTTGAACTATTTACAGGTTTTTCTTTCTTTCTTTTTTTTTTTTGCCATTGATTTTTGGTTGTTGTTGTCATCCTTTTGTTTTCTTTTGTCGCTTTGTTTTGCTATATCTTGGGGGTTTGGTGCATATTATTATATCTGCAGGTCTATCTAGATAAGATAGGCTGGATGAACAGTCTGGAGGAGAAAACAATGGGACCTATGGTTCCAGGGGGACATGGGAAAGGGGGAGGGGGAGGAAAGGAGGTGGTGTTGACTAACTCAAGGACAGGAGAACAACAAGTGATCCAAAGTTGAGGGAGATGAGGGTGTAGGAGGCCTGGTAGGACTTTATCAAGGGCAAAGTAACCAAAAGAAATCACTGAAACCCAAATGCAGGCTGAGCATGATAGTAGGACGAGGGAAGTCAAAGGAAATAGAGGAAAGAACTAGGAGGCAAAGGGCATTTATAGAGGTCTAAATAAAGGCATGTACATATGTAAATGTATTTATATATGAGGATGGGGAAATAGATCTATGTGCATATATTTATAGGTTTAGTATTAAGGTAGCAGATGGGCATTGGGCCTCTACTCAAGTACTTCCTCAATGCAAAAACACTTTGTTCTATTAAATTGGCACTCCACAATGTTCACCTTCTCTACACAATCACTGAAGACAAATGTGTACACAAGCAAATATGGTGAAGAAAGCTGATGGTGGCCAGTTATCAAAAGATAAATTGTCTGAGGTCTTAAAGGCTTGAAGGTAAACAAGCGGTCATCTAGCTGAGAAGCAACAACGCCCACATGGAAGAAGCACACCAGCCTGTGCAATCACGAGATATCAAAGGGATCAGGTATCAGGCATCAAAGAACAAAAAATCACATCATTGTGAAGGAGGGGGAGTGCAGATTGGGGACCCAAAGCCCATCTGTAGGCAACTGGACATCCCCTTACAGAAGGGTTACAGAGAGGAGACAAGCCAGTCAGGATGCAAAGTAGCAACAATGAAACAAACAACTTTCATCTAGTTCTTAAATGCTTCCTCCCCCTCCCACCCACTATCATGATCCCATTTCTATCTTACAAACCCTGCAAAGGATGTACACTGGTACAGATAGGAACCGGAAACACAGGGAATCCAGGAGAGATAATCCCTTCTGGACCGGTGGTGAAAGTGGCAATACTGTGAGGGTGGAGGGAAGATGGGGTAGAAAGGGCGAGGCGATTATAAGGATCTACATTAACCTCTTCCCTAGGGATGGGCAACTGAAAAGTGGGTGAAAGGAGACATTGGACTGTATGACACATGATAAGATAATAATAAGTTATAAATTATCAAGGGTTCATGTAAGTTTTTTAACTTACAAAAGAATATTTTAAAAAATCAAACACCCACGAAAAGATCTAACGCCAGCTGGTTTGGGAACACCCAGAAGTTTAAAGAAACACTGTTGTTCCATAGGATCCCACCCACACTCCAGTCTTCCCGTTCAGATCGCTCACTGGAAAAACGGCCTCTAGTTAAGAAGCGAGGTCACAGGGGAGAGCAGTTGAATTGAAACAAGTTATACAATTGAGACGACAGGGGATTCATTATTTCAAATATTATGCATTCTTGAAATAGGTACCATTTCCAGTAATTATGAGAATTTTGTTCTTTTCTTTTTAAAAATTTCACCTAGCTGCAAAATCAGCTGGTTTCTAGTACATGGCTTTAGGTAGCTGCTCTGGTGACACTGTGGTTATACTTTAGGACTGCTTACCACAAGGTTGGCGGTTCAAACCCACCAACCACTCCATGGAAAACAGTTGAAGTTAACTCATCCTGTGAAGATTTATAGCTTGGAAACCTTATTCAGGGCCGCTCTGAATGGAAATGATGCAACAGTAGTGGGTTGATGAATACATTCTTGGAAACCCTAAGAAGCAGTTAGTTCTACTCTGTCCTATATGAACATGATGAGCCTGAATTGACTTTAATGGCAGTGGGTGGTTTTTATTTTGTTGGGGGTTTTTGTTGGTTTGTTTTGGCTCACAGAATGGTCCTGATTCTATGTACTCATAAAAAGGCCAGTTCATCTCTTGATGATACCAAAGTCACAGGCCCCTCGGTGAGCCCACATCCATTGCATTCCAGTAGAATTCTGACTTACAGCAACACCATAGGTCAGAGAACTGCCACGGAGGGTTTCCACAGCAGTAATCTTTATGGAAGCAAACTGCCTATCGTTTCCTGAAGCAGCAGGTGGTTTCAGACACCTAATCATTCGGTTACATACTTTAACCACTGCGCCACTAGGACTCCTACCACACAGCTTTCGTGTGAATTAATTTTGGATGGTAGATAGGTATGTGCGGTGTTGTTCTGTGTAATGTTTGACACATTTGAATAACTTCCTCATTTTAAAGGAATTTGCTCAGTTGTCTATAGGAAATCTTACACCAAACCAACCTGACTTCTATAGAGTCATTTTTGACGCCTAGGGACCCTGCAGGACAGAGTAGAACTGGCTCCGTTTATGTTTGAGCCTTTAAGGGAGCAGAGAGCCTCAACTTTCTCTGGCAGAGAGGCTGGTGGCCCACTACGTAATCCACCAAGCCTGGAAGTCTTACGCATCTCCCAAGCCCACAGCTACTGGTCAGTTCTAACTTTTAGGGACCCCACAGGCCAGAGTAGGATTGTTCTTTAGGGTTTCCCAGGCTGTAAACCTTTACAGAAGACAGTTGTCACATGTTTCTCTCATGGGGTGGCTGGCAGACTCAAATCTTCATCCTGTCAATTAGCAGGCAAGTCATCACCGGGGCTCCTATACAAACCTAGACATCAGTTAAAATTCATACTAAAAACTGAAAACTAAAAGTCTATCTTATGCACAATAAAAATAATATGAAGTTAATAAATGGGAATGATAAATAGGAATGAGAAGGTCTAAGAAAAGTAACAATGTCGTTATATTTTAACATGACTTAAATTACTACTGTTCATTACTTCAGCAAAGCAGCGTTATAGAAATGCTACAGATGAGCAGAGTGGTTTATAAAGAACGCAGATACATACCCTATTGTTCAATATCGTGCAAGCATAGTGGAAGCATCATAAAATAAGAGCTCTGGAATCCTGTTCTCTCTTTAAAGAGACCTTCCTTATGCAAGCACCATATGTGGTATACATTTTGATATAATAATTCATAATTTCCTTTATAATAATTATTTCATCATCTCAAAATAAAATAAAAGAGTTCTTTGACTACTAAAGAGGGAAATCATATTCCAAAGGAAACGGGACATAAATTCATTGGAGCGAATATTCACCCAGATAGAGAAGCATGAGTAGTAATCAGAATTAAGTAACGTAATGTTTATGAAAGAACTTTATAAGATAAATAGCTATGCAAAAATAACAGTGAACAAGAGTCATAGAAATCTTCCCCTATGACATCATTAAAGCTTTTCATCAAGTATTAAACAGAAGATCTCAAAATCTCACCAGTTGCAATTCTTGCCAAAAAAATGGATATAAACAATATAACAGTATTTTTTACTACCCAAAAGAAATGGTCATTTTAATTTTTATAAAGTTTGGGCTTAAGAAAAATACTAGGGTTTGTGCTGTCAAAATATAATTTTGAAGGGCTAAGAGCAGAAGTGTCATTTGCCACAATCTTTTATCAAATGATTAGCTATCCATGGGCCTAAGTAAGACATTTAAATGCACTAGCTGTGTGAATTTATAAACTATAAAAGACAAACAACATTTTTACAGCCATTTTCTTTATTCCACACCAAAAACAAAAGTGCTGGCAGGAAGTTGGTTGTACTGCTCTGAAGAGGTAGAAGGAATTCTAAGAAACAACCTGAAACAGCAGCCCATGTTCTAGAGCAGTGGTTCTCACCCTTCCTCAGGTCGCGACCCTTTCATACAGTGCCTCATGTTGTGGTGACCCCCCCCACCATACAATTATTTTCATTGCTACTTCATAACTGTAATTTTGCTACTGTTGTGAATTGGGCGACCCTTGTGAAAGGGTCATTCAACCCCCAAAGAGAAGACCAAATCGGATCAGACACAGCCCCTGCATGATTCCTGTAGAAGAATGTCAGCTGGGTCCCTCAGGAACAAGGTTCTTGTAACAGCGGAAAATGGTCTCTCTCTCAGAAGAAAGAAGGTTGTGACTGATGATGTATCTCATTTCCTAGTCCAGAGGGGGAGCCATAGAAAGACTAGTCTTAAAGGTTCACCGAAGCCTCTGGAAGGATGACTGATACACCAAAATCTTAACAAAAAGAGTCTATGCTATTATTGCTAAAACAGTAACAGCAACAGCAAAACAAAACAAAACAAACAAAAAACAACCAAATAAACAAAAGCCACACCAAATGAAAACCAATTGCTTTTGAGTTGATCCTGAGTCACGGCAAGCCCAGGTGTTGGAGAGAGGAGCTTGTTTCCAGAGGTCTCTCAAGGCGGGACCTTTGATAGCATCCCATTGTTAGGTCTTTTTCTGCAATGCAACACAGGCCGCTTTCACTGCCCATCTGCTGATAGAGATGGGCAGTGTACCTGTCTGCAACACCCAAGACTGCCATTATTACGATAAGAGAAGTCAAATAACTGAAATATCAACCTGGGCAGAAGGCTTTGGGGAGTACTGGAGAGGGCAATTGTATTAGTTCATCTACCAAATTAGATCTGAAAGCGCAGACCATTTGAGCGAATCTAGTACACAGACAGGGAGCAGGGCTTTGGCATCAATTAGATTTGGCCTTGATTCCCAGCTCTACCATTCACAAAGTGTGTTACTTGGGCAAGTTATTTAACCAGCTGGAAATCCCAGTTCTTATTTGTAAAATGGAGCCAAAAATCCCCACTTCACTGCATACTTAATAGGAGTGAGACCCAATTCAGTACCCTTTCTGTGACCTACAGGCCTAATTGTCTAAATATCGGCAAGCCATTCCATCTTTATGAATCTTAATTTCTCTATAAATGACATTGTATTAACATATTGTTGACTAATTTTTTTAAATTTTAGTTATTGACAAGAGTATGGCCTGGAGTACTTTTTAAAAAATTAATGCACAATAGTTGAAAGTAGGTTTACATCATTACCCGTTTATAAGTAAAGAAATTAAGACTTATAAAGATTAAATGCCTTGTCGATACTTTGGCTTTTCCATAATACAAGAATTAGTAATACTGTCAGATTCCTCCCTCTGAAATGAAACTCATCTACTACTTAACCCTCCAAAAATAGACACCACGATTAGATGTGCTTGTCCATACATGCATTCATATGGTTTGTAAAAGTTCAACAGGTAAAACAAACGCATAGTTATTTCAATTATTAAATTTTCTAGAACTAAGGGTTGTTACTTGTTACCTTTGCTTCATAAAAGCATTCTTTTAAATTTGATGATTTAAAAGAATCAAAAGGCTAAATTCTTTTATGATCCAAAATACACCAACTTCCTCCAGAGAAAATTTTAAATCCTGGGAGAAAATTTCTCTAAAATTCAAATGACTTGTCCCATATGCTACTAGGATATATTTTTCCTTATGTATTGTGGGGCAGAAACCTATCGAACTTCCATACCCCAAAACGGAAACACTTCCATTTTTGGAAACATTTCCATTTCTTCAGAAGGACAGCTGGTGGCATAGATTATTACACTACGGGGAAAGTAAAGAACCATGGTATATAAAAAAATAGGACTCAATGACTTAGTGGCAAATCAATATACTCACCCATGAGCAACCATGGCTTAATAACGCCAACTTGCAGGTCCAAGCTATGGTCCTGCACGTACCCACAGCCACCCCCACTGCTTGGCTCTATTTCTTCCAAAACATGCATTCTGGCATCTTTCCATGATTCTATAATTTTCTTTCCAGTTAGCGTGGTCACCCTGGTGCATTGCTTCCTGAGATTATTCCGGGAGAACGCTTTAATTTCCTGGTTAAGGGAGTGCATGACATGAGCAGGAACAAATGCAAGTCACGAGACAGGCTGACCTGCTGGTCCCTATGGCTCAGGTAACAAATGCCCCCTTAGCAGGGCTCCCTCCTCCAGGTGCACAGCGGCCAGGCGCCCGCGCGGCAATGGAAGCTGCCGTGTGATTGGCCGATGAGAAACGGGCGCTGATTGGGTGCAGTTTCATCTTTCTGCCCAAACAAAACCTGCGTCATCTCTACAGATTCGAGGCATATGCCAACGACTTTTCTTATCCTTGCTGTTTTCATCTAGGTGTATTATACAAACGGAGTGACTTCGTGGGAGCCAGCGCTGAGAGTCCCTCGCTGCTGCGTTAAAAGCAGCGGCTCCGAGTGACGTCACTAGCAGGCGGGGCGGTGGAGGGTCCGGATTGGCGGCGCAGTCCCGTGGCAAACCCCCCTCCTAGGCGGAGCCTCGCTGGCCGCCGGCTTCTAGAGGGACGAAGACTAACGTGGCTCCGAAGGCGTGGTGGGGA
Source organism: Tenrec ecaudatus (assembly GCF_050624435.1). Taxonomy (NCBI): domain Eukaryota; kingdom Metazoa; phylum Chordata; class Mammalia; order Afrosoricida; family Tenrecidae; genus Tenrec; species Tenrec ecaudatus. Next base: position 55,285,668 of record NC_134542.1, read on the forward strand.
TGAGGTCAGAGAAGTGATAGGGACTGTGGATGTTATTCGGAGCGAGATGGGAAGCCACTGGGATGACGTAGGAGACACCCCACCCCCGCCGTGATGCGTGTTGCCCAGTGAGTGGTGCCTGCTTGCTGTCGCTACTGCTCAAAGTATTGACCACTATCTATCAATCCTGCAGGGATTGCCTGCAAGACAGAGATGCCTCCTCTGAGAGAGACTATGCGGACCTTAAATGTGGCTTCGCCTTTCCTGTGCCCTTCACACTTTCTCTTTCTGCCGGTAATGCCAAGGGGAACTGCCTAGGTAAAAGGGTTGTATTTTTAAAATAAAATCTGAAAAAGAAACTGATTTCTTAATTTTAATTACTAAGAATTATGTTTTGTATGCAGACTGACAAGAATTTAACATTACGGATTCTCCAAGTTCCCTGCTCCATTTTCAGCATCTGACAGGGCCTTTATGCAGTAAACATACACTCTATTCATAAGAAGCATTGCAGCAAGTCTTTCCTTACAGGGACTTGGAGATCATCCAGGGCACATTCGAATTTACACGACAGATAAATTATATAATCTGCTTACAAAGGAATTCTCTGTTTTGCAAAGGAGATAACAATATTCCTTTGAGTAGTAATGTTTCTTAGCTCTCTTAAAGTTCAATTTTAAGTGAATTTGACATGATGTATAAATACATGGACTGTGAGGAAATTCTATTTACAAAAACATATTCTCCAACACTGCACTGAAATTTTGGTTGTTGCTGAAATTGTGGAACCAAATGCCTTTCTCCCTGTTGGAAGAAGAGTGACATTTCAGCCCAGGCCATCTACAGAACTATAGTGTAATATTTAATATGGCTCTTCTTGCCATAGGCCTCCATTTTGTAATGTGTTGTAAATTCTAGCCTCTTAAATCTGTGATTATAACCCTGTTTTGGAGTGAGTTATCTGTTTTTCTAATGAGGCAGGAGTAATGTGGGATATAAATTGAGTCCCCACTAGAGGTGTAAAACTCAAATCATTACCTTTTGCTTGTTTGGGAATGTGGTCTGCAGATTGGTCTTTGACACAAATGTTGGGATAAGTGTTGGTGGTTAAACCATAAAGTCCCCCTGTTCAAACCCACCAATCGCTCCATCAGATCACCATCAGGGTATATGTTCCTGTAAAGATTGACAGCCTCAGACACCCAATCTAGGGTCACGCTCAGTTGGAATAGATTCCACAGCGGTGCATTTGGTTTTGGTTTCTGCTTGATATCATGTTAAAACAAGGGCTGACTTCTGGTTTTGAGATGGTCCTTTAATAGGCAAATCGTCAGCAGCCTGCTCAATTGAGAAAAGCAAGAAGTTGGGATCACAGACGAGCTAAAACTAGACCCTGCCCACCTAGATGAGCAGAAGTAATGTTCTCCTACACCAAATGTTTAATATCCGAAGGCAAAAACTACCCTCTGTCAAAGCCCAGGAGCTGGGCAAGACCCTATCTTTGTGACCACATCCTTTCTGACTGAGCATGCACCGAAGACTTGGGACGAGTCACTGGAAATGAACAACAATCAACACTACCTACTGCCCTATTAAAACCTGGCCCTGGACTCAGGAAGTCAACTGGGCCTAAGGTGAGCAATTCTGAAAAAGTCCAGTCTCTTGCTCTGGTCCTGCTTCTGGCTTTCCTCTGCCAGAACTCTAGCTCTTGGCACTTGAACCAACTGTCTGGCCTGTTCACCAGCTGCCCTAGCCTTATGAGTCAACAGCCCATTTGGTAAAAATGAAGAGACTCGTTTAGACAGACATCTGAGACTTGTCCTCATCCACAGCCACCTGAGCCATTTCTTTGATGTTCGTGAGTTCTGTGAGGTGTTGAAGCAAACTGCAGAACCCTGGGACATGAAATAGAACACCGAGAGGTAGTATGAGGGTCTTGGGACATCTTCCACTGTGGCCTCATTGCAACCAGCTTGGTAAAAATCCTAAAAATGTTATTTTATAGGGACACTCTAAAACAAAGAACTTAAACAATCATAAGTTCATCAAAAACAATACTAACACTGAATCAAATCAATTAAGCATAACAATTGTTCAAAACAATGACCAAAAATAACTGTCAATTATTGAGCACTTATTGTCTGCTCGTTACTGGGTTTATCGGCAATGTTTAGCTTCTTAGTGGCCGGGTGCGCACAGTTGCTGCACACATTTTACCCCATTTGATCTTACCATATGCTTAAGATGTAGATGGAATTAGAATGGCCTACAGTTCGTGTACAACTGAAGACACCCAAATGCAGAGAAGTCAAATAATTTCTGGTAAGTTTAGAACCACTAACAAAATATAGGTTTGTTTCAGCCCAAAGTTTAGTCTTTAATTTCTATGGCATATGTGTTAGTCCAGGTAGACTAGAGGAAACAAATCCATAGACACTTATATGTGTGTAAGAGAGAGTTTTATACAAAAGGTACATTAAGAAAATATCCCAGCCCAGGCCAGATCAAATCCATAAGTCTGATATTAGCCCATATGTCTGATACCAATCTATAAAGTCCTCTTCTGGCTTATGAAACACATGCAATGATGTGAAGCAGGCAGATCACAGGCCAGTAGGTGGGAAGTCTTATAAATCAGTGGTATTGTAAGCATCTCAGCGTTGGCAAGGATCTCCACTCGGTTTCTCTAACACCAAGGACTGCTTCAGGGGAAGTCCATGTGGCTTCTCTAGCCTAAGGCACTAGCGTAGTTACATGTGTCTTGTCAGGTGCAATATCTCCCAGGGAGTCAGCAGAGAGAGAGAAATGTCTCCTGCCGCCAAGAAGGAAAATCCAGATTTCCCAGAATTCTCAGGAGAAAACCATGCCCACACAGAGGCCTCCTTGGCTATGATGTGATTGAAAGACTAGACTCCACCCCTTCACTCTTAATCCTCTCAAGTGTCAAATTGACACCAGCTTATGTAACTACCACAGAATACTACTCTGCCTTCAAAACATGAGTAGTTAACATATATTTATTGAGCACCTACTATGTGCCAGGTACTATTAAGGCACAGGGGATAAATCAGTGAAGAAAAACAAAGTCCTTACATTCATAGAGCTTATATACAAGTTGGAGCCCTGGTGGTGCATAAATTAAACCTTTGACTGCTAACTGAAAGGTCAGTGGTTCAAACCCACCACCCCATTCCACAGGAGAAAGATGCAGTGTTTTGCTTCCATAATTATTGACAGCTGTAGAAACCCTATGAGGGTAATTATCTGTCATAGGGTCACTGTGATTCAACTCAATTCAACAGCAACAAATTTGGCTTTTGGTTTTATATCCAAGTTGGATGTGATGGGTGTCAGATAAGAAATAAGTGCCGATAAATATGTATTCATGGTAGATCATAATAAGTACTCAATATAGATGAATAAAGTAAGCGAACAGAGTGAAAGAATAGTGTCCTATTTGCAATAGAGTGACGAGAGAAGCCCACTCTAATAAGTGTAATTTGTGCAGAGACTTGAATCAACCCTGTAGATACATATCTGGAGGTAGGGATTCCTAGGCAGAAGGAACAGAAATTGTTGAGCAGCGTTTGCTTATCTTGATGAGAAGTGGGGATGTCCGAGGAGCAGCAGGGTGACTAATGTGACTGAGGGGTAGAAGATAAGGACAAAGATAAACTGATATGGGTTTTAGGATGTTATTCTGAGCAATGGCAAGCCCCTGCAATGATGTGGTGATCCCTGTGATGTTTGTTGCTCAGTTCATCCTTCAGTGCATGCGTGAGAGCTCCCCTACTGCAAGTGTTGTCAGCTCTCTGTAGCTGAGGCAACCCCTGAATGAATTGATACCTGTTGCCTAACAATACATTCAGTAAGGGGGACATTAATCATGCCTGAAATAACACTCTTTATGGGATAACCCACTATTTTGATTGTCCGTGTGGGAGCATGAATGCCTAGCCATCTTTACACAACACAGGACAGTTCTGAACAGTCATTGTACCATGAGAGCCCAACATAGGGTTGACCGATCCTGTCATAGGACCTGCATAACAGCTTAGTCTTTCCACCTTCCCAAGCCTGCTTCTTTGCCTTCCCTTCAAGAAATGTTGATCCAGAGGGAACTCTTTTCTTTCTTTCTTTTTTTTAAATAAAAATGTAATGTGTTTTCAGTCAAGAGTTACGCAGCCAATTAGGTTTTCATTTAACCATTTCTATTACAACTTGTTCAGTGATACTGGCTACACTTTTTTTAATTCAAAAGAAAAGAGAAAATAACAAATCAAAATATAGGATAAATTAGGAGTGGGTTTAAAGGGAAAACAAATAAGATGTTAAATTTTAACCTAACTACATCTGTAATAATTCACTTTCTGATGCACTGTTTGCAGCCGGGGCTTTTCCCGTCCCTGGGTGGTAGTTACATAGCCTGGTGTCAATTTGGGACTTCAGAGGATTAGGAGTGAAGGCATGGAGTCTAGTCTGTCAATAAGGTCATAGCCAATGGGTCCTCTGTGTGGGCATGCAGTCTCCTGAGAATTCTGGGAACTCTTGTATTTTCCTTCTTGGAGTGGGAGACACTTTCCTCTCTCAGCTCACTCCCTTGCAGATGCTCTACTGACAGACACATGGCACTACGCCTTGGAAGCTGGGGAAGCCACATGGACCTACTCTGATGCAACCAGACCTCTGGAACTGGAGAAGCCACATAGAGGCCCCTGCCAGCGCTGAGATGTTTACAATGCCACTGGATCCAGAAGACTTCCAACCCACTAGCCTGTGATGTTCCTGAGTTCCGTGTCATTGCATGTGTTTCATGAATCTGAAGAGGACTTTATAGATTGTTCTTGGACATATGGGCTATTGGAATTATGGACTTGATCTGGCCTGGGCTGGGATGTTTTCTCAATATCCCATTGCTCTTATATAGAACGCTCTTTCTTATTCACATGAGTGTCTATGAATTTGTTTCTCTAGTCTACCCAGACTAACACACTGTTAAATGACCCAAGGGTATTCAATGGAGGCTATTCCTCATGGGGTCTGTGAAAATGGACTTGCCTTTCACTGTCATCTGTATCTACAAACTGGATACTCAGAATTTAATATTTCCTTCCTCTGCTCTTGGATTTTGTTATATATAATCCTTAGATCACACAAGTTGATATGCTCCTTCCATATGGGCTTAGTTGTCACCTCACTTAGATCACTGCTTGTTTTAAGATAATCGTTTAAGACCATAGTCACTCTACTTTCTGATAGAAGAGCACCATCTGATCTTTTCGCCACACTTTGACATAGCATCCTTATCTTCAATGACCCCTGCATGAGGCTAAGTATTGAGGAGGGCAACATCCTAAAAACAGATTGTTCTTAAGTTAGGCCTTAAGTGTAATGTGAGAACAAACTCTATTCTTATATCTAAGTTTATATATATATTTCCTGTTCCACTTAGTGGCATTATTACCAGTGTTTTGAAGGATACTATAAATGACCTCCATGGAGCATTTAGTATTTTAATAATACTCACTGCCATTGAGTCCATTCTAACTCACAGGGACCTTAAAGGACAGCACAAAGCTGCCCCCTTGGGTTTCTGAGGTTATAATTCTATAGGAGAATAGAAAGCCTTATCTTTCTCCCAAGGAGCACCTGCTGGATTCAAACTGCTGGCCTTGTGATTATAGTCCGACTCGTAACCACATCACCAAGACTCCATTTTAAATCATAATATCAATAATAGTATCATTAAACTAACTGCTGGCATGGAACTTAGAATGTTGTTGAGATGGGAAATGTTTGTATATGGGATAGCGTTTTAGATTAAGTTACATGGGATGTTCCATTATACATCTCAAAAACGTAAGAGGCTGAATCCTGTGTAGTATGGCAGAGACCAGATCAAGTCCAGGGATGCACATGGTAGACAACTGGGGAGGAGGTGGGGAAAGAAAAAAAAAAAAAGGATGAATATAAGGAAGAAAAGGGGTGCAGGGGCATGGGGCACTAACCCACCAAAGGGGAGGCTATTGTTTATATCTCCACAGGGAAAGTGGGACCAGTCTTCAACCCAGTGCCGCAAGGTGTGAATGCAACATTCCGGCGTGGAGTAGGGAACCAGTGGAGAGGTCTGGGAGGCTGGCCTCAGTACCAAAAATTAAGTGGATGCCTGCCCCTCCCCCCAGAAGAATTTGTTTCAAACGATGACATTGATTCTGCAGCTCCAGGAGAGGGACATGTCTGATCGGAGCACACGGGAGCAGATGAAGGGGAAGGAGGAGAGAGTGGAGGACAGGCTGGCCCACCAGACCATGAGGATGATGTTCCTGATTGGAGCAGCCAGTCCACAGAGAGGACAACATGGCTGACCCCACTATGGGACATGGTGCCCCTCAGTGACCCATGGCACACGGGGGACAGCACCAGAGACAGTGTGCGAATTGCACCTGACCTGATCCCACACACCGCGACGAAGCACTGGGGGAATGCAGCAGAACAACTGGGAATGGGGCGGTGTGGTCCCCAGGGAGTGCTGGGGGTGGACTTTGGGGCCAGGGCATGGTGCCCCAACAGACTGGACTGGAAAACATTCCTAAGGGCCAACGAACGATCCTTGAACTAACTACAAGCTTTTCTTTCTTGATGTGTTTTGTTTTGTTCTTTTTCAGTGTTTTGTTGTTGTTATTTTGTTGTATACTGTTGCTTTGTTTTCCTCTGTCTTGTTTTTGTGCATGTTATTAACTCTACAGGTCTGTCTAAATAAGATAGGCTGGATGAACTATCTGGAGGAAAAACAACGGGACCGACAGTTCCGGGGGGACTTGGGATAGGGGAAGGTGGGGGTAAGGAAGTGGTGTTAACAAACCCAGGGACAAGGGAACAACATGGGATCCAAATTGGTGGTGAGGAGGGAGTAGCAGGCCTGGTAGGGAATGATCAAGGGTAAGGTGACGTAAAGAAGAAGTATAGCTGTAACCCATGTGGGGACGGAGCATGATAGTGGGGCAGGAGGAAAGTCAAGGGAAATAGAGGAAAGAGCTAGGAGGCAAAAGGCATTTATAGGGGTCTAGACAAAGACATGTACATGCAAATATAAATGAGCATGGGGAAATAGATCTATGTGCCTATATTTATAAGTTTAGTGTTAAGGTGGCGGAAGGACCTTAGGCCTCTACTCAAGCACTCCCTCAATGCATGAATACTTCCTTCTATTAAATTGGCATTCTATGATGCTCACCCTCCCGACACAACTGCTGAAGCCAAAGCGGGTGAACAAGCAAATGTGGTGAAGAAAGCTGATGGTGCCCGGCTATCAAAAGAGATAGTGTCTGGGGTCTTAAAGGCTTGAAGATAAACAAGCGGCCATCTAGCTCAGAAGCAACAAAGCCCACATGGAAGAACACACCAGCCTGTGTGATCACGTGGGCCCGAAGGGATCAGTTATCAGGCATCAAATAACAAAAAATCATATCATTGGGTGCATACCTCCATGATACGATCACTGAGGAAAAATGGGTGCATAAGTAAATGTGGCGAAGAAAGCTGATGGTGCCCTGCTATCGAAAGAGTTAGTGTCTGGGGTCTTAAAGGCTTGAAGGTGAACAAGCAGCCATCTAGCTCAGAAGCAACAAAACCCACATCTAGCTCAGAAGCAACAAAACGCACACCAGCCTGTGCGATCATGAGATGTCAAAGGGATCAGGTATAAGGCATCATTAAAAAAAAAATCTTACCTTAGTGAATGAAGGGGGAAGTGCAGAGTGGAGACCCAAAGCCCATTTGTCGGCCAATGGAGATCCCCTCCCAGAGGGGTCTAGAGGAGGAGATGAGTCAGTCAGGGTACAATGTAGCACTGATGAAGAATACAGCTTTCCTCCAGTTCCTAAATGCTTCCTCCCCCTCCCCTACCATGATCCGAATTCTATCTTGCAAGTCTGAATAGAGCAGAGGTTGTACACTGGTTCAGATAAGGAGCTGGAGGCACAGGGAATCCAGGGTGGATGATACCTTCAGGACCAGGGGTATGAGGGGTGATACTGGGAGGGTAGAGTGTGAGTGGGTTGGAAAGGGGCAACCGATTACAAGGATCTACATGTGACCTACTCCCTGGGGGATGGACAACAGAAAAGGGGGAGAAGGGAGACGCCGGATAGGGCAAGATATGACAAAATAATAATTTATAAATTATCAAGGGCTCATGAGGGAGAGGGAGCGGGGAGAGAGGGAGAGAAAAAAGGAAGACTTGATGCAAAGGGCTTAAGTGGAGAGCAAATACTTTGAAAATGATTAGGGCAAAGAATGTACAGATGTGTTTTATACAATTGATGTATGTATATGTATGGATTGTGATAAGAGTTGTATGAGCCCCTAATAAAATGTTAAAAAAAAAGAAAAGAATGAGGGTTAAATACAAGGTGTAAAAGTTCATTAACATTCATCCCCTATGCCACAACAATGTCTGCAGAGCCAATACATGTCTTAGAAAGATAAGAAAATGTGAAAGTGTGAAACATATGGTGATCTTAATTTACCTGTTATTGGGCAACTCAACAAGAAGAGGTTTGAACCTAGTCCATAATCTTAGGATAGCAGTCTTCCTCTTCTCCTCTTCCTGGGGTGTCACAGCTTTAAATTCAAAGGAGTAGCTTAGTTCCTTTAATCTGCAGCAGGCGTGTTCAAAGTAAATCCTGGTTCATTTGGTGGGTTTTCCAACTCAAATCTTTCTGTGGTGGCCTATGTGGTAGGCTGCACACCTCTAAAGGAAAAGAACTATAAAGTCCTAGATCCCCAAGAACTGAACAGAAACCATGTTAAGCATGCAAGCTTAGCCAAGAGTACTGGGCAGGTTCTCATGCTTGGGAGACCCTAAAGACAATGTCAAGGTTTTCCTCAAGGGCAAACCACCCTTCTTTTTTAGACAGACACTTCACAACTCCACTCCTCTTGGTCACAACTCTCTATTAGAGTACACTGAACACGAATGAATGTAGGCATGCCTACTCCATAGGTATGACTGTTACAGGGCATTGCCACCTGGTATGGACTATGTGTTCCTCTCCTGTCCTTCTAACAAGGAGCTGTTATGAGATGAGGTCTCCACGGGAGTAGTGGTCTTTATGATATATGAGGGCATACCACCTCCCAAAATGGAATTTTTTCAAAGCTATTTTTTTTTTTTACAAAACAACCCTATAATTTTCAAAGTACTCTCCATTACACTTCATACAGTTGTAAGAACTGCAATTCCATTCTTGGAAACATTTTCCAAACTCTTTTGTTTGGATGGCTGACAGCACCTCCCTCATTTTTTTCTTCACCTCTTCTCCATGGTCAAATTTCTGTCCTTTCATGTCTCTCGTCATTTTCAGAAACAAAAAAGAAGTTGCATGGAGTGGAGTGAGTGAGGTCAGAGAAGTCAGGTGCATGTGGCAAGAAAGGAATGCTGTTTGGGGCCAAAATATGGCACGCGGAGGTGGCTGCATGAGCAGATACATTTTCGTTGTGGCAAAACCTGTCCCCCATCTGCCACAGCTCGGCCTTCTTCCCCCACCCCCACCCCCCGCCCTCCCAGCACACTGTTATGCTATCTTTTCAGAACCTCTAAATAGAAAGCTTGATTAACACTCTGACCCGGTGGAACAAACACCAAATGCACTATAAGTAGACATTCTCTTCTGTTTTGGAAATTGATGGACCTCCAGAAGGAGTTTTGTCAGCAATTGACATGTCTCCTTTTTCGAAAGGAGGAAACCACTAGCACACTTGAGTTTTTTCCATAGCACTGTCCTTGTAAGCTGTGTTCAACATCAGATAGTTTCTGCAGCATTTTCCCCCAGCAGGAAAAAGAAGTTCACAGCCACCCACTGTTCACTTATATTAGACATCATCAAAAATTAGGGTCAAACAAAACTGTTTGTATGAAAAAATTCACTGTGACCAGAGGGAACCTCCCCAGGCTACACCACGGGTGCACTAACTGAGAACCAGTGGCCCGATGCTCATACAAATTAAGAAATGATAGAAGAGTGATGACAGGCACTAGACAGCCGATTGCTCCATTACCTGTATCAGATTGGGTGCTTGACCTAAGAGCCACTGCCCGTCTTTGTCTTGGTGTTTGCCTGTATAGCAATGGTTTCATACAATATCTGTCTCTTTTTCCTTTGCACATAGTAATGTATGACATTTCTCCAAAACAAACAAACAGCAAAAACCCCATCACAGTCCCCAGTTCAACAGTAAAAGGAAAGATAAAACTCAACAAAGCAAACTACCAGCATTTGCTTGCTTTAGAGCTCACGGCATAGTTTTCACTCCCAATCGACAGTTGGGTTCTCCGTTTTGGAGCATGAATTGCTTTTCAGATGAAAAACCTGGGGTGGCCGAGGTGTCTGTGTGGACGGGGGGAAAAAACAGGGAGGGGCCATCCTGGGCATTTCTCTGGTCAGACAGGCACGTGAGGAGTAGTTATTCGGAGAACTCCAACAGAGAACCTTTCACTGATGTGCAGAGAGCTGGCAAGTCCAGAAGCTTGTTGGCAAGACTGAAGGCAGCAGCAGCAACAGTCCTCCCAGGAAGTCAGCACCAGTGTCAGTGCAGCTGGAAAGTGCCTCCTTTCTGATAGAACTTGTGAAGCGTTTTGTTGCATACCCCTCCTGGCAACCAGTCCCATGCAACCTTGAGCCCCACCGTCACTATTATTGAGTTGTTTCATTCCGATGAATTTCTCGTACCTAGTGGGTAAAAGTCATCTTCGAATCCTTGCTGGCTCCGGGCTGAGGTTTCAATGAATGGAATCCCTTCGCTTGGGGCAGTTCCTGCGCTTGTTTTGGGTCAACTGTCCTTGTTTCCTTCCAGCACCACAGGCACATCATCTGAGTCCTTTTCTCATTTAACTTGCTCCCTGTAGAGGTTAATCTCTGCAAATGATTTGCTATTATTGGTGGCAATGCACTCGTGTCCAGCTACATCCAGGATGTCCCTCAGGCAGGACTCACCATCCCAAACCACCTGCTTTCAGCAGGAGTCCTCTGGAGTGGGATCATACTCATCCACAAAGGGGTTCTGGATTAGCTGGATGGTTAAAGCGCTTTTCCCAACACCACCTGCTGCAACCATCACCAGTTTGTACTCAGTCATCTCACACCAGTAAGGACTTCAAGCTCTTTTGCCCTTAGTATCAGCTCCTCTTTTACCCCTCCCTCCCATACCCTCCCACCCTTGTGAGCCCTTGATCATTTATCAGTAATTCTTATTTCCATAGTTCACATTATCTACTGTCTCCTTTCAACCACGTTTCTGTTATTCATCCCCTTGCAGGGTTGTACATCAGTCATTGTTATTAGTTCCCCTTTTCTCCCCCTTTCTCCCCACCTTTCCCCCACCCTCCTGGTATCGTTACTCCCATTATTGGTCCTGAGGGGTTTATCTGTCCTGGATTCTGTGTGTCAAGAGCTCTTATCTGTACCAGTGTGCATGCTAGTCAGAATTGTAAGATATAACTGGTGTCATGATAGTGGGGGGGGGAAGCATTAAAGAACTAGAGCAATGTTGTGTTTCATTGGTGCTATCCTGCACCCTGGCTGGCTCGTCCCTTCCTCGTGACACTACTGTGAGGGGACATCCAACTCTCTATAAATGGGCCTTGGGGCTCCATTCTGACCTGTCTCATTCACATCAAAATGATTTTTTGTTTTGGGTCTTCTGATACCTGACCCCTGATCCCATCAACACCTCATGATCACACAGGTTGGTGTGCTTCTTCCATGTGGGCTTTGTTGCTTACCTGGAGATGGCCGTTTGTTTAACTTCAAGCTTTTAAGACCCCAGATGCTATATCTTGCAATAGCCAGGCACCATCAGCTTTCTTCACCACATTAGCTTACGCACCCATTTTTTCTTCAGTAATAGTGTCGGGAAGGGCATCACAGAATGCCAGGTTATTGAACAAAGTGTTCTTGCATTGAAGGAGAACTTGAGTAGAGGCACAATGTCTGTGTGCTTCCTTAACATATAATCTATAAACATATGTACACAGATCTATATCCCTCATTAAATTTAAATATATGTACATGCATATGTTTATACCTTCATAAATGTCTTTTGCCTCCTACTTCTTTCCTCTATTTCTTTTTACTTTCTTCCTGTCCCACTATCATGTTCGACCTTCATTTGGCTGTTTACTTCCTTTTGGCTACATTCCACTTGACCCAATCCCACCAGATGTTCTACACATTCCTCCCCATTGATTTTAGATCTCTGTTGTTCCCTTGTCCCTGGGTTTGTTGACTCCCCTATCCCTTCCCCCTCTCCCCTGTCTCCCCAGAACCATCAGTCCTGTTGTTTTCTCCTTGGGATTTTTTTATCCAGCCTATCTTATAGAGAGAAACATGAAAAAGAAGAAAAAAATCAAAAAGGGTCTATAAATAGTTCCAGGTCTTTCTGCTGACCCTGCCCTCTGAGTCTGAGGTCTAATTTCAGGATTCCTTGGGGACTTCATTGCTTTGCTCCCCTTGCTGCTCTGTTGCATTCCCTTTGTGTTTCACTCCTGTGTTAGTCTGGGTTGACTAGAGAAACAAATTCATAGACACTCATATGGGTGCAAGAGAGAACTTTTTATCAAAGAGCAATTGTACATTAAGAAAACAACTCAGCCCAGTCCAGGTTAAGTCCACAAATCTGATATTAGCTGACAGGTCCATTACCTGCCTAAAAATTCTTCTTTAGACTCACATAGCACATGCAACGATGCCGAATGCAGGAAGAAAGATCACAGGTGGAACGTTTTGTGGATTCAGTGGTAGTGGAAGACTCTCAGTGCTGCATGTGTCTCCATGTGGCTCCTCCAGCCCCCGGGCTCTAGCATAGCTCCATGTGTCTGGTCAGCGGGAATGTTTCCCAGCAAGAGAGTATCTGGCCTCCAGTGAGCTATTCATCTCTGTAGTGCCTCCAAATGAGGTCATGAAGTGGCAACCTGATTGACAGACTAGACTCCACCCCCTTCACAGGTTGACACCAGATTATGTAGCTATCACAGCCCTGGTGCAGGGGGTCAATCCAGGCACAATTCCCACACTGTGTCTCCAGTGCTGTCTCCTACAGGTCTGTGAGTCAGTGAGGGGACCTCGTGTCTCGAGGTGGGGCTGGTCCTACGGTCCTCTCTGTGCCTTGGCTGCTCTGAGCAGGACTGTCGTCCTGGGGACTTGGTGTATCTTTGTTCTTTAAGAGCTATCTATATGGGATCAAATTAACCACTCACGGGCACAGAGCAGAAGCTCAGGAGGCAATGAATTGCCTTATTGGTGGTAAAATAATTTGAAAAGGATAGTAAAAATGGCTGTCCAACTCGAGGAATATAATCAATGTAACTGAATTGTGCATGTAGAAATTGTTGAATTTACCAAAATATATATTTTAATGAGTTATGTGAATGTATAGTTTTCATTATTTTATGTTACCTATATGAGTAAAAATATATTTATAAATATGCCAAAATCCACTTTTTAGTACAGTTTTCGGTCTGAGTTAATAATCTTAATTCTGCCCCTTGCTGAGAACATACGACATAGCCTGGAATGAATACAGAGAAAAACAAACCTGCTCTCATAATTTGGGCACCTACTCCCACTGTGTGATCTTGTAGAAGACATTTTTAAAATACAGTTCAATTAAAACAAGTTTGAATGCAAATTTCATTTATGAACACAATGCCTCGTATATGAAATTGTCACTGGAGCATTTTGATGATACAACCTCTTTTAGCTACATTTGCTGGTTGTTGCACTTATTAATAACTGCAATATAAGAAGAAACAATAAAAACCAGAAGCAGAAATTTTATACAATTTCCTCTAAATATTAATCTTTGATCTGTCTGTGGACCCCCCAATCACCCAAAACAAGTCAGCTCTTTTCAAAGCACTGAAAGAGAATTTAGAATATAATGCAGAAATTCAGAGTCTTTTCTGATATACATTGTAAAAAAATAAAAGACTCCACATACTTTCCTAATTCTTGTTCATCTTTTTCACTTACTACTCAGAAAGGTAAAAAAGGTAAAAATTAGTGACATGGTAGATATATAGGATCTCTTTATTGAAGCCACTTTCTGTACTTTAAACTCAGATAAGTTAATCAAGTACCATTTGGAGGATGAAAAGAGTTATTAACTCACTGAACTGTTCATGGAAAGGCTGGAGATTCAATTCCACCCAGAGGCAAAGATTTGGCAATCTACTTCAAAAAAAAATTAGCTTTTGAAAACTCTATTGAGAAAAGTTCTGCTCAGACACCTAGGGGTTTGTCGAGAGTCGGAATGAACTTACAGCAAGCAGGTTCTGGGTTTGTTTCTGTGTCATGAGCTTCAGACTCATCAAGGGAGTGTATCTTCTCCTCTCCAGACATAACTATGTGTTTTATTGCACGTAAAACATTATTAGTTAATGAAATGTGCCTTTTCTATGTTTTCAAAATTGTCATTTTAATAAAAATAGCAAATATTGAAAAATCTTCTGTGAATCTTTCTATGAAAAAGAAGGTTGTGAAGCAGGACACACTGTTGTATAGTTGTACTTTTGTGTATTCTTTAACAGTTACTGGGTGTCTATTTACTAATCAGAAACATTCAAATAGTTGTCTTGGGAAAAAAGCTGAAGCCCATATTTATTTTTCTTATTTGATGTTTCTATAAAACGTATGCTTCAACAAAACAAGCCAAAGTGCATGGCTTCTCTTAAATAAACTTTCAAATATGTATGCACTATCTAGTTGTCTAAAAATTAGTTCTAGTGTATGTTTGCTGTTGGAAGAAGAGGAGGCAGAAGCAGCAGATGAGCGAGCATCTTATGTAATTCATAAGCCACAGATGCTACACCCACACCTCGCTTGCTGACATCGACAAGACAGTTGTGAGAAAATCAGTGTGAGGAGAAAATGGAGGGTGATCAGAAGACGCAATGGAGGATGACTACACGCTTGGATCACTGTCAAATTGCATCACCGGATAACTGCCAGACCACTGAGGATCATGACGCAGCCAAGTTGACACACAGCCTTCACAACCGCAGCAGCTTTAACCTCACCTTGCATCTCGGAATGTCTTTGTATATGTCAGACATGGCAGACACTGTTAGATATATGTTACTAATGAACAAAATACTGGGATGGTAGATTTTTCTTTACTATTTCCATAAATGCAGAAAATCCAACAATGAGATAGCTGATAGATAAGTGAAGGGTAGGTATGAAATTGCTTGCATATTGGAACGAATCTTTCCAGTCCTTATCACTGAATGACTAAACCCACCCGTTTTTGCAATCTAGCTCTGATAGAGATCCTATACGGCATAAGTTACCAGACTTATTTGGTTTACCTACCTCTTTCCAGAGACAAAATTACTCCATGCGCCCAGCCCCTGAAATTTTAAACATGTGTACCATAGCGCATAACCCAGAATAAAAGTGCAGTTATCTGTTTTTGCAGCCCCACCCCGGATCATTTCAGTGCCTCCCAGAGGACTGTTTCACCCTCCTCCATAAACACTGCTATGTAGGCTTTCCGAGAATGGAAATCTCAGTATTTCTGAGACTGCAAATCTGCTTCAGAGGCAGAAGCAGATATCCTCTACTCCTCCCCTGCGTGGCTATGAGGCTTGAACTCTTGACCTCTGGCAGCCCAGTGCTTACCCAGCAGCAGCACTAGTGCACCTTGAATTACTAACCGAAGTACCTCATATTTTTCCTCCACTCTATAGTTTTTTCTTCATTTCTTGCAAACTTGAAAGGTCTTATTATACAATAGGCTTTAAAAATTTAATGGGAAAATGTTTAATATCTCCTATTTGGCCCTCTATGCAAGGTTGCCAATCTTCCTTGTGGGAAAATACCATTATCTATTAATGCATTTTTCCACAAAATTTTTTAAGTATCCTCATACAGTAAGACCTTTCAAGTTTCCAAGAAAAATAGGAAGTAAAACTAAATAATGAAGAAAATGGTTTCTTATTAGCTAGTCTAATTATTTACATGAATTTTCATGATGATGTTCAGGAGTTGATTCAAAATTAATGCAGTGGGGAGGAAGTATTATAAGTGGAACCAAATGAGCCATATGGTCACAAACGCTAAAGCTGTGTTGGGAACTTTGGAGGGGGATGCTAATGTTACTGTCTTCTCTATTTGTAAAAAAAATTTCCATATAAAATTAAAGCAAATAATAATAAATTAGCTGCTTTCAGATTATATATTTTTGTGATTTCCTAAAAGCAGTTAGTTTCTTGGACACTTAGCATAATAAGATTTTCATTTCCTGAAGGAAGAGCAGGTACGAGAAAAGAAAAATTAACTAACTAAAATGATTGTACACAAAGGGAAGAAGAGAAAAATTAGGCAAATAAGTATGCCCCAAATTAATGAATTATTTGGAAAAAATAACTCAGGAACATTTGTTAATGCATTCTAATTTTGACCTTTTTATTTTCTCATTTTTATATTTCTACTTTTAAAACAATGTTCAAGAATTTGGGCCTTATAAAATATGTTATCATTTTTATTTTAGATGGGTGTCATTTTTCTTTAAGCTTCATTCAGACTAATATATTATGTTTTAAATTTGTTTATTTCATGACATAATAATAAAATTTAAAACATCTAGAATTTGTAGTTTCTTCTACCAGCAAAAGTTAGCACTATATGACATATACTGTTATTGTGTCACAAAAAGAGAAGAGCGGCATTGGAGTCCATGTGTACATGGCTCCTGTACATCTGTGTGTGTGCATGGCTATTTATACCTCAGTAGCATAGCTAATTCTAACTCACAAGCTGTGTAGTCACACAACGTGTGCTCATCTCTATGGTAACCAATTCTAAGATAAATGCACTTCTGAACAATGTTCCCGAAATAGTCCGTTACCCACTTTTGTAGAGTTCTATGATCACAGCAAAGAATAATCTTGAAAAACCTTCATACATTCCTTTACTAACAAATACAGAGACAGAACATATATGTCTAAGCCTGCAGAGAAAAGATGGTTATGTATAATGACAATTTCTATAATAAACTCGAGATTTCATGGAAGCTGATTTCATTTTATAGCTTATCTGTATTTACTTCTTATATATGTTTTCTGACATTTTAGTCATTCTATTTATTTATTTATTTATTTATGTGGGGTTTTTTTAGTCATTTATTTATTGAGATTCTTTTTAATCTATAAAATGAAGGGGAAGAAATTATATCTCATGTCTTTATGTTCTAAACTTTTAGGATCACTCTCTTGAACCATTATCAAAAGGTGAACAAGGGAAATAAAAACAATTGAAACTAAGTCAGACAATCTTTTCCCCTTGTTAACTTAGAAAAAGAAAGTTTTTAAACCTATTGCCCATAAAGACTGGATTGACATTTCTATAAATTCAAAATATTTTTTCTAATTAAGTTTGCTGTATTTTATTAAAGGTTAGGGTATCTTAGCAGATTGAAAGAGGTTCTTTTTTTATCAGTTTATTGAGATCTTGTACAACTCTTATCACAATCCATACATACATACATTGTGTCAAGCACATTTGTACATTTGTTGCCATCATCATTCTCAAAACATTTGCTGTCTATTTGAGCCCTTGGTCTCAGCTCCTCATTTGCCCCTCCCTTCTCACTCCCCCCTCCCTCATGAACCCTTGGTAATTTATAAATTTATTATTATTTTGTCATGTCTTACACTGTCCGACATCTCCCTTCACTCACTATTCTGATGTCTGTCACACAGAGAGGGAATTATATGTAGATCCTTGTAATCATTCCCCCTTTCTAGCCCACCTTCCCTCCACCCTCCCGGTATCACCACTCTCACCATTAATCCTGAGGGGTTCATCTGTCCTGGATTCCCTGTGTTTCCAGTTCCTATCTGTGCCAGTGTACATCCTCTGGTATAGCCAGATTTGTAAGAGAATTGGGATCATAATAATGGGGGTGGGAGGTGGAGGGTAGGGTACGGGGGGAAGCATTAAAGAACCAGAGGAAAGTTATATATTTCACCTGTGCTATACTATACCCTGCCGGGCTCATCTCCTCCCATGACCGTTCTGTAAGGGGATGTCCAGTTGTCTACAGATGGGCTTTGGGTATCCACAGGCTGGTGTGCTTCTTCCATGTGGGCTTTGTTGCTTCCAAGTTGGATGGCCACTTGTTTATCTTCGAGGCTTTAAGACTCCAAACGCTATATCTTTTGATAGCCGGATACCATCAGCTTTCTTCACCACATTTGCTTATGCATCTGCTTTGTCTTCAGCGATCGTGTCAGAAAGGTGAGCATCATGGAATGCCAGTTAAATAGAACAAATGTAGGGAGGGGGAGCGGGGAGGGAGAGGAAAAACGAGGACCTGATGCAAAGGGCTTAAGTGGAGAGCAAATGCTTTGAAAATGATGAGGGCAAAGAATGTACAGATGTGCTTTACACAATTGATGTATGTATGGATTGTGATAAGAGTTGTATGAGTCCCTAATAAAATGTTTTAAAAAATGTTCTTGCATTGAGGGAGTACTTGAATGGAGGCCCAATGTCCATCTGCTTCTTTAATACTAAACCTATAAATATGTGCACATAGATCTATTTCCACATCATCATATAAATATATTTACATATGTATAAGCCTGTATTGACTCTATAAATGTCCTTTGCCTCCTAGTTCTTTTCTCTATTTCCTTTTACTTTCCTCTTGTCCCACTATCATGCTCAGCCTTCATTTGGGTTTCAGTAATTCCTCTCGGTTACATTGTCTTTAATCAAGCCCTACCAGGCCTCTTACACCCTCCTACCCAATGATTTTTGGATCACTTGTTGTTCCTTTGTCCCTGGGTTTGTTAACACCACTACCTTTTCCTCCATCACCTCCTCTCTCATGTCCCCCCAGAACCATTGGTTCCATTGTTTTCTCCTCCAGATTGTTTATCCTGCCTATCTTATCTAAATAGCCCTGTAGAGATAATAATATGCACAAAAACATGGCAAAACAAAGCAATAAAACACCACCCAAAATATGACCCCAAAAAGCCTATAAATAATTCAAGGTCTATTGACCTGTAGGAGGGTTTTCCAATCGAGTCTGATGGAGTGCCACACCCTGGCCCCAAAGTCTATTTTTGGTATTCCCTCAAGATTTCCTTGCTCTACTCCCTTGTTATTCTTTTGCACGCCCTCAGTGTTTTGCCTCAGTGTGGTAGGATCAGATTGAGCAGAATTCCCACACTGTGTCTACAGTGTTGTCCCCTGTAGGGATATGGGTCAGTGAGGGATGTCATGTCTCATAGTGGGGCCAGCCATATGGTCCTCTCTGGACATTGACTGCTCTGAGCAGGGATAACATCCTCAAGGCCTGGTGGGCCAGGATGTGCTCCACTCTCTCTCCCTCTCTCTTCATTTGCTCCTGTGTGCTCTGATCAGACATGTCCCTCTCCCGGAGCTTCAGTGCTGTTCTCTGAAGTAAATTCTTATGGGGGGAGGGGCGTCTGTCCACATAGACGTAGTGGCTAGGGCCTCAGACCTCTCTACTGGTTCTGTGCCTCATGCCGGTATGTTGCATTCACATCTTGTAGCACCAGGTTGAAGTCTGGTCCCTTAAAGAGGTTTTTACACTGGGAAAATTTTTCTTCATAGGTTTAAAGGGGCTCACTCGGAACATACCCCTCGTCTGAGCATACGCCTTTTCTGGTGGACTTTCAATGCCAGTGCCCTTTAAGGGAGGAGGAACGTCTCTCTGATTCTTTAGTGTCCAGGACCAGGACCTCTATTAATGCAGAGTGTGTTCAAAGACAAAGCGATTGGTACCCACTCTTTCACATCTTGGGAAATGGAGAATTGACTCCTGGGATACTTTGTCTCCCATCTCACTCTGCAGGCCCCTATTCACTACCATCTAATTGATTCTTACTCAGAGAAATCCTGTAAGACCGGGTAAAATTTCCCATTTGGGTTTCAGAGACTACATTTTTATGGGAGTAAACAGTCTCATCTTTCTCCTGCAGAGCAGCTGGTGGGTTCTAATCACTGACGCGAATAGCCCACTACATTATCAGGGGTCCTAGCTCATTCCCATCATCCGTAAATTCTCTATGCACCAAGAGTGAGAGGAAGAGGGAGAACGTCAGTCCCTGGGGAAAAGACCTGACCTTCTAAGTCAGACAGATGATGGCCTCAGAGGTCCTTCTGGCGTGGCATGAGGGGTTGTTAAGAGGTAGACGTTAGGCACACAAGGTGCCTGAAACTTTGTTCTAAATTGTGACACAGTGTGACACTATCACGTTTGTTTTGGTAGAGAAATCCTTAAGGCGCAACTCTCAGTAAATTCCTTTAAAGAGCTTCATGTTCTTTTCAAAGTGCCTTCCATGGGTCACATCCTCTCTCCTGGCGTTCGTGACCATCTCCCTTTTCTTCTCTCTAGCAGAAAGCAGGCTTCCTCTTCCTCTCTCAAGGCATGGGGACCCATGACGGCACATTCTGGCCAAACTCCTCACTGTCTTTTGTTCCAATTCCAGATATACTGAGAAATATTCTAACTCTGCTTATTTCCCCCCTTAGGACAGGCTGTCTACAGATGGAATGCATGTGAACACAAGAAGATCCCCAACCGGAGAATTTCCTGTGCCTTTGGGATTGTTGTTGTTGTTAGGAGCCACCGAGCTGGTTTCAACCCACAGTGACCCTGTTGTGCACAAGAAAAGCCTGCCAAGCCCTGCGCCAACCTCGCGATTGCTATGCTGGAGCCCGTGGTTGGAGCCACTGTGACCATTCAGCTTGTCAAGGTCTCCCTCTTTTTCCCTTCTCTTATTTACCAAGGATGATGGGACTGCTCTCTTCTGACATGCCGAAAGTATGTGAAATGAAGCTTCTCTGTCTTAGCTTCAAAGGGGCAATTTGGTTACATTTCTTCCAAGACAGATTTGTTTGTTCATTTGGTAATCCATGGTACTTTTAATATTCTCTGCCAGCACCATAATTTGAATGTATCAATTCTTCTTTGGTCTCCCTGACTTCTGGATAGAGCAAAACAAAACAAAACGAACTCACTGCCATCCGTCATTTCTGACTCATAGTGATCGTGTAGGCAGAATAGGACTTCCTGTAAGGGGTTCCAAGACTGTCAGTCTTTACGGGAATAGAAAGCCTCATTTTCCTCCCACAGACTTGCTGATGGTTTCCAACTAATGGCCTTGCATTTACCAGCCCAAAGCATAACCCAGTTCACGATCAGGGCTTCTCGCAAGAGCTTATGATGCTGCTCATAGTACATCATCATGATGGTGTACTAGGTATCCTTGTAGGATTTACTTTACCAGTGTAAGATTTTCTTTTAGTTTTCAAAAGCATTCTACCCAAAAGAGACCCAAAGATAAAAAAGACCTAATCTCCATGCTTTCTATTATTGATATGGAAATGCTTAGACATTTCTACTTGTGAGCATGTGGTAACATTTCTAACTATTTTCAGACTGTTGAAATTTATGTTGAGTGAATATATATATTACTATAAAGTATACCTTGGTGAACAAAATCCTTGGTCTATTTAGGATTTTTTCTTAGGAAATATTTCCAGTCATGGATTTATTCAATGTCTGAATGTGTATTAATTTTTTAAGGGATGAATATTTTGAATGCTTTTCATGGCCTTGTTCTAACTGATCAGCAAAATGGTTCACTCTGTTTACACTATTTTATATGAAAGTGCCCTTTTCACAACAAAAGCAATTTGTTTAAGCGACCACTCAGCAGCTATGCAGCAAGCCCATTTGGCAGAAGCACACTACCAGTGTGGTCATGAGGAGTCAGAAGACACATAACATAACAAACAAAACACATTGCTGAGAACAACGGGAATTGGAGAAGAGACCCAAAGCCCACCTGTAGACAATGGAACAACCCCCCAACAGAAGGGCACCGAGAAGGGTTGAGTCAACCAGGGTGGCATCAATGAACCACACAATATTCCTCTGGTTCCTTGAGGCTTCCTCAACCCCCACTCTCATGACTCCAGGGCTGCTTCTCAATGCAGACTAGAGCAGAGCAGGAACACGGGTATAGATAAGAGATGGGGCCTCACGACATACGGAATCCAGGAGCAGGAGTGGGAATAGCGATACCAAAAGGCTAGGGGGAAGGTGGGGAGAGGAAGGGAGAAAGGAGAACCTTCCGCAATGATCGACATAACCATATACTCCTTTCCAGGGGAAGAACAGCAGAAAACATGGGGGAACAGAAAACAGCGGTCTGTGTGAGATATGAAAATAAAAATAATTTATAATCTATCAAGGGTTCATGAATGTGGGGGTGGGGGAGGGAATAAAAGATGAGCTGATCAAGGGCTCAATAGAAAGTAAATGTCTTGAAAATTATGGTGGCAACATATATACAAATACGCATGATACAAATGATGTGTGGATTGTTATAAGAGCTATAAGAGCCCTCAAAAATGATATTTTAATAATAATAAAAATAAATATCTTTTTAAAGCAGTTTGTTTTTAAACTTAATTTTCCTTGTTTTTCAATCCATGGGGTTGTACTGCTTAGCATTTGTCAGGGGAAGCCAGCCCCTAACACATCATTACGGGTCCGGTAGGCGCAATTGTACAGCCATAATAAGTAAAGATCATAGTAAAGTTATAGAGAGCATGAGAAATAGAAGTGAAGTATAGAAATAAATGGAGTCGTATATGATTCATGGTAGCATGCTCACCTCTACCCCACTCGATGGTCCACGTGGAGGGAGAGAGTCATCTTTAATGTTAGCCCAGGCTTCTTATATTCTCCGGGGACGTGCAAGCCCCTAATTACAGGTGAGTACATACATCACAGGGAGGGGTTGTGCCATAGGTAATACAGTAATGAGAGGGGGTGGTCTAGGGACATACATCCAACAGTAAGAGGAGGAATTGGGGGTATACATGTGATAAGATGGGCGGATAACGTAACTTTGGATGTCACAGAATCAGTTTGGCCTGTTCCCTGACTCATCTGATAGAGATCATTATTGGTAGGGTATGAACGCTTGGTCGCAGGTCTCAAGGAGGAATAGTTTATTGTCCCCAGTAGCAGGGAGTGAGACCTGCCATATAGTCTGGTGACTAACTATCCTCAGAGAGGCTGTCTGTAAGTGTCTGACCTCTCCCCACAAGCGTTTTTGAGACCTCTTTTTTTCCCTCATATTGCAAACAATTAAGAAAATAAAATTTAAATGTTTTGGTATGTTATAGAAAGGAAAGGGTGTTTGATCTTATGAACAATGCAAAAAATGTAAAGTTAATCTTTATTTCATTGTGGCTCTTTTTTTTAGCATGACTCTTAAGCTTAACTAAAAATTTACTAAATAAATTAAAAGTTTTTATTAACCTTGCCAGTAAAATTTGTCCAGATTTAAATTTCCCACAACTATAGGCAATATGGCCAACAAAAGTAATCATTTAGGATTCTCTGGAAACCAAAAAGAGAAGAATCTATTCTAGATTGGATCAGCAAAAGTAAGCTTATAATTTTTCTTTTTCAATAAATGTAAATATTTAGCAAGTGTTTAATACTGTCTGAAAAAAATGTTTTAGTCAATAAAACACTTTCCTGTAACTCTGAATATTATCTGATTTCTAAAATTGTTTTGCTTACACCTACATACCAACTTTCTGCATAATCAGATTGCCAGCTCACCATTCATTTGCCTGAGTTCAAAATATACTGAACAAGTACTGGGTGAATTTTATCTTAGATATGGCAAGTAACAAAGGCCTGCATGTTTAACAAGTGTCAATTCTAGTGAATTAACCTATGAGTAAAAAAAATAAAAAATTTCATTAGATGGTTGATCTTTCTTTCAATCCGGTGACTCAGCGCAGTAAAAGTACAGGGCGAATATATCACTTGTTTCTCAAAGAAATCACGATTCAGGAAGTAGAGCCAGAATGTTCCTCAGAAGCAAGACTGTGAGACTTCTCACTTACTCTGGTCATGTCATCAGGAGGGATCAGTCCCTGAAGACAGACGTCAAGTTTGCTTGGTCTTGTATCATCCTCATAACAGCTACCATACTTGACTGATTGCAGATTGCAATCACTGTATCAGTCCATCTTCTTGAGGGTCTGCCTCGCTTTTTGTTGACCCTCTATTTGTTTAACCAGTGTTTTCTTCTGTACATGGATGTGCTACGAGTCTGAACTGACATGGCACTGAACCTGAACATTCTCACTACTGACTGTCAGAAGGATGAGCAAATATTTATTGGAAAAAGTATGTGAGAGGGACCAGTGCATAAGGAATGATATCGTGCTTGGTAAAGGAGAGGATCATCAAATCACAGTAGTAGGCCCTCAAAGGCCTAGATTGGCACAGTGGCTTCAACATGGTGCAAACAGCAATCGTGTGAAGATGGTGCAGTAACCTGGCAGCATTTCATTCTGTTGTAGAGTTTCTCTTTGAATCACAACCAACTCAACTGTACAAGACTAACAGCTCACACACCCTCGTGTTATCGCATGCTGTTAGCTTAAGGTCAGTTTGATAAAGAAGTATGCATTTCACTGATTTTAAGTTTTATCCCTAGGTTTGATGATTACTAGGCATGCCACTTTAATGTTTATTCTTTTGATATTTTAAGACTTGCTAAAAAGTACTGCAAATAAAATGAACCCCATTTCAAGAATACTATTAGTATGTCTAGGTCTTTTTGGAAATAACAGTAAATAGTTATCTTTTGGAAGATAATTTAAAGTGATCTCTTTCAAGATTTTCTATGTTGAAAGAGAAAGAGTGGACAGCATCCTGGCCCACCAAACTTCAAGGACAACATTCCCTTTCCAGGCAGCCAATGCACAGAGGACCGTAGGGTTGGCCCCACCACAAGACACAACACCCCATTATGGACCTACAGAACTACAGGGGGCAGCACCAGAGACACAGTGTGGGAACTGTGCCCAGCCTGCCCCCCTGCCCCCTCCCCACACAGACACACACCAGGGTGTAACACGAAGGGAGCATAACAGAGCAGCAAGGGCAGCAAAGTCCCTGAGGAATTCTGAACATGGACTTCAGACTCCGGAGCAGGGCTTGGCACTGCATCAGACTCAGTTGGGACACTGTCATGAGGGTCAGCAGACAGACCTGGAGCTGTTCCTAGGCTTCTGCCAACCTGCCCCCACTTTTTCATGTCTTCTATCTGTATAAGATAGGTGGGATAAATAATCCTGAGGAGAAAACAACAGGACTGACACTTCTGGTTGGACAGGGGAGAGGAGGAGGTGGGGGGAAAAGAGGGAAGAGTCAACCAACCCAGGGACAAGGGAACAACAAGGGATCTAAAATCAATACCAGGAGGGCATAGAATGCTTGATGGGGTTCGATCAAGTGCAATGTATTCAAGAGGAAGTAAACAGAGCCAAATGAAGGTCGAACATGATAGTGGGACAAGAGGAAAGTAAAAGGAAATAGAGGAAAGAAGTAGGAGGCAACAGATTTTTATAGATGAATAAACATAGACATGTACATATGTAAATATATTATTAGATAATGCTAGGGATATAAGTCCATGTACATACAGTTATAGGTTAAGTATTAGCAAATAGATATTGGGTCTCTACTCATGTCCTCCTTCAATGCAAGACCATTTTGTTCTAATAACCCGACATTCTGTGATACTCACCTTTCCAACACGATCACTGAAGAAAAAATGGGTGCATAAGCTAAAGTGGTAAAGAAAACTGATGGTACTTGGCTATTACAAGATATAGCATCTGAGATTTTAAAGGCTTGAAGTTAAACAAGCGACCATCAAGCAGGGAAGCAACAAAGCCCACATGGAAGATGCCCACCAACCCATGTGATTACGAGGTATCAATGAGATGGGTGTCAGGCATCAGAAGACCCAAAACAAATAACCATTTCGATGTGAACGAGGCGGGTTGGAATGGCCTATCTGCAGACAGTTGGATGGCCCCTCACAGAAGGATCGCAAGGAGAAGGACGAGCCAGTCAGGGTTCAGTATAGCACCAATGAAACACACAACATTGCTCTAGTGCTAGTTCTTTAATGCTTCTTCGTCCCACCTCCACCCCAACTTTCATGACCCCAGTTCTATCTTACAAATCTGCTAGACCAGAGCAGGTACACTGGTATAGATAAGAGCTCTTGACATACAAAATTCAGGACAGATAACCCCCTAGGACCAATAATGGGAGTAGCGATTCCAGGAGGGTAGGGGGAAGGTGGTGGGGGAGGGAGGGGAACCAATCACAATGATTGATGTACAACCCCCACCCCCAGGGGGACGAACAGCAGAAATGTGGGTGAAGGGAGACAGCAGACAATGTGAATTATAAAAATAATTTATAAATTATCAAGGGCTCACGAGAGTAGGAGGTTGGTGGCAGGAGGAGTAAAAAGAGGAGTTGATACTAAGGGCTCAAGTAGAAAGAAAATGTTTTGGAAATGATAATGGCAACATATGTATAAATGTGCTTGATACACTTGATATATATATGGATTGTTATAAGAACTGCAAGAGCCCCCAATGCAATTATTTATTAAAATTAAAATATTTTCTATATTTAAATGATTTATATTCTAATTATTATAGCATAAATAAAAGCATTAAAACTATTAAGGGATTATTTAAAATTCTTTATATTCAACTTTTAAAACCACTGGGTGAGGAATACATGATAAGCTATTATAGTCCAAGTATGGTTGAAATGTTTTGGTAATAAAATACTCACACAAAACATTATTCTCACAAAAGGTGGGAATACTTATTGCAATAATTAAAATAAAAGAATATAAAAGAAAAATCCTTCACATAAAATTATTTGTCTCCCATTGAGGGAAGAAACAAAATCTCTAATCCTATCATTTGATTGTATCTTTGCATGGCCCTGTTTCACAAAAAAATTCTATTATATTTACCTTACTCTGAGTGTTGGAATCAAATCCATTGCTGTATTTCTTATAACAAGGAGGAAAAGGGAAATGAAAATGAAAAATAACTTGTAGAAAACTTAGAGACTGAGTGATAAACCGTTTTCCTACCTTTCTATTTACTAAAGTATTTAGTCAGAGGTTGAAGTTAAACAAAACTAAAATGACATGAGTTTCTTGTATTCAGTTCTCCTTCCCACCTTCATTTAGAGGTGCCAAGATCTGGGACTCAGAGAGAAGCAAATGAACAGAGAATTTAAATATTATGGAATAGTTAGCATTTATAAGAGGGTTGATTATTACCATAGAGTTAGGTATAAGGTTGTATTGCTGGCCATATGAATGTATGGCTTCTCCTCAAGGATGTCTTGCAGGAAGTGAGCCTTGCTAGCTGAAGCAGGGAACTGGCTAAGCCAGCTGCACCCTGGTCTGACCATCACAAAGCAAGGGACCCGAGAACTGAAAAGGTGAGGCTCACTGAGACCTTTTATCTCTCCACCCTTCAGTTAAGCCCAGATGTGTTTATCGGCCAGATTGGCACAATAAACCCTAACTATCTCATGAAGTGTTGAGAAGTAAATTCAAATTTTGAATATAGATAGATAGATAGATGCCTAGCTTCATTAGATGTATACAAGTATCCACAATAAAAAACTAGTACCTTAAGTAGAACCAAGATGTAATTTGTCAAGGAGTCCAGGAAGAAAAAGATTGTTTGGAAACTGATTTTGGTAGCAATTGTATAATACTGTTTGATGTGATTAAACTATGGAATGACATGATATATGTATTAACTCACAATTAATAATAATAATAAATTCAGGTGAGATATACCTAGGGTTATATTTTGACTCTCGTGGACTTGTTTTAATTTTTTTCACCTTCAACCTAAACTTTCACATGAGCAATTGATGGTTCATTGCACAGTGGGCACCTGGCTTATTTTAAGCTGCTGATGTTGAACTTTTCCATAAACTTTTCCCATGGTCTATATTATGTCTGTGTATACCATCTGGGCAAATCTAGATATATATTTACCTTTTATATGGTTGAAATAATATATTTGTGATTAAAAAGTATATTTTCAAAATTATATCATGCAATCTCCAGCTTTGTTTCTATCACCAAGGTCATATATTCCAACTACAATTCCTTCCTCTTTGTTTCTAATTTTTGAATTCCAATCACCAATACTTATCAATTCATGTGGATTGCATACTTGTTCCACTTCAGACTGAAACCCATAAAGATTGATACGCTAACATTAGTGAGCTGAAATGTAGTGGTCTTGGCCATTTTGACTCCGGCAGTTATATGATTTACGATGCCAGAATGACAGAATGAGCAGGGACCTTTCCTGAAACATCAAAAGGATGATTCAAGATCGATCATGAAATACAATGTGGTCTGTGATAACATAATATCTATCCACATACAAGGAAGTCCATACCATGTAACCATAATTCAAATTTTTGTACCAACCACTAAAGCTGGTGATGCAAAAATTAAAGAATCTTACCAATGTCCAGTCTGAAATTGAACAAACGATGCAATCAAGATGAAGTGACTCCACATGTTATTTCCATGACTATACACCTTTACCTGTCCCAATGGTATGTACAGAAATGATATAGACCATGGGAAAAGAGGGTATACTTTGCATGTGTTATCAGCAAAGCCCAGTCCCTAGAAAATATATTTTTGATGAAAAAGCATAATTTCAAAATTTTATCATGCAAGGTCCATCTCTGTTTTTAACATCAAGAAGAAAATCAAGAACTATTGTGTTGTGCAGCACTTTTGCTGAAGAATTGAAGGATTTTTGTTGGGCTGCCATTCAACCAACAACATATTAGCTAATTCTTCATAGCAGTTGACAAGTTGCAAATCAATCACTCAACTTCAGAGATCCGGAAGAGAATAACTGAATATGAAACCAACTGCAAAAATATCAATAGTAAATAAAAAATATATATATCAGTGGTCTGCGTACAGTTCTTCTAAAAGGTAATACCAACCAAACAGTACCAAATGTAATCTGTGAAGAGAATGTGTACATGTTGACATGTGTGAGGGCAACCACTACCTCATCAGCTTACATGCATACCTTTAATCCCTGAATCAACCTAAGATTGTTCAATAAAGCAACCTTGAAAGCAATGAGGGTTGAATCAAACCCAAGCATTTCCAGAGCCTGCAGTAAGGCTTGTCCCGTGGTCTTAGGATGAGGTGTCGACTTCTGATGCCACCTGCTTGTGGCTCCCAGAGCGTTTGGATTTTAACTTCAGGCCGTCTGTCGTGCAGCAGTCACGCTGAGTAAATGGAGCTTTCTTTACGTGAGACGGTGAATCTGTGATTTGATTCCCTGCTATCTTGTACTAGAAGAGCTAGTGAGAAGGATCCCGTAGGAACCTTTCCAATAGACATTAGGGAAATAGTTCAGTTGAATTTGTTCTCAATAAACATAATCCTCAGGTAAAATAAAAGGCAATTCAGACATATGTAATTTTTAAAATAAAAACTTTATTTCTGAATTACTCTCTTTAAAATGTGAAGTAAAGTTTTACAATATTTTAATAACTGACTTTAATCAATCCTGGCTTACCAGTAATGGAGCACCACAAATTGTCAAATTAGAATCTTATGTACAGTTAACTTATGGGTCCCAAATGGTGTTGATCCTAAGTTTAAAAGTACAGTATGGAGCATCCAGATCTGTAATAGATGCAAAGAAATGGGTACCCACACAGCGGGGTCTCTATGCTGCCATTAGCCCTTCCCACAGGGTCTGATGGGAAAGGGCAATACAAGCAATGCAGCCTTTGAAACTGTGGGAAAGTCTTGCATATTTCACTTACTACTTGTCCGGTGAAATGAGTGCCTCTTAAAACTACGAAGAATCATAGGAGTTCCCAGTTAGGAATAATGTATGCGTTAAGAGTTTCTTTCTACAAAAAAAAAAAAAAAAAAGGAGTTGCTTTCTACAAAAGCAGCTGCGGCGTGATAGCTGGGAAAATTTCCACCCAGCATGAAAATTTCCAAATCCTTACCAACACAATCTTGCTGAAGCATTTCAATTGGTATTCCACCAATTCCTGGAATCTTGTTTTTGGCTGATGCTTTCAGTGCAGCTTGAACTTCCTCCTTCAGCGTCATTGGTTCTTGCTCATATACTACCTCCTGAAGTGGTGGAATGCCAACTAGTTCTTTTTGGTACAGCGACTCTCTGTGTTCTTTTCATTATGTGATCTAATACAATATAATCACTTTGATTATGAGCTTTTCTCTGAGCAGCCAGGTACTTATAAGATCATGATGGTATGCAACAACTTTTCTTAAATCATAGTCCTGACACACTCAATTGAAGGGAAGTTTCTTTGGGGGCATGGCCTTCTTCCAATATAAGTGGATGCTATGAAAAAGCTCTTTTTCTTTTTTGCATGCTGTTGATTCTGAATCCTGCATCTGGCTCATTGGCCACCGTTATTTTAGATTTGAGTAAATGACCTAACATACTGCCTGCTGATCCTGGAGTTGTCAGCAATTTTTTATCTGACCTGCCAAACGTGGATTCATTTACATCTGTAGGCACCAGCCTGTCATCTTCCTGTTGCCATTGGGTTCAGCAGTCCTGCAGCTCTCCATGTGTAAAAGGAAAAAAGTATTAATTAACAAGATGCTTAAGAATGTGGCCTCCTCCTGCGGGAGGTGGAAGATGAAGTTTAAAATAGTTAGATTTATTGTGCCAACTTAGCCAATAGGAAAGTGTGGGTGGAGATTAATCACATCACAGTTTGATTGGAGGGCAATGAGATAAAAGACTCTGCAAGGCCTGCCCCCCTCTCTCTTGCTTTCTGGTGATAGGACCAGTGTGCTACTGCTTTTTTTTTTTTTTTGCTACTGCTTTAAGTAGTTCTGTATCTCAACCTGTGGGCCAAGTTAACCCATGGATTGTGTTGCTAGACCTTCAGGCTCCTTCAAACCCTGCTTCACCAAGCTGGTGGTGCATACATCACTTGAGCTTGAGGTGGTGGATCCTGTTGCCTTGCGTTGCTTGAATTGGATATCCCATCCGATATCCTATCCAGCCTGCTTTGCTAAGCGCCTGTGCTACTGACTATTGCTGACTGTTGACGGTGACCCACCATGCTGTCTGCTGACTTTGGGCAGATCCTGCCTGTTTTGTCTGAGGGAAGACTCCACTGTCTGCTTCCTTTATCGTGGACCAAAGTTCCTTCCTTCAGTTGAAGAACTTTCAATTATTCATTATTTCACAAAAGTGCGTTGAACTGAGCCCTTTGTACTGTTGTGTGGACAAATTAGCTATATATATATATATATATATATAATCATAAGTATCCTGGTTTTGTTTCTCTAGAGAACCCTGCCTAACAAAAAGTTTTAAGGACATCACAGAGATAACATTTACCCCTTCAGCAGATTCTTTTGAACTAATGGAATTTCTAAAACAGTGTTAGCAGAAGAGTAGGTAATCAGAAATAAGTACAAGGGAAAAACAACCAGATTGGGGACCAGAAGGAGAAGGCGTAGGCACCTAACATTATAGTTCTTTTTGTATTTTGGTTAATTTGAAAATAGTATCTTCCATGGAAGCCCATTTCTCTTGATACAAGCTCCTATATGATAACCTAAAAGTATAAATCTTATTATGGTTGGAAAATGTAGTGCTTTCCCTGCCCCTTCCGCCAGAAGAATTTATTTCTGAGGACAGCACTGAAGCTGCAGCTCAGGGAGAGGGACATGTCTGATCAGAGCACATGGGAGTGAATGATGGGGGAGGAAGAGAGAGTGGAGCACATCCTGGCCCACCAAGACTTGACAACAATATTTCCACTCAGAGCAGCCAATCCACAGAGAAGACCATATGGCTGGCCCCACTACGAGACACGACATCCTTCACTAACCCATAGTTCTACAGGGGACAACACTGGAGACAGTGTGGGAATTCTGCCCGTTCTTATTGCACCACATGGAGGCAAAACACTAAGGGAGTGCAACAGAACAGCAAGGGGAACAGCAACGAAGTCCCCAGGGAATGCCAAAAATAGACTTTTGAGCCAGGGCATGGCATCCCATCAGACTTGACTAGAAAAACTCCTAAAGGCCAAAAAATAGTCCTTGAACTAACTACAGGCTTTTCTTTGTTGTTGTTCTTTTGTCATTGGTTTTTTGTTGTGGTTTTTGTTTTCTTTTGCTCTGTCTTGTTTTTTTTGCATGTTATCCTCTCTGTAGGTCTGGATAGGCTGGATGAACAATCTGGAGGAGATAAAAATGGGACTGACAGTTCTGGCGGGGCTTGGGAGAGGGAGAGGTCGGGGAAAAGGAAGGAAGTGCTGTTAATAAACCTAGAGACAAGAGAACAAGTGATCCAAAAAGGTGGCGAGGAAGGTATAGGAGGCCTGGTAGGGCATGGTCAAGGGTAATGTAACCGAAAGCAATTATTGAAACCCAAAGGAAGGCTGAACACGATAGTGGGACAAGAGGAAAGTAAAAGGAAATAGAGGAAAGAACTAGGAGGCAAAGGGCATTTATAGAGGTCTAAATAAAGGCATTTACATATGTAAATCTATTTACATATGATGATGGGGAAATAGATCTATGTGCATATATTTATAGATTTAGTATTATGGTAGCAGAAGGATATTGGGCCTCCACTCAAGTACTCTCTCAATGCAAGAATACTTTCTTCTATTAAACTGTCATTCCATGATGCTCACCTTCCCGACACGATTGGTGAAGACAAAGCCGGTGAATAAGCAAATATGGTGAAGACAGCTGATGTTGCCAGGCTTTCAAAAGCTATAGTGTCTAGGGTCTTAAATACATGAAGGTAAACAAGCGGCCATCTAGCTCAGAAGCAACAAAGCCCACATGGAAGAAGCACACCAGCCTATGTGACCACGGGGTGCTGAAGGATCAGTTATCAGATATCAAAGAACAAAAAAATCATACTATTGTATGCTCACCTTTCCGATATGATCACTGAAGACAAATGGGAGCATAACCAAAAGTGGTGAAGAAAGCTGATGGTGCCCAGCTATCAAAAGATATAGTGTCTGGGGTTTGAAAGGCTTGAAGGTAAACAAGTGGCCATGTAGCTCAGAAGCAACAAAATCCACATGGAAGAAGCACACCAGCCTGTGTGATCACAAGATGTTGAAGGAATCATGTATCAAACATCAAAGAACATAAAATCAACTCATTGTGAATGAGGGGGAGTGCAGATTGGGGCCCAAGACCCATCTGTAGGCAACTGGACATCCTGTTACAGAAGGGTAGTGGGGAGAAGATGAGCCAGTCAGGGTGCAGTATAGCAACGATGAAACATACAACTTTCCTCTAGTTCCTAAATGTTTCCAGCACCACCCCCATCATGATCCCATCATGCACAGTGGTACAGATAGGAACTAGAAACACATGGAATCTAGGACAGATGATCCCTTCAGGACCAGTGGTGAGAGTGGCGATACTGGGATGGTGGAGGGAGAGTGGCGTGGAAAGGGGGAACCAATTACAAGGATCTACATATAACCTCCTCCCTGGGGGATAGACAACAGAAAAGTGGGTGAAGGGAGACATCAGACAGTTGAGATATGACAAAATAATAATAATTTATAAATTATCAAGGGTTCATGAGGGAGGGGGAGTGGGGAGGAAGGGGCAAACAAGGAGCTGATACCAAGGGCTCAAGTAGAAAGCAAATGTTTTGAGACTGATGATGGCAACAAATGTACAAATGTGCTCGACACGATGGATGTGTGTACGGATTGTGATAGAAGTTATATCAGTCCTCTAAAATGATTAAATATTTTAAAATGTAGTGCGTTCCCTCTCTAATTTACTGCACAGAAAAACTTACTTATCTCGATCAATGCTTAAAATTAGACACTGATTATCTAAGTTATCCAGTAAAATTATGCCAGATTTCTCAAAATAGGCAATTACAAGGACCAAAATATTTGTTTATGAAAGCATCTGGGGTGTCTAAGTGTGGCTTTGTTGAGTTGTTAGAAGTGGTGTTTCTAATTTTTTTTTAAAACAGTAAACTACACATGCTAACAAGAATCTGAATATTCACTAAGCCTTAATGTGTATTAAAACCTCAGTGCATACTGAAACTGGAAAATTCACTTGGAGAGATAGAAAAAATTCTGATTTCAACTTTCAAGAACTGGAACCTAGATTGTCCCAAAGTCAGCTAATGCCTTAGCAGGAATTGACCACATGTTGGTGTTGGTGTTTTATTTGTTTGTGTCGATTGTATGCCTAAATGGTGTGTGTTTGCTTGTGGCTGGTGGATAGCTTCATATTCCGGTCAGCTTTCTTCTAGCTTATTCTGTTACAGGAGTCTTTAACTACTCAGCAGTGGCACCAGTAATGGCAAGGGACCATCCTACTGGCATTTAATTTAAAGTCTAACATCCTTATTTTATTTTATTTTTTGTGGCTCACAAGACTTGGAAATACCATGGTAACCGCCACATTAAACTAAATTTGAAATGAAATCATCAAAAATTTTCAGAGAGAGAACTGAAAATGGAAGTGCAAAAGAAAACATAGAAAAAGCCAAAAATACATTATGAAGAGCATCTATGCAAGAAGGTGGAGCTTCCTTTGAGTGCTCTTGGACTTGGTGCCTTGCCCGTGAACCTAGGGGGACTGAGACGGTACAGGGGACTGAGATGTTACCGATGTTTCTGCGCTCTCAATTTTCCAGGGGCCGCTGAAGACAATACGCCCATTAATACCACTTCCAACATCATTTAATCAAAGAATAAGAATATATATTTTGCTAAAAATCGAAGCAGAGAGATTTTGTAAAGGCTTGAGACGGGCTAAAACTGGCCTCACAAAGTGAAAAACAAATGACCCAAAGAAGGAGAGTTGTATGATCATATTTACATAGTAACATCAGGAGTTAATAGTTCAAAATTTATTATAGAATTTCGAGAAGAGGTAGACTAATATGAGAACTTTTGTGTTGATTGGTTTATAGAGTGTATGGGACCTAATTATTCAGTTAGATGAGATAATGGTAGGAGTATAAAACTCAAAGGAGGTTTACAAATGCGTGCACTCTCAGAACATTTTCAGTCCCTGCGTCTTGAGGCAAACATCTTCTGAAGAGTGTCTAACCTGAAAGAAAAAAAAAAATGGCCCAGAGGTGGCTAACACCAAACCGTATATACTTCCATGGCAGTCGCCTTCTCTGCTGGGTCTGACAGTTGTTTGCAACGACACACAGACAATACTCTATTAAAGGGTTTTACTTGATGAGCTAGCAGGTTACCCTAAACCAGGATTAGTGAACAACAAGGATACGATAAATCCTCAATCTGCAGCAACCCCTCCCTGAGCCAGCAGCCTGCTTCCCAGGCTCACAGTGTCAGAGCTGGTCCTCTGCTCTGTCTCATAGTCTCCTTGCCTTGGCCTCTGGTGCCTCTGGTCTTGGCCTCTGTCACTTGAGACAGAGATTTTGAAAGTGCTGCATGGAGGATTCTTCCCTTTTGTCCTGGGATTTCTCTTCCTTATGAGATGCCTTATCCTTAAAAAAAAAAAAAGTTTCATTGCCATGGACTTCACATAGCATACAATTTAACCATTCATCATATTAAGGAATCATCACAACAATCAATTTCACAACATTTTCTTCTCATACTCATTGATGTTAGTTCCCTATTTCCTCCCTGCTCTTCCCTGACATATCCCTAGGTAATTTTAAAATATAAATTATTTTATTGGGGGTTGTTACATCCATACATCATTCATATCAAGCATATTTGTACATATGTTGCCATCATCATTTTCAAAATATTTTCTTTCTACTTGAGCCCTTGCTATCAGCTCCTCTTTTATCCCTCCCTGCCCCCCTTGATAATTTATATTTTATTTTTATTGTTCACATTGTCTACTGTCTTCCTTCATCCACATTTATATTGTTCATCCCCTGGGGGGTGGGGATTGTACATCAATCATTGCGATTGGATCCCCCTTTCTCCCCTTTTCACCCACCTTCCCCTACCCTCCTGGTGTCACTACTCCCATTGTTGGTCCTGATGGGTGTATCTGTCCTGGATTCTGTGATTCAAGAGCTCTTACCTGTACCAGTGTACTTGCTCTTGTCTAGCCAGATTTGTAAGGTAGAACTGGGGTCATGATAATGGCAGGGAGGAAGCATTAGGAACTAGAGGAATGTTGTGCGTTTCCTTGGTGCTATACTGCACCCTGGCTGACGTGGCCCTTCCTTGTGACCCTTCTGTGAGGGAATGTCCAATTGTCTACAGATGGGCTTTGGGTCTCCCCTCCAATCCCCTTGTTCATATCAAAATGGTTGTTAGTTTTGAGCCTTCTAATGCCTGATACCTGATCCCATCAATAACTCATGATCACATGGGCTGGTGTGCTTCTTCCATGTGGGCTTTGTTGCTTCCCAGCTAAACTATGCCTTATCATTATAGCCATGGGAGTAGCAACTAAAATGGACAGATCCCCTCTATTATTATTGCATATGCTTTGTTTGCTGCATAATTCAAACAAATGATTTCCACCAAATTAACATAAAAGAGATAAAACATTGGCACTTAGACCCCTCTGAACTATTCTTCCTATATCTCTGGCTTAATAATAATGCAAAGCTTTTCCTTGGCAACATGCTCATAAATTTGTAGGAGGGGGGGAATGGGGAGGGAGGGGGGGAAAAAAAAGAGGACCTGATGCAGGGGGCTTGGGAGGAGAGCAAATGCCTTGAGAATGATTGGGGCAGGGAATGTATGGATGTGCTTTATACAATTGATGTATGTATATGTATGGATTGTGGTAGGAGTTGTATGAGTCCCTAATAAAATGTAAAAGAAGAAAAGAGAAAAAAATGATTAGGGCAAAGACTGTACAGATGTGCTTTATACAATTGATGTATGTATATGCATGAACTGTGAGGAGAATTGTATGAGCCCCAATAAATTGTTAAAATTTAAAAAAAAAGAATAATTGTAGTTTTATAAGTACATTAAATAAAACAAATGTTTAAATAAAAAAAATTTGTAGCAGGGTCACTGATAGTAAAAGATGTAAATAGGTCCTACACTTAGACCTGGGCTAGATGTTTTACTAAAGTCAAGTACCTGAACAGTGGAGCTTCTGCTCATGTTTATACAATTGTTTCAAATAGGAAGGGGCTTCAAAAGTTCATTGGGAAGTTCCATTACTTTACATTTCTTTTTAATGTGGTTATGTCTGTATTTATTTTAATTAGTGCATTTATTTGTAGCAATTTCACCAACATACAAGTCACAGATCATGCATTTCAGTAGTTCAATCCATTCACAACAGTGGTGCAACCATCACGACAATCCACTCCAGGGCGTTTCTTCATCCTTGTCCTCGTTGATGTTAGCGCCCCATTCCTGGTCAGTCGCCCATGGCATGTCCCTTGGACTGGATTGATCCAGTTGTTGTCTCTACAGGTTTACCTTCATGTGGCTTGGAACGGGAGAACCGAATACAAGGATCTGCATGTGACCTCCTCCCTGGGAGACGGACAACAGAAAAGTGGGTGAAGGAGATATCGGACAGGGCAAGGTATGACAAAATAATAATTTATAAATTATCAAGGGTTCAGGAAGGAGGGGTGAGTGGGGAGGGAGGGGAAAAAATGAGGAGCTGATGCCAGGGGCTTAAGTGGAGAGCAAATGTTTTGAGAATGATGAGGGCATTGAATGTACAAATGTGCTTTACACAATTGATGTATGTAGGGATTGTGATAAGAGTTGTATGAGCCCCTAATAAAATGATTTTAAAAAACCTTACTATACAAGCATATCTAAGTGGGTCGTGCATATCTATGATTTAAAGCAGAAAAAACAGTATTTGGTAGTGACCCCTTAGCTTGTTTAACAGTGAACTTGAAGATACGTGAGAATATAAGTTGAATTTAAGCATCAGTGAACACCTGACCCATTGTAATCATTCAGATTTCAATGTCAATTTAATGAAGAAACATCACACTATAATGAGTTTATAATATTTTAGCATAATGTATATTTTATAGTAATAATAAATGTAATGTTAGCATTTGCACATAATCAGCAATGAAAAGCTTCGTAGTTATGGTGTAGACTTAGCCTGAAAAAATGAAATACTATTTTCAAATATTATGACTTTGAAATAGGAATTTGTCCAGCAAAGCACTGTTAATACAATTAGACACATTTTTAATTAGTTTGGTTGAATGACGAAACATAACGAATTAGCTATTGAAAGTAGGTTTTTATTCCCTAGCCACTACTCTCAAATCCTTTGTCACTGTTTCTTTCCATCATGCACATTAGAAAAATCCACAACCCTCCAACCTTCCAGTGACTGGTAAAACTGATGAAAAATCACATAATTGGACAGTTTAGAGCAATAATAATGATAACCATAGTAACAGCACAGGCAATGGTCATATATAGCTCACTTACCAGTATAAGGTGCAGCGCTAAAAATGATCTCACTGAAGGGCAGTGAATTATTTAATGTGGCTCTGCAAGTCAGTCTCTAGCTCCCACCAAATGGCTTTTTTCTGCATGTGTCTGGTAGAAAGTGAAGATGGGATTCACCTATGTGTAACTGAGAGTAGGAATTCCGGAGTGCCAATCTGCTGTGTATAAAATGAGCCCTCTGTGAAGCAGGAGGAGGGAATCTCCTTACTAGCAAGAGCCGAGTGGCGTGTGTTGTGTGGACCTGAGATTCCTGTGCAGTGATCATCCTGGATCCAGAAGGCAGCTATAAAGTCAGAGGTGCAACAGTAGAACCAGCAGCAGAGAATGAACAGATGGTGGACTTCCCCACCCACGGAGCAAGCAACGCTGAGTGCTTCTGTGCAGGAGGCTGGCTTGTGGAGCGGGATGCCTCTGGACAGTTAATTGGGGAAGCTGGTCCTGCTGACACCCAACAGTGAAACTGAGTGCCTTCTGGATGAGGCTAACTGGAGTGGGGAGCATCCGGGCACTTAACTCAGGGAGCTTATGCTGAATGCCTTCAGGTGGAGGCTTACAGCAAAGTAGTAGGTCCCTTAGGGCATTTATTATCAGATCTGAAAGAACTTTATAACAAGTTCTGATGAACACCTATCAAGAGCATTTCTCACTGTCATTACAACTTGTTTGCTTCCTTAATAAACCTTTCATCGTGAACTTTGTGAGTTCTCTGTAGCCAGTGGACATTAGATCCAAGAGAGGTAAAATATAGAACATCTATTGAGAAAATACACAAACATATCTTTTAGAACACCCTGTTAATGTAGGTAAAATAGTATACTCTTTCAAGCTGAAAGACTGAGGTTTAGAGAACCTTAATTCAGGACTACAACTTTAAAACCTCCCTGGTGGTCTAATTATGTCAGTAATTTTGTACCCAAAGCAGTACATTGTTTTGCATAAAATTTGTTTTATATTGTAGGCCTGTAATTCTTAAGAAATTACTCATTTTAATCTCTCTAGTAGACATTCCAGGTATGATAAACTTCAATACACAAAAACCATAAATTATAATATAGTAAATACAATTTTTTCAATAATGTAATCAATGTATCGCTCCATTCTGCGAGTAATTCTAAGTCACTGTCACTATCATTTATCTGGTCTAAAACTCCTTTTGTGCTAAAGTGACACTTTTTTGATGCCATGGACAAAAAATTTCCAGGCAAAAATTTTCTAAACGACAATAAAAGGGTAGGCAGGACACTAGACTGATCTAGGGGCAAATCTGAGGTGATTTGCTTTGATACAATGTAATCCTCACAGATTACACTGTATCACTGTTTGTGTGTGTGTATGTCTCCTTTAGACTTGCAGTTTTGAATTTCCCGCCCAGTTCTGCCCCCGTGCAGGGACATTGCAAGCAGAGAATGGAACAGAACTGAACGAGGAAGTCAGATCGCTCTGTGATCACAGTGGAGGACACCCCTGGATGGGGAGCAGTTA
The DNA here is from genome assembly GCF_050624435.1 of Tenrec ecaudatus. Classification (NCBI taxonomy): domain Eukaryota; kingdom Metazoa; phylum Chordata; class Mammalia; order Afrosoricida; family Tenrecidae; genus Tenrec; species Tenrec ecaudatus. The sequence goes on from NC_134542.1 coordinate 55,325,571, forward strand.
AGGGACTTCTTTGCAGTGTAACCCCGAGTGTGGATCGGGGATACTGCTTCTGACAGTTAACATTTACCCCGAGCCACACTCGGGATTACCTACAAGCAGGTTAAAAGTGGAAAGTCAGAGTTTTAAACTTGTCTGTCTGATCCCGAGCTGAGACTTTTTTGCTAACCTTTTAAAGGGATGACATCAATCTCAAATGAACATTCACATTGTATGATTTTGACCGCTTTTTAGGTAGTGGAAATATTTCTATTTCATTGAGACAAATAGAAAGTAACAGAAAACTTTCCCATCTTTCTAAAATCAATTCTACCTCTCCAATTTTATCTGCCTATATCAAATGGTTAATAGCGCAAACTTCACTCTTTACCAGTTGTAGCCTTGGGTACATTTTTTTATCTGCTTAATCGTGAAAGTAAAGCAGAGTCCCCTCAAGAATTTTATGAAGATGAAACACATACACACACGTAAGCATTTGAAACTGTTCCCAATGCACTGAAAATGCAAAGAAAAAGTTAACATTACTGTATCTTCCCGCCAGTGAAAAATCAATCTAGCCAATCTCTCCTCCTCCATCATTGTCACTCTTGTTTTATAAAGGACTCTGTTCCTTTGATCGGTCCATCTCTAATTATTGAATTGTAACATTTTCCTTCTCTATTACATAATGGGGTAACTCCTATTTGTAAACAAACAAATGAACAAGCAAACAAAATTCACTAAGCATTTCAGATACTGTTCTATTCCCTGACCTATTCACAATCCAAAGTTTATGTTATACTTCAAATCCTCAACTCCCATTTCTTCTCCAACATGAATTGATCTTCATCATGTTGTTGAAATTTTTCTTCTTAAGGTACAGAAAACCCCAGAGGTGGTCAGACTCATTAAAGATGTTTTTTTTTCACTTCTTAGATTATGCAATTGCTCAATAGTAGTCAAATTGATGGACTGCATCATTTTGAAATGCTCCTTGACTCCTCATTTTGATTCCTAAAGTTGGAATCCCTCCGGACGTGGGACTAGACCCTATTTTACTTTTAAAAATACTCTCTCCAAAAATGATTTTATCAGTTCCATGACTCCAACTAAGAAGCATAGTCTGATGATTTCCAAATGTGTCCCTCTTTCCCAAGCCTCTCCTTGAAGCACCAGTTCAATTGTTTTGACTATGTTTTCTAGAGGAGCAAAACTTTTTAAGTAGTCAGGTAGATAGATGATAGATAGATAGATATAGATTTATCTCATGGAAATTATTCACATGTTTGTAGAAGCTAATAAGTCCCAAATGCATAGGATAGATACCAGGCTGGCGGCTCCTCCCAATCCAAGCAGCCACAGGAGCTGGTGACACTAAGATTGCCAGGTTGAGATGGTAGGCTTCTGGTTCACAAGCAGCAGATACTAATAAATCCCCAAACTGTCAGGCAATATGACAAGATACTGGCTCAAGTTCTAAGAAATGTAGGTCAGATGATAATGAACCATATGCAGGACCCAGATAGAGCAAAAAGACAGAGAGCTTTGCCAGAACTTCCGTCTATAAGAGGGCTTCAAAATGTTTGCGGAAAAATGGAATTAAAAGAATATATATATATATAGTTTTGTTTGACCACAAACTTTGGAAAACATCGTGATGGTTAGGTTTTATTGTGTCAACATGGAACCTATACAAAGATATGCGTGGAGTGTAGCCTATCAATCTGGTTGCAGTTTGGAGATTTCCCTTGGAGCTGTGGCCTAGATAAAAGAAGATGCTGTGGAGGCCTGGCCACCCTTCTTGCTCTTTCCTCTTGGCTCAGTCTACTGTGTTACCTGATGCAGCTTCACATCGCACCAAATGTCAGCTGCTTTGCATTGCCACCCTGCACAGTCCAGCACACTGCACTACCACCTCGCATCACTAAGCCTCACTGCTTGGACTGGCTGCCTTGTATCATCAACCTATGCCGGCTCCAGCTGTCTTCTATTGCCACACTATGGGGTCCTACTGTCACTTGCTTTGTCATACTGTGATCCCAGACTCTGCTACGTTTCACTGTGCCTCCTTGTCCTCCCTCCCCCCTCTGTGGTCCTTGGGCCTGGTAACTGTGTGAGTTAGAAAGGCCTTCAGCCATTAACTGACCCACGAAAGTGAGTGTGAGCTCTCTCTCTCTCTGCACCTGTGGGGGCTGATTTCCTGTTATAATTCCCTTTCATAATAAAAATTCTCTATTTAAATACATTAATAATTGTCCTGGTTTTACTTCTCTAGAGAACCCAGGCTAAGAAAAATCCCCTTGTATATTGAAAGCAGGTGATAGCCCCTTTCTGTAGTTTGAGATCTCGTAACTGATCATGGAAGATATGATAACATCATATCAGATTTCATGGGGACAACTAATCATTGAGAATCATGGTCCAGCCAAGTTAGCACATACCCTTAACCACCACAAAAATATTTGCTATCATTGGAATTCTGCCCAATCTGATCCCACCATGCCAAGGGAAAACACTAAGGGCGTGCAACAGAATAGCAAGGGGAACAGAGCAACGAACTCCCCAGGGAACACCAAAAATAGACTTTGGGGACAGGGCATGGCACCCCATCAGACTCAATCAGGAAACACTCCTAAAGTCTAACAAACAGTCCTTGAGCTAAATACAAGTTTTTCTTTGTTGTTGTTGTTTTGGGTTTTATCATTAGCTTGTTATTGTTGTTTTGTTTTCTTTTGTTGCTTGGTTTTGCTCTGTCTTGTTTTTGTGCATGTTATTATCTCTGCACATCTGTCCAAATAAAATAAGCTGGATGAACAATCTGGTGGAGAAAACAACAGGACTGACAGTTCTGGGTGGATATGGGAGAGGGGGAGGTAGGATGAAAGGAAGTGGTGTTAACAAACCCAGGGACAAGGGAAAAACAGGTGATCCAAATCGGTGGTGAAAAGGGTAAAGGAGTCCTGGTAGGGCGTGACCAAGGGTAATGTAACTGAGAGGAATTACTGAAACCCAAATGAAGGCTGAACATGATAGTGAGACAAGAGGAAAGTAAAAGGAAATAGAAGAAAGAACTAGGAGGCAAGAGGCATTTATAGAGGTCTAAAGACAGGCATGTACATATGTAAATATATTTCTATATGAGGATGTGGAAATATATTTATGTGCATATATGTATAGGTTTCTTATTAAGGTAGCAGATGGACATTGGGCCTCCACCCAAGTACTCCCTCAAGGCAAGAATACTTTGTTCTATTAAACTGGCATTTCATGATGCTCAACTTCCCAACATAATCACTGAAGACAAAGTGGGTGCATAAGCAAATGTGGTGAAGAAAGCTGATGGTGCCCAGCTATCAGAAGATACAGTATCTTGAGTCTTAAAGGCTTGAAGGTAAACAAGTGGCCATCTAGTTCAGAAGCAACAAAGCCCACATGGAAGAAGCACACCAGCCTGCATCATTATGAGGTGCCGAAGGGATCAGTTTTCAGGCATCAAAGAACAAAAAATCATATCATTGTGTCCTGATCTTCCTGATATGATTGCTGAAGACAAATGGGTACATAAGCAAATGTGGTGAAGAAAGCTGAAGGTGCCCAGCTACCAAAAGATATAACATCTGGGGTCTGAAGGGCTTGAAGGTAAACAAGCGGCCATCTAGCTCAGAAGCAACAAAGCCCACATCGAAGAAGCACACCAGCCTGTGTGATCACAAGATGTCGAAGGGTTCAGGTATCAAGCATCATCAGAACAAAAAAAACCATAGCATTGTGAATAAGGGGGAGCGCAGAGTGGAGACCCAAAGTCCATCTGTAGGCAATTGGACATCCCCTTACAGAAGGGTTACGGGGAGGAGATGAGCCAGTCAGGTTTCAGGGTAGCAATGATGTAACAAACAACTTTCCTTTAGTTCTTAAATGCTTCCCAGCCCCCACCACTATCATGATCGCAATTCTACCTTACAAATCTGGCTAGACCAGAGGACGTACACTGATACAGATAGGAACTTGAAACACAGGGAATTCGGGATGGATGATCCCTTCAGGACAAGTGGTGAGAGTGGCGGTACTAGGAGATGGAGAGAGGGTAGGGTACAGAGGGGACACTTATTACAAGGATCTACATATAACCTCCTCCCTAGCGGACGGACAACAGAAATATGGGTGAAGGGAGACATCGGACAGTGTAATATATGACAAAATAATTTATAAATTATCAAGGGTTCATGAGGGAGGGGGGTGCAGGGAGGAAGGGCGTAAAATTAGGAGCTGATGCCAGGAGCTTAAGTGGAGAGCAAATGTTTTGAGAATGATGAGGGCAATGAATGTACAAATGTGCTTTACACAATTGATGGATGTATGGATTGTGATAAGAGTTGTATGAGTCCCTAATAAAATGATTTAAAAATATATTTGCTATCTTTTCTTTAATTAAAAATAATTTTCACCTTCGGAGTAAAACAAATGTACCATATATACTAGAGTATATGCCGACCTGAAGCTCCTAATTTTACCACAAAAACTGCATGAGACATGTGCTGAAAAACATGGCTTATACACGAGTATATACAGTAAATGTATAAATGGTTCTTTTGTGCTCAGCTGGAAACCATAGGCATAGCTTGTATTCTAAAGCTAGAGATGAGAAAACTGGAAAAATTCTATCAACTATTTCAGTTTAAAATTGTTCAAACATGTCCTGACAATTATTGGGGATTGAATAAAAAGTAGAAAACTAAAACAAAGATTGGAAGTTGGGAAACGTGGCCTTGGTGACAGAAATGAAGCTGGAGATTGCAAGATGGGATTCTGTAAGACCAATGGTTTCATTATTGCAAGTATTTTTTTTTCAGCAATATACACTAGCACTTTGTGTGATAAAATACAGAGGAAACAAATTGTCTACATCTGTTAAAAGATATAATGGAGAAGCTTAGTAACAGCAGCCAAAATGAGGCCAGGGACTGATTGTGGAGCAGTCAGTTGCTCATATATAAGTCCAGATCGAAGTTGAAGAATTTGAAAGAAATCTATGATGGCCGAAATATGACACCGCCTATATTGTACCTGAATTTCAAGCAAATGTCAAGAATAAATTTAACCCATTGAACACTAATGACAGAAGACCTGCTGCAGGATGATGTCAACCTCCTCCTCCATAGAGAAAGCAAAGGGTCATGAAACAGACAGGAAATATAGAAAAGACCAGAGTGGGTGTCAGAGTGACTCTGAAACTCGGTCTTGATCATAAAATAATAAAGCAAATGAAGAGATAATGAAATTAAAAAGCTGAATAGAAAATTTCAGAGGACCTCTTGAGAAAACAAAGGGTTTTTTTATATTTTAATTTATTTATTTAAATTCATTTTATTAGGGGCTCATATAATTCTTTTCACGATCCGTACATATATCATTTGTGTCCGGCACATTTGTACGTATGTTGCCATCATCATTCTCAAAACACCTGCTTTCTACTTGAGCCCTTGGTATCAGCTGCTCATTTTTCCCCTCCTTCCCTGCTACCCCCTCCCCCTGAACCCTTGATAATTTATAAATAATTATAATTTTATCATATCTTACACATCCAACGTCTCCCTCACCCAGTTATCCACTCTCCGTCCTCCAGGGAGGAGGTTATATATAGACCTTGTCATCTGTTCCCCCTTTCTCCCTCACCCTCCCTCCACCCTCCCGATATCGCCACTCTAACCACTGATCCTGAGGGATTCATCTGTCCTGGATTCCCTATATTTCCAGTTCCTATCTGTGCCAGTGTACATCCTCTGGTCCAGCTGCTTATGTGAGCTAGAATTGGGATCATGATAGTGGAGGGAGGAAGCATTTAAGAACTAAAGGAAAATTGTATGTTTCATCGTTGCTACACTGTACTCTGACTGGCTCGTCACAGCCCTTCTGCAAGGGGATGTCCAATTTCCCCCAGATGGACCCTGGGTCCCCACTCTGTCCTCCCCCTTATTCACAATGCTAATATTTTTTTGGGGGGGGGGGTTTTGATACCTGATCTCGGTTAGATGGCCCCTTGTTTATCTTCCAGCCTATGGGACCCCAGATTCTATATATTTTGACAATGTGGGCTTTGTTGTTTCTTAGCTAGATGACTAACTGATTGTCTTCAAGCCTTTAAGATCCCAGATGCTATATCATTTGATAGCCAGGCACCATCAGCTTTCTTCACCACATTTGCTTATGCATCCACTTTGTCCTCAGCAATTGAGTCAGGACAGGCCAGTGTGCTTCTTCCATGTGGGTTTTGTTGCCGCTCGGCTAGATGGCTGCTTATTTATCTTCAGGTTGTTTTTTTTTTAATCTTCAGGTCTTTAAGACTTCAAGTGCTATATCTTTTGGTAGCTGGGCACTATCAGCTTTCTTCACTACATTTTCTTGTGCACCCATTGTCTTCAGCGACTTCAGGTGCTATATCATTTGGTAGCCAGGCACCATCAGCTTTCTTCACCCCATTTTCTTGTGCACCTGTTGTCATCAGTGATCGTGCCAGGCAGGTGAGCATTTCAGACTGCCGAATTGTTAAAACAAAGTGTTCTTGTGTTGAGGGAGTACTTGAGCAGAGGCCCACTCTCCATCTGTTTCCTTAATACTAAACCTATAAATATACGTACATGGATCTATTTCCCTCCCATCGTATATAAATATATTTACATCTTTATATGCCTGTATTTAAATCTCTATGACTACTCTTTGCCTCCTAGTTCTGTTTATTTGTACCTTCCTCTTGTTCCACTATCATGTTCTGCCTTCTTTTGGGTTTTAGTAATTCCTCTCGGTTACATTGCCCTTGATCCAGCCCTACCAGCCCCCCTACACCCTCCTTGACACTGATTTTGGATAACTTGTTATTCCCTTGTCCCTGGGCTCGGGTAATAAAGTTTTTAATAAAACGCACCAAGTCTCAGAGTCAGAGAATCAAAAAAGAAGAGCACACTCGGCTCAAGCTGAAAAAAGTAAAGGAAAAAAATCAAGTCTCAAATTGAAAGATTCTACAGGGAAAATAATGGATAACGTGGGAAAAATCAAAGGAAGATGGAAGGAACACACAGTCACTGTACAAAAGAACAGGCTGACATTCAACCATTTCACGAGGTAGCATATGATCAGGAAATAATGGTCCTGAAGGGAGAAGTCCCATGAGCACTGCAAGCAGCAGTGAAAAACAAGGCTCCAGAAAGTGGCAGGATACAAACAAAATGTTTCAACAAGCCGAGGAAGCACTGAAAGCACCCATTCGTTATGCCAAGAAAGTTGGAAGACAGCTACTTTGCCAACTCACTGTAAGAGATCCATATATGTATATAGCCCAAAGAAAGATGAGCAAACAGAATCCAGAAGTTATTGAACAATATCACATTCAAGTAAAATTCTGCTGAGGATCATTCAACAAAGGGTGCAGCAGTCCATTGACAGGCAGCTATCAAAAATTCAATACAGATTCAGAAGAGGATGTGGAACAAAGGACATTATTGGAGATGTTTAATGGAGCTTTCCTAAAAACAGAGCTACCAGGCAGATGCTCACTAGTTTTCATAGATTATGAAAAGACATTTGATTGTGTGGGTTATAACACATTGGATGTGGATAGGATTGAGAAGAATGAGGATCCCAGACAATTTATTGTGCCCCTGAGGAACCTATACATGAATGAAAATGTAGTTTTGTGAACAGAGCAAGGGACTGCTGCATGGTTTAAAATCAGGAAAGGTGTGCATGGGGGTTGGATCTTCTCACCATACTTATTCAATCTGTATGCTGAACAAATAATCAGCGACAGTGGACTATATGAAGATGAACGTGACATCAGGATTGGAGCAAGGCCTATTAACAATCTGCATTATGCAGATGACATCACCTTGGTTGCTGAAAGTGATGAGGACGCGAAGCATTTGCTGATGAAAAGCAAGGATTGCAGGCCTCAGTATGGATTGCAACTCAATGTAAAGAAAAGAGAAATCCTCACAATTGGACCAATACGTAACATGCTAGCAGAGAAAAGATTAAAGTTCTCAAGAATTCTGTATTGCTTGGATCCACAAGCAATGCCAATGGACGCAGCAATCAAGAAATCAAACTGTGCAATGCTTTTGACAAATCTGCTGCACAAGATTTCTTGAAAGTGTTGACCAGCAAGATATCACTTTAAAGACTAGACACTCCTGACCTAAGTCACGGTATTTTTAATATGGATTCACAGGCATGTGAACATTTGGTATTGAATAAGGGGAAGAAGAATCAATGCATTTGAATTTCAGTGCTAGTGAAAAATCTTGGAAGTACCATGGACTGCCGGTAGGAAAAACAAATCTAAATCTGTTCTAGAGAAGCACAGCCAAAATACTCCTTAGGCGTGAGCATGGTGAGACACTTTGGACATGTTAGGAGAGACCAGGACATCAAGCTTGATAAACTAGAAGAGCGGCAAAACAGAGAAAGACACTGAATGAGATGGATTGACACAATGGCTCAAACATAACAAATGCGCGGTCGGCACAGGACCCACAGTCACTAGGAGTCAGAACCAACTTGATGGCACGCAAACTACTGTATCTTAGCTCAGGCTGTCCTGTACCGCTGACTGCGTTTTTGATTGCTATATGTTTTTATGCCTGTGGGCATGCACAGGCACGCAGGCTGCAAGCACACTCACACGTGTGCAATCTATGAGCCATTTGCACTATGAGAAGAACTGAGGACATGCTGTCATGAGAGAGCAGTCCGTGGGGAAGGACATTCTGCTTGGTAACGTGGAGAAGGGAGAAAGAAGAAGGTCCTCAATTAGACGGATGGACACAGTGGCGGCAACAATGGGCTCACGCGTATGAACAATTGTGAGGCTGGCACAGACGAGGGGGCATTTCATTCTGTTGTACATAAGGATCACTGAGTCTGAACAGACCCAAGGGTACCAAACATCAACAATAGGTCCTCCAAATAAGTTTTAGAATTTATTTAGTATTTAAAGTTCCAGCACATCGTTATATATTATTTCACGTGAACAGCCCAGTGCTTGGCTTCACTGGTATTTCAGTGTCCGCCCACCAAAGACGATCAGAATATTAGACCATCCCTGTCACATTGTAACATTCAGTTTTGCTGGGTTAGTATAAATCAGGGATGACTGTGGCAATCTTCAAGTCCCCAGAGGTATGTTGAGATAAGGTGGATCTTGTTATTGGAAAACAAAAGCACTTCAAATAAATATTCCAACCTCTCTTTGAAAAAAAACTGAGAACAATACCAACAAAAATTCAGACTGAAATAGTTTATGTTAGATTTTGCTTCCACAGGGAAAACTTAATACATTAAATGATCTAAAAGGCAAGATAAATGTGCCTTTGGTTTTGCAGAGAAGGAAATAAATTTGTGTGGCATGCCTTAACAAAGACCTAGCAGTCTACGAAGTGAAACTAGTTGTCTATGAATAGACAAGATGAAAGTGGTAATTAATTTTTCATTGTTTCTATTTGGATTTTTCATAACTTCTATTTCTGGCATCTCTGCCACGTGTGTCATTCCGCTACTCCGCGCTTTTCCTCGGCTGTATAACAAGCTGCCCTGCATAACGCTGAACTCTTAGTTTTCCACAGAAACTGGGGTGTTTTTGCTCCATCTTTCTGCTGTGTTTTAGTGGAGACAATTTTTGTACTTCGAGACTTCTGTCATGTAGAAGAGCAGAACTAGGAGTGACAATTTATCAGATATTGTACTGCATATCCTGTCATGACCACTGTTAAACTATGGTGGAGTGCTTCTGCTAGTATTTTCTCTTTATTTAAACATTTTATTAGGGGCTCATACAACTCTTCTGCTAGTATTTTCTACAGGCTCTTCATCCAAGCTTGAATCCTCTGTTTACATCATTATCCAAATCATGTTGTCATTGTTAGGTGCCATTGGGTTGACTTTTGACTCACACAGACCCCATGTGATCGAGTGGCACTGACGCAGAGGGTTCGCTAGGCGGTCATCTTTACAGGAAGGAGCACATCGGCAGCTCCTTCTCCCACGAAGCCACTGGGTGGGTTAGGCCACCAACTTTCAGGAGCAGCCCGGCAGGTTGCCATTGTGCCACCGGAAGTCCTGGTCCTGAAGGTATGCGGTCTTCAAATACAGTTAATATGGCAATGCCTTGCAGAGCTTCCATTTAATTCATTCAAGGGGGGCCTTCAAAAAGTGTAAAAATTAAAGGAACGTATAGTGGAATGTTCCCGTGAGTCTTTTGAAACCTCTCTGTTTGCATGTGCCTGACTCTTTTCCACAGTGTGACCCAACCTTGTCTCTCTAAGCTCAATTTTGTCAAGATGTAGCAGTTTCCCAAAAGACCAGATGGAGGGCAGGTAAACACAACAGATGTTTACTACCTTTTTCCCAAGGAGCCCTGGTGGCACACGGATTCAGGGCGCTGCTGCTAACAGAAGAGTTGGTGGTTTAAAAAACACCCAGCGGCTTCATGGGAGAAATGTTCTCCATTACAGATTACAGCCTAAGAAACCCTATGGGACAGTTCTCGTCTGTCACATGGAGTCAATAGCAGTTGAAATCCTCCCAAGCACCTAACAGCAGCATTGTTCCAGATTGTTCCTTAGAGGAAATATGAGCATACATTTTCAGCCATACTTGGCTGGGAGCGCTGGGAAATCTGGTATGAGGAAAATGCTGCATATATAAGCATAATGTTGCCTTTGACAGGAGACATTCTAATCAAAATACTTTATCCTTTATTTATTATCTTTGCCAAGGTCCCTCATCAATTTTTACCTCCTCTCGCATTACAAGGTGGCAAAGTGGAGGGTCAGCAAAAAAGAGGAAGACTGTCAAGGAGATGGATTGACACAGTGGCTACAACACTAACAATCCTCAGTCATACGACCAATCAGGATGAAGGAGGAGGACCAAGTAGTGTTTCATTCTGTTGCGCATCACATAACTGAGTCAGAACCAACTCCAGAGCGTGCAACAACAACTTGTCTTACATGGGGGCAACAAGGGGCTGAGTCAGAGAAGTGATTTAAAACAAGACAATGAAATGTTCTCTATGATTATAAAACAGTTATAGAAATAATTCACATTCTAGATTCTGGAGAAAACAAAATTGAACTCTGTGTTAGTCTAGGTTCTGGTCAATTGGCCACCTCACTTAGCCTCACCAGGGTACCCATTGGCAGCCGTGCCTTTAGACCATGGGCCCCGTCACAAATTCTCAACAACCTTTGCCCGTTTGTGCTAGGTCATGAACTTCAGACCAGTCAACCTGCTCTTGTTTTCTCCTCCAGTCCCTTTGGAAAAGCTCCACAGGTGTCAGTGTCCAGACTCACCCCATCTTTTTATTGCTGCAGTTCTCTCACTTGCACTCAACAAGTGGATACATGTGATCACCTAGCAAGTGTTTCAGCCTGTCCATAGGCACCCTTTAACAGTCCAGTCCTAGACAGGAGAGTTCCATGTTCCACATTTTTCCAGCCTCAGGCACAAACCACTAGTTCAAAATTTGAAAAGCCAAGGAGTTCCTTGTTTCTTCTAACCTTCTAACTTTTTTTTTCTGTTTCCTAGGGGTCAATATCCCCCTAGGCAAGTGTCTTCACTTTCAAATACCCTGAGCACTCAAGACACTGGGCAGGGCTTATCTTTTCAGAGCCTTCTTTGCAGGCATGGCCTAAACCTAATTAAAGATCCAATTTTAATGGCTGAAGACAAGTGGGCTTATAAGCTCTCTATTTTCATACTTCCCAATAATTTCTATCAATCATTATATCAATAACTATAGGCAGAAGAAAGCAGTATCATTCTAGTAGAGCCAGATCCTAAACTCAATTCTTTTTTTTTGCTGCAAAAAGAAGCTTTATTGTTTCCATCTAGTCTCCAGCTTGAAGGAGGGGCTCCAGGGCAGTGGTGGTACTTCGGCTGGTGGGGCAGGTTCAGGTAGCGGGGCTAAGGCCAGCAGGGGGAGGAAGAGGACCCCTCGCAGGTGGGTAGGCATTTCAGGCTTCTAGTCATGTTTCAGGACGAGCATCTCAAAGATACTTGACCAGCCAGGCATGGGGCTGGCCAGCCTGCAGAGGTTGGTCAGGTGGTTACCCATCTTTTTGCGGAGTTTCACCACCTCGTCCAGGAAGTGGTTTTCCAGAAAGTCACAGAGATGTGGGTCTGTGTGAATAGACCCTATAGCATGAAGGGGACTTCCAGGAAGATGGCGACGGAGTGACACATACCAGAGGGACTATGCAGAATCCAGCCCAGGAGAGTTGCTCAGAGTGAAATTCAACGCCACTGGATCGCAGGAGGAGCATCATAAAGATAAGTAGGCACAGATCCACGGGGTTTTGAGGGGTTGGGGGCTTTTGGCTTACCTCAGTGGAAGCCGGCTGGGGCTTGACCCTAGCCCAGCTGCTGTATTTGCCAGAGCCGGGACCATTTGGAGCCTGTAGCAGGGCTTGGTCTCAGCACAGCCACAGTTTCCCCTACCTGCCTCAGGGCAGGGACAGGACCCTTGCTGCTCCACTGGCAGGGATCGGGGTTCAGCTACATTGTTGCTTCTATTTGCGTCTCTGCTCTCTATTTCCACACAGCCTTGGAGGGCTGTGCAGGGGCTTTTTCATGGCACAGACACAGCTTGCCATGCCACATCTGAGCAGGGACTAAACCCAAACCTCCACAGCTCCACGGGCAGGGATCAGGGTTCAGCTACACTGCGGCGTCTGTTAACATCTCTGCTCTCTGTCCCCCCACTTCTTTAAGGGCTGCTAAGCGGCTTTCTTGCGACTCTTCTTGCAGCTCAGCTGCGGCCTGCCGCTGGGTCTTGGGGCAAGGCATAAACCCTTGCAGCTCCACAGGCAGGGAGTGGGACTCAGTTACATAGTTGCTTTTGCTTCCCTTGCTTCCCTATATCCCTGCACAGTCTAAACGGTTTTACTTTTTAATTTTTCTCCTCCTCTTTGTCTCTTTCTTGTTCTCTCACACTCCACTGCTGACCTACTGAACACTCCCTTTGCCCTAGGACATTTATGCCTGTGCCACACCCAGCTAGGTGAGCTCCACCCTGCATAACTAGCCCAAGGCTAGGGAAAGGCCTGCTTTCTCTCCAGGGGATACTTAGCCTAACCTCTCACCAGGGAATTCCTGCCTGTGTACCTGGGGCATAAGGCAGCTCAGCCAACACTTATCAACATTCCAAGCAATTGCAGGAACTTCTGCCCAACCTCTGCAACACTGAGGCTGGCAACCGAACAGCCTGCTGGGGCACTCCCTTGATAGGGAAGCCACAGGAGGATAAAGTGGTAGGTTAATCCCATAGTAAAATCAGCTGTAGGCAGTTCGAAGAAGCATTCCTATAAGTCTCCCAGAGAGAGCCTGGAAAATGGCACCTGGTCCCTCAAAAACAACACAACGCAAACAGCGATCATCCCCAATGACCTCAACAAAAAACAGGAGAAACAAAAGGTAAAGGCAAAAGATGTCCTGAACATAACAACATACATAGAAGAAGCAGACATTGAGATGCCACACAAAGAAATTCTCAGAATGCTGGTTGGAGTCATACAGGATATGAGAGAAACAATACAGAAAAAGGATGAAATGATAGAGTAGATAAAAGCCATACACCAAAGGGAAATACAGGAGCTTAGGGAGGAGATAACAAAAAACAGTAGTAGAAACACGGTCCTTGAGAATCGATTGGAGGAATCAGAGAACCGCATCAGTGACTTGGAGGACAGCCAAGCAGACTTTAATAAACATGAACAAAAAAATCTAATAAGATCATCAGAGAAGCTGAAGAAAACCTAAGAGCTATGTCTGATGCTATGAAGCAGAACATTAGAATTATTGGCTTATCGGAGGAAGACTCAACAAAGAAGTCATCTGCAACAATAGTGAGAGAATTCTTGGAGGAAAACTTCCCCAGCCTAATGAATGAAAACCAGGCAACCATTTAGGAGGCTGAAAGAACACCAGCAAGATTGAACCCCAAGAAGAAGTCACCAAGGCACATAATAGTTAAACTATCCAACTTTGAGGAAAAGGAGAAAATCATGAGAGCAGCTAGGGAAAAACAAGCAACCACATATAAAGGTTCCCACATAAGAATATGTTCAGACCTATCAGCTGAAACTATGAAAAAGAGGAGAGAGTGGAGTAGCATATTCCAAAAATTGAAGGAAAACAACGCAAATCCAAGAACACTCTACCCAGCCAAATTATCGATCAAGATCAATGGAGAAGTAAAATTCTTCCCAGTCAAGGAAAAACTCAAAGAATACATTAGAACAAACCCAGCCTTACAAAAGATTCTTGCCGAATCAGTATGGGCAGAACAACAACACTCACCAAGCATAAATAAGAGACCGTCACATAGAACAACCCTACCCAGAGGGCAACAAAAAGAAAACAGACCCCAAAATAGCAATGGCTTAAGGATGGAAAGAAGTCAAGAATGATACACACACACACACACACACAACCAAACACACACACACACACACACACACACACACACACACACACTAATGAGAAAGGAAAATAGGAAAACTCCCTAGAGCATGCAGATCCAGAAGGGCCTGGTTGAATTTTTTTCTTCAGGGTCAGGGCAGCTTCCATGGGGTCCAGGTTCTGCCCCACTCATGTAGGGACGGCGTTTGCTCATCCTGGAAGAGGGCACAGCCACCATGCTGGCTCTGCAGCTTCAAGAGACGCTCGACCCCCTTATGCTTCTCCTTCACCAGTTGGCGGAAGTGTCCTCCGCCCTCCAAGGCCACATAATTGCAGTCAGAAAAGAAGCCCAGAGAGAGGTAGGTGTAAGAGGCCTGCAGATGCAGGTTGAACAGACGGTGGACGCCGGCCTCAGCTTCAGGGGAATAATTCTAATGGATCTGAGAGCTCATGATCGGTCAGTTTGGAGGTCACCACACACAAAACAAAACAGTGTTCACTGATCCTAATAAGAGGGGATGTTCAAGAAAATGGTCCCGGAGGTTACGTCTGGATAGGAAACTGGAGAGTGGTCGAAAGTTGGTCAAAGGGAGTCCCCAGATCTGTTCTGTTCAAACTCTGTTGAGTTAGACACAGATCCATGGGACCACAGGGTGAGTTTAGGGGGCTGAAGTTCAAACTCAATTCTTAAAGCAGTCAAGTACAATCCTTATCTAAATTTATCTTAATCCTCATCTAAACTATTCCACTGATACAAAATGTGGCCTTAAGCCTCTGGTTGCATTGTCTTAAGCCAGGGCCAGGCCTTCCATCAGCTGTTTTGACCTTCTGTCAGCCATTTTCACTAAGCAGCATGGTCTCTGAGAAATTCAATAGGCGATTTCACCCTCTGAGCTCAAAACATACATCAATCACATTCATTTTTGCCATTTCAAACAGGAATAACCAAAGACAACAACCAAACAAAATAATCAAAACTTTAACTTCCCATGTTCTTTCCAGAAAACAACCCAGTAAACTTCATGGCCTTATCTGACCTCTGGCTAGACAAAGAAGGAAAACTACCATGAGGCAGAGGTCAGCAAGCATCTTCTCTCCATCTTCAGGATTTGTTTCTCTAGTACCCCACTCCTGGTACCATAATGTGTTTGTGTGGGTTGACTAGAGGAACAAATTCATAGACACGCATGTGTTTAAGAAAGAGTTTTGTATAAAGGACTCTCTGCTTCACATTCCTAATGACCAGCCACATGGAACTACACTAATGGAGCTAGAGCCCTGGAGCTGGAAGAGCCACATGGAGACCCACACCAGTGCTGAGCTGCTTTCACCACCACCGGACCCACAAGACTGGCCTGAGAGCTTCCTGCATTCATTGTCATTGCATGTGTTGCGTGAGTCTGAAGAGGAATTTATAGATTGCTATCAGACATATGGGCTACTATCAGACTTAATGGATTTGATCTGGATTGAACTGGGATGTTTTCTTAATATTCAATTACTCTTTATATAAAGCTCTTTCTTATACAGATAAGCATGTCAATGAATTTGCTTCTCTAGGCAACCCAAACGAACACAAACCCTGTATAGGGTATCTGAGGTTGTAAATCTGTAATGGGAGAAAATAGACTCATCCTTCCCCTGTACAGCAGCTTGTAGGTTTGAATCATCAAATGAGGTTAGCGGGCCAATGCTTACCCTGGCTCCCCAAGTTGAAGAAAACTACTTAAAAGAGTTGCCGTCCTATATGGAGGAAATAGGGCACATTCTGAGTTTTGGTTTTTTTTTTAAAGATCATTTTATTGGCGACTCTTACAACTCTGGCTATAATCAATTGTATCACACATATCTATATATACTGTATATACTCATGAATAAGCTGTTTTTCGGCACATATATAATGCAGTTTTTGTGATAAAATTAGGTGCCTCGGCTGGTATTTGGGTCGGCTTCTACTTGAGTATATACGGTATATTGCCATGTTCTTTTCTAGATATTTACTTTCTATTCAGCTCTAGGGATCAGCTCCTCCTTTTGTCCGTCCCTCACCGCCCCCCACCCTCATGGCCCCTTGATAGATTATAGATTATATTTATTTTCTTATCTCACACCAACTGCTGTCTCCCTTCCCCTCTGGTTTCTGTTCTTCCCCCTGGAGGTGGGTGAGTGGTTATGTGCCATTCATGTGATTGGTACCCCCTTCCTCCTCTCTCTCTCCCCCACTTCCCCCTACCCTTTTGGTATCACTATTCCCATTCCTATTCCTGGGTTCTATGTGTCATGAGCTTTATCTCTTGTCTATCCCTATGTACACATTCTGGTCCAGTCCAGAGTGGAAATCAGCACTGGGGTCGTGATCGTGGAGGGTGAGGAAGCCTCAAGGAACCAGAGGTATATTGTAGGATCCATCGGTACTCTACTGCACCCTGATTGATTCATCCCTTCCCTGTGACCCCTCTGTGGGGGGATGTTCCATTGTCTACAGATGGGATATTCTAAGTTGTTAATTGAAAAAAGTTTAATGGACTGTTTGTTTATGAAGCTCTAGACATGCTAGGCTGTTAATTTCAAGGTCAGCAGTTTGAAACCACCAGCTACTCCATGGTAGAAAGATGAGGCGTTCTACTCTTGCAAAGAACTGCAGCCTTGTAAACTCATAGGGGCAGTTCTACTCTATCTTATTCTGGTCCCTGTGAGTCCAGTTCAACTCCATGGCAGAGAGTTTGAGAATCAGGATTAAGGAAACCTTGATGGAACTACAGCATCATGATGATTAGATGCACTACACCCTTATGATATCCAATCTTAACTGGTCTTCAATATCTCACAGCAGTTAAGTTTGAGTCAGACTGGTAAGAGATTCAATGACAGTTTAACACTTTCTATGCTGTGACCTTTGGTAATTAAAAAAAACCTGCATTTTGCTTTCCTTACTTGTAAAATGAAGATGGCAATAGTTCAGAAGATTGTTCAGGGAGGTAAATGAGAAAATGTAACTCAAATAGCAGCACCTGACACAGTACACACATACTGACAAATATGAAATTTATTATTCCTTATTTTATTCCTATTAGAGATATTATATTATCTATAAACTACTATTAATTAGGATTGGATTTGACTGTGAGTAACGGAGGAAAAAACAATATAAAAGAAGCTTATATATAAATTTATCTTTCACTCAATACCCAGGTCTAGATGGACCAGGTGTGGTATAGCAGCTTTGCTCCAGGAAATCCACATATTGTCCTTAGTGTTCTCCTACCCTTATTGAGGGAGCCCTCGTGGTGTCATGGGTAAGTGTTGGGCTGCAATCTGCATGGCCAGCAGTTTGAAGCCACCAGCAGCTCCAAGTCAGAATGATGGGGTTTCTACTCCCAGAAACAATTACATTCTTGGAAACCACAAGCGGTCACTATGAGTCAGCACTGATTTGCAAGAGAGTCTGGGAAATGTAGTTTTTATTTCCAAGGAAGGAAGAGATACTAGATAATGAAGACAATCAACAATCTCTACCACGGCCAGATGTTTTTTCAAATTATCCTCACCATGCTCTCTAGTCCCCTGAAGGTCACTTTTTTGTTCTACTATCTTTCCTACATTTTTTTCTTTTCCCCTTTCTTAAGATGGCATTGTAAGTGTGGGTCCCTTTCCAGATTTATTTCCCACTTATCTCGTTCATATGTGTAATGCATATTATTTCTGCATTTTTCTACCATATTCACTTGGTAAAGCAAACTGTTTGCTGAGGATGTCATTTTCTAAGGATTTTTAAGTCCAAAACCTATTCATGATTCAAAGCTCAACTCAAATGTCAGGTTCCTCCGAATGTGTTTCAACCACAGTTAGAAACAGTTCTTTCCAGTGGTTCTTCTCGCACAGCCCCGCATGACTTCAGTCTGCCTTCCATGTACAAGACATCTGTATGCATTTCTCTAAGTAGAAGGAGTCCCAAATCTATATTTTATAAGGCATCATATCTCTTTCTTATACAATGCTTTGTGTGTTTTAAGTATTTTTAAATGTATTAAACAGAATTTTAAAATGTTCTTTAAATTCATACAGGAATGTTACTAAAAATAATTGAATGCATATGTAGAAGCTATGCACAATAGATTTGTTTCTGCCTTTTCATGCATACAATTTTATAGTTATATATGTATATATACATATATATAAACTTGTGAAAGCCAAAACCTATATTACAAGGTGGAAACTTGTCAAAGAAGGAAAATTAAATTTTCCCTCCATTACAATAAGCAATTAAAAAGGAGAAAGACTACATCTTACACCTTTTCAAAGGCAAAAAAAAATGAGTGAGATGTATAAACTCAAAGCAATACTGTTGCGTTCTGGCTCTCAGATGATTAACTAAAAAGCAAACTCGCCACCAATGAGCCGATGCTGACTCAGCATTCCTATAGGAAGGGTAGAATTTCCCTGTGCATCTCCAAGCCAGTTACCATTTACTAGATTAGAAAGCCACCCTCCCTCAGAGAGGCTGGTGGTTTTGAACCATTGATCTTTTGGATGGCAACCCAGCACATAACCACTACTCCATATGTTTCACTGAATCTTATAAATGCTTCTATGAAACCAACATCTTCCTCCTTTCCCATTCAACTGTTCTTCCTCTTGGATTGTCTCTAGCGTGGGCAACTTTGTACTTGTGAAAAAATATTCAAACAGGTATTAGGATGAGTCAAAAAGTATTGGTACATAATTATATAAACCTTGAGTAAAAAAATTTCAAAATGTGAAGCAATTGTTCTCGACCTATCCTCTATCTTGGTCTGGATACTTTTGAGGGCACCGTTTCTATCTCTGTATCTGTTTCCTGAAGAATCTTGCCCTCTTCCATTCACCTCACACCAAAAGCACAGCTCGGCTTCCTGGATGGACTCGAGTCGTGCTCCTTGTTAATGTTCTTTGGGCTTGGGGAACAAACATAAGTCTGATGGGGCCAGATCAGAAATATAGGGTGGACGAGAGAAAGTTTCCCTGAAAATTCTCTGAAATTGTCGAAGATGATCAGGTGCCTTGCCATGGTGGAAAAAGAAGAATTCCTCGATGTAACTTCCCTTTTTATTACCGAGTATAGCTTTTTATTACCGAGTGTAGCTTTACATTTCTCAAAAATTATTCCCAGTAACTCCTTGCGATCACGCTTGTGTTTTGAAACGCTCGATCAAGATTACTCGTGTGGAATTCTAAAATGCAATGCCAATATCTTCCGGGTTGACCTCTCTGCCTTGATTTTAACTAGGTCAGCAGATCCTTCCTGAAGCCGCTCTTTTGACTGGATCTTTTGTTCTGAACTTACTCTAAAGAGATGCACACACGTGTATGCTTACTGCTTTCAGAGACATGCTTAAACCAGTACATGTGCAAACTGGAGCCCTAGTTGTGATACTTTACTTATTCCTGAAGATAGTTTTTAAAAAGGAATTTATGGAGGAATAGTTTATCTACAGTAAAATGTACTAAAAAAAAAAGCGTAGTGGCCCACATTAGTTAACTTCACTGGTTAACTAAGAGTATTACAAATGTGAAGCTATCATCTATTTTCTGTATCTTTCTGAAGGCTTAAATTTTAAATGATCTCTCAATAGGTTCTGCGGGCAAATAGTGGACATTTTTTAACTGCTGCGAATTATTTGAAAATCCTTACCACCAAAGGAACTGTGAAGGCTATACTTTACATGATCCAGGAACTGGAAACCTCAACTGTGCTTTTTAAAACTTAATTGTTTTTTATACTCTTTTTCAGAAAACTACAGCAGGGGGAAAATCTACAACGGGAGCAATTTTTCATAATAACTTTACTAGGCTGATGCACATGGGATGACGTATTTTCAAAGAGAGAAAACCCAAAAGGAAATAAAAAGCGACATGTACTAATTACAGTTGCCATAAAATCACACAAGCATGGCAAAATATATGATTACTACTTTAGGACTGCCAGGGTACTTTCAACTACACATATAAGCAAACATGACAGGACTTAGGACTCGGTAACAAAATGCTTTTTAATGTAAAATGTAGAGCAACGCAAACATTGTGAATACTTCCATCCGGACCTAACCTCATTTACGCAAACATATTCAGTGACCGTCTAGGCCAGTATGTCTAAAGTTAGTGACCGTAGAAATGGATTTTCTCTGTGTTGGCTCTTCTCAGAGTTATACACACTTGTGAAGTGTTTGGGTTCCCGTAGAAACACAAAAGAGGTAAGAGTTTTCTTCAAAGAGGCAAGAGCTGTGTTCAAATTCTAATACAGTATAATTTTATATTTGTATTGATCATTGAGAATGTACATAGCAAAATATACACCCGTTCAGCCCCTTTCCCTTGTACAGTTCAGTGGCCTCGAGGACATTTTGAATTGTGACCCTTCTCACCCTCTTTTTTGGAGCCCCCACAGCTCTCCTCTAATCTTTTTGAGATGCCGCTGTCCATTCGACCCCACATACGGACTCTCAGGACAGCTGAGCACTTCAGACAGACAGTCTTTACCGAGCGCAGCTAAGCTTCTGTTTGGTTTGTGGAAGACCTTCAGGGACAACTTTGCTTTTTAGAGATTATCACAGCACAAAAGTTTACAGATGCTTAGAGGGCAGTCATTCCAGGGGTCCAGCCGCCTCCGTGATTGCAGTCTCTCCGGATGACACGAGAATTTGACATTCGGTTCTACTTTTGATCTGTTCTTTTCTCCTTTCGATCTTCTATAGAATCTTCCGTGGAAATGTTCAGCGACGATTATTGGGCACCGTTCATATCTTTGGCTTTCAAGGCAGAAGAGGGAGTTGTTCATGGGGACAAACAGCCACACATCAACTGCTTCCTCTTGTTCCTGGATCTGTCTTCCCCTGCTGCTCCAGGTGAATAGAAACCAATCGCTGTGCCTTGAATATAGTAACCTTTTCATGGTCCTATTGTGTAATAGTTTTAAAGACCTAGAAAATTTGATCTCTAATTAAATTTGTTTGTAGTGCTCTTAAAGAACACAATCTTTTCCCTACATTCAGCATCTTTTGGTTTTACCTAGCAGCACCAAACCCTTCACTGCAGCACCCCCTTCCCAGACCTGCTCTCATCAGCCGAGGCTACAGACCATCGTCACCTCTAAATTAAAACTTTAACCATCAGCTTAAGAAAAACTATGTAATTTAAACCCCAGCTTGTTAATGACTTGTGACAGCTCACTATGAGGCCTCTACAATGAGTTTGTATGTAAAAGAAGAAACAAAGTTTGTATTTAAGAGAGAAAATGACTCTTTGGGTAAAAAATTGCAACTCTTAAATGCAGCACTTGTTCTCAGGATTAAGCCCAGTACTGCAGCCACAGTGTCAATCCATCTTGTCGAGCACCTGCCCTGCCACTCCATTTTACCGAGTATGATGTGCTTCTTCAGGGACTGGTTTGTCTTGATAACCAGCCCAAAGTGAGAAAACGTCTCGCCATCCTTGTCTCTTAGGAGCATTTTGACAGTGCTTCTTCTAAGGCCTATTTAATTGTTCTTTTGGCAGCGCAATGTCCATTTTGATATTCTCTGTCAGCCCCGTACTTCAAATGTTTTAAATCACAATTTCCTTTCCATAAAACGTTTCAACCAACCCAATAAGAACTTATCAAGGATAACAATACCAGTAATATAGTTCACAAGAAAAACTTCACCAAAGATTAGTTAAAAATGGCGACGCCAGTACATGGACAGGGATCTGCCTAATCCAGCAGAGGACTTGAAACACAGGGTATCATTGCCGATGCCAGAGGGATTTTGATTGAAAGCAGAGAATACCAAGATGATTAGCTGTATTTTATTGACTATGCAATTGTATTCGACTATGTGGATAATAAAAAATTACAAATAACACTGCAAAGACTGGGAATTCCAGAACCTCAATTGTGCTCATGAGGAACCTGTACACAGACCAAGAGACATTTGCTCTAACAGAACATTAGGGCACTGTGTAGCTCCAAACCTTGCTCGCCGGGAGTGAAGAGGACTTGTGGCTCTCACCGACGGAGATCAAACACCACAGCTTTCAATATGTATGACACTGCAACATAAAACAAAGCAAAAACCTCTTAAAACAAAATCCAGCAAGCAACTTCAAGATCAAATGAAAGCCATAATATTGTCACAGAGTTCACTTTATTTGGATCCAGTCAGCACCCACGAAAGGAGCAATTAAGAAATAAAATGATGTGTTGCAAAGCACTTTAAGGCTTAGGGTGTCCCTGACCTAATCCATGGTATTTTCAATCACTGTTTACACACGAGAAAGATGGGCATCTAAGAAGGAAGACCAACGAGGAACTGATGCATTAGAATTGTAGTATTGGTAAAGATCATGGACTGCTAGAAGCACCGAGTCTGACATGGAAAAAGTGGTGAAATGCTTCTTGGAAGTGAGGGAGGTAAGATTTCGTCTCATGTCCTCAGAAGTACCAGGAGAAAGATGTCCTGTCTGGCGCAACGCGGAAGACCCTAGAGGACATGGATGTTACAGTGCCTGTCCTCGCGGACCCAAGGACGGTAATGATTGTGGGGACAGGGCAGGGCCAGAGTTTGGGTTGCTATGGGTTGTAACTATCTGATCTGTACCTAAAAACAACAACGTTAGCTTATGTACTCTTTTACAAAATACAGAATATTTTGTAATTGACTTACAAACTCAATAAAAGTCTAAGATATGCTAGGGCCCAAAATAACAAAGTGCTACTCTCTTCCTGGCTGGACTCCTCCTTCCAGTCCATGACGTCAGTCCTCAATGTGTTCAGTTTTGGAACCATACCTAACATACAAGAGTATTTGACCAGAGGGAGTATCCGTGGAATAAGGAGGGGAAAAAAAACGATGAAAAAAAAGAGGAAGACAGAGAGTGGAGGCCAGAAAAAGAAACAAAACCGGAACATTCCTTAATTCATTGAACATACATTTATTCTGTGCCACCTACGTGGCAGGCCTGTTAGTCTGTCTTCTGGATAGATGGACAAATTCCAGATTCTGACTGTCTCCGGGAACTTGACTTGTCTCACTTCTGAAGAGTGCATAACGATTGGCTGGGCGCGGGGCGGGGCGCGTTCTCAGGGATGAGTCGGTCGGGAGAAGCAATGTTGCCTGGTGGAGCCCAGCAGCTGCTGTGTTCTGCAGAGCGCGTCTGTCAAGCAGTGGGAGGAAGGGCGCTTGGCGCTACCAGCCCACTCTCAGGAGAAATTCGCCCCCAAAACACCCCCTTCCCCCCAATGCTCCTGCTGGTGCCTTTAGGGGAGGTGTCGCAGAAAGGCAACTTTTGCTGTCACTTAAGGAACTTAAAGGGCGGGGGCGGGGGTTGGACTAGGGGACTCGCTGGGAGAAAGGTGTCCCCGTCGGTTTCCTCTTAGGGCTCGCCGGTAGGAAGCAGTGCGCGCAGAGTTCGCGGCCAGGTGGAGAGCCGGCCCCGGGCGGCGGGGCGCTGCGACCGGGTAGGGCTCTCCGGGCGCAGTTCCCCGTCCGGCCGCGCGAGGGCGCCGGCGCGGCAGATCAGGTGACCGAGCGCCCGTCCGGGGCTGCGGGAAGCGGCCTCGTTCTCAGCCGCCGGAGACGCCGCTGCCGCCGCCACACCTAGTGGAGGGGCCGGGGAAGGCGGCTCGGTGGGGGCTGGGAGCGCGCGCCCGGGGTGGGGACGGAAGGGCGGCGGGCGGAAAGGCAGGCGGCTGCGGGGGAAGGGGTCCCGAGGCGTCCGCCGCGGCTCGCTCTGCCACGGGCGCAGGATTGGGACGCGGGCGCCATGGACGCGCTGCCCTGAGGCGGAGGTCGCGGGCGGGCGGGCGGGGCGGAGGCCCGAGCGAGGGGACTGCGGAGGCCGCGGGCCGGCGGCGGCCCCACCGGCACCACCATGTCGCGCTCCGTGCTGCAGCCCAGTCAGCAGAAGCTGGCGGAGAAGCTCACCATCCTCAACGACCGCGGCGTCGGCATGCTCACGCGTCTCTACAACATCAAGAAGGTGCGCACGGGCCGCCGAGGCCGCGGCGGGCGGGGGCGGCGGGCCCGGGAGGGAGGCCCGCGGGGCGCGGGCGGCGCCGCGCGCAGCAGTCGCAGCCTCGCCGCGGCAGGCCCGGCCCGGGGCGCGGGGAGGCGCCGCGGCCTAATGCGGCGGCGTCCCGCTCCCTCCCGGAGACGCCGGGAAGCCATTTCCCGGCTCCCGGCGGCTGCATCCAGCGCCGGCCCAGGGCGGGGGCGCCGCCGCCCGCTCCCTCGCGTCCGCGCCCCCGGGCTGGGGTGGGGGTGGGGGGCTCGGGAAACGTGGGGGTTCCCAGACTGGGGGAGCCCTGCCGGGATCTGGCGGAGACGGATCCCCCGCCGCCCGGTCTTTGGTGTGTGGGAATGTGGGAAGGGCATGGCTACGGCACGGAGCCTGCATCCCCCTCCCCCCCACTCGGCCACTCCGGTCCGGTTCGCTGGATCGAACCCCGCTGTGAGCGAGCGAGCGAGCGAGCGAGCCGGCGCGTGGGCCTGATTTCGTGTCGTGAAGGGGGGAGTGAGGGTGGAACCCGTTTCCCCCCGAAACACTTCTGCTCCGTGAGTCACGGGAACAGGAATAACCGCCTTCGCGCCGTGCCCTCGGCCCGCCCCCGCGCGGGAAGTTTCCCAGGCCGCTCTGCCGCGCCGAGAACCCCGTGTCTGTCCCAGGGGAACTGTCACGACGCCGGAGCCTGCAGGTTGAGAGCATGTCCCCAGACTCGGAGCAGCCAGCCGGTGGACCCGGTGGAGGTCTTTACGCGACTCCAGCTGAGTTAAAGCATTTTCGGGTGGCTGAGTCCTAGTTATGAAAAAAAAAAAAAAAAGTCAACACGTAGTGCATTCATTTATTTTAGGAGCAATCGACAAAAAGCCTTTTAAGAAAAGCGTGGTAAATTTGAACGAATGTCCTCGTGGGAAAATGAAAGAGGAATTTTGTGTGCACCCATCATCTTAATGATTCTTTTTGTGGGGTTTGTAATGTGTCACGGATGTTCCCTTTTATTTACTCCTAGGAATATGACTACTGGTTTGAGAATTAGGAGTTAAAAATCAGTACCATGGGGTTCAAGTGTAAACTTTGACGCAGACACGGTACCCGTACTTGTAAAAGGGTAGTGACTGCTATAATAATAAATTTTGCATAAGGATAGTTCTCTTCCAGTTGCTCCCATGGATGCAAGATTGATGGACTATATCCAGCCCAATCTAAAGTGTAACTGGAACATATCTGCACTGGGTTACATTTTACTTGCCAGGAGGTCAGCTTCATTAACGGAAAAGCCTTCTCCGTATAGTATGATGCTTGGGTTATACATTTATGTAGGTTAGGAAAAATTTAGGTACTATTCTCCGTAGTAGGTTGCATTGACCTGAGTATTTTGTGAGAGTGTGCTCCTCAGTAAACATGGAAATTGATTCCTACACCGAACAAAGCAAATTCAGACAATTACTGAAAGTTACTAGACTTGTGGTCTTGCGGTTGAAGGAAATGGGTTATGATGGTTTCCAGAAGAGGAAGTGAAAGTAACATCAAAAGTGATTTGGGTAAAACGCTTTTAAAAAACTTTTTACCTTATGAATGCAAGTAAACTTCACGTTTTACCGTAGTCAGCTTGAGAATATTAAAGTTCCAGAGACTTGAACAGTTCATTGTATTTCCACAAAAATCCTATATTTCTTACTTCCTGTTTTGAGAAACTGTAGGCTGTTGAACTAGCAGAATTTAAAGTAAATTGAATGTGATAGTGATTACATTTATGTGTCAGTATCTTGAGTTTTTGAAGTACTATGTTTCAGCACTTAACACTTTTTGATCTATCTTGCGTGACATGAATTTAGGGCTTTATTTTGAAGGCAGTGGGTTTGGTTTGGTTTTCTAGAGCCTTAGTTGGTTTGGTACACGAGGCCGTTTTAATGAATACAGCATGTATATAACCTGACCTCATTGTAATAATAATAATGCTTGGTTTGCTCTACTTGTATAACTGTGTATAGATGCATTAAATAGATTTTGGGTCTTTGTTGTCTGTAAGACTAGCCTGCCTTCCCAGCTGCCTAGGAATTGAAACATTTGTTCAAAAATCTTGCCAAAAACAGTATGATCTGTTCACCATGTGTTTATAAGTTTCATGCTGTCTGCATTCCTGTGACAGTATAAACCACATAATCTTTTAAATCTCAAGATTTATAGTTTCCAAAAGCTGCCACCTTATAATAGATGTCAGCCAGTCTATTATCATAGTTTTATTAATGCATGTGTGCATTAGTTTATGTGCCAGATTTGTATCTCGATTCCAATTGGAAGTCTACTTTGGAACTATCCTAGTGAGTGTCGACAGTGACAGTGCTAACATCACTTTCCTGATGTCCTCTAAAAGCCAGAGTCACCCCTGGTGCTGTGGAGCTGGTGCAGACTCAGCACCCCTATGCGGAGGACAGAGTCCAACCACCCCACAGGGGTTCCGCGACTTCTTTCAGAAGTCCACTGCTGCATCTTTCCCTTGGGATAGCTGGTGGGTGACAATGTCCAACCTTCCAGTTAACCATTTTACCAGTTAATATAGTCAATAATTATATGCTTTAAAGTTTATTAAGGACATGAAACAAGGTTACTGGGAAAAACAGGGAAAGTCAGCAGTAAAAAAGTGAGATTTTTATATACATAAATTATGGGAACTTTAAGGAACTTACCTACTAGGGGATGTAAGAACAGACATAAGGGAGACAGGGAAAACATGTGAAGGTGACAAATACATTTTACATTTAAATTTATTTGTTCCTTAATTCCTCAAAATTTATGTTAATTTATGCCTTCTCCTTATTTAATAATGTACTCCCTTATGTGGTGATTTCCACGTTTCATCAGACTGCTTTTAGATGTCTTTTGCTGGCGTAGCAGTTGGTATCTTGGTGAAATGAAGAGCAGTGGGCCAGGAGTTAGGAGACCAGCGGTTCAAGCCTCATTCATTTGTCCTTGAGATGTCAGAGGATTTGAAGTCCCTGAAGTTCACTTTTCCTCATTTATACAATGGAGGAAATCTTAAAAGGAGCACTGAAGTCTATTCTGGATCTGATGGTGATTTTTCAAGTTCATTGTGAAGTTGTGTAGAAATTATGACCTCTTTTGAAACTAATAGCGCAGTTAATTTTCTATAAAATGGGGCATTAAATACCGTATATACTCTAGTGTAAGCCGACCTGAATATCGGGCGAGGCACCTAATTTATTTTTACCACAGAAACGGCACTAAAAATGTGCTGAAAAACTCAGTTTATACACGAGTATATGCCATACTGGTTCAGTGTATTTTGCAGGTTGTTTGTGAAGTTTAAAGATGGTGGATAAAATATGTGATAGTTTTAAAAACTGTCTTAATAAAAAAAAAACTCTTAATATTGAATTCTTTAGGAGTCTGAACAAATTTGGGGACAAACTTTAGTTTGCCCAATCTCAAAACTTTATACAGAGTTAATTGAGCTAGTTGTTGTTGCCACTTACCCTTCCCTTTCGGCCTGTCTGCTGTGCCCTCACCAGCATGAGCTCCGGAACTAGTAACGAGGGTCTCAGTACTGGCACCCTTTACCTTTTGTTAAATTATCGCTTCAACTATAAATTTTAAGATTTGAAGCACTTCACTTTAAAAACATAGCGGAACTTATTTCTTTTCTCTCCATAGTTCTTTCCCCTGATTTTGGATAAATTTATTTCTTGAGGGGGAAAAATGAGCACCAATGGCAGTGTAAAATGGAATATTTAGCAGGATTTGCTCATTTGGTGTGAGTGGCAGGGGTGGAGATTTTTGTGCAGGGCAAAGGGAAGGGAAACACCCTTACCTTTTAGTACTATGTTTCCCTCCATATAGACCAGTGGTTTTATTTCAAAGTCAGTCCAAAGTGAAAGTATATTCCGAAGATTGAATTGTGGCAAATTATATGTTAATAGGCATTATGACTACAGTATTGGTTTTTCTTCAAGTGGGATTTTGGAACATACGCCATTATGTACTTTTGTTTGTTTTCATTATGTACTTCTTAAATATGTTCAGAAGAAAACATCCCTTGAAAAAGCTAAATTTAAATAATATGCATACTGTTTAAAAAACCAAATCCTGTTATGTCTGTAGCTTTATTTTTCAAGGAAGCTGCTTTTAAAAATGGAAGCTTCATCATTTGTTTTATGCTGGCTGGCAGGCTGATGGGATAAAGACCACTGAAAAATCCTTAAGAAAAAGGAATTATTTTTCAGGGGCAGTGATAATACATACATCTTACATTTTTTTCTCTGAGGAATTGTTAGTTTACATAATAACGCTTTTCAGTGTTAACAAAAGAAATCCATATTTTTGTTAACACAAACATTACAGAAATGTGTAACTTCTAAAGTGAAAATCATCTGCCTGCCCATCTCCATGTCAATAAATAAGAAGCTGAATACGCTTCTACCCTTTTCCATATAAATGCTTACATATGTACATGAACACTTTATTTTATGATTAAATTAGATTAATTACAAAACAAAAATCTGAGAACCTCATGGAGCAGGACACTTAAGAGAGTCTTTAATCTGTTCCTTGTATACTTACATTTCAAAGAAATTAAAGGAAGATTCTATAGAAGAATTCTGAACAAAAGGGAGTAAAATATGGGAGAGGGAGTCAAATTCTCACTGAACACAGACTTTTTGAGCTACTGAGAATGAATGGCCCTGGACAGTGCTGTCCAGAGGGAATCTTTCGCCCTTAGGCTGAACTGTCCCTGGGTGAGCATTGTGTTCTTTTAAAGAACTGTGTGTGATCAGATTGAAATAGCAACACAGAAGTTAGAGGTGGATTAATTAGAAAAAGAATATTGACAAGGCAGAAATTGAGGTGTCATTGAATTATACTTGCAGAAACTATTGGATTGGTGTAAGTTATGCTGTATATGTCTATCAAAAATGAAATAGCCCAATAAATTCAATATTTTACCAATAAGGAGACCTAGGTAAAGTTTTTCAGTGTCAAAAGTCTTTGTACTTACTCATTTAGAATGATTAGAAATCAAATTCATATTCTTGTTTGATAACATGTCAGCAAAGTTAGTCTTAAGTAAAACTCTTAACAGTAATTTTGAGCCAAGCTTCAGAGGAGTGTACCTTTGATGTTACTAGAATTACGTGATTTCATTCCTCCAAACCTTGTGACCAGTTAGCCAATAGTAATAATTGTGCTAATAATGATTCATAATAGATTAATGTAACTGCCACTTCCTGAGCATTTTATTTAGTGCTTCGTATCATTTATTTATCCTTCGAGCAATTCTGATATGTAAGCACTTGTTTTACAGATAAAAAAGCTGGATTTTGGAGAAGCTTAATTTGTACAAAGGCACAGAAGATTGAAAATTTTGGCATTTTTTCTTGACCCTTAAGTCTGCCTCTTAAGTATTTTTGCATGTAGATATACTAGTTATCAGTGAACTTTTTTGGGAGAGGTTTCTCCTGAACCTTGCCTGTAGAAAAATATAATCAGATTTTTAACACATTATAACCCTAAATAAATAGGTATATTTTAGAAATATTTCATTTGCATAAAATGTGTGTAGATTTGTAGGAAATGATCAGAAGATGTTATCTGTGTACTGCAGTGATTATTAATGGAAACTTTTATTTGACTCTAATGTAGTAAAATTGTAGTTTAAAATAGGAATTTTAAAACTTAATGTACTCAAGTCTTTAATGTTTTCTTGGAGAAATATTTTATTTTATATTCATATTAAGTTAGTTTTCCTTTTGTGATTATTTAGAAAATTTTGATTCTGATATGTCAAATGATCAAAATAAAAGAATTAATTCTCTACAAGTAATGTAAAGAAAAGAAGGTAGAGACTTGGTTAAATTATATGAAGAGTGTATATATAAGCAGAAAGGTTAATGTGCACTAAAAGAAACATTGAAATAGCATTTATCTTACTTTTTAGGACACATGTAGTCATACTCACCGAAAGATAATTCGTTTAATTTTGAAATTTCAAATATACTTTTCCATTTTTATTTTTACTCTAAAAGTAACATTTTTACTTGGAACATCCTTACCACCTACTTGCCCCCACTGAAAAGTTTAAGAAATGCAATTAAGAAAGCATTAAAAAAAAGCATGATCAATAAATTTGTTTCTCTGTATGAGACAGAAAAATAGTAGTACTCTTTTTACACTCTACCCTCCAGTTTTCAAAAATCTACCATTTAAAAAACTGCATTTATTAGCAAATGTACAGTTAATTTAAATCCACTTCTCACTCTTGCTTTTTAAACTGTTTAAAAAAACTTTGGATCATTTGACTTATCCTTTTTAGTTAGTTCCAAATAGATGTGTATTCCCAACTATATATATTATTTATTCCAAATATTCATATATATATATATATATACATATGTAGCATAAAACTCATTGACTTTGCGTTCATCCCCACCCTCGTGACACTGTGGGGTAGCAGCACTGTCCCAGGGGGTTTCCAGGCTGGTTGAAACACTGACTGAATTTTGGATAGGAGAGTGCTTATTCTCCCGGTGCCACCATTACTCCAGGCTCAGATGTCTAGAAGGTTTCTTTCATTCATTCATTTACTCATCGTGTATTGAATGTCTTCCCAGGCATTGGGAAACTGATAAATTAATAGGCAGTTTCCATTACTGGGATATATAAGTGAGATTGTGGGAGATCTAAGAAGTAGCTTAAAGATTGTGATAAACATGGGAAGAGATAGTTATATTTGTGCATGGGTTCAATATGGGAATAGTTGCTTCAGCCAGGCAAGCTCACTAGCATCGAGTGAATTTTCACTCCGAGCGACCCTATGGGACAGGGGAGAACTACCTCTGTGAATTTCCAGCTGTTCACAGGAGTCGGAAACCCATCCTCCTCCTTCAGATCAGCTGGTGGTTTCAAACTGCTGATCCTTTTCTATTACAGCCCAACTCATAACTTATGGAGCCCGTAAGGAGCCCTTTCAGATTCCAAAATTTTGGATCAGTAAAATAAAGATAACAAAATAATGTATAAAGATATGCCTTAATATACCCTTCTTGCTGGCAGACGGTCTGTATGTAAACTTTTCCTAAAGTATATTGATGGGTTGGGAAAGGTAGATTGTTTTGGTTTTTTTTTAACCTTCCCGGGAGCTGAGCTCTCCGGCTGCAAACAATCTTCTCCCTCCCTCCCCACGAAAGGTAGATTCTTAATAAAGCTCTGATGTTAATTTTTTACTTTGGACAAATTATTTAACCTTTGGGGACTGTAATGTATTTGTAAGCTGAGGTCAGTGGCTCTTATTTAGGGACATACAATGGAATCATCAAAAAAAGGTTTATAAAAAGGCTCTTCTGGATCCCAATCCAAGTCTGCTGAATCAGGAAAAATACCTAAAGTGGTTCTGGTTTTGAGGATCACTAAAATCAATAGTGTTTACGTTCTTGTCCCCCCCCCCCCCATTGCTCATAGTGACTAATTTTATTCCTTTTATTACAATGCAGTTTCTGGAAGATTGTAGAGCTCTCTACTAACTCTTAACCCCTGTTGTATTCCAAATATATTTTTTTGTTTAATAAACCAGACTGATTGGTTTTACTGATTCTAATCCTTACAGTGATAAAGATTTTCCCATATTTATGGAGAACTTGTGCCTACAGAATATACATAATTTGAGGGCAATGGTAGTTCAGTGGTAGCATGCTTGCCTTCCATTTAGCTTGTCCATGCAATGCACCTCAAACCCAGCCAACACCAATTTCAGTGGAGGATTAATTCCAGATTAAGGCAGAGTAAGAAGTTAGACCCACTGATCTGCTTCTGACAAACTCAGTCAGTGAAGACCCTATGGAGTCCGGAGGCTTGGTCCTGTTGTGCCTGGATGGGATAGCACCATTTGGGTACCAACTGTAGGGCAGTTACCAACAACATTAATAACATTGTCTCTAGCTGGTATAAGCAGTTGACATGCTCAGCTGATAACCGGAAAATTGGTCGCTCAAGTCCACTCAGAGGTGCCTTGGAAGAAAGGCCTTTCTATATCTAACACATCAGCCATTAAAAGCTCTTTGGAGTGCACTTCTATTCTGACACGCCCGAGATTGCCATGAGTCAGAATCGATTCCACAGCAGCTAGGCTGATATTAACATAATTCTTTATTTAAAACATTTCCAAAACCAAGCTTCTTAATTAAAATGGTTGGCAATGGCTTTCTTCTTTTTTTCTGTGACCTAACAAAACTCCAGGGAAAGTGCTAATTTATGAAGCCGATGGTCATGTTGATAACAGCCATTGAGTTGGCTCCAGCTCATGGAAGCCTTAGATTACTGACCGAAACCTTGCTCGGTCGTGCCTCATCGCCACCATCTTCAGCACGCTCACCCCTGTCATTATGACAATTGTGCCAGTTCATGTCACCGCGGGCCTCTCTCTGACTCCCAATGCCATGTCCAGAGTACAGAGTTGAACAGTGTTCTGCTGAGCTTCTAAGGTTTTCTCTGGCTGACTTTCAGAAGGCGATCACAAAGCCCTTTTCCAGTCTGAGGCTTGTGTTTGCTCTTGATAGGCTTTTCAATAGTTATTGAAATTTGTCACACTGTATTAAAGATTTTGTTTTTTGTAATCAGAAAGTGAAAGAGCAGTAATTGCTTTTGCAGTTCATAATCTCAGGTGGTGCTTATCCTCTGAGGTTTTTTTAGTTTGTTGAAGATTCAGGTGGAAATTGTTGGGCCTTTTTTGCATTGAATTTGCAAAACCTGTTTCTTGATTTTTTTTTTGAGTCACCCTTAGTCTTCTGTCAAAAGTTGGTCACATTTTGTATTTTCATCCTCTTTCCTAACGTAACTCAGAGGGAACTAGTTTATTCCCTGTACTTGCAAGTAGCATTCTCATTTTGATCCTGAGAATCTTACTCATGTTTTTTTTCCAAATTAACTTATTGTATTTTTTAAAGCAGACTTTTGCTTCAGTATTTTGGCAAATGATGAGCTTAAATATGATATAAAAATAAAATTGACCAGATTTTTATACCTCGATAGTAGTTATTAATGGTTTATGAGCAACCGAGTCATTGGAAGAATGAAGCATGTTTTCATACATTGCTTTTTTCAGAAGTGTATTTTTTAGGTAGATCTTTTTAGTGCTTTGAAATCAAATAGGATTTTGTATTTGGGTCCTCCCAGTTAGTGGGTATAAAACTTAGAACAAGTCACCTAATTTCTCTGTATTTGATTTTTTTTAGCTTCATGGTAAGTATAAGAAATATATATTTACTGCATATACTTTCCTACGCACAGGTATACATCCACATCTACCTATGGAACCACACATATTTTTGGTTATTTTTAATGTTACAAAATTGTATACTATAGCACTTATCAAAATGGTCTTATATTATCAGGTACTTCTTAGTGTCTTTATTTACCTTAGTCAAGTTGTGCTGACTTTTATTTGGGATTTCTCTTCCCATCAGCAAGAGTAACAAGTGTATACTCTCTAAAACAACTCTCCTGTCCCGCCCCCATTTCTGGTAACATCAAAGAACTTTTCATTTATCTTTCACTCTTTTTGTAAAGTTCCAATCCTGTTATTTTCAGTTCAAGAAGGAAGGGCAGCATATTTTTATATGGTTTCATTTGTTACTTGATTGTTTACACAGTGATTTTTGTCATCTTAGGAAATGGATATGGTTGTCCCATTTTCATTATTTGATATTCCCTTGCATGCTTTGAATAGATAGCTGAATTTTTAAATAGTTAGAAATATCAAAGATAATATATTTTATTAAAAAACAAAACCTAGTTTGTAATCATTTTAGAATTCTGCACCACCTCAGACATGTTTATCAAACTTATGTAATATTCATTATGACATTTATGTAAGGAAATACTAATCTATAGCTACTTCTATTTGGGAAAATTCTTAAGTGGTTTCTACTTATTTTTAGTTATTTCATCCTATAATACTGTTCTGGAGGTAGATAGACTGGGTATAGAATTTATTAGAATGGCATTTAAGAATGATAATCAACTCAGCAAAAGTCAGTTGTATTTTGATATTTATGATAGTTTACAAAGTCTGGTGGTAACTTAAAGATTATGTTCTTAATTTCTTAACAAATTATCTTAGTCATGCTTGAGAAATGAGAGAATTCTTAATGAATTCCTGTTTCTATTTGGAAAATATAGAAATGTTTGCATTTATTTCTGTACTTGGCTTTGGAAGGAAGTTAGTTGATATATGTAAGAGACTCAATTTGAGCTCAAGTATAAGTCACCCAATAACACTATTTTTATTCTTGGCTACAGTATCTTTTTAAGGTATGTAAAATTTCAATGATGGTTTTGCTCCTGTTTTAATAGTTGCATGTAGTCTTTATTTTTTTTGTAGCATTGTATAAGTTGGTTTAGAAAGAGCACCAAGAAACTGACATGGTTGTACACTTACACAGTAGTATTTAAAGATAAGTGAATAGTGTAAATTCTATAGATCTATTGTGTACTAAGATTTGCTACTTAGAATACCTTTAAAGCTGTAGCAGCATAGAGTCTAGTCTGCTTGGTTATTCATGGTCTGCAGTGCATAAGCTCTCTACTACAGCGCATGTCGTCTGGCGATCATTGTTGACCCGTAACTCTCTCTCTCTTTATTACAATGCTTCCCCAGCAAGGACAAGTTTGGAAGGTTTGCAAAGCTTTTCACCTTCCCTCTGCCCGCTTGCCCGCTTCCAGATCAGTTTCATGTTTCATGACTTCTTTCTCTGCAACCCACAGCACAGCCGTGAAAGTGAGGGAGGAAACATTAAATTACAGTCCTGCAGTTCCTCACATAGGAAGACAGACAGAACTTTTCAAAGGACACGTCCTTTTTAAAACGGAGTAAAAATTAAATAGGAATGTTATAATTTTAATAATTCCCCAGAAAATAGCATCTTACAAGCAAGCAGTTAATCACATTCTGAAAGAGTGAACAATATTTAAGATTGTATTTTGTATTGCTAATAGTTCAGAAAAAAAACCCTTTGTAATAATATACCTTACATTTGTGTAGTATTTTATAGTTTACTACAGAGAATGCTATACTGCTGATGTGGTCAAAATGTAAACATCTCTATTTGTTCGTGTGCATGAGATAAAGAACAGATGTAGATTAATTGAAGTGTGACAGGTGTGAAGGAAGACAGTGTTGAACTTAAATGTTCAGAGGCACAGGCAATACACTAGCATTACATAGATGGTTTAGGCAGCTTCTAGTTCTTTTGAGTTAGGGCTTTTGTATTAAAATAAAATATTTAAAGTGAAGAAGGAAAACATTTTGGAGAAAAAACATTTAAATAAAGTTTTTATTTTACAACACTTAGAAACATGTCCAGTACGCTTCTGAATACCTAATTTTGTAATATTTTATTAGCTTCAGATGAATACAATCCTACCTCAAACCAAGACGTTTTTTCTTTTCCTTTATTTCCTTTTTTTTTTTTTTTTTTAGGTTTGAGCTTTTTCCCTCACTGCTGTTCTGCGCTAACTGCTTTGAAACTTCCCATGCATTTTTTTCAGTAGAAGAACATCTCTGTACTGTCTCCCATTGCACATCTCAGCTGTGACAATCCCTGCACTCTGCCTATTCATTTATCACCTGCTCACCAAAACCAATAAATCTCTCTAGTTTCTGATTACAGATTTGCTATTATGATTTGGTTTTAGAAGGGTTTATTTCACTTTTTTATTACTTTATTTTGTAGGCATGTGGAGACCCCAAGGCAAAACCATCATATCTTATTGATAAAAACCTGGAATCTGCTGTGAAATTCATAGTCAGGAAATTCCCTGCTGTAGAAACCCGTAACAACAATGTAAGTAATCTAAATGAAATTTTTGTATTCATTTCACCCATCCATAGGGAAAGAATTGTTGCTATAAAACTTATAGTAGTTCTGATTTATCTATTTATTTATCTTTTGTCATACAATTTAAGTACATCGATTTATAGCTTTTAGAGGCAAAATTCTTATATCTGTTACTGGAGAAAATGACTTTAATATATTGCCATTTTATTATAGAAAACAAGTTGAAAATTTCTCTATTTTTTTAAGCATGAGAATTTTAATATAGAACTACAATATAAATAATCATATGGATGGATACACTATAATCCGTCCAGTAAATCCCCTGTGACCATAGTCCAGGGAAATGAATAGCAGTACTAACTATCAGACAAAGAATATTGTAAAGATAATTTCTTATACTACGCTGTTATCTTCCAAGTTGCAACAGAGAGTAAGGACAAGCGTAGAGTATATAGAGAGGTTTAGGAGATATATACATATACACACACATATGAAAGAAGATAAGTATATCGAGAAGTGTGTACTAGTGTATTTTATGTTTATGTATGTCTCAGTTATTTTTACAGTCAAACTTTAAAGGTATAGTAATGTCTTCGTGATTCTTTTACTGTCTTTAGTAACCAGCATTGTTAGTTTTAACATTTGTTTCTTTGTATTTTAGTAGAAAAATTTTCCATAAATTAATGAAACGAGATATTGTTAAGATCTTTATTATCCCCATATTGTTTTCTCATGTGGGATATTTTTAATTATTATATTAAGGTATAGTTATTTTAAGAATCTTGTTATATATATTCTGTGGTAGTCTGAATAATAACTTAAGTAAGTAACTAATTTGAGAAGATGAAAAGTTAGTTTTCATTTACTAAAGCAATTTTATATAAATCTTATTGACTTGGAATCTTTCTGCATGTCTTTTATTTTTACTTTGACTTACTTCTTTTTTGTTTGATATAACCATATCACAATCCTTGCTGTTTCTTTTGCTTTATTTACAATGTTAGTCTTAAGAATAAGGCTCGGAGCTGAGCCCTCTCATATCTGATTTCCCTATATTCAAGAAGCTTCTTTTAAAAAATAGATTGCTCCCTTTTCATTTCCACAAATCATGTGTGTTTACTAACGGTTTGTGTTTTAGCCATCAATACCACTCTTACATAAAAACATTTTAGTGTAGGGAGAAAATAGCAGTTAGAGTTAATGAGAAATAAGTGTAGTGAAGACATTTTTTAGAGCCTATGGATTAGGATGGGTCTTTGTTCCATAGAAGATTGTGTCCCTATTGTTGACTCTAGATGTGAGATTCAAAAGCTCACACTGAGGAGCAGTACTGTTTGTGTGGTGACCTCTTGCATTTATTAATTCAGTCATATCTAGATTGCACTTTAAATGAGAGGGATTTTTTAAAAATAAAAATGTCTTATTTAATTTCATGTGCACCTCTCTGAAAGCTCATGAAATCTCTATGATAAGAGCTCTTTACGGAATCCTTTACGTTGGTTTGTGTGTATGTGAAACCCATCATAATTGTGTAGTGTCTTTTCTTTTGAGAAAATTAGCAAGATTTGGTTAGCTAATAGAAAGCATGCTGTTACCCGGTTAAAGAGTGTTACTTCATGATAGGTCAAGCTGTAGTGAGAGCATTGGGCTTGATGGTTTTCCTGGGGTATGGCAGGGGAAGTTTGGGGGAAGTGGGGAGCTATTAACAGTGAGTGCAAAAAATAAGCAAATGTTCTCAAATTGATTGTAGTGATGATTGTACAACTCTTCTTGATAAAATTGAACTATTAAATTGTGTGATATATATATCATGTACCAGTAAAACTTTTTAAATAAAATGCATCAAGGCATTTTTAAAAAGTGTTACTTTTTTCCATTTTAACAGCTCAAAAATGACTTTTTAAAATAGCAGCTTTATTGAATTTATTGTGATATAATGCATATACCCTATAATTCTCTCATTTAAAGAATAAAGTACTTTTTGTACAGTCACTGTTTTACAACCAATACATAATCAACACCAGAGTATTTTTTGTTCCCACGTAAAGAAACCCATATCCATTAGCAGTCACTCCTTTCTCTCCCAAACCGAGTCCTAGGTCACACTAGTCTGTCTCCACCGTTCTGCTAACTGGAGAGTTCATATGAATGTGATCATGTAGGTGGAGTTTTGCAGCTAATCTTTCACTTAGTATTAATGTTTTGAAGCTTCATTCAAGTTGTATCACTACTTCATTTCTTTTTATTGCCTAAAGATATCCTATTAGGGTATCTTGAAGTTCCTGGGTGGCAGAAAAGACCTTGGCTACTAATCAAAAGCTTGGTGGTCTGAATTCCCCTGAGATGCCACTACAGATAGGTTTGGTGATATATTTCTGAAAGATCACAGCCATTGAAAACCCGATGAGCACAGTTCTACTCTGAATTACATCAAGTTGCTATGAGTTGGAAAAATACTTGATAAAAACTGGATTAGTGATTTCTTTTTCTTTTTCTGGATAAAAACACATGGCTGTTGAGTCTGTTCTCCTAGGATCCAATGCCTGCCTGCCCCTGTGGGTCTCTGAGGCTGTTCATCTTCATAGGAGCAGACAGCCTCATCCTTCTCAGGTGGAGCAGCACATGGATTTGACATGGCGACCTTGCATTTAAAAGCTGAACATGTAACCCACTAGGCCACCATGGCGACTTTTATGGATATGTATTGTATTTTATTTATCAATTCATCTCTTGATGGGCTTGAATGGCCTCTGTGATTTTGGTTTTGAATAAAGCTGCTTTTAACATGTGCACTGAC
Organism: Tenrec ecaudatus; assembly: GCF_050624435.1. Classification (NCBI taxonomy): domain Eukaryota; kingdom Metazoa; phylum Chordata; class Mammalia; order Afrosoricida; family Tenrecidae; genus Tenrec; species Tenrec ecaudatus. Next base: position 55,364,655 of record NC_134542.1, read on the forward strand.
TGTTGTGTGGATATATTTCAAATTTCTCATGGCTATATCCGTAGCAGGAGAATTGTCTGGGTAATATGATAATTCAGTGTTATAAAATTTATTTTATACTGTTTGATGATGGGTTATTTCTAAAAGCTCAATTTTATTATATTCATGTGGCTTACAACTATTCTGTATAATGCTATTCTATCGCTGGCTCTCTCTCTCGCCCCCAAAGTATTTTGTACTGGTTGTTTTTGAAATATTACTTTTGATTTGGGCTTGATGAAATCTTGGTGAAAGGATATGAGAAGGTCGTGTGTCTTTTTTTTAATTGTTTTATTAGGGGCTCATACAACTCTTAATGATCATCTTAATGCCATAGAAGTACGAACGGCAGTGGCATCTAGTCTTTGGATCACTGAATAAATACATTGTACAGAGTGTGCTTACTGTATGTCAAGGAGACTTACTGATTAGAACTGATTTCCATTTTAATTCATGTCTTGAAAGGACTGCTTTTCCTCCTACTTAAAAAGAGCACTGATACTAGGAAGAGAAATTGTTTCTGGTGAAAAATTCAGCAAAACATTTTTTTAAAAGAGTCTAAAATAGATCTTTATAAAATGACTAATCTTATTTTGCAATAAAGAAGCCCCCTTTGAAAAAACCAGAATAAAACAAAACTAAGTAAACAGATTCTTGATAGTTTCTTTAGTAACTGCCCTCAGCACCTTCCTGCTTAATCCCATTGGAGACCTTGAGCACATGGAGCCTTACTCACAAAGGAGGGCTGACAGGGGCATGTGGGTGGGACACGCATAATGCTGGACGCTGCTGAAGCAGCTGTACTGTTTGCACAGGTCCCTTAGTGACCGGCTGTATAGTTTTGTACCCTAAATCTAGAGGCATGGAAATTCTGGGGCTTAGGAATGCTTTTTTTGCTTTTGTTTTTGTTCTAGGCCATGATGTTAAACTAAATGCCTGATATGCTTCAAAGCAAGCTGATTAGATAAAATTCAAAATTAATATAAAATCATAACAATTTTGTAATTACAGTGACTACACATTGAGTGTCCAATATGTACCGTGCTATGTATTTTAATAGATTTTCTCATTTAATTTCAAGTTAAGTAAAACTTTTTTGAGCTGAGAGATTGTCCAATTTATATATATATATATACATACATATATATATAATAATACTGTCTATCATTCTGACGATGTAATATGCTTACATGGATGTATAATTTGCTCCTCAAAGTGTGGTAAGAGCACCTAAAGGGAAATCTGCTTCATTCCTTAAGACTTAATTAGAGATGACATTCCTTATTTTATTAACAGGAAGCAAATATTTGCCCAGAAATGTCTAAGGAGCATTTTAAGCAAAGTTCATTAAAATCCTATCCTTAGTAAAATGATGAGGTGTGTGTATAAAACCTCTTTCTATTTTTCCTACTCAAATTTTAATTTTTTTCCAAATTTTTAAATGGAATATTTCCTTTCTAAATTAATGGAAAAATAATACCCATTCTCATTTTACATGTGATCAATTAGTTCTTAAATTCTCTAAGAATAAAGAAATTAATAGTGAATAGATTGCCATAAAATGATTTAGGGGAAAGAATGATTTAAGGGTCATGGACCAGCATTGAGGTTATTAACAAAATAATTTATTTTAAAACAAATATATAGGAAGTATTTATATTGCCTATGCTATTTATATTATAGATAGTATTTATTTCCTCATCCTTTGGAAACTATGGAGCACAGTTTAAAATTATATTTAGACTTTGAATTATATGCTGACAAAAAATTAAAAATTGGTCAAAGATCTGAGTGGGCAGCTTACATAACTTTATTCCATGGAACATTGTATAGTGTTAAAATCACTGGACGTTGGCATGAAAGTGAAATGACATTTTTTTCTTAAATTCTATCAGTTGGTTAAGATTAAGTCACGGTGTAATTTGTGTCATAGCTATGTCATGACTTTTAGTTAAGTGCCTTTACAGTAAAATTTATCCAGCAAACCCCATGAAATTGTGAACAGAGTTCATGTATGAGTGTATTTTTTCATTGTGTTACATTCTCAAGGGGATTTCTTATCCCAAACATATCTGTTCAAAAACATTTTCTTCCTACACTTATGTTATTGTCTGTGCTTTCAAAACCATTTGTGAATCTTTTACACTGAGTTATTCTAGAGTCATGCTGAAATACAGTCATGACCTCTTTTGCTTAAGGATGCTTTCTGCTTCCCTGGAAATGAGACTACTTGTGAGCATTGTTCTGAGATTTTATGGCACAGCCCCTAAGGAATACCAGGTGTCTACAATTCATTTTCCCATTTTCTACAAGGTTCTTGAAGTTACTTCTTTCTTTTAGCAAAGTCTTTTTAACTGTCTTTCAGTTGCCAGGCATCCAACATTACCAATAATACCCCATTACCTGCTGACCTTTAACTTTGGTTTCCTTAGCTATTTCTTTGAAGGTTCCTTTAGCTACTTTTAGCATGTACTTTTAGAGTGCCTGTAACATTATTTCTTAATGGTAGACTGATGACTACCTTTTGTCAGATCATAAGTTTTCCAAGTTTAAGAATAAAAAATAGTTTTAAAAAAGCAATAGAATAAACAACAGATGTTGCAAAACCAGTATCTTTTATTTTTCTTCCTAGTTCTTGCCTTGGTTAGAAATGTTTTAAATAAGATACAGTAATTTTTGGTCAAAGGGCATACAGGATTGTCTGCTCTGCTACTTATTGACTAGTATGGCAAAAAAGTGAAAGAATGATAAGAATACATCTATTTATTTTATGGTGGTGGTATGTGTGTGAGTGGTGGGAGGTTGTGCACTCATTCAAGGCATGAATAGACATGCTTCTTTTTGCTTCTGGGTCTTTGTTTATATTGTTTTTACTGTCTGGAACAATCTCTCCTTCCGAAACTATGTCACTTATCGAACTTCTTATTTTAGATCTACACTTAGATAAAAATCAGAGAGCTTTCCCTAACCCTTTAAAATTAAGTACTCTATGTATTTATTATATAGAGTACTTATCGTTATCATTCATTAATTTAATGTATTTACTTAGCTACTTTTTGCACCAATTCCTATTCTGGATTTGAGAGAGAAGCCAAAACAGCTTTAAGAATAAACTTTATCCCTTTTTATAAGCTTGCCAGTTGAGGAATTTAACAAAAACTACCCCTTTTGTCAGTGTATACTTACGTGCTAAAAATAGTTTCTGTGTACCCCTCTTAGCTCACTTAACTTCCCCTAATTTTTCTCACTATGGCCTCCATTATTAGAAGCCCTGATTTTATTATTGTAGTTTTTATTATGTTACTGTATGTTCCCCAGAACCCTAATCACATTCATGTCACTACCAGTTGGTGAGAGGGCCTTAACCTTAAAGGGAATGTGAGACAGAGAAGAATGTGAGACAGAACCTTAAAGGGAATGTGTTCTGGGACAGAGAAGAAGAAAAAGTATAGAACAAAACTCATGTATTTAAAAAGGAAAAACAAGCATACTGGTTTGGTAGAAATTGGTGGCCCTTAGATAACCCTGGAACTGAGTCTACCCCTGTGAGTCAATTTCCAGCCAAACAGCAAACAGGCCAATAAAGTGAGTGATACATAATGCCAGAGAGGCATATTCCTCAGCACAATCAAAGTTCAGAGGGCAGGAAGGAAGGACGAATCGAGAAGCCAGCAAGGAAATGGGCAGAGTGCTGTTACTTTGATTGGGAGTACTACCTATTCATGAGACAAATGTGTATATATATTGCTGAATGGAAAACTAATTGGCTCTGTTAAAAAAATTATTGCAGGCAGAGTAAGGACTTTTTACTATTCACAGATCTTTCTATAAGATCTATAAGATCTTTCTAGTATAATTACTAATTCTGGTGATGGCATCTAGTCAATAAGAAAAGCCTAGTTATGCTTGTTGTACTCAGTTTATGATTTCATGATAATCACATGTTAGAGAGATATTTTTAAAGACATTAAAATTTAATGTAAAGGAAGTAAATTCATTTAAAGTTCCATAACCAACAGGAAGTGATACCATTAAGTGGGCATATTGTCATTAATACAGTTTGATCTATTTTATACAAACCTGCTACACCTGAACAACTCACTATAATAGGGCACTCCTTGTAACTAGAAATCTTAAATTTCAAAAGTTTTTAGCCGTGACAAATTAATGTGCTCAGATGGTAAACTAAAGATTATTTTAATTTTTATTACTGAGGTTTATACTAATTTTTATTTCAGTTATTCATTATATATAAGCAGTCATAAAATTTACTGCCTTAAAAAAGCAACAAATTTTTTTTTATGATTCTGTGACAATTAATATGCTGATCAAACCTGGACACTACATCACAGCTACATTCACCCTGGTAGGTTGGCTGAAAGATGGGCCCCTTCTCCAGGACAACAGGAATTCTGAGCCTCTCTCGCCAGCTGGTATATTATATCAAGCTTCATGGCAAGATAGTCTTAGAATATTGTTTCAAGAGGGCAAAAGCAGAAGCTACAAGGATTCTTGAATTAATCCCAACCTTAGAAGTGACACCATGTCATTGCTGCTACATTCTATTGGTCAGAGCAAGCCACAAGACCAGCCTTGATTCTAAGACTCCAACGTTTGCTCAAGTGGCAGTTAACTGTTACTGAAAGAAAGCATGTGAATAGCCTTTAAATTATTAGTTTGTTTTACCTTCATATTTTTAAAATAGGAAATTTCTCTGCTTTTCAGAATTAATATAAACTGATAATAATATACCTCAAAAAATACTTTTCTTTTTTTTAATTCTGTCTGACTAATTAGGCTATCCATATCCCTTGACTGTAGTCTGAGGGGATTCCCTGGAGGCTTCCTTAATCTGTATGTGGACCCTGCAAATGGATGTTGGGCTTCCACTGTCATCCATTGCCGCAAACCAGGTGTGCACAATTTAAGCTCAAATACCATTTCCTCCTTCAGATCTGGACTTTTAAAATTTACAATCATTGGATCACACAGGCTGGTGTGCTTCTTCCATGTCGACTTTAGTAGATGGCTCAGAAAAATACTTCTTGATATTTAAAATGAAGGAGTTGAGTTAGAGCAGTGATTCTCAACCTTCCTAATGTCTCGACCCTTTAATACAGTGCCTCATATTGTGTTGATCCCCCAACCATAGTTATTTTTGTTGCTACTTCATAACTAATTTTGCTACTGTTAGAAATCGGGTGACCGGGTGAAAGGGTCATTCCACTCCCAAAGGTCGTGACCCACAGGTTGAGAACTTCTGAGTTAGAGGAAGTCTGAAACTAAAGAGACTACAATTAAATACAAATCACTTCTGAAAAGAAGGCAAAGGTTTAGCTTTGCCTGATCCATGCTGTTCTTATGCTATTGTAAACAACTGGAATACCCAGATGTATTGAAGAGGTATTTTGACTTGGCATTCTGAAAGACCTGACTTGATATCTGACCTATTCTGTTTTCCTATCTCAAAAAGTTATAAAGATTAAATATAACTTAAAAACCAACTAGGTTATTGTTAAGATAAAACTTTTCCTAAAACATATTTACTACTCTGTTCAGACATCTTCAAAATATTGATTGCTAATAGAATAATTTTGCATGTGCAAAAATAGGAATTCTACAAAGGATTTTAGATCATAATATGATCCTTTTAAAAGTGGTTTATCTATGTTAATATGGATTTTGACATAATCTTTGGAGATTTTCTTATGTTGTGTATGTATCTGTCATTCTTTTTAGTTTCTCATTTTTTTCTTTTATGCTTTTGGAGCTATTTTGCCCAACTCTGAGTTTTTATCCAAGGGGGTTAAATTATTTGCTCTTTGTATTAAGATAAATTAATTCATTTGAGACCTGAATTGCCCTCTGGTACTATATTCACTCATAATCATAATTAAAATATAAATTTTAAATTGAGGACTCCTTTAAAAAATTGGGGTCTTTTAAGACTTATATGTTGATAAATTTGATGATCAATTATTGATTATTATGCCCCTACTATATTCCAATAATGTTGTTATTGGAGATACAACAAAGAATAAGACATACTCCTTACCCGCATAGAATTTAATTTCAAGTTAGAACATAAAGCAACAACTAAAATGGTTACAGATCATTTGGAGAAACTGATCAGAAGAAATAGAATGCAGGAGAGTGCATTAGAGAGGAATGAGAATGAGGAGATCATTTTAGATAAGGGTGATCATTCATGGTCTCTTTAAAGAGAAATGAAGCGAGAGTTGACATAAGAGCATCCCATGCCTTTGCAAGGTGGCAGTAGGCACGGTGAGTTTGAAGAACACAACTGGAAAGAGCAATGTGACACGTACCAAATGAGATAGGAGAGGTGCATGAATGGATGCCTGCCCCTTCCCCCAGAAGAATTTATTTCAAAGGATGGCATTGAAGCTGCAGCTCCCGGAGAAAGACATATCTGATCGGAGCACATGGGAGCAGATGAAGGGGGAGTAGGAGAGAGCGGAGCACATCCTGGCCCACCAGGCCCTGGGGACGAAGACCCCAATTACAGCAGCCAGTCCACAGAGAGAACCACATGACCAGCCCCACTATGAGACATGATGCCCCTCACTGTCCCATGGTCCTGCGGGGGACAGCATCGGAGACAGTGTGGGAATTGCGCCAGACCCGATTCCGCCACCCAGAGGCAAAGCACTGGGGGAGTGCAGCGGAACAGCAAGGGAATGGAGCAGCAAGGTCCCCAGGGAATGCTAAAAGTGGACTTTGGGGCCAGGGCATGGTGCCCCAACAGACTGGACTGGAAAACACTCCTACAGGCCAATAAACGATCTTTGAACTAACTACAAGCTTTTTTCCTTGTTGTGCTTTGTTTTGTTCTTTGTCAGTGGTATGTTGATGTTGTTTTGTTGTATATTGTTGCTCGCTTTTGCTCTGTCTTGTTTTTGTGCATATTATTATCTCCACTGGTTTGTGTAAATAAGATAGGCTGGATGAACAATCTGGAGGAGAACAAACGGGACCGAGAGTTCCGGGCCAGGTGGACATGGGAGAGAGGGAGGTGGGGGGAAAGGAAGTGGTGTTAACAAACCCAGGGACAAGCGAACACCAAGTGATCCAAATTGGTGGTGAGGTGGGTGTGGTAGGACATGATCAAGCATAATGTAACGAAGAGGTATTGCTGAAACCCAAGTGGGAACTGAGTATGATAGTGGGACAGGAGGACAGTCCAGGGAAATTGAGGAAAGAGCTGGGAGGCAAAGGGCATTTATAGAGGTCCAGATAAAGACATGTACATATGCAAATATATTTATATAGGAGGATGGGGCAATAGATCTATGTGCCTATATTTATAGGTTTTGTATTAAGGTAGCTGAAGGACATTGGGAGTACTCAAGTACTCCCTCAATGCAAGAATACTTTCTTCTATTAAATTGGCATTCTATGATGCTCACCTTCTTGACACAACCGCTGAAGACAAAGTGAGTGAATAAGTAAATATGGTGAAGAAAGCTGATGGTGCCCGGCTATCAAAAGATAATAGCGTCTGGGGTCTTAAAAGCTTGAGTGTAAACAAGCGGCTATCTAGCTCAGAAGCAACAAAGCCCACATGGAAGAAGCACACCAGCCTGTGGGATCACGATGTGCCAAAGGGATCAGTTATCAGGCATCAAAGAACAAAAAAATCATGATTGGGTGCACACCTCCATGATAACGATCGCTGAGGACAAATGGGTGCATAAGCAAATGTGGCGAAGAAAGCTGATGGTGCCCGGCTATACCTTTGTGTCTGGGGTCTTAAAGGCTTGAAGGTAAACAAGCAGCCATGTAGCTAAGAAGCAACAAAGTCCACATGGAAGAAGCACACCAGCCTGTGCGATCACGAGGTGTCGAAGGGATCATATATCAGGCACCATCAGAACAACAAAATCGTACCATAGTGAATGAGGGGAGAGGAGTGCGGAGTAGAGACCCAAAGCCCATTTGGAGTCCACTGGAGATCCCCTTGCAGAGGCGTCTAGGGGAGGAGACGATCCAGGCAAGGTGCGATCTAACAGTGATGAAAAATACAACTTTCATACAATTGATTTATGTATATGTATGGACTGTGATAAGAGTTGTATGAGCCCCTAATAAAACGTTTTAAAAAAAAAAAGAAAAATACAACTTTCCTCTAGTTCTTTAATACTACCCCCCCCCCCCAACTATCATGATCCGAATTCTCCCTTGCAAGTCTGGCTAGACCAGAGGATGTACACTAGTACAGGTAGGAGCTGGAGGCACAGGGAATCCAGGGCTGATGATACCTTCAAGACCAGCTGTGTGAGGCGATACTGGGAGGGTAGAGTTAGAGTGGGTTTGGAAAGGGAACCGATTACAAGGATCTGCATGTGACCACCTCCCTGGGGAACAGACAACAGAAAAGTGGGTGTAGTGAGACGTGGGACAGGACAAGATATTACAAAATAATAATTTATAAATTATCAAGGGCTCATGAGGGAGGGGGTAGCAGGGAGAGAGGGAAAAAATGACCTGATGCCAAGGGCTGAAGTGGAGAGCAAATGTTTTTAGAATGATGAGGGCAATGAATGTACAGATGTGCTTTACACAATTGATGTATGTTTGGATTGTGATAAGAGTTGTATGAGCCCCTAATAAAATGATAAGAAAATAAAATGAGATATTAATAGATGTTTACTAAAATAAATTAAAAGTGCATGAAAGGAGCTGAGGTCTGGGATGTAGAGGGGTTTTATTTAGATTTTATTTTGAGTCACTGATAGTAGCATTATATGATGAGAACCCACGGGAGTTTTATTTAAGTTCTTATTTCAAAATGATAATTAAAAGAAAAATTAGTACAGAGATTTTCCAGATATTCTTTATCTTTTGTTAACGTCTTATATAATATATCATCAGAATAATTTTTGCAGAGTATTATATCTTAAAATACCCGCTTTTGTCCTGATAACACTGTCAGGTCAATATGGACATGCTAACCACAAGGGTGGTGGTGCGATACCCAACAGGTGCGCTGGGGGAGAAAGTTAAGGCTCTCTGATCCTGTAAATATGTACGGCCTCAGAAACATTATACAGGGTGGCTGTTGATGGCAGTAGGTAGGTGCCATTGGAGTGATTCTAACTAATGACTCCCACGTGTTAGGTCGTAGAACTGCTCAATAGAGTTTTCTTGTGAGTAATCTAAAGGGGGACAGATCGCAAGACCTTTTTACCTTGGTACCAACCACTGTGTGACTTTGTACAGCTAACAAGCAAACCGTAGGCTAGAGGTAGAATGCAAACCTTTGCACCACCTGTTGTTAAGTGCTGTCCAGTCATTTCTGACTTAAAACAATCCTATATCCAAAACAAAATTCTGGCTGCCCCTGTTCTCCCTTTGTCATTCCTGCGTTTCCAACCATTGTTGCAGTCGCCTATCTCATTGAGGGCCTTCCTCTTTCTCTTACCCTCCACTTTACAAAGCATGATTTCTTTCTCTGGGGATTGGTTCCTTTGATGATGTCCACAATAATTATGACAGACTCACCGTCTCTGCTTCTAAGGAACATTATGTCTGTACTTAGAGTAGGACAGATTTATATATTCTTTGCATACACCATAATCCAAAGGCATCAACTCTTGGCTCTTCCTTACTTCAGTGTTGGCATGCATATGTTTTGTTCTGTTGTACATAAGGTTGCATTAGATTTTAACCAACTTGATGGTACCCACCAGCAGCAGCAGCAGCAGCATGATTGTAAATACCATGACTTAGGGTGGGCACATTTTATTATTCAAAATGACATCTTTGCTTTTTACCACGACTGAAGAGGGCATTTGTAGCAGATTTGCCCAGTGCAAATCATTGTTTAATTTGCTGAGTATTGCCTTTATAGACATTTATCATTGGATCCAAGTAAGGTGGAATCCTTGACAGTCTCCATCTTTTCTCCGTTTATCTTGATGTTGCTTATTGGGCAGTTGTAAGGATTGCTGTTTTCTTTATGTTGAGGTGTAATTCATACTTCGATATATAGTCTTTGATCTTCATCAGCAAGTGCTTCAAGTACTCATTTTCAGCGAGTGTCATGTGCGTATGTCTCAGATTGTTAATGAGTCTCTTACCGATCTTGATGCTGTGTGCTTCTCCATCTAGTCCTGCATGCCAGGTTAGGTGCTCAGTGTACAGCTTGAGTAAGAATAATAAAGGAATATAATCTGACTCCCACCTTTTCTGATTTTACACCATTCAGGTCGGTTGCATATTTTGCCTCTTGGTCTATGCATAGATTGCATGAGCAGAGTTAAATATTCTAGAATGCCCATTCTATACGATGTTGTCCATAATTTGTTATGATCCACACAACTGAATGTTTTTACTTAAACACAGACAAACATCTTTTTGGTATTTTCTGCTTTTAGCCAAGATCCTGTCTATCAGAATGATCACGCTTCTTCCATAGTCTCTTCTGAATCAAGCTTGAATTTCTAGCAGTTTCCTGCTGACCTATTATTGCAGCATCTCTTTAACTTAGTGGAACCAGACTTTTATATGCATGAGTTTGATCATTTCCACACTTGGAAAAATAATTTTCACGTTATTGGACCACCTTTCAGCCAACAGGGATCTCTTCTGGTCAGATGGCCCATCTCTAATTTTGCCAAAGGCAAGTGAGTTTCTTCCGTGCTATATTAGTTTATTGAAACATCTTTTGGTCTATCAATTCTTCCATCAGTATCGTAAGCTCTTGGTCACATGCGATCTCCTGAAATGATTGAACATTGGCCCATTCTTTGTAGTACAGTGACTATATATATATTCCTTTTATCTTGTGTTGTCATTGAATCACTGGTGGCATATAGTGAGTTATGTGTTGGTCTGCTAACCACAAGGTCAAACCTGCCAACTACAAATGGTTCAAACGTTACCAACTTCTCTGTGGGAGAAAGATGAGGCTGTCTATTTCATTTACAGTCTTGGATACCTAAGGAGTCTTGATCTTCAGGGTTGCTATGAGGCAGAATCTACCTGATGGCAGCGGGTGTAGTTCAGTATTTTGTCCATCGAAACCGTCAGTATTGCAATTGAAGGCATGATTTAATTTCCTCTTCCTTTTTTTAAGATTGAGAAATGTCAAATGTGTTCTATCCTTTGATTTTCTAACTCCAAGGCTTTTCACATATCACTATTAATATTTTTCTTTGTTTTCACTAGCTTTGAAATGTCTGTATAGCCCTCATCTCACTCACTGCCACTGAGTCGTTCTGACTCTTAACGATCCTACAGGACAAGGGAGATCTGCCGCGGTGGGTTTCCAAGGTGTTCATTGTTTATGGGAACAGAAAAAAAACTCATCTTCCCTCCTTAGAGCAGCTGATGTAATGCGTTTGAACCACCTGGAGACCTTTAATCCCAAACTAGACCCACAGTCATCGAATTGATTCCGACTCATAGCAATCTAAGGTTTGTGAGGCTGTACATTTTATTTTCTCTTTTAAAAATTTTTTTATTTTGGTGAATGAGTGAGTGAGTTAGTGAATGAAAGAGTGAGTCAGTGAAAGAGAGAGTGAGTGTGAATGAGAGTGACCGAGAGAGTGAGTGAGTGAGTGAGTGAGTGAGACTGAGAGTGAGAGAGTCGAGGCTATACATTTTTACAGAAGCAAAACCCCTCACCTTTCTTCAGCAGCATGGCCGGGTGATAAGAACTGTGGGCGTTGAGGCTAGCAATCCAATACTTACCTGACAGTACCACCAGCGCTCACTTTCTTCAGGGATCTATGGATATATAAAGTCTGTTTCTTTCGTAGATGAAATTCAAGACAGTTGTGTGGCATTTAGGGGTAGTAACGTGATATTCCATTCATGAACCTTTTCCCAGGCAATAGCTATCTTTTTAATTGTCTTCAGGGACACAGTGTAGGATAGTTCACCCTACAATATGTGGTATACCCGATTGTTGTGCTTGGTGTTCTTAATTGACTTTTGATAGTTTTTCTAGAGCTTCCCTTGATATTAAGCTTATTGTTGTTAATTTTCTGCATATAGCAGTTGTTCAGTATGATCGCGTGTCAACGTTCCTCTCTTCTAACCTTCCTTTGTAAATTAATTGGTAAGAACTAGATGAAGGCTAAAATTGTATAGACTTTGATAGCAAGTTTGATAATTTGGAACCTTTCTTGTGTTTTCTAGTTCTCTCTCGTGTCCTAAAATAGAGCCTCTCAGATCATTAATGTCCAGTTTTGAATCACCTGGGGACTTGTTAAAAGTGGATTCCAATTCATAAGCCTGGGGTAGCTCTGAGAGTCTATTTTCCTGCTTCTGCAGGTGATTCCTTATCGCTGCTATTCTGCACACTATAATCCGAGCAGTGGTTTAATGGGATTCTGGTAGTCTTGTGATTTAGAAAAGTATTTATTTAAAAGGTTAGATTCTTTAATGCTCTATATTTAACAGTTAATTTTAAAAGACAAGTTAGGACTTTTATAAACAATAATGTAGTTGGTTTAAGTAACATTTGTCTTTTGTATTCACATTTCTCTCATCTTTAACAGTGTCTTAACTCTAGTTTTTGCTGTTTTTCTTTTCATTTTTTGTTTTGTTTTGTGATTTTTGCTTTTGTTTGATATATTGTGTTTTGTGGATTGGTCAGGGAACCGTTACTGTATTTTATGTTTGTATCTACATTTTATTTTGCATGCGTAACGTGGCTTTGCCTGGATGTTCTTTTTGGTAAGTTCAAAATTTATAAAGCATATTGTTTTTTGTAGTATAAGTTGTAATGTTTTTCATATTCTTTTTGCCCATTTCTGATAATGTAATCATGCTCACGTCTTGTTTTAATTAAAAGAATTAAATCATTTGATTCCCCCCCCCCTAACATTTTCCAATTCCCCTTAATAGCACAATTTGGTACTAATCTGCTTTGATTCGTTTTGTAGCCTCACACTCTTAGTTGCTGATCACTATTTGCCGTTGCTAGCCTAAGTATTTTGGTTTTTTTAAAGAGCTTGAATCATCTAAAAATATTCTTAAAGTTTCTATTTCCATATAGTGATCATTAAAAAGTTAGTTTCTAGTAAATTAAATATTTTGTCCTCTATGAACAATACATACTAATTTTGTTTTCACAGCAACAGCTTGCTCAGCTACAGAAAGAAAAATCAGAAATCCTGAAAAACCTGGCATTATATTACTTCACATTTGTAGATGTTATGGAATTTAAGGTATGTGTTTTAATATATGAACTACAGCATTTCAGAGGTAGATTTAATATTTATTAACTGTTTAAATTGCTTTATCTGTTAAAAATAAAATTAGAATTCTTCCAGAAGATAAATGTAATATGCCTTTTAGAGGTGTTTTCTAAATTTAAATTATTTATATATACATATAAAAGATTAAAATGAGATTTTGTTTTCAGGATCATGTTTGTGAATTGCTGAATACAATTGATGTTTGCCAAGTCTTCTTTGATATTGTAAGTATCATTTTTGGAAGGAATTCCAATAGAACTAAGATTTTGGATGCTTTTCTGATGCTTTTCTGTAGATGAAGTTTATAGTACTAGTATATAAAGTTTTAGCATTGTTAATATTTTTGTTGCTCTCCTTTTTAAATGTAAGGAGTTATGGTGTAGTTTCTTATTTCTTAGAATGTCACTGGATTTAAGATGTGTATATAATGCAAAGTAATTTTTAATTTTAATATTTTACACTAATATACTCAATGTTTAAAAGGTAAATGTTTCTGCACTTGTTAGAATATTTCTTAGGAGACAATTTCTCTGTATAGGAAATCAGAGTGAAAAATGTTTCCATTGACTTAATAATGCACTTTTGGTCTTGTTTGGTGGAATTGACACCAGTATTTCTTAATTCTGTTTTGGCTATCCTTTTTAAATGGTTATTTGTTTGAACTAGTCGTGAGCTCTTTGTCGTCTTTAAAGTGATGTCAGAAAAATACAACTTAGTAGCTCCCAAATTGTAGACATGTTTTTTAACAAAAGGAATTAGATAGAAGGTTAGAATCGGGGCTAAAAAACATAAGGAAAATTGCCAGCTTTCATTAGCTGCCCTGTATATTTTGTGTATGTTTAAAAGTTTGTGCAATAAAGAGTTAAACTTGATTTTTTTTTGTTTTCCCCTCTTATAGACTGTAAACTTTGATTTAACAAAGAACTACTTAGATTTGATCATAACCTATACAACCCTAATGATACTGCTGTCTCGAATCGAAGAAAGGAAGGCAATCATTGGGTTATACAACTATGCTCATGAAATGACTCATGGAGCAAGGTAGGGACTTGCATTAGAAAAGTCATTCTAAAGCTCTCAGTTTGATGGCTTGCAAGTCAGTGAAATTCGGTGTCTTTTTTAAGTGACAGAGAATACCCACGCCTTGGTCAAATGATTGTAGATTATGAAAACCCTTTAAAGAAGATGATGGAGGAATTTGTGCCCCATAGCAAGGTAGGTACTGGCTTTTAAACGTGCTTTGAGAGAGAGATAAAGTGGTTGTCCTTTGGTGACTTGTGAGTTGCTGTGATTCACGAAGCTATGCTAAATTAGGTTAAAAAACCCAATATTTTGTATGAGTCTATGCTTTTTTATAGATGTGCTGTTATCACCAAGAATTTTCCTTTCGTTTTATTTCCATGAAAATTTTCAAGGCACTTTCCTATATATATATGAATGACACATTTGTAAAGGTTTTATGCCTGTGGTGACTTGGATCATTAATTTGAAAGAGGTTCCGTGAATGAGATAATTTTTAAGTAAAAACCTTCAATGTAGGTGGTAGTTATCAGAAAGTATATGGTCAACATATAACTCCTGCCTGTCTTTCTGATTTTGATAGTGCTGTTTTTCTCATCTCTAATTGCCCTTTCTTTATCACCCCATTTTCTCTGTTCATGCATATCTGAACTACCTAATCAAGTATGGTCCTGTTTTTATTTAATCACTTCAAATTGGTCCTTGCCTCGCTTTAAATGATGAAAAGGTTTTAAAGGTTGTCAGCTCTCCTTTTTTAAGCTCTCCATAGTCACACTTTTGCTGCTTATTTCCTAATCTTGATTTTTCTGATGTTCCATGATATATCAGAGTTTTTATAGAGAGTATTTATTTTGGATTTACCAGAGTGCATTAAAATTAATCGCATTTAATTTTCAAAACAATTTTAGTCAGAATCATTTGATGGAGCTTAATAAAAAAGTACAGATGCTTGGGTTTTACTATTCTGGTTCACTCAATTTCAGGTCGAGGCTTGGATTCTGTATTTTAAATGTGCTTTGGCATTGTATGTACAACTTATTTAAAGATTAACTTATTTCTGTACTGAATTTGCAGGCAGAAATAATGAACAGCAAAGGATAATTGGAGGGATGAGACACTAAATACTTGAATAATAAGTTGTAATTCACAGACCAATTTGACAGCTAGAAGTTAAGTTGATTAAGATAGAATATAATTTTATAAGGCTTTTATTTTGGGAGAAATATGAAACTAATTGATATCTGTTAAGACTTGGTCTAAATAACCCTGTAGTTTTTTTCCTTTCCGCATGAACTATCCTAAATCCATTTTGAAAGACAGAATCCAAGATTAGGACATGTCTTAACCTGCAAGGAGTGTTAGGATTTTTTTAAAGATGATCTTTGGCTCAGGAATATGAAACTATAAAAAATTTATTAAATGGGGGTGGGGCAAGGTTCTAAAGGGTCAAGTTTGGGTCTCAAATCAAGTGTTGTGGGTCACAGTTGTAATTGCTCAAAAACTCACTGACCTTAAGTCAATTTTGGCTGCCCTTGTGGGTTTCTGAGACTGTACCTTTTTACAGTAGTAGAACAACTCATCTCCCTTGGAACAGCTGGTGGCTTTGAACTACTGACCTGTGGTTAGCAACCCCTTGCACATAACCCACTATGCTATCAGGGCTGCTACAGTTGTGATTAGGCGCTGTGTGTGTGTGTGTGTGTGTGTGTGTGAGAGAGAGAGAGAGAGAGACAGACAGACAGACAGACAGACAGACACAGAGCACGTACTCAGTGGAAACTCATACCTGCTCAGGAGTGCGGTCCTGGTTCAGCCCATGCATAATAACAAATGCCCAGCCCTGCTTCCTTCTTATGACCAGCTGTAGATTCGTCTAGAGACTGCTAAAACACACACGCCTCCACAAGGTAGTAGCTGTTCCTGCAGTGTTCCTGCGCACACACCATAGTTAAAATTTATGTAGAAAAGGAAAATGAATTGTTTAATCGAAAAAATTTTAATTTTAACTTTGCTTATTCTATTTTAATTAGTCTCTTTCAGATGCACTAATTTCTCTTCAGATGGTATATCCTAGAAGAAACCTTTCAGCTGACCAGTGGAGAAATGCCCAATTGCTGAGTCTTATCAGCGCACCCAGTACAATGCTTAATCCTGCACAATCTGACACTGTATGGCTCTATTTTGCTTGTTTTGAATGGAAGTAGCAGTGTTAATTTGTTTTTAAGATACCAGCTAAACCATGCCCTTTTAAATTTTTACTATAGCATGTCATTGAAAATTACTATAAAATGCTCATTAGTTAAATTATAAAATTTATTATTTGTAGACTTTATACTGAAACTATGGCATACTTTTTTAAAGTTGAAAAATATGCTTTATTCTATCATGATAGAAATATTGAGATATGCAAAAAGTATAAAGAAGAGGGGGGAAAATTCGCATCTAAAGATCTTAGCTGGGGAAAATAGGTTTTTAATATTCTGCTATATTTTTTCCAATGTTTGTATATTTAGATGATGTGCATCTGGAGAATTTACATACTGTGTTAGACAGGGTTCTCTAGAGAGACAAAATCAGAATGCCAATAATTTTATTTATATGTATACAGATATATAACTTAAGAAATATACAGTTAATTAAATTATAAAGCAGTACAAATGGTTCACTGCAACTCACTCCCATGAGACAGTTGTGAGACACTGGCAGTCCTTCAAGTCTTGAGGGCCGCCGGGTAGTCCTCTGTGGAGCAATTCAGGCTATCTGGGCTCAGGCAGCAAACAGCAAGGCAGGTCACCTACAGTCAGCCAGGTGACAGGGTCCTGACAGTCCCCAGCTCAAGAGATGTACATTCCAATTGTATGGTGAAGCAGGTTTTGCAGGAACCTCAAATTATAGCAACACAGTCCACAGGTTAGGTGTCCCTTTGGTAGTGTAGCTTGCAAATTGAGGCACAGAACAAGCAAGGTAGCAGCCGCACACTGGCTCAATGATCAAAGAGCAAAAGACAAGAAAGGTGATGCTCGCTGAGAAATTTATTTCTCTGACCTTCAATTAATCCCACATGTGTTTATCGGCCAGATTGGCACAATAAACTAACTACCTCACATACATAGTTACTGATTTTGGTGAGACATTGAATACCACCTACATAAATAATTTTTAACTTCACTAAAATTTACTTTTGTAATCCTGCAAACTCTGAAGTAGGGTAGGGACCTTTCCAAGTTGTCATGTACTAGAGCAGCGGTTTTCAACCTGTGGATTGCGAACTCTTTTGGGGTCGAACAACCCTTTCACATGGGTCACCCGATTCATAAATAGTGGCAAAATTACAGTTATGAAATAGGAACAAAAATAACTTTATGATTGGGGAGAGATCACCGCAACATGCGGAACTGTATGAAAGGGTTGCAGCATTAGGAAGGTTGAGCACCTCTGTACTAGATTATAAAACACATTAGCAGTGGTAATTTTCAAAGGGCAGTTTGAGTGTGCACACATGTGAAGAGGTAAGCCTCACTGTTCTTTATCAACTGAAAGTTTCCGTGGAGATTATAAAACGTGTGTTCAATTTTCCAACTTGTGGAAACCAATAGTTGAGTAGTAAAATTTCTCAAGAGGAAGAGATTGGCAATATAGACTTCCTTTTTAGTCTTTTAAGCCACAAATTTCTATTCTCTTTTTAAGATGCCTTGTGAATATCTTTCTTTGGATGCAATGGAAAAATGGATTATCTGTGAGTAAAATTGATCACTTAGCTTTTGAGTTTTAGAGAAAAATAATGAGTAATATATGTCATTGCTACACCGAAATGACTAGGCTAAGCCATCTTTATGCTTTACTGCATTTGGTCCTTGTATGCTCCCTGTTGGGTTAGCCTGATTTGTGGACAGAAAGCAAAGTGTAAGCCCTAGCTTAGTACAGACAGAAGATAACTGGGCTTACTCCAATGCTCTTGTTCCACCTTGTATGAAGGGTCACGGGAACATTTCATTATCTCTCAATTTCATTTTCCTTGCATTTTTTTGGAGTCCGCTTGTATACTTCTTCTCAACATAACCTGAAAAACTAAGTTTTTGTTTTCATTTGGCATTTATTCAGTAAAAATATATTTATTTCCATATATGTACAATTAATAACTCATGTATGGCCATTTGTTTGATGCATAGGGATAAAATAACTTCTGTTCTCAAGAATCCCTCCAAATGGAGTGATAAACACATAGATATGCAGGCATAATACAGAATAATAAGTAATTTTTTCTGCTTCCCTAAGCCTCACTTCTAAAGGGCAATAAATTTGTATTTTTCGTTGTTCTTACAGTTCTTGTTTTTTGATTTATTAACTTCATATTTGGCTGGACTTGGGCTACTTTTGGGGAGACAACTTTTTTAATCCTTTAAGTTTTGTGTTAGTTTCATTTGTCTCTTTTCCTGACAGTCCAGTTTTATCTGTCTCCTATCTTCAAAGTTTTTCTCCAGTTTTCTTATTTACTATTGGATTGCTACAGGATCACTGTGAGTCGCAGCAAACCACTGACACATGACAGTAACAATAGTTCTTTGTTTTTTCAAAATTTTGAATATATTTCTGTTATTTCTTTGGAGTTTTTCTAGGGAAAGGAGGTTGATGTCTACTTTTAGTATCAAACCATTTTCCTAAGTTTGAATATTTTATTTAAATCCCTTACCTTTTTTGCTCCTAGCTTAAAACCATTGAATATACTTTCACTCATAAAATGTTTAAAGAAACCTTTATTATCAATAGGAAGTATTTTGTAAACCTAAGTACACAAAGAAGTATAAAATACTAAGTGAAATCATCTTTACTCAGGAAATTGAGGTTAATGGTTCATAAAGCAAAAATCTTATAAACAATAATTCTCTTGACAATTCTTTATCTCCATTTAGATTATATTATTTATCATTAGAATCTTGGACTTTAAGGTTAAATAAAGCAAAACCAAACTCGCTGACTTCAAGTTGATTCTGATTCAACTCTTTGAGTTTCTGAGACTTTAAATCTGTACAGGAGCAGATGCGTCCTCTTTCTCCTTTGGAGTGTTTGTTGTTCAAACCACTGACCTTTTGGTTAGCAGCTCAGTACTGAGCCAGTTCCTGTCACTGCCATGAAGTCAACTCTGGCTCACAGAGACCTACCTGCAGGGTAGAGTAGAACTGCCTCTGTGGGTTGCTGGGATTGGAAATCTTTCAAGGAGTGCTTATTTTCTCCCTCAAAGCAGTTGGTGGTCAAGTAGAAAACAAATGTTTTAGAAATGTTGATGGCAACATCTGTACAAGTGTGCTTAATGCAGCTGAATGATGGATTGTCATAGATTTGTAAGAGCCCCCCAATAAATTGATTAATTTTAAAATATCCAAAAATTAAAAGCAGCTGGTGATTTTGGACATGACCTTGCTGTTGGCAATTCACTGCCTACTAATGTTAAATACTTGGGGGCTAAGTATGACTTTGAGCCAGCTAGGTGCCCTCGTTGAACCTTCGTTACTTCAACTGTAAAAGCATACAACCTGTTCTGTTTACTGACAGGATAATTACGTGTGATACTCTATGTGAAAAGATGCTATTGTGACCGTTTCTCCCAGCAACTTAGAAAAGTAGATTAGCTTTATTTTTCCATTGTTATAACTATTGTATTATGTGTTAGTACTTACTGATCTTTTAGCTTGACATAACTACGGTATTAATCTTGAAAATATCTTTTACTTATTAAAATATCTAACTGACCTTTTTCCTTTGGTCAGTTTGAATTCATTGACCTGGTTTTGCAGAATACAAGGGTATTTCAAAATATTCGTGGAAAATTTTTATTATCTTTAAATGCCATTTTTTTCACAAACTTTTTGAACCCCCTGAATGCATAAAATAATATTTGAAATGAACAAACACATAGTTACTATCCTAGGTTTGTTTAATGACTTTTATTTAAAATCTCAATTCAGTGGTTTGGTTCTACATTTGAAATCCACTATGACTTAAAGAACTTAACTTTGAAAGTAGTATTAAATTTGTGTCTACTTTTCTTTTTGTTTAAAGTTGGCTTTATTTTGTGCCATGGTATCCTAAATACTGATACTACCGCGCTGAATCTTTGGAAGTTAGCTCTTCAAAGTAGCTCTTGCCTCTCTCTCTTTCGGGATGAAGTTTTCCACATTCACAAAGCTGCAGAAGACTTATTTGTAAACATACGAGGGTAAGAGATTTTAAATTATTTTGTCTTTTTTGGAGAGTGGTGGTGAGCAGGACTGGCAGGGCCACATTATGTAAGACACAGGATGACACTGAACTCTACCCTCTGTCTCGCTGTGATAAGCTGTTAGCAACAGTCCTGATTTGGTAGGAATCGTATTTTTACACGAAAATTTACAAATAAAAAAATCAGGTGTCCCTTTCCTTTCAAAGTGTAATCTAGGAAAGTGAAGATGGATGTTCTTTTGTGTATTATTTATGATGTTGGACAAAAGTAATATACAAAAACTGTATCATATGCATTTTGGAGCTTTGAAATTTTATGAGTGCTATTTTACAATAATTGCATGCATTGTAAAAGCATAATGGCCAAATAGAAATATTTAATTTTAATAGTAAAACAGCTACAGAAGTCACATACTACACAGATAAAAGCATTATTGTAAGTAATTCATTTTACATCCATTCTCTCTAAGGCAAATTATATGAAATTTAAATGTACTTGAAAATGACTGCATTTCTTTTCACTTGTTGTTCTGTAGGCACTATCTAACAGTGAAGTTAAGGTTAGATTTAATAGTTATTATTAAATCATTTTGAAACTAGGAAAAGTCAAAGTGCCCTAAACTCCTTATATCTGAAAGTATGAATAATTACATTGAATTTACCACCTACGATAAAAAATGACTAATTTTTTCTTATCCAATTCAGTAATGTCCTAATAAAACTGGGAAGAAAAGTAAAGCCTCAGTTAATTTTTTAAAAGAAAAAAATGAAATACATGTTTAACACTGAAAAGGAAGCCATAAGAGTTGGTTAGCTGGAACAATCCAGTGGAGTTGGAAAAAACAGATTCCTAATACTTTTTTCTGGATCATGGGCCATCATCCAAAAGTTTAACTTTGCCAGTATGATTCTGAGGCTTTTTGTTTTTTCTGGCAGGGATGATAGACCAAGTAGGTTTGGGAACCTGTGGTGGGGAGCATTTCTGTCATCCCCGGGAAATTCTCTTCTCGTCACTACGTTAATTATAAGTTAGTCCCTGAGTATAAAGGCATATTGACAATAAAGGCCTATCATACAAAATTAGTATGTTTTTTATAGTTTCTCAAAGGACACATAAATATTAGAAGATTTGATTTTGAAGCGCGAGTTTATTTTTGCTTAGTGCTTTTTAGCCAAGTTAACCAAAAGGTCGCTTTTCTTTAACATAGAACTTTTGAAGTTTTGTATCTAATATTCATGAAATCAACAGATTTGAGTTTAGTTTTAAATGGACCATTTCAGTAGATTGACTTTTTTTAAAAAAAGTCATTTTGGGGAGGCTCTTACAACAATCCAGACATCAATTATATCGAGCATATTTGTACGTATGTTGCCATAATTTTCTAAATATTTACTTTCTATCATCATTTTCTAAACATTTTCTGTTTGAACCCTTGGTATCAGCGCCTCCTTTTTTCCCTCCCACTCTTATGGCCCCTTGATAAATTAAAAATTACTATTGTCTTCATATCTTAAGTCAACCGCTGTGTCCCTTTACCCACATTTCTGTTGTTCATCCCCTTTGGGGAGGGCGTTATGCTTTGATCGTTGCGATTGATTCCCCTCTCCACCCCCCAACTAGATTGACTTTGTTTGAAGTTAGTTTTTTGTTTCTTTCAATTAAATGTTTTTCCATTTGAAAAATACATGGCAAAATTGAGGATAAAAACCTATAGTCCTGTCCTTTAAGATGATATAAAGTAGGTGAATTCATCCCTGATCCAGAGTTCTCCACCACTAATAATCATTGATGGTTTTCAGAAGTTTTTTTATACTTACGATAGATCCTTGATTAAAAACAAATCAGAAGTGATAGCTTTTTCTGCACCTAAGATTTTTAGAACCTACAATTTTAATGCCTGTATTAGGCATGCAGAGGTTAGGTTTAATGTACTAAGAATCTGCATTATTTAAATCTGTTGTTAATTTAGTGTTCTGTGAGGTTTATCTTTATAGGAATGATTGAGTACCTAAGTTGCCGATGAGAAAGGATGAGGGTAGACTTCTGAATTTCAAGATCGAGAACCAGTTTTCTTACTGACAGTGATGAGTCATATTTTGTTCAGTATTTGGCCAACTACAATTTACTCTTATTGATGAAATTTAGAGTAACATCATTATACTTTTCCCTCCATACAGCTATAATAAACGTATTAATGACATAAGAGAATGCAAGGAGGCAGCAGTTTCACATGCGTAAGTCATTCTG
This sequence comes from Tenrec ecaudatus, assembly GCF_050624435.1. Classification (NCBI taxonomy): domain Eukaryota; kingdom Metazoa; phylum Chordata; class Mammalia; order Afrosoricida; family Tenrecidae; genus Tenrec; species Tenrec ecaudatus. The sequence goes on from NC_134542.1 coordinate 55,387,389, forward strand.
TTAATTTTATCTGTGGTGCTCTTTATCAAGAAGAATCCCTTTCCTAAATTATTTTGATGAAGTTGTGTACAAAATGAGAAAGTAGAAGGTTCTAAGTCAATGAGAAATAATGGTGTATAACTTTTAACATCTGTGCAGAAATTTTAAAGATTGTTGACGTGCTGCTAAAATTCTCTAGATAAGTACTACACAAAACTGTCTGTGATGACCACTATTCTCTCTGTCCCAATACTTAGAAAACGGTGCTGATTTTTTAAATACTTAAAGAAAATTGATAGATCCATGATCCATGCACTCTCAAATAATGCTTTTGTATATATGGTAGCCTAAATCCCTTTCCCGGATTTGTTTCATATATTAGTAAATAATATAGGTAACTTAAATAAAAAATTAGTGTGCTTGATATCTGTGAATATGTTTTCAGTATTCCTATGCGGTAGAGAGAGAAGACATGCATCATTGCTATACATGAAAATATAAAACTACTTGAAGTTTTAGAGTTCAAGCTTAGGCTATGCAATAGATATTGGGAATTTGAACTTTTTAATCTGTGTTTTATAGCATTCTTCATATTTTTTACTGAGTTAAGTACTTATACTTTATTAAAAGTATTTCTCTGTTCAAATGACGTGCTTTAGAGTGTGTTAGCATTTCTTTATTGACCTTCAGAAGTAAACATCATTACCACTTGATGGAGTAGACTATCGTAAGGATTTCTATGGTGCTGTGTATTTATTTATCTACTTATTTATTTAAGCATTTTATTAGGGGCTCATACAACTCTTATCACAATCCATACATATACATACATCAATTGTATAAAGCACATCTGTATATTCTTTGCCCTAATCATTTTCAAAGCATTTGCTCTCCACTTAAGCCCTTTGCATCAGGTCCACTTTTTTTCCCCCTCCCTCCCCACTTCCCCCTCCCTCATGAGCCCTTGATAATTTATAGATTATTTTGTCATATCTTGCCCTATCCGGCGTCTCCCTTCACCTCCTTCTCTGTTGTACATCTCCCAAAAATGACCCTGGTGTTATAGTGAGCGGCATGTTGGGCTGCTTAACATGTTAAGTCAACAGTTCCAACTCACCAGCCACTCCTCAGGAAAAAAACGAGGCAGTGTGTTCCTGTGAGATTTACTGCCTTGGAAACCCAAAGGAGGCAGTTCTCCTGTGCCCTGTAGAATAGCTATGAGTCAGAATTGATGCAATGAAAGTTTGTTTGTTATTTTTTGGTTAATGCATAAATACGTAAGATTATCCTTTTCCTCTTCTTTCTGCTTTGAACCAGAGCTCCAAGTAACTCTCATCCCACTATCTTTATTGAGTATTCTTCTTGTTTAGCTTTTATATATTTAATAGAAATATACTTAATAAAAATGGAAGTAAATAATCAGATACTTATTAAGTTATAATTGTGAATGTCTTCGGGGGTGGAAAATTTTTATATGGCATGACAGTGCTTGTGTACAAAATATTTCCCAGCTAGTTTATTAAATGCTAAACTATATGGTCATAAAACTGTAGAAATTGTTTTAAAATGGATAGTTGGATATCCAAAACGGCTTCCTGAATCCTTAGTTTGGGCAGTATTTTAGTAAGTGGAACATAGCAGAGTAAGCATGATTACTCAAGTTGAACAAGAAAGGCAAGCCTAAATATGAGATTGTGAACATCGCTTTATTAAAGACACATAGAAAATGATTTTGGTAGGAACTACTTTTTCCTTAAAATCTTTGCAAGATGACCTGAAATGCCAAGTTACTTCAACCTGCTTGTAGGTAACCCCGAGCCACACTCGGGATTACACTGCAGAGAAGGCCCTTAACAAAATTACTGACATCATTACACCGCCAGGCAGGTTACAGTTTATCCTACCTGGAATGTGTAATAGAGAGATTAAAATGAGTAATTTCTTAAGAATTACAGGCCTTCAATATAAAACAACAAATTTTATGCAAAACAGTGTACCGCTTTGGGTACAAAATTACTAATATAATTAGACCTCCAGGGAGGTTATTAATATCTGATACGAATTTTAGTAGAAACAGGTAAACTTTAATGATGTCTTTTTTCTATAGTGGTTCAATGCACAGAGAAAGACGCAAGTTTTTAAGGTCTGCACTGAAAGAATTGGCTACTGTCCTTTCTGATCAACCTGGCTTGCTAGGTCCCAAGGTAATTGATTTAATTAAGTACAAATGTCTTCTGTCTATGTGGAAAATTTGACTCAGGGACTGCATGAAAGGCATGTGAAATACGTTTCTCTTAGAATGACACTTATGCCAACAGCTCAATTCTTGAGGTGCACGTTTTTCCTCATACATTACCTCCAGGTTCTCTCCTCCTCGCTTGCTTTCCCTGGCATGTTCTCCTGGTGCTTTTGTACCTTCAGTTACTTTGATAATTGGTTTGTCTGCTCAGCAGTAAGCAACTCGTAGTCCATTTCTGCTGACATTATTCCAGTCTTAGTGTTGTGAGACGTCAGTGCCAGTCTCCTTCCATTTTTCTTTTTTTTTTAATTTTAATTTTTTTAACAATTTATAGGGGCTGATACAATTCTTTTCACAGTTCATACATATACATACATCAATTGTATAAAGCACATCTGTACAGTCTTTGCCCTAATCATTTTTTTCTCTTTTCTTCTTTTACATTTTATTAGGGACTCAAACAACTCTTACCACAATCCATACATATACATACATCAATTGTATAAAGCACATCCATACATTCCCTGCCCCAATCATTCTCAAGGCATTTGCTCTCCACTTAAGCCCCTTGCATCAGGTCCTCTTTTTTTTTCCCCCCCTCCCTCCCCATTCCCCCCTCCCTCATATGCCCTTGGTAATTTATACATCGTTATTTTGTCATATCTTGCCCTATCCGGAGTCTCCCTTCCCCCCTTCTCTGCTGTCCCTCTCCCAGGGAAGAGGTCACATGTGGATCCTTGTAATCAGTTCCCCCTTTCCAACCCACTCACCCTCCACTCTCCCAGCATCGCCCCTCACACCCTTGGTCCTGAAGGTATCATCCACCCTGGATTCCCTGTACCTCCAACCCTCATATGTACCAGTGTACAGCCTCTGTCCTATCCAGCCCTGCAAGGTAGAATTCGGATCATGGTAGTTGGGGGGAGGAAGCATCCAGGATCTGGGGGAAAGCTGTGTTCTTCATCGGTACTACCTCACACCCTAATTAACCCATCTCCTCTCCTAAACCCCTCTATGAGGGGATCTCCATTGGCCAACACTTGGGCCTTGGGTCTCCACTCTGCACTTCTCCCTTCATTTAATATGATATATATATATACATATATACACATACATATATACGTATACACATATATACACATACATACACACACTTATATCTTTTTTTTTTTTTTTTGCATGATGCCTTATACCTGATCCCTTGGGCACCTCGTGATCGCACTGGCCGGTGTGCTTCTTCCATGTGGGCTTATTTGCTTCTGAGCTAGATGGCCGCTTGTTCACCTTCAAGCCTTTAAGACCCCAGACACTATCTCTTTTGATAGCCGGGCACCATCAGCTTTCTTCACCACATTTGCTTATGCACCCATTTGTCTTCAGCGATCCTATCATGGAGGTGTGCAGTCAATGATATGATTTTTTGTTCTTTGATGCCTGGTAACTGATCCCTTTGGGACCACTCGATCACACAGGCTGGTGTGTTCTTCCATGTGGACTTTGTTGCTTCTGAGCTAGATGGCCGCTTGTTTATCTTCAAGCCTTTAAGACCCCAGTCACTATCTCTTTTGATAGCCGGGCACCATCAGCTTTCTTCACCACATTTACTTGTTCACCCACTTTGACTCCAGCCGTTGTGTCGGGAGAGTGAGCATCATAGAGTTCCAATTTAATAAAAGAAGGTATTCATGCATTGAGGGAGTGTTTGAGTAGAGGCCCAAGGTCCTTCCGCCACCTTAATACTTGACCTATAAATATAGACACATAGATCTATTTCCCCATCCTCCGATATATATTTGCATGTACATGTCTTTGTCTAGACCTCCATGAATGCCCTTTGACTCCTAGCTCTTTCCTCCATCTCCCTTGACTTTCCTCCTGCCCTACTACCATGCTTCATCGCCACCTGGGCTAGAGTATACCTCTTCTCTAAGCAACCTTACCCTTGATCATTTCCCACCATGCCTGCCACTCCCCCTTCTCTACCATTTGGGGTCCCATGTTTTTCCCTTGTCCCTGGGTTTGTTAACACCACTTCCTAACCACCCCCTACCCCCCCACCCCAAGTCCCCCCGGAACTGTCGGTCCCGTTGTTTTTCCTCCAGATAGTTCATCCAGCCTGTCCTATTCAGACAGACCTGTGGAGTCACTAACATGCACGAAAACAAGACAGAGGAAAAACAAAGCAACAGTATACAACCAGACAACAAAACAACCAAAACAAACCACTGAAAAAGAACAGAACAAAACAGTTCACAAGAGAAAAGCTTGTAGTTAGTTCAGGGATCGTTTGCTGGCCCTTAGGAGCGTTTTCCAGTCCAGTCTGTTGGGGCACCACGCCCTGGCCCCAAAGTCCACTTTCAGCATTCCCTGGGGACCTTGCCACTCCATTCCCTTGCTGTTCCGCTGCACTCCCCCAGTGATTTGCCTCGGTGTGTTGGGATCAGGTCAGGTGCAATTCCCACACTGTGTCTCCGGTGCTGTCCCCTGTATTGCCCTTAGTCACTGAGGGGCATCATGTCTCATAGTAGGGCCAGCCATGTTGTTCTCTCTGTGGACTGGCTGCTCTACTCAGGAACATCATCATCACGGCCTGGTGGGCCAGGCTGTGCTCCACTCTATCCTCCTGCCCCTTCATCTGCTCCCGTGTGCTCTGATCCAATATGTCCATCTCCCATAGCTGCAGAGTCAATGTCGTCCTTTGGAACAAATTCTTTTCGGGGGAGGGCTCCTTCCATTTTTCAACTTGATATTATCACTTCTTGTTATTTTCCACTTAGAGAATGATTATGAATTTTTTAAATCTTGTGTTAGCATAAATAATGTTTGTTTTTTTTAATTAGGCACTCTTTGTTTTTATGGCATTATCATTTGCCCGTGATGAAATTATCTGGCTACTTCGACATGCAGACAACATGCCAAAGAAAAGTGCAGATGACTTTATAGATAAGTAAGTTAGCAATGGTAAAATAACATTTTTATATATTCTGATTTATGGGCATGGTATTTGAGGGGTTTAGAGTAAAATTATTTGGGTTTTTCAAATTTGGTTTAATTGAAATATTTATATATTTATAGTATGTTTTTAGAGTGCAAAGTGAACTTTAGCTTAAAATAGAGACTTGTCATTTCCCCCCTGTAACCTAGTTGGTGACATGATTATTTCCTTTGACTATACTCCACAGTCTTTCCTATGAAATTAGTTTTTCAGAATGACTCACTACACAAAACATTAAATAAGAATTCATACTAAAGTAGAGATGCAACCCAGTGTGTCATTTGAAATGTCATTCTCTCATTTGGGTCCTCATTCCCTAAATAAGAGTTAGGGAATTGAAGCAGAGAAATGAGTATACAGAAAAATTGTATTTATTTTTAGTACTTACGTTTGTAATTTTTTAATGTGTTTATGAGATGTCCTAATTTTATTTTTATCTTGAAATTTCCTTTTACCTCTTACTTATTTGTTTTGTGCTTCCCATAATTTCTTTATTCATATGACATATAAAAACAAAGTACCAGGTAATAAAAACATACTTAGTGATTCTAAGAAAAATGCTTAGTAGTGATATCAAGAATGTTTCCTATTTTCTGTTCTAACACTGACTTTATTCTTTGAATTCTTTTAAAAATTGTTAACAAGGCACATTGCTGAATTAATATTTTACATGGAGGAGCTCAGAGCACATGTAAGGAAATACGGACCTGTGATGCAGAGGTACTACGTCCAGTACCTTTCTGGCTTTGATGCTGTTGTCCTGAATGAACTTGTGCAGGTAAAAGCCATCTCCCTTTGTTCTTTTCTTCCTTCTAGTAACCGATACGTTTGCTAAACAAGCACGTATGAAATCTCATCATTTGCTAAGTGGTAGAGTTACAAATGTAAATAAATCATGGTCATAGCTTCTCAAGGAGATCATTGTGTAGAGAAGAAACAGTTTGTTGTAGTTCAGTGTGGTAAGCATTATGAAACGTGTGGGCAAAGCTCAGAGTACACGTAATGAAGAGAGCGATTCATTATCCTTGGGAGGGGGTGTCCTCAATTCAAATGACAGCCTTGTGAAAGAGGAGAGCACATTAATCACATTTGCTACTCAGAAAGATCACTCTTGCTCAGCGTGGACAGTGGAATGGCGAGGACGAGGAGCGGAAGCTGACCCGCAGTAGGCTAATCGAGAGTGGATGAATGCTTGAAGTTGTACAGCTGCTTTGGAAATGTAGAAGAAGTGATAGAGAAAATATAATTAATTATTTAAAGAGGAAAAGCAAAAAATAAATACTTTTGCAAGGTGGAGTGATTAGTAAATATTAACCTAGATGTCCTGATTTAAATGTCCAGACTTCCTTTTCCTTTTGGATTTTCCTATATTGATTTTTAATCTTAGCCTGATTTTTCCTACCATTTAATTTTCATCTTGAATGATTTTTTAGGAAAATAGCATTTTATTTTGCTTCATTTCATGAAATTACTGATGTCTAAAACTGCTTGTGTCCTTCTTGCTTTCAAGTCCATTCTGACTCCTGACAGCTCCATGCGTGTAGAGTGAAACTTCCCTGAATAATTCCCAAAGTTGTGGGCTTTAGGGAGCAGATAGCCAGGGCATTTTTCTCAGTGCATTTCTGAGATGTGTTCTTATCACCACCCTTTTGACTAAGAGTAGAGCAAGCACGTAACCATTTTTTGCTTTAGGCATATTAAGGAAGAACAGTAAAAATTCTCTCTTTTAAAGACTACTCTAAAGCTAATGGTTTTCCAGAGAAATTACTAAAATTAAAACCCTCATTTTTTTTAAGCCTACCTAAAAGTACAGGTAAGAAAACCCTTGTTCATGCAACTATTTACTGTGCGTTGTATACAAGGGGGTACAAAACACCCGGAATTGCACTGGGCAGAATGAAGCTTTTGTAGTACGCCTTTCCCCTGCTAGACGAGCATCCAGCAACTCGTTCTGCGTTCGCGCACCCAATGGCCTCACCTGGGAAGGTTCTCATTGGCCACAGTGAATTTTGTTGTAACAGCAGTTTTGCTGGAAACTCATTTTTTGTGATGACCACTTTAAGAGAACGACAGGTGGCAGTGAAATTGTGTTTCCCGCTCAGGGAAAAAGCCACAGAAACTGTTGTGATGTTGAACACAGCTTACAAGGACAGCGCTATGGAAAAACTCAAGTGTATGTATGGTTTTCTCATTTCAAAAATGGTGAAATTTTGGTAGATGACAAACTGCATCTGGATGTCTGTCAACTTCCCAAATGGACACAAATGTCACTTCATAGTGCATTGGACTTTGTTCGACTAGGTCAAACTGTGAATCAAGCTTTCTATTTAGAGGTTATGAAAAGATTGTGTAATTGTGACAAAGAAGGCCTGAATTGAGGCAGATGGGGGACTGGTTTTGCCATGAGGGCAATGCATTGACTTACGGTGCTGGTGAGGAATATTGAAAGTGCCATGGGCCAGAAGAACAAACAAAGCTGTCTTGGAAGAAGTACACCAAGAAGGGTCATTTTTTTTTTTTGGAAGGTTTTTAGAAACAAGGACAACATGCTTTAGATATGTTATCAGGAGAGACTAGTCTCTGGATAAAGACATCATATTTGGTAAAATTAAAGGGCAGTGATAAACAGTAAGTCCCTTGATGAGATGGCTTAACACAGTCGTCATAACAGTGGACTCAAACATAATCATTGTGAGGGTAGAACAGGACTGGGTTGTGTTTTGTTCAGTTTTACATAGTGTTGCTGTGTGTTGGAACCATCTGCAAGTCACCATTCTAAACTAGTTTATTTTCTCTTTTATCCACTAGATGGAGCTCGAATGCTTCCTTTTTTAGAATTACCATAAAATTGGAAGAGTAAACCCAATTTTATGTTACCTTGTAATTTTATGTGAATAATTATTTCTCATATAAACTAGAGTCAAGCCTTTTTATTTATTCATGACAGTACACAACTGAAAAGTAACCAAAATTTCTGGCTCCACGAAACTTTGAAACTATGTTGATATTTACTAAAGAACTCTGGTGGTGGTCACTTCAGAGCTGAAAGGTTGGTGGTTTGAACCCAGTCAGTATCCATGGGGGAAAGATCTAACAATCTGCTTCTGCCAAGATGACAGTCAAGACAACGATGGGGAAGAAAATGCTGTTATGAATCAAAAATAAACTTTACAGCATCCAGCAACAAATATATCATATCAATTTTAGTGTTAAAGTTTGTTCAGTCTCAAAATAATTGAATAATACTGAAATTTTAATGTTTTCAAATTTGGAGTTGTAGTAAGTACTAATAACAAATATGGCCATAATACTGTTAACAATTGCTAGCATTCATTGATAGTTTCTTATTTTAAAATTAACAAGTAGTGTTATCATTATTCATTGGGGAGAAAAGCAGACTTTTTGGAACTTTGTATTGCACAATGCATTAAGTAACACAACCAGTACTTGAAGTCAAGTCTTAACTAATGCCGAGGCTCCTGAACCACTGTCTTCCTTTACAAAGTACCATGTGCTATTTTAATCATTCACTAGAACTGAAATATTTAGAACTAAAACTAATCATGTCCTAATGTTTTGAAAATCCAGTTTTTTCTGTTAGTGATGTAAGCATCCATTTTAAACATTAGTAATAGCTGTGATGCAGTTTATAATGCATACATTCTGTGTTTAGGCTGAATTTTGGCAACTGTATGCATTTGTGTCATTACCACTATGGTCAAGGTGCAGAACTTTTCTACTCTTAAACAGTTCCTTGTGTACAAGTGGATTTTGACTTGGAGGCAGTGTGTTTGGTTTGGGGATTTTATACCATAAAAGTTGATTCCTACAAGGGAACAACAGGTGATCTAAAAATCAATGGTGAGGAGGGTGTAGGTTGTCTGGTGGGGCTTGATTTAAAGCAATGTAGCCGAGAGGAATTACTGAAACCTGAATGAAGGCCAAACATGATAGTGGGACAAAAGGAAAGTAAAAGGAAATAGAGGAAAGAGCTAGGAGGCAAAGGACATTTATAGAGGTCTAAATAAAGGTGCAATTATGTAAATATATTTATATATAATGATAGGGAAATAGATCTATGTCCATCTATTTATATGTTAAGTATTATGGTAGCAGACAGATATTGGACCTCTACTTTAGTGAACACTTGGTTCTAATAAACTGGCATTCCGTGATGCTCACCTTCCCAACATGATCGTTGATGACAAACGGGGTACATAAGCAAATATGAAGAAAGCTGATGGTCCCCGGCTGTCAAAAGATAGAGCATCTGGGGTCTTAAGGCTTGAAGATAAGCAAGCAGCCATCTAGCTGAGAAGCAACAAAGTCCATATGGAAGAAGCACACCAGCCTGTGTGATCATGAGGTATTGATGGGATCAAGTATCAGGCATCAAAAACCCGGACCAAAAAAATCCTATCAATGTGAATGAGGGGGGTATGGAGTAGAGACCCAAAGCCCATCTGTAGACAATCGGACATCCCCTTACAGAAGGGTCATCAGAAGAGACGAGCCAGTCAGGGTGCAGTATAGCACCGATGAAACATACGACTCTCCTCTAGTTCTTTAATGGTTCCTCCCCGCCTCCCCCACCAACCCCCGCACTATCATGACCCCAATTCCATCTTACAAATTTGGCTAGACCAGAGCATGTACACAGAGCTGGAAACAGGGAATCCAGCACTGATAAACCCTTCAGGACCAATAATGGTAGTAGCAATACCAGGAGGGGAAGAGGAAGATATGGGTAGAAAGGGGGAACCAATCACAATGATGTACATATAACCCGCTTCCAGGGGGGTGGAAAACAGAAAAATGGGTGAAGGGAGAGACATCGGTCAGTGTAAAACATAAAAAGATAATTTATAAATCATTAAGGGTTCATGAGGGAGGGAGGGAGGGAGGGAGGGGGAAAAATAAGTTGATACCAAGGGCTCAAGGGGAAAAAAATGTTTTGAGAATGATGATGGCAACAAATGTATAAATATGCTTGAAACAATGAATGTATGTATGGGTTTTGATAAAAGTTGTACAAGCCCCCAATAAAATGATTTTTTTTTATGTCTAAAGAAAAAAAAAGTTGATTCTTTCCTTTGTCCCCCACGACCATTGATCTTTTTCTATCACTGTAGTTTTGCACTTTAAGATTTTATATTAATGGAATCACGTTTCTTACTGGTTTTTGTTTTTTACTTTTGCCTGATGTTTCAGTAACACATAAGCATGTTATTGTATTAAATGATTTCCCATTGCATTTTATTGCTAAAAATATTCAATAATGTGGCATATGCCACAGTTTATCCATTTATAAATTGAAGGATCTTTATGGATTGATTCTCAAGTAACTATTTCTAATACAACTTTTTGTTTCTTTTTCAGAATCTTTCTGTTTGCCCTGAAGATGAATCGATTATTATGTCCTCTTTTGTTAACACTATGACTTCCCTAAGTGTAAAACAAGGTATCCTCTTTTGTTAACACTATGACTTCCCTAAGTGTAAAACAAGGTAGTCTTTTCAAATAAAAGTACATTTCCTACTTAGCTTTTCATGCTTCATTACTAAGGAGAGAAGTTAACAGTTAATTTTGCCTAATAGCTCAAATTTCAATATAATTAATCCCTTTCTCTTTGTGTTCACTTGGTACTTCTGGAAACAAAAGTTTCAGTGGAAAGTGGGACTCTATAATGTTATAAAAATCATAAGAATTGCAGTGGGATGTTGTAAGAAAAAGTAATTAGGCAACAAAACAAAATAAGATACTACATAGTGTTACAAAGTGGATTTTCGGTTCAAACTTACCTGTAAAAGTAACAGTAATGGATACTTTTTATACAATGTTTAGTCTGTGTCAGGTACTTTTATAATGTACTATTCTGTGTATTCCGTTTCTGTTCTTTAAACCACGATTACTGCTTTTAGTTTACACATTTGGATACTCAAAGTTTGAGGCGTTAAATAATTTGAACTTTAACACCTATATAAATTAGTAGAACAGCAGTTTGAGTTCGATTCCATCAGTCTCAAAAATTGGTGTTGTACACTAGCTAGACTGTCTCTCCACTCTTTGAGCACTCTTGCAGTAGATGGATAAGCTACTTTTTAATGTCTTTACATATGTGGTATTGGAAACTTCCAAATTTTTGAGTATTTAGTTTAATAAATTTAACACTAGAATCACTGTGAAGTTGCCTCATAGATACTTGGCTTATAAGGGGATATATTTTTGAATTTCAGTATTCTATATAAAGTATCTATACAATCATAGGATATCTGGAGTTCTCTGGCTCTTTCACATTAACATGTAAACATGGAAAATGGGAGAGTTTAATGTTATACTTATTTTCATACAATTAAAATATAGGATTTGAGAATAATTGTTAATCATTCTTAGCTCTTAATTTTTAAAATGTGATTATAGATTTGTGAAAACATTAATTTAATTTAATCTTTTTATAATTCAGTTGAAGATGGGGAAGTATTTGATTTCAGAGGGATGAGACTGGACTGGTTTAGGTTACAGGTAAGGATAATTTACTGATTTTCATTGTCTCTGTAAAATGTCCTACTCTGTAATCTTGAATGAAACAGGCTGCCATGTTTTTCTTCTGTAGAGTTAGTTGCTGGTATGTGAACTGTTGACCTTTTGGTTAGCAGCCAAACCCTTTACCCTTTACCAGCAGAACCCCGTTCTCCTACATAGAGACTCATATTTGTTTAGGAACAAAAGAGCAAGCAAGGTGTATGAAGAAAGAGGAAAATGGGACATCCAACTCTGTTGGAGAAATCTTGACCAGGAAGAGAGGTTGACAGTATGTAGTAGAAGGCAATATCCAGAACCTAGGAGATTATGAAGATGTCAAAGAGCATGTAGATGGTGGGAGAATTTTGGCAAGTTCTTCTGTACATTACTGGATCCCATTCAATTTTGATCCTACGGTCATCCCTTTTTTTAGTCACTTTCATCTGTTTCTAGTCTTATGGGGAAAATAATCCTTTCTTTTTCATGCTCCCTTCCTTTACAGCAGTGGCTCTCAACCTGTGGGTCGTGACCCACTTGGGGAGTGGGGGTTGTCGAACAATCCTTTCACAGGGTTCACCCGATTCATAACAGTAGCAAAATTAGTTGTGAAGTAGCAACAAAAATAATTTTATGGTTTGGGGGTCACCACAACATGAGGAAGTGTATTAAAGGGTCGCAGCATTAGGAAGGTTGAGAACCACTGCTCCACAGTTTTTTAAGAGATTCCCTTCCCTAATGGAGTTAGACCTTTAAACATCTTCAGAGACTCTTTTATCTACTCTCTTCTCTTGTCTTTTTTGAGATATTTATGTTTTTTATTTAGACCTATTCTTTTTTTTAGTCCTATTTGCTTCAATTGTTGACAGACTTTGAAAATTAGTTGTTTAAATCAGATGGGTTCATTTTGTCACTATTCCTATTTCTGAATTTAACTTTTTAAAAAGAATTTACTTAATGTGTAGATTTTTTTCCCCTCTACATCTACTAAAGACCATTCTCTGCAACCAACCTTTGACATACATAGCAGAAAATGTCCACATCTCCCTGGAGGGATGCACAGTTCTTATGAAGGGCCCCAGAGGAACCCTGTGGAGGGGTTGCAAACAGCTAGATCAACATAGAACTCCATCTCCTTGGAGAGAAAAAGCAGAGGCTTCACATTGACGTATAGTAGGGAAATAGAAAGTTATTGGCTATAGTCCACACTAGTCAAGTGCAGTACATGACCAAGGGTTTCTGATATAAGATGGGGATATCAGTGTCATTATTGTGGAGAGTGGGTCTCTTGTTGAAATCCACAACTTTTGGGGTGAAAAGTACATACTAGAGTTCACCTAAGGACAGGTGCTGTTTGGTCCAGGCACAGAAACAAGAGTTAATTCTCGAAGAAAACAAAAACTTGTATCAAATTCAGCTGCTTAAAATTCAGCAAGCAATGGCAGTTAAAAACAAAGATATCTGAAAATTTGGATGGTATCTATATTTCTGAAAAAGGAATAGTTCTATAGGCTGATGATTTAAGATCTAAGATGTCCAGCTACAGACCAAATGTTTGTGATACTTTGAGGCAATAAAGTACATCTAATGGAGAAAAAAATTGTGTAGAAAGCGGAAACTTAAAAGAAAACACTGCCATCTAATTGATTCCAACTCAGTGATCCTATTGACCAGGGTAGAACTCCCCCGGTGAGTTTCAAAGACTGTAACTCTTTATCGGAGCAGAAAGCCTTGCTTCTGTTAGAAAGGACAGGTCCCATGTACCAGAGCAAGTGAGGAAAGTGTTGCTTCTAGTTTCCAATTAGTACACACATAAGGTTTATTCCAAATTAAAGCATGTTTAGACATGCCTGCAATCCATAGATAGCCACAGATAAGCCTCTCAGTAATCCACTTACCTTAGTCTTGTTAAGGTGGCTTTGTGAGAATCTGCTGTGTTAGTGAAATTCAAGGCTAAGACGCTCAGCTCAGAAAGCTGTAGTGTGACGGTATTTGGACATTCCAAAGGGGTAATCTTGATAGATTTTCTTAAAGAACACAAGACAGTCATGGGATGTTTTGGGAAGATATTTTAAGAAAATCGAAAGCTGCATTGGTAAAGAACAGTCCAGGAAAGTGGTGTCAAGGAATTTTTCCCCATTATGACAGTGGACCTTTTCATTCTGTAAGGATAGTAAGGGCCATCGTATAAGACTTTCATGGGAAACCTTAACCCATCTACAGCACGAGTCTTGGCCCTTTTGGTACCTTTTGGTTCCCCAAACTCAAAAACCATTTAAAAGGAACACAATTAGAGTCAGTTTTGAGGCTACCCTAACTGGTTTTTTGCTGTGGTATAATTTGAAGAATGTAGAATTCTGTAGGAAAGGGTTAGAAAAGTGGAAAGGCTGCTTTCAGAATGGATCTAGATGGAGAATTTGTCAAGAAGAGATCGCTTTGCACGTTGACGTTTGTTTAGTAAAGGTGTCTATAGTGTGGTAGCAGTGCTAGCCACAGCACATTGTTTCTTCTGTTAACATGAGGGTGGCACAGTGTCGCCTGGTGTGTGGCATCCATCTGTCCGTGTAATTGAACATCTCATTGAATCAAGTTATTGTGATTGCATTAATCTGACCTCTCTTTCTTCTTCAACTAGATTGAACATTTCCTTTTGGTTATTTTTTTAATTACTTTTGTTATTTTAGTAACTTCACTTTTCTTGAATAGACTTCAAGGAGAACCACCCTAACCACCCTTATACCTGATTCTATTTTACATATATTTAAAGAAGCTCTTGATCGGAATTTCAAGTTAAGGTCACTTCATATCACAGTTTTATTGGCATATACTTCGCAATAATTTCTAAAAGAATGCTTTTACTGAAACAGTTGGTTTATTTTTTATATTTTTTCTCCCATAGAGTGAAAAAGCTAAAGTCATTGAACTATACCTAAACTAATGTTTTCCCCTTACTTAACAGGCGTACACGAGTGTCTCTAAGGCTTCTCTCAGCCTTGCAGATCACAGAGAACTCGGAAAGATGATGAATACAATAATCTTTCACACAAAAATGGTAGATTCCCTCGTGGAAATGCTAGTGGAAACATCAGATCTCTCCATATTTTGGTATGTTGTCATTTCCTTTGAATAAAAAAATTGGAAATTTTAATAGCCAAATATATGTTTCTGTAGCATATTCTTTAAGGTGGTTCAGGAATAGACTGAAAAATAAAAGGAATAGCAGCTTTTTATTACCGTTGCTGAGAAAAGATGTTTGCTAAGTTGATGTTTTATGTCTGTATTTAATTCTTTTAAGAACAACTTTACTGGTTTGGATTTTATTTTTCACATTTCTTTGAGGAAATTTAAAAAATTCACTTCAAATTTTCCTCAAGATGAAGGAGAGGGGGAAAGTTGTGGATCAGGATCGATAAAGCAGATGTTGGAAATGAACTATCTAGAATGTTAATATGATGATGATATGGTGACTTCTCCCTTCGCCGTGCTGTCCTCCTTGGCCTCTGTTCGTAAATTTTGTGTCTTGTTCTTGACCATTTACATGTGTTCTCCCTAACCAGATATTGTGGATCTGGAAAAATAGTCTTGTCTTTACTTTCTTAGTGTCTATTAGAATAGGTACTTACTAAATGTTTAAAGGAAATAAGTGAATCTGGTGTGATCATACTAACAAGCAGTGAGACCAGGCTTCAAACTCAAGTAATATGATTCCAAAGGTGCATATTCTCAACTCTGTTTTCTGCTTCTTGGACTTTTTGTTCTTTTACTGAAGCTGATAGGGATAACCTAGTATATCCTTTCATTTCTGAACTTCTACAATAGTCTCTGAATAGGCATGGTAGTTATAGATGATTATGAAAATCTTCTCATTGCTATTATTCTGGAAAATAGCCTAGTTCTCACTGATTGGGACAGATAGTATGCTTTAATTAACAGTAAACAAAACCAAATCAAGCCACAGAGAAGGCGTAAAAGGTATTTTGAAGGAACTCATGAAACATCAGCAAATGCACTTTTTAGGTTTTGATACTTTAAATTTGCAAGGATTTTATAAGACTGTAAATCCTATGCTATTATGTCATTCAAAAACAGCCCTTAAAGTGGGGGCGTGGATGAGGATGGAATACCTATTCCATAGATAGGTGCTTTTGAGCTACAAAAGAAAGGAAATTTGTGGGTTTTTTATTTTGTTTTTTTTTTTTTAAATCATTTTATTAGGGGCTCATACAACTCTTTTTACAATCTGTACATACATCATTTGTGTCCAGCACATTTGTATATATGTTGCTATCATTCTCAAACCGTCCACTCTCCACCTGAGCCCTTGGTATCAGCTTCTCATTTTCCCCCTCCTTCCCCTCTCCCCCCTTACCCTGAACCCTTGATAATTTATAAATAATTATTATTTTATCATATCTCACACCATCCAACGTCTCCCTCACCCAGTTCTCCGCTTTCTGTCCTCCAGAGAGGAGGTTACATGTAGACCTTGTCATCTGTTTCCCGTTTCTTCCTCACCCTCCCTCCACCTTCCCGATATCGCCACTCTCACCACTGTTCCTGAGGGGCTCACCTGTCCTGGATTCCCTGTATTTCCAGTTCCTGTCCGTGCCAGTCACTGTACATCTTCCGGTCCAGCCAGTTATGTAAGGTAGAATTGGAATCATGATAGTGGGGGGGAGAGGAAGCATTCAAGAACTAGAGGAAATTTGTATGTTTCATCATTGCTACACTGTGTTTTTAGAAACTATGATTCCCCTCTCCTTCCTTGGAACCAAACACACTTGAAAATAATGTATAATTTTCCATCATTTTTAGTTCATTTGTATCCTTATCTTCTCAGCATATTTGCTTTGCCTGAGAGATGTTTACTACTATTCATTCTTATTGCTCTGAAGTATACCCTACCTATTTTATCAACTCTTTCATATTCAACAGCTTTTAAATCAGGATTTGATTTAAAAAACCAGTACCATGTTATTGTTTACTTGGTAATGTTTTTCTTTTTTATAGTATATAAAAATGTTTCTGTACAATTCAGTGAGTGAGTTTTGATGAAATTGATGCTAAAATACTTTAATACTATGTAAAGCTTATTTTGCTCCTTATTTTAAATATTTGTTAACCCTGTTAGTATTGTGAAATAATTATGTGGAAGGCATCGTAGGGGTTAAAAATAACTTTCATTCTTTTCTTGAGGGAATAAAGTTTATCATTTGGTAACTTCAGAGCATGCCCTTGAATCAAATTATAAAAGATCGTCATAAAATTTTAGCTATAAAAATTATGATTCTAAATTTTTGTTTCCTAACACAGTTTTTATAGTCGTGCTTTTGAGAAGATGTTTCAACAGTGTTTGGAGCTACCCTCTCAGTCAAGATATTCAATTGCATTTCCACTACTTTGCACTCATTTTATGAGTTGCACACATGAACTGTGTCCAGAAGAGGTAATATTCTATTAGTCCTATGATTCATATTCAGTACACTAAGCAGAGCATGCTGCCAGCAATTCACATATTTCCTTAATGTTGGTTTCCCTCCTGATATTCGGAATCAAACAAATTTTTGAGTAATTTTATGGTTAGATATGGACAGATAAATATATATGTGTGTAAGAACATATTGTATTACAGATCATTTGGAGCTAACGTTATTAAAACAATGGGCCAGGTTTTAATGTTTATGGTATTTATATTTTTAATAATTTGTCTTGAATTCTCTTACATTACTATGAAAACAAAGAAACAAAGGCATTTTACTAACTTTTTAGTATTGATATAGTCCACAAACACAGGGGTTGTTATTTGTAAAATAAACACATATATACATGATTTCTGAGTCACTGCAGAAGTTAGAAGTAGCTTTTATTAATCTAAGTATCTATCAAAAAATTTTGTTATATTTTCTTATTGTTCCTTCTCTAATCTTTGAAGAACAAAAAGCATAATCTAAGAACATATATTAAAATTAAATAATGTATTACTTTGTAATTTAATATTGAATCTCTTTCCTTTGAACTGCTACACATGTAGAAAAGAAACGTACCAGGAGCAGTAATATTGTTAGCCTCTTTACAAAGTAGGTGTCATAATCGCCTACGGGTTGTATTCTCTAAGAAGCAGATTACCCTACAGGGAGTTCATTAGGGAGTGATTTAGGGATTAATGCTTGCAAGGGTATTACCAGCACATAAAATAGATTTATAGAATTTTTTAGACTTAAAAGTTGACAACTAAAGTATACCATTAACTCTTATCTCACTATCATCTGTCACATTTAATTGCCCTTCAAATTCTCTTAATGATATCATTTCTTGAATTCATCCTCTGATTTTCAGTGCTATTGTTACTATGGTAGTTCAGATTTTCAATATTCTTTATATGTATTCCTAAATGGTTTTCCTCCTGTAGATATTTTTCTCTTTAAGATAAATACAATGTAACCTGGGTGCCTTTTTTCTTTTAAAGAACCATGAATGCAGCGGTTCTCAACCTGTGGGTCGCGACCTCTTTGGGTGCTCAAATGACCCTTTCACAGGGGTCGATAACAGTAGCAAAATTACAGTTATGAACTAGCAACGACAATAATTTTATGGTTGGGCGTCACCAGAACATGAGAAACTCGATCAAAGGGTTGCGACATTAGGAAGGTTGAAAACCACTGCATTGGTGGCTCTCTCTTACTTCTGAAATCAAGTAAAAATGGTCTCAGCCAGGTATGTAAAACTCGCAGCAGTACAATCTGTAACTGCCCATCTTTCCATTCCCTACTTACTAGCCCACCTCCACAAATCACCATAATTTACAGTTGTCTGTATTTTTTGGACTCTTGACGACTGTTACTTATTGATAAAAATTCATTTTCCTGCAGCTCTATCTGTTGTCATTGATAGGGACTGCACAGTCACTCTGGTGTTTTAAAGACTGACCTTCCAGAGCAGATCATCAGGCTTGTTTCCAGAATGCCCGGAGAAAGGGCTGGTTGAGACTTCAGTACCTTTCAGCCAGCACTCCAGGGCTCAACTGTCTATACTACCTGGGACTTCCTGTTGAACTGCTACCTCTTCCTAAACACTACATTTAAATCTCACCTACTCCCAAAAGATTTTCCTAGTTCTCATGTTAGAGTTCATCTCTTATTATATTTGTCACAGTACTTTGTACCACTATTATAACATCTCTCATCATCTGCTCTGTGACAGTTATTTTAGTGTTTCTTGTCCTTATTTTTCAGAGGAAGAATGTCTCTGGTGAATTGCTACACACTATAGTCATGCTGCTGATGAGTGGCATTATTTCTCTTTACCTAGCAAAGCCTACTGTTTTCTGCCTTGCAAATCATGATTTAAAAGATACACCCAAATTCTATGATTAAAAAGACACATTTCTACTCTTAATATACATAATTCACGAGATTCTTTCACTCTCTGCACCCCTCACTATGTTTCACCCTTTTGTTCTAATTTTATTATTTAAAATATAGACATACATCAGTGTCGTCTTAATTCATCTCTCTAGCCCAGACATTTTCCCACAAATTAACCTTCTCCCTTTTTCCTGCTGAATCTCTCAATTTAGATCGTTTTAGCTAGGTGCAGTGTAGCATGTCTGTAATAGAACTGTTGATTCTCCCCATACTGTTTCCCAAACTCATCTGACCATGGAACCATTTTTTGTCTGTGCTTCTGTGTTTATATATCCATGCTCATCTTCTCATCTTTATCTAAACCAAGTAAATTTTTGCCTGGGTTACTGTAATATATTAAGTGGTCCATATGCATCCACACAATCTGCTAGCTGAAACTCGAGGCCGAGAGCAAATCATGGGGAGACTTGAATGATACATTAAGAAGCCTTACCGTTGACAGGAAGTCATGACGTCACATTTGTATTTTAAGTAAGCTCATTTAATATCTGTAAAGAATGTGTTTCAAGCAATCCTACTTCACTGTTCTTTCAGATGGAAGTAATAGGCTTTGTCTTTCAGAAGTTATCATTTAAAATCTTTCCTAAGGTAGAGTGGGCCAGTATTATTTTGGCCTCCAAATCCCTTTTGACCTGGTTTCTTGTTAATACTTTTAAGGATATTTTAAATAAAAACACAATGTAAAATATGATAAAACTACAAGTAATTCTTTCATGTTCACATATTTTATATTTTGTGCATTTGACATCTGCGACATAGAAATAACAATGTAATCTTAGGAGAGGTCAATGAAAGGAAAACCTTTTTTATCTTTGTAAAGTATTACAAATGCATCTTTAAAATATTACAATATATACTCATGTATAAACCGAGTTTTTCAGCACATTTTTAATGCAGTTTTTGTGGTAAAATTAGATGCCTCGGCTGATATTCGGGTCGGCCTGTACTCGAGTATACATGTTACTCATCAGCATTTACAACAAAAAAATAAGCCCACCAAACTTCAAAACTCAAAAGGTCTAGAATTTGGTAGCTAGACAGAGACGGATTTTAGTTTGCATGTACATTTACATATGTGACCTTATAAAAATTAAGTATACATTTTCTTCTATTATATTCACAAAGTGTAATGCCAGCCCCAGCAATCTTTGATATTTGAATGCCTTGTGAGTTTATTTTATAGACTTGATTTCTTCTAAAAGTTTTATTTAAATATTTGAATTCCTTTCTATTTATTTTCTGTTTTGTATGCCACACAATTTTTTTGTTGTGTAAAATTTATATTTTAGACACAGATTTTTAAATGATGTAAGATTTCATTTATCTTAATTGGGAGTTGATACATATATCATTCTATAAGTCAATCACATCAAGCAGTACTGTACAATTGCTACCACAATCCGTTTCCAAACATTCTTTTCCTGCCTGGACTCTTTGACATCGATTCCCTTTTATCCCCCCACTTACCCTGTACCATCTGTGCCTTCCCAGAAACCCCTATTCTACTTGCTGCCCCTATACGTTCATCCATCTTGAGTTTCTTATACTGAAAAATAAAAACCTATAGCAGATTTAAGAGAGTGATCCCCAGTGACATAACACATCTGTGATAAACCCCAATATGAACCAACAGAAAATGTTGCCAACCAAATCAGGCCTGATGTGCATTAAAGGGGGGAAACCAACTGACAAAGTTTTAACCATTCGAGTTAGGTTTGTCCTTTTTGTCTTTATAGTCATCTCTCCAATGCACTCTTGTTTGGTAACTTTTTCTCTAATCTCTCTTATGGATAGAGAAAAATCACCCACTCCATCCATAGCCTTCTGCAAACCAGATTCTCACAATTTAGACTCTGATATATTCCCTCCTTTGACATTGGATTATATGATTTACGGTCCTTCTGTGACTGATACTGGTTTGTTTCTTCCATGTGGACTTAGTTGACATCTCACATAGATGGATCTTTGTTGGGGGATAAGCCTTTAAGACCCCAGATGCTATTTTTATCTGATAGATGGGCACCATCTAATTTCTTCACCACATTTTGAATAGCAGCCATCTCTTCTGTGTTCCCTTCCTGAGGGCAAGTATTGAGGAGGGTCATGATGTAAGAACTAATTGCTCCTAAATTGCAGTTAGGATTTAGTGCAAACCTAAAACCCATTTATTGGTCTAAGTTTTGTTTTGTCTTTTTAATCTGCCTTTAGTGCTCTTTCCAATATCTCCTTGTTAATTTATGGTAGAGAGTCTTAGGGGTCATCCTCCTGGGGCCTAACGATCTTCCATTAATGTTGTGTTTGAATAGACCCTGGTACTAATTTTGTAAAGCCCTGTTGAGAGAGGGTTATTTGGCCAATGCAGCCTAACTTCATATCACAGTTCATGAATTATTCACTTCTACAGAAGCAATCCTTTCATGACTGGATGCTATTTATATGAACAATGGGACATAAACATTTAAACCTCAACAATGATTAAAAACATCCTTTAACATGGTCTGTTTTCTATAATATTTAAGATTGGATACAGATTTTTCCCCCTGGAGTTTGAAGATTAAATTCATAGTTGTTCATGTTAAGGAAAATACTGTTTTTTAAGATACTTTGTAATTGTGTGATCACAAAATATTTTACATCAAATGTGTAGAAATACTATACAATAAGTTAATTGATATAAAGAATTCTGTAATTTTCCTTATCCCTTACTGTGGAGTAAGACTTTAGCCTAATTTTTCATGTTTACTTAACAATTTTCATCTAAACCACTTTTTAAAATATAATTTTCCTTATTATTATTATTCTTCTCCCTTTAAAGCGACATCACATTGGAGATCGCAGCCTATCATTATGTAATATGTTCTTGGACGAAATGGCTAAGCAAGCTCGAAATCTCATCACTGATATTTGCACAGAACAGTGTACTCTTAGTGACCAGGTAATAATTTAATTGTTGCTTTTAATACCGATAGGGCAATTGTGGATGGAAGTAAGAAAATGAACTTACCAGGTAAACTTTTTTACAGAGGGCATTAAATCAAATTATGATATATTTTATAGAATTGTTTGGATAAAACAGCATTGTTCTCATTACATAGTAATACTTTTTGTCCTTTACCCAACACTGTCACTATTACTGGACACTGTACTGTCCAATTTGGCTAGCCCCACAAATGGCGCCCAACGTGGGGCTGAATCCCACGACCTTGAGATTAAGAGTCTCATGCTCTGCCAAACTAATTACGGGTTCAGTAAGCACAATTGTCCAGTTAAGATATATAAAGATTATAGTAAAGTCATGGAGAATAATTGGAGAGAGTAAAATAAAGAAGTCAGACACATTTCACGGTAGCATGCTCACCTCAGCCCCGCTTGGTGGTCCACGTGCAGATGGAAGACGAGAGGGTAGGAGAGAGAGAGCGATTTACTGCTAACCAAGGCCTGTATGTCTTTGGTGGTGTGCAAGCCCCTCATTACAGGTAAAGACATACATTACAGGAATGCGTTGTACAATAGGCAATACAAGTAATAGGAGGGGTATACACAATGGGCATAAGTGTAACAGGAAGGGGATGAACTAGTGGGGGTACACATGATAGGAAAAGGAGGGACTAGGTATACATGTGACAAGATGGGTCGACCCTAGATTCATGATGGCAGCCTAACCTTGGTCATCCTTGAGTGGGCTTGACCCCCCTGGGCTCTCCTACAGGGAAATAATCTACTATCCTTTTCAGAAGGGAGTGGGCCGTACTTAGGGTGGGACAGACTATACAGGCTGATTGTTCTAGATGGCTGATAACCCTTAGGGATAATAACCCCCGAACTCCCAAGTGTATAGTCATTTGCCACGTGTAGCAAGCAATTAAGTTTGGAACATATTTGGGGGAGACAACTTGGGAGAAATCTTTGTTTCCCACAATTCCCCCTTTTGTTTTATATATAAAATTCAAAAGACGCACAGGGCTACACTGTAATTTTCTATACATTGAAAGCTGTCAAGACAAAATTGATGACAATATTAAAGTACCAAAGCCAAAAACTCGGTTATATGACAAGCACTTTGAATCCAGAGTCAGGGGATCAAGCCTTCCCATGCCCATCTACTATCGGGGGGAATGTATGAGAGGAGTTGGATGCCGTGTCGGGAAGAGATAGAGCAAATAGGAATATCTGCTCCTATAAGGAGATATAATCAACCATGTGCTTACTTTAAGGCAGTACAGCTTTAAGAGGAGAAACTGTGGAAATGATAGACTACTCCAGGAAAATGAACTTGGACTATATCTCCAACTACCAGAGTGGCTGTCTTCCTTTCATGGAATACTGTTCTTCCAGATTCGTTCTGTACCAGTCAGGGAATAAGTCCCAGTCATACTCCCCTTCTGTGTTATATTTAAGATTCAATAGTGTCACAGAGGTGACATGGTCTCTCTTCAACACTTAACTTCCTATAGAAGCTGCGTAAGACTGTGAGCATCAAAATTATGATGGTAAACAACAGACTGGAACTTAAGCTATGTGAGATGCTCTGAACCCAAGCTTGCAGGTCCAGCCCTCTCATGCCATTCACCAATTGTTTAATCATATCAGAGCCAGGAGATACCTTGAGCCTCTCTTTGAATGTATAGAAAATATCCTATTTTAGCTGATCAAAAACCAATGAAATGTTTCCCTTAAACCCTTGCAAATGTTTTCAAATTAAATCCCAATCATGCAATGTTTTATTATGTGGGTAAGGGGTTATACAAAAATTAGTAACATACCGATCACATTTTAACATTAATTGATGTTGCAAGTCCCATGATTTGATCTCTCAAACACTGGACAGTTTATTGCAGCTCCCCTACTTTTCCCCCAGTTCATTGTCCAACTTTGCCTGAGTGGCCCAGAGCTGATGTGAGTTTACTTCCCACTTTTGCATGAAATGTTCCGTTTTGATGGACTCCTGTAGCGCTCCCCCAGCACGGCAGCAGTGGTGGCAATGGCTACAAGTCCGATGATAGCTGCGATCAAGGTTCCCACGAATGGGCGAGGTCTTTTCAGAATCTCTGACATCACTTGCATCACGAAGGACGATTTTGGACTGCTCTCCCATCTGCACTTCACCTCCACCGGGATCCGCACCCCCAGCTTGCTCTTTAGGATGAGGATGCTGTCTTTTGAAAGGTTTACAAGCAGAGCATGGTTAATACAAGTGAACAAGTTACAGTGATGACAGGTGGCACTGCGAGCAGTTTCATTTATGATGATATTTCTTATAGCAAGCACATACGGCAGCTGTACACATGAGACTATGTATGGAGTCTCATTCTTGTGGAAAGCATAAGTATAGCCAGGTTGACTGGTGCCAGTAAAACTTCCTGTATATCCTGTTAGAGGCTTAGTGGCAAGCGGTAATTTCCTGAGGTCCCACTGTTCAGGCCCTGTCTCAGGCTTCAGTAACCTGGGCGGAGAGGGACAAGTTCTCCATGCCAGGCCATCAACTTTGACCTGGTAGTGACAATGCCATTAGGGATCTTATGCCACTCACAATTACTGACATAATCACATGAGGTGATGTTGGAGTCCTCTGAGCAATTAGTTAGAAATTTTCCATGGGGACCCCAATCAATATTAGTTACAGTGTCATTTCTTAACACCTTTCCATGCGGCCCCTGACATTTGAGCCATTTGAGTGTCAGCAATGACATACTGGTAACTCATAATTTTACAGGTTTCCAATAATATCTCCTCCTCCATAGTAATGGAGTTTTCATATTTTGCAAATGCTTCACCCATAATCATAGAAGCCATAGCTGGTTTCATTAAAAGCCAGCCAGTTCTTCCATGCCCGAGAGTTAACGACTAAGCAACTGAGGCTTACACCCACACATAAATGCAGTTTTAAAACCTAGCGTGAAATTAAAATTTTTGCCTTCCTCATTGGGGTGTCTGGCTATTCCATTTCCCCAAGACCCTGGTGTCTACAGAATCATTTACAAATATGACAGGGCTAGCCTGAGTCCACTCCACGATTTCTAGTAGAGGGGGAATGAGGAACATAAGCCCAGTAAGCGTGATTAGCACTTAACTGAGAAGAGACGACTGACATGACAGCAAGCATTGCCTGGAGCGCATGCTCACGGGTGATAGGCTTGCCAGCATTAGTTAGTGTTACTTGTGCTTGCTGGTTCAGAGCTTTTATTTGTCCCCAGTTGGGGGTTGGGGTGAATTGCTGAGTGTTTGATACAACGATGTCACTTACTTATGGAAGGGGCTGCCATCCCTGACTGGGACAGCGTCAGGGTCAGAGTGGTTAGGTGGGTCCTTCTTGTCTCACACCGTGGGCGGACTCTTCTGAGGGACCCATCTCTTCTCCGCCATCTGAAAGGATGTAAGCATAGCCCCTACCCCTAGTCGCCAGCAAGCCTGCTTTCCACACCCCGTCGTCCTTCTCCCACCAGATTTTCTCCGCATCAGCTTTCTCTGTGGGGGTAGAAAAGTGCTTCTCTGTCCGAGTTAGGTTAGAATTTTTTGGTAGTGAGAAGAAATTTAGAGTCAATATGGCCAACTGGAGTTTATTGTATGCTGTCTCACCTTTCGTTTCCCCCTTCTTTTTAGACAATTGAGTTTTTAGTGTGCCATGTGCCCGTTCAATGAGGGCTTGGCCTTGGGGTTGTATGGGATACCTTTTATGTGATTAATATTCCAATCTTGACAAAAATTGTGAAATCTGTTGCTAGTGTCGCAGGGCCGTGGTCTGTCTGTAAGTGTGTAGGAGTGCCCATAATGGCAAAACAGGCTAGTAAGTGGCTGATGACATATTTTGTGGACTCGCCAGCCATGGCTGATGCCCATAGACATCCCGAGGTGTCTATAGTAACACGCACAGCTCCTAGGCGTCCAAATGAGGCTATGTGAGGGACATCCAACTGCCAGATTGCATGTGATTGGTCACCACGTGGGTTTACCCTGGCAGGTCCTTCTCTTAAGTGAGGCGTGTTGGTAATGAGGGCATTCTCTGACAATCTGCCTGGCCTGTCCCCGTGTTAGGTGGTATCTGTCCCTAAGGCTGGCAGCATTATTGTGTAACCTTTGATGTTCTGCCTGTGGGAGATCAAAAGAGAGTAGTGTATGCCTCTTGTGTAAGTATGTCTGCATTGGCATTTCCCAGGGAAATTGGTTCCAGTAACTGTGTGTGTGCTCTTGTGTGTCCTGTGAAAGGGTGAGAGCGTATTCTTACCTGGTTCTGTAAAATGAGGAATAATCTGCCAATGTCAGAGTGTGGATCTCCCTTCAACTTCACTGTTTCAACAAAAGAACAGACTTGTACTGTGTAGGCAGAGTGACTGATTATGTAGATAGGCTGCTTCACATTTTTAAATAATAAAATGATAGCAACTATCTGTTTTCTGAGCAGAGGTGTTACATGTTTGAAAGGGTTGAGAGGACAGGCCCCAGTAGGCTGCCATGCCATTGCTGGAGCCATCTGTGAAGTAAGGGGGGGGATCCTTCAATTGGCTTGTGTGAGAACACCTTGCTGAGGATCCAGGGGGTTCGCTTTCAAAAAACCCAAAGTTTTCCTGGAGGATAGTGACAATCTAACTTTCCCCCAAATTCAGCCAAAGCTATTTGGAAGTCTGTGGCAAGTTCTAAAAGGTTCCTCACTTGAGCTGGAATGTAAGGCAGAATAGGACAGCCGGATCATACCCACGCTGTGCTATTTGCTCCTAGTAAGGCCAGATGACTAGGGCCTGCTTTTTCCCAAATGTATCCACTTGAGAGGTTTATTGTCTTGGGTGAGAGTAGCATTGGGGGAAATGGAGGTCTGAAAAATAACAAGGTGAGTGCTTTTCCTCTGATCATCTCGATAAATCTTTCCTCAACTGATGTGCTCTTCTACAAACTCCTCTTGTCTCGGGCTTCAGGAAGGAGCTCTCTGAGACTGTTTAGCTGTGGGTCCCCTCGTAGGGTATCCAACAAGTGTCAGAGCTCTTCTGTGGGAATGCCTAAAATTGGTTCCCCCAATTAATGTCCCCAAGGAGCTTCTGAAAGCCATTTAATGTCCTAAGATGATCTTTTCTACTCAAGTTTCTGTGGCCTGATTGTGCTCCTATCTACCACTGTTCCTGAATAAGTATGAGGACTGGTGGTTTGAATCTTATCAGGGGCAGTTACCCATCCTGCCTGAGAGATAGCTTCACTGATGTTCATGTAAGCTTGTTGTAGCATGTCATTGTTAGGTGCAGCTATGAAAATATTATCCATGTAGTGGATTATATAAGCTTCTGAGAAAGTTTTCTGACAGGCTCTGACACTTTCCCCGATGAAGAATTGACACATCGTTGCACGGTTAACCATCCCTTGAGCCAGAGTTTTAAGATGGTACCCCTTAATTAGAAGCTTTATGGTTTACTGCTGGCATGGTGAAAGCAAATCTTTCATGATCAGCCAGATCTAACTGAATAGCATAAAAACAATCTTTAAAGCCTATCACAATCATATTCCAATCTTTAGGAATCATGCTTGGTGGAGGGAGGCCTGGCTGCAGAGTCCCCATAGGCTATACAATAGAATTAGCAGCTCTGAAGCCTATGAGCATCCTCCACTCGCCTGATTTCTGTCTAATTACAAAGACTGGGGAATTCCAGGGGCTAAGAGTCTCTGCTATATGACCTTCTCTCAGCTGCTCTTGAACTAGATTGTGTAGTGCCTGCAACTTCTCATTATTAAGGCACCACTGTTCTATCCAAATTGGGTCATTTGACTTCCAAGTTAGCTTGATGGGTGCAGGCTTTACGACAGCAGCCCCAGCTAAAAATTTGAATACCCTAGGCCATGGCGGTCATTTTGGGGAGTCACCTTAATGGGCAACGGATCTCCCTTCTCATATCCGTTTCCTTTATAGCTCATATTTTTCATACTATTCCATGCTACTGAATTCTGTAGTGGGATATATAATCTAGCTTCCCATTACTGTTTGATGGCCTTTAGAATTTTAAAGGGGAAGTTACCATACTGTCTTTGCTGATATCCTTGAGGGTTGCCTGCATCTGGTGGCCTTTCTGTTATAAGGACAGGAAAAGCTAGTCTTGTCTCTTAAGTCTTCTTCTGCAATACCTTTCTCTACCTTTGAAAGCCTAGATACTTTGCGCTTAGGTTCTCCTTTGCCCTTATCTGCTCCCTTTGTTTTAAAGTTTTCTGGCCTCTCAATTGCCTTCCTCAGGTAGGGCCACTGCATGAGCCATTAGGCGATCCTTTAAATCAGATTTAATACCTTCAGTTTTTTCCAAAACCTTCTCAACTGTCTCATAATCATTCTGGCTCATTTTCGCCTGCTTCCATAATGTTGGATACTTTACTTCGGGCCTTTCCTTATACTCATGTCTCCTATCCTTACCTGCTCTGTCTGCAGGGCTTCTAAAAACCCTTAACTTGAGCCCACATGGAGGAATTTTGGATGCTGTAGTATATATATCACACCCCTTTGGCAGTGCAACTTTGTGCAGTTGTACAGCTTATGACCGCAAGTATAGTAATTAGTGCAACCCTACTATTAATGTGATTTTTATGGTTGGCACAGAGAATGCTTATGTAAGGCTGGGGAGACTTTAGATGATTGAGGAATTCATTTGACCTATTAAAGGGCCTACAGTTTCTCTCCTTTAGGCATGGCGAGCTTTCAGAAAGGTGTGCAGAGAAATTAAACGATCATATACACTTTTAAAAAATGCTTTACAAAATAAAACACATAGCAGAGAGCCTACAAAAAATATAGTTTGATGAATTGGTATAAACTGCTTTGTAGTTACTATGAATATAAAGAAAAGTTTCTAAGTCACCTGAGAATCCCCTTCATTCCTCCACTCTATTAATTTATATTAATTTTGGCTTATGTATTAACCATTTTATACTTTTTTGTTACCTAGGAGTGGGTCACTAGACACAAATTTTTGCTCATTAAAAAGTTTTATTTTCTCTTCTAAGCCTTAGTGAAATTCCATCTTTTAATTTTTCTTAAAGTTTTTCTATTGAATAATAACCTGAGACATTTGGCTTATGGAGTTTTCCATAGTCTGTTTTTTGTTCTTTTTATACTATACTGATGGTGAAATTCCGCATTTCTTCCTATGCTGTGTGTTTCTTGTAATGGGGATCTCGAAACTAGATCAGATTTATGTCTGACAGTGGACAGAGGGCCACGTTTGACCACCAGGCCTTAATTTGCCTACCTCTCCTATAGTAACTTCCTCAGGAAGGACTCTGGCAGGAGTAGTATCGCTGAAGTTCTTACATGATGCCAGGAGTATGTGCCCTTTACACTTGAAAGTCCTTGATTACATGTAAAATTATTGGCTCATATTGTTGGATATAACATCCTGGATTCACTCTCTGAGTGTTTTAGAGTTTTGGTGTTTGTATTTGTGACTGCATAATCTCTAGAATTTTGTGTGTTCTTTTGTATGTGGGTTCAAACTTTTTCCCCTTAGTTTTCAGAAAAATTTCTTGAATTGCTCTTTATTATTTTTCTTGTTTTGGTTTTCTTTTTTCAGGGAGTGCATTTTCCGTATGTTGGATCTTTTTGCCTATTGTATTTGTCTCTCGTCCTTGTTAAAAAAAAGTCTCTAGCAATTTCATTCGTACCTTTTCTCTTTTTACCTATGTATTTTAAATATATATTATTTGATGCTTTTATTCCCATTTGTTTCTATACTTGTACGTCATCTCAATTCTTCCCTCTCCCTGGCATCTAAACTACCAAAAGCTGTCACAGTTAACCTTATAAAATACATCATGGTGAAATTCCCACTGGTTTTAGAATTGCTACCATTTAAAATCTAATCTCTTGACTTGACAGACATGCCCCTTTAGTAGCTCAAATAAAGTTTTCACTTTGCCGTGCAGTTCCTGTCCCACCAGCTGAAGTTTGACTAGACTGAACATGTCATGTCCTTAACATGGTTTTAGTCTTCCTTCTACCTCAAATGTTCTTTCTCATTTCCTGCTTTTTTTAAAAAAAAAAAACTTGTAAACTGCAGCCTTGCTATAACTTCTCCCATAAAGTCTCTTCACACAAGATTTACCTACGTTTCTGTTTTTCATCACGGTGTGTGGGGTTCCTGAACTAAGTAAGTGCTCGCTCTCACATACATTGCTGTCCGCAGTGGTAGCATCATAATTATGCGTAGCAAGAGCTCCAGTGGTTCAATGGTTAAGATGCTTGACTGTTGACCACAAGGTTGGCAGTTTGAACCCACCAATAGTTTCACGGGAGGAAAAAAACAATCTGATAATCTGCCTAGAAACACTTCAGGGCAGTTCCATTCTGTCCTATGGGATTTCAAGGAGTTGGAATCAATTCAGGGGCACACGCTAATAGAGAGCTAAGATTTGAATAGTTAACAATTTTTTTAACAATTTATTAGGGGCTTATTCAACTCATCACAGTTCATACATATACATACATCAATTGTGTAAAGCACATCTGTACATTCTTTGTCCTAATCATTTTTTTCTCCTCTTTTCTCTTACATTTTATTAGGGACTCATACAACTCTTATCACAATCCATACATATATATACATCAATTGTATAAAGCACATCCATACATTCCCTGCCCTAATCATTCTCAAAGCATTTGCTCTCCACTTAAGCCCTTTGCATCAGGTCCTCTTTTTTTTCCCCTCACTCCCAGTTACTGTACTTTCAAAGGATTTGATGTAACAAAATAAAATCCCTTTCCTTTTAAAATATAGTTGCTGCCCAAGCATTGTGCCAAAACCATTAGTCAAGCAGTGAATAAGAAGTCGAAAAAGCAGACTGGTAAGAAAGGGGAACCTGAAAGAGAAAAACCCGGAGTTGAGAGCATGAGGAAAAACAGGCTGGTAGTGACCAAGTAAGCCATCCACTTTTATTGTATCTTTTCCTTGTGAGTGGACGATGTTTTCCTTGTGTTCTGTGGCATTAGTACTGAGAAAGGCTTAATGGTAAATTCTTAATATCCCAGACATTTTTAATTTTTAGCCTTTATGAGCCAGATTAGCCTCTTTGTGTTTGTTTCATCCCCTAAATACTGTCGTAACATCTGGGTATTTAATTTTTGCAGAAAATACTTGTAATCGATTTGGCATTTTGTATAACCTTCTTCCACAGTACAAAATACAGTAGGGGGTGAAAATTATTGTCTTTATTAATACAGAATATGATCAATTGTTTCATTGTTGATTGTGTAGATTTGTTAGCTGAGAGAAAAGCCATAAAATGTTAAGATTATTATCCTCAAATAAGATCAGGTTTGTTTAGAAAATTAATAGCATATTGACTGTGATAAAATGTTTGACATTTTATTTACGACTGCTTAATATTTCTTTCAGCCTTGATAAACTGCACACTGCACTTTCTGAGTTATGTTTCTCTATAAATTATGTACCAAACATGGTGGTTTGGGAGCATACATTTACCCCAAGAGAATATTTGACTTCTCATCTGGAAATCCGATTTACTAAGTAAGAAAAAATAATATAAATTTTTTTCTGTTGATTTCAATAAGTGTATTTATTTCTAATGTTTCCTTTTTAAGGTCATCGTTTTTGTTTTGTTTTTAATCGGTAGAACTGCTAGTGTAAAAAAATACTGAACTGGGGATTATCTACATTTCCCCAGTTCTTGTCTTGTCTGTTCCACTGTTACCGAGTTGTAAAACTGGGGAAGTCATTTAATATCTCCTAACCTTCGCTATCATGCATGGAAAATGTATCTCTGTATTTCAGCATGCAGGTGACACAGTCTAATAGGGTCATGAACTAAGTTTTGTAGTTGTGCCAACATAAAAAAAGAAAGGCGAGGAAATAAAGAAGAAGAATGTATGCAGGATGTAGTAAATGTAACTGTTACTTTGTGAACTTTTCAGTTTTATAGATGTATATTGAGTTGTGGTCCAAAACCAAATTAATCACATCGAGTCATTTCTGTCTGACAGTGACCTAATAGGACAGACTAGAACTACCCCTACGCTTTTAAGAGGCTGTGACTCTTCACAAAAGTGGAAGGAGCCTCTTGGTTTCAAACTGCTGAACATGCAGTTTGCAGCCCAAATTGTAATGCACTATGCCAAGACAGTTCCTTGAATTGTGTTGATAAACAAATATTTTAGTGGGTGGGTAACAATAAAAGGTTAGAAAAATCTCAGGACTAGATCCACTTTTGAATATTTTCTAAATCCAAATATATTCTAGAGTGCCTGTAGAACTCCAGATTCTTAAGTTGTAATTAGGATTATATAAGTTAGAATTATATGTGTGCTTCTTTAAATGATACTGTATGTAATAAGTAAGAAACTTCAATTTTATAAACACTTCACCTTGTTCTAAGTTACATATTAAAGAAAATGTTTTAGCTGAGACAGTTTTTGAAGGCCTTAAAATAATTCATACACAAAAATTTGTCAAAGAATTTTCAAATTTTCTGTAATCATTAACAAGTACTATATATTTAAATTTTAAGTAGTATGAGTAGTTATGGAAAAGGTACAAAGCATAAACATATCTGTGAGGATTAAGGAATAAGTAGGATAGTATGTAGATGCACATGAAATTTAGTATCCAGTAATCATTTGAGCAGTGAAATAAGTGACTAATGTTGAACAACGTCTGCCTTTTACTTTCCTTTGTAAGGCCGGTATCCTGGCAGTAAAACCAAGACTACCCTATCTAGACCAAGGGAAATGATGCCCTCTGGTTCTCATTGTTCGCTAGGGATGTGAAGGTGAGAGGGTGGTAGGTGGACAGTGTAGCGACCAGTTTACAGCTCCCTTGTTTTTCTTCTATAAATGGTCTGCTCTATGAATACGTGGAGAATCAAATGTTCTTTTAACCACATATCTACTTAATGATCAGAAATAAATAACTTATTCAGCTGGGTAAGATTTTTCATGCCAAGACAAATAAGTTAGTGGATTGGTTTTTGGGTTTTTTTAACCAATCTTTTGAGCATAGTTTTAGGAGTTAGGAGCAGATATACAGGGATGGCAAATTCTTTTCTTGAGTTGCTTTTTCTAAGCCTCTTTTTAGTCATGAGATCTATTTGCTATCTTCGGGAGTCTATTTTTAAAAATATAAATCTTAGATGTTTACACCTATAATGCTTAAAGGATTTTAGAGAAAATGAAATAGACATGGACAATGTAGGGAAAAAATCCCTTAGGAAATTACTTGGCAAGTTGTTTCTTTTAAATGCATATGGGTATTTAGGATATAAACAAAGCAGAAAACATTTCATTTTCAATGTATGATCAACAAATGATAGGCTTGCTTTTATTTATTTACAGTGCTGCCCTACAGTGCAGAGGCAGCACTCAGCCAGTCAGGAAGAGGAGTTAAACCCCAGATCACACCACTTCCTGGTGATATGATTGAGTCTTCGTTTTTCTCCTCTGTTAAATGATGGTAATAATTATGTAGCAGGGTTATTATAGGGACTGTCAAGTTTGTGTAACGTCTGGTATAATTCCTGGTCCATGACATTGAGTAAAGAAAAGATAGTTATAATGATGCTTTAGCTCAATGCAATGTTGTTGTTTTTTTAATTGACGTGGTTTCAACACACATGTCTTCACTCTGCCACTTTTGGGGAGAGGGTTTAATGTGTACTATTAAGAGACATGCTTTCCATAAGCAAAAAATAGGCCGACAAATTTCTGAACCTCTTAAGTAAATACTCTGGTTGAATATATTGAGACCATGTGTGACCTAGATTATCCTCTATAAAATTAGTGTTGGTGGTGAGCTGAAAGGGAGGGGGGAAAACTAGATGTCTTTGTCAATTCAGTTATTTTAATAAACTGTCATCGATTTAAAATACATATATTTTTTAATTACTTGCAACCTGTTTGTTGACTGAACCACAGTAATAACCGTCTAAATTATGAGTCTACTTATGTGAGTTTATGGGGTAGAAATTATGTTGGGTTTTGTTTTCCTCTTAAATTTTTTGGCGGTGAAAAATATAGAGCACAATTGCCATTCTGATACTTTTCGGTGTACAATTCAATAGTGGTGACGGCTGACTGTTGTGCAGCCTCCACCGATATTTCTGAAGCTTTTCATCCAAACGGAAACCACACCCATCAAGCTATAACCCCCAGTGCCCCGCCCCAAATAGAATCTACTTTTTGACCTTATGACAAAAGACATACTCTTTTGTCATAACTCCTTTTTTAATCAGTTAATTGGGGGCTCGTACAATTCTTATTACAGTCCATCCATCCATTGTCAAGCGCATATGTACATTTGTTGCCATCATCATTTTCAGAACATTTTCTTTCTACTTGAGCCCTTGGTGTCAACTTCTCATTTTTATCCCCTCCCTCTCCCACCCTTCCTCCCTCATGACTCTTGATAATTCATAAATTATTATTGTTTCATGTCTTACACTGACCAATGTCTCCCTTCACCTAATTTTCTGTTGTCCATCCCCTGGGGGGAGGGGATTATATATAGATCATTGTGACTGGTTCCCCTCATTTTCCCCCACCTTCCCCTTTGTCATTATTCTTAACAAGGCAGTCATGCTGTAGTCTGTAGTGTCTGGCTCATTTTAGTTATTAATGTT
Organism: Tenrec ecaudatus; assembly: GCF_050624435.1. Taxonomy (NCBI): domain Eukaryota; kingdom Metazoa; phylum Chordata; class Mammalia; order Afrosoricida; family Tenrecidae; genus Tenrec; species Tenrec ecaudatus. The sequence continues at coordinate 55,422,133 of NC_134542.1, forward strand.
GTTTTTACATTAATAGTTTATACACATTGTGTTTCAACACGTCCATTGAAATCTTACTCTTGTACCATTGCTTGTCTCAATCCCTCCCTGTCTGTCCTGTTTTCAGTCTTCCTTCGTTCCTAGCCCTTTGTACTTTATCCTTTGGTAAATGCTGCCCTGATGTTCTTAAATGATGGTTCTTCTCACCCTGGGGTCAGCTGAGTTCGAGACCTGCAAGGTGACTAAAGGACCTAGTCTTAGGGGTCATGCTAGTCTGTAAACAAACAGTAAGCCTATAATTTTTATGTTAATACAGCATTTTCAAGGTTCCTCCTTATTGTGCCATGTGGTTAAACTTCCATTTTTCTTTATAGCTAAATAAAGTTCCATTCCATCTCTATGGACACACGCGCGCGCACACACACACACACACACATTGCATGCATTTTATTTATCTGATAATGATGGACATTTCGGTTGTTTCCACCTTTTTATGACTGAATAATGTTGCTGTAAACGTTGGCATACATACATACAAGTATAAGTATGTTTCAGCCATTGTTCCCATTTGTGCTGGGAATGTATCTCAAGAGTGGACTTGCTACATAATGTAATTAAATTAAATTAAAATTTTTTGAGCAACTACCAAACTGTTTCTCATTGAATATTCTAATATTTCTTATGCTTTTGAAATTAGGGTTAAAATGCTAATGGGTCCTATTCTATAATTATCAATTTGCCTATGCCACCAATTTTTCCTTCCATGGTTCTTGATTATACTAATTTTTATACCATGGATATAAAACTGGTCAGGTCAGGGGTTGAGCTACTGACTCCAGGTTAACTAAAATCAAGGGCTGTATATACTAAATTAAAAAAAAAAGTTTAAGTATGGTATTTTGTCCTTAAGTAATAAAGGCATTTAATATTTAGATAAGGAACTGCTATCACCAATTATAGCCAGAAAAAATATACTTTTTCCTTAGTGTGACTGACTATTGAGGAATGAAGAGAATGGGAAACTAAGAGCTAAGAATGGAGGAGACAGATGTTTCAAAACTTGCTTATAGAGAGAAAGCTCATAGATCCTGATTCTGATTATAGCCTAATGATGAAAAATTATTGAGAAGTAGCTACAATTTGGAGAACATTGGTGGTCTAAGAGCCAAATTAATCCAAGGAAAATGTAAATTAATCTAGCTAAATATTTTCATAGTTGTTAAAATAACTTGTCCTACTAAAAGTTTTTTTGTTTGTTTTCACTCTGTTTAAATCATTTTTATCCCTGCTAATCTTAGAGTTTTAAATCATTTACAGGAAGGGGGTAAGTTAAAGTAATGGGGTTCCATTTCATGTATGCACAGGTTTATTCCAATCAGTGGATGACTGAAGACAAGTTCTCTCAGGAATACACTTGTCTTAAGCTCAGTAGCGTGCCTTCTTAAAAATAAAAGTCCAAACAAAACAGTGGCTTCCAAGGGGCTCTTTTGCACCAGTGAAATCAAGGCAGAGAAATCAGCTTAGAAGGTTATGGCAACTTTTTAGGACACCCAAAGGGTAATCATGATCTGTTTTTCACAGGGCACAGGATGATCACGGGGCTATTGGAGAAGAGCTTTTCTAAAAATTGAAAACTGCCTTGTTGAGAGAAGGGTCAGGAAAGTGGGATTCCCCCTGCCGTCCCCCACTCCTCCCTTCATGACAGTGTACCTGTTCATTCTTCCAGGGTAACAAGGACTGTCCTACAAGAATTCCTTTGGGAAATCTTACCTTGTCACACTACCACACAGTTTGAACCCCTCTAGGAGGGCCAAATTCTTTGAAGGATTGGAGCACTGGAAACCCTGTCTTCAGAAGCATGCAGGCCTAGCTGAAGGGAGGTGCCCTGTGAGAGACAGTAGCTGCCCATTGTGATACATTTGTTAGTTTCCTATGATTGTGGAAAGATATGTTTTGACACCCTTACACTTACTATTAGAACTTCAATTCCTGTTGTATCGTAACTTTTAGATGTTCTTTTAAGTGGGAAGATGATAATAGCCATTTCATGACTTTGTGACAAATTACTTTAAAAATTAATTTTGTTCCATACAGTAGGTTCAACAACAGCATAGTCACATAAATGGAATTGATGACTTAGTTACATTAAAGGACATGTAACTCCTTATTCTTCCTCTCCCCATAGGTCAATTGTTGGGATGACTATGTATAATCAAGCCACACAGGAAATTGCAAAACCATCAGAGCTTTTAACAAGTGTAAGAGCCTACATGACCGTACTCCAATCAATAGAAAATTATGTGCAAATTGATATAACAAGAGTATTTAATAATGTTCTTCTTCAACAAACACAACATCTAGACAGTCATGGAGAGCCAACCATTACAAGTCTGTACACAAATTGGTAAGAATATTAGTGTCGATCTGTTGGAGACATTTATAATCTTGGAGTAATATAAAATGTCTTGGTAATGAACTAATTAGGAATGGTGGTTTTTACTGATACGTGCTCAATCATTTTAAGTTACCAGTCAACTCCAAACTTTACCCTGGAATGCATATTATAGCAGATACTTAACTAAACATCTACTGGTTATAAATTTGTTTTTCTCTACAGGTATTTGGAAACCTTGCTAAGGCAAGTTAGTAATGGCCATATAGCTTATTTCCCTGCAATGAAAGCATTTGTGAACTTACCTACAGAAAATGAATTAACTTTCAATGCAGAAGAATATTCTGATATATCGGGTGAGCAATGTTTTAAAGAATGGGGGAAATTCTGTTTTGCTGGTATGCGTCTTTTGACTTTTTCTATGAAAACAATAAGATCTTATTCTTCAATTATATAAATGTCTAAGAATTATCTTTGTACTTTTGTGTTCTTAGGATTTTGCATTTATAATTTCTATAATAGAATGTTTCAACATGCTCTGATGTTCATTTTCTTAAACTATTTGCTGTCCAAAGTATGAATCCAATTAAATTTTCTTTCAGAAATGAGGTCATTATCAGAACTACTTGGCCCATATGGTATGAAGTTTCTAAGTGAAAGCCTAATGTGGCATATTTCATCCCAAGTTGCCGAACTTAAGGTAATACATTCTGTCAATTTGAACTTTTCAACTTTTTTCCAAACAAACATTTCAAGAATATGTGCAGCATGCCTAAAAGATCAATTATTTTATCCTGATGTAAAAATTTTAGTGAGATTATAAGCTAGCAGGGAGTTTTCATACATCCTGGTTTAGCTCTGCATTACAGATGAGAGAACTGAAAACCTGGACAGGTGAACCGAATTGCAAAAGGGGACTGAACTCTTTTTTTGACTTGTTCATTCTCTCATTCTTTTATACCAGAGCACTTTTCTTTGAATAATCATGGTCAGAATTCCAGCCAAAGTTATTTGTTCATTTGCTGTAGCTTGAATATGTTATTGCCCAAGGAGTATGATCCAAATTATACTGTTAGTCTGACTGTATTTTCTTATTGTTAAACAACTGTAAATTTTCTCTGACGGTCTCTAATTTGGATGAAAAATGTCTTAGATGCATTAATTTTGAGAGAGGTTTCTTTTTAGCCATTTAGAAATAACCCAGTGCTAAGCTAATTGACATTGAATGAATCTGTTTTCAAAAACCAGAGGATTGTTTGCCCCACTGTTCAAGGCCAGTTATCAGAATAAGTAAGCCACAGAGGATAAACTAAAGTGTCATTGTGTCTTTTTTTTTTTTAATATTGTACTCAATTAGACGCAGTATATTTTGGTGTAAACTGTTAATGCACTTGAGTGCTAACTGAAAAATGGGAGCATTGAGGTTGTCAAGAGGCATGTTGGAAATCCGGCTAGACCAGAGGATGTATACTGGCACAGATAGGAACTGGAAACAGGCAATCCAGGACAGATGATCCCTTCAGGACCAGTGGTGAGAGTAGCAATACTGGGAGGGTGGGGTAGAAAGGGGGAACCTATTACAGGGATCTACATATAACCTCCTCCCTGGGGGGGGACAGACAACAGAAAAGTAGATGAAGGGAGACATCAGACAGTGTAAGATAAGAGAAAATAATAATTTATGAATTATCAAGGTTTCATGAATTCACAAAGCTAGTCTTGAGGGTCCCATTTTCTGAAATTACATAGTGCTTTACAATTACTTTCTTACAGATTTATCTTAGTAACCTATGATATAATCCAGGTTTCTCTGGGAACAACTACATGTATATCATTAGAATTAGAGAAGATGGGTTTGTCTAAATAAGATAGGCTGGATGAACAATTTGGAGGAGAAAACAACAGGACCGGCAGTTCCGCGGGGACATGGGAGAGGGGGAGGTGGAGGGAAAGATAGTGGTATTAACAAACTTAGGGACAAGAGAACAAGTGATCCAAATCGGTGATGAAGAGGGTATTGGAGGCCTGGTAGGGCGAGATCAAAGGTAATGTAACTGAGAGGAATTACTGAGAGCCAAATGAAGGTTGAACATGATAGTGGGACAAGAGGAAAAGGAGAGGAAAGAGCTAGGAGGCAAAGGGCATTTATAGAGGGCTAAATACAGGCATGTATACATGTAAATATATATAGGATGGTGGGGAAATAGATCTATGTGCAAAAAATATATGTATAGGTTTAGTATTAAGGTAGCAGATGGACATTGGGGCTCTATTCAAGTACGCCCTCAATGCAAGAATACTTTCTTCTAATGAACTGGCATTCTATGATGCTTGCCTTCCCGACACAATCGCTGAAGACAAATGGGTGCATAAGCAAATGTGGTGAAGAAAGCTGATGGTGCCTGGCTATCTAAAGATATTGCATCTGAGGTCTTAAAGGCTTGAAGGTAAACAAGAGGCCATCTAGCTCAGAAGCAACAAAGCCCACATGGAAGAAGTACACCAGCCTGTGTGATCACAAGGTGCCAAAGGGATCAGTTATCAGGCATCAAAGAACCAAAAAAATCCTATCATTGTGTGCTCACCTACCCCAAACAATCACTGAAGACAAATGGGTTCATAAGCAAATGTGAAGAAAGCTGATGGTTCCCAGCTATCAAAAGATATAGTGTCTGGGATCTTAGGGACTTGAAGATAAACAAGCGGCCATCTAGCTCAGAAGCAACAAAGCCCACTTGGAAGAAGTACATCAGCTTGTGCGATCACGAGGGTTGAAGGGATCAGGCATCATTAGAACAAAATAACATATTGTGAATAGGGGGAGTGCGGAGTGGAGACCCAAAGACCAGCTGTAGGCAATTGGACATCCCCTTATGGAAGGGTCTCCCGGAGGAGACAAGCCAGTCATGGTGCAGTGTAGCAACGGTGAAACATACAACTTCCCTCTAATTCCTAAATATTTCTTCCTTCCCCCACTATCATGATCCCAATTCTACCTTACAAATCTGGCTAGACCAGAGCATGTACACTGGTACAGATAGGAATTGGAAACACAGGGAATCCAGGACAGATGATCCCTTCAGGAACCAGTGGTGAGAGTGGCGATACTGGGAGGGTGGAGGGAGAATGAGGTGGGAAGGCAAGAACCGATTACAAGGATCTACATATAACCTCCTCCTTGGGAGACGGGCACCAGAAAAATGAGTGAAGGAAGACGTAGGACTGTGTAAGATATGACAATAATAATTTATAAATTATCAAGGGTTCATGAGGGAGGGGGGAACGGGGAGGGAAAAATGAACTGGTGCCAGGGGCTTAAGTGGAGAGCAGAGGTTTTGAGAATGATGAGGGCAATGAATGTGCCAGTGTGCTTTACACAGTTGATGTGTGTATGGATTGTGATAAGAGTTGTATGAGCCCCTAATTAAATGATTTAAAAAAAAGAATTAGAGATGTTTTTCACCTTCCACATACTGAGGCATATTTACATATGTATCTTTTTTTTTAATTACCTAAGAAATCTTATGTGTCATGGACAAGATCGTTGTGTTGTATAATTGTCTCATTAAAATAAAAGTCTAATGAGCTCATTCTGTTAAAGACAACGCTGATTCATTTGTGCTTTTAATATCCTTTTCCTAAGAATAACCTGATTTTTTAAAATCATTTTATTGGGGGCTTGTATAATTCTTATCACAATCCATACATACATCCATTGTGTCAAGAACATATGTGCATTAGTTGCCATCATCATTCTCAAAACATTTGCCTTCTGCTTGAGCTCTTAACATCTGCTGCTCATTTTGAATAGCCTAATTTCTTAAATTATGAAAACAAATTAACAGCAGACATTTGAATCCAGGTTTGGTAGGCGGCCTAGTGATACAGTAGTTATGCATTGGGCTGCTACCCTTAAGGTAAGCAGTTCAAAAACACCAGTCAGCTCTGCAGAAAAAAGATAAGCTTCTACTCCGAGGAAAAGTCATGGTCTTAGATACACAGTGCAGTTCTCGTCTGTTCTGTAGGGTCACTCTGAGTTGACCTCAACTCAGTGGCAGTGAGTTTGATTTTTGGTTTGGTAGGCGGAGTAAGTCAGACCACTTTGTCTCTCGAGGACAACTGAAAAAGCTGAGAAACATGCCGTATATACTCGAATATAAGCCAACCCGAATATCAGCCGAGGCACCTAATTTTACCACAAAAATGGCATTAAAAATGTGCTAAAAAACTCAGCTTATCCACGTGTGTATATGTTGTATATAAAGAAAAGATTGTTCATAAGCTAGAACTAAAATATAAAGTATCTAGCTAAAGTTAATAAAAGATGAGAGCTCTGAGCATAAGGAACCTCAAGATTATACCTTCAGGTTAAAAGTGTACTGGAAATTACTCCTCTCCTCAGGATTTGCGGTGTTAACTGTGAATTTAGAGAACTCCTGGGTGATACTTCTTTCGAAGGTTGAGAAGAGAATTTGGGAATGTAACTACTTTCCAAACTAAACAAACCCCAAAAAATTCACTGCCATTGACTCAATTCCAACTCATAGTGACCCTAAGGAGGACTTGTGAGCCTTGAAATCTTAACAGGAACTAACTGCCTCATCTTTTTTTCTGCAGAGTGGCTGGTAGATTTGAACTGCTAACCTTGTGGTTAGCAGTGCAGTACCAAAAGCACAGTGCCTTTAGGGCTCCCTCTTTCCCATACTGGCATGTAATCATCCTCTTGTTTACAGCATCAAGCCGCCTTTTTTTTTTCTTTCTTTTAAAAAAATCATTTTATTAGGGGATCCTACACAATCCCTATATGCATCCATTGTGTCAAACACCTTTGTACATATGTTGCAGTCATCAATTTCAAAACACTTTCTTTTTACTTAAGCCCTTGGTGTCAGCTCATTCCCCCCCGCTCATGAATCTCTTGATAATTTATAAAGTATTCTTTTTTTTTTTTAATGTCTTACACTGACCCCTGTGTCCTTTCAGCTGCTTTTCTGTTATTCTTCCCCTTACCCTCCTGGAATCGCTACTCTCATTACTGGTCCTGAGGGCTTTCTCTGTCCCGGATTCCCTGTGTTGTGAGCTCTTGTCTCTACCAGTGTACACGCTGTGGTCTAGCCAGATTTGTAAGATAGAATTGTGATGCAGGGGGGGAACATTAAAGAACTAGAGGGAAGTTATATGTTTTGCTGGTGCTATACTGCACCCTGACTGGCTCGTCTCTTCCTTGTGACCCTTCTGTAAGGGGATGTCCAATTGTCTACAGATGGGCTTTGGATCGCCACTCTGCCCTCCCCCTCATTCACATCAGTAATAATTTTTGTTCCGGGTGTTTGATGCCTGATTCCATCGACACCTCATGATCACTAGTCTGGTGTGCTCCTTCCATGTGGGCTTTTTTGCTTCTGAGCTAGATAGCCCCTTGTTTATCTTCAAGCCTTTAAAACCTCAGACTCTATATCTTGTGACAGCTGGGCACCATCAGCTTTCTTCACTGCATTTGCTTATGCCCCCATTTTGTCTTCAGCAATTGTGTCAGGAAGGTGACCATCACAGAATGCCAGGTTATTAGAACAAAGTATTCTTGCGTTGAGAGAGTACTTGAGTAGAGGCCCAATGTCCATCTGCTACCTTAATACTTAACATATGAATAATGGACATAAACCTGTTTCCCTATGGTTATATATAAATATATGTACATATGTACATGCCTGTATTTAGACCTCTGTAAATGTCCTTTGCCTCCTAGTTCTTTCCTTTGTTTCCTTTTACTTTCCTCTTGTCCCACTACCACGATTTTGGTTTGCACGATTTTGTTTTTGTGCTTACTGTTTTTGTATGTCTATTTAGGTAAAATAGGTGGTGTAAAAAAAAAGGAGGAGAAAATCACAGGACCAACAGTTTTGGGGGACACACAGGAGAGAGGGAGGCAGAGGAAAAAGGGGGATGCCAGCAAACCCACGGACAAGGGAACAATAAGTGACCTAAAATCAATGGCAGGGAGGGCAGAGGATGCTTGGAGGGGCTTGATCAAGTGCAGTGTAGCTGAGAGGAGTAATTGAAACCCGAGTGAAGGTCAAACAAGCCTTCTTTCCTGTGGTGGTTTTTGCCCTCTGTTCTTCAATATGAATTGCCTTGTTTCTAAACTGTACCCGTGTGGTAGGAATTCACTAACCTGATTTCTCATGTCTTTGATTCTTCACTCCGTTTTCCATCTCCCAGAAATTTGTTGACATTCCTCATTTTGGTCTTTTTTCCCTCTTGTTCCCTTTGCTTTTGTAAGTTTATAGTATTTTAATTATTTTTTTCTCACTGTAAAAGTTTCTGGGAGGACCAGAATTTTAAACAGAATTCTGTACTTTTCACCAGTAGTTCCACGCTAACATACTTGTTTGAGCATTTCTGTAAGAAAAAAATTTAATTGAGTCAAAGTTTAAAAACACTTAAACTCTTTGATAATGCCAAAACACCACTCTAGAGAAGGTTTGTTTACAATTTCTTGTTGGTACAGTGTATGGTGATCCTTTTAATAGCATCTTAGTCTATTTGAAAATGGAATGATCCTAAATATATTACAGTTCCCCATAAGCATATGTTATATTTTCCAAAAGGCTAAATAGTTTTTATTTTTCTGTATTTTTTGTTTTTATACTTAATCTAAACTAGCATATGTGAAATATGTACATGCATCTTTTGTTTTTATCACGAAACGGACCATTGTTTTTGTTTCTCTGCTAGTTGAGAGTCTTTCTGTTGCAGAGTAAATTTCTGTGCCAGTTAAAAAGGGAGGTGGGCTTCTTCATATTTGATGGTTATGACTAAATTGTACACGAGACATAATCAACAGTGTGCATGTGTGTACTTGGTAAAATGTGTGTATTACTTGCTGGATAAGAAAACAACTAGTCTTCTTTCCTATTGAATTCTTGAGGTGTTTAATTTGGGGGTATGCCTATTGAATCTATTTTCCATCCAATCTCTCCCCACCCCCCACCCCTGTTTGTCTTTTCTTTGACTCTTTTTAATCATTTTATTAGGGGTTCATATAACTGTTAGCACTTTTCCACCCAGTCCTGCCAACAGAATTGTTTTGCCATTTTTCAGATGGGTTCTCTTCATTCTTTATGGAGCACTCAGATACTTTCTTCATGAGAACTAGGAGATTTAAATTTGAGTTGTGCTCCCAAACTGAGTTTTTTTTCTTTTAAAATCCTCTTGTACTTGATTCATCTTAATTTAGATGGTAATATATAGTGGTTCGTTTGGCTTTCCATCTGCTCGTCGCTGGTATTAATCAAGGACTTTAGATATAAGGAATGCTTTATTTCAGCATGTAGGAGACTTGCTGGCCTCCTGGTTTAGCTGCTAATCAAAATGACTAGCGTTGCCGCCTTAAGGATCGCATCTGTGGAAACCCTGTGGAGCAGTTCTACTCTGCTCAGAATCGACTCAGTGGCAATGGGGTTCAGTTTGTTTTGGGTTTCAGACTGCAATTAAGGGGCAAATAAAAATAATTGAAAAGCTGAACTACTTTTTTTAAGAGTTTAAGCCAACAAAAAGGGCCATAGTGGTGTAATGAGTAACTCAGTGGATTGCTAAGTGTAGGATCAGCAGTTCAAAACCAGCAATCACTCTTCTCCCATAAAGATACACAATCTTGGAAATCCAGAGGGCAGTCTGCTTTGCCCTATGGAGTCGCTTGAATAAGAATCAACCCAATGGCATTGAGTTTGGTTCACAGATTAGTGGTTCCCAAAGTGTGGTCCCCAGATGAGCAGCAGTAGCATCACGGAAGGGCATTTTAGAAATGCAAACTAAGGTAAACTCTAGTCTTTACTGGGCCAGCTGTAATATGAAGGACGTTATTCTTTGTTGGAATTTGTGGACTACTATATCCATTTGTCCATTTTTTAGTTCATTATGTTATTCTGTGTCTAATCAGTCTTTTATTCTACTGCTTACTGTTTCCTGAATTCCTCTTGCAATCTCAAATTGATGAAAAATACTTTCTTAATGTGAATATTTATGTTTTTAAAAACTACTGTGGCAACAACAAAAATACAAAGCCAAGAGCATCTGTATTTCACAAACTGTATTTCCTGATTACCATATTGTAATGTTGATGAATGGCCTTGTCTCATTAGCATGCTGGAGGTATGACTACTAACCCAGGATCTCTCCTTTCTTTTTTTTTCCCCTAGAAACTGGTGGTAGAGAATGTGGATGTACTAACACAAATGAGGACCAGCTTCGACAAACCAGACCAAATGGCTGCACTCTTCAAAAGATTATCTTGTGGGTAACTCATGACACTTTGTGTATACATTAAGAAGATCTTAGCATTGAGTATTTTGCCTTTGCTCTAAGTTTGTAACATAACATAAAGAGGAAGATATAAAAGGTATTCGTTAGCTTATAAACAGTCGTCAGAAGAAGTAGAAATTTTTTGTGCTCTACATCAATATATATGATTTACCTGTTTCACTTGTATTCCAAATATAATGAATATTACAGGATATTAATGCTTGAATCCATGAACTTTAGTATATATATCTATATTCATTTAAAAGGGAATTTATAGGTAACATATTTAACTTTTATTTTAAAGTCCATTTATATACTGTGTGCACTTCAGTGGCAATGTGATATACTCTGGAAAATGTGTATGTGCTGTGTAACCTTTACTCCAACAGAGATGCAGAGCGAGCAATCTTACCACCTTTGCTACCTCCCACTAAGCTTCTTTTTGATTTTAAAAATTTTCTCCCAAGATTAAGCAAGAATCCAATCCATTTTATCTTTCTCCTTTTCTCCCCTTCCATCAATTCAAGCTGTTGACAGCGTCTTGAAGAGGATGACAATAATTGGTGTGATTTTATCCTTCCGCTCACTGGCACAAGAGGCACTGAGAGATGTAAGAAACATCACAAATACACTCTTGAAGTTACTTTGCAGTTTTACAATTGGTGTGGCATAGTTACATTTTTCATTAAAACCAGGCCCATTGCCCTCAAGTTGATTCTGGCTTATCCTGACCCAGTAGGCTAAAGTAGAACTGTGCCACAGGGTGTCCGAGGTTGTAGATCTTTATGCGTGTAGTCTTTTTCCTCCCACAGAGTGGCTAGTAGGTTAGACCTGCCGACTTTTCAATTAGTAGCGAAGTGCTTAATCACCAGGACTCCTAGGTAAATATAGCACACAAAAAATAAAGTTAATTGAACTCATTTTCTGTTTTGGTGTTATAACTTACCTAAATATTGCACGCCTTTAAAATTTTTATTTGTAATTAGGGAATTTTTTCATTTGAATAGTTCTTAATAGTGGCATTTAATGCATTCTATTTGCACATGCCTTAATACTTTGAAAAATCATGTGAAAATGAAAAATAGACATAGTTTTTGTGAAAAATAGAATTAATCAAATGGTAATATTTCATGTAAAAGTGATTATGACCAAGTTCGCATTTGTTATCCTGCCTAGGTTTTATCCTACCACATTCCTTTTCTTGTAAGTTCAATTGAAGATTTTAAGGATCACATTCCAAGAGAAACTGACATGAAGGTAAATCATTTCTGTTTGAATTTCATTATTTCTAAAATGAAATATTTCACTTATATGTGAAATAAAAGGTGGTAAAATTTAAATTACTATAAAATTTCTATTTTTAACATGGACAGCGTGCTTTGAAAATGCATATTTCAGAGTTTAAGACAAGCATTTGAGAATTAAATCTCCCTTGATCACCTATAGCAATGCAATATGAGTTGAAAACTAATTTTTTCCTTAAACTGATGATTGACTGTTCATGGTCATAATGCAGAATGAAAAAAAAGTCTTGAAACTGAAAAACGCTTAAAAGAAAGTTATCTATTTATCACACAAAAAAAGTTGTGACCAGAGGCTTGCAAGAACCTAACTATTTCTCCTTGAAAAGTGATTGCGTATTTGCTAACTCATTGCTTGTGGTGGATTTATAAGAGCATAGCTACTGTGAATAGCAAAAATCCTTTTATTCTAGCTATCCGATCGGGCCTGAAAATGGCATCTCATTGTGGTTTTGATTGCTTTATTTTTCTAATAGCAAAAATGTTGAACATTATTTCATGATTTGATTTGATATTTGTTTTAATTTAATCATTTTATTGGGGCTCATACAACTCTTATCATAATCCATACATGCATCAGTTGTGTAAGGCACATTTGTACATTTGTTACCCTCATCATTCTCAAAACATTTGCTCTCCACTTAAGCCCCTGGCATTAGCTGCTCATTTCCCCCCTCCCTCCTCACTCCCCCCTCCCTCATGAACCCTTGATAATTTATAAATTATTGTTTTGTCATATCTTACACTGTCCGATGTTACCCTTCACCCACTTTTAGATAACTTTTTTAAAGATACAGCTATTCAGATCCTTTGCCCATTTTTAATTGGGTTGTTTGCAAGTTAAAAATTCTTTATATATTCTGAATATAAATCTATTATCATAAATGAACTGCAAGTAGCTTTCATTCTTTTTTTTAAAATCATTTTATTAGGGGCGCATACAACTCTTACCACAATCCATACATACATCAATTGTGTGAAGCACATTTGTGCATTCGTTCCCCTCATCATTCTCAAAACATTTGCTCTCCACTTAAGCCCCTAGCATCAGCTCCTCATTTTTTTCCCTCCCTTCCCCGTTCCCCCTTCCTCATGAACCCTTGATGATAATTTATAAATTAACATTTTGTCATATCTTTCCCTGTCCAATGTCTCCCTTCACTCACGTTTCTGTTGTCCGTCCCCGAGGGAGGAGGTCACATTTAGATCCTTGTAATCGGTTTCCCTGTATCTCTCATTCTGAGAGTTTTCGTTATCTTGATAGCATCATTTGAAGTATAGCAATTTTAATGAAGTTAACTTTATTTATTCTTTTATTTCTTGTGCTTTTGGTGTTTCATCTAACCATTGCCTGACCTATGGTCATTGAGATATTTTCTTACTGCTTTATCCTTTATACTATGCATGATCAATTTTCAGTTAATTGTTTTATATGATGAGAGACGGCCCACAAACATGTATTTCTAGAACTTAATCCAAGGCATGCATCACTGAGTCCACTCCAACACACAGTGAGCCGGTAGGACAGGGTAGAACCCCTGTGGGTTTCCAAGACTGTCTCATATTTCTCCCACACCACTTACTGTAAGCTGTAAAGTGTTATTTTGAACTTTATATTGACTTTTTTTTACTGTTACTAGGCATAACCAGTTATGTAATTAGCTTTTAACTAAGGTGTGAGCACTTGAAATCTATATGTAGTACAAAAAAAATGACATTAATCATTAGTGATTTCTTTATTAAAGAATTTATGGACTTTGTATTGGTTTAGTAGGTTTGAATTACTTGTGTCTACTTAAACTTTATTCTTTGTATCCATTCTTCTAAGAAAAAATTATATATAAGTCTGTTGCAATTTGCCACAAAACATAATACAAAGTTTGCTTTGCCTAGCAGTAGGAAGCTACAGCCAACAGCACATCACAAAGTATTTCCAGCTTATTCAGTGCAGGTTAGTTATGCTCTGGCACTTGCATAGGACACATTTTGAACCTCCTATAGTGTTCTTTTGAGCAAACTATTAATTTAGACAATAAATTACTTCTTTTACTAAAATGTAATTCTTCAGAAATTTACTAGAATGTTTTTTATTCTGTAATTCTTACACTTTGTTAGGTTGCAATGAATGTGTATGAGTTATCGTCAGCTGCTGGATTACCTTGTGAAATTGATCCTGCTTTGGTGGTAGCTCTCTCTTCACAAAAATCAGGTAAAAATGCCATAGTTAATATATTGAATTATTTTTCAGTTACCAGAGCCCACAGATGAGTGTGATATGTGCCCATTTAGTCAAGTGCGTTTGAAGCATTGCCTTTGGTGGATGGGAAAATTATCAGTGAAGGAAAAGATTCCTGACACCTGGGGCTTATGTTACAACATAGTGACTGACTGTACAGATGGCATTTAGTGAGATTATCAAGTGTAGGTCCAGAACTGAAGGGGGATTATGACCTGAGTCCGGGGCCTCTTTAGTTTTAAGAACTTCGTGAGAAACGGAGGAATCACCGAAAAGTAATGGAAAAGGTGGGTGGGTGGGAGGGTTATTTTTTTAGAAAGTCAAGTGAAGAAGGAATGATACTCTGTGGGGTGAATATATTATAACAAGATCAATGGAGAAAGTAGGTGTCAGCAATTTTTTCAAGGCCGAAAAGAAAATTATACGAGCTGGGTTGGGGTAAAATTAAGCATTATGATGGTACAACCACTGTGGAAGAGTTTGGCAGTTCCTGTCCCCTTAGACTTGAAAGCAGTGATGCAAACAGACACGTGTACACTGGTCTTCCCTGCAGTACTGCTCACAGTAGCCAACTAGTGGAAGCAATCTCAACCTAACTGCCACCACCTGCCACTTCACTCTTAGAGGAAAAGTGAGACTGGCATTCAGCATTTGTTGTGCAGTGAGGCAGTGTGCACCCTTAGCAGTAAAGTGCCACCTCCAAGCTGCTTCCCTGGGAATTCTACTGTGAATGCTCTGTGTTAGTGTTATTTCCGGCTTTATGTGTTACTTGATATGACTTAGTAGGTTCCTTTTTGGGTCTGGGAACACTCAAACACTTTTTCCCATGTAGAGTAATAGTAATTGTTTCTTTGCATAATGTCATTTGGGCTTAAGGAATGTTTCATATAGCTGTACTTACGAGTTGTGTATAAAACCTGTATATGCAGACAAATAGGAATATCACTGAGCCATAAAGTTAAATGAAGTCCTGATACATGTTAAAATATAGATTAACCTTGAAAACATGCTAAGTCAAATAAGGTACTCAAAAAAGAGCAGTACCATATGATCTCACTTAACATGAAATAACAAGTATAGACACATGTTTAGAAACCAGAGTGTAGTTAGTAATGATTTTCAGGAACAGAAGGGACTGAAAAAGGCTAAGTCATTGTTTAGGTAGCAGTATGTTTCTGTTTATAATTTTGTGAAATTTGGCAATGATTGTAGGTGATGGTTTTACAACATTAATGTAATTGATAGTACTAAATTGCACACCTGAAAAATGTTGAATTGTCAAATATATACGTTTGGTATGCTGATGGGGATGTTCCACTAGGTAGCCAAAAATTGATACCTAAAAAATTATATGCTATTTTAATTGGACTAGAGATACTCAGTGACAAAAATATTATATTAATCTATAATATTTTATATTTATAACCTTTAAAAAATCATCCATTTGAAATTGTAGTACCGAAAATGTTTTAGGCATTACTGGATTTATCTCTAAAATAAATAACATTCCATGGGTCCTAAAATAACCCCTCTCACTGCAGAAGTAGCATGATGCTTGACTCAAGTAATTGGCTCTGTTTTACCGCTTAATGGTTTTTGTTTCCTCTTTCATGAGATAATATCACTAGTACTTGATTTGCTAGCCTTGTATTTGTTATAATCAGCCAGATTTTAAAGCATCCACTGTTTTCTTGTATTCATTTCTTACCTGTTACATCGAATAATGGGATGTAGCTAAAAGTTCAGGGTCACAAGGTAAGGCGGGCCTACCTCACCCACAGGATGAGAACACAGTGTCATGAAGTTTTAGAGAGGGTTATGTGCTCAAAGGTTTCAGATAGGACTTGATATTTTCACTCGTGACTGGTTCCTTCTGTCTTCTGAAAGAGGGCACTTGGAACTATTGTCCCTTTCCCACATTTGTCTCTTTAAATAGTAAGTTTCAACTCGCTGTTTTAACTATTTCAGCGGAGAAAAATGGAAGAGGGTTTTTTTTTTAATTTAAGAAAATTAATTTTCTGAACTGGAAGTATATTTTCTTGTAAAATGGTAAAAGTGTCGGTTTTTAATGAGAAAATTAAGGTTTTTAGGACCTCAGTTTTCTTATTTTCTTTATAATCTTATAATGCTTAAAAACATCTTATGGTTTTATTAGAGGTCTTTGACAATAGCCAGTAGTCGTGTATATTTTTCATCTTTCTATTTCTCTTGTCAGCCTTGTGACCAGTTCTGTCATGTACCAAGAAACTAATTTGTACAAAATACAATTTTGGTTTGTCTGGCTTTTATTAGTAACTCTTCCCTGACTTTGAAGAAATACATTGGCTTCTTTCTTAATTTTTCTGTCTTAGAAAACATTAGCCCAGAAGAGGAGTATAAGATTGCCTGCCTCCTCATGGTCTTCGTGGCAGTTTCTTTGCCAACGCTGGCTAGTAATGTGATGTCTCAGTATAGCCCTGCTATAGAAGGTAATAATGGTCTAAATTGTTTTGGTAATGGGAAATGGGTTTTGATATGTAGGTAATTTTATCTTTATGTACTTGTTGCTCTTTTGTAATGTGTTCTGGTCACGTTTTTCCAGTTACTAGCAGTGTGGCCTTTGGTAGTCCGCTTCTCTTTCTGTAAGCTCCGGTGAACTGATACCTGAAATGTGCACAGGAGCACACATGGGCCTGAGTGTAGAGGTGGCAGAGCATGGTGAGGGGCAGCTCACTTTTTGTCTATTAAGGGTTGAATGAATTAGCTAGGAACTTTTTATTTATTTAATATTTCCAAGACATTATGAAACTAATGTGTGATTTCATTTAGAGGTTTTGAAAATATTTACTTGTTTAATACAGACATAATAACTTGTTGCTCTCTTGGCACACTATTGTTACGGAAAGAGACAGGCTCCACTCGAGCAGTTGGCTGTGTTCCCATTGAGGGAGGGAGGGGAAGAGGAGAGTACAGCAGGTTTTGACCCTAAGCCTGCTTTTAATCATGCACTATGTAGATAGATTGTGAGGTCCGTATGGGTGTGCTTTCTTATGCATTGTTTGATACTGTAGAATTGCACTAAAATAAACAAGCCTATTTTTCATTTCTCAGGGCACTGCAACAACATACATTGCTTGGCCAAAGCCATCAACCAGATTGCAGCTGCTTTGTTTACAATTCACAAAGGGAGCATTGAAGACCGTCTTAAAGAATTTCTGGCGGTATGTATAATAAAGTAACAAGGTGCTCTTTCAAGATGACTGAAATACAGAACTACGGGAAATAACGCTTCTTTCTATTCTTACATGATGGCATATATATCCTTCTGATGGCATTTCTTTCTTCGGCATATGAATTTAATTCTGTTTAACAAATATATTAATTGATTGAAAGAGGAACAGGTGAAAGTGGCGAACTTAAAACCAAGGAACACACAGTTTAACATTTTTTTTCCTTGAACTTGGGAGTCTCTTTCCTTTCTAAAAATGTGCGCTTTTTAACATGATCATTGGAGGGCCCTAGAGCATTTTCCAAGGGTTTTGAAGCAGGAAAACCCAAAGGCAAGAGACAGTTGTAACAAAGAAAGAATGTTCCATATAAACATACATATTTTTTACTTGTTTGTTTATTTGGAGAAGGCTACCAATGGTGACAAACCCAAAAGTAAGAATGAGGCTCTCTATCAGAAGAGGAATGCTAAATTGAGCAGCGAGAGGGTTAGGTTCTGTTTCAGCACAGCTCTTTCCCTTATCGGTTTACCATCTGCCTACACTTCACGTCAAGGAAAGATGCACCATAGTGTAGCTAGCACTGCAACATTTGCTTAAGGTGTAAATCTTGTTAGCTTAAAAAAAATGTTTTCTAATTTGTAAAGCAGATTATTGTATTGAAATACAATAGCTCTTTCTTCAAAGAAAGCAATATTAAGACTGAGTTATTTTTTAATTACCATTGTCTTCATATGGGCCTAATGTCTTAATCTCACAACGTTCCTATTAATTTGAACTGTTTGAACCTTTTTTGTTGTTATTTGGACATGAGGAAATATAGTTAATGTCGATACGAGATAGAGTAAGTTATTTGAATCATTTAAAATAGTTTTTTTTAAATTTAAGACTAAGAAGAATGTTCAATTACATGTATTATTGTTTAGCTTATATATTCATTAATAGCTCTAAAGTACTGCTTGAATGTAAAATAACTAAACATGTCATATTTAATTGCTTATTCTCATAGCATTGATTCGCTGAAATCTGTTAGAAGTTGAATACTGAAAATAAATTAGTATCAAATGAACATTTCAGTTTTTTTAAAAGCACACATTTAAAATGTTTGTGTATTTTCAAGCTTGCATCCTCCAGTCTTCTGAAAATTGGCCAAGAGACAGATAAAACTACAACAAGAAATAGAGAATCTGTTTATTTACTCTTAGATATGGTAAGCTTTATTTTATTCGCTATTAATAAAGAAGTTGTTTCTTGGTATTTGAGTGGTTTAATAGTATAGCTAAAATACTATTTTGATCCCTGTGGTCATTTTGCTCAAACTATACCCTTTCTAAAAGTGGCTGAAAAGATTGGCATCACTCATATCTGACCATTATGGTAACAATGTAAGAAAGAGCACAACAAAATAAAAGATGAACATCATATATTCTGTATATGAACAGTTCTCTCCACTTATTGAAAAACACTGGGCTTCATATTTTTCACAGGCATTACTTTCAACTCATCGTTTTTCTAAGTTTTTTATATTCTGACTCCCATGTAATGTAACTTAAAATTCTCTACTGAGTTAGTTCCTTGTCTCCTACCATGTCTTTTCTCTCATTTCACATAATTTCCCTTACCTGAAGATATCTGGATCTATCCTAATAACTCAGAACTTACAGCTTAAATCTTTTTTTTTTTTTAGCTCTCTTAAATATCCTGGCCCACATTAGTCATTCTTTAAAAAAAAAAAATTAAAAACCTGGAGGATTTTAAAGTTTTCCAGGAAGCCCTAGTTCACTGGTTCTCAGCCTTCCTAATGCCGCGACCCTTTAATACAGTTCCTCATATTTGGTGACCCTCTTAACCATAAAATTATTTTCGTTGCTACTTCATAACTGTAATTTTGGTACTATTATGAATCGGGTGACCCCTGTGAAAGGATTGACTTCCCCCCCCAAGGGGTCGCGACCCACGGGTTGAGAACCACTGCTATAGTTGGTCTTAGGAGCTCTGGTGATATAATGAGTTATGCATTGAGCTACTAACTATAAAGTCTGGTTTGGACTCACCATCATCTCCGGGAGAGAAAGATGAGGCTTCTTACACCTATGAAGCGTTACAGCCTTTATGTCCTATGGGATCACTGAGTCGTTGAAATGAGCGTGAGGTCTTGAGGTTCCAGGTGACCGACCGTATAGTCTGTTTTTCTAGCTGACTGGAGTTCCCGGCTAGACTCTGCGTCTAACATTGTGGAAGACAGTGGAAGTGTTCAATATGCTGTGTTGAGGTAGTGTTTAATTGAAAAGTAACATTTAATTTTATAAAGGAACACACAATGGGGTGTTTGCATTTCAGATATTAAAATAAAAGGAAAGCCATTTGTGTGTCTAGTAGGAACATTTCAGTAATTATGGTGCTGAGTTATCAATAAATATCCCCATTATAAATAACATGAATTTTGGTGCATTTAAAAATTTTTTCAGATTGTGCAGGAATCCCCATTCCTAACAATGGATCTTTTGGAGTCTTGCTTTCCTTATGTCTTGCTGAGAAACGCATACCATGCCGTCTACAAGCAAAGCGTTACGTCCTCCGCATAGCCTATCTACTGTCGAAGACAAGCACGCATTTTTGTTGCCTCGGTTTACCTGTAAACTGTGCAGCTATTCTACCTTTAAGGCCTGAAAAACAGTTTTGTGGGTTATAAATTTCTCTCATACAGTTGTATTTTCTGATCATTGGTTTCTTAAATATGGTTGTACTGCAATAAAACTTGGTTGATTTGGTCGCATATTCACTGAGTTCACTGAAACTGTTCCTATAATTTAGAGTATCACTTGTTTTAAAAATATACATTATCTATATGTTTTTGATATTTGATAATGAAAAAATCCTTTGCTTGTTTATTTCTGAAAATAAGTGTATTTAGTGATTATTTTAGATAGTGGTATAGCATTCATCTGTGTGTAAATTATTTCATATAGGGAAAAGTTCTGATCTGTACCTATGGTTCTCATTAAAATCAAAATTGGATGTGCATTTCTGTGATGTTATGAATATATTTCTACTTTTTCCTTATTTTAAAACATTTGCCAAACTAAACACTATAACACAGTATGACATTAAAAATGTTAACAAATTACTCAGCATTACAAGCAGACTATGTCCCCCCAAATTCTAAAGTAGCAGCATATCTTGTTGCTTTTATAAAGCTTAGTGATAATTTATAGACTAACTTTCATGGCGCCCTATTGGCATTAGCACTACCATTGTACCTTGCTGTATAATAAATGATCTTAAACATTTATCAACTGTTGATACAAATGTTAGTCTCTTAACCACTTTTTATATGTTTTAAAATTTTGAAATTCAAGTGTACCTGCCATAACATAAAATAAACACTAGACTGTATCACATCTTGAATGATTTTTTTAAATTTCGGACCTTCAAAAATTAATTAAATAATCTTAAGGTTTTAGGACTACATTCTATACCACATAAAATATCATAGAGTTAGTTTAAGTGCTTTGCAAAATATCCACTGGAAAATAGATTAAAGGTAAAACAATTATTTTTTTATTATTTGAAACTAGGTAAACCATGTAGGCTATCAGCTTACTAATTGTTCCCTTAAGCAAATGGACAGTTACTTGAACAAGTGAAAGGTACTGAACGACCCTGGAGCTGGGAATGTTGCTGCAAATGGCTCCTTCTGTTGATCCTGAGTAGGAACGACATAAAGGACCTATTGCTGGAAAGTTGGCCTGGGGCGCAGAGAAGTCCATTGTGTCTGACAAGTCACCAGATGGTTTGCTGTGTGATTGGCATGGTAAAGCCTGCTGCTCAGCAGCTTTGTATCTGGCTCTCTGTAGAGCTGCTGCTGTTCCCGCTTCCTGTGTGTGCACTGGTAACTTGTGTTCCCATCACAGAAAGCTGCTGTGGACTCCATTACAATGCTTTGCATTGTTTAGCTTTAAGAAAGTAGAATGAAATCAAGGAAGTAGAAGATTGTCATACTATTTTACATGTGCCTTGTCTAGTATAAACTTAGAGCAGGAATAATGGTCAGTGTTGAAAAAATTCAATGGTAACTTTATTTTTAAGAGGAGGATATTTAAATGAAAATGTTTTGGGTTTTTGTTTCGTTTTGCTTTATTTTTAGGAATAACCTGATTACAAAGGGAGTAATCAAAACTAAGAAGTAATTTTGTTTGTTTTGAAATATTAAGTTTCTAGATGGGAATAACTATCAGTGATATTCTGAGAGGGAGAGTAGGCATTTTTGTCTATGCACATTTGTGGGGATATGTATGTATCATCGTATGCAAAAGTGACCCGTTACCACTATTCAGACCAAGAGGCAAGAGAAGATCACGTGTTCTTATTTACATGAGGTTGTATTGGTCAAGAAAAAAACCCTTATGTACCTATACAGATCATCTGGTACACTATTTGATTATTCTTTACAGAAAGTTTATTAAAAGGCAAAGGTAACAAAAAATGAATAAGTAAATAGTCAACTATTTTTTTAAAGAAAAAAGTCTACTTTTCCTAAATCAGTAATTATTTTGAGCCCTTGACATAATTAAGCTATCCTCCAACGCCAATTTGTAAAGTCGTTTACTACATTTCTGCCCTGCATTCCACCCCAAATTTCATTTTATGGAAACTCCTGCTTAGCAAAATGATTTAACTCCTGTTTTG
The DNA here is from genome assembly GCF_050624435.1 of Tenrec ecaudatus. Classification (NCBI taxonomy): domain Eukaryota; kingdom Metazoa; phylum Chordata; class Mammalia; order Afrosoricida; family Tenrecidae; genus Tenrec; species Tenrec ecaudatus. The sequence continues at coordinate 55,444,237 of NC_134542.1, forward strand.
TTTTAATAAAGGTAGTTTTATTATATATGCAGAAGAAAGAGAAGTCTGTTATATTTCACTTAGTGTTCTTCTGTTAACCTGTTCTTTATTGTGTAGCATATTTTCCAACTCTTAAATCAGATATTTTTCCACATGTAACTGTTACAGACTTCTCTGTATTGTGTGTAGATTATATTTGTGTATACGAAACACAAGTACAAAGGAGACAGCTTACTAGGCTTCCATCTCATTGCCCAGAACAATTACATTGGTTCCTTAAGTGCTTCCCACTGGAACGTCCCTCCTAGATTCAGACCGGATAGCTCCAGATTATGCTGGAGATGAGCTCGCATAGCCTTACCACACATTCCTGATTCCTTCTCGTCAGTACCCTTTTGGTAGCATGTATTGAGTCTGAGTGCAATCACCTTTTTCACTTCTATGAATGCCTTAAAGTAGATAGCAGGTTTGTTGCATCATTATTTACCTTTAGTCAGACACCCCCCCCACTCCTGAAAATACTAGGGGTACCACAAAAATGGAATGCCCCCCAAAATGTTTTTAGTTTTTTTTAATAAAACAACCTTATCACCTTCAAAGTACTCACCATTACATTTAATACATTTGTCAAATCTATGATTCCATTCCTGGAAACACTTCAAACTCATCTGTTTGGATGCCGACAGCACTTCCTTTATCTTCGCCTCTTCTAATGGAAGTAAGTCACATGGAGCAAGGTCAGGTGTGTGGGGCAAGGGAGGCTTACTGTTTTTTGCCAAAAACTGGTGCACTGAGATGACTGCTTGAGCAGGTGAATTGTGGCAAAACCAGTCCCCTGTCTGTCACTAGCCAGATCTTTTTTTTTTTTGTCACTTATGCAAACTTGAGCTTTTCCCATAGTACTGACCTTGTAAGCTGTGTTCGCAGCTTAAAACAGTTTCTGTGGCATTTTCCCCCTGAGCAGGAAGCAAAATTTCACAGCCAAATGCAGTTCTCTTAAATCGGCCATCACAAAACTCAAGATTTAAACAAAGCTGTGCTTTTCTGGAAAAAGACCCTGTGACCAGAGAGAGCCTGCCCAGGCAAGGCTACTTGCCTCTGAGGAGTTACTTGCTAGATACTCGCCGAGCGGGGGAAACATGTATGATGAAAGTTGTAGTTTTGGGGGTAACCCTTCGTACACTGCAGTGAGAAAGGCTGATGATCAGACGTGCTCAGAACTCCATTTGGTAGAAATGTTCTTGACTGTGTTGAGAGGAAATGGTCATTTTTTTTGGTCCTGCGGAGAAGCATGAAGTTCAAGTAGGTGCTGATTACTAGCTGCTAGAAATGAGGGAGCTGCTTGGTGACCCAAAGAAGTAGCTTCTGGGTTAATTTCCAAAGGGGTCTTTAAAGAGCCAGGGGTGTTTCTTTCTTTTGGGGGTGGATGAGCGGGTGGGAAGCTCCTTGTATTCACAGACTTAATGGTGAGAGTGTTCATAGTAGAACAAAAGGATACACAGCACCCTGTTAGAAGAAGCTGAGACTTACCTAGAAATGTAAGTGAAATACAAAGAACAGCTATCCAAGTAATCACAAAGTGACTTCTCAGGCCAGTGCCCGGAAATAGGGAAATGATCTTTACATCCTGGTGGCTCACCTCTAATCTAAAGTTCATACTTATCTCTTTGCGCAAATACCCAATGCTCTTCTCCTGTCACCAGTACAGGGATTAGGAAGTCTTGAAATTGTATCCTATCGGTGTAGCATCTATTCCGGACTGCAGTGGCAGTGCCTCTGGCAACTGATCACACGGCGACCAGCGGCAAGGCTCAGAGCCTCTGAAAATGGCAAAGCACTTGGAGAATGAATGCTGCTCTTCTAGAGGTCGCGCCAGCCCAGGCAGCGGGAGGAAGAAGCTGGTGATCTCTACTGAGAGTTGCTACTCATCGAAGCCAAGCCAGGTCCAAGGACTGCCGGCAGATGAACTGAGAGCATGCCTCCTGTCCGAAGTGCACTCCTGGAAGGGCAAACCTGGGCACTTACAGCCCTGGAATGTTACAAATGGAAGTTAGAGAAGCGTCCAATTCATAGTCTGTGGATTCTGCTTCATATATTAACCTCAAAGTAGAATGTCCTCAAAATGTGTGCAGAGAGCCAGCCCTCAGGAAGGGGTTTCACAGCCTTTCTGGGTGAGACTCAAGGAAGTACCTGGATTACAGGGGAGACCGGTAGGAGCATTTGATGGCATGATTGGATTCCCAGTTTAAATGCTCTCACTTTTTATAGATTTTGATTGGATTACATGTAGTGCATTGTATATTTCCTCAAATATGAGTTCCTAAGAACCCTTATATTAAAGTTTCATTGTGTCTGAACTCTTTCTGTTGATTTCAAAAGTCCATTGTTACTGAGTCCAAAGCAGCAGCTGTCAGCTCGTTATTTCATCCCCATTTCCCTTCCCCATCCCACATAAAATAGAAAGCTTAATTTTGTCATGCCTATACCATCAGGTTTGCAAATACTTTTTGAATACACTATGAGCCAGATACGTAGGACAAGTGTGAGTCAATGCATGGTCCACAGCTTTAAGTGACGCAGACAGGTATCACAGCTTACAGTGGAGAAGAAACATTTTACATTTGATCTTGACCAAGTATGACTGTCACCTGATGCAGGAGACAGTAAAAATGACAACAATGACGATAACGTGTTCGTGTCGATAAGAACAGAGTACCAGGGAGAATTTCAGTGTTGATCATAGCCATGCACTAGAAAATTAGTATGAAGTTATTAGCAATAAACAATTTACACTTAAGAGTTCAATTTTCCTTCCATCCTTTTTTGAAGTTTGGTTACTGTATTTTGTATATATATATATACTTTAATTTGGTGCAAGGTGTGCATAGCAGAATGAAAATCTAAATATTAGTGGGCATATTTAGTACAGTGACTAAGGAGTAATAAATAATTTTGTCAACAAAAGGTACATCCAAGTCATGGCTATCTGCCAAACATTTTACAATTCTATCCTCTGAAGAATGCGTGGTAAGTGTATTCATCTATCACAATAGATTGCTGAGCATGTTAATTATATTTTCTAATTCACATTTTCTTTTTCATTTAAAAAAATACCGTGCTCAATTCTATAACTTTTACAGGTCTTTGGAAAAGATTACTGCCCAACAGGATTATTACAGTGTGCTCAAAGATGGCATTTGTACCTCGTTGGCATGTAGAACGCTGTGTGAAACCTCTCTGATCTCTGCTGGCTTTTTAGCTGAAAGGATGTTGAGGTCTTTGGCACTGGCAAAACCAGAACTGGTCGCTGTTAGAGTTGACCAGTTCTAGCCAGGGATAAGAAAGTCTTTGCTAAAATTGGTTTATTAGCATATAGTGGGCAACATATTTTCTTTACTGCCAAAGGATATTTATTTCATGTCAAGAATCCAAAATTCTTGCTAATATACAGAGTTGTTTTTTATAAGTTTACCTCTTTTTTTCCTCCCCTGTCCTAAGCAACTCAGTTTCAGTTTTTTTAAGTAGAAGGAATTCTATGTAATGTAATTGATACCATAATCACTCAACTGGGCAAAAAATTTCAAGGACTACATCTGCAGTTACTCGTTTCTTTTTCCATATCCTACTCTAAAATAATTGCAAGCATGACAAGTATTGTGAAAAACAGATGATGAAAAAGTCATTAAGTGGCATCCATGTATTAGAAACGGTGCTGACAGTTCTTGTTTTCAAACAAAATAAAGTAAAATGTGGATTTTTAAAATATTATGAATATCAAATTTATTGGAGTAGCTGTTACAGAACAGTCCACAAAGGCACATTGCCTGCAGTGTATAGGTTCTTTAATCTCCATGGCAAAATATTATCAAGGTGAGTGAGTATTCATTTATCTAGCCCATTCAAATGACTTGCCATGTGGTATCAATATCTTCCCTAATGCAGAATCCTGTATGGACAAATGTAAGATTAGGGGTTATTTAGCATGCAACCTGAGAAAAACAGAAGATTCCAAAGCTAATTGATGACTTTACTATCTTTATTGGCCCTTGGTCCAGCAGACATTGTTACATATGTAAATCCCAGAGGTAATCAATGTAACCGCCTCTTTGACAATGAGACGTGTGCCTTTAGTTGAAACAGTTGATGGGAAGGGGTCCCAGGAACTGATGTGGTTTAGGCACTCGCAGACGCTCGGTTTGGACCTCAGCTCTAATTGGAGCCTAAGTCCATTTTGAACACCACAAATCAAATTCAAAATGAACCACAGAAAATTCTCTATTTGTAATCAAATTATATTTTAGTGGTTTGTGCCATAAATAGGTTCTTGGGGAAACTTGGTTTTGAAAGCTATTTTTTATTTGCCAAATGTACAAAATGTCTCCCAAAAAACAGGAAACACGTTATCTGGTAAGAACCACTGTTATTTTTCTTGTGCTCTCTTCCACAAATTTCCTATCAGCGATAGGTAGGTATTGTGTCGACTTAAGAGGCTAAGGTGGTGTAAGTGACTTGTGATCAGCCAGCCACCCAGTGGCTCCATGAACGATGTGGTGATCTGTTCCCATGAAGAGTGAGTACAGCCAAGAAAATCCTCTAGCCCCCGGGGGTTGCCCGGAGTCGGAATTGAATCAGTCGCAACAGGGATAGAAACGTATATGTGTTTTGACACAATTTTCTGCAAGTACCTGCCTTGGCTCTCGTTCCGTTATTTTCTGTAGCTTCACAAGGTTATTTGGAAATGGCCTACTACATTATTTCACTCTGTTGCTGGATATTCAGAATTAACATAGATATCTCACACAGTGCAGCAATGAACATCGAAATATATAGCTATGCCCTGAGTAAATGTGAGGGGCTGCAAAAGTTTTGTGGGGGAAAAATCATCTTTTAATTGTTTTTCCATGAACTTTTTAAAGCCCACTCATACCTGCTTAATAAATTCCTAGGTATAATGATCTTCGGTCTAAATTTCTGTTTTAATAACATAATATGGGCAAAATTTCACTGATTAAACAATTCTCCATGTCAATTCTAGAACCTTCAGTCTTTTAAAGGCGATTTGTTATTTTAGTGTCAGGATTAAGGGGAAGAAACTAAATCTTTTTGTTAAAAAAAGTCAAACATTTCATGAAACATTATGCTAATTACTTTCCATTCATCATAATTTAAGCTATGTAGCAAATCTCTGCATTATTATTATTTTCCCTGATTGCAGGCAGGGAAGCAGTTTAAGGAACTTAAGTCATTTGTCCCGTTCCCCAGATCACAATTAGTGACGCCTGGACCCGAATCCAGGCTGCAGAGACCGGGCGAGCGTTCTCAGTGGCTGTTCCTTGCTAGCAAGTCCGTTCTGACTCGTCGCACCCACGTGTGCAGATGTTCCCACCACAGGGTGGTAATGAGCCGACTGAAAATGAATGAATCCTTTACGCACAGAACTTACCATGTATGACTTAGAGGAGCTCTTCCCATGGCGGGCGTCTTACACGAGAGGAACTGAACAGGTGAAGCAAGTACAGAATTTGTCAGAAATCCCAACTGTCAGTACAGCCTGAAGTTGTTTTCCCAAAACACGCACTTAAACGCTTTGCTGGGGCAGGACAAATTATGCGCCAGACATTTCTTAGCCATGCTCCTTGGCCATTGTGAATGGTCGTGGTACTGTCACCTGACTGGGCGTGCTTGGCCGGCGCTGTTCACACTAGGAGAGGCAGTAGGACTGGGGTGGGAGCCCAGGCTGCTTGTAATCCAGCCCGAGATGGAAACCAGGTCTCTTACCCAGGGTCTCTCAGGAGCGCGGCATCAGGAAGTCAGTGGCATCCGTTTTGTATTTATAGATGTACGTGTGCATTTTTCTCCAGGAAATAGTTCACGCTGTTTATCAGATTTTCAAAGCGGTGGGAAAAAGGTTAAGAATGTTGTATTGTTGGCTACGTGTAAAATGATTGTTTGCATTGGACTGTACTTAATGTATGGGTATACCTTTGCTTCTTGAAAGGTTTCTCCATTAGAAATTCTCGATTATTAAGCTAAGAGTGTGTTATGTCACCATCAGCAAATGGATAAGCATGTAAAGCATTGGTTCCCTTCCCAGAGTGTTCCTTCCTTTGGAGCCCCCCACGGTTGAACAGCCAAGTCCTCCTGAAGATCGCGGAGCAGCTGCACAAGCAGACTTGGGGCGGGCACTGCATTTCAGGACCCATCTGCTGCTCCAGCCTCAGGCCCGCCACAAATCTCTCAGCAAGCAGCAGCTAGAAGCAAGGCCCACCCACGTCCGGGTATCGTGGAGCCCACCCTGCCAAGGGGACCCTGTATATCACACGGCGTGGGGAGCTTTGCTCCAGGCTTTACCAATTGTGACCTCTGTAACCGGACAAGTGGGTATGTGACTTAAACTCTCAAAAATACACTATGTCTTTGACGTTCGCAAGGTACTGGGGAGACAATGAAAGCAGGAGAGCTCCAAACCCCTGCAAGTGTGATCAGATTCCTTGCAACCAGCCAATTCAACGAATCTGGAGTGAAACTCTTTTCTTCACAAACTGCAAACATTTGAAATGCTGACTAGGAACTTTGCGAGTGAGTAGGAAATTAGAATAACTTCCTTCTCTGTCAGTCCTGTCTTCCAGCGTCCCCAGTGGGTGTTCTCTTTGAAATAAGAGTTGGATGTGTGGAAAGGATTCAGGAGCAAGGCCTGAAAGCCAAGAAGAAAAGCAACCGGCCTAGATCCCATTTGAGAAGTAACCAAATACAGCCATAACTCTCGACTGCTGAGGGCGCTCGGGGAAATGGTTTTTAGGGTTGTTATTTTTGAAGAACCAAATGTGCATTGCTCAGGAAAGCATCTATAAGCTTTTAGAGCTAAAACTGATGATTGGGCCCAATCAAATTTTATTATGTAAGATTACAAATTTTATTATGTAAAATTCAAGCAGTCAGCTGCTCTCCCCCACTTCTTAGGAAAAGAGATCTCACAATTAATTATAAAAGGTGTCAACTTTAAATACCAATTTTTAAATATCAACTTTAAAATAAAAACCATAAATTTCCAAACACCCAAAGAATACAATATAAATACAAGCAGGAGAGAGAGAAAAACCTCCATTTTAGTCCAGGCATATACATTTTTTAAACTTCTTCCCTGTCCCTTCTATATTAGGTAAACACAAGCTCAAGTTATTATTAAGGGAAGTTGAAAATCGCCTGTGTTTTGTCTACCTGTGGGAGCTATAATGCGACCTCAGCTGGAGCAGGAAATGTTCAATAAATCCCCCTTTTATGAGTCTGTAAGTGAACACATTTTATGGTGTTTGCAATAACCATGTAGCGTTGAGGGAAAACAGGTTATTTAAATGGTAAGTTATGTATTACTTAAAGAGCCTCAGCTGAATAATGACTTGTTTTGAATACTTAGGACCTCTTTATAACATCACCTACTCTGCACTGAAGGCAACAGAAACTCAATAGTGATACTGAAAGAAAAAGGCATTTGAAAAAGGTAAGTAATAGGTTATATATAATGGAATTACCTGAGAAAATTAGACCAGAAATAGTATATTGGCTTTTACTAATTTGAACAGAAGAAAAAAAATAGATGAATTAAAAATATATGTATTTCTGGAGTATAGTTTATTAGTGCCATATTTTTTTTCCTCTCTGAAAGTTTGATTTCAGAAGTTGAGGCTTGGGGAGAGGCCTGTCTCTAATCTGGATGATACCCTTCTAGTGTCTTTTTGTGCATCCAAGAAAAAATCAACATTGTTGTGTTTTAATTATGGTCACCAGAAAATGAACTTTTGGAAAAGAAGAAACAATCTCAATGTTTGGGGACACAAACCAATTGGAGGGATATTACAGAATTTAAAAGAATCTCCTGCCACAAGACCTTGATGCTGAATTTTAGCACATAGATATTTCTGTCCCATGTGCTATTTTCTAAAGAGCCTACTGTAGCTTACATACTGTAAAAATGAGGTTGGTCATTGTCCCTATGTTTTTCATGTGCAACATGTAGGCCTTTTATCATGCATAACGTTGAATCTCAATCTGGTAACACTGAACAGGAAAGTTTCCATATTTATTTCTTTAAATCATTCTGCTTAAGAGCCAGCATTCTACAGAAAGGCTATTGTACCAGAAAGAGTCAGCACTGAGGTGATACTCCCTAGTAAATATGACCTCATTTCCTTCTTTGTGATTAAACTGGGAAGCCAGTCCCAAGTGGATAAAGCAAGGAGGAATCAGATGCCAAGACAAATTTCCCTACTCCCTGTGCTCCCCAGCCACCAGCTACTCAGTTGATAGATTGAATCCTGTCCTATTTTACTTGCCACATAAATGTGCATTGTGGAATTCAACTCATCTTTATTTCTGAATTCTGAAGTTATAGCCCAAAGGAATTTAGAGTAAGTATATTAGCGTACCTGTGAAGTGACATATATATATAATTTCAGCTGATGGCTGGTTCGGTGTCCTAGAATTTTTCTGAAAGAGCCAGAGCTTCCAGGAGAATCAGTCCTGAGTGGTTTTGACGCGGAGGCCTGCGAGGCCAGCTGAGAGTGCTCCTGTGTCAGGAGGCATTTGGCATGGGAGACGCAGCTCTGTCTGTTTGTGGAGTTTGGGCTTAAAAAGTATGGTGGTGGTGCTGGTAGTTGCTGTGGAGTCTCTTCTGAACCCATTCGTGTGTCTGAGTAGAACGGAATGCCTTAGGGTTAGACTGCCCCGTTGGAGCTCGATGGCCAGACTATCCGTTCAAGGTGACTCTGATGCCTTCACCATTGCACCATTCAGGGACTCCATTTGAAAACTATCTGCACTTAAAAATATAAGAATTTAATTTTGTGTTTTCTTTAGTATGAATATGGTATAACTTAATATTTGGTATATATGTTACTTTTCTCTAGTGTCAGCCACTTAAATATTCTTCCATATCAAAATATTACATGTTTATTGGAGAAAATGTAGGTGAGGTCATGGCTTTGCTCCAGTGGACATACTTTTATTGTCTTCAGATTCAATTTGAACTTGCACATGAGCAACGGGTCTGTTTTGTATCCGGCCCCTTGCCTTGTTCAAGCTGATGACATTGAGTTTCCCCATCATCTTTCTGCAAATGTAGCATTCTATCTTCACGTATTCCATCTGGTGACATCCACTTGTATAGTCACCATTGAGGTTGTTAAAAACCGATTTTTGTAGTGAACAAATCATTGGTCTTGCAAAATCCTATTGTGATCGCTAGTGTCATTTCTATCATCATCAAGACCACATTTTCCAAATACCAATCCTCCTCCTGTTTCCAACTTTTGCATTTCATTCACCAATAATTATCAATGCATCTTGATTGCATGTTTGATGAATTTCAAATTGCAGATGTTGATAAAAGGCTTAAATTTCTTTATTTTTAGTATTAGTGATTAGTGTATAGATTTGTAGGCGTATGGATATTATGCGATTACGGACAATGTTATCCTACAGAGTAGATCTTGAAATGTTCTTTGTGACAATGAATGCTATACCATTCTTCTGCATCAATCGCAGCATAATGAGACCATTCAAAACAGACCATCCCAGCCCTTTTTAGTTCATTAATGTCTAGGATAAGGAGCGCTGGTGACCTAGTGGGTGAGGCATTGACTGCTAACCTCAAGTTCAGCAGTTCAAACCCCCAAACTACCCCACAGCTGCTCTGTGGGAGAAAAAAGATGAGGATGTCTATCCCTCGAAAGATTTTGTCTCCAAATCCTAGTGAACACAGTTTGCCTCAGTCACTATGATTCAGCATAGACTCAATGGAAGTTAGCTTTGTTTTAATGCCTACGATACTGATTGTTATGTGTTATCATTATCAGTGTTTTACATCTTTTTTTATTTCTTTTTTTTCCAATCATTTTATTGGGGGCTCGTACAACTCTTATCACAATCTATATATACATCGATGTATCAAGTACATTTGTACATTTGCCATCATCATTCTCAAAACATTTGCTTTCTACTTGGGCCCTTGGCATCAGCTCATCATTTAAAAAAAAATCATTTTATTAGGGGCTCAAAGACCTTCTATCACAATCCATACATACATCAATTGTGTAAAGCATATTTGCACATTTGTTGGCCTCATCATTCTCAAAACATTTGCTCTCCACCCAAGCCCCTGGCATCAGGTCCTCATTTTTCCCCTCCCATCCCACTCCCCCTCCCTCATGAACCCTTGATAATTTATAAATTATTATTTTGTCATATCTTGTTCTGTCCCATGTCTCCCTTCCCCCACTTTTCTGTTGTATGTACCCCAGGGAGGAGGTCACATGTAGATCCTTGAAATAGGTTCCCCCTTTCCAACCCACCCTCCTTGTGCCCTCCCAGTATCGCCATTCACACCACTGGTCCTGAGGGGTTCATCCGCCCTGGCTTCCCAGTGTTTCTAGTTCCCATCTGTACCAGTGTACATCCTTTGGTTTAGTCAGACTTGCAAGGTAGGATTCGGATCATGACAGTGGGAGGGGGGAGGAGGAAGCATTTAGGAACTAGAGGAAAGTTGTATTTTTCATCGTTGCTACAATGCACCCTGACTGTCTTGTCTCCTCCCCAAGACCCTTCTGTAAGGAGATGTCCAGTGGCCTACAAATGGGCTTTGGGTCTCCACTCCACACTTCCCCCCTCATTCACTATGGTAAGATTTTTTGTTCTTTGATGCCTGATACCTGATCCCTTGACACCTTGTGATCGCACAGGCTGGTGTGTTTCTTCCTTGTGGGCTTTGTTGCTTCTGAGCTAGATGGCCGCTTGTTTACCTTCAAGCCTTGAAGACCCCAGACACTATCTCTTTTGATAGCCGGGCACCATCAGCTTTCTTCGCCACATTTGGTATGCACCCATTTGTCTTGAGCAGTTATATCAAGGAGGTGAGCACAAAATGATATGATCCTTTTTGTTCTTTGATGCCTGTTAACTGATCCCTTCGGCACCTTGTGGTCACACAGGCTGGTGTGCTTCTTCCATGTGGGCTTTGTTGCTTCTGAGCCAGATGGCTGCTTGTTTACCTTCAAGCCTTTAAGACCCCAGACGTTATGTCTTTTGATAGCTAGGCACCATCAGCTTTCTTCACCACATTTAGTTGTTCACCCACTTTGTCTTCAGTGGTTGTGTCAGGAAGGCGAGCATCATAGAATGCCAATTTAATAGATGAAAGTATTCTTGCATTAAAGGAGTACTTGAGTGGAGGTCCAATGTACCTCGGCTACCTTAATACTAAACCTATAAATATATGCACATAGGTCTGTTCCCCATCCTCATGTATAAATATATTTGCCTATGTACATGTCTTTATCTATACCTCTATAAATGCCCTCTGCCTCCCAGCTCTTTCCTCTATTTCCTTTGACTTCCGTCCTGTCCCACTATCATACTCAGTCCCCACCAGGGTTTCAGCAATTCCTCTTAGTTACATTACCCTTGATCATGCCCAACAAATCCTCCCACACCCTCCTCACCACCGATTTGGACCGCTTGTTGTTCCCTTGTCCCTGGGTTTATTAACACCACTACCTTTCCCCCACCTCCCCGTCTCCCATGACCCCACAGAACCATCGGTCCCGTTGTTTTCTCCTCCAATTGTTCATCCAGCCTATCTTATTTAGACACCCCTGCGGAGATAATAACATGCACAAAAACAAGACAGAGCACAACCAAGCAGCAATATACAACAAAACAACAACAAACCAATGACAAAAACAAAACACAACAAGAAAGAAAAGCTTGTAGTTAGTTCAAGGATTGTTTGTTGGCTTTTAGGAGTGTTTTCCAGTCCAGTTTGTTGGGGCACCATACCCTGGCAGTTTCCTTTTGAAGAAGGATTGGGTGCTAGTCTTAGACTGGGTTTGCTTTTTCCCCCAGTATGTATAGATGGCAAACATTTTAAATAAATTTATGTATGAAAGCAGAATATAAATATATCTTACAATCAGATTAGACTCATCTAAAATAATCCATACCTACTATCTACCTAGTGTACTTTGATTGATGTGTTTCTTACCTTTATTTTTTTAATTTTTATTAATTGGGAGTTAATATATATGAGGGGGTACACCCCCAAAACTGGAATTTTTTTCAAAGCTATGTATTTAGTTTTTTCTTTTTTTTACAAAACAACCTCATTACCTTCAAAGTACCCTCCATTACACATAATACATTTGTCAAATCTGTGATTCCATTCTTGGAAACATTTTAAAAATATTTTTATTGGGGGCTCTTACATCTCTTATCACAATCCATACATTCATCTGGTGTGTCAAGCACATTTGCACATATGCCGCCATCATCATTTTCAAAGCATTCTCTTCCCACTTGAGCCCTGATATCAGTTCCCCATTTCTTCCCACTCCCTCCCCCACCCACCCTCCTTCATGAACCCTTGATAAATGATAGATTATTATTTTCATATCTTACTTCATTGGGAACTTTTTTCAAACTCATCTGTTTGGATAGCTGACAGCACCTCCCTTGTTTTTTTATCTTCACCTCTTCTCCATCGTCAAATCACTGTCCTTTCATGTCTTGCTGCATTTGAGGAAACAAAAAGAAGCCACATGGGAGCAAGGTCAGGTGAGTCCAGTGCGTGGGGCAAGAGAGGCAAACTGTTTTTTGCCAAAAACTGGTGCACTGAAATGGATGGCTGCATGAGCAGGTGCATTGTCATAGTGGCGAAACCAGTCTCCCGTCCTCCACAAATCAGGCCTTTTTTGTCGCACACTGATGCAGTCTTTTCAGAACCTCTAACTAGAAAGCTTAGTTAACAGTCTGACCTGGTGGAACAAACTCCAAATGCACCATCCCCCTCACATCCAAAAAAAACAAAGGAGCATCGTCTTGATCTTTGATTTCATTTGATGAGCTTTTGGGAGGTGAGGTGACGATGGCATCTTCCACTGGCTTGATTGATGTTTGCTTTCAGGGTTGTAAGAGAAGAATAATGCCATGTCTTGTCACCAGTAATGACCTTGGGAAAAAGTCTGATTCACTTTGGAGCTGTTCTTTCAAAGCATGGCATGTTTCCACATGACACTCTTTTCTCTGGTCAGAACCCAAGGCAAAATGTCCAAGCAACCTTTCTCATTCCCAAATCTTCTTTTGAATTTGCTGAGCCCAGCTCCAAGCTAGTCCAGATAACTTCCCTATCTCTTCCATGGTCCGTCATCGGTCATTGTGCGCAAGTGCAAAAATGTTGTCAACATTTCCATCCATTCGGGAGGTTGATGGGCGTCAGAATGAAGTATGTCATCAATTCACATTTCACCTTTCACTACTCATACACTTGATTTTCCACATAGCACTGCCCTTGTAAGCTGTGTAACATCACAAAGTTTCTGAGTTACTTTTCCTGAGCAGGAAACAAAATTTCATAGCCACAAGCTGTTCTCTTAAATTGACCATCACCAAAAAAAACGAAGTTTGTACGAAACTGCTTTTATGAAAAAATTCACTTATGAAAAAATTCACTGTGACCCGAGAGAACCTTTCCAGGTGATGCCACTGGGTGCACTAACTCAGAGTGAGTTGTTGGATGCTCACTACCGAGGATAAATGCATACTCTGAAAGCTCCACCTTAATGAGCTGTGTGTGTGTGGGGGGGGGGGGGGGAATACCTGCTTGCATAGCTTATCATTACATAGTTCAATGACGTGAAGCAGAATTGTACAATTGCTACCACAATCAGATTCTAAACATTCTTTTTTTCCCTTGATTCCTTAACATCATCTCTCTTTTACACCCCTACCACTGCCAGCATCATGTGGCAGTGTATCCCCCAACCTGAACTCTTATTCTACTTGCTGTCCCTATAGATTCATCAGTCCTGGTGTCATATATGGAAACACATATAACACAATTTCATGAGGGTCACCTGCAATGACATAACACCTCTTTGATACACCCTAATAGGAACAAATATAAACAAAACCAAAAATACAGATCAGGTCCAACGTCAGAGGAGGCATCAACTGACGAAGTTTTAACTGTTCAAATCGGATTTATGCCTTTGATCTTCTATGCTCAGCTCTCCAATGCACTCTGTTCAGTGACCACTCTCCTCCCATCCCTCATCTGCGGATAGGAGTTGACCGGAGGCTTGTTTCCGGTCTAGTTCCCACAAATGGATCTTGGGCTCCCACTGCCATCCATAGCATGTGTTTGGTACGTCTGAAGATGTAATGATGCTGAATGCAGGAAGATCACAGGCCAGTAGGTGGGACGTCTTGTGGATCCAGTGGCGTTTTAACATCTCAGTGCTGGCAGGGGTCTCCATGTGACTTCTCCAGCTCAGGGTACTAGCATAGCTCCAGGTGTCTTGTCAGCTGCAATGTCTCCCAGGGAGTGAGCCGAAAGAGAGAGTGACTCCTGCCTCCAAGGAGGAATACCAGAGTTCCCAGAATCCTCAGGAGAAGGCCATGCCCACACACAGAGGCCTCATTGGCTTTTTCTTGATTGACAGGCCAACCTCCACCCCTTCACTCATAATCATCTCAAATTGACAACAGGTTATTTAACTATCACAGTATCATTTAAGAATCAATTGGTCATAAACTGGAGCTAGGATTAAAGTCAGCCCCAAACCCATTCCTGGATATGTTTTTTCTTTTTGTTTTGGTTTTTAATTTACTATTAATTGGGAGTTAATACATGTATCATTCCATAGTCCAATCACATCAAGCAAAATTGTACCATTGCCTCCACAATCAGTTTCTAATCATACTTTTTCTTCCTCTACTCCTTAACATTGTTTCCCCTTTTATCACTACCCCTACCCCCACCCCCTAGCTCCCCATCTTACCTTCTTAAAGCAGGTACACTCCCACATTGCCAGGCTGCGTCTTATACATTTCACGGAGCTAAATGTAATGACTAGATTGGGCAATCATGAGGATATCCACCTCCAAGGAAGGAAAGCATTTTGAAGGAACCAGCAGCCTCTTAAGGTAGTATGGAGAGTTGGATCCACTCTGTCCTCCAAGAAGGGGCGGTAGAGGTGATGATAGTTACATGGAGAGACCACCAGTCTTCCCCAGCTGAGCCCCTGGCAGGGGGCGTTCTGGGACTGCCTCCCGAAGCCTCAGCGCCCAGTCACGCAAATGCTGACGAGACCTGCTGTGGGAGTAGGTGGTCTGGAAGGGCTCTCAGCGTGTGTGCATATTCTGCTGTGTTGATGTGTGTGAATGTATGTGCATCTGCACATGCGCAGCAGTAGAGTCTCAGGGGGAGGAGACATTCTCTACTCTTGTGTCTAGCTGAGATTTTCTCTTAATATCCTGAAGACATTTGCCTTTCATTTGAAATAATCTTGTAGGTATTCTACCAGCCTTGAGTAAAATTGAGTTTAGTACCTTTTACATGAAAAAGATGTTTTGAGAATCTCAGGGCCCTGGGGATCATGAGACAAGCCTAGGTTTTTGGCTAGCACTTTACTAGGAACCACCCACTTCTGACTCATCTCTGCAGAGGCTTCCATTGGCGGAAGGTTGGCTGTCAGGTTACTCTTGGTAGCTCCTGGTGCTGGAGACTGAGGTTGAGCAGTTTCATTGATCTTGTAGATTCTCTTTGAGAGCTCTGGACATGAGCGGCCCAGAGGTGACAGCCAAAGGTTACTCCGTTCCTTCCTTTACCTCACTGCTGTTGGCTTGACCCTTACGAAGACAAGCTGTTTAGAAATGAACAGACATAATTTGTTACACCCTAATATTTTTTAAAGAATAGAAATTGCACTACTGGGTATGCATCATGCAGTGATACTTATTTGCTTATTCAAGCACTCACTACTTTTAATTTACTCATTGTCACAATGTACAAGTATTGGACATCTACACATAGGTCTTCATTTCTGTTTTACTCTCTAAGGTATCTTGCTAAGGTGACAAAATGAATGGGGCTCAGACCCTGCCTTCTCTGGACATCCTTGACACCGTCATGTTACAGTTGGGTCACTTTATGGGGAAAAAATCCCAATCATTGAAGTATATGCCATTCCATTCAGTGTTCATAACCTCTCACAGTGAGGTCAGTTCCCTTTGGCTACCCCTGAACCTGCGTCCTCCAGAGGCCAAAGGTGAAACCCTTAGTTAAATAAGACCAGGCCCTTTTTGTTGTTCTTGTTGCAGTCAGTCACTGGGCTACAGCTGTCAGTGTGCTCCCGGTTCTTAAGGGATAATGAGCTAAGGAAAATCCAGTGCTCCTGTCGCCTTGTCCTAGAATCCTGTTCTGGTAGCCAGCGATGTCACTGAGCCGGGAAAGGCACAAAACAATTGGTGGGAAGGGCGATTCCAAACCTTCTTCCCAAAGCATCTGTCTTTTAATAGACCACATGGAAATATAGAATTCATCTTAAATTCCTTAATGGCGCTAAAGAAATGAACCCTGTAATCATTTTTATGAATATCAATGTTCCCTTTACATTTCTGCCTCCCAACGAAGCCAAGAAGGAATGAAGGAACCCCAGAGCTTTTGGTATAGTCCATCTGAAAATGTTTTTCTGTTGGCTTGCGTTCTTAATATTTATGGTAATGACCCTGAGATTGTCCATTTAAGAATGGCAAGATGCATCAACAATTATGTTGGTACAAATTCACTTCTTTTTAAGAGTTGAGATCCTGGAACATTTTTGAAACATTACATTAAGGAACCTTTAATTGGTAACAATGAGGTCTTTGTGTAAACTTAGCCATCTGCTATTTCATGTTTGTCTGGAAAAGAGTCCCTGCAGAGGACAAATGCTTAACACACTGGGGTGCAGACCAAAAGACTAGATCAAGTCCATGCAGATGCTCTGCGGGAGAAAGGTCTGGTAATCTACTGCTGGGAACTCAGCAATGGGAAAGTCTGTGGTGCAGAGGTCATGGAAGGTACCAGGGGAACTCCATAGCAGAGTTGGCTTGCCAGGAACTGGTAAATATCCATCTTTCAGGGACTCTCAAGATACAGATTAAGTTACATTTGTTATTTAATATGGTTCAGTATGTCACCCTGAAACAGAATAGCAGTCTCATAGACTTTTGAAGCCAATGTAATGTTTTATGGTTTTCTGGGAAATGTTTCATGAGGCTAAATCTTCAGTTTTAGAATGGTAAATTAATAAAACTATTAGTTTACTGTCAATCAAATGAATTTCAAATTCAGCACTGAATATTCATAAAGGTTAAGAACTTCATACATTAAACATTAAAAATGTTTTCTTTGGGCTATAATGCCTTTGTAAAGAGATATGTTTTTTGTCATGTTTTAACTCGAATTCAAAGGCCAATGAAGTTGCTATATGTCTATAAATATTTCAAGGGCTCTTTCTAACCAGACTGTGCTGCAGATAAAAAGCCTATAGGCATCTTCTAGACACAAGGATCAATCTAGAAGTATTGGTACTAGAGCTCCCCATCCTACATGCACAAGTGTGTTTGAAGGAGTCTCTGAGGTCAATGGATGGCTGCAGACAACTTCTATCCAAATACACTTGTCTTAGTGTCACCTAGGGCCTTTGAAGGGAGAAAAAGCCAATCAAAGCAGGAGCTTCCAAAAGGATCTGCTAGAGCAGTGCTTCTCAGCCCTCCTCATGCCGCGGCCCCTCCATACAGTTCTTCATGTGGTGGGGACCCTCAACTCGAAGATCATTTTTGTTGCTGCTTCATCACTGTCATGTTGAATTATGTACTGTTTATGAATCAGGTGGCCCCTGTGAAAGGGTCATTTGACCCTCCCAGGGATTGCGACCCACAGGTTGAGAATCGTTGTGCTAAACCGCATCAAAGCAAAGGTCAGCTCAGAAGGTTTGGGTAAATCTTTCTTTTTCCTGGATTCCGAAGAGTAATCTGATATATTTTATGAAAAAACAAAGACGGCACTTTCAAGGGGGGCATATTAGGAGGATGTGTTAAGGAAATGGAAACTGCGTTAGTGAGAAAAAAGTCAGGAAAGTTGTGCTGAGAATTTTGTCTTTCTTTTTTACTGTCACACCAGTCTACATGTGTCTTCTTCCAAGCTAGAAGAGCTGACCTACCATTGTTTCATTTTCTCCAGGCAAAGGTATGTTTAATAAGAGCATTATGGTTTGGGCGGGAACAGAAAGCAAAGGCAGGGAAAGCCACCAGAAGGCAGTTTCAGCAGTGCAGTGTGAGATTTGTTATTAAAGAAACATATTAAAAACACCTCTTGGAGTAAGACTTGCTCACTTCAGAGTGGCTGTCCTCAGTAAACTGGGATCAGTACTGAGATCCGAACCAGGCTCCCAGAAACACTGTGCCCAGTGCTCACTTGAACATTCTGGAGAGCTGTCACCACTTCAGGTGGTAGGAACCAGTCAAAATAATTTTTATTCTCCTGGAACCCAGATTTCTAGGCTTGTGGAATTAGGTGTCCTTGAATATATATATTTTTAAATCATTTTATTGGGGGCTCTTACAGTTCTTATAACAATCCATACATACATCGATTGTGTCAAGCATATTTGTACATATGTTGCCACCATCATTTTCAAAACACTTTCTCTCTACTTGACCCCTTGGTATCAGCTCATTTTCCCCTACCCCTGCCTTACCTCCCTCATGAATCTTTGAAAATTTATAATTTTTTTAATGTCCTACACCCAACTCTGTCTCACTTCACCCACTTTTCTGTTGTCCATCCCCCTGGGAGGGGTTTATACATCAATCATTGCAATCTGTTTCCCCCCACCTCCCTTTTTCCCTCCTGGTATCACTACTCTCATTATTGGTCCTGAGGGGTTTTTCTGTCCTGGATTCCTTGTGTTTCCAGCTCTTATCTGTACCAGTGTACATGCTCTGGTCTAGCTAGAATTGTAAGATAGAATTGAGATCATGATAGTGGGGGTGTGGGGGGTAATAAGATGCATTAAAGACCTGGAGGAAAGTTGTATGTTTCGTCATTGCTATACTGCACCCTGACTGGCTCATCTCTTCCTTGTGACCCTTCTGCGAGGGGATGTCAATTGTCTACAGTTGGGCTTTGGGTCTCCACTCTTCGCTCCCCCTCATTCACATCAATATGATATTTTGTTCTGGGTCTTTGATGCCTGATACCTGATTCCATCGACACCTCATGATCACACAGTCTGGTGTGCTTCTTCCATATGGGCTTGGTTGTTTCTCAGCTAGATGGCTGCTTGTTTATCTTCAATCCTTTAAGACCCCAGATGCTATACCTTTTGATAGCTGGGCACGATATGATCATTTCATCGGGGAACCTTTCCCCATCTACCCCACAGCTCTGATCTTGTCCCTTTCAGGCTTCTTTTTGTTTCCCAAACTCAGGAAACATTTAAATGGAACAAGCATGACTTGAAACCCTTGAGGATCCCCACACTGCCCTTTTGAAGCGGTGTAAGTCAAAGTGTGTAGAATTCTTCAGGGAAGGATCCGAGAGATGGAAACACCACCTTCAGAAGTGTATAGATCTAGAGAGAGGATGTGTCGAAAAGCAATAGCTTCACAATTTCTATGACTTTTGTTTAATAATTGTTTCTGTGATTTTGTGGCAGTATGTTTTTGCCTTACACTAGTACTGCTGATTCCTTAAATCAAAGGCGTCAGCTGTCTTTTCTTTTTCAGAAGTCACAATACTGAGTCACTGAACACAATCGAATTCTAACCTTAAGGTGACTCATTTGCGAAGTCAGGGCTATCAATCAGACTGAGAGAAGAAGGGGCGGTGTTGATAGATAACTGATTCAACTGACTGGGAGGCTTCTCACCCTTTCACTGGTACTGCAAACCTACTTCCAAACCTTGAAGCTTCCTCTACCTTTCTCAGTGACCTCTTTTTGTTCTCGCTCTTTCTCCCCCAAAGTATCATCAACAGAGCGATTCCTCTGTATGCATTGCCTTGAGAATTGGCGCCATGAAATAGTGGCTCTGAAAACCCAACAACCCTTCACAACCGACCAGATTAAACTTTGAATCCTTTTCACCCTGGCCCTTTGGTCTTGACTAATCACACTGATTTAGTATCTAAAATCACTCTTGTTAGGTGCCCTAGAGTAGATTAATCATGAATATAGATCAGTTATATTTGTTTTCTAAGAACTTAAACTGTACAACTAGCATTGATCTATAAATGATAAAGTGAGGTGATAAAAAGTATGTATACACATACATCTATAAATGTATATATGTATACTATACATACATGTTTATACAAATATAAGAGAGAGAACACTAGGAATGGTGAATGGGATTTAAAGGTCAGAAGGACCAAAACAATTAAAAATTAAGGTCAGAGGGTCAAAGAATTATGTCTGGGTAATTTGCAAATGTAAGTCATTTCCAGTCTGTGCCCATTGTCAATGACACAGAAATAGATTTGTTTCCCCTGCTCCTCTTGTATTTTCTCCATTATCAGTTGGGAATTTATACACACCTGTTATTTTTTGTAGCAATGACCTTAGATATTTCAAAGGACTCATTTAGCTGAACAAAGTCTAATGTTAATAATTAGACAAATAGTCTCTCCAAACAATGAAGGACTTTAGAACACTTTAGCTCTAATCACCACCCCCTTTTCAAGTGATATGTTACTGTTACTTAGTAGATAAATATATGCAAATGTTCTCTTAAGGAAACTATAAAAGATTACCTAAAATTTTATCAGGTGTAAACTACTGGAAATAATTATAAATTAATAATGGAAATATATTGACTCTTTTTTTTTTACCGCAAAGACACCGCTATTTAGTAATGTTTCCATACCGTGATGAACATATTTATAATCTGACTAGAAGCAGGGTTTGCAGGCTCATGAGAACGTGCTCTGAATTCATCATTTTATCAGTGGGGGGTTGCAGATCAAGCAAGCTGGAATCTTGGTGTGACAATACAGGATAACCCTACTAGGATGTATGTCAAATAACAAACAGGTCTACTATCAGCTCAGTGGTTGTCATAGATGCTACCTCAGAATCTTAAAATATTTTATGGCTTTAGTCATGGTACAAATCAGGTTTCTAAAGAGTACTCGTGTTATAAAAACATGTTACACAATTTTGACCTTATAAAACATACATTATATCAAAAGCACCTTCAGTCTTAGGTCTGCTGAGGACAAAAAGGGTTATTGAGCACACCATCTGCTCCAGTATTACACTTATGTAGTTCTTAATCTCCAGGGCATGTTTGTTTATAGGTAGGCAAAGGACAGGCAATATGAGGGGAAAATTGGTAGGGGGACGGGGGAGGTAGTCATGCATGGGTAGACAGGAGAAAAATTAACATTGTGAGCTCAAGTCCTGCTAGGTAGTATTTTAAATGTTATCATTCTGTGACCCATTTGTTCTTTTTGGTCTTATTGTAAGTAAGGCATTGGTGAAAAGAATAGTATTTTAGGATCAAAGACACTTTATTTTTGAATTGCATCCTTTTGGGTGACAGATTGTTAAGAGGGCCCAGTGAGAGGGCTGGTTATTATCCAGATTATAGAAACATTAAATTCCCAGGACACAGAGCAGTCTCTGAGGCAAATGGGATGAAACTGGACTCCTGGTAAATCTTGAATAGGCCAATAAACAATAACATATTTTATCCACGTTTTATGCAGTGAGCACTAATGATTGCAGACCCAGTGGGTTGTGATATGACATCAAGAATATCATGCGTACAAAACAACGAATGGTCATTAAAAAGAGGAAAAGGCCAGAAAAGACCAACGTGGATGAAAAAGAGAAGCTGACACTTCCTACAGGATGTAGAGTTGCTAACGCAAATGGGAGAAATGAAGTTAAAAAAGCTGAAAAAGAAAAAATGTAAAAGACAACTGTGAAAATGAAATGTACAAAGACCTAGAGTTAGAAAGCCAAAAGAGAAGAAGCTGCTCAGCGAATCTCAAGCTAAATGATCTGAGGACAAAATTAAAACAAGACCGAATATTTCTAAAGGTAAAACAGTGCATGACGCAGGAAGTGTCAAAAGAAGAGCGGCTGAGTATAGTCACTGTACCCGAAGACTTGCTCGACGCCCAACCATGGCAGGAGGCTGCCTGTGACCCAGGACTGGCGGTAACAGAGGAATAGGTTTAAGCTACACTGAAGGTATTTGCAGCTGCGAAAGGAGTGGGGGCAGAGCTTCAGGAACTAAGGGAATAACAGTGGAAATGTTTCAGCAAACTGGTGCTACACAGAACTTTGAGACCGGCCAGCTGACGTGAAGAGAACCATATAGGGGCCCATTTCCAAGGAAAGGTGAGCCAATGCAGAAAATGTCCAACAACATCATTGATGATATTATTAGAAAGCAATATCATGAATATCACAAGTTTGTTGACGATATGTGGTTTTAAATGATCGCAGCAGTACTGCAACAGGGGCGTGCCAGAAGCCCAAGTAGTGTCTAGAAGAGGACGTGTACTGCCATCCAGTAAATCTTGACCGAAAGCACAGAGTACTGGAAGGATGTTTGTGTTTATTGAGAGTGCAAAGGCATTTATTATATGGATTGAGAACAAACGATAGATAACCTTTGCTCATGGGAAACGCATACATAGACCATTCATCCAGAACAAGGGGGTGCTGCGTGGTTTATAATCACAAAAGGAGTGTGCCAGGCTTGTATCCTTCACCACACTTTTCGATCTGAATGCAGAGCCCAGAATCAAGAAGCTGGATTACATGAAGAACAACACAGCATCAGCACAGCAGGACGACTCATTAACAACTTGCAAAATGCAGAGGACACAGCCTTGCTTGTTGAAAGCCGAGATGATTTGAATCACTTATTGATGAAGAAGGAGAATGATGAGGTTTTCTATTCCATATAGTGTCACCTCTTGGCCACCCCTCTGGGGCCGTTCTACCAGTCTGATGGGGTCACTATGGGCCAGAATTGACTCAGTGACAATGAGTCTGACTTTTGTTTTGTTTTGACTGATGAAGAGCAAAGAATATAGCCTTCAGTTTATTGTAGGTCAATGTTAAGAAAACAAAAATTTTCACAACTAGATAACATCATGCTAAGTGAAGAAAATATGGAAGCTGTCAAGGATTTCATTTTATTTGTATCCACAACACGCATCCAAGGAGGAGCCCTGGAACCAAGTGGCATATTGCATTGGGCAGATCTGCTGCCAATGATCTCATTAGTGTTAAGAGCAAAGACGTCACTCTGAGGACTAAGGTGTGTCTGACCTGACCCATGGTATTTTCAATTGCTATATTTTATGCACGTGGAAGTTGAAGACTGAAGAAGACGAATAGGTACATTTGGATTATGGTGTTGGTGGAGAATATTGAAAGTATCAAAAGAACAAACAAATCTGTCTTGGAAGAAGTGTAGCAAGAGAGTAACTTAGAAGTGAGGATGGTGAGATGCTGTCTCATGAGGATGGTGAGACGCTGTCTTATGAGGATGGTGAGATGCTATCTCATGAGGATGGTGAGATGCTGTCTCATGAGGATGGCGAGATGCTGTCTCATGAGGATGGTGAGATGCTGTCTCATGAGGATGGTGAGATGCTGTCTCATGAGGATGATGAGATGCTGTCTCATGAGGATGGCGAGATGCTGTCTCATGAGGATGGCGAGATGCTGTCTCATGAGGATGGCGAGATGCTGTCTCATGAGGATGGTGACATGCTGTCTCATGAGGATGGTGACATGCTGTCTCTTTGAACATGTCAGAAGAGATCAGCTCCGGGAAAAGGACGTCATGCCTGATCAAATAGAGGGTCAGCAAAAAATGAGGTAGACCTCTATCGAGCTGAATTGACACCGAGGCTGCACCTCGGGGCTCCAACATAACGCCGGGCCAGGCAGGGTCTTATTGTGTTGCGCATAAGGTCGACATGAGTGCAGCTGACTCGAAGGCACCTAGCAATGCCATTGTTCGGAAGGACAAGCATTTTCAAGTAAAGTTGCAGTTAGTTTGAAAACATGGACTGTGTGAATACCCAAAGAGTATGAAATTGGTTAAAAGTGTAGAGTAAGTTGCTCCTTAAAGAGAACCTAGAAACTTGTGTTTATCCAAAATTAGAAATATTGATATGTTTTTAATTTTTCATATATGATTGAATTTTTAATCCAAAGTCGTTTCTAAATTGCCTTTTGCTTTGTTTCGCACAGTCTTTCTATGAATTGAATGGCACGACTCAATGGTGTCCTCTGCGGCTCTTCTTCGTATGTTAGGGAAAATCTTAGCCTGCTGTCAGGGGGCCAAACACTCGTCAGAGAAAAACAGCTTCTAAAACAAAATGCATAGCAGACGTACAGCTCGGCACAGCCTTCCCCAACCTTTCGCCGTAAATGATACTTTTAACACTCAGCTGCGCCTGCCGAGATTTTGATGTGGTGCCGCGTGGCAGAGAGTTCCTTCAGCCCTGCACAAACTTGGCAATTGTGGTCTTACAGATTCTTCTAGTTAAAAAATGGTATACCTAGAAAAGGAGCTACAGTTTTCTGCAGAAAGCATGCCCAAGAATGATGGCAAAAGTAAAACGAAACTCTGGACCTATCATTTGGTAAACTGGAACAATAAACACATCACCAGCAGGACATATTTCCAATGTACATATTTAGGCTCAAATTATATGAAAAGTGACAGGAAAATATGTCAATGAACTGCAAGCAGATTTCCACAAGCAATTTAGACACGCCATAAAAAATGCCGGGTAATCATCTTCCACCTGCTAGTTCTTTCAAAGCCTCACATGACCCTCCCTTCCCCAAGTCTTCGCCTCCTTCACACTAGGACGAGGCTCTCTGTGTAGAAAGCAGTGAGGTATATCGCCTGGCATGCAGTGCTGCCATCTGAACCCTTGGGGGAGAACAGCATCTTCTCTTTCTACCACAATTAAACTTTCAAGGGTCAAGTTCAGGCCATTACTAACCTATACACTGGAACATTCTTCAGATCCAGTGTAAATCCATCTTTGCTGTAACATAAACAGTGTTTGAACTTCGTCTTTCCTCAGTAAGTGTTCAGGACCAGCAACATAGTCCTTTCCATTGTGTTGTGAAAATGTATTAGACTGAGATTTATGCTGACCCGGTCTTTGCTTTATTTTTGCAACCTAAAACTGCCTGGCACTTGGAAGACAAGCAATATATATCTTTTGATGGAATACGTGAATAAATTCTCTTTTACAAGATAGTATTCTTTTAAGGCTTCTTGAGAGATTGTATCCCCTTCCCAAAAGAGTTTCATTGCTTTCTCTATATTCTCTCTGGTTTGCTAACAACATTCTAGACCAGTGGTTCGCGGCCTTCCTCGTGCCGCAGCCCTTTCATACAGTTCCTCATGTGGTGGTGACCCCCAACCATAAAATTATTTTTGTTGCCACTTCATAACTGTCATTTTGCTACTGTTATGAATCGGATGACCCCCAAAGGGGTCAGGAAGCACAGGTTAAGAACCGCTATTCTACCTTTGTCATCTTGTTTTTATGTTTGTTATCACTTTTTTAAAAAATCACTTTATTAGGGGCTCTTACAGCTCTTATCACAATGCATACATCCATCAATTGTGTCAAGCACTTTTGTACATATATTGCTATCATCTTTTTCAAAATATTTCCCTTCCACTTGAGCCCTTGGTATCAGCTCATTTTTCCCTCCCTCCCTCCCTCATGAATCCCTGATAAATTATTTTTTTAATTTCATATATTACATTGTCTGCTATCTCCCTTCACCCACTTTTCTGTTGTTTATCCCCCTGGTGGGAGGGGGTGCTATATGTCAATCATGGTGACTGGTTCCCCCTCCCTGCTCCCCTTTCCCCTACCCTCCTGGTATCACCACTCTTGTTATTGGTTTGTTATCACTTTCACTATCATAAAAAAACCAGCCAAACTCACTGCCATCAAGTTGATGCCAATTTTATAACCCTGTAGGCAAAGGTAGAACTGAACGGCCCCTGTGAGTTTCAAAGTCTGTAATTTATTTTTCTTTTTGATGGGATTAGAAAGTCCTGTCTTCCTCCTGCAGAGAAGCTGTGAGTTTTGAACTGTTGACCTCTGGTTAGCAGCCCAATGCATAAGCACTATGCCCCCAGGGATAGGAACACCAAAAACATTTATATTAGTTATAAAAGTATAAATGATCTCCAATACATAATACTTCCACTTTCAAGAAAGATTTTTGATCTGCTGTCATTCAAGGAGATAATATCTGCTTACAAGTTTGAATCACTTTACCTTAAAATTTAGGGGGAAAATTTTAAGAGGGACTGTCTCATGCTTGCAACATCTCTAAAGAAGTCAAATAGTTTTTGTTTAGTGATAACGAGTGAAATGTCAAAATCTGAACTTCTATCCATAGAAGGAGAGGGTCTTATAGAAATATTAAACTTAGAACATATCCGGTAGCCTTAAAGGATCTTGCTGCATGTTGTTGGCTTAATCACGGAGCCCGGGTTGACTTCATCAGCCAGAGGGAAGATGGCTGACTCTCTCCCCCGGCCATGTCAGAAGTAGGATAACCAACCTGTCGATTGAAAAACAAGTCCACAGCCATGGAGCTGATGCCAACTCACAGCGACCAGGTAGGATAGAGAAGAGCTGCCCCGGTGGTTTTTGAGACTGCTGCTCTTCATTGGGGTGGAAAGTGCCGGGCTTCTCCTGCAGAGGCTGCTGGTTTCCAACTGCACCCTTATTGGGGTCGCCGCCCACTGAGTAACCCTTCTTTTCCTACTTCTCCCTCGGGAGACTTCCTCCATGCTCCTGGGCTGCCTTTCTCCACCTAGCAGGGGGTGATTTTCCTACACGACGTATGTGCAAAGCTCTATGAAATCTTTAACCTCGCCAAGCCAAGTAAGGAATTGGCGAGACTCTCCCTTTTCATTAATGTTTCTATAGTCCCCCAAACAAAATCAATCCAGACTCACTGCCATTGATTCAATGCCAACTCACAGCGACTCTATAGGACAGGTTAAAGTGCCCTGTTTCTGAGACTTTCACTTTTTTTTTTTAAATGGGAGTAGAAAACCCTCTCTCTCTCCCACAGAGTGGCTGGTGGTTGTGAGTGGTGATGACCTTGAGTGTGGCAGCCAGATGCATACCCACTACATACCAGGGTTCCCTATAACGCCAGAGCAACAGCCGAATAATGTGCATGATCAAACTGACAGTCAACATTAAAGGTCAAGTCAAATGGTATTATAGGAATAAGCTAGAAATTATAGTAATAAGCTATACATATCATTTTTCACCTTGGAACCTGTCACTCATAAAGGAAATTTAAAAAGTGGATCATAATTTAGAGATAAAGGGTATAATTCCACAGCACAATTATTCATAGATTGTCATGTATTGTAGCAATTAAGGGTTTGATCAGTTCAAGAAAGTATTTATTATTGTGTTTAGTTAATTTCTTTGGATTCATATGAGTCATATATACAAGGTAGCATTGACAAAGTGTAAGCTACCAATTTTGAGTTAACCATTTCTGAAAAACAGCTCTAAAGAGACAGTCTGTACAATACAAATTTTCAAAGGTTAAGTCTAATCTTGACACTCAGAACTTCATAAATGATCATCATGTTTAACCAAGATATTCAGGGAATCCCTGGAATTGACCTGCTGGAAGGCAATCACAGAGTTCATTGTGATTGGCTGGCTACTAAGTATAAAATAAGCTAGCTTAGAAGCAGGAAGAGACATTTTGCTACCAGTAAGAGAAAAGAGCCCGGAGTAGTATGTCCTTTAGACCCTAAGATCCTTGACATTGAACATCTATGATCAGAGACACATCGGAAGAACATTAGGGGAAGAGGAGCAGCCAGAGCCAGAGCAGTGGACCATCCAGCCGCAGAGTTGATTCTGACTCACGGTGGCTCAGGGTTTCTCAGGCTGTATAGCCTCATCTTTGTCCCACAAAGTGGCTGGTGGGTTTGAATGCCTGACTTTGCTGTTAACAGTCCAGTGCCTAGGATCAGTATGCGACTCAGAATGTGGGGTATTTCTATGGGGCAAGTCAGACTCTCCTTACTGAGCACTCTGTCAAAAACGGAAGGAGTGTGCTTCCTTGCAGAGGTCACCAAGATGATGACCTTTCACAGGCCTTTCAGCCAGATTGTTGGATTCGAATGCTGATACTTAAGAGAACTGAGAGGGCCCTGGGGGGATGAAATTTTTCCAGAGCTCTTTTCCCAGTTGGATGTCATAAAAGGGAACTAGCAATCTGCCTGCAGTTCTGTACAGGGTTACCTGCGCCGGATGCTGTATGAGAGTGTTCAAGAGGAGCCCGAGTGGTGTCAGCAGCTGGAAAGCACCAGCCGCTCTGCGGGGACAAGGATGAGGCTTTCCACTCCTGTAAATAGCGACTCTCAAAAAACGCCAAAGAGCAGTTCTCCCCGCCCTGTGGGGTCATGATGATTCAGAATTGACTTGATAGCAGTAAGTTTGAGTGAATAATAAACCAAGTACTTTGTAGTATGGGCCGTTTTTATATAAGCTACAAGAGTCAAAGGATTCTGATGTCTCTGGTTGGTATCACAATATGAGTCCCAGAAATTGTTGAAGAAAATTCAAAATCATTTTAATAAAAGACAAGATTTATTGGTTTGCTAGAGACTGGGGGAACCCCTGAGGTTGAGGCCCTTAAATACCCTTCAAATCTGGAACAGAAACCATCCCTACAGGTCACCTTTCAGTCAAATAATCCTCACTGTCATCCAATCCATGCCGACTCATCAGCAGTGACCCTGTAGGGCAGGGCAGGGCTGCCCCTTTGTGTTTCCTAGACTCTAACTGTTCACGGGAGAAGAGAGCTGTATCTTTCTCCCCAGGAGCAGCCGGTGGTTTCAAATTGCAGACCTTGAGGACCACAGCCCGATGCCTAACCACTGGGCCACCAAGCTCCTAGTCAAACTATAGGCAGGCCTAACATATGAGCAATAGCATATCTCTTCAGCACAATCAACCGCATGAGCTCGAAAAAGTAGTATTTTCCCAAAAGCAAAGGTCTGAAGTCAGGAAGGGCGGGACATTTGGGCGAACGGAAACAAGGAAAGGAGGGGAAAGGTGGGAAGAACACTATTACATTGAAGGGATTGCAAACAATGTCAGGCGGTGGAGAGAGTGTATAAATTGTTGAATGAGAAACTAATTTGCTCTGTAAACTTTTGCCCAAATGCATTACATCCAACACACACACACACACACACACACACACATTATAAGAGAGTAATCATCATCTGGTGCTGACTGAATTTCAAGTCAGTGAATAACCTCATTAAAAAGAGGGAAAAGCGGAAAATCTGTTTTTAAGGGATGGGTTTCAGACAGCTGATAGCCAAACAAACAGAGAGGAGAAATGGACTATTTGCATTTGCTGCACTCTAAGATACAATTTCTTTCCTCTGAGATGTTCTTAAATATACTCCAAGAAACAGGCAAGCTGCCTGCATTCGCCTTTTGAAACTTGTCATCAGGCATTCTAGGACTGAGTTACGGAGATTGCTGGCACTGAGTGGACCCAGCTGTTGCCGCCCGGGTTGCACTAAAATGATACAGTTCTGTGACAGAGACTCGGGAGAAAACAGAAAGCGTCTTAGAGGGGAAGTTATGAACCCGCGATGGGGAGAGGGAAAGAGCGAGGGCCACCGTGTAGGTCGGGGCGGCAATTAGGAGAGATCCCTCCGGGGAAACACATGGGATGATTAATGCTCCTGCTTTCCAAGAAGGTCAGCAGGTTAGATTTCCCAGATGTGGCAAATTAGCTGATTGGCAAACAGGGTACTAAGCCTATTCCTAGGAAAAGTTCTGTTGGCACTAGGTGGAACCATCTTAAGATTTAAATCCCACCAGCTGAACCTCGAAATGTTTCCATAGGTGATTCTGACATTCTAACAAGCATTCATTCTTTGAAAGTCAAGAAAATAATTTAGGCTTCTAAAAACATACATGGGTTCCATTCGGACATGTATACAGCTAGAAAGTCATCACTTCCACCCTTACACCAAGAAAGCAACTGCAGGACTAACAAGCCGATGACTCTTTCATATCCATCAGAGACTGGAGGTCACAGGGCAAGCCAGCGTGCTGAGAACTGGCGGTGTAGGCAGATATGGACAATGACAGCTTACAGGCCGGGGGCGGGGAGGTGGCGGCCATGGGGACTGCTTCTGGGCTTCTGTGTTAGTCTGGGTACTTTTGAGAAACAAATCCACAGAAACTCATATGTATAAGAGTTTTATGTAAAGGTTAAGTGCACATCAAGAAAACACCCCAACCCAGTGCTGCCCAAGCCCACAAGTCCAACATTAGCCTATATGTCTGATACCTATCCACTCCTCCATCTCACAAAACACACACTATGATGCCGACTGCAGGAAGAAAGCTGAATCAGTGAACATGTAAGCATCTCAGCGCTGGCAGGAGTCTCCGCATGGGTGCTCCAGCACCCAGGGCTGCATCAGGGTAGGTCCATGTGGTTTTTCCTCAGGGATGTTTTGCAGCAAGTGAGCCTTGCCAGCTGAAGCAGGGAACTGGCTAAGGCAGCTGCATCCTGGTCCGACCATCAGAAAGCAAGAGACCCGAGACCTAGAAAGGCGAGGCTCACTGAGTCATTTATCCCTCCGCCCTTCAATTAACCCCACATGTGTTTATCAGCCAGGTTGGCACAGTAAACTACCTTAGCTTCATTCCAGGTAAACGTAACAACTGATCTCAGCTCACCACCAAGTCAATCCCTACTTGACAGGGTGGAGTAGCGCTATGGGTTTATGAGGTGGTAAATGCTTAAGGAGCAGAAAGCCTCATCTTTCACTCGAAGAGCAGACTGGTGGAGTTGAACAGCCCATGTTGTGGTTAGCAGCTCAAAGTGTAACCGTGCCAGCGGAACTCCTTCCATATTAGGTAGAAATGCTGGCGAAAAAGCTTGAGATTCTGTGGCTGCTGCTTTAAAAGACTGACATTTCCTGGGCCTAGGTGAGCCTGCCGTTTTCACAAGTTTCATCTTCAGGAGCTCCACAGGGTTCTCCCCGTGAAGACAGGAGCAGCATTCCCATGAGCACCTGGTAGGGGAGAGCAAATAGGCTTGGAGATACACCGCAGCCTGACTTGATGGCAAACTCTTACAAGAATCCTAACTGGGGTGGGGCAGAAGACACTCATCCAGGCTTCACAGCCTTCTTACCTCTCCCACGCTGGGCCTGGGAAGAAAAAAGGCAAGCAGAGAGGCAGGTTTGGAGATCAAAACCGCAGCTGCAGTTAGGGGAGAGGAGCATGTTTGATCAGAGCAAATGGGAGCAAAGAAGGGGGAGGAAGAGAGAGTGGAGCACATCCTGGCCCACCAGGCCTGGAGGATGATATCCCCACTCTGAACAGCCAATGGACAGAGTGGACAATGTGGCTGATCCCACTACGAGACTCACTATCCCTTGATGGCCCAGGGCCCTAAGGGGGACAACACTGGAGACTCAGGGCCGGGACTGACCCAGACTGACCCTGTGACACTGAGGCAAACCACTAAAAGCATGTACGCGGCAGAGCAACCTTGGGAGCAGAGCAGAGATTCCCTGAGGGAGTACAAAGGACAGACTCTGGGGCCAAAGTATAGTACCCCATTGGACCTGACTGAAGGACATGCCTACAGATCAAAAATCAGACCTGGATCTATTTACAGGTCTTTCTTTAAAAAAATTTTTTTCTTTTAATTAATTTATTCTTCTACGGGTAATTCGTTTCCTTTTTTGTTGTCATTGCTGTGTTCTCACTCAAGGCCTATCTTGCTATGACTTGATTTTTGATGCATATTATTATCTCTATAGATCTATCTGGATAAGATAGACTGGATGAATAATCTGGAGGAGAAAACAATGGGACCAATGGTTTCGGGGGGACATGGGAGAGGGGGAGGAGGGGACAAGGAGGTGGTGCTGACCAACCCAGGCACAGGGAAGCAATAAGTGATCTAAAAGGAGGGTGTGAGTGGCCTGGTAGGGATTCAGGAAGGGAAAGGTAACCGAGAGGAAATACTGAAACCCAAATGAAGGCTGAGCATGATTGTGGGACAAGAGGAAAGTGAAAGGAAACAGGAAAGAACTAGGTGACAAAGGGTATTTATAAAGGTTCGAAGATGAATGTACATATGTAAATATATTTATATGAGTAGGGAAACAGATCTATGTATATATTTATAGGTTTAGTTCTAAGGTAGCAGATGGACATTGGTTCTCCACTCAAGTCCTTAATGCAAGAACACTTTGTTCTATTAAATTGGCATTCCAGGATGCACACTTTCCCAACACAATTACTGAAGATGTGTGCATAAGCAAATGTGGTGAAGAAAGCTGATGGTGCCTAGCTATCAAAAGATATAGTGTCTGGGGTCTTAAAGACTTGAAGATAAACAAGTGGCCATCTAGCAAAGAAGCATAAAAGCCCACATGGAAGAAGCACACCAGCTTGGCTGACCATGAGGTGTAGAAGGAACCAGTTATTAGACATCAAAGAACTAAAAATCGTATCAGCGGGTGCCCACCTACCTGATACGATCAATGAAGACAAACGTGTGCATAAGCAAATGTGGTGAAGAAAGCTGATGGTGCCCAGCTATCAAAAGATATAGCATCTGGGGTCTTAAAGGCTTAAAGATAAACAAGTGGTCATCTAGCTCAGAAGCAACAAAGCCCACATGGAAGAAACACATCAGCCTGTGTGACTACGAGCTGTCGAAGGGATCGGGTATCAAGCATCAAGGAACAAAAAATCATATCATTGAAAATGTAGGTGAGTGCAGAGTGGAGACTCAAAACCCATTGGTAGCCAACCGGACACCACTTACTGAAGGGTTGTTGGGAGGAGATGAACCAGTCAGGGTGCAGGGTAGCAACGATGAAACATATAACTTTCCTCTTGTTCTTAAACGCTTCCTCCCCCTCCACTATCATGATCCCAATTCTACCTTACAAATCTGGCTAGACCAGAGGATGTACATAGGTACAGATAGCAACTGGAAACACAGGGAATCCAGGACAGATGACCCATTTAGGACCAGTGGTGAGAGTGTATTGTGATTAGAGATGTAAGAGCACCACAATAAAAGTATTTAATTTTAAAAAAGAAGAAAAAAAATAATGGAGGAAGCACAAAATATGGTCAAAGTGATAACGTAAACAAAACAACTGAGAGCAAGATTAAATTAGAATATGGTCTTAAAATGATCCCCCAGAAGATTAGAAATCTTATAAAATAGTCATTGAGAAAAAGCAACCCTCTCAGAGTTCAGTCATCTGTGATTCATTAAAGGTGAATCCTATGTGTCTACTCAACCTGGAAGGTGACTCAAACTCATCTGTGGAAATAAATAAAATGACCACATAAATATGCCAATGGTCCACCATCTCAATTATGAAATCCAATGATTTTCTTAACTAGAGTCAATGTTAAGAGCAGCTTTAGTTGTACAGGAAAATAATAATCATGTAGAAAGAAGAGTACAGAAACACTGGTGGCAAGGCAGTCATGTATTGGGCTGTGATCTGCAAGGTGAGCAGTTCAAAACACCAGTCACTCCAAGGGAGAAAGGGCTTTTTACTCCTATAGAGAGTGGCTGTTCTTTACGGTTACTATGAGTTGCATTGACTCAATGGCAGTGAGTTTGGTTAAAAAAAAAAAGTGGAGTCCAAAAAGAACTCTTCTCACCATTTCCTTTAAACATCTTTTTTTTGTCTCTTATTGACATTGTTGAAATCCTGTGGTGTATTTGTTATAACTGGAAAACAGACATTCATTCACATATTATTAACAACAATCTGTCATCTACATTCAGGTTCACTCTTTGTAGTATATGTTTTACAAATGTTAACAGGTGCATAAGGCCATGCACCTACCATGCGTTTTCAGATGTTCTCCAAGGAATTTGCTATATTAATGCTATGGATCACAATGACGGTCCAGTGTGCAAGTGATCATGGGGACAGCACAGGAGAAGGCAGTATTTTGCTGCGATGGAGTCACCATGAAATGGGCCAACTGTTTATTAGTTGGTAACAACAGCTACCGTATATACTTGAGTATAAGCCGGTGCACCAACGCACCTAATTTTACCACAAAAACTGCGTTAAAAATGTGCCAGAAAAACTCAGCTTATACACGAGTAAATATGGTATGTTAATATAACCAACAGATGAGACATCTTCATTGGATTTTCTGGAGACTAGAAAGCCTGGGTCTTCCTAGAGTAGAACTTGAGGAAATTCTGGGTCCCTGGGACAATGAGGATGGAAGCCAGGAACAGGCTGATTCCCCACTTGAAGCCTAAGCTTCACGTTCTCCTCTTTTTTTTTTTTTTAACAATTTATTGGGGCTCATACAATTCTTTTCACAGTTCATACATATACATACATCAATTGTATAAAGCACATCTGTACAGTCTTTGCCCTAATCATTTTTTTCTCTTTTCTTCTTTTACATTTTATTAGGGACTCATACAACTCTTACCACAATCCATACATATACATACATCAATTGTTCACGTTCTCCTCTTGAGAAGGCAAAGTTCAGACCCAAACCTAGACCCACAAAGAGCCTACGTTCTGCCTGGGCTCCTTTCTGCCCACAAAGAAGTGTGATTTTTGGAATGGTGATAGGCGCATGATGCAAGTCCTACTTCTGGCCAAACTTTACTTGGCTGTGGAACTTTGGGGAAATTACTTCATTCCTCTGAGTCCCAGTTTTTCCATCTTGGGAACTCAGGTTTCTGCAAAGCACTGCACAGTGTATGTGCCTACGGGGCAGCTTATGTGCTTTCCACTTTGTAGATAATCAATCACCTCTAGTTCCCATGCTCCCTGGGAACCCAGGACTGATATCGAGTTGGCACAGAGTGGGGCTGGCTATTTTCATTCTGACGCTGTCATTCTAACACTGTCCACATTGCATCAATTAAGCTTTTCTCCCATCAGTACAACTAAAGATAACACATTTGTGAACAAATGAGACATTGTTGCGGAACATGCTGTATTTAGTTGAAAGTGTGTACAGTAAATTAGCTTTCCACTCAATCCACACAGGAATTGTAGGATGCCATCGCTGCAGTCTCCATAACGGTCCCTAATTTCATTCATCTGGTTCCCCTGTGTCATTCACCCTGTCTGCTCATCTTTGGTTTTAGTTGTATAGAGTGGATTGTTCTAATGGTGCATGTTATTTTTATTTCACAGGCCTATATATTAGTGAAGAGAGAAATGATGTTGGGGGAGGATCTGACCATAAGGGAGAAAGAAAATCAAACTCCACATCAACATCACCCAAAGCAGATTTTTATAAGGTGAAGGCCAGACGTATCTCCACCCTCCATTCCTTTGACCCAATACTGATCCTCCCATGCCATTCTACTTCTATGGCTGGGTTTGATAATTCATTGCAATGACTACACACAACTTGCAGGCGATGCTCAAAATTATGAGGTTTCTTAAGGAAGTTAACAGGTTACAATACGTGAGAACAATACTCAGGATATAGGTGTTCAATCCGAACAGAATCTTCACTTCCAGGCCTTTAGACAGGCCTCTCTGACTCTCAACCACTTGGCCTGGCCTTTTTCCTTCTCAGACAATGCTACAAAGCTTTTATAGATCTGCCAATTAATGTGCAAAGGGCATGTCATTCCACAATATGCCTTAGTCCAAAAGCACTCACACTAGCTCTGTGAGTCAGCAAAACAGCTCCTCCAACTCCACAAGGCAGACCACCTCCTGCCCAAAGGCATTCAGCTTTCCTTGTTCTGTGGCCTAGAAAGTCCACTGCTCTATATCACCCACAAACATATTGTTAAGTATAAGGGGCATTATAGCAGAGACCCCAAACCCATCTGTAGATAATAGGACATCCCCTCACAGAAGGGTCACAAAGAAGGACGAGTCAACCAGACGGCAATATAGCACCAATGAAACACACACTATTCTCGTGTTCCTTGAGGCTTCCTCACCCCCTGCTCTCCTGACCCCAATCCTGCCTTTTACTGCGAGCTAGACTGGAGCATGTACACAGGTACAGATAAGAGCTCAGGACACATGAAATCCAGGTCAGATAAACTCCTAAGGAATGGAAATGGGAGTAGCAATACTGGGAGGGTAGGGGGAAAGTGCAGAGAGGAGTGGGGAAGAAACCCTGGGTGAAGGGAGACAGCAGTCAGTGTAAGATATGAGAATAATAACATCATTTTTGAAGGCTCACGAGGATGGAAGTGGGGAGGGAGAGTAAAATGAGGAGCTGATGCTAAGGACTCAAATAGAAAGTAAATGTTTAGAAAATAATGATTGCTGCATGATACAATTGATGTATGGATTGTTATAAGAGCTGTAAGAGCCCCAATAAAATTATCTTTATATATCTATATCTATCTATCTATCTATCTATCTATCTAGATAGATAGATAGATAGATAGATAGATAGATTAGGAGGTCAAAGAAAGAAAGAATTCAATTACCAATGTCCCATTTCCTCCAGGGGACCAAGTTTCATCCTTCCCTTCATAGTCTTTAAATCAGTGGTCCTCAACCTTCCTAATGCTGCGACCCTTTAATACAG
Source organism: Tenrec ecaudatus (assembly GCF_050624435.1). Classification (NCBI taxonomy): domain Eukaryota; kingdom Metazoa; phylum Chordata; class Mammalia; order Afrosoricida; family Tenrecidae; genus Tenrec; species Tenrec ecaudatus. The sequence goes on from NC_134542.1 coordinate 55,480,724, forward strand.
TTCCTCATGTTGTGGTGACCCCCCAACCATAAAATTATTTTTGTTGCTACTTCATCACTGTCATTTTGCTGTTGTTATGAATTGGGTGACCCCTAAGACAAAGATGCTTGACACCCAAAGGGGTCGTGACCCACAGATTGAGAACCACTGCTTTAACTGTTTGTTGACACAGAGTTTGGAGGGTGCATGATGCTCATCTCATAGTGGAAACTGTGCTGTATCTAATTTTTGTGTTTTATTGATAATTTATTGTTTAATATTTAAAGTGTTACAATTCAAACTACATCAGCCAACATTTCTCAGATGCTCACCTCAAAAGAAATAGAAAGGCAGAATTCACCTAGCTGAAATGATGAAACATTTTTCCTTTGAAGCAACAAACAAACAAGTCTCCAAAATGCACATTGTCCAAGATAAACCAGGTAGAAAAAGAATGAAGTAAGGATAGTCAAAAAAGGCTTCCTTGAGAGCAGTGAAATTTCTTTTGGATTTTGATCGGAAGCACAAATTTGGATTAAAGAAAAGTTGCCAGGGGACATCCGAAACAAGGAAGGTAATCATCTGTCGTGCCCTGGGGGTCGGGGTGGGGGGGCAAGCTTTTTGATAGCTGTAAAACCATGAAAACAGTGGATTCATTCCTTGTGCTGTGAGCTTTAGTGAATGGAGAAAAGCAAACTATCTACCTCTTAATTCATTTTTCCAATATATTGACAATCCCAGTGTGTTACTCTGCGTAGACTAGAGAAACAAATCCACAGAAACTCATATGTGTATAAGAAAGAGGTTTATATACAAGAACAATTGAATATTGAGAAAACGTCCCAGCCCCGTCCAGATCAAGCCTTTAAGTCCAATGTTAGCCCATATGTTCGCGACCAATCTATAAAGTCTTCAGACTCCTCAGATATATGCAATGATGCTGAATGCAGGACGATCACAGGCCAGTGGGTAGAAAGTCTGCAGATCCAGTGGCACTGTAAGCATCTTAGCACTGGCAGGGGTCTCCATGTGGCTTCTCCAGCTCCAGGGCTCTGGCTGCATCAGGGTAGGTCCATGTGATTTCTTCTCAGGGATGTCTTAGGGAGTCAGCCTTGTCTGTAGACAGTCTCCAAGGGAGTATGTAGAGTGAGAAGATGTCTCCTGACTCCAAGGAGGAAATGTAGGAATTCCCAGGATTCTCAGGAGAAGGCCATGCCTATACAGAGGCCTCATTGGTTATATCTTGATTGAGAGGCCAAACTCCACCCCTTCACTCATCCTCTTAAATTGACACCAGATTATGTAACTACCACACTCGGGTATATTTTCTTCACAGACTAGCTTGCTCAAAATTCCAATATTAACTGTTTTTATTGCTTTACCCCCTCCGAATTTCACTTGCTAACTAATTTACTTCTCATTTACATACAGAACATTTCGCCTCCTTTCTTAGTTGAAACCAAATACTGTGGACCAGGCAGTGAGTATACTAACCTAATGACCCCCTAGCTACCAGCTGTGGCTTTTCTTTTTTCCTTCTTCTAAGTGGAACAAATTTCCTTCCAAGAAATTTTATATCTGCCACATGCTGCTCTTTATGGTCATTTCAGAGATAAAATACCATAAACTCAAATAAGCACTTACATTTTTTTAGCACTTACATTAAAAAAAATCATTTTATTAGGGGCTCATACAACTCTTATCACAATCCATACACACATCAACTGTGTAAAGCACATTTGTACATTCATTGCCCTCATCATTCTCAAAACATTTGCTCTCCACTTAAGCCCTTGGCATCATGTCCTCATTTATCTCTTCCCTTCCCACTCCCCCCTCCCTCATGAACCCTTGATAATTTATAAATTATTATTTTGTCATATCTTGCCCTGTCCGATGTCTCCTTTCACCCACTTTTCTGTTGTCTGTCCCCCAGGGAGGAGGTCACATGTAAATCCTTGTAATTGGTTCCCTCTCCAATCCACTCTTCCTCTTCCCTCCCAGTATCACCACTCACACCACTGGTCCTGAAGGGATCATCTGCCCTGGGTTCCCTGTGTTTCCAGTTCCTATCTGTACCAGTGTACATCTTCTGGTCTAGCCAGACTTGCAAGATAGAATTCGGATCATGATAGTGGGGGGAGAAGGGAGAGAGAAAGCATTTAGGAACTAGAGGAAAGTTGTATGGGCTTTGGGTCTCCACTCTGCACTCCCCACCCCATTCACTATGGTAAGATTTTTTGTTCTGATAATGCCTGATACCTGATCCCTTCGACACCTTGTGATCCCACTGGCTGGTGTGCTTCCTCCATGATGCTTCTGAACTAGATGGCCGCTTGTTTACCTTCAAGCCTTTAAGACCCCAGAAGCTACATCTTTTGATAGCTGGGAACCATCAGCTTTCTTTGCCACATTTGCTTATGCACCCATTTGTCTTCAGCGATCATATCATGGAGGTGAGCATGCCATGCTATGATTTTTTGTTCTTTGATGCCTGATAACTGATCCATTCGGCACCTCGTGATCACACAGGCTGGTGTGCTTCTTCCATGTGGGCTTTGTTGCTTCTGAGCTAGATGGCCGCTTGTTTACCTTCAAGCCTTTAAGATCCCAGACGCTATATCTTTTGATAGCCGGCACCATCAGCTTTCTTCACCACATCTGGTTGTTCACCCGCTATGTCTTCAGCAGTTGTGTCAGGAAGGTGGGCATCATAGAATGCCAATGTAATAGATGAAAGTATTCTTGCATTGAGGGAGTACTTGAGTGGAGGCCCAATGTCCTTCTGCTACCTTAATTCTAAACCTATAAATATTTGCACATAGATCTACTTCCCCATCATCAAATGTAAATATATTTGCCTATGTACATGTCTAGACCTCTATAAATGCCCTCTGCCTCCCAGCACTTTCCTCTATTTCCCTTGACTTTCCTCCTGCCCCACTATCATGCTCCGTCATCACTGGGTTTCAGCAATTCCTCTTGGTTGCATTACCTTTGCTCACGCCCTACCAGGCCTCCCACACCCTCCTCACTACCGATTTGGATCATTTGTTGTTCCCTTGTCCCTGGGTTTGTTAACACCACTAAATTTCTCCCCACCTCCCCCTCTCCCATGTTCCCCTGGAACTGTTGGTCCTGTTGTTTTATCCTCCAGATTATTCATCCAGCCTATCTTATTTAGACAGACCTGCGGAGATAATAACATGCACAAAAAGAAGATAGAGCAAAACTAAGCAACAATATACAACAAAACAACTAACCAATGACAAACAAAACAAAACAAGAAAGAAAAGCTTGTAGTTAGTTCAAGGATCATTTGTTGGCCTTTAGGAGTGTTTTCCAGTCCAGTGTGTTGGGGCACCATGCCCTGGCCCCAAAGTCCACCTACGGCATTCCCTGGGGACCTCACTGTTCCATTCCCTTGCTGTTCTGTTGCATCCACCCCCTTAGTGTTTTCCCTTGGTGTGGCGGGACCATATCGGGTGCAATACTCACACTGTGTCTCCGGTGTTGTCCCCTGTAGGGTTATGGGTCCGCGAGGGGCGTCATGTCTCAAAGTGGGATCCGCGTTGTGGTCCTCTCTGTTGACTGCCTGCTCTAATTGGGAACATCCTCCTCAGAGCCTGGTGTGCCAGGATGTGCTCCACTCTCTCCTCCTCCCCCTTCATCTGCTCCCGTGTGCTCCGATCAGATATGTCCCTTTCCCGAAGCTGCAGAATCAATGCTGTCCTTTGAAATAAATTCTTCTGGGGGAGGGGCAGGTGATCACTTAGCAGTTGGGATTGCTGCCAGCCCCCAGACCTCTCCACTGGTTCGGTACTCCACACCACCGGCAAGTTGTGAGCGCTTACATTTTAACAGTGCCACCTCCAATCTGTCTTAAAGATTGACAGGGACATCCCCCTGTGTTCTCAGGAAGGGAGGGCTTACTTTCTGGGTTTGCGGATTGAAAGCAATGGCGCATCAAAGCAGGGAGGTTCTTGGGTTATGCAGAGCAAAGGCGACTTCCTGTCTTGTTTTAGGGTTTGTTTCCTTCCCCTCCATGAAGGTGGTGGTTTCTGGCATTCTGCATCTTTGGCCTCAGTGGTTTCTCCTCGAGAGTGTGCGGTGGGAGTGCCTTGGCAGGTCATCCCAGCTATAATACAAAGGGAAGGGATGGAGAGAGGAAGGGCTCATTAGTAGACAGAGGGGTAGGCCCGCAGGGAGCTCGGTTAGAATTCTGGTTTTGCCACTAGGTTGAACTCACCTGGAGCGAAAGGGAAAGGAGATAGGTATTCATTCCTGTCATCCTTCATCCAACTGTTTGATGAAGCTGCTGGCGAGAAGAGTAGAGCAAGTGGCCTTCGCTTCAGAGAATGAAATCAGAAAGACCTAGTCAAATCCAGCACTGAGTTAGACATCGAGCTTTTAAACATAATCTGAGAACCTCTCTCTGGTCATAGAAGTCTGAATCGACCGGTGCCAGTGGGATTGGGGGTTGGTTTCGATTTTTAAAGCAGCAAGTTTCCATCCTCGAGCTTAAAAAGCCAAAGATCCCAACTTGCAAGCAAAGAAAAAGAAATTAAAAGGGGAAAAAGGTCCTTGCTTCTTGCTTTGGGGGTCAGTTTGTGACTACATAATATTTTCTTCTGCTTTTCTTTAAGGCAATTTCTCCCCCTGGAGTTCTGGTGCCCTGGTGATGCGTGTGGTCTGTACGGGTGACAATATTGGTTCCTCAGAGAAAGAGAGGGGACAGGACGGGACCCTCGACTCCAGTCAACAGTGACAGTCCCAAACTCCCAGGGCAGTTCTGCCCTCTCCTAGTGGGCATTATTGACTGGTGCTGTCCGTAATTGTTGGAGTGCTTGCTGCTAAAATCGACCAACCACTTAGAGGGAGAAAGAAGAGGCTGTGGTTCAAATCGACCAACCACTTAGAGGGAGAAAGAAGAGGCTGTGGTGCTTCCTTAACGCGGTGTAGTCGTGGGAACCATGGACAGGTCGAATCGCTAGGTGTTGGAGCAGACTCAACGGCAGCATTTTGTTTTGTTTTCATTTTGTGGTGAGTCATCAAAAACGCAGCCGTCTGCCTTCAAGAAACTTTGGATTGATTAGGCTCCTTGTCTACCTTTTGGACTTGTGAAGCAACAGACAGGGGAGCCTGATAGCTCCGATCTCCCCAGTAGGGTGTGTGACTGGAGGAGCAGCCAAGTCTAGGGTCATCTAGGGTACTCCCATCCCACTACTCATCAAGGCCCCTCACCTAACACCCCCCACACCAAGTAGGAGTGTTCTTTCCCCACCCACCCCACCCCCCTCCCAGTCCTTTTCCTGGGACTTCGGAGTGCGAAGCTGCGCGGTGGGGGTGGGGTGGGGGGTTCAGTGGCGTGGAGATGAAACGCTGCAGGGTCCAGGCTCCCCCCCCCCCCCCGCCCGCCAGGCTCCGCCGGCACGTCCTTCCTGCAACTACGGCCGCTCACCCCGGACCGGACCCCCTTCAGTTTTCGGGTGCGTCAACTCCGGCGGCACCCTCCTTGCCCCGCCTCCCCACCTCCCCTCGGACTCCCCTCCTTCCTCCGGGCGCAACCGGGCCCTCGGCCGGCCGTCCTTGGGGAAAGAGTTAATGCTGCTTTTTTAGCACCTTTTGTGATCTAAGGGACTGCCCCCCCACCCCCACCCCAGGTCTCCAGCTCCCTTGGTGGAATTCCACTTTTGTTTCAACTTCCCTGCGTTCTCTGCCTTTCCTCCCGTCTGATTTATCTGCGAGGTCTGGGGCTTCTGCCCGCCAGCGGGGCGGGGGGGGGGGGTGTAGGGGGAGGGGAGAAGGGATAAATAGGTGCTGCTGCCCCAGAAGGTTTAGACGTCGCGAGAGAGGCGCCAGAGCGCGGGGCAGCTCTTGCGACCCCATTGGGGGAATCTGATCCCAGGAAACCGGGCGCTCGCAGGGGGAGGAGACGCTTCCAGATCTTTGTGTGCACCTAAGGGGGAGGTGGAGACGGCGGACGACCTCCGCACGGCCCACGCCGCTGCCGCTGCCCGTCTCGTCCTGCCGGCGGCATGGTCGCACGCAGCCCCGGAGCGAGGCCGCGGCCGCGGGCCGGACTGCTGGCCCTGGCTGCGCTCTGCCTGCTCCGGCTGCGCGGCGCGCGGGCGGCAGCCTGCGAGCCCGTCCGCATCCCCCTGTGCAAGTCCCTGCCCTGGAACATGACCAAGATGCCCAACCACCTGCACCACAGCACCCAGGCCAACGCCATCCTGGCCGTCGAGCAGTTTGAAGGGCTGCTGGGCACCCACTGCAGCCCCGACCTGCTCTTCTTCCTCTGCGCCATGTACGCTCCCATCTGCACCATTGACTTCCAGCACGAGCCCATCAAGCCCTGCAAGTCGGTGTGCGAGCGCGCCCGGCACGGCTGCGAGCCCATCCTCATCAAGTACCGCCACGCGTGGCCCGAGAGCCTGGCCTGCGAGGAGCTGCCCGTGTACGACCGCGGCGTGTGCATCTCGCCGGAGGCCATCGTCACGGCCGACGGAGCCGGTGAGTCCTGCCCGGCCCCCTCGGGGTGCTGGCTGCACCCCTTCCCTGCCTTGCGTGTCTCCTCTGATCACTCCCCTCTCAAGCACCGTTCTCTCATTTCGCTCACCCTATTCCCCACGCAAACGGCCGCCCTCTCTGCCGCTCTCTGGTCCGTCTTTCTGAAACACCCCATTCATTCCACTCACCTCGATTTTGCCCTCAATAGCTCCCCTTCCCTAAACCCCCACGCTGAGCTCCGCAAGGGGCTCTTGTTTCGCCTGTGTCCCAACTTCTTCGTTTGTTTATAACCACTGAGCTTTCCCGCCCTGATCCCCATGAATTCTGAGCTGTCAGGTTTCGGTCCCTGTTAGCGAGTGTTAGCTGCTGCTTAAGATTTTGCAGAGAAAACAGAACCTTAAAGGCCTGTTTTCATCTAATGGCTGAAGATGTCAACTTCATTTTAGTAGCCTTACTCCACCCCACAGATGTTAGTGGTGTGCGTTTGCTCACAGTCCAGTCGGTGCAATTGCCTTCCCCTCACATTTCCTCCTCCGTCCAAGGAGATGGATTGTTCCTCCATTCCCGACTGAAGCAGCAGTGAGACATTGCTATGCGCTGTTAGTTTCTGCCACTTGCTCCGGCCAGCGCTAGACCTGATGGGGAAATTGCTCTATACCCACAGGCCTTGGAGTCATTTCATAAATGGCGTGTGGCCGAAGGAGTTTTATTTAAGACTTGTTATCAGCAGGCGCTGGTGTCATGCTATTTTTGTTCTCGCCCCTCCACAACAGCAATCTGTCTTCATCCACTCTTCCCTCTGCAAGCCACTCGGTGTTCTATCCCGCACTCCTTCTCAGGGACTGCACATCAGCCACACATTCCTTTCCGTCCTTCTCCACCATAAAACCTTCTTGCATTTCTATACTTAATGGAATCAATCAGAAGTTGCTTTCTCACTAGTGCTTGCTCTAATTAGGACATTGAAAACACTCCGAAGCCCACGAATCTTAATTCACCACCGTCCATTTCATTCTAATTCAGTAGTATCCCTTCCGGGACCCCAAAGTTCACAGTCCACCCTTCAAATACTTGAAACATAAGCCCAGCCTTCTCTGGGCAAGTCCCTTTCACATCGTTCCCGGACTGACTTCCACAACGTGTCTGCTTGTTTACCGTCACTGCTCGCTCCCTGGGCACCCCTTCTTCTGCCCCTCCACCTGCTCACACTAAGTTCGTGGCCTTAATCCTTTTCGAGGTAAAAGCTCTTGGTTCTCAGCAGATTGGTGTGGAAAAATGAGGGGGCCTTCTCCGACTACTTTCTGTACATGCCAGCTTATAGAGTCTAAAGCAGCGGTTCTCAACCTGTGGGCTGAGACCCCTTTGGGGGTTGAATGACCCTTTCACAGGGGTCACCCGAGTCATAACAGTAGCAAAATGACAGTTATGAAGTAGCAATGAAAATCATTTTAGGGTTTATGGGTCACCACAACATGAGGAACTGTATTTTTTAAGTCATTGTATTGGGGCTCAATCCATACATACATCAATTGTGTAAAGCACACTTACACATTCGTTGCCCTCATCACTCTCAACTTTTGCTTTCCGCTTGGGTTCCTGGAATCAGCGCCTCGTTTTCCTTTTTCCCCTTCCCCTCCCTCCCTCATGAACCCTTAATAATTTATAAATTATTATTTTATCATATCTTCACCCACTTTTCTGTTGCCCATCCTCCAGAGAGGAGGTTATATGTAGATCCTTGTGATCGGTTCCCCCTTTCTGTCCCCACTTCCCTCCCAGTATCGCCCCTCTCCCCGCCGGTCCTGAGGGGTTCATCTGTCCTGGATTCCCTGTGTCTCCAGGAGGAACTGTATGAAAGGGTGGCGGCATTAGGAAGGCTGAGAACCACTGGTCTAAGGTGAGAAGGGGAGTGGGAGGTACTTGAGCAAATCATGAGAACACCAAAGTGGCATAGGAAAACTTCCTGATGCCTCTACGACCACCTCACTTAAATGACTACCAATTGCATCTATCTGTTTCTGTAAGTTTAATAAAGACTAAAAGCAAGCTGGATAAGTCATTAGGAGTGCATGGTTAATCTATGTGCTCAAAGAGCATCCTTGGATCGCTTCTCACTGAAGCCACGGGCTCAGCAGACTGGGGAAGAGCTCAGAGAAGTTGCTTCTCAGTCTGCCTGGCCCTCAGAGGAGGTCAACTGCGAATAGTCCTCTCGGGCAGAGAGCCAGCAAGGCTTCCCCAGGACACACAACCCACTCCTCAAAGGAGAAGATCTCTCTGAAACCTCCCTGAGACATGACTCCCAAGTGAGGGTTTTAGCAATTTAATGACTCTCAAGCATCCTGATAATCAATATTGAGAGGAAGCAGTTTTATTAAGCGCTCATCACTGAGGACCAAACACAGGAGACCTCGTGGCACAAGTTACAGGTTGGGCTGCTAACTGTGAGGTGCGTGGTTGGAACTCACTAGCACTCCGTGAGAGAATGAGAGTCTGCTTCCGTAAAGATTCACGTTCTGGGAATGTGTCCTGTAGGGTCCCTCTGAGTCAGAATCATCCTGATGGCAGTCGGTTTGGTGAACCAAGCCTTTTGTCTGTCCATGGAGCACAACTTCTTAAAAATGGTACGTGCTTTTGACAACATTCTTGCTAAAAAATTAAGGAGCAGTTAATTGGATTCAAATTTTATTGATGATCCCACCCTTCTTGCTCGTTCTAACCTGCAGCATGAACTTGGCCCTATGGTGGCAAGGCGGATTAAAAGAAAAGCAGGGTGTGGATTCTTGATGGAAGGGGCCCCCAGGCTGTCAAGGTTAGCTTGATGAAACTACCCTGATTATCTGAGGTCAGATTGTGCATCACCTGGAATTACTTAGGAACTATCATACCCGACTAGCTTCATCTACGATGCACTGTCTTGTGTGGTCCTGTGGGATATGATAGCTCCCAAAGGAAGTGTTTGTTTTCTTTATTTCTTTTTATTCCTTCCTTCTTCCCTTTCCTCCAGGTGGAAATGGAGTCCCTGTGTTTTATGACTGTGATCTACCCCAGACAGATTCAGAATGAGGTCTCCTTGAATAGACGCCACAGCCTTTCACAGTCCTTCAGTGTCAGGAAGAGATTTCAAATTCCACGGTTCCATGGAACTCTTTCAACACAGTACATTAAGACTCCTCGAACGAGCTAAGGACATTTTACGAAGCAAAGTTCTATTGCAATGAATTATTGCTTCAAATTGCGTATAACTTTCAAAATACTTAAGGCACACATACTTGTATAGAGCAAAGGACATAGCCTGGCCATTACTCATGAATTCACATCGTATTCATGTCACATATGTTTACCCCAGGGCTGTTGCTTCGTTCAAAGGCTTTAAGGTAAATCATCTGAGCATTCAAGTCCATTTAGTCATTCAGCCAGTTAAGAAATTTAGCCAAATCTTTAGCATGGTGAGTAAGGAGATTAGGCTTGAAGTCAGCCTAACCAGGGTTTAATCTGACTCGTTCTGGGCTAGCTCTTATAATAGGAAAATTGTATAACCTCTCTGGTTCAAAGGTGACTTATCTGTAAATGGAACAATACTACCTATATCTTGAGGGCATGGCAGAAATTACATTGAATGACCCAGATGATGAAATGTAAGACCTGGTACAGAGCAGCTCGTAACAAATGATTGTTGCTTCTGCTGAGTTTGTTTGCTTTTATAAAACTATTACCCTTATTGATATAGCCAGTTGAGTGATATTCTTTTTTTTTTCTTCCTCTTTCTAGTGGTTGTGTTGGTGGATGCAGATACAGCCTAGCATTTTAATCCTTTCACCTCTGGGAAACAAGGTGCACACTGGAAAAGCACATCTGATTCATCAGAATATATAAAGTTTATCATTTCATTTTACACAAATAGACCTCAGACTCAAGAATGAAATATCTTGGAAACCACAGGGTGGGGAGTAAGGAGACAATAAGGCTCATCTATGCCTGTTAATAGTTTATCCCAGAAATCAAGCATTTAAGAAAATCTCTGGTATGATATTTACCAGCTATTTATACAACTTCCCCGGCTTGCCATGCCAAGGCTTCATAATCGCTCCTCAGTCAGAGCTGGTTTTCGTGGTAGTGCTAACTTGTCACCCCAGCTCTTGCTCAAGCGATTTCTCCAGGCCTCGTCCCGACGGGCAGGCCCGCGCCAACTTTCACATGCATGAACTGCTGTTTAATCACTTCTCTCCTCGCTGAGAAACAGGCGCTCTTTTCTTTAGCCTAGTCTACAAATATTTGAGAGGCCAAATACCAAGAAAGAAGAATTATTTAGTGTGATAGGCGGAGGAAAATGGAAGGGAAGGAGAAATGGAAATTTTATATTAAGACTAGAGAAAAAACATGTTTTGAAGGATATTTATGTAAAAAGATTCTGGATGGTACGGAAAGCGTGTTTTGGAGTGCTATGATATTTAATTTAATTAGTGGCTGACTTGATTATCAGTGGCAATAGAATCTTAGGAACAGAAACCATTTGGTTCTTATGCCATCCTCGACCTTCTTTTAAACTTTGTTCCTACCGGAATTTCATATATTGTTGCTATAAATAGAAAGATGGACTTAGCTACTTTTAGACTTACTATTGTCTGTCTAGAAAGGAAGACCAAGGACTCACCATACTTCGGAAGTACCATCGAGTCAATTCTGACTCAGAACAAGCCTTTATCGGGTTTCTGAGACTGCACATCTTTCTGTTAGCAGAGAGCTTTATCTTTCTCCCACAGAGTGGCTAGTGGACTTGAACTGCCAACCTGGCTGTTAGCAGTACCACCAGGGCTCCTTATAGATACATACAGCTTCAATAAGAAAGATATGCATGGGTCATAAAGGTCATGAAAGAATTAGTTCTTTTAATGAGATGTTTTTATGAACTTTAAAAATCCCCCTCATCTTTCTTCCATTTGAAGCAAACAACATTATTAGTGGGACAGGCTCTCTGTTGGTCGATCAGTGGGGTTTCCAGAGAAGCGGCAGTGAGAGGATTGGTCGAGGAATTGGCTCGCTCACACAATCATGGAGACTGGCAGAAACTGGCGGCAGTTCACCTCTCAGTTTTTGTGTTTAAATTTTGTGTTTAACTCAGTCCTTGTGAAGGACTCATGGTCTGAGACCCACCCATCTTAACAAGCTTAATCTATACATAAGCCAGCTGATCTAGACTAGACAAAATGGATCTCATCTCCAATCCTAGTAACACATAAATTCACATTTAATTAAGTAACTAATAGTATAACCCAGCCAAGTTGACATATAAAATTAACCATCAAAATTGGAATTTAAGATTTTCTCTTAATTTTGTAGCTCCAAGAAGTCACTTGACACTGACTGGAAATTGTGAAGAAAAAAAATTGATGTAAACTAAATATTCATGTGAGTTGCAAAGTATCATGAAAATTGTGAAGGAAAAATAAACTATTCATGTAAAGTATAACTATTGATGTAAATGACAAAGATGTTGGAGATGTCTCTCACAATAACATAAGCAGTAGAGGATATATGGTCATCCTCATTGTGGAGATTATTAACAACAACAGAATCATAACCAATAGCACTCACCCTCCACTGGGTGCTACCCCATGTCTTTTATGCGTGTTAGCTCGTGTCATTCTCATACTAGCTACATGGTAAACTCGGTGCCATCTGGTTGATTCACATTCATGTTGACTTATATAGGACACCGGGAACTGTAAGTCTCTGCAGGAGCAGATAAAACCTCAACTTTCTCTCACAGGGTGGCTGGTGGGTTTGACCCAGCGACCTTGTGCTTAGCAGTCCAACACTTATCCAACAGCCACCAGAGCTCCTTAGTACATAGAAAGCACTGTTCGATGGTACCGCCTACAGGGCTCCTTGGCATTAAATGGAATTTTGCAAAAAGAAATGGAAGCACAGAGAGACAGTAACAGCGCCTCCAAGTGGTGAGAAAAAGAACTCAGATCCAAGCCTGCTCTTTGCTATATTTCCTCCACCACTAAGAAAAGAGGTGATTTCTAACTTTACAGAAAATCTTGATCTTTTGCCCACTGCATTGTATTTAAAAGGAAAACATATTACCTATTTGTATTAGATTTAAGAGCTAGAAGGTGGCCCTGGCATGTGATTCCAAGAGATAAGAGAACATTACTTTATTCTATTTCTGAAATACCATGCACATTTCAGAATCTCAGCTCTAATGCCAAACTTCGCAATCTTAGCATGTCCAGGAATGATCTTTCCATTTCCTCACCCACCTACACCTGTTCTTTTTCGAGTAGGTTCTATATTGGGGAGAGAGCCCACCCACCCTTCTGACCAAGGCCATGGGGATTAGGTTTGATTCCAAACTTTTCCTTATTCCCCACGTCCAGTTGTTGAGTTGATTCTGACTGCTAGTGATCCTGTAAGACAGAGTCGACCTGCCCCATATGGTTTCCCAAGTTGTCATTTTGGCGGGGGAAGTGACGGTGGGTTAACGTTGTTGACGTTTGGGCTGCCTGCTGAGCTTTAACCCCCGTGCCACCGCCGCCACCTAGACACTCCGGGATTTTGCTGTTGCACACAGTTCCATTCATTAGAGGTTGCTTCCTCAACTGTGGACACCTTAATCATACCATTTCTTGTTTATGGAATCATGAGAAGAATAAATGGCTGTTCTTAATTCTTGCCATGTCTATTAGTTGTACTGGATGGTCGGTTTCCTCTCTGTGGAAGAACTCTTTCATTTGCAGTCGTTAAAGGGCATGAGGCCACTTTCTGATGTCTTCTTTAGGCACTCATGTATGCCAGTGTTATGATTCACTCATTTTTTGAAGAAGTGTTTGGCTCTGCCAGATATAAAGTCACATGTGTGTAGTGAGTGGCTGATGTTTGCAGGAGTCTTATTGTGATTTCAGATTTCATGAAACATAAAAACTTAAGTAGATAGTTACTAAACCCTAACATTCCAAGTACAGATGATGCAGATTTGCAAAGACAATCACAAGTTACTTCTTTTAAAAAAAACATTTTATTAGGGACTCATACAACTCTTATCACAATCCATACATACATTAATTATGTAAAGCACATCTGTACATTCTTTGCCCTCATTTTTTACAAAGCATTTGCTCTCCACTTAAGCCCTTTGCATCAGGTCCTCTTTTTTTTTTTTTTCCCCTCCCTCCCGGCACTTTTTACTTCTATAAAGGACTTGATCGTACCTTTTTGACCAACCAGTGACTGAGTGCCAGTCTCAGAGGCAGACAATAATGTATTCTTTTCAGACACCTGGGTTCTTACCCAAATCAAACTTGTCACTGGATTCGAGTTTCATGTGTGACTGCTTGAAGTGATGTAATAACAGATATGCTGTGGTCTCTCTGGTCTATCACCTCTTTTCAGATTTTCCTATGGACTCAAGTGACGGCAACTGTCGTGGGGCAAACAGTGGTGAGTGTGAATATCGTTATCTTCCTGATTGCTGTTCTGGAGTAAGTTAGGCTTTGATGTGACATAGACTCCCCAAGTCTTATCTGAGGACATGTGTAACCTACATTTTAAGGTAAGCTTTAACAATAAGTATTTATACTTTTACTTTATTTTTCAAAAATTTGAGTTGATCTAAATGGCCCCCCCCCCCTCAGTATGCAGTTCTAGGACCTTGTAAACCCGACTGTATTTGTAGAACCATCATCCCCATAGTCAGATATATATATAATCCATCACTGGTTTTCTCCCTTCAGCCGATTTACTGAGAAATTTGCAATGTCCGTCTCCCTTCGTTTATCGCAATGCTCCAGGAGCGGTCTGAAGCATGACTTGGAGCATTTCTTCTAGCACAGTCCTGTTGGAGCAGATTCTCCGCTTTCCCCACCTGAGTGTGTTTCTATTTTGCTTTTCTTCCTAAAAGATACTTTTCCTGGATATAGAATACTGAGTTGGCAATTCATTCGGTATTGTAAAGTGTTGCTGCACTTTCCTCTGGCCTCTGTGGTTCTTCATGGGAAATTCCCAGTCATTCAAATCTCTGTTCTCCCGTTCATATCTGTTTTCCCTGGTTGCTTTTACAGTTTTCTCTTCCATTTTCAGCAGTTAAATGTGCCGTGTCTGGGATTTCATTTCTTCGGGTTTAGTACGTTAGGGTTAGCCGTGCTGCTTGAATCTATCATCTTTGATCATGTGACAAATTTTGGAAGCTTTCTGACATGATTTTTCACATATTTATTTTTGTACCGCACTTATTCTCTTGTACTTCGCTGACTATGATGTATCAGTCGTAGGTATTTTTGTATTGTTCCACACGTTCCAGGGGCTGTGTTCAATTTTCTTTTTCAATAATTCTGATCCCCTTGCTATTTTTATTAGATCTTGTGCTTCAGACTATCTTCAAGTTCATGGACTCCTTTATTGTTTTGGTCCCTCCCCCCAAACAGTTTTATTGAACATTAATTTACATATCATATAATTCAATGGTTCGATCATATCACCGGGAATTGTACAATCATGCCACAGCAATTTTAGAGCATTCCCCTTTCCCATGGTTAAATCGCCTTTAACACGATTCATGCAACCATGAATGTTCTAATGCTACCTTCCCCCTCATCTTCATTACTTACTCCTGAAATCCCCTACCACCCCCCACTATCTTCCACCCCAACCCTGCGTTTCCAATATTCCCTTGGATCCGTTATCATCATTATGCATCCAATTCTCTTGGGCTTCACAGCTGGGAGACTGGGAAACTAGCCCTGAGGGAAATATGAGGAGGACTATATTCCCTAACTTACTACAGAGGGAATCTGGAAAGCTGGTATTTCACGGTAGGAATGCCTCCACTTTAGTGCAAGTACATGATCCTGTTTTAACTACCATTCCCACAAATTCTCCCATAACAGCTCTGCTGCCTTAAAGGGAACACATGGTTGATTATAGCTCCCTATAGAAGCAGACATTATCCTTTTGCTCCCCTCCCCCGCCACCGTGACACCCAAGCCCTCTTACATTCCCCCCCCCCCCCCCAATGCAGGTATTAAGTTTCCTTCCCTGTGAGCTCAGGGACCTTGATGTAGATACCACCCACCTTGTGACGCATGTAACTACTGAATATGCATGTCTTGAGGCTACCTGTAAATGTCCCAAGATAGTAAAGGCTCTCTCTCACTTCTCCCAGTTCCACGTGGTCCATCAAGAGGAGCTGAGGTGAGCATGCTACCATGAAGTGTATCTGACTCCTTATTTTATTCTCTCTCCTATCTTTCTTATCTTCTATGACTTTACTATAATCTTTATATATTATCGCTGTACATTTGAGACTTCTGGCCCTTTGGTTGTTGGAGGCTGGTCTCCTAGGACAGAAGAAATGATAAAAAACAGAATCATGTGTATGTATATGTATGAACGGTGATAAGAATTGTATGAGCCCCAATAAATTGTTTTAAAAAAACAAAACAAAACAAAAAAACAGAATCATGTTAAAGTGGTAAGGGAAAATATAATAATATACAAACAAAAATACTAATAATGTGTAAGAAGGAAAACATCCCCAACAATAATCAAAAACCCAGGGATAAAATTTCTGTCATGGAACCAGTAAGAGATACTTGCACTGAGATCAAATTCAGGTCTTGTCTACAGGGTGGTCATCTGGCCAAGTGTGGTGTTCAATCCAGCATCACCAAGATTACAATGGTCTCTGTCTGATAGAAAGGCTCATTGAGACTCTTGCCTGTGGCTTAAGAGGATCTGCCAGTGACTCAATCAGGCCCAATACACTGCAGATGGGTTTTGGGCTCCCGCTGTCCCCCATAGCCCTCCACAAATTGGCTGTTCATAATTTTTGCTTTGATGTTTTTTTCTTCTCACCATATTCGAGTTTTGTAATTGCCATCCTTGGATCACACAAGCTGGTGTGGTTCTTCCTTGTGTACTTAGTTGGCCCCTCACTTTGTTAGCTGCTTGTTTGAATACAAGCCTTTAAAACCCCAGACAGTATTCTGATTGATAGCCACGCACCATCTGCTTTCTTCACCACACTTTGCTGTAGCACCTTATCTTCAGCGATCATTCATTCATGCAAGTCAGTATCAAGCAGGGCCATGATATAAGAACTGGTTGTTCTTAAATGGGGGCTAGGATTTAGTACGAGCACAAAACCCATTCCTGGATCTGTGCATTTATTTTCTTTATTTGTTCATTTTAATTAATTTGCTGTGATTTGGAAGTCAATACATGTGTGATATCGTCCTATAGTTCAATCATGTCAAACCTAATCACACGATTTCTTGCATTCTCATACATGCTTTCCCAGACATACTTTGGCTTTCCCAGATTTCTTGACATCCTTTCCCTCCTGTCTCCCCATGTCTCCCCTACCCCCTACAACCCCTTCCCCCAACATCCCTAGGTTTCAATTCCCAAAAAATAATAAAACCCAATGGCGACACACCTCTGATACACACTCTCATGTGAACGAGCATAAACAGAATGTAACAAAATGGCCGTCACAGGGTTGCTGGGACGCGTCTTCAGACAGCGTGCTGGGTGCTGATGCACCAAGACCTTGTTTGTCCTCCAACCGACAGTGCCCCCGATCTTGTGCAGTATCTTCTCCTACCTCAGACGCCACCTGTTTTCCAACGTAAGTCCTCAGGTTACAAGGGTGTCTGGGGTGGAGTCCAGTGCCCCAGGGGGAGTTCCCATTTGGGGTCTCACCCATGCAGCCCCGGAGCATGATGTGTAGCCCGAGATCAGGATCCAGTGTCCCAGTATTCTATTGTTTTTATTTTGCTCTTCAGCCTACCCAGTGAGTTACAAATGATTTCTTTTCAGATGCTATTTTTCTCCATTATAAAATTTCTATTTGGTTCTTCTTTACATAGTCTTCTTTTTCCCCCAAGACTGCATTTTTCCATTCATTTCAAAACCTTTCTCTTGTAGTATTTTGATAATAGCTCCTTAAAGCCATCGTCAAATCATTTTAACATCTTTGTCACCTTTATTTCCCCTATACAAGTTGAAATTTTCTCGGTTCTTCATATCTTGAGGAACGTTGCAGTCATCCCTCTGGTGCTTTCGTAGACTCTTGGATAGTGTGAATATGTAAATTTGAGCACTATTCGGCTTTGCGTCCCATTGCAAACCCTGTGGAGAATGTTGACGTTTTTGCTTTAGCAGGGATCTGCCCAGGAAGACTTAAGCTGCAGTTTCTGGCCAGCCTTCTGCGGGTTACAGATCTCCACATATGTGCACCCCCAGGGGCTGATATACGACCAGGGCATGATCTATTCTGTGGTAAGATGCTTAGTGTCAGATCCCCACATGTCCAGCTCAGGGGTGCTCCCAGCAGTTCCTAAAGGACTCGGGGGTTCATTTCTCAACCTCTTCTCTCTCTCTGTAACCTCCTTGGTCCTTTCAGTTCCCATGGACTCTTGTTTCTTGGGTCTTTGGCCCAGGGGCTGGTGCTTTATTTACCCCACTCCCCCTTCTCTGCCTACAACTGCTTGTGGCTGTGAGTCCAAGTGACAGAAAGCATAGAGGGAGGAGAGAGCGATCAGCAACCCCCCGACTCTCCTGCTCATAAGTCCTTCCATCCAAAAGAAATGATTCCCTACCTTTGAACTTCAGATTCCTGGGAGCCTTCCTTGCTGCCACGATTGCTGCTGGCATTCCCATTGGATTGCTTGAGACCCGAAATAGAAGACAATGTTAGAAGAGTCTTTGGGATGTTTTGAGTCAGGAGTATTCAGTCTGCCTGGATGCCTCCTTCCAGGTTTCAGGCTGTGCTGAGTCCCGACTGGGGATCCTGGAGGGAAATGGTGGTATCGGTTGAAGGTATCAGCCTCCCCCAATCTGCCTGCTATTATTTACTTCTTTGCAGTCTGTAAGAAGCTCACTCACTCATTCATTCATTCAGTAAAAGAGACAGGTTGCACTCTGTTTATTTCATCTTAGTATAAATAAACTTTTAAAGGCATTCATGCAGAAAGGTACATAGTCATAAGTATACAGCTGAGTGCATGTGGAAAGCAATCCGTCTCATGTGCCTACCATCCAGGTCAAAAGATACAACATTATCAGTACTCCAGGGGCCTCCCTTGTTTCTCTTCCAAATCACTGCTCCCAATCTTTTCTTTCAGAATAAAATACCGACAGGGATTTTCATATCCATAGATTAATGTTGTCTGATTTGATCTTTATGTAAGCAGAATATGATCGTGTTGTACAGGCATGTGTGTTGTTTTTCTTTTCTTTTGTTCTTCATTATGCTGTGTAGCAGGTTTCCATTGTTCTTGCTTTATCTTCTCCCATCATATGAACAGACTCCATTTATTCATTCTACGTTCTTTGTTCCCAGTTTCTGACACTAAGCTAATTGTGTTTGCATTTATAAGAAATAAGCACAATCATTTTCCTCATTGTAAGTACGATTATTTATCAGTAATAAGTATAATTACTTTCCTTGTTGTTCTATTTTACTTTTAAAAAAATAATTTGCACCAATTTGGATCATATGTTCTGCTTTTCCAAGGTGTTTTATATGTGGAAACTGAATGTTTATGATTAGGTAAAATCATTTGAGACGTTGGTTTTGATTACAGTGGGACTGTTTTCACAGATGATTTCCTCTGAATCTTATCAATTAATGTGTTTTTGACCCACAGCAGTGTCTATCAAAGATACCCCAACAAAACTTTATCTCAAAAACTTAAATGAATTAAAAGTATTTCTTTAGAATTATTTTGTGATCTCCTTGGTAGACAATGCTCTTCAGTGTCTCAAGTCTGTTAGAAGTCACCGGTGTCCAGCAATAGTGCTTCCGAAGGGCCACTCCTACTCTTAGGCTTTGTCTAAGTAAACCAGAAGCTCATCTACTTAATAGTGCAACGGGGGAGTCAAAATGTCTGATCAAATGCATGCATGTGCTGTCGGTTTGTCCAGAAACAATGTCAGAATACTCTAACCCTTCAATGTGGGCAGGAGAAAACAGGACATTAACAATATTGCAAGCAATATATACAAATAATCCCGTGTATAAAACTACGTAGAATGAATACAGTGTTCTTTGGTTCAGAGTTTACTGTTCCTCTTTAATAAATATTTTCCTGGTGTAAAGGTAGTGATGAAAACAAACAAACAAACAAAGCTCACATTGCTTGTGAGAAAACACACTAACATATTCATATGTTCCAAAAGGAAATACAGGATTTATTCATTCTCAAAATTTTATACTTTGGGATAATGTACCAGCTGAGGTTGATCATAACAAAACAGGAAACGAGGATTCACAAAAAACCATTGTAGCCCACATAGCCCCCTTTCAAACATGTTAAGCTATTTCTCTCTGGAATGTGGAAAATAAATTCTATCACTCCAGCTAATTGATCCCTGACCTCAAAGTGCAGTTATGCTAATAGGGAGCACTGAGAAAGAAAGAGAGCTCAACAACTTTGGTTTTTGGAGATAATTATTCTGAGACACTTACAATTTATGACTGCATTTTGCTGTTGCATATCCACTATCAGAATAAGTAGATCCTTTCTGGTTTCTTCACCATGGAATATGGAGAAAACCAATTTTAGTTCTGTTTTACCGAGTCACTTAATCTTGTCAAATCTGCACTGCAAATTAAAGTAGGTATTCGCACAGATCAATGAAAGGTGTTTCATTGAAAATTCCAAAAAATCAGTTTCCCCACTTTTCTTTTGTGATGGTGACAAAATGATGAGCTTCGTACCTTTGAAAATGCTCTTTCTCCAGGAAGGGGATGTCGTTGTAGATTGACACTCATCAACTGCATGACCATGACCAAGATTGCTCTTCTCTTTCCTAACATTCAATCCGATTGTGTTGACCTCTGAGCTCTCTTATGATGTACCTTCAAATTAGGGAAATCTTCAGAGTATCCTCTTGGGGAAATCAGATACTCTCCCAGGCTGTTCACTGAGCTCTCCCTGGCCGGACTTCAAAGGCCCTGCAGAGAAATCCTCTGGATGGCTAAGTGGCAACTGCTGAGTAATTGGAGATTGCTGTTTCATGTGGTTGCCAGGCCTGGCCCAGCCACCCCGCCTTTTGACTGGGATGTCCTGTCCTCAGCTTAAGGGGCTCTGGAGGTGCAGTAGGCTAAATGTTGGCCTGCTGACCACAAGATTAGAGGTTCGTACACCCTGCCTTCTCTGTGGGAGAAAGACGAGACTGTTCTTAAGATTTGCAGTGCTGAACTCTCTAAGGAGCAGTTCCACTCTGTTCTTTAAGCTCACCGTGCTTCAGAATATTCACTGGCGATGGGAAGCTCTCACGTGGGGAGTACGGATTTAACTAGCTTTCTTTTTCCAGTTCCTTTGGGCCCCCTACTAACTTGGGGAATGAATCTCGGTTTCTCCTTGGTGTAAATGTTTACTCTTTTAAGAAGTTGAATTAACTTGGGTCATCTTCTCTGGAAGAAATTTCAAGGGATTAAAAATAGCACTCGTATAATCATAGAGTACCTACACCTATAGTGTTTTCCTTGCAGCAGTTAACAATTTTGACTACCATATATATGCGAATATAAGCCGACCTGAGTATAAGCCGAGGTGCCTAATTATTACCTGGGAAACCAGAAAAACTGATTGACTCGCGTATAAGCCTAGGGTGGAAAATGCAGAAGCTACTAGTGAGTTTCAATAATCAAAACAAATGAAAATAAAATTACTAAAAATTGAGACATCAGTGGGTAATGTATTTAAATATTTATTTTAAATTAAAAACATAAATAAAAGGACAAGTCATTTAACATTAGTAAACCAGCACAATAAGTGGAAAATAGGTTCAACAAAAACAATAATGTATCAACAATGATACTTAAGAGTACTATTCCCTGAGCTCAATCAGCAACCAAGCTAAAATGTAAAGAGTTAAAATACTTCAAAACTGGATTCCTCACCATCATCCATATCCCAGTGCAGATCTTCAGCTGGTGTGAGGTCATCATAGACGCTGTCCTCACTGAGATCGCCGTCATCTCCATCACTGCTGTCATTTTCATACAAAGCACAGTCTTCACTGCCATCCATAGCATTACTAAGACTACATTCCTGGAAGGCACGGACACACCATGTCTTCTGGAATGTCTTCCCATGCTTCTCGAACCCACTTTGCTATTAAATCATGTCAGGCTTCATGAGATTTCCTCCTTTTGTTAGCCGGGATTGACCAGATGACATCCATTCATGCCACATCCTTCGCACACGGTCTTTAAAAGGCTTATTCAAAGATACACGTCATAGGACGGCTCTGATTGGCTAGATGTGAGTAAACAAACATTCAAAGCCCTGCAGTGTCAGCGGGACTTTGAATGAACAGCGGAGAAACGACAATCACCTGCGAGATAACGGGCACTTGTCCCGTTATCTGGGGGGTGGCAGAGAGATGTTACACCTCGCTGGGGTAGTACTGACCCGTGTATAAGCCGAACCCCAGTTTTTCAGCACATTTTTTGTGCTGAAAAACTCGGCTAATACATGAGTCTATACAGTAATTTCCCTTCTTAATCATTCTTATCCTTGCAATATACAGATTGTTGTCGTTCTTCTCCTGCTGTGTTCCAGCTGTAGATATTCCCCAAGGCTCTGGGCCTAGTTTCTGCTCTTCTCATAAAGATTTACAGCCTTAGAAACCCAAAGGTGCAGGTCTACGATGTCCTCTCGGGCCCTGTGATTTAGAATGTACTGGATGGCAGTGAGCCCTTTGTTAGGCACCACAGTTCTTAGGTGACAAGAAGCTGTGGAATATTGCCCGTCTCTGCTCATTCAATGTCTTACAATGATGGATTAATACATGAGTGAATCTTGAGCCTATTTGAATGTAGCACTTATGGGGCATGATATGCTAGGTACTGTGATGAGTATGCATATGTCATATACGTGACCTCATTGAATTCTCCCAGTAACCCTATAGCAAGATACCACTTACACGGTATCCAGAGTCACATTAAAAGGAAAGGAGGGGGTCCTGACTAAAATCCAGCTATGTTCACCAGTATTAACCACCCTTCCAACTGCGGTGCTTCTCTGGTGTCTGCTGCAGTATGACAGTTCTTACTTCATCTGCGTGGTTAGCTTGGTTCTGCAAAAGATACATTAAAAAGTTTCATCATTTACTTTAGGAAATTAGGGTGCTGGAGTTTAATTGCATGTTGTTTGTTTTTTATGCCCCATGAATAATGAGATTGTCTAAATTTTTAATAGGTGTATCCACAGGATGGCATTATTTGGGCACGAGAGAAGATGGTTTTAGGGGTGAGGTTCAAAGCATATTTCATTTTTGCTAGGTGTTTTTAGGAGTGTGGTATAACTGACCTTGTGGAAGACCAAATGATCTGTTTCCCAGCCTCCATGTAAGCACTCTCAGAACAATTCTACAAAGGCTCCTGAGAAAATGAATGATGTTTGACTTGAATGTGCCATCCAGTGTCCTCTAAAGTCCATATCAGCATAAGGTTAAGGTTAAGGTCAGATGTACCTTCAACCTCCAACCATCCTTCCCAGGCACTGTCTGCTGCTCAGCTGGGTCAATAATTCATTGCAACGGCCACATAGAACTCATAAACAACACTCATGATTACAGAGTTTACTAAGAGACTACAAAATCTTCAGTTAGTCTTTTTCTGGCCTTTGACCTCTCAGGCACATGACCCATTGACTCTTGCCTGCTCATGCAATGTTACACAGCTCTCCCAGGGCTGTTAATAAATGGCTGCAGTCCATGCCCCTCCACAATGAGCCTCAGCTAGAAGGTACTCAGCTTAGTTCTGTGGATCTGCAAACCTACCTCCCCCAATAAAGTGTCTGAAGGCATCCCATTCCACAAGCCAGCCTCTTGCCTAAGGTACTTAGCTTCACTTGCACTGTAAGCTGGTAAACCCACTGCTCTGTTGAATGCTCCGTTCTTGGTTGTGCTGCTGCTGCTCCTTTGGGGTCAAACTTATCTCTTGGATGAGGAGGTTCAATGTACAGAGATCCTGAAATCCAAAAGGCATACTCCACTCCTGGCTCTTGCTGGTAGTGAGATCACGTTTCAGGCAGCAGAACGGCAATCGCAGTTAATATTGTTAACAATCACTCGTAGCGGAGTGCTCTCAGTGTCTTCTCTCGTCTAAGTGTAAAATATCTCGCTTTGTTCTGGTGGGTGGTGGTTATGCATTGGGCCGCTAACTGCCAGCTCAGCAGTTTCAAACCACTAGAAGCGCCTCAGAGGAAGGCAACGCTTTCTACTTCCACTAAGGGTTACGGTCTTGGAAAATCACTGGGGCAGTTTTACCTTGCCCTGTAAGGCCACTATGAGCCAGAATGGACTCAATGGCATTGAATTGCCTTGCCTTTAAAATAGGTGTAACATTTCAGTACACAATAACATATCTGTATAGGTAGGCACAGAAATGATAACTTCCTATTTTCTTTCAAAGACAAATAAGTACATTTCACTAATTAGCTATTTTTGGAGAATGACTGCAATAGCACTAAACTACTGTTTGAAGACCAAAATTCCCGCTGTTGTCAGTGCTGACTCACGGATAGCATCCTGTGGCTTCCCAAGATTGTAACGGTTGAAAGTGGAGAACTCCGCTGCCAGCTGTGCGGGGTGGCAGCGCAGCGCGTCACCACTGCACCGTCAGGGCATCGGTCCGCGCTGATTCATGGCGACTGTGGCTAACAACAGGAAACAGTTCCTGCCCTGTGGTAGGCTTGCGTCTGCTGCTGTAGTTTTGTCAGTGCCTCTCACCGACCAGTCCTTCCTTTGTGTTGTCTCTCTTGACCAACCGTGATGTCTTTTGCTAAGGCTTGGAGTTTCCCAAGGCGGTGTTCGAACTCAGTCAGTTAAAGTCTCGCTATCTTCGCTTCTGCAGGACACGTGGCTGTGGAGTGAGAGCTGGGTTGTCGTTAACTGCTCTTGCGTCCGCCACCGTCCCATGGTGACACGGAGCACAGGTGTCGTCCTGTGCCGTCCACGTGGGGAGCTGTGTTGTGGGCGGCAGTGCTCCGGGCTCTGCTTTCATCGGCTGATGTTTGGAAGCAGATCCCCAAGTCTGCCTGCCCACTCCCACCCCAGCGTCGCCCCAAAGCCCTGCATCAGCCAAGCCGCACAAAAGGCTCCCCTGGCAAAGGGTGGCGGGTGCACGTGGCGGGCCTTGGCTGGCCTCCCACACAGAGCGTGGGAATTCTACCGCCAAATCACGAGGTCTTGCTTCCACTCTCCTGCGTCTGCGCACATACTACACACCGGTTGTAGGTGGAGAACTTTATCGCACCGAAATGCTCCGTTGAAAACTATCTGGAACAAGCGGTGGAAGAGTACTCCCGTCTTTTGTTGGTCTCAGTGCCAAATGTAAAGCTAAATGTAAATTTAAACACCTTTTTCCCTGTTGGCCTTTTCCTGGCTCATGTATTCTTGTGTGTGTGTGTGTTTGCGTGTGCGTGCCAGCGTGTGTATCAAAACAGAAGAAATTCGCCATTTCTTGTTTAATGAAGCTTTTTTGAGGATATTAAAAAAGTCTTTGTATACAATAAAGTGATTCCTAAGGTAATTGTGTATTTTATAGTTCTAAAATGACTATAATTACTAACCGTTCAACAGGATTATTATGTCTATTTCTTAGCAGTGGAAAAAGTACAATAATCAATTTTCCAAAACGCTTACATGACCTGTACCAGGGTCAGCAATCTTTTGAGACAGAAGAGCCAGTCCTGTCCTTCACAGCAATTTAAAATATATTCAATAGCTAGCCATAAATATATATTTACAAACAAATGAAGTAACCATTATCTAAATAATATCCCTTTTAGACCCTGCACTTTACTTCAGAGATGCATATTTGGACCGAAAAAGCTCCTTCTGGCTTGTGAGCGGCAGTTTGCTGACCTTTGACCTACACTATCTATGTACTATTTTGAGATAATTAGAGCTTTTATTGCATCTACCTATGATACGTAAAAATGTTTTCTGGTTATCATTCACCAAATGTTTTAGAAACATGGAACTTCTTCTAAAATATGTACATAATAATTTCCTTCAAATAAGCACAAAAATATCACTGAGTGAAATAGCAGCTAGTCTACCCATAAAAGGGGCTTTAAACTCTTCTTCTTAAAACCTGCCTTAATCTCGCTGGATTTCAAATCTGAGAAAGGAGGATTGAATTCCTTTCATGATCTCCTACTGTCTTAAAGTGGCCACTTAGCACCTCAGAGTCAGCAGTACATGAGGGTGGAAGTAATCCCTACTTGTCCGAGTGAGCTGTTTCGGATTCATGAGCTAACAATTGCAGCAGAGCTGTATGCACTGTCAACCATGTAGAGTGTAGGTGCTACTAGAGATAAATGGGTCAATCCATGACCCTGATGAACAGTGTATCCTCAGAATATGGGTAGTTTTTCAAAGGTGGGACATTACGAACATGTTACTATGGAACGAGAGGCTATAAAACCAAGCTCATGAGCTTTGGGTTGATTCCAATTCATAGCCACCCTACATAGTCCCAAGAGAAAGAGATTGGGCACATAGAATTGCTACGAATCTACTCGCTGCCAGATTCAGGTCTAGCCTTATCAAACAAATGTGATTTTTTTAATATGGAACATGTCACAAATTTGTGTATCATCCGTGTGCAGGTGCCAGGCTAGGGTTCTCTGTATCATTCCAATTTTAGTATGCGTGCTGCTGAAGAAGCGCCAAATGTGATTTTTTAAAAAGGACGCTAATGTCGACATTTTGTTTATAGCTAAACTGTTTTATTTTTCAGAACGGTGCAAATGTAAGCCAATTAGAGCTACTCAGAAGACCTATTTCCGGAACAATTACAATTACGGTAAGGATATCATGGAGGCCTAGAAACTGCTGTGTTAAGAAGGGTGTGTATGTTTGTGTTTTGGCGTAAATGAATAGAGCAGTTTGAACATAAAGCTTAAAAGCAACACAAATATATAACTTTATGAAGACCCTCCCCCTATCCAAAATGATTCAAGCGTGTGTCATGTGGATAAAAATCTTAACACAGGTTTGATTGTAAAGCATATTGAACTGGTTATCATCAAGTTCATTGCATTTATGTCAAAGGTGAACTGTCTCAATCTTTTTTGTTTTTAACATAACCACCTCTTATGTGTGGGTGTATAAATATCGCATTCATAATAGTCAATATTGACACAGTCTAACATCTAATGTGGGACCCATGTTCAAATATTAATAGTCACTGTCATGTCCTTCAGAGCCTCTCCTCCTCCAAATCCTGGATGCAGAGTCTGCTGCTTAGTTGTCATGTCTCATTAGCCCCTCCTTTAATCTGAAGCAGATCCTTGGCCTGCCTTTGCTTTTTATGAACTTGACATTCTTGAAGATAGACCAGTTTTGTAGACCATTTTGCAGTATATATCTGCCTTTTTCTTCACAATTGAACTCAAGCCATGTTTCACTGGTGAGGAATAATGTTAACGACTCACCATAAGTCGCATGATGTCTGTTGGCAATGTTGGCTTCGATCACTTGACTTAGGATCAGTTTGTGTCCACTGAGTTTCTCCTCCATGAAGCTCCATGTCCCCCCTTTCCAGTAGATGTGGGAATAGGGAGCGTATAGGCTTTTCAGTGACCGAGTTTTAGCAGTAGCCTGCCTCCTCTTTCTTCATGGTGCCTCTGGTCGATGGGAACTGGTTCCAATGTTTTTAGTTGTGAATTAGTTGTGGGCATCACTCCAAAACTTGAGAGCCTTTAGGCAGCATTCATCGATGGTACCTTAGAGCCATCAGAGGGCTGAATTTCAAAATAGGTGGGACTCTATCTCTTGGTAGACTTTCTGCTCTCTCAACGATTTATAGCCTCAGAAATTCACAGGGGCAGTTCTACCTGGTCCTATGAGGCCCCTGAAGAGAATCGATGGAAATGATTTAGGATTTCTACCCTTGCCTCTAAGATTGCTGAATAGAATTGAGGTAATGAGTTTGGCTTTTGGGTTGTTCTCTGTCTTGATGCAGAGGAGACTTTGAGCTCAAATGTTTGGTGTTTCATCAACTTCAGCTACATTAAGGTGAACGCAAGTGTCTTTTGATACTCATAAGGCATGTGTAAGTGAATCAAATTTCTTTTTCCTGTCAGTAAGGAAAACATTGGCAGAGTTAGAAAGTAACTTAAAAGAAGTTGTCACCATTCAATGCAGGGCACATTTCGTTCGATACATATAGAAATGTGACATTCTGACAGGCTAAATGTTGACTGACTAGTACTTATTTTAAGCGTATTTGCTTATTGATTTTTCTTTACCTGCCCTCTGTAGTGCTACCGAGGGCGGTGCTGAGATAGCTGGTCAGAGCTAGAGCACTAGTGGCCTCTGTCATGGAAAGAATGCACATGACTGAATCGGGTCACACCACATAGCATACAGGTCACAATAGGTGGAAAGGAGCCGGTGACTTCTCTCTCATATCCAAATGATGCCCACATTGCTCATCACTTAGGGATTTTGCTTTGTCAGGGACTTTCAAATTCTTTGGGGGGAAACAGGCACTCAGAAAATTAATTATGAGAAAAAAATCTGAAAATAAATGTTTACTTCCAAATTATGTTGATTTTTCTTTGTTGTCATATTTCTGCTTGTCCATTAAAAAATCAAAACATATAAAGCAATGTCTACTGAAACAAAGGAACCATGCAGCTGACGTCTGGACTATGAGCCAACACAGGGGAGGTGACAGGATCACAGGGTAACTTGAGAATGCTAGAAATAGGGCAGCTTCATCCCTCTAAAGAGTCTCCCCCGCCCCATCTCTTTAGAAAACTTACTAACAGACTGGGTAATGTCGTGATGGTAAGCATGATGGCAGACGGGTTAAGCCCTAGCCTGCTAACGGGAGAGTGAGCAGTTCAAACTTACCAGCCACTGCAAGAGAGAGAGATGAGGCTGTCTGCTCCAATAAAGACTTGCCATTTCAGAACCCCCCGGGAGCAGTTCTAGTCTGCCCCACAGGGTACCTGTCAATTGGAATTGACTTAACGGCAGTGGATTTGGTTTAGTTTGGTCTGGCAACAAAACAAAGCATATTCAAGTACTAAGTCTTGATCTCTGTCGATGTTAGCACAGTTTATATTCCTGTAAGCAGCAATTGCAGTTGCAGGAAAATTATATCAGCCTATTCACTTAGCTTTTGCATATTTAAGTGTAATTTTCATAAGGAGACACATGCCCACATGTGCCCATATACCAAACAAACATACACACCATTGGAAGGGATGGGACTGGGAAGTAAGGGACCAGCTGCGTGTTTCGTTTTCCACTCACTAGTCTAAGTTAGGGTCTATTCAAGTCAGCATTTTTTGGCATCTAAGGTAAAAAATACCTGGATGACTTTGCCCATCCGTTTATTGGACAACAAGTGTTTAAGAGTTGACAGGAAAGAAGCCTACTTGTCTATTTTGGTTTCAAATGGAGAGCCTATTGTGGATCATATTAGCATATCAGCTTTATTGTCTTTTCATCTCAGTCATTCGGGCAAAAGTTAAAGAGGTCAAGACGAAGTGCCACGACGTGACAGCAGTGGTTGAAGTCAAGGAGGTTCTGAAGGCTTCTCTGGTCAACATCCCACGGGACACCGTGAACCTTTATACCAGTTCCGGCTGCCTGTGCCCCCCACTGAATGTTAACGAGGAATATGTCATCATGGGCTATGAAGATGAGGAGCGCTCCAGGTAATCCGTGCCTAAGGATTCAGAAACGTGCTCGCCTCTGCGACGCTGATTGCCCCTCCCTCTAGGACCCGGCCCTGGGGATGTGTGCACCTTCCAGGGTATCATTACATTGTTGGGCCCCACAATTTTACGTATTGGATGCAAAAGTGTATGTAGGCACTAAAATTATGGGTATGCATTCACCCCCCCCACCTTCCATCGGAGTGAGGATGTATAACTTTTATTTGATTCTCAAAGGGGGTCCATGACTGCCAAAAGGTTATGGACTCCCATTGTAAAATGTTGCTCTTCCACTCCACATTACACTGTCTGAGCACCTCCCCTTTGCATTTATCTGTGGTGTGTTTCAACTTTCAAAAATGCTTGCTGCTTTTTCAATATACAGGTTACTCTTGGTGGAAGGGTCCATAGCTGAGAAATGGAAGGATCGCCTTGGTAAGAAAGTTAAGGTAAGCCTCTATGTTATACGCAAAATAACACAGTTAAAGTCCAAAACTAGCTGTCTCTCACTTAAATTAGGCAGTTGTCCTGAACTCATGAGAAATGCCCAAATCTGGGGTAAATATGATGGGGCTTCAAAAATGTTGTGGGAAAATCCCATTATCTTTTCATTCAATTTTTCCATGCATTTTCTGAAGCCCCCACCTATATCTAAAACTGTTAAGGATTGAGTTTGTCTCTGATGTTTGCTTCGTTTAAAGCATGGATTCCTCAGCCTGGTGATCAGAGACCTAAGGGTCCCCTGGACGTGCACTGCCGTTCTTTTGGCTGGCCGCCAAGCACACTCACGCTTTGTACAGGCGAGGACTCTGATCGAAGGAGGGTAAAGGATGGGTCGGAAAATGCCAGTGTCTCTCCAAACGCATCGACCTCATTTGTAGTCATCGGTGTCGAAGAGAGCAGACCTAATCAGACCCTTCAGCTGTACGGGAGTTGTGTTTTTCAGTCAGTGACTCTCAGAGCTAGAATCAATACAATTGTAGAAACCACACAGGAACTACTATGGAAAGCTTCATTTCTCCTCACTGCCCTAAGCAAATCTGTTTCAAAGAATGTGGGGAGTCCATGGAGAGCGACAGAGAATCTAAAATGTGAAGTGTGAGAGGGTAATGGGAGCAGCCCCAAACATAATACATCCTCTTCCTCCTGCAAGCCGGAAGCCTGGGGAGACCTTTGCAGGGTAGGCAGTTTATCTGCTACATCTGGCACTGACACAGCAGACACATTGGGACTAAGTGACTGACAGAAATGAAGGGAGAATTGTTTTTCATGGAGAAACCCACCACCCTCCCGCAAGCGCATTGTCCTCCATCCCCCGTGTGTTGGTCAAAAGTGAGAGATACATTTCAAGTTCCCATTTCTGGGAGTTCTCTGTACTTCCCTTCAATAGGGGTGCTCTTTGCTAAAGAAAGAGGGGCTCTTCAGCGTGTTGGAATCTCTCACTGTCCTTTTAATTTGGTTTTCTGCTTGCTAATGCAGAACAGGAATTTGTCCTACATTCCTGGACCAGTTGGAAGAGCTTCCAACATCCCTGCTGCAAAGCGTGTAACAAAGTTCACTGCTGCTCTTTCGGTACCCAAACAAGAGCATCATGTAAAGGCCCGGGCGCATGAGGTGTTGGTCCAGCTTCTGAGTGAGGGGAACATATTTCCTTCTACAGGGAATTCACAAAAGTCTTTATGTGAGGTCATTTATTTTATGTCTGGATGTAGCCATGCATGCTAAAGGGAGGAGGCGAAGCAATATCTTGAACAATTTTTATTTCTTCTTCAGATACTTGGGTCTGAAGGGCTTAGAAGGATTGAGAATTGGCTGGACTGGTTCAGGTCTAGCCTTAGAGTTTGGGTCCAGTCAATTGGAGGATGTCACACAGCATTTTATGGAAGCAATTAGCATTTTCTTTTTAAAATCAATATTGTTCTTTTAAACGGATTTTTGCTATCAGTGGATCAAAAATTTTCAAAAGACTTAATGGTGGGAGAGGGAGGGGAAAAATGAGGAACCGATACCAAGGGCTCAAGTAGAATGTTTTGAAAATGATGATGGCAGCATATGTACAAATGTGCTTGACATATGGGTGGGTGGATGGGTTGTGATAAGAGCTGTAGGAGCCCCCAATAAAGATGATTTTTAAAAAGACGTAATTGCATCACCATGTAAATTACTCTTTGCCTAAGTCATATTAAAATTAGATTATTCAAGTTACAATATTTGGTCTGCCTTGGGGAGATGACAGTCACACTGTGTAACCTTTACAGGAATTAAATACAATAAAATTTAAATTGCAGCAAAGTGAAGTAAATGAAGGAAAAATAGTTACTTTCATGATCAGAAAAACTCTAACAATAGTGACTATTTCATTCGTGCTCTGGAGGTGTAGCGAGTTGGCCCTGAGCTACTACCACAGGTCAGCTGTTTGCAAGATGAGCCTGTCAACCCCAGTGATGATTGAATCTCAGAAACCCAGAAGGGAAGTTCTACTCTGTCCTCCAGGGTCACAACAGATCTGAATTGACTAGAGAGCAGCCATGTTTGGTTGTTGTTCTTTAAAACACTTGGTACATTTTCATCCGTTAATCTTCAGAACAGTCTTATAAGTCTCTTCTTTTGTTAATTACATTGTTATAAGTGATAAAAATGAGAATGAATGAGTATGAGAAACTTCCCATGATGAGAGGTAAAGCTAGATTTAAACTTGAGCCATCTGATGTCAGCTAATGTGGTCCCCGGACCAGCAGCATCAGCATCACCGGGAGCTTGTGAGCAAGAACAATCTTGGGCATCTGCAGTTTAACAAGATCCCCAGGTGATTCCTATGTCCACTGATGTTCGAGAAGAGCTGCTGTGGTGTGTTCTAATTCAGTACCTATAAGCCAGGCCCGCTGCCACTGAGTTGATTCGAACTCACAGCAGCCTATAGCGCTGCCGGACAGGAACTCTGCCACGAGATAGCGCCAGCTCTCTGCTGCCCAGTGACTGGGGGTTTGATCCATCTTCAGTGTAAAGTATATCAGCCTTGCTAATATAAAATATCAGTAAACTTTATCATGGCGTCAATCAAGGTTGGTACTGGCTTCTTTGTAAAATTAGAATTCAGGGTAGGACCATGTCTGGTAAGTTTGTTGTCGTTGGGAGATGCTGCATAGAAACCTATTTTCAAGAGATCCCCATTATACCCCAAATCTCCTTTTTGAAACTGTTCAAGTCACACAGGTTCTAAAAGGCTATGTTCTTATATATCTTGAAAGAAGATGAGGGGGAGGGGGTGGATGAAGGGAACCCTTCCTTTGAATTCTCCGAGTAAACTTTCACAGGCCAGGCTCGTGTCATCTCGGAGGAATGTCACAGGTATTAGACACGTGTACCCCAGTTGCAGAGGACGGCCCTCCAGGAAAACGTTCCTGAGCTGTGTATGGGCGACCGACCTCACTGTGATACTGAAGCTCAGAGCGTACGCGCGTCTCCCGCGGGTTGAGCGTTGCCCGGGAGCAGCAGTCCACTGATGGAGCAATCTGACTTTGCAGCCTTACTCAGTTGTTTGACAGCACAGACTTGCCGAGCCTCGTGATGTTTGCATGTGAACACGCTCTGTCTTACATCCCACAGCGCTGGGACTTGAAGCTCCGTCATCTTGGGCTGAGTAAAAGTGACGCGGGCCACGGTGACTCCGCTCCGGCGCAGAAGTCTGCCAGGAACTCGAACCCCCGGCCGGCGCGCACCTGAACTCGGCGACGTGACCATGTCGGACCGCTGGGCTGCGGGTCGAGCCTGCCTTTGCTGGACTAGCAAAGGCGAATTGCACGATTGCACGTCATGTTCCATTGTTTCCTACAAAATTCATGTGGTAACTTATACTACTTCTGGCTCTCCTGCCCTGCTTTTCCCTCCCCTTCCCACTTTCTGTGGTCTGGCAGCAGAACCTTAAAAGAATGATCTATTTTCTATTTCGCTAGCCATGGGGAAAGGGCTCTTTTGCAATACTACTAATAATAAATGAAACATGTTCATCACAGGGCCTCTTGGCTGGCGTTCCCAGATGCAATTTACTGTTCTGCACTCAGATTGGGAATGCAATATTGGATGCAGACATTTCTGATAAACCCGGAGAAAGAGATAGGCTGTGAAACTTGCTCTGGGACCTAATCACAGCTTCCTGTGCCTCCGCCTCCCAGCCTTGGCCTCCCTCGGGGCTGGGTGCTTATAAAGGTAACCGGCAGCTTGGAAGCAAATGCCACCCAGGCAGAGCCGTCAGGCACCAGGAAGCATTTATGAGAGAATGACACACAAGATAGTTTATTTGCAAGATTGGCAGGAAGCAAAATAAACAGCATTCAGACCCGTGGAAAGCACGCTTTGCCAACGGAGAGGCACAACTGAACCAGTCGCTGCCGGGCTTAGCAGAGGCTCTTTGGGGTTTTGTTTTTTGGCAAGGCACTTGCTTTGTCCATGAATCTATTAATCAGCACGAGGGAAATGAATTATAACTAGCCACCTGCTGTTATCAGCATGGCACCGTTTAATTTGCTTCCCTTTAAACCAGACCATTGGTGTGAGTCTTTAAGAAAATAAATAAATTTAACTGTGCATTTACCAGGAAAACAACGTCTGTATGCATTTGAGACAGGGATGATTTTTAAAGGAACATCGCTCTGCACAGTGCTATAGTGTGCAAGACGATGACATGTGCAAGTTTTGTAACGGGGGGGGTTCACATCCAAGCTGGATGAAATTACCGGGCCTATGTACTGGTGTTGGTCGGCAATTTACCCATAGGGCTTGTGCTTCTTAATGCTCAGTAAACTAGACCTTGTAAAAGGAATGTGTGACTGTGAAGGTAGAGGTTAGTTTGAACTCTGAACCAAGTGTACATTCTCATTACCCAAAGGGCAGCATGATCCCCAGGAACGGTGAGGAGCAAATGACCCCTCTCCTCGCTTCTTTTAGCCAGATTCCGTAGAACCTGTTCCACTCGTGTGACAGTCTCACTTCCTTCAGTTTGCATGTGTGGTATCAGTGGAGACAAATTTCTAAGTTCTGATGTGCTGACAAGTAAGCCATCATGGAGCCAAATGATGGCGTGCCTTCTTTACAAGAGCAATCAGGCCAAAGTGAGCTTCATGCCTGGACAGGTTTCCTAAAATGGTCATTAATTAATCATTTAAATTCTCTGGGAAAATTAAGAGAAGCCCTCTATTCTGACTGGTTCAGCCTAGAACATGCCCCCTGATCCCAGAATAAAGACATCCCATCTTTGCCACGTGAATATTGGGTTATCTTTAAGGCACTGTATGGTCGCTTCCAGAAAATTTCGCTGTCTGGCATTTAGCCAGAATTTTCAGATGGCCTACCATGCGGGTCCCTATCTCTAGCTGCTGCCATGATGGCTTTAAAAGGGTCAACTTGGGGATGCCACAGTACCAATGAAGTGCCAGACGGGAGGACCCTCAGTTTCTCTTTGGTGTTTAAAAAACACATTATTTTCTTTTGCTTTTATTGTTGTTGAGACTATCCACAGCAAAATGTACCCAGTTCTCCAGTTTCTCTATGTACAAGTCAGGGCCCTGGGGTGTTTTCTCTCCCCCTGCTGTGGGAGCGGCTCCTCCCACCTGCCCAGTAATACTCTGCTTCCGAAGGTCCCATGGCATCTGCTGAGTTGCTATTGTCAGTTTGATCTCATGCAGATAGAGCGTAAGAAAGCATAATGCTCAAAGCAGATAGTCTTTGCCATTTAAGCTAAATTATTCTTTGGTTTTACGAAAACTTCAGGGATATTTTTGGCTCAAGGTTCAAAGATGATCTCAGCGCAATAGTTTAGTGCCTTCGTCCAGCACCCATCACTCCAGAGAGCCTGGGATTTTTGAAATTTGTTCTGCGTTTCCCTCCTTTTGATCTTGGTTTTTTCAGTAGCATCTTTGATCAGAATGTTTCACAATGGTAGCTGGGCACCATCCACGCTGTGCTGCTTTCATGGCAAAGGAGGCAGTGGTTTGTGGAAACAATTCGCCACATATTCCATATCTCCCTGCTCGTCCTGGCTCCGGTTTATCCTCCGCAGCTCTAGGCTAAGAGAGATTCATTGTTGTGCTGTGGGTGGCTGTTTGGCAGCTCTTAAGAACCCCAGGCCCGAGGCAGGAAACTGGGAGGTAAAGCAGAAACACTAAAGGCGTTAGTAAGCCAAGTGACAGAAATGTCCTATGAAACCACGACCCTTGATTAAGGTTTTTATGCCTCAAGTGAGTTTCTCCATGCCTGTGAAAGTTGGACACTAAGTAAGGAAGATCAAAGAAGAATTGATTATTTGAATTGTGGTGCTGGCGAAGAATATTGATGATGCCATGGACTTCCAATAGGACAACACCTCTGTCTTAGACGAGGTTCAGCCAGAGTGCTCCCAAGAGACAAAACTTCATCTAAAGTACATTGTGCATGTTGTCAGTAGAGCCGAGTCACGCTTGGTAAAGTAGAGGGGCAGCGAAAGAGAAAAAGAGCCTCAACAAGGTGGATTGGCACACGGCTGCAGCAATGAATTCAAGAATGGGAGCAATCGGGAGGACAGCGCAGGACAGGTGGCGTTTCTTTCTATTGTGCATAGGGTCATGTTGGGCCAGACGGACTCAATGGCACCTAACCACAACGCTTTCCTTTTGACCAGGCTATAAGAGCGAGAACTGACGGCATGAGAGTGAAAGCAATTGGTATCTCCATCAGCAAAGTACCAACAACTCTTTCAGAGCATGTCCACTGCGTATGCAGTTCTGATTCTTAGCAACACTGTGTGGTTTCCTCCATGGCTTCCAATGCAGTGATCCATACAGAAGCAAGCTACCACACCTTCTCCTGTAGAGTCGGAACAATTGTACGTGCCGAAATGTTCTGGTATACCATAAAAGCCACAAATGACTCTAGCTCCTTATGTTTGTCGTCATCTTCTTCTTTTTGTATATTTAGTTTCTGTGTAGTGATTTG
Source organism: Tenrec ecaudatus (assembly GCF_050624435.1). NCBI lineage: Eukaryota > Metazoa > Chordata > Mammalia > Afrosoricida > Tenrecidae > Tenrec > Tenrec ecaudatus. Next base: position 55,516,885 of record NC_134542.1, read on the forward strand.
GCATAATTTATGCTCAATAAACATGCATGCATACTACAACTAAGCCATAAACCGAGCAGGACTAGGTCCGTAGGTTCAGCAGTGTCTTCAAACTCTTCCACTTTAGTTATCTAAATTAGCAATGCTTGAATGTGCTTATCCTTATTAAAACTGTGGCCAGATATTTTAAAAATTCTAATGATATGCATTCTATGCCCAATGCACATCTGGTTTCTAATTAGATAGTTACGGTCTTATATTCATGAATTCTATGCAAACTTCTTTTGGAAGATGACATAATTTGTTGATGATGAGCACATTTCTTTTTTTAATCTTTTTATTGGGGCTCATAAGGCTCTTATCACAGTCTGTACATACACCAATTGAGCAAAGCGCACTTATACATTCGTTGCACTCATCATTCTCATAATTCACCTTCCACTTGGGTTCCTGGAATCAGCTCGGTTTCCCTTTTTTTCCCCCGTCCCCCTCCCTCCCCGATCCCACCCCTGGTCCCTTGATAGTTTATAAATAATTATTATATCTTTTCTTACACTCCCCGGCGTCTCCCCTCACCCGCCTCCCCATTGCCCATCTCCCAGAGAGGAGGTTACACATAGATCTCCGAGATCGGTTCTCCCTTTCTACACCCCCTTCCCTCCTGGTGTCGCCACTCCCACCGCTGGTGTTGAGGGGTTTGTCTGTCCTAGATTCCCTGTGCCTCCAGATCCCCACTGCACCGCTGTACATCCTCTGGTATAACCAGGTCCGCAAGGCAAGGTAGAATTGGGGTCATGATGATTGGGAGGGGAGGAAGCGTTCTGGAACTAGAGGAAGGTTTTTAGTTTCATTGTTGCTACACTGAACCCTGAGTGGCCCATCTCCTCCATACTACCCCTCTGGAAGGGGTGTCCAGCTGTCTCCAGATGGGCATTGGGTCCCCATCACGCACTCTCCCTCTTTCACGGTGATGTGATTCTCACCACCACCCCACCTGTGTTATTGGAGACCTGGTCTCCTCTGCCCTTCACGATCACCTATGTTGGTGTGCTGCTTCCGTGTGGGCTCGGTTGCTTCTCGGCTAGATGGCCGCTTGTTTGCTTTCAAGCCTTTAAGTCCCCAGACGCTATATCTCACAGTGGCCGGGCACCATCAGCCTTCTTCACCACACTTGCTTATGCACACTTTCGTCTTCAGCGATTATGCGAGGAAGGTGATCACACAGTGATTGTTTTTGTTCCTTGGTGTCTGCTACATGGTCCATTCAACACCTTGTATTCGCTTAGGCCGTGTGCTTCTTCTCTGTGGGCTTTGTTGCTTCTGAGCTAGATGGCCGCTTATTTGCCTTCAAGCCTTTAAGACCCCAGACGCTATATCTTTTTGATAGCCGGGCACCATCAGCTTTCTTCACCACGTTTGCTTACACACACATCTGTCTTCAGTGATCATGTCGGGAAGATGGGTATCCTGCAATGACTGTTTAGCAGGGCGAGGTGCTATTGTCTTGGGGGATTATCATGAGGAGGCCCAATGTCCATCTGCTACCCTACTACTGAACCTATAAATATATGCATATAAGTCTTGCCCCCATAATCATAAATATATTTACATATGTACATGTCTGTATTGATGATGGACACATTTCTAATTATACTCCCAGACCTGCTCTGTACAGCAAGTCCTCTACGTGTAGATCACACCTGTGTCTCTGCTATAGGTTCGCTAGGAGTCAGGATTGTCTCGATCACAGGGAGTTTGGTTGTGTTTGTTGTGTGTGTGTGTGTGTGATTAAGTTTCATTTTGTTTGTATTTTTTACTTACTCACCATCATTTCCTCCCCCTAGGGAAATTCTCTCCCCTTTCAGTTGAGACTTTGTAGTAGAGAATTAGCAGAAAGGTGGACCACTCTGCCTGTCACTATGGTGCTTTGGGAGGATATGGAAATATTTAGGGTAATTGTGAAGGTTATGTGAGATAGTCACAAAACATCTCAGATGGTTCTTAGCATGTAGACATACTCCAGAAGTACAAATCGCCACCACTCCCCTCACTGTGTTCAGAATGACTACTATAGAAATCCACACCTCCACTTTTGATAGCCCACCTCAGTGCTGGGCTCTTTTACATTCTGTTTTTATTTCCATTGAGCCTGACAATGGTCATATAAAATAGATATTACCCTTTTTATTGTTTAGTAACCGAGAGCCTGCCAAAGTTACATAATGCAGACCGGCTCTCCCTAGAAAGCAGAGGGAGACACCAGGCACCCTCCACCCCACCCATCACTTTTGAGTCAATCTGACTCATGGCAACTCTTTAAGACAGAGTGGAGAAGCCCCACAGTGTCCACAAGACTGTAGTGTACATTGTTCCACTTTCAATTCTGATGGGGTGGGGTTTCCCAGTCAGTTCATGAATATGTATGTTGTCTACAAATTTTACCGGCAGGTACTCACATTCAAAGTAATTAAAATTTTCATATAAATTCATACTTGTTAGTTTCCTTGGAATATATTAAAATATATTTTTTAAAATTTGGGACCATTTTATTCACCTTCAGGATGTCAATTTTCTTATATATTAAAAAAGTGCCTGATGTATACTGAAGAAACTGGCAGAATTAAAGAAATAGCAAACTTGGCCTCTCTTATTCCTGGATACTCTGTGGTGGAGAGAGTGTAATCTGACTCGGGGCCATATGTTGCCCTGGACATTGGGGGTGGGGTGGACAAACCATGACTTTCCACATCTGCTATGGATTATTGAAGAAGGTAAGCATGAAAGTTACAATCACTGTGAGTACAGAGCACTATTTAATGCCTGCAACAAATTATTTGCTATTACATTTCAACGAGTTAAATGACTGAAAAATAAATAGTTCAAGATCGGAGTTTACTTAGCACTATAAATATTAATATATTTTCAACACATATAATGTTCAAGAAGATGGTCAAAATGTGGTCAAGGTGAGATTTCTTATACTGTGTTACTGAAATCAAGCTTTTAGAATTTGAAAATCTAGTTCACAGTTGTATGAATATTTGCAATAAACAACATAGCCAGACCTTTTGATAATTACCTACTTGGGCGAATAATATTGTTTAACAGTGGTTAGAGTTCAATACAAAGCACTTGCTTATTACCTCCTTTCATCTTTGAAAGTCTGTGAAGTAGGTATTGTTATTGATGAACAAATTTTATCGATGAACAAATTGAGGATTTAAATGTCAGAGTTATGTAAGCAGCCAAGCTTGGACTCATTCCCTCCCCATGATGTCACTGGAGCCCCGGTGGAGCGGCGGTTAAAGTGCTTGGCTGCTAACTTAAAACTTGGCAGTCTAAACTGACCAGCAGGTCTGCAGGGGAGAGCGGAGACAGACCGCTTCAGTAGAGACTGACAACCTGGAAACCCAGCGGGGTAGTTCGGTTTTGTCCTAAAGGGTTACTATGAATCAGAACTTGTTCAGTGGCAGTGGGTTTAATAGTTTCCACTATTTTAACTGCCCATAAAAAGGTGAAACGCATCCTAACCTCATTAAAAAAAGGAAGCATGATGCCAGGCATATAGTGGCTACGAAATGTTTGCCCCTTCAACTAAGGTCTACTAACAAGATGTCCTAAAGCCAATGCCACTCAGTCCCAGCTCCGACTCACAGTCATGTTACTACATCACTCCAGTTGTCTTCATCTGTCGCGTCAACACGTCCACGGGCTGATTCTTGTACAGAACAAGCAGGTAAATTAATAAATTAGCAAAACTTTTGGCACCAATAGTTTAAAGACTTAGTACTCTTAAGAGAATAAAGATGATCATTTCTGTTTTTCCTTACGTTTGGACAAAGAGGTTTAAGAGTGTTCAACAAGGCCAGGGAGAACCTTGAAGTGAAAAGTTGACAGTTACTACAGATAAAGTCAGAATGATGACTTTCTTTGGCAATTTTCATGTTACTAGATTTTCCTTTCCCACCACGGATCCTCCAGCATCTGGAAAGGAAAGTTCTGTATTTCCCAACACCCCGTGTTTTCCGTTAATTATTTTTCTTATGGCTGGGATTCAACATGCTGAAAGACAACTAAAACGGGTGTTCTCTGAGTAAAATGAAAACATTATGTTTCTATTCTGAATGCTGGTGTTAAGTTCCCATGAAATGGTTCTATGCAGGAAAATGTGTTCCAGGAATCATGTGCATCTGAAGAGAAAGAACCCAAAACTACTAAGGAGGCTAACCCAGGAATGAAAGACAATGTAGAAAGAGCTTCCTACTCACTGTGGGGATGTAGCCACTCTGATGGCAGAGGGGTTACGCATTGGGCTGGTAACTCCAAGATCGGCAGTTGGAATCCACCAGCCAGTCTGTTGGGAGAAAGATGAGGTTATCCATTCCTGTGAAGAGTTACAGTCTCAGAAACTCACATGGGCAGTTCTGTTCTGTTCTATAAAGTCGTGAATGAGCCAGAATCATCTAGCTAGCAGGAACTTGCTTACCCCCACCTTACCCCACCTACCCACCACCACTCTAAAAATACCCAAAAAACCTTGAAAAAGTTTGTTACAGGGACAGGGTGAGTCTAGGGTGATTTATGAGGTTCACCAAATAAAAAATAAACAAACCAAACTTGCTGCCACCTAGTTGATGTTCACTCACAGTGACTCTCTGGGGCAGGGTAGAGCTGCCGCTGCGAGTCTCTGAGCCTGTCACTTTTTAGGTGAGTAGAAAGCCCAGAGTTTCGAAGTACGGACCTTGCAGATTGTAACCCAACAAGTAACCACTATGCGCGGCTCAGGATAGCTTTGGTCTATTAAATAGTCTGTGAAATCAGAAAAGAGGCCTTCTTGCCTCTGTTCTGACTGAGAGCAACCCTACCGGACAGAGGGGAACTGCCCCATAGGATTTCCAGGGCTGTCCGTCTGTCGTCCGGATGGAAGCAGACTAACACCCTTCCCTCCCTCAGTGGCTGAGGGAATCATCCACCAGCCCTGCAGTTAGCAGCTCAGCGCTTAACCCCTGCACCACCACAGACCTTTTCTTGTCAAGATGTATGGTCAATAAAGCTAGTAAGTGAAGCTAATTGGGGTAACTGTATTTCCATATGATATTGGTGATTCTGAGGGATTATGGCTTTCCAGACATGGGAACCTGGCACTACCAGTGAACAGAATGTTGTGTGAATAGGTTTAACCCAACTGTTGGAGAATTGGGCAAAAGAAGAGATCTGAACAAAACCCTTACTGAAAAACTCCTTATGACCTGCAACTCAAGTGATGCATCAAATCTTAAAAAGAAACCCCAAGCCCAAGAAATTATCTACCTACCAACGCTGCATGATCCTGTCGGTACACATCCATCTCTTTCATTCTGGCCATTTCCCCCTACCCTGCTTCTGCTCATATGATCTGGCTAATTATGTACAATACATGCCTGCAATAGGGCAGCAGCACTGTGAGACAGAGCAGGAAGATGACACCGAGATTCAGTCTCTCTGCTCATCAATACCCAGGACACGCCTCCTTTCCTCTGCTCCCTGGTTTAGGCAGTCCTGTCTTTTACTGGGAAATACTTTCACATCCTGTGGGGAGCTTCTCCCCATCCTAACACCTTGGATGTCCATCCTCTCTGCAGTCCCTGAGGACAGTTTCTTTTGAGACATCTGGTCACTCAGAATGGCCCACTCCCCACACCTTGTCAAACACTTTGGAGTGAGGCGACCTCCATTCTAATTCTTGCTTCGCATCTCCCTGGCGGTGAACCTCCTCTGATTCGTCACAAGAAGCGTGGTGATCAGCTGAGCCGAACTGGACGGAGACGGAGCATAGTTAAGTGCTCAGTAAGTTTCACGACTACGCTGCCTTTCCCTAGCAAATCCGTTCTGAGCTGCGGAGTTCTCAACCTGGACTGGAAGAAAAAGTAACTCCCAAGAAGCCCTACTTCCTTCCCTGTCTTCCTCCTCCATCTGATGCCAGACTCAAAAGCCCATCAACTCATCCTAAAAGGGGAAATTACAAGGCCCTTTCCCTTTCCCGTGGCCAGCTAAACAGTAGAATATATCACGATGAGGAAACTGGGTGGATTTCAATTAAAATTAATTTTAACATTTTCTTTAAAAATTATTTCAACTGCATAGTGTTCAATGTTAGCATATTTATATCACCAGCGCAAATGTTTGGTTATTCCAAATGTGACTTGTTTTAGAAACGGGAAAACGCAATCAATTAAGAAGGCATGCCGATCACTTTGAAGTACGGGGATGGCAAACCCTTAGAACCACAGATAACTTCATGCTGGTCCAGATCAACTTGTTTAATCCCTGAAATATTAAGTGGAATTCGGTTTTTATCATTTACTGTCATTCATTATAGATAATAGATGGCATCACATAAAAGAAAAAGCAAATAAAACAAATTTGTTGTAAAATTAATCTGTAAAAGTTTGGCTCCCCAAACCGGCTATTGTTCATAGTGTCGGTCTGTGGGAAGAGACCCCTTGGGAAGACACGTGTGCTCAGAAAGGGCTGACTTGTGGTCAGAAGAGTGTCGTCATGTTTTCATCTCCCAGGGAGTTTTGAAGCACCCTAATCATAATGATATGTGTCTTTATGTTTCAAAAGTGCAGGCCCTGCATTTCAAGATCTTTCCTAAGGGTTCCCCAAACAGATGCAGATTTTACTGAGCCTTGCAAAAAATAAAGATAACTCACGAGGCCTTGAACTAGTCCCTATTCGAACACCAATAGATAACCTACAGACCAGCTGAACAAGAACACCCTAATCCAGGGGTCAGCAAACGTTGGCTGTCAAAGCCAGATACTAGTAAATGCATTGTGAACCAACTGTACAGTTTCTTCCTCCCCCACTCAGCTCTGTGATTGCTGCTTAAAGGCAATCAGTTGCCATCCATTCACCAACGAGTATGATCTTGGTTCACTGGAACTTTATTACCCAAACCAAATTCGTCTGGATTTGGCCCACAGGTGGTGTGTGTTCATCCTTGTGGGCCTCACCAAATGCCTACTAGGTAGGTTGAATGATTTATCTTTTTTTTTTATTTACTGAAATGAGTGTTTTGGATTCAAAGAGAAAGAGCTTCTCAGAAAGTTTAGACTTGTACTTAAATTAGACTCTGGCTAGCGTCCTACTAGATTCAGTCTTTCGGGCCAAATATTGTTCTCTTTTGGGATTGCTCTGAATGCAAGAGTTTATTAAATATATCTAGTCAATAATATTTCCTTAGTATTAATTAGTTTATTAAGTAGCCGGAGTCCTGGAAGCTGCTAGGAATAACTAAAGAAACGGAGCTTGAAAGGGGAGTAAGAGCTAAGAGAGGGCGACATTAATTATTTTTCTACCACCCTTCTTGACCCATTCAGCTGCCCAATAATACAACAATATCTTGTGATACTGCAGAGACACATTTCTTCGCCTTTTGTTTAGGAAAAAAGTCTTATATAAGTGAGTGGTCACTTTGTTTCACATGCATTCAACAAACACTTATTTTGTTGCAAGGGGCTAGGATTTGAAGGACAGAGCATAGTAAAATAATCCAGCGGGGAAATCCACATGTGATACAAAATGACAAAGTTATAAAGAGAAGCAAGAACAAGGGGTACTCTTTTTAAAAGCCCGTCATTTATCTCCTGCTCTCTCCCATTTATTCCAGTTTGAGGCAGAGGAGTGTGTTTGGAGAGATCGCTTATTTTTAAAGCTGGAATATCAGTAATCATGAACATTTATAAATATTGTTGATATTTGTAAAATATCTCATTTACTCTTTGCTGTTTCCTCAAAATTTACATTTAAATTGCTAAACTTAAAAAAAAAAGTCTTTGGAAAAGTTCCCCCTGCACTCAAACGCTCTTGTGTGTTTAACCCATTCACCAGAGACTTGATTTACAACTGCCTTCCTGGCCTGATGAGTCCCAGATGCCCCACAATTTAAACATCTTAATGTGCCTTTCACAGGAGTGCCTTTTTATTTGAATGCAGATTGATTCTGAAACTGCTCTGAGTGAGATGCTGGTCTTTGCTATACGTCCTGTAACTCAGAGTCACCTGTGGCCCCACTAAGATCCAATCGCAGAGTACTGAATTGAGGCGCGATTTCAGCCATCTGACCCACCTCCCATCAATTTAACCATAAAATATACACTCTAATGGACTGTTTATTCTGCCACATATAAATGAGAGGCACAAACTCTGAACTACTTAACAAGTGGGATGCAGCTCATTTATATCAACACAGAACGACCTTGAGAGTTCATCCAGGGCTTTGTGCAGCTTTTCATTTATTTTTGGAGGGTTTTAAGGGATTTTTCAATGAAAGGCAAACAAGATCCTTATAACTTTATAGACCTAGATGCAATATCTCCGAATCCTGTCTAGTTCAGGTCAAACAAAATACAACCCATGTAAGTTAGTAGCTTATCTCTTTCTGTAAAACATTTAATTATCTCCATTTATAGATACTTCTAGAATTTAACAATAATTCCGGCTATTGGAAATTAGCCCAGAAAGTGCTTAGGAAGAGGAATTAACTCTCCTGGGAGAGGGGTTGGATAAACTGTAGGCGATTCTCCAGGTCAGGCTAACTACTAATTTAGGTGAGCGCTATAGGCAGTTTCATAACTTAATTGAGGCAAGACAAAGCCTCTACTCTGAAATAAGTGAAAATATTAAATCAAAGAGTGCCATGGGGAATGACAAGGTTCTTAGGAAACCAATGCTGGGAGATAGGTGGAAGTGCTGCCAGCAAATTGTAATAATCGCAGAAAGTTGTATTAGGAATATCTGGAAGGATATTTATGTTGTAATGGTATAGCCATCTTTGTGTAAGTATGCCAATGCTGACATTTCTTTGAAGGCGATGTGAAAGGATTACGGATTCAGACACAGTGCTGCCTCTTTTAATCCTGCTAGGGCGGGCAAGAATGAACTAGGTCTGTGAGCTGTGTGCACCCTCTTAAGAAGTCAGGCTTTCATGTTTGTTTTCTGCGTTAGTTTCCAGTTTTTAGTGTCCTGAGAGGAACAATTGTATGTTGCCCATCACTGAGTCATTCCAATCAATGTACAGACCGGGCTTTTAAAGCTTGTCTGAAATGTAGTCAACATTGTGTTTGCCTCGGGAGTACGACCTTGACTTTCAGCCTCAGTTAGGAGATGTCATACTAAAGTTAAAAATGCCCTTTTGCAAAAAAGAAATATTAATGAGTCTGAGTTTCTAGCCTCTTCCAAGTGAAGCTGAAAGTTCTAAATTCCACTGTAGCTCAGAGTACTCCGGGTAAAGAATGCCGACAAATTCGCTCCTCGTTTTCTGTGTTTGGAGCATTATAGTCAAGTTTAAAGCGCCGTGAAGTAAGATATTGTACCATAAGCCCAAACCAAGCCCACTGCCACGGAGGTGACTCTGACTCATCGCAGTGCTATCCTGCTTATAGGATTTCCCAGACCAGGGATGGTTAAGGGAGGACAGAAGCTCATCTTTCTACTCAGGAGGGGCTGATGGCCTTGAATAACTCACCTTCCACATAACAACCCACACCACCCCCTCACACGCACCCACTACCGCTGAGTTGATGCCGAGTGATTCTGTGTCAGGCTTCCCATCATGGTGGGAGCACCTACCGTCCTCTTTCTCCTGAAGAGTGGTTGCTGGGTTTGAATCACCAGACTTGCGGTCCATAAGAAGAAAGTAACTTAGCACGTCGGTCTGAAAAATTCCGACCCTTTCCGTAAGTGATAAGGAGCACAATCTATCTCATGTTTACTCTGCGATGCTGCACAGTGGCTAACCACTTGGCTTCTAACTGGAGGGGAGTTGCTGGACTCCATCAGCCTCTCCAGGAGAGAAAGATTGTGGCAATTGATTGTTTGTTTTTGCATATATAATCCGCACTCACTCACTCACTGTCATCCAATCAATTCTGTCTCATAGTGACCTGATACGACAGAGTTGAACTGCCATTATGGGTTTCTGAGACTGTAACTCCATGGGAATAAAAAGCCTCCATTGGAGCTGCTGCTGGCTTTGAGCGGCTGACCTGAGATTCCTGTCCACCAGTAAGCCACCAGGACTCACACGGTCAGTAACGCAGAACACGGTCTAGAACTGCAGTAAAAGTTGTTATTCTAAAAGCCGTTCTCATTCGCTTTAGAGAGTGCGCAGGTAACGAAGCCATTTTGGAAGGAGGCGGTTCGGCTGCAGGGTAGCTTTCTTACAGAAGAATGACAGCTGTCACCATTAACTTGAAGAATGTCATGATAAAATTTCCATGAGATTTTGTATGAATTAGTTTCCATGTTAGCAGAATCTCTGTTTTCAAATCCCCCTTTATTATTGATGGCCGTAGTGATCTAGGAGTGTTTCTATATAATTTTCGTAGGACTTTTGGCCTCCTGACAAATACTTCCTGAAATCTCTTGGTATCTGAAGGAACCCTGGTGGCAGAGTGGATTCACATTGGACTCTAGCTGCAGTTATAACCGAGGAACCCCAGAGGGGCCTTTCCACTCTGCCAATCGGGTCACTATGCATCACAGTGACGTGCGACACTAGTGCTATTTGATGGGATGACCAAGGGGGGTCGGATAAAGAAGGCAGGAGTGGGGAAGTAGGAAATAATATATGTTGCTGTAAGCGCAACGAGACAGCCAGCAGGAGCCTCTTAGGGGTGAAAACAATACTTTTTCAATTGCTGAATATTTCAGTGCTAGAGCCTAAAGAAATAGAAATGAATGTTCAAGTTCAAACATTTTAGAAAAAAAGTAGGAAAAGAGGCTAAGACTATGGTAGAATTAAAGGGGAATGTTTCAAGAAACCTTGCCAATAGCACTGGAAAGAAAAGTAACACAGTGGTCAAATTGCAGAATTTTGGGTATGTTATTAAATAGGGAATCCTGCTCGCTCAATGGTTATGGACTGGACTGTGATCCTCAGGCCCCCAGTTTGAAACCACCGGCCACTCTCGAAGAGAAAGTCGGGATTTTCTACTCCCACAAAGAGTTACAGTCGCAGAAACTCACAGGGATAGTTCTGCCCTGCCCTACAGGGTGGCCGTGTGGTTACTGAGTACTGGTAGCAGTCAGCATGCACTTGATGGAAGTGAGTTTGTCATTGTTTTTATTAAATAGGGCGGGTCTAACAGCTGCCTACAAGTTGTTTGCTAATGAGGCCTCTGCCTTCACCTCCCATTTTCCCCAGGCAGCAGCTAGTTGTTAGGTGGAATTCAAAGTGATTACGAAGAGTTAGTAGGTCGTTCTCTAAAAGGAGCAATACTAGTAGGGGAGCAGACACCAGGAGAGCAGTCGAGCATTTGAAATAAGCGAGCCAGTGTTTCCCCCAAGCCAGAGTTCCCGAGGGTCAGCGCAGGAGGGATGGTCACAGGCAACAGAGGGAGGAAGGGATGTTACACGGTGGAGATTGCCCTGAATGAGATGGAATACATTGCTTATGAACTGAACGGAAAACTGTCCTCTCAACCTTCATGGGGTTCACACTACTCCTCACTGATTCTGATTCCTGGCTACCCGCCCAGACAGAGGCAAATGCCCCTCTGGGTTTCTGATACTGTCAATTTTGGGGGGAGTAGAAAGCCCCATCTTCTCACGAGGAGCACCTGGTGGTTTTCAACTGAGCAGCCAACTAAGCCATCAGGACTCTTTCTCGCTTCACAACGAAAAGTTAAAAATAAATGAACAAACAGGTCATTGTGTTGCCACCTGAAACACCATCCGTGCAAGAGTGGGAACTCTGAAGAGTGACCTCTCTCCTGGCTCCTGGCCAGGGCGCCCCCAAGGTTTTGAGAGGCGCACTTGGTGCGGTGGCAAATCTGCGGGAAGGAGTCCCAAGAGCCCTGGCCTTCACCTTCGCTCTCCAGCCCTTGTCTCTCCAGTGGCTGCCGAAGACCGCCGCTTGGAGTCAAACCTGAGGGATCGGCCGGAACAGACCTGCTCACAGCCCCGCAGGCTTTCCAAGGCTGTACGTTCGTAGGGGGGCGGTTTGCCCCATTTCTCTGGGGGGACGGGTGGACTTGAAAAGGTGACCTCTCAGGTGGCCGTAGTTCTGCATCCTGGACTCTGGCTTACCTAGGCGACTCTCCCTTCAGAAATGTCTCCCATGTTCCCCACTGCGCACGCTCAGCTGGTGCCCGTGGACCGATCTGTGCCAGCTCTCACACTGCATTTGAACTTCCGCAGCACACCAAGCTCAAACCACACTCCCTGGCACCGAGTCTGCTCTGACTCACGGTCACGCGAAAGGTCAGAGTGGAACTGGCCCTGGCGGGTTCTGAGACTGGCCGTCTTCCCGGGAGCAGCCGACATCAGCCTTCTCTTCCCAAGCGTCCAGGACGTGCCCACGATGCCACCCGGCCTCCGTGCGCAGCCACGAAGGCGTCAATAATGGGCGGTGCACGTGGCTACCCCAATAACAAGGTTGACGGAATTAGCCATAAAATATACGTTTTATGAATATCTATGAATTCTATTTATGAACTAGAAGTAGAAATAGTATTATTTATTTTCATTACCAGACTTTGCTTTTAAAAACGTCATTTTTTTAATCGAAAGAGAGACCTGAATGAGTCAGAGGTCTTCCTCTTATTACTGACAAGAGTGGCTTTTGTCAAAGCGGGAAGAGTGAGCCAACATGCAATTCCAGAAATATGGCTGCTGTTTGTGACTTTGCACGAGACGCGTTCGCGCTCGGGAGATCTGGCACAGTCTTGCCCCGTGCAGTCAGCGCACTGGATAAACGTCTCACAGCGAATTTTGCCCCGTCTCCTATGCTCATAGCACGGCTTCTATCTGCAGTCTGCTTGACCTGCTTTCGAAAGCACACTGCGCAGCCGCAGTGGGCATTCTAATGGAGTTGTCAATAGACACAGGCATGGAGGCGCTTTACTGCCCTTTCAGGCTACAAAAACTTTTCTTAAAGGCTGCCTGCTGTTTCTACCAACTATGCATGAAATACAATTAAGAAAAGTCTGGTGCAAGGTAGTCACACAAAACGCTGGCAAATCTTCTCGGGAGCAAATTGTGTGCAACGGTGCTTGTAAGAATGTGTGGCCTAATGAATGGACGCCACTTAGCGAAAAGTTAAATGGCCTTGCTGCCTTTTGCCCTGTACCCTGGTGTCTAGCCTTCAGCATGAGAACTCTAGCTGAATGCTTCTTTTACCGAGGCACAAACACAACAAACTAGAAACGAACCAGACGAATCACTCCGACAGTCCTGGTCCAAGTATGAATGCTAAAATTGATACTGGAAGAATACATACCTCTTTGTTATTTCTAATTGTCCTGGTGAAAAGGTTACTGAATTCCCACACGGGACACCACAGAAGACAGCAGACCCGCACAACAGCTCCATTGAGCAAAGTGGAAGGATGGAGGATTGCAGACTTGTCAGCTGAGTTGAAAAAAGCCATCTGCCGTGGTAGCATAAATGTAAGTTAGTAGTTTTTAAAACTGTAGGAAATTGCCCTCTTGTTGCTAAGAGCTTGCTATCTTGACATATGTTTACCACTTCAAAATCACTGATAATCTCTTCTAAGTCCGAAGGGACACATCCATTTTTAGGTGCTATTGAAATACTCACGGAGGTAAAATAACTCTGAAACATCTGACTCCCTTAGAGCTGTTCTTTGATGCATGGTGTGTAGGAACATGTGAACCCAGGAGATGCCAGGAAAACTGGCTCATGTCAACTCGGGACTTATTTAGCATTTTTTAAAGAGTATGATTTTGAAAATACCTGAATGTAAAAGCTTAACGGTTGCTACTAACGGAGTCATTTAACTTTAAGATTTGTTCCTCATAAAAATAGGCACCGTCAACCCTCATTTAAAAATTAAAATAATTTGGTTTCCTCCCTCGCTCTCTTTTTCGCTGCTTGACTGCCACCATCATGGGTCGCATGCATGCTCCCGGGAAGGGCCTGTCCCAGTCGGCTCTGCCCTACCGTTGCAGCGTCCCCACCTGGCTGAAGTTGACGTCCGACGACGTGAAGGAGCAGATCTAGAAACTGGCCAAGAAGGGCCTGACTCCTTCCCAGATCAGTGTGATCCTAGGAGATTCACATGGAGTCGCACAAGTGCGATTTGTGACAGGTAATAAAATCCTGAGGATCCTGAAGTCCAAAGGACTTGCTCGCGATCTGCCTGAGGATCTCTGCCACTTGATTAAGAAGGCTGTCGCCGTTCAGAAGCATCTGGAGAGGAGCAGAAAGGATAAGGACGCCAAATGCCGGCTGATTCTGACTGACAGTCGAATTCACCGATTGGCTCGATACTACAAAACGAAGAGAGTCCTCCCTCCTAATTGGAAATATGAATCATCTACAGCCTCTGCCTTGGTTGCATAAATTTGTATGTACTTGAGCAATAAAATCGCTGTTTAACTACAAAAAAATTTAAATAATTTATCATCATTCTTATTGCCACCACAGGAGAAAGAGGAGATTTTCGCCTCCTATCCACAGCCCATCTCAGGAACCTGCAGAGGCAGCTCCACTGTGTCCTACCGTCACCAACGAGTCATAATCGACTCAGTGGCAGTGTTTATGTTGCTGTGAACAAAGTTAAAACATACGGTTTTTAAAATGCTGAACTCTCAACATTTTAAGATTAATGTGAAATGAAAAGATATTAAATATTGTTGAGAACAAGTGGGGGACCAGAGCAGAGATCCAAACCCATCTCTAGACAGTAGGACATCCCTTCACAGCAGGGTCACAAGGAAGGGATGGGCCAACCAGGGTGCAGGTTGCACCCATGAAACACACCACATATTCCTCTAGCTCTCTGAGGCTGCCTCACTCCCCATTATCACGATCCCAATCCTGCCTTTCAGTTCTGGCTAGACCGGAGAATGTACACTGGTACAGATAAACCCCCCGGGAACAGAACTCAGAGTAGAGATACCAGGAGGATAGGGAGAAGGTGGGTGGAGGAGGGGAGGAAGGGGAAACCGATCGCAATGATCGATGCATATCCACCACCCACCCCCACCCCCACCAGGGGAATGAACAAGAGAAACGTGGGTGAAGCGAGGCAGTGATCAGTGTAAGATATGAAAATAATAATAATTTATAAGTTATCAAGGTATCACATGGGTGGGAGAGGAGAGGGAGGGGGAAAAGTGGAGCTGATACCAAGGGCTCAAATAGAAAGTCAATGTTTAGACAATTATGATAGCAACCTATGTTCAGATATGCTTGAAACAACTGATGTATGCAATAATATAAGAGCTATTAGAGCCCCCCAACAAGATGATTAAAAAATATATTGGAATTTTTCTACCAACTTTTGAAAGCCCTGTATGTGTGTCATGCCAGAAAAACTAGATCCTGAATTGTAACCCATTTCTTTGCTAAGAAACCCTATGAGTATGCAAAAGAAATTACTTTTAGGTCACGATTCTAATAACAGAATTACCATTTTAAACAAATTCAACAATATAGAACAATGTTGTTGTTCTGGTCAGGCCCAGTCTAGACAGCTCTGCTTCCAACTCAAAGTGACCCTGTGTCCACAGGACAAAACGCCGACCGCTCGGACCATCTGTACAAGTGGTTACCTTTGAGCCCACTGCAGCAGCCACTGTGGCCATCGACGGCTGTTCTTATTGGGGACTGTCGAGCGGGTTCCGTTCCTAGTGCCTCAGTGCACAGCAGAACGACACACTGCCCCAGCGCATGCCATCCTCACAATGCTCTTCCTGCTGAGCCCCTTGCTGCAGTCTCTGCGTCCATCCATCTAGCCAAGGACCTTCCTCTTTTTCGCTGCCTCTCTAGCCTACCAACCATGACGTCCTTCTCCAGGGACTGTTCGCTCCTGACAACATGTCGAAAGTACCTGATACGAAAGGTCTCCATCCTTTCCTCTAAGGAGCATTATGGCTGGGCTTCTTCAAAGGTGGGTTGTTTGTTCTTTTGACGGTCCAACATCCATCACCAGCACCACAATTCAAGAGCATAGATTCTTGTCCGGTCTTTCTTGTTCCAGGTGTGCACATACACCGGCACACACACAGCTCCAGCATATGTGCACACACACACACACACACACACACAGAATACTTATTTTTAATCACTCAGTTCAGGTAAAGATAAAGATTTGGAGAGGTTGTAAATGGTAGGAAAGGCATTTATTTTAGGAAAATTTTAAAATCATTTTATTAGGGGCTCATACAGCTGTTATCATAATCCACACATACATCCATTGTATCCAGCACATTTGTGCATATATTGCCATCATCAGTTTCAAAACATTTCCTTTCTACTTCAGCCTTTGGTATCAGCTCCTCATTTTCCGCCCCCCACCTCCCCTCCCTCATGAACCCTTGATTATTTATAAATTTCTCTTATTTTTTTCAGGTTTTACACTGACCAGTGTTTCCCTTCACCCACTTTTCTGTTGTCTGTCCCCCAGGGAGGGGATTATATGCAGATCATTGTGATCGACTCCCCTTTCTCCCCCCACCTTCCCTTACCCTCCTGGTATTGCTAGTCTCAAAATCTGTCTGAGGGGGTTATCTGTCTTGGATTCCCTGTGTTTCCAGTTCCTAACTGTACCAGTGTACATGCTCTAGTCTAGCGGGATTTGTAAGGTAGAATGGGGGTCATGATAGTCGGGGGGGGGGGAGGAAGCATTTAAGAGCTAGAGGAAAGTTGTAGTTTCAAAGGTTCTATACTGTACCCTAACTGGCTCAGCTCTTCCTTGTGACCCTTCTGTAAAGGGTTGTCCAATTGTCTACAGATGGACTCTGGGTCTTCACTCTGCCCTCCCCCTCATTCACAATGATATAATTTTTTTGTTCTTTGATGACTGATACCTGATCCCATTGACACCTTATGATTACACAGGCTGATGTGCTTCTTCCATGTGGACTTTGTTGCTTCTCAGCTAGATGGCTGCTTGTTTATCTTCAAGCCTTTAAGACCCCAGATGCTATATCTCTGGATAACCAGGACCATCAGCTTTCTTCACCACATCTGCTTATACACCCACTTGTCTTCAGTGATCATGTTGGGAAGGTGAGCATCACGGAATGCCAAGTTATTAGAATGCATTGAGGAAAGACTTGAGTAGAGGCTCAATGTCCATCTGCCACCTTAATATTTAACCTATAAATATATGCATATAGGTCTATTTCCCTATCATTATATATAAATATATGTACATATGTACATGCCTGTCTTTAGACCTCTATAAATGTCCTTTGTCTCCTAGCTCTTTCCTCTATAGGAAATGTATCTTTAAAGGAAGGTGTTTTTGCTTTTCTTTTTGCACTAATTAATTCTTGCTTATAATAAAATTCTGTATCAAGAATTACTACTATACAAAACAAGTTTCTGTAGTTACTGTCTTTGTTACAGATTTGTAGCAGCTATAAAGCTTGAGAAGATCAAATCCAAGGTCAAAACATCGCTGAGTAGAAATATGCTTATGATACGTCCTACACATTCACATGGTTGTTTATTGTTCTTGAATAAAACTTGTCAGGGTCTTGGGTCCTCTTTTGACCATATCTGACTCCTGTGAGTAATTTTGAAACTATTCAGACCGCAAGCGAAAGGTTCGCAGAGGACAGAAAAGCAGCAAGCACTTGATGCTGCCCTGAATGTTTGTTAATGAGAGCCCGCTGAAGGTTAGGCTGGAATTCTGCCAGCTGTCCCGGTCCATGTAAAATAAAATACTACCAGCTGTGGTCAATTATTTGACTTCCCTATGAAACTTGAGAAATGTGTAATCACTGTTTATATGGCAAAAATTGATCAAGCGTGACATGCTATGCAATTTACTGATTGCAATAGCCTTCCAGGTACCAATTCTGAGAGCAGCGCATGTTGATTAGCTTCGAGATCTCTGGGGCTTGAGTCAGAGTTGGCTGATCTTTGTATGTCAGATGTCACTTGCTTTCGCATGACAGAGGTTTGGTTTATGGAACCTCTGATTTACCCAGTTTATCAACTATTAAAATATTTTTGTGTAAGTGTTTTTAAAAATGTAAGAAATGCTTACAATGCAATTGAAATTAGTAAAGCAGAACCCACCAGAATGTATGTAATCATTTCAATTTCATTTTTTAAAAATTGAGTTAAAAAATAATAAAATAAAAAATGCTAGCACATGAAAACATCTTTTTTACCCCCTCATTGCTATTTCGATTCAATTGAACTCATTAACTCAAAATATTTACCTGACTCCAAAAGTTTATATGATAATTTGGGAAATATCCATAGGAAAATGGTAGATAAAATAAAAAAAATTATAATGAGCCAAATGCAAAAAAGCAGTAAAAAATAGAGGGATGTGCGGACCCAGCCACTCATATTTACAATATGTGCCAAGAAACCCATTGTCATACTGCGTGTGCTTTGGTAACAAATACGCTTGCAGATGTAATGTCATTGGTTACCTCTGGAAGGTGTCTTGATCACCTAGTGCTATGAAAACAGGCTTACCACAAGGAGTGGTTTTAAAGAATGGAAATTAATTTGTTCATAGTTCTGGAGCTAACAATCTAAAGCAGCTGTGCCGATTCCTTATTTGTAGGAAGTTGGAATGTTCCTTGGTTCCTTGGCCAACTTAACACGGTATCTGTCTTCCCCCATTTATGTATGTGTGCATCTAATTTGCTCTTTCTATAATTCAGAAATGGTTAGGTTTATGACACATCTTATACTGATATGGCTTCATTTATGTAACAGAAAGCTTATTTCCCAAGATTACATCCACAGGGATAGAGGACAGGATTCTGACACACAGTTTACCAAAACCAAACTCACTGTCATGGAGTCAATTCTGATTCTTAGTGACTCCACAGGACAGAGTAGAACTGCCTAAACTGTGGGTTTCCGAGACTAAATAGTTATAGGAGAAGAAAATCTCACTATCTCCCTCAGAGTGGCTGGTAGTTTAGAACTGCTGACCTTGTGGCTAGCAGCCCAATGTATGACCTAGTATGCCACAAGGGGAGGCATAATTCAATTCATAACACAGAGGTAAGAAAGACGGACCTTTAATTACATCAAGGTAAGGAGGGTGAACTCAGAAGTCATTTCTGTGGTGCAACGAGTTACTTAATATGATTCTTCTAGATGCCTCATCTTTGCAACTCCCAACAAATCACTGGGTAGTGCTATGCTAATGTGAGATGTTTATTGGATAACTTGTTAATAATATAACTTTAGCGTATGACACCCTTGTGGTGGTAGAGCCATGCATATTGTATTATACTGACTTACAATATTCCATCTAGAGACAGAAAGGGGGAATCTCATTGAGGTAGTTAATTTAGTATGCCAACCTGGCCGATAAACACATCTGGGATTAAAGGAAGGGCGGAGAAATAAATGGCTCAGCGAGCCTGTCTTTCTTGTCTCTCGCTCTTTGATCATCGGACCAGTGTGCAGCTGCCTTACTTGTTCTGTGCTTCAATTTGCAAGCTACACTACCTGTGGGACACCTAACCCGTGGACTGTGTCACTGTAATTTGAGGTTCCTTCAAGACCTGCTTTGCCACACCATTGGAATTTACATTTCTTGAGCTGGGGACTGTCGGACCTTGTCATCTGGCTGACTGTTGGTGACCTGCCTTGCTGTTTGCTGCCTGTGCCCGGATTGCCTGAATTGCTCTACAGAGGACTACTCAGTGGCCCTCAAGACTTGAAGGACTGCCAATTTCTCACAACTGTCTCACTGGCTCAGTTGCACAGAGCCAATTGTACTGCTTTATAATTTAATTAACTGTTTATTTCTTATGTTATATATGTATCTGTATAAATATAAATATATATATAACTATTAGCATTCAGGTTTTGTTTCTCTAGAGCATCCTGTCTAACACACTCATGGCCACCCATGAAGAGCCAGGGCTGGAACATGCCCTCTGGACCCAGATCCCTGTACAGAAAACCTCCTTGATTCGGGAGACAGAGTGGGGGCACTGAAGATGATAAGAGCGATAAGAAACAGCACTAGGGAATGGTGGCAGCAGAGGCAACAAAACCATGAGATCAGCATGAGCCAAAGCAAGAAAGTTGAGTACTTTCTGCTGGGCTGCTTGCTGGCAGAGTGGGGTAGCTCTGTGCACTTGCTGGAACTAGGTTTACTAACTCATAAAGCTATAGTGGAGAGTCTTTGGGTAGATTCTTACTGGTGGTCTAGGGTAACTCAGGGCACTTATCAGCAGACCGTAGCAAGTTTTGTATGCATTGCTTGCTGTGGGGCCACAGGGAATAAGAAGTCAGGGCAGAGAATGCCATGTTTGTGGACATAAGAAAGAAAAAGCTGTCCTGATTGAAGAATTGTATCCTGGATAGTTTCTGATTCTGAATTGTAATGTGCTATTTCCCCAGTAAATCCCATAATTGCATTGTTTTTGAGTCTGTGTGGTCATTGCAACAAATTATTAAATCTAGTGAAGGGATAATGTTAATATCTATCATGTTAATATTATGTACATATAATATAACAAAACATAATTATGCATAATATTATATATAACATTAATCTATAATGTTAATAGATAATAATGTTAATATCAGAGTAGGTATAAGTGTGGAGGCTGGGGAACATCTGACTTCTGTCTCACAGGAATCAGCCTTGGACTATTGCTTGGGGTTATTCTCTCTTCCCTTGGGAAGTTAGAGGAGGTCAGATGCCTCATCCAATCCAGTCTTTTTCAATTTTCACTACTTTCTAGCACCTCATAATAGTGATTTTATTGGAAACAATGACTGTAAAGGTACATAGATTTGGGGGGGGAGGGGCAAGAGAGCAGTAAACTTTTAAGTTGCTACCTATATGTGGTCTATTTAAAAAAGAAAGAAAATATGATGCTAACAAGCTAGTTGCTTTTGACTTGCTTTAAATTCATGGCGATCCCATACGTGTCAGCATGGAGCTCTCCTCTGTAAGATTCCCAGTGACTGAGTCTTCTGAAGGAGATGGCCAGGGCTTTCTCTGAAGTGCCTCTGGGTAGGGCTGAACCATATTAGTAAGCAAGATTTTTTTATGAACATTCCAATGAACTATCTCAAGCTTTCAATTTACTAATAAAAAGCATGTTCTTTCATCCCCTGAGGATGTTTCACCAGGTGCATCAATCCAGTGGCTCTGGATTCAACATTTCAGTGGGACTCCAAGCGACAACTCCACAGGCTAAGAACACGTTAGTGAGGTCTTGCATTTCCGTCCTAGAGTCAAGTGTGTTAGCAGGTTCCTGGAATGTGGAGGGGATTCTCCCCGATAATGTGTGGCCCTTTGGACACATTGCAGGAAGAATGACTAGGACTAAAGGTCTTGCTGCCGTTGCTCTTACCGGGTCAAATAATGACCCCTTCCCTGCGTGACTCACCACGCTGGAGGGCTAGAGGGCTCAGAACCACCCCTAGCCCGTAGCCCATAGAGTTACCACTAAGATTACACTTCGGGGTCAGTGGAGTCAGCCACTATGGTGACTCAGAGGAATGTCACTGGTTTGTTTCTCCAGACGACAGAACTTTACTAGATACGATAACTGTGCTACTCATCTGTTCCCTCAGCCAGCCCAACGTACGACTTTCCTTCAGGAGCCTGGCCCTTTCCCGCCTTTAGGATTCTGGTCAGGTCCTCAGGAATCCTCTGCTGCGTACTCTCCACTTGGAAGCCCTGAAGGAGCTGGGATCTCCTTTCTCCCCAACTACGTCCAATGGTCGCACAGCGCGGAGGTTGTAGGAAACCTATCTCCCTGACGACGTCACCGTCTGTAGAGTAGCGCCGACGACTCGACACAGTGGTTTGTGTCTGACTGGGACCGGTCCGCAAATTGCCTCTCGAGTGCTTCCTTTAGCTTGGGTTTTCCCCTGAGTTTCGCAGATGACTTCAAATTTGTCTGAGTTCTCATGCAAAAGGATTTGCACTGGTATGGTACCATTTGCAAACGGTAGCACTGCTACGGGTAAGCACTCGGGGAGCCGGTTGAACCCTTCGGGGGTTCTCAGGGGGGTGTGTAGTAACAGCCGGCCCACTCTGCCGCGTGGCGCCGCCCGGAGTCCGAATGGGCAGTGGGCGACGGTTCGGTTTAGTCCATTCCCAGCATGGCTTGGAACGGCACGAGCACGAGAACAGACGCGCTTTCACGTTGAGGAGAAAGGGCCGCGGCACCCCTCTGCTGTCGTTCTTGCCTCCGCATTGCATGCTGCCAACGCGGAGGAGAGAGCAGCGCTAGTCTGTCGTTGCTGGGCATCGAGATCGGCCGGCACCCGAGTACCTGATAAATTCCATGTGCCATTGGATGAGCTTCCCAGTCACCGCATCGCACCCTGGGATTTGGGCTACTTTTATGATCAGGAAAACATCGAGGCACGCGAGATGAAAATACACAGTGTCTACAGAATGGGGCAACCCTTGCAGCGGGAAGGACAGTTCTTGTAGCTGTCACTAAAGCCACAGGATTCCTTTCGCAGAGAGAGGGACAATATCCTAACTCAAATCAGCTGGTTAGAAACGGAGGCCAATTAAGTCACAAAAGGTAGACGTTTGTGTGGTTGTGTGTGTTGTTTTATCTAAACATAAGCTTCACGAGTGAGCCCCCAAAGCACTGTCTCCTTTCCATTCGGAAAATCGCAGTTGGAGTTTTTCCATTGTCTATTTTGGTTCTTATGAAAAGGAAGCAGAAAAATGGCCTGATGAGGTGGCATCGAGCTTGAATCCACACCCGTTCTCTGCCTTTGCTCCCCACAGGGGAGACTCCCCTCTAACACTTGCTGCTATTAATAAGAGCTGAATAAAATGCTGCCTTTGTCTAAGGACATTAGCGCAATTGTGCTCCCGTTCCAAAGGGTGGGGGTGGAGAGGAGATGTGTGAAGGCCAGTTGCCCAGGGCACCAACTGCAGGGTTGCTAAATTTGTGAAGGTGGAGGCAGCAAGCCAGCCATCAGTGAACCACGAAGGCTCTGCCGCCATCCTAGGTGTCCTTGACGCTTGGAATCCATCTGCTTCCTGTAAGCACTTAGGCACATGTGTCTCTCAGAAATGCTGACGACCATTTATATACCGGAAGGAAGCCAGTTTTTTAAAAATCGGGTTGTATTCCTGCTCTATACTCATGATCACCACGGCTTCAGGATTAACTCATAACACGTTGCCAAGAGGGTAGGTGTTGGCTCATAAAGAGCAGAGACTCGGAAAGATCCACAGCGCTTGCTTTCCAGGGCCCATTTCCTCAACCTGGTCACCAGCCTTTTCTTCGGAGGTCTCTGGGTGGTCTCAAACCGTCAAACTTCTGGTTAGCAGCCAAAGCCATCAACAGTTTGCACGACTCAAGGACTCCACTTTAAGACCAAGGTGGTAAAGATATCCGAGCATTTCAAACTTAAACGAGGAGACTAGGACCTCCTTTTAAAAAGAAAATAGCGATCGTCGTAGACCTCTAGCGGAACATCACACACACCTGGGGGTAGCAAAGGGAGCCGCGGTGCTACAGTGGTTACACGTTAGGTTGCTCACGTTGGCAACCATCAGCCAGCTCCATGGGAGAAAAGGGAGGCTTTCTACCCCCGTAGAGTAACCGGCTCAGAAACTCACCAGGGCAGTTCTGCCCTGCGCTATGGAGTTGCTGTGAGTCAGAAGGACTCGCTTGGGTTTTGAAGGTAGTCAAATCACCTAGCCGCTCTGAGCCCCACAACACAATCTCTGGAGTGTAGCTCCCGTGAGTCCTTGCGTCTCAAAAGCTCGCCAGGTGATTCTGGAGTTGAGTGAGAACCTCGCAGCGATGGTGACCACTAAGACTCGCAGGCCTTTGCCCTCATCAGAATCGCCTGGAAACGGGCATGGAAGCAGGTTTCCCAGGCCTACTCTCATTTCCTGATTAGGAGTTCTGAAAAGGCTCCCAGAATCCCCATTTCTATTGATTGCTGCTGCATGGTGATGTGGCTCTTGGGACAGCATTGTGAAGGTCTCTGCTACAGTATGACTACTGAGTCATTCTGCACATCTCAAGGTACCTTAATGCCCAGAAAACTTCCTGAATTGTATCTGGTGGGATTTGAAGAAGGGACATAGGCAGAGAAGCAGGAAGTGAAAGAAAGTGATTTTAAGGGGGAAAAGGTGAAATTGTTATGAAGATTGGAGAGACAGAGTCCATGAGTTTTAAACGTAAAGGAGAAAGCCTGATGGCATAGTGGTTAGCTAACCTCAAGGCCAGCAGTTCAAAACCACCATCCACTCTGAGGGACAAAGATTAGACTTTGCACTCCTGTCAGGAGTGACAGTCTCTGAAAGTAACAGGGGCAGTTCTGTTGCCCTTCAGGGTCGCTGTGAGTCCGCATTCACTGATGGCGGTGAGTGGGGAGGCAGGGCAGGGCAGTTTTACCAGAGAGGTTGAAGAGGGTAAGAGACGCTAGCAGTGGTTCTCAACCTGTGGGTCGCGACCCCTTCAGAGGTCAAACAACCCTTTCACAGGGGCGCCTGATTCATAACAGTAGCAAAATTACAGTTATGAAGTAGCAACGAAGATAATTTTATGGTTGGGGGTCACCACAACATGAACTGTATTCAAGGGTCACGGCATTAGGAAGACTGAGAACCACCACACAGAGGACCTACAAGGACTTAAAGGAGGCTTAAAATATGATTCTGAGATTCTTTGGCTTTCCCTCAGTGTGCCAAGAAATAGATAGGTTATTTTTTGGTTGTGTTATCTGTGTCACAACTCTGTGTTGTTGTTGTTGTTAGGTGCCATCTAGTGGCACCCTATGCACAATGGAACAGAACAATGTCTGGTCCTGCACCAGCCTCATCCTGGTTCCTGTGCTGGAGCCCATTATTGCAGCCCTGGTGTCAATCCATCACCCCGAGGGCCTTCCTTTTTTCATTGCCGCTCCACTTACCAAGCACGATGTCCTTCTCCTGACATGTCCAGAGTATGCCAGATGGAGTCTCTCTGCCTTTGCCCCTCAGGAGCACTCTGGCAGTACCTCTTCCAGGAGAGATCCATTTGTCCTTCCGCAGTCCATGGTACTTTCAATACTCTCCTCCAGCACCACGAGTCAAATGCACCGTTTTTTCTTTGGTCCTCCTTAGTCCGTGTGCCCCTGCAGCAGGCCCTTAAGGCAAGGAAGAATATCCTGGCACGACTCAGGAGCCCCTTCCTCCTCAAAGCCCCACCCTGGCTTTCCAGGACTCTAGGAGACCTTGTGCAGCAGCTAGAGCTGGTGCGATGCGTCTGTTGGTCTCGTGACTGCTGCTTCCATGAGCATGGCTTGTGCATCTGAGCAGGACAAAATCCTCGACAACTTCGACTCTCCAGAAGGAACCATATGGATTAGGCTATTTTTGGTGAGGAGAACCTTATCTAAGAAATCATTTCCTTTATTTAAAAAATTGATTTTGTTGTTGAGAATAACAATACAGCAAAGTGTACACTTATTTAGCAATGTCTACAGGTTTCATTTAGTCACGCTGATCACATTCTTTAAGGTGTGCAGCCTCCTCCTCCTTTTCCCACTCACAGGAATTTACACCCACAAAGGTTCCTACCCCACCCCTGGATTGGGTAGCAGTGGATTGGATAACATTGGACTGGGATTGGATTGGATTGGATTGGATTGGTTAGCACTGGATTGGTTTGGTTAGCATTGGACTGGGATTGCTAGCCAATTGAACCACTAACTTTTTGATTAGCAGTCAAAACCATTAGAAAAAAAGAAAGCAAGGAAAACCTTTAAAATAAAAAAAACTTATTTTCCTGTTCAGTTCTAATTTGAGGATAGTGAATGATGGGACTTTCCATTCCCATGAAGAGTTAGCCTCAGAATCCCACAGGAAAAATTTTACCCTCTCCTGTAGGGTAGGAGTCAGAATCAACTCTGCGGTAGGGGTCCTATGAAACCTGGTGGTGTAGTGTTTGTGCTAACCACAAGGTCAGCAGTTAGAAACCACCAGCTGCTCCCATGGTGAAAGATAAGGCTTTCTACTCCAGTGAAGATTTACAGTCTCAGAAACCCACACAGACAATGCTACCCTGCCCTACAAGGTCATTTTGAGTCGGAATCCACTTGATTACAGTGAGTTTAATCTTTCAAGTTGCTGTGATCCCTTTGATACAATAAAGATAGTTCTTAAAAGATCATAAAGTTCAAGGCAGACATTCTTGAGCTAGTTTTTGATTTTTAAGAAGCCTTTATGATATACCGTATTCCTAAACCCTGAATTGTTTCCCATGTGAGTTATGTGTGTGCATGTTATTTACATGAGTATGTTATATGCTGAAAAGCAGAGTGAAACTGCCTGCCCCATCAGTTTCTCTAAGCTGTTGTCAGATGGGAAGGCTCCTTGGTGGTGCAGTAGGTAAGTGCTAGACCGCTAACTGAAAGGCGCACAATTTGAACCCACCAACAGCTCCACCAACAGAGGTGACAGTTAGGAAACCCTATGGAATACGTCAACTCTGTCTGGCAGGGCTGCTGGGAGTTGGCACAGACTCCACGGCGACAAGTTGAGGGATGGGTTCATCTTTATGGGAGTCGATCCCAGGTCTCTGTTCGCATCCAGGGAGGGTTTGAGGAACTTGAATTACCCACTTCTCGGTGAGGTGTCAAGCTTCCTGGTTTGTAGCTTCTGCTACAGCCTAACAACACGGCATCTAAGTGGTGCTGGGGGTAGTTGTCCAGTTTATATTGTAGGGCCTGATTTATTGATGTTAGGGGGTGCCTTTACAGGTGCTACAAAGAAAGTAACTGGTTTTGTTTCCTTGCTCTTTTTTATGATGTTATTATTGGTAAGTGCTGGTGATGCGTAGTGAAGCCTGTACAACAGAACAGAGCGCAGTCCTGTCCTGCGCCACCCTGCCCGTACAGTGGGTAAACTGAGCTCATTGTTGGGCTCCCTGTGTCAGTCAACTTAGTCGAGGGTCTGCCTCTTTTTCCGCTGACCCTCTGCTCGACCAAGTAGGATGCCATTCTCCAGGGGATTGGTTCCTCCTGACGACATGTCCAAAGTAAGCGAGATGATCACCTGCTCTCATTTCTAAGGCGACGCTGCTGGCATTTGAAATGCCAGTGGAATAACTGTCTGTCACAGCAGCACACAAGCTCTGAGAGTCTGACAAGCTGACAGGCCCCCTGACAGACTAGCGGGGTTTCCATGATCGAAAAACTAATTTGATAACCTTTACTCAGTCCAATTATATCTGCTTTAAAGTTGTTATCATTGCTGACATCAGGCTTTCCCTCCATTTTGATCCTTAGCGCTCTGCGTCTTTTTGGCATTTCACTCAGCTTTCCTGTGTGTTCATTTTAGTACAAAGTTGGAGGAAGTAATGTCAGAGAATGGTATTCAAAGTCAATTTGGAATCAACTCACCTGAATTAAAAAAAAGTTGTTGTTGACAATCTGCACAGCAAAACATGTATCCACCCACTAGTTTTTACATGTGTAATTCAGTGACATTAATAACACTGACCACGTGTTGACCATTCACACCCTTCTTTTCTGAGTCTTTCTTCCCCCCATTAACATAAATCCACTGTCCCCTAAGAGTCCTGGGTCATGTTTCAAGTGACTTTTGACACTTTGATCCCATGGAGCTGGATCTTAAGAGCATAATGCGTATGAAAGACATTTTTACGAGTTAGTCAAAATGATTGTTTCGTTTTAAGAAGGCCTAGGGAGATATTTTTATATTACGTTTAAAGAATATCGTCGGACAATACTTCAGGGGGTCATTCAGTCTTCATGGCTCCAGGAAGTTTCAAGTCTATACAAATGTGAAATTCTATTACGTGCCCCACCCCCGCCCCCGCCCCCTCACTTTGTTCGGGAGTCTTTTCTAGACTCTCTGAACAAAATGTTTGGTAACGACAGCGGGACAGCACCCAATTCTTTTTGCTTCATGGCAAAGGAGACAGTTCATGAAAGCAATTGCCAATACATGATGCATCTTCCATCTGTTCCTGATCTGCCTCCTCCCTCTATGGCCCCATGTGTATCGAGAATCATTGTTGTGCCAGGATGGCTGCTTGCAAGCTTGGAAGAGCCCAGGACTATTCAAGGGACTCGGCGGTGGAACCAAAGTACCATTTAGGCATAAAATTCCTGGCCATTATTTATTTTTTCCTCATGCTTCTCCATAGGAGAACCTCAGAAGCAACTGTAAGGACTTCCTAAAGACACAAATATGAAGTGATGGGTTCCAAACACTCACAACACTAAATTGTTAGGACGTGAAGCAGAACATGTTTGCTTGAATCTAGCAGGGACTGTATTCAAGAGAAGAGATGGAGAGAAGAGTGGATAAATCATCCCTGGCCCCTGTCTCTGGTCAAAAGAAATCCCGCTGTATGCAATGTGTATATGTGTGTGCGTGCACCAGGGCACACGTGCATGTGGATGGTGGTAGAAGTGTGGAGGCATGGAGCCTCCAGTGGAGGCCCATGACTTGTGTTGTGGGTGGGCTCCCCTTGCATGGCGTCATGGAAATCTACACGCACGTGGGCGAGCAATGGCTTGGTCTCGAGGCTCTTCAGGTGTTGCAGACATGAACTGGTCGTAGGAGGGAGCAGGGTGGAGCAGCAAACAGTGTCCTTTCAGAACTCGCAGTGACTCATGGATCCACAGGACAGCACACATCCCACCAAACCCTCAAGAAGACCTTTTCTTTAACATTCTTTCTTGATGTAATTTACCAGGAAATGGCATGCAGGCCATGTATGACCCGACCCCACCCTGCTTCAGTAGGGAAGAGGGAAATTCTACTCACACAAGCCCTAACAGACGTGAGAGCTTCCTCCATCCACACTTCACCCTCTTTGAGCCTATTCTGACTCCAGACGCTGCTCTCACAGCACCCTCCTTCCCTGCTGGGTCCGTGATCCAGGTGAAGGCCACAGAGAACTCACACACCGTCGTCATGAGCACGAGGGTTTGTCAGGGAGATCGAAGGGGCCCCGGTGGCAGGGTGGCTTAGGTGCTGGACTACTCACCACAAGGTGCCCAGTTTGAGCTGCTGGAGAGAGATGAGGCTTTCTGCTCTAGCTAGGGCTTACAGCCTCAAAACAACCACTGGGTCAGTGCCACTGTGTCCCGTGACCTCTTCGTTATCAGCTGAGCACTTCACTACTATACCATCAGGTCTCCATTGGACTGGTAAGCACAAGGTTGGCAGTTCAAATCCACCAATAGTCCTACTGGTAGAAGATGGGGGCCTGTAAAGATTGACAGTCTCAGAAACCCGATAGACCTGTTATGACTTAGACTCTACTCAATGGGAGTGGGTTTGAGCAGAATTCAGAAAGCCTGGGGTCAGTCCTGGATTTGTAGATAAGTCACGCATGTGGTGAAGTCTCTTGTTTTTTGCCAGCTCAGTGTCTTCACACAAAATGATTGTACCTAAGGTTCAGGCTGGCAAACAGTGCAGGAGACAGCTGTAAAGAATCTGATGTTTAATCAAGGAAATCCAGTTTTTGAAACAGAAAATAAGCTTGTACATTGTAGCTGTATTCAACTACGATTTCAGTTAGGTGAGGCTCAGGTTTGTTTCCTTGTGTTTGGGGATAAGGCCAAAGTAAGGTTTTTAGAAGGCACAAAGAAATCAGTAGAGCCTTGTGCTCAGGTTAGGAGCAGGCAGGACAAATGTTATGACAGTTCAATTTTGGTAAACAAGAAATTTGGCAACATAAGCACAACCCTAAAATAGTTTAATAACCATTCAGGTTTCCCCCACCCCCTCTCTCACTCCCCCTCGGGGGAAGAGCGTTTACATTCCTGAAAGGACATGGACTAAAATAGATGAGATGTCACATGGGGTCTTCTTTATAACAAACAGCAAACACTATTTCTTCATTTCTTCTATCTCCTTTTGGTTCTGATGTTTTAAAAGCAGAAATACTTTTTAAAAATTGGATTCAACCATTTAACTTATATACAAACTAAATATACTTTTTCTTGACCTTATTTTTACCTTGCCTTCAGAGATAACATGTTTTGTGGCTAACATGGAAAGTTTCCCCCTCTCCAAAAATTTTTCTGATGGAATAAGTACAAATTATAACTGGGTTATTAAGGATTTAGTCAAAAATATGAGATTGCATCTAAATGTCAGCTATTTTACATAGTTGCACTATTATTAAGAAAATGATGGTCTTGTTCTAAAATAACTTAAATTCACAATTTCTGAATCATGTGTGGCTTATCGATGACATTCTAGCAGTTTGACTAAAACACTATTCTTGAATCTCATTATAAAACTCATCCCTCCAACAGTTCCTGATCTTCTTGTCTCCTACCCTCTTGTAGACTTTGCGCATTATGTCTTTCTCTTCTCTGTATGTTAAAACTCTTCCTACTAAATTATGTTTCTGAAAAACTATCCCAGAAAACAATTAGATTCTCAGGTATCTGCCACTGTATCCCTCCTTGTCTTTTTCTTTTCTCTCTTTCTCCCCTCTTCTTCTTCCTACCTCTTTTTTCCTTTCCCTCTTTTCTTTCCACTCACTTATTGGATAAGTGTGTTAGATTTGGGCCGGGGTGTGGGTAGGTGTCTTCACTATGTACCTGGCTCTGTACTATGTTCCAGGAGACAAGAATGACTATATGGGAAAGATTGGACTCTTCTTAGTGGATTTATGAACTGGAGACAAAACAGACATTTGATCAATAAGCAGTTGAAGGGATTGCCTTTACACTTCCAGTCTTCTGAAATGGGGCTTGATGTTCTAGTCCAGGCCATCAATGATTTCTTCATTCCAAAAGTAATGAGCTCTCTTGCGTTTGTTAAACTTCTTTTGCTGAATGTCGTTACTTCATTTTTTAAGGAACTACTTTCTCGTTGGCTTTGTGTGCTTGTTCTTGTTTGGTTTACTTCCTTCACATTTCCCAGGCTCATTTGCTTCCTTTCCCTCCACTCATCAATGAAATGAATGTTGCACTCAGCCTTTTTAAAGGGTTTCTTCTCTGGTCTCCTGAGGCAAACGCACTGTATCCACCTACTACCCATGCAGGGGAATGTACATATCAAACCCATAGTTCTTTCCTAAGGACCATCTGTTAGCTTCTCAACTGCCTGCTGTTATTCCACCGCAAACCCTGCGGGTCCTCAACTGAACGTGTGCTCCCTCAGGAGGAGCTCCGGTTGTAGTTCCTATCTCACGTGTGAGAATCACCTTATTCACAATCACCACAATGAGGCTGTGGTAAGTAAGAGCAGCATGATTGTAAAGAAGTGGCTTGCGTAGGTATGATTTGCCTTGATATTTCACATGAACATTCAGAGTATAGAGTATTCCAGGCAGAGGAAAGGGGTGGGGGGCACGGAAAGGCCCTGGAATGAAAAATGAACTTGGGAAAGAGCATCCACGTAACAGAAGGAAGGCTTGTGTTACTGGAAGTTAGTGGGCTAGAAGAGCTTGGGGAAAATGGCAGAAGTCATGGAAAATATTCTAAGTAAAATGAGATGGCACTGATGATACTTCACTACTTTTGTGAAGTGCAAATGACGAATATATTGCTTCAGTGATGAAGAGCATATCGTAAAAAGGCAAGAATGTACATGCGGTGTCCAATTAGGAGAGTGTTCAGTAGTCTGGGCAAGAGGTGCTAATAGGCAGAAAAACAGAAGTATCAGTAAAACTAGAGGGAGTAGGAGAAAAAGATATTTTGGAGGCAGCGTCAATATGATTTGTTGACAAACGAAGTAGAGGATTGGGGGAAAGATAGTAAAGATTGCTCTCAGGGTTGAGGCATGGATTAACTACTCTGTAGATGGTTAAATCATTTTACTCAGATGGAGAACACTGGGAAAGGAAGAGGGATCTTCTTTGAAGGGAGGCCAAATAGAGAATTATGTGTCGATCAAATTACATTCGAAAAGCTTATTAGCATTACAAGAGGAGCTTGCAATAGACAGTTGTATAAATGAACCCCGAGTCCAGCAGAAAGGTCAAGAGTTTGGTAGAGTCCTAACTGTGGGAGGCATTGAGAAGTAGTATACTGGTGTTTGGATCCAAGGGAAAGAATAAGATTTCTCAACAAGAAAGTGTAGAGAAGAGCAGAGGACAAGAGGCTGGTGGGGATGGAGTCATTCATTACTGTAATATTTAGAAGTCAAACAGGAGAAGCAAGTGGACTAGGTGAGTGTGGATAGAGAAGAAGGCAGGGTCAGAGAACAGGATCAATGCTGGGAGAGGTGCTTACTTTCTCTGAAAGTTGATAAAAACATCTTAATTATCCCACAAGCTTTGATATGTTTGACATTACTATCATATTTTGGTGGGACATTAGTTATATAGTTATTGTTCTATTGTTTTCATTTACTCTAATCTAATATGAATGCATATAACCCAAACTCAAACTCACTACCATCAAGTCAATGCTGACTCACAGTGATACACTGTGGGTTTCCGAGGCTCTTAATTGTTTATGGGAATAAAATGCCTAGCCTTTCTCCTGCAGAGCTGCAGGTGATTTTGAACAGCCAACCATGTGGATTGCAGCCCAACATGTAACCACACATCACCAGGACTCCTATGAATACATACAGTAGGACATTTTTGTGTGTGTCATATCTTGCCCTGTCTGACGTCTCCCTTCACCCACTTTTCTGTTGTCTATCCCCCAGGGAGGAGGTCACATGTAGATCCTTGTAATCGGTTCCCTCTTTCCAACCCACTCTCCCTCTTCCCTCCCAGTATCGCTACTGACAACCCTGGTCCTGAAGGTATCATCCTCCCTGGATTCCCTGTGCCTCCAGCTCCTATCTGCACAAGTGTACATCCTGTGGTCTAGCCAGATTTGCAAGGTAGAATTCGGATCATATTGGGGGGGGGGAGCATTTAGGAACTAGAGGAAAGTTGTAGTTTTCATCGTTGCTGCATCGCACCTTGACTGGCTCGTCTCCTCCCCTAGACCCCTCTGCAAGGGGATCTCCAGTGGCCGACAAATGGGCTTTGGGTCTCTACTCTGCACTTCCCCCTTCATTCACTATGGTAAGGTTTTTGTT
This sequence comes from Tenrec ecaudatus, assembly GCF_050624435.1. Taxonomy (NCBI): domain Eukaryota; kingdom Metazoa; phylum Chordata; class Mammalia; order Afrosoricida; family Tenrecidae; genus Tenrec; species Tenrec ecaudatus. The sequence goes on from NC_134542.1 coordinate 55,549,835, forward strand.
CTGGTGATGCCTTATACCTGATCCCTTCGACACCTTATGATCTCACAGGTTGGTGTGCTTCTTCCATGTGGGCTTTGTTGCTTCTGAGCTAGATGGCCACTTGTTTACCTTCAAGCCTTTTAGACCCAGACACTATACCTTTTGATAGCTGGGCACCATCAGCTTTCTTCGCTACATTTACTTATGCACCCATTTGTCCTCAGAATCGTATCATGGAGGTGTGCACCCAGTGATATGATTTTTTGTTCTTTGATGCCTGATAACTGATCCCTTCGGAACCTTGTGATCACACAGGCTGGTGTGTTCTTCCACGTGGGCTTTATTGCTTCTGAGCTAGATGGACGCTTGTTTATCTTCAAGCCTTTAAGACCACAGATGCTATATTTTTTGATAGCCGGGCACCATCAACTTTCTTCACCACATTTGCTTATTCACCTGCTTTGTCTTTAGTGGTTGTGTCGGGAGGGTGAGCATCATAGAATGCCAATTTAATAGAAGAAAGTATTCTTGCACTGAGGGAGTACTTGGGTGGAGGCCCAATGTCCTTCTGCTATCTTAATACTAAACCTATAAATATAGGCACAGAGATCTATTTCCCCATCCTCACATATAAATATATTTGCATATGTACATGTCTTTATCTAGACCTTTATAAATGCCCTTTGCCTCCAAGTTCTTTTCTCTATTTCCCTTGACTTTCCTCCGGTTCCACTATCAGGCTCCGTCCCCAGCTGGGTTTCAGCAATACCTCTTCATTACATTACCCTTGATCATGCCCTACCAGGCCTCCTACACCTTCCTCACCACCAATTTGGATCACTTGTTGTTCCCTTGTCCCTGGGTTTGTTAACACTACTTCCTTTCCCCCCACCTTCCTCTATCCCATGTCCCCCTGGAATTGTCCGTCCAGTTGTTTTCTCCTTCAGATTGTTCATCTAGCCTATTTTATTTAGACAGACCTGTGGAGATAATAACATGCACAAAAATAAGACATAGCAAAACCAAGCAACAATATACAACAAAACAACAACATCAAGAAACCACTGACAAAGAACAAAACAAAACACAACAAGAAAGAAAAGCTTGTAGTTAGTTCAAGGATCGTTTGTTGGCCTTTAGGAGTGTTTTCCAGTCCAGTCTGTTGGGGCACCATGCCCTGGCCCCAAAGTTCATCTTCGGCATTCCCTGGGAACCTTGCTGCTCCATTCCCTTGCTGTTCTGCTGCACTGCCCCAGTGCTTTGCCTCGGTGTGGCGGCATCAGGTTGGGCGCAATTCCCACAACGTGTCTCCGGTGCTGTCCCCTGTAGGGCCATGGGTCAGTGAGGGGCATCATGTCTCATAGTGGGGCTGGCCATGTGGTCCTCTCTGTGGACTGTGCTCTAATTGGGGTCATCGTCCTCAAGGCCTGTTGGGCCAGGATGTGCTCCTCTCTCCTACTCCCCCTTCATCTGCTCCCATGTGCTCCAATCAGATATGTCCCTCTCCCGGAGCTGCAGATTCAATGCCACCCTTTGAAATAAATTCTTCTGCGGGGAGGGGCAGGTGTCCACTTAGTATTTGGTACTGAGGCCAGATCCCAGACCTCTCCACTGGTTCCCTGCTCCATGCCAACATGTTGCATTCATACCTTGGGTTGAAGTTTGGTCCCTCTTTCCCTGTGGAGATATAAACAATACCCTCCCCTTGAGTGGATTAGCACCCTGTGACCCCCCACTACCCATTTCTTCCTTATTTTCATCTTTTTTTCCCCTTTCCCCACCTCCTCCCCAGTTGTCTACCATATGCATCCCTGGTTTTGGTCTGGTCTCTGCCATACTATACGGTCCTCACCCCAAGAATGTTTGCATACAGCAGTTTTTCCCCTATGCCCCTTTTGCATTTTTTTTAACGCTTACCTCAGCAGACTCATGTTTTACTTGTCCTTTTGTGTCTGACTTACTTCGCTTAGCATGATTTCCTCCAGTTCTTCCCATGCTGCAATATGCTTCATATGTTAATCACTGCTTTTCAGGGATGTGTAGTACTCCATTTTATGTATATATCACAGTTTTTTAATCCAATCATCAGTTGATGGAAACTTGGGTTGCTTCCAACTCCTTGCAATTGTGAACTGTGCTGCCATGAACATTGGAGCACAGATGTCTGGCCTTGGTTTGTTTCTTGCCTCTTCTGGGAATATACCCAGTAGGGGGATTACTGGGTCATATGCTAGCTCAATTGCCATCTGTTTTATATATCACCAGATCGATTTCCAGAGTGGTTGTACTTACTTACAGGTCCACCAGCAGTGAATGAGAGTTCCTGTCTCCCCACAGCCCTTCAACACTTGTTGCTTTCTGATTTTTTGCATTTGGCTACCTTTGAAGGTGTTAGGTGGTACTTCCTTGTTGTTTTAATTTGCATTTCTCTTATGGCTAAAGATCGGGAACAGTTTCTCATATTAGTTGGCCATTCGGATTTCTGCCACTGTGAAATTTCTTTTCAAGTCCTTTGGCCACCTCTCAAGTGGGCAATTAGTTTTTTTTCTTTTTGAAAGCTAGCAGAGTATTGTAGATTTTAGTAATAAAGCCTTTGTCTGATGTGTCATTGCTAAAGATGTTTTCCCAGTCCATGGACTCTCTTATTACTCTCTTGGTGAATTCTTTCGATGTACACAAGTGTTTTATCTTCAGTATATCCCATTGGTCAATTTGTGCCTCCTCTGTGTTTGTGTCCTTCCCTATTTCTGATAGCCTATGTATTCCCTGTGCCAAAGTTCTCAAATTGGTCCCAATTCCCTCATTGATGGCCCTAATAGTTGGGGTTTAACTTCACGGTCTGTGATCCACCTTGAGTTTATTCTTGTGCATGGAGTCAGATAAGGGTCTTGCTTCATTTTTCTCCAGGAAAATATCCATTTTTCCAGTACCAAATATTAAAGAGGGCATCAGCTTCCCATTGGATATTTTGGGGGTCCTTATCAAAGATCAGTCGTCTGTATGCTGCTGATTTTATTTCTGGGTTTTCAGTTCTTTTCCATTGGTCTGAGTATCTGTCATTGTACCAATGACATGCGGTTTTGACAACTGTGGCTGTATAGTATGTGCTAAAGTCAGGTACAGCAAGCCCTCCCATATAGTAGGCCTTTTAAAAAAATGTTTGACTACTAGGGAATGACAAATGCTATTTAAAAATGCAATTCTTATTGAAAACAGCATTGCAGTATATTATTAAACCAAATTTGTCTGGTAGGAACTGATGTCAAAATATTTACTGATGAAAGTATCTAGCATTTCCTTCCAACATGCATAGAGGAGTGGATGGGGGATAGATGAAGAGAACTGGCAGTGAGGTGAAAGTTGTTGAAGCGGCATGATGGGAATCTGAGAGGTCATTACATTCCTTTGTGTTTGTGTCTGGTTGGCATTTTCCATGAAAGTCATTAAGAAAAAAATCCCATTGTGAGAATGCAAACCCTTGAATTCCAAACATTTTAATGAATTTTTTGTGGTTCCCAGTTTTAGTATATGACTAAGATTTTCTCCAATTTTTCCCTCCTCTCCCAACCCGAGTCTTCCACGTTTGGCTTTGTCACATGAGAGTGGCTGCTGACAGTCAATGGACGGACTCTGAAGGAGTGGAGAAAGTTCACTAGGATTGCACGACTTAGGACCCTCCCTGCCTTCCAGATCAGTTGAGATACTAAAGGAGTGAGTGACTGCCAGACTTCTATTGGCCTTAACCCGCTTCCCCCTTTCCAGGTCTCAGTGACACCCTGTGTTCCTGTTACTCTTTTGAGAATAAACTCTCTAAGGAAAACCTCCTGGGAAGGGTTAAACCTCATATACCAAGTGCAGCAATGGCTGACTTAAATAGTGTGCCTTCAGTGGTAGAACATTTTCTCTTTAGTTTCGTGCTAGCCTTGACCCGACAGTCTGGAGGATGATTTCAAGACTGCTCTAGACAGACGGGGCACACTTACACTCAACAGTTAGGATGGCTTACAGAGAGGGAGAAACAGGCCACCAATTCTTTAAAAATAAATAAATAAAAGCCAGAACTGAAGCAGGAGAAAATATAGGGAAAAACAACATAATTGTACCTTGTCCTTTCTTAATGTTTCTTGCCTGTGGGGCTCAAAATATTCTCTAAATATTAATTCAAAATTCAGTAGCTCCAAGGTACATCCAGGGCAAGCGTTATTACCTTCATCTGAAAGACGAGGCTAAGTAGGGCAGGGAGTCACCAGAGCCAAGATAAGGATTCGGAATTTTAATCCTATTCTGCAGCACAGCAAAAGTAACTCCACTTGCCACAATCGCCTTTTCCTGGCTGGTTTTCTTCTTTGGCGTTTTGTTTGGTGGCCCCTTCACTCCCCGCAGGCCGCTTGTCCTATCTCACGTGTTCAGTGGCGCCTTCCTTGTGTCACTAGTGCCCGTCCACCCCTGCATCTCTCGCCCCTCTTCTCCAGTTGTGTCTTTTGCCCTTATTATTTCCCAACATCTTGCTTACTCCCCATCTTCTTTCATTAGAATGCGTCCGAGGGAGCGTAGGATTGAATCCCCAATCCTCCCCAAACAACAAACCCCATAGTTAGTGCTGAGTAAATATTTGTTCACTAAAACCCTTCCATTATTAAAACCTCCCAATAAAGAATCCACTGCAGATATTTCAAGTTGATTGGGAAAGCTTAGCACAAGACATTTTTGGAAGTGACTTTCATTATAATAGGCGAAGCCCCTCTGTGAGATAATTCAAGAAATAAAGCTCTAAATCACAGCAATGAATAATCTCTAGAAAGCATTTTTGTATAATTAGTGATCTCTGAAACCCGATCACTTGCTCCACCTGCCACCAAGGCCTTGGGCCGCTAACCTCAGCGACAGAGAGAAGACCAAGCATGGGAAGCAGACTGCATGAGGCACATCCATAATGTGTTGAGGGTTTTTAATCTGGAGGAATAAAAACACTACATTTTATTAGAGTAAGTGAAATATTGCAACTCGGCTCCAATTTATACATGTATAGATTTTTAAAATGTTTAAACATGCTTCTGTAATCAGTAGATAGATGCAGACAAGTTCTTTTGTAGTAAATATCTTCGACTCCACAGAGTGTCTTGTAAACCAAGATCCAAGGAAAATGGTGGTTTCCTAGGCAATGTGCTAACTCACTTAAATTCAAGGCAGAGAGATCAGCTCTGCAGGCTATCATGATTGTTTATGGTGATCCCCAAAGAGTAATCTTAATAAATTACTTAATAGAAACTACATTGGCAAATAGAAGATCAGGAAAGTTGTGCTGAAAATTTTCCCCCCATCATGACAATGCAGCTGGTTGTACTTTGAGGGTATGAAGGGCTGGCCTAGGATAATTTTGTTGAGAAACTTACTCCCACCACCTTACAGCCTGATCTTGCCCCTTCAGACTTCTACTTGTTCCTAAACTCAAGGAATATTTAAAGGAACACAATTGGCGACCCTCTTGGATGCTGAACCTGCCATTTTGAGATGGTAGTGATGGAGGCGTGCAGAATTCTGTGGAGAAGGGTTAACGAGATAGAGATGCCACTCTCAGAAGTGTGTAGGCCTAGACGAAGGATATGCAAGGATATAATAGCTTCAGATACTTATGTTTTGGTTTAATAAGGATTTTATGATTTTTGTAGCCCTAATGTTGTATTTCATATTTAATGTATATTCAGTATAAGGAGTAAAACCTGCCGTAATTATAAAAGCATCCTTTTCAGGGTTCTGCATTTCTTTGTGATCACTATCTGAGCTTTATTTTATCGGATAACTTCTTTCCACAGACAGTAAAAGGAGATGCTGCCCATGTTGTCTGAGCACATAAGAATATTTCTTTATAGTCTTGGATTTCTATATAGCTAATCAAAGATAATGCATGTAAGGTCTTTCCTGTTGGCTCCCTTGGGTGTTTACTGGGATTCCAGGTGGTCTTCCAAGGGCTGCCTTTGGGTAGATACATGACATAAAGAATGAGTCCTGCCTCCCAGACATCCATCTTTAGGACAGGTTGCTACTGGGAACAAACGAAGGCATGATGAGACTTTCAGTAAGTAACTTCTGAAGGATGCAAGGACCAGGTTAAGGTCTGTCTAGGTGATAACCCACCTTGTGGCTGTTTTGTAATTTTCTTTTCATATAAATGAATCTATTATTACCTTTCAATGTGGCTATTGTGTGAGTTTCTTTGTATAAAAATGAATGTCTTTATGACTTGTCAATTGCTGCATAAGTTTTGGCATGTTTGCACCCACTTGCTTCTTTGGGGCACTAATCTAGTTTCAGAAAACATTTAAGGTGATGTAAATTTAAACATATATTACATAGACACATGCACATATTTTCATGTAGATTACATTAAAAATTGGTGGAAGAGGACACAAATGTAAAAGAAAAAAAAAGTCAGAGCATGAAGGGCTAGCTAACCTACACCAAGCCCACTGCTGTGAAATGGAGTCCGATTCTCCTGGTGGAACTGCCCCGTAAGATTCCCAAGCCTGTGCACCTTTACAGAAGCAAACTGGCGCTCTCTCTCCAGGGCAGTGTTGGTGGGTTTGAGCCACCAGCCTTTGGCTAGCAGCTGAGTGTTTAACTGCTGCCCCAGGGCTCCTGTAATAGTGCCTACACATGGAGTGTTTTTAATGTGGCAGGCATTGTTCTAAGCACTTTGCATATATTCATGCATTCATTCATTCCATGCTAACTACAACTTCATGCATTTGGTTACTATTATTGTCATCTCCCTTTTGCAGATGAGGCAATGGAGGCTTGGAGAAGTTTACGAAAACCATGCAAAATATTAAAGTATTAGAGCTTTGGGGGCCACCCCCAGGCCCTCTACCTCCATGGTGTTTCAGTGACTCAACAATGAAGCTGGAAGTAAGGCTAATACACAAAGTACATATTGTAAGGGCTGGTGGTCCTGCTACAGACCAACCACAATTGGCCTCTAAGAATTCTGGCAGACACAACCAAGAAGGAAACCGATCAGTTACATGATTCACAATGTTTAAGAGATAAAAACAAGCTGGTTTCTCAAGAGGAGCATAATTATTTCTGGTTGGGATACCAGGAAGAAATTTCTCTTGTAAATTCTCACAAAGAAGCCACTATGTGATGAAGGGGACACTATGCTACAGGAAACCCAGCAGATTTTCACAGGGCTCTTTCTTACAACATCCTTCAGTGTGTCATAATGTGTAACGAGCGCCAAAGCCAAAGTCAGTAAAAGGCAATTCTGTAGGGATGGGGGTTCCAGAAGACACGGTCTGGTTTGTGGATCTCGACTGGTTTGGCTTCATTTAGGAAAACATTTCAGGCTATTTAGAGGGAAGAATGGACCGTGTAACCTTTAGGCCATCATCAATAATTACTACCCCTTTCAATTGCGCTTTTGTAACAATTGGAAGGGTAGTGAGTTTGAGGTTCTCTCCTGACGAGCACTGGAGGGCAGCTCGTCTATAGTGTAGGTGTGTGGCTTTGAAAGTCAACTGAGCTGGGAGCAGCTATGTTTTCAAGCTAAGGAAATGTAAAGATGTTGTTTGAATGGAGGGCCACCCAGCTTTTATACAACCATATCCAATGGAACAGAATTTGGGGCGTTGATCCCTTGGCCATATATGAAGCCAATGACTCTTGGTGCGGGTGAAGGGAGAGCCTAAAGTTCTTCAGGATGCTGCTGCAAGAATTATATTCTGGAATTGTAAAGCAGGGATAGCCAAATGCCTACAGTGGTAGTTTTAAACATCTCAACGCATTCCTGAAACTTTCTAAGTTAAAAAGAAAGCAATAAATATGGAAACATGACTTTTAAAATGAAATAATATTTTAAAAACTTAACAGCACAGCATTTGTCCTCTGCACCAGCTTCCCCCTGTCACGTCCTGCTTACCTGAGGCCACCACTTGAATTTTTCAGGATTTTGTGTGAATTAGGTGAAGGTTTATAGAACAAATTTGTTCTCTATTAAATAGTTCCTACATATTTTGCTTCTTGTCACTGATTGCGGTCTACACATTGTAACATTACTCATCTCCCATCTATCCTATGTTTCCTGTTTCCGGTTCCCTTTTCTAAACCATTCTCAACTTTGTCCTTGAGCAAATGCTACCCATTAGCTGTGGAGTAGTTGATCTAAGAAGTGCACATTGTCCTAGCGTTACTGTTCATCTTTGGGGTGCAGGGAATTATTTGATATGGCTCTTCTAGCAAAAGTTATTGCAATTCCCACTAAGTGTCTTTCTTCCTGATGGGTCTGGGTAAGTTTTAATCTCTGGAATGAAAACTGAGAACCTGTGAATTCAGGTTTCTTTATGGCAGAGATGCCTGCTCTCTGGGCATTAACCAGCAGTGCTAACTAACTGTGATATTTTCTGAGTAGGGCAGGGACAATGGAGTCCTGCGCCTAAGAGCCTGGAGGCCAGAGAGAGGCCTGCCTGTGGGCATGACTAGATCAAACAAAGAACTGTGCCCTGACAATTTCTGATCCTGAATTGTAACCTTTAACTTCCACACTAAACTCCATAATCATGGATGTGGCCTGTGAGTCCGGTGGCTGTCGCAGTGAATTATGGCACCCGGAGGAAGAGAAAAGTGCCACAGAGGCTCAGTTAGGGTCAGGATCAGCAATGAGGCAAGAGGCGGACCTCACAGAAATCAGTCATAGGCTGATGTGTTTTATTCTCCTTCACTCTGGTGAAGTCTGCGGAGGTCCGAGAGCGCCTCTGTACCCATTCATTTCTCTTTCTGTTGAGGTTCATCTATGTCAATGCATGGATCAGTATCTCATTCTTCTTAATGTCGGTCGCGATTCCATTGTGTGGCTGTAATGGGAATTGTTTCTCCATTCAGTTTGCCTCCGGGTTTTGGCTATTGCATACGAAGCCATGAATATTCATACACAAGTCTTTGTAGAGACTCCCGCTTTTATTTCTCTTGGGTAAATATCATATTTCCTAAGTGGTTGCACTATTTTACAATTCAACCAGTAGTGAGTTAAAATTCTAGATTTTCCATATCTTTGACACCAACACTTAGTGTGGTCACTCTTTTTAACTGCAGTCTTTTTATTAAGTGTGCGGTAGTAGTCCATTATACTTTTAATATGTATTTCCGAATGATGGATTTTGAGCATCTTTTTATGTAGTCTGTGTATCTCCTTTGATGAGCTGCCTATTACATATTTCAATTGATATTAATACTTTTGAAGAACACAGGCTATTATAATATGGAACGTTTCTGGATCCGAGTGTGCCTGTGAGTCTAGTCATTTCTCTCGATTGCGTTCTGCGCTGCGTCCCCAGCTGACGCCCCACAGGGAGGCCCGCTGTATCTACCGTGCCTCATTGACCATCCCATCACCCACTCAGCGTGCTTCTCCAGCTTGCAGTGAGGAGATTTTCTCAGTGCAGCTAATAAGCCATTTGAGGAGGCATACCTAAATCCAGGGAATATTCTTGCCGTTCATCAGAGATTTCCCTCACTAATGCTTTCCAGGACTCGTTTTTAACAGGATGGTGGCAAATGATTAATTCTCCAAGTTCAGCAGTTCCTTTCTTCTTTCCAGTATAGGCCCACGGATTCACGAATGTCTGCCCACTTCTTCACAAGGAGAAGGAGAACCCACCTCACCTGCCCTGTGCTCTCTCCACCGTCCAACCTCTCTTACAATTCCGACGCCAACCACCCTTCCTACTGCACACTTTCCCGGCTGCCCAGAACTGACAGCCCACACTCACGTGTTCTTCAGTGGCTTATAACTCATAACCCTTCATGATTATTTTGACGTGCACCTAAATAGAGGTAATTTTTTGGCCTGTCAAAAATTTGGAAACGGACTCACCCATGACTTTCCCTTCTCTCTTACTTTGCATCACGCTATCTGGGAACGTCACGTGTTCTGTGAACATAGGTTCAGGATGGGATCACTTGTCACGAATCCAAACCATCATCTTTTTATCCTGGATTACGAAGATAGTTTTATTTGTTCTCCCAACTACTATCCTAGTTCTCTTCTAGCCCGCAGAGCCTTTAAAAAATGAAAGCGTGCCGCTCCTCTGCTCCAAACCTCACAACGCTTTCCAGTGGCCTGTCAGGTCCACATGCTCTGGGGCCCCATCCTCCCGCTCCCACTCCATCTACTCCACTGCAGGCACCGGCTCGCCGGGTCTTGACAAGCATGTCTTCGAGCCTCTCTCCGTTGCTATGCTCCTCAGATATCCTGTGGCTTTTCCACTTTTAGGAAAATCACCTTGTGCACCCCGTTTAACATGAAGCATTCCTGCTCCTAAACTTTTACCCTGCTCAGTAAAATCATCCCACGATCACCTGTAGACCATTGTCTTCTTTCTGGTACTCATTATCATTCGCTCCCCATTTCCCCCAATGACTCTGCATGCACCTAGATGATTATTAATCCCATCACTGTCCCTGTAAATGTACCAATCCAGATTTCATATACAAAGTGGGTTTTCATATACAAAATATCCTTGTAAATTTATCAATCCGGATTTCATATACAGACCAAATATAAGAAGAAGAAACATTACAATGACCAAACACAGACCTCAATAAAAAAAGAAAATATTGAAAACTGGAATGAATTTAAAATTAGTTAGAAAAGGAAATCAAATGATCAGGTGTTGCATTTTAACCTAACTAAATCTGCTAAAGTCAACTTGACGAGCCCTCTCTCTGTCAGTCCAGGCGTGTGAATAGCTTCTCGGTGGCCAAAGGGTTCACTGAAGGCTTAACCCACACGCGGGCCCGCGGATTCTGGGGCTTCCACTGTCGTCCACAGCGCTCTGTAACCCAGCTGTTCACAATTTAAGCTCTGATACCATTCCTGCCAGGTGTGTACTTTATTAGCTACGATCCTTGAATCATACTTAGTGTTCTTCTGCGTGGACTTAAGTGTTCTTCTGCGTGGACTTAAGTGATCCTTCACTTGGATGGCTGCTTATTTTAAGGCAAGTCGCCAAGACCCCAGACACTGTTCTTTCTGATAGCCATGCACCCGCCTGGTTTACCCACCAACAGAAGTAAGAGAGGCTTCTCTGACATAGGCATGTCATCTCTTCACCCCACGCATGACTTGAATTTTATGTAAGGTGTGCTAAGCACTCTTGAACGTGTGTCTGTGGATTTGGGGTAACCATGGAACAGTATTATGTAGGACGGTCTAAGTGGTCTTCTCCCTCTCCCTCAATCTTGAGGAATTGACCTCAACGCAGGTGAGGCATCCTCTCTCAAAATGTTTGTGTTCCCTTGCTCATTTGGAGTATATACGCCAGCAGAGGCGTTGCTGGTTTGTTTGCTCTTTTTATCCCCATTGCTTTAGGGGGGCCATGTCACTTTCCCAATGTTGTACATGTTTACAAGCCCACCAGCAGTGTAGAAGAGCTCCAATCAACAATTGTTTTTTTTAATTTTATTTTTAAATTGGGCTATCATTGTGGGTATAAGGTGATACATTTGCTTAATTTACTTATATATCTTAAAAGTTTAGAATAATAAAGCTTAGTCAGTATTAAGTATTCAATAAAGTTTTGTTTAATGATGAAGGGTCCATGTTGAACTCACTCTACTAGCTTACAAATAATTTCCATTTAAGCAGTCCAAAGTAACGATGATGGAAGGTCACAGGGTTCAATTAATGTTACAGGTGAATCTAACCTCGTCTATTTCTCCTGCAGATAACTGGCCTGTAATCACTGTCTCACAAATGATGAAGGAAATGGCATGTATTTTTAGATGGATTGCCCACAATCCAGCCAATAGCTTTAATTTTAGGAGTACAGAAGGAATCGATTAAAACAAAAAATTACACTAAACAGGACATTCTGGCCATAAACCCGAGCAACTGAACCAGAGAGTGTAATGAAACTATAATATCTGATCTGATAGTGTTTGGACAGCCCTAATGAAAAGCTGTGGGGAAGGGAAAGGGCTGAATATCATTTGTTTATTTTTGAACTTCAAAATATTATTCCCCTTTGTACTCCAAAATTCACCCTGCAAAGATTACAGAGTCCACCCCAGGGTCATCGTAATTCAAGAAAAATGTGCTTATATTTGGAATGAAAATCATAAAAGAGTATAGCAAAGAGTTTAATAAGCAATTAGTTATTCACTGATGATATTGCATGTGTAAGGATTACTTATTATAGATTAGCTTATGCATCTTTTTCCTTTCCCCGTTCATTTGTTCTCCAAGTCCCATAATGTGCTGCATCTATGAGATCCAAAGTATATAAGACACAGTCAGTCCATCAAGCTTTCTGCAGCCCAGGCCAGTAAAAAGACAAGTAAATGGATGTAAGTGAGTGTTAGAATACAATCTGACTCACTAGATGGTGTTGTTTGGCATTTAATTGTTTAATTTAAAATTTATATCTCCAACACTCTATAAAATACACAGCATAATGTATTTCTGTTGTTGAAATGTGAGATTAAATTTTGACTTTTTGATACAGTGGTATCTGGGAGGGCCTTGTTTCTTGGCCTCACAACTTTTCTGTCTTTGACAGAGTGGATAGTTACCACTGCCCTGTTACTCTCTTTCACCAAAGCCCAGGACAAGCCCATTGCCCGCAGGTCAATTCTGACTCCTAGATGGTGAATCTTTAAGACGGATGGATGATCATCTTTCTCCTGTGGAGCAGCTGATGAGTTTGAACTGCTGACCTAGTCAAAGCTGGGCTCTATTAGTAGAAAGTATTCTTTCTCTGACAACTTTCCTTCTCTTGCAGAGTCCACTTCTGTATGTCTTACTGTATTTGCTTTCTACCCACTCTAACACAAAACCAAACAAGCCGCCTAAACTGCAGCTCATGGCAACTCTGTGTGTTTCAGAGAACAAGTACGTATATTCCAGGATGTCCTGGGGCTTGTCTCCTGAAAGGCCTCTGGGGGGATTTGAACTACCAACCTTTGGGTTAATAGCTGAGCACTAAGTCATATGTGCTACCCAGAGATTCCTGTTAAAACATAACTAATTCTAGCTAGAAATCTTATTGCATAAAGTAAGCAGCTAACTTGCTGTTTTTAAGTTGCTTGTCCACATTGGTTTGAGTGTCTTCAGACTCTGAGTAGCATTTGAATACCTGCATGGTGCATTGAGGAGTCCTGGAGGGATTATGCATGATGGGTTCTGCTGCTCACCTGTAGGTTAGCAGTTAGACACCACCAACTGCTCATGGGAGAAAGATTTTTTAAATGTATTTTTTATTGTGAATTGGGGGAGGGAGGGTCTGGAAGATTTATAGCTTCCAAATCCACAAGTGTCATTCTACTCAGCTCTCCGGAGTCGCTATGCATCAGAATCAATTCTCTGGCAGTGGGTTGAGTTTATTGTGTTTGTTAAACAGGAGAGCAAAAAGTAGATAGGGAGAGAGAGAAAAGTAGTAATTAGTAGAGTCCGGTTTTACTTATTAGGGAAGATTTCATGGAGATCGGTTTGAAGAGAATTCTGAAGATACTGAATTAAAACAATGTTCTGCAAACCTTTTGCAACTAGCTATGTCATCGTCATGGAAAAGCCTATCCCCCCACATAGTGTCAGACATATACTGACATGGAACGGGTTCAAGTTTTCAAAGTAGAAGACACTTGTCTATGTTTAAACTGTCTTATTGGCATATAATTAACATAATATAATTCAGTAGTTCAATCACATCAAGAAGACTCGTGCAATCATAACAATCAGTTTCAGAACATTTTCTTCAATCTTGTACTCATCAATATTAAGTTCTCATTTCCCCTTAACCTCCCTTGCCATACCCTCAAGGAACCATTAATCCAGTTACGGTCTCTATAGATTTACCTATCCTGGATTTCATAGACAGAAAGACATTAAAAAGCAAACAACAAACATTATAAAACTAACAAGAATAACAAAGTAAAACCGATAAAAATGTCAACCTTCCTCTAGTCCTTAAATGCTGCCCACCCCTACCCCCACCGCTACCATGGCCCTAATTCTGTCTTACAATGATCTAGTCTAGAATGTGTATACTGGTACAGATAAGAGGTCTCAACACAGGGAATCCAGAACAGATAAACCCCTCAGGATCAATAAGGAGGGTAAGGGTGGCAGAGGGAGTAAGGGGGAAGCAATCACAATGATCAATGTATGGCCCCCCCACCTTGGGGGACAGACAACAGAAAGTTGGTGAAATGAGAAGGTGGTTGGTGTAAGATGTGAAAAAAAAAGAATTGATAAATTATCAAGGGGACATGAGGGAGGGAGGGTGGGAAGGCAGGAGGGGCAAAGTATGAGGAGTTAATGCCAAGGGCTCAAGCAGAAAGAAAATTTTGAAAAAGATGATAACATATGTACAGATGTGTTTGACACAATGGACCTATGTATGGATTGTGATAAGAGCTGTAAGAGCCCCCAATAAAATGAAATAAAAATATTTAAGACTAAGAAAAATTAAATGGATCACAGGGGAGATCAAATGATAGGATGCTAAATTTTAACCTAACGTCATCTGCAACAATCTGCTTTCTAATGCATTCTGTATGACAGCGAGGCAATTCACAAGATGTTTGTATATTTTAAATTTATTTTAATTTCACTTCATAGTAACTCACTTGTTGCTAATTTGACTCAAATGATATTCACAAATACTGTGTATAACATTTATTCCATAATTTCTAACTTTTGAGGCTGGGTCAGAAGTTTTTACATTAGGCTTCACTCATACCAAGTTGTTGTCAACAAGTTATGAATCAGCACTGAAAACTAGGCTCTAGATTTTAATTGGAGAATTATTGCTTGGAATAAAAATTTATGGCTTAATCCCATCATGGATGAATTGAGTAATTCTGAGGGAATACATTTCATTTAGGGGAGATTTGTATGTTGGTATTTATTCACTGAATCTATATAGTGTACACATATTTTATCCCCAACTTGGGACTTAAAAATATTCATTTGAAAACTAGTCATAACGTTTAAATACTGGATTATTGAACAAAGGAAGAAAGAGTAGGATTATGTGGAAGGCATAAAATGATAAAGCAAAGGCCATGTCAAAAATAAGTTAATATAGTAGACAGTGTACTTGATACACTACATGACCCAAGTTCTTTGGTTTGGTGTTGGGAAGAAGAACTATCACTGGGAAAACACATAATAGTTTTTACTTCTGACATTGTATAGAGCAGGCTTAACCACACCTTAAGCATTGCCGAGTTCCATACGACCACATGTTTACGTTGTAGACTTTTCTGCTCGGGTTGCGCACGCAGTCATGTGACCTGAATGAATACACTACCAGGTAGTTCGCACTCTCCACTTACTGACAGCTCTTAGCGGATATCAGTGTTACGTATGCCCCCTCTGCTCTAGAAGCCTTTCCAGTCTAGTTTGGAAGGCAAAGGCATGTGGAGTCATTGGAGACGACCACAGGCCTGAATTAAAGTTTTCTTATAAATAAATACTAAGCTATGTGGTAGGAGATGAATTACATTTAGAAACGCAGAAATCAACGTGGAGTAAAGTAGTCAGTGAAAGCTTCTTGGAGAAAAGTGAACCTTGGGTTTAAAGACTGTTTTAGTCTGGGTTGACTAGAAAAACAAATCCAGAGACACTCATGTGTGTAAGAGAGAGCTTTATATCCAAGAGCAATTGTCTATTAAGGAAACATCCTTGATCTGGCCCAGTCCAGATCAAGTTCATAAGTCTGTATTTGCCCATATGTTTAATACTAGTCCATAAATTCTAGAGACTCACACAGCACATGCAACGATGCCAGAAGCTGGAAGATCTCAGGCCAGTGGGTGAAAGTCTGTGAATGTATCTCAACACTGGTACAGCTCTCCATGTGGCTCCTTCAGCTCCAGGGCTCTGGCTGCCACAGCTTGGCTCCATGTGACTTGTCAACAGGAATGTGTAGCAGAGAGAGTGTGTATTTCGCCTCCAGGAAGGAAGACAAGAATTCCCAAAATCCTCAAGAGAAGACCCTGCCCACACAGAGGCCCGATGGACAGGCTAGACTCCACCCCTTCGCTCCAGTTGACAGGGGATTATGTGGCTACCAAAAAGATTTGAGATGAACTATGAAAATGGGTAGGAAACATAACCTGAGCTGACTGGAAATGTGATTTGATGACATTCATAAAAATATTTAGGTATGGAAAAATAGTAATTTAAAAACTCTAAAGGAATCAAGAGGGGGGGAACCACAAAATGGCCTTTATTAATTTTGAAATTTAGCCCCACATTCTAGCTATACTTAATAATCTCTCCATAAAGCCAGTAGATATTTCCCTACAGCAGAGGGCAGTGTTGTCATCCGGTGTGCTGCGACACTGATCCTAATGTCCCGCAGCTGGAAGGCCTCTTACGACTTCTGCATAGTCTATGTTTGCAGTTTTCCAGGAAGGAAGTTCCTGGCTTGCTTCTGAAATATACTAATGTCACTTGTGCCGAGAAACATAGGCTTACTCATTGTTTTCTCCCTCTGGAAACGAAAACTTGCAAGATTTTAGTGCTACTGATAGCTAGTTAGCATTTTTGAGTTAAGTATTTTAACTCTCTGTCCTCATGATTTAGGTATCTTTCACCTTTTAATACTTACATTTTTTACTCCAGCCCCACCCTACCCCCATTAATCCTTGTTGTGTTTTTTTCTCAAATATTTATGTGGGAGAACATGTTTTAGTTTCCCATGTGTCAGACTGGGTAGACTAGAGAAACAAATCCACAGACACCCGTGTGTGTATAAGAAAGGGCTGTAATCAAAATAAAAGAAAAAAAAGAAAGAGCTGTCTATACAAGAACAGTTGAATATTAAAAAACATCCCAGCTCAGTCCAGATGAAGTCTTTAAGTCCAATATTAGCCCATATGTCCAATACCATCTATAAAGTCCTCTTCAGGCTCAGGAAACACATGTCATGATGCCAAATACAGAATAATTGCAGGCCAGTGAGTGGGAAGACTTGTGGATCCAGTGGCATTGTAAGCATCTCAGCACTGGCAGGGGCCTCCACACAGCTTCTCCAGCTCCAGAGGTCTGGCTCCATGTGTCTTCTCCACAGGGATGTCACCCAGGGAGTGAGCAGAGAGATTGTCTCTTGCCTCCAAGGAGGAAATACAGGAGGTCACAGAATCCTCAGGAGAAGGCCATGCCCACACAGAGAGCTCATTGGCTATCACCTGATTGACAGGCTAGACTCCAACCTTTCACTCTTAATCCTCTCAAATTGACAAATGATTATATACACCCATTTTGCTTCTATTACTGATTATTACTGTAACTCAGAAAAGCCTAACTTCTGAACTCATTTTTTTACATAGCAAATCTAATTCTGAAAACACCTTCATTCTTATTCTTACTTTGACATTGTTACTAAAGTGGATCTCTTTGAAATGTTTACGACCACATAAGTAAGCCTTTAATCTTACACAGAAAAGACTGCAATGTAGAGCCGTGACCTTGGTGGGCACTCTGTCCTCATTCACCAATTGCTCAGTCATAGTGCATTTGTTTGTTTGAAGGTGTTGAATAATGGAACTCACAAATCAATCCAAATCAAGGTGTAGATCGTAGAGATGCCCACACAACTTTCTCTCTCACCTTTCCAGAATCTTGAGAAACAAAGGCACATTCTAAGACTCTCTCTTGATCTGGGATGACCTCTCAATCAGGACAGTATCAAGGGAAGCGGGAACACCCAGGACTGCATCTTGTCTGGTGTCCAGTGGGGCTGTAAGTGATGCGGACGGTGGGACAGGCAAATTAGGCAATGTTGAAAGGGTAGGCTGAGAACAATGCTTATCGTGATTGTTTCCTGACTCATCCTTATCATTTTTTTTCAATGAATATTTGAGATAATTTTGGTTCAATTTGCACCATGTATATCCACTGCTACCTCACTTCCATTTTATATTTTGCAAAAGTGTATCTACAGATGATTAGGATCAAATTGCTACTCTACTTCCAATAGGCCTGCAAAAAACTGGTCTCTAGCAGAGTGCCCCCTCATTCTGCCTCTCACCCCTACGGTTTCCAACGAACTTTCTTCTATGAAGGTGAATGGCACTTTCTCTTCATGATTTCTTAAAATAATTATTCCTAGATGGCTGTGAAATCTGAAAACAGTATTAAAGCAAAATGCAGAAAGAGTTTTTCCCAATTCTCTCCTCCAAAACCACAGTACTTTGTCCTTTGAAAGAAATAAAAATGCATGCCTCCAGTTTCAGGCATGATAGCTTATGGGGCCAATCTCCAGTGTACATCCATACTTCACAGACGGAGCCGTGGTAGCACAAGGCATTGGTGATCCGCTGTTGATCTAGAGGTTGCTGGTTCAAACACACAGGGTAACTTTGCAGAAGAAAGGTCTGGTACTTCTTTGTAAATATTATAGCCCCCAAGCCATGTTCTGAACACATGGAGTCTCCATAAGTCGTAATCAACTTCTCAGCGACCAAGGGAGGTAGACTCACACATGGAGGACATGCACAGTATCTTTTTAAAGTTGTTCCTATGTCCCCCTAGAGCACTAGATTCGGTTAACATGAAGAGAGGGGCGGGGTTTTACCCTGCGACAGAGTGGCTATGATGAACACGACTAGAAGCACCCCTCAAACCAAGGTAACGTGTGCTCTCTGCCTTAGAAGACAGCATACACATTTATGTGAATCCATTTCGCACACAATTTACCATTCAATCGAAAGTGCTTTGTGGTACATGCGACCCTTTGCACAACCAAAGGGAACACCGCCCAGTTCGGCGCCATCCTCCCAGTTGCTAGGCTTGAATACATTGCTGCAGCCACTGTGCCAATCAACCTGGGTGAGGACCTTTCTTTCCCCCATTGGCCCTCTAGTTTGCCACGCATGAGGCGCTTCTCCAGGGCCTAGTCCTTGCTGAATGAAAGTATGTGAGACACAGTTTCCCTGGCCTGCCTTCAAGGGAGCCTTCTGGCTGTACTTGCTCCAAGATAGATTCGTTTGTCTGGCAGCCCATGGTGCTGTCAGGATTCTTTGCCAGTGTAAGTCAAATGCGTTGCTTTTTCTATCATCTTCCTGATTGTCCAACTTTCATGCCTTGAAATGCCATGGCTTGGCTTGGACACGTCTTACTCTTCAAAGCGACATCCTTCCTCTTTAACTCGGTCATTGTGTCAGAGGCTGTGATTTCGTCACCATAGCAACCCTAGAGGACAGGCTAGAACTGCCCCTGTGGGTTGCTGAGACTAACTTTTTATGGCAGGAGACAATCCTGTCTTTCTCCGGAGGTGCTGCTGTCACATTGCGGATCTAGTGGTTATCAGCCACGGAGCCATCGGTCACTCTGAATTGGAATTGACTTGATGGCAGTGAGGTTTACATCTTGGCATATATACACCAGTACCATTTCCCGACTTTGTCTTACTGGGAGCTTGCATGTTGCTGTGATGCTGGAAGCTATGTCACCTGTATTTCAAATACCGGTTGCTCAAAGCTCGCCTTGCAGGAATACTGCATGCTACAAAATCTCTGCTCTGCCCAGCACAGTGCTGCTTTGGGTGGGGGAGGGGGGAGGGTTCCCCCTCATACTGAATTATTGAATCAGTAATGTACCTAGTCCCATCAAGAATTCCAGAATCAAATGGGGCAGGTGCTGAAAAATGTGCAAAATTAAAGAGCTGTGTGTGTGTGTGTTCTAATAGGAAAGAGTTTTTGCCCAGAAGTGGTACATTGAGAATAACAGGGAATAAGTGAGATAGAAATTTTGATGTATATATTACTATTTTTAGAAGTAGTTTAACTGAGGAAATGCATGATATGTGAATATTATATCAAGAAAACTACTATAAAAACCCAACAAATTTGACATATGGTTATGATGGGTGAAAGAGGAAGAGATTTTGCTTGGGGAGCACTGAGTTCATCTTAAGGGTGGGGGGAAAATTTGGAGGGGTTAACAACAATGGTTGTATAACTCAAAGACTACAATCAGTGGCACCAATTTCTACATGTAGAAGTTGTTGAATCAGTGGATGTTTTGTTGTGTATATTTTTGCCAAAATTGAAAAGAAAATAATAGGAATAATGATGAGTGTGAGAGAAGGAAAATGTTCTAAAATTGATTATGGTAAATATGGTTCAATTCTTCTTGATATGGTTGAACTATTGAATTATTTGCTATGTGGATAAAGTTACAATAAAACTGTTAAAAATGTTCATTAATTCATACATATATGCAGGACAGGAAAGAGACTCGGAACAGCAAAGGGCTTCCTTGAGAGAAGGAAGTTGTATTCCAGCAAGATCAAAAGTTAGGAGGAGTCAATCAGGGAATTGTAGTCAATGGGAATCCCAGAGGCGATCCGAGGAAAATGCTGTGCCTTGACCCTTCAGATAAATTGTTAGATCGTTCCCAAAGAGCAGGGGTGTCAAACTGGTAGCCCGCCAGCCGCATGCAGCCCCCGAGGTAATTTTTTGTGGCCCATGAGGCTCTGAAATAACATGTAACGAGGGAATTGTGTGTACGGTATTGCCTTGATCGCTGGACCCACAGGTTGAAACCACTGCTATAGAGGATGAAAGAGCCCTGGTGACACTCTGATTTCCATACAGAGCTGCTAAACCAAAGGTCAGCAGTTTAAACCCACAACTGCTCTGTGGGAGGAAGGTGAGGCTACCTGCTCTGGTACAAGATTTACACTCTGGGAAACTGTGTACTTGGTGGAAGAGGGGCTGGTTGTTTTTGGACAGAACAGTGAGACTGCTTTGGATTCCCAGTCCTTACTTTTATTAGTCTAGTTTGATTAGACAATCGCTAGTCGATCTTTCTGTTTTGAGAATTTAGTCTTATTACCCCAGTGAGGGATTAGGATTATAATTTTCCAGCATGCGAAGAGTCTGAGCCACATCACATAGGCTCTGAATCAGTGGTTCTCAACCTGTGGGTCGCGACCCCTTTGGGCGTTGAATGACCCTTTCACAGGGGTCGCCTACGACCATCAGAAAACACCTATTTCCGATGGTCTTAGGAACCGAGACACCGCTCCTCTATCCTTCTCCAGGCGGGTCTGCCCACATGCGGATACACCCACATACGAGTCCCTGGTGTGGAACTGTGGAAACATGCTACACCATGCTTCAAGACAAAACTTCATTTATTTGTCCTTAGACATAAGTATTTCACAATATGGAACTACATATTGTTTTTGTGATGAATCACTATGCTTTCACTATGTTCAATTTGTAACAATGAAAATACATCCTGCCTATCAGGTAATTACATGACAATTCATAACTGTAGAAAAATTAGTTATGAAGTAGCAACGAAACTAATTTTAGAGTTGGGGGTCAGCACCACATGAGGAATTGTATTCTAGGGTCGCAGCGTGAGGAAGGCTGGGAACGGCTGTTCTCAACAGTGAAATGACTGAGTCCGAGCTTCTGAAGTGACCTCATTGAGTGCCGGCCAACTGCAGTGACCCTGTCATTTTCCTCTTCTGAGTCAGTGAAATGATTTATCTGGAAAGAAAGAAAACTATTCATTTGTCATTTGAGGATACTGTCTAAAATTTCAATCACACCTTAGTTATAAAGATGTTATGTCATAATCATCCTGTATACAACAGAACGAAACATAGCACGTGTTCCGAGCCATGTTCACCCCGTTATGCTTGCGCCCAGGGTGTGGCTATTTCAATCCATCTCATTGCGAGGCTTGCTCGCTTGCTTGCTGATGTTCTGCCGGCGATGATGTCATTTTTTCAGGGACTGGTTGGTTTCTGCGAAAATGTGTCCAAAGTGCATAAGGCTGTCTGGCTTCTGAGGAGCTTCCCAGACAAGTTTGTTTTTCAGGACCTCCACAGAACTGTCAGCATTGTTTACTCACACCACAATTCAAACGCATCTGTCTTTCTGTGTTCTTCCTTATTCATTGCCCAATCTTCATGTGTAAATTGATTGGAAATACCACAGCCTGGCTTCATCGCACCTTCGTCCTCAATGGAACATCTTTGCTCTTCATCACTTTACAGGGACCTTCTGCAGCACATCTGCCCAGTGCAAAATGTTGTTTGCTTTCTTCAGTGCTGCTCCTGGGAGCATCAATTGTGGGTTGAAACAAAATGCAATCCTTGACAATTTGGATCCTTGTCTATTAGTTCACTTCTGAAGATTTTGGTTTTCTTTACAGTGAATTGTAATCCATTGATTTTTCAGCAGCAAGTGCTTCAAGTCCTCCTCCCTTTCAGCAAGCAAGGCTATATCTTCTGCATTTTGAAGTTTAATAAGCCTTTCTCTGATTTTCCAAACTTCAAGAGAGTGCAGCTGTTTGGACTGTCTGCTCAGCGTGCAGATTGGAGAAGTATGGTGAAAGGATACAATGCAGATGCCCACTATCCCTGATTTAAGCCTTGCACATTTCCTTTGTTTCCTGTAACAGCTGCTTCTTGGTCTGTGTACAGGTTCTGCATAGGCAAAAATGAAGTGGTCTGGATTTGCTATTCTTCACAACGGTATCCATTTGTTTGTTATGATCCACCCAGTACACACTCATTAAAACACAAGTGAACATCTTTCTGGTGTACTCTGCTTTCAGCCAAGATCCATCTGAAATCAGAAATGATATTCCCTCATTCCACATTTGCTTCTGAATCCAGCTAGAGTTTCTGGTAGTTCCCTACGATTGTACTGCTACAATTGTTTTGGGTTTTAAAGAATCATTTTATTGGGGGCTCATACAGCTCTTATCACAATACATGCATACAGCCATTGGGTCAAGCACATTCATACATTTGTTGCCATCATAATTTTCTTTTTGTCTTTTATTTAAGTGCAACCATCCAGAAGGAATGCACAGTCTTCAAAAAGCAGTACCTGTTCTTCCAGCACATCTGTACCAACTTTATCATCTTCAACTACACACTGTCTTTGAATTTTTAAATTCCATACCCCATGAGAACGAGCTTGGACGAGCCCCAGACCAAGCCGTCTGCTGGAATGCTTCTGACGTACTCTTGCAATGTTGCCACATCGGTCTCATCGTCCCACGTGTCACATCTAGTAAGATGGAAGGCTTGGCAACAAGTGCTTTCTTTAACTCACACTGTCCTTCACTTTCCTCCTCCTCCTCCGATCCAAAGAGATCAGTGTCGTCATCATCCTCACTGTCTGCAGCGCCTCATCCTGTGGCGTCTTCCACATTAGTAGGGCCGTACTTGCCCAAAGCTTTCTTTACTCCTGGCAAATGGGCCTTTTCCTTTTCGTACAACTTGATGTGATTGTACCAACGTGGGGCAGGATACAAGTCAGCGGGTGGAGGGCCGGAGATTGCTTCAAACACTGCCACATCTGCTTGCGATGGCACATACCCCTCAGTGTGCTCTTGTCACCCAGGTAATCACTGAGCGCCTGAAGGCCGGCGGGGCTTTTCAAGCCTCCAAAACCCATGGTGTGGCTGTACCAGGAGATGGGTGGCAGCCGAGGAAAAGAGAGTGGCAGACAAAAAGGTAGAATGCTAGGAGATGGGACAAAAAAGGCCCCATCATCATTTTCAAAACATTTTCTTTTGAGGACCTGATGCAAAGGGTTTAAGTGGAGAGCAAATGCTTTGAAAATGATGAGGGCAAAGAATGTACAGATGTGCTTTACACAATTGATGTATGCATGGATTGTGATAAGAGTGTATGAGCCCCTAATAAAATGTTAAAAAATTTTTTTTAAAATTTCTTTCTACTTGAACCCTTGGTATCAGCTCCTCATTTTCCCCTCACTCCCCCATCCTCCCATACAAGCCTTTGATAATTTATAAAGTATTATTATTATTATTTCATGTTTTACACTGATTGATGTCTTCCTCCACCCATCTTTCTGTTGTCTGTCCCCCTGGGAGGGGGTTATATGTAGATTATTGTGATCTGTTTCCCCTTTCTCCCCCACCTTCCCCTGACCCTCTTAGTATCATTACTCTCTGTATTGGTTCTGAGGGATTTATCTGTCCTGGATCCCCTGTGTTTCCAGCTCTTATATGCACCTGTGTGCATGCTTTGGTCTAGCTGGATTTGTAAGGTAAAATTGGGATGACGATAGTGGGGTGGGGGAGGGGGAGCAATGAAGAACTAGAGGGAAGTTGTATGTTTCATCGATGCTATATTATACTCTGATTAGCTCGTCTCTTCCTTTTGATCCTTCAGTAAGGGAATATTCAGTTATCTAGAGATGGAATTTGAGTCTCCACTCTGCAACCCCCCTCATTCACATTGATAAGATTTTTTGTTCTGCATCTTTGAAGCCTGATACCTGATCCCATTGACACCTCATGATTACACAGGCTGGTGTGCTTCTTCCATTTGAACTTTGTTGCTTCTCAGCTAGATGACTGCTTGTTTGTCTTCAAGCCTTTAAGACCCAAAACACTTTATCTTTTGATAGCTGGGCACCATCAGCTTTCTTCACTACATTTGCTATGCACCCATTTTGATTTCAGCAATTGTGTCGAGAAAATGAACATCATGGAATCCCAGGTTATTAGAACAAAGTGTTCTTGCATTGAGGGAGTAATTGAGTAGAAGCCCAAGTCTGCTACCTTGATACTTAACATATAAATATATGTACATAGATCTATTTCCCTATCATTTTATATAAATATATTTACATATGTACATGCCTGTATTTAGACCTCTATAAATGCCCTTTGGCTCCTAGTTAGTTCCTTTTACTTTCTTCTTGTCCCACTATCATGTTCAGCCTTCATTTGGGTTTCAGTAATTCCTCTAGGTTACATTGCTCATGATCAAGCCCTACCAGGCATCCTACATCCTCCTTGCCATCGATTTTAGATCACTTGTTGTTCCCCTGTCCCTGCCTTGTTAACATCCACTTCCTTTCCCTGCTTCACCCTCTCCCATGTTCCCCCAGAACCATTGGTCCCATTGTTTTCTCCTCCGGATTGTTTGTTCTATCTTCTCTAGATAGACATGTAGAGACAATAATAAGTACAAAAACAAGGCAGAGAAAAACAAAATAAAACCAAAATCCCAAACAATAACAACAAAAAGAAAAGCCTAAAAATCAGATGTCAAATGGGGTCGAATGACC
Source organism: Tenrec ecaudatus (assembly GCF_050624435.1). Classification (NCBI taxonomy): domain Eukaryota; kingdom Metazoa; phylum Chordata; class Mammalia; order Afrosoricida; family Tenrecidae; genus Tenrec; species Tenrec ecaudatus. Next base: position 55,574,897 of record NC_134542.1, read on the forward strand.
CTTTCACAGGGGTTGCTAAGACCATCGGAAAACACATATTCATCCACCCACATGCAGCTATGCCCACATCAGAGTACCTAGAGTGAAGAATGTTACCCATGCTACACCATGCTTCAAGACAAAATTTCATTTATTTTTCATTAGAAATAAATATTTCAAAATATAGAATTACATATTGTTTTTGTGATTAATCACTATGCTTTAATTATGTTCAATTTGTAACAATGAAAATGCAGACACATATAAGATATTTACATGACAATTCATAACAGCATATTACAATAATGAGTAACAATGAAAATAAATTTATAGTTGGGGTGGGGGTGTCACCACAACATGAGGAACTGTATTAAGGTGTTGTGGCATTAGGAAGGTTGAGGACCACTGCTATAAATAGTTTCAGGTCTGTTTGTTGACCTATCAGCATGCTTTCTGGTCGAATCTGATGGGGTGCCATGTCCTGGCCCCAAAGTGTATTTTTAGTATTGGGTTGTTGGTTGGGGCTGTGTTGGGTGGGGCTGGTCCTATGGTCTTCTTTATGCATTGGCTGCTCTGAGCAGGAATATCGTCCTGGGGCTTAGTGAGCCAGGATGTGCTCCACTCACTCTCCTCTCTTCGTTTGCTCCTGTGTGCTCTGATCAGATGTGCCCCTCTCCCTGAACTGCAGCTTCAGTGCTGTCCTCTGTAGTTCATTCTTCTGGGAGGGGAAAGGGGTCCTCCACATAGTTGGGAGTGGGGCAGGTCCCAATGCAACATACAGGCATGAAGCAGGGAATCCATAGAGGTCTGTGGGGGGTAGCTACAATTGTTTTATAAATTATCTTCAACAAAATTTCACTTGCATGTCCTATTTATGGTATGGTTAGATCACATGCACATTCTCTTGGTCGCCGCTCTCTTTGCCGTGGACACATGTACATGGACCTCTGTCAGTTGGCGGAGCAGGTAGCTGTCGTCCACATTTCTTGGCAAAGGCAAATGAGTGCTTCCAGTGCTTTAACGTTTTGAAGCATTTACCTGGGTATTTACTCAGTTCCCAGAGTCTTGCTCTTTGCTCGTCCCCATCAAGAGGTGGAGACCTTGAAAGCCTCACAACCTCCACAGTCATCGTCAGACTCTGCTTTGTGGCGACAGCTTGTTGCGTCATCATTTGCATTCCTTCCACCTTGAGGCACCCACTTCTGGCATTATATTTGACACTGATCTACTGCTGTCCATAAGGTCTACCGTGGGAACCACTTAGAAATGGACAACCGATGCCTTCCTCAGTTGATTAGTCTGGCAGCTCCACTCACCCGTCTACTGTGGGTGAACTTGCTGGTACTTACTTATAGGTGCATCGTTTCCAGTCTCCCAACATGCAAGTCACACAGTATGTCAAGCTGATTACTGGTGGTTATAAAGATAGTATTTATAAAGTTATAAATACAGTATTTTTAAAATTAAAACTTAGTTATTAAAGCTTTATCGTGAAAATATCAAACATAGAAAAAAGAGAACTGCATAATCAATTGCCCAGTTCCTGTTTATCTATTACCCAAGTACTATTTATTATATACTCAGTCTTATTTAAAGACCAGTCCCCATGCCTGGATTGTGGGCATTTGGGATGGTGGAAGGAGGAGCTGCTCCACATCCAGCCATTATTTGAAAACCGCTCTCTGGCCTTGTGGCCTGTGTTAAATATCATTATCATACCTTCAAAAAGAATGCCCCCAAAGCAATATGTGGCTAATACTTATCCAGTGTTCTAATTTCCCAAATGGTGTTATATGTATATGTGTGTGTGTGTGTGTGTGTATTCAATTTTTGTGGAAAGCAAGCTTCAACTTCAGCCTGCAAATTCCATTTAGCTGACAGGTCTCAGAAGCTCCTCTCTCTCAGGCCTGTTCTGTTCTGTAGGTAGGTGCCAAACTCACGCGTTAGGAACTAGGTTTGAACCAGGACTAGAATTCAAGAAGGACTTTCATAGACAAGAGGGTGTTATTTCAGAAATGAAAGCAATCTAAAGTACCAAAATATCCTGGACAGACTTTTGAATTAAAAACCAAGGGAGCAAACACTCTGTTCAATGTCATTTTATAAATATTTCATGTTTCTTAAAGGTGATTTATATAGTTTTCTAGCCAGCTTTTTTCATGAATGGGAATCTGCTGAAACTCACTCTCTGTACATATCTACAGTAATATGTGCATGAGTTTCTTGAATTTCTTCTTTAATAGTATTCATGATCATACATATCTATTTTATGTTCTTCTAGATTATATACTTTTGCATGAAAAATGTTACTCAGGAACTTATCAGACTGATACTCAGGATCTTATCAGAGCCCAAACAAAGGCAAACCAGCTTGTGAAATTCTGGTTCAATTGGAGGTTGAAACCAATCATAGCATTTAATTACCTACTGTGCTTCTGCTTATTTCTCACTGCCACCTACTGGTGCCTAATGTTATTTCTGCCTGAAATCCTCCAAGGAAGTCAACCAGAAACCAAACCCACTGCCCAGAGCCCATTCTAATTCGTGGTGATGGGGACTCTGCATGACTATGCCATCACAGAAATCCTTTGGGGTAGTTCCTTTCCAAGAAATAGGTACTACCTTGATAGGTGAAGCTACCTGAAACCACATCATAAAAATACTAAATTCTGGAACATTATTATAAAGTTATACTTAAGCTGTAAGGGCTGCCAATTCAGATACAGAGGGGCTAGTTGTTATTTTGTTGTCTTTAGGCACTGTCTAGTCACGTCTGGCTCCTAGAAACATGATGCACCACAGACCAACCCACCGCATGGCCCTGCATCCACCACCACCACCCCCCTTTGGCTGTTGGAGGCCCCTATGGCAGTCATGTGCCAATCTATTTCATTGAAGCTCTTGGATTTTCCCCTGACCCTCTACCGAGTGTGACGTTTTTCTCCAAGGACTAGTCCTTCCTGGTAACATGTCCAAAATATGTGGAAATACATGTTGCCATCCTTCTAAGAAACATTCTGACTGCACTTGTTCCTTTATGCACATCTGTCTTAGGTTAACAGTTGATTAAACTTTTGCATGAAAACACTTTCACTTTCTTTGCACCGTCTCCTAGAGTAATTTGTATGACTGATACTCGTGACCTTCTTAGGGCCAAAGCAGAGGTCAAGTCAGGCTGTGGGAATTCTGGTTCAATACCAAGGTCAAAACGAACCATAGTAGATTTGGTCCCTGTTCTGGCCATCCGTGGTAGATTATGCATGGTGTGCCAGCACCATAATTCACAGCCATTGGTTCTTCAGTCTAGTGGAAGGGAGGACTGCACAACTCCCTAACATTTGCACGCATATGGAGCAAATTAATATACCATGACTTTGATGTGGCACATTTGTGTCTTCAAAGTGACACCTTGCTTTGATAATTCAGAGATCTGTAAATTTCCCCAATGCAATATATCATTCCGTATACTGACTTCTGCTTTGAGGGGTGTTGATTAGGGATCCAAGCACAAGCACCTTCAGCCAATGCTTGATTGGGTAAGCTCAAAGGGGAACTAGGATTTTTTGTAAAGAAACACAGGTCGTTGGTTTGCATGCAAGTGGCCCTGGTGGTGTAGTGACTGGGCTGCCAACCTCATGGTCAGCAGTTTGAAACCACCAGCAACTCCTCGGGAAACAGATTGGGCTTTCTACTCCCATAAACAGGTAGTCTGAGAAATCCACAGGGGGCCGCTATGGGTCAGCATTGACTCAATGGCAGTGAGTTTAGTTTGGCTTAGTGTGGTTGACTGGCTGGTGCCTCTGTAAGGAAACCCCAAGCACTCTTTGCCCAACTGCCAAAGACTAATGGTTAGTGATTATTTCAGACTGGCCACACGTTTGGAGGGCCCTGGCGGTGCTGTGGGTTAGACACAGGGCTGCTAACCTGTGGCTGGAAGTGAAGCTGGCCAGGTGCTGCACAGAAAGGAGAAGCTGATTGCTCCAAGAAGTTTGACTAGAGAGACGAGGAGATGGGCTGTTCTGCCACCAAATGACTGAGTAGGACTATGCAAATTAGGTACTTGTGACCCACCAAGGGAACAAGACATCTTGCTAATGATGCATATATGATGCACAGGACCCATGTGGGGTGAGATTGTGTGTGTGTAACATATATGGAAGCTCAAGGAGTTGATTGGCCAGTTTTATTATCCAGCTAGGCTTAAAATAAACCATCTCAGATACTCACTACAGCCGAGAAAGGTGAACTAAGTATGGAGCAGAGCCTTTGAACTTTGAATCCCTGTACAAAGAGCCTCTTTGATCAAGGAGACAGAGCTCTGGCACCAGTAAGCAGCAAAGCAGTGGCAGTAAGTACAGCCTGGAGGCTGTGAGAGATGGCACGGTGGGATTCAGGCCCATGCATGCAGGAAGCTGAACGTCTTTGGCCAGGAAGCTTCCCAGGAGAGTGAGATGACTCTGGATACTTGGTGGTCCTGAGATTTTTAATACTTGTCTAAACAGGGTAGCAGCTAGAGAGGCCTAAGGGGCTAGAGGAGCCAAGGATCAGGTAGAGTCCTGCTATGTGCAAAGTTGAGAAGCTGTTATAACTGAAGAACTTTATGCTGAATTGTAACCTGCTTCTTTCCTGATAAACTCTGTGAGTATTCAAAAGAAATAGAACCAACTTATTTTTAGGCAACAATTCTTATAACAGTTATGAGCAAATTGAACAATACAAGGGGTATTCCCAACACTGATACTCATTTGTTTTTTATGTGAGGGGGGTAGTTAACTGTTAATCAAGCTTCCTATTTACAGATTCTGAAAAGATTGCGTAATAGAGATAAAAAAGGCCTGATTTATGGCAGATGGGGACTGGTTTAGTCACCACAGCAATGCACCTGCTCACACAGCCATCAGTGCATCAGGTTTAGGCAAAAACAACATGCCTCATCCCACATACCTGACTCACCTGACCTTGCTCCACGTGACTTCTTTTTGTTACTTTGAAGCAAGAGGGGGCATGAAAGGAAAGTGATTTGATAACAGAGGCGAGGAAAAAAATGAGGGAGGTGCTGTCAGCCATCCAAATGAGTTTGAAGCATGTTTCCAAGAATGGAATCACAGATTTGGCAAATGTATTGAGTGTAATGGAGAATACTTTGAAGGTGATAAGAATGTTTTGTAAAAAAAAAAAGTTTTAAATATGTAGCTTTGTAAACAAAATCCTTTTCTTGGGGGGGGTACCCCCTAATATAGTCAATGTTGTCATCTGAGTCAGTTCTGACTCATAATGATCTTTTGTACAACTGCCCTGTCCTAAATCATCCTCACAGTTAAGCTTGAACCAACTGTTAAAACCAATGAGTCAATCCACTTTGAGAGTCTTCCTCTTTTTTGCTGCCCTTCTACTTTATCACGCATGATGTCCTTCTCCAGGGCCTGGTCGTTCTTGAGAACACGTCTACAACACATGAGATGAAGTCTTGCCATCCTTGTGGTCCTTTGTGTAACTTTGAATGTAAGCTGCCAGAACTGTCCATCAGCACAGCATTAGCACAATAATTTACAGAGATCTTAATCTCCATAGTACAGTCTAGGATTTTAACAAAACGGAAAAGCTAATAGGTTCTGATGGCCAAAGCCCAAGCCAAAATCTGGCTCTACCAGTTTTGGGCTCCAGAGTCTTTAAAAGGCTGCAAGACAGGGAAGCAGCACAGAATAAAGATGCAACAATAGAGGAGATGAAGTCCACGATAGAGGGCATGAAGTCCAAGAAAGAGAAGATGAAGTCCACGTACCAAAAAGAAATACAAGAACTAATGGATGAGGTAACAGAAGCAAAGCACAAGATCACGGACCTCACCAACAGACTAGAAGAGGCACAGAATCATACTAGCAATCTCTAGGACAATAAGACAGACTTCAAATGGGAAAGACAGTTAAAGAGGATAATCAAAGAGGCGGAAGAAAACCTGGGAACAATGTCAGATGCAATGAAAAGGAAGAATATTCGAATAATTGGTCTTTAAGAAATTCAAAACGAAGTCAACAGTTTAATTAGTGAGGGAATTTCTGGAAGCAAACTCCCCCAACTTAATGAATGAGAATAAGAAAATCATACAGGAAGCAGAGGACATCAATTAAACCCCAGGAAGAACTCACCAAGGAACATAATAGGTAAATTATCCAATTTTGAGGTAAAAGAGAAAATTTTAAGAGCAGCCAGAGAAAAAAAAGGCAGTCACATACAGTGGTGCTCAGGTGAGAATATGCTCAGACCTATCAGCAGATACCATGAAGAGGAAGAGAGTGTGGAGTAACATCTCCCAAAAGCAGAAAGAAAGAAACCACCTACCAGAGAATCCTCTACCTTTGCTAAGCTATCTATTAAGGTAGATTGTGAGGTAATAATCTGCCAGGACAAGGAAAAACTCAAAGAATACACCATAAGACACCTAACATGGCGGAAATTCCTTGCTGATTCACTATGGTCAAAAGCCCAATATCCATCAAGCAAAAGCAGGAGACTTCCATATAGAACAACTCCACCCAGGAATCAACGTGCCAAAAACAATTACCAAGATAACATTGCCTCAGATGTGAAATAAGGCAAGAATGAAGACTACCACACAAACACAGCACATTGATATGAAGGGAGATAGGAAAACAGCCAACACAAAAGATAAGAGACGACAACAATGAATCAACAGATGATGATAATAACTCTTGATATCAATGGCTTCACCCTGCCCATTAAAAGGCAAAGGTTAGCAGACTGGCTCAGAAAACATAACACATCAATTTGTTGCCTGCAAGAGACACATCTTAAGTTCACAAAAAATATATGTATACTAAGAATAAAAGCTGGTGGAAAATATACTAGGCAAACAGCAACTCAAAAAGAGCAGGAGTTGCAATCCTAATCTCGGACAAAACTGACGTCAAGGTGCAAACCATAATAAGAGACAAGGAGGGACACTGTATAATGTTCAAAGGATCAGTAGACCAGGAACCAGTGAGTATAATAAATATGTACGTGCCTAACAAGAGTCCCACGAAATTTGTCAAACTATTCAAAAGATGAAAAAAGAAATCACAGATTCAACAATCATAGTAGGTAACTAGTACTATCAGAGAAAGATAAATAGCTGGAAAAGAAGCTCAGCAAGGAGGTTACAGAGCTAAAAACTACAATTAGGCACCTGGACGTGATAGATGTTTATAGAGTTTTTCATTCAATTGCAACAACAACAAAAATCACATTCTAGTGCCCATGGTGCATTTTCAAACAGACCAAAATGCTGGGATACAAATCAAGCCAGAGTAAATTCAAACATAGAAATTACTCAGACGTCCCTCTCGGACTATCATGCCATAAAGCTGGAGATCAACAAAAGGACGACCAGAAAAACAAGGGCAAACAATTGATAGATGAATAGTGATCTGCGACACGAATGGGTGTCGCACATTAAGAGGAAATGAGCAAGTTTCCAGAAATGAATGAGAATGAGAATACAATGTACCGAATCCTATAGGATACAGGAAAAGCAGTTATCAGAGGAAGTTTGATAGCAATAAATGCATTTATGAAGAAAGACTTAAGACATGTGCCACCATGAAACCTCTAGCAACAGAACAACCCCTCCAAAAGCAAAAGAAGTAATAAACATCAGGACAGAGTTAAACGAGTGGGAAGACAAGAGAACAATGCACAAATATCCATGCAGCAAAAGCTGGTTCTCTGAAAGAATCAACAGAATCGAGACTGCTGGCAAGCCCAACCAAGCATAGGAAGGAGCAAATATCAATCGCCAGGACGAGGGATGAAACCGGGTAAATCACAACAAACCCCAACAGGATTAAAAGGACAATCACAAAGTATTATAAAAGTCCATATTCTAATGAATTGAACAACTTAGTGTATAGATATGCACATGTGAATACATTAATTCATTAAAATACAAGTACTGGAATATGTACATATATTTATGTGGCAATACACTGAGGTAGTGGACAGACTTTGGGCCTCTGCTCAAGCCCTGTCTCAATGCAAATACACTTTGTTCTAACAACCTGACATTTTGTGAGGCTCACCCTCCAGCATGCTTGCTGAAGACAAAAGGGTTACACAAGCAAAGGTGGTGAAGAAAGCTGATGGTGGCCAGCTATCAAAAGATATAGCATCTGAGGCATTAAAGGCTTGACATTAAACAAGCAGCCATCTAGAAGAGAAGCAACAAGCCCACATGGAAGGACACTAGCCTATCATGAGGTGTTGATGGGATAGGGTAACAGACATCAGAAGACCCCAAACAAACCAACACAAAAAATTGTGTTAAGAATGAGGGGGGTTCAGAGCAGAGACCCCAACTCAATGGGGCATCCCTCACAGAAGGGTCACAAGCAAGATATGATTCAAACAGGGCGCAGTATAGCACCAATGAAACACACTATTCCTATGGTTCCTTGAGGCTTCCTCAACCTCCACTATCATGACTCCAGTCCTGCCCCTCACTGCAGGCGAGGCTGGAACATGTATACAGGTACAGGTAAGAGCTCACGACACAAGGAATCCAGTTCAGATAAACGCCTCAGGAACAGAAATGGGAGGAATGATACCAGGAGGTGGGAGGATGGTACGGAGAGGAGGGGAGGAAGGGGTACCAAATGCAATGATCAACACATAACAACCCCCCCACCTACTTGGGGGACAGACAACAGAAACCGTGGGGGAAAGGCGACAGTGGTCAGTGTAAGATACGAAAATAATTTATAATTTATCAAGAGATCAGAAGAGTGGGAATGGGATGGAGGAAAAAAAGAGGAGCCTATATTAAGGGGTCAAATAGAAAGCAAATGTTTATAAAATAATGATGGCAACACATGACTGATACAACTGATACATGGATTGTTGTAAGAGCTGTAAGAGCCCCAATAAAATGATCTTAAAAGAGTGGACTCTATGTTAGTGGGGATAGTGACATATACTAGGAAATGATAGAGGATATGAAAAATAAGCTTGGTTCTATACCAAGTATAGGTCTACACAAGTTTAGTCTCAACAGATTTTCAGAAAAACAAAAACAAACAAAAAAGGACTTCATTTTGAGGACACTTTTTCCATTTTGTGTATTCTTAATTGTAACTTACCACAAGTTATTTACCATATTCTATTGAAATGCAAGAGAGAAAACTTTCTTAATCTTTGATTCTTAACAACTAGGAAACAAAAAGACCCCATTCTTATATATGTTATTTGATTTTTTAATAAAAATAACTTCAATTAAATAATATCTGACAATGTCAATCTCTCTAGTACAGTAATAACTGAAATAACTACAGGATCATTATAAGCTCTAATGGAGATAGTATTTTAGTGATCTTTCCTATTTGAACATCCTGAACAGGAGTGAATAACCAGAACTATGAAGAAAAAGGGAATAATAAAAAGATACAGGAAAAAAACAAAGCATAGAAATCCCAAACACAAATATTTAAAAAAAGAAGTATCGAGAGACATTTTTTATAAAGGCAATTTCAGAAATTCTCTTATGATTGTTTTACAAGGACCAGTTAACAATTATGCTTTTTTCTCTCAAGTTTCTCTGGAAACAAGAGCAATTTCTAAGATCTGCTTTTTGCAGCAAAGTTTTATTTTTCTTCTTTACTATGCAAAGTTAAAAGCAATTACTCAACCTTTAAAAAGAAAACGAATAATCTTTTCACTATAACATAAAAATAGGATACCTTTATTTTTCCATACCAGGAGTGTGTTTTTCAAATGAAATATGGCCACAGATAGAATGCTTGGGAAACCAGGTGACTGAAACCCAAGCTGTCCCTTTCAAGGGCAGCATAAAACCTAAGTGAGAAGTCCACCTTGGTCACTTTAGACATGGATGTCGACAGCACAGACACCAGCCACCTTGAATGCCGTTTCCAGGAGCCAGAAGCATACAGCCCAGACTGAATTTGGGTTATGGACTACTTTTTTCAAGGCCAAGATAAGAATGATGTTTACATTTTTCAAATGGGTTGTTCAAAACAAAACGTCACAAAACTAAACAAAGCAAACTGAAAAACAAAAACACTTAATATTTATGATCTGTCTTTGTATTGAATGTCTGCAGATCCTTGATTTAAGCCAATGTTGTACAGAAGTTAGGCAGTGCAACTGTAGGTCCCAGATAATGTTCATTATTTTTTCCCACTAGGACCAAGAATAAAAATGGTGTCTTTTGATGTCACATCAGAATTACTTTTCCTTTGAAATTCTTCATATTATCAAAGTTCATCCTGTAAAAGTAACGTAAAATGTAATCATGTAATCAGGAGAGAAACCGATAAAGCATGTCCTTCTCATGTTAGAAACAAAGAGAATACAAATTGACATTTAGATGACATACACCTTGCCCAACTAGCTATAATAATAGGGGAAAATAACTCACTTGTTAACGCCTCACAAATACTAACAACTATAATTTTACATACTTTAAAAGTATGATTTGGCATGCTATTTAATACTAGTTATAAAATTATTTTTTATGATTAATAATGTAGTCTATTTCAATGTTTTACCTTGAAATAAAAGCAACTTATTTCAAAATAAGCCAAGCAAATACAGAGTCATGCCCATCGCGTTCCTCTCTCTCGGATCTGAATGAAACCCTGTCCGAGCGGCTGGAAGGTCATCTTGTGGGCAGGCCTGCGACACTTGGCTGCATTACAGCGATTCAATGTCTACAGGCTACATTCTGTATTTTGCTTCAAGTATTGTTTTTAAAGCTTCACTTCACTTGCTTTATTGACATACCTAATGAAAAAAAGTCGACTACACTTTTCACTAAAGGAAGCTGTACGTTTAGTCCTTACCTTATTTCTCTTTCCTTGATCTTGTAGAGTTTCCAGTTTTTTATGTATTAAATCAGCTATAGCTTTTGCATCTCTCATGTCTATTTGCTCTCCCCAAGTATTTCTCTAAAATGAAAATTATTATCAATTACATACTTAATAAAATCATGAAAATTTCATCCAGTTAAAGCATTGAGTATGCTTTAAATATTCCTCTCATCCCTCAAATTTCGGTGCGTGAAACTCTAATTTCTCCAGAGAACTACATAATGCTGTATAGGCAGAGTTTACACAGCACACACCTGAAATAAACACTACTACTAATAGTATTATGGGAAGACTGTAAAATAATTCCTTGGGAGAAAAACATGTTTAACTCAATGCCTTGAAACATCTTTTTTGCTTCAGAAGAGACAGTCCTAGAAAATGGCAATCACTTTAATAGATTAACCAACACTGACAAACCTTGGTCAGATGCAACCATGGCTTGTGATGCACACAGTAGGAAGGCAGCTGAATTATATCCCGGCAACTTTACTTGGAATACGGAGCCACCTATTTCCTTATGCCTGGTGGGAGCCCCAACCCCCACATCCAAACTGTCTAGAAGATTTTACTCATGTTCTGCCCTCTGAAAGCTTGTGTATTCCAGTTATTATTTTGCTTTGTCTTCCTGTCTTGTCTGGACGCTGGATGCCATTCCTGGTCCTTTAGTTTGAACAGGGACACTGCAGTAAGTTCCAACCTTTCCCTTTGGGTCCCTTGGGGCATACAGTATCACCTTTTCAAATGGGCTAATTCCATAACTGTGCATAGCACCCCTGCCCTAATATCATTCCACCAGAAAATGACCCTATATTCATGTCAGACGTTTTCAGCTATTCTCAGAATTGAGAAATGGAACTGTTGATTCTAAAGGAGTAAGGACTCAGCTTCTGGTTAAAGTCCTGTTCCTCTCTACTTCAACCTCAACCCAGAGTTGTCAATCTTAGAATGTTCTTAAAATTAAAATTCATTATTATAGTCAATTCTAACTCATAGTGCTCTACAAGATAGAGCAGAAATGCACTGACTCCCTGTGAGTTTCTGAGAGTAAATCTTTCCAGCAGCAGAAAGCTCATCTTTCTCCCGAAGAGAAGCTGATGGTTTTGAACTGCAGACCTTGAGGTTAGCAGCTTGACGTGTAACCCACTGCATTTCCAGGATTCCTTAAAATATTTGTGAGATAGGGTTTATTTTTTTTAATTCTCTTGGCAAATTACAAAATGTCGCTGAAAAATCTAACACTTAGCTAATAACAAATTTTTTAGTTAGCTCTATTTCTGATTGTATTAGATATAGTTGTCATATATAATATCAGGTTTTAACCATGTTTTTTCCCAAAAGATATATATTAAAATATGTGAAATTAGAATATTTTACCAGAACATGTGAATATATGACAAACACTTGCTTAGTTCCACTGGTGAAAAACGTCTTAGATTTTTACTTGGGAAGACAGCAAAGGTCACGGATACTTTCAGTGCCCAACGTGATGACGGCAGGCCCTATGCTTATGTAGCATGAGCACAGAAGTGATCACCTAACTCCTTTCTGACCCACTGGCAGATGCAAAGAATTCTTAATGGACCAAAAGAGGGCCACCTGGTTCAGCCCTAAGACTCTGAACCAAGGACCCCTCACCTTTATTCTGTAATATAAACACGTCTTGATGTAAATGCTCAGGTAGTGAGACAGCACAAGGACTAATCTAGGTTTGTGAAAATTCACCTGGGAAGAGCTCAAGGGGCGCGAGCAGGCTACTTTCTTCGGAGCACAAGACCTGACTACTGTGAAGAATACAGGAGAAGCCCCCGCCTATGGGTGTGAGCTTCACTTTCCTCAGGCACAGGAATACGAGCTTATCCTATGCTTGTCAGCATAGCTTCTGCAAGTTATTACACCATTACTAGGTCACTCAGTGGAAACATACTGTAGTTCTAATTTGCTTAATGCTCTGATTTCTCCTTAGGGAGGAATTCTATACCGTATGCACTCGAGTATAAGCCGAGTTTTTCAGCACATTTTGAATGGAGTTTTTGTGGTAAAATTAGGCACCTTGGTGGATATTCGGGTTGGCCTATATTCGAGTATATACGGTAGGTTAGAGAAAGGACCAAAGGCGTAAGAAACGATTAAGTAAAATATTAAAAATTAGCCAAATTATGAACTAGATTGTTCATGAGGCAGAAATGGATAGTGGCTAAAGATGGTCCAGGGATAAGCTGCCTGCCCCACGGCGTTCTAAAATAATGCGATTTCGTATCGTCATCGTCTAGTGCTCTGGCTTCTCGAGATGCATAAGAACAACTGTGACCCGGGCCACATGGCCCACGATGTGGGGAGGTGGCGCGTTCTCCAGGAGGGAACATCTGCTGCTGCCCTATTGCATTAGGCAATCATTTATGTGCCTGCCCCACTTCCTCCAGGCAGGTGAGGTTGTGACCCCAGGTTTTCTTTCTCTCACACAAAAGACTGTCATCTTACTCTTGAATGATGGCTTATTTTTATTCTAAAGAAACGATTTCTTTTTAATGCTGTGACTATTAAGAGGAAAATACTATTTCTACCATCATATCCTTGACACTTTGAAACCATCCACATACTGGAGACACAAAGGCAGACTCTCGGAAAGGATGGAGGATGAACACCGACACGTGCACAGTGATGGGCACAGGTGGGAGTAAGGGAAGTGGCAATGGTTTGGCTGCTGATCTTCTTGGTAAGTTGGGCGGGGTACCTGGTGTCTATACCCTCCCTGCCCCCCCCCCCAACAGACAGATACGGACGTCCATTCACATAGCTAGAACCTCTGCAAACGGGCGCAGGCACAATGCCATGAATGCAGCTATCTTCATGGAATGCTAGCATTGGAGGCTGCTTAGAAATTATACAAACCAACACTTAGCTTCATAAATCAGGGAAATTAAAGTCCAGAGGAAGTAGTTCATGAATATTCATATGTGGGCTAAACACCAGGTCTTTTAGTCTATTGCAGACTTCAGTAAGGCTTTTAAAACAGCAAACCGGAAGTCGTAAATGGCAGTATGCCAATCATTAGCCATTTTACTCTAAGGAGGCAAGATTATCTCACACACACGCGCACCCACGCATGCATTTAAATGAATAAATTCCCTCCTCACTTTTCAATTTTCCACTCTATGAGAAAGTGGGGAATAACAATTTATTAGAGAGGAACTTTGCGAGGTGAGGAGGGTATCTTTCACCAGGACGAGTACATGGGAACATGATGCTCTTTGCCTGGGGTGGAAGTGTAGTACATGGGAACATGATGCTCTTTGTGGGGTGAAGTGTAGTACATGGGAACATGGTGCTCTTTGTGGGGTGAAGTGTAGTACATGGGAACATGGTGCTCTTTGTGGGGTGAAGTGTAGTACATGGGAACATGGTGCTCTTTGTGGGGTGAAGTGTAGTACATGGGAACATGGTGCTCTTTGTGGGGTGAAGTGTAGTACATGGGAACATGATGCTCTTTGCTGGGGGTGAAGTGTAGTACATGGGAACATGATGCTCTTTGCTGGGGGTGAAGTGTAGCACATTGTTTCCTTTTCTTCGTCTCTGTTTTCTTTCCCCACTTTTTTTGAGGGGAAGGTAAATAGGATATTTTAATATTATGATAGTATTCTCATAAATGTTATCTTCATAGAGAAAAAATGATTATAAAAGTGAAAAACATATTCTATAAAAATTAGGAAATACAAACTCCACAGAAAACAAATTTCCTTGAATTCTATCACCCAATGAAAGCCATTATTAATATTTTGATTCTTTAATAGTATTTTTCTTGAGTATACAAGTTTTAAGACAATTGAGTTATTAAGTATGACATGAAAAACCTTTCACAGTTATTACGTGGTGTAGAGGCAAACAAGAAGTTGGTTTTGTTCGTTTGCAGTAATATAAAAAGTGACAAAAGAAGTTGGGAAAAGGCAAAGCTTTTGTGAGGGGCTCCCTGCGGAGCTGAGCAAAGCGACGTACCTTTGCCGTCTCAGCGAGGAACAGCCTGACCGTTGGGTAGGCTCGGACACCAGCTTCCTGGCACGTCTGGGCGTAAGCCTGGCAGTCTACTTTCCCAGCTTTCACTTTCCCTTGAATTGTCTGAAAAGAGAAACAAGTAACTTTCTATGTCATCTTAGGCATGTTATTTTGGCAAGCAATGGCAAGGATAATATACTAAATATTTCAAATCTTTAAAAAATTTAATAAGTAGATGGTTTATAAACTTAAATTTAAAAATAAATCATTTTATTGGGGACTCGTACAACTCTTATCACAATCCATACATCCATTGTGTCAAGCACATTTGTGCATTTGTTGCCATCATCATTCTCAAAACATTTGCTTTCTGCCTTAGCCCTTGGTATCAGCTTCTCATTTTTCTCCTCCCTCCCCCACGAACCGATAATTTATAAATTATTATTATTTCATGTCTTACACTGACTGATGTCTCTCTTTAGCCACTTTTCTGTTGTCTGTCCCCCTGGGAGGGGGTTATATGTTGATCATTGTGATCAGTTCCCCTTCTCCCTTTCCCCTCCTAGTATGGCTACTCTCAATATTGGTCCTGAGGGGTTTTATCTGTCCTGCATTCCCTGTGTTCCCAGCTCTTATCTGTACCTATACACTTGCTCTGGTCTAGCCAGATTTGTCAGGTAGAATTGGGGTCATGATAGTTTGGGGGGGAGGGAGGGGGGAGCATTAAAGAACTAGATGAAAGTTGTATGTTTCATCAGTGCTAGATTGCACCCTGATTGGCTCATATCCTACCCATGATCCTTCTGTAAGGGGATAGACAATTGCCTACTGATGGGCTTTGGGTCTCTACTCCATTCACTATATGATTTTTTTGTTCTGGGTCTTTGATGCCTGATACTTGATCCATTCGACACCTCATGATCACACAGGCTGGTGTGCTTCTTTCATGTGGGCTTTGTTGTTATCTTCAAGCCTTTAAGACCCCAGACACTATATCTTTTGATAGTTGGGCACCATCAGCTTTCTTCACATTTCCTTATGCACCCACTTTGTCTTTAGCAATAGACTTAAATCTTAACCCTTATTCAAATGAACTAGTTTTCAAACATACTGACTCCTTAGCCTATACTTTACTGAGCACCACCTTTACTGAGCACCACAAAGACCGCCTTTGTTTTACCAGAATCTTCACTCTAACTACTTCAACTTCCCCTTGCTACCCACATTTTGCGTGCATGTGTTAAAGAAAGAGCAGGAGATCTGACCGGGAGCTCAAGATTCAGTCTTCCTCAAGGAAAAGAATGTTCCTTCAGGTCAAGTCAGAAACTAGGGTCATTCTAGATTACAAAATTTGTTTATTCTTAAGCCTCTCTTGTAATTTTCCCTTTCTTTTATCATCATTGCCCCATTTCTGGTTCAGGCTGTCATCTTTCATTTTCAGATAACCAGACTATCGTGGTTGCCTATGGTTTTGTCCACAGCGTAGCAGTGTTCATGGCAGAGGAGCTGTGTTTTCAAGCATGGATGTGTATGCACACTGGCATCTCAGCTCACACTGAGGGTGACTAAATCTACAAATGAGATTTTAATAAGTTTGTGTGCCATTTACAAAATTCTTAGTTTATATATCAGTTGATTATTTGCATTTCTAATGCCTACTTGAGTGTACAGTATCATTTTTGGTCTCCAGACCTTTTTTCTGGTCTGTAAGCCTTTGTCCAATTCATCCTAGGAGAGCTTTCTATCACGAACACTTCTATAATGCTCATGCTGAACAGATTTCAGCTGAGCTTCCAGACAGGACACACCAAGAAGAGCCTATTGATCTAGTTCTATAAACTAGCCAATGGCCACTCTGACCCTGTGGGTCATAATATTCTCCTCCTCGTGTGCAGGGATACTCATGGAGAACAATGCTTAAACAGAATACATTCTGAACTGTAAGAATTCATGGAGAGAGAGAGGTCCGTCCGAGTATTACAGGGGAAAGGGTCACTCCTTTTTGTCTGGCTACTGAGGCTTAGCTTTTGCTGTCCTCAGTCCTATGTTCTGGCAAAGTTGAACTAAGAGGAGAATCCTGAATATGCCTTGCTCTATTAATGTCTCTATTCTCTTGTAAATACTGTCCTCTCTGCTCGGCATGTTCTCCAGTCGCCCCTGTGCACTGCCTAACTGGTCATGCTGTGTAATTCTCGCCTCAAGACTCACTTTTCTGGAGAGCTGTTTGCTTTGCCCTGGCATGGCTTGGGCATTCTTTGACCCATGCTCCTGCTTCACTCTTATTTAAGTATAGTAACTCTCTTGTCACACTGAGTATGTTTACTTGCATTTTTTATATCCCTACTAGATTTAATTTTCTTGATGACATGGAACGTGTGCTTTTATTTTCACAGCCACAGTAGCTTGCACAATACCTCTATTTAATGTTTCTAATATGAGTGATTTTTCATTTTTAATAATGTTTTACAATATTCAAAATAATTATGTAACAAGGTATATAACTGAGCTAAGTTATCAATGTTGGAGGGAAAAGGAAGTCAAAATTTTGTTAGAATTTTTAGAGAAAAGGGAAGTCTGAGAAGAAAAACAAGATCTAAAAAGTAGAAAGAATGAATTACCTCTCAAGTGAAAGGCCAGTCAATAATGAAATAAGTCCTTTATGGCTCACAGGGGCTGTGAATCCCTTTATTTGAAAACAAAACCAACCCCACCCCGCTTGGGATGATGTGCTCTTGGTTTGGCACAGCAGAGCCGCTGCCGACGCACACATGCGGATGGCTGTTTTAGACAGGGGCAGCTCCCGAGTCTGAGTGAGGGAGCTATTGATCGATCGGGAGTAGGGCACTAATAGGACGACTATGACAGACACACTCCAAACTCTGTATTCAGTTAATTTCACATGCACTACCCGAGGTGTCCACTGGGAAGATCAAGGTGGCACTGACAAGTTCATTTGAGCTGGGGTTTGAGGAATGAAGGGAACAGCATTTAGATGACCCAGGTAAGGAAAGCAGCATGGAATGCGGGGTGAACCAGTGTCATGTTCACAGAAGGTGGAGATTCTGATGCGCCTGAAATGTGATGGGGTTGAAAAGGGAGGAAGGATCAGTTCAGAGACCAGATGTCAATGACACTTGAATGCACACTTGGACTGTCGGCACTTAGAAAGACCACCAGGAAACACTGAAGAAGGTAGACTGCAGTGGGTGGCTGGTAGAAAAGGTACAACGGTAAATCCAGGTGAGGGGGGAAGGTCTGAGATGGCGAGAAGGGGGCTAGATTTAAAACAAGTCCCAGAGAGAGAACTCATGGTATCGGGGCTGCCTGGAGGGAAGGCGAGTACTAGTGACAGCAGAAGGACAGAGCAACAAGAGGGTAAGACAGAAGTTTCTGGCATTGACGGCTAGGTAGATGCTCTTATTAAAGAAAGCAGTGAAGACAGGTGAAACTTTACTAAAGGAAGACAGAAGGAAATTTGTAAATATTATCGTCATAAGAATGGAATACTGTTTTTTAAAATCCAGAGGAAGCAAAATTATTAACACACCTACGTGATAAAACTTTTTAAGGAGAGAGGCAAGACTTACCCTCGCCAAGAGTTCAAACTCTGGAGCAAAATTTTGGCAAGGCCCACACCATGGGGCATAGAAATCAATCACCCAGTGACTGTCCCCCTGCAAAACCTTCTCACTGAAAGTCTGGGGGGTTAGATCTACGGAGGCTTGAGGTAAAAATCTGTAAAAAGGGATGAGAATTATTTTCAATGACATATATCTATATAAGAGCAATTACCTACCATGTAATATTGTAAAGTTTTCTACATTATAAATGATTGCTTGGTAAATTACAATTATTTTATCAAGTATGGTAAATGTTAAAACTCTTAAACAATGAATTTAACAACAGACCTAAGAGGGAGGGGTAATAGCTTTGAATCTCTGTACTTTAAATTACTTACCCTAGACCCCAGATTCTCAGGGAATACGCATCCCTATGCCAGCCTCTGTAGCTGCTGCAGGAAGAGAAAAGTTAAGTTGTTCAGAGCGCTTTCTGATGCTGCAGGTGTGGAGAAAACAACCCCAGGGGGGGAATTAAAGTTTAACTGGCTTCATCCAGTGCTCTCCTCAGATCAACCCCACTACAATGCTTTACAAGGCTTCCCAAATAATTTTACATTAGTCTTGATGTCTTTTTCAGCTCTGGATATCCAAGATTTTTGAGTACAGCGAAACTCAACTGTTTGAGATGTCCACTTCTGAGACTTAACCTTGAGCTATTGTCTGTCAAATTACTACCCATTGTTGAAAATCCATGTCGACAGACATTATAAATGCAGTATTTCATAATTTCCTGAAACAGTGAAAAAAGATTTCTGCTTTGAAATCCATGGTTCACCTTTACGTCTTTAATAACTTTAATCTTATTCTGCCTCAAGGTTTCTGCTGTGAATTTTCTACCTGAAATACTACACGATGTTGTGGCAAGAGCATGGGCACCAAAAAAGACCTGGGTTCACACATGCTGGTTTCAAGCTGTTCATAGCTTGTGCCTGAGAAAGCTGTCTCAGTGTCCCTGACTCAGTTTGCCAGTCGGTAAATGAGGGTCACGCTGTCCCCAGGGTACGTGTGTGAATAATGTAGGTCAGTGGCTAGTATATCCCCGATCCATCAAGTAGAAACTGACTAAATGGCAGCGCTTCCTTTTCCTTTGTCCTGATGGGGGGTGGGCTGTAAGCTTCAGGGAGCGTGGGGCTGTAAGCTTCAGGGAGCGTGGGATTGTGCTGGTCTTCTCATCTTCCTGGGAGCTCAGTAAACTCCTTTCTATCTTAAATATGGTAGACTCTGAATAAAAAGCTTTTGGGTTACTTTTAAATAGGGTTACTTTTTTATGTTAATAAAGTATAAATAAATGTTTTCAAATGAGAAAATACTTACTGGTATTCATAAGCTTTATTTGACTTTTGGGGGAAAAATCTTATCTCAGGGTAGCTCTGAACATTTTCTTGGACACAAAAAGAATGATACTGTTGGCAGTCTACACTGCCTACGTTGATCTGTCCAATTAACATCTGTAACAGAAAAGAAAACTTTATCAACACGATTATAATAAAATGAGCTATATAATTATTTTATATATGCCTATCATACAGCAGTCACCACCGTGACTTAGCTGTACCACCAGCGGTTTAATTTTTATAATGTAACTGACAAACTTATAGGTATCCTGACTCAGACAGGATTTTTTAAAAATACATTGGACAGAGGATTAGAGGCGTCATCGGACTTTTAAGACAGGAACAATCACTTTACATGTGAAGTTTGATTATCTTAGAAATAAGGATGAAATATTGATTGCATTTTCCAAATGAGAACATTTCCTCTATGTAGGAAAATTTCCTAATCCATGTGTTTTAAATATCAAGATTATTTTCTCTTTCAAGGCTTACAGTATTGTGAAGAAATTCCATCCTTAAACTCTAAAAAGAATCGGATATAATACATTTAAGTGAAAAACACAAGGTCAAAAAAGGTGCCCTGGTGGTGTAGTGACTAAGCACTGGACTGCGAAACCCCAAGGTCAGCAGTTCTTAACCACCAGCCACTCTAAGAAGAACGACGAGGATTTTTATTCCCGTGTAGATGTACAGCCTCAGAAACCCACAGGGGGCAGCTCAGCTCTGTCCACACGATTACTGTAGGTTAGAAATGCCTCAGTGGCAGTGAATTTGGAGTTTTGGTTGGGTCAACACTAACAACTTGGTCAAAAATGTACCAGGAAATACAGGCTAACCATGCAATGCCATTCAGACACCAGTTGTTAAAAACAAAGGCAAAACTTAAATGGAATAGCACTGTTGCTAAATGATAATCTAATTCTAAGTTCATCTTAGTTTCAAAATACTGAACTGCGATAAATGCTAACATTTCACAAAAACGATTTCACACACCCGGGCCATTCTCTTCCACTCTGGCATTAGCATTTGACACGGATGACACCACGGAGAATGGAAATCGACCATCCACGCTTCGTCACGCTTTCTCTGCTTAACCAGCTCATGGAAAGTGGTGGGTGTAAGGGAGACCACTGAAGGGTTCCGAAGATCCTAAAGAAAATACATTAAAACAAATATTTTAAAAATACTTATTTATACAATATTGACAACCTGTATACATCATTTACGAAAGTTTCAATTGTGGAGAAGTTAAAACATTCTTTAAAATACTTAGAGAAATTCATGGTGAATTGTTAAAAGTGAGAAGTGAGCCCTAATTTATTTTTTAAAATGGAATTTTGCCCAGCAATTTTCCTAAATGATGTTGTATTTTCCCCTTATCTCTATGTATCACTGTGATCATCTTAGTCAGAGAAAGGCAATTCTATTTAAGGTTTTAGGTCTATAAAGCACAAGTTCAAAGATTTGTCCAAATACCTACGTAGGCCATATGATTTTGTTCTGAAACCTAGAATACTTG
Organism: Tenrec ecaudatus; assembly: GCF_050624435.1. Classification (NCBI taxonomy): domain Eukaryota; kingdom Metazoa; phylum Chordata; class Mammalia; order Afrosoricida; family Tenrecidae; genus Tenrec; species Tenrec ecaudatus. The sequence continues at coordinate 55,596,219 of NC_134542.1, forward strand.
CTTTGGAAATGACCCCCAGCATTACTAATGGAAAGCACCGTTACATTTTTCTGGCATTCTGACTGGCAGGACAGAAGTACTTCCTTACAGATGCCCTACTCCAAAGGCTGGGTTATTAACAAAGCTGCAGTCTATTAGGACCAGATAATGTTAACCAAGATGTTAGTTGCACACCAGCAAAGTGGATAAAACCAACCTGAAGTGTAACATAACACCATTACTTCCGAAGAGGGAAAATGATGAATAGAAAAGAAAGTAAAATGGCCATTCAATGGACAATAATAACTTGAAATTCTCATTTCTCTCCTAGAGAGCCCTGACAACTACTTCAGTCCATCTGAGAAGTAAAGGTAGAAAGGGTGATAACAAGATGCGCAGATGTCGGAGCCATCTATGTCAGTAAAGCAGCAGGTTAGACACTGAGCTGTGCAGGCTTGAAGAGGCCTGCTCCATGTTTCTTGGATAAGACTGAGCTCCCGCCTCCATCATCTATTCGGGACTGGAAGGGAAAAGTCTGAGGGGATTCTATTAGAGAAGAGCAGCACACAGGGAAGATGCATTTTACAACATCGTGAAACCAATGACCTATGTATGAGGCACTACACAAACAAAGAGGTAACTAATTACAGCCCCTGTGCTCACTCTGCAGTCGAGTATCCAAGAGTAAAATAAAGGGAAATAACAAAATCATGTCCTTATTAGGAAACAATGCTTGGCATAAAAAAGAATAAACCTAGTTATTAAATAGTAAATATTCACACAAAATATACATTGCACACCAGACTTATAGTCATAGGTTATAATTTAAAATATACCTCTATGAAGTCCAAAATCTGTTCAGCAGAATGGTGCCCTTCATATTCATGAATATTGGACTGGTTAAATACTACTGTTGTTGGATAAGCCTGAATATTATACTGTTAGGAAAGAGAAAACAAAAAAGGATTTTCTATAGTTTACCTAATTGTTTCAAATTTATAATCAGCTTGCTTTTATTGAAGTGTTTATAAAACCATCACCCCTACAAACCCAAATCCCATTGCTAAGTTAACATAAGTTTTAGCCTGACCTAAATTAGCAAAGGAAAGGCATTCATGATTGTATTGATGAACAAACAATCTTCATTTATGGGGTCACTCTACTGCTATGAAACCCACAGGCACTGAACACTTAGAAGTTAGCATGCTTGGTCCTCGCTCATTTGCCTGTGTAACAAGTGGTTCTGAAAAGCAGGTTAAAGTTATAGATTGAATCTTAAAAAAAAAAAATTCTGATTTTTCTAGAAGAATTGTGGGTATAAAGAAGCAAGAAAAAAATTGGTCACGTGTTATCTAGGAATCAGGATAGCCTGTATGGCACGGAATGCAATCAGTAGGAGCACCAACCCAAGAAGAGTCTTTTTCAAATTCTTACTTATTTTGAAAGCTATAAAGGACCTCTATCTGAGGCTTAAGGAGCCTGGTGGTACAGAGGTTAAGCACTTGGCTGCTAAGGCCAGCAATTTTTATTTTTTTAAATTTATTTTATTTTTTATTAATCCTTTTATTGGGATCTCTTACAGATATTATAACAACCCGTAATTCAATTAGGTCAGGCAACTGTACAATTGCTGCCACCATCAGTTTCAAAACATTTTCTTTCTTCTTGAACCTTTTGATTTCAGTTCCCCTTTATCCCCTCCCTCCCCCACTCTACCCCCCAGGAACCTTAATATTATTTTCCCTGTATCTTACACCAACAAATATATCCATTCACCTACAATTCTGTTATTCGTTCCCGAGTGGGGTTATACAGTCATGATTGCTATCAGCTCCTTTCCCCAATTTCCCCACCACCTCTTCCCGTACCCTCAGGGAATCATTACTCCCATTATTGTTTCTGAAGGGTTATCTATGCTATATCTTCTTAATAGCAATGTCTTGTTATTTCATGCAATAATTAAACTTAATTAAACAAATGAACATACGCAGGTCTAGCAAGATTAATGAGGTAAAACAAAGCCCACGATAGTAAGGGGAGGGAACACTATAGAGCTAGAGGATAGTTATGTGTTTCATCAGTGCTGTACTGCACCCTGGATAAGTCATCCCTTTCGTGTGGACCTTCTGAGAGGGACCGTCCAATTATCTCACAGGTGGGTTTTGGGTCTCCACTTTCTTCATACTCCTTCATGTCAATTTGATTGCTTGTTTTTGAACTTCTGACACCTATTCCCACTGACACCTCATGATCACACAGGCTGGTGTGTTCTTCCATGTGGACTTTGTTGTTTCCCTGCTAGATGGATACTTGTTTGTCTTCAAGTCTTTAAGATCCCAGATGCTGGATCTTTCAATAGCCGGGCAGCATCAGCTTTCTTCACCATTATCTGCTTATGCACCCATTTTGTCTTCAGCGATTGTGTTGGGAAGGTGAGTATCATACAGTAGAGCCAGCATTTCCAGCCAGCACTTGGCCACTAGCAAAACTCCCAGAGAGAGATGTGGTACGTGCGCCTGTAAAGATGAGCGTCTTGGAAACCCTAGGGGCAGGTCTACTCTGTCCTCTGAGGTCACCGGGAGTCAGAATTGACTCAATGGCCACAGGCTTTGTTTTTTCCCGTGGTTTACACAGCACAGTGGGCTCTGCATCAAACTGCTAAGCACACAGTCAGTTGTTTGAACACACCAGTCACTGTGCAAGGGCCTTCGGTGTGGGGCAATGTTCCTGTGCTGTGGGTAAGGTTGTCAGTGTCTAGTTCCTCAGGAGCGGACAGCCTGTTTCTTCTTCCTGTGGTCTGTTCTCAGTCTGGAAGCTCCACTGAAACCTACACAGTTTGGGTGACCTTGCTGGAATTAAACATACAAGTGACATAGCTTGCAGCATCACACCAACACACAAGCCCCCCACAGAATGACAAAGGGACAGAAAAGGGGTGGTGTCTCCTATTAGATTGCCAGAAGGCCTATCTTAAAATTTAAAAAATTAACAATGCTTACACTTATGCCTTACCGTGCTACAGAGTCCCTCGTGAATTGTACAGTCCAGGGTACCAAACTTAAGCTGACCATAAAGATGTTTGGAAGCTTTTCGTAATTCTGGTAATAAAGCGCGACACGGTGGACACCACTATAAGAGAAAAAAGCAAACCAAACAGCATACGCACTGAGCAAGTGAAACAAAAAATAGCATTTCTACAACAAGCAATGCCAGGGCAAGTGAAAAAGCATGGCTACTTCGGTCCCAGTTAAAACACACGCAGGTTTATTCCAGACAAAATGTGTCCTCAAGAGTCTTCCTCTATGATCAGTGAATGACTACAGACAAGATCTCTCAGTGATACACATATCTTAGCGTGCCTTCAGAAAACCCGTCCATCAAAGCAGTGGGCTCTGAGGGGCCCTAGTAGGCTAGTTAGATTTGCAGCAGAGGTCAGCTCAAAAGGTGCTAGTGTTTTTTTAATTCCAGGGGCAATTTTAATATATTTTCTCAAAGGACAGATGACTAATTCAAACTCGAGTGGGTGAGGTGGTGGCTGGAAGGGCGCCCTGGTGTCCCCATCATTATGATGCACTGGCTCGTTCTTCGAGAGCAGAAAAGGGGTGTCCTATGACAAGTCAGTGGGAAACCCGGCCCAGCCGCCCCAAAACCCTGCTCTTGCCCTCCAGTCATCTTCTTTTCTTTCCCAAACTCAAAGAACATTCAAAAGGAAAACAATCTGAGTCCTGTGAGGAGAGTAAACCAGTGTTTTGATGTTTTGGAAATCTAAGATCTTAAATCCCCCAAATCTTCAGGGAAGGATGAAAGATGAAGTATGGGGCCTACAAAAATGTAGTGACTTACACAGAGGCTATGTCTAAACACAGTAACTTTGTCTAAACACATTTTGATGTCTTTGTTCAATAAAGGTTCCTACGATTTGTAGCAATACATTTTAACACACTAGTATGATAAGGTGAACTACGTTGTACATTCTTAGTGTTAAGTACATCAGTGCATATTTAAAAACAATGTGATGTTGGGCAACAATGAATAATAACAGGCTACTATTAATGATTCATAGTTATCTAGAAAGTTTTTTTTTTCACTATACAATGAGAAAACCCAGTAACAATGAAATTTAACAGCTATAAATACAACTTACAGGGGCAAAAAAATCAACAAGCCATGGTTCTTTTTCATTGGCAGGAAAATTTTGCGGTCCAAGTGTGGTGACATGAGAATTAACACTTTCTTTGGCAAAAGCAAGTATATCATAGAGAATCACCTTTCCTTTGAGAAGAAATAAGAGTACAATTAAAATCTACATTCCAGAGACACATTTCAAAGTCTGTCTAGCGACAATTTTGATGTTTGGTTGTTATGTCTAGGTTTTCTGTCAGGTGGATGTTGACTCCGGCACAGTTTTGTTTCTTAGAGGATCAATTAAAATGTCCAGGTCTCTTTGAAATATTCCTTTGTCCTTAGAGGCTGAATAAACACTTCCTTAAAGTGTTTTCAGAGTTCTTTATGCTCACCTCAGCTATTTTGTGACCTAATTCCCAAACCTGTGCCTTCCGCCTAGACTTCTGTAGGAAAGTTAAAACCTCTGCTATTAACTGCCCTGTAGAAAATAACTGGATGCGATAAAAACAAAAAACATTTCCAACACAGCCAAAGAAAAACAAATTTATTTTAGCCTTTAATTTTTCCTTTTCTTATCATGTCTATCTTTCCAATGATGACCCACCCACCCACCCATCTTCTCCCAGTAATCCCTGACTTACTTTTCTCTGCTCTTGTAGCTTAAACTCCATCTGTTCTCTCTCTTACCATCAATAGCGCTGTCACTGCGTCTGAATTCAGTTTGGCCCACTGCAATAATCAAGCTGCTCTGTCTGCTCCCAGTATTCCTTAATTAATCCACTTTTTAAGTTGCCTCCACAGTCAACTTAAAAACCTTCAAGTGATCGTACTGTCCTCTTCAAGAAGGCCTCTGAGGATCTGCCGTTTTCTGAAGAATATAACCCCTTAGCTTGCCAAATAAAACCATGCTTTACCCACTCCATACGCAAAATTCAGCGAAGAACTCAGTACGAGGCTGCCTGAGTTTTAAATGCTTTAGGCACAGAACAATGAAATACGATCACCCCGGCCTGTGGGAAGCTCAGTGTCCAGGGAGGACGTTCCTAGCAGGTATCTTAAGTCTATGCCTGCCGCCCCAGCTGCTTTCTCTTTCCTGTCGCGGTTGCTGCTTAAACGGCTCGCAAATTCCTCCGTCACTAACCCTCCCTTCGAGGGCTCTCATCTTGACCGTCCATTCTTTTTCTCTGACCACTAAGTCTAGCAAGCTTATACTTCTCCCTGGACTTTGATTACAATCACTTATTCAAACTTACATGCTTTAAACCAAATTCTTCTCTACGTCAACCTCTATACTGTGAATTTGGAGTCTGTGCTCCAAATCAGCCCCAGTCTTCTGTAGGTCAACCTCTACACTGTGAATTTGGCGTCTGTGCTCCAAATCAGCCCCAGTCTTCTCATCTACTTCACATGGTCTATTCATTTGCGTGCCAATTCACCAGGTTAGAAACGTGCGTTTTATTCTAACTCATTCTCCCAGTCTAAGCGAGCACTAAGCATAATTTGCTTTGTTTTGGTGTTAGAAGCCTATCTACTTCTGTTTATGCAAATCATCCCTATTTGGTTAGGGTAGCCGTTGTGTGTCATAAAGACTCACTCTCCCCTTCATCTTGTTACAAGCAGTCACCTTTCTAAAATCGTGTAGGTGCACAGACATAAAGCAATTCTGACGCAGAGTCTAACAGCATTCTTTAAAGAAACAGAACAACTAATCAACGCTGCATGAAAAAGAAACAGATCCCTGATAAGCGAAACATTACTTAAGAAAGCAAAGTAGAAGTTCCCTCACTTCCTGATCTCAATCCTCATTGTACAATAAAGGTATTCAGACTAGCCTGGTCCACGAATGGAATGGAACGGAGAACGCAGAATAACCCGCCTCCTACAGTTTATCTTGGACAAAGGACTGAAGCACGTGAAATGAGGCAGATAAGCCTCTCAATAAGCCGGGCAGTTAAAACTGATCACCCATTTGCAGAAAAATGAAACAGGACCCCTCTCTCACTCCTATTAAACAATGAGCCCAAGATGGATCAAAGATGCAAGTCTAAAACGTTGACTATAAAAACTGTCAATGAAGATATAGGGACAGATGTCCTTTTAGTTAACAAACAGGATCCCAGCTTGCTCATTAACCTGACATATCCTAGAGGCTGTACTGAAACATCGATCAAAATATTGAGAAAACAATTATTTGTTTTAAAAAGAATAATAAAAGGCACACATTACTATGTAGTTCAAAATATCTTTCTCCACAAGAAACATATTTGCTGGTAAGTGAGAGTACTTTATAAAGTATGGACTCATACAGACAAAAAAGCAGAATTACAAAATTATTAAAAATACAGAAAGATACCTATGGACTGCCCCTCTGCCCCCCCCCAAATAAAATAACAAAGTTGTTGGTTTTTTTTAACAGATTTTTAACATTGTTTTTTACCATGGTGGATTTCATATTCTTTGGTTCCTTGTCCTTTAAAAACCGCTAGACACGGCTGGAAGACATAGAGATTCCTGCAGACGTCAGGCGCAGAGGAGCAGTCAAACCTGCCAACCTAAGCGAGAGGTGGTTAAGCTTTGGCCTGACACAAACATAAAATACTATTCAGCCAGTTTCTAAATATTCATAAAGATAATTTTAAAATTATAGCATTCAGCACAGTTCTAAACAGAAGTATGAAGGAACAATAAAAGAGAAATATACTGTTCACATTTAGTACCCAAACTCAATTTACTTAGAAGAAAAAAACAAAACAAAAGCCACCAAAAGAGTTTAAAACCTGAGAAGATGCAATTTCCAAGAAAGTATGAAGTTGTTTAACAAATCTATCTTCAAAATATAGGAAATGGACACATAATCTCACCCTGGGATGAGAAAGGATTACGAAGTACAAAACCAAGAGCACAAATAAATAAAAATACCATCAAGTGAAGAGTCACATAAATAAAAAGGCAAATAAGAAACTGAGAAACATTTACAGCATTTAAGACAAAGAATCCATTAATAAAAGAGGGGGACAAAATCCTATTAGCCAAAAGAAAATGGATCAGAGACATAAGGATAAAATAAACTGGAAAAGAAATTCTGATTAATTATGAAATTTTACTGGAAAGAGAATATATGAAAGTGAATCACTTTTGGCGTATGAAAATGGTGAGCACGCAACCAGAGATGGTGAAAGGACCAGGCACACATTGCCAGTGAGATTCATTAAATCCAAAACAAACACTGCCATCGAGTACGGAGGATTTAAAAATCTTGAAGAAAATATACAACTTTTGTGTTAAAAACCCCCAATAATAAGGAAATAACTAGACCCATGATGTAATGTTTGATATGAAAGATAACAAATGTGAAACAAACAATACTATGGAATAATCACACATGAAATACTCAAGTCTTCAGGAACAATGAAGCACACACGTATGTATTTATTGTCATGTGAAGTTTATGCTATCGTTGAATGCAAAGAATTCACAACATAGAATATAATTAATTCATTTGGATCCAAAAGGATATATAATAACTTACATGTGTATAGAGTAATTTACATGTGTGCTTCTATTATACCATGCATATATATATACAAATATAGATATACCTACCACATGCTCATATTCACAAAAGGTTTGAAATGCATTATCATACACTCTTGGGGTTATATCAGTAGTGGGAGGATGGGTAAATTTTAGATTTTTTTGTGTGCTTATTTATATATTCCAATTTTTAAACGGGCAAGAAGTATATATACAGAAATAATAAGAATTACAAACAAGAAAAATACTCTGCTATAGTATGTGTGAGGGGTTTTGAACAAGTTTATGAAAAAACGGACTATTTCCCTAAACTTTTTGAAGGCCTCTCAAATTCATGGTACACATTTATCACATGGTAACTAGTCAAGGGAAATAAAAGTTAACCACTTACAAACAGCAGCTAAGTTTTTAGTGGGAAAAAAGAAAACACAAAAATGACTTTTAACCCAATTTCAAATAGTTCTCTAATAGTTTTTGTTACTAAAATTTAATTATATGTATTAAATTAACAAGAAAACATATAAGCCAGAGACTAGGCAGAATATATTTCTCTTACCTGAATATGTTCATTTTTGAGTAAAGTTTTCAGTTTCTTCAACTCAGAATCATTTGAATTTTGATTTTGTCCAAAATCAAAAAATAAGAGCCATCTATGATGAGCCAAACGATCCTTAAAAATAAAGAAATATCGGAGATGGGGAATTTTTATCTTTCTTTGTCTGACTTAAAGTTAACCTTAACTATCCTACCCATTATTTCAAAATATTGTTTATAATATACACTTATTCATAGATTTTTTTAGTTTACTTGGAAGAATGCTATAATAAGTCAAATATATATTGTAGGAGGATGAACCAAAAACTAACTTGACCGCCATAGTTGAGTGCAACTAAGAGGGGCCCTATACAGAGTTGCAGAGACCAGCAGTCAGTCAAGGCTCATCTTTCTCCCCCAGAGTGGAGGTCAGAGGCCCATCCACTAGGGCTCCTTTACAGAAAGCTGAACAACAACAAAAAAAACCCAACCTCACTGCCACTGAGTCGATTCCACCTCACAGTGACCCTACCGGACAGGGCAGGACATCCCGTAGGGGTTCCAAATCGAAGGCAGCCTTGTCTTTCTCCCTAAGAGAGGCCGGTGGTTTTAACCTGTAGACCTCTTGGTTACACCCAATATGTAACCACCACACCGGGCTCACACAGAAAACTAAGGGCTACTAAATTATAAAGTCTTAAAATGAAGATCAATACCATTGCACCAGTATGGTTTTTAAAAGTATGTAACAAATGGTGAAGCATCACAGGTGGGACGACATCAGTTAATTTTGGTTTTCATGACAAGGTTCAGTTGGTAGGGACACAAGCCTAAAGAGCTCTGGGATTAACAATTAGAAAAAAAGACAGTTGTTTTCACCATGGACGCAGTATTTCTAAAGCTACTTCTTAATTTTCAGTGAGCAAATATGAATAATTCTATAAACTAGAACCCACTGCTCAGCAGGCAACTCCAAAAAAATTGCTTGTGTTTCTGCGGCTGCCTTGCTGGGCAGGGGCCTGGGGCGTCCTTAGCCACACCTTCAGCAGCAGCAGCAGCAGCGAGAGCTCAGCCCAGAACTGACTCATGTCTAATTCTTTAGACGGCACCGTCAATGCTCTCTCGTGAAGAATAAAACAACTGCTGATTTTAAAATGTCAAGACTTAAAAATGCTCCCAACTTTTATTAGTACTAAACATTTTTAATCAAAACATTACCTCTAGTGTATTTGCCGAAAGGACTTCAAAACCTGGAAGACTGCTCATTACTTCCAAATATATTTCTTTAGCATCCAGCGAATTAAGACTCTACAATAAAAGAATATTATAAGCTTTTCGCATAATAATTATATTAAGTGATTTTTATTTTTTCCTTTTCCATAGTTGGAAATCATAGAAGTTAGCTCTTCAAGTTATTTATTCCAAACATTTTCCTTCTTTCCAGAGACACACGTTATTTTTAAAAACAATTATTACATATATAGCTGAGTTATTTCTTTAAAAAACTAAAGATGTAAATTATTTAAAAAATGCCCTTGTGAGGGTTTCTTTAAGTGTACTTTTCTATTTACTGTAAAACCCCTAGAACAACCTGGTGTGACCTCTGAATCATCTGAAAAATCTGGCTTATGTTCAGTTGGCTTTACTGTTAATCTTATTTTCCAGAATGACAATGCTTTACAAATTCCTATGACACTAGATTAAGACCCCTCATGGGAAGTCTCTGGGTGGTGCAGACAATGAACTCACTGGCTGCTGAGTGGAAAAGTAGAGGCCTGACCAAGTCCACCCACAGTTGCCTTGGAAGAAACTTGGCACTCTACCTCTGAAAAACTAGCCATTGAAAATCTGAGGCGCAGTCTACTCTGACGCACATGGGATCCCTTCAGACTGGAGCGGACAGGATGGCAACTGGCTTTAAGACACTTCATACCTCACTTGATAATGGATAGTCTGATGAAAACATAAAACTAGGAAATTAGAATAGATCTTAGAGCCTTTTACACAGATTTAAAAAAACAAACTTACATTTGTACTAACAGATTTTCAGTATGATTCAGATTTAGGTATTGTATTTAAAGCTTTACAGACACACTCCTTCCTAACACACCTCCATTATTCCTGCCCATATTTCCTCTGTCCCTGCTTTTCCCCAGACTTTACTGCTGGCCGAGCTGCCAAGGAAGTCGCTGTTCAACACAGCACAGCGGCAGCGACCCGCAAGGAAGCATACTTGGTGGCTGACAAAACAAAGCTTAATAATTCTGATTTTACAACCACCCTTTCACTTAGTTTCCTATTTTCTGCAAGAACCCTTACATAGATCTTTAGTCATGAACAACCTAAGTTCACAACTGACCTGCTGTGATGTGAAATCTGACATGGGAATGGTGTCACAAAACAGAGATTCTCTTAAAAAATAAAAATGCGGAGTCCACGGTATAAATATTCCAGAGGAGTTATAGGAATTCTTGTTATTGAGGTGTTAAAATGTCAAAATGGAAATTTTTAACACATCATGTCTATAATTCATCGACTTGTCAGGTTCACTATATCTTTAAAAATTGCTTCTTAGAACAAATAGGCTTGACAAAATTGGATGTAGGATTGTTAATAAAAGCTGTAAGAGCCGCCAATAAAATGATCTAAAAAACAAACAAACTGCATCTTAAAAAAAAGAGCACCCGCTAAATGAGGAGCTGATATCAGGGGCTCAAGTGGAAGGCAAATGTTTTGAGGATGATGGTGGCCACAAATGCACAGATGTGCTGACACATGGATGTGTATGTGGATCGTGATAAGAATTGCACGAGCCCCCAATTGAATGATTAAAAAAAGAGCAACCTAGCTAAGTGTGTCAATAACGAATCCACCGCTGCTGTTGGGTACCTGCTACACAGCAAGTGCAAAGGACGTACGTACCAAAGGGGGGCACGCTGTGCCGTCCTCACGTAGGTTGCTGTGTTTGAGCCTACTGCTGCGGTCACCTATCGGTCAACCCCCTCACTGAGGTCTTCCTCTTTACTGACCTTCTTCTCAGCATGACGATGCCCCTTTGCAGGGGCTGGTACTTCCTGATACCATGTCTAAAGTATGCGAGACAGTCTCACCACCCTTCTTTCTAAGCATCATTCCAGCTGTACTTCTTCCAAAACGTATTTGTTCATTCCCCTGGCCAGAACCAAACAAGAAACCCCTAATGCCACTGAGTTGATCCCAACTCATTATGACCCTGTAGAGCTGGTTCTCCACCTTCCTAACGCCATGGTCCTTTGATACAGTCCCTCATGTTGTGGTGACCCCCCCCAACTATAAAATTATTTTTATTGCTACTTAATAACTGTGATTTTGCTATATGATGAGTTGGGCGACCCTGTGAAAGGGTCGTTTGAGGACCGCTGCTGTTGAGGGTTTCCGGAGCTATCAATCAATCATCATAAAAGCTGACAACCTCATCTTTTTCTGGAGGAAGAGCCGGTCGGTTTGAATCACCGACCTTGAGGTCAGCAGTCCAATGCTCAGGCAGCAGCAGCACAGTTCATGGCATATTTAAGATTCTTTGCCAAGACCAAAATTCAAAGAAATTTTCTTCAAACTTCCTTATTTATTGTCGAGCATTCACATGTATATGACATGACATGACATGACTGAAAATATCATGGAATGGATCTGGCTCACCTAAACTCTGAAGGTGACATCTATGCTTAAAAATTTTTTTTTAATTAAAAAAATCTGTTTTAATAGAGATGGCTTTATTAATGTTAAATAGGATCCAGGTAAAGATAAGCCATCCGCATGAAGGAAGCCAGCAGCATAAAGCCATAACGGTTTCCAAAAGGTCTTGGCCACATGGCTCACTATAAAAACGGACATCAAAGGCAATCACACACAATCCTGACGGGCGGCAGGTCAAGTGATCACTGTGGCAGGCAGGACTACAGAAAGGGAAAGGACCAGGAATGGGATGTGTACAGAACCACAGATTAGAAATGCTTACATGGTTGCTTCTGGGGCCCTCTGATCACCTTGGTTGGGGTCTGACAGACTCAGGGCCACGTGGAATGTCCAGGTAAGCGCCAAGGCCAGGACTTGCCGTCCCGGGCTGGCTAAAACCTACCCAAACAGAGCTCATCGCCAGGAGTGCTTCAGTGGCATTGCCCAGCTTGCTTGCGCATACTTTCTGCTTGGGTTAGTTCTTTAAGCTTCCTACTCTCTTTCCTTCCATACCGTTCCATCCCGACCTGGCACAGCAGGTTGGGAGGTCACTTCCACTACTCAAAAGGACCAAAGGGAGGTGAGTGACATGCTCAGGGTTCATAGCTGGTTCACTTGAGAGCATGGCAGGGATGTTGGGAGGGAAATGGAGAGCTAAATACGAGGATAAGAATAACGTTCTAAAACTTGACTGTGGTGATGGTTGTACCACTCGTAATATTGAATTATTGAAGTGTATGATTTGTGAATTATATGCCAATAACACTGTTTGATAGAAAAAAAATTTAAAACAGTGATTCATACCAAAGTGGCTCCAGAAGGAAAGTGGACCATAGTACTTGCTTTAACATCCAAACTTTTACAAAGGTTGTCCTGGACGGCACAGTCCATCCAGCCCACGTTAACAAGACCGTCCTAAAGGGGACAGAAAACAAACAGGACACGTTGTGAACGGACGAAACAAGCTCAGAAATGTGGCTTTACTGAGATAAAAATACAACTTTCCGATTGTAAATTTAAAACTTTTTAAACAGAACACTCAATTCCTTGGTAATGAATTTTTGTTCAGAATCCCCTTCTAGGCGATTGCTTTCACAGTTCTGTATAGGGAAAGTGGGCAATGTCATCAATGTTTATGAAAAAAATCAAACTAACAAAAAAACCTTTTCATTAACTGTCCTTTGCACAAGGATCATATGGTTCACCAGTTGAGTGTCTGTGTGTCTGCATGTGCATTTAACTCAATGCCTTTCCAGTTGTCACCTATTGTGGCTGAGCTCCTTTGATCAGCAAGGTCTTATAAATATGTAATGTAGATCTCTCAAGACTTCCAAGTTCTGAATAAAAATTTTGGACCAGTCAAATTGGTAAACAAAAAGTGGTCTAGCATACAGTTATTTGGGATTCCAGGGGAAAAGAGAAAGAAACAATAGTTGAAATGTTATCAACAGATAAATTTTCACAACTGATGAACTATATTAATCTACAGATTAAACAAGTTCAAGAAGTCTCAAAGAGCATAAGTGAAGACAAAAAACACTAATTTAGGCCAAAGGTGAAACCGTAGTCAAATTATAAAGTTTTGGGCAGTGACTGACAATGAAAGTACATGACAAGATTTATGGAATATTGCTCATTAGTTGAAAGGGCATTTACTGTTATGTATATGTTTATCAGAACAGAAGGATTACAAACAAATGAGATGAATGTTCAAGAACCTGCCATGAAAAATATTTGAAATCAATTGCTACGTGTGTTTAACACGGTGACATAATTTTATAAAATGTCTGATGCTTACCAACATGCCACTAAGCCTGAGTCGTGTCTGAGGAGTCAAGCAATCTGGGGGCGGAAAAAAACTTATGAGGCAACCTGAGGTTATTAAGAGTACAGCTCCACCCACTTTCCCCCAGTTACCATGCTGACTCCAGAGCAAATTACTGGGCTTTCCTGATAAATACTGAGAACATAATTTACCAGATGGATACTGAATCTCATTCTGTATACATACCCTCCTGTTTTATGATGTCTCCTTAGCCTCTCTTAAGGCCCCTGGTAGCTTAGTGTTAGGTTGCTAACCACAAGATCAGCAGTTCAAACCTGCCAGCTGCCCCCTGGGAGAAAGATGGTTTTCCGCTCTGTAAAGCTTTACATCCAAAGGAAAAGTTCTACTCTGTCTGATATAGGGTAGCTATGAGTCGGAACTACCTTGATGGTAGTGAGTTTGGTTTGGGTTTTAATTCCCTCGTTTTTAGCAGCAAGGAAAAAGAGTAATTTTCTCAAGTGTCCCTTTAGGATTTTACTTTCATCTCCTTATCAACAATGTCCCTACCCAAAGGATCTTATGAATTAGGAGAAATGGAATATATCAGACCTATTTGATAAAGACGTGCAAAAAACAAAAAAACAAACACATAGTCATCAAGTCCACTTCAAATCATAGTGACCCGATACAGGGTGTCTAGGCCTACACATTTTCATGGGAGCAGACAACCTCATCTTTCTTCCAAAGAGCGGCTGGTGGGTTTCAACCGGTGACCTTAAGGTTAGTAGTCCAATGATTACCTAACAGCACCAGGAGAGTTCCTCACACAGAACACACAGAGATAGCGAAAATAATTATCTGCAGTGATAAGTAAAACAGAGTTTTAAAGTTTTCATGTGTACATGGATAAAAATCTAAGTGTTAGGCCAAAATGAGACAGCTTTTCAGGGGCAGGCTGGGTTAGGCCGAGTTTCTGCTGCAGGCAATACCTTCTCAAATGGCCCAAAGAGTCTGAGAAGCGAAGCAGGCAGAAAAGACTTAGGTTAAGACTAAACATATAATAATACACTAATGAATTAAGATAGTTTTTAATAATGATACCTTTTCCTTAACCATTCTCATTATTTGAAAGAATTTACAGTTGTGATTTTTGTACAAAGGGAAATGAATTTTCAACTTAATTCAGTAAAGGGAAGGTCCATAGAAATGGGGAGTTGTCTTCTTCAACTATATAATGATATGCGACAAGTATGTATCAATTTTTAATATTCAAAAGTATGGGGAAATATACTTAATTCTGAAATGAATGATAAATAAAGGGCCTGTATAATCTGTCATCTGCTAAATTTTTCCAAACTACTGGAAGGAACAATTTATCATGATATATTAAAATTAATTGTATGCCCACTTACATGTAAAATAACCAAAAAGGTAAATATCCACTAGGCAAAAATTATAATCTTGGATACAATTCATAGTTTCAAGTAGTGTAAAATCCATAGCGGTAGCCCTGTCATACTGTCACTTAAAACTTAAATGATAAGTCTATCATCATAATAAAACAGCAAATAAAATTACCTCTTCCGCTGGAACAAAAAGTGATCAGCCAGCTAATACCAGCAGCAAAAGCAGTTTGGATGGAATTAACAAAGTTTCCTTAAAAGAAAATAAAGCAAATTTATCACCTGTTACTTGATAACGGAAACATTCTTTAAAAGTTTTTTGCTTCTAATCTCACTCTTGCTATCCATTTGAGTAGGACAATTTAACTCACTGAAAGTTCTCTTGGGCACATCAAATTCCTTCTCAGGGAATTCCCCCTTCTTTTTAACTGGAGACTCCAAAATCATTACTTCTCAAAAGGAATTCAGACGGTACGGTCCCTGGGATGTGGACTGTGTTTACTCGTTCAGCAGCCACATCTCTCTCCAGATGCCACACTACAAAGTGCCCATCCTCTTATTAGGTTGATGGAGAAGGACTTCCAGGGCCCCAAACTTACAGAGATCACTTAAGACTTACCATTTCGTATCAAGACAGACTAGATAGGAACTTTAAAAAATGTATTTCCGAACCCTTTCTCTAACTGGGTTGATTTATGTTTTATGCTCTCCTTGAGGGGCAAAGCTCACCTCTGTCACAGCTGTCACTACACTGCAATGTAAAAGTTTACAAATGGTCTCCCTCATTAAAATTCCAAAGCACAAAACAAAAAGCACTGCCAAGCAGTCAGTGCTGACTCACAGCGACCCTACAGAATAGGGTAGAATTGCTCTTGTGGGTTTCCGGGACTGTAACTCTTTATGGGACAGAAAACAGTTACCATTACATTCAAAACAGTTACCAGTACCATTATGTACTATGTACATAAATGCACGGTATTTAACTGAGATAAAACTGGTATTCAATGGATAAAACAAATATCCCATCAGCCACGAATACTGTGGAGGTCATTTCATGGATACTTCTGAATATTTATATATGTAACTGTTTTCGATTGATAAATTAAAAACCTAGGATTAGAAGAGTTCTTAAACTTCAAAATTATACTGGATAGGCATGAATTTACTGTCTATATACTTATGAAGGCAATGAAGCATTTGCATAATAAAACATTTAGCTTTCAGAGTTGATTTTTCCACCTAATCCAAACTACCTCATCCCCATGTGCCACATCTCGATGGTTTCAGCCTCTGAAGAATTCATTTGTTAGATGCCCACTATTTAATAGGGGTTGGGGCCAATGACACATTTCCCCTTTATAGGGCCCAGAAACGCCACCACTAGAACAAAATATCACCACCGGAAAATGTGAAAATACTCATTTCAAAGTATCTGTGAAATCAAGCAAGTTAGGAAAATAACATTACCTGCCGATAACTCGGTCACAGTGCTTCTGACATGCTGCATGGCAAACCTCACTAAATCTTCCTTGGATCTGTCACCATGATATTTCACTGCAGTCTGTTTTTGTTTAACACAAAAAGAAACATCCTTTACTTTTTCTTTTTAAAGCTCATTAAAAATGTCAAATACTTTTGCTCTGACATTATGTTGAATGATACAGGAAGACCTGTCCATCATTCCACAGTACAGCATAGCTTCAAATAAACACTCTGCAGAATCTAACTGTACAGAATCCATGGAAGACAGTTTAATAATACTCTTCCCAATCACTTCCATTTAGTTTCACCATTGAAAACTGATTTAACAAATAAAAAGGAGACTGGATATTTATATTCCATGATTTAATAGCTATAAACCATGAAGTACACATATTGGTAAATGATGCTTTTTAAGACAGAAGCTGGAATTTGAAAATATTGAATTCAGAAAGATAGCAAAGTCAAAGTAACAGCACGTAAAAGTATTCCTAATTCGGTCCAAGAAGGTTTACTGTAACTACAAAGACTCGCTGAAGGTCCTAAAACACAACTTAAAAATAAAAACACCTCAGAAGTCGACAAATCATACCTTCTCTAGAATTTCATTTGTCATTAAATTCCACAATTAAAAAAAATCCAGCATTAGTCCTTACCATTCCAGATCTGAAAATGAGGAGGCTGGGGTAACTCTTGACTCCCTTCAGTTGGCACAGCATCCTATCGTCTCCACAGTTAACAGCTCCAATCCGGAGCAGCCCGTCCACTTCTTTGGCAAAGTCTCTCCACTACGAGAAAGCAGCAGCACACGTTCTCCTGAGAGTGCATTCTTCCCCACGCATTCTTTACGAGGGGGGTTTTAATCAAATATTTAAAAGACAAAAACAACGACAGCAACAACAGCCGAAAACAAACCTAAAGTAACAGATCAACTAGAACTAAAGACACTGAAGTGGTAAGCAAGATGTAAAAGCGTAGGTACCGTGGGAGCTAGATCATGGCAGTGTGAACATCCCGGGGAGTAAAAGTTGACAAACCACAGTTCTCCAGAATTAACAGCGGCATCTAAAAGTACAGAATTAGTTATTTACTAAATGTTCATGAGTATTTTACCTTAAAAAAGCTTTCTTTTCGGTGGAACTGACTTTTTTAAAAAATGCAGTATGTTATAAATCATTAATGACACCATTATATTTTGTATGTAAACATTTTGTTCTGACAAAGAAGAAAATATTTCAGTTCTCAAACAGTGTCCTTGGTTTTATAAAACCTCTCTGAAGCCTACACTTGACCAGTACAGCCCACGTGCCCATGAAGCTGGAGAGAAGGGCAGAGGCTAGTGGCGGGGAATGTGGTTCCGCCCAGTAGTTGGGGCAATTGCTTTAAAATCCAAGTGAATCAAATAGTAGACTCACATGATAAAGTATAACGGAAGATGCAAGGAATAATATGGAATCCTTGCTGCTAAATAAGAGATTACCCTGGGAAATTGTTTTGTTTGAAAAAGCATGAAATCAAGGTTTTTAACAATTAAAACCATCAATACAGATTTGCTGAAACAGATTTGCCAGACAGAGAACGTTTAGTCAACAACGCGTTATCCACGCGAATCTATCGCTTCCTTCCTGGGGGGTCTGGAAAGTTTCAAGGGCGCTGCACAAGCAGACAGGCTCCCTCCTGGATTACGAGATAAAGAGCACCCGAGGTCTTCATTGCTAGGTGGGTGCTATTTTGCCCCCCTTTCTGAAAAGGGAGCAGTAGGCCCAGAACGTTTGGTGCCCCATGATCTGTAGGATCCCCTGACACAAGTAAATGATCTGATCCACTTCGACATTATAATAAGGCAGCAAAACACTCTCTTCTATTTGCACACCAATTTCTAAGAATAAGCACAGGCAATTTCAGCTCCTCTTTAACTTCTTGAATTTGCCTGTGGAGTCCCTATTTAGACTGGCCTGGATAACATCTTCTATTGTTGAAATACTATCTTGAACTTGTTTTTAATCATTAACGTGTTGATAAAATAATGCATTATAATGTAGAGAAAGATAACATGTTTCATAAAAAGGATGCGGATGCACAACGTTATTTTCTGTCCTAAATACGAACATTCCAGGGTTCCATTCCTGGGAAAGGTGCCTCATGTAATGGGATGGACACTCCCATCGCAAACTGGAAAAGTAGGCAAAATAGGAAAAGGCATCAGCTTATCAAGGTGCCTCTGGATAGATTGTAACCATTCACCTTCTGGCTAATAGTAACACTTCACAATTTATGCCTCCCAAGAACTTCATGGGGCCATAGGACCAAACATGACACTCAAGGCACATTTAAGAAACAGCCCTGGAAATAAAGCTGAACTGGAAATGACCAGCCCACTCAAGGTCCAGAACTCCATTTCTAAGTAATTTTAATCTCTGTATGGAAAAACCCGATCTGAGATTGTCAGTGACCAGATAGAAGAAAAGATAACTCTTCTCTGAAAGAAAACATACATTACCTTAAAATAGCTTTTATAATTATCTGTAAGTAACACACAAAGACAACTGTGGAGCCAAAAACTAATAGAGAGGACAGCAGTAGACAGACCCATACCAGGTAGGCTGCGTGACACTGACACACGTACAAACTGAAGCCACTCGCCATGCCGGCCAGATCCCGTTAGCTGCTGCCGCTGCTTTAACCCTGTTTTTTTAAATCCTTTAGTTGGGGGTTCTTACGGCTGTTATAATACTCCATACATCAGTTCTATCAAGCATATTTGTACATGTGTTGCCATCATCACTTTCTAAATTCCTTTAGCTTCTTAAAAAAATGAGGATATTGGTGATACAGTGTGTGTGGCTCTTAAAAAACAACAACTGTAAAATATCTGAAGAACTAGGAATCTAATGCAATATTTGTAATTTTCTAAAATGCAACAAAAAAGAGTATTTTTATAATTTGAGTTTTCATGTTGATTTTCATACCAGTCATAAGCTAAGGCAAAACCAAATTCAGGGTCCCAGAGCTAATTCTGACTCAGCATCCTTAGATAAGGTTTCCGAGGCTGTAAGTCTTTACAGGGGGCATACATCTTTTTTCTCGATGAGTGGCTGGTAAATGAAAATCCTTGCCCTTGCAAGTAACAGGCTAACGTTTAGGCAACAATGCCACCAGGGTGCCCACACTAAGCATAGGTCGCATTAAGTCTGCCTCCAAAATAACCACTTTACTTAGCCAACAAGGAAAAAAAGTGTTTGTCTGTTTTTAAATTAAGTTTGCAGCAAGTTCATCTGGCATCTAAGCCAGCCCCGAAATGATGAGGCTATGTGTTAGGTTTAGCTCATGTTTTAGCCCTCTTACTTAGTACACACACGTCTGCATGTCCCTGCAGTCACAGCCATGCTTTGGTGACGGTGCACCGCCTCACTGTATGTCATTCTCTTTACCACTTGCTGTCAGGGTGGGTCCGACTCACGGAGACCCCAGGTGTGTCAGAGTGAAACTGCCCCCAGGGCTGCTCAAGAGCTGGCTTTGCAGAAGTCAGCTTTCTTTCTAGGCCCCTCTACGTGGCCACGAACATCCAACTTTTGTTACGGAGGAGCACATTAACCACTTGTACCAGCGAGGGTTCCCTTTTTCATTTTAACACATTATCTCTCTAAAATCGGAAAAATAAAATGTTTTTGTATCAAACACATTTGTTCCCAAGAGTTTTAGAAAAGATATCAAACTTGTTAGAAATCACCTGCCCCCCAAACTTACCAAATTCTCTTCTCTCCAATGTTATGATTTCAGGATCGTCGTCATAAATACCTAATTGCAAAAGCATAAAATGAAAACATAAAACTCACTCTGGAGTCCTAACTATGCCAAAATCAGACTACTGTACTAAATCTCAAACTTGAAGATTATATACCAAACTGCCAAGAGAAAAGCTAAAGTAAGTAAAAGCGTTTGTGACTAAATTGAAGAACAATCTAAACATATTAACTTCCTAAAATGGACTATTACAGGTGAAGGAGGTTGGGTATGGTCTCAACATTCAACTCATTTCATCTGCGAAGAAAAACTTTTATTATATATACCTTAAATATACTACTTTGAAACACTTAATATACCCAGTGGAAGTTGCAAAAATAGAAAACTTTTGTGTACCTTCCAACCCAGCTTCTTCTACGTAGCTGCAGTTCAATATGAAGGCCAGGAACATGACACTGGCTCCTTACTGTTGACTGGACTACAGTCAGGTCACGCTCTTTGTAAGAAGTGGTATCACTTTTAAAATATTTTCCACCACCAAGAACATATGCAGAGGAAGAAACAAACTCATGTCCTAAATATAATGATCAAAATCATGCCAAGGGGAAGTTTTCTTCTTATTAACATATCAAATTCTCCGATCATATTAAGAATGGCTATCACACCAGGGGTCAGCCACCGGGCAGGTCGCAGAACAAACACTGGAAGCTTTGCAGAATCCAGGGTCTCTGCCGCAACTACTCAACTCCGCCCCTGTGATCCCCAGCAGCTGGGGACAATACAGGAAGCAAGAAGTGGGGTTGTGCCCCAATACGTTTGTTTATCAACAAAGGCTGGATAGGCCTTGGGGATGTGGTTTGCTAACGACTGATAGGCTACTGAAGTGAGAGCGTTGACTTGAAATTCATGCTATGAATAGACAGCGAGTCTTGAGAAACAAAGCCCCAGGTATACATTTACAGTGTTTTCATTTAGTGAAGTGTCATACTACAGTCCTTAACTCCATTTGAAGCTCGTTAATGATTAGCAAAAGTATCAGATACTGGCATGCTCCCTTCCTGCCTCGATACCCAGGTTTACCGTCACTCTCCCTGGCTTTTCTACTTCCTTCCTCTGCTTCTGCCGCCTTTCTTACTCCTGTCACCCACATCAGCTATGACTAATAAAGGCTTCATAGAAGGTAAGCTGGAGAGATCACTGTTAAAGCTTAGGAACAATGACTGTCTAAAAGACATCGAAAGGCTTTAATATTTAACTTCTAAAAAGCTTTTTTCGTTGAATAGCTATCTTCATTTTAAAATTACTTAGTCAGATAGTGACCAATATAGCTTTATCTCTAAATATCCACTTTTCATCCTTTTGTACGCCACTCCCCGGCATACTAAAGAGAGGGTCAACGTGATGTGGACTATGTGGGTTAAACGGTGAAGCAACATAATCCAGACGGTGAGACTTTTCTAAATTCACTCACATACAAACGCATCCTACCAAAGTCGTAATGGTAGTAGCTCCAACTTTCATACTGGCTTCTTCCTTGATTGTCTGCAAGCCCCTTTTCTCCGTACTTGTCATACTTCTTCCGCAGATCTTCATCTTTGAGAACTTCATACGCCCTATTAATTTTCAAAAACTCACCATGTGCATTTGGATTATTCTATGAAAAAAACGAGAAACAACAGTGGCTTCAGATACATAATCCAAGTCCCTTCCAAAGCTAAATGTAGATCTAATTCAATCCTGAGTTTTCTGGAGGTTAGCTAGCAGATAAGGTGTGTAGGTGTGAGGATTGACTTGTGCTTAACTATTAACCTACAGGTTGGTGGTTCCAACGCAAGGAAGACAGGTCTGATGAGCTGCTTCCACAACGATTATACCCAAGAAAATCCCAGTCCCAGTCCCAGTCCCACTTGGTAACACCTAAGGTTGCTGTGGGCTAGAATGAACTCGGTGGTGGCAGGGGCATGGCGGGCAGGAGGGCATGGGTGGAAATAAAAAAGTATTTTCAAAGAAACTATCAATTAAAAAAAAGGAAAATGAGAACTGAGTTTTTAGACGGTTGAAAGATATGATTACACAATATCAGTCATTTATGAAATGTTTCTGAGAACAAAATGATTACTAAGCATGTTCAGACTCAATCTTTTAACCATTTGTTAACCTCAAAGGCATTTTTAAAGGAATAGATGTGACCTTCTATCTAAGGTATATATTTATTATGTAAATAAAGGCATATATTTCAATTCAATTTCAATTCATCAGATAAATTAAGAACCATTTCCACAGGAATAATGAAAAACTGGTCAGAAATGTGATTTATTACTGTATTTAACTGTTTCATAGAAATGCTTTCAATCAATTTCTGAATAAGGGAAAGAGTCCTGGAGGCCTGAGGAAGAACCCCTCTAAACCGTAAGGGGAGCCGTCGGTTCCCATAGAGACGACAGCCTAGAACACCCCATGAGTTGGCACAGACTGTGGCAAGGAGCTTGGATAAGAAAGGTCTCAGGTCTTTCATAAGGAAACTTAAAAAAAAAAATCATATGCTGAAATTTTAAAGAAAAACCGTAAAAAGAACAATGCAGATTTTTGGAAAAGATTACCAACTAGCAAGGTTTTGAAACAATTGGGTTTTCTGCTTAACTTCAGAAAAGTAAATGATCTTTATTTTAAAAAGTCTTAACTAGAAAATGAGAAGCCCGTAACACAAAACCATATCTTTCTCCTTGCGAATGCTGAGTACCAAATATTACTAAGAAAAAATCAATGAAGCAAATAATAAAAATAACAAAACTGACACCACATTCACTTTCAGAAGTTACAATATTAAATACCTATTACTGGTATACTAAGTTTTGGGTACACTCAAGTTGCAACCAATAATAGTTTCTAATTTTAGTCGGGGAGAAAGTACTAAAAATCAAAGCATGCTATTATTAGTCATTACTGCTATTTTTAGCAAGACATTTATTTTCCAAGTTCTAAACCAAATAATTTTTCTGTTATCATCTGATCTGAACCTACTTTAAGTACTAAGCAAACCACAGATACTATTGTTTCTATTGGAGGAGTATCTTTAGTAGAGTTTTTGGCAAGAGCTTATAAATTACTAGACAATTGCATTTGGGGACTGATGTCCCTTCACGCCATTCTAAAGCAGAACGTACTGCCTTTTCTATTTTCTTAGCATAGCAGCTGCATGATGATTTTAGACTTCTGAAGCAGGAATTTACAGTAATTTAAGATCAAAGCATCCTAACTTGCTAAAATACACGAAGCAGATAGATCTTAAAAAGAAAGTTTTACTCACTGGATTTTTATCAGGATGTAACTTCAGTGCCAATTTCTTGAAAGCTTGCCGTATTTCTCTGCTGCTTGCTGTTTTGGAAATGCCTAGCAAACTATAAAAATCCTGATCCGTGCCTACTAGAATGGCCATATACACTACTAAAAAACAGAGAATGATCTTTTTCAAGTCTCTGACACAGTCACTTTTATTGAACCAGGCACCCATTCTGTTTCTTCTAAAAGTTCCGCTTTAGGTGAGCGTTGAGACACACTGCCGGTTCCACGTTGATATCGTTGATACCGCATGCAAGTTGGCGGCCCGCTGTTCACATTACTCCAAGGGTGAGTCAAACGTCACAAACCGTCCCCCAAAAGGTTAACCTACAGAGAGAAAGCCAGACAGTCAAAATACATTTAAATACAAAGTAGCAATGACACCATGTGTTTATCAAGTGACCCAGTGGGTAATGCACTTTCCATTACATGGTAAATCGGGGGTGTAGCAGGCTCTACGCTCCACTGCTTCCAAGCAGCTAGATCACTGAAAGCACTCAAGACAGCCCAGAAAGGGTGGTGACGGTCGTGGCTGGCTGGAGTATTTAAAACAAAACCAAAACTTCTCACAACAAAAAGCCCCATCCACAGATCCACACCAGAAGGGTAGGCAAAAGCGGCTTCCTTCCTGTTTTCTACTCGGCTGAAGCGGAGTCTTTTTGTGGCACTTTCCCTTTTTAACGTCTTCTTCACCCTTCGCAGGCTGCCACTCTTCTTGTCCATCAGACTGCACTTGCAGGAAAGGTCATTCGGACTCACAGTGCAGAGGCTGATTCTCCACAGGGCCTGGACTTCTCCCGTAACCCTCTACAGACGGCACTTCAGCAGCCTGCAATCACCTCATCGACGTGAAGGTGGACAAATCATGGAGCTGCACGTTAACAGCGCAACCTCAGCGCACCGTTTGTTAGGTATTAATAGACGCAGGAGAGCAGAGACAAAGAAGTGTGGCATGGCCTGCTCACTGTTGGGCACAGAATCTTCCCATCACCTTTCAACTTGTCTGCTTTAAAGATCTGCGAGCTTTGAAAAATGGAACTTCCTAGGATCCCGCTGCTCACTTCTCCCAGTGCACTTCGACCCTACCCTTTCCGCCTTACCTGGGAAAGCTCGTCAGCTCGTCCCACCCTCCTTTCAATCCCAGGAATGCTGTCTTTGTAAGCTACGGAGACAAGGACTAATGCCCGTGGACACTCGAGCCGCGTTGGGGGAGAGAAGGGCTTTCCAGTGGATAACGTGTTGGAGCCTGGGACTGCCACCGCCGGGTGGGCGTGGCGGCCGGGCGCACCCCGTGCAGACCTGCGGGATGGGTGGCGACTGCAGGGCCGGGCACCGCGGATGCCCCGTCGGGCGCCCATCCCGGCGGGATGCGGGGCGGGGGAAGAGCCGGGGATGCGCGAGGCAAACTTTCTCCCGCGGCCGATGGCGCCCCGCGCCGGGGTCCCCGGGCGACAGCGTGACCCTGGGGCAGCGAGCGAGCAGCGGACAAGGCGCGCGAGCCCGCGGGAGCCGCGCGGCCGGAGGCTCAGGTGCAGCGCCCGGGTCGCCCCTCCCTGGCCAAGGGCCCCGGCCCGGCCCCTGCCCACCTCCGAGCAGCGCGGCCGTCTCCGGCTGCCACTCGCCAGTGCCCGAGCGCGGGAGGCGGGCCCTGCGCGGCCGAGGCCGACGGCGCGTGCCCCGGGAGCGGGAGCGGGAGGCGCGCACTCCCGGCCGCCGGCCGGCCGGCTCCGCTCGGGACGGGAAGGCGAGCGGCCGCGGCGAGGTCCGGTCGGCTCCACAGACGCCGGTCCGCACGGCGGGGCCGGGGCGGGGCCTGCGCGGGGCATTGTGGGAAAGGCGTGGGGGACGCTGCGCGGGAGGGCGGCATCCCGGCCGGGCGGGCGCGGCGGCGGCGAGGGCGCCGCGGGGTTAGGTTGACGTGTCGACTGTTCGAGATCCGGCTCCGGCTCCGGCTCCGGCTCGAGCCCGGCCTGGAACCCGCCGCGCCCCGCGCCCCGCGTCCCGCGCCAGCACAGCCGGCGCCGCAGGGTGGAGCAAGGCCAAGTCCGTCCCTTCCTGGTCCCGTTGCCATGGTGACAGGGAAACCCGGGACGATTGCCACTTGCGAGTTCCCAGTGACCCTGTTCTCCCCGAAGGGAAGTTGAGTTGTAGAGCGTTTGTCTGGTTAATTGGTGAGTCAAAAGGGACATTTTGCGCGAAGTTTGACTAAAGTGACATCGATCGCAGTGTCAGCCTAGCGGGCTGCAGAGGCAATGAAACCACTGGTGAAATAAAATATTTGCAGTGTCGCACCAAAGGAGCCCCGTTGGTGCATCGGTTAAAATGCCCCACTACTAGCCAGAAAGACTGGTTCGAACTAACCGTCCCCATGGAGTGGGAAAGATATGGCAGCTGGCTTCCTTTAAGATTATGTACTGTCAGGGCGTTCCATGATGCTCACCTTTCCAACAGATCTCTGAGGACAAAATAGGTACATAGAAATGTGAAGGACGCTGATGGTGCCCGGCTATCAAAAGATACAACATCTGGGGTCTTAGAGGCTTGAAAATGAACTGAGAATCAATCTAGCTGAGAAGCAACAAAGCCTATATTGAAGAAGCACACCAGCCTGTGTGATCACAAGGTGTTGAAGGGATCAGGTATCAGGCATCATCAGAACAGAAAACCATATCATTGTGAATGAGGGGGAGTGCAGAGTGGAGACCAAAGCCCACCAGTAGACAACTGGACATCCCCTTAGAAGGGTTGCGGGGAGGAGACGAGCCAATCATAGTGCAGTATAACAACGATTAAACATACAACTTTCCTCTAGTTCTTTAATGCTTTCCACCATCCCCTCTACCTTACAATTTCTACCTGACAAATCCAGATAGACCAGAGTATGTACATGGGTACAGATAAGAGCTGGAAACACAGAGAATGCAGGAGAGAGAAACTCAGCAGGACCAATATTGAGAGTAGCCATACCAGGAGGGGAAGGGGAGAAAGAGGGAACTGATCACAATGATCTACATATAACCCCCTCCCGGGTGGATGGACAACAGAAAAGCGGGTGAAGGGAGACATCTGTCAGTGTAAGACATGAAATAATAATAATTTATAAATTATCAAGGGTTGGGGAGGGGGAATGAGAAGCTGATACTAAGAGGGGAAAAATTAAGAGCTGATATCCAGGGCTCAAGTGGAAAGAAAATGTTTTGAAAATGATGATGGCAACAAATGTATAAATGTGCTTGACCCAATGGATGTATATATGGATTGTGATAAGAGTTGTATGAGCCCCCAATAAAATTATTTAAAAATAAAAGGGATTATGGCCAGGAAAATCCTGCTATAGAGCTGATGGCAAAGGGTTTGGTTTTGCTTTTGAGCATTATCAAGTACACTCTGGCTTCCCTGTCATGCTAGATAGAAACTGGGGAGTTATCCAACTTCCTTTACCTCCCAAAGATACGGCACAGAGCTAGAGCAGTAGATCCAGACCAATGGAAGGAATCACATGGCAGTCATGAAAGTGAACAGAGGGCGAGGAGGATGGCTGTTACAAAGCCAAACCAAATATAAAATATATGAGTGGTAGGTCACATTCACGGGTAATAAACATCAGTGTATCAGAAATTGGCCCTACCTACAACCGAGAAGGCACAATGCATCGTGGGTCTCTGCGTTTTAGAGGTAGCATAGTCTTCATTTGGGATGTTGTATGTTGTATAGGATCCAGGCCTCAACTAATTTGAGGGGGCTTTAAAGAGTCTGTGAAAAAATTGTATCTTTTAATTCTATCTTTCCACGAACTTTTTGAAGTCCCTTCCCATACACACATACCCATATAACAAAACAAAGAAAAAGTACTGAAAACAATCACAGCCCTCTTTTCCTTGTGATTCTTTCTAATCCTTAACCCTCTTCCACCACCCAGTCTGTATTCCATCTGCCCCCATCAAGCACAGTAGACTAAAACTAAACTGCTGAGTCAATGCCAACTCATATTGACCTGATAAACCAGGGTCGAACTGCCCCTGTGAGTTTCCGAGATTGTAACTCTCTTACGGGAGCAGACAACCCTATCTTTCTCCCACAGAGCAGCTGACTTTGCAGTTTGCAGCACGATGCATAACCACCATACCACCAGGGCTCCTCTCAAGTGCATTAGCTGATTTTAATTCTTTTCCTGGTGAGGCAACTCAACCATTCCCCAAAGTTCTGGGTCACATGGAGTAACATCAGAATTAGGTTGCTATAGTTTTCCATTGATGTAATCACAAGTCAGTATGAAGAGATTTCCTAATGGATCTCCTGTATTCCAGACATATTCTTCTTTACTTCCATTATATATCAGTCAGATATCCCCTTGGTAATCAGGATCAATCACAACAGCCAATATGGTAACTCCCTTCTTTGTTGATCCACAAACAGGAGTAGCCCAAAGTGGCTGGGAGGTGGGGTGAGGGGGCGGTGGGGGAATGAGGGGACTGCTTAAGTTCCAGTTGAATGGAATTAGTGTTGCATTTCCTGGAATCAGTGTTGTATATTCCTGCCTTTGGAACTAAGCCTTTTAGACCCGTAGAGCATAGAGTTAAGGGGACATGAAGCAAAAATTTTGCAAGTACATCATTGGGGGTAATATCCAGCCATTGGTTCCTGGGCCCGTGAATCCTGGCTCTGGAAGAAAAAGCACCATATATCGGGCACTCTTTTAGGGCACATACAGCGTTCTCCAGAACCTCCCCCGGACCTGGCAATGCATTGCCACTTAGTTGGGCCTGTAATTGTGTCTAGATAGTCTATCAAGCCATCTGCTTCAGGACCCCAGTGAATTCCATGATTCCATCACTACACTTAATTTGCTCTGAAGAAAGTTCCTTGATTGGAGGCAATGCTGTGTGGAATACCACGATGGTGGTCAGATGTTCTATAAATCCACGACCGGTAAATTTGGCAGAAGCAAATTTATATCCAAAGTGTCTATTAAGAGCAAACCTCTGCCTTTTCTATGATGGATATGGTCCTTTATAATCAATCTGCCACCAGCTTGCTGGCTGGTTACACTGGGTAAACAAATCCCCATTTGTCTCCATTTTGGGGGTTTGCAGTTAGTCTCTTCTGATGATAGGGCACTCAGAAGTGGCTGTCACCAGGTTGACCTTGATGAGTGGAAGTCTATGTTACTGAGCCCCCTGCATAACACCCATCCTTGGCACCAGGGCGACTTTGTTCATAAGATCATAGCATAATAACAGGAGTGACCGGGAAAGAGGTTGACTGTTCATTTTGTTTAGCATGACAGCCAGATATTTAGAAAGATGGCCAGATGTTTGACTGAATACTAATTCATGGGCTGTGGCCAACAGTGTGATTGGATGGTTAGACACTTAGAAGAAATATGGCTAGAAAACTGGGGACAAGGATGTATTGGGGGAAAACATGGGAATAGATGTCTCTAAATGGGTGAAAGAAGTGAAGGTGTTTGTGTGTCCTGTGAATGCCCTCAGCAGAGGATCAGATTATGCATACTCTGGGTATGAACCAGGTACAGTGATCAATCCTCTGGACACTGAGGGAATTTCTTGTCTCCACTGTCTCTCAGGGAGGTCTTAGGGGGTTTAGTTCTGCTGTCCACTTCCAAGTGGTGTCTGCATATTTTGCAGAACCATTTGTAAACCAGGCACATCGTTTCTCTTCCTTAGTCAACTGACCATAAGGAAACCCTCATGAGAGTATCTAGTTGAGTTCCTTGTCTCTGCCCGTATATCTTATTTGGGGGTAAAATCAGGCAGGCCTAGGGACTCAGTCTCCCTTATCTATGAAAAATATTACGATGCTCTGAAAAGATCAATCTAGAATCTCCAAAAAACCTAATTCACTGCCAAGGAGTCAATTCTGACTCAGCAACTCTATAGAACAGGATAGAACTTTCCCTACTAAGTCTTCAGGAGTAGAAATCCACATCTTTTTTCCACGGCGCATCTTGTAAATTCAAACTGCAGCCCAGCCTAGCCCACTACATTGCGGAGGCTCCTAACAACCTAACATCGAGGTAGTCTGGAGCATGAGGCCTGCGTTGCAAAAACAATTAAAAAGCCAAACTCACTGTCATGGAGTCAATTCTGACTCATACCTGGTGCCTTTGTGGGTTTGCAAGACAGTTCCTCTAAGGAAGTTTAAAGCCTCCGCTTTCTCCTGCTGACAGACTGGTAGTTTTGAACTACTGACCTTGAAGTTAGCAGCCCAGTTCATAATCGATATGCCACTAGGGCTCCTCAGGTGAGCACTAATATGCCAATCAAAAAGTCAGCAGCTTGAGCCCACCAGCTGCTCTGTGGGAAACGATGAGGTTGTCTGTTCTGTAAAGATTTATAAAGCTTTGGAAACCTCTATCTAGGCTTGCTATGAACTAAAATGGACTGGGTGGCAGTGGTTTTGGTTTTAGAAAATATATATATATATATATATATATATATATATATATATATATATATATATATATAGCTGTGAACTATTTTAGACACAATTATGGCCTCATACAGATGGTCTCTGTTACCCTGGTTATTTGTTGTTTTCTTTTTCCAGTGTGGGAAACTGAGAACCAGGAAGTGAGTATATACAGACAAATTCTCTATCCTCATATTTAAAGAGTCTGGGAGGCAGATTCTAGTGGTGGAAGGCCTTCACCTTTATGAGTTGGAGATGAATCCCAGTCATATTCTCCTAAATAAAAGTTTTCCCCCATAATGTCACAATGCTCCTCCCCCCATAATAATAATGCCAACTGAAAGATATTCCTATTAAGTATGTGGCTGCTGTCTCATACAACCAGAGGCCATCAGCCTTGGAGAGCAATCAGATCCTAGTGTCCACCCCATCCTAGGCACAGCTAACTCCCTTCTGATAAGAACCACAGATTGTTCCCCTGGAGAAGAGTTCAGGGCCACCTCAGGTCAAGCCATCTCAGGAGCAGCCAAGGTTAAGCTGCCATCTTACCTCTAGAACCTGCCCACCTGCTTACGTATGTGCTTTTCTGTCATGTGTATGCCCCTAGGACCTCCTGTTATGTGTATGCCGCTAGGACAGCCCCTTCCTGTTATGTACAGGGTTACCAGTACTTGCTCGCTCTCTCCCTGGTTCCCAGCTCCATGGAAGAGGTGAGGCCTTTAGTTTACCCTTTAATTACACAACCACCCCTTAGGACCCATTCGATTGTAGAGGCTGGTCCACCACAGTCTTGCTTAACAAAGGGCATCCATAAAATATATTTGAATAATTTTTTCCCTCTAGAACAAATCTCATAAGCTTTCCTATGAGACCCACAGCAGATTAGGTGAAAAAAAAATCTTCATCTTGGGGGAAGATTGGTCCCAGCTCACCACTGGGGTCCTGCCTGTGTGTCCCTTTGTTTTATTGTCCAGGGCGGCAATTAATAGCACTACACTCTCAAAGCGGCACAACACAGAACAAAGCTACGCATGCTCGAATGGCTGCAGAATTTTATGCTGTTCGGAGAATTATCAAAAATTTCCCTTACAGGTGACCACTCATTTCACAAGGAAGTCAACTGTCAGTGTCTACTTCACGAGTAGGGTCTAGTTTGATACTTGGGGGTGGCATTTCTTTCTTACCAATAAGCAACCTGTGTTCTCCATGAGACCCTTGCAAGACCCACCCAAAATGCACACCCAAAAAGTCAGAGGATTGTTACCCGAAATGCAAATATTTACCATGGTGTGATATAGCCAATTTACTCACTCCAAGTTAGTGGGAGAAATAGAACTTTCTATTAGAGGTGGACACCAGTGGGGAGCCCAACAGTAAAACAGGCTGTCTTTGTAATGTCCTCTTTGAAATCAGCAGACATAGAGAATATATATCTTTTACTTTTGAATTTACATTTCGGAGAGTTGTATATAGATGTATTACATTAACTTAGGTTTCAAGCTAACCATGGAAACACAGTTGATCATGAACAAGCAAAGAGCTAGCAAATACAGTTCTTTTAAGTCTTAGACCTTTTTCAGGATGCCACTGTTGACTAACTAGTTAGCAGGACCTACCTTTAATCACTAAGTCAGGTAAACAAGAGAAGACTTTCAGCATCATCTTGTCCCCTCCAGGTGATATCCTCCTCTAGCCTATTTGTCGTACAGAGACTGCATTACGTACCTTAGGTCAGCTGCACTTAGTAAGGGTTTTCTTTTTGAATTCCACTAAAATAACTTAGGTCACACAACCAACACTTAGCAACAGTGAAGTGGTGCATTCAGGTTCTCAGGATTTTGGTCAAAGTACTGATATTCCTCATGGACCCCTTCCCCACCAAAGTGTGCCTAAGCTCACTGTGTTAGTCCAGGTTGACTAGAGAAAGAAATTCATTGATATATACACACACATATACATATATATGAACTTTATATAAAGAAGTAATATCCATCAATAAAACATCTTAGCCCAGTTCAGATGACGTCCATAAGTTTAATATTAGCACACGAGTCTGATATTAACCCAGTTCTTCCTCTTCAGATGCACACAGCACTTGCCATGATGCCAAATGCAAGAAGATCACAGGGTGGTGGGTGGAAAGTCCTGTGGGTCCAGTGGCGGTGGACACATCACCAGGAATGTGTAGCAGAGAGACAGTGTGTCCTGCCTCCAGGGAGGAAGAGAAGAAAAATTCCAGTTTTCTCATGAGAAGGCCATGCTCACAAGGAGGCATTCATCAGACTGTGACTTGATTGACAGACTAGACCCCATTCCTGTGACCTACTTGTCAAGTTGACATGAAATCATGTAACTACCATATTCATAGTGACTCAGAGCTCCTTGGAAATAGAATTACCCCCACTAAAACCCAAAGAACATTATTTTCCACATTTTCTGTGGGTCTATGTGTTAGTCTGGGAAGACTGGGAACACAAATCCACAGAAACTCATATGTATATAAGAGACAGTTTTATATAAAAGGTAAGTGTACATTAAGAAAGCATCCCAGCCCAGTGCTGTCCAAGCCCGTAAGGCCAACATTAGTTCATATCTGACACCAATCTGCAAAGTCCTCCTCAATCTCACAACACACACACACACACACACACACACACACACACACACACACACAATGACGCCGATGGCAGGGGGAAAGCTGAATCAGTGAGTGTGTAAACATCTCAGTGCTGGCAGGGGTCTCCACACGGGTGCTCCAGCACACAGGGCTGTAGGGCAGGTCCATGAGGCTTCTCCTCAACGATGTCACACAGGAAGTGAGCCTTGCCAGCTGAAGCAGGGAACTGGCTAAGGCAGCTGCACCCTGGTCCGACCATCAGAAAGCAAGAGATCTGAGAACCACAAAGGCGAGGCTCACTGAGCCATTTATCTCTCCGCCCTTCAATTAACCCCGCATGTGTTTATTGGCCAGATTGGCACAAAAGCCTTAACTCTCACAGTCAAGAAAACCTAGGCATACAGATCTGGAGATGTAGGTTAACTGTCTGCAAGAGAGCAGACCAAGTGTTTTCAAATAGAACAAATAAACGACTCCTCACTCACACATAACGTTCAACACAATTTTTAGAAAGAAGAGGCACCAATGGAAACTCATGTTCTTAGAGTGATCGCTAAAATTCCAATTGATTTCTAGTACTTTCACGTTAAGCCACAAACCTCAAACTAGTATCTTGAAAAGAGAGAAGGGGGAAAAATCACATCAAATTACAAATTGGAGTATCACTACACAGCATCTGTCAAGCCTGTGACAAAAATGACATAGCCAAATTGACATATTACTGTAACCATCAGAGTTGAGAAAACTAAGGCACAGTGTACAGGAGAACTGGAATTCACCCGTGGGCAGCCTGGATCCAGAGTTTGTGATCTTATTGTGAGTCCAGAATAATTAAAAAAAAAAAAAAAAGAGCAAAATGGAAAATTAAGCAGGCACCAGATGATAGAGGGATTTTATATCATGGTTAAAAATATGCGGTATATCTTTCAGACAAGGAAACTATTTTTCTTTAATTTTATTTCATTGGGGCTCTTACAGCTCATCATAATCCACACATATATCCATTGTGTCAAGCACATCTGTACATATGTTGTCATCATCTTTTCCAAAACAGTTTCTTTCTACTTGAGCCCTTGGTATCAGCTCCTCATATTTCCCCCTGCCTCCCCTATGTCCCCTTGATAATTTGTAAATTATTCTCCCCCCCCCCCCCGGTATTACACGGACCACTGTATCCCTTCACTCACTTTTCTGCTGTCCATCTCCCTGGGAGTGGGGCGGGCATATGTCGATTATTATGAATGGTTCCCCATTACTACCCCCACTTCCTTTCCCTTCCTAGCATCCTCTCATTGGTCCTGAGGGGTTTATCTGTCCTGGATTCCCTGCGTTGTGAGGTTGTGAGCTCTTATCTGTACCACTTTACATGTTCTGGTCTATTTAGATTGTAAGATAGAATTGGGATCATGATAGTGGAGGGGGGTGGGGTGGGGAGAGGAAGTATTAAAGAACTAGAAGAAGGTTATATGTTGTGTTTCATCAGTGCTCTACTGCACCCTGACTGTCTCCTCTCTTCCTTGTAGCCCTTCTGACAGGGGGTGTCCAATTGACTACTTATGAGCTTTGGGTCTCCACTCTGCCCTCCCCCCTCATTCTCATTGATATGATTGTTTGCTTGTTTGTTTTGTGTCTTTGATGCCTATTACCTGATCCTGTCTATACCTCATGATCACACAGGCTGATGTGCTTCATCCATGTGGGCTTTGTTGCTTCTTAGCTAGATAGCTGTTTGTTTGTCTTCAAGCCTTTAAGACCCCAGATGCTATATCTTTTGATAGCTGGGAACAATCACTTTGTCTTTAGCAATTGTGTCAGGGAAGGTGAACATCACAGAGTACTGTTTTAGTAGAACAAAGTGTTCTTGCATTGAGGGAGTACTTGAGTGGAGACCCAATGTCCATCTACTGCCGTAATATTTTATGGATAAATATATGTACATAGAACTATCCCCCTATTATTATATATTAATGTATTTACATATATACATGCCTGTATTTAGACTTCTATAAATTTTCTTTGCCTCCCAGTTATTTCCCCTATTTCCTTTTCTTTCCTCCTGTCTCACTGTCATGTTCGGCCTTCATTCGGGTTTTGGAAATTCCTCTTGGCTACATTACCCTTGATCGAGGCCCCCGAGCATCCTATGCCCTCCTTGACATCATCTTTAGATCACTTATTCTTCCCTTGTCCCTGGGCTTGGTGGCCCCCCCTTCCTTCTCCCCACTTTCCCCTCTCCCCCGGGTCCCCCCAGGAAACCGTTGGTCCCATTGTTCTCTCCTCCGGATTGTGCTTCCCACCCATCTTGTCCAGATAGACATGCATAGACAACAATATGTGCAAATACAAAGCAAAGCAAAACATAACAAATAAAGCAAGACAAAAAAATAAATCAACAACTAGTACAACAAAACAAAACAAAACAAATAAAAAACCAACAGCCAGAAAAAACAAGCCCTCAAACAGTACCAGTCTGGCCGTTGACCTTTTTAAGTGTTTTCCAGTGGAGTCCTCTGGGGTGCCACACCCTGGCTCCAAAGTCCACCTTTGGCACTCCTTGGGGACTTCATCACTTTGCCCCCCTTGCTGCTCTGCCGTGCACCCTTAGTGTTTCACCCCGGTGCAGTGGGGCCGGATCCAGCACATCTCCCACACTGTCCCCAGTGCTGTCCTCCTTTGTGCTACGTGCCATTGAGGGACGTCATCCTCATGTCGGTGGGGACGGCCCTGTGATCCTCTCTCTGCCTTGGCTGCTCTGAGCTGGAATATTGTCCTCAGGGCTTGGTGGGCTGTGATGTGGTCCACTCTTTCTCTTTCCCTCTTCCTTTGCTCCTGATCAGACGCGCCCCTCTTCCTGAGCTGCAGCTTCACTGCTGTCCTTGGAAGCGCATTCGTCTTGGGTGGTGGGTGCCCATGTAATTGGTAGTGGTGGCCGCCCTGCAGGCCTTTCTGTTGGGTCCATGCTTCATGCCTGTATGTTGCATATTCACAGATTGGGGCACCGGGTCAAAGTCTGGAAACTATTATTTATTTTGACAAGGAAATATTTAAACCTTTAAAAACTGAGATGATCATTTATTTTTGATCATTCTGGCAGCTGTGTTGAGAGAGGATTTAATGCGGACAAGGCTGGGAAACGGTAGGAGGAGCCTGCTAAATAAAAAGAGTCCTCTGGGCAAGGAATAGTGACTCAGATGTGAGAAAGGAAGGAGAGGGAGGATTTAAGATGAACTTCTGGCTTGGTTGGCTGAGTACCATCCACTGAATGAGAACCTGTCTAGGGAGATGTTAAAGGGTGGTGATTTAAACATACTGAGTTCCAGATCCCTAAATGATGTCCCAGTTTATGTTTCATGATACTCATGGGAAACATCTAAACTGCAAAACCAAAGTCAGGGAATTATTAACTCACCTGTGATCATTGAGAATGAAGGAGCTGAAGCACCGAAGGAGCAAAGGATGAGGTGAGGACCAAGTACAGAGGCCCCAGGAGGCCACGGTCTGTGCTTAGCTGCTGATCAAAAAGTCAGAGGTTGGGACTCAGCGAAGGCACCATGGCAAAGAGGCGTGGAAGCCAGCTCCCATAAAGATTACAGACCCCCAAATCAATAAAAAGATTACAACCAAGAAAACTTCACGGAGCTCAGTTTTACTCTGCAACATACGGGGTTACAATGAATTGGAATTTACTTGGTAATTTTTTTTCTTTTCTTTTTGCGGGGGAACCAAGCATACAATCCTGAGGATTTCTCCATAAAGACAGAGATTTTTGCTTATTTTCTGTGTCTAATACACCAGGCGGGTTCTGACCCCTAGTGACCTTATGTGCAACAGAATGAAACCCGGCCTGGTCCTGTGCCACCCCCAAATTGTTCCATGCTTGAGCACATTGTCGCACCCGCTGTGTCAGTCCGTCTCCTTGCAGGCCCTCCTCTTCTCTCCTGTCCTTGTTTACCAGCAATGTCCTTCTCCACGACTGCTCTCTCCTGACAGTATGCGTATGTCCGAAGTATGTAAGATGCAGTCTCACCATCTTTACCTCAAAGGAGCTTTCTGGGCGTACTTCTTAAGACTGATTGGTTTATACTTAACAGATGGCGGAGAATAAATATTTGCTTTAACTAGCTTGGTTACTTTACCTTTCTCTATAAATTTTAGAATAAACATGTCCATTGTCTATGAAACAAACCTTGTGGGACATTTGACAACCGTACTAAGCCTTTATGTAATCTGGGGAGAACTGACATGTTTTCTTTAGGCTTGGTTGGCTGAGTACCATCCAAGAACACAGTGTACATCACCGTTTATTCGAGTTTTCTTTGATTCTTTGATCAGTGTTCTGCAGTTGTTAGCATATGTATCTGGTACAAGTTTTGTTAGATTTATACTTGAGTAGTTACCTTTTTTAATGATTGTAAATAGCAATGTATTATTAACTTGAGTTTCTACAAGCTCAAAAATGAAATACAATTGATTTTTAAGCATTGATCTTGTATCTTGTGACCTTGCTGAACTCATGAATAGTTGTAGAAATGTTTTTATAGATTCCTTGGATTTGTCTGCACAGACTAGGCCACGTGTACATAAGGAGAATGCTATTTATTCCTCATCAATATTACTCATCAATATGCTTTTTACTTCCTTTTCTTTATTTCTTGTATTAGAACATTTTTGAGTGAAATTTAATAGTTTGTATGTTTAAGAAGAGTTGAATATTTTAATTAAAAAATTTTACATTCTTTGTTTTTTTTACATTTTTGTTGGCACCTAATCCTCATATTATACAATTCAATAGTTCAATCATATCAAGAATTGTACAATAAGAAAAGAATTGTACAGTCATTACCACAATCAATTTTACAACATTCCTCCACTCCATGGTTAAATCCCCTTTAAAATGAGTTGTGTAGTCATAATCAGTTCTAGTGTTCCCTCCCCCGTCCTGCTTTCATTGTTTACTCCAGAAATCCCCCCACCCTCCTTATCTCCTGCCCCAGCCCTTCATCCCCATAAACCCTGCCATGTTATCTCTGTGCATCGACTCCTGTGCTTCACAAAAGGGGAAACCTAACCAAAAGAATAAAACAAAATTCGAAAGTGGAAAGGGTCAAATAATCATATAAAGATAAAAATACAAATATTCTGGAATCCCTATAAGACACAGTTTGTTCCTCTTACTGTGTCCACGTTGTTTTCAACCTTTTCGTGGTCTCTTTAGCGGTTTTTGTTATTTGTTCTTCTGTTAGCTTGGCGTCTGTAGATTTGTCTCCTAGCTCACTGATTCATGTTTCCATCTCTTCAGTTCTGTTTCTCTGTTCCTGTGTAGCAGTGGTTCTCAACGTTCCTAATGCCGCGACCCTTTAATACAGTTCCTCATGCGGCGGTGACCCCCAACCACAAAATTTTGTTGCTACTTCATAACTGTAATTTTGTTACTGTTATGAATCAGACGACCCCCGTGAAAGGGTTGTTTGACCCCCAAAGGGATCGAGAGAACCACTGTTTTACAGCATCCTGCTGTTCCTTTACAGTGTTGTGTAGTTCTGCTAGTGTAGTGATTTTGTTTCTGTTTGGAGCTTCTCTAGTGAAGTTACTAGCTTTTAATTGTTTCACTTTTTTCTCAGACTCCAACTATCGCACGAGGGCTATTATCATGCCTTTAAATTATTATTTTTTTGGGAGGGGTGTCCTTAGCCTGTTCAATTTCAGCCACTACACTCTGGTTGATATTTGGTTCTCTCTCTCTCGTGTGTGTGTGTGTGTGTGTGTTAGTGTGTGTGTGTGTGTGTGTGTGTGTGAGTGTGTGCACCGATGTCTTCTGTTGATTCCTTGACATCTTGGAGTCGCTATTAGGGGTCTTAGGTAGGTGGTGCTATGTGGGAGTGACTAATTCTTTTAGGCGGTTCAATAGAGGAGTTATGCACAGTTTGTATTAAGTATCTGAGCAAGCATGTCAGGGGACCTATCAGAAAATGGGGGAGGAGGTGGAAGAGGAGGGAAAGCTAAAAGAGTAGGTTAAAAAAAAAAGAGGGAGCTGTGGGGTAGTGTTATTTGGTAGGTTAAAGGAAGAGGGCTTGGGCCCCAATGTCTGATTTGCATGATGGAGGAATGGGTCCTGGTATTTTTTTAAATCCAAGAATAGGGTCAGCGTTGGGTTTTATGAGGATGAGAAGGTTTGACGAGTAGGAAAGTGAAACTAAAAGATAGGTTAATAGTGTTACGAAGTAGAACTTCAGATATTTAGATTAAAGAAAGGAAAATTAAAGGAACGGGCAAGAGATGTAAGTGGTAAGTCCCTGGATACCTTGGTTCTTGTTTCTCCATGTGCCGCAGAAGCACTTCTGTCCTCCAAGTGACTTTTATGAGTGAAAGGAAAGTTTCAGATTTAGTTTCAAAAAGTACACGCTATTTCTAGAAAGCGTGCAAAGAAGTTCCTGACTGAATGCGGAAAAAACACGGGAAAGAACACCTGACAGGAACGCAAACCCACGCCTATGGAGCCAGGAAATCCCCAGAGGACAAGGGACGATGTGGGGGACGACTGTGAGCCTGGCCTTTATCCGGCCTTGAGCCCGGCCTGCTCCACTGGCCAGGTGGCCTGGTCGAGGGCATCGGCCAACCCTATTGACTGAGTTTAGGCACACCTGAGTGATGTCATGTTCTTAGGGTGTGGCCAGGTTTAGCTTCACCTGTGCCTAGGTGGGCCTAGTCTGCACATGCTGAGTTTGGAGTTTTCGGTAGGTGGTGGGTGCCTTATTTCCCTGCAGCCCCTTTATTGTGGCCCTAGGAAGGCATTTGGGGAGACAACCTCGCCTTTGTACCTATTCTGGCTACCTAGCAAAAGTTTTAAAAATACAGTAGGACCCTGGGGTACTCAACCGCATCCGGACTCAACACAATCAGAGTTCTACGGGAAACGTGGAGAAACTTTGGCATTCGAGCTCCACCAATTCATTGGAATCCGATTCAACGCACCTGATTTTTGTAAACAAAAGCAGTTGGTGTTCTCGTCACTCGGCTTTAGTTGGCGTTGTTATTACATGTTGTTTCAACCTTTCACTCTGTGTGCCAAGCGGTTTGCTATATTTTCTTAGTTTTTGTGGCCTTTTGTACTGTTTTTAGATTAAAAATATGGGTCCTAAGAAAGAGTTTTTTGAAAAGAATCATAGAGATAAGAAACTGGTTAACCGTATTATTGATATTGTTGATAATTTAGTAAACCCTTTTAGAAAACAGTTAAGGGAATGTCAACAGCAGACCACATTAGACAGGGTTTTTTTTTTTTAAGAGAAAGTCAGCCAGGTTCTACTGAAAAAAGACAAAGAAGGAAAAAACTCCTGAAAAGCAGCTACCAGTTGATTTCATGGAAGGGGATTCCCTCCCACATGATGCCTCTCTCCATCCCTCCTCTCCACATCCGTGTCCACAGATCCAGCTCCTCATCCGTCTTAAGGTATGGGCCGTACTGTAGTTGGTAAAAACTTTTAAAATGTTTTTATTTAAGTTATTTAACTCTGAACTTATTTACTTTGAAATTTCTATTTAATATTTTGTATAAAAAGACTAGGTTAGCGTAAAAACTTGGTGGTCGAAAACAGATTAATCTGTTTCAGTTATTTCTTATGGGAAAAATTGATTCGAACTTGATGGCATCACATCTTTACACTCCTGGAACGGATTAGCCTGGTGGTCGGGTTCTACTGTAATAATAGTAAAAATTAGACAGTAAGACTCAAGAGCTGTTAATGTATGTGTGTTTGGGCTCAAGAGTTTGTAAAACCTGCAGATTCTCCTTGCTTTGTTATGCTAATACTCTGTTAAAGAACCACGTGTGAGATGGCTGCATACCAGAGAAGTTGGGGAAAAAAGCAAGCCCCAGAGTGGCCATGGTTTTGAAGGTCTCCAGCTTTTGGGGGGTCTTGGGATGGGGCTGTGCTAAGCTGTACCCTGGGAGCAGAGGATTATATTTGCCAAGTGGGGCTGGAGCTGCTAGGTGTCTCGGGTGGAAATGCCCCGTCCTTGGCTTCTCACTTGAAGCCTGGTTTGTGATCCAAGTGGGTTTTCACAGAGGATATACGGAGTTTCCGGTCTGACACAGGCACCCTCAGGACCCTGCTCCCCCCACGTGGAGACCTGAGGACAGGGAAAAACCAGAGGCCGGCCCAGGAGCAGCTGGAAAAGGAGAGCGGTGGGCTTCTATCCTGACTTTTCAGGGACCCCCGCCCCACAACCACCACCCTGCCCCCACTTTGGGAAGCGTGGTCCAGGGTACTGGTTGATCCCATTGGCTGAATTAAGCTCACCTGGCCCAGACTGGGGCCCACCCAGGCGTACCGCGCACCTAGGGGTCGGGCTCCTTCCTGACTTGGAGCCTGAATTTGGAGCATGCCCAGTAGACAACCTGGTTCCTTTGCTGGCTACCTAACAGAGCTTCCCCGGGGTTGTCTCTATCTCTCTGTTTGTCTCTCCTTCTCCCCTTCTCCCCCCCCCCCCCCCCCCCCCCCCCCCCCCCCCCCCCGCCTCAGTGTTGTCCCTGCTATTGTGAACCCAGGGCTCTGGGTTATCCAGTGGGACTCTTCTGGCCTGGGCTGAGAGCGGAAGCTATTTATATTTTTATTCAACCTGGCCTGTCCCTTAGAATTGTGCACCTCCCCTCCAGCTAGCTCCTGGATCGAAGACCCGGGAATCTGTGCTCATTTGGCTGAAAGCACAGGGAGATTCCCACGGGGATTCTAATAAACAGCCTTTATGGTTCTCTAAGTTTAGTAAATTTGTGTCTACTTATCTTTATGCTGAGAGTCCTGTGGCCTGGAAGTGTGGGACATCCCTCCAGTGGCTCCTTTGTGCTGTCCTTCACCGAGTTCCTGCCACGTGGGCTACTCGGTTGCCATCTTGCCCGAAATCCTCTATTCTGAATTTTTGTTTGCCATTACTCATAATGTTTTCTTCTTATTTTTTGTAACTGTAAAATCTGTTATGATGTCACCTCTATCATTCCTGATATAATAATCTGTGTGTTTTGCTTCCTCTACTCCTCCAGTTGGCTAGAGGGTTATTACCCTTATTTATCTTAAACAGCCTTTTGTTTCATTGATAACTTCTTTATCAGTTTTTCCACTTTATTAATTTCTTTTCCTATCATTTACTTAAGTTGGGTTTAATTTGCTCTTGTAGTTCATTAAGGTGGAAGCTGAAGTAATTTAATACCTTTCTTATTTTTCCTAATATAAGTATTTTGTGCTATAAATTCCTCCTAAGTACCACTTTAGCAATATTTCCCAAATTATGTTAAGTGTATTTCATTTTTATTCAAGTGTATTTTATTTCTTTTTGATTGTTTCTTTGATTCATGCATTATTTAGAAGTATGCTATTCAGTCTCTAGTGTAGATATCTTTCTGTTATTGATTTTTAACTTAATCCCCTTATGGTCAAAGAATATGCTTAGTAAGAATGCAGTCATTTATTGAGACCAGTATTATGGTCTAGAGCAGTGGTTCTCAACCTGTGAGTTGCAATCCCTTTGGGGGTTGAATGACTCTTTCACAGGGGTCACCCAATTCAGAACAGGAGCAAAATGACAGTTATGAAATAGCAATGAACATAATTTTCTGGTTGGGGGGCACCACAGTACGAGGAACTGTATTAAAGGGTCACGGCATTAGGAAGGTTGAGAACCACTGCTTTAGAGTAATTGGCCCTTGGTTGATGGTCCATGTGCTCTTGAACAGAATGTGCACTTGGTTGTACATTTGAGGTTCTGTAATGCTGTGAGGTATACATTTGATTAACTCACTCAACCTTCAACTGCCATGCAACCAACCCTGACTCTAGTGGTCCTGTAAGTTACATGTGGGTTTGTGAACTGTATATCTTTACAGAAACACAGAAACAACTCTCTTCCATGGAATGGCTGGTTGTTCTGAACTTCTCACCTTGTGGTTAAGAGCCCAAGGAGTAACCCACTGTGCG
Organism: Tenrec ecaudatus; assembly: GCF_050624435.1. NCBI lineage: Eukaryota > Metazoa > Chordata > Mammalia > Afrosoricida > Tenrecidae > Tenrec > Tenrec ecaudatus. Next base: position 55,638,852 of record NC_134542.1, read on the forward strand.
ATCAGGCTCACATATGATTGATAATTGCATTTCAATATTCTATATCCTTGGGAAAGGATTTAACTTATATCCTTTATCTGTACTTGTTTTATCAGTTATTGGTAGGCAAGTATTGAAATCTCTGACTTCAGTTGTGAATTTGTCTATTTTCCTGCTAGTTATGCCAACTTTGCTTGTATTTTGAAGCTCTGTTATTAGGTGAATAAATGTGTAGGATAGCTATGTCCTCTCGATGATTTGACCTCTATTCACTTCCTGTTCATTGGGAATCACTGCCCTTCATTGACTGATATTCAGTGTTGTGGAAGTAATTTTGTCGTGGGTTTTTGGGGTGTTTCATGTGGAGGGTAGATCCATCTTGGCAGCAAGTTTTTTGTTTGAATCTTTACCTCTATTTCCAGACCCAAGATTGATGTTTCCTGCAGTTGCTACCTCGGCAGTAATTTAATTTCCCCTCAATTCTGTAATGCTTACTTCTTAATTAAATTTATTTAGAATAAATTAAAGTATGAAAAATTCTTAATTCAAATTATTTAATAGCAAAACTGGTGGGGTTTCTGTTTTCTAAAGTTCTAGCTGATACAGAAATTGGTACCAATAGCAGTTCTAGGAAACAGACCTTCAAATATGGATTTTTTGGGATTTTACATTTTAATTATTTTTATGATTCCTTTTTGGTACATTGTTATGCATGTCTACAGTGCTGACTTCCTTTGGGTTTCTTCCCTCTGCCTTAGGAGGTACCGAAAATTTCCTTGACCTCTGCTTTCTGTGGTGTCGTGGTTACTTGCTGGACTGCTGGTTGATAGAACAGCAATTTGAAACTATCAGCTGCTGCTCTGGAGAAAGACAGGGTTTCTTCTCCCCCAAGAATCAGTCTCAGACACTCACAGGGGCAGGTCTACCCTGCCCGACAAGGTTACTCTGAGTCAGCACCAACTTGATGGCAGTGAGTTTTAGAGTTTGATTGTAAACTCTGGGGCCCAGTTAAATCACAGACATATCAAATCTAATACTGCGAGGGCCTAGGAATTCTCATATGGCTAACACATCATTGGTTCTCTTTGATTAATCAGACTCTTTCTGAGTCAGAAAGAGCAACTATTTGTGATTTGCAACTTCAGTTTGCTTTAGCAGCCACGTGCCTTTTAAAAATCATGGCCAGAACAAGAAAACAAAGAAGGATCTTGGGTGGGGTACTAAAAATGCTTCCGTATTTGCGTTTTTCAATCAGAAAGGTTTACATTGGCTGCCTTTGAATATATTACTCATGCTAACCAGCTCCAAGTTCACTAAATGCTGCTTTCCCTCCTCAACAGTTGAAAACACCAAAGGAGAGGGAATGCAGTTAATTTCTTGTATCACCTATCTGTATATAATTTAACGGTTCATTTCTTATATTCTAGATCTATCTTTATAAATAAATATATTTATATATAATTACTAGCAATCTGGTGTGTCTCTCTAGAGAACCCTGTCCAACACAGCTGATTTTCTCAAATTAGTGTAATCACAGCTCAGATCCAGTAGGGAGGCTAAGATTTCAGGTACTTATTAATACATGGAAATGCTGAATGGAGATACTAATAGGCAAACATTTTGTATCTAAATGAGTGAATGTGATTTTAATGAAGGGAGGAGACATTGATTGAAAGAATCGTTGCGATCTTTCAGATACAAGTGCTTGATCTGGTGGGTCCCTTTGCACTTACCAGACCGCCCAGCCAACCTCTCACGCTTGGTTATATATAGGCTTCTCTCGTGTCCTCCATGGAAAGGCTCTAATTCCTATAGCAGACTTTTCAACAAGAGCTTAATATGAGATTTGATCATTCACTTGGTTTCAATGGCAACAAATTTTACATGGTCCTTATCATTAGTAGTAGAGTCTTTAATGCAAGGTATTCCATTTTTAAGAGTTTTATAACAATAATGAAGCCAATGGGATTTTCTGTAGTTAAGTATAACTGTTTAATCCTATTGTCACAAATTTCTCCTGTGAAGAATTAGTCCTTATCAAGATGAATTTATATCCTACAAGTGTGATAGGCTTTTTATAGAAACGATCTCTTCAGTGCCGTTTCTTTTGCAGGTTTTAGTGGTTGGAAGACATTTTGTAATTGATAGAGCTAACGGGCAGATGGCCATCAAGTTGGTGGCAGCAAGCACACTGCCACCATTCTGTTCCCTTCATCTCTGAAGTATCATTGTTTTTGTTCAAGCAAAAACAATGTAATTGAGCAGGATAAAGGGTACTGTTCACTTTTAATGAGGCAACATGTACTTCCAAAGTATGCTGGAAAAGGAAAATGGCTTTCCAGTGAGAAAAACCTCACCTCATGGAGAATATTCCTGAAGGACTTACCATCCATGAGACTCAGTGCTCCAGGGCCCTTGAAGATGTTCACGTTCTGGCTTCTTAAACACCATTAATTTTATTTCTACTTTATCAATTTGATGGTTGCAAAAACCTTTAATTTACCATTCTTTATTCTCTAAGACATATTGCTGAATTACAAAAATGTCTTCTTAAAATACATCAATTAATCTCAGGACAAAGATGTGCATATCCAAGCTGTTGGTTTACAGAGTCTGAGTAAGGCTCCCAAGTCTTTCTCACAGGCTCTGTTATGACTGAATTGTGTCTCCCCCAAAGGTGCGATGAGATCCTAATTCTTGGTAGCTGTGGATGTGAATTTGTTTGGAAGTGGGGTCTTTGATAATATTATCAATTAACAAAAACTCCAAGCAGGGTAGGCTGCATTTTAATCCCATCTTTCCCTGTGACACAGGGTAGAACCGTGCCTGTGAGGTTCAAAGACTGTCACTCGTTAAGGGAGTAGAAAGCCCCATCTTTTGCCCACAGAGCATTGGGTGGTTTCCCACAGCTGACCTGGAGGCTAGCAGCCCACACGTAACCACTATACCGCTAGGGCTCCTGACCCTATCTTCCAAAATACCACACTCTCTGCCATGGAGTCACTGCTGACTCACAGCGACCCCTTCCAGGACTACTGTAATTGGTTATGGGAGTAGAAAGCCCAATCTTCCTCCCATGACAGTGCTTAATAAATCCAATATCCTTATAAAAAAGCAGCACAGAGAGACAGAAAAAGGGCACCATGTAACCCCACAGATTTAAGCCAAAGGATGTCGGCAACTACCCAAAGCTTGTTGGTGGCATTTGGCTCTCATTGGTCTCTCTGGGCCAACGTGGTTGGTTCAGCTACACTTTCACAGTCAATGTCGAGGAGGTGAGGAGGGTCATGTACTAACTTTCATCGCTATTGATTTCTAATCTACTTTCATCTTTATTGTAACCTGAAGTCTTAGAAAGGAATAGTTATTCTTTTAGCAAGTTCTTTGTGTGATTTTCTTACTTGAAAGATCACAAGGAAGACAGTGCATAACTCCTATAAACCCAAACTTCCTTGTCCTGTCACTTATTAAGTGATTTTATTTTGAATGGAAAAAGCTAACTTAGTCACATTATAGAGGAGAAGGAGGCAAAATACGGTGCTTACTAGTCGCTCATGAATAAAATGTTTAGAATGACTAGGAAAAAAATTAAGAGAGTATATGAAGAATATAATAAATGTAAATAATTAATATAATAAGCTTTTAGGTAAATTGCTCTGATCTACATTATATTCCTTTAATCAGGGATATAATTTATCAAGATTTTATAATGATGGAAAATAACAATGAGTTTCTATTTTCTCCTCTCAAAATAATTCATTGCACGTGTTTAATGATATGTACCACACATTGCCTTCTGTGCACATTTCTCATCTTCCTCACTCTCCTCGTCTTAGGAGCGCTGTTCGCAGAGTGCTTACATGGTGAACTGCTATCTGCATGGTTAGCAGTGCGAAACCACCAGCAGCTTCACCAGACAAAGACTGGGCTTTCCACTCCCATGCACACTTTCTGTCTTGGAAACCTACAAGGGGTCGCCGTGAATTAGCATTGACTCGAATGGCTATGAGTTTGGTTGTTTTACTTGATTAAACCAGTGTCCTTGACAAAAACTGCCTGATGCTGTGTATATTGCGTATGTCTAATAGTGGTCATGAATAAATTCTTACTGATACGTGTGTTAAAGTTTTTCTTACAATTTACATTTTAACCTATAGTAGGTTCTTTATTATAATAATCAAGAGCTCAAAACATATCTGATACTCCTTTAAAATATCCCCTATGTGAGATAAGGCCACTCACTCACCCACTGCAATCTAGTCACTCCAACCCGTAGCAGCCCTGCAGGACAGCGGGTTTCTAAGGCAGTAAATATTTACAAAATCAGACTGTATTTTTCTTTGTGGAATGGCTTCTGAATTTGAACTTCCACCTTTCTTTGAGCAATCAAATGGTTAATCACAGGGTTCTATGTGCAACCAAATGGTCAATCATTACTTTAAGTGAAACTAAATTAATTGAAATGGAATAACGAGAATGAGAAAGTTCATGCATTGCTAAGAATGTATCAATGTCACTGAACAATTGGTATAAAAATTGTGCAATTTGCATAAATTGTTAAAGCAAATTATTGAAAACACAATGACATTTAAATACATACATGTGTCTTGAATTTTCCTTAGTTTAGCGAACTAGTTAATTTATATAAACAAAATATAATACCCACAATAATTAAAATTGTAATTATTATTATTTTCATTGTCCATTGGTTCTCTTGAAGTAAAGGTTCTGTTCTTTGATCACAGACTGGATTGCTATCTGCTTTGTCATGTCTTTGAAGTCTGCCTGAAACCCAAAGAGGATAGTTTGGGCCAATTTGCTCCTTCTATTTCCTTGAACTCAGGTTTTCAAAAGAAACAAGTACTAAAAATTGATATAGGGTTTTTGTGTCAGGAGAGTAATATTTTCTGAAATAAAAACGAATAAGTTTACGCATTCATTGGATCACATCGGTTATGTGTGGGGAAGTTTCTCAGAACTCATTTGCTGTGTATTGTATTAGGGACAAGGTAAGTGTGCTCAAGATGCAGCCAACATGAGTAAGTCACTCATTTTGATTCTTGGGAAGTGTGATCTGTTATAAAAGTGCCAACACTGACATCAGGAAGAGTGATAAAGTGACAGAACTGAAAAGAGGGCTGTCTTTCCCCTTGAGAACATTCTGAGGAAGGAAAGTTGAAGAATAGACCGTGTCTACTCGCCTCCAGAAGGAATGAACCAGCTAGCTAACCAGTAGTCCTGCTGGTCGATGGAATGTGGTGAGTAAGAGCAGGAATAGCAGGAGAATGAGACGGAGATGAGATAAGTTTTGCATCACACTAGGTCTTTCCTACTTCCAGCTCCTTATCTGTAAATACTGGGATTAGTGTAAGATCTACAGAAGACAGACAGACAGAAAGAAAGAGAAAGAAACCAAACTCCCTGCTGTCCAGTAGCTGCTGACTCACACAGACTTTATAGAACAGAGTAAAGGTGCCTATATGGGAACAAAAGGCCTCCTCTTTCTCCCATGGAGCTGCTGGTGGGTTTGAACTTCTAACCTTTAAGTTTGTAGCCCACTGAGTAACTTCCTCAACAAGTAGGGCTGTGTTTAAAAAAACACATAAAAATATTCCACAAATGATAACACAGAAGACAAAACAACAACAAATGACCCAACAAACATTTTTGATGTAGTAAAATTTTTACAGCAGAGAATTGTAACTGATCATGCTATTCTAGCTTCACGGAAGTATTTCTATAGAGCCTGTACCTGCCACCTTGTAATCTATATACTCTTAACTCTTATGCTCTATTTTTAATAAAGGGGAAAGAACTCAAACCAGACAGTAAATATTCTATAATGTAAAGTAATTGGCACATTTGGTTTTAAAAGTTACTTGTAAAATGTATTTTGAGTATTAAGCTCAGCAATGCCTTCTAAAACAATTTCAAAGAGCACTGCATTAGGAAAAGTTAGTGCTGACATCTGAGTTGTTTACCAAAATGCAGTACTTTATGACCATGAAGGCGCCCCGGTGGCAGAGTAGGGTACACTTTGAGCTGCTTATCCCAAGGTCACCAGGTAGAAACCACCAGCTGCTCCACAGGCGAAAGATGGAACTTTCTACTCCAGTAAAGGTTTACCATCTTAGAAACTCACAGGGGCCAGTCTCCTCTGTCCTACATGATTTGTGTGAGTTGGAATCCATTTTAGGGTAGCCAGTTGGTTTGGTTCAGTTTGATGAACCTGAACTAACCAGTGGCTCACATTGATTTCTTTACTGGGAAACTTAATAGAGTGAACTGTCTCCCAGTAATGAAAGTGATGTACATCATAAGTACAGAGCTTTTTCTAGAAACATTAGTTGACTTGATGAATATAATTCCTGGTGTGGTTTCCTTCATGGGGCCTTCATCCTGCATATCACCATTCATCCCTTCTTTCATCCAAGCTATGATCAGAAGAGAGCATGAAGATTTGAGTCAAACGGGAACCGTGATAGCACTGCTATTCCTGTTGGGGAGCTATGTCGGGGAGAGGCATCAGTATCCTCAGTATTTAAGATGAGCAAATAATCCATTGCCTGGTATTCCTGTAGTTGACAAGTGCTGCTGAGTGGCTGCAGACATCCCTTGGGAACCATTAGTCTCAGGGCCAAATACACCGTGTTCTCATGTTCTCCCACATGAATATATTTAGAGATGAAATCAGCTTGAAATGAACATGATGGCCAGCCTTAAGAGAAAATGAAGTCATAGCTAGGCAGTTTTTTCTCTTGGCTTTGGTGATCAGGTATGTAATATGCAAATGTCACTGGACTTTAAAAAACAAAACAAACCCTTTTCTGTGATAAGTATAGAGCAAGAAAGAGTAGGGGGGAAGAAAGCTCTTCTACTCATCACCCTAATATAATTACTATTGGCATCATTTTGTTATTTACAAATCTATAAAAATATGAGCCATTTTTATTCTGCTCTTTCTACTGAAATGCAGAACTTAAATATTTTGCATGTTATTGATTTCCTACGATACTTCTTGATAGCATAGTGCATAATGTTTCATCCAATGGATGTAGCATAATTCATTTAAGCAGACCCTTTTAGCACTATTTCAGGTTTTGAAATTGCAGACTTCTTTTTGCTACTATAACTAATGCTGCTGAAACCATCATTCTCCGTAAAAGCTTTACTGTTTCAAGATTTCTAACCTTCTGAGACATTCCCAATAGTAGAATTTCACAGTCCAGTAGCAAAAGCATATCCTCTCAGGATTTTTTTTAGTAGATGAAGTACCAAGTTTTCTCCTAATAAAAATCTAATCAGGTTTCTACAATTTGGTACTTGAAGGTTGTCCTGTTGAGTTGTATTTTAGGGATGGCAACAAGGCATAGGGGATCTGCGTATGGGAGTTATAATCCACCATTGAGATGGACCATTTCATCAGCACTGCTCCCAGGAGAAAGCGCTGACCTTCAGACGTGCTGTTCTGCTGCACGAGAGGCATTTACGGGAAACGAATATGATGTGAGCCTGATGAATTCATTAAGATGGAAGAGAGGAACGAACTTTTTGTTGAGTGTCTACTTAGGACCAAGCCAAATTTTAATTTTATATAATAGTCTTTTATGTATAAAGATAGTTATATTTAAAGTAATATTATATACCATATTATCTGTAACATATATAATATCATACATATAATATTACTTTAAGTGCTGAAGTTCACTCTTAAGTATTGTTGCCTGAATTCTACCACTCATCTCTCTTCTGTTCCAGGATTCTGGCCATTACAATTTAACAACAGAAACCTGAGCTATTTAGGGTTCAGGGGCTCAGACATGCTACTAGTCAAGCTTGATTGACGAATGGACAAAAGCAAACACACTTGTAGCCCGCTAGTCGATTCTCATTTATGGAGATTTTATGTTTTTCAGCATTAAATTGCACTCCTTAGGGTTTTCAGTGACTGTTCTATCTCACCAAATATGTTGGAAGTTACGTCAACTTTCTTCTGAGATGCTACTGGTTGGATTCAAACCAGGGCTTTGTAGTGATCCATTTCTGTTCAATTCCCTGATGAAAATGTGCATTTCCTCCCCAGACATTAAGTATATTGAATCAGAATCTACACTTTAACAAGACCCCGCAAGTGATTATTATAGTTGTCTTATGTATACACAAGAATCACCTGGGGATTTATATATATCAAACCAAATACACTGACAGTGAGTCAATTCTGCCGCATAGTGACCCTCCAGGACAGGGTAGAATTGCTCCTTCTGAATTTCCAAGACTGTAACTCTATATGGGAGTTGAAAACTTCATCTTCTCCCATGGAGCTGCTGGTGGCTTCAAACTGCTGACCTTGAGGTTAGCAGCCCAACATCTAACCACTCATTTTGATAACCACTCGACCAAAAGGGCTCATCTATATATGTAAGAAATGTATATCAAGAAAGTGACTCACACAGTTGTAAAGGTGGGTAAGTCCAGTCTGTTTCAAGTTTATGGAGCAGATGTTAAGCTAGAGGCTTTTTGACTAGAAAGCTACCAGGGATAACAAACTAGGAAGTAGGAAGGAAATAGGAAACAGGAAGATGAAACAGGAAGATCCGGAATGGTAACTGCAGAAATGGTTGGATCCCAGGTCAGCAGGTCAGATGGCGGGCTCTGATGGTTCCCAGGACAGAAGACAATGTGACAGTTTGTTGGCTTAAATCCAAAGAATAGAAGTTCATGAGCCAGATGAGACCATCACCAGGGCTGTGACTTGAGTACGGGGTTGCGTCCCACTTTATCCAGAACTGCTTAGCTGCTCACAGCAGATGTCATCACGGAGTTGATTACATTGTTAGATCATACCATGGGGGGAGTAGCCTCAAGCTCCAAACTATTGAAAGGTTGTTTTTTTAAAAGAACAAACCCCAAGGATCATAGAGTCCAAATTGGAATGAATCATTTTGAAACCCTGATTCAAATCGTAAAGCTTCAAGCTAGTAGCCCAAAGCACACACACTTCAGGGATCTTGAGGAATATGATCTACCACTTCATCTCTTGCATGCCTAGACCTTTGAACCCACTTATCATATAAATATATCTGCCAAAAGAACAAACAAATCTCTTTTGGGGAGAAGTACAGCCTGAGTGCTCTTTTAAATGAGAACGCAGACTTTGTCTTCTCCGTTGGCTGTGCTATTAGGAAAGAGCAGCCCATCAAGCTTGGTCAAGCAGAGGGTCAGTGAGAACAAGGGAGATCTGGACAGTGGCTGCAGCAACAGGCTCAAACAGAGCGAGAATGGGGAAGATGGTGCACGACTGCAGTGTTGGTTCTGTGGCACATAGGGTCTCTGCGAATCAGAACAACTGGAGGGCACCTCAACATAAGAAGAACATACCTATTTACATACTTGTCGGTTAGAGCTGGAGTTGAGAAAGGAGACCAATACTTGTCTACTTTCCACACTGAAACACAGGTGCCCGCAGTGTAAGAGAGCAAACAGGCAGGCAGTGCCCTGTCTTCATGGTGACCTCCTCGCTTCCTCACTGTGCCAGGAGGATCCACGACCACGAGGAGCAGAGCTCCAATCCAGACCCCCCACTTTGGAGCAGTTATAGCGATCAGTTTAAGCATCCAAGAATATTTCATCATCAAACATATTTTTAAAATAGTTCATTTATTGTTATGAAGTCCTAGGGCTTAAATTTAAAACAAATTTATACCATGGGGTATACGAAATACATGATTTAGATAATATATATTTATCAACTGGCAAGTTAAATTTGACAATGCATTAGGAGAAAACATTAAACAAGTAGCCCTTTGGGTTTCAGGATTTCAAAGATAGTTTCGTCTATAAACATGAATCCCTACTTTAGCATAATAAAAGAAAACTCATAATTATATTAATAAATATCTTTTCTTTTATGGGTCCTTGTGTTGTTGTTGGGTGCGGTCCTGACTCGTAGCAGTCCTATGTACTACGGAATGTAACCCTCTCTGGTTCCGCGCCACCTTCACAGTATTTCATGCCTGACACCTTGTTGCAGCCATTGGCAGTCCATTTCCTTCTCATTGACCGACTTTACTAAGCACGATGTCCACACCTCTATGAAGGCAGAGTCTCTTTCAAGGGGAATAGCTCTTCTCTGGTCATGAGAGGCTTCTGTTTGGAGCTCATCTTCCAGCACTGTATTAGACAATGTGTCTCTACTGTTCATGAGGTTGTCAGTGGCAGTTTTTTTCATAAGTCCTCCTTCACACTCTGTCTTAGTTTGGAAGTTCCACTGAACCTCCCCACCTTGGGTGACCTTGATATTTGAAATACTGATGGTATGGATCCCAGCATCACAATAGATGCAAATCCCACTGACCGACAAGCGGCGGCCCTAACTGACACTGCTGAGCACACCCAGTGGCCCCTGGTGATGACCAGCAGGATTTCTAAGTCCGTAAACTTGCGCGGTGGCAACTCAGAGACAAAAGGGCATAGAACGTCTTTTCAGCTTCCTCTGGGAAAGGTGGTTGCTGAAGTCAGTCAAATCAAGTTCAACTTGGTCCAAGTTAATTTCATGAGGTCCAGAATCATTAGATGGTTATGACGATTAAGATAGCCTGAATGACTAATGAAATACATCTTGTGTCTTATTTAAATGCAAATTATCCTGTCAGGGATAATATACTCATGTTCATTTGCCCATTACAGTGGAGAAGACTTTGTTAGGGGTGTGAGTGAGAGGAGGAAAACTTATTGGAAACTTCAGATGGGAGAAAGGTGCATCACCAGAAAGGCCACGGTGCTTTAGGAGATCAACGTTACTGCTCTTCTACTTTGTCTCTTCCTAATGTCTCCATGCTAATCTCAGAAGCCTGCACGGGGAAGGGAAGGGTAGTTGCGGAAGGAAGGCAGAGAGAAAAGTGGATTAGCATTCAAGGAGGCCTTCTTTGGTTCTAGTGTTGTTATTTTATTTATCATTTATAGCCTTTAAATAACAGAAAGTTTTCTAATTGTTCACATTTTATGCACAAGGAAACAGAATTTTTATTAGTTTTGGCAGTCTGTTGAGTAGAAAAAAATATACTATGATTATATTGGGTAGAAAAATATACATTATGAATATACTTAAATAAATTCTCTTTTTGGAACACAGAGGGCTGTCTCCCAACAGTTATAACTTTTGATATTTACTACATATTTTTAATAATGCTTACACGTTCAGATAAGGATATGTCAGAACTTAAAATGTTAAATTCAGCTGAACAATTTTATAATTCCACATTCTGAGATAATCAGAATGATACAGTTTGTTATCTAGGATTTATCTAAAATGATCTAAGTGACATTACATGAGGTTAAAAATAAAATGGCACATCTACACTCATATTTGGGAGTAAGAGTATTTGGGTGATCTGCGAATTGTTCTGATTCTTTTTCTGTCTTATTGGCATTCATTCCACTCTGGAGAAATTGCTGCTAAGCGTACATCACTCAAGTGGTGTGATATGAATAGCCAAATGAGTACTCCACAAGCCAACTGCTATCAAAGAGTACTCACACAAAGCAGAGGACACGAGTGATACCTTGGAATGGGATTTCCAACCCGGAGCTGCAAGACTTTGTTCTGCCAGAGAGTGAATTCTGACTCCTAGCGACATTACAGAACAGGTTAGAACTGCTCTAGAGGGCTTCCTGGACTCCATCCTCACAGAAGCCAACTGCCAGCTCTTTTCTTCCTCAGAGCTGCTTGTGGGTTTAAAGTGCTGAGTTTTCCATTAGCAACCACATACTTAACCATTGCACTGCCAGGGTTCCGTAACAAGACTGAAGGAGCTCCCAAATTATAACAGATTAGAACGAAGATCAACAATTACCCAATGAAAACCTGCAATTGGAGTGTGTGTGTGGTGGTGGGGGTTTCACCAGGGCTCAGGCTCTACCTAAATCCACTGAATTGAAACCCGTTTTTAGGTGCATAAGCAAATGTGGTGAAGAAAGTTGATGGTGCCTGGCTATCAACAGATAGAGCATCTGGGGTCTTAGAGGCCGGAAGATAAACAAGTGGCCATCTAGCTGAGAAACAACAGGTCCTTCATGGAAGAAGCACACCAACCTGTGAGATCACCAGGTGTCGAAGGGAGCAGGTATCAGGCATCAAAGACCAAAAAAAATCATAGCATTGTGAATGAGGGGGAGTGCAGAGTGGGGACCCAGGACCCAACTGTGGGCAATTGCTCATCACCTTGCAGAAGGGTCGTGGGGAGGAGACGAGCCAGTCAGGGTGCAGGGTAGCAACGATGAAACATACAATTTTCCTCTAGTTCTTGAATGCTTCCTCCCCCCACTATCATAATCCAATTCTACCTTACAAATCCGGCTGGACCGGAGGATGTACACTCAGTACAGATAAGAACTGGAAACACTGGGAATCCAGGACAGGTGAATCCCTCAGGACCAGTGGTGATAGTGGCAATACCGGGAGGGTGGAGAGAAGGTGAGGGAGGAAGGGGGAAACGATTACAAAGGTATACATATAATTTCCTTCCTGGGGGACGGACAACAGAGAAGTGGGTGAGGGGAGACGTTGGATGGTATAAGATATGGCAAAATAATAATTTATAAATTATCAAGGGTTCATGGAGTGGAGTGATAGGGGGGGAAATGAGAAGCTGATACCAAGGGCCCAAGTAGAAAACAAATGTTTTGAGAATAATGATGGCAACAAATGTACAGATGTGCTTGACACAGTGTGATGAGTTGTACGAACCCCAATAAAATGATTAAAAAAAGATCTGATGATCACCTCAGTTTTGTTTTCCTCCTTCCCTTTACTTTCGTCTTTCATTTCTTCTTTTTCTTGCAGCAGTACTATCCAGAGCAGCTGCTAGTATCATGTTAATAGTGTAGTGGGAGCGAAAAGTCTTGTACCTGATTTTCATGGCATTGAGTTCACCATTCATCATGAAATTTGCGAATTGCATGTCTGTAAGTAACGGTTGGAAATTTTGGCTTCAGCATCTAACCTATTATCTGGGATATTCAGAATAAGCAAACCCACTGCCATCCAGCCAATTCCAACCATAGAGAGGGTTTCTAGCACTGTGAGTCTTCAGCAGAGCAGATAGTCTCATCTCTCTCCCCAAAGCGGCTGATAGGTTTGAACCACTGCCCTTGTGATTAGTAGATGCATGTCTAACCACAGCACCACCAGAGCTCCTAGCAGGTGCTTATTTAATAATTGTTGATTTAAACTTCATTATTATTTCTAGTATGTGAACATATATTAAGTAAGAGCTTTTCTGTACTGCATAAACATTTCAGGGAACTACATGCTTAAATGAAGGATAATTAATGCTTGTCATTCTTGTGACATCTTAGAATTTCTAGAGTGGGTGTCAACTTGAATATTTAAGGCTCTTTTGAATTTCTATGACAAACAGGAAGGGATTACTCTGCAATTGAAGGGTTTGACTTGTGACAAATTGCTGTTTTAAAATTCTGTTAATGCCAAGCCATTAGGCTTAAACACATGCTAAACATGTCACACAGAACTATTTACTTATTTGCCTGATTTCTTCATAAACCAACACTGGGTTTTAGGAGAAGGAAGATGAATTTTGCTGTTTTATTACTGCATTCATTTTCTGTTTCTATTGTGTCACAAATTGCCACAAGCACAGCTTAAGACAACACTGCAGTTCTCAGTTTAAGACAACACTGCAAGGTCTACTTGCAAACTCATTTAGGTTATTGGCAGGTTTAAATGATTTTAAACTCAGGTTATTGACAAGAGTTCAATTCTGTTTCACGCCAGAGGTTTTCCATTTCTGACTCGCTCTTGGCCAGGGGCCACTCTCAGCAAGGGAAGGCCATCTTTAATTTTTTTTTAAAGCATTTCACAGTATGGCTATTTGCTTTCTTCCCCTGATCCAACCAAGGAAAGTGTTTAGCTATTAAGGAAATAGCGATTTGATTAGGACAATATTGAGGAAGAAGGGGGCTGCGTGCTCTTGTAAAGATTTATAGCCTTGGAAACCTTCAGGAGCAATTTTACTGTTTTATGCTTACTCTGAATTGGAATTGACTGATGGGTGCTTTCTTGTTTTTGTTTGTTTGTTTTTTATATTCAAGTTTACCTTCCTTTGGATTTACTCAAAATCAACTAATTTGTTAACGTGATTAGATCTTCAAAATCTTTTGCCAAATAATGTAACATATTCAGTAGAATGATGTCTCATATCTCATCCTTGTCACAGATTCTGTCTCCACTCAAGGTGAGAGTGAAGGTCATTGGGAGACAGTGTTGGATTCTGATCATCATAATATGATACCTTAGACCATTTCTTTAAGAGTATACAATAAGATTTGATGTTTTATGACTATGTCAGCAAATCTTCCGCTCTTCTGAATATTTGCATAACCTCTAAAGTACCATATCCCTCAAATGGATAGTTTGGTCTCAGACTAATTTCTTGGGTAAACTGGTGTCCATCTTTTTGGGGAGCTGCTTAATTGTTGTGCAACTTTTAGAACTTATTCTAAGAGATTTTGGGTTTTGCTGGCTTGAGACTATTTCAGCTACATTCAAAATCACATGAACACACCATATTTAGGGTGTTTTCTGATCTAACCAAGAATTTTGCTATTGTCTTGCTCTTAATCAGTAATTAAAAAAAGAAAGAAAAGAAAAGAAAAGAGAAATACACCAAATTTGATCCCATTGTCAAGTTGATTCTGACTCAGGATGGCTCCATGTGGTATAAAACAGAACTATATTGTTTTCTTGTTTGTAACTTTTTCAGAAACACATCACCCTGAATTTCTCCTGGAGTGCTACTGGGTAGGTTTGAACGGTTAACCTTCAGGTTGGCAGAAGAGAGAAAATCATTTGCGTCAATGAGGGTCCTCAGTAGTAGATTCTGGTATAATTTTATTCTTTTACACTTTGAGTGTGTTAATGTTCTAATAATCAGGAGCACAATAGAGAACCCTAAAGTGACAGAACAGAAACATTTTCAGGGTATTTCACTCTATATTTGGGAGAATGTGACCTTTATTAGTAATATCTACATTACATTTTGTATAGGCTGGGATCTCTAGGGGAGCAAAACCAGCGATGCTTGAAAGAGACTATTATCAAGAAGTGGCTCTTTAGAGTTGAGTTATAAAAGTGGGCAAGTCCAATCTGGCTCAAATCTGAGGGTTAGAGGCAAGCTAAAGGTTTCTCCTGATTTGTATAGCTGCAGGGGCTGAGCAACAGGAAGCAGGAAAATGACGCAGGAAGGCTACAGACTGGTAGATGCAGACTGAATGAATCAGAGGTCAGCTGAATGAACCCAAGGTCAGCAGTTTGTTGTTGGCTTCATGGATGGGCAGGCGATACAGCCAGAGGTCAATAAACCAGGTGCAGGATCCTGATCCAGCAGCAGATGTGAGCTAGCTTATGTATACTGTCCATCCACATTGAGAGTAGGTTATACCCTAAGTGAAACTTCCCTTACTTGTATCAAGAGTGCGACCAGATTAAGGAGGTAACACTCCACCCTATTCTTCTCACACTGCTTGGCTGACTCACAGAAAATTCCACCACGGGATTGCCTACACTATGTTAGATCATATCCTGGGGGAATCCTGGCTCACCCCAATTGACATAAAACCTAGCTATCCCAAGTATGAAGGTAAGTCAAAGAGTATTGCTACTAGAGTTCTAGTTTATACATGAATGGGGTTCTTCCAGAGAATGTGTGTTTGAAGATGTCTCTGTGGTCAGTGCATGGCGACAGACTACTTGTCTCACTGGGAGGGCTTAAACAAACAAACAAACAAACACACACACAAACAGGTACAATTGAGAGAATTTGCTGAGACAGTTCCATCTGACATGGTGAAAATCAGAGGGCAGACTTCTTTAGGGGAAGGGAGAGAGGAGTGGAAACACCATCTTCAGAACCTAAATGGAGGATGTATTGAAAAATAAACGCTTCATTTCCTGATATTTTTGTTTAATAAAAGTTTCTGTGGTTTTGAAGCAATACTTTTTGACTTGCCTTTGTAGTCCCAGAGGGACTATTATATAAAGGAACTTCAAAAAGCTTATGGAAAAATGGAGTTAAGAGATAATGGAGTTTTTTTTTTTTTACCAATTTTAAAACATTCCCTTTAACATGCTCATAATCATATGAATATACCCTAGTCACAGCAGATCTATTCCCATAAGAATATTCATCACCCAGTGACAAGACTGGAAGTGGGATAGTAACATAGATGCTCAAAAAGTACAGGAAGAGGAGTCAAGATAGGAATATAAAGTAGATATTTGTAGTAAAAGTGCTATATTATACATTTATGCCATGATGCTCAAGAGTAATTTGTGAATGGGAATGTAAGGTCTAGCCTGGCATTTTCCTACTTTTGTAGGTGCCGTCAGGTTGGTTGTCTCTCATATCAACCGTATGGACAACAGAATGAAACACTGCCCTGTCCTGCACCTTCCTCACAATCATTACGTTTGAGCTTATTTTTACAGCCATTCAGCCACTATGAGTCAGAATTGACTCAGTGGCAGTGAATTTGGTTTCTGAGTGTGAATTCATCTTGTTGACGGTCTTATTTATGTTGACCCTCAAGTACAATTGGGTAGAACTGGGAATTCCACTCACAACTTTGGCTTCAAGAGGTCTTCCAAATACCTGTTTCACTACTAAGATTACTAAGAGTATAAATATACTGCTGATACTTTCAGAATTGGAGGAATTCCCTTTTGTATGTCTCATTTTATACAACTCTGGACTAGTTTCAAAGGACTAAGCTGTCCATTTTCTAAGTGCAATTATTTTTGAATTGGTTTTATTTTAAGCCATGCTTATAATTTATAACTTGGTCAATGGTTCTTGTGTGTTCCATGTTCTTCTATTTTTATAAGGCTATAGTTCTTATTTATTTATTTAAAATAGTTTTATTGGGGGCTCTTACATCTCATCACAATCCATACATTCCTCCAATGTGTCAAGCACATTTGCACATATGCCGCCATCATCATTTTCAAAGCATTCTCTTCCCACTTGAACCCCTGATACCAGCTCCCCATTTCTTCCTTTTTCCATTCCCGCCCTCCCTTCCTCACAAACCCTTGATAAGTTATAGATTATTTTTTTCCACATCTTACATCATCCTCAGTTGCCCTTCACCCACTTTTCCATTATTCATTCCCCTGGGAGGGGTTCTAGGTCAATCCTTTTGATCAATTCCTCCTTTCTCCCCCCACCCTTCCCTAATCCTCCTGGTATCTCTACTCTCCTTATTGGCCCTGCAGGGTTTATCTATCCTGGATTCCCTGTGTTTCAGACTCTTATCTGTAGCAGTGCACATGCTCTGGTCTAATATGATTTGTAAGGTAGAATTGAGGTCATGATAGTGGGGTGAAGGAAGCACCAAAGAACTAGAGGAAAGTTGTGTGTTTCTTCGGTGCTATACTGCACCCTTTACTAGCTCATCTCTTCCCTGTGACCCCTCACAGAGGGAAGATGTCCAATTGTCTACAGATGGGCATTGGGTCTCCATGTCCACCACCCTCTCCCCTCCCATTCACTTTGGGTATGATTTTTATTCTGGGTCTTTGATGCCTGATACCTGTTCCCATCGATGCCTCATGATCACACAGACTGGTGTGCTTCTACCATGTGGGCTTTGCTGCTTCTGAGTATAGCTCTTCTTTTTATTAAAAATCAGGAACAATGGAAAACATCCCAGGTAATAGGATGTTTGCAGGGCTTTCACACTTAGTCTGCTCCATATCATCCACCTTGCATAGCCTGGAGGCAATTTTTAAATTAAAAAATGACACTAATATCCAGAATGGAAAACACATGAGGTTTGGAGATTTATGAGGACATTCTGCTCTGCAAGTGTCTTTGGCCAAGTGGATAAAACTTAAAAATATGAGCGACATTATAAATGGACAGATTATTAAGTGACTTATTAAATTAAACTGAAGAGCTAATATAGGCACACAATAAATTCAAGTAGCTCAAAAGAGCTTATAATGAGAAATTAGTTTTCTTTCAGACTGTGTTCTGCACCTGTCATTTGGTTGCTTAGTTTACGTATAAGTCCTGATACTATCCAGTAGTGAGTAGTTGAGAGATTTAGTCTTTCTTCACAGTGGGAAGAAAGACTGGCTAATATGGAAGAATATGAACATAATTAAGAGTGAGTGGTACATATGCCTATGGGTGACAATTCCAGGGAACCTATCTTCCAAAAGAATGTTACCCTTGAAGTGACAAACTGTTGAATGGCTGAAAGACTGTGCCGTTCCTAGGACACATGCTGGTGGGAGTCTGCACAACACGGCAAGCATTCATCACGTATTAAGCCAATTCTATCACGTTCTGACTAAATATTATTACAGAGTTTTGTTCATACATAGTTTTTTTAATGTAGGCAAGCTTCTCAGTTATGTTATGGGACTTATTGCCCTAAGATTCAGAAAGGAATGCAGAAGTGGAATTCCCCCCTCCCACCTCCTCAGAAGCTACTTATTTGAGGTACAGTATAATGCACCCATGACTTTTGTCACTGTCCTTCTCACAATAATCTTGCAAGGTAGATACTACTCCCATTTTACATATGTGAAAATGCAGAAACAGAAGCCGTAAAAAGCTTTTCCAAGGTCATAAAGTAAACAGTAGCTGTGTGTGGTAGGGGACCCTTTATGCAGCTCTAGTACTGCTGTTCCCCTGCCGACAGAGGCAAACTGGGGATGGTTTGATTCATCTGGGGCTGCCCCACATGGTCTGCTTCCAGCAGCAATAGAAAGGAGTACTACATCTGCTGCTGCTAAAATCCTACTCTTCTTTTTCATCATTGATCTTTCTTTGAAATGTAAATATTCCTAGACTAAGGAAAAGGTCTTTAGAAATTTTTCATTTTCTGGGGAACTCAAATCTCATCCTAGAGAAGAAAGAAGAGCCTGACTTATTTCCTTTGGCTTTGAGCTTGTAGCCATGACAAGACTGCATGCAGGATAATACAGGACTGATAATTTTCTCTGTTTTATGTTTTATTAGGGGTTCATACAACTCTTATCACAATCCATACATATGTCAATTATGTAAAGCACATCTGTACATCCTTTGCCCTCATCATTTGAAAGCATTTGCTCTCCACTTAAGCCCTTGACATCAGGTTCTCTTTTTATTCCCCTCCCTTCCTGCTCCCCACTCCCTCATGAGCCCTTGATAATTTATAAATTATTATTTTGTCATATCTTGCCCTGTCCGACGTCTCCCTTCACCACCTTTTCGGTTGTCCATCCCCCAGGTAGGAGGTCACATGTAGATCCTTGTTATCGGTTCCCTCTTTCCAACCCACTCTCTCTCTACCCTCCCAGTATCGCCACTCACACCCTTAGTCCTGAAGGTATCATCCACCCTGGATTCCCTGTGCCTCCAGCTCCTATCTGTATCAGTGTACAACCTCTGGTCTAGCCAGACTTGCAAGGTAGAATTCGGATCATGATAGTTGGGGGTAGGGGTGGGGAGAGGAAGCATTTAGGAACTAGAGGAAAGCTGCATTCTTCATCGGTGCTACATTGCACCCTGACTGACTCATCTCCTCCCCTAGACCTCTCTGCAAGGGGATCTCCAGTGGCCAACAAATGGGCTTTGGGTCTCCACTCTGCACTTCCCCCTTCATTCACTATGGTAAGATTTTTTTGTTCTGATGATGCCTGATATCTGATCTCTTCAACACCTCGTGATCGCACATGCTGGTGTGCTTCTTCCATGTGGGCTTTGTTGCTTCTGAGCTAGATGACTGCTTGTTTACCTTCAAGCCTTTAAGACTCCAGACACTATGTCTTTTAATAGCCTGGGCACCATCAGCTTCCTTTGCCACATTTGCTTATGTACCCGTTTGTCCTCTGCGATGGTATCATGGAGGTATGCACCCAATGGTATGATTTTTTGTTCTTTGATGCCTGATAACTAATCCCTTGGGAACCACGTGATCACACAGGCTGGTGTGCTTCTTCCATGTGGGCTTTGTTGCTTCTGAGCTAGATTGTCGCTTGTATATCTTCAAGCCTTTAAGACCCCAGACACTATATCTTTTGATAGCCAGGCACCATCAGCTTTCTTCACCACATTTGCTTATTCACCCGCTTTGTCTTCAGCAGTTTTGTTGGGAAGGTGAGCATCATAGAATGCCAATTTAATAGAAGAAAGTATTCTTGCATTGAGGGAATACTTTAGTGGAGGCCC
This sequence comes from Tenrec ecaudatus, assembly GCF_050624435.1. NCBI lineage: Eukaryota > Metazoa > Chordata > Mammalia > Afrosoricida > Tenrecidae > Tenrec > Tenrec ecaudatus. The sequence continues at coordinate 55,659,071 of NC_134542.1, forward strand.
AATGTCCTTCTGCTACCTTAATACTAAATCTGTAAATATATGCACATAGATCTATTGCCTGATCCTCCTATATAAATATATTTGCATGTATACATGTCTTTATCTAGACCTCCATAAATACCCTTTGCCTCCCAGCTCTTTCCTCTATTTCCCTTGACTTTTCTCCTGTCCCACTATCATGGTCAGTCCCCACCTGGGTTTCAGAATTACCTCTTTGTTACATTACCTTTGATCATGCCCTACCAGGCCTCCTACACCTACCTCACCACCAATATGGATCACTTGTTTCCTTGTCCCTGGGTTTGTTAACACCGCTTCCTTACCCTCCACTTCTCCCTATCCCATTTCCCTCCGGAACTGTTGGTCCCGTTGTTTTTCCTTCAGATTGTTCATCCAGCCTATTTTATTTAGACAGACCTGCAGAGATAATAACATGCAGAAAAGCAAGACAGAGCAAAACCAAGCAACAGTATACAACAAAACAACAACAAACCACTGGCAAAGAACAAAACAAAGCACAAGAAAGAAAAGTTTGTAGTTAGTTCAAGGATCATTTGTATTGGCCTTTAGGAGTGTTTTCCAGTTCAGTCTGTTGGGGCACCACACCCTGGCCCCCAAATCCACCTTCAGCATTCTCTGGGTACCTTGCCACTCCATTGCCTTGCTGTTCCGCTGCACTCTCCCAGTGCTTTGCCTCGGTGTGGTGGGATCAAGTTGGGCACAATTCCACACTGTGTCTCAGGTGCTGTCCCCCACAGGGCCATGGGTCAATGAGGGATGTCTTTTTTCGTAGTGGGGCTGGCCATGTGGCAGGACTGACCATTTCCTTCTGCTCTTAATCCCACTAAATTAATTTCAAAGGGAAATTATTTTAGAAACTGTATACTAAATAAACCACACGCTGCACTACTTGACAAAAATAAGAAAAAGTGAAGCCCGTTTGATTTTCAGTGGTTTTGACTGTACTGAATTTTATTTTGAAGGGATCATTTTTAGAGCTGCATTTAACGCGTCCTGGAGGTGTTTAAGGAAAGTGCTGTGCTGATGGTAAGTGAAGTGAGGTGGTGTGGGGTGAGGACTAAGAACCTCACCCGTGGAGGATTGGCTAGACAACAGATTAGAAGGCAAAATGCTTGGTGAAAACTCGCTATCATTGACTCATAGCTGACTCATGGTGGCGCTGTAGGACAGGGTAGACTACTCCTGTGGGTTTCAGAGATGGCCATTCTTTACAGGAGTAGAAAGACCTGTCTCTCTCATGGAATGGCTCGAGACAGTAACTCTTTACTGGAGTAGAAAGCCCTATCTCTCCCATGGAGTGGCTCGTGGTTTCAAAATGCTGATTTGCCATTTGGCAGCCCAATGCGTAACCACTTCACCACCAGGGCTCGGGCATACTTGGTAGCTTCTTATGGGGAAAATGATTAGGATTGCAAAATAGGTTGGCTTTTGTTGACAGTTTTGGAAGCCTTGAAAAAAACCACAGGTCCAGATCAGCCAATCAGCAACTCGGGGGACACGGTGATAATTAGAAAGCCTGCAGGACATGGTTTAAAGTGACTTACTTCTTGCAGGTAGAGAACAGAATGGGACTTAATCGTGAGGATGGCTAAGATGTGAAGGACTCTGAGTAAGTAGCCTTGACAGAACTTGTAAATGAGCGGTCAGGGCCCTGATAGAGGACACTGGAGACCTGGAATGAGGACTTTGAGTAGGTATGCCAGACAAGTGTGAACTCCTAATTTCCCTTTGGAAATGGCCCCTAACTGCTTGCTGGAAGAGAGCATCCTCTCCTTGTCTGAGGATGAGAGACCATAGATGAGCGACTTCAATGGAGTAAATGTCTTGAAATGGGACTCTTGTCCTCCTTAACATATGCCCGTCCTTCCTTCATTGCCGGGACACTTGAAGCAGGGTCAAGTGGGAGCATAACTCTAGGAGGGAATGCTCACTGCTGCACAGTGGGTTCGCAATCGGAGTGACCCTAGAGGAGCGTGTCGAATGGCCACACAGGGTTCCCAAGGCACAATCTTTACTGCTGCATCTTTCAAGATCTGAACTGCATTGGATAATGGTTTCACCCACCAATCAGATACTTTAACCACGGTGCCACCAGGGCTCCTTCTCTAGAAGGCAAGGCTGGGAGGAAGAAGGTCCTTGTCAAAGAGTCTCAGGACGTAGGTCAGAGACACCAGCAGGCACTGGGGGCACATGTGTGGACGGAGACTTTGAGTGGCCGGGCCTCGGCTGGATGAAGAACGTAAGGCAGGGAGTTCCTTGAGATGAATCCTTACAGTTTCATGATCCAAGATTGAACATTCCAGTGAGGACACCTGGCGTCCATCCTAACACCCAGCCAGAGGACCTTTTGAAGCCAGATGATGTCTGCACATTGTTGGCGGAGTGGAACTGTGGAACTTCCACACTGTGGAAGGAGTTAGAAATGTAGGGAGGTGGGCATGTTAGAACAGCTTTATAAGACTTGAGAATTCATTCTTGGCCTCTGTTCCCTGGTAGAGTTCAGAGGACACTTTTTCTTAAAACAAACAGGGGACATTGGCATCTTCAAGAGGCTTGCTAATCACTGTCCTTTATAAGCAGGGACTGGCAGTTGGGAGTCCCTACCGTCTTGGTAGCTCAGAGTCAATAGGAACAATAGCACTCAAATATAATCTTAGCTCTGATTACTCTAACAGAAGCATAGTGCCGTCCAGGAGGCCTTGCACTACTGAGGTCTGTGGCCAAGACTTACCTGAGACAGTGGTCCTGTGAGTAGAGAGATGGACCGTCCTTGAGGGTACAACTTGTTAACTTCTATGGAAGAGATACGTTTGGTGATCGGAAAGCTGGTCTCAGAGAAGATTACTTAAATATGTTTTCTATCCGAGTTAGTTCTCAGATCCAGGGCACATTGGTTGAAGGTTATTTGGGGCTTAATTGAGGGTGGAATCTGAGAGGCTGCTTCAAATACATAAAATAAATATTTCCCCAAGCCTTCCCCAAGGAACTTCGAGCCACTTCTCAAAGGGAAGACCTCTCCAGAGAATTTGGATAAAAGATATGGATGGAGACTTAGGACCTTAGGACATTGGGTTACGCACTAGGCTGCAATCCACATGGTCACCAGGGGAAGTCATCAGCAGCTCTGGGAGAGAAAGACTCGCCTTCCTGCTCCCGCCAACAGTGTCCGTCTTGGAAGCCACCGGATTGTTGTGAGTCAGGAGTCACTCCGTGCAGCGAGTGGGGTTAGAATCTGGTTGATTGAAGCTAGAGGAATCCGATGGGGCCACCACACTGTCTACTCACTCGTGTAACATTTGATTGTGACACGTGACGGCGGACTACCACGAACTTAGGCAAGTGGTGGGTCCAACGGTGGCTGCTGTTCCAGATTCCGTAGCTATTGCCCTAGGACAGATCAATAGTGCCTCTGCTACTGGGTCTTGAGCGAGCAAATGTGTTCCTTTTTAATTCCCATTAATCCAGAGTGTCAAAATTCATTTACATTTGTATCAGATGCCTTGTTTCAGAGAACTGTTAAAGCTGCTGGCTTTAACAATATCATCGGCAGGGGCTCTAGTTATCTTAACATTTCACACATCATTTCTTTGGCCCATGATGTAGCTGCACTAATTGGATCTTATGTGCAGGAAAAAGAAAGAACAATCGCTTCTCTAGGATGACACGGTTATGTCAGAAGGTGAGAGGAAAACCTGAAGACATTCAGGGTTTTGAACTGTTGCCTTTTTAGAAGTCCAATGATCTGAACCTTTCCAGGGCCTTCTTTCTACAGCAAAGGACACCTTATTGCCCTTGCACCTTCTCTGGCTGAAACACAGGCATAGTGCTTAAAGCCGCGGTTCTCGACCTGTGGGCTGCGACCCTTTTGTGACCCAATTTCTTACAGTAGCAAAATGATAGTTATGAAGTAGCAACGAAAATAATTTTCTGGTTGGGGTCACCACAGCCTGAGGAACTGTATTAAAAGGTGGCAGCATTCAGAAGGTTGAGAACCGCTGGCTTAGTGGGTGTCTCGGGATGTGTGAGATCGCATGACAAATGTGGCTTTAGTCCATTTATAAGGCAGTTTCATTGGGGCCTGTAGCAAGAGAGGCTACAGTGGGAGCTTCTCTCTCAGGTAGATCCAGTCGTGCTGGAGGTAAACTAGGAATCCACATGTAGTTTCTGGAAGCCAATGGAAATGTCACACACAGGCCTCTGCTCTTCTGCAGTAAGATCACGTCTTCTACAGCAAGAGACTTTCTTAGCAGTATTGGGCGGGGCGCCTTTCGGACAATGACTAGAGGCTCAGACCCGACTCCCAGAGGCCGAGAGTCGTTAGGTCATTGAATTGTAAAGTCTGGGTGAGCACAGTCACAATTGATTGCACATGCAAATAATACACTTGGGATCAGGCCTGAGCAGTTCAAGAAGGGACAGTAAGTGATGTGGCCAGGTGACCTGGATTCCTGTGTCGCCTACCTCTATTGCACTAATGGATTTTCCTTACCTCACCCCTATGGTTTATACAAAGGTTGGCTCCATCTGGGGCCGCAAACACCATCTACCTCCCTGACCTCCTACTCAAGAGGGGCCCTAAAGGACAGTTATGGGGGGGTGGGCAGTACAAGTAGGCAGAGAGCTGCGCATTAGGCATGCTCGCTCACTTTGCCCAAGCGAGAAGTGCCTGAAGTAAAGATCCACGTTCCAGGAGGAGAGCGAGCGCTTGGCCTGGCCTGGCCAGGGATCTGACCGGAGCAAGATTAGAAGACTGAGGACAAGAAGGCCGGGAGAAGAGGCCTGCATGGAAATGTTGACTTTGTGTATGTTTTAGGTTCTGATGCAAAGTTTTCTCCTTCAAGCGTCTCATATTTATAAGTCTGTTCCTACTGCGCCTGTCAATTTAGCCTTGTGTTGAACTGCATGTTCTAAAAACATTTCTAGTTATGCTGCTGTTTTAATTAGTGTATGTTGACTTATCTATTTATAAAGGAATTTCTTAGATACCCTTACACACTGTATAAGTTATAAGTAAATGCTTCCGGTGTTTGATAAGCAAACTTTGTTTTCTCCTTATGGAATTTCCAGACTGCATTTGAGTCATAGGTAACATCTACACATAAAAGATAAAATAGCCTTATGGTTACTATATTTTTTTAGAATAATTTTACCTGTAGCATGGAGAAAAGACTACAATAAAATTGTAATACACTTAGATGAAAATTTTTACACTCCTTCGTGGGTTCTATGTACATGAGTAATATTCAGAGATGCTTTTCTTGGGGTGAAATAAGTTAGATTAAATTTCGTAGAGACAAATATTTTTGTGGTAGCATTAGAGACATTTTTTCTTTTTCTTACATTTTTCTCATTTCTAAATTTTAATGATCACAGTCAGAAGTAATCAAACTAGATAGTTCCCTACTCCTGATTAAACATTAAAAACACAAATAAGACTCTAGAGGGCACTCTACTCCCATTATTTTTGTGAGAGGTGTGGAAATTCTTTTTAAATATAGTGATGAAAGTAGATATTTAAAATTTATCATGAATGTTTTCAAGGAGAAGGTTAGAATTCTTATGTTAAATCTTACCTATAAGTTTAGAGCAATCAGATTTCCATGTTTCATGTTACGGGTTTTTACTTGGGATGATTTATGCTCTTTAATAGCCAGGACAAAATTTTTTAAGTGCACATACTAAACTAACATTTAAAACGTTAAAGACTGTATACAGTCTGATAGTTTTTTTCTCTATGTAACTACAATGGATGTAACTCCTTTAAGGCTTCCTGGTGGCCCTGTGGGTTAAGCACTGGGCCGCTCCTTAGGAGAAAGACGAGGCCAAGGCACCTGCTCCCGCAAGGTCTTGCAGTTTCAGAAGCGCCTGTCGCTCTGTCCTGTAGGATTTCTATGATTCAGAATCAACTCGGCTGTGGTGGGTTTTAATGCCTTGACTTTTGGCTACTAGCACCATTGCTACCATTGTTCTTAAAACACTGAAGCCAAGTCAAGAGTTCTTGGATGCTTTCTGGGTGTGGGGTTATCACAGTGCTTTGATACAAGTATCCTGGTTCGACTCCCTTTACACGGGCATTAAATATGTATGGGAAGTGGGGCATGGAAGTAGTATGTGATGATCAAATGTTTTAAAATAATGAATTTGAGGTTTAAAAAATAGCATTTAGTACTAAGGAAAACATTACACATCTGTATCAGAGCTCACTTTCCAGAATCATCCATCGCATATTTACTCAAAGCCATGGAGTCAATTTCAACTGGGGAGACCTGCCCAAAGGGCAGTACAAAACTCTGCCCGGTCCCATGCCAGCCTCATGATTGTTCTCATGCTTGAGCCCAGTGTGCAGCCACCGTGTCAGTCCCCTCTTGTCCAGAGCCTTCTTCTTTGTCACTGCCCCCCTACTAAGTACGATGTCCTTCTCCAGGGTCTGATCTCTCCTGACAATATGTCCAAAGTATGTACGATGAAGTCTTGCCACCCTTGCCTCTAAGGAGCACTCTGGCTTTACTTCTCCCAAGACAGACCGGTTTGTCCTTCAGCAGTGCAGGGTACTTCGGATAGTTGTCTCCAGCATCACTAAATCTAGTGGGATCTACTCCAGGTCTTCTCAATCATGCCACTGGAAAAGACCTCGAGGATAGCACACCAAGTTTAGAGACCATCTCATGACGGATTCCACACATTAGGATTCAAAACATGCAACAGCCATCACTGAAGACCAAAGGACTTGTGGAAGGATATCAGAGAGGTCATGCACGAAGCGAGCAAAAGGCCCTGACAGAGAGTGGGGAGAAAGAAAATATCCAAGTGGATGGCCAAAGAGACTCTGAGATTTGCTCTGGAGCGTACAGTCGTTGAAGCGAAAGGAGGAAACGATGATGTAAAAGAGCTGAACAGAATATCTTAAAAGGTGTCTCTAGATGACAAAGTCAAGTATGTTAACAAAACATGTAAAGACTTAGAGACAGAAAACCAAAGTAGAAAAACACACCACTCAGCAATTATCAAACGGAAAGAACTGAAGACAAAATTCAAGGCTTGATTTTTAATATTGATGGATTCTGTGGGGGAAAATATTGAATGATACAAGAAGTATCAGAAGATGGAAGGAATACATACTCCCTGAACCCAGAAAAAATTTGTTGAAGTTGAGTCATTTCCAGAGATCGTATATGATCAAAAACGGATGGTATTAAAGCAGATGGGCAAGCTGCAGGGAAAGCGTCACTAAAATGTAAGCACAGGTCTGCAACAAGCACGGCCAGCTGTTCCAACTCACCAGCCACTCCTTCGAAGAAAGATGAGGGCAATTCATCTGCTCCTAGAAAGCTGGACAGTTTCAGAAGCTCCTATAGCCCTCTCTGCCCTATAGGATTCCTGTGAATCAGAATCATCTTGACGGGGGTGGGATCTAACACCTTAATCATTATTGCTAGTAGTAGCATTCTTATTGTTGTTCTTAAAACGCTGGCACTAAGAGAAGTTTGTGGGTGCTTTCTGGGTGTGGGATGATCAAAGCGCGTTGATACAAGTACCTCGATTCTTCGACATTTCCTCGAGTATTACACGGGAGGTGGTGCGTGGAGGTGGGTAGCAGGGGATTGTACTCAGAGGAAGAGCACAGCATCCAGGTGCGAGGATGACGCAATTACAACAAGTAGCGTGGATATGACACAAGCTTCCCTCACCAGCCTGAAGAAGAAGCAACAAGCCCCGGTGGCACACTGGCTCCCCATTGGCCTGCTGGCTGAAGGGTGCCAATGGGAACCCCTTCGGCACTCACGGGGTGTGGGGGTGGGGGGGGGGAAGGATGTGGCCGGCTTCATCTGTCAAGATTAGACCTTTGAAGTCCTATGGGGCAGTTCTCCTCCCTGTAGGGTTGCTATGAGTCAGAGTTTACACAAGAACAGAGTCCTTGATTTGTAGAAAAATCTCTTTAGCTTCTCATGTCTCTTCAGTCCTTATAGCTGAGGAGGCCTGATGGGATAGTGGTTATGTGTTGGTCTGCTACTGCAGTTCGAAAGATGGGGCTCTCTACTCAGAAACCCTCAGGGGCAGCTCTACCCTGGCCTGGACGGTCGCCATGCGTTGGCATCAACTTGATGGCAGTGGGTAGGCTCAAGGCGGCCAGACCTAACCACATCCAAGAGGATCGGAGTTTTAGGAATTTGCCTCAGTGCTAATGAACGGTGTTGCACATAGCTCCCCGTCCCTGGCCACGTTACCAGGAGGAGGGGGCTGAAGGGTTTTTTCCTTCCATATTTTGAAGTTTTGTCTCGGTAATCTACCAGATACCTAATTCCTTCACAAGTAACGTGAATTTTTTGCGTTATCTGGACACTCCAATTTTAGTTGAACCGTGGGCCAGTAGAGGGCGCTATGGTCCCACATCCATCAGTTCTGTCCACTCCCGGTGGTGCTTCCCCACCACCTATCAGGGCGCTCATCCCTTATCCCCTTATGTTGTCGTTTGTCTTCATACTCTTGGCAGTCCCGCAGCCCTACATTTGTGTAGTACTTGCAAACACGTGACTGTCCGCTTACTGTATTAACTGATATGACAACAGCCACAAAATGGAGATAACCACTTTCTTGCCATAGATGATAAAAATGTGACTCAGAGAGCCCGATTTGTCCCTTATCTATGCATATATCAGTGCGTTTTGGTTGTTATTGTTTGCTCGTTTAGTTAGAACTGGTCATAGGCTTTGACGACTGGATTTGTTAATATTACTGAGTTGACTGACACTCTGATCTCACATTTCAAGGCTTTCTTGCTCAGCATTTTGCACGGCTTATCTGAACCAGCGCTCTTCTGATCGCAATAACTGGATTATTGCATTAGAGATGAGGCTTATTTTTAGGAGCCCTGGTGGTGTAGTGTTTAAGCATTGGGTTGCGATCTGCATAATTGGCAGTTCGAAACCACCAGCAGCTCTGCGGGAGAAAGACTGTAAACACGGGGTCATTATGAGTCAGTGTTGACTCCAAGATGGTGAGTTTGTTTTTGAGGCTTTTTTCCAGTGGTTAGAATGTCCCAAGCCCCAAGTGGCATCTTCTGAGATAATGGCTTATCATTCTTTTTTATTATTATTATTTTTTAGGGGCTCAGACAACTCTTATCACAATCCATACATTAATTGTATAAAGCACATCTGTATATTCTTTGTCCTAATCATTTTCTTTTTTTTTCTTCCTCTTTTCTGTTTTTACATTTTATTAGGGGCTCATACAACTCTTATCACAATCCATACATATGTATAAATCCACCAATTGTATAAAGCACATCCATACATTCCCTGCCCCAATCATTCTCAAAGCATTTGCTCTCCACTTAAGCCCTTTGCATCAGGTCCTCTGGCTTATCATTCTTGTCTGCAACAGTGCCACCCAAATTTGTCTGGTAAGAAGTACAGGGGGCATTTGTTGTTTGCACAGGTGACCACACAACCTGGCTTAGATGACCAAACAATTGGGCCTTTTCTCTGGACACACGGTAGTTCAGCAGGTCTGGAATGGGTTCAAAAATAAATCTTCTGGCTAAATCTTTTTAATTTTTATTATTATTGTTATTTTAATCATTTTATTAAGGGCTCATACAACTTTTATCACAATCCATACATATATCAATTGTGTAAAGCACATTTGTACATTCATTGCCCTCATCATTCTCAAAACATTTGCTCTCCACCTAAGCCCCTGGCATCAGCTCCTCATTTTTCCCCTCCCTCCCTGCTCCCTCCTCCCTCATGAACCCTTGATAATTTATAAATTATTATTTTGTCATATCTTCCCCTCTCCAACGTCTCCCTTCACCTATTTTTCTGTTGTCTGTCCCCCAGGGAGGAGGTCACATGTAGATCCTTATAATCAGTTCCCCCTTTCCATCCATCCCACCCTTCCTCCACCCTCCCAGTATCGCCACTCACACCACTGGTCCTGAAGGGATCATCCGCCCTGGATTCCCTGCGTTTCCAGTTCCTATTTGTACCAGTGTACATCCTCTGGTCTAGCCAGACTTGCAAGGTAGGATTTGGATCATGATACTTGGGGAGGAGGAAGTATTTAGGAACTAGAGAAAAGTTGTATTTTTCCTCGTTGCTACATTGCACCCTGACTGGCTTATGTCCTCCCTGAGACCCCTCTGTAAGTAGTGGCCTGCAGATGGGCTTTGGGTCTCCATTCCGCACTCACTCCTCATTCACTATTATATAATTTTTGTTCTGATGATGCCTGGTACCAGATCCCTTCGACACCTTGTGATCGCACAGGCTGGTGTGCTTCTTCCATGTGGGCTTTGTTGCTTCTGAGCTAGATGACCGCTTGTTTACCTTCAAGCCTTTAAGACCCCAGATACTATCTCTTTTGATAGCCGGGCACCATCAGCTTTCTTCGCCACATTTGCTTATACACCCATTTGTCTTCAGCGATCGTATCATGGAGGTGAGCACACAATGATATGATTTTTTGTTCCTTGATGCCTGATAACTGATCCCTTCAGAACCTCGTGTTCGCACAGGCTGGTGTGCTTCTTCCATGTGGGCTTTGTTGCTTCGAAGCTAGATGGCCACTTGTTTACCTTCAAGCCTTTAAGACCCCAGACACTATATCTTTTGATAGCTGGGCACCATCAGCTTTCTTCACCAAATTTGCTTATTCACCCGCTTGTCTTCAGCAGTTTTATCAGGAAGGTGAGCATCATAGAATGCCAATTTAATAGAAGAAATTATTTTTGCATTGAGGTAGTGCTTGAGTGGAGGCCCAATGTCCTTCTGCTACCTTAATACTAAACATATAAATTTGGGCACATAGACCTATTTCCCCATCCTCCTATATAAATATATTTGGATATGTACATGCCTTTATTTAGACCTCTATAAATGCCCTTTGCCTCCTAGCTCTTTCCTCTATTTTCTTTGACTTTCCTCTTGTCCCAGTATCATGCTCAGTCTTCATTTGGGTTTCAGTCATTCCTCTTGGTTACATTACCTTTGATCACGTCCTACCAAACCTCCTACAACCTCCTTACCACCGATTTGGATCACTTTTTGTTCCCTTGTCCCTGGGTTTGTTAACACCACTACCCCCCCCCCCCCTTTCCCGTGTCTCCCTGGAACTGTCAGTCCTGTTGTTTTCTCCTAAGATTGTTCATCCACTTGCTAAATTTTTTACCTTCAAACAAATTTGGAAAACAGTTTTGTAGAACAGGGCCTTCTGGAAGAGATCAGCTCATACTCATGTGCTTGTCTGTGTTCTCAAGAAGATGAACAAGCGACTCCTCCTTTTCTTTTCCCTCTTCCTCAGCCTCCTTACCCATGAGCGAGTTCCATTCTGAGAGCTTAGTAGCCTACTGAGTATTGAAACATTAGTATGGGATATGTAGTTGATATAATCCAATTATAAGAAAAATGACCAAGTGCATAATGGTTGTTTTGTCAAGAAATAAGTTATTCAAGAATGTCATGCAGTCTAATCCAACCATGCACATATTGGAAAGAGATCAGAAATAAATTTTATGCTTGACAATTGCTGATCCATCCATTAAATAATCACCCTGTCCTTCTTACGTGGGACCTCCCTCTAGTAGAATGTACAGACAAGCATCGAGCCAAAGGTGAAGTCATGTTGTTGCTGCTGTATCACAAAAGTGTCTCGCCATCCGATCAAGGTGCTACCAGAGCGCCTTTATAAACTCCAGCCAGCCAGCAAACCAAACGACAGCTGCTATTGGGTCAATGCTTGCTAGTACAGGACAGAACAGACCCTATAGGACTGAGTAGAGCTGCCTCTGTGGGTTCTGGCTGATGGTAATTTTAATGGGAGCAGACAGTTTCATCTTCCCATCGAGCAGATGGTGGATTTTAACTGTTGACTTTGCAGGTAGCAACTCAATATGTAATCCACTACCCCACCAGAGCTCTTTTTATGGAAGATTAAAGATTTTTGTGGAAGATTAAATTGTGCAATTTATGAGTCAGTATCAATTTAGTATCACACAATGACACCAAGCCTTACCCCAGGGGCTGGTTCATAATGGAAAAGGTTTTAACTCCTAATTTAGTCAGCTTCTGATTCCTCAAAATAAAAATAAAAGAAGCAATCAAACAAAAACAATCCATCAACCCATATACCTTATACATTTTAATTTAGTTAATCTTTAGTTTTAATCCATTGATTTACATGTATTTTACTGATAAAATCAGAATATCATTTTATTACTTTGACATTATTTCTATTTAGGAAAGGAAATATTTTTTTCCATGCATACTTACATGGAAGCCAATATATTAGAAACCAGTACATTGGAGCTTATATTCTGACTATTACATTTTTGGAAGGATATAGAGCCATGAGGAGCCCAAGTGGGGTAGTGGCTACATGTTGGACTGCTCACCAGAAGGCCAGCAGTTCAAACCCCCAGTCCCATTCAAGGGAGAATGAGTGACACTTTCTTCTCCTGTAAAGAGTTACTGGCTTGGAAACCCAGGGGGGACAGCTCTATTATTCTCTCTGTGGGGTTGCTGTGAGTCAGAATTGAGTCAAGGGCAGTAAGTGTTTTTGGATGGAGACATGGCCGCGGTATTGGGTAAGTTACGTCCTGTTAATCAAAAAGTTGCAGGATAAAAACCACCAGCATCTCCAATGGAGATAGGTAAGACTAGCTGATCCCACAGCTCTTATAGGCATGCTGTGAATAGGAATCAACTCGATGGCAGTGCTTTTCAGTGGGAATGTTAAATCCATTTGGAGTCTCCACAGATTCTTCTGAGCAATTGATGAAGCATTATGAAAAGCCTTGCCTTCAGGTAGAATGATTGAAAGCAGATTGCCATCATCACCCTCAGTTCTTGAGTGTGCCCGTGGTGGAAACTGGGGTATTAGAGTCACACATTCATGAGTTAAACCTTGACTTACCTTAGTTGGAGGACCTTGACTTTGTAAGGTTTTCTTATTTACAATTGTGTATCTGTCCTCGTCAGCAGTTACCCTGGTGGTGCTAGCGGGTAAGCACTGAGCTGTTAGCTTGCAAGGTGAGTGGTCGAATCCACACGAAGATTTATGGCCTTGGGCACCCTGTATAGGGTTGCTATGTGTGAGTCATGACCAACTTTGTCGCAAATGTTTTTCTTAAAAAAAAATCCCAATCATAATCTCTTTCCTACTTCAGTAGTTCCATTTGTGATTAATTGATCTACTGCCAATGACGATTTTGTGACAGGACTCTTTGTGTTTCATGTCCTATTTAAAAAAAATAATTTTATTGGGGGCTCGTAAAACTCTTATCACAATCCATCCATCCATCCATCCATCCATCCATCCATCCATCCATCCATCCATCCATCCATCCATTGTGTCAAGCACATTTGTACATTTGTTGCCCTCATCATTTCCAAAGCATTTGCTTTCTGCTGAGTCCTTGTTATCAGCCCCGCATTTTCCCCCTCCCTGCCCGCTCCCCCTCCCTCATGAGCCCTTGATAACTTATACACTATGATTATTTTACTTTCCATGCCCTACTTAAGTAGCCACGAGACTGTGAAACCCTGGACAGCATGATGGCTTTATGCTGATGGTCTCTGTCATTTGGGTGATGGATTATCATCTTTGTCTTTTCTTTGTCCTGTTTAAGACTTAACAAATGGATTCTAGAAGCGTATTTGGATTTGGCTGCCTTGTTTCCCCTAAGAGTATGGATGGTGTTGTAGTTTCGGTTGGAACTCAACATTTACTCTGAGGGAGAAAGTTGAGCGTATCTACTCCTCTGCAGACATAAAGTCTCAAAAGCCCAAAGGGGCCATTTACTCAGTTCTCTAGGATTGTGGGATCATGAGGTATCAATAGGATCAGGTATCAGGCATCAAAGAACAAAAAATCATGTCATTGTGAATGAGGTGGGTGAGGAGTGGATGCCCAAAGCCCATCCGTAGGCAACTGGGCATCTCCATACAGAAGGATTGCGGGGAGGAGACAAGTGAGTCAGGGTGTAGTATAGCAGAAAGGTGAAATATATAACTTTCCTCTGGTTCTTTAATGCTTCCTCCCCCCACTATCATGATCCCAATTCTACCTTACAAATCCAGCTAGACCAGAGCATGTCCATTGGTACAGATAAGAACTGGAAATACAGGGGATCTAGGACAGATAAACCCCTCAGGACCAACAATGAGAGTAGCGATACCGGGAAGGAAAGTTGAGGGAGAAAAGGGGAACTAATCGTAATGGTCTACATATAACCCCCTCCCAGGAGGACGGACAATGGAAAAGAGGGTGAAGGGAGACACTGGACAGTATAAGACATGAAAAATAATGATAATTTATAAATTATCAAGGGTTCATGAGGGAGGGAGAATAGGGAAGTCAGGGGGAAAATGAGGGCGCAAGTGGAAAGAAAATGTTTTGAGAATGATGATGGCAACAAATGTACAAATGTGCTTGACACAATGGATGGATGGATGGATTGTGATAAGAATTATACAAGCCCCCAATAAAATGATTTTAAAAAAAGAAAAAAAAGAGAGATCAAACAACACACTGCATTGGGTAAATCTGCTGCCCAAGACCTCTTTCAGTTGTTGAAAGCAAGGACGTTACTGTGAGGACTATGGTGAGCCTGACCCAAGCCATCGTGTTTGTACTCGCCTCATGTGCATGTGAAAGTTGGACATTGAATAAGGCAGAGCAGGAGAATTGATGCATTTGAATTGGGGTGCTGGTAGGGAATATTGAAAGTGCAGGACTGCCGGAAGGAAAAACAAATCGGTCTTCGAAGAAGCACTCCTTAGAGGCAAGGATGGTGAGACTTCCTCCCAAGTACTTCGGACATGTTGTCAGGAGAGACCAGTCCCTGGGGAAGGGATCTCATGCTTGGCAAGCAGCGGGGCAGTGGAAAGGGCAAGGCCCTCACCAAGGAGACAGGTTGACCCAGTGGCTGCGACAGTGGGTTCAAAATTGAAATAGTCATGAGGGTGGCGCAGGACTGGGCAGTGCTTTGTTCCATTGTGCATAGGGTAACGATGGGTCGGAATCTCCATGGCACCTGACCACAACTCCCGTAAACTGTTACAGGTGGTTCTGCCCCATCCTGTAAGGTTGCTATGAGTCAGATTGGATGGAGTGACAGTGAGTTTGGGTTTTATATTACAACATTTATACTTATACCTTACTGTCTTGAGAAATAATCAGTGTTTAAAGTGACATTGCTTAACTTTTAACTCTTACCTGTGAACAAATTAACAAACACTTGTAAACTGATTGACCCTATTACACAGGAAAGAGCTGAAGGGTTTTCTCCCCTTGAAAACCATCCCATCTTTCATCTATCCTTTATATTTCATGTTGCCTATGAAAAGTTATTTTAAGCCAAAACATGACATCTTATTCTCTAAATGGGGAAGACTTGAATCACTAAGTTCGCACATTTAGAGCAAGAGAAAATTTATTTTCAGAATGTCTTTACTTTTGGGTGACTTTGAACAACTTTTTAGGTCTCCGGGATTAGTTCTTTATAGAAACAATTTCTGATTTTGTTTTCAAGATCTGTTAATTTTCTAAAATGTCAGTGTGGTCGTTACATAATCTCCTGCCAACTTGTGAAGGGGTGGAGTCTAGCCTGACAATCAGTTCACAGCTGGATGACCTCATTTGGAGGCACAATGGAGATAAATAACTCACTGGAGGCCAGACACCCACTCTCTGCATCTTCTTCCTGTTGACAAAACACATGGAGCTATGCTGATGGAGCCATGTGGAGACCCATACCAGTGCTGAGACAAGATGCTTCTACCACCACTGGAGCCACGAGACTTTCTACCCATTGGCCTGTGATCTTCCTGCAT
Source organism: Tenrec ecaudatus (assembly GCF_050624435.1). NCBI lineage: Eukaryota > Metazoa > Chordata > Mammalia > Afrosoricida > Tenrecidae > Tenrec > Tenrec ecaudatus. The sequence continues at coordinate 55,674,928 of NC_134542.1, forward strand.
TTGGCATCATTGTATGTCTTGCATGAGTCCGAAGAGGATTTATTGGCTAATATTGGACTAATGGACTTGATCTGGACTGGGCCGGGATGTTTACTTAATATACAATTATTCTTTATATGAAGCTCTTTCATATACACATATGAATATCTATGAATTTTTTTCTGTAGTCAACACAGAGTAACAGTCAGAAATATTGATAAATTCACTGACACTGAGTCGAGTGTGGCCCATAGCAACCCTGTATAGCAGAGTAGAACGGTCTCTGTGGCTTTCTGAGACTGTTTAGCGTTATAAGAGTAGAACATCTCATCGCTTTCTCTTGGAGCAGCTGGTAGTTTAGAACTGCTGACCTTGTGGTTAGCAGACCAATGCGTAGCCCACTGTGCTTTGAGGGCTCTTAGAAATATTGATAGTAAAATATGAACAAATATATTACCAAATTAATTAACAGTAACATTTCTTAATCCCATCAGTATTGTATAATAGAATTTATTGTTTCTTATCTTTGTCAACATTTAATATTCATATTTACAAGTTTTCCCCCAACAAATAGAAGGACATCATATCTCATTTTAGTTTTAATTAGTGTTTCCCTCATTTCTAGTGGGTGGAGTTGAGTGTATCCTCATATGTTCAGATGAAAGTGTCACAAATCGGAGGAGGCTGGATCCCTAAGAAACTAAAGAAAACAGACCTTCCCATCCCAATGATTACATTGGGCTGTGAAAGGAGCAAAGAATAGACTTTTGGTGTGTACAGTCGCTATGATTTTGTGGCCTTATTACTGAGGTGAGTGTGTGCTAATTTGGATAAATTTTAAAAACTAACTTGTTTATCAAAGAAGACTCCTTTGGGTAATTTGATTGGAATTACCTCAAATTAATAGATAAATTTGAGGAAATGTACATTTATGATATTTAAGCTATCTATAAGGAAATACAATTTATCTCTGTTTTTAAAGTCTTTCTTAGTTTTTCCAGTTTTCACACTTTTTTTGGTGTAAAGGTATTTTGTCTCTATCATTTTAGAAATGAAAACTCAAGTCATAAGTAAAACCACTTAGTAATTTTTTTGTTTTGTTTTACAATTACACAGACAAATCAGACTGGTCTTTTTGATACCGTTCTATGTTGCTGAGTACATATATTATTTCATTAAACATTTTATGCTAGATATCTGATAATTTTAGTATCTGTAGTTCTTACAGGTCTAACTATAATAGATTGCATTCCTGCCTCTTGCTCATGTGGAAACACTTCTGGGTGTATCGAATGTTTGTAGTCTTCTTATGTTGCCCTGGATTAGGGCATTTTATCTTTAGAGGAAATGTGCATTTGCTTCTTGTGACCTAGAATATGGTTGCTGTTGTTCCGTCTCACTGAGTTGGCTCCAAATCATAGCAACTCTGTGCGACAGAGCAAGACGTTGGCCAACCCTGCACCTTCTCACGACTGCTGCTCTACTCAAACCCATGTTTGCAGCCATCGGTCATTCTATCTCTGTGTGTCGTCTTTCCAATAACCCCCTCTTTCAACAGTCACGATGGCCTTCTCTTGAGACGGTGCTTCTTGAGAACATGTCCAATGTACATGAGACATGGTCTTGCCATCTTCACTTTGAAGGTGCATTCGTACAGGGAAAGGCCATTTGGTGGGAGTTGGAGATGTTGTCTCGAAGAGTCACATGAAATAATCCACTGTCCTTGCAATAGACCACCATGAGCTAGTCAAGTTTTGTGCTCTAGGCCACCAAGAAGTTCTGCTGGTTCGATCACAGATCCCATCGAGTGGGGTTAGACAGTCATCAATGCTGTCTACTCCCTTTCCCACCCCACTTTCCTGTAGCCTCAGAGAACCATTGCTCCTGTTACTGAAGGGTTATCTATTTTTGGCTTTCATTTACCTAATGATCTTAGACAAACAAATGAATGTACACAAATCTAACATGATTGATGAGGTAAAACAAATAAAAATCACAATAGCAAGGGGAGGAAATATTAAAAAAACTAGAGGATAGTTATATGGTTCAACAGTACTACACCGCCTCCTGGATGATAAATCCATGTGGCCCTTCTGAGAGAGACTGGGTGGGTTTTGGGTCTCTACTACAGCCACACCCCTTCACATCGATTTGGTTGTTTAGTTTTGAACTTCTGATCACTCTTCCCATAGATACCTCATGCTCACACAGGCTGGTGTGCTTCTTCTATGCGGGCTTTGTTGCTTCCCTGCTAGATGGTTGCTTGTTTAACTAAAATCCTTTACCACCCAGATGCTATCTTTTAATAGGTACCATCAGCTTTCTTCACCACATTTGCTTATGCACCTATTTTGTCTTCAGAGCTCATGTCAGGGAGGTGAGCATCATACAGTGCCACATGGTTAGAACAAACCGCTCTTGTATTGAGGTCAAAGTTAAGTAGAGGTCCAAAGTCCATCTGCTTCCTTGTTCATTTGCTCCTATATACATACCTCATGTAAAAAAGACATATATTTATGATTTGCATTTATACATACATATGTATATATTTTCCTTTTTTCCCTCCTGGTCCACTATCATGTTTACCTCTCATTAATTCCTATCCAGTACAATTAAATCTATCATCAGACAGCAGAATTGTATGTTAATGGATATATTGGATTGTGTAAGATACGGCTAAATATATATATATATCATATATATATATGATTCCTTGACTGCTGCTTCTAGGGACATTGATTGTAAGCCCAATTGAAATGAAAACCTTGGGTACTATTAACAAAATATACAGAAAGCCAGTGTCATGAAATCAGAATTGTTAATGTGAAAGGTGAAAATGTGAAGTTTGTTCTAGCTTCTTGCTCCATAGTTCAGAGAAATGTATGTTTTAAATATTATCTCACTCACACATTAAGTTGCTAAGAGCAAGGTCAGAGGTTCGAACTCACCATGGGAGAAATTTGAGGCTGTCTATCCGCATAAAGATTTAGTCTTGGAACCTTTAGGGGCAGTTCCAACTCTGTCCTGTAGGGTTGCTCTCAGTTGACATTGACTCCATAGCTGCGAGTTTGGTTCTGTTCTGTTTCCCCATCTCCCCTGAGTATGAGCATTTTTATAAACAACATGACACCATTATTTGAATATCTGACAAGTTCTCCATTACAATTCCCAGCGGCACAACAGCCGACTTCCGTCTGACAGAAACATGGTTGGTGTCCCCTGGCCTCCAACCTTATTGATGTGTTTGGAATAAGAAATGTCAACCATGATTGTAGTTTGTACAGAGGAAGAAAATACATTTCTAGTGATGATTTTATAAGTGGCACTTTTCTTAGAAAGAATATCCCCAAAGAGATAAGATTTCATCCCGCAAAAAGCAATATTTATATTAAAACAACAGCCCATAACGGAAAGCAGTTGCATGAGTGGAAGATGCAGGTGCACCTAAGGAAACAGGGAAGGACTTATGCCATCCCATAGCACTATGCTTTTGAAAGCGGAAACAATTTTACACTGTTAGTTACTTTTCAAAGGTGTATGTCATGTCCCTTTTCTTTCTCTCTTCTTTTGTCTTCCAGATTCCGTTTCTGTTTCAAAGTTTTGGTTAGTCTTACTGCCCTTGCTTAAGTCTTTCGTAATTGGAAAAGGCAGCAGGCACCATGCGCTAGCCACTTTGCTGTTTTGGCTACCTCCCTTGTCATATCGAATCATCCAGTTTTCTGAAGCAAGTTATGTCTTTCTCATGGAGAGATGTGAAAATGAATCTCCAAGAGAATAAGTCATGCCCAAAGGTCACAGGTTTAGTAACTCAAGACAGCAAAACCTAGAACTTCTGATTCAATCATTATTTTCCTACCACAAGGTACACTTCATAAACTAAAAAGCAACATACACTTCCAAGGTATGTTCTTATTACCTAATAAAGTGGAGTTTGGGTGGAATCTTTTGCGTTATAAGAGGGACATTGGTTTAATATCTGATGATATCGGACCCCAATTAGTTTCAGATCTCTTACTTCTAGAAATCCTCATCATCACAAACTCCATGGTTTGAATCTTATGACAACTTTGGGTTTTATGAATGTTTTTAACACACAGCCTGTGAAAGCCGGGACAACCCCAGAGGACTGTCTTGCTTTTCTGGCTCTTGGACATTTCCTGCCTTTGATAGAGTGAAGTATTGCTACCTTTCTTACTTTAAACACTTTTTGTTGTGATGCGGGTGAATGTTTACAGGGCAAATTGGTTCCCTATTCCACAATTAATGCACTTTTAATTTTGTGGCATTGATTGCAATCCCCACAATGTAACAACATTCTCCTCACTTCCTGTGTTTACTGTTTGCAGTCACATCTCTTTTTTTGTCCTTTTCTGCCTTCTAAGCTGTACCGCTGGACAGAGGCTGCCCTTTTGAGGACATGCATGCTTGTTCTAAGGGGCACGAATCTCCTGGTACTCACTTTCTAAAAGTCCAGTTCTGGGGTCGAAGCGGGTCTGAGGCCATAGTCTTGATGGGTCACTAGTTCTGATGAGACTATTATTTTGAGTTTTGTTCTGCATTTCCCTCCAATTATTTCCAAGCGTCCTATTGCGATCCTTTCAGAGCGTCAGCAGCGGAGGACAGGCGCCATCTAGCTCCTCTGGTTCCGTGGTGGAGGTTCACTCGGTGCATCCGTCTTTGGGGCATTTGCTACCTTGTGTTTTGGGTTCTCTTTACTTTGTGCTCCAGACGAGGAGAGAGCATTGGTTGTACCTGATGCGGCTGTTCACGGGCTTTTAAGACTCCAGTTACTGAATGAACCGGACTATGGAATATTTGTGCACTCTGTCAATGATCTTTGTGGACTCTTATCGTGTCACTCAGGTCTTATCATGTCACTCTTATCATGTCACACTGTGGTCCTGAGACCTCAAGCCCCGTGACTCATTCCCTCCAATTGTTTGGTTATGGCTAAGAAGCTTCCATCATATTGTGCTCCCTCCTCCCCATTTATGCTTTCTTGTATCTCACTGCCATCGAGTCAACGCTGACTCATAGCGACCCCTGTGGGTTTCCGAGACTGTAACTGTTTGCGGGAGCAGAAAGCCCAGTCTTTCCCCCATGGAGCAGCTGGTGGTTTAGAACTGCCAACCTTGTGGATCACAGCCCAGTCAGTGACCCCTATACCACCAGGGCTCTGCTTTGCTATATACACGAGGACCTCTGCAACATCTACTTGTGTCAATAGATTTGTAGAAGTATCCTCTAACTCATAGATGAGGGGGTTTCAACCAGTGTGGAAAAGTGAGTTTTTTCAACAAACTTTTTCAGGCCCTGTCCTACACTCATGGTCTGGTTCCATTTGCCTTCCCCTCCCTGTTCAGTTGAAGTGTCTATCTACATATCTCCTTGAAGATTGTTGGTATTACTGTTACTATATGCTTGAGTATGTAATATTATTTATGTTTGTTGTCCTTTAAGGAAGCTGAGTGGTGCTGTCGAGTAAGCATCGAACTGACAGGTCTGTGGTTCAAACCTGCCAGTCACTCTGAGGGACAAAGATGAGACTATTTGCTCCTGTAAAAATTCACAAAGCTGCAGAAGTCCTATTAGAAATGCCTCAATGGCAGTGAGCTTGTGGCCATTACACTTGGAACCTTCTAGTGCTTGCCTTGGTCTTGATCACTTGTGTTGTGCTGCCTGCCTTCTCTTACTGGACGCTGTCTTTGCCTTCACCCGAGTTGACATACATGTGTGTCATATGCCCTCTACTTCATGATTTCCTCTCCTTCCCCCTTCCCACCCCTCACAAACTTTATTTTATTTTTCTTAATAATTTTATTGGGGGTTTCTTTTTTTTAAAACATTTTATTAGGGGCTCATACAACTCTTATCACAATCCATTCATATACATACATCAATTGTATAAAGCACATCCGTACATTCTTTGCCCTAATCACTCTCAAAGCATTTGCTCTCCACTTAAGCCCTCTGCATCAGGTCCTCTTTTTAAAATAAATTTTACGAAAACCCAACATTCAATTGTATTAAGTGCACTTGTACATATGTTGCCATCAACATTTCCAAAACATTGTCTTTTTACTTGAGCCCTTGGTATCAGCTCCTCTTCTTCCCCCCTCCCTTCCCCACTCTCCCACCCTCGTGAGTCCTTGATCAATTATATTTTATTGTTGTTATTTTGTGTTGTACACTGTCTGTTGTCTCCATTCACCCACATTTCTATTATTGGTACCTCTGGGCGGTGGGCTATCTATCCAACCTTGTGATGGGTTCCCCCTTTCTCCGCCCCCCTTACCTAGTGAACTTTAAAGAAGGGTTCTTTATGTAAGAATAGACATCTTTCTCTTTTTTCATAAAATTTTTACTAAGAAATATTTTTACATACCATTTTTAGTACAAATGTTTCTTTCATTCAATTATTGATTTGCATCTTAAAAATTAAGATTTTTAAGGGTGAGAAAGGGGAATCAATCACAATGATCGATATCTAAGCCCCTCCACCCCCAGGGGGGAAGAACAACAGAGACGTGGGTGAATGGAGACAGCGGGTGGTGGGAGATATGGAAATAATAATGATTTATAATTTATCACCCGCCACAAGGCTGGGAGGGCGAGGGAAGGAGGGAAAAAAGAGGAGCTGATACCAAGGGCTCAAGTAGAAAGAAACTGTTTTGAAAATGATGATGGCAACATATGTACAAATGTGCTTGACACAATTGATGCATAGATTATTATAAGAGTTGTAAGAGCCCCCAATAAAATTATTTATTAAAAAAAGATTTAATCCACATACCAGAAAATGCATTTAGTAGTCTATAGTCTGTTCACTATAGTTGTGCTACCATCGTGAATATCTAATTAAAGAATATTTACAGCACATCAATAGAAAACCTCACACCTATTGGCAATCACTTCCCTTTTCCCCCAACACCTGGAAACTACAGACATACCTTCTGTATCTGTGGATTTGCCTACTCTGGGCAGTTCATATAGGTGCAATCATACACTATGTGGCCTTTTGTGTCTTATTTCTTTCACTTTCTATAATGTTTTCAAGGCATTGTAGCCTATTTGTTTCCTTTTTCAAGAAGTTTTTCTTGTGAGCCAGGTGAAGTTTTACAGAGAGGATCCTCATTTCTACATTCCACAATTCATACGCATATTGCTCAGCTCATGCATTGCAGTCTCCTCAGTGTACCATCATTCTAGCTCACTTCCTCCCTGTGTTTTCTGTGTTCATTTCCGCCTTTTCCTTCACGCTCTTAAATTTGTACTTGGGCAAATGCTGGCCTCTTGATTGTAAATGGTTGATTATTCTACTACAGGGTGAATTCAAGGGCAATTAGGCCACTTCCACATTCATCTGGGTTCTCAATTTTCCGCAGAAGTACTCGTTCTTTCATGCCAGGAGATTTGGAAGACGTTACTTGGCCAACTGATTGGAAGAGATCCATATTTTTGCCCATTCCAAAGAAAGAGGACCCAACAGCAAACTCAAATTGTAGAACAATATCATTAATATCTCATGCAAGTAAAATTTCGCTGAAGATCATCCAACATTGGTTGTAGCGGTACATTGACAGGGAGCTGCCAGAAGTTCATACCTGAGTCAGAAGAGGATATAGAACATACATCTTTATTGAATACCTTTCTATTTGGTTTGTCCTTCATCAAAAGTGCTGTATTAAATTCTCTTATACTTGTGAAATTGTCTGTTTCTCTTGTCAAATTTGATAAAGTATTTAGTGTTCTTTCAGTGATTGTACATGTATTTATGATGGTTCTGTCTTCTTTAACCCTTTTCTTATTATAAATGATCATTTTTTGTCTCCTTCATTGGCTTTTGCCTTAATATTCATTTGATCAGAAATGAATATTGCAGCTCTTGCTCATTTCTCATTGTCATTTGCTTGACATATGTATTTTCCCAGCCTTTGTGTGCCTTTTATACACAGAAAATTAATGGACTACTTTTTCTATCTATTGTGATACTCTCAGTATCTTGACTGGTGCATTTAATCCATTTATATAATGATCTATAGTTATGAATGTACTACTGCCAGTTTGCTGTGTGTTTGTTTTGGCATGTGTTATTGATAATTTCTTTGTTATATATATTTTCCTGGGCTTTGTTTATAATTTTTATTAGCATTTTCCTTTTGTGTTAGTGTTTATTGAGGTTTAATGGTTTTCTCTTTAAATTTGATTGTTTTAAATTTAAAAGGTTTTAAAAATTCTCTTTGAGGTTAACCTGTAATTTGTTATTATTTCCCCAAGTTTAAAACTATCTATTTTACTTTAATATCATCTTGACTTCTTCTCCACTTGAAAACCATTTATTCCCCCTTTTTTGCTTTGTCATTCTCATCATTTATAGATGGAAGTCTCTGCTTTCTTATTTTCAGTTTTGCAGAGTTATGTTTGATTTTTTGGTATCCAGTCAGGGCACTAGTTACTGGATTCAGGTGTCTCTGCGCTGTAGGGTCAAAAAAAAGAAGGGAGGGGGGAAGTCAAGGGAAGAGGAAGGAGAAATAGGCAAGAAAGACAAAAGGTGCCGTGAAAGGGAAGGACTAAGAAGGAGGATAAAGATAGCCCTTATGCTTCCAGGGCTCCTTCCTGATACTATATGGGCAATTCTTGTTGTTAAGTAGATGATTCTTGCAAGAATGTAATGTTAAAGGCAGATACTTTATACTGGTTTAGATAAACTACTGTTTTATTTTAAGAAGCTTTCATAGGCTATTATTGATTTGTGGTTTAAAAGATATCCCAGGGAAATAGCTTCAGGGGTTTGCTCATCCCTCAGGACTTCAGGAAGCCTGTAGTCCTTGAGAACATGAAATTCTGGTCTCTATTTCCTGCGTTCCTCGAGTCCTTGGGCAAAATGTTTAGTTCTGGTAACTGGGTACCACTCTGTTCCTCTGATCTCTAAAAGGAGGCAGTTCTTCATAGAGGCAATTAGCCATACATTGCATATCCTCCTCCTATTCTTGATTCGCCTTCATCCTCTATTTCTCCAGACAAATAGAGGTCAATCGCCATGCTTTGGATGGTTACTTGCATACTTCACAGAACACAGGCACTTGCAATAAACTAGGAAGTAGTACAGAGGCATTTCACATTTTATTAGGTTCATTAACTGGTGTGTCCATGAAACCTCGACCCTGAATCTTCAAAACATAGAACAATATCTTGTGAGGTTTTTGGTTGCATATAAGTAGTCTCAGCATCTATTGAGAAATATATTCTTAACGTGTAAAATGATGGGTGTACAAAGCTCTGGAGATATTGATTATAGTACCTTCATATAATAGAATATTTTCAATTAAAAACAAACAAGGAAACAAGGAGGCTTTTTTATGTACTAATGGACAATTTTAATGATTCTCATCTATTACATAAATTTAATTACAAGCAACATCAACAAAAGTGTCTCATGTTAAAATAGAAGAATTCACTGCTGATAAATATTCCTTCCCTGTTCAAGTTGTAGCTGATGAGAACCGGTTTTATAATGAAGTGTATATAGTTGATTTATTGTATAATAATTAAAAAATTCAGATTGTAAAGTGCATTGTTCTACTTATGATAATTGCAACCAAATTTTGTTTTCCATGTGAAGTAACATTTTATACTGCTTTTATTTTACACCCATTTTCAGTATTCCTGGACTAGTTTTCAGTCATTTGGGATGAATGTAGCAATTAAGATCTGACCAATGATGACTTGCCACGTATCATACAGATGCGGTGTAGATTTGGAGTTCTCTGATAACTGCCATTTCTGCTGAGGCAGTTCATTCAAATTTCATCAAATATTCTTGAAAACTGTTATTTTCTTTTAATCTTCATGTTAAAAATCTGATGTTCTCTCTGAGTTTCACAAAAGGATACCTATGTGAGAGGAGGATGTTGCATTTTAAGGTGAAAATAACATTATTTCTTGAATAATATTGCCGCTTGCCATCTTGAGTATCTCAGAAAATAGTAAGATGAGCTTTCTGCTCTGAAATGATCATTGGCAACCTCTTTCAGCAAAGCAGGACCCTCCTGCTTCCACCTGGTCTATTTCAAATGTTTGTGCATTTCATCTGCTTTGTTCCTAGAGCTCTTTGCACGTCCCACAAGACGTGCTATTTTAGGATTGTAAACATGTTGGAAATGGCCGCAGCCTATACTTCTTACAGCTTCTACTTTTTGTTTTTTCTCAGAGAGAAAATCAGCCTTTTAATGCAAAGATTAAAAGAAAATAAACGTCTGCAAGAATATTTGATGAACTTGGAATGAACGACCTCAGCAGAAGTGACAAGCTTTGTAAATCTTTTTTGTTGCTATTGCCCCCCCGCCCCAGGTTTATTTGTACAAATAGCCCAGGAAGATACCAGTTCCATGCAGATGGCAGCCCAGGGCTCACAACAGTCCCCCGCATCCTCAGAGAGAGAACTCTACTTTGTGGGAGGCTGGGCATCTTTGGGAATTTGAGCTGTAGTTCGGGACTTGGCTGGAGCATCAGCCTTGCTTTGTGCCTTGACCTTGGGCTGGCAGCGTCTCGGACCCTTGGAAATACATGCCCTTGCTGCTGGCCAACTTGGGGTGAGCATTGTAGGCCAGTCAACTGAGTTTGTGGTTGATGCCCATTAGGACCTTAGCCTTGACCTCCTTGGGTTTCACAAGATCCTTGATACCCCCAGCATGAACATCCATTACCTTGGTGTTGTTGGTCTGCATTTACATCAGGCCCTTCTTATTGTGCTTCTCGGCAAAGCACATGATCTTCAGGACCTTGGGTTCACCCCCTTCAGAGAGTCATATCTTTGTGATGGGGTTTCTTGTTGCCATTTCTGTGTCATTTTGGGGATTGGTTGTTCATGGTGTGGTTCTTGGACTTGGCCATGTCTACAACGATGCCTGCAGCTCCCAGCATGTCAGAACCCAGAAGAGAGAGAGCCTTTTAACTTTTTATGGGAGCAGACAGTCTCATTTTTCTCCTGAGGAGCAGCTGTGGCTTTGAATTAGCGACCTAGTCGTTGTCCGTCCAACCTTTACTTGACAACGTCCCCAGGACCAGAATGATGTCATTGCGAAACCACAAAACTGTACATGACAGCAAGCAACCCTCACTAGTCCAGTGTGGTCGAGGGTACCAGTAAGTGCGACCGGTTGAGACTGGGGGCGGTTCCAGAGGGTCCTGTGGGCAGCGCGTAAGAAGAAGGGCATAAGAACCTAAGTAGGGCAGGAAGCAACACGTGTACATTCCTAAGCTAGTGTTCGACGAGTAAAAGCTACTTGACTAGACTAATAATGCAATGTTTGATTTTCAGAGGTGTCTATTCAATTAATGTAATATTCTTGATTCAAGCAACGGAAATCTTATTTATTTATGTGTGCTATCTCCCATTTCATGCTGACCTGCTATCACCTTGACATTTTAGTTAACTATATTTCAGCAAGTCTATACATCATGTCATTTTACTTTGCTTTGCTTTTCTTGGAGCAAATGGAGCCAACATAAAATTAAGCTTTGTTTGTAATATTACTTCATTTGAAAGTAAGTTTTTTAACACTTAAACTGATACATCATAACCCGAGTGTTCTAAACTTTATATTTTGACTTCATAAAGATGTCATAATATGATTTTCATTTTGCTTAGATCTCTGCGTTAAAAACGTTTTTCATTTAATAAATTAGGAAACATACGAGAAAAACAAAGCAGAATTGGTACCTTAGAGCAGTCATATTTGGGGATTTTTCTAAGATACCATAAATAGCCCTTTTACTTAAAATTGAGGAGAATTATGTAAAAAGAGCCCTGGTAGCTTAGTAGGTAATGTGTGCGGCTGCCAATAGCAATGTCAGCAGTTTGAAACCACCAGTCGCTCTGCAGGAGAAATATAAGGCTTTCTTTTCCCATAGAAGGTTACACGTTCAGAATCCCATAGTAGCTGTTCTACGCTGACATGTAGGGTCAATATGGACCCCAATTCACTTGATCACAGTCAGCGATAACTTGTACATCTATCAGAGTCATAATTTAAAAAATGTAATTTAAATACCTATAAACAGTTTTATACTGTATTTGATTTACTTTTTATTCATGAAGATACCCTGGAGAAAGGCAGGAAGAATTGTAGTCCCTGAAACTCATCAGGGGAGTTCTGCTCCGTCCAGTCGGGTCCCTGGGAGTCGGCATCCACTTGATGGCCATGAGCGTTTCCTGTTTTAAACAGAGAGACTCGAAAAAATACTCATTTTTGTGAAATTAGAAGATTACTTGCAGCAAGTCTACAACCCAGTTGGACACACAGTGGTAGAGGCAAAAAGGTGGAATGGTTTTCAGGGTAGGGGAATAGTCCTTGCGTGTGACTTTGTTACTCCGTGACTATATATCAAAATACACCACAGAGGGTAATTTTAAAGAGCATACATTTATTTTCATATAGTTATGAAAGCTAAATGTACATGCCCATGTCTTGGTCCTGTTGCTTTCTGGTGACTGCTGGAAGTCCTTGGTATTTCTTGGTTTATAAATAATCTTACAGAATGCCTGTCTCCCCTTTGTGTTTGTTTCTGTGATCGTTCTGTTATTTTTCTTTAATTAGTTTTAATTTAAATAGTTTTATTGAAGGTTGGTACAGCTCTCATCACAGTCCGTGCATCCATCCATTGTGTCGAGCACATATGTACAGATGTTGCCATGCTCATTTCCAGAACAGCTTCTTTCGGCTTGAGCCCTCAGTATCAGCTGCTATGGCTCCACTTAGAAGTAATTAGGTTTAGGACCCACCCTACTCCGCTATGGTATCGTTAATAAAACCAAAGAAAACCCAGGGTTACATTTGTAGGCACAAGGGATAAGATTCAACAAAATGAGTTGTTGTTTGTTATATATATTTAAAGACCCTTCAGCCCACAGTATGGGTTCTAACATACCTATATTTTTGCTATCGAAGAAACCAAACCCACTGCTATCAAGTTGATTCTGACTCCTCTCATAATGCAAACCTCACAGCCATTGGGTTGATTCCGACTCATAGCCACCCTACAGTACAGAGCAGAACTGCCCCTGTGGGTGTCTGAGGCTGTAAATCATTATGGGATCAGAAAGCCTCATCTTTTTCCCAAGGAGCCACTGGAGTTTCAAATTGCTGACCTTGTGGCAGCCCAATGCGTTACCAACTTAAAGCAGTTAGTGTGTTTGAACTGCTGACCTTGCGGTTAACCTACAGCACCACAAGGACCTTTCACCTCACTGTCATTGGGTCAATCCCCACGCATAGAGATCCAGAGCTCTGGAAGGAGGAAAAAAATGCAGTTAGAGAATTTGGACATCTATTTATAATTTAGAAGGAGGAAGTTGGACATCCCCTTACAGAAGGGTTGTGGAGAGGAGACAAGCCAGTCAGGGTGCAGTGTAGCAACGATGAAACATACAACTTTCCTCTAGTTCTTAAATTCAGCCCCCCCCGACTACCATGATCCCAATTGTATCTTACAAATCTGGCTAGACCAGAGGATGTACACTGGTACAGATAGGAACTGGAAACACAGGTAATCCAGGAAAGATGATCCCTTGTGGTGTGAGTGGCGATTCTGGGAGAGTGGAGGGAAGATGGGTAGAAAGGGGGAACTGATTACAAGGATCTACATATAACCTCCTCCAGGGGGAATGGATACATTTTACATATCTTCGAGTTTATTGTCAAATGTTTAAAGGGAAAGCGGAGCCTGTTGTACTTTCCTTTACTCGGGTGAGTAAATAAATCTTACAATATTGATAGTAAAAATCGTATAGATTTTATTTATTTAGCTTCCAGAACAAACTGATCTGGTTGAATCTAGTGATTTAAAATTTTGTTTCTATGGTGGCATACTTAAAGAAAGTGTATTTTGTTTTGTTTGACTAAGTCTGGTGAGAGAGCTACGTGGAAGGAACATACGCTCACACGTGTGTATGTGTCCACAGTATTTCCTAAAGGCTTTCTTCCTTTTCTGTCCCTAGTTTACAACCCTTTCTCCTCTCCCTACTGTCTTCACGCCCCCGTTTCAATGTGGAAGAGACTAGAACTCTGACATTTGTTTAGCAGCGGCACAATAAATTAGAAAAAAGTCACCGTAGTTTAGTGTCACTGCCAGGGTCAACCTAGCTGGTAAAACGGCATTGAACAATGATGCATTCCGTTTGTGCAAATTACTAGTTGTTGCCACTTCAGCTGAACTGAGTGTAAGTTCAAATTGTATTTCTGAGAACAGCAAAATATTGAACGTTTTGATAATTTCTTGACATTATACCTGACAGAAATGCAGAGAAATACTTTCATGTGAAGATGTTGCTAGCAAGGCAGGAAATGGAATCATAATAAATTGTATCTTTATACACAACTAACTTTTACTGGGAGAACTTGGGTTAAAGCTAATGTTAGATGCATAGGGCTGCACTGTTTGTTCATTGCTTTGCAACTGTAGGGAACTGAATTTCCATGAAAAGAATAAACATTAAAAAGAAAGAAAAAAATGGAGGGCAAAAGAGAAAACTACCTGAATAGTGTCTGTTGTCCGTTGAGTCTCGCGAGCGTCAGCCAGTGTCTTGAGGCAAACTGTGGGATTCAGATTTGTATGGAAGAAAATTGCAGGAGTACGAATAAATGTGAGGAATACATTCTTTGAAAAGAAATAATGGCATTAAAATATGGATCTTCTAAATGTTTATCTAAAAATGGGATTTATTCCTTAAATTAGGCCTGTAACAAAATAGGTTTTAAAAAATTGGATTAAATATTATAAACTTTTTTTTAAATCACGGAATACATGCCGGAGATAAGTAAGACATTTTTGGAAGAAGAGGAATAGGGCAGGGAGAGTTGCCTGACTAGATGAGATTAAGTTGTCATTTACTGTATTTTAATCAATCGGGCATTGGCATCAGAATAGGCCAGTGGAAAATGATCTAGAATCCCGGAATATATCTTGGTATGGGTGGGAATTTAACATGACCAAGGTGGTATTTTAATTGGAAAAATGATAGTTGTTACAACATATGGTGCTAGCCCAATGGACTGACTATCCATCAGAAAAAAAAATTGGAGCTCTACATTATATCATATAGACACGTAAATGTTGGAGGCCTTAAAAATGAAAAGTAATAGCAACGTCTATAATGATAAAACTCTACAAGAAAATCTAGAAGATCACAGAGGAGGGGGAAGGCTTAAGCAAACAAACAAACAAATCTTAAGGAAATCAGGATGTTAAGAACTAAGAAAACCCAAAACTGTAAAAGAAAGACATACTTGCTTATGTGAAAATTCAAGCCTACATGGGGCAAAGTGATGCAATTAGCAAAGTGAATAGTAACACAATAAATTTGAGAAAATATTTGCAACTCAGGAGATAATAACATACAAAAGTTCTAGCAATTTGAAAAGGTAACAATCCTACAGAAATTGGCCAAAGATAAAAATAAATTGTAGAAGGATAAAAATGAAAAAAGATCAAAACTTCAAAGTAGGCAAATGCAAATTAAAAGATCATTTGCAAAAGAGGACCTGATGCAAAGGGCTTAAGTGGAGAGCAAATGCTTTGAGAATGATTAGGGCAAAGAATGTACGGATGTGCTTTATACAATTGATGTATATATATGTATGGATTGTGATAAGAGTTGTATAATGTAAAAAAAATGTAAAAATGTAAAAAAATGTAAAAATGTAATAAAATGTAAAAAAAATCTAAGCATCACACCCCAAAACAAACAAACAAACAAACAAACAAACAAAAATAAAGTAAACCAAAGTTAAAAAAAGATCATTTGCACAGCTCTTAGCCTGGCTAAAAGGAAAAGACGAACAGCTCTTTCTGGGTGTGGGCGCTAACAATGTTGCCAACAGAGCCTGTCGACTGCTCCATCTTTATGTAATGTAGTCTGGTCATGTCTTGGCACACTTTGATTCAGCAGTCCCATTTCTAGAAATCTAACCAGCAGCAGGAGCAGCATCAATGAAGATGGTACATAAGAATCTTGGTGGTAACATTATTGTACAAAGTGAGAGAACTATTACCCCAGTGAAAGTCGCTTACAGCCATTTATACTAGCCATTCAGGAGGTATTGGTTGGGTGAGAAAAAGCAAGCTGCTGACCATGTTTAATACTATTCTAATTTTGAACTACAAATCAAGTACTCCTCTTCACACACATTATAAAATAAGTGTGCTTTGTAAATACATATAATTTTCTAATGTAAGGAATGTTGTCATTTGGATGACCTGCGTGATAGTGGTGGTGGTGGTGATGACCAGGACAGTTCAGAACAGGGGCAGATGACCCAATAAGCAAGGGAAACACGTTCTTACTGGAGTTCATTTACTAATAGGTAGTGACAGGTTGACATGTTTTTCACCAGAGAGATGTGAAATTATTCATGACGCATTAGTAAGTGAACACAAATAAGCTCATGCGCTCTTTGCTTACTGGGTGCCCTGTCCCCGTTCGGGGTTGAAAATGTAAAAAGAGGCTTGATCCTGGTAACGTGCTGACGGGTTGGGAGAGACAGATACCAGTCACACTGAGGAACACAATATTTGATATAGTGGGAAAATGTGACATTGCTCACAGATTAATAAGGAAACACAAGTAAACCCATGCCTACCTTTCTGATTGGTCATCCGACACTGAAGAGAAGGGTGGAAAGAAAGAAGGGAAAAAGAGATGGGATTGCATTAATTTTTAAAATTTCAATATAACAAAGTGCCATAGTATTAGCAGTTTAGAACAATCCACCTTATGATTTCACACAGCTCAGTTGGATTGCTATGTCTCACAGGCTGCAGTGCTGAATTCCTTTCTGGGACTCCAACTCCTTTCCAAACTCACAGGATTGTTGGCAGAATTACTTCCTCATGGCTGTGCGGTTGGGAGACCCTTGGCTCCTCACTGTCTGTCAGCTGCACGCTTCCCTTAGGGCCTAGCGGCTACCTGAGTTCCCTGCACACAGCAGTTCAAACTCGGCGTTTGCTTCTTCCCGGTCTATAGGAGACTCCCCTGTGCTCAAGTCTACTCAGGTGAATCCTTTCATGACAAAACGTTGTTGCAGTAATGACATCCTGTCACTGTCACCCAATCCTGTTGATGAGAAGAAAGTCTTAGTTCTCAGCCACCCCCAAGAGAAGGATCGTTATGAGCCCCTTGGGGTGGGACACGGGGTGCTTCCTATCACAGGGAGCCACACCAACAATGAAAGGCAATATTTTCAAAAGCCCTGAAGCAAATAAAAAACTACTAGCATGATCATATTTATATAAAACAACATATATGCAATACATAATTAAAAACAAACAAGACATTGAAAATTGCTCCACATCACAGTGTCATAACTATATGGTGAAGTCCTAAGGATCAGTTGGTTCCTTTCAGGCTGTCTCCATATTTAACATGACACCAGCTGTAATAAGCCTGAGATTTTGTGTACTATAATGTAAAAAAGGAAGTTTCCAGTGAAACTAGACTTTCTTATTACACAGGTCACATAACACAATATCCAAATGTTAAAATATGAAAATGCACTTATCTTAGAAAGAGCTGTTTGAGTGTTTCTCTTCTGGGAAACTGCGCATGGAGTGACCGCAGCTCTGGCAACGCTGCTGGAGGCACCAAGGCCCCTGTGCTTGAACCCCAGACCTCTTGTTCCCTACAAGGGAATGGGAAGAACACTCATCAGATGTAGCCTGAACAAGGGCAAATAAGGTACATTTTGGAGTCAAGTCCTCTAACAACACTTCCAGGACAAATGCTGAAATGCACGGTATTGTCTTCCTTTGTAGGGAGAAGCAATATAAGAGGTGAAAATATTATGAAAAGTTTTGAGCTAATTTTCAACTTTCTGCTGCAGATGTCTGGAAGATTTTTTTTAGCTAAGCACAGCAAATACAATATTGACTGTGAACATTGCTTTTCCTTAGAGAAAATGAAGGTCAATCAAATTTGATGAAAATTTTCATATGAACTATACCGTTTATTTAGTTATTAATAAATCATTTTATCAGGGGCTCTCATAGCTCTTATAACAATCTGTACCTCAATTGTATCAAACACATTTGTACATACATTGCCATCATCATTTTCAAAATATTTTCTTTCTGCTTGAGCCCTTGGTATCAGCTCCTCTTTTTTCCCCTCCCTTCCCCACCTTCCCACCCTCGTGGACCCCTGATAAATTATAAATTATTATTTTCATATCTTACACTGTCCACCGTCTCCCTTTGCCCAAGGTTTCTGCTGTTTATCCCCCAGGGTGGGGGCATTAAATGTCAATCATTATAGTTGGTTCCCCGTTTCTCTCCCCTCTCTCCTGCCTTCCCCCTACCCTCATGGTATCATTACTCCCATTACTGTTCCTGAAGGGGTTGTCTGTCCTGGGTTCCATATGTTAAAAACTCTTACATGTACTAGTGTACATGCTCCAGTCTAGCCAGATTTGTATGGTAGAACTGGGATCGTGATAGTGGTGGGAGGAAGCATTAAAGAACTAGAGGGATGTTCTGTGTTCCATCGATGCTGGGCTGCACCCTGGCTGACTTGTTCTTCCCTGTGACCCTTCTGTGAGGGAATGTCCAATTGTCTACAGATGGGCTTTGGCTCTCCACTCTGACCCCCATCATTTGCAATGATATATATATATATATAATTATATATATATAATTTGTTTGTTTTTGGACTTGATGACTGATACCTGATCCAATTGGCACCTCATGATCACACAGGCTGGCGTGCTTCTTCCATGTGGGCTTTGTTGCTTCCCTGCTAGATGGCTGCTTTAACTTCAAGCCTTTTAAGACCCCAAACTCTATATCTTTTAATAGCCGGGCACCATCAGCTTTCTTCCCCACATTTGCTTATGCTCCATTTTGTCTTCAGCAGTTGTGTCAGGATGGTGAGCATCACAGAGTGCCAGGCTATTAGAACCAAGTGTTTTAGCGTTGAGGGAGTACTTGTGTAGAGACCCAATGCCTGTTTGCTACATAACACTTAAATGTATGTGCATAGACCTATATCTCTATTGTTATATATTAATATATTTATATATGTGCATGCTTATATTTAGACCCCCTTAAATGTCTTTTGCCTCTTAGTTCTTTCCTCTATTTCTTTTTCTTTTCCTCCGGTCCCACTATCATGTTCGACTTTCATTCGACTCTTAGTATTTTCTCGGTTACATTGCACTTAATCAAATGCCATCAGGCATCCCACACCCTCCTCGTCATCGGTTTCTGATCTCTTATTGTTCCCTTGTCCCTAGGTTTGTTCACTCCCCCCTCTCCTTCTCCCACCTCCTCTTCCATGGCCCCCATTGTTTTCTTCTTGGGATTGGTTATCCTGCCTAGCCTATGTGGATAGACATGAGAAAAAGAAAAAAGGAAAAAAGAAAGCCTATAAATAGTTCCAGGTTTGTCTGCTGACCCTTCTGGAAGTTTTTCAATTTGATCTGGGGAAGTGTCACACCCTGACCACTGATTCCTAGGTCTATTTTCTGGATTCCTCAGGGACTTCATTGATTTGCTCCCCTTGCTGCTCTGTTGTGCTCCCTTTGTGTTTTGCTCTTGTGTATGTGGGGGGGTGGGGGGGCGGGCACACAGACCAGGCACACTTCCAGTGCTTTCTACTGTAGCCCTGTGGGTCTGTGAGGGGGTGTCCTGTCTCATGGTGGGGCCAGTCCCATGGTCTTTTCTGTGTGTTGGCTGCTCTGAGCAGGAAGGTCATACTCAAGGCTTAGTGGACCAGGATGCAGCTCTCCCCTTCCCTCCCCTCTCCTTCCCTCCCCTCTCTCTCTCCTGCCACTCTCCCCGGGCTGGATCTTTAGGGCTGTCCTCTGTAGTGCATTCTTCTAGGGAGGGGGTCGACGTGTCGGCCCTGCAGACCTTTCTGTTAGTTCGCTGCTTCATGCCAGTATGTTGTCCTCAAGGCTTGGTGCCTCAGGTTGACGTCTGCCCCCTTTCTCATTTTCCTTTGGAGACATGAACAATACCCTCCCCATGTGTGGGTTTGTGCCCTGGTTCCCCATTATCCATGCCCCCCCGCCATCCCCTTCCCCATTTTAGTTGGCTGTCATATGCATCCATGGGTGCCTGGACCTTGCCCCGGGAATTGATACATTTGGTGACTTTCCCCCTATGCCCCTTGTACTTTTTAAGCTTACCTCAGTGGACTCATGTTGTCCTTGTCCTTTTGTGCTTGATTTACTTTGCTTAGTATGATTTCCTTCAACTTTTCCCATGAGATGATGTGTTTCATATGCTGAACTATCTCTTAAACCAATCTCAAATGCACTAAACATAGGTCAATTATTTCCTTGAAAGACTATATATATATGTGCATATATATATATATTTAAAGAAGACAATGTTTCCTTTTCTTTGGTTATACTACTCAAAGGCAACTGCATATTAGGAAATATTTTCTTATGAGACCTAGAGTTTGTTGCTGGAGGTTTGTATAGATTTACAAGATTCTCCATAAAGAAGCTTACCATCATGCTTTTTTCATATTAATGTCAGGTTTAGTGTCACAAGGTCTAAAATGACTTTAATGTATTCAACAGGTGTTTGAAATAATTAGAATTTTCAAAAGTAGCAGCTTAAATGGCTACCTTTAAGCAACTACAGAAGGCATTATATTTCCATCCTTAAGACTTTAAATTCAAATCACTAAAACTTATAATTAAAGTTACTCCTCTCTCTGACGATCAATTTTGTGTGTGCGATTGTAGTTTATACCATAAAAAACCCTTACTTGGACATCTGGAAACCTGCCCAGATTTCCTTTTCCAAAGTACAGCTCTGTGACACTAACTTATGCTTTTCACTTAGGAGTCAGTGGGTGTGCTGTAGCTCCAAGCTAGTGTGTAATTTTCCGTCACCTCATCTATCTCTCATAAGCAGATGCTCTACCGATTTCAAAGGTAACAGTGAGAACCTTTGACCTGGGTGTGATTTTTCAGTTTTTCCAGTGTCAAGATATGCCTTCTCTTTCTCTGCCCGTGCCTCTGATTTAGAATTCAGATATGAAAATATGCTTGAATTTTATTCATGTTGATCTTCTGGCATGGATTGTACTGTGCCTCCTCCCCCAGATATCTGCCAGCTTGTCTGGCCCATGATTCTCAGTGGCCTGGCAGTTATGAAATGATATAATTTGGCAGTTAGGATTTAATCATTCCTCACGATGTAGGTCTGGTGCCATCTGCCAATCAGATGTAAGAGGCTTAGGGTGGGATGGAACAGCCTTACTAAGATAACTGCCCTGATTGGGTATAATAGCATCATCTTGTAAGAGACAGAAGGAGGGAGAAGCAAGCAGAAATGGAGGTACATGACTACACTCAGAAAGAAGAGCCAGTATTGCAATGCACCTTTGGACTCGGTCCTTGCATGGAGGAAATGGATGCAAGACCCATGGAGCTCTCCATGGTAATCTGCATCACAACTGTTGATAGGAGACAAGAATTTAACAAAACGTCAGCAGAGAGAAAGCCTTTTGCTATAGTGGGAATCCTGAATTTGGACTTTTAGCCTCCTGAAGTGTGAGAGAATACATTTCTGTTGGTTAAAGTCATCCATCTGTGGAATTTCTGTGATACTCCGCAGCATTAGACATGCCATCTTCCTAACTTTGTTTCCATTTTGTTTTTATCGCCCACGACAACGATAGATGCTGGTGCTACGACACACGTTGCCATAATGAGAAAAGGATGTCTTTACTAGTAACCATAAAGGTGTGCTTTCTTTTCTTCTGTGCCAGAGATACATGATGGCCATGGATGGGAGCCTTGTGCTCTCCCTCCCACAGCACATCCTGCTTTTAGGACATTAGCTGATACTTCCCGCTCAGGAACCTTGTAACTACATCCCCTATTTGCATTTTTTTATTCAAATGAAAGTTGGAAGGAGACTATCCAGCGCTGATGAGATGACCTTGTATCCATCCATCTGACCAAGGACTATTTCTTTTACCTCATGTGAATTGGGGCCACTCATCGTTTGCTCTCTAAAGTGGAAAGATTTGTTTTCAACACAAGACTTTCTACACTTGGGCAACCGTCCAAGATTTGATCTCATTTGTCAAATGTTCAGAGGGAAAAAAAACACCCTAGAAATCTGGAAGAGATGATCAAAGAGAGGCAAGCTGGTTAACTAGTTCTTCAATTTCCAGAATATGATGTGTTTCAGGGAGGTCCACATCACTTACGCTTGATTTCAAAAGTCGTGATTTTATATTATTCCTTTCATTAAGGATTTATATGAGGATGGCTGTAAGAAAAAGGCTTCTATATCTTTTAAGATGGCCATGGTCAATAGTATTTATTGTCATCCATCCTAACAATGTGAAAATTTGTCTTATAAATTCCTCTTAGTAAAAAAATTCCTCTTAGTATTTATTGCTTTCAAAACATGTATTGCTTGTGTTTCTCCATGATCTGTGGCTCTTGATTCTTTATTCTGGGTCAAGGCCTTTTAAATAAATAGCTGCAGCTACAAAGAAGCAGGGCCCTTTCCCTCTCGATATCTTGAGCATACCCAGTAATTAATATGAATCAGGCTTATTATTACAGGCTTATTATTATTACTTTAATCAGAAAATATAAAGTCAAATTGTATATAGGGTGATACTAAGTTAGGTGATCATGTATATAATGGAAATGAAATCTTTTATTCATCCACATGGTCTGTATAAAATTTAAATGAGATGTTTGTGAATGTGTATAAAATATTTGCAAATGTCCAGCAGCTCAAAACAAGCACTCTCAAGCTTTAAAAAAATCATTTTATCAGGGGCTCATACACCTCTTATCACAATCCACACATACATCAATTGTGTCAAGCATATTTGTACATATGTTTCCATCATCATTCTCAAAACACCTGCTTTGTACTTGAGCCCTTGGTATCAGCTCCTCATTTTTTCCCCTCACTCCCCGCTCCCTCCTCCCCCTGGACCTTTGATAGTTTATAAATTATTATTATTTTCTCATATCTTACACCATCTGACATCTCCCCTCACCAACTTCTCTGTCCGTCCCCCAGGGAGGAGGTTATACGTAGACCTTGTAATTTGTTCCCCCTTTCTCCCACCCCTTCCCTTCACCCTCCTGATATTGACACTGTCACGACTGGTCCTGAGGGGTTCATCTGTCCTGGATTCCCTGTATTTCCAGTTCCTATCTGTGCCAGTGTACATCCTCCAGTCCAGCCAGATATGTAAGGTAGAATTGGGATCATGATAGTGCGGGTGAGGAAGCATTCAAGAACTAGAGGAAAATTTTATATTTCATCGTTGCTATACTGCACCCTGACTGGCTTGTCTCCTCCCCGCAGCTCTCCGGCAAGGTGATGTCCAATTTCCCACAGATGGACCCTGGGTCCCCACTCTGCACTCCCCCTTATTCACAATGCTATGATTTTTTTTTTGTTGTCTTTGATGCCTGATCCCTTCGACGCTTGTGATCTCACAGGCTGGTGTGCTTCTTCCATTTGGGCTTTGTTGTTTCTCAGTTAGATGGCTCCTTGTTTATCTTTCAGCCTATAGGACCCTAGATTCTATATCTTTTGACAGCCGTGCACCGTCAGCTTTCTTCACCGCATTTACTTATGTACCCACTTTGTCTTCAGCGTTCATGTTGGGGTAGGCTGGTGTGCTTCTTCCATGTGGGTTTTGTTGCCCTCTCAAGCTTTTTAAGAACCTAGTTATTACTGAAATAGGATATAGAACATTATTTTTGTGAGTTATGTTATGCTAATTAACCATGAATATAACCAAGACTGTAGTCCTAAGTCCCCAAGCCAATCACTCATTTCCTTAAGGTGTTTTGTTATGGTCAAGAAGTTTGTAAAATTTCCCCCAGTATGTTTTACAATGTCCTTGTATGTATTTCCAATACATGCCAATGCATATGGAAAATATCCTCTGTTATACATATAGATGTTTATGAATTTACTCCCATTTACCTTCCTACAGCTGTTCAACTTGTGTGTCTACTGATGTATCTACTTGTTTGTTATTAGTGTTATTGCTAGGTGTATTTGTAAGGTAATGGTGTTTGCCTTTGTTGGTTTTTACTCTAGCGCACATTCCAATGTCTTCTGTACCATTGGTTGTGTGCTTTAGGAAGTCAACATTCGTTCTCCTAATTTAATAACACAATTCAAATAGCCTAGCCCGGAGAATGTGGGAACAGCTAAACTCATTCTTGTTAACCTCTCAGTAAAGAAGTTTTAGCTGTAGTCTGCTCCTTCAAGACCGGCTCCACCTCCCCTAGGTTCTCCAGGCAAAACAATATGTTTTCTAGAGTTGTCTCACAGATGTCCAGGGGCCTCTTTGCACCCTTAATACTTCTGCTGTAATCCACTATAAGAAGATGACTTATTTACTATAATATAATCTTCTATGCACTAGATATCAGACTGCTGGAGACTAAGTTTTGAACTCTAAGGTGCTGTCTTACTGTGAGGTGCTGCTGAGTTGGTACTAACTTACAGCAACCCTCTGTACAATGGAACAAAACACTGCCCAATCCTGGCCATCCTCACAATTGTTGTTATGTTAAACTCGTTGTTACAATCACTGCGTCAACCCATCTCATTGAGGGTCTTGACATTACTCTGTGGAAAAGCAAGTAGAAATGTTTCCTCCTTATTTTGTCTTTTTCTTTCTTTCTTTCTTTCTGTGTCTTAGGCCTGGAAATAAGACCCTTTGATACTCTTTGTGCCCAGGATGTCTCAGCTTTCCTCGACAAGTCCTAAGTCTGCCTCCTCTGAAATGTCTCTCTCCATGGACGTTTCTACCTCAGTTCGTTGGTCTGGACTTTGTGCCATCACCCCATCATCCACGTTTCCCCCTGTCCTGAGATGGCTTGCATATACCCACCCTGACCTGCCTCTTTCTGATGTCTTCCTAGAACCTAAAACCTTTATAAAAAGCAATTCCTGCCTTTAGAACCTGCTGGAGTTGGAGGCCAACCACTTCTGTAAATAGCAGTTGCCTGTGGATTCAAGCAGAATGCTCCATTACAATAACAGTGATTTTGTTGAGTACCACTTATTTTAAAACAGCTTAAATCCAGTTTTGATTGCTGCTGTTTTAATTGTGCCTTAACAGCTCCCTATCCAGAGACTCTGCGGTTACTGAAATGCTTCCTTCTTTGTATATTGTTGGGGAATGTATATCTGACTGTATCCTTGGGCTTGCCAATTTCTTGTTGCTGACCTATTGTTTTGGGTCACAGTTTTCTTTTTGTTATGGTCCTGTCCTTATATTGACCTTCATAAGGCTCTCAGTTCCCCCAACCCTAGACCAGCTTTGACCTCTATCAAATCCAGTCTGGTTTTGTAAGACCTCAGTCCAGGACCATGCCTTTGCCTCTTGCTTATCTAGGAGAGATAATGGGTCACTTGGAAGTGGGATAATATAATAGATTTCTTAAGTGGATATATTCCCTTTAAGTTATATCTATGTAGATCCCACATAAACAGTACTCTCTGCCTGCCCCCACCTTGTCGAACATTTTGCTTGGCTTAGTAAGACACTTGCTTCAAGATAGCTTATTATATTCATCTGAGAAACAATCATCGTGATGTTACTTGTGTTTAGCATTATCTGAGCTAATGTGAACAGCAGTGGAGTTTAGTTCATGCTATGGATTTTGAGTGTTTTTTTAAATGCTTTAATGGAGGTCAGTTAAATCAGAGTATCTCACAGTGGATCTAAAATTTCTCCACGTTATATCTCATATTCAGCTAGGACTGAGAACCCCTGTTTTAGAAGAAGCTATCAAAAATAATCACTTGCTTTTACCTTCTACCTAGGGGTCCTAATTCATCCTAAATAGCCACTTTCCCCTCAATCTATTCTCTTTAGAAAATAGAACTATTTAAAACATGTGTAACCCTCAATTTCTGTCTGAGATGGAGCATCTTGCATATCCAGAAATGGGCTAACCAGTGTAGAGTATTCTACAGTTTATAAATGAAACTATTAATTAGATTTTCAAATTTCATACTTTGAAGTCCAAATTATATAATTTTTCTCTGGAGGCCAGTTCTCTTACTAAATAGATGCATTATAAATTAACAAACCAAAAGAATATGCACATCCTGTAAATTCAGACTAAGTCAGAAATCTCATTTTCTTTTGGGATGTATTGTGCTATACTTTTCTCCTCTGCCACCAAGGACTTAATTACATAGAAATGAAATACTTTGAAACCCTTAGAAAGTTTATAACTTTTTTGGGAAAACATTGTTGTACTTACATAAGAATAATTAAAAAAATTAATTTCAAGGGGAGATCAAAATATATCGCAACCCATTCAAAAGGAGAGAGAAATAATGCATTGTTTGGAGAATCGTCACCAAGAGCAGCTCAGTCAAGAACCACAACTCAATTCTTGTCTGACTTGCAAAACAGATTTAGGATGAGGAACAAAATTCAGAGCAGAGTCATAGAGAAGATTTGAATAGAAGAGTGAATTGATTGAAGAGGCGGGGGACTCCTTTGGAAAAGAACTCTAAAGTGGCCTTTACTGCAGACCACCGCCATGGAGTCAGTCCTTGTACCACCCACCCAATTGTTCATATGCTTTAACCCTGGCTGGTAGTTATTTAATTGTCAATTAGAGGATTAAGAGTATAGGGGTGGAGTCTAGCTTATCAATCAGATCATAGCCAATGAGGTCTCTGTGTGGGCATGGCTGGGAAATCTTGGTACTTCTCCTTGGAGCGGGGAGACACTTCTCTCTCTACCCCTCCCTGGGAGACACTGCAGCTGACAAGACACATAGAACCACCTTAGTGCCCTAAGTTGGAGAAGACCTACCCTGATGCTCCCAGACCTCTGAAGCCGGAGAAGCCACGCAGAGCCCCTGCCAGCGCTGAGGTGTTTCCACCGCCACTGGATCCAAAGACTTCCTACCCACTGGCCTGTGATCTTCTACATTCAGCGTCATTGCATGTGTTTCCGGAGTCTGAAGAGGAGTTTATAAATTGGTTTCGGACATATGGGCTAATATCGGACTTAAGGACTTGATCTGGACGGGGCTGGGATGTTTTCTCAATGTTCAATTGTTCTTGTATATAAATCTCTTTCTTATATACATATGTGTGTGTCCATAAGTTTGTTTCACTAGTCTACCCGGACTAACACGCCCAGTGTTGCAGCCACTGTGTCAGTCCATCTTCTTGAGGACTTAGAATGATGTCCTTCTCCAAGGACTGACATCTCCTAACAACATGTCCAAAGTACGTGAGACAAAGTCTTGCCATCCTGGCCTCTCAGGAAATAAGTCTCTGACTTAACTTCCAAGACAGTGACTTGTGGTTCTGAACAGCTGACCTTGCAGTTAGCAACCCACAGAGAAACCACTATATCACTAGGCTTCCTTAGCTAGGCTGGAAGGCCTGGTGTAATGTAGAGTCTCACCTTTGATTTGGCTTATGGTGAATCTCTTACTATTGGCTGGCTTTCTGGTGGGTCCTTTGCCACTGACTGGTTCTCTGCAGTGTATCTTCTCTACTTGCACCCGAGACTTCATGCTGTGCCCTTGTCTCCAGAGCCTATTCAGTAATTGTGAGGGTAGTATGAGCATCCAGTCTTTCCCATCCAGACTTTTCGCCATCTCTGGTTTCTTCTGTTGATAAGGAAATGTGTTTTACCTGCACTTCACCTGCCTTTGGGATGGAGAGCGATTCAGCAAAACATATCTCCACCTCTCTTTGCCCATTTATATCCAGCTAACAGAATAATAGCCAAAAATGGTGGGGGTAACAATTGTACAATACTGCTTGATGTGATTAACTGTGGAATAATATGATACCTGTATTAAGTCCCAATAAAATGGGGTTCGGAGGAAAAAAATGGTTGTAGAGAAGGAACGAATGTGCTTGGCTGCGAAGCATAAGGCTGGTGGTCTGAACCCACCCAGTAGCTCAGGAGAAAGACCGAAAGATGCATTGCAATAAAGACTATAGCACAGAGAATCCCATGGAGCAATTCTGCTCTGTCATGTGTGGTCCATGTGTGTAGAAGTCGACTCAAGGGGACCTATCAAAGATATAGGAAAGGGAAGAATATTTTTAAAATATTAACATTTCTTCCTGATACTTTTATTTAAGGGGTGTGATGGTTTAGAAAGTAAAAAAAAATATGGATTGTGATGAGTTATATATGCCCCTAATAAAATGATTTTTTAAAAAGTAAAAAAGAGCCATGGTGTTGGCTTTTGTGTTGTCTAAAGGAGAGATTATATTACATGGACTTTGAAGCAAAAAAAATTAATACTCTTAAAGCAAGATGATGAGGAGGGGGAGGGTTTAATTGGAAACTAGCAAAAACATTCTCTCTCCTTTGAAGAAGCGGGAGGTTGGGGAAGAAGTTGAACAATTGTGGAAGTCAAGATGAAAAATGATCTGTGTTTCACCTGCAGGCGTAGGATTTGTGAGATGGGAAAGCTTCAGAGAGGAATGGCTGCTCCATGCACTTGTGTAGAGAGGTCAGAGCGCCTTGTCGATGATCCCGTGTCACTGAGGACTGGCAGAGGGCATTCAGGCAAGAATCAGGGCTGTCTCAATAGACTTGTAGGTTGATGAGTACATAGACATGTTGGTGAATGCCATATGAATTGAGGACCAAATGGGTTCCACCTAACACTGGCAATATGAACCTGAGGAGAGTAGAAACCAGTCAATGTATGAGACAGTATAGTTGATTAAGGTTTGGCACGATGAACGGGAGTCTCAAAATACAAACTGAGTTATAGAAAAATAAAATTATGTTTTGTGTCCATAAATTTGTCGAGTTAAGTTAATAATATAACCATACGACAAGAGATAAGAAAAGTGAAGAGGAAATGTTGATTTGCTTATTAGTCATGGTCTTTAGTTGCATTAGAAAATCTAGTGACTCAAAACATCTTTGGTTCATAGCATTCTGGACTCCATTACCTGTGTAAAGCCTTTGTAAAATGTAAAACAATGTGTTCAATTATCTTCACATCCTTAATTTTACTATTTATTCTGGTTCAAGATGCCTCAATTTGAGTGGGGATAACAATTGAAGGCCATCTTGTTTATAGAGGAAGGTAACAGTATTTTTCCCACATACATCCCACATACAAATCACAAGTGCTGTGATTGAAATGTAGAGTTGCATGGGAACATGAATTTCAATCCGATGTCAAAAGCAATAATGGCTGTCTAAGAAAGAACATTATTTTAAAAAATCAAGCAACTGAAATTCATATTAATATACAACCATTTCCAAAGACTCAATGTTTAATTATACTTTTTGTTTGTTAGCCTCTTTTAAGGTTTATGAGAGTTTATGCTTGGTTTGATGTCCCATGAAAATCCTCTTTGTTTCTACGAAAGCCCCCAAAACAAACAAAAATCTCTGCCACCAAGTCGATTCAAGCTCTTAGTGACCCTTTAGGACAGAATGGCCCTGTGGGTTTTTGAGCCTGTTCATCGTTGTGGAAGCAGAGAGCCTCATCTTTCTCCTGCAGAGTGGCTGTTAGTTTTGAACTGTTGACCTGACAGTTAGCAGCCTTATTCATAAGCCACCATGCCAGCAGCACTCCTTGTGGAAGCCCCGTGGCATGAAATTCTCTTGAACTGGCATGTGTGATAATGTTAATGTATTAGGAAATTTTCATAAATGGATAAAAAGGTTTTTTTTCCACAAAAGGTGATTTATAGTTACTATATTTGCTCATTTACAAGCCGAGTTTTCCAGCACATTTTAAATGTAGTTTTTGTGGTAAAATTAGGTGCCTCGGCTGATATTCGGGTCGGCTTATACTCGAGCATATGTGGTATGTGAAATTATAATTGGAAACGCAGTTTCACAAACAGTACTTCTCAATGTAAAAGATTCCCTCAGTATCAAAGGACATTTCCCTGCAGGAATCTTGCCTGCACACATCTCTCCCATATCCAGAGCACCCTGCTCTGCTGTCCCAGGGCTTTGCTCCCATGGCTCTGCTCTTCTGCTCGCCTTGTAGTCATACAGTGCCAGTTCAGAGCTTGTTGTGTCCTCATGCTCTAACCCATCTCCAGTACTCTCTGCACGTGGTCAGACTATCAGATTCCATACATCAATATTTCATATTTCCCTTCAAATTTTAGGAATTATCATAGTGTATTTTTTGTGGCCACTTAAGCATATTAATAAAATAAACGTGTTGCTATCCATTTTTACCACATTAAATGGATGGAATTTTTTTTAGTTCTTTAAAATAAAAAAATTATATAATAGTTTTATTAACATATGTTACACAATGCAATATATTCATTCACATTCAATTCTGTTGTTCAATTCCATCCAATGAGATTATCCAATCATCATTGCTATCAGCTCCTCATTCCCCGGTCCCCACCCTTCCTGAGCCCTCAGGGTACCATTACTCCTGAAACTATTTCTGAAGGGTTATCTATATTAGCTTTCATGTATTACATAGTCTTAAATATATAAATGAACATATGCAAATCTAACTTTATTAATGAGGTAAAATAAGTGAAAAACCATTATAGTAAGGGGCAGAAATATTTATGAACTAGATGATACTTATGTGGTTCATCAGTGTCATGCTCCATCCTGAAATTATCATCCATTCCATGTGGTCTTTCTGAGAAGGATTGCCCAATTATCTTGTGGGTGGGTTTTGGGTTTCTATCACATCCACGCCCATTCACATTGATTTGGTTGTGTGCTTTTGGACTTCTGGTACCTCTTCCCTTTGACACCTCATGACCACACAGGCTATTAAGCTTCTTTCATGTGAGCTTTGTTGCTTTCCTGCTAGATGGCCGCTTGTTTAACTACAAGCCTTTAAGACCCCAGATATCATATCTTTTGATAGCCAGGCACCATCAGCTTTCTTCCCCACATTTGGTCATGCACTCATTGTGTCTTCAGCAATCATGTGAGTATCATATAATGCTACATTGTTAGAACAAACTGTTCTTGTACTGAGGCAAGATTTAAGTAGAGGCCCAAAGGTCATCTGCTTCCTTGTTGTGAGTGCATGTATATACATATATACCAAATTTGCTCTCTTTCTTCTCTCTCTCTCTCTCACACACACACACAGACACACACACACACACACACACACACTTCCTCCCCTACTGTTATGTTTACCCATCACTCACCTCTCAGTTATTCCTCCCAGACACAAATCAATTGAACAAATGGTATCAGAAAAGCTGCCCCCTCCTAGTAGATGGGAATTTTGATAACACATTAATAGGGGAAAATAATTAGAGAAATTAAGAATATGGGATTAGTTTAATTTTTGAGTAAAGTTGTTATAGTATCTTTCTACCCCTCTTTAAATTACGGAGGAATCAATGAAAACTTTACAACTGACTGACCCTGCCTCAAGGACTGGTATTTATGAGTGAGTCAGAAGTGGCTAGATGGCAGTGAGTTTGGTTTGGGGCCCTAGTTTAAAAGGGAGTCATGGTCACATAGTAGTCATCCACTGGGTCCTTAACAGGGAAAGCAGTAGTTTGAAACTACCAGGTCCTGGAGGAGAAACACTGAGATTCTTACACCAGTGGATCCAAAGACTTTCTACCCACTGGTCTGTGATCGTCCTGCATTCGACGTCACTGCATGTGTTACATGAGTCAGAAGAGGACTTTATAAATTGTTATCAGATATATGGGCTAATATAGGACTTATGGACTTGGACTGGACTGATTTAGAATGCTTTCTTAATGTACAATTACCCTTTATATAAAACTTACTTATACATACATGCTTGTTTATGAATTTAACACAAATACTGGACTAACACAAATACGTACACATTTTGTTTTGTGACATTGATTGTGAAATGTAACAGTGATCTTCCCCCTTTCTCCCTGGGTTTGTCATTTCAATAGGGTCTACCTTGCCTATCCTTTCCTGCTGACTGAATATTCTCCCTGGGCAGTGAAGCCCTTTGATCTCATAGGGTTGATTATTCCAAGGAATGTGAGCCTCCCTGGTACAATTTTCCACTTCGTTGTAAGTCTGCTTATTATTTGGCTGAAAGACAGTCATAGAGTCCAGAGCAGCAGTTCTCAACCTGTGGGTGTAGACCCCTTTGGGGGTCAAATGACCCTTTCACAGCGGTTGCCAATTCATAACAGTAGCAAAATTACAGTGATAAAGTAGCAATAAACATAACTTTATGGCTGTGGGGGGTCACCACAACATGAGAAGCTGTATTAAAGGGTTGTGGCCTCAGGAAGTTTGAGAACCACTAGTCTAGAGGGATCCACCAGCCTCTACTAGGTCAATAAGCATTTTTTTCTTTTCTTTTCTTTTTATGACTTTGTTGCACATTTTCTCCCACTCTATACAGGACATTATATTGTTATCCCTGTGTTATTCAGGGTAGACTAGAGAAACAAATTTATAGACACACATATGTGTGTAAAAGAGATTTTTATATCAAAGAGCAATTGTATATTGAGAAAACATCCCAGCTCTGTCCAGATCAAGTCCATAAATCCAATATTAGGCCATATGTGTCCTATACAATTTATAAATTCCTCTTCAGACTCATAAAACACATGCAATAATGCCGAATGCAGGAAGATCACAGGCCAGTTGGTGGAAAAAGTCTTGTGGATCCAGTGGCAGTGGAAGCATCTCAGTGCTGGCAGGGGTCTCTATGTGACTCCTCCAGCTCCAGGGTTCTGGCTCCATCGGTGTAGCTCCATTTGTCTTGTCAGCAGTAAGATGAAGCAGAAAGTGTAGTCTGGCCCTCCAGTGAGCTATTTGTCTCCCTAGCACCTCTAAATGAGGTCATCAAGCTGTGACATGGTTGACAGACTAAATTCCACCCCTTCACTCTTAAGTCTCAAATTGACAACAGATTATATAAGTACTAAAGACCACCCCGTGTCAATGTGACACTGTCACACAACTCTTTAGCCATATATAATTTTCAAACAGACAATAATAAAATCATATCTGTACGTAACAGGATAAAACTAAAATGCATACAATTCAATATGTGCCACCCTCATTTAAACATAACATTCTATAAGTGAACAAAACAAAAACAACCTATACTTATGTGAACACCTACACCATAATCCTATGAACATATTCCTATGAATAATTCCCTCACCAGTGAAAGTTTGTACGCCAGTGTCTTCATACCTTTATCCTCCCCTTTTGGGTATCCAACTTCTATACTGCCCACTTACATTAACCCAGTGCTCTGAGGAGACAATTATATTCTTTGATGTGAAGAATCTTCATTCCAGTTGGAACCTTGTGGGTGCACATCCATAAGCACAGTCAAATCAAGACAGGCCGTCCACAAAGTCTGCAGCAATATGCACCAGTTCACAGGCTGAAAAATCTCTTCATCTGGTCGGGTTCTGGTCAATTCAATGTGGGCTGACTCACTTAGCCTCACCAGGGTGCCGATTGGTCACCTTGGCTTTAGACCATGGGCCCCATCACAAATTCTCAACAACCCTAGCCCCCTTGGGCTAGGTCATGAACTTCACCAGTCAACTCGCTCTCGCCTTCTCCTCTAGTTCCTGTGAACCAGGTCCAGGGGTGTTAGTGGCCAGAGTCAACCCCTCTTTATTCCTGCATTCCTCCCACTTCTTCCCAACAAGTAAATCCAGGTGGTCACCTAGCAAGCATTTCAGCCTGCCAACAGGCTCCCTTTAATGTTCCATCCTAGAGAGGAATTTTCTTTATGGTTCCAGATTTTTTCCAGGCTCAAGCATAGACTGCGGGTGATTAGACCAGCTATCCCGCATCAAACTGCGTCTGAAATAAGGCATGCGGATGAAAGGAAAAGAAAGAGACATACAAAGTATGGGCTTGGGAGGACAACAGTCTGATGAATTGAAGTACTGAGTATATTCAAAGCTTGGTTTTTATATTCCTCTTACAAGGGAATGGTTACAAAACAATCATCAAAGAAGTTGCTTTAAAAATATTCTGAACCTCTTATCTATGCAGGTGTTACTTAACTAGGCACACTTTCTAAACACTTGAATAACAACAGCACTATATCCTAAGATAAGCACAAGGACATGCAGGGTTCAAAAGAATCTTAAAGAGGTCTTAAAGAACTGAGTTATCTCACACTGCTTTTACCTGCAAGGTAAACAGAGGCACAGGGGACTAATTAGTCACCCACCAAGAAACACCTGGACCAGCATATGGCCTCCTACAATAGACTACCAGTTCAAAATTTAAAAATCCAAAGAGTTCCTTTTAAAAAATATCTGACAAAAGCCCCTTAGGCAAGTCTCTTCACCTGAGCATGCAAGACACTTGTTGGGGCTTATCTTCTCAGTGCCTTCTTTGCAGGTCTATCCTAACTCATTTAAAGATTCAAATTTTAATGGCTGAAGGCAAGGCTTACAAACTCTCTATTTTCATACTTCCCAATAATAATTTCTATCAATCATTATATCAAGAACAATAAGCGGAAGAAATCAGTATAAACAAAGGAGAATCAGATCCTAAACACAATTCTTAAAACAGTCAAGTTCAGTCCTTATCTATCTTATCCTAATCCTCATATGAATTATTCTATAGATACAAAACATGGTTTAGGCCTCTGACAGCATCAAGCCAGAGCCAGGCTTTCTGTCAGCCATTTTTACCTTCTCTCAGTCTCTTTTGCTAAGCAGCTCTGAGAAATTTAAGGGGAGATTTTGAACTCTGAGCTCAAAATATACACATTCATTTTCTCCATTTCACACAGGAATAACCAAATACTACAACCAATGAAAAGAATCAAAAGTTCCCATGATCTTTCCAGAACACAACCCAGTAAACTGCATGGCCATATCTGACTTCTGGCTAGCCAAAGAAGAAACACTGCCATGAGGGAGAGGTCAAGCATCCACTCGCCATATTTATGATGTTTCTCTAGTACCCCACTGCTAAGGTAGCATACTGTGTTAGTCTGGGTCAACTAGAGAAACAAATCCAGTGGCCTTCAGATGTGTGTAAGAGATTTTTATATCAAAGAGCAATTGTATATTGAGAAAACATCCCAGCCCAGTCCAGATCAAGTTCATTATTAGTTCACATGTCCGATATTAATCTATAAAGTCCTCTTCAGACTCACGAAACACATGCAATGATGCCAACTGCAGGAAGATCACAGGCCAGTTGGTGGAAAGTCTTGTGGATCCAGTGGCAGTGTAAGCATCATAGTGCTGGCAGGGGTCTCCACATGGCTGTTTCAGCTCCAGGGCTCTAGCGAAGCTCCATGTGTCTTCTTAACAGGAAGCCTTGCAGGGATTGAGCGTGCGTCCCGCCTCCAGCAAGCTATTTATCTTGGTAGTAACTACAAATGAAGTTATCAAGCTGTGACCTGGTTGACAGACTAAACCCCACCTCTTCACTCTTAAGTCTCAAATTGACAACAGATTATATAACTACCACAATCCCTTTTAGAGAAATTGGTAATGGTAGCCAGGCACCATCTAACTTTCTGATCTCAGGGTAATGTAGGCTGAATTTTGTATGGTTCATTACATTTGAAGTCTCTGCTTCTTGAAACTAACTATCTGTAAACATACATAATTTTTAATGTTAAGCCTTATGGCCACTGACTCACATTCCTGCAAATAGTTTTTTATGTATATAAAAACACATCAGAGAAATGCAATGCATGCTATCTTTTAAAATAGTTACATCCTGCTCTGCCTTTGTCCCTGGGTTTGTTGGCTCCCTCCTCCCTTCTCCTGATCTTCTCCTCTCCCCTGTCTTCCTGGAACTGTCGGTCTTGGTGTTTTCTCCTTGGAATTGTTTATCCTGCCTATCTTATCGAGATAGACATGAAAAAAAAAAGAAAAATACCCCAAAAGAAAAAAAATCACAACAAATAATAGCCTATGAATAGTTCCAACATGAGATCTAAAATCAATGTGGAGGAAGGCATAGAATGCTTGGTGGGGGTTGATCAAGTGCAAGTCATACAGAGAGCTGAATGAAGGTCAAACATGATAGTGGGACAGGAAGAAAATAATAGGAAATAGAGGAAAGAACTGGGAGGAAAGGGACACTTATAGAGGTATAAACATAGGTATGCACATATGTAAACATATTAATATATAATGATAGGGATGTAGGTCTATATATATATTTATATATATTTATAGGTTAAGTATTAAGGTAGCAGATGGATATTGGGCTACTACTCAAGTCATCTCTAAGTGCAAGAACACTTTATTCTAATAACCTGACACTCTGTCATGCTCACCTTCCCAATATGATCACTGAAATAAAAATGGGTGCATAAGCAAATGTGGTGAAGAAAGCTGATGGTGCCTGGCTATTAGAAAATATAGTTTCTGGGTTCTTAAAGGTTTGAAGTTAAGCAAGTGGCCATCTGGCAGTGAAGCAACAAAGTCTATATGGAAGAAGCACACCAACAGGATCAGGTATCATGCACCTGAATATCCACAACAAACCACCATTTTGATGTGAATGGGGGGGGGGTTGGATTGGAGACCCAAAGCCCATCTGTAGACAATTGGACATCCCTTTACAGAAGGGTCCAAGGATGTGGTGAGCCAGCCAGGGTGAAGTAATATCACAGAAGAAACATACAACATTCATTCATCAAGCTCTTTAGTTCTCTCTCCACCCCTCTACCCCCACTATCATGACCCCAGTTCTATCTTACAAATCTGGCTAGAGCAGAGCATGTACAGATGCAGATAAAAGCTCTCAACACACAATCCAGGACAGATAAACCCTTAAGGACTAAAAATGAGATACCATAAGGGTAGGGGGGAAGTGGGGAGACATGGGGCAGAAGGGCAGAACTGATTGCAATAATCAACATACAATCAACCCCACCTCCACTCTCCTGCCAGAGGGGCAAACAACAGAAATGTGGGTGAAGGGAGATAGTGGAAAGTGTAAAATATGAAAATAAAAATAATTTATAAATGACCAAAGGTTCACAAGGGTGGGAAGTGTGAGAGTAAAGAGCTGATACCAAGGGCTCAAGTAGAAAGAAAATGTTTTGGAAATGATGATGGCAACATATGGGCACATTAGCTTATGCAATTGATGTAAGGATTTTTATAAGAGCTTTAAGAGCCCCCAATAAAATTATTTATTAAAATAAAATAGTCACATCTGATATTATATTTTCTGGTGATTTGTTCAGTATACAGATTGAATAAGTATGATGAGAAGCTACAACCCTGACACGCACCTTTCCTGATTTTAAACCATACAGTATTCCCTTGTGTTCACACAACTGCCTCTCGATCAGTGTACAGGTTCTGCATGAGCACAATGAAGAGCTTGGAATTCCCATTATTCTCAGGGTTCTCCATGCTTTGTTATGATCCACACAATTGAAGGCTTGGGCATAATAAAAAAACACAAACATTTTCTGGTACTCTCCTCTTTGAGCCAAGATCCGTCTGAAATCATCAATGATAGCCAGCCCCTCTGTGACATTCCCTTCTAAACCGGTCCTGAACCTCTAGCAGCTCTCCATCAATATATGACTGCAATTGTTGTTGGATGATCTTTAGCAAAATTTTAACCTGCAATTTGCAGATGACACAACTTTGCTTGCTGAAAGTGAGGAGGACCTGAGGCAGGTGCTGATGAAGACCGAGGATTGCAGCCTTCCGTATGAATTACAGCTCAATGTAAATAAAAGCAAAATCCACACAACTGAACCAATATCGTGCCATGTGGAGAAAAGATTGAAATTGTCGAGGACTTTTTCTTGCTGGGATCCACAATGAATGCTTATAAAGGTGAATGTCAAGAGATCAAATGACTCATTGAATTGGGGACATCTGCTTCATAAGACCTCTTTAAAGTGTTGAAAAAGCAAGGATATAACTTGGAAGACTAAGGTGTTCCTGACCCAAGCCATGATATTTTAACCACCTTGTATGCATGTGAAAATTGGACATTGAATAAGGAAGACCGAAGAAAAATCTATCCATTTAAATTTGGTGGGGCTAAAGAGTATTGATAGTACACAGACTTCCAAAAGAACAAATACATCTCTCCTAGCAGGAGTACAGCCCTAATACTCCTTAGAGACAAGGATGGCAAGACTTTGTCTCATGCTATTTTTTGGACAGGTTATCAGAAAAGACCAGTTCCTGGAGAAGGACATCGTGCTTGGTAAGTAGAGAGGAAGGCCTTCAACAAGATGGATTGACGCAGTGCCGTCACCAATGGGCTCAAACAGGAACAGCTGTGAAGACGGCACAGGAGCGGGCAGTGTGCCGCTTTGTTGACTGGGGTTGAAGCCTACCCGACAGCCACTAACAACAACTGATCCTACAACGGTGAACTGGGGAGCTGGCAGTGGGATCCACCGCTCTTCAGGAGAAAGATGTGGCAGCCTTGGGCTGCTTATGGGGCAGTTCTACTCTGTCGTATTGGGCTGTTATGAGTTGGAATTGACAGCAATGGGTTTGACTATTATAGATACACAGAGAATTAGATTTTATTGAAATATATGCATTTTTCATATTTTAAAAATGGAACTATCGTTTTTATGATAATATAGGCTGTCAGGTCTTTGGTGTGTTGCTTTTTACTTTCACTGAATGGCTCTCCTTTCTCAGCAGACTCCGCCAGTGTTGCCACTTTGCTTTGCACCGATATGACGTTTCCTCCTTGTTTTTTATATTCTCGTTCCATCTCTTGGTTGTATTTATTTTTATTTTATGTTCATTTTTTATTTACATTAAAAATCTGAAGCAAGCACACAGTGTTAATGACTTGAGGGCCTTACGGGGAGCACAGCGGAGACACGAGAGAAAGCTAGGTGAGTCTGAACTATTGCAGTACTGCTCTTGTCCAAATTGTTGCTTGATCCAAGGCCTTCCAAGAACCTCAGAACTTGAAAAGAAAAACAAAACACAATCAAGTGACAAACTTCAGGAGTCTTACACCATGTGTGTACATTAGAGATGGGGACACGGTTTTATAAGAACATGAAGTTAACATGTAATCCTGACAGTGTGTTGGCGTTTGTGGAAGCACATGATGCCAAAGACAAGTTACGAAAATGAAAAGGATGACGAAGACCAGGAAAAAACACACACAATGTTTTCAGAAGAGGTAAAGACTGTGTCAGGCCTGGTGATGTGACAGAGATGCTGCTGCATGGCCAACAGGGATACTAGGGCCCTTCTCTGAGGAGACCACTTGAGCTGAGTGAACAGAATATGTCCAAACAGCAACATCTGCACCGGTGAAAACCACCGAACTCTGATCCCGGAACGCTCATTGCGACACATTGTATTTTAGAACCTCAGATCCTTTCGCTCCACTCCCTGCAGCGAACACTGGCAGCTTCTCATGAGTAAAAGCCACCTTTCTTCTCTATTCCCAAGTACACCTACTCTTGACTAAGCAACTATGTAAACACACCCTGTTCATTCAGAAACCCGATGAAGGTCTTTCTACTTTCTGCCTGTGTGTTCCCACCAATGTGTTTTCAGTGGTAAACTTCTGGAAGGCAATCAAGATCCACGGATGTCGGCTCACAGAATTGGATTTGGGATTGCGTGCACGCAGACATTTAAAAAAAGTGTTTCTCTTGCAGTAGGCAGGATATATTGCACTTTGTATTTAATAATTCAAAAATATTCAATTCCCTGGATGGCTTGGGATAAATATTATGACCATCTACTTGGTTATAGCTCTGTAATAAACTGTTCTCCATATTTCACAATATACTGGTAAATCTCATAAAATAGCAAAAAGCCAATTTTATTTCTTGCAATCTTTTAGAAATATGAAATTCAGTCATCCACGAAGGTAAGGAAAGTTTATAGAATTCCTATATCCATTACATGAGACATTTTTATAAATGCCAGTGATCTGACTGGCATTTTTTCAGTTCCTAGAGTTCTTAGTGTCTCAGTAATTTTTCATAACATGGTCTGCCCAAAGAAATCTGTATTAAATTTTGTTATAAATTAAGTTTATTAAATTGTTAGTTCTAATATTTAAGTGCTTGTTGTTATGTGCCATTGAGTCAATACCCACCCATAACGACCTCAAGCACAACAGAATGAAATACTGTCCGGTCTTACGCACTCCTCACGATTGTTCCTCCGAATGAGCCCATTATTGCAGTCATGGTCCCAAACCATCTTGTGGGGGGCTTCTAACTGCTTCACTGACCTCTACCAAACACGAGGGATTTCTCCAGGGACTGATTTCTCCTAACGACATGTCCAAAGGACTCAAGACAAAGCCTCCCCATCTCTGCCTGTAATGATCACTCTGACTGTACATCCCCCAAGAGATCGGTTTGTTGTTTCAGCAGTCGTGGTATTTTCAATATTCTTCTCCAGCATCACACTTCAAATGCATCTGTTCTTCTACAGTCTTCCTTATTCAATGTCTAACTTTCACGTGCATGCGAGGAAATCTAAAATACTATGGACTGAGTCAGGTGCACCTTAGTCCTCAAAATAACATCTTTGTTTTGTACTCTAAGGCGGTAATGTGCAGTAGATTTACCAAATGCAGCTTCTCTTGATCTCTTGACTGCTGCTTCCATGAGCATTGATTTTGAATCCAAGCAAGACAAAATCCTGGACAACCTTGACCTTTTCTCCATTTGACATGATACTGTCTATCGATCCAGTTGTGAGGATTTTGTTCTTCTTTACATTGAGTTGTAATTCATATGGAAGGCAACACTACTTGACCATCGTGAGCAAGTGCTTCGAGTCCCCCTCACTGTCAGCAAGCAAGATTGTATCATCTGCATATCACAGGTTGTTCATAAGCCTTCCTCCAATTCTGATGCCACACTCTTCTTCACATAAGCCAGCTTTGCTGATTAGTCACTCAGCATCCAAATTGAATAAGGATGGAGAGAGGATGCAATCCTGTCACCCACCTTTCCTGATGTTAAACCAGGCAGAATTCCCTTGTTCCATTTGCACAGCTGCCTCTTGATCCATGTGCAGTTCTGCAGGAGCACAATGAAGCACTTTGAAATTCTCATGCTTTTCAAGATGATCTAGAGTTTGTTGTGACCCACACAGTGGAATGCTTTGGCACAGTCAAAAATATAAATAAACAATCTCTCTGGTGTTTTCCGCTTTGAGACATCAGTGATGCTACCCCTTATTCCATATCCTCTTCTGAATCTGCCCGTAACCTCTGGCAGCTCCCTGTTAATGTACTGTTGCAACTCTTGTTGGATGAGTTCAGCAAAATTTTACTTGCATGTGTTATCAGTGATATTGTTTTCTAGTTTGAGCATCCTGTTGGGTCAGCTTTCTTTGGAAAAGGTACAAATATGGATCTCTTCCAATCAGTTGGCCAAGTAGCTCTCTTCCAAGTTTCCTGGCTTAGATGAGTGGGTGGCTCTGAAAGCTTTATGCATAATTTGTTGCTGTTTTGTGTGCTGCCCGTTAAGACCAAAGCATAATGATCTCATATAACAAAATGAAGCTTCCCCATAGGGTTTTCCAGGCTATAAACTTTACTGGTCTTTTCTCAACTAGAGCAGACAGTGCATCAGCACCCAGAGCTAGCCAGTGTGATTCTAGGGATCCTTAGCTACTTAGACATTAAAATATAGGATATATGTTAGCTGAATTAAAATAAACATTTTTACTTTATTCTTAATTAAGCACAGTTACTAATAGGTTGTATATACCTGTAGGACATTGTGTAGCTTTTCAAACCTTGCATCAGTTCAACACTGCTATCTAATTTCCTATTCTACGTTGATTTTTTTTTCACCTGATACCTGCTTTTTAATCACATCAATCTCGGGAAGCCCAGTTTCACAAAGGTATGATATGAGTGAAAGGAAGTGTTGTACGCTAATATTGATATTTTTGAACTAGTTCAAGGGGTAGATTTCATCGTATTGTAGATATGTTATTTTCCCTGCAAACCTACAATATTCTAAGGTGCCTCTGTGAATTATCTTGGCACACAGCTTAGGAACCTCAGGGTTAAGTGATTTCTCAAAGTGAGATAGTTAATAAGTTCAGTAGTTAGACCTGAACCTGTACATTGTCTCATACATTCCAAAGATCTTAATAATGTAATAAAAGACTGCCCCCACAGTGTTCATTGGACTCCTACTAAAGGTTTAAAAGAATTATTTAAGTTTTCAAAGTAATATATATATAAATTTCCCATAACTTTAAAAAATGAATTCTCATGTGAACATTTATAATCATAAAGTTATAGAATTTCAAAAGTTTTTGCCTTCTAAGAGTAAGGTTCATAATCATAAAACTCATTAAAGAAACAAAATTACAGAAATAAAAAGAATATTGGTGGTTTCTGGAGAACTGATGATTTGACAAATGGCTGTCCGTGTCTTCCTGTGGTGTAGGTACACAATTAGATTCAGGAGACCTTTTAACTAAAACAACCTACTATGTGTTGAACTTATTAGGCAAAAATTCAGATTGATCCTCCTTTTTATTTGGTCCAATTAGTTAAGGTCTTGAAAGATTGGGACAGAAAAATTATGTCTACTTTTTTTCTGCTTGTTTTAATATGAGCAGGGATCATCAGGGAAAAGAAAATTATTGTGCATTCAAAGTTACTTATATTCCTGTCTAACAAAAGAACTGGTTTATATGCAAATTGAACTGACAATACTTTGAAGCTTTTATTCCATGAAGTGTGTTCTGTTTTGGTCTTATTTCCATATGGGGTTGAGGATGCATGATTGCAGTTTTATAGCCTAAGATGCTCAAATACTAATTACATTTCCATGAAAGAACTTACGTTAGGGGCAGTTTGGACTGCAAGCATAAATATGCTGGCTTGATAAGAGCCAAGTGAAAGAGCTTATTTCATTTTTGTGCTCAATAATATGTTTCTGAAAAATAGTATGCGGGAAGTATCTCAACCACAGAAATCCTTTATTTCTGCCACTTTCCTGTCTGAAATACCTGTGGAATTGGTGTACTTGTTCCAAGCAATCTGGGTAGCCTCTTGTCACATGACTCATAAAGACTGAATTGTTAGCTATTAAGCATGCTCACTAAGAGTATAACATCTCTGGTTTTAATATACTAATTTATAGCCTCTTTGGAATATTAAAATGTTGTGCTTCAGGTGAGATTAGTACTGGACAGGAGTCCTGTTTGAAGCAGCGTGTATGTATTTGAGTTGACTTTTGGTCATCTCATTAAAGAAGATGCCGATACTGATATGACAGAGTTCAGTGTCAAGGTGGGATTTTTGTCAGCAAGGCATAGAAGGTGTTTGAGCAACTGGCTTAGCTATTCATGTTTTGAGTAAAATAGTGATTTGATGATGCATCTTTATTCATATTCAGCATTGTTATTTGAAGTCAGTCATCAGTTTTATAGAATTTTTATTTATTTAATATTTTGCATTTTTGGAAAAAAAAAGACATGTCTTTTCCTGCTTTTTCCTCTTACTTTGTCTTTAATATACATTTCTTGACAATGTAAATTGTTAAATGTTAAAATAATTACTAAGTGTAGTTATAAAATCATCATCTCTAGAAATCTTAAGTAGTAGGATAGATTTTTCTGAGATTATTTTAGGACACAAATTAAGGCAGAAAAATGAACTTGAACAATTTTCTACGAGGCCACCAACCTGAGGGTTCTGAAATCTACTATTATTATTTCAAGCAAAACGGAAAATGAGTGGAGATTTAAATTGATGACGTTATACTGGTTGAGAAGACAAGATCCCTAAAGAGAAAGCCATAAAGGGAAGCTGAGGAGAGCCATGACCTTCACAATCATTGCAATAAGTCACATACATGTCATCACGTGGTGGGAAAGTGTGGTAGCAGAGTAGCAGCCTATGGGAGAAGCCACAGGAAATAAGAACTTTGAAGACTTAAAAGGACAAGAGATATGGAAGGTGTGCCACTTCTGAGAGTTAAACTTCTGGCTTTTCTGCGTTGGATGTTGGTGTGTTTGCACATGTGTGCGCATTGCATGTGTTTAATTAGGATTTTGAGTTCAAAAGGAATTTCCATCACACGCGTGGTTGATGGTAACATTTGGTTGAAAGCCCTGCCTCCCCCCTTTCACTCTACCCTGGAAGAGTAGCTCTGACTTTATTGACTGCTCAGGGACACAACTGGCAGTCATGGTTGCGAGTATTGAGTGCTAAACATTCCTCCTAGGATTAGCTGTTTTACATAGAATTCTCATGGAGTATCTTTTTAATAACTTGTTCCTTCACATAAAGGTCAATATAGCAGGCATTTAGTGAGCTGAAATGAACTGGTATTGGCCATTTTGGATCAGTAAATCATATAGTTTACTATGCTGGAATGATACACACACACAACTTGTTCTTCAACACTCGTATACCAGTATTTTCTCATTGACTCGCTTTATTCCTTTCTTCCCACACGTTCTTTTTAATTTTGGACAGCATAATTACTATTGTCATTTTAAATGGCTTTTCATATAAAAGGGT
This sequence comes from Tenrec ecaudatus, assembly GCF_050624435.1. Classification (NCBI taxonomy): domain Eukaryota; kingdom Metazoa; phylum Chordata; class Mammalia; order Afrosoricida; family Tenrecidae; genus Tenrec; species Tenrec ecaudatus. The sequence goes on from NC_134542.1 coordinate 55,719,383, forward strand.
TTTTTTTCCTTCCCTGGCTTTGATTCCATCCTCTGTAACCATAATGATGGACATTGTGTTGAAAAATAAAGATCATTCAGTTAGTATTCTGAGCAATTTTCAGAGCTATAGCACCTTTCCTTTTGAAATGCCTTGAGGAATGTGATTAAATGATTATGGATAGTTCCTTGACGACTTGACAAGCTTTGAATACATTGAAATAATTTCAAGGGTTATCTAAGCACTATCTCAAGTAAGTGAATAGCTATTATAATGCACAGGCATCTTTAGAGATCATCTTCCTTCTTGAGAGGTGGTGAGTTCTATACCTCTTCCTTTAACTCTGGCTGGAGTTAGTGATTGACTCGTCACCAGTAGACTGCAGAGGAAGTGTTGCTACATGAGGGTCGATGCTAAGGTGTGGTTGTTACATAATTTGTTGTCAATTTGAGACTTATGAGTGAAGGGGTGGAGCTTAGCCTGTCAATCAGGTCACAGCTTGATGTCTTCATTTGGAAGCACTAAGGAGATAAATAGCTTGTTGGAGGTGGGACACACACTCAGTCCCTGTAAGACATTCGTGTTGACAGTCCACATGGAGACAGGCTGATGGCAGCCAGAGCCTCGGAGCTGGAGAAGCCAGGTGGAGACCCCTGCCAGCGCTGAGATCCTTACACTACCACTGGATCCACAAGGTTTTCCACCCACTGGCCTATGATCTGTCCTGAGTTTGGCATTATTGCATGTGTTTCGTGAGTCTGAAGAGGAATTTATAGATTGGTATTGGACATATGGGCTAATACTGGACTTATGGACTCAATGTGGACTGGGCTGTGATGTTTCTCAATATTCAGTTGCTCTTGTATGTAAAGTTCTTTCTTATGCACTTATGAGTGTCTATGAATTTGTTTCTCTAGTCTACCCGACTAACCCATAGGGCATGTAAGGCAAAGAAGCTTCTGCCTTGCCTACTTGGATGCTTACTTTTGGAACACTGAGTTACCGTGTAAGAAGTCTAACCTGCAGGTGCTGTAGGTTGGTGCTTCAGTCCAGCTGAAGGTGACAGCTTAGAGACGGCCTCAACCACTGGGCATGACACCTCCAGACATTGAGTAATTGACATCGGAAGCCAGGCATTGTAGCAGAGATAAGCCATTCCTTCTGCGTTCTATCTTAATTCCTTACCCACAAAGTCCAAGAACATCATAAAGTAGTTATTTTAAGCCATTATTTTTGGGGGTAACTTAATATGCAGGAACAGTAACTGCAATACACGTTACATACAAAATGATTGGTTGAAATGAGCAGGGAGCCAGAAGCTTAGAGGAGGAAGCTTAATATGCTGAACTAGAGAGGAAGAACAGAAAGTGGACATGGAAGAAGGAGGGCGAAACCAGAATTAATGGCAAAGAACTGGTTTCTTTTTTATTTAAAAGGAAGTATTCTCTTTGAATAGTTGCAATTTAAAATACACCAGCTTGCAAATCACTGGGGGGGGGGATTAATTGCTAAATGGAAAAAGGAATAAAAATTAAACCCCCATCTTGATTTCTGTGTTATGCTTCTGAGAGTTTAACGATGAAGTTATTATGACCAGGCAGCTTAGAGAGGCTGATAAACTGAGATGCAGATGGGAGCAATGTTGAATTGGTGACCCACCAGACTGACTTAATCACTTAAACTTTGTATTTAATTTTTTTCCTTCTTTGAAACAAGGGCATTCTAAAGTGTTATTTTGAAAGTACAGAAAGGTTTCAGGGAGAACAAAGCAATTTGGTGAAAAGAGAACTTCCTTTATGTGTTAATATCTTTAGCGAGGTCTCCAAACTGCTGAATAACAGGAGACAAAAATCAAAGGGGGCATATTTTACTTCCTATTTGTGGAGGCATTTACTGCGAGCCACCATGTACAGATATTATGGGGAAATATGAGAAGACCTGCAAGGGTGAGCCCCTTTTCTTGAGGATTCTATAATGTCATGAGATGTTTATAATGTAAAGGATTCATATTATTAAAAAAGAACTAGATCTTGAAATGTCTGCTTACATGTAAAATACCGCACTTATAATTTTGGGACAACACCGTGAAACCGCTTCCCGAGTCTCTTTCCTTCATTGCTTTACTCTCCCTCCGTCTTTCTTCCTCGACGCTACCCAGGGCCCTTCAGTTCTCATGCTCTTTCTTGGTCTGTTAGCTCTGTTCTTTCTCTGCAGCCAGATATCAGCACTGACTTCTCTGAGCGACATCCAAACCATCCACATCCCCCCATTCAAATATATCTCCTGTTAGTGAGGCGTGACAACCACCTAGCTGCATTTTACAGCAGCACTTTCATTCAAACAATTTTACATCATCTCCATCAGCCATTTAAATGACTCCGAAATCCCAAGACATTGATCTCCAAACCTATACTGCTTAGAACCTCTCATAACTGGGAGACCATACCACATCCAGTGCCATTGAGTTCATCCAACTCATAGTGACCTGCTATAGAGTTTCCAAGGTCGTGAAACTCTAAGGAAGCAGAGAGCATTATCTTTCTCCCAAAGAGCAGTTGGTGGTTTTGAACTGTGGACCTTGTGGTCAGCACTCCAAAGCTTACCTGACAGGGATATCTAAATCCTTTTTCAGATCACATGTTTAGACTCCTTGTTTGAAAAACCCCATTCCCCACTCCTTATTGCTTCTAATGTTAATCAATTTGCTGAGTACAACATATTTTGCCGGAAACATTGGCAGTTGCCTTATTCTTTTTCTACATGCCTTAATTCTGCTAGTTCCCCAAGCACCCATCCATCTAATGTCTATCATTTATATTGACAATCTGCTTTACACCATTACCTTATAGTTATAATCATCTTCAGCTTTGTGTTTGTCTGGGTTGATTAGAGAAACAAATCTAGGGACACTCATGTGTGTATAAGAGAGAGCTTCATATCAAGAAGTAATTATGCATCCATAAAACATCCCGACAGTCCAGATCAAGTTCATAAATTCAATATTAGCCCACAAGTCTGATATTAGCCACAAATTCCTCTTCAGACTCACACAGTACATACAATAATGCCAAGTGCAAGAAGATCATAGGCCAGTGGGTGGAAAGTCTTGTGAATCCAATGACAATGGAACCATCGCAGCGCTGGCATGGGTCTTCATGTGGCTCCTTCAGCTCTGGCTGCTATCTGCATAGCTCCATGTGGCTTGTCAACAGGAATGTGAAGCAGAGAGAGAGTGTGTTCCTGTTTCCAGGAGAAAAGGAGGAAGTTCCCAGAATCCTCCTGGTGAATGTTACCTGACTGACAGGCTAGACATGCCCCCTACATATTGTTTATCAAGTTGACATGAAATCATGTAACTATCACAAGCTTTGATACCTTTATTATTTTTTTCAATTCAGTTACTAATTCTCATGTCCATTTATTTATTCATTCAACAGTCTGAACTTTGCTGTGTTGTCATATAGAACAGTGGCACCTCAGACTTTACACGCTCACATCTCCCTCATGGCCTCTCTGTTTCACTCCCTCACATCTCTTCTCTGACCTGCGATTTCTGATGCCTCTTCCCATGCTTCTCCAGTCTGTCATCCTTGCCCCACTGATTGTTCCATGCCCAGATTGTAACCCAAGGTGAGTTATTCAAGCGGTTTTTCTTCTAGCACCTTTATATTATCATGCCCCTCTCACTCCAGAACTTCTGCTCAACAGCAGTTCGAATCTAGGTCGGTGTCATAGTCCACATGTTTTACTCCTATTTTTGAGTAGCAGCAAAGACTTTCTTCTGAAAAAGGAAAATCACATACACTGGCACCACTGCTAGTTCAGAATATTCAAACTCAGCTAAAGACTCAGCATCAATAATTTTACTGGTCCTAATTTAGTGCTCTTTCACATTTACAATTTCACACTTGATCTTAGCCAAAAGGCTGAGAAGGGATCACATTTGCCATTTCAACATTACTTCCTCAAGCCTTTTACTCAATCTCTTCAAAAGACACTGCAGATGCAAGATTCACAATATAATGTTTTAATGTGAAAGAATAACCTTATCTTAACATCCATGTGCTAGACATCACCGAAATTGAATTTTCACTTAGGGAAGCGAACTTTAGCAGAGGATTGATGTGGGAAAATCACACCTATCTTTTCTACTTTGTACTCTGATTGCCAGCAACATTCACAAGACTGGACAGATGCAAAAGACTGCATCAAAGGGTATACAAGAAATAAAACACAAGAAGGAAAAGAAACTATATGTTTAACATGATGGTTCATTCACACAAGGATGCCCATTATTGCCACTCCCATTCGATGTTGTCTTGGAAGCTCTAGCCAGAGCAATAAGACAAGAAAGGAAACTGAAAAACAACCAGATCGACAGAGAACAAGTACAGTGATCTCTATTGGCAGATGATAAGATCTTCTTTTTCATAAATCATCTTATTGGGGCTCTTACAGTTCTTATAACAATCATACAACAATTGTATCAAGCACATTTGTACATATGTTGCCACTATCATTTTCTTTTCTTTTAAAAATTCATTTTATTGGGGGAATAGTACGACTCTTATCACAATCCATATATCCATCCATTGTGTCAAGCACATTTTTACATTTGTTGCCATCATCATTTCCCAAACATTTTCTTTCTACCTGAGCCCTTGGTATCAGCTTCTCTCCCTTCCCCACTCACAACCCCATTATAAATGATAAATTATGTTATTATTATTTTCATATCTTACACCATCCACTGTTTCCCTTCACCCACGTTTGGTTGTTTGTCCTCCTCAGAGGTGTGTGTGTGTGTGTGCGCGCGTGTGTGTGCACACGCACGTGTGATACATTGATCACTGTGATTGGTTCCCCCTTTCTTCCTCCCCTACCTTCCCCCTATTCTCATGGTATTGCTACTCCCATTATTGTCCTTGAGGGCCTTATCTGTCCTTGATTCCATATATCAAGAGCGCTCATCTGTACCAGTGTACATGCTCTGGTCTAGCTGGATTTGTAAGGTAGATCTGGGGTTATGATAGTGCGAGTTTCGACGTTGCTTTCACCCTGGCTGACTTGTTCCTTCCTTTTGACCCTTCTGTGAGGAGATATCCAGTTGTCTATAGATGGACGTTCGGTCTCCACTCCAATCCCCCTCATTTGAATCAATATGATTGTTTATTTTGGGGTTTCTGATGTCTGATCCCTGGTCCCATCAATACCTCCTGATAAACAGGCTGGTGTGCTTCTTCCATGTGGGCTTTGCTGCTTACCTGCTAGATGGTTGCTTGTTTAACTTGAAGCCTTTAAGACCTCAGATGCTATATCTATTGAGCACCATCAGCTTTCTTCACCACATTTGCACCACATTTGCTTATGCACCCATTTTGACTTGAGGGATAATGCTGGGAAGGTGAGCATCACAGAATGTCAGGTTATTTGAACAAAGTGTTCTTGTGTTGAGGGAAGACTTGAGTAGAGGCCCAATGTTGGTCTGCTAACTTGATATTAAACATATAAATATATGTACATAGATCTATATCCCTGTCATAATATTTAATATATTTATAAATATACATGCCTTTGTTTATACCTCTATAAATGTCTTTTGCCTCCTAGTTCTTTCCTTTATTTCTTTTTACTTTCATCCTGTCCCCCTATCATATTTAACCTTAATTTTTTTTATTCTGAGTAATTTTTCTTGGCTACATTGCACTTGATCAAACCCCACCAACGCATTCTGTACCCTCCTCGCCATACCATCAATATTTGATGTCTTGTTATTCCCTTGGCCCTGGATTTCTTGGCTCCCTCTTCTATTTTCCCTGTCTCCTCTTCTCGTTGTCCTCCTGGACTGTTGGTTCTGTTGTTTTCTCCTTGGGATTGTTTATCTTGCCTATCTTATATAGATGGACATGAAAAAGAAGATGAAGATGACACAGTACTATGAAGGCCTGTACTCCAATGAATTCAACAGCTTGGAAGACATGGGAAAATACTTAGAAAGACAATTCCTCCTTAGATTAGCACAGATGGACATCAAGAACCCTAACAGACTCATAGCAATAGAAGAAATAGACAAGGTTATCAAGGGGTTACCAAAACAAAACAAACAAAAAAATCTCCCAGGCCAGTTGACTTGGTTGCTCAGAGCCGGAGTGTTGTCCTCAGGGCTTGGTGGGCCAGGATGCAGTTCTCTCTCTCATTCTCTCTCTCTCTCTTCCTTGTTTACTCCTGTGTGGTCTGGGCTGATGTACTACTCTATCTTGAAAGACAATTTGGCTGGGTAGAGTATTCTTGGTTTTGCATTATTTTTTTCCCCAACTTTTAGAACATGTTATTCCACTCTCTTCTTTTTATGGTGTCTGCCAATAGATCTGAGAATATTCTTAATTTGGAAACTTTATAGGTCACTGCCTCTTCCTCCCACCCCCATATGCTCTTATGTTTTCTCCCTATGCCTCAAAGTTGGATAGTTTCACGATTATATACCTTGGCTAATTCATCTTGGAATTCAGTCTAGCTGGTTTCCTTTTGACCTCCTGAATGGTTGCCTGATTTGCACTCATTAAGTTGGGGGATTTTTTTCCCTAAGAATTCTCTGCTATTTTTGTTATTTATTTCTTTGTTGTATCTTGTTCTGATAATGAAATTATTCCTATGTTGTTCCTTGCCATAGCATCAGACATTTTTATTAGGCTTTCTTCACTTCTCTGATTATCTTGTTTTACTGTCTTCCAGTTTGTTGAAGTCTACTGGTTTTTCTTTGAGGTCACTGGTATGATTCTCTGCTTCCTCTAATCTGTTGGTGAGGTATGCAAATTTATTATTTGCTTTTGTTACCTTGTATTTTAACTCTTGTATTTCCCTATGATGTATGGCCTTTATCTCCTCTATCATTTAATCCTTTTTCTGTATCACTTCCCTCATATCTTATATGACTCCAAGCAGCATTCTGAAGAGTTCTTTCTATAGCAGATCAATGTGTGCTTCTTCTATGAATGTAATTAGGTTCAGAACTTTCTCTGAAATTGCCTTTTGTTTTCTTGATTTTTGTTGAGATGGCTGTTGTAGTTTGCTGTCTGGATGCTGTTTTTGAGGTCCTTGGCACCATTTTCCAAGGGAGGTTGGTAGCAATGCTTATGTGGCCTGCCTGTAGCCAACTGCCTGGGGTGGGGGGGTGGCAAGCTATGGCTTTGTCCCTTTAAGGATTCCCTTACACTCTATTCTGTTGTTTGGAGGGTGGGTTGGGTGACCTTCTCAGGGGATGCTTGCTGGATGGTTGCAAGCTTCAAGGGAGACACTGTGTAGGCTGATTGGGTAAGAAGCTACCTTGGTTTGGTGGAGAGCGTCAGAGGAAGGCCTCAGGGGGTGGATTGAGGCCAGCAGGAGTTGGCAGCATGTGGTATCAGACCAGGGAAGGCTGATCTTGTAGCCAGAGGTCCAGGGGCAGCCTTTTGTGGTGTCTAAAGGTCTGGGTCTACATGTAGGTGAGCTAGTTCTGGATACAAGTAAGTCTTTCAACGACCTTCTGACATGTCCCAAACTGGTAGAACCACTTTTTTGCTGGGGCTTCAGCTTTCAGCTTCTGTTGGCTTTTCCTGTTTTATTATGTTAAGGATCTGTAGGCTGTGCTCAGGAGATCTGCTGTCTTCTTGTTTTGTTGTGTGAAAGCTATGTTAATGGATTCAATTTCTGGTGGTTTACATTCTAAGTTACACAAAGAAACACAGCTTTGGAATGAAAGGTCTTAAAATATATGTATATCTATAGATCTTATAGTGGGGTGTCCTGGTATCAGGGATAGTTTGTGTTGCCCCTAGGGAAGGAGGACGAGATTAGTTGAGTGGGTTTTGGGCCCACTGGGTCTGAATTTCCCCAGCTGCCCTCCTGTGTCACCCCCATCTCCCTCCGTCCCAGCTCTGCAGGCTGTGCTCTGGGGATCTATGCTCTACCATGGGTAAATAGCCTAGGGCCAATCCAGTTGCATCAAATTAGCATCTAATTATCTGTTGTTACCCAACCTGGCAGGTGGGGAGCTGATCAGAGTGGGAAAGGGAATGGCTGAGATGCTGTCACTTCACTGTTCCTGGCCAGGGTGTGAATGAAGGAGTAGGGAGGATTGCAGATAGAGCTCTTGTGGCTAGTTCTAGGAGGCTCTCCATGACCTCAATATTATGACCACCTTTAGACAGCAGTCTGAGGGAAATTACTGTTCACTGTGAGTCTCAGGTCTTGGGTGCAGGAAAGGGTGGTGGATGCCATCCTGATCGACCTGCTGAGGGATTAGCCGAGCCCACCAGCAGATGCGGTGAATTTAGAGAAATTCAGTGAACCCTTGAATTGCTCCAGGGGTGAATAATCACGGGGGGGGGGTGGGGGGGGTGGCGTCTGATCTAAAGACTCTAGTACACTTGAACTCTATTTCTGTCACCATGCCTCCCACTATTGGTCTCCTTACTTCTTAATTTTTTGATCTAACAGCCAGAGTACTGGGTGGATGATTCTACATGGTTGCCATCTTTCACACAGAAAATTCCAGAAAGTCGGTAAGAAAACTACTTGAAATTAATAGGAAGATTTAGGAAAGTAGAATGTTACAAAAAAAAATCCGTCCGATTCCTATATTCTAATAAAGATAACATTGAAAAGGAAACCAGGAAAACCATATCACTTCCAATAACTACTCAAAAGATGAAGCACTCGGGAATCAATCTAACCAGAAGACCCATAGAAAGAAAACTGTTAAACATTACTACAAGGAACCAAGAGACCTGTGAAAATGCCCAGATAAATCTACAGATATCAGAAATCCCAATCTAGGTTCCTTCAGCATTCTTTAAAGAGATGGAAAAATTAATCACACATTTGGTATGAAAAGGAAAGAGACCTAGATAACAAAGCACTACTAAAGGAGAACCAAGTAGGGGATTTTTCACGTCCAGGTCGTAAAACTGAATATATAGCCACAGTCGTCTGAACAGCCTGCTATTGGTAAACTGCCAAACACCTAAACTAATAGAACGGAACTTTGGGCACAGAAATAAAGTTATCAATAGGGACAGTCCACCTTTGACACAGGGCTGAACCCATTACGTGGGGATGAGTTAGCGTGGGGGGAGGGAAAGGGGGAGAAGAGAGTGTCTTTACCAAATAGTGATGGCAAAACTGGGCATCAATTTGTAGAAGTATGAAACAGTGGCTATGCCTCTCACCGTATTAAAACAAACAACGCACTAATTCAAGATAGATCACAGACCTAAATGTAAAACAGGAAAATACAAAGATAATCAAAGAGAAAATTAGGTGCAAACTTACAAGCCCTAATTCATAGCACAGATATACTATTAAACATAACTAAAAACACACAAGCACCAGCAGAAAACCTAGAAGACTTGTACCTCCAAAAAATTAAAAATGTACGTGCATCAAAAGACATCACTAAAAGAGCAAATAGAAAGCCTACCAACTAAAAACACATTTTAAACAACAAATCTTGTACAAGGGATCTCTAAAATCTATTTTAAAAATTCAACACTCTCGGCAGCAGCAACAAAATCATAACCTCCAAACAATGCAATTAAAAAATGAGCAGAGGGCATGAATAGATACTTTACCAAATATGACATTTAGATGGTTAACAAAAACACAAAGAAATACTTGGGCTCATTAGCCATTAGAGATGAAAATCAAAGCAATGAGATATCATTTCACGTCAGCATTAATAACAAAGTTAAAAACAAACAAACAAACAATGTGGAGTGATTGATATCCACATACACTGATGTTGGGACTGTAAAATGTTGCAACTCTAATAAATTAGAAATATATGATCCAGCAATATCCTGAGTAGGTATATGTTTTCATTGTAATTAGTTGTCCTGGAGTTAGTTCTGATCCTTGGTGACCCTGTGTACAACAGGAGGAAGCACTCTCCAGACCAGTGCCATCCGCTCAATAGTTGCTATGTTTGTGACCATTGTTGTAGACACTGTGTTGATCCATCTTGTCAAGGTCTTTCTCTTTTTTTGGTTTCCCCTATACTTTACCAAGGGACTTTTCCAGGGACTAGTCTCTCATGGGAGCATGTCCAAAATACACACGACAAAGTAAAGTATCACCAACCTGCTTTCAAGGAATATTCTAGCTGTACTTCTTCTAGGACAGATTTGTTTGTTCTTTTGCAGTTTATGGGTATGTTCAATATTCTTCCCCAACACCATAATTCAAGTGCATCAATTCTTCTTCAGTCTTTCTTATTCAATGTCAAACTTTCACATCCAAGTATATAGCTTAGAAAAATGAAGTCCACGGCACAAAATAGATAATGCACACTATGTTCATCAAAACCTTGTTTGCTGAAATGGAGGAGGAGTTGGAGCACTTGCTGCTGAAGGTCAAGGATTTCAACCTTCGGTATGGATTACAACTCAATGTAAAGAAGACCACAGTCCTCACAATTGGACTAGTAGGTAACATCATGATAAATGGGGAAAAGATTGAAGCTGTCAAGGATTATGTCTTGCTTGGATCCATAATCAAAGCTTATGGAAACATCAGTCAAGAGATCAAACAGTGCATTTGCATTAGGTAAATCTGCTGCACAAGATCTCTTGAAAAGCAAAGATGTTACTTTGAGGACTAAGGTTCCGCTGACCTAAGTCATGGTATTTTCAATTGCCTTGTAAGCATGTGAAAGTTGGATATTGAATAATGAAGACAGAAGAAGAATTGATGTATTTGAATTATGGTTTGGCTGAGACTAGTGAAATTACCATGGGCTTCTAAAACAAAAAAAACAATCAAACCTGTCGTGGACGAAGTACAGCAAAAATCCTCCTCAGGGGCAATGATGGCAAGACTTGTTGGTCTCATGTACTTTGGACAAGTTATCAGAAAAGACCTGTTCCTGGAAAGCATATCATGCAGGTAAAGTAGAGGGGCAGCGAAAAAGAGGAAGAGCTACCAGATGGATAAACGCGCAGGACCAGGCGGTGTTCTGTTGCCCAGGCAGCCGCTGCGAGTGGGAAATGACTAGAGGGAACATGGTCATTGCAGCATTACTCACAATAGCAAAACAATAGAAATAAGCAAAGTGCCCCTGAATGGATGGCTGCATAAACATGAATAAACAAATTATGGTAAATACTCATAAACATGATGGAATACTAACTAGTTAATATTAAAGCATAATGATGAATATGTGAATCACTTTGAAGCAGATGAACTAGAGGACATTATGCTAAGTGAAATTAGTCAATCATGAAAGGACCTATATTGTATGAGACTACTTTGTAAAAAGTCAAGGATAGGTTTGCATGCAGAAACAGTCTTTGAAGGCTACCAGGGTTGGGAGGGGAAGAGAGGGTAAATCACACAGCAGAGTGTAGACACATATTAACGGGTGAAGGGCAAGGCACCACCCAATAGAGGGAGATCAGCACAAAATAATCGAGGGACAGGAAGATATTGGAAGGAATATAAGAGCTAAAGACAGCATAGATAATTACTGTTAAATCACCAATCATGCAAACCCAGAAATAGCAATTGTCTATGAATGGGCATGTAGATTGATGCTTAAGCTGAACAAAGAAGAGAATGTCGATAAGCCTACACTCCTGAATATATGTAAGTTTTTCAGAGGATATTCCTATATGTGTATCTAGAAGTGTTGCAAACACATCAATTACAGTAGTCAAGGGACACAATATGGAAATTTCTTAGCTAAGCACCTTGAGGAAATGAGTCACTGCCTCTGGGGCTTCAGCACCACAGGGTTTCAGGACATCAAGGTCAATGGCAGAGTCAATTAGCAAGGTCACATGCCATAGTGACTGTGTTCTACAGGCTACTTTGGTGAGTAGCCACTGAGGTCTTAACAGCCTGTGAACAGCCCTCTAAGATGCAACTATTAGTCTTTCCATTTCTGTGTCTAGAGCAGAGTGAAGACAATGAACAATGTATCAAAATAATCATTCTACAGGACTAATGGACCAAGAAAACCTCAGCCTCTATGACACTTAACCCAGAAGAACGACATGGTATTTAGCTACCACTGTTGTTGTTTCTCTAAAGAGTTACACTGAGATGTTATGGACAGGCAAGGAGAAAAATGGGGAACAGAACTAAAAATCATTTAAAAAACAACAAAGTTTACTGGTCTGATGGAGACTAGTGGAACCTGAGACTCTGACCATTAGATAGTCTCCCAGCCTGGGACGGAATATCCTTTGAGTTTTAACTTTTCAGCCAAATAATAGACAGGCCTTTAGGGTGCCTAATAACACCAAGGCACTATGCACTCCTTATAGAGAACCTAGGACAATCGTTCCAAGAGTCAATCTTTTAGTTTCCTCTGAATAATCTGCAGAAATGGATTTAAGGATGCCAATGAAGCTAATCCTTTAGGAATGAGTCCATAGATGAGTTGTTGCAAAATTTATATAAGAAAAATGTGTTATCTGAAGAAAAACTTCCCTTTCCCCAAATCATGTAACTGAATATCTGGAATTCTAGTGAACACTATGAAAAGTAATACTTGCCCTTTCCTCAAAGTGCAATAGCTTTTATTTCAGTGAGGCTTCTCTTCTTTTCTATAAGAAAAAAATTACAAAACAACTTCAAATTGGCCTATTTTGGCCAAAGTACTCCAGTAACTGTGTTCCAGTGTTATGCATTGAAATATCACTCTATCAGTTAGCCATTACTTACGCTATCAATAGCCATAACTTACTTCTTCAAGTGGCCATTGCCTCTGGCTTTCAAGTGTTCTTTTAAACCCTCCCACATCCACATACCCAGAATTCCTCTAACTGGGGTGTTGCCTTTTGACTCACCCTTACCACCTGTATAAGTCTGGGTTGACTAGCGAAACAAATTCATAGACACTCATAAGTGTATTAAAAAGAGCTTTATATAAAAGAGCAATCGTATATTGAGAAACCACCCCAGCCCAGTCCAGATCAAGTCTATAAGTCTGATATTAGCCCATATGCCCAATACCAATCTATAAATTCCTTTTCAGACTCACATAACATATGCAATGACATTGAATGCATGAGATCACAGGCCAGTGGGTGAAAAGTGTTGTGGATCCAGTGGCAGTGGAAGCATCTCAGTGCTGGCAGGTGTCTCCCCTCCACGTGGCTTCTCCAGCTCCAGGGCTCTAGCAAGCTCTAGTGAGCTATTTATTTTCATGGTGTCTCCAAATGAGGTCATCAAGCTGTGACCTGACTGACAGGCTGAACTCCTCCCCATCACTCTTAATAGTCTCAAGTTGACACCAGATTATGTAACTACCACACCACCCAGTGAGTAGCAGATCATAGCTGGCATATGATGACAGCTCCAGAATTCTGTCCAGTGATGGGTAGCCATATTTAAATATTTTGAACATCAATTCTTGCTTAAAACTCCCTTTTTTGTATGTGTGTGAATCTTGCAGTTATATATCATAGTTCAGAAGACATATTGCTAAATAAAACACTTTTATATAAACTGTGATTCAATAAAAACACAGCATAATTTTAGAAACTGCTCTTAGAAATAATGTTGACAGTCCATTTACTACCTGGTTTGAAATGATGAAGAGCAGCCATCTACAAGCCATATCACACATTAGAATGTGATAAACATCTTAATAGAACTTAGTTTGCAACTGGCTTGGTTCTTAAAATATATCGAAAGAAGTAAGCCAGCTGCTACCACAAAGAAGTATGACTTAACAATTATTGTGTAGGAGTGGCTTCAAGGACCAGAGATGAGAGAGCACAGATAATAAACAATTGCTTGAATCTTTACCAAGAAATACATGGGAAAGCATACCGTACCGAAACTCTAAGTAGAGATGATTGACATTTTGGGTTTGGGAAGTTGAAAAGTAATGATATTTTCTGTACCATTTGTCAATCTAGGAATGAATAAATCATCTGAGTCTGATCCAGTCTGCATTCATGTTGAAATTCAATTTAAGACAAAGACTAAGTGATTTAAAATACATAAACTCATGTTAAAATGAATCACGGCATAGGTTTTAAAAATAACCCCACCTTATTAACTTGGTTGCATTGTTCTAATTAGCCATTTCTGTTTAAAAAATGAACTAAAGGGAATCTAATATTTACAGATTTGAAAACCTTTAGTTCATTATTAATAAGCAATAAAGGTGCCAGGTACTTCTGGAGCAAATAAGTGATTTCCATGGCAGTCTCAAGGGAGGTTTATTTAGTAGTTTCACAGTGACTGGAATACGTACAAAGGAATGCTCAAATTTCCAAATACCATTAGCCTTTGAGTATAAACTCACCCATTTATTCATTCTATACTCAAAGACCTTTATTGGGTGCTTAGAATGTTCTAGGCATGGTGATACAGAAGGAGATGAGAACGTAAACAAAACAAGTAAGCTGATATCTTCATTCAATGAAGCATGCAAGAGGTCTACAGAACCAAATCCATCTAAGACAGAGAGATATTCTATATAATTGTTTATCTTTTTCAGTCATATGCTGCTTGGCAGAAACGCCAAAGGACTTTTCAAGCTCAACACAGATTCTCTCCCACGAGTCTGACTCATCAGAAGGGATTTTTCTCTTCTTGTGTTGAAAAGAACCACAGCGTACTTCTTTGTGATCACGGTTCCTTGAGTATTTATTTGGTTGAACAGTGAATGATGGGCTTTCCATTGGATCTTTGCTGATTTCTCTTCCTTTTCTGCTCCTTCAGTAGTGACCTTCTGTCTACATTCCTGAGATAATGTCCCTTCTCTAATAGAACTTATCTCTATATCTATCTATCTATCTATCATCTATCTATCTATCTATCTATCTATCTATCTATCTATCTATCTATCTATCTATCTATCATGTATCTATTCTATCTATCTATATTTGTACTCAAGGATCTGTATCTATATATCTGTGTTCAAGTATAGATTTTCCAGTTAAATTCCTCGATTTGATCCCATGTTCCACCAGCAGGTGGTAGGGAAGTCAAGTAAAGCTAAACTGTTGGTAATTTTCTACTCCAAAGCTGCAAGTATAGTGATGAGTTTGACATGTCCTAGTAACTAGCTCCTTCTATGTAACAGAAGAGCCCTGGTGGCATAGAGGTAAGGCACTTGGCTGAATCTGCTAGCTCAGCAATTCCAAATCACCAGCCCAGCAGAAAGGTGGGACTTTCTACACCTGCAAACAGTTCCAGGCTCAGAAACTCACAGGGGCAGTTCTAAACTGTGTTATAGGGTCTCTATGAGTTCTCGTGGACTTGATGGTAGTGAGTGAGATATAACATAAAAGGATCCTAGTGTCACTATTGGGTAAGTAGTGGACTGATAACTATAGGAGTTGGCTGTTCAAATATGATCACTGTGCATCAGAATTGGTCCATGGCAGTGGGCTTGTTTTGGTTTCGGTTTATGTTCATAATACTTTAGATGTTGTTCTCATATACTTTATTGGACTTGGGAAATCTGTACTTGAGTTTTTCTCAAATCAACATTTTCTTAGTCTTGAGAATGTCAATCATCAACATGATTATTATTTAAATAACAAAATATATTTAAAAACATTTTATGTGCATGTATACGCATGCACATTCACTGGGTTCTTGAAAGCTTACCTAAAACAGATGTGATTTTATACTGAAAAATAATTCGATAAAAAAAATCTGAAAACATAATTCACTTGCACTAATATTAACATCCAAACCCTTAGGAATGAGAAAGAAATCTGAGAGACTAGGAATTTGCCTTTGTTTATTCATTTCTTATTCAATAGATGAGCCGAAAGAGGCAGGGACTCACTGACCACTGTGCCCGCAGGTCCTTAGAGACAGCTGCCTGTGGCATCACTGTCCCAGGGCCCCTGAGGTTCATCAGCAGCCTTTGTGACCTGGACACAAGTGACTAAACACCCAGTGCCTGGTATCTTTTCTCTTTCCTTCCTGACAGATTTATACAAGCCCTTGCATGTGTGATGATTAAGACGAAAGGAAAGAACGGCTAATTAGAGCTACAGCACCAGACTAATTGCCATTAGCTCAGAAGTTTAACTTTCTACATACTGCGTGAGACCTGGCAGATTGTTTTTTAACCATACCTTGTAGAAAATAAATTACTATGAATAGAAATTGTTTTAAAGGCGCATCTTTAATTTGGAAGAACATCCATTTTCTCGGCGGCCTTCTGAGCCCTAGCGCTCCTTATTTGTAAACGTGTTTCTTAGTCGAGGATTGTGTTTCTCTATTACTCTTCTGTCTTTTTTCCTATTGTTTCACAAACCTTTTCCTGGTTTCAGGGACTTCTCTATCTCAACGCAAAATGAATACGATCATCATTGCTCTGATTGTCTCTCTTTTTTGCCAATTGATTGTTTTTCTTGGGAATGGAGTACCTTTTCATGGGAGTCACTATTTAGAAAGTACGTAAAGTCATTGTTTCTATGGTAACATTGCACGCTTAGCCTGTGAGTGGTAGGAAAGAAACAGGTTGCCTTCACTATTGCAGTCAGTAACATAGCACATACATGGGGTATTGACATTAGGTTTGCAGTGTTCCTTTAAAATCTAAAACATGGCTTCCATTTTGAACTCCACTGTGCCCCCACAAAGCATGTTATTGAGAATATCACTTGGAGGGAGATGGAAATGGCAGTAGAATTATAGCTTTTGGGGTTTCACAAAATTCCACATATAAACAAAGAGAATATTCCGATTGCAAAACCAAAACTGTCATTGGTGGCATTTATAAAAAATTTACATGATAGGATATTCTCTTGAAGCCCAAATCTAAGTAGGATCAACCCATCCAAAGTTTCAACATTTGCCAAGTAGTGGTAAACGTTCAGGAGAAAGCAGTGGAAGGTAACAGGGCATCGGAAAGACCTGACAACAGGCAAGTCCTCAAACAGCCAATGGGAACAGCGAGGGTACGTTGAGCACAGTAGCTGAAACTGGGAAAGGAGTAAATGTAGGGACGATTAGGGAGGCTGAAAGGTTTCCACCCATTCACTACCCTAGAAAGCATATCCAAGACTGTAATTCTTTACAGGAACAAAGAGCCTCATCTTTTTTCTGTGGGTTTGAACCACCAATCTCTCAGTTAACTATCCAGTGCTTACCTTGGCAGGACCAAGGCCAGAGAAGTGTATTATTTAAGCACTCCGGAAATTTACCAGCTAGGACTCCATTTCAAAACAGAAGCTCACACTAATGAGACTGGTTGAATGGATTAATAGTTGGCAGGAAAGGGGCACTAGAAAGGAACAAATGAGAATATTTAGATAATATTGGGGAGAAGAAATTAGTTAGACAAGAACTCTCAGCAAGCTGCATAAGTAGTCAACATACACGGAGGGCAGAACTGGAAGCTAGGAGGTTAAACATCATGCTTGGATCAAATGTCTGTGTAAAAGTTTCTGACCGCTAAGTTCACACAAGAGTGAACAGCAGAAAGTGAGGTCCAATCTCAAAGCCACAAAAATAAAGAGAATAAACTGAAAACCATCTTTATAAACAATAAACGCATTCCAGGAGGACATGCATGTTCATAAAACAGATAAAATTAAAAAAGAGTTGTAGATATTAAGAAAATGGTATAACTATGAAAAACAATATAATTAGAATTAGAAATAATTAGAAAGGAAGTGACTGAACTAAGAGTATAATTAGAGATTAACAAAATTTATTTAAAAATAAAGACAAAACCAGAAGAAACATAACAAGTAATACCTTCAGAGATAGGTAAGGTAAAAAGGGGAAAATCTTTTTTTTTTAATAAATCATTTTACTGGGGCTCATACAACTCTTATCCCAATCCATACCTACATCAATGGAATAAAGCACCCTTATACATTCGTTGCCCTCATCATTCTCAAAATTCGCCTTCCACTTGGGTTCCTGGAATCCGCTCACTTTCCTTTTTTCCCTCCTCCTCCCTCCCCACTCTCCCTCCCTCAAGAACCCTTAATGACCTATAAATTATTACTCTATCCTATCTTACACTGCCCAGTGTCTCCCCTCACCTACTCTCCTGTTGCCCATCCCCCAGAGAGGAGGTTACATGTAGATCCCCGAGATTGGTTCTCCCTTTTTACACCCCTTTCCCTCCGGGTGTCGCCACTCTCACTGCTGTCCTGAGGGTTTCATCTGTCCTAGATTCCCTGTGTTTCTAGATCCCTACTGCACTGCTGTGCATCCTCTGGGGGAAATCTTAACAATGAAAAAGAAATGCTGAAAAGAAGGATCTGAGAGAAAGTCATATGTTGATTCATAGTGCATCTCTAGGACAGGGCAGACCCGCCCCTGTGGGTTCAGAGACTGCACATCCTTATGGAAGGGCGAAACTGGTGGTTTGGATCTGCTGGTCTTTCAGTTAGCTGCCCAAGTCTTAACCACTACATAACCAGGGCTCCTTTAGTGTATGATAAAGACGTCATTGTTAATTAGATGTGGAACCACATTTCAGGTCATGTTTTGTACACAATAATTCAAACTACTTCCCAGTCCTCCCTATAGCTTGTTTTCTTTCTCCCTCTTGTAGAATACTACCTTTCCCATTCGCTCGAGTTAATACCTGTCCATACTTTATCCCAATGCTTCACTGTCCTCCTACCACCCCCAACCCTGGTTATCAGCAACATCTGCTTCTTTTGCTACAAAAACATTGGTCTTGATTTTTCTGGTGCAACAGTGATCTCATACAATATTTGTCCTTTGGAATTGACTCATTTCCCTCAGCACAATGTTTGCCAGGTCCATCTAAGCCACGAGGTGCTTCACAGTTCCCTCACTAGTCTTTAATGCTGCAGAGTATTCTATTGTGTATATGTACTAATGTTTATTTCCCCATTCTTACATTGATGGACATTCAGGTTGTTTCCATCTTCTTACTATTATGAACGGGGCTTCAATGAACATGGGTGTGCATATGCCTTTTTAAGCTGTTACTCTTATTTCTTTAAGCTGTATACCCAGCAAAAGAGTTGCTAGGTTATATAGTATTTCTATTTCCATTTGTTTGAGGAAATGCTATGTACCACTTTCCACAGTGATTTCAATTTTATAGTCCCACCAGTAGCGTATCAGGATTCCAATCTCTCTGCAACCTTCCCAGCTTTGTTACTTTCTTTGTGGACGGTGCTATTAAGGCCAGTGTAAGGTGGACCCATCAGAGCAATTGCAGGCCCATGACCTTCAGTGTGGGTCTACAACTAACTGCCAGGATAGCAGGAGTCCTTACAACTGGACCAATAAGCATCATCAGGACAAATGGAGAAAGGTCGAAGTTGTCAAGGATTTAATTATACTTGACCCCACCATGGACATTTTTGGAAGCAACAATTAAGATATCCAAGGACGTTTCATTGGGTGATGTATTGCATTGGGCAAATCTGCCACAACCGACCTTTTTAACATGTTAAAGAACAAAGGTGTCACTTTGAGGACAAAGGTGTGCCTGACCCAACCAATTATGGTATTTTCAATGGTCTCATTTATATAAGAAAACTGGACAATGAAGGAGGAAGACTGGGGAAGAATCAATCCACTTGAATTAGGGTGTTGATGATGAACACTGAATATGCATCAGACTCACCAGAATAAGGAACAAATTTGTCTTGGAGGAAGTACACCCAAATGCTCCCTTAGAAGCAAGGGGGATGAGACTTTGTCTCACCTACTTACGACATGTTATCAAAAGGGACCAATCCCTGGAGAAGGACATTCAAACCCACTGCCATCATGTCATTTTTGACTCATAGCAACTGTTGTCATGTGTAGATATCATGTAACTCCTTAATAATCAAATCCCATTATACAAAATATTTACTCTATGTGGTTGCAAACATTTTACCCACAATTCATTCTTTGAACTGAAAACTTATTGCGAATCTACTTATTTCTAGCAAAAAACAGTTTAGTTGGGCACTTTGTTCAGGGAAGGAAAATATGGAGTGTGCTCCCTAGGCCTACCTGTTCGCATGATCACATTCAATGTTATCAAATTTCTCCTGAGAGCTTAGTCTTGTTTCTTACTGGTTGCTTCTGAGAGGCGCCTGTGGACACTCCAGACTTGGGGCCTAAAATTGATTTAAAAAGAGAGAGTTGCAGGGGAGTCTTTTCCAGTTCCGGGTGACCCGTTGCGTGCCAGAGCAGAGCTGCCCTCACTCGGGTTTTCAATGGCTGTTTTGGGAAGGTGGATGCCAGGCACTGCAGGTGTGGGCTGGAAGTGCCAACCTTTTGGCTAATAGCTGAGCAGTCAATCTCCTGCACTTCAAGTCAAAGGAACTATTAGTGAACACTTGAAATCAAGCATGCCTGCCCTTTCCCAGAACCAATGTTAGTTAGCATTTAAATGAATCTAATCAGGAATGCACTCTCCAAAGGCACCCATTACTAACACATTCTTTCATCAGTACTAGGGGGTGTCCTAATTATATCATAAGGGATGTTTGAATGATTTTTTTCCCCTTCAAAACAAGAGTGATGGATTGCTTGGAAATATGTAAGGCACTTCTGATTTACATAAGAAGAGACAAAGCATCCAGTTAACCAAACAACCTGGATCCGTGATTCTCAACCAGGAATGATTTTCCCCCTTTCCTTCTCTCACTGATGGCACTCTCAAGTAAGTGTTGAATTGCTAACTGCAAGGTCAGAGGTTCAAACCACTGACTGCTCCACAGGAGGAGGATGTATATCCCATAAAGATGTACAGCCTTGGAAATACTACATAAAATCCCTGTAAATCAGAATTGATCTGATGGCAGTGAATTTAGTTTTGATTTGGGGGTCTTGTCTCCCTCCAAGGAATAGTTGGCATTGACTGGATACCTTTTTGGTTGTCTCACAATTGGGGAAGAGGTTGCTACTGGCATCCAGTAAGCAGGTGTCAGAGATGCTGCTAAATACCCTACACTACACAAACTAAACTCACTGCCATAGAGTGGAAGTGCTCCATTGGGCTTCTCAGACCATACAGCTTTATGGAAGCAGACTGCCACCTTTTTCTTCCAGAGAGGCTGGTGGGTTTGAACTGCCCAATGCTTAATCCACTGTGTCCTCAGGACTCCTTAGTGCACAGATTAGCCCCTATAATAAAGAACTATCGTGCCCTAAATCCCAGTAGCCCCTAGGTTGAGAAACTCTGGCTTAGACTCTTCAGAATGGAGTCTGTTTATTCTCTTGTGTAACCGACTCTTAGCTGAGGATTTTGCCACCTGCTCTTGATTAGGATTTCAGTTGATTCCTGTTGCCAGAATAGTACTGCAATTTCCTCAAGTGAACCTTCCAAGGTCAGAGAACTGGAGCTGACCCCTTTCTGTGCCTGCTTCCTCATGCATGTGTGAATGTATTGCAGTTTGAGGCTCATTCTCACGATCGCAAACATCTGGTAACTCGAGGTTATTTTGAGAACAAAGATCTATGGCTATCAACTAGCTCTCATTATTAGAGCCTACTTCTAGGCTCTTCTAATAACTTGCTCATTGAGAATGCCTACTTTTGTTTAGTTCCCCTCGGAAAAGGCAAGGTACAGCTTCAGACGTGTGTTGCATTGGCCTCCCAGTGTCTCCAGGATTTGGTGACATGCTCACCTATTTGGGCAAAGATTTGTAGACCACTTTGAGCACCTTCTAGGATCCCGGCACTCTTATGGTTTGTATGGATATAAAGGTGAGCTAAATAGTGATAGTCTGTGCTTTGCTGATAAACCAAAGCAAACCAAATCCACTGCCATGAAGTTGATTCTGATTCAAAATGAACTGAGGTTTCGGAGGCTGATCATCTTTCCAGGAGCAAATAATTTAATCTGTCTTCTGCATAGTGGCTGGTGAGTTTGAATTGCTGATCTTGTATTTAGCAATGAAACACTCCACAGTGCCAACAGATATTAAAAATGTTTGAATTTCAAAAGTGAACACAACGGGGTTCAGATACCAACAAATTTACTCTCAGTACTAGCTATACTCTATATTGACATGAAAACATTTATATATAAAATATTTGGAATAATCATATTTTAGAAAGTTTATAAGCATACATCCTGTTATTTAGTTATACAAAAGATAAGACATGAGGGATATTTGGGAAAACCTCTTGGTTTTCTTTTATTGCGTAAGTAGTGCTTGGTCTTCTTCATATGAAGACATCCTTTCTCCACTTGCTTCAACTTCACGTCTGTGAACACTATTATAGTATTCTCCACATTATATCATGATAATGCATTTCTGTTTCCCCAGTGAGATTGTTAGGTAGCAGGATAGGGATAGAAGGGGTTGTCCCTCCCATGCCCACACAAGGCTGCCTGCAGGAGGTTTGGAAGAGCATCAGGTGAGCCTCAGCCACCGTAAAGAGTTTAACTGGGCATTCTCCAGTTCCCTCCCCGACTCTCCCCCCACCGAGACAGTTGGGTTTGATTCAGTCACTGGGGCCAACCAATGCCTTCTGCCCTTCTACTCCTCTCCCCTTGACCCTGCTCCTGCACCCACTTGGCTGTGTAGTGGTCTCCCTGGCCTCAGGCCACCACGTGTGGGTGTGTAGTCCCACGAGGCTGCTCAGATTCAACTGTGAGCCCCAGTGCACCCTATGTGCACTTGGCATGCTTCCCTGAAATAGCATGGACTCCTTTGAGAGTGTAAAACCTGAAGCTCCTTTCATCCTTTATATAAACCCACTTGGATTACAAACCAGACTTCAGTGTGAATTTTCTTGTGTGAAGTGAAGAACGTAGGTATTATGTCCCCAGAAATCTAGCAAGATTACATGTTTCAAGGTGGGGCTGGCACCTCTCCAGTACCTAGCAAAGAACCTGGCATATAAAAGGAGTTACACTTAGATCCTACATAAACCGATAGCACTGCTTATTCTTATATCTAGAAATGGCACATCTAATTTGTGTTTACAATGTCTCTATATTGTTTAATGTTCCTGAGATAAGAGTTTTGGTTGTAGACATTTTAAAAAGAGAAAGAGCCAGACAATGCCATGGCCAGGGTGTCCACTTGAAGGCTAGCTGATTCGCCCCCAAGAGGACTTTGTTGCCTTAAAGGCGGCCATGTGGTGAAGTACTGAATGCCGGCTGTGAATGCGGCCGCCTTTACCATGCGCGTGGTGCTCTTTCATCAGGCAAAGGCATGAGGCAGAGACAGAATAACAACCCCATCCAAGCTCACTGCCATGCAGCGGATTCTGATTACAGTCACCTTGTGGAAGGTTTCTCAGAGAACTCGACAGGGGCAGACAGCCTCATCTCCTGCCCCCAGAAAGACTGGTGGGTTTGAGTTGCTGACCTTTTAATGAGCAGCCCCGTGCCTAACCCACGTACCACCAGAGGTACGGAATAAGGATCTTCATGTGTGTGGGCATGAGAATTGTTCTAGACCTGTGGGCACACCATTCTGGAATCAGGGGGAGAAAGGTGAAATTCAGGAACAAGTTGCTTTCATCTGGCATATCTACCTACCTGACAAGAAAATCTTTTTCATGGGACTTCAATATTGTAATAGGTCCCTATAAGGAGCACTGGTGTCATGGTGGTTACGGATCTCTCTGCTAACCACAAGGTAAAGAGTTCCAAACTACCAGACTGGGAGACAGACTCATGGGAGACAGACTGGGCTTTCTGCTCCCATAGAGAGTTATCGTCTCAGAAACCTGCAAGGGCAGTTCTACCCTTTCTATCGGGTCCCCATGAGTTGGAATTGATCAGTCGCAGTGAGTTTGGGAGTGGCATTTTAGAAGGCAGGCTTGGTGATACATCTGTAAAGATGACAGCCAATAAAACCCTAGGGAATAGTTCTACTCCGTCACACAAGGGAAGCCATGAGTGGGACTTGACTATATAGCAATGAAATTGGTTAGGACCAGTAAACCTATCTTGAAGGCAATTCTCTGAGATGCTTCCTTCCCTGGCTGAAGCCTCCATGAGTCTTACCCCCTGAATTTTCTTTTGTGATGGTTTCGTGTCAGGAAACCCTTTCTATAGCCTCCATTATGTTTGATGGTCAGCTTCCTTTAAGGATATCATTATGTTAATTCTGACTCAGGTTGGTCTCTGGTCAGGGTCTCTATGCTTGCACTCTATTCATTAATTTTCAATTAGGATTGTTACACTGTTGTTAGGTGCCAGCAAGCCAACTCTGATGCATAGTGACCCAGTACACCAGAAAGAATCACTGTCTTGCCCTGCTCCACTCTCCCAATTTTAATTGTATTTGGGCCCATTGTTGCAGCCACTGTGTCAATCCATTTCATGGTGGGTCTTCTTTTAGGGGGGTCATATATTTACCAAGTCACTCCCATGAATTACAACCTGACTACAGTTTTTTCATCCCACCCCCTTCCTCATTCTTCTCTTCCTTGCTCCTCCTTTCTTATTTTTCTCTCTTCTCCTTTTTCTTTCAAAATTGGGTTAAATTTTGATAAAGTAAAAAGCTATAATTGAATGTAACTGTTTCAAAATATAATTCAATTTACTATTTTAAATTGTTAGTTAGCTTTCATTGCATATTATTACATTTAAACACTATTAGTAACAAAGAATTAAATTCCAATAGACCTTCTGATGGATTTTGTAATTTGAACTAGACATTTAGATATGACCATTTAGAAAGGACTAGACCCTTTTTAAACCCAAGATAAAAGGTAATAAAATTTTTGAAGAGGAAAATTAGTGACAGAAATGATAGCTTAAGGCAAAGGAGAGGTTCTTTAGCACTTGAAATGCTTTCTAAATAATTAGAATTAGAAATATGAAAGAATGAATTCTGGGGAATTTAAATCTCCAGGGGTTGTATTCCCTGTCCTCACCCCACTGTGAGAATAAGATCGACTCAAATACTTGTTTTTAAGTGTGTTGAAGGTGATAGGTAGAGGCTCCAGAACCCGTCTCTTTATATAATGATGAATCTCTAAAGAACTAGAAGGAAAAGCTTATGTCTTGCTTTATTTTCATGAGTCCTTTTCTTTCCTGTTGATGATGTAGTGAAGAGATGGTGAAGAAGAAATGAATACGAAATTATTTACTTGCAAGTAGACATGTTCTAAAAAGCTAGGCTCTAAGGGAGGATACTTAATAGCAAAACAATTTTCCATCTCTCAAATTCCAAACGGATTCAGTCAAAAACACATTCTGTTAAAGCCCAGTCGCTGCTTGGTAAAAACATCCCCGCAATATGTTGCACATTCATTTGACTTTCTTCTTTATGACTCAGATATTAGTCAAAGTCACATCAAGTTGTTTTCTCTCCTGCTAAATGCCTTCTTTAGTTGTGTGATAGAAGGACCAAATATCACCTGCCTAAATAGTGCTTTATTCATTCAAAGACCAAGTCCTGTTCTTATGTAATGGATATACATCAGGCACTTATTTTTTAATTCAAATCCTTTTAGTTTATAAACTACCACTTGAATTCTAGACAGATGGAATAAGATTCAAGAGCAAGGCGAGGACATGGTGGGGTGGGGAGGGGCGTAGACTGTCCAAACCTGACTTGCTTTTATCTTCACCTCATTGTCAATGTTAACTATACTTGCCTTTTCTTCTTAAAGAACTGACGTAGCATTAATTTATTAATTTGAACCCTTTCTTACAGTTTGGGTGGATTTACAGAACGAATTAGTTTTACATTCAGCCGTTTTCTCTAGTGATGTCAGTTCTAATCCCTTCCATGTCACAGCATTCTTCCCGCTTCTCCGTTTCTATCCACTCCTCCCTTCCGCTTCGTTTTTGGGCAAATGCTGCCCTTTGGGTCACATGTAGTTAGTTGTTTTGAGGAACACCTTTCCCAAGGCTGCTTTTGCTCACTTTCTAGACTTTCTGGTTTGACTAAAGCTTATAGAGGTGATTTCTGGAGATAACTGCAGGTCCAGGTTTAAAGGATGTCTAAGGGTCATAGCCTTTGGGGCTCTACCAGTTTCAGTCAGACCTCTATGTCTGGCCATTTTTATTGCTTTGCATTTTGTTCTCCCTTTTTCTCCTACTTTGTCTCTTGGGATCCTGAATCCGAGCTGTGGATCGTGTTAGCTGGGCACCATCTAGTTCTTCTTGTCTCAGGCTACTGGAGGCTGTGGTTTGTGTAGTATAATTATTTTGGACTACTTGTTTCTTTGAGTCTCAGTTCTCGTCACTCTTCATTGGTTATCATTGGTAGGTTCAGCTGGTTCTGA
The DNA here is from genome assembly GCF_050624435.1 of Tenrec ecaudatus. Taxonomy (NCBI): domain Eukaryota; kingdom Metazoa; phylum Chordata; class Mammalia; order Afrosoricida; family Tenrecidae; genus Tenrec; species Tenrec ecaudatus. The sequence goes on from NC_134542.1 coordinate 55,745,516, forward strand.
CTTATATATGGCAGAAGAAACCCCCCAGTGCTCACAGTGTTGGTTGGTTTCAGCCCATTGTTGCTGCCTCTGCATCAACCCATCCTGTCAAAGATTTCCTCCTTTTCACTGACTTTCAAATTGATCAAGCCTGATATCCTTTCCCAGGGACTGGCCTTTCCTGAGAACATGTCCACAATATGTGAAGCATTGATTTAATTAGTTAATGTACAGAAGATATGGCACTCCACTTGTTTCTAGCCATACAGAATCATTTTAGAATTTAAGAGTCATTTGTTAACAGTGAAAATGCTGGACAGTTTTAGTTTCCCTCTCGAAGAGTGGCTAGTTCCTCTTCAAAGGGCAGGAACCAGGGGATGTTTGCTTTGCTAGAGAAATTCCAGGCTGCCATAGAAGTATCCAGGGACTGGATAAAAGGGAATTTATATAAAAGGGAATTTATATAAAAGGGAATTTCCCCGAAGGTATACATGTTAGGGGAAGCAATCCCAGGCCGACTCCTTGTCCCGAGGCATAAAGCTGTCTCTCAACACTGTCTTTAGAATAAAGGGGAAACATTTCTTAATATGAAACATGAGGCTTTATGGCCTTGTCTGTGGTTATAATTCTTAGGGCTCCAACCGGTAATATTAACCAGTTTGTGCACCTCCTAGCTTTTGCCACTTGCTCTTTTTCTGTGGCACACTCTATTCCCAGATCTCTTTTTAGCCATTTCATATGGTGCCAGCTTATATACCTCTTTGTGATATTTTGACCCCCAGTCAGTTGGCTGAGGTCGTTTTGCTATGTTCTGGGAGTATTTAGCCTTACCTTTGCGTAACGCGTCATACATTGAGCCGTATAGGACAGTTTACTTTTCTACACCTACAACGGTTTGGCCGTTAGGTGCTGTCAAGTTGGCTCTGACTAAAGTGACCCTATGTGCAACAGAATGAACGCCACCCCCACCCCCGCCCCACCCCCCGCTTCTGTGCCATCTTCACAATTGTTCTTCAGTTTGAGCCCATTGTTGCCGCCATCGTATCCCACCTTCTTGTTGAATGCCTTCCTCTTTTTTTCTGTCCCTCCACTTTGTAGCAGCTGGTCTCCCCTGATAAACATGCCCAAAGTACATGAGACCAAGTCTCACCATTCTTACTTCTCAGATGGGCATTCTGGCTGCACTTCTGAGACAGAGCTGTTGTTCTTTTGGCAGCCCGTGGTCCTCCAGTAGTCCTCACCAGCACTGTAATTCACATGCATCGATTCAATGTCAGACTTTCCCATGCATTTGAAAATGATATGAAATTGCCATGCTAGAGGCAATTGGTAATTCCATGACTTGGGTCAGGTGCACCTTCATCCTCAAAGTAACACCTTGCTTTTCAACACTGTAAGGAGAACCTGTTCAGCAGGTTTACCCAATGCAGTGCATGGCTTGATCTCGTCACTGATACTTCCACGATCCAACCAAAATGAAATCCTGGACAAATCCTATTCTTGCTTTATTGGGATGTTATGTTTTTGTCCAGCTGTGAGCACTGTTTCCTTCACATTCAGTTTCATCCATATTCAAAGCTGCAGTCCTTGCTCTGCAGCAGCAAGTGCGTCACGTCCTCCTCCCTTTCAGGAAGCACAGCCGTGCCATCTGCATATGCAAACCCGTAGTTTTCAACTAGAGGACTTATATCCCTCCCATAAGTTAACCGGCAGTATCTGGAGACATTTTTGATTGTCTACTCTTGGGAGGGCAGGTGCTGATAACATCTAGTAAGTAGAGATCAAGAATATAGTTAACCACCCACAAGGCACCAGAAAGCCTCATTACAAAAAATAATGGTCAAAGGTGTCAGTAGTGCTGAGGTTCGAAAACCCACATGTCATTGTGGTAGTTGCACGATTTTATGTCAGTGAGACTCTCCTGGCTAGGGGTAGAACCAAACCTGTCAATCAAGTGGCAGCTTGATGACACTTCCTTGGGGGTTGGCCTTTGTTGAGAGTGAGAAACTCGTGGAGCCTCCTCTCTTTCTGGCCCTCCACGGCCTTCCTGCCTGCTGGAACTCTGCCTGCCTTGAGCGGTGGCCCCATGTGGGCTACCCAGTTCTGAGAGCTGTCAGGGCCCTGCTATGTTTTCACTGCCCTTGGGTCCACCCAACTCTGCACCCACCAGATTGTGATCTTTCTGCTTCCCGTTTCACCATTCTGTGCCACTGGTATGAGGCTGCCTGAGTCTGAAGAGGGACTTATGCACATGAGTTGGGCTGGACTGGGATGCTTTTTTGATACATAATTACTTCTTGGTAGAAAGCTCTTTCTTCCACATAGGTGAGTGTTCCTGGATTTGTTTCTCTAGACAACCTGGCTGAACCCAGGTGAGTCAGTAGAAAGAAACATTGCCTGGCTCTGGGCCACCCTCACAAATGTTGCTGCCTTGGAGCCCATTCTGGAAGCCATTAAGTCAATCCATCTGTAGATGGTCTTCTTCTTTATCACTAGCCCTTTACTTTCCTAAGCACAGTGCCCATTTCCAGGGACTCTTATCTCCTGATACTATGTCTACAGGAGAGGAGATGGAGTCTTTCCATCCTCATTTCTAAGGAGCAATCTGGTTGTTCCTAAAATATTTCTATCATCCTATTTTGGAGTTAAAAAATAATCAATGCTAACATTACAGGTTCTATCCTGGGGAAGCAAATTAAAATGAATCCCTCATAGTTAGTATAAGGAAGATGGGAAAAATATAACCTGAAGTGTTTATAATATGCAGAATGTCAAAATATTCAGTTGTTTGGGCCACTCTTCCTAGAGATAGGTATACATTATTTTATCATGTTCTTATCTCTCATTGATCACATTTTGTCTTTGGTTTATTTGTTTTTTAATCATTTTATTAGGGGCTCATGAAACTCTTATCACAATCCATACATACATCAATTGTATAAAGCACATCTGTATATTCATTGCCCTCATCATTCTCAAAGCATTTGCTCCCCACTTAAGCAGCTGGCATCAGCAACTCATTTCCCCTCTCCCTCCCTTCCTGCTTCCCCTCCCTCATGAACACTTGATAATTTATAAATTATTATTTTGTCATATCCTACACTGTCTGATATCTCCCTTCACCCGACCCTCTGTTGTCTGTGCCCTGGGGAGGTTATATGTAGATCTTTGTTATCGTTGCCCCCTTTCCACCCCACCCTCCCTCTCACCACTGGTCCTGAAGGGATCATCCACCCTGGATTCCCTGTATTTCCAGTTCCTATCTGTACCAGTGTACAGCCTCTGGTCTAGCTAGATTTGTAAGGTAGAATTGGGATCATGATACTGGGTAGGGAGGAAGCATTTAGGAACTAGAGGAAAGTTGTACGTTTCATCCTGGCTATTCTGCACCCTGACTGCCTCGTATCCTCCTTGTGACCCTTCCGTAAGGGGATGTCCAATATTCTACAGATGGGCTTTGGGTCTCCACTCTGCATTCCCCCTCATTCACGATGATATGATTTTTTGTTCTGATGTTGCCTGATACCCGATCCCTTCGACACCTCATGATCTCACAGGCTGTTGTGTTTCTTCCATGTGGGCTTTGTTGCTTCTTAGCTAGATGGCCACTTGTTTACCTTCACACCTTTAAAACCCCAGGTGCTATATCATTTGATAGCCGGGGAACCTTCAACTTTCTTCACCATATTTGCTTATGCACCCACTTTGTCTTCAGCGATTGTGTTGGGAAGGTGAGCATCATGAAATGTCAGTTTAATAGAACAAAGTATTCTTGCATTGAGGCAGTACTTGAGTGGAAGCCCAATGTCCATCTGCTGCCTTAATACTAACCCTATACATATATGCACATAGATCTATTTCTACATCCACATATATAAAAATCTTTACATGCCTTTATTTAGACATCTATAAATGTCCTTTGTCTCCTAGCTCTTTCCTCTATTTCCTTTGACTTTCCTCTTGTCCCACTATCATGTTCAGCCTTCATTTGGGTTTCAGTAATTCCTCTCGGTTACATTACTCTTGCTCACGCCCTACCAGGCCTTCTACATCCTCCTCACCACCGATTTAGATCACATGTTGTTTCCTTGTCCCTGGGTTTTTTAAGACCACTTCCTTTCCCACCACCTCCCCCTCTCCCATGTCCCCCCAGAACTGTCGGTCCCATTGATTTCTCCTCCTGGTTGTTCCTCCAGCCTATCTTATTTAGACAGACCTGCAGAAATAATGACATGCACAAAAACAAGACAGAGCAAAGCCAAGCAACAAAATAAAACAAAACAACAACAACACCAGAAGCCAATGACAATAAACAAAACAAAACACAATAAGAAAGAAAAGCTTGTAGTTAGTTCAAGGACTGTTTCTTGGCCTTTAGGGGTGTTTTCTGGTTGAGTCTGATGGGGCACCAAGCCCTGGCCACAAAGTCTATTTTTGGCATTTCCCAAGGACTTCATTGCTTTGCTCCTCTTGCTGTTGTGTTGTACGCCCTTAGTGTTTTGCCTCTGTGGTGGGATCAGATTGGGCACAATTCCCACTGTCTCCAGTGTTGTCTCCAGTATGGGGTATGGGTCAGCGAGGGATGTAGTGTCTCATAGTGGGGCTGGCCATATGGTCTTCTTTGTGGATTGGCTGCTCTGAGCAGAAATATCATCCTCAAGGTTTGGTGGGCCAGGATGTGTTCCACTCTTTCTTCTTCCCACTTCATTTGCTCCCGTGGGCTATGATCAGCCATGTCCCTCTCCCTGAGCTGCAGATTCAGTGCTGTCCTCTGAAATAATTTTTTCTGGGGGGGCGGGACAGGTGTCCATTGTCTATGGTTATATAATGTGTAAGAGCAATAGTTTTTACTTTTTGTATATTTGAAATGCATATACATTTAAATCAATCTGTCCTTCAAAATCATGTTTAGAATAGCAACATGGAGCCAATTAATAAACAAGAAGATGTTTGGAATGCTAATTCAGAACAGATGATATTTAACTGGATTTGTAATTTATGGTCTATCATTCTGATTAATGATCAGGCTTACTGTATCTATGGAAACGGAGAAGGAAATTATTTTTGCTTCCAACAAATGCACAAGGATGAGAAATATTTGCTTCTCTGAATAATCAGCACAGATGTTGCCCTTCTTGTTAACCTTGTGTTATTTTCAATTTTACCATGAGGAAAGCAAAGGGTGTGGATGGAGATCAGAAGATGTAAGATTAAGAAAATGAATTGCAGTTGCCTTACCAAACTTGTGTATTACCAATTAACTGGGAGTTCTGAACTGCTTTTTGAAGTAGGACAGAAAAAGCCCTAAGACCTAGATGGACTTTAAGTCATGCCTGTAATTTCAGTCATTACTGTTACCACTCTCTGTGCAGTTTTCTATGCAAAATTTAATGGAAAAGTCTTTAAGATTCAGAATATAGAAGAATAAAAATCAACAGGAAAGGAAGAAGACCCTCAAAATATAGTCTATGAAAATAACATGCCATTCATGTTTGAAGATGTGCTATGTACCTAGCCCATGAATCGAGTTTGCATCAGGATATGTTACATGAGGGGATTTCCTGGACTGTATCAATCCTTTCCAGGTGGTTTTCACCAAAGATTAAGGACTATGTGGAATTTCCATGGAGGGCTGAATGCCATTCTGACTACCTCTTATCACTTTAGGAGCCCTGTTGGTGTATTGGTTATGTGTTGGACATGCATCCTGATGGTCAGCAGTTGGAAACTACCAGCAGCTCCATGGGAGAAAGACTGCGCTTTCTACTCCCGTGAACAGGTATAGTCTTGGAAACCCACAGGGGATTGCTTTGAGTCATTATTGGTTTGGTTTCTTATCGTGTTATTACTAAAGTGAAGACATTCCTCTATTCATCTAATTAAAATTTTCAAATCTGTTTCAGTTTTTCAGAAAATCAAGGAATCTTCTATCTGCTAATGTCATGTTGTTTCTATTTATTTTTGGAAATGTGTTTTTGGTAGAACCAGCTTAAAAAAATCAAGCTGTTCTCATAGCACTTATTAAAGTGAATTGACTCTATGTCTGTAATTAATGACTGGCACCTGAATTTCCTTTGGCATTCAAGAGTTTGAGAGACTTGCCCTGCTGGGTGCAGAGAGGGGAGCCAATATCCTGGTGCAGTCAGGCAGGTGCCACAGACAGACAGTGAGCTGAGCATCCATAGGCGAGTATCCTGTGTGATAGACCCAGACTCCCATCACCTTAGGAAGTGGCAAGGACAGCATTCCCTCCAGATAAGCCCCTCACTGTGCCCTGGCACATATTGTCAGTGCCTTTTCAGATGCTGACCTTTGTATATCTGTCTCAGTCAGTGATCATAAAAGTTGCCATTTGCCTCATGTACAGATACTATCTTATTCAAATCCCACAACATTTTGGCTAGACAAGGATAATCATCTTTCCTATAAGGATAAGGAAGCAGGAACTTTGAATCAAGTAATTTGTCAAGTCAGTGATAATCACCAGTGGAGCTAGAATTCAAACTGCAGTCTCACTAGCTTCAATGCTACTGTGTTCTGTTTAGGCCATTCATGGCGACTCCCCGTGAGATCTCGAGCGTTGCCTTACCAACTTCATGAGAAGCGGCAGTATCAGGTGGGGTTCAAGTCGGATCATATAGTGTCTCTGTTCCCCATGAGGAGCTCAGCAGTTCAATTGTGTTGGAAAATTTTCTATAATAATGCTCTTTGTGGTGGTGGTTTGTTGCCATAGAGTCTCCGCTAGCTTGTATAACAGAGCAAACCTCCCCTGGTCCTGGGCCATCGTCATGATTGCTGCTATGTTTGAACTCATTGGGACCATTGTGTTGGGTCTTCTAGTCTAGAAGGCTCATCTTTCAGCACTCTATTGGACAACATTCTGTTATGATCTGGAGGTTTTCATGGACGAAGTTTCAGAAGTTGTTCAACACACTCTTCTTCCTAGTCTATCTTAGTCTAGACCAGCGGTTCTCAACCTGTGGGTTGCGACCCCTTTGGGGGTCAAATTACCCTTTCACAGAGGTCACCTAATACATCCTGCATATCAGATATTTACATCGACATTCACAATAGTAGCAAAATTAGAGTAATGAAGCAGCAACAAAAATAATTTTATGGTTGGGGGGTCACCACAACATGAGGAACTGTATTAAAGGGTTGCGGCATTAGGAAGGTTGAGGACTACTGGTCTAGAAACTCAACTGAAATCTGTCCGCTATGGGTGGACCCTGCTGGTACTTGAAATGCTGGTGGCATAGCTTTCAGCAATATAACCGCATATAAGTCACTACAGTAGACATACTGTCAGATGGGTGGTAGAATCATGTCCTCACACTCACTGCCTGTGGTAGTTACATAATCTGTTGTCAACTTGGAACTTGAGAGGATTAAGAGTGAAGGGGGGAGTCTAGTCTGCCAATCAGGTTATAGCCAATGAGGCCTCTGTGTGGGCATGGCCTTCCCTGAGGATTCTGGGAATTCTGGTATTTCCTCCTTGGAGGCGGGAGACACTGTCTCTCTCTGCTCACTCCCTTGGGGACTCTCTACTGACAAGACTCAAGACTCACTCCCTGAGAGACACTCTACTGACAAGACACATGACACTACACTGATAGACCCCATGCATTTGGCGTCACTGCATGTGTTTCGTGAGTCTGAAGAGGACTTTACAGATATGTATCAGACATATGAGCTAATATTGGATTTATGGGCTTGATCTGGACTGGCTGGGCAATATTCAGTTGCTCTTGGATATAACCCACTTCTTATACACATAAGCATGTCTGTGAATTTATTTCTCTAGTCTACCCAGATGAACACACTGCTAGTCAGTTGCTTTAGACTCATAGTGACCCTGCAGGACACACTACAATTGCCCTGCGGGTTTCTGAAACTGTAAAGCTTTCCAATGAATGCCTCGTCGTTCTCCCCTGGAGGGAGTGGTAGTTTCAGACTGCTGACCGTCTGCTTAGCTGCCAAACTTGTAACCTGCAATGCAACCAGGCCTTCTGGAATAATGTTCTAGAATCTCTTCATTGGAATCCTTGCCCAAATCTATTATTAACCTTAAATTTTGCACTTTAAATTGGTGGTTCTCAACCTTCCTAATGCCACGACCCTTTAATACTGTTCCTCATGTTATGGTGACCCCAACCATAAAATTATTTTTGTTGCTACTTCATAACTGTCATTTTGCTACTGTTATGACTTGGGAGACCCCTGTGAATGGGTCATTTGATCCTCAAAGGGTTGTGCCCCACCGGTTGAGAACCGCTGCTTTAAATAATTACCTCAGCTTTGACTTCTGTCATGCACAAAGTTAATCATCACAATATAGATGCTCTGTGTAACTTAATACCAAACCAAACTCACTGCTGCTAAGTCAATTCCAACTCAGAGTAGAACTTGCTTTGTAAATCTTTTGGTTCTGTGCATCTTTAGGGGAGCAGAAAGCCTTACTTTTCCCTGTCAAGGGGATGGTGAGTTCGAACTGCTAGCCTATGGTTAGCAGCTTCATGTGTAGCTGGCTACACCATTAGGCCTCCTTTGGAACATTTAATAGGTGATTTGAAGTTCCTCTTCTGATAAAGACAAAGACATTGTACAGCAAGAATACATGACTGGTATTTTGATGTGATTACTAATAGGGCCTTTGACTGCAAGCCTAGAGTGGTCATTATATCTGTGTTATATTATTATCAATATTTGTAAACTAATATTTGTCTTCTAAAGATCTATGGGCTCTGACCAATCATATTATACTTATACCTGCCTATAAAGGATAAAGATTAAAAACCTAAATGTTTCAGGTAAAAAAAATCAACCAGATCTCTATATCTTTATAATAACTCAAATACAGTTGTCCTTTTGAATCTATTTTTCTGAATTTCCTCAATTACTGAATTTGCTTTGACCATAGAGCGTTTCCTGTACTTTAACCATTTGCATTACTTGTAGAATATATGGATAATGTCATATCAGCTGTTGAGAGAGGGACACTCGCTCGCTCACTCACTGCCATTGAATCCATTTCAACGCCTAGGAACCCTGTGAAGAATAGGGTAGAACTTTCCCTGTGGGCTTCCGAGATGGAAACTCTTTATGGCTCTAGGCAGCCTCATCTTTCTCCTTATTAAACAGAATCCTGGAGCCTCCGTGGATTTTGCTGCTGGAAGTAGAACATGTTGGAAGAAGAGCATAGACCAACAGTAGTTGCTTCTTTGTTTCTGGATTTTCTCTTTATCTTGGGGTTCAATCACTCTTATCACCCCTATTGTCATCTAGCGCTTTCCCAGGTCTGTGCTGTTATACCTGCAAAGCTGTTCGAGCACCACAAAGAACTAGGCCCCTTGTTTCTTCATTACAGGCTGGGAACTTCAAAGAATAACCAAACTACAGAAACCCCTTAATGTAACCTTAATCTGCAAGCACAGACATTTGTGTGAAGCATTGCAGGTTGTATATTTCTGATTCTATAGAAATTAGTTCTCCTCCAGATCTTGCAGGCTTTGTTCACTAGCCTAGAAATAAGTCTCTCACAAGCATGTCTCCTCATTCAACTTTACCCAAGTTCTCTCTCAGTGTCCTGTGGCACGGAACCGAGCCCACCAAGGCACTTTCTCCCCTAAAAACATCTCACTTGTGATACTTCTGCATTTCTGCACAAGTTGTCCTCTAATCAGTTCCTCGTCACCTTCCCATCTCTTTTAGCCACATCTCCTTACTCACTCTTCAGAGCCCACTCATTTTTCACTTCTGAATGTTCCAGACGCCTACAAAATTAATTGCTCTCTTGTTTTCGAAGTCCTTCCAATATTATTTAAAATTTCCCTTATACCATGTAATTGTTTGGTAATGCAAATATCCTCCTGGTTAGACCTGAATTTCTTTTATTTTTTCCACGTTTTATGGAAATTTATTGGTATTAGTCATGCTTAGATCTTATTCCATGGCCGTCCATCCAGCTGTCTTTCAGTAGGAAGCTGCGTGCTGCATGCATCTCTTCATTACCAATCCTCTCATTTTCCAAATGTGATCTCCTAGATCCTACCCTCTTATTGAGAACAGGCTTCTACGACTGTAGCAAAAAGTTGACAGTGTGCTTAAAAAGCCAACTTGTGGGCGGACCCGCCTGGAGATGGATAGAGGAGCAGTGTCTACCTAAGACCATTAGAAATATGTGTTTTCTGATGGTCTTAGGTGACTCCTGTGACCCCTGTGAAAGGGTTGTTCAACTGCTCCCCCCCCCCCTCCCCAGGGTCACAACCCACAGGTTGAGAACCGCTGCCTTAGGGTATGAGACAAGAAGCAGACTTTGTGATAGTACCAGGAGTTTTCATAGTATGATCAGAGGATTTTCAAGCAATGGAACAAAAGGGAGCAAGGTTTTTAGGAAAACAGTTTATATTTCCCCAAAGGATATGGGACCATCAGTTGATCTCTTCATTACTCAAGCACTGTTAGACCAGTACTCCCGTAGGGTCCTGGGGCTCCATTGCTATTTAATGGTCCTGCTTCCCCCTTCCTGAATAAGAGCATCCTCAAATAATTAATAGGTTTTGTGAAGGCCCAGACTGTGAATAATGAAGAGGTTGAAAAGGAATTTTTTACTATAGAGAATAGAGCTGTTACATCTTGGGTCTCTTTTAACAAACGAAATCTCAACAGACTAAATCCCAAACATTCTTTTACCTCCGCTATCAATAATGGCACCCAAGGATTTGGAGTCAGGCACCTACTTACGTATGGAACCTGAAGGAAACTGCTACAAATTCATGATTATGGCAAATCAATAGCGTGCAGTTATGGGTGGGACAACAGAAGCTGAACTAGGACCAGGGTTAGGACTTGTACATTGTGTTTGAAGAATTTATAAGATTGGTCCAGGACCTTCCTTCCAAGACACGACGCATGACTATTCAGTGCCCGGTCAAGTTGCCTTCATCAAGGACACACCCTGAGAAGCTTCTAAGGGAGATGCCCGTTCTGGCTGGACTCTGCCCGAGGCAAGACGATGATTCGCAGCCCTGGCCAGTGGCCAGAAGGGATTCAGTGGAAGCTTAATCCATTTGTTGTTGTTATTCGGTGCTATGAAGTCCGTGCTGGCTGTTAGTGACTTTAGACCTTATGGGAAATGGAATGAAGCACCACCCAGTCCTGCGCCTTCCTCACAATCGTTCCTGTGTTTGAGTCCACCGTAGCAGCCATGGTGTCAACCCAACCCATTGAGTGCCTTCTTCTTCTCCCCTGACCCTCCGTTTTATGGAACAAGATGACACCAACCCTTGGAGGAGAACACCATGTTGGTTTGTTTGGTCATCCACTTGGGAACTCAGCAAATGGATTTCGGGCTTTCACTGTTGTACATGTCCTTCGCCAAATAGTTTGCTCAGAATTTAAGCTTTCATACAAAGGCACGGACTATCTCTGAATGTCTCCCTGTAACTAGGATAATAAAAAGCACATGTCGGGTACTCAGTAGCTTTTTGTTAAATTTATCCATTTTTATTTCTTTCTGGAGAAGATATCCACATCTTTTTTTAAAAAAAATCATTATGTTGGGGGCTCGGACAGCTCTTATCACAATCCATACATCCATCCACTGTGTCAAGCACATTTATACCTTTGTTGCCATCATCATTCTCAAAACATTTGTTTTCTACTTGAGCCCTTAATATCAGCTCCTCATTTTCCCCCTCCCTCCCTGCTCTCCCCTTCCTCACGAAACCTTGATAATTTAGAAATTATTATTATTTTGTCATATTTTACACTGTGCGACATCTCCCTTCACCCACTTTTCTGTTGTCCATCCCCCAGCGAGAGGGGGCCAGACATCCCGCTTTGGGCGGGACAGTCCCGATTTTTAACAATTTGTCCCGTGTCCTGCAGTGTTTTAAAAAAGTCCCGAGTTTTGGAAAGAATGCACGACAAGCTAGGGAACGGCGGGAGAACGGGAAGGGATTATACATAATACATAACGCCATTCAAACAGTTGCCGATTTGTTGCCTGTAGATGTGGAAAATATTGTTATTAAAATGTATTCTTATTTCTATATATACACTGTGTGCGTTGAAATGCTTAAAGAATTTTGTGAAACTGCGGAAGTCGAGTATCAGAAAATACTTGAATACAGTAAAATGTGCTGGTTAGCTCTTTTGCCAGCTGTCAAAAGAATTTTGAAAATATACGATCCTTTGAAATCCTACTTTCTATCACAGGATAAATGTCCTAGAATTTTAGAAGAGTTTTTTGAAAAAGAATCTTCAAAAATTTGGCTAGAGTGTGTACACAGTCAAGCAGCTCTTTTTAAAAATGCTATAAAACGTATTGAAGGTGACAAAATTTTGGTAATCGAAGTAGCAAATGAAGTTAATAATTTAAAATTTCAGAGTCAAGAGTGGTTAGAAAATAATTTTCTTCCATTAACTATCCATAATAGTATAAGCCAGCTAGAAGAATAAGGTGCAATAAATCGTGCTGATATCATGAATCATGTTAAAAAGTTCTATGGTAACTGCACAGATTATTTACTGAACATTTTTATTGGGTGGGTTACATTAAAACAAGAACTTAATTGGAATGCTGTGCAAAAATAATTTGATCATATTACTCAACATTTTCCATATAATAATATTTCAAAAATGATCTTTTTAATAAAGTGTCATTATTAAAAATATATTGATAAGAAAAAGTTTAAATCTTGGGTATCAGCAAAAATCACAATAGAGAACAAATGGTTAGAAATATTTCATCATTTTGAAATAATGTTCCAAACAATAATGCACTAAAAATTATGGAATACACGCTGTCCTTACCAGGAACTAATGCTGCGACCGAACGCATTTTTTCTATGGTAAATAAAGTGTGGACATCAGGAAAAACACAATTAAGTGTTGAGATTTTGAAAGCCAGTTTATGTGTGAAATATAATTGAACAAATCTTGTGAAAAATTTCATGACCTTTTAAACAATGACAGCAAACTACTAAAAAAATTCACTCAAAGGAGAAATATGCCAAAGAATAAAATAATACTATACATAATTTTTAATGTATTATATTTATAAATTGTACTTATGTTAAAATTAAAAATATACTACAATACTATTTTTACATTCTATGAAAATTTTTGTTGCTCCATATAGACCAAATTTTTAATCAAGACACCCCCACGCCCCCCTACCCTGCTACCTCCAACCCTGTCAATGGTGTCCCGCTTTACCAATGTTAAAATCTGGTCACCTAACCCAGGAAGGAGGTTATAGCATTGGTCCTGAAGGGATCATCTGTCCTGGATTCCCTGTGTTTCCAGGTCCTATCTGTACCAATGTACATCCTCTGGTCTAGCTATATTTGTAAGGTAGAATTGGGATCGTGATAGTTGGGGGAGTATAAAGCATTTAGGAACTAGAGGAAAGTTGTATGTGTCATCGTTGCTACACTGCACTCTGAACTGGCTCGTCTCCTCCCCATGACCTTTCTGTAAGGAGATTTCCTGTTGCCTACAGATGGACCTTGGGTCCCCAATTGGGACTCCTCTTCATTCACAATGATTTGATTTTTTGTTCCCTCTGACACCTCATGATCACCTCCGTTTGATTCCTTTGACACCTCATGATCACACAGGCTGTTGTGCTTCTTCCATGTGGGCTTTGTAGCTTCTGAGCTAGATGTCCGCTTGTTTATTTTCAAGCCTTTAAGACTCCAGATGCTATATCTTTTGATAGCTGTGAACCATCAGCTTTCTTCCCCACTTTTGCTTATGCATACGTTTGTCTTCAGTGATCATATAGAGGAGGTGAGCACATGATGATATGATTTTTTTTGTTCTTTGATGCTTGATAACTGATCCCCTAGTCACCTTGTGATCACACAGGCTTGTGTGCTTCTTCCATGTGGGTTTTGTTGCTTCTGAGTTAGATGTCCACTTGTTTACCTTCAAGTCTTTAAGACCCTAGATGCTATATATTTTGATAACCAGGTTCCATCAGCTTTCTTCACCACATTTACTTATGCACCTAGTTTTTTTTCAGCAATTGTGTCGGAAAGGTGAGCATCATGGAATTCCAGTTTAATAGAACAAAGTGTTCTTGCATTGAGGGAGTACTTGAGTGGGGGCCCAATGTCCATCTGCTACCATAATACTAAACCTATAAAAATATATGCACATAGATCTATTTTCCCATCCTCACATATAAATATATATAAAAATATATTTATAGATATGCATGCCTTTATTTAGTCCTCTATAAATGCCCTTTGCCTCCTAGTTCTTTCCTCTGTTTCCTTTTACTTCCCGTTTGTGCCACTATCATGCTCAGTCTTCATTTGGGTTTCAGTAATTCCTCTCGGTTACCTTGCCCTTGATTAAGCCCTAACAGGCCTTCTACATCCTCTTCACCACTAATTTGGATCACTTGTTGTTCCCTTGTCCCTTGGTTTGTTAACACCACTTCCTTTCCCCCAACTTCCCCTCTCCCATGTCCCCCGGAACATTGGTCCCATTGTTTTCTCCTTCAGATTGTTCATCTAGCCTATCTTATTTAGAGAGACCTGTGGAGATAATAACATGCACAAAAACAAGACAGAGAAAAATAAAACAACAAAAGAAAATAAGAAAACAACAACAATAAAAAGCAATGCCAAAAAAGAAAGCAAGAAAAGCCAGTAGTTAGTTCAAGGACTGTTTGTTGACCTTTAGGGGTGTTTTCCAGTCAAGTCTGATGGGTGCCATGCCCTGGCCCCAAAGTCTATTTTTGGTATTCCCTGGGGACTTTCTTGCCCTGTTCCCTTTGCTGTTCTGTTGCACATACTTAGTGTTTTGTCTCGGTGTGGTGGGACCAGATCGGGCTTAATTCACACCCAATGTTGTCCCCTGTAGGGCTATGGGTCAGTGAGGGATGTTGTGTCTCATAGTGGGTCCGGCCATATGGTCCTCTCTGTGGATTTACTGCTCTGAGCAGGGATATCATCCTCAAGGCTTGGTGGGCCAGGATGTGCTCCACTCTCTCTTCCTCCCTCTTCATTTGTGCTCTGATCAGACTGTCCCCTCTCCCTGAGATGCAGCTTCAGTAATGCCCTTTGAAATAAATTCTTCGGGGGTGAGGGGAATATGTACATTTTTAATGAATCTGGATCTATCTTTAATATTCTTGCTTAGTCCCTTTCTGTATAATTCCAAGCCTATGGGAGATTCCCTTTAATTGGATGTTTTGATCCTGGTCATCTTTTTATCCCAGGCCTTGCATGTTTATGAAGTAGAATCATGCAGTGTGCATTGCAGAGTGGAGGGGAGGGGAGGGTAAGGTAATTTGTTATATTGCAATTGACTAAGTCTCTTAAAGTTTGGTTATATAAGAACTTTTTTTTTAAATAGGGTGTAAACAAAAATTCAAACCTACTCTGGTCGAATAGATTTTATCTCAAACCAACCTTCTAGACAGAGTACAACTGCTCTACAGGGTCTCCAAGGCCATCAAAGTTTATTGAAGCAGACTACATGTCTGACTCCTGCAGAGTCGCTGCTAAGTCATAACTACTGACCTTTCCATTAGTAACCCCACAGGGCGACCAGGATTCCTTTTTATGTGGACCACTGGTTTCTTATTTACGGATTTCTTTAACTGGGGGTGCTTGGAGAGATTACTTAGAACCGTGCTCGAAATGTGTACACAATTCCCTTCTTTTCTTTTAGTATCTCATAACCGCAAAATGTCCACCCTTTCTCCCCTAGGTAATATGAAAAGGGAGGGAACATGGATACTGTCTTGGATTGGGTTCTGGTTCAGTCACCCGCTAGAACTCACTGCCTGGAGCTATCTGCTTTCATCCAGGTAAAATAATATAAGGTTTTACAAGTACAACTTTTTCTTTCTGAGTGTTCTGTAATGACTTGATTCTGGCTTCTTAACCTGACATTTTCCCCCTTATGTCTGAGGAGACTGAGAACTGACTTATTTGAGACAGAGGGAATTAAGATAAAAGTAATAGACTTAGCTTAATTCCTGGCTCATGTTCAGGACTAATAATCATTCTTCAAGAGAAAAGAAAAATTGCTCGCCAGAAGTGTTCACACATAAGAGAATTCTTGTTCAAAGCCTCTTCTATGGCAGAATGTTTGTTTACCTACTATTGTCTGTCTCTGCAGGGACCATGGGGGGTTCCATGGTTACTTGCTTGGCCGCAGAGTGAAGGGTTGGCTGTTGGACCAGAGGTGGAGTACTTGGGGCTCTATCCCCATAGAGGTGACAGTTTAGGAAACCCTGTGGGGCAGCTCTACTCCATCCTGTGGCATTTCTAGCACCTAAAAAAACAAGATAGTCCATCTCTTGGGCTCTGAGAATCTTCTGCACTCTGGTTGAGTCTATATGATATTTCTTTTGGAAGGGGGAATCTTCACGATGCCATTTGAGCTTTTCTATTCTATTCTGTTTGCTCTCAGTCAAATCTTTAAGAATTAAACCAATAATACTCCAACGATGCTTGTTTTTCTTATCATAGCTCTCTGGATAGAATGGTTCTTACTGACACATTTTGCATATCAACTATGAAAATAAGTATTGTGTTCAAGATCTAAATTTTGCTATGATACAATTAAAACCATTTAGTAAACACAGTTTTAAACCGTTGTATGTTCTTTAGTCTTTTGTTGTATTTTCCTAAGTCTGTGAAGAAATTCTAACCACATGTTTGGGTCAGCCAACACAGAGATCTTGCCAGATAGTGAACAAAGAGAAGCAGGTGGGGTATGGAGCTTGGGATAAGAAGATGAGCAAGATACAGAAAAAAAATTCATATAAGGTTACAACTGGTGTATCCTGAACAATGGGGAAGAAAATACACATTTAAATATTTTCTGAATATATGTAATGAATACGTAACTCCCCTCTTCAGACTCCTCCCCCAGAGATAAACAGTAATGTTATACAGGAATGTAGCTAATTTTCCAACCACCATCTCTGTCAGTCAGTTGTACAGTGGTGGTGGCTTGTTTGTTGCTGTGATGCTGGAAATGATGTCCCTGGTATATCTGATACCAGTAGTGTCACCCAAAGTGAACAGGTTTAAACAGAGCTTCCAGACGAAGAACAGACTATGAAAAAGGAATGAGCTGTCTGTGTCTGCAGAATTAGCAACCGAGAACCTGATGAGTAGCGGGAGAATACTGTCAGGTACTGAAAACCTCATGAACAGTAGAAGAGCACTGTGAGAAACAGTCCCAGAAGAAGGCCTCTCAGGTCCAAAGGCACTTAAAATGCATCTGGAGAAGAACTGCCTTTCCAAAGTGGCGATCACTGCAGTGGGGAGGAGGGACTGAAGCCTTCAGCGATTTCATTTGCTTATGGAGCACAATTCAAAATGCGAAGAAACAGCTGCAAACATCTATTAATAATCAGAGCTTACAATGTATGAATTAAAGAAAATTGGAGGTCATTAGAAAGGAAATGGAACCCATAAAGATCAATATCGTAGGCATTCGTGAGCTGAAATAGATTGGTATTGGCCATTTTGAATCAAAAACTCATATGGTTTACTATATTGGGAATTACAATAGGAATGGCATTATGTTCATCCTCAAATAGTACATTTTAAAAGATATATCTTGACGTACAATGCTGTCCGGTGTAGGATAATATCTGTCCTCATATAGGGAAACAGCTATTATTCACATGTGTGCACCAACCACTAAAGCTGGTGATGCAGAAATTAAAGAATTCTACCAATGTCTTCAGTCTTAAATTGGCCAGCGATGCAATCAAAAGGCATTGATAATTGTTGGTGGTTGGAATGCAAAAGGTAGAAATATATGCATTTCTCACAACACAAACAATGACTGTATGTCTGGACTCCTCCAGATTGAATGCACAGAGGTCCAATTGACTAGACCTGGGGGGTGAAATTAATGGGAAGCTCAGTATCATCAGCCTGATCATCCAAGGTCCATCTGTGGAACAAACTGTCAATTAATTGCTCATATATAAGTCCAGATTGAAATAAAAAATTAAAACAAGTGCACAAGAGCCCATAACTGACCTTGAGCTTATTCCACCTGAATTTGGATAATATCTCAAGAATACATTTAACACATTGGACTCTCATGACAGAAGACCTAAACAACTGTGGGGTAACACCAAGAACATGACCCATAGGGACAGCAAAAGATCATTAAAATGACAGGAAAGAAAGCAAAGGCCAAAGTGGATGTCAGAAGAGACTCTGAAACATGCTCTTGATTGTAGAGTCATTAAAGCAAATGGAAGAAATTATGAAGTCAAAGAGCTGAACAGAAAATTTGTAAGGGCAATTTGGGATGATAAAGAATTTTAATGAGATGTGCAAAGGCCTAGAGTTATAAAAGGAAGCACAGACTCAGCATATTTTAAAGTGAAAGGACTCAAGAGACAATTCAATCCTAGAATTGCAATATTGAAAGATTTTATGAAATCTTGAATGAAGCATGAAAGCATCCAAGAAGACAGAAAGAGCACACAGAGTCGCTGTACCAAAAAGAACAAGTCCATAGTCAATCATTTCAAGAGTTAGCACATGAACAAGAACCAATGGTGCTGAAGGAAGAAGTCCAAGCTGCACCAAAGGCATTAACCTAAAGCAGGGATCCAGGAATTGATCGAATACTAATGGAAACTTTCCAACAAGCTGATGAAGCTCTAGAAGCATTCAATCACTTATGCAAAGAATTCAGAAAACAGCTACTTGGCCTGCTGGCTGGAAGAAATCCATTTTTGTATCCATTTCAGAGAAATGTGATCCAGTAATATATGCAAATCATAGAATAATATCAGTGACATCACATGCAAGTAAATTTTGCTGAAGATTATCCAATAAAAGTTTCAGCAGTACATTGAGGGGGAGCTGCCAGAGATTCAGGCTGGTTTCAGAAGAGGTCATGGAGCAAGGGATAGCACTACTGATGTCAAATAGATCTTGGTCCAAAGCGGAAAACATAAGAAAGATGTTTACTTGTGTTTTACTGACTGTTTATATCATAACACATTATTGGTAGCCTTGAGAAGAAAGGACATTTCAGAACCCTTAATTGTTCTCATGCAGAACCTGTACACGAAGCAGAGGCAGTTATGTGAACAGAACAAGGGAATACTATATGGTTTAAAATCAGTAAAGGTCTATACCAGGGTTGTATTCTCTCAGCATACTCAGTCTGTATGCTGAGCAAATGACCTGAGGAGTGGAGTATATGAGGAACAATGCACCATAAGTGTTGGAGAAAGGTCTATTAACAATTTTTGATATGCAGATGACACACCTTGCTTGCTAAAAGTGAGGAGGCCTTGAAGCACTTGCTGATGAAGATCAAGGATTGTAGCTTTCAGTATGGACTACAAAATAATATAAAGAAATGAAAAATTCTCACAAATGGAACAACATCAAGATAAATGGACACAAGGATTTGTTAAGAATTTCATCTTGCTTGGATCCACAATCAAGTCTCATGGAAGCGGCGATTAAGAGATTAAACAATGCATTGTGTAGGGTAAGACTGCTGCACAAGACCTCTTTAAAGTGCTGAAAGGCAAGGAGTTTACTTCGAGGAACAAAAATGAGCCTCACCTAAGCAATAGTATTTTTAATTGCCTCCTATGCATGTGGAAGTTGGCCATTGAATAAGGAAGACCAAAGAAGAATTGATGCATTTGAATTATGGCGCTGGTGCAGAGTACTGAAAGTACTATGGACTACCAAAAGAACTAACCAAGCTGTCTTGGAAGAAGTGTAACCTGAATGCTTCTTAGAAGCCAGGATGGTGAGACTTGGTCTCACATAGTTTGGATATGCTCTCTGAGAGACAAGTCCCTGGAAAAGAACATCATGGTTGGTAAATTAGAGGGGCAGCTAACATGTGCAAGGTCCTCCACAAGCTTGACACAGTGACGGGCTCTGCCATAACAGCGTAACTGTGAGGGTGTTGCAGGACCAGGGAGTGCTTATTGTGTGGTATCAAGGGCGGCTTTGAGTCAGCTCTGAGTCAGTGGCATGTAACAACAAGGCTAGTTTTTGAGTGAGTTTCAGTTAAAGAATGTTTCTAAAAGCTATTGCAAAGAATGTTATCTTAACTTTTAACGACGCTCCTTTATTAAAAAGTTTACTGCATTTTATTCTTGGTAGTTACAATGGCAGTTGGAAGGTGTTGTCAAGGCAATTCCAAGTCCTAGGGATCCATGTGACAGCGTTGAGTGGCCTCACCTGGTTTCCCAGGCTGCTCTCTTTACAGGAGTAGATTACGAGGAGGTCTTTTCTCCTGCAGCGTAACTGGTGGGACTGAATGATCAACTTCTGGTTGGCAGCTCAGGATTTGAACCCAAGAACACCTATGAGGGTACACAGTGCCTTGATTACAGGTTGGTTTGAATGCACAATTTTCCAGTTAGTTCTAAGGATGCATCTTGTGTTTGGTTCTGTACTGGCCCTCGGTGTTTACCTGAGGCATCTTGTGCTCTGCTTCCCTTTTGTTTCAATGTTGCCATGCTGCTAGGATTCCCCAACAAATGGTTGTAAGTTGACATGTTTTAGGAAGCCAAAGAGACCTCATCTCAAATATGACTTCAGGAGAACTTTTATGAAGTCTTAAAGGAGGCAAAGACACAGACACATCATCCTGATGAGAGAGGTCACTAGCATGAGGGAAAAATGGCATCCAAGGATTCATAGTCACACAACTGCATAAAGAAAGCATGGGACACAAAGGATGCTGCCACACCTTTATGATTGTTGACAGATCAATACAACACAGTTACAGGTGAGACCACAGAAGCAGGAGCAGACACGGACATTGATTGGAACACATACATTGTTAGACAGAAGGGCTGACACATTGGTCCAGCGCCCTCTGCTCAAGGCAGTGAGGGCAAGATTGACAGGGCATGACTCAGGACTGTTGTGAGCCCCTGGCATGGTCCGCAGGACAGTGACTGCCATCAAGGATGCACACTCAGGCAATTCCCTCAGAAAGATCGCCTCTCTCTGGGCTTGCTGAAGAGGGGTGGAAGTAATCTACTTTCCAAGGTCCTCTGTCTGAGGGCAAGGTTATTTACCCCAAATCACTGCCATCTAGTCTATGCCAACTTATAGAATGGGGTAGAACTGCCCCTGTGAGTTTCCAAGACTGTAACTGTTTATGGGAGTAGAAAGCCCCTTCTTTCTACCATGCAGTGGCTGGTTTCAAACTGCTAGTGGTGCTGCTTGAAGTCTAATGCTTAACCACCATACCACCAGGACTCTAAGATTGTTACATCCTTGGTTAATGATGAGAAAGAATGCAATGATGGCTTCATCTATGTGATGACCCTGCAAATGGATTTGGGGCTGCCAGTGCCTCACATGCCCTTTTACAACGCCCTGCGGGGCTTAGATTTGAAGCTCTAATACATCCTTTAGAAGTCAAGATTGAGCCATCTGCATCTGAAGGGCAAGAACTTCAGTAACAATACCTGTTGCTGGACCACAGAGGCTCAGAGTTTATTTGAAGCATGCTGTATTCTGCTTCCATTTAGTTCTAATCCCAATTCTTGTAGAATTCACAATGCACTAACCAGTTTGGCTGCTTCCCTGTAGAAAATGGGATTAACATCATCTGAAGGGCAGAACTGAGCTAACCATGCCTGAAGCTGGAATGTGGATGTGCTTCTCCAAGTGAAGATCGCAATTCAATAACGAAAGAACCAATATTCTAGGCCAGAAAGCTCCAGAAGACCCCTTCCCAAGTCATTAAAAATGTTTAATATTTTTATGGCATTCGTGGAAATAAAGATTTTTATAGCAAGTTTAAATTAGAGGGTCCAGAGAATTTTAATAAGTCTGGTGGCACTCTAGGTCAATCTTGGGCTCTTGACAAGGTAGGTGGTTCAAACCCAGCAGCCACTTCTGGGGAGAAAGATGAGGCTGTCTGCTCGCATCAAGATTTGCATCGTCAGAAGCACTCTATAGGGTGGCTATGAGTTAGCACTGACTAAATAGCAGTGAGTTTTTGGAGAATTTTAGGCGTACAGCAATTCATTACCATTGACTGGGGCAAAAGATTATATCCAGCATATAAGGCCATTTTGATGCTTTGGGATGTAGAGAATTCCTTGTTCCTAGAGGGCAAAATTAAGAAATTTAAACGATTACCTTATTTACTATTAGCAAACAAAAGAATATAGTTTGTTATCAAAATAATAACCTGAAATGAATGGAAGTAAAGTCTGGCAGATATCTTTGTTCAATGAAATGCTGCTGCTTATGAATAATCATTAATGAGCTATGTGCTGATGGCAGCAATGCTGATAAGAAGGGTTTTCCAGACAGTTCCATTACGTGCTGTTCTCACGGGCTAATGCTCCTTTAAATGCTTATACTAATCTTCCTACATTGTCATCTCATTCAAACCAAATCAGCTTATGTCAGTTTATTACAATCATTCAGATGCAAAGTATTTAGATCTTTAAAGCTCAGTTTATCCTTGCTTGCTTCCAGGTATGAGAGAAAACAACCTTTCCCATCTTCTGGGACTTGCTCTCCGTCCAGGCTAGTCTAACGGCAGCCTGGGTAATTTACACCGTTAGTCCTCAGCAGATCTCAAAACTACTGTATTACTTGCCTCTCGGGGAAGAATTAAACATGTTAACCATCTCTTGCAGAAAAAAAAATATCTTGCTTACTAATTTTTAGAAGGTTTTCTCTGTTACCTGGAGGAGGTTCTGGAGGTGTCAGGCCCGTCCTCTCTCGGTTCTGTCCTGTAAGAAGGAATTCAGATGAGAGAGAGGAAAGAAGTTGGGATGGTGGCAGTGACATTATTTAAGGGGCATGCCAGCATAGACCGTGTAGACCAGCATCTCAGCTAGTTGGCGTGTACTCCTGGGTGGAAATGAAGAATGCTGATACTGCTGATGGTGGACCTTCCGTTAGGCAGGCTTTTCAGCAGATCTTCCATTATTGGCTGGCCTTTTCATTGCTGGTGCTCAAGCACTCCAAAGTTCATGTTGTGCCCTTGCTACGAGATCAGAACCCAAGGACCAGATCAATCCTTTGCAGGGGTGATGGGGATATCCTGTTCATCTCAGCTCACGCCCTGGTCCAGTGTGGGGGAATTCCTTTCCTTTTGAAAACTATGCATAAAATAAATGTGTCTTCTCTGCTTTCCACTTCCCTTTGTACTGGGAAACTGTTGATCAAGGCAAAGTGCCTTTATCTCCCTCTGTGTTAGGAATTCCTTCCATTGTCTCCCCTTGCTCCTGGATCCATCATTCTACCTGGCATTTCCCAGCTTGACTACGAGCTACTGGACGGCAAGTAATGCATCGTATAACACAGTACCTTGACTCATAGCATGTCTCATGGCAACCCATAACATGTACGGAATACTTATTATGTGCCTGGCATTATTGTAAGGATATTGCCCCCACACTTTGTAGGTGCGCAAACAGAAGGCTATAGAGCAATTAACTAATGAGTCATATACTCTACCCATTGCAAGTGACTGGCAGGCAGGATTTAAACTCAGCTAGTCTGACTCTAGGGATTAGAGTTGGCTGCTCTGCTCTACTGTATTGAAGGTTATTAAATAAATATTTGCTAAATCTCTGATTGTAGATGCATTTTGGTGTATTTGTTCTCAATATTTCTGTGTCATATTTGATGAAGTTCTTCCAAAACGGTTTTAGATTAATTTCTTATTGTACTCAAAGTCAGTTGTGTGTGTGTGTGTGTAGATAACTAAGGGTCTTCAGCAAAACAAAACAGAAACAAATCCATTACCTACAGTTTGATTTTACTTGTTGTATTTTTTGAGGCCTGAGTAGAACTTAAGAAAATGCCCTTACTAGATTAAAAAATTGTAAAAGTACTTGCTTGTGGGAATAAAGAAACAATATACCATAAGATCTTAAAAGGTATTGAGACGGTCCCCTTTACCCCTTATTTCTCTCTTGAAGTAACTCATGCAAACATCTCACTGTCTACCTTCCCGTGTGCACAATTAAGTTAAACTGTCTACATGTCTTCAGCCCTCTGTTGTCTTGGACCAGAAATGTCAGCCCTGTGGGGACATATAGAAAGTTCTAATTTAGTTTTTTAAAGCCTATACACTTTCCCAACCATTCCCTTGCTGAAGTGTTCAAAGTATTTCCACGCCCTGATCACCTTTGCCATTAAATACTCTTCTTAAAAATGTATCTGCTTTTTCCAAGTGCAGATCTTGGGGTATGGTGACCCCCTTTCTGGACGAAAGGATCAGTGGCATGGTGGTAACGCAGAGACCGACAAGCTGGGCAGAGGAGGCGGCGCGGCAGTTTTCTTGAGCAGTGAAATCAGGATGCAGTAGGGATAGGCTCCCAGCAGGTCTACACTCCAGAAGGGGTGGAAGTAATGAGATGCAGCCCAGAGCTGGCAGGCCCTTTGTATATGTCTGGCAGGGGCCATTGAGCGCAGGGCTGTTTAAAAAAAAATTTTTTTTTAAGATGGTTGTCCCAGGTTTTCTGAGATTCAACTATGTCCTCACTTGACAAGTCCTGGGTGGTCAGGCTCATGGCCTCCAGCCTCCCCTTTCCTAGTATGTGGTGACTCATCAGTCAGACTGCTCAGGAGGCTTTCCCTGTCCTTGTCACAAGTATATTTTTTAATAATGTTAACAGATGACATTCCCCTCGGTTTCATTAATTTAGACTTTTATAATACAGACTTCTGTTTTGAAATTAGAGACAATATTACCTTTATGGAAAGTTCTGTGTCTGCTATAATTTAATTGTTATTTCCAACTGATTAAATTTGTAAGTCACTCAGATAATAAACCTCATAAATATGTAGGTTATAAAAAGCAAATAAAGTAAGAGGGCCCATAGACTTGTTTCCTTTTCCTCCTAATAAATTGAAGGGAGTGTAGAGGAAACTCAATCCAGGTTATATTGTGTGAAGGGGTCCCATGATTCCGGCTGGCTCCTTCTAGAGCAAACCTTGAGGGAAAATAAATACTTCTTTTATTTTAACAAAATTCCTTCTTGCTCTTTTCTGTTGGGGAAGGAGTGCATCCACCTCTTTTTAGCAATTCTGTAAACTGTTCAGTGTAATTTTAGGGACAATTTCAAATAATAGACCGGCTGCCACCTTCAAACATTCCTTCCCTCTCATAATGTTTGACCCCTTCAAACCTTGTCCTAGTTATTTCAAGAAGTGGCAGTCTGCTAGAAATCTCATACGATGATCTCTCCTGGATTCTCAATACTAGATAATATATGACTCTGGCCTGCCCAAATCCTGCGACCTGCAGCAATGGCTTCTCACCAATTTAATCAAACTTTGTTTGTAGAACTAACAAACCTGCACATTCAGGTGAAGGCAGGGAATTTATGCTAATGAACTCTTGCTAATTTTATATCAATATAAGTATTTAAATCAGGGCTACAGTTTGGCCCAGTAGAAAGATATCGAACGGAGTTGAATTTGAAAGTAAGCTTCACCTAGTGATAGTTATGTGAACTTGGACAAGCTGATTATAACACCTGAGCTTTACTTTCTCCAGGTATAAAATTGAGCTACAATCTCAACCTCTCCAAGTTGATATGAAAAATAACTCACGTAATGTAGGTGAAGTGTCTGCTGGAGTTCCTAGTATATAGTAAGTAATCAATAAATAGTTATCATTTCTTATAATAGTGAGAATAATTCAATCTAAGGCCAAATCAAACCAAATTCCCTGCCACAGAGTCGATGCCACTTTATAGCAAGCTGGGGGGTGGGGCAGGGCAGAACTGTCCCTGTGAGTTTCCAAGACTGTAACTCTTTATGCGAGTAGAAAGCCCCATCTTTCTCCCTCTGAAAGGCTGCTGGTTTAAATCTGCTGACCTTCTGGTTAGCAGCCCAAAGTGTAACTACTATGGCACCAGAGCTCCTGTAGAATATCACTTTCTTTGGTTTCCTTTTTCTTTCCAATAATTCCTAATTTACTGCTGTAGAGTCGATTCCAACTCATGACAACCCTACAGGACAGGATAGAATGGCCCCTGTGGGTTTTTGAGACTAAATCTTTTTGGAGAATGGAAAGTCTCATCTTTCTCTCACAGTGCAGCTGGTGGTTTTGAATTGCTGATCTTGTGGCTTGGAGCCCACATTGAGCCCACTATGCAGAAACAGGAGCAAGGATCTCAATACCAGTGAGATAGAAGTACCAGGAGTAGAGCAAGTCCTTTGGATTCCCAGATACCTACCTGCACATTGAACATCCTTGACTGATGAGACAGCTTTGATAGCAGAGCAGCACAGAGGAACAGGAACAGGAGAAGTAGGAGCCAGACCATGAAGTAGTGGTGGGTTTCCCAGTCTGCAGTACAAGCAGAACTGAATGCTTTGGTGTAGGAGACTGTCTTGTGAAGTAGGATGCCTATGGGCACTTAATTGGTGCAGGCTTGCTGACCCACAGAGTGGGCGCTGAGTGACTTCAGGCTGAGGTTTTTGACAGAGTAGCATGCCCTTTGGACACTTATTGGCAGACCTAAAAGTTTTGCAACCTTGCTTGAGCACAGCAAGGCCAGGCCAAGAGGCTGAGGGTCAGAGGGAGGCCTGCCTGTGAGCTCAGTGGAGAAGAAACTATTTTGATTGAACAACTTTATCCGGTGCATTTCTCTCATGAATTGTAACTGGTTAATTTCCCTAATAAACCTCATAATTATGAGGATTGTCTATGAGTACTGTGTGGCCATTACAAAGAATGATCAAACTCAGTCCTGGAACTAGAACATGACTGGTGGAATGATTCGTGTCAAAGTGTGGTTAGGAAGGATGGAGGGTGAAGGCAAGTCTAAAACTGGTCTTGCGGTAATCAGCCTTGGGGATAAGAAGTCAAATGAGGTGTGTGTGTGTGTGTGTGTGTGTGTGTGTGAGAGAGAGAGAGAGAGAGAGAGAGAGAGAGAGAGAGAGAGAGAGAGAGAGAGAGAGAGAGAGAGAGAACACCTTATTATGGTACTGCCCGGAGCAGCCAATGCACAGGGAGGACCGAGGGCCGACCCCATCATGATGCATGATGTTCCCTCACTGACCCATAGAGCTACAGGGGACAGCACTGGAGACACCGTCCAGAAAGTGGGCCTAGTCTTCCCCCCACATAGCAGGGTGAAACACAAAGGGAGTACAATAAGGTAGCTAGGGGAGCAAAGTAATCAAGTCCCCAAGGAATCTAAAATTTTACGTCTGACTTGGGGGACAAGGCTTGGCACCTCATCAGACTTGATTGGAAAACATACATAAGGGTCAGCAGACCTGGAACTATCTATTGTTTTTTTTTTTGTTTTGTTTTATTTTTTGGTTTGTTTGTCTTTTGCCCAATGTCTATCTAGATAACATAGGCAGATGAACAATCCCAAAGGAGAAAATAATGGGACAAGAAATTCTGGGGGGACATGGGAGAGGAGTGGGTGGGGAGGGGGGTGTGGGGAGCCAACAAACTCAGGGATAAGGAACAACAAGAGATCCAAAACTGACTGTGAAGAGGGCGTGTAATGCATGCTGGGGTTTGATCAAATGCAATGTATCCGAGAGGAATTACTGAGAACCAAATGGAGGGTGAGCATGATAGTGGGTTAGGAGGAAGGTGAAAGGAAATAGAGGAAAGAATTAGGCAAAAGTTATTTATAGAAGTATAGCCAAAAAAAAAAAGAAGTATAGCCATAGGCATGTATATATGTAACTATATTACCATAATTTAAAATGTACATATATTTATATGTCAAGCATTAAGATAACAGATGGACTATGGAACGCTACTCAAGGCCTCCCTTAACACAAGAACACTCTGTTCTTATAACCTGGCACTCTTTGATACTCACCTTCCCAACATGATCACACAATCACTGAAGACAAAATGGGTGTATAAGCAAATGTAGTGGGTGCTTGGCTATCAAAAGATATAGCGTCTGGGGTCTTAAAGGCCTGAAGTTAAACATGTGATCATCTAGCAGGGAAAACTATATTCTCTTATGGCATGGTTCAGCTTGTTCCTGTGTTTCATCTTCTTCTGTCAAGATAGAAGCTAGGTCACATGTCTTGAGAGATTCAAACAAAACATTTTTGACAGCAATATCTTATGAGTGATGTCACTTCCATTTAGCCTTTGTGGTAATGTGTAGGACAGTGCCATCAACCGTATGCCAAATACTCTTAGAATTTTTTGACCTTTGATTAAATCATTATCATTGATAATTTCAAAATGTTATTATATTGGAATTCTGCTTCAAAGGGTTAGAATTATTGAATTATTTTAATTATAAACTTTCAGAATAACAAAGCCCACATGGAAGAAGCACGCCAGCATGTGTGACCACAAGGTGTTGTAGGGATCAGGTATCAAGTATCAAAGAACAAAAAATCATATCATTGTAAATGAGGGTAAGTGCAGAGTGGAGATCCAAAGCCCATCTGAGGGCAATTGGACACCCCCTTACAGAGGGGTTGTGGGGAGGAGACAAGTTAGTCAGGGTGCAGGGTAGTAACGATGAAACATACAGCTTTCCTCTAGTTCTTAATTGCTTTCTCGCCCCCACTATCATGATTCCAATTCTACCTTATAAATCTGGCTAGACCAGAGGATGTACACTGGTACCGATAGGAACTGGAAACACAGGTAATCCAGGACAGATGATCCCTTCATGACCAGTGGTGAGAATGGCGATACGGGGAGGGTAGAGGGAAGGTGGGGTAAAAAGGGGGAAATGATTACAAGGATCTACATATAACCTCCTCCCTAGGGGACAGACAGTGGAGAAGTGGGTGAGGGGAGACATTGGACAGTGTAAGATATGACAAAATAATAATAATTTATAAATTGTCAGGGTTCATGAGGGAGAGGCTGCGGGGAGGGAGGGGAAAATGAGGAGCTGATACCAAGGGCTCAAGTAGAAAGCAAATATTTGGAGAATGATAATGGCAACAAATGTACAAAAGTGCTTGACACAATTGATGTATGTGTGGATTGTGATGGGAGTTGTACGAGCCCCCAATAAAAATGATTAAAAAGTATATATATTAAATATTGACTATAATTAGCTTTTCTTCAATGATGGAAAATGAAGTGTGTTTTTCTTTCACTTTTAAAATACCATTGGACGTATAAACATTTATTTAATTAATTATAGAAATTTACTTAAATTAACTACAGTTTACCACCTACATTTCTGGAGCTTATCTTCCAGGAACTAGTTGTCATTTTAGGTATAATGTACAACCTTTCAGAAGGGCTTTCCAAAGATGCTTTTGACCCATAGTTAACCATTCTTAGACGTTAACATAGCTGGGTGTCAATTTTAAAAAGGGCCTTCCTTTTCTCAGTAAAGAGACCTTGTCGAACTGCTGCTAGCTCGTGGACTTAGAAGTCTACTGGCACAGTGCATCATGGTCTGCTTCCTAATAACTTGCTGAAATCTGAAAATTACTCATGGTTGGTTACCACCCAGGAATTAGGTTTATGGTCTGTGAAACATTATTTGTGATGTTATTTATGAAAAGAAATTTATTGTGTAATTTAGTAGATATCATACTATATTGCCCTAACATAAATGGAGAGTACTGTTTTATATTACTTTTTTCATCCATGAATAAATAGATTTTACATTTAACCAGTATTTTCATTTGAACAATGACATGTATAGAGAGGGGTTATTTTTCTTCTAACTTGTGACACCGTCACAGTTCCAAAGCGACCTTGGATACGTCAGTGTAAAAGGAGACTAGCTCAATCGCTAAGATCTTACAGTCGGGGGCCATTTCATGCCACTTTCTAAGGCTTTCTCTGCCAGTCATACCACTTCTTTTATGATTTTGATGTGAAGAATAATACTGACCATATTTGCATTTTAAAAAAGTTTTCTTCCTCTTCGTGATACTTGTACAAGAAAGTACAAGAAAAATCATGAGCCTAAAATTTTAAATCTCAAAGTAAAATCTTTAGCTTTGTCTACATTACTGTTCTTCTGGTAACTGGGAAGCCTTGAATCAATACTTTGTCGGCATTTCCTGAAATATAAGCCTTGATCAAACATCAATGTTTTCACTAAAAAGTATTTCATTATTCCCCTTCATAAAATCCTTGCTTTCAAGTCAACTTCAACTGGTAAAGACTAGGACAGAGGAGAGCTACCCTATAGGGTGTCAAAGGCTATAAATCTTTATTGAAACAAACTGCGGAAGGCGAGAGTCTGGTTGGTTAGAACAACTGACCGTTTGGTTAGCAGTTGCATACTTAATCACTGCACTGACAGGGCAATTGAAAAACAAAAACACCATTATGTATTTAAAAAATTAGTAAATACTTTCACAGCAGTTACCCCGTGTTAGGTAGTGTTCTAAGGCTTTAAGAACCTCAGTAATATTACACTTAGAATGCTTCCATCAACTCTAAGTGTTAGGTATTGTTATCATTCTCAGTTTACAGATGAGGAAACTGCAGAGCTGATACATAACCTAGCCGACATCTACAACTAGTAAGTGAGAGGCAACTTGTACTCATAGCTCCATCCTGCGATTCCCGTGTCAACTACATGGGTATGAAAACCCTTACATTCTATACAATGTAACTAAGAAGTCAGGTTAGGAGAATGCTTATTACTAATGATTGTATTAATTAGGAGAAGTAGGTATTGATTGAACTATTTCAGGTTTTATGCTTACCCCATTATAATAGAGTAGCCTCTATCGCTGTGTTTGATGGCATGCCTGTGTTGACGGGTACTACAAGGACAAGTTTCAGAAGCCCATGACTGCCATTGCCATGAGAAAGCGACTGAGTTAAAAAAAATTTTTTTTGGGGGGGCTGGAGAGGTTTGAACACTGACCTTGTAGTTAGCAGGCCAACATTTAGCTGACAGGGCCATAGGGCTCCAGAAAACTGAGATAATTCTCTCCATGAACTCTTGTCTGAATGGGTGAACTTGGGCCACTTGATTGCCATATTTGTATAGGAGAATCACCCAAGGTGGTACATTTTGGCACAATGAAGAAAACCTTTGTTGCATTAAAACACTGAAATTTGGGGCTGCTATCCCAGCATGAAAGAGTCCTTGTTGTATAGTGGTTTCAGAATTGGCTGTGAACTACAAGTCCAGTAGTTCGAATCCACGACTGTCTCTTTGGGAGAAAGGTGAAGCCTTCTGCACTTGAGAAGAATGATAGTTCTAGAAACCCCTCGGGCAGCTCTAGTCTGTCCTATAGGGCCACAGTGAGTCAGTGTCAATTCAATGGTAGTGAGGCTTGTGTGTGTGTGTGTGTGTGTGTGTGTGTTCCTGTATA
Organism: Tenrec ecaudatus; assembly: GCF_050624435.1. Lineage (NCBI taxonomy): Eukaryota > Metazoa > Chordata > Mammalia > Afrosoricida > Tenrecidae > Tenrec > Tenrec ecaudatus. The sequence continues at coordinate 55,776,778 of NC_134542.1, forward strand.
AGGAGTCTAATTTAATAGCGTGTTCTAATTGAGTTGTTCTCAAAATTCCCACTGTGAAAATTTGAGAAAGGCTTCTTTCACTCTTAAAAATGAGCCCAAATATCCATCTATGAATGTTATAGATATAGAAACTTAATACGTTGGAAGTTACAATTAAAAAATTAAATATTTACTAATTTGCTGAAAATAACATGAAGTCAATTATGTTAGCAATAAATATAAAAAAATACTCCCCCACCCAAATTAATGAGTAGCATTGTTTAAAATCTTTGTAAATCTTTTTATTAATTTCTGGATTAATAGGAGACAGCTGGATTCACATATCTGCTCCTGAACTCAATCTATTAACAGGTTGCTTTGCTTGACTTAAAGAGCCCTGGTAGTGAGGTGAATCACAAGTTAGGCTGCTAACTGAAGAAATGAGGCTTCCTGCTCTTATCGAGTTATAGCTTAGAATCTGACATGGCCAGTTCTAGTCTGTCCTACAGAGTTGTTCTGAGTTGGAGTCAACTCAATGACAGTGATTCTTTTTTGGTTTGAATTATATGAAGAAAAACAGATTTTATAATGTATTCAGTTGGAAAATGGTGAAGTATTTTAATTAGATTTTTCAGGTAATTATGGATATTGTTCTTTTTTAATCATTTTATTGAGGGCTCGTATAACTCTTATCACAATCCATCCATCCATCCATTGTGTCAAGCATATTTGTACATTTGCTGCCATCATTATTTTCTTTCTACTTGAGCCCATGCTATCAACTCCTCATTTTTCCCCTCCCTCCCCCACCTGCCCCCCCTCAAGAACCCTTTATAATTTATAGATCATTATTATTTTTTCATGTCTTACACTGACCAATGTCTCCCTTCAACCTTCACCCAACTTTCTGTTGTCAATCCTCCTGGAGGGGGTTATAGATAGATTGTTGTGATCAGGTCTCCCTTTCTACCCCCACTTTCCCCTTCCCCTCCTGGTATTGCTTCTCTCATTATTTGTCCTGAGGGGTTTACCTGTCCCGGATTCCCTGTGTTTCCAGCTCTGATCTGTACTCATGTACATGCTCTGGTGTAGATATTGTTCTTGATATGTTACCCAAACTGACAAATGGTAGTTTCTAGAAGATTAGTTCAACATAAAATCTGAAGCCCCATCAGCAATCTCTTCACTCTGTTATGTCACCTCAATTGGTCTCTCTTGCAGTTTGGATGGATTTTTTTTCCTATGCCAGATTTTCTAAAATCATACACAGGTAATTTGGAAAATAGTGGTTCACTGAGTTTTGTACATCTCATTATACAACATCACCTCAGATACCATCAGAAAAGTCTTTGAAAGTTCTGAAAAGTTATAAAGCTCACAGTGATGAATATAAGCTTTCCAGAATTCTACTTTTGCTAAAAGCTTAAATTTCATCATTGTCACAGAAATTATCACTTATTTTGGGGAAAGCACAGGCTTACTTCATTTAGGGAAATGTCTGCCAATTGCCCACATTTTAATGACTATAATTTGTGAGCCAGTCATCTTTTAAGCCAAAATTGTGTTCTATGAAAAACAAAAAGTCTGGTTCAATTTTCAAATCAAATGATCACACAAAGGCTTTTCCCCTGAAGACAGAGCCTGTGCTTCAGACTGCTGGGAGAGCTGGTGTATAAATTACAGACCAGCACGCCCTTCTCGGACTTAACCCATTCTACCCATTATGTGTTTGGGTCCTTGCCTCGTTGCCTTTGCAAGCTCTTTGACTGCGGATACCAGTAGACAATAGACATCAAATTCAATAGTCCTTGTTACTGAGTGAATAAGTATCCTATCTTCCAGGGCCTCTCTGCCGTTCCTCTATGACTCGCCAGCACCCTCGACCTGAGCACAGCAGTGGGCAGCTGTGGTTGTGTGTGGTCGCTCACAGCCTTGGAGCCCGTTCCAGCTCAGAGCAACCCTTTACTGTAGGGTGGTCGTTACACATCTCGGCAAGCTATAGATTAGTATTTCAGATCTTACATCATCCTCTGTTGCCCTTCATCCACTTCTCTGTTGTTCGTCCCCCTGGGAGGGGGCTATATGTTGATCCTTGTGATTGATACCCTCTTTCTCTTCCCACTTTCCCATTATCCTCCTGATATCTCTATTCTCATTTTTTGGCTCTGAGGGGTTTAACTATCCTGGATTCCATGTGTTGCAGGCTCTTATCTGTAGCAGTGTGCATGTTCTGGTCTAATCCAATTTGTAAGGTAGAATTGAGGTCATGATAGTGGGGTTGGTTGGGGTTGGGGGAGAACTAGAGGAAAGTTATATTTTTCATCGGTGCTCTACTGCACCCTGACTGGTTCATCTCTTCCTTGTGACCCTTCTGTGAGGGGATGTCCAATTGTCTACAGATAAGTTTTTAAGGATTCATGAGGGAGGGTGGACGCGGGAGGGGGAAAGATGAGGAGCTGATCTTTCAAGGGCTCAAGTAGATAGGAAATGCTTTGAAAATGATGATGGCAGCATATGTACAAATGTGTTTGACACAATGTATGGATGTATGGATTGTGATAAGAAATGTAAGAGCCCCCAATAAAAGTATTCAATAATTAAAAAGAACTTAGAAGCTATTATTTTATCATACATATATTTAGCAATTTGGACACTTTTAGGAATTGCATAATTAACTCATAATATCTTGTGGGAATTTGTGACATAACACAAAGCTAAAATGATTGAAAGCATATCACCCTCTGGTTGCTTGTCATTTTTTCTCTCTGTACATTCTGTGTTTGCTTACTGAAGTGGTAAATGCAAGGGAATGAAAATTTAGTTTTATGAAATGAATACATCAGTATTACAAGCATATGGAAAAGAATGCTACTGAGGACAGTGTCTACAATATTACTTAGTCTTGCATTATAAATCCCCGAGTTGCAATTTTCTTAAGGGAGATAGTGGTTGGCATAGATATGAAAATAATAATAATTCATAATTCACAATTTATCAGGAGTTCATGAGGGAGAGAAGGTGAGGGAGGGAGGGAAAATGAGGAGCTGATATCAAGGACTCAAGTAGAAAGAAAATGTTTTGAAAAAGATGGCAAAATATGTGCAAATGTACTTGACACAAGGATGTATGGATTGTGATAAGAGCTGTAATAGCCCCCAATAAAATAATTTTTAAAATCTTTTGGTTCCTCTTTCTTTCTTTCTTTCTTTCTTTCTTTCTTTCTTTCTTTCTTTCTTTCTGTCTGTCTGTCTATCTATCTATCTATCTATCTATCTATCTATCTATCTATCTATCTATCATCTATCTAATCTGATGGGGGCTGCCAGTTAAGTGTTCTGTCAACATCAGGATATATGAAAGTGCAGGGGTGGAATCGAACCCTTCAGTCAGGTCACAACCTGATGATGCCTCCTCGTGGGTGTGGCCTTCTTCTAATTGGGGAAACTGAACACCTCCCTTTCTTCCTGCCTCGTTGCCTTCCTGCTCTTTGGGACTCTGCCTCCAGGGGTGACCCCATGTGGGCCCTCTGGCCCTGGGGCTGCTGGCACCCTGCTATGTTTCAATAAGCTCGGCAGCCATGAGACTCTGTACCAACTTGCCTGCGATTTCATTATATTACATCTCCTCTTTCTGCGCTGTTGGCCTGCAGCTACATGGGTGTCAAGAGGGCTCTGGCTTGTATCAGTTTTGTAGACTTGAGTCAGACTGAGTTGGAACGCCCAATAAGTATGGGTTTTATTTTTATCACAGTCCCTTAAAAACTTTTTTCTTAGTCTTTGCATGCTCAATATATATTATTTAGATACTTTGCTTTTCAATATTTGAGAAATGCAAGGAAGATGAGAAGATACAGTAAATGCTTTTGAAATCTTTGAATGTGGTAATAGTTCAGGTTCAAGTAAGTAAAGATGTTCTTTTTCATAACTCTCTTTGACGTTTAGACTTGCATCCAGGTGTGGTCATGTAAACTTTCTCATGGAAGTAGCATAGGAGAGACCAGTGCCCAGAGAGAAGCATCATGTCTGATAAAGCAGGGCCAGGGGAAAAAGGAAGGCTCTGAGGGGATGGATTGATAGAGTGACTGCAGTGTTACGTTCCAGCATAATTGTGCTATGACTTAGAGCTGATTTGGTGACACCAAAGCCCTGCTGGCATTCGACAGCTAACCACAAAGTCAGCTGTTTGAAACCACCAGCCACTCTGAGGGAGAAAGATGAGGTCTTTCACACCTGCAATTGATAATGTTCCCTAACATAAAAAGTCAATGTTGTCTCCCGGTGAACCAGAGACATATGTAAATCATAGATGCATCAATAGATTTGGGGCTTGTATTTAATTCTAGCCACAATCAAAGAATAATTCGTTCTTATGACATGGCCCTGCTTGGTGCTCACCCTCTCACTGAAGAGATAGGTGAATACCGAAATGTGGCGAAGAAACTAGTTATGCCTGGCAATCAGAAAAAATGGAACCTGGGGTCTTAAAGTCTTGTCTCAAATAAGTAGCCATCTAAGTGAGGCATGTAATAATTCCACGTAGAAAAGGCACACCAGTCTGTGTGATCTAAGGTTGTAAGTAATGTAATATAACTCGAAAGATGAGAATGGCTTCAGGGCTTAAATTGTGAGCACCATGTTGGCAGAAAGTTATGAGAGAGTGGAAGGCCCACATCCATCTGCCGGGTTCACACATGGACTGAGCCTCCCGTGATTCCGCTCCAGTCATGGTTGAGCGACGTGACGAGCACAGAGAACATTGTAAAGGTGATTGTAGCAGATGCAGTTAGGTCAAAATGGATTATCATTTGATCTCCCCTTAGACCAACTTTAAAGCTGTTTCAATTTAAAAACAAAGTGACGAGGAAATACATGTGGATTAAATCCCTAGTGACTCCCCCTGACAGGGATGTGATCAAGGATGTGAGTAGCCTTTCTAAAATGCAGAATACAGAGAAAGGTGGATTGTTGCGCAAGCAGTTAGGTTAAAATTTAGGACTCTGTCATTTGATCTACCTCATGATCCATTGAAATTTGTTCTCGTTTTTAATATTTCTTGCTTTTTAAATTAAGGTTTTATCTATTTTACTTTGTCATTCTTGTTAGTGTTTAGAAAATGTTTTTCTGTATATTAAATCCAGGGTATGAAAATCTATAGAGACAGCAGCTGGATTAACAGTCCCTTAGGGATGAGGGTATGACAGGGCAGGTTGGGGGAAATAGGGAGCTAATTTAACGAGTACAACTTTGAAGACAATGTTCTAAAACTGTCTGTGGTGATAATTAGACAACCCTGCTTGATGTGATTGAACTAATCATATGACATATTGTATTAGTCTGGGTACATTAGAAAAATAAATCCACAGAATCTCATATGTATAAGAGAGAAGTTTATATAAAGGTTAAATGCACATCAAGAAAACATCCCAACCCAGTGATCCCCAAGCCCACAATCCAACGTTTCTGACACCAAGCCACAAAGTCCTCCTCCATCTCACAAAACACACACTATGATGTTGACTGCAGGAGGAAAGCTGAGTCAGCATTTCAGCACTGGCAGGGGTCTCCACACGGCTGCTCCAGCACCCAGGTTTGCATCAGGGTAGGTCCATGGGGCTTCTCCTCGGGCATGTCTTGCAGGAAGTGAGCCTTGCCAGCTGAAGCAGGGAACTGGCTAAGGCAGCTGCACCCTGGTCCGACCATGAGAAAACAAGAGACCCGAGAACTAGAAAGGCAAGGCTCACCAAGTCATTTATCCCTCTGCCCTTCAATTAACCCCACATGTGTTTATCAGCCATGTTGGCACAATAAACTGACTACCTCACATATGAATTATATGCCAAGAAAACTATTGGGAAGGGGGAGGGCAGGAAAGAAGAATATAGTCTCCTAGTCTCACAGGGCAGTTCTACTCTGGTTTTGTTTGGAACAACATGGATAACATCACACATACATGTAAACCTTCTACTATTGAAACCCCCTCCACTTATGGAAGATTACTTTAGAAGGTCAAGATTTCAAGCAAAACTATGTATCACCTGCCAAGGAATTGAAATTTCTTGGTCATCCAACTGGACTCAAGAGTTTTGTATGGTAGTCATTTTCATACAGATTTCTAATTTTTGACTTTTCATTATAATGTTGTGGCAAATTATCATGAAATGAAACCAGTGGGAATGACTCAGAATGCCATTTCTGCATTTAAAATTAATTAATAATGAATTAATTAACCAAGCTGGGCTCTTTTAGCGCTTTTAAGTTCAAATCTTTATTCTAAATTGTCATTATTTAAAAGCAAAATGTTCCATGTTATCATCGATTATTTCCATGTCTCAAAGCAAACTTCTATGCTAAATTTAGGTGTTCACAAAAACGAACATACAAACTTGATTTCCGGTACTTAAATTTGTTATGCCGAAGTCAAGTTAATAAAAATATATAAATAGCAGTACTGCAATTTAGCGACGACGATTCAGTGAAACTCAAACTGGTGGGTGGTCTTAGTCTGTTAAGGAAATCAGGAAAGACAGATGGGAAATTCCCTGTGAAGCACTATCATCTTCCTGGTTTTCAAGACGTGCTCACTCACATACAAACTCCAGAACTTCAAAGGCCTCTTGGCAGGTAAGTACCTAATACTCATGAGTTACCCTAGAAATCATACCATAAGTGACGAGAAGGAAAGTGTTAAAATTAGGTGCTCATAATTCAATTTGAATTTCTTTTTTTCAATTTGTATTTCTTGTAACAGAGCATGTACTTTTAAAATTTGGAATACACTGACATCTTTCTCACCCCTTCTTCACCCTTTATTAACTATCTTGCTGCTGCTGCTTCCTTTTCAATCTTCAGTTCTAATTCCCTAGGAATATTGATGACCAGGACATTTTCTGGTTTCACAAGAAATAAAGCTAAACAAACCCTTGTAATAGTAGAGGGTTTAGGGTCAAAACTGTGGCATGTTGAGAGACAGTCGAAACAAATTGCTTAAAAAACAAGGGCTTTATACAATTGATGTATGTATATGTATGAACTGTGATAAGAATTGTATGAGCCCCTAATAAATTGTTAAAATTAAAAAAAAAACAAGGGCAATTGAAGAAAAATGGTAACTGAACTTTGCTATGGTTAGATGCAGGGAGAATGTAAGCGAGGGGTGGATGTTTGTGGATGGGAGAGAATGCATACGCCATCTGAAATCAAGACAGTGAATGAAAGCAAGCATGCCAAGCAGATCTGATGGAAGCGTCCTTGAATGAGATTCTCAATGCTTTTGCACTTCATTCAAATCATTGAGCTCGGAGGCGCTGTGAACACAGAATCCCACAATTTGCACATCCATCAACTGCACAGCCAACCCATCTCTCCCCCTCCGTCTCATTTGGTGTTCGGTGTCCCGGAGTCAGTTCCGACTAGAGTGAGCTGTGCACAACACAACAAAACGCTGCCTGCTCCGGAGCCGTCCGCACACTTGTGCCTGGGCTGGAGCAGCCGTTGTGTCCTTCCAGCTTGTCGCACATGTTGCACTGTTTCGCTGCCCCCCTGCTGTGCCCAACATGATGTGCTTCTCCAAAGACTGGTTTCTCCTGACAACATGTCCAACGTCTACAAGACGAAGTCTGTCCATCCTTGACTCGAAGGGGCACGCTGGCGTATTCTTTCCAAGACAGATGTGTCGGTCCGTTTCGCGGCCCATGGCGCCGTGAATGGTCTTCTCGAGCACCACCGTTCTCCCTCGCTAGTACTAGGTGGACATGTGAGGCTATGTTGCAAGCGGTGAGGGGCACGCGCACTTTCAGGGACACTCCTTTTCAAAAAGTGGGACACGGAGAACAAAGACTGCGGGGAAACACGTGAACTGTTAGCTCCTTGAAAAGCCTTTTACTGAAAACTGCAATCGAATGTTCCATATTGTTTCAGAAGCTGTAGCCAGTGCACACCACAGCTTTTAACTGACAAGTATTGGAATGCTAACTGCAATTTGGGGGTCAAGCTCACCGGCCTCGTGTGAGTTTCTCATCACTAGAAATGGTTAAGTGAGACATACAAAAGACAGGATTTTTGTTTGTTTTTAAGACATGATCTTTCTACTTAAGTGATCTTTTCGCACAGAGATGTATCCAAGGTAGACAGAAGGCAGATTTTAGTAGATGATTGCTGAGTCTGAATTTCCAATTCTGAACTTTTTGTGTATATGTCAGCAGTCAGCATGCTAATTTCCATCACTTTTCAGACTTCTCTTTGCCCCTGTGGTCTGAATCCCATGTTTCGCTTTCCCATTTCATGCTCCCTTCCAGTCACTAACACCCCCCACTGGCTCTCCTAGAATGGATTCTGATTTAAGGCACACTGCCAGAGTCGATGGTGACGCACAGAGGCCCTGTTGAACAGAGCCGAACTACCCCAGAGGGTTTTGAGGATGCAAATCTTTCCTGAAGCAGACCAGTTCGTTTCCCCCCCCCCCCCCCCCCCCCCCGGTTGGTTAGCATCAGCAACCTTTTGCTTAGCAGCCCGCTACGTCACCGAGGCTCCTGTGTCTAGGTATGTTGAAGTGGAACTGTGGCCTACAGAGTTTTCTTTCTTCTGTCTTTGTTTTTCTTAAACTTTTTTTTTTACTGTGAATTGGGTAAAATTTTTCAGAGCACATTTGTTTTCCTTTCAATAGTTCATACACATTTTGTTTCATGTCATTAATTTTGATTCCCACAATGTAACATCACGAATCTCACTGCCTCCCCATGTCTGGTTCCTATTTTTGTTTCCTTCCTAACCTTCTGAAGTTTGTCCAGGGGAAATGTTGCCCTGTTGACCTTAAATAGTTAATGATTCTAAGGAGCGTGTACCTCCACTCCTAAGAATGTTATTGTTTCTTTAGAAACATATAAGAAACAATAACATATAGAAATATTATGGTTTCATTCTCCTATGTTAAGTACCTCATATGTTAAGTATATTATGACATGAAATGTAAAAGACAGTGATAAAAATGGCATGTACATTTATTAAAAATGCCACCTGTTAATTCTCATGGCTTCCTTCAATCATTAGTTAATAATTTAGGAAATCAAATGAGGGTACTGTACTCATGATGAATGAACAATGATGTAACCATTCCTTATAAATAATCTTCATAATTCCACATTTTCAAGCTCTGATTGGACATATCACTGCTTTCAAGCCCTACTGTGACTGGCTATACTGCTTACAGAAGCTTCCACTTCCTCCATTTCCCTGTTTGCGTAAAGATTCATATGCTCTTTAACCTTTAATCTTCTGTCAGGAATTCTTGAAGGTACCTCTTTTGACCTTCTGAGAACAAATGTAGTTAACATCATGTAGTATAATCTGTAATTCCATGAGCTCGTTACGCGTCAACGATGATGAGTCATAAAATCCTGGAGTGAGCCCCAAGAGGACCCTCTGCTTCTCACCTTCTACCGGCACCCCCAGCTTGTCTCTCGCATCCCAGCCTAAGTGCTACACTTTCTTTTGGGTATGGCCCTTCATGGGAACCTGTTCGGTAGTTTAAATGGATATTTCCGTCCAAAGTTTCTTTTTACTCCATATTTGTAATTATCAACTCAAATAATTTTGATGTAATCAGTTCCGGTTTTCTTTTATTTAAAGGAATAACTGTATTTTATAATTGGAGATGGTTTTATAGCACTTACATGCTTTAAATTTAAATGCTCTAAATGATATATGTATCTGTGAATATACAGGTATATTAATTCTTTTTCTATAATTCATTTTCTTCCAATTAATTTCCCCCTTCTTTTCTTCTCCAGTTTACCAATGCTCTGTAGTGCTTCTTCCTCTTATTCTTCACTTCATATTTGCATGCAAACCTTAAATAGCTAGCATATTATATAGCACTGGGTTCTAGTCAGCCTCAAATTATTCATTAACATACAAATGTCATCAAACCAGGTTGCTTTATTTCAAAATCAAGACAATGCTATACATTAAACAACATTAACTTAAAAGATTGCTGGTAACCAAAAAAGACTTTTAACCATTTTATATTTTGTATTTTAGTTCATATATTTTAGTTAAGATGTTCTCAGTATCAACTATGCCATTTCTCAGTACATGTTTCTTAAATGATGAAGAAAGAACTATCAAATTTTAAAGAGAATCTACATTTTTTCACTGCACTACAACTTAAAAGGCATTTAAAAGGGAATTGGATAATTTGCATGGAAAAAGAAGTTCATTTAAATATATCAGAATTTACTAGTTATAGCAGGTGGCATTTCTACAGATTAGAAATAATTTATTTAAATATAGTTCTTAGAATCTTGATTCTATTATCTTACTTGCATTATCAAACTCTGAGCATCTTGACAGAAACATACCAGCAATGCATTTGAATGATGTAACCAACACAGGTAGCATGAAGATTCATTTGCTGTGAATTTAAGAGAAGCTTCGTAGAGACCTTTAGTGTGTGGGTGGTGGTGGTGGTGTTAACGATTCTGCTTATTGTCTAGACCAACTCTGATGACAGAGAAATGATTAAACTTAAGTTTGTTCTTTGAATCATTGCCCAGGAGTGATGTCAGGTAACAGATTATTTTTGTTCACATTTTTTCACTTTATATGAGTGTTATGAGACCGGTAATATTTACAAGGCTTTATAGATTTGATATTTCAAGTGTTTCTCCATTTGAACTTTTGAAAGTATATCTTGGAATCCTAATGGGGTATCTATGAGATTATGCACTCTCTTTGCAAGGAATTTCCTCACAGTTTTATAGAGAATTAGTGATTACACATTGGACTGCTAACTGCAAGGTAAGCAGTTCTAAACCACCAGCTACTTCACTGGGGAAAAGGGGGGCTATCTACTCCTGTAAATAATTACAGTCTTTTAAATTCACGTGGATATTTCTCCCCTGTCCTATAGGGTCGGTATGAAATGACATTGACTTGATGGCAGTGACAAGCAATGGAATATTGACTTTATTTTGCCAAATTTATATTCTGAAATTAGATTTTTCTATGAAGTATCAGAGAGAAAGAATTTCTTTATTTCTTTTAAAAAATCATTTTATTGGGGGCTCATACAGTTCTTATCACAATCTATCCATCCATCTATCCATCCATCCATCCATCCATCCATTGTGTCAAGCATATTTGTACATATGTTGCCATCATCATTATCAAAACATTTTCTTTCTACTTGATCCCTTGGCATCAGTGCATTTCCCCCTCCCTCCTACCCTCCCTCCCTCATGAACCTTTGATAATTTATAAATTATGTTTTTTTCATGTCTTACACCAACCACTATCTCCCTTCACTTATTTTTCTATTGTTTGTCCCCCGGGAGGGCGCTATATGTTGATCACTGTGATCAGTTCCCTCTTTCTCCCCCACCTTCCTCTTCCCTGCCTGGTATGGCTACACTTATTATTGGTCCAGCAGGGATCATCTGTCCTGGCTTCCCTGTGTTTCCAGCTCTTATCTGTACCCATGTACATGCTCTGGTCTAGCCAGATTTGTGAGGTAGAATTGGGGTCATGATAGTGTGGGGGAGGAAGCATTAAAGAACTAGAGGAAAGTTGTATGTTTCATCAGTGCTATACTGCACCCTGACTGGCTTGTCTCTTCCTTGTGACCCTTCTGTGAGGGGATGTCCTATTCTCTACAGACGGGCTTTGGGTCTCCACTCTGCCCTCCCCCTCATTCACATTGATATAATTTTTTGTTCTGGGTCTTTGATGCCTGATACATGATCCCATTAACACCTCATGATCACACAGGCTGCTGTGCTTCTTCCATGTGGGCTTTGCTGCTTCTGAGCTAGTTGGTTGCTTGTTTATCTTCAAGCCTTTAAGACCCCAGATGCTATGTTTGTTTGTTTTTTTATAGTCAGGCACCATCAGCTTTCTTCACCACATTTGCTTATGTACCCATTTTGTCTTCAGCGATTGTGTCGGGAAGGTGAGCATTACAGAACGCTGGGTTATTAGAACAGTTTTCTTACATTGAGGGAATACTTGAATAGAGGCCCAATGTCCTTCTGCTACCTTAATACTTAACATATAAATATATGCAACTAGACATATTTTCCTTATCATTATATATAAATATATTTACATATGTACTTGCCTGTATTTAGATCTCTATGAATGTACTTTACCTCCTGGTTCTTTCCTTTATATCTAGAAGGAATTTCTAAGACAGCTTTTTGACATTAGAATATGGTGAATTGGATGATAATCTTAATGACTATTATAATAATGGCATCAGTAATAATAATATAATATTATCAAACTCTCATTGAGGGCATTATGCTAAGTGTCATATATGGATTATTTCATTCAGTAGGATCTCCAGTTTGCCAATTGATATTTCTGAGGTTTCAGAGAGAAATTAAAACACTTGCCAAAGTTCTCACAAGTGGAAGTGATGGAATAGGAACTCAAATGTGGGTTTGCTTAATTCCAGGGCCCACGTTTTACCCACTTCACTAGCTACATCATCTCTGGAGATGTTTAAACCTAGCCCAGAAGATGACTTGGCAGAGACAGCATAGAAAGCCTTCCAACCTCAGATGGATGGTTGAAGCAAGTGAATTAAAACTTTCAAACCTTGGAAATCTGTGATTCTCTGTTTATGCCAGAAAGAAATGTATTTTTATGTACCTTTAGGCTTCAGAAGGGGAGTCGTGACTGGGAATTCAGCAAAGATGGATTTTAAATTAGTTTTAACTTAAAGTACTAAGAAAGAATATGGAATAATTTAGAGAGCTTGGTTCCAAAACAAATGATCTTCGAACTGTGAACTAAATTACATGAAAAAGTCCTGCAGCTCCTTGACTTCTGCCTTCCATGTCATGTGAGGCGAGCCCCAGTGATGCAGCCAGCTGCATGTGGGGCTGCTAGCCTCAATGTTGGCAGTGCAAATCTACTGGCTGCTCCGTAGAAGAAAGGTGAGACCGTCTGTGTCCATAAAGGTTTATAGTCTCACAGTGCTGTGGAGTAGTTGCTTATGCCCTGTTCTGCAGGATCATTGTGAGTTGGCATTGACTTGATGGCAGTGACTATTGGGTATGTCATGTGAATTCTGCTTTCCCTTTTCCCATCTACCTGGGCTTGCCCCTTGTCATCCATTCCATTATGTAGCTGAGTTATTTAGTATTGCATAAATATGATCACGTCAATCATCTGATTGCTTTTTTTGAGTTTCTTACCTTGGTGATTAAGACTGATTGTACTTTGGCCCTCACTAGCTTTCTTACTTCTGACATGCTTCATGTACTTGTCATTGCAGACAAACAGAGAGGCTTGATATTCCCCAAATCTGTCAAACATCTTATTGTTGCAATTTGGTGTGGGTTTCAAACTATGTCAGATTGCTGGTCTTCCCATTTTCCCACAGAAGAATACCTTTTTGTCCATTTAATTCGAAGTAAAAAAATGAAATCTCCAAACTCTTCCCAGCCAGAGTTAATCATTGTTTTCTCAAGGTTTCCAGCACCCTTGTTACATGTTTTAGTTTTCTCACCTTGAACTGTAACCATATCCTATGTCCTCTCAACTCAGCTCCTTCAGAAAAGAGAACGTTTTCCTTGATGGGTTCTTGGTGGGTTTGAACTACCCCCCATGTGGTTAGCAGTCCCACATCTTCCTCACAGTGCCAGCAGGGACACGGAGCCATCCTATATTTGCCAGCCTGCTGGACTGCATGGTATGTCATATAATTTGTTCTTAATTGGTGCAATGTGAGTACAAGTCATGCACTGTTTCAAAGCCTGTCCTAAAAAAACCCATCTTCCCTATCACAGACGGCATCAGTCTTCTAGAGCAGGGTTCTCAACCTCCCCAATGCTGCGACCCTTTAGTACAGTTCCTCGTGTTGTGGTGACCCCCCAACTGTATAAAATTATTTTTGTTGCTACTTCATAACTATAATTTTGCTAGTGTATGAATCGGGTGACCCCTTTCATTGGACAGGCATCATTGGACAGGACCATTGGACCCCCAAAGGGGTCACAACCCACAGGTTGAGAACCACTGTTCTAGAGGATAATGGTGCATATGATAGAAATACAAGAGAGCACCCCCCCAAACCAAACAAAACAAAACCTCAAAACAAAGCAGAAAAGGTTCTGCTGGGTGGAGCCTTTGTTGTATGTATGTCTCCACTAGGCAGCGGCATCGCCTGGGAAGGTTCTCCCTGGTCACAATGAATTTTTTCATAAAAGCAGTTTCACTTGAACCTCAATTTGTGTGCTGGCCGATTTAAGAGAAGAGTGTGTGGCTATGAAATTTTGTTTCCTGCTCGGGAAAAATGCCACAGAAACTGTCGTGATGTTGAACACAGCTGACAAGGACAGCACTATGGGAAAAGCTCAAGTGTGTGAGTGATTTTCTTGTTTTAAAAAAGGTGAAATGTTGGTTCCTGACAAAACTCATTCTGAATGTCTGTCAACTTCCCGAATGGACAAAAACGCCAACTTGTAATATATTTGGAGTTCATTCCACAAGGGAAGACTTTTTAAAATTTTTTTTTATTTTAACAATTTATTGGGGCTCATACAATTCTTTTCACAGTTGATACATATACATACATCAATTGTATAAAGCACATCTGTACAGTCTTTGCCCTAATCATTTTTTTCTCTTTTCTTCTTTTACATTTTATTAGGGACTCATACAACTCTTACCACAATCCATACATATACATACATCAATTGTATAAAGCACATCCATACATTCCCTGCCCCAATCATTCTCAAGGCATTTGCTCTCCACTTAGGCCCCTTGCATCAGGTCCTCTTTCCACCCCCCCTCCCTCCCCATTCCCCCCTCCCTCATATGCCCTTGGTAATTTATACATCGTTATTTTGTCATATCTTGCCCTATCCGGAGTCTCCCTTCCCCCCTTCTCTGCTGTCCCTCTCCCAAGGAAGAGGTCACATGTGGATCCTTGTAATCAGTTCCCCCTTTCCAACCCACTCACCCTCCACTCTCCCAGCATCGTCCCTCACACCCTTGGTCCTGAAGGTATCATCCACCCTGAATTCCCTGTACCTCCAACCCTGATATGCACCAGTGTACAGCCTCTGTCCTATCCAGCCCTGCAAGGTAGAATTCGGATCATGGTAGTTGGGGGGAGGAAGCATCCAGGATCTGGGGGAAAGCTGAGTTCTTCATCGATACTACCTCACACCCTAATTAACCCATCTCCTCTCCTAAACCCCTCTATGAGGGGATCTCCATTGGTCGACACTTGGGCCTTGGGTCTCCACTCTGTACTTCCCCCTTCATTTAATATGATATATATACATATATACACATACATATATACATATACACATATATACACATACATCCACACACTTATATCTTTTTTTTTTTTCAAGATACCTTATACCTGGTCCCTTGGGCACCTCGTGATCGCACTGGCCGGTGTGCTTCTTCCATGCGGGCTTATTTGCTTCTGAGCTAGATGGCCGCTTGTTCACCTTCAAGCCTTTAAGACCCCAGTCACTATCTCTTTTGATAGCCGGGCACCATCAGCTTTCTTCACCACATTTACTTGTTCACCCACTTTGACTCCAGCCGTTGTGTCGGGAGAGTGAGCATCATAGAGTTCCAATTTAATAAAAGAAGGTATTCATGCATTGAGAGAGTGTTTGAGTAGAGGCCCAAGGTCCTTCAGCCACCTTAATACTTGACCTATAAATATAGACACATAGATCTATTTCCCCATCCTCCTATCTATATTTGCATGTACATGTCTTTGTCTAGACCTCCATGAATGCCCTTTGACTCCTAGCTCTTTCCGCCATCTCCCTTGACTTTCCTCCTGCCCTACTACCATGCTTCATCGCCAAGGGAAGACTTTTAATCACGTTTTTTATTTAGAGGTCCTGAAAAGATTGAGTAACAGTGTGTGACAAAAAGGCCTGATTTGTGGTAAATGGGGGACTGGTTTTGCCACCATGACAATGCACCTGATCACACAGCCATCTCAGTGTACCGGATTTTGACAAAAGCCAGCATGCTTTTCTTGCCCCACATACACCACTCACAGGACCTTGCTTTGTGCAACTTCTTTTTGTTTCTGTGAATGCAGAGGGACATGAAAGGACATCAATTTGAGGACCAATGTAGAAGAGGTGAAGAAAAAAAAAACAAGGTAGGCGCTGTCAGCCATCCAAATAGATGAGTTTGAAAAATGTTTCCAGAATGGCATCTCAGATTTGACAAATAAATTGTGTAATGGACAGTACTTTGAAGGTGATAAGGTTGTTTTGTAAAAAACAAAAAAACAAACAAAACATAGCTTTGAAAAAAGAAAACAAACCAAAAAAACAATTCCAGCATTTTTTTGGGTACCCCCCCTTGTAGTCTGAATTTCTGAATCACCTACTGATGGCTTCTCAGTGAACACACTCACTGATATTTTACCAGGTAAAAAACCAGGATTCTACTGTGTTAAGCCACCAAAGTGATTTCCAGCAGTTGGCCTGCTCTGGCTAATACAGTATGTCTTCCAAGCACCCAGATTAGTGACTGGAGCCTAGTAACTGTTCATTAACAGATGCATTTTCTACTTTTCTTCTACGTCATGGGGTTAAAGATAAAAAATAGCTAATATCTACTTAGGGAGTACTTTAGAACAAGTAAGAGATTACAGCTGTCAGATACTACAGGGCTGGAATTGTCCTAAATCCCAGTGATCTAGGCCAAGAAAACAGGGTGGAGAACTTGCTGTTTCTGGGCAAATTACTGTCTCACTGCTGTAAGCACAGAATAGGGGAATGGATGCCGTGCTCTGGGCATTAGTGTGCTCCAAACGAAGTTTTGCAAATTAAATAATTACTTAATGGAATGTAGCACCTTTTTAAAAAGAGCCTGGGGACATTTTTTTTTTCTGGAATGGGAACAGACAGATTCAACTGTGGCTCATTCTCACATTTGTTTTATTTATCGCAATATCTCTCGAGAAGACTGAACGATGGAGCATGGGATCGGTTGACTTTTATTATCTGTGAACAGACAAATCAATATTCCCTAGGAAAATACTATGTTACATGTAACGATACTACATGATTATTAATGACCAGGTTCTGATTGAGTTCACAAATTAATCAATGTTCTTCAATCAAATGTTACTGTTTGCACAGATGACAGTATTAACACAGATGTACCCGCACTTGCCTGGAAGTGGCATGAGCACACACACACACACACACACACACACATGTCAAGAAACACTATTCCATTGGAAGACAACCAATAGCTTGGTAAAAGGAGGAAAGTAGTCCACATTGGAAATAATATTGTAGTGTCACTTTTCTGAATTAGATGTCTATTTAAATTGGAACTGAGTATGTCAGTTTGGGCCTTGCCCGTAGTAAATCATTTGTAACAATAATAAAATCTATATTGAACACGGCATTTGGTTCATTTTTTCTATGTAGGTACAAAATTTGATCTAAATCAGAGACATTTGCCAGAGATTTGCAAATCTTATTTCGATTGCCTAATTCATCCTTTTCTTCTGCCACCTGCTGTATGTTCTATGCATAATAGAACAGCCTGTTGACGATGCTACCATTAATTCCTGATTTCTGTGTAACTCATGACTTTTAAATATTCTGTGCTCCTTCAGGAGGATTCGCTTTGTGCCTTTCTGCACTATTTAATACTTGTCATTTGAAACAGAAAAATCTGAATTCATCGCAATGTAGTTCTCATTTGCAAGTTCAAGTAGAATGCAATCATATGAAGAGTTTCAACAGAAATTGATTGCTCTTGGTGTTTGTTACCATTCTTTCAATATTTTTCTTGAGAATGCTATTCAAATGTATTTCTAACACTGTTTGAACCTCCTTTATGGAATTTGAAACCTTGAAGATTTAACGAGTCAAAATTTCGGTCATCCAAGGTGTATTATGTTTGAGAACCTTAAAATACTGTATCAAGATGGATTGCTTTCTTGATATATAAATATTAATGTGCAGTTACCTTCATTTAGGGATAAATTGGTTAAAATCTTGAGCACATCTGTGCTTCCTGTTAGCCCTGCATATTGTGATTATAGAAAGTCTCCTTGGTGATCCCCCTAGCGCCTCCTTCCAGGAGCAGTCTGCAAGCACGTAGAGGACATCGACCGGGCGGAGTTTCCATTGTGGAATTGCTGATTGACCTTACTGTGACCTCACTGAGGGAGCACAGAACCATGAATGGAATCTGGTTCCAAGTGGGAAAAATATCTTGTGCCAGTTTTGCAAGAACTTGGAAATGACCAAAGGGGCTGGGTTTTCTGTAGATGGAAGTTTAGGCGCCGGGAAAAAATACCTTACTCTCAAGGGAAGGCAGAAATGCATAATTTGGGGGTGAGGTGCTTTGCACCCTATACAAAAAAACAAAAAGAAACAACCCTGAGCAAAGCAACATCTGCCTTCTGGGTCTTTGGTGTGGTTTTGAATAAGCTGCTTTGCGTTCCTTTGACCTCTGCACCGTCTATTGTGAACAGTCGGCAGGCAGATCTGGGCACACATTTCCCAAATCTGTCTCCCAAATTGTTTCTTGGATTTTGCTCAGTTGTATCCTGAGCATTTAGACGTGGCATTTCCAACATTTGTCACTGATCCTATTTTAAAAACCAAGCTCGCTGATGTTTTGGCTCAGGTACTTTAAAAACAAAAAAATTGAAAAGCAATGAACGAGTCAGGAGGTCTTGAGAAAGAAGGCAGGCTTGCTGTTTTCTGTTAATAAGAGCGGAATTGGGAACACAGGTTTCTTCAGGCGGTGGTCTAGTCTTCTGTCCACGATTTCTCCTCTGGTGTCAGAGCAATTGAAAAAAACAAAATCAAGACTGAAGGTGATGAGAATAAAAGGAGATATATATCTTTTCAAGTTTCTGGCAAGTCTTTATGTCTCTGATCTTTAGATAATGCTGTCATAGCGATGGTGTGTAACTCTCTCAAAGGGCTGGCTTCTCAAAACCCCACTTGTTCTATGCACTGCACCCTGCGAGAACTGAAAACGAATTACCTGATCAACTAATTAACCTGCGTGTGTATGGAAAAGAAATAATTGATACATTTTAGCCTTTAAACTTAAATAAACCCGGTGAATGCCTAAATACCAATAATAGCAATTTTAGTGGTTTGTTTTTTTCTGGTCAAAGACACAGAATCCCAGTATGCAAACAAAAGTCCAATCTGCCTACGTGCTAACGACTGTGGACACATTTGTTTTTCCTAGCAGTCTCCCCTTGAACACGTCCTGCTGTACTCTGAAGACCCTGCCAGGTGTCTGTATGGGTTATGTGTTTTAACTAGCCCTTATCTGCTATTGCTGGTTAATTCGTTCTGATGAATAAAATAACTTTTATGGAATAGATCCTGTGATCGTGACTTGTTATTTTTCGGGGAATTCTTTCTTTAATTGGATGACCTTCGCTCCATTGCAGGTGTGTGGAGGGGGTGGTGGTGGTTAAATGGAGGGTTGAAGAAAATCAAGCTCAGCTGGTTTCTGTGACCCTGCTTCTCTTTTTGTTGGGAAAAGATTTATTTTTAAGAAGATGACAATAATATTGGGTAGGTATGACAGCAAGTAGGTGCCCAAACCAAAACCGAACTCATCACCAGTGAGTCAGTTGTGACTCACAGACTCCGTCGGGTAGAGTCTAGCTGTCCTGTAAGGTTTCCAAGACTACACAGTTGACCACTGAGCAATGTGGACATCGGGGAACCAGCCTCCTGCACAGTTGAAATTCATATATAAGTTTTGATTCCCCCAACACTTTACTACTAATAGCCAACTGCTAACCGGAAGTTAACAGTAATTAGTAGAGATTTGGGGAGTTACAGGAGCTATGAGTCAGCTTCAACTCATATAGGTCTATGAGTTAGAATTCACTCAATGGCAGTGAGTTCTTTTAATATATGTTTTATAAACTGGATTATATAACACAGTAAACTAAAGAAAATAAAATATCAAGAAAAGTGAAAGGAAGAGAAAAATACGACAGTGTTGTACTGTATTTATGGATACTGTAGGTTTATGTCATTTGCTTAAAAGATGCATTTTCTTCACATATAGAGTGAGTGGAAAGAGGAGGAGGAAGAGAAGGGGTTGGTTTTGTTGTCTCGAGGGTGAAGGAGCCTGAAGGAGTGGCAAGAGAGGCAGGCATCCTGGGTGTAACTGTTTGGAATACATTATGATTTTGGTCTGATCATTTTTGCCTTTTCATTTCTCTAAAACTGTTTGTATTTGGTTACATACCAAATTCTATTGGGGTTCTCTTCCATAGTGTTGGCAATCCTCTCCATAGCTTATTACAGCTACACCATGTGTAATAATCTCTAAAGGCCTTATGACCTCTGGATCTAGAAGCTGGATTACAGACGTGTTTAGGGGCAAGCAGACCACTCTGATACGTTTGTGTTGAATTTATGGTTCTAGGTTGCCAGGGACATGGTTCAATACCAGAACAACTTTAAAAGGTAGTTCCTTATTGACATGGTATTTCCTAAACTCAGGGACAAAGCACTGACGGGAAGCTACCCACAGAACGTGTTCTCCTTACGTAGAACTTCTTATTGTACAACCAAAAGACTATTTCTCTTTTCCCCACAATCCTTGAGTGGTGTAATTTTACAGTTTCACAGGTGGTTCTGATTATAAACCCAGTTGCATTTGCATAAGACAGTAGCCCTAGCCTAGTCACTCCCTCCCTTCACTCCCGGTGATCGCTTCTCTTCTGTACTAATAAATGTTCTTTGTGGCTCATTTTTTTGGGGGGGAGGGGAGAATAGGATACATTTGTCTACATTAAAAACCTGTTCAGGTAGATAAACTTTCTCTTAAAAGAGGGCTTTTGGTTTTTTTTTTAGATTTTAATTTAAAAAATATTTTTATTGTGAATTGTCTTCAGGGTCTCAGAGCAAATCTGTTTTCCATTTAATAGTCCATACCCATTAAATTGTTTCATGCCATTGATTGTGGGTCCCAAAATGGAACATCACTTTCCCCATTTCCTCTCTGTGTTCCCCATATCAATTTTTATTCTTTCATAAACTTTCTGGACTTTGTCCAGAAATACTCCCTCTTTGATCTTAAATGATTGATTATGCTAAATAACGGGTATGTACCTCCCACTTTGTACTATTCACCTTATAGAGCTGTCTATTGTTTGGCTGAAAATTGAGCCGCGGAGGTGAGTTCTACTCCAGACCTGAGTGTTGACAAAGAGCCTATTCTTAAAGACTCCACCAGGCTCCATTAGACAAGCAAGCCTGGCCCTTTCAAAAATTGTATATTTTTGTGACTTTGTGTTTTGTTCCACATTTCTCTCCCACTCTATCGAGGATCTTCTAATGTGATCCCTTTCAGGGGAGCCAGTCATGGTCACCAGGCACCATTCCGAGTTATGGAGACTGATGTTTCTAGTATGTAAAACAGAACAAAGTACTTCCTGGTTCTGCACCATTCTCACATTTTTTCTTATGTCTGAGGCTATTGCTGTAGTCACTGTTTCAGCCAGTCTCGTGGAGAGCCTTACTCTTGTTCACTGGACCTCTTTTACCGAGCATGATGTCATTCCCCAGGGACTGGTCTCTCCTGATAACATGTCCAAAGTTCACGAGACCAAGTCTCATCATTCTTGTTTCTAACAACCACTCTGGTTGATCTTCTTCCAACATAGATCAGTCTGTCCTTTCAGCAGTCCATGCAACATTCAGTATTCTTCTCCAGCACCACAAATTAAATGCATCAATTCTTCTTCATTCAATGTCCAACTTCCACAGGCACACGAAGCAATAGAAATACCATGGTTTGGGGCAGGCGACCTTTAGTCTTTAAAATAACATTCTTGCTTAAAAAACACTCTAGAGAGATCTTGTGTAGGAGATTTACCTGATGACTCACTTCATTTGATCTTTTGATTGAGGATCCAAGCAAGATCAGATAAATGTTCCTTTCCTATCCCGATGCTACCCATTGGTCAGCTTGTGAGGATTTCGGGTTAGTTGAATGTGAGTGTCCCCTGAGAACATGATCCTGAGCTCTCAGGCTGAGCAACCCATTCCCTCAAGGTGTGTAGTTATGTCTGAGAAGTCTGATCAGCTTTGCCCCTGTGTGCTTCCTCACCACAATGATTTCATTAATGGAGTCTGAGAATCCTTTCACTGCATCACGGTCAGCAGATGTGACTACCCTTGTTAGATTGACATTTTAAAAAGCAAACCTCTTGTGGAATTGTCCATCCGTCCTTTGCTGGCATTGATTCTCTATCTTTAGATTCTTCACCTCTTTTTGCTTTAAGTTGTCATATAATTACTTTTTATTTCTCGAATCACATTCAAGGGTATCGATATGTTTCTTATCGCTTCATGAATTCCTGTTTCATTTTGTACGATAGTCTTATGTTGGATTCATTTATCTTGAAACAGCAGGTGACCACAGCTGTGGATTTCAATCTATGGTACATAACAATCTATTAAGTTTTTTCTTTTAAAATATGACTTTTCTTTGTTTCTAGGGAACACATTCAACATCACTAGGCCCTTCATACAATTCCAGAGTATTAGTGCAGGGTAGTAATATTGCACGAAGCATACTGAAAACACAGGAGAATGGTGAATGATCGTTATTTCTGTGGTACATAATTTACTGGAGAAATGAACTGCTTATGTAGAGATGATTAGTGTTAAATGGTGTTTTAAGTGGATACTTGCAACACTTAAAACTCACTGCAATCCAGTCAAGGCTGACTCATAGTGACCTATAGAACAGGGCAAAACTGCCATGAGTTTCCAAGACAGTTTATAGGGGTAGAAAGCCTCATCTTTCTCCCCCAGAGTGGCCGGGAGTTTCAAACTGCTGACCTCGCTGATCACAGCCCAATGCATAGCCACTGTGCCCCTGGGCTCCTCAGGCAACAGCAGCAGCAGTGGAGCATGTGCTCCACTTCAATCAGTGCAGCTATGATGTCATACGAGCTCTTTACATTCCTGCGCGCTGCCTCTGGCCCCCACGTATGGGCTTTCAGTGCATGTATACATCATTTTGGCAGATTTTAACTTTTTTCATAATAGATTTGTATATATTTTATGGTAACAAAGGATAAATACTACTACTAATAAATAAAAGATAAAATAAACCAGTATCTACATGTAATTTATGCGTTTATGACACGCCTAATTTTTCTTATTTGTTTTCAATAATTCTAGGTTATGCGGTGCATCAGAACACTATAAAAAAGTTATTGCAAATCTCCCAAACTGATTCCAGCCTATTGGTTCATTTAGCTTTTTCTTGTGCATTAGGTGGGGTTTACGTATCAGGTACTAGTTTTGTGTTCCAAGACTTAAACAGCTCTTCAAACCTGTCAGTGGTTTTCCTCGCCCCCCCCCCCACTTTGTTTGCCCAACCTCCTTGTAGGGTACTATCACCCCTTTGCCGATTCATTCTTTCAATACCTGGGTGTCCGTGTGTCCATCCGGTTCAAACCCTCATTGTTTAGGGGTCACCTGTAATCTTCACGGACGCAGACTGCCACGTCTCTCACCCACAGAGCTGCTCGAAGATCAAATGACCTTTCCGTTAGCGGTCGAGCGCTTCAGCTACTGTACCACAGGGCTAAGAAAGTGCTAGAGCAGGCAAATGAGTTCTTCTGACTTCATTAGAGGACTCTTTCTCATATAAAATTTGTATCCATCAAGTTGTATTGTGGGAAATAGAAGACTTTCTAGGTATTTCAAGCAGAGGGAATTTATTAGAAGGAACTGGCTACCGAATAGAAGACACAGGCCACTGAGCAGGGAAGGCTCAACAGTGAGGAGGGTAACAATCCCCACGAGCTGCGACCAATCCTAAGAGGGCGGATATTGTCGGAGCCTAGCTGGTGGGAACTGAACCAGGGCAGAGGCTGCTTATCAGGGAAGAGCTGTCAGGTAGGAGCCGAGCCGGAGCCGGAGCCAGAGCACAGTCATTACTGAGAAGCCTCTCAAGGCGCAGAGAGACCAGGAGAAATATCTGCCTTCTCCCTTT
The DNA here is from genome assembly GCF_050624435.1 of Tenrec ecaudatus. Taxonomy (NCBI): domain Eukaryota; kingdom Metazoa; phylum Chordata; class Mammalia; order Afrosoricida; family Tenrecidae; genus Tenrec; species Tenrec ecaudatus. The sequence goes on from NC_134542.1 coordinate 55,800,780, forward strand.
ATCCTCTCCCCCATTCTTACGTCTGTGTCTCTTCTTCCTCTGCCAGTTCTTCCTTGTGTGAAATAGATATGTAGTCATCTTGACAGTATTACTTAGGAAAATGGGTAGCAGTGGACTAAGGCGTGTCTAACTACTTGGCTCTAACGGTGCACATTTAAAGGTAAAAACAAACGCTGGCCAAGGTGGTTAATTGATGATTCAAATAAATATTATATGAACGGTAAATAATGAAAATACACAGGGCTGTCATTGCACATGGTCATTTTTGTCCTCACCATGCCCGTTACTCTAGTTCACTTCCTTGCTTTCTCCATCACTGGAGTAGGGCCCAGTAAGGCGAGGGGCGGGTGAGCACCGCACTAGACAGAGGCGACCTGTGGAGGGTGGGTAGATGTGAGGGTAGGGGATTTAGGAGAGGCGTGAATGTGAAGGGAATCAAGAACCTGAAAGGCAAGACTTGTAGCTACAAATGTGAATGAAAATGAAAATTGTGATTGACAACATGTGTTCAAAAGTGCTTGATAAAATTGATGTACGGACTGTTAATAAGAGCCCCCAAAAAGATGATTTATAAAAATAAATATATAAAAGCTTATTTTTTTACAGAAAAAAAGAAAATGTTTTGAGAATAATATGCACATAGAATTGTAATAGCCATTTTCCTTACTTAAAGCAGAAAGAGAAGGGCGTTATGGTGGTTAAGTGGTAAAGGCTATGCAAAAAATCCTCTGCCGACGGCCTCATTCTTCTCGAGGCTGCCCTTGATTTCTTGCTGTCAGAGCAGGTGCCACAGATGTCGACTCCTCCGAGCTGATGTACGTCCCAAATCTCAACTCTTTGTGGATATTTTGAACAACATTATTTTTCTTGTGACAGATTTGTCTAGGCTCATAGGGCTAAGTGTGGACAGCAGAAGGAAGCATGAACGGCAAAACAAAGCCTCAGCTTCCTGTGAAAATGCTTAACTATTGACCATAAAGAGGGGAGAGAAGCCAGACAGCTAAAGAACATGCCAGTTCTTTGTTCACTACTGCCTGCCAGGGCTGGTCTAGCTGCAGCTCTGAGCTAATCTCCCCGCTCCAACTTCCTCTGTGTCTACTTATTGCCTAGCCCTCATCTCCAATTATGGTAAGGCAATTATCTTGTCACCTCTTGTCTTCATTTGGAAAAGTTTATATGCTCACAGTCCTATATCGTGTGAAACGGGTCACTGATTTTTACTAAAGTTAGGGTTCTTTTTAGTTCCTGTCTTGGTTAGAAAATGCTTACTGAGGAACACAGGGCCACCATGTAAGTAATTTATACCAAAGACACCCAGTATCATGACACAGTTCAGGATGTGGTGGGAGACTGGCATGCGGGGAGGCAGAGGCAGAGGGGAGGGGTTGGCAGGACTGGTGTGTCCCATCTTCTGTGTTTAGCAGCCCATGTGCCACTTCGTAATGCTTTCCCCATTGCCATATAGTTTTAGTCTGCCTCTTCTTAGAATCACCTCTATTAAGAAGAGCACCTTCGTTAAATGATAAGTTTCACATCTTAATTCATAAGATTGTGTTCAGGAGGAAAATATTTAATTTAATATAGACTGACTTTAAATGATAAGTAGAAATATCTGTATTTTAATGAAAAAGAAATTGAACTTATCTATATAAGAAATTTAGCTATTTAATTTGTCAGGGATATAAAGATTCAATGCTCTTAATGATGCACAAACTAAATAGAAAAGAAATATAACAAACAACCCACTTCCCTAAAACACTGTATTTGAGACTTGAGGCACGCCTTCTTCCCTCTTGTGGCTTGATGGACCAACGCATGACCACTAGCTTTCAGCCCTGGAGACATTCTCAAAAGGATCTTGTAATCTGGGTTCTCTCCTGAGAAATAGGTAAAAGAGCAAGTTTTTATGGCTCACAACAATGGCCGGTGACTTAATCTCGTTAGGGGAGTTAACCGTTACTTGGACTTAAGTATCCCAGGATGTAAATTCTACTTAATTATCAAGGCACTTAAAAATGCATAACATAAAGAGACTGATGCTTTTTATAATATTGATATTTTAATTTCTGAGCTATTTGTACTATCAACATTTAGTGTGCTACAAAGCATATGAGGGGATAGCCCCCCAAAAATCTAAACTGCTTTTTTCTAAGCTATGTATTTAATTTTTTTAAAAACTAAACAACCTTATCACCTTCAAAGTACTCTCCATTACACTTAATACAGTTGTCAAATCTGAGATTTTGTTCTTGGAAACAGTTTTCAAACTCATCTGTTTCAATGGCTGACAGCACCTCCCTTGTTTTTTCTTCATCTTTTCTATGTCATCAAATTGCTGTCCTTTTATGTCCCTCTACATTCTCAGAAACAAAGGAGTGAGGTCAGGTGAGTCAAGTGCATGGGGCAAGAGAGGCATACTGTTTTTTGCAAAAAACTGGTGTACTGCTGCATGAGCAGGTATATTGTCGTGGTGGCAAAACCAGTCCCCTGTTTGCCACAAATCAGGACTGTTTTGTCACACCCTGTTACACTATCTTTTCAGAACCTCAAAGTAGAAAGCTTGATTAACAGTCTGAACTGGTGGAATGAACTCCAAATGCACTACAAGTTGACATTTTTGTCCATTTGGGAAGTTGACAGATGTCAATCGACATTTCATCTTTGTCAACAATCAATATCTCACCTTTTTTTTGAAATGAGAAAACCACTCATACGCTTGAGTTTTTCCAATAGTGCTGTTCTTGTAAGCTATGTTCAACACCACAATAGTTTCTGTGGCATTTTTCCTGAGCAGGAAACAAAATTTCACAGCCACAAGCTGTTCTCTTAAATCAGCCATCATAAAAAAATGTGGTTTGAGTGAAAGTGTTTTTACAAAAAATTCACTGTGACCAGAGAGAACATTCCCAGGCGACACCACTGGGTGCACTAAGAGCGAGTTGCTTGATGCTCGCCTACCTGGAAAAATGAGTACTATGAAAGCTCTGCCCAGAGGAGCTTGTGTGTGTGTGTGTGTGTGTGTGTGTGTGTGTGTAGGGGGTTCATCCTTGTATTGATGGCTTAGTTTGTCTGCAATATCCACATTGCCTATGCCAATGCAAGAAGGGGCCCGCCCCTTTTACAACACACTCTGTTGACGGTCCTCACCACTGCCAATTGCTTCCTAGATTTGTCGCTTAGGGGAAAGAGAACAGCTGCCTGGAGCAAACTCACTCAGAGCACACTCACACAATACAGGCTCCTACAAAAGCCAAAGGCAAAAAGAGATAATGAAAGCAAAGTATATTAGTGATATTTCTTATAAGTGTACTCCCCCTCCGTGTTTTTTTGTCATTCCCCCAAGTGTTCTGGCTTCCAGGCCTGGAGATATATGCTTATTTTCATTTGCCTGACTTCCCCTTAAAAGATAAATGCATGACTTTGTCAGACATGTCAAAACAAATGAGGAAACCGAGAAACATCCAAGTTATTATCTTGACAATTGACTTTTATAAACTAGTTGGACATCTTCAAGAACCAAAAGTTTATCATCCATTGACGTAAACCCCTAGTGTACAAATTCAAAAGCTAGGCCATGGATCCAAGATATTTCTATTCCCAAAATAGGTGTTAATTCCTCGCTTAGTAGAATAATAAAGTATGGTACGAAGGATAAAAATGATATTCACTATGATTCTTAAGACTTAGAATACAAATATGGTTCACCATGACTTTTATAGTTCATCATGATTTATTTGGAATATATCAGATATAATATCTAATTTGACTAATTCTGTTTGAGCATAAAGAGTGAGACTTTTCGGCATATTGAGTAATATTCTAGTTAACAGAGTGTATGTATATTATGTTCAGCAGCCTTCTAAAGAGGTTATTGCTAAAATTAAACAAGTTACAAAGTTTTTTTAAAAAGCACTAATATACAATAAGTACACTTAATCAATGTTCTCCCTGATCCAAGGATATGTCAGAGTTATCATTTAAAACATGAATTGTCTTTCCAGCAACTAACTACCATGTTTCTCAATAAACATGCCTTAAATAATAAATATATAATAAGTAAAGCTAATAAAGTGCTTGTTTTGGAAATGAATGGCCAAGAAATTAGTTATTGTAAGCAGAATTTATGTGAAACGTACAAAAAATTTAGTTCATGCAGATTGTTAGCAGTTTTTCAGTCCCAGTATTTTTTTCTTCCAAAATTACTTGGTAAATTAGTAGCAGTTGATAAAACTTGAGCACTTTGGTGAACATTCATGATTATGGAACACAATACATTCACATATGTTTCTAGCATTAAAACTCACTACCATTGTGACCCTATAAGGTATCTGAAAGAAACCTTTATGGGAAGAGATTTCTTGTTTAAGTGCTTTTGAGTCAGTTCCCACCCTGTACCCAACAGAAGCAGACACTGCCCGGTCCTGCGCCATCCTCACAACTGTTCCTGTGCTTGAGCCCATTGCCGCAGCCATTGTGCCATCCTCTCGTTGAGGATCTTCCTCTTTTTCCCTGGCCTCCACTTTACCGAGCACGATGCCCTGCTCCAGAGGCGGAACTCTCCTGACAACATGTCCAAAGGATGTACGATGACGTCTCACCACCCTTGACTCTAAGGGACACTCTGGCCATACTTCTTCCAAGACAGTTCCTGTCCCCTCTTAGCAGTCCGTGGTGCTGTCAATATTTATCTCCAGCATCACAAGACAAATGTATCAACTCTTCTTCAGTCTTCCTTTCCCAATGCCCAACTTTCACATGCAGATGAGGCAGCTGAAAACACCATGGATCAAGTCAGGTGTGCCGTAGTCCTCAAAGTAACATCCTTGCTTTCCAATACTCAAGAGGTCTGGCGGAGCAGATTCATTCACCTAATGCAACCCTTTGATTTCTTGACTGCTGTTTCCATGAACATTGATTGTGGATTCAAACAAAATGACTTGCCCCTGTTAATCTTTTCTCCATTTACCATGATGTCACCCACTAGTCCAGTTGTGACAGTTTGGGTCGTCTTAATTCATTGAGTTGTCATCAGTATTAAAGGTTGCAATGATTCTTTTTCAGAAACATTTATTATTAATTTGGAGTAATACATATATAATAGCATTCCATAGTTCAACCATGTAAAGCAGAACTGCCCAATTGCTACCAGTTTCCAAACATTCTTTTTCTTCCTGAAGTCTTTGACATCATCTCTATTTTACCCTCCACCACTTTACCCCTGCCTCCTGAAACCCTTATTCTACTTGCTGTCCCTATAGGTTCATCAGTCTCGAGTTTCATAGAGCAAGACACAGAAAAACATATAACACTACTTCAAGAGGGTGACCTCTGAGGTACATCGTAATATGAATGAACAAAAATATAACAACACAACAATACAAACCGTTTAGAAAACCAGCATGCAGCAGAGGGGGGATCAACTGACAGCGTTTTAACTGTTCAAGTCAGTTTTGAGCCTTCGATCTTCTCATCTCATCTCTTCAACGCCTTCAAGGTAGCAATTCTTGCTCTTCATCAGCAAGCGCTCCGAGTTCTCCTCACCTTCAGCAATCAAGGTTGTGTCATCTGCACATAAAAAATTGTTAACAAATCTTCCTCCGTCCGGATGCCACATCCCTCTTCATATAATCTGGCTTCTTTGATGATTTGCTCAGCATACAGATTGAGTAAGAGTGGTGAGGGGCGCACACCTTTCCAGACCACATACCATGCAGTATTCCTCTGTTCTGTTCACGCATTTGCCTCTTGGTCCATGTACAATTTCGTCATAGACTAAGAATTCCCATTCTTCCCATGATTATCCAGAGTTTGTTATGATTCACAAAGTCAAATATGTTTGCATAGTCAATAAAACCCAAGTAAACATCTTTCTAGTATTCTCTGCTTTCAGCAAGGAGCCATCTGATATCAACAATGTGTCCCTTGTTCCGTGTCCTCTTCGGGATCTGGCCTGAACCTCTGGTAGCTCCCTTCAATGTCCTACTGCAATCTTCCTTAGATGGTCTTCAGCAAACTTTACTTTCATGGGGCATCAATAATATTGTTCTATAATTTGAGCTCTCTTTTGGGTCAGTTGGGCCATCTTTTTGGGGAACTGGTACAAATATGGATCTCTTTTAATCAGTTGGCCAAGTAACTGTTTCCCAAAATTCCTGGGAAAGATGCATAATTGCTTCGAGTGCTTCATCAGCTTGTTGAAACATTTTAATTGGTATTCTTTTTTAAAAATTTAATAAATCATTTTATTGGGGCTCATGCAACTCTTATCACAATCCATACATATATCAATTGAGTAAAGTACCCTTGTACATTCGTTGCCCTCATCATTCTCAAAATTCACCTTCCACTTGGGTTCCTGGAATCAGCTCGTTTTCCTTTTTCCCTCCCCCTCCCTCCCCGCTCCTAATTGGTATTCTATCATCAATACCTGGATCTTTGTTTTTGGCTAATGCCTTTGGTGCAGCTTGGACTTCTTCAGCACCATTACTTCTTACTCGTATGAAATTGTGGAATGCTCACTAGTCTTTTTTTAGTCTGCAACTCTATTCCATCCATCTTCTGTTGATGCTTCCTATATCATTCAATATTTTGCCCATAGAATCTTTTAATATTGCAATTCAAGACTGGAATTTTTTGTTTTTTTTTTTCTAACTCCAGGTCTTTGCTCATTTCATTTGTCTTCTAGAGCTGTCCTTTGAAATGTTTCTATTCATCTCTTTGACCACCATTTCTTCCATTTGCTTTAGTTACTCTATGATTAAGAGCAAATTGCAGAGTCTCTTCTGACATCCACGTCCATCTTTTCTTCCTTCCCTGTCTTTTCAATGGCTGTTTGCTTTCTTCTTGCATGATGGTCTTGATGTCCTCCCACAACTCATCATGTCTTCTGTCGTTAGCGTTCAATGCAGCAAATCTGATCTTGAGCTATTCTCAAAATTCAGGTAGCTAGCCTCAAGGTTAAATTTTGGCTCTTGTAGATTTGTTTTCATTATCTGCAGTTTTAACATGAGCCAACAGATGAGCAGTTGATGGCAGGTTTCACAGCCAGCCCCTGGCCTGATCTTAGTGCTAATATTAAGCTTCTCTATCACCTCTTTCCACAGATATATTAAATATGGCTTCTGAGTATTCCGTTTGGAGAAGTCCACAATTACAGTCGCCTGTTGTGTTATTGAATAAAGATATTTGCAATAAGGAAGTCATTGCCCTTATCAAAATTCTATCATGTGATCTTCAGCTTCATTTCTATCATCCAGACCCTATTTTCCAACTACTGTTCCTTCCTCTTTGTTTCCAACTTTTGCATTCCAATCACCAATAATTATCAATGAATCTCGGTTACACATTTGATCAATTTCTGCCTGAAGGTATTGGGAGAATTCTCAAAAGCTAGAATTCACTAGCTTTTGTGGTTTATGTATAAATTTAAAACATTTTGAATAATAGTTATAAGGAGTCGATTTCCTTGAAGGCAGAGTTGAGATATATAATTCTATCTCAGCATTGCACCTCAAGGTTGATTTTGAAATGTCCTTTTTGATACTGAATGAAATGTCATTCCTCATGATTGTTTCATTCCTAGCATAGTAAATCAGATGATTTCTCAAAATGGTCAATACCAATCCATTTCAGTCCACCAAAACCTAGAATATATCTTTATGCATTCCATTTCATTTTTGATGACTTCAAATTTTCCTAGGTTCATTTTTCACACATTCCAAGTTCTGATCATTAGCTGATTTTTTTCAGTTGTTTCCTTTTACCTTAAGTTGTGCTCCAGCAGCCAATGAAGACCCCCAAGGATCCACTCAAACAAGCTTACCTGGCCTCGTGCCATTGTGGTGAGCTCTACCCCAAGAAAGAACTGCTGCACCATCCCCCGCAATGTTCTGCTTCCATTTATGAGGCTTTCAGTATCCATTAGGGTTTCGAAGTGGGCAGCCTATACCTTCTTTGTTGTCTGTTTTTAGTCTGGAAGCTCTGCTGAAACCGGCTCACTTGGGTGACCCTGCTGGCATTTGAAATACCAGTGCTGTAACTTCCAGAATCACAGGAAAAGTCATTATACCGACTTTGAACTACATTTACCTTCTTAGGCATGCATTTCTATTTCTAAGATTTCTAGCATTCTAGTTTATTCATATATGTTGTTCTTTTAATGGTGTAACTGCTATAATGGTATATCAGAGATATTAGAGAATGGTAAAACACTTGGGTTTTCTTGCAAGGAAAAATCATAAATATATAATTAATTAAATACTGAACATTCAATATTTTATGGTGCTAACAGGAGAGGGTACTGTGACTATATTACAAATCTAGTCAAATGTGATTATTAGTTATATGACCTGAGGCATGCATGCATAATATATTTATATATATCATATTTATCAAAACTACCCAAAGAGTTTTGGTAAAGGCTAGATTCCCCTTTAATAATTTGTATAGTTACCTTTCAGGAGGACAGGGTAAATTTTGGATCACTAACTACAAGGCCGTAGTTCAAACTCACTAGCAGCTCCTTGGGAGAAAGTGGAGGTAATTTGCTCCTGTAAAGACTTACAGCATTGGCAATCCTGTGTAAGTTGCTATGAGTCAGAATTGACTCAATGAGTGGATTTATATGATTTGGTTAACATTGGTTACATTTTTCACGGTATATCAACATTCTCAATATTTCTGTTCTGGTGATTCCATTTTCCTTAATCTAGTTTATGTGATAGATTTCCCCTTAGGAGCCCTGGGAATATGGTGGGTTGAGAATTGAGCTGCTAACTGCCAGATCGATGGTTCAAAATCAGCAGCAGCTCTTAAGAGAAGGACCCTGTAGCAGCTCTGCCCAGCCCTGTGGGGGCTGCTAGGGGTCCAAAGGAACTTATTGGAGGCAGGTTTGGGTTCACCTTCTTTTACCTTATCTTTGTAGTAAGGTCACTATTGACCATTTGGTTTCCTAGTAGAACTAGGACAGCCCTTGATGCTCTTGAAGAATATGCAAGTGCATCCTTGTGATGGAAAAAAAACCCAATTAATGACAAAGCTTTCCTGGCTTACTTCTCACAATACAGTTCCACTTTTCCTGAAAATGATCCCTAATAAGCCCTGATGATCACCCTGTACCCTTCCAGACACTCTACGGGCTCGGTCCCTCTGAGACCCCCTGCACAAAGCACCAAAACCTTCGGAACCGACTTCTTTGCCTTGAATTCATTTTGCAGTTCATGAAATCCTTCCCTAAAATTCACGATCCACTTAAGAATGGTTGTTTTATGTGGGCAGCTTTCCTGTGCACTTGCTGTGAAGCCTCAGTGATTTGGGAAGATGTCCACTTTTGTTAAAAATTTGGCATTAGCCCTGTTCTAAATTATATTTTCCATGTCCCCCCAATATTTTCAGAGGATACCCCAATGGGACAAAGACAAGTGCCTTGCCTGTACCCATGCACTCATTGCGCAGACGTGGTGAGGTACATTTTGTTTGTAATAAGCCCATGTGTCCATGGACAGGAATCCCGGAGTCATGTGTTTTGAGTTACTTTCATATTTTGTCTTAGCAATTTAGCTCACAACTACAATTTAGCAAGGTTTTGAAGTGGGAGAGATAAACCACTGAGGAAACAATCTCATCTTTTGTCAATCCCTTTCTAATGAACCACCCTCATGCACTGATGGCCAAATGCTCACTTCTAACTTCTTGCCTCTTTCAAGAAATGACCTGACATCTGTAAGATTCACCTCTGTGGAACTTTAGGTCAAACGTTACTTCAACCTTATTTTGCTTTTTAATGCTTTAACGTCATGATACACCAAAAAGCTTGCTCTTGGGGAGAATTTTAGGCAGTAACAAGAAAATGAGGGACATAACTGGGTGAATAGAAATAATTTTTTGAACATAGCTGAGTGAACTTCTATTCACGATCTTACATCCCAAAACTGAGTCTTAGTTTTGGTTCTGGAAGGGACAAAAACCAAAGATATATGGTATATAAATTAGAGATAAGGAGTAAGATATTGTAAGGTTTGATAAGTTGTTTAAGTTGCTTAATGCAAAGTGGATAATCTGAAGTATAAACCCCAACTAAAATCTACATACACACACACACAACACAGGATGAGCATTTCCAGAACATACATTTATATACTGGATGCAGTTCATACTCCCAAGGGAACTTGCCTTTCAATTGATTGACTGCTCAAAACAAATGTAATGGACAAATTCATTGTTTGACTAGGAAACTTAGGGAGAAAAAGAACAAACTTTGAAATCCCATGTATTTATGATGACTCTGGAACCTGTCCTGCTTCTAACTGGTCATGAGGTGTATTCTATAGAATTTGAGTGTGATTCAGATCTCTCAGGAATGCATCATGAATAAATTGTGGGGTGACCTCTATTGCTGATTTTGGCAATGGGCTATTTTAGAGAAAATGTGGATGCTTTGGTCATTTCTTAACAAGTTAGGTACAAATAGAGGAAATTATCTTCTTAAAGACCCTAAGACAGGAAAAATATCTTGTGCAAAATCCTCCAAGATATTCCCATTTAATCTAGAATAAAATAACCACATTTTCCACGGGCTTCCATGGCTCTGCATAATATGACTTTGTCCATCTATATAATCACTGTTCCTCTGGTACATCCCCGACAGAAGTACTGAGATGGCTTCCCTGTTTGTCTATGTAAAGTCTACTCCCTGAAATTCATCTCTACTCCAGTATCTTGAGTCTTTCCATTACTATTGTGGTAATGCTTTCTTTTAGAAGAATTAATATCAGAGTGGTCTCAAGGAGTTAGAGATTAAAGATATCTCAAATGTTCAACTTTTCTAAGATGCTATTCCCTCCATTTCCCCCTCCTCCTATGAGGATATTCCCTTAGGTTGTGGGCTCCATGAGTCACTGCAACATCCCATAGGAACTCACAAAACTTTGAGCAAAGGTCTCTTGATGGTGGGTGCTGCTCAGTTCCAAACCCAAAGGTCGGTAGAAGTGAGCCAAATCCAGGGTCAAGAACCAGAAGTGAAAAATGGCCAAGAGTCACATCAGGTTTTCAAGTTTCTACCAAAGCTCAGCCAAGAAATAGCAGTCTTTCGTAGGGTCCCTGTGAGATGGAATTTCCTTAATGGCAACCAGATAATGTGTAATATCATTGGAGATGAGCTGTGTGATACAATTACTTTTATCCATGAATTCTGACTTTTGTTCAGTTTGCCATTTTTAATGGGTTTAATTTTTTGCCTTTAAAAAATATTGAATGTAGACATCCAGAAAGAAATTTCTCATTGGTTCTTCACTTAAGAAGTCAAAGAATATTCCATTAAAATTCATTTCTCACAATACTAAGTAAAGCAGTTGGTGACAAACACAGGGGTTGTGTCTTAATTTTGTCATCTTAATAACAGGTTTAAAGACAGGAGAATCAGGACAAAAGGGTAATTTTCTCTTAAATTGAAAGGAACCTAAATATTCAAAACAAAGAAGGTGGTTGAGTAGTTAATTACATGCTATCAGATAATGTACAGGCATTTAAAAACATGTTGCAAATGAGAAGGCAAGAGATCATTTTCATAGTTGACAGGATTATCTCAGAAAAACACCTAATTAACTAAAAAAATTAAATGGAGATATAAAATAGCATAGGTAATCCAGGAAAATATACTAACATATTATATGATTTGATAAAGGTTATAATTCATATTAACTAGGACAGAAGAAAAATTCCATAAATGGTTAAGGACCATGAGTGAAGTATTTGGAAAATATACTTTCCCCCAAAACTCTGTACACTTCAGAGAAGCTCTGGTGGTGTAGTGAGTCAGTGTTGCTTTGTAACTGTGAAGTCAACAGTTCAAAACCTCCAGCTGCTCCTGTAGGAAAAGATGAGGCCTTCCTTGTAAACATTACAATCTCAGAATCACATAGGGCCATTCCACTTTGTTTTATAGGGTTACTATGACTCAGGATAGATGGATGGCAATGAGTATAAATATTATACATACTTACATACAAAGATAGATAAATTATGTAAAATTATCACATTAATATGAACTTGGGTATCAATAAGATTCAAATATAGGCTACTGAGTATTGGATATTGACCTGGGGTAAATATCTGTGGCAAAAATCAAGGGACCTGTGAACAAACAACACAATAGACAGGGGAGCAACTAGGGAATTAAAATCAACAACAAGGAGGACGCAGAGATCCTGGAGGTGTTGGAGCAACAGCAATCTAGCTGAGAGGAATTACTAAGCGGTGGTAGTAGAGTGTGCTGGTGGGGCAGGAGGAAGGTGAAAGGAAATGGGAATGATCTAGGAAGCAAAGCTTTGGATAGAGGTATAAGCATAGGTGTGTACATATGTAAATACATTAATTCATAAAAATACAAGTATTGGCCTATGTACATATATTTATATGTCAATACACTGAGGTAGTGGATGGACTTTGGACATCTGCTCAAGCCCTCCCTCAATACAAGAACACTTTGTTCTAAGAAGCTGACATTCTGTGATGCTCACCCTCCTGGCACAATCGCTGAAGACAAAATGAGTGTATTAGCAAATGTGGTGAGGAAAGCTGATGGTGCCCATCTATTAAAAGATACAGCACCTGGGGTCTTAAAGGCTTGAATTTAAACAAGCAGCAATCTAGCAGAGAAGAAACAAGCGCACATGAAGGAAGCACGCTAGCCTGTGTTACCATGTTGTTGGGACTGGGTAACAGGCATCAGAAGACCCATAACAAACAAACAAACAAACAAACAAACCCATATTGTTGAGAATGAGGGGGGCTCAGAGCAGAGACCCAAAGGCCATCTGTAGACAATGGGACATCCACCTACCCAAGGGGTCACAGGGAAGGAAGGAATCAACCAGGGTGCAGTAAACCACTGATGAAACACACAATATTCCTCTGGTTACTGGAGGCTTCCTCACCCCCTACTACCATGACCCAGTGCTGTCTCTCACTTTGGACTAGATCAGAGCATGTACACAGGTACAGTTAAGAGATAAGGGGGTCACAGCACATGGAATCCAGGAACAGGAATGAGAATAGTGATACCAGAAAGTTAGGGGGCAGGGGAGGAGAGAAGGGGAGGAAGAGGGAACTGATTGCAATGATTGACATTTAACCCCTCGCCCCTTTCAAGGGGACAAACAACAGAAACTGTAGGGGAAGGGAGACAGCGATCAGTGTAAGATATTAAAATAATAATTTATAATTTATCAAAGAATCACAAGGTAGAGGGAGGGCAAAAACAGAGGAGTTGATACCAAGGGCTCAATAGAAAGGTAATCTCTAGAAAAGAATGATGGCAACATATGTACAAATATGCTTGATACAACTGATGTATGTATTGTTATAAGAATGTAATAGCCCCCAATAAGGTGATATTTTAATAAAAAAATCAATTGTGCAAACCTACAGCATGGGCAGATGTGATCATTTAAAAAATTAGACATAAATGCCAGCAAAATATAATCGAAAGTAAAATATACATGACAAACATAAAAAATATTTGGCTTATACACGAGAGATCAAAGATCGTGCAGGCACACCTCAGTACTGACAATTGAATCATAAATATTGTACAGGTACACCTCAGTACTGACAACTGAATCATAAAGATAGTATAAGTACACTTCAGTACAGACAACCGAATCATATAGTACAGGTACACCTCAGCACAGACAACTGAATCATAAAGATAGTACAGGTACACTTCAGTACAGACAACTGAATCATAAAGATAGTACAGGTACACCTCAGCACAGACAACTGAATCATAAAGATCATACAGGTACACCTCAATACTGACAACTGAATCATAAAGGTAGTACAGGTACACTTCAGTACCCACAACTGATTCATAAAGATCATACAGGTACACCTCAGTACCCACAACTGAATCATAAAACTTGTGAATCCCTAAGAGAAAATTGCTTTTAAAAATGGAAGCAGATAATTGAAAAAAGCACCATTAAGAATTCAAAGGACAACTCAGTGCATAAAATTTCATTAATAATGAAACATTAAATTAAGACATTTGCAGGATATAATTTTTCCTGTTCAATTGATAAGTCATTTGAAAGATATATACACTACCCATTGTGAGTTAGAGGATGCTACTGCAAGTTTGTTCTTTAGAGGTAATTTGGAGACACAGAAGAGCATTGATATAAGACAAAACAAAACAAAACAACCCTCGTTAGCTTACTCTTTATCCTAGAAGAATATTATAAAGAAAAATTAGAGTTTGGCTAAATCATTTTAATACAACACAACTATGGTATCCTCTGCATATATTACATGAACAATTTTGAAGAAAAGTTTTGAGGGAATAGGAAACAATTCATTACAGACTTTTAAATGGAAAAAGGAAGTTTGTAAACTGTTAGTGTCATAGTGAAATTTTTACTGGTTTTATTATAGCCATACTTATCGGTGACTCACTTTTCTTTTTACCATTTGGTATTATTTTCAGCGTTCTATAATAATTGTATGCAGTTTTATATTGAGAAATTGTGTTAAATGATTATTCTGATATCATATTCCCACAAATAAATAAATAAACAAAAGCTGTGCCATGAGTTGAGTCTGACTCGTAGTGATCCTACAGGATAGGGTAGTGCTGCTCCTCTGGGTTCCAAGGCTATAACTGCTTATGGGAGTAGAAAGCCTCCTTTACCTCAAGAAGAGCAGCCGGTGATTTTGAACTGCTGACCTGATGGCTAGCAGCCCCATACATAACCCACAATGCCTCCAGGACTCCCTTAATATTGTATTAGGTTAGTAAACCTGTGATATAGAGTACATGTCAATTTATAAATTGGAATATATACACATCTACTAATATTTCAAATATATAAATAAGAATCCCAGAGAGAAACTTAAATGCGTGAGTTCTAACAGTAGTTGGGGAGCAACAGAGAACCTGAGAAGGTTTGTGGCCAGGGCCACCATGTGATCAGAAGAGCGGTTGTGAAGCACTTTTCACGAGGGCTTGAACAGCAGTTGGTCTAGTGGGTTATGTGTTAGGCTGCTATCCACAAGGTCAGCTGTTTGAACCTACCAGCCTTTCTGTGAGAGAAAGAAGAGACTTTCTGCTCTTATAATTATGAGTCAGAATAGACTCGATGGTGTTGTTTGCGTTTGGAACAGCAAGTGGAGAAGGGTAACTCAAACTAGGTGTGGTAGTGGGAATGAAATGAAGAGATAGAATTGAAAGTACTTGGACACTGGGTGTGGGACCAGAAGGTGCTAACAACTTTGAGGATTTCTAAAAAAACAAACAAAACCCCAACTCCAAATTCACTGTGTGAGACTGGCTTGATTAGAGATACAAATCCAGTGAGAATTTTTTGTAGGCATTTCCTATACTCATTTAAGAGAACCAATTTAATGTCTGAAGGCAGTGGGCTCACAAACTATGTATTTATACTTCCCAATAAGTATTTCTATCATACATTATATCAATAAGAATAGGTAAGAAATCAATATAATCCTAGTACAGTCAGATCTTAAATACAATTACTAAAATAGTCAAATTAAATAATTTCTTATCTAAACTGTCCTACTCATATGCAATATGGTTTTAGGCTTCTGGGTGTATTAGCCAGGATGGGGTGTTTAGTCGGCCATTTTTACGAAACAGCATGGCCTCAGAAAAGTTCCGGAGCCATTTTCAACCTGAGCTGCCATTAACGTCCATTACCTTCATATGCGCCATTTCAGTTAGGAATAACCAAAGACAACATCTAAGAATCAAAACCTTCACTTCCCATGCCCTTTCCAGAAAATAACCGAGCAAACCACATGGCCATAGTGGACCCTTGGTTAGACAAAGAAGAAAATTTGCCATGGGCAGAGGTCAGACAAGCCTTCTTTCTCCATCTTCATGATTTGTTTCTCCAATATGTTTGGTGCCCCACTCCTGGTACCAAAATGTGTTAGACTGGGTTGACTAGAGAAACAAATCCACTGGCACTCATATGTGTAAGAAATAACTTTATGTCAAGAAACATCCTAGTCCAGTACAACTCCAGTCCATAAGCCCGATATTAAATCCCTCTTCAGACTCATGCAATCACATGCAATGATACAGAATGCTGGCATATCACAGACCAGTGATTGCAAAGTTGCATGGATTCAAGGTTGGTGGAAACATGACAGGGCTCCATCAGCTAGCTCTCAGGGTTAGGAAGCAGGAAACTGAAGTCAGAGACACAGGGTGGGAGGTTCCTGGTACTCCTTATGAGAAGGCCATGCCTACATGAAGGTACCCTCAGGCTGTGTGGCCTGATCGATGGGTTGGATACCACCCCTACACTTGCCTTTATCTTCAAGTGGGCATAACATTATGTAACTACCACACTGACTACCACTGAGTCGATTCAGACTCATAGAGACCCTAGAGGGCAGGATAGAACTGCCCTGTAGATACCTGAGACTGTTAACTCTTGACAGGAGTAGAAGGTCTGATCTTTCTGCCTTATAATTTTATCCAGACTTTACTCCTATGGTTAGCAATAAAAAATTGAATAAAATATACAAAAATGAAATAAAAGCCCTTCTTCTCAAAGAAAAACGTGTGTGGTAATATCTATATGGAAGTAAGATGTTTCATGAAGGCATATCCAACAGCATGCTGTAGGGCGGGAATCCCTAAAATGTTCTCTGAGTAGAGGAGACAGTTCAGAGCACAGCTATGCTAATCTTACTGAAAATATTGAGCCAACATTTAGAAGAAAAGGAATTAGGCAGAAAAGGGGCTCTAGAAAATTCACAGTAGTCCTTTGAATCTTTCCTGAATTATATGTATAGGAAACTTTCTTTTTTCTTTTGTTAATATAGTAGAATCCTGTGTATGGTTTTTGAATGTTACATTCACTTACATGGGATAAGCCTTATTTGGTCAGGGTATAGTATTATATATGTATATAGTTGGATTCAGTGCACCAGAATTTTATTTAGAAGTTTTGTATTTATGTTTATGAGGAATTTGGATCTGTGGGGTTTTTTCCTTGCCCTTCAGCAGAGTAATGCATCATTGAATGCATTATAAATTTTCTCTAAGTGTTTGTACAGTGTTGATATTCTTGAAACGTTTTCTAGAATTTTGCCAGTGAATCAATCTGGACTAGGACTTTAAAAATGTTAGTGTCTGGAAGAATACAATTTAAACTAAAATTTTGTTTTATTTTTTTTAGGTACAATTGTAAGTAAAAAAGTATCACTATTAGGGTGCCAGTTCATATATGCACAAATTTATTCCAAACAAAGCATGCTTTAAACATATCTCTGGGATCAGTGGATGGCTGCAAACAAATTCCCTCAGTAAATACAGTTGTCTTCATTTCATTAGAGTACCTTAAAGGAAAGGGCTACTTTTGTGCATGGGAAAAAGTGGTTTTCAGGTCAGTACTAATAGAACAATTTTCACAAAAATCACCTGGATAGCTTCCTATTGAAGCCTTGCAATATGTGCATGGGAACCTTGCCCCATATAAAACAACGGTTTTTACATGGTTCAAGCACATTAAGGAGGTAAAGAGGACCTGGAAGGTGAGCAAAAAGAGGGAAGACCGACAACCTCCCAGAGTGAGCCACCTGTGGCTGAGGTCCAAAAACTGATGCATGAAGATGGAAGCATTACCACTGGTGCCTTAGTTACAGAAGCTGGGGTAAAGCGTGGGTCAACATTTTGTATTTTAATCAACATCTTGGTTTCAGTAGCTTTTGGCTTTACGCATGCCCCAGGTTTTATGTAAAAATCACCTAACTCAAATAACTGATCTTTTAATCAGTTTTTAAAGCAAGATTGAAGCTACTTAAGGTAAGTTTGTACAATGTCTTGCAGAGTATGCCTCTTCGATTTACCAATATGACCCAGAGGCAAGGTCCAGTCAATGCAATGGCTTTCAGGGGGATTTGCTGTTCCAGTTAAATTCAAGGCGGGGAGGCCATCTCTCAAGGGTAGGGTAATTGTGTTTTAAAACGTCAAAGTAGTAATCTTGATAGATTTTTTTCAAAGGTTACAGAGCTATCTTGGGGATGGTGACGGTGGCCATTAGAAAGATGCTTTAAGAAAATGAAAATAGCACTGGAGAGTAAAAAGGTCAGGAAAGTTCCACTGAGGAATCCCTCCCCCACCCCCCATCCTGACCAAGCATCTGCTCATTCTTCAAGGAAAACAAGGGATTTACTATGATAATTTCACTGGAAAAATTTCTCCATGCACCCTATGGCTTTATCTTGTCCTTCAAACGTCTTGTTTCTCAAATTCACAGACACTTTAAAAGAACATGGTTTGTATCATTTGAGGATGCTAAAATGCCATTTTCACATCATATAAATAGACGAGGACGGAACTTTTTTGAGGAGTGTGAGAGGAATGAAAGTGCCACCTGCAGAAGTGCACACACCTAGATGGAAGATACGTCAAGAAACAATAGCTGTATCTTTTGATGCTTTCTTAAAATAAAGGTTTCTGTGACTTGATAGCAATATTTTTTATCTAACCTCAAACAGAGATACGTAGGTTTATCTATTTATCTTTGAGTGAGTTTTGGCATTTATATGTTTCGAGAAGTATGCCCATTTTATCTGAATCATTAAATTATTGATATGAAATTCTTTATAAAATTCCCTTATTGTTTTAGTTTTTGTAGAGTAGTAATATTTATTTCTCGGTATTCCAGATTTTTATAATTGATATTCACTTCTTTATTTTTCTGATTAAATAAATTCCTAATCTCAGTGACTTTACCAAAGTACCAGCTTTCGGTCTCATTTATTGTCTATTTTAAAAATCATTTTATTGGGGACTTGTACAGCTCTTATTGCAAACATACATACATTCATTGTGTGTCAAGCATATTTGTTCATTTGTTGCCCTCATCATTTTCAAAGTAGTTGCTTTCTACTTGAGCCCTTGGTATTAGCCCCTCATTTATCCACTGCCTCCCTGCTCCCCCCCCCCATGAACCCTTTATAATTTATAAATTGTTATTATTTTGTCATATCTTACACTGTTTGACATCTCACTTTATCCACTTTTCTGTTGTCTGTCCCCCAGGGAGGAGAATATATGTAGATCCTTGTAATTGGTTCCCCCTTTCTACCCCACCTTCCCTCCACCCTCCCGGTATCACCACTCTCACCACTGGTTCTGAGGGGATCATCTGTCCTGGATTCCCTTCGTTTCCAGTTCCTATCTGTACCTATGTACATCCTCTGGTCTAGCTGGATTTGTAAAGTAGAATTGGGATCATGATAGTGGGGTGGGGAGGAAGCAATTAAGAACTAGAGGAAAGTTGTATATTTCATCTTTGCTACACTGCACCCTGACTGGCTCATCTCCTTCTGACGACCCTTCTGTAAGGGGATGTCCAGTTATCTACAGATGGGCTTTGGGTCCCCAATCTGTACTCCCCCTCATTCACAATGATATGAATTTTTGTTCTTTGATGCCTGATACCTGATCTTTCAACACCTTGTGATCACACAGGCTGGTGTACTTCTTCCATGTGGTCTTTGCCGCTTCCCTGCTAGATAGTCGCTTATTTACTTTCAAGCCTTTACGACCACTAGACTCAATATCTTTTGATAGTCAGGCACCATCAGCTTTCTTCACCTTTGTGTATGTACACATTTGTCTTCAGCGATCGTGTCGGGAAGGCGAACATCATGGAATGCATGTTTAATAGAACAGAGTGTTCTTGCATTCAGGGAGTACTTGAGTGGAGGCCCAATGTCCATCTGCTACCTTAATACTAGTCCTATAAATATGTTCACATAGGTCTATTTCCCCATCATCATATGTATATTTACATATGTACATGCCTGTATATAGACCTCTATAAATGTCTTTTGCATTCTAGTTCTTTCCTCTATTTCCTTTACTTTCCTCTTGTCCCACTATCATGCTCAGCCTTCATTTGGGTTTCAGTAATTCCTCTCGGTTACATTGCCCTTGATCAAGCCCTACCAGGCCTCTTAAATCCTCCATGCCACTGATTTTGGCTCACTTGTTGCTCCCTTGTCCCTGGGTTGGTTAATACCACTTCCTTTCCCACATCTGCCTCTCTCCCATGTCCCCCCAGAACCATTGGGCCCATTGTGTTCTCCTTCAGATTGTTTATCTAGCCTATCTATGTAGATAGATCTGCAGAGATAATAATATTCACAGAAAAGAAAGACAGAGCAAAACAAAGCAACAAAAGAAAACAAAACAATGGCAAACCAATGGCAAAAAAAAGGAAAAGCCTATAAATATTTCAAGGTCTATTTATTGACCTTTAGTAGTGTTTTCTGGTGGAGTGTGATGGAGTGCCACGCTCTGGCCCCCAAATCTAATTTTGGTATTCCCTCGGGACTTCCTTGTTCTGCTTCCCTTGTTGTTCTGTTGCATGCCCGTAGTGTTTTGCCTTGGTGTGGTGGAGTCAGATCGGGCGCAATTCCAACCCTGTGTCTCCAGTGTTGTCCTCTGTAGGGCTATGAGTCAGTGAGAGATGTCGTGTCTCATAGCGGGGGGCCATATGGTCCTCTCTGTGTATTGGCTGCTCTGAGCAGAGATATCGTCCTCAAGGCTTGGTGGGCCAGGATGTGCTCCACTTTCTCTTCCTCCCCTTCATTTGATCCCTTGGGCTCTGATCAGACATGTCCCTCTCCCTGAGCGGCAGCTCAGTGCTGTCCTCTGAAATAAATTATTCCAGGGGGAGGGGCAGCTGTCCATGTAGTTGGGATTGGGACTAGTCCCTCAGACCTCTCTGTTGGTTCCCTGCTTCATGACAGTGTGTTGCATTCACATCTTGGAGCACTGGGTTGAAGCCTGGTCCCTCTTTCCCTGTGGAGATATAAACAATGCCCTCCCCTTGGGTGAGTTAGTGGCCTGTGCCCTTGCTACCCATCTCTCTCTCTTTTTTTTCCCTCCCAACCCCCCTCCTTTCTAGGTGGCTACCATATGTACCCCTGGATTTGGTCTGGCCCCTGCTGTACTACCTGGTCCTTACCCCAGGAATGTTTGTATGCAGTAGCTTTTTCACTATACCCCCTTTACATTGTTTTTAAGCTTGCCTCAGCAGAATCATTTTGTACTTATCCTTTTGTGCTTGGCTTACTTCGCTTAGCATGATTTCTTCCAGTTATTCCCATGCGGCGATATGCTGTGTGCGTTTATCACTGCTCTTTAGCGATGTGTAGTACTCCATTGTATGCATGTACCACAGTTTTTTAATACATTCATCTGTTGATGGAAATTTGGGTTGTTTCCAACTCCTTGCAATTGTGAACTGTGCCGTGATGAACATTTGAGCACAAATGTCTGACCATGGTTTGTTTCTTGCCTCTTCTGGGCAAATGCCCAGTAGGGGGATTGCTGGGTTGTATGGTAGCTCAATTTCCATCTGTTTTAGAAATCACTAAATTGGTTTCCATAGTGCCTGTACATACCTACAGGTTCACCAGCCATGGACGAGAGTTTCTCTTGCATCACAGCCCCTCCAAAACTTGTTGCTTATTGTCTATTTTTTTTTAAGGAGCCCTGGTCGTGCAACAGTGAGTATTTGGCCACTACATGATAGTTTGGCAGTTCGAGCTGACAAGTGGATCTATGGGAGAAAACACCTGTCAATCTGATTCTGTAAAGATTGTTCAGAATCAGTTTGATTCACAGTGACCCCATGTACAACAGAATCAATCAGTGCCCAGTTTCGCGACAGCTCACTATTGTTAATCACCATGTTAATCCATCTTATTGAGGGTCTCC
The DNA here is from genome assembly GCF_050624435.1 of Tenrec ecaudatus. Lineage (NCBI taxonomy): Eukaryota > Metazoa > Chordata > Mammalia > Afrosoricida > Tenrecidae > Tenrec > Tenrec ecaudatus. The sequence continues at coordinate 55,822,546 of NC_134542.1, forward strand.
CTTTTTATGCCGTACCTCTACTTCCCCAAGCATGGCGTCCTTCTCCAGGGACTAGTACCTCTTGACAGTGCATCCAAAATCCATCCTTTTCAAGAGCATTCTAGCGATGCTTCTTTCACGAGAGATTTACTTGTTCTCCTGGCAGCTCACAGTCTATTCGAGAGTCTTCTCCAACCCACAAATTTTACAAATGCGCATTTTTTTCTCTGGGTTCCTTATTCATGGTTCAGCCTCCACAGGCACATAAAAAACCGGGGAATTCCATGGTTTAGGTCTCATGAACTGTCAATCGAGAAAACCGTCAGGAGCAGATCTACTCTACTCTGTCTTCCAGGGGCTCCATGAGGCAGACCTGCCTCGATGGCACTAACAACAACATTGTTTGGGGTTTTCTATGGCATAAAGTTCTGCTCTGATATTTATGTCTTATTTAGAATTACTTTGCCTTTAATTTGCACTACTGTAATCTTGTATCTTAATAGGTAATATCCAAAATTAGGTTCGAATAAGCTCTCAATATTAGCTATCTATTTACCTCCCTTAACAGGCAAGTTTTCCTGTAAGGAGAAATACAACTAGATCTGGCTTTCCGAAGAGTATGGAGACCCAGCTTGCAAGTAGATTTTTTCCCCTCTTAGCAGCCTGTAATAGCTAGTGCTCATACTCAGTCTTATGCTTTTTTCCTCTGAGAAAATTTGCCATGTGTTGGAAGCTTGCTAAATGGTTCCGTTCGCATTCCTTTTATGTCCACATTCTCTTGTTTTTCTTCTGAAAATGCACAGGCAGCACAGCATCAATTTCCCTCATATCATTATATCATTCTCTCTCTCTCTCTCTCTCTCTCTCTCTCTCTCTCTCACACACACACACACACACACACACACACACACACACACACACACACACACACACCCGCTCCATTCCTTTCACATGCACACATGCAGGCACACCACTTTCACCTTATGTTTCAGTCCCCCAAGGATGCATGAGGCAGGCTCTGTGCAGCTGCCGCTTTCTCTGGTTAGCTTGGCAGGTGCCTCCTGCGTGGAGTTGCTAGGAGAAGGTGGAAAAGCATGATGGCAGCGGTAGTTGATGTACACGTTCTTTCAGTAGCAACCTGTGGAGCTCTGTCGTCTGTCTTCTCTATGGCTTTGTATGTTGCTTTCTCTTTGTTGTCATTCATTTTGCTCCCATTTACTGTTAGAGCATGGTATATTTCCTAGGGTGGATTCGGGATCAGTTAAGAGACAAAACCCTTGGCTTTTAACAGGCACTTTTTTTTCTCAGGGTGGTGCTGCTGATACGGCTTCCTCCCATCTGTTTTCTCATCACATCCTTCCGTGGCTTGAGAGGGATTCATCCTCTTCTGGAGTGCTAGTCATTCACGTTTCTCTGGTTCATCAGGCATCTCACACACTGTTGGACTCGGGTGTGCTTCTGTGCACTGAGCAGTAACAAACGAGCTGCTTTGGGGGAGAGCTTGAGGGCTCAGTGGGTCAGTAGTCCAGTGGCAGGCTCACTTGTGCTGATTGTTCCTGTGAGGTCAGAGAAACTGTTTACACTGCTGTCTCTTGAGGGGGGTGGTGTGGGGAGCAGGGACTGTCTGTCAAAGGGACTAGTAATCTTGCAGAGGGTTCCCTCAGCTTTGTAAGTCTGCAATGTTTTGATCGCTGAGAGATGCTACTGTATATCTGTGTGGGCTCGTAGTGGATTGAAGAATACTTGTTCTCGCTGCTGCAGCTGACGCGCACTCTGTTGCCCCAGGAGCATCACCATGGGGTCTACTGCTACAGAAACGGAAGATTTGGAAAACACTGCTTTTAAGTACCTTATAGGAGAGCAGACTGAAAAAATGTGGCAGCGGCTGAAAGGAATGTGAGTAAGCGCTTTGCTCTTCAGTTCTGTGTCTTGATTTCAATTCTGTGTCTTTATTCCCCTCACCCCTTCTCTCAAAGATTTGACTATTAACATGACAAATTGTGCATGTTACCTGCTTTTGTGCACTAGTGTTTCCTTTGGAATGTTTTTCTCCTAAAAGAATATACTATGCCAATCTCAGCTAACAACTTGCTTGAGGGATTTGCAGATACATTTTCTGTACAGTAACTCTTCGAGAAGTCACCTCATTATAAGACTGTTATACTCTATGACTTCTTTGATATATTCTCTATGTGTTATCAAGATGTGTGGCTTAGACAGGCAGAAAAGTAAGTAGGAAAGTGGCTGGCTAGCATGGTAGGGTACTTGCAGAAATAAAATTTCCTTGACGTAAGTAATTACTGGTGTGATTTCTGTGATTAATTTTTGAAACACAGGACAGGGTGCATGCAATAATAAATTATAACTCATCTGCTTTTCTTTGACTGTAATAATATTGCTATATGAAAAATATGTATATGTGTTAAAAATTTTTATTAGTATAGGATACTTATTGGAAAGTTCAGCTTTCCATTAGCTGGCTCACTTTGAGATGGTATAAAATGGTGCTTAGTAAGGTAGGTCAAGAGTTAGTTGTTCTCATGTCAAGCATGAGGTGTAAGTACATTGGGACCTGGGCTTATGAATAGCCACCTCACCGAAAACGCATACTTGTCCTGTAATATGATGCCAATTTGCCCTCACTTTGGAAGATGTAAACCAGCTCCTCCTTGCAGTAAGTGTCGCGCTGCAATCACCTTCACTTCTGTGCTTGCAGCTTTTAAATAACCGAAAAGGGCTCATGTTTTTTCCTTTCACCGAGGAGGCTGAAAAAGATAGATGTCTGTGTACTTTTTCCAAGTTAGCTACAAAGTTGACTTCAAGACAGGGAGATGGGTCTTATTAATAACCTGGGGACTGCCTGAACCTGTTACCTTTGGTTGCGATGCTGTGCCCCTTGCTATTTGTGTGTGTGTGTGTGTGTGTGTGTGTGTGTGCGCGTGCTACTAATGTAATATTCTAGTGTGCGATACTTACTTTGCTTCATTTCACATGTACCATGATGTAAAAAGCAAATAAATATTTAGATAGAAATGTGAAATATGAATAGTTAAAGGCCACTGAAATCATTTGTATATTTACAGTTTTCAAATAAAACAGAATTACTTTTCTGTAACCATACCTGAAGTCATTTTATACCATAGAAAAGGGTGATTTTCTTGAATCCCTGTCACAATGTTCTGCTTACATATAGTTTTAGAAGATGCAGTATCTGAGTTAATGTCACGTTTTGATATCTATGATATTTTTAAATGAAAAATATCACCAAACTTTATGTAGAGATGAAAATTCCATCATTTTTCTCTTTGTCCATTTGAATGGACTTAATGATGTTGCTATCATTTAGGCAATATTCCCTGTACATTTTCCTAGTATTTGAAGAGCTCTAGGACATTATAGTGTACCAACGAATTACTATAAGAGCTTACAAATACTGCAAATATCTAACAGAATAGCTTTTTGAAAGGGACCCATCTTTAAAATTATTTGAACAAATTATAAGGAGAAATCTGGATTCAAGTTTGACTGAAGAAGTAGAAATTACAGCTTTGGAGTAAGATCGTTTTCCAGAAAAACAATTTATCTTTAAAAACAAGTAATAGCCCCCAGAATTTAATAGCAGAGATGCAAATTAAGCATTACCAGCCATCTGATGATTTGAGAATGAACATAATCAGTGTGTAAATATCTAGACCAGAAGGATCCCTCCAACCTATTTCAGATGTTCAGTGTTTCCCTCAGCTGTGCAGAGGGTGACGAGCCGGAACCTACCGGATTGCATCTAACGACATTTGAGAAGTTTTTCTTCTTTTTCCTTTTATAGGATGATAATCCTATTTTATTTGTATTTGTTCTATTTTTTAATCATTGCTTGAAGGTGTGCAGGTCAAAATATAAGAAATTTGAAAGTGTTGTTCAACACTTTAGCACTAAGTTATCTGACTTTCACTCTGTCAATTGTTCTCAAAGACCTACTTGCTGTTTCAGGAGAGGGTGCAGACACATTCACAGTAGATCTTCCTGAGTGGATGCTGAGCTTGGATGTAGGGCTAGAGAACATTAAATGTGGGCACTTCCTAAATGACTTCTGAGTTGTATTCATGTAAATCTAGAGGACAACCATTTTAGGTGTAAAAACTGAATGGACCAGATTTCTCTTTCCAGAAGCGATCATTATTATTGAACTAACTGGACTGACATCTATTGTAGCGCAAAGTAGTCGTTTGCATTTTGGCACGATCACTTTAACTTGTACTTTGACTTAAGACAGCGCCAGTGTGCTAGGTTTAGAATTGTCAAAATAAGAAGCTCTAAATCTAATATCTGCATGACTAATGACAACCAAATTGTTTAATTATGGTCTTTAGTATAGTCTGCATTCAAAGCACGGATATGAGGGACTCCCTGCTTCATTGCAGAAATTTTCTTGCCTGTTTGAAATGCAATATTGAATCAAACAGCATTTTACCTTTTAAAAATTGCTCATCTTGGGGTTCTATTTTTTAAGTATTGACCATTGAAAGCATGCTATCAAACAATTTTTGCAGTTTTCTTAGTTTTGCTAAAATGGATGTAGTTAAGGCCTTTAGATAGCTGTTTGAAAAGTGGTTTTTTAAATATGGCCATTTTTACAAATGCATTCATTTATTTCAATAGACGATTTTACTTTGAATTACCGATATATAATTTTTGAGGTTAAACTGAAATAGAGACCAGGGGGAAAGTTAAATAATAATTATTCAACTGTACCCTACACATGGAAGTGATGGCCTGTGACAGGAAAATGGGTCTTTAGAAATAACTCTTTATGAACATTATTGTATGAGGGGATTTGAAAAAGTTTATGGAAAAATGGAGTTAATTGATAATGGAATTTTTCAATGAACTTTCAGAACCTCCACCATATAACATTTTAGAACACTGCTTTGAGTTCATAGAAATAATTTTGTAACATGTGAAAAACATTGGTAAATGAAATTAAAAACTCAATTTTTATCTACCTTTTTATTTTATTTCACTGAACTCCTTTTACGGTCCTGGCATGTAATATGTGAGACATCAATCATGTAAAGTGATGGGCCAAGGAATCCTAGAGCAAAGGCGAAACAGTTTCCTACTTCCATTCTACTGCTGAGTTCTGTATGTCTTCCTGATAATTTTCTTTTTATAGATATGGTTTTTAAAATTTCACCTTTCTTTAATCCATCTTATACCACTATTATGTCACCCAGCTTGAAAATTTAGATTGTACACTTGCACCTGATCACCTACAATGGTAGAAATATTAGTAAATGACTATGGTATCAAGTCCCTCATAAACTCCATTTCAAAAGAACTCAAAAGTACTTGGCCATAAGTTATCAATTGTTGAGGACCTGGGAAAATGTCTTCCCATTCCTCTGTCACCTCAACACCCGATTCAGAAGTTCCCTGCAACTCTGGGTCCAACGCTAACTCCTATGGAAAGCTTTTCTACACCAGCCTTGCAAAAAACATCTTACTGTTTCCCATATCAAGGTTGACTTGAAGCTATTAGATGATATTTTCCTTTGGGTAGCAAATAATAATAAATAAATAAATAAATAATGATCTCTTTTTTTTCTTCTTGAGCATAGAAAGAGTTCCACAACTGTAGATTTGACAAAAAACCCCACATGTTTAAAGGCACTGGTTCTCCTCCAGCTAGTTGATATCACTGTTCTAATCAATAGACCCAAGAGATGACAACCTTTCTAGAAAACTCTAACAAAGAAGAAATTCCAGTGAAAGCCACATGGGATGAGAGGAAATTCTACATCAAAGTATTGTCTTAGTTGCTTTAAAGAAGACAATTCTAATTACTCAAACACCGTACATAGTTGACAGACATGTGAATGACTCACTATGTCATAGTACGTACTGTCAATGTCTTCAGATCTGATAAATGGAGGCCTACCGACAAGCCAAACACGGCCACCCAGCCAGTTCTTGCTACCAGTGACTCTATAGGACAGACAAGAACTGCCCTGGAGGGTTTCTGAGACTATAACTCTTAACAGGAGACCAGCTGGTAGTTTCAAACTACTGGTTTTGTGGTTAGCAGCAACACATAACCTACTACATTACCAAGGTTCCTTTATATATACATGCCTGGGGTAAAGTTTAACTTACAAAGTATGTATAGTAACAGATTGACAATAACTAATAATAATTCACTCCCTTCCACTGAGTCAACTCTGCCTCAGTGATCCTATAGGACAGAGTAGAATGCTCCTGCAGGTTTCTGAGAACTGTAACACTTTACAGGAGTAGAAAGTCTCATCTTTCTCCCATCGAACGGGAGCTTAGCGGCTTAATGCCCAATCCATGTCGCTACCAGGGCTCCTATGAAAATTTCAGGTTAGAAAATAATTTAACATAGATGAGTGATTTTTTAAAAATCATTTTGTTGGGGGTTCTTACAGCTTGTATAACGATCCATTCATCCACTGTGTCAAGCACATTTGTACATTTGTTGCTGTCATCCTTTTCAAAACATTTTCTTTCTACTTGAGCCCTTGGTGTCAGCTCCTCATTTTTATCGTCCCCCCCCACCCTCTCATCCTCATGAACCCTTGAAAAATTATAAATTATTATTTCATATCTTACAGTGATCACTGTCTCCCCATGTTTCTATGTTCATTACCCTGGGTGTGTGTGTGGGGGGCTATATGTTGATCATTGTGATTGGTTCCCCCTTTCTCCCCCCACCTTCCCCCTACCCTCCTGGTATTGTTATTCCCATTATTGGTCCTAGGGATTTATCTGTCTTGGATTCCGTGTGTCAAGAGTGCTTATCTGTATCAATGTACATGCTTTGGTCTAGCTGGATTTGTAAGGTAGAACTGGGGTCATGATGGTAGGGGGATATATTTATATGTTAAGTATTAAGGTAGCAGATGGACATTGGGCCTCAGCTCAAGTACTCCCTCAATGAAAGAACACTTTTTTCTAATAACCTGGCATTCTGTGATGCTCACCTTCCCAACATGGCTGCTGAAAACAAAATGGGTGCAGAAGTAGATGTAGTGAAGAAAGCTGATGGTGCTGACTATTAAAAGCTATAGCATCTGGGATCTTAAAGGCTTGAAGTTAAACAAGCGGTCATCTTAGCAAGGAAGCAACAAAGCCCACATGGAAGAATCACACCAGCCTGTGTGATCATGAGTTGTCGACAGGAATAGGTATCAGACATCAGAAGACCTACAGCAAACAATCATATTGACGCGAACGAGGGAGGCCGGAGTGGAGACCCAAAGCCCATCCATAGGCAATTGGACATCCCCTCACAAAAGGGTCAAGGGAAGGGTCGAGCCAGCCAGGGTGAAGTATAGCACCAATGAAACATACAACACTCCTCGAACTGAATGATTTTAACAATGCAGACACAGATCGCCGACTCTCTGCCAGCCCACACATATATCTGTATTGTCAAGGTCTGTCATTATGCACATGCCATTTAAATTATCCTAAGATTTTTCTTTTCCACTTGATTGGTAATGGACATGAGCATATGCATGAAAGAATAAACCGAAGAGAACCCACTACCATTGCTCTTCCCTGGTCCGCTTCATGGTGACGCTCTAGGACAGTGGACTGGTCCCCAGGCTTTCAGGCTGTGCATCTTTATGGAGGCAGGCGGCCTAGTTTTTCCCTTGCCAAACAGGACAGTGGGTCTGCAGGGTCTGACTTGCCTAACACTAGCTATCATGACCGCTCATGGAACAGAAAGGGAGACGGAAGGAAGAACGCTATGAAAATCCTTCACGAAGTTCCATTATGCTGTGTAGTTGGACAGAGCAGTGCACTGTTGAGACAAGCGATAAAAAATGCAACATGCAGGCGCGGTTAGTGTCACAGTCCCCAGGTGGAGTTGTGGTTTGGGATAAATAAACAAGATAATAGATGCTCTAAGTCAGAAGCAAATGTGACTTTTTTACTCTCCTACGTAAACCCTTCAATCCCTCCCGTACCCTCTTCCCAAAGTCTTCCAGGACTTCTATGCACCTGTTTGATCTCCGCAGCCTCCTCTCCCGCCTCTCCTCTGCGCCCTGCTCTCTGCCAACTTCAGAGGCCTCTTTCCTTGCCCAAAGAAAAAAGGGCTTCACTCCCTGCTTGTCTGTCTTTACTCAGTTTCTTCGCTCTTTGCAGGGGAACCCCTTCTTTCCACTCTCTCTGCTAGGGGTGGCCCGACTAATTAGGAGGTATGGGGTCATGGACTGCACTGGGTGACACTGTCACCAAACTTATCATAAAACCTTTTTGGCAACGTTTCAGCAGAAATTTAGACATATCCCTGTACTTAATTCTGACAACAAAACTTTTTTTTCCTGGTAAGTTCAGCATGCATGTTGTTGTTGTTGTTGTTGTTAGGTGCCCTTGATTTGGTTCTAATCCATAGGGAGCCTGTGCACACCATCCTCACAATTGTTCTGATGTCTGAGCCCATGGTTGCAGCCACGGTGTCAATGCATCTTGTTGAGGCCTTCCTCTCTTTTGCGGTGCCTCTACTTTCCCAAGTGTGATGTCCTGCTCCTGAGCTTCGTCTCCTCTGAGATGTTCAGAATATGTGACATGAAGTCTCACTACACTTGCCTGTAAGAAGCATTCTGGCTGTACTTCTTCAAAGGCAAACTTGCTTGTTCTTTTTACAGTTCATGGTACTTTCAATACTGTTCACCAGCACTGTAATTGAAATGCATCAATTCTTCTTCAGTCTTCCTTATTCTTTGTCCAACTTTCAAATGCATAGGAGGTGATTGTAAATAAGGTGGCTCGGGTCAAGTGCACCTTAGTCCACAAAGAAACATCCTCGTTTTTCAACACTTTAAAGAAGTCTTGTGGAGCATATGTGAGGGGGTTTCAGAAAGCTCATGAAAAAAAAAGAATTAAAAGATAATGCAATTCTCCATAAACTTTTTGAGATGTTTCCATAGGTGACAATATACCTACCAGGCTAAAACTCCACTCTTATGTAGCATATTCTGTTGTTTTGGTTCCTGCTGGTGTTTTGTAATCACTGATTTGTCCAAATGTCTCATGATTTACCTACATAAGACATTTTAGCAGTTACTATTTGTGAACCTACAGGACTAACTGTTTTTGAGAATGAAGTAGTAATTAGAGAAAAGCCAAAAATGACTTGCCTCTGTCACTAATGATGTTGTAGTTAATGCTGTAGTTCAATGTAGATTTTGCAGAAAATTTGCTGGTATAATTTATATAATCTAAGATATATTAAATATAAACACAACTATATCATGTATTATTTTAGCATTAAAATAATGAACACTGTGCTCGCTTCGGCAGCACATATACTAAAATTGGAAGGATACAGAGAAGATTAGCATGGCCCCTGCGCAAGGATGACACACAAATTCGTGAAGCATTCCATATTTTTAGTCAAAGTCATGTGCATTTGTATGCACATATTGCTATGTCAGCAGGTCCACCTAGACAAGATAGGCTGGGCAAATAATGAGAGAAGAAAACAACAGGACCAATGGTCCTGGAGGGACATGAGAGCGTGGGAGGTAGGGGAAGGGAGGAGGTGTCGCCCAACACAGGGACAAGGGAACAGCGAATGGTTCAAAACCAGAGGAGGGAGGGGAGGGGAGGATTGGTAGTGACCAAGAGCAAGGTAACTGAGAGGAATTACTGAAACCAGAATGAAGGCTAAACATGGTAATGGGTCGGGAGGAAAGCGAAAGGAAATAGAGGAAAGGAGTAGGAGGCAAAGTGCATACAGAGAAGCCTAAATACAGACATGTACATATGTAAATATATTTATGATTATGGGGGCAATAGATTTATATGCATATATTTATAGGTTCAGTAGTAGGGTAGCAGATGGACATTGGGCCTCCTCATGCATAATCCCCCAATACAATAGCACCTCGCCCTGCTAAACAGTCATTGCAGGATACCCATCTTCCCGACATGATCACTGAAGACAGACGTGTGTGTAAGCAAATGTGGTGAAGAAAGCTGATGGTGCCCAGCTATCAAAAAGATATAGCATCTGGGGTCTTAAAAGCTTGAAGGCAAATAAGCGGCCATCTAGCTCAGAAGCAACAAAGCCCACAGAGAAGAAGCACATGGCCTAAGCGAATACAAGGTGTTGAATGGACCATGTAGCAGACACCAAGGAACAAAAACAATCATTGTGTGATCACCTTCCTCACATAATCGCTGAAGACGAAAGTGTGCATAAGCAAGTATGGTGAAGAAGGCTGATGGTGCCTGGCTACTGAGAGCTATAGCGTCTGGGGACTTAAAGGCTTGAAAGCAAACAAGCGGCCATCTAGCCCAGAAGGAACCGAGCCCACACGGAAGCAGCACACCAACATAGGTGACCATGAAGGACAGAGGAGACCAGGTCTCCAACAACAAAGGTGGGGTGGTGGTGAGAATCACATCACCGTGAAAGAGGGGGAGTGCATGATGGGGACCCAATGCCCATCTGTAGACAGCTGGACACCCCTTCCAGAGGGGTAGTGAGGAGGAGATGGGCCACTCAGGGTTCAGTGTAGCAACAATGAAACTCAAAACCTTCCTCTAGTTCCTGAACGCTTCCTCCCCTCCCAATCATCATGACCCCAATTCTACCTTGCCTTGCAGACCTGGTTATACCAGAGGATGTACAGCGGTGCGGTGCAGTGGGGATCTGGAGGCACAGGGAATCTAGGACAGACAAACCCCTCAACACCAGCGGTGGGAGTGGCGACACCAGGAGGGAAGGGGGTGTAGAAAGGGAGAACCGATCTCGGAGATCTATGTGTAACCTCCTCTCTGGGAGATTGTCAAGGGGGAGGCGGGTGAGGGGAGACGCCGGGGAGTGTAAGATAAGATATAATAATTATTTATAAACTATCAAGGGACCAGGTGTGGGATCGGGGAGGGAGGGGAATGGGGGTAAAAAGGGAAACCGAGCTGATTCCAGGAACCCAAGTGGAAGGTGAATTATGAGAATGACGAGTGCAACGAATGTATAAGGGTGCTTTGCTCAATTGATGTATGTACAGACTGTGATAAGAACCTTATGAGCCCCAATAAAAAGATTTAAAAAAATAATGAACACTAAGGTTATGAACATTGCTAAGGACCCGGTGTGGTCTGATTGGAGAGGATGTGCATCTAGTGACATCACTCTTCCTCAAGAGGTTTGGAGCTGTGTGGGGTATTTTGGGTTGCTACACTCACTGGGAAGTGTGTCTGCATTTCAAGCTTTATGTTTATTTTTTTAGTGATTATCATGAGCTAGTAGGTAACACTTAAATATAATATGATGCATACTTTAAAATCAACAAATGCATAAAGATTGGAATCATATAGTGGATCTAACTGAAAGTGAAAAGATTGGTTTAGGTTCCAAAACATAAAAGTAAACCAACCTACAATTGTCAGGTTACGTCTGACTCACAGCAACCATGCCAATCAGAGAGGCTGGGTCTGCCTGCTCCATGCAGTTTCCTAGACTGTCAACGATGCCTTGTCTTTCTCCTGGATCAGTCAGTAGATCTGCATCGTGAACTTTGGGGTTAGTCGCTCAATGCTTACCCCACTGCGCCACACAGCACCTGGTAGGTACCGAGCTAAATAGGCGTACATGCACAGATCTAGAGGTTTAGTAGTTACAATATTAATTTTTGGTGTGCTCGGGGAGAGAATTCAATCTACAACAGCTCCATAGTGACAAATGTGTCGCATGGAACTTGAATTTAAAAACAGACCTGGCCTGCAGGGCTGACCCCAATCCCAACCATGGACTCCCTCTCCTCCCTGACCCCAAGAAGAATGCACTTCAGAGGACGGCACTGGGGCTACAGCTTGGGGAGAGGGGCGCGTGTGATCAGAGCACACGGAGAAATGCAAAGGGATGGAGAGGGAGGAGAGGACATCATGCCCACCAAGCTCTGAGGACGATATTCCTGCTCAGCGCAGACAACGCACAGGGAGGACAGTAGGGCATCCCGTACTGAAACCATGGCACTGTGGGGGACAGCACTGGAGACACAGGGCGGGAATAGTGCACGGTCTTGCCCCATCACGCTGGTGCGAGTCACTGAGGGCATGCGGCAGAGCAGCAGGGGGAGCAGACTTGTGAAACCCCCGGGGGAATACCGAAATTGACTTTGGAGACAATCTGTGGCACCCCATCAGACTTGACTGGAAAATACTCAGAAAGGCCAACGAACAGACCTTGTACTATTTATAGGCTCTTCCATTTTTGTCAGTAGCATTCTTTTTGTTATTGTTCCTGTTTTTTGTTTTGTTTTTTGCTTGTTATTGTTTTGTTGGTCTTGACTTCCTTTGTTGTTTTATTTGTCTTTGCCTATTTTTGCATTTATTAATGTTTCTGCATGCCTATCAGATAAAATAGGCAGGATTAATAATTCTGAGATGGAAACAGTGGGACCAATGGTTCTAGGGGAAAACGAGAGAAGGGAAGGTGGCAGAAAGGAAGGTGGGGGTGGGGTGGGGAAACAACCCAGGGACAAAGGAACAACAAGTGAACTAAAATCAATGGAGAGAAGGGTATAGGATGTCTAGTGGGGCTTAATTAGGGCAACTCAGCAGCAAGGAATTACTAAACCTGAATGAAGGTCAAACATGATGGTGGGACAAGAGGAAAGTAAAATGAAATAGAAGAAAGAACCAGGAGGCAAAGAACATTTATGGAGCTATAAATGCAGACATATGCATATGTAAATATATATATATATATATAACAAGAGGGAAATAGAACTATGTATTCATATCTATATGTTAAGAATTAAGGTTGCAGATGGATATTGGGCCTCGACTCAAGTACTCCCTGAATACAAGAACACTTTCTTCTAACAATCTGGGATTCTATGATGTTTACCTTTCCAACACGATTGCTGAAGACAAAATGGGTGCATAAGCAAATGTGGTGAAGAAAGCTGATGGTGCCCAGATATTAAAATATATAGCACCTGGGGTCTAAAACGCTTGAATTTAAACAAGTGACTATCTAGCTGAGAAGCAACAACACCCACATGGAAGAAGCACACCAACCTGTGGGATCACGAGGCATCCATGGAATCAGGTGTCAGGCACCGAAGATCCAGAACCAAACTATAACCAATGTGAATTGGGTTGGGGGGCACCATGGAGTGGAGACCCAATGCCCATTTGTAGACAATTGGACAGCCCCTCACAGAGAGGTCACAGGGAAGAAATGAACCAGTCACGGTGCAATATAGCACTGATGAAACACACAACTTTCCTCTAGCTTTTTGGTGCTTCCTTCCCCCCACTATCATGGCCTCAATTCTACATTACCAATTGGATTACACCAGAACATGCACACTGCTACAGATAAGAGCCCACAACACAGGGAATCCAGGATTGATAAACCCCTCAGGGTTAACAATTAGAGTAGAGATACCAGGAGGATTAGTGGAGGGTGGGGGGAGCAAGGGGAAATCGATCACAAGGATCAACCTATACTCCACTCCCAGGGGACAAACAATGGAAAAGTGGGTGAAGGGCGACAGAGGACCATATAAGATATGAAAATAACAATCCATAATTTATCAAGGGTTCCTGAGGGAGGGCAGGTGAAGGAGGGAGGGGGAAGAAATGGAGAGCTGATATTGGGCTCGAGTGGGACAAGAATGCTTTTAAAATGATGATGGCAGCATATGTGCAAATGTGCTGGACACACTGGATGAATATATGGATTATGATGAGATGTAAGAGCCCCCAATTAAAGTTTTTCTTTAAAAAAAGAACCGAGAGGGGTGTGAGTAAAAGAGTAGTAGAGAAGAGAGACTGCAGCCTCTCCCCATGTAACATGTCCTTTACGATGTCAATACTGACACAGTGTATGTATGTATTGTGATTAGAGCTGTATGAGCCCCCAGTAAAATGATGAAAACACAAAACCAAGCAGACCTGACTTCCAAAGCAAAAAAAGGGAAAAGGTTCTCAGAATGGTTATGAAGAAAGGTTAGCAGGACCTAGAGTGACTTTCAAGCTTAGTCTTCGGCAATGACTTGTAGCAGTTAGATGCATTACCACCAGAGATGTCTGTTCTCATCAGTTGAACTTGTGAATAACATACATTATATCAAAGCAAGGAATTAAGGTTGCAGATGGAATACGAGATGCAGATTACTAATCAGGTAAAATAAGATTAGCTTGTATTGCCCAGGCAGGTCTAAGACAATCATAAAAGCCTTCTAATATGGAAGAGGGAACTCTAAGAGGTCAGGGTCATGGGATGTGAGAAGGACATGATTAGCAGTTGATGACTCTGAGCATGGCAGAAGAGTGAGGTCAAGAATGTGGGCAGCCACACGAAGCTGGACACCCAAGAAACCATTCTCTTATACAAGTGCCTGGAGGAACACAGACCATTGTCACCTTCTTGGTCCAGTGCGGCAGTACATTTCTGAGCCACAGAACTGTTCGGTAATGACATTGTGTGGTGGTGTTTCAGTCAGGAAGTTTGTGGTAATTTGTTATTACAGCTATAGGAAACTGATGATCCTTTTCTCTCCCTCTTCCTCCTCCTCCTCTTCCTTTCCTCTCGGCTTTCCTCCCTTCTCTCTCCCCTCTGTGTTTGTTCACACACACCCACACACCCACACCCACACACCCACACACCAGCTTCTGCCCTGATGTCATTCTATGGTACCCTGGAATTTGATCCTCCTGACTCTCAGCTATTACACCGCCCACCTTTAGCTCACACTGATTTTTGGCTCTATCTACCCCGGTCACTAGTTACCCTAGCATGCACTGAGATTGGGAATATATAGTGAATTTGTTTAAAGTGTGAGAAATAATGTTTACACTGTTTTTCTAGGAAATCATTAATCAATCTCAGTCTCAATCTTCACATTGTTGTGTATGTGATTTTTCATGGATTCATCAGGCAAATAAGTTATTAAAAATCTGCTTTTTAATCATAATTAATTTGGTTTTAAGCCAACCACTTCTTCAAAATACGAAAACCTGTTTTGGTGCATAGTTTAAGTATCAATCCTTATTTAACCTTAAGGCTAAGGCTTTCTAGAAGCGTTGTTGGGTACTTTTTGAACAGCTAACCACAAGGATAGTGGTTCAAACCCACCAGCCGCCTGAGGGAGAAAGATGAGGTTAGTTGTTCTCATATAGATTTTCAGAGCCTCAGAAACCCTATTCCGAGGAGCTATGTGTCATAATCATCCCAATGTCAGGAAGTTGAGTTTTGTTTTTTTAATTGACTGGATAACTGGGTTTTTTTTTAATTGAACCTAACATTATTTTATGGCTTATAGAGATAGAAAAGAGACCTGGTGGCATGGTGGTTATGCGTTGGGCTGATAACTTCAAGGTCAATAGTTTGAACCCTTAGCCAATCTGGGGGAGAAAGATGAGACTGTCTACTTCTATAAAGAGTTACAGTCTCAGAAACCTGCAGGTGCAGTTATAACCTGTCCTGTAGGGGTCACTCCGAGTCTGAATTGATTTGATGATAGTAAGGTTTTTGCTTATCAACAATAGATTTATAGTCTTGGAAATTCTAGGGCAGTGGTTCTGAAACTTCCTAATGCCACGACCCTCATGTTGTAGTGACCCCCAACCATAAAATTATTTTTGCTGCCTCTTCAAACGGTGACTTTGCTACTGTTATGAGTCGGGTGACCCCTGTGAAAGGGTCGTTCAGTCCCCAAAGGGGCTGCAGCCCATGGGTTGAGAAGCACTGCCCTGGGGAGTGTTACTACTTTGTTTTACAGCGTTTCTATGGTTGGGAGTCAACTTAATGGTACATAGTTGGCAATAAATGGCAATGGGTGCATAATTCTTGGGATTTTGTACATAAATCTGGTCCTTGGCTAATTTAGAAAAAAAAATCCCAGTACATTCCGTATTAGACAAACAGCAGTGCTTAGATTCTAGACTTCTTAAGACTGAACTCTATGAATTGGTTGAAAATTCTGTGTATGTAGAACAAGATAAGGAAAAACGCTGAGGAATTTAGGTGATGATCACGGTTCTGATATAGTGAATTATTTAGCATCACTCACAGCCAGCTGCGCTCGCTCGTGCTTTATGGCTCTTTTGTGATTTATCATTTCTAAAATATTTTTCTCTTAATCTGCATGGTTCCATAAAATTCCCTATAGTTTCCTTGATAAGAAACAGCCTTAGGGGAATGAAATAGCCGATGTGTAATTTCACCATCAGTAAAGGGAAGATCAGAGCCCTTGGCCCACACTCGTTTCCTTCACAAGGACTTACACAATGCAGTTTGTATTTAGAACTCCCAGTGAAAATGTACATTTCTGGTGCTACAGAGTATTCTCTTATCTTGATTTTTCCATGACCAGGCCATCTGTTTGCCTTCTTCAGCACACACTCTAAGCCGAATCCCAAAGGAACCCATCACTTGGCATTTGCTGTGAGATGTCGGAAGCTTAGGATTTTCTCTCCTTTTGTAGTGCCATACACAACCGCGGCACTTTGATTTATTGATTTAGAATTATTTAAGTTGGTATCTGTCAGGAATTCTGATTTTCCCCACCACCTCTTGTCTCACTAGAGCAGCGGTTCTCAACCTGTGGTTCACAGCCCCCTTGGGGGTCAAATGATCCTTTCACAGGGGTCGCCTGATTCATAACATAAATTTATAGTTATGAAGTAGCAATGAAAATAATTTTATGGTTGGTGGGGGTCACCATAATATGAGGAACTGTATTAAAGGGGCACAGCATTAGGAAAGCTGAGAATCTCTGCTCTAGAGTTCAGACCTTTACGAAAGCATTCTTTATGCTTGCTTTTGCTTCCTCTCTCCTTAACGTTATGAAGGACTGGAGCCAAGTGGATGAAGTTGTTCTCACTCGCTTTCTTTAGGAAAATCATCATCATAGAGTTTGCGCTGCTTTATGTCCAACTGAGAACATCAGCCAAGTAAAAGAGCACTCAGTATTGTTTACATCCTTCCCTACAGTTTATTGGGAAGGGTTAGCATATGGATTAGTGTGCTCCTTTCTAACGTCTGCTACTCTAGTACCCACCTCCACAGCTGTCTTTATATTTGCGTCTTAATATTTCACTCCCCTGAAAATCTCTTCTTCAGTAGCCCCAGTTTTCCAAAGAGCCATCTAACTTCCAGAATTTCTCCCATCCCCTTATTATTGTTACTGTCATAGCTCCAATTTGTTCACGACTGCTTCAGTCCTGGATCCTAGATAATCCCTCTCAGGCTTTGACTGCAGCCATAGCAACTGTGAGGCAAGCAGACTCGGAGAATGGACTTGCACAGTGGAGTTGGCTCTTTGGTTGCCCTTTAAGGCCTTAACTCCAATAAGTGAAGAAGCCTCCAGGAGCCTCCCGGAAAATGAGCCTGTTGGAGCAGATAAGAACCTCCCCAGCTGGGGGCCCGGCCGAGGCCAGATGGCCAGCCACCCATCACTAGAATGAGCCACCCTAGACGACCCAGCTTCTTGAACACCAGAAGGAAAGAGCACACATTTATTGTTTCCAGCCACCAAATAGTAGAGTGGTGTGATGCACAGCAAGAGGTAGCTGATAAACACCCCTAATCACCTCTTAGCCTCTAAATTATTCATTTGCATCTTTGCTTCCTTTCCATTTATCAGCTCTTATCATTTGTTTCTTAGACTCAATAAAAATTAACAAATGTTTCAGAGTTATGAAAATAGAAATCAAGGTCGTTCGTTTTAGAAAGTCAATATAAATTTCTCCCACCCATTATTTCCTGCAGTGGTAGTGCCAATGGCACATACCCAATCTTAATATTTCTTTTAATATAAGCTCTCTCAGTAGCCTGTGCATCGAAGCTGTTTCTTTTATATTTCTGGGCATGAATAGAATTTCCCACCAAATGGAAGAGAAACAGAGTACAGCATGAAACATAGTTTCTTAAGAGAAAGATAGTTCATATCCTGTTACCCTGGCAACAGTCACGGGGAAGACCGGATTTCCCCACACATCCTGTTGCCTTGAAAACAGGTCATACGGGGGCATGGGAAGGTCCAGTTGCTAGTCTTCTGGGCATCTTGTTTGCAACTACAAAGAAAAAGAAGAAAGTGATGATGCATCCTGTAATTCCACCTACCTATTGCTCAATTATCTGAGCCTCTGCAGAATAACAGCTATCCAGATGGAGGAGATGCTCAGAAAACAGTGACTTCAATTCTTGCCTTCAGAAAGTCTAAAAGGTAAAGTTAAAAACGTTTTGATTAAGTGAACAAAATAAATGAGGGCCACATGAGACAGCAAGAATCATATAAGTAATGAATTATGAAAATGAGACCAATCATGTAAGAATAGTTTAGCATCTACGAGCTTATTTGATGTGTGTATTTCATACCGCTTTAGTAATGCTTAGTTAATTTTTAGGAAATTCGTTTGAGGAAGTCAATCTATGGAAAGAATTACTGCTGACTCTATTGTTGCCTAGTTATCACCATTTGCTGAGAAACAAGGCTAAACCATAAAATGATATCTTATTAAAATCTTTATTAATTTAATTCTATCATTCTGTACAGTTTTCCTTTTATGTTGTTTTTATTTGCTTCATCACTCTTTTTTTTTACCATGTTGAGTTAATAAGAAACAAAATTTTATGTTTTCTCTCCTTTTATTTGATCTTTAAGCAATTGGTTTGATTTTATAAAAGAAATACCCTTTATATTTATTTTTGGCATTATATATTCCTTTGTTTTCATAATTTATGGCTCATATAAATTATGACTATTGAAAACTTATAAACACCATTAGTTCAGCTATAGGTAATCATCAGTTTTCCTGCCATTAAAAAAACCTTGACTCTTGGCTTCAGTAGTAGAGTACTAACTTGGAATATTGCCTTACACACGAAGTCTTATCTCATGAAGAGAAATTATGTCTGCCAGATTCTACTACCAGAAGAGAGGAAAAGGAATTGGAGGGAAGTTTTTGGTTTAACTCTGAGGAAAGAGGAAACTAGGCTGATGAAGAGGAAGCGTCTTCAGGAGAAAGTGTCACATCAAAACTGAAGTTTTGTAAAACCTAGTGGCAAAAATGGAGGGTAGTATTGATGTCACTATGCTCATTGAACAAGTACTCACCATTGGATTAGATTAAATTAGATTAGATTCAGGGCATTAGATTCAGGTATTTTTGTTAATAATGAAATCATTTTATTGGGCGCTTGTACCCCTCTTATCACCATCCACACATACGTCCATTGTGTCAAGCACATTTGTACATTTGTTGCCCTCATCATTCTCAACACATTGGCTTTCTACTTGAGCCCTTGGTATCAGCTCCTCATGTTTTCCCCCTTCCTTCCAGCTCTCCCTTCCCCCTGAACCCTTGATAATTTATAAATTATTATTATTTTGTTATATCTTACACTGTCCAATGTCTCCTTTGACCCACTTCTCCGCTGTCTGTCCCCCAGGGAGGGGGTTATATGTAGATCCTTGTAATCGGTTCCCCCTTTGTACCTCTCCTTCCCTCCACCCTCCCGGTATCACCACTCTCACCACTGGTCCTGAAGGGATCATCACCCCTGGATTCCCTGTGTGTCCAGTTCCCATCTGTACCTGTGTACATCCTCTGCTCGAGCCAGATTTGTAAGGTATTTTAATGGTACTTATGTTTTTCTGTTATTGGCCATTTAATTGTTCTACATTTTAGGTAATTTTTTCTCTCCTTGAGGAAATAAGAGGGAAGAAGTAGCCTCTACCTTCTCATTATTATGTATCCATAGTACCTATCGTATTAAATGGCATATCGTCAGAACTTGAAACTAGTTCCAAATAACAAAAACAGTAGCCAGGAAACATGTGACTACTGTACAATTGGAGGGTACAAGTCAAAGGCAAGTTGTTCAGAAGCAAAGTTAGTTCAGGCTAAAAGGACAGCGAGTTTCATGGAGGCGATTGAAGTAATGGAGAAAGGGAGAATGAAGTATTGGAAGAATCTGACCAGGTGAGATTATTGGTAATAAGACGATGTCACAGATAAACAAGCAGGCCTGATTATCTGGAAATTGGACTCAGGATTGTGGGGAACAAAAAAAGAATGTGACCAAAGTGCCAAAATTCTGCGTGTGGAACAGAGTCAGCATTTGCGAATAGCACCTGTTACTGTAAATTCCTATTGCGGTGCAACTTCATGTAAGACAACGTTTATTTATGCAAATTGCTCCTACAAAGATAGGATTGAAGTAAATGGATAACCACACTTAGGTAACTCTGGCTGGGTGGGTTATAGAGGAGATGTAACACTGAGCAGGAGTCTGAGATTCTAATTGCCTCATTTCTCTTCCACTCAAACTGCTTAGGAAAACTCACATTTATTTTTCACAGTATAGTTGAATAATTAGGATCATGGTTAGCATATCCTCCAGTGATTCATGAATGTCTGGCTTCATACGGCGTTGCAGCCTAGGGAAATCTTGGTGAGTGGAGACTGCTGTGATCCTGTGAATTAATTGCTTGTTGAAATTCGCAAACTTTAATGAGTACGACTGGAAGAGATAAGATGTCTGAACTTGGAGGAAATCAAGCTAAATACTTCAACATTCGCTTGTAGGCTAGAGTTACGTCAATAAACTTCTGAATTGAACATGCATCCTCTCATTGCATAGATCCTCCAAGGGAATTAATTCATCATGGTAATTCCCCCCCCCCCTTATTTTATTTTTATCAATCATTTCATGTGTGGGGGGCTCTTATAAATCTTATAACAATCCATCATTCAATTGTATTCAGCATATGTCTACATATATTGCCACCAACATTTCCAAAACATTTTCTTTCTACTTGAGCCCTTGGTATCAGCTCCTCTTCCCCCGCCTTCCTTCCCCACCCTCCCACCCTCATGAATGCTTGATCAAATATATTATTATTATTTCGTGTATTACACTGTCCATTGTGTCCCTTCACTCACATTCATCTCCCTGGGGGCTGGGCTGTATATCCAACCTTGTGATGAGTTCCCCCTTTTCTCCCTCTATCCAGCCACCCCCCACCTGCCCTCACTATCCCCCTACCCTCACGATATCGCTACTCCCACTCATGTTCCTGAGGGTTTTATCTGTCCTGAATTCCATGTGTTGAGAGCTCTGATCTGCATCTTATCTCACTGTGTACTCCAGTCTAGCTGGATTTGTAAGGTAGAAGTTGGTCATGGTAGTGGGAAGGAGGAAGTATTCAGGAACTAGAGAAATGATGTGTGTTTTGTTGGTTGAATCGTCTCTTCCTTGGAACCCTTCTGTGGAGGGATGTCCAATTGTCTACAGATGGGCTCTGGGTTTCTCCAACTCCACTCTTTCACATTTAAAATAATTGTTTGTTTGGGGTCTTCTGATACCTGATACCTGATCCCGTCCAGACCTCCTGGTCTCACAGGCTGGTGTGCTTCTTCCATGTGGGCTTATTTTGCTTCCCTGCCAGATTTCTGCTTGTTTAACTTCAAGCCTTTAAGGCCACACATGCTATATCTTTTGATAGCTGGGCAACATCATGGTAATCTCAAAGTTTTACAATGTGATTAAGCAATTCTAAGTTTCTGAATATTACTTTTTACCAGTATTATTGAATATTCAAGTCCAGGGTGTGTGATAAGGATTGAACTAAACACACTATTTTCAACTATCATTTAATATATATATATATTTTTTCTTTTCATCTTTTAATTGGAATCAATTTTAACTAGGAATAAATATTGGAAAATATGTATACTCACATTAATTTTAAAAGTCAACACTTTTTAAGTTAAAAGACTGTGTGTGTGTGTGTGTGTGTGTTATTGTTTGACATGAACTTGTTTGCTACAATACTCCAGGTCCACTTCAGTTTCCCTTTCCTCCTTTGTTCTGTAAGCCACTCAGACACTGTTTAGGTTTGAAGGCTAAGGAATCTGGAGGGGAAGTTAAAACACTTTTTTGACCTTTTTGGTAATAAACACACTCTCTTCAAATGGAGTGATAGATTGAGGAGACCACAGATGCTTCGTTTTGGAGCCCACAAGACCCAGCCCCTCTACCATTAAGTCCATCCTGATTCACAGAGACTCTGCATAGGGTTTCGGGTTATAAATCTTTATGAGAGTCCACAGTGTCATCTTTCTCCTGCAGAGTGATTGGTGGGTTCGGACCGAGATCTTGTAGGTAGCTTGCCCGACAGTGCCGCTGAAAATAGTCCAAAAGGAATTAATGTCCTGTTTATGCAATTAAAATCCCCCAATTTTAAGTTCCCAACTGAGTTCATTATCTATACTTTCCCTGTATTTTATATGTGGCATTGTAATAAAACTGGTTATCTCAAATTATTTTAGTTTTCTAAAGAGAAAAAATATACTACATTTATTTATAAATAGCATTAAAATTATTTTGTTTACTTTTATTTGTATATTTCTTTGATTTCCTGTTCTGTATTAAAATGGCCATAATGTCTACTTACTCTTATTAAACCGTGATAACTGGACTTGTGTACTGGCAACTCTCGTACCATTGTTAGATGGCCTTCGAATTGGGTCCTAGGTGACCCTGCCACTGAAATCCCACCAAACCTGTGCCTTTGTCACAATGATCCTTACGCTTGAGCTCACTGTTGCAGCCAGTGTCCATCAATAGTCTTGATAATGTTCCTCTTTTTGCACGATGACCTATTTTAGTAAGCATGGTGTCCTTTTCCTAGGACTGGTCTCTCCCGATTACCTGTGTGAGGTATATGAGATAAAGTCTTACAATCCTCACTTCCAGGGAATAATCTTGCTGTGTTCTTCCAACACAGAATAGCTCCTTGGAAAGAAGAAATATGAATCACTTTAGAGCACTTTGACAGGAAAACATGTTTCCAAGACAGGGTTTTGCATCGTTATTTGGTGTGTATTGGATGGGCTCTTAGAAGTGTGTGAGTGGCCATCAGAGGCACAATTATTAGTCTCTCCCCATTCAGAGAAAGAAGAGCGATGGAAATAGAAAGATCCTTGGATATGATTAGGTCAATCACATTAACATTTCCTGGATGCAGTGGGAGCAAAATGTGGAACAGAATTCACGATCATAAAAGAGATAAGACTTACTGGTTGGATAGAGATTGGTGGGACCCTCAAGACCATATGACCTTGCCCTTCAGGTCCCAAACTGAACTCACTTCCGTGATAGAATAATCATTTAAAATGGAAAAGGTAGCATTTACTAAATGATAAAGTAGAGAGGGTCAGGGAAGAAGGAGGAATGGAACTAGGAAGCTCTGATGGAAGTGGGTAAGGATGGTTCAGTGAGAGGACTGTAGTGGATGAGTGGACACCAAATGTGTCCGAATTGCTGAATATCAAACCTCTATCTACTCTGTAAACTTTTACCTAATTCACAGTAAAAAATTTAAAACAAAACCATGTTGCCAAATATTCTTCTCCCAAAGAAAGAGGAAGTATTTTAGTTCATAAGTAGTGAATTAAAAAAATACTCTTTTCGATAAATTCTGATTGTTTTGTTAAATACGCGTATATGTAGTAAATAATATTTTTACAGTGTGAGTCAAACTATAGTCACTGTGAAGAACTATCTTAAGAAGAAGAATTTAGAAAGAAAGTTGTAGTATGCATTCATCAACATTATAGTAGACTTGTAAAAATACTGGCTTGGTAATAGAAATGAAGCTGAAGATCACATGAAAGAATTTTGCAAGGCCAAGGACTTGTTCATAGAAAATGCTTTTTCTTTCTTCCAATAGCACAAAAGGTGACTATCCACATGGAATTTCCAGCTGGAATACACAGAAATAAGATCTAATACATCTGTGGGACGAGACAGTGGAGAAGCTCAATAGCAGCAGCTCAAACCAGGCCAGGGGCTGACAGTGAGACAGACCATCATTTGTTCATATGTAAGTTCAGGTCAAAGCTGAAGAGAAGTAAAACAAGTCCATGAAATCCAAAATACTACCTTGAGTCTATCCCAGCTTAATTTTGAGAACATAACAAGAACAGATATGACATATTGAAAACCAATGACAAGACCTGCTGAGCTATGGAATGACATCAAGAATATCATATATGAAGAAAGCAAAAGATCATTAAGAAGACAGGAAAGAAAGAAAAGATCCAAGTGGAGAGCAGAAGAGATTCGAAAATTTGTTCTTCATTGTAGAGAAAAAGCAAATGGAAGAAATGATGAAATAAATGAACTGAACAGAAAATCACAAAGGGAACCTCGAGAAGACAAAGTTAAACTTATCATGAAATGTGCAAAGAGTTAGAAAAGCAAAAGGGAAGATCATGCTCAGCATGTCTTAAACTGAAGAAAAAGCTTGTATCAGAAAGGACTAGTAGATGACCATTTCAACAACCAATGGGAGCCCTGGTGTTACAGTGGTTAGGCATTGGGCTGCAACGTGCATGGTCCATAGTTTAAAACCACCAATAACTTCTCGCTTCTTCTACTTCCATAAAAAGTTACAATCTCAGAAACCCCCATGGGGTCGTTATGGGTCAGTGTTGACTAGATGGCAGCAATTTTATTTATTAATTCTTTTATGGTACTAAAAGAAATCCAAGCTCTACCGAAAGCATTAGCCAAGAATATTGCTCCAGAAATTGATGGAATACCAATAGAAATATTTCAACATGCTGATGAAGCACTGGAAGTACTTACCATATATACTCATGTATAAGCCATCCTGAATATCCACTGAGGCACCTAATTTACCACAAACATTGCATTAAAATTGTGCCGAAAAACTTGGCTTATATTCGAGTATATACGGTACTAGCCTATGCCAGGAAATTTGGAAGACAGCTGCTTGGCCAATTGACTGGAAGAAAGCTATGGTTGTACCCATTCCGAAGAAAGATGACCCAACAGAATGCTCACATTATAGGACAATGTCATTGATGTCACATTTAAGCAGTATTTTGCTGAAGGTCATCCACCAAATGCAGCAGTACATTAACAGGGGAGTTGCCAGAGGTTCCGGCTGGATTCCGAAGAAGACAAGGAATCAAAGGATTGCATTGCTAACATCAGATAGAGCTTTGCTGAAAGCAGAGGAACCAGAAAGATGCTTACTTGTGTTTTATTGACTGTGCCAAGGCCTTTGACAGTGTGGACCATAACAAATCATGGACAACCTTGAGAAGAATGGAGCTTTCAGAACATCTGCTAAATAATCAGAGAAACTGGGTTATATAAAGAAAAATGCAGCATCAAGATTGGAGGAAAGCTTATTATCAACCTTTAATAGGGAGATGACACAACCTTGCTTGCTGACATTGAGGAGAACTTGAACCATTTGATGATGAAGATCAAGGATCGAAGCCCTCAGTATAGATGACAACACAATGTATAGGAAACCCAAACCCTCACAATTGGACCAATAAGTGACATCATGATCAACCGAGAAAAGATTGAAGTTGTCAAGAATTTCATCTTTTTTGGATCTACAATCAGTGCTCATGGAAGCAGCAGCCAAGAGATCAAGAGAAAAGTTGCATTTGTGTAAATCTGCTGCATGAGGCCTCTTTAAAATGTTGGAATCAAGGTATTATTTTGAGGACTAAGCGCACCTGATCCAAGCCATGGGATTTTTCCTTGGCTCATATGCATGTGAAAGTTGGACATTGAATAAGAATGATGGAAGAATGAATGCTGTTGGATTATTGTGCTGGAAGAGAATATTGAAAAATACCATGGAGTGCCAAGAGAACAGCAACATTTATCTTGGACGAAGTACATCCAAAATGCTCTTTAGAGACGGGGATGATGAGACTGCCTCTCATGCACTTTGGACATGTATCTGAAGGATAGTATCCTTGGTAAAGCGGAGGGGCAGCAAAAGAGAGGAAGGCCTTGGCAAGATGGATGGACGCCGTGGCTGCCTTGATGGGCCCTACCATGAGAACAATTGAGAGGATGGTCGGGGTGGGGTGACAGTTTGTTCGGAGTACCTAGTCACAGAGCTGCAATGAGTGGACCAACTAGATGACACCCAACAAGAACAAGAACAACAGCCATATCCTTAAATGACTGAGAGACTAAAAGGCTGGTTTTGACCTGTACATTTTGAAATGCCTGTTAGTTATACAAATACCCTTCAAAATTAGACCATTGGATAGATGAGAGATCGGATATAAAGATATAATTTTGGGAGTCAACAGTATGAAAATAAAGTTAAATTGTAGGGTGAATGAGATTACTTAGGGTGTGGGCATGCATTTATATGATCAGAGAATGAAATGTCAAACTGTCAGGCCCTCCTTCATTTATCAGTTAGGAAGAAAAGCAGGCAGTTAAAAACCACAAGCTGCTCCACTTGGGAAACAGGAGGCTTTCAGTGACAATCTCAGTAAAATAAAATAAAACAAGAGTCACCATCTCAGAAACCCACAGGACACTGGATTTGGAGTCACTTGGAGCCGAGCTCAGCTCGAGGGCAGTGCGTGGGAGAGGGCTGTTCAGTGGGCCGGGGCGTCCTGTCAGATGCAGGAGGACACTTGCTGATGAAGGAGACTCTCTCCAGGTGTCAAGGGTTGCTGAGAGGTCACATGTCATGGACTGACCATTGACCAGTGGATTTTGCTTTTGGGAGGTTTATGACAATTTTGGAAAGATGGAGAGAGGGAGAATATGAGGTTTCAAAGCCTTCCGTGGGCCCTTAAGACCACTGAAGTGTGTAAATGCAGGAATTGGATCTAGGAGCAGGGAGCTCAGCCAGGACAGCAGGGGAAGGCAGAAGGGATGGGAGCATTTATTTGCCAGTGCGTTGGTGAACACTTGGTGGTGGTCCCTCCGGTTGCTTTATTTCCTCAGGGAAGTGACAGCAGTTTATTTTCAGCTGGAGATGGGGAGAGGGAGAGGAGGGATCTGAGGCAGGCTGAGGAGAAGTGTAACCAGCACTGCAGAGTGGGATTGATGAACAGGGCGGAGAACCCTCTTGCTATCCTGGTTGCTCAGTCTGCACCTCTGTGTGTGTGTGTGCTTCCTGTTATATTTCATTTAGCTTACTCCATATAGGCTCAAAAATGAGGCAGAGCTAGTTTTTTTGTGTGGCTGAGTCACGTTTTGACAGAAAAATAAAGTACAATTAACAGAGAGAAAATCCATGTGTGAAAGTCTTTTTAAAGGCGTTAAACCTTGCTTGAATATGAGTTCTAGGTTGGACCAAGAAAGAAATGTGAATATGAAGGACTAGTGAGCAGGGGAAAGTGAGTAGGGTCCATGGATTGGCGGTGGTTATGGTTAGCTCCCAGCAGATTGATGGACGGGTACCTTACATACAAGCCAGTCCTGCTTCCACAATCCCCAGCATATTCAAGTTCCTTCAAGGGGATATGGTGCCCATCATCCATTTCTGATGCCCTCACTGTCCCGCAGGTTCACCAACATAAAACCCAGAGAGTGAGCTCTCCTAATGACGTGTGCGAGCAAACAAGCCAGACAGTGATCTAGTGCGAACCATACAGTTTTCATGAGCTAATTTTCATTAAGTAGATGATTAATCTGTCTTCCTAGCCTGTCTTGGTCTGAAAGGTCCATTGGAAACAGTCCACCGAGATACCTGAAACACCGTGGGAGAGCTTCCACCGTCACAGCCACAGCTCGACCTCCGCAGAAGGACGAGTTCACCAAAGACTTGGAGTTCTGCAGGGCAGATACGCTACATTTCATGCATTCTGTTTTTCCCAAAGACACAAAAGGTTATTGAAAATATAGCATTATTGTTTATTTGATTCTATACCGTTATTTATATTGCATTTATATTCTTTATTATATAAAATAAAACATTTAACCCATGTAAAGATTATGCCAGAAACCCATTTGTAAAATGAATTTCTGGTAGTCAGTTAGCATTTCTCCGTTTGGGGCAGGCTGCTCTGACTGCTTTGCACTTGGTTACTAGGTTCCCTCTTCACCACAGAAGAGGCTGCTGGCAGCGGCCCTTCCGACAAAGAAAACAAAGCTGGTTGATCTAATTTTAGGATGCTTTCCCTTGACAACAGCCTTTTAAGTATTGCCTATAAACTAATGGAAATTGGCTGCAGAGATTAATGAGAGTGGGTTTGGTGAAGAAAAGGAAGTTCTTTTTTTCACACACAAACTTTTCACAGTGCCATCAGACCACCCCTACGGTCACCCTGCTTCAGTGACAAGCTTGTATGGTGGTAGATGGTCAAGTTTAAGGTACTAACAAGCTAAACAGGTAAGCAAGTACTGCTTCTAAATATGGATTTAATCTCATGGTTATGGGAATTTAACTGTATCAATGATACCATTTCTCTTTTAACCTTCATAGCAGTTTTACTTAACCTGAAGATGTCCGTCTTTAGGTCTCTTCTTGAGAACCAAAGAGTTTTCTAAGTGTGCATATACTAAGCAAGCAATTAATTGTTGTTTTCCCTCATGATTTGGTTGCCAAGAGGAAAGTGAGAAAAAAACAACCCTCCCACTGCCAGTGAGTCTGACTCATAGCAACCCTATCAGGTTGAGATGTGATAACTAAATGCAGGCATGAGCACAGACACTCCTATATGCAGTAGATACAGCACAATGTAAGTGTGTGCTTTGCTCTAACGAAACTGCTCTTCACTAAAGACTGTGATGGTTAGGCATCAAGAGAAGTTAGTTACTGTTAGTTATTTTCTTTTGATTTTTATCACAATTGGTGTTGTTATATGCAAATAGAGTTTGGTGGGTAGTGGCATTAATAGAATTGCAAGACCTCAATATAAAGGTAATTTGTGAATAGGGTTTTTTATGAAATGTAATCTTTTTTCTTAGCAAAATAATTTTAGTCGGGTACCACCATATATGAGTTATCTGAATGTTTAAACACTACTCTTCTAAAATATTTGCTGAATTTCCTATTTGGGATTGCAGGGTTGCTTTTATTTGAAGGTTAGTACCAGGTTGCTTACCTCACAGTACTTCCTATGATCGTCTTAATTGGGTCCTTGGTGGGTTGTCCCCTGGGTAATTTTCTAGCTGGTAAATTGAATTTTGTTCTCAGCTTTTAGAGATCTTCTTTCCTCCTCCTCGAGCGGACTGGACTGACTATGTGGAAACCGTATGACGCCCGTCTGTCCTGCCATCAAAGCTGTAGTTGCATGTCTCACTCTGCCAACCAGATACTTTGTCCGCCTCTTTAAAGAAAAGCACATTTGGTTTTCTTTTATACTGTACCTCCAAAAACTGATTATTTTTCCCTCTAAATGGTAAAATAGTGTAAGAGATTATGAAACTAGCAATCTTTTTTGCTCCATCTCTCAGTGCTGCCCGGGGCTATATCTGGAGGTGCCCACTTTCTTCTTGAACTCGTTCTTTGTACTTAAATCCATCATTTAAAATCATAATATGCAGCAGTTTCTTGATTTAACAGCTTTAGGTGTTATCCATTGATTTTTATATAGCAGAAATCAAGCACATTTATACCCTGCTCTAACTGCTTCCTTCCCGGCCTGCCTGCCTTTATTCATCCAGTGTAGTCTCACAATGCCAGTTGAGTGAATCACTATTGGATATTTACAGTCCCAGGTCTGAATTGTTTTCAGTTCTGAAACAAGTAATGCAATGAAAATATGGTTCTATAAAGTATTCTTTCTGGAACAAATAAACATCTCATTTCCATCAAGAGTTTGTTGACCGAGTGTAATGCATATCAATCACTGTTGTTGCTAGGTGCATCAAGTCTGTTCCCACCCACAGGGACCCTACGCATAATGCAGCACAACACTGCCAGTCCTGTGCCACAATTGTTCCCACGCTGAAGCCTGTTGTTGCAGACACCGTATTATTCTGTTTTGTTGAGTGTTTTCCTCTGTTTTTGCTGTCCCTCTACTTTATCAAGGAGGGGCAAGTCTCTCTGACAACATGTCCAACATATGTAAGAAGTCTCTCTATCAATGCCTCTAAGGCTCCTTCTAGCCATACTTCTTCCCAGATTGATTGGTTTATTCTTGCATCAGTTCATGATACTTTCAATATTCTTTGCCAGCTCCACACTCTAAACTATGAACTTTTCTTTGATCTTCCTCAGTCAATGTCCACCTTTCACAGGTAGATGAGGCAATTGAAAAGATCATAGTTTGGGTCAGATACACTGTGTCGTCAAAGTAACATCTTTGCTTTTCAATACTGACAGTATCTACATTTCTCTAAAAATGTCTTGTGTAGCAGATTTCTGTCTTTTGATCTCTTGACTGCTGCTTCCATGAGCATCGGTTGTGGGTCCAAATAAGAGAAAATTCTTGAAAACTTCAATCTTTTCTTCCCTTCTCATGATATTATCTGTGATCCAGTTGTGAGGATTTTGGTTTTCTTGACACTTGTAATCCATAATAAAGGATGTAAATTTACTGACATAGATGTAAATCTATTTTACACATTTTCAAGCACATCAGATGCTTCTTCTACTTTCTTTCTAAGGAGCATTATTTTGTGTCTCCCAGCTCTGTCTAGGGATTACGAAGCCTGAGGTACAGCTGTTGCCTTTTCTGTTGTTCTGGGAAATCTCTTTAGTTCCCTCTTGTTGAATCTGTTGTTTTGCTCATCTCATTCATTTTTGGTTTGTCCTCACTCAGAGGATAGATTCTCCAATAGCCTACTGAGACAGAGAATTTGAGAAATACATTTCCCCCCATCAAGAACCTCAAAATATATTTTCTTCCACTTTAATGTAGTTTGATTAACTCTAAAATAGTATATTAAACATTTTATCTCAGAATTTTGATGGTGCTGTTCATTATCTTTTAACTTTTAGAGTTGTTGATGCTATCCAATTTTTATGCAATATTTCAGAGTCACCCACCCCGTTCTTAAAACAATAAAACAAGCTCAAATTCACTGGCATTGAGTCAACTCAGACTCATAGAAACCCTATAAGGCAGGATAGAATTTCCCTGTGGATTTCTGAAGCTGTAAATCTGTAAAGGAGTAGAAAGGTCTCATCTTTATCCTGTGAAACATGGATTCGAACTACTGACCTTGTGGTTAGCATCCCAGTAACTGCCCCAAACTCGCTCCCATCGAGTCAATGCTGACTCATAGCGACCCTCTGTGGGTTTCTGGGACTGTAGTCTTTCTCCGCAGAGGTGCTGGTGGTTTGGAACTGTTGACCTCGTGGATCGCAGCTCAAAGTGTTCCAACGAGTAACCGTCACACCACCACAGCACTTTAGTAAACCGCTCCAGAATGTAAGCTACTGCCTCACCAGGGCACCTTTCCCTGTGCCCCTTGTTCTGAAACCTCATGTTCGTAACCTCAGTGTGGGATTTTTGGTGCTTTGAAGTTGGTTGGTCCTTTCTATTGCAAAATACATTCCTTTTGGTTCTGGAAAATATTCTCTATTTTCAAATTGGGTAGTCTTCTTGGATTAAAAACTCAAAATGAATTAAGATTAAGATGTATTTTCTCTCTTGTCAGTCTCTCTCTTTCTGTCTTAAAATTCAGTACTCTTAACACTATCTTTTAAACCTCCATTACTTTCTAAGACCTGATTGCTTTCTTACTGTGATTGATATTTAAAGCATTCCATGCTTTTGTTAGCATACAACAGTGATAATTTTCCTAGCTCTGACTTTAATTTTAGTTGATTAAAATGAATTTCTTCTATTTGAGAATATTCTGTTTCTGTTGATTATTTTCCATGTGTGTTTCAGTCTGTTTTTCCAAGGAAAACCTGTCCTCAAAGGTCTGATGGCCCTTGGCTGTCTCCTCACATTTAAGAGTGAGACACTGAAAAGATAATCGATTCTTTCTATGGGTGGATAATGTTGGTTGACTATCAAAGTAGAGTTTGAGGTGCCCAGCCATTTAGGCAGCTGATTAGAGGTTCCCCCATCCCCCTGAAATGATTGATTTTATATAAAGGAAAACAATCTATTATTCTCTGGGATGTGTAAGGCATGTTGCCCCGTTCTAG
Source organism: Tenrec ecaudatus (assembly GCF_050624435.1). Lineage (NCBI taxonomy): Eukaryota > Metazoa > Chordata > Mammalia > Afrosoricida > Tenrecidae > Tenrec > Tenrec ecaudatus. The sequence continues at coordinate 55,854,438 of NC_134542.1, forward strand.
AGGTAGGGGTTAGGGTGGAAACATGCATTATGTAATCTTTACTTTGTTTTCTTTTTAAGTATAATCATTTATTTCTCTCACTGTTTTACAATTTAATTTCATCAGAAAAAACATCTGATCTTCCAAAGTGATGTAGGAGTAGTCATTACCAGATACTGAGGGGGTATGTGGGAGTCTGTTTTGTGTTTATATAACCTTTTAACCCAAACCCTATTTTCAGCCCCGCTTCTGGGTCCCTGGCTTCTGAAAACACCTGGTGTCTCAAGTTGTAGCATTTATTTCCTGAGGCTTTTTGACGGTGAAATATTTACTTTTAGCTTTATCCTTCGTTCGCATTTCCACTTCATTTACTTTCCAAACTGTGAAACGATTAATTCTTTTGTTCCGTGCTGTCTTCCTTCTCATTACAAGGTAAAGTTTTACTGTCATTTCAGTGGAGTTTTGGGACATAGCAACTATAAATGCATGCGCTCAATTAGCCATAGTTTAAAAGACACACTGAACATTTTCCGTAACTTAAAATTAATTTGTATTTTCTTTTCAACTATAGTTCTCCCCAAGATCTTGTGAGGTAAGACCATCTATTAACTCCACTGGTCATAAAAGGAAACCAAAAGAGACTATTTTCTTAAGGTAATTGGATCATGTATGGTTCAGTGTAGAAACAGAGGACATGCTAAAATCTCAAGTAGAAATGGATGAAATCTCGGACGTCATAGGAATGATTTGGGAGCTGGGGAAAGGGTCATTACTAGACTTGCTAACTGAAAGCTGGCTGCTTTCACTGTCACTGAGATGTCAGGAAGCGTCTCCTGGGCTACCAGCATGCACTGGTTCTGGAGATGCACAAAGCTGGTAACTGCAGATGAGATCCGAAATTGAGAATAACTGTTTCCTGCTCTGTTTGTCAGCCCACACCAGCCAGGAGAGGGCCCCTCCTCATTGAGCCATCCAGATGTTTGCAATCATTTTCAGTCTGTCTGTTAGGCAGCCGAGTCAGCTCTTCCTCGGAGTGACCCTATGTAAGACAGAGCAAAATTCTGCCTGTCCTGCTGCCCTCACAGCCACTGCTGTGCATGAGTCTCGGTGACAGCCACTGTGCGATGCATCTCAGTGAGACCCTTCTCTCTTTTAGGACCCCTCTACTTTTTTGCCAACCCTCTACTTTACCAGGCATGATGTCCTTCTCCACGGACTGATCCCTTCTAATAACACGTCCCAAGTAAGACAGAGTCTTGCCATTGTTTCTTCAAAGAAGAATTCTGGCTATACTTCTTCCAAGTTAGATTTCTTTTCTCTGGAAGTTCATGGTATATTGAACATATTTGCCAAGTCCATAATTCAAATGCACCACTGCTTCCTCCGTCTTTCTGCTTCAGTGTCTAGCTTTCATTGGCATATGAAATAACTGAAAATGCTTCATTTTCAGGCACATAGTCCTTAAAGTGGCATTGTTCTTTCTTTTTAATCCTTTAAAGAAGTCTTTGCAGCAGCTTTGGTAAGATAATGCATCATTTTATTCCTTGGCTTTTGTTTCCATGAGTCAGATGAAACCCTTGATAACTTTAGTCTTGTCTTCATCTATCACGATAGGATTTACTAGTCCAGTTGTAAAGTGATTTTGTTGTTTGGTGTAATTTGTAGTGGGGCTGTCTTCTTTGAGCTCAGTAAGTGCTTCAAGTCCTCTTTCCTTTCAGCACGTTAGCTTGGTCACTTGAAAGGTGTTAATGAATTTCCCTCCAATTCTCACAAATGGACCAATGAATAGTATCATGAAGGAAATAAATATCATAAATAGAAAAAAAGATTGAAGCTGTCAAAGATCTCATTTTACTTCAATCCACAATCAATGCCCATGGAAGGATCAGTCAAGAAATTGAGTGACATATTGCACTGATTGAATCCACTGCAAAGATCGCTTTAAAGTGTTAAAGAAAAGATGTCATTTTGAGGACAGGGGTGTGACTTTCCTAAGCCATGGTGTTTCCTATATGTTTGTGGGAGTTGAACAATGAATAATACAGATGGGAGAAACTTTGATGCATTAGAATTATAGCACTGGCAACGAATATTGAATATACTTCGGGCTGCTGGAAAAAGAAACAAATCTGGCTCGAAAGAGAAAGTACAGCAGAATACTCAGTAGTAGCAAACAATGGCGAGAGTATGTCTCATGCACCCTGAACATGCTATCAGAAGAGACTGGGAAACCTGGTGGTGGAGTGGTTTTGCTTTGGACTGTCATCTGCATGGTTGGCAGTTTGAAACCTCTAGTAGCTCTGTAGGAGAAAGACTGCGCTTTCTACTCCGGTAAACAGGATGATGCTTATTTCAGTCATGATGCTGTTTATTGGTCAGGATATGAGGATTTTCAATGTACTTATCAATATAATATATATATATATATATGACATAGATATCTAAAACCAAATCCATTGCCATGAAGTCTATTCCCACTCACAGTGACCCTTCATAGGGTTTCTTTCGGAGTTTGCAAATTTTTTGCCAAAGAGCAGCCTTAACTTTTTCCCTTGGAGCTGCAGATTTGAACCACTGACCTTGCGACTAAAAGTCCAAATCTTATTTGATAGCACATATAACATATTTTTTTACCAAGCGAGTTGTCTCAAATACAGGTAACAGTGTAACCAGTTAGCTTTTCTATTAAAGTCTTTGCCCTCAGCAGTCTTCAGTAACATGTAACCGGAGAGATTCGTGACAATGTTTTGGTTATCATTGCACAGAGTCGACGGACCTGTATCACATGCTTAGCTTTAGACCAGGGCACTTACGGAGACAAAACTAAAACACATGGTATTTGTCTTCACTGGATAGATGAAAAGAACTCCTCCCGGATCCGAATGGATGATGATGATGGTATCGAGAGAGTACTCATTAATAAGACATTCCGACGTAGCCCTAAATTATAAGTGAGAAGACTCATCTGTCTTCTGTCAGAAAATTTATGTTTTTTTTTATACCACATAATCTTTATATGAGCCTCGTGCAGGTAATTTTACCATCCCCATTTTACTAGGGTGGAAACTGACACTTGGAAATTTAGGTACGTAAATGCTGAAACTATGCTGACATGGGATTTTTAAAGGTGGTGCTCTTGCTCTTACCGCAGTGTATCCTTGAGGAAGTTTGAGGTGAACCTTGGTGATGAGTAGGGTATTGATTTGTGGACAGCTCATAGCACAAGCATTTAAAACTCAGACTCCTTCAAGAGCTGGGTGAGTGACAGGAACCGGAGTAAGGACTGTGACACCCAGGGAGTAGCTGCTGCCTCCCAGCCTCCCAGCCCTGAATCGCTTTGCCATCTTGGTACAATTGCATCAGTTTTGAATTTTCTTTCTTCTTTTAAAATTTTTTTTCAGTTTTGACTTTTCGAGAGAAGTCAAAATCTACATTTTTACATGCAAACTTTTTACTTTGAAATGTTATGAAATAGCCACAGTTTTTAAAAACACCGACTGAGTCAACACCTTGATGAATAAGCCAAGCCTGGGTATCACAATCTTAAATTATACTCTTCGAACTTAAGCTTTGACTGAGGCATCAAAGGCCAAGAAAAATGCAGAAGTTGTCAACCAACGTCAGGCTTTAATACCTGAACCACTCATACCAAAACACGAAGTGAGGTATAAATAGATTTGCTAGTAGTAAGTCCAGCCTTTCTCCAGGCTAAAATGGGTAGGGGATGAGAATTTCAAGATTTCTTTGGCGAGCACTGTCAATCTATTGGGATCCTTACCATTTTTAAGGAAAACCTAGTTGAGAGGCTGTGGTCGGTGCTGCCTTCATTTGTTAAGAAAGAGAACGAGGATCTAGGACAGGGAAGCACGTGTACTTAGGCCAAATGGATGCTTGGATAGAAGTCCTCTTGGGCCAATGTAATGATACCCTGCCTGACATGATTCCTTGGTCCTCTTGGGCCAATGTAATGATACCCTGCCTGACATGATTCCTTGGAAAGGTCGAGCAACCCCAGCAGGGTGAGGCAGAGTAAAGTGGACCACAGAGCCAGGGATGCGGAAAAAAAAAAAAAGTCCTTAGCTGTTTGGTACCAAACATGCAGCACCTGCCTTTGGAGCTGCAGTCAGTGGACTCCGCTGGGAAGGTCTCCACAACCCTCACAAGGCGATGAAGGTGCGACTGGAGCAGTGTTTTCCCAAGTGGGTGGTGCCACCCCCAGGGTGCTGAAAGGTAGGGGCTGCAGAGAAAATACCAAACTTTTATTCTAGATTATAGACTCCATATTTAATGACTGGGGGTGCTGAGTAATATATATATATATATATATATATTTCCCCTTGAAAACGGGGCAGGGGACCAATAATCCTGGAAAACTATGGGCTGAAGGAAAATGTCAGCAGATGGAAGGAATCGATCCAGGAAAGCCGCTGTCTCTGGCATATGAAACTGCATCGTCCCCCCCAAACCTCCTTTCAGAGAAGCACCAGTAAATTGGAGAGTTGGGGAGAAACGCAACCCTGACCTAAAGCAGGCAGGAGCTTGGAAGAAATAAATATAAAAGTGTAAAATGCTTTGCTGTGGAAGAAATGGGAGTTCTGATTACTCTGCTAGCTCTTGAGCATTTTGACTTCTATAATCAAGCTCTATTGACTGAAAGGGGTAAGAAAATATGTAGTGTCTGGATTTTATCCAGACGTAGAAGTAAACAAAACCGTGAGGGTGAGAATGAAGGACCAAGGAAGACAAAAAAATAAAAATAAATGATTCTTTATGAAGCTCTGGCGGCGTCATGGTTACCAGTTGGGCTTCCATCCGATCCGCACTGTTGGCAATCTGAAACCATCGGCAACTTCTTGGGAGAAAGACAGGTCTTTCTGTCCTACAGGGTCACTGTGAGGCAGTATTGACTCAAGCGTCAGTGAGCTGTGCTGACTGCAGTGTTGTCCTGAAGCATTTGCACATGGCTGCAAGGTCAACCTACAGGGCTTGGGGTTAGGGACGATGACTGGGAGGAGTAAGGAAGGGAGCACGGAATGGAAAAGGACAGTCATTTACAGTAGGTACCAAAGGATGTAATGCTTTCTGTACAAACAGTCTGCATTTTGTTATGTTCTAGGGTAAAGCAAGACACCCAGGTAAAATGCATTTTATAGATATTCCTTCATAAAGATTTTTAAATCATTTTATTGGGGGCTTGTACAACTCTTATCACAATCCACACCTACATCCATTGTGTCAAGCACATTTGTACATATGTTGCCATCATCATTCTCAAAACATTTGCTTTCTTCTTGAGCCCTTGATGTCAGCTCCTCAATTTTCCCCTCCCTCCTTGCTCCTTCCTCCCCATGAACCCTGGATAATTTATAAATCATTGTTATTTTGTCCTATTTTACACCATCTGATGTTCCCTTCACTCACTTCTCCACTGTCCGTCCCCCAGGGAGGAGGTCATATGTAGATCCTTGTAATCTATTTCCCCTTTCTCCCTCACCTTCCCTCCACCCTCCTGGTATCACCACTCTCTCCACTGGCTGGTCCTGAGGGGTTCATCTGACCTGGAGTCCTTGTGTTTCCAGTTCCTATCTGTACGATTAGACCCTGGCACACCAATGTCCACCAGTCACACCCTCTCCAAAAGCCAAGCTTTCTACAGTGTCTGATGTGGTCAGACCAATTCAAGTCGAAGCTGATTATATACCAAGACTCACAAAGGAGTTAGGGCTCCCACCGATGTGGCCCCCACAAACCAAGTGCTTAGAATTTAAACTCTAAGACAGTTGCCTCATATGCTTATCATTTCCTCTGGAGATTCCATACACAGTACATAGATACTTTTATTCCAGATAAATATAAAGTTATACTTAGATGATTACTACACACAAAATTAGTTGTTCTAGCGCCTACATGTAGACAGGTAAGAAAGTTGCCTGCCCAGTGAAGACCAATGAATGAACTTTCTTTTAAAGATAATACATTACATGACTCAGTTAGCGCCTCAGAGGATAATTCTTTAAGTGCCTTGAGAGCCCTCTGCTTGGGAGAAATGTGAGGCTTTCTACTCCCGTGTCAGAAATCCACAGGGAGAATTCACCCTTCCTGCAAGGTCACTCAGAGGCAGGCAGAGCCCTCTGCAAGCCATTGTTTTCCTTCAAGTGTGTGTCTCAAGGACTTAAAACTGTCACATGAAAGAAAATTACCCTTCTTTGGTTTCTTCACTGCTAAAGTTCCTTCAAGTGGATTTTGCTCAAATACTGAGTGTAAATTGCATTGCAGAAGATGGTGCAGAAAGCACCTTGCTGATTGAAAGATTGTATCAGATTAGGAAGGGTGGAAGTGAGGGAGGGGAGGGGCAAGGCTTTTTCATTGTGTATTCTTGAAAATTTGCTCAAGTTTGTGTTCAATTTGAGTTCCTAATTGTATTTTGCTGTTTGGGGCTCTTGTGTTTGTAACAATGATAATGATTAGGTTCAAGTTAACACTTAGTAGACGTGTTGCCCATTAAAGAAAATGTGGTTGGAAAATGTGCTACTCCCCTGCCCGTTTGCCACCCCTGCAGTAGGACACCCGGGCATTGCACTGTCTGACACCCATTCTAAGCTGGGAATTGTTTGCCTAATTCCCCAGATAATTAAGCATGCAAGGAACAAAGGGAGCATTAATGCCCTTTTGGCATGTGGGTATCTTGTCAGAGGATCTCTTTGAGAATGAGACCTTATTTAATAACATGTTTCATTGAATCAAAATAAAATTCTTTCAGCATTGTTGTAGTGCACCCAATAAGTCGCAGTCTGTGTTTAACAAAAGCACAAGCGAGGACAGCGGATTCCTCCGAAAGGCAGCGCGGTCACAAGGTAAACAGTGTGCTTTTGGTGCATGATTGATTTTCAGATCAGACAGGCCAAGGTTCTAATTTACCAAAAAAGAGAAATGAATAGCAGATACCTTACTGTGATTTTTGAGGTTTTATTCCTCACAAAATCAAATATCCACTTTAAAGAAATCCCTGACAAAAATGAATTCTCCAGAGGTTTTTCTTTCACCCAGAGTTGCAAATCTTTTTAATTTTGGTCTGTTCAAAGCCAGGCTATTAAAGTTAAATTTAAGAAGCTATGATTGGGCAGAGGCACAGAGGCCATCTTTTGACTCATGACCAGTGGATATTCATGAAAGGGAGAGTTATAAAAAAGGTTCCGTTAATTATGTCGAGAGTAGCCAGTGGTTGATTTTGTATATTTATTCCACCTCTTCTTTTTCTTCTCTTTTTAAACCATTTTGTTGGGGGCTCTTTCAGATCTTATAACAATTCATACATTAATTGTATCAATCACATTTGTGCATATGTTGCTACCATCATTGTTAAAGCATTTTTCTTTCTACTTGAACCCTTGGTATCAGCTCCTCTTTTTTCCACTCCCTCCCCCGCCCTTGTGAACCCTTGATAAATTATTGTTATTTCATATCTTATACTGCCCATTGTCTCCTTTCACCCACTTTTCTGTTGCTCGTCCCCTTGGGGGGAGGGTATACATGGATCATTGTGATCAGTTCCCCTTTTCATCCCCTTCTTCCCCCACCTTACCCCTCCCCTCATGGTATCACTATTTCCCTTACTGTTCCTGAGGGGTTTATCTGTTCTGTGTACCGTGTGTCGGAAGCTCTTCCCTGTACTGGCGTACATGCTCTGGTCTTGCCAGATTTGCATGGTAGAACTGAGATCATGATAGTGGGGGGAGGAAGCATTAAAGAACTAGAGGAAGGTTGTGTGTTTTGCCGGTGCTATACTGCAGCCTGGCTGACTAGTTCCTTCCTTGTGATCCTTCTGGGAGGGCATGTCCAATTGTCTACAGATGGACTTTGGGTCTCCACTCTGACCCCCTTGTTTGCATCAAAATGGTTGTTTGTTTGGGGTCTTCTGATGCCTGATCCCTGATCCTGTTGACACCTCATAATCACACAGGCTGGTGTGCTTCTTCCATGTGGGTTTTGTTCTTTCCCTGCTAAATGGCTGATTGCTTAGCTTCAAGCCTTTAATACCCCAGATGCTATATCTGTTAATAGCTGGGCACCATCAGCTTTCTTCACCACTTTTGCTTACGCTCCCGCTTTGTCTTCAGCAGTTATGTTGGGAAGGTGAGCATCACAGATTGCCAGGTTATTAGGACACAGAGTTCTTGCATTGAGGGAGAGCTTGAGGAGAGACACAGTGTCTGTCTGGTACTTTAATACTTAACATATAAATATATGTGCATAGACATATATCCCTATCATTATATATTAGCATATTTACATATATACATGCCTATATTTATACCTCTATAAATGTCTTTTGCTTCTTACTTATTTCCTCTATTTCCTTTTACTTTTCTCCTGCCCCACTATCATGTTTGACCTTCATTAAGCTCTCTGTAATTCCTCTTGACTACACTGAACTTGATCAAACACCATCAGGGAATCTATGCCTTTGCCATCAAATTTAGATCTCTTGCTGTTCCCCTGTCCCTGAGTTTGTTGGCTCTCCCTCCCCTTCCCCTCCCTCTCCTCTCCCAAGTTTTCCCAGAACTTTCAGTCCCATTGTTTTCTCCTTGGGATTGTTTATCCTGCTTATCTTATATAGATATACATAGAAAACAAAGAGAAGAACAAAAATAATAGAGAAGACAATGCAGCCAACCAAACAAAAACAACCTTTAAATAGTTCCAGACCTGTCTGCTGACCCTTATGAATGTTTTCCAATCAGGTCTGATGAGGTGCCAAGCCCTTCTCTCCAAGTCTGAAATCTATTTTCCGGATTCCTCGAAAACTTCCTTGCTTTGCTGCTTTTGCTGCTCTGTTGCACTCTTCATGTTTTGCCCTGGTGTGTGTGTGTGTGTGGCGGGGGGGGGGGGGAGCAGGGGGGTCAGACCGGGCACAATTCTTGCACTGTGTCTCCAGTGCTGTCCCCCGTAGAGCTGCTGGTCTGTGAGGGATGCCATTTCTGGTGGTGGGGCTGGCCCTAGGAACCCTCTGCATATTGGCTGCTCTGAGCAGGAATGTCGTCTTCAAGGTTTGGTGGGTCAGCTGGATGCAGCATGAAGGTTCATTCTCTCTTTCTCTCTCCACTCTTTCCAGTTTTCTCTCGTGTGGTCTGGGCAGACCTGCCACTCTCCCTGGGCTGGATCTTCAGTGCTGTCCTCTGTAGTGCATTCTTGGGATTGGGCTGGCCCCACCCACTTCTGGTTTTTCTTAGCCTCATTGTACTTAGTTTATTTGGGTCATTTACTTTTTCTGGAAATCAAAACGGCCTTCCAATTGGACATGGTCTCGGGAGAGACCAGACCCTGAGAAAGAACATCATAGTTGGTGAAGCAGAGAGACAGCTAACTCTCTCGCCCTCCCCCGCACCAGATTCTCACGAAGATGGATTGACACAGTGGCAGCAATGAAGGGCACAAGAGGAGAGTAATTGTGAGGATGGTGCAGCACTGGGGGGTGTTTCATTCTAATTCATTACCCCTTTTCCTGTCTCCCCACTCCCCTCCACTGCCCTTGTACACTCAAGTTAGCGATTCATTATTATATCACTGACTGCATACTCATTTATTGCTGTACTCTTCTAGAAATTCCCCATTTGGGTTAAATACCATTCTCTACCCATTCTATAGCTCCTTTGGTGTACCTGAATGTGACAGAAGAAAAATATACAGTATGCTGATTGCTCTTTAAATATGTGACCAGAAACCTTAAGCTTATCCTAAGCACTACCTAGACGTCCACTATTACTGTTACTCTAAGCTTTCTCCCATCACATAAAAACCTCAAAACACCTCCTTCCCCCTTCCTTCCTACTTCATTGAGTAACAGGACCACTAAGAAGAGCCCCTGTTCCCATGTTCTCTTCCTCACATGTCTTTCCTGACTTACTCTGCCTTACATTTGTTCTAATGAACAAGCATCGCATCTAAGGACAACCCTTCCTTGTCTGCTAAAGTACTGTCATTACTCAGTCCTTGCTCCCACAGTTGTGCCTGGTTCTGTCTGCATTTTAACCCTTCCTGTTATACACTTATTAGTAGATAAACACACCAATAGCTCCAAGTTAAAGAGTAAACAGTCTTTTAACCTATATCATATTCCATGCCCAACTTCCCCTTGACAGTAAAATTTGTCGAGTTGTCCGCATTCATCGCTCCCAAGACCTATCTTTTACTTCTTCTGAATCCTCTCTCATAATTAAAAAAAGGTTCTCCCTGTTGTCCTTGTTAAAAATCATCAATGACCTCCAAATCACCATATTAAAAGTTTGCTTTTCCGTCTTCGTCTCTCTTGTTCTCTTAGCAGAATTTAGCTGTGGATCCTCTTTTTAAAACACTTTCTTTACAGCGAGGACAGCATGCTCTTGTTCTCTGTCTCTAACTTCTCAATTGCGTTCATTAATTTCTTCTACAGCATTTGAATTTTGCACTGTCCCAGGATTCGGTTATTGAATTAGTCATCTTCTTTCTCTGTGCTCACTTCTCATGGGAAACATCTAATGTCCTGATGTTGTATCAATGTCCAATTATTAATCAGCACTGATTAGTGCTCAGATCTCTACTGACTCTATATCCAAAGGTCATTCAATATCTCCACAAGTATTACATCTACTGCATAGTTCACACTTAATGTTTTCCATACTAAACCCTTGATCTCCCGGTCTTTCCCTCTATAGATTGCTGTTGCTAATGTTTCCTCATCTAAATAAAAAACAACTTCATTTTGTCAGTTACTCAAGATAGAAACTTGAGGCATTTTTTAGCTTAAAAATTAATTGAACAATCATTTTATTGGGAGCTCTTACAGATACTATAATTAGATCAAGCATAATTGTATAATTGCTACCACAATGTTTCCAAATACTTTCTTTCTTCTCAAACACTTTCATATCAGCTCCCCGTTATCCCCTCTCTCCCCACTCTGCCCCCCAAGAACCCTTATTATTCTTACCTTTGTGTTTTGCTGTATCTTACCCCATCCAATATATCCATTCACCTACAATTCTGTTATTTGTTCCCCTCAAGTGGAGTTACACAGTCATCCTTGCTATTGACTTTCCCTCCCCCCCACCCCTCTTCCCATATCCTCAGAGGATCACTATTCCCATCACTGTGTCTGAAGGGTTATCTATCTTGACTTTCATGCATCAAACGATCTTAATTATACGTATGAACATACAGAGGTCTAACAAGATTGATGAGGTAAAACAAAGATCATGATAGTAAGGGGAGGAAATATTAAAGAACCAGAGGGTAGTTATGTGTTTCATCAGTGCTATACTGTACCCTGAATGTACCATCCCTGCCACGTAGCCCTCTGTAAGGGACTGCCCAATTATCTTACAGGTGGGATTTGGGTCTCCACTGTGTCTATGCTCCTTCACATCAATTTGGTAGCTTATTTTTGAACTTCTGAATGTTGACACCACTTGATCACAAAAGCTGGTGTACTTCTTCTATGTGGGCTTTGTTGCTCCTGAGCTAGATGGTCACTTGTTTATCTTCAAACCTTTAAGCAGCCGCTGTTTTGATTGGCCCCAGATGCTATATCTTTTGATAGCTGGGCACCATCATCTTTCTTCACCACATTTGCTTATGCATTTGTTTTGTCTTTGGTGATCATGTCAGGAAGGTGAGTATTGTTCATGTCATATTATTAGAACAAAACCTTTCTTGTACTGAGATAAGATTTAAGTGGAGACCCAAAGTCCATCTGTTTTCTTGTTGTATATATATATATATATACACACCTATATTTATATATTTACATATATGCACATCTATATTCATATCCATGCATATATCATTTTGCCTTTCTTTTTCTTTGCTTTTTTCAGAAACTTGACTTCTTGACTTTTTCCTTGACTTCTTTCCTTCACAACTATATCCAGTTTATCAGGAAATCCTGTGCACTATACCCTCAAAATATATAGAGAAGGAAAAATATATGTCAAGATACATAAATAGACCAGGGCCTGTTTAAAAAGTGTTTCTATACACTCATAGAAAACCTTTATTAAACAAGAATATAAAAATGGAAAGCTACATTTTCTTGGCTTGTTTTGAATATGGCAGTGCACCTGTGAACATTGTGTTGCCATCTCTTTATCTCTTCCCCAAAGAGTTCTTTGCTCTTCAATGTACTCCCTTCTGAAGGGCAGGTTCTCCATCCCAGGGGAACTCAAATCGTGGATCCTTTCACTGTTCATTTAGTTTAGGGAACAAAAAGAAATCTGAAATGACAAGAATAGGACTGAAGGGTGAGACTGTCGAGCAAGATTTCCCAAGGATGTTCTCACAGGACAGCCATGGACCATGGATGTCCTCCAAGAAGGAGCAGCATCGTTGTCAGGATGGAAAAAAGAAATGCTTGGCATAGCTTTCCTGGCCTTTTTCTCACCAAGGCTCTTCTCAATTTGCTACAGTCATCTTCATAAAAAGCCCCAGTGAAGGTCTGGTGATCCATGTCTAGGCTTTGGAATAAAAAAATAAAAATAAAAAACAGTCCCCATCACCTTCAGAGGCAACCAGCAGACTCCCTCAGAAGCCACTGTTTCGTGGCCTTTTTATTTCTGTAAAGGCATCTGAGTGAGGATAAGACAAGCGTATTACTGAGAGAACTTATCTGCGGTTATCCAGTGATGCAGAGACAAACTGAAACACAGTTTGTTTGGAATAAACCTGTGCATGTATGAATTGAAATCCTGGGAATAATATTCCTTAACTTGCCCTTGGACATAGTCACAATACACTTAGAATTCAACCTATCCCCTCTTATCCTGCAACTTTCCTCCTTCTACATGGAAATGTTCCTGCCTGCCACGGGCTCCAAAGCACCCCCTGCTTCCACGTTGGTCTTTCCGCCATTCTTCATGGGGTAGAGGACTAATCCGTGGAGAATAGAAGCCACATCATGTCAGCTCTTAAATAATTTTTATTGACGCTCTCAGGGGAAGATAAAGAAGCTCTGGTGAGGTAGTGGCTATGAATCGTGATCTGCAAGGTCATAAGTTCTAGACTAGTAACTGGGGGAGAAAGACGGGGCTTTCTAGTTGCTTAAACATTTTCACTCTGGAAATGCACAAGAGCATGAGTTGTCATAGACTTGATGGCAGTGAGTTTGGTTTTGAGTTTTTATACTTTATAAGGATCCCTGATGGTGCAGTGGTTATGAGTGGGGCTGTTAACTGCAAGATCAGCTGTTCGAAATCACTGGCCACACTTAGGGAGAGAGGGCATTTGAGACAGCGCTGCCTCTTGGTAGCTGAGAAGTCAAGAAAAGCTAGCTTAACTTCATCTTAATTTCTTCAATAAACGAGTCTCATGATAACAAGGTTTGTTGTAAAAGAGCATATGGAGACCCAAGGCCCAAGTGTCGACCAATGGAGATCCCCTCATAGAGGGGTTTAGGAGAGGAGATGGGTTAATTAGGGTGTGAGGTAGTACCGATGAAGAACACAGCTTTCCCCCAGATCCTGGATGCTTCCTCCCCCCAACTACCATGATCCGAATTCTACCTTGCAGGGCTGGATAGGACAGAGGCTGTACACTGGTGCATATGAGGGTTGGAGGTACAGGGAATCCAGGGTGGATGATACCTTCAGGACCAAGGGTGTGAGGGACGATGCTGGGAGAGTGGAGGGTGAGTGGGTTGGAAAGGGGGAAGTGATTACAAGGATCCACATGTGACCTCTTCCCTGGGAGAGGGACAGCAGAGAAGGGGGGAAGGGAGACTCCGGATAGGGCAAGATATGACAAAACAACGATGTATAAATTACCAAGGGCATATGAGGGAGGGGGGAATGGGGAGGGAGGGGGAAAAAAAAGAGGACCTGATGCAAGGGGCTTAAGTGGAGAGCAAATGCCTTGAGAATGATTGGGGCAGAGAATGTATGGATGTGCTTTATACAATTGATGTATGTATATGTATGGATTGTGGTAAGAGTTGTATGAGTCCCTAATAAAATGTAAAAGAAGAAAAGAGAAAAAAATGATTAGGGCAAAGACTGTACAGATGTGCTTTATACAATTGATGTATGTATATGTATGAACTGTGAAAAGAATTGTATGAGCCCCAATAAATTGTTAAAATAAAAAAAAAGAATTGTATGAGCCCCCAATAAAATGATTTTTTAAAAGAAAAAAAAAAGCATATGGAAAGCATTTAAAGCAGTACAGCCACTTAGTCAACACTTGACCTTGCCTAGCACGTATTCTCTCTGCTAACACCTACTCACCCAAACCACATTTACTGCCACCGAGTCAGCTCTAGCTCATAGTGACCCTGAATGCAGAGCACTGAGTACAGAGAACTGCTCCATAGAGTTTGCGAGACTGTCAGTCTCCATGGGAGCAGACTGCCCCATCTCTGTGGAGGGGCCGGTTAGTTTGAATAACTGGCTTTTTGGCTTGCAGCCCATCTTAGGCTGGGTTCTCTAGAGAGAAGAGCAAGTGATGTATGCCTGCAGAGATGCAGAGATTTATGTCAGGAAATGGCCCACACAGCTGTAGAGGTGCGCACATTCTAAGCTTGTGAATCAAGCGATATGTTGGAGCGTTTTCCTGATGATACATGGCTGAAGAACCCAGGATCAACAGGTCAGCCTGCAGACTTCTGGCTCCCAAGGCAAATGAATCAAAGGTCAACAGGTAAGATGGCAGGCTGCTTATGACTTTCAGGATTGACAGGTAGTTTGGCCGGCCACAACCTCAAGTCTAAAGAACTGTAGGTCGGATGCAGGATTCAGGGTCAGCAAAAAGCAAGTCAACTTTTCCACAGCATCCACATAATTGGAAGCAGGCCACAGCATAAGGAAGCTTCCTTTCAACTGATGGCTGCTCATTGAAGATCTCATTATGGTAATAATTAGATTGGATTAGATCTAATCATGGAGCATTACTCCTTCTTCAATGCCAAACCACTGAAAATCCTGGCCCAACTACATTAACGCAAACCTTCACTAGCACGGAGCCCAGTACTTAACCACAGCACCATCTCTCTTATTTTAGTTGGAGTACTTATTACGTATGAGATAATGCACTAGATGCTGGGAATATCAGTGAGGACATTGATACACTTTGGACTTCATGGAGTATATATTCTAATCGAAGAGAAAAGTCTAAATAGAAATAGATATACATATAAATACACATACACACATAGATATATATTACAAGTAATGATAAATTATTCAATAATTATAACAAGGGGTACATAGTTGTTCATGAATATTGAAAAATGTTTCTATTTCCCTATAGTTAACAGGATTGTGTTATTAAATTCCTTTATTCCTCTGTTTCTCAAAGGGAATGACTCTCAATAAAATATCAGCCTAGTTTAAAGACTGTTCAACTATTTTTGTTTATTAAATTAAACCAAGTTGTTTCTTTAATTCTTGATCCTTTCTATTTTAAAATATCAGTATACTTTTTCTCATCTCCCTCCCAACACTACAGTAAGATAGGAAGGCGTAGTCTTTTGTACACCTGTTTTATCTTCTTATTGAGCATCAGAGCATCTGATGTTGAACAAGAGGAAGGAACAAAAAGTGACTTGGAAGTACGAATGATGGAGAAAGAAAGGAGGGGATATCCTCTTCATAAATGCGCTACTGTCTCACAAGTGACGTCCTCCTTCTCATCAACTGCCCTTTTGTATTAGGAAAGGTGTGTGTGTGTGTATTTCTGATTATGCTAACTGACTCTTCTCAGAAAGGCCTACCTGGAGATGACTACCAGGGATTTCCTGGAGTTATTATATGTTCTTCACAATTAGTCTTTTTGTTCTCAGCTGTGAGTTTTACTCACTGTGGGCAGCTTCTAGAGTTTCTCATTCCATCTCAGGTGTGAAATACAATGCTTTACTTGACCATACACATATTGAGAGAAGTGTTTTATCATTGGAAAGAAATATGTTATTGGGTTCTCTTGGTGGAAAATCACTAGTTCTTACATAGACCAAGTTGTCTCTGTCGGGGCTGTCATAGATGTAACACTGCTGGTGATCAGGCGGGAAAGGCAGTGGTTGCTGTTCTTCAGCAGACTGACAGCAGATGATTAATAAGAGAAGCTCTTATAGTGCAGAGGGCGCCATTATTTACTCTCTTCATCTTTTAAGAAGTTCTGTTCCCTGTATGAGACAGATATGGCACAGTCACTTACACAACATAATAGAATTAATATTTAGTATCGAGTGCTATTCATGTTTAGTGAATGATTACATTGCCTTTTGTCCTATGTCCCTAAAGAATCATATCAGTTGTACACCAAAAGCCTAAGTGGAAGGTCAGCAGTTTGAATCCCCCAGCTACTCCATGGAAAGACTATCTGCTCCTGTGATGTTTGACAACCTCAGAAACCCTATATAGACAGGGTCACTATGAGTTGAAATGTGGGAAAACCAAAAGTGGGGTTTCATCGTGACTACCTAGATGAGACAAAACTTTCTACGCTTGTAAAGAGTTACAGTCTCAGAAACCCACAGGGCCATTCTACCCTGATCTATGAGGAGAAGGGTCATTATGAATCTGAATCAACCTGATGGCAGTGAGTTTTCCATTTTTGGGTTTTTTTTTTGGAGTTGAAATTGACTTAATGGAAGTAGGTTTGTTTGTTTTAAGGGACTTTTATAACAATATGAATATAAATAAAAAAATCGTGATACAAGGTGTTAGATAAAAATTCCACTGTTATTGAGTCTGACTCATGGAGACCCTAGATATAAGACTTCCTCTGAGACTATAGGCCTGTATGCGGGCAGACAGTCTTATCTTTCTTTGGTGGAGCACTTGGTGGGCTTGAACCATCAACCTTTTAGCTAGCAGCTCAATGTCTAATTTGTCTTAAGTAGTATTTGTATTGCATATTATTTTAATGTATTATGTGATAAGTGGATACAGACCATAATAAAAGCTGAAGTTTTGCCAAAGAAACTAGCCATTAACAACCAAAGGATCCATAAGCGTAATTGTACGGTTATACATAATATATAAAGATTATAGTAAAGTCTCAGAGAATAGTAAGGATAGGAGAAAGAATAAAATAAAGGAGTCAGAGAGGAGAAAATAAAAGAAAGGTGGTAGCATGCTCACCTTGGCCCCTCTTGATGGTCCACATGGAGGTGGGAGAAGAGAGAGGAGAGAGAGGAGAGGGCATCTTTACAATGTTGGGATATTTATAGGTAGCCACAAGACAAGCATATTCCATAGTTACCTCACAAGGTGGTGGTAACTACAGTAAGTTTCCTGAGCTCACAGGTGAGGAAATCTAATATTCACATTGGGGGAAGGTATGAGGGGGGATGGATGACACAGCCGGAGGAGATTGCAAAAGGATGTCTGCTTTTATAGGGAGATAAAATCAACCATGTGCTCACTTTAAGGCAGCATAGTTGTTAGGGGAGAATCTGTGGGAATGATATTTTAAGTAGGACAATGTACTTGGAGTTTATCTCTAACTTACAAAAGTGATGGCTTTCCGACCATGGAATATTAGCTTTCCAGATTCCCTCTGCTATAAGTTAGGGAATATAGTCCTAGTCATATTTCCCTCAGTATTAGTATCCCACAAAGATCTATCTATCTATCTATCTATCTATCTATCTATCTATCTATCTATCTATCTATCTATCTATCATCTATCTATCTATCTATCTATCTATCTATCTATCTATACCGTCAGTGTCATTTCCATCCTCTAAAACTAGTTCGAGTTCAGACTTGTCCTAATGCAGTCAGCCTGCCTACCTTCTTTCTCACTGTTTTTCTTTCTTTTGAAGAAAAGGGTAAAACTACATCTGTGCTCTTAACACTAATGGCTGTCAATTAGAGGTTGAATTAGAGCTTTCACACTTCAGTAATACTTGTTATGCCCAAATTTATCTGAGAGTTGTTATGATTGCCAGCATGGTAAGCTGTCAACATAATTATGCCATGCTGACTAGTCATGTGGGAGTAAATGTAATGACAGGCATGTTGCTTTCATGCATCCTTAAGATTATCCATGATTGCTGATTTTCACAGAAGCAATGCTCACTCTCCATGCTTTGAGTTTGGCTAAGAAACTTCTAACTTTCTGTATATTCTGGAACATAAATGGAATCTGAGAAAAGATCATCTCTTTGTAGAATTAACAATGGTGTCTTTTTGAGTTTGATGTACCTTAAGCTAGCATTCTTTCCCCTCACTTCTCACTAAATGGGATCAGTGGGAGGTAATATATGTGTGTGGTTTTGGTAACTTCAAGTTAAAGAGAACACCATCAATCAAACCTATTGTGTTTTGGAGCAAGGTGGTATATATCTTCCACACAAATAATACAACAAGACAAAGTCATTTATCAAACATCGTGTCACTATACTTTAAGTTTAGAGAAGACAATGCAGGTGTCGTCAAGTCACCAAAAGTTGAATAACCTTGACCTTGAAAAAGAGAAGTCCCTTTTGTTTCTTGAATGGTAAGGATGTACAATACTCACTCTATTAGCCTGCAAATGGGAATTGAGGCCTGAGCAGTACAGCAAAGGCTGATTTTTTGAAAGCAATAAAAGAGCTTGTGATGTCCAGGTTATTGCATACTATGTATCAGGTAGTAAGATGTATGCAGTGGCAGTGATAGCCAGAATTAATCATGCTGGTATTTATGCTTGGATTTTCCAGCTCAATCTTGATTAGGACTAGGAAGTATTTGTAGAATTAAGAGACATGGGGGAATCTGAGAGCTCACAGGGGAACCCTAACATGCAAGTGGTATACATACATATGAGATACCTGTGATTTCCCCCCTTCTTTCCCTGTCAGACATTTTGAATGTCTCCTGCCTACTTTTTCCACGGAGACTGGATACGCCCCTCCAAACAGTAATCCAGGGAGCCATTGGCAACGGTACACACGGGTGTCTTGTGTGGCAAGATCCAGGAGCTCATGGCTTGAATGCTAGTTGGACCTCCTGGAGGTCCTCTCTCTGTTGACATGGAACTGACCTTTGTTGTGGCAAGAGTAAGAGTCGAGTTCCAAGGTTTCCGCAACAGAACTTGATTTGTTTTTTCTCCTCTCCACCTCCCATCGAGAAGGTAAAGATTTCCAATCCACTTGGCCGACCATTTTAAGAAGGAACTTTTACCTACGCCATACAATTTCCCTCAAAGGGATGCCATGAAGACCTTTTGATTTCCAAGTCCTATTGCCATCTTGAGTTTACTGAGTTGGCTTCAGTTTTCTGATCTGTAAAATGAAGTTTATTATCATCTAATTCCCTGCTTCTTCGAGTTGCTTTGCAAAATATAATTATATATGTTATGCCCTTGCAGAGGGGTCTCGGGGAGGGGACGAGCCAGACAGGGTGCAATGTAGTAACGATGAAAAATACAACTTTCCTCTAGTTCCTAAATGTCCCCACCCCCACCCCCCCAATATCATGATCCGAATTCTACCTTGCAAGTCTGGCTAGACCAGAGGATGACACTGGTACAGGTAGGAACTGGAAGTACAGGGAATCCAGGGTAGATGATCCCTTCAGGACCAGTGATGTGAGTGACGATACTGGGAATGTAGAGGGAAGGTGGGTTGGAAAGGGGGAACCGATTACAAGGATCAACATATGACCTCCTCCCTGGGAGACGGACAACAGAAAAGTGAGTGAAGGGAGATATTGGACAGGGGAAGATATGACAAAATAATCATTTATAAATTATCAAGGGTTCATGAGGGTGAGGGAAGTGGGGAGGGAGGGGAAAATGAGGAACTGATGCCAGGGGCTTAAGTGGAGAGCAAATGTTCTGAGAATGATGAGGGCAATGAATGTACAAATGTGCTTTATACAATTGATGTATGGATGGGTTGTGTGTGAGCCCCTAATAAAACAATTGAAAAATAACTAAATATAAATGCCAATCAACTTTCATCATGATGCACTGTTTTCTAGAACGTTGCACTTACAATCAAGAAATTCCTGGTAGTAGAAATGGGTAACATACTCAAACCGACAATTTGCTGTTTTTAGAAAACCAGGCTTGGCAATGTAGTTCCAAACTCTGATTTCGAAAACTCTACACTGACACACACATGGTCAACATGGGTCAGAACTGAGTTGATGGCACCTTTTTTTTCTTTCCTCTTTAAAATTATAATCAATCAATAACAGATGACTTAATAAAGTGAGTAATTGGAGAATGCTAGCCACTCAATATTTTTCTTTGAGAATTTTTTTACAGTTTTATTGGCACATAATCCACACATTCAATAATATCAAGAAGAATTGTACGTGTAGATTACAGCCCAAAGTTTTACCACTACTCCCCCATGGAACACATGTACATATTGGGGATATCGCAGGGGTGTTATGTCATAAGGGGTCACACTCTTGAAGTTATGGTGTATATGTTTTCTTTTTTTGGTTTATGAGAACTAGGACTGATGGACCTATAGAATCAGCACATGGAATAAGGGTCTTTGAGGGATGGGGACACAGAGGTGGTGGCAGGGTAAAGGGGTGTTGATTTCTAGGGGCCCATATAGAAAAAAGAATGTTTGGAAACTGATTGTGGTATCAATGTACAATTCACCTGGATGTGATTGAACTATGGAATGATTTGATATATGTTTTAATCCCAATTAATAAAAAAGAATTGTACAATCATTCCAACAATCAACTTTAGAAAATTTTCTCTCCCCCTTCCATAATATAATCACTTTTAAAATGAGTTGTGTAATCAAATTCAGTTCTAGTGCTTCCTTTGCCCCCCCCCCCAGCTTTCATTGTTTACTCCTGAAATTCCCTCACCCTACAACCCTTATCAGTCATTTTCTCTATGCATCCACTCCTTCTGTACTTCACAAACTGGGAAACCTAACAGAAACAATAAAGAACAAAAACAAAATACACTGGTAAGGATAAAACAGTAGTAATAGATAAAAACACAAATAATGAGTAAGAATGCAGAAAAACACTATCATTGGGTACAAGAATGAAGAAAATGTTCGAAAATTAATTGTGTTATAATTGCACAACTCATACATATACTTAAACCACTGAATTTTATGGTATATGAATTATATGCCAATAAAACTGTTTAAAAATGACTATAATCATATTCATGTTAATTTATTTTTGTCCCTGAGATAATAGAAAATATGTTGATTCAATTAGGATTATAGGTGAAAAACACGTGTTTTTACATTTGTCCCTGGGGCTGTTAGTTTATTGTACCAACCTGGCTGATAAACGCACATGGGGTTAATTGAAGGGTGGAGGGATAAATGGCTCAGTGAGACTCATCTTTCGAGTTCTCAGGTCTCTTGCTTTGTGATGGTTGCACCAGGGTACAGCTGCCTTAGCCAGTCTCCTGTTCAGCTGGCAAGGCTCACTTCCTGCAAGACATCCCCAAGGAGAAGCCATGTGGACCTGAGACCCCTGCCAGCGCTGAGATGTTTACGATTCACTGACTGACTCGGCTTTCCTCCTGCAGTCGACATCATTGTGTCTGTTTTGTGAGATAGAGGAGGGCTTTGTGGATTGGTGTTAGACATATATAGGTTAATGTTGGACTTGTGAGCTTGGGAAGCACTGGGTTGGGATGTTTTCTTGATGTACACTTAACCTTTATATAAAGCTCTCTATTATACATGAGTTGCTGTGGATTTGTTTCTCTAAAGTACCCAGACTAACGTAGTCACCCAGTGGGCTTGGGAAAAAGTCAACCTGAGCTCAGTAAGAGTAGTTCTTTTCAAGACAAATTATTGGAACAATAAATATGTATGTTCCATAATCACAGATTGTTACATTATTAATTAGTGTAAATGATTTTTGTTAAAATTAGTGTTACTCATTTTAGAGGCTAATTTTGTAATGCATATATTATTATGATTAGTATACAGCACATTAATTTGCTGGCTAAATCATTTTTTAAATTGAGTCTCAATACTAAGCTCAATTTAGCTAAATAAATTCAAGATGCTACAGGTTAGCAAGGGTGGAATCAAAACTTTTAAGAACTGACTAACATAGTTTTTGAATTTTTAGTAATCCACTTATTTAAAAGTATATTTGTGCCAGCTTATGAAAAAAAATGTGAACATCAGAACAGGACCATATTAACATAAAACGGTAAGAAAACAATATAAAATAACCAGAAAGCAATAATTCACTGTGGGAGTGTCTCAGTTCCTTAGCAAGAAAAAAAGGAACTTTGTGAACAAATTAGAGTTCTGAGCTCCCTCCTAACTGAGATAGAGAGGGAAATGTGCTATGCATTGTGCACTATTCAAAGAAGGAGAAACTGCAGTAAATGAGAAGACAGTTTTTAAAAATATTTGAATTCTATAGTTTGTCATATGATTTGTTCTATAAAGACACAGACAACAAAACAAATAGCACAGTAATACAAAGGGATTTATGTATTTATATATCTTTCAAAGAATCCCAAGAGAAAGTCAGCTGCAGAAAGTTGAGGCTCTGTAGCAACTAGTAACTTAAAAATATATATGCAGTTTTCACATGGTTTTGACACAATACAGATAAATATTGAGTGGCCAGCTAGTGTGATCCAAAAATGACAATAACAAAATTCAAATATGATGAAGAGAAAAATATCAGAGCTAAAATTGTGAATACCCAGACACATTCTTTTTGATAGTTGGGTACCATCTGATTTCTTTATCACACGTTGTTATAGTACCCATCTCTTCAGCGATCACTTCATGGGGGCCACATCTCATTCCTGTTACTTGCTTTGGGGAAACAAGCATTTGAAGATCAAAAAGAACTTCTTGATTTATATACTTATTAGTGAATATGGGGCATAAGAAAAATTACTGCCCCTTTTTAATGAGTGAAGTAAAATAGAGTTGAACCTTGGCTTCAATTAAAGCAAGAGAAGTAGAGAGACAAAAATTATATGCCTGAGAAGTATCTTTTGGAGCTTTGTTTTGAGGATGATCTTGGTTTGTTTTTTATTTTATACTGGGGTCTTTTCTTGACATTGGTGATGTAGAAATCTAACCATTCCAATAATCCAGTGTTGCCACCTTTTGATAATTAGGAGAAAATTTATCTAATTTGGGTCCCCACAACAAATCAGTTTTCAGTTTCCCCTTTTAAAGAAACTTTAGCCAAGTGCTTTAGGCTGGAGAAAATATTTCAGTAATGTCCCTAAAAGTGACGTACCACCATCTAAAAGTGAAGTGACAAGAAGCCCTGCAGATTGAGTCCAGCCACGAGACTCTCCTCCGTCAGAACCCGTTGCTCGCCAGGGAAGGAGCTGCACAGATATTGGTCTTCCCGGTGTCTGATGGGAAGATGCCTTTACTTTGTGTATCTGAACCCAGTTATTCAAATCATTATCTTTATTTTTTCTTGGCACTTCATATTGTTTGCCTTCAAGTAAATCAGACTTTCTAGCATCCATGTACATAATTGAGAGTTCCTGGTCCTCCTATTTTTTTAAATAAAGTCAACCAAAGTGTCTCATTACATATCATAATTTTTCTCACATTTTACTGTTTCTCTTTTGGATTTTATTGAGCTGCAACTTTATAAGCTATCTATAAGTCAACAAGAAAACTAATCTAATTAATCATTCACTGGAGACTTGACAAGGAGCTTGTTATGTGCTGGACTAATAGCCAGGTTGGCAGTTCAAACCCATCAGTCACTCTGAGGGAGAGAGATGAGGCTGTCTACTCCAGTAACGATTTCTAATGCCTCAGAAACCCTATGTAGTGTTGCTATGAGTGGAAAACTCAGAGGTTTGTGTTTATGGGCTTTACAATGATCTCGTTTAATTCTCACAAGAATCCTTAAAGTTAGAATTACACATTGTATAGGCGAGGAAACCAAGGTTTGGAGAAGGTAAATAGCTTGCTCCAGATCAAATGGCTAATTAGCAATGGGATCAAGACTCATTTCTAGTGAGCTGTGTTGTATGCCAAGTCTGAGCTCGGGCCACTGGCAGGGCGCCCTCTAGTCTGCCGCAGCAACTTTGTTCCTCACCCCTGCCTGGCGGCACTAGCAATGCTTCTGAGACAGGTTTCTTTCTCTGCTCTCTGGCAGCTCACGATTGCTTAATATTCTTCACCAGCAGCACCGTTGAAATGCAACAATTCTTTGGACATGCTTATTCACGCCTCAGCTGTTTATTCCCAAGGCATTATTATTGGTTCTTTTCTTGGCTAAAAAAAAGAAAGAAAGAAAAATTTCCTTACTCAGGGGTTTGTCTCAACTAAAGCGAAACAAGGAGTAACTATTTCGCTATACTAAAATGCCTTTTAAAATCCCCATAAATACAGTTGCCTTTAAGTTCATTTGGACGCATGGCAGCTCCGTTTATGTCAAAGCAGCACTGGACTCCATTGGGAGGGCGATGGCCGATTTTGGGGACCAGAGCCTTTCTTCAGAGGGGCTTGGGTGCACTCAAGTCTCCAGCTCTTCAGTTAGCCGCTGAGCGCATCAACCATTGCACAACCCGGGGCTCCACTAAAACATCTAGCCTCGGGTTAGTATGTGTTCCATGTGCTTGTTTATCAAGTCATTCACAGCAGGGACAGTACAGCCAATGAATGCTTGTACTGCATTTGATATTTAAGGATTCCATTTTAGTTTACAAGGAAACGCATGGATCTGGAGACCAAAAGTAGATTTTCCGTATTCAAGAAGACTTTTCTCATTCTAAAGTCTTATAGGGTAAGAAAAGTTTTAGAGAAACAGCGTCTTATGCAACTCGTTTTGCTATCGCCTTGCTGAGCGGCCACGTTTCTGAGTTGGAACACTAAACAGTGTGATCATCTCCTTCCTGTTAAAAAAAATCAGCAAAGCAAAGAGTTGTTGGAGGAAAAGCAGATGCCAACCTAAAGCATTTATCTTCCCAGATGACAGTGTCACGTTTGCTATTTGGTGCCATCGCACAGGTTGTGACTCATAGTGATTTTATACAAAACACAACTAAACACTGCCTGGCCCTACATGACCCTCACAACTGTGGCTAGGTTGAAGCACATTATTGCAGCCATTGTGTCAATCCATCTGGTTGATGTCCATCCTGCCCCCCCCTTTTGTTTTTAACCAACTGTATTGTCCTTCTCCAGGGACTGGTCACTTCTGATAACATGTTCAAAGTACGTGGAATGAAGTCTCTCCACCTTCCCTTCTAGAGAGCATTCAGTCTGTACTTCTTACAAGATAGACTTGTTCATTTTCTAGCAGTTCATGATTTACTTCATATTCCTCATCAACACCATAATTCAAAAGCAGCAATTCTTTGGTCTCTCTTATTCACACCCGAGCTTTCACACACCTATGGGACCCTTGACAACACCATGTCTTGAGGTCTCATCTCTGAGTGACCACTTTAAGTAGGGCTTTTTCAGTAGATTTGCCCAGTGGATTGTGTATTTGATTTTTTTTGTTTTTGGACCATTTCTTTCATGAGCATTGATTGAGGACAACTTCAGGAGTTTCTCGACCTATCAGTGTAATATGGTCATTGAGTCCATTCTGACGTCATAGTGGCTTTATATTGGGGTTCTGAGGCTACATATATTTTTGGGAGAAGACAGCTTCATCTTTCTGCTGGGGAGCAGATGGTGGGTTATATCAGTATAGTAGTAATTCATGGCATTTTTATGTGTATAAGGAATTGGGCTGATCTAACTTGGAAATAAGGATCTCTGGTGACACAGAGGGCCAGCAGTTCAAACCCATCAGCCACTCTGCAGGAGAAAGATGAGACTCTTCTCCTGGCAAGACTGAAAATCTTGCAAAGCCAAAGGGGAAGCTCTATTTTGTTCAGTTGGCTCATGATGAGTCAAAATTGAGTCTATGGACATGAATTTTGAGTTTTAGATCATTCTGAGTCAAAATGGACTCTGGACAATAAACAGGAGATTTTTATCTTCCTGTTCACCTTACATTGCAAAGCCAGTCTCTCTTTTCTTTTCCTAGATTTGGGAAATCCAAATCCAAATTAAAGGCAGAGCTTTGCTTCACTGTATTTCAGCTGGATTTTCAATGATCATCTGAGTATAAAAATATCTTTGAGGACTTCCAATAGGTATGGGGCTTACTCACCTCTCCCACTGGCACGAAGTGCATTCTGACCCACAGGGACCTGACTGAACAGAGTAGGACTTCCCCTGGGGATTCCCAAGTCGATAAATCTTAATAGGAGTGGAAAACCTCATCTTTCTCCCAGGGGTTAGGGGTTTCACGGACCTTCGCGGACCTTCAGCAGCTCAAAGCACAAACACTACTACACTACCAGAGCTTCCTACTTAGAGGAAGAAGTGAGGCCAATTTTTTTGGTCACAGCTCACTTACTGCCATAGAGTTGATTCTGACTTTTGGACATGGTAGAACCGCCTGCCTGGCCTTGGCCCGCCATGAGTTTTTGAGACTGATTCTTGAAGGGAGTTAAAAACCTTGTCTGTCTCCCATGGAGCATCCGTGCGTTACAGCCTCTGCCCTGTGGTTAGCAACCCAACCCTTAACCTCTCTGTGTCCAGGGCTCTGCGTCAATTTTATGGTAGGCACAGGGAAAACTTCATGCTTGAAATTCCTGTTTTCCACCTGTTTCCTCTTTTATTCAATGAGTAGTGAGGGCAATGTAGCTCATATATATAAATGTTCTAAAGCCATATGATAGGTTATGTTTCATAGTATAAGGGAATATTGCTGCCCTATATCTACATTTATTGCTCTGTAACACAAGTTAATTTTTTCTGTGAAGCCACTTAAAACATTTAGTTTACCAAATTTTGAAGATTGTCATTTGCCTACTGTCTGTCTTAAAGAAGATAACTGTAACAGCCAGAAAAAAAATAAAAATTATAAAAAGATAAATGTATATCATTTCAACGGTTTGAAATGTTATTCCTCCTACAAGTAGCACTCGAGAACAACAAAAGAGACCACTTCAAACACAGACAAGTTACTTCATAAAAAGAGATCACTGCACCAAAAGAGTCAGAGTGTCTCTTGAAAGACGCGGGATAAAATGTCCTCTCCCCCAGGACGGAAACGGATGTGCTGTGTGCAAAGCTGTTCATCCTCCGTGTTCCCTAGCACCAAAGAGATCACCTTCCCTCGGCTTGTTCCGATGGTGCCTGCCATGCACACTCACCTCACAACGCCAACGGCACTGTGGTCTGTCAGGTCTCATTTTATGTACACCCGCTTTCTGAAGCTTTCCTTGGCCCCAAGACTGGATGCACGCATCCCTGTTGTAACGTTTCAGCCCCCTGTAGCTACCAACAGCACAGAGCTTATGAGGTCTTAATTTGTCTCTCTCATTAGGCCCTTAATGTCCAAGGACTAAGTTTTCTTATTTACTTCAAAGTTGCAATTTTTATAATAATATATTAAAGCTGGAAGAGGATAGCTGCTCAATCAATATTTAGAGAATGGAATTGAACTATTCATTTTGAAATTTCTACTGGGAAATCCATTACTGAAACGCAGCTCATAATGGGAAGTTACTTGAAGTGGCTGATTGTGTGTAGCGCGATTGACTATCGCTCAACTAAAAGCAAATCATCAGCAAATGAGCCAGTTAGGTGACACCCTGTGGATTTGGACTCCGAGTTCCATGTGACAGAGGAGAAATGTCCCATAAGGTAGCCGAGGCTGTAATCTTTATGGGAGCAAGCCGCTAGCTCTTTCTCCCATAGAGCTAGTTGGTAGATGTGAACCGACAACCTTACAGGTAGCAGCTGAGTGCTTCACTGTCGTGCCGTCAGGGCTCTGTGTAAAGGAGACTACTTGAAGCCTTGAACAGTTTTCTAGGCCTCATACTGACTCAACTAGACTGAATAAATGCACACCTCTATGCTTATGGTGGCTCTTCCTAAACCCAGAAAGATATATTGAAAATAGGCAATTCATATTTGAGTTTTGAGAGATGCATGAGTCAGTGAAGGTTTATTGTGCCAACCTGGCAGATAAACACATGTGGGTTCATTGAAGGGCAGAAGGATAAATGGCTTGGTGAGTCTTGCCTTTCTAGTTCTCAGGTCTCTTGCTCTCTGATGGCCAGCCCAGGATGCAGCTGCCTTACCCAATTCCCTGCTTCAGCTGGCAAGGCTCACATCCTGCAAGACATTCCTGAGGAGAAGCCACATGGAACTACCCTGATGTAGCCCTGGGTGCTGGAGTACCTGTGTGGAGACCCCTGCCAGCGCTGAGATGCTTACAAGTTCACTGACTCGGCTTTCCTCCTGCAGTTGGCATAATTGTGTTTTGTGAGATTGAGGAGGACTTTGTAGATCGGTGTCGGACATATGGGCTGATGTTGGACTTGTGGGCTTAGACAGCACTGAGTTGGGATGCTTTCTTAGTGTTCACTTACCCTCTATATAAAACTCTCTCTTATACATATGAGTCTCTGAATTTGTTTCCCTAGTTTACCCAGACTAACACAATGCATGAAATAAAAATTATTCAATAGCTTCCTTTCCTAGGGAAATTTTGGTGAGTGTGTTTAACTACATATTTCCCATAAAACAAATGAACACTTTATAGAAAGCTAGGATATGAAGAAAACGCTTACTCCTTGCTCAGTATTTTTGATAGGAATAAGTCCATCATTGCCTGACAAGTATTTCAAGCCCCTGGAGTCTTTCCCAAGTTTGTAAACTTGAGGATTTTTTCACCCTCACCTCGCACTCCTGTTGTGATGATGTCACTGCCTATATTGTTCACACACCTGGTGAGTTCTGTCTCTGCGTTCACTCACATGAAACTTCCTGAATTCTACATCTCTAGGAGGACAAAGGTTCAGAGATGCAGTCCAATCTCATCAATGGCTAATAATTTACCTGTGAAATCATTGGATATAGCTTTCCCCACAAAGTTAGAAGGCTATATAAGTTAAGATACTTTTCCTAGTAGTATGGCCTAATTTCAAAAGAAATCTACCACCTCAAAGAAGGGAAATGGGCTTAACATAAATTTGGTCTTTATATAATTTTTTTTGCCAGATATCATTTTTACAATTAAAAGTGCTTTATACTCTCAATTTGAAAAAAAAAGATTCTCAATATGGTCTTTAATATATCATTATACTTAAAAATATTTGGTGCTAAAAATAAACGACTATTTTGTCTCATTACACCACATTGTTCTGTGCATTGAGCATCTTTTGAACTGTAGGGAATTCTTTTTGTTCCTTAATGACGATCCAATGGTAACAAGATGATATCCGGGGCAAATGAGACTACTCCTTGCATAAGTATCTTTGCTATTGATTAAAATATAAGTTGAGCACTCTTGAAAATCATCCTGAAGTATTTAATGGGTTTAGAAAGCTGATTTCTCAACAGCCAAGTCATTTCTCACAACTGTCTTTGACTGCCAATGTGCGCGTGTGCACACGCGCATGCACACACACATGCACAGACACACACACAGAGAGACAGACATACACACATGCACAGACGCACACACAGAGAGACAGACATACACACATGCACAGACGCACACACAGAGAGACAGACATACACACATGCACAGACGCACACACAGAGAGACAGACATACACACATGCACAGACGCACACACAGAGAGACAGACATACACACATGCACAGACGCACACACAGAGAGACAGACATACACACATGCACAGACGCACACACAGAGACAGACATACACACATGCACAGACGCACACACAGAGAGACAGACATACACACATGCACAGACGCACACACAGAGAGACAGACATACACACATGCCAGAATATTTTAGTTGTCTCTTTTAAAAGAAGCCTCTAGGGGGGCCTTTCTACAAATACATCACCCAGTCTTAAGGAGGACTTTTCTTAAACTGTCCCAGACATGCTTCTTCCTGTATTTACTCTTTTAAAGGAGCCCTACTGGCCCAGTGGTTCTACATTGGTCTGCTAAATGCAAGGTCAGGAGTTCGAAACCACAAGCCGATCTTCAGGAGAAAGACAAGGCATTCTAATCGTGTAAAGAGTTATCGTCTCAGGAACTCACTGGGCTAGTTCTGCCCTGTTTTGTATGTTGTTATAAGTCAGCATCGGCTCCATGGTAGTGAGCTTTTTTTTTTTTTGGTATTTGTTTTTAATCTCTTAATATGCTCAATTCTCCTGACAGTCCGGCTAGGAGTTTCTGGAGGTGAATAATTCTTCTAGAATCTCTAGCGTACCAGAAGCCTAAAGAAAGAATTTGAAAGTTCAGAAGTTCTGGATGCTTGGAGGTTCTGGATGTTTGAAAGTTCTGGATGCTTGGCATTGCCCAATATCGCTGGCTCAGAATGGGGTGCGTCGACCGGGGTAGCCCTCGCCTTGGCTCTCATCTCATATTCCCTTGTCGAGTGGATTACGTGGGAAGCTGGGCTGCATGGAAGCTGTTCTTTCCCTCATCGCTCTCTGCCGTGAAGCCTCCTTTTCCTCGCCAGGAGAGAACTCGGTTACCATGGGCTCCTGGTGGTGTTTCTTGGCAGCCCTGAGCGACTCTACAGAGCGAGTTCATGTTTAAGCTTTTCTTGAGCTTGTGCTCATCTGTGATTTTGAAAATAAACTCTGGATTTTAATAAATTGCAAATAATTGACATATCATTTTAGCTCTATAAGCACCTGGGCATTAACTATCTTTTATATCACCTGTTCATCAGTATCTGTGAATATCTGTTAATCAATATTACAAAACATAACTTTTTTGTCTTGTGAAGCATACTTGTTTTTCCTTTTGTAAAACAGTATGTGAGTGGGAACATTCTTGAATTGCTCCCATTTCTCTTTGCCAGAGGAAAGTAAAAGCATTCCTCCACAATTCCTTTCTCATGGTAACCAGTGTTATTTGAAGCTATGGAAATGTCAGCAGGTGACGTGTTTTGCTAGTTGAAATACAACACAGCATAAATATGCTCTTCTTTCCCAGAAGGCAGTGAAATCCAAATGGGTTTGCTTCCAGCTCGGAAGGTTGAAGTTACGACAGAATGAGGAGTAGCTAATACATCGTGGGTGCCGAGAATGCTGCAGGATGCGTGAGGGTGAGAGGGGCGCGGAGGTTCCCTTTCAGGAGGCAGTTTTGAAACTAAGTCTTATTTTTCCAATGTGCTGAGATCCTTGGATTTGAGGTTACCTAGTAAATAACATCCAGAGAATTAGTCACAGGAAATAATAGACGGAACACTTGATTTTAAAGCTAACAGATATAAAACCCATCGTAGAAAACTTAACCTCTAAGCTCTTTTACTTTAACATTTCAAAAAAGAAAGAATGGAATTGTTTTACAGGCTCGACAATTTTATTCTTAAGTTTTTTGTTTTTAACATTTTAATGGAGAAAAATAATAAAAAAATCGACTTGTTGGGGAAGAAAAGTGTTTGCTCCTCTCTCCACTCCAGGACTGTTTCTGACTGCTCTTAGCCCATTTCTTTCATTGAAAGACAGAGGTGCTGTTTTTAGACTTACTAATATATGTCGGGGAAATTGAGATCAGTCAGTGGTGAGGAAGCAGGATCTGTACTCTGTTCCTTTCCCACTTCCACATGCCCAGATCAAGTGGGCTTAGCTGCCTTCAGAGTAGGCACCATCTCTGTTCCACTTCACAAACAAGCCTAAACTTTCTAGACTGTTCAGTCCCACCATTGGGGATCTGACGTTGCTAAACAGAACTCAGGTGGTCAGTGGTTGGAACCCACCTGTTGTCCGTGGGAGAATGATGTCATATTCCATGTGTACAGCCTTGAACACCCTCTGGGGCAGTTCAACCCTATTCTATCAGGTCACTGTGAGGCTGAACCAATCAGAACAAGGTCCCCTTTTTTTTCATAGTAGATTTACTTTTTTTGGAAAACTCGCCTTCCATTATAAGCGCTGGTTGGTGGAATTGACCGTATTTCCCCAGGCTGTGAATGGATTCTTCTTGCAAGCGTGCTCTACTTTTCTGGTAATTGGGCTAATTCATAGTTGAGCTTGTGAGCCAATTTGAGCGATTAGATATAAAAGAAAATTTCTGAGGTTTTGGGAAACAAGAGCTGGGTCTTCTACTAGATTTGGAGGTGTGACGATGTGGTCAGAGCTCTGCAGCCCCCAGAGCAAAGCACAGTTGAAACACAGAGAAATCTAAACTGATGACAATGTTTGGGACTCTGGATCAGACTACAGCCGAAGGAAGCACTAACACTGGAACCTTCATGGCAGGCCCAGCACATTTCCTATATTTAAAAAATCAAATCGAGCTTCATTTCTGTACCTGGAAGCACCCACAGTTCTAGCTGTTACAGGAGAAAGGAGGCCTGGGCTGAATCATACTTTATGAGGTACCTGCCCAAGAGCTATTCTGTAAACTAATAATCACTTCATACTTTATTTTCCACGTGTCTGTATTCCTGTATTCTTAGCTCCCTCTGGTATCTTATATGGGAGGAAGATGGGAAGGCCAAAGTGCATGGCAGGACATATTCCGTAGTCTTGGTTATATAAAAATATACAGGGACATCTATCTAAAGCCTCAGACTCATTCTGAGCAAGTTTTATTAATTTTTTAATGGAAAAAACAAAGTTTACAAATAGAACTAAAATAAAATATTGGAGTAAAATACTAGAGGTGACAATATAATCAATTAGATGAGTGTGTTTGTTCTATTTCATTCCTTTATTCTACTCCTTTGATTCTCCAAACGCACAGACCTGTTTTCAAACACTTCAAACCAAGGTTCTTGCAATAGTGATGTTATGTAATATGTGATCCAGAGTGATCCACTGATGATCTACTTGGTCAGTGGTACGGTAGCTCTATTTCAAAGGGAAGGCAGGAGTTCAAAGAATGATCAATTATGAGAATTAGAAGGAAGGGTCTAATTCATTCTATCATTTTATGAATAAGGGAACGGAAGCTCAAAGAATCTTAGAGTCTTGCCAAGTCACCTGTGGATGGAACCCTGGTCGTGCCTCAGTCTAGTGCTCCCAACTTCCTCTCGCTGCCATCATTTCCGACTCAGAGAGTCCCTGCACGACAGCACAGAGCTGTTCTTCTGGGTGTCTGATACGGAAACTCCTCATGGGGGTAGAAAGCCATCTTTTTTCCTAAGGGGTTGCTGGTGCTTTCAAACTGTTGACCAAATACTCACTAAGCCACCCACTCCCTGCTCTTGTTGACAGAGACTGTCAAGTGGGTGCCTGACTCCTGCAATCCCGCCGCACAAGAGGAACGGATTGTTGCTAGCTAAAGGGTTTCATTAGTTGGTCCTGCCCCTCATCCAGAACACACACGCTGACTGATTTGGGGAAGTAGATCACCAGTTCTTGGGACTAGTCTTCTTAGTGTGAAAGATCCACTCAATCTGTTGACCATGCTCATCACACAGAAGCCTCGCTGACAGTGGGGACTGTGCTGGGGGCACCAGTGGGAGAAGAATCTCGCCTTCCCTGTGGAAGCCCGCGTTCTACCAGTGAACCACCACCACCTTGGGCTACTTCGTCCTTCCTCTCAGTGTGGCTCCTCTCTAAAATGTTTAATTGAGTCTGCATGGTGTGGAAACTGCATCTACTCCATAAATGTGTAAGCGGATTCAAAACTCTTCTTTTCCAACAAAGATGACTATCCTGAGCTAACACTCTCAGTATTTTAAAATAACACAAAGGAACATTAGTTCTTGCACATTTTCTTTTTTAAAAATCATTTTATTAGGGGCTCATACAACCTTTTCACAATCCGTATATATATCATTTGTGTCCAGCACATTTGTACATTTGTTGCCATCATCATTCTCAAAACGCCTGCTTTCTACTTGAGCCCTTGGTATCAGCTCCTCATTTCCCCCTCCCTCCCTGCTCCCCCTCCCCCTGAACCCTTGCTAATTCATAAATTATTATTATTTCATCATATCTTACACCTCCAACATCTCCCTCACCCAGTTCTCCACTGTCCATGCTCCAGGGAGGAGGTTATATGCAGACCTTGTTATCTGTTCCCCCTTTCTCTCTCACCCTCCCTCCACCTTCCTGATATCGCCACTCTCACCACTGATCCTGAGGGGTTCATCTGTTCTGGATTCCCCATATTTCCAGTTCCTATCTGTGCCTGTGTACATCCTCCGGTCCAGCCAGTTATGTATGGTAGAAATGGGATCATGATAGTGGGGGCGGGGAGGAAGCATTCAAGAACTAGAGGAAAATTGTATATTCCATCATTGCTACACTGTACCCTGACTGGCTCATCTCCTCCCCGCAGCCCTCTGCAAGGGGATGTCCAATTTCCCCCAGATGGGCCCCGGGTCCCCACTCTGCACTCCCCCTCATTCACAATGCTATGCTTTTTTTTTTTCTTTTTTGGTCTTTGATGCCTGATACCTGATCCCTTCAATGCCTTGTCATCTCACAGGCTGATGGTGTACATATTCTTTTATGGCTATATGATTTATCATTTTGTGTAATTAAATCCAGTGTGGAAGGGTAGGAATAATTCAGTCTTATGTTAGTCTTATGGCATAGAGCAAGATTTTCTGAAGACTATGCCTTAGAACTCCAGGTTCAACAAATACTTTATTTAAAATAGATTCTGTGATCAAATAAATATGTGACGTGCAAGATATGAGGTCACCCTCTGAGAACTCACAGGCACACAGGAGATTACAAGCAATGGTAGCTAGTAAAGGAATGCGTCTCTTTTGCTTGTCTCACTTGATCATGACTTATTTTCCTGTTCAGTGCCCCAGCTTTTCATTTCCTTATCATATCCATAGATCAAATGGGTTGGGAAAGAATGATAATATTCACACAATGAACTTGTCTTTGACCAGAGCCTACTCTTTCATTTGTAGTTCCAGCTATTCATCAGAATTATTTCTTCTTTCTGTCCAATATTTTTACTTCTTGAAATTAGAAGCCTATTTA
Source organism: Tenrec ecaudatus (assembly GCF_050624435.1). NCBI lineage: Eukaryota > Metazoa > Chordata > Mammalia > Afrosoricida > Tenrecidae > Tenrec > Tenrec ecaudatus. The sequence goes on from NC_134542.1 coordinate 55,889,281, forward strand.
TTTAGCTATTCCTGCTTGTATATACATAAACAAATTCATATACATCACTTCTTGTATTTGAACCCAATTTGACAAAATAAAGGTTTTTTAATAAATTAGCATGAAAGAAAGCAACATCGATACTTGATAAGTATCAAATGGGATTAACAAATAGAAATAATTCTTTCTGAAAAAATGAATTGCATTGAATCATGCCTTATATTTTATGCTTATTGAATTATTTATAGCTGGTGTTACATAAGCCAATGTCCACTTATTAGAAACATCCCTCTTAAAATATATTTCAGTAGAAAGTATATAAAATCAAATAAAAACATACTTGTTGCTGTCACATAAGTTCCCATTTATAACAGCCCTATAGGACAGATCGACCCACCTCAAAGCTGTCGTGTGTGTGGAAGCAGACTGCCACATCTTTCTCCCTGCAAGGCGGGGTGGTTTCCGGCACTAACCTTTCAGTTACAGCCAAGCACTGTAACCGTGTGTCACCAGGGCTGCTTTCAGCAAGTATGTCCTGGGTTAAATGTGAACTATTCTGGAAAACTGGGGACAAATCTTGAAATCTGGGATTCAGAAAGTCATCCTACGTGGCTTTTAGAGATGCATGGCAGAACAACAACATAACATTCTCTGAATAAACAACTACTTGTAAATGATTTATGGAGTAAAAAGACACCACTAAAGTTAGCAAGACCACTCCATTACCTCGTGACTCTAGACGTGCTATGATTGAGTCACTTTTCAGCCGTGCTAAAAGAAGTCCATAACATTGCCTGACTGGGCAAAGCTGAGACCAAACTGTCATTGGTCAGAGAGAGGCCTTCTTGTGGGCACAGCAGAGAAGAGGCTGTCCTGCATAAGAACTACACTCTGGACCGTTCTGATCCTGAGATGTAGCCTGTTAGCATCTCTAGTAGTCCTCCTCAATCATGAGCACATGAATTCTGCTTGACTATTGAAGTGAATGTATGAATGCAGCAGAGGCTCACACAGGGTTGTTGAGTGACAACTTGTGTAAGACTTGATTAAAAGTTTGTAGCACGGAGGAATGTGACCCGTGCCTCAAGAGGTTTGATCTGAGACTGCAGTTGAGTTTGATTCTCCTTCCCACTGTGAGGCTAGGGGAGGTTCTTACATGCTAAGTGAAGAAAATGTGGTGTCAGATTGGAGGATTTCATCCCGCTTAGATCCATAATTAATTCTCATGGAAGCAATAATCAAGAGATTAAAGGACACATTGAATTGTGTAAATCTGCTGCACAAGACCTTTCCAAGGTTGAAAAGGAAGTTGTTATTTGAGGAGAAGGGTACCCCAACAAGCCCAGGTAGTTCAGCCGTCTCTTATGCATGTGAAAGTTGGACATTGAATAAGGAAGACCAAAGCATGGGTGCATTTGAATTATGGAGCTGGCAACGGATATTGAAAGTACCATGGACTGCCAGACGAACAAACCAATCTGCCTTGGAAATACATCCAGAGCATTCATTCCTTAGAGGCAAGGATGCTGACACTTCATCTCATATACATTGGACATGTTATCAGGAAAGGCCAGTCCCTGGAAAAAGACATCAAGTTTGGAAAATTGAAGGGACAGCAAAATAGGAAGAAGACCTTCAACAAAATAGATTGACACCACGGCTGTGACAGTCGGCTCAGTCAGAAGAGCAGTTGAGAAGATGGCACGGGACAGGATGATGCTTCATTTTGTGGTATACAGGGTCGCTGAGTCAGATGCAATTGGACGGCCCCTAGCAACAACAATGACAAGGTTTGTAGTTCAAACCCCCTAAGAACTGCGTGGGAGGGAGACGAGACTGCCTACCCCCATAAAGATTTGCAGTGGCTGAAACCCCATGCTTCAGAATCAATTCAGTGGCAATTGTTTTTTTTGACTTTACCAACTCAATATCCTTCTCCAGGGACACCCTCCTTATAACATAACCATGAGATGACATCATGCTACCCTTGCTTCTAGGGGGCATTTTGGCTGAATTTCTTCCAAGACGGGTTTTTTTCATATTCTATGATTTATTCAATATTCTTTGCTTTCAACACTTTAAAAAGGTCAGTGGTACTGGATCTGCCCCTTGTTTGATTTCTTGACTGCTGCTTGCATGGGCATTTTTTTCTATCCAAGTAAATTGAAATCCTTGATAACTTTTATCTTCATCATGATATTACTTATTGGCCTTGAGGAATTTAGTTTTCTTTATGTTGAGGTAAAATTCATACTGAAACCTATATAGTCATTGGTCTTCAGTAAGTGCATTAAATCCTATTTACTTCCAGCAAACAACGTTTTATCATCCATGTATCACAGCTTTCACTCTCTTCTCAGTTTATCACAGTGTTTCCTATTGGACCAGCCATGAAAAGTTTTGTTTACATTGAGTTAGAATCCACACTGAAGGCTGCAATCCTTGATCTTCATCAGCAAGTGTCTCAAATCCTCCTTATTTTACCAACTACGGTTGTGTCATCTGCTTTTCACAGATTGTTAATATGCTTGTCTCCAATCCTGACGCCATGCTCTTTCATCTAATCCACCTTCTCTGGAAGAATACAGAGTAAGTGTGATGAAAGGGGACAACCATGATGCACACCTTTCCTGATTTTAAACTGTGTAGTTTCCTCCTGGTCTGTTAACACAACTGCCTCTTTATCCATGAACACAATGAAGTGCTCTGGAATTCCTATCTTTCTCAAGGATATCCATAGTTTGTTATGATACACACAGTAGAATGTCTTGGCATAGTCAGTAAAATACAAGTAAATATCTCTCCAATATCCTCTGCTTTAAGCCAAGATCCATTTAACTTTAGCAATAATGTCCCTGTTCAACGACCTCTTTTAAACTTGACCTGATTACCTGGCAGCTCCCTATCAATGTACTGCTGCAACCACTATTGGATGATCTTTAACAAAATTTTAGCTGCATATGATACCAGTCATATTGTTGATCTCACAATCTGTTTGGTCACCTTTCTTTGACGTGGGTATAAATATGGATCTCTTCCTGTTAGGTGACCAAGTAGTTGTTGCCCAATTTTTTTGATCATAGATGAGTGTTTCCAGTGCTTCATCAACTTGTGGAAACATTTCTTTTCTTTCTCTTTATTTTAAAAATACTTTTATTGGGGGCTCTTATATCTCTTATCACAATCCATACATTCATCCAGTGTGTTAAGCACATTTGCACCTATGCTGCCATCATCATTTTCAAAACATTCTCTCTCCACTTGAGCCCCTGATATCAGCTCCCTATTTCTTCCCCCTCCCTTCCCTGCTTGTCCTCCCTCACGAAGCTTTGATCAGTTAGAGATTATTATTTCCATAACTTAAATTCATCCTCCGTCGCTCCTCACCCACTTTCCCATTATTTGTCCCCTTGGGAGGGGGTTCTAAGTTGATCCTTATGATTGATTTCTCTCTCTCTTCCCCCACCCTCACCCAATCCTCCTGGTATCTCTACTCTCATTGTTGGCCCAGGATTCCCTGTCCTGGATTCCCTGTGTTGCAGGCTCTTATCTTATCTGTAGCAGTGTGCATGCTCCGGTCTAATATGACTTGTAAGGTAGAACTGAGGTCATGATAGTGTGGGGAAGGAAGCACCAAAGAACTAGAGGAAAGTTGTGTGTTTAATTGGTGCTATACTGCACCCTGACTGACTCTTCTTTTCCCTGTGACTCCTCTGTGAGGGATGTCCAATTGTCTACAGATGGGCATTATTGAGGAAACATTTCAATTAGTATTTCATCAGTTCCTAAAGGGTTGTTTTTGACTCATGCTTTAATGTAGCTTGGAGTTCTTACTTCAGTACCATTGGTTCTTGCTCATATGCTACCTCTTGAATTGGTTGAATGTCAATTCAGACTATGTATTCTTTTTTTTCAATTAAATCATTTTATTGGGGGCTTGTGAAACGCATCACAATCCACACATCCATCCATTGTGTCAAGCACTTTTGTAGATTTGTTTCCCTCATCATTCTCAAAATATTTGTTTTCTACTTGGGTCACTGGTATTTATTCCACATTTCCCCTCCCTCCCTGCTCCCCTCTCCCCCATGAACCTTGATAATTTATAAATTATTATTATTTTGTCATATCTTACACCATCCGACTTCTCCCTTCACCCACTTCTCCACTGTCCATCCCTCAGGGAGACGGTGTATTCTTGTAATCATCTTTTAAGCTTTCTGCATCCTTCAATCTTTCATCCATAAACTTTCAGAATTTCCACTTGAGACTTGAATTTCTTTCTTCAGTTCTTTCAGTCTAAGATATGCTGAGTGCATTCTTCCTTTTCATTTTTCTAACTCTAGGTCTTTGCACATTCCATTATAGTCCATACCTTACTTTGTCTTCCAAGACTGCTCTTTGAAATTTTCTGTTTGACTCTTTTGGTTCATCATGTCTTCCATATACCATAGCTATTCTGCAACTAAGAGAACTTTTCAGAGTTCTTCTGACATCCACTTTGACCTTTACTTTATTTTCTGTCTTTTTTTTTAACATTTTATTAGGGGCTCATATAACTCTTATCACAATCCATACATATACATACATCAATTGTATAAAGCACATCCATACATTCCCTGCCCCAATCATTCTCAAAGCATTTGCTCTCCACTTAAGCCCTTTGCATTAGGTCCTCTTTTTACCCCCTCCCTCTCCGCTCCCCCCCCTCATGAGCCCTTGTTAATTTATAGATTGTTATTTTGTCATATCTTGCCCTATCCGGAGTCTCCCTTCACCCCCTTCCCTGCCATCCATCTCCCAGGGAGGAGGTCACATGTGAATCCTTGTAATCAGTTCCCCCTTTCCAACCCACTCACCCTCTACTCTCCCAGTATCACCCCTCACACCCCTGGTCCTGAAAGTATCATCCACCCTGGATTCTCTGTGCCTCCAGCTCCCATATGCACCAGTGTACAATGTCTGCCCTATCCAGTCCTGCAAGATAGAATTCGGATCATGGTAGTTGGAGGGAGGAAGCATCCAGGATCTGGGGGAAAGCTGTGTTCTTCATCGATACTACATCGCACCCTGATTGACCCATCTCCTCTCCTAAACCCCTCTGTGAGAGGATCTCCAGTGGCCAACAAATGGGCTTTGGATCTCCACTCTGCACTTCCCCCTTCATTCAATATGGTATATATATATATATATATATATATATATATATATATATATATATATATATATATATATATATATATATATATATATAATTTTTTTGTTTGTTTTGCATGATGCCTTATACCTGGTCCCTTTGGCACCTCGTGATCACACAGGCTGGTGTGCTTCTTCCATGTGGGCTTTATTGCTTCTGATCTAGATGGCCGCTTGTTCACCTTCAAGCCTTTAAGACCCCAGACACTATCTCTTTTGATAGCCGGGTACCATCAGCTTTCTTTGCCACATTTGCTTATGCACCCGTTTGTCTTCAGCGATCCTATCATGGAGGTGCGCAGTCAATGATATGATTTTTTGTTCTTTGATGCCTGATAACTGATCCCTTCAGGACCACGTGATCACACAGGCTGGTGTGTTCTTCCATGTGGGCTTTGGTGCTTCTGAGCTATATGGCCGCTTGTTTATCTTCGAGCCTTTAAGACCCCAGACGCTATCTCTTTTGATCACCGGGCGCTATCAGCTTTCTTCACCACATTTACTTGTTCACCCGCTTTGACTTCAACAGTTGTGTCAGGAGGGTGAGCATCGCAGAGTGCCAATTTAATACAAGAAATATTCTTGCATTGAGGGTGTGCTTGAGTAGAGGCCCAAGGTCCTTCTGCCACCTTAATACTAAACCTATAAATATAGACACATAGATCTATTTACCCATCCTCATATATATATTTGCATGTACATGTCTTTGTCTAGACCTCTATAAATGCCCTTTGACTCCTAGCTCTTTCCTCCATCTCCCTTGACTTTCCTCCTGCCCTACTCTCATGCTTCGTCCCCACCTGGGTTACAACTATACCTCTTCTTTACATAACCTTACCCTTGATCATTCCCTACCAGGCCTGCCACTCCCCCCTCACTACTATTTTGGGCCCCATGTTATTCCCTTGTCCCTGTGTTTGTTAACACCACTTCCTTACCCACCCCCACTTCTCCCTATCCCAAGTCCCCCAGAACTGTCGGTCCCATTGTTTTTCCTCCAGATAGTTCATCCAGCCTGTCCTATTCAGACAGACCTGTGGAGACAATAACATGCACGAAAACAAGACAGAGGAAAACAAAGCAACAGTATACAACCACACAACAAAACAACAACAAACCACTGACAAAGAACAAAACAAAACACATCATGAAAGAAAAGCTTGTAATTAGTTCAAGGATCGTTTGTTGGCCCTTAGGAGCATTTTCCAGTCCAGTCTGTTGGGGCACCATGCCCTGGCCCCAAAGTCCACTTTCAGCATTCCCTGGGGACCTTGTCAGCTCCATTCCCTTGCTGTTCCGCTGCACTCCCCCAGTGCTTTGCCTCGGTGTGGTGGGATCAGGTCAGGTGTAATTCCCACACTGTGTCTCCAATGCTGTCCCCTGTATCGTCCTTGGTCACTGAGGGGCATCATGTCTCATAGTGGGGCCAGCCATGTTGTTCTCTCTGTGGACTGGCTGCTCTAATCAGGAACATCATCCTCACGGCCTGGTGGGCCAGGCTGTGCTCCATTCTCTCCTCCTCCCCCTTCATCTGCTCCCGTGTGCTCTGATCAAGTATGTCCATCTCCCGGCGCTGCAGAATCAATGTCGTCCTTTGAAACAAATTCTTCTCAGGGGAGGGGCAGGAATCCACTTAATTTTTGGTGCTGGGGCCAGCCTCCCAGACCTTTCCACTGGTTCCCTACTCAATCACTGTACTTTCTTCATATATGAGGTTCTTGCTGTCCTCCCACACTCATCAGGTCCTTGGTCATTAGTGATCAGTGCAGCAAATCTGTTGTTGAGATGGTCTTGAAATCCAGGTGGGGTATATTCAAGGTCGTATGTTGGCGTTTTTAAAATTTATTTCAGTTTTCCTCAGCTTTAACCAAAAATTACACGTGAGCAATTAATGGTCCGTTCCACAGTCAGATCCGAGCCTCTTTTTCAATTACTGATACATCGCCTCTTTCCACAGATACAGTCAATTTTATTTCTATGTATTCCATCTAGAAATGTCCTTGTATCACCATTTTGTTTTTGAAAATTATATTTGCAATGAATAAGTTGTTGACCTTTCAAAAATACTCTCATGTGATCCCCAGCTTTGTTTCTGTCTTTATTTTTTAACTACTCTTCTTTGTTTCCCACCTTTAGGGTCCAATAGTCAATAATTATCAATGCATTATGATTGCAGGTTTGATCAATTTCACACAAAGTTTCATTGTAGAATTTTTCAGTTTCTTCACCATTAGCTTTAGTAGTTGGTACATAAATTTGAATAATAGTTGTGTTGACCAAATTTCCTTGTATGCAAATAGCTATTATCCTACCACAGGCTGTGCAGTACTTCAAGACAGATCTTAAGTTGTCCTTTTGAGGGTGAGAATGACGCCATTCCTCTGGACTCTGTCATGACTGGTCTAGTAAGCCATATGGCTGCCTGATTCAAGTTAGCCAAACAAGTCCCTGTCAGCTCATCAGTGCCTATGATATTAACATTTATTTGTTCCATTTCAGTTTTGATGACTTCCAATTTTCCTCGATTCATATTTCATGCATTCCAAGTTTAGCTTACTGACTGATGTTTTCAACGATTTCTTTTTATTCTGAGACATGCCCCTTCAGCAGAGGCTGTTCTCCTGAGATTTTACTCCGTCCTTATCATTGTGGTGGGCTCTACTTTGAGAAGCAGCTCTTCTTCATTCATGTCTTAAGTACCGCCAACCTTCGGGGCTCATCTTCTGGTGCTAGCTCTGATAATACTCTGCTGCTGTTCCTGAGATTTTTAGATGCTGACAGTGTTATGCTGCCATCCATAAGGTTTTCAGTGGAAAATTCCTCAGAATTGGACAGCCTATTCCTTCTTTGCAGTCTGTTCTTAGTCTGGAAGCACTGCTGAAGCCTGTTCACTTTGAGAGACTCTATTGGCATTAGGAATGACAGTGACACAGCTTCCAGCAGCACGGCCGCACACAAGCCCCCACAGGAAGACAAAGTGGCAGAGAAGCAGTAGCCCGGGCGCTTCATCGCACAGCATGTAGCTCATAGCGCCTCCGCAGCTCTTTGGTACAGCCATACTCAGTCAAAGGTAGGAAACCCTCAAGGAGATGATGGACACACTGGCTGCTGGACAGGACAGGCTAGTGTTTGTTTCTGTTGTTAATCACGTTGCTACGCAGCACAATCAACTTGATGACACCTCACATCAACCACACTGATGTAAGTTTCCATTTTGGGGTTTCCCTGTCATTGCATTACTTCATCTTTACCACAAAAACCATTCATTAGCACGATACACTACTGCTTTACACTGTCCCCTGAGGGCTCTTCATAGACTTTCAGAGTTAGACAGCCCCTTGCGGAGCCTAGGTGTTGTACAGTATGTCTGAATACCATCTACAATATTCCTGATTTTCATTTAGCCTTTTTTCCCTCTCAAATGAAATTCAGGTCTAAATTGTCTGCAGGCAGAAGGCTGAAAGATAGCTGGCCTATTTACAATGCCCTGTTTTAACTAATATAAATTCAAAAAATATGGCTTATTATCTTATATGTAGCTAATTTCATGACATCCAGGTCAATAAAACACAATTACTAGAAACCATGAACTGTACTTTGGAATATTTTGAACTGTACATTTTTGTTACAAAAATAATACAGCAAGGCAGAGAAACGATGATGTCTTTACCAGTGAATGTCCTTCCTGTATTAAGGAAAATAGTGATTCTTTGTGGTTGAGTACACCTCCTTGCCCTCTCACCCCCAACTCCACTCCAGAATAATGGACGTGTATCCTAGAAAGAAAGGGTACATCAGTGCAGATTGACTGGTTTTCAGTGATTCTCAGAGATACTAGGATGGACTGTCTTTACTTTCTCACTGATTAAAGGCATTCATCAACTTTCAGTGGGTGGGGCAGGAGAAGCTACAGGCTCTGCAGCTTGAAAATGGTCTCTTGAATGGTGGGAACTTCATGTTTGTTATCAGACATCCTAGGAGGAGAGGGAAAACCTGTTTATCATTCCTTAAGCCTTGAAGTCATTTAATTTTATGTCACGCACACATGCATAGTTTTATTGCATGCTGAATTTTCTAAGATAATTACCATTGTAACTATTGACATGCAACTGTATTATTTTTGTATTTAGGCATTGTGCTGTTACCTGCAAAGTCAGAAGTTCAAACCTACCACCTGATTCTCTGGAGAAAGATGAGGTGCTCCACGCTTAAAATGATTTACACTCATAGAAACCCTGTAATAGGGTCTCTATCAACCAGAATAGATTCAATTGAAGTGGTTTTAATTTTTGTGTTTTTTGTATGGAATTTCTCAAAGTTAAGAAACATCACTTCACTAATGCATAATGTTTGAATTCTGAATAAATCATACCTTGGTTTCTCAGCACCTACAGTGATAGGCAAAGTCATCTGAACACTCTTTAGATTAGCTCCTAGGTGTATCAGGCCTCAACATTGACATATGGAAGTCTGTAGTCTTTTATTATAAATTAGTTTATTTACGCATTACACCACACTTGGGATATTATATTGATTTTTAAAGCTTATATGAGTAGTAAGCTATGTATAAAATACAGTCCAGCCTCTACCTAAAGCTCATCTCAATACAAGAACGGTTTGTTCTAACAATGTGGCATTGTATGATACTCACCTTCCTGACCTGGTCACTGAAGACAAAATGTGTGCATAAGCAATTTGATGAAGGAAGTTGACGGTGCCTGACTATTAAAAGATTTAGCATCTGGGTTTTAAAGGCTTGTAGTGAAAAAAGCAGCAATCTAGCAAGGAAGCAACAAATCCCACATGGAAGAAGCACACCAGCCTATGTGATCATGAGATATCAATGGGAAGAGACATCAGAGACTCAGAAACAAGCAACTAAATTGGTGTGAAGTAGCGTAGGTGTAATGGAGACTCAAAACACACCTGTAAGATAATTGGACAGTACCTCTCAGAAGGGCCACATGGAAGGGATGATAAATCCAGGGTACAGTATAGTACTGATGAATCACATACCCATCCTCTAGTTCTTTACTGTTTCCTCTCCTTGCTATTATAGTTTTTATGTGTTTTACCTCATTAATCATGTTAGATTTGCTTATGTTTATTTGTATATCTAAGATCATTTGGTACATGAAAGCCAGATAGATAACCCTTCAGAAATAGTAATAGGAGTAATGGCTCCCTGAATGTATGGGAAGAGTGGGGAGCGGGGGATGGGTGGGTTATCACTGATGACTGTGTAACTCCACTCGATGGAATAGAACAACAGAATTGTATGTGAATGGATATATTGTATTGTGTGAGGAAAGGCCAAAAAATCCCATTATAGGAAAAAATGGGTTACTTGGGGTGGTAAGATGGAGGAGGGAGGGGATAATGTGGAGCTGATATCAAGAAGTTCAAGAAGAAAGGAGATGTTTTGAAACTGATTGTGGTAGCAGCTGTACAATACTCCTGATGTGATTGAACTGTGGGATGTTATGGTTTTGTAAGAGCTCCCAAGAAAATGTGTAATAAAAAAATAAATAAAATAGAGCTCGGTAAAGGAAATACTACCAAATATGTAGTTAAAAGGATATTTGGGGTCAAGTGCAGTGATTTTGGAGTGTTAGCACGGATGAGACTCACCTGGAGGACTTGTGAAAATCGGAAGTGCTGAGCCCTATACCTGTTGTGCTTCCAAAACCGGGAGGTGGGGCCTGATTGTTTATATGTTTAGGACGTTTCTTGGTGATACTTGATGCTCTTGCTCCAGGGATGACAGTGTGACTGAAAGCCCTTGTTCAGTGGGATTCAGAACTTAATTAGGCTTAGCAACTCTGGAGAGAGTGGGCTTCCATCTATTATCAAGTTCACATGCATCCTTTTCTAATGCTATTTATTTAAATTATTTTGTCTATACTTAAATAAAGTCAAGTACATTATAAACTGAAAAATCCTAAATATAATTCCCTTTGAAGAGTCAGCAAATATACACACTTTTAAGCAAATTCTCTCAGTCAAGCAAGAGGCTGTACAAAGGGGGAAAAAGAAAACATCAAATGCAGGAACCCACAGTGCTTTGGGGAAAGAAACAAAAGAAATGGCACCACCCACCTAAAACAGGCAAAGAGCTGTTATTACTGACATCTTCCAGGGCTGAGGGGAAAGCGATGGTGTCGAAGGTGTTCCTCAGAGCGTCTTGACCACTTTTATCATCGGATCAACCTCGTAATTTATGCATCATGCTGATTTCAAAATGAAGGAACTACAGGTATGGGACTGTTTGCCAGCACTATGCTTTACTGAGGTGGAAAATGAAATTTTATCCCTTTAAAGTGAAACCCTGGGTTCCAGTGAGCAAGGTAACAATAGTTAAAATATTGGTTGAATTACATCTTACTCTATCCATCTATCATTTACCTATCCCCTGCTTACATGAAGATTGCAAGGTTTCCAATTAAAAACAAAGCATAGAGAAGGATTTGGGAAGCAGGACCAGGAAAATCAGATGAAGCATGGAGGGGACTAAGCAAAACGTATCTTGTATTTTTAGATATAGCTTTTAAATCTGGACTAAAATATTAGCTCCGAGTTTCTTGGAAAACTTCACATACAAAAACTCTACTGAAAGTAGATGCTATTTTCCTGTTGTAAGGAATTTTAAAACTCTATGGAAAAAATAGCAAACAAGAAATGATGATTCGAAGAGACTCGGAATCACCGCAGGGTCCTTTGGTTGAGGGAAGCGTTGCGCCCTCTTGTAGAGTTGTCCGAGTAACGGCGAGCTCAGCTACGAGGAAAAGGATTGGATTTTCAATGGTCTTCCTGTGGGTCATGATGAAGACTGCTGACCCCACTCTGGCTCTGTCATCAAAACTGCCTGCTGCCATAACGAAAAACCAAACAAACAGGAAAACAACAACAGTGCTTCTGAGACTACAATAGACAAGGCCCCAAACCATGGTCTCCTTGAACAACCATATGCACTTTGCTTGAAGCTTTCGCTTCGCCAACGAGACTTTGGGTGTAATATATTACCTGCTTTCGTTCGGTAAGTTAAAGGCACAGATTCGTCCTTCGGGAGCCAAAGACTGGATTTGGCCTAATTATGATATAAGAAAGTATTTTGGGTGAAAACAGATTTTAATGGCTAGACTAAGACCTTTTCTACTCTCCTGCCGTTTTTTTAGCATTTCAGTTTCTGTTAGGACTTCTTTTTAAATTGAAAGTAGAGTTGTCATTGTCATCGGCCCTCCCTTTCTGCAGTCGTTTCTAACGATATGCACTAATGGTAACTCTGAGATGCCGAATGCTGGAGGACACCTGTGAATACCGGTAAATACAATATGGACATGAAAATACTCACAGAGACGTTCATGCTTGTGCACTACTCTGAGTCTACGGGCTGCGTCACACTTTCCGCCTCTGTTAATCCTCATCACGGCCCAGCGAAATTGGGAGAGATTAGTACTTTAATTTCATGTAGGAGGAAACAGTTTTCAGCAATTAAACTGGCCTTCATGCATCAGACATGAGAGATGGAACCTGGATCAGAATCCAAGGTTCTGAAAGTCTCAGGTGAAGTATTTCTTACTGGTTTACAGAGAAATCATTTGTAATAATTAAAATAAAGCCCTGCTCGGAAGAAATGAGCCATGTTCAAAGTAATTGAGAGAGCAAAAGGACCATAAAGTCTGAAGATTTAAGCTGCATTTTTTATGCTCATTGAACAAGCACGGTACATTAAGTAGAGGCAAAAGTATACTTAATTTTTGTTGCTGGTTCCCATGCTTTCTATTATAAAAATTCTTTCTTGACCTTTAGATAAAACTTGAGCAGAAAATGTGATGTCGTTGACTACTCAGCGGTCATAAAAAGACATCCAGGCACTCTGGTCAAAAAATATTTGGAGTACCATGACTATATGTCCAGTTCAGTGCCATCATTTCATCTTTATTTAATTTCAGGTTCATTTAAAGGTAGAGTATTCGCACTTTGCCTATAGTAGACAAAGAGGTCCAGCAGATTACCTTCTTCACTTTTTTTTGCAGTTTTATTGGCACTTCTTCCATAATTACTTTCGCTTAACGGTGGCAAAAATATACAGAGCAAAACATTTTCCAATTCAACACCTTCTGCTTGTATCATTCAGTGCCATCCCTCTTTCCTTGTTAATGTCAGCTAGTGCTTCTAACCCATTCCCTGCACACGTCTCCTTTCACAAGAAAAACGACTTCTCTGCTATCAAGTTGGTTCCAACTTGGATGTAGGGTTTTCCCAAGACTGTACATCTTGATGGGATCAGACAGCCCTATCATTCTCCAGTGCAGGTGTTGGTGGGTTCAGACCACCAACCTCTTGGTGAGCTGTCTACTGCCTACCCCACAGTGCCGCCAGGGCACCTCCACCTCCACGAGACTATTTCACATTATTGGGGCTGGGTGAGGGGAGGGGAGGAGCAAGGTAAGAGAAGGAAAGGTATTTCTTGATTCTGCCATGGTGGTGAAACACTGGCCTGTTGGCGTTTTGCTGACTCTGATGAGACGCATTTGAGGATTATGAATCCCTGGCATCAGTGTGCTGGGATTTGAATCCATCTCTTTGGGTTGGTCATGTTCACTACTCCCTCAGTCTCTAGGCATCTGTGATACTCCACCTTGTGGATGCTTATGTCTTGGTTTAGGTCCACGAGCTTTCTTTGGCAAGATCTAAGATACATCCAAACCAGTCGACCCTTTCAGCCTGTGGGAAGTCTTCACGAATGTTTGTCACACGACCTGGGTGCCGTTGGATGAGCTCATATAACAACCTCTCTCCAACCAGATGTCAGCAGTCCTTTGCGTTTTAGGATTTTCAAGGATGTCAAAAACCAGGCCAATGGTGTATGCTACACGCCACCAGGCACCTTTTAATCTTTTTGATCTTGTCAAGTGAACCTGACTAGAGTCCCTTTCCTGAGGTTTAAGGAAGGAAAAACACTGCTATTCCTTTTCCATCGAGGTGGATGGAAGACTCAGAGCTCCACCAAAGTCCAGTGCTTTGACCTTCTGTTATGTGGAAGTGGGTGATGGCCATTAGGATCATCAACGAGCCCTGTCTCACTTCAAAACACTGGGGCATTGGCCATCATTTACTTGGGGTCTCAATAGATACTAAGATGGACACAGATTTACAATTCTGTTACTGTAATCTACTATGACTTGGTTTATCCAAGCCATTGTTGACTAGTTTATGTTTATGAAGGAATCATAAAGAAAAGATCCAAGGACCTGTAGAAAAGAGCAGCATTTTCAAACTTTAAGGGCTGGAGAATGGGTCTGTTTGCTGCCATCTAAGCAGTGTCCAGCAGAGGCGCTAGCTCCCAGCGGGCAGTGCTATTCCAGGAAGGAGAAGAGGAAGAAGAAAAAGAAAGGAAGGAGAGGCGCCCAAGTGCAACCAAGCTGAAGAGGGAGTGGGAAAGGCGCCAGACTCGTCCCTCTGTTGAGTCCGTTTTGAAGCACAGGGACCCCGTAGGACAGGGGAGACGTGCCCTTGTGGGTTTCTGAGGTTATAAAAGTTTGGAAGTCTAATCTTTCTCCCACGGGAAGTTGTTGGTTTGAACTGCTGAACTCCGAGTTAGCAGTCCAACGCCACTAAACCACCGGGACTGCTTGTTCAAGGGAACAGGAGAGAGCAAAAAAAAAAAAGAAAAAAGAAAATCAGCTCTGACAAGGCAGCAGCAGCCCCACCGTATAACCCCCCTGAGCATCGCCAAACGATCCTCAATCCCACTGGCCATTCTTTGTGCCGGGAAGACATCAGGCAATGAGAATATTTGCAGTGTGTGACACGTAACCTTAGTTAGTGATTGCAGTTTGAAAGAGGGGCAGGAGCCTCACTGATCCTCGAAGTGTATGATATATTTCAATAACAGGCTTTTAGAAATGATTAACTATCTGAAAGGTTAGAGTCAAACATCATTTACTAAACAATCACGTGAGGAATATTAAGTAACAGTTAATAAGGGGAATAGAAATGGGGAGAGTATATGTTGGCCTTTTTACATTGTTATAAATATATCGCATTCTTGTATGTATATCACATTGTATATATATTATTCACATGTAACCATTTACACTCAAAACATTGCCATTGAGTCAGTTCCAACTCACAGGAATCCCATAGGGCAGGATCGAACTTCCCCTGCGGGTTCCCAAGACTGTCACTCTTTAAGGGAGTAGAACACCTGTCTTTCTCTTTCAGGGAGGCTGGTACTTTCCATCTGCTGACCTGTCGTTAGCAGCCCAACACACAGCCAGTACACCACCAGGGCCCGTGTGTGTGTGTATGTGTGTGTAAAGAGAAAAAGTATCTTTCCAGCACACATTTTTCTTTTGATGCTATTTCATTTGGAACCCAACCTTCATTACCTTCCATGGGAATTACAGAGTACAGCCTTAATTTATTTGTAAATTAAATTACCTGTGGAAAAATACTTACATATGGTGATTAATGAACTTTTGACATTCTTTTTTTGATATAATAACTCTCTGATTAAGAAATAATCATATCCATAGCCTAGATCCTTGGAAATTTGAGAAACAAAACAATAGCATTAAAAAGAATGAGCCTGATTTGATCTTAGCCAGGTCTCAATTTTCGTTTCCATAGTAAGGTTGTCAATTTTATTGAGAAAAATATTTTTGAGCACTAGGTGGATGTCATTCCTGCAATGAATCACTATATTCACTTTCATGAGAAACGTAAATTCCAACTTTTCAGCCCTGAGCCTGTCAGAGCCTCAAGAATTGTGGTGAGATAATAAACTAGCCACCCCTGAATTCCACTTTTGAAGGTTTTACAACGTCTCCAACTGTAAAATTTCTGACTGAATTCGACACTTGGTGTCTTGCTGTCAGTTCGTTTCCTTTATCTATTCCCACACTCTCTGGTCAATAACTGTAAATGCCAGCATCCTTGGAAGATATGATAATGCCTGAGAATATCGGTTTGTTTGGCTTGGTAAGAAAAGGAAAAGGAAGTTTGGAGTAAGAATAATTAAGATAATGATAACCATGATAATGATAGAATGCCACTATTTAATAGGCCCTTCCTAAATGCTGGCTGCGATGCATTGAAACATGCACATCAGTTACATATTGGCACGCGTTACATGCCCAGTGTAAGACAGGCACGCTGCTGTGTCAGGAGCCATCAGGTCTGCTCCTCCTCCTAGTGGCCGGATGCGCAGTGGGATAAAGGAAGGAAGTTATTGCGATGAAGGAGTCATTGGTTTTGGCAAGTTCTACCATGTGATCTCCAACTTCATTTCTATCACCACGGTCATATTTTCCAATTATGCTTTCTTCCACTTAGGTTCTAACTTTGGCATTTCAATCACTAATAATAATTGATGCATCTTGATTGCTGTTTAATCAATTTTAGAATGACAACATTGGTAAAAATCCTCAATTTACTAATCACTAACTTTAACATACATTTGAAAAATAGTTGTGTTGACTGAATTTTCTTGTATTTGGCTAGACATTATCCTATCACAGACAACATTGTACTTCAAGAGAGATACTGGAATATCCTTTTATTGAGAATGAATGGGACACCATTCCACTTGAGTATGTCATTCAGGGCATAGTAAACCATAGGACTGTCTTATTCAAAATGGCTAATCCCGGTCTGTGGGGAGAAGAGAGTCCCCAACAAGTCATCACAGGTCTGGTAGGCGCAATTGTACAGCGATAATAAGTAAAGATTATAGTAAAGTCATAGAGAGCATGAGAGGTAGGGGAGAGAGTCAAACAATGGAGTCAGACACAATTCATGGTAGCATGCTCACATCAGCCCCGCTTGGTGGTCCTCGTGGGGGGAGCCCGGCCACGAGAGCAGGAGAGCCCCTGGGAGAACCTGGGAGAGCTATTACCTTATTGCTAACCAAGGGTTATATCTCATTATGGGGACATGATTACAGGTAACCACACATCACAGGAAGGGGCAGTCCAATAGGCATACACATCGTAGGAAAGGGGTGTCTGATAGGCATAAGTGTGACAGAAAGGGGATGAGCTAGGGGTGTTCCCACAGCAATGGGAAGGTCTAGGGGTATACATGTGACAAGATGGGCGGACCCTAGATTCATGATGACATCCTAGCCTTGGTCATCCTTGGGCGGGTTTGACCTCTCTGGGGTCCCCTACAAGGAAACAGACAACTACTATGCTCATCAGAAGGGAGTGGGCCCTCCTTGCTGAGATAAACAGTGGTGTCTGCTTGGTCTAGATGGCTGATAATCCTTAGGGAGAATAACCCTGACCTACTTCTGATGACCTCCAAGTGTACAGTCATTCACAAGCAGCTAAGTTTGGCATATAGTTGGGGGAGACAGCTTGGGGGAAGTCCTTCTGTTTCCTACACCAGTCCATTTCATCTCACTGACACCCAGGACATCTACTCTTACGTGTTCCATTTCATTTGGGATGTCTTCCAGTTTTCCTAGATTCATACATCATCATACAGTCCTAGATCCATCTCGTCAGTAAATGAAGTCCTGAAGGCTCCACTCCCAAAAGTTTTGCGCTGTCCACGTCATTATGGCCGACTCTGCTTTGAAATGTAGACACTGACAGACAAGCGGTAGTCGACAGAATTAGGGAAATGAAAATCACAATCACAGCACACATTCTAAGATGACAATTAAAAATGGGAAAAACAAATGTTTGCAAGGAGTGAAGAGATTCCAACTTCTTTACACAGCTGGTAGAAATGTAATATGATTCTGCTATTCTAAAAGGTAGTTTGGCAATTTCTCAAAAAGTTAAGCATGGAATCACTGTTTAACCCAGTAATTTCATTTATAGGTTTTTACTTGAAATAATTAAAAGCAGATGCTCAAACATGTGTATATCACATGTTCATAAAAGCACTGTTTACAATCACCAGAAGATGCGTAGAGCCCATTATCTTTCAACAGATGAATGGTTAAATAAATTGTGGTATATATACTCAGTGGAATGCTATTCAGTCATGAAAACACACTGCCAATAGATTGCTACAATCTAGAGGAATGTCTAAACATGCTGCTAAGTGAAAGAATCTACACACAAGAGTTTACATAACGTAAATTGCATTTAAAGTGAAATCATTCCAGTCAAGACTCAGATTGGAGGTTTAAGGCCTGAGCAGGGGGTGAGTAGGGAGGAAGTTCTCAAGGAGTAAGACATTTTAAGATGAAGTAATGCAAGTGTCTAGGAGCTACAGAAATGGTTTTGCAACCTTGTGAAGGTACAGAAGTCACTGCATTGCACAGGCAATTACGATTCATTTTCCGTTATGTGAATTTCACCTCTACGACTAAATTTTTCAGTTACGCTTAACACTCACAACTAAACCGAAAGCATCAGATAAATGGCTAAGTTAAATTTCTTTACCCCACGCTAATTGAGCCTGCTTAGAGAGAGAACTATAGCATTGTCTTTACTAGTATGTTATTATAATTGAGGCGAATGAATTATAAGCTTGTTCAGGCAGGGCAGATTCAGAAAATGTACATGTTTGGCATTTTAAGAAATCATAAAATATTCCTAGGAAGCCATTACTAACCATTTCTCTCTCAATCAATCTTTTTATTTAAAAATAAATTTATTTCGGCTATTGCAAGTTAGCCGGAGAAAGGCTGGGCCTTCTACTGCTGTAAGCAGTTGCAGTCTCAGAAATGCATGGGGCGTTGCTACAAGTCAGCACTGACCTGATGGCAGTGAGTTTTGTGTTTTATTGTACATGCAGTGGGTACAATCTGCAAGGTGAGCAGTTCAAAACCAGCAGGTGCTCCTCAGGACAAAGATGGACTTTCTCCTCCCATCAAGAGTTACAGTCTCAGAAGCTCCCAGGGGGCAGTTCTAACCTGTCCACGAGGCGTGCTATGGGGGCGACATCTACTAGAAGGCAGTGGGCTCTTATGCTTCAGAGGCGCCCTGGTGGTCCAGTGGCTGAAGAGCTTGGCTGCTAAACGTGAAGTCAGCAATTCAAACCCACGCACGTTTCACAGGGCAGGTGTGGCATTCTACAAAGACTACAGCTTTGGAAACCCAGGGGCCGTTCTAATCTGTTTCAAAAATTAGCTATACATTTAAATTGACAAGATTTCCGTGGGTTTGGGTTTATTGTATTTTAAAGAGTAACGCATGCTCAGCCGATGTAAACAGGATGCTATTTGAATTTTAAAAAATTGGAAGCCTTGTGCTTCTATCCTGCATATTAGCATTTTAAATAGGATCTTACTTGTACTTTTATCTTGCATATTAGCATTTTAAATGGTGATAAATATTGAATATTCATGAGTCAGCATGTTACCTCATTTATATCATAACTAATTGCCTAATAAGATTCAGTAACATTTTCTTTTGATGCTAAGCTCTTGACCATATTGAAAACTCTAAAATATCAAGTCATGTGTAAAGGTTGAAAATACACTCAGTAGGAATATGCATTTCTTTGCCAACACACTGATCTTTAAAACAGCTCAAGAATTTTTAAGCTGCAATAATGGAAAAAGCAACAATATTGTGCTGAAATGAATAGGGAAATGTTTAAATTGTTACTGCCCTATGAAAAAATTGACTTTAGTAATGGTATTAAACGTTATATAATATGAATATTTTAATATTTATTGCCTTAAAATGGAATTATGCTGCAGATATCCTACTTTTCATGAATTTCACTAATTTGATTTTTATTGGCATAAGATCTTTCCTTTAAACTATCAGATCAGCTCCCTGAAAAAATATTTGTAGATTTCAACTCTCCTGTAGGGAATCACCAACATCCATGGAACCTAAGAAAATAATCCTGCTTAGAAGCAAAACAATATTACTTGGTTCTACGTCAGATGAACAATGGAATGTTTATTTTGGGGAGATAGCTCAGGGGATAAACTATTTACTCAATGATTTCTTTCTGCTGTTTTTTTGTTGCTTTTAAAGAATGTTTTATTGTGGCTTTGGTGAAGGTTTACAGAACATATTTGCTTCCAACGCAGCTGTTTACAAACTCTAAAAACATTTTGTTTGTGACATTACCTTGCAATACCCCCAATATAACCATGCGCTTACCACTTGGTTCTTGGGCTTCTAATTCCCATTTGTCCTTCTTTCTTCATGCTTTCTGAATTTTATTGTTAGATCAATACTGGCCTTGTTATCCAGTACAGTTGATTATTCTTAGGAGGACATCCTTTGTGTGTATAACTATTCACTTTGAGGGCTTTGTTTGGTTGGCAGGTGATCATTAAAGATGTGCTTAGTTCCTAGTTTGAAAGGCGTATAAAGGCTTTAGTCTCAGAGGCTACACTAATCTCTGTCAGACCAGTATGATTGGGAGTTTTGTTCTACATTTTTCTCCCACTCGGTCCAGGGCCCGTGACCTGGATCAGAGTGGCTGGCAGCAAGAGAGAAGCAACATCTAGCTTCTTTGGTCTCAGGCTAGTGGAGGCTGAGCTTCACTGATTCATGATTCTTTTGGACGAATTATTTCCGTAAGTCTTTGTTCTCGCCTCTCCTCTTTCTTTTACACAGGGAAAGACCAATAGTTGCATTTTAGAAGCCTGCTCCCCAGGTTTTAAGATGCTGGCTCTGATACCAAAGTGGGATGCAGAACTTTCTTTGTGGATTACGTGATACCAATTCTCTGGGAACTGGATATTACCCTGACACTGTCGCCCAGTGGCTCATACACTGAGGTGTATGATTATGACAAAAGATTGTCTGCCTTTCTTTCCGGTCTGCTCTACTATAATGTGGGTATGTTGCAGCACCTACAAATACGTAGGTAGATATTATGTCTGCCAAGCCTATGTATACACGTGTGTGTATACTCACATATGCCATAGTCCATGTGTTCATCTTATGTATGTATACACTTGTAAATTATTGTTCTTACTATTTTACTCTTATTGCAGGAATGTGTGTTTTATAGAATTCATCATTTTTGCCTTTTCCTCTTATGCATCTCTCAGTATTTACCTTTGCATTGGTCATGTTGTATTGATATCCTCCTTACTGCATACTATCGTTCCCTTTCACCCAAGTCAGTGGACAATAAGTCTGGTCAGTGACTTTCCCTCTCGCCTCATCCCATCCTTGATAATCATCAAATATTGTTTCTTTCTTGTGTGCAAACAGTTTTCTTTACTTTTGATAGTCGTGATCTCCTACTCTATTTTCCCTTTGTGATTGGCTTGCGTCACTCAGTATAATGTCCACCAAGTACATCCCATCCATGTTATTAACTAAGTCACAGATTCATACTTACTCTTTAATATTGTGTAGCTTTATGTCTAGCTTCTCAGTTCCATTGATCTATGTGTCGGCTTTGGTTTTGATTAACATGGATGTATAGTAAATTCTGAGATTCAGTAGTGTGAGACCTACTATTTTGTTTATTATCTTTAATAATATTTTACTTATCCTCTTTCTTTTCCATATTCATTGCTGATTAATTTTTCCATTGCATTAAAAATGCTGTTGGAATTGGATCAGAATTGCGTTATATCTATCGATCACTTTGGATAGTATTGACATTTTCACAATGTTAAATTTTCCTATCCATAAACATGGTATGTTTTCTATTTATGTAAGTCTCTGTTGGTACCAGCAGTAGTGCTTTGTAGTTTTCTTTGTATGCATCTTCTATATCTCTGATTAGATTTATTCTTAATGATGTTAGCTTTTGGAGGACTATTGTTGGTACTATTTTTTAAATTTCTGTTTCAAATTCTCTTAGTTGGTATAGAAGAATCTAATCAATTTATAGATGTTGATCTTATAGCCTGCTACTTTGACTAATCCTGCTATTAATTTCAGTGGCTTTCCCACGGAATCTTTGGAATTTTTTCTGTATCGTACCTTTTGCTGTTGAAAAGGGATGTTTCTACTGCTTTAGCAATTTGAATTCCTTTTATTTCTATTTCATGCCTATTACTCTTTTTAGAAATTCAAGTAAAATACCGAATAAGAGTGATAATAAAGAGCATCTTTTGTCTGTTCTTGTTCTCCAAGGGAATACTTTGAGCTACTCTTAGTTGACTATATATTAATGCACTAACTTATGTTGAAGAATTTCCCTTTTATTCTTATTTGACGAGAGGATTCTTTTGGGAATATGTTGAACTTTATCAAATTCACTTTTCTGTGTTGATTGAGATGATTATGTGATTATTTTCTTTTGTTTTATTTCTGAAGTGGATTACATTGATTGCTTTTCTAATGTTGAACTATCCTTGCCTATTTGGTGTAAATGTATTATTTTTTATATGCTGTCAAAGTCTACTGGCTAGAACTTTGAGGTGTTTTTGTGTGTCCATATTGTAAAGGATACTGGTTTTCAGCTTTTTTTTTCTTTTTGTGTGGTGTCTTTGCCTGGCTTTGGCATTACGGCTATGTCGGCTTCATAGAAGGAATTTTAGAGTATGCCTTCTTTTCTATGCTCTAAAATTGTTTGATGATGGTTGGTGGGAACTCTTCTCTGAATGTTTTATTGAACTCCCCTGGGCTTTTTTGAATGTAAGCTTTTCAAATAGCCTCTTTAGTATCTTCTTTTGTTATGGGTCTGCTCAGTTTTTTATCTGTTTGTGTTAAGTCAGGTAGTGTGTTTCGAGAAATTGTTCATTTTCTTTAGGTTTTAAAATTTCATGGCGTGTACTTTTTCACAGTGTTCTGGTGTGACTCCTCTTATTTCTGTTGGCTGTGTTGTAATTTTACCTATATAGTTTCTTATTTGAGTTATGGACTTCTGGTACATTTCTTTTGTCAGTTTGGTCAGTGGTTTGTCAATTTTACTGGTCTTTTCAATGATCCAACTTCTGACTATGTTGATTCTTTCTTTTGTTCTCTATTTCATTTATTTCTACTCTAATCTTTATTGTTTCCTTTCTCTTAGGGACTGTGGACTTCTTGTGCTGTACTTTTTCTAGGTGTCAGTGTTGTGTGACCAGGAGCCCGGGTTGTGTAGTGGTTCTGCCTTAGGCTGCTAATTACAAGGTGAGAAGTTGGCACATACCACCTGCTCCATGAGAGAAAGACAAGCCGTCTACTCCGGTAAAAAGCTGCTGACTTAGATTTAAAAAATCATTTTATTGGGAGCTGATACAACACTTATCATAATCCATACACATCAATTGTGTAAAGCACATTTGTACATTCATTACTCTCATCATTCTCAAAACATTTTCTCTCCACGTAAGCCCCTGGCATCAGCTCCTCATTTCCCACTCCTCTCCCTGCTCCCCCTCCCTCATGAACCTTGATAATTTATAAATTATTATTTTGTCATATCTTACACTATCCGCCATTCACCCATTTTTCTGTTGTCTGTCCCCCAGGGAGGAGATTATATATAGATCCTTGTAATCGGTTCCCCCTTTCTACCCCACCCTCCCTCCACCCTCCTGTATAGCCACTCTCACCACTAGTCCTGAAGGGATCATCTGTCTTGGATTCCCTGTGTTTCCAGTCCCTATCTGTACCAGTGTGCATCCTCTGGTCTAGCCAGATTTGTAAGGTAGAATTGGGATCATGATAGTGGTTGGGGAGGAAGCATATAGGAACTAGAGAAGAGTTGTATGTTTCATAGTTGTTATATCGCATCCTGACAGGCTCGTCTCCTCCCCACGACCCTTCCGTAAGGGGATGTCCAGTTGCCTACAGATGGGCTTTGGGTCCCCACTCCACACTCCCCCTCATTCACAATTATATGATTTTTTTGTTCTTTGATGCTTGATAGCTGATCCCTTCGACACCTCGTGATCCCACAGGCTGGTGGGCTTCTTCCATGTGGGCTTTGTTGCTTCTGAGCTAGATGGCTGATTGTTTACTATCAAGCCTTTAAGACCCCAGATGCTATATATTTTGATAGCCAGGTAACATCAGCTTTCTTCAACACATTTGTTTATGTACCCATTTGTCTTCAGCGATCATTTGGGGAGGTGAGCATCATGGAGTGCCAGTTGAATAGAACAAAATATTCTTGCATTGAGGGAGTACTTGAGTGGAGGCCCAATGTCCATCTGCTACCTTAATACTAAACCTATAAGTATATGCAATAAATCGATTTCCCTGTTCTCATATATAAGTATATTTACACATGTACATGCCTTTATTTAGACCTCTGTAAATGCCCTTTGCCTCCTAGCTCTTTCCTCTATTTCCTTTGACTTTCCTCTTGTCCCACTATCATGCCTAGTCTTCATTTGGGTTTCAGTAATTCCTCTTGGTTGCATTACCCTTGATCACACCCTACCAGGCCTCCCACACCCTCCTCACCACCCATTTGGATCACTTGTTTTCCCCTTGTCCCCGGGTTTGTTAACACCATTTCCTTTCCCCCTAGAAACAGTGATGTTTTAATCAAGGTCTTATTCAGTTTCCATGTATACAAATTGTTGCCCTTCTCTTTATTGATTTCTACATTTAGAGCATTGCATTGTCATATAAAACGTGGCCTCTTCTGGAGAATGATCCACATGTGTGTTACAAAATAATGTATATTTTGCTACTGCTAGGTGGAATATTCTATAAATGTCTATGAGGTTGAGTTGTTGGTTTTTGACATCTAGATTTTGGGTACCTTTACTGATTTTCTTTTGTGTTGCTCCGTTCTTCACTGAAAGTGGTATATTGACAATTCCTACTATTATTTTAGAACTATTTGTTGCTCTTTTCAGTGTTATTAGAGTCTATTTTATGAATTTTGTTGCACATGTATTTACTATCGTTATATATCCTTGGTGGATTGGTTCTTTAATCATTATAAAATATCCTTATTTGTCTATTATGGTGGATTTTTCTTTGAAGTATATTTTATCAGTAAATGTTGCTGCTCTCCTTTTTTTGGGTTATGGTTTGCTTGTTATATTTTTTTCTATCCTTTGAGTTTTTATGTATTTATGTCATAGTGTTTAAGAGATGTCTCATATAGAGAGCCTATTGATGGATCATGTGTTTTTTAACACCCATTCAGCCCCGTTTCTTTCTGTTTAGTGGTGCATTTATGCCATTTACCTTTAATGTGATTATGTATAGGCCTGTCTTTGCTGCTGTCATTTTGTTGTGTTTTTTTTAATGTGTGATTTTGATGGTGTCTTGTTTCATTTCATTTTCTGTGTTAAGTTATGTTTGCATTTTATTTTATTTTCATTTCTTTCACTTTTGGTTTTATGTTGCTTCCAAGTCCTTAGCCTTGCCTGAGATATGCAGGGTTCCAAGTTGTCTAATTTGCATGTTTTCTTAAGTCTTTGTTGTAAGACATACATTATGAGGCATCTGACTAGGTTGTCTTCTTGGATTGCCCTGCTGTGGTTTTTACAGCTGCATCAGCCATTTTACTAACCTTGTTGAAAGCTTAATATTTATATTTATAAAGAAGTTTCTTTACAAGTCCTCATTGTCATTTGAAAACATTTATATTTTTATATCTTTGGCAAGTGATCTCAAAATGTTAAATTCTGTTGTGTTTTGTCTGCATTAATCTCAAGTGCTGAGAAAAATAGAATCATGCACTTTCCAGCAGACTTAAACGGATTTTTTTACACCAAGTGCTCACTATCACATCATGAATTTCCAAACACAATTATAGTATGGCCCAACATAGTCTAAAATTCCGTTTCCACATCCAACAAAAACAATTTTTTTGGCTCCTATTCAAAGTAAGCCAAGTTTAACTCATGCATCTAAAACTGTTTTAGTGGAGGAAACCCTACAGCAGCGGTTCTCAACCTGGGGGTCGTGACCCCTTTGGGGGTTGAATGACCCTTTCAGAGAGGTTGTCTGATTCATCACAGTAGCAAAATTACAGTTATGAAGTATCAACAAAAATAATTTTATGGTTGGGGGTCACCACCCCATGAGGACCTGTATTGAAGGGTTGCAGCATTAGGAAGGTTGAGAACCACTGCCCTAGAGGCTAAGCTATCTTTTTGACTCTGTTTATTTGGTCTGTTAAAGGAAGAGAATGAGCTACCAAAACCCACCACCATTGAGTTCATTCTGACTCCTAGTGACCCTATACAGGGCTTCCAAGTCTGTAAATCTTGGCAGGAGCAGCATGGCTTCATCTTTCTCCTACTGAGGAACTGGGGAATTTGAATGACTGTCCCTGCAGTTAACAGTCCAACACTCTTCATTCAGCTCTTAGTAATTCCTCTCAGTTACATTGCAATGGATTAAACCCCACCAGGCATTCTAGACCTTCCTTGCTGTCAATGTTAGATCCCTTGTTGTTCCTGTCCCCCTAAGCTTGTTGGCCTCCCACTCTCTTTCCCCTTTCTTTTCCTCTACCCTGTCCCTGAACCATCAGTCCCATTGTTTTGTCCTTGGGATTGTTTACCCTGCCTATCTTATATAGAGAGAAATATAAAAAAAATTAATTAAAATATTTTAAAGCAAATAATAAGGGGGAAAACTTGATAGTGGGGCAAGAGGGAAGTAAAGGGAAATAAAGGAAAGAACTCTGAGGCTAAAGCTATATAGAGAGGTATAAATGTAACCATGTAAATATAAAAATATTAATATATAAGGATGGGGTTTATTGATCTATGTATATATATTTATATGTTAACGTATTAAGGTAGCAGACAGACTTTGGGTCTCTACTTAAGTCTTCCCTCAGTACAAGAACACTTTGTTCTAATAACCTGGTATTATGTGATACTCACCTTCCCAACACAATTGCTGAAGACAAAGCGGGTGCATGAGAAAATATGCTGAAGAAAGCTGATGGTGCCCAGCTATCAAAAGATATAGCATCTGGGGTCTTAAAGGCTTGAAGGTAAACAAGTGGCCATCAAACTTGGAAGCAACAGAGCCCACATGGAAGAAGTACACCAGCCTGTGTTACCACGAGTTATCGAAGGGATCAGAAGATCAAAAATTATATTGATGTGAAGGTGAGGAGTCCAAGTGGAGACCCAAAGCCCTTCTGTAGACGATTGGACCTTCCCTCCCAGCAGGGATGAGTCAACCACGGTACAGAAACATACAACATTCCTCTGGTTCTTTAATGTCCCCCCCGCCCCCCAACACACACACACACACACACACACACACACACTATTTTTTTTCCCATTGTACAACCCGCTTCAGTGCCTTAAGCCCACCAGGTAAAACCAGGCAATGGTTCGGGGTGACATTTTGCTTTGACATGTGAGAGGCCCATGGGATCAGAGCTGCCACAAATCCAAACCCATGCACTACACACACTATTATGAATCCAGTTCTACCTCACAAATCCTGCTAGACTGGAGTATGTACATTGGTACAGATAAGAGCTTTCCACACACGTAATCCAAGACAGATAAACCCATCAGAAACAGTAATAGGAATAGCAACTCCATGAGGGGAGGAGTAGGTGAGAAAGGCGGAATTGATAGCAATGATCAATGTATAATACCCACCCCCAACCGCCTAGGGCAATGAACAACAGAAATGTGGGTGAAGGGATACAGCAGATGGTGCAAGGTATATATAATTTATCAAGGGTTTACGAGGTTTGGGAGACAATACTTACAGTGCCATCTGGGCTCCTTAAAAGTGGCAAATATGAGCACTGAATTCATTTCTATAGACATTCTTTAGGGTAAAGATGGCCATACACCATAGATACTCGAGTATAAGCCAACCTGAATGTATGCCAAGGCACCTAATTTTAAAACAAAAAACTGGGAAAACTTATTGAATCAGGTGAGAAATCCAGTAGCTACTGGTAAATTTCAAAATTAAAATAGATACCAATAAAACTATATTAATTGAGGCATCAGTTGGTTAAAAGTTTTTGAATATTTATTTCAAAGAAGAACAGTGAACTAGCTCTGTTAGTGGAAAATAGGGTCAACAAAAACTGCCAGGGGGAAGCCGGCCCCTGACACATCATTACGGGTCCGATAGGCGCAATTGTACAGCGATAATAAGTAAAGATCATAGTAAAGTTATAGAGAGCATGAGAGATAGAGCAGAAAGATTGAAATACACGGAGTTAGACACAATTCATGGTAGCATGCTCACCTCAGCCCTGCTTGGTGGTCCATGTGGAGGGACCAAGAGCATCTTTAATGCTGACCAAGGCTTTTATATTCTTTGGTAACATGCAAGTCCCCTAATTACAGGTGAAGACATACGTCACAGGAGGGGGTTGTGCTATAGGTAATACAGTAATGGGAGGGAGGTGATCTAGGGGTATCTAGGCAATAGGAAGAGGAGGGATTGGGGGTACACATGTGGCAAGATGGGCGGATCGTAGATACAGGATGGCAGCCTAACTTTGGATGTCACAGAGCCATTTTGGCCTGTTCCCTGGCTCAACTGATAGAGACCATTATGGGTGGGGTGTGAACTCCCCCTACAGGAACCAAGCTAATGGTTCAGGGAGAAGTAATCCATTGTCCCCAGCAGCAGGGAGGAGGCCCACCAGTGTGGGGAGACTCAGTCTGGCAGCCACTGCCTTCAGGGAAGATGTCTGTGAGCATCTGGCCTCCCCCCAGAAAAAACAACATGGTGTCCGCAATGACTATACACATTATGTCACTGCATGTGCTGCACTACTACATACACCGCCTGGCTGCATGCACACAACACAGCTTATATGTTTGAAACCTAATGCAGGCTGACGATATCCAGATTGTGATGACATGACTGTTTGAGCAGTCTCATAATATTCACGCTGAGTTGTGTGCGCACTGTGTTAGTGCATACGCAGCGTTACCGCATGTGTATGGGAAGTGCTAACACAACACACGCAGTAGCACAGTGCGTACACAACGCCGTGCATGTATTATGAGCCCTAACACAGGCTGCTTTATGCAAGCAGAGTCAACATTGGATCCAGACAGGGGTTAATAAGAAAATAAAAAGTAAAATACAGCAGACTAATACTGTAAATAAACGTATTATATATCCCAAACCAGAGACATACTGGTACTTGTGTTCAGGTATGTGAGGGGGCGTGACCAAGCACGGGTAAGATTGTAAAGGCTACTCATTGGTCACAGCCCTGGAGAAGAGTGGCTGCATCAGACATTCATCTGACAAGGATGCGGTGCACCCCAGGTAGAAGCGCACAGAAGCGGGCAGGTCCTTGCCTAATACAGCACAGACAACACAGAGGCTGCTGGTGTGCAGGAGAAAAGAACAGCGGTGATATGAGCAGTCACTGGAGCACCCACAGAGGCTGCAGGTACCCTCAGAGGAGCGGGAGAGATCGGTGAAGAGGTAAGTGGGACCCTCACTCAAGTATAAGCCGAGGGGGGCTTTTCCAGCCTAAAAAATGTGCTGAAAAACTCCGCTTATACACGAGTATGTACAGTAATTACATACATGGATTGTAGCTAGGTTGGAGGGTCATTAATTAGATCATCTATTTTAGTAGGAAACGGTATAAAAACATCAAGATCTTCATGCTAAATGCACCCCCTTGTTCTGCCATTGCTTCTAGGCCTGCATAGTGGACAGAACAAGGACATATACCTATCTATACCCAGCCATCTATCTATGTCTATCTATGATGTTTTATACAGGATAGGTTGACAATGAATGCATATACACATTCTACTTAGCAAAATACTTCTGATAAATTTTCAGCTTGGGGCAAAATACATAGTATTCAATGATGAACCATTTCCTCAATAGTGCTAAGGATAAGACGGGTATGTTATTAATATTGGTGGATGAAGAAAATAAAAGGGCTGTTCCAATTATGCCATCTAGTCTTGGAAGCACAAGGAGGGGTGCCCAATAGAGAGATTGAAGGAAGACCTATTTCAGATTTGCTATTTGTGTTAGTTTGGGTTGACTAGAGAAACAAATCCAGAGAGACTCTTATGTATATGAGAAAGAGCTTCATTTACAAAAGCAACTGAATATTGAGAAGACATCCCAGCCCTGTCCAGATCAAGCCAATAAGTCTGATATTAACCCATATGTCCAAAACCGATCTATAAAGTCCTCTTCAGATTTATGAAACACATGCAATGATGACGAATGTGAGAAGATCACAGGCCAGTGGGTGGGAAGTCTTGTGGATCCAGTGGCAATGTAAGCATCTCAGCACAGGCAGGGGTCTCTACGTGGCTTCTCTGGCTCCAGAGGTCTGGCTCCATTAGCCTCTCTCCATGTGTCTTCTCCACAGGGATGTCTCACAGGGCTTGAGTCTGGAGAGCCATTGTCTCCCTCCCACAAGGAGGAAATACAGGAGTTCCTAGAATCCTCAGGAGAAGGCAGCACGCACACAGAGGCCTCATTGGCTATATACTGATTGACAGGCTAGTCTCCATCCCTACACTCCATAAATTGACACCGGATTATGTAACTACCACACTATTCGAGGAAAACTTTTTGAAGGGATATTTACCGTGAGATTTGCAAGGTAAGCAGGCAATGACTGGGAGAGTACTCTGAGCAGAGAATAGGAGAGTACTCTGAGCAGAGGAACTTGGATATTCCTGGAGAAGCGTTAGAAGAACTGAAAATTGTCCCATATGATGGTTTGAGTAGGGAATGGAGAGATTCTTCCAAGTTATAACAAGAATAATAATGTATATGACATATAAAAATTTAATATTGTTATTTTATATTTACATTTTGATCATCTTGAAACTTCTAGGAGCCATTGAAATATTTTAATGGGAATTTTATCCCTAATGGTTTTATTTAGTCCATTGTAAGAGAAAATGTGCACATATGTAATTATTCTGAGGTACATTAAACAAATATTGCTATGAGGCTTCCAGTTCATACCTAGACATTTTCCCCAAACTAAATGTGCTCAACCATGTCTCTGTGATGAGTGGATACTGCAGGCAGGTTTACTTAGTACAAACACTTGTCTTAGTCTGGCTGGGCTCAAGTTGGTACACTAAGCGCCAGGTCAGCAGTTGGGAACCACCAGCTGCTGTGCAGGAGAAAGACAAGCTTTCTACTCCTGCTACGAGTTACAGTCTCAGACCCCCAGGGTAGTTGTACCCTGCTCTGTAGGATCTCTATGAATTGGAATTATGCTTTCTCTTGTCTCTGATCCCACACTCAAATCTAGTCAATCACTGTGGGGGTAGTGTGAACATCCTCTCTTTCTTCCTAGGCTAATTCCTTGTCATCAATATTGCAGCCAAGTCTCTTCCATTGATAAGGGAATGTGTTTGTTTTTTTTTGTACTCTGAGGTTCTTCATCATATTTTAACAACCTTTTTAAAAATAGGTGGCAACCTTTAAAAATTTTTTAGTTAAAAAACTTTACTAAAGTGTTTTTAGTTAAATAGATATGTATATATCAGAAAGAACAGTCGTTGAGCTTTGATATGCTAAGGAACTTATTATAAGCCCTAACAAAAGTGCCAGCACTGATCATTTTATTAGTGGTAGTAAAGGAAAAGTCAACAATGACACATAAACTATTGTCCTAGTCAAACTTAACTCACAGCATGAATATCAAACCTTCATGGTACTTACACAGTCTTTTTGTCCTTGCCCTTCCCCTTCCTTTGTGCAGGTGAGTGTGGAAACATGTCTCTACCTTTTTTAGCTTAAGGTTCCTGCAAGATTCGGCCCATCATCACCTCTTCTCCCTTTGCCAGCATCTGACTGATTAACAGTGTCTATGCCATGCCATAGAATCATTAATAGAAACGATATGTGATATTATAAATAAACACATAATATTTCTTTGTATGAATAAGGCTGGCATCGAGAGTCTTACGGTGGACCTGGGGTTTGGGGAAATAGTAAAAGCCCAGGGAAAAGCTGGCACTGGGATGACTGGGGAACAAGTGGTGTGAGAGTACAAATATGTACAGCACAGCCTCCATTGACTCTCTCGACTAACCCACTTCCATTAAAAAGGCAGTGAACAGTGACCTATTTCTGTACACTCAGACTATTTTCATAGAGTGTACCACACACACCACTGGAAGCTTGGCAAACACAAGCTGGTTTCATTCAAGTCAATGTGAGGCAGGATTATCTCCATTGCTGTCGAACTCTAAAAGCTCAGAAAAGTCAGTCGGTTGGCATTTTGGAATTTCCCATTTACTGACATTGATTCAATTCATTTCTCAGTGGTAGTTGTGCACATTTATTTATGGCGTTCCTGGAAGCTTAGGATAGACTTAAGGAAAATGGATTCATGAAGTTAGAGTTTGAGTCAAGGTGAAACTCCGTTTAAAATCTCAGGAAAACTGGTCATGACGACTCATTTCTACAGCTCCATTAATGAGTCAGTGATGGATTTCAGAACTGCTGGGAAACTGAGCAGATCTCAGCATTCAGCTGCCTTTGGACAATTTCCTGCCAATTAACTGCAGAAAAACATGCCTTTGCCGTGCTTGACGAGTAATAGAAGTGATAGGAACCTCTGAGCATCCACATGTAAACGGGGATAGCAAACAGATTAGCTCTCTAATTATAATCCCTCCGATGTAGTGACATGATCTTCTGTTATGAGCACACAGAAGCTACGCCACCCTTCCATCTACCAGATACTCTCCAAAGCAAGGATTGTTTGCTATTTAAAGTTCACTGAAACATTCTGATCGATTTGTCTTCCCTGCCCCTGTCTAACCATCTTTCTTGGTCCTCTGAGTCTCAAGGAGATTTCTGTTTGTAATATTCATTTATCTACCCATTACGCAAAATCATTTCCTTGTGTAGTGCACTTATGTGTTACTTGATTACACAGCACACAGTGGGTGTTTGGCTATGAGAATCTCTTTTAAACGATTTCCTTTGTTGTGGTGGTTTATGCTATTTTCACAGAATGTCACACTCCCTTCAAAGGACGTTGTCTGCCTGCCAGCGCTGAAGGGTGTCAGAACTTGTGGGAGTGCTAATTGGAGCCAATCAAACGTTAACTGACCTGCTTCCACACTTCAGTGACAAACAGGAATTTCTCCCACTTTGTGAAGCAGGAAAATTGTGCTCTGATGATTGTCTCTTGAAACTGAAAGCCCTTGACCCCCATGAGTTAAGAAAACGATAAATCTGAAATATTTTGTTATTCAAAACCTAAACATTAAATATAGCACATCAGTCAAGAAAGGTAGCTTAAAACTATTACCTGTGTAGAATATTTTCCTCTTAAAGTAAAAAAACAGTTGTGATCAAATTGAGAACCATTCCCAAAGTGATCCTGAGTTGTGCGTCTAATTTTAATGTTTCCATTGCATTTTTCTCAGCGACGTAGTTTCTTACTTAAAGAAGTGTAATGAACAAGATTTCAAGCTGAAACACATACGAAAGATGAGACAATATTTAGGGTCTCGGGTCTCTACAACAACAATTTCCCTTGTCTGTCTTTGCATTAGCTTCCGTCCAGACATCTGTCTCAGCTGGACTGGTGGCTGTTCTGCTCAGTTGGTTATTTATGGTAACCGCAGCCATTTTGTGCTGATCCAGGTCACCTGGAACCTTTACTAATGTTCTAAGTCACGGCTGCGTCATGCGCTGAATATTGACTGGAGCTGTCAACCTTGTGGCCTCTGTGGGAGAGACCTTGGTCTTCCCCACTGTGACCCAAAGCAAGCTTTTAGTAGGGTCCATGGGCCTAACCTCTGCTTACTTCTGCATCCGCAGAGCGCAGATGGGGCTTCACGAGCCCTCAAATCTGCACTGAGGGAGGCAGTGGTCGCACCACAGTATCCTTTTCACTCTGCCGTAGCTAAGTAAGTATATCAGGGCAAACTGTTCTCTATGTGGGCGTTTACTTTAACCAAGCATTCTCGACTTGGAATTTCAGCTCAGAGGTAAGAGGTGGAAATACCTTGTCTGACTTCTTGCATCAAACACCAGGACATCGCCAGGCCAGGAACGATGTTTCCCCAATTTCACGCTCCAAACCCTCTTACTTTATTGCCTGACTTCCCTCTATCCATGACATGCAAAGAGGTTTCAAACGTTCTTGGAAAATAGAATTAAAAAACTTTCCCCAGGAAATGTTGGAGCCGTGTCATGTAATAACCTCAGCGTCCAAGTCTATGGGCTTGGATCACATATGTCAGGTGTAAGCAAGGCCAGTGCGGTGGAGTGGTAGTGACCCCACACAACAGAATAGCACTGTCCCGTACGGTTTCCAAGGATGTCATTGCTGAAACGGGCTGCCTCATCTTTCTCTTCCCCAGCCCCTGGGAGGTTTGATCTGCCACTCTTTTGGTTCCAGCGGTTCTCAGCCTGTAGGTCGCCATCTCTTTGGGGGTCGAATGACCCTTTCACAGGGGTCGCCTGATTCATAAGGGTAGCAACATAAAATGACTTTATGGTTGGGGGGTCACCACCCCCCGAGGAACTGTATGAAAGGGTCGCAGCATGCGGAAGGTGGAGATCCGCTGGTTGAACCAGCGGAAGCAGAACCGTGACATGGTGGTATCCTGTCCTCACTATTCCTTGGTTGGCAGGAAGGAATAACAAAGGTTCATGAGCCATAAGGATAAGGTGCTTTTCTGGCTTTCATTTCGATGAATACAATTTTCGTCAGGCCAGTGAACCCTATCCATTGACCTCATGCAGGGTGACAGGGGATTAAGGCCATTCTAGATGAGACCAGGCAGGCAAGAAGCCTACCTTTCAATATTTAAATGAAACTACTATGCTCCCAGTGTAATAACCATTCTGAAAGCCAGGCTTTGTTTATACCAAAAAGAACTTCCCAGTTATTTGTTTTCTTTAGGCTACAAACCTTCATTTTTGCTTCATTTTGGGGGTTTGTTTGTTGTTTTTTTTGGGGGGTGGGGCTATAGTGTAAAAGTTTTTTCCCTTTTAAAAATCATTTTATTGGGGGCTCGTACAACTCTTATCACAACCCATACATCCATCCATTGTGCTAAGCACATTTGTACATTTGTTGCCCTCATCATTCTCAAAGCATCTGCTTTCTACTTGAGCCCTTGGTATCAGCTCCTCATTTTACCCCCTCCCTTCCCATCTCCCCTCCTTCATGAACCCTTGATCATTTATAAATTATTATTATTTTGTCATGTCATACACAGTTCGAAGTATCCCCTCACCCACTTTTCTGTTGTCCCTCCTCCAGGGAGGGGGTTATATGTAGATCCTTGTGATTGGTCCCCCCCCCACCCCCTGTCTACCCCACCTTCCCCTTCCACTCCTGGTATCGCTACTCTTATTAGTGGTCCTGAAGGGATCATCTGTCCTGGATTCTCTGTGTTTCCAGTTCCTATCTGTACCAGTGTGCATCCTCTGGTCTAGCTGGATTTGTAAGGTAGAATTGGGATCATGATATTGGGGGTGGGGGGGTGAGAGGAAACATTAAAGAACTAGAGGAAAGTTGTAGGTTTCATCATTGCTATACTGCACCCTGACTGGCTCATCTCCTCCCCATGACCCTTCTGTAAAGGAATGTCCAGTTCCTACAGAAGGGCTTTGGGTCTCCACTCCGCATTTCCCCTCATTCATAAAAGCAAGTGGATGTTAACAAACTTAGAGACAAGGAACAACACGTGATCCAAAATTGATGGTGAGGAGGGTGTAGGAGGCCTGGTAGGGCTTGATGAAGGGCAATGTAACCGAGGGCAATTACTAAAACCCAAATGAAGGCTGAGCATGAGAGTGGGACAAGAGGAAACTAAAAGGACATAGAGGAAAGAACTGGGAGGCAAAGAGCATTTATAGAGGCCCAAATACAGTCATGTACATATGGAAATATATTTATATCTGGTGATGGGAAAATAGATCTATGTGCATATATTTATAGGTTTAGCATTTTGGTTTTAAAGAAGCATATTCTATATAGTTGTACAACAAATGAAATCAATAATAATATCTAATTAACCCCTCCCTCATCATAAATATGATTCTGTTCCCACCCCTATGCTCCCTCCCTCTATAATCCCCACCCCCGCCCCATCTCCCTGTCCCTGTGTCCATTTCCCCTCACCCCAACCACCACCACCATCTCAGAGTCTTCAGATTCTTAGCTTTTGGTGTAAAAAATGCTTTTCTTTTTTGTTTTTCCATATATTAATGATGCCCTTAGATGTTTACCTTTATACGAATGACTAACTTTGCTAAGCATAATATTCTCTCGTTTTGTCCACATCCTGTGGTGTTTAAGAGAGTTGTCATTATTTTTTTATTGATGCACGATATTCCAGTGTATACATGTACAAGGGTTTGTTTATCCACTCCTCCTTAATCAAAGTTTTTGGTAGCTTCCATGTTTTTGCTATGATGGAAATTGCTGCAGTAAACAGATGTGCGTATGCCTGTGTTGTGTTCTTTATTTCTTTAAGGTATCTGCTCTGTAGCGGTCATTGGATCACAGGGTAATGCATTTGCATTTGTCTGAGGAACTGCCGTACCCATTTTCACGGGGTTGCGCAGTTCTGCAGGCCACGAGCAACGCATACACATCCCACTCTCCTTGCTAGCAGTCATTATTTTCTGTTTAGTTGCATTTTGCTCTAAGTGTTAGTGTGAGGTGGTATCTCATTGTTTTAATTTGTATTTCTCTTAATGTCATCTTTGATAGATTGTCTGTTCATGTTTTATGTCCATTTTCTTGATTGGATTATTTGTATTTTTCTTGTTAAGATAGTGTCATTTTCTGGAGAAACTTTTGAGATTGGCCCTTTATCTGATTGATCACTACCAAATACTTTTTCCGCATCTGTTGGTTCTTTTTAAAACTTTTTTGAGGTAATAATTTGATGTGAATAAATGCTGTATTTGAAGGTCTCCATTCTTTATTGTGTGTTCTACAGTGTGGATATTTTTCACAATGTTCTGTAATGTGTTTATGCCTTGTATTAGGATCCTTACGTTTGTCTTTGTTTTTTTTGTTGGTGATATTGATGCTTGCCCATTTTATATGTATGCCTTTGGTTCATCTTGAGCTTGTTTTTGTGCATGGTGTGCTATGTACTCTTCATTCTTTATAGATGAAGATTCACTTTTCTAACACTGTTTATTGAAAAGCTATCTCTTCCTCAATTAACTTGTTATAATCTTTTATCAAAAATTAATTTTGAGCTTCCCAGATGGTTTTTTAGCTCTCCCTAACAAAGGAGCAATAATGACACGGTAGATTACTATTTGGACTGGTAATCACAGGTCAACAGGTCAAAACCACCAGCCACTCGATGGGGAAAAGATGAGGCTTTCTACTCCTGTGAAAAGTTACAGTCTCAGAAACCCACAGGAACAATTCTACTCTGTGTCATAGGGTCACCACTAAGCGCTGCAATAAATTCAATGTCAGTGAATTTTTTAAATTTGTTTGTTTTTGGTCACAGTAGTTAATGAAAAGGAAAGATCTGTGGCATTTGTCTGAGGCCACCTCTCTCCTGCTACTCGGTCATAGAAATCCGCTTCCCTATATATATTGAAGAAAAACAGTGATAGGAAGCCATAGGAGCAATTGAGCATTTAGAATGTAGCTGGGTTATTAAAATTAAAAACCAGTTCTATAAGAAGATGATACATAGTAAAAAATACACTCTGATCACATCTTCATTCACTCAATAAGTAGCCAGAGGGAGGATCTCCTATGACCCGTAAAGAGAACGCAGCAGCCACCACTTCCTTTTCTCTTGGACCTTGTGTTGTAGTGCAAGCCGTCCTGAGCTGAAGTTCTAAGGCACAAAACAAAAAGTTCAATTAGAAAAAAATCAAGATGCTGTAATTTATTTTTATATTTTGGTAGTAGTGCGTTATATTTTTAATCCTGTAACAGTCCCAGTAACATACTCTAGTGGTATGCATGACCTTGTTGTGGTTAAGAAAAAGCTAAAAATGACTGCAACATTTATTCCTGGTTGGACATTAAATTAAAATAACTTGACATTTAATCACAGGGTCAATCATCGAGTCACAGAATTTTACAGTTGGAAAAGGTCGTAGAGGTCATGCTACCAGACCTCTTGGTTTGACTGGTAAGGAAGCTAATGTGCAAAAAGCTTAGGAGAAAATTGGTGCTAGAGCTAGAATTTGAGCGTATGCTCTTTGAAGTTAAGTCAGGATGCTGAAAAATAGAAAAGAACTTCTATTTGGATCTCACTAGCACTATTCATTGGTTAGCTTAAATTCATTTTGGTGTCAGCAGACCCCTTGGACAAAGTTCTAGGGCTTGCTCCTTAGGTACTGAGAACCTAATGGGAAACGCCATCAGAATGAAGTGGGATGGGTTTTTGTAGATTATCCATTCGAATGCCATCCACAAAGTCAACTGTTGGAATCCATCAGCTATTCCACAGGAGGAAGAGGAAGCTTCCTTCCCTCATCAAGATTGCAGCATCAGAAACACCCTGAAGAGTTGGAGTGGACTCTGCAGTGACAATGGATTTGGGTTTTGGTTTTTAGACTGACCTGTAGTCTCTCAATCCAAATAAACACAGCAACACTGGGCAAGAAAGCCCTGCTTTTGTAAAGACAACAGCCAAGGAAACACTATGGAGCAGTTCTACCTTTAATATATGGACTTTCCATGAGTTATAATCAATTCAATGGCATTTCTCTACAGGGTTAGAATAGGTATTAGTATGGTTAATGATTTCTCCTCTTTCTCCACAGAATATAAAACATGGTCCAGAAAGAGTTCAAGCACTCTCAAAAACAGAGTGCCTGCCAAGGTGACATTCTTCCCAGTTGGGGGTAAAGTCTTGGACTTGATAATGAGACATCTGAGTTCAAACCCCAGCTCAAACACCTAATAACTGCTTTTGTAGTCAGTTGTGAAACTTGTAGCAAGATATTTGTTACAAGGAATGGTTTTAATGGTGCAAATCCTTGCAAGAATACATCTTATTTCTAAAATGATACCAGTATCGCTCAATTAAATGTGATACTTCTCCCCATAGCTTCCACCTGATCTCCCCAGGGCTAAAGAGACAATGCAGTTAGCTTATCAGGTTTTCATCATACCCTGCAGTGAACAGCACGGAGTGGCCATATCTGACCTTCTCTGGCGCCCTTTTGCTGGGTATTATAATCCGCTACCATGAACACACACAGCTCACAGACAATACTCATGATTAAAAGGATATGTTAGGGGAGTTAACAGGTTTCCACAAGTCAATATGAGTAAACAGAAAGGATGCAGTCATTGGCCCACAGATGTGTGGAGAGATTGGGATCCTTATATGGTACTGATGGGACCGTAGAAAGCTCTGTGGAAACCACTGTAGAAAGCAAGTGGCCCTCGTGCTGCCTCAAGAAGTTGGGAATAGGGATACGATATGACCGAGCAAATTCTCTACTTGGTATATATCTAGACCTACCCTGTTTTCCCAAAAGTAAGACATACGCCCAAAATAAGACCTAATATAGTTTTTGGCTCTCACTGAAATATAAGGCATCCCCCTGAAAATAAGACTGCCCGAAAAGAATGCTCCCCAAAGCTACCATAACTCTGCTGGAGCAGACAGGATGTGTGAGGTCTCTTTTAATAAAACAATAAAACAATGAACAATAAATGTGTACCATATTCCTCTTCATGGAAAAATAAGACATCCCCTGAAAATAAGACCTAGCGCATCTTTGGGAGCAAGAATTAATATGAGACACTGTCTTATTTTTGGGGAAACAGGGTAGAGAAATAAGAGTCATAGCAGGTATAGATACATGCACACCATGTTCACCACAGCGTTATTTATAACAGCAAAAAATGGAAACAACCTAAATGCTCATCAGTGGAAGAATGGACAGATAAACTTTGGTACATACACACAATGGATTTCTTTATAATATTAAAGAATAATGAATCATTAGACAGCAGAACGGTTGGCTTCTGAACAGTTAGGGTCTCAACAAGATAGTGAACTCAAAACAGTGTTACTGAGACGGGGAAGAAGATTTTTGTTTGGAAGTTTGCCGAGTGCCACATTGTGGAAATGGAGGCAAACACAAGAGTGGGCCAGATCTGCATGGTTGGTTTGGGTGGGAGACTGATTAGGGCCCTGGGTTCATTGACACAGATTCCCTTAAGAGTAAAGGTATCTCCCTTATTCCCTTCCCCACTCCCCCATCACAATAATCGATGTATGGACCCTCTCCCAGGGGTATGGACAGCAGAAAAGTATGTATGTGAAAGGAGACAGCAGAAGGTATAAGACATGAAAAAAAAGAACAATTGATAAATTATCAAGGGGACATGGGATAGGGAGGATAGGAGCAGTAGGGAAGAATTGTG
Organism: Tenrec ecaudatus; assembly: GCF_050624435.1. Lineage (NCBI taxonomy): Eukaryota > Metazoa > Chordata > Mammalia > Afrosoricida > Tenrecidae > Tenrec > Tenrec ecaudatus. The sequence continues at coordinate 55,929,604 of NC_134542.1, forward strand.
GAGCTGATACCAAGAACTCAAGTAGAAAGAAAATGTTTTGTAAAAGATGATCACAACATATGTACAAATGTGTTTGACACAATGGATATATTTATGGATTATGATGAGATCTGTAAGAGCGCTCAATAAGATAAATTTTTTTAAAAAAATAAACAAAAAATAGTAAAGGTATCACCTGGGGAGAGGACACACCGATGGAGTATTTGGACATTCCCAAGAAATACATCCCTGGAACACAAATGATCTTTGCTGCCATGAAGAAGAAGGGAGTCAGGATAGGCTTGATAGCTTATCTCAAGAAGGCTATTAGTGAGTAATTGTTGACTATTGATTTATTTTTTTAAAAATAGGAATATCCTGTGACTCCCCCGCCCCTACATGTACCATATTTAAGTGATCTTCTATACCAGAAACTAGATCTTGACTGACTGGTGAAATATTTTGGTTGAAGAGTTCTGGATTAAATAAAAGATGGGCTCTGGTTAAATGATGGATCAAACTTTAAATTATTGATAGAAATGTCTGCTCAGCAAGTGTCAGCACTGCTTTTCCTAAGGTGTGACTGGTTAAGGTTAAGTTGAATGAATGATGTCGAATTTTGCACCAAGATGGTGAATTCCATTTCACAACCTAAGGATTGAGTTTACATTTCGATTTATGTAAGTCATTATATGAATATATCTGAACACCGGTTAGTCTCTTCACTGTCTTGTGAAACAGAACAACGTTCTCCTATTTCAAATGGTATTCGTAAGCCCGTTTAAATGCAGAAGTTGAAGATAACTGTAGAAGTGACCACTTTATAGTCTTGTTCATAACTCTGTTAATCTAACGAAATTTTCCTGTCTTTAAAATCCTGCCTTTTAGTTAACAAAAAGCATTTTAGTGTGATTTGTATGTGATATTAAAGAAAGACTATTTTACACTTTTTGAATTTTATAGATGATCACTAAGCTTGGATGGGTTTAAAAGATAGATGAGATATAGCAACAAGTTGACTTTTGTGTTTAAATTCTTCACTAAGGCTAAAATTGTAATTCAGGATTTGGCTTTCAAATAGCTATTAAAAAACACATGAAATTGTTGAACTATTATACGTGTGGCGTATATGTGACCAGTACTTTTAGCAACTCATATAGAAGGAATAAGATGGAGGAGCTATTATTGGCACACATTTGTAAGTAATGCCGTCATAAGGCTTAAGATAATTAAAAATAGCAGATTAAAAACAGGAATGACAATGACTCTATGACACACCTCATGACATGATTGAACCTGGATAATCTTATGCTGAGTGGAATTAGTCAACCACAAAAGGACAGGTATTGTACAAGATCACTCTGATGAGTTTCAGAATAAAGGCTTTCAGACTAAACGAAGCAGGTCCTGATGGCTACCAGAGGTGAACAAGGAAAAGAGGGAAAGAAAGTCAGTGGGTAGAGGGTACCTAAGTGCTAATTTGAGAGAAGGGTAAGGTAATATATATAGTAAGAGGCCAGACAAAAAATAATGGAAGCATGGAAAGACATTTGGAAGTTTGCAAGGGTTAAAGGCAGCAGAGGCAATTATGTTACATAAAATAGTGCTGACCTACAGGTAGATGCTTGGATAGACATGCAGGTTGAACAATTTTGAAAGGGAGAGTGGACACATCTCTCTCTCTCTCTCTCTCTCTCTCTATATATATATATATATATATATATATATATATATATATATATATATATATATATATATATATATATATATATATATATATATATATAAAACAAATACCCTCTGTCATCTAAAGCTGTTTGTATATATATAAAACAGCACTTGTTTAAATGTGGGGTCACTATGCATTAGAATTGACTTCATGGTAGTGAGTTTAGTTTGTTTTAATTTTAACTTTGCTGCAAATATATATCCATTATCCATGAGTGTGGTGGAGCACATAGGGGCCAAAGGTATGAAAACATTTTAAACATAATCAAACACTTTTAGGGATGAGAAGATGGGCTTGGGGGGGATCAGGGCTATAGTCTTTAGAGACATCAAGGTCAATTGGGATAACATCTCACAAAGACAAAAGTCAACATTCTGCTCTGGTAAGTAACTATCAGGGGCTAAAAGCCTGTCAGCAGCCATCTAAGGTGAAACTACTTGTCTCTCCTTAGCTGGAAAGAAGAATGATTAATATCAAAAGACAAACGCAAACAATCGGCCCAGTGGACTAATGGACCATGCAAACATCCGTTTTCGCAACTCTGAAACCAGAAAACTAGAGGGTGCCTGGCTATCACTGCCAACTGCACCGAAAAGGATCAGGTTTGAGGCTCCTGGATAGAGCGGGAGTAAAATGTGGAAGAAAACAAAACTTCATGAAAGAAACTATTGGTGGAAGCCCCAAGATTATGGCCCCTCCTTAGCCTTCGGTAGTGAATTCACCCTAGTGTTCGAATGACTATTCATTTAAAAGGAAGAGGCAGCATCTACCCAAAGACAAAATACCGCGGGTAAGGAAAGAATGAAGGATGCAAACAGGCAATATAGGGAGGAAGATGGACTTGTGACGGCGTTTTGAGGGATTGCATTGAATGAATTGAAACACGATGTGTATGAATTGTTGAATGCAAAACGTTTTAAAAAATAAAGAAGGAAAGAAAAGAAACGGATGTTCTGCTTTGTAAACTAATTCACAATAATTTTTTAAAACATTTTATTAGTGGCTCATACAACTCTTATCACAATCCATACGTATACATACATCAATTGTATAAAGCACATCTGTACATTCTTTGCCCTCATCATTTTAAAAGGAAGAAATATGCAAACTTACTGCCATCGAGTCAATTCCGACGCATAGTGATCGTGGAGTGCAGAGTAGAACTCCCACAGATGGTGTCCCGGGCTGTCTGTCTATACTGAAGCAAACGTCCACATGTTTCTCCCAGGCAGTAGTGGCTAATGGGTTGGTTAGCAGTTGAGCACTTTAACTATTGTGCCACCAAAGCTACTCCCAATGAAGTCAATTCTGCCTCGTAGGAATGAGTAGATTTCAACCTCCAGTCTTGTGGTTAGCACTGCCACTGCCCGGACTCCTTTCTCCACAACACTGTTATTTTTCAATGGATTAGAACTGCCCAATAAAATCAGTAGTATCCTCTCACTTCCCTTTTTCTGTCTGTTCAATAGGAGAGACAGAGAGAAATAAAAAATATTCTTACTCCTTTGTAGGTATTCCCAAAGCCCCAAATCTTACAGATTTCAATCATATAGATGAAAATTGCTCTATGTCATTTGATCATCATATTTTGGATCATTAAACTAAGGGCATGTGTGCTGCTCAGTTTTTAAAAAATGAAATTATTACTTGGAGATAGTTAAAATGTTGTCATCATGCTTTCTTATATACCACACCTCTGTTTGGAATCTCAGGACCCTATTAAGTGAGCAAAAATTTTGTTAGTGATTCAGATTCAGGAAAAACTCCAAAAATAAGTTTTATTAAAATATAACTAACTAGATAGAATAAGAGTTAAAGTCTCCAAATAAGACAAATTTTAATGTCACTTTTAGGCCACTTAGAACTTCTCTCTTATACCTACAGGTTGTTTTTTTTAGTTTTGTAAATTTAATCATATTAAAACTTTAGATTCTCAGGAAGTTTGAAGGCTTTTTAAAAAGTGTGTGTGTTTTTTGCCATCACATTTCTGCTTTGCTTTTTCCTTTCATTTTTGCAGAGCTGTGTCTCAGTTGGAAAGCCACATTTGGGTACAAACATCTGGGCATACTGTCACCAATAGAATTGAGCAATTTTTTTTTGTTTTGTTTTTCTTACTTTTGTAGCTCTGGCCAGCTTCACACGAGCTTCTATCAGTTGAAATGGCATCTTTGACTTCAGCCAAGTAAGTGTAGGTTATTCAGTTATGAGTGCCAAAAAAGATGAGTCGCCTGCACACTTTATCCAGAGTGAATAAAAGCCAAATTGTAAAATAATTATAATCTCTTGAAGCCAAGCCAGCCATGCAGTCTGAGCCCATCTTTCTTCATTAATTTGTATACAGTTCTTATTTTAACAGAACAAACTTTCCGAGGGTACTCACATGGGACTGCTGACCCAGCTGTACAACTTTTATTTTGAAGAAAAAGAGTTGAGCCTGTGCACAGCCTGTTTTAAGACAAGGGAGGGACTTAGCCTTTCGGAGCTTGACCAGCATGTGGAAGGAGTGCTCTCAAGGCTGCAGTCACTTAGGCAGCTCCTACCTGGGTGACATTGCTGGTGGGAAGTGCTCTGTTTGTTTTGTTCCGTGTCTGGGGGTCCCGTGCACCTCTCTTGACGGCATCAACGTGACTCTTGGTGGTTTTTGCACACCCTGCTCTGTGGGGGAGTGCCCCAACGTGCCTGTCTTATGTGGCCTCTATGGACACACTGCTCAGCTGGCAGCAAGCAGGGAAGAGTTCGCCCAGCACCCAAAAAAGAGGCAGAGGAAACCACTTTTCCTTTCTGGGCTCCTTGCAGCACAGTCGGTCAGGATAAGCTTCCACTTTCCCTCCTTGGATTTTTCTGGAGTTGTTTCCGGGAAGAAGTTAAACTTTTACCTTTAAATGGATGACCATGTCACAATCAGGAAGAAGCATCTCCAAAGGCCCATCTTTCGGTAAGTACTGCCACATCCCAGGTGGCACCAGGACTTTCAGGACAGTAGTTTCTCTCCTTCATTCAGAACTTGGGAGTTCTGGCACTAAGCTACAGCCTAGCAATAAAGATACCGTCTCAAGTTTAACTTCGTGGGAAAGGAGTCTTTTTCTCCTCTCTTTGCTGAAACTCTGTGCACAAACACCAGCTCTTTTCAACTCCTCAAAATATATTTTTAAAACATCTCAGTTATCTAAGAACATGAATGACATAACAATGGAAAAACTTTGGAAGCATTATGCAATCCCTAGCTCTTTTCTGTGGCTGCACAGCCCTCTCAATGGGAAGCATTATCTGAGTTCTTTGAACTCACCCTCAGGAGGCAGTGACTAGGGCAGTGGATGCTACACCTTTCTAGAGCAATATGTGGGGAGAGAAGTTCAAACTCGATAGCACTGTTCTCGAGTGACCCTGTGCACCTAAATTAGGATGATCAAAATTGCAATCAAGGAACTAAGAGGGCAATAGAAGACATGTTCACAGTGGTAGAATCGGTGGATTGCTTCAGTGGTGGAAGTTCAAGCTAAGCACAATGCAGATTCGATATCATGAATTGAACTAAGGCTTTGTTTTGGCAGGAGGGGTGCTCTTGGTCTAAGGGACTATCAATTTCTATATTGACTCTAGCTGTTGATTCTTGAAAGTGACCCTTTGTGTATTTTATAATTCTTAACTCCCAATTCCAATGTGGAGCACATACAATTTATGCATAAAACTTTACAAATAAGACTGAAAAAAAGTAAATTGTAGCTCAATTGCGTGTTTCTCAGAAAATGATATTTTCAGCATAGTTTCGCTACTATGGAAACAAAACTGAATATTATAGTCAAGTTGCAGCTACTGATTGTTGATCTATAATTAACTACGGGATAGTAGAAGTTTATGGATGGAATTCCTAAAAATCTGTGCTTGTTTCATAATAAAAGTAGATCTCACATAGTGTTATTTTGTAAAATATGCCATTTTTAATGTATAGACTAAACATAATACTTATAGTATGACTTATATTTTTGCATAAGCAAAATGCTCTATCAAATCTGCTTTAAAGCTTTCCCTAAAAGATATAGTTAAGTAAATACATTGCAGTATAGAGAACCTACACCTCTCTACCTCTGGGCTCAGGCACAGGAACAATTGCGAGGATGGCCCTGGACCGTACCATTTTCTGATCCGTTGTGCCGAGAGTGGCTAGAGGTTGGAGCTGACTAGCTGGTTCTGCACAACGGTTTATCAGCCTACACATGTATTTGTAAGACCTTGAAAGTGATTAGGAACTCTAGTAGCACAGGCTAAGGCTGGCAGTTAAACCCCCTCTGCTAGCTTCTCCATAGAAGAAAGGTATTTCAAGCATTAGAAATATTAGGGGGCAGTTCTGCTCTGACCTGTTACATCCCCTTTGAGCCGTAATCGACTCAAGTGACAATGGGTTTGTACAGTGATTGGCAGTAAACAACCAAAAAGCCCTTAATGCGTCCCCAAATGTGGATGAACTTGCTACATTTCCTGAAGAATTCTCTTAACCCTATTGAGTTCATCTTTATTTTCTCCCAGTTTTGTATGTGACTGTAGAAAGGCGTGACAGTTGGAGTAAAGGCTAACCCCACTGTGGTACCACTGTGACCCGGCAGCAGTCTGAGTAGGCAGCAGTGTGCTGGACAAAGTCAGATCCCGCTCGCCATCCTCTACAGTATCTTGCCCATCGAAGAGCTGTTGGGATTGAATCAGGTGGTCCTAACGACTCGTCTCTGCTACGTTCTTGTCCCCCACCGATCGAGGATATGCTTAGATGCTACTTACTAATACATGAGTTGTGACTCACTTCTTTTTTTTTTTTTTTTAAATAAAGAGCAGATCCTTTGTGGAAGCTTAGACCCCCTTTCTAGATAATTAGAAGAAAACATAGTAAATCAAGTGATTTCTTCATGAGCCTGGCAACGTAGAAGCAGGCAAGTGCATATGACGACGGTGCCGAGGAAAGGAGGGTGCTGAGTGTCGTAAAGAACTAAAATGATGAGGCAGATTGACGGGGATAAGGTTTTTGGCTGGTCTTAATTAAAGCACCACATGGACTTCCTGACATTTAGTTTTGCTGTAGGCAAGGTTGGGGAGTGTTTTCTATAGGACTTCATGCCCTTTGATTCTTACACAGCTTCAGTTTAAGGTCAGTCTTTTTTCCCAGGAACCTTGTCCCCTTAGACTTTCCTTGGGTCGTTCCGTGTCTTGCACTGAGCTCTGTTAGTCAGGCCTGTTCCATCTGGTCAGAGACCTGGGCAACAGGCCTATCCCGTTCATGTGTCTCTCTTTGCATACTACTGCAGACAGGCTGTGCACACTGGTGCTTGATCCACTTGATTAACAAGTCTGTGTTAGACTGACCCCAAAGTACTAGGGGGTAATTTAGAAGCTTAACTAAACAATTGTGAATATGATATCTTTACTGTCTGAAAAGAATTCATTTAAACTTTTAGGCATCAAGATAGTTAAATGCAGGATTTTAAAAAGAATCTGACACCTTGATACCCTTGCACATTTTTATATACAAGACTGCTTTCTGCTACAATTGAACCTACGGCTACAATTCAGTTCCCTGGGCCTTCTCTGATCGTCTGCAAATGTCTATTTATTTGGAGGTACAGACACCGAGGAAAACAGTCCCGATCTCTGCCCTGACGTGACAGATGATTCAGTAGATAGCTCCATAGCAACTGTCCAAGGCAGATGATGGTGCCGCAGAGGAGGTACTAGCGCCCAGGGAGGTTTCAGTGGGAGAGAGGTTTCAGTAATGACTTACTGTGATGCTTACTGAGGGAGATGAATGCAAGCTTTTCCTAAAAAAATAAAATTTTAAAAATCTGATGTTTCACAAACATTGATGTTTCATCAACATAGTTTCCCTAAATTTAGTCATATAAACCTAAACCAAACTCACTGCCACGGACTCGTTTCTGACTCGTAGCGACCCTTTAGAATAGGGTAGCCCTACTCTGTAATGGCGCTGAAAGCTACGTCTTTCTCCCGCAGAGCGACTGGGAGTTTCCACTCCTGACCTTGAACTTAGCACCCCAAAGCGTAACCACCAGGGTGCCTGAAAGTCATACCCTGTCTAATGATTTGGGAGTACATGGCAGGCATTGAAATGTTCCCTCATAGCTTGTTAAATGTATTCAGGAAATTGAGAGCTATCTATATTATTTAGCTTAAGTCTCTAAACCGTGGCGGCCTCCTTGGATACACACTGGGCTGTTAACCACAGGGTCAGCAATTTGAATCCACTAAAGTCTCGTGGGAGAGAGGTGAGGCTTTCTCCTTCCGTAAAGATTTACAACCTCCCAAGTGATCGGGAACAGTTCTACTCTGCCCAAAAGAGGCGTTGTAAATTGAAATGCTACTCAAGGTCAGTGGGTATATTTTTAAGAATGCCCTCATCTACTTCAATGATGATTAAGGTGATCAAGTCTATTTGAAAATAATCATCCGTCTACATTTTAGATATGTATTTCCATGGCAGATCTGTGAGGCAGGGAACAAAGGGAATACTTTTGAGGGTAATTGGGAGTTTATATTATTCCTTCTGCATGTCATATTGAACTCTGAGATCAGTGAGGATGTGCAGTCTGAATATATATATATATATATATATATATATGTATATTTATCACATATATGCGTGCTATCCGGAACCACTTCAAGTCTGCCTGCTAACACGCTCGCATTTCATATTTGTTTAGAGAAATGTGATGTGCCTTCCATCCAGGTGTCACCATTTTTGAAGAACAAAAACACTATGACAAACATTTTATTTTAGATTTTTTCCAATCCACAATTCTTAGCTTTGTTTCCTAGTATTTAGAGAAGAACTCAAGTGAAATTGCACTTTTAAAAATGTGAATCAATGCTTGACTTTGAAGACTTTCTATCTGTGAATTCCTTTATGCTTTGAAACATCTTGTCTGTCCGTATAACCAGTGTTTCATACCTACATCAAAATAGTCTCTTTATATCAATGCATTTATCAATTTATACTTTAATATCATGCTTGTTCCTTTTATCCAGTCATAATATAATGCATTCAGAAAATCATTTCCATAAAGCAGTTGCTGAAGATTGTTTCATCTTCTTACTCACACTGCTTACTAATTGTTCTGTGTTCTCATGTCAAAAAGTAACCTTACAGCTTCATAACAAGGAGATTTTCCTTTCTGATTGCTCCAGCGAACATACTTCTGAACTGCATTTCAGTGCCTTTGAGGGTTTAAGTTTTTTATTTCCTTATAATAATCTCCTCCTACTGGATATGATATTCGATTTTATAAAGTTCTATTTCATATACATCTTTTCCTATTGCTTTATATTTTATGTAGAAGCAGATAGGGAAATAAATACTACATACACAATTGAGTAAATTTAAAAAATTCTTAAATCTTCAACCTTGTTTAGCATTCTTTGGAACAGGCAACTTTCGGACCCTTCTTGGGGTTCACGGGTGGGGTTTTTTTTGCACTATTTTGCTTTTCCATTTGAAATAACTGAGACACCATAAAGAATCATCAACTCTGAAACTGAGCACTGGTCTAGGCAGCCAGGTTCTGAGACCATCCAATCCAAGACGGATGGTTGGCAGGGCTCCAACCAAATGAAAACATGTTGGTATCATCCCAGCATTTAGAACTCACTATTTGTTCCCTTCATGTCTGTGCAAAAGTATTGTTTTTATAAGTGTCTGCTTGTGGAGGAATTCTGAGTGGTTTCTGGCAAGCATATTCTAGCCACATAGAGATGTAGAAAGCAAGAGGATGAAATAAAACTGCCTAGGAAAAGAAAACAAATGCTATTTTTGTTTGTGGACCCGATGGAGATGAATGGTTGACAAACGGTTGCTCTGTTTAACTTCAAGGCTTGTCGTCTATACATTATAGAGGAACAATCATAAAGTGTCTGTAATATACACTTTTTAGAGTGGAACTCATTTAATGTATTCCCATATTTAAGCTCAAATAATATCTGTGTGATAGTTGAGCCAAACGTTACTGATATACAGGGGCTACAAAGCATTTTAATTTTTTATGCATTAATAAGGACTAGCTTCTCATTGACTTTTCCGATGTATGGTGGTTTTCTAGGAAACCCTTCTAAATAGATTCAATTATTATGATGTTTCAGGTCTATCTTTCCACAGTATTTTCTGCACGATAGTACTAGAACATTTTTTATAAACAGTAGAACAAACCACTTAAAATGTAAAACCACTTAACATCTAAAGAATTGCAACATCCCTGATAATTGGCTTTTTCATTTTCTCACTTACTCAGCTTATTGCCATCAGGTTGATGCTGACTCATCGCGACCCTCTAGGACAAGGTAGAACCGTCCCTGTGGGTGTCCTAGACCGTAACTCTATGGGAGTAAAGAGTCCCTCTTCCTCCTGGGGAGTGGCTGGTCGTTTCAGACGGGAACCCAATGCATCACCACTGTGCCGCCCGGAGCCTTTTTCTTCTTATAACTATTTAAATACTTATGGAATCCTTTGATTTAATCTTCTTTTAACTTTTCCCCAGAAGTATATATTTTAGAAAGAAATATAACAGTGCAAATAATCCGAGGGAAAAGAAATTATATAGAAGTAGCTAAGTCTGATCTGTTGATGTAGTATGAGTATTAAGTATTCTTTCTTTTTTAGAAATGGTTTCTTCATAGGAAAAGATCTAAGTAACTAAAATCAGGAATGTAAATTCAGTTTATGAAAATAACAATTTGGGGCTTGAATTTGAAAGAGATTTCAAATTTATTACAAAGAGAAAGAGCAAGAGAAGGAAAACTAGAAAAGTTACCTTCGTTGACATAGATTTAAGTTTTTAATTGCATCTAAATAATAATCCATATGTAAATTATGCTTAATTGAAAGAAGTAAGCATTTATTTTCAACTCTGTTTAGACCTTGTTATGGAAGTGAAAATCATGTTTGGAAAGTGGAGGAAGTTGAATTTAAAGTCTATGATACTATAGAATACCATGTTAGTAACAGGACATATTTTTTTTTTGATCTTCATTTTTTTTTTACTTTTTTTTTATTGTGAGATAATTATTATTTTTTATTATATTATTCTTTTTTTAACAATTTATTGGGGCTCATACAATTCTTTTCACAGTTCATACATATACATACATCAATTGTATAAAGCACATCTGTACAGTCTTTGCCCTAATCATTTTTTTCTCTTTTCTTCTTTTACATTTTATTAGGGACTCAAACAACACTTACCACAATCCATACATATACATACATCAATTGTATAAAGCACATCCATACATTCCCTGCCCCAATCATTCTCAAGGCATTTGCTCTCCACTTAAGCCCCTTGCATCAGGTCCTCTTTTCCCCCTCCTCCCTCCCCATTCCCCCCTCCCTCATATGCCCTTGGTAATTTATACATCGTTATTTTGTCATATCTTGCCCTATCCGGAGTCTCCCTTCCCCCCTTCTCTGCTGTCCCTCTCCCAAGGAAGAGGTCACATGTGGATCCTTGTAATCAGTTCCCCCTTTCCAACCCACTCACCCTCCACTCTCCCAGCATCGTCCCTCACACCCTTGGTCCTGAAGGTATCGTCCACCCTGGATTCCCCGTACCTCCAACCCTCATATGCACCAGTGTACAGCCTCTGTCCTATCCAGCCCTGCAAGGTAGAATTCGGATCATGGTAGTTGGGGGGAGGAAGCATCCAGGATCTGGGGGAGAGTTGTGTTCTTCATCGATACTACCTCATACCCTAATTAACCCATCTCCTCTCCTAAACCCCTCTATGAGGGGATCTCCATTGGTTGACACTTGGGTCTTGGGTCTCTACTCTGCACTTCCCCCTTCATTTAATATGATATATATATACATATATACACATACATATATACATATACACATATATACACATACATACACACACATATCTTTTTTTTTTTGCATGATGCCTTATACCTGGTCCCTTGGGCACCTCGTGATCGCACTGGCCGGTGTGCTTCTTCCATGTGGGCTTATTTGCTTCTGAGCTAGATGGCCGCTTGTTCACCTTCAAGCCTTTAAGACCCCAGACACTATCTCTTTTGATAGCCGGGCACCATCAGCTTTCTTCACCACATTTGCTTATGCACCCATTTGTCTTCAGCGATCCTATCATGGGGGTGTGCAGTCAATGATATGATTTTTTGTTCTTTGATGCCTGGTAACTGATCCCTTTGGGACCACTCGATCACACAGGCTGGTGTGTTCTTCCATGTGGACTTTGTTGCTTCTGAGCTAGATGGCCGCTTATTTATCTTCAAGCCTTTAAGACCCCAGTCACTATCTCTTTTGATAGCCGGACACCATCAGCTTTCTTCACCACATTTACTTGTTCATCCACTTTGACTCCAGCCGTTGTGTCCGGAGAGTGAGCATCATAGAGTTCCAATTTAATAAAAGAAGGTATTCATGCATTGAGGGAGTGTTTGAGTAGAGGCCCAAGGTCCTTCCGCCACCTTAATACTTGACCTATAAATATAGACACATAGATCTATTTCCCCATCCTCCTATATATATTTGCATGTACATGTCTTTGTCTAGACCTCCATGAATGCCCTTTGACTCCTAGCTCTTTCCTCCATCTCCCTTGACTTTCCTCCTGCCCTACTACCATGCTTCATCGCCACCTGGGCTAGAGTATACCTCTTCTCTAAGCAACCTTACCCTTGATCATTTCCCACCAGGCCTGCCACTCCCCCTTCTCTACCATTTGGGGTCCCATGTTTTTCCCTTGTCCCTGGGTTTGTTAACACCACTTCCTTATCTCCCCTACCCCCCCACCCCAAGTCCCCCCAGAACTGTCGGTCCCATTGTTTTTCCTCCAGATAGTTCATCCAGCCTGTCCTATTCAGACAGACCTGTGGAGTCACTAACATGCACGAAAACTAGACAGAGGAAAACAAAGCAACAGTATACAACCAGACAACAAAACAACAAAAACAAACCACTGACAAAGAACAGAACAAAACAGTTCACAAGAGAAAAGCTTGTAATTAGTTCAGGGATCGTTTGCTGGCCCTTAGGAGTGTTTTCCAGTCCAGTCTGTTGGGGCACCATGCCCTGGCCCCAAAGTCCACTTTCAGCATTCCCTGGGGACCTTGCCACTCCATTCCCTTGCTGTTCCGCTGCACTCCCCCAGTGATTTGCCTCGGTGTGTTGGGATCAGGTCAGGTGCAATTCCCACACTGTGTCTCCGGTGCTGTCCCCTGTATCGCCCTTAGTCACTGAGGGGCATCATGTCTCATAGTGGGGCCAGCCATGTTGTTCTCTCTGTGGACTGGCTGCTCTACTCAGGAACATCATCATCACGGCCTGGTGGGCCAGGCTGTGCTCCACTCTCTCCTCCTGCCCCTTCATCTGCTCCCGTGTGCTCTGATCAAATATGTAACAGGACATATTTTATAACAAACACATTACTAAAAATTAACCCTTTGTTGCCTAGGTCCAGATGTTATGGCTCCTGGTCAAAGGTTATTATGTGACTCCCAGAGCAAAAATCAGGCACAAAGTGATGGTTGAAATAGAGTTGAAAGTCCAAACAAAACAATGACCCTCATAGTGTAAAATAGGTCATGTTTACCATGAAAACAATGGTAAGCCATCATGCTCTCATGTTTAAAAGTGGCCAAAATAAGTAGATGAAAGTATAATTTGTTGTGTTGTCAGATAGAAAGCACTTTGTTGTCTTTGGGGTTACTTAATCTACAGTCAACAAAAGTTTAAGCTACACCCCCATAAACTTATTATCGTCATTGACAATTTGCTTTGGTATTAATAGCAACTGTTTACTGAAACCCTCCTGTAGTTTCAGTCACGTGTAATCTTCATAGCAATTATTTTTCATGTATAATTAGCAATTTGGGGTATGGAGTCAGGCACTAGGAGCAGATGAAAACTTGTAAACATTGCTCTTACTCACTCCAGAAGACCCCCTGCTGTTGAGTGAATCCCAGCTCTCAGTGTTCCATGGACAGAGTGGAACTGCTCCAGAGGGTTTTCGGAGGAAGACATCATTCCCAGAGGAGTCTGCCTCATCTTCCTCCCAGGGAGGGAGCGGCTGGTGGCTTTGACCTGTCGGTTAGCAGCCCAGTATGTGACCCCTTAGGCCACTCGGGATCTTGCTCAGGAGCTACAAAAATTATGTTTTCTAAGCCAGAGCAGCTTGGAGATATTTTTGTTTATCATGGCAATTGGTGTGACTTAGTAAGGGCTTTTCAAACATTAGGAAATAGTTAAAATATGGATGATTAAGACTGTACAGGTGAAATAATGCACTGAGGAAATATATGAGTTGGCTACCATCTAGGAATGAATGTTCAGTACAATCAGCATACTGCACATAGTGTTCAGTTAAAATGCCACGAAGAAAGTCGTGCTGGTGGCTGCTGGCTTAAAAATGACCTGGCGATTTGTAGAAGAGGACTGAGGTTCAAGACGTCTGCGGTATTTATAAACCCAGCCTCTTCAGTTCTGTGACTGGACGTAACATCATTTTGACAGTTCGTTCTCATGGGAAAGCTTCAGTTTATTTATGTATTTGATTACGGTCACTTGGACGTGAGCTCTAATTGAGGAAAATCCAACATTTCCTGAAATGGAGCTGCTGGAAGATTAGGGGATGAGGCAGAGTGCGTCTGAAGAAACAGATTCAGTGTGTTCAGCATTGTCGTCTTTGTAACACCCCAAGCCTGTCCCCCACAGCCGTCCCCTTGCAATGAAGAAGCCTTACTTCTGAGTCACACTGGTGTCAGCCCGAGTCAGTTAAGTGACACTAGTCTTTAAGATCTCAGAAAGTCATTTTTTAAGTTTAGAAAATATGATTCAAAACAAATATTTAAGTATTAGTTATATATTTGCTACCCCCATTGCCTAGAAACATTGAAAGCTATGAGTTTTTATCATGAAAACTATCACCACAGATTTAAAATTTTTTTAATTGAATTCTTCTAAAGATGAAAGTGCTTGGAACATATTGTTTATAGAACAGTGGCAATGAAAAACCGTAGAGCTGTGTTTTTAGCTTGCAAAAGTGGGAAAGCTAGTGTGTTTCATTGAGGAAGGAAAAGAAAATCCCACCAAATCAAATCACTTCTAAATTATATCCTTAACTTAAAATTTGGTGGCAAGTAGGGATATAAGGTGATGTACTCATTAAGCTAATCAAAAGGTGACCGTTTGAATGCACCAGGAGCTCTCTGGAAGAAAGTTGAGAGTTTGTTTCCATAAAGATTTACGGCCGTGAGGACCTCAGGATTAGTTCTGCTTTGTCCCATAGAGTCACCATGATTTGGAATTGAATGGAGGCTGATTAAAAAAAAACAAAAACTAAGGGATTACAATTAAGGATAATTTTTTAAATTTCCTCTAACAATAATTGTAAATGCTTATATCTATCCCGGAAGTGATGTTTCTAAAAAAACCTAAAACAGAAAAAAAGAGGCTGTTGCCCTTCATCTGTGCCGAGTATTCAAGCCTTTTGTGCCCAGTATGGCTCCGTCAAGTGTTCTTAATTCTGAGAGCCATGATGGTTTATCAGTGTCTTATATTTTCAGATTATTATAATGACATAAGTAAGAGAATACACCCTCATATGAAACTGTTCCCTGAGACTATAAACATTATTATTTTGACCGTTGTAATTCTCTAACTTTCGGTAGTTATGTTTCCTACATAAGCATTTATTCAAGCTTCAAACTTAAATGCCTAGTGGGAGTTGGGTAGATGAGACACACAAAAATTCAGGTTCACATTTTTTAAAACACTGACAGACTAAATAGCATTCTATTGCATATTTCTGTCTGGTGACCCTTGAATGAATGATCAGATGAATATTTTGTTAGGTTCTCACAGTGGTCTTCTCTCCATTTTTAGTGTAGATGCTAGAATGTAAATCTTGGCTAAACATTCTATCATCTATATCCAAGAGGATTAGTGGAGGCATAGGCACTTGGGGTACTTGGATGCTGTAGAATCAGTGCCAACTCACAGTGATGCTCTACAGCAGAACAAACCCTGCCCGGTGCCATGCCGCCCTCACGATGGTTCCTCTGTTTGAGTTCAGTGTGGAAGTAATTGGGTCAACCCATTTTGATGAGATGAATCCTCACGTATCTTAAAAGGAAACTCTGACTGTACTTTTTCCAAGATCCATCCGTTTGTCCCTTTGGCAGTTCACGGTACTTTCAATAGTTTTCACCAGCACTGTAATTCAAATCATCATTGATTCCACTTCGATCTTCCTTGTTCGAGGTCTAACTTTCATAAGGATATAAGGTGATTGAAAATATCATGACCTGGGTCAGCAATGTGTCATCTGATTGTTTGAATGCTGCATCCGTGAGCATTGGTTATGGGTACAAGCAAGGTGAAATTCTTGACAACACAAATATGTTCTCCATTTATCATGATGTTACTTATTGATCCAGGTGTGGGGGTTGGGGTTTTCTTTCCATTGGGTTGTAATCCATATTGAAGGCTGCAGTCCTCGATCGTCATCAACAAATGCTTCAAGTCCTCCTCACTTTCAGCAAGCCAGGTCATGTCACCTGAATATTGCAGGTAGTTGGACAGCCTTTCTGCAATACTGATGCCACATTCTTTATTAAATAATCCAGCTTCTCTGATTGTAAGCTCCGCATACAGATTAAATAAATATGGTGACAGTATGTAACCCTGATGCACAACACCATTCCTGATTTTAAATCATGCAGCCTTCCCTCGTTCTGTTCCCACAACTGCCTCTTGATACACGTGCAAGTTCTTCATGAGCATTAGGAAGTATTTCAGGAATTCCCATTCTTCTCAAGGCTATCCATCGTTTGTTATGATCTGCAAGGCTATCCGTAGTTTGTCAAATTCCTTGGCATAGTCAATAAAATACAAGTAAAACATTTTTTTCCTGATATTCTTTGCTTTTAGCTAAGACCCACTTGATATCAGCTATGATATCCCTTCATTATCTTTTGATTCTGGTCTGAACTTCTGGCAGCTCCCTAGGAATGTACTGCTGCAACCATTGTTGGATGATCTTTAGAAAAAATTTGCCTGCATGTGATATCAATGATATTATGGGTTATTTGTATTTGGAAGAGGTACAAACACAGATCTCTTCCAGTTGGTCGGACATGTAGCAGTCTTCCAAATTTCCTGGTATCGATAAATGAGTATTTCAATGCTTCATCAGCTTGTTGAAACATTTTGATTGATATTCCAATAATTCTTGGAGCTTTTTTTTTTTTTTGGCTACTGCTTTTAGTGCAGCTTGAACTTCTTCCTTCAGCACAACTGGTTCATCTTGAAGTGGTGGAATGTCATCTAGTTGTTTTTTTAATATACTTCCTACATCATTCACTATTTTGCCCACCCATAGAATCTTTCAATATTTCAACTCAAGGCTTGACATTTTTTCCAGTTCTTTCAGTTTAAGATATGCTCATCATCTTCTTTCATTTAGGGTTTCTAATTCTAGGTCTTGGCATATTTCATTATACTCTGAAATTCTTTGTTTTTTGAACTATGCTTGGACATTTTATTTTCAGCTCTTGGACCATCATTTCTTCCATTTGTACTAGCTACTGTGTGATTAAGAGCAAGTTTGAGAATCTTTTCTTACATCTACTTTGCTGTTTTATTTCTTTCCTGTCTTAATGATCCTTCTCTCTCTTCCCGTGTGCTTTCCTTAAGGCCATCAGGTCTCTGTCAGCATTCAGGGAATCAACTCTGCTCCTGCGATGTTCTTGAAACTCAGTTGGGATATAATCAAGGTCATATATTGCTTTCCACTGGTTTTCATTTTCTTCAGCTTCAACAATAATTATATATGATCATTTGATGGCCTAGTTTTAGCTGCTGATATTGGACTTCTCCATTGCCCCTTTCCACAAATGTAGTCCATTTGATTTCTATGTATTCCTTCTGGAGAAGTCTATGTATATAGCACTGTTTGTGCTGTTGAAGAAAGGTATTTGCAGCGAGAAAGTCATCGGTCTTGAAAAATTCTTTCATACAATCTCCAGCTTCCTGTGTATCACTAAGGCTATATTTACCAACCACGGTTCCTTCTTTGTTTAAGTCTAATGGCCAACAATTATCAATTCATCTTGTTTGCATGTTTGGTCAATTTCAGACTGAAGACATTGGTAGAATTCTTCCATTTCTTCATCTCTGGCTTTAGTGATTGGTGCATACATTTTTGTATTTATTGCATTTCCTGTCTATTATCTTATCACAGACAACATAGTACTTCAAGATAGATTTGACACGTCCTTTTTGATGATGACTGTGACACCATTCCTCTTGATTCTGTCATTCTTCTCCTAGTAAGTCATAGGATTTTCTCATTTCAAATGGCCCATACTGGTCATTTTCAGCTCATTAACACCTAGAATGTCAATATTTATGCATTTGATTTTCAGTTTTGACAACTTACAATTTTCTTAGACTCATACTTTGTACATTCCAAGTTCTGATTAGTAATCAACGTTTGCAGTCTGTCTTCTCATTTGGGGTCGTGGCCCATCAGCAAGTGAAGATCTCAAAGGCTTCACCCCCGTCCCCCCCCCCCCCCCGGACTCTACTCCACCTGGCTCATTACGGTTGACTGTGTGGGGAAGACAGCTCATCCTCGGTCACAATTTGAGTGCTTTCCTGCTGGAGGGGCTCCTTCTCCGGACTCTGTCTGATAATGTCCTGCTTCTAGTCACAAGGTTGTCTGTCTGATATTGTTTTGGATGTTATCCAAAAGGTTTTCAGTGGCGATTTCCCCAGAATTAGTGTATTCCTTCTTCACAGTTTGTTCCTAGCTTGGCAGCTCAGTTGAAACCTGACCTCTTTGGGTGCCTGACCCTGCTGGTCTTTGAAATACCAGTGCCATAGCTTCCAGCATCGCAGCAATACACAGGCCACCACAGTACAGCAGACTGACAAGTGGTGGTTTTGTCCTTGACCTTAACTCAAGCCATTGTTATTTACAGCATACCTGCACCGATAACTTATATGTAACCTTACAGCATTAAATCAATAGATAGATAGCAGTTGGATAAATAAAATGCATTAGAGTCAGTCCCAACATGAATTATTCCAATATGAGGAAACTCTCTGCCTTTTCCAGTTCCACCTTTGAACAACTTTGTCTTGTTAGCACATTCTTTTCAATAGTTGACATAGAAAAAAATGAGGAGCCGATACCAAGGGATCACGTAGAAAGAAAATGTTTTGAAAATGATGATGGCAACAAATGTACAAATGTGCTTGGCATAATGGCTGTATATATGGATTATGATCAGAGATGTACAAGCCCCCAGTAAAATGATTTTTAAAATGTTGAAACTGGTGTCCCACCCACTATAACCTTTAATTTTTAGTTCCCTCTCTCTTGATAATTGTAAGGTGAAGACTCTGAACGCCCTTTCACAAACTAGCCCCTCAAGTTGTTGAGATGACTAAATCAGGTATGGCTGTGTAAGCATCTCCCCAGATCTTGGTGATGTAAAGTGACATGTATCTATAAGTCACTCGAGTGGTTCTGCTGCTCTGTGTCAGACTTGGTCCTGTCAATGGGGCTCTTCCAAATGGTATGGCCAGATGGTGGATTTTGTGGTAAATAGCAGAGTGTGACCATGTCTGACTTCTGACACGCCTTCCCCCTCCATCCTTCCTCACCCTGTGCCTATACCAGCCATTCCTCCAACTCTACTCATATGTTGTGTTCAATAATTCACTGCAATGGCCACTCAGAGCTCACAGATGAGACGATTATGTGGAGTGTCTAGGGAAGTAAACTGGTTACCGTAAGTCAGGATTAGTAACAGTCAGTACAGGTGTGTGGCAATATCCTTCCTCAGACAGCCGCCAAGTGTCTCCCACAGGTCTCCCCCAAGTGTCTCCCCCACGCTATCTTGGCTTCTGCTTCCAGTGGGCCAGGAAGATGGCCTACCCTTCTCTGTCTCGCAGTTCCACAGTCTTAGGCCAGAGGAGGAGAAGGTACCCATACTACAGCATACCCTCTCATCTGAATATTTATGTCATCGTCTCTGGGACTCTGTTTTCTCTTTGTCTAAGATGACTCTTCTTCACAAAGGAATGGCTTTGGTGGAGGTGTGGTTTTTGTCTTTCAGCAGGTCATACCTCTAGGGAAACACAGGATGGTGACTTAAGTCACACCCTCTTATAGAATCTAAAGATACATCTCACATTAATCCTGTAACAGACATTAATCCTCTAAAATGAGATTATAGTCAGAAGCATGGAGTCCAAAATTTAAATTCATCACATAAGTTAGGATGAATAGAAGGTCCCTATTAATTGACTACCTCTCGGTTTGCTGTGGGCTGACTGGTCTAGGATGACCTTAGTTGTACAACTTGACTTTTCTCCTTGAGTCTCTCTTATAGCTTTAGGAGGCTAGCCTGGACATATTGTTGTGATAGCAGGGATCCTGGTGAAAACACACAAATACTCAATCAAGCCTCTAATTGAGTCAAGTTGCTACTGCCCCACTGGATACATCAAGTCCCATATGTAAACTCAAGTTGCTATAGGAGAAAATCCCCTCTCTCTACATAGGGAAGGGTATAGCTACAGGAAAGCATATACAATGGATGTCATTAATGCAATTAATCCACTCTGAATGTTCTCATGCTTTTTTGACTCTTTTTCCTGTATCCACCAAAGTTCATTCAGTCATTGAAGAGCCAGCATATAATTTAGATCTTTATTTCATGGTACTAAAGTTGCCTGAGTAACCACTGAAGATGGGGGGGTGGGGGAGGAAATAGAATAATGAGGTTCAGATGACTCTCATGTGGCTCATGAGTCAATCATGACTCACCTCACTCTAAGGTTACACATGCCTGAGATTCTTGGTTTCAAAAAAAAAAGAAAATCACATTAATTGCCTAATGCATGAGCAGTTACTCTTTTTTTTCAGTTTCTTTTGGAGAATTTATATCTACTAGGTACCAAGCTAACAGATTTGAGGACATTCATTGGTTTAATCTCAGGTCTCACTGCCATTGAGTTGAAGCCAACTCAGAGTGACCCTGTAGTACAGAGTAGAATTGCCTCTGTAGGTTTTCCAGGCTGTAACTCTTTCAGGGAGTAGAAAGTCACATCTTTCTCCCATGGAGAGGTTGCAAGTCTCGAACTGCTGACCTTCCATCTAGTACTCCACTGCATAATCCACTATGCCACCAGGGCTCCTAGTTATTTTTTTTTGCTCCTAGTTATTTTAATAGAATCTGAATATAACTAATTATATCTATTTGGCTATTCATTTCTGCTAAAACTCTGACACAATGAGAAATCACTTAAAAACATTACAATATGATTTATGCGTACATTTTAATCATATTTGAGTCACATTCATAATGTGTATTTTTTTGGGACATATGACACTTTGAATATTTATGTGACATAGATTTATGATAGTGGGTTCAATAACCAAGTCCACCTCAAACATCACTGTAGTGAGTAAATGGTTTTATAAAAGTCACAAATTATACAACAGCACTTTTGAATCAATGATTGACTACATGTGTCTGTTTTCTATCAATATTATGGAACAAAACAACAGCAAACTTTTAACCTCAAAGACTCTGCTTCAGCATATCTGGGATAGAAAGCTTAGTTCTACCTTTACAGTACTTGTTGATCCATAGATAGACTTGTGATCTATTTTCCTCAGTGATGTAATCTATATATACATAGCAATGTAATAGTGGAATAATTTAAAAACCTTTTTATAAGATCAGAATCATCACTGGAATTTTAAGCCAAGAATTTTATTACTTTTTTATTTTAAAAACTCTGTTGGGCCTAGGGAGAGGGTTAATTTTCTCTGAAAAACCTGAAACCCATTTTCAAGGTCTATAAAGCACCAAAAACAAACTACTGCAACATGCTCACGAATGCAGTCATTCTCAACCTTTGTTGGGTATTAGAATCAATACAAACTTTACGTCATAGCCCAGACCACTTTTATCCAAATCCCTGGGCATCAGTCTCTTTTGAGGTGCCTAGTTATTCGATTGTGCACTCCAGCTTGAGAATTACTGTGTTAGGAGAAACACAGTGAGGTACGAGAAGAGAAAAGTAAAGGAAGGTTTTCAGTCTGGCCAGAGCCATCGGAGAAGACTTTGAGAATGAACGTTGAAGGAGTCAGAGCATTATATCATCATTTAGATGTCATGATCAAGCAACGATATTTGGAACTATAGAAGTTTGTTTCTGGCAAAGGGAGACTTTCTGGTTATTCAGCACAGACAATGCTTTGCTTCTCTCTCTCTCTCTCTCTCTCTCTCTCTCTCTCTCTCTCTCTCTCTCTCTTTCTCTCCCTCCCTCTCTCCCTTTCTCTCTCTTTCTCCCCCTCCCCCTCCTTTTCCACTTCTCTCTCTATGTAGTCGTGTGCACCCGAAGATTTGATAAGGCTAGAAAGACACAGGCTTTACAGCATTCAATCTATTTTTTTAAAAAAGAAAGAAAAAAAGCACATCTCCATACCCCTCTGAATTTGAACTAAGGTCTGGTCTTATAATGAACAAATTGATGAACTGAACTCTCATACTGGCTGTTTCTGATGCTGTCCCATCATGGAGCATCATTCAGTTGAGATACTCTGAACAAAAGCATCCATTACATTTGGGAACTATTGCTTGTCATATGCGCACATAGTAGATTAGTGTTTATTCACAGTAAAACCTGTTTAAATCTGTGCGCTGCAATATTTGTGATAGCATACTATGTTTATGCATAATGTTTATTGATATCTCTGGAAATAAATGGTCCAGAGAACACATTTTTGGGACCCTCAATATATATTCCCCAGGCTTCCTGGTGGGTTATGTTTGGGGCTGTTAACCATAAGGTTAGTAGTTCAAAATCATCAGCCACTCTGTGAAAGAAGGAGTTAGTTTTCTATTCCCATAACAATTTAAAGACTTGGAAACCCACAAAGATAATGTTACTCTGTCTGGCATGATCATGATGGGTCAGAATTGACACAGGACAGTGAGTGATTTTTTTTGTTTGTTTGAGAAATTTACCCCAAATAAGCTTCCCTGAATTTTGCTTTGCTTCTGCTGGCCTTTTAAATTTTATCTGATTATTACTTATTTATGCTCCTCAGAGGGTAGCAACCCCAGAAAACTCCACAGTTAAATTTATTTCTTCTTAGAGAAGTTCAGCAAAATTACCGCGTTGAGAGAAGAGTTAATGTCTGTTACATAACAGAGATGGTATGAGTTTAAAAAAGGAAGAAGAAATATTTTGAAAAGATTGAGAAACGGTGACCAGTGTCCCATTATTGAAACAGCTGGTGGCACATGAAGAAACAACAGATGGGAGTTATGTGTGGATTGTCACACCCAGGTGTCATTGTGCACACAAGTTTGGCAGCATTGCACCTGGCTCATGTTTTCACTTTTCTCTTTTAGGCTGAAGAGATCTTTTTATTTTTAAATAGCCTTGTCCCTAAATTCATACGTAATGACAAACAGAGTTCAAAATGTGCAAATACAGCCATTTTGCCTAACGATGGCTTACACGTGTGCAGAATTACAGATGCAGAATGTTTCTGGCTTTATTTTGCTTACATCTGTTACACCAGTTGTTGACACACACGAGGCTGTGCAGCAGAAAGCCAACTTTGAAGACAGTCCCTTCCTAGGTGGGGAAGCTGAGGCGCTGGAGGGAGGCACTGAAGTGAGCAGACTGTCAAGCAGACTGAGCCCTGCTTGATGTTTCTAGGTGCGTCTTCACAGTTGATCATTTAAAGAGGCCCAGTGCTGATGTCAGACTAGCCACATGGTCTTCCTCTAAGTAGAAGTCGTTCTCATCAGGCAAGAAAAGAGTTTGGATCACCTCTTTAGTTACTCAGAATATGGAATTCACATGCATTCTACAGAAACGCTCTTCTCTAGAGATCAAGAGAGGAGAAAGAAACTAAGCAAAGATAAAATATGATGTGGTCTCTGAGTCACATGATTAACTGTGGTGCTTGTATATAATTGTTTGCTTGGCTTTTTTATTTTTGCAAGGAAAGTTAGTGATTGAAATACATATCCCACTCACTGCTATTGAGCCAATTATCAATTATGACTCATAGCAACTCTACGGACAGACTAGAACTTCCCCTGTGGGTTTCCGAGGCTGTTCACCTTCATGGGAGTAGAAAACTTCGTTCTAGCCCCTCACAGTGGCTAGGGGTTCAAACTGCTCAATTTGTGGTTTGCAGCCCAGTGCATAACTCACTATACCACCATTGCACATACACATATGTGTATGTATGCACTGTCTAGATACACATTTATCTATGCATATACACATGTATATATGTAAATACACACACATATGTGTACATGTATTTTATTGACGTTTGGGTGAAAGTTTACAAAGCCTTTTATTTCTCCACTGAAAATTCAGATACATTTTCCATTTAACAAGCTACACACATTTTACTTCACATTGTTGATTATAACCCCCTCCGTGTAACATTACTCTTCCCATATCCTCCCTGCGTTCACTCCATTTGTCCTTCTCCCTGACCCTTCCTGTCTCCTGTACTTAAAAAAAAAATTTTTTTTTAGTGAAAGCGGTGCCCTTTTAGTTTCCTAGGGTTGATTATATAGAGGAATCCAAGTCTCCCTGGTGCTGTTATTCACACGAGGAGCCCTGGTGATGCTGTCCAGTCAATGTTGGACTGCTAGTTGCAAGTTCATCAGTTCAAGCCACTCCTCAGGAGAAAGATGAGGCTGTCTCTGCACCAGGAAAGATCTACAGCCTCGAGAACCCTATGTAGAGTCACTGTAGATGGAAATCGACTCAGTCATAGTGAGTTTGGGATTATTTGGCTGAAAATTGATGCCTTCTGGGAGGCTTATTTTCCAGTTTGAAGGGTATTTAAGGGCCGCTTTGGGGTTCTACCACTCTCCATTAGATTGGTAACGTTGGCCTTGTTTATGATTTTGCTTTTTTTGTCCCTGCATTATATTCTCTCTCTCTGCTCAAGACCCCCCTGCTGCGCTTCTGACCAGAGCTGCTGTCAGCAGCAGTGCTCAGCCCATTAGTCTTCTGGGTTCATTGTTTCTGTCAGATTTTATTTTCCTCACTCCTTTTGGCTCCACACAAGGAATGACTAATGTTAGCGTCTTAGGTGGGTGTTTGTAAGCAGTTAAGAACCCAGTCAGATATACCAGAGAAGCATGTAGGACACTGTCTTGGTGGACTGTGCTCGCTCAGCTGTGCTAGACGTCCTCTGAGGGCGTGGTGTGACGTCTCCAAGTCCAGGGACTCATTCCCGGAATAATTTCGTTATGGCTTAGGAGCTCTCAGGGCATTGCCCCTTGTATTCCCTGCAATATTCTTGGAGATATTTGCAGCACATCCACGTGCATGCGAAGAAATACCCTCTGCCAAACAGCTCTCCAAATTCACTGCCGTTGACTTGATTCTGACACACAGTAGCCCCATAAGACAGGGTAGAACTTTTCCTGCGGGTTTCGGAGACTGCAACTACAGGAATAGAAAGCCTCTCTTTTTCCCGAGGGGTGGCTGGGGATTTTGAACTTCGAACCTTGCTTTCGACAATATATATATTCATGGTGTAACTCCCACTCACCTTTCCTCTTCCCGGATCTGTTCAACGTGTGTGTCTATCAATGTCTTTATTGCAGCTGTTCTTTGCTATTGGTCTTGGTGTAGGGTTGTGTATTGCCTTTGTTGTCGTTGACTCTTGTGCATCTCCTAATGATTTGCATGGTCGAGGGTCCCATCGTGTTGGCCGTTCCCTTAGTATATATTGACTTCTCCTTCACACAAGTTAGTGCATGTCTGCTCTCCGGTGACAGCCCTCCTTTTCCCCTCTTGTCTTTGGTAACCATCAAAAAATGTTTCTTTCTGGACATAAACCTTTTCATGACTTTTTAAAATAGTGATTTTATGTAATATTTGTCTTCTTGTGAGTCATTTATTTTACTCAGCCTAATTTTCTCCAGGGTCATCTGTGCTGTGTTGTATTTTGTGGACCATTCAATTTTCTTTAATGATTCAGAGTATTCCACTAGATGAATGTTCCATAGTTTACTTATCCATTCATCAGATGATGGGCTTGGAATTCAATGTTTTTGTTAATATGAGTAATGCTGAAATGAACTTGTGGGGTGCATATATCTATTTGTGTCATGGCTTTTCCCCTAGAGGGTATATAGTTATTGGTGAGATTTCTGGAGCATGTACCCCCCTAGTGTTTTTAAAAATACCATTCCATTTTCCATCATATCTGTTCCATTGTCCAGCCCTGCCAGCAGTATAAGAGAGTCCCACTCTCATCTTACCCCTGTCAGACTTTGTTTCCTCTGTGTGTGTGTTTACCTTGCTGTTATTATTGGAGTGACATGGTACCATTTAAAATGTGCATTTCTCTGGTGGCTAATGATCATGATCGTGAGCATTTCTTCATATGCTTATTGCTGCCTGAATGCCATCTCTGGTGAAGTGTCTGTCCATGCCCTGTGCCCATTTTTAAATTGGATTGTTTTACCGTGAAAACACAGAGGAGACGTGCCACATATGATGCACTTACCAGGAATTTCAGCAACACACCCTGTTACATAAAGTACTGTCTTCATAATAAGTAAAAAAATAAAGGGGAAAATAGAGATCAAATTCAACCTATTGCTTTGGTGTTTCTAAACGAAAGCAGTGTGTTGCTATCGTTCTGTAAACAGCACGTTCACGGGCAGCAGAAAAACCCTTGCAGATCTTGAAGGATGTGGCTTCCGCATAGATGAAGTGTTTGATTAGCATAGAAATGATGAAAATATAAATTGGTAATAGCTATCTTATTTATCTCTTCAGGCATTATTTACTAAAGTTTCTTAATATCTAAAATGCTAGCAATTTCCTATTTTAATGGTGTATCATTTTAATGTAATTTGATTTATTCTTGGGGTTCACAAAACTTTCATATCTTGTTATTTTAGAATTTTCATCCCGCCCAAAAAACTGTTTAGTAATTTATTTTCTAGAGGGGGAAAAATCATCCCATTCTGGTAAGCCAGTAATATCATGCCCTGACAAGAAAATATTTAAGAAAGACCATGCATTTTATTGTGATCCAAAGTAGTAAAGGTACAAAACCAAACCAAACTCATTGCCATCGAGAGTAGGCTGACTCATAGTGACCTCTATGGGTCTCCAAGACTGTAACTGTTTACAGGAGTAAAAACCCAGTCTTCTTCCCGTGGAGCCAGTGGCGATGTGAGCTGACGGCCCCGAGGATTACAGCCCAGTGCGGGTCACTGCACTACTCAGGCAGTAGATGTACAATTTGTCTTAAATGCATCACATGTATATAGTAGATCATAGTTTCATATGTGGGCTTTAGTAATCATCTACAAAAATGTGTGTTTTTTGAAAGAGAAAAACACCTTGTGACTATATTCCAAAATACTCATGAGCTGTACCAAATGACAATTGACCTCCATAGTAGATTAAATATCTTGTCAATACTTGTGCATCAGTTTTGACACGTCATTGTACAAATTAAGCTGATAAAGCTGAATAACTTGGGTTACTAACCCTTCTGGATAATTTGTTCTCCTTTCTCCTTCTATCCTTCTACCTACCTTTCAACATATTTTCCTCCTTTTTTGTTAACCCAGTTGGTAGTATTTAACATCACTCATTCATTTAATGTAAGCCACATCAGTACTGTACTGAGAAGGGCCCTCGCTTGCATCTGGATGTGTATAAATATTCAATCATTGTTCCTCATCTTCCTCGATCAGATCTTCATTCCTCTGCTTCTCTGCCAGACCTTAGAATGCTTAGAACACTTTGATGTGTGTGCAGAAACAACCTTGGGATGAGTTTACATCTGAACGGACCAGAGCGTCAGAACTCTAGAATTTGTTTGTTCTGGATTGTTCTTTAATGATTACGACCCCTGGTGAGGATCTAAAATTCTACATTTGGAGCTCATCTTAGACTGCAGAGCTTAGGTGCTGCTTTCCATAACGTAGGGAGTCAATTGCAGAGAATCTCTGCGACCTTCGCTGCTAAGGGATTCCTACATTACATTTGCCGCGTTTGACTCTTTCCTTAGCAGCCACTGACCTTTCTTCTCATCTCTTGGACGTGCTTACCTGGATGACCTGCTGGCGTCAGATGCTCATCGATCCCAAGGAGAATTACTAGAACACAGCTTGTTCTCTGGGAATCAATTCAGGAGCAAATGTGCATTCGTATTTCCCAACCCTGTCCGTTATAACATTAGGCCACACATGAGGTGTAATGGTCTCACACGCACACACACACACACACACAGGCACAAAGGAATAACTGAGAATTTCTCAGAACTTCATTGTGTTTATGTTAAATGTAAATATTTAAGAAGATAAGATATTTATTGTTTCCTAAGTTGACAGTGGAACCCCCTTTGTGCTAAACATCTATAAATATACCAGTCTCCAGGGAACTCTTGCTTCAGAAGCATTGCTGTGTGCACACTTGGTGGATAACCGTTAAGGAAAGCAGAAAATGTTTCCCTGCACGTCGAGCCTCCTTGTCACTTAGATTCCACGTCTCAAGCTAGTTTTGACACTTCCTACCTGTTGTCCCGCTTTGCAAGGCACTTGTCAAGCCTTTGCAATTTTGTCTGTAGAAATGCTCTACTTTGATTTTTCTTTTGTGCCTCTTCTTTTCAACGTTCTTGTCACGTTCATCCAGTGACTATTCTTCCAGTGAAGTGTTTAGGCGCCGGTCCCTCTTCTGTAGTGCTTTGGTTCTAGACATGTCCGATTTAACTTTAGCCATGTCATCGCCATCTCGCCCCTTCCTTTCATGATTGCCAAGGCTGATGTTTCATTTTCTTCCAGGTTAAGACCCGGATTCTTCTGGCAGTCAGACACCCCCCCCCCCCCCCCCGCGGTCTACCTCATCTCCCGCTGTTTCCGCTCATAAATGTTATGCTACCGTCATTTGGGTTGGCAGTTGTCCCCAAAGACATATCTTACACTTCCCTTCCTGAGCCTGCGCCCTCTCGGCTTCCTCGCGCCTGTGCTCCCCCCCGCCCCCCACCTTCCGCCTGCACTAGTCCTCATGCGAACTTCCGTCCGAGTTCTTCAAGAAACGGTCCCTGATTTTCCCAGGCACAGGAGACTGGCAGTGCCTTATTTGTAGGCCTGAAATTCTGAGAATATTTCTCAGAAACTTGGGTCATTATTTTGTGCATATCTTATCTCCCCTTCTTTGCGTGAACATGGCAAGTGAGAGTGAAAGTATTTATGATGAATTTCGAGAACTGTTCGTGGTATGTACAAAAGCTGAATAGATGCAGGCCCAGAAATTCTACTCCTAGCCGTCTGCTCAACAGACTCCATACAGATCACGAGTCATCAAGGGCCTGGATGCGCATGCTCTGAGAAACACTCTTCCTCGTGCCAAGCCAGAAACCACCTAAGTGGCATCAGCAGTAAAAGTGAGACATTTCAGGTGTGGGATACTATAAAAAGTAATGGGAAAAAATGGAACCACATCAATATGCCACAGAATGTCCTAATAGCACTAATATTGAAGGAAAGATGCCAGGCTCACGGTACACGCTATATGACGCTGTTAATTTCAGGGTTAGAAAAGGAGCCTTCGTGACACAATGGCTATGTGTGGCTGCTTCCTGAAAGGTTGGTGGTTCGAAACGGCCTGCTGCTTCATGAGAGAAAGATGGATCATTTGTTAGGGAAACGATTGCAGCCTGGGACTCTGTCTTACCGAGTCATTACGAGTTAGAATGGACTTGCTGGCAGTGAGGTAAGTGCATTTGAGGACAGGCAAACGCAGATAGGTGTTAGAAGCCAGGCTAATAGGCACCCTGGGAAACCCAGGACGGTAACATGAAGGGCGTTGCTGAGATATTGACAACATGCTGGTTTGGGTTTTTATTTTGATTTGGCTTCTCTTTACATGGACCAGATTCATTTGTGAAATGTATAAAGTTGACACTTATGATTTGTATAATTTTCAGCAGGAATTTTATACTTTTAGGAAATTTTTTTCAAAGGAAAGCTCTTTATGTTTAGGTAAAGACACCAATATTCCAAATTAATGGATTGCATGCAAATTTCCAGGGGAAATCTGATGGATGCGCTACAGCAGCTCTGACCAAGATGCACTTTGTGAAAGGGCCTGGCATGTGCTGAGTAAGCAAACCCAGCAAGACCTTCTCTCTTCTGAGACCTGTTCACTAAAACATGCCAAGTGCCCCCCACCCACCACATACATACATACATCTAACACACACAAAGCAAATAAATGTGGAAGAAAACGAGAAGTTATGAGTATATGCTTAAGTTTTAAATAGTCATTGTTTACCGATAGATCCTAAGCATTGTGTTCTTCGTTTTCAATGATACTCTTCATCTAGTAAAGCCTGTGAAGCAGCAATACTCTACAGAATGAAGCAAGTCATTCCAACGGAACTTTGTCATTCTGTTAGATCATCAACTAACAAATGTACTGTGATTTTACATGTTCATTAAGACACAGTCCCATATTCGTATTTAAATTTCTTATCATCTTTGCTATAGTTAGGGTTCATTTCTTCTTGAGATGCAAGAAATTTCACTCTAGACATTGATTCACAGTTTCAAACTGTAGGTGCATTTTATACTGGTAAGTTGAAAAAAAAATTTAATTTAATAAATCTTTTTATTGGGGCTCATACAACTCTTATCACAATCCATACATACATCAATTGAGTAAAGCACATTTGTACATTCGTTGCCCTCGTCATTCTCAAAATTCGCCTTCCACCTGGGTTCCTGGAATCTGCTCGTTTCCTTTTTTTTCCCTCCCGCTCCCCCCTTCCCCCTGACCCCTTAATAGTTTATAAATAATTATTTTATAGTTTCTTACACTGCCCACCTTCATTTTTTAATGGTACGTTGGCTGAAGTGCTCACGAGAGTGGTGCTAATGGTTAGTGCTTGGCTTTGAACTGAAAGGCTGCCACTTGGAAGCCACCAAAAGATGCTCTGGAAGAAAGAGCTGGTGATTTACTGTGAACAGATCCCAGCCACCGAGAGCGTGCGCTAACGGAGCCAGTTCTACTGTGATGCCCGGGCACTGCTTTAAGGCAGAGATGTCTTGACTAGGCTTTTATTTTGTTTTCCTTCATTCATTGAAAAATGTTGTGTTTTATATAAATTGAGAACTTTTTTTCCCCATTTATATCTCATAAGAGATGTTTTACAAAATATCCACTCTGGGGTGGGAGAATGCATTTGCTATTTTGAACTTGTTTTAATGTAAACTCTAGTTTGTATTATGATTGACGGATTGGCTATTTAATGATCTGGTTTAAATCTGGGTCAGAAAGGAAGGAACATATACTAATATGTTTACCGAATAAAACTCATGGCAACGATAATTTAAGCATTCTGACCCACTCAATTTAGTGTAATTAATTACATGCACAAGATTGGATGTGCATTCAGCACAGAGACTTTGACATCCTTTAACTGTACGGCATAACTAGTAATCCTCCCAGGTCGTTAGTTATCATCCGTGGGAGGGGAAGTGAAAGGTATCCAAGGACAAGATCAACATGTAAGAAAGCACGATAAACAATTGCTAGACCTGTCTGTTGTTTTATAACATCTGATAGCTTCCCTTTGAAGGAGTACCATGGATGTATCATGGTGTTACCATATTTATGAATGATATGTGTCTGTGTTGCCCATGGTAATGTGAGATTCATGTTTACAGTCTGGACACTGAGTTGACTCACTTTGCTGCCTCCCACCATCTTCGACATAAACCAAACCCATTGCTGTTGATTCCAATGAACCGTGACCCTGGAGGACAGCGTAGAGCTGCTTCAGAGGGTTTCCAATGCTGGGAATCATCACGAGAGCGTCTCCCCCTAGCTTCCTCCCCAGTTGCTTCTGAGGGTTGGCCTTGCAGCTAGCAGGCTTAATCCACGGCGCCACCTGGGCTCCTTAGCCCCTGCATAGCAGGTGCTAAGTAAATATTTGTTGAACAAATTTATGGTTGTTGGATACAGTGAAGTGGGTTCTGATTCATAGCAACAGTATCTTTTACAGAAGTAAATCTTGCCCAGTCCTGCGTCATGCTCATACTCCGGGCTACACTTGAGCCCTTTAGTGCAGCCCCTGGGTCAGCCCATGGCACGGGGAGTCTTCCTTTGATTGCCTGACCCGCGACTTCACCAAGCGTAATGTCCTTCTCCAGGAGCTTGCTTATCTTTGCGCTTGTCCAAAGTAAGTGAGACAAAGTCTTGCCATCCTCGCTTTGAAGAAACCTTCTGACTGTACTTGTTTACTTATTTATTATTATTATTTGGAGTTAATACATACATCCTATCTTTCCATAGTTCAATCTCATCAAGCAGTATTATATAATTACTACCACAATCAGTTTCTGAACATTATTTTTCTTCCTGGACTCCTTGATATCATTTTCCTTTTACTCCCACCACCCTTGTAGCCCTCACCTCCCCGCCGCCCCGACACACACACTCACCCAGAAACCCTTATTCTACTTGCTGTCCCTATAGGCTCATCAATCCGGGGTTGCACATACCAAAAAACAGAAAGACATATAACACAACTTCAAGAGGCAGACCCCCAATGACATAACACCTCCAAAATAAACCTTAAGATGAACAAAGAAACACAAAACAAAGCCAAAAAAACCCAGAAAATGTTGAAAACCAGCTGCAGTCCAGCTTGCATCAGAGGGGGAAATCAACTGACAAATTTGAACTGTGTAAGGCAGGTTTATCTCTTTGATCTTTTATACTCATCTCTCCAATGCACTCTGTTTAGCAACCACTTTCCTCCCCTCCCTCTATGATGGACAGAGGGAGATCACTGGAAGCTTACTTCCTACGTAGCTCCCACAAATGTATCTTGTGTTCACACTGGCATCCACAGCCTTCTGCAAACTGGATTCTCGCAATTTAGGCTCTGATACTATTCCCTCCTTCGACTTCAGGTTATATGATTTACAGTCCTTTGGTGACTGGTGATGGTGTGCTTCTTCCATGTGGACTTAGTTGACATCTCACTTAGATGGCTGCATGTTTGGAGACAAGTCTTTAAGACCCCAGACGCTACTTTGCCTGGCAGTCGGGCACCATCTGATTTATTTGGCCCAGTTTGCTATCGCACCATATCTTCTGTGTTCCCTTCCTGAGGGCGAGTATCAGGCAGGCCCTGGTGAAAGAACTAATTGCTATTAAGTTGGAGCTAGTATTTACTGCGAGCCTCAACCCATTCCTGGATCTATATGTTTCTTTTTTCTTGGTTTGTTTGTTTACCTACCTTTGGCTCCCTCTTAAAACCTGCTGGTTAATGTAGGCTAACTCCACATCACCGTACCTGAATTATTCACTTGTAGAAAATCCTGTTGTGGTTGGATGCTATTTACCTAAACAATGAAGGTGAATTGTCAGGGAAATTTACCTTAACAATCACTGAGCATGTCCATCACAGGCTTCCCAGAATAGTACATATCTTAACACAGCCTGTGGGCACTGATGTAGCGAGACCAAACATGTCTGCCTACCAGCAGTGCAACCATCTCTGCACAGCTGTCTTTTCGCACTTCCGTCCTCAGGTTACAAGTGTCACAGAGGTAGGATACTGGTACTTGTTTGAAGACAGATTTGGTTTTCTGTCAGTCCATGATATATTCAAT
The DNA here is from genome assembly GCF_050624435.1 of Tenrec ecaudatus. Classification (NCBI taxonomy): domain Eukaryota; kingdom Metazoa; phylum Chordata; class Mammalia; order Afrosoricida; family Tenrecidae; genus Tenrec; species Tenrec ecaudatus. The sequence goes on from NC_134542.1 coordinate 55,963,050, forward strand.
ATTCTCTACAAACCATAATTAAAGCCATTCCATAACCTCATCGTGGGATTTTCATTATTGAAGAGCTAGTGCATTTTGAGTCCAATATTTGAGATGAATCACTGTTACCACTACTCCATTCCCAGGGCTGTTATAACAGATTAGTAGTCCCAGTTGACGACTGCAGTGGGAGTCATAGGAGAGGAGAGGCCAAGGCCATGCTTCAAAGAAGAGAGTGTGAACAGACATGAAAGGGAGATGAAGAAAGGGGGGAAATAGCCAGCATTGGGAGGAGCTGGAGGAGTCATGGAAGAAGAAAGAAAGTCAGTGGAAAGTTTCAGAGCAGCTCCGAGGAATAGACAAGGGAGGGAAAGACAAGTCCTGCGCTATGTCTGTGTGGCTGCCATCCTGCCCGCTCCCCTTCCCACCTCCTTAGTGTTTGCTCAGCTTCCAGCCAAATCAATCGTTTCACCATATTCTGGGCTCTTTGAGGTGAGGTGGTTTCTAATGGATTTCTCAGTTCTCTGCTAGAAACTTTTCCTTCTAGAAAACTTTTTGTGAGAATAAACTAAGACCATAAGAGGTGATTACTTTGGTCTTGTCATTTGACCTATCTACGAATGGAAAGAAGCAGATCGTTTGAGAGGGAGCAGCAGGTTTGGGTGGCTTATTTATTTACTTGAAGAAACTAAGTTGGTAGCCAAGAATGCATTGCACATTTATTTTAAACATTGTTTTAGAAACAAAGCAAAATCCATACTTTTTACTTCACTCCTTACTATGAATAGATACTCCCAAAGAAACTTTGAAATCTATAGGGCTCTGCAGCAGTTGGTGAGTGTAAGGCTGTGGTTAAAGGGTAATCCTGGCCATTACCATTGAATGAGCCCCACTATCATTATGATGATGACGGTAAGGTTATTATCATTTGTTATTTGTAAGTGTGCCCTTCTACTAAGCGTTTGAAACTTGAAAGTGAAGCCTTGAAGGGTCAGCTACCTTGTCCTTGGCCAGGTAGCTTCTGAGTCGCAGAGCCAGACTTCACGCTCACCTCTTACTACATGATCCAGGCTTTCCCAGCACACTGTGAGAGGTGAGAGTGCGAGACCAAGTGAATTAAAGGTGGGGGAGGAGGCTGTCTGGCTAGTCACTGATTTTCATTACTCACAGCCAATTAAAAAGTATGTGTTCTTTACATAAATCAAATGGTTAAAACCAGTAACATGCCACATGTGAGGAGATAGAGGCAATTCTTCTTGGGTGTAAGCAATAAAGGCTTATGTTTTGTGTAGAAAACTTACAAGCAATAACTAAGCATCCTTTTAACACACTTTTAATTGAGAGACAATTACTTTATTCTTCTAAAAGATGTAGAGTCCTAAGAGTGTTGTTTTTGCATAAATAAGTGAAAACCAGAAAACAATGAAAATTGGCAAACAACTAAAAACTCGGTGGAGGAGAAGAATGAAATCTTCCAGTAGAGACAGATTCATGCATTCCTGGAAGCCACCTGACTGAGTCCTGTCTAGTACATGGTCCTGTGAAATGCAAGCGTTTCCTGCCCCTAGTCCACTCGATTGCTTGGCCTCTGTAGGTGTTCCTTTGACCTTGGCTGGTGCTCTTGCTCTTCTTGTATGAGGAAAAAGTAAAACGTATTGCTACAATATCATAGACATCTGTCTTAAACACAGACATCCAAATATGTAGCTGATGTTTCTGAGCACCGTCTACATCTGGGTCTCCACACTTCTGAAGGCAGTGTTCCTAGCTCTCTATCCTTTACCAGAGACAGTGTGTGCTCTCGGATTTACACCACATCAGAATGGCAATGCTAGTATCTCTATGGGACTCAAATCATGCTCTTTTTAAACATTATTTGAGTTTGGAAACAAACAGAAGTCTAAAGGGGTAAGGCCAGGGTTGTAGGGTGGGAGGGAAAAGGTTTTCCAATGAAATTGTTTTAGGACAACTCTTTCTACCGTCCAAGAACGCACAGTTACATTGTTGGGATGGGAATCAATACCTTGATATTCTTGGCTTTCTTCTTGCCAATGCAATGTTCAGTTTTTTTAAAATGTTCTTCATCATATGACCACGTGGTTGCCTTGCAACCTTGAAGAAAATCTATCAAAATTACTCCTTCAGGATATCAAAAATAAGCTATCATAACCCTCTCTCTGCTGTGAATCTAACTGGTCCAGCAGGTCCCCTTAGAAGGTTCTGTTTTAACTGGACCTAAGAGGAAAGCTTTCTTCTCCACGACACTTGTTGCCGCAACACAAGCGATATGGGTCACTGTACATTGTCACTAAATTGTACATCAGACTGTGTATAATTCAGACTGTGCTGTTGGGATATTATTGACTTAAACCACTGACCTGTGGGTTAGCTGAGCCACAGTGCTATCAGGGCTTGACGTAAGGCCCTTTTATTATGCGGTGGGTGCAAACTCAAATTTCCCTTAGTTTGTATCAAAAATAGAACTAGCAGCAGTGTGGTAAACTACATCTAAGAAAAGAAAAAACAACCTCTGATTTACCCAATTTATCCATTTTTATAGGGAAAATAAAGGAGCCCTAGGGGCATTGAGGATAGCTGATGGGCTTCTAACCATAAGGTCAGCGGTTCAAAACCACCAACCTCTCCGTGGGTGAAAGATGTGGCTGAATTCATGAAGACTTACAAGGGCACTCACAAGGGCATTGGACGTTCACAAGGGCAGGGTTGCTATGAGTTGGCATCGACAGAATGGCAATGAGTTGGATTTTTTTTTATGGTGAAAATATTCCTGTTGTGGTTAATTTCAAGTTCCTAATTTAGACTCACTGAATATAGAATTGGAAAGATAGAGGCACAATGGGCTCTCAAGAGTTAGCAGAAATTGAGTCCTGCACTGGAGGTCACTCAAACAGTCCATTGAGTCAGAGCGCAAACAGATCCAAAGCAGATGCTAATACTCAGGCTCTGTTTTATTTGATCAATGGTGGTTCTTCAACTGAAGTGCATAATTAATTTACTAATTTAGTATAAATTGTCTGAAGTATGGGGATGGAGTTTATTAGAAAGAGGAGACAATTGTGAGAAGAATGAAGAACACCAACCTGAGATGTCGTTACAGGTCAGGTAAAGGCATGATGCGTGAATGCTGAGAGTCAAAAGCTGAACAATGAACAGAGGAGTGATAAGTTTATCTACAGAAATTGTTTTTTAACCCAAACAGGAGTTTGCACCACTCTCCCCAACAACCAAATTACACATCACTGAACATTGGACTGGAGAAAAGTCTTTTAAGAATTTGCTATTTTTCAAGTTCACTCTCTTCTCTCAGCCAATGAAACTATACAATGACTTCCTAATAGTCTACTTAGATGTTGGTCCTGAAACTCCTGACTTAGAAATTCACGTTCATACAAGGAGACATAATCTATTAGGAAGTGTGTCTTTTACACTTAACCAGTAAAGAATAGCCAACTTCTTATCTTTCTTCCGTATTTTCTTACTATCTTTTGAAACTCAATTATGTAATTTATGTACTGTTAACTGATGTAATTACATTTTCCAGATTTGAACTGAACACCAATCATTAATTTTATGCCCTAAATTTTAATTAGTTAGATTAGCATTGCATATATATTGAAATTTTTGCCTAGGGGGAAGCATGCATAGGATGGAAAGAGTAAATGGTATTATAATCATATGTCTAAAATGAGAATAAGTTGTACAATAACTGAATGTTATTGAAAGTGTAGCATATAATTAGAATATGATATTTTAGATTTTGAAAACACATAAAATACTTAGACAGTCGTCCAAATTCTATTAAAATACTTAGTAACACCTTTCCTTTTGTGGGTACCCTTTAAATTGAATCTGAAAGGAGAATAAAAAAGGTTAGTTGTACATCTTCTTGATATATATGATGCAAAAGGACTGACTATGTTGACGGCTTCGTATACTTCTGATAATAATAGACATGAATTCTAAAATTTTATAAAGATATGAAATAGGTAGATTATGGTACATTTGAAGCACTATTAGACCACAGTTGGTAGAAACCAGTGTCCATTTTCATGTATGTATTTTAACTGTAAATTATAAGGAATATTAAAGGTTACTTGCTTTATGTAAAAAGAGAGGTCCTTTCTACTAACTATTCTTCATACCTAAACTATTTGGCAATGAACTTTTCACAATTTAATATTTTTATCATGTACATTTTAATCGTGTCCCTGGATATATTTTTATAAGCTTCAAAGGGCTTTCATTATTTTGTATTTTCAAAATTATTTTAGTAAGTGAATTGAATAGCATCTAGACAATTCTGTGAAGAAACCGTTCTCAAGCAGCATAAACAAGGTTTCTCTTGAAATTAGTCTTAAGCCTATCTACACCTTCAATACCAATGCAAGATAATATATAGGACAGGTTAACCCTTTGCTAATAGGTGATACTGAATAAATACTATAAAATCAGTTAGTGATTATGAGGCCATTCAATCAAGAAAATATTTGAAGGAGATAGGACATAATTTGCAACCTCAGGAAGATGAGAAAAGCATGTAACTTCTCTGTTGGGGAGAATAAGACGACACAAGTGGCGAAGTGCTCAACTGTTAGCCAAGACGTTAGCTTCATTTCCACCAATCTCCTTTGTCATAACCTTAAGAAATGATTAATCTAGTAACTGTCTCTATAGGTTTTCCTATTCTGGATTCTATATAAAGAAAATCACACAATAAAACTTCAACAATAATAACAAAATAAAATACAGAAAAACCTCAATCTGGGCATTGGAAAGATGAGTATAGAAGATCAAAGGCATAAATCTGACCTGAACAGTTAAAACTTTGTCAGTTGATCCCCCTATCATATTCATGCTGGGCCTGATAGGGTCTTCCACATTTTCTGTTTTTTGTTTTCTTTTTGTTTGTTCATAGTAAGGTATATCTCAAAATTGTTATGTCATCAGAGGTCACCCTCTTGAAGTTGTGTTAGGTCAGGTTGGCTAGAGAAACAAATCCAGAGATACTCATATGCATAAGAGAGAGCTTTATATCAAGAAGTAATTATATATCAAGCAAACATCCCAGCCCTGTCCAGATCAAATCCATAAGTCTTACCCTAGTCCATAAGTCCCTCTTCAGATTTTGCAGTCACATACAATGATGCCAAATGCAGGAAGGTCACAGGCTAGTGGGTGCAAAGTCTTGCGGAGCCAATGACGGTGGATCCAGCTCCGGGGCTCTGGCAGGTCTCTGGTGTGGCTCTCGCAGGCAGCTTTCCAAGTGTGGCATTTCAACAGGAAGGTGAAGCAGAGAGAGAGGGGAGGTTCCTAAGACCCTCCTTATGAGAAGGTCATGCCCAGAAGGAGGTAGCATCAGGCTGTGACCTGATTGACAGACTAGACTCCACCTCTACGCTTTCATATACTCAGGTTGACATGGAATTATATAACTGCCACATGTTTTTCTGTTTTTCAGTATATGAAACTCAGAATTGATGAACCTATAGGGACAGCAAGTAGAATAAGGTTTTTTTTGGGGGGGGGCAGGAGGGTACAGTGAGGGGTGGGGGTGGGGGTAATAGGAAGCAATATCCAGGAGCCCAGGAAGAAAAAGAATGTTTGGAAAGTGACTGTGGTAGCAATTGTACAATTCTGTTTGATGTGCTTGAACTATGGAATGATATATGTATTAACTCCCAGTTAATAATTAAAGAAAAGAAAAGCCTCAATCTAAAAATAATAAAAACTAGAACAAATTAAGAATGGATGAAAATAGAAAACTAATGACAAAATGTAAATTTTAGCATGACCATAGCTACATCAATTAGCTTTCTGTTGCACGCTGTCTGAGGGGAAGGCCTTTCACATTCATGGTCAATGATCCCAGGAAATTCGATGGAGGCTGGATCCCTGTGAAGTCTCTGCAAATGGATTTGGGGCTCACTGTCTTCCATAGCTTTCTGCAAGCCAAGTGCTCAGCATTTACACTCTAATGCATTTCCCTTCTCTGATCTTGGATTTTGTTATCTGCAGTCCTTGGATCACACAGGCAGATGTACTTCTTCATTGTGGGTTTAACTGACACCTCACTTAGATGGCTGCTTATTTTAAGACAAGCCTTTAAGACCCCAGCTGCTGTTCTTTCTGTTAGCCAGGAACCATTTCATTTCTTCAGCACACTTTGGTCTAGCACTCGTATCTTCAGTGATCACTTCATGAGGGCAAGTATTGAGCACGGCCACAACATCAGAACTGATTGTTCTTGGGTTAGAGATTACAAAGCTCTGTGGTTACATAATCATTGCATGTTTTCATAATTATCTGACTGTATAGTTAACTGTCACAGTCATTGAGTCGATTCTGACTCTTAGCAACCCTGTGAGTAGAACTTCCTTTGTGTGTTTCTGACACTGTATCTTTTTATGGGGGTAGAAAGCCTCATCAATCTCCCATAGAGTGACTGGTGGTTTCAAACTGTTGATCTTGTGATTAACAGCTCAACACACAACCCACTACACCACCAGAGCGTGCCAGGATGGTGAAAATTATGTCACATAATGTTGATCCACAAATCTTAGTTTAACACTGTAAAAGGAATCAACTTACCACTTATCTCAATGGCACATCATTTAACAGGGAGTCATTGTAGTAAAAATATATACTAAATCTGAGATGTGTTTGGTAGTACTATATTTCATGACAATGTTGAACTCTGTTTCCTGTCAGAAGGAGTGAAGTGGCACAAGAGGCCAGTGCTTTCATATTAAAGACGACAGTTTGCATTGCAATTCATGGTTATAGCCGTTTCTGGTAATATTAATGGATATTGGATGTCTGTCTACCTTTTAAGTGCTCATAATTCAGGGCAGAATATTTTAAATATAAACTGTTTTACAAGAGTGGAATAGGAATTTCCTCATTGTCTTCATCCAATATAAACTCCCCACCCCTATAGTGTCCCTATGTTTTCATTTCTTTTGTGGTGTCGAACGCGATCATTTTTTCTACCTAGACTTTTACAGATCCCTGATTGTGGTTGTGCAGGGTGTTAAAGGTTGGATTGATCATTGAAAGGTCAGTGATTTGAACTTATCGGCCACTTTGTGGGAGTGAGATAAGGCAGTTTGATTCTGTAAATATCATAGCCCTGGAAACCCAATGTCTACTCTGATCTATAAGGTCGCCACGAATTGGCATCAACTCAACATCAGTGTGCATATATAAACTTTTATGGATCCAGTTGAAATCTTGTCTTTCATAGAACTGTCTTTGGAAATTCTGTTAGTTTACTAAAGTCCTAATATACTTTGGACATGATGTTTTTTACTATATGAGTTGGTTTTCTCTCCCCAGATGAATGAAAAGTAGCATAAGTCCATAGATTATATTACCCTTTTCATGTCCCTAGCAACCAATCAAGTCGGCACTATCTTTTGAATTCATGCACCATGCTGGTGGGAGATACATAGATGACCTGAGTACAGTAGAGTTGCTGTAATAGGAAGGTGTTTCTCCTAATGCTCATTGAAACATACAGTCATATTATTATATTCATCTTCTTTTAAATCCCAGAATTTCCCCCCTCATTTCTGACACTAATATAATAATTCGTGAAATTATACATAGCCTTTTTTCTGGAAAAGAGTTTGTTGAAAATAATACTTATTATGATTTGTGCCTTTGTTCCATATTGTGATACTTCTAAAATCAGACGGTGCCTTACCATAATTTTTGGAGAGATATAAATCATGGCATTAGTTTAAAAGATATGAAATTGCGAATATTCAACTGTCTTTCACCTAAAGAGAATAATGGTATGTGATGTAATTGCTAACCCATTTGTCGTATCTGTTCATCTTCTCATCACCTCTTTGTGGTAGGCATATTATTGTTAATACAGATACTGAATTGATTATGATAAGGTGTTGAAATGAAAGTTATTTTTACACTGCAGAAAGGCGGGGAAATAAGGCAAGGGGATCCATATTTGATACAGGAACAGATATAATTGTGGGATAAATAAACCCAAATATCTATTTTCTAGCAAAGCAATAATCGAGTGCTTTACGGGAACCGAAAAGAAGATACACACCACCAGTAGATGAAACTCCGGGCTGTTTCTGAGATCTATGCACTGACGTTGCATTTCACTCCCTGGGCAACACAAGCACAGCCAGAGCAGACAACTGGGGCACAGTGGCAGTGGGGCAATGTAGAAACTCACTTCTCCTAACATCTTAGATGAAAAGCGGCACAATGGATGCTTCAAAATCCTCCACCACAATGTTAAGTTTTCTATTCTGAGAAATTTTAAAAATGTTGTAACTCACAAAAAGAAAAAAGAAAACATTCATAAAGGTCAACAGATAGGCCTGGAACTATTTATAGGCTTTTATTTTATTTTTTTCTTGTATATACATATAAGATAGGCAGGAAACACCATCCAGAGGAGAAATCAATGGGACCCATTGTTCCAGGGGGACATGGAATGGGGTTGGGGAGAAGAAAGGGTGAGCCAACAAACCCAGGAACAAGGGAAGAACAAGTGATCTGAAATTGATGGCAAGGAGGGTGTGGAATGCCTGCTGGGGTAGCCAAGAGGTCTTACTGGAAGCCAAATGAAGGTCTAACATGATAGTGGGAAAAGAGGAAAGTAAAAGGAAATAGAGGAAAGAACTAGGAGGCAAAAGACATTTATAGACGTATAAATACAGCCATGTACATATATAAATTTATTTTTATATAATGATAGAGATATAGATTTATGTAAATATATTTATATGTTAAGTATTAAGGTAGCAGATGGACATTGGGCCTCCACCCAAGTACTCACTCAATGTAAGAACACTTTGGTCTAATAACCTGGAATTCTGTGATGCTTGCCTTCCCGACACAATCACTTAAGTCAAAATGGGTGTGTATGCAATTGAGGTGAAGAAAGCTGATAGTGCCGGGCTATTAGAAGAAACAGCATCTGGGGGTCTTAAAGACTTGAACATAAACAAGTGGCCTTCTAGCTATGAAGCAACAAAGCCCACATGAAAGAGGCACACCAGCCTGTGTGATCATGAGGTATTGACAGGATCAAGTATCAGAAGACCCAAAACAATCATATCAATGTGAATGAGGGTTGGCTGAGTGGAGACCCAAAGCCCATCTGTAGACAATGGGATGCCCCCTCACAGAGAGGTCACAAGGAAAGACGAGCTGGCCAGGGTGCAGTACAGCACCAACAAAACATACAACTTCCTCTAGTTCTGTAATGCGCCACCCCACCACCTTCATCATGACCCCAGTTCTACCTTACAAATCCAGCTAGACCAGAGCATGTACACTGATACAGATACGGGCTCTTGACACACAGAATCCAGAACAGATAAATCCCTCAGGAACAATGATGGGAATAGCAATACCATGAGAGGAAGGGAAGGTGGGGGTAGAAAAAATGGACTGATCGCAATGATCGACATATAACACCCACCCACCCACGCAGGGTGATTTACAACAAAAACATGGGTGAAGGGAGACAGTGGATTGTGTAAGATATGAAAATAATAACAATTTATAATTTATCCAGGGTTCATGAGGGTGAGAGAGTGAAGGGAGGAATAAAATAAGCTGATAACAAGGGCTCAAGTAGAAAGAAACTGTTTTGAAAAGGATGATGGCAACAAATGTACAAAGTGCTGGAAGAACCTTTAATAAAATAATTTTAAAAGCAAACTAATTTAATCATTTGATTACATATGCCCATGTCTTGACAAGCTCTGGACTGTTAAATACTTATGAGCCCATTACTGCTTTCTATATGTCACTTATTTTGACTCAATTACCATCATGACACATAAGCTTGAGAGTAGACTTGCTTATACAGACCATAGGCATTCTTCCTCCGGTCATGCCTTCTGTGGTCACCCTGCAGAGTCTGAATTCTCACTTCCTCTAGGGATATTGGCATAATAACTTGTCTTGATCCTGCATGCATTTATTCAGTACCATAAACAAGACTATAAGATTTTGCTAATTGGTGAGTTGAATAATTGGTAAGTATCCCAAAGCTTTAAAAATAAGTCTCCCAAATTAAAATACAAATCTATAAATGTATATTAAAATAGAGAAAAAGAAGAGGTCATTTAAAATAAAAATCTCAAACATTTAGAAAATAATCTTTCTAAAAGACTCTATTTAAAATAACTTTAAGTTATAAAATCAGTGTATGTGCTTTTGTTCTTAAACAAGAAAAGATGTGCATATAAGCATAAATGAGCAGACTGAATGGTCCATTCCACATCAACTAGAGAGAAAGAGAGCTGGGAACATTGAAAGAGATGCTGAATCCTCTAGCATGCATGTTAGGAAGGGAGATCGGAGCCACATGAAGGAATAGAGAGAGGCATGTGGAGGGAGGAACCAGTGTGAAGGCCCAATGGAAAGATTGCAGCAAGGGCAGACAAGGCGAATAAGGTGAGGCCTGGTTTGGGTGAATCTTCTCTGTCATTGTCTTAATGAGGATGGCCCAGAACTTTCACTTTTGTTAATGAGGAGCTGTGCAATAAGATGCTCATTCAAATCCCTGAAGTATCACGAATGAATGGAGCAATGCAAAATATTTTCCTCATGACAGAATCCACACTACCAGTTTTAGGCCAAGCAAGATGATCCTGACAAACATCTACTTGACAAACATCGTTTAAGGAAAGATGCTTTATAAATCCATTCCTAGCTGCCTTTAGTTTAACTGTAGCTACCCCTGTAAGCGCTCCATGCTTCAACCCTTAGTTTGTGCAGTTACTGTGCATGTCTGTCCACTTCACCTTTATAAACCGATGCATTTTCATTTCCTCTATTTGCAGAATTATTTAATTCTGCTAAGTCATTGCTTGAACATTGCTTGATTCCTGTTTGTGCTGGTAAAGTTCAGCCAGATGGCCCCCATCCCAGCCCTTATTCCTGTCAGCTCTCCAAGCAGCTGGGCCTCGGCACTCTCTGAGTTGGAAACCATCGATCTGTTGGGTTCGTGTCAGCCAGGGCCGCGAGCTCTCGTGGTCTCGCCCAGTGGCTTTGTGTTCACACAGTTTCACTTGGAAAAGTGAACATCTGCAGTTGTTGCCATGATGGTGGAGATAGGGAGAGAAATTGCATTTAATATCTGGCTTTTTAGCATTTCAGGACATTTTCCAGTGCTTCATTAAATCCATTTTAGAAAATCATAATCATGTTATTATTCCAAATGGTGAAGTCATTTAACATGGAGTGTAGATTTAAGTAGTTCTATGGTAGATTTTTTTGGGGGGGGGGCAGGGAGTTGATATTCATCACTTTTAAGCTAAGTAAGACACATTGGGGCTAGTGTAAAAAGTGAGATTTATTTCAATGAAAAAATAGGCTTTAAAAATTTAGTTGCTCTTTACATCATTAAAAAAATTCAAGCTTTTAATTTTAACTGAACATAGTTGCTAGTGAGATTTAAACAAAAGTCATTTTCCTATGATCGTTTTCCCATGGTTTAGGATAGCACTCATGAGACCTAAAGAGTCTTGTCAAAAATAAAAGTCACCAGGTGGCCTGTTGTCCTTGGGGGGCATGTGAAAAATTAAAACAAATGCTCTGTGCAGTGCAGAAAGGATCCAGTTTGAGACCAATAAAGCTATGTTAAAACAGCGATAACATGAAAATCACAACGTCGTCAGGATTTATTAAGCACTTTCTCAGTGGCGCACTGTGGTAGTCCAAAGGCAGGGCTTCTGTTACTACAGCTCTGATTGGACATGAGATGCCAAGGGGCTAAAGGCTGCAAAGCTTTCCCAGATCACGATGCATGCCATCTGAATCACATACAGTAGCGTTTTATTTGGGCTGCGCATTCCAAATTCTAATTCATTAAAGAGATAAATTATGTTTAAATTTCATGACAGTAAAATATGAATGGTACTAAATATAACTGAATTCCTTCAATAATTATTTTTATCCCACCTACTACTTGGAGAACTATTTTTGACAAAAATATTAGTCTAGGAAAGTACTTATAGCAATTACTTAGTCCAATTAAAACTTTTTTTAAACTGAGGCTAAATTTGTAAAGTAAAATGCAAACTGTAAGTATATTGTCTCATAAATTCTGACTGCTCCAAATAAGATATTGAGCATGTCCATCTTGTCAAAGTCTTCCTGTCCTTCAGCCAATATTGAGCCCCACAGCCCAGATGAAGCCTATTCCAATTTTTATAACTTTACCTTAGTGTGGCCAGCTCTAGAAGCTAACATAAGTGAAGTGTGTTCTTTCGCATCTTTAGCTCAACACATTTTTGAGATTCATTCATGTTCTTTTGTTTATTGGTATATTATTCCTTTATATTTTTATGCTGTCTTTTGTCAGATTTATGGTTTAGGAATAATTTCTTGTAGTTTGTCTCATAGATTTTAGTTTTCTTGATGGTATGTTTTTGCTTCTAATAATCTCATAAAGAGGATAAGTTTACTTTTGATAAAGTCAAGGTTTATTTTATTTTATGGCCAATTAATTCTTTTTGAGTCCTAAGATATGCTTACCTATTCTGAGGTCAGATTGATAATTTTTGATGTTTTCTTCTGTGAGCTTTATAATTTTCTACTTGTATGAAGGCTTGTTTTATTCTGAATTAAATTTTGTGTGTGGTTGGAGCCAGGCACTAGGCTTATTTTTATTCCCACTTGGGAATCCAGATGTTCCTGATCATATTAGTCAGGTGATCATATATCAACCTAGCAGATACATGTTTGAGAATTTTTGATACTTGAGTAAAAGAACATGGGTAGTCTGAAACATCACATGTAATAATGAATACTTCATTATATCTATGTTAGACAGAGTTCTCTAGAGAAATAAAACCCAGACACTAATGAATATATATATACATATATGACTTTATTTATATATATAACATAAGAAATAAGCAGTTAATTAATCTATAAAGCAGTACAAATGGCTCTAAGCAACTTGCTTCCTTGAGACAGCTAAGACACTGGCAGTCCTCCAAGTCTTAAGCCCCGCCGAGTAGTCCTCTGTAGAGCAATTCAGGCTATCTGGGCACAGGCAGCACACAGCAAGGCAGGTCACCAACAGTCAGCCAGATGACAGTCCCAGCTCAAGCGGTGGCTACTCTAGTTGAGTGGTGAAGCAGGTCTTGAAGGTGCCTCAAGCTATCGCCACACAGTCCACGGGTTGGATGTCGTACAGCTAGTGTAGCTTGCAAATTGAGGCAGAGAACAAGCTAAAATCCCAAATCCAGGATTCACCTTTCTGTTAATAGTTCATCACTGAATCCACTATGTCTCCAGCTACCCAGCCACTTTAAAACAGTTCATGATAAAGAAGTGAGCATGATTACTATTTTCTTCATCAAATATGGTTATTAAATTTATACTACAAAACTGACATATAGTGTGAAGATCTATGATGAGCTACCGTCTTTACCAACTGTATCCCATCCCTAAGGACAAACATAATGCTTTCCCCACAGCAGCTACAGGGAAGAGGAGGTAATAAATAAAACATGAAGCTTTACTGGACCCTGAAAAAGCACATCTTCATGAGAGAGCCAAACTATGCGTATCTAAAAGTAGTAGTAACCAACAGTAATGTAAATGCTTCTAAATTAGCCAGTGTTTGGAGATGATTTTCACACTTGAAGTAAAACTAATAGTAACTGCAGAATAGGCAAATGCACATAGTCCAACGATTATTAGTGGTCACCAGGAGCCATATGAAGGGGGTATTGGAAGGTGTTGCTTAAGCCTTAAGGGATACTGAGTTTCTATTAAGGGTGATGAAAAATGTTTGAAGCATGTCACTGTGATAGGTATCACTGAAGTACATACATAAAAATGGTTGAAGTGGTAATTTTTTGTTATATATTTATGCCACCACAATCAATTACACGCGCACACACACGTATTAAGACAAATGATTTTCCATAGGGTGAGCTGCCGCTGCCAGCGACATCTAACTCCATAATTGCTGCTGTCATCTTTGGGGTGGATTGCTGCGATGCAGTGAACATCCATGACCTTGAGACGCTGTGAAGGGCGTTGCCGGAGCTCTCGCCTCCTTGTCTCGGGCACTCCCCTCCTTTTGCTGGGCTCCGGCTGGCCTGTGAACAATACACTTTTTATCAGAGTACGCTTTACTTTGCAGAGACCTGATGGCCATTTTCAAAAGCTACACATTTCAAACGCAGCGACTGCCTGTTGAAGTCTCTTCTCTTACCCAAACAAAAGTTGGCAGCACTGGGATCTGAAAGAGGAACTGAAGCCTCTAAGTATTAAAAGGATCATTTAATATGGGAAAACTCTATATTTAAGAAATGTTTACAATGCATATTTTACAAGTAATTCCCCCATAATCTTTTTGGGGGAACTTTTGTTCTAAGGTTTTTCAGTGATTTCAGCATCAAGAGACATGGAGACGCGATCCCACACAGCTGCTGCTCTGGGCAGGCAGCAGACCGCCTGGTCTCTACCTCTGGGAAAGCGCCTCTGCTCACCGTTCTCAGACACGCGAGTTATCTTCATTGGCGCCATGCTGCCTCTTGCTTCTGTACAGCAGGCTGAACTTTATAGAGTCTTTTCTTCCAGGTTTTTGTTTGTTTTGTTTCTCTTGCTTTATCTCCTTTTGTAGATCTTAGTTGGGAAACCCTCACAGCTCCTGAAAGATCCTAAATCTAACCTCTTTATGATAATCCATTTACCAAATGCTTCATCGCTTCTAATCCAACGGTCGCCTCTCTGTTTCAGCAAAACGTGCACAGTCGGCCCTGTCTTTTAAGGCTTTGGATTGAAAGTCCCCTTGCTAATGACAACCTTGCACCCCATCTTCCGTAATGGCCAATGGCGGGTTCTTATGCCTTCCTCTCAATTGGTCTTGGATTTCTTTCTCTTCCTGCCATAGCTTGGAGTCATTTGAAATCTCTTTAACTATGTTCTTACTAATAACTGCCTGTCACACTCCAAGGGTCCAACCTTGTCTAGTTTGAGTCCATGCCTACTACCTGAGTAGCTTTCAACAGAGATTGCTGGATGCTCTTGCCAGCCACCATCAGACAAAATGTCCAGTCACTGTCCATCCTGACAGCAAACCAATCTTTCTCACATTCTTCCAGAGCTTTATACTTTTCATCAAACTCCAGCGTGACCTTCACACTTCAGTTTCATCGGGAAACTGGAGTGTACCACACATCAATCCTATTAAAATCATGCATCTCCACTTCAAAACTCATCTAATTCCCCAGTCATATCTTCTCTCCTCTCAGAGGACAAGCTGCATTCCTTTCCAGGGCTTCTGATCATATTACCTTCAAGGGACAATTTCATCTCGAGTCTTCCTGTTGATTCATCGCTTCTGTTTCACCCTCCCAATTAATTGTTTATGTCACAATGTCCTTGTCGTTAGATATTTTTCAGATGGTTCGAACTCATAGGGACACTATGTAGAGTAGAATTGAACATTGCCCATCCCTGTACGACCCTCACAGTCATTGCTGTGACTGAAGCCATTTTAGTAGCCAGGGAGTCAATCCATCCCATTAAGCGTCATCCCCTCTTCTGCTCACCCTCTACTTTACCAACCATCATGTCCTTTGCTAGGGACTAGTCTCTCCTGATAGCATTTCCAAAGTGTAAGAGAACAAAGCTCACCATTCTTGCTGCTAAACTTACTTGCTTTCAGGTTTGTTTTTCTTCTAGAAATCCATGGTGTATTTAATATTCTTCGCCTACATTGTAATTCAAAGGTATTCATTCTTCTTCCGTCTTCTTTATTTGCTGTCCAATTTTCTCAGGCATCTGAAGAGATTGAAAATCCTATGGTTTTGGTAAGGTGGACTGTGTAGTCCACAAAGTGATGCCTTTGCTCTGGAACATTTTATAGAGGCCTTTTATGCCACTGCAAGTTAGCCTTTGGTTTGGGGTACTGTTAGGTTGATTGTGACTCATAACAGAGATGTAAGACAGGGTAGAACTGCTCCACAGGACGTCCAAAGCTGTCACCTTGAAGGAAGAAGGTCACTGCAGCTTTCCAGCACACAGCTGCTGTGGCTGCCGATGGCCCACATTTCAGTGGGCGATAGCGCTTGACCACCACCCCAGAGAGCTCCTTCAATTCAGCTTCAGTTTTACCACCTCAATGGATCTGCACTCATCTCTTAAGGCATTAGCTCATGACCAAGGTTTATTTTTCGAGTCTCCTCTCCTTCTCTTCTCTGACTATGGAGAGTATTTATTACTGCTGACCACTTCATAAAACATCCTGGTTTCTTTATTTTTAAGACACTAAACCAAAACTGAACTCACTGCCATTGATTCGATTCTGACTCATAGCAACCCGATTAGACAGAGCAAAACTTCCTCTTTGGGTTTCCTGAGACTCTAAATCTTTACAGGCGTAGTCAGCCTTACCTTTTTTTTTTTTTTCCCCAGTGGAGTGGCTGATGATTCAAACCACCGACCTTGTGTTTGGTAGCTCAATTGATAACTCATGATGCCACCAGAATGCCAGAGACCCAAAATCCATTTTTATTACTGTTGGTAAATATGTAGCCAACATGAGGACTCTCCCTCCCTCCCTTCCAATAATGCTTTATTGAGTGGGAAAGTGACCTCTCTCCTGCAATCATTGGATTAAACAGCATGGGGGACATATGTGACCAATTCCAGACATGCTCCCGCTCTCCATCCTTCTTCCCCTGTTCTGACACCAGCGGTTCCTCCCAGGACATTCGACTTTTATGCTGGGTTCAATAATTTGTTGCAGTGGCCACACTAAACACAGACAGAACTCAAAATGATGGAGTTTATTAGGGAAGATAAAAGTTACTGTAAATCAGGATCGTTGGTCCACATCAGCTCCTCTCCTCAGCCAGCATCAAAGTCTCTGATTTTCAGTTTCTTAGTCATCCCTTGACTTCTGCCTCTATGGCTAGGAAGCCAGCACACTTGTTTCTCTGCCTCCCAGTGCTATGGCCTTGGCACTGTTCCTCTGTTCTATCCTATGCTCTCCTTGCCTCAGCCTCTGACCTTGACCTGGTGTTTCGGTCTGCCCCATCAACTTCCTGCCACACTGTTAGTGTCTCGTCCAGCGAGACTCTCACACGGTGACCCGGAGGGGCAACGAACCTGTATGAGAAAAAGAAACAGACATGGGGCAAGACAAGTGCTGATCAAGCCCGTTTATTTTGCCAAAACTCTGGGTATTTATTCACAACAGAGAAGGAAGTGGGAGGCACATATTCCAATGAAGCACACTGTGTAACAACCGCACACTGTACAACAACCAATCAGCCACATATTCCCAATAAGGTACAAAAGTGCGCAACAGTACTCAAAGACGTCCGTGGTGACATCCGCATGCAAATCAATGCTTACCGGGTGAGCTTATCACGATGTTCCTAATATGGTATATCTGCAGTTCAATTGGTGCTCAGTACTTTGACTAATGGCAACAAGGTCAGTTATCGGAACTGCCCATGCTACAGTAGCTTGGAATGTGGGGGCGAAGTTGGGCAGGAAACAAAGCCTTGCTGTTAGAAAGCGGCCAAGTTTCTGCTACGTGTCTGAGGCCAGGGTCTTAATGGCTATGGGCTCCCAACACCACACAGCCTCTGGTGCCCTTGGTTTTGGCACCAACACATCAGACAGAGATCCCAAAGGTGCTCCACTTTCAATCATCTTCGGATGTCTCTCTTCTCTTGCTTCAAAGGTGGCTCATCTGCATGGTCAGGGGTGATAACTAACACTAGCCAATCCCCTCTCTTGTACATGCCTGGTGCAGAGTTCCACACAGTGATTTGCGGATAGAAGAGCATAGTAAGAAATTTACTCCACCCCAGTTATTTTTACAGCTATCTTTTAAGCAATTGAAATTTTATTTTAAAAGGGTACAGCTTTTATTTATAGCTCCCAAATTTAAGTACATTTAAAAATAAAAAGTTACAATTACTAAAAATTAACAATAGTGAAGTACAATATGATGGTGTATAATAATGACTAAATATGTATTCATTTTTGTATACATTTATTGTATAAATAATGAAGCATATTGTGAAGGAGGATTACATGAAGTCATTGAGTGAGGAACCTTGGAAATATAGATTAATAAAATATAGACATAATGGAGAGGGAGAGAGGGATACTAACCATCCATCAGACCTGGTTCACAGGATGAACCAGATATGTGATAGACAGATGGAGAAGAATTAAAAATGGCTTTTGCTTGATTGAACTTTCAAAAACACTTAATAATTATTTAAGCTAGTTCCTTACCTAAGTCTAATTTTCTACAGGTCTACAAATATACTACTATGTTAGACCAAATACCTTTCTATAATTTAGTTAGGCAACAACAAATTAGTCCTTTAATGTCTCTCAGCTGCACGACGACAATAAAAAACCCTTTGTCATTGAGTCCAGTTTGTCTTCTGACCCCTCTACGTTGAAGAGCAGACTAGCGCCCTCGGGTGGCCCCAACCCCAGTCCCCACCCCGTCCTCATGCTGGAAGTGGAGCTCTCCTTTCAGTGCCTGTGGGTGGATTCAAACCACTGATCTTGAAGTCAGCAGTCAATTGCAAAGCACCATTTGTGCCGCCTAGGACTCTTTAGCTTCACCGTAGCCTCTGTGGAAAGGAAGTGCCAACGGGAGAATCAGGCAAATCTGAAATGTACAAAGTCTACAGAACAACTCACATGGGTCCTTTAATATATTCCATGAATTCAATCCAGTGATGTTATGAATTACAAAGATTTGAGAAATATATCAATCAAACACAGTGCCTTTTTTTGTGGGGGTTGATAAGGGATAGGTGTATTCCTGATTCAAACAACAAATTGGAAAAAAAATACAGGTATGTGAAAAAAATTTGGACCTGGACTAGATATTTGATGCCAATATTTAGATTACTAAGAATTTATTAGTAAACTAAAATTTGATAATGGTATTGGGAATGTTAAGAAAACAAATCTTATCTTTTAATGATGTGTATTGCAGTGTAAACAAGCAAAGTGATATAAATTCTTGGCTTTGCTCTCTTGCAAATATAAAGTAGGGTAGATACATATGAGAAAATTGCCAAACTATCACGAACTGTCAAAGTGAAATGGAGAGTGATGGGGTTTCATTATGGAGGCTCATGATATTAACCTCTTTACTTTAATCTGTGCTTTAAATTTCATACACATACAAAATAGGAGCATAAAAAAAACAAAGTTGTAAGGTAGGTATTTGCAAGTTTATGCTAAGATATAATTCTTATCACTGTATTATGCCACTTGTGCCTGTCAAAGTGAAAGTTTATTTTGCCAATTGGATGTATTATGGTGTTAAAGATTAATTGGATTTTTTAAAAGTCCCTCTGAGAAACGCATGAAACAAGATTTTGAACCAGTTCCTTCAAGTTCCACCCGCTGTTGAGAATTTGGATTTCCACCCCAGGTACACGGAATCAGAATCTACACTGTAACAGACTATCTTCACGTGTGATTAGCCTAGGGATGTAGTTGAAATATGGATGCTGATTCAAGTTCTCAGCAGAGAAGCAAACCAGAATGAACTGGTTGGAGGCCCAGCTTGAACCTAAAAACTCCCCTATCTTTTACCACATGGGGTTCCACACCTGACTTGGCTCCACTAAGCTGATTTGTCAAGGGACACTTCTTTAGAGAAGTTAAGGGCCCAGAATGCAGGAGGGTTCTTGGTTTCACCTCCGTGATTTTGTTAGAAAAACAGTTTCTTACCAGTAGAATTCAAAATTCCTTAGAGTAGTTTTCCAATGTCCAACTCTGATTTAAAATTTCAAATACATATCTAAACTAGAAATGCAGGGAGGTCAAGGCGTCAAAGAGGACAGAGAGCGCTAACTTTCTGATTGAATGACATTCTACACTTACACTTGAGCAAAGCAGGAAATTATTTTGCATCTAATTCTACTCATAAGACACAGAAGAGTTACAAAGGTTAACAATAATTAGACAACGACCTTTGTCTTTAAAAACATTATTTATATTCAGTCAGAACATGCATTTTTTTCATTTTTTCCATTTGATTTACATATCAAATGAACTGAAAAATAAAGCAAGCTTTTGTTTGTTACTTGTCAATTTCACAGACCACTCAATATCTCTGACCAAAAGAAGCCAGAACTGTGTTTTGCCACATGTGGTCATCAAGTGTGTGAAACTTCCTTTCTCTGTTGCTTTTGGTGTTTTGTGAGATGTCTGGTTGTCCTGTCCTAGTAACGAAGCCCATGGATGTACCGTGAGCTCGTGACCCTGGTGCTTCACTGTTTCGGTACCATTCCGTTTGCTCAAGCACTTGCTCCCATCATTCTACGTTAGCCATGACTGCCAAGTCTGCTAGTCAAAACAATTCACAACTGAACACTAACGGACTCAAGAACATTAGCAGAAGCAAATAGAAGCGGGATGCCATAGTAACGCAAGACTCTGAGGAAATGTTGCTCTATTAAAGGGAAAGTTGATTTCCAAAAATAAAAATCTGCATAAACAGATGGACTTCGCATACTTGAAATATCTCTCAATGTACAACAAGCTTCTACTCTCATTTTTCCATAGTCCCATTATCGTAATACCTTGACTTTGGCTAAAACGTAACTAGCTGTCCAGTGTGAGAACGAGTGGGTGAGAGTATTTGGTGGGGAGTTGTTACATTAGGGTTTCTAAAATTAGGTGATCAATTTTAGGACCAGCAACAGTAAAACCAGTCAATAGTTTACAATAAATTTGGACTTGGTGCTAACAAATATTAACGTAACCTGTAACGACAGGAAAAAACTCACGTTTACTCTGTTTCTCATTTCCCTCATCTTTTTACTTGTAATGATCAATCACCAATCGGCAAATAAACATTTATTGCAGTGGATCTTAATCTTTTCATGTTCCAGGCAAACTGTAAACTACTAGAACTTTGGGGGGGGGTCATCCTTGGAGATATTAAGTCACCATAGCACATAAGTGATAATTAAATTTTTGAGTCCACTATAGTAGAGGAACAGCTCAGTGTCTGTTCCTGTAAATGTAATCACACTTTCTTACAAATCATGTTATCACCTTTCAACTGTGTGTCACTGAAAATAGCTGTTTATTGCCACATGAACATTTCTTGGTATTTAGAAGGCAAATTCCTGCAGGCTTCAGCCATTGTAGCTTCTTAGCGTTTTTGCCCAGGGTTTGATAAATAGCACAGGTCAGAACCACCCATGTGAGTGTCGACCAGATACAAACCCTGTCATGAGAGCCATGCGCTCATATACTCTCCTACTGTGCTGACAGAGAGAATCCTATTTCAGAGGACATTCTCCAGCACCCTGATGGACAAGATTAGGATGGCACTCAGACGTGATCGTAATAGAGGGTGCGACATGGCCCCTTGGGGGCATCTTTAAGACAATTGTACTAGAGAGTGTGGCTTAGGAAACCATCCTTTATTTTCTGTCAAAGCCCTTCCTTGGTGCATAAGAGCTTTCTGAGACCCAGACAGAAGGCCACTGAAAGAGGAGGTCCGCGTTTCCGGTCTGAAGTGCTGGAGACCACGTGCACCAGAGACCAGATGTGGCACCGCGGCCCAGAGGAAGGATGCAAAAGCTAAAGGGATCATGGGGCTGAGAGGCTGAGAACTGGAGATAGGCGTGGCTGCTGGCTGATGAGAGATCAGTGAGTGTAGCCTTCCTGTCTGCTGATCCTGACTTGTGGTAACCTTTAACTTCCCTAATAGGCCCTCTTAGTCATGAGTTCTCCGTGGTCACTGCACACAACTAGTGAATCCCGCATAGTGTGAAGGTGGTGAGGGAGGAGCAGTTGAGAAAAGAGGAGGCGAAGAGGGATGGACCGTGGAGACTTGTTTGATCTTTCTTCAGGCACAAGGGAAGCTGCAGGAGGTCAGAGATGGTTTCTGTGTTTATTGTATTATCTTTAGTTTAAATACTTTTGAATATGGATCAACCCATTTTTAATGATGAGAAGCACAGTCACGTCTTAACAATACTACTATGTTTTTGCAGGCCCAAAGCACTAGTAAGAGAAAGAAGGGAATCCGGAGGGAGTACAGGATGAAAGATCTAGGCAAAAAGAAGCGCGCCAGAGCCAGTGATTTAATTTAGAATTCATTTAGGGATCTGCATCACCATTTTTTTATATAATTTGCCCTTTTTTGTGATTTGAAATTTATTTAGTTTAATTTGATTCTTCTAGCTTTGCAATCCATATTTAATATATTTATACTAAGCTAAGTGAAATGTATAGGGTTCAAAGTCATGCCAGCAGAGAAATGATCTAAACAAATGGATTTGCATTTCATTTCATGGAGACAAGGAAAACATAACTGTAGTAGAAACCATCAGCTATTTTAAATAAGAGCTTGTGGAAGAGGAAGCATATGAATCCATCGTGACCCCTTTATAGGCTGGTTTCAGCTAGCATCTACCATCCCTCCAGGAGCTTTTTACAGTGTCCCAGTCCGCTGTCAGAAGTGTCATGGCAGTCATCCTTGCTGTCAGCTCCCCACTCAGATGACTGTGTGACCCCACGCAAGGGGAGTGCTTAATGAAATTGTGGGGGGATGGATCTATTGGATGGAGTAAGATATGGCTCTATATAAAAAATAATAATAATATATAACAACAACAAGGGTTCGGGGTGGGGGAGGGTAACAGGGAGCTGATATCAAAGTGTTCAAGAAGAAAGGAGAGGTTCTGGACTGATTGTAGCCGCGGTCGCACAAGTATGCATCTCTATTGGGAATACGGAATGTTAAGACATGTGTAAGAGCCCCCAATAAAATGATGAACAACGATAACAACATGAACCTGTTTTTGCTTTAAAAATAATAGATGTGCCCTGTACCTAAAGTTATAGTGATGTACATATTTTGGTCAAAATTATGAAGAACTTTCCAGAATGTAAAATTGTCCTAGCATGAAACAAATGCCCCAGAAGGCAATGGAAATCTTAGAAGTTTTCAATCAGATGAGGAAAGTTGACTAGTTAAAAGTGGCTTACTGGAGGACGATAGCCCGCTCTGAACAGCCAGTGGACAGAGTGGACAATATGGCTGATCCCACTATGAGACATGCCATCCCTTGATGGCCCAGGGCCCTAAGGGGGACAACACTGGAGACTCAGGGCCAGGACTGGCCCAGACTGACCCTGTGACACTGAGGCAAACCACTAAAAGCATGTGGCAGAGCAACCGTGGGAGCAGAGCAGAGATTCCCTGAGGAGAGTACAAAGGACAGACTCTGGGGCCAGAGCATGATACCCCATTGGACCTGACTGAAGGACATGCCTAGAGATCAAAAATCAGACCTTGGTCTATTTACAGATTTTTCTTTCTTTTTTTTAAAAAAAATTCTCTTTTAATTAATTTATTCTTCTATGGGTAATTGGTTTACTTTCTGTTGTCATAGCTGTGTTCTCACTCATCACCTATCTTGCAATTATTTGATTTTTGGTGCATATTATTATCTCTACAGAACTATCTAGATAAGATAGACTGGATGAATAGTCTGGAGGAGAAAACAATGGGACCAATGGTTCCGGGGGGCACACAGGAGAGGGGGAAGAGGGGGCAAGGAGGTGGTGTTGACCAACCCAGGGACAGGGGAGCAACAAGTGATCCAAAATCAGTAGCAAGGAGGGTGTGAGAGGCCTGGTAGGGATTCAGCAAGGGCAACGTAACCGAGAGAAATTACTGAAACCCAGATGAAGGCTGAGCATGGTAGTGGGACAAGAGGAAAGTAAAAGGAAATAGAGGAAAGAACTAGGTGACAAAGGGTATTTATAGAGGTCTGAAGACTGGAATGTACATATGTAAATATATTTATATGAAGTAGGGAAACATCTATGTGCATATATTTATAGGTTTAGTATTAAGACAGCAGATGGACATTGGGCCTCCACTCAAGCACTTACTCAATGGTGCCTGGCTATCAAAAGATATAGCATCTGGGGTCTTAAAGGCTTGAAAATAAACAAGCAGCCATCTAGCTGAGAAGCATCAAAGCCCACATGGAAGAAGCACACCAGCTTGGCTGACCATGAGGTATAGAAGGGACCAATTATTAGACATCGAAATCTAAAAATCACATAAGTGGGTGCCCACCTTCCTGATATGATCACTGAGGACAAACGTGTGCATAAGCAAATGTAGTGAAGAAAGCTAATGGTGCCTGGCTATCAAAAGATATAGCATCTGGGGTTTTAAAGGCTTGAAGATAAACAAGCAACCATCTAGCTCAGAAGCATCAAAGCTCACATGGAAGAAGCACACGAGCCTGTCTGACCACAAGGTGCAGAAGGGACCACTTATCAGACATTAAAGAACTAAAAATCATATCAATGGGTGCCCACCTCCCTGATACGATCAATGAAGACAAATGTGTGCACAAGCAAATGTGGGGAAGAAAGCTGATGGTGCCCAGCTATCAAAAGATATAGGGTCTGGGGTCTTAAAGGCTTGGTGATAAACAAGTGGCCATCTAGCTCAGAAGCAACAAAGCCCACATGGAAGAAACACACCAGCCTGTGTGACCATGGGCTGTCGAAGGGATCAGGTATCAAGCATCAAGGAACACAAAATCATATCATTGAAAATGTGGGTGAGTGCAGAGTGGAGACTCAAAGCAGCCCATTGGCAGCCAACCGGACACTCCTTACTGAAGGGTTGTGGGGAGGAGATGAACCAGTCAGGGTGCAGTGAAGCCATGGTGAAACATATAACTTTCCACTAGTTCTTAAATGTTTCTCCCCCCCCCCACCCCCACTATCATGATCCCAATTCTACCTTACAAATCTGGCTAGACCAGAGGATGTACATAGGTATAGAGAGAAACTGGAAAGACAGGGAACCCAGGACAGATGACTCCTTCAGGACCAGTGGTGAGAGTGATGATGCCTGGAGGGTGGAGAGAATGTGGGGTAGAAAGAGGGAACTGATTACAAGAATCTATGGATAGCTCCTCCCTGGGGGAGGGACAGCAGAGGAGAAGGCAGGGGGAGACATCAGACAGTGTAATATATGACAAAATAATAATAATTTATGAATTATGAAGGGTTGATGAGGTAGGGGGCAGTGGGGAGGGAGGAGGAAAATGAGCAGCAGATATTAAGGGCTCAAGTAAAAGGCAAATGTTTTGAGAATGATGATGGCAACAAATGTACATATGTTCTTGATGCAATGCATGTATGTATGGATTGTGATAAGAATTGTATGAGCCCCAATAAAATGATTAAATTTAAAATTTTTACATGAATCCTAAAATAATATACATAGAATGTACTCTAAATATTTAAATTTAAAATAAACTGGTTGGTTCCTTAAAAAAAAAAGAATGGATAGGCTACGTTCACATGGGAGGAGCACACCATCCTATATGATTCAAGGATTGTAAATGATACAATCCAAAATCAGTGGAGGGAATTATATTAGTGCTTAAATTCTGAGCACTTGGATTTCAGAAGGCCATAGATGACAGTGAAAACTTAGTAAGGTTGCAGAATCCCCAAGTGGATTAAACCTCCCCTGAGCTCCCAGCGATCATTGATGTCAGACAGAGTGCATTGGAAAGTAGATCACTGCAGATAGAATCAGGTTAAAATTCAATAGCTTACTTTTTCCTTTCCTTTTTGACCCATTTATAACTTGTTTCAGTTTTTGTTATTTTCTGCTTTCTTTTGGATTCAGTTTTTTTTTAAATAGGTTTTCTTAAGATGAAAGCTAGGATAGGTAAATTTAAAGAGACAGCAACTGCATTAATAATTCCTTAGGGAAGGTTAGAAGGTAATTGGTGCTGATAATAATGGCCTGTATATGTCAGGAGGGGGTCTGTCACAGTATGTCGGTATGTCGTCGTTCAGTTGCCCATCGTCCACTCAGGGCCGTGCCTGCCAGTTAAAAGTGTGCTCTGAGAAAATCCAGTGACGTGGGTTTCTGTCCTTTCCGTGTACTCTCTAGTGAAAACCAGCCTCATGGGGGGTGGGAGGGGGGTGCTGGCAGTTTGGTCCCAGGGTTTGTCGGTTTCCAAGCAGGGTCTAATTCAGCAGTGGACACAGGGACCAAATGCCAATAGTCTATTGCGTCCGTCAGGACTCTTGGTGAATGCGTCAGGCCGCTATTAATTGTGAATGAAGCATGTAGATTGAGAGGGTGAATTTGTAAAGGCAGAAATGTTTCTGAAGGATTCACCATGAGACCATAGTTTGGTGAAGTAGATAATGGAGTAAGGTCATATATATGTGTATATGTTCTTTTGTACATTTTCTGATAGTTCAGCGACCGAGAGACAGCGTCCAAGTCGGGGAGGCAGGCTCGGCTGCCTCCTTGTAGTCCCAAGTAGAAGAGCTTGAGCTTACCCTCACACGCATCGCCTTCGTCGCCCTGTCCTCTCCCAAACGGCAGGTTTAGGGAACAGCTTCCTTTCCGATAAAAGGTTACCTGCTCCCCCAAAAGGCATATCATGTACTCTCCCAATAGACTCTGTTCCCAGCAGTCAGTCAATGGACACCCAGAAATAATACTTTGCTGCATAATTTTTTCTTTTTCATAGCGTGCACATCCATGCAATCAGAGTTAAACTTGCTGAGTATTGCTAAAATGATATAATGGTAATGAAATTGAATCGTCCCCCCCCAAAAAAAAAGAAAAACAATGATATCAAATTTATTGTGATTATGTTTTCACAATGCTTTTTAATATATTTAAAAGATTG
Organism: Tenrec ecaudatus; assembly: GCF_050624435.1. Taxonomy (NCBI): domain Eukaryota; kingdom Metazoa; phylum Chordata; class Mammalia; order Afrosoricida; family Tenrecidae; genus Tenrec; species Tenrec ecaudatus. Next base: position 55,989,779 of record NC_134542.1, read on the forward strand.
AATGTATGATATGTAAATTATATGTCAATAAAATGGTCAAGTGAAAAAAGAGGGCACTATATCAGATAATAGTTGGAGCACCAAGTCTATATGAAAATGTTAATATTTACCTAATTTCTACTTACAACATAGCACATACATATGGTTTAACAGAATGTAAGATCCTTTAACTCCTTTTTCTTACATTGTAAAATACATATTATTCTATACAACCTAAAACCCATGGCCACAGAGTTGATTCTGATTTATAGATACTCTTTACATGGCTCTGAGACTGTACATTTCTATTGGAGCAGACTGGTTTATCTCTCTCTGCTGCAGCAGCTGGTACGTGGGAACTCGCCCACCTTGTGATTAGTGGCCCCAGGCCTAACCCATAGCACTCCTAGGGCCCCTTGTATATTATTCTGTAGTTCAAAGAAAGTAAGTGGTGAGTAATTTTAGGATCACTGAAATTCTTTACCAAAAAGAGTGCAAATTACAATACCCCTTTATGTGATATAAAGGTAGAATGATGTTAAAGTATATTAGTCAGAGAAACGGCAGTGTTAGCAGAGAGAATTTAGGTGTAATCTTATGCCAAATTGTCTTGAAATGTCAAAGTAAACCCAAGGCATATCTTTCTGTTTGTGGTAAGATCCCAAGAAAATAATCCAGTATAAAAAGTCTTCTACCTCTGAGTGGGCGTGGCATGCTGGCCCCTCTCCCCAACCTGTAGGCTTAGTATTGTCCTCTGTAGCACATGCCTCTGGGGTGGAGTGGGGGGCGGGGTCAGCCTGGCTCTCGTTGGGGCCACCCTCCATGCCCACATGGAAGCAAACCATGAAGGAAAAAGAGAGAGTGAGGGTCTAAACCCCGTATCAGCACACCAAGCCCTGAAAACATCTCTGCACAGAGCTGCTAAGGCACACAGAGGACTGGAGGGCAGACAACAGCTCGAGACATGATGCCCCCTCACTGGAGCAGACAGTGACAGAGGACAATACTGGGGACACACAGCAGTGAGTTAGTCCGCCCTGAACCCCCCACAGTGGGACAAACCAGGAGGGGAAACTAACAGATCAGCAATGGGAGAAAAGCAAAACCACAGAGCTCCCGAGGAGCCCCCAAAATAGACTGGAAGGCAGGAGGATCAGTTCCCAGAATCCCCCAGGATCAGTGGGGACAGAGTCATAAGGGTAGCGAACAAACCTGGAATTATGTATACTTTTTTGTGTGTTTTTAAAATTTTTTTGCTAGTTATTATTACTATACCTTTACTTTTTATTCAATCTTTTGTTTTCTTTTGGTTTTGTCTCCATAATTGTTGGTTTTCCTACCTATATAAAGTAGGCATGGGAAGCAAGCTGGAGGAGAAAGCAATAGGACCTATGGTTCCAGAGGGACTTGTGGGGAGGAGGAGTTGGGAGAAGGGACCACTGTATAAGCAATACCACAGACAAGGTAACAACTAGGGAATTAAAATCAACAATGAGAAGGATGTAGAGACCTGGGGGTGTCGGAGCAACAGCAATCTAGTTGAGGGAAATTACTAAGAGGCAGAAGTAGGGGGAGTGTGATGGTGGGGTAGAAGGAAGGTAAAAGGAAACAGAGGAATGCTCTAGGAAGCAAAGCTTATGGATAGAGGTATAAACATAGGTGTGTACATATGTAAATACATTAATCCATAAAAATAGAGCCATTGGACTTTGTACATATATTTATATGGCAAGACACTGAGGTAGTGGACACACTTTGGGCCTCTGCTCAAGCCCTGCCTCAACGCAAAAACACTTTGTTCTAACAACCTGGCATTCTGTGATGCTCACCTTTTCTGCACAATCGCTGAAGACAAAATGGGTGCAAAGCAAATGTGGTGAAGACAGCTGAAAAGATTAGCATCTAGGGTGTTAAAGGCTTGAAGTTAAACTAGCAGCCACATAGCAGAGAAGCAACAAACCCACATGGAAAAAGCGCACCAACCTATGCAAGCATGAGGTGTTACCAGGATCAGGTGACAGGCACCAGAAGACCAAAAACAAACAAACAAAGCATATTAATGAGAATGAGGGGGATCGGGGCAGAGACCCAAAACCCTTCTGGGTTACTTAAGGGGACATCCATTGTCACAGAAAGGTCACAAGGAAGGGAGGAGTCAACCAGGGCACGGTATAGCACCAATGAAAGGCACAATATTCCTCTGGTTCCTTGAGCTTTCCCCACCCCCACTCTCATGACCCAGTCCTGCCTCTCAGAGCATGTACACAGGTACAGATAAGAGCTCATAACACAGGGAACCCAGGACAGATGACGCTCTCAGAAAGAGAAATGGAATAGCCATAGCAGGAGGGCAGTAGGAAGGTGGGGTGAGAAGGGGAGGAAGGGGAACCAATTGAAATGATTGACACATAACCCACACCCTTCCCACCTCCCCCACCACCAGGGGGACGAACAAAAGAAACTGTGGAGGAAGGGAGACAGCACTCAGTATAAGATATGAAAATAATAATAATAATATATAACTTACCAAAGAATCACGAGGGTGGGAGGGGGAGAGAGGGAAAAGAGAAGAGCTGATACTAAGGGCTCAAACAGAAAGAAACTGTTTAGAAAATAATGATGGCAACATATGTACAAATATGTTTGATATGATTGGTGTATGGATTGTTTTAAGAGCTGGAAGAGCCCCCAAATTTATCTTTTTAAAAAGATGTTCTACTATAGTTGCGGATGATTTAAAAGCAACACTGATTTTAACCTTGATTGACTAGAATTTAATATAAGTGAAAGACTTACTAAAATAGATCATCAGTATCGATTGACAAAATTGCATTGTAAAGGTGATTTTCAGACAGATAGTAGTCTCATGTCCCCTGCCATGCGGAAATTACCTGAAGGCAGTGGTAGCTTGCAAATGTTTTAATGAACAACATTCCTAAGAGTCCAAGGAAACCAAATGAAAGTGCAGAGAGGGAGTAGCAGTTTGGGGAGAGGATGAAAGAGGGGTGATAGGACCACAAGATTTGACTCCTGTGTCACACAATGATCCTATGTCTTTACATCACTCTTCTGGGTTGAAGATGTGGTTTTAAGGACCAGTATGTATTGAGCAAGGAGCTTAGCAGTAGGAAGGTATCTGGAGCCAAAGTACCTTTCTTCCACTGTAACTAGGTAGTAGCAAGTCTTGGCCAATTGCTATAGCTTTCACATGATCCACTGAGTAGCCTTGACTTTTCTCCCTGTCTGGACAGCGCATCGCAGAACCATAATGCACATCACTGACGGGTGGCGCATTTAAGGATGACATTGAGATTGCATGATTTTTATAATAGACCTGACCTTTCTACATCTATCTATAAATAACACTTTTGTTTTTGCCACCATTTTAAAATTTTGTGTTCCATTTTTCTTTTTATCTATAAGGTATCTTACAAGTAGCTAACTTATTTTCTGTTTGCATTGAACACATAAAAATTTTACCTGTTTCACAAGTTAATCCCTTGCTTGCTTTCTGTTTCTAACATGAATTTCATCCATTTTATTGTTTTCTTGTTTCTATATCTCAGAGTTGAGTATTCTAAAATATTAAACGAATGCACATTGCAGTCCCAAGGAGAAGGAAGTAAAAAATAAGGGTTAAAAGACATATTTCCATTTCTGCTTTAACCTGGCACTAGGGGTCCAGTAGCATACATTTATGGACTTATTCCACGAAAAGATATGTCTACACATAGATGGGTCTCTATGATAAGGGGTAGTTGCAGACAAGTTCTCTCAGAAACGTGCTTATGTTCATCTTATTTAAAAAGAAATCTAATTAAAAATGTGGTTTTTGAGGGAATCGACTGGTACAGTGAAATTCAAGGCAGAGGTTCAAGGTCAGCTCAAAAGTTTATGGCAACTCTTGTTTTAGATTCCAAAGAGGTAATCTTGATAGATTTTCTCAAAGGATATAAGATTACCACTGGGCCTTATTATGAAGTGGTCTGAAGAAAATTGAAACCCCATTGCTGAAAACGAGGCCCTGCAGGAAGGATTTAAACTCACTGCCATCAAGTCAATGCTGACTCAAACAGCCCTGTTGGACAGAATGGAACCGCCTCTGTGGGTCTCCAAGGCTGTCCATCTTCATGGGAACAGGAAGTCTCATCTGCTGCTTTCGAACCCCCGACTTTGAGGTTAGCAGCCCAATACTTCTTGGGAAGGCTTAGGGAGATGGAAATAATCACTTTAAGAAGCATATCCACTTAGATGGAGTATATTTTAAGAAACGATTGCCTTACATTTTTATGTTAAGCAAAGGTTTCTATGATTTGGAGCAATGCTTTTTGAATTACTCTAAGATCTTATGTGACAAAAATAATCAGAACAATGCTGCCGGAAGTAATTCATCCACATCATTTAATATTTAGGTTTAATCTGTTATTTCATTATTCTGAATGAAATTCCAACATGAATAATTGGAATTGAAAAGTGCTACAAGAATTTCAGCTAACATATGAGCCTGCTATTTCAAACCATGTAATACAGGCACCTGACTCTGATGAACATTTTTGTTATGAAAATTTATGAAAATACAAATCTCCTTCTTTAAATTTTGAAGTTTCTAAATTGTGTCACTTCTTTGGGGGTACTTTTGGCCTTGATTTGCAGAATGAATACATGTTCTTCTAGCTAACCCTTCACATGGTGTTATGAAGAGTTGGATTCTAGTGTGAAGTCTGCCACTAGCTGCCTAAATCTAAATACAGCTCTCACATTTGGATTATGAAAATGCTTTGAAGAAAAAATATTAGCAAAAGTAAATGTCTTGTACAATTAAATACTTAACATTTAAATGATGCTTAGGTGTTTAGAAATCACTTCCTTTTATTGATTGATACAGTGAGGCTGGAAAGGGAGCGGGTGTTTGAATGAGATAGAATATAACATTTCTACTTTATCACTCACTAATTGTAGACACTGGGTGGAATGACAAGAATCCATGAAGTTTAACTGCGCCCGAGCCTGCTCCCACTGCGTTATTTCTCACTGATAGGGACCCTGTGGGGCAGAGTAGAATCGGTCCATCAAGTTTCTCAAACGATAGCTCTTTCTGGGGTCTGACAAGCTCATCGATCTGCCGTGAAGCAGCTGGTGGGTTGGAACTGCTTACGTTTGCATTAGCAACCTAATGCTTAACCCATTGCCCCACCAGGGATCCTTGTTTTAGGAGAGTAAAGAATCGTGATGGTTGTACCTGCCTTATTCAGCTCAACCATTTTCCAAGTTACTTGCGCAATGCCCGTACTGCTACTATTTAAAGATAAAGAACTGAGAGCCAGGGAGGTTAAGTGGTTTGCTCAACTGACAATTCATAACTTGAAGATCCTGGATGTGTTTACAAGTCTAGGGATTTTCCTCTGAGAATCAGCTGAGTTCAGGGTTGCATGATGTCTTACATGGGCTCTTAGGTACTTTTGTCTTCCTCATTAAGGGAAAAAAGCTTCATAATAATAATAATAATAGTAATAAAAATACATTAAAATGGATCTGGACCGGACTCATTATATCTATTATTACTATATTCAATTATCTTATGAATTTATGGAAAAGTGAAATGTTTTCACAGATCTCTGGCTGTATTGTAGGCCCCAGTATTGCGCTTCCTGGGTCTCAGAAAAAAAACAAAACAAAAGTTTCCTATAATGAGATTTATTAAATAGGTCCTTCTGCTTTTATGTTTGGTCTTGTACTTCTGAGCGTGGTCCAGTGAGGTATAACAGCCCCCTCGGATCGCTGCTCGTCCACCAAGCTAGATTAATCTGGGATACCTGCCAAATTCTATTGCCTCACTCTTTGTGAGTGATAGATGAGATTATACAAATATAAACAACCATGATAAAAAGTGAATACTTTAAAGCATGTAAGATACAATCATTCTTCCAAGTCAGACAATGAAATCTATGATTAATACCAAACGAACTTGTACTAGGAAATATTACAGTATTTCATCAAAACGGCTTCAGAAACAGTGTCAAAGAAGGGTCCGGCAAGAGTTGACTCAGGAACGGGGAAAGAACTGGAGGTGAGAGCCATGCATTGTCAATGTCCAATTTCTGGGGACAATCCCTGCGTTGAAGCCGGGGGACTTGTGTAGTGCTTCATTCACAGCACAGTAAAATGTGGGACAGCCAGAGCCTGTGTTAAATAGAAACCTGTCAGAGAAGGAAAGTAAAGAGATTTTCCACTAAAATGAGTGACAGAAGTGTGGTAAAACTATATCCACCAATGATTAAAATGTGGCAGGACCTAGAAAACATGACACAAATGAAAATAGCCAAGCCCACTGTCACTGGTGAATTTTTATTGATAGTGATCCCACCTAGGGTTTCCGAGGCTGCAAATCTTGACGGGAGCAAGTAGCCTCATATTTCACCCTGGGAGCGGCTGGTGGGCTTGAACCACTGATCTTGCTTGCAGTTAGCAATCCAACACCTGAGTTCTGATACAGCACTACCAAGTCTCCTGAAGAGAAATGAGGCAGTCCTGACAGATTTCACCTCCCACGGACTCTATATAATTTAGGAATTTAGGGCTTACACTTTATAAAATTATCAGACTATCTTATCTTCATGAAACAAAACTAAATATGAAATGTGAAAATGACATTGCCTGGCAATCCAAGACAAATGTACTCGTCTTTGGGTAATTTGTGGTGTGGTATGACCATATGGATTTCCTTAGGCAAGGCAGTTCAGGAATGCAGGCTTTAAGAAGATCATGGGAAAGTGATGCCTGTAACATTTGCTCTGGGTACTTTTCTTGACTTCTGGTGTTTTATTCTCAGCTGCAATAAACCTCTGTGACATAAAATCCTATGCAGATTTTTAATAATTTACAAGTGGTCAGCAGTTCAAAACCATCTGCTTCTCCGTGGGAGATAAATGTGACTTTCTATTCTCATAAAGAGTTACAGTCCTGGAACCTAAAGGGGCAGCTCTCCCCTGTCCTATAGGGTTGCTATGAGTCGGTATTAACTCAAGGACGCTGCATTGAGTGACTATCCTGACATGGATCAAACAACTAAGAAATCACGTCAATCCTCTGCTTGTCCTCATGAAGAAATCATTGAAGAAATGCATGCTAAAGCAAAGTGTGGTGAATAAATCAGAAAGAACAGCATTGGGCCCTTTTAAGGCTTGTCTTCAATCAGGTCATCTAAGGGAAGCAGCAACTAAATCCATATGGAAGAAGCCCAGCAGGATTGTAAATAACAAAATCCAAACCAAAGAGACCGAATGGTGTCAGAGATTAAATTATGCAGACCCAATTTGCAGAAGGCTGCAGATAACAGTTGGAGCCCCAAATCCATGTTCAGGGTCTCCACATGGAGTAAGCCTCCAACGAATCCCCTCTCACTGTGGTCCAGGGATGTGAACAGCCCCCACTGTGAGACAGAGCATTGTGAAGCCAATTGTGACTGTCTGCCATCAAGTCAATAGTGACTCAGTGACCCCTGTGGGTTTCTGGGACTGTAACAGTTTACGGGAGTAGAAAGCCCTGTTTTTCTCCCAGGGAGCTGCTGGTGGTTTTGAACTGCCAACCATAGAGATAGTGGCCCAATGCTTGACCACTGTAGCCCAAGGCTCCATAGCAGATGTAGTTTGCTTAAAATGCAATGCCTTATCATTTGATCTCCCTTTGACCCATTCTACAGTTGTTTCCGTTTTGAATATTTTCTGCTTTCTTTTTGATTGAGGTTTTTCTATGCTTTGTCTAGAAATTGTTGCAAGATTTTAATTTTTTTCTTCCTGTTTGTGTTTTGTATGATTTGCTGTATATGAAATCCACATAAGATAGGTCTATAGCGACAGTAACTGGATTGATGATTGCCAAGGGATGTGGCAGGAGAGGACAGGGGAGGAGCTAACATTGAATAAGAGGGAAATGTTCTGAAATTAATTGTGGGGATAACTGCAAAAATTCTCTTAATATGTTTGAATGGTTCAAGTGTATGATATGTGAAGTACATGTCAATAAAACTATTTTTTGAAAATTACACTGACACTCTTTCTGATATATAAAAAGACAAAACGAGGGAAATGCACGAGTAGCAGTATTAGACATCTAATCCCTCAGTCTCAGAAACCCAATTGTGAACAGAAAAAATCATTTATATAAATCACTTAGATGTTAGCTGAAAAGGTATATATTTGTTGTATCAAAAAGTACTCTTATATAGTCTCTCAATAAAATTCTTCAAGTACAGAATGGAAGGGCTTATTGTCATCATTTATAAGAAGCTTTAACTAGACGATTTTTGTTTGCTCATCTTATTTTCCCTTTCTTTTCTTTTCTTTATCTTTTTAAAAAAATCAATTGAATAGCTTAACTCAGATGGAATGTATTTAAATATTATTTCATATGGATCCTGGTTATCATCAATTTCCAACCAAAGAAACCAACTGCCTCCAAGTGACTTAGGTAACATTTAACTTACATTAGTAAACTATTTAAGAGTTTGGGAAGAAGTTGTGTCTAAGTTTCCCAAAGACCTACTCCTATGTGTTCAAACTGTTAATTTGTCCAGGAAAATGCACAGCTTCATGTAAGAAAACTGTAATTGGATATGGAAAGAAGAAATGTGAGAGATAAGGGGGAGGAGGAGGAGGAAGAGGAGACAGAATAACCAAAAGCAGCGTTGCAAATTTGTTAAGAACAAAGACTAAGGCACCAGATGACCTTGCTTTGAATTACAGTCTCCTCAATTACATAACAGATACTTATTATCTGTCTCTCTGCCTCAGTTTCTTTAGCTTTAGATGTTGGATCATAGTAAAACTTCAAAGGGTTTTAATGAGGATCAAATGGGTTAATCATAGCTTCCCAAATTTATTTGGCCTACTGCTCCTTTTTTCAGGAAAAAGAACATTTTTCAACAGCTCCCTAGCAATTGAAAGTTATTGCAGGCCAGTCCATAATCCGTGATAAAGTGTGGGTATCTGCTTTTGCCACCCCCACCCCTCACCCCAATCATTCCAGTGCTCCCCAGGGGGTGGCATGGCCCACTTTGCAAAGCGCTGTATTAATGCTGTAAAAGGGTGAGAACCATGCCTGGTATTAGCTAGTGACCGTGCCCCCGTGGTGTAATGGGTGTAATGGTGTATGTGTGGGATTACTAACTGCACAGTCAGCCATTTGACTCAACCAGTCACTCAGGGGCACTTGGACTCTACCTTATGGGTTTGCTATGAACTGGAATCAACTGGATGGAAGTGAATTTGGCTTTTGGTTTAGTGGCTAAATACCTCTACCATCAAGGAACTAACTCATCATGCAGTAGGAAGCCAGCAAAATGCATACACATCTATAATATACAGCAATAAAGAGCAGGATAGGAATCATAACAATGTGCTAGGGGAAAGACAGAGATGAAAAACAAGCCATGATGATTAGACAGAGGCGATAGGGAGGTGCAAGAATGTGACCCCAGAACAGTAAGTACAAAGGAGAGGAGACTAATTCTGATTAGGTGACACGAGGTGGTGCATCACTCCATAGAGAGAAGTTTGGCCTTGGCCCCTGGTTTCTGAGAGACAAGTTTTGGGATTTCTTGAGTAATGGAGGTGCCTTCTGATACCCCTGTGAGGTAGGTGTTGGGGTTCTCACCACAAGTCAGCAATGCAAGCCCACTAGCAGCTCTGTGAGAGAAAGATGAAAGCTATTGCTTTTGTGCAGATTTGGTTTTCGAACCTTTCTACAGGGTCATTATGAGTCGCAATCGACTGGATGCCAGTGCTTTTTGTTATTGTTGTTGCTTTTGTTTTATTATCGAAACCTAGAGATTATACCCCAGGGTTTGTGCTAAGCCCGGTACCACCTCACGTATTACTTCAGTTGACTTTAGGGACGGAGTAGAGCATGGTTCCTTCATGCCCAGGCACTGACTGACAGAGAAGCTCCAGGTGTTTTCTGGATGATGGAAGAAGACATTGGTCCACATAGGAAGGTAGCACAACCTCTTTGGGACTTGGAAACTCCACATCAGGAACACTCCCAGAACTCACGCTATGCACCTCTTTCTTTTAGTTAATCTGATTGGTTTCCCTTTTGTTAAAGTAATAAATCTGTACTCAGAGTATCATATCCTTAATTATTTCTGTGAATTATTTTATTTCAAAAAGACCAAATCCAAAGGAAGTCAAAAGGAGGCCCTCTAGCTTGCAGCTAGCTTTCTGGAGGGGTAGAAGAGACCCTGATTTTCAGTCAGCAGGTCAGAAAGGAAGGGTATTGTGAGGACTCCTGGTTACACGGGTGCCTGTTTTTCAACAGTCTGAAGGATGGTATACTCTCAGCTTCTGGGATATGGAGTCGTTCCAACTGGCTAGGGTCAGAATAAATGTCCCATAGGCAGCTGATGTCAGAGATGATTGAAAAATGGTGATGTAGGGATTTGATTATTTCTCAATTTGAGGAATTATATCTTGGTTTATCTTTGAAAATAGACTGGACAACACTTCAAAGAGGAGGTTACTTAGAAAGATACTAAAGTTTTAGAAAGCATAGGGAGAAAGGGACGTAAGTAAAGGTTTAGGAGTTGAACATATAAGGACAAGTAAAACAAAAATGTATAGCTTGGGGTTCCAGTTCATACGCCATGGGTTTATTTCAAACCAAGCTTGTTTAGCTATGTCTCCATAATCCATGCATGGCCGCATTCTCAGGAAGACTCTGTTACACATTGGACTGGTAACCACAGGACAGTGGTTCACATCTACCAACTGCCCCATACAAAGAAGATGGGACTGCTTCCATGATGGTTTCTAGTCTCAGAAGCCCTGCAGAGAGTTGTAACCAGAATTGACTTGCTGGCAGTAGTTGTGAAAGTGGGTGGTTTCATTAGAGTGCCTTAAAAAAAAAAGGAGAGAGCGTGTGTGTGCAATTTGGGGAAAAAAGACTTTTGAGATCTAAAATGATTTTTTAAACAAAACTCAACTGGATATCTTCCTATGTCATTGAAGCTTTGCAACAAGTTAGCAGGAATGTAGCTTCACATAAAATTACTGGTTTAGGTCAATCAAGCATTTTACAGAAAGTCAGGAAGAACATTTCTAATGGACATGTGTTCTCAGTTACTAGAGCAGAGGGTGGCCAGAAATGCAATAGACTTGGTTCACTTAAAAAAAAACAGAATATAAAAAAGACATGATATTAACTTTCAAGGATACCCAAATTACCATTTTAATATGGTATAAATTGAAGACCACAGAACTCTTTGGAGGCCTGGTAGGGAAATGCAAAACCTGTATTCAGAAATATATAGATTTACCTGGAGGATATGCCAGAAAGCCATAGCTTTATATTAGGTATATCCTGAAAAGAGTTGAGAGCAGGAACACAAACAGATATTTAGACACCAGGGTTTATTGCAGCACTATTTACAATAGCCCAAAGATGGAAACAATCTACATGCACAGCAGAAAATGCATAAACAAGTGCGGTGGAACACTACTTAGAAATAAAGTCCAAATGAATGCTGCAATTGAATAACCTTGGGAGCACCATGCTGAGTGAAAGGACAGATGCTGTATGATCTCACTTATATAAAAATGAGGAGCTGATACCAAGGGCTCAAGTAGAAAGAAAATGTTTTGAAAAAGATGATGACAACGTATGTACAGATGTGTTTGACACAATGGATATAGGTATGGGTTGTGATAAGAGCTGAAAGAGCCCCCAGTAAAGTAAAATTAATATTAAAAACCAAAAACATCTAGATTAGGTTAATGTATAGAGGTTAAAGTCTATTCATGGTAAATTGGTGCAGAAAGGAGGAAGAGAGAGCAATTTCCTGTTTAGGGGATATTCAACTGAAGTCCAAAGTAATAAAAGTGTTTGGAAATAGTGGCTGAGATTACACAACCTGATGAATGTATTAATGTCAACAATTTAAAAGAAAAATGATTGATAACATGTTTCTTGGGGCAGATGATTAAATAGAAGGGGATAAGGCGGGCAAAGAATCAGACCATCAGTAATTTCATTTGGTTTCTAGCATTTAATAGATCACTTGGACATTGAAATATTTAAATAAGAGGCTAACATCATTAGGATTGTGTTTTAAGAGAAAACTGTGCAGACGGAGTGAATCAGTTCTGTCCAAAGACTAGGGGCCTTCATGGAAAAATGTTGTGAAAAAGTCACATTATTTTTGAATTCCATTTTTCCAATGGAATTGAAAAGAATTCCATTCAAAATTGAACTTTTTGAAACCCCTTCTGGACAGCTAAGAAATTCAAGACACTGTCTAGAAAAATTAGTCACCCACTAGTAACCAGAACTGCAACATCCATCACAAGGAACCAGACACGGACCAACTTCTGCCCTTAGACTAGAATTCCAGAGTCCAGACCAACGGTGAAGCTGAATCCTGCCTTGGGTCAAACTGCTGGGATTCTAGCTTCTACATTTCATAACCTACTAATAACGGTCAATTTATTTCATGTGCTTCAATTCACTGGACCCATCTTAATATTGTATAATAGAGCAATTTAAATTGAAGTTAGTTCCAGAAACCTTTTATAACATGACTTAGATTATTACAAGAGAATTAGCTATTTCCTTCAAAGTAACTTGATAAATAATGTATAAAAAATGACACTGTGATACAATTACTCCTAGAGGTGATTTATTGCTTTGGCTTAGAATAATAAAAAAGTTAGAACAAGGCACAATGGAATAGCCATCCTGTAGCCACTCTGCGTATGTATCATCTCTTCAAATACTGTTAGGGAAAATCTCAAAATGGCACTGACTTTACAAATGTTCTTTAGAGAAAGAAGCGTCTTGAGTAATTATTGAGGTTTTAATGTGGATGTAAAGAGCCTAGTGGTACAAATGGTTACGTGCAAACCTGATTATCAAGCAATTGGGGGTCCAAACCTCCCCAGCAGCTAGCTCCCTAGGAGAAAGACTTGGTCACATGCTTTCATAAAGAAAGTCAAGAAAGTCTTAAGGGTGGTTCCACTGAGTCACACAGGATCGCTTTGTGTTGGAAAAGACTCCACAACACCTTAACAACAATATGTGACCCTAAACTCCATTTCGATAGGATTTATGTTTTGCTAATTGGAATGATGTCAGTTTCAGAAACCATCAGGAAGTGCTCTGTATAAATATTGCTATTTCTCATAAGTATTTTCACCAAAGGCTTTATTGTTACTGGCTATTCCTGCTGTGATTTAGGTATCTGCCTATATAAACTAGTGGTATTCTCATTTAAGTCAAAGGGAGCTGTGGTAGTTACATAATCTCTTGTCAACTTGAAACTTAAGAGTGAAGGGGTGGAGTTTAGCCTGCCAACCAGGTTGCAGCTTGATGACCTCACCAGAGGTGCTAAAGAGATAAATATCTCACTGGAGGTGGGACAGACGCCCACTCCCTGCACAACATTCCTGCTGTCAGGACACATGGAGCTATGTGGTAGCCCTGGAGCTGGAGGAGCCGCATGGAGAATTCTGCCAGAGTTGAGATGTTTCCACTGCCATTGGACCCACAAGACTTGCCACCCACTGGCCTGTGATCTTCCTGCATTCAGTATCACTGCATGTGCTGTGTGAGTCTGAAGAGGAATTTACAGACTGGTATTGGCCATATTGGCTGATATCAGACTTATGGACTTGATCTAGACTGGGTTGGGATCTTATAAACACTCTTTGTATATTAATCTCTCTCTTATATACGTATGAGTATCTATGAATTTGTTTCTCTAGCCAACCCAGACTAATACATTGTGGTACCTTAGGAGTGGGGATTAGAGAAACAAGTTTAAAGATGGAGAGTGGGTGCCTGTTTGACCTCTGCCTCATGGTAGGTTTTCTTCTTTGGTTAGCCAGAGGTCATATATGTCCATGTGGTGTACTGGGTTGTTTTCTGGAAAGAATATGGGATGTTAAAGTTTTGATAATTTTGTTTGGTTGTAGTCTTTGGTTATTCCTGTTTGAAATGTGAAAATGAATGTTGCTAATATATATTTTGAGCTCAGAGATAGAAGTCTCCCCTTGAATTACTCAAAGCTGCTTAGTGAAAATGGCTGACAGAAGGTCAAATGGCTGTCGGAAAGCCTGGCTCTGGCGTGGTGCTGTCAGAGGCCTAATCCCATATTTTGTATCCATAGAATATTTTAGATAAGCATTATGCTAGATAGGTAAGGATTGAACTTGACTGTTTTAAGAATTGAGTTTAGGATCTGATTCTAATTTGTTTATACTGATTTCTTCTGCTTATGGTTCTTGATATAATGATTGATAGAAATTATTATTGGGAAGTATGAAAAATACAGAGCTTGTAAGCCCAATTGTCTTCAGCCGTTAAAATTGGATCATTAAATGAGTTTAGGACATGCCTATAAGAAGCCTCTGAAAAGATAAGCCCCACCTAGTGTCCTGAGTGCTCAGGACATTGGAAGGTAAAGAGATTTGCCTAGGGGGCTGTTGAAAGACTAAATAAAAAGGAATTCTTTGAATTTTTGAATTTTAAACTAGTGGTTTGTGCCTGAAATGGCAGGGGTGGGGGTGGGGGGAGGGATCTGGAGCCATGAAAAAACTCTCCTCTTTCGGGCAGGGTGAAATGCTTACTAGGTGACCACTGGATCTACTTGTTGAGAAGAAGTTGGAGAAATGCAGCAATATAGAGACGTGTTGATTCTGGCCACTTATACCTGTGGACCTGGTTTACAAGAGCTAGAGGAGAAGACAAGTCTGAAGTTCATAACCTAGCACAAGGGGTCTAGGCTTGTTGAGAATTTGTGACTAATCCATGGTCTAAAAGCGAGGCAACCAATGGGCACCTTGGTGAGACTAAGTGCCCACACTGAGTTGACAAGAACCTGACCAGATGAAGGCTTTGAGCCTGTGAACTGGTGCATGTTGCTGCTGACTTTATGGGTGGTCTGTCCTGATCTGACTTTTCTTATGGATGCAGACTTCATAAGGTTCTAACTGGAAGAAAGATTCTTCACATCAAAGATTATGATTGTCTCCTCAGAGCACTGGGTTGATATAAATGGGCAGTATAGATATTGGATACCCAAAATGGGGGAGAAAAAGACATGAATTGGCTGGATTACAAACTTTCATAGGTGGGAGAATATGTTTATAGGATTAAGGTATAGGTGTTTACACAAGTATAGAATATTTTTGTTTTGTTTACTTATATGATGTTATATTTAAATGAGGGTAGCATATTTTTAAATTGTATGCATTTTAGTTTTATCCTATCAGGTACAAATGCAATTTTATTATTGTTTGTTTGAAAATTATAAATGGCTAAAGAATTGTGTGAAATTGTCAACTTGACAAGGAGTGGTCTGTGGTAGTTACGTAAACTGTTGTCAATTTGAGACTTAATAGTAAAGGGGTGGAGGTTAGCCTGCCAATCAGGTCATAGCTTGATGGCCTCATTGGAGGTGCTAAAGAGATAAATATCTCACTGGAGGTGGGACAGATGCCCACTCCCTGCAAGACATTCCTAGCGCCTTTGAGCTGGAGGAACCACATGGGACCTCTGCCAGCATTGTGATGTTTCCACTGCCATCGGACTCACATGACTTTCCACCCCCTGGCCTGTGATCATTGCATTCAGTATCATTGCATATGTTGCATGAGTGTGAAGAGGAATTTACAGAGTGGCGTTGGACATAAGGGTTAATATCGAACTTATAGACTTGATCTAGACTGGGCTGGGATGTTTTCTTAATATACAATTACTCTTTTATATAAAGCTCTTTCTTATATACATATGAATTTGTTTGCTGTTCTACCCAGACTAACACAGGAGCCAAACAGCCATTGAGGTAAACATACCTTTTCAGCGTAAATAAGCTTACTTTCTGCAGCCCTAGAAAGTACCATGTATACTTGAGTATAAACCGACCCGAATATCAGCTGAAGCACCTAATTTTACCACAAAAAAAACCCTGCATAAAATGTGCTGAAAAACTCAGCTTATACACGAGTATATATGGTAGTTCCCAGTGTAGTTCATGAGACCTTAGTCTTCCAGCATGTAGATCAGCATACTGTTCTAAAGAAAGATCTGTGATCGTGTAATCCGTGTTATACTATTTTATGAGTTCTTTACCTCGATGTAGGGTGATGGGGTAAAGCAATGGGGTGTTTGAAATTGTGTGCATCATCAGAGCAGGTTACAGATGCTCCCGTTCTCTCTGGTGTTCGCTTTCTTGTCTCTCTTCTCATATTCTTCCTCCCTGCACTCCCTCTCTCTCCTCTCTTGCGGTAGCTCCCAAGCCATCATTTTATATGATCCAATTAGAGAAACAATCAAATCACAAGTCTGTGAGAAAAAGCCCCATATTTGTATGAAAATTAATAATTAATCAGTATTAATAAAACTTCTAAAAATATTTCCCTTTTCAAGTGTAGATACAGAGCTAGGTATCACATAAAAGGTCATGTAGTCTCTTGAATTTTATTAGATTCCTAACAAATTGTGTAACCCAAGCAAACCCTAGTTGTACTATGTTTTCAGTCTCTAAAAATTTATAATTAAAAAAAAGTTATATCCCGTCAATTTTCCATGGTTCCATTGTTCCTGAGTATGAGTGCTCACACAGGGTAGTGAAAGCTGCCGTGCCAATAAAACTGAATTCTGTCTTCAAAGTGTGCAATTACTACGTGTTAGATATTTTTATCGAACTACGTACTATATTTTTACACAAGTGATGCACGTTGTATGGTTTTAGCCAAATGCATGCTCACTTCAAGCTTTGCAAGCACAGTGTGCTAAGTTTTACATATGCTAATTTTTTACATGTTGCTTCAAACAATTAACATAGCATGCTTATGAAAATGGCTTGAGGGGAGAGTGCAGTTGGCAATAAAATATACAATGTGTGAAAAAAATACGAGGTGTGTGCTCTCTGGTTAAAATATGGTAGTACTTTCCATTGTGGAATTAAAGCAACTGTTAAAAAATTGTTGGTAAATGTACTCTCTCTCCAATCCCCAGAACTGGATAGAATCTGAAAACATTGCAGAAAAATAATTTTGAAGGAGAAGGAAGATTTGAAAATAACAGTCTAAAATTACAGTAAATGTATTTTCTTTTAGAATAATTAACATTGAATATTATATTGATGTAACCTCACTGCAATCATGAGTTGTCATAGAAACAGCACTGCTGCAGAAACCTAGCAGAATTAAAGGGTGATCTTTTCAATATTTTGTTATTTTTCAGAGCAAAAAAAGCAATAGGCAATTTTAATTTGATAGCAGTGATTTTGTTATTAATGAATACATGTAAAATGCGGATGTGTAATGAGGTATGACAAGCTTCTCTGGTAATAACAGACACATCACCATGTAGAGATGAAACCCAGTCATTCAGAAATCACATTGAAATGTTTTTTTAATTTTGTAAAAACAGTAAAAATAAGGATAAAATTAACCATTTGAAACAGCAATCGATTTAGCCTAAATCTTTAAACACTTTAGCCTAGTGAGTTGACAATTGGAAATATATTTATTCATCTTTTTCTCTGTGTTATAAGTACCAAGACAAATTCTACAATTGATTATTTTTAATTATTAATGTGAATATTTTGCTCACTCTTAAAAGTGCGAATACCTACATGTATTTTGGTATAGTTTGTCCAGCCATTGAGATGATTGGTAATAGAATATTCACATACGTGCATTCTGTTTTCTATTTACTTATGTTTCTTGTGTACATGCTTGAATTGTGGTGCTGGAGATAACTTTGAAAGTACCCTGGACTGCTTAAAGAATAAGCTGGTCTGTCTTGGAAGAAGTATGGCCAGAGTGGCCCTTAAGGGCAAGGACGTTGAGATTTCATCTTACATGCTTTGGGCATGTTGTCATGAAAGACCAGTCCCTGGTGAAGGACATCATGCTCAGGAAAGTAGAGAGCAAGCAAAAGAGAGAAAAATCCTCAAGGAGATGCGTGACTGAGGATGCCACAGGACTGGGCAGTGCTTTGTTCTGTTGGGCACAAGGTCACTATGGGTCGGCACTGACTAGATAGCATGTAACTACAACAACAACCACTACCACCCGTTGCTGTTGAGTCTCTTTTGATTCCTAACGACCCCATGTGTTAGGTGAGAGCTGCTCCAGATTGGTTTCCTGGCTGCATGCCGTGTGGAAGAAGACTGCACGGCTTTGCTTGGCTTTTCTTGTGCTGCTTGGTGGATGTGGACCTCTAGCCATCCTTTCGGTTAATAGTTGAGTGAAGACTATTTGTTCCACTCAAGGAACTGCTAAGGGAAAGAACAGCTAATATTAAATCTTAATGTGAATTATAATTCCTCTAGGAAGCCCCCATTCTCCAATTTTGATTTGAGTATTTTATCAAGGCAATAGTAAAATAAGTAAGCCATCAAATGAAGTGTATTAACACTTCAAATGAATATTGGTTATCACTCACTCACTCACTCACTGCCATTGAGTCAATTCTGACTCACAGGAACTCAATAGGACAGAGTTGGACTGACCCGATGGGCTTTTGAGACTTTATATCTTATGGAACCACAGCCTCATCTATCTCCAGAAAAGAGACTGATGGATTTGAACCATTGACCTTGTGGTTAGAAGCTCAATACACAGTCCTCTATATACCAGGATTCCTCTGTTGGTTACGACTGGATGTAAATCAAACTTCTCTGAGGAGTTCATTAAAACCAGATAATTCAGTCTGGTTCTTTATTAAGCTATCAATGATGCCTAAGAATAGCCAAAATTAAGAAATACCTAATAAGCAATTAATAGACACCCCTGCTCCCCCCACAAAGAGTTTCTATGAATTAGACTAGATACCATAGCAATAGGTAAGAAGCACATGAGAGGCTTCACAATTAACTGAAAAATAGAATGAAATCATAATATAATCTCCCCGTGTACTTGTTCAACCCCCCCCCCTTGTATTTCCCAGCACTATTCCATTGAATGACAAAACGACCGTATCATAATGAATAAAATAAAATGAATAAGCTCCACAAAAAAGTTGTTTTAATTCTAAAAGATTGTGCCAGACTTTCTAGGGTGTTTGTATAGTTGAAAAAAGAATAAACTAATTGTATCACATAAAAGAAATAATTTTTCCCCAAATTAATATTGGTGTAGTTAATAATGTGCTTGCATTTAGAAATCTCTGATTTCAAGCCTGGCTTACATTTAATAACATATTCTGATCATTATATTTCTTCATAAGAGTTGGCTTCTTCTGGTTGTTTGCTTCCAAAAGTTTCATTAAGTTTCCCTCCTTACCCACAGTAAGCCTCAATTTTATTTCATGAATATATGGTCATTTTGAAAATTTCAGTTGATACAGGTGTTTTTCATTTTGGGTTTTCCTCAAAATGGAGATAGTGGTCTTAATTGCCAACCTGTTCAGAACAAACCATGAATCTCCCTAATCAACACTTGATGACTGATTTGAAGCATCTGGGTGATTGCAGCGAGCATATGCTTTAATATGCAACATTAGAAATAAACAGTGATTTCTCTGTGAGCAAACTGTGCTTTTAACCTTCTAGTTAAGGAGAAATCGGATGCTCCAGAGAAAATGGCCTTGCTCTTGCTTTCAATTGGTTTAAATGGATACATTTCATAATTGTGAAGTGCCTATTAGTTATTACAGTATGATGTAATGCACGAAGGGGCTCCCAAAATTTCATGAACAAAGTCTACTCTCTTTTAATTCCATCGATCTGCAGACCTTTTGAAGCCCTCTTGTACAGTGCAAAAATAGCTGTGCTACTTCTAATGGGACATAACAGTGTCGAGGCTAGCCTACATGAAGCCACATTGACAATCCTCAAATCAAATAGTCCCAAACAGCGCTTGTATTACGTGTCAATTATCAATGAAGGATTGGCAGGGAGTTATGTGCCATGCATTTTCACTCAGGGATTCAGGCTCATGAGGACCGGTTACCTGGACCATCACAGGTCACTATAGCAGGAGGAAGGGGGATCAGCAAAGTCTATGCTGGTAGCAAACAGTATCCACACAGAAATGACACACCTGTGGTGACTCATGTTTCTGTAGCCAAAGCAAGTCACATGCCGCACATGATCTCAAAGAGAAAGGGTGGGCTGTGTGCTGGAAGAAGGAAAACCAGAAATGGGGGTGATCTGCTCCACAGTGTTACCTTTATGGATTCATGAAAACGCCTTCATAACAATATGGCTGACAATTTGGCTGAAGTCCTGTGGTGGCAAAATAAAATACACAGTATCAACTAATAGAATCACCACAACCTAAGAATAGTTTTTAAGGCACAGGTACTATTTTGTGGGAGGGCTATATACTTAGCTTTATTGTAAATATAATACAACTCTTATGTAACAGAGAATTTAGATAGAAATACTAATTTCTAACTACTGGTATATTGTTTAACTGAGCTCTGAATGTACTAATATTTCATTCTTGATGTAATTCAGTCTCACGGAAGTGAAACGGATGATTCTATATATTGTAAATACGTATTTGTATGCAATTTTCATTCTAATTAAAATAAAATTGATAACCCCCTACTTATATATGTTGCTGTGCATGCTATAGCTATGCACATTGATTCATAAATGTATGTGCTTTAGAGATGGAAACTTACGAAATTATCTTGTTTCTCACTCTGCTGTTATACATGAGGTTGGCCTTGACAAAAATAAGTGAGTCAGTACACCAAGAAAATAATAATTGTTAGCAAATAAGAGAACTGTATTTTTAAATTTATATCTGTTTAAAAAGGCAAACCTTAGAGTGCACAAATTCAGTCACATAGCAATATTCAGTAAGCCTAAAATTGCCTTCCATAAGTACGCTTGACTTCATAATACATATTTTCCATGGAGGAATTCTGGATTTAGCAAAGGCAATCCAAGTAATTAATTAAATGATTCCTTTTTAGCAATTAGGCAAAATAGAAATATAATTAAATGCACCGGTTTTATCTATGAATCTTATCCAGGTCGTTAGTGAATCTCTAAAAACTCCCGTCTATTACCATGTGGCTCTTTCCAGCTCTAATTGTAATAGCAATTGTCATAACTTATTTTTGCTTATCAAGTGTTTCTATTTAATTAGAAAAATGTTCACACCACAGACCAAACTCACTGCCATCAAGTTGCTTCGTAGTGACCCTACAGGGGCTGGTCGAACCAATGCGGTTAGTGTCTGAGAATTGAACACCTACTTGGAGTAGAAAGCTCAGTTTTCTCCCGAGGAGCTGCTAGGGGTTTCGAACTGCATACTGAGCACAACACTCAGTCACTGGGCCGCTAGGGCTCCCTTTAACTAGCTCTGTCTTGGTCACTGACAGAGTCCCGGTGGCTTTGTCGGCTAAACATTGGACTGATCATGGCAAGGTCCCTGGTTCGAATCCACAAGTTCCTTCGCAAGAACGCTGGGGGCTGTCTGCTCTGGGAAAGACATGGGAAGCTCTCTGCGAGCTGGAAAGCCCGCTGGCCTCAGTGGTGGCATGCTCTTGCTAACGGTGCTTTCAAGTCGCCAGCAGGGCTCTAAAACAGGCTTTCCTGAAAGAAGGAAAACAAAAAAGCCACCAAGCTGGTGGCCAGGGAGCAGATTCGGACTCAGAGTTGAGCTGCCCGGGTTTCTGAGATGTCACTCTTCACTAGAGCAGAAAGCCTGGAGGTTTCCAGCTGCCCCCCAGGTGGTCCGCAGCTCCACGCATGACCCCTTTGTGCCATCAGGGCGCCTCGGCCACAGGACAGGCTGCTGTACCGCTGTCTGAGTTCGCGCGGACAGCACCGGGCCGCTGTCTTGTTCGTTGCCGCTGTCCACACGGGTGACTTGCGTGGCTGTGGCGCACTAGGCTAAGTTGCTGAATTTTGTTAGATGCTTAGGTTCTCGTTTTAGAAGCCGAATGGGGAAAGGGTTTTCTTACTCAAACTGAAATGCATTTGTTGCTTAACTGAATGCAGCAGCTGTGTTTTGTTTACAAAATCTTATCTAAAATAAATGCTTTCTGCCACATAGCAAGTCGGCTTCTGTAGGCAACTCCTTGAGTCCAGATGGAAATTGGGAAGAACACCCACACAATTAAGAGGAAAATTAACTTTTAAAAAAACAAAAACAAAATGAGCATTAAAACCAAACACAAACTATGTCCAATGCCATCAAATTGATTCTGATTCACAGTAACCCTATCCAACACAGAACTCAAAGGGATTTTGAGGCTTTACATCTCATGGAGACAAACTGCGCCATCCTTCTTTAGAGCTGCTAGTAGATTCGAACCACTGACCTTTCCGTTAGCAGCCAAGCACCTAACCATGTGAATCTCCTAATCTTGATGTCTGTAAAATAGGATTTTTCTTCCCTTTCTGCATTCGTTTTCTTGCCCCCTCCCCCTTTCTTCATTTGTTTCCTCCTTTGGAAATGAAATGATAGAAAGTTAGAATATTTTAACATTTCATTTAAAAATTTTTAAAATTTGAATCCCCTTTTTAAGATATAGTTCTTTTTTGAGGAGGGGCAGGAATCAAAATTGTATTTGAAGTGTAACCTGAAAGCAAGGAAATACCTAAACAGAGATCAAGCTCTATTTACATTTTTTATTAATAAATCTTTTTATTGGGGCTCATACAACTCTTATCATAATCCATACATACATCAATTGAGCAAAGCACCCTTATATATTCGTTGCACTCATCATTCTTAAAATTCACCTTCCACTTGGGTTCCTGGAATCAGCTCGGTTTCCCTTTTTCCCCCCTCCCCCTGCCTCCCTGATCCCCCCCTTCCCCCTGGTCCCTTAATCGTTTATAAATAATTATTATATCTTACCTTACACTGCTCGGCGTCTCCCCTCACCCACCTCCCCATTGCCCATCTGCCAGAGAGGAGGCATTTTATCGGGGGCTCATACAATTCTTATCACAATCCATATATACATCCATTGTGTCAAGAACATATGTACATTTGTTGCTATCATCATTCTCAAAACATTTGCCTTCTACTTGAGCCCTTAATCTCTGCTGCTCATTTCCCCCCTCCCTCCCCACTCCCCCCTACCTCGTGAACCCTTCATCATTCATATATTATTATTATTATTTTGTCATATGTTACACTGTCTGACGTCTCCCCCTGCCCTCTTCTCTGCTGTCCCTCCCCCAGGGAGGAGGCTATACATAGATTCCTGTAATCAGTTCCCCCTTTCTGCCCCAAAAGATATAGTTCTTAAGATACACTTAGAAGGTAATAAGTTTGTCTGCTACTCTTTCATGGATGCTGGCTGATGACATGAGAGTTCTGTGTCTGAAGTAACACAACAGCCCAAACAACCCCTCAAACAAGCTTTTATTTCTGCGACATCACCAGCAGCACTAGGTGCACGGGTTCCCCTGTCCCCCAAGTCTCACAGGGGCAAAGCAAATTGGATTCAGATGAGGAACACCGAGCTTGGGAAATCTCTCATTGTATCGCCCAGCATCAGCAAGCCTGCTCTTCCCTTAAGTGCCTGACGCAGACACAGCCTGAGGAAGAGCCTGTGTAACAGCTCCTGGCCTGCAGTTTTGCCGTGAAGAGTACGACGTGTAGTGGTGTGGGACCCACCAGAGGAGAATGTGTGAGAATTATAACTGTTTAATTGGGTGTGTGTGATGGATTTATTATTCTTTTATTTTCTTTTTGGCATATGCTTAACTAAATCTTTTTTGCTAGTTGTTTCTGCTAGATCCAGGGCAGTCTATTTCAAATCATGGCAATGCCAGGAACATTAGAACAAAACACTGCCCAGCCCTGAACCCTCCTCACAAGTTTCATGATGCTTGGTGGTCTATTTCACCCAGGGTGATCTTTTAGCAGGGTCTGGTCCTTCCTGAGAACCCATCCAAAGTAAAGCCAGGCAGGTGGCTCACTGTCCTTGCTTCTAACGAGCATAGCTGCTGTACTTCCAAGACAGATTTGTTCCTCTGGCAGTCCATGGGATATTCAAGATTCTTTGCAAACACCATCATTCATCTATTCCTCTGCCTTCCATCTTCCCTGTGCAGCTTCCACATATGAGGCCACTGGAAGATGCCGTGGCTTGGGATAGACACCACACAGTCCTTTGCTTTTTAAGTTTGGAGAGAGCTTCTGCAACAGATTTGCCAAATGTGGTCTCCTGAGTGCTGCTTCCATGCACGTTGATTGTGGATCCCAATAAAATGGAGTCGGTGACCACCGCTTTCTTTTCTCCATTTGTCATAATCTTGTTGACTGTCCCAGTTGTGGAAGTTTTGTTTTCTTGATGTTAACGCATAATCTGTACAGAAGGTTGTAGTCTTTGAACTTCATCATCAAGTGCTTCAACCTGTGTGTTCCACAACAAGAAGGCATCATCTACACATTGCAGGTGGTTGGGAATCTACCTCCCATTCTGATGCCACATTCTTATTCACATAGTCCTGGACCTTGGATTATTTGTTCAGCATACAAATTGAATAAGTATGAAAGGATACCGTCGTAACATGTACCTCTCCTGATTTTAAACTATTTACTATCCTCTTCCAGTTCCTAGCAACCCTGTGGGACTGCCCCTGCGGGATTCCAAGACTATAACTGTTTTCCTGGGAGTAGGAAGTCTCATCTTTTTCCCAAGTAGCAGCTGGTAGTTTCAAACTGCTGACCTGTGGTTCACAACACAATACTTAACCCCTGTGACACCACTTGCTATGAGTCAGAATCAACGTGATGACATTGTGTTTGAGTTTTGAGAGTGAGTGCTCCCTTGGTGTGTTAGAATGACAGGCTCTTGAGCTGTGGACAGGTTCTACATGAGTAGTTATGTGTTCTGTAATTTTCATTCGCTATAATGTTATCTATAATTATGATGCACGCAGGAGAACACTTTTGCATAGCCAACGAAACATACCCAAAATCTGTCTGGGAATCTCTCCTTTGAGCCCGATGACATCAACAATGACATCCCTTGTCCTATGTCCTCTTCTGAATTCACGTTTGATTTTCGGTAGTTTCCTGTCGATATACCACTGAACCCATTTTCAAATGATCTTCAGCTAAATTTTACTTGCATGTGGTAGTAATATTGTTCTATACTTTTTCCATACATCATTGGATCATCATTTTTGGAAAGGGCAAAAATAAAAGTCTGTTCTCGTTTGGTGAGCAGGTCGCTGTCTCACTAATCCCATGGCAGAGATGGCAGAGATAGTGAGGAATTCTAGCTTTGACCCATCTGTTCAAGCATACCCAGTGGCAGTCTCTCCATTCCTGGACCCCTGCATTGCGGCTCTGTCTCCTGTGCAGCGTGAACTTCTGCTTTCAGGATCTACCTTCAGTTGTTGTTCTTCTTTTAATTGTAGGGACAATACTGAGGCCTGTTATTATGGACATATTAAACCCTTTGAGCATTAAATGGTTACAGCCTACATATATAGAACATTGGTCCAATCCCATAGAAATAGAGAGCAGCAGCTGGGAATTTATCTCACTCAATGTTCAGAAATCAAAATGTTCACCATTCTTTCAGTTAGTTTCTGTAGGTAAGTTCTTTTTCGTATTGAAATCTGACGGGAATTCGTTTCTGGCATTTTCCCAAGCTGTTGTGTGAGCAGGATGCTGAATGCCAGCACTATACAGCATCCTGCAACCTAAGGACTCCTCCTTCACCAGTCCTGGCACACTTCCAACACCCCCCCCCCACAGTCCAGTGTTGTTTCTGTCCAGGACGCGGGGGCCAAGGAATGAACATAAGCACCGGCACATAAGCAGCAGGACTAGTCAACAGACTGAAGTGGAAACTGGCGGACACCGTGAGGCTGGCAAAGCCCCAGGCACATCACCTCTTTGAGCCAATAATACCAACTTTAAAGAAAGAAATCATCTAATCAGGGCCTCTTACAACAATCCATACATCAATGGCATCAAGCGCCTTTGTACCTATGTTGCCATCATCATTTTCAAAACATTTTCTTTCTACTTGGTATCAGTTTCTCTCTTTTCCCTCCCCCCGCCACCCTCCCACCCTCGTTAACCGTTGATAAATTATTATTATTTTCATATCTTACACCATTTACTGTTTCCCTTCACCCATGTTTCTGTGGACCATCCCTGGTGGGGGGAGTTATATGTTGATTATTTCGGTTCCCCCTTTCTGTCCCTGCTTCCCCTACCTTCCCTCTACCATCATGGTATCACTACTCCCATTGCTGTTTCTGAGGGTGTTGTCTGGCTGGATTCCATGTATTGAGAGCTCTTATCTGTCCCAGCATGCATGCTCTGTTCTAGCCGGATTAGTAACATAGAAGTTTGGTGGGGGGGGTGGGGTGGGGAGCATTAAAGGATTAGAGGACTATTATGTGTTTCATCGGTGCTATACTGCAGCCTGCTGACTTGTTTCTTCCTTGTGAGCCTTCTGTGAAGGGATGTCCAATTGTGTACAGATGGACTTTGGGTCTCCACTACCTTCAGTTCCTGATCATATGTTGCCTCCTGAAATCATTGAATTAACTAATTGTTTTGAATACAGTGACTCTGTAAAGTTCTTCCATCTTTTGAGGCTTCCTGAATTGTTCAATATTTTGCGGACAGAATCTTTCGGCATTACAATTCCAGTCTGGAATTTCTTTCTGCAGTCTTTTCCAGCAGTGCCACGGGTGGTCTTCCCTTTGGTCCTTCTGAACCCCATTCTTTGCACATTCCAGTCTAATCCTATGCTTTGCCTTTTAAAGCCACCGTTTGAAGGCCTTTGTTCAGTTCTAGCATTGCTTGCACTTGCGTTAGCTGCTCTACATTCAAGAGCGAGATTCTGAGTGTCTTCTAACATTCATTTTGGTGTTTTCTTTCCTTCTTATCTCCCAAATGACCTTTTTCTTTCTTCACGTATTATCTTTGATGTCCTCCTGCGACTCTGGTCCTTAGTCATTAGTGTTCACTGAATCAAGTATCTTTTATAGATGGTTTCTAAATTCAGCAAGGCTATATTTTGGATCTCGTGAATTTGTTTTAATTTTCTTTAGCATTAATTTGAACTTGCTTATGAGCAACAATTGGTCTATTCTGCAGTGAGCCTCTGGCCTTGTTCTGACTGGTGACATTAAACTTTTCCATCGTTTCTTTCATAGATGTAGTCAGTTAGGTTCCTGTATATTCCACCTGACCAGATCCAAGTGAATAGTCACCATTTGTGTTGTTGGGAAAAGGATATTTACAATGATAAATCTGTGGCTTGCCAAATTCAGTCATGTGATATTGGTGTTGTTTCTGCTACCAAGTTCATATTTTCAAAATACTGATCCTTTCTTGTTTCCAACTTTCAAATTACAGTAACAAGTAGTGAATCCTGATGGCATGGTTGATCAATTTCAGACAGCAAAAGTTGGTAAAAATCCTCACTTGCTTCATTGTAGACATTAGTGATTGATTTGTAAATTCAAATCATATTTGTGGTAAATGGTCCTCCCTAAAGGTGTATGGCTATTATCCTATCAGTGACAGCGCTGTACTTCAGAATCTCAATGTAGGAATGTTCTTTTGGATGCTTAATCTTACACCATTCCTCTACAACTTATTATTCCTGGTAAAGTATACTGTATGAGTGTCTGATTCAAAATGGCCAATTTCAGTCCATTTCAATTTATTAATGTGTAGGATATCATCATTATGTGTTCAATTTCATTTTTATAATTACCTTGATTTATATTTCATACATTCTATGTTCTAATTAGTAATGAGTTTTGGCAGCTGTTTATTCTCATTTTAAGTCATGCCACCTCATTAAATGAAGGGTCGCAAGGTTTTTTTCCCTCCCATATGATAAGGTTGATATTAATTTGAAGACAGCACTTCCCTAGACATACTTGAGATACTTTACAACCTGAGAGGCTCATCTTTGAGAACGAAATCAGAAAATGGTCTGCTATCCACACATTTTCACTGACCCCCCCCCTCCTTTTTTTCCCCCAGGAGTAGATTGCTAGGTCCTTCTTGGTAGTCTGTTTTCATCTGGAAAATATACTGAAATATTTCCACCAAAAGAGACCCTGCATGTATTTAAAATACAGGAGGAATACTTTCCAGCACAATAGGCTAGCTCCCAGTATACAACACTCTGACAGTTGAGTGGTGGATTCACATGCAGATATGGCAAATTATGCATTTGGCCATTTACTTTTTAAATCTAGATTATTATCAGGAACATTAACATCAAATGAGTTAGTTAGCACCAACTATTATGGTTTAGATTCATCCCCTTACAAAACAGTAAGCATACCTGTTGGTTTTAGGAGCCATAGATTAAATTCTGAGTCATGGTGATTGACAATAGAATATATCTGCCACCCTCACAGTCATGACTATGCGTGTACCAGTTGTGCCCAATGCTGCCACCACTGTGACACTGCAATTTGTTGCAGGGCTCCCATCATCTTCCTCACCGAATCTTTATTTTTGCAAGTGTGGCACGTTTCAATAAAGCTTGTCTAGGTGGCAGAACAGTAGTGATCTTTAGATTTTATGACTTTACATTCAGAAGCTACAGCAGATTGTTATGGCTGGTGATAAAATGTCGTGGTAAAATGCTCACGCTGACACTTGAAACACCCCAGATGCCTCAGATGAAGGGACTCACCTGTGACATGCATGGAACAGCAAATTTGCAAAAGAAGAGACTGATTTTACAACCCACTCTCTGATTGTTTGGTAACAACCAAGCAAGCTCTCTGAACTGTTTTAATCTCTAGTTACCTCCACTGAAACGAAGTGAACCTCCACGGATTCAGCTGAACAGTCAGTCCCTAACAGGTCTGTGCACTGTGTTCAGTCACTTGGTAGCTTTCAAAGTTCTTTAAGAAATTTGATTTTATTAGTTAGAGATATTTGGAAATAAGCTCATGACTAGCAACTACTTCAAAATGTGTCCATTTTTTATGTATTATAAGGTTTTAGCATATCCTCATTGACAGCTATTGACAAAAAATAGAAAATTTGATGACCACTTTGGGAAACAATAGATTAAAATGTAAAAGAAATGAATAAGTAGGAAAGAATTCTAATAGTCAAGGGCTCCCAGGATATATTGGAGTTTAATGAAATAATTTTAGAGCCTTAGAAGGTAGGGTCTGCCTATTTCAAATGAAAGTTTTTTTCAAATCACTCCAAGAGGATTCTTTTGTTCAGTATGATTTCTGTTAACATTGCTGATTTTTTCATTCTTCTCAAAAATAAAGGAAACTGCCCACATTGCCGAGTGGTAATCAGATTCATTCTTTGTGATAAGGAAAATCACGGTCGCAATATTAAAAAGCAGAGGAAGAATGCGTGGGTGAGTCACCTTGTGAGGGGGTACCAGTGGTAACTGGGCGGGGTAAGTACTGTCCTTAGAGCTGGGCACATGGTCTCTACCCTGAGACCCCTTCTGCCTCTGTCTCCATTCTCCCAGGTTAGAAGGGTTCAAAGCCCATGGAGACAGGGGAAATGCCGCATCAGAGTCTGCACACCACCCTCTCATCGGTCACATTTCAAGCACATGAAACCTCAGAATTACAGGTCCAAATGGCTTCTACTCTGTGTCTATTCCCACTTGAGCATCCTCCCCAGCCCCCTCTTCCATTTAATTTCTCAGTCATGAGATATTTTTCTCCACGTAGGCTTCATTTCAGTTGGTCCTGTGTGATCTGAGAGCTTCCTCCTTGGCTAGGGGCAGATTTCTCCCAGCTCTCTAAGAGCTCCTTGCTGCGGTCACCTTCGTGCTCTACCTTCGTCCACTTCGAGTCAGCAAGCCCTCTGAGGAGATTAGATCGCATCTGGCCGCTCTCTTGTTGTGAGGCCGTCTGTCCATCTTGCTCTCCTGGATGCATGTTATGGAATGGCTGACCTGTGGTACTTCAATTTACCAGCATGTATCCCCCCCCCCCCCCAACTAAGGACAGGCTTGACTTCTAAGAACTTCCAACTTACGCTGACCTCCCTGAACATGATACATGGTTGCTTTTGCTGTTTTTCAGCTCTCTCCCCAATGTTCTTGTTCTGGTCTTTTCCAGGACAATATGCGCTGACTGCTGGCTTTCCACGAACAATTGCTCAATCACACAACAGGGTACAAGGCAAGGCACTGGGGATACCAAATCGTTGCCCTTTCTTCCCTGTTCGCTCTCACTCACTTCTCTCTGGGTATAATGTTTTAGGATACAGCTTTTATTTTACCCAGAAACTTGTTCTGATGCTCATTTTGGAATTTGAAATACAGTAAATGTTACGGAGGGGAACGGTTTCCCATATGCAGTTTCTTTATGAGTCTCTTTATTCTCAGCGGTGCTTTTGTTCTGCACGCAGGCCGGCTGCACGGATATGCCTTCAAAGCAGTCACACAGGGCCCTGCGCTTGGTTTAACGCTCTGACCTTGACATCTTCTAATCTTGAATTCTTTGATTTGGGAACATGTATTATATGAATGAAGTTTTCAGAGGAGTAAAACGGACAAAAACTCAAACTGATTGCCATTGAGTCAATGTCCGCTCCTGGTGACTCTCCAGGACAGGGTAGAACTGCGGTTGTGGGTTCTGAGACTGCCCGCCCTGCGTTTCTCCAGCGGCGCGGCTGGTGCTTTCCCTTTGCGAACCTTGTGGATCGCAGTCTGATGAGTCATCATGAACCACCAGGCTCCTTCTGAGGCGGAAAGGCTATGGGGGCAAAGTTAGGGGTTGTTTTTCATGTTATAGTCCTAGGACACCAAAATTTTGTTTTGACCAACACTTTGTAAAAATAGAAAAAGAATAGGCAAATTATATTACTCTTACAAAAGTTTCCCAGATAATTATTAATAATAGCTTGTTTATGGTGACATTTTATAAGATGTCTTATGGACTTATTTTTAAAGGAATTAGAATACCTCTTAGTAAAATAAAAGAAATGTGTTTTTGTAAAAAAAACAAAAAATCCCATGGAGTCTGCAAGAGTGTGCTTCCATTGATTTCGTGCGGTTAAATTTTCATCTTTTTTAAAAATCAGTTTTCAGTAATGATTTATGGGAAATCACTTGGAGTAATTCTCAGATTTCTTTCTAGGCTTGTTCCTTTTGGGAGCAATGAAAACCTGGGAATCGAGTGTTTAAACTTTGGTAAAATCGAGAGGGGAAGCCAAATACGATTTCCTCCAAAGCTTAATATTTATAGTTACTGTTACGCTCTACATTCCCACGACTTTCTAAATAATTTTCAACCCAGGAATGATGACAGGGAATGCCCAACAATAGAGTATTTCTCTGATTTATTATTATCAGTCCCTTTAATAGCACCAGCTTCCTACGTGGTTTCTCTGCCAAAAGTCTCTTTAGATCAGTTCTACTTCCTTTCTGTTACAAAAGTTATTTTCTTAAAAACCAAATCTGATCATATTAGTTCTGCTTAAAACTTCAGCTGACTTTTATAACCTGTGGGATTAAATCCAGTTTACTTAATTTGCCCCCAAATGCCTTTCACAATCGGATTCTAATCCCGCCCCCATACGTTTGCTCCCCCTAGTCCCCTTGTTCCCTTGTCACCCCTGTCATTTCTCTCCGTCGTAGCTTTGGAACGCTGGGCCGATTTTAGTTTGGGGATTGTGTCATTTCCTCTCATGTGCCTGCAGTTGTACTTTTTTGCTTAGAATATCCTTACTTTCCTCTTTCTTATATTCCTATCTCGAGTTAATAATTTCACCAACATCCCCGGTCCAATCACTCTACAGACCTTCCCTCATACCACTGTAATAGCTTTTAGTTTGTAATGGTATCGTATTTCTGATTAGGTGACCACAAACTGTGAGGAGGCAAAGCCTATTCACCCCTAAATCACTAGGGATTGCTCAGTACCTGGACTCTAGCTGGTATTTAACTATTTTGCATGAATAAATGATTATTATTAAAAGATTGAAAAACCAGCTGAATCATCATGAACCTGAATGCCTAAAAAATAATTTATACTCTTCCTTGCTTTTAGAAAAAAAAAGATAATTTCTCCTCATATGTTTAAATCAGCGCTATGATTTGCATAATCTTGAATGGTTTGGTCCCTCATGAATTTTGGACAGTTGAGGCAGTACTGAAATGGAGTAATTACTTTTTGAAGTCCCTGTCTGTTTTCACAATAGAACTACAGTATAACAAAATATTCCCTTCTATCCTTTGGACTTAAATATCTCTTCTCACTTTTTAATGTGTGTGTGTGTGTGTGTGTGTGTGTGTGCGCGCGCTAATATTCTAGTCAATACCCTGACTACAAGTCAAAGACTTTAGAAAGGAATTCAGTTTGACAAATCATAATCTTCCTAATGAGAAAGATAGTTTGCAGAACTTGCAAATGCCTTTCATTGTCATAAATGCTACCAAATGTCCCACCAACCAAGTCTCTGAGCAAGAACAACATAAAAACATGACAGAAAATCCAACACAAGTGCCTGTTACTGGAAAGCTCTTCCATTCTCTTTGGTGCTGTAGCTACAACCCCAAGGGCTTAATGGCCATGTTACTTCACTGACCTGCGCTCGCTCCATTGGAGGTCAGTGTGTGATTTTGGCAAAGAGAAATGGAAAGTGTGTCTTTTTCAGACAGATTCTATGTTTATCTTGTTTATTTATGATATTAAAAAATTAAATTGCTCACTCTCAGAGACTTCTCTTTTTTTTCTTCTCGTGAACTCTGTTTTATAATCTGGACTTCAGTCTATTGATATTCCCCTCCAAGCATCCACAGCAAAGAACTTTCTCACTAAATAAACTTGGCAGTCAAAGGTCTGGTCTGTACCTCACTTGGCTTATTTTCAATCCTCCTGAGACTAAAATCACCATAGCAATGCCATTTTATTCGACCTGGCTCCTTATTGGAGATGTCTATTAATATATCACTTATCAGAACAGATTAGTTTACTTTGGCATTATAATAACACTTTATACAGAATTCAAACTGATCATCTCTTTGCACAAAGAATTCTTTCTTGTGATGTTTTCCTCTATCCACAGACAATTCTGACTCATAGCCCCTGATGTGTGTTGGCATGAATTGTGCTCCACAGTTTCTAATGAATCATTTTTCAGAGGTAGATTGTTAGACTTTTATTCGGAAGAGCCTCTGAATGGACCCAAACCTGTAACTTTCCTGTTATCCCGGAGTGTGTGATTGTTTGCACTACTAAAGGATCCTAGAGTGGTTAGTGGCAAACGTACAACTTTAGTTGAACTCCAAGTTTAAAATAAAGTTCAATGATACTTTCTGCAAGGTTGTTTCCTCAAAGCTCTGACAGAAGGCAAGATTTTGAGGCCTAGAGTTGCAATTAATAAGGGAACTAGAGAAAGAACTACAGTTAAATAGATTATAGAATGTACAGATAGTACAAAACATAGTCAGTTGGATAGATAAGCTTTACACACTTAAGTAAATTGTGCCAAAGAGGAAACATAGCTGGGACATGTGAGGAGAACAGAAGAAATGCCCGCGCCATAAAATGTATGAGAGGAAAGCCCTTCTAGGGAATCTGTGGCCTTACCGTTGTGTTGAGCCAGTTCATGTAGATAAGGTGCCAGTTGCTTTCAACTTACCTCCGATTCCTGGTGACTCGTGTGTCAGAGTAGAACTGTGTTGCATAGGGATGGCTGGTTTTTCTGAAGCAGATCCATGGTTATGTTAGACGGGGTTCTCTAGATGAACAAAAGCAGGACACTTATGATTTTATATATCTAAATATATCATAAGAAATAAACAGCTAAGCAGCTAAGTATAGAGCAGTGCAAATGGCTCAGTGCAACTCACTTCCATGAGACAGCTAATACACCGGAAGTGAAGCAAGTCAAGGAAGCAGACAGCTAAGCCCTCTGTAGAGCAATTCAGGCGATCCGGGCACAGGCAGCAAACAGCAAGGCAGGTCACCAACTGTCAGCCAGATGACAGACTCCGACAGTCCTCAGCTCAAGCAGTGTATACTCCAGTAGGGTGGCGAACCAGGTCTTCAAGAAACCTCAAGCTAAAGCAACACGATACATGGGTTAGGTGTCCCACAGGTAGTGTAGCTTGCAAATTGAGGCACAGAACAAGCTAAGGCAGCTGCACACTGGTTCGATCATCAAAGAGCAATAGACAAGAAAAGCGAGGCTCACCGAGCCATTTATATCCCCCCCTTTAGTTCATCCCACATGTGTCCATTGGCCAGCTATCACAACGGTAGCATCAACACTTCAAATTTTAAGTCAGCTGCCAAGTACATTAACTATTTATACCACCGAGGGACTCCGTGTAGCTAAGCTATAATCCTAAAGGTGAAAGAAACCACAGAAAAGAAATGGGTTTTACTCATGTTCATTAGCCTCTTCACCATTGCTGTCTATACTTTTCCTCTTGGATTTGCTAATTTTCTTTTCTTACTAGGATAGCAATATGCCGACTTTCCGAAGACACTATCAATAGAGTTACAATCGAGAAAAATATCTTCTTACTTCAGGCATGCTTTTTTCTCACCGTATTTGATACTTCAAGAGAATCACTATATAGTTTGTCATTAACTTGACAGATACATTAATTTTTAAAACAATTTGAGCTTACAAATGACATGCTATTCAGCCAGAAGGAGCAACAAACACTTAGTACATGCTATGGGTGGGATGGTGCTTAAAGACATTGTAGTAAACAAAATAAGCTAATTACAAAAGGACAACTATTGTATGCCCTCACTTTTATTAAAAAATCCAAGAAAAAAAGCAAATGTAGAGAGACCAAAGTTTATTAATGGTTACCAGCCTTAGAAGGGAGGGGTAAAAACGAGGCAAATGGGGATGGGTAAATCACATCGATGAAGGATAGAATCGCACAATTGATTGTTATAAGTGCAGTCAATAAGTTATACACATGTAAAAAAGATGAATTAACAAAACAAAAACTGTTATTTACAAGAAATTTGGAAGATAGCTACCTGGCCACATGCTTGGGAGAGATCTGTCTTAATACCCATTCCAAAGACAGGTGATTCAGGTAGGAGGGGAGCCCCTCCAAAGCTGGATTTGCGCTGGGCTGAGTGGAGATTTCGTAGTCCTGCTAGGCGAGCATTGAGCAGCTCGCTCCAAGTTGGTGCACCTACTGGTGTTGCCTGGGCATGTTGCCTGTGATGACAGTGAATTTTTCCTAAGGCCGGTTTGCTCAAACCTCTTTTTCTGTGATGGCCAATTTATGAGAACACAGGCATGCAGCTGTGGAATTTTGTTTCCTGCTCAGGAAAAATGCAGCAGAAACCTTTGTGATGTTGAGCACAACTTATGAGGACAGCATTATGGGAAAAACTCAAGTCCACGAGTGTTTTTATTGTTTCATAAAAGGTGAAATGTCGGCTGATGACAAACCTTGTTCTGGACATGTGTCAACTTCCCAAATGGATGAAAACGTCAACTGCTAGTGCATTTTGAGATCATTCCACCAGGTCAGACTGCTAATCAAGCTTTCTATTCAGGTGTTCTGAAAAGATTGTGTAACAGTGTGTGACAAAAAGGTCTTATTTGTGGTATGGGGTGGGGGACTGGTCTTGCTACCACAACAAAGCACCTGCTCAAGCAGCCATCTCAGCGCCCCAGTTTTTGACAAAAACCAGCATGCCTCTCTTGCCCCATGCACCTGACTCACCTGACCTTGCTGTGTGCAACTTCTGTTTGTTTCTGTGAATGAAAGGACAGTGGTTTGATGACGTAGAAGAGGGGAAGATGAGAACGAGGGAGGTGCTGCCAGCCGTCCAAACAGAAGAGTTTGAAAAATGTTTCCAAGAATGAATTGCAGATTTGACAAATGTATTAAGTGTAGTGGAGAGTACTTTGAAGATGATACGGCGGTTTTGTAAGAAAAAATAATGAAATACATAGCTTTGAAAAAAAATCCAGTGTTTTTCGTGTACCCCTTCATACTTTGCACATATTAAGAGAGACCAGTCCTGGCAAAGGATATCACGTTGGTAAAGTAGAAGGACAGCAAAAGAGGGGAAGACCCTTCCTGAGATGGATTGACACAGTGGCCCCCACAAAGAGCTCACATGTTGTGAGTGTGGCGCAGGCCGGGCTGTTTTGTGCTGTGGTACATGGGGTCGCTGCGACTTGGAAACAGTGAGAGCCCCTACCAACCACAGCAATAGAAACAGCAAGGGCAGTCTATTACCTCGTTTGTGGCATGCTTTCTGTGGGTGTTAATGGCGTTCAAGTGGCCATCCAAGACACAGCAATTCATCTCTAATCATCTGGAACAAGGGAGAAAGACATTCAGGAAGAAGGGCTACAAGTATGGACTGTGTAGCTAGTTGCCTCCGTGACCAGCTCCTGCCTCTGCCGTGAAATTAGCACTGGGCAGTACTTGGCTCTGTTACTGAACATTTTGAGCAAAGTTTCCATAGAAGAAACCTGACCAAAAGAGAGCAAATGCACCACAGAATTTGGGATTCTCGTGCACTCCAGACTTTTCTGGAGCTCCATAGGGTAGATGAACCCTGGAAACGTATTGCCCTGTGGTAGTCTGCAAAACACACCCAAATTAGTCTCTAACATCGTCTTAAAGCCAAACAGTAGTTTCACTTAACCAGTCTGGGGGGGGGAGGGGGAAGGTCTCCTTTGAGCGTTGTGGCTCTTTTAAGAAATGTCTCTATGAGCTCACATCGAAAGCAGCAACTGAAAAGATCCTTCAGGAAGCTCAGAGGGGAATGAATTTCTGTGGAACAAGGGAGAATCCACCCAGAAAAGAAAAGGAAGAATGTTTGGATACATCAAAGGATATTCTCAGTGTCATTAAATTGTACATGTAGAAATGGTTGCAATGATTTCATTTTGCTCTGTATCTTCTGGACACAACAAAAGAGATGAGTGA
Source organism: Tenrec ecaudatus (assembly GCF_050624435.1). NCBI lineage: Eukaryota > Metazoa > Chordata > Mammalia > Afrosoricida > Tenrecidae > Tenrec > Tenrec ecaudatus. The sequence goes on from NC_134542.1 coordinate 56,026,601, forward strand.
GATCGACAAAGATCTGTGCTTACAGCTCAGTAGTAGATTCTGAAGAAATGACAGCCATCCTCACTGGGTTGACGTTCGCACTGCCTGAGTGTGTTCGGCCTCAATAATGTCCTCAAAATTCCTCAAGTGGAAATCGATTTACACAGATCATTTTAGGTGTGGTTGGTACCAAAAAACCTTGTTTGTTGCCCACAAAAATCCTTGTTGCTCCCTTCTAAAGATGACAGATACCATCCCGACATGATGCCTTTTTCTTGTCCCGTTTTCTTCAGTTGGCAAAAACATCTTTCACTTTTCAGCGTATTACGTTCTCCATCTTTCATGAAGCTATTTCTAATCCCATCTATTAAAATCAGTATACTCCTTCTGTTGTTATTGTATAGAGCTCTGCTTGTCTCTCGTGCAGCTTTGCATCACAGTTTTTATGTGCATCTGTATCTCTCCTACGAGATGGTCAAGTCTTTGAGAAGGCACAGCATCCCTTATTAAGACTTACATTGCAGAGTATGTAGCACGCACGCTCGTCTTAAATGACACACTTTATACATATTGGGGAAAAACAGCAGAGATTCACTATCTACTGGATAAAAAAGCAATTTTCCAAGGGTTGCAATAATGTCATTGTTAGCAAAAATTTCAATCCATGATTTTATCAGAGGCCAAGGAAGTAACAAGTTATTAATGGAAACCATGAGAGAAACATCGTTTTAGCAAAATGAAATGGATATCCAAGTCTATTAATATTGAATCTGAGTATGCAAGCTAGATAGCCACATAGCAAAATTTAACTATTAGGTTGCAGACGCCAAAGGCCTCTGCATCAATTTATGAATTTCCGTCCTTAAGTCAGACTAGCAGTTGAAGGCAGGCAATTGCTTTCTAAGTCGCAAGGCGTGTGCCTGCTCCCTTTCTCAGGGGTTAGTATTGCCATGAGTTAGGTTCAAGTTTTTACCAAAGGCAGCTCTAAAGAAAATGAAAAATGTAAATCTCCTTGCTGTTAAGTGTTCATCAGGTGGATCTGAGGCTCAAAGCAGCCCTTAGGGGGCAGAATCATTAGTGTTTTATTTTCTAGGCTGTAATCAAGATTGCCTGGCCTTCCCTTTTTAGAATCATCGGATTCGTTCAAAATGCTCCCTTCGATTAGATTAGCAGCCAAATGCATACGTATTGCATCACCATGGCTGGTATCAGAATTTAAATCAGGCGTCTTTGAATGAATTTGAGCTAGGTGCCAGGGAAACATAAAGCTCAGCTTCTTGCTAGTTTCTTTTTCTTGCTGAGATGAATGAGCACCTGAACCATTCGTAATCAGATTTGCTTTTACAAATCTTTATATTAGCTTTTCTTTTTAGTTAATTTCCTAGAAAATTATGCAGTTACAGTATTATACTTCTTAAATAGATCCCAAATAAAGGAAGGACAAATAAATTCTATGAGCAGTCCTGGATGGAATGTTGACATTTATCTCCGGTGTGGAATTTAGTCAGGTGTGAGGTAAACTCCCAGATCTTTGATTTATTCTCGGAGTGTGGGCTTGGTTTCATCATTTTTAAAGCAAGAACCATGTATAATTTGCATAAGTACATCAGTGTGCTCACATGCACTCATTTGTTTGTGCGTGAATCATAAATGAAATGTCAGAGAAGCAGCAAGGAGAGACCCGTGTTCCCTCCAGGGACAGTGCTTTGCAGGTGTCCAGGCTTGAAAGGAGTCATCCCACTTTTTAGAATCTACTTTTTTACATGTTTAGAACATCTTACAAAAAAAACCACTGCCATGATGTCAGCTCCTAGACATAGTAGCTTTTAACTGTTCCACAGGGTTTCTGAGACTGTAACTCTTTACAGGAATGGAAAACTTCATCTTTCTCCCTTAGAGTGACTGGTGGGCTTGAACCTCGGACCTTTCAGTTTACAGCCAAATGCTTACTATCATACCATGAGCAACAATTGCTGGGTATTGGCTTTGAGCTCTGGATTTTCAGCAGAGGCCCTTTGACCTTGGGCTTCCACTTTGCTGGCCACATTTATCAGAATGCCAACTCCACTTCCTTGGTTTGGGGGCCCATTTTTCTGATCCAATAATCCAACAGAGTGCAACCTCACCTCCTCAGCCTGGGCCTGAAGACCTAGCCCCCCACCCCCACCCCGCTCAACGCTGGTGAACAGCAGCCTTACGCTGGGGAAGGAGGTCCCCAAAGATTTTCTCTTTAAAACCTAGGCGGCTCTGGCCCCGCCCTTGGAATCCCCAGAGGCCAAAGCCGCAGAGACCTATTTTTTGAGATTGAGTCAGTTTTACTTTCAATGTACCTTTCCTCTTTATCTTCTCATTTCTAGTTCTTGGCTTCAGCCCTTAGGCTCCCTGGGCCCAGCCTCGGTCTCGCTCAAGCAAGCGTGACAAATACTTTAGATCTATTGGTGAGTCCCAGCGGCACTCCACTGGCTAGTAAACCGCGACGGGATGCGCCTCGGCCCTCCTGCTCCCGGACTTGGTAAAACTGCCTCCTTTGACAGGTGCCGGGAGACGAGCTGCTCGGCAGTAGGATTTCTACCTGGAGACATTTAGCGTTCTTGCTCAGTCTTGGTGCGGCTGCCACGTTGCCTCCGTCAACGTGTCTGGATGCTTGTGCCATCGTTGACATCAAATCACCTCTCATTTCCTCTCGAGATCTCACGGGAGTGACCGCTGATGTCCATGCTGCTGCTAACAAGCGCTTCCAGGCAACCTAGGCTTTTATTATTAAAACAGCAGAAACGAAACTCACTGCTACCAAGTGTGTTCTGACTAATAATAACCCTATCAATTCTTCCAGCTTCTGCTCGATATTCAATTCCCAAACGGCTTCCATATTGCAGCTCTCTGTGAGAGGCACCTCCTTCTGGTACCACATGCCGTCTTACTGATGGAGTACCGCTATAACAAAATTACCACAAGGGAATGGTTTACAAGCAGAAACCTTCTTTTCTCCGAGTTGAGGAGACTAGAAGTCCGAGCTCTGAGTTGAGGGGAAGGCTTCTAGAACAAAATACCCTCGTCTTGTCAGCTTCTGTTTTGGGGGTCTCCATGTGCTCTGGTCACTGTCTTCTATCTTGTCTCTGTTGCTAGCTTGCTTCGTATCTTTCATATCTGAAGAGATCATTACTGGGCTAAAAGGGGAGGGCCGTGAGAGACAGCGAGAGGTGAGACCAGCACTGGAGGGTAGACAGCTTTTAACGGCGAAGGGGAGGATTTTATCCATCAGGATAGAGCTGGGCAAAGAAAGAAGGAAACATAATGGAAATCCCGCAAGCCCATAGAAAGTTTAATGAATTGCTGAATATAACAATGATGATCTGATCTATAAATCCTCACCTAGTTCACAATAAAATGTTTATGAAGAAACGGACTCAAAGCACAACCTGGACTACCCCACTTCCTTAACACAACAAGAGCATTCCCCAGAGTGCTGAGGGTAGGATCCCTAACACTGGTGGCTTTGTTGTTAAACTTTGGGCGACTAATTGTGAGATTTGCAGTTTGTAACCGCTAGTTGCTCTGAGGGAGAAAGATGGGGCTTCCCACTCCCATAACGAGCTACAGGCTCAGAAACCCACAGGGGCAGGTCCACCTGTCCTATAGGCTTTCTACCCTGGCAGAGAAGCATCACGAAACAAGATAGCCAGGTAAGTAAGTACAAGTGAGCCGATGCCTACCTGGCCGTCTGCTACTCCAACACTGCTTTTAGGCTATGAAGTACTTTTTTTTTTTTTGGTGATTTAAAAAAATAATTTTATTGGGAGCTCATACAATTCTTTTTTTTAACATTTTATTAGAGGCTCATACCACTCTTATCACAATCCATACATATATATACATCAATTGTATAAAGCACATCTGTACATTCTTTGGCCTAATCATTTTCTTTTTTTACATTTTATTAGGGGCTCATACAACTTTTATCACAATCCATACATATACATACATCAATTGTATAAAGCACATCCGCACATTCCTGCCCCAATCATTCTCAAAGTACTATTATAAACTTAAGATTTAGAATGATTGAGTTGTCAAGTATCTACATGCCCTGCATCACATGAAATGTTTCTGAGGATGCCAGAGAAATACAAGAAACAGTCACTGACCTATGAAACATTATACTCCAGAAATTTCTAGAAAGAAATTGTCAGAATCTTAAGAACTAGAAGAGACCTTAGAAACCAAATTATGCAACCAAACTTTCCAATTTAAAAATGAGACTAGCAAATCCTGTCTGGCCTGCTTTACCCATGGTTCCCGAACGAGGGGGCTTCAAAAGATCATTAAAAAATTTCATCATCTTGGCAATATATGAACAAATGTGCTTGACACAATGGACGGATGGATTGTGGTAAGAGCTATGTGAGCCCCCAATAAAATGATTAAAAAGAAAGAAACGAGCACCCAAAAAAGACTATTGTTCAGTCACTAATACTGTTTACAAACTTGATGTGCTTCAGTTTCATGTAAAACAAACAAACATTTCCATCATCTAATAATTCCACTTTTTCTATGAATATGTTAAGTACACTGGGGAAAGCTGAAGCTATGATATAAACTGGCATTAGGATTCTCAGCGAGCACTACCCCCACGACTTTGTTTACCAAGGATAGGGGCGATACCTCATCCACGTGGCAGTTTATGCCCGGTGGGACATTTCTAAATATCCACTTTAGGGCTGAACACATAGAGTGACATAAGCTATGTAAATATATAATGAAATGTTTGCCTCGAATATGAACAATGCTAATTCTGGGTATGAGCTCCTTAGAGTTTATATATACATATATGTTAACACTTAATTTGTAAGCCAGGTGCTGTAGAATGAGCCTGCTTTTGCTTCTCACCACATTTTGGGCCCTAGATAACTTTTCATGGTTCTATGCACTCCTTTGAAGAAATTCTGGTGGCACAGTGGTTATGAGCTAAACTTCTGACTGCAAGGTGAGTAGTTCAGAACTATTAGCCACTCTTAAGGGGAAAGATGTGGCTTTCTACTCCTGTACAGAGTGACAGCCTTGGAAACCCACAGGAGAAGTTCTGCCCTGTCCTGCGGAGTCACTGTGGGCTGGCACGGACTCCATGGCAGTGAAGTTGGAGACTCGCCTATTGTAAGAATGCTATCTTACAGCATGAGTAGATAGAATATGTATTAAAATTTTGGTTTCAAAAATGATCTTCCCTTATATCTACTACAAAGAGAGCTAAAGGATATGAATGTATTTACAAATATTTTCCTGAAGGGGAAAGCATCTTTCAGTCAGATACTACCTATGCTTTAAGGGATGTAATCTGTATGCTATTTCCCTTCCAAAACATTGCTAATGTCGGCAAAAAAGAAGAAAAGAAATCACTATAATTAATCTATTTGACATGTTAAAATATTCATCATAATTAAAGTGAGCTCCAATACCCGACTTCAGTTAATTTTCTTCTATTTAGATTTCCAGCCTATAGAAAATCTGGTCTTATCCCTTATAATCTAGTTATTTTTAAATATACGAAACAGAACCATATAATATCTCAGGAAATATTCGCTCTCCCCTCCTTCCTTTCCTTTAAGTCTAAAGATGCTACATCTAACTAAGGGCTAGTTCTGTATATTCTATGTCAATTTCAAACTTTCCATTATTTCCTATTTTATGAGAAATATTTGGAAGTGGATGCAAAAGACAAGGTACATTTGTTTGTGCTGTTGTCATCTGTTACCATTGGGTCAGTTCCCACCACAGCAGCCTGTGTCCAACAGAATGAAACCCTTCCACCTTCACAGTTGTCCCGTGTCCAAGCCCACCACTGCAGCCGCAGTGTCCCTGAGTTTCACCAAGGGGCGCCCTCTTTTTCACTGCCCCTCTACTTTACCAAGCCTAGTGTTCTTTTCCAGGGCCTGCTTTCTCCTGATAGCATGAACCAAGTTTTCTCTTCTAAGGAACATTCTGATTGTACTTCTTCCACGATAGATTTATTTGTTCTCTGGCCGTCTATGGTACTTGTAGTCGTCTTCACCAGCACCATAGTTCAAGGGCATCAATTTCTGTTTGATCTTCCGTATTCAATGTCCAACTTACACGGGCATGTGCGGCCACTGTAAAGAGCAGGACTCGGGTCAGGTGCACCTTAGCCCTCAGAGTAAAACATCTTTGCATTTCAACACCTTAAAGAGAGCTTGTGCAGCAGATTAGCCTAACACAATGTACCCTGTCATCTCTTGACTCCTGCTTCCATGAGCATTGACTGTGGATACAGGCAAGACAAACCTTGACAACTGCAATCTTTCCTCCACTAATCACGCTGTTACCTCTTGGTCCAGTTGTGAGAATTTTGGTTCCTTTACATTGTTTTAATTCATATTGAAGGCTGTAAACTTTGATCTTCATCAGCAAGTGCTTTAAGTCCTGCAGTAAAATGTGCTTGGGTTGGTTTAATGAGGAGAAGGGAAAGGGAGAGATGGGGCCTTAAATGGACTTGGGAAGCTGTGTGCCTAATTGCTTATTCCATATGTATTCTTTATGAAATTTTTGAAAGCAAGCTGGTCTTCAATGATGAGAGCAGACATGGGCAATCTCAAAACAGCCACTCGCTGCCATAGATAGAGTTAATGCTGACCCATAGTGACTCCCTGTGGGTGTCTGAGACTCTAACTGTTTACAGGAGTGGAAAGCCCAGTCTTTCTCTGGAGGAGCTGCCGGTGGTTTGGAACTGCCGACCACGTGATTGCAGCCCAACGCATAACCACTACAGCACCAAGACTTCATAGAAAAGTTATATTGGTGCACCTATTAGATACACTTTCTGAAAACTAACATTAGCATTTAATGTCATTTACCTGAAAGCAAATGGAAGTGAACTTTGCATATTTTAGAAATGACTTAATAAGCAGTCATTTGCTTATTTTGAAAGTCCTTTGACAATTCTATAAATCCTAGACTGCATTTACTTCATTTTACTGTGTACTTTGGACTTGTCATAATTCAGCAGCCCTCATAAGCTGCTCTTCAATAAAGGTTGCATTTTATAGCATGAGCTCAGCGCTCCATTCCCAAGCTGTGCAGAGAGCTGGTTTTATCGGGGTCATTTGGAGACAGGGTTATGTCTTTTAAATAGGACATGGGATTATACGATTATTTTCTCCTGCTTCCAAGTTAATTGGGCTCCAAGCCAATTGCCATAGAGGAGTCAATGTAAACTCGCAGTGACTCCATAGGACTGAGGAGAATTTCCTGCAGAGGGTTTTCAAAAGTGGTCACAGCATCAGACAGTCTCACCTTTTGTGAACAGAATAGCTGGTGCGTTCAAACCTTTGATTTTTCAGTCAGTAGCTGATTGCCTACTCACTGTGCCACCCTGGCTCCAAATCGGGTTCAGGCTTGCAGAAAATGAAAAACTTTTATTGATTATTTTTGTAAAATGTATGCATAATTTCAAAAACTTTATGAATTCCATATAAAGCAGATCTAGTCTATACAGATCTCATGGATTTAAAAATGTATTTATAGTTAATATTTTTTAAATGTCTTATAGGTGATTGTGATTGGGCTGTTTTGGGAATCACTGTTGCAGATGAAAATAGAGTATTTATTTTCCCTGGCAGAGGAGCCAGGCTTGACTTCTGATTCCCATTTGTTCAAGATTTAGAAGTGTGTGTTTCTCCCAAACCGAACTTACAGAATCTAAGGGTATTTTAAGTAGAGCATTTGACCAGAGAATCAGACTGAGTTGCTTTTCAAAGCAATCACAGTCTAATGATAATTCATGAGTGTATATTATCAGTGAAACAATTTATTCAAATTAAATAAATACCATTTTTGTTAATAGTTCTGCAGCTCTCTAAAAAGTGTTTTCTTAAGACCTAAATTTTATTGCAATACATTCTTGAGAATTCATGGATAAAAGCATCTAGTTTATACTAAGAATTCCCTTAGGCAACTTTAGAAAGAAAAAGGTAATAAAAAATGAGATGGGGTAAAATAAATGTACCATTGAGAAAAACAAAACACTGAAAAGTTTCCGTGGAAAAGCTCTGTTTATTGTGTCTTGTGTAGTTCTCTCAAAGAAGGCCTCATTGCACACCCTGTGAAGTGTCCTGTCGTGCGATTGTACAAAGGAAGAGAAGTATGCTTCTCTTTAAGTTAAAGCGAGGTCATTCAGCCATAAGTATAGACAGAAAATACTATTCCAGCGCAAACCCACGAGGATGACTTGAATTGACAGTCATGTTCTCATGCACTAATAAACACCGGGCAAAGGCAAGGTTAAGGGTTTCAAATCTTTCATTAAATGGAGACTAGTTACCTTGAAATGTTGGCGCCTGCTGTGGGGCAGTCATGCAAGAGAAAACACATGACCTTCCTGTCTGTCATTTTAGACTCTTGCCTCCTGGCTGCAAAGAAGATCATGCTTAGCAGAGAGGTAGAATTGGTGGCAGACCCTGCTCTGATGGATGGTTTTGACGACATCATCTCCAATTTTCAGTGGGAGAAATTGAGGTTCAGGGTCTAAGGAACCATATATCAAGTTATCAATGAATGGGAAAGTCGGAGCTCCAGTGTTTCCAATTCAAGTACCTTTGCATCCCCCCCTGACTCCATGGCAGGAAGAATATGTGTTCAATGCACTCTAAATACCCGATGTGTTAGAACAACTGTCTGCCATCTGTCACCTAAGAAATGGTATCAGAAAAATTCCATCAGTTCAGATGGTACTGATGGTGGAGATATTTCTGAGGGCCAAGGAGAGGATACCAGTATGAATATAGCTGGAAGCAAATGGGATTCTGACTTAAGGGTACTAGAAGTTCAAATGACAGGGAACTCCTTGAGTACCAAATGGAATGGGAAAGTTTTGGCTAATGCGAGATATTTTGCCATACCCATTATCAATAAGGGAAAATATCAGACTTTCCTACTTCTAGGAAACAAACAAAACCCCCACTAGATTCAGAGTTTTAGAATAGTGGAATATATAATTTTTCATTTTGTCCAAAAGACCATAACATGCATTCATTCAATTAAACTAAACTCTACCCTATGGTCGTCATTGTCACATCAAAAATATGTGATATTTTTGGGGTAGTGATAAAAGCCTATCAACCATATGTGGGGAAAAATCAACCAGCTCCTTTTGATGAGCTCCCCAGTGCCTGGGAATCTGAAAGTAAAAGGCAAGGTCCTTCTCCCATGTAAGTGGAATCAGAGGTGAAGAGCTAATTTGAAGACTCTGGGTTTTAATTTTCACAACTGATGGGATAAAGTGACAGGTTATTTGCCAACATTTTAAGCAATTAATAATTTTATGCCTTTGAAAATAACAGAATTATTTATTATGTCAGAGATCTAAAACACCCTCTCCAATTTAGATGTTAAAATTAATGTAATTCAATATTATATTGTGCTGGATTAAATGTTTTCCATACACTCTAAGTGACATTGACTTTGAAATGCGAACATGCAGGGAGTTTTCGTTCTGTTCAGCATGCTGCTCTCTTTAGTGCTCATTTCATGTCAAAGTTCATAATCTTACTGTCTTCGTGTGCTCAGTCCATTCTCTATATTTAAAGCCTTGCATTGTACTATATAATACCATGTGCACTATAACATTGCCTTGGTTATCTAGTGCTGTTACTTCAGAAATATCAAAAATTGATGGCATTACAAAGCAGAAATGAATTTTCTCTCAAAGGCTAGGAGTTTCTAGGAGGCTAGAAGAAAAAAGTCAGAGATCCAACTACAGTGAGAAGACCTTCTTTGTCTGTTCTCTCCTTTCAACATCCATGAGGCTGGTGTTCTTTGGGAAAAGCAATGTGCCATCGCTGAGTCTAGAGGGTTCTCAACATAGGAACATGGTGTCAGAAGGACTTTCATTCTTGGCTCTTCTCTCTTGGTGGCTGTAGGCTACTGTATGTCTTCTCCCGTTGCCTCTTATAAAATAAAAGAGGATGCAAACACCCCTGGAAAACTCCCCTTTATATCAATTTAAGGCTGTAATCTGATGAAAAGTGTTGCCTCCCAACTTACTCTTACCAGCGATTTGCTGATCACATCAGATCACATCTTGGGAGATGATCATGCCATTATTTAACTGCCAACTCATTGGGAAATGTGCCCAGCCAAGTTTACACATATTTTGTTTTGGGTGTGGGAAGGCAGGGGAGGGACATCATTTAATCAAAGACAAATATATAAGGAAAATAATACTGAATTTCAAGTTAGAAGAAACAGATTCACTCCCCAGGTAAGGGAAATAAGATCTAACATTTTTTTAGGTAAGGTTGTCCGTTCAAACCCACCTGCCAGTCCTCTGGAGAAAGATGAAACCATCTGATCCCATAAAGACTTACAGTTGGGAAACCAGGAATAGCGTCTCCATGAGCAGACACTGTCCAGCCCAGCACCGTTCTCACAATCACGACTGTGTGTGAGACCATTGCTGCCACCGCTGTGTCCAGCCCTCTAATTAAGGATCTGTTTCTTCTTCTCTGGTTCTTCTACTCTATCAAGCGTGTTGTCCTTCTCCAGGAAATGACTCACCTTCCCCCGCCCAGATAACATGTCCAAAAAATGTGAGACAAAGCCTTACCACCTTCATTTCTAATGAGAATTTTAGTTATACTTCTTTAAAGATAGATTTATTCATCCTTCTGGCAGTCATGATATATTAAATATTTCTATCAGCCTCATAATTCAAAACCATCAATTCTTTCTCAGTATTTCTATATATCATCCAGTTTTCTCATGCAGATGAAGCAATTGCAAGTAGCATGATTTGTATCAGATGCACCTTGGTCCTCGAATGAATGACATCTTTGATTTTCAAGACTTGAAAGAGGCCTTTTGCAGTAGATATTATGCCACATTAATGACTGCTTGACTTCTGCTTCCATTGGTACTGATTGTGGACACAAGTGAAATGAATTTCGTAGTAAACTCAATCATTTCTTTTTGTCATGATGGGGCTTATTGACCTAGTTGTGAAGGTCTTGCTTTTCTTTATGGTAATGTGTTAGCCACACTGCAGGCTGTAGTCCTTGATCTTCACAAGTACTTCAAGTACTCTGCTTGCAGCATGCAAAGTTGTGTCTTCTCTGTATTGATGGTTCTTCCTGATGCCTCTTCCTCCATGTGGTCTAGTTTCTTGGCTCATTTGCTAAGCATAATGCTATAGATACTATCTTTACACCCTTTTATATAGGAGCTTATAAGGTACAGAGAACGAATTTAGTGCCAAGATTCAAATCCTAAATTCTGATAGCTCTGATGTGCTGCTTCCTGTGTGCTCTCAGCTAAGGCACTAAGTCCCTGAATGCACCCATTTCCTCGTCAGTGAAGGATGCTGAAGATATACAATCAATAGGAACCGATCAAAGAGGGCAGAGTCCTCTTGGTGGAGATGTTCAATAAGCAGGTGAAAATGAGATCAATTCCGGAGTTTAAGAGACACGCAGAGCACAACATCTGGAAGCCAGACAATTACAGCTCTCAGTGGAACCCGTGAGAGAGACTGGGGCCTCCCGGGAGAGTAGATAGATGTACTGAGTGAGAAAATGACCAGGGGCAGCACCCTATGGAGCAGTGGGAGAGAAAAGAGGACCCAGTAACAGTGTGGAAGAAAAGCCGGAGAGGCTGAGCCAGCTGAGTGATGCTAGAGAAGTCAAAGAACTAGCTGGGCAAAGCCAAACATAGATTTTTATATTTTGAAGACGAAAATCAGGTCATTCTGTTCAGTAATGAGGTCATGGCTGACCTTTTGGGAAACCGCTTGCTAGAGCTGCCTGCGCGTCAGATTGAAATGAGTTCATAGGCAGGGAGGCCAGGAAATGAAGGCGGGGTGTAGCGAGTAACTGCTTAAGCCATTTGATATGAGAAGGCTGTCGGCAGAAATAAAACTGCTGAGAAAAGTCTTGTGAAAAGCAAACACCTATGCATATTTTTATTGTACATTTAAAGAGCAGAGAGAGATCAGGCAGCTACTGAGAGGGAAGCAGTGATGGGATAGGACACAGAGGAGGCAATGGGTCTGCCGGATTTTTCTTCTGAGAACATTTGCATGTTAATAAGTTTATTTGGTGCTGTTATTGAAAGTGGAAAACACTAATTTGCGATTCCTTCCCCAGCTGGCATTTGCTGAGCGGTCATGATACGTGACGGTGTTGTGTCAGTAACACAGCAGCAAACCCAGAGGACGCCACATTTCCGCTCTGGAAGCTTTCATTCCAGGGTCGTCTGAAATCAGTGGTACGGGTGCATATGGCTGGGTGGAAAATCCGTCCAGCTGTGTGCAGACAATTCCGGGACCACAAGGAAGTCGGGACAGGGAAGAGTGGCAGGTGCTATTGTAGGTCAAAAGTCAGTGCTGTGGAGTCCATTCGGACCCACGTCGACTCTAGAGGACAGGGTAGAACTGCCTCTGTGGGTTTCAAGACTGTAACTCTTGACAAGAGTAGAAAGCCTCATCTTTCTCCTGTGGACAGCTGGTAGTTTTGAACTACAGCCTTCTTGATCAAGCACACATTTAACTCCAAGGCAGTGAACTACTGACCCTGATGTGGATATAGCAGGGACAGGTTTCAGACAGGAGAACAATCGGCACCCTAACCCCCTAACCCTACTGCTGTCGACTTCATTTTGATGTACGGGACTTCTATCAATATAGTGACAACGATTCTGACAGTCAAAGTAGAGTAGAATAGAGTGAGTGTGATAGATAGGTTTGTTGTGTCAACATGGCCAAATGCACACATGTGGGATTAATTGAAGGGCGGAGAGATACATGGCTCGGTGAGCCTCATGTCTCTCTCTCTCTTGCTCTTGGACCATCGGACCAGTGTTCGGCTGCCTTGCTCGTTCTGTGCCTCCATTTGTAAGCTACACTACCTGTGGGATACCTAACCCATGGACTGTGTCGCTGTAACTTGAGGTTCCTTCAAGGCCTGCTTCACCACGCTACTGGAAGGTACAGCTCTTGAGCTGGGGACTGTCAGACCCTGTCATCTGGCTAACTGTTGGTGACCTGCCTTGCTGTTTGGTGGCTGTGCCCAGATTTCTCCACAGAGGACTACCCAGCGGTCCTCAAAACCTGAAGGACTGCCAGTGTCTCATGTCTCACAGTGAGTTGCATTGGGCCATTTGTACTGCCATATAAATTATTTAACTGTTTATTTCGTCTGTTATCGATCTATATAAATGTATACACAGTTAGTGTCCTGGTTTTGTTTCTCTAGAGACCCCTGTCTAGCACAGTGAGCGAGAGTGAGGATGTGGGTGCTCAGCAACTGGCAGTGTACCCTCGAGGGCCTCTGTTCCCTTAAAAATATACAGCCCGGAAGCCCCCAGGGTCACCTCTACCCTTCCCTGTAAGGCCACTCCGAGTCTGCATGGTCTCTGTGCTGTGAGTTGTTCTCATTTTTCTTTCCATTTTGGAAACCACAGCCAAGGGAGCCCGGTGCCATAGTAGGTTATGTGTTGGGCTGCTAACTGGAAGGTCAGCCGTTTGAAACCACCAGCTGCTCCATAGGAAAAAGATGACTTTTTCTCTTCCCATGAATATTTACAATCTCAGAAACCCAGGGGAGAAGCTCCCAATCTCTCTCTTTTAAAAAAATCATTTTATTGGTGGATTTGCGTTAATATGATTATTTGTTTTGGGTCTTCTGATACCTGATCCTGGGGTCAGGGGGCAGAGCAAAGTCCCTATTGGTAGGATGTGCTTGCCCTCCCACAGAAACTATATACACACTTGTGTACAGGCAAATCGACTAAAAAAGTACATTTAACAACCAGCACTCTCTCTATGGATTAATATAACATATCTTTATATGTTAAAAGAATCTACAATAAATTTTTGTCAAAGTGTGGAAATACACAATGAGAATAATTTGCAGGACAATACAGTTGCACTCTGTAGCACCAGCTCACTGAACGCACCGAGGTCAAACCAACACATGCTTGAGATAAGCAGCAGCAATTGGAAAAACAAAGTCACTGATGAGCTGGACAGACACCAATCAGCGCACACACACACACACACACACACACACACACACAGGTTTCTATGCATGGAAAGCAATTAGAGAAATTTAGACTAGAAGGTTCATAAATCGAATGGGAGAGCCACAGTCAAGAGATAAGAGACAAAGAACGAGCCTGGAGAAAGAGTGTTTGTAAAATGGAGAGGATGGAATAGAATATGGACTTCTGTCCGTTTATGGGATATACCTAAGAAGCAAAAGTAAAAAGTTTAACAAACCTACAAGTGAATGGAATGTGTGGTACTGACTTTCCCAAGAGGGGGAAAATGACTCCCGTTTTCTTACCCTTGTGACCCAATGGAGAACATTTGGGAAAGGCCCACTTTCAACTAGTGGTTCTAAGACCAAGTGATCACCTTTCTTATAAAGAAAACCCATTACCTAATGGCTATTGTCCAGTTGATTCTCACAGTGACCCTACAGGACAGAGCAGAACTGCCCCCACAAGGTTTCTGAGGCTATGGGTCTTCATGAAGGCAGGTGGTTACATCCTCCCCCCACAGGGGACTGGTAGAGTAGAATCACTGGCCTTTGGGGGAGCTGTCCAATACTTAACGCATGGGGACACCAGGACCCTTTTCTTAGAAATAAAGCCAAACTCGAATAAAAAAAGAGAGAAATGGGATCAACCTGGTGGCAGTGAGTATGACATTGAGTTTTTTAGTATGCTAGGATTCTAGGCAAAGACAGCTCTAGGAGTGGATTCTGTTTAAATTACTGTTTGGCATTTATAATGTGTAGTTTTTATGCTTAAGCGGTAGATTTCATATTTTGAGATATTAGACCATTTAAAAAACATGATGAACTCCGTGGCTGCCCTCCAGGGACAAAGGCACACATTTACACGTAGGAAATGTACTTGCTCACAACTCCCTTCCAGAGACGCATCATTGAAAGCTCTTTGGTTCAAGGGGCGTTGCTTTCTGACTTCATCCTTTAATTTCACTGTGATTCTAGGTCATGCCAGGACTCCTGCTCACCTGTCTCGAAGCGCGCATCATCTGACTCACTGTTTCTCTCTCCTACGGTATCTCTGTCCTTTCTCTCCCCCAGTCTCTTGATTCTCCCTGACAGAGATTAAACACCTGGTGCTTTGGTCCCACTCTGGTCCTGATCATCACCTCAGACACCTTGGTCTCTACCCATTTTACCTTTCAGTCCTTTACCTCTACAATCCCAACTTGCAGATGTTTCAGCCCAGTGGAGCCTGTGATCCAATAATCCTACCATCCGTGTGCGTTTTCTCTTCCTGACCTGTGTTCTTTCCCCTTCTCACATAGATCCTACTTAGTGATGGATTAATTATCTTCCTTGCATTATCACCTCCCTGGAGTGGTTCCTTTCCACAATATTTTTTTTCTGAAAAAATCCTAGTATTATTAACTCCAGCTTTCAAATGCTTTGTTTTAGCAGGTACACAGTTGAGGGTGGCAGAATAAAAATAGACCATGCTTAAGTCCAGGACCTCCAACCGCAGATCACGATGTCAAGCATTAGATTTCCTAATTGCTTCAGGCTCAAACACTGTCAGACACTATCTGGCCTTCACAAAATTGGTGGAAAAAATGGAATAAAAGATGTTAATGGAATTTTCCCATGAACTCGACAAACCTGTTCATATTTCATACCTCCTCGTTCTCTCTGGCCCCCTCACTTTCAGAGGTTGGGGTGGTGACTTCCTTTTAGAACTGACTGTGAGCGTAACAGCAATCAGAAGAGAACGCACAGCATCCCCAGCACATCCACCAACTAACTGCACTGTGTTCACATGCCCTGCTTTCCCTGCTCTGAGTGTGGATGAACCAGCTAGTCACGGCCAGCACATCTCCCTGCTCACCAAGTTCATGTCCTCTCACCTTCTCACAGATCTGCTAGTCCTGGTTCCCTCTCTCCGCTGCATCCGTTTGTCCTATCAGATCTGTACTCTTAATGCAAACCCAAGCTTTTATTTCTTCTGTTGGTGTAATCTCTTCCTCAACTTCTTTCTCTCTAGCTTCATCATCATTCTTCTGTCATTTCCTTCTTCAATAGGAAATCTCTCTTTCCATTTTTAATTAATCAGCATGGACTCCAGGCCTTGAGCTTATTGCTCTTATTGACTTAGCAAATGTTCATTAGTAATCTGATAACTTCGTCATGATGTGTTATTGGCCCAGGACAAAAAAACAACACATTCCAAGTCGAACGCCTGGTTTGAATGCCAGCAGTAACTAGTTCAATGACCCTGAACATGCCATTGAGCCTTCCCGAGCTGCATACATAATAATATTCACCCGGGAGCTTGTTGTGGTAACCTTTAGGAAAGCCACAGATGCCGACTAAACACATGAAAGCTTGCTGAGCCAATTGCCTAAGAGAGCGATTGTTTTTTGTGACTAATCTCAGGTGATTTGGTCTTATGTGGAGGGCAGTGGCCACCGACTGGATCAAGAATAGAATGGGCAAACACCCTGGCTAAAGAGAAAGAGACAGGCGGCCAGGAATATCACTGACGTTGTCGGGGTGTGGTGGGCATGCATGTCGTAGCAGATATCTGCACAGCGCAGTATTTTTTTCTTTATAAATTTGGGGTGAAACATAAACTTTAAAGCAAAAAGCAATAGCAGTAGTAAATTTGACCTCCAAACGTTTGGCACTAGAAAGAAAATCTGTTTGTTTGCTGTTTTTCTCTCCCTATAAGAAACTTCTGACAAGTAAATTACTATCCTGTACAACCCCCTAAATTTTGGTAGTAAAATCACTCATGTCTTTTATGTGCCTACAGTTGTCTACATTGATTATCTTCAACGCGCGGTCTCAAAGTCACGCTTTCAGTGGATGGGTGCGACAGAGTCAGCATTGTGCTCCGGGGAATTGTGAGGGGAACAAATCTGCCCTCTGTCCCTCATCACCTAAGTGAAGAAACTCTGATTTTTCAAACTCTGATGGTTCTTCTCTTTTAATACAACTGAAGAACTCTTTCCTACTCTAGAGCCCTGAGAATGGAGTCCTGGTTGTGCTGTTGGCTGGGCTGCTGACCAGGTGGGCAGTTCAAAGCCACCAGCGACTTGCTCCCTGGGAGAAAGAGGAGACGCTCTGCGCCCACAGTAACGTAGAGTCTCAGAAACCTTACAGAAGGTCACGCTGAGTCCAGTAAACTCCATGGCAGCTGATTTAGACTCACGGCCACCTCGTGTGACAAAGTAAAACGGCCCGGTCGTTTTTTTGGACTATATTCTTTATGGGAGCAAGTCGTCAGACTTTTTCTCCCTTAGAGCAATTCGGGCACCCGAATGGCCAGGCTTTTGCTCAGCAGACAGGCGCGTCGCCGCCGCACCACCAGGAATCCCTTAGGTGAGAGAGTGTGTGTGTGGGGGGGGGGGGAGGGGGGTAAAAAAGGTCAGGGGAAAATGTCATTGTCTTTTAATTCCATCACTCCATAAACGTGTTGAAGCCCGCGTACATCATCTAAACCTCCGCACTGGTGTCCGGACGATGCCGACTCACAGCGAGTCCCGAAGGCAGGGAAGACCTGCCTGTGGAGGGTCCGCGACTTGAACGTCCCGGGGAGTGGCGTCCCGCCAGTGTCCTGCACAGCAGCCTGCAGCTTCACACAGCTGGCCTGGGGCTCACGGCGCCCCACAGAAACGCTCCTGCTCCGGGGTTCCTTGTGGGGGGACACAGTCAGGATCCAAGAAGAAGAAACACTCCTACGCCGTGAATACTTTTCTAGCGTCAGGCTGTGAAATGGAGATGAAACGTTCCTAGCACCACCGACCCGTTTCTGTCTCCCTTCTGTAGCGCTCATTGCGACCGACCGTGGCAATCTCTGAATAACATCCTCCCCGTCAGGAAATGGGGTGCAGGCCCTGAAGAGGCCACTGTCTTCCGCTCAGTAACTGTGTTGAGGACGCCGCTGCTGGCAGAGGCCTCTGGGAGCTGGCTGGGCTCTGTGGGGCTTGTGGAGCACCCCTCCCGCCCCCACGAGGGCTCTGTCAGTGACGCTAAGTTGCTGCATTGGCTGTCGGATGCCCTGCTTCCTCGTGGCTCAGCCCTCCCTTTGTCCCGCAGGGCATCTTCTCCACACAAGGAGCCTGGACCAGGGAGGGGTTTCCTGTGCTCTCTTACCAGCACTGTTGTTCCATCCCTCCACAGGGTTGTGAAGAAAATCTCTGAGGGGCAAACATTAGAAGAGAGGGCTAGAGAGACTTCTGTTTTCTTTTCCACCTAGCTCCAACCTGTGTTCGATTCCCTAATTATCTCCATCTCCTTTCTTGGCGAAAATGCTCACAGTGGTGGTTATTCATTTCCACACAGGATCTTCTCTTTTTGGCTTTTGTAACAGGATCTCTTCAATAAACAAGCCCAGACTCACTGCCATCAAGTTAATGAAGATCGCGGTGCCTCTATAGGACAGGGTAGAACTCTTGAGTTCCCAGGAATGTCACTTTTTACAGGAGTTGAACAGCTTAGCAGCGCAACATAGAACCACGAGGCTACCAGGATTCTTTCTCACATTGATAGAAGTAGCTACTCTGTTCATTGCAGAGGGGAAGTAGGAGGAATTTTTGTATACAATATTAAGATTAACCGGCATCGACAACATGTAGATCAATAGTTTTAATTGCTCGCAAGAAAGGAAAAAATGGCTGTGCTTTCCTGCCCTTTATTTGTATTTATGTACTTGGAATGTCCCAGGTCTTCACTGTTTTAACTTGTTTATAAATTTGAAGGCATTTTAGAAAGCCATTTATTTGATATTTGTTTGTTCAAGTTCACAAGGTTAAAATAACATTAGCTTTATTTCATGATGAATCAGAAAAGAAGCAACTTTTGGGGAATCTTAGAAAAGGAAGACTTACCTCACTGTCAGTTCTGACTCATCGCAGCCCCAGGTAGGGCTTCTGAAACAGTACCTCTTAATGGCAGCCCACAGCCTTGTCTCCCTCCTGCAGAGCACTCGGCAGCTTTGAACCACCTCATGAGGAGCAAAGGGCTGCCCAATCTATGGCACCACCAGCCTTCTTAGCATATTTCTGAATCATAAATAGCAGCCAGAGTATTGATCACTCCTTGGAATTCAGCTAAAATTTATTTTGTAAAAACTAAATGTAGTTTAAAAAATCCAGTGTACTCAAGAAAGCATCCTGGTGGTGCTATGGGTTGAGCATTTGGCTGCTAACTGGAAGCTCAATAGTTTGAACCTGCCAGATGCTTCTTTGGAGAAAGATGAGGCAGTCTGCTTACATAACAATGTCCAACTTCATAAACCCTGTGAATCACTCTGCCTTATGAGGTTGCTATGAGTCAGAATCATGAACTCAAGAGCATTTGGGTACATACATTATTATAACATTAGTGCCCATGAGACATTGTTTCTGATTTAATTTCTGGGATTAAGGCCTAGCTATTTATTGTTTTCTGAGAAAACTGCTCATCTACTTTATTATTTCTTTTCTACAATATAAAATATAGTTTTACCTATTATCTTCATTGGAGTGTTCTTCAAAACTTTGTACTCAACTTTATAAAAAGTATTCTAAGTAGCTTAAATAGGAAATGTCTCTCAAGGTGAGGGCTAAAACTTTTGATGAGCCATTTAAAGTCTACTTGCACAACAAAGATGCTGCATCCTCCAGAGTAGACGGCTTCTAAGGCCCAGGGACCTTTGAAGGCTCTGGGACGGATGCTCTAATGTGTCCAACACCACACCAAGGGCTTTCCATCTACCTCTGCCTGCCATCCTAGTGGCATAGCTGCTCTGCTGACTTCCTTTCATAGAAGAGAAGCCTAGGGTTAAGGAGGCAGACTTATTTGATGAAGATCACACAGACTGAAATTGGTAGGGAAGGATTCAAACAGCAATCTAACTTTGGAGTTATCTATTTTCACAAATTATTGATAAAACACCAGACTTTTCTTTCGAAGCTAATTAGTTTGAAATTTTAGAGCCAATTAAAAACACCATTTTCTAGGAAGCTAGAAGCTGAAGCTGGAAGAGAAGAGTAAATAGTCTGATTACATGTGAATTGGTTCTTGGCCACGGAACTTCCATCAAATAAAAATACCTGGGAGCTCAGCTATGTAAAGTACACGTGTGGAAAACTCTAGTGAAGGGAGGCGGGACGGAGGGCAGCCTGGCTCAAGATTCCTGTAGAATCATATCCAAAGAGACAAATCGGAAGAACTGCTGTGCAGTCTAGCACTTTTATTCGACAAATGTAAAATCAGATTTTCATCAATGTGTCTAAAATGAAAGGATCACTTTAACTGTTGTCAAAATAACAAGACTCCTTTCTTTTTGGATTTTTCTCTGCATACAGTAGGACTTCAACTACATTTCCCTGCCTCTCCCCCCCAGCCCCCCGCCCACCACCCTTTTCTCAATTTCATTAAACACTGCCACCCATTATTAGTGTCTGGTGCCAAATACATACTGAAAAGTACTTTTTGAAAAAAGAACTCAAGAGTAAATGCACGATTTAGCATTCTTTGATGTGTGTGTGTGTGTGTGTGTGTGTGTGTGTGACAAGAAGGAAGTTTTATACTTAGACGCTGATTTTCAACTAAAATTCAAGGACTCCTTAATACTTTGCCTTTGGGAGAGCTTGTGAGCTATTAAAAATCAGACACCCTGTGCATTCACAGAGGAACAGATGCAATCAGATGCCAATGGAACTGCAGGAGTGTTTGCAGAGGCTAGCTGTGATCTCAGGAACTGGAATCCAGTCAGAGGACACCAGTAAATGTTCTTACTGGGAAATGCCATTACTTGTGCTTTTAACGACAATCTTGCTTTTATTTAAATCAACATGAAAAACATCTATCTGCTTTAAAGAGTGGCACACATGTCATTAGTAGTCATTTGCCCTAAATATGAATTTTTTATTTCTCATTGAAGACATATATTTTCCTCAAAACATTTTTATTGGATCCTATTACAAGAGATTGAATATGTCAATAGTAAGATAAATTTAAAGTTAAGAATCAAATTGAGAGTTGCAGATTGTATACATATTAGTGAAATAGAAAGTTTGTAGACAGGTCATAATTTATATTAGTTGGAATATTTTGAACTAAGGTAATGTAATGGATTTCAGATCTCCAGAGTTAAAGAAGTTACAAAATAACTAATAAGCAAGTGCTGTTATATAACTGCAAAGGTATTCTCTCAAAATAATATTTGTAAATTTATCTCAAGTCTCTTTTAATAACCAGCCCTTTGGAAATTGGTCAATTAAGCTTAGCTAACACCATAAGAAAGTGATTGGAGGCTAAAAATAACAGTTAATTTTTAAAAGCTATTTTTGAGTCCCCCAAAAGAGTAACTTCAATGCAATGATGTACTCATTGTTAGTAATGTTACTTATTGAAGCAAAAAAGTTAATGCTCATTGAAAAAAATATAACAAATTCCCTCGGTTCCATAACATGTTACTGCTTCCTTATTATTTGATTAACAAAAAGTAAAAATAATAGTTTAAAGTATTAGGTTTTAAGTCTTCATGAAGCTGTGTTTTTCTCTCACATTTCCAGCTCTCTGCTGATTGTGTTTCTCTATGTTGTGGTCTGTGTACCCTTGGTTACTCAAGCAACCAGCTCAGCCCACTGTGTTGGGGGCTGTAGGGGCAGAGCAATGACGAAAATAACCCAGGAGCCTTCCATCTGGAGCTCAGGGTGGCACTAATATCAGCATCAATCCATAGGAGCATTCATGCATTAATGTTACTGAAGAATAGTGAATAAGTAATGAACCATAATGAATAAATGATGAATATTTATTCATTAAATCATTACTCAGTCCTTTGAGGTAAGACACTCGTATAGCTGCCCAAACCCCACAACCACTCGCTGCTACTGAGTGGACTCTGGCTCTTTGTGCTCCTAGAGGACAGGCGAGGACTGCAACTTTGGATTTCCAGGACTTCAAGCTTCACCGGAATGCACAGCCTCATCTCTCTCCTGTGAAGCAACTGGTGGCTAAACTGTGACCTTTGGGTTTCAGCTCAATGCTTGCCCGTGCCAGGCCGTGTCCTTCAAAGCACTCCAATAAAAGACCTTAAATCGAGGCCATCGCAGCGGACTAGCTGTGAAGTCCACTAAGAGAATGTGGGTCCCTGGCTTAGTGCATGTTCTTCTAAAGAAGAAAGGCATTTTCCAGTCGAAAGTTGTTTCTTGGTTAAGAGCCTCAGAATTCGGTTGGGACCGAGTTAAGCATCCAGAATCGCATGGCCTAAAGAGAAGAAAACGATCCCGTTGCATGCCAAGTAAATGATGTGTGTCATGTTTGCTTTGCCATGTCAGCTTTCAGAGGAGCTCAGTCTTTGTGTGTTCCTTGGGGGCTGCTGGGATTGTCAGCAGGAGTTGAAGTCATCCCGCAGTTTCTGATGAACAGCTGTACAGAGGTGGATGGCTCAGCTGAGAGTGGAAGGAAGGGAGTTTTAGCATGGCCTTCGCTTCTCTTATTGTCCCGCGTGAGTCATCAGAAGCTGTTAGGAGGAAATGATCCTTCAATTGCCAGGAGAGTAAATGAAGTCTTTGTAAGGACAGCACTCTGTTCATACATTGTTATGCTAATTGCCTAAGCGAAAGAAATATCTGCTGTGTAGGATTCTGGCAGTAAATGAAACTACAAGCACTGTTAAATATGATTAGATTTGAGGTCCCTTAACTCCGGTGCATATTTTAAAATTTATTAACTTCAGACCAGAAAAGAAGTTTACACTGAAATTTCAAATTAATTTATTATAGAACCTTTTAAAAACTATCCCCTTGATAACAAGAGTTTTTATCACTGTCTTAACTAGTGGTGACTGCTTACAATGTCAATAAAGCCCTGGTAGATTATATTTAGGTTATGTGATAAATAAGAGCAGTTTTCCCCTTCCAGCTCCATATAATTCTATTAAAATTTGAGCCATCAGATATTTTTACAGAACCCCCCCAAATTAATCATTTGGTCCTAGTAGAAGAGGCATATTCCCTGAGGTTTTTGACAAAATAGAAAATTATCAAACTAAGGAAATCCATACATACTTGTGTTCTCAGGACATAAAGGTCTGCAGGGTAAAATGAGAGAAGAGGTGGTGGAAGAAAAGGAAAAAGTCATTCTCAAAGGCAGTTCTGAACGCTTTTGCATAAACATGGGAAGAGTGACTAAGACAACAGAATAATGAGTAACTCATGCTGAGAGTGCCCGGACCTGCTGAAATAAATGTGGGCTGAGCAGTCTTTTTTAAAGGTTATAAAAAGGAAGGGAATGTGGACGAGTCCACGTCGTCCAAAATGGCCTTGGAGGTGGCTCCAGGGGCCAGTCGAGCCGCTCGTGTCCTGCAGGAGCCACAGAGAATCCTTGCGTTGCTCCAAAGACACCACCATTCCCCTGGAGTGGCCATGGCCTTGACGTGAGCGTGGTAGCAGCCCTGGTGCTGTGGGTGAAGTTCTTTCCATCCGCGTGTCATACGGGGATCACGATGAAGAGCCCCGCCAAGTGCGAAGCCAGCCTGCTGCCGACGTCAGCATGTGATTTTCTGCTAAAAAGCTTCAAATAAATGCTTTTGGGGAAAACTCTCCCTTGAGCACATGATTTCTGTGTACGATGCCGTCCATCGCTCTCAGTGGGCCATGGCAACCAACGGGCCGTTTCTGCACCTGAAGCAGCCTGAGGGCAGGGCAGGCGGGGGATAACCTGGTGTGGAACTGCCATTTGCGCAGGGTGGGCACTAGGACAGCGCAGCGTGCCTCGATTCAAGAGGGGAATAAAATAAGCCTTGCAGTTTCACACTGGAAAGGAAAACTGTGATTGAGTTTATGTTACGAACTCTGGGGACTGAAATCACTGACGAGATAGAATACAGAGATCATAGTGATATATACGGAGGGATTTGTTAGGTGCGCTAGTTGTGTCAGAGTGAGATTGTATGTTTGTGAAAGGAAGACAGAAGTTTTAAACATTTGAGAAACCAGTTTGGTTAAAAGAACAAGAATCTAACAGCCAGAAAATCCTGCGCTGAGTTCCCAGCCCCGCGTGTTGTGCCGCAGTGATGAAGCACTTGCTCTAACCCTAGCAAGTCTGAAGGTCAAACCTGCAGGCTGCTCTATGGGAGAGACAGGTGGCCATCGTGGCAGGCAGCTTCCACAGGTTACAGCTTAGAAAAGTCTACGAGGCAGTTCTACTTGGTCCTATTGGGTCACTGTGAGTTGGAATTGCCACAATGGCAATGAATTTGGCTCCAATTTATTGAGTCTTATTCCATGGATCCATACATTTGGGATCGTCATTTCATTTTCCCACAAAATTAGATGAGGGTATATGTAAGCTAAGAAGAGTAGATGTGACAGGATTTCCATAATTCCCTTCATTCTCCTTTCCTGCCTGTTTCTTTTCTCTTCCTTGTTCTGAATCTCTTTCACGTTTTTCTCACCTCTGGGCTTTCCATTCTTCACCTAAATAACTCCCACTAAAACTCAGTAACTTATTTCAAGGGTGACACCTAATGCCCCAAAGAGCTATTCAAAGAACCCTTTACTAGCTGGAAGCATCTGTTTTGCTTTCTCCCCACAGTGATCCAAGTTTTCCTTTGTCACAGGACTAATGATCCCATGTGGTGGTGGTAAGAGAACTTGTCTGTTTGTAAAATTTAACCTGTAAAAAATGTTATCTTTCATTTTAGCATCCTGAGGTGTCTTACACAGTACAGAGAGTATATTTAGTGTTCGATGAATGTTTATTGATGCATTCTTTGTTTTTGTTGAAGAGATTGGTCACTTTAAATGGACGGTGATGGTATTTTGAGTGGAGAGAAGTGGGGAGAAGAATGCTTAGTAAATCATGGTTTCATCAAACAATACTTTTATTTTTTCCAAAAAAAGTTTATGAGAAATGTTCAAAGATCATTTGGTTCCTTAAAAAATTGAGTGTAAATATTTAAAACTTAACTCTGGAGCTATATATCACTACAAGTGTCAGATAACATCTGGTTAGCATTGAAATATGTTTAAATGTGGGTATTAAGATTCATTGCACATCTGAGCTTGTCTAACATCCAAACTAGAAATTTATTGTTTGGAAGTAAGTAGAAACTAAAACATGAGCCTTCTAAAGCTAAACACAGCTTGTTGGAGGAAGAACAATGACAGCATGTTCATCCTTAATGTCTTGCAAAAGGATATAAGTGATTTTTCACTTGTTAAAGTGACTGCTTCAATCCAACAGCATTTTGGCAGCGTTTCTTCACTTTAAGTCAACACATATAAAGAATGAGAAAAATCCCAATGTTTTTACTTTTTAAAAATTAATGCTAACCCATTAAATACAAACTTAATATGTTCTACTGTATTCTGAATATACAGTCTATATATTACCATTGGAAGTAAAAGGACAATATATAATAATCCATCATTCTATCATTTAAAGAGAGGATAAGAATAGAAATGCACTCTGCATTCATAATTATTTAAACAGCTTCTCTTTAATCCTTGACCCAGAGCCAAGACTACAGTAAGTTTCTTTTTTTTTACAAATATTATTAGCTTTTAATAAACTTGGCATTGCAAATCCGTTCTTAACATGATGACCTCATGTTAAGAACGGAGGAACTAGACTTCTGTCTAAGTCTTGCCTTGCCTGTCTGGACCATTTACCAAAAGTGTCATCTTGAGCAAAGCATTGCCCATCTCTGCGTCTCAGCTCCCCATCTCTACAAAGCAGAATTAATCATGAATGTGTTTGCAATGAGCAGCTACCCTGCATTTAATAACTAGAAAAGTATTGAAAATACTGAGAAAACAAATATACTCATATATAAACATATATTATTATAAGTAATATACCATGTCTTTATAAAATCCCATATTTCCCCCCAAAAATTTGCTTTTACATGTTACTTACTTTTCAAATAAGGGTTATTTGTGACTGGATATCACAGTGATGAAGTAGGACAATATGATGCTGCATCTTTATTCATTGAAAACCTGTACTTGCCTAGCGCATACCCTGCAGATACACCCAGAGCCTCACCTAACTGCTCCTCTGGGCTCCCGGAGAGGACCTTCAGATTCTCTGGTCATCGAAGGCTCGCCCCATGGTTTTGCTTGGGAAGACACTTGTGGGCAGAGCCTCACGTTTGCCAAAGGGGCTCTCTTGGTGTGTAAGGCCAAGGCTTCTAAACCTCCAAATGCAAAATAGACATGGAATGTCTCAAAACCTCTCTCCTGAAACCATACATTAGGCCTTTAAATTGTGGTAGGAATACTTCTCCCCTAAAGTCTTTGCTATGTTTGATTGCTTGGTCAAAGAATTATCCTGCTTCTGTGCCTGGAGGACCCCTCAGGGTCTCCCATAGGAAGTATTATTGCAGCTGCATAGCCTTTCTCTTTAGAAGGAATGTACTGGGTAGGACCTTGTTGCCGACAGAAGCTGCCTGCCCTTTCTGCCTCCCAAAGGACCCACATGTTCCTCTTCTCTCTTTAGCCAAAAATCCTGGGAAAATAAGTTTCTTTTCTGTTTTCCTCAGCGAGTGATCTGTCTCTCTTTGCAACAAGTTGTGATTTGGTTATATGATTTTAATTTATTGATTAATTGATCGATGCTTTTCTCCATTTCTAAAATTAAGCTCCAAGAGATTGCATTCACATCTGTTGTGTTACCACTGCAACCCCTGTATTTGGTATTTAGGCTAACACAGTGCGATGTCAGCATTAAGGTAAATATATAGGAAAATTAAAATAAAGTCCAGTAATTGACTGGCATGTAGATGAATAACTGGATTTTTTGCATAAAGTTACAAAAGCAATTGAACAAAAATATAATAATCTTTTCAACAAATGTTACTGATAAAAATCATATATGTATATAAAAAAATAAACTCCCTTCAAAATTTCATAGCATATGCAGAAAATTAATTCAGAATGTATCCTAGCCATTAATGTAAAACCTTACAATATTTAATGTCCAGAAGAAAACAAAACAAAAATATTTGTGACCCCCAACAAGCAAATATTTCCTAGATATGACACCAAAATATGATTCATAAAGTAAAAATTTGAGGTATTATACATGTCCCCAATTTTTTGTTGAGAAAAATGAAAAGAAGTCATGTACAAGAAGAGAATATTGACACATCATATGTATGGCAAAGCATTTTATATTTTTTTTTAATTTTTATTTATTTATTTATTTATTTTAAAATATTTTATTAGGGGCTCATACAACTCTTATCACTATCCACACATATACATACATCAATTGTATAAAGCACATCCGTACATTCTTTGCCCTAATCACTCTCAAAGCATTTGCTTTCCACTTAAGCCCTCTGCATTAGGTCCTCTTTTTTTTTTGGCAAAACATTTTATATGTGAGGAATTATATGTTATATTTAACTTAGTATATCTAAATCATATGAGAAACTCTCAAACGTGTATAACAAAGATAAGGAAAGCAACCCCATTTTTGTACAGTGTGTGGATGTGTGGAATTAAAATGATAATTCACTATAGTAGATACTACTAAAAGAAAAAAAATTGAAAATGCACTGGAATTCACAGCAACCCTAAAGCAGATAATCTGGAAGGTTACAGTAAAGCACATAAAAATATTCATATTAGTTATTAAGAAAATATTGGTTAAAGCCACAATAAGATATTGCTAAATAGTAGAATGGCTGAAATAAAATGTAAAAAATTAAAGCAAAAACAACCCTAAGTAAAACAAGACAAAACAGAAAACAAAAAAACAACCCCAAGTGACTGTATCAGGTATTGATGAGAATGTGGATGCTCTAGAGTCCTTACTCTGCTTGTGGGAATGTAAAATGGTACAAATAGTTTAGAAACAAAGTTTGGTAATTTCTTAGAAAATGAACCCTACACCTGACATATAAAGAAAGAAAACAAGACAAATCCTACTGCCATCAAGTTTCTTTTGACATAAGTAATCCTATGATAATCCTACAATAAAGTTTTGAAATGAAACCTTTATGGGTTCAGAAAACTTCTCCCTTTTCCTGAACAGTGTTTGCTGGGTTTGAACCCTTGACCTTGGAGTTAGCAGTCCAATACCTAACTCATAGTGATTGGTACAACCATTTCATTTCCAGGCATTTACCCAAGATAAATGAAGGTGTATGATCATACATAGACCAGTACATAAATGTTTATCAACTGGTAAATTGATAAACAGATGATGCTTGAATCATCAGATTGAATACGATTCATCAATAAAAAGTAACAGACTTCTAATACATAGGTGTGTTTTTAAAAAAGCACTTTGCCGTTCCTAAAGGACTACGGAGTACATGTCTTCATTTACATGACGGTCTAGAGGAGCCAGTCTATATGGACAGATGGAAAGAGCAAGGATGGACCTTTGGGGAGTGATGGAAATGTTCTCTGTCTTGATTGTAGCGTTGACTACACAACAGTATATTTGTTTGGGCTCATTGATGTCTACACCTAAGAAGAGTAATTTTATCATAGAAACTGTATATCGATAAACATGACTAAAATAAACAGAGCCACACATTTTAAACAGCCAACAAAACTGATGATTATTAGAGAAAATTATGCATAAGGCCGCAGTGAATTTGTAAAGAAAGTTTCATGAGATTGCTCTGAATGTATTTCTGTGCGAACCGATAAAGAACAGAAGAGTGTGAGTGAAGGTGCATGAAGCAGAGCAGATGCAATTCCACAACAACAGTTCCCATGTCAGTGGATTAACATGTTGTCACTAGATCAGTTCTCGCTCCGAGCACTCCTATGTTCCACAGAACAAGAAACTGTCCTGTCCTGTGCTGGCCTCACAATGATTATGTGTGAGCCCATTGTTGCAGCTACGGTGTCAGCTGATCTCCTGGGTAAAGTCTTGCCACCCACCTCCTCAGGTGGATTCTGGGTGTGCTTCTAATGGAGATGGAAGTCCTGGTGACGTCTACATTTTTCTCGGTACCATAATTTAAATGGATCAATACTTCTCTAAAAAAAAAAAAAACTCACTGCCATCAAGTGGATTCTGACTCATACCTTCGTTATAAGGCAGGGTTGAACTGCTCCTGTGAGTTTCATCGATTTATTCATTGCCTTCAATTCTAAAGCATTGTTTTGTTTTCTTGTTCATTGAGTTCCACAGAAAGCTAAAAGTTTTTCACTTTTAAAACATTTTGCTAAGTATTTCCTCTGTCTTCCAAAGGAAAAGTTATTTCCTTTTGTCTGTCTTGCTCCTATCTCAGCAGAAAGTATTAGAAAGCCAACAGCTATAAAGGTAACCATAACATTTCTTTTTTAAAAATATTTTTATTGGGGCTTTTTAAATCTTGTATCACAATCCATACATTCCTCCAGTGTGTCAAAGCACATTTGCACATATGCCGCCATCATCATTTTCAGAGCATTCTCTTTTCACTTGAGCCCCTGATATCAGCTGCCCATTTCTCTCCCTGCCTTCCCTCCCTCATGAACCCTTGACAAATTATAGATTATTTTTCCATATGTTACATTGTCTTCCATTTCCCATTTTTCCATTATCCATCCCCCTGGGAGGGGGTTCTAGGTTGATCCTTGTGATCAATTCCCCGTTTCCCCCCCACACTCCCCTAATCCTCCTGGTATCTCTACTCTCCTTGTTGGCCCTGAGGGGTTTGTCTATCCGGGATTCCCTGTGTTGTGGGCTCTTATCTTTAGCAGTGTGTATGCTCTGGTCTAATCTGACCTGTAAGGTAGAATTGAAGAAGAGAGTTAGAGGAAAGTTGTGTGTTATATAGGTGTTATACTGCACCCTGATGGGCTCATTTCTTCCTTGTGACCCCTCTGTGAGGGGATGTCCAATTTTCTATAGATGGGCATTGGGTCTCTATTCCATGCTCCCCTCATTCACATTGGGTGTGGTTTCATTCTGGGTCTTAGATGCCTGATACCTGATTCCATTGATACCTCATGATCACACAGGCTGGTGTGCTTCTTCCATGTGGGCTTTGTTGCTTCTGAGCTAGATGGCCACTTGTTTACCTTCAAGTCTTTAAGATTCCAGATGCTATATCTTTTAATAGCTGGGCACCATCAGCTTTCTTCACCACATTTGCTTATGTACCCATTTTGTCTTCAGCAATAGATCATATCGGGAAGGTGAGCATCACAGAAGGCCGGATTGTTAGAACAAAATGTTCTTGTGTTAAGGGAGTGCTTGAGTTGAGGCCCAATGTCCATTTGCTACCTTAATTCTTAACATATAGATATAAGTACATAATTCTATGCCCCTCTCATTATATATACATATTTACATCTGTACATGCCTGTATTTAGGCCTATAAATGTCCTTTGCCTCCTGGTTCTTTCCTCTATTTCATTTTTATTTCCCTCTTGTCCCACCATTAGGTTCAGCCTTCATTCTGGTTTAGTAATTCCTCACTGCTACAATGACCTTGCTTGAGCCCCACTGGGCATCCTATGACCTTCCTTCCATTGATTTTAGTTCTCTTGTTCCCTTGTCCCTGGGTTGGTTCCTCAACCTCGCCCACATTTTTTCCCACCTCCCCTTCTCTCATATCCCCTCTGGAACCATTGGTCCCATTCTTTTCATCTCCAAATTATTTATCCTGCCTATCTTATCTAGATAAACATTCAGATACATTAATAAGTGCAAAAAGCAGGCAAAGCCAAATAAAACAACAAAGGAAGTCAAAACCAACAAAACAATAACAACAGCAGAAAGCAACAACAAAATAACAATAACAAAAAGAAAAAGCCACTGACAAAAATGGAAAAGCCTATAAATAGTTCAAGGTCTGTTTGTTAATATTTATGAGTATTTCCAGTCGAGTATGATGGGGTGCCACACTCTGTCTCCCAAGTCTAGTTTTGGTGTTCCCGGGGCTTTCATCACTCTGCTCCCCCTGCTGCTCTGCCGCATGCCCTCAGTGCCTCGCCCCAGCATGTGGGGGCCAGACCCTGTGCACTGTTCCCGCACTGTATCTCCAGTGCTGTCCCCTGTAGTGCCATGGTTCAGTGCAGGATGCCGTGTCCCATGGTGGTGCCAGCCCTATGGTCCTCCCTGTGTGTTGTCTGCTCTGAGCAGGAACATTGTTCTCGGGCTTTGTGGGCCAGGTGGGCCTCTCCTCCCTCTCCATCCCTTTGCATTTCTCACATGTGCTCGATTCTGACATGGCCTTCTCCCCAAGCTGTAGCCCCAGTGCTGTCCTCTGAAGTGCATTCTTGGGTGGGAGGGGGGTGAAGCTGTCCAAATAGTCGGGATTAGGGCTGGCCCCGCAGACCTCTCTATATCTATTGGTTCCCTGGTAGATGCCGGGATGCTGTATTCATGACCATAACGTTTCTTAACACTTCTTAACTACCCAGCTGTGTTATAGCTAAGGATCTAATGTTTCCATCTGTGCTATAAAAACAGCAGTGATGAGTCATAAACAACATAGACATGTAGAAAGACACAGTAGCTTTTCATAAAAAGTGAAATAAAGTCCTGGATGTTTGTTTGTTTGCTTTTAAAGTCCTGTGGCGTCCTTGTGCAGATTCCGTGTAAGCTGTAGCCATATGTTTCCTCTTACCGTTGGGGTGTGCCTTGTTCTCTGCCTCAGTTCTTTGAGAAGTCAGTTTATTACCTTGGCACTGCCAGCCAGTTACTTTTAAACCCATTCTCTGTTTTCATTGCGTTGGAATTCTTTCCTTCTTTTAAAATTACATTTCAGGTGGTTTTAAATCCAAGTTGAACAATTTTATTGAATTCAGGACAATTTTTCATCATTCTTGAGTTAGTCACATCCATCATGTTCAGTGGCTTCACTTCTGTGCATCTTTATGTCAGGAACACCTTGAAAGTGTCACTCTGGAATGGTCACCCAACTATATTTTCACAAGACTATGTCTGCAAAATAATGTAAGTTTTCTACCTTTATCTTAGCCCAAAGACCAAGAAATGATAAAGTGAGTTTTCCCTCATCAATTCACTCTTCTCACCTTCAAACAGAGGATATTTTAAACAAGACTTTTTTTTGATGTAACTGGTTTCTTATTCAAATGAAATCCTTTTTACCCTAGATCTTTTCTAGTCAGTGTCCACCAACCATAATACTAGAAATAGTTTATAACCTTAGAGGATGATTCCATCTCTGTCTCCGATCACCTTGTGCATTTGTGTGTGCTCTGTGTTTCCTTACTAGAAATGAACACATTCTGAAGTGGTTATGCGTTAGAGCGCAGATTCCCAAACCCATGGGGCCTATCACCTCCTTTTCAGAAAAAGAAAACAAAATGACTTAGTCAATTAAAAACCTTTGAACTATAGTGCATCTTCCAGGATGAAATGTAAGTTATCTATTTTTGAAGATTCCCCAATCACTTCACTCCCACCCCCAGCCCCAGCCCCCTTTTTAAGGAGCCCTAGTGGCCTTGGGGTTAGCTCTTAGGCTGCTCACCACAAGGGGAGCAGTTGGGCACCACCAGCCACTCCTCCTGTGAAGAGGAGGCTTTCATTCCAAGCACTATAGAGTTACATTCTGGAAGAGTCCCAGCACAGCTCTGCCCTGGCTCCAGGGGCTCTGAGAGAGGTCCTCCACTTGGTGGCTTGAGGAAGAGCTGCCTGGGGCCAGTGACCCTGCCTGGGGCTGTATTGCTCACTGTGGGAGATAATGTGGTGAGAGCCTCAGGTGATCCTTGAGTGATTTTCTATTATACTGGAAGGATAATAGTGGTAGATCTCAATACACTTCCGTGTTTTTGTGTGACAAGATCTCAATGTTAACAAATTACTGATGTTTTCTCATCTTCATTTTACAATGTTTAAAGATAAAAACAGCCATATGTAAGTAATGGATAGATGATTTTTCTTGATTTATTTCAAAATTAAGAGCCAATTCAGGATCATAAATAAGCATAAATATGTATACCACTTGTTACACGAAGGACAAAATTCCAGGTTTGTAAAGTTTTTTACCACATTCATTTGCAAACTGCTGGTTTCCCCCTCACCCACCCCCCCCACAAGTGAACATCTTCTTTACTTTTATTTTATAAAGCAAGTTTAATTTCTACTTGGTAAATTTACTAAGAGATGCCTTTGTGGCATTTCTAATAACTTGTAAAAATTAGAAGTAGGCACATAGGAAATACTGTTTCCGTGTTTAAAAGGAAAATCAAATGCGGCTAACTTCTCAGTCCATATATATGTGTTGTGAATAAGTTATAAACACTAATCTGTGAGTATTAATAGGGTTTTATGGAATACACACTGTACTTATATGAAAAAATACATGCACATTGCCACTAACTGACGAGAAAGCATTTGTTTTAATCCATTATGATATAGCTCAGCTGCAATAGTAAGAGACACAATACACTTATAAGAAAGTGAAAATTTTTTATGGAATAGTTTATGGAAGCAGGGGAGGAGGGAACAGTAACAAAATACCAATTGTGAGATTTGTTTACTTACTTATTTATTTTTGTCCACCAATTAGCCACATTGGCATCCTCATTGTCATCATTTAAACTGAAAAAAAAAACAAACAAATAAGCTAACTGTACTAGAATAAAGAACTTTTTGTATTATAATTATTCATTTTATCTATAAATATTTCTATTTTCTAGATTGCTTCATTTTTCTTCCTTCTGATTAATTATGAGAGAGGAGGAAAGGAGATTATGTAGAGGGACTTATTTCAGTTACAGTTGCTTTTTGTGAATGTGGTGCTTACAAGGTAGGTAGTTCAAACCCGCCAGCCCC
Organism: Tenrec ecaudatus; assembly: GCF_050624435.1. NCBI lineage: Eukaryota > Metazoa > Chordata > Mammalia > Afrosoricida > Tenrecidae > Tenrec > Tenrec ecaudatus. Next base: position 56,060,353 of record NC_134542.1, read on the forward strand.
TGCACAGGAGAAAAAGGAGACTATCTGCTTGAGTTAGAATGGACTGAATGGCAATGGGTTTGGAGGTTTAGGGGAGATTAAGGAGCCTAGTGGCAGAGCAGGTGGTGCATTGGCTTGGTGGTGGTGGTGGTGGTGGTGTTAGGTGCTCTCAGTGTTAGGTGCTGTCAGTTTGTGCCAACTCAGAGACCCCATCTACAACAGAATGGAACCCTCCCCGGTTCCATGCCATCCTCACAATTGTGCTGATGTTTGAACCCATCCTCTCCCAAAGATGGGTTGACACACTGGCTACAGGCAAACGGTTTGAACCCACTAGTCACTGCATGGAGAAGCATGAGAGAGTCTGCTGTCAGAAGCATTTCAGCCTTGGAAGCCCCATGGAGCAATTGTGTTCTGTCCTATAGATTTGCTATGAGTCCCAATCAAGCCAATGGCAGAGTTACTGTGCAGACTTGCTTCTTAAAATCCCCAATGTTTTGAAAGGACATCTTTATTTGAGATTTAGACCAATGTATGTTATTTGGCATTTTAATATTTAATTCATTTTTAGCAATTTAAAAGAAATGATTTGAATAAACCACATCTGTCTTTATTGGAGTCAAGTAATTTCCCTCAAGTTACTTACATAATTGATTTAATTATAGCATTCGTCTTTAAAGAACAACCTTTTCATGCTTCTAAGTTGTTATATATGTTACATGTGGTAGTTCTCTCTGAGTGCTGGAAGCTGGAAGTGATTTAGTTCAGACTCAGCCTATAATTATTAAACTTCTGCAGAATCATATTGTCAACAAGCCCTGTCATGTGGAAAAAGAAGAATTTCTCCAGTGGAAATTATGTTCCAAATTTATTTTCTATATGATTCTTAATGCTAAATGTTTAGAAATAATGATATTCACTTTTAATGACAGTATAAATTATTATAAATACTTCTTCTTTGATATTACCGAACCACTTTTGAGATACAAATTGTAGATTAACTAAGATTTTGGACAAACTTTGTCATGTCTTTAAAAGGATATTGATATAGCCACTTTGAGATTTGGATAATTTTCTATATTTTATACCATAAAGGGTTTTAGTTTAGATTCAGGATCAGCAAACTATCGTCCATGGACTAAGCCTGCTCAGCAGCCTCTTTTATAAACATTTTTTTGGGGGGACAGAGCGATGCTCATTTGTTTATGTTTTTTTGCAATAGCAAAGTAGGGTAGTTGCAACAGATTATATGGCCCGGAAAGCCTAAACTATTTTCCTTTTGGCACTTTACAGGAAAAATTAAATTGCCAAACCCTGATCCAGAGCAACAAGTAATTTTACAAAGAGGAAGTTGAGGGACAGAACTTCACTTTAGGTAGCATTTCCTAGAAACAGACATTAAGACAAAGATCTTAAAGTTGTTCACTGAGGAAGTAATGCTGGAAAGAGGAGACCTGGCACACGGTGGGTATGCATTGGGTTGAGAACCTCAAGATCAGCAGTTCGAGACCACCAACCTCTCCAAGAGAGGTTTACTCCCATAAAGAGCGACAATCTTGGAAGCCCATAGGGACACTTCTGCTCTGTTCAATAGGGTCATTGCGAGTCATTGAATTGATGGCAGTGAATTTGTAGTTTTGGAATCCCACAGGACATCAATAGTGGAGTGGGGAAGAGAGACAAGAAAGGAAAGAAACCAATAAGAAATATATTCTCTAGCAATGGTATTTTGATGAGCAACTAAACCCAACAGCTCTCAGAAAGTTATCTCCTCTGAAAGCTGGGAATTGGAGGCATTTATATACGAATTCTTATCCTAGCAATTGGTTGAAGATTGCTCCTGGAAATAGTAGTTTTCTGGTAGGTCTGGCCTGCCATCTGCGTGCATATGTTCTATGATCTCAAATGCATGCAACTGCTGAATAATGAATGAGGAGACAAGCAAAGAGCTGATCCCTTTCAATGACGGTGTTCACAGAGACTATCAGCCTGCCATAAGAACAAGCACATCTGTCTTGGAAGAAGTACACCCAGAATTCTCCTTTGAAGTAAGGGTGGTAGGACTTGTCTCACACACGTTGGGAATTTTATCAGACGGGATTAAGACATTAGTAAAATGTAACAGTAGGTCAGTGCAAAAGAGGAAGGCCCTCAACTAAATGAATCGGGATCGTGCTGCATTAGTTGGTGCTGGATTGGACTGGCTGTGTTTGTTCTGTGGTAGGCAAGGGCTGCTAGGAAGAGGAACCTACTCCAGGTGCCTAACAGCAGTATCCACACAGGCAGAGCAGTTGTAAGTCACTATGAAAAATGTTTATACAAAGTGATCCAAACCATTGAGAGTGGAGTTGGTTTGTACTGAAATGTCAAGGAGTGAGGGATTATGGCTGAGGTTACCAAATGGTGCTAGGATCCACCCTTACCACTATTCTGACCCGCAGGCTCACCGATTTTGCTAGTTCAAGTCGCACCGTTCAAGGTTTAAAAGAAAAGAAAAAACTTTGAACAGGTGGCTTCGTAAAACTCTTAACAGTACTTATTGCTCTAATGGATCCCACGTGTACATTAGTTATCATCATGTACCTCGTCTGCCATTCATTCTGGGCGTCCTCGTGGTTCTTGGGGTTGGCATTGGGCTAATGGAAAAGCTGAGGGTTCAAACCTACCCGCTGCTCTGAGCGAGACAGCCTGATTTAGAGTCTATGAAATGCTACATAGGATTACTATGGATCAGAATCAACTCAACAGCAGTGGGATTGTTTTGTTTTGCTTTTGACCTCGTCTAGATCTCTGCTATCTTTGGTCAGCACTTCTATATGTATTTGTCGTTTGCTCAGTAGAGGGACCAAGGTCTTGATCCTGAGGACTCTGAGTCATCCCTAGTTGTATCCCTCATGTGACAATTTTCCATGTAGGGTTGGTTATCGCCGATAATGAAAGGCTGCTATGCTCGATCCAGGATCCAGGGGAACGAGCCACTTGTGTTGGGACCCAGGGGACTTTCCGAGCTTGGTGTCACCAAGTGTTTCTGCCCATGTGTTCCCATTCTAAATTGTAGACTAGATTTTATTCCTCACCAGGCCTTTACCTATTAGTATTTGGAACTTGCCAGTGTTATTTTATAGCTGCTCTCACAATCAGGGACTGGGTTTGATTTATAGTTTATTTCTCTAGACATACCCAAATCAAATCAAACCCACTGCCATTGAGTCAATTCTGCCTCAGCAGCGAGATGAAGATTCCAAGGCTGTAAATCTTGACTGGTGCAGAGCACTTCATCCTTTCTCCCAAAGAGCTAGCTGCTGGTAAGTGTGAATTGCTGGCCTTGGAGTTGGCAATCCAACACCCTGTAGCACCACTAGAGTGTCTTTCCTCTAGGCCCGCGGCTCTCAACCTGTGGGTCGTGACCCCGTCGGGGATCAAACAGCCCTTTCACAGGGGTTGCCAAATCATAACAGTAGTAACATTACAGTATGAAGTAGCAACAAAAATAATTTGATGGTTGGGGGTGGTCACCACAACTCGAGGAACTGTATTAAAGGGTTGAGGCATCACGAAGGTTGACAACCACTGTTCTACGCATAGACTCTACACTACAGAGAAGGATAACCTATTTAAGTGTTTTTTGCCCTTAAAACCCTGCCATAAACTGAGAGTTGGTTCACTTTACGCTGTAATTTTCTTGCATTAAGCACTCCCAGGACACTCAACAATGATCTGCTAGCTCTCTAGGTCTTGACATTGCCCCATAGCCCTCAAGCATTGCACTTAGCACCTTTCCCCAGTTAATCATAGGTGACATAATAACAGCGCTGCCAATTTTTAGTGTCGAAAAATAGTATCCTGTTGGTTTCACCACCAAAAGCAGACCAGATGATCTCTGGGTAAACTGGTAAGCATTTGGTCAAGTACATGGACGAGCTTGTTATTATGAAAGTTACCATTTTAGGCAACTGGAGTTTACTGGAGAACTCCGGGAAGTAGTTTAAGACACACTCCTCTGTGTTATTCCATGCAAATGGGTGAGAAAGCCGGGGTTCTAAATAAAGGTAAGAAGATTATCTTTTCAGCTGGATTTCTTTTTACTTGACTCCACAATCAGTGCTCACGGGCACAGCAGTCAAGAAATCGAACGATGCATTGCAGTGGACAAATCTGCTGCACAAGACCTCCTTGAAGTGTAAAGAACACAGAGGCCACATTGCGGACTCATGTGTGCCTGACCGAAGTCGTATTTCCAAGGTATTTTCAGTGGCCTACGGCATGAGTGAAAATCTGGACAATGACTAAATATAACTACCGAAGAACTGGAGCATTTGGACTATGGTGTTGGTGCAGAATCTAGAAAATACCATGAACTGCAAGAAAAGCAAACACATCTGACTTGAAGGCAGTCCAGCCAGAATGTTCTTTAGAAGTGAGGCTGGTGAGACTGCCTCACGCACTTTCATCAGGAGGGACCAGTCCCTGAAGTGAAGCATCGGGCTTGGGATGGCATCAGGTCAGCAAAGAACAGAAACGCTCCATGGGACTGACTGACACAGTGCGTGCGCGATGGAGCCGACTGCTAGGAGGAAGGAGCAGGTGGGGACGGCATTTCCTCCTGCTCTCTGGTGCCGCCTCGAGCTGGAACTGACCATGGCAGCTCACAAAACCAGTCACACTCTTCAGTTCCTGCGGGAGGCTGCGTCTAACCCACCCAGCCCAAAGCCCCGGCCATCGAGCAGATTCGCACTCACAGTGTCTGCAGGGCTTTCGTTGAACATTGAGGCCTCACACGTGCAAAGGCAGAATGGACGCTGGTAACAGGGACTGTTCTCGCGTAAAGACAAGCAGGTGCTGGGTGTGGGCTGGAGGGGAAAGGAGATGGCGTATGCTTTCAGTGACTGACCTGGACAGGCTGGTGGTCTTGTGGGGGAATGCTGGCCTTCCACGGGGGAGACATCGGTTTGCTTTTCAGCCAATCTGCTGTGCAGCCGCCACGCAGTGATGGATTGCATGGTGGTGTGATGCATTACAGGTTTCCTTGAAGCTTCCAGACTAATTTAAACTCGACAGAAAAAACTGGAGAACTTCTGAAAGCTGCCAGTGAAAACCCTGCCGTTTTATCTGCAACAGATTGTGGAGAGGGCGTGGGAATGTGCAGCTCTGTTCTGTGGTGCCTCGCTCCCCAGTGGGCAGTGGGCAGCAGCTAAAGACAATAGCATCTCAGAACCGAGCAGGGGCAACAAGAGCACGGGTTTTTCACGTGTATCCCGGGGATTTTACATTTACTGCTTTTTCCCCTTCACATTCTTCTTCGTGGAGGTTTCTGGCTTATACTTGAGAGTAGGTGGCATGAATAAAAATGAGTTGTAATTTACTTCAGTAAGCCATTCTCTTCTTTGTTGCCAGATCAAGGATAAAACTAAAAATAAAAGCTGTAGTCTTTTCTCCTCGGAGCTCAGGAAATGGATTTCCAGAAGCAAGGGCAGTGTTTTCATGTGGGCGGAGAGGAGAACGAAATCAAGGATGACCCTTTCCCCGCTAGGAAAACACGCTGCTCTGACTCGTGGTGACCTCCAACGATCGACAGAAGCGCCCCATCGAGTTTCCACGGCTGTAAGTCTTTACAGAAGCAGACGGCCGTTATTCTAGGGAGTTTCTGATGGGTACAAACTACCAACCTTTCGAAGTCAACTGCTTTAACCACTGTACCCCAGGACTCCTTTCCCCACTAATAGCAGAGTCAAAACAAATACACTGGACATTTTGTGCAATAAATGATCGTTTTTGTAGCCCGGGTACTGCCAAGTTTTAATTTATAGTCAACCCACTAGTTTGCAGGTTAGATTTTAGAGTTTCAAAAGATAATTTTGCCAGTGAGTCATTCCTTGGTCTCATTTCTCTTATACGAGAGGTCATCATATGTTATTTCCTTTGGGAAAGGATGCCACACACCCACTCATATATTTACACCCTTGCAGAAGTAGAGAAGGCGTGGCTGCTGAATGCGCTGCTTCATGGGGGAAAACATGACTTTCCACTCCCGTAGGATATACAACCTCAGAAACCCACAGGAACAGTCTGTCCTGTCCGTCAGGTTGCTTTTGATGGCAGTGAGTCTGTTTGGTGCGGTTCTTTCTTTCGTGCACTCGAGCTGGTGTGAGCACCTGTGTGCTCAGGTATGGCAATGGAGAGGAAGGACTAGGGCAAGGAGGTGGATTCTTGCATCCGGAGATTGAGCATGTCCACCCAAAGCAATCCTCAAAGGAATGGCAGGCAATTTTCTTTCACACAGTGGTTTGGGGCCACATTCCACCCTTTCCGTGGACTCTGTCTGCCATGTCACTTATGCTGTGGTTGGCAAAAAGGGGCTCACCATGGATGCGCTCTTAGATTCCTTTAATGCGATTTTTATTGAAGTTGAAATCTTGAAAGCATTACCTTGCTTAGAAGTAAGCAGTACCTTGTTTAGTTGTGAATTCAAGAGTTTTCTGTCTTGTCTGATTTCAAAGTTAAATTATTAACAAGTAAGACAAGTCTGTATGACCAATCTCTAGTAAATTTCTCACTAATGCAAAGCATATTGGATAAACATGACATACATTATCATTCCTTTTCTTGTCGGACATCAAAAATAAGCAGCATCCAAAATTTTGCATTTTCCCAACACTTGATCCATAATGTTGGAACAAGATGTTCTTTTTTAGTTTCCAAAAATATATCAACTAGAAATAGATTTGTTAGCTAATTTTATGAAAAGGTGAATTTGAAAACTTTTATCTTCTTTAAAATAGCTGTTTCGGTTCTCCATCCTGATGACCATAACAATAATATTGGAGAATATGACTCATATTCTAATAAAGGTCACAGATATCATGGAGCTCCTGATTCGATAGGTCCCAGGCAGAGCCTGGAAAAATGCATTTTCACATATTCTCCACATGGTTCTGATGACCCTTGAGTTTCAAAACGAACAAGCAAAAGACAGTAGTAATGAAAACATGCCATTTGTCTTAAAAAACCTTGTGTTCCATGACGGACTAGAATCTTTCATACTAGATATTTGACTTCAATTCCCTTGAACTTCTGTTACTCAATTTATAGTGATACATTATTGTGTTTGCTGTTTGTGGCCATCGTGATCATGTTAATATAAGTTAGCTAAAAAAAGGCATAGCTCTTAAGAACAATTTATGTCTTTTCTGGTAAAGGCCTCTCTCATGACGTTTCCGTTTCCCTGTGTACCCTTATAAGTTTGTTTTGCTGTGATTTTTTTTATGATCCTAGTTGTACCTCATGGTTCATCTCCATAAACGTTCTTTTGTCTTACCACTCTTTCTGAATTGCTTGATTCTTGTGACTTCAAAATTCTCATTTTAAGAAAGAAATGTTATTATGAATTTGAAAGCATTTATTTAGTGATGAAAAATTTGGAGCTTCTGTTTATTGTCAGCAAGTTCATTTAGGTACTTTCAAATCTCTGAGAAACAATTTGATACAACTTTATTTCTAGAGAAACCAGTGTTTTGACTGTGAAGTAGTAATTCTTAAAGAATTATTAGTGTCGGGCTGTAATCCACCCGTCAGTAGTATCTTGATTTTTTTCCCTCCTGTGATTAGCAGAAATAGAAAATGGTCCATGACTGTCAATTTCTTGAATATCTTGAAAAATATAAATACCTAATTTGCTATTTTCCAATGAGAAGCATAATTACCCAGAAGTCTGCAGCTTTGTTTGCTCAACATTTTATTATATCCAAGTAATATTTACAAAATTATGCTAAGAAGCTTTGGGGAGAGTTAACCTTAGCAAGCCAAGGGAGGTGGTTGGAACTGCTTAAAAGTTGATATCAACAAACTTTCATGCCCAAAGCTCATCTTTTACAGTATATGTTAACATATATATCCCATCTCTATATTATATATTTATTTATAATAAATGTTTTTAAAGGCAGGATGTGACATTTAGAAAATTAAAAACATACATATTAGATGAAGATGGAACGGTTTCAAGAAAAATTACAATTTGGAGAATGTGTACATTCATCCTGAAATACTCTATCTTTTCTATTTGTCTGAACATCTATCTTTCCAGCATGGACTCAGAGTGAAGACTTGGACAGATGGCAAGGCAAGGATTTAGGCTATCACAAGGAGTTTATTTCACATCCAACAATTTGAGACTTCATAATTAAAAGCACGCTCTCTAAGTTATTGTTTATCTAATTTTCTGTCTGTTTATATGGGATGATGACCAATAGATGGGTAGTTAGGAAGGTAGGTAAATGTGTGTAGATATGATGGACCAATAGATTGATGGAAAAATACATTGCTAAGTACCTGTTCAAAAAATGTGTGTGTGATCTGTCCAAATATGTAATACGTTTCTTGCGTATCTGGGTCAATGCTCACATTTCGTCTTATTCCTTTGAATAACTGGCATACTGTCACTTAATAAAAAGAAGATTCTTAAGAAGTACCTGATCGATAGAGTTAATAGAGAGGAGAGGAGGATGCACTGCGGTCCATGCAGCTCTCTGACCTGACGTTCAATGGCTGAACTCTCGATGTTGGCCTTGCAGTACCGATTTCGTTTTTTTCTAGAGGATTCCTTCAAAAACAAATGACGGGGACTCACTGAGCCACACACCCGATTCTTGTTTTCTTGGATTCTTGCGGTTTCCTGGGCCATCTAAATAGGGAACAGCGGAGGAGGTTTGCACATGGGTTGACATCTTGGTGGTGGCTGGAGAGTGAGGGCAAGAAATGTAGGTTCCTGATATCAACACAACAGTAGAGTTTGCAGACATGGAGACGGAGATGAAAAGATAGCACCTGGGCAGCACTAACATTTTCAAGTATTAGGAAGGGAACGGGACCAGGTAAAGCCCTTTGGACAGACCAGACTGATACAATCTGAAAAGTCAGTGAATTCTATAGAAAGTGTGGAAATGGAGATTTACAGAGAACATGGCAAAGATCCTCAGAGCGGTAAGAAGTAGATATTTTTTATTATATACCTAGGACAGATATTCCTCTGCCATCTTTTCCCCACATCGTAAGATAAAAGCCAAGTTCACATTGAACCTTCCCCAAGTGCCCCCCTTGTCGTTAGAGTCACTGTGGCTAGAGAGCAATTTTGAGCTTTGGAAAATTTAGAAAACATCTAGTGGAAGATTTAAAATATCATTACTGTGCATTAAATTTATCTTTTTACTAAGTATTAAGAACCTATGTAAACATTGAAACTTATTTTGAGCATATTTGAACAGTGCACATGATGAGTTTTCCTTCGTAGAAATAAGCTTATTCACAAGATGCCCCAAACACATGTTTCATACACTTTATTTTTCAAGTTTTGACACTAATGTATTTTGGTGATTCCTGGGCCTATTTTTACTGGATCAAGAGACTAGCACATAGAAATTGTAAAATATTATTTTTTGAACTAAAATACCAATAGACTGAACTACTAAGTTGATTGCTTTCGAATGGAAAAGACTGTAATTTTTATCTATTATTTAATTACACTCAAACATTTCACTTCCATATTTTGTGTACTACAGTGACATGCATTCTTTTTATCACAAAATGGAACAATAACTTTCTTTTATCAAGATTATTTTACATTAATTCTAATACATTTGTGTAGAAAGATAAATAAATTAAATGCAGTCATACAAATAATCTAATGTTGGATTTAGGTTATTATGGAATATATTTGACCCACACCTTAGGATGCTTCCAAGGTGAGAGAATATTTCAATGGCTTTTTGTATTAAACATTAATTATAATTATTAAAACTAATTAGTAATTATACTCATATTATTGTAAAACTTCAAAAGTTATGTATAGACCAAAAATAAGGAAAGAATCAATTGAAATGATGAGAATTTTGGAATGAATGTTTAGCTTTATTAAACAAAAGGTAGTAATAAATTTCAGGTCTGGACATCCAGTAAAGAAGTTGAGCAATTGAATGCATTTGAAAAAGTCACTTTAGAAAATTAAGCAAATATGTTAAAGAAAGCTGATGGTGCCAGGCTATCAAAAGATAAAGTGTCTGGGGTCATAAAAGCTTGAAGGTAAACAAGCGGCCATCTAGCTCAGAAGCAACAAAGCCCACATGGAAGAAGCACACCAGCCAGTGTGAACATGGGGTATGAAAGGGATCAGGTATCAGGCATCAAAGAACAAAAAAACCCATACCAATTTGAATGAGGGGGGGAATGCAGATTGGGGTCCCAAAGCCCATCTGTAGGCAACTGGACATCCCTTTACAGAAGGGTCATGGGGAGGAGATGAGCCAGTCAGGATACAGTGTAGCAATGATGAAACAACTTTCCGCTAGTTCTTAAATGCTTCCTCCCCACCACTATCATGATCTCAATTCTACCTTATAAATCTGGCTAGATCAGAGGATGTAGACTGGTACAGATAGAAACTGGAGATCAGTTGTGAGAGTGGAGATACTGGGAGGGTGGAGGGAAGGTAGGGGAGAAAGGAGGAACCAATTACAAGGATTTACATATAACCCCCTCCCTGGGTGATGGACAACAGGAAAATGGGTGAAGGGAGACATCAGACAGTGTAAGATATGACAATATAATAATAATTTATAAGCTATCATGGGCTCATGGGGGGTGTGAGGAGCTGATACCAAGGGCTCAAGTAGAAAGCAAATGTTTTGTGAATGATGATGGAAATAAATGTACAAATGTGCTAGAAAAACAACAAAAGAGAAAATTTACTCTTAGATGGTAAAATGACCTCTTCAGAAACCTCCTTTTCTTAAAGCCAGAAGACAAAACTAAGCATAGTTTGTGACTAAAGAAGAGGTATGCATATTAAAATACACAGAGTAATACCTATTGCTAGTGTACATATTTATGTGTATATTTATTTCTCTTGTTTCAGCTGTTATGTGATCACAGCTTTTCTGTCCCTACGTCTTTAGGTATGGAGCTAACTAGCTCTATGTCTCGAGTGATCTAAGTGGCTTTGAAAAAAATCTTTCTCAAAATCTTTCTTCCTAGTGTAATAGTCCCGGAAATCTCAGTGATTGTAGACTTCCAGCAGTATATACTTAAATAAACATTTTTGGCCAAGAAAGAGAAGTATTTTGAACTTTAGCCTAAATTACTTAGGCGTTGGATATTTTTTACCCAATTTTATAATATGTAAGCATACATAAAGGACCTTTGGTGGCAGTGGAGCTGTGGGGTAAGAATTGAACTGCTAGACACCAGGTTGGCACTTCAAACCCACCCCACCCCCCGCTGTGAGGGAGAGAGAGGAAGCTGTCTGTTCCTGTGAGGATTGACAGCTTTGGAAGCCCTCCCTGGCGTTGCCGTGAGTCACAATGTACTCGAGGGCAAGGGGTTGGGCACTGGTTTGAGCTGTAAGCATACAGTATCAAATACATCAGTTGATCCATATATCAAATTGAAGCATTTGCATTGTGAGGCTGTCAAAAAAACACCAAGAGTACCATCGGCTGCTTGAGGAATTTACAAATCTGTCTTGCAAGAAGGTTTGGCTCAATGAACTCCTTAGAACTGAGGATGTCAGAGCTTTGTTGGCTGTACTTTGGGTTTGCTATCGGTGCAGATGAGTCTCTGGAGAAGAACCTGCTTGGTAAATAGAGAAAAGGAGAAATACCCTCACCAAGATGGATTGACACTGCCGGATGCAGTGTCTGCAACCATGGCCTCGCACATAGATTTGATTTTGAGGATGGCTCAGAACTGGGCAATATGTTGTCCTGCTGTACAGGTGGCTACCGTGAGTCCAAACACACCTGATGATACCATTAGAACAAACCTTTACAGCAAAAGCCGACAGGAAGAGAACACTGAGAGGAGGAGACAGTAGTTAATGAGTCGAACAGGGTGGTACCTTTGGGAATTACAAAAGTAAATCTGTCTTAGAAGAATGCTTGTAAAATGTACAGGAATGCTCATAAGAATGTGCAGTCCTTAGACATGAAGATGACATGATTTTGTCTCACAGGTTACCAAGAGGGACTGATCCTTGGAAAGGGCATCATGTTTGGTAGAGGGTCAACGAAAAAGAAAGCTCTCAAGGAGATGGGTTGGCACTGTGGCTGCCACAATGAGCTGAGGTACAATGGATGTGGGGATGGCACAGGAGCAGGCAATGGTTCACTATTTAATTTATTGAATGAGAGGACTTCATAATTTGTAGAAACAATTATATTTTTATTCCATTTCCAGCCCCCCCCACAATCTTTTAGTAACCCATTAGTACATATAAGTTGGCCCTATGAGTTAGAACTGACTACACATCACCAAATAATTTGGCGTCCAAAAGTTCCCGGGTGACAAAAGTAGTTATGTGGGTAGCTAAAGGTTTGTGGTTCAAACCTATCTAGAAGTTCCTTGAAAAATAAGTCTGGCTTTCAATAGGTCATGGACTTGAAAACGCTGTGGAGTACTGTTCTACTTTGACACACAGTGAGTTGTCAGGATTGGGAATAGATTCATTGACCACTAAATAGAACAATATATTGATTTATCTGTCATCAACTATCAATTTACATATTGATTCTACCCAATAGAAAATCTAAGTGGACAAAAAGCATTACACGTAGTATTCACCACTGACTCCTACTACCTTCCCAAAATTCTAGCACTGTTTGGTACATAGTTGGTCTTTTATAGCATTTGACTCATAGATGAAATAACTTACTTTCTCTGCACTAAGTTGGACACACTTTTTCTGTTTAATAAATTCTCCTGTTATGAGAGACAATGCTTTGTTTCTTACTTTAATGTTCTGAAAGACATCTGTGGTTGAAATACATATTTATTAACAAGCTGGTCAAATTATGAATAAAGAACTTCATAGCTAACTAATTTAATTATCACCTTTTCTCTTGCCATTGAGCCTAAAAATCTCAGTAGAATATCTGGGGATAATAAATATAACACTGCATTAATTTATCCACTTATTCAGGAACTTAAATATTTTCAAAGAAATTTGACATTTAAGTGTAGTGGAATCACTCAAATTTTCAGGCTGGGAAAAATATATTAATCAATTTAGTCAAGTATATTATTCTTTTTGTTTATACCAGAAACTCTTAGTTTCCAGTATAATAAATCTATAACATGTTTTTAAAAGTACAACTATATAACATGGTTTTTAAAATGGAAAAAAAATCTCAAAAACTGAAGAAACAACAGTGGAAGTGAAATAAAATTCACACATAAAATCTCAGAAACCGTCATGAGGTGGAAGAAGTTCAACTCAGCCATATAGTGTCATTGTGAGTTAATTCAATGGCAGTGAGTTAACTGGATGCTGACTACTACAAAACAAAAATTATGTTTCATTACAAACATTTTCTAAAATCCTTCCTGTAGGTTAAAGCCTAGATCCTTAAACTAGAATGGTAAATCCTAGACAATGGAGCCTAAACTATTCTTTTCAATGTTATATCTTTATGTTTTCCAGCTAAGTTGGCTTAGCTTTTTATTCTATAGCCCTTGTCCTCCCGCGCGCCTGTGCATTTTCAGCAGTGTGCTTTGAAGCCAGGACCTCTTAGTCGTGCCCAGAGAAAAGGGAGATTGAATAAAGAACCACTTCACCGAATTCTAACACCTCGGTGATACTGTCGTCAAATGTCAAATGTCACTGAAGGTTCGCACCGTGTTTAGAACAAGATATGTACAGTGAGATTTGACAAGACTCAGTCTTCTGAAAACTACGATGCTTTTCACAATCCAGGGTGTGTTCACATCTAGCACTAGCTAACCATTCCTTTAATAAAGTAAAAAGTAAAAAGCCCTTCTTGGTCTGAATTATTTCTCTATGTTTACTTTGGGCTCTCTATATTTTTATCAAAAAACCCCAAAAAACCAATCAAGTTATACTGGCAGTGTTTGCTGTTTTTTCTTTTAAAAAAAAAATCAAGATCCCAGTTAAGAGTCATTCATTTATTTCTTTCAAGGTCAGTGTGGATTCCCTTTTCTTTGAGAAAAATTTCAGTTTTAGGTCTTCCATTGTTAAACCAATGTTTGCTCATTATTTGTTTGGAGTTAGCAGTTGAAAAGCTAGACACGGCCAGTTTCAGGACTAAATAATTCCCACACTCCAAACTCAGAGCCCAGCAATGATTTTCATTTCCTTAAATCTAAACGTTTATGTTCTATAGAATGTAAGGAAGACTGACACGTACTATCAAATGGTTTTGTAAAACTCAGGTTACCTTTGCCACTAAAGGCGTATTCTTATATAGGAGACTTCTCAAAGAATGAATGTGTAAACAATCAGTTCTCTTATTATATGAAAGATTTGATGGTAGGGAAATTCCACCATAATCACTGCAGTATTACACCGGATCTCTCTCTAGAGGGGGCCCCTACAGATGACCATATGAGATGACCATTTACTCCCACACAGAGGATATATATTTCATATAAATCCATGTCTATACCATATGTAGACACTCAACAAAATATGACCAGTGATTTTTACTTGATTATTGTCTTTATTAATCCCTAGAAATAATGAAAGCATTAACAGTTTTGACTTCATAATTTAGAGAAGGAATATTGATTTATTATTTATTGATATTAATAATATCTCAGTTATATTCTAAATAGAATCTTAGATTTACAACTAGCTTAGTAATAGCCAAAATATAGTTGGGGTTAGTAATGGAGCATGACTTACAGAATGGAATAATTAGACAGGAGGCCTCAGGAGGGAAAATGAAGTAAAGACATGTGGGGGAAGTGAAATGGGAAAGGGCACCTTTTAAGCCGTCTCTGACAGGAATGGAGATGAGTGAGCCAAGTCATTAGAACTGGCTAGATGTAGATGATCTGCTCCCTTATGAGACGAAATTAAATGCTGCTCACATCCTGTCGGCAATGGCAGACAACAGCACTGCCTGGAATGTTGCACAGAACGTGGGAAGTCACAGGTACTGGGGAAATGGAATGGCGATGAATAATACATATATAAAAGTGTCTCAATAATGTATTAGTCTTTCACCCCCCCACACAGATTTAAGATGTTTCTTTTTTGAACAAAGAAAACTATATTTAGTGAAATAGTTACTATTAAATTCTGAAAAGTTTTGGCTCCAATGCTGGGAGCTTAATTAGCCACTTGCTTGTTCATGACATGGAAAAACATCTCCACCTTTTTTCCAATACTCAGACTGAATGCACAACAATCTAAGCTGCCACAAAGAAAGATAATTTTAAAATAACACTTTGATAATCGCTTTTCTTTGCATGCACTGACATTTGTCACACGCCACTGATTGCCTCAGCTCTGCTCAGGCTGCGGAGGCGCCGGGGTTCGTGGCGTGCACACTGGATGCGGTCATTTTCCTTTGCTCTCAGCAAGAATTCATACTCTGTGTTGGAGTCTACACTATGGCAGTGAGCTCGCTTGGGGTTTTGATTTTTTCAGCAGGAAAGGTTCCCTAGTAGCATAATGGATGAAACATCGGGCTGCTAACTACAAGGTTGGGGGTTCACACCTACCAGGTACTCTGCAGGATCAAAATGAGGCTGCCTGCTTCTATTTAGAGTCACGGTCTCGTAAGACTTGGGCAGTTCTGTGCTGCCTTATAAGGCTGCATGAGTAAGTGGTGACTCAACAGTGGGTTTGTTTGTGTTTGTTTTGTTTTATCAACAAGGGCATTAGCAACATCTGCTCCATATCTGCCTCTCACGGGGCACTTGACTACTGGCGTTCTGACTGATTCTTTGAGTCCATGTAATTAGCATTCAGCTAGGTTTCTTAAGATCAGTTGGCTGTTGTACTGTTATCATTTTAAAGTTGAATGTCCATTTGTTCCATAGACTAGCTTTAAGTAGTTTCTTTGAAAACAAATGTTCTTTTAAACGCCGCCGTTAAGACAAAGCACTCGTAACATTCTTCAGCATTTCCCCCATGGGACATTTAAAACAATAAATTGCAGCAGAACACTAGCATCTGTACCATATTGTTTGAGAAAATATCACACCTTCAAATGAAAAGGCTAAAGGAATCCATGAAAACTAAAGAAAAAAAGAGCCGACACTAATAAATGAAAATGATTCATGCCTGTTGGATTACAGGCTCACTTAGAATACATCTTTTTGAACCGGTACAGTTATAGATCCGTGGGGATGGATGGAAGTAATGAAGGGGAACATGGAATTGTATCTGGTTGAACCTGTACAGTTATAGATCCATGGGGGTGGATGGAAGTAATGAAGGGGAACACGGAATTGTATCTGGTTGAACCTGTCCAGTTATAGATCCACGGGGGTGAATGGAAGTAATGAAGGGGAACACGGAATTGTATCTGGTTGAACCTGTACAGTTATAGATCCGTGGGGATGGATGGAAGTAATGAAGGAGAACACAGAATTGTATCTGGTTGAACCTGTACAGTTATAGATCCATGGGGGTGGATGGAAGTAATGAAGGGGAAACATGGAATTGTATCTGGTTGAACCTGTACAGTTATAGATCCGTGGGGATGGATGGAAGTAATAAAGGAGAACACAGAATTGTATCTGGTTGAACCTGTACAGTTATAGATACATGGGGGTGGATAGAAGTAATGAAGTGGGACATGGAATTGTATCTGGTTGAACCTGTCCAGTTATAGATACATGGGGGTGGATGGAAGTAATGAAGGGGAACACGGAATTGTATCTGGTTGAACCTGTACAGTTATAGATCCATGGAGGTGGATAGAAGTAATTAAGGGGAACATAGAATTGTATCTGGTTGAACCTGTCCAGTTATAGATCCATGGGGGTGCATGGAAGTAATGAAGGGGAAACATGGAATTGTATCTGGATCAAGAGACCGAATCTCTACAAAAAGTCCGTTCTCCTTGTTATATAAATGGGCTTTAAGCTTCACTTCTTTGTTTCTTACTTCCTGAGTCACTCTGTCTCTGTGGGGCTGGGGATTGTTTTCCATTTGTGGCGGACAATAATTCGTATGATGGTAATGCTTCTTGTACCAGCTCTGTGAGTATCCTCTATCGCTATCATTTACATGGTTACTTAGGTACTTCATTAGTTTGGTGTTGTTGTTGTTTGGGGCAGTCAGAAAAATAGATGCTGGGACGTACCTCTATCTGTTTTTTATCTCTTTGGAGCTCCATTCTCTAATAGAGTGGTAGTAAAAAAATAAATAAGTCACAGAGGACATGGGCTTGAAGTCTGCTTAGTGCCCTAGACTGACTGCCATTGAGTTCAACATTCCTCTTGCTCAATTACTTGCTTTGCTTGTCTCATGCAGGTGTTCATAGGCCTTACAAGAGAAGACTCAGGTCTTAACATGTGCTAAAAAAAATCAAAGGCGTAGGCATGGCACCACCACTACCCATGGATGAGTCTGCTGGGGAATTGCTCCTTCCCAAATGAATGGATAGTTGGAGCATCCTCTCTAGAGATTGTCCTCTCATTCCCATTGCTTTTCCTTTTTATTCTAGGGACTTGTGATAACCATGTCTTTGTTAATTATCCTGGAAGGGGGTGGGGTACAGAGAAGGGAGCAGAAGGAAAGAGAGGGGGAAGAAGGAAGAAATCTTTTCTAGTCATTATTTTTATATCTATGATAATCTTCCTTTCTCTGTAGTGCTGAGGGCATTATGCATCACTGTCCATGCTGAAGATGGGATTAATCCTATCAAAATTTATAAAAGAAAAATATAATAACCACAAAGGTGAATTTAAAATACAATTTTTCAAAAGGTCAG
Source organism: Tenrec ecaudatus (assembly GCF_050624435.1). NCBI lineage: Eukaryota > Metazoa > Chordata > Mammalia > Afrosoricida > Tenrecidae > Tenrec > Tenrec ecaudatus. The sequence goes on from NC_134542.1 coordinate 56,078,064, forward strand.
GCTATCAAAACAAACGAAAACAAAGTGAGCAACTGTTTTGGCATGCAGAGATAAATTTAATACATCACGCTTTTTATTTAAATCTTTCTCAAAGATCACTTAGGATAATATGTATACATCGGCAATATTTTGGTGAGATGTCTGGGTTGTATGTGATATTGGTTCAAGTTTCATAAGGTGATAAATCTATGGGGATACTTACTCCATCAGGTAGAAGTGATTTCCATCTGTAAACGAATCCATTGTTCATTGCCATTAAGTTGGTTCCAATCAAGGCCATTGCTTACCTAACAAAAGGACATGTTGACTGGAGCTATACCATCTGCCTGACCACTAGTTTAGTTAGCACATAGCTTCACAAAGTCTGGGACCTTGAATCAATAGTAAACAGTGAGGTAAACTAAATTTCTCTGAGTAAACTACAGTTAACCCTGCTCTTATGTCATAATTTACTCAATCCTTCTTTCTGTTTAATTTCCAAATTTCAGGAAAAAATATATTGTGGCCCTTCTGTGCCTGTTTGTCTTTAAATCTCTTTCTTGACTTTTCCTTGTTCTGCTCCGGATCATGGTGGCTGGATTTCCCAGGCGCTTGTATTTTTATGGCCACAAGATCAATTTGACGGGGCCAAGGTACTGTTCTCATTGCAGATGTAAGGAAGAGGGAAACACGGGGTATCTCCCTCTCCCTCCTCGCTCGGCCTTGGCGAGTTCCAACAGCTGAATCCCTTCTGTGGTCTATAATGTCGCTGAAGAGGCTTCCTGTGTTTCTCTCCTCAGTAGAACCCCCAAGCTCCCTGGAAGTGTCAGATTCCTGCTTTTCTCTCTCCAAAAGGCAGTCTCAGCTTCCTTTCTTTCTCCCTCCAGAATCTTTCTGCAGTTCGTTGTTTTAAGGGAGCCCCACCACCTTCTTGATTCTTATCCTCTCTGGTATCCAAGTAGTCAGCATTAAATTATCTGCGCTTGAAGTTCAGAGTTATTTTGGTTTTACGAGCGAGACCTGTAGAAGCTCTGATGGTAGAGGCTTGCGATTTGTCTGCTAACCACAAGATCAACAGTGTGAAACCACCAGTTGCTCCTTGGGGGAAAGGCGAGGCTTTCTACTCCTGAATGGACTCTCAGAAGCCTGTAGGCACAGTTCTACCTTGCCTGGGGGTAACTACAAGTTTGAATTGATTATATGAAAGTGAATTGGAAGTTTTCATAAAGAAAAATCATTTATGTTGATGCCGAGAGACCATGGATATAAAATTTCTATGGAGGCAGGGAAAATTCATTAAACTTAAATATAAGTTTCTTTTTATTATTCATTTTTTTAAAAAAAAAGTTAGGTGTGTATATACATTTACAGAGTGGAGTGGAGAGTTAACAGGAAGAATTAACATGAATCCAAATTGGACAAAATATTTTTTCTAACAGAAAGGGCCACCTTAAAACTTACAGCTAGCTTTTGAATCATCTTTTTAAAACCCCCACGTGGGTGCTTATTATGCCATTCTTAAAGTGTCATCAAAGGTGCCAGTCTTCTCTGCTCTCCGATGGGATTTTGACAGTATCGGCCATGGAAATATTTCTGTTTATTGAGCGTTCTTATATTGTGCAATCTATTATAATTGGAGCTAGTCCATGTTGACTTGCTTTCCCAGAGGGATTGTCTGTCTGTTTTTGCCCTTTCTTTCTTTTCTTGTTTTTGTTTTGGTATGTGTATTTCTTTAAGATCTATTTTTGTATGATATTCCTTCTCTGCCAGTATATTTATGGAGTCTCTCTGTACATGATACTCAGTTAATCAGGAGTCGGTGTCCCAAGCCCACTTTCAGCTCTCCCATCATCGTCATCGTTGGTGCACCGATGCTGAGATGGCCTGCCCAGCAGATCCAGCATCCGCCCCGCTGTTCCGAGCCCCTCCTTGCTCCAGGAACACGCCGAGTTCACAGCGCTCTTTGACTTCCCATTTCCTGTCCACTCACTTTCATTCTTTTTAAACCACATTCTAACTTGACTTTTGAAAGTATCCTGTAATTCTTTTCTCTTGCCACTGATGTGGGGGGGAAATATGTATTAAATTTAACCATCCTGGTCTACTCTCCTCTCATATTTTGACTAATTTCTAATAAATGCTTTTTTCTTTTTCATATATTATAAATGTCCTTTGTTTTGCCTACCTCAAATATGAAGCGTATGTGTGTACTTTCAGTCAGGTGAGTAGACAAGCAGGGAACATATGATGAGCAGGCATATCAGTCTTATATTGAATCTAATTTATTTTCTCTTCTTGGCTGCGATGTGTGTGAGGAAGACTGGAACCACTGGCGCTCTGCGTAATAATCTACTGAAGCTTGGAATATTTGATCCACTTTCAAAATCGTTCTTTACCTCCTGTGCTAGATGAATTTTGACACCTTGTTATTTTTCGTCTTGTAACTAGGTTGGTCACGGTCGTTGACTCTAAAACTACCAAGTAAAGGGCCTGACATTTTCTAGATGAAGCGACTTTATCTTGGGAGCAATATTCTCAACATCCTACTTTAGTATGGAAATACATTAAACCTACGCTTATTAACATATTTTAAAAGTGTCTGAGCTGTCCTCCTGACTCATTTTTGAATTCAGGGGTCTTAAAAGCTTACAACCAGCCATCCACATCACAACTGGCTACTATTCCTCCAGAATGAGAGGAAGTAAGATCCTTAAGAATAGACGGAAGAAATGAGATGTCTGGCGACTTGCTTCCTGGAGCTCCTTTTCCCTGAGAACAGAAGATCTGAATGGTTTCAGGCTACCATTAGTGATTAAAAAATTTTTTTATAAAAGAATCCTGATCAAAGGAGGAAAATGTGGACCAGAACTTCAAATTCTCATGGACTCCATATTTTTAAGAGCGAGGAAAGCAGGACTGATTGCCCTGAATGAATCCTTAAACTTGAAATCAAAAACTTTCCCTGAAGCTTTCTTAAAACCAAATATGAGTTCAGCTCCTGGAGCCCTGGTGAAGCTGTTTTGCTAAGTGTTGGAATGCTAACCCCAAGGTGAAATGTTCAAACCCATCAGCCACTCTGTAGGAGACAGTTGGAGCTACCTACTCCTGTAAAGATTCTCAAAACTCACTTCTTTCCAGTAGATAGCAATTGTGTCGGGCAGGGTAGAAATATCTACTTTTGGGTAAATTTTTATGGGCATCAGAAGCCTGATCTGTTTCCCTCAGAGCAGCTAGAAGGGTTTGAAATGCTAATGTGGTAGTTAGCTGCCCAAGGTTTAACTCATTGGGCCACTAGGATTTCTTTGACCTTGAAAACTCTTCATAGTGTCACTGTGAGTCAGAATCCACCCAACAGCAGGGGGCTGCTTTTTGTTTGTTTGTTTTTTGTTTCTATAAGGGATAAAATGAGCAATAGTAATTTAAAAGATTGCATAGGAACCTCAGGGAACAGTTAGTTAGCAGTCATAAGGGAGGAACAATCCAGAAAAGGAGGGTGAGAATGGAGGTCCAACGCTGAGTGTGATCAGCACCACTGAACTGGACATGTAGAAACTGGTGAATTGCTGTGTGTTTTGTGGCATATATTATTAAAGGAACAAAAATGAAAGTCAGCAGTTTCTATAGAAGTAAATCATCACCTATGTTTTGATTCATTTTAATTCTTTTTCCTGTACCATATCTCCAAATCATTTTTGTACTATTTCTTAGTTTATCACATTCAGATTTTTTCATTGACTTTTATGCTTAAAGATAATAGAGGATATGACTCTTATACATTAAGTTCACTAATATCCTTAGTATTACATTGCAATTAATTTTTGCCAGTGCTCACAGTAGTATGGGCTTGTAAATATTATTCATTTTTCTATAAAGTAGTGAGCTTTGGCTTTCTTTTTTTAATCATTTTATTAGGAGCTCATACAACTCTTATCACAATCCATACATTATATATATCAATTATGTAAAGTACATCTGTACATTCATTGCCCTCATCATCCTCAAAACATTTGCTCTCCACTTAAGCCCCTGGCATCAGGTCCGCATTTTCCCCCTCTTTTCCCACTCCCCCTCCCTCATGAACCCTTGATAATTTATATATTATTATTTTGTCATATCTTGCCCTGTCCAACATCTCCCTTCACCCACTTTTCTGTTGTCCGTCCTCCAGGGAGGAGATCACATCTAGATCCTTGTAATTGGTTCCCCCTTTCCAACCCACCCTCCCTCTACTTTCTCAGTATCGCCACTCACACCACTGATCTTGAAGGGATCATCCACCCTGGATTCCCTGTGTTTCCAGCTCCTATCTGTATCAGTGTACATCCTCTGGTCTAGCCAGACTTCCAAGGTAGAATTGGGATCATGATAGGGCTGGTGTGTGTGTGTGTGTGTGTAGCATTTAGGAACTAGAGGAAAGTTGTATTTTTCATTGTTGCTACATCACACCCTGTCTGGCTCGTCTCTTTCCTGAGACCCCTCTGCAAGGGAATCTCCAGTGACCTACCTATGGGCTTTGGGTCTCCATTCCACACTCCACCCCTCATTCACAATTATATGTTATTTTTCTTCTTTGATGCCTGATACCTGATCCCTTTGACACCTCATGATCACACAGACTGGTGTGCTTCTTCCATGTGGGCTTTGTTGCTTCAGAGCTAGATGGCCACTTGTTTACCTTCAAACCTTTAAGACCCCAGATGCTATATATTTTGATAGCCAGGCACCATCAGCTTTCTTCACCACATTTGTTTATGCACCCATTTGTCTTCAGCGATCATATCATAGAGTTGAGCACACAATGATATGATTTTTTTCTTTGATGCCTGATACCTGATCCCTTTGACATCTCATGATCACACAGGCTGGTGTGCTTCTTCCATGTGGGCTTTGTTGCTTCTGAGCTAGATGGCCGCCTGTTTTCCTTCAAGCCTTTAAGACCCCAGATGCTATATATTTTGATAGCCAGGCACCATCAGCTTTCTTCACCACATTTGCTTATGCACCCGCTTTGTCTTCAGCGGTTGTGTCGGGAAGGTGAGCATCATAGAATGCCAATTTAATAAGAGAAATTATTCTTGCATTAAGGGAGTACTTGAGTGGAGGCCCAATGTCCTTCTGCTACCTTAATACTAAACCTCTCTATATATGCACAGAGATACATTTCCCCATCCTCATATATATAAGTATATTTGCATATATACATGTCTATATCTAGACCTCTATAAAAGCCCTTTGCTTCCCAGCTCTTTCTTCTATTTCCCTTGACTTACCTCCTGTCCCACTATCATGCTCCGTCCCCACCAGGGTTTCAGCAGTTTCTCTTTTCTTTCAGATCGTTCATAGTTCTTGTGCTTTGTAACATATGTTTTGCACTTTTACAAATGTTCAACTGCTGTGTTAAAGCAAAGTAGAAATACACTGTCAGTACATGTTCATCCTTTCCATTAATTTATTTTCCCCTAGAGACTCCACACTTACTTCCCTTCCTCTGTATCCCGACTTCAATTCTGACGAATTCGTTTGTGGAGTGGGCACACATCCCTTAATTTAGACTTCCCTTCCATACTCACTTATCGTTCCTCTTATATCCTTGTTTGGGTTAATTGCATCTCTGAGTGGCTTCTTAGAATAAACATGCATGCAAAGGAGAATTTGGGGAGTCCTTGCATATCTGAAAATGCCTTTGTCCATGTCTCACACTCAAGAACTATTTGGCCAAGTGCAGAATTCCAGGTGTGCTCAGGTCCAACTGTAAAGTGTGTGAGACCTGTAACAAAATGAAAGTCCGGGCTGCTTGTTCAAAAGTGTTTGTTCAAAATGGTGGTGAAGAAATGTAAGCAAAGTGTCAGACCCTTCTGTGTATGGGGTCCTCTGGCCATGCACAGGTCGAATACCTAGGAAGCCGATCCAGGTAGTTAGTCCTGGTCACAATGGACAGTATTAGTTCTTACAGATGAGCTTATCCCTGTGCCTGAGCTGATTTTTATCCTTGTCTCTGGCTTTATGCCTGCCTTTGAATGTTCTTATCTCTGTTTTTCTGTTATCCGTTTTTTTTTTTTTCACTTTCTGGGATAATAACTACATTTTCCCCTTACCTATTTTATTCACATCTTATCTATATGCAAATTATCAGTGTCAATTTCAAGAACTTTTTCTATTCCTTTTAAAAAATAATAGGTGTTAGCAAGTACTGCTTATGAATGAATGCTCTTTTCAGGTGGTTTTTATTGTTTTGGGAAGTTTACATTTCACTTTTTTAAAACAACAGTTCTATTGGCACTTTATCCGCATAGCATACAATTCAATAGTTCAATTCTATAAAGAAGAATTATACAGTCTTTACCACAATCAATTTTAGAACTTTTAATTGTTGCCCATACTCACTGTTATTCATGTAATTTTATTTTTCATTTTTTTGGCAAAAAATACATGCAAAGAACATTGACAACCCAACAACGTCTCCATGTATAATTAAGTGCTATTGATTACAACATTCTTCAGCTTGTGTAACCATTATTGAGCTCCCTCTACAAATTGTGTTGCCTCTGTGAAAATAAACTCAATGCTCCTCAAACAAAGACTCTTCCTCCTTCACCCTTGGTAACCATCGGTCAAATGTGGTGTTTCTTCTTCTTTCTTTCTTTTTGTTTTATTAATAGAATATCCACATAAAAAAAGAATATCCACATAGCATACTTATTCAGTATACATTGAGCAAATAATTCAAGGTGGTGAATTCTATGAAGTGCATGGCGCCTGACCAGGGGCAGACCTCAAAAGAGACAAGGACCTATCTTCAGAGGGGACAGAAAAAGCCTTCTTCTAGTGTGGGCACCAAGAATTCAAATTTCTAACCTCCTTCACTGTGAGAACACAAATTTCTATTGTTAGAGTCACCCATGGGTGATATTTCTCTATAGCAATGGGAGGTAATCCAAACACCAGGGATGACATAATTTCCATTTCTAAAATAAACGCAAAAACTTCTTGAAGTAAAGGTCTAAGTGATTTATCGAAATAGTGACTTGAGGATAAGAAGTAGAGTAATTATGAAAGAAATTGTATTTCACAATCTGTATTCCTTCTTCCCACTGCCAGCGAGTATATTCTGACCCACAGTGACCCTATGACACTCTACATCTTCTCTGGGGTCGGGAAGCTTCCTCTTTTCCCCATGGAGTGGTTGGTGGTTTTGAACTGCTGGCCTGTGTCAGCGCGTCTCTTTGGATCCATATTAGAAGAGTTAAAGCAGTTCTTTTCTCTTCCACATTCTCTAACACAATGGGATTATTTCGTTCCTTTAAATGTAGACTGACAGCATATTCTGTTGTTGTTGTTGTTAGATGCATTGAGTCAGCTCCGACCTATATTGACCCTGCACGACAGAGGGAAACACTAATTGTTCGTGTGCCTGAGCCCATCCACGCAGCCACTTGCTCAGACCATCTCATGGAAGGCCTTCCTCTTTTCCCTGCCCTTCCACTTTACCAAACATATGACCATTGATATTTGTCATCCTCATCATCTCACTTTTCTCCCACTCTCTTTGATGATTAAATTGTTTGGGGGATGAGTTATCTCATAAAATAATGATATTGTGGAGTTTTATAATTACAAGCACTATTCGCCTACATGAAATAAATTCTAAAAATGAATTAAGTCTTTGAGCCTATACTTCTTGATTCTCAGACTAGAGTTGGGGTTGAATTTTCTGAACACTGAATTGTAGAGTAGATCAGTTTTATTGTTTAATGAATTCTTATCATGTTTTAAAAATAATTTTTGTCTGAGAGGTAAGGGGTCAATGAAGATAACCTCACAGAGTCCTGTTCTAACAGACCCTGTTTGAGCCTTTCAGGGACTACTGTTGATAGCCACGTTTTAATTTTGATGTTGCACACTTTATGTATACATAGTCTATTAGCTTCACCAAACGAAAAGCTCTGTCTCTTCGTGTGGTAGTATCAAAACAATATTCTTTTACCTTTTGTATTTCAATCAGGTCAGAAATGGGGACATTGATATTTAAAATTTTTATTTATTATTATTTGTGCTCTACTCCATTGGTAATATCCTAGGTATTCGGGGTCCTAGAATAAATAATGGTACAATTCTAGTGTAAATAGATGATGATGGATAGATAGACATATATATATACATATATATACATAAACACATAGAGCTTTTCAATATGAGAACAGCATTAATTATGTGGGTGGTCTACTTAAAGGATTGCCTCATGCAGAATCTTTTAGAAAATAAAAATATTTGATTTTGTAAATAATATATGTTTTATTTGAATAATGGTATGGAATGTATTATAGTTCCCAAAATCCTAATCTGTATCTGTCCTTGATTTCTGAAAATTAATTTCATAAAATTTGTCAAAGATAATTCAAAATTGTTGCAGCCAAAAGGAGCTACCATAAAATCGAGTTGGATTTATAAAAACATGCGAGACAAGGGATGACAATGCTAATGCAGTAGATCCTGACTAAAAGCCGAGAATACCAGAAAAATGTTTTCCTGTATTTTAATTGATTATGCAAAGGCATTTGACCGTGTGGGTGATTACCAATTATGGACAGTACTGTTAAAATGAGTATTTCAGGACATGTAATTGTGCTCCTTTGGAAACTCCACAAACTGAAAAGCCATCATTTGAAAAGCACAGGAAGATACTGCAAGTTTAAAATGATGGCAGGGTTGTATCCATTCACTAAATTTAGTCAGTCTGTCTGCTGAGCAAGTAATATGAGACGTGAGATTATATGAAGAACATCATGGCATCAGGATTGGAGGAAGGTTAGGAAGCTAATAATAACTTAATAACCAATCTGCAACATGCAGATGATACAACCTTGCTGGCTGAAAGTAAAGAGGATTTAAAGCACTTGCTGATAAAGATCATTGACCGAAAACTTCAATATAAATTATATCTAAACATAAAGAAAACAAAATCCTTCACAACCAGATTAATAAGCAACATCACGATAAACAGAGACATGATTGAAGTTGTCAAGCATTTCATTTTACTTAGATCCAGCATCGGTATCATGGAAGCAGCAGTCAAGAAATCTACCAAAGACATATTTGAAGTGGTAAATAGCAAACATACCGCATTGAGCACTAAGGTTTATCTGACCCAAACACATGGTATTTTCAGTAGTCTCATATGCACACGAAAGCCGGATAATGAATAAGAAGATGACCAAAGAATAACCGATACATTTGAATTAGGATATTGGTGAAGAATATTGATCATATTCTTGGCCTGCCTGGCGGGGAACTAACAAATCTGTCTTGGAAGAAATTCAACCAGAATACTCTTTAGAAACAAGGATGGTGAGACTTACTTTGAATATCTTCTCAGGAGGAACCAGTACCTAGAGAAGGACGTCATGCTTGGGAGAGTAGAGGGTAGTGAGTAAGAAGATGCTTAAGGGGATTGATTAGCACTGGGGCTGTAACAAAGGTTCCTACAGAGACATGATTGTGAGGATGGTACAGTGCTTATTTATGAGTGGGGTCATTATAAGTCAGAACAGACTCTTTGGCACCTAACTACAACAATATGCTCTCACTTATCTCCTTTGGGAATGGAATATTATGTTGTAATGTTTTCTTGTAATGTTAATGAGGTAGGGTTTGTGTATAGTATATCTTTAATCTCTTTTGGGAAGAAAAGAGCTTAAATACAAACTAGCAAGCAGATAGGAGATTTATAAATTCAAGATAGGAGCCCAGAGAGGACAGGCCTACAAATGCTGAAAAGGGACAAGGACCTTCTCTCAGGGCTAAGAGTGAGACCAAGCCTTCCCTAAAGCTCGTGCCCTGACTCCAAACTTGGAGTCTCCTAAACTGGGAGAGAATCAAGCCACTCACTTGCAGGGCTTCTGCTCTAGCAGCCTTACTAACCAAGACAAGCACATTTTCTTTGAAAAAGTGGCAGTTCTATATTTGAGTTTTAAAAATATTCAATCATTTTATAAAGCTCAGTACTCTTTGTTCAAAGGTAGAAATTGTTTCTCCCCTGTAACGTGGCTTAACTGAATCCTAGAACAGTCCATTGTGTTCAGTGATGGTATTGCTCTTTTCACTAATGATTCGAGTGTAAGACGCTTCTGCACTCAACTAAGGAGATAACAATCTGCTCACTGTAGAACATTTGGGCTGATTTTATAAGTCTTGTCAGTGTTCAATGAACTCTGGGAAAGGGCTGCTGTATCTCTTGATTATAGTGTTGTATAGATGCCCCTCCTTCTTGTAGTTGATGTTAAAATTTAGACTTTTAAGTGCTTTCCTGTGATTTATGGAAAGAAAGCTACAAAGGAGTTTCAAAAATACTCTTATAATTCAGTTCTATTTTTAAATGCAATTTTAAAAGCCCCTTGGCTTGAAGCATGAGCATCCATTGAGCACATATTCTTTACCTATCATAAATTATTGATTACATGTATGATATAGATGTTTGCACTACTGTAAAAAGTCTTATTGTGAATTGGGTGGAGGTATACAGAGTAGATCATCAGGTTTACATGCAACAATTCAGGCACTTTTTCCTTCATCTCCTTCGCTGCAACTCCTTCAATGCAACACCACTGACCCGACATCTTCCCTGTGTTTCCTATGGTCACTTTCTTTCCTGGCCCTTCTGAAGGTGGGTGATTCTGAGGCGTGTGTACTTCACTCATGTTATAGTTCCCTTTACAGACCTGTCTAGTGGTCAGCTGACACCACCTGTCTAGTGTCAGTGTACAAATCTTTCAGTAGGTATATGACTTGCAAATACTTCCAATCTATGCTTGTCTTTTTGCTATTTGAACACTGCTTATAAAGAACAGACCTTCTTAATGTTGATGAGATAGAATATTTCCTTTTCTTTTATGGGTGGTGCTTTTAGCTAAGAAATCCTTGCCTAATCCAAGATGACAAAGGTTTTTTGTTTGTTTATGAAAAGGTTTCCCCATTGAGAGGTGATTATTGCATAGTGAACTAAGTATGGATCAGATTTTCTTTTGCACTAACACTTAACTAGCACTATTTGCTTTAAAAACTATCATGTCTCTACCAAATTGTCTTGTATCTAATCTGAAATAAATGGACTATGTATTTGTGAATATCTTTCTATATTCTTTACTCAATTCCGTTAACTATTAATCTGTAATGGAAGACAGAGAAAGGTCAAAATGTTATGAAAAGAATGAAAAAGAAGTGGAATTTCGCTCAGATTCTAAGTAGAGAGAGAAATCATGATAGATTGGATCAGATTATTTGATTCACATTGGGATGGAAATCTGAAAAGGGTTCATGGGAGAGTTAGCATCCCAAATATGCTGAGTAACTAATTTCATTAAGACATATAAAAGCAATGGTCATGAGAGACTAGCATTTCAGGAACTAAAAAGAGCTTGAATTTAGGAAGATTTGAGAATATCTGAAGATTCGTGATTAAACCAGCTTGTTTGGAACTTAAGGTACATGTAGAAGGAGTAATGGGAAACATGTGCATTTCCACATTGGACCACCTTGTTTACATATGTTATGCATTCCCCAAAGTTGCAATTATTTTGAAAACAGGTTTTGGTGGTATTGTGTTAGTTTAGGTAGACTAGAGAAACAAATCCATGGACACAGATATGTGTATAAGGGAGAGGTTTATATACAAAAGCAATTGAACACTGAGAAAACATCCCAGCCCAGTCCAGTCCAAGGCCATATTAGCCCATATGTCTGGTACCAATCTATAAAGTCCTCTTCGGACTCACTAAACACATGCAATGAAGCCAAATGCAGGACCATCACAAGCCAGCCAATAGAAAGTCTTTGGATCCAGTGCCGTTATAAGCATCTCAGTGCCAGCAGAGGTCTCTCTGTGGCTTCTCCGGCTTCCAAGGTCTGGTTGCATCCATGGGACTTGTCTTCTGCAATGTCTCTCAGGGAGTCACAGAGAGAGAAAAGTGTCTTCTGCCTCCAAGGAGGAAGTACCAGATTTCCCAGAATTCTCAGGAGAAGGCCACACAGAAGTTTCATTGGCTATCTCCAGATTGACAGCCTAGACTCCACCCCTACACTCTTACTCCTTAAATTGACACCAGATTAGATGACTACCATAGGTATACACACAGGTGTCCATGCAAAATATATATTTAAATATGTGTACCATTGTACATGTTCTTATCCATGTCTACATATATGTATTCTTCCCATACCATGAGGTACACTAACAGACACCCAGTAATTATAAACTAAACTGAAATGGTATTTGAAGCACCTGTGTGGCAATCTATTTGCTCATAAATAGCTAATCATTACTAGTGGGGTCTCATCATAGATTATATCACGGGTTGGCAAACAACAACTCTTGAACAATAAGTGGCTCTTTCAGTACAGAGATGTGGCTATGAAGTAATATGGAAAAATTTTTAAAGATATTCAGATATGGTGATTTCATTTGTTTATAAATATATATTTATGGATCTTGAATAAGTTTAAAATTGTTGTGAGGGACAGGATTGACTCTTCTGTCCCAAAAGTTTGCTGACACTGTAGGGTAATATATATATATCCCTGAACTTATCTATCTATCTATCTATCTATCTATCTATCTATCATCTATCGATGTATCGATCATCTATCTATGTCCCTGGATATAGATAGATATATCCAGAGATATACATATATCTCTCTATCTAATCTATCTATATCATCTATATCTATACTTACTGCCATTGAGTCGATAGCGACTCTATAGGTGCCCTGGATTAGTGGGCCCAAAACTGCTCAGAATGAAGAATCAAGTTACAATTTGGGAATAAGAAGACCATATTTAAGTCTGGCATGAGCACTATTTTCCACTTGGTATGTTCAGTCTGATTGATGAAAGAAACCAAATCATTGTTAAAAAGGATGCTTTAAAAAAAGAATTAGGTAACATGTTTATTTTAGTTTCTGCGTGTGACTGTGATTTCTTCTTCAGCTTTGGCCATTTACCATAGGCTGGTTTAGGACAGGCAAGTATATAGCTATTTTCTTTGCAATAAGGTAAAAATCCTTTTAAAATAAATACAGCACAATATAATCTTAGATAAAATGCCTTATTAAAAATAAAAAGGCTAGATAAGACCTTATGTATCTGTTCAAACTCACTGATTAGATTCAAGGCACATTTATAAATGAATCTCTTCTGTAACCCAACTGCCTGTATTAGAACCTCATTAATGGCTATATTTTAGTCAAGTGTGATTTGGCAAGATAATTCCTTTGGGAATAAATGCAGGCTGTTATGAGTTAAGACATATGCCTGTGAGTAGTTTGTATAGGTATACTCCATTCATCAATTCTTTGTTTTGATTAATTTGACTCAACAATTAGGATTAGGTTCCTCTGCATATAAAATAAATCTCAAAATAATAAAACTCCAAAATTGACTGCTGACTCAGAGTGACCCTGCAGGATAGAGGAGAAGGGTCTCGGCGTGTCTCAGAGACCACAACTCTTGGTGGGCATAGAGAGCCCCATCTTTCTCCTGGGAAGTGGCTGTGGTTTTGAATTGCGGATATTTCTGTTGCAACCCAACATGCACATAACCACAAAGCCGCTAAAACAAATTCAGAGATGTGGGTAATTTCAGTGAGTGTCGTAGACAAGCCCGAGAGCCGGCAGAGACATCTTTAAACTGTGCCATTTTGAACAAAGCTGTGCATGTGTGGGCTGGAGCCCCCAAAGCAACACTTTGTGACCTGATGTATAAATATAATTTTAGGAGAGTTTTCTGGTGGGAAAAACCAATACAGTGAGAACAATAAGCACAAACACATATTTTTCCCCTTTACCTATATTGTATTTTATCCAAAACATTGTGTTAAAATTTGCTTTCCATTGCTATTTCTCATGAAGGGTAACTCCAGTAACATTCATATTTTGAAAAAAATATTCCCTTTATGATAACTACCAAAACAAAAAACACCAATGACTAGAAAATGGACTCTAGTGCTACAAATAGATTTTTATGTAAATCTCCATATATCTTGAATTTTCAGAAAGATTGCTCTAGATATATAATATCTAAACTAACAGCCTACACCCAATATCACTTGTAATTAAATTATTATTGTCATTTACAATAGTTTCTGAGTTGATGAAGATTGATCTTAAATTGACCAGAAGAGAGTGCTAAAAATATTTCTATTTAATATCTTAAAAGTATATTACTTGGTTTGTATGTTTAATATTGAGATTATTTTGGTATCATTATATTAAATATATTTACAGTTTTCTCTTTTTCCCTCCCTGCTTTTTGGAAACAGACTGAGATGCCTCGTGAAGCAGCTGGAGAAAGGAGAGGTCAATGTCGCGCACTTGAAGAAGAACATTGAATATGCAGCGTCTGTGCTGGAAGCAGTCTATATCGATGAAACGAGGTATGTTTTACCCTCTCTGCTCATTTTCCTTGGTTGCCTCTCTCTTCCTTTATTCTACTTTTGACAGTGTCTTTAATCAAATATGTGCTTTTGGTATATGTAGTCAAGGAAACCAAAATGCAAATCGTATTACAATGTAAAATATTCCTAGTCATTAACTGCTTAACTAGAGCATGATTGCTTTTTAACAGTGCATATTCTAATGAAAATACTCGAATATGAAAATAGTGTAGTCATGAACTACACTATTTTCATGATATTCAAGTATTTTGAAGTCACAACGCATTAATAATGAAAGGTATTATATTCCAGTAAATGTAGTCATAAAACATTTACAGGGAAAAAGTTCCCTCCCACCCACCTATATGACCCTGAAGCCAGATTGATCTATCTATGCTCCCTCTTTCCCTAGAAACAGATGTAGGCGGGTCACGAATGCTCTCTTATCTAAGAACTCTGCGGTTTTTCTTGGATCTGAGTGGCTGCTGAGATAATGGATGCCACATGTCCGCACATGCTCGTGGCCGGTCTTGTGGCCTTTGTGCATGGCTTGCTATGTGGCAGTCTCAAAGGGGTCATTGAGCATCACCCACGTTTAGCCTCTACATACCATTCGCAGAGGGTAACGGAGATAGAAAATGAGAGTTAGTAGAACTTGTCAGCCTCAAGCTGTGGTTCTGCAGCAGGCGATTTTGCCCTCCAGTGGACACTAGGGAAAGTCTGGCGGCATTTTCTGGTTGTTATAACCATGCGCTGCTGGCATGTAGTGGGTGAAAGGCCGTGGGTGTGCTACTATACATCCTGTAGTGCACAGGACAGCCCCACTCTAAGGAATTGTCCAGTCACAAACACCCACGGGTGGAAGTGAAGACACCCCTGGGAGAGGGCGATCTGTGCCTTCTCGTCCCCTCCCTCCCAGAGACCGTGCCCACAATCTCGTATCCCACACAGGGACTCCACAGCCCTGGGAGTCAACAGAAGGCGGAGACAGCATGTTGTGACAGATCTTGTCATTTGCACATTCGACACTGACAAGTGTCTCTTATAGACATGGGGAGCGCTCAGACTGGTGCCTCAAAAAAAGATACAGGTGACAGGTTGATTAGAACTACCTGCGAACGCAGAGGGAAGAGGAGGCTTGGGAATGCGGAAGCACTTCCAGCGTTGGTGTGACAGGTGCTGCGTTTTCCAAGTCATACGGCAGCCAGCCCAGGGATGTCTGGAAGAAATCTACCAAAAACACTGTCCTCACAGGGTGAAAAAGAAGCAGCATTGGTTGGTTGTTGGTGTAAGAGTTAAGGTAGAAATAGCAATGATTCACCCAGAATGTTAGAAATTGTATCATGTTGAATGTATCTTATTGGTATAACAAATTGTCTCTCAAGGACCCACAAAAGCTCTCTAGGACCCACAGCATCCGGACATTTGCCACACAGTTGACAGTGCAACCACTTCAATTAGCAAGACCTTTGGGTCCCGAGAGCTTTTCGCTCCCTCCCCACCATATGACCGGCATGATTCGCAACAGTAAGTTAGTAGGACAGGGAGGGGGGATGGAGAATGGAGGTATCCACCCTGACCTTCCCCTCTGCTACTGTCCAAACCAAGGTCATTCCTGAGCTTAAGGAAGCCGAGAAAAGTTAAAATAAGTATGAGATTAAAGCTTTGATGTGGATGAATACTGCATTTAATAAACATACCGGGCACACAGAACACATATATAACTAATATTATTTAGGTAATACATGCTCATAGTTCAATGAAAATATAATTCTAAAAAGTCTTGTCTCCATCCTTGTCCCAAACTACCCTGTTTTTCCAGCTTATACTTCTCATAGGAATCTTTCCAGGGACTTTTGCAAATTTTTGTTTCTTATTTTTCTCTTCTTCCTTCATGGAAAGTAGCACACTGAGATAGTTAAAGATTATTGGTACAATCTGACCGATAAACACATGTGGGGTTAATTGAAGGACAGAGAGATAAATGGCTCAGTGAGCCTCTCCTTTCTAGTTCTCGGGTCTCTTGCTTTCTGATGGTCGGACCAGGGTGCAGCTGCCTTAGCCAGTTCCCTGCTTCAGTTGGCAAGGCTCACTTCCTGCAAGACATCCTTGAGGAGAAGCCACATGGACCTACTCCAATGCAGCCCTGGGTGCTGGAGCAGCCGTGTGGAGACCCCTGCCAGCGCTGAGATGCTTACATGTTCACTGATTCAGCTTTCCTCCTGCAGTCAGTGTCATTGCGTGTGTTTTGTGAGATGGAGAAGGACTTTGTGGATTGGTGTTGGACATATGGGTTAATGTTGGCCTTGTGGGTTTGGGTGGCACTGGGTTGCGATGTCCTTGATATACACTTACCCTTTATAAAAATTCTCTCTTATACATATGGGTTTCTGTGGATTTGTTTCTCTACTGTACCCAGACTAACACACACACTATATTCATGGTTTGTCACTTTGCCCCTCCCATCACAAACAAGGGAACTTGGGTTCTCTCTATATCATACGCTGAATTGTGTAATATTGCATAATGAGAATTCATTAATAAGCTAACAGAAATTATAACAATATAGTGAGGGTTGTGCTACAATGGTGATTCTATCTTTGGCCCCAGAACAGAACTGCTCAGCTAAAGCAAGGTCTGGGTCCAGAATTAAGAAAATGCATAGGAAATCTTTCAGATTATCAACTCAACCCAGAATAGTTTTCCTGGGTAACTTTTGCAGAATGTTCATGGCCACACCCAAACCACTGGCTCTAGACTTGTGGCATTACTAGATTAAACTGCTCCCTGGGGTTTCTAAGGCTGTGAATCCATTTGGAAGCAAATTGCTACACCTTTCTCCTGTGGAGTTGCTGGTGAGTTTGAAACACTAACCTTGTAGTTAGCAGCTTAGGGCTTTGACCACATTGCCACGGTTGCTTCCTTGAATGTGTACAGGCATATCATTCTTTTAAGTGAACAGAGAGTCAAAGTGTCTGGTAAAAAAGGAAGCAACCCCTGTTCTCATATCTGTTTACTGTTTCATTTTCATGTGTATTTTATTTGCAAGTTAGCTAAATTTAACATATTTAAACTTCCCTTGACCAGTTAAAGATTTAATATCTATTTATAAAATGCAAGTTCAGGCAGCTTCTGAGTCAGTGAGTGAGATGTTGAGCTGGGGGCTTCTCCTGACTCACGTCACTGTGGGATCTGATGATTGTCAGGAACACCACAGGCTGGTGGCTGCAGAGGCAGATGAATCCAAGGTTAGTAGGTAAAATGATGTTTCCCAAGATCATCAGGCAATATGATAGGCCACTGAGATGTTTCTCAAGATCATCAGGCAATATGATAGGCCACTGACTTAAGTCCAAAGAACTGGGGTCAATGAGCCAGAAGCAAGAACCAGACCCAGCAGAAAGCAAAGCAAGATTTCCCTTATATTGGAAGGAGGGCACCCCTGAGGACATTTCCTTCTAATTGCATCATGGTTGTGGCTTGCATAAGAACGATGCATTCCACCCTAATCTTGTCCTAGTATGGAAGCTTACAACAGACCGGTTGTGATTACATTGTGCTAGGTCCGTTCATGTGGGATTACTAAGTATAAACTGCCAAACCACCGAGAATCTTGGCTCAGCTAAACTGACACAAAACCTTCAATGTTACAATGATATCATTTAAAAATTGGATTAATAGTATACCATATCTATACAACCTTCAAAGACTTTTTAGTTTTATTATATTATATTTATCTCACTGCAGTCTTATGTCGCTGTGATTACTATTGCATATGCTTACTGTTTTTAATTCTATTTTGCTAGTGGCTTTCTGAGGTCCCAGGCATTGGTAAAATTGGGCCTCAAGGGAACACATTGCAATGACTGATGTTTAGCCCCTACCCTATCCCACTCACGCCTACCGAGGTGAAGGGGACAGAGGACAGTGTAAGATATGAAAATAATAATTTATAATTTATAAAGTAATAAAATGATTTATTAAGAAATGGAACTATAAACAAAGCTTGGGCCTCAAACAGCAGTGATATAAAGTAATATGGTTTTTCATGATCTCAGAACAATTTAGATGATAATAAGCATTCAGATAGTGGAAGTGTAAATTCTAGAAAAAACATTATTAAAATTCTTTAGGGCTTACCATGTGCCAAGAAGTCTTCTAAGCACTTTATATGTAGTTTAAAAAAAATTGGTTACCACAGCAACGAAGTTATCATAGACACTTTATTACTACCATTTTCCCCATTAGTACCATTTTACCTTTAAGGAAGGTAAGTCGCACGGCACGAGTGACATAGTTCACTGAAGGTAACACAGAGAGCATGAGAACTTGTGCGATTGTTGCCTTGGCAGGATTGGAGTTGAACTTAATTCCATGACTCCCATCTGCTTTTCTTCTGTAATGAGCTTTGGTGGCACTGCCGTGTCAGTGCTAGACTGTCATTCAAATCCTTCTAACCACAAAGTTAGTGGTTCAAAGCCACAAGCTGCTGCATGGAGAACAATGAGGCTATCTGTTCCCATAAAGATTTGCAGCCTTGGAAACTTGATATAAATTAAAATTAACCTTATGGCAATAGGCTTTTTTTCTTCTTCTTTTTCTTTGATGAAATCTCACTTGTGATCAGGGACATCAGGCTCAGTTGGCAGATTTATTTTGTTTTATTTCTTCCGAACTTCACCTTCTTTGAGATCACTTTGGTGGCTCGAATTGACTATGGGGGGAGTATTTATACCATGAAACCGTCAGCCGCTACAAGTCAGGTTTGATTTATTCCTGAAGAGTATTTGTGAAACATATATTTATATCACATTGGGGAGACTTATGATTACATGTTATCTATTGTCTAAGAACTATGATTTCAGCATCAAACATTCAGTTGGATAAATTTCAGAGCGTTAAAACTTGACAAGATTTGATTTCCTCTGGTGTTGGTAAGACACATAACATCAGTTGAGGATGTATATTGATTGAGATGGGTAGATGCTCTTTAAGGAGCCCTTGAGTGGTGCACATGGCTGAGTACTCAATGACTAAACCTCAAAATCAAACCTACTGCCAAAGAGTTGATTCCAACTCTTAAGGACCCTATGTCCTTCGAGGACTCATAATGTCTCCACAGGACATAGTAGAACAGCCCCTAGGTTGCCCAGTCTGTAAATCTTTATGAGCGCACCCTGCCTCATCTTTGTCCCCCGGTGTGCCTGATGGAATCGAACAGCTGATCTTGTCATTAGCAGCCCCATGAAACAAAAAGACGAATAAAGCAGGAGTAGTTAATTGCCTTTAAGTTTTAAATATGAATATTCTGACTTCTGAAAGGCTTTTACTGAAAAATACTCTTTGTAGATAAAAATAATTCAGAAATGTATTGTTTGGAAGTCAAATAACAATAATCAACACTAAATAAAGCAGTTTAAAAAAGAACAAATTATGAATTCATTTGAGCTCTATACACACACATATATATACATTTTCTCACTAAGCCTTACTGGGTTTCAGTCACATAAATAAACTAAAACAAAAATCTGTCTTGAAAGATTATTTAAGTGGAAAAGCTGAATGCATAGTTCCTAACAGAAGTTGAAGCCCGACTTTCCTGTGGGACGACAACACAATTCCCTAATGAATAGGGCTTAAAAATCTTTTTTAATGTAGATGCCAATATTTTATGAGCCCTGCTTGTAAATGTGTCTCTAGAGGCTCTTGTTTTTCAAAGCTGCAGAGTTATAATCCAGAAACATGTGGCTTGAAAAGAAAATAAAAGAAAAAAATCTGTTTGTCCTTTTTTATATGGGGGACACCGACAAGCCAAGTAGCATCGTCATCCTCGTGAACTGAAGGGCAGGCAGCTGCCTGGGAGGTATTCTTTCAGAGAAAGAATTACTTATAATTCCTCAGAATTTTAGGATTTTATTCTGTTAATATGAACCCATCTAAGGCTTATGGTTGTAATGATTCAAAAAGAGCTGGTTCACAGTCAGGATCACACGCAAATTACTCTCTCTCTCTGGAATCTCCATTCAGGGCTCTCGCATTACCGTATATACTCGTGTATGAGCTGAGTTTTTCAGCCCCCTTTTATGTAGTTTTTGTGGTAAAGTTAGGTGCCTTGGCTGATATTTGGGCTGGCTTCTACTCAAGTATGTATGGTACTTAACTTCTCTAAGGCTTCACTAGATCATCTGTGAACTAAAGCTAACAATGCCCACCTTATAGAGCTGACCTGAGGAGTACGCATAGTGGGATACTTAACACAGAACCCAAATTAAGCCATCTTACCATTAGAATTACTGCATCACGA
This sequence comes from Tenrec ecaudatus, assembly GCF_050624435.1. NCBI lineage: Eukaryota > Metazoa > Chordata > Mammalia > Afrosoricida > Tenrecidae > Tenrec > Tenrec ecaudatus. The sequence goes on from NC_134542.1 coordinate 56,098,770, forward strand.
GGATGCAAGTACCTCTGGGATGCACAGCATATTAAGAGGTATAATGTACACCTTCTATCGAAAATATCAAATAATTACCTGAGAACACGGAGAGGCTCTGTTTATAGGAAAGGAAAGCAGAATGCAAGCTAATGGAAAGAAAAGACCCTTAAGAAGATATACATCTCATGAAAGCATTCTTAATTTACTTTTCGTGGGTCTTACTAAGTTTTATTCAGTCTAAAGATTCTTGCTATCAAGTTAGGTTATCGTGAATGGGAACACAGTGATGTCAGCTTGCTCAGTGAAGAAATGGAATGACTCCCAGGCAATCTTTGAGTACAGGGATGTGCCAAGGGGTGTTCCACAAACACCTGCTGGGGACTTGTTCTGTGGTAGCATCAGGAAAGCTGGCCATCAGGTTTAGGCATGCAAGTGAGGAAGTGGCTGATGGCTAAAACTGGGTCAAGACCCTGGGGGACAAAGCTAGGCTTAAGACAAATGCTGCGAACAAGAAGTAAGAGGTTCAGAGCTATAAAGAAGGACAGACACAAACACACTGTCAAATTACAAGAGGAAGTACCAGGCAGAAAACACAGGGCCAAAAGGAAAGGAGTTATACAGATCCCAAACCAGGTCTGAGTGGAGTTGGAAGTAGGACTTACTACATTGTTTATGAGCTTTGTTCCTTGGCAGAGATCTCCCTGTTCATTCCTAAAGACATAATTTTGACAAAGCAACTTCCCATCAATTGTCTGGGAAAATGCCAGGAATAGGGTTGCAGAGCTCAGGAATATAATGTCATTGGAAATGTAGATTTGGAAATTATAAACCAAGGATCTTGTATGTTTAGAAATCTTACCTTTCATGCCTAACCAGAAGTAGGGGGAGCTAAAAGGTGTTTGGATACGTTTGTATCATTTCCAGGATCCCTATGTCCATGTTATTGTCTTTAGGAAAGCCAAGGGAATATTTACTTAATCCACCCATCAGGCCTAGCTGTCACTTTCCTCAACAGTCAGGTGTCTGGTCGCAAATGTCTGAGCTGTTCCTCTGAGGATCACTTATTTTATCCTGAAGTTCATTGAGCTTCAGGTGGGCACTGCACCTTAGTGTGAATTCATTTCCTCCCTCCAGTTTCCCAGGTGGACAGCTAGAACCACCTGTAATCTTTCTCTGATGATTTCTATCAGAATTCACAACTCAAATCCTTCCGTAGATGTCCCCTACCAGCAGAATAGATCTATTCATTCTACCCTGTAGGCTGAGCCTGTTCTGGGTTTCTGAGACTGTAAATCTTTACAGGTGGAGAAACCCCCATCTTTTTCCTATTGGTGGTTTGAACTTGGGTGGTTTTGACTTTGTGATTAGTAACCCAGCACCTAATTCACTATGCCACCAGGGCTTTGTCTCATGCACTTTGGATATATTCTCAGAAGAGACCTATCCCCGGAAGAGGACCTCATGCTTGGCAGAGTTGAGGGCAGGAGAAAGGAGGCAGACTTTGAACTGACGCAGCACGTTCAAACATAGCAACCGTTGTGAGGATGGCACAGGACCGGACAGTGTTTCACCCTGTCGTTATTTGGGTCATTAGGGGCGGAACCAACTCAAGGACAATACACATTGCACGCTTTCCCTGTTCTGAATTCAGGACCCTAATCTCCAAGGTAAAGGTTAAGGAGGAAGGCTATCAAAATTGAAATCATAGTGTGCATTAACCTCCCAGGAATGACACGTAGCAACAGATCTGATGCAGTTTAAATTCACAGTTGGGGGGAAATCCAGCATCTTCTACAGAAGATGTAGGGATTCAGCTGTGTTTAAAATGAAGACAGCCTTGCACATTGCTATGCGGCCATGTTCACCTTCTTTGATCCCATGGTATCCATTTTCTGTAGGCCAGAGTAGAGGCTCTGCTTCATTGTTGTATAACTAACACATCTATTTAGGAATTTTTTTTCATAAAGCAAAAGAACGATCTTCCCCCAAAGGCAAAATTGAGCCTCGATGGGACAAAATGAATTGACGTTTTAAAACAAGTTTGTCTCCTCTACAATCAGTAAGGTGCAAAAAAGCCTAGACCACCTTCTTGAAATGGGCACCCTGACACACCAGTCACTGAAGTCGAGAGAGCGTGCAAATGACAATGGTGGTGTGATCGTGATGAAAGATGCAGTGGGGAGAAACCTAAGGGGAGACATGGGAACATAAGCATTTAAGGTGAGGCAGGGTATTTTATCAAGATGGAAGGCTGAAAGAATAAATAAAGAAGCAAGAAGCCTATCTGAAGAACACGATGCCAAATGCTAGTGAAGGACAGAACTACTAAACAGACAAAGGTGAAATGCCACAGGGGGGGGGGGGGGATGACGGCTGCAGTTAAGGGATTTCCTGAGCCCTCTGAGCAGGACACGCTCTCAGCCACATGGCAGTCCTTTGACGCCTTCGTGTGGTTTGCCTGCAGGAAGGTGTGCGTATGGACGATGTCAAGAAGTAGAAGCAAAGAAAGCAGAGATGGGGTACTTTAAAGAGGGATTCTTTCTTCTTCCTCCTTAGTCTTTAAGAAGGAAGAATATTGTCTGTAGCATGAAGATAGAATGTTGAAGAAATGGCACGAGGCCCGCGTCTGGCCTCGATTGGCGCTGGACACAGGAGGAGGAGAATCCGAATCCACAGCAGGCCAGGGTCGATTGCTAAAAGGCGGAGGTCAGACCTGCCTCTGCCCACTGTGCCTTGTTATGTGTTTGGAGAACTCACAGACAAGTCTCCCAATGACGGGACCCATTGGGGAAGTTAACGCGTTAACATTTACACAGACTTTTGTTCAATACCGCACCTTTTCTGTCTCTCTGGTCTTCAGCCTTTCAGCTCTGTGGTCCCTCTGCCTTATTCCTTGGACCACTGCCTCCTGGGCTGTGTCTGGCCATCTTAACAGGATGCTGCCCTGTGCCATGGCGGCCTCCCTGCTTCCCATCCAGTCACTATGGGGTGGGGCTTACAGGAACTATGGTGCCAAGAGCCATACTAAGCGATTTTCACTTCACCGCAAGTGCTCAACAGTCGCAGGAAATCAAAAGGAAGAATGCTTTCTAGGAAGTGGACTAGAGAGAGAAAGCTTGAGGGAGCTGGTTCACCGGCAAGGTCCTCCAACAAAGTGAGCGTGAGTAGCATTGTAAAGTCAGAAGGTTAGCACCTGACTTTGAGCTCACTTCCTCAAAACAGATCAGGTTGCTACAGTAGTAAGTGTGCCCATGTATGGGAAGGAGGCGGAAACAGCCCGTGGCCTGGACAGTAAATGTATCACAAAAGCTTTGGAGGTCCCAGCAGTCCTGTAGAGGGTCCACTCTTTTCATACTTCTCCTCAGCAAGAAAAAGGAAAAGAGAACGTTACCTGAATTAATGGACAACTGCCACACATTTTTCATTTGAAAGTGACAGGAAACCTAGCTAAATAAGTGGTCAGCCTGTTGGTGCTCCCTGCCGAAGCATCTTCAGCTAGTGTCAACCGTAGGCTGATGCAGAGAGGAAACGATGCCAAGACGTTCACATTCCTGTGTTACTTGCTCCGTATTCACCTCCTTCTCATGCTTGGAGTAGCAGGAAGGGATTGCAGTAGTTCCAAGATGTGTACCCCGACACCATCAAACCCAGCGGGAATGAGAAAGGATTATATCCTCTGCGAAACAAATATATGCCATGTTTCATTGGCTCTTTTTAGGATATACTCCTTTTTTTTAGGGTGTACTCTTATCTCCGAACCAATCATTATGTCTAGAAGAATTGGATACACAAGTTTAGGGGTTAACTATCCCACATGGCACTTTAATTTAATTCAAGGTCACTTCTATTTAAATTATATGAACCAGAATGGAGTACAACCCTTTCCTTGGGAAAAAAGCAAAACAAAACAAAACCCAGGAAGTTGACAGACAGGTTGATATACTATGTTTAAGCTCTCTAGCCTCCAGGAGATGACACGGAACGTTGATGTTAGTTACACAGGTGAGAGGCCCTGCGTGGTATTGCAAACAGAGCCCATACCTGGCAGCTCACCAGCTGTGGTTTCAGTTGAGCTTCTGACTTCACTAAACTTCTGGGCAAAAGATTGTTTTCCCCCCCCAGTTGTTAGTATTCTTTCCAAAAGATGAAGTCTCTAGCAATCAGTGTTGTCACCAGTGGTCTCCTCTTATAAATCCCTACTCAAACCTAGAGTAAACTCTGGCAGGCTACAGCAAACCAGAATGGAGCAGCTAGTCTTTTTTCAGTGGAAGAATGTTTATTAATGTAGGGTCTTTTTCTTTTATTTTAAAATGTCCTTCCTATTTGGAGGAGACGGAGGCATTATTGGAGCTCAGTGAATCGTTAAAAAGCAAAGTATGATTTTCATGAATTCCATTTTTGTGGTGTGAATTGTAGCGCGGGGTGGTGTTTGGGGAACTTGTAGATGGAGTGTGAAAACCAAGCTCAGAAAAAGTTGCAATACCTTTTCGGTGACTTTCATATTCTCTGTCCATCTGTGCCATGTTACTTTCTGAAAAGCCATTCCCAGTAATGGAAAGAGGAAATCAAAAAGCTGACCATGTCTTCTGAGAAATGACTGACAGAAATTCTGTGCATTATCTATTATGTAAGGTCTCCCCACTGCTGACATTTTGTGTCAATAGAAAATAAATCAATCCTTCCTGGATTTGCAGATGGCATGTTTAAAAAAATAGCTATCTTTTTTTAGATATTATATCAACAATTGTTGGGATAACTACATCCAAGGCAACATAAAATTTGCATATATAATTGAATATACTTTTAAAAATTCAGTTACTTAGGTACTGATCTTATTTCCAGGATAAAATTAATAAATTTGAAGTATAAAGAAATTAATTAAATTGCTTGTAGTCAGACAATTTGTTTTATGTTAGCAGTAAGTGAAACCCCAAAAGGAGTCTGCACAACATTCATTTTACCCCTTCTTTCTTGCCGACAAAACCCATCGTCACTTGCAAAGCCAGTGTTTTTGGAGAGACCCACCTCAGGCCCAGGCAGGGTGAATCCTGATTTATTTAATCCAGTAATTAGTTACCAATTCCCTAACCTGTGGGTTTAGGCATCAGCATGTTGTGTATATCTATCAACAACACATAAAGATTGAGGGGAATGTTTAAAAGCTTTCCTCCTCGTGTAAAATCGGCTCAGTACTTCTGGGTGTGGTTGCAGTGGTCTCTGATTCGCAGAGCTGGTATGTCTAGCTGGAGGCATAAGGCTGAGCCACACACTAACACTAAGGCTGTAGGACTCCCCAGTCCTTGAGCTGGTAACTGAAAGAGCAAAGGCTGGCTGCAATCACCCTGCCACTGGGCTTTTAGCCCCTACTAGCCACGGCCATAGAATTGAGTCTGACTCATAACAACCTAATAGAGGGTTTCTGAGGCTGTACTTTAAAAAATATTTTTATTGACATCTAGTTCACAAATCATCCACATCCATAGCTCAGTCATATTAAAAAGATGTGTGTGATCACCACTGCTATCAGTTCTATAACATTTTATTCCTTTCTGTACTCATTGTTATTAGCTAATAACAACCTCACCTCTCCTTCCCCAAGGAAGCCATTAACCCAGTCAATGTCTCTGTAGATTTACCTATGTAGATTTCATACACTGGAAAACAAACCAAGTTAAATAAATCAAAGCCAGCAAAGAAAAATCCCAACAACAACAAAATAAACCAAAGGAAAACTTTAATAGGAAAGAAAACAGGGAAGAGGATCTCATCTTTCTCAGAGTGGCTGGTGGTTTGGACGGCTGGCCTGTGCTTACCCCCCGGTGGCATCAGGCCTCCTAGGGGAGGATGATACATTTGTCTCCTAACTAAGGCACCTCATATTAGGTTGGGTCCTAGTTGTTGAGTGCAGTCTTTCGGTAACTTGAGATCTTCCTTGATCCTTCCAGGAAGTCACCCAGTCCTAAGGATAAACCCAGGCATGAATAAGTTAGTTTCTAAGAATTTAGAATCTATTTTCCCATTGAAACAAGGTAATAGGTAGACTGAGTTCCAAAGTAGTCTAGATGTTGGTATTGTGATGGAGTTGAACGATGTAGATAGTTCCCAGTATTAAGTAATGGGAAGGCAAAGAAATGAGTTATTTTATCATTAATTAAAAGGATATTTTCTCACCCTTCAGGACATCCCATCAACAAGACTATCTCCAAAATGTATTTTGCATCTGTTCACTTGTCCCCCTCCTTATTTTATTTAATTTTTACTTTGATTTTCAACTCCCTAATTTAATCTGAGTCATCACCTCTATGAAACTGACTCAGGCCGATCTGCTCTGGGATTACCCAGAAGTGAGAGTTTGGGAATGGGGTGGGTCCAGTAGCTCCTTTCTGCTCCTGGATTCTGGAACGGAGAGACATGAGTTGGAGTTGACTTGGTGCCAGTAAATTGTGTTTCGTTTGTTTTCCATTTTCCTTTGTCGGTCACCTCTTCAGGCTGTGCCTTGATTTTGAGAAGTGCGGGCAGGAATCCGTGGGCCGGCTTGAGACCACTGTTCTTTCCTATGACTCCTCTTCATGATCAGAGGCATCTTTTGATGGTAGTGGAAATGAACACATTGCTCTGACTCATCACATAACCTACTGTTATATTTGCCTGAGCTTTCTCTCCTGGTCGAGGACTGGATTTTAACTCTAAGGCCAGAAAAAGGCAGGTAGCTCCTTCTGGTTACTCTGGGTTGCACGTGACTGGAGTCAACGTCATGACTGACTCGGTGGAGAAGGGGCCACAGAGTACCAGAAGCTTGCCAACCTTTTAGTCTAAGATCATCTTTTCACACACCGAGTAACACCTGCCTGAACATGGTAACACATATGACACATACTAGGGAAATAATATCGACCCCCTGCAAGTGCCTGACGGTTTTAACAAGCTCTATAGAGTCTTGAAGACCATTCTTCTCTGAGTCTCAGGATTCTAAGGTTGATGCTTTTTCTCTCTAGTTTATGTTTTTATTCATGTGCTCGTTCATTCCACAACTATGCATGAAGAACACTCAACATACATTGTTAATTATTTTTACTATTCTCCGGCTTCTGACGACTCTCTATTTTCATCATCTATTGTGGTCTCATGAGTCGAGAAAGAAATGTATTCCTTGTGTTCCCACATAATTAGAATATACCCCAGCGTTTTTCAGTGTCCCTCCTCCCCACTGCCCTCTACCTCTGCTGCAGAACTGACTTTTCTATTTTGCAGTCAAATAATGCACAGACCATTCTCATTCCTAACTTCAATGAAAATGATTCATTAATCAGATGTCTTATGGGACCTTCTGCCTGTCTCTTGAGTTCACCATTACTTTGCACCCTTGCCAGTGAATAGCGAGCAGATGGAAATAAGCATGCCGCCAAGTCCCTGGCATTAAATACCATTCTCTTGGCATAGCGCTTCTGTAAGTTGGCATAAGGGCAAGAGCAGGGCTTCTCGAACAGTCGTGTTCATCAGCATCACCTGGAGGCATTGGTACACCGCAGTGGCTGTCTCTACCTGGAGTGTAGGCGAGGCCTTTGCAGTTCCAGTTCTCCCAGCGGAAGCTACGGGGGGCTACAGGGGGGGCAGGGACCAGACTTTGAGAAACACTGGACCCCAGAACGTGAAAAGGAGGCTACAGAAAAGAGAGTTATGGAAGAATGTTAGGAATTTAAGGGTTAGTGTTTTAAGGCTTGGCTTTGCTATCTAGGGCAGCTATAACATAAATGCCACAAGTGGATGGTGTTAACAAATACATCGATTTTCCACACAATTTAGGACATTCTTGCTGCCATCAAGTCAATGCTCAGTCAGCGAACCCCTGTGGGTTTCCATAACTGTTGATGGGAGTTAAGCCTTTCTCTGTTCATGCTGGGGAAAAATTCTTACCTCCTTTCAGCTTCTGCCCCCTTGCTTTCCTAGTGATAGGGCCTAGCATCTACTTTCACTCCTCTCAGTTTGCTTCTGGATTCCTAGTCTGCTTTTTTATATCCCCCCCCCATTCATCATTAATACTTATTAAACATTTACAGTGTCTTAGGCACAATAGAACATACAGAAAACAGTGTAATTCTTGAGGAGCTTACATTCTAAAAGGGGAGGTGGGTGGGAGGAATACACCTTTTAAAATGGTATTTTTGAGTGGTGTTTTCTTCAAGGTCCTGAGGAGATTGTCTGTGAGGTGAGCTTGGGTTATAATTTAGCCTTATGATTATGGAGAGGAGAGAGGAAGAGAGGATTCCCAGGTGGACAGTGACCATTCAGGACAGGGGAGGCTTACAGAGAGATACACACACTCTCATCGACTAGGAAGATTTGCTGCAGTAAGTAGGATGAAGGAACTCATTTGTGGCATGCAAGCAAAGGAAGCAGTGTTTCTCAGACGCTGGGCAGAGCCAGAAGGACCATGCAGCCCTTTTCCAAGTCCGTGGCTACCAAGTAGAAATGGTTGGTGACAAGACAGAATAAGGCTAAAAAAGGCAGGTGATCCTGTGCCCCTGACACATAGAAAGAGGGAAAGGATCAACATGGAAGGAAGGCCAGAAAAATATTAGGACATTTTAAAAACATTATTTGGAGGCACAAAAACATACAGTTAAAGCCACTCATTGTCACAATAAGCCAAGAACACTGTGGCATCCTAACTTAGAAATGGCATAAACCAAACATTTTAATGGAACATATAACTTTTTTTCTGTTCAGTCTCCCTTCCAAAGTACAACTAATTGAGGGGAGAAAGGGGAGGATAGGAAGTGGTTGGGAACAGTAATAGTTATATTAGTTTTATCGTTACCATTATGATAAACTTTGTATTAAAATTTGGTAAAAGGCCTTTATCTGCCAAGAGGAAATAAGGAATAAATTTACAAATGTATGCAATTTCCTTTAGAGAAGTTTCAGAATCAAAAAACTAATTTCCATGAAGAGCTGTAGATAAAAATTGCTGACAATTCCATTCATAAAACTTTTATTCTACTTATATCAACTTAATACACGTTCTTAGCAATTATACTTAGATTGTCCATCAAAATTTTGTAAGTCATTGCATAAAGCTAGCCATCATCTCAATTTCCCCCCCTGGTAACTATTTTTATAGCACATGCATGTTAGGTAAGTATCTAAAAGAAAAAGAAATCACAAAGGCAAGAAACCTAAAAAAAAGTTAAATACATGTTTTTGTTTGTTTGTTGTTTTACTGCTGTGTTTGATGTACATGAAGTAAGGGACAACAAGCCATTCATTGTTACTGCATCTCTACTTGTGCGTTTGTGCTTAGGTTGCCTAAAACATTTCAATACAAATAAAAAGAATGTAGCCAAAATAATGAAAACAAACACCAAGTAACTCCCAAGTAATGGAATGGGACCGGTGTCTGGCCTTCTCCAGAGGAAATTGGGTCCCTCTTCGTCGAAGGGAAGTCTTCGGCAGCTGCAGGCGAAGCGGTGCAGATTGAGAGTGTGTGCCCGCAGATACCCACGGTTCCACTTGAACTGTCCATGGGATATTGAGTTCACCCACAGTCTTGTGAATTCCCCGGACCATGAAGTCCTCCCAGTAACTCCACCTGTGACTGGAACCAATGATCCCTTTTACCCTCCTCCAGGCCAGACCAATACCAATACGTAGGCAGTTTTCCTTGCTAGACACAGAGGCAATGGTAACAGTGGCCCTCGGGAAGCCACCAGGCACCAAAAGTACTCCACCAAACGCTTCTAACTTGGAGGCACTTTCCTGATGCCCATCTTGGCCACCTTCAGATGACAACAGGGAGCTTGCTAAATAGTAACTGGCTCTACTCCCCTAATATTAAACATAAAAACCACGTGGGTAATATAGAGATTCAAAGAGAAGTAACATAAACCTGTCATAAATCGTAAGCAAAAAAACTATTTGTCGGACAGCAGGGGTGACAAATAGTCTACTGGGTAAATTTTAGAATGAGACAGACCAAAGTGCAAAGGTTGGTTAATTTTCCCCTCCTTCTCCTGCTTCGGCTTCGTCTTCTTGGGCATTCAATGTCCGCAATGCCAAGTTTTCTCTCAGTAATTGCATTATTACTGTGCTGTCTTTCCATGACTCTTCACTTAACGTAGCAAGTTCAACAATGGCTTCATTAGAAGCAGTCCTTGCAAGAGAGCAGCCTTTCTCTGGGAAGTTCAAAATCTAGGTAGAACACAGAGAAGTTCAGGGCCAGACCCCATCTGATAGGATGCTTTCGCTGCATTTCCTTTTGGCTGATTTCAAAAGCTGCTTGGTATGCTTGTTGTGACAGATCCACAATCCCTGTCTTATCACCAGCAACAACTTCAGCCAAGTAACCTTAGTAATCTGTCCTGTTCCAGTAGAAGACTTTGCTCGCTGCTTGTGAAGCATTGGGGGTCAAGCATTTTTCCAAAAGAGTAGAAGACAGTGCATTATTGCAGATCTCCCTTAGCTCAGTCTCAATTTTCTCTCTGTGTTCTCGAGCCATCTGCTGTTTTTCTCAGCACCTTCCATCTTTTCCTCAATGCTTGAGACGACCATCCAAGATGACGTACAGACTCCTCCAACATTTTTATAAGCAACCGAGAGAAGGGTCCTCTCTGCACTGGGTAATTCAGCTCCGTGCTCAGTTACAGAGTTCTTGCAGGCCGCCATTCAGCCTGCACGGCCAGTTTGGCCTTTGGCACCAGCTCATTTTTATCTGTGACTGGGTGTTCTGTCTCCAGAGTGGGGGGCAGCAGATAGATGGGGGCTCAACCTGCTTTTTTATATCTTGAAGTTGGTTGTCATCAAACACACCCTAATGGATATGGTTTCATGAACATAGTAAAGAAAATGCTAATCTTAAATCAGATTACATTCACAAGAGTAGAGGTTCGGTTCCACAACACACAGTTTAAAGCCCCAAACCATTGCCACCGAGTCACATGCTCACCTCAACCCTATAGGGAGGGAATTCCCCTTTGGGTTTCTGAGGCTATGAATATTTATGAACCCAGAAAACCCCATCTTTCATGGAGAGGATGCTTGTTTCAAACTTCATTCCGCATAGTTAGTAACCCATTTTGTAACGCACTCTGCCACCGGGGATTATTCAGGCCATAGTAGGTCTTATCCACATGTTCCGCCAAGCAGTGTATGAAACGATCTTGTGCTGAAATGTTTCATCCAATCTTCAAGAGCTGTAACTATGGATTCAGGATGACATGCAGAATTGGAGATTAGCCATGTGTCATTGCAATATGTTTTGGGCGCCGGGAAGGCAAGGCCTACCCATTGATCTGTATGGTGTGGTCCTCTTTCTCAGGTTCAGTAGACCAGAGGTACACCCGAGCCTATCTCTGTGATGCATGCAGCCCTTTTCTCCTGACCTCCTCCTTCCTGACATTTTTGGAAGGAATCATAGTAAAATATATCAGAATATGCTCTTCTCTTTCTTCTTTTATTTCTCAAATTAAGAGAGGCAGTATTCCTGTTCTCAGGCAAGTGGAGCAGAAAGAATATCAATTAAATTGTGTTCTGTAAAAATATGTGTTGGAAGCCTCTGATCCCAATTCCTGCAAATAACATACTATTTGTGAATAGAGCTTGCTATAGTTGTGTTATTCATACCATACACATGTAGAGTGTTTCTTAAACCTAATTACTTCTGAGTTATAAAAAAAAAAGACTAGAGGATTAGACACAGGTAGACAGTCACTGTCTGACTATAAGGAAAGTGGATGAATTTACAAACCCCAAATGACTAAGATTGGCAGCTACTCAAGAAAGAAATAGAAAATGAAGGGCCTACCCCTGGAGCAACTGCATTCAGTAAGCCTGCTGCACAAGACCACTTGAATGTGTTGAGAAGCAACGGTGCTTCTTTGAGGACTAAGACGTGCCTGCCCCAAACCATGGCATTTTAATTTTGACCCATGTTCACATGACAGTTGGACATTAAATGACAAAGACCAAAGAAAATCTATGATGTTAGTGAAGAATATTAAAAGTACCATGGCTGCCGAAAGACCTAACAGAAGAAGAATGTTCAAAGAAGAATGGCCAGAATGTCCCTTAGAGGCAAGAATAGTGAGGCTTTGTCTCACACAGTCTGGACATGTTATCAGGAAAGACCAGTCCCTGGATGAAGACACGATGCTTGGAAATGGAGGGACAACAGAAAAGAGAAAGACTCTTGACTACATGTATCAACACAGTGGTCGCCACAACAGGCTCACTATAGGAAGACTCGGGAAGTTGGCACAGACCAGGCAGCATCGTGTTCTGTTGTGCGTAGGGTCTCTGAATCAAATCACCTTGATGACACCGGACAACCACAGCAATACCCTTGGAGCCGCGCCGTGATCTCAAACGTTCAGCCTCTTGAACTGGAACAAAGTAAACTTCTGTCCGTTACACCTATGTGTGTTAGATTTTTTTTCCAGCAACATAAAAGGTGACTATACATATGGACTTCTCCAGATATAATATGCAGAAAATAAATGGACTACATTGAGGGGAAGGAGAGATGGAGAAGCTCAATATCAGCAAATACTCGGCCAGCAACTGACTGTGGCAAAGACCATCAATTGCTCATATGCAAGTTTAGGTTAAAGCTGAAAAACATGAAAACAAGTCCATGAGAGCCAGAATTCTACCTGAATTCTATTCCAGCTGAATTTTGAGAACATCTCAGAAACAGATTTCCCTCAGTGAACACTATGATGGGAGACCAAATGAGTGGTGGGAGCGCCTCAGGAATATCATTGATGAAGACAGCGAAAGGTCATTAGAAAGACAGGAAAGAGATTAAAAATCAAAGTGGATGTCAGAAGTGACTCTGAAATTTGTTCCTAATCATAGAATCGCTACAGCAAATGGAAGAAAAGATGAAGTCAAGAAGCTGAATAGAAAATGTCAAAGGGCAACTCTAGAAGATAGTTAAATATTATAATGAATTGTGAAAATTCTAGAATTAGAAATCTAAAGGGGAAGAACATTCAATATTTCTTAAACTGAAAGAATTCAAGAAAAAGTAGTTCAAGTCTCAAGTTATAGTGATGGATTCTATAGGTAAAATATCAAATGATACAGGCTGCATTCAAAGATAATGGAAAGAATATACAGTCACTGTACCAAAAATAACTGGTTGACAATCCACAACATCAGGAGGTAGCATATAGTAACATATAACCAGAACCAGTGGTGCTGAAGGAAGAAATTCAAGGTGCCCTGGAAGCATTAGTGAAAAACAAAATTCTATGAATTTGTGGAATACCAATTTAAATATTTCAACAAACTAATGAGACACTGGAAGCACTCACTGATCTATATCAAGAAATTTGGAAGACAGCTACTTTGGCCAACTAACTGGAAGAGATCCATAGTACTACCCATTCCAAAGAAAGATGAACCAACAGAGTGCTCCAATCATAAAACAGTATCTTTGATAACACATGCAAGTAAAGTCTCGCTGATGATTATCCAACAACGGTCGCAGCAGTACATTGACAGGGACTCAGAGATTTAGGCCAGATCCAGATGAGGACATTCAACAAAGGACATCATTGCTGAAGTCAAATGGATCTTGGTTCCAAGTAGAAAATTCTGGAAAGATGTTTATTTATGTCTTATTGACTATGCCAAGGAATTTGACTCTGGGTCATAATGGGTAGCCCTGAAATGAATGGGAACTCCAGTATAGAAGTCCAGGGCCCCTACCTTTATTAGACAAGCTAAAATACCCTTTCTGCATGTAGCCTGCAGGACACAATGGGAGATTTCAAAATTCTGTGAAGGTTTACAAAGACGCATTAACACATCAGCCACCTTATTCACAGAAAGGAAGGGAGGATAAATTTGGGAACACAATAACTGATAAATTTGCAGACTGTTACCTGCTGCATCTTTAGTCAGGGAACAGGAGGCAAGTGTTTGTTTAGCTCAGGCAGAGAGACAGGTCAGCAATTGTTCCATTGCCAATGGCTGAGCCCTCAGCATTCTCCCACAGCCATGAACTGGTGAAAGGCGGTGGTGCAGTCCCATTTGGCTAAGGAGCAAACACTTTACCCTGACATCTTCAGATGCATGTCACAGTTGGACATTGAAGAAAGAAGGCAGAAGAACAGATGCACTTGAACTGTGGTGCAGGAGAAGAAGACTGAAATTACCCTGGACTGCTAAAAAGACAAACAGATCTGTCTTGGAATAAATATGGTCAGAGTGCTCTAGTGGCAAGCATGGTGAGACTTTCTTGTATACTTTGGACATGTTGCCAGGAGAGACCAATCCCTGGAGAAGGACATCACGCTTGGTACAGTACAGAGGCAGCAAAGGAGAGGAAGGCCCTCAATGGGATGGATTCACACTGTGGCTGTAACAACAGGCTCCAGCATGGGAATAATTATGAAGATAGCGCAGGGCTAGGCGGTGTTTAGTTCCGTTCTGCATGAGATCGCTGTGGGCCAGCACTCACTCAATGGCACCTAACAACAATGACAACTTGTAGTTGTTTTGCAGACCCCTCATCACAAAAATTCCAGGTAATATTTTAAAATTGGTAAAAGTTATTTCTAGAGTTCCTTCCAACTTCCTCCTTGTAAATCATGGGGTCTTAGAGTTGTTGGCTGGCTCCCCAAAGTCCATTTTGACCAATTTCTTCTTTTAATGTCTCAACCACTTAGTTTTCAAGGTGTCCTCCTTTCTGTACAGGTTAGAAATGGGAAACCTGCTGAGACCGAAGCATGCACATGGGTCCATAGCTGAGAGTGTACTGACAACAGCCACTGTGCTAATTGATTTTTGGTTTGGGGTTTGTGTACATTTGAACTTCACAACCACTCCACTCTATTTCTACTTTTAAAAAACACGAGGATTAGAAAATGAAATACTTTTTTATACCGAAAACTACACAACTAACAGTTGAAGAAGTCAGGAGCCTGATTCCCATGGCAGTGGTACTAAACCACAGAGGATAATTATAAATAAATTTTTTGAATCTGTAATTGGTGGAATGTCAGGCTCAAGATCTAATGGAATATTTTCAAAGATATTTTTGAGCCAAGAGAACATCCTGGTATAAAGCCAAGAGTCATCACCCACCCCTCCCATTTCCAATTCCCAACTGATTCCAGAAAAGTATGATCTTGATCCCAGGTCTTCAAGAAGTCTAACCCCTTCTCAGGACACCATCCATCTCACATTCCCTAGGCCTGCCTTCTTGTTCCAAGAGATGGGCCTGGCTGGGTTCCTAAGTCCTCAGGTAGGTAGCCCAGAAGAGATGCAAGGCCCTCTCCAGTCTCCTTCCTACTCCAGTAGTATCCCTTAACACCCCCCCCCCCCAACACACACACACACACACCGTAGCAACTGTCCACAGATGCTCCAAGAGAGACTTGAATTAGAACTGCCACACTGGGTTTGTATGACTAAATCTTACAGTGGGCAGACAGCCTTGTCTTTCTCCCTGGCTGCATCTGAACTTAACCTTGCATATTATCCTTAATCCACCTCATTTTAGTGAATAATTGCTCTTTGGAATTGAGCTAGGTCAGCATAGCTGACTTCTCCTCCCGTATGTCCAAGCTTTGCCATCACTCACATATAACGATCGTTTTCTCACAGTTTAAAAAGTAAAAAGAACTAGCAAAACTGGAGAGAAGAATTCAACACAGATTGTGGGTTACTGTCCAAGAAAGAAGAAAGCAAGCCTTTGAAATAATGATGTGAACCTATCATTTTAAATCAAATACAAAGAAGAAAAAAATAGATAAACATGCTTGGGTGGCGGCGGCCTGGAAGAACAAATCAAATATAGTTTGCATTTAACACTCAGAAAATATGTCACTGTCACATAAGTATGTCATTTTAAATGCGCTACCTTTCTATATCTTGTCATTTAATTACTGTACTTTAACGTGTCCTGACAAGTTGCCATTAAGGGCTTATTTACATAAAAATATAGAAAAGACAAAAGCATGGAGAATAAATTGTAAGAATGGTCAGCAGGGTTTGAAAGGAAGGGGAAAGGGGGTTAACGGTGATTAGCAGAGGCTTTTAATTTCTGTCAATAAGAAGTACAACTGGCAAAGGTGTTGTGTTAAATAATGACCAAAAGTTGAGCGAACGTGCGAGAGAGAATTGTATCTGAGGCTGACTCTGCAGAACCCCAAATCTCACAGGATTTAGTTCCTTCCTTTGGAGGTTACAGTCCTGAAGGCCTCACATTCCAGCACCCCTCCATTGGCCTTAGCACACATGTGGGCTCCGGTTCCACCTCCGTGGTGTGCAGTGTGTGTAAGTGACCCTGCAAAGCACAACAATGGCTGGTTCTGCCCTGGGAGCGACAGAGGAACAAGGACCGTTAGCAAGAGGAGGGGAGATGGCACATATGACTAAGTAGCTCCCCCCAAACCTGCTTTCTTTGCCATGGGGCCCGAAGAACTGAACGGCAGGCCAATTACCATCACTGAATATTTTGATCACAGATTCTATAGAGGAATCAGGAGCCGAAGGAGGAAAACATAAAGCCAAATCTCAAGTTTTCATAGACACTACTTACTGGGTGCCGTGCAGCCTGCATGAACTGCTGAGACCATTGCCTTGAGATGGTTGTTAATCCTTAAACCAAAGAGAGACCCTGAAGTCTTCACAACGCCAAATAAGAGCTTAGCTTAATTATAAGAATGATCCACCTTGAGCAGTTTTCGTCTTCAAGCAATATCTACATGGGATCCAAAATCAATGGCAAAGATAGGACGGGATCCTCAAGGAGCGGTGGATACATGTTAGCTGGGGAGGAACAATTCAGAACAGGAGGCTGAGAATGATCATACAATTTGAAGCATGTAATTAATATCACTAAATAGCGTACTTAGGAACTGATGAATTAGTATTTTTTGCTGCATCTAGTCACAACAAAAATGAAATAATTGAACTACATATACCGAAGGACTTCAAAACATGCATGGAAAAATTCCATTATACTTGAATTTCCTTTCTCCATGAACTTTTTGTTACCCACTCATATATATTTCTCTAAGAGAGATTAATTCCACATACTAACTTTGGAGTGTAGATTGAAGAATTCTCTAACCAATAGTTCCCTGGTGCTTCAAACTCCTTTAAGATCTTTTTAAGATGAATTATTTTTAAAGGGGAAGAGGGAGAGCGAATAATGATTACTTCTATTATCATTGACTAGGAGTGAAAGTGGCTGCCTACTGGAGGAAAACAAGCATACGACACGCCAGTTAGCTCAGCAATGAAGAGTTCAGAAAACATAACCTGACAGATTTGAGTTTAAAGGGTGGCATTTGATTCCTGGTTGTATAACTTTGAGCATATCAGTTAAACTTTCTTTTTCAACTCTTCTTCATATTATTATTATGTGGATTAGAGGTAAATTAGCCCTTTGCCTGGCTTGTGCTAAATAAGCAATCAGATTAGCTGGCCTTGATTTTCATCTAAATCTGAGTTGTAGTCAATTGATATTGCCTTCTAGCTATAATTCCTAAAACTAAATGGTCCAGTTGCCCTCTGTGCCTATTGAGTGCAGACAGGAGCTACTGCCTCATTTTGGAGGCTATTACGTACTATACTAATGCTTGAGAAGCAAGCTGGTCGTTTTGAACTGCAGACCTTGCAGTTAGCAGCTCAACTTATAACCACTATACCAACAGGGCTCCGAAGAACAGGATCAGGAGGGGTGGTGGTGTCGTGATTATAAAATTGGGCTGCTAACCACAAGGTCAGCATTGCTCAACCACCAGCTGCTCCGTGAAGAAAGATGCTGGCAAATCAGTCCCAACTCAAAGCGACCCTAGCTACAACTGAAAAGGAGATGCTGCCTGGCCCTGTGCATCCTCACAAATATTCTTATGTTTGAGCCCATTGGTGTAGCCACTGTGCCAATATATCTCATTAAGGACTTTCCTCTTTGTTGCTGCCTGTGTTAGTCTGGATAGACTAGAGAAACGAATCCACAGAAACTCAAATGTATATAAGAGAGAGTTTTATATAAAGGGTAAGTGTACATTAAGAAAGCATCCCAACACAGTGCTGTCCAAGCCCATAAATCCAACATTAGCCCGTTTATGTCTGACACCAAAGTCCTCCTCATTCTCACAAAACACACAATGATGCTGACTGCAGGAGGAAGCTCAATCAGTGAACATGTAAGCACTTCAGTGCTGGCAGGGGTTTCCACATGGCTGCTCCAGCACCCAGATATGCATCGGGGTAGGTCCATGTGGCTTCTCCTTGGGGATGTTTCACAGGAAGTGAGCCTTGCCAGCTGAAGCAGGGAACTGGCTAAGGCAGCTTCACCCTAGTCTGACCATCAGAAAGCAAGAGACCCAAACACTAGAAGGGCGAGGCTAACTGAGCCATTTATCTTTCCACCCTTCAATTAATCCCACATGTGTTTATCAGCCAGGTTGGCATAATAAGCCTTAACTCTCTCACTACCCTTCCATTTGACCAAATATGAGGTCCTTCTCCAGGGACTGGTGTCTCCAGATACCATGTCCTAAGTCCATGAGGCAAAACCTCTCCATCCTTGCCTCTAAGGAGTATTTTTACTATACTTTTTCCAGGACCAACCTATTGGTTCTTTTGGAAGTCCATGACACGGTCAATACTCTTCACCAACCCCATGGTTCACTCCAGTGCTGTTTGCTCAACATTTCTCTGCAGGTAGTTTTGAAGTCTGTGTGAAGTATTGAAAGTCTAAGTGAAGTACTGTATTGACCCTAGGGCTCTGTGGTGCCTTTTTATTTGTTTTGTTTTTAGGGCAGAGATTATGAGCAGAGCAGAAACACATATTGAAGGGGGGAAGGGGTGAGAAGGCTCTAGGAATTATAGAGCTTTGCCATTCTATGAGGAATACATGTGAGCCATTTGTCAAGTAGGAACAGAGAATCCCAAACCATCAGGAAAGAAGCGCCACCAGTGGAGCACATGTGAGATCCCTGCCAGAAGTGGCAGAGACATCCAAGCCTGCCGCACTAAGAGCATTAGACAGAGCAGAGGAACAGTGCTGCGATCATGAGGCAGAGCAGCGGTGCCTCAGACCACAGGGTGGATTGAACTGAGTGTCTTAGCTCAGGAGGCGGGCTTGCGGAATGGGGTGACCTTTGACAAGTTTTCAGTGCTAACTGAGTTTCGTAAAACTTGCCCAAGAAGGGAAGAGGCCACGGGACCACATGGCCGAGAGGCTGAGGACCAGAGAGATACATGTCTGCCAACATAGCTGAGTAGAATCCTGGAAGAGAACTCTATCCTTATCATTTTGTAACCAATTAGCTTCTCTGATAAAGCCCAGAATTGGGAGTATTGTCTGTGAGTTCTGTTGCAGTGGCTTAAGGACCCAGCAGAGAAGAAGAGCCCATGGTGGAGATGACTGATGTCAGCATAGGGTCGAGAAGGCTGGAAGGTGGAGGTATGGCTGACTTCTGCTTCATACGTATCATCCTCTCGCAGCGGTGGGGTCAGATTCTGGTCCCTCTTTTGTAACCAGAGCAGGCTCCATACCATTGTCTTCAGAGACCAATCTCTCCATATTCCTCAGCCATCTGGGATGGGCTTCCCTTGGGAAATGCTTACCACATAGACATCAGCACCCCGTACAGACTGCTCCCTTGCCCCCCCCATGCATCCACCCACTTTAGGGTGCCAAACTCTGGCATTTTTTATGTCTCCCTCAAAGGGAAATGGATCTCTGGGTCCAAGAAGAACCTAGAGTTCAAGGCCCAGTAGCCTTCCAGGTTCTGGGCCCCTAGGTTGCCCTCCTACCTTATTTTTGGCACTAGGACCCAGACTTCCCCATCTCTTATCACGTAATGGGGCTCCTTCCAGGTCTTCACTCCTAAAGGGGTCCAAGTCATCAGTGGTGCACATACTTCTCTTCCCCAAAGAGGGATCGAGAAATAGATCATCGCAGGACTAAGGGCGATGGACATTGTATTTAGGGGCAGCACTGTGGGTGGGGATGCTCCTGCTCTCATATGCAGTCTATGCAGGGAGAATAGGTAGGTACAGGATGAAGAAGAGCCGCCAGAGCCAGCTGGCCCTGCCTTGTTACACAAAGAGTTGAGAATCCTGAACTCAAACACAACTTGTCAGGTGCTTATGACAGTATTTTAAATGGTAGGAGAATAGGACATATTTTATAAAACAGTTTATTTGCTTGACTGTGCATCTAACATTAAGCTATTTCATTGTATGGCATGTGGGTGAAATGTACTCAAATATCAGGCACAGACCGAGTGAGTTGTTTGCCTGGTGAAGTGTGTCCTATGTTAGAATAGCAAAGCATAAAAAGAAAAATTCAAACTTGAGAAACCAATTTCAAGTTTTGGGGACCTAATAGCATCCAATAGTTGGACTTTCATATTCAATAGGCGTCAATTGTCGCATTCGTTTCCTGGAAAAAGCCATGTGGGTGCATGTATGTAACTATTTCACAGTCAACTGTAGACAGAAATATTTGTACTGACATGTAATCATCAGAGTCAAAATCCCATGACCTTTTCTTCCGTGGCCGCCTACTTCCTTACTTTCCTGCCTCGGCAAACTTTCTGGTTCACAATATAATCCCTTTGGGACATCCGTCCTCTGATTTCAAGAGAATATTTGGATAATAAATAGCTTGGAATGATCATTTGATCCCTGACTGGATGCTGAGTCAATTTTCACAGCTCACCTACCTTCATCAACACACGGCACATGTGTAGGAACCCCCTCACCTCTTTGACTCCATTGCTACTAAAGAAAATCATCCAGTGTAGCATTTTTCAGAGGTTATAGTGACATCATATTGCATTTATATTTCTTACCATTTCCTTTCTGCCTAATACAGTTTAAAAATTGGTAAGGAAATGCACCAAGTATTTTTTTCATATTACATGTTGCATAAATACAAAGCATTTCTTTTTGTAAGAACTCACAGTAAAAAAAAAAAAGAACACACAGTATAAAGAATTATGCTGACTCAATAATCTAAAAAGCAGGATAAAAAGAAATTAAGCAATTGGATGCTTGACAGAAGAGGTAATTATATCATTCATTATCAAATTAGTATTAGCTAGTTATTCACAAATTTCTGTATCAAAAATAAGGAGAGTACAAAATGTAGTTTCATATGTTTATATGTTCTAATATTGTGGAAATATTCAGAACATGATAATTCCCAATTGCTCTTTTCACAATACACATTCAAAATGTTTCTAGTTTTTCTTCATAGTTTGATGTAGTCAAACACACACACACACACACACACACACACACAAAATACTTGAATTTCTGTAAGACTAAATTTGAATACTAGAAATGCTGTATTAGGGAGCATGAACTCTCAATATTGGGAAATATTTTCCCATGGGATCAAAAAGTGAATTTTAGTAACCTGACATCAATAGAGCTCCCTTCCACCCAACAATCGACTTCCAATTAACTCTCTCTATTAGCCAAGGAGGGCAGAGGGGGTGGTCGCACTCCTGGTGCCAGCAATAGGAATAGCAGCTAAAAACCACCAGCCGTTCCATGGCAGAAAGACAGGGCTTCCTAGTCCTTTAAAGAGTGACACTCCTGGGTGCTCATAGGGGTGGTTCTACCCTATCCTACAGGGTACTTAGAAGTTGGCATCAATGAGCTTGGTTTGGTTTGTATTAGCCAGGAAAGGCTGGGCTTATGCTCAGGTAAGACACAACTCCACACTTTTAGGGCCACAAGACACAGATAATTTTTCTCATTCGCAGCACCTGGTCAGGCTTGACTGCCTCACTTTCCTTCTAGGATTTAGCATGTTAGAGCAAGCAGACACTTTCGGAAACACTGGCTTTGCCCCCACAGGAAGAAAGAGAACATACAGCTTCCACTAGAACAGATGTTTCTCTTTCTTTTCTCTAAAACTATCCAAAAAATTAGAATAAGAAAAAGAAACTTTATATCAATGAAACAAGGACACATCCTGATCTTTGAGCAAAGTAGATAAGAAAAATAGATGACAGGTACACTAATAATGTGAAAGAGCAAATAGAAGACATTGCAAGAAGGCACCTATTGAATAGCAAAAGAAAAGAAACAATAAAAATCAGGGAAGAGTTAAACCAGTGGGAAGACAAGAGAATGCGGCCAAAGGTTAATGCAGCAAAAACCTGATTCTATGAAAGGATCAACAGAATTGACAGACCGCTGGCAAACCTAACCAAGGAAAGGAAGGAACAAACATCAATAGCCAGGATGAGGGATGAAACAGGGGTAATTACAACGGACCTCAATGAGATTAAAAGGATAATCACAAAGTGCTATGAAAGACTGTATTCTAATGAATTCAGAAATGTGGAAGACATAGATAGATACTTGGAAAAACAGTCCCTCTCTAGATTATCTCAGACAGAGGTCAAGAACCTCAACAAACCTATAGCAAAAGAAGACATATAGAGGATCATCAAGAAGCTACCAACAAAAAAAGCCATTCTATGAAGCCAGCATAACTTTGATACCCAAACAGGACAAAGAACCCACAGGTATAGAGAACTACAGACCAGTATCTCTAATGAACATAGATGCAAAAATCCTTAACAATATTTTGGCCAATAGAATACAAAAGTATTTAAAACACATCATCCACCACGACAGGTAGGATTCATCCCAGGGATGCAGGGATGGTTTAACATCTGAAAATTCATCAATATTATATACCACATCTATAAGAAAAAGGTTCAAACTACATGATAATATCCATAGACACAGAAAAAGCATTTGACAACATCCAACATCCATTCCTAATTAAGACACTCACAAAGATAAGAATAGAAGGTAAATTCCTCAAGCTAATACAAGTCATCTACAAAACCAACAGCCAACATTATAGTTAATGGAGAAAAGGCAAAAACAATCCCACTGAAAAAGGGTACAAGATAAGGATGTCCTAACTTGTAATCAATATCATACTGGAGGTTTTAGCTAACAACATAAGAGAGCGGAAGGGCATTAAGGGGATCCAAATGGGAGAGGAGGAGGTGAAACTATTGCTATTTGCAGACTACATGATCCTCTACATTGAAAATCCCAAAGGCTCCACTATGGGAGTACTTAGAGTGATAGAGGAATATGGAAGAGTGGCAGGAAACAATTGAACTCCTCAAGAACAAGGAAAAATTTGGAGCACTCCTTTGCCTGATTTTAATAATTACTACACAACTGCAGTGGTCAAAACAGCAGAGTACTGGCACAATGACTGTACTCAGACCAGTGGAAAAGAATAGAAAGCCCAGAAGTAAAACCATCAGCATATAGACAACTGATCTTCCAGAAGGCTCCCAAAAACATCAAGTGGGAATCGGATGCCCTTTTTTAACAAGTGGTGCTGGAAACAATGGTTATCCACATGAGGAAAAATGAAACAAGATGTTTACCTCACCTCATGCACAAGAACAAACTCCAGGTGGATCATAAACCTAGAAGTAAAACCCCAAACCATCAGGACCATCAAGGAAGCTCACCAGCCTGTGTGATCACAGGGTGTCAAAGGGATCAGGTATCAGGCATCAAAGAAAAAATCATATCATTATGAATGAAGGGGAGTGCAGATTGGGGACCCAAAACCCATCTGTAGGCAACTGGGCATCCCCTTACAAAAGGGTCTCAGGGAGGAGACAAGCCAGTCAGGGGGCAGTGTAGCAAGAATGCAACATACAACTTTCCTCTAGTTCTTAAATGCTTCATTCCCCACCCACCCCCAACTATCACGATCCCAATTCTACCTTACAAATCCGGCTACACCAGAGGATGTACACTGGTACAGATAGAAAATGGAAACACAGGGAATCCAGGGTAATTGATCCCTTCAGGACCAGTGGTGGTATTAGCTATACCGGAGGGTGGAGGGAAGGTGGGGTAGAAAGGGGAAACAGAATATAAGGATCTACATATAACCTCCTCCCTGGGGGACGGACAACAGAAAATTGGGAGAAGGGACACGTCGGACAGTGTAAGATATGGGAGGGGGGAGTGAAAAAGGAGGGGGAAAATGAGGAGCCAATACCAAGGACTCAAATAGAAAGCAAATATTTTGAGAATGATGATGGCAACAAATGTGCAGATGTGCTCGACACAATGGATGTATGTATGGATTGTGATAAGAGTTGTATGAGCCCCCAATAAATGATTTAAATATATATATAATTGATTTTATATTCTGAAAAAATATATACATTTTTTAAAAAGAAGGCACCCAAGACTGTATGTCAGCTAGAACAAAATGAGTACTTCTCCAAAGAACGATGTTCATTCTAAGAGACAAATCTGTGACCAAAAATTGATGGCAAGGAGCGTATAGGAGATCTGGCAGGGCTGGATCAAGGACAATATTAACTGAGAGGAATTCCTGAAACCCAAATGAAGGCTGAGCATGATAGTGGCACAAGAGGAAAGTAAAAGGAAATAGAGGAAAGAACTAGGAGGCAAAGATCGTTTATAGAGATCTAAACACAGGCATGTGCATAGGTAAGTATATTTATATATGACGATGGGAAAATAGATCTATGTACATATATTTATAAGTTTAATATTAAGGACATTGTGCCCCTACTCAAGTACTCCCTCAACACAAGAACACTTTGTTCTAAGAAATCAGTACTCTGAGACGTTCACCTTTCTGACATGATCACTGAAGACAAAGTGGGTGCATAAGCAAATGTGGTAAAGAAAGCTGTTGTTGCCCAGCTATCTAAATATACAGCATCTGGGGGCTTGAAGATAAACAAGAGGCCATCTAGCTGAGAAACAACAAAGCCCACATGGAAGAAGCACACCAGTCTGTGTGATTACGAGGTATCAATGAGATCAGATATCAGGCATCAAAGACCCAGAGCAAAAAAAAATCATAAGGCGAATGAGGGGGTAGTGCAGAGAGGAGATCCAAAGCCAATCTGTAAGCAATTGGACATCTCCTTACAGAGGGGTTGTGGGGATAAGACAGGCTAGTAAGGGTTCAGTGTAGCACCAATGAAACATACAGCTTTCCTCTGATTCTTTAATGTTTCCTCCACCCACCCCTCCACTATCATGACCCTAATTCTACCTTACAAATCTGGCTAGACCAGAGCATGTACATGAATACAGATTAGAGCTGCAAACACAGGGAATATAGGACAGATACACTTCTTAGGACCAATATTGACAGTAGCCATTCCAGGAGGGAAAGGGGAAGGCGGGGGAAGAATGGGGGAACCAATCACAATGATCTATCTATAACCCCCTCCCAGGGGGATGGACAACAGACAAGGAGGTGGGGGAGACATCAGACAGTACAATACATGACAAAATAATAATTTGTAAATTATCAAGGGTTCGGGAGGGAGGGAGGGAGGGAAGGGAAGGAGGGGGGAATGGGGAGCTGATACGAAGGGCTCAAATAGAAAGCAAATACTTTGAAAACAATAATGGCAACATATGTACAAATGTACTTGAGACAAGTGATGTATTTGTATGGACTGTGATAAGAGTTGTATGAGCCCCAATAAAATGATTTGTTTAAAAAGAGACAAATCCAGAAATACTATTCTCGAAATCAAAGAGACAAATCTACAAATATTCTTTTCAAAATCAAAATGTCAATGTGCTGTGGGTTGGCCGTGGAGATCTCAGCCATTTCACACATGGGATTGGCTGACATTGAGGTGGAGATAGATCAAGGAAATCCTAGGCTACTTTTGATAAAAACATTTCATTAGGAGCTCTTACAGGTATTATTACAGTCCATAGTTCCCTTGGGTCGAGCATAATTGTATAATTGCTGCCCTCATCATTTTCAATACATTTTCTTTTCTTCTTGAACTCCTTGATGTCAGCTCTCCTTTATCCCCTCCCTCCCTCACCCTACCACCCCACTGAGCCCTCCGTATATCACGTATCAACATTAGTTTCGCCTTAACTTTCACTATCCCATAGATCCATTCTCCTTAAATTCTGATGTTCGTTCCCTTCAAGTGGGGTTATTCAGTCTTCATAGCTATTGGTTCCCTCTTCCCCTCCTTCCTTCCTACTATCCTCCCATATCCTCAGGAAGTCAATAATCCCTTGACTTTCCACCTTGAATGTCATGCATCGGAAGATCTTGGTTGTACCCATGTATATATGCAGAACTAGCAGGATTAGTGAAGTTAAACTAGGGCCATAAGAGTGAGGGGAGGGAATTTTAAAGAACTAGAGGATAAATGTGTGTTTCATCAGTGTTCTACTGCACCCTGGACATATCATGCCTTCCCTGCAGCCCTTCTGTGAAGGTCTGTCCTACTGTCTTACAGATGAGCTTGGGGTCTCCACCTTGCCTATGCTCCTTCCCATCAGTCTGATTGCTTGTTTTTAAACTTCTGATACCTTTTCCAATTGACACCTCATGATCACACAGGCTGGTGTGCTTCTTCCATGTGGGCTTTATTACTTTCTTGCTAGATGGTCACTTGTTTATCTTCAAACCTTTAAGACCACAGATGCTATATCTTTTAATTGCCAGGCGCCATCAGCTTTCTTCAACACATTTGCTTATGCATCCATTGTCTTCAGTGATTGTGTCGAGAAATTGAGTATCCTACATTGCCACTGTATTAGAACAAACCATCCTTATACTGAGGTAGCATTTAAGTAGAGGCCCAAAGTCCATCTGCTTCCCTATTATACTTACTTATATATACATACCTAGATAAATACACCTATCTTTATATATTTGTACCTTTCCATCTATATTTATACCTATATATATCATTTTTACTTCCTAATTGTCTCCTCTATTTCTTTTTATCTTTCCCCTGCCCCACTATCATGCTTATCCCTAGTTCACCTCTCCATAATTCCTCTCAAATACTTTGCAATTGATCAAACACCCACAGGGACACTACCCCCTCCTCACAGAGATTTTAGGTCCCTTGCTATTACCCTTTCTATTCATAGGCTAATTTTACAACTGTTTATAGAGCAAACAAAAGTATTTGAGAAACAAGTCTGTGGCTGCTCAGTTATTCCACTGAAGAGAAGGGAGATTAAAAATAGTTCTTACACACAAAAAAACACATCCTGATTCCTACTCATATTTACTTCTAGGGACTACACACAATTTCCTGGTCCTTCCCTTGCACTGCAGGTTCACAAAGAAGTGCCTTCATTCATGGATGGACAATAATCAAAAAGGAGTCAGCACATAATCCATAGAATAATATGACAAAAATAAAGGTGAGAAGGAATAGCAGAAAATAAATCAGAACAAAAGATAACTGAGTAATAAATTTGATTTGTAAGCTCTTTCTATAAGTTTGCTAACTTAATGCAATCATCATTTCAGTAGAGATCATTAGAGGAAATACATCATACAGTAATAGAGAGGAGGTGAAAAATGGGTGCACAGAACTTAGTAAGTCAATGGAAAAGTAAATGAAGATTAACCAGACAAGCCTTTTCCCACTGTCTTAGAGCCTGCAGAGGCCTGCTAGGACTTCTAAAGCTACAAATATGCCTGGAAGGCTCTATTCCATGGCCCCTTTAGCTGGCTGCAAATGGGAACTCCAGAGACAGAGGGAGCACACATCTCTTCTTAAAATTGCAGGTGTTTTTGCCACCAAATTGGAGGAAACCAAATTCTTCTTAGGCAAGAAATGTGCAATTTCCCCCAGGTGGGCCCTGGGTCCCCACTCTGCACTCCCCCTCATTCACAAAGCTATGATTTTATTTTTTGTCTTTGATGCCTGGTACCTGATCCCTTTGACACCTTGTCATCTCACAGGCTGCTGTTCATTTTCCATGTGGCTTTGTTGTTTTTTAGTTAGATGGCCCCTTGTTTATCTTCCAGTCTATAAAACCCCAGATTCTATATATTTTGACAACTGGGCACCATCAGCTTTCTTCACCTCATTTGCCTATGCACCCACTTTGTCTTCAGCATTCATGTCCGGGTAGGCTGGTGTTCTTCTTCTGTGTGGGCTTCGTTGTTTCTTAGCTAGATGGCCACCTGATTTTATTCAAGCCTTTAAGACCCCACATGCTATAATATTGGACATCCCCTTGCAGAAGGGCTGTGGGGAGGTGACGGGCCAGCCATAGTGCAGTATAGCAACAATGAAACATACAATTTCCCTCTAGTTCTTGGATGCTTCCTCCCTCCCACTATCATGATCCCAAAACTACCTTACATATCTGGTTAGACCGGAGGATGTACACAGGTACAGATGGGAACTGGAAAACAGGGAATCCAGGACAGATGAATCCCTCAGGATCAGTGGTGAGAGGAGCAATATGAGGAGGGTGGAGGGAGGGCAAGGGAGAAAGGGGGAACAGATGATAAGGTCTGCATATAACCTCCTCCTTGGGGGACGGACAGCAGAGAACTGGGTGAGGGAGATGTCGGATGGTGTAAGATATGATAAAATAATAATTATTTATAAATTGACAAGGGTTCAGAGGGCTGGGGTAGTGGGGAGGAAGGGGAAAATGAGGAGCTGATACCAAGGGCTCAAGTAGAAAGCAGGTGTTTTGAGACTGATGATGGCAACATACGTACGAATGTGCTGGACACAAATGATGTATGTATGGATTGTGAAAAGAGTTATACGAAACCCTAATAAAATGATTTAAAGAAAAGAAGAAGAAAGAAAATGTTTTGAAACTGATTGTGGTAACACTTGTTCAATACTGCTTGACGTGACTGAACTGAGGGTTGTTATGATGTTTGTAAGCACTCCCAATAAAATGATTTAAAATTTTAAAAAAAGAAAGAAATGTGCTTATGTTTACAAAGCAAAAAACAACACAGCGACTACTAGTGGCAAATGTAGCAGACCCAGAGTCAAGTGGAGAAAGGTAACTCAACACCATGGCAACCAAGGACACAAAGGTGCAGCTCAGGCCAAATTCTGAAGCAACTTGCCTGCTCAGGACAGTGGCCATAGAATCCGCTCCCCTCAAGCAGAGGCTGTTCCCCTCAAAGACTTAAACTTACTTGTGAACAAATAAATAAAATCGTGGTGTTGTTTTTTTTAATTAACCAGATAAAGTCACATTCAAAGCAGCAAAACCTAAGTGGCATAATTGAAATCACAATCAAGTATTAGAAAAATGAAGCATTAAAAATGTTTCATAAAAATAAACACATTAAGTACATAAAGTCAAGGAAATGTGAACAAAAGGTTTTGCCAAATATCTGTGGCAAGGTATAAAAAAATCTATTATCCATATGATCTATTTTTCAGAAGAGGAGAACAAAACAGATGGAACAGAAAAAATAATAACAAAGATCATAGAACTTGGATCCTATGTTAAAAGGTCATGTGTGTGCATGGAAAACGATATCAGTATTCAGTACCAGTCAAGGACTAGAAAATGAATGTGCTTCCAAGTAAAATATCAGACCCAAACCAAACTCACCACCCTTGAGTTGCTGCTGACTCATAATGACTATAAGGGACAGGGTAGAACTACCTCTGTGACTTTCTCAGACTCTAAGTCTTAGCAGGAGCAGAAGCCCCATCTGTCTCCCATGGAGCGAGCCGATAGTTTCAGACTTCAGTTCTTTGCGTTTGCAGCCCAGTACCTAACCTCTAAGCTAACCACAAAGAGCTGGAACTCCTTTATAAAAACAGCATCCTCTCTGAATGGAGCTCCAAACATTGTTCTTGTAATTTAACATTCTCTTGTTCTCCCAGCAGCCAGTGTTCTTTGAGAAACATATCATTATGTCATATCATAACACATTCTGCTTAAAATATTTCCTTGATTGCTGATGATATATATGACAAAATCCTTTCTCTTAGGATGTCTGATATTCATTAGCTGATTCCTACCTATATTTGGCTCATGTTTTGAGTTAGTCTCCTCTCGTCCTCCCTAAGTATCTCCCAGTTGCATTTGACTTACTTTCTTTAATACACATCAGTCCTGATTCTTCATCAGAATCTTTATACTTGCCATTTCCTCTGTCTGTCATGTCCTTCTAAGGAGCTCTGGTGGTGAAGTGGTTACTTGTTTGGCTGGTAACTGCAAGGTCAGCAGTTCAGAACCACCAGCCACTCTGCAGGAGAGAGATGAGGCTTTCTACTCCTGTACAGATTTACAACCTCAGAAACCCACAGGGACAAGTTCTATGTATATATGCATATATTTACTACAGGCTTGTCAGAGTCGGCATCAATTTGATGGCAGTGAGGTTGGGACTTGATTATAAGGCTACAGCCAAGAAAACCATGTGGTGGAAGAAGCACCCCAACCTGTGTGACCACGAGGTGTTGAAGGGATCAGGTATCAGGCATCAAAGAACAAAAAATAATATCATTGTAAATGAGGGGGAGTGCAGAGTGGAGGCCCAAAGCCCATCCGTAGGAAACAAGACACCCCCTTACAGAAGGGTCACGGGGAAGCGATGAGCCATTCAGCGTGCAGTATAGCAACAATGAAACATACTACTTTCCTCTAATTCATAAATGCTTCCTCCCCCACTATCATGATCCCAATTCTACCTTACGAATCTGGCTAGACTAGAGGATGCACACTGGTACAGATAGGAACTGGAACCACAGGAAATCCAGGACAGATGATCCCTTCAGGACCAGTGGTGAGAGTGGTGATTATGAAGGGTGGAGGGAAGGTGTGGTAGAAAGGAGGAACTGATTACAAGGATCGACATATAACCTCCTCCCTGGGGTATGGACAACAGAAAAGTGGATGAAGGGAGATGTCTGACAGTGTAAGATATGACAAAATTATAATAATTTATAAATTATCATGGGTTCATGAGGGAGGGGTGAGCGGAGAGGGAGGGGTAAAACTGAGGAGCTGATACCAAGGGCTTAAGTGGAGAGCAAATGTTTTGAGAATGATGAGGGCAATGAATGTACAAATGTGCTTGACACAATGGATGTATGTATGGATTGTGATACGAGTTATGAGTTCCCCCCAAAATGAATTTTTTTAAAAAAAAGAAAACCACGTGGAGTAATTCTACTCTAGAACAACGGAGGTCGCCATGAAATATACCCCATGGCTAAAGGTTTGATTTGGGGTTTAAACAGCTGCTGTTAAATATAATAAATTTAAAAAGACGTTTTAGTGCATTACAAAGATGGTTTATAAATCAGAAATATTCGTTTTAGAATATAGGTTCTAAACTCGAACCTAAGTCAGAATATAGGTTCTGTTTAAAATATTAATCTAGAAGAAAGCAATGGATGGCAGTGGGAGCCCAAGATACATTTGTGGGAACAACATTGGAAATAACCTCCCGGTGAGCCCCCTCGTTCCATCATAGAGGGAGGGGAGGAAAGTGGTTCCTAAACAGAGTGCACTGGGGAGGTGAGTGTAGAAGATCCAGGGGTTAAATCTGACTCAAACAGCTCAACTTTGTCGGTCGATACACCCCCTCTCTGATGCAAGATGGAGCCTACCTGCTTTTCTACATTTTCTCTATTTTTCTTTTGTGTTTGTTTTGTTCACATTAGTGTTTATCTCAGAAGTGTTATGCCATTGGGGTCACCCTCTTGAAGTTGTGTTATATGTTTATCTGTTTTTGGGTATATGAAACCCAGGACTGATTAACCTATAAGGACAACAAGTAGAATAAGGTGTTCGGGCCTGGGGTACAGTGGCGATGATGGGTGTGTGTGTGAAAGGGAGCCGACGTCAAGGAGTTCAAGAAGGAAGAGAATGTTTGGAAACTGACTGTGGTGGCAACTGTACAACACTGCTTGACATGATTGAATTATGTAGTGATATGATATGTGTATTAGTTCCCAATGAGTAAGACACTTTTATGAAAGAAAAGAAACAGCACATGGAACTATTAATGAAATAAGACTTGATGATATATCTACTTGAGAATCTAGTACCACAGTGTTCATGAATGATGAGGTATTATTTTTTTATTTATCAAGGTACTCATTATTTTTAAAGTTTTACAGGTTATATGATAGCATATTACATGCCTTGACTTATATATACTCTCCTCTTTTTATTCTATGTACTACGTAATCCATATCATTTCCCCCTTAAAATTATATGTACTTTGTTTCTCAATAAATGGCACCATTCATGATGCCCAAGAACTGCCAAGAACTTCTGACTCTTGCCTTGATAGATGGCATATCATTTCCACATACAGACTTTGTCATGCTTGATTATCTGTGATTTCGGAATGTAGCCTTAAATCATGGCATAAATTTATGTTGGAGTAATTGGCAGCCATTATCGGTGCTTCATTTTCACAACTTCGTACTTGTTATCGTGAGGGACCAGTCCTTCAAGAAGAACATCGTGCTTCACAGGGGATCAGCTCTAAAGAGAAGGAAAGACCTTTCATGAGATGGGATGACAGAGTGGCTGCATCAGGGGCTCAAATGTAACAACTGAGGCCACAGGGCAGGGCGGAGTCTTTGTTCCGTTGCTCAGAGGGTCGCTATGAGGTGGAACCGTCTGGTGACACCTAAAGACGACAGCGTCAAGTGTCGTTTCAGTCAGGTCAGCTCCTGGAAAGCAGTGGAATGCCCCCAGGTGGTGGCATCGCGGGATTATGCCGCTGCTGTTCTTCCTATTCCGTGTGTTTGTTGTGTTAATCACTGCCTGCCCTTATCTCTCCAGCTAGGAAGCAAGGTATTTCAGAATTTAACATAATAGAAATGGCACAATCTTTAAAGCATTGAATTTTCAAGCCCTGTAGCATATTATCTTGCTGTGATATGTTAAAAAATCTCATTTTAAATGGATAAACGGAAAGGAAAAGGAAATGGCTTTGATTTACACTGTCATGGGTTTTCATGTAATTCAAAATCATCCATAGTCATAAAGAAAAGAAAGCTAAAAATGTTGTAATGTAAATATTAATTTTTATTTCTTTTAGCAATGTATGTCATATTCATATGTAAATCTTCTATTTACTTTCATACGTGCACGTGTGTTTTTTAACTCCAGCACTTGTCATGTTCAAGTTTTCATAAATGAAACATTCTGTAATTATATATGTGCTTATCTATTAGCATTAAAAATAAATATTGGCAAATAAGTGTCCTCTTGCATTTTTTATAGGATATGACAACACATGTAGGCAATCAATTTAAGGAATGAGAAGACCTGCTGTGCAGTGCACTATCTTTTGAGGCCCTTTTATTTTTTTTGGAGTGAGTTTTCCGTTTCTGCCCCTTTCTTGTTTTCTACCCTTTCACAATGACAAGCGCCATTGGCACCATCTGTCATCTGCGACCACTTACCCTCCTTTGCTTCGTCTTCCCCAGGCCTCGGTGCGTAAGGCGGCTTACCAAAGGAACAAAGCCCAGAGTACAAAGCTATAGTGCGCTAAAAATGACTCTGAGTTATTAAGTTGGTGCACTGAGAAGGAAATAACAAATTTAAACTCCAGGCAAAACGGTCCTTGGTTCTTCCTGGTAATGATCAAGTGGTTTCTACAGCTCTTTGGTCTCTGTGGTGCACCTGCCGCACTTTCTTGCTAGTTTAGACCATTAGGAACTTCTTGATGGATGGGTTGACCATCCTTAAAATAACCACAATTTCTTAGTTCCCTCTTACATTGTAGGTATGGTAGTGGTGAGTCTATTCAGAGTTAACTCAGCAAAGCCACGGTGGTTTAGGACCCTGCTGACTTCTCCTCCCACTGAGTTGAGTTCCTCGGTAGCAGTTCTAACCCCAAACACCATGTGATCTTCTCTGGAGGTGTTTCTCTTCCAGAGGCGCAGATCCAATCGCTGGAAATGTGCACTCCGAATAATCCATTTATTTTCCTGTCTGTTCAACCAAGATTCTTTTTAGATCTTTTTGAAAACCCTGAAAAACACTGAGCCTGAAAGACAGTGAAACAGCAAATGGCAGAGCTCACAGTTCTTAAAGTAAATTCTTAGCAGCTTCTCAGAAAGACAGAGGAAGAAAACTTCGGCATTTCTATTACAAGTTATACCCTAATGTTCAACATATGGCACTTCAGAGTCAACACATCCAGACTGCAGAGCCAATATTCCAAAGGAAAAGACACACAATAGCCACTGCCACCAAGTAAACCCCAGTTCATAGGAACCCTACATAGAACAGAGTGAATTATTCCGTAGAGTTTCTGAGGCTATAAGTCTGGATGAGAGTAGACAATCTCTTTCTCCCAAGGAGCAGCAGGTAGCCGTGAACCAGTAACCTTGAGATTAGTAATCAATAACCTAACCTATAGTGGCTTACAGGGTTTCACTCTAAAAAAAGCAAACCTGCAACCCTAAATCAAATAGATTGAACATTTTTCTTTTTATTTTCTTTGATGGATTATTTGTACAGAATTACTGTACCAATATTATATGTATTTTTGTCCTTATTGATTTATTGATCTTCATGTTTTCACTCACAAGATTGGTATCAGAATGAACATCTTTGGAAGTGATTAAGCTATCCATTTTCCCTCCATCTAAAGACACTAGTCAAATGAACGGGGAGCCTGGGTGGCATGGCGGCCATGCCTTGGGCTGCTAAGAGCAAGGTCAGCCGACGAGAGAGACACGAGGCGGTCTGCTCCCATGGAAACCTACAGCCTCAGAGACCCACAGACACAGGCCTGCTCTCTCCTATGGGGCTCATGATGAGTGTAACTCGATTGATGGCAGCGTGGTTTTTGTTTTGTTTTTAAATCAAATGATAGCACACCTGAGGGAGCTTTGCCAACTCCAAAGCGTTGTTCAGAGAGCATGCACTCGTTGTGCTATGTGAGTGTGTATAAGGTCATTCACTATCACACGACTGGAGTTATTGTTGCTTAAACCCTCATTTTCCCCTCTCCCTCCCTCCTTTAGTAGCTGTGAACATGCGTTTATGAACTCTTTCCAGACCGTCACTCTTCTAGTCATAATATCAGAATTGACGATTAGTGATCTAATCGTTAGAATAAGGCACACTCCCAAGGAGATGGGTTGACATGACAGCCACACAGTGGGATCAAGCACACCAATGATCCTGAAGATGGTACCCGGCCAGGCCGGAGTCTTTCTTCTATATGTAAGATTGTCAGAAGCAGAGCCCACTCAGCGGCAACAGTAACAGCAAACATATTGATGGTGACAGCAGGGGATAGCGCCTGATTTGTATCACCTTAAATGTTTGTGAAGCTTTAAATGTTCAAATGCAATATCTTTTACCATCAGAAAATTATCCATTTGAGAAACTGAATAACATACTAACTAAATCTCTTTTTCAAATAGATCCTACAGTGATTTGCTATGTTTTAAGTCCTGTAGCAATTTTCTGTTATCGCTAACTGTTTTTCTTCATTTTTCAAAGAGTTTAATCTGTTTTGACTTCTGTAGGAGACTCCTGGACACCGAAGATGAGCTCTCTGACATTGAGTCCGACTCAGTCCCGACGGAAGTCCGGGACTGGCTGGCTTCTACCTTTACTCGGAAAATGGGGGGGACCAAAAGGAAAGCAGAGGAGAAGCCGAGGTTTCGGAGCATCGTGCACGCTGTCCAAGCAGGAATTTTTGTGGAAAGGTAAGGGAAATTGTTGATGTCATAAGACACTGTACTTCGAAGCAGCAATAAATTTACTGTATTAATATATGGGGAAACCTATATTTTACTTCTTTATGGAAACTCCAAACATAGATATATGTGGAGTGCAGGGTTTTTGATAAATTTACCTACAACAAAAATCACTTATACTCATGGACAACAGAAAAGTGGGTAAAGGGAGACAGTGGTCAGTGTAAGACATGGGGGGAAAACATTTTATAAATTATCCAGGGTTTATGAGGGAGGGAGCGAGGGGAGAAAATGAGGAGCTGATATCAAGGGCTCAAGTAGAAAAAAAATGTTTTGAAAATGGTGATGGCAACATATGTACAAATGTGCTTGACACATGGATGGATGGATGAATTGTGATAAGAGTTTTAAGAGCCCCCAATAAAATAATTTTAATAAAAACCCAACTTCTTCTGACTTACCATTTTTTAATCAACATAACAACTGATAGCAAAAGGCTTTAGAATGAGCATTCTTCTCCAACAAACCTTTTCAAGAGTAAATAACTGTTTAAAAATCATTCAAATAAATTCAAATGACATATAATTAATTGTATCTGAATAGAAGGTATTAACTCATAAAATACTAGGAAGTCTACACTGGATTGCTGATTACCTTTGTGTAGAAATGAGAAGATCTTTTTCTTAGCTGACAAAAATGATACCCTTTTCTGATTCTTCTAATCTACCTTCTTCCTGTCCACCTTCCAAGAAACCTCTTAGAATTTCCTGTTATTGGAGCAAGAAGTACTGAGTCAAATATCAGTTTCTGTGAATGAAGCCCATGTTAAGATGATCCAACTTTCTGTGTTTTTAAATCCTTAAGAACAGGGCATATCATTAGGTCTTGAAAATAAGATGTTTCAAAGCAAAGAACCAAAAACCAGCAAGACCTGATATGACTATGCTACGTTTGTGCATGGTGACACATAGATATTAAAAACCATTTGTATTAAAACACATGACATTAAGTTAAATTAAATGTGAAAATATCATTTCAATATTTTGAAACTAATGAAATTGAAAAACAATCGTTTTAGTTAATGAACTTAAAATTAGATTTAATAGCCACCACATAATTTGTTCATACTTTTGATATCTCAAACCATTACCTTTAATAAATAGCATGAACTTTAATTTCCCTCTGCTAAACAGATAACAGAAAGCACATCTGGGTTTCTAAGAAATAGACAAAAGGATGCATTGCAAGAAGTAATTCATGTAAATGTAAAGATGTGTCAAAATTATAGCACACAATCTTCAGTTTGTTTTTCCATTATCACTCCAAATTGCATCCACTGAGTTATTATAAAAATGATTTAAAATATTATCCTCATATTAAATACTCCTGTAATTTTATGATGTGACTTCACCCCATTCATACAATGACCACAACTCAAATGTGTTAAGTGGGGTGCAGGTCTAAGACGAGCAACTCAAATCTGTTAAGTGGGGTTCAGGTCTAAGACACGCAGGAAAGGCCAGGTCGAAGAGGGAAGGGATAATTGCTACAGCCACGTATCCATTTTCTGAAGGCCGTTTAGTAAGCGTGTGACCCCCCTAAACCCACTGCTGTTGGGATCAAGATCCCAATTCATCTTGATCCGTTTCTGAGGCTACACATCTTTCTAGGAGAGACAGCCGCTTCCTCCAATAGAGTGCCATGATTTGCCATCAGAAATATTAACTCTATGAAAGTAGACTCCTAGTAAGGTTCCCCCTCCTTCATTGCCCTCTCCAAACAAATCATTCTACAGTGCGGCTTTAAAATATAAAGTAGTTTCATCATTCCGAAGCAAAAACCATGTGATAGTTTCCCAGTTCTTTTCATATGAAAGTCAACTTGGCATTGTGAACTTGTCTGATTCCGCCCCTCTTTGTCTGCCGGCCTCAACTACGGTTACCGGCCTGCGTGACTGAGCGCCACCGAACGCGATTTGCTTTGCTGCATCACACACACTGCTGCTGTGCCATGGCACTCAGCTAAATGAATGCTCCTGAATTAAGAAAAGAAACGAGGTTATTCCATGAATGTCACCAAAATAGTCCCTGCTTTGGGACCAATGCTTCTGCTTTTTCCTCTTCCAAGAACGACTCTCCCTGCACTACAACCTGTGTGGCCCCTTTTTATCCTTAGAGGACATTCCCGGATCAGCGTGCACACCAGCCTTCCTCATGACCACGACCCTTTCATACAGTTCCTCGTTGTGGTGACCCCCCACGGTGCTACTTCATAACTGTCATTTTTTCTACCGTTATGAATCAGACAACCCCTGTGGAAGGGTCATTCGACCCCCAAGGAGTGGCGACCCAGGTTGAGAACTGCTGCATGTGTCTGTTAACCCAGTAGTCACTTAATCCCCGATCCCTCATCCTTCATTGCAATCATATGTTGTTTCTATTTGTTATCTCTCTTCACCAAGGACAGAAACCTTCTGAAAGAAGAAACTATATTTTCCATTTCCCCCACCAAATAGTTTGATGCCCAGCACAGTGGCTAGGCATCGGAAGAGTGTTTTGTAAACGTTTTCATTTATACTTTATCATTGCAATAAACATTAGAAAAAATAACCGACGATCGTCCCGGTTATACTTTAATCATCCACAAGAATTCTGGGAATTCATTATTCTCTTTCAAACGCATGCAGTACATCCGCTGTTTCTTGTGTGTTGTTGTCTTCCATTGCGCGCATCCTGACGCCTCGCGACGCCATGTGACAGAACAGAACTGTCCCCTAGGGTTTCTTGGCTGTCATCTTTATGCAAGGAAGTCGCCACGTCTTTCACCCTTGCAATCAGGGCACAAAAGAGCTGTTCCTTCTTCTTCCCAAGTGTGAGCCTTAAGCTAAGGTCTCTCTCAGGATCGCCGGGGCTCCACGATGAGTCAGCCTGAGTTCCCATCCTACTAGTCTATTTCTGGTTAGAGCAGTAGAAAGTTCTGAACTTGCTCCAATTCCAAGAAACGCAGTATCACCAGAATTCTACGTGAGCCTGGGAAGCCCTCAAGAATGAAGGAGTCGGCGCCGAGGGTGTGATGAGAATAGTAGCAAAAACAGTCATCATGAACTTCACTAGCCAAGGGCTTGTTGCGTGCTAAAACCTTGTTTCATTTACTTCTCTTTTTTTCATTTATTTTTCATACAAAAATTAAAGATACATTTATCCCCATGTTACAGATTAATGATATTAAAATAACTTAACAAAGGGCACACAGCCCATGAGTAAATAACCTATAATGAAAATCACAAATTCCCTCTATGGTGTAGTGGCGTATGCATTGGGCCGCTAACCACAAGGCTTGCAGTTCAAAGCCACACGTTGTTCCTCTGGAAAAGGATGAAGCTTTCTACTCCTGTAAAGGAGTTACAGTCTCAGAACCCACGGAGACAGTTCTACCTTTTCCTGCAGGGTCCCTAGGAGGCAGAATTGACTGGCAGCAAGGGCTTTGCTATAGAGATATAGATACACTATAGAATACTGCCAAAGCGCCCCAGGGGCACAGCGGTTGAGGACTCAACTGCACACTAAGCCATTAGTGGTTCGAATTCACCAGGTGCTCCATGGGAGAGAGATATGACATCTGCTTCTCTAATGATTATACCTTTGGAAACTAAGGGGCAGTTCTGCTCTGTCCTACAGGGTCACTACGAGTTGTAATCAACTGAACAATGAACATAAACAAGACCGTGGTGCCTTTCTGTACCATAGAGCCAAGCTGCTTTTATTTAATTTTTCAAAATCACATTTCTGATTAATTTATATATATTTATATGTCATTCTTTTCTTTTCCCTCTAAATTCATTTTTAGTAATAATAATTCAGGAAATAGATTTGAAAGATATATTTGTTCCCTAAAAACCACTGCTAACAATAATTATTTTCAGATGTTTTGTGCTGTGATTAGTTTTCTTGACCCCAACAATTAGAAAAATCACTTTAATAATACATTTTTATTTATAAATAGCTCTGGAATAATTTAATGTAGTTAGAGATATAATATTTTAATACACTTGATCATTAACTTCTAAAATCACTTTAAGGTCATTTAAAGTAAATATAAAATGGGAGTCACTTTAATAGAAAGTATAAAATGCAGATGTAATTAAGCACAATGTTTCAAATCTTAGCTTCTAATGTTCTTGGTTTTCATTATCTTAAAAAATAGCTCTCACTTAGAAAGTGAGAAATACGTGTCATTATTTTTTAATATGAGGGATAATAAATGAAAAGATCAGAATTTCTCACTTTTGGAATAAAAATATGGAATAGTCTCTATATTAAGTATTTTTAATATGATCCCCCAATACAAATTAATGACACAATAATTAAATCATGGTTAAGTCCACAAGTTTGGGGGAGATAAGTTAATAGCAATATGTTTAAGAATGCAGCTTTCTTGGGAGTAATTTATTATAACAATTAAATGAATTCTTTCTTTTTAGAACTTAGTGGAAGAACCATGCATCCTTCAGACGCCTAAGTAGAAACGTTTTGCTATTTCAACCATTAGGGGATCACATTGATTCTCTTCTCACAGAAAGCCAGGGGGAAGTTCTTAAATGTGGGTAACATCATCTGGGCTGCCTGTATGAAGATGGAAAATTAAATTAATTATTATTTTTGTTATTGATGCTATTAGAGAAAACTCTTTTCTAAATAACTTTATAAAATTGGAATAAACTTGAACATTTTTTATTAAGATAGTCTCAAACTTAAAAGATAAACAAAAACCTTGACATCTAGAGGCAAAGAAGGATCAGAAAATATTATCTTGGTGATAGAATCAGCACCAGAGATCACGTAATAGAAGACCAATATCTTATTCATCACAACAGATTGTTGTAAACAACATACATAGTGACTATGCTTGTAGACCTTACCAAATGGAATATATAGGAATTAAATAGACCATATTTGTTTAAAGAGACAATAGACAAGCTCAATATCCTCAAACAGAAGAAGGTCAGAAACCAGATACAAAACAGACCCACTGCTCATATGCAAGTTTAAGTTGAAGCAGAAGAAAATGAAACAGAACAGAGGAGAACGAAAGAAGCTTGACTATATTCCACTTGAATGTAGAGACCACCTCAAGAATTGATCTGATGCCTTAAACACTGACAATCAAAGACCAGCTAAGCTGTGAGATGATGGTAAGGACATCATAAATGATGAAAGCAAGATCATTTAAAAAGATAGGAAAAGAAGGAAAGGTCCAAATGGATAAAAGAGGAGACTCAGAAACTTGCTCTTAAATGTAGAGTAGGTGACATGAATGCAAGAAGGGACAAAGTTAAAGAGCTGGGGAGATTTCAAAGATGGCTCACAGAGACAAAATACTGTAATGAAATGCGCAAAGACCTAAAGTTAGAAAATCAAAAGGGAAGAACATGTTTGGTATTTTTTCAAGGTAACAGAACTGAAGAAACAGTCAACAGTCAAGTTGCAATAATGAAGGATTCTGTGAGAAAATGATTAAAGTCATAGAAAAAATAAAATCAAGATAGAATGCATACAAAGAGTCACTTTACCAAAAAGAAACTGTGGGCATTCAAAAATTTCAGGAGACAACATATGATGGTTTTCAAGGAAAATGTCTAAGCCATTCTAAAGGAACTAGTAGACTAGAAGACCTAAGATTCATGGGATCCCAATTGAAATGTTGGCGTGAATGGAGGCAATGCTGGAAACATTCACATGTCCACACTAAGAAATTTGGAAGACTGTTACCTGGCTAATCAACTGAAAGACATTCGTATTCATGACCATTCAGTGAAAGTGATTGAACACTGTCACGAATATCATAATCAGTAAAATTTTGTTGAAGATAATTAAAAACAGTTGTAGCACTACAACAATCAGGAACGGCCAGAAATCCAAGCCACACTCAGAGGAGGACTTGATATTGCGGATATTATTGCTGATGTGAAAGAAGATCTGAACAGTGTTTCCTTGGGCTTGATTGGCTATGCAAAGGCCTTCCAGAATGTACATTATAACATATTATGTTAACTTTGCTAAGAATAAGAACTCCAGGACGTAATTACACCTATGTGAAACCTACACAGAGACCAAGAGCAAGGGGATACTATGTGGTTCAAGATGAGGACAGGTGGGTGTGAGGTTTGTATCCTTCCACCACACTAATTCTCTCTGTAAACTGGGCAAATAATCTGCGAAGTTGGTCTACATGAGGATAAATAATGGCATCAGGACTGGAGGAAGACACATTCATAACCTGAACTATACAGGCGACATTATTGAACATGAAGAGGACTTGAAAGACTTGGCTGAAGATGATCAAAGTCTGTTTAGTTTGCTGTAGAAATTAAACCTTGACATCATACTAAACAGAGCAAATCTTCATTTTGTCAAAGATTTCATTTTACACGAATCCATAGCCAATGTCCATAGAGACAATAGTGAAGAAGGGAAAGGATGAGGCATGTCTGTTGCAAAAGACCTTCTTAAGTGGCTCAAAAGCAAAACGCTACTTTGAGAATTCAAGTTTGTCTCCACCAGGCAACACTGACCTGACATACAGCAACCACAGGCACGTGTGCCGGACCAGGCAGTGATTCGTTCTGTTGTAGGTGGGGTCATGTGAGTTGGAATTGACTTGACACCACAAATCAACAACAGAACAGTGAATTTTATAAATATTGTCTCAAAACTTTAAAAAATCCATAACATCGTATGACATTCATCTTCCAGAATGTCATGATATTCTGGGCACATAAATGATCATTGATCAGAATGCTGTGCTGCACTGGATAGTATGCATGTTGGAAAGTGCTACTAGTATGCATACTGTGATCCATCCTTTTAGAAGGCGAAGTTAAGAGAAAGATAGCTTTATCTAGAAATTACAGTCACAGTGACTTTGTCTGTGAATAGACAAAATCCTATTAATATCATTCACATGAGTTGTGACCATGCTCCTCATTGTTGGTATCAAAGGAGTCTAAAACAGTGCATAAAAATGCAAATGAGCCAGAAGTTATCTTTTTTCCCTAATATTTAAGAAATTGCTGAAAAGTTTGGGTGAATGATTTTTATATATACATTTTTTTTCTCTTTTAGGATGTACAGAAAGACCTCCTCCATGATTGATTTGTCATATCCAGCAGCTGTTATAGTAACATTAAAGGTGAAGTAACTTCACTTATTTGATCTTTGTAAATAGACATCATCATCATTTTAAAAATTCTTCTTAAAATGACTGGGATAAAAGGAGCATCGTTCTTTACTGTGGACTATAGATTTAAATACCAAAATATATGTTAAATAATTGTAACATGTAATGTGCTTGAAATCATAACTCATTGGACATGTAAATGAGGATTTATTTACACTAACAAGTAATTATCAATGCCTATGGGAGTGCTAGTCTGTGTATCATGTTTACTTTCTTTCTGCTTGTTGTTCACACTTTACTTAGATTGACCTTGAATTCAACTCTGAGATGGCATTTATACATACTAGAATATATATATCTACAAAGATTAACAAAATATGTCTTACTCTGTTATATTCTACAAATAAAAGGGAAATATAACAAAAAATTAATAAAATTAAAGTTAAAACTGGGAACTTTTTCTTTAATTATATAAATGTATGAGATGACAAATACATATAATATGTGTAGATTTATAGAAATATAAATAATTATAAACATTAAAGTTTATATATATTCACCATAAGTGAACTTCTCTTCCACTCTCACTGCCATGGAGTGAAAAGCAACTTACAGCAGCCCTTGGAGAACAGGGTAGACCTGCCCCCGTGGGTTTCCAAGACTGTTACTGTTGACAGGAGTAAAGTCCCGTCTTTCTCCCATGAGTGCTTGGTGGTTTCAAACTGCTGCTGTTGTGGATCCCAGTCAAATGGGTAACCACTATGCTATCAGAACTCCTTAATGAATGCACATTTATGTATTTATAAATGCATAATTATAACTTACAATATAAAACATGTTATTAACGGTATAGTTAAATGTTTTAATCAAATGGTATTAAAATATACAACTAATCAGGAATACTTTTGTTTAGACTTTTACACCTGAGAAAATATTAAAATAAGACACAATTAAGAAAGGAAACAAAGGAGCATGGTGCCTCTGGCCCCTGGCTTCTCCTGTGCCTTTCCTGTTGTAAGAGACCCAATAAACCAAGAGTCAAACTCACACCCATCGAATGACTCAATGCTTACTCATAGCGCCCTTTACAGGACAGCCTAGAACTCCCCCGCGAATTTCTCACGCTGGGACTAATTTCAGGAGTAGAAAACTTTGTCTTTCTCCCAATAGTCTCGTTCTGTGTCCTAGAAGCAACTGCAGTGCACACTCTGAGCAGGTTAACGTTGTCCGCTCACTTTTTAGTCTTCCCTTGCTGTGTCAGTGTGCACCTTGTTACTCAATATTATTTCTACAGAGGAGTTTTTCAGGCTCGTTATTCTAAATTCCTTATTCTCTCTAGCACTTGTTCTGGATGAAGGAATAGAACTTTATCTCATATAATAACTTCATAATGTTTTTTTCTGTATTAACTAAGAAGTTAAAGGATACTGGGAAAAGGAGATTCATGGGTGGTTTATTTCTGATTTACTGTATGTTGCGGTTTTAAATTTGTAATC
The DNA here is from genome assembly GCF_050624435.1 of Tenrec ecaudatus. Classification (NCBI taxonomy): domain Eukaryota; kingdom Metazoa; phylum Chordata; class Mammalia; order Afrosoricida; family Tenrecidae; genus Tenrec; species Tenrec ecaudatus. The sequence goes on from NC_134542.1 coordinate 56,142,913, forward strand.
ATTTCTTCTTTTATTTAGAGTTACTTGTCATTTTGGACATCCTCTGCGTATTTATCCTCTGTTGCATGTTAGCACTTATCCTTATTAATTTTAAAGCATAATTCACTTTTTCTTGGGTTGCTTTTTATGTTTATGCTCCTAACGTAATAATAGATGAAGTACATAACTGAACTGTGACGTTGCAGGTCACTAATTACTTATTGGTTCTTGCCAACATTTCACTTTCCCTATACATTTCTCAGTTATGAACAGGAGCCTTTTTGTAATACTTGGGTTAAAGATCAACTATCATAATGCTTCAAAATGAGAAAGTGCACGCTTTTGCCTAAAATGTGTTGTAGTAAAAATACCACAAAGAAACCAATCTTTTGGTTAAGCAATTATTCTCATTTCTTGGACTGCCTCCTCATCTTCAGTGTGCTTTCAATCTGACCAGGTAGAAGCCAAGCATCTGCAGACATTTTCAAATGTAAATCGTCATTTTTTAATAAGAATTCCCAAGAAATAGAGAATAACCTTTTACCCAGTGAGAAAACCCTAGTTGGAACTATAAATAGCATTGTGTAGTTACTCTGCTGGCTTAGTGTTGGAATCTGATAAAAGATTTGTTGGCCTACTTCGAGCTTTGAGATTTGAGAGCAAAAAGCTGCCTAATGGAACTTTTATAGATTTTTAATTCCCGAACAGAGAAAGCAAGTGTTTAGTGATCAAATTAGGATTAAATGCCAGGAGTATGCCAAAGCCACACAAGCAAAGCAAAACAAAACAGAATTTCACTGGATATTTCCAAATTATTAAAATGACAGTTGCCATTATTATTTTCAAGAAAGTACTTTAAAAAGGGCCTGAGTATGTCTTATCAGATGTTTGATTTTGTTTCACCAGGTTACAGCACAGCCTCTATGGCAGGGGTTCTCAGCCTTCCTAATGCGGCGACCCTTTAATACAGTTCATCATGTGTGGTGACCCCCCCAACCATTACATTATTTTTGTTGTTACTACACCACTGTCATTTTTCTACTGTTATGAATCGGGCGACCCTGTGAAAGGGTCGTTAGACTCCCAAAGGGGTCGCGACCCACAGGTTGGTAACAGCTGCTCTACAGCAATGTGCTAAATGGATGAAATTCCAAGCAATGCCCATTCAAATATCATTAAAGCATAATTTTAAAGATGCATATATATTGCTCAAATCTAAACCTACTGTGTTTGTAAATAGTAGGCTTTTTTTGCTAACACGTACTGATAATTATTAGACATGCCTCCTTGAATTCAGATGTGTCCATTTTTACCGATTTATTTAGCATCGGAACTTGAACTTCACATTAAGGCCTGCTTTAAAATATATAGAACTACTATCACTTGAGACAGTCAATTTTGTAGATTCTGCTGCAAGTTTACCTTCTGAAATTAAAGTGCAGACAAAATCACAATGTAGCTACAGTGTCTAAATAGCTCTCCCCTTTAGCCTGTACTTCACCTGTCAGGGATCATTTTCTAGGATACCTGGAAAGGTTCTGTCTCGCCTCGGTCCCTTGGGAAATGCCTGAAGCATCAAAATTCATATCCTCCTCCTCCTTCAAAACACCCACTTCCTCTTTCTCACCAGCTGTCCCCAGAGGGAAGTGCACTGGCTCCTGAGCCCAGGTTGGAGGGGATAGTAATGTCATGCACACTCTACCTCTCTAGGGTATTTGCATCTTAAAAGAGAACTATGACCTTAAAGGTTTAAGTCAAGGACTAACCTTGAAGGTGGCCAGTCAAGGAATGTAGCAGATGGAGAGGTGGAAAAAGATATGGCAGCCCTCGTTCCTCTATCACTCAATGTGCATCACCTGCAGGACGTCCAAGGAAGCCGACTCTAGTAAACTGCTGATGACCCTAATCTGGAGAGAGAGTAAGGCTGAAAGCAGTCTTACATCCTCAGGTTTGTTATGCAGGTTTCAGAACCTTGGGAGTGAGGTGAAGATCTTGCTGCTATAGTCGAGCACAGAGCTAATGGCCTCGCTTTGTGGAACCACAGGAAAAAGGAAAAAAGTGACCCCATCATACCAGACTCCAGTGAAATGCATTAGACTTGCTGACTTGAAGTCTGACGTTCTGTGTGTACAATGGCCTTCCCAACACTTTTTTTATAGAGAGAAACAGAAATAAATGGTATCATCACCTAAAACATTTACTTGTTTTATTTTACAGGATGTTGATAAATGGTCTTTTGATGTATTTGCCCTAAATGACGCAAGTGGAGAACACAGTCTGAAATTTATGATGTATGAACTGTTTACCAGATACGATCTTATCAACCGTTTCAAGGTCAGAAACATGGGACACAAGTGGAGGGCTCTCAACATTGGTTATCTGAATAAGAATGAAAATGCACAATTTAGAATGTTGTAGTTGGCTGGCCACAAATCCAAGGGATATAATTTAGCCTGTGGTCTAGCCATTCTCCACAACTCCTTGATATCTAAATATATCCACTTAGATGCCATGAGACCATTACAACCTCCTCCCAGCAAAATGCCAACTCCCCCTCAGTCTTTCACAGAACTCTCATGTAGAGATAGAAACGTATTTCAAAGAAATATGACCCTTGGCTTTCTTGAAACAGTGAATGAGCTTTCATTGGCAGCTTTGCTGAAACTAGAATGGAAGTCTTTGTGATTAGCTTTGTCTAGAGTCACTTAATCCACAGACTTCTAAGCAGCCTGCGACTTGTGACATTCATCATCACTCAGGAGAGGATGGCATATTTTGACACTCAAAGGTGTCATCTACTTTTAACCTCCTTGTATTGCAGATAAAATAAACGAGGCTTCTGTCAATTATAATTAGAAACGTATACTACCATTCTTACCAAATTCTGAAAGATGTAAAATTTTAAAGACTGTAGTATGAGTAAGACCACTATTTCGTGTATCTTAATTAAATACTGGGGATTACAATCCTTCTCAGACGATCCAGGAAGCTGATTAAAAGATAACGTGATCATGACGTGGGCTTCTTATTTTAGAACAATTCATATTCAACTGAAAGAAATTAATGGCTGCATCTGCATTCGATAATGTGTCCCATTCTCAGCATCCTGGTGTTTATGTTAATTTCATGCCAGTCTTTTGATCAAAATCTAATCTTCATTATTCCTTTCCACAGATACCTGTTCCTAGCCTAATTTCCTATGCAGAAGCTTTAGAAGTTGGTTACAGCAAGTACAAAAATCCATATCACAATTTAATTCACGCAGCGGATGTCACTCAAACTGTGCATTACATAATGCTTCATACAGGTATCATGGTAAGAACGTATTAGTAAACCTTGTATCCCTTTAACTCCCCATTGTCTCTTTAATAGAAGTGTTGATAATAACATTTTATGGAATGTTTAAGGGTTGAGACGTTATGAATAAGATCTTAAAGATATCTTTGCAGGCAAATCAAAAGATATTATACATTTTCCAAAATCTAGACTCTGGGAATATTCCCACAGGAGTCAGCCACACAAAGGTAATTAAGGAAAAGTCTTCAGAATGCACATTACTCTGCTCTTCCCTCACTCAGATGTACGAAAAAGCTTGCTTGACAGCCCTTTCTCTCTTTTATTGTATTGTCTCTATGAAATCCCAATAGAGCTGTTGAGAAATTATTTGTTTGAGATCTCTGGTTTTTTGTCCCCCTTATCTGTCTCTTCTTCTTTGTGTCTGAAAGAATCAATGAATTTGTGACTAAGTGGCCCAGCAAGGTAAACCCTGGGTGTATGGGGAGGATTTTGAGGTGGTCTAGAATTTCTGTAATGTCCCAGGGCTTGGCTTGTCTGGTGGGAGATGAAAGGGAACAAGAGCGTCTTCCCGCTAAGGTTTCCAGCTTCAGGGTGGGTTCAGGGGAAGGTGGCCCATGAAGACATTTCCAACCCGAGGGATTTCATCTGTGACAACCTGGACTGAGGCAATGCTGTAAAATAAGCTCAATGGAATGCCCCACCAACTTCCCACATACACATTTTCTACCTCTTTAGATTTCAAGTCCTACCTTTTCAATGGGACAGGGCCACTGGCACGCAAGGGTACTTAAGTAGCCCTGTTTGGGGACTGGGTTCTCTCATTCCTCCACCATCTGTACCACACATTCTGGATTCCTATTTAAGCAAGGTGTCCTCCAGAGCATGGACCTTTGAAGATTCTAAAAACAGGTATATCATTTTTCAATGTATTACATACAAGACTTTCTCAACCTTGTTTATTTTTTCCTGCGTGTGCTTTTTGATGTACAACATGTGTTCTGTGAGTCTTTCAAGTAACCCCCCAGTGGTGACTGGGGAAATTTCCCATTCTTTGTCTTTTAATTGCCAACTAGCATTGAAGATCCCTCAATGCTTGGAACGCTCATCCAACAGATTCCCCTTTCTCATGATCTATTGCTGCAGGTTTAAATCACTGATGTGTTATCTCTCCAGGGTCTGGAGTTAGAAGACTCTCAGCCCTCACTTGTCTCACGTGATTATCGCCAGTGAACACGACTGCTGCAGTATTGCTTCTTTGTTGCGATGTCCTCGCATGGCGCTGCCTTGGCAGCGTGAAGAAAAGGAAGGGAGCATAGTGAACGAACTCGAAGAAAATAGACTCTCTTCTCTCGCTCGCCTTCAATATACTCCACCAGCTCCTCCCATTCTCTTAGCTCCAAGATTGTATTCTTTCCTCCTCCCAGTTCCTCACCATCAAGCTCCAGACCCAACACTTCACTCTCCTGACCTTGGTGGGTTTCTCCACCCCTTAGCCTTCACTCCACCCCGTTGGGGTTGCATCTCCATCCACAGGAACCAGCACATTTAATTTTGTTTGGATTGGCAGAGGGAGAGGAGAATTAAAATGATTCTTGTTCTACTAGAAGTTTTCCTGGCACACCAGGCTTGAAGTCTGGAATTTATTTCCCCGCAGGCCGAAAATGAATTCAATAGGCATCTAGAGAATTTCTTGAATTCCCACCATCAACTCTATAGAAACATGAATTTTATGACAGACTTACAAAATAATACAACTTGATTTAGAGTTAAGTCGTTTTGTGTTGAAGGCAAATATCTCAATATCTCAAAAAAAATTTCACAAAATGCCCCCCCTGTGAACTTCTAGAAAGCTTAACTCTATTTACTCTTTACTGTGTGGTTTTCCCACTTATGAGGCTTCCACCTGCTCTCACAGATGTAGTTGTGAATGGGTTTCCTACCTAGTTTGAGGTTTGCTCATCCCCCTTTCAGGGGTCTGATTTGGCAATAGAAGGAGATAAACACAGGAATCCAATCAGTAGAAACGCAAATTTCCAAAAATGCATCCAAAGAGCACGCATTTTATAAAAGTAGTATAGTCCTTCCCCCAGGTTATGAACAAAAAACTGTTCCTAATGATGTCTTTAAGAATTTGTAGAGTTAAGGAACAGACACGTGGTCCTTCTTTAGCCTTCTGCCTTGAGTAGAAGACAGGGAGACCTGTGGTCGAGTGGTTAGGCGCTGGGCTGCCAAAGAGTGCAAAGCCTCCTGGAAACACTCTTGGAGGCCCACAGGGACAGCTGTACCCTGCCCTGTAGGGCCACTGGGCATCAGCATGGGTGCCGTGGCAGTAAGGTGTTTTGTTCAGTAGAAGAAAAGCTTTGAAACTTTTTTTAATGCCTTAAAAGCTGCACATGGAGCAAGCAAAAGTGATAAGAAAAAATGGTTGGACAGGGGTTGGTTCAATCCTTTCAATATAAGGACAGATTGACATAACATTATTGGAGTCCATAGGGGGACATTCATAATGTCATACTGGAGGACTAACCCTTTTTTATACCTATTTATCATGCATGTATGTGTGAGTGTGCATACATGCTCACAACACAGACACACACACTTTCAAGCTGTTTGGCTTAATAAAACGTCATTGTCACGTGTGTTCACTTGGTTTGATATGCATAACATGAGTGTGAAACATGAACTGCCTCCTGACAGCTGCCAATGCTGTCACGTTTGTTCAAGGAGCTTTAGCATCTTCCTGAGGAGAGCAGCTTGCTTTTGATTTTCTATGGTCTCTGTCGTGCATCTGACAGCAAGGTAGCTTTCATTTCAAGTGTTTGGCATGTCCTTGTTCCTAAACTCAGTGACTTGAAAATGTTTAATCGAAAATGAAATATGCAAGTGTTTGTGTAACATAGGAAACGAAATGATGAAGTCTCCGCACAACCAGATGTCCTGGCGAACCAGTGCCGGCTCCCAGAAGATGCGCTTCCGTGAGGAAGGGCAGTCAGAGGAGAGACCCATCGTAGGGGAGGCAACTGGGCTTTCACCTCTCTCAAATACCTTTCTGCTTCTGGACTTTATTTTCGTTCCTTGCCACAAGTGTAGAAGGAGCCATAAGGAAACCACTGAAGCAGCCGCCCCTGTTCAGTGTTTGTGCCCTTCTTTGCTAAAGGTCACTTTGAAGGCATGAGGGTGTTTGTTATGTACATAGGTGAACAGAAGAGCAATAGAACGTATTATTCCTGTACTGAAGGCCACCACAGGAAGGACTCTTATTTCAGATGGCAACCAACCGGCCCCTGGAAGCCTGGGGAAATCTGGCACAGCCTGGCTGACGCTCAGAAAGTTGAAGTTGTTAGTAAAGATCATGGTCACTTTCTGAGAGGGCCATAAGTTATCAAACGCGGCCTTAGTTTGAAAGCACCCTTCCGATTTTATTCACCCTTCGGTAACAATATTCTGTGTGCTCCTTGACATCGGATTATTTTAGCCTCTGCAAAATACATCTGGTGAGAAAATGTTAATATCTTGGGGGATCTGGAAAATACATTTAAATGAAAGAGAAGAATGAGGAATTTCCTGATGGAATGAATTTACAACTATATCGGCTGCTTTGCCAGGACTAGGTACCATGCCAACTTGACAGCTTTGGGAAAATTATTTTAACAAATATTTCTCTAAATGAAACAAAGCTCTGGTGCGTGAGTGTTAATGACTGTGATGGACATGGTGAAACAGCCAGAAGCAAAATATATTATTCCTTTTCCCAAAACTCAGGGTCTTTTCTTACCTGTCTGGTCCAATATGGAGCAGACTTGCTTAGGTTGGTGTTTTGATGGCCGCCCTGCTGTTTCAGGATGGTCCTCGCAGTGTGACATTTATGAATTTCTCAAAGCTACTCGACACTGTCAGGGTGACCCCTGCAATCTGTCACCAGAAAGTTGTTCTGAAGACCATTGCCTGAAAGGATTGTGATGAAGCCATTAGCTTTCCATGTGTTGTCATAAGAAACTGGGACGGAGGGGATGCAGAGGAGAATCGTATCTCCTGTGTGTATGCCTCTTTTACCATTTGATTTGCTTACAGTTTTGTCCCACGGTGACAGTGATGTGCACTGACTCAAACCTTTTGTGAAAAAGAAAATGCTGCGTTAAGTGTTGTTGAGCCATATCTGAATGTCTCTTTGAATATGAAATCATCCGAGGGCCTTGGATAGAAAACACTGGCATTTGACAGCTCCTGGCACTGGATTGTGCTCTCTGTACTAAGAGCAGAAGATGAAGAAATGACTCGATGCCTATTTACTTTGGAATTTGCAGCCCACTGACTAGACTCAGAAATTGTCACCCACATTCAGGAATGACTCCGTTTTTTGTTTTTTCTTCAAATCTATCTACAGAAGATTTACTACTTTGTTTCCTTTTTATCTCCTTTGTTTCCACTGTTTTATTCGGTCTCGTTTAAAACAAAATTAGAAAAAGTCACAACAAACTTTATGGACACACTGCTCTTACAAATGTTTTCTGCTCTACAACACTGTTCGTCTAATGGACTAATTGCTCGAGAGCCTGCACCCCTGCACTCTTGCTTTGGTTTCCTTGAAATGTATAGTACCTTTCACCTTCTGACAGGGAAGAGGAAATGAGACTGTATATGTTAGCACCTCGCCTAGTGTTTGAAACAGCAGAGATAGTAATTCATCTCTCAGAAACTCTCTGCCATTGAGTTGATTGTAACTCATGATGAGGGAGTTTCCAAGCTTTTAAATCTTTGCAAAGGCAGACAGCCTCATCACACCACTGGCCTTGTGTTCAGTGACTGGATGTCTCACTTCCTGACATCAGAGTTCCTTCTATCAATACATATTGCTCTAATTTTAGTCATTGCTGCTCATTTACTATATTACATTAGGCTATTCATATTGTTATCATATGCATTGTTTCTATATTAGATGAATTGTAAAAACTGGCTTTGGTTGTTCACAAGGATAGAATAAAAATCTTCAATCCATAGCTTCAAGTAAGCTGTTTATTACTTACACCTTTTAAATGCACTAAATGTTAATAGGTCATTGTGATTTCGATTGTTGTATTATTTCCACTTTCTTCCTTTTTATATTGCCCGATTTTCTGATCATAACATCCCCCAGTTCCACACATACACTCTCTCTCTCTCTCTCATTTATGCATTCATTTTATGTATTTATTCTCAAACGTATACTCTGTGGCACACACCATAGTTCAGATGTAGCGTGTTCATCGGAAGTCTGAAATTAAAATTTATTGACTTTTACTCATTCCTACATTCAATTAAACTAGTGAGAAATTCTACATTAGAAATCTTAGAAGAGGCAGAAATTTTGGTAGCAGACAGAACTTTGTGTGAATTTCTGTTCTTCCACTTGACAGATGTGTCATCGTAGGCAAGCTAAGCCACTTTTTCAAGACTCAGCTTTCTGATAGGCAAACTTGGGGTAAAATACTTACTAGTAAATGGTAAGTAAGATGGTTATAATAATTTCATTAGTTCCTCTAACTACAGAGTCTATTTGATGAGCATTTCCTCCCTTTCTTTCTATTACTATTGTGCATGTTGCTAATGTCAGACTCCTTGGGGCATTGTTTACAGACTCCATTGGCAAAATGCTCTCTATGGTTTCGAAGAAACAGAGTACTTGCAATGCCCATGACTTGTGACTTTCACCCTTCACCGCTGCCCATTGGGAGTGAGTAGAACCAGATCAGGTATTGACTACCCTTCCAGTTGGGAAAAGTGATACGACTCAGTCTCATTTTTTTCTAGCTTTTCCTCTTGTATTATTTGTAAAATCTACACATGTAGATAACTTTTCTGAGTTAGTATTCTTATTTGACACCAATATAAGATGAATTAACAACTAGGGTGCTAAAATCAGTCCAAATTTCTACTTTCACTAATACAAAATAGATATTTTATCAATAAGATATGAAAGTATAGTACTCTCCTCTTCCAAACTATTCGTCAAGAAGTTAAATTAAGGAAGTAGCATGGCAATAAATAGATTCCTAGAAGCAGTGTGAAGTTTAATGAGAAGACACACAAAAAACATTTATAATCAGTTTTGACAGCAAAGAAAAATAGATTTAAATATTTATAAAGCAATTTATAATTAAAATCCATCTTCATATTCTACTTTAATTTTTGGCAATTATAACTTCACACTCTACATTATAAAGCAGCGAGTGAGTGCTTTTTTTATCACATGTGAATGCATTATTCCATAAATTTTACCAATGGAAAATGATTTTTGAAAATAGGCAATCATCATCTCAGGGATTATTTTATTTTAAAAATTTCTTGGGGAACAAAACTTGGCTTAGTGTCAGTTACTCTTCATTTCATGGTTTCATTCCAGCGTCTCATTTGGGGACGTTAAATGCTCAGTCTCAGTTTTAACCCATAGGAGCAACCATTAATAAAGTCTTTCTTCCTTTTAAAACTCACAGCTAAATGCATCTGAGCATACACAGAGCAGCTAGTTACACTGATTCCCTTTGCCCCTCTGACTGAAGCATGTCTAGGTGAATTGGATTCACTAAGGATATGTTGGCTGCCTACGATTTTGCAAACTGAGTGGCTTAAGCAACATACTCAAGTTAATACATTGAGCAAAATCCCATTTCTTTCTTTCATATTTCACAGTGACAAGGCTTGTGAGAGGCATTGTGCATACATGAGATCTAAACTTCTCTCCATGCCTCACAGGGGCACAATCACTGTTTCATTTTTATAGGTGGTGGGTTGAGAGGAAAATACCTACTTGCCTAAGAATCAACTAAGATGTAAAATGAAGATTTTCTGGTTCCACTGTCTTATCTCACTACTGTGCCTAATGGAACATGGATGAAATTCAATTCCACAGAAAAACATTAAGTTTTTATTAAAACCCAAATCCAGTCCATACTATGCGAAAAGAAGATATCTTGGAAAGGATCTGTCTTTGGCAACTATGACATTCAACAGTTTCACCTCCTTTGTTTTCCTCTCATGGACTTTTCCCCTTTTACACCAATGCAAATGAATTAGCTCTCATCAAAGTAATGGATCCACGTTCTACTTTCTCTCGTCATATCCACTCTATTGACATGACTCCACACCTGATTTTACTGCTGGAAATTCAATTCTCGTGCAGACTCTGTAACACCATTCTTCAGTTCCTCTTTCTATTTAAAATGCTCTCTACTTCCAACTCTGATGATTCATGTATTCTGTTGGGTAGCTTTCTTTGGAAGACTTACCAACACGAGTCTCTTTCAGGCAATTGGCCAGGTAGCTGTCTTCCAAACGGCTTAGGAGAGATGAGTGGTGCTTCCAGTATTTTATCAGCTTGTTGAAGCATTTCAGTTGGAATTCCATCAATTCCTGGAGGCTTGTCTTTCGATACGGAGTTCAATGCAGCTTGCACTTCTTCCAGCAGCCCATTGGTTGGTTCCTGATCATATGCTACCCTTTGCAATGGGTGAATGCCAACGAGTCATCTTTGGTACAGCGGTTCTTTCCATCCTCTTTCGATGCTGCCTGCATCATTCAATGTTTTGCCTATGCGGTCCTTCAATATTGCGACGCAAAGCTTGCTGTTCTTCTGGAATCCTTGCAGTCTAGGAAATCCTGAATCTGCTCTTCCTATTTGGTTTTCAACAAACAGGTGTTTTGCACATTTCATTATGCTATTTGATTTTGTCTTCTTGAGCTCGCCTGGGAAATTTTCTGTTCCGTTCTTTTACGTCATCACTTCTTCCATTTGCCTCATCTTCTCTATGATTAAGAAAACGTTTCAGAGCCCCTTGTGACATACATTCTGATCTTTTTTTCTTGTCTTTTGTGTGACCTCTTGCTTTCTTCGTGTACATATTCTTTTTATAAAAGTTCAAATGAGTCTGTCTATTTTATAAATCATTTTATTGGGGGCTCGCACAACCCATCCATCCATCCATTGTGTTGAACACATTTGTACATTTGTTGCCATTATTGTTCTCAAAACATTTTCTTTCTACTTGAGCCCTTGGCTTGGCATCAGCTTCTCATTTTTCCCCTCCCTCTCCGTTCCCCACTCCCTCATGAACCTGTGATGATTTATAAATTATTATTATTTTGTCATATCTTAAAACTGTCTAATGTCTCTCTTCACCCACTTTTCTGTTGTCCACCCCCCAGAGAGGAGGTTATATGTAGATCCTTGTAATCAGTTTCCCCTTTCTACCCCAACTTCCTTCCACCCACCCAGTATCGCCACTCTCACCACTGGTCTTGAAGGGATCATCCGTCTTGAATTCCCTGTGTTTCCAGTTCCTACATGTACCAATCTACAACTTCTGATCTAGCCAGATTTGCAAGGTAGAATTGGAGTAATGATAGTTGGGGTGGAGGAGGAAGTATTTAAGAACTAGAGGAAAGTTGTATGTTTCATCATTGCTACACTGCACCCTGACTGGCTCGTCTTCTCCCCAGGACCCTTCTGTAAGGGGATGTCCAGTTGCCTACAGGTGGGCTTTGGGTCCCCAATCTGCACTCCCCTCATTCACAATGATATGATTTTTTGTTCTCTGATGCCTGATACCTGATCTCTTCAACACCTCATGACCACAGAGGCTGGTATGCTTCTTCCATGTGGGTTTTGGTGCTTCTGAGCTAGATGGCCACTTGTTTGCCTTCAAATCTTTAAGACCCCAGACGCTGTATCTTTTCATGGTGGGCACCATCAGCTTTCTCTACCACATTTGCTTATGCACCCATTTGTCTTCAGTGATTTATATCGGGAAGGTGAGCACACAGTGATATGACTTTTTGTTCTTTGATGCCTGATACCTGAGAGTTTTGCTGACATGTTTTTGGTTAGGTCCCATCAAGTCAGTTCCAACCCAGAAGAATGACCTTATCCACAGCAGAATGAAACACTGCTGTTCTTGTACTTGAGCCCATAGTTCTGCCACTGTGACACTCCATCTCCTTGAGGACCTTCCTTTATTTCCTTGCTGCCCCTCTACTTTATCAAGCATGATGTCATTCTCCAAGGGCTGGTCTCTCCTGACAACATGTCCACAACATGTAAGACCAACTCTTGACATCCTTTTCTCTAAGGAGCTCTCTGACTCCAATCTCTCTACTCCAAGGCAGATTTGTTTGTCCTTTGGCAGTCCGTGCTACTTTAAACACTCTTCATCAGCATCACAATTCAAATGCATTAATTCTTCTTTGGTCTCCCTTATTCAAAGACATACAATTCAGATATCCTACATTTCAATAGTTCAATCAAATTCATAATTGTGTGCAATCAATAACATAATCAATTCCAGGACATTTCTTCTTCCTTGTATTCATTGTTGTTAGCTCCTCATTTCCTGCCAGTCTTCCCTGCCAAGTTGATTTGAATCTTTTAATCCAGCTGGTGTCTCTATAACTTTACCTAATCTGGGCTTCATGTATAGAAAAGGATACACAATCACAATAGAATACAGATGAACAGCCCAGCAGTAATGTCAGATTGAAAAAGAGAAAACCTTCCATTGAAAAAAACAGAAAATGTTAAAAACGGGAGCAATTTTACATTGGATCAAGAGGAAGATCAAGATAAGATGTCACATTTTGATCCAACCACAGCTGCAGTAAACCCTCCTACAATGAACTCTATCTGAGAACAAGGCCCTTCCCACCTCTGCCATGCAGATGTTCTTGATGTCATGCCACAGCTCAGCAGGTTTTCTGTCATTAGTGTTCACTGCATCAAATCTATTCTGAGATGTTTTCAAAATTCAGGAAGTAGGTATTTAAGGTCATAGTTTGGCTCTCATAGACATACTTAATTTTCTTCAGCTTCAAACTGAGTTTACATATGAGCAATTGATGGTTCCACAGTTAGCTCCTGGTCCTGTTTCAGCTGCTAATATTTTGCTTCTCCATCATCTCTTCCCACAGATGCAGTGATTGATTTCTGTGTGTTATATCTGGAGAAGTCCATGTGGAGAGTTACCTTTTATGTTGTTGAAACTAGGTGTTTGTTATGAAGAAGCCTTGGGTCTTGCAAAATTCTGTCATGTGATCTTAAACTTCATTCCTATCGCCAAGGCCATATTTTCCAACTACCGACCCTTCTTTCTTTCAAACTTTTGTATTCCAATTGCTAATAATTATGAATGCAACTTGATTGCATGTTTGATCAAAGCCAGACTTAAAACGTCTCTATAATTCTTTGGTTTCTGTATCACTAGCTTTAGTGATTGGTGCATAAATCTGATTAAAGGTTGTATTGATTGAAGTTCCTTCTATTTAGATAAATACTATCCTATTAGAGACAGCTTTGTACTTCAAGATAGATCCTGAAATGTCCTTTAGGATGATGACCGCAGTGACCTTCCTCTTGACTCTGTCATTCCGGGCATAGTAAACCATACGATTGTCTGATTCAACATGGCAAAGTACCAGTCCACTCCATCTCACTACTGCCTAGAATATTGATCTTTTTGTGTTCAATTTCATTTTTGATGACTTCCAATTTTCCTAGATTTTTCTTTCATTCATTCCAAGTTCTGATTATCAGTAGATGTTTGCAACTGTTTCTTTTCATTTTGAGTCATGACCTATCAGAAAATGAAGGTTCCAAAGCCTTAACTCCTTCCAGGTCATTATGGTTGATTCTACTTTGAAAAGGTAGATCTTCATCAGTCATATTTTGAGCTCCTTCTGAGCCCTGGTGGCATAATGGCAATGCTTTTGGCTGCAATCATCATGGTCAGCAGTTCAAAACCACTAGCAGCTCCATGGGAGACAGACTGGGCATTATACTCATGTAAAAATTTACAGTATTGGAAACCCATAGGGGGTTGCTATGAGTCAGCATTGACTCACTGACAGTGAGTTTTGTTTTGTTTTTCTGACCGAGGGGCTCATTCTGGGCAAATCTCTCACAATATTCTACTGCTCTTCATTAGCTTTTCGGTGACTAATTTTTCCAAGGTGGACAGCCGATTCTTTTTTTATACAATGAATACAGCAGTACATTAACAGAATCCTGCCAGATATTCAGGTCAGATTCAGACTAGGATGTGGAACAAAGGATATCATTGTTGACATCTGATGGATCATGGCTCAAAGCAGACAGTACGAGAAAGACACTTACTTGTGTTTTACTGGCTATACAAAGGCATTCAACTGTGTGGACCATAACAAACTATGGGTAGCTTGGAGAAGAAGGGGAACTTCAGAACACTTCATTGTGCTCTTGTGGAACTTGTACGTGGATCAAGAGGCAATTGTGACAACAGGACAAGGGAATGCAGCGTGGCTTAACACCAAGAAAGGTGTGCGTCAGGGCTGTATCTTCTCACCATACTTGTTCAGTGCTGAGCAAATAATCAGAGAAGCTGGATTACATGAAGAGTGAGGTTTCAGGATTGTAGAAAGGCACCTATTAAGATGATACAACTTGCTTGCTGGAAGTGAGGAGGACTTGAAGCACTCGCTGATTAAGGTCAAAGATTTCAGCCTTCAGTATGGATTACAATCCAATGCAAAGAAGACCAAAATCCCCACAACGGGACTAATAGGTGACATCGTGATAAATGGAGGAAAGCTAGAAGTTGTCAAGGACTTCATCTTGCATGTGCTCACGGAGACAGCAGTCAAGAGATCAAATGATGCATTATGTTGGGTCCACCTACTGCACCAAACTTTCTTAGAGTGTTGACAAGCAAGGGTGTTGCTTTGAGGACTACGGTGTGCCTGACCCAAGCCATGGTCTCTTTAATCACCTCATATGCAGGTGGAAGTTGGAAGACTAAGAAAGACTGAAGAAGAATCCATGCATTTGAATTATGGTGCTGGTGAAGAATATTGAAAATACCATCGTGTTTTGGACCAGATTGACTAGAGAAACACATCCAGTGACACTCATATAGGTGTAAGAAATAACTTTATATCAAGAAGTAATACGTTGAGAAAACATCCCAGTCCAGTCCAACTCAAGTCCATGAGTCCAATTCTAGCCCATCATTTTCTCTTCAGACATATGCAATGATGCAGAATACAGAAATATCATAGGCTGGTGGGTGCAAAGTCATGTGGATCTAGTGGTGATGGAAGCATGACTGGGCTGTGGCAACCAGCAGGTCAACCAGCAGGAAGGCGAAGGCAGAGAGAAAAGGGAAGTTTCCCAGGGCCCCTACTTAAGAGAAAGCCACACCCACTAAGAGGCACCACCAGGCTGTGACCTGATTGACAGATTGCCTACCACCCCTACATTTTTATCTTCAAATTGACATGAAGTTGTGTGACTACCAGACATGGACTGCTAAAAGAACCAACAGATGTGTCATGGAAGAAGTACAGTCAGAATTCTTCTTAGAAGCAAGGATGTTGAGACTTCGTCTCACGTGGACATGTTATCAGGAGAGAGCAGTGCCTGGCAAAGGACGTCACGCTTGTTACCAATAGAGGAACAGCTAAAAGGAAGAATATGAACCGGCGCTGTAACTGCACAGTCGACAATATGAACCGGCACTGTAGTGGCAAAAATGGATTCAAGCCTAAGAACAATCGCGAGGATGGCGGAGGACCAGGTGGTGTGTCCTTCTGTTGTACAGAGCATCTCTATGAGTTGGAACTGACTTGACAACACCTAACTAGTTAATGGTACCTTATTGTTTACTATAGGAAAAAATGTTCAAAATGTGAACAATTAATAAATTAAATTAAAATTAACTTAATTATAAGTAGACTTATAATACTAATTTTGTTAAGGTACCCATATCGTAAAAAGATTTATATGATATGTAGTACAGATTTTATATGAAAACCATTCATTTTTCTTTTTTATTATTAGATTTATTAGCACAGTGACAAATATTCATAATAGCAAATTTTATAAAATTCTAGTGATACAACCAAATCTTTAAACATATATATTTTAAAACATTTTCAGGTTTTCATTTGAACAAAATGAGTAATTTCAGCATTTGCACAGAAATTTTCCTCTTATTAGCTTGTTCTATAACGCTTGTACTAAAACACATTTAAATGATGTCTAAATTACATGTTAAAAACATGTCATTGATTTAATGAGAAGCAACATTGGTAAAGCTATGGATTCAAAGTCCACTCAAGATTTACTTTGAAAAAAAGAGATTTACTTTGAAATGAATGAAAAATAGTCACTTTCAAATTTGGCAAATGATGGCATCTAAATTTTGAGCTTAAAGTCATAAAACAATAATTGACGTTATGAAGTATCCCAATTATCCACATCTTATTGCTGTTATTCGATGCCTCTGAGTGGGTTTTGACTCATAACAACGTGATGTAAAATAGACAAAACATGGCCAGGTCCTTTGCCAGCCCCACGGTCACTGCCGTGTTTGAGCTCATTGCAAGTAAGTTTGTCACCCCATCCTGTATGTTTAGGGTCACCTTCCTTTTCATTGGACTTCTACTAAGCACTGCATCTTTCTCCAGGGACTTGTCCCTCCTAGTAACATGTCCAAAATTCATGGGACCAAGTCCTGTCACCCTTACTTCTAAAGAGCACCGTGGCTGTATTTCTTTTGAGACAGATTTGCTTTTTCTCCTGGTGGTTCCCAGTGTCTTCAATATCCATTGCCAACATTATAGTTCAAAAGCATGATTTCTTCTTCTTCAGTGCTCCTTATTAATGATCCAGGTTTCTCATGTAAATGAAGTTACTGAACATAACATCACTTCACTCAGGTGTACCTTAGTCCTCAAAATGACATGGTGGCCTTTTCACATCTAAAAGAGGTCTTTTGTAGCAGGAAGTGCTCAACACAACATGTCATCTGATTTCTTGACCGTTGCTTCCATGGGTGTCAAAAGCCTTTACATCGTCAATGAAACACAAGTAACCATCTTTGCGGTATTCTCTGCCGTCAGCCAAGATGCATCTGCTGTCAGCAATAATAGCCTCACCGCGCATGCTCTTCTGAATCTGCCTTGCACTCCTGGATTTTCTCTGCTGATGTACAACACTCTGTAGTTATCCTCTGCAAAACTGTACTTGCATGTGCTCTTGATGGAATTTTTGTTAACTTCTATAATTATTCATGTGAAAGAGGAGCACTATTTAAAATCAATAAATAATATTTTATATGATTATGTTACTGGGCACCCTTTTATAGAAAAATAATATGGCTTCTATGTTCTAATTACAATGGAATCATTTTCTTTTTTAATTTACTAGCACTGGCTCACTGAACTGGAAATTTTAGCAATGGTCTTTGCTGCTGCCATTCATGATTATGAGCATACAGGGACCACAAACAACTTTCATATTCAGACAAGGTAAGTCAAATAAAATATTAACACCTCTCCTAAGTTAAAATCCGAAAAGGCTTCTTTATATTATTTATTTAAAATATAACCTTTGCATTATGAATTGGGTGAAGTTTTACAAAGTAGGAGAACTTGCCAATCAAGAGTTCACATACAATCAGCTTCATATTAATCGCTGCAGTCCGTTTTGGTCAACATTCTTTGTCCTCCCGTGTCCTCTCTTTCAATTGCTCCTTCTTTCCTCGCCCTTCTGAGCAGTTTCCTTCAATAACGTCGCCCTTCTGATCTCAAATGATCGATTATTCTAAGGTGTCTGTACCTCCCCCGTGCTGGTGTTCCTCTTAGAGATCTGTCTATTGGTCGGAGTGATTCTTTACAGACCTGAGGGTGACTGAGGGCAAGTGTTTTGGGGTCCCAGCAGTTTCTATTCCACTACACCTGCTATGATTCTTGAGTATGGATTTTGTTCCATATTTTTTCTCCTACTCTATCCAAGAACTCATATGATCCAGAGCAGTGCAGACTGATCGCCAGGCACCATCTAGTTCTTCTAATCTCAAGGTCATGGAGACGGATGTTTCTATGACCCATTTGTCTGTTTGACTATTTGTTCCTATGGTCTTCAGTGAGCATCACTCCTCTTTCCTCAATGCTGAGAACAGAACAATCACTGCAACTTAGAGGATCACTCACATGCTTCTCAGTCCCCAGTCGCTGCTCACCAAAGATGGGTGTAGAACACTGTCTCCCTGCTGTGCCAGTTGACCTTGGTGTTCCGTCAGATGATGGCTCTGCACTGATTCAGACTCATTCTCTCAAGGAGTTTACTAATGTCTAAGAAGTTTTCTTAATTTGGTCCCTTAAATGCTGCACTACATTCATGGCTGTTTTTATAGCAATAATAAAAATCATATTCAAATATCCTGTCAAACCTATATATATTTGTGAATATAGTCCCTGTCTTCCTCCTGCACCAGCAGTTCTCAGCCTGTTGGTCACGACCGCTTTCGGGGTGGAATGACCCTTTCACCAGGGTCACCTAAGACCATCAGAAAACACATATTTCCTGGTCTTAGGAACCAAGAGAGCGCTCCTCTATCTGTCCCCAGGCGGTCCGCCCACATGCAGATACGCCCACATACAAGTACCCTGCATGAAGACTGTTAGCCCTGCTACACCATGCTTCAAGACAACATTTCATTTATTTGTCATTAGAAATAAATATTTCACAATATAGTATTATATATTTTTGATTAATCACTATGCTTTAATGATGTTCAATTTGTAACAATAAAAATACATCCAGCATATTAGATATTTACATTATGATTCATAATAGTAGCAAAGTTCCAGTTATGAAGTAGCAATGAAAATAATTTTATGATTGGGGGTCACCACTACCTGAGGAACTGTGTTCAAGGGTCACGGCAATAGGAAGGTTGAGAGCCACTGTCCTGCACCCATTCAGCCTGCATGTGCATCCTTGCATCTACCTGTGGCATACCATTATTGAAGGATTTTGCATTGTGTTAGGCTGAGTGTTGTAGAGAAACCAAACCAGTCATACTCATATGTATAATAAAGACCTTTATATAAAGAAAGAATTTCATATCAAGAAAGCAGCCCGGACCATTCTAATTCAAGCCCATGGGTCAGATGCTAGCTAGGGGCCCTCGGATTTACACAGCTTCCAATCGAGGAGACAGGAAAGTGAAGTGAGAGGCTGGGAGATCACAGGCTAGTGGGTTCAGAGGCACCAGGGCCCAACGTCTGCAGGGACATGGCAGGGCACCACAGCTCCAGGCGTGACAGCCCACATGGGCCACTGGCCTCAGCCACGAGGCACGGGACCTAGTGAAGTGGAAAGTTGAAGGGCAAGAGAGGGTTTAGTTGTTCTGAGTGTCTCTCTTATAAGAAGGCCACCACCAAGGGGCCATCTTTAGACTGTGACCTGATGAAGAATCAGTACTCCACCTCTACCTCCACCCAGGTACAACAAGTTGACATAAAATCTAACCATCACATGCATGTAACAATATTACTGCTTTTGTCTTTAGCGCTTTCTGAAATGAAGATTTTTTTAATACGAATAGGTTTACCCCTTAAACTTTAAATACATAAATTTATCAAGAGTTATTTATGAAAAATCTTGTGTGTCGTTTGCAATACATTTAGTAGTTTAAGGAAACATTTTTAATATAAGTTTCCACTGGCCAGCACTTGCACTCTTAATGATGACACAACAAATTATTCACTGAAGTCAATGCTGTAACTTGTTTAAGATACTGATGTCAGTGTCATTTTATATTAGAAAATAATAAACTGTACTAAAATGACTACAGTATGTTCAGAGTGTTCCTTAGGGGAAAGGATCGTAAAACGTTGTCTTTTGTACTTTGGACATGTTCTCAGGAGAGACCCGTCCCTAGGGAAGGACAGCGTGTTTGGTAAAGTAGAGGGGCAGCGAAAAGGGAAGCTGTTTAAGGAGATGGCTGGACACAGTGGCTGCAGCAAAGGGCTCCAGCCCAGGAGCAATAGTGAGGATGGGGCAGGACGAGCAGTGTGTATTCATTCGGTGTGCTCAGGGTTGTGGTGGGCGGCCTGGATGGCCCCGAACAACGGCAGCCCCTAAACATCATATCCATATACATTAAACCAACATAAATAACAATGACTGAGCGTATAAATAAAACGTATAGATCAAAGGAATTCCACATCCTTGTTGGCACAAACAGAATAGTTGAAAAAATCTTGATGGTTTAATGATGTCAGAGAGGATGACAATCAAAATATCAGGTTAGAAGGTGCTATAAGTCCTTTGTAGGTGATCTGAGAGCTTTGTGATGGGAGCAGAATTCAACTGTGACCTCATGGGAAGTTCACTCGCTCTACACAGGACACTGGGGTTCTGCAAACCTTTCATTCAGGTCTGAAAATGAACCCACCAACGTAGCGTCAGTTTTGGTCAGATAATAGAACTGTAAAGATGGCAGAATCAAGAAAGAGGAAGTTCCCAGAATCCTCATGACAAGGCCACACCTATAAGATGGCATCATCAGGCTGTGAGCTGATTGACAGATCAGACTCCACCCCTAGACATATTGATCAGGTTGACATGAAATTATGTAACTACCCTACCTAGAATTAACTGTCAGAGATGACTGTGCTTGTATTTACATGGAGACGTGGGTTTAGGTAGAGGAATCAGAAGTGGTGGGCCTCACTGTCTGCTGTCACCCTCTTGTTGACAAGTCCCATGGAGCAGTGCTGAGGAGCCACACTCTGAGCTAGAGGAGCCACATGGAGACCCAGGGCAGCACTGAGATGCTTCCATTGGCATTGAATCCACATAACTTTCCACCTACCGGCCTGTGATCTCCCTGTATTTGACATCGTTGCATGTGGCTGCGTGAGGCTGCAGAGGAATTTATGGACTAGCATTGGACATATGGGCTAATACTAGGGTTTGTGAAC
Organism: Tenrec ecaudatus; assembly: GCF_050624435.1. Lineage (NCBI taxonomy): Eukaryota > Metazoa > Chordata > Mammalia > Afrosoricida > Tenrecidae > Tenrec > Tenrec ecaudatus. The sequence goes on from NC_134542.1 coordinate 56,163,964, forward strand.
TTAATCTGGACTGGGCTGGGATGTTTTCTCAATAAACAATTGCTATTTGTTATAAACCCTTCTCTTACACATGAAAAAAATAGATCTGTCAAGAGAACAGTAACCCTCAGGAGGTATGGACACCTTAGAAAAATCCACCGTTTGACCTCAGAAGGGGAGAATTTGCTCAGGGATTATGTGCTGAGGCTTAGGAAAACAAGGGGAACAGAAAGAGGAGACAGAGAGAGTGGGGCAAGGGATGGTACGCTGAGGGGAATGCGTGGATTGAGGTAAAGCAACCTACGGAGAAGTTTTGAGTAGAAAGCTCACCTGCTCTCTGAGCCTTCACCCAAGTTATAACAAAAATAGTTTAAATATCAAAAGCAAAATATATTTTATTAATTTTAATAAACTCTACCACGGTCAACTTTAATGGGTTAACTACCTGAACATATAATTTATATGAGCAAAAGTTATATAATGACCACAAAGATAACCATATAATTTTCTTCCTTTTTCTTTGTTTTCTTTAGCTCTCTCTTGCCTCTATTTTTTTAATCCAGGAAAAATAAATTCTTATGCCACTGATAATAAGTATACCGCACTTTGTCATTTGGATTTAGAGTGTGCTCCCGAAACTGAAGCTCATTTCAAGTGTGATGCAAAATGCGGAAAAGTAATTTAATAAATTGTTCCAGGCTACATCGGAGAGAAATACAGATATAATTCATGCAATCCTTGAAAGTGTAAATAAGGGAAAATAATTTCTTCTTTGTGGAATTTTTTGAAATCCAAGCTCTGTGTTACCATGGATACTGGATGTTGCTTAGAATCTTGTTCTCTTGTCAGCAATCAGAGTCCATCTCTGTAAACAATAAGGCCTTGCTCTGTTCTCAGCATCCTCAGTCATGTTTGATCGCAAATCACACTTTTGCTTATTTCTAAAATGAAGACATAGTGATCTTTGGGGTAATCTAAAATAAACCCAACTGTGTTAGGCAGGGTTGACTAGAAAAACAAATTCATAGACATTCATATGCATGTAAGAAAGAGCTTTATATAAAGAATAATTGTATATTAAGGAAACATCCCAGCCCAGTCCAGATCAAGTCCATCAGTTAATATTAACCCATATGTCCAATACCAGTTTATAAAGTCCTCTGCAGACTCATAACACATGCACTGATGCCGAATGCAGGAAGATCACAGGGCAGTGGGTAGAAAGTCTTATAGATTCAGTGGTGGTGGAAGCATCTCAGAGCTGGTGTGCGTTTCCACGTGGCTTCTCGAGGTCCAGGGTTCTGGCTCCATCAATGTGTCTCCATGTCATGTGGCTTGTCAGAAGGAATGTAAAGCAGAGAATGTGTCCTGCCTCCGGGAGGAAGACAGGAGTCCCCAGAATCCTCAGCAGAAATCCATGCCCACACATAGCCTCATTGGCTATGACTGATTGACAAGCTAGACTCCACCCCTTCACTCAAGTTGATGGGAGATAACTGTCAGGGTTAGATATGGCATTGTGACACATGACTGATATTATCAAAATTTCCCCCATGATATCAAAGAACCCACAAACATTTTTTCGCTTTAGCAATGGCTATTTAATTCACTCTTAAATAACCGCTGCATGAATGCTTCCCTCGTTCTACTTCCTTTGTATTAGGTTGTGGGAAGGGGATTTTTAAGGCTTAGTGGGTATCGTTAAAAGGATCCTACTTTGGAGCTATGTGCTACACACGCTTGGAGTCTATTCTCATGCAGGTGCGACAAAGAAGCAGAAAGTCCGAGTCTGGGTGCCTGATAGGAATTTCCCTCACCACAAAAATAATAACTACTTTCTTTTTTACTAGTACTGCCATAAAGGTAAGCTGAAAAGTGTATTTAGCCCACAGTGATGCAGGAAGCATAAAGTGGAGATGGAAAGAACACACAGAGTCACGGCACTAAGAAGAACTAGTCGGCATTCAAGCTCCTCAGGAGGGAGCACATCAGGCATTGGAATCTACTCGATGGTAGTGAGTGAGTGAGAGCATGACGCTGAAAAAGAAACAAGGCTCCTGAAGGCAGAAGGTCGAGCTGCACCGTAAACATTAGCCCAAGACAAGGCTCCAGGGACTGACAGAATGCCAGTTGAACTGTTTCAACAAGCTGATGAAGCACTGGAAGCACTCAGTCATCTATACCAGAATATTTGAAAGAAAACTCCTTGCTTGACTGACTGGAAGAGACCCATGTTTGTACCCATTCCAAAGAAAGGTGACCTAGCCTCCAATGAAATGATTTATAGAGGGAAGAAGAAGACAGGCGACCCAGCATAATGCTCCAATTATAGAACAATATCCTTAGTATCGTATGCAAGTGACTTTTCACTAAATATCTTCTGGCAACGATTACAGCAGTCCATTGACAGAGAGCTAGCAGAGGTTCACACCAGATTTAGAAGAAGCGTGAGCAAGGCATGCTCCATGGCTCTTCCTTCTAAGCAAATAATACCAGAACGATGTTTACTTGTGTGTTATGAACTATGCAAAGGCATGTGGCTCTGTGGACCATACAAGCTATGGGTCGTCATGAGATGAATGGGAATTCCAGAACACTTCCCTGTGCTCCTGTGGAACCTGACATGGAAAAACAGGCCACTGTGCAAACAGAACAAGGGAATACTGCATGAGTTCATATCAGGAAAGGTGTGCATCAGAGTTGTATCCTCTGACCATACCAATTCAATCTGTATGCTGAGAAATCATCAGAGAAGCCGCCTTCTATGAAGAAAAGTACAATATCAGAATTGGAGGAATGTTTATGAACTACCTGCAATATCCTGATGACACAACTTTGCTGGAAAGTGAGGAGGACTTGAAGCACTTGCTGATACACGTCAAGGATTGCAGCCTGTAGTGTGGATTGCAACTCAGTGTAACTCACTCACTCACTACCATCGAGTTGATGCCGATACAGAAAGGGCAGGGAAGAGCTGCGCCTAGGTGTTTTTGCTACTGTAACTCTTTATAGGTGTAGAAAGACTCATCTTTCTCCTACAGAACAACTGGTGTTTCCGATCGCTAATCTTTTGGCTAACAGCGCACAGTGTAGCCACTAGGCCAGTGGGGCTCCCAACTCAATGTAAAGAAAATAAAAATCCTCATAACTGGACCAGTAGGAAACATCATGATAAATGGAGAAAAGATTGAGGCTGTGAAAGATTTCACCTTTCTTGAATCCACAATCTATGTTCCTGGAAGCAGCAGGGAAGACATCAGGCAGCAGGTTGCATTAGGTAAGTCTGCTACAGAAGACTTCTTTACAGTGTTGATATTCAAGGAGGCTAGTTGAAGATTAAGGTGTGGTTGGCCCAAGTCATGGTATTTTCTCTCGCCTCTTACGCATGTGAAAGTTGGACATCAAATAAGGAAGACCTATGAGAAATGAATACATTTGAACTATAGTTTTGGCCAAGAAGATTTCAGGTACCATGAACTGCCAAAAGAACAAACAGATTTGTCTTGAAAGAAGTACAGCTAGAATGCTCCTCTGAGACAAGGACGGGGAGACTTGCTCACATTCTTTGGGGATGTTGTTAGGAGACCCCAGTCCCTGGAGAAGGACATCGTGCTTGGGAAAGTTGAGAATGAATAAGAGGAAGGTGCTAAATGAGATGGATTGACACAGTGGCTGCAACAATGGGTTCAAACATAACAATTGGGAGGACGACCCAGGATGGGGCAATGTGTTGTTCTGTTGTAATAGGGTCCTTATGGGTTGGACCTGACTGCCAACATCTATTAACAGCAGGTTTCCTTATCTTTTGCTGATTCCAACTAAAGAGTGGGAGAAAAATGAGGTTTTCTGCTCCTGTAAAGCGTTACGATTTCAGAAACCCACAGGGACAGTGCTACCCTGCCCTATCGGCTCACTAGGAGTTGGAATCAACTCAATGCCAGCGAGGTTTTTGAGTTTGGATTCATAATAAAATTTAGATTATATGGAAAACTATTAGATACAGATCTTAAATAAGTTGCTTATAGCAAAGACAGATTACTATAGTTTAACACAAATTAATTTATGCTTGCCTGCCCCACCATAAATCTCAAGGGGTGACCCTAAATCTAGGTCTTAACTAGGACTACTCACTTAACTGCTAACCCAAAAGTTGGTAGTTTAAACCTAATCAAATGCGCCTTGGAAGATAGGGCTAGTAATGTACTTTTGAAAGGTCACACAGCTTGTGAAACCCTGTGCAACAGTTCTACTCTGTACTCACGGGGTCAAAATGAGTGGGAACTGACTGCAGGGCATGTAAAAGCCACAGCAGTGACCCACTGGAAAGTCCGAGACAGAAAGTCATAACGCAACAACAACAACACACATCTAATTGCCACGGTCAATCCTGACTCAGAGTGACCCTATAGAACAGAGCAGGCTTGTCTTCTGGGGTTTCCGAGGTTATATGTCTTCACAGATGCAGAAATTCTCATCTTTCTCTTATAAAGTGGTTGGTAGATTTGAACTGATAACTTTGCATCAGTTAGCAGCCCAACTCTTAGCCCCCTACACCATCAAGCAAGGCTCCTTGAAAGTCTTATGGCAGCAAAAATAAATTTCCAAAAGTACTATATCTACCCAAAGGAAACAGAGTGGGAGGATGCTGGGTGTTGGGGGAAATGGAGGCAAAGTTGCCTCCATTTATGCTGCTCTACTTCCAAACCACGCGGAGCCCTGGTGGTGTGGTGGGCCGCGCGCATGGCTGCCATCCCAGAGCTCAACAGTTGGAAACAACTGAGGCTCGTGGGGAGAAAGATGAAGCTTTCTACTCGCGTGAGAGTTACTGTCATGGAATCTCGGAGTCAGTTCTGCTCTCTCCTGCAGCGGCGCTACAAGTCAGAATTAACTTTATGGCAGTGAGTTTGGTTGTTTCTGAGCGATGTCCAACCCAAAGGGGCACTTCTACCCTGTCCTAGGAGGCAGCATGAACTCCGTGTTAGTGAGTTTCTTCGTTCGACCCTCCAGCTTGTCAGCTTATAGATGTAAGTACGTTCAGCATTTCGAGTCATGGAACATGCTAGCATTGCTTCTTTTTCTTCCTTTTCTTTCTTTCTTGATCATTTTATTGAAGCCTCTTACAATTCTTATTACAATACATACATCAATTGTATCAGGCATATTTGTACATATATTGCCATCATTCTTTTCTAGACAATTATTTTCTTTTTTTAATAAATCATTTAACATCTCATGTACAACTCATCACAATCCATCCATCCATCCCTTGTGTCAAGCACATTTGTACATTTGTTGTCGTCATCATTTTCAAAGAATTTTCTTTCTACTTGAGCCCTTGGTATCAGCACCTCATTTTTCCCCTCCCCTCTCCCTCCCTCCCCCACGAACCCTTGATAATTATAAACTATGATTATTTTTTTCATGTCTTGCACTGTCTGATGTCTCCCTTCACCCCCTTGTCTGTTGTCCATTACTAGCATTGTGTCCATGCCATGCTGGCAAAACGACATGGCCACCTAGAGGAGCAGACCTAACTGAAAATATTTAGAATATCTAAAACTTTATGCTAGAATACTAAATTCAAAAATTCAACAGTAATCAAATGATATGAAGGGATAAACAGGAAAAATAAACTGTTCCTTTTATGAATTTATCATTTGAAACTGTATGAATTATAAATTTCTAATGAAATATATATTTTAAATTTTATTTAAAAATTGTTTACACTGGTTTAATTTCAAGCAGAATATCTGATAATTTTCAAAGCTGATCATAGCATTATAGTCAAAACCCAACAACCAAGTTCACTGTTGGTGATCATAGCATTATAGTCAAAACCCAACAACCAAGTTCATTGAGTTGATTTCTGACACATACTGACCTTTGGGGCGGAGTTGAAAAGCCACTTTGGGTTTCTGAGATTATAAATCTTTATGAAAATAGATGGCCTCCACTTTGTCCTGCCCAATGACTGGTGAAGCTCAATTGCTCACCTTGAATTTAGGGACCCAACCCGGTACACCACTGGAGCTTCTACCGTACCATTGTAGGGAGGGAAAACAGAATCACATGTGGATCAGGTGATGTTAGTCTTTCTCACATCCTCAAAGCAATTTTAGTCTTAGAGAATATGGATGATAATCAACTGTCTGGAAGGATATAGAGATATTTGTGTGTTCTAGGATTGAATGAGAATATTTGGTCTTTTTTTTCCCCTCTGGCCTATCTTGTGTATTTGGCAAGTATTTGTATCAGAAATGAAAAGGCTGAAGCATATTTACAATCATCGTTTCCCAGCTTTGGGGTGGGGTTAAGATCAAGTGTATACTCTGATAATCAATAGGAAACTAATTTCTTCCATAAATTTTGGCATTCAATTATAAGCTATTTTAATCAATGCAACATCTTGAAACATGAGTTCTTTTATGAGACGACCAGGAAGTCTAAAGCAATCCTTTATGGCAATGTGCTTTTAATTCTTAGGTCAGATGTTGCCCTTTTATATAACGATCGCTCCGTCCTTGAGAATCATCACGTGAGTGCAGCCTATCGACTTATGCAAGATGAAGAAATGAATATCTTGGCAAATTTATCCAAAGATGACTGGAGGTGAGTTTCAGAGGAAATTTAATTTTAGGAAAAGGATAAAATGTGTGCTTCAATGTAAAGAGAACAGATTAATTGCAATGCCTTGTTCACACTACAAACTTAAAAAACAAAAAGACTCTAACTCAGAATGTTGAGAACCTAGCAGACTTTGTTCAAGAGCTACTCTATTCGATGGAGGAAATTCTTCCAGGTCATTTCTATATCTATACACATCACAATCAATCGATAACTCCATATAACCATTCCATGGATATTGTAATCCACATAATTTTATATTCTCTAGAACGGGTCTCTGCTTATTTTATTCCATTTATGTATTCATACATAAGCAGGAGAAAGATAAGACTTTCTACTCCCATAAAGAGTTATAGACTCAAAAACCTACAGGGGCAGTTCTATCTGCCCTAAATATTTGACATACTGATGGTTAAGAAAAATCTCATTATTTATCTGAAATTCAAACTTAACGGGATGTCCCCTATTTTTCTCTTTTAACTCACTTTGATTATCTTTTTTCATTCTCAATTCTTACAGGAAAATATTGATGTCAAAATAGAAAGGAGAGGGGAAGGAGGGTAATGATATTTACCTTGCTTAAAATTGAAATGCCCCAATTTAACGTTAATATTTATGTCTCCTACCAGATCTCCTGCTTCCTCCACTACAATGTACATTTTTGTCCTCTAAGGCAAATGTTAGTCACAGGAAACAGATTGTTTTATGTTATGAGAACCGATCAGAGATCACAGCCATTCAGGAACCCTGCTCGTTGACCAACTAGAGAAAGTTGCACATGCAGAATTAATTTCTTTATTTTCTAAAGAGTTAGAGACCAAAAAGAACACATAAATTTGAAAAAAACTGAAATTTATGTATTCTCAAATAAAATCTCTGGCTCCAAGTTGATTCAGACTCATAGAAACTTTATTAAACAGAGTAGAAGTCTGTTCACAGGGGTTCCGAGACCGTTAATATTTATAAGAGCCGACAGCCTCATCGCTCTCCCATGAAGCTGCTGATGAGTTTGAATCCCTGACCTTACAGTTAGTGGCCATGTACTGAAACCACCACGCCACCACATATTCCTGAGTTTCACAGCTTGAGAACTGCCTCCTCCAGGAAGCAGTATATTTAAACGTTGTATTGATGTGTAATTTACATACCATACAATTCAATGAATGAATGAATACATCAAAAAGAGGTGTGCAGTCATCACCAAAATAAAAAATTTAGAACATTTTCTTCCTCTGTGTTATTTGATCCCCATTCCCCACCGGCCTCCCGTGTCATAACCATAAGAAACTATTATCTAGTTATGGTTTCTATAGCTTTATCTATCCTGGATTTCATGTAAAGCAAGTCAGACAACCCTCACCCACCAAAAACAATACCAAAGCACAGAAAAACCTCAATTCAAATGACGATCAAAAATGACAAAACTAGAATAAATTAAAAATTGGTCAATTGGGAAAACAAATGATAAGATGTTAAAATTTGACTTAACTATATCTGTATCATATAGGCTAAATTATATATATGTTATATGTATACACTATACACATATTAGGTTAAATTAATGCAAATAGAGTTAGGTTACATTTTAACATCTTATCATTTGTTAACCCTCTTGATCGGTTTTTCATTCATTCTAGCTTTTCTTATTGTCTGCTTTCTTTCGGATGGAGGTTTTTCGTTTACCTGCTATTGTTGTTGGGGTGTTTTGTATGACACTCTTTATATGAAATCCAGGCCAAGGGAGCCCTGGTGGTGTAGTGGATTATCCATGGGGCTGCTAACCACAAGATCAGAAGTTCAAAACCACCACCTTTTCCAGGGAAGAAAGACAAAGCTCTCGACTTGTAACCTAGTTACAGGCTCAGAAACCCACAGAGGCGGCCCTGCTCTGTCCCAGAGGGTCACTATGAGTTGTGCTCTACTCTATGGCGGGGAGCGTTTTTAGAGTGATATATGTCTGCATTAATTCACTTTCTGATGCACACTGTCTGAAGGCCAGCTTATGCCCCATGCTGTAATCAGCCAAACTATGGGTACAACCAACACACGGACGTCTTTGATGATCTTTCAGAACTGAAAAAGCAAAAGCTTACAATACTTGTTTTCTTTTAAAAAAGAACAACCTTTTGAATTCACTTGAAAAAAATAATCATGAACCCATTGCATCTTAACAGAGACAACATATTTAATTTACAATGTACTGTATCTTTCTAAACAAAATGGCATTTATGGGAAGGGAATTATTGTTTCTATCTATGCACATTTCCCTCCTGTCCTTCCAGTGACCCCAAGTTTAGAGAGCATTTTCTGGACTCTTTCCAGGAGGAGAAAGACTGAGATGGGGGGGGGGCCCAAGACCCAGATGGTGATTCCCAATTGTAGGAATCATCGTCACGATGGTCGTTGGTTGCTTCTGTTTATATCATAACTGGGGACAGTGGTAGAAGAACAAGGAATTTGGCACATTGTGAGAAGAACCATGCCAGTCTTGCATGCTCCTAGATTTGGGGGGTGTAATCAAAGAGCTGTGTCACCTCCACAGTTGCACAATTGAGACTGCACAGCTGAATCAACAGGAGGTCAGTGTGAAGTACCTCAAGGTCATCGTTGTGACCATATAGGACAGGGTTGAACTGTCCCTGTGAGCTTCCAAGGCTGTACTGTAGGAGAGTAGAGAGCCCCATCTTTCTCCTGAGGAGCTCGTTAGTGGTTTGAACTGCTGACCTTCGATTTTGCAACCCAACGAATAACCACTATGTCACCAGGGTTCCTCTTGCTGTTCTCAAAAGTTGCCTATCCTCCTGGCCAGAATCCAGTTATGTCACCTCCCGAGCGTTCTGTAGCATGTGTTTCTATGGGAACACACCAACCATAGGAATTGAAGCATTCTCTGCAACAATGTGTCCAGCTTTCCCAGCTTGGTGTTTGTCAGTGACAAATGTGTCTCCTTCATGAAAAAGCAAAACAAAGTCAGATTTTTGCTTTTACTATCATCATCAATGCAAACTGTTGGGTAATGAGATAGTTGATAAGTGAGAGGAGGGATTAGCTCCATTTGCTATCGTATTGTAATGGGCAACATGAAGACACAGAAGGGGGTTTTGAGAGTACAGAGCCCTCTTGTCCCTGTCTCTTCCCTCTGACTCTAAGCTTCATAGTTTTGTTAAATATGTAAGTGCAGAACTGTCTGGAGTCTCCCAGCCCCACATCAAAGCCTAACATTTAACCACGGGGCTAAGCACAGTTTTCCTTTAAAAGAACCCCTGCGGTGCGATAGGGTCAGTGTGGGCCTGCTAACCATGAAGCCTGTGGCTCAAGCCAGCAGCCACTCTGTGGGAGAGAGTTGAGGCTGTCTTCTCCCAAATGATTTACACTCCTGGACGGATGATGTCAGGTTACTGTGATTTGAAATGCATTTGAGAGCAGGAGAGTAGGCGGGAGAAGAAGGGCATCTCCTTTTCAGGGTGAATGTGGAAGGCTATCAGTCTCAGATAACGCTCTTTGTAACTTCCTAACTCCCTGTGTTACGGGGCGGGGCGGGGGGGTGGTGAACCAAGAGCAACCTTTTATCAGCACTTTCAAGTTTAAGAATTAGAACCTTTTGTGGTCTTGTCCATTAGGAACAACAACATGTAATTAGTGATCTGTAAGGCAATGTTTCCCTTCAGAATACTAAGTGCCCCATCACCCTCTCCTCCTATTGACTCCACAGGGATCTTCGGAACCTAGTGATTGAAATGGTTTTATCTACAGACATGTCAGGTCACTTTCAGCAGATTAAGACGATACGCAACAGTCTGCAGCAGCCTGAAGGGTAGGTGACTTCCTTTTCCATTGATCACGTTCCCTGGGCTGGGCAAGAGGACCGGAGGTTTCTTTGCATGGATAATTTGAGCATAACCTTCATTGGGCAGGATCGACAGAGCCAAGACCATGTCCCTGATCCTGCATGCAGCAGATATCAGCCACCCAGCCAAATGCTGGCGTCTGCACCATCGCTGGACCATGGCCTTGATGGAGGAGTTTTTCCGACAGGTACCCTTCTATACATTGCCCAGAAGTGTTTGGAAGTCATGACTCTGTGTGTCTACTGTGCTCTGCAGAAACCTGGGCTTTTGACCTAGGCTCCCAGTTACAGAAATTATCAATGTATTCTTAACAGTTTAAGCAGAATGGATTCGCCTTGCAGATAAATGCATTAGACAGTGCTAGGAAGCAGGGCTGGTTCAGGGGTAGCACTGTCACCTTGTATGGCAGAGACCAGGGTTTGAACTGAGCAATGTGGCTCAAAGGGCCACCACCACTATTCTGTCTCCGGAGGCTTCTCTGGGCGGTATGCGTCAGCACAGGTTTCTGTGGAGTGTCCAGCCTGAAACGGACTAGGAAGAACCTGACACTCTACTACTGAAAACCTTGTGGGTCACAGTGACCTTGTCTGCAATCAGTCTTAGAGATGTTTCATGACGCATGGGGTTTGTTCCAATGTCATCCTGAGCTAGGCAGACTCCTCAACCCAGTAGGATGATAAATGTTTTCAAGAGCAGCGAGTCTTGGATCTCAGATTCAATGTTGGGGGAAGAAATAAGGCATTAGGGTTGTGGTCACCTGTCCGTAGGAGCCCCGGTGGTATAGTGGTTCTGAGTTGAGCTGTGATCTGCATGGTTGGCAGTTTGAAACCACCAGCAGCTCTGAGGGAGAAAGACTGCCCTTTCTACTCCCATGAACAGTTGAAGTTTCGGAAACCCATGGGGAGCGGGGGCGGGGTGTCGCTCTGAGTCAGTATTAATGATGGCAGTGAGAAAGAGAAGAAGAATTGTCTAAAATAGATGTTATTAAGAAGACTAAAAATTTGACAACTTAAAGAAATTTATAAATTCCTTGAAAAACAGAAATTACCAAAACCAACACAAGGAAAAAGAAAGAAAACCTATATTTATATGTACATCTGCTTAAGAAATTGAATCTGTGATAAAAAAAATCTTTCCATGAAGGAAACTTTAGGCTCAGGAGGTTTCACAGGTGAATTTTTAAAAACAGTTTAGGAAGAAATAATACTAATTTTTTTTTTGCAAATTCTCTGTCAAAATCTAGAGAAAAAAACATGTCGGCACAAATCTTATGACATGGAAATAAAACAATACAAAGAACATACTCATATCTCTCATGAGTCTAGATGGAAAAGTCCATAAAATATTAGTAAATGCAACAGTATATTAAAATAGTATGCTCTCATTCTGTGGACACTCTGGTGGTAGGTTACTCACTGAGCTGATAACCACAAGGTCAGTGGTTCAAATCTACCAGCTGCTCATCGGGTAAAAAGTAGTCTTCTGTACATGTTTAGCATCTTAGAGACACAACGGGTAGTTTTATCCAATCCTCTAGGGCCACTTTGAGTCAATGGAATTGACTAATGAAATAGTTGGCTTTTGTTTTAGATATCATGACCTGAGTTGTTTAAATACTCAAATAAGTTAATGTGATGCACTACACTAACAGAAAAAGAAAATAAATGTAGGGGGGGGAGGTGCCCATGATCATCTTGAAGGATAAGGAAAAAGTGTTAGCTAAGAAGAAAATAGTGACGAGAATATTTGGGGAGGGAAGATTAAAATGATTATTTTGTTTTAAGTTAAATCTCCTCGGGCCCTCTCTATTTTTTTCAATGCTGCCAGAGGTAGTATGTTGGTCTTGGGTGCCCTTGCGTTGATGCTGACTCATTGGGACCCTACATGACAGAACAGAGCAAACTGCCCCATTGGGTTTTCTCAAAAGGAGCCTTGGTGGCATAGTCGTTCTGCATTGAGTTGTGAACCACAGGGTCGGCAGTTTGAAACCACCAGCCACTCTGAGGGAGTAAAACAAGGTTTTCTACTCCCATAAAGAGTTAGAGTTTCAGAAGCCCACAGGAACAATTCTACCATGTGGTACAGGCTCACAGAGAGTTGGAATGAATTAGTGGCAATGAATGGGTGGTCTTTTTTGATTGTTTACAGAGCATATCACCAGGTGTCTGTCCCACCTAGCTGCAGGGTGAGCACGAGCCCCCAACTTCGGTAGACTCTGTACCTGAAGTCCTCCTAGAAGAAACTTACAGCATATTATTAGAAAATAGATTGTGTTCCTCTTAGTAATAAATATATATTTGGATAATGCATTCTCAGCCATGGATCAAACATCCACAAGACATAGACATAACACCAACAAAAAAAACTATTTCAAAAAAGTAGAGAAAAAAAACCTGTAGCTGTAAGCAAGGGTAACAATGGAACTATGTAAAAATTAAAGTCTATAGTTTTAGGAAGTGTCAAATTTCTGTAAAAAGTTGTTTTCTATAAGAGACACCCTTTTTCTATAATGATCATTACGTAGTTAAGAAATGTGGGTGGTTCTCATAGAATTTAGAGGGAATGATGGCCACATTCCTGAAATAAGCTGGACAAAGGTTAAACCACTTCACCATTTCCCTTTCCCCAAATAATCCCCGTAGAGAATGACTGCCTGGTCAACTCTATCCTTGGTCCTCCTGCTGCCCTAAGCCCATGGTTAATCACCGCTCTGAAAACCATTGATGGCTTGATGACTCTCCAAACGAGGAGGGGGACAGACCCAGAGGGAGGCCCATGTCCAAAGCTCAGACTTGAAAAACCTACGGGTCCAGAGCTACTCTGCACTCAGGGAATGGACCTGACAGGAACTAACGATGACAACGCCTCTGCCCAAAGGCTTCTTGCATGTTTGTTTTGGTCCCTTCTGTGACTAAACATGTAGGTTTTGGTGCAAGAGGTTTCTCAATATTTTTGTACTTTATTTTCTCATCTGATTCCTTTTTTTAAAACAAGACAAACTATTTTGTCCTCAGATCAATTGAAAAAAATTGTGTTCCATCACTGTAAATGATACCTTGTTGACGTTCACTGGAGCATTCACACTCCTGGAAGACAGTCCCTACCTCTGCCACAGCTGTTTAAAGGAGAACTCCCAGCCAGCTCCAAGGGATTCCGTTGCTCAGACAGGCGTGAGAAGCTATCAGATGGTAGCACAGACAGCTGCCTTGTTTCACTGCTGATGGGACTGGATTCTCTACCTCCCTGTCTGTACACTCATTCCCATGAAGATAATAGTATGCACCCAGGGGCAGGGATGAGTGGTGGTGTGGTTAAATAACCACTGGGAGCTATATTGCCCACAAACATGACCGGTCTCTTAGGTGGCTTGGGAAAGTTGTAGTCATGCTATCACCTGGTGGGGACAGGTATAACTGTGTCCTGACCAATCCTACCGCCAGAGCCCACGTGGGATGTTTGAGGGGGCTTCAAAATTCAGTGGGACAATGCCTTTGTTTAATTCAACTTTTCACAAACCTTTTGAAGCTCCCTCAGATGTGTCTCAGATAACTATATCAAAATTCATCTTACCTAAAAAATATACATTTTTCTCCTTGTATGCCTTCCGCAATAAATAGCATGGGAGCCATAGCTGACCACCCAAGGATTCACTATGGCCAGGAGGCAGGTGGGGCTCAGATATGCCTCCATGCCCCACCTTCCTTTATCTATTCATACACCACCCATTCTTTCCACACCATGCTCCATCTCTGCTGGGTTCTCTACTGGGAGGAGGCTCCGAGCTCCAACACTCTGCACATTTCGGTTCTTGTCCTGCTCGCAAGAAAGGTTTCAGGTGTTGGGCAAATTTCAGACAAGAGTCAGAGGAAATGTTTGAGCAGAAAGCGCAAACTTAATAAAGGGAGATGCTTCGGAAAAGAAACCCAAAGAGCCCTTAGCTAGTTTAAGAAACCCTGCCTCCCCACCCCCTGCCCACACACCCCCCCCCGAAAAGGTAAACCTTGCAATTTGCTCATGGAAGCCTTACTGCCACCAAAAGCTGAGCTTCTGGCAGGACTTCTGCTATTGGCTGGTCCTCTGTAGCACCTCTCCTCCTTTCAGATATACATGTCCCTGCAATCTAACAACCTAGCACCCCAGACTTCATGAGGTGCGCTTGTCTCAGACCCGAAACTCAGGAGTCTGTTCCTTCACTGTGGGAGTTGTGTGACCTTCTGATCTGTTCCATATGCCCTTGCAGTGGCCACACAGAATTCAAGACAACATTCGCCTTTAAGGGGGCTGATTGGGGGAGTTTGCAAGTTACCAGATTTAGGATCAGTCATTCGTCCACATTCTCAGCCAGCTCTTTGTGGTCCTCAGGCTGTCCGTCTTCCCGGACCAGCAAGTCCATCCATCTCTGCCTCTCGATCACCAAGTTTCGGTGAGGCTCCTCTGGCTCTGTCCCATTGCTCTCCGCCTCTGGTCTGTCTCCGTCACTTCAGAGAGAGATCTGGAACATGCTCTTCCCACGATCTTGGGCTTTCTCCCTGTCTGAGCTGATTCTTATGCCCAGAGGAAAGGCTTTGATGGAGGTGTGGTTTTTGTCTTTCAGCAGGCCACATTGCCAAGGAAAACAAAGGATGGGGACTAAGTCATACCCTCTAGAAGGGTCTAAAGATACATCCCACCTTAATCCTGTAACAGAAAATGCCTTCCAGAATGAGATTATAGCCCCAAGCAGAGTCCAGAATTATTACATCACATAAGGAATTACAGTTCAAATGAACTATATTTCAGGCTTTCTGTTACTGAGAACATAAAGTAGCTACCAAAAATTCAAAGCAGGAAATAATTTGCTCGGGAAAGGATAAATTAAGTGAACCTCTCCAGGGGAGAAACACAAGGCTTTCTACTGCCATCAAGAGTTGTGCTCTCAGAAACGCACAGGGGGAGTTGTACCCTGTCCTCTGGGTTTAATGAGTCAGAATTGACTCAATGGCAGTGAATTGAGATCAAGGCCCTTGTGTTGCTCATCTGCAAACGAAAGGCCTGGGAGGTGCTTCCCTTAAGACTGCAGCCAAGAGAATCCACTCTGCTCAGGAACACACGGCATGGCCCGGAGCTGGCCCTGGCGCAGCAGCCCCGGCTGCGTCTGGCTGCTGGAACTGCTGGCGGTGATCCTCAGTGTCCGCATGGGCATGAGAATGAAATGTAGCCTGCTCCTAGGCCAGCCCTGCCGTCAGTTTCTGGGCACATTTTTGTGACTCATATTTGAAAATAGATGGTCAGGCCTTTCTCATAAACAAACTTAATGAAGACTCTGTGTTGTTGGTAGTCCACACTTAGAGAGCATTGAGTCAGGACTGACTCCATGCTAGACACAGTGCTGAAACTTCACTGAGATGGTCTTCATATCTGGAAGACCTATTCGGCAGATAACTAGCCTTTGTTTCTAAGATGAGAAATCTGAGATCGCAAAGGTAAGTAACAGATGAGGAGAATACATGTCAACCGGGGCAGTGGGCGATATGGCAAAGTAACAGAGAGAGCCCATTGGACAGCCACGATGTAGCCCTGAGTCTTCTGACTTCAAAGCACAAGGCCAGGAAGAGATATTCATTCTGAGTGGAACTGATGTTACTCTCTAGAAACTGGAAGGGCTGTCCGTCGCTGAGAGATGTTGAAGCCATTCTGTTTCTGTGTTCTCTCTCGAACCATGCCCTGGTGGGGTATTTCTGTCTGTGCTCACTTTGTCTGTTTCCAGAACAATTGTGATCCCAAACTTTCTTCCTGTAATCCTCATGATCAGAGGTGTAGCTTGGAGGGAATGCACTGAAAAAAATTAATAATTTTTTTTAATTTTAAAATTTCATGCGACATTGTAATGAATCTGACAAAACGATCTCAGAGAACCAAAGTGGGAGGAAGTTGGCAGGGTCTTTGGCCCGGCAATTATCTGAGCTCCCCCACCTAGTGCAGCCCTTTGTTTTTGTTAGCTGACTTTGGAAGCTGACCTGGGCCCTAGGTTCCACATTGAGGGCAGGCCAGTGTACAGCATCAAAGTCTACAACCAGTAGTTCAGGAGAAGATAGGGCCCAAAGGTTTTTTTCAAATGGTCAAAGACGTGAAGTGAGCAGGATTGAAGTATGGTCTCTCTTTAGGGAGTATATCCTTTCAGGCAGAGGGGCAAAGCAGAGTTTGAGTAACCTGGTGGTTAGGAAGACATTTTGCCCAGAGCACTCACTCTGCTTTATGAGCTGGAACCTGGTTAGTTCCTAGGATGTTCAACCCGAGCACAAGTGGAATTCTGACATGCATGTGCTCAACTGATCACCTTTAGATCAGACCGAAGAATAATGCTCATTGACGTTTTAATGTTCTCAGAGGAGACATTCAAGTAGAAGAACGCTGAAGATATTACTCATAACTTGTCACTGGAAAGGCATTAACACCTGGCTAATGAGTAGAAGGATATTTCAAAACACATACAGAAACTTTTAGCTAAAAAAATCCCAAACAATCTGATCATGAAAAATCTTGATCCTGCAGATCTGCTGAAGTATTTGGCATGTGGACAAATAAAAGTCAGAGGAGAGCAGGGCTGTCAGTGACATGCCAAATGACACGCTGAGGTGCTGCTAATCTCCCCCAGATGCTCAAAAGTCTCTACAGCCAGAGCATTGTCATCCCCAAGTTGAGTCCCACAATCAGCATTGTCATCCCCAAGTTGAGTCCCACAATCAGCATTGTCATCCCCAAGTTGAGTCCCACAATCAGCATTGTCATCCCCAAGTTGAGTCCCACAATCAGCATTGTCATCCCCAAGTTGAGTCCCACAATCAGCATTGTCATCCCCAAGTTGAGTCCCACAATCAGCATTGTCATCCCCAAGTTGAGTCCCACAATCAATCAGCATTGTCATCCCCAAGTTGAGTCCCACAATCAATCAGCATTGTCATCCCCAAGTTGAGTCCCACAATGGTTGCCTGGTTGGTTGTTGCCTCCATTATTGTCTCCTAAAGGAGAACTCAATGAAAAAAAAAGTGATATACTTGACTTAAAGTTTTTGGTTTGATGAATATTTTTTCAAAGTTACCTATGGCCATTAAGAAATGATGAGGGGGCTTTTTGAAGCTCTTGTCTTTTTCTGTACGTTGTCTGAGTTTCTCTCATTCAAATCTGTACTAACGCACGTTCCTTTCCCCAGGGAGATAAAGAAGCTGAATTAGGGCTTCCTTTTTCCCCGCTTTGTGATCGGAAGTCGACGATGGTGGCACAGTCACAAATAGGTAATGCTAAGGACTGGTGGTTGTGGACATGGGCCTGACAGGCACATGGTCAGTGTCCTCACTACGCTGTCGAAAGGGGTAACTTCTGTGAAAACCTCCCTTTAGACTGACCTGATTGAATGCCAAGTGACGAGGTGCTTGAAACATGGTCTCACCAAAAAAGTTCACTAAAATAGCTCTAGGACATGCACTTAGTCTTGGTGCACAGGGTTTTTTGTTGTTTTGTTGCTGGCTATTGTCCGGAATGCCTCCCTTCAATAGAGTACATCTCAATGAAAACATTAATATACCAGTTCTGTTTGCTTAGTATGCTAAATTTCATACTTTTAAAACAACAAAAAAAGATTGTCTGAAGAGGTGTGTGGTGTGGTTCGTGGGTTAAGTCTCGGGCTGCTCACACAAAGGTGGGCAGTTTGAATCCATCGGCTGCTCCATGGGACAAAGTTGAGGGAATCTGCCTCCAGAGAGATGGTCAGCCTAGAAGCCCCAAGAACCAGTTCGCTTCCGCCCCATAGAGAGTCTGAGAGGATCTGCCCTATAGAGTCGAGTCGGCCTCTACACAATGGCAGTGCGTTCATTCAAACAGATGTGCCAACAGAGGAACACTTATCCAATGCTCTTGTGCTCAGCCATTTTAATTCCTATCATCTCTAATTGCAATGTTGCTACAACATCTTCTTGTTAGCCTGCCCCTTCAAAGGTGTATGACAGTGACCTGTAAGGCAGCGTTGTCACTACCCAGTGGCGCCATCCATACACAAAGGACCCTCACAGGACCTGCAGCCATCAACTCTCAGAAGCCTTCTTCCTTTGACATCTCCTCCTTCCCACCCAAGCGCCAAAAGCAGGTTTTCTAGAGAACCCAACACAGGTGCTCTTCATTGGTTAGCAGATGTGAAGATGTCAGTCCAGTTTCAGACCTCACCTGGCGGGCTGGTAGGGATCTCTGTTCGGAGGTTTGCTGCGGCTCGGAGGAGATGCCCCACGTGGCAGCTCACCCAGCCCAGGCATGTAAGCCGCAGTTGGGGCTTGAAATAGCACCCTCCTGGTGGCTAATTAGATTGCCTTGACTTGCAAGCATTAAATATGACCTAAAACTACCACCTCCCCTTTTGTTTTTAATTTAAAATATGGCTTAACATATACTCTGGCTGATCCAGCAACCTGAAACCTGAATTACTGTTATCCTGTGGACGAGAAGCCCCATTGTGCCCTTTCCTGTTCCCCATCACCTCAAAAGCCTCCTTCCAGGGATTTTCCTGTGTTTCTGAGGGAGTCCATGGCTCCCTTTGGCCTTTTGGGCGACAGGCACTTGGTGGTAAGCACCCATCCATGTCTGGTCCCAGGGGAGGTTACGGTGTATGCAGAACTTGGGGACAGGCTGTTTTCTCCCCTTCCCCCTTAACAGTGGCTGGCAAGTGCTTCCTGAAGGACCAATCCCCGTTCTCCCTGTGTGTCATTTCAATCCGGATGAGTACTTTCTATTCAGTCTTGACGGCCCAGAGTGTTGGGATTAATGTTGCTCCCCGAGATGTTACGGTTCCCTTTGCTGATTTGATGGAGCACGCCCACACACTGCAAACTAACACTTTACATGCAGAGAATAATAAGCAGCAATTTGAAACAATCTGAAATATTAACCCATTGGCAGAAAGCTCTGATTAGTACAGGAAGAGGGAAAAATGACAAAGATGAACTCTGTTCTTTGAGAAAAACTTGACTGTCTTTCTTTGGTGCTTAAAGCTGTTCTATTGGTGGTCAACAATGAATGTCCAGAGCAAGGGGAGGCCTTGTAGAAAGTGGAACGATCCCTCACTGGGAGAGAAGGATATAGTCCCTTTCCTTAGATCTAAGTGTGTTGTCAAGAATAGAATGCCCAGATGGCTGGATAGGAAATGACAAAGACATACTTGAAGATTGTTTTGCAACATTTCTAAAGATTGTGTTATTTAATGCATCATCAATCAAGGGGTATGTTGATGCTTGCTCTCCCAGAAGCATTCGTCTCTTCACTGTTACTGGAATTCGCACCATTTGAACTTATTTTCTCTTGCTTTTGTAGGTTTCATTGATTTCATAGTAGAGCCAACGTTTTCTCTCTTGACGGACTCAACGGAGAAAATTGTTATTCCTCTTATAGAGGAAGCCTCAAAAGCTGAAAATTCTTCCTTTAGAGATACCAGGTTTGATATTGTTCTGTCATTATTTTCCCTTCGAGATGTTTAATAACCTTTTCTCTATTTTTTTTATAATTTCTTCAATCTTGGCAGCATATTCTTGGAGAACTATTGAATAGTATTGCCATCTAGTGGCCACATATTACATTGCAGCTACCTCTGAAAATTCCCCACTACCAAATAGAATTCAGTGTGTGGCATGGTGGATTACGAGTTGAGCTGCTAGCAGCAAGGTTATCAGTTCAAACCCACCAGCTGATCCTCGGTAGAAAGATGCAGCTTTCTGCTCCCACACACAGAGAAAAGAATGTATAGAGCCTGGAAACCCATAGAAGTATTTTCACTCTGCCCTAGAGGTCGGTCATGGGGCAAAACAGACTCCAGGAGAGTGTTTTTGACCAACGGTGAGGACAGCACGGGATTGGGCAGTGTCCCATCCTGTAGTACATAGGGTCACTAAGATTCAGAGGTGCCCGAACAGCACCTAACAACCACCACCCAAAACACTAAAGTGTTAAGACGCTGAAGTGGCATTTAGTACTGTGGAAGATACAATTAATATCAATTTAATTGACCCGTTTTGTATTGTGTCCGGGCTATAGTAACAATATATGGAGTTGTAAAAAACTAACAAAAAATCACCAATTCACAACCCACTTGTCCATCAAGTAAGATGCCTGTATCTGAGTCAGCTTCTTAACAATGCAAGTCATCCAACAAACGAATACGATATATAACGGTAGCGCCCAATAGACACAGAGCACACGGTATTTCAGACGAGTGTCTGAATTGCTCCATGTGGTAACGCATCGGGAGCATCGCCGAAAACGCCCACAACGATGCTACATGGTCGCCAGTCTGGTTGTGCAGCGGCGCCACCTGAGACCCCATAAAGAGTGCCGATGAGGAAACGGGATGTGCTAGCTTAGAGAGGCCCTCGGGATGCTGCCTGGGGAGGAACTGGCTTCTGGGGAGTCCCGAGCTGGAGCACTGCCACTTGCGGAGGGCCCAGGGGGACCGTAGCTCAGCATCAGGCCGACGGACTTCTCCGGCGTTGTGCACCAGCCTTGTCCCCGTTCTGTTCTCTTCCGCCGTGTCCGGATCTCCGTGGTTTTCCACTTGGTTTGTTCTGTTGTTGTTGTTAGTACAAGTCCCAAGGAGGGGACGAAAGCTGTGGATCCGAGGAAAGCAGCCCACGTGAAAAGCAGCGTGAACGACGGGCCCTACTCCTCGGACTCCTCCCTGGCCGCCGTGGACCTGAAGCGCTTCAAGCACAACCTGGTGGACATCATCCAGCAGAACAAGGAGCGCTGGAAGGAGCTGGCGGCCCAAGGTAGGCTGTGGGCGGGCGGGCCGGTTCTGCCGCCTCTGCGGTCACAGCAGGTCTAAAGGACAGGTGTCCTTTATGATAAGGAGTGATAAGGAGCGTTTGGCCCTATTGTGAGTCGTCCAGGC
Organism: Tenrec ecaudatus; assembly: GCF_050624435.1. NCBI lineage: Eukaryota > Metazoa > Chordata > Mammalia > Afrosoricida > Tenrecidae > Tenrec > Tenrec ecaudatus. The sequence goes on from NC_134542.1 coordinate 56,185,318, forward strand.
CAGGAGAGCCTGGCGCATCTTATAAAAGACTGCAGTTCAGGCCGGGCCCTCTTGGCTGCAGAGGCCTGTGTTGGGGCCACAGGGGATATGCTACCAAGGATGGGACAAGACAAACTGGGACCCACTGCATTGGGCTGCGTTGTCGCATGGTTATTCACCTTTGTCCAGAGATTTGCATTGCACTGAGAACACAGCACTCGGTGCGATAGACTCAGCCGCGGGATCGTTTGTCTTTCAGTGTGCTGTGCTACATACTCGACAGGGGGTTTCACTCAGGATTTGCAGAATCTGCATCTGACCACTAAAAAAAATCCCATAGGAATCTAGTTAGATCTGTTTCTGACGTCTCTGCTGGGTCCCACGCCTCTGTCATTCCATTGTGGCGTGAGAAGAGGAGCGTCCTTAGCTTCCCTGCAGGCAGCGAGCTTCCAATGACCGGCTGCCCCAGCCTCCTGCTCCTGCTCCTCCTCCCCTGCAAGCCCTGCACAGATGGCAGTGTTTCCCATTACCCCAGTACCCGGAGGTGGGGCTGGGGAGTGTCATTATGGCAACTTCCGCCAGGATTCTCCTCCATATATCTGCAAAGCTTACTCCTGCTTGGTCGGCAGGTCTCACCTTTGGAGGTTTAATTGGAAAAGCACAGCACTCCACCACTCATTTAGCTTCATTCTCCTTGGACCTTCGGAAGTATAGGCAATGATCCTTCCCATTTTCCAGATAAGGAAATCCAGGGAGAGAGCAGTTATATGACTTCCACGCATTGAGGAGATCGCCAGCAAAAATTCTGGGGGTGGCTGCTTAGCATTCTGGAAGTGCGCACATGAGAAGTAACAAGGAGGGCACCGAGGCGGGGGAAATTGGTCCACCGGTGAATGCAGTCACTGAGAATGAGTCACGTGGTGCCATATCGTCATTGTTGCCAATAGGAAAGATGCTGAAGTGGGGATGAGGGTACAAGTGCAGTTATTTGAACAGAGCATTCACAGGATTACTCTGGGTACAGAAATGAAGGTAGTCTTTTATTTTGGAGACAAAGATGGAAACGAGAAGGCCAAAGCAAGACCATTGTTCCTCACACAGTAGACGGACAATGAGAAGTTAGAACTTGTAGTAGGGGTGGAAGAAGAGAGAAGTATATAAACGCTGGATAAAAGTGGTGGCCTGAACCGGTGTGTATGAATGGAGCAGGAGTAGGCCGGGGGTGGTGGGGGGATAGATACTAAATTTAAGACATATTCTGAAAGTCGAGCTGATTTGTTTATAGATCAAATCTTGGGTATAAAATATAAAAGGGGGTCCTATTGGTTGTGCTACACATCGAGCTGCAAAACACAAAATCAGCAGTTCGAACTCTGCAGTTGCCATATAGCAGAAAGACCAGGCTGTCTGCTCCCATCAAGATTTAAAGCCTGAGAAACCCAAAGGGACATCTGCCCTGAAGTGTTTCTATGAAGCTACGTGGCAGTGAGTGTGTGTTTTCTTTTATTTTATTGCCTATGTAGATACATTAGGAGCCCTGCCTGGTGCCGTAGTGGGTATACCCAGGGCTGCAAACCACAAGGTCAGCTGTTCTATACCTCCAGCCTCTCCGAGGTATAAAACAGAGGCTTTTATTCCTGTAAAGAGTTATATCTTAGAAATCCCCAAGGCAGTTCTAACCTGTCCTATATGTTGCTAAGAGTCGGCATGATATTCCTCTTGCTGGAGCTATTCCCGGCATAGCAAATCATATGATTTTCTGATTCAAAATGGCCAATCCTAGTCCATTTCAGCTCAATAATACATAGGCTATCAATCTTCATGTTTGACCACTTCTAATTTTCCGAAATCCATACTTTGCACTTTCCAAGTTCTGATCATTGGCAAGAGTTTTGTAGCTGTTTCTCTTTATCTCGAGCCTTGCTTCATCAGCAAAGGAAGATCCTGAAGCCTCCACTCCCACCGCCTTTCCCAGACTCCCATCACCATGGTCAGCTCCTCTCCAAGGAGCCGGCTCCTCTTCAGTCACATCGCAGTGCCCTCGGGCCCATCTGCTGGCAGTATCTCTGAAAACGTGCCGCTTCCTTTGTTTAAGTTTTCGGTACTTTGACAATGCTTTGAAGTTGTGCATAAGTTTTTCAGCAGCTTCTTGCTCTGAAGTGGGGAACTAAGTCCTTCTCGGTTGTCTGTTAGTCTGGAAGCTCCACTAAAGCCTGTGCCCTTGGGGTGATTCTGCTGGCAATGAAATATCAGGGACATGGCTTCCAGCACCACAGCAACACACAAGCCACCACAGTGTGACACACTGACAGACAAGTGGTGGACTCTGGCTACCCTATTCTGCTCATTGTGATTGGATCATATCTGCCCACCTTGAAGGAAGTCTAATCAATACACGTACCAAATATATTATATTTTATCTATATCAAATATTTTTAACTATATCATGTATGCATAGATCAAATACAATTATCATTCTACTTTATGCACCAAGCACAAAAGCTAGTGATGAAGAAATTGAAGAATTCTACAAAGACTTCAGTCAGAAATGGATCAACATGCAGTCAGGATGCATTCGTAGTTTTTGGTGATTGGAATGCAAAAGTTGAAGACAAGGGGGAAAGAACAGTAGCTGGGAAAAAATGGACTTGGTGATAGACATGAAACTGGAGACTGCATGATAGACTCACAAACCCAATGAGTTGTTCATAGCAAATACCTTTTGTCAACAACACGAAAAGCAGCTCTATATGTGTACTTCCCCAGAGTCAATATTCCAGATAATCAAATTGACTACATCTGTGGGAGGACACATGGAGAAGCTCAATATCAGCAGCCAAAACCAGACCAGGGGCCAATTAGGGAACAGATCATCAATTGCTCATATGCAAGTTCAGGATGAAGCTGAAGAAAATTAAAGTAAGTCCACCAGAGCCAAAATATGACCTTGGGTCTATCCCACCCAAACTTCAAGGACAGGCATTGAACAGTAATAACAGAAGACCTGATGAGCTGTGGGAGGGCATCAAGATCATCATTCATGGAGAAAGCAAAGGTCATTAAAAAGACGGGAAAGTTGGGGGGAGGAAGCATCCAGGATCTGGGGCTCCCCCAACTACCATGATCTGAATTCTACCTTGCAGGGCTGGATAGGGCAGAGGTTGTACACTGGTACTTATGAGGGCTGGAGGCACAGGGAATCCAGGGTGGATGATACCTTCAGGACCAAGGGTGTGAGGGGCGATGCTGAGAGAGTGGAGGGTGAGTAGGTTGGAAAGGGGGAACTGATTACAAGGATCCACATGTGACCTCCTCCCTGGGAGAGGGACGGCAGAGAAAGGGGGCGGGGAGACTCCAGATAGGGCAAGATATGACAAAATAACAATGTATAAATTACCAAAGGCTCATGAGGGAGGGGGGAGCGGGGAGGGAGGGGAAAAAAAGAGGACCTGATGCAAAGGGCTTAAGTGGAGAGCAAATGCTTTGAGAATTATTGGGGCAGGGAATGTATGGATGTGCTTTATACAATTGATGTATGTATATGTATGGATTGTGATAAGAGTTGTATAAGTCCCTAATAAAATGTAAAAAAAGAAAAGAGGAGAAAAAAAGAAAATGATTAGGGCAAAGAATGTACAGATGTGCTTTATACAATTGATATATATATATATATGTATGGACTGTGATAAGAGTTGTATGAGCCCCTAATAAATTGTTTTTAAAAAAAAGACGGGAAAGAAAGAAAAAAGTCTAAGTGAATGTCAGAAGAGACTCTGAAACTTACTATTAACAGTACAGTCGTTAAAGAAAATGGAAGAAAGAATGAAGTCAGGGAGCTGAGTAGAAAATTTCAAAAGGCAGCTCTGGAGGACCAAGCCGAATATTATAATGAAATGTGAAAGTAAACAAGTGGAATTAGAAAATCAAAAGGGAAGAGCACGCTCAACATATGTGAAACTAAAAGAACTCAAGAAAAAATACAAGCCTCAAACTGCAATTCTGAAATATTCTAGAGGCAAAATATAGAATGATGGAGGCAGCGCCAAGAGGAGCTGGACTCCCCAGACTCACGGCACCAACAGGATTAGCTGACACGTCACCATCTCGGGAGGCAACACGCCACCAAGAACCAGTGGTGCTGAAGGAAGAAGTTCAAGTTGCACTGGATGCATAGCCCAAAACAAGGCTCCAGGATTTGACGGAACACCATTGAAATGTGTCCAGAAGCTGAAGAAGCACTGGGAGAACTCACTTGCCCAAGCCAGGGAATTTGAAAGACAACCAGCTGCCCCACTGACCAGACGAGATCCATATTTGTGCCCATTCAAAGGAATGTGACCCCAAAGAATGCTTGGATTATACAATGATATCATTGTATAACCGCTGCGAGTAAAATTTTGCCTAAGACAATTCGACAACAGTTGCATCAGTAAATTGAAAGAGAATTGCCAGAAGCTCCCCCAGATTCAGAAGAGGACATAGAACAAGAATGTGTTAGGCTGACTAGGGAAACAAATCCAGGGACACTCATATATGTATAAGAGCGAGCTTTCTATCAAAGAGCAACTGTATATTAAGAAAACATCCAAGCCCAGCCTAGATCAAGTCCATAAATCCTGTGTTAGCCCATATGTCTGATACTAGTTTACAAATTCCTCTTCAGACTCATACAGCGCAGGCAATGATATTAAATGCAGGGGTTTCACAGGCTGGTGGGTGGAAAGTCCTGTGGATCCAAGGGCAGTGGACGCATCTCAGGAGCTCTGATTGCCATCAGCGTGGTTCCATGTATCTTGTCAACAGGGCTGTGTAGCAGCGAGGAAAAGAGTTCCCAGAATCCTCATGAGAAGGCCATGCCAACAAGGAGGGATCAACAGGCTGTGACCTGATTGACAGACTGAACTGCACCCCTTCATTCTTTGATCAAGTTAACATAAACTTGTGTAACTACCACAGATATAATTGCTGATGTTAGCTGGATCTTGACTCAAAGCAGAGAATACTAGAAAGATGTTTTATTTGTGTTTCATTGACTGTTCAAAGGCATTCCATTGTGTGGATCCTAATAAATTGAATTGTCTTGAGGAGACTGGGAATTCCAGAGCACTCCATTATGTTCATGGGGAACTTGTACATGGATCAAGAGGCAGCTGTGGGAACAGAACATGGGAATACTGCATGGTTTAAAATCAAGGAAGGTGCAGGACAGGGTAGTGTTCTCTCATCGTACTTGTTCAATCTGTATACTGAGCAAATCATCAGACAAAGTGGATTATTTGAAGTGCAGCATCAGTATTGGAGGAAGGCGTATTAGCAACGTGAGATAGGCAAACGACACAATCTTGCTTGCTGCAAGTGAGGAGGAATTAAAGTACTTGCTGATGAAGATCAAGGACTGTAGCCTAAGGAGGGCGAAAATCCTCACAACTGAACCAAAAGCTAACATCATGACAAATGAAGGAAAGGGCAGAAGTTGTCAAGGATTGTGTCTTGCTTGGATCCACAATCCATGCTCATGGAAGCAGCAGTCAATGGATCAGAAGATGTGCAGCGTATTTAAAGATGCTGCACACATGCTCACCTCTTTAGAGTATTCTAGAGCAAGGATGTCACGTTGAGGACTAAGGTGGACCTGACCCAAGCCATGGTCTTCTCCCCTGCCTCATGTGCATGTGGAAGTTGGACATTGAATAAGAGACTGAAGGAGGACAGGTGCAGAACAATATTGAACGTACCATGGACTGCTAAAAGGGCAAGCCAGTCTGCATTGCCAGAAGTAAGGCCAGACTGCTCCTTAGAGGCAAAGATGTCAATTTTGTCTTAAATACTTTGGACATATTGTCAGGAGAGACCAATCCCTGTGGAAGAATATCATGATTGGCAGGCGCAGCAAAAAAAGAGGAAGGCCCTTGATGAGATGGACTGACACCGCGGCTGCATCAATGTGCTCAGGCATGGGGACAATTGTGAGGATGGCGCAGGGCCATGCAGTGTTTCCTTCTGTTGTGCATAGGGTCTCTATACGTCTTTTAGTCACCTTGATGGCATCTAACAACAAGAGATGTATACAGTAAAGCCTACAAACTTGAGAGACAGTGAGTTAAGAGTTGGACTGCTTACCACAGGGTTCAAACAAGGTCAGTGGTTCAAACACACCCGTTTCTTCTGAGGAGAAATATGAGGCTGTGTGCTGGCATAAAGGTTTACAATCTAGAAACCCTGATATAGGTTCCCTATGGTTCTAAATCACCTTGACATCAGTAAGATGATTTGTCAGATACTTGTCAGAGAAAGAAAATTCAAAATTTCCTCAATTATAATAGAAAAGTAGTAAGACTGCATCCTACCAAAGGTGGAAAAGCTTTTGAGTCTAAGACATAAGATGCTCTGGCTCTGACAGATTTCACTGCTTGGATCTTTCACAGCGGCTTGACGCGTGTCAGAATGCGTACACGCGCTCAATGCAAGCAGCGGTGAAAGTGGGGCCATAAACTGCTGTGTTGATGTCATAGAACAACACAAACGACTAAGAGTCTTCCACGGGGAGCAATGGCACAATATGGAGAAGGTGCTAAATGTAGGAAGAAAAAATCCACAAGAAATGTGCAAGCCTGAAAAAAGGGCACACGCACGCACGCACACACAAATATGAAACACTGCCATCGAGTCGATTCTGACTCTTAGTTACTCTTCAGGCATCCTGGTAGCATAGTGGGCTAAGTGATGGGCTTCTAACCACACGGTCAGCAGTTTGAAACCAATAGCCATTCCAGGAGGAAAATGAGACTTTCTACTCCTGTACTGAGTTAAAGATTCAGACGCCCACAGGGACCGTTCTACTCTGTCCTACAGGGTCACTATGAGTCAGAATTGACTCCGCGGCAGCAAATGGTGAAACAATGTTTTGGAACAGTCATGTGACAGAACAGAAGAGTGGCATTCAGATGACCCAGGGGGAAAGATGGAGCTTTTATTGATTAATAGTTAATATTTCATTTCTTAGATTGGATGGTAGACACACAGACATTAATTTTATAATTATTTTTCCATGGATATGGGCATTATATACAGGCTTCCAAATAATTTGTATGTCTGGAATTTTTTATAATTAAATTTCATAACTACATAGAAGAAAATGTAATCTGCTACAAAAATGTTTCTTTGTCACCAATTTTAAAGTCAGTCTGTCTCAGATATTATGATTGTGATTCTTAATTGTCATCACTCCCAGTATTAAAGTATCCTAAAAAGAAATGATCTTTATTAGAACTACATTGGGAATAAGGCATATGATGTTTAGAGCTTTGGGAAATCAATTCAGCCTCCGGGCTTTGAACAGAACCGCAGGTGTGTGGTCACAATCATATTGGCTGAGTAACTGTATTTCATAGGAATTGAGAACGCACCCCAGTAATCCTAGATCCGTGAGAAGACTCTTGGCCGCAGGCTACAAAACTCCCGTGCCAGCAGCTGGATCAGACCTCGTGAGAGGAGAGGGTCTTCCTTCAAAGATCCATCTGGTAAAGATCTGGAAACAGGTCTTTTTGGAACTTTGAGGGGGGGCGGAAACGTAAACTTCCCTCCACCCCAAGCTGTTTGCGTTTTTTTTTTTTGTTTGTTTAGAGTGGGAGAAAGTTTAATCAGCCCTCTGACAGTCAAGTCTTTGTTCAGTCTAAACGCTTCCCTTCTAGGGAGGCAGACGAGGGGGAAAGATGCAGAGTGGCCCTCCTCATCTCTTGTCTATTACAAAACCTCAGACAAGACACAGCCTTTTTAACTTCAGCAATGTGATGACGAGGGTAATATTCTTGTTCTCCTGTTCTGATGTTGCTCTCTTATTTTCATAGCTCAGCCTGCTGACGGGATAAATATGGTGAAGGCATAAAGTTTTGAGACACACCTTTACTGATTTTAAACGACACAGCATCCTCTAGTTCTGATCAAATCGCTGTCCTTGGTCAATGTACAGGTTCTACATGAGCACAATTAAATGTTCTAGAGTTCCTATTCTTTACAATGTTTTCTATCTATCTATATCTATCTATATCTATCTATCTATCTATCTATCTATCTATCTATCTATCTATCTATCTATCATCAATCATGATCCACAGCGACTACTAGAGAAAAGCTAATGACGTTCATGGAAACCTCACATCCTGAGCATCAGTCTGGAATGGAGCTCAATACATGTCTTACTGCACGGGCTTATTTTCCTTGACTCCTGCCCAGGCAGTCACTTCTGCCTTCTAGTGACCTTGTCAGGCCATGAATTTACTGTCCCTTAAGTTTCCTGTCTAATTGTTCCAACAGGGATTATCCATTCGATCCAATATAGATACTTCTTAAAGGAACATAATGCTCAAGGCAGACATTTTTATTAGTTAGTCTCAACTGTTTTTTGGTCTAACTTCATTTTTCACCTCAAAGATGAGGACTCCCTGGTAACCGAGAATAACATTTCAAATTGCACCTTACCATTCCCCTTTGCCCCCCTTCTTACCCTACTCTGCTTTCTCCTCGCACTTGTAGGCTATAAGCAATGGGTTTATGATGCAAGGATGCATGCTTTTTATTGCATGTGTCCCAACCCCTCAACCTGAAATAAGGTTCCTGAGAATAAAGATGTTTGTTTGGATCACTGATCTAGCCAAGCTTCAAGAAGAGCTATTAGCACAAAATAAGAGCTCACACAATTGTTCTACATCCAAAGAAAGAGGGAAGGGGGAAAAGGAGCAGGAAGAAAAAACTAAGAAAGAAAGGAGAGGGGTGTGAGGGTGGGGAGGAAGACCAAGAAACACGACACTGCCGTTCCCTGCAAAGTCTCACTGTAGCCTTCCTTCTCTGCTCACTTCTTTCCCTCTTCTTCCCACGAATCTATTACTACCCTGAATTTCATGAGGATGCTTTTTACTATGGCTCTTCTAGTTGTAACTTTAAATAATGAAGCAATACGTGGTTTAGTTGTACATATTCTTAAAGCGTGGTATAAATTAAATCATGCTCTCTATATTCTTCTGTGAATTGCTTTTAGCGGAACACCATGTGGTTGATGTTATATCCATGTTGACACAAATAGCTATTGTTCTTTTAAATAAAATATCACCTAGTAATAGCTGAGTCCATAGGTCAGATACACAAATAATGTGAGTTTCATTATGTTTCTGTGACCCAACACTTTTTCCCTGAAGTCACAATTTTGCCTGTTTTGAAGAAAACACAAGCTTGCCATTCAAATGTTGTAAGTGGATCAGGTTAAGGATCGGGCGCAGTTGGCTGACCTGTCTCTTTTTCTTCTTTTGGTGGCATCAAAATCTCAGGGGACTAACATGACATGAATTTGGTCTAAGCATCTGGTCCTCCCTTAACCTCTGCCCTGCTGGGATCTCTGAGATATGCATGCTTCCATCTGCTTCTGACTGTTAGCGCCTCAGTCACTGGCACCTGACCTCTTGTTTCTATAGTAACAAGCACCCAAACCCTGCTCTCCCCATGGGGCTTAGTCTCTTTCTCTGCCCTTTTCTCATAATACAGAGAAGAGGCTCCTCATTTACATCACAAGGAGCAGTCAACCCCACCCTGAACTGGACAGAAAACTGTAGGTCTCTCTCAGGTTCTTCCTTGCTTTGATATTTCACAATGCTGCTTCTACTCCATCCTTTAAGGAGGCCTCATGGTGCAGTGGCTAAGCATTCAACAACTAACGGAAAGGCTGGCAATTTGACCCACTCTGAGAGAAGATGTGCAGTCTGCTTCTGTAAAGATGCCAGCCTTGGAAACCCGATGAAGCACTTCTCCTTGGTTCCCAGAGGGTTGCTGTGAGTTGATACCTACTCCACAGCCGTGGGTGTGGGCTCTTCCTCAGAGACATGCTCAGAGTGAGGTCTCTTCTGTCCTTGAATCCCTAAATTTGCCTTGGGACGTTTTCATACTGTCTCCCTCTTGGAAATATAATGAAGGCAGAGTCCCACAGAACTATGATCATCCAATTTTTCTGTATCTTCCAACTTTTCCGACTCATTTTCTTTTTCATTCCATAAAATAAAAACTTGTAAAAAGTTGCCTTTGGGCCAATTCCCACTTACGTTTGTCAGAGTCTAACTGCTCCATGGGCGTTTCAAGGCTGAATTTTTACAAGTAGACTTCCTGCCTTTCTCCCAAGAGAGTCTTAGCTGACAACCAAAAGGCAGTGTTCACCAGAGGCCCCTCAGAAGAAAGGCATGGCGATCCACTTCGGAAAACTGGGATCGCAAAAATCCCAGGGGAAAGCATTCAAACCAGGACACCCATGCGCTTTCCAGGAATCAGGATTTTCATGGAAGCCACTGTTTTGTTTATTTTCTTCCATCTGGGCACGTCGCCCCGGAGCGGTAGGGAATTGAGCCTGTCGCTGCTCCAGTGGGTGCGCCCTGTTGCTCACTCCGTGCTTCAGCAAGCAAACCTTGGCTCTGCGTGCGCGGGATAAAGCGACTTTCAGTGTGATCTGGAAGTAGGAGAAGGAAAGGATAGGTTGATAAAGTATTTATCCAAGGATCATTGTCTCCTACATTGATGGTGGCCCTAGGTTTAAAGAATTTATATTTCTCTTTCAGGGTACCATGGTATAAAATATTGTGTTGACTTGCCAGAATGGGCTAACATAAGCAGTCCAGTGAATAGTAGTTCACAATTCTATCAAATCAATAAGCCTTGCTGGTTGTTTTAGGAGAGAAATTAAAAATTAAGTGTAATTGTTAAATGGACTCTTTATTTAAAACAATCTTATCCAATTAATGTGTCCGTTATTTTATACCACTTAGCAAGGGAAAAAGATTTGAGGCTCATATTTCTGTTTCATTCAAAAGTCATAAAACCAATGAACTGGATCATGTTATAGAAATTGAATATAAAAATTTAAATCCTTTGAGGTTTACCAGTCTTGCTAATCATGCTATAAGAGTGTATCTGCTTCAGAGGGAAACTCAGCAGGGATGGGGGAGACATGTTTGATGCTAGAAATATCTGTATTAGAAAAAAAAGCTTAAACTTCTCTCTATGGTACGGTTTAGGGCAATCTTGAGGCTTGTTATAATTTCAGTTTAATTTCCCTAAAAGCCAATTGTAATATTTCAGCACTGTGTAACAGGGCAAAAGTGATGGGCTTCCAGTCACAGATTCTCATCATTTAACTTAAGGGACTTTGGAAACAAATTTTTTTAAAGCTAGAGCCTCACGTTCTTCTCCACTGACTTCTGCAGTTTCTCTGAGCAGCTTTAGACCCTGCCCATTCTCCCCGTTAGCTCCAGAGTGTGGAAAAGTTGCCATGAGAACAATAAAGAGGAACCCACTTGGCATTCTAATGTTTTTACTCAATGAATTACATATATTTATTTGACAAAGTACATGCTAGGATCATACTCACCGTACTCTTAGAAGTGTCAATATATTGAACAACTTATTTATTCCACTGTCTGAAAGTCTGCAAACCCATTCAGCTAGTAATTTATTTCTCGTTAGGATTAAATTTGTATCAATTATATGTGTTAATGTGGCTTATATAGAAGCGTAATATTTTGTCACAATGCAATAATGAAATTCTATTCTAACTTTTATCCACTTGTGTTTTTTTAATTCTCTGGGGAAAACTTGCCTCCATGCCCAGAGAATCCTCTGGAAGTAAGACTGACATACTCTGCGCTCCAGCCCTAAATTCTGACCCGACCCATCGGGCATGTATTTGGAAGGGTTATCTAGAGAAACAAACCAGTGATAGTCATATTTGTCTACGAATAACTGTATGTAAAGATGTAAGTTGATTAAGTGGCCGTCCCAGCCCAATCCAAATCAAGCACATAGATGCGATGCTAGCTGAACCCTCTTCAGACTCATGCAGGCAGCTACTGGCCCTGATGCCAAAAGGCAAAGCAGGCGGCAGGGAAATCGCAGGTCGGTAGGTGTGCGGTTGTGTGGACCCAAGTTGAGTGGGAATTCACTGGAAGATTTTGTTTTAATATGGCTTATCACCGGTTCACAGAGCTAAGCCAAAGCAAAGTATTTTCTTGCATTTAAATCAGTGAAGTAAGACACGGAAGAGAAAGAAAATTAGAAATTATCAGCTCCTGGTCAAGACAAGCTAGACACAGTCACAGTACTGGCCTGGTCCATCCTGGGAGGCTGGGCTAGATTAAAAACACAGGACATTGAAAGGCATACAGTGAGAATCCCTGTTGGACATGTCACACTCAGTGTGGTGTACACGTAAAATCCCCAGTGCCTGACAACAAGCTGAGATCCACCAAGAAAGTCATTCCAGAAATATGTATCAAGGTCTCCTTATACAAAATAAAGGGCTGTTTATTTATTTCTTCAATAGCTGAAAGTAGGGAGTTCTAGTGGCACTGGCTCAGAACCAGGTAGGTACTGAATTGGATGAAAATCGATTCCACTATCAAGTCCCCTCCAACCTCTAGTGACCGTGAAGCCAGGGTAGACCTGCCCGCGTGAGTTTTGAAACTACTCCTCTTTAAGGAAGCAGAACGCTTCATCTTCCTGCGGTGTAGCAGCTGGTGTTCTCAAACTGCTGACCTTGTGTTCCACAGCCCAACTCATAACCTTCTGCCAAAGGAAACCTGAGTTTGGCTGTGAATCCATCGAGTGAACTACATTATTCACTAGTTTGTTGTTGTTGTTGTTAGCTAAAAGACCTGGAAGCGTCAACAGATAAAGGTAACTAGAAAAATTAACTGAGGAGTCTGTTTCCCCCAAACCTTCTTCTTACTCGATGTCATTTCTTCTAACACCTGAAATGTAGTCATTTTCTCTAATTTTACTTCCCATTTTCATTTATGCCTCAAGGCTTCGTAGGTGGCCCTGAAGTCCCTGGGGTAAGAAACAAAGAGCAGTTGGGAGCTAGAGAAGGGAGTGGCGGGGTAAGCAAGCAGTGGGGCGACGTTTCACTGTTGAACATAGGTGGTGTAGCCAGAATCATTGTCTGGTATTATTTTAAATTTAGCTGGACTTTCTATAAAAGCTTTAGCTCCTCTGCATTCTAAGGCATGATATCTATTTTCTACTTTGTGCATATATAATCTACCTCTGTATTCAGTCAGAAATTCATCATAGGAATTATGAATAAGTTACAAGGAATTAGGACTAAGGATGGCAAGATTTCATTTCACGTTGAGCTTGTTTCTAGAGAGACTAGACGTTGGTCCTCAATGAGATGGGTTCACATGGTGGCAGCAGCCATGGGCTCAACCTTTCCAGTGGTTCTGGCGATGGTGCCAGACTGGGTGGCACTTTGTCCTCTCGGACACAGGGTCACTATGAATCGTAATGACCAATGACACACAGCAACGACAGATGTGTTATTTTTAAACATTGTTATTCTTTATTTGAAAGAGTATTGAATATGTAGTAATATAGTAGGCAAGCAGTTTATTTAAAACCCTGTATTGTGAGCAGAGCTCATTGAATTTTGCTTTAGGAAATAAAAGGCACACAAAAATCTATAGGTCTTAAAACATTGCCTAAATAAAAGTAAACACGTAAAGCTAGACTTATTTCCATGAGAAAAAAAGGAAATGAATAAAATTTATATGAAAATATTCCAAGAAGCTTTGGAATATCGAATCAATCTTCAATCACATGAATGATTAAGTTTACATTTTGATTGCTGCTATATTTTAACTGATTGGTATAGTTCATTAATTAAATTCTGTTAGTTGAATCCTACATTTGAAATACATCAAAGTGCAATATTGCATGTTATGTATGGTAAGTGATTGTTGTATTTCTGGTGTGATTGGTGCCAAACCATACGCAGATTCATATTTTACTGAGTACAGGCCAAGCGCCAGGCAACAAGCTGAGTTCTGTAGTCATTACCTTATTTATTCAACCAAAAGGCCTATAATTTGGGCAAGAATTATCACCATTTACTAATGTATAAGCTGAGGTTTAGGGAAGCCAATAAGTCACTCAAGATCATAAGTTTATACACATATTACAGCAAGTCTAACACTGTCATTCCTTTACGCAGTTTCACAGAATACACAGAGACTAGCTTAGCAACCTGGCAGGAGTACATCCAAGGACGAGGAAACAATTTCTGGTGAAATCCCAAAGACTAGTACATCATGAAATTTACTTCTGTCTACTTTTAGCACCATCTATTCAGTAAGCTTTCAAATGGGATTTTTAACCAAAGGAAAATGTTTCTTTTAGAACAGTATTTTAAATAATTTTCAAATTATGCATTTGGAAGTGAAATTTTGTATTACTTCTTCTTTCACCTCTTGGTCACTTATACAAATATTTATTATAGCAGTGTATAAGAAAAAGAGTTAGTCTGATCAAGTTTAAGCTCAGAGAACCTAAATAATTTGTCATGTTTACAAAATTTATCTTTGCAAGAACTGAGATTTATATAGTATGTCTGAATTCATAATATGAATTCTGGATAGTCTCTAGGCTACATTCTAGGAGTTAATTGTTACAGGTTGATTTAGTACGATTTTCTAAACTTTCTTTCTGAACAGAAGTCTTGCCCAAATTGTTTATTGATTAAAAAAAACTATGAACACAAGGAAAGAGGAACTCAGAACAGCAGTAAAACTTTGGGACATTTTAAGGGATACTTGCCGTACGTGGGCATGAGTCCTCGTGCGTGTGCAAGGAAACCCAAAAAGTATCGCTCGTGATGTTCCAGTTGATACATGCCTGGGCTTATTCCAAACAGAATCTGTTTACACGTGTTTCTACAGTCAGTGGGTAGCTGCAGATGAATCCTGTCAATAATATATTTGTTTTGCTCTTTAAGAAAACCAAACAGTCTAAACAGTGGCATCTGAGGAGATCTGCTCGGCCAGTTAAACCTGGGAACAGAGGTCAACTCAGCTCGTGTTGAGTTTTGTTTTTTGTTTTTTAATTTGAAAGAGAGTAGTCTTGGGAGATTTTCTATGAGAACACAGGACAATCATGGAGTTTATTTTTTTTAATCATTTTATTGGGGTTCATACTACTCTTATCACAATCCATACATACATCAGTTGAGTAAAGCACCCTTACACATTCGTTGCCCTCATCATTCTCAAAATTTGCCTTCCGCTTGGGTTCCTGGAATCAGCTCATTTTCTTTTCTTTCCCTCCCCAGAACCCTTAATAATTTATAAATTATTATTTTATATTATCTTACACTGCCCGGCATCTCCCTTTACCCACTTTCCTGTTGCCCATCCCCCAGAGAAGAGGTTACATGTAGATCCCCGAGATCAGTTCCCCCTTTCTACCCCCCTTCCCTCCAAGTATTGCCACTCTCACTGTTGGTCCTGAGGGGTTCATCTGTCCTAGATTCCCTGTGTTTCCAGATCCCAACTGTACCTCTGTGCATCATCTGGTCTAACCAGGTTTGCAAGGTAGAATTGGGATCATGATAGTTGGGGGGGAGGAAGCATTTAAGAACTAGAGGAAGGTTTTGAGTTTCATTGTTGCTACACTGAAGTCTGAGTGACTCATCTCCTCCCCACTACCCCTCTGCAAGGGATGTCGAGTTGTCTACAGATGGGCATTGGGTCCTCGTCATGCACTCCCCTCATTCACGATGCTATGATAATCCCCCCCCCCTGCCTTTGTTGCTTGAAACCTGGTCCCTTCAGCCCCTCATGATCACACATGTTGGTGTGATGCTTCCATGTGGGCTTTGTTGCTTCTGGGCTAGATAGCTGCTTGTTTACTTTCAAGCCTTTAAGTCCCCAGACGTATATTTATGATTATGGGGGAAATATACCTATGTGCATATATTTATATGTTCAGTAGTAGGGTAGCAGGTGGACATTGGGCCTCCTCATGTGCGCTCCCTCAAGACAATAGCACCTTGCTCAGCTAAACGGTCATTCCATGATACCCACCTTCCCGACATGATCGCTGAAGACAGACGTGTGCATAAGCAAATACGGTGAAGAAAGTTGATGGTGCCTGGCTATCAAAAAGATAGAGCATCTTAAAGGCTTGAAGGCAAAAAAGCAGCCATCTAGCTCGGAAGCAACAAAGCCTCCAAAGAAGAAGTATACCAGCCTAAGTGAACACGATGTTTTGAAGAGATCAGGTAACAGACACCAAAGGAAAAAAAACCATCATTGTGTGATCACCTTCCCCACATAGACGCTGAAGACTAATGTGTGCATAAGTAAGTGTGGTGAAGAAGGTTGATGGTGCCCGGCTATTGAATCATGGAGTTTATTGAAAGCTTCATTGATTGAGTTTGTTTTGTTGTTGTTTCGTTTAGTGTTTTCCCATCAAGATGATGCATCTGCTCATTCATTAAGGCTACAAGAGTTGTGTTGGGAAACTTTATCCTGTCCTCGCTGTAGCCTTGATCTTGATCTTTTAGACTTTTTTTAGCTCCTAAAACTCAAAGAACTTTGCATGGAACACTATTTGAGTACTTTCAGAGTGCCCGAACTGCTGTCATGCTGTGGTATAGAAATTAAAGAGCATAGAATTCTTTGGAAAGGGCTACACAGTGGAAACACTGTCTTCCGAAGGGTGTATATTAGAAAGAGGATATGTTGATTAATGATAGCTTCACATTTTGATAATTTTGCTTGACAAAGGTTTCTATGATTCTGTACCAATATTTCTTAATTTACTCTTCTATTTATATGGACAAAAAATACAAAGGAAATCAAGGAGGGTGTGATGCATCCCTTTCATGATTGTTGATTTAAGTATTGATCATGAAGACCTCAAAGACATGACTGTGTTAGATAAGACTATGGCTTGATGGGCACACATACAAAAGTTTTACATAATTTGCTTTATGCTTTTTTAAAGAGATTAAGAAATGATAGAGTGCCATTTCACCTGAAAATCATGTCATAGCTGGAACTATGACATAAATGCGCTCCAGTCAATTCTGACTCAATAGTATTAAAATAAGATCATAAAAGCATGTTTTATTCATTTATTTAAATAAATCTCAGATAATAACCTCTACATAATTTTATACCCAAATGCTCATATATGAAGGGCCTCAAAAAGTTTACCTATTAATCCATGCTTCCACAACTTTTGGAAGTGCCTTGATACTATTTTTTATTAAAGTGCATCTATTTCCTTCAAGATAACCTTTCCTTAGATTCTGAGAGTGTCTATGCCAGCAGAAATCAAGGAAAACATTATGTGCCTTCTGTATGTGAAGAGGCACTGCCCTCACATTTTTTTGCCTTGAATTACTTTTTATTAATATATCATTTTACCGGGGCTCTTACCTATGTTATCACAATTCATACATCCATTATACCAAGCAGATATGTACAAATGTTCCCATCAACAATTTTAAAACATTATCTTTCTTTGAATGTTTTTTAACCAGCAATCCAAGTAGAAAAGAAAATAAGAATTGAATTAAAAGATTCATCATCCCAAATTCATCATTAATGAAAATAAAAAACAAAATATTTCAGTCGGGGAAACAAGATCTATGTATAATTAAAAGGGAAAGTCCATTGTATTTATCTTTCTAATCTTAGCACCATACTTTCTCAAACATGATTATAGATGTGAATTATAAATACTAATTACTGTTTATTTTTCACAACATCCTTATGACAGTTCCTCTAAATAATAAATGCCTTTTTCAGATATAGAAAACAGTCTATAAATGCCTCATTTTTCCTGTTCAATAAAGCACCATTTTTGAAATAAATCCTTGTGTGAAGTGGAAGATAAGTTACCCAGTGGACTTGGCGATTTCAATCTATTTGCTGGAAATTTGCCAGGCCCAGTGAGAATGGGATCTCCTTGTTGCAGAAGGTCGGTTTGGCTTCATGTATCACATAAATCGTCGGTCCATATTCTAGGAGTAGATACATCTGGTGGCAACATCAACATCTTTCTGCTTTCAAATACCTTTTGAAATGTTAGGGTGTATCATTTCTCTTTGAATGACAATACACTTTCTTTGAGTGGTTAGTCAGTAATTTTTTATGTTATTTCTACAATAAAGCCCTTGTTATTTCTACAATAAATCTCTTGTGGGTGGCCCCTTTAAAAAAACATTTTAAAGTTAGTGTGATTTTCATGAACTTACTTTGTCTTTTATATCAGTTCTACCATTTGTCCCTCCAGGAAACATTTAATGTTTCTCTGAGATTAAAAAATAATACACAAAAAATTTAAGGGATATATTTGAAATTTTTATGTTATAGTGAAAATAAACAGCCATTGCAAGAATGCTCTATGATACCATTTTTGATACGTTTAGAATGACCTATTTACTACAAGAATTGGTTTGAGTTTAGCTATGTTCTCTTTTTTGAATTAAGATCTGATTTATTATATTTATTTGGTGAAAAATATACAGGAGAGACAAACATCTACCAAGTCAACCCCTCTCTGGGTACAACTCATGACAGAGGCTACATCCTCATGCTGTGCCATCTCAGTTGCTAGATTTTTTCCCTTCCCAATTAGTTAACCATCACTAATTTTAACTCACTGTCCCCTACACATGTCACCTAAGTTTTCAAGTTGCCGTTGTCAATTTGATCACATAGATGATTCTTTAATGGAGCATAATAATTGAGGCAAACCTTTCTCACTAATTGAGCTGAATTATTGCTTGGTTAAAGATGGCTGGATGGGGATGGTTGGTTTAAGATGTAGAGATTTCTTCAGGGCTGTAGGTTTGGGGTGGAGGGAGTGTTCATCCAGCTTTATTCATGTCAGAAGCCTAGATTCCATAAGAATTTGATTGTTTTCCACATTTTTTCATCTTTCTGGCCAGAATTGTTTTCCCGTACAATCTTTGTTCACAACATTCATTAATGGAAATAGGAAACATTCACACACCCCCACCCAATAGCTTTAATGCGATATAATTCACATATCATACACTTCCATAGTTCTGTTGTACTTGAAAGAATTGTATGCACATCGCTGCAACCAATTCTAGTGTAACCTCCCCTCCCACATTTATTATTTGCTCCCCAGGTCCCCTCAAACCCCACCCCTGAAGCCCAGATAAGGTATTGCATCACATACTGCCTCTACGCATTCATCGCCAAACTCAGAAACATACCAAAAAAAGTGTGTGGATATGTGCATGTGTGTAAAGAAAAGACCACTAGCAATATTACAATAAGCCAGAGAAAGCCTCTGTTGAGAAACAAGCAACAAATATTTAGACCTAGAACAAATCCAGAATGGGTCAAGGGGGGATCAAATGACCAGGTATCATCGCTTCTCGGCCTTTTGGCTAAGATCAAGTGTAGTATCTGTTCTTATCAGTTTAATATCTGATACGTCCTCTATCCGAGGACAATATATTAAATGGATTTTTGGAGCAGGGAGTTGGAATGGGAGCTTGCTCCATCCACTCCATGCATCGACCTGGTATTGCAGTACTTCCAGGAACGGTGCACCCCCTCGGGGGACTTCTCAAATGGTCATTAAAGTTAGAGCGTTTTATTGGGAAAAAAAAAGACCAGGTATCATATCATATCATACCATACCATGTCATACCATATCATAATTCTATCCACCATAGTTCAACTTACAATGATTTCTGTTTGATGGTAAGACTATTGGAGTCCCTCATTTGTGGTTACAGGGGATCTGCCAGAGGCTTCATCACATAGTTACTCTGTAGATGGATTTTGGGTTCCCACTGTCCTCCACAGCCTTCTACATATTGAGTGTTCACAATTTAGGCTCTGATACCTTTCCCTCCATTGGATTTGGATTTTGTTATTTGTCATCTTTACATCACCCAGGTTGGTATGCTTCTTCCATATGGACTTAGCTGACACCTCACTTAGCTACTTGTTTGAATACAAGCCTTTAAGACCCCAGAGGCTATTCTTTTTTGCTAGCCCAACACCATCTGCTCTCTTCCCTACAATTTGCTGTAGCACCCTTATCTTCAGTGATCATTTCATGAAGGCAAATATTGAGCAGGGCCGTGCCATCAGGACTAAATAAATGTTCTTGGCTTGAGGCTGGAATTAAGTGGGAGCCTAGAATCCACTCACTTGTCTATGGGTAATGTATGACTCTGGTTCACTGTAGGGGTCTCATTATCATTTTATCACCAAAAAAACTCATCAATCATCTCTCTGGAGTATACATCCATTAATGGATTTATAGTATCACTCATTTATCCTCTATAGCATAGAATTTAACACACTGGTGACAAAATGAGATTATTCAAGTATAGCCCAACCGGGAACCACAATCCATGGGTGGCGACATCTGCTTTTGCTGGTCTCATAGATAAAGTTTGTTTTTAAATTACTGCTCTTCAATGTCCACTTTATTGCAATCCTTTGATGGTCAACTTAATGATCAATTGGGTGAAGGGGGCTTAAAAATTCAAGGAAAATTTTCATTTTCTTTTAATTCCATTGTTACATGACTTTATTGAAGACTTCTCATTCTAGAATAACATTTATTCCATCTTAATTTGATGCTTCCTGTATTGTTCAATATTTTTTTCATAGAATCATTCAATATTGCACCTGGAGCTTGACTTTTTTTAATGTATTGCTTTCAGCTTGATATATACTGAATAGATTCTTCATTTTTGGTGTTCCAATACCTGGTCTTTTCACTTTTCATTATAATACCCTGTTTCCTCAAGCTGACCTTTGAAATGAACTGTTCATCTCTTTTACATCATCATTTCTTACATTTGCTTTAGCTCCTCTACAATCAAGAACCAGTTCCAGAGTCACTTCTGATACCAACTTTGATCTTTTCTTCTGTTTCTTTTAACTTCTTCATGTAGGATGTTCTTGATGTCATCCCACAGCTCACCAAGTCATTGGTCATTAGTGTTCAGTGAGTCTGATCTATGCTTGAAATGTTGTTAAAATTTATGCGGGAAACACTCAAGGTTGTATTTTGGTTCTTACGGACTTGTTTTAATTTTCTTCAACTTCAGACTGAATTTACATATGAGCAATTACTGGTCTGTTTCGCAGTGAGTCCCTAGCCTCATTTTGGCTGCTGACAATGAGCTGCTCCATCATCTCTTCCCACTGATGTAGCTTGATTCTTGTGTATTTTATGTGGTGGAGTCAACATATATTGTAGTCGTTAATGTCTCAGGGGGGGATATTTTCAATGAAGAAATAATTGGTCTTTTAAAATACTATCATGAGATCCTTAGCTTTGTTTCTGTCACCAAGACCATATTTTCCAACTACTGATCCTTCCTCTTTATTTCCAACTTTTACAATCTAATTGCCAATAATTATCAATGCATCTTGATTGCATATTTGATCAATTTCAGACTGAAGACATTCATGGAATTCTTCTATTCCTTCATCACTAGGTTTAGTGGTTGGTCTGTACATTTAAATAATAGCTTTACTGACTGAATTGCCTTGCATACAGAGAGATATTATCCTATCACTGACTGCTGTGTGCTTCAAGATAGATCTTGAAATATCCTTTCAGACAACGAACGCAATGCCATTCCTCTTGAATTTGTCATTCCTGACAGTGCAAACCACGATTGCCTGATTTTAAATGGTCAATCCAATTCCTTCTAGCTCACGAATACCTAAGATATTGATCTTTATGTGTTGCATTTCATTTTGATGACTTTCAATTTTCTTAACTTCATATTGCATACATTCAACATTCTGATTACTAATGGACGTTTTCAATGGTTTCTTCTCATTTTTAATCATGCCTTTCATGAAGTGACGGTCCTGAAACCTTTACTACATCCACATTATTATGGTCAATTCGACTTTGTGAGGGCCAGTCTTCCCTAGTCATGTGCGAAAGGTTACACGTTGGCCTACTAACCATGTGGCTCACCGTGTGAAGCCACCAGCTGCTCCATGAGAGAGAATTGAGGCTTTCTACCCCCAACAGAGTTAGATTCTCAGAGACCCACACAGAGAGTTCCACCACGGCCTCTAAGGCTGCTAGGAATAGGAACCAACTCGATGGCAGTGGTGTTTTGTTGGTGGTGCGTATTTGTTTGGATCTGAGAGGCTGATTTTCCAACTTTATAACCAACAAAACTCTGCTACTGTTCTTAAGGCTTTCAGTATATCTGACAATGTCCCCTGCTTGGTACACAGAAGGCTTTCAGTATATCTGACAATGTCCCCTTGCTTGGTATACAGAAGGCTTTCAGTATATCTGACAGTGTCCCCTGCTTGGTACTCATAAGGCTTTCAGTATATCTGACAATGTCCCCTTGCTTGGTATACAGAAGGCTTTCAGTGTGTCTGACAATGTCCCCTGCTTGCTATGAATAAGGCTTTCAGTACCTGATCCCTTGGAGGTGGACAGCCTATTCCTTCCTAGTAGAGCGTTTGTAGTCTGGAAGCTCAGCTGAAACTTGGTGAACTTGAGTGATCCTGTTGGTATTTGAAATTCTGGTAACATAATTTCCAGCATCATAGCAATATGAAAACCACATTGACAGACAATTAGAATAGTCATAGTCAATAATTAATTAGTTTAGATTGGCTGGTATCTAATATTGACATTTTATGATCACTAAGAAATATAATAATTCTCATTTTCTGTTTATGTCTTCAGAAAAAATTATAATTTTATGAGATTTAATTTCAAATATAAGAAATATACTAGTACTGTGAAAAGACCAAATAACGTAACAGATATTATAGTATCATATTTCAATTCTGATTCCATTACTTGTTAGCTATATGACCATTGAGGAAGCCATTTAGTTTTTGTTTGTGTTCTCATTTGTAAAGTGGATATGATAAAAACAAGTCATAGATATCTATCTCACAGAACCATGTGAATACTAAATGAGTTAAAATGTGAGAATTACTTAAAACCTACAGTTTTCTATAATAATAACAATTATTACTCTCCTGGGCTCATTTAGGTATATGTCTCCAGTCTTTATGGAGATCCTAGAAAAGGCTTCCTTAGAGAAGTGTTATGGAAATATACAACCTGCCCATCCCAATTTTCATGTGAGATTGTGTGTCTCATGGTACACATGCATGGGGTAAACTCAGTTAATCAATTGAGTAAATCACTGTATGGTGAGTTTGTCTTGACTCTTCTTTCACATTGTTATTCTTAACTGGCCCATCAAGATATCTTCCAAATACCTTTCAAATAGCATTCAGGTTTTAGCCTGAGTTAGTGTAGGAATGGAATTGGCTAATTTGGAATAGTTGATATGGCTGTTCATTTTAGAGACTGAAAATATAAACTGTATCTAAATACTTTCACTTGAGAATTATGCCACTTAAGATACTTCTCCCCCCCATACTCTGGGTCCAGAGCATGTTACCCCATTGGACCTGACTGAAGGACATGCCTAGAGATCAAAAATCAGACCTTGATCTATTTACAGGTTTTTCTTTCTTTTAAGTTTTTTTTCTTTTAATTAATTTATTCTTCTATGGGTAATTGGTTTCCTTTTTTGTTGTCATCGCTGTGTTCTCACTCATCACCTATCTTGCTATGACTTCATTTTTTATGCATATTACCTCTACAGATCTGTCTAGATAAGATAGACTGGATGAATAGTCTGGAGGAGAAAATAATGGGACCAATGGTTCTGGGGGACATGGGAGTGGGGGAGGAAGGGGTAAGGAGGTGGTGCTGACCAACCCAGAGACAGGGGAACAATAAGTGATCCAAAATCAGTAGCAAGGAGGGTGTGAGAGGCCTGATAGGGATTCAGCAAGGGCAAGGTAACCAAGAGAAATTACTGAAACCCAAATGAAGGCTGAGCATGATAGTGGGACAAGAGGAAAGTAAAAGGAAATAGAGAAAAGAGCTAGGCAACAAAGGGTATTTATAGAGGTCTAAAGGCTGGAATGTACATATGTAAATATATTTATGTAAGAGCGTGGGGAAACATATCTATGTGCATATATTTATAGGTTTAGTATTAAGGCAGCAGATGGACATTGGGCCTCCACTGAAGCACTTACTCAATGCAATAACACTTTGTTCTATTAAATTGGCATTCCAGGATGCACACCATCCTGACATGATTGCTGAAGAAAAATGGGTGCATAAGCAAATGTAGTGAAGAAAGCTGATGGTGCCCAGCTATCAAAAACAAAGTTATGGATATGTGAATATATATTTATAGAAATACAGGTATTGGCCTATGTACATATATTTATATGGCAATGCATTGAGGAAGTGAATGGACTTTGGGCTTCTCCTCAAGCCTCCCCCCAATGCAAGAACACTTTGTTCTAACAACCTGGCATTCTGTGATGCTCACCTTCCCAACACGATTGCTGAAGAAAATATGGGTGCATAAGCAAATATGATGAAAGTGGATGGTGCCCTGTTATCAAACAATACAGCATCTGGGGTCTTAAAGGCTTGAAGTTAAACAAGCGGCCATCTAGCAGAGAAGCAACAAGCCACATGGAAGAAGCACACCAACCTGTGAGATCATGAGATGTTGACGGGATCAGGTAATCGGCACCAGAAGACCCGAAACAAAACAAAAAATATTGTTGAGACCGAGGGGGGTTGGAGCAGAAACCCAAATCCATCTGTAAACAATAGGACATTCCCTCACAGAAGAGTCACCAGGAGAGGATGAGCCAACCAGTGTGCAGTACAGCACTGATGAAACACATAATATTTCTCTGATTCTTTGAGGTTTCTTCACCCACCACTATCATGACTTCAGTCCTGCCTTTCAGTTCTGGGTAGACCAGAGCATGTATAATGGTACAGATAAGAGCTCACAACACATGGAATCCAGGCCAGATAAACCCATCAGGAACAGAAATGGGAGTAGCAATACCAGGAGGGTAGGGAGAAGGTATGGGGGAGGAAGGGAGGACTGAGGAACCAATCACAATGATCGAGCATAATTGTCACTGCCTCCCCCCCAGGCGGATGAACAACCGAAATGTAGGTGAAGGGAGACAGCGGTTGGTGTAAGATATGAAACCAATAATAATTTATAATTTATCAAGGGGTCACCAGGGGGGAGGGAGTAGAGGAAGGGGGAAAAAAACAAGGGCTCAAATGGAAAGAAATGTTTAGAAAATGATGATGACAACAGATATGCTTAATACAATTGATTTATGGAATGTTATAAGAGCTGTAAGAGCCCCCAATAAAAATGATTTTAAAATTTTAAGAAGGTTTAAAAGCAACTTTATAACAAGAAGGCATCCCAACCCAGTGCAAGCCCAGTCTGTGGGTCCAATGCAAGCCAAGGCCTCTCCAGCCTCACACAGCGGCAGACTGATGACACATGAAGGTGGAGCAGGAAGGGGGCTGTCTCGGGCCCGTGGGTGCTGAGTTGCACGGAGCACAGGTCGATAGAACATCAGCACCGACAGCTCAGGGTCAGCTGGTCCACATGGCGTGGCATGTGAAGTCCCAGAGAGAATGAAGGTGAAGGTCAGAGAGAGAGGACTTCCCAGTTTCTCTCTCATCCCCACCCCTCAACCCGAGTGGAGACAAACAACAGAATTATGGGTGGAGGGAGACAGCAGACGGGGTAAGATATGAAAATAATAATAATTTATAATTTAGCAATGGTTCACGAGGATGGGAGGGTGGGGGAGGGAGGGAAAAGGGAGAAGCTGGTACCAAGGGCTCAGTGAAAATGATGATAGCAACATAGGTACAAATGTGCTTGATACAATTGCTGATGGGTTGTGATAAGAGCTGTAAAAGCCCCCAACAAAATGATTTATTAAAAAAAATAAGTCACATCCCCAAGGGAGGCACCACCAAGCTACCACCTGATTAACAGATTGGATATCACCTTTACCTTTATATAGGTAGCATCAAGCTGGTCCGAAAGCTAATCACCACACTATTCTCATAGCCTTTTGTTCTAATTTCATGACAGCTGGCTTGTGTGTGAAAAGATTAATTTAAAAGATTTGTTCAAAAGAATTTGTTTCTATTTCTAAAATATTCAGAAAATGCATATACCATTTTTGCATGGGATTTGATAAATGCTTAAACATCTCTCATCCGTTTCATTTCTATATTCCCAGAATAAATGGCAACTTCCATGGGCTATATAACCCCCACAATATGACTTATTTTATTCTATAAATTCACAGCTTCAAAAGTAAATGCCTGGTAACTTTGAGAGAAATATCTCACAAAATCTATCACAAAATTTAATCTTCCATACTTATAACAAATTACTCCAGTCTCCTGACTTGATTACAATGTTTTATTTGGGTTCTTGTTGGCTTAATTTTTTGTTTAGGTGAACCTGATCTTCCTCACAAGAATTCAGAAGACTTATTACATGCTGAAGGAAAGCCCACTGAGACACATGCATAGACTTGAAGGACCCTATTGGCTCCTGTCATTTTAAACATGAGAGGTAATTTTATTATTTTTTTTCATTTACCAAACTTTATTGTTGTTGTCTCTCAGTTGTATGATTGAGACATTGTTGGAGTGCAATCTTTTTGTATTAAAAATTTTATTAGGGGCTCATACAACCCTTATCACAATCCATACATATACATACATCAATTGTATAAAGCACATCCATACATTCCCTGCCCCAATCATTCTCAAAGCATTTGCTCTCCACTTAAGCCCTTTGCATCAGGTCCTCTTTTTTTCCCCCTCCCTCCCCACTCCCCCCTCCCTCATGTGCCCTTGGTAATTTATACATTGTTATTTTGGCATATCTTGCCCTATCCGGAGTCTCCCTCCCCCCCTTCTCTGCCGTCCCTCTCCCAGGGAGGCGGTCACACATGGATCCTTGTAATCAGTTCCCCCTTTCCAACCCACTCACCCTCCACTCTCCCAGCATCGCCCCTCACACCCTTGGTCCTGAAGGTATCATCCACCCTGGATTCCCTGTGCCTCCAGCCCTCATATGTACCAGTGTACAACCTCTGCCCTATCCAACCCTGCAAGGTAGAATTCAGATCGTGGTAGTTGTGGGGAGGAAGCATCCAGGATCTGGGGGAAAGCTGTGTTCTTCATCGGTACTATCTCGCACCCTGATTGACCCACTCTGCACTTCCCCCTTCATTCAATATGGTATATATATATATATATACATATATACATATACACACACATATCTATATACATATACACACATATATCTTTTTTTTTTGCATGATGCCTTATACCTGGTCCCTTTGGCACCTCGTGATCGCACTGGCTGGTGTGCTTCTTCCATGTGGGCTTTTTTGCTTCTGAGCTAGATGGCCGCTTGTTCACCTTCAAGCCTTTAAGACCCCAGACACTATATCTTTTGATAGCCGGGCACCATCAGCTTTCTTCACCACATTTGCTTATGCACCCATTTGTCTTCAGCGATCCTATCATGGAGGTGTGCAGCCAATGATATGATTTTTTGTTCTTTGATGCCTGATAACTGATCCCTTCGGGACCACTCGATCACACAGGCTGGTGTGTTCTTCCATGTGGACTTTGTTGCTTCTGAGCTAGATGGCCGCTTGTTTATCTTCAAGCCTTTAAGACCCCAGTCACTATCTCTTTTGATAGCCGGGCACCATCAGCTTTCTTCACCACATTTACTTGTTCACCCACTTTGGCTTCAGCAGTTGTGTCGGGAGAGTGAGCATCATAGTGTTCCAATTTGATAAAAGAAAGTATTCATGCATTGAGGGAGTGTTTGAGTAGAGGCCCAAGGTCTTTCCGCCACCTTAATACTTAACCTATAAATATAGACACATAGGTCTATTTCCCCATCCTCCTATATATATTTGCATGTACATGTCTTTGTCTAGACCTCCATAAGTGCCCTTTGACTCCTAACTCTTTCCTCCATCTCCCTTGACTTTCTTCCTGCCCTACGACCATGCTTCGTCACCACCTGGGCTACAGCTATACCTCTTCTCTACGCAACCTTACCCTTGATCATTCCCCAGTAATTTTATTTTTATACAAGAGACCTAATTTCTAAAATAATGCTCTGTAGAATATCATTATAGGTAAAGTTATCTTACTTAAATGCCCTCCCAAATCAATTTTTTAAAAATGATTGTATTCTATCTTTCAGAGCAAAATACTAACAGGTTGACAAATATTTAAACTTTTCTAAAGTTCTTAATTTGCTCATCTATTAAAAATTATACCTACTCATGTGTTTTAGTTTTTAAAATAATAAGCTATCTTCTCTATGGAGGCTTACTCCTCATTTTATTTCCCA
The DNA here is from genome assembly GCF_050624435.1 of Tenrec ecaudatus. Lineage (NCBI taxonomy): Eukaryota > Metazoa > Chordata > Mammalia > Afrosoricida > Tenrecidae > Tenrec > Tenrec ecaudatus. The sequence goes on from NC_134542.1 coordinate 56,213,435, forward strand.
CTGCACATAGGAACCATGACTATTTTACACTGGGTACGAACTGTACAGCAGGAACACTTGAAACAAACATCAGTGTGCATCACAAGCTGTGGGACGTTACCTCAGTGGTTCTCTTCTAAGAGCTTCAGTTTTTAGGAACACCTTCTCTATGATAGGCTCCCTGGTGGTGCCGTGGGTTACACTTTGGGCTACTACCCCAAGGTCAGCAGATGGAAACCACCAGCCACTACGGGAGAAAGACGAGGCTCTCTACTCCCGTTGACAGTTACAGTCTCAGAGACCCACAGGGGAAGTTCTACCTACCTTGTCCGTGGAGTCACTGTGAATCGGAATAGACTAAAGGGCAGTGACTTTGTTTACTTTGGCGTGCTTTCTCAAAGTTACTCTAGTGATGTTATTGACTAAGCACTGGCCTGCTGACCTCAGTGCTGCAAGTTCAAACCCACCAATCACTCTGCAGAAGAAAGTTGAGGCTATCTGGTCCATTAGAGGAAATTCTACATAGGTTTGCTTTGAGTCCACGCCATCTCCGTGGCAGTGGAGTTTTCTTTATCAAATTATTTACTTTGGAAGTGATATCTTGGAAATGAGATTTTATATTAGCTTACAGATATGTCTGCCTACTAAAGTAAAGGACCATGATGTTCGTCTACAGAAGAGGTACAGGGGGTTAGAAGTGAAGAATGTGTATGCACAGTAGGTACATCTAGTATCCCCTAGCAAAAGGAAGAAACAAGCCCTAAGCATCGAGTCCTGTTGTTGAGGTAGGGGTAGAAATTATAGCAAAAATATGCTGAGATTACCCTCCCAAGGCTTTTAGAGATAACCATTGGCTTCTTAGATGTTGCTTTCAATGGCTCAAAAACTGCTTGTCATTGAGTCAATGATGACTTTGAGTGACTCTATAAGTCAGGATATAACGATCTCTCTGGGTTTCTGAGACTGTCACTCTTAACACAAGTAGACAGTCCCATCTTTCTCCAGAGCTGCTGGTGACCAGAGAACTCCTGATCTTGCATGAGCAACTCAACACTAACCACTATAAAACCAGGACTCCTGCTTTAGATCAAAAAGATTTTAAATGTGATTACCTTTCCAGATTATACATTGCTCAATATTTTTCAGTTGGTGGTATGACTTTCTGTTACATTTATAATAATAGGTTCATTAATAGCAATTACCAATTGTCAGACATTTGGTAGAACATCTGACATATGTTACTCCCGCTTAGCCCTCTCAACACTGCTCAAGCTACTGATTTTACACATGAAACTCAAAGAGAAATCAATCTGTAAAAGACTTCAGGAAATAAATCTGTATATAATTAACAGTTTGAATATATTACACTTGACTCCTCTTAGCTATCGTGATTCCTATCCATACCTTCCATCCAAGCTGTCATTTTATTATCTTTAGAACCCATGGTTGTTTGAGAATAGTTCTCAAGTCTTGAATATGTTTGACTCAACTTAAAAACTCACTGCGGTCAAGTAGATTCTAACTCATCAAGTCGATTCTAATTCATAGCGACCCAATGGGGCAAGGGTCTGTCCTTGTGCTTGTATGAGACTGTAACTCTACGGGAGTAGAAAGTTTCCTTTTCGTACCCTTGCGCAGCTAGTGTTCTCAAACTGCTGACCTTGAGGGTAGCAGCCCAACATGTAACCACTGTGCCCCCAGGGCTTTATGAATACATACGACAGAGTGCCCCATGTGTTACCACCAGGCTGCCATTGGGTTGATTCCAATTCATGACAGCCCTATCTCTTGTCTAATAGCACAGTGGTCTGTGTGCGTTTCAAATGCCTTCCAGAAGCACGTCCCCAGACCTTTCTTCTGAAGAGGTTCTCACCCGGTGGTTCTCAACTTTCCTAAGGCCGTGACCCTTTAATACAGTTCTTCTTGTTGGGTGACCCCCAACCATAAAATTACTTTCATTGCTACTTCATAACTTAATTTTGCTACTGTTATGAATCATAATGCAGATATCAGATATGCAGGATGTATTTTCATTGTTACAAATTGAACAATTAAAGCATGTTTATTAATCAGTGATTAATCACAAAACAATATGTAATTATATATTGTGAAGTATTTATGTGTTTTCCAATGATCTTAGATGACCCCTGTGAAAGGGTCATATTACCCCCAAAGGGGTCGGGACCCACAGGTTGAGGAGAACCACTGTTCTAGTCCATTGCCATTAAGTCAATTCTAATGCATAGCACCCTTATATACAGTTTTCAAAGCTGTAAATCTTTATGGGGGCAGATAGCCTCTGTTTTCCGCCATGAAGGAACTGGTGGGTTTGAATATCCAACCTCATGGTTAAGAGTCCAACACACTTACCCTTGCCTTGGTTGCTGATCTGTACCATGAAGTCAGTTCCATCTCATAGCAGCCCTATGAAGAACGGAATAAACACTGCCCAGTCCTGCACCATCCTCAAAAGCGTTCTTATTTTCTAGCCTATACTTGCAACCACTGTGTCAATCCATCTTGTCGAAGGTTTTTTTCTTTTGCTGCCCCTCTACTTTAGCAAGCACGATTCCATTCTCCAAAGACTGGTCTTTTCTGGGAATGTGTCCAAAGTAAGTGAGACAGAGTCCTGCTATCCTAGCATCTATGGAGTGTTCTGGCTGCACTTCTTCCAAGACATCGTTTTCAAAACATTTGCTTTCTACTTGAGCCCTTAATATCAACACCTTGTTTTCCCCCTCCCTCCCCCGTGAACCCTTGATAAGTTACACATTATTATTTTCATATCTTATATATAATATCATCCTCTGTCGCCTTTCACACATTTTTCTGATGTTCGTCATCCCGGGAGGGAGTTATATGTCAATTCTTGTGATCAATTCCCCCTTTCTCCCCTCACCTTCCCCTTGTCCTCCTGGTATCTCTATTCTCATTGTTGGCCTTGAGGGGTTTGTCTATCCTGGATTCCCAGTGTTGTAGGCTCTTATCTGTAGCAGTGTGCATGCTCTGTTCTAATCTGATTTGTAAGGTAGATTTGAAGTCATGGTAGTGGGAGGAAGGAAACCTTAAAGAACTTAGGAAAGTTGTGTGTTTTGTCGGTGCTATGCTGCACCCTGACTGGCTCATCTCTTCCCTGTGACCCTTCTGGGAGGGGATATCCAATTGTCTACATATGGGCTTTGGGTCTCCATTCCATGCCCCTCCTGCCCCCAATTCACATTGGGTATGCTTTTGTTCTGTGTCTTAGATGCCTGATACCTGGCCCCATTGACACTTCATGATCACACAGGCTGGTATGCTTCTTCCTTGTGGGCTTTAGTGCTTCTCAGCTAGATATCCACTTGTTTATCTTTAAGCCTCTAAGACCCCAGATGCTATATATTTTGATAGCCAGCCTGGCACCATCAGCTTTCTTCACCACATTTGCTTATGCACCCATTTTGGCTTCAGTGATCATGTCGGGAGGTGAGCACCACAGAATGGTGAATTATTAGAATAAAGTGTTCTTGGGTTGAGGGAGTCCTTGAGTGAAGGCCCAATATCCATCTGCTACCTTAATTCTTAACATATAGATATAAGTACATTCTTAACATATAGATATAAGTACATATTCTCCATATATATATATATATAATTACATATGTACATACCTGAATTTAGAACTCTATAAATGTCCTTCCTGGTTCTTTCTTCTATTTCCTTTTACTTCCGTCTTGTCCTATCATCATGTTTGGCCTTCATTCTTGTTTAGTAATTCCTCACTGCTGCATTTCCATTGATTAAGCCCCCACTAGGCATCCTACGCTCTTTTCTCCATTGATTTTGTTCCACTTGTTGTTCCCTTGTCCCTGGGCTGGTTCCCACAGACACCCCTTCCTTTCTCCCACCTCCCCTTCTCCTGTCCCCTCAGAACCATCAGTCCCATACTTCTCATCTCCAAATTGTTTATCCCACCTATCTTATCTAGATAGACATGCAGGGACATTAATAAGTGCAAAAAAAATGGGCAAGGCCGAAAAAACAGCAACAAAGGAAGTCAAAACCAACAAAACATAAGAACAACAACAACAAAAGAAACCCAGTGATGAAAATGGAATAGCTTATAAATAGTTCAACGTCTGTTTGTTGGCCTTTACAAGTATTTTCCAGTCCAGTCTGATGGGGTGCCTCACTCTGTCTCCCAAGTCTATTTTTGGTTTTCCCCAGGGACTTGATCACTTTGTTCCCCTTGCTGCTCTGTTGCACGCCCTTAGTGTTTCGCCCAGTGTGATGGAGTCAGATTGAGTACAATTCCCACGCTGTGTGTCCAGTGTTGTCCTCAGTCGCGCTATGGTTTAGTGGGGGATACTGTGTCTCATGGTAGGGCCGCCCCTAGGTTCCTCTGTGTGTGTTGTCTGCTCTGAGGAGGAATACCGTCCTCGGGGCTTGGTGGGCCAGGATGTGTGCCACTCACTCTCCATCCCTCTTCGTGTGCTCTAATCAGACGCGCCCCTCTCCCCAAGCTGTAGCCCCAGTGCTGTCCTCTGAAGCACATTCTCTGGAGGTGGGGGCAGGGGGCTGTCCACATAGTCGGAATTGGGGCCGGCACTGCAGACCTCTCTATTGGTTCCCTGGTATATGCTGGTATGTTGCATTCATATCTTGGCACATCAGGTTGAAGCCTGGTTCTCTCTCTCCCTCTCCTGTGGAGATATAAATTATACCCTCCACTTGAGTGGGTTAGTGCCCTGCTCCCCACCTACCCATGTTTTTTTTTCTTTATTTCCCCCTCCTATTTAGTTGACTGCCATATATATCCCTAGATTGGGTTTGGCCCCTGCCATAGTACCTGGACCTCACCCCAGGAATGAATGTATATAGTAGCTTTTCCCCTGTGCCCCATTTTTTAAGCTTACCTCAGTGGACTCATGTTGTACTTGTCCTTTTGTGCTTGGCTTACTTTGCTTAGCATGATTTTCGTCAGTTTATCCCATGCAGCGATGTGCTTCATATGTTCACCACTGCTTTTTAGTGATGTGTAGTACTCCATGGTATATATATACCACAGGTTTTTAATCCATTCACCTGTTGATGGAAATTTGGGTTATTTCCAACTCCTTGCAATTGTGAACTGTGCCGCAATGAACATTGGAGCACAGATGTCTGGCCGTGGTTTGTTTCTTGCCTCTTCTGGGTATATGCCCAGGAGGGGGATTCTGGGTCGTAGGGTAGCTCAATTTCCAACTGTTCTAGAAATCAATTTCCATAGTGGCTGAACATACCTACAGGTCCACCAGCAGTGGATGGGAGTTCCTGTCTCACCACAGCCCCTCCAACACTTGTTACTTTCTGATTTTTGAATTGGGCTATCTTTGAGGGTGTTAGGTGGTATCTCAGTTGTTTTAATTTGCATTTCTCTTATGGCTAATGATCAGGAACATTTTTCTCATATGTTTATTGACCATTTGGTTTTCTGCCCTTGTGACATTTCCATTCAGGTCCTTTGCCCACCTCCTCAGTGGGCAATTAATTTTTTATTGTAAGCTTGCAAAGTATTGTAGATTTTAGTAATAAAGCCTTTGTCTGATGTGTCATTGATAAAGATGTTTTCCCAGTTGGTGGACTCTCTTATTAGTCTCTTGGTGAATTCTTTCGATGTACACAGGTGTTCTGTTCTCAGTATATCTCACTCGTCTCCACATACTCTTCTCAATCCGACCTGAACTTCTGGCCATCAACCTTTCCATTAGTAGGTGAGCACTTAGCAATACCACCCCGGGAATCCAGAGAGTATATTGTTGTTAATTAGTTAGTTAAATACCTTCGAGTTGATTTCAACGTCTGATGATCCCATGTGTGCAGAGAAGAACCGCTCCATAGGGTTTTCTGGGTAGGTTTTAAACTTTCTGGAAGCAGATCACCAGGTATATCTCTCTTATAGAGCCTCTGAGTGGGTTTGAACTGCCTCCCTTTTGGGTAGCACTTGACTATTCAGCCCCCGGGGGATCCTAAAGTGTATGTTGTTTTCTGTTATGTGCTGTTGACTTGGTTTCAACTTAGAGAGTTATCTAAGGTGAACTTCAAATACAATTGCTCAAAGCCAGCTGAAATCTTTACAGTAGAACACTTTATAGGTCTGTGTTAGTCTGGGTAGACTAGAGAAACAAATCCATGGACACACAAGGGCAATTGTACTTAAGAAAATATCAACCCCAACCAGTGCAAGGCCATAAGTCTGATATTAGTTCATATGGCTGATACCAATCTACAAAGTCCTCTTTAGACTTACAAAACACATGCAATGAAGCCAAATGCTGGACAATCACAGACCAATGGGTAGAAAGTCTTTGGGTACAGTGGTGTTGTAAACATCTCAGCACTGGCAGGGATCTCTCTGTGGCTTCTCTGGCTTCAGATGTCTGGTGGCATCCATGTGGCTTGTCTGGATTGGGGCATCAGGGTTGTTCCATGTGTCTTGTCAGCTGCAATGTCTCCCAGGGAGTGGCCAAGAGAAGTGTCTCTCCGGCCTCCAAGGAGGAAGTACTGGATTTCCCAGAATTCTCAGGAGGCCACACTCACACAGAGGCCTCATTAGCTGTGATCTGATTGACAAACTAGACTCCACCCCTACATTCTTAATCCTTAAATTGACAAGCAGTCATATATCTACCACAGGTCCTTCTTCCCTAGAGTTCCTGGATCGGTTCAAACCACCAAGCTTGCACTTAACAGCCAAGCGATTGAGTGTTGAATCACCAGAGTATAGTTAAGTATATGTTAAGGAATGCTAATTCAGCAGATAATGAGATAATGTGTAGTGCAAAAGAGGTAAAAATTGGAAATTGTGACATAGATATGGTATTTGTGTACTGATAGAGAGTTATGAGCCTTGGAAACAGAGAGAGACAGAGAGACAGAGAGAAAGAGAGAAGGAGAGACAGAGACAGAGAGAGAGAGAGAGAGAGAGAGAGAGAGAGAGAGAGAGAGAGAGAGAGAGAGAACATGCATGCTGCATCCAGCCGGCCACTCTTCCACCCTGACAATTTCATGGGTTCTGTATTCTAGATGTTCTGATTGGTTAAACTATTTTCATATAGGGTAGTTCCACTTTTAATGTTGGCTCAAAGATTTTGAAACATTGTAAAAACCAGACCAAGTATATCTGGGGATCAGATTTGCTCCTGGTTCGCAAATTCACCGTAACCTTTTTGTAACCATTAGCTTATTCTTTGGCTGGCCACAATCAAGGAACATGTGTGGACATGTGCAGGAAACTTACGAGAATTTTACTTTTCAAGCTGTGTCTAGTTTCATCAGCATGTCTGAGTAATTTGAATGCACAAACTATTGTTTTGCTCCCATGTTTCTTGTATGGGTGTTAATTAGCAAAAGTGGATTTGGAGTTCGCATATACAATCCTGTGTTGCTTTGTTGTTTGAAGAGGGCATGCTGCTTACTGTGTTGTCTCTCTCAAAATGCATGTCAGAGATCTCTAGTATGCCAAAAGGCAAATAAACATCAGACCTGTTTGCTCACTGGAAGTAAATTCATTCCTATTCCAATGCCATCTCTTTAGTGTTCAGCATCCAAGATGTCAAAAACTGGTAGTTTAAGAACTTAATCTAGCCTCTATATCTTCTTTGTGAGCCTCCACACCAAGGGAAAATCTTTGACTTCTATGAGCTAGGCTAGGGTTTATGCTCTTTTGCTCACTACAGGTCCTCAACTCTAGTTGTTCTACGCTTACGGAGACCCACATCGTTCATCCCACTTGTGTCAGACTTGTTTGCTATTTGATTTTATGATTTCTAATTTGAATATTCATTCACAAACAGTGCAATTAATAAATAGGAGGAAATTCCAACTGGTATAAAACCAATATCTTTTATATGTTGATAAATCCTTTATTTTGACAAGGTATATGAAGTTCAATGTAAAATTTACTTTCAGTCATCAAAGTCTAAAGAAGAGTAAATCATGATTTTCATTTGGTTTTTCTTGCAGGACCTGAGAACAGCTCGAAAACATCCTAAATCTTCGGCTTCCCAACCATCTATATTCTCATCTTTCAACCTATCCTTGGATCAGGAGGCCAATTTAATGGACTCCTCTAGAAGGAATTAATAAGAAGAGCATCAATACTAAACTGATCATTCAGGCCAGAAAAAGACACTCAACGTCGTAATTAGAGTTTGTGGCAATGCAGCTGCCATCATTTTCCCTCTGAAATTTGGGCTTCTCCAATCAAGCCAGAGAACTGGTACAGCAAGCCGAACAATCTAAAAATGTGTATTGCTATGAATCTAGTCACATGTAGAGATGAGGTGTTTACTTATTTTTTTTTGCACTGTTGTACAGAGTGCTACAATTACAAAATTTTCAAGGTCTAAGAAACAGAATACAAAGCCGAAATAACAGAGAACACTCTTTTCAGGTCTGAAAGTTTAGCTATTTAGAGTGTTCTTACCGTTTTAAATACCTAGGACAAAAATTGCAGGTGGGACTGCTCAGAAGCTGTGCCTGTAGTCCTGTGGCAACATTGACATCATTGCATGGGCCCTGTGACCTGGCACAAACCTCATGGCAACTTAAGAGCTGAGATGTAACACGAACCTTCTCCCTGGTACCGCTGAACCAGCTTTCCACCATCGCGTGGTCTCAAAGCACTAAGACACCCCCTACATGAGCATTGTCACATTGCGAGTCAAGCAGTCTCTGAAGTCTCAGGTGGCAAGAACCTGCGGCTATTGTGAAGATGGAAAGTAGAACTGAGAATGGAATTTATCTGCGAGGTCAACATTCTTCCAAGATTTAGTGAAGTGCTTTTCAGACCAAGGAATCCGAGACAAAGGGTGCACTTGGGTTTATATGGGTATGCATGTGTGCACGCGCACGCGTGTAAACATCTATGAAAGTGGAAGTCTGCGTGTTCCTCTAGAGATAACATTACATGACATGACTCTTCAGTTTTACGCTAAGAAATAAACTGCATTGCTGTGCAGGCTCTGCCCCCTTGTCACGCTTTGCCGGAGCCTTTGCTCCAAGCTTTCAAGTACCTGTTTGTCTGTTTTTCGCTGCCAAGAAAGGTCAAGCACAATCGGCTGCTGTAACTTTTCACTGTATAAACACTTCAATGATTGTGAGCTCAGATGCATTCGTCTTTGTGAGAGGCTGGAATTGAATGGGTAAAGCAGCAAGGGTAGCCCTGAATGAATGAATGAATGAATGAAGTGAAGGAGGGCGTGTCCATCCTTCTGACTTTTCTGTTCCACTTGCTCCATTCTTGGGTTCCTCGATGCTAGCAATAGTCTAGAAATGGACACAACTAGAAGCTTTTACATCTAAGTCGTGGGATTATACAACTCACCACTCAGATCACGTTTAATGTGTAAGCCATATTCTATATGCATATTTATTATGCGATATTGTAATGTAAGATATTTGTGCATAGATGGTGTGTGACATGCTTCTAAATGTTCTATGAATAATATTTAGTGCTTTTGTCTCACCTGAACCTTGTGCAGAATACAGCTAAGTAATTTAATTGTATCATAGACATTGCATTACAGTGATATTTTACATATAATGTAATAAGTAAAGATGGATCTATAGTGATGTGTTGGGAGGAATGTATAAATAGGTGCATCATAGTAATATTTCAGTGACTTTTTGTTCTTCTAAAATGGACTTTTTATTTCTATTTATGGAAAATTACTGCATTTCTTGTCTTTTATAAAAATAAAACTAGCTATTTACCAGCTAGAAAATATTCTGCATTTAAAATAGAATCAGACTCGCATAAGGTCTTTTTACCATTGTTCTTAATTGAGCCAGTAAAGCTATAGGAGTTTTCAAGGGAGAAGTACATTGAAAAATTGCTTCTCAGATTAATAGAAAACATGCCCACTTTGTTCCTATTAAAGTGTTAAGATCTATAGACTTCCTTAATAAACAGTTGCAGAACATGAAAGAAAGTGTCGATTTCTGTGGGGCGGGGGGAGGCTTTCTCCCTTGGCTCTCTTTTTACTTTTCTCTGCTTCTTGTCTTTCCTCTCCCTTTTCTTCTCTCTCTCTCTCTCTCTCTCTCTCTCTCTCTCTCTCTCTCTCTCTCTCTCTCTCTCTCTCTCGCTTTTCCTCTCCTCCAGGTGACCTGTTGAGCCCACGTCCCACAGCCTCTCCCAGAAGCAAAGGAAGCAGTGAGTCGCTGCTGTCACCTGTGCCCCACCCACCCCCGCCCTCCCCCTCAAGCCGTGCTGTGGGGTCTGTGCTGAAAAGAGAAGAGGGTAACACTGAGTGAGGACCCCCCACCTGGACTAGCTTGTTTTGCTTTTTACCCTCAGCTCACCAACATAGATACCATGCCATTTCCGCTGCTTTTTACTTTATCTCCTAGCTCTTTCATTTAATTTTTACTCTGACCGTCTAAAATTCTTGTGCTTTACTCTGACTGTCTAAAATTCTTATTCTGCTGTGATTCTCTGTATTCCCTGTGATATATGATTGCTAAATAAATCAGATCTGAGGGAAACATTGCAAATTACTTGGCGTCTTGTGTAAATCGATTTGGTGAGGCATAAAACAGTTGGAGATATCAGGGGGAAACAATTTGAGTTTTGTTATAGCCTTTTTAAATTTAATTCACCAAACAGGTACTATTGCTCCTCTTATTTGCAAGCAGCTGCATAGACACGGGTGTAGACAGACCACAGAATTCTGATCTTTCCTCCAATATTGTCACCTGATAAAAGGGATAAAGCAAACACATCAAGACCTGAACGGCTGCCTATGAAAGTAATCTGAGTCACGAAAGACTTGTAGCAAAATGAGCCTCTGGACATTGCTGCCGTTGGTGCCGAGCGGTTGATTTCGAATCGTGAAACCCCATGTGACACCGAGTGGCATTTTCATGGCCGCCATCGTTATGGAAACCCACCTTCAAGCCTTCCCTCCCCCGCCCCCCACCCCGCACCCCTGCTGGGTGCCTTTGAAACACCCATCTCTGGGTTTGTAGTGAAGAGTAACCTGCTTGGACCACCTAGGGACATTCTTCTGAATATTAAAAAACAAGCATGCAAAAAGTGTCATTGAGTCCATGCTGACTCATAGTGACTTGCTGTCGTTTCCCCAGACCATAAATCCTTCCAGGAGCACCCTCCTCGTTCTCCCTCTGGCATACCAGGTGCTGTGAGCCACTTCTTTCCATCAATAGCCCCTATGCTCACCCAGCAGCACCGGCAGGGTTCGGCTCCCATCTCAAGGGCTTCCTACAACATCCCTTAGAACAGGGGACACAGGAATTGAGTCGATAAGCAATAATAGCAGAAGGCCACCCCGGCCCCCAGCCACAGTGTTCTTTCCTTGTCCTTTTAAGTAGTGTAAAGAATAATCAAAATCTAACGAGTGGGAACAGTGTACTTACAGAACATCTAAATGGAAATGAAATTAACTTGATTTCAAGATTAAACAGGCTTTTTAAGATTTGGAAGAGATAAATATGCTAAAGGGTAATCTCAATGGAAATTAATAAACTTTATCATCAAAAGGAAAAAGGAACTCCTTAAGATGTTAGTGACGACTAAAGCAGGGGCAGTGAAGTAACAAGAAAACCCACAAATGGAATGAACTTAGCTTAGAAAATGGTGTGCAACCAAAACCCAGGGGTTCCATCGATGTAACTCACATGCCCTGTGTCTCCATGGAGATTGTCGCTGTGATGCCAAAGTGGTCCAGATGGAAATGAACACAGTTATCTATTCATCAAATACACGATATGTGCATTTTTAGCTTTAGATACGATTACGCACTTACATTGCTTTGTCAAGTGCCATAATTGAATTGTGTACAATTATATGGCACATAAAAACTGATTTTATCTCAAAGGAGTGAAAAATACATTGCATAGCTATTAAGCTAAAATACACAGTTGGGTTTTGGGTTTTTTTTCACAGCCAGTTTTTGGTAAGCCTTTCGCATAGAGGAAATAGGCTTAGATTTAATGGATGGAGGAAAGGGAATTAGCATTAGATTTCCTTGTCTGGCCTAAAGTAAAAGGACGGAAAGGAATGTTTTCATGGGAAGGGTCACAGGGAATGTGCAGATGGGTGGATGGGGGTCTCACTCCATGTCCTAGTGAGAGCATTTGGGGTGGAGTCCAAGAGAGTAGGTAATACTAATAGCTTAGTATTCCGTGGAAGAAGAAAAGAGGGCCTTATAGGCCATGCAGATAAGTATAAAAGTGTAAATAGGTGTGATCACTCTAGATATTTGGTTTCCAGAGAACCAGTGACTTTGAATGGCTGGACTTGATTGGGTAAATCTTAATTCAAGGAACCACCTTTTTTGTATCCACATGCGGTAGCAATCTCTGCCCTTTGGAGTATCATATTCATATTCTATCTTAAGTCACCAAAATTATATTTGCCTCATGCACGTGTTTCCACTGAGGATTTCCAGGTTGAGAAGAACAAGATATGTATGGTATCTGTCTACATGACTGTCTTCTGACGTGAAGCACAATTGAAACACTCAGGTGAATGCCAAGTTCAACATGCAGCTTTTCTACAGACAAAGCCAGGCACCGGAAACTCCACAAATATGTCCACTTAGCTTCTCCAGGTGTTTCTAGCAGTTAGAGTACAACATTGAACATGTACTAGCAAATTTGGAGGTCACATGATCCCAGGGTAATAAGAACCAAAACTAGAAGCGAAATAAAAACCATTGGCTATAGTGTTAATTCATACAATGTAACATGAATTTTTAAATAGTGGAATACATCAAGACATATTTGATAAAATGCTAGATGATAGGTCATAATGGCCACTAGATGGTATTTTATCTTTAAATAAGCAAAGATTAGTTAGATATATGCATCAGAAAAATTCTAATATTAAAAAATTTATAGGTAGCAAAATCTTATGAAAAGAACTAGAATCTAATTGTTACAAACTAAGCTTTTTCCCCTGAAGATATCATTTTATATATCATTTTAAAAATATTATAAACAATAATCCTCTCAAAATTGACAGCCTACAAAATCCTTGAGTTTGGATATTTGTGAAACATTTTTATATATTTCTTTTCTTCAATTTCATTTGACATGCTGTCTTTTTATTTCTAAACTAAGTGTACATGGAAAAACAGTAATTTCACATTCATTCATTCTGAAAGGTATTAAATAGCATTAGAGCTTATTCTAAAAAAACCAATGTTTGGATGACTAGTGCTACTAATATATATGAATAAGTGATAAGTGTTTATTTACATCTAAAAAATTTTCTGTCCAATAAGCGTGAATTTTGGGGGTGTATGTCTATACCAAACACAGATGTTTTATTGTGCTTATTAGGAAGCCCTTCAAATGAGATGCAAAAATAACCAGAAATACTTTTTTTGAAAGCTCCATGCCTAATCTTCGAAACAATGGTAAAAAAAGTCATTAATATACCCATTTTACAGATGGGGAAAAGGAAACACAGAAAAGCTAAGAAATGCGCTCAAGGTCTTACATCTTGAAGTGTGCAGATTCGGTCTCTGGCTGCACAGTGCGGGCAAGCAACAAGTGGTACACTCTGAAAACCTAGCCTAGCCAGCCCAAGCTGGAGACATCGCAGAACCAAACAGGGGCTTTAAGTGAGTGCTTCAGTTGTTGAGACGCTTACTAAGGCAAAGTGTTTGGGTCAATTAAAAGTCATATTGTATCATTTGTTTAAGAATTATAGACATTTCTTCTTTTTTGACATTTCTTATTTATAGCCAGAAAACCTTGCATTTTTATTTTAATCTTTACTACCTACTTAGCTTAATTATTTGGCTTTTCTAATTTTAGCTCTTCTCCCATTTTTACCTGCTGCTCTCCTTAAAAACACAGTTTCCCATTCTCCTGGGTCATAAAACTTTCTGTGAGAGGTCCAACAGCAATTTTTTTTTGGCTTTTTGGGCCACATACTAAATATCACTGATCCTCTTCCCTTGCTTCTTTTACAACTCCTTAACAGCGGGAAAGCAAGTCATATGCTGTGGGGAAGTGGGGCATACGAAGATAGGGCTGGTGGAGGATTTGCCCAGCGCAGCTTTTTCAGATCCAGAAGCATGGGACCTGAGAGCAGAAGAGGGAGGCTGCTGGTGCTAATCACAGGAAACCTCCTAAAGCCCAGCGTCCCCAAGCCCTGCATAGTGACCATGAGGATGCGCACATCTGTTTCTTCAGCACTCATGTCACCCATTCACAACAGAAACATCCGTTTGGAAATGCTGACGACCTTTAGCTAACATCAGCCTTTAGCTAACCTTTCAACCTTCAGCTAACATCAGCATCACTGGGAGACCTTGATTAAACACAGATTGCTGGACCGCCTTCCTGGAGACCTAATTCAGTATGTCTGGATTAGTCAAAAGTGATTTTGATGGCTCAAAGAGCTCGATTAGAGGGAAAAGCCCAACTTTCCTGGCATAGCATTCACAGTCCTGAACAGTCTAACCTCAGTGTCTCTTTAGCTTTCAACCCACTACTCACTGTCCCTTCATTCCTACCTTGCCTTGCCCCTCTCCCAGGGTCTTGGGTTTCTCTGCTAACTGTACCTGTCACTGTTCTCTCTTGCTTGATGGACCTACTCCATGCCAGCGCTGATGAGGCTTCTTCTCAACATCTTCATTAGAACTTTCAGTCTCTCTTTTCTGAAAGGACACTTATACCCGGGTCCGTCCTCTGTGCTGAAAACTCTACCTGTCTTCTACTGGCTACTAAATATGAAGGCAAAGAAGTATTGAGGCTTACACATAGCAGGCATTTAATAAATACTGGAAGAATAGATGAATGAAGGCAGCCAGGAAATGCTTCCTTTGTTCCCCTTAGTGGTTGAGAGAGGCAGTGAATTCAATTTCATTTCAGAAACTTTAGATGGGCAGGATCCCCAAAAGCCATTTGCTTTTTGTTTTTCTCTTAAGAAAATGAGGAGTGCATCAATTCTTAACAGCATGCTAAAAGCAAGCTTAAATTATGCAGCAGAAGCACTGAGAGTTGCCCATCTAGCTCTTTGCTCTGTGTACTGGGAAATGGGTTCATTGGTGCCAAGGTACCACTATCATTTCCATCGATGCAAATATTTAACAACTTTCCTTGGAAGAAACGCATTTCTTACGTCCTGATCTCCTTCTGCCTTAATGATTGATAATAGGAAGCTATACAGTTTTTGAGGAAGAAGAATCTTAACTGATGTTATGTTTGTAGCAATTTGTAGCTTTGGCATTGAGATAAGAGATGTTGATAGGAGGATAAAATAATAATGGTAGATATTTAAAAGAGCTATGCACCACTTAACATAAATAGAATAAATCATATTATTTTGTATTTATTCAGACCTTTTTAAAAATCATTTTTCTGGGGGCTCATACAACTCTTATCACAATCCATACATGCATCCATTGTGTCAAACACATTTGTACATTTGTTGCCATCACCATTCTCAACACATTTGCTTTCTACTTGAGCCCTTTGTATCAGCTCCTCATTTTCCCCTCCTTCCCAGCTCTCCCCTCCCCCATGAACCCTTGATAATTTATAAATCATTATTGTTTTGTCATATCTTACACCGTCTGATGTCTCCCTTCACCCACTTCTCCACTGTCCATCCCCCAGGGAGGAGATTATATGTAGATCCTTGTAATCTGTTCCCCATTTCTCCCTCACCTTCCCGCCACCCTCCCAGTATCACTACTCTCACCACTGGTCCTGAGGGGTTCATCTGTCCTGGATTCCCTGTGTTTCCAGGTCCTATCTGTACCAGTGTACATCCTCTGGTCCAGCCAGATTTGTAAGGTAGAATTGGGATCATGATAGTGGGAGGGAGGAAGCATTCAAGAACTAGAGGAAAATTGTATGTTTCATCATTGCTACACTGCACCCTGACTGGCTGGTCTCCTCCCCGTGGTCCTTCTGCAAGGGGATGTCTAATTTATTTCTTGTTAAATATGGTTTTAAAAACAAAGGCACGAATAATCTCATCCAAGGACGGAGTGACCCAAGGATTCAGTTCAATGTCAGACTTTGTCATTTACTGGCTCTTTGGTCTTAGACAAGCCTTGCTTTTTTCATATATAAAATGGACATAGGAAATACAACATGAGTATATATGTTAGGCAGATGAAATTTCACATATGTATTTGTATGTGCAGTAAATAAAATCACAGATATATCCAAGGATACCGAAGCGTATACAGGGGACAAAGTTCTGAAAAGTTCTTAGCCTTTATCACATACCTTAAAGGAACGAGTCACGGTGGTAGTTATATAATCTGGCGTCAGTTTGAGAATTAAGAATGAAGGGTGGAGTTTATCCTGTCAATCAGGTGATAGTCAATGAGGCCTCTGGGAATGGCCTTCTCCTGAGGATTCTGGGACTTCCTGTAATGCCTCCCTGGAGGCTGGAGAAACTTTCTCTCAGCTCACTCCCTGGGAGACATTGCAAGACACATGGAGGCAGGCTGATGGTAGCCAGAGCCTTGCAGCTGGAGAAGCCACGTGGAGACCCCTGCCAGCACTGAGATGCTTACACCGCCACTGGATCCACACGCCTTTCCACCAACTGGCATGTAATCATCCTGCATTTGGCATCATTGCATGTGTTTCATGAGTCTGAAAAGGAATTTATAGATTGGTATCAGACATATGGTCTAATACTGGACTTACGGACTTGATCTAGACTGGGCTGGGTGTTTTCTCAAAATTCAATTACTCTTATATAAAGCCCTTTCTTAGATATATATATAAGTGTCCATGCATTTGTTTCGCTAGTCTACCTGGCCTAACACAGTAGTCACTGAGCTTGAGGACTTAGGATCACAATCAAGGGGACATCAAGGTCAATTGGCATACGTCGTCCACAAAGACAATGTTCTTTGGTGAATAGCAAGTAGGGTCTTAAAAGCTTGGAAATAGTCATCTACAGTACACCCATCGGTCTCTCTCCCTCTGGAGCAAAGGAGACCAAAGACACTCAAAGGTTGCAGAAAGCAATGGGTCCAAAGAACTGATGGACCACAACCTCCATTATCACAAACCTGGCAGAAGAGTGTGGTGTCTAGCAACCACTACCAATCTCTCGGATCAAGATCACAGTAGAGAGTTGTAAACAGATAGGGAGAAATAAGAATGTAGAACAAAGCAAAAACTACAAGAATGACAAACCTTTCTGATGGGACCCGCTGAGACTATGACATTTAGACACCTGTCAAGAAAAAGGAAACAACCGGCAGACGGAGTGAAAAATGACACGAGGGAGAAACTTACCCCTCGGTACAGCCATCAGGTCAGATCAAAAGGGCAGTCATTCTATATCAATAACGTGCACAAGGCAGGATGGGGTAGGGATGAAGGATGAATGGAAACAGGGAGTCCAGGGAGAAACCAACAAGAGCCTGTGACATTGAAGGGATTTCAACCAAAGTCACCAAACAAAACATGAGAAAGTTGTTGAATGGAAAACAAATGTACTGTTATCCATCCACCCAAACTATGATGTAAAAAGTTAAAAAAAATAGACAGTCAGGATACCTAACTTTTAATATTCTTAGATTGAGCGAATGAAATAGCTCCTGCAAGGTGCTGAGAATATTGCCTGGCATAGAGTAAAATGAAATATAACGAGTTACAATAAGAAGAACCTATCAAGGGCTCTCTCTTCTTTCTTTAAAATTAATTTATGGGCACAGCATGGCTTTAATTCCAGCAGCAATACCCTAACAGTCCACATGATGGGGACGTTGCGCTATACAAAGCATCGGCCGTGCATTCTGTGGTTGAAATCACATTATCATTAGCTGCTTCCATGCCCTTTTTTGTGCCCGGGAGGATAGAAGAAGAAAGGCAAAATTCCGTAGATGGGTAGATTGTAGATTACACATAGATAGGTCTTCAAAGTGGGGGCCATTAAGTGCTATTTACACAATATCAACAGTGTATAAGAAATCTAGTTCTTTCTTAAACTATAGAGGCTGTGCGTAGGCTATCAGCAAATAGTGTGCCGTTTGATGGGAGGAATGACTAGAGTGGATTTGAGTGTCTGCCGGACCCTGTAACCTAGTCCCTGAGGACACCCTGGGGACACAACTGTCTCATACAGATACTTAATGTTGGGAACATTTTTAAATGCAAATAAAATATTCATGAGAAAAATATGGAGACAATCACACATCTATAGACATCTTGAATGGACTGCAAAATCAAGCACATTATTGGAAATCTAGATACTAAGAAACAAAAAGACCAATTTCTCAACAACAATAAAAAAGAATTGTGTCTCCTCCCTCCAGAAAAACATGAATGACTTTCACAGAACTTTCATCAGCATGATTTAAAAGTCTTTATTTGGATGAAAATGAAAGGAGGCGAGGGATACACCCTAAGGGGGGAAATTGCCCGTGTGAGAAGAGCAGGCAAGTCCGCCAAATGTGAAAAGCCAGGGGCAACCCAAAACCAAATGGGCTGATCTTGAAAATATAATCTTCAAGCACTAGGCAGAAAAGCTGCCGGAAACACAGATGTAGCAAAACAAAACAAAATATATTCTGATGGAGATGAATTGGCAGCCGTGGAAAGGAAATGAGGAAGAGACGGTTGCATGGCTAGAGACAGGCCATAGAAGGAGCTAGCCTGGTCTCTCCCCCTCAGGCTCTGTCCTGGCTCAGTTTTCCCTTCTCACCTCTCCTAGTGCCACAGTTTATCACCAATTCATGGGGACATCCTCATCGTCTTCTTTTTGCCCAAGATCCTTTGAATATCTCTCTCCCTCTATTCTTACCTCATATCACATTGTTACAAATCTAAATCAATTCAGTGACAATGAGGTTCTGTACTTTTAGTCTCACTTGGCTTTTCCTTAACACAATATAATAGAGAAATGATAACTTTGGAAAATGTTTACTTAGAGTTTGTCACGGCAAACTAGTAAATCTTTATCCTCTCATTGTAAAAGAAAAAAAAAGTTTTCATTTCAGCGTAGTTACATCACACACACACATACACTTCTTAATAGAAAAAATCTTTTTCTTTTCTTACTCCGCCTTCCTTATTTATTGTCCATCTTCCACATACAGATGATGTAATGAAAACACTACAACTTGGGAGCGATGCACCTCAATCCTCACAGTGACGTCTTTGCTAGAAAAAGAAAAACGTTTAACTTCACAATTGATCATGAAAGTGTTTTCCCCAAAAGAGTGTGCGCCATAGTCCATACAGGCACAGCTTTTGGTATAGTGACAATGTCTGAGATTTAAAAGAGTGTTTAGGATTAGGGAAACACATCCACAGAATTTCTGCTCCATTACTAAATATATTTTTTCAATTTGGAAATCAGCCAGTTCCAATGAACTGCCTTGTATGTAAACCCTGCATTGACAGTAAAAACATGTGGTTTAATTTTAATATCATATAGAAGTATAAGATTAATAGTAAGATGCTTATCATAGTAAAAAATTAATTTTCATGTTGTTTTAATTTTATAGAGAAATACAGAATTTAATAGTAAAACCCATGTAGTAATAATCAAGCTTCTGGCGATTTATAATTTTTAAATTATTGAGTGTTCTCAAAAGCAAATAAACGACTCAGATGATGTTTCAAATTCTTGATAAATGGAATAAGAAGTTACAAATTCAAAATAGAAAATTGATGTTCCATTCGGGGGAAAGGGGATAGGTGAAAGCAACATATGGTAACATAATTAGCATGCTTAGGGGAACACAGCCACTGAATTCATGCTGCAGGGAAACGTACTGGGAAACGGCCCATCTACTGCAGTGCTTTAAAAAGTGCTAGGCTTTTGGAGAGAGAAAAAAGAAACAGTGCTAGTCTTTTTTAAAAATTAAAGAGGTATAATTGGAATCATGATAGTGGGGGTGGGGCGGGTGCGAGGAAGCATTTAGGAACTAGAGGAAAGTTGTATGTTTCATCGTTGCTACATTACACCCTGACTGGCTGGTCTCCACCTCGCAACCCTTCTGTAAGGGGATGTCCAGTGGCCTACAAATGGGCTTTGGGTCTCCACTCCTCACTCCCCACCTGATTCACTATGGTATAGTTTTTTGTTCTGATGATGCCTGATACCTGATCCCTTCGACACCTCGTGGTCACAGAGGCTGGTGTGTTCTTCCATGTGGGCTTTGTTGCTTCTGAGCTAGATGGCTGCTTGTTTACCTTCAAGCCTTTAAGACCCCAGACGCTATACCTTTTGATAGCCGGGAACCATCAGCTTTCTTCACCACATGTGTTTATGCACCAGCTTTGTCTTCAGCGATCGTGTTGGGAAGGTGAACATCACAGAATGCCATGTTAATAGAACAAACTGTTCTTGCATTGAGGGAGCACTTGAGTGGAAGCCCAATGTCCATCTGCTGCTGTAATGCTTTATAAATAATATATGTACAAAAATCCATTCCCCTGTCATTATAAATATACTTACATATATACCTGCCTGTATTTAGACCTCTATAAATATCCTTTGCCTCCCAGTTCTTTCCTCAATTTCTTTTTACTTTCCTCCTGCCCCACTATCATATTTGAGCTTCATTTGGGTTTTGGTAATTCCTCTTGGCTACTTAACCCTAGATCGAGGACCCCTCACCCCCACCCCCAAGCATCCTATGTCCTCTTTGCCATCAGTTTTAGATCACTTATTCTTCCCTTGTCCCTGGGTTTGTTGGCACCCCTCTCTTTTTCCTCCCCTTCCCCTTCCCCGTGTCCCCCGAACCGTCGGTCCCATTGTTCTGACCTCTGGATTGTTCACCCTACCTATCTTGTTCAGATAGACATGCATAGACAATAATATGTACAAAAATAAAGCAAAACATTAAAAAAGAAGTTAATGCAACAGAACAAAAAATAAATGAAAAAACTTAAGAAACAACAGCAAAAACTGAAAAACCCTCAAACAGTTCCAGGTCTGTCCATTGACCTTTATGAGTGTTGTCCAGGCGAGTCCTCTGGGGTGCCCCACCCTGGCCCAAGTCCACCTTTGGCATTCCTCAGGGATTTCGTTGCTTTGCTCCCCTTGCTGCTCCGCTGTACACCCAAGATTCATCTGACATTATCAATGATACCCTATCTTCTTAATCCAGCTTGATTTTCTAGCATTTTATACATTTATAGTATTTTTACATTTTTGGCAAATAAGTTTAAGAGATATAAAGGGGAATTATTATTTATTAACCCCCGGGGTTGTAAGTAGATACCAGCAAAATTAGAGAAATTTATGACATTAACTTTATTTTTACTTTATAGTTTATTGAAAATAACAAGGAAAAAAATTCAAAAGATTGGTTTCTTCTTGAAGCACAATTATTTTTTAAGATTGTCATAAATTAAGCAAATTTCTTCCTTTAATATTTTAAAAAATTATTTTATAGCTAAGATTAAAGAATTGATATATGTTAAAATGTTTATAAATATTTTAAATACCAGTATTTGAAATTGAATCATGTTTCTTATCCCTAAAAAATGTGAATTTCTACCCTCAAAACTCCTCACTATAATTTTCAAAGAGATTGAACTAGTGGCAGAGCTTGTAGGAGTATCGATCCATTTATGGGTATTTATTTTCTTTGGAGTCTGGTTTTCTTATTTGTAAAGTTAATTTTACCTGTCCTACATATTTGGTATAATTATCAACTGAAGTAACAGGTAAAACCATTGTATTAGCAGTAAAGAATTGAACAGATATTTATTAGCATGAAAGGAATACATATCATGCTAGATGCTTTTATCAGTAGATGACACATAGTAGATTATCAATAGGTATTTACAAAACTAAATAGAATCAAAACAAATAAAATTGGATAACAAAACAGAAGAAGAAATACGTGCAATTGAATTAGAAAAAAAGAAATGCATTTGACAAGTCTCCCAATTGGAAGAGAAGACTCACTTTCCATAAATTAGAGAAACTAAAAACAAATGACTTCAAACTCACTGAACTTCAAAATCTCCCTTTTAGTTTGAGAAAATAAAAGGTCAAGATGGCAGATCATGCAGTATAAATAATTAGGGGAAAAACATGTAAGGTGAATGAATGTTTTGGGGAAATATGTTACTGTGTGTGTGCAGGATACCTAAAGTACGTCAGAAGATAACTGAGCCTCAAAGAGCAAATCTCACATGGCAATGAAGTTGGTTTGCCGGTGGCGATGGCTGTTTTGCGTCGGTGCTTGTTCAGGCTCAAGTAGAAGCCCAGCTCTGAGGAGCGGCTTCTGGTTGTTATCCACCAGCTCTGCACCTGGGAGAGAAAACACACTAGCTGCTCTGGGACACAGTGGGGGTGTTCCAGAGAGCGTAATACCGACTCACTGAAATCGCTCTAAAGGGAAACAGCTGGTTGGCAGCAGTAAACCGCAGCAAAGCTGTGTGTTAGGAAAGAGTAAATTATTCAGCTAGTGATTTGTAAGTGGAAAAGTTTGCCTGGAAGGACTTTAAATCTTAAAAACAAAACAAAGAAAAAACTTCCCAAGAAACAAATTTTTAAAACGGATTGCTATTTTTTCAAGTTGCTTTCTAAGGAGAAAAGTCAAAAGTAGTTTCAACACTTATCGTAATGAAACGTACATACATACTCAAAGAATCTCCTTCTGCTGACTCTGAAACAAGGATACCCACTTCCTCTTTTCACTTTCTACGAACACTGGTGTTTTCCATCTATATCCACCCCATTCTGTTTAATTTGTTGCTTGTCTGCCGTTCTCAAAAACAAATTGGAGGGGAGAAATGTAAATCTTAGAGCTGGGAAGGGACTTCCGTGATCACCCCGTCCTGCATCATCTTCCACGTTTCCCTGACCAGAAAACTGAGCCACGCAAGGGTGGAAAGAATCGCCCAATTGCATACAGAAGAGAAGCCACCTGCTATGTTTAGTTTCTTCCCGGGATTTACCACGTTCTGAAATGATCTCATTCACATTTTTAGCTGATTCGTCCCCTGGGTTTAAAGGCTTTAACTTTCTGTCAATACCTGTGTCCCGAACATCTGATGGCTAACAAGTTGTAGGTATCCATGCATGCTGAGGAAACAAGGAATCTGAATTTTCATCTTGTATGTAGAGCATAGTTTTCTGGGGGTTTTGTTTTATTTTACTTTTTAAAAACATTTTTACTGGGGTCTCTTACAGCTCTTAAAACAACCCATACATCCATTGGGTCCAGAACATTTATACATATGTTGCCATCATCCTTTTTAAAATATTTCCTTTTTACTTGAGCCCTTGGTATCAGCTCTTCATTTTCCCCTCTATCCCCCAACCTCCCACCCTCCTAAACCCTTGTTAAATTATGAATTATTATTTTCTCATCTTATACTGTCTGCTGTCTCCATTCACACATCTTTATTCAGTTCTCTGTTTCTTTGCATCCTTCCCCCTGCTTACTTTTCCTCGACTCCACTTTTATACTCATCTTCCTGCTACCGACTGAATCTCCACTATAAAAATAAACATGGATCCTTACAGCCATGTGAACGAGGTGGAATGTTTGGAAAAGTTGCCATCTTACCCACCAAGAAATTTAAAATCAAAGATACCTCCGCCATCATTTTCAAAAAGTCCTTATTTCTTTGATATTTAGACTTTGTGCCTAGAATATTATGCTATGAGATCTGACGATTTAATTTTTAACAGATTGAAAATTTCACCAACATAAATATTTTTATTAATTAATGTGCCTGATGGATCATTGAAGGCTGATTTTTGGAAACAGATTTCAAAAATCATTGAAGACATTTCCCCGTTTCCCTCCTCAGACACAGGGACCACTCAGAGACCACGCAGTATAAGCAGATTAGTGCAGGTGAACAAGACTTTCAATGAGTCAGCTTGCCCTTACTTTAAGCTATCTGTTTCTGGAGGTGGGCAAAGAAACAGATAAAAGAGTTACTTTTGTTAATTATTTATGTATAAGTGGCTTATTTACTCATTCACAAATCCCTACAGCTTTTAAGGAACTTTGTACTACTTAAATTTTAGTTAGTTACTATGGGACTTTGCCTAAACCAGTGCTTACAGAGCTTCAGTAAGTTGTATATCCCTTTTGTTGTTGTTGAAGGTCCCTGGTCATGCAGCGGGTTAAGGCCGGAGCTGTTATGTGCAAGGTCAGCGGTTTGAACTCACCAGCCACTCCACTGTACCACCAGGCCTCCCAATTATAGCAGGAAGGTTATGGATCAGGGATTGCTGGCTATGTCATGTTTCTAATAAATATTATACTATCTATACCGATACAAATAAAAATTGTCAATGGACAACCTAAAATCATCTTGTTTTCCAAAATTTAGAAAGCATGGGCATATATTAAATTAAAATTAAAAGTCAATGATGAAAACTTTATGAAAGACATGAATTAGACATGTAATTTTTTTATACAAACTCTGACTCTGGACAAGACTGGGAAGAAAAAAGCAACGGGTCACGGAATTATTTGGCAATAGGAAGATCCTTGTCCTATCAGTCTGACTTGCCCAGTTACACTCTATCCTTTAATCTCTTCATGTATGAAAGCAAAGAAAATAATCTCTTGTTTAACCACCTGAGAGAAGCTTTGTTACCTTTAGTGAGTGGACAGGATGGTGAGAAAATGTCCGGAAGCACTGGTGGTGTTTTCACGTAGAGCTGAGACAGCTTAGGAGATTCTTCTACGTCAAAGAAGTGCAAGTTGTCTGGAGGCTTCAAAGGTAGAGTGGGGGGAAGAGTTACAGGTCTAGAGAATGAGTCATTTTCCCGTGTTGCTATTGTTAGATGCTATCAATTCAGTTCTGCTCAGAGTCTTTGCATACAACAGAACATACACGGACCAGCCCTGCAACACCTTCACAATTACTACGCTTCAGCCCATTGTTGGGGTCACCCTGTCGATCTCTATTGTTGTGATCCATCACCTCTTATACCAGTCCATACAACAGCTCTTATACCAGTCCATACAACAATTCTATAAGTGCATTTGTACATATGTTATCCTCATTTTCAAAATATTTTCTTTCTAGTTGAGCCCTGGTATCAACTCCGCTTTTTACCCTCTCTCCCCCACCCTCCTATCCTAGTGACCCCTTGATAAATTTTAAATTATTATTATTTTCATATCTTACACTGTTCACTGTCTCCCTTCACGCACATTTCTGTTGTTCGTCCCCCCCAGGGGATCGTGGTGGTAGCTATATGTCAATCGTTGTGACGGGTTCTCCCCTTTCTCCCTCTCCCCCCTTCTCTCCCTACCTTCCCCCTAACCTCAGAGTATCATTAGTCCCACTATTGTTCCTGAGGGGGTTATCTGTCCTGGGTTCCATGTATTGAAAGCTCTTATCTGTACCAGTGTTCATGTTCTGGTCGAGCCAGATTTGTAAGGTAGAGCTGGGGTCATGTTAGTGGCGGGGAGAGGAAGCATAAAGGAAGTAGAGGAATGTTATGCGTTTAGTTGGTGCTATGCTGCACCCTGGCTGACTCACTGCTTCCTTGTAACCCTTCTGTGAGGGGACGTCCAATTGTCCACAGATGAGCTTGGATCTCCATTCCAACCCCCTTCATTCGCCTCGATATAATGGTTTGTTTGGGGTCTTCTGATACCTGATCCTGTCAGGTTGGTGTGCTTCTCCCATGTGTGCTTAGTTGCTTCCCTGCTAGATGGCTGCTTATTTGACTGCAGGTCTTTAAAATCCCAGATGCTATATCTTTTAATAGCCAAGCACCATGAGCTTTCTCCATCACATTTTCTTATGCACTCAGTTTGTCTTCCACAGTCCTGTCGGGAAGGTAAACATCACAGAATGCCAGGTTATTAGAAAAAATGTGTTCTTGTGTTGAGGGAGTACTTAAATAGAGATCCAATGTCTGTCTGCTATCTTAATACTTAACATTAAATATATATATATACCTATTACCCTATCATCAAATATTAATTTATTCACATGTGTACATGCCTATATCTATACCTCTATATTTTTCTTTAGCCCCCTAGTTCTTTCCTCTGTTTCCTTCACTTGCCTCCTTTCCCACTATCACGTTTGACCTTCATTCGGCTCTCAGTAATTCCTCACAGCTACATTTCTCTTAACCAAACCCCACTCGGCATTCGACGCCCTCCTCGTCACTGATTTTAGATCTCTTCTTGTTCCCTTGTGCCTGGGTTTGCTGGCTCCCCACTCCCTTTCCTCCACCTCCTCCTCTCCCCTGCCCCTCTGGAAACATTGGTCCTATTGTTTTCTCCTGCCTATCTTAGATAGATAGACATGAGAGTTTTTTTTTAAAGCCTGTAAATAGTTTCAGGTCTGTCTGTTCACCCTTAGAAAGGTTTTCCAATTGAGTGTGGTGAGGTGCCAGGCCCTGCCTACTGATTCTAAATTCTACTTTCAGGATTCCTCAGCAGCTTCCTTGCTTTATCTCCCTTGCTGCTCTGCCCCCTTTGTGTTTCTCTCTGGGTGAGGAGACGGGGGGGGGCGGGGGGGGAAGGGGGTGTCAG
This sequence comes from Tenrec ecaudatus, assembly GCF_050624435.1. Lineage (NCBI taxonomy): Eukaryota > Metazoa > Chordata > Mammalia > Afrosoricida > Tenrecidae > Tenrec > Tenrec ecaudatus. The sequence goes on from NC_134542.1 coordinate 56,239,876, forward strand.
ATTGGGCACAATTCCTACACTGTCTCCAGTGCTGTTCCCCATAGTGCGTTGCTGCCCTTTTACTTTACCAAGCATGGTGTCCTTTTCCAAGGACTGGTTACTCCTGATAATGTACCTAAAGTATGTGAGATATAGTCTTGCCATCCCTCCTATAAGGTACATCCAGGTGGCTACATGACTTCCAAAATAGGTTTATTGTTCTTTTGGCAGACCCTGATACCTTTAGTAGTCTTCACCAATACCTTAATTCAAACAGTCTTCTCCAGTCTTCCTTGTTTGTTGTTCAGATTTCACACATATATGAAGAAGTTGAAATTCACACATAAATGAAGAAATTGAACATACCATGGGTTGGATCAGGTTCACCTTAGTCTTCAAACTGTTATCTTTGCTCTTTAACACTTTGAAGCCTTAACAAGAAATTCACCCAATGCAGTATGTCATTGCCTTTCTTTCTTATTGGGCATTGATTGTAGATATGATTAAATTGAAATCCTTGACAATTCAGCATTTTCTCCATTTAAAATGATGTCATATAAATATACAGGTATGTACGTGGAAACCTGCCCCTCCCCCCAGAAGAATTTATTTCACAGGACGTCACTGAATGTGTAGCTCTGGGAGAGGGACATATCTGTTCAGAGCACACAGGAGCAGATGAAGTGGGAGAAGGAGAGAATGGAGCACATCCTGGCACACCAGGCCTTGAGGACAATGTTCCCACTCAGAGCAGCCAGTCCACCGAGAGGATCACATGGCTGGCCCTACTATGAGACACGACATCACTCACTGACCCATAGCCCTACAGGGGACAACACTGGAGACACAGTGTGAGAATTGCGCCTGATCTGATCCCGCCACACAGAGGCAAAACACTAAGGGGGTGCAACAGAACAGCAAGGGAATAGAGCTGCAAGGTCCCCAGGGAATGCTGAAGGTGGATTTTCGGGCCAGGGCGTGGTGCCCCAACAGACTGGACTGGAAAACAGTCCTAAAGGCCTAAAAACAGTCCTTGAACTAACTACAAGATTTTCTTTCTTGTTGTGTTTTCTTTTGTTTTGTTTTTGTCATTGGTTTATTGTTGTTGTTGTTTTGTTGTATATTTTTGCTTGGTTTTGCTCTGTCTTGGTTTTGTGCATGTTATTATCTCCACAGGTCTCTTTATATAAGATAGGCTGGATGAACAATCTGGAGGAGAAAACAACACCGACTGTTCCGGAGGGACATGGAATAGGGGGGTGTGGGGGGAAAGGACGTGTTGTTAATAAACCTAGGGACAAGGGAACAACAAGTGATTCAATTCAGTGATGAGGAGGGTGTAGGAGGCCTGGTAGGGCATGATCAAGGGTAATGTAACCAAGAGGAATTACTGAAACCCAAATGAAGACTGAGCATGATACTGGGACAACAAAAAGGTCAAAGGAAATAGAGGAAAGAGCTAGGTGGCAAAGGGCATTTATAGAGGTCTAAATAAAGGCATTTACATATGTAAATATATTTATATATGAGGATGGGGAAATAGATCTCTGTGCATATATTTATAGGTTTAGTATTAAGGTGGCAGATGGGCATTGGGTCTCCACTTAAGTACTCCCTCTATTCAACAATACTTTGTTCTACTAAGTAGGCATTCTATGATGTTCACCTTTCTAACACAATTGCTGAAGACAAAGTGGGTGCATGAGCAAATGTGATGAAGAAATTTGATGGTACCCGGCTATCATATGATATAACGTCTGGGATCTTAAAGGCTTGAAAGTAAACAAGTGACCAGCTAGCTAAGACGCAACAAAGCCCACATGGAAGAAGCACACCAGACTGTGTGATTACGAGGTGCCGAAGGGATAAGTTATCAGGCATTAAAGAACAAAAAAATTATATCATTGTGTGCTCACCTCCCTGACACGATCGCTGAAGAAAAATGGGTGCATAAGCAAATGTGGTTAAGAAAGCTGATGGTGCCTGGCTATCAAAAGATATAGTGTCTGGGGTCTTAAAGGCTTGAAGGTAAACAAGCGGTCATCTAGCTAAGACGCAACAAAGTCCACATGGAAGAAACACACCAGCCTGTGTGATCATGAGGTGTCAAAGGGATCAGGTATCAGGCATCATCAGAAAAAAATCATATCTGCCATCAAATCAGTTCAGAAACCTAGCAACCGTCTGGGAGAGAGGCTTCAAATCTTTCCAGGAGCAAACAACTTCATCTTTTCCTGCAGAGTGACTGGTGGGTTCAAACTGCTGACTTTGAAGTGAGTAGCCCAGTGCACAACCAACCCACTCTGCCACCAGGGCTCCTTTAACAGGGTGTGGACTCTGAAACTATAATCATCTCCTTTGTGTCAAGGTAAAGTTCACCTCTATTAAAAATAAGAAGCAGTGTTCAAAAAAATAAAAGAAAACAAAGCATATCATTGTGAATGAGGAGGGGGATTGTGGAGTGGAGACCCAAAGCCCATTTGTAGACTATTGGACATCCCTTACAGAAGGGTCTTGGGAAGAAGATGAGCCAGTCAGGTTGCAATGTAGCAATGATGAAGCACACAATTTTCCTCTAGTTCCTAAATGCTTCCTCCCTCCCCCACCCCCCCAACTATCATGATCCCAATTCTACCTTGCAAATTTGCCTGAACCGGGGGTGTACACTGGTGCAGATGGGAGCTGGAGACACAGGGAATCCAGGGAGGATGATTCCTTAAGGACCAGTGGTACGAGTGGCGACACTGGGAGGGTGGAGGAAGGGTGGGTTGGAAAGGGGAAACTGATTACAAGGATCTACATATAACCTTCTCCCTGGGGGACCGACAACAGAAAAGTAGGTGAAGGGAGACATCAGTCAGGGTAAGGTATGACAAAATAATAATTCGTAAATTATCAAGGGTTCATGACAGAGCGGGGAATGGGGAGGGAGGGGGAAAAGTGAGGTGCTCATGCCAGGAGCTTGGGTGGAGAGGGGATGTTTTGAGAATGATGAGGGCAATGATTATACAAATGTGCTTTACACATTTGATGTATGGATGGATTGTGATAGTTGTATGATCCCCTAATAAAAGGATTTTAAAATATATATACAACTGTGAGCATATTAGTTTTATTCACACTGAATTGCAAATCACACTGAGGCTGTAGTCTTTGATATTCACCAGCAAGAGTCTCAATCCTCTGTGCTTGTAGTTAGCAAGACCATGTCATTGGGATATCACAACTGTTAACAAACCTTCCATCTAACACCTCATTCCTTGCATAGTCTAGCCTCAGCTTATTTGCTCAGCATACAGATCGAATAAAATATGTTAAACTTGACACACACACCTTTCCTCACTGAAAATCAGATTGTGTTTGAGTAACTGCCTCTTAGGCTATATAGATGGAGCCCTGGTGGCGTAGCAGTTACGTGTTGGGCTGTGATTCACATGGTTGGCAGTTCAAAGTCACCAACAGCTCCATGGAAGAAAGACTGCACTTTCTACTCCTTTAAACAGTTACAGTCTGGGAAATCTACAGGAGGTCGCTATGAACCAGCACTGACTAAATGGCAATGAGTGAACAGGCTATATGCAGGTGACTGTGAGTAACATTCATTGTTCTGGAATTCTCTGTCTTCTCAATGTTATCCATAGTGCGTCATGATTCACATGGTTGAATCTCTTGGCAAAGTCAATGAAAGTGTGGTGGAGTACCGTTTCTTCATATGGCTCTTCTACCTATGTCTCCATACCTCCCACAAAATGATTGGATGGCACTCAGGAAATCACAGGTGTGTTAAATTATAGAGGAGATTGGTCTGTTTTCAACTACCCCTGGCTATAAGGATAAAGCATCTTTGTAGTAAAAGCAGAGAGAGAGCAATCCCAGGACCATTGTTAGTGGAGTTCAGTCAAGATCTCCATCTGAAATGGTGGGGGCCGAGACCGTCAGAACCAGAAGAAGGCAAGAAGGCAGAACAAAGGAGCAGCCATGAGACTAAAGGACTGGAAGGCCATGCACTGGACCAACTTCCTGACCCACAGAGGCCAGAGAGATCTGACTACTGCTGGGGAGAGGTGTTGCTATGAACCAGTGACTGGATCTTTAATGTTCTCTCACCTTGCATTGTGGTAACTGGTAACACCCCTACAAGTTCCCTTAATTTTGAGTGTTGTCTATAAGTTCTGTATAGCCATTGCAATGAGCTATCAAACCCAGAATAGGTGTAAAGTGCTGTGAAAGGAAAGGTTGGTGTCAGGAGAAGGTAAATAAAGATGTCTGACCCCAGCTTCATGGCAGAAGGGAATACAGAATGCCCAACTCCTTGCAGTTGACTGCAAAAATACAAGTCTTTGTAGTGTCTGCTTTGGGGCAAGATCCATCTGACTTCAACAATGATAGCTGGTTTCACATTCTCTTGTGAATCTGGCTTTAACTCTGACAGGTTTTTTTTGTTGTTGTTTTATACCAGTGTACTTTTACAGTGGTCTTAAAATTATCTTCAGCCGAAGTTTACTTACATGTGATACCAGTGATATTTCTTGATAATTTCCTTATTGTGTTGGATTATCTTTCTATGGAGTGGGCACAAATATGGATCTTTGACTATTGGTGGCACAAAACTTGGGAGTGTTTCCAACACTGTGTCATTCTTCCATTTGATTTAGCTACTCTATGCTGAAGAGCAAATTTCAGAGTTTCTTCTGGCATTCAAATTAGAGATTTCTTTCTTTCCTATCTTTTGCATTCCATCCATGATGTCATCTCATATTTCTTTGATCATTTGTATTCCATGGGTCAAATCTTTTTTTGATATTATGTCTAAAATCTAAAATTAAGATATATTAAAGGTCATCTTTTGGCTCTTGTGAAATTGTTTTAATTTTTTTCACCTTCAACCTGAACGTGCATATGGGCAATTAATACCCTGTTCCACAGTCTATCATTGACTTTTGTCTTGGTTGATGATACTTATTTTCTCTATTATATCTTCCCACAAATGTACTCAGTCTGGTTCTGTGTGTTCTATCTGCCACGATCAGCAAACATTCCATCTGGTATGGTCACTTTATGCTGTTGCTTAAGAATGAAGACCTCATTAGTCTTACAACATTCCATCATGGAGTCTCTCCCTCCATTTTTATCATTAACTATATTTTTAAACTATTTCTCCTTCTTGCTTTTTAACTTTCTCATTCCAATGAGCAATAATTATTAATGCATCTTTATTGAATTTTTGATTAATTTCAGAATGAGAAAACCGTATTCATCGCTGGCTTTAGTGGATGTTGCATAAATTTGAATAACCGTTATGATAACAGGCCTTCTTGTAGGTATTAATATTCCTGTATCACAGACAGTGTAGCGCTGGCGGCACAGCGGTTATAAGCTGGGCTGCTAACAGCAAGGTCAGCAGTTTGAAACCATCAGCGGCTCCTCTGTTAACACAAGATTTTCTACTTCTGTCATATGATTCTCTGACTCGAAATGGCCAATACCAGTCTACTTCGGCTCACACATGTCTGAAATATTGATCCGTATCTGCCCCGTTTCATTTTTTACACTTTACTTGTTTTATACTTCATGCATTCCTAGTTCGGATTATTATTGGATGTTTGCAGCTGTCCTCATTTTAACTCATGTCCACATCAGCAAATGAGTTCCTGAAAATGTTGCTTGTGATAGATAGGTTTATTGTGCCAACCTGGCCAATAGGAACATGTGGGATTATAAGGTTGCAGTTTGATTGGAGGGCAAAGAGATAAATGGCTCCGCAAGCCCCACCCCTCTCTCTCTTGCTCTCTGGTGATCCGACCAGCATGTGACTACTTTTGCGTGTTCTCAGCCTCAACTTGTGAGCAACACTACCTCTGGGACGGACAGCCAACCCATGGATTGTGTCACTAGAGCTTGGGGTTCCTTTGAGACCTGCTTTGGCAAGCTGCTGGTGTGTGTATACATTGCTTGAGCTTGAGGCTGTCAGATCCTGTCGTCTTGCATTGCTTGAGTTTGATATCCCATCTGGACCTGCTTCATTAAGCTCCTGAGCTGCTGACTGTTGGTGACCAGACTTCCTTCATTGCCCTAGAGAAGATTCAGCTGTCTGCTTCTTTGACCTTGGACCCAGCAGGCCCTGTAAGTTGAAAGACTAACAGTATAGTAAATGTTCCATGCAAGTGAGTTGCACTGAGCCCTCTGTACTGCTGTGTGGACTAATTAGTTGTTATATTCATTTGTGCTCCATCTATCTATATCTATATATAATCATGTGTCCTGGTTTTGTTTCTCTAGAGAACCTTATCTAACATAATCAGTACTGGGAATGGTTCTAGAGTAACAAGATCATAAAATATGGGCATCTCAAAATTGGCTCTCCAGCCTGATGAGGCTTAACAGCACTGAGTGCTCTCTCTACCCCTAAAGGCATGGGTCAGTCTGCCACTTTACTAGAGTGGGTTGTGATAATCCTTGTTATGAAGTAGCCAAGCTAATATTCACAGTATAACCACCAATTGATGAAGTGCCAGCAGGACGAGAGGCTCTGGGTGAGGATGTGTTTGATATTTTCCAGCAGTTTTGTCAAGATGAGAAGCATAGGGAAGCTGGTGAGCTGGTCCTCCTTACAATAGAAATTGTGATCAACTAATAACCTCAGAGGCACATCTCAAGTGCAGAATAACAGACCTAAAAGCTTCTGCATGTGCTACAAAGGAGAGTCTTCTCTTGAAATAGAGCCAACATTGCTGAAAACCAAACCCAGAGTCTCATCGTATGAGTAGCTGAATTACAGCGTCAGCTGAATTGCAGGTCTAGGACAGTGTCTGGTATTACAGTAAGCGCATTAATCAGAAAGAAATGGTACCCTGGAATATGGGTTGGGAATGTATGGGCTGATGTTCCAAAAGAGGAGGATATTGAGCCCCTGAAGTTGATTGAACCACCCAGTGAATAGAGCCACCACTCACACCTGAAGGGATTAATCCACTATCAGTAAAACAACTCAAAGCTGAGCATATTTACCTAACTGTTCAAGCTGAAATGCCAGGTGGGGCTGCATCTGTAGCATTGCCTGGGAGAGATGCCTTCTAAGATAGTGCTGAGATCCCCCAGGAAACACCCCCACCACCCATTATTTCCTTCAGACCTGTAACTAGAATTAAGTCTCAGAAAGTTCCTAAAGGTGAGGCTCAGGAAGAAGTGCGCTTTACTCATAAAGGTCTGCTCGAGTTTTCTAATACATACAAGCAGAAGCCTGGGGTATATCCCTGGGCTTAGGAAGGGTGTCGGATACTGGTACAAGGAATGTAACATGAGAGCAGTCTGAGTTTCTTGCTATGGGGCCCTTAAGCACAGATTCTTCTTTCAATGTCTCAGCAAGAGAGGTTGAGAGAGGATCTAATTGCTTATTTAGTTGTTTCACTGAGGCATGGGCTGCCAGATGGCCTAGATTAGACCAACTTGAGGTACCTGACCTACCTTGGTACACTGAAGAAGAAGGTATTCAAAAGCTTAGGGAAATTGGTGTGTTGGAATGGACCTTTCAGGACATTCCCATAGACACAAAAAGGGAGTGCTCTGAGGACATATCTGCCACCACAACATAAGGAACAAGTTTGTGAAGTGGGCCCCAGCATCCCTGAAGACTTCTGTGATTGCTGTTTTATGTTCCCCAGGATTAACAGTGGAACTGCCCTAAGTGAACTCCGACATTTGCCTACGCTGGGCTGATTGGGCCCCATGGTGGTAGAGGGCACGGGTCAGCACTGAATCAGCTGAGATTGCATGGATGTGGTTATTGTAAAGATAGCAAGGTTTCCGTAGTCATCAAAGCAACCTGTGTCGTATGGACTCATGTCATTGGCTACTTAGTCACAGTGTCCCTAGGAGTGAAGTACATGGGAAGCCTACTAAATATTTATGTGATCTATACAGGCAGAAGAATGCTAGATCAGGTGAACAGCAGAACAGTGTCACGACTACTCAATCAATTCCTAAACCTGAGGCAGTTTACAGACCCACAGCCCCTTGAATTAGGACCCTGACTTTGAAGAAGGTCCCTGCTACATCTCCAAGGCTTAGACTGTCAGGCTTTCTTCTAGCCTTCCCCAAAGGGACCTGTGGCCTTTCACAAGAATGACTTCATTGGGGGAAAGAAACAATCAAACTTTTCGGGGATTACTGGACACTGGCTCTGAACTGACACATTCCAGGAGACCCAAAGTGTTTCGAAGGCCCACCAGACATGGGGGCATGTGGAGGTCAAGTTATCGGTGTTTTTTCAGCTCAGGTACACCTCACCATAGGTCCAGTGGTCCCCCAAACCCATCCTGTAGTTACTTCCTCGGTTCCATAATGCATCATTGGATACTTAGTAACTGGCAGAACCCCCATATTAGATCCCTGAAATGTTGAAAAGGACTATTATGGTAGGAAAGGCCAAGTGGACACCATTAGAACTGACAGTTGAGAATGCCCCCTGGCCACTTTGGGCTTCTCATGCCTTTGGATCAACAGGTCAGGAAGGTGTCACTGTACTGAGTGGTGTGATTGATCCTGATTACCAAGGAGAAATTGGACTGGTGTAACATGATGGAGGTAAAGAAGAATGTGCTGGAATCCAGGAGATCCTGTAGGCTGTTTCTTAGGACTACCATGGCCTGTGATTAAAGTAAATGTTAAACGACAGCAACCCAATCATGACAGGACTTCTAATGACCAAGACCCCTCAGGAATGAAGGTATGGGTCACCCCACCAGGCAAACAACCCCGGCTAGCTGGGGTGCTGGCTGAGGGCAAAGATAATACAGAATGGATAGTAGAAGGTAGTTCTACCTATCACTTACAACCAGGTGATCAATTGCAAAAGTGAGCGTTGTGATTGTCAGTTTAGCTTCCTTATATGCGCTTATTGATTATCTTTCCTTTGTCCATGTACTATGTTAGGTGTTAAGTGTGATTTCATTAATGTCTAGAAATTACATATGGCTAAAAGAATGGTGTACTGGTGCCAAGTTGGCAAGAATAGACTGTGATGGGTAGGTTTATTGTGCCAACCTGGCCAGTAGGAACATGTGGAATTAATGAGGTTGCAGTTTGATTGGAGGGTAAAGAGATAAATGTCTCAGCAAGCCCCACCCCTCACTCTCTTGCTCTCTGGTGATCGGACCAGAGTGTGGCTACTTTAGCTAGTCCTCTGCCTCAATTTGTGAGCTACACTCCCAGTGGTCCACCATTGCCTCTTAATGATAGTAATAAGAATCAGTTATCAAGTTCTCACTAAGTAAAAGGAAGCTTTTTTAGATCTTATTTCATTTAATTCTCAACATAACCCAGTGGGACGGGCCTATTTGTCTCCATATCACAGATGGAAAACTGAGTCAAAATTCTGGTAGAAGCTGATATGAATCCAGTCACAGTGACCCAAAGTCCATCTATTAACCATTATATTGTACTACAAATGTGATCCCAACTTTGTAATCCAGGGTTTCTGGTTGTTTGTTTTTTTTTTTCTTTCAATTTTGGTCAGGAAGTTTCTTTGGTTTCAGTCAAACTGAAACCAAATTGTCTTTTTGAGAAAGAAACAACGTGTTTCAAACCAGAGTTGATGATAAAGGGGAAGCTGAAAAGTCATGATCTCAGATGGTTTCCTTCATATTTCTAAGAAAGTCAACATATTCCCCAAGGGAAACATAGGTTTTAATTGTTAACTGTGTGTTGGTCTCCGTGTAAAAGAAACCAACATTACTTAAAGAAAACACAGAATGGACTAAAAGGAACCAGAAACTTTGCAGTTTATTCAGCCCCAGAAAATCAGCACAAGGTGTGGGTTCTTTCTGTTTGTCTGAATCCAAGGCAAGCGTCAGGGCAGCGTCCGCTAGAGGAAAAGGAGGGGTCTTTTTATTGGTCAGCGCCTGGGTGTCTTAGATGATGTCCCCAGGTGGCTGGATGTTTTCCAAATGCAAACAACTCTGAATCGTTCAAAGTAAATAGGGGTGTAACCCAATTTTAAGTAGAAACTTTGAAAGGCAAACGAAGAGCCCCCGCAGGTGGCCTGAAGGCTTCAAAAAGGGAGAGAGGGACAAGCAGGGAGGGAAGATGGGAGAGTGAGCTGGGAGGAGGAATAAAGGAGGTCGGAGGAGGGAAGAAGAGTGGGCATTCAGACCCGTGGTGCTGCCCCTCAGTGGTTTACGTGTTGTTTGCCTTCTTTCTTTACCAGAAATTTTTACCAAGAAAACAGATTTTATCTTCATTATTTTTTTTATGCTCTTAGCTACCTTCAAATTGATTTCAACTTCTTAAGGTCCCAGGAAGCAGAGGAGGCAGGATGACTACCCCAAGGGTAGGTCCTATCTTGTAAGGCTCGCATTCAAATTGAAAAGCAATCATTCTACTTCTTTCAATCTTGATATAAAGATTGCACAGTGGATTTCGCAAGGGCTTTGTAACTGTCTTTCTCTTTCTTTCTTAATTTCCCTCTTTACTGGCTTTTGAAATATCTTTTCCTTTTTGTTTTTTAATGCAGGACACATTTGAAACTCAGTAATATCATCAGTGGTGGGAAATAAATTGGGCATATCTACAATTCCATTAAATTTTGTAGGGTAAATAATTTGAAATGAGTCAATAAAAGGTTGATATTTCTCAGAAAGCCAGAAGTTTGAATTTATAAAAACCATAATTTTTAAAAAAAATAAATGAATGCTTTCTTGGAAAACCTTGCCTTTTATTGATGCATTAACTTCTCTGCCAGCTAAAGAGGTAAAAAATTATCTTTCTTTCATTTTCATAGTCCCCAAAAAGGTGCCTTCCTAGGGATAATGTAATAAAAGTAGTTGCTGAATTAATGAATGAGTAACTGCAATACTATACATGGATTAATAAGCTATTAGGTAGCAGATTTGTAAAGTACTAGTGATTCATTAAACTGCAGTTGGAAATAGATGGCCCATATTTCAAGAATGATCCTAAAATGGGACTAGAACTTGACATATTCAATTTTAATTATGCTTTTTTTTATCTTAATAAGAAGTAGAAGTGCTTGACAATATATGTTGAATAGCATAAAAAGGGAGTTAATTCTGTGGCTCTTTAAGTAACCAATAATGTCTTAGAGAGAAGGATGTTGTTTGAGCATCAAAATATTTGGCATTTCTTCCTCACTTTGAAATCAGATTGCATATTTGTCTGTGTACAGAAACATGATAAATAATGATTTAACTTTAAAGTCCACTTTTATTAAACATTCCTTTTTAAGTTAAACTGACACACTCATGTCTAAATATTTTAATATTTATTTTTCACTCTTAAAGTAATGCTATTTACATTTACATTTGTCCTTAGAAGGCAAAACCATATCAGTAAGATATCAAGGATTAAGCTCTGATAGTATTAAAGTTATAATACTCATATGTTTGCAAATTCTAAGTCATTAAAAAGAAAAGTCATAAAATAAAGGTTTATTTTTTGATTATAAGTAATATGGAAGAATGTGTACTTAGTTCTAAAGTTCAGTCAAGGAGGGCTCCCTGATGGGTGTGTTCCCACTGTACACGTGGCGTGCAGACATGAAGAATACTCTGGAAATCAAGCAATGGGGCTCATGGGATATTCAGAAAAGTTAATAGTTCTGTTATCTCCAGGAAACGTTCTTGCTGCAGATCCATAATTAGTGATCCCAAGGCTCCTCTCTTTCATTTACACCTTCTTCTTCTTCAGGAAATGCTGATTCACTCTGGGCTTTCAGATGCTTAACCCCTGAAATTACAAACATTATGGTCAACGCAAATTGAGATTTATTTCACTGTTCAAGGACTTAAAAAAATTCTGTGAAAGGTTTTCATTGGTGTGTATGTGTTTTTCTTTAAGAATCTCAACAATGCCTTCCTTTTACTTGACTGAACAATAAAAATATACCCCACCATGTTTCCACAGAGGTAGGTTCTTTCATCATTACATCTTCTCTATTAAGAATTTCATCACAGCCTATTAAAATACCTGCTGACCTAAAATCTTCTCACAGGCTTCTATTATAATTCCGGTGTCTCATTTAATTCAAATATTTCTTTTGGCACCCCTGAGCTCTAGTCCAAGGAGAACCATTGAAACTCCCAGGAACAAAAGACCTTTATTTTTGTGTCTGTGCCATTTCTGGAACTTGTAGACAAAAGAACCACAAAATTGCTGGTCTCCTCTAGGAATGTGAATGTATTCCTTTGATCATGAAACTTTTCTATTCAAAATTATTCAATAACTTCCTTCACAGCCCTCGGAGAATGGGAAAAATTGGTGTACTTTTGCTTAAGATACAAACATTGTATGATCTAGTCTCTTACTGCTTATTAGAGCTAATTCTTACTATTCCTGCTCTTCTGTTCATAATAATTTATGCTTAAGCAATGCTAATGTAATAATTCCCTGTTCCCTGATAACTTCAGGAGCATTCAAGATTCCCACAGTTTCCTTGTTATCGTTCCATTGCTAAACATCATTGTCCGACTTAGCCATTTGGCACGCATCCCTTCATCCTTCAGTTTCTACTTGCCTCCTCAGTGTGCTTCCCCAACTCCCCAAGCAGACTTAGCATGTCTTCCTGGTATACCTTCAGTGCTCTGGAATCACCTTGTTTCCCATCAATGATCTCATAGAACTGCATATGGTTACAGATCTTCCTAAGCATTAGAGCAGACTTCTTGATGTCAGGGATGAGGCGGCTTCAATTCCGAGTCCTAGGCATAGTGACTGATAAGCAGTCGGTATCCATGCTAATATTTACTTCCTAAGTGATCCATTGAAATAATGAAGTAACAAATGATATGTCCTTGGGAGTTCCATCATATATGTCCTCTGTGAGTTTTTAAAAAATCAGTTCAAATTTGGAGTATAATTAGAAGGCAATGACTACCACCACAGCCTGTACTGTTATTGCTCATTCTTTTGGGTCTGTTTTAACACATGCGTGTAGAGATCATCATTAACCTGGAAGATTGGATATATTTTTATATTCTATGAAAATTGATTTAATTAGATTTCTCATAAGTATTACCCCAAAACACTCCATCTCGAATTGAAAAATAAAAGGAAGCCCCCGCTCACATTTACTATGGAACAAAAGGATTGAAGAAACTGTGGATGTGCATGTGCTCCAATCAACACGTCTCAGTGCTATTTGGCAAAGAATGACTTCCTTGGGCTCGGTAGATTATCTTTGCAAAAATATTTGATCAGTTGTAATAATATTTAAATACTTTCATTTGATCGACAAACATGGGTCACTCATAATTCCTGTTGACCTAGGACTGTAGAGAGAAATTTGTTAGTAATAAATGGAATTACTCTATATTATTACAAAGGACATGAGAAAAAAAAGTTTGAATGTTAAGTATCAGGGAAAGGAGTTCATTGAGCATTCAATCTGTCCGTTGGATAGAGCCTTAACATACATAGTCAAGGAGTCCTCGGAGCAACTCCATGAAGAAATTCCTAGATGACATATTTAGACTCAAGGAAGATAAATGATTTGTTCAAAATTATAAAGGTTCTGTGGTCCTAAGACAAGTTCTGACACATGAGTGTCCCTCAACATGTACTTACTGACTGAATGAATGGATCACAAATTCCCATTGTCATGAGGCCCCAATTCATTCTCACCATTAGCTTTTTGGATGTTGAGTAGAGTGTCTTATTATTTTCTAGAATTTATCATAGATTTAGTGTGGCAATTAACTTGGTTCAGAAGATCTTGGGATTCCTCTGAAATACGGAGGCATTCAGTCTCCTACCATCCTCTCTTCCAAATTCAGGTTGTCTGCGCTCTCCTTAAGGTTTGCAACAACAGCAACAACAACAAAGCACTGATCCCAAGGGCTTAAATAGAAAATAAATGTCTCGAAAATAATGATGGCAACATTTGTAAAAATATGCTCTATTCAATTGATGGATGGATTGTTATAAGAGCTGTAAGAGCCCCCAGTAAAATGAACTTTTAATTAAGTAAGTAAATAAAAATAAACAAAAACAAAAATGTTTGCAAAGGATCAGTAGACTTCAGTTCCCACCTCTCTTTCACAAAGGAACTATGAAGTAACAAAATAGTTTTTAAGACAATTTTCTTTTGATACAAGTTAAAGACAATGCCAACATTGATTTATCTCCTAAGAGTATATCCAGAAGTTGCACGTGGAAAAAAATCAGGAATCAAAAGATCCAAAGTATTAAACCATCAACCAACTGCTCCCTGCACTTGATTATAGGTCTACTTGTTTACTCGGATCCACATTTAATTCCCTGCATGATAATAATCGTCACAACATTGTGTAAGAGTACCATATAGCTTAAGATGAATCACTCATGGAACAAACTTTGTGAAGTTTTATTTTTAATCTCTCCATATGTGATATGAACCTCTTTGAGGCTTTGATGAGCTCTGATGACACGGGCGAATGACGTATGATCACAGCGCTGTTTTGCAGATTATCAATAACAAATCTTGGATTTCAAATCAGTTTACACTAGTGTGGTATTTCCATTTGGATCTTGGATGGTTGGTTAATTTGTGTTTAGAAATAGCATATAAGGTAATGTTTATAGTTCCTAACAGCAATATTTTAGGTAAAATAGAAGGCTTTCTATTCCCACAAAGAGTTACAGGCTCAGAGATGCACAAAGGCATTTCTACCCTGTCTTTTAAAGTCACCATAGTTAGAATTGACTTGATGGCAGTAATTTGAATTTTGAGAGCAGCAATGTTTATTTGCTTTTTTGTTTGTTTGTTTGTTATTGATGTAATGATGCTGAGACTAAAATGCAAAGACAGATTAGGACTGTTTAATTTCTTTCGCTCCACACTTCTTGACGCATCCCCAAACATGCATGTATTTTATACGTGAATGTCCTTTAAAAACTCATTTGGTATTTGAGTAACTCTCAAAGTAGAGAAAAGAAAGTTGAACTAGAAGTGTCAATGAAATTCTGAGAGGATATTGTGTAGGAAAACACTCCCCATAGCACAGGGTCTCAGGATCAGCTCCTGTAGGAAGTACAGACCCATTCGGGACGCATGCAGGCAGATAAAAATCAGAATTCCCAAAAAGATATGAAGATTCTTCTCTTTAGAGTGTAATGGATACCCAGGAAAGGGATCATAAAGTGCAGAATGAATGCATGAGAGAATGAAGAAAATAGAATTGAAGGGAAAGGAGTGAAATGAGTAAAAGAGGGGAAAGGGGGGAAAGAAATGTTATCTTCCCTACATCTAGCAGCCTGCCCCTAAATAAAACACAATACTCCCGTATTTCCAGGCCGCAGGTCACATTCTTAAACATCAGCTGGATGACAATGTGAAGTGACTGTGCAAACAATCACAAACAATGAGCTTTTATTTGTTAAACCACTGGCTGATTTTTATCATTTTTTTGGAGTGAAAGAAGGTAGGCTCATTATATTTCTAGACAGCGTGGCCTCTGAAGGAAAGCTAGCCTGATGACTGGCATAAGTACTATTCAAAGGATTTTCAATAGATGGAATATTGGGACTAGATCATTAGTGGTCAATATGCATTTTGACTGATTATTCTTAACTTTTAAAAAGAGGAAATGAGGACATCATAGATGCATTACACCTCGTTGTTTTAACCCACTACTTACTGCCATTGAGGAGATTCGGCTCATAGGTACCTCATACTGGGTTTCCTAGACTGTAAATAGTTACAGAAGCAGACAAACTCGCCTTTCTCCTGAGGAGCTGCTGGAGAGAGAGAACCAGCAACCTTGTCGTTAACAGTCTAACACTGTCATTGGTTGAAATAATCACATTTTCAACACTACCCAACTGCAACCAAAGACAGAACTTTCAGCATCGTTGATGGTATTCATGACAGCAGAATCAGGGAGAGAGTTAACTGTCAGGGCCAGTCTCTGGGGGAAAAACATCATGTTTGGTAAAATAGTGTTAGTGAGAAATAAGAGCCTACATGAGATGGATTGACACAATGGCTGTAACAGTGGGTTCAAGCCTACGTGTAATAACTGTGGGGATGCCCCAAGGCGAAGGAGTGTTTGGTTCTGTTGCACATGAGGTTGCAATGGGTCAGAACAAGCTCAACGACACCAAGCAACAACATAAGGAGGAAGACTCCTAAATTATTATACCTAACAATAAGTATTTGAGTGAATGCCCCATTACTCCATGTGTTGCAGTCAAAGCTAAATAGAGATCTATGTGGAATGTTTTAGAGGGGTGGGCTAGTAACCTCTCTAACACTATAATGTCATTAAATGTAGAAGCGCTACACTACTGAATTAATTATTCTATTATGGGTACTGTCCGTTACAAAGAAGTCAGTACTTGTGGAACCACAAATGACGGAAATCACCAAGTTCCATAATTAAAATCTGATTCGCATAAGCAGTAGCAAATATAAAAGGGTTCTTTTTTTAAAAAACCACAGAATTTAGATCTCAATGATCATTCTAAGGTGCTCAAGGGATGTAAAGGAAACTCTGAGCCTCCTGAAAGGGGATTTATAATTGTGTTCGTATTATTTGGGAGAAGTAGAAGATCCATAGCTTTCAGCAGAATTTCAGAGAAGGCTCTGGCCCCCCAATAATTATGAATGTGAACTCTAGTATAATCTCTCTAATTAAAGATTAAGATGATAAAAGAACGTGCTTAAATTTCCACAGCCACGAGTCAGCGGAGTGGGCCGTGAACCTAGGTCCGTAACTCACACAGGGAGTTCTTCACCTGGGTCACCAATACTCATTCCTTCTTTCATTGTCATTGACTTTCTCCAATGTTTTACTCAGAACGTGGCACAAATATACCTACTTTTTAACAAAAACAAAAAAAAATTTTAACTTTACATAGCTAACCGTTTTAGTCTTTTGTTGTTGTTACTATAAATAGAATGTGAAGTCAGGAGGATAAAGAATTTAACCTTGTCCAATGTCACTCCCAGAACAGAGCCTAGTGACAAAGGTCACACTGGCTTTTGGAAAGGACTTTCTCTTTGTGGACCTCTGGAGTAGGACTCAATGAGACCAGAAACAAACTGTCCAGTGTGTGGAGACATGATACAGGAGTCATCTAGGTATGAGTTAATACAATAAAGCTCTTGTGGGCGAGCATGAGAGAAATGCAGATCAGATGGGGACCTAAGCCAAAGGGTAATCCTGTGCACATAAAACTAAATAAAACTAAAAAAACAAAGCTACTGTCATGAAGCCAATTCGGTGTCATTGTGACCTTAAATGATGTTAATTCCATGAAAAAACACTGAGGATCCAATACCCAGGTGAAGTCAGGAGAAACTAAAACCTGAGCTGTATATGCAAAAGTTGCGAGGGGGCTTCAAGTAGTTCACGGGAAATTTTCATTGTCTTTTACTTTCCATTTCCCCAGGAGCTTTCTGAATCCTCCTCATAGTTTTCAAGTACATTTAACACGTGTTAGGTTTCTGAAGGCCTGTGCAGGTGGTGTAGTTGCTTCTAAGTTGCTAGTTGGCAGTTTGAAACCACTAGCCCTTCTACAAAAGAAACGTAAGACTTTCTTTTCCCATTTAGATTTATAGCATTGGAAACCCATAGGGACAGTTCTGTTTTGTCCTGTTGGGTCATTAGACCTTGGGATTGACTCCATAGCAGTGAGTTTGAAATTTACTCTGTACTATTTGCCATCACCCTAGAAAACTGATGTTCTGCCTCCTTGGCTATTGACTTGCCAAGTCTTCAAAACACAACCATGTAATAACATAATTCACCCTCTGAAAAGGACTGTTGCTCCTCACCTCGACTGAAAATGTGTTTTGCATTTCCCAAAATGCTTCCATATGCATTGAATTGTGTTTAGTTCTCTTGTCATTCATTTATAATGCATAAGTTATATATTAGTACACTTGATGGTCACAGAGTTCAAGTGATAAATTGATTTCATTCCAAAGCTAAAAGATGATAATGCCCTGAACTCACCTTAAACCTATCCCCTTCTATTTTCTTTGAAGGAAATTATACATAAGTATAATAGTTAATTACTATTCTAATACGGTGATTGGGCAGTTAATAAAAACTGCATGTCAACTTATGATCGTTTATTTCAATTGCCTTTCCATCACTTACTAAATAGAGCATCATTCATCATTCTGCAAAGAATAAATGTATAATATGTCTATCTCTTCATCATGTGTTGGAACAAGACTGTACAGTTATTTGGTACTATGAGAACTTATATATTCGGCTTTCACAGGTTTTACCAAATCTGTTGACCAGGAGTAAAGGTGATTGTAAAAGCATTAGCAGTAATAATAGAAAGCGGGGGGGGGGGGGGGGTACATACAAACTATTATTAGAAGTGCAAATTCGAACATTATCTTTAGAAAGCGATCTAGCACCCTTTGAAAACATGTAAAATGCCCATATCTTTATCTGCAAGTCCGAGGAGAAGGCCGGGAAGAACATATATGTATCCTACTCAGGGTGAGTTAATAATCACTCTGACAGGCTGAGCACTTCACTTCCTTAGCCCTCTAGAGACAAATGCCCTTCTTATACCCTTCTTTATCTTGACGCTAATGCATTCTCTATGAACTCAGAAGTAGAGCTAAAATTTGAAAACCACATGCAATGGAGCTGAAACAGTGTTAGACCAGTTCACCTTAGAGAGAGACAGAATGACTCCAGTGCCTGCGAGACTTGACTGCAATTGATCGAGCATAAGAGCGTCTCTAAAATAAAGAATGCATCGAGCAGCAGGAGCCCGTGGTTAGCCTTAAAAGCACTGAAAATAAAATTACAGAAGGAGAGTAGCATTTACCACCGCAGTGGCAAAGGCTGCTTGTGGTTTCCAAGCATTTCCAGAGGAGAGTCTCCTGTGGTAACATTTTAGAAGGCTCTGTCCGTTTGGAAGGGTACTTCTTTATTGAAGCAATTGTTACTACATGATAACAGACCCAATGCTAACATATCGTTATTGTTGCTAGATGCTAGTGAGTTTGTTTCAACTCTACAGCAAAATGCACATGGCCTGGTCCTGTTGCATCCTGGATCATAGTCTGCTAGGTTTGAGTCCATTTTTTGCAGTCACGGTGACAATCATCCCATTGCTAACCCTTCACCAAGCGTGATGCTCTTTCTAAGGAGCGATCCCTCCCGATGACATATCCAAATTACAGGAGATGAAGCCTTGCTCCTCTTACTTCTAAGGAGAACTATCTCAAGTCATGGGTGTGTTCTTCTGGTAGTTCGTGGTATATTCAAATACTGTAATTTGGAAGTACCAATTCTACTTTAGTTTTACTTATTCATTGACACAACCAAACCATTCCATTCTGATTCTAGGCTCTCTGAGACGATCCACATAACACTAGCGCTCATCCATAGGGAGAAAAGACCTGACTAGGCTAATTCTATCTTCACCTCATAGTAATGTTTCTTATTTCAAATGAATAAATTTGAATTGTAGTTTTACACATTAGTCTCGCTATGCTCTTTATTGAGTACTAAACATAAAGAAATAAACTCAAAACCTATTGCTGTGGAGCTGGCTGACTCATAGCCCCCTGTAGTTCAGAGGTTCACTGATGCACTGGGTCTGAGGGCTGTAAGTCTTTAAAGGAGCCGCTACAGCATCTTTCTCCCACGGAGTGGCTGGTGACTTCAAGCCACTGACCTTCCTTTCAGTTAACGGTTCAACTGATTCTGGGTCACCATCAGAACATCTCCTTGATTACTGACCCTCTGCTCTTTCACAAAAGTCTTGTTAGATAGAGCCTGACAGCAGGGAGGCTGATTCTGGCCAAATTCGTGTCAGCTTTACGCACCTCTGGAGGTGGGGCGCGGGAAAGAAGCCCACTGGTCTTCCGATGCATTCCTTTCATTGAACAATTGAGGATTAATATTGAGCTATAACGCACTCACATAGCTATTCTTTTGCATTTTAATTATATGTCTTTGGTCAGCAATATTTCCTTAAGAAAAATCCTTTTTCCAAATATAGAAATAACTAGTTATTTTAGCTGTAGTTTAAAAACATAGTCTACATGATTAAGGACAGCTAGGATCTAACTGTGAGGAAAGTGGGGCTTTCTTGGCAGACTCCTCCCCTACTCTGCAGAAAAGTCAGGTGTAAGTTCTAACCAGTGCATCCCAAGCGTAATTATCTCTTGTCCCTTGGTGGGGCGTTTAGATTCTGTTGTGCTACTGAACAAATTTGAGAATAAGATGGACTATGAGGAAAGGTCTGGTGATCTCTTTCAGAAAACCAGCCAATGGAAACCTTATGAATCCTAGCAGTCTTGTGTACAACCTGTCATGGGGATAGTACATGACAAGGTAGCATTTTCTTTCATTGTGCATTTATCAGGAGGCAGGGGCCAAGTTAATGGCAGTTAATAATAATAAAAGCCAATCTAAAACTTACGACTTATCTGCTCTGTAACAAGAAAATAGAACCTCAACCCTTCATACATATTTCATCATCTCTAACATGAGAAAATAATTCCTAACTTCTCTGGTCTCTGGAAGGAATACATTAGTTAATACATGTAACATCTACAGAGAAAATACTATGCAACATGCTTACATGAATTATTTATATTAACCTTATAATTCTGTCAATAATCCTATTGTAAGAGCTTTTATTGCTGCACACTATTAAAGCTCAGGGTGGAGGCCAGTCTTGGCCAGTGAACGTCTGAGTGTTGGAAGCGTGCTACATTACCAGGCAGGGTTTTCGCTAACGCCAGTAGAGCTTGCGTCGGTGACTGGAGTTTGATAGTACTCGCTGCCACATGTGGGGAAAAAAAGAGCTGTTATTAGCTCTTTTTGTTAGTTAAAGAAAATAGAATAAAGAGTGGCAAAGTATTTTAAATAAGGAGTCCAAAGGCTGAGTTAGGAGCTGGGAGATACAAGTCAAGCTTAAGTTCCGGCCTGATTATGTAATTATTTTTCCTTCTTCTGGTTTATCAGATAAATATGGTTTCTAGAGCGGGATGTATTAAGAATTGATCATATTCTGGGTATATTTGAGAGACAGAACCAACAACATATAATGCAAAATTGGATGTGGGTATCTGGTGTATAAGAGAGTCCAAAGTTTGGGGGAGGCAGGATAACCAGAACAATGAGAAGGCCATCAACTAAGAGGAGGGACATTTAAAAGGAGCAAGGTTTAGATGGAAGATCAGCAGTTCAATTTTGGACATTTATATGAAATATGAGATTACTATTGTGTAACCAAGTGGAGGCATAGAGGCAGATTGATACACATGTCTGGAATTCAGTAGTTCATTCTGGGCATAGGTATAAATGGGAGAAATATCATTGAATAGGAAGCCCTGTTGGTGTAGTGGTTATGAGTTGGGCTGCGATCCTCATGGTCAGCAGCTTGAATCCACCAGCAGCTCTTCAGGAGCTAGCATTGGCTGGATGGCAGTAAGGCTGAGAGATAGTATGTAAAGCCACCAGACTTTGGAAGACCATCACAAGAACAAGTGACTATAAAAGAAAAGGTATTAAAGGGCTCAAACCTGGGGCATTCCAAAAATAAGGAGCCAAGAGAGAAAGAATGACCCAACAGAGAGAGTTGTCCAGGAGGAACATGAAGTCGGAAGAAAGTGATTGGTGAGGCTACTCTAAGTTAAGTAAAGAAAGGGTATGACCACAGATAGAGCAATAAAGTGGGCCAAACCCTATGGCCAGATGAAGTAAATTGAAGACTGTGAATTAAGCCATGTTTCAGCGATGCTCCCGGTCCCTCAGGACCTAGGAAAAGCAATTTTGGTGGTGTGATGAAAGAGGGAAACTTGATTTGAACAGGGTTCAGAACAAAGGAGAGCATGTAGAGATGGTAAATGTAGTCAACCCGCTCAAGAATTTTGCTACAAGGGAGAGGAGAGAAGCTGGATTATTAACTGGTAGGAAGAGTGGATGAAAAGAAAATATTGACATCATGGAAGCATAATTGACATACAAGACACTGTACAGACTTAAAGTGTATAATGTTATCAGTTTGGGCATATGCTATGATTCCATCACCACTGGAATTAATATAAACACTTCCATCACAAGACTAATTTTTCTGAAACCTGGACAAAAAAAGTTTGTTTTGGGGTGTAGATGGGTGTGATCCTCTAGAGAGTTGCATCAGCAACAGCAAAGAGAATTTAAGGAGCAATATTCCTGAATATGGAGGGGAATGGAGAGTTTGCCTAGCTGGATGGCTTGCTGTTAGAGAGAAACACAAATAGTTTACCTACCATAATGTGTTGGAAGGGCAGCTATGTACCAGCAGGTACGATGAGGTGGGAAATCTCATAGTTGGAATCTGTGGACAGTTTCTTCAGATGGTTTCACTTCTCTCAGTGCAGGAAGCAAGACCATTAGATAAGAGGGAGGATGGGCAGAGTGTGCCATTTACTGGAATTACTACCAAATAATCGACTGAATTCTCTTAGAACAAATCGAATTCCATCACCCTTTTCACCCTGGTGACTTCTCTTCACCCTAATGATTAAATTCCAGCTCATTTTAAACATTAAGATCCTGCATGATTGGGTTCTGTATCCTACTGACTTCCACCCTTCAAACACTCCCCTCACTCACAAGTCTAGTTACTATGGTAGTTACATAATCTGGTGTCAATTTGAGGATTTAGAGTGAAGGAGTGGAGTTTAGCCTGATCGCAGCCTGATGACCTCATTTGGAGGCACTAAAAAGATAGAGCTCATTGGAGGTGGGATGCATGCTGAGTCCCTGAGAGATATTATTTCTGAATGTCACATGGAAACAGGCTGATGGCAGCCAGAGTATCGGAGCTGGAGAAGCCACATGGAGACCCCTGGCAGCGCTGAGATGCTTACACCATTACTGGATCCACAAGACTTTCCACCTACTGGCCTGTGATCAACCTGCATTTGGCATCATTGCATATCTTTCTTGAGTCTGAAGAGGACTCTATAGATTGGTATCAGACATATGGGCTAATACCAAACTTAGGGACTTGATCTGGGCTGGGATGTTTTCTCAATATTCAATTGCTCTTGTAAATGAAGCTCTTTCTTATACACATATGAGTGTCTATGAATTTGCTTCTCTAGTCTACCCGGGCTCACAGAGCAACACAATAGGCCTGGTGCAGTCACAAGCAAGGTCTTGTCCTGCTTTGCTGCCTCCCTTGGATTCTTCTTCCCTTAAGGGAACCAAGTGCCAGTTGTTTTCTTTCTCTCTGGGTAGTCAGGTCTCTCCTCTCCACATCCCAGAGGGTTTCCTGGCTTCCCCAAAGCCCCAGGCCTCCTTCCCTCCGTCTAAAGCATGTAGCACTCCCTGTACCTGTCTCATGGTGATTGACGGACCGCTGGTAACCCCACTAGAATTCTACTAGTTGCTCTCAAATGAGTTCTAACACATGGTAAACACCCTATGCTCTATATATTTTCTCTCTTTTATAAAAATGTATTTTTGTTTATTTCAGTTTTTAAAATTATTTTATTGGGAGCTCTTACCGATATTATAATAACCCAAAATTCAATGAAATCAAGCATCATTGTACAATTGCAGACACCACCATTTTCAAAACCTTTTCTTTCTTCTTGAACTCTTTGATAGCTCTCCTTTATCCCTGCCCATCCCCACCCTATTTCCAGGAACCCTTATTATATTTTTATTAATATAAGGGCTCACTTTTCTGAGGCAGGTTGCCAAGTTTTTCTTCCCAGGTACCTCTGGGTGGACTTGAACCCCCAGCCTTTCAGTCAGCAGCAGAGTGTCGACAACCTGTACTACCCAGAGACTCTTTTCACAGGATTAGAAACAACACTTGTCCAATCCATGCTGACGCCTGGCAATCCTTTGACTCGGGTGTGTTAAAGTACAATTACAATCCCATATGTTTTGTCAGTGGCTGTTCTTTCAGGAACGGACCACCTGGTTTCAGAAGTTTGTCTAGGTGGGCCTGAAGCGACCGTCTTTCAACCAGCAGCCGAGCTCATTCACGGTTTGCCCCGCCAGGACTCTAGAATCCGTCAGCACCGTCTGACTGTTGCTATGATTTCGTTCTTGTCTCAGCATGCACTGTCATTAACTTTCCTAATGTTTGTTCAGAAGACGAACTTCTGCCCATCGCGCCCTATGGGAAAACGAAAAGGACAGTGTTTCGGGGCCTGCCATTGGCTGATTCTCCTCCATCTTCTAGACTACTTGGTTATCATCTAGATTCTCGTAGCAATTCTGAGCACAACTTTTCATTTAGCAGCAAGAATCTGCACAGTCAAGCTGAAGACGGAAAATAAAACAGCACATCTCGCAGTGCACGATGGGGCTCTGATCCCCAGAGTGGCTTGATCCCACTGAATACATGGCTTCCGTCATGTCAGCTATGGGAATGGACTGGATAAACCATGCTGGTCCCTCGGTGATTCTCCTGTTACTGAAGATTCCCTGTATTGGAAAGTGCTAATTCTAGCGAGAGGATACTTTTATGTCCAGGCTCAAAATCGGCTCAGTTGAGGACCTAGCCCAAGGCCATTGAACTTCTCTTTCTCTGGGGAGGGCCTCAGCTCAGGGTGCTTCTCATTACTCACCTTGCTGGAGGCCGGGAGCTTGAGAATGATGGCCGTCTGCTGCGCTTCACCCTCTCCTTGACCCAAGGACACGCAGTTCGCCTCCTGACCCCTGCCATGCTGTGTTGCCCTGACCCTGCCTCTCAGTGCAGCTTTTCCTTTGTGTTCCAAGGCAGCTCTGCTCCCGGCGGTTTTGCTCGCTGACCATCCCTCTAAATAACAGCGGTCTGTTGTACTGCCCTGGGGCTCGCTGACCTACTTTCTTCCTTGCCTCACCGTCTGAAAGTGGGTTTGGTTTCCTTGTCTCCGTATGTAAAATCACAACCTCGGCACTTCTTACATAACACACCTTTAACAAAACCTCCTGATACAATCAACTTAAAGTATTTATTTTGTTTTGTTCACCCTCAATTCTGATTTTATTAAGAATGCCTGATGCAAACGAGCAATTTATTGCCCAGATTGCAGAAAAAGGAACCATTTCCTTAGTTGGCACGAAGGAGAACAAAATACTGGTAAAACATGTACTCAAATAATTTTTTGTTACTTCTAACCTATAACATCTGAGTGATATAACTAGGAAAACATTGTTTACTTAATATAATTAGGTTTTCCACAGGTGAATATCAATTCTTTGGTTGTTTTTCTTTTTATTTGAAAGCCAAAGCGCAAACCCCTCAACCCCCAGAGATTATAAATCAACTACTCTAAAAGCATGCCTTTCAAATTTCCAAATATTTCCATTAAGGGGGAAAATTGTATATGTATATAACATGTTAACTTTTAAATAATTATAATCTGCTTTATGTTACTAAACTAAAATATACTGATATTTATTCATATAAACATGTTCCATAACCTATGTTGAATTTCATTTGAACCCATAGCTTAAGAGGAAGAGTTCTCCTGAAGTATGTTTATGGCCTATCATTCCCAAATTACTTTTAAGTATTTCAGTGTGTTGGCTAAAGTCACTGTGCATCTAATCTACTTATCTTTACTAAGATGAAAGCCCATATCAAATGTATGGCCAGCAAGTAGAGTTGAACTCATGGGGATTCTCAAACACAGAGTAGAGTCGGCCCACAGGGTTTTCCAAGACTACAAACTTTACAGGAGCAGGCTACCTCATGTTTCTTCTTAGGAGCGTCTGGTGGGTTTGAACCACTGACCTTGTAGTCAGAAGCCCAATTCCTAACCCACTGTCCCATGAGGCTATGTTTACTCTTTTTATTGCATTCTCCAATAGTAGAAACTATTTTGAGGGGAAAATATTTAAACTATTAAGATAACACAATCACATTTTAGGGAGAAAAAACCACAATCACTGAGTAAAGCATGACTGTTATCTCTGGTTTAATACACTAACTCCAATTTACTAACAAGCGGGGGACGGGGGCTCTCATAGACTATACCAGAAAAGCCATTTGGCTAGGAGCTCTTTTGCAAAAGTAACTAAGCAGCGAGGCTACTGGTGTTACCTCCAAATGATGTCATATAGACAATAACAGGCATTTTAATATGTTTCTTATACAACTTCCCATAAGTGTCCCTTACTGAACCAGACTTTCTGCATTGCAGTATAAATATTTTTATCAATAACATATTAATAGTTCGATCATATTGTATTTTGATTGAAATATTTTGTCAAATCAAAGCATTGACAAATCCATAGTTTTTGCAGTCTTGTAACATGCTTACATTTATTAAATATGAGCATTATCAAAAAAGATAAGTGGACTTCATTCTTTTCCCTCCATCTATAATTCAATAAGCTCGACTTTGTCGACCTAATCAGACAACAAGATGGTGAAGGAAGGAACTTTGGTTTCCAGGCCCAAATATTGAGGAAGGTGTCGCATACACCGCAGACACGGAAGGAGGACTGTCCGCCCTCCCGCTGTGTCCCCTTCAGTTTCCTCCACACACAACCTTTGATGCAGAGTGCTCCCTTGCCTAAAGGAGCTACAGCTCACTCCACTCCCCGCGCCCCCCACCCCCCCACTGTTCTCAAGTCAATTCAACTCCTCTAGACCCTTTAGAATAGAACTGCTCTGTATGGTTTCTATACCATGAAACCTTATGAGACAGACTGCCTTGCCCTTTCATTTCACAGCGGCCGGTGGGTTCAAGCCACCGTCCTTCCCTTGGCAGCCTGATGCTGCCCTTTCAGTGCTGTTTGAAGCCGCTCTTGCTTACAGGGGAAATATTTTATCACTCAGAGAAGCATGGTACTTTAAAGGTGAAAGGAAATGAAGAGGCAGTCCAACTGCTTCCATATAGGCTTACACACACACACACACACACACACACACACACACCACCTTCTTACAGATTAGAAAATCAAGAGTGATTTTCTAAAGTCATGCAGAATGTTAACAGCTATTCACTTTAGTATAAAGGGTTTCAAGTTTTTATTCCAACATTCTCTGAATTGTGTCACACAAGACGTAGGAAATGAGTAAAATGTGGGTGCCTGGGGATTTCAACAGAACGATTTTGCCTGTCCTCCTCGTGCCCAGCTATGACCTGGTTGTCTGCTGCCAATGAAAAAGGAGTTAGCATCAAGTGGCCAGTCTATCACATGGTACCCACACGCTGAGTCTTCAGTGTTTGAAGATACACCTAAATAGACTGCTAATATTACAATTCAGGATGGTAAGGGTTCTGCTGTTGAATCTAGCCTGGAAAGTAAAGCATCCAGAGTAGCATTATTTCTCTGTATTGATTAGCTCCAAACTTTTTATAAATCAACTTTTGGGATACACCTTTTTCTATAATTGGAGGTTAACTGAGACACTCAACAATTAGTACTAGCAGAATATAATTTGATGTGGATGGAAATAAGAGGTATCATGCTCAAAGTTCCTATGGATGATTTATTTCTCAAAAGATAATATTCTTCCCAGGTATATCGGATTTGTTCTTTACAATATTTCCTGTCCTACCCTTCTATGATATCAATTTCAATTGTTTCATATGCATGTGAAAGTTAGATACTGAATAAGGAAGACAGAAGGAGAAAAGATACATTTGAATTGTGGTGCTGGCAAAGAATATTGAAAACACCATCAATTGCCAAAAGAACAAACAAATTAGTTTTTTTTTTAAGCAGCCAGAATGCTTCTTATATGCAATTACATGTCAATAAAACTATTCTTAAAAAGCATATGATGCACAATTCTACTCTGGCTCACAGGGGTCACCATAAAGTGGAGTCAACTCAGTGGCTTAACTACTCCCTTCCTTTCCCGGTTATTCAAGTTTCTCTAAACAACATGAAGTAACAGAGTGATCTTTCAATAAGGTCCCTTTTGTCTAACTTGATTGGATGTGTTCTCTGACACACGAGACCCAAGATATCCTGACTAATCCATCTTCTCTGTCATATTTTCCCTGTATCTCCTTCTAAAAACAGAAAATATGAAAAGAAAAGACACTTGGTTTTTTTGTTTGTTTTGTCCTAACCTCCAAGTTTGACTGAAACCTGAGAACTAGACAAATATGGGAAGCAGGCCATTGTGTCTGAGGACTGTCCTTAAACATGTTGAACTTGTTACTTGAACTAATGTAATGGAGAATATTTAGGACATTTTTAAAAATCAGTACTTATTTTCTACACTAGGTTAAACAGTGTTCCCCAAAACTTCATGTTCACTTGAAATCTCAGAATGTTTCCTTATTTGGAAAGACGTCCTTGACAGATATGAATAAGAACCGTGAGACCGTACTGGATTACAGTGGGCTCCCAGTCAAAGCATCTTTCGTTTGTTGGGAAACACAGGGACATATTCGAAGAAGACAATTTGACCTTGGAGAGAAGATTGGAATGATGCTCCTACAGGATAATGGGACACGGAGAATTGTCGGCAACCAACATAAACAAGGATAAGGGTGTAGAACAGACTCCTCTCTGAGCCTCAAGAAGGAGCTTGCTTTGCTGACATCTTGGTTTCTGGCATCTACCCTTCCAAACTGTGAGCTACTGAACTTCTACTCTTTTAAAGAATGCAGCTGATGCAATTTTATTATGGTGGCCCTAGCCACTGAGTGCACTTCCTTAGAGGCAAGTCACCTTTTGTTCACACAAAGTTTTATTGCCATGTAATTTACATATCACACAAATCAATAGTCACACCAAGAAGAGTTGTACAATCAGCGCCATAATCCGTTTTAGAACATTTCCTTCATTCTTATAATCATCGTTATTAGCCCCCCATTTCTCCAAAACCTTCCTTACCATACCCCCAAGGAACCACTAATCCAATGACTGTCTCTATAGATTTACCTATCCTGAATTCCACATACAGACATGAATTTTTAAAAACCAAACCCAACAATAATAACACCATAGGCTTCCAGGTCACAGGTTAAAATCCCTTCAACTGATACAATATATTCCTTAGTTCCTGTGATAATGAGGTCAAGGTTACTATAAAACCCTAAACATTTATATTCTGCCCTCTCAGTCTCATTGTCCTTGCGTTAGTAAATTAGGGAGAAAATGCACCATATATTAACACACATGAAATCATACATATATAGATATGTATATTGTAAAGATATTACTATATATAAATAAATATAGCTGTATTTGTTAATTTATATAGACATGTAAATACAACAAGGAAGCAGATGGACTTTGGGCCTCTACTTAAATATTACCTAAGTACAAATATGGCTTATTCTAATAATGTGGCATCGTATGATACTCACCTTCCCAACATATCGCTGAAGACAAAATGGGTGTATAAGAAAATGTGGTGAAGAAAGCTGATGGTCTCTGCCTAGAAAGAGATCTAGTGTCTGGGTTCTTAAAGGCTTATAATTAAACAAGTGGCCATCTGGCAGGGAAGGAACCAAGCCCATATGGAAGAAGCAAACCAGCCTGTGTGACCGTGAGGTGTTGAAGGGAAAAGGTATCAGAAGTTCAAAAACATTCAACCAAATTGAAGTGAAGGGGCATGTACATCCATGTAGTGGAGATCCAAAACCCACTTGTAAGATAATTGCACAGTTCCTCAGAAGGGTAACACAGAAGGGATGGTAAATTCAGGGTGCAGTGTAGCACTGATGAACCATACAACTATCTTCTAGTTCTTTAATATTTCCTCCCCTTACTGTCAGGGTTTTTAATTTTTACCTTATTAATCATAGACTTGCATCTCTTCATTTGTATAATTAAGATCATTCAATACATGAAAGTCAAGAACTCTTTAGAAATAGTAACAGGAGTAATGGCTCCCTGAGGGTATGGGAAAGGAGGAGGGAGGGAAGGGGGAGCTGATGATATAGACGACTGTATAACCCCACTCAAGGGGAGCGAACAACAGAATTGTATGTGAATGGATATATTAGATCATGTAAATAAGTAAATACATAAGGGTTCCTGGGGTTTAGAGTAGGGGAGGAAGGGGATTAAGGGGGGCTGATTTCAAGGAGTGCAAGAAGAAAGAAAGGGTTTTGAAATTATAGCAATTGTACAATACTGCTTAATGTGATATGATACCTATAAGAGCTCCCAATAAAGTGATTATAAAAAAGCAATTTCCTGAAGATTGGCAACATTCGGCAAAGAAAAAAAAACAACCTGTAAATTTTAGTTCCTGAAATTCATTCTTATTATTTCAACAGCTTTGAAAATACAAATAACTAAATCAGTAACTCTTGATAGACTTTGCTATTCATTAAGGTTTTCCACTCACCTATATTATTATTATTAATAATAATTTTTATTGTGAGTTAGGTGAACATTTACATAGCAGATCATCTGTTTCACAATTCATCCACATTGGTTTCATCTAATTCACGGCAATCTCTTCAATGTACCATTACTTATCCCACTGCCTCTCTGTCCAATTTCTATTCTGGCTTCTCTCCTAACCTTTTTGAGCTTTGCCTTTTAAATCTTAAATTGCTCATTATTCTAAGGTATGTACACCTCACTACAGGTATTATCCCCTTGATAAGAGACCTGTCTATTGTTTGGCTGAAATTTGAATCATGTGACTTCAGTTCAATTCTACATGTGAAAGGTGACCAAGGACCAAAGTCAGGGAGGTTCCACCAGAATTTCTCTGACAAATAAGCTTGGTCTGTGCTCTAGTGATCTTCTTCCCACTCTACCCAGCGCCTTCTAATGTGATCGCTGTCAGAGACGTTGGCAGTGGTAGTTGGATGTCATCTAGGTCTCCTGGTCTGAGTTGTGGAGACTGATGTGTACATGGTCCATTCGTCCAGTGGACGCATTGCTTCCACATGTCTTTGAATTGTCATCATTCTTCTCTCCTCCAGATGGGAGAGACCAATAACTGCACTTTAGATGGTGCCTCGTGAACTTTTAAGACCTCACTCACTACTCCCTAAAGTTTAAGAGCACAGATAATTCTAGGTTAAAGTCAAGTGTGTTTTATTTGAATCGTGACTTACTCCAATCTTCTCCCAGGGTCTCCAAATCATCCTAGGAAAGGAAGTTGCTTTGGAAGTCTCATTCCCATGTCGTCGTTTCCATCACCTTCATATATCAGCAACATGTGTATGGTTTCCATTCACTCACTGCCATGGAGTTAAGACTCACAGCGACCTTGTAGGACAGGCTAGAATTCCTGCTGTGTGTTTCAGAGACTGTAACTCTTTTAGGGAGTAGAAAGCTTCTGCATTCTCCTTTGGAGTATCTGGTGGTTTGGAACTGCCAACCTTATGGTTAAGCAGCCAAATGTCTAACTATTATACCACCAGGGCTCCTAGGATCACCAGTAGCCAAACTCAAGTGAAGCTCCTCCTTGCTGCTGCTGCTTTTCTTTTTTTAAAAAATCATTATATTGGGGGCTCATACAACTCTTATCACAATCAATACATACATCAAGTGTGTAAAGTACATCTGTAAATTTATTGCCCTCATCATCCTCAAAACATTTGTTCTCCACCCAAGCCCCTGGCATCAGCTCCTCATTTTCCCCTCCCTCCCCGCTCCCCCCTCCTTCATGAACCCTTGATAATTAATAAATTATTATTTCATCATATCTTGTCCTGTCTGACATCTCCCTTCACCCCACCCTTCACCCACTTTTCTGTTGTCTGTGCCCCAGGAAGAAGGTCACATGTAGATCCTTATAATCAGTCCCCCCTTTCCAGCCCACCCTACCTCCACCCTCCTATTATCGCCACTCACACCACGGGCCCTGAAGGGATCATCCACCCTTGATTCCCTGTGTTTCTAGTTCCTATCTGTATCAGTGTACATCCTCTGGTCTAGCAGATTTGTAAGGTAGAATTGGGATCATGATAGTGGGGAGGAGAAAGCATTTAGGAACTAGAGGAAAGTTGTAGTTTCATTGTTGCTACATCGTACCCTGACTGGCTTGCCTCCTCCCCAAAACCCTTCTGTAAGGGGATGTCCAGTGGCCTACAAATGGGCTTTGGGTCTCCACTCCACACTCCCCCACCTCATTCACTATGATATGATTTTTTGTTCTGATAATGCCTGATACCTTATCCCTTCGACAGCTCGTGATAGCACAGGCTGGTGTGCTTCTTCCATGTGGGCTTTGTTGCTTCTGAGCTAGATGGTCGCTTGTTTACCTTCAAGCCTTTAAGACCCCAGACACTAAATCTTTTGATAGCCGGCACCATCAGCTTTCTTCACCACATTGGCTTATTCACCCGCTTTGTCTTCAACGATTGTGTCGGGAAGGTGAGCATCATAGAATGCCTATTTAATAGAAGAAAATATTCTTGCATTGAGGAAGTACTTGAGTGGAGGCCCAATGTCCTTCTGCTACCTTAATATTAAACCTATAAATGTATGCACATAGATCTATTTCCCCATCCTCATATATAAATATATTTACATATGTACATGCCTTTATTTAGACCTCTATAAATGCCCTTTGCCTCCTAGCTCTTTCCTCTATTTCCTTTGACTTTCCTCTCTTGTTCCAGTATCATGCTCAGTCTTCATTTGGGTTTCAGTAATTCCTCTTGGTTAC
Organism: Tenrec ecaudatus; assembly: GCF_050624435.1. Classification (NCBI taxonomy): domain Eukaryota; kingdom Metazoa; phylum Chordata; class Mammalia; order Afrosoricida; family Tenrecidae; genus Tenrec; species Tenrec ecaudatus. The sequence continues at coordinate 56,272,378 of NC_134542.1, forward strand.
ATTACCCTTGATCATGCCATACCAGGCCTCCCACATTCTCCTCACCACCAATTTGGATTACTTGTTCCTTTGCCCCTGGGTTTGTTAACACCACTACCTCTCGTCCCACCTCCCCCTCGCCCATGTCCCCCATGGAACTGTCTGCCAGTTGTTTTCTCCTCCAGATTGTTCATCCAGCCTATCTTTTTTAGACAGACCTGCAGAGATAACAACATGCACAAACACAAGACAGAGCAAAACCAAGCAAAAATATACAACAAACAATGACAAACAAAACAAAACACAAGAAAGAAAACTTGTAGTTAGTTCAAGGATTGTTTGTTGGCCTTTAGGAGAGTTTTCTAGTCCAGTCTGTTGAGGCACCACGCCCTGGCCCCAAAGTCCACCTTAAGCATTCCCTGGGGACCTCGCAACTCTGTTCCCTTGCTGTTCTGTTGCGCCCCCTTAGTGTTTTGCCTCGGTGTGGCAGGATCAGATCTGGCACAATTTCCACACTGTGTCTCCGGTGTTGTCCTCTGTAGGGCCATGGGTCAGTGGGGGGCTTCATGTCTCATAGTGGGGCTGGCCATGTGGTCCTCTCTGTGGACGGGCTGCTCTAATGGGAAGCATCGTCCTCATGGCCTGGTGGGCCAGGATGTGCTCCACTCTCTCTTCCTCCCCCTTCATCTGCTCCAGTGTGCTCCGACTTGCTGCTGCTTCTATTAATTTCCTGATTCTAATTGCATCATCCTGTTGAACTTTTAAATTTTTCAAGGCAAAACGAAGTATGATATAGTAGCTCTGCACGTACCATGGCACAGCCAATAATTAAATTTGTTTCCAAAGATCCTTTGGGAAGCTAATATCAAAACGAGTGCTAGAACTCGGAGTTCCTAAATTTGCATCTCGTCTCTTTTCCCACTGTGATCCCTGACCCCTCAGTCTCTTGAGGTGGGTACCTCATTCTTCTAAGAACAAAGGACTCCTACTTGATTGGTTTCCCACATCCCTGGTGATATATGACGAACATCTGAACAGTTCCATTTGTTCTTGATTTTGTTCTTCTCACAGAATTTATGGCTTTGTTTTTCATCCACAGATGAAAAACATAAGGAATGGCCATTATAGTCCCAACAGCTAGAAATGTCCCGACAGGAGGAAGTGATTCAGCAAATTAGAGCTCTGTACTACCCTTTACATCATAATACTTAGAGTTCTCCCTGCTTACTTGTAGGACTGATGCTACTTAAGGATAAAGTAGACGTTATACTCTGAAATACAAGTCTTATAAATTAAGGAAATTCTCAGAATTTCGAATATCTTCTGTACTAAGGACATTGGCAATGAACTAAGAAGTAGTATTGCAAAAGTGCCAATGTCATTATGCCCAGTGGTTTTTGTTTTTGCTTTTTTCATGAACGTATGAGGGATTTCAAAAAGTTTATGTAAAAATTCCATTATGTTTTAACTTCTTTTGTCCATGAAAATTTTGAAACTCCCTTTTATTATCCCAAAAATAATGTTGGGAAACAAATTACATTTGTTGGCAAGGTCAATTACTAGAAACAAATCTATTGTGTTTTATTTTTTCAGCAAGGTTATTTTGAGATCTCAGTGATTTGTAGATATATGTTAATTAATACTATTCATTCAAAGAACATGGTATAGTGCTTATTGGAACATAACAGCTTGTACATCTTACATACCAAATATCATCATAAAAAGCCACGACCATCACTTTGGAATAGAAAATAAATTAGAATTATTTTAACTAGATAGAAATAAATAGAAATTATTGAGAAATGTTCTTTTACTTCCCATTACTCAAAAAGTCTCCAAATTAAATGGCAGTTGTGTACCAAAAACATATTTTTCAAAAGTTTGGAAATAAATTTTTCTATAGGTACACATATAACAATGTGAGAAATTGTGCTGTTACAAATCTCCTAAAAGAAAAGGATTCTGAGAATACAGTAAGGCTCTTCTACATATCACCCCCCCCCCTTCACCTGATAATGTTTAATACTGGCTTGTATGTTGCTGTAATGTTGGAAGCTATATCATCAATGTCAACCATGGCACACAGGTTTCAATGGAGCATCAAGACTAAGACAGGCAAGAAATGAGGAACAGGTTGTTTATTCCTAAGGGATTAGCTACTGAAAACCTTATGATAGGAGAGGATCATGGTCTGTCTGCCATGGCGCTGGGAGATGAGCCCCTTAGGTTTGAAAGCATGCAAGAAATGATGGAAGTCTGTGATAGGATAATATCCATATAATACGAACATGTCTTAACTATTAACTGTGTTAATTTGAACATGATTCATATTTAGTCATCAACCACTAAAGCCAAAGATTAAGTCATTGAGAAAGTCTACCAGAAATTGATCAGACATGAAATTAAGATGTATTTATAAGTACAGGTGATTAGAATGAGAAATTTAAAAACAAAGAGGAAGAATTGGTAACTGGAAAATATGGCCTTCATGGAAATTGTATGTATGACAGGATTTTGCAAGACCACAATCTATGCGTTTTCTTTTTTGCACCTACCGATAATGCTGTACATGTGAAATATAAAAAGTACCTTTGATTTTGAAAAAGAGGGAAGGAATCAGTTAGAATTGAGCAGCATCTAAGGGAGTGGAGGATATTTATTTGAGATGGGAGATCGATGAGACCTACAAGGGAAATGCCTCATGAGAAGTGTAAGAAAGTTTCCCTTGGAGCATATATAGAAAACTCTCTTCTCAGCATATTCCTATGAACTTGTCAGTACATTTTACATGGTTCACTTGCATCTGTGTGCAATACATTTATTTGGGAAAGCTAGAAGAGAAACATGAAGGAGGATAATCTGAGTTTCATAAGAGTCATTCAGGGAAGTCCACAATGTCTATTTAACCCATAAAGATCCAGAAATGCAGAACTAATGGGCCCATTTTCAAGGCTACAAATTAACTCTGTAACAAAATACATTTCATGTTACAGTGGGAGGTGCCAGAACTATCTTCAAATACCCTTGATCCATAAAAACAAAGAAGGGATAGACCAGAAACTATTAGTCCTGGTAGTATTTACTCTCATATCCATTTACTCAGAACTGGTGGGGGCGGGGGAGTGAGGAGGTAGAGAGGCCGCTAATAGGATTTTCAGTCATTCCATGTATGTATGATGTGTAGCCGGTGGGTTTCATATGATTTACTTTAAGGTACATCAGAATAGAAATTGTGATATGTGTGAGCACATGTGTGCATGGGTGTGCATTGTGTTTCACTGATTCCTCAACGGGCTGTTGATTGCTATTTCAAGAATGTTAACCAAGACCAATACTTTAAGAATGATTAGTTACCACTTTACAAACACTAATGGAAGTCAACTTTGGAAGACCACCTATTTTAACCCCAAAGAATCAGAAAGCATGGCAATGATCATATCACGTATCAGAAAATGTTTTTCTTGGTTGAAAAGGGTGGGTGGTGTTCAAGAAATGTCTATTAATTAGTAACATTGAATGGGCACCCATGTGGGTTATGCCCTGGGCTGCTAACCACAAGGTCATGGGTTAAAACCCACCACCTACTCTTTGGGAGAAAAGGTAAGACTTTCCGATTTCATAAGGAGTTGCAGTTTGGGAAATCCTGTTTATGAGTGGGAATGGGCTTGATGGCAGTGGATTTGGTTTGGTTGACTCTTGAACTTGCATCAACAACAACTCAACTCACTGCCATTGAGTTGATTTCGACTCATAGCGATCATATAGGACAGAGTAGAGCAGCCCCTGTGGTCTTCTGAGATTTGACAGTCTTTATGGAGGTAGAAAGCTCCATCTTTCTCCTGTAGAGCAGCTGATGGTTTCCAACAGTCAGCCTTGTCAATACCAGCCCAACACATGGCCCACCAAGGCACCGGGGCTCTTCAGTGCATGAATCAGGTTTCAAAATCGAGTACTATTTGTAGCATATGTCCTTCAGAGTGGAGTCTAGTTTAAGGATTCTAATCTGTGTGCAGTGTTTTGCTGCCTGATTAGGATAAGAAGTATAATTTTTATTGCCAGTCATATCTGCCTCCTTTTCAAAAAGGTTGCTTTGGGTATCTCGAAAGGACAGAGTGCAGAGATGCATTGACATTTGAGACCATGTTCCAATGACTCTGATGGAAGGAGTTGCTTACTAATAAGTGTTTGCATGTGTGACAAACCATAAGAGCCAGCCAGGTTACAAGGAGAGAGAACCGTAGCTTTCACTCGAGCTACCAGGAGATGCCAACGAAACTAATCATGCTCATTACCTGGAGGAAAGGAATTCCAGGGGGGAAAAAATGAAAGTAGAAATGCATTGGGGCTGGAGGAAGTTTGACATTTAAGAAATAGGGAGACAGTCACTAAGGAGAAAGCAGGAGTGAGTTGGAAGCAAAGAATTAGTTCTGTAAAGGTCCATGAGAGGACGAGGAGCAACCAGGACATGTAGGGTCTGATTCGCCAAGGTGAGACATTTTATCTATACCTAACAACTTGGAAATGTAACAGTATATTAATTCTATAGTATTATGGAAAGCAATCTATGCCACAGAAAAAAGACCAAACAATACAGCAGTCTAAGGGGGGCATTAAGGAGCCCTTTTGGAATTGTTGGGTAAGCATTGGATTGCAACTGCGAGATCAGCAGTTCAAAGTCACCACTCAGAAGAAAATTGAGGCAATCTGCTCCTGGGGAGAAGTACAGCCCTGAAAACCCTGTACAAAATTACTATGAGTAAGTGACCCATAGTATTGAATTACTATGAGAATTTAATTACTATGAAAATTGACTCAATGGCAGTGGGTATGAAGAGGGCATTCGGGATGTGAATAGTCATAGACTAGATTTCCATATACATCTCCAACTCCAGTTTCCTCAAGGATTTGTCTCTATCTAAAACTTGGATCAATCCTTCTCTCTACCACCTTCTTCCACTTCGTTTATAAAACAGTGCCAATATCATCTATTTTTTCAAGAAGGCAAAAGAGAATCCCTGGGCATTATGGATTCCTTTAGCTACTATCTCTGTCCCTAAAGAAAGATGCTGTATACATGGCTGACCCCACCATCTTGTTTCCCACGCCCATAAGAACAGTTGTGAGGATGGCGCCGGCCCAGTTGGAGATTTGCTCTGTTGTCTGTATTGCTGGGGTTCGGTTCTGTTGCTCTGAGTTGAAACAGACTTGATGGCACCTAGTCAAAGCACCAACTCACTCATCAGCCAGCCGCAGTGATTTATATACTAATATCTTTACTGAAACCGTTTACAGATGATCAGCCCAATCCGAGGGGAGTGGTCCCTGGGCAATGGAATGGTGAAGCACTCTGCTGGGAGGTTAGCATTTGGCTGTTTGAAACCCACCCAGAGGTTGCTTCAGCAGATAGCCCTGGTGATCTGCTTCCAAAAATCACAGCCCTGAAAACACGATGCGGCAGTTCCATCAGCACCACATCAGGAGTTTCCATGAGTCCGAATCAACTGGACGGGGACTAACCATAACAGTCCAACTAGAGTTTCAGAGACCCTGATCATATTTCACTACCCCCAGCCTTTGTTATTGTTAAATGTTCTCTCCTTGGGAAGGGGCATGGGGGGCGCTGTTCAACCTCACTGGCTTTGGAGTTATAACTCTGGTTCCCCTATTATTTTCAATGAATTCTCCTTAGTTTCCTTCGTGTTTTCTCTACTTTCCCATTTTGCCTGATCTCTGCTTAAATATAGGAAACCTCTAATGGCAATCTATTATGTCAGGTGACAAAAATTATTACTCTTCTTATATTCATTTGCCCCCTTTTAATCCTAATCTTAACTCACTTTTTGACTGTTTCTTGGAAAGTAATTGTAGAACTTTCAGAGAATTCCATCAGCATTGAGAAACAGGTTGTCTATTTTTATTTTCAAACTTGAATTATTTTTTCCTTTTGAATTATGGCTTATCTTCCCAGGTCATTGAGAAGACTGGGTATGTGTGAATGGAACATTTAGATTCTAAAATTTTAGTGGGACACTTTAGATATTTTGGAAAACTTACTAGTTATCATCTGAAAGCATTTGACTTTTAAAACTTGGCATACTTCCTGAATGTATTCTTAGGGTAACTAAGAGTATATAGTCACTGCTGGAAGACTACATTTGGAGTGCTTCATTTATTCCTCTCAGACCAACTTTTCAAATAAGAGTCCATTTGGTTGGTTAAATATTAAGTCCCACATTGAAAGAATCTGAGTATCTAGTCATCAGAGGTTTCAAAAGTTCTGTTCATAAAAATAGAGCAAAAATACATTCTCATCTGGTTTTCATCTGCTATAAATAGCAAATGTCACCCTTTTTACTACTTGTTTAGGGCTGACAGGAGAAGCCTTTCACTAATTACTCCCCCACAACCTTTTATAAAGCAAGGATTTTAGACTACATATATTCATCTCTCTTTCTCCCTCTGTCTCTCTCTCACTCACACACACACACACATTTATAGTTCAAAAGAACCACTTAACAGTAATTTAATATAATGACAGATGGCAGAATAAATTTCAGGTTTGGTCCCAAACTGTCACCCAAGCAGAATTAGCATTCCTTTTTATACAAAGTGTTGTACAGGATAGGTTCCTAGAGCTCTGAAAACTAAGCCTACACTATCTACCAAAGGAAAGTGAAATGATCGCTTCTTGAGACTAAATATTTATATTTGAAATGATTTTGTTTTGGTCCTCCCTGTCTTCCTCTCTCTCTGCTCTCCAGTCAATGTAGACTCACAGTGACCCTACAGGACAGAGCAGAACTGCCCCTGTGGGGTTCAGAGACTGTAAATATTTACAGGAATAGAAAACCTACTCTTCCTCCCAAGGAGCTGTTGGTGGTCTTGAACAGCTGACCTGTGGTTAGCTTCCCAACACGTAAACACTATGCCACGAGGGTGCCCTTCTTTTGGTTAGGCTTTCAGATTAAAACCAAGACCAAATATATAATACTTGAACACGAGTGTTGAGAGAGAATATTTGATATGCATGAAAAAGTAGAATGTATTTTTTATGCCCCATAGCACTATGAGGGACAACACTGGAGGCACAGTGAGGAAACTGTGCCTGACCTGACCCCACTACACCAGGGCAAAATGCTAAAGGCGTGCAACAGAGCAGCAAGGGGAGCAAAGCAATGACGTTCCTGGGGAATTCTGAGAATAAAATTCTTAAATCTAAATTTTCACAGATTAGTGTGTGTGTGTGTGTTAGTCCAGGTAGATTAGAGAAACAAATCCAGGGAGACACATATGTGTATAAGAAAGAACTTTATAAAAAAGAGCCATTGAATATTGAGACAACATTCCAGCCCAGTCCAGATCAAGCCCATAAGTCTGATATTAGCCCATATGTCTGATACCAATCTATAAAGTCCTCTTCAGACTCGTGAAAACATGTGCAATGATGCCAAATTCAGGAAGATCACAGGCCAGCGAGTGGAAAGTCTTGTGGATCCAGTGGCAGTGCAAGCATCTCAGTGCTGGCGTGGGTCTCCAGATGGCTCCTCCAGCTCCAGGGCTCTAGAGTAGCTCCATGTGTCTTACCAACAGGAATGTCTCGCAAGGAGTGAGTGAGTGAGTGAGTGAGTGAGTGAGTGAGTGAGTGAGTGAGTGAGTGAGTGAGTGAGTGAGTATCCTGCCTCCAGTAAGTTATTTATCTCTTTAGTGACTCCAAATGAGGTCATCAAGCTGCGACCGGTTTGACAGGCTAAACTCCACCTCTTCACTCTTGTCTCAAGTTGACAACAGATTATGTAACTACCACAATGTGTGTTATTGTTCATTTTCTTAGTAAAGCATATGATTGATATGGAATACTACTAAATTAATTGACAGTACAGTAGCAGCTAATATGGTTAAGGGAGATACCATCTGGTTGTTTACCACATCATCCTTTGAGCATTTGTGTGTATATAAATAATAGTCACTTTTGCTGTGAAAGGAAAATGAGACCTCAGCTATAGCAATATCTATATTTGCTTGCCTTTATGAAAAGGTGAGAAAGCTAAATACACACACAGTGCATAATCAGCTTTGAATTTTAAAGTATTATACAAAACACACTCCTCTCAAAGACAGCAAAATTTAAGTATTTTCTGGAAAGAAGCTAGCTTTCCAACTTGGAAATATATACTTCTATAAAAGTATGTTCATTCTTAGAACAATCTGAGATATCAAGAGAACTATGACATTTGGGTCAATTAAAACCACAAATGAGGGTTAATCTCTCCCTCTAATGAGCATTTCCAAGCTACTGCTGAGTGCGGGTGGATGGTAAGGAGCTGACTTTCTATCTTTGCATAACTTCAAACCAGGATTTATGACTAATGCTCTTTACAGTGGCAGTATGTAATTGTTCCTGGGTTGTGATAATCTAAACAGCTGGGTTCTATTTCAAAATCATCTGGCTCCAGCTGGGACATGCCTTTGGTGGGAGGAGGGGGGGAGGGTTGATTCTTGTTCAGAGCTAGATGTTCACTGTAATCACAGAATTTAGTTTAACCAAACCAAGACATAAATGGTGGCCCTGAATAAAGATGGTTTGACCTACTTGTCAAGATAGTAGAAAGTCCAGCTGCTTCATTCTTTTGATCCAGCATTTTAAAAAGCCTTGAAGTCTGGTTCCTAGTTGGGATTTTGTGAAGCTGGGGTGAATGGATCTAAATTAAAAATGTGCATGCACACAGGAAAGATTCTGATTTATTTAGACCAAGTGTGTTTATACCCTGCTTATTACAAATCTTATTCATAAATTTATCTGTGTGATAAATTTGATTGTATTGAACTAAACATGTAGCTCTTAGGAAAGAACATATTACTAGGGAGTGGTGACCCATCGGCATTGTATTTACAATAGCCACACAACTTCCTGAGCAAGGAGAAACAGTGATTAGAAAAGTATCAGACCCTATGTCAGTCTTGCCAGATTGCCAATCTCCATCAAAACTAACACAATGAAACAAAGCAGTTTGTCCATCCAATTCTGACTCTGGGCAATCCCATGTTGCACAGGGCAGAACGACTCCACAGCATTTTCTTGGCTGTAGTCTTACAGGAACAGATTACCAGACCATTCTTTGATGGTTCTGCTGAGTGAGTTAGTAGTTAAATCCTTTAGGTTAGTAGTTAAGCCCAATCTATTCTGTCACCTAGAAGCCTCTTAATCTCTTTCTAAACCAAAGCAAACACACTGCCAGGGAGTTGGTTCTGAGACCTAGTAGCCCTACCGGAAGGAGCACAACTGCCCCAGAGGGCTTTTGTTTGTTTGTTTTTCTTTTTTTTTAATTAATCATTTTATTGGGACCTCTTACAGATATCATAACATTCCATAGTTCAAACACATAAAACAGTATTGTACAATTGCTACTATACGCAGTTTTAAAACATTTCCTTTCTTCTTGAACTTTTTGATATCAACTCCCCTTGATCCCCCCTACCCTACTCCCCAGGAACCCTTTTTCCACTCTATAATAGATAGTTTTTATTTTATCTTAATTTTTGGCCATCTCTTACACAATCCAATATATCCATTCACATACAATTCTGTGGTCTGATCCCATCAAACGGGATCACACAGTCATCAGTGTTGTCTGCTCCCTATCTCCCTCAGGGAACCATTACTCCTGTTACTGTCTCTGAAGAGTTATTTATCTTGGCTTTCATGTACCAAATGATCTTAAATATACAAATGAACACGTGCAAATCTAACATGATTAATGAGGTAAAAAAATAAAAACCATAGTACTAAGGGAAGGAAATAAGAATGAAGTAGAGAATAGTTACGTGGTTCATCAGTGCTGTTACCACTGCCTGGATTTTCCCTCCCTTCTGGGTGGCCCTTCTCAGGGCCACTGTCCAATACTCTTACAGTAGGTGTTGGGGTCTCCACTACATCCGCATCCCTTCACATGGATTGGCTTGCTTATTTTTGAACTTCTGATACCTCTTCCCATTGACACTTCATGATCACACAGGCTGGTGTGCTGCTTCCATGTCGGCTTTGTTGCTTCCCTGATAGATGGCTGGTTACTTAACTACAAGCCTTTAAGATGACAGATGTTTTATATTTTAATAACTGGGCACCATCAGCTTTCTTCACCACATTTGCTTATGCACCCGCTTTGTCTTCAGCAACCATGTCAGGGAGGTGAGTATCATACAGTGCCACATTACTAAAACAAACCGCTCTTGTACTGAGGTAATATTTAAGTAGAGGTCCAAATTCCATCTGCCTCCTTGTTGCATTTGCTCATATATACATATATAAATAAATACACATATATTTATATATTTGCGTACACACATATTTTTCCTTCTTTTCCTTGTCTTTATTTCCTCCTGCCCCACTATTATGTTTACCCATCATTCACCTCTCATTAATTCCTCCCTGATACAATTCAGTTGGTCAAACACTACCAGAAAAGCTCCACTCTCCTTTCCATCAATTTTACAACACTTCCCTGAACCGTCATTATTGGCTCCCTGCTCACCTCCCCCTGCCTCCTTCCTCCCCATGCCCCCCAGGCACTGTGGGGTGCACAGTCTCTATAAGTTTGCCTATCCTGAATATATTGTAGAGATAGACACACACACACAAAAGGAGCATACTGATAGACACAAGTCTAATAGGAATCCTGACATTGAACAAATGAATGTCTCTGTTAAGCAGGGAGAAGGACATGTTATGAACCATGAGTCCAGTGCCCATTTCTTTCAGGGTTACCCATCCCAGGTCCTGCTTACTTAACAACACATACATCCTTTTAGTTCTCAGCATTGCTGTCTGAAAGGCAAACATCCTAAAAGTCCCTATTGCTATTCCTACAATATGGGATGGAGTGGTCTAGTGCTCCCCCTCCCGCACTTATCCCTTTAGACTTTCAGTGTGGCCCCCTTGTGAGTAACCCCCAACCAGTTCAGGTGGGGTGCCAAGTGCTGCCCCCTCCCCCCAAGTCAGAAGTCTACAATTGTGAGTCCTCAGTGACTTCACGGCTCCACTCCTGTCACTGGTCTGTCCAGTCCCCTCATGATTTGCCCCATGTGTGTGGTCCAACTGGCCTCTCTCCCTGAGCCGCATCTTCAGGGTTGACCTCTGCAGTGCTGTGATGTCTTGGGCTGAGGCTGACCCTCCAGCCATCTCCCCAGAGGGTTTCTGTAACAACAGGAGCAGCATGCCTCAACTTTCTCTCAAAAAACAGTTGAAGGCTTTAAGCTCAATGTTTAACCAACTCTGTCACCAGGGCGGCTACATATTGCCTGTCCACACCCACTGTCAACTGATAACAACCTTGTATAGGGTTGAATGGACTGCAGATCTTTAACCTCCTGCTTCTCCTTCTGAGTGACATGGTTAGCAGCCCAACTCCCAGCCCAAAGTGCCACCAAGGCTCCTCTGCCTGGCCATGGAAAATGAATGAGAGGCACGGATTTCAAGTCAGAGCTCGCTCCTTGTGCTCATCCCCCTGTCTGCTGTCCTGGAACGCGGGTGACTCAGCATGCAAATGAAATACCCCCACCCCACCCCCGTGAGGTGAGGCTGCTGTGGCAGAACACCACCAGTAACAGCGCTTATCCAAAGGTGATCCCACACTGGCTCCCAGTTGAATGACACTCTAGAACTCTCTTAAAACTTCATTTCAGATTAGAACAGTGCTATCAAGGAGTCCCAAAACGGAATCTACATTTTAGTGAAATCCTGATTCAGTATATCAAATGGGGAAACTCAAATTCTCAGCAAGGTGTCACACTTAAAATGAGCCACATGGAAGCCCTGTTTTTAGCAGAGTCGTCAAGGGCTGGCTCATTGAGAAGGTGATACATTTGAGAAGAGGTTTGAAAAGGGTAGAGAGTTGGCCATGCATATGTTAAATGATAATTAATAATAACATTGCCACTGAGTTGTTTCTGATTCATAGTAACCCTCTAGTTCCAAGGAGGACTGTCTCACAGGTGAGCAAGGCTGTGTTCTTTATGGAAGCAGACTGACAGAGCAGCTGGTGAGTCCCAACAGCGTTTAGTTAGCAGCTGGGTTAGTTTATTGTGCCAACCTGGCTGATAAACACAAGTGGGGTTAATTGAAGGGCAGAAGGATAAATGGCTCAGTGAGCCTCACCTTTCTAGTTCTTGGGTCTCTTGCTTTGTGATGGTCGCACCAGGGGGCAGCTGCCTTAGCAGTTCCCTGCTTCAGCTTGCAAGGCTGACTTCTTGAAAGACATCCCTGAGGAGAAGCCACATGGACCTACCCCGATGCAGCCCTGGGTGCTGGAGCAGCTGTGTGGAGACCCCTGCCAGCACTGAGATGCTTACACATTCACTGACTCAGCTTTCCTTCTGCAGTCGGCATCATTGTGTCTGTTTTGTGAGATGGAGGAGGACTTTGTGGATTAATGTTGGACATATAGGTTAATGTTGGACTTGTGGGCTTGGGCAGCACCTGGTTGGGATGTTTTCTTGATATGCACTTAACCTTTACATAAAACTCTCTTTTATATATGAGTTTCTGTGGATTTGTTTCTCTTAAGTGCCCAGACTAACACAGCAACTATGCACTTAATTGCTGCACTGCTAGCAGATGTGGTGGTGGCAAAGGAGTGGCTGGCACTTTTGAAGAATAACATAAACGCCACCCTTTTTGAAGCAGAGTGAGCTAGTGAGAGATGGCAGGACAAAGAGGTCAGAGGGCTACCCCAGGCTCCAGGTATTGGCCCTCAGAGGCTTTACCAGGACTGTAAAGAGCCCCTCTAGTTGATGTATTGGACAGAGACACAGTTTAGCATGCAATGGTGAAAACAGACCCATAAAGAAGGGATTGCAGTAATCCAACTGGACAATAACGATATGATAAGTAAGAATGATAACGGGTGTGAGGAGGGTTGGATACATTTTGAGTAGAACCCACAGGATTGCCTGGTAAATTGGAGGAGAAAAATGAAATGAGAAAGAAGTCAGGAAAAGTTCAAATTTTTTATCTGAGCAACTGGAAGAATGGATATGCCTCTCACTAAGAGGAAGAACATTTCAGGAGAAGCATATTTTATTTCCATAGAGGGAAGGGTTTCAAGGACAATCCGGTTTCTGTTAGAGATACATTAAGTTTGAGATGTCGGTGAGATACCCATGCGAGGATTTCTTAGCTACCCAAGGCAGTTTGAGGCAGGTGTACTGAATTTAAGAGAAAGGTAGCTAGAGGTATAAATGTGGGCGTCATGTGTGCATAAAGGCATTTGAAGGGAGGACCCTGGGTGACAGTATCAAGGTGGGAAAGACGGATATAGAGATACGTTTGCAGACTGATACCTGGGTTGCACTGACATTGAGAAATCTGAGAACCAGGGATTTAAAAAACCAATGGTCTACAAAGTAGTAGCCGATGAGGCCAGAGGAAACGTCATGCGTGTGGTGCTTAGAAGGCGAGGAAAGAGAGGGCGTCATGAAGAAGGAAAACGGTGCACCGTGTCCACGGCTGCCCAGGAAGAGGAAGGTTGAGAAGTGCTCCGGGGCTGAGCGTGGTGGGGAGACAAAAGCATCCTCAACCTTCCTGCTGTGCTTTGTTCTGTTTAAGACTTTCTCAGAGTTAACCATTACTAAGATTTGTTACACGTCCTTCCATTTCCTTTAGTAAATTGAGACCATATGACAGAGAAGACAGGTATCAGTGTGAATTCCACTCTTTTAACTTAATCATTTATAAGTGATGTTTTCGGCATCATATTAAATTTTTTATTTTTGAAAGCATGACTTTCATACTTGCAAAATAAGCCACATAAAATCAACAGGCCGTATTTCTTTCTGAACTATGTATTTTCTTAGTTGCCATTATTCATACTGCTGTGTATGCTCTTATATTACATTTCTTACTGAATTTTTATTCTATAGGACAGATTCATAAATGTGGAATTTTGTGACAAAAGTCTTTAGCATCTTCCTTTTTCTTGTAAAAGTGATAGCCATTTACATTCCAGTGACAGTGTGTCTCCTCCCACCGCTTCACAGACTTGGGGTGTTATTCTTTTAAAGAGAAATGCTAAATAGTATTTTGTTTTATATATATAAATATATATATAAGAGATTTACCTTTTCTGCCTGGAGATACTGTTTTTGGCTTGCACCTCTTATTCATCTTTCACTTAAACTCGTCTGTCTTCCCTTCATTTATGAGAGCCATCTAATGATGACGGCATTTCTGTCTGTCATGTTTTCCAGGCTGTTATTTAGTTTTCAATGTTTTAACTTGAGATCCCCCACCCCCCAACCCTTATTGGTTTCTGTAACTTTCTTTAATCATTTTTTCCCTTGTGACTTCTCACTCTATTTTTGCGTTTATTTATAACTTAAATTTATTTTGGAAATGTCTCTGTAATCACCAGCCCACTACATGTATCTCTCCATTGATCCCTGGTGGTGCTGTGGGTGAGGCACTGGACTGCTCATCTCAGTCAGAGTTCAAATCCATCAGCTGCTCCTTGGCAGAATGATGTGGCTGTGCGCTCCCGTCTAGATTTACAGGCTTGGAAACTGTACAGAAGGTCACTATGAACCAGAACCTACTAAGTGGCAGTGTTTTAATTTGTCTTCTAAGTTATTCTGTGGTGCCATTGAAGATGTTCTTATTCAAGGACTTGTCTAGAATCCTTCAGTACACTTTCATTTGACCACAAGACTTAGGGAGACCGGAGGGCAAAGTAGACCAAGCATACTCTTTGCATGCTCAGCCTTCTTATCTGTCCCTTTTTGGCTTTAAAACCGCCTCCCTCACGACATGTTGCAGTGCAGTTTATTCAGTGAGGAGCTGCCAAATATTTGAACTTCAACAAACACCACTGGGGTCTATTCCATCATCTACACAGAGCAGACAGTTGCCTTAGGCAGCAGACACATTACATGTGGAAAAGACTTTAGGGATTGTTTCTAGTATTAGAGGCAATAAAAATCAGGCATTTCTCACTTTGTATGCAGTGTATTGAACCAGAATTTAATATCTTTTAGAAGTCATATCTTTGCTTTCGCTATTCCTGCTTGTCCTTCAGTGTGAACAGAAGTGAGGGGAGAGGGATTAAAGTTACTCAAAATGTTAACATTTCAGAAAGAAAGCTTAATAACTACTCATTTCCTACAGTTAACAGACCACCAACACACGTACTGAGTGTGAGTAGGTGGGTATAAGAAAAAACACACCAAAAATAAAAGCGAGATGGGAAATCAATTGCACTTTCCATCTAATTATTTCTCTCTGCCAACTAGAAGATATAAGACAAAACATTTATGGAGCTGGGAAAACTTAATCATGCTTTAAGAACCTGTTTTGCCTAGGCTTTCTAACAATCTGAAGAACTAATGGTGTCTAGTTCTATCTTCTCTCTCTCTCCTCTCCTTCCTCCTCCCCTCCCTCTATTCTTGGATGCACACAATGCTCTTACAAAGTTCTCTCGGCCCTGGTCCTTTCTAAGGCGTTCAGATTTTTCAGGGTGTCAGTATTTAATAAAAACCCAGCTCAATCTACTGCCATCAGATGGATCCCTTCTTAGGACAATCCCATAGAGGCTTTCTAAGACTGTAAATCATTATGAGAGAACACAATCTCGTCTCTCTCTCTCTCTCTCTCTCTCTCTCTCTGGACCAGCTGGTAGGCTTGAACTGCTGACCTTGGAGTTAGCAGTTCAATGTTTAGCCCATAGCACCATCAGGACTCTCTGAGTATGTCATAACCCTACCATTGAGTTGATTTTATTTATTAATATATTTTTAAATTTATTAATCTATATATATATAGATTATGAGGCAGTAACTCTTTATTAAATATTTATAAGAGCAGATAACCTCATCTTTCCCCCAAGAGCTGCTAGTGGGTTTGAACCCAAGACCCTGTGGTTAGCAGTCCAACATTTACCTGACAGTACCAACAGATCCCTGAGTATACGTTAGTGCTCACAAATAAATGCATTCAAGTTGAGCTCTATTGGTTCTGTCCTTCCAGGTGCTGTGTGCTCCCACTGGATGTCCCCACCCTCCATTGCAGCCTCCCCCAAGTCCCTGCCTGTTCCACACAACGTCCTCAACTGTAGTGCTCCTGTCACTGAGGCACAAAGAGTGGCCTGGGGCAAAGTAGGGAAGTATAGCTTGTCTCCCTTTGAGTTGTTGATCAGAGAGGTCCCCAAGAGTACCCAGGACTTCGACGTATAAGGATGCTTTTCCTGAAATAACACTGCCAGGCTATACTTACATTGCCCAGGCTCATGTAGGCCTCAGACATGGGGCCAAAAAAGGCAGAGCAGGACACACATGTGAGTGAGAGTGGACTTTGGGTTCAGAATCAGGCCTCCCCTGGGTCTCAGGCTGTTTTACCTGTTCAAGCTGAGACTTAAAGCTGGTCCCTGAGTTCGTCAGGGTAACTTTCCAACTATCGTTTTAAAATATGTTCATAAAAATATACCATTGAGACAATGCCACTTGATTTCATCAGGCAAAATTTGGTGAGACCTTTGTGACAAAATATATCCTAACTCCGCTGACTCCAATAGCTTCGGGAAGCTCCATTCATTCCATTCATTAAAGGTAAAGGCCTTCCCATGTCATGTGCACACATGCCTCTGTTGCCTTCTCAGTAGATTCCTCTCCTGTGACACAGAGGGTTCAGCCACAGGCGCAAGCGCAGAAGACTTGTGACAAGGGCACAGGGCCGGGCCGGGCCTCCTGTTGGGCACAGGGTCACTCTGGGTCAGAACCCACTCAACGACACTTACCAGCCAGCATCCTTCACATGGTGCCATGAAAATCCCACTGAGAAGTTTCTTCCCTTTTGCCCTGTCAGCTTGGATTTTTCTTAAGGTGAAAATTATTGGTATTTCTCAGTGGGAACAGGAGTGATTGGTATCAAACAATATAAAACCCAGCTTGTGTCATGAAATTTTAGTATCTGTTTTTCAAAATAATAGATCTGTGTTTATTTGTTTTAATAACTAAGAAAAGGCCTTTTATAAAAGATATATATATTTTTGTAGCTATACCTTTGGGGTATTTATTTTCCCATGTTTTAAAAATATTCTGCACATGATGCTTCCCTCGCCAGTGTGTGTGTGTGTGTGTGTTTGTATGTGTGCCCCAGGGCATTTGGCATTTACTATAATGTATTGGTTTTTCCCCAGTTATTCAATTTCTTATCTGAGTGGATGTTAAAGCAGGTGGCTTTCATATTTAAAAGGAAATTAGATTAATAGAAAAATATAAATAAATCAGTTAAAATGGGCATAAGATATGTTAGACAATTTACTAAAAATGACATCCAGGCGGCCAACAACTAAATGAAGATATGTTTGTGTTGACTCCAATAAGAGAAATACAAAGTAAAATAACAATGAGATACTACCTCACATCAATGCTCTCAGCAAAATTCAAAGATACAGAAACTAAGAAAGGCTGTAGAGAATGTGGAGAGATTGGAATGCTCCTTCATTGCTGGTTGGCCTGTAGAATTCTACAATCACTATGGGAATCAGGATGGCACTTCTTTAAACAAAGGCAAATACAACCACTTTTTAACCCTGTCACCCCTCTTCTGGATACTATGCCCTAAAGAAAGGCTACAACATGAACACATGTGCACACCTATGTTTACTGCACCAATTGTCAAAATAGCAAAGGACGGAAACCAGCAGAAACTCTGCTTACAGAGGAATGAATAAACAAATTCTGGTACATTAATACAGTGGAATGTTATGCATCAATAAAAAACAAGCTGACTCTTAAACGTCATGAAACAAGGAGAGTACCAGGTAACAGTAAAAGCTTGGCAATCTTATCAAGACAGTGGAGGAAGAAGGGAGAAAAGAGGAGCTGATATCAAGGGTTCAAGTAGATAGAAAATATTTTGAAAATGAGTACAGCAGCATATGTACCAATGTGCTTGATACAATTGGATTGTTATAAGAGCTGTAAAAGCCCCCCAATAAAATGATTTTTTTAAATCTCATAAAGACAAATATTTAATGGCATTGTTAATATAGGGAAAGACAATAATTAATATAAGGAAAAAGCAGTTGTCACATCAAAGGATACGATTTGGAAAACTACAAGGAAGCCAGAAACGGGTGGGGGATGGTGGAGGGGAGGGGCAGGACATTTTGGAAGGAGGGAGGAAGGATGGGAATTATGGGAAAACACACACACACGTATGTATTCTGGTTTAACAGGATACTATGATGGATTTGATTCGATGACATAGGCTGTGTCACTACACAGAATATGTTATTCTTTAAGAACCAAAATAAAGTTTTAAAAGGGGGTGGGAATGAGGGCTTAAAGTCTTTAAAAATGCTACAGATTCCTTACGCCTCGGATCTGAACATTTGTCTGAGTGGCTGAAAAGGGAGGAAACATAAAGCTGAAGTGGACTTGGGTTGTTAGTGACAGGCAAGTTCATTGCAAACAGATGGGGGGAAGTGAGGTGATACTACGTGAACTGCTCTCAGTCTCCCTGGTTGATTCAATAGGGCAGCAAAGAAAGAGTTATATGTGATATTGAGGATTTGGTTGTGGGTGAATTGGCCATTGTGGCACCGTTTACAAGACTTGGGAACGTGTTGCATTGTGGGTGCTATACACAGAGTCACAGTGAGTCAGAACGGGCTAGACAGCGCCTAACAACTATAATTGCTCATCTAGCAGTGAGAACCAAAGCAGTCACTGATGGATTGAGTCTTGGTACGAGATGTGTGAGGTAGTTTATTGTGCCACCCTGGCCAATAAACACATGTTGGATTAATTGAAGGGTAGAGAGTTAAATGGCTCGGTGAGCCTCGCCTCTTTTGTCTCTTGCTGTTTGATCATCAGACCAGGGTGCGGCTGCCTTGCTTGTTCTGTGCCTCAATTTGCAAGCTACACTACCTGTGGGACACCTAACCTGTGGAATGTGTCACTGTAATTTGAGGTTCCTTCAAGACCTGCTTTGCCACATCATTGGAATTTACATTTCTTGAGCTGGGGACTGTCGGACCCTGTCATCTGGCTGACAGTTGGTGACCTGCCTTGCTGTTTGCCGCCTGAGCGCGGATCACCTGAATTGCTCTACAGAGGACTTACCGGGTGGCCCTTAAGACTTGAAGGACTGCCAGTGTCTCACAGGAGTGAGTTGCACTGAGCCATTTGTACTGCTTTATAATTTAATTAACTCTTTATTGCTTAATATATAAATATATATAAAATTATTAGCATTCTGATTTTGTTTCTCTAGAAAACCCTGTCTAACACAATGTGATTGGGATTGGGCTGGGAGAGCTCTCCAATAACTTCACAATTAGATATTCAACCCTGTGGGTGAAACTGCCTGCACTAGACGTCGACTCTGACAGGTCACTATAGCACTATCTGTGTCAGCCACCGTTCTAGTACTTTAGGAACATCAATCCATTCAGTCCTCCAAACGACTCTATGAAATACATACACAGTGCATTTTACTGGAGCCCCTCTCCCTAGGTTCAGTCTAGTCAAAACTTCAGAATGTCACCTTATTTTGAAAGAGGCCTTTCTTTGCCCATGTAATTAAGTTGAGATGAGGCTGACCTGCATTCAAAGGCGCTAATGACTAGTGGCCTTTGAAGAAGAGGAGAAAGGACAGTGGACACACACTGAAGAAGGCCCCAGGAAGATGGAGACAGAGATGAAGTCACACTCCCACAAAGCAAACTGTGCCCCAGGTCGACAATGACTGGCAGGATTCTTCTTCCCGAGGGCCTTCAGAGGAGGCCTGGCCAAGCCGACATCTGAAGAGTGAGGAATAGCCTCCAGCAGGATTAGGGAAGAGATGTGCGTTGTCTCAAGTCATCAAGTCACCATTACCGTGTGTGTGTGTGTGTGTGTGTGTGTGTGTGTGTGTGTGTGTGTGTGTGTGGTGGTTCCTGTTCTTTGATCAATGAGGACAATGAAACCCAGATGCACACATGAAGCCTCTGTAACACATGGCCAAAGTCACCCAGCTAAGTGCAGTTAGAATTTAAACTCAGAAGGTTTGACTTGAGATTTTAGCATTTAACCACTTCTTACACTGTCCCTATTATTATTTTATTACCTGATAATAACAAGTGACCAAACTACACACAGGGCGGGGGAGACCACACAACATTCCCTGGGGGTGAACTGTCGCTCGATTGTGTCAAGGGTTAGACTCGGGCCACTTTTCTCTGTCTCGTCTGTTTGGTTATAAAAGCATTCTTTTCTATCTTGTTAGAAACTAATATACTGAAGTAAACACATTTACTAGGTAAGGGGCAATAAAGAGCTATGAAAGATATGGATTCACTTATCATAATCTATGACAATGTCTACAACTCATTTTCTAAATCCCTTTCATCAGAATGCACTGTGTACCTAACTTCTTTTATAGCTGGATCGAATGTTCCTGTGACCTACAGCTCTGCAGGTCAACCAGATTTTCGATCTTGCCTCCATTAAGAAGACAATAAATAGCACATGGTTGTAGATTTTGTAACTATGGTAAACTCATATCACTTTAACTACTTTAAAGCCATTATGTCTATATGATTAAGTGTGTGTCACGTGGCTACAGACCTATGACTTTCAGGAGAGAGTTCTTTTGGACACTCTCTGGATCATTTGCTTGGTTAGGTCTGAGCCCAGATTTCTCAGTGACAGTACAATTAGTTCACATAAAGTTGTTCTGAGCTGGAATCAAGTTGATGACAGTGCCGAGGCATGCATGGCGCGGTAGAGACAGTGTTTCATTTAACCCTCACCATCATTCTCTGAGAAGATCATTTATAAATTTTAGACAGGAACAAGAATGAGTAATGAGAACCGAGATTTGAATGATCGGAGTTGAAATTTTATGGTGTTGAGGAGCAAGCTTCCTTCTTTTTCTGCTATGTTTTAAACTCACCTCAAATGAAGCTGATCATAAGTTCCATAAAGAGGTGAATTATGGAATGGACATAAAAGTATCTGAGGGGATCCCCCCAAAAAAACTGGATGGATGGAAATGTTGACTCATAGTGCACTTGGAGTTCATTCCACCAGGTCATACTGCTGATCAAGTTTTCTATTTAGAGGTTCTGAAAAGACTTTGTAACAGTGTGACCAAAAAGGCCTGATTGGTGACAGAGAAGGGACTGGTTTTGCCATCACGACAATGCACCTGCTCATGAACCCATCTCAGGGTGCCACTTATTGGCAAAAAACAGCATGCCTCTCCTGCCCCACACACCTGAGTAACCTAGTTTCCTTCCATGTGACGTCTTTTTGTTTCTGTGACTGCAGAGTGACATGAAAAGACAGTCACTTGAGGACAGAGGAGAGGAATGATAACAATGAGGGACGTGCTGTCAGACATCCAAACAGATGAATTTGAAAAATGTTTCCAAGAATGCAATTTCAGATTTGAAAAATGTACTAAATGTCATGGAAAGTACTTTGAAGGGGATAAGGTTGTTCTGTAAAAAGAAGAAATTAAATTACATAGCTTTGAAAAAAATTCCTTTTTTTTGGTACTCCCTCGTAGTATGGGTAGTTTAAAACTGGTACCCATGTCTTTAAGTCTCTCAATTTTTGGAGTAAAAGTATCTTAAGGCCCTCTATTATCGCTGACAGCACATGGACCTTGGCTGAAAAGAGAGAACATCAGAAAAGCACTTACTTGTGTTTCATTGACTATACAGAGGCATTCTCCTGTGTGGATCTTAACAAAGCAGGGATAGCATTTCAAAGAATGGGATTTCCCAAACACGTGTGTGCCTATGGAAACTGTTCATAGACCAAGAGGTCATTTAAATGTAGCCAGTGGATAGTGAATGTAAGGGTAAGAATAAGATGAACTGGGGCTGGATCCTGTCCCCACACTTATTCAGTCTGTATGCTGCGCAAGTCATCTGAGAGACTGGACAACATGATGGAGAACACGGCCCCAGAATTGCAGGTAGCCTTATTAACTACCTGTGAAAGGTGGATTATACATACCACCTTACTTGCCGAAAGCAAAATAACTTGAAATATTTATTGTTGAAGATCAAGGACTACAGGCTTCAGGATGGGTTACATTGCAAAAGTTCTCACAATAAACATTACACCAAGAAAACATTATTATAAACAAAGAAATATTGAAGTTGGCAAGGATTTCATTTTACTTGGATCCACCACTGATGGGGATAGAAGCAGCATTCAAGAACAACATATGTGAAAGGGCAAAGCTGTCACTTTGAGGAGCAAGGTGCACCTGATCCATGTTATGGTGTTTTCAAAGCTTCATATGCATGTGCAAGCTGGACAATGAACGTCCTTGTAGCGGTCCTCGATCACGGTGGTTCTGACTCACTGAAGGACTGGGCAGTCTATTTCTGAGGGATTAGCCACAGACAATACTGTGAATAGCAGGAGACAATGAATAATGATGATGAAAGAATTGGTCCCTTTGAATTACAATGTTGGCAAAGAATATTGGCTGTACCATGGATGGCCAGATAGACAAATAAACTTCTCTTAGCAGAAGGATAGCAGAATGCTTCTTGAAGGGAAGAGGCCAAGGCTTTGTGTCACATACTTTGGACATGTTATCAGAGGACCGGTCTCTGGAGAAGAATATCATGTTTGGAAAACTAAAAAAGGAGTCAGTGGGAAAGGAGAAAACCCTCAGGGATTAGCCACAGAAAAACTTATGAGTAGCAGCTGAGAATTGTCTGGAATCGTGTCCAAAGAGAGCCTGTCACGTTGGAAAACACTGAACATACCACTGGGAAAGAGCTTCCTCTTACTGGTGAGGCTTGATTTTATTTGATATGGAAGTAGCAGTTTTCAGGATTTTTATTTGCTGATGAGACATGACTCAAAATGAAGAAAAGACAGCAAGCATCCATGAATGATCACAACATGAAGTATGAATGTAGGAAAACTGGACGGTGTCAAAAGGAAAATGGAATACATAAAGATTGATACCCTCGGCATCACTGAGCTGAAATGGACTGAAATTGGCTATATTGATTCAGAGAATCATAAGATTTACTATGACAAAAATAAAAAAATAGCATCTCATTCATCATCAAAAAGAATACTTCAATATCTGTTTTGAGGCACTCTGCTGTCTGTAGTAGGTTAGAATCTACATGCTGACAAGGAAGCCCAGGGAATACAACTACTATTCAAGTTCACACGCCAAACTCTAAAGCTAGAGATGACAAAAGTGAAGAATACTACCAATTTCTTTGGTTACAACCACCATCAGTATGCACTGGTGATTCCTGGCAATTGGAATGCAAAACTTGGGAACAGAGAAGAAACAGTAGTTGGAAAATACGACCTTGATGGTAGAAAGAAAGCTGGACAGCTCATGATCCGATTCTGCAAGGCCAGTGACAACTTGCAAATATTTTTTTCAAAAATAGAAATGGGAATTATACACTTCACCAGACTGGAATTCGGGAATCAAATTGACCATACTTTTTGGTTGAGACCATGGAGAAGCTCAATATCAGCAGCAGAAACAAAGTCGGGGACTAACTGTGGAACAGACCATCAATTGCACATATATAAATACAGTTTGAAGCTGAAGACATAATGTAAAAGTCCACGAGAGTCAAAATATAGCCTTAAGTATATATTACTTGAATTTAGAGACCATCTGAAGAATAGATTTGAAGCCTCAAACACTAATAACAGACATGACTCAAAATGAGGAAACCAGACAAATTGTGCATCGACATGAAGAAAGCAAAAGATTATTTAAAAGAAAGAAAGAAAAAGACTGAGGCAAATGTCAGAAGAGATCTTGGCAATTCCTATTAAAAACAGAATAGCTAAAGTGAATGGGAAAACCAAAGTAAAAAGCTAAACAGAACATTTCAAAGGGCAGCTAGAGAAGACAACGTATAATAATGCGATATGCAGAGACGTGGAGCTCAAAAGCCAAAAAAGAACACTCTGCATTCCTCAATCTGAAGAAACTAAAAAGAAAATTTCAAGCTAAAGGTGCAATATAGAAGGATTCTGTGGGCAACACGGCAAATGACGCAAGGCGCCTCGAAAGAAGATGAAAGAAATGCACAGTCACAGAGTCGCTGTACTGAAAGGCAGTAGGTGATCAAAAATGATGGCATTGAAGGAAGAAGTCTAAGGTTCCCTGAAGAAAAGTAAGCCTCCAGAAAATGGCTGAAGACTAACTGAAGTGTTTCAAGAAAAATTAATTCACTGCTGAAAGCACTCACTATGCCACAAAATTTGGAAGTTACCAGACTATGCTATTGGAAAAAATCTATATCTGTGCCCGCTCCAAAGACAGGTGACCCAATAAAATGCAGAAATTATCACTCACTATCACTGGTATCACATGCAAGTAAAATTTTGCTGACGATCATCTAACAATGGTTGCCATATGTGGGAGTTACATAATCTGGTGTCAATTTGAGAGGATTGTGGTTGAAGGGGTAGAGTCTGGCCTGTCAATCAAGTTATAACCATTGAGGCCTCTGGGGGAGGGGGGATGGCCTTTTCCTGAGAATTCTGGTAATTCCTGTTTTTCCTTCTTGGAGGCGGGAAAAACTTCTCTCGTTCTGCTCACTCTCTGGGAGACATTGCAGTTGACAAGACAACTATGCTAGTGCCCTGAGCTGGAGAAGCCACATGGACCCACCCTGATGCAGCCAGAACCCTGGACCTGGAGAAGCCACGTGGAGACCCCTGCCAGTGCTGAGATGCTTACAGTGCCACTGGATCTGCAAGACTTCCCCTGTGATCTTCCTGCATTCAGCATCATTGCATGTGGTTCATGAGTCTGAAGAGGGCTCTATACATTGCTATTGGACATAGGGGCTATTATCAGACTCAAGGACTTGATCTGTACTGGGCAGGGATGTTTTCTCAATATCCAACTACTCTTGTACATAATTCTCTTTCTGATACACATACCCATGTTTGTGAATTTGTTTCTCTAGTCTACCCGAACTAATGCATCATACTGTATTGATGGGAACTATCAGAAATGCAAGCTGGATTCTGAAGAGAATGTTGAATGGGACATATCATTGCTCATACCAGACAGATCTTGGCTGAAAGTAGAGAATACCAGAAAGATGCTTACTTTTGTTTTATTGCCTGTGCAAAGGCCTTAGACTGTGTGGATCCTAACAGATTTCGGATAGTCTTGGGAAGAATGACAGTACCAGAATGCTTAATTGTGTTCATGCAGCATCTACAGATGACTAAGAAATGCCATTCCACCAACTAGGGGATGCTGGATAGTTTTAAATCACAAAAGGCCTGCCTGCATCAGGGCTGTATTCTTTCACCATATTTATCCCGTTTTGATGCTAAACAAATACTCTGAGACACGGGACGATATGAAGAAGAACACCGCATCAGCATTGGAGGGCAGCTTATCGATAACCTCCCATGTGCACAGGACACAATTTTGCTTGCCAAACGCCGAGAGGGCTTGAACAATTGCTAATGCAGTGCCAAGACTCCTCCAGTATAGAATCCAATTCAATGCCAATAAAAGTTCTCATAACTGGACCCATAGACAACATCATGATAAAGAGAAGAAGGAAATTGCCAAGGATTTCATTTTACTTGGACACACAATCTGTGTTGATAGAAGCAGCAGTCAAAAAAAATCAAATGGTCTATTGATGTGGTAAACCTGCTGCGCAAGACCTATTGAAAAGGTTAAGAGCAAAGATGTCACTCTGAGGACTAAGTTAGGCCTGATCTCAGCCCTGGTATTTTCATGCCCCTCATATGCCTTTGAAAGTTGGACGATGCTTAAGGAAGACAGCAGAATAATTGATGCATTTGAATAGGCTCTCAGAGGAACAAACAAACCTGTCTTGGAGGAAGTACGGCTGGATTCTACTGAGAATTGAGAATGTCCAATTTTGTCTCCTGTAGTGCGGACTCGTTATCAGGCGAGATCAGTCCCTGGAAGAAGACACCGTACTTGGTAAAGGAGAGGTCCAACATGACCGGGAAAGATCTCAAGGAGATGGACCGACACAAGGGGCTCCAACATCACAGGGCCAAGCGGTGTTCCATTCTGTTGTACTGATTCGTAACAACCTGATCATGATCACTGAGTGATGAATACAGACAGGAATAATGTAGCTCTTAAAAGAGAAAGGCCTTTTGGCTTTTATTTCTTTAGTTCAGTCCCATTTCAAACATTCACCACCTCTTTTATCAAGAGACCCTTCTTCAAGTATCTTTTACCTGTACTTTTTTAACTTGTGAGCCACCAGGGGGAGCTGTATTGTCATAATTGTTCCTTTTAAAAATTCTAGAGCAAGCACTGAACTCCAAGCTCTGTGGAGTTGTCCTCAGTGAAGAGCGCAGTCAGTCACCCTCGCCCATGTACTATTTATTTAAGGGATGGACACGCTCCTCGTGGGCTCCACTGGCCCCTGACCAGGGTAGATGAGAACGTTGTTTACAGAGCACACACTGCAGTGGCTCCGGGGGATCTGTTCTGGTCTAGTGAATAATTATATAATTATGTGAAAAAAATATATTTATCTCAGGGATCAGAAGGGATTAAAACCCCTGTCTGGAAAACTGGGGATGCGGATATAAATGCAAAGAAGTCTTTGGTTTGGCTGTACAAGTAGAACACAGAGCCTGTGGTGATTCAACAATTAATTAATCTTTAATATCATGAGAGAATGCTTTGGCATGGTGAGCGGAGCCCTGTGATATTTTCTTGGAATATATTTCATAACTCATAACAATACATGGATATGTGAACTAAAATGCATTTGCCCTGAAACCATGTATATTTCTTTTTTATGCTGGTTCAACTTTGAGAATCTAAGTCCACTGCCCTGAGTCAATTCAGACTCATGGTGCCCTTCTGGGAGGACAGAGTAGAATTGTTCTTGGAGGTTTCCAAGACTCTCATCTTTAGGGAAGTCGACAGTCCAATGTTTTCCCCAGGGGATGATTTGAGGGTTCAAACGGACAGCCTGTCCGTCAGCAGTCACCAGAACTCCTGCTGCCAAGTAAGGGGGCAAAGTTACCCAGGAACCCTGACTGGACAGTGGTTACAACGCTCAACTGCTAACCGAAAGGCAGGCGCTTCCAACACACCAGCCACTCCTGTCAGAGAAAATGTCCGCTGCCTTCAAGATTACAGCTTTAGAAACCTTTATGCGGCAGTTCTACTCTGTCCTAGAGGGTTCTAAGAGTTAGGATTGATGACAATTTTTTAAAATAAGAATAAAATGACATCCACCTACCATTTTCTAAGAATGCCCCAGAGGAAATTAATTCTATCATTATTTCTTTCCATAATATTTGGGATAATATTGCTTCAAAGAGATAGGTTGTAATCAACATTACAAAATAAAGTAAGAATCATTGGCAAATTTAAATATTCCCATATCTCTTCATGTTAGAACTCTAAAATTCAATTGGGTTACTTAATAGTAGAAAAATTTTCAATGTTGAAAAAAAACATCAGCCAAAAGACATTGCAGGGCTACATAATCATGACAAATCTAGAGAAAAATAACTTGAAGGAAGTTATTGTATAAATGCTAAGCAATGTATTGTTTCCAAGCACAACAAACTCAGTGCCATCACAGTGAATCAGACACACAAAATAAGGTCGAACTTCCCTGTGGGTTTCAGAGACTGTAAGCCTCATCCGGCTACCACAGAGCGGATGGTGGTTTTGAACTGCTGACTGTTGGCCACCACATAGCCCACTGTGTTATCAGAGTTTCAACAACCAAAACTAAACTCACCGCCACTGAGTCGATGTTGTCTTAAGGAAGATTCAATCAGGTACTCCTGACCTGATTTTAAAATACATTTGTCCTTGAATAGTTCAAATAAGCAGGTACCATTGTTTGTGATTAAAACAAATTTTAAAAAATGAGACAGTACAGGGAAAGAACTTCTCTTTCTGTCCGGCTGTTCTAGAAATGCACAATATTGGCATGTATAGGAGACTTTCCAGATCCTGGGGTCTGCCAGAGAAGTATAGGACTACTAAGCTCAGAGTTATCTGGTAGAATCCCACCAGCTACGCCATAGAAGGCAGATGGCACGACCTGCTCCCATAAACATCTGCAGTTGCAGAACCGATACAGGGCTGCTATGAATGGAAACAGACGTCGTGGCAGTGAGGTTTTCAGAATCAACTCGATTGCAATGAAGTAGAGAGAATCATAGGAGAAAGGATTGGAGGAGTTCTGCTTCTAAAAAGATTTACAGGCTTGGAAACCCTGTGAAGCCAGTCCTACTCTGTCCAATAATATTGCTGGAGTCTGCTTGATGACAGTGGGTTTGGGTTTGGTTTTAAAGAAACTGAAGTGCCTGTTGGTTTGGGGGTTGAAGCAATTGACTGTCACTCAAAGCTCAGTGGTGGCCACCCCCCAGCTATTCCTTAGGGAAAGAAAGGACAGATGACTTCCTTTCAAAATGTATGACCTTGACCTGAGAGACACTCCCCCTCGTTCTGAGGGGTTGCTGTGAGTGAGGACCCATTTGAAAGCAGTGAATAAGGATTTGGGGGAGTTCAGAGATAATAAAATCTTTCTTAGTAGATTCTATCTAATCCCACAATAATAAAGTAGATTTTTTTAAGGAAAATATCAAATAATGAACTGTGAAGTTCATTTAAAACCCATAGTTAAACTAATACTCATTCTAAATATATATGTAAAATATATATGTAAGAATTAAATACATTTGCAATCACATTTTAAAACCATTTTATTGTCATAAAAGTCTATTTATAATGTATATCATCAAGTGGTAATTTTCACTATATGAAATACGTATTTTTCCATAGGATGACCGCTGTCACCACTACTACTGTGAGTCAGCGGGCAAAACTTATGATCTAGGGAACATCAAACGGACCCAATATGGAAATACTCTTCAGAATTTTGAAATAACTAGTCTCCGTGGGTTAATATGGACCAGAATGGACCCAGAATACTCCACAGGCTTTTTAGTCAACAAGAATTTAAGATTAAGTAAGATATTTCTTCAATGACCATAGTACAGAAAAAAGTTTAATGTTATGCTAAGGGTTAACTATCTTCTAAAAGAGTCTATAAGAAGCACATTTCAGGGCAGCCATCTCTGACAATGTGGTACGAGTGGTACAGACGAGCAGTTCACCATTCTCAAAGGAAAAGAATAAAGAACAGCGTGTATTGTTACAGTGACCTTTTCAATTCTTCAAGCCAGATGAATTACTGTGTAGAAAAATGAAGAACTCTTGGGAGGTTTTTTTTCCCTTTACATCAAATATGTGTGTGTGTGTGTGTGTGTGTGTGTGTGTGTGTGTGTGTAGATACATACAGGCAAACTTCTGCATAGAGGAGGTAAGGTATTGATTGACCTGGTCAAAATTACTAAGTGCTTGTTTGGTTTTCACGCTCCCTAATATCCTCAAATGGCTAGAAGACCAGTTTCTGAGCCGATGAGCTCTAGAACCTTCCACGTTGCCTGTGTTTTACCCATTAACTCGCTCAGTGGCCAGTGTGAAAATTGTCAAGAGTGGGCATTGGACATCAGAGAGGAGCACAGCAGGACTTGATGATTGATGATCAGGCAACGTGGCAAAGACAGCACACTGAGGAAAATGAATGCTTTTAGAACACCATTGAGATGTTTTCAATCTCCCTACGTGTATGTCCAAGACTTTAAAAACACACAGCATGTTGAAGCAGTGCGACTGTTACTGCGTCCACGAGGAGACCGTCTCCGGGCTCCCACAGTGATTCACGTGTGCCAACCTGGTGGTAGTTCTCTGTCGTCGAACATCCTGCACTCGCATTTCCTGAAATCTGTGTACCTGTCCACCTTCTCTACCTCTTTATTTCTTTTTCAATCTGCTTGAGGTACCAAGGGCCTCAAAGAACCAATAACCTTTAAAGGGTTAAATATTGACTAATGGACTGACAGCCTGCGATTCCGGAGGGGCAGGTGATAAGCATTTCAAGACCCTTTTCAGTTCCGGTTCATGCAGCATGTAAAGCTGAGGGTGTCCTGTAGGTGATTTAATGATGTAAACATGTCAGAACCTTGTCCTATGGTAGCTTGTTGTAAATTAAGATCATTTTAAATTTAAAGAATAAAGTGCTAGAGCCTTGCTTAAAAGGGCAACGAATAAAAGTACTGTTAAAAAATACTGGGACATATCGGAGATAAGGAGAGCAGAGCCAATGCATGCTGATTAGAACACAAATAATAAATTCCATGGTTACCACATGCTTTTTACATTGTGGACTTAATAATATCCTCAAACTGTGATCTTGGGACATTCTCATTGGTAGATTTTTGCTCTAGATGACAAAGCAAAACTGGAAATCTTCCTTAAATTTTGACAAAGGGTGTGTTAGGACTTAGAATCCAGATGATCAAAATAACCCAAAGCTTAGGGCTTACACTTTTGTGCTTGGATTTACTATATATTAGTTTATTGATTTACAGCAATGTAGATGGCCTTTACTGTCCCACAGAAATAACAAATCCAGTTTTGCCGCAAATGAAGTTTGGGTTATTTTGCCACGATGCCCTATGAAGAAATGCAATGTGAACTTGCTGTTAACATCATCTTGCATAGCAGACCCCCTTTAAAAAATCATTTTATTGGGGCCTCGTACAATTCTTATAACAATCCATACATATATCCATTGTGTCAAAAACATATGTACATTTGTTGCCATCATCATTCTCAAAACATTTGCCTTCTACTTGAGCCCTTAATATCTGCCACTCATTTTTGACCTTCCTCCCCACTCCCCCTACCTCGTGAACCCTTCACCATTCATATATTATTATCATTTTGTCATATATTACACTGTCTGACGTCTCCCCCTGCCCTCTTCTCTGCTGTCCCTCCCCCAGGGATGAGGCTATGTGTAGATTCCTGTAATCAGTTCCCCCTTTCTACCCCACATTCTCTCCACCCTCCAGGCATCACCACTCTCATCACTGGCTCAGGAGGAGTCAACTGTACTGAATTCCCTGTGTTTCTAGTTGCTATCTGTACCAATGTACATCCTCTAGTCAAATTTGCAAGGTAGTATTGGGATCATGATAGTGGGGGGTGGAGAAAGTATTTAAGAACTAGAGGAAAGTTATATGTTTCATCGTTGCTACCCTGCACCCTGCCTGGTTCATCTCCTCCCCACAGCCCCTCAGCAAGGGGTGTCCAGTTGGCTACCTTTGGGCTTTGAGTCTCCACCCTGCACTCACCCACCTTTTCAATGATATGATTTTATGTTCCTTGATGCTTAATACCTAATCCCTTCGACAGCTCGTCACACAGGCTGGTGTGTTTCTTCCATGTGGGCTTTGTTGCTTCTGAGCTATATGGCCACTTGTTTATCTTTGAGCCTTTAAGATCCCAGACACTATATCTTTTGATAGCTGGGCACCATCTACTTTCTTCACCACATTTGCTTATGCACACATTTGGCTTCATTGATCGTATCAGGGAGTTGGGCACACACTGATAGGGTTTTTAGCTCTTTGCTGTTTGATAACTGGTCCCTTCTTCACCTTGTGGTCAGAGCGGTTCGTCTCTTCTTCCATGTGGGCTTTGATGCTTCTCAGCTAGATGGTCACTTGTTTATCTTCAAGCTTTTAAGACACTAGATGCTATGTCTTTTAATAGCCAGGCCCCATTAGCTTTCTTCACCATATTTGCTTATGCTCACGTTTGTCTTCAGTGGTTGTGTCAGGAAGGTGAGCACCCACTGATATGGTTTTTAGCTCTTTGATGTCTGACAACTGGTCTCTTCTACACCTCGTGGTCAGCCAAGCTGGTGTGCTTCTTGAGACCCCCTTTTTTTTTAAGTTCCAATAAGAATACCATTTAAATGAAAAAAGTCCAGAAAAGCTTTGTATCTGCTGGTGGTGAAATAGGTTTGTAAAGAATGTAATCATATCTTATTGTTGGCACATCATTTTTTTCTTAATTTTTCAAGGTATATTTATTAGAGCACATATTTTAAATGGGATTTCCATTCATTTATTCTAGAAGTTTGAGTAGTATTACTGTTTTTCACAAGTCATAAAGATGATGTAGAAAGTCTAAATGCATGAAAGTTCAATAAGGTAAGGTCCTGGCTCAACAGTCAGCCATCCTTATGAAACTAAGGGCTTTAGAAACGGGCAAAGTGAAGCAGGTATGATATGAAGTAGCATCGTTTTTAAAAAGGAACCCCTAATGGTGCAGTGGCGAAGTGTTTCCTTCTTCTAACCTAAAAGTTGGTGGGGTGCGCTCACGCAGGGACTGCAGAAGAAAGGCCTGGCGGGCAGTTTGCTTTTGTAAAGATCACAGTCGAGGTAAACCTATATGTTCATTCTAGTCTGGCTCATATTAAGGCACTCTGAGCCAGAATCTATTCAACAGCATCTGACCACAATAGCTTTAAATTTTTCATTTTCTTCCCTTTCCTCATATCTCCAAAGCATTCAAAAGACTATGGTAACTCATCAAGGAATCATAAACTTTCTGCAAAATTTGAGTAAAATTTCAACTCTGAGCACACGACACACGAGATCTCTGACACGTCCCTGGCATTCTCCCAGCACTCTCTCTCCTGGGTTCTACCCTTGAGCCTCACAATTTCCCAAATACACATTCCCTTTCACATTCTGTGCCTGGAATCCACCTCTCACCCTCCTCTATTAAAGTCTTCTAGCTCTTAATCAACAGAAGACCATTTCCTCTGTGAAGTCTTACCTGTGACAAATAGAGTGAGCTATTTCTCCTCGGCATCTAGATACCATTGTACATATCAGCTTTAAGGAACTGATCATAATTATTTTGGGACACAGATTATTTTTCCATTAGACTATGTTTTCCCTATGCGTAGGGACTACATTTAGCTACTCTTGAACTCTAAGAGCCTAATGCATTACCTGGCAGACACTAGGCACTTTATAAATGTTTGTGAAATGAATTATAGATGAATGAATAAAAAATAAAGATACTCTAGAAAAAATTTCAATAAGGCAAAAATGCATCCACGTTAAATTTACATTTTAAATCTGAAGATCACTCACTTACTACTTTAGCATTTATTTAGTACCTCCTCTGATACAAAGACCAGTAGGACATTGGCCTGTCCTTAACCAATTCACGGTCCAGCAAGAGGGGATTAGAGATACACATAAATAAGGACATCTAACGCATTCGAACTCTGAAAGGAGCAAAATTCAAACAATTTCGGGGTTGTGGTTGAGGACAGAGAAAAACCTCTATGGAAACAAAGTTGCTAAACAAAAGCACCGAGGTGAAAAGTCAAAAAGCACAAAATAAAACAAGGAGGGGAGTAGTCAAAAGATTGGCAGTTCAAAACTACTCAAAGGAGCCTCAGATGATAGCTCTGGTAATCTGCTTCCAGAAGACACAGAGCCTATGAAGCTGCATACGTTTACTCTGCATATTTGGGGTCTCCATGCATCGGTGTCATTTCAACAGCAACAAGATAATCAACAGCCCCTTCTCCTCTAAGAGCCCGATTCTTAAGGAATTGGTATCCATTTGAAAGGTGGTGATCAGGAGTGGACAAGGTCAGATTTGCGTAGTCAGCCTGCGTGGAGGTAGGTGAGTCGGTGAGAGAGAAAAGACTAAAAGCAAGTGTAGAGTGAATACAAAACTGTTAGATACAACGACAATTTCAAAACACAAAATTTACTACAGATAGAGGTGTCTAAGCATTTTCAGACCTTAAGCATGAAAAAACAAATCTTATAAAAGATATCCAGTACGTTATAAGAGTGAAGGATCTCTGGATTTTAATTAAGGCAAGATGGAGAAATGGGCAAACACTAGAAAAAATAAGAGTAAGGCAAAATTACTTAGAAACCCATTAAAAAGGCTCATCGCTGTTGGAGACAGTATAGAGTACACAAAGGAAATAATGGCTGTAGAATTTAAATTAACCAAGGAAGCAGACGGTATATGGAAAAACCACAGGCCGCAGAAACAATGCCTCGCGGGGAGAGAAACAGACACTGACAGAAACACGACAGACAAAGTGGCATTGAAAAATAACTTGTGGAGCCAAAAGTATAACTTCAGTTATCTTTCAGATCACAAACTTCCTCTTCCTTTTAAGTTGAAACTGGGTTCAACTGCCTTCAGAGACATGCACAGCAAGGGCGTTTGCAACCACCCGGTTTCCTAAAATGCTGGTCCAGGACTAACTTGGGGTTCAAACGAAGAACAAAGGGGTTGAGTCACACGACCAGCCAGATATGCTAACTTCTCCGATGCTCTTGCTACAGACTGTGTTTTGGAAGTTTCGGACTCCTGTTTGACCCAACGCTGCATTTACACCCACTGAAAAAGAGGACCAAGAAAGAACTTGTAAAATGGGACTGTATAAACTCCCCAGACCTAAACCCGTGCCCCAGGAGACACATAGGGCACCTGGCAGCCCCACACAGCTTCACTTTGTCAGCGCAGAGAGACTGTTGCTATGGCACCTAAGTCTCTCCTGCAAGTTGCTCTCCTTTAATAAAGGTCTTAATGCAATTGTGAGTTTCTCGGCCTCTTGTCCACAACGCCTCTGAGAACATCACCATTTAGTCTTGTACAGTGTGGAGGGGATCCTTTCACATGGGCACGTCTGCTCTTCTGAAGCCTCACTTTTCTTCTCTTATAAAAGATCATCCTATTTGTCCTACATGACTCTCTGTAAAAATAAAACAATCCAAAAGCACTCTGCATATGTTGAAGCACTATACAGGCCAAAGACGTTATGAATATTTTTTTCTCTCTGACTTAAGCAAACAGTAAATCGCCAAGAAAGATAAAGACCCATTAGTAGTCTCATATTTATAAAAAAGTAATCCAAACTCCATCCACAAAAACATCAGGGAGCATTGTATTAAGTATTAAACGACGGAAGGCACGCGCTAAAGACAACATCTCCCTGTTCTCTTGGGAAAATGCTCTTCTCTTCCTGGAGCTCTCAATAGCATCAATAAGAGCCGTGTGTGTAAATCTTGGCATGCTGATAGTTTAGCATTAACCCACATAAATGCTAATGAGTATGGTGCTCCTATATTTCAACATTTTGAGACATATTTAGTACCCTTACACTGATACAAACATATATTTTAAACTATACTGACTGTGGTAGTTACATAATCTGTTGTCAATGTGAGACTTAAGAGTGAAGGGGTGGAGTATAGCCTGTCAAACAGGTCACAGCTTGATGGCCTCATGTGGAGGCGCTAAGGAGTTAAATAGATCACTGGAGGCAGGACACAGGCTCACTCCTTGGGAGACATTCCAGCGGAGAAGACTCATGGAAATACCTTAGTGCCCTGAACTGCAGGTGCTAGGGCTGAAATACTTATACTGCCACTGGATCCACAAGACTTTCCACCCACTGGTCTGTGATCTCCCTGAATTCAGTGTCATTTCATGTGTTTTGTGAATCTGAAGAGGACTTTATAGATTGGTATTAGACATATGAGCTAATATCAGACTCATGGATTTGATCTGGAGTGGGCTGGGACATTTTCCCAATATTTAATTGCTCTTGTATAGAAAGTTCTTTCTTATACACACATGAGTGTCTCTCTGGATATGTTTCTCTAGTCGACCCAGACTAACACACTGACAAAACTAGGAATAAAAATTGTAATTTGAGAACTCTTTGTAGAAATGGTTTATTCTAATTAGCAGTAGCTTAATATCAGAAAGTCAAGTTTCAGAGAATCAACAACTAACCACAAAACAGAAAGACAATAATGGGGACATATCAAAAGGTCAACTGAAAGAGCCTCCTGTGGCCAACATTGGGGACATTTTATTTGCATGACAAATAAGGGAGTACTGGGTTATAACCCAAAATGTTAAATAGATATACATGAGTCCATATTCACAGTTTTAAAAATGATTAAAAGGAAATGGCGAGAGACCTAAATCTTCGATGTAGAACGATGTTAAATGACGTATGTAGATGCTTTCCCTTTAAAGAGGCATGGCCATTTTCTTTAGTGTAAGCTGAGTGTGACTGGCCTCTAAAGCTGCGGTTCTCAACCTGTGGGTCGCGACCCCTTTGGGGTTGGAAGAATCTTTCACGGGTCACCTAAGACCATCGAGAAAACACTTTATTTCTGATGGTCTCAGGAATAGAGACTCCGCTCCTCTATCGATCTCCAGGCGGGTCCGCCCACATGCAGATAGCTGTTCAAGGTCCTATTGATAGTATTACCTTAATATCGTGTATTGAAATGTTACTTTTCATCTGTGGGTTTTATTAAGCTTAATAGCAGGGCATCCTACAAAACACGTGAGCAATCCAAACTGTCAAGGACACCCCAAAACAAGAAGAGCCTGAAAAACCGTTGCTACCAAGCAGCAGAAGAAGGCATGCTTGTTAGGTAGGAAGAGACAGGGACAGTGGAGTAGTCCCTCTCCATGCCTGCAGGACACCCACAGGAGGGTGTTGCAGAGAACCAGGCAAGCCTTAGCTAGACATAGAGACTACTGGGCATGCGGCACACCTGGGGGGCTTAAGTCAGCCAATGGGGTCAACCAAGACTTTTGACCACGCCTCCCAGAAAAAGGCCTCGTGTATCGCTGGACCACCCGACTGCCCCACTCCTGTTCTTTCTCGCCCTTCCAGTAGGCCGGCAAGGTCTCTCTGGCCTCAGGCTACCACGTGTGGGTGCGCAGTCCCACAAAGGTTGCCCATGTTCAGTGATTGTAAAACCGGAAACTTCTTCCGTCCTTTATAAAAACTCACTTGGATCATATGAAAAACCAAGAACCAAGGTATTTCCCACCAGAGAAACCTAATATGATGACTAAGTGTTACATGGGATCCTGAATGGAACCCTGGGATGGAAAAATGATATCACTTGAGAACCCACTGTGCTGAATAAACAGTGCATCTCACTCAATAATAATGCATCAGCATTAGTTCATTAATTGTAACAAATGCACCACAGTCATGGATGAGGTAGACAATAAGAGAAAATAGATGTGGAAGCAATGAGAACTCTATCCTCACAAATCTTTGGGAAAGTCTAAAACGGTTTTAAAGTATAAACTTTATTCTTCCAAATGTGTAATCTGAGTAATGTTATTAATAGGAGAAACAAAGATGTAACTAGAACTTTAAAATTGAAACAAAAAAATTAAATAAAATTGGAATTAAATGTACTAGGACTCCCAGATAATTCGTAAAATCATATCTAAGCAGGCCCCTCACTAGGGGACCTACTTAGACTTTGCGTGGCAGCAGAGGTCTTTGTGGTGATCCCTGAATGAGTTAACTGTCACTGCATCCTCTTCAAGGTTTTACGTTAGCAGGAGGAATAAAAATGATGAGCTGTGTGTGGCCTGAGGTCATTTTGCTCAACTATGGCCCAGTCCACGTTATCCTCCAACCACAAGCGGAAACATAAATATCCCTTCTTTTCTGAAAGTGGCATCACTTTTCTGTTCACCAAGCTAGGAGTGGGTCTTCTCACATTCCCAAAGAACTTGGTTCAAATCCCTCTCTAAGGACCTACCACTGTGGCTGGTAAAACTGCTCCTCATCTTGCAGCCATACCACTTTAGCACAGTACTGCATACACAGTTTAGGGGCTTTGTGACAGCATAG
Source organism: Tenrec ecaudatus (assembly GCF_050624435.1). Classification (NCBI taxonomy): domain Eukaryota; kingdom Metazoa; phylum Chordata; class Mammalia; order Afrosoricida; family Tenrecidae; genus Tenrec; species Tenrec ecaudatus. The sequence goes on from NC_134542.1 coordinate 56,309,982, forward strand.
TTTTAGTGATTACATGTGTACTCTACTGTGGTAGTTACATAATCTGTGTCAGTTTGGGAGGATTATGAGTGAAGGGGTGAGTCTACTCTGCCAATCGGGTCATAGCCAATGAGGCCTCTGTGTGGGCATAGCCTTCTCCTGAGAATTCTGGGAACTCCGGTATTTCCCTCCTTGGAGGTGGGAGACACTTCTCTCTTTCTGGTCACTCTCTAGAAGACACTCTATGGATAAGACACATGGCACTACGCTGATAGACCCCATGCCTTGGGAACTGGAGAAGTCACATGGAGACCCGTCAGCATTGAGATGCTTACAACACCACTGAATCCAAAGACTTTCTACTCACTGGCCTGTGATCGCCCTGCATTCGGCATCATTGCATGTGTTTGGTGAGTCTGAGGAGGACTGTATAGATTGGTATCGGACATATGGGCTAATACTGGACTTATGAGCTTGGACTGGACTGGGTTAGGATGCTTTCTTTAATGTACAGTTACCCTTTATATAGAACTCTCTCTTATACACATATGGGTTTCTATGGATTTATTTCTCTAGTCTACCCAGACTAACACATCTACCATCTCTATATTTGCAAAGAACTTAAAGACACAGGTTCCTGGTTTATTTGCTCAATAGAGCTGCAGAAATGTATGTCTTCCCTTGTATCTGTGGTCCAGCAACGTGTCTTGATCTGGCTCTTACAGTCACAGTCTTTGTAACTCCCACCAAAGGGCCTAGTGGGACCATGAAAGTAAGGGGCACAAATCTAATGGGATTGGTCAGTTTGCCAGCTTGCTAGGTTTACCAGGAGCTATCTCAGGCACAGGAACAGGTCTCTTAAAACTGGAGATCTTCATCAAGAAAGAAGAGCCAGGAGCAGGGCATGTGCCGCTCATCCTGAGATTCCTACATCCTCGTCCAGGAGACAGACTGCAGTACCCGAGGAATGGCAGGGGTGGAGCAGCTGCAGCCACCACAGCACAAGACAGAGAAGTGGGCTTTTGGGTCCGCGAAAGGTGTAACATCGAGTGGTTTCAAGCAGAAGATCTGATCATGGATTGTAGTGTCTCCAGGCCATGAATTGAGACTGCTAGATTTGCTGACCCATGGAGTGAGAGCCATGTGCCTTTGAACATTTAGTGTCGGTTTTAAGCGTGCTGAAGCATTGCCTGAATCAGCTCGGGAACAAGGGGCCCTGGGACTGAGAGGCCGTGGACTACAGAAAGGAGTGCCACCAGGGATGACTAAGAAAAGGCTGTCCTGACTGAAACACTGTATCCAGAGCATTTCTGAAATGGAATTATTACTTAACTTCCTTAATAAATCTTATAACTGTGAGTATTGTCTGTAGTTTTTCTGTGGCCATTGTAATGAATTATTGAACCTAGCAAGTAGAGATGACTCTTGGTATATGGTGGTGTCAGAACAGGTAAAAAAAAAGGTTGGTGAGCAGAGCCATGCCTGACCTCTGTCTCATACGAATCAATAGATTCTCCGCCCTCATGAAGTCAGAGGCTGCCCAAATATCTTTTATAAAGTGTCTATAATAGGAAGTTATGTTAAAAGTTGTGTATTATTTAAACTGAGCGCTATAAATAAAAATGAATATTTTAATACAAGTGGAACCATATTGTCAAAGGGTGCACCTGTTCTGAAATTTTTAAGTGGTGCCATATGCGATAGGAGCTCTTGTGGCTTAGTAGGGGTTGCCTTTGGCTACTAACTGCAAGGTCAGCAGTTCAAAACCACCAGCCATTCAGTGGGAGAAAGATGAGGCTTTCCATTTCCAGAAATGCACAAGAGTTGGCCTACTGTATCCTATAGAGTTGCTATGAGTCAAAATCTCATACGTTCAAGAACTGATTGGTGCTACTGAAGTCGAAGCTGCACTGGTGCACTGATTAAAAACAAGGCCCCAAGAATCACTGGGAATACCTATGAGGTGTTTCAACAAAGGGATGTGATGTTGTGAGCACTCATGGTTTATGCCATGGAATTTGGAAGACACTAATCTGGCCAACCACCTGGAAGAGTTCCATATCTGTGCCCATTCCAAAGAAAAGTCATTCAGCAGAATGCAGTATTTATTGAATATCTTTACTACTACACACAAGTAGGATTTTGCTAGGGATAAATCAAAATCATTGGTAGCAGAACACGGACAGGCAACTGCCAGAATGACAGCTGGATTCAGAAGAGGCTGTGGGACAAGGGAAATCATTGCTGATGGAAGATTCATATTGACTGAAAGCAGAGAATACCCAAATGCTGTTCACATTCTGTGTTACTGATTATGTAAAGCCATTTGTCTGTGTAGATTCAGAGCTCCCCAAATAGCTTTGGCCTTCTGGCAACTAAAAACATTTGCTCTATAGTCCATAATCCAGGATAGAGTGTAGGTATCTGCTTTTGCAGTCCTCTCCCTGGATCATTCCAGAACCCCAAGGTGGGTGGTGGTGTGCATTTTGGGAAACAATGGATAAGAAATTATGATGAACATCGCAAGGAATAGACATTCCAAAACACGTACCTAGACAAACACTTACATAGACAAAGAAGCAGTCATTCAAACAGAACAAAGGAACACTGTGTGGTTTAAAAATCAAGAGACATCTTTGCCAGAATTGTACGCTATGTTTATTCAGTGACCCCATAAATAAGACGATATGAAGAGTACAGCAACCTCATGAACAACATGCAATACGCAGATGATACAACCTTGCTCGCTGAAAGTGAAAAAGGACTTGGTGCCTTTACTAATGAATGCCCAAAGCAACCGGCTTCAGTTTAGATTCTACCTGAACATCAAGAAAGCAAAAGCTATCCCAACTGGGCCAATGAGCAATGTTATGGTAAATAGAGGACCATCTGAAGCTGTCAAGGACTTTGTTTTGCTTGGATCCAGAGTCAATACCCATAAAAGCAGCAGTCAATAAGGAAATCACATTGAGTGTTTCATAGGATAAATCTGTTGCAAGTGATCCCTTGGAATATTAAAAATCAAAGACACCACTTAGAGAACCGAGGTGCACCTGACCCAAACCATGGCATTTTCAATGACCTTGGATGCGCACAAAAGCTGAGAAATGAATAGAGAAGACTGAGGAAGAGCACACAGCTGAATTACGGGGTTGTGAAGAACACTGACTATACCATGTACTGCTAGAGGATGGACAAATCTCTCTCGAAAGGATTGCGCTCAGAATGTTCCTTAGAAAGGAAGATGGTGAGATTTCGCCTTGCTAATTTGGGACATATTATCTAGAGAGACAAGGCCCTCCTGAAAGATAGCATTCTTGGGCAAGTTGAGAGGCAGCAAAAAAGAGGAACCCCCCACCCCCAATAGCGGAAAGATGCATTCATGGCAACCACGGCCGGCCTCCAACACAGCCATGACGGGAGGCTGTCACAGGCCCGAGCCGTGTTCCATTCTGAGGTCTGCAGGCTCTCTGTGAGTCAGAACCAACTCCCTAATACCTAAGAGTGACAACAAAGGCTGTCTCAGAGCGGCTCTCCAACCACCCCTGTCCTCGTCCAGAGAAACACCAAGAAAGAGGGACACAAAACCCAGGCCCAAAATTTTTTTTTAATTAAAACTGCAGAGGAAGTAAATAGAGGCACAGACTCATATTTTGTTGCTTTTTAAAAAGAAATTAGCAAACCCTGGGTATACTTAGAATTTTCCTTGTTATCTCGAAATCTGTTCGAGGTTTCTTGAGTCCTATAAATAAGCCCCACCCTTCCACAGTACATAAACGGAGCCAACACAAACAAGAGAGCCAAGCTACAGAAAGGCCAGTGTGAGGAGTACCTGAGCGCGCCCACAGCCTGGGGGCTGGCCCTGTTCAAGGTGCATGGGGTGTGAGGGCACCGTGTGTGTGTGTGTGTGTGTGTGTGTCACAATTATCACAGGCTTGGAAAGCGTTATGTGGAGACAATGAATGTAGTTAGTGTTCATCTGTCTAGCCTGGCTAATTATAGAATGGACTTGTGGTACGATTTCCTGCTCACCCTTAGGACTAGAAGTATTTACTGTCAAATCTGCTTTAAAACTCTGAATTGATTCCCACTCCTGGCACCCCCGGGTATTAAATAATGGAACTGCTCCATAGGGTTTTCTCGACAGTCATCTTTATGGGAATGGGGGTCCCTGGTGGCCGAGTCGCTAAGCAAAAGACTGGTAAAAGAAAAGTGGGCTGTTTGAACTGGTCAGCCACTCTTCAAGAGAAAGCAGCTGTCTGCGTCTGTCAGGATGTACCGCCTGAGAAGCCCTCTCGGGGTGTCCTACTCTAGGTCAAGATGGGAAGGGATCAACTCAAGGATACAAGTTTGGGGTTTAATTTCATATTTTTGAAGTGATTCGCCAGGCCTTTCTTCCATGGATCTGAGTCAATTACAATCTCAAAATTATACATTAGCCAATTTTAAACCTCACCCCCGTTATTAACCACCATTCATTTTGATCGTAACCTCAAACCAGTGACGTGAGGGTGTTGGTAGTTCAGTACTCTCACCTTCTCTGCAGGAAGTCCAGGTTTGTATCCCAGCCAGTGTGCCTCAGATGCAGGCTCTCCACTGACTGGAGGCTTATGTGTTGCCCTGAAACTTAATGGGTTCCCAGGAACCCAGAAGCTTCCAGATTAAGACACACTAGGACAAAAGGGTCAGGTACCTGCTTCCAAACACAGGCCAGTGAAAGCTTTATGAATCACAAAGGTGTGATCCACAGGTGATCATGGGGACTGCGCAGGACAGGCAGCAGCATTGAGGCAACGAGTCGGGGCTGACTGGACCTCAGCCAACCACAAAATCCAGTGACTTGTATCCTTATGAGAGAAGACGGCACAGAGGTGAAGGGCTTCTCAGTAAGGTGGCAAAGACTGAAGTGAGAAGTCCACAAAGCAAAGAAGGTTGAGGGTTCCAGCCAACACCAGAGCTGAGGGAGCCCTAGAATGGCTTCTCCCTCAGAGGGTCAAGGAGAAAGCAATCCTGCCAATACCTTCATTTTACACTTCGAGTCTCCAGAACTGAGAGAGACATGAGCCACCCAGCTTATGGTAATTTGTTATGACAGCCCTAGAAAGCACATACAAACACCACTGACTCCACGCCCTCTGGAGGTATGAACTGCTGTTTCTCTGATTGGAAGATTAGCTCTTCAGTTAGTGTTCCGTGTCATCTCAAGACTACTATCAACTATATCCTCTTGGCTCTGTTTCTGCTTGCTTCCAAGGCCAGTTTGGTGTGCTTATCTTGATTAGACCTTAAATGTAGCTGCTCTTTATTATGGAAAGAGACTGAGTTGAGACGACATATGAAGAACCATAGCCATCCTTTCAAAAATATTTAGATGTTAAAATGCTGCATGCCTTCAAGTAAGACCTCTGTTGTATCAGAGGGATAATCACTGGACACATAAATAGCTAAGATTTCCTTTTGCAAGAAATCATGAAAAGTGAACTGGAGAAGATGGTTTTCAGAAGTGAATGAAAAATCCAACCACATATGCATTAAGAACGGTAATGTAATACTAATCGGCTTTGAGCTGTTTTTCAGCCAGCTGATTTGTCTAATGTTCAGATTTGCTTTTAAATCAATAGCACTTGCTTTTCATTTCAGTAGAAGGTATTTGCATTCCAGTAAAACACACACATACACTCACAACAAAGAGGGGGTGGAAATGAGTCAACCACTTCCTGTTCCAAGCTTCAAATCTACTCTGCTTTTCTGAAAACATGATTCAAGCTATCCAACAATAATCTAATTGGCTGTTCTGTAAATTATAGTGCTGAGCACCATATAAACACCAGAAAAACAGACAGGGGTATTCAGTAGTCAGCTGTAATTTTTCTGATAATTTTCAGAACATTCTACTTATGTAATCATAGCATACTATATTACAGAGGGTAAGGGAAAAGCAATTCTGTCTTCTCTGTAACATTCAACTTGCCATTTCTGTGCATGTAAATGAACTTTAATTTTTTAAAAGAAAATGATACATTTAGAGAAAAATGACTACAGATGAAGCAGAGGACATTATGCTAAGTGAAAATATTGTGGTGGTTAGTTGACATTGAGTTGGTTTGCACTCATGGCGACTCTGTATACAACACCATGAACCGCTGTCCAGACCTGGGGCATCCTCACAATTGTTGTTAGGTTTGCACCTACTACTGTTGTTGTGACTCTATCAATCCATCTAACGGACAGCCTTCTGACTTTTGACAACCCTTTACTTTGACACCAGGTTGTCCCTTTCCAAGGACTACTCTGGGTTGACGATGCATCCAAAGTACTTGCAACAAAGTCTTGCCACACTCACTTTGAAGGAATATTCCGGCTAGATTTCTTCCCAGACAGGTTTGTTTGTTCTTCTGGAATTCCACAGTACTTTGACTATTCTTCATCAGTGCCACAATTCTCCTATGATCTTCATTATTCATTGTCTAGGTTTCACATGGATATGAAGAAATTGACAATTTTATGGCGTGGGTCAGGCACTGGGTCTTCAAAGTTACATCCTTGTTCTTCAAAAATGCGTGCAGCAGATGTGCCCAAGGCAATAAGTCACTTGAGTTCTTGACGCAATCATGAGCACTGGTTGTATAGCCAAATGAAATAAAATTCTTGAAAATGTTGATCTTTCCTCTCTTGACTGTGATGCTGCTTAGTGACCAGTTGTGAAGATTCTGGTCTTCGTTACACTAAGTTGTAATCCATACGGAAGGCTGTAGTCCTTGAGCTGCATCAGCAAGTGCTTCGAGTCCTCTCCATTTAGCAAGCAGGTTTATGTCACCTGCATTTTGCACACTAGAGCCCCCCTCCAATGCTGATGCTGTGCTCACCGCCATATAGGCCAGCTTCTGGTACTTTTGGCTCAGCTCACAGATTGAATGACTATGATGAAATCAGTCAATCACAAAAAGGCAAATACTCGCCGGTCAGTCGGTCTGTTGTCTTGTGTGTTGCTGTGATGCTGGAAGCGAACTCACTAGTATTTCAAATACCAGCAGGTCACCCAAGTGAACAGGATTCAGCCAACATTCCAGACAAAGAACACTCTATGAAGAAGGAATAGGGATTCCACTTGGGAGGAATTAGTCACTCAGCACCTTATCAGGCATCGAAACAGATTCTGAAAACCCCATGAAAAAAGCCAGAACATGATCAGAGCGAGAGCCAGAAATGAGCCCCTCAGGTCAGAAGGCACTCAACATATGAAGGCGGGAGAGCCTTTTCCGATAGCCGAGTCAAGTAGAATGCAGAGACGGGGAAAAGCTTGTTGGTGTAAAGCCATTGAACCCTCCCGTTGCTGATGGAGCATGACTCCTATTGAGAAGAAACACTTGAAAGAATCAATTAATCATCTGAACTTAGAATGTACAAAATATGAATGTAGGAAAGCTAGAAGTGGTCAAAGTGAACTGGGAATGGAGAGACAAGGGTGTCGGTGAGCAGAAATGGACTGGTGTTGGCCATTCTGAATCAGAAAATCATACGGCTTACTGACATAATCAAGAGGGATCATTGCACTCCTTGTGAGAAAGAGCATTTCGAGATCTATTCTGAAATATGGTGCTGTCTGTGGTAGGATTCAAAGGAATGCAATCAATTCAGTTATTATTCAAATGCACTACTAATGCTAGTCATGCAGAAACTGAAAATCTGTACCAACATCTTCAGTCTGAAATTCATCAAAGAGGTGATCAAGATGAACTGATAATTACTATACATTGGGATTCAAAAGTCAAACGAAAAGAGGAAAAAATGGTAGTTGAAAAATGTGGCCTGGATGATATAGAAATGAAGCTGGAGATTGCAAGATAGATTTTTGCAAGACTAGCGACTTCATTGGAAATACCTCTCTCCAGCCACACAGATGGTGACTGTGCACACAGATGTCTCCAGGTGGAAGAGATAGAAATAAAATGGACTACATTTGTGAGAGACACAATGGAGAAGCTCAGTATGGTCACTTAAGGCCAGGGGCTGGATGTGGAGCAGACTTTCATTTGCTCAGATGAAAGTTCAGGTTGAAGCCGAAGGACATTAAAACAAGTCCGTGACCTTGTGTATAACACACGTGAATTTTGAGACAATCTCAAGAACAGATGTTACGCATTAAGCACGCACACTTTCAACCTGTAGACCTTATGGTGAGCAGCCCAAGGCGTAACCATTGTGCACTGACAGTGTCATTAGTTTAGCCAACAGTATAGAATTTAAAAGACTGGAGAAAAAGGAAATTATGCTAGAATAGGCCAGCTATGAACCTCAATATGTGAATTGTTGACTTGTATAGATTAAACTCTTAAGTGCCTGGACACTAATTCCCCCAACAGTGAGGGTTGGCTGATAAGGAAAAACGTTCAATAAGATTCATTCACAGCAGCAGAGTTAAGTCTACCATATCAATGCATGTCAAAAGGCAGCAAGGAGGACATTAATACAGTAAGTACATGGTAGTCCTGGGCCACCATTCTTTGGGCATCCTCAAGCATGAGATTCGAATCAAGGTCCAACGTCTGTCAGTTTTATGCCCTTGGGCTATCAGTAACCTGCTGCTCACGCTAGCAAATGTGTACCTCAAATCCAAGGGCTCAGGTGAGTTTGAGGTAAAGCCCAGTTCACTTAATGGAGTTTGCATATCAAGTCCCTCTTATAGTCTCGGAGATCCACAGGGACAATTTTACTCTGTCCTATGGGGTCGATAGGAGTCAACATTGAATTGATAGCAGTGGAAGTGATTCTTCAGGAAGATGATTGACAATGTTCTCAGACATAAAATAGCAATGACGTCTCTAAGGTAAACTAAGACATATACTAACCTAGATGCATGAATGGATGTGGGTCTTTCATTTAATTCTAGCCCAAATCTAAGAACAATTGGTTCTTATGACGTGGCCCCACTGGATGCTTGCACTCAAGAAGAGATCACTGCAGGGGTGCTATAGGAAAAAGTGTGCTGAAGAAACTAGCAGGTGCCTGGCTATCAGGAGGACTCGTGTCTGAGGTCTTAAAAGCTTCAAGCAAATAGTCATCTGAGTGAGACCTCAACGAAGTCCACATAGAAGATGCACAAGAGCCTGTGTGATCCAAGGACTTCAATAATACAATCCAAATCTAAAGGAGGGAATGGTATCAGAGCTTAAATTTCAAACACCTGGTTTGAAGAAGGCAATGGATGACAGTAGAAGGCAAAAATCCATTTGCAGGTCCAAAAATAGATCAAGTCTCTGGTTAATCACTTCTGAATATAGGTGATAGATGTGAATAGTCCTCTTAGAACGAGAGAGAGCATTTTAAAGTCAATTATGGCAAGTGCTGTTAAAATGTAATATTTTATCATTTGATCTCTCTTTTGACCAATTTAAAGTTGTTTCCATTAAAAAGGGGGGGTACACAAGGATTAAACTTCTGGTGCACCCCACTGCCCATGGACCGGGGGTGTGAACAGCCTTGCTAGCATGCAGAGTGCTTCATTAGAAAGTGGGTTGTCGCAGATTCAGTTAGGTTAAAATTTAGAGCCTTACCATTTGATAACCGTTATGATCCATTTAAAATTTGTTCTAGTTTTTAATATTTTCTGCTTTCTATTCAATTGAGGATTTTATCTGTTATACTTTGCTATTGCTGTTAGTGGGTTTTTAAAAATGCTTTTTTGTATACGAAGTCCAAGATAGGTAACTCTATAGAGGCAGTAACTGGATTAATGGTTTCTTGAGGGCATGACAGACAGGGGTCCTGAGGGAGAAATGGAGAGCAAGTAACAATGAGTACAAGAATGAAGAAAATGTGATGATTGGACAACCCTTCTTGTGAATATTGAATTGTATGATATGTGAATTGTATACCAATAAAACTGTCTTAAAAAGACATTATGGACAAAACATTGGCTAATGCAGGAAGTACCAAAAGACGATGGAAAGAGTACACAGAGTTACAATACCAAAAAGAACTCGTCGACATTCAACTATTTCAAGAGGCAGCATGTGAGGAAGAACGAATGGCGTTGAAGGAAGTTGAAGCTGCACTGAAAGCATTCGCCAAAATTCAGGCTCCAGGAATTGGCAGATCACCAGCTGAAACGGTGCCACGAGCTGAGGTAGCACTGGAAGCACTCACTTGTCTGTGCCAAGATATTTGGAAGACCGCTTCTTGGCCAAATGACTGGAAGAGATCCATATGTTTACCCATGCCAGAGAAAGGTGACCCCACAGAATGCTCAGATTATAGAACAATATCATTAGTAGCCCATGGAAGTAAATTTTCCTGAAGATCATCCAACAACACTTTCAGCAGTACTTTGAGAGGGAGCTGTCAGAGGTTCAGGTCGAATCTAGAAGGGGTTTGGGAACAAGGAAGATCATTGCTGATGCCAGATGGATGTTGGTGGAAAGCAGTAAATACCAGAAAGATGTTTACTTGATGTAATTGACTATGCAAAGACACTTGACTGTGTGTGCTATAATAACCTATAGATAGTCTTGAGAAGAATGAGACTTCTTGTACATTTCCTTGAGCTCATGCAGAACTTGCACTTGGGTCACGGTCAGTGGTGTGGACAGGGTAAGAGTACACTGCCTGGTTCAAAGTCAGGAAAGGTTGTGTCAGGGTTTTCGTTTTTCACCCTACTTATTCAATCTGTACGTTAAGCCGATATCAAATAAACTGGATTATATGAAGAAGAATGTGGCATCAAGATACAAGGAAGGCTTATTAACAACATGAGATATGCAGTGATACAGCCTTGCTTACTGAAAATGAGGGGGCCCTGAAGCACTTGCTGATAATTATATTTTATGAATTCTGTTCAGTGTGAAAACAAATATCCTCACAAATGAACTAATAGGAAACATAATGATAAATGGAGAATAGATTGACATTGTCAAGGATTTCATATTGGTTGGATCCCAAATCAATGTTCACTAAAGATAGTATACAAATCATCGCATTGGGTAAACCTGCTGCACAAGGCCTCTTGAAAAATGTTGTATAGCAAGGTGGCTACTTTGAGACTACGGTGCACCTGACCCAAGCCATGGTCTTATCAATTGCCTCCTATGTGTGTGAACCTTGGACAATTAATATGCAAGACTGAAGAAGAACAGAACAACGGTGCTGGTGAAGAATTTTGAAAGTACTATGGACTGCCAAAAGAATAAACAGATCGGTCTTGGAAGAAATACAGTCAGAATGCTCTTTGGAGGCATGTTTGGTAAGGAGACTTCATCTCTTGTGTTTTGAACATATCAGGAGAGACCAATCCCTAGAAAAGGGCATCATGCTTGGTAAAATGGAGGGACAATGAAAAGGAGAGGAGTCATGGACAAGATGGACTGACATGGTTGCTGGAACAAGAGGCTCAAACATAAGAATAATTCTGAGCATGGCCCAGGCCTGGCAGGTGTTTTGTTCTGTTTGTACATAAGGTCACTATAAGTCAGAACCAACTAGCTGACACCTAACAAAAAGAACCGTTAAGAAAACGTTTCCATGTTAAAGGAAACAAAGGTCAATGGCTGCTGTGTGTGAAAAAAGCGAACAGGAAGGCTCGACTGGCGGGTAGAAAGAAGTCTACACGGGTGAAGGGAAGACAGTATCCAACATGAGGAGACGGATAGCAATGAATAGAAGCAGGGCAATCCATCGGGAGGTTTCACAAATTGTTGAACACAAAAATTATTAGCTCTGTAAACCTTCACCTAATTCACAATAAAAAGCTTCATAAAAGAAAATCATACATTTATAAATGTATGTATTTTAAAATGTGATCAATCAAGGGGCTCATGACCTGCTCTGGTTTTAAGAGTCGGATCCTGATATGGGGGAACCTGATCTGATTAGTCCATTTGATGGCTAGTTGAACATTGGCATTCAAAATGATCAATGTGAATTAGAGGAGATACATATGCTACAGGCCTCTCTTAACTCTGCTCTGGTGGATATATTTATATTAAAGGCAGGGATTAAAATATGAAAGGTAGGTTGATCGTATCTGGTGAAGATATAAAACAGTGATAATAGAGAATAAGACAAATGAGAGAATCATTAAATTAAATATCATGAATGATGATATGACAGCCTGACTAACAGAAGTAAATTCACTAGAACTGGTAGAAATGTCATGTTGCTCTTTAGTTAAAAAAAAAAAAATTCAAAAGGGAGGAATGCAAAGTGAGTGGTTTGCCTTATAGGCCATTCATGTAGAAGGTTTGAAAGTTTTGATTTTATTGAAAGATCACAATTGTATAACTTTATATTGTCTATTTTAAAAAATACTATAAGATTCTGAGTTGCCTTAATAAGTTAAATTATCTGGAAGAAAGAAACATAATTTAAGTTTCCCCTTTATTCTAATCAGATCAGACCTTAATTATTTTTTCCAATAGTTTTATTGGCATGTAGTTTAGGTATCATGTAATTAAATAGTTCAATCATTCAGACATATCAGGGAGATCAATTTTAGAGCATCCCCCCCACCCCCATGGTTACATCAACCTTTAAGATGAGTTATGCAATCGCAATCCATTCTGATGCTCCCTCCACCCCCAGCTTCATTATTTACTCCCCCAAACCCCTCTCCCTCCCCAGGAGCCACCCCAACCCCTATATTCCCTATACACCCTTATATCAGTTATTATAATTAGACATCCACTCCTCCTGTGCTTCACAGCTGGGAGACCTAACAGAAAACAATAAAAGCCAAAAGCAGATGAAGGTGGTAAGAATAAAGTCATAATGGTACAAAGACAAAAGCACAAATAATGCATAAGAAGGAAAAGACCCCATTAACATTCAAAAAGCCAAGGAATAAATTCCTGCCATGGAACCAGTAAGAGATACCTGCTCCCAGAACAAACTCAGGTCACATCTATAGGGAGGTCAACTGGCCAAGGGTGGAGTTGGAGCCAACATAATCAAGTTTACAATGCTCTCTGCCTGCTAGTAAGGCTGGTGGAGACTCTTGCCAGACCAGCTCTGCCAGTGGCTCAGTCTGACCTTAATGATTGAGCTGAGTCTGAACAAGGGACCTCTAGAGTAAAGGACAAAGTAGAGTTTATTGGGAGACATAATTGGAGTCAGAATAAGGTAACCCAGAAAAAGGGAAATGAAGGATGAGACAAGGACCTGATAAATGTCTTCAAATCTTTATATAGCTCTCGCTTTCAAATTAGCCATAAATAGCAACAGGCTCTAGATCAAGAATCCATGAATATAAGTCCCTTAATATAGAAAATACCATTCTCATAGATTTCCCTAGAGAAAGTAGATTTCACTAAGAAATGGTCCATTTACTAACATTGGAATGTTTTAATATATGTTTTTAATTATTTAAAAATAGATGTGTGTGATAGCTGAAGAAATAGACACTGTTACTACTGTCACAGATCACATCTAGTCTAACTGAAAAGGCATACATTGCATAAATAATTAGACCTTATGATTACAGGCAATGGACGAAGGAACGGATCTATGTAGAGAAAGCATAACGATAGCGGTTATTGTTGGAGAGTTTACAACGGACAAAGTGTGGAAAGGAAGATCAGGTAAAGGTCCTTGCAGGGGCCAGGGTATGAGATTTGGGTGGTGAACAGGAGGAGTTAGATGAAGCACAGTGAAAAGGTAGGGAAGCACATTCTCAGCCACGGAGAAAGACGTGCAGTGGCCCCTGGAGCAAGAAAGCCTCGTCTCTCTCCCAAGGAGTGGCTGGTGATTCCAAGCTGCCAACCTTATGGCCAGCAGTCCAATCTGTAACCACTGGGCCACTCAAGCTCCTTCGTTGGTTGCCATAGTTAACCACAAATTTCTTGCCGAGTTTGAAGGCCAATAATCCTATGAATAGATTGTTAGCCAGACAAATTATTGAGTTTATTTTCTAGGTATAAGTGTTCTGGGGAATCCACGAAATCATTCTGAAGGAAGAGAGCCACCACTTGCTCTCTCTATTTACATTTCCACGTATGTGTCATAAACCCTGCCATCTTGGCCGCAGAGTAATCGATTCAAGAACCAAGTCCTAACAAATGCAACCATCTAATAGTTCCAGTGGTCTTAAGAAATATGGTGTTTCTTTAAAAAGAAAAAGTCTGATAACTCATTGAGCAAATCAGATTCTCTCCTTGATAAGAAAGGAGTGAGGAAAACTAAACACCGCAAGCCAGGAGTATATTGATAATTAGAACAACCGAATAGAGAGAGAATTAGGCCGAGAGAAAGAAGAGAGACACAGAAGCAAAGTGATCACAAGTATGATGGTCAGAAGGAAGACAATGTGACTTAATGCCCAGGTTTGGTTTTTTTTAATTCAACAGTGATTTACTGAGCGCTTGTAGGAGCCAAGCACAACCGGAGGTGCTACCGTTACTCAATGAACCAAAAATGTCGTGGAAGCCTCATGCTAGATGCATCCTGATGATACTTTGGAAACATAAGGCAACAAAAGGAGGCTGGAATGGAGGATCAGTTACTGTATTAGGTATGAAAGGAAGGCCTCTCTGGAGAGGTAACTGGAGCTAAGCAACACAAGAGGTCAAGAGAAAGGAGCATTCTGGGCAGAGAACATGGACAGTGTGACTGACTGTCCTACAACGGAAGTGTGTTCAGCTGTTCCAAGCACATCCAAGCAGTCTGTGTGGCTGGACACCAGTGAGCAAGGACATCGGAAAGAAGAGAATAGTCATCCGGAGACTTTGAAGCAATAGAAAATTTCTAACTTTATTCCAAAGGTTTCGATAGGGGCATGGCACAATTTTATCTGTAAATTAGATTAATTCATTGAAGAGGGAAAAGGGTAGAAGTAGGAAGGCATGTAAGAACTGCTTCAGCAGAGTCATAAAGAAATATGTAATAGTCAGATGAAGTGTGTATCTTAAAATTATAGCTGGTGTTCTAAAATTAGAAGGATTATTTTAAAATGAGAATAGACAGTAGATTGGATAAAGAAGTTAAGGGTATGTGAGGCGTTTTGTTCTTAAAAAGGCTGAGTATGATTTTTGACCCATTGATTGGCTACAAAGAAGGCTATGTGTTGGAAGTGTTTGGCTCCTGGGAAGTTGTTTCGGGTAAAGGAGGAAATCATAACTTTCTGGAGCTGATCACTGAGACAGTGAGTGCCATTCTGGTGAACGCCATCCTGAGGGAAGGAAGCCAGTTATCGGGTTCCTGCCCCTTTCAGAGTACTGATTGTAATAATTAAAAATAACCACATTGTGCCAGGCCCAATGCCAATGTATCACTTCATATGCCTCCTTGTTTAGTGCTTTGTTCCATCTCTTCCTCTAACCAGTACTTGATGCATTTCTTTCTCCCTTCCTTTGAAATTCTGAGTTCCAGAACTGTCGTCCAAACCCATTTCACTTGGTTTTTCATGTCTGTGCTGCTGCGGGTCTAGACAGTGTATCCACTTACTCTGCCATCTCGGTCACTGTCCCTGAGCTACTTATGTATATCAGATTTGACAGTGAGTATTGCCCCATTTGATTTAAGCAAAGTACCAGGAGACTGGCCCCATGGTGGTTGGTCCAAGTGGCAGCACTTAATTGACAAATAAAAGGTGAGCCTGGTTATTGTAATAGAGAGCAGATAAAAGCAATGATCAGAATAGCTTGATTCATATGATCTTATGGTTTTGCGTAAGTGTGGTGCCCCTTGGAATGAAATAGATGGGGAATCTACTGAATATTTACTTGATTTGTATACATGGAATAATTCTAGATGAAGTGATTGACAGTCTACCTTGAATCACGTAAACAGAAAGTCATAGTGCCTCAGTCAATTCACAGACATGAGCCCATTCTTTTTTTTTAAACATTTAATTGGGGGCTCAAACAGCTCTTGTCATAATCCATGCAAACATCCATTGTGTCAAGTATATTTGTACATATGTTGCCATCATCATTGTCAAAACATTTTCTTTCTACTTGAGCCCTTGGTAATCAGCTTCTCATTTTTTTACCCTCCCTTCACCCTCTCCCTCCCTCATGATCCCTTGGCAATTTATAAATTATTATTTTTTCATGTCTTATAGTAACTGATGTCTCCCTTCACCCACTTTTCTGTTGTCTGTCCCCCTTGGAGGGGGTTATATATAGATCATTGTAATCAGTTCTCCCTTTTTCCCCCCACCTTCCCCTACCCTCCTGGTATCACTACTCTCATTATTGGTCCTGAGGGCTTTATCTGTCCTGGATTCCCTGTGTCTCCAGCTCTTATCTGTACCCATGTACATGCTCTAGTCCAGCTGGAATTGTAAGGTAGAATTAAGGTCATGATAGTTGAGGGGAGGAAGCATTAAAGAACTAGAGGAAAGTTGTGTGTTTCATCAGTGCTATACTGCATCCTGACTGGTTCGTCTCTTCTTTGTGACTCTTTTGTAAGGGGATGTCCAATTGTCTACAGATGGGCTTTGGACCTTCACTCTGTACTCCCTCTCACTCACATTGATATGATTTTTTGTTCTGGATCTTTGATGCCTGATACCTGATCCCAATGACACCTCATGATGCATCTAGCACAAGACTGGTGTGATCTTTCTTCCGTGAGAACTTTGTTGCTTCCTCTTATACCCAAACTCCTTGAATGGCGAGAAGACTAAGTCCCCATGAGGAAAGCTCCCTCTGCATTGCTGTTCCCACTGTTCATCTTTCTCCTAGTCTCCCCCATGCTATCGTTAGTATTTCAAGAAAGGGACCTCACTATGACCCAGAACGAAGAGCCAGGAGTGAAGCATGCCCTTTGGATCCGGAGCTCTTGCACTGGGAACTTCCTTGATCCAAAGGAAATTGATCTCAAGACACACGGTGATTTCCAAGAGATATCAAACTATAGATGTTAAAAGGGGACCAGCACCTTTGCCCTGAGACAATAGAAGGTGAATGTCTGTCTCTAGAGTTGGTACACTGAATTTG
The DNA here is from genome assembly GCF_050624435.1 of Tenrec ecaudatus. Lineage (NCBI taxonomy): Eukaryota > Metazoa > Chordata > Mammalia > Afrosoricida > Tenrecidae > Tenrec > Tenrec ecaudatus. The sequence continues at coordinate 56,326,892 of NC_134542.1, forward strand.
GACTTCTGGCTTCTTTTATAAAACAAGAACAAACATTGTTATGCACACACATCACAAATGGCGACCACACATGTGAACTTCCCCGGATGGAATACACAGACATCAATTTGGCTACATCTACAGGAAGAGTCTATGGAGAAGTTTAATATCAGCAGCTAAAACCAGGCCAGGGTTGGACTATGGAACAAATAATTCCTCACATGTATGTCCAGGTTGGAAATGAAGAACATTAAATTAAGTCCCTGCAATACAAAGTATGACTTTGAGTGCTTTCCACCTGAATTTTGAGAATATCTCAAGGACAGATTAGACACACTGAACACAAATGATGGAAGACCTGATGAGCTGCAGGATTACATCAGAACAGCATATATTAAGAAATCATAAAAAGACAGGAAAGAAAGAAAAGATCAAAGTAGATACAGAAAAGACTTGGAAATTTCCTCTTAATCTTAGAGAAGTTAAGAAAGATGTGATGAAGTCAAAGAACTGAACAGGGAATTTCAAAGGGCAGCTCAAAATGACAAAGTAAAATATTTTAATGAAATGCTCAGAGACCTAATGTTGTTACAAAACCAAAAAAAAAAAAAAGACCATCCTCACCCTTAAATTGAATTAAAGAAAAAAAATCAAGCCTCAAGTTGCAATGTTGAGAGATTCTATGGGAAAAACATTGAATAATGCAAGAAAAGTCAAAATAAGATGGAAGGAATACGTAGTCAATGTACTGAAAACAACTAGTAAACATTCAACCATTTCAAGAGATAGGTATGTGAGAATCAATGGTACTGAAGGAAGATTTACAAGCTGCGCTGAACACATTAGCCCAAAACAAGGTCCTAGGAATTGATAGAATATCCATTGAAATGTTCCAGCAAGCTGATAAAGTACAGGAAACACACACTCTTCTATGCCAGCCAATTTGGAAGGCAGCTTCTGTCAGGGATCTACCCAGTCCAAAGAAAGGTGATCCAACAAAATGCCCAAAATGTAGAACAGTATCATTGATATCACATGCAAGTACTTTTTGTTGAAAGACCATTTACCAATGGTTGCAGCAGCTCAATGACAGGAAGCTTCCAGAAGCTCAATCTAGATTCAGACAAGGACGTGACAAATACAGTGTCAGAAAGATCTTGGCTAACAATAGAGAAAGATGTTTACTTGTGTTTTATTACCTACACAAATGCATCTGACTCTGTGGACCGCAATAAACAGTGGAATTGGAATTTTGGGACACTTCATTATACTTGCATGGAACCTGTACATGAATTGAGAGCAGTTGTGTGGACAGAACAAGACAATAATGCATGGTTTAAATCAGGAAAGGTATGTGTCAGGGTTGGACCCTCTCCAAAACTTATTAAATCTGTAAGCAGAGATGCTGGACTACACAAAGTATGCAGCATCCAGGTTGGAGAAGGGCTTAGGAGCAACCTGAGCTGCGCAAATGACACAAACTTGCTTTCTGAAAAGGTGGAGGATTTGAAGCACTTGCTGGTAAAGATCAAGGATTATAGTAGGCACTACAGTTCAGTATAGAGAAAAATAATCCTCACATTGGACCAATAGACAATATCATGAAACATTGAGAAAAGATTGGAGTTTTCAAGAATTTCATCTCGGAGGGATCCACATCAATGCTCATGGAAGCAGCAGTTAGGAGACCAAAGGATGCATTGCATTGGGGAAAGCTGCTACACAAGACCCCTTTAGGAGGGAGGAGAAAACGAGAAGCTGACTGACACCCAGGGCTCAATGAGAAAGTCAGTGTCTAGACAAGAATGATGGCAACATGTACAAATATGCCTGATGCAATTGATGTATGGATTGTTATAAGAGTTATAAGAGCCCCCAATAAAATGATCTTTTAATAAATAAGTGCAATTTAACCATGAAAAAAAATTTATGGAAACCAAAAATGTCACGTTGAGGACTAAGGTGCACCTGACCCAAGCCATGATATTATCAATTGCTTCATATGCATGTAAATTTTGGACATCAAATAAGGAAGTCCAAAGAATTAAGGTGCTGAGACCAAATACTGAAAAGACTTTGTACTAACAGCAGGACAAAAAAATCAGTCTCGGACGAAGTAAAGGCAAGGATGACCATGACTTTGTTTCCTGTATTTTGGACATGGTATCAGGAGAAACCAGTCCCTGGAAAAGGATATCATGCTTGGCAACTAGAGGGACAGTGGTAAAGAGAAAGATCCTGAATAGGATGGATTATCTGAACGTCTGCAACAATGGATTTAAACATAGCAACAATTGTGAGGCGGGTACAGGACCTTACAGTGTTTGGTTCTAACGTGTATAGGGTCACGATGACTAAGAAGGATAACAACAGCCTCTTAAACTGCAAGAGAATATTTTTTAATTAAAATCATCCATTTGTGTTATTTCAATTATAACAGCACTATATAACAAAGACAGGATTTGATCAAAGGGTTATTATGAAACAGTAGTGATCAGCCTCTCTTTCTGTCCCACCACATTGGGATTAACACCTGGTTACGCCCCATAGCCTCGTAAAAGAAGGAAAGGGGGGCACTCGATAGGGTTTTGTTTTTTGTATTTTTAATTAACCAGTTACTTGCTGGCTCATTCATAAAGCTCTTATTGCCTTTTCTACCATAGTGACTTGGTTTTGTTTTGCTTTTCCCAATGGATGTTAAGTCACACCTATTCCTGCCTCGTTCTCCCAATAAACCTTTTCACACTTAATAATTATACATTCCATTTCAATTTTTAAAATTCTAAATTTCAGAGCAATTGTAGATTGTATCTAGAAACTCAATAATACCTTTGATCATTCCTTTTATGAAAAAACTTAATGTGTTCACATGGTACTGCTTAATTTTTTGAAATATTGATTTATAACTGTCATGATGGGCAGAATAAATAAAATATGTAGATTTATCTTCTTTTATTATAAACAGGAGATATAGTTATTTATTTCCTTGTCATAAACTCAGACTTAAAATGTTTGTAATAATACCCTGATGACCTCTTGGAAGAATTACTATGCTTTCTTAAGTATTTAACTCATGATCAAAATGACTATCATTGAATGCCAATCATGGAGGGCTTGACAGTAGTCAAGTTGTATGCGAAAATGATAAATAAGACTACTTTAAATGTTAGGATTCTACATTCTTTTAATATTTGAGGACTAACTGTGAGTTAGTTTATTGTGCCAATCTGGCCAATAAACATATATGGGGATAATTGAAGGGTGGAGGGATAAATGGCTCAGTGAGCCTCACCTATCTAGTTCTTGGGTCTCTTGCTTTGTGATGGTCGCACCAGGGTGCAGCTGCCTTAGCAGTTCCCTGCTGCAGCTTGCAAGGCTCACTTCCTGCAAGACATCCCTGAGGAGAGGCCACATGGACCTACCCCAATGCAGCCCTGCCAGCGCTGAGATGCTTACACATTCACTGACTCGGCTTTCCTCCTGCAGTGGGCATCATTGTGTCTGCTTTGTGAGATGGAGGAGGACTTTGTGGATTGGTGTTGGACGTGTGGATTAATGGGTTAATGTTGGACTTGTGGGTTTGGGCAGCACTGGGTTGGGATGTTTTCTTAATGTGCGCTTAACCTTTATAGAAAACTCTCTCTTATACATGAGTTTCTGTGGATTTGTTTCTCTAAAGTACCCAGACTAACACACTATGTTGAAAACCATGAGCCCTTGGGAGTTTGATGTTCATTTAAAAATAATACTATTATTCTCTAAGGACATGAAAACAGTACTAATTTATTTAGTTAAGCTAACTCGAAATAGAATGAAGGAAATCATTAACTGAGTGAACATAAATCTCCCATCCCCATTCATGCCAAAATTTTTGAGTTTTGAAAATACAAAATCACTTAAATTAGAGTGAAATGTCTTGAGGACAATTGCATTTATCTTCAGAGAGGGACTCCAAAGAGTCTTAATTAACAGAAATGAACTTGGTGTCTGATAGCTGCACAGGAAGGAAGGTTAAAGATGCATATTAATGTGTCCATTTATACCCCGACTCTAAGAAGGCCCCAGATCTGGAGATAATACAGAGTGGAAACTCTCACTCCCAATTTCAACCTCTCTCCAAACCTTAGAGGAAGCAGCTCCGCTGGCTTCTCCTGCCCTTGCAGCTGGATTGTGCTGTTGCATGATGCACCACTGAGCCAGCCCCCGAAGTGCTGGACTGGAACATGAGCTACTGGACTGGACAGACGCTCACTAGTGTCAGAAACAGGTTTGTGTGAGCAATAAGAAGTATTTTTCTGATGTTGGTTGAAATATCAATATGCTTAGATTTGAGCACTTCCAAATCTGGGGGAACTTCTTGGAGGAATGCCAAAATCTGAGCTGGCATTCTAAGTGGTTGTTTCCACAGTGATTAAATGTACAGGTAATAGTCATTTGATTGGGTTTCTTAGAGCGTCTCTTGACACAAGGCAATAAAGCGATACTTGATACTCGATTTCTTCAAAATCCAAGTTATCTACTTTCCTTAAGACCAGAAAAAGAAAAAGAACAGAAAATGACAATCGTTTCTCAGCACTGAAAAGAGTTGATAAGACTTCTGGGAAAATCCCCTTAAAGAAAACCTCTGAGAAAGCATAAAAGAAACATCTTTGCCAACATTTTGGAAGCTCTGCGTTCCCAAGCTGAGATCAGAGACATCCCTTGTTTGCCTTCTGCAGCCACTAATGTTACTCTGGGTTTGAACTCAGCTTTAGTGTATTACTAAAAGGTACACGTTATCTAGAGTTCACATGATCTAGTTAAGGTCAAAAGTGTGACCTTTAAAAACTGACTGCCGACCAGCCATGAACTCCACGCCCACGAAATCTGAGACGGTACCTTTTATGGCGGGTGGTGTGTACACGCTCTGCTTCCTTTGCTTCGGGGACGCACTCTGTGACTGTGGACAAAAGGGGGGGGAAAGGAAAGGCTTATATTTCTATAAAAAGTATAATGCCATCAGACTTGCGAGGAAATATATACTGAGCCATGTTTCCAATGTCTGCTTGTCATAATAAAACATTCATCAAGGAGGATGTATGTATTCATTCAGCAATATCAAAGGCTTAGGAAATATAGGAAGCTCAGCATCTGTTTTATCATCAAACTCTTCATCCACTGCAGCGCGGAATTCACTCTATTTTCGCTTCCTCACCTAGTAAAGTCAGTTTGTTTTTAAAATAAAGAGCGAGACCTCAATTCTTCCCATTGGAGATGAAGAGTTAGCAAACAGAAGAATTGCAAAGGTCTCTCTGTGGTGTAATGATACATGTTGAAAACTAAAATCATTTTGGGTTGCCAGGTTCAATCTAGTTTTTTTAATTGCAAGGTTGATAAAATACTATTTTTTACATTTAAAAGAAGGAGCCCTGGTGGTGGCTTCGTGGCTTATGCTTTGGGCCACTAAATGCAAGGTGAGCAGTTCAAAACCACCAACCACACTGTGGGAGAAAGATGAGGCTGTAAAGCAGCGGTTCTCAACCTATGGGTCGCAACCCCTTTGGGGGTCGAACGACCCTTTGACAGGGGTTTCCAGATTCATAACAGTAGCAAAATGACAGTTTATGAATAGCAACAAAAATAAAATTTTATGGTTGGGTGGGTCACTACAACATGAGGAACTGTATGAAAGGGTAGTGGCGTTAGGAAGGTTGAGAACCACTGCTGTAAAGGGTTACAGGCTCGGAAACCCACTGGGTTCAAGTCTGCAGTTCTATTTTGCTATTGGTATTACTACAAGTCAGAACCAAGTCAACGACAGTGAGGGTTTGTGTTTTCGTATGTTTTAATGGAGTTTGGGTCTGTTTAAAGATGTCTTTTCCTAACAGAATTGCTATTTAACACTCTTCTCTTTCCACAGTGGCTCTAGATGCAAGGAATAAATATAGAATTTGGCATTTAAAATGATCAAATGGAGGAACATCCATAAAGGGCAAAACCACACATCACAGCTATGAAGCCATCTGTATTCTATGTTAGACATAACAAATATTGTTTATGAAAATAAGCATCCAGTAGAGTCTAGGGTCTATAGCTAAATCCGATTGTGCCGACTCCTTTTTCACTTTCATTTCACAACCAACTTTTCCCACAGCGAGCCTTTTGGGTGTGGTTTGACGAGGCCTCTTCCTGTTCCCACCATCACCACAGGATTCTTTGAAAAGCAGCATATGGGTTTGCATGTCAAGGTGGAAAGGGTACGCGTTTTAATCGCTGAGTTTTAGCATCTGGGGCGATTCTGTTGTTCTGGAAAGCAGCGGTAAGCAGTTGTTTGGGGATTTTTCCAGGCTATCCGACAAGGTTGGATAGGAACCCTGGTGGTCTATGGTTGCGCAGAAGGCTGGCAGTTCCACATGACTTCCCACCCCCCACCGAGTTACACTCTCAGAAACCCACGGGGGTAATTTTGCCTTGTCCTTTAGGGTCCTTAAGAGTTAGAGGGAACTCAGTGACAAGGAGGTGGTGAGGTGGTGCATGTCAGAAAGAGTGAAAGAAATGAGAAGTTGCTTCACCTAGTTGAAAACAGGCATTTAATTCACTTGTGCATCCTAAAGCTTGCTTTTGTGATCTGCCCCGGAGTCGATGAAGACTCTCGGGCACTCGGGGACTCCATGTGTTCAGGGCACAACTTCTCCACAGGGTCCCCAAGGCTGTGAGCGCGTGGAAACCCCGTCGAGAGCATCTCTCCTTGTACCTGTGCCAGGTACAACTGCCAGCTTTGAACTCGCAGTCAAGGGCTTCATCGTTTGTACCCTCCAAGGACTCCTGTGTAAAAGCTTACTTGAGCTCGAAAGTATTACAGAGATGTGGATATTCACATGATGTAAAAGTAACCATTGAGGGGGGCGGGAAGACCAAGCCGCTTCTCAATCCATATCAACTAATCAAACAGTAAAAGCCATTTTCCCTTAATGGGATGTTTCGATTGCACTCTGTTATGTGCAGGTTTGGGAGAGAGATCCACATCAATCATGTTAACTGGTGGATGTTGATAGTCCTCTTGCGCCTCCGGTCTACTCTCACATCTGGTTGACTGGAAGAAGCAGTCACCGCAAGGTTTCTCATTTCTTTGTTTCCATATGCATAGGCATAAAAAAGGAGAAAAGTCAATTCCATAGGAAAGCTATGCTTGTTTAAGAACAGTAAGTTGATGCTACTCTATATTTTCTGTGCGGTAGAAAAACTGGGCTTTCTACTCCCGTAAAATGTTCTGGGGACTGTCTACTCCCATAAGGAGTCCGGTAGCTCACCGGAGAGTTCCACCCTTTCCTACAGCTTCAGCAAGAGTCAACGTGAACTCAATGGCAAGCATGCTGGACTTCTGGATATTTTTATGTGAGAGATTCGTTTTGAAAACATTTCCAAATTGACTATTTAGAACATTTTTGTAAAGTGTGCTTTTGTATGTCATCGTCCACATTTTACTTCAGTAATGCCATGGGCCAACTCCTGTAGCAAGAAAATGGACTGTTAGGTCCTCACAGCTTCCTAGTCAATTGAATCCATTGGGGGGGCCTCACTTTTGCCCATGTCTTTATAGGTAACAGATCCTCTTGTCTCAGCTTCCCTGGCTCCCATGATTCTGGTTTTCTGTCTCAACCCCTATGTATGCATATGCAGGGAGGAAAGAGATTAATGCATAGACTGGCAGCTGAACTTGAAGAAGAACACATTTTGCAAAGAATTCCTTACATCTTGTTATTTCAGCATTAGGAGCCTTGGGTCCCTCAAACACTCCCCTAGGGGCTGTTGTTGGCTCCACACACCACAAGGCCCTTGAAGCGGTGCTTAACCTGTGTCCCACCTTTATGCATCCTGTCTTTTAGTTCCAGGATTCCAACTTTGCCAGGCCCCAGCCTGTGACAGTAATAAACAAGTAGACACAAAATTGAAATCATTCGTACTATAACTTGCAACTGAGGGAAATGGCTATTTTTTTAAAAGAATTCCCAATTTTTAAAAAAAAGGCTTACTTTGGATTTATGAGACTAAGTTGTATGGGGTAGCATTTTAAACTGGCTAATGTTTTCCTTCTTATGGAAGTTTTGACAATCTAAAGGTAGGATCTCAATGGCACCATTTCATTATTTGTTCAGACAAGAAAAACAAATTAAGTAGTAAATCATCAGCTATACTTATATAGAGATAACATTAAACAAATTTAATTATGTTTTTAATTGAGCACAAATGTATTCAAAATATAAGAAAACTTACTTCCCCCTGTGGGTTGGTCACCCTCTTGTCATCTATTTCTGAAAGAGAAGTAGGTGTTATTTATTAGAAAGGTAATATTCCTTTTTAATGTGCATATTAACATTTTCAACAACAGATCAGAATGATTTAAAAATTGCTTCTGATTATGTAATGTCTGTGACTTCATATAACAGGGAGCAGGGGATGGGGGCAAAAGGAAGGGGGTCTCTTCTAAAATAACCTCCCAGTAAAGGTTTTAAAATAGGGAAATAAAATCAAAAGATATCCCTGATGGAACTTCTCAGATTTCTTCTTTTCAAGTAGTCCAGCCAGGGGATTAGGGAAATGACTGTTGGAAAAACTATTGTGTCATCAACTGTATACTGTACACTGTTGAGCACAAGCAACTCTTCCCTCATTGATTTTACAGCTGCTGCGCCCACCACGGACTGACTGCACAGCCTGTGTCAGATGTCCCTGAGTGCGCCACCAACCAGAGCAGACCTGCTTTTCCACCCAACCCAAGCACCATGATTCTTAAGAAAGGTAAAACCTTTTTCCCTATATTCCCCTGGACAGAACCAGTCACTCTAAGGGCAGTGCTAAGACAACATCTACACAATCCGTGGACATAGGGTAGCTGAGGCTGAGCGGAGAGGCCATGTTCCCTCTTTCCTCCTCAGCAGTCTGGCATCAGGCAAGGGTTCTGGCTTGTCACTCGTAACTGGATAAACCTTTCCCGGTTTCCCCCTGTGTGGTACAGCCAGTGATGGGCTTTGGTGCTATCTGAAGGCTGGTGTTCCGGTACCAGTGGTGTGGCAGGTTACATGTTGGGTCACGTGAGAAAGAGGAGACTTTCTGTTCCCGGAAAGATTTATAGCCCCCGAAACCCACAGGGAGAGTTCCACTCAGTCCTGTTGGGTTTCAATGAGTTGGAATGCACTCAATGACAGGGAGTTTGGTGTCTCCTAAGAAATCCCTGGTAGCTTATACTTTAAAAACTCACCCATTGAGTTTTTAAACTAATCTCGCCTGAAATATGTGGGGTTGTCATGAGTTGGGGTTCTCCTAACCCAGAATCAACTCAGTAGCTACTGTTTTCCTCCTCCCTGCATCCATTCAGAGCTAACAGACTGAGTCTGTGATTCAAGATGTGAATGGGGAGTTCACATAATATTGATGGGACTGTAAAACAGTACAAATGCTGTGGAAAGTGATAGGGCACTTCCTCAAGCAATTGGAAATAGAATTACCATACGACCAAGCAAACACTCTACAAGGCATATACTATACAGCAATAAAGACCATAGCATGAACAAATATATATACACCCATGTTCGTCACCGCACTGTTTGTAGTACCAAGAAGATGCAAACAACCTCAATGCCTGTTGGTTGGAATGGATAAACTTAAGTATACTCAAACAATATAATATGATACATCTTTAAGAAATAATAATGGAACTATGAAACACCTATGACAGGAATAGATTTTGAGGATATGGTGCTAAGTGAAGTTGTTAATCATAAAAGGATGAATATGGTACAAGATCATTGATATATGCAACCCTCAAAATAATCAAGAAAAGGTTTTCATATTAAAAGAACAGACTAATAGTTCCAGATTTGGGAGGGGAAGGGATAGAAGGTGAAGCAATAGGGGAATTTGGCTTGGGTGAAGGTAAGATAATACTTTACAAGAGGGAAATGAGGAGAGAAAAGGTGGGGGTGGGGTGGGGGTAGAGTTGGGCACAGGGCAAGCCATGGGGAGGTTTGATAAGTTGTGAATGCAAAAATGATGATCTGATATATAAACTCCCATCTAATTTACAATGAAAAGTTTTAAAACAAGAAGAAAAATTATCTCATTCAAAACAAGAGCTAATTAAGTATGTGAAAAAATATACTATATAAGTGAAAATATTTTTCAACTGTGAGTGTGGCATTCTTACTTTCTAAAAGATCCTACGTATGAAGATGAGTGAAAGCTACAGATAGATGTAGACATATACCAAAATGTTAAGCACAATTATCTGTGGGATTCTGGGTAATACATTTCATTTCAGCTGTTTCTGAATTATTTTTTTAAATGAGCATATATGACTTTTACAGTAACTCCGTGTGAATATCTACATCGGTATTTTGATACATATATACACATGCACACAGAGAAAGGAAGAAAACAGAATTTTGTTTAGAAATTCAACTGTGACTAAATTTGCTATTTCACCTAGTAATAGATTAAAATAGCCAAACAATGACTAGTGTCTGGAGTTATTGTTTATTCTCATCTGTTACCTTCATTACTAGACTGTAAAGGAATTAGGATAATTTCCAATGAATTGTACCTCCCTTGTCAATGGAAGGTTAGACAAAAATTATTGAGAACGAAAGCAATCACATCATTGGAAGTATCTGGCTCATATTCAGATGAGGCTCAAATGTAGTGAACCATTCTATCCAGCCTATCTACCTATCAACTTTTTGTCATCACCTTTTAATTAATGTTTAATGTGAGTTTCTGTAACAATATATCTGTTGGGATCCATTGAATGTTTAAATGTCAATCAAGTTTACGAATATTTTTTTGGCCTTAGGACTTGATAAAAATCATCGCAGACTTATAACTGATTGTTTTAGGAACGAAATGGAATGCAATCATTCAGCTTGGCACTTGCCCTACTCTGTGATCACAACACACATTTAAAATCTCTTCCTAAGGCAACGGTGTGGACATTCCTAATCGCTTCATTCAATGAAAGTAGTTTGTATCGTTTCTGAGGTACAGTGACATGAATCAACTGTTTACTTCATGAACACAAGGGTTGATATAGGTAGATATTATGTTCTGATCTTGAAGTTGAGGAGTAAAAATTTAAAAACTTTCAAGTCAAAATGAATGAGATAGAAGTGAAAGGCAAGCCAAGAATAGATCATGGATTTCTTCAAATCCATTGATTTTAGTACATCTCTGCTTCCCTCTATAGACCGTTACTAATTTGGGGAAGATAAATATTCTTTGTCTCAAAAATACTGCACATAAATAAACTCACTCCACAAGTTCACAGAGTGTAGACACTGGGAAACAAGCAAATACATACATAGTGTTCTCTCTGAGCTCTATCAGGCAGGTTAAAATGTAAGAAGATTAAAAATATATATTCAGAATTTATATCCATTTATTCTGCATACAACCAATAAATGCAATTTACAATGGGTTCATGTTTTCTTCAGGGTCAAAAGATGTAACCGATGGTCCACCCAGAAAGCTTTACAAAAACTGATTCCTCATGAAATACATCCATGTCTGCAAATGTCATTTAGCTTCCACATTAAACCAGAAAAAAAATCAGTATACACATGAGAAGATTGATAACTGATTCTCAATAATCAAAAATAATTTTTCCCCCTAAAGATCTGTGTATCTATTCTGGTGAACCTTAGAAGCAAGGATGGTAAGACTTGTCACAAACTTGGAATATGCTATCAGAAGACATCAGTTCCAGGAGAAGGCCATCATGCTTGGAAAAAAGGGGGACCAGCAAAAAAGAGAAAGACTCTCAATAAGATGGATTGACACGGTGGTTCGAATGATAGCCAGGAACTGACAATGATCGTGGGGATGGCACAGGACCAGGTTGTGCTGCTTTCTATTGTATATCCGGTCACTATGAGCCAGAACTCTCCGGATGGCACTAACAACAGCAACAATATGTTCCCCTGATTCGTGGGCTATCTGATCCTGGTTTGGGGAAAAATACAAATGTCACCTGGGCGCACATTTTGAAGAACATTGTCACCATCGAAGGTGGAAACAGAGATAGAGATGTCCTAAAATTGTCCAAGTATTGATGAACTAGAATGTTCTTTATTTAAGTTCAAGAAAGGAGCAGAGTACCCTCCAGATCCACGTGGCTACGCACATACGCTGCCGACAGTTGTCTGAAGATATCAATGAAGTTTCGCCAGATTTGGGAAAAACTGTGACCAAAAAGTGAACTGCATATAAAGGATGAACTCTAAGATGGAAAAAGCAGAGAATACTACAATCAAAGGATGAAGAAATGTTTCTGAATTGTGATAACTAAAAAGGACAAAGACTAAGCAATAGGCAGCAGAATGTAGAAGAGTGAGAAAAGAGGCAGAGCGCACCATTGTGGGGTGAGCATTGAAATCCTAGTCTCAGAAAAAGCAGTAGAGTGCATATGTAACTTCTAATATGGCTACTCCACTTGTTTGATCTGACCCAGCCAAGTCTCTTACCTTTTCTGCATCTCATGGGGTTTCCCCCCTCAAAAGTACAATATGAAAGAGTAAACATAATCATGCTTTCACTACCATTTTCTTTCCTTTTCAATCGTTTTATTGGGACATAATCCACATATCATACAATTCAATAGGTCACTCATATGAAGAAGAGTTCTTACCCCATTTTGTTAATAAATTTATTTTCACAAGGAAGCTCCAACCACCATCCCTCAAAAATGCAGTGGACTAGCTCCCTACTCTTTAAGTGTCGGTTGTGCATAATGACTTCTTTCTGAAGCACAGAGGAAGGAAAGATGGCAGAAGTGAGTGGCTATAGAGTGAAAAACCTGACCAACCCCACCTCAGACAAGTGGTCAAGATCAGCATCTCTTTGATAGTATGCACCTTGAATGTGACGTGGTCAAAAGGGCACTTGACCTCAGTGATCTCCCTTCCCCAAATCCATGTCAGCCTAAGCATGAGGAAACACCAGATAAATTCCATTCGGAGATTCTACATTATGCCTCATGTCCACTCTAAAGAAGGATATTAGGTGAAAACTAAACAGATCAAACTGTAGACTCTAGTCAAGAATATGCTATCAATGTTAGATCATAAATTATAATAAATGTAACACCTTTATTATAATTAAGATGCTAATAATAAAAGGAATTATTAGGATAGACTACATGGGAACTCAATCTGATGAGTTAATTTTTTTGATTAATCAAAAACTTCTTTTTTTAATTCTTACAAATAAGGAAGTAAAAAATACTAAACCATAAAAAATCTGGGTGAATATGTGTTATTTCTGTTAATCAACTTGTGTGATTAGAAAGATATCAGTCATTATTATTAGCAAAAAGACAAAGAAATATTTTAAATGAATAAAAATATAATTTTTTAAATGTTCAGTGAGGCCATTTTGAAGTCCAAGTGATAGTGTTGAAACCTGATGCAAAGAAAGATAAGAAGGAATTCGATGATTTCAAACTAGGTCTAAAGACAATGAGAACTCTTTGTTTTTGTTTAGTGATTGGATGTGAATAATGAGCAAGGCATAGCAGAGAGTATTGATAGGGTCTGTTTGACTGTACACATTTCCTAGTTGCTTCCTCTCCCCAGTACCATCCCTCTCTTCTGTTCAATCAGCAGCTCTTTGATTTCCCAGGTCCCACCTTCCTCAGCTCCAGCTGGAGGTCAACTCTAACGCCTCTGAATACTTTGCTTTCACTTTAATTGCCTCGGCGTACTTACCATCACATCCTCTAATACAAGCACTAATATTTCATCTTCCCAACTCCCTTCAAGAAACGGAAACTCACTGTTATACGTTTATTTTTCAGAGTTCTTTTTTAAACAACTTTTTATTAGGGGCTCATACAACTCTGATCACAATCCATACATGTACATACATCAATTGTATAAAGCACCTCTGTACATTCTTTGCCTTAATCATTTTCAAAACATTTGCTCTCCACTTAAGCCCTTTGCATCAGGTCCTCTTTTTTTCCCCTCCCTCCCTGCTCCCTCCTCCCTCATGAGCCCTTGATAATTTATACATTATTATTTTGTCATATCTTGCCCTATCCGGCGTCTCCCTTCACCCCCTTCTCTGTTGTCCATCCCCCCAGGGAGGAGGTCACATGTAGATCCTTGTAATCAGTTCCCCCTTTCCAAACCACTCACCCTCTCCTCTCCCAGTATCGCCCCTCACCCCCTGATTCTGAAGGTATCAACCACCCTAGATTCCCTGTGCCTCCAGCTCCTATATGCACTAGTGTACAACCTCTGCTCTATCCAGACTTGCAAGGCAGAATTCGGATCATAATAGTTGGGGGGGAGGAAGCATCCAGAATCTGGGGGAAAGCTGTATTCTTCATCGGTGCTACATCGCACCCTGACTGATCCATCTCCTCATCTAGATCCCTCTGTGAGGGTATCTCCAGTGGCCGACAAATGGGCTTTGGGTCTCCACTCTGCACTTCCCCCTTCATTCACTATGGTAAGTTTTTTTTTATGGTGCCTTATCCCTGATCCCTTTGACACCTCGTGATCGCACAGGCTGGTGTGCTTCTTCCATGTGGGCTTTGTTGCTTCTGAGCTAGATGGCCGCTTGTTCACCTTCAAGCCAGACACTATCTCTTTTGATAGCCGGGCACCATCAGCTTTCTTCACCACATTTACATGTTCACCTGCTTTGACTTCAGCAGTTGTGTCAGGAGGGTGAGCATCATAGAATGTCAATTTAATAGAAGAAAGTATTCATGCATTGAGGGAATGTTTGAGTAGAGGCCCAAGGTCCTTCCGCCACCTTAATACTAAACCTATAAATATAGATACATAGATCTAGTTCCCCATCCTCATATATATATTTGCATGTACATGTCTTTGTCTAGACCTCTATAAATGCCCTTTGCCTCCTAGCTCTTTCCTCCATCTCCCTTGACTTTCCTCCTGTCCCATTATCATTCTCCGTCTCCACCTGGGTTATAGCTATACCTCTTCTTTATGTAACCTTACCCTTGATCATTCCCTACCAGGCCTGCCACTCCCCCCTCACCACCAATTTGTGTCCCATGTTGTTCCCTTGTCCCTGGGTTTGTTAACATCACTTCCTTAACACCCCCCCCCCCACATCCCCCTATCCCAAGTCCCTCCAGAACTGTTGGTCCGATTGTTTTTCCTCCAGTTAGTTCATCCAGCCTGTCTTATTTAGACAGACCTGTTTTTCAGAGTTCTTAACCCAATAGCATAGTTGACAAATAACATTTTATCCAATAAATAGATCTCAATCCCTATGTTTCATAAAAACAAACCATGCACTTGCTGCTTCTCTGTATCACAAGTTATAAAAGTTGGACAGTTGTTTGATCATAATAGGAGCTCAGTAAATACCTCAAACAAATAAATGTTTATAAAGATTGTAGCTTAAATTTCTTTAAATGTCTGTACTCCATCCAAGGTAATGCTATGAGCAATGAAATTTTTTAAACATTTTCCTAAAAGTAAAACTTAAAGGGGAAAAAAGTCTATTTGATTTTTATGTATTGCTCTAAGGACAATATGGCACAAGAAAATTCTAAAATAAGTGAGACATTTCCATTGAAATCAGCTTCAAACAATAACTAAAACCCTGGAAGTGAATGGCTTATACAGAATTGAGATTGCCCAAGAGTGTTGGCCCACATATGGAACTCCTCGGTCAAAAGGAACCCAATTACTTAAAATAAAACCAGAAGACTTTTGCTGAGTTTTAGTAATATTGGGTCACTTGTGTCTTGATTTTTATTTAAAACAGCTATTTCAGTAATAGAGGGAAAAATCAGTGTAGAGGAAATTACAGGTCTTCCAGTAATAACAGTGTTGTAAATTAATACTTTGAAGACTTTTCTTATAAAAAATAATAGCAAAGACAGTTAAAATACATAAAGAGATGAATCTAAAATGAGTCCTAGATCTGGGTAAGAACAGAAAAGTGAAATAAGCAGGGGAGAGGCAGCGCATCTGTAAGAGGTTAGATCTAGAAACAGGGAGAAGCAGCTGAGAGCTCTAATCCCTGGGTAAATAGCTTGACTCCATGGGGGATGGGGACCAGAAGGCAGGCTCATTGCCTGGAACCAGAAGCAGGATTCTCTCACCTATGAGAGCATGCTGAGGAAAGTCACTGATGTGCATATCCAGAGAGGCTGGATGAGGAAGAAGTTGTCTATAGCTGCATCTGCTTTCTTGCTAACGGTACCACCATGGTTATTTAGTGGAGAAAAATACGTTAATGGGGGTGGGGGGACTCTCACTTATGAAAACTTCAAAACATAAGACGGAAGGAAAGAAGCACTTAAGAATGATTGCCTCAAGCAACTGGAAGATGAATTCTCTAAAGGAGAAGCAAAACCGCTACGGTAACTTTGAAATGTCTCTAATGGTATTTTAGGACTCCTGAAGGGATAAAAGTAGAAAGCAGATCCATTTTTAAGAAATCAAGGAATGAAGAAACAAAATTAGGCAAAAATCAAACCCCTAAAAGTGGCTATAAACAGAAACAAATATAAATATAAAAGATAGCCATGGAACTAAAATAATAAAGGCCAAAAATTTCTACACTGGATTTAGTACAGCAAAATTCTGAAGGTCATAAAGAACCAAATGCAAAAGCCCCTAGAACATAGGGGCTTCAGGGCCTGAGGCACAGTACAATGCGAGTGCGCTGGGTTGTTTTTCGGTGTTTCTTCATATATTGTGGGCACTCAAGAAGTTGTCACACCACCATCAACTCACAGTGACTCTAAAGGACATGGTAGAACTGCCCTTGTGGGCTTCCACAAGACTGTAACTCTTCACAGGGGTGGAAATTCTCATCTTTCTTCTGCATAGTGGCTGGTGGTTTTGAACTGCTGACCTTGTGGTTAGCAGCCCAACACATAACTACTACACCTTGAACTCTAAGTGAACTGCCCAAAGGGCAAGCAAATCTGTCTCAGAAGAAGTTGTGCTCCTTAGAGAAAAGGATGGCGAGACTCCACCTTGCATGTTTCGGACATGTTATTGGGACAGACCAATCCCTGGAGAAGGACGTTGTACAGCAGAGGGGCAGCAACAAAGGGCCCTCAACAAGATGGGTTGACACAGTGACTGCATCAATGGGTTCAAACACAGAAATGATTGTGAGGATGGTGCAGGACCAGGCAATATTTCGTTCTGTTGTTGCATAAATAAGGGCCCCAGGGGTCAGAATGGGCTCAATGGCACCCAACAACGACAACAGCCATAATCGGGTGAGAAGTCAAAATTTCCATCTATATGGCTAACATTTTTTCCTAGACATACTGTCCTTTAGTACCTTTGAACTGTCACCAATGTTATCATTTAAAAATCATCAATGCATGATTGATGCTTTATAATTTTTTTAAATGTCAGGAAGCATTCATTAAGAATCTATGTATTACCACATTTCACATGAGTTTCATCAATCTCTACTAAATTTAAGGTATTTTATAGACACCTTGATATCCCAAATCAAACTATCTAAGTGTATTTAAATAAGGAGGTGGGAATGCATATAGTGAGGCCTTGACTTGCTTGTCACAATTTACTCCTAGCCGCTAGTCACATGTTCTTTAGACACATTCCTGGGTGCTTTCTACGGCCCCAAGATTCATCTGGGGAAACTGCCAGAAATCCACATGCTCTCACACCTAGATTTGAATGGGAAAATCGAGGCCATGCAAGTGCACAAAATACAGTGACAAAAAAATTTCTCTCCTGACTTTGGTTCTGTTTTAATATCTATCAATGGAAACATTGCTATTTCTGTGGAGGAAATTATATTTCATTAGCAAGAAAATCCATGGCAAATCCTTGTGAATATTAGCACTTCCTATGTACAGCACACTGGAAAAAAAACCAAAAAAAACTCCCTCACGAAACTACAGTATTCCAGCTGCAGTCGCCACAGTCCCTGGACTCTGAACCTCGGGTCTAACACCGACCAGAGAAACTGTGCTTTGTATTTTCAAGGGTATTGCACATGAGCCAGCAGCTCAATGACCAGCTCTTCCTTCGAGAGGTGTAATCACACATGGAGCCCAGCACCTATGAGTACAGCTACAGGAGTCTGTCTCTACCGGGCGTGTGCTCTTTCTGCACATCTTTCCCTACCCCGAGAATTTCGTGCTAAAAGACGAAACCGTAACCTTCTCTCAAAACTCACTCTATTCAAGCAACCACAGATTATTTTCCCATCCCACTTGTGTGACTTGCTGGACTATGAAAAATTTAGCTTTCACGCTTTTGTTATTGATTGAATGCAGACTGTAATCCCATTCTACAGGAAGCCTCTGTGAAACATGCAGAAGGACGTTTTTTTATTCTCCACTTTTTCAAGTTAGTCAAGAGAAAATATCTGACAGCTATAATGCAGTATGGCAGAACAGTTACGTACAAATATGTGCTGGGGACGTACATTCTGGGAACTGTGCTCAGTGCCCCTAAGTGATCAATGAAGTAGGGACAATGTCCTACTTTGAAATAGGTTTCTTTTCCATTTTATTGGTATTTTATCTCTACTCTAGAAGGAATGTTGCTATTTAATGGCTCGAGTAGATTTTTGATTCCTAATCTCACCATGTCACCAAGTAGTTAGAAGTACCCTCAGCTTTTCTACTCTATCATCTGGATAGAACCGGCCTTTCTGCCGCCCGGTGGCTGGTGGGGCTCAGTAAGCAGGCAGATGCTTAACCATTTTGTCACCAAGCCTCCTAAATTATATATATAAAATAGCAAGTATTTATCGTCCTGGATATATGGTGTATTCACGTCACTAGGGGCTACACTTAGATCCATCCTTGTTCTTTTTTCATCATCTCACTAGTAATATGAACTGGATGTAATGTTGCAGTGTATAATTTGCTGCGGTCTTCATTCTTGATGCAATGTTGCAACCCCCATAGACAAATAAAGATTGGGTTGATAAAGCTACTGACATACAAAAGCAATAGTGATGAAACCTAAAATAAAAAGAAAAGGCAATCAACTCTTGTCAGAACCCACCTGTTAAGAAATAGTTATCAGTGAGAGGACGGCACTGAAGCTACAGCTGGGGAAGAGGGGCATGTCGGATCAGAGCAAATGGGAACAAAGAAGAGGGAGGAAGAGAGAGTGGAGCACATCCTGGCCCACCAGGCCTGGAGGACGATATCCCCGCTCTGAACAGCCAATGCACAGAGTGGACAAAATGGCTGATCCCACTATGAGACACGCCGTCCCTTGATGGATCAGGGCCCTAAGGGGGACAACACTGGAGACTTGCTCTCAGGACTGGCCCAGACCGACCCTGTGACACCAAGGCAAACCACTAAAAGCGTGTGGCAGAGCAACCATGGGAGCAGAGCAGGGAACCCCAGAGGGAGTACAAAGGACAGACTCTGGGGCCAAAGCATGGTACCGCATTAGACCTGACTGAAGTACATGCTTGGAGATCAAAAATCAGACCTTGATCTATTTACAGGTTTTTCTTTCTTTTTAAAATTTTTTTCTGTTAATTCATTTATTTTTCTTTGGGTAATTGGTTTTATTTTTTGTGGTCATCGCTGTGTTCTAATTCATCATCTATCTTGCTATGGCTTGATTTTTGGTGCATATTATTATCTCTACAGATCTATCTAGGTAAGATAGACTGGATGAATAATCTGGAGGAGAAAACAATGGGACCAATGGTTCCAGGGGGACATGGGAGATGGAGAGGAGGGGGTAAGGAGGTGGTGCTGACCAACCCAGGGAAAGAGGAGCAACAAGTGATCCAAAATCAGTGGCAAGGAGGGTGTGAGAGGCCTGGTAGGGATTCAGCAAGGGCAAGGTAACCAAGAGAAATTACTGAAACCCAAATGAAGGCTGAGCATGATAGTGGGACAAGAGGAAAGTAAAAGGAAATAGAGGAAAGAACTAGGTGACAAAGGGTATTTATAGAGGGCTAAAGACTGGAATGTACATATGTAAATATATTTATATAAGAGTGTGGGGAAACAGATCTACGTGCATATATTTATAGGTTTAGTATTAAGGCAGCAGATGGACATTGGGCCTCCACTCAAGCACTTACTCAATGCAAGAAAACACGTTGTTCTATTAAATTACCATTCCAGGATGCACACCTTCCCGACACGATTGCTGAAGAAAAATGTGTACATAAGCAAATGTGGTGAAGAAAGCTGATGGTGTTGGCTATCAAAAGATATAGTGTCTGGGGTCTTAAAGGCTTGAAGATAAACAAACAGCCATCTAGCTCAGAAGCAACAAAGCCCACATGGAAGAAGCACACCAGCCTGTGTGACCACGAGTTGTCGAAGGGATCAGGTATCAGGCATCAAAGAACAAAAAAATCATATCATTGTAAATGAGGGGGAATGTAGAGTGGAGGCTCAAAACCCATCAGTAGGCAACTGGACACCTCCTTACTGAGGGTTGTGGGGAGGAGATGAGCCAGTCAGGGTGCAGGTAGCAACGATGAAACATAACTTTCCTCTAGTTCTTAAATGCTTCCTTCCCCACCCCCTCCACCCACTATCATGATCCCAATTCTACCTTACAAATGTGGCTAGAAAAGAGTATGTACATTGGTACAGATAGGAACTGGAAACACAGGGAATCCAGGACAGATGACTCCTTCAGGACCAGCGGTGAGAGTGGCGATATCTAGTGGGTGGGGGAAATGTGGGGTAGAAAGGGAGACCCGACTACAAGAATCTACATATAGCCTCCTCCCTGGGGGATGGACAGCAGAGAAGGCAGCAGGGGGAGGCACCAGACAGTGTAATATATGACAAATTAATAATTATGAATTATGAAGGGTTCATGAAGGAGGGGGGATTCAGGAGGGAGGGGGAAATGAGCAGTCGATATTAAGGGCTCAAAGTAGAAGGCAAATGCTTTGAGAATGATGTTGGCAACACCTGTACATATGTGCTTGACACAATGGATGTATGTATGGATTGTGATAAGAATTGTACGAGCCCCCAATAAAAGGATTTACAGAAAGAAAGAAATAGTTATCAGACAAGATCTCTGGCATAGGTCAAGGACTACCTGTAATGGTTTATAGATGACAGGCGGACAGATCTGGTTAGGAAAGGCAAGATCGGGTCTAAAGTAGGCGAGAGTGTGAGAGAATAAAATAATTAAGCAAGCTTAGCCCCAGAATGTGACACCAGAACGAGAAACCCAGGGCAGGGTGACATCTGGGTGAGCAGTTCCAAAATGCTGCTGACAGTTGGCACATGAGCACACTGACTCCGCAGAGGCTTGCCAGCTGGGGACCAAAGGGCTGTGGATGCAGCAGTTTTCCTTCTAAAAGTCCAAATTGGAATGTCAGCGGGTGCAGTGGAGTTCTCAGAGGTAGCTGAGGTCTGAGGATGACACGGAGAAGTTCACAGTTCTGTAACATGGGGGAGGGTGGGACAGATGGAGGAACAGAAGCAGGTCAAACCTGCAGGCAGTGCCTTTGGAGAAAGGTGGACGCTCTGCTCCCGTAAAGAGGTGCAAGCTTGGACACCCAAAGGGACAGTGTGCACTGCCCTGTCGGGTCACTATGTCTCTCAATCATCTGGACGGCACTAAATTGGATTGTTTTCTGGTAAGCAGATGAGAGAGAGGAAGGATACATAATCGAAACAAAAGAAACAAAAAAATGACACAGATTCAAGATGCTTAAAAACTCAAAAGGGAGGGGACAAGAACAGAGGAAAGGAGGGAGGATCATCACTGGGTATACCAGAGAGAAACTCATGACGGCCAGAGAGAAAACAGAAAGACTTAGAGACGGCCATGAGGAAAGACACATTACCGATAAGGAAATATCAATGATATGGGCCAAAAAATTCTCACCCCAAATGACAAAATACAAAAGATGATAAATTAACCTTTAAAGAGCTTCAAAATAGCCACACCCGAATTTTATCCTTAGTGAAATTATCCTTCCCAAATGAAAGGAATATCAAATCACGCATCTCCTAAAACAAACGCCCGCCATTGCAGTCAAGGCGGAATTTGTAAAGCTTCTTCTCCAACTCCTGATTTTAAATTGTGGGCTCGTGGATCTTCTAATATCAGTATTCTTTACTTCCTTTTGGGGGGTTGAAACTGAATAATCAAAATGTCTTGTTAGTTTCCTAATTTTAGAATATTATCGTCACACTTTTTTTTTTCCATCAGCCTCTAATTTTTGGCCCCTCTATCAGGTCAGATCTGGTGTTATTTTCTCTTAAGAACTAGGGCCCGAGGGAGTAGAACACAGTGGAACTGTGGATGGCAGCTACACCACAGTGAATCTTATAATTGCCTGTAACCTTAATTTCCCTTTTGTGTGATGATAGCCCTGGGATTTCTGAAATATTTCTGGAATGAAACGTGCATTATAAAGATATTTGTATACCATTATCAACAACGTATTTCACTTCTCGGCCTATGAATCGGGGTTTTCTACCATGGCCCTGAACTAGGCTTTTGTTGTTAAATGTCTTAAGTCCATGTCAGCTCACAAGGACCCCCTGTGACAGAGTGGAACTGTCCACGGGGGATTGTGGCTGTCATTTTGTGCACGTGGATCCCTTCCCCACACCCTTCTCCCGCAGAGCAGCTGGAGAGGTCTGGACGGCCAGCCCTTTTCTTAGCAGCTGAGCACTTAACCATTGTGCCACCAGGGTTCCAAGGTATGATCTTAAATCTGCAACCTATTTTTTTTTCAGTTTTTTTTTTTTCTAGAGCTATTTTGTGAGAAATAAATAAATAAATCATTCTCGGGAAGCTTCCAAAGACTGGCAGGCTCCAAATAAAAAAAGAAAGATTTTTTTTTTTAACTTGGTTCAGTAGTGGAGTAGCAACAGAAAACCAATGAACCGCTCTCTTCGAGGTGCACCATGACCCTTGAGTCAGTTCCAAGTCTGAGTGACTCCATAGGGCAAAGTTGAACTGCCCTTATGGGTTTCAGAGACTTGGCCACAGAGTGGTTACTTACCCACTGGGCTGCTCACTGCAAGACCAGCACCTTGAAACCACCAGCCACTGTTTCCGGGTGAAAAAGACGCCACTTGCTACTCTGTAAAGATTTACAGTCCCATAAACTCACAGGGACAATCAAATTGGTCCTGTCCTATAGGGTCATTATGAGTCCGTATTGACTTGGTGGCAGTGAGGTGTCTTTCTTTTGCTGTTTTTGTAACTCTCTAGGAGGGGATAGCCTAGTGGAATATAAAGCCTCCTCTTTCTCCCATGGATTTTCTGGTGGTTTCAAACTGCTGACCCTGAGGTTAGCAGCCTAGGCAAATCCTCGACACCACCAAGGCTCCTTAGAGAAATTTAGTCCCAGGAATATTGATACTCTGTTTTGAAAGTTTCAGAAGGAATTTACTATCAGACACTATAATGTCAGAAGGAATTTACTGTCTCTGAAGACAGTTAAGTCTGAATGACTGTATCTGTGCAGGTTCTCTGTTTCTTTAAGATGAACATATTTGAAGACAGAATGTCTTTGCAGAGACTCTTGGATCACTGTTGACGAGGACACCTTAGTGAGCAGCGTCAAAGGGATGCCATCACAGACCTCAATTCCACACAGGGCTTTAGGCCTATCACCTTCAAGACCATTACTGTCGCTCTATCCCTTCAGAAGTGAAGAGGAAAAAATCGAATTCAAATTAAATCACAGAGCACCAGCCAGCTGTGCACTTAGTGAGTAAGTTTGCCTTGCCCTCACGGCTTTATTCTCCAGCCTCGACTCAGTCCGTGTTAAGTGCACGAGAATTCAGTGGTGGTGTTCTTGCAGGCTGGTTGCTTTTCCAAGACTCATTTTTATAGAAGCAGCCTGCCACATCTGTCTCCTGAGGAGTATCTGGTGGAATTAAGCCACCAACCTTTAAAACAGCCGCTGGGTGCTTAACCATGGCGCCACCATATCGTAGGGAGCTAACACACTTGATAGTTCTTATTAGGGTTATGTAAAAACTCCTAAGACAGCTGTGGGGGTAGCTCTTTTCTTGACTTCTCAAACTCCCCAATTTTCCCAAATCTGAGCTCTAGTCTCAACCAAGCCCTTTTGCTCAAAATCTGTTGGGCTTTGTTAGAGATTTATGATTTGAGGCTGTGAGTTGAGCCACTGGGCAGTGGTTTCAGCTGTGTTTTTCTTTGAGCTCTTAGATTTAGTCAAAACCGAGGCCTAAAATGAAACTGCCAGGGCAAAGAATTTACATGCACTAGAGAGGAGAAGAAGAAAACAGTGAGAACAGTTTCACCCCCTTGTGCCAAGATTCACACAGCTGTATTTGTCTTTCAATATTACTTGCAGCTTTCCCTTTTTAATAGACGGAGTAGAAGCTTCATTGCCTAATAGACTTTTTATCTCTCAGAGTCCCTACCAAGCAGTTTGTTCAAGGGACGACCAACGGCAACCAACACGCGGGAGGCGGGGTGGAAATAAGGAAGGAGGTGACAAGGAAATGGTGAGGCAGACTGTGATGGCTGAAGGACCTGGAACTTTCGATCAGTAATTGACTGTGGTTCAAGTGAGAAAGATTCCAGACTTCCTTCTGCTTGCATTCCACCAGTTCTGCTGCGACTTCCAAACACAATAAAGGAAGAGGAAAAAGGCAGTAGGTAGCTTCAAGGGTCTGCTGTTCACGTTTGCTGGTTGATTTCAGCAAATAGTGGCTGCGCTATGCACAACAGAATGAAAGCATGGCCTATCCTGGGCCTCCTCCTAACCTAGCTTGGAGGCCATTGTTGCCGCCACTGTGGCAATCCATCTGCTTTGCATTAGTCTCGATTCCTGTAAACCTAGCTTCTCTTATAAAACATATGCTGTCCTACCGTACTCCCTCTTTATATGAGGGTTAGAGACTTGTCATTGTCGCATCATTTAATCAATTATTGCCATACTTTTTCTGCCTCATTCGAAGAATTCGAATTTAAATTTGCCACATTTGCTTCAGGAAAATAAATAGATCCATTTCTTTGTGGATGACAACAGTTTAAATAGCTATACTTCTTCCACTAATTCTAATTTTAAAAATTGTGTCCTTTAGCTAGAAGTATGTGGAACACTTATTATAAAACTTAATTTTACATTAATTTTATATATAAATTTTAAAATAATTATCAGATATTTCTTGACATCTACACAAGCAAAGCAAATAATTATTTAATTTGTACATATTCACTTCTACTCCTTGTCATTTTACTTTCATATCTCATTTCCTTTAGCAGTTAAATTGGATGAAATTTGGGTTTTACCCACTTAAAATACTTAAACTTGATTTTTCTAGTGCATAAAATATTGCAAAGGTATTCTTAATGCAGTATTTAAATGAAGTTCATGACCAATTCCCATATAAGCAAAAATAGGGTAAAATTTGAAGGGAGCATGAGAAAGTTATTAAGAAGTTAACAATTTCAATAATAATGACAGGGAATTTTGGAAATACCCTTTTTAGAGATGGGTTTTAAAGGTAACGAAATAAAATTAAACAGATTTTATTCTCTTGTCATTTCATAAAAATGCTCTCATTTTTTCCCACACTGGTTGTTAAAATGGACAGTAACCTATAAAATCTCCTTTGCAATTTGCAAACATTGGAGCAAGAAATGCCATCCCTTGGTGTTATGTATACTTATTAAACCGTTGCAGTGAAGAGCAGACATTTGAGTTGCTTTACCTGGGTCAAACCATTATGTTCAAGGACTGCTTGGTTAGGTCAGACTCTCTTCTCATTTCATACTCATGCTATCTGATAACCACTAAAAAACAACTTGCTTCCTCCCCAAATTTCTTCTACATTTTGACTTTGTAGCATTATAAATTTTAATATACTTTTATTGGAGTATCTCTATTATGAGTAAACTATTGTGAAATTATATAAAATAAGTAACTATCGTCTTTCATTCATAAATCTCTATAACAGATAAGCCTGCCTCTCAGTGATAGAAGAAAGGTTCATTTCTAAAAGTTACAAAATATCAATATACACCTTAAGTACATGGAGGCATCTATAAACCAGACGGTAATTATTTTTGACTAATTCAGTTGGAAACATCCTATCATTGAGGGTCAAGTATGTTTTGGTTACTAAACAATGAAAGGCCAATTGAACTCTATTTTCAAACTTCTCTCCACTTTATGCAGCCAGATTACTCCTTAGAAACAAAGATGATAAGAAAAGGAAAACCATGCTTGGTCTAGAGCAATGGTTCTCAACCTTCCTAATGCCACGACCCTTTAATACAGTTCCTCATGTTGTGGTGACCCCCAACCATAAAATTATTTTCGTTGCTACTTCATAACTAATTTTGCTAATATTATAATTTGTAATGTAAATATCTGACATACAGGATGTATTTTCATTGTTACAAGTTGAATATAATTAAAGCATATTGATTAATCACAAAAACAATATGTAATTCTAATTCATGACATGACGTTTTACCCCCAATACTGCTGCTTTCAACACAGTAGTTGCTCTCTACACAGTAGCTGCCCTCTACACATGTGTGACTGGTCCACATAAGTACATTATGGGCATGGCACCAAGCCTGTCACATACACCTGTATTTGTATGGAGTGTATGCGATGGGGCTGGCACAATGATGTCATCACGCCGAGTACTCATTTGTGGGCGTATCTGCACATGGGACGACCCACCTGGAGGTGATAGAGGAGCGGCGTCTTGGTTCCTAAGACCATCGGAAATATGTCTGTTTTCCGATGGTCTTAGGTGACCTCCGTGAAGGGTTGTTGGGCCCCCAAAGGAATCGCAACCCACAGGTTGAGAACCACTGGTGTAGGGTCATCAAAAACGAAGGAAACTCTCCAGAGATGGACCAACACAACAGCTTCAACAATAAACTCAAGCATACCGGCAATTAGTGCAGGACTGGGCAATATTCCGTTTGGTTACATATATGAATCAGAGCTGACCCGACAGCACTGAACAACATTCCATTTTGTATAACTTTTGGTAGTCTTGACAAATATAGAGGAGGTTAGCATTTGACACCAGATCTCTCTCTCTCTCTCTCTCTCTCTCTCTCTCTCTCTCTCACGCACGCACGCACGCACACACGCACGCACACATATATTTGACATCCTAAGTAATACTGTTCACAAAAATCAAATTCATTCACTCAGCTTTACAAATTCAAGGATTAAATATTTGCATAACTGGATTCTGTTTCAACTTTGCCCATTTTATATGCTCTGGATATCTTAACCTTCATGCAGTTTCTCAATTTTCTTGCCTCAAACATAATTTGCTTAAAAATTGCACAGTCATTACAATTGAAGCATGGATTGTTATAAGAGCTGTAAGAGCCCCCTATAAAATGATCTTTAAAAAATGCACAGTCTTTTCTAAAAGGCAATGATTATTTACAGTGCTCTAGGAAAGAACTATGAAAGGGCACAGCCCTATATTAGACACTAATTCAATACATTTGACACCAAGTTCAGAGAGGGAAACAAAATTAAATGTATATACAGAGAGAAATAGACTTACATTTCCCTAAAACTTGAAACTAAAACATTTTTAAATGTGCGAGATGCAAGAGGAAAACTGAATGAAGATACACATCTACTGCAGTTTATATGCTAGTATCTATGATAGTCTGTGTTTTGTACAATGATATCACCATGGATCTAAAATTTATCCAATATTTTAATAATAATAAGCCCCATATTCACTAGGTATACAAAATGTAATAATGTTAGAACCAAGTTAGACAAGTATTTAAAAGAAAGAACAGACTGGACTTGGAAGTTGCCTGGGGAACAGAGGATGACAAACAAGGAGAAGGGGATTAAATATTATGTCGGCTTTTGGGTTGGGGTTTTTAGAAACTGTTGGGTTTTGAGGTACCGATTAAATATCCAAATCGGAGGAGTTCAAGACTCATCAGCCTCAGGAGTGAAAGCATGACTGAAGACATAGATTTGAGAATTGTCAGCATCTTGGTGGCCAATGAATCATGGAAAGGTTAGCAACCCAGGAAGAGAAGAGAAAGCTGGAAATCCCGAGAGTCGAGGTAGTAACCCTTAGGTTGAACAACAATTAAGGAGTAGACTGAGAAAGAGGGGTCTCATAAAAGCCGAAGGGTAATTGGGGATCCTTCACTGATAACCTTTATGATTTAAATTGTTTGTATGAATAGACGTACATATGTTCTTGGTCATCCACTACACATTTAAGCAAGTAGCACCTGTGCAAATTTTTACACATGGTTTTCTCTTGATATCGATTATTTATAGTGTACCATATCTGGGCATATATGTGGCAAAAAATTATATAAATATCTCTTGCTTTTCATGTTCTATATCAGATTATAATATAAATGACACTGAAGCAAATAAATAAGACACTTTTCTTGTCTTGCTTACTATTCATGTCTTAAATACTAGTGTATTTGAGATTTAGTGCAAAACAGTCATACTTCAGACTTTTTTTTAAATTAAGTTGGCAGGAGGTCACGGTATCATAAGACTCCTTGGAAATCAGCCCTTGTAAAATAAAATGTTGGTTTAAGAGAATAATTCAAGGACAGATGGGTCCAATTTACTTTCACATATATGAATTTGAATATGAAGTGGTTGACCAAACATATTTTACACGTATCTAAATATAACTCCACGAATAAAAAATTGGGGGAAAATGCTTATTTGAATGTTCTTTTGCTTTTCAAATATTTGGTCAGAAACCTTTCCTAATCAGTTATTTCTTTAGAGCCTCCAGTGGTTTACAGTTCAGAGGAGTACATGTATATTTTTGTAAGTTCAGGATAAAATTTTAGAATAAGTACTTTCTTTAAAGTTTCTTTAAAGATTGTTTTTTGCAGTAGCTGCTCCATCTGTACTCCATCAAAACTGACCAACCCATACTGACCTCAGTCACTGCTTCCGTCAGTGGTTCCAAAAGAAGGCCGGGTCACTTACTGAGTGTACGTACCCCATGTCTGCAATGAATACCTGCAGCTTCTCCAGCCTTTTCCACGTGGTTTCATTCTGCAGTCTCTGCTACCTTGTTTATGCTCATAGGCTGATGTTCTCTCTAAAAATACAGTGCTCAGAATGGAGCACAAGCTTCTTAATCAAGTCACAAAAGATAATTCTGTTAGTGCAGCAAAGACAGTATATTCTTGTTTACTACATGTTCTATACATCTTTCCAAGGGCACTTGAAGTTATTGCTCCTGGGGAACAATGTTCAGCCAGTGGAGATCTGGAGCTAGTGGGGACACCTCTGGTATCCTGGTCTCCGGGTGCGCAGCTTTATCTGCTTCTCAATATTCCATAGCCACAGCAGCAGCCATGACAATGACT
Organism: Tenrec ecaudatus; assembly: GCF_050624435.1. NCBI lineage: Eukaryota > Metazoa > Chordata > Mammalia > Afrosoricida > Tenrecidae > Tenrec > Tenrec ecaudatus. The sequence continues at coordinate 56,356,201 of NC_134542.1, forward strand.
CTTTTTCTTCCTCTGTCTTAGTAACTCTTGCCCTCTGGTATCACATCCCAGAAAAACTAAGAACTCAACCCAAAGCAATGCTATCGAGTCAGTTCTTACTCATGGCGGCCTTGTAGGACCGAGTAGAACTACTCCTGGGGGTGTCCAAGATGACACCTTTTTAGGGGAATTGACAGCCCATCTTTCTCCTGTGGATTGCCTGGTGGGTTCAAAGGCTGACTTTGTGGCTAGAAGTTCAATGCATAGCCTACTCCACCAACAGGACTCCTGCTACTTCTACTAAAATCCTCCCCAAAGAATCCAACAAAGTCATCTTTGTGTACCATTTGATTTGAGACACGGAATAAAATATACATGAACTTAGTTGAAAACAGTATAGAAGTATTCAATCCTATTTTTGACCAAACCTGTAGAAAGTTTAAAAAGTATCATAAGTTTTTATTGTAGTTCAGGATTCCTCCTCAGCCAATATGATCACAAAGTTTAGTAATCTCAATTAATTGAGTTAGAAAACTGTGCTAAAGTACAGTGTATGTGCTAAGAATTGGAAGGGCAGGGATTTATATTCATAGAAGAAAAAATTAAAACAAATGACCTTCAGTACTCAATGGCACAGAATAATTGTAAAACAATGTAAACATGGAAGGGAAGTTAAAACACTGTAGGTACATAAAGAACATAAATATTTAGAATGGGATGGAAGAATTAATGGAAATCTACTTGAAACTTATACTTAAAACAAGAATTCCTTCTGTGAGTCCTAATTGCCTTTGAACATCAAACAATTTCAATAAAAGGAATGAAAGGGCAAAATAAATACATTTTAAGTCACCATAAAAAAATTAACTCCTAGGGAATTTGTTTCTGTTCTGAGCTAAATTCTGCCTAGCTGGAGCTTCTGCCCACGTCCGCATTAGTCTTGCCAGTTGTTAGTATTCTTAAAAGCTGCTGTTCAGAAATGGGTGTGCATTCAAGACATTATAGTTCTCTCAATGCTTTAAGTGTTATAATCAGCTGGTGTGCACAATCAGCTAACAGAACATACTGCCCCAGCCCCTTAAATCCATCAATATGATTCACCACCAACTATTTTTCTTTCTTGTTTGCACATTGAGCTATAAATGAGTAAATGCTGGGTCTTAGATTCTTCAGTGGTATATTTTTTATTGACGGGTTTCAGTCCATTCAAATAGCTTTTAAAATCCCTTTGATTTGGATTCTGTCAGCTAAAGCCTACATTTATTTTTGTCAGCTTTGGGGTCATTTCATGACTTAGGTCACTAATAAAAATATCAACACAATGGCTTAAAACAGGCAAGCCTATCATATAGCTGGTTTCATTGATTGATCTCCAGAGTACAGCCAACACAGGTAACATCATGATTAACAGAGAAAAGATTGATGCTGGAAAGGATTTTGTCTTGCTTGGATCCACAATCAATTCCCATGAAAGCAGCAGGAAAGAGGACAAACAATACATTGCATTGGGTCAATCTGCTGCACGTGGCCTCTTAAAGGTGTTGAAAAGCAAAGCTGTGACTTTAAGGACTGAGGGGCACCTGATCAGAACCATATTGGGAGCAGTCACCTCATCATGGCATCCCTTTTCCTCTCCCTCTCATCCAAGCTCTTCCTCTTTTTCGCTGCCCCTCACTTGACCGTAAGTCATGTCCTTCTCCAAAACTAATCCTGCCTGATGACATCTCCAAAGTACTGAGACCAAGATCTCGCCGTCCTGCTTTCTAAGGAGCGTTCGGGCTGCATTTCTTCCGAGACAAATCACTTTGTTTTGTGGCAGGCCACGGTACTTTCAGTATTCTTCCTCAGCACAAGCAAATAAATGCATGTTTTCACCACTATCTACTTCTAAAACCAAATAGATGCTTATCAACAATTTCTATATCAAAGCTTTTTTAAAAAATCTCAGAGTTGGTTCAATTTCAATATTTTTTTCCAGACTACCTCTGAATTATTGCATATTTCAGAATACCACTATGATTCACAATGATAATTTATCTGGCTTAAGATCTATTAAGTAAAACTCTTCTTAAATATAGAAGTTGCCCCTGCAGTCTTCTGATATGTAATGTTATGAGGAGTCACTGATTCATTTTAAACTTTTTGCCTGCATTTACCTGAATAATTATTCATTAGTTATTTAAATTTAATAATATAATTTTATCTTCATCTCACCATACAAGCTTCTATTAGATCACAATATACTCCTTCACTCTTCAGTCATTTCCTCCATCATTATAACAAAAAGTGCTTCAGGAATAGCTTTGAATTTCTATTGTTTTCTCTTGGTGAGTGGGTAGGATTATCCTCAAGTTGAATTGGGTTTGCCCTCTCTGAAGTTTTCTAATTTTTCAAATGTCCTTTTCCCTCAACATTTACCCTCAATATAGTCGATTTCTGAGCACTTACAACGTGCAGACGAGTGTCTGTGGTGTCTCAGGTGTTGACTCATTTGTTTGCAAAGGTCAAAGTCACTGCACCTGCATACTTTCTAGTATTTATTTAGTCTCTGGACCTGGTTTCTTCTGAGCCTCGTAGCCTCATTCTAAGAGTTCTTCTTTCCAGGAGAAGTTTACAAAAAGCTGAGATACACACGACCAACATGTTCTATCGAGATTCTAAAAATCTTAGGAAAATAACAAATACCAATTTGATAAATACCTCCTAATGAAGTGGAAGCACTTTGGTAGAGGATTCCATGTAGAAATGCTTCCCAGGCTCTGCCTGTGTCAACTCCCCAATCAACGCAGCTCGCTTCATGCCACATTTTCAAGAAAAGAGCATCTAGATGCTGCTGGAGTTTCAGATTCATTTGCATTCCAGCACATCCTTTCTCACAGTGGAGGCTTTGATTGTTACAACGCAATGCTTTTGACTGTATTAAAATCTGTCCCTGAATGACAACCCACATGGAGCCGACATGAAAATGGCGTGCCTCCCTAAGCTATCATAAAATCCTATGTCAGGGGAAAAATAACATTCGCATTTTATATAAGAAAACATTTGTTTTCTTTCTTTAAATTCATTGCTAATCTCTATGTGCTTTTTCTTCAAAATCTATGACATTCCCCTATTAGAAAATAGACTGTTCTGCTTTTGTTAGAATAAAATGGTCACTGCCACTGCCACAAAAGTGTCCAAATAAATATGCAATTCTATTAGTCTGTGATATAAGTGTATTCGGGAAGCTGTTTTATAAAAAAACCCATTTCAAAAACATTTTATGAGTGGCTATGAGTCACTAGGCACTATTCAGGGTAGCTGTATATCTCTATCAGAAATAATCCACAATTTTGAATAATGACAATTTCCATGTAAATAAACTCAAAATTCAAGATATGCTTTCAAAAGTTTAGCTCTCTTGGGGGTTACATACTAATTGGGCTGCTAACCGCAAGGCCAGCAGTTTAAAACCATCAGCCCCTCCAAGTGGAGGCAGGAGCGGCAGCAGCGTGCAGGGAAAGTGCTTTCTACCGCTGTAGTCTCAGAAACCCGCGGGGGCAGTTCTACCCTGTCCTACAGAGTTATTGTGATTCAATTCCATGGCAGTGAGGAGAAACTTGTTTTGTGAAAATAACTGTCAGCGAGCAGTGATTCGGCTCTCTGCTATATTTAACTCAATCTCAGCCTATAAACATATCTGTTGGTGTACACAAACCACACCTTCACGAAACAGCTCTGGTAAAGTTCTAAATCAACAGCTTCATGTCTCAGAACAATAAAAAAATTTATCCTTAGACTCAAAACCTTTGGATTTCAGGAGGAACTTGGGTATCTACCAAGAGTAAAATATCATCATTGTCCCCAAGGTAATTAGATTTCAGGGCAACCTGAATTTATAGAAGGGTGAAGTCTAATCTGTCAGTCAGGTCAGAGCCTGATGATGTCTCCTGGGTGCCGTGATCTTTTTATCAAACAGACACTGGGGGCCCCTTAGCTCTCCCTCAGCACCTGTGCCCTCCTGCTTGCTGGGAGTCTGTGCCTGCCTCCGGTGGCAGCCCTGTGTGAGCTGCCAGGCTCCGAGAGCAGTCAGCGCTCTGCCATGTTTCCCTGGCCTTGATCCACATGACTCCGCACCCACCAACCTGGGATCTCCCTGCATGTTGCTTCATCTTTCTGCACCATCTGGCCTGCAGAGACCTTGAGCTAGCATCAGACTTTAATTGGACCGGGCTGGGATGACTTCGGGACAGAAGATTGCTTCTTGATACAAAGCTCTTTTGTATACGTATATGCGGGTCACTGGTTTTATTTCGGTAGACCATCAAGCACAGGTTTTCTCATCTTTAAAATTGAAATTGTTGGAATAATTGGAATATTCACTTCCCACACTACTGAGAGAATGAAATAAGGCATATAGTAGTTCTTTACCTGCAAATCCAAATGCAACGTACGTATTCTGGTAAGATGAGGATAGTATAAGCTAAATAACCCGAGTTCAAGTAATACACATGTAATAGTTCCACAACCTTGAACTATCTTATTATTAATAACTGAATTCCCCCAAATAAGCATAAACTATATGAAGGGAATGCTGGGAGTGTAGCACATGTGAAATACATATATATATATAATTCTTTGTATTATAGTATAAATGACAATAATTACTTAAATATGAAAACACTAAAGCAATGCCTTGCTTCATTTAAAGAGTTAGATGCTAGCTGAAAGGTCGGAGGTTTGAGCCTGCCCAGAGGCCTGAGCCGGAATTATCTCCACACCTACCATGGTTTAGTTTTGTTTCAACTGGTTTAAATGTGCCAAACAGAGCACACAAACTATAAAAGAGCTGAAAGGCATGGCAGTTTATAACACGGATTCCCAAACAGTATAAGGAGTAGATATTGGAATCCTGGGAGCCACCATGTATTTAGGGTAGTGGAGAGACCGAGGGCCATCAACCATCGTGTTGAGAAAGAGACATCATTCCTACCTGGAGGGCAAAATAAGGCACAGGTTCAGGAAAGCCAAGGGAGGGGAGAATTTCTAAGTAGAGATTATGACCAGGTTTAGCAGCAGCGAGAGACCAAGACCGATAAGCACAGAAAAGACATATGCCTTCAGATAAAGGACCTTAGAGCAGAGACATAGTGGAAGCCAAATTAAAGTGGGTTGAGTGGTTCATGAAAACCTAAAAGTAAGGTGAGACCAATCTTTTGAGTCATAAAGTAGCAGAGAAGAATCAAGTAGGTGTGGAAGTGGTTGGTGAAGGTCAGGTCATGAAGTTTGTTTTGTTTTTATAAAACATAGGTTCCTATTTATGTTTAAAGGAAAAGGAGTGAGAAGGGAGGGGAAATAAGATACAATCGTAGATCCAGGTTAAAGGCTGATATGATGAAAGCAGAGAGAAGAGTCCAAGAATGGGAGAAGCTATACGTTGAGAGTTACCTGGATTTTTTTCTGGAGAATATGTCTGGTAGTTCCTAATTGGATACTTTCTTTTTGCTATTGTTGTTGTTTTTATTAATTGGGATTTAGTACTTTTGACTTACTTTCTGTCTGGTTCTTGGTGACCCAGTCTGAATGCTATCTTAGACTCCTATGACTTCAGACTCTGTCCTTCTGAAGCACACAAAATGCCTCTGAGGCCCCATCAGAGGGACTCAGTGTGGAAACCCCACCAAATGAACTGGGCTTCCCCTCAAACTCACCTGAGGCAGTCCAGAAACAGATATAAAATAACTTTCAGGTAGTTCAGGAGGACCTCAAACCAATGAAGTATTGTGAAATGCTCATGTTTCACGAGGTTATCCATAGTATTTTCTTTCACCTAAAGAAATTACCAAGTATGTAGAACCTGATTATAATTAATATAAATTTACTATGACAGAATTTGGGTCTAATTATGTTTTCATTGCATTTAAGAAAAGAAATATTCAGTGTACAGCAGTTATGTGAAATTTTTGTTTTTACCATGAGAGAACAAATCTGATCCCTGTAATCAAAATGCTTGACTTTAACCCTGCTCTTATCAATTATCTATAAATAAGATTATCCATAAGCAATGCATGTGCTTAAATTTTCCACCTTAATAATACATACATTAAAGTTTAGAAGCTAACAATAAAGAAAATGGAAGAACAATTTTCTTCATCAATCACTGTATTTTAAAGCCATCGATTTTTTTCAACATAGTTGCCATTTTTTATAATGTTAGATGTCTACAGTTACTGCATGTTCACCTTATAAAGTGAAGGTGCAAGGCTAGACTTGATGGAGAACCAAGATGCAAAGATGAATCCCAAATGCAAAGAAGCAAAACTATCGTTCAGAGGTTCACTATCACATTGAATTAAGGGAGGTACTTTCGAAGCGGGCTGAAGCTGGACCAGGCGTGAAACAGGAAGACCGCAGAGAACGAACGAACGCGTTTGAAGCAGGATGAGGCAGAGAATATTCAAAGTACCATCGACCACAGAAGAAGAAACCACTCCGTGTTGGAGACAGAATGTCCCTTAGAAACAAAGGTGGACAGCCTGTGTCAGACATTGCAGCATGGTACCAGGAGAGGCCAGCCCCTGGAAAAGAGCTCCCTGACTGGGGGCGTCGAGGGTCTGTGAAAGGGGAAGCCCCTCCGTGAGATGGGTTAACACAGTGGCTGGGGTCAAACAACCCTGGTGAGGACGGCTCAGTGCCAGGAGGGCTTCACTCTGATGCGCAGCGGAGCCAAACACTGCCCACATTCCAGAATTAGGGGTGCTGGGTAGCGCAAAACAGTTATATACCTGACGACTAACCAAAAAAGGGGGTAATTGAAGCCCCATCCATGGGAGTCTGAAAGCAGGTCTGGTGATTGCTTCTGAATGGTCACAATAAAAATCATCTGGAGCACGGGTCCACTTTGACACATCCCGGGTCAGCAAGCATCAGAATGAACTCAAAGCCAACTGCTGTTTCAGACTTTTGTTCTTCTTGTTCTAGGTCAGTAGTTCTCAACCTGTGGGTCGCGATCCCTTTGGGAGTCCAACGACCCTTTCACGGGGTCGCCTGATTCATAACAGTAGCAAAATGATGGTGCTGAAGTAGCAATGAAAATCAGTTTATGGCTGGGGTCACCACAACATGAAGAACTGTATTAAAGGGTCGTGGCATTGGGAAGGTTGAGAACCACTGTCCTAGGGTCCTGGAATTCCAGTGTTGAAAAGAACCTTATCCTCTCTCGTTCTAAAATCACTCCTTTGTGTGTGTGCAAACCTGAAACTGTGTAAACAAAAACTAAGTGTGAATTTTATAACGTTATAGAAAAATTAGGAGCTGAGAAAAAGGTTCTTATGCTACTGGTTTCACACTATGAAATTGGGTGAATAACGAGTAAAGAGTTAAAGTACAGAATTCTGGTAACTAGTGCAGAATGCCTGGTCGCAGTGTTACAGCTTCTTTAAAGACTTTCTGCAATGGCATATTTCCTTTACATGAGGTAATGCTCCTTTGTGTTTGTGCACAAATGGCCTTTCATTCTATCTGAGCTGAGCAGGACATTTACCAGGAAGTGTTCTAACAAAGTAGTGAAGCAATTTCCATTTTACAGGTCTTCCTTAATCTAGAAATCCCCACCCAGGCCTCTAGTTGTTTGCTCCTGCTCCCAGTCTACATCATTTTTCTTTGCCCTATATCCTTTCTCACCCTGAATAGGAGTGATTATCTGTGTGCGTGCGCACGCGCACGCACACAGGCACGAAGGTTTGAACTTTGATTCCACTCTGATTCTAGTACTTCCCCCTTGAATTTGGTTTCTCTCTCATTTGACAAGAACCCAAACCTACAAAACCACACTCACTGCTCCTAAGTGTATTCCAATTCATAGGGACCCTATAAGACAGACCTAACATCCACAATTGTATGTGCATAATATTATTTCTGCAGGTCTATCTAGATAAGATAGGCTGGATAAACAATGTGGAGAAGAAACCCACAGGACCAACAGTCCCAGGGGCGGGGTGGGAGGGGCATGGGAAAGTTGGAGGTGGAGCTAGGGAGGAGGTGTTGGTCAACCCAGGGACAAGAGAACAATGAGTGGTTCAAAACCAGTGGCAGGGAGAGGGTGGGAGGACTGATAGGGAGTGATCAAGGGCAATGTAACTGAGAGGAATTACTGAAACCCAAATGAAGGCTGAGCATGATAGCGGGACAAGAGGAAAGCAAAAGGAAATAGAGGAAAGAGGTAGAAGACAAAGAGCATACATAGAGCCTAAATATAGGCATGTACATATGTAAATATATGTATGATGATAGGGGAAATAGATCTATATGCATATATTTATAGGATTAGTCGTAGGGTAGCAGATAGACATTGGGCCTCCACTCACGCACTCCCTCAATACAAGAACATTTTGCTCAACTAAACGGTCATTCCATGATACCCACTTTCCCAAGAGGATCATTAAAGACAAATGTGTGCATAAGTAAATATGGGGAAGAAAGCTGACAGTGCCTGGCTATCAAAAGATGAGCATCTGGGGTCTTATAGGCTTGAAGGTAAACAAGTGGCCATCTAGCTCGAAGGAACAAAGCCCACCGGGAAGAAGCACACCAGCCTGTGTGATCATGAGGTGTTGAAGGGATCAGGTAGCAGACACCAAAGAACAAAAACCATCATTGTGTGCACACCTTCCCCATATAAACGCTGAAGACAAATGTGTGCATAAGTAAGTGTGGTGAAGAAGGCTCATGAGAGGTATAGCAACTGGGGTCTTAAAGGCTTGAAGGTGAACAAGCAGCCATCTAGCTCAGAAGCAACAAAGCCCACATGGAAGAACACACCAGCCTGTGTGATCACGAAGGGTCGAAGATACCAGGTATCAAGAACCAAAGGAAAAAAAATCATATCATCATGAATTAGGAGGAGTGTGTGATGGGGACCCAATGTCCATCTGTAGACAACTGGACATCCCTTACAAAGGGGTAGTGAGGAGGAGATAAGTCACTCAGGGTACAGTGTAGCATTGATGAAACATACAACTTTCCTCTATTTCTTAAATGCTTCCTTCTCCCCAACTATCATGATTCTAAACCTGGTTAGACCAGAGGAAGCACAGTGGGGCTGATCAGAAATGGAAACACAGGGAATCCAGGACAGATGAACCCCTCAGGACCAGTGCTGAGAGTGGTGATACCTGGAGGGAGGAGGGAAAGGCGCTAGAAAGAGGGAACCGATTACAAGGATCTACATATAACCTCCTCCCTGGGGAATGGACAACAGAGAAGTTGGTGAAGGGAGACATCGGGCAGTATAAGATATGACAAAATACTAATTTATAAATTATCAAGGGTTCATGAGGGAGGAGGAACAGGGAGGGAGGGGTCTGAAAAATGAAGAGCTGATTCCAGGAGCCCAGGTGGAAAGCGAGTGTTTTGAGAATTATGAGGGTAACAAATGTATAGGTGGTGTGCCTTACACAATTGATGTATGTGTGGATTGTGATGAGAGTTGTATGAGCCCCAATAAAATGACTGGGAAAAAAAAGACGGCCGAACTACCCCCGTGGGTTTCCACCTGTGACGGTCATCAGGGAAAGCCTGTCTTTCTCCCCTGGAACAGCTAGCTGGTGGTTTCAAACAGCTAGACTTTGTTGTTAGTAACCAACTCTTAATCCACTAGGCTCCCAAGGCTCCCATTTGAGATTGGTCACACCTGACATCTACTTTTACTGAAAACACACAATGCCAGTATCTCCCTCATAGCTAGCCAGCGTCTACAGGACAGCCCGCCCAGGCCTGGTTTGGACTTTACCTTGGCTCTGGAGTTCACGTTGGTTTCCTTTTGTCAAGGAGACTAAGTAGGTCATGCCTTCATCTTACAGATGAGCAAACCCAGTACCAAAGCAGGTTTATTAACTCTCTAAAGAGCATAGCAAATTTGGATCAACCTAGATTATGTCTACTGCTGTTACTAAATAAATAAACATATGAATGAATTCCTGTAAAAAGTTATAGTCTCAGAAACCCTCAGGGACCGTTCTGTTGTCCTATCAGGTCGCTATGCGTCGGCATTGACTCAGTGACAGTGAGTCTTTTGAGTGGCAAGTACTTTCAGACAGGTAAAGTCTTTCTTAATCAGATTACTACATTATTGCTAAATTCATACTAAATAAATAAATAACATAAATAAAGATGTAGTTATTCCACTTGGAATGTGTACCTTTAGGAAAACTTATAAAATTGTTTTGACCTCTCAGAAGTTTGGCAAAGACTTCAAAGGAGGAGACTCTCCAATTGTGTGTGTGTGTGTGTTCTGACAAGGGAAGATCCCTTTTGGATCACGGATGAAAGTGCGATTATAACTTTCATTCTGTAATTGGAAATTTGGCTTTGAATCACACAAACTTAATATGTTAGGGCCTGGGCTATAAAGATGACACAAATATTAAACACATGTCTAACTACTTTTAAGTAGTTAGACGAGGGATAAGAGCAATTCACCCCAAATCAGCGGCCCAGCCTTTTATGGTTAGTTATGGGAAATGAAGACCACATTAGAGATTTGGTCTGACCACTGATTTCTATAGCTTAAAGAAGCTGCCATCTCACCATGTTTCAACTGTGGAAGGCTTGGAATCCGTTGCTCTTTCAATTATATATAACATAACTAGTTGTATAAAAATGCCAAATGATCAACTTTTATATATAAAATTCAAGGAAAAGAAAGTTAATATTTCATTAAACCACAATGCCAACAATTACATTTATCATTTGATCATCATTTAAGATTAAAATATGGTGAATAGTACAATGCTCTTTTCCAGATGTAGGAACTGAATCTCCATGTAACTTCTCGAGGACCATCTCGCTGCTGAGTGATAACATTGCAGTATAACCCTACACCTATGTTCCCCAAGTCTGCAGTTGGTGGTCAGCACTTTTAACCTCAACCATGCAAAGGAAGAAAGGCCTGGCAATCTGCTCCCGTAAAGGTGTCATTCCAGAAAACTTCATGGAGCAGCTTCACTCAGTAGCCCGTGTGTCACCAGGAGCAAGCCCAGGCTTCACAGCGAAAGGATTGATCTTCATATTTCATTCCCAAATGCTCACTCGCGGTAGTACCAGTGTTTCTCCAACACTAGTCAGTTCTGACAGAAGTTGAAATCTCTCTATGCCTCCCCCAGTTTTTATAGTTTTTGTCCTTTATGTTAGGTGTCTTTAGAAATCCTCCATTAGGACACTGGGAGTGAATATCTCAGGCTGCGGGCATCAGGACTTTGACCTGGTGCAACAATGGAGGGAGCACATCTAGATCACGCCGTGCTTGGTCCTGAATCTAGTCTGTCATAAAGCAGAATGCATGCACTTTCTTCAAAAGTAAAGGCATTACAAAAGCACATTTTCATAAATTTTCTTTCATTGAAAAGTATCAAGAATGATAGTAAAAGAACATTGTTTTTTAAGAAAACGGTGACTATAATAAAATTTTAGAAATATGAGGGCCTGTTAAATCTATCCATCAAGATTTTACCAAAATCACCAACAGTGACTGATGGGCTTACCACATAACATCGAGCATCTGAAAACGTGCCCATAGCTCAGACTAAATAGAACTTTCATAAGTGTGTGCATAATTCGGTTCCAAATAACAAATTGACATGTCTGACAGATAAGGAACTTAGTAGTTGCTCTTTTAAATGTTTTTTATATATACTGAATCCTCTCAAAACTTTTCAGGCTATATATTTTCCAGAAGCTCCAGATAAATCTCATAGTGCTTAGGCACTGTGCTTCTGTGTATAACTGAAAAAAATGGCCCAGGGATCGAAAAGCTTACCAAAGCCGCTGAGCCAGTGAATGTCAGAACAATATCCACTATTATCTTAGTGCCTTTCATTTTGCCATTGCATGCCTCAATATCACAGTATTTTCAAAAGCACACATCTTCATGCAAGGTATTATATACAAGATGTATTTGGGGCTTCCCATTCAAATCTGAAATTTCAGATTTAGTATGAAATTTTAATGGGATATTAAGTGAAATTTAAAGTTGAAACCAATAAATCATTGAAATATTATTTCAAAATATAGAAAAAGGGAACATTGAAAAAAGAAATCAGGAAAATAATATCATTTATAATAGTAAAAATCACTACTTCATATGGAGTGACAAGTGACCTAGGATAAAAACAATTCCTTAAAAAGAAGAAAAAGTAGCTGGCCTAACAATGCCTGAACTCAAAACCTTTTATACAGCCACAGTATTCAAAATGGCCTGGTACCAAGACACTGATAGGTACATAAACCAGTGGAACAGAATAGAAACCCCAGAAATAAATGTATCCACTTATAGGCAAGTGATCTTTGACAAAGGGTCAAAAAACATTAAATGGGAAAAAGACAATATGTTTAATGGTCTTGGCAACATTTGATTTTCATCTGCAGAAGAATGGAATAGGACCCTGACCTCACCCCGTGTACAAAAACGAATTCAAGTTGGATCAAAGACCTGCATGTAAATTGCAAACCTATAAAGATCATTAGTAAGAGAAATATGGACTATTTTACAGTGCACCCACCTACTATCAAATTCTTTTTTGTTGTTTTTTCCCTACTATCAAATTTAATGGAGGAAAAGCACACAGAAGACGAAATAGATTATTAGGACCTACTAAAAATAAAGTAAAAAGAGAGTCCATAAAAAGAGAGTAAAAATGTAAAAAAGGAGTCCATAGACTGAGAAAAAAATTTAGTGATGGTATAACAGATAAGGGACTAATATTTAAAATCTATAGAATACTGCAATATTTCAATAAGAAAAAATCTGATTATAAAGAGGGCAGTAAGCATGAATAGACATTTCATTAAAAATTGCATTCATATAGCCAACAGACATGTGAAAATATGCTCATGATCATTGGCCTCCAGAAGATGCCAATCAAATCAACCAGGAGATGTCACTTCATGCAATGATAGCCCAATTTAAAAGAAATCAGAAACTAACAAATGCTGCTGAGGGTATGGAGAGGTTGGAATTATCATACACTGCTGGTGGGTCTGTAAATCTGTGCAACCATTGTGGAAAGTGATGTGACACCACCTCAAATAAATGGCAGTGGAAATTCATATGATCCAGTACTTCGAACCCTTGAATACGGGGTTGATGGTCTGAAATCTAAAATTTCCATATAGGCAAGATTTTTTTTAAATAATTTTTTTCAAAATGGAAAGGAAATATCACCAAGGAAATATCACCAAGGTATTATTAGCATTGGTAACAGTATTTGGTAAAACAAATAACTCATAATCAGAAATCATAAGATGATGTAACAGCATATGTAGACAGGCAGTGCATACATGCATGAGTGTACGTAGGCCAACAAGAACCATAAAATGATTACATTTCAACATAATAAAAGGTGAAAAAACTCATTTCATTCAATTGCTTAATTCATAGATTTGAAAAATGTAGCTCAAAATCAAAAAGTGGTCATTTTTTCATACAGCTACATCATGTTGTCGTTAGATGCCCTTGGATGGGTGCCAACTCATAGAGACTGAACAACAGACAGAAGTGTTGCCCAATCCTGTGCCCTCCTCACAATGGTTACGTTTGAGCCCATTGGTGCAGCCACTGTGTCAGTCCATCTGGTTCAGTGCCTTCCTCTTTTCCGATGTTGAGTCCATGGCACAAGTGCATCAGTTCTTCAGACTGCCTGGCTCAATGTCCAACATTCACATGCATGTAAGGTAATCAAAAATACCATGGCTTAGGTCAGATTCACCTGAGACCTCCAAGGGGCCTCCCTACCTCTTATTCTTCGACACTTTAAAGAGATCGCATGCGGCTCTCCTGAAAGGACATGCTTGGTTTGACCTTTTACTTCTGCTTCCATGAGCATGATGTCATGGCTGACTCAAAAGCCAGAATTCCTGCCAGCCAGTATGCAAGGGCTTCCTTTCTGGTCTGTTATTTTTAATTTATGACTCTACATAAATAAAATAGAAAAATGAGTAGCTAAAATACCAGAAGATAAGCGATAATCTAACCAGTATTTTCCAAGCAAGGAACTGCCTACCCTGCATTCTTTGGTAGCTCAATATAATGAGTATTCTAAAAACCATTAGCAAATAGTAAGACTCCAAGTTAGTTAGTTCATAGCCTGAAAATACAATGTTTATTCAGTCTAGCTGTGACTTTGATCATTCCTCAAGACTTTAATCTTCTTGCTTTTTCCTAAGACCTCAAGTACCTCAATAATGGCTCATGAGCAGGGTGGAGTTCCATCTTCTTTGTGTTCCACTGATAATGCCCCATGGTGTCACACACGTTTCAACACATCTCCTTTACAAGAGGAAACTGTTTAAAATCCAAGTCATTGCCAACAAAAGAACGAATTAGATAGAAAAGAAGTCATGATGCTTTGTTTCAATGGTTTCCTTTAATTTTGTTTAAATCTGTAGCTACATTCAGCAATAACAATCATCCTGCAATAATGAGAGCCAACACGGATAAAGCAGGCAAAGCATCAGCTTAATAAAAAGAAAGAAAGGAAATTTTTATTCTATAAATGTTCTCTACACTATTTGGGTCTGATTAACTTTAAATCTACTTTTACTCTCTTTAATCTTTATTTTCTAAGAAGTTTAAAAATGAGATTCCTTCATGGAACTTCAGAAGGTTCTATTGAAATCTGAAGTAAATGTCCTGAGTTCTCATAACAAACGCACTTTCAGATTTCATTGTGTCCTAATTTTGTCAGTAAAGATCTAAGTAAAAACAATAGAAACGAGTCCAAATCCCCTTTCATTGATTTTTAGGTTGCCAGTTCGGTAATTCTGACCAGTATTTGGGGACAATCTCCATCTCATAACAACACCATCAGACATGTGCAATGGCTCAAAGGGCAGGCTCCTCTGTTAAGGAAAAGAGAGAATACATACTCTTTGTTTCAACATTTCCCCTTATTAATGTTTTATAAGGATTCTCTTTGACTCTAATTTTGTTCTATCGTAATAACAAACTTCTCAATTCATTATTTTCATCCTGAAAACAACCCTGGATAGATAGTATGAGGTGTGTCTTCCATGTGAGCGGACTGAAACTCAAAGAGCACAGGGAACTTGCTTAAAGTCAGTGAGCTAGTAAATGGAAGAGTGGGGATTCAAGCTGAGGTCTGTCTGATTTCAAAGGATCCTTGGTCTATATCATCTTGCTAGACATAGATGGTTTCTAAGCCTTGGATCCTAGTGTTTTCCCCACGATTAGGATGACCAAGTCAAGAGTGCGATCAGGTGAGTATCTGAGGTCTGGAATAACAGAACAGGTAAAAATGGCACAAATAAAAGATAGATGTGCGTACTTGTTTGGGGCTTAAAATGCTAAAAACAATTTTCTGCCTCTGAGTTTATAAATACTTAAAACTTCCTAAGATCTACACTTAGGCCATTTTGTAGCCCTACCTGGTCATTTGGCTAAAACTTGAAACTGAAAAGGACATAAAACTTATCAAAGAGAATGGGGGGAAAAAACTTATCAAAGAAGAAAATGACAATAACACTGTTCTTCCAATTTGACTGGCTTGCATAAAGAAGGGGTTGAATCCAGAGTTCGCGGTTGTTATGTGGAACTACTTAGAGATCGCCCCCATGCCCGAGACTCTATGTCAATGTGAGCGTGACTCAGTCAATCAGTAGCTGTCAACAGCTCATTTTAGTTGCTGGCCTAAGGACACATATAGCTACCTGGATTTATTCTGATGATTAAGCATAGTAATGATTTCCTGAGTAGTGGTACTAAGCATGTAGTAAAGATATTGCCAACATTTTAAAAGTAATAATTGCTAGATAAACCTTTTTATGACCACATTGTGCTGACTCTAAAAAGGTTCCCTAGTAAATTGGTGTTTGACACCAGAAGTTCCATTATTGAAGCCTTACTCCCAGGAATATTAGGAATATTTCATATGGAATTAGAAAGAAACCCATTTTATCTACATTGTCTAGAGACATGTGTTACATTCTGAATTCATCACTGTCTCCCACTTCTCCCCAAATGGACTCTGCTGTCTTAGGAATGGCTCTGAGTCTAGATACTATATAAAGAATCAATCTATTTTTATTAAATCTTCCTTCTCATCTTTACCTCCCCCTCTGTCTTCCAATTAATCACCAATCTGAATAATAAATCTGGAGAGCTTATTGACTCTTCAGATTTTCTCTTTCAAATTTATCCTTTATCTGTAAGTCACAGGATATTTTCAAATAAAATGCGAGCATGTGAGCACTTCTGCTTAAAACCATTTGGTGATTCCCATTCCTAACCCCTTAGAAATATTTGCAATGTCGCCAACGTGACACTCACATAATTTCCATCACCATCTGATATCACTCTATTCACTTCCTTGAATCTTCATTGTCTTGTCCTGATTCTGTCTTTTCCTTTGTTTGTTCCTTTGTTTTAAATAATCTAGGGTGTTGTGGTAGTTACATAATCTGGTGTCTATTTGCGAAGGGGTGGAGTCTAGCCTGCCAATCAGGTCACAGCTTGATGACCTCATTTGGGGACACCAAGAAGATAAATAGCTCACTGGAGGCCAGATACAGGCACACTCCCCATGAGACATTCCTGAGGACAAAAGGCATGGAGCTACACTAGAGCCCTGGAGCTGGAAGAACTACGTGGAGACTCATGCTACTGAGTTGCTTCCACCACCACTGACTCCAAAAGGCTTTCCACCCACTGGCCTGTGGTCATCCTGCACTCAACATCATTGGATACATAGCTGTATGAGTCTAAAGAGGAATTTATGGACTAGTATTGACATATGGTATAATATCGGACGTGTGGACTTGTTCTGAACTGGGCTGGGATTTTTTTTAATGTAACATTGCTCTTTGATATAAATTTCTCTCTTACACACATATGAGGGTCTATACCTTTGTTTCTCTAGTAAACCTAAACTAACACCCTAACTGAAATAGCGATTCCTACTGTGTGCTTCTGCAGTAGGGTA
Organism: Tenrec ecaudatus; assembly: GCF_050624435.1. Lineage (NCBI taxonomy): Eukaryota > Metazoa > Chordata > Mammalia > Afrosoricida > Tenrecidae > Tenrec > Tenrec ecaudatus. The sequence goes on from NC_134542.1 coordinate 56,373,153, forward strand.
TGTGTGCAATTGCAAACGCCATCACCTTTGATTGTGAACCCTAACAAGTACACTAGCTGGCCCACAGTCGATGCTCAACAACAGTAAATGAGAAAATATAGGTGCTACACTAACAAATCTGAGTGCCCCTTCAGTGTACAAAGGTGAGAGGTCTACAAAATGTATCCTAAGTACTGAGGTGAATGCAACGGAAAACTGTCAAGGTGAAGACACAGAATAAATGAAACGTCTGTCTCAAAACAGTTTTGGTTCCCAATGGGAAGAAAAGTTATACTTCTGAACTCCTCTCAGAAGAATATACCAGAATCAACATTTTAAAGGTGCGGGAGGCATATTTCAACTCGATGCTAAGCAGAATTTTCTAACAATTATTGCTGTTCAATTATAACCACAATGGTTTTAAAAAAGAAAGCCAAACTTATCACCCAAAGAGGTTAGCTTAAGTGGGAGCTGATGTGTCATGTGGAATTCCTGCAGAAAATGATTCTCCATAATCTGGGAAACAATAGATATGATAATATGCTTTGTACTGCATTCGCTACATGCTCTATTTGTTTGTCAAAAATCGTCCATAGGTAGATAAGATTATTTAACTAAAGGCGAGTCTTATAAAAGTTCATGAGAAATATGGAAATAAAAGATAATGGAAATTTTCCACAAGTTGTTTGAATTTCCCTTGTATTGAACACTCATTTTGTTCTCACTGATTCATTTAATATGTGCAAAATTGAAATGGTACAGTTGAGATGCAGGAAAAAAATGGTGGCAATTTGTTCAAAATCCTAGAAGTTGACTATTGGATTTATTACATTGAAAATGCACAAGGCTGCTTTACGTTTTACTCTACTGGAGCCCCTCAGGGATCCACATGGTGCTTGGCTATTAACCAAAAGATGCCACTTCAGACTCAACCAGAAGTGCCCGGAGAGCGACAGCGATGAGAGTCCTGTGAAGCAGAGTTTGCTCTGATGCATTGTGGAATCAACTGGACTGCGTGGGTTTAATTTCAAATAAACATGTTCAAGTGTGTCTCTACAAGCAGTAAATGACTGCGAACACGCTCTTTCAGTACTAAACTTGTCTTAGTCTTGATATGATGGTGCCATTGTCAAAGGATACTTTTAGGGCCATGGGGGTGGAGAAGCATATTATGTCAGAGCTAATAACACATTTTTACAAAATCCAAGGGCCATCTCCCTAGATCACTGAATCTTGCAGTAGGTGTGTGGAAATGCTGGCCCACATGCGATCACAGTTTGCAGATCAAGCGTGTTAAAGATCATTGCGATGACCCCTGAGAGGAGCCAAAAGAGAGAGGACTGTCCAAAAAGCCTGTGGCTCAGGTCTAGAAACAGGTGGAAGACTGTAGAGTTAAAGAAGACGGGACTTCATAAGATACTCTTACGGGATGAATCGTAGCCAAGGATACAGTGGACTTCATAAGATACTCTTACGGGATGAATCGTAGCCAAGGATACAGTGGACTTCATAAGATACTCTTACGGGATGAATCGTAGCCAAGGATACAGTGGACTTCATAAGATACTCTTACAGGATGAATCATAACCAAGGATACATTTTGGATGGATCAATATGATCCACAGAGCAAAGTCCAATCAAAACTGACTTCCAAGGGGATCTCCTAGGCCCATTAAATGGAAAGCAGCAATGATCACCTCAACAGAGTATGGTGATCGTGCTTTGAGGCTCGAGAGTAGTAACCGTGGTGGATTTGCTTGAAGGACACAGGGCCATCATGGGAACATTAGAGTAGGGAGAAAAAGGGACCAAGGACTATATATTTCCCAGTCATCTCAATATACCTGTTCATTCTTCAAGGATAGCAAGGCCAGTCTGGCAACGAGTTGTCTTACAAACACAGCGTGGTTTGATATAATGCTTCTTCCCGCTAAATGTTTGTGGAGATTTCATAAGGCTATTTCTCTATTTGTACTTTGGACATAACGTTGTTACAGCAAACTTCTCTAGATGATGAAGAGTGTTAGTAAGGAATATTTCTACCTTTCATTTCTTAAAACACAAACCTGACTGATGCTTTCTATTGCCATCAAAACAAAACAAGATCCCAAATTTCTACTTTAAACCCACAATCTCTTGTTAATTGCACAATAGGGACATTATTTTATTTTAATATTTTGATTGCCTTTTTAATGCCTAAGGGTGCTAATGTTTGGAATAACTCCATGACTCAGTGAGTTGATGTAACCCAAGTGACTGAAAGCATGAGATTTTCAAGTCTAACTAAATCCAAACTCAAGTCAATTCTGTCAAGTCAATTCTGATTCTTCTTTACTTTTCTAATCATTTTATTGGGGGCTCATACAATTCTTATCACAATCCATAAATACATCCATTGTGTCAAGCACATTTTTACATTTGTTGCCATCATCATTCTCAAAACATTTGCTTTCTACTTTAGCCCTTGGTATCAGTTCCTCATTATTCCCCTCCCTGCCTGCCTCCCACTCCCGACTCTCTCATGAACCCTTGATAATTTATGAATGATTATTATTTTGTCATGTCTTACACTGTCCAATATCTCCCTTCACCCACTTTTCTGTTGTCCATCCCCTAGAGAGGAAGTTATGTGTAGATCCTTGTAATCTGTTCCCCCTTTCCAACCCACCTTCTCTCCACTCTCCCAGGTTCACTACTCCCACCACTGCTCCTAAGGCATTTATCCGTCCTGGATACCCTGTGTTTCTAGTTGCTATCTGTACCAGTGTACATCCTCTGGTCTAGCCAGATTTGCATGGTAGAATTGGGATCATGATAGTGGTGGGGAGGAAGCATTTAAGAACTAGAGGAAGTTGTATGTTTCATCGTTGCTATACGGCACTCTGACTAGCTCATCTCCTCCATGCAACCCTTCTGTAAAGGGATGTCCAGTTGCCTACAGATGGTCTTTGGGTACCCACTCTGCACACACCCTTATTCACAATGATATGATTTTTTTGTTCTTTGATGATACCTGATCCCATCAACACCTCATGATCACACAGGCTGGTGTGCTTCTTCCATATGAGTTTTGTTGCTTCTCAGCTAGATGGCCACTTGTTTATCTTCAAGCCTTTAAGAGCCCAGATGCTATATCTTTTGATAGTTGGGCATCAGCTTTCTTCACCACACTTGCTTATGCACCCACTTTGTCTTCAACAATCGTGTTGGGAAGGTGAGCATCATGGAATGCCAATTTAATAAAATTTAACAAAATAAAGTGTTCTTGAATTGAGGGAGTACTTGAGTGGAGGCCTCATGTCCCTCTCCTACCTTAATACTAAATCTATAAATATATTACATAGATCTATTTCTCCATCATATATATACATAACATATATACATGCCTATATTTAGACCTCTATAAATGCTATTTGTCTCCTAGTTCTTTCCTCTTTTTCCTTTTACTCTCCTCTTGTCCCACTATCATGTTTGGCCTTCATTTGGGTTCAGTAATTCCTCTCAGTTACATTGCTCTTGATCAAGCCCCTCTGGGCCTCTTACACCTTCTTTACTACCAGTTTTGGATCACTTGTCCCTTGTCCCTGAATTTGTTAACACCCACTTCCTTTCCCCTGCCTCTCCCTCTCCTATGCCCCCCGCCAACCATCGGTCCCATTGTTTTCTCCTCCAGATTGTTTGTCCAGCCTATCTTATCTAGAAAGACCTGCAGAGATAATAATATGCACCAAAACAAGACAGAGCAATAAACACAAAGCAACAAAAGAAAACAAAACAACCACAACAAAAAATGACAACAACAACAAAAAAATGAAAAGCCTGTAAATAGTTCAAAGTCTGTTGACCTTTAGGAGTGTTTTCCAGTTGAGTATGATGGGGTGCCACACACTGGCCCCAAAGTCTATTTTTGGTATTCCCTGGGGACTTCCTTGCTCTGCTCTCCTTTCTGTTCTGTTGCACACCCTTAGTGTTTTGCTTTGTTTTTGTGTGGTGGGATCAGATCAGGTGCAATTCCCACACTGTCTCCAATGCTGTCCCCTGTAGGGCTATGGGTCAGTGAGAGAGGTCTTGTCTCATAGTGGGGCCGGCCCTATGGTCTTCTCTGTGGATTGGCTGCTCTGAGCGGAATCGTCGTCGTCAAGGCTTGGTGGGCCAATTGTGCTCCACTCTCTCTTTCTCCCACTTCATTTGCTCCCGTGTGCTCTGATCAGACATGTCTCTCCCTGAGCTGCAGCTTCAGTGCTGTCCTCTGAAGTAAATTCCTCTGGGGGGAAGGAGGGGAGGGCCAGCTGTCCACATAGTTTGGATTGGGGCCGGGCCCTCAGACCTCTCTACTGGTTCTCTGCTTTCATGCTGGTTCAATTCTGATTCTTAATGACACTGCAGTAGAACTGCGCCCTTGGCTTTCTAAGGCTGCCCGTCCTCTGCAATTGGGCTGCCTCATCTTGCTCCCTCTCCAGAGCAGCTAGTGAGTCCCAACTGCTGACCTTTGGGCTATAGCAGCTCAACTTGACCAAATGACCCACCAGGGCTCAAGCTCCTTATTGCAACAGATCTGGTAAAACATCTGCCCAGAAGTATCTCAGAAGACAAGGTTAGTGATCTGCTTCTGAAAGGTCCCAGCCTTGAAAACTCCAGGGAGCAGTTCTATTCTGCACACCTGGAATCCCCAGGACTCAGGATTGATTCACTATGGCACCCAACAACAACAACCACAACCACAACTGAAGATCCCTTCTAAGGGAAAGACATTCCAAAGCTATGCATAAAGAAGGTGCATACCTAGATGAATGGACGCAGCAGCTGCAGCAGTGGCACAGACATAAGAACAAGGTGAGGATGGCACAGGACCAGGCCATGCTTCGTCCAGGGGGTCGCTATGAGTCAGAACTGTCTTCGTGGCATGTAACTACTGAAAACAAGCTAGAATTTACAAAGGAGTAGCAGGAAGCCAAATTCTAAGGAAGAACACATGAGACACAAGCCACTAGGAGCACAAAGAGGAGACTGTCCACCTCTTGCCACCTAACAACAGCAAGGGCAAGGTACATTCCAAAGTCAAATGGGGTTTCTTCAACAGAGTTTGAAGAGTTCACGGATAGGCTAACCAATTTCACTTGCAACTCAACTGGGCAATAGGAATGGAGGAAGGCTTATGAACAACCTCTGATCTGCAGATGACACAGCCTCGCTTGCTGAAAGCAAGGAGGACTTGAAACACTTGCTGACAAAGACCAAGGACTACACTCTTTAGTGTGGATCGCAGCTCATCGCAAAGAATGCCCAATCTCCATTATTAATAAAATATTAATCTACTAGTTAGATACAAATGATGTCTCAGGTGTTTTCACTTTTTTGTTCTGGTTTTATTTTGTTTCAGGTTCAGTTTCCATTTATTTCTTAGAGTGTAAGATTTGGAAAAGGAATTCATCTTCTGTTTTCCCTTGATTTATTCTGTGTCAAAGCTTGCAGTTTATTTCATATCTTATTTGCTCATAAGGAGTTTGATGCTGAAACCATTTGGATTTTTCACTGCAGTAAAAGCGTTTCTAGGTCCAAGAACAATGAACTCAATTCCAAACTTTAACTACTACACAGAAATATGTAATAGTAAAAGGGGAAAAAATCTTGATAGAAACTGGGCTGTGATCTGTCTGCAGACACTGCCAAGAAGATTGTCCAAGGAAGTTAGAAATGAGGGTATGGAGTCGGTTCCTGCAGGGAGCTCATTGTTCTTAAACAGCAGCACGCCCACGATGGTGCACATTAGTAAGTACCCAGATAACAGAAGTTCACTGAGCACAATCTTATCTGACTCAGTCAGAAAATAATCAAGCAGCTGGATGGTTGTAATGTGAAGCCAAATATACTCAGACATGCTAATAGTTCAGTGGGGCCAGAGTAAGTTGTTTCTATGGTTTCCTTGTGTAAAAAAGTGAGGGAAAGGAATGATCAGGCACAAGGTCCACTCTAAAATTATTCCTCTTGTCGTCAGTAAGCTATGTTTACTTACACAGTTTACATACAAAAGCAATCAAATGTATCGGGGGGCCAAGTAGTACAATTTTAAATGCGCTTGAGGTATAATAAACTGTTTGATTTCCAGGAGTGACTACGGGGTTACTAACTATTCCCTGATAGCTGATTGCTAACAAAAGGCAATAATTGAAGAAGAATTACCGGACAAAAATATTTATTTTACAATGCAAAGGAAATGAAAAGAAAACCTCATCTCTATTTATCGAGGTTCATAACTCTATTCAACAAAGAGGGAAAGTATTTATCTATTCAGTTCAATAGGTACTGGCACTATGTGATCATTTTGAATTGAACTCTTGGGTTTCTTTATTCTACTGAGAAAGGAGCCCAACTGATTATACATTCCTTTTTTCTAGCATTGTTCGTTTGCTGACGCGTTAAAACCAGATTGACTCTGAAAGCAGCAAAAGAACAAAACGGGCCTTTAGACAAAATAGACGCAGATTTTACAGCCACTGCCATTGACACAGTTCTGACTCACAGTGACCCAAGAGAACAGAGTAAGACCACAAGGAAGCGAGCTGCCTCTTCTGGTTTCCACAGAGAGGTTGGTGCATTCAAACCACTGCCCTTTCAGGTAGTGGCCAAGGGCTTTAACCATTGTATCGCCCTGACTCCCTTCAGTCCTTGGAGCATTCGCCAAATCACAAGAAGTTCCAATGTTACCATTACTCACAATTATTGATGCATCTGTCGTCACCAATTTCCTGCAGCCCTTAATCAGAGTATGGATAAACCCAAACAGTGTACTAAGCATCTCAGCTCCTCGAGGGCTGAAAATGGTCCTTTCTGATTTAATTCAAATATTGTTTTCAATCTATTTGTGTGTTGCACTTTAAATTGTGTCCATGAATATGTAAGGTAGGAATTCATGATTCATTGGGCTATTCATCAGTATTTGTAGGTTGCTGTGAAATGTAAGAAGAAGGATAAACCATGGGAATAATTAGCTGGTCTCTATTTTCTTTCCAATCTAAGAATTGTTACTCTTGCAGCCTAGCTCTACTGAGCCAGAGAGAGCTGAAGTCAGTTCTGACTCATAGCAACCCTGTATCAGGGTTCCCAAAATCCTCTTCAGTAAACATGACAGGGCCACCGTACCCAAGTCGTCCTTCTTCTGACCCACTTATAATCCTTTCCTTGTGGGCAGAAAGTAGGTGACAGAAAGCAATCTGATGTATTATTTGGACCACCCATCTTAATAGGTTCCAGTAACTTATTAATTCTCCTGGAACAAAACCTGGCAGCTAGAAGGGCACGTGAACATTTCCTGGCAGATGAGGGATTCGATATGAGTCTGGGAGGATGAGAACTTCAGTAGAAGGGAGGGAAGATGGGCAGTGTGTGCACAGTTCGGTCATGTCTTGAGTCCACTGAAGTTCAAATGTCCACTGTTACCCTTCCAGATAATATTTTAAATCAAGACAATGAATTTCTTAAATAGAAAGATAGAAGGTAGGCAACCAAAGAATAAATAACCATCTTTCATTATAACCATGGAATTATGAATAATATTTTTCTATATGGTTTTCTAGTACTTATGGTACTTAATTTTGAGCATGAATGATGTATACTTTTTTTAAAATCCATTAAGTATCAATTCTAATGAGATCCCCCTTACTAATAATCTTAAAGAAAAGAAAAGGGTATAGTATTATCATATCAGAACAAACTCATTTAATTTGGAATACAGAACCAAGACATCCTCAGATATCAGATCAAAGAGAGTCATACATGAGTAAGTGATGGTGCACAATGTACTACCCATTTGCTTCCATGAAGAAGACAGTGGAAAATATCAAGAGGATGAGGTTGCTCTTTATAGAAAGAAGAAGAAGAAGAAGAAGAAGAAGAAGAAGAAGAAGAAGAAGAAGAAGAAGAAGAAGAAGAAGAAACAGGAAACACATTGAATTGGGCATTTAAAAAAAAATCTATGTCTGAATCTTGACTTATTAATGTCCTAGCTATTTGACCTTAAAAAGCTCATCTTTCATGGCACTTTGCACAATAAAAGTTGTAATAGTCACCATACAGAGTTGGTGAGGAGCTACCCTATCAGTGAAATTGATTTTCAAACTATAAAACTACCCAAAATAAGCTACATTATTACTGCTCCGTTAAATTTGCTTTTGGATTTATATACTGTGATTTTTTTTCCTTTTAAATGAGTTTATTTTCTGTGTAGATGGAGTTTTTTCATTTTAGTTCCAAGTATACTTGAAATTTAGAGAGCATGTCAAAAACACTGCAACAAAATCACAAAAATCTCCACTAACAATATAAAATGTAAAGCTATTGTTTCCATCTAAATGTATACCCTTCTGAAGGCACTGTTTCCTTGTGTGTAACCTTCTCTGAAGACTTCAGTACTCCTCCCGAATTCACATCACATCAAAACTGCAGCTTGGGCACCGTTGAGGGCCTCGGATCCTGTTGTCTTTAAACGTTTACTGAGTGTTAAGAACAAAAAGAAGTCTGGAGAAGCGCAGCGCTGGCTGTAATGTTTCTACGGTAATGGTTCCCAGCGACACTCCCAGAGGACAGTTCCTGTTAGCTTCAAAGCATGAAAACGTGCCTGGCGTGATGGAGAAAACTTCTCCGTGCAGCTTGCTCACAGCTCTTTCCTACCCATAACATTGTCAGCTGTCTTGAAAATTCTTTCTAATAATCCCCCCTTGATCATGCTGTATCCTCTGAGAAAATCTTTTTAAAATCACTCCTTTGGTATGCCAAAAAAATGGTTGTCTGAAAAAAAAAATGGTTGCCAGACCTTCTGACGCTTCAACCTTGAATTTAGCTCAGCCGATCCCCTCAAAAACCACTGTTTTCATTGGCCTTTTTTGTTTTTAATTGAACACTAATGGGACTAAGACAAGTATACTACCAAGAAAGTGTGTCTGCAGCTCTCCACTTATCCCAGAGCCATGTTTGAATATGGTCTGGGAGCTGAGGATGGGGGTTGAAATAAGTCCAGGTATGCGTGGACTAGAGCCCTACCAGCAATAGCTGTTGACTCACTCTTGTCAAGTGCTCCTTGCACTGTGAACGTCTCCATAAACAGCACATGTTTGCCTTAGATTCTACCAAGGGCTTCTGTTAAGGGGTAAGAATAGCTTTAGCCATCTCTATCCTGATAAGTAAAAAATAAAGTAAAACATAAAGATATCAAGTCAACTGTTCATCAGTTCAATTCCAACTCTTAGCATCCTTTCATAGAATTTCCCAAAACTGCAAATCTTTATGGAAAAGACAGCTTTATCTTCAAATTGTCCTTGTAGCTATCCAATAACGCACCCACAGCATTTGTTATCATTGTTAGGTACTGTTGAATCCGCTCTGACTCATAGCAACCCCTATGCACAAAGAATGAGCCACTGACGGATCCTGCACCATCTTCACAATGGTACCCAGGTTTGAGCTCATTGGTTCAGCCACTGGGTCAATCCATCTGTGGAGGACGTCCCTCTCTTTTGATGCCCCTCCATTTTCTCAAGCATGATGTCCTTGTCCAGGTCTCTCCCAATAACATGTCCAAAGTACATAAGACATAGTCTCACCCTGCTTGGCTATATGAAGCATTCTTTCTGTGCTTCTTGTAAGACAGGTCTGCTTGTCCTTTTGGCAGACGTGGGACTTTCAATATTCTTCACCAGCACCATGGTTCAAATGCATCCATTCTTCTACAGTCTTCCTTATTTAATCGCCAACATTCATACACTTATGAGAAAATTGGAAAATACCATGACTTGGGTCAGGTGCACCTGAGTCCTTAAAGTAACCTCCTTGTTCCCAATACTTTTCAGAGGTCTTGGGTGGCAGATTTGCCCAGTACTATTTGTCATTTGATCTCTCAACTGCTGTTCCCATGGCATTGATTGTGAATCCAAGCAAGAGGAAATCCTTGACAACTTCTATCTTTTATCCATTTCGCAATGGCACTGTCTCTCCTCAAGATGGATGACTCATTTTTGTTAGAACTTGACTTTTCCAGGATGGCAAGAGGAGCTCACTTCCTATATTTAAGTATTAAGCTTCTCATTATGTCTAAGAATCAGGAAAATGTACTTGAGAAGATCATCTTAAAGCAATTAATATTCAATAACCTTAACTTAAAAAATGCTTTTCTCATAAAAATATACGTGAAAACATCACCACTCTAATGGTACCTCACAAATTTCAATTGTGGTATTAATTTTTTCATTATTTGTGATTTTTTTCAAATCATGTAATTAGTCCTTATTCTACTGGTTTTTCATTTGAAGGGCTAGAATTTTTTTTTAATGTGATTAACTTTTAGAATTTTCACTAGAATTTAAAACACTTTCAGAGAAATGTTGGCAGCCCCGGCCCATTTCCAGGCCAGGTCACTATGTACATGTGGACCAGACCGCATGAATAAATAGTCTATGCGAGTTTGCACACACAGATGAATATCTGCCCTGTGCATGCATGTATGTGCGTGTTCATGCCTGTCTGCATCTATGTGCATACTTTGTAATAGTCTGTTCATAATCATTAGGAGAGCGGCAAACCCTACAATGAGTTTACCCCATTGAGGCAATTATTCTAATAATTAAAATTTCAAGTAGCTGTTGTTCTCTTCCATTTTTGCATTCAGTTTTATTTTTTACAAGTAAATATGGTTTTGCATGCAACTGTCCATATGTTTTCGCATGCAAAGAGTATAGTTTTGAAAATTGTTTCTATAATGGTAGAAAATTGTTCATGGAAAAATGTTTTTATTAACAAAGATTATAAAAGCTTCCTAGCTTTTAGAACACACAGTACTTTTTATTCACTACCTCTGCCAAAGTTGAACTCTAATTGTATCCTCACCAGACTGTTTATATATTTTAATTGAATTATTTAGATTTTGGCAACCGGTTCTACAAATAGCCTTTGTTAGGCACTAAAACTGTCACTATATCAAATATCATTAAATTATGTAAAGGCGTTGAGTTAACTTACAAGATGATATTCCACTTGTAGCACAAAGAAGATTCACACATATGTATAAATACATATATTTCTCAACCTGGGCTGGAAGCTGCTGGAATACTAGGGAAGATCGGAAGAGCATGAAGGGATTAATGACAGTATATGAAGAAGGCATGTCAACACATTGGGAAGCCCCTCATCTTTGCAGCTGGGACCTCTGCTCCAGGGCACACTCCTCCCGGCACCTTGAGTGCTCACAGGTCCTTCTGAGCTACAGTGAGGCTACATTTCCAGTGTCGAGAACTGTGTGTTGTAGCTCACAAGAGTACTTGTGCTTTCGAAAAGTATTAAGCATAGATGAGAGTCCCTGGGTGGTACAAGTGCTTCCATGCTTAAAAGCGTGTAAATGTAAGTCTACCAGAGGTTCCTTAGAAGAAAGGCCTGGCTATTTAATTCTGAAAAATCAGTCACTGAAAAGCCTATAAAGCTTAATTCCACTTTGATGTATATGGCATTACCATAATTAGAATCAGCTGGATGGCAACCGACTGCAGGACAGAGGAGGTATAATGGATGATGACAGCATCAATACCAACTTCAAGTGGTAGAATTTAGGTAGTACTGAAATTAATTTAGGGACAGGTTGTAGTAACATGAAATTAAGAGGCAATGACGACTTCAAGGAGACCGCGATCCCATGACAACGTACTATGCTGCACTCGACACTCATCTATATCATTTGCTTCAGTTGAAGCATCTAGAAAATGATGGTACAAAGGGTGTCTGGAAGTGTAGGAATCGTATCAAGTAACTGCGTCGGAGTGTTGGAATAGTAGAAGAAACTGTGAAGTAATGTAGCCATGCTTAGAATGAGAAAGGTAGACTGCCTTGAGGCTCGCAGCTCCAAAATAAATGTAAGGGTAGCAAGCACTGCGCACTTTGGCAAACTGACATAGCCGAGGCAGAGTCTCTGTGAAAGGTTGATGCTGTTGCTAGGTGCCATAAAGTCACCCCATAGCAACCCTATGCGAAACAGTAAAACACTGCCTGTTTTGTGTGGGCCTCAAGGTTGTTTCCATGCTTGAGCCCATTGCAGCGACTGCATCAACCCAACTCACCAAAAGCCTTCCTCCTTCTCTCACCCTGTACTTTCCTGAGCATGATGTCCTTTCCCGAGGACTATTCTCTCCTGATAGCATGCTTAATGAATGTGACCCCAAGATTGCACATGCTCAATTCTAAGGAGTATACTGACTGTAATTCTTACAAGACAGGTCTGCTTGTTCTTCAGGAAGCCATGATACTTTCGCTATTCTTCACCAGCACAGTGATTCAAGTGTAACCATCATTCTTAAATCTTCATTTTTCCATGTCCGACTTTCACATGTTTATGAGCCAATTGAAAATCCCCGGGGCTTGGGGAAGGGGCACCTTAGTCCTTAGGGTGATATCCTTGTTCTTGAACACTTTCAAGAGGTCTTGGGCAGCAGATTTGCGCGATATAACTCATTGATCTCTTGACGGCTGCTTCCAAAAGCACTGAGAGTGGATCTGAGCAAGATGAAATCCTTGACAATGTCAAACTCACCTCTATTTCTCATGACGCTCTCTTTGGACCCGTTGTGAAAATTTTAGTTTTCTTTACATTGAGTTGTAACATATACAGGAAACTACAATCTATGACCTTCATCAGCAAGTGCTTTAGGTCCTCCTCACTTTCAGTAAACAAAGTTGTGTCATTTGCATATTACAGGCTGTTAATACGTCTTTCTCCAATTTTGATGCCACATTCTTCTTCATACAGTCTAACTTCTCAGATGATTTTATCAGGATATGGATCCATATGATAATATAATATAACCCTGACACCAACCATAAGGGCAAGCATGGTTAGAGGAGTATTTTATAGCCTAGAGGAGCTAATTTTGTGTCTTAAGTATAGTATGCACCTAAGAAGTTTAATTTGCATAGGATTTAAGGATATTTTCTATTTGAATTTAACAACCCATGGATATAAAAATTTCACTATAACCCCCAAATATTTGAATATTTAAAGACAAAAGGCAAGAATAAGTCATATGCCTCCTTTATAAAATAATGAGCAAAACTATATACCTCTATAACTTATTCGTAATTAATCTTACCCTGATCTGAGAAGTTGGAATTTCTATTATTACAGAGAACAAAACAGAAGAAGCACACCAGCCTATGCATCATGAGATATGGATGAGATCAGGTAACAGGCATCAGAAGACCCCAAAACAACCAAATAAACAAACAAAAACATATTGTTGAGAAAGTGGAGGGTCGGAGCAGAGAAGCAAAACTCATCTGTAGACAATAAAACATTCCCTCACTAAAGGATCACAAAGAAGGGATGAATCAAGCAGGGTGCAGTATAGCACTGATGAAACACACAATACTCCTCTGGTTCCTTGAGACTTCCTCACCCCCACTATCATGACCCCAGTCCTGCCTTTCACTGTGGGCTAGACGGGAGCATGTACACTGGTACAGATAAGAGCTCAGGACACACGAAATCCTGGTCAGAAAAATCCCTCAGGAACAGAAATGGGAGTTGGTACCAGGAGGGTAGGGGGAAGGTGGGGAAAGAAAGTGGTCAGTGTAAGATATAAAAATAATAATAATTTTTCATTTATCAAGGGGTCATGAGGGTGGGAGGGGGAACGGGAGGTAAAAAGGAGCTGATACCAAGGGCTTAAATAGAATATACATATAAATGTTTAGAAAATAATGATGGCAATATATGTTCAAATATGCTTGATACAATCGATGTATGGATTGTAATAAGAGCTGTAAGAGCCCCGAATAAAATGATCTTTAAAAAAGAAATATCCAGAGAGAAATGCCAGTCCTGTAGACAGAATTATTAATAGTTACCTCATGATGGTGGCAGAATAATTTGGAAAAGAATATAAATAATAGTTGTATAGCAAGAAGAGTATAATCAGTGGCACTGAGTTATACATGTAGAAGCTGTTGGAGAATGTCTTGTGTATATTTTTGCTACAATTATAAAACAATTACATGAATAACAATGAGTGCAAGGAAAAATAAAATGTTCTAGAATTTATAGTGTTGATGATTGTACAACTCTTCTTGGTATGACTGAATTATTGAATTGAATGACATGTGAATGGAATGTCAATAAAGCTGTTCTTAAAAAGACAAAAGAAAGAAAGAAAAGAAAAAATGAGGCTGTCTTCTCCTGTAAAGATTTGCAGCCCCAGAAACTCGACAGCGCAGTTCTACTCTGTCCTGTGGGATCACTAGGAGTCAGAATCGACTCGATGGCAATGGATTGGGACTTTGGTCCTGATTGAGATCTTCCATTCTTTTCCCTCTTATGACCAATTGCCACTCATTCTATAGATTTGCAACTTAAATACAGCTTTGTCCTCTGAAATGATTTTTGGTGATGGCATTATGTAATTTGCTTTTATGGCACTGATGTTTTGTGTGCGTGTGTGGAGACTCCAAGCTCTATCCGGTAAAAAAGACTGTCTACCTCTATAACTTTATTGTGATCTTTACTTATCGCTGTACAATTGTGCCTACCGGACCCACGAGGATGTGTTAGGGGCTGGCTTCCCCTGACAGTTTTATATATTGATAACTAGGAAAGTAAAGAATAAAACAATTCTTTTTCTTCCTGAAATTAAAAATTCAGGCAGTATAGGGTTAAGAAGGTCTATACCAGAACACTTAAGTAGAGCAAGCCCTGGCATTGCTACAACTTGGAAAGCTCTTCTCTGGCTCACAATTCTACTGATTGGGCTATTTGGCCACACTGATTGAATAGTTGTGGGAAAATATGTCAACCAGTTGTACAGTGCATGAATCTCTGAAAGCCATATCCATCATTTGTCATCCTATATGGTTTGGCACTCAATGACTCATAGAACCTAATTCTAAGGAGAAAAAAATAGGATACTCTGATAATTCCCTGAAATTGATACCAAACAACTCTTTCAATGATTTTTATATGTTATCCTTTCGTTGTTTTACACTGTCATTAATGCTGAAAAGTCCAAATAAATGCTAGGCTGTACCTATATAAGGATAGAAAAATAGATCTACGTACATATATTTATATGGTAAATATTAAGGTATTAGATGGACATTGGGCGTCTACTCAAGTACTCCCCCAATGCACGAAGATTTTATTCTAATAACCTGGCGTTCTGTGATGCTCACCTTCCCAGCACAATTGATGAAGACAAAGTGGGTGCATAAGCTGTGTTGAAGAAAGCTGATGGTGCCCGACTATCAAAAGATATAGCATCTGGGGTCTTAAAGGCTTGAAGATAAACAAACGGCCATCTAGCTGAGAAGCAACAAAATCTACATGGTAGAAGAACACCAGCCTGTGTGATCATGAGGTGTTAGTGGGATCAGGTATCAGGCATCAAAGACCAAATCAAAAATTCATATCAACGTGAATGAGGGGGAGTGCAGAGTAGACACCGAAAGCCCATCTGTTGACAACTGGACATCCTCTTACAGAAGGGTCTACAAGGAAGAGATGAGCCAGTCAGGGTGCAGTATAATTCATATGTATGATATTTCTCATTTCAACTAAGGTTTAGGATCCTGCATTTATTTTTATTCCTACATTCTAAGAACACATGGAAGTTGAAAAAGAAAGTCAATATTTTCTAAATTCAGTTGTTCTAGGAAGTTCGTAAATATCCTCCAGAAAACATTTTATAATATGCTTCTTTTGTCCTGCCCTTTAGATGTACAGCAACATTTTCAATTATGCCAAGACTGCTAGGTACTTACACTAATCTTCCGTTATCTCCAGGATTCCAACAGCTCACTCATGCTTAGCAGTCATTAGGTCCATTAAGTTTAATTGTAACCATGCTGTCTCTGCTTCACAGTAAGTGGGAAAGAAGAGCTACCACAGATTTAATATTCAGAAGGTCTGGTCTAAGCTGGCATTTTACTGGAATATTGTGTCCAAGTCCAGGCTTCAAAGATGAGAGAAAGGAGAATTTGGATAGAGTTCAATAATAAGGTCCTTATGGGAGACTTAGAATAGTCAATTCGGAAAATAAAATAAGAAACCATGTTTTTGTGTATTTTGGGCAGTCTACGGTATTTTCAATCTCTCCGTATAACAACAAAAACTAATACCACTTTCTATAATTTATTAAATCACATATAAAGATTTAGTGAATGTTGCTTGTCTTTATGTAGACTATGGAAAGATTATATATTTAGCTACCAGTATCAGAACCCTAGAGCAGAGGGGTTGGGGACGGGGAGCTTTAAAAAATACCTAACCTAAAGACTCACTTTCTTTTTTGTTGGTGTTGTTTTGTTGTTGTTTTTTTCCCCAAGAATGATATTTTAATTCTGTGATAAAAAATAATGTGACTTATGCATAATGTTTAAGAGACCAAAAATGCAAAACCTTATTGCTATACATCATGTTCAATTAATAAGATAAAATCTATTATGCATTCATTGAAATGAACATGAGGATGAGATTTCTCGTTCAGCGGTGCCTCCTGAGTACCTACTTATGCATAATTTCCCAGTCTTCCACAGAGATATTAATAATGGCACATTCAAAAAGGAGATTCACCAGGCCAGTAGAAATTAAGGCTGTCAGACTACCTAGTGCCAGAACCAGAGAGAAACTGAAAACAGCGATAAGAACGATGAGCAAAACTTTTCAAAGTTTACCCACCCATTAGCTCATGACAAAGAAAGCAGAAAAAAAACTCAATGGTAAACCTTGACAACTGTGTCTTATGCAGACATTCAGCGCTTGTTCTCAGACCTAGGGAAGCAGAGGATCCCATGAAGCTGCTCGAGTGCCTAGCCAACAGGACTTTCACATGAGGTTGTTTTAAGCTACTAGGTTTGCAGTAATGTATTTTGCAGTGGTAGACTGAAGACACAATTTCATGAAAAAAAGAAATACGCAGACCAGTTCACATTCCTGGGGCTTGCTCCATGTTCTATACTTCAGAGAAGAATGAATAATTCTGGGTTTTCAATACTAGGTTTGATCATTCTAAGTATTCACCAAAAAATTCCCGATTTTATGCTGAAATAATTCTTCATATACTTTCTTCAACTAAGGATTATTCGTTGACTTTTTAAAATATATGTTATCAGAAGAAACTGTTCCCTGGAAAAGGCATCCCGGTTGTTAAACTAAAGGGATAGTGGAAATGAGGAAGGTCCTGGACAAGACGGATTGACTTGGTGGCTGCAACAAGGGGCTCAAACATAGGGGTAGCTGTGAGGAGGGCAGGGGACCAGGCAGCACTTCATTCCGTTGCACACAGGGTTATACTGGGTCATACCTGACTCAATGGCATCTAAAAGCAAAGAGCATTTGAAATGTAAGTAACCCTCTAAATAAAGATATAAGAACCAAACGTGTTGACTACAGATAACACAAGCACTAAAAACAATGATGCTAGCTAGACCACACAGCTACAGAAAGCTATTCAAAAAGGAAGCCTTGTTCAGAAGAGCAAATGAAAATATAGGGGGGAAAGCTGTTTCCTATAAGACTGTCTAGTTGGCCACCCCAGACTGCATGTGAGTGAAGATGGATGCATGCTAGATGCCTGCCTCCACCCACATGTCAGATCTCAGGGGTTTTTCCTGCTGTCAACATTAGCTTGTTCCTGGATATGTACCAAACAGATGCCTAACGGTCTGTCTAACGAATCCATCTACGTGTTTAGATCAACACTGGCAAACAAGAAAGAAAAGAATTTATGTGTGGAAATATCTTTATATTCTATTTCTCTTGTAGCAAATATAAAAAGAATTCATACATCTGTCTAGATCTACAATTAATCCACTCATTCACATATGCTTTATAATTGACTATTTCTACAAACTCCTGAAAAGGGGAGAGGTGGAGTTGTATCTAATTCACTTAGCAATGATTGCAACTCAGTGATTTCATCAGAGGAATTGGAAAGATTTGTTAATTATGTCTCTATAATAGGGAATCCAATTATCTCTGCTTAATTGACACTAAAGAAAGATTTTTCAGGGATTTGAATTTTAAACTGAATTAACAACAGGTGATTCATGGGATATTCATTTTGTCAGCTAGACAACAGAGAGGAATTGGAGGAATTTATTTAGTTATCATTCATCATAACTATGTCATTAGCTATACATAGCAGCATGTAATTTTGGGGTCAAATATTGTATGAGATCATTATTGTTAAAAGTCAAGAAAAGGTTCTCACGCTAAAAGACACCTTCCCTGATGGTTATCAGAGGTGGGGAGAACGAGAAGGAAAATCACTGGCTAGAGGGTAGACATGTGTTCCCTTGGGGAACTCAATTTAGTACCGGAAGTAGTTTGGCAAAAATGTATGGCCACAGAAGAAGACAGTAGGAGGGGAGCAAGAATGAAAGGCTGTTATATACAGGATCCTGCCATAATGGTGATTCACAAGTAGATGCACGGCTGAACACGTAGGCATGTACCATGATTATGTGTAGGTTTGACAGAGGAAATTTCTACGTGAGTATGTACGTTTGCTGCAACTAATGTAGTGATTGTGGTGGGGCTTATGTGGGGCAAACTTAGGAAACATCTCAGCCACAGCTAATCACTTGAGACACGGAATGGCTGGGCCTGGACACAGGAATTGCGTCACGGGGAACACCAAGGTCACTGAAACAGCACAGACCACAAAGTCAAAGACAATGTACATTCTACTTGCGTGAGTAGCGAGTGGGATCTTAAAAGTTCAGGAGAAGCCATCTAAAAGCACTACCCTTAGTCTCCTCTTGTCCAGGGGAAAGAAGAGTGATGAAAATTGAAGACACATGTAAACAACAAGTACAATGGATCATGCCAATGTCAGTCCCCATGAGCCGGAGACCAGAAGAACTAGATGGTACCTGGCTACCACAACCAACTGCTCTGAAAGGGTTCACATTAGAAGGTTCTGAATGAAGTGGGAGAGTAACATGAAACAAAATCCAAAATCCTAAAAAAGGCCACGTTTGCTAGCCACATAGAAATTGATAGAACCTTTGACCCAATGAAGCGTAGTCACACTCTATGTCTGGAATGGAACTCAGCCCTGTGGCTCAATTTTCCGTCAAACAATAGACAGGTCTACAAAGGGAACAGCAACACTAGGGAAGTATAGACACTTTAGAATAATCAACCACTTAAGATCGAAAGGGCAGCTTTTACCAAAGGCAAAATTCAGACAGATTAGGAAAAGAAGGTGCATCCAAAGCAAGAAACGGAGGAAGCAAAGTAAGTGAGGTTCCATTGAGAGGATTACAATCAATGAAATGACACAAAATATATATGAGCTGCTGGATATAACACTGACGATATGCTCTGCCACCCTCCACCAAATTCACCATAAAATTTCTTTAAAGGTGGCTGAATAACTATTTGGTGCTTAAAAGGTAAATTGAATATTGAAATGCATTTTAAGAGCTTATAGTCATAGATGGAGGCTTTACATTTTGATATTTTTGTTAAATAAAGGTTTCTGATTTTGTAGCAACAATAGGAATAAAAGAGCATATCCGTTCTGAAGGTTAGGAGAGCAATGGCTTAAGAAATGGCATTTAATACATATATTTTATTGTCATAATTTTTGGTTGATTTCAGTTCAGTTTGAAAGAAGATATGTTCAAGTAGCATTATTGAGAGCAAACAAAATTACTGAGTTGTACAGAAATATTTAGTACTGGTGAAATTCTGTTCATCACTTTATAATATGTCTACACTCTTAAATATAACATGCAAAGGTAATATTCAAAAGCATAGCCACTATTGACATTTAAATGTGATGTTGAATGTTGCAAGTTTAAAGTATGCTCACTTTAACCTTTTGATCACTACAATTGCCCTGTGAGACACGTAGATTGCCCATTATTGTCTCTAATCGATGAGAAAATGACCACCGCTGAAAAAAAGGCCAGGTTTGGCCTGTGTTGTCTTGTTATTATTTGTTTGGTTGCTGTGTTCATAGAGTCCCTCCCTCAATAATCATAGCCATAAATCCTTTTTACGGGACACGCTATCACACTGATATAAGTGCTACATGCAGGTAAGAGCAGATCAGTCCCTTGTGAGCTTCTATTTTTCACAGGAGGCTACAAGGAGACGAGTTGCTAACATGACGTAATTCTGGTGAGAAGCTGTTTGCATCTAAGTTCTCTCCAATTGTGCTGAAAAATAAGAAGATGGCACCAATTCTGGGAATAGCTCAATGCCATCAACTGATTGGCAAGTCTGGTATGAAGAAGACTTGATTTCCAGGGATATTTAAATAGAATGAAACACAATTTTTAATCTACCAAACTATATGGATTAGACAAAGGGTCTATTTAATGTTAGGGCTTGCTTGTCTCCAGAACCAGGACGTCTCATTACATTTGCAGCCCTTACTCTGCCAGTCCAAGAAAACTTTCAGTGCTGGTGCGGTGCCATAGATAATGGGGGGTGCTTTGGAATTATAATTATCTGAGTTTCTCTTTGCGTCTGCCATTTGTAGGAGAATATGTTAGTAAAGGTCACTTCAACTCACTGAGAAACGTTTCATCAATTGTCAAGTGCACATATTTGAGATCAAGAAACAGTAGCTACGATTTTCTATTTCAAAGGAAAGCCACAAAGGTCACTGACACGGCTTCACTACTTAAACACAGTAACCATGGCCGCAAGTCTCTGAAAGGTGCTCCTGGTAGCTTAAAAGGGCACGCCCAGGCACCAAGAAATCGAAGTTGGCCAGTCTCTTCAGGACTAGCCTCAGGAGCTGAGTGTCAGGACATTGTGGAAGGTCTGCACTGTGAGCACGCAGGGGTGAAATTACAAGCTTCTCTCCAAACTGACACAATTTAATTGCTGTGATTCCTTAGTAGGCAGAAGAATATATTTGAACCTGAGTCTAAAAAATTACCAAGCCACACTCTCTGCCACTGAGTTGCTCCCTATCATAGGGCCCCTGGCGTCACGTCTCTGGCTATAAATCTTTCCAGAAGCTGTCTCGCCTCTCTCCAGAGGAGCGACACTTACCTGCCTGCACCACCATGGCTTCTTTTAAAATAATTATATTTGAATATTTAAAATGTAGAGTCAAATGATCATTCTTTGTTTTCAACAGGGACTAATCAGCTTGCATCATTCCCAGCAGCTGCCCTTGCCCTGTATTTGGACACCGTAATCAATAGTCTATAAAGACCTGACTTTGCCTTCATATGCTCACTTCATTCACTTTAAGTGAAACTGCATTTAAGATCAGGCATCAACAAGCGTGTTGTTAAAACTGAGTGTTGGTCAGGAATCTTGGAGCGTGTCATGGACTGCCAGAACCAAGTATAGCCAAAGCTGCTCCTGAGCCATGATGATTGATGTGCCACTCGATCTCACATGCTTAGGCCATGTTATCAAGCGAGACCAGTTCTTGATGAAGGCCATCCCCCCGGGCAGAGAGAACGGGGATGACTTTCAACAAGAGGCATTGACACGGTGACTGAATACTGAACTCAGCGAAACAATTGCTGAGGAGCTCTAGAGACTAGGCAGGGTTTCTTTCTGCTGCGTGGAGGGGGCGCTATAAGTCAGAATCAACTTAACAACACTTAGCACCAACAATAACAAGCAAAAGCCAAGAAATATTTTGCCCGGAAATTTTAAAAATATATGACCACTCTAACATGTACTTTAGATATTTAATGGTTTCACTACTGAGACTCTTTTTTGTTCTCTTTATTGTTCATACCTGGGGAAAAATTCCAACTCCAAGGTCGGCCTGCTTACAAGTTAATGTCGTGACCTTTGCCATCCTACTTGTATTTCAGTAAGTAAAGAATGTCTGTGTATTAGGGAGCGCTCACAGTCCTTTAGCAAGAATAACAATGCAGCTCTACTTTTTACAGGAAATGGGGGGGAAAAAACCTCAACAAATGGATGCAACCCTTTGAAATGGCTCTCAAAGGGCAATGCTGAAAATTGATCTGATCGCTTGTCAATTGCATTATACAGCGATGACGTCATCACCAACGCTGTAGCCAAACTGGCTCACTGCCCAACCATGACCACTTTTCATAAATATAAAACCTAGTCTGTGAAGGTATAAGCATCTACTACTGTAATTAAGGCTTTGAACCCTAATTAAACAACGTTCTACCAGTCTCATTAAGAAACACGGGACGGACAGGATTCCATACGAACACCCGAGAACACGACAGCCAAAGCTAACAAAACGTTTCACGGCGTATCATCGCCTGGGCGTCACTGTACAGAAAAAGCAGGCTTGCGGTGAAACGGCCCCTACAACATTTCTCTTTTGTTTTGCTCATGATCCAGCCTGTCGATGGGCTTGTTGGATTCCTGCTCACTGAAATCCTGATCTGAAACCTCTTGGCAATGACACGCTCTTTGATGCGCGTAAGCCAATTCTGTGCCATCCGATCACAACAGAGGGCTGCTTTACCTGGGGTGTTATGTTCATTGAGAATCACAAGGGATGCCGGTGTGGGTCTTCTTTTCCTGATCTGTGAACAACAAAGGCCCAGGGAACGTCAGTGAGAATCTCATTTCTTCCGGCTACTCCAATCAAAACCAAAGTCTCTGTCACTGAGGGATGTCAGATTAAAGCTACTCTACAAGACACAGTAAAATTGCCTCTGTGAGTTTCTGAGACAGTAACCCTTTAGGAGTAGAAAGCCCTGTCGTTGTCTCCTGGGTTACCCTTCAGGTTGCAAACTGGCCCTCTCCAAATATTTCCCCAGCATATAACTGCAGACATCTGAAAGGTACACAGTAGGTGTTCATGAATTTTGAAATAATAGACATACTGGTAGTAAAACTATCAAGCATGAGTCTTTCCCCCAACTCTTCACCCTCCACTTAAAAAAAACAAAAACCTAATGATATATTTATACAACAAATAGATAGCTGAGCAGTGCAACTAAAGATAAGGGGAGGCCTTGCTAATTTAAAGGTCTCTCATCATTCAGGAGATGTTTTTCTTATCCACCACTTTTATTTTTAAACATGGTTAGAGAAGTTTGGAGAATTCAAATTTTTAGCTGTTACTATTATTAAAGTTAACAGAACCAAATTTAAATTTACATTAGCTTTTAAATTTTTATAATATAATATCTAAACAAGTGAGAAAATTGGAAATGCATCTGCATCTTTTGAGATGCATAATTCACTTAAAACTAAGAAGTTTAGTGTTTCTGTATGTGTTTCTCATTTTGAGTTACAGCAAAAATACCATGATTCAAATCTTGAATACATCCTGGATTCTTTGAATATATTTGTTCATAAGACCCTAAAATATAAGTGAATAGAGTAAATGACCACAATTTACCAGAGCATCTGCCAGAATAGAATCAATGCCTCATTCCGGACAGTTACATATTCAGGATGGTGTTTCTATGGTCTGATGTGAATCTACTCTAGTTTATCAAAACATTCTAGAAAGTAATGAGTCTTAGATGCAGTGGTTATATTTTTGGCCTTTTACAAAATATTTTAAAACACAAGCAGTGATCATTTGAGTTTTAAGAAATTAATGAATTAAGTTGTAAATTTGTTTCCATTTGCCTTCCCACAATTCCTCTTCCCACAAATGGTCTTTCAAAGTGGTATCATTGCATCAGGAGTCTAAATAAATCTCAACATAAAAGGTGATGCAGATATAAATCAATATCACATTCTTTCTATAGCTGTACAGCAAAAGAGAAAGGTATAGGTATATAGCCATGGAAAATAGTTCAGCAAATAATAAAATATCATTGATAATTTTTAATTAAATTGTTCTAAAATTCCAAATATGCCTATAAAACCAATATTATATATACAGAAAATGTATGAGTGCTTTGTATATGTACTTTTAAAAATTTAAATAAAATATTAAGTAATTGTATGATATAGAATCATTCTAGCTTGTAACATATTTGTTGTAAAATCATTTTTTTATTCTACAACAGCTAAATAAAAGATGGCTAATGTTTTTTAAGTTGTTCTAAAAGCTGTGCTTGTTATTTTAATAACTGAAAACATTTTTAAAATCAAATCCAAATTGAGAATATAATCACTCATATTGGGTATGATTTTATCTCAAAGGAAGGGTAATCTTTTAGTATTTAATTTCGCCAATGGAATCAAACACAAGGATGTAGAGAAACCAGTCTATTTGTCATACACTAATCCTCAAAGGCGCGAGTTCGGCACACTCAAGAGGTAGCGACCTCTCTATCCACAAAAGAACGCATGCGGAATTAATTTCACCCTCGGAGCCCTGGTGCCAGCTCCCTTTCCTTACCTGCTCGGCGGCTTCGGGCGCGATCTGACTCTGGAATAAAGGCACCGCGAATTGTATCTTTTTGGGGCTGTTGGGCTCCATGTTGTCGACGAGAACCACTAGAAGACAAGACGGGCTCAGGAAGATCACTGCCAGTGTCGGGGTGTTTCCTCGGGTGCCCCCCACCAAGCCGCACAGAGTGAGTGCTGCGCACTAAACAGCTGAAATTCCAGAGGAAGCGAGAGAAGATGCGGAGGTGTGACCAACTCCCTTCTTCCACATCCACAGCGATGCCTGGCTTGCCTGGTTCCCCACCAGCCCCGTGGATCCTCTCAGTACCATACGGAAAGGAACAATAAGCTAATTGTGTGCCTCTTCACGAATACACATGCCAGGCAGTCACTCAGCAGCTAATTGAAAATGCAATGCTAGCCCTGAACGACCCACTGCCCTGGGATTTGAGAGAAACGCTCTAGCCACTGTACATTACTAACCGGCTGCTCCAAAGTGCAACGTAAGCTCCCTCTGAGGACTGCAGGGATGGGCCATTTATTATTGATGCACAGAAAGCAGGAAGCTCTGAGAGGTGGGGGCAGGGGCGGGGTAGGGAATCATTGCATTTCTCTTGTAGCAATGTGTAAGTAAGTCCGACACATTTGCTGTTGCATATTCAGCCACCAGATAGCTGAATGGCCACGGAGGGTAGGCCACAACCAAGAATATCCTTTATATTTATGCGGCAAGAGCTAGTTACATTCGACCAGGAGGCAGCGCATCTGCAGTGGGGCAAGGGCAGCGCGGCCCCAGGGCTCAGCAGACCTCAGCTCAAGTTCTAGCCCTGCCATTAGCGTGCTCTGTGAGTTCAAGAAAATCACAGGCTGTGTCGGGGACCCCTGTCTTCATCAGGGAAGAAAATGAGGGGTTTGGATCCAATGACCTTTCGGCACCCAGCCGGTTCCAACATTCTATAGTTGTCGTGCGGTTTTCATTAGAGTGGAAAATATTGGACAGCTAAATTTAGCAAGCAGCTTGGAAATCATGGCTGCTGCAGTGACCTCTATTTTATTTCCTGGTGGAATCGGCTAGAACCTCAGACTTGCATGACCAGAGAAATGACTAGAAAACCTGAGTGGGAACCTAACGGTAACCATGGTGGTCTGCTGTCCACAGGGGGCACCTATGCAAGCAGAAGCACTTGAGAAAAAGCATGAAAGGGTAATTCCAGAATGATGGAGGATGATGGCACATGGGTTTTTCATACGGGTTCTCCACACTCATTAATACCGAAGAGTAGACAGGTAGAATAGCCAAACTGCCTTTATGCTTTCAGTGAGGTTTGCAAAGGAAACCTAGAAATGAAGCTACGTTAATGGAGAAGCAACTAGGGGGTGACCAATGTTCTAGGAAGTTCCTCTGTGCTACAGATGATTTGCTCTAAGCTATTAACCTAAAGGTTGGTGACTCAAACCCATCCAGCATGGCCTCAAAAGAGCGCAGCCGAATGCTCTGCTCCCCTAAGTATTTGCTGTTGTTAGTTGTCCGTCAGTCAGTTCTAACTCATAGCGACCCCGTGGGTGCAAAGCAGGACTGTGCAATAGAGGATTTTCAAGGCTTAACTTTTGGGAAACAGGTCACCAGGCCTGTCTTGTAAGGTGCGTCTGAGTGAATTTGACCTGTCAACTGTCCACCTAGTAGTAGTAGGCTTAGCCATTTGCTGCCCAGGGACTCTCCATATGGGTTATATGACAAAGCCAAACTCCCTGCCCTACAGTCAATTGACTCATAATGTCCCTGTAGGACAGGGCAGAACTGCCCCTGTGGTTTCTGCCATTGTAACTCCGCTCCTCTGGAGTAGCTGATGGGTTTGCATTGCCAACCCCGGAGTCAGCGGTACAATGCAGAACCCGTGGTGGCATCAGGGCTTCTTAGAAGGGGGATGGTTCCATTAAATAGTGTTAACTGTTGTGAAGTGTCACCCAGTTGGTTCCAACCCATAGTGACCCTATGCACAAGAGAAGGAGACACTGCCCAGGCCTGCACGACCCTGCAATTGTTCCCATTCCTGAGCCCGTTTTTGCCGTCACTACATCAATCTATGTCACTGAGTTGCCTTCCTCTTTTTTGCTCTGGGTCTCTGAATAGAAAACCTGGTCTTTCTCCTGTGGAGGGGCTGGTTGTTTCAAACTGTTGACCTTGTAGTTAGCAGCTCAACTCGCAACCACTAGGCCACCAGGCCCAGGACCAGGTCTACTCTGCAACACACGGTGTTATCATGAGTTGGAATCACCTGGATGACAATTGATTTGTTTGTTTCTTTTAGTCACTTACCTACTTATTTACTGTTGCTGGCATTTACAAAGGAAACTTGTCTTTTTCTTCTCCTTTTTAAAAATTCTGATCCCTTACCAAGAACCCATCTTAATGATTTAAGTAGGTGATGTTCTGTTGAAAGAATATAAAAATACTATGCATTATTCAAGTGGTGATCTATAGCCACTAGGGAGCAAGAGCAGATGAAGCTGTGTCTGGGAAAGCACTCTCGGAAGGGAACAGTGCTGACCAGCCAGAAGCCTTGTGATTTCATCCTCCCGGTGTCAGGGTTTATCCTTCCAACCATGAAGGGAAATGTCTAAATTATAATGATTGAGGTATGCAAGAGTTCATAAAATTTCCCCAGGAAGAATATCTGAATTAATATCATTCATGAGGCTATGTCTATAAATAATTCCTCAAAGTATGCAAAAGCTGCATGAAAAAAAATTTTAGTAAGCAATTAATCCAAAATTTTCATTTAGTCTATTGACAAAGAGGATGGGGTTGATAACCTTGAGTCACAGCTATGGCTGGCTCCTGGGTATGCTTACGAATTTCGGCAGCCACAGGACACGCTTCCCAGGAGGCTCAGGTGTGTTTATTCCAAAAATGCTCCTTACAACGTTGGCACATGATAGCTACTCAGTGAGAGATAGTTGTTCATTTTCTTTCAAGTAGATTATCAAAAAGATGAGTGAAGCATATTTGTGACTTAAATGACTAACAAGCTCACATTTCTGTATACATTTTATATCAGGTAGGACAATGGGTGAATTTTCATGTATTTGTTATGGTGAACATAATAATGAAAAGATACTCAGTGACTAACTGTTCTACTTTGAATTATTTGACCAGAAAGGCATCAGAAAGGGAATCCTAAAATGCTTTATATGTCTTGCTCTTCAAAGGCCAACCCCCGTGTGTCCTTCAGGACACAGGCAAGAGGCACAGCTTCTGGAAGTACCTATAGACATATTTCTACGTGTGTTGGGTTTAGACCACCTCACCTGTGTTCTCATAGTCCCTATCCGACCTCGACTGAGTGCAAGAACTGCCTGTCTGTCGGCAATTCCCAGCACCTCTCACTGGCACACAAGACGGCGTACACTAGAATCTACTAGAATCTGCTCCATGTCATATTCCATGCTACAGCACTAGGCACTATAAGTCACTAAAAGACAGGTTGGTTTAGAAGATATTGGAGGTTCCTTCAAGAGAAACTGTTCTTCCAAGAAGCTTTTAAAATGCAACTCAAATTTGTAAAGAAAATACAAAAGTATTATAGGACGTTTATAGGAAAGAGGAACAAAACCGCATCAACTCCAAGCTCACCCCCATTGAGTCCATTCTGACTCAGAGAGAGCCGGTTCTACTACAGGACAGAGCAGAACTGCCCCTGTGAGGGCCTAAGGCTGTAAATCTTCATGGGAGCAGACAGTCTTGTCTTCCTCACATGGAGCGGCTGATGGGTTTGAATTGCCAACCTTGGAGTTCGCAGCTCAATATACAATCCACTACGCCATCTGGGCTTTTGGAAGGGTTATAGTTATATTAAATAGTGTTGTTTGTTGTTAAGTGCCATTGGGTTGGTTCCAACTCATAGTGACCCTATGCACAAGAGCGCAGAACCCTGCCCGGTCCTGGACCATCCCACAATTGTTCCTGTACCTGAGCCTATTATAGCAGCCACTGTGTCAATCCCTCTCATTTGGGCCTGCCATTTATTTCACTGCCCCTCCACTTTACCGAGTATGATGTCTTTTTCCACAACATGTCCAAAGTATGTAAGACGAAGTCTTGCCATCCTTGCGTCTAAGGAGCACTCTAGTCATACTTCTTCCATTATAGATCAACTAAATACTAGGTGTGGGTTTTCTCCTAAAAGGATAATAACAATAATAGCTAACCCTTATATGAAATTTGCTATGTGCCAGGAAATATTCTAAGGGTTTTTACCTATATAGGTTAATTTAGTCCCAACCCTTTGAGGTAGATATTAATACCATACTATTCTCTAATTAAAACAAGAAAACTGAGAATCGGTTTAAATAACCTGCCCCAAATTACCCAGTTAACTTGTGACAAAGCTGAGATTCAAGCACAGCCAGTCTTATCTAGAGTCTGGGCTCTGGATCATGATGTCCTACTAAAATAAAAGGCTCTGTAGAGAGGTCTAAGAACCCCTAGGGCAGTGGTTCTCAACCTTCCTAATGCTGCAATCCTTTCAGACAGGTCTTCATGTTTTGATGATCCCCCACCATAAAATTATTTTTGTTGCTACTTCATAACTGTAATTTTTCTACTGCTATGAATCATAATGCAAATATTTGATATGCAGGATGTATTTTCATTGTTACAAATTTAACATAATTAAAACAGTGATTGATCACAAAAATATGTAATTATATCTTGTGAAATATGTATTTCTAATGAAAAATAAATGAAGTTTTGTATTGAAGCATGGTGTAGCATGGGTAACAGTCTTGATATAACGACAGTAAACTGCAGGGCCACATTTTGCGACAGTATGCGCACCCGTAAAAACCCTTCAGTGCTAAGATTGAGATAGAGGAGCGGTGTCTCAGTTCCTAAGACCATCGGAAATATGTGTTTTCCAGTGGTCTTAGGCGACCCCTGTAAGAAGAGTGGTTTGACCTCCAAAGGGATCCCTGCCCTGTTGGCATACTGAGCTACAAATTGAGCTGTTGGCACAAAGTAAGTGGTTCAAACCTACCAATGGCTGCTTGTGAGCAAGATGAAGCTGTCTACTTCCTATGAGGACTTAAGTCTCGGAAATCCATGAGAGAAGTTCTACTCTATCTTATAGGGTCCATTTGGGTCAGAATCAATTTGTTGGCAGTAGATTTTTATTTTATAGAGAAGTCTACACAAGCCACCAAAATTTTTATAGCAGTAAAATGTCTAGCCACAGGGATTAAATAGTAAAAGACCTTAGGACAAGAGTAAGGCATTGACTTCCTCTGGTTCACAGGCATTTTTTACTTTGCTTACAGTGTGTGTTTGTTATTGGTATTGTTAGTGCTGTCAAAATAGCGCTAACTCATCATACCCTGTGCATAATAGCACAAAACCTTACCCAGTCCTGCCCCACTGCCCCAATCATTGTGTTTGAATCCACTGTAGCAGCCACTACATCCATGCATCTTGTCCAGGGACTTCCTTTTGATACTGCCCCTCTTCCTTCCCAAGCATGATATCCAGAGACTAGCTCTGTGGATAACATTTCCGAAGTGGGTTATCACCATCTCCACTTTCTGGCCGCACTTCTTTGAAGACAGATTTATTAGGTCTTCTGGAAATGCAATATTCTTCACCAGCACCATAATTCAAATGTGTCAGCTCTTCTTCAGTCTTCCTGATTCAATGTCCAACTTTCACATGCTTATGAGGTGACTGAAAAGGCCATGCCTTGGGTTAGGTGAGCCCTCGTTCTCAGTGTAACATCATTGCTTTTCAACCCTCTAAAGAGGTCTTGTCCAGCCGATTTGCCCAGGTTGCTGCATTGGCTGATTTCTTGACTTTTGCCCCCATGGACATTGATTGTGATGAAATCATTGTCCACGTCAGTCTTTTCTTGGTTTGTCGTGATGTTATTTATTGGTTCAGTCTTGAGGATATTTGTTTTCTTTACATTGAGTTGCAATGTTCTCCAAACTCAAGGCTTTGCATTTTCTCATGGTGGATTCTTTTCATCATTGAAATTCTATTTTAAAGTTGGGGTAAAAATTATGTCCATATTTATGATATATATTTTAAAAATAGTTACTATGTAAATATAGCTCTACAAGATACTTTAAAACACATAGAAATGGTGGATATAAAGAGAAAGAGCTCCTCGTGGAAAAACTGGTGTAGCAACGCTGAACCCTTATGCCCACAAGATCATAAATAATCACATTGGTACAAAACCACCCTCTTTAACCAACATAGTAATTTCCACATTGCCACAGCTCCATTATCTCCATCACGGAGTGTGCATTGGCATCCACTCACAACTAGCTTCTCTCAATGCACGAGCTAGAGAAAGCCAGGCACAAACTCATTGTATACCATGATACAAAACGTGCAATATGTTGTGAAGGCAATGAATAAAACTCCAAACTAAATTCTACACACACTACCATCTAGTTGATGCTGACTCTCATTGACCCTATAGGACAAGGTAGAACTGCCCTTGTGGGTTTCTTTACAGGAGTAGAAAAGCTTGCCTTTCTCCCATGGAGTGACCAGTTATTCCAGACTGCTGACTTGGTGGTTAGCCTTCCAATGTGTAAACAATAGGTCACCCGGGCTCCTGTGAGAAGAAATGGAGAGATTTAAACCAGAGTGTCTTTTTGGTTTTATAATAGTCATAGTGGTGCCTAAAGAGAGGACGTACTGGAAAAAGTCAAAACAAGAGGCAAGAATAGTTGAAGAAATTACAATAGACTACTCAAGCAATGGCAAGGATGGATAGAGAAAGGTGGAGAGGGTATAGGTATTCAATAACTGTTGGATGGCAATAAGGGAAGAAGTATTGATGAATCCAAAACTTAAGAATGCACAACTCTGTACAGGGCATTAGCTCACTCACCAAGAGATAGTGTGAGGACAATAAGATATAGATTTTAAAAATAATTATTCTAGACTTATGTTAGTGCCAGGGAATCATCCAGATGAAATGCTCTTTGCATTTTCTCATCACTGGAAGTGCTAAAAAGTAAAGGTAAAGATTACAGGTATAATATAAAGTTAATATTTTGCAGAGACAGCTGCAACAACATCTCCCATTCCTCATGTTCTTCAGCAATGTTACGTTACTACACTCCATGATGAGGTGACATCCAGTTACTTCCCCTGGATTCTGAGTCAGTTCTCACCACTTGTATGTACCTAGAAACATACAGTAGACATGACACTACATGACTACTGAAGCTGTGAATCAGTCATAGCGATCACACCATTACTGCTGGCTTTCCTTTTAACTCTTCATCTATAGCCCCTCAACCCGTGAATGCTTCTTCTCAGTAACAAGCTACCAAACGGCGAGCAGTCAAAGACACCATCAAATGGGAGAAATTAGGAAAGTATTCTGGGCCATGGCTCCGCCCAAGTCTCACCACCGATTGTCTCTGCTGCAGTTACTACTCAGCCTTCCTGAATAGAGGAGCGTTTTCATGGAAGGCATTGGGTGTGCTGCTTCTTATAATAACATCCTAGCAAATAAATGAACACATAACTTGTTTATAAAGTTTTTCTTATGAAGAAGCTGTGATGGTATGGTGGGATAGGATCATGTGATGAGGGGATTTATATCCTCCTATGATTGAGGTCTGACCCAATCTTGATAGTCATCAAAAGGGCAGTGGACCTTGAAAGCCCTTTCTTTCACTGTACAGGCGATTTCTAAAAGCATTTCGTATACTACTTTTCTTGAGAGACTATTTTAAGGAACAATTAAAGAAGACAGAAAAACACCGCACTCATAGCATACTGAAGCACTTTAAAGTCTATACAAACTTTTAAAGGGAACTCGGGAAGAGCTTACAGAAGCTTCGGGAGACGTGAGAAGCTGCAGCCACTGGCCTATTCTGATCATTCTTACTTAACATTCTCAGGTTAGGGATTTCCAGCTCAAAAACCACCCTCTGCAGATGCCCATCTCCCATCTCATCGCTTCACGCTTGCACATGACAAGCCTAGACACACGATAAATTCTGAGTTTCCCAAGTAGCCTTTTGTGTAAGACTGACATTGAGGTGATTTTAAAAACCGAATGAACTATTATCGAGTCAGTGCTGACTCATAGCAACCTTTTGGAGCAGAGCAGAACTGTGCCGTGGAATTTAAAGGTTTTAAATCCTTACATGCATGGTTTAAAAATCAGGAAATGTGTACATCAGGGTTGCAGCCTCGCTGCATAGTCTATCTGTGTGCTGAGAAAATAATCAAAGAAGTTGGATTATATGAAGAACAGCATGGTACCAGATCTGGAAGATGGCTTAGTTGCAACCTGTGATAGGCAGATAACACCCCTTTGTTTGCTGAATATGAGGAGGACTTGAAGCACCTGCTGATGAAAATCAACGACTGCAGCTTTTAGTGTGGATGGAAACTCAGCATGAAGGACACCAAAATCTTCAGAATGGGAACAATAGGTAACACCATGGTCCACAGAGAAAAGAGTAAAGTTGTCAAGGATCCATCTTGCTTGGATCCACAATGGATGCTCATGGGAGCAGCAGACAAGAGATCAAAGGATGCAATGCATCAGGTAAATCTGCTGCGCAAAGCCTCTTCAAAGTGTTGAACATTAAAGATGTGACTTTGAAGACTAAGGTGTGCCCAACCTAAGCAATGATATTTTCAATCACCTCATATCCATGTGGAAGTTGAACATGGAATAAGGAAGACTGAAGAAGAATTGATGCATTAAAATTGTGGTGCTGGTGACGAATATTGAAAGTACCATGGACTGCTAAAAGGACAAACAAATCCATCTTGGAAGATGTACAGCCAGAGTGCTCCATCAAGGCAAACATGGCTCGACTTCATCTCACACTCTTTGGGCATATGGTTAAGAGAGACCAGTGCCCGGAGAAGGACATCATAGTGGTAAAGTAGAGGGGCAGTGAAAAGACGGAAGAGCTTTGACAAGCTGGATTGACACAGGGGCTGCATCAATGAACTCAAACATCAAAAGGCCTGTGAGGCCTGCCCAGGACGAGGCAGTTTCTCATTCTGTTGTCCATAGGGCTGCTAGGCGTTGGGACCTATTCACCATCACCGAAAACAACAACATAAATTCTTACCGAAAGAGGCTGCCTCTTTCGTTCTGCCCCAATGTGGCTGATGTGTTTGAACTGCCAAACTGTGAGTAGCAGCCCAAGGCCTACCTCATTATGCCACACTGATTCCTTGATATGTTTTAGATTCACCTTCATTCCAGGAAAATCCCATCTCCGAGTAGGACACCAATCTTCTCCATTTACAATTTGTGACAAGAGTAGATCTGAGCTCTGTGGTGAGGTTAAAAACATTTTTTCCCTTGCTATTTTGTTTTCTGCAAAATATTTTAACACTGTCTTCTGCTCTACTGGTGTGCATTGGTAAATATGTTCTATAGAATTCAAACTGACATTCAAGTCACACTGAGACCAATATCAAGTAAGAAAGAGAGCTGCATTTTCCTGTATACTATTTTAATTAATAATTATTTCTTGAATCTCTGAGAGAACAGGATAGATGGTGCAAACTTGATTTAAATATAACTCGTGATAGTTGTTTCAGTTTTCTTATTTTCTTTTCTTGATTTTTTTTATCTTAAAGTTCTTTGTCTCTTTCTCTCTCTCTGTCTGTCTAACTGGTTTAAGCCTCATCTTTTATCCCTAAATATCGCCTTGGGAAAATTCTAATACTTAGGGAAATTTTTAAAAGGCAAGATACAGGGAAGAAAAGACACGAGAGGCGTGTCTGTTTGTCAGTTTACTAGTCAATCCCAGAAATAGAAAGTTGGTGCTAAAACCAATTGACTTGAAAAGCTTCACAAACAATATTTTTAAGAAAATAAAAAGTAAATTTGAACTAAATATGCTTGAATTGATAGTCTCCTATAATATACATGTCATTATATAATGATCGCATATATTGTCTATTATTATTGAATATGTTTTTACTTTCTCAAAAAATGAGTAAATGTCTTTAGAACGTGTGTTTGGAGTGAAGCTAATTGGATTTTATATTCACAGTGTCAAAGTCTATTTGACCAATGATCTATATTTCTGGCTTTTGGCCACAATAAATGATTTGCTCACAGGTTGACACGTGAACACTCATTGATTGGCCTTCCTTTATTATCACTGTAAAACTTAATAAACAGCTTTCTCAGATCTGTTCCTGTTCGCTGTATACGTCCTTTCTAGCTAGTGTGTACACATGTGGCACTCTGTGTATGTTATCTCAGCGTTAACTTTCACTGAAACACAGAGCATTCTTACAAGATGAATGCAAGTCTTGGCTACATGGTGTAACACTTTAGCTCTTGTCTGGGTCTGAGTGGATTCAAAAGAAAGTGATAGCCATTCCTGAGTGTTTAGCTATGTGTCCATGATTTATATCACAAATAATCTTAGGTAATGGAACAGTAAAAAGAAAAAAATTACTGATTAGCATGACTCATCTCCAGCAAAAGCAAATGTCTTAGTAAGAACATGAAACCTGTATTGAGTATCTAAAGGCATTTCCCATTGTCTCTAGGTCTTGTTGACCTGGACTGATTGATGTGGTCTGTAAGTCAGAGTGGTTTGTTTCATGGTAACTTATCTGGGGGGAATCTTTAAGGTCACCTCACATTCTCATTTCTTGAAAAATGGAAATACTGCACACCTGATTTATGATTTCCTAATCACAAAGTTTAACAAGTATACTTAACATATGACTCATTATCTTGCTTGTGTAATATATGCATGATGATTTTGGAAGCAAAGAGATGATTCTTAATTCAGAAAGGACATGAGATTTCTAGCAGGTGGTAATGTGCTGAGTTTTATTTTCCAGTAAAAATAATGAGTCACAGAGTGAACTAGGTGCTAGCAGTAGGTAATTAATTAGGGAAGGGATAAGAAGACCAACTTAGATCATCATCTGGTGCTTTAGGGAAAACAGAATGAAAAATGCCTTAATGTCCAGACTTCGAGGCCCCACGCTCTAGAGCGCCTGCTGAGCGCCTTCCTCTAACATTAGTAACCCAGGTCCCTTCACACTGCTGTTCTCATTGCACTGGTGGTCATTTTGACTGAAACAGTCTTTGCTAACTTGGAAAACACCCATTCCCTTAGGCCCACATTCAAATGCACCTTCCTCTGCAGCATCTTCCAGAATTCTCTGTGTCGTTTTGCTGCTCAGTCTTCACTTCAATCACGAATGAATATACAGATGTTATCGAGATTTCTGTCCCCGGTCTCCACTTACCCGTCGTGAGGAAGGTGTCTTACTTTCCCATTGTTTCCCTTTCCTTTCCAGTATGCTTTATTTTGATTTATTGATTTATTAGCCCACTCTTATTCCTATTTTTCTCTTGTCTTAGATTCATCTCTTGTCTTGTTAAAATGTGTTGTTCAGTAAACATCGTAGAGATAATTTGTAGTTATGCAAAATTGTCTAATCCTAGAAAAGCTTTGTATACCCAAATATATCTTCTTTCTCCCTCCCACCTGAGGGAGTGTGGCTCCATAGAGAACTGTAGGGCGTATCTTTCTTTCCTTCTTTCATAACCTTGATAATATGTCTGTCATCATATCCAGTGTTATTGATTTTCATTGTGTGAGAAGTCTATCATAGACAAACTTCCCTTTATAAAACTTTTAAGAATTTATCTTTAGTCGTGGCATTCCAAATTACATTGGTGTTTTGGCAGAGAAAAGTACTGTGTTTTACTTTTGCTACTCGGCAGCATTTGGGATCTTTTCAATACTTGGAATGACTCATTTTTATCCTGTTGAGTTTATTCAACTAGTTCTGTGACTCGAGTTCCTAAATGTATATTTATTTGTGATTGAGCATCTTTATCAAACTGAATGGTTGAAATATATTTCCTCAGGCCCAAGTGAGAACCTCTTCTACTCTCCGTGAATGCAAATTAGTCATTCAGAAGCTTGTAGGGACCTTTGGGGAAGGGGAAGACTGAGGAACCTGGTAAAGTAACAATAGTTTTTATTGGGGGCCTGCGAGTTCCCCCGTGAAGGTGCTCTAGTCATGCTGGTTATTATGTTAGCGGTGTCCTGTGTTCAGAAACCCTACTTTGGAGAACAGCACTTCCAAATTATCTTTATCACAAAGGGGATCGGTAGTTCTCGTTCCTTCTCATTCCTAATGGTGAAGGCAGAGGCCCGAGGGGAGATCTTTTCCTATCCAGCTCCAATGCTCAGAGCAGGACTTACCCTTGGGAGAGACGTCCTTGTGTCTATGGACCCTGCAGCCTTTATCACCGGACAAACACTGATGCAGACAAGTGTTCAGTATGAGGACAAAGAGTGGCTTGACGAACAGACCATCAGCCCCAAATTATCAAATGACATTTTTACTTAATTGTACTTATCACTGCCTCGAGGGACTCCTGTTCTGTGATTTGCTCAACCTGAACTTGAAGTTTCTCTAGATTGTCCTCAGAAATGGCTACTGTAACAGCTTAGCCCTTTATCTTGCAGCTGCCTTGCATTTCTCTCTGTTTTGATTTCTGAGCAAGATGGTTATATCTTCTCTTTCCCTTCTAAGAATTCCTCAGAGTTTTCTGTCTGCAGACTCTATCTTTATTAGAGTTTTATTATCTAGCCAAGCATTTTCTTTCATGTAAATGCATTTTGGCAGACTTATTGCAATTCAAATAGGCACTGGAGTCCGTTTTGAATCCACTGAATTGTACAGTGGATTAATGGTTCTGGTCCGAGAAGTCTCCGGGATCTAGCTAGGGAATCCCACACGGCAACAGCAATGACTCAGCAGTCCGCACCGCCCAACCCCGATGGGCACAAGCGGAGTGACTGCATGAACAGAGAAATCAAAATGCAAGGGCTCCTGACTAAGAGCATTCCAATTTTCGTTGTTAAGAAAACACAATGAACTCTACTAAGAGAGTATGTGTTCAGAACCCCTAAAACTAGAATGATGCAAAACACTTCATATGGCCTTGCAGTTCTTCTTGGCCCACTTATATCCCCACGAAGGTCCTCTAATCATGCAGGTTGTTTTATGTTACTGGTGTCCTGTTCTCTCATTTGGGAGGAAGATGATGGATGAGAATCACAAAGACTGGTTTTATCACTCTGTATGTAGATTGACTAGAGGTTGGGTATCACGCGGCCTTACCATAACACTGATCTAACCACTCCCTCCATATATTTCTAGGCATGTAAAATAAGCAGGTGGAATGATAAAGAATGCACTCATTTTGTTCTCTACTGCATTGTGGGAGCAGCTCTGTCTTCCCCCTTGAGAAGCCTTCCCCTGCGTGAGTCTTCCTTCCCCCACCCCTTTTGAAACCTTCATTATTTTGTCGCAAATTATACAAATCTGTTAAAGCAGTAATTGATAAGAATTTGTGGCTAAAGGTTGAGAGAAGATAATTTCTAATTACGTGTAATTTGTGAGTGTTTATGTTTTATTTTTCATGGCTTTGTTTTATATTCTTCGGTGGTAAGACAAAAATTAACATAAGGAACATCTTCCTACGAGCAAATCTCCCATCGGAAGGCAAATATTTCTTTTCTAAAAATCAGTAGCCGTCTAATTCTACGGAATGACTACCCTACTGAAGAGCTTCGCTGAAATCCTAAAACTTTTACACAGATAGATTTGTACTAGTAAAATAATTGTGCTATGACTATGTAGTTCATTTTAAAAATTGTTTTTGTTATAATTGTGGATCATAACAAAATGCAGATAGTCCTGAGATGCATGGGCAATCCAGACCACTTACTTCATTGTGCTCGTGAGGAACTTGCACGTGGTTCAAGAGGCACTTGTGCAAATAGAACAAGGGAATAGTGCATGGTTTAAAATGAAGAAAGGTGTGTAGTAGAATTGTATCCTGTCACCATACTTGTTCAATACTTTATGCTGAGCAAATCATCAGAGAAATTGAATTATATGAAGAAGAATGTGACATTAGGAGGAAGCTTTCTTAACAGCCTGCGATTTGCAGATGCACAGCCCTGGTTGCTGAAAGTGAAGAGGGCTTGAAGCACTTGCTGAAGAAGGCCAAGTATTGCAGCCTTCAGTAGGGATTACAATTCAATATAAAGAAAACCAAAATCCTCCCAACTGGACTAATACATAACATCATGATAAATAGGGAAAAGATTTAAGTTGTCAAGGATTTCATCCTGCCTGGCTCCACAATCAATGGTCAAGGAAAGAGCAGTCATGAGCTCAAACAACACCTGTGTTGGGTAAATCGGCTCTCTGAGACCGCTGTAAAGTGTTGGAAACAATATGCCACTTGGAGAACTAAGGTGTCCTGACTCCAGGCGTAGGATTTTGAATCACATCATAAGCATGTGGAATTTGGACTCTGAATAAGGAAGACAGGAAGAACGGACACATTGGAATTAAGGTGCCTGCGAAGAATATTGAAAGTACTATAGACTGCCAAAAGAACAAACAGACCTCTCTTGGAAGAAGTACGGCCAGAATGCTCCTTCGAAGCAAGGATAGTAAGGCTTCATGCCATATACTTTGAACATGTTATCAGGAGAGACCAGTTCTTGGAAAAGAATATCACACTTAATGAAAAAGAAGGAGGCCCTGGATAAGAGATGGATTGGCACAATGGCTACAACAACAGGCTCAAAAGTAAGAATAATTATGAGGATGGTGCAGGACAGGGCAGTTTTATTTGTTGAATATATATGGGTCATTGGTAGTAGGAACTGACTCAATAGCACCTAACATCAACAACAGTAAAATAATGAACAAACTAGCAACCAGCTGGCGCCAAGTCAAATCCAACTCACGGTAACTCTATAGTTATCAGAGTAAGACTGTATTCAATAGAACTTTTGCTCTATATGTTTTATAATTTGCTTAAATCATGTGTTTTTTTTAATTCACTATATAAATACTGATAATATGAACTTAGAAATGCATTTTTTCACAATTTAAGAAATTGCAAGTCTGAGTTCAGGGATGTGACTCTACAGGAAGGCTTCCTTTCTCTACAGGCTCCAAGGGAAGGTTCTACCCCCCCCCCCCGCCCCAAATTCCCACAGCTGCTGAAGTTTCTTGGCAAAGGGACTGTGGGACCAAAGGATATGTCCCACTCCCAGCCCCTCTTTCATGGTAGTAAGAGATCCTTGGATCTCCACTAGCTTTTAGCTTGTACACTGAAGAGGATGCAGTCCACATCCCAGGGAATCTCCTCTTACATCTGATTAGTGTTGTGACCTGATTAAAGGTGTTTTATCCCATCCTCATTCCCTGACAATCCATTGATTGATCACACACATCAGATCGCATCATGGAGGATGAGCATGTGTTTACATAACTGCCAAATGCCATCATTACATAACTGCCAAATCCTTGAGAATCACTGTCCAACCAAAGTGACACATATGTTGGGGAGAGCACAATTCACTGTCAGGCACTTCTCTCATTCCTAACAGGTTTCATTTGACCAAAAAAATATATTATGACTTTTTAATAGTCTAATACTTCTCCACCCAAAATGGGATTTTCCCTTGAATTTACATGAAAATTAGACAAACCCTCCTCTTAACGTTCATACAGATCTCAAAATATTTTCAGATAGCATTGCAAGAAAGCCATAAAGTTAAGTTATTAGTGCAAGGCTGAATACAAGTGAGAATAAGATACTATGTTGACACCTCAACTGGAGCTGAAGATCATCGCAGACCAGGTCCTTGCAGCCCCTTCCAGAAAGCACCCAGCCCCCAGGGCCATGGATAAGTGCGGCTTAAGTCTCTCCAAGCTCATGGATCATCACTTCCCCGGCCTCTCCCAGCCCATGCAGTGAGCAGAACAGTGGAGAGTACATCCCTCATCCAGAGGGCATCCTTCCCCTAAATCTAGCCTAGCTCTGGGGACTAGTGACCTGGTTCTGGGAGCTCCCCAGTTAACACTGGCCACAACACCTTAGACCCCAATGGGGCCCAAGAACAACCACCGACTGGCCCCCTACAGCCCTATCACTGTACCGGGAGCTATCCACCAGTCAAACTGAGTTCCCCACTGCTATACCCACAGTTGCTTTCAACCTCTCATCACTGTTGAGCACTGAATCTCCATGGCACCTGCCTTGAAAACACCGTTGCCAGTCACACAGAGAAAGAACACAGGGCCTCTTGGTCTCCCAGAAATATTGTGCCCAGCTCTTCAAAATCATCACATAAATAACAGCATACTGCATCACTCCAAACAAGAAAGACAAACCACAGCAGGAGATCTAACAGTGCTCACAGAAGAATCTGACATGGTTCTGCCAAAATAGAAATTTTTGGACGACTGCTTGGAGTGATGTAGAAGATGCAGGAAGCTACACAGACCAAGGATGCAACGATAGAGGATATGAAGTCCATGATAAAGGGGATCAAGTCCGCAATAGAGGAGATGAAGTCCATACACCAAAGGGAAATACAGGAGTGAACAGATGAAGTAGCAGAAGCTGCACACAAGATAATGGATCTCATGAACAGATTAGAAGGGACTGAGACCGTATCAGTGATCTCGAAGACAATCAGGCAGACATCAGCAAATGAGAAATTCAGTCAAACAAGGTAAAAAAAGAGGATAAAAACCTGAGATCAATGATAGTTGCTATGAAGAAGAGCAACATCCAAATTATTGGCCTACCAGAATAAGACACAGTGAAGAAGTTAACTGTTAAACTAACAAGGGAATTTCTGGAAGAAAACTCCCCCACCTTAATGAATGAGAATCAGTCACTCTTATAGGAAGCAGAGAGGAAACCAATAAGACTAAACCCCAGGAAGAACTCACCAAGGAACATAATAGTTAAACTAGCCAACTTCGAGGAAAAGAAAATCCTAAGAGCAGCAAGAAAAAGGAAGACAGCCACATACAATGGCTCTCAGGTAAGAGTATGCTCAGACCTATCAACAGAAACCATGAAGAGGAGTAAAGAGTGGAGTTACATCTTCCAAAAGCTGAACGAAAAATACACCTCCCCAAGAATCCTCTACCCTGCAGATTTTCTATTAAGATAGAAGGAGAGATAAGGGTCTTTCAGGACAAGGAAGAACTTAGAATATGCTGCAAAACACCTAGCCCTGTGGAAGATCCTCGCCAATTCACTATGCCCAGAAGACCAATATCCACCAAACACAAACAGGAGAACACCATATAGCCCAACTCCAACCTAAAGCCAACGAGCCGATAACAACCACCCAAATAACATGGCCTCAGAAGGAAAAGAAGCCCCCCAAAAATACATAGCACAGTGATAAGAAGGGTGATAGGAAAACACCAAAAAACAAAAGGCTCAAGATCAACGGCCTTAAGTCCTACACTAAAATAAAAGGGCTTGCAGAATGGCTTGGAAAACATAACCCATTGATCTGTTGCCTACAGGAAACACATCTTAAACTCACAGACAAGAATAAACTAAGTCAAAAGGGATGGCAGAAGATATACCAGGCTAATGGCAACTCAAAAAAAGCAGAAATCACAATCCTAATCTCAGACAAAATTTATCTCAAGCTTCAAACCATAAAAATAGATAAGGAAGGGCACTTTGTAATGCTCAAAGGATCACTTTACCAGGAACCAGTGAGTATAATAAATACATATGCAACAGATGAGAAACCTGCGAAATTTGACAGACTATTTAAAACATGAAAAAAGATATCAAAGATTCAACAATTATACTAGGTGACTTTAATACACTGCTTTCTGAGAAAGATAGATCATTGGGAAGGAAGTTCATCAAAGAGACTATAAAGCTAAACACTACAATTAGGCAACTAAATCAGATAGACATAGTTAGAGTTTTCCATCCAAATGCAAAATAATTCACATTCTTCTCAAGCGGACATAGCTCATATTTGAAAATAGTCCACATGCTGGGACATAAGTCAAGCCTGAGTTTCAAATACATAGAGATTACGCAGACATCCTTCTTGGGTCACCATGCCATAAAGCTGGAGATCAATAAAAGGACAACCAGACAAAACAAGTGCAAACAATTGGAGGATGAATAATGATCTTCTGTGATGTGAGTAGATACTGACCCTGATTAGCGAGGAGATCAGAAAGTTTCTAGAAGCTAATGAGAATGAGAATACAGCATATCAAAACTTTTGGGATATGGCGAAAGCAGTCATCAGAGGAAGCTTGATAGCAATCAGGGCATATATGAAAAAGGAAGAGAGACTTATGACAGATAGGTTCTCACAAAACCTCCAGCAACTAGAACAGAGTCAACAGAGCAATCCCTCCAATACCAAAAGAAAAGGAATAATAAACATCAGGGCAGAGTTGAACCACTGGGAAGACAAAAGAATGATGCACAAGATTAATGCAGCAAAAAGCTGGTCTTTGAAAGGATCGACTGGCAAAGCTAACCAAAGAAAGGAAAGCGCAAACAACAAGAGCCACGAGGAGGAAT
The DNA here is from genome assembly GCF_050624435.1 of Tenrec ecaudatus. Classification (NCBI taxonomy): domain Eukaryota; kingdom Metazoa; phylum Chordata; class Mammalia; order Afrosoricida; family Tenrecidae; genus Tenrec; species Tenrec ecaudatus. Next base: position 56,415,864 of record NC_134542.1, read on the forward strand.
GAAACAGGGGGAATCACAAGAGACTTTAATGAGATTAAAAAGACAATCACAAAGTACTATGGAAGTTTGTACTCTAATGAATTCAAAAATGTGGAAGACATGGACAAATACTTGGAAAAACAATCCCTCGCTAGACTATCCCAGAGAGAGGTCAAGAACCTAAACAAACCCATTACAAAACAAGAAATAGATACGGTTACCAAGAAGCTACCAAGAAAAATGCTCCCAGACCAGATGGCTTCACAGGAGAATTCTACAAAGAATTGAGGAAAGAGCTGACACCAATCCTGCACAAAGTATTTCAGAGTGCCGAAAAGGAGGGCAAACTCCCAAACTCATTTTACAAAGCCAGTATAACTTTGATATCCAAAAAGGGCAAGGATTCTAGAGGAATAGAAAGCTATACACTAATATCTCTAATGAACATAGATGCGAAAATCTTTAACAAGATATTGGCCAATAGATACAAAGTATATATAACGTATCATCCACCAGGATCAGGTAGAATTCATCCCTTGGATCAATGGATAGTTTAACATCTGAAAATCCATCAATATTATGTAACACATTGACAAGAAAAAGTATCAGAATCACATGATAAAATCTATAGATACAGAAAAGCATTTGACAACATCCAACACCCATTCCTAATTAAGATGCTCAAGAGGATAGGGATGGAAGGTAAATCCTGAAGGTAAATCCTGAAGCTATCTACAAAAAGCTGACAGCTAACATCATAGTCAGTGGAGAAAAGACTGAATTAATCCCACTAAAAAAGGGGACCACAAGGATGTCACTTGTCCTACTTCACTTCAAAATCGTACTGGAGGTCCTAGCTAACAACACAAAAGGACATCAAAGGCATCCAACTGGGAGAGGAGGAGGTGAAATTATCGCTATTTGCAATTTGCAGATGACGTGATTCCATACGTTGAAAATCTCAAAAGCTCCACAGCCGGAGTACTGACAGCGATAGAAGAATGTGGAAGAGTGGCAGAATAAAAGATAAACAAACAGAAGTTGATTGATATGCTGTATACATCAGACAAGACCATGGAAGAGGACAAATGAAAATATCTAGGGATTTATTTTAAAAACAAAAAACCCAAAAGACCTATATAAGGAAAGCTACAAGACCCTATGACAGGAAACTAAAAGCGACCTCCACAGATGGAGGAATATCCCATGCTCATGGATTGAAGGCTCAATATAGTAAAGATGTCTAACTTACCCAGAGCCTTTTATAAGTTTAATGTTATCCTGATTCAAATACCACAGCCTTCTTCAAATAATTCGAAAAAACTGACCATCAATTTTTTTATGGAGAGGGAAGAAGCCCAGAATTAGCAGAGAGGAAAACAGTTAAGCTCTTGAAGAAGTGGGCAAAAGAACTGAAAGGAAGTTTCACTAGGGAAGAGATCCTTATGGCCAATAAACTATGAGAAAATGCTCCTGATCATTAATCATCAAAGAAATGCAAATCAAAACAACTATGAGATACCATCTAACACCTTTGAGGCTAGTCCAAATCAGAAAATCAGAGAGCAACAAATGTTAGAGGGAATGTGGCAAGATAGGAACTCTCCTACATTGCTGGTGGTCCTGTAGATAGGTGCAGCCACTATGGTAAATGATCTGGCGATACTTTAAAAAAAAAGGAAATTGATCTACCTCATGACCCAGCAGTCCCTCTACTGGGCATATGCTCAGAAGAGGTAAGAAATAAACCACAACCAGTCATATGCGTTCCAAGGTTTATTGCGGTGCAATTCACAATCGCAAAGAGTTGGTAACAACCTAAATTTCCATCAGTAGATGAATGGATCAGTAAACTCTGGTGCATACACACAATGGAATAGTATGCATCACGAAAAAGCACTAATGAGCCCAGGAAACATGTCTTTTCATGGGAGGAGTTGGAAGAAATCATGCTGTGGAGCAGGCACGCAGACCCTACCATGGTGCACCAAGGTGGCCACGTGGAAGGATGCGTGAAAAGAGAGAGCTGCAGGGCTGGCCCCAACCAGATGGGCCAAACTGACTCCTTCCCTAGAAATAGGTTTGACAGAGAACAACAAGACCCACAGGTTGGGGAAAGGGGATGGCATGCCACACCTACACAGAAGCAGATCAGGAAGGGGAAAAAAGACAGAGCTGGACTGGACCCCACGTTGGCACACCAAGCCTGGAGGATGATGTCCCTGTGGTGAGCGAATGGGACACAGAGGGGACTTGGCAGCTTGAGTGACTCCATGTAGCCACCACTCAGCCTCTGTGTGCTTTGGTTTCTAGAAGCTCACAGCCGTAAGCTTCTTCAGAGGCCTGCTCTTGGGGGCCCTTTCTGGCAGGCTTGCACGGAGCTGGAAGTGCCAGGGAGTCTATCCTAACTAGAAAACCCGGTCCTTTCCTTCTAGAGTGGACAGGCTGCAGACATCCCGGGGGGGTTAGTAAGCCGAGACTTGTTTTAAATTACTTTGTGCTTCGTTTCTTCCCCTTCTCTGTCCTTCTTCTCCTGCTCCCTACAATTTATTTCTGGAAGCACATCCTTAAATCCGCTACAGAGCCTCATCTCAGGATCAGGCTCTGAGAATAGGATCTTCAATGGCCATAATAGAAATCCAATATCACAGGGATGTAGTTGTCTTTTCCACTACTCTTCAAAATACTTCAATTCTACTCGCATTGTGAGTTGGTGTTTATACCCCAAGCAATCCTTTTTAGGGATTTGAGGCTTGAGACGTTTCCACTAATTAATTACACAAACTGGGAGATGTGACACAGGGAGAATTTATAGATACATTAAAGATGCAATTATCTGATAAGACCTTCACCCACTAGGAGACTCTCCATTGACTGCTGAGTGGGGAGGCAGAGGACCGTGTTCAGAAAATGTGTAATGCTTCAGCAGAAAGAGGGGTTGAGTGGAGTATGAAAAACAAAACCCTCAGTTGTACAAGTGCAAATATCAGAGTTTGATCCCTGTGCATGAGCAAAGGGTCCCTCATGGCACCGTGGACTAGGCATTGGCTGCCAACCTTAAGGGGAGTGGTTTGAACCTGTCTCTCTCTGAGAGAAAGATGCAACTGTCTGCTCCTGTACAGATTTACATGCTCAGAGACCCTGGAGAGCATTACTCAGAGTCAGAAGCAATTTGATGGCAGTGGGTAGGTGTGGGAAGAGAAAATAATTTTGAGCAGAAAAAAAAATATTCAACTTTACAAATTCTGCCCAGGTCTGTTCCTAAATTGATCAATGCTTTTTAGTAATCAGATAAACAATGAAATAAACATGAACTATAATAAGCTATAAGTCACAGGTACTTATGATGGAATTCTATCATGACGTACTATGTCATAGACGTCAGTTAGACATAATACCTCATTTGTTGGTGGTAGTTTCATCATAATTGCCTTTTACTATCAGTATCTTTATAAATCCAATTTGTATTTGTTTTTAGGGACTGGAAACATCAAGAATGGAACTACCTATATACTATTTTAAAATGATTTTAAGAGCTTACTTGGAAAGAATTAACATAATTATTTGGGAGAAACTATCTTCATACTACTTACTCCAATTCAAACAGCTGATCAGATTTTTATTTCTTTGCTCCATATCCATTTGAAAGTTTGACAATACAAACTTTTTGATATGAGCTTTAAGACTAATTTTGGTATGAATGAATGAGAATACAATGAAGTATTTCAGAGAGAAATTTCAGAAATGCATTTATGCATATACACATCACAATTTCAACTTAATTTTAAAATCTAAAATAATCATACCTTAACATTTTTATATAACTTGTGAGAAAGAGAGGTTAAATGTTACATGATGCTTTAAACTGGAATTAATGCTAACCAAAATTAGCTAAAGAAACTGATGTTGAATAAAAATTAAATTATATATGCAAAATATTTAAAAGGTTCATAGATAAAAGCCCAGACTAAAGCAAACCAACAATAGTGTTCATTTGTGTATGTTATAATTTAGGGTCGTGTTGTTTTCCTCTTCATAATCAGGAAAAATATTTTTTATGAAAAGGATAATATACATGAGCCTCCCTCTAATTCAAAGTTCCCTCAAATAAAGGCATGATGGGGGTGAACTTCACATGAGCATGAGATGAAGGCATATTCTTTTAAAGGCTCATTCGAATTTAGGTAGGGAGGTTTATTCTGATCTCCTTGAATCTCTATAGTACTTGGAAAACATTTAAAAATGTAAAAGGGGAGAAATTTTGGAACAATTTTCAGAGAAAAGGGACCGTCAACAGGAAAGCGTTCTTACCAAGATGGTTTTCAAATATCACGTTTCCTTCACACTGAAAGGGACCAGCTGGACTTCTGCGGGACCACTGAGCTCATACATTGCACTTCCTGTGAGTCACACCATTCATCCAAGCATCTTAGCGTATTTTATAAACACAAAACCTCAATAACATCTGCATTATGCTCTGTTTTATAAATGGACAAATAAGTCATCAAAGATCTTGTAAAGTTGACCAAAGTCACCTCAAATGGGTTTGATCCTGTAGCAATATCTCTCTCCAGACTGGTCTTTCAGGAGCATCTCAGAATTGCCCAGCTCCCACTGGAGCATATTCTATGCCATAAAACCAGTCTCTTACATTTCTAAAAGGAAGTTTGGTATGGACATGTCTCCGGGTGGGGTAGGGAAACTTCTCTGCTAGCACACATACAGACAGAGAATGTTTCAATATAAATATATAGAATGGTTCCAACATTTTAGTAGTAAAATCATAGTAAATATAAATGACCTGTGGTTTACATACTTTTATCGACACAGCTAAGAACACAGCAGGAAAGTCTATAGGTAATCAATAGAAAGGTAAAGTCTTTGGAAATATTTTTTCTAAGTCCTTTAGCAATTTCAATCCAGCTGATATCTCTTAACTCTTAGAGATTCTTAAACTTTCTTTTAAAAAAATCATTTTATTGGGGGCTCTTATGCCTCATTGCAATCCATACATGCATACATTGTGTCATGCACCTTTCTACATTGTTACCATCATCATTTTCAAAACATTTCCTTTCTATTTGAGACCTTGTTATCAGTTCCTCATTACCCCCCTCCCTAACTCTCCCTCCCTCGTGAACCCTTGATAATTTATCATTTTTCCCCCATGTCTTACACTGACCACTGTCTCCCTTCACCCACTTTTCTATTGTCCTTCCCCCTAGGAAGGGGTTATATGTAGATCATTGTGATTGGTTCCTGCTTTCTCCCCCCACCTTCCCTTTACCCTCTTGGTATCTCTATTCTCATTATTGGTCCTGTGGAGTTTATCTGTCCTGGATTCCCTGTGTTGTAAACTCTGTGTACATGTGTACATGCTCTGGTCTAGCCGGATTTGTAACATAGAATTGAGGTGGTGCTAGTGGGGGAGAGGAAGCATTAAAGAACTAGGGGAAAGTTGTATGTTTCATCAGAGCTATACTGCACTCTGACTGGTTCATGTCTTCCTTGTGACCCTTCTGTAAGGTGATATCTAATTTTTTACAGATGGACTTTGGGTCTCCACTCTGCATTCCCCCTCATTCACATTGATATGATTTTTTGTTGTGGGTCTTTGATGCCTAATCCCTGATCCCATCAACACCTCATGATTATACAGGCGAGTATGTATGCTTTGTTGCTTCTCACTAGATGGCGGCTTGTTTATCTGCAAGCCTTTAAGACCCCAGACTCTATAACTTTAGATAATTGAGCACCATCAGCTTTATTCACCATATTTATTTATGCACTCATTTTGTCTTCATCAATTGCGTTGGGAAGGTGAGCATCATAGAATGCCAGGTAATTAGAGCAAAGTGTTCTTGCATTGAGGGAGTATTTGAGTCAAGGCTCAATGTCCATCAGCTACATTAATACTTGACATATAAATATATATAACTAGATCTATTTCCCTATAGTTATATATAAATATATTTTCATATGCACATGCCTGTATTTAGACCTCTATAAATGTCCTTTGCCCCCTTGTTCCTTCCTCTATTTCCTTTTACTTTCCTTTTGTCCCACAATCATGCTCGGTCTTCATTTGGGTTTCAGTAATTCCTCTCAGCTACACTGCCCTTGATCAGTCCCCACCAGGCATCCTATATTCTCCTCAACATTAATTTTGGATAACTTGTTTTTCCTTTGTCCCTGGGTAGGTTGACACCCCCCTTCCTGTCCCCCTCTCCTATGTCCCCCAGAACTGTTGGTCCTGTTGTTCTCTCCTCTGGATTGTTTATCCTATCAATTATATCTATATAGTTCAATGACTGTTTATTGGCCTTTAGGAGTGTTTTCTGGTCAATTCCTATGGGGTGCCACCCCTGGCCCCAAAGTCTATTTTTGGTGTTCCCTGGGGACTTCGTTGCTCTGTTCCTCTTGCTGTTCTGTTGCATGCCCTTAGTGTTTTGCCTCAGTGTGGTGGGGTCAGATCAGGTGCAATCCCCGCACTGTGTCTCCAGTGTTGTCCCCTGTAGGGCTATGGGTCAGTGAGGGATGTCATGTCTCATACTGGAGCTGGCCATATGGTTTTCTCTGTGGATTGGCTTCTCTGAGCAGGCATATTGTCCTCAAGGCTTGGTAGTCCAGGATGTGCTCCACTCTCTCTTCCTCCCGCTTCATTTGCTCCCGTGTGCTCTGATCTAGGTAGACGTGCAAAGAACAATAAGCGCAAAAAACAAGACAACGCAAAACAAAACAACAAAATAGCCAATGACAAAAAAGAAAAGCCTATAAATAGCCCCAGGTCTGTTTGTTGACCTTTATAAGTGTTTTCCAGTTGAGTCTGGTGGGATACCACACCCTGGCCCCAAAGTCTATTTTTGGTATTCCCCAGGAATTTTTTGCTTTGTTCCCCTTGTACACCCTTAGAGTATTGCCCGGTGTGATGGTGTCAGATCGGGCCCACCAAGCCCCAAGGATGATATTCCTTTTCAGAGAAAACTTTCTTGATTATGGGATTTCTTAAACCCAAAACAGAATCCACTGCTGGCTCAGGATATATTCAGTTTCACATAACACTTCATTTTCCCTGTTGGCTGAGACAAATGTAATAGTCATTGTCATGATGTAGGGCTGACGGCACTGTACTTTCCTATACATTTTTTTAAATATCTCAGTTTCCCCTTGTGAACTCCCTGCAGATTCCTTAGGCATCTCAGTACAGTTGGCAAACTGAAGTGCTGGTGGTGTAGTTGTTAGGCATTGGGCTGTGATTCCCGTGGTCAACAGTTTGAAACTACCAGAAGCTCTGTGGGAAAAAGACTGGGTTTTCTACTCCCATAAACAGTACAGTGTGGAAAACCCACAGAGGGTCTCTATGAGTCAGCATTGACTCGATGGCAGTGAATTGGTTTGTGAGTAGCAGAACTCCACATGATGGTTGGCATTTGAAAACAGGTGACAAAAGAGGAAGTGCTATGGCAGGTAATAAACAAGGAAAGGCAAACTTTTATCCTTATAGAGCTAATCCCTGGTTAAGTTTACATCTTACAACTTAGAAGCAATCGGGGAGATGTCCAAGAGATTCACTTTGCTCTTGGGACCTTAATTTACTCATTTTAAAGAGAAGGTTGGACCACAAGATCACTAAGTCCTAACATGCTGATTCTAACACCATACAAAGTTCACTCCAAAGCCAGCAGGAGAGTCGCAGCAACACAAATAGACTCCAGAGTGTAAACACTATGCTCTCCAAAGGGAAAATATATAATGATGGCAGGCTACATGTTTTAAAATAAACTAAGTGTGGTTTTCAATTCTGAAATCCAACGTTGAGTTTTATGAGTATTGATTTCCTAAGAAAAGGCATCTTCCTGAAGCACCTCTCTATTCATTTAAATTAAGACTATCAAGACTATCAACATTTTTTTCAGGTTGAATATCTCTAACTTTCAATGTAATGTCCTTCTTATACCCTCCTCAAAGGGATCTTTCTTATGTAACAACAACACATGCACAAAAGTTTTGGACACAGAGAAAGTTATAGTATTGAAATGAATACATTACTTAGAGGGAAAAAAATTCTCTTGTGAAATACTTTGGACATTGGCATGATGTGTCATTGATATCACATCTGGATGGGCAAAACCGGGGACAAAGATCTGAGGTAGTGATTTGCTTTAAGGCACATTGTTGTTTTAAATACCTACCTCATTTTATCTTATCTTACATAGTCTGCATACTTCTGGGTAATTTTCCCACTCTAGACATGAGGAAATTTCAGAAAAAGCATGTAAATGTTTACAACGGTACGAGATTCAAAACTAGAGCAACCTACCTCAAAACATCTTGCAATTTTCCCCCAATGTAACATATGGGATTCTAACACATAAACGCTACTTTCCAAATTGTGCAAAGTCTGACAAAACAAATACAATTTATATCCCATTAATTTTTTGAGTTGAATACGAAAGAGGCAGTTGTAAAAGTAGGATGAAGCAAAGAAAGAAAAAAAAAATGTTTACGAAGATGGCCCGGTGATCACGTCTGACCTCCTCTGGCTACAGGAAGGAACAGGAGAGTTGAACTTCACCGGGTTGTCTAAAGGCCGAGGTCAGGCCTGCGTCTACCCTCTCTCCTTTACCGGATTCTGACACCCACCATTCCACCCACAATGTGCTCCTTTTCTGCTGGGTCCGGTAAGCCATTGCAAAGACCTCACAGGACTCACCCAGAATGCTCACAAGTAAAGGGGCTTAATCGGGAAGTTAACAGGTTAGCACGAGGAAGGATTCGTAAGCAGCAAGGGCAGAGTCACTGGTCCACAGTGGCCCCTCTCCACACTCAGCTGCCCAGTCTCTAGTCTTAGCCTCTCAGCCACAGGGTCCCTTGACATCTGCTTCGGAGGACTGGTAGTCAGCCCACTGCCTGGCAGCCTCACAGTCGCAGCACTGCTTCTCCGCTCTGACGCTTGCTCTCCTTGCCTTGGCCTCTGGTTTGGGCTTGGCTCCTAACCTCTGTCCCAAAGTCCCTGTGCCACAGCCTCTGGTGCCTCTGATGTTGGCCTCCACCACTGCAGACAGATGTTGAATGTGCTTTACTGAGGGCTCTTCTTTCTTTATGGCCCTAGGACTCTCTCTGTTCCGCTCCTGAGAAGGCTGATCCTTATAACGTGAATGGCAACTACAACTGACCAATGATCCTATTCCTGGTATACACGCCCGATTTGCAGAATCTCACCCAGTCACTTGGTAGGAGTTTTAGAGACATGGATATAGGGCCAAATTAAGAAACTTCACTGTACCAAAATGTGAAAGAATGTTCATTTTATAGTCCCCAAATGTTTCCAACCTTATATTTTCATCAAATGAGACTGCTACAGTTCCTGGAACACACAGCGTTCCAGCCTTGGTTCCGTAGTTCAGTATATTCTCCTTTGACATTGCTGTTTTTCTCATCTCTAACTACTGTGAACCGATTGGCCCTTTGTAGTCCATTTCTTAAGACACTTCCCTTCCACCAAAACTTTCTATTCCTCTGAGTTCGACAAAATCCTTCCACCACCAAAATTTCCAATTCTTCTTTGGCCCATAAAACACAGTGAAGAACATCCAAAGGGCATGAGTATTACGTTCAGTGCCACATTTTTCATAGAGCCTGTTTTCTGATTATTTGATATAAAGTGTTGGAAAACATAACCATTTTGAATCTGGTTTCCTCAACAGCAGCGTGGAGGAAGAAAACTATCTATTAACATAATAAAAGCTACTTTGCACAGTTGTCAAAATGATCAAATGACATACCTCAGTCAGTGATAACATGTTAGAGGAAAGCAAACATATTCTATCTCACCACTCCCTGTTAAGGATCAAGTTTAAAGTAGACCAAAGCTCGTGTTCACTGTGACATAATGTTTAATAGGAAACATCCCGTTTAATAATTTCAAAGCTGGAGTGCAGTTCAGTAAAGAAATAAAATTCCTAACTATTTTTCTATGTCAGTTTTTCCCCTTCCCAGCACAGAAGGTGCCTGGGACATGGGGACGCACAGGTTGGCTCTTTAGGCATCCCTGACTCTGCCGTCTCCCTTGCTGTGATGTTTAAGCCACAGTTCCAGCACCCCCCACGTCAGACGATGGATGAGGGGAGACGAGAGTAAAGAGGCTGAGGTAGACCTATCTAGCATGATGTGGTTTGGGGCTGCAGCTGCATCGCTCACTTTTCCTCTATTAAATACACCAGGGACTCCCCAAACCACCCTCAAGCTCAATGAGGTACAAGGACTCAAGAAAATGATTTTACGCAGGTGTATGGTATATTCTAGCAAACGGCTACAGAATAAAAATGAGCAAAGGGAAAAGGCACAGAAGAAAGTCCAGGACCAAAACAGATATCATCTCCCAGATTTCTGACAACACAGAGGGAAGGTCATCCAAGTCTTGTTTGTCAGGGCTTTGGTTTTTTTTAATTGTTTTATTAGAGGCTCATACAACTCTTATCACAATCCATCCATACATCACCACGTAAGCCCCTGGCATCAGGTCCTCATTTTCCCCTCCCTCCCTGCTCCTCCGTCCCTCATTCACCTTTGATAATTTATAAATTATTATTTTGTCATATCTTGCTCTGTCCGATGTCTCCCTTCACCCACTTTTCTGTTGTCCATCCCCCAGGGAGGAGGCTACATGTAGATCCTTGTAATCGGTTCTCCCTTTCCAACCCACTATCCCTCTACCCTCCCACTCTCACCACTGGTCCTGAAGGGATCATCCGCCCTGGATTCCCTGTGTTTCCAGTTCCTATCTGTACCAGTGTACATCCTCTGGTCTAACCATATTTGTAAGGTAGAATTGGGATAAAGATAGTGGGGGAGGAGGAAGCATTTAGGAACTAAAGGAAAGTTATATGTTCATCGTTGCTACATCGCACCCTGACTGGCTTGTCTCCACCCCGCAACCCTTCTGTAAGGGGATGTCCAGTGGCCTACAAATGGGCTTTGGGTCTTCACTCCACACTCCCCACCTCATTCACTATGATATGATTTTTTGCTCTGATGATGTCTGATACCCGATCCCTTCAAAATCTCGTGATCGCACTGGCCGTTGTGCTTTTTCCATGTGGGCTTTGTTGCTTCTGAGCTAGATGGCCGCTTGTTTACCTGCAAGCCTTTAAGACCCCAGACGCTATATCGTTTGATAGCCGGGCACCATCAGCTTGCTTTAGTTTATCAGGGTTTTTAACAGGGTCAATTGCTCACGCATGCAACGCATGTACAAGCAGCTATAGTCATTCCTTCTCCAGCTTTCTCCCCTAAGTCAAACGGAAACAGCATGTCCCAAAACCTCAGGATTGTAAAACACGGGCATTCGGCATACATTAAATTATTAGCATAAACTCCTAGGGATCCAATGACTCACAGATACAAAGAAGCTCATATTAGGCAGGACACAAGTACTCAGAAGTCACCTCCCAGAAAGTAGGGCCAAATTGAAGACCTTGGGAATGCAGTCAGAGCACTTCAAAATCAATCCTTTGAAAAGTAAAATCATATGTTTTTAATATCTTTTTAAAATATCTTTTTTAATAATGTGAGTTTAGTACCACATCATCTAAATGGAATTATTTAAGACACAAGGAAGTTGCCATTTCTTCCGGAATTACTTTCATTTTCTGCTGCTTAATCTACCTTCTTTTCTTTTCCCCTTTCTAGTATTCATCAAACTTGGAGGTAATCATCATAAGCCTTACCTTGTGCTGATTGCTTTCATGGTGTGGAAGACTTTGCAAACAATATCTCATTTAATCCTCATTATAAATGTGTGATCAGTACTATTATTATACAGATGTTGTAGATAAGGTGATCAATTCAGCAGTTCTGTCATCAGGTAATGCTGATACTCAAGGTCACATCACAATAGCAACTTTATTGCACTAAAGATACACATTTCAATGACTATGGCCATTGTCCACAGAATTTACCTTGTTCTAAAGTATAACACAAACTGCTTCCCACACTGTGGAAAGAAATCCAATTTTGGGGGGAAATAATTTCATGTCTAGATTTTTAAATCACTTTTCTTCAAAATTACATCTTTGGATAAAACTTGTGCTGTCACTCATGTAAAAGAAATTAATCTTTTTCTGCACAATTTTTTTATTCTTGTAAAGAGATATACAACAAAAAATTTGCCAATTCATTGCTTTTCCCATGTGTAATTGAGTAATATAAATCGCATTAACCATATATTCAGGCAGATACTTCTGTGGGTCCTTCAGGAACTCTCACGGAAGATCTTGAATGTAACTCCTCTGCTTTGGCAATCCTTTCCTCTAGTTCCATTCTGAGCATTCAGCAACCAACCATGTTTTAAAATGTATTTTAACCAGCTCTAATAGTACTTTAGGAAGTGAATCTCTTCTCTTTTTAATTATAAATTAGGTGGGGATTTACATTTCAGGTCATTAGCTTGTATTCAACAGTTTAAACTACCTTTCAACCACCCCCACCACCCACCACCCCCACCTCCACCACCACCATCACCACCCCCACCCCCACCACCACCATCACCTCTACCACCTCCACCACCACCCCCACCACCACCACCATCACCCCCACCACCACCACCACCACCACCACCTCCACCACCACCACCACCACCACCCCTACCACCACCACCACCTCTACCACTACCACCACCACCACCTCCACAACCACCACCACCACCTCCACCACCACCTCCACCTCCCCTCTACCACCACCACCACCACCACCACCAGTTTGCTGCTCCCCCACTCCTTAATTTCCCTCTGTGTGGATTGCCGTCAGGCACCTCACCCTGGTTCTCTGACAAGCTCCAAAGTCGGTTCCCTCCAGTATGGAGGTTCTTTTCTGTGTTTTCGTTTGGCTTTTCCCTTATAGCAGCGACCTCATGTAATAGTCGGCCTTCGGGGCTGGCGGACTTCTCCCGCATCGTGTTCTCCAGATCCATCGGGTCCATGAGGTGCTTCCTGGTTTCGTCAATGTATTATTGTGATGCACAATATTCCATCCTGTGCACGGATAAAGCTTCTTTATCTGTTCTTCTACTGATGAGCATTTGGGTTGTTTCCATCTTCTTGTTATTGTTCTTCTGAGAACATGCTTGGAAATAACTCCCGCTCACTCACTGGGTTTTCATGAACAAGCACATTACCATAGGAGTTGACACAACCATCTTGTGACCACAAGGTAGACTCGGGCTTAAGGAGAAGAGGACTCTGCGGGAGACAAATAGGAGATAAAAAGAAAACTGGAACCCTGGACACATAGTTGAGCAGCTGACTCAACCAATCCTGAAGCCAACTTGTAAGTCAGTTTCCAGTCATAGGAGTAGGAGCCAAGAAATCCCCTCTGCCATTTCACCAGCTTCAGGGGGCTTCCCGAAGACCTCGTTTGTGAAGTCATCAGAAATACCAACATGCCAGAACAAACCGTCAGAGAGGTTATTTCTTAAATGTTCTAATGATTCCTGAGGGGAAGTGTGAAAAAGACTCTATAAAGAAGGAATCGAGAATATAAACTCTTCAAAAAGAAGAGGATAAAGGCCACATTAAGAGCTCTGTAGGAATATAGCAGATAAAAGAAAACTCAGTGACAGCAGTGCCGAGATGTTTGCCATCAATCCTAGGAAGCTGGCTGATTTGGACCATATAGGTATCTTTTAATAAAGTCCCTATAGGATATTGTTCTAAATTTCTCCACGATTGACGAAGCAATTCCAATGTAAAAGTTACTGTTGTACATATTGTTGTTGGTACGTGCCATTCAGTCAGTTTCAACTGATTGCAATCTCATGTACAATACGAATCTCTGCCGGGTCCTGTACCACCGCTATCTGCAAATCCACTGTGGTGGCCCCTGTATCAGTCAATCTTGCTGAGGGTCTTCGTCATCTCTGATCTTCTACTTTATCAAGCATGATCTTTTTTTCTCCAGAGACCAGTCTCAAGTGATAACTCACCCAGAGTACATGAGGTAAAGTCTCCCCTTCCTCACATCTCAGGAGAAATCTGGCTATCCTCTTCCAATTCTGATTTGTTCATTCTTTTGGAAATTCATGGTATACTCAATATCCTTCACTAACACCATAACCTAACTGCCATCAATTCTTCTTTAGATTCCTTACTTGTTGTCCATCTTTCACAAGGACTTGAGGTGATGGAAAATACCATGGCTTGAGTTAGGCACACGCTAAGTCCCAGCGTGACATCATTGCCATCTAATCCTTTGAGAAGTTCTCCATTCATTGAAATGTGTCCTTTGACTTTTTGACTGTGCCTTTCATCAGTGGTGATTATGGACCCAAGTGAAGCAAAACGGTTGACAACTTCCATCTTGTCTCCAGTGATCATGCTCCTGCTCGTTAGTCCAGTGGTGAGGGGTTTTGCTTTAATTAGTTTGGGCTGGAATCCACATTGAAGTTGTAATCTTGGAACTTTATCAGGAAGTGGGTCAAGTGCTCTTCGCTTTCAGCAAGCAACATTATGTCATCTGCAGATTGCGGGTGGTTAATGAGTCTTCATCCCATCGGACACCCCACTTGTCTTCATCGAGTTCAGCTTCTCGCAGTTGCACAATACATCGCTTAAGTAGGTATGGTGAGAGGACACCTCTCCTGATTTTAACCACACAGTATTCACTTATTCTATTAGGAAAACCGTCTCTCAGTCTATGGCAGGGTGCCTAGTAAGCACAGTTCATAATTGTGGACTTTGCATTCTTCACAATGTTATTATGAGTCACACCAGTGCCTTTACACAGTCAAAAAACACAGGCAAACATCTTTCTAAAACTCTCTGCTTTCAGGCAACATCCGTCTGACATCAGCAATGACATCCATCCCTTGATCATGCCCTCTGCTGAATCCAGCTGGAAGTTCAGGCAGCTCGCCATCAACACACTGGTACAACCCTTTAAAAATGATCTTCAGGATAAAACAATAATAAAAATAATCTTCACCAAATTTGGGTTGTTTTTTGGGAAAGTAAATGACTTTGAGTGCAGCCAAAGTAACCAATTGTTAAAACAGTTGAAAGCCACGTATACAGCGCTGACATGCAAATGCAAGCTCATATACAGGGCGGAGTTCCTGTATTCGCTGATGGACAAGGGACGCGCGCCCAAACTTTAGGTTTCCATAAACAAAGAGGACAGGAAAAAGGGATGAGCTGTTGATGTTTTTCCATTTCGTCCTGTGAACATTTCACTCTGGATATTGTCACCAGGCTTTAGATCTTGTTTTCGCCGCCAGAAGATTGCTTTATAAAGAATGCAGCTCAGCTGGTACTCGGTTATTGTTGACACTACAAATACTTAGAACCCATGGAAAGAAATTCTTCATCCAGGGCCTGATATAATTCTAAATATGTACCTGCTGCCACCCAAATGCCAACAGCAAAGGAAGATATTTCAGATATAGTTAGACTGCAATGATCCGTCGTCGTCTTCTCAACTTCAATATCATTGAGGTAAATAAAATACAGGCAATAACCTCTCATCCCTATTCAAGCAGAATTCGGACAATATTGGCCGTTGCTATTGACCACATGTGGCAAAACATTTGGTTTCTCTCTCATTTCGCCTAATTGATGGCTGTTTCTAATAGAGGTAGTCCATGCAGTTATCTTTTTCTGAGATTTATGACTAAAGATCTCTGAGTCTATTTTTTAATCAAACCACTTTGTAAAACAAATACAGTCTCCACAATCATCAAGGAAAACACAGGGGCAAACAGAAAGCGCAAACAATGGCACGCAGCTGGCCCGACATTCGGTGTAGTCCTGGTCGATATCGTTTAAGAAGAACGAAGGCAGAAACAGAAAAGGGGAGCAGAAATCATTGGCGAAACATGGACTTGGAAGAAAAGGGGAGGCAGCAACTACGTTTTGAGACAACTGAAAAGTCTGGTGTCTTTCAGTGGGAAAGTCTGAGTGACATTTTATTTGAAACATTTAAAATCACTAAAGGATTTGGATTGGGGCTAACATTGCATTCTTTAAATTCCACTCATATTACAAATAAGAAAAAGGGTCTTTAATAAGTGACACATGGAAATTAAAGACCCGTAGAGGCAGATACTGCTCCCATGCTAGGGAATAAATAACTTGTATAACATGAGGACAGAGTGAATTTAAAAGGCCTCCTTTCTCTTCTGAAATTTCAAAGACCCAAAGGCCTTTTCATTCTAGACTAGATAGTCTCTCCTGCTGTTAGTTTAACTTGATTCGACACCTGAAGCACTCCTGTGAGTTTCTTAATGTATCATTTATAATCAACTCCATTAGACAAAAGTCTGATCCAAAAAATTCTTCAAAACACAATTTTAGCTTATTCAGTGCTTCCTTTGAGAATCCGGTGAAAGAACACAATGGTGGGTTTTAGACGCCCTGTTATTACACAGGGATGTGAGGGAGCAGTCCCATAAAAATCTTTAAACGGCTCTTCCTTGGTCTGAGAGGCTTTGAGTCACCATCAAAACCCCTTCTGAGATATTAACCTGTGATTTTATGGACTCTCCCTGAATTTTATCCCTTCCCAGAAGCCAGCTTTAAAACATAATTATTGTTTTCAGAGAGGCGAGGGAGGAGAGACAGTTTTATTTCAAACCTGGCAAGTCCTAGATGTTTTATATTTAATATTTTGTTTTAACTACTCTTTTGTCTCACATTTTATCCTTGTAAACCCATGTGACAAAGTTGATCTAAAGCATAGGGTTGCCTTTTGTTTTGTTTGTAATCTTTTTTATTGCGAAGTGGGTGAAGGTTTACCGAACAGATCATCAGTTTCATATTTAAAAAATTCATACACATTTCATTCACTACAATCCCGTCCAGGTACTCACGCATCCCTTTTCCTCCGTGTTTCCGACGTCCACAGAGGGGAACTTTGAGCCCGTTTGATCTGATGGGTATGGACACGCTAGCTCGGCCGTGCGTCCCTCGCGCACGCGTGGTGTTATCCTCATTGTCTCAGAGCATATTCCAGACTGTGATTGGGTCTTTGCAGGAGCAGATTGCCAGGGCTTTCTCCTGCAGAGCAGCTGGTGGGGATTAAAGCGCCATCTTCCAAACAGTGTTTCACAGTTGCATTTCCAGGGTTCTCTATCCCACTTGCAGCATAAATGTCAGTAATAGTTATCTATTGATACATAAGCGATTCCAATACTTGGAAGGATTAAAGCAACTGCAATCATGAATTTTGCTTGTTTATGTTCAATTTGGAAGAAGGACGAGGATTCTAAGCCCTTAAGGAATTACAGTCACAAAATCCCACAGGAGCAGCTCTGCTCTATAGTATAGGATCCCTCTGGGTCAAAATTGTCTCCATGGCGGTACATTAGGTTTGGTTTGAGTTTAGCTTCGGTGCTTAGCAGGAGCAATCTGTCTCAAATCTAGAGTACCCGCTGGAGTGGTTTGACTAACAGATAGAGAATCTGCCTTCGGTATAACGCACCCCCAGCAACGGTAACTGGAACTCAGATGACTTAGCAGGTTACACATTGAGCTAGTTACCCAAGGACAGAGATTCATACTCATGAGCAGCCCCCCACGTGAAAGATGGAGTTGTTTGCCCCTGGACATATTTAAAGTTTTGGAAACCCAAAGGGGCAGTTCTACTCTGTCCTGTGAGGTTGCTGTGGATCGGAATCAACTCAGTGGTCATGAGCTTGGTTTTCATGACTGGTTTGTTGCAGCTTTACTCAGTCATTGAAACGTGGGGTTTTCTTTTATTGTGGTAATATTGGTAATGATGTTAACTAGGGGACCAGAGGTTGTCAACATGATCCCGATGAATGATGTCTTATCAAAAAGGCAAACAGAGTCAGGGAGAATGACATAAAGGGAAAGCACCATGTAAGGGTTAATTAAAAGCCAAGCCTTCCATGACACAGTTGGAGGATAGACCTGGAGCATCTTCCTTCGAGCACATGGAGAGAGAGAGGCCAGCGCAGCCGGTGTTCCGTGGAAAGATGCAGAACTTTCCAGAATGTGAGACGATCAATTCCTGTTTTTAAAACCATGATCTGAGAGTATTTTTTATTGTTTGTTTATCAGTTTGTGTCTTTCTGTGTTTTTTTAATTAAATACTTTTACTGGGGGCTCTTTCATCTCTTATCACAATCCATACATTCATCCAGTGTGTCAACCACATTTTTTTAATCTTTTTATTGGGGGCTCAAACAACTCTTATCATAAGTCATACATACATCAATTGTGTAAAGCACATTTGTACATTCGTTGCCGTCATCATTCTCAAAATATTTGCTCTCCACTTAAGCCTCTGGCATCAGCTCCTCATTCCCCCCCATTCCCCTGTCCCTCACGAACCCTTGATAATTTATAAATTATTATTTTGTCATATCTTACACTGTCCAACATCTCCCTTCACCCTCTTTTCTGTTGTCCATCCCCTAGGGAGGAGGTTATATGCAGAGCCTTGTAATCGGTTCCCCTTTCCACCCCACCCTCCCTCCACCATCTGGTATTGCCACTCTCACCACTGGTTCTGAAGGGATCATCTGTCCTGGATTCTCTGTGTTTCCAGTTCTTATCTGTACCAGTGTACATCCTTTAGTCTAGCCAGATTTGTAAGGTAGAATTGGGATCATGATAGTGGGTGGGGAGGAAGTATTTAGGAACTAGAGGAAAGTTGTATGTTTCATCGTTGCTACAGTGCACCCTGATGGGCTTGAGGAAAGTTGTATGTTTTATCATTGCTATACTGCACCCTGATGGGCTCGTCTCCTCCCTGAGACCCTTCTGTAAGGGGATGTCCAATTGCCTACAGATGGGCTTTGTGTATCCACTACACACTCCCCCTCATTCGCAATGACATGATTTTTTGTTCTTTGATGCTTGATACCTGATCCCTTCGACACCTCATGATCACACAGGCTGGTGTGCTTCTTCCATGTGGGCTTTGCTGCTTCTGAGCTAGATGGCCGCACATTTTTACATATGCTGCCATCGTCATTTTCAAAGCATTTTCTTTCTACTTGAGCCCTTGATATCAGCTCCTCATGTTTGCCCCTCCCCCACCCGTCCTCTCTCATGAACCCTTGATAAGTTATAGATTACTGTTTTCATATCTTACATCGTCCTCTGTCACTCTTCACCCACTTTTCTGTTGTTCGTTCCCCTGGGAGGGGGTTATATGTTGATCCTTGTGATCAATTCCCCCTTCTCCCCCCACCTTCCCCTTATCCTCCTGGTATCTCTATTCTCATTGTTGACCCTGAGGGGTTTATCCAGGATTCCCTGTGTTTGGGGCTCTTATCTGTAGCAGTGTGCATGTTCTGGTCTGATCTGACTTGAAAAGTGGAATTGAGGTCAGGAAACATTAAAGAACTAGAGGAAAGTTGTGTGTTTCATCAGTGTTATACTGCACCCTGACTGGTTCATCTCTTCCTTGTGACCCTTCTGTAAGGAGATGTCCAGTTGTCTACAGATGGGCTTTGGATCTCCACTTCATGCCTCCCGCCTTCCCCATTCACTTTTGGTATGATTTTGTTCTGGGTCTTAGATGCTTAATACCTGATCCCATCAACACCTCATGATCACAGAGGCTGGTGTCCTTTTTTTCATGTGGGCTTCTCAGCTAGATGGCCCCTTATTTGTTTCCAAGCCTTTGAGACCCCAGATGCTTTATCATTTGATAGTCAGGCTTCATCAACTTTCTTCACCACATTTGCTTATGCACCCATTTGTCTTCAGCAATCGTGTTGGGAAAGTGAGCATCACAGAATGCCAGATTATTAGAAAAAAGTGTTCTTGTGTTGAGGGAGTACTTGAGTTGAGGCCCAATGTCCATCTGCAACCTTAATTCTTAACATATACTATGAGTACATAGATCTATTCCCCTCTCGTTATATGTAAATATATTAACATATGTATATGCCTGTATTTAGACCTCTAGAAATGTCCTTTGCCTCCTGGCTCTTACATCTATTTCCTTTTACTTCCCTCTTGTCGCACCATCATGTTTGGCCTTCATTCAGGTTTAGTAATTCCTTGCTGCTACATTGCCCTTGATGAAGGGCCGCTAGGCATCCTATGCCCTTCTCCCCATTGATTTTTAGTTCACTTGTTGTTCCCTTCTTCCTGGGTTGGTTTCCCCCACCTCACCTTCTGTTGTCCCACCTCCGTATCCCCCTGGAAACACCAGTCCTGTTCTTTTCATCTCCAAATTGTTTATCCTGCCTGTCTTATCTAGATAGACATGAAGAGATATTAATAAGCACAAAAACCAATCAAAACCAAACAAAACAACAAAGGAATTCAAAGCCAATGAAACAATAACAACAACAAAAAGAAAGCCACTGACAAAAATGGAAAAGCTTATAAATAGTTCAAGGTCTGTTTGTTGGTCTTTACAAGTGTTTTCCAATTGAGTCTGATGGGGTGCCACACTAATGCCAAAGTCTATTTTTTATATTCCCCAGGGATTTCATCACTTTGCTCCCCTTGTTGCTCTGTTGCATCATGCCCTTAGTGTTTTGCCCCAGTGTAATGGGGTCATATTGGGCACAATTCCCACACTGTCTCCAGTGTTGTCCCCCATAGCACTATGGAAAAGTAAGGGACGCCATGTCTCATGGTGGGGCTGGCCCTATGATCTTCTCTGTGCATTATCTGCTCTGAACAGGAATATCATCCTCGGGGCTTGGTCACCCTCCTTCCCTCTTCATTTCTCCTATGTGCTCTAATCAGATGTGGCCCTCTCCCCAAGGTGCAGCTTCAGTGCTGTCCTCTGAAGTGCATTCTTTTTGGAGTGGGGGAGTGGGGTGGGGGAGTGGGGGAGTGATTGGAACCAGCCCCGCAGACCTCTCTGTTGGTTCTGGCAGCATGAGCTAACTATGACAAATGGCCAATAAGCATGAATGAAGACTTTTTAAAAGCATTAGCCATTAGGGAAATACAAATCCAAATAACAATAAGATGCCATTTCATGCCCATTGAAATTATTATAAAAGTAAAGATAGATAATGACAAGTTTAACAAGGATATGGAGAAATCAGAGCTTTCGTATACTGTTGGCGAGGATAGAAAATGGCTCTCCTAGTTTGGTGGCTCCTCAGAATGTGAAACATAGTGTTTCCATATGAAACAATGATTGCATTCCTAGATACACACCCAATAAAAATAAAAACATGCATACAGAGAAAAGCTTTTACATGAACGTCCATATCAACATTATTTTTAATAGCTAAAGCATGCAGTCAGTGCAAATGCCACTCAGTGGTTGATTGGACAAACAAAATGCGGTTCATTCGTAGAACGGAATATTATTCAGCAATAAAAAGGAATGAAGTGCTGGTATATGCTATGTAATATGAACGAACCGTGAAAACATCCTGCTAAGTAAAAGAATCAAGTCACAAAGGACCGTACATTGTACAGTTCAGTTAAAATGCAGTGTCCAAAGTTGGGAGATCTATAGAGAAAAAGCGGATTAGCCATGTGTCAGGCTACAGGGTTGGGTTGAGGAGAATTGGCAAATGACTGCTAAGGGGTCAAGAAAAAGTTCAGCGATTGCAATGGAGGTTGCACACAATGTGAAGATACTAAAAATGATTCGATTACACATTAAATGGGAAAATGATATTTTGTGTGGAATTTATGTCAGTATAATAAACAAATAATCGACAAACAAGGGGCTTTTTGTGGTGCCTGATGGCATAGTGGTTAAGTGTTGGGCTGAAATCCTCAAGGTTTGCAGTTCAAAACCAGCTGCCACTCCGAGGGAAAAAGACACAGCTTTCTACTTCCCTAAACAGTGACAGCCTAGGAATAGGAAACCCACAGTGGGCAACTATGAGTCAGAATTCATTCCTTGGCAGTGAGTTATTCTGGATAGCTTGCAGTTCTTTTCTTTTCTGACTAGTTTGATTTATTAAGCTATAATTTTTATATCATAGCCTTCCATAGTTCCTTATATTTCAAAAGAGATGTATGTGGGAAACTGGGCACTGGGAAGAGAGTGTATGCGGACAAGTACTCTGTACTCATATTTAAGGCATCTGCGAGGCTGAGAGTCTGGTGGAGAGACCCATTCTTGCTCATAAGTGGGTGATGAGTCCGTCACATTCTCCTGACTTATTCCCCACATTGAGCCCTGTAATAATCCCAGTTTTAAGATGCTTCTTACAAGCTTTAGTTGCTTACTGTATGCTTAAAAGTTGTCTGCCTGAAGGCTGTCTGCCTTTGAGAGCAATCAGACTGCATTTTCTGCCCCACCCTAATTTCAGCCCACTGTCTTCTGATAAGGATCATAGATTGTTCCCCTGGAGAAGAGCTCAGGACACCTAAGGTCAAGTCAGCTCAGGGTCAACCAAGGTTAAGTCAACATCCCAACTTTAGGGCCTGCCCACTCCATTACGTATGTGCCTTTCTAGTCCGTCTGAGACAGTTAAGGTTTACTGTGCCAACCTGACTGATAAACACACATGGGGTTAATTGAAGGGCGGAGAGATAAATGGCTCTGTGAGCCTCGCCTTTCTAGTTCTCTCTTGCTTTCTGATGGTCGGACCAGGATACAGCTGCCTTAACCCTGCTTCAGCTGGCAAGGCTCACTTCCTGCAAGACATCCCTGAGGAGAAGCCACATGGACCTGTTAGGCAGATAGGCAGGGATGGGATGTCCATTGACCCATGCCCAATGGACATCCCATCCCTGCCTATCTGCCTAACAGACCCACCCCGTTGCAGCCCGTGTAGAAACCCCTGCCAGCTCCGAGATGCTTACATGCTTATTGATTTGGCTTTCCTCCTGCAGTCGACATCACTGCGTGTGTTCTGTGAGATGGAGGAGGACTTTGTGGATTGGTGTCGGAATTATGGGCTAATGTTGGACTTGTGGGCTTGGGCAGCACTGGGTTGGGATGCTTTCTTGATGTTCACTTACCCTTTATGTAAAAGTCTCTCTTACACATGAGTTTCTGCGGATTTGTTTCCCTTGTTTACCCAAACTAACACACTGTCCTATTACATGTTGGCCTCTAGCACATGCCCCTCCCATTATGTATATGTTTGATGTGACTTGCATGGCCCACGATTATATAAGCCTGTTAAATACATTCGCACACTATGTCTGGTTCCAGATTCCATGGAAGAGATGAGCCTTTGCATGCCTTGTCCAACATTTCTTTAATTTTCCCTTTCAATTAGGACCCTATCATTTGCGAGACTGGTTCCCACAGATGTATATTCCTCACCACAACCAGTTCTAGATCATTCTCCATTCTTGTATTTATTATTTGTTCCCCATTTCTGTCCAACCTCCCAAACTCTGCCCCCCATTCACAAATCTTCAATAAACCATTATGTTGGTTATTGTCCCTATATATATCCCCATCCTATTTTTAATATAATGGAAAACATAGGTACACACACAAATAAAACAGAATTGTTTTGAATTTGTTGAGCAAAAAAGCAGAAAATAATGTAAATAAGAGCAAGTCCAAAATGGATCAAGAGGGACATCAAATGACCAGGTATCACATTTTAACCTAATCCCAGCTGCAATAATCGAGTTTACAGTACTTTCTTGTCTATAGACCAACAAGCCTTTCACAGGAGTCGCCCAATTCATAACAGTAGCAAAATTACAGTAATGAAGTAGCAGTGAAAATAATTTTATGGTATCGGGTCACCACAACATGAGGAACTGTATTAAAGGGTCATGATATTAGGAAGGTTGAGAATCACTGTCCTAGGCTATGGTAAGAAAGGATTCCCCAGAGATTTATTCTATGTGGGGACCGTGCAGTTGGCTTTAGCATCTCACTGTCATCCACAGCCTGCTGCAAATTGGGTGTTCACAATTTAGGTCCGGATACCTTTCCCTCCTTCAGATTTGGATTTTGTTAGTTATCATTCCTGGAGCTCACAGCCTGGGGTGCCTCCTCCATGTGGACGTAGCTGACCCCTCACTTTAAGCACTCCTCGTTTGAACATTAGCCTTTAAGACCCCAGATGAAGGGAGAACCAATCAAAATGATCAATTCATAACCACACACCCTACTTTCCAGGGGGGTGAACAACAGAAACTTGGGTGTAGAGAGAGAGCGGTTGGTGTAAGATGAAAATAATAATAATTTATAATTTAGCAAGGGGTCACAAGGGTGGTGGGGAGGGAGAGAGAGAAAAAAGAGGAGTTGATACCAAGTGCTCAATAGAAAGTGTCTATAAAATAATGGTGGCAGCAGATGTACCAATATGCCTGATATAATTAATGTATGGATTATTGTAAGAGCTATACGAGCCCCAATAAATGATATTTTAATAAAGATTTTTTAAAAGACCCCAGCTGCTCTTTCTTTGGACAGCCAAGCACTATCTGCTTTCTGCACCACACTCATCTCATCTTTAATATCTTCACAAGGGCACGCATCAAGCATAAGAACGCATTGTTCTTGAATTGGGTCTAGAATGAAGGGCAAGACCCAAATCCATCCACTTGCCTATGTAGGCTCTGGCTTATTTCAGAGACCTCATTATCATTTTATGACAAGGAATATTATCAATCATCCTCTTGGAGTATAAGGTAATTCTTTTGATAGTGTCATTGCATTATCCAATGGCATAGAATTTATGGCAATAAACTCTGAAGAGAAGGAAATTATGCAAATCTAGGCCAGCTCCAAACCCCAATTAATGAGCTGTTTATTTGTACAGACTGAACTCTTAAATGATTGAACACTGTTTCTATTGAACATGAAGGTTGGTGATAGGGGAAACTTTCCAGTAACGTTCGTTCACAAAGAGCACGCAGTGCTTTTAATAATTATTTATGTAGTTATAAGTTCTTTAGTTATTAGAGAAATAACTAGGACATGTGGGTGACTGGGTGGACATCAGGGGGTGGCTTCCTGTGGATCCGTTTTCAGAGGGATCAATAGTTTGTTTTGAAATAAACCACAGGAAGGGGCGAGCACCTGTTCTGTATGGGCTGCTTCAATCACATCGCGCCAGAGTATTTCGA
The DNA here is from genome assembly GCF_050624435.1 of Tenrec ecaudatus. NCBI lineage: Eukaryota > Metazoa > Chordata > Mammalia > Afrosoricida > Tenrecidae > Tenrec > Tenrec ecaudatus. Next base: position 56,440,844 of record NC_134542.1, read on the forward strand.
AGATCCCTTCAAGTTCCGTGTTTGAAATAGAAACCAGGAAGCTGGCAGTTCTCTTCAATTCTCTAAAGTACTTCTTCTTTTTTTGTCTTTCTTTTTTCTTCATCTATGTAATCAGATGGCAAGTTCATGAAATGATGATGTCCACATTTCCTGATTTTTAATATCAAATACAGACATGTGATGATTCAGTATTACACCCCCAGCAATCCTCAGTGCCCAGACTGAACCTTCTCCCCCTACAGAGTCGATACCTTCACATTTTGATGTCTACATTGTTTCAATACCTGCTATTTGAACATTTTTCAACTTTCAACTGCATGTCTTTCAGAACTACATGAACTTGCAAATCTCTCAGCAAGCTCATAAATTGTAACTTTAATATTCTGCATAGCAGAGACTCTCAAGGTGAATATATTATATTTACAATGTTTCTCTGTTGCTAATAAAACAAATTATTTCGATCTGGATTTATTGTACTATTCAGTATAAATTAGGATTGGATTAATTTGTCTAATAAGTTTTCCCCAAATTCTTAACCCGTATCTCACCAAATTAGAAGCTTCTAAGAAAAGCTGTGTTTTTTTTGTATTGCCAATGACGTTTTGCCTGAACAAAATATAATAATTTTGCATAAAATTTCATGTGTGTGCACATAGACAGCACACAAAGGACAATAAATCAAAAAGTGTTTTTACTAGGATTCCAGGTCATACTTGCATGGGTTTATTTCACACAAAGCATGTTTAAACATGACTCTGTTTAAACACTCAATAATACACTTATCTTGGTCTCATAAAGATTTATTGTCAGAGAAGAATATAATCAATGGCACTGAATTATACATGTAGAAGTTTTTGAATTGGTGAATGTTTTGTTATATATATTTTTGCCAAAATTGGAAAAAAAATACACAAATCATGAGTATGAGGAAGAAGAAAATGTTCTAAAATGGATTGTGGTAAAGATATGGTATTTAATTGATATGGTATTTAGTTAGTATTTAATATGATATCTAATTTAAGTATTTAATTGTATATGTGGATGACATGCCAATAAAATGATTTTTTAAGAAAGATTTGCTGTCAGAAACCCTCTGAAGAAGTTGCCATGAATCCAAATCAACTTGAAGGCAGTGGGTTTGGTTTTGGTTAGTCTGGCTGCTCTCAGCTCACTGCCACTCAGTCAGTGCTGACTCATAGTGACCCACTGTGGCTTTCCTAGACGTTCACTGTGTACAGGATCGAAGGCCAGGCTTTCTCCCACAGAGCTGCTGGTGGCTTTGAAGTATGTACCATGCACATGCCAGCCCGACTCATAACCACTACACCAGCCGAGTTCCTAGAGCACCTTCAAATGGAATTGGGGGCGGGGCAGAGATTGTTCCAAACCAAACAATGACTTCTGAGAGAATCTTCTGGAGACGTTCAATTCAAAACAGAGCGTCATCTGTTTTCTCAGTTTCTCAAAGGAGATAGGATGTTCATGGGAGCTTATTAGAACTTTTGAGAAAATGGAAAACCCTATTGGTAATAGAAAGACCATGAAAATTGCCCAGAGCATTTGTATTTGTCCCCACCCCCACCCCATCATAATCAATACCTGCTCTTTCTTCAGGAGTAGCAAGGTCTGCCTCATGAGAATTTGCTGGGAAACTCTCCCGTACAGCCTCCAGCTTGGACACTGTCCCTTCAGACTTCAGTTTCTTTCCCAAACTCAGGGAACATTGAGAACGAACATGACGGGGTCCCTGACGGATGGAGAGTTACTGTTTTGATGGGGGATCACTTGAAGACCCCAGCATTACTTGGAGAAAGGTGAGAAGTTAGAAACATCATCTTCAGAAATGTAGACTGCTAGAATTATTGTACAAACAATAGTTTTAGGATTTGGCATTTTTTGGTTATTACATTTCTGGGATCTTGTTAAAACTTTTACTTATCTTTGTATTCTGATTACTACCCTGGCCCAGTTGAGAATTATTATGTGAGAGAATTTAAAAAATCTCAATTCAATTATGTATTTAAGAAAATTAATAACAGGAAAAATAGAATGCTAAGAGGATGTCAGCATCAAAGGCAGTATTATTTTTTAAGGGCTATAAATGTCTAACAGAATGTAAATTTTCTTCAGTCTCAAATCCTTTAAATAAATGATGAGTCATTGACCATTATTTTAACTGGATATTTATCTTAATACTTCCCATTGCTATATCTTTAGTCATTTTTCTATTTTTGTCTGATTTCTTCATGCTAACAATAGATATTTATTGAACTTTCCATATGCCAGGCATTATGCTAAGTATTCTTATGTCGGTACACTTTATTAATATCCTTAATGAGTCAACAAGGTAGATGATTTCATTGTTTCTCATTTTACGGGAAAGAGAGCTTTAAACGATAATGTAGCAAAGCTAGATATAGAAACAAAGTCCATTTGCCTCCAGATCGGATGTTTTGATGTTTATATATTCTGTTCCCTTTCATTATATATATATTTTAGCAATTTCTTTTGGTTAAAAAAAAACATGAACATAGATGTCTTTGGTTCTTAGCAAACTCTGCACAAGACTCATGTATTCAGCCCAGATGACATACAGAAGTCCCTAGTAGTCAGTTTTGGAGTTGTGCTTACTCCTTTAATAAACCACTGAGAATTTCATTGATGAAATTGCAAAGAGTTGCAATCTTTCAGAATTTCATTGATGTTGTAGGTGGAGTTACAGGCTGTTGTTTTATTGTTGTTGTCTTTTTGTTTTGTTTTTAATGAAGCTGAGAACCTGTCACTTGGATTTCTAGGGGAGAAAAATGTTCATTCATCTGGCAAAGGAGGAGGCACAAATCCATACTCTGAGAGCTTCAATGTATTTTAGAAAAAAAGACATTAACATTTTGACATTTCTGTTTATAACGTTTCTATGGTCTTGTTGAACATTTTTACTTAGCTTCATATTCTGAAAACGGCCCTGGCCTCATTGAGAACCATTATGTGAAAGTTTTAAAATCCAGGTCAGTTATTATAAATTTATTTAGAAAATTAGTAACAAAAAAGAAATAGGAGAATCCAAGTCTTTAGTGTTCATGAAAACCTTTCATGACACATCATCCCCACCTACATTTTCTAATTCCAGGGTTTAGTGGAAAGATGTTATCCCACTTATAGTGTGGGCGACCATCTGATGGGAACCAATATACCCGTGTGAAGCTGGAGAAGTGGTCCTTACCCACCACCTCCAGCACCAGAGTCTCCTCAAGACATGTTCCCCATTGTTTTTATAAAAAATAGTTATAGCATCCCAAAAGAGGCTTTCTCTATTTCATTCAGCATACCTTCCATTCCCCAAAACACATGGTTTCAACAACAACAACAAATGTAAAGAAGAAAATAATTTGGTGTTGAAAGGTGTAAAGCTGTTGTCTAAAATTCACACTGTTTGTGTTCGACTACAAAAAGTTTTCGCCAAAATACATATCCAGCATCAAGGAATAAGAGCATCTCCCAGGAGAGAGGCCTCGTCATTCATTTACCTTTTCCAGAAGAGGTACTGCAGTACCAACCAACCATGCAGAGACTGTCCTAGGAATCGAGCACCTACAGTTAACATGGTTTAGACAAAATTATTCATGCTGTCTTTTATGTTCTGCTGCTTATTCTAGGGCACCTGGAAAATCCCAGCAACTGCAATCAAGTGTACCAAAATGAAACTTCACTTTTGGAAGTCTGGGAAGATTTGCCTTTGGCAAAACAGCGAAGGGTGAAGTCCAAAGTTAACTTTATTAAGGTCTTGTAGCTAACAGACCTACGTTAAATGTTTGTTAAATGAATTGAATTCACTACTTAGATTTCACTGATGGCCTAGCTGACTTATCAAGGACAGTTTTTGAATCAACTCCTCAGAAAATATCTATACTTCAAGACTGCAGAAATAAGGGAATTGTTTGAAATGTACTCAAGTAAACCATGAATTATCTATACCTGGATTTACTAAACAACTCAAGAACACCAGTAACAAATGATGTGTTCCCACACAGGAGTAATGATTTAATCACTATTTCCAAAAAGGAATGGCAGAGTTGATACCTCAGCTAATGGCTGCTTGTTTGAAGACAAGTCTTTAAGATCCCAAATGTTATCTTTTCGGATAGCCAGGAACCATCTGGTTTCTTCGCCACACTTTGCTATTGCACCAATCTCTTCAGTGATCGCTTCGTGCAGGCAAAGATCAAGGTGGGTCATATCATAAGAACTCATTGTTTTTAGATTGGGGAGCCCACAGTTAAGTGGAAGCCCCAAATCCATTCATATATCTATGGCTTATGTCTTTGTCCCACTTTAGGATCATCAGTATCATTTTATGATAGAGAACTTTATAAAGCATCCCCCTGGGGCATAAAGGAATTCTACAAGTAGCATCATTAATTAAGCCAATGGTATAAAATTTAATACATTGTTGCGAAAAGGAAATTATATATGCATAGGCTGGCTTCAGACCTGGATATATGAATTGGTTGTGAATAAGCCTTGATATCCGAGGAGCTCTGATGGAGCAGCGGTTATGCATTGGGCTGGGACCTGCAAGGTCTGCAGTTGGAAACCAGGCCTCCTCAGCAAAAAGACTGGGCTTTCTACTCCTGTAGTTTCAGTCTCAGAAACCCAGAACAGCAGGTCTACCCAGTCCTAAAAGGGGTCTATGACTTGGCACCAGCTCAAGGTGAGTTAGAGTGCCTGTCAGAGAGCATTATAAGGCTGATTATGGCAGATGTAGTTAGGTTAAAATGTAGTACCTGATCATTTGATCTCCCCTTTGAGCTATTTAAAAATGGTTTCGGTATTTAATGTTTTCTGCTTTCAACGGAGGTTTTCTCGATTGATGGAGAGAAGATTGAAGTTATCAATGATTCTGTCTTCTTTGAATACACAATGTGATGGAAGCAGCAGTCATCACAAGATGAACTGCATTGGGTAAATCTGCTGCACAAGACTTCTTTTGAGTACTGAAAAGCACGGATATTACTTTGAAGACTACTGTGGGCCTGACCCAAGCCATGGTACTTTCAATGAACTCATATGCATGTGAAAGTTGAACACTGAATAAGGAAGACCAAAAAAGAACCAACGCACTTGAATCATGTGCTGGCGAAGAATATTGGAAGTTGCATGGACTGCCAAAAGAACAAACAGATTTGTCTTGAAATAAATAGATCCAGAGCCCACATTTGAGGCAAGCATGGAGAGCTTCGCTTCCATACTTGGATCATGGCGTCAGGAGAGATCAGACGCTGGAGGAGGACATCGTGCTTGGTAAAGTAGAAAGGCAGCAAAACAGAAGCTGCTCAACAATATGGATTGTTACTATGGGCTGCAACATGGGTGCAGTAAGGCTACCACAATCATTGTGAGGACGACACAAGGTAGGAGTGTTTTGTTCTGTTGTATATGAGGTAGCTATGGGTCGAAACCAACTCAATGTCACTTAAAACCACCAATCTTTTTTTTAAATCATTTTATTGGGGGCTCTTACAGCTCTTTTAACAATCCATACATCCATTCATTGTGTCAAGCACATTTGTACATATGTTGCCATCATTTTTTAAACATTTTCTATTTGAGCCCTTGGTATCAGCTCAATTTTTTCCTTCCCTCCCCAGCCCTCCCTTGCTCATGAACCCTTGATAATTAAAATTTTTTTTTCATGTCTTACACCAACCTCTATCTCCCTTCAACCACTTTTTTGTTGTTCATTCCCCACCCCCATGGGCGTATACATTGATTATGATCAGTTTTCCCCCCCCTTCCTTCTACCCCCCTGGTATGACTACTCTCATTATTGGTCCTGAGGGTTTTATCTGTTCTGGATTCCCTGTGTTTCTAGCTCTTATCTGTACCCATATACAAGCTCTGGTCTAGCCAGACTTGTATGATAGAATTGGGGTCATGATAGTGGGGGGAAGGAAGCATTTAAAGAACTAGAGGAAAGTTGTTTTGTTGATGCTACACTGCACGCTGACTCGTTGCTTCCCTGTGATCCTTCTGTAAGGGGATGTGCAATTGTTCACAGATGGGCTTTGGGTCTCCACTCTGTCCTCCCCCTCGTTTCATTGATAGGAGTTTGTTCTGGTTCTTTGATGCCTGATACCTGACCTTGTTGATACCTCATGATCACACAGGCTGGTGTGCATCTTCCATGTGGGCTCTGACAACAATCTTCTGGTAAGTTCACCAGGTCTTCTTCCCAACCCCCTCCCCCCCCAGTGGAGGTGCTGTTTGGATTCCGATAGCCAACCTTTCACTTACCACGTGCTTTTCCAGTTTGGTCATCAAGCCAGTCTTTCCCATTAAAAAATATACTTTTTAAACCACCAAAAAATATAAAACATACCCTATACATGCAAATCCATTGCCATCGTGTTAACTCATGGAAATTCTGAGAAGACCGAGTGCCAAAAGGTTTTATAAAAGCCGACTGAATGGCCTTTCGTCCAAAGAGCTGCTGAGTAGGTTCATGTGTCCGCCTGTTCGGAGTTGTGCACAAGCTGTGCGTGACACCCAGGACAAACCTCTAATCTAGCATTCAAGGCTACAATATACTCAAAACCAACTGCCCAACTTTTACTCTCTCTACAGAAATTGTCTCATCAATTATGTGACTACACTTGGTGATGTAAACATTCTGCATAACCTTTGCTAATGGGCTTGAATATTTGAACTTGACCCCCTTCATTTTTCCTTAAGACATTTCAAAAACCACATCTCTGTCCTTTTGACTACCTTAAGCTACATTTAAAAAAATTATCCTATTTTGCATTTGGTACTTCTAAACTTAACCACAAATAAAAAGATGCTTTTTTCCATCTAGTTTTTAGACCCTTTTTCATTCTACATTTATATATAATATTTTTCAATGATGTAGTATGTCACAAAGGTTTAAAATAAGAGGTTTGTCTTATTTCATTTGTACGCTATGTAACTGACTTGTCCATTAGTTCACTTTTACAGCTGTTATAACTGTTATATCACAAACACTGAAAATCAAATTTGGGGATCAAGTATTGTCAGAAATGAACTACAACCGGCTATCAAGCAGAACAGTTAAAAATCAATGGTCTCTGTATGATGTTAAGATGGGGTTGTTCGATCTATATACATTATGATTGCTGTTAGAATTAACTGGTTAAACTGCTGAGTAATTTCACCAATGAATATAAGACTATTCTAATATCTGTCTATCTCTGTGTGTGTATATATGTCATATACGTGATTGATTGTAGTTTCTGAGGAGTTGCGTGCGGTCTCAGAGGGTACTAATGAGGACCCGAGAGCCAGAGGAGACTGAATGGCATCACTACGTGCTCCCTCTCCAGGGCGCTCTATAGTCTGAACTATGTATTTCAAGCACCAGAGCGGCCTCTTCAAGGAAACTGAATCAAAACCAATTTTGGTAAGGGCTGCAATTCTTTTAGATTTTGTTGTAGATCATATCTTAGCCAGATTTTGTTGTAGATCATATCTTATTCAAATTCTTCAAGTTGCAGTTCAAGTAAAGAAGCCACTGATAAACATGTTAGGCAAAATAAATACTTTATTGTTTTAATTATTTTTTTAGAAATCAGCCTTTGTGTGATAATTCAAACATTCATAGACCTTGTAAATATTCTTTCAAAGAATACTGTTAACATCTCAAGAATTTTGATTAAAATTTTACACACAAAGAAACATGAGTTGAAAACTATAAATGCTAAAAGAGTAATGCCAATAACATTTGATTATTACTTTACACATCTATCTAACACATAAAACCAAATAGGACACATTTTCTTTTTTTCCCCCCCATAAAAATGAACTTTTTCCAGTGGTCAAACTGAATTCAAACCATGTGTGGATGAGAACAGATCTAAATTACTTCCAATTTGAAAAGGCAAAAACCAGCTTATCGTATTTATCTGTTTAAGTTATAGGCCCTGTTATTGGCATTACTCCACGATTGTGTCTGAAGGGCAGAAGAGCCCTCTCCCTCTCAGACAGACGCCTGGACAGGCAAAAGGCACATAGTGTTTAATGTATGGCACACTACACCAAAGGAAGACGGCTATGTAAGCTGTGATAAAATCACACTGTCTTGAGTAAAGGACAAGGCTTACAGTGTAAGAGCATTAAGTAGTTGTTGGTAACCTCATATAATTCTATCACACTGCTATTAGTAACCTCCTCAAGGATTATTACTTTTTACAACAGAACAGTTTCTCTTCTTGGAAGTGACACTAATTAACAGTAGTGGAGGGAAAATCATTGGTTGCTTCAAGCTCTCAAAAAATGATTTCAGTTATTGCACAGTAAATACCTCATAGAGGTCAGTGTTTTAAGAAGCTATTCTGGAGAAATATGCTATTTATAAGTTGGTTAAGTCTGGAGGTCTTCAAGTTTGAAATTAATTCTACATAGGGAATCAATTAGAAATATTGAAAAACAAATAAATATTAGGTTTTCAAATGGCTAAACGTTTTGATAGTTGAGGAAAGAGCCTAAATCTCTATGTATACTTGGAAGATATGCACAGAAGAAACACACGCTGTACATGTATGCAGTAGCCCCGCTCAGCAGCAAGTATCTTCTGAAACACCAATAACACCTCCACCAGTGTGTGCAATGGTAACTTCAATGTTCTACAGCTAATACGATCCGTGTCAACCTTAAAAAAAAGAGCGAGACCGTAACATTAAGCATATTTTAACTGTTACTAGAAAGTTCTTTGACAAAGGAAAGAGCATTTTTTTCCCTGTGATCTCTATGCCTTTCACGGAATGTACTTTTTCTTATGGCTAGTTTTAAAAAGAAAACCTTCGGGCTTTTTATAACTTAACTCATCAAATACTTTCCAGTATTTTCAGATTAAATTATAGATCAATTTCAAATTAAATTTTATTTTGAAAATTTATAGAATGCTTATGTCTATTATGCTTGCAATATATTATTCTTTCTGCATTCACAAAGTCTTACTATGAGTAAGACTTTACTTTATAAAATGTAATAAGAACATCGAAAGAAAACTAATGTTTAATTTATTTTACTAAATAAAAACATCTTTATAAGGCTTGAAGGTGAACAAGCGGCCATCTAGCTCAGAAGCAAATAAGCCCACATGGAAGAAGCACACCGGCCAGTGCGATCACGAGGTGCCCAAGGGACCAGGTATAAGGCATCATGCAAAAAAAAAAAAAAGATATGTGTGTGTATGTATGTGTATATATGTGTATATGTATATATATATATGTATGTGTATATATGTATATATATATCATATTAAATGAAGGGGGAAGTGCAAAGTGGAGACCCAAGGCCCAAGTGTCGACCAATGGAGATCGCCTCATAGAGGGGTTTAGGAGAAGAGATGGGTTAATTAGGGTGTGAGGTAGTATCGATGAAGAACACAGCTTTCCCCCAGATCCTGGATGCTTCCTCCCCCCAACTACCATGATCCGAATTCTACCTTGCAGGGCTGGATAGGACAGAGGCTGTACACTGGTGCATATGAGGGTTGGAGGTACAGGGAATCCAGGGTGGATGATACCTTCAGGACCAAGGGTGTGAGGGACGATGCTGGGAGAGTGGAGGGTGAGTGGGTTGGAAAGGGGGAAGTGATTACAAGGATCCACATGTGACCTCTTCCCTGGGAGAGGGACAGCAGAGAAGGGGGGAAGGGAGACTCCGGATAGGGCAAGATATGACAAAATAACGATGTATAAATTACCAAGGGCATATGAGGGAGGGGGAAATGGGGAGGGAGGGGGAAAAAAAAAGAGGACCTGATGCAAGGGGCTTAAGTGGAGAGCAAATGCCTTGAGAATGATTGGGGCAGGGAATGTATGGATGTGCTTTATACAATTGATGTATGTATATGTATGGATTGTGGTAAGAGTTGTATGAGTCCCTAATAAAATGTAAAAGAAGAAAAGAGAAAAAAATGATTAGGGCAAAGACTGTACAGATGTGCTTTATACAATTGATGTATGTATATGTATGAACTGTGAAAAGAATTGTATCAGCCCCAATAAATTGTTAAAAAAAAACATCTTTATAAATTATAATTATATATGAACATAGGGTAAATGTCTCTTTAAAAGACAAAATACTAAGATATTAAGAATCTGCTACTCTGAACATCATGCCCCATAAACTGTATATATGAAATGTCATTACAAGCAATATTTTAATAATAATCAGGTTTGAAGAACTTATTCTAGCAATTATTTACTACAGTAAAGTTTCAGTGAATCAATATAGACTCTCTCTCTCACTATGAATCGATGCTGACTCTTAGTGACCTTCTAGGACAGAGTAGTTAACATAATTGTCAACTACTCAAGCTTCTCTTGACGAGAATAGAAGGCCCCATCTGTCCCCTGAGCTGCTGCTGGTGATTTCAAACTGCTCACCTTGCAGTTAGCAGCCCAACTTGGAACCATTACATTACTAGGGATCCTGTGTGGTCTCTTGGAGATTAGTATTATAGGAATTGACTTGCTTGTATTCTTAATGGCCTTGTATGAGTTTTCATAAATTAGATGCATTCGAAAAAGTTAGCTACAGAAACAGATTTGTCTACTAAGAAGCAAACCATCAAAAACTAAGTACTAATTTATAATTCCACTAAAGGAAAACTTACCTGTAAATTCTATTTAATGACTATTTATCTTGCTTATTAGAATTAGATGCTTTACTTGAAGAGACTGCTGCCAAAAGTCCACTTACAATTTCCCGTCTGATTTCTCCAACAATAGACTCTTTAATCTGTAATAGAATACGAGAGATGCAAACAATTAACACTATTATTGTAATTAATTTGTCGTATTTTCAAAAATAGAAAAATAAAGAACCCATCGTATGTTGCAATCAACTAAACTGTACAGATAACAAGATTCAAATGAATCTTCATATGATACAGATAGGTCAATGGAAAACAGTGTCTACTGGTCCTCAAACCCAGATCAGCATCAGAGAGCTGAATAACTACATTATAAAACATCACAATACTTAAATTGAGAACATTAATATGATTTTACAGATTTAAAAGCTTTCAGTAAAGCAAAAATACATTTCCTGACGCCATGTAACAAAGTCTGACTAAAGCTTTAGATGTAGTGATGGGGTGACGTAGACACTCCATGTCATTTCTCTAAAACAAAGATCGGAGAAACCAGTGAAACAGACACAGGCGATAATCCCGGAACTCTGAGCATCAAATGAGAGGACTAAGAATTGGATCAAACATTGATTGGTGGAAACAACTAAATGAAAGCTATAAACAAGGAGACAGGGCAGGGGTGCCCTGTCAGCTGGTGTACCATGACCATTTTGAGACACTGTGAATGCATTGAAAGGACAATGGAGTAGAACTGATTGATGTAAGGCAGAATTAGCTAAATAAAAGGCAAATCCCTTAGTACCATTCTGTTAGAGATATTATTAAAAAAGAACCAGAAACAAAACAATCTTTAAGTCAATCTATAAGGTAGGACAAGTGAGAAGCAAAATGAGGGAATAAACGACATAGTTATAAAACTGCCAAACAGAAAACAAATCAGGTTGATATTACAATAAAACAACTGTTTTCAATTTTGGATCTCATGGATCGTTCTCCAGAACAGGCCCTATGTCAGGCCACAAAGCAAGGTTCAATCAATTTAAAAACACCCAAATAGTACAACATACCTTCTCAGATCACAACACTATAAAATTAGAAATCTATTAGCAGCAGGAACAAGAAAATACCCAACAAAGAACTATTGGGCAGAAGAAATAAAAAAAGAAAATTTAAAACTCTAGAATCAAATAAAAATGAAAACATAAAAAAGACCAAAATTTTTGTGACACAGTCAAAGCGGTGACAGAGTTCAATTTGTAACAATAAACACACACAATAAAAAAAAGGGGGAAAGAACCCAAAGATCAATACCTCAACCCAACAGTTCCATTAACTAGAAAAAGAACAAAAAACAAAGTTTAGAGGAAATAATAAAGATTAAGCAGGAATAAGTGAGACATAAAGGCAACAAACAGAATCAACAGGACGTGAAGGTAGTTCTTTGAAATGATTGGTGAAAACGACAAATCCCTGGCAAGTTTAATAAAAGCAAAGAAGAGGCAAATAACACTAATGAGACATGAAATGGGTAATGTTAAAAGAGAACTGAAGTACAAAGGGCAACAGCAAAATAGTTCGAAGAACTGTATGTACTTCAACCAATTTGAAAACCTAAAAGAAATGGGCAAATTTCTAGAGAAACACCTAAATACTGATCGAGGTAGACAAACCAAACCCATTAACAAAAGATCATAAATGAAATTGACAACAACAAATTGGCTCCGAGGGCCTCACTACAGAATTCTACCAAACATTCAGAGAAGAGCTGATGTAGCTTCTACTCATAATTGTCCAGCAGATAGAAAAGGATCGTATACTCACAACTCCAGTCACTCAAGTGAGCATAGCCCTGGTCCCAAAGCTAGAACTGTTCTATTCCGGCTCGGCGTGACTCCATCCAGGCTTTCCAGGATCAGGTACTTGTACTTTTCGCTGGCAGGACAGTGGGTCTGACCACCAATTTTACAGTTAGCAGCCCCATGCTTAAGCTACAGCAAAACAGGCTCCCACATCCAGAGAAAGACAACTAAAAAAATTAAATTATAGACCTATATCTCTTGTGTACATACATATAGGCAAACATTTTCAACAAAATCCTAGCCAAATGAGTCCAACATCGTATCAAATACATATATAATGTATTATGGCCAAGTGAGAGTTATACCAGGTATGTAAGGATAGTTCAACATAGAAAAGTAATCAACATAATCTAACACATAAATTAACAAAGGAAAAGAGCATATGTTTATATCAATCAATGAGAAAAGGCAATTGATAAAATCCAATTTTCGGTTTAAAAAACCTCTCAGCAAAATAGAAGGGAAATATCTCTCAATTATGGGTGTGTGCACTAACTTGAGACAGATCAAAGATCTCCCTGTAAAACCTTAAACTGTAAACACTGTCAAAGAAAAATTAGGGGCAAAATTAAGGGATCTACTACTTTATGGAATAAATTGTCTATCAAACATAACTAAAAATTTATAAACAGAAGATAAACTAAATCACTATCCTACTAAATATTAAACACTTAAGATACATCAAAAGCCTTCTTGAAAAGATTTAAAAAAAGAATTTACAGACTGGGAAAATCAGAGGAATAATAGCATATCTTACAAAAACTTAAGATCTAATTTTAGAAAACTTCAACAAAAAATAGAATTCATTTTAAGAATAGGTACAAGACACACAGACACTTCATGAAAAAAGGCATTCAGGTGGCTAATAAAAACATGATATGGTTCACAGTTATTAGCCTTTAGAAAGATGTATAACAAGCGTACAATGAAATATAATCTTACTCTGACACCAATGGCTACTATGGTGGATTAGATATCTTCTACTATGGATTAAAAAAGAAACAAAATACCAAATATTGGCAGAGATGGAAAGGGAGATTGAAATTCTTATGTGCTGCTAATGGAAATCTAACATGGTACAACAACTATGAAAAATGGTATAGCCCTTCCTTAATAAAATTAGAAATGGAAATTCCCTATTATCCTACAATGCCATTACTAAGTACATGAGGAAGCTTCAAAAAAATTGTAATAAAAAAAACAGAATTCAAAGATAATGGAAGAGGACTATGAACTTTCTGATGCCTCTTCTTATATCAGAAGAGAAACATGAGCCATAATAAAATAGATATATGCACCCCCAAGTCACAATAGTGAAAACATAGAAACAACCCAAGTGTCCATCAAAGGACGCATGGATTAACAAACCATGATACATACTCACAATGGAATACTACTCCAAATTAAATTATAAATCAGTTAACCTCTCATAATAGGGAGCAAAGAAGACTAAAAATAATAAAAGCTCAGGGAAACAATTAGTTCAAAGGACTGATAATGGCGCACACAAACCACTGCCTCCACTACGCTGAGACTGGAAGAACTTGATTGTGCCCACCAATCACCTCCAACCACTCTAGTGGAAATCACAGCAGAAGTACCTGGACAGAACGGGAGAAAAACGTATGCCTAAATTCAAAATAATTACAACAACAAAGACTTGCTGATCTGGTAGAGATTGGTGGAACCCCAAAAACGATGGCCTTCAAACCTGGAACTAAACCTACACCTGGGTATCACCTTTCAGTCACACAGAGCGGCCTCTAAAGGGACTACTCCACCATCGGACCCCAAAGGGGTAGCATTCACCCCCACCAAAGCCCAGGAGGCAGGCAGAGGTAGGAAGAAGGATGAAGGAAGCCCGTGAAGCCAGCCAGAAGTAGCAGAGCGCAACACTGAGAGATTACAGCTCACCGTGAAAAACAATCTGTATAAATAGTTAAATAGAAAACTAACATCCTCTGGCAATGTTCACCCAAATCACAATAAAATGTAAAAAAGAAAATAAAAAAGGTGCATTCACTTTTATGTTATTAATATCTACCTTTGGAAGGTAATCAAAAGAATTAAGTCATGTTCTCATTGCAAAGAAAACTCACTACCAGCAAAATAATACACAGGTATATTCTGTTTATGTAATTGAAAGCAATTCATCTGAAGAAGTTATAGACGGTTTTCACCTAGGACTCACATTTTCAAATGGAAAGGGCAGAATTATTAGTCAAGTACAATGTATCCTAAAACATAGAAACATTCCCTAAACAACATAAACTACAGAAAGACACTTTCTTTAGTTGTTAGGTACGTTTGCCACCTGCTTGAAATGTTTGCCTCACGTGAGAAAAAAACATCTTGTCTGGGGTTTGGAAAAGGCCAATTAGCCGAAAGGCTATTCCATCAAGCTTTTCCTCCCCAGGTGCCCCCAAACCACGCATATCTATCCATTCCGCTTTCCCTCTAATGACATAGCATCATTTCCAAATAGCCCTCTGTGAAGGCCTTAAATATGTATTTCCTGAAATAAACCGATAATGCCTTCCCAAATTAGTGCTTGGGACACTCTCAACCAGCTTTTAAAAATTCTCCATTTCCACAGTTTCCTGTCAGCCTGATCTATTTCCTAAAAATGTTCCTAAGTACATCCTGAACACATTTCAATTGAAGTCTTTCCAAAAATGGCTTGGTATTAATATGTCATGCAAAATCGGTACACAAGACATAGTTACTTAAGGAAACATCATGCTCCCTAACTACCGACCATCTGTATTGGAACATATTTCAATAAATATAACCTTTTCATTTTGCATATTAGCATCCAAAACTTCTGTTGCTCAGAGCACCTCAGATTTGCACTGTACATGAATTTGTACTGGACACGAGCATTTTGGAAACCAGGATCCCTCAGCCACAGTGCAAATGTGTCGATAAGAACACCTGCAAATCCATTCACAAAAGACAGCTGGTGGTATGGCATGTCTAGTCCTTTTCTCAATATAACATGGTGATGTTTATTATATTTCCTCCTTTTCAACATTAAAAAAACAAACCAACGATAAAACAATCTTTACCAACTAAAAATGTGCCGACATTTCTAACAGATACTGTTTGAACAGGCCATTAAAAATGGTAGGGTTCTGATAGAAACAAAACAAATGTTCCATCGGAAAGCAGTTGAAAAAAATCATTCAATGAATGCTTAAGAACAGTATATAATTATTAAAAGGAGAAACCAGTATTACCTAGCTGTGGAAAATAAAAATTCTTAGAGATGGGCAGACTGTACACAGAACAAAAGCAATATTGCCAATGCGCCCATTCCACCGCGCAGCATGACCTCTATGTCAGAACAGGACTGCTCTTGGGTACAAGATGCTAGAAATCTTCACAGGAGTAGGAAGTTTACCTTTCTCTTATGGTTTTAAACTGCTGACCTTACAATTAGTTCCCCAACACATAACCCACTGTGCCACAAGGCCTCCTTAGACTTTAGAGAGGTCACACAAAAGACAATTTCAGAGGATAGTGGGGATAGAAAGTGTCACAGATGGAGCATATTGGATGAGAAAGAGCAGGAACCAAGTGACAAAATATGAAGGGGCACCCCCCAAAACTGTAATGTTTTTCTTTCAAAGCTATGTATTTGAAGTTTTTTACAAAACAACCTCATCACCTTCAAAGTACTCTACATTATACATTTGTCTAATCTGTGATGTCATTCTTGGAAAACATTTTTCAAACTCATCTGTTTGGATAGCTGACAGCACCTCCCTCATTTTTTTCTTCACCAAATCACTGCCCTTTCATACCCCTCTTCATTTGCGAAAACAAAAAGAAGTCGCACGGAGTGAGGTCAGGTGAGTAAGGTGTGTAGGGCCAAGAGAGTCATGATTTTTTTTTGCCAAAAAACAGGCACACTGCGATGGCTGTGTGAGCAGGTGCATTGTCAAGGTGGCAAAACCAGTCTCCCATCTGCCACAAATCAGGCTTTTGCCACACACTGTTATACAAACTTCCAGAACCTCTAAATAAAAAGCTTGATTAACAGTCTGACCTGGTGGATTGAACTCCAAATGCACTATCCCCTTCACACCACATCCGTTTTGGGGGGTTATCCCCCCTTCTTAGGAGCCACTAGGGAGGAGAAGGAAGTTAGAACAGGAGGAATCAAACCAATCTCAGAGCCATCATTGATTCAGACTCATGCAACCCTATCTGACCAAACGGAGCAGCATCTTATTTGGGGTTTTTGACTTAGTGTTCTTTGCAGACCAGACAGCCTCATGTTTTCCTTGGAGGGACTGCTGGGATCATCATGCGGACCTCACAATCATCAGCTCAATGCGCAGCCCACTGCGCCCGCCATCAGGGTTCCTTCGACTAGGAAGGGTGAGGTCAAAAGGGAAGAGCGTATCTCTGCATTCCAGCACGGAGTGCTCACTCAATGTCTGAATGACTAATGAGCGCATGAGACAGGCAGGATCACCACAGAGACAAACAGAAAGAAGTAGAAAAGCACAGGACGACAGCCAGGCTTGCACAGAATGTTCTGAAGTAAGACTTTGAAGGAAGGCGTCCAGACAAGTAAGTCTCCCATTCTGCAGAGGGCTGTGGTTGCTGTTGTGTGTCTTCTAGTTTACTCCCGCTCACAGGGACTCTGCCCATGGGGTTTCTAAGGCTGCCACCTTTACAGGAGTAGGTGGCCGTGTGACCTCCCACCCTCCCCCCAGAGCAGCTGGTGGGTTCTAACTTCTGACTTTTCAGTTGGCAGCTGACCACTTACCACGGTACTGCCAGGGCTCCTTTGAGAAAACCACTGCAACAGATGGCAATATGGCCTTGATCCACATAATCTCCCCCTCAAAAAAATGGTATAAGCTGACGTCAGACTACTTGAGGTTTTAAAACAACGCCGCAAACCAGCTTTGACTGAGCTGACTGTGGCTTCTAGCAACCCCCTGTGCAGAATAGAACCATACTCCATAGGATTGTTAATGGCTGTGACCTTTCCCAAACAGATCTTTCTTCTGAGACTCAACTCAGGGTTGGGTTGAATGACCAGCCTTAGTTAGGAGCTGAGCACTTACTTGTTTGAGCCAACCAAGAACTCCGGGATTAAGAAGAGAACATTTATTGGTAATAAGAACAGAATGACTGCAAGCCTGAAATATAGAGCAAGCCATCCATTCAATGGACATCTCTTGAGTGTTCCGCTAACCAACAGATTGGCAGTTTGAACCCCCTGTTTGCTCCAGAAAGGAAAGAGGAAGCAGTCTGCTCATGTGAAGACTGACAGTTTGGAAGACAGTTCTATGTCCTGTAAGATGACCGCGTTGGAGTAAACTTGAGGGCAGTGGGCTTGATGTCAGACGTTGTATCAGGACACAACTAAAAGAAGTGACAAGAACACCAGCAAGTCATGCATGCACTAAAACACATGTTTAAAGTATGTTACATGTAGTGCAACAAAGATGCTAAAAGGCATGAACCTAGCCTAGAAATACCAATAAACAAGGAAGCATTCTCAGGAACCCTGGTGATAGTAAGTGAAGCTTTAGGCTGTTTCCTACAAGGTTCAGCAGTTCGAACCCACCGGACACTCCACGGAGGAAGATAAGGCTCTCTGACCCTGTAAAGATTTACAGCCTCAAAACCCAAAGGGACAATTCTAGTCTGTCCTACTTGCAATCAACTTGATGGTAGTAGATGGTGACTCCTCAGGAGTTCTGGCAGTGTAACGGTTAAACACTCAACTACCAACCCCAAGACTGGCCCTTTGAACCCACCCATGGCTCTCTGGGAGAAGGGCCAGTGACTGTAAGATGAGGCCAACACCAGCCGGTGGGCAGAGTCCAACCTGGTCAGGAGGCCCTCTGTGCTGGGATTGATTTGGTGGCACTCAAGATAACAATATGAGCATGGAAACTCTTGGACACTTTCTATTTTGTTGAATTTGTTTCTGTGGGCCCATGTTCGTTTAGTCTATCAAATAAGCTTCTATTTACTTTACTTTTTAAAGTCACTGTAAACAGGTACGGGTTACTGATCACATACATCACAGTACACTCTGACAAATTCTATGACAGTATACTATACACATCTAAGCAAAACAGGACTATCTTTAATCTGATGAAAGTTTAATCACTGAATTAAGTATGTGCATATAAACATTGGTTTCAGTATTATCCCTTTCTATTCTCCTGCAAAAGAATTCCTTCGAATTAACACACTGAAAACAAAGAAAGCCCTGTCTGAAACCTCCCCAAGTGAAAGGAATGAGGCAAAAGCCTGAGGGACAGCACTGTGCACATGCACCCAAGGAGGGCGGTAAGAACACTTCCCTGAAGCGTCTTCCAGACACGCTTAATCCGTACCTGCAAAACTGCAATCCAAGATTAAAATCTTGCCGCGCTGAATAAGTGCTTTGTTAGTGGGGTCAGGAGCCCAGCATTTACTAGGAAGAAAGAATCTAATTTCTGTACAGCTGATATACCAAGGTTTAATTTTTTAAAAAAGGAATTCAGTACCTTGTGTACTTGAGTAACATAATTACTGTAACGCGAAGGGAATGGAATCAAGACTAATCTGAATTTCAAATGCTTTGTAAATAAAAGTTTACCAGAAAAGCACAGTACCTGAAAAAATATGATAGTAATACAAAAACATTTAACTGGCTTTAGTCTGGTATCCAGTGCTTTTATCCTGCCTCAGTCTGTCAGCCTAGGCTGTTCTTTTCAATACATCAAATTGTTTTTTAAATAATGTTACTGATCATACAGCATACAAGAGTTGTACAATCATCACTACAATCAACTTCAGACCTCTTCTTCTCTTGCTCACTGTTGTTGGTGCCCCAGTCCCTGGACCCTTCCCTGCCTAGTAATTTTTAATCCAGTTATTTTCTCTACAGATTTAGCTATCCTGGATTTCACATCCAGAAAAATCATACACAACACAAACAAGAAACAAACAAAAACACCCAACAAGGACCCAACAAATTAGAGAAAAATCGCACAATCACAAAGAAAGCAGAAATTATTAACACTGGCACAATTTTAAAATGGGTCCCCAGAGGAAAGGACAGGTCTCACGGAACTCCATTTGCCGAATCAACTTGACGATGCTGTCCGATAGTGCGCTATTCCATTCACCGCAACGTTAGGCCCGACTCCCTCCCAACTCACCAAATTTGGAAATGAGGGAGTGTCTAGCTAATGAAAGAGTAACAAATTCTGAAAAACTTCTCAAATACTTTCCTTACATATTAGCTAAATGTCTGAAAATTACATCTTTCACAGTTAATGGGAGGCTCCATGAGCATGTAGTGTTCTAGGTCCAAGGCAATGTAATAAGCTAAATTTTAAGCAGCTACATTTAACTTACAAAAGTATCTACCATTACAGAACCAATACATTTATAGAAGACCCCCAACTTTTTGAAATTGTTAATATTATCACGAAAAGCAAATATGCAAATACCATAATTAATTCTGACTCTGAGTGACACTGTGGAACAGAGTCAAACCGACCAGAGTGGTTCCATGACTTTTGCTCATGAGCAGCTACTGGGCTAAAAGCATCCTTCTGTTAGCAGCCAAGTGCTTTAATCTCTGCAACACCAGGGCTCCAGGCAACAGGATGGATACAGACAATATATAGTGGCTAGTTTTTATGCTGTGCACTGCTCTCCTGAATTTTGTGCCCAAAGGGAAAGTGATGTGATAGGGAAAAAAAGAAAAGTCATCATAAAGGTGTGTCTATAGAGTTTCCCCTTTTGAATGATGTGCGGTACATCATTCCACTACTTATCTGACTCGTGTCCAAAACAGTTCTTACATTCATTCTGTCAATTAATCTTCAACTGTTGACTCTTAGCCTTGCTAATTATTTCGCAGCCCTGGTGGGGTTAGCACTGTTCTGCTAACCACCAAGTCAACCTTCCGAGTGCAGCCGTGGCTTCATGAGGGAAAGATGTGGCTTTCTGCTCCCCTAAGGCACACAGCCACAGAAGCTGACGGGCAGATCTGCTCTGCCCTCTGGGCGCGCTCTCGTCAGAATCAACTGGACAGTGGTGCTCTGACCTGGGCTGACATTTGGAATAAACTCATCTTTCCATTCTGTGCTTTCATTCTTTGAGCATCTTATAATTTTCACAATTCTCTACCCACCAATGGAATCAAATTCTTTAAACCTAAATTTCAACACACCACCACCACCACAACAACAAAATTACAATTCTATTTTCTCATGTCAACTGAAACCACTAAATCACAGATTTTAAACCTGGCAGGATTCAATTCCTATCAAGAATGTGGCATCTAAGGTCCAAAGAGTTCACATGTTTATCAATACCAAGCCCTACAAACACACTTTTCAGTAGAGTATAAAGAATTCCAATTACTTAATACGACAGTGACAAAGGTTTTAGAAATGTATCCCCATGATGAATATGCCTAATAAACACCAAGGAATCAATGAGACAATGTTACAATCTCCTGACAATTCATATAATGAATACAAAAAACCAACTCATCATTGATACATGTTCAGATGAGAACTCCCTTAATACAGATTTCCAAACCAAGCATAGACCATACCATACTCACCTCCCGGATGACTTGCTGCAACTCATCCTGCTCCACATTTGCATGTGTTCCTTGCCCTTCTTCCACTTCAGGTTTACGCCCGACGGCTCCTGGGTTTTCCTCAGCTGCTCCAGCCTCTGCAGACCTTTCCAACTCCACAGAGGTCTGCATGGAAGCTGCCCTGGACGGGGCAGTTGGGGTGAGGGCTACTGAAGCCCGGAACACTTTCTTGCCTGACACCGCCTGGGATTTGGGTTGACCCACTGAGTCAGCAGAAGGTACTCCAGTTCTTCTGTGAGCATGGGAGGGACCAGAACACACAGAAGATGATTCTGAAGTTTCTTGAGAGAAAACAGATTCTGAGCTCTCTCCAGGAGGAATCTCAAACCCCATTTCTCCAAGTGCCAAGCCCAATTCAGACTTCAGGTATGACTGTTCCCGCATCAGCTCCGTTACCTAAAAATCAGAAAATTTGTTATTTTTCTCTCTTCATATTATGGTTGGTAATTGCAAAAGATGATTAAAACATGTGGCCCCAAATCAAGTAGCTCCTTAAGGTATCATTCTAATTCATTAATTAAAAGCCGTTTGATTTCATTTGCAAAAACACCAAGTAAAATTTAAACTTCCAGTGCTCTCCACCATCAATATATTCAACTACAATATACAGGCCCGCTGATGTTGGGTCCATGCCCACTCGTGGGGAGGGCTCTCCGGAACAAGCAGAACTGCCCTGAGGGGCCCCCTGAGGCTGTCACCGCTACACAAGCAGATGCCTGGGCTCTCTCCACAGAGTGAGCTAGAACCCCCAATGTGGGGTCAGCAGCAACCACAGTGCCACCAGAGTGCCTAGACTACTATAGCACCAATGGAGCTTGTTTCCACAAAGGTCCAAATTACTTGTAAAGAAGTTGGTTTTCTATCAGGACCCAAAATAGCTATTGTAGTGCTTTTGTCCCCAAATGAATTTCATATGCTTAAAACATAATAAATTAAAACCCCACTATTGTTCCCAAAGCAGTCATGTTACAGATGCAACGATCCCTGAAGGACTTGCCCAAGGTGTCTTTTCCCCTGAAGTAGAAATGGAAAGTGTTTTATGGACCTTACTTTTCTCCGTTAGGCCGTGAACATAAATCACTACTATGAGTAAGCTGGGTTTGTAGTGTCAAAGAAATTTCACAGAAGTGTCAAACTCACTTCAAATCAATAGCTTATCAAAATATGTCAAACACTATGCTTAAAAGGTACATTTCATCTGCACTAGGAAGACAGTGTGTTGGTGAAGTGCTGTATCATTCCCTTCCCCAGTGAGTTAAAAGGAAAGAGTCTTACTGGTTCCATTACATTCAATGGAGAAGGGCATGACACGTTATCGGCGCTTCTACTGCCATACATCCCCTGAAAAAGTAAGAACAAATATACATTTTGTCCCCAAATTTCAAGTGTTTTCTAATCAAATTAATGTTCTAAAAATAAAATAGCATTATGTCACATGGTTATTCTCAGTAGTGATGGAATCCTGTAAAATTGGTCCTATGATTAAGAAGCTGTTACTAAAAATGTGTAAGCTTTCTGTTTCACTGACGTCACCAACACATTTCTCAGAAATGGCAGGTGCAAACCTTGCTATGGAAACACATCTCAGAAAGGACTCAGTATCTTCTGACTCTACTACAACCCCAGCACACACTTCTAATTGATTCAGTTTACCTTGGGTACGTGTGCACATTCATCCCGCCAGTTATTTTTCAGCAAAATCAAATGTGATATTCAAATAATGGTGAGAAGTTCACTATTTCAACCCCTCAAAACAACATATTCTACTACTTCAAAGGTCTTAACACAAATGTAACTTGAAACCAAATGCCCTGGGAAGGAATATTAGAAGTATGCAAAATCACACAACATTAAGATAGGCTCTTTTTATTCTTGGGGTTGCGGATGCCTTGACACAAGTAAAGATCCAGTTTACTTCCTCAACAAGGAAAACCATCAAGAATGGGAAATAAACCCAAATGAAGGAACATTTGAAAAAAGGAACTAATCAATCAAAAGCAAGCTAGGAAAAAAAAAAAAAGACTGAGTGAAGTCTCCATTCCGTCCTTTGTAGTTACATGCCATGGCGAAAATCTACATTAGTCATGTACTTACTATCATTTTTCTTTAAAAATCCTAGACTTTTCGGGCTCCCTGTCTTCTCTCCTATTATTAAAAATCATAATACAAGTTTCCAATATACATCTAAATATTTAAGAAAATAAGAATGTTGCAAACTTGCATATTCCACTGATCTGTGAGAAAGCTCCTTAAATCTTTTGCTTCCCTTTCCCCGCCTCAGACTAAAGGCTTGTAAATGAAAGCACTGCTTCTCACTCACAGGGAATGTGCTAAAGAAATCCCTCTAGAAAGTACCTACCACCAGCGCTGAGGATCGGAAGGGGGAGGGCACCCGCATGCTCCGCAGCTGCTCCTCCAGACCCAGCAGGCGCTCCTCCAGCTGCAGCTCCAGGTCCTGAAGCTCCATTCGGACCGAATTCCTTAAACTCTGCAGCTGGTCCACTTCATATCTACCGAGAGAGAGAGACAGGCACAGGCTCGAAGGAAGTCCTTTAGGATTCCTATGCATAACTCTCTTATCAAGTAATAAAAGCTACTTGAGGGTACTGAACTTCCAAGTTGAGTAAGTTAGCACAATGGTATTGCTCTTTCTTCCTGGGTCCTCTCTCACAAAGAGCCGAGCACTAAATAACAGCCCCCATCTTCCTTGCGACATAAAGGCAGACAAGTTTGCATGGTAAAAACTATGCTAGCTGTTATGTACACTGGTTCACAAAACAGACTCAGGAAACACAGCAGAAGAACTAAAACTTCACTGACAGAAGAAGGCTGATGAAGCTTTTCAGACGGAAAGACTGCGACGACAGAACGCATGCTTACCTTTCCTCTTCAGTCATATGATGGTAAACCATGGTTTGCTGACGCAGCATGGCCAATTCCAAATCCATCATCTGTGTCCTAAACAAATTCAGGCTCCGCCTCATTACTTGGAGCTCCTGGAAGGTATTCTAAAATGCAATACAACAAAATTACGCTTCTATCATGCAGACTGTTTTGTAACACAAAGACTTAAGTGAGAACTTACTTCATAAAGAGGTAGAACAGATGATTTCTGGGTACTGTATGGAGAAGCAGCAAGATCAGGTCCTCTTATCATGGGGTACTTCAAAAAAGGGAAAATAAATTTAAAAACCAAGGTTAAAGTATCTACTCTCAAATTCTTTAATGTGTTAAGCAGGTAGTACTTTGAACCCAGGCATTTTCTTCCAGTATAAAAACCCCCAAAAACTTCATATTGTGAGCAGGGACTAATGAGATCAGTTCCCAGTGTTCCCTATTCCTTCTAAGTATTGCCCATATAAAGCAAAATGAAAGGCGAAAGGGGCAGAGGAAAGAATATGGTCCATATCTGTATCTAAGAGGCCTTATGGGGATAGGAAACCCAGTCTTCCTCCCTAGGAGCTGCTGGTGGTCTCGAATTGCCAACCATACCGATAGCAGCCCGATACATAAACATGACACCAACAGGATAGGCAAACAACAGCAACAACAGACGGTGGCAAGCATCGCTCTGAAATGACAGTCATGGGGCAAATAGCAGGCAGTTATCATGTTCATTCCTACATGTTTGAGTAGGTGCCCTTCCCTTACACAGTGCAACCCTAAACAATCATTCCTGGACCAAGAGGAACTCTCAAAGTCAAAGAAAAGAGAGAGGGAAATAGATTTACAAAAGAATAGGAGGACGAATGCTAAAAAGGAGCAATCAAACAAGTCTCAATCAGGTGGGTCTGGGAAGTCTTCCCAACAGTGGTGATACCAGAGCTGAGTCTTAGAGTAAACAGGATTTGGTCTGGAGTAGGAAGGCAAGGCTGGAGCATTCTAGGCAAAGAAAGTAAAAAAATATATATCATATCCCTAAGACAATGCTATTTAGAGACCAGCCTGCAGCCCAACATTGCTGGAGCGCATTGAATGCATCAGACTAGAGACTGGCAGGTCTCAAAGAGCCTCTGCCTGTTGCCCTGCGCAGTGGTGGCTGTGGCGGTGGTGACAGTTGAGATGTTGATGGCGCATCCAACACAAGAGAACCAGCTGGCCTAGAAAGGAAGGTACCCCGCGAAGGGGCAGGCTGACAGAAACTTAGGCATTCCCAGCTTCAAATAATCATAGCTGAAGGGTTAAACAGTGCACCCTGAAAGAACTGTATGCTCGAAGGAGGCTAGAGAGAGAATCTCATTCTGGTTAGAGAGGAGGCCATTAGGAAACAGTGGTCCTAAGAATAAAAGTAATTATTTCAAGAAGGCCTGTTTTGTTGTAAGTTGGGAAGTTACAGATTTAATATTTGCTTTCAAAGTGGCTTTCTCATCTGCCATTTTGTCATCACAAGAGACCCACGGACACATTCTGGGCTGCCTGACGGCTCGCTGAACACGCTCACTGCATGCTCGCCGTCATCCTCACGTCCTCAGTTTCCTCAATACTAGTTAGATCCCCAAAAAGAAAATATGCAATGTGAAAGCCAAACATGCTGACAATACATTAATTTTCAAAACTTGCTGCAGCGGGGATTCCAGGCCTACTAACTCATCTGAGCAGGGAGACTTTAAAAGGGCTATTCACATTCACACTTTACCTGATTTTCTTCTGTTTGGGGACCATCCCAGTCCATCAATCAGTGAAACTGGACAAACTTCCATATCAAACCCAGGAGTCAGGAGGTGAGGGGAAAGCTTAGAGAAGAGCCCGCAGAACCAGGAGAGAGTGCTGCCCCAGAAGGCAGCGGGGGCACTTAGAAAAGAGAGAAGTAGTCAGCACAGTGGGGGAAGTACCCTGAGAGGAAAGATGTGTTTAATAACAGGTAAAACTTGACAATGTCTCTAGACTTAAAGGAAGCTAATGGAGGAGAAACTGAAAAAAAGAGAATATTTAATGAGCAAAACCTCTCGTACAGGAAGGCGGGGGAAATAGGAGCAAAGACATTAAGATTAGTTACAGCTTTTACAGTGAAACAGGAGGGAGTGGTACAGGAGAAGGGTCAGTCTGGACAAGTTTAGGTTCTAAGAAAATGAAGCTCATGCCTGATGGGTTTTAGCTTCCCAGTGAACAGGGGAGTGGTCAGATCAAGCCAATCAAAACACTGTATGTTTTCCATACCTGTGAAAGATTCTGCAGCGAGTTTCTAATATCATGCAACACTCTTCGCAGCTGCATTTCAATGGCGGAAGGTGGGTTTGCAGCACATGTCCGGTAAGGGGAGGCAGCATGTCTGTGTGAGTAAGGACAACCAAAAGGAGACGTGAAGGCACTACAGGTGGTGCCGGATATGTTGGGGACACTGTGCGTGCTCAGGGTTCTCATGTGCTCACACAGGGGCTTCTCCTGCCATTCAGAGGGGACAGAGTGAAGGGAGCAGGTGGACTGCGATCTGTGTGCTGACGCGCAGTAGGCGCAGGTGGGAGTCCTCCGGTGAGGACATTCCTCCAACTGGTTCACCTCCTTCTCTGAGAGCACTTCCTTCTTCCCAGATGAGGATGGAGAGATGAAAATGGTGGATTTGATGAGAGAGTGGCCGTCAGGCTCAGGCCCCTCTCTTTCCAGGTCCTGCTCCTCTTCGGGTGTGTACTTGTAGGTGAAGGAAGGCGGGCTGCATCTGGTCTCCTTCCCTGGAGACAGGCGAACGTTGACAGCAGACACGACCCTTACTGGGCTCAGTAACGTGGTTGGTAACGACTGAGACCTTCGTAGGGGATATCCAGCTTTTGCATACAAGTACCTCTGTCTCAGCAGATCTTTCGACTTTATCAGGCTGCGCCCTACTCTTTGACCAGAGACGCCAAAGGCCTTCAGCTGAGCTCTTTGCAAAGCCGTATTAACTCTGTCCGCAGAGGAGGGAGGAGGCACGAGCGTCTCTTCAGCGCCCTTGTCGAGAGATCTCGCTTCAATGGAAGCCAATGACTTCAGAATATGGTGTGTGGTGTACTGGGCATATTCACATTCACTGCTTCTATCCACATCGCTTTCAGCACTCTCGCCCCTGGGTAGCTCGGCTCTCTGAGCTTCAGGCGACTCTTGGGTCGCAGGGGTTTCAGTCATGCCCTCTTCCTGGCAACAAGTGGACTGTTCATGGTCATCAGGCTCAACGGACTCACACGTGGGGAAACGCTGCCTCTCTGGCTTTCTTCTGTCAGTGCTTGCGGCTGTCTTCTCTTTCCCTCGCTGGAGAGGGACAAGAGACTCCTCCTCCGACTCATCGAAATAAGGCGGGTCTTTTGCTGTTGGTGTGATAAGCTCTTCACCGAAGGATGTGACTGTTGTCTCACTGTCACAACTGTCCGCACTGCTCCCCATGGCTTGCAAGGACTCCTGAACCTGCGAAAAGAGCACAGCGGAAGGGTAAAGAGCACACTAACAGCATCTGCACACTCATGGGAGGCTACTCTGTCTGTACTGGCATGGTCTCCATTTGGGGCATGGCCCTGGTCACGTTCCAAACTGCTTGACCCATATAGATTGGCCTGTAATGTTAGCTATTAACTAAGTACCATACATACTCATGTATAAGTCAAGGTTTTTCAGCACATTTTTAGTGCAGCTTTTGTGGTAAAATTAGGTGCCTTGGCTGATATTTGGGTCGGCTTATACTCAAGTATACATGGTACTAAGACACAGTGATGATAAAACAAACTTTTAAAAAGAGAATAAGTTAATGTGAAAAATATACTCGATGGTGTTTTGAAAAGAAAGGTTGATTTCTGCATTTTCTCATAGAGCGTATTCCTTCTATGTGGGTGCTATTTCCTTTAGACCATCTTTCCAACGCCCATCTGCGGCTCTCTGAACAAAGGGCCCTGCCTCACAGAGTGGAAGCCAGCTGGCAACATTTCTGAAAGTGCTTCACCAATGCCACACTTTCCAGGCCGCTCTCCACTGGCCCCTTCTTGTCTTTACTCGGAAGAGGAACTGTGAGCCCCCCTACTTTTCCAAGTGTGATCGCCCAGCCTGCACTTCTGACCTCTTCAAGACCAGGGGATTTCTCTACAGTTGGTTGCAGACTTGTCTGGATCAACCGCTCCTTCTCTTGGGGCCTCTTCCCTTAGCTGAACAACTCCCCCAAGTCTTTAATGAGGCAAAAGAATATGCCGTCCTGAAGCTCCTACCCTGCTTCTCTAGAGTAGAGTTCCAATCCCTGTCCTCCCTCCCCTATTTCCTCCTAAGTTTGTTCTCTAACCCACTGAAAGCAGCTCTGTGCCAGCAACGTCCACGGGAACCACTGATGGTACAAAAATAGAAGGGGAGCCTTTTCTTTTTTACACACATGTAAAAAATATTCTGTCAAACACAGGTAGAGAACTGATCAACATAAAATCTGTAGTTCAGTGCTTATATAACATCTGCATCCTAGAAGTAGTTTCATTCTTACTGTCATTTGAAAAATGAAGATTCGCGTGACCAGTCTTGAAATATACAGCTGTGGAAAAACACGACCTTGAAATGAAGACAATCACAGAGCCTCTGACAAATAAGTTTACCTGCAGATGATTAAGGGAGAGGCAGTCTGTCGAATCTTCAGCAAAACCGCTGCTATCAGAATGCTGACTTGCAGTGCGTAATAGATGATCTACCAAAAGAAATCAAAGCAGTTACACAAAACCGCTAAGTGAACCTTCAGTGAGGGCGCTGGTACTACAGATAGAGGATTCCCAACCGACCTGTCACGCCCGGCATGAGCTTCACCTGGGAAACGTGTGCGCTACATATCCAGGGACACGGCATTGCAGCAGAGGAGGGCACAGATGCAAAGAAGCGCTGGATGGGAGATCCGAGCCTGTAGTTGCTCTCTGTGCTGCGCGTCTAACGCGGGCTGGCAAATCCAGCAGTGTGGCCTTCCTCAGAGAGGATGGCTCAGGCGGGGCAGGGTTTGTTCTGTCGTACACAGGGCCATGCTGAGTCATATTCGACACAACAGCCGGCCTAACAACAATTCTTAGAAGACAATTGGTTGAAGTTTAAAAACAACAAAAAAAGGCTTCAATAAAAACAGAAGTCCCAAAGTACACAATTTCTTTTGTGTAAAGAAAGATACTTACTCTTGGTAATACTAGGAGGTTAAGTATACAGCTTTCAAAAGTTATTTTATTTTTCTAATTAGAAAATAAGAAGGCAATTAAGGCCAATATAGTAAAAAAAAAACTGTTGCCAGCACACTTGTATTTCTCTTATGTTTCAACTAATTCAAACATATCAGGGGACTTCAAAAGGTTCATGTGAAAATTCCATGATCATTTAAACCCATCTTTCTAAAAATTTTGAAAGAATTCTTTCATAATAGTTATAAAATGTCAGCTGTAACATAACATTGTTGATGGTTGAGATCATACAATCAGCCTACTTCCTATGTCTCAAAACTCGAATTCTTGGTTATTACAACCTGTAAAAATAAAATATGTAAGAATCTACTTAGCACGTAAGCTAAGCAAGGCTGCTCACACTGCCTACACTGCCACTGTGGGAGCGGCCAGCACCACCACTACCTTTACTAAGTGAGACACTTCATCAGACAATATGGTTCTTCTGAATTGTCAAAGCAGCAGGCTAAATAACATATGCTTACTAAATCTGCCTTCATTTAAAAACGTAATTACACAGAGAAGGAAACAAATAACATCAAATCTAAAACCAACTAAAGTCTGGCTGAGTTTGAAAAATCCAACTTAGCTTCAAGTTCAAAGAGAAACAGTATCAACGGGAAACTTCTTTTCCTCATCAAAAACTTAGAACAATTCTGTAACATAAACCCTATACCAAACGCACTGCAACCAGGACATGACAGGCAGACCCGCCCCCGGGGTTTCCGAGACTGTAACTCTGAAACCTTGTCCTTCTCCAGATGAGAGGACGGCTCAAAGAATGATGACCTTGAGGTCATGCTTCCAACAGTGTAACCCACTAGGCCACCAGATCATTAGCTAATTCTGCAATACTCTGAAATTTAACCCCCCCGAAATGTATAGTACAATATCAGGAATTATGAAATAATCGTGAAACTGGGTTGTAATACGCTATTACTATAGATATTAATTAGATATTAACTGAGAAGACTAATCTCATCCTTTTAATTATATTTTTGCATGGTGGTTTTCCTTCTGTCTGTAATAGCGTGTGACTCAGTACGTGCTTTGTAAAGCAGTCACAGAGGTGAGCAGGGATTTGAATTGTGTAGATTTAAAGCAGCCCATCCGACTGGTGACGGGCAGCTGCCCCGAAGTCCCGAGAGCGGCTGCATCTGCAGGAGCACCACCTCGGCCACGTGCCCTTGCGCTGTCCCCCACTGCATGCGAATCCACACAGGTGCGTGCTGAGCAGGTGCAGGTAGTTAAAAGAACAGGAAGCCCCCTGCACCCACCGTCCCTGCTCGGCCTAACCACCATGCCAGTAGGAGCTTCCTTCAGCAAAACGGGGATACTGATTTTCCCATCTATGCCCAATAGACTACTGAAGGAACTAAGAAGAATGTAGGTAAACTAGCTTGCAAACTATAAATCACAACCTAGGTTCTTGAGTCAAACGTTTTTATTTCGCCAAAAACATAACTAAAAATTCCACTTCTCTCCAGTAAAAGGTGAATTACAAAGGTGATTCCACTTCCACCCTAACTGAAGATTCAAGGCTGTATTTTCAAGGAGGCCTGTGAAGTCAGAGGCAACAGTAGAATGAGAACAAAACAAAATCTGAAACCTTGTCTAGCACCATTGTCTCTGTCACAAAGAGCCAAACCAGAATCCATGGATGTAATGTGCCAGCCTCTGGAAGCCTTTGAGAGAAGGGACTGCCAGGATTAACGTGGGGGAAGCACACAGTGAGGTCCAGAAACCCCAACAAGGGAGTGCTGAAGAGTCGTGGCCTCTGCCTGGCCCACGTCAGCTCGGTAGAAGTGCGGCATGTGGTTCTCCTCCGCATCCTCCCCTTGGAGCCCTGGCCCACGTGATCCGTCACCTGCTCTGTGTATCGCCCCACATACAGTCAAAGGAGCACCCTTTGGGTCCCCTGTCCAAGGAAAAGCGGGGCTATTGACACACTGGGCTCCGGTTGACCACTTCTCAAAAGTTCCACAGCATGTCGCTTATGGTACTCTGCCTTGTGGCCAGCTTTGCACCAAATAAGATGCTGCTCATGTCCTCGTCAACACAGCCTCTCTGCTCTGCATACCCCCCAACCCCCCCCCCCCGCCCCAACATCACCCCAGGCCATGGGACTCGTCTCCGGTATCCATGAGCACCGAGAGACAGCGCCTGGGGACAGCACCACAGCTGGGAGGAAGACATTGGAACAATGGCCTGAAACACACTCCCGTCCTTCAGACCGACTTGTATATCTTCAGAGCCTAAGAAAATCTACACTTCCCCGATTGATTACCTCTTCACCCATCTTCCACTCCCAGCACCAGCCTGCTAGGCTTGATGATATCTCCTCTTTCCCATGAAAGTGCTTCAGGTCTTCTTTAATAAGAAAGACATCAGCTCCACATCCCCTCAAAAGTTACCTTTAGACATGGGTGCAAGTCACTAAATCTCTCCAGACCTAGACTTGAGATTCAAGCTATTTCACTTAAAAAGTCCTGCTACTAAGGGACAACGTAGTTTGATGAAAATAATATAGAATCAGTGATTCCAATTCGGAAATTATTGTTGATTTAAGATACTCATCTATCAAATTTAGTAACTACCTAAAGTACTATAGTACTATACTGTATTATCTCCCCTCTCTCACACATGTACCACAAAACTACTGTGCTGTTAATTTATAACAATCTGAAAATGCCACCAGGAACAAGAGAGCCAGTATTGAAAAGAGGAAAACCCAGATGTAAATACAAAACAGTCTCCTCGTTCAAAACTGGTTGGGCTTTGTCTTCACAAGATCCTAAAGCTTAGAGTTATCCATCTGTCTTTGACACGCAGTGAGCTGTTGTTGTTTTTTAACACAATCCCTGTCTATCCACTCTCCACTGGCTATGAACTTTACCACCTGTGTTACATCTCTGAACACCATAGAAATTTTCTTCCAGAAATCGTGAGCAACAGTCCAGATACACAGAGACAGGGGTGTCAGAGACTCACTGAGGGAAGAAAATGAAGCGGGACAAGCTGCCGGGTCCGGCCCAAACTGCAGTGACCTGGGGGGAGAACAGCTCCCTTCTCAGCAGATGGCAACAAACGAAAAAACTGTACGCAAATTGTCTCTTACTTCAGAGATCAGGAGAGAACAAACATATAATTTCCTATTTCAGGAACATACATATGAATTTTTGTTGAAACAAAAATAGGGTGGTTCAGCATGTGTAGTTTTAAAAATAACCAGCCCCACCTTCAGTGGTCAATGTAACTTCTTTACTTCCTCTCTCAATCTCCAAAGCTTTGGGAATTTAAAGATCAGTCAATTCTTTTTTTTTTCCCTTGCTGCAAGTTAAAAGAAGAAGGAGCAGATTCAAAGGGTTTGGGGTCAATAATTAATAATTCAGGAGAACAGCAGTATCTGCCACTCATTCACCTTTGGTCTCTATCGTGTGAATTTCATTGAGCCAAGTTCAGCTACTGAGGAGAAACTGGTATTTTTGCCAGAAGCAGGTTTAATGGCGTTTACCTTAGAAGCCAAATTTGAATAATGCAAACCCCAAAATAGGGAAGACGGGTATTTTCAGTCCTAATAATGTAAAGAGCAGCCTGGATCGCAGCCCTTCTCGCTCCCTCGGTCTAGCCCGAGGCGCGGCTGAACAGAACTTCTCGAGCACAGAGAACGGGGCAAAGAAGTCACTAGAGTTAAGTGAAGACTAGGTAACAGACGAAAATACAGAGCAAGATTCCATGCAAAGCTATACGGAGACTTGCCTGCTTGTGTCCCTACTCTTCGTCACTTAAAAGTATAGCAAATATTGATTAAAAAAAACAAACCAACCCTTTTCCCAATCAACTAGCAACACCATGGTAGTACTCTTGGGAATGAGTGGACAGTATCCACTTACCTCGTTTGGATTTGGTCAGACCGAGCTGGTAGGCGGCTGGAGCAGGAGGAGCCTCTCCCTCTGTACTTTGAACCTAAAAGGAGATTTCGGTAGTTAAAATTAAAAGAATTTATGTCAAAGAAGACCCAACTCATGATAGTAACTTATTAAACAAATGAGCCTGACTAAAACACCACCATAGCGTTTTTATATTTAAATACAGCCTCTCCCCCCGTAGCAACATAGTTAGGTTACCCAGGTTGTTATAGAAAATCAGTATTATGTGAAAACGGAGGTTAAGCATGTAAGATCACAAAAATGGAAGATGACTACATCATATAACTACCAAATCACTTCATTACTTATGTGCCAAATCACTGAGAATCACGCTCCTGCCAAGGTGGCATATAGCTTCAATGACTACAGCCAGGGCTACATTCACCGAGCACCTTGGTACTCCTTCCTGCTAGATGCATGTCCTCGCTACACAGAGCAGCCAGCATGTTGTACATTATTATAAAGACAAAAGGTCAGATGGTAAGAGAACTGATCACTGAGACGCAAAGTAAACCCAAGAGATCATATCATAAAGGGGCCTCAAACAGTTCATAGAAAAATGGGAGTTAAAAATACTGGGTTTTTCCCACAAATTTTCTGAAGCCCTCTCATATCTCAAAATTGTTACACTGTGCCACAACACGGTTTTCTGATTTTCTGGTTAACAACAGCACTGAATGCATAAAACACTTTATTATTTAAAAAAATTACTAGTAGATGAAAAATAGGTCTATAACAAAATCCTTCTTTTAACTTAAACCTCCAAAAGTAGTCTATTTATTCTTTAATATTTTTTTCAGTATTCATAACTACATAATTTAAAATTCTTCACCTCTACCCACCAAATCCTCAGTTTGGTCTAAGATAGCTAACACTGTAACAGATTAAACATTGGGCAATATATTCCTATCAGTTTACCTGATAAAGATTAATATTCAAAATAGTAAATAAAATCTTAGTAATAGGGACTAATGGATGCGTGATGGTGCAATGGTTAAGTACTCAGCAGCTAGCCAAGAGGAAGGTGATTCAAATCCACCAGATTCCCTTCCAGAGAAGGACGTGCAGTCTGCCTCTGTACAGATGGCAGCCGGGGACCTTTGGGGCAAGGCCGCTGTGTCCTCATGGGTAGCGAGGGGTTGGAATCTACACGCCAGCCACACATTTTGGGTTTTTTTTGGTAGGGGTGGAATTAATGTGAACAAATTATGACTCTATTTAAGAAAAAGGAATACTATTTGTGAGTAATAGATATGACAAAATAATGATTTGTAAATTATCAAGGGTTCATGAGCAAGAGGGGAGGGGGAGGAAGGGGGAAAAATGAGGAGCTGATGCCAGGGGCTTGAGTGGAGACCAGGTGTTTTGAGAAGGATGAGGGCAATAAATGTACAAATGTACTTTACACAATTGATGTATGTATGGATTGTGATAAGAGTTGTATGAGCCCCTAATAAAATGATTTACAAAGGTTAAATATATTATTACCCAATTTAAAAATTACTATGGTTTGTTCCACAGTTTGATGAACCCAAATTTATAAATCTTTGAAAATCCAAATATACTTAAACCATCACCCTCTATATCAAATAAGATAAATTCTACTATTATTATTTTAAAATTATGTTATTCAAAGCAGCAGACAAGTTCAACAGGAAAACCATTGTTTTGTGTACCAGGGAACAAAATGCATTTTCTTTTTATATTCCACAAAAGGTCTATTATTAGTCTCTATTCAGGCTTAATCTACTTCAGAGTTTTCTGTAAAGGCAACATCAACCATATTAAAAGGGTCTAACAGAAACCCAATTGCCTCTTTCATTATATGCTAGAAATCTCAGCTTGGGCAAAGCATAGTATTTTAATATGTAGAACTGCTACATTTTCTGGCTCTGAGACTTATAAAATTAGTCATAAAAAAGTAGTCTTTAGTGAAAATAGATCCTCCATATACCATCCTCTCAGATGGGGACCCTATTGAGGGGGGATGGGGGCGGAGGTCTATGCGCTCTTTACCACACAGGCTACAAGTGAAGGGGGAGGAGCTAAAAGGATCGCATCTTACTAATACAAGTAAAGACCACTGGTCTCTCTCTAGATGAAATCACAGGGTCACTTGTAGAGAAGCAGGTATTGCTAATGATCATGGCTGGGTTTCTTTGTGTACATCTTTTAGGGCTGGTCACAGTTGTGCAAAGAAAGCAGTCAGATTTGAGATGGCACACACCACATGAAAGATGAATCAAATATAGGAGCTGGGTTTACATCGCAGAGGTTCTCTTCAATAGGTTCAAACCCTAGACATTTTCCATGAGCTGTGTTTCGTTAATTGAGCAATAGCCAATTATTGATTCCAGAAACGAGAAATGGTTAACACGGTTCACTGTGCTACTTCTAATACTAGGGGACACTTTAAATTTTTCATAACAAAAGTTAGGGGAACCCACTGAAACAAAATCGTGTCATAACACTCAGTCTCAGTATTTGGTATGAAAGGCTTACAAGAAGACCTTTAAAGCCATCCCACATTTGGGTTACTTCATTTTAAATGTTTGCATAAAACAGAATATATCTTTCAAATTCAATATCCTGCTAACACAATGGGCATTTACTTTGTTTTTCTAATATCTGCAAAATTTATTGTGACCAAGGTAAGTCTTCAAGGCCCATTATTGTGTTCTATAAAAAAGTTAATTATGTGGATATTTAAGTTGGCGCTTAAAACATTCAAAAACACCTTGTATAGAAGAGTCCACATAAATCAGAACTGGAGCTTTAGAAATGACAATTCTGTTTAATGTCATCTCAAAAGAGTTCAATGAAAAATATTTTTCTAATGTAGTAACATGAGGCTGTTTGTCAGAAGGCTTGAGTGCTTGTCCAATGTTTGACTCAAACAGCCAAACTTACCTTTAACAAATTACATGATTTCATCAAAAGTAGCAATATATTATAAAGATGTGGATTCTAGTCTTTTCATGCCATTTACTAGCTAAATGTCTGGATGACCATCTCAGTTTTCTCTGAAAACTAAATATTAAAATCACTACCTCACAGGTCTTTACAATGATCCAATTAATTCATATGGGTAAAACAAAACCAAAAAACACATAGTCGTCAACTCATTTGACTCTCAGCAGCCCTCTAGGACAGAGCTGCTCCACAGGGTTTCCAGAGACGTGGGTCCACCAACCTCTCCATCTGTAGCCCAGGGCTTACCCCTGTGCCACCAGGGGGCCCTGATAAGTCAAAGTGCTCTGCTGCTTCCTAGTAGAGGCATCAGCAATGCCAGAAGAGCGAGCAAAGAACTGCATCCAGAAGGCTTCTTAGAAGCTAGGGTGGGGAGACTTTGTCTAATGTACTTTGGGCATGCTATCAAGAAAGACAAGTCCCCGGAAAAGGATAGCATGCTTGGCAAAGTGAAAAAGAGGCTCACACGTAACAATTATGAAAATGGGCAGTGCTTAGCTCTGTTGGACATGGTGATGCCATGCGTCAGCACTAACCTGACGGCACCTAGAACAAGGATGTGGACCGAGAGCTCTCCTGTAACGGTGCTAGACCGCCTACGGTAGCCTGAGCACACCTCCTCCTCAGAGAGGGTCTGCTATCAAGGGAACAGTATCTCTCTCAGAGAGATGGTGAACAACTATTGCTGCAAATTAATATCAAAGGTTAGAAAATATGGGAGAACGCTTCCTCACCTGCAACATGAGAAAGCGAGGTAGAATCCAAGTTCCCCTTCTGTATTAATATCATTTATCATTTTGAAATTTCTCAAGTTTTTATCTTATAAAAATCACTCTCCTTTTCTAAAATCACTCTCTTTGTAAGAGCTTTAAGAGCTGCCATTAGAGTGATTTATTTAAAATAAACAAACAAATAAAACGCATACTCTTTAACATATACACATCTCTGTATTATGTTTACTGTCAGGATATGAGTTAAATTTTTTTAAAACTGGAGTCTTTTAAAGATGAAATAAATAATAAACTTAATGGTTATCTGGGCTTTGAGATATTAGGCCTCAAGTTCTATTGCTGGCATGGTGGATATAATGCTTTCCTTCCAAAGACATATGGTTAAATTTGGATGGCCAGAGGAAAAACTTAACCATTTGTTAAACTTCGGGTTGATCTGCCAACTATTGTAATCCAGGCCAGTAAAATATAACAGAAAAGAATGCTGCTATGTAACAGCTACAAATAAGTAATAAGTTACATTTTTAAATCAACAATCAATGTGAAGACAGCACTAGGGCCAGTTCCTAAGTATTTATTAGTTAAAAAAATAGTCTACCCAGTCAAGAGTAGGTTTATGTGAATGTAAGTTCATTTATAGTTAGAAAACACGTAACAGTCTGCTTGCAAATAAACACAGGTAAACGTTCTCCTTCCTCTTTTATCTAAACGGTAAGGAAGATTGTCCTCACCTTAAAGAACTACGTACCGAGCCGCACTGGGAAGCGCCGCGCAGACGACTCGAGGCTCCAGCAGAGCCACAGTGCAAGCAAAGTAAGCCAGGCAAAACACCACCCCCACACAAGCTCTTAAGAAATTAGAAAACGCAAAAGTACAAATGTACAAATTTCAGACACACTGAAAGGATTTAAATAGTCAAAAAGTAAACTGGCTTTTCCTTGAGAACAGTCACTGGCTCTTCTATCATTAAATATTAAGAAATGGCCCATTTCATTTCACAAGGCCTGGGTCAATCAACTATTTAGGTCTCTTTAGGTTGAAGTATCTCCTCCTCTTGCTCCTGCAAACTGTCAAGTCAGCTCCCCAACTTCTTGCAACTGACAATCCTTACCTCCTGCCTCATGGGGAGCAGGCGGCTCCCCACACAACGTCACGCTGGCAAGGCTTGCTAGTACCTGGCTAGCCCAAAGCACCTGACAGCCAGTCATCTATGGAGACCTGGCTCACTGAGAGAGAGAGCTCTCGCGTATAGTGTTTTTACAGGAAGCAAATTCCCAATAGGAACGAGACCTCAACGGAAAGGGGTTTAAAAAAACTAACAATCCACTTTGAATGGGATCTGAAAGTTTGCCTCAATAATATTGTTCTCTTCATTTGTCAATATGATTCAAATCATGTTTAGAAAAGAGGAAATCAAAGTAACACATTATTTCCCTTCTTTATCCATTGTTTTATAAACGCTCCTGAAAATTCCCAAAGGGATAAAACAATTCTAGAAGGCTTTTATCCTTATTTTCAGTGTATCTGAAGAAAAGGATTCAGGACTCTCATAATTCTTCAATTGGCAATGTAGCTATCGTGGCCATATTCCTTTTCTAAAAACAAAAGTATTTCACCATTCTTGCATTTCAAAAAACTGTCCACTTCAATGTCATCACTTTAATTTCTTTAGGAGTCTGCTGGTAAAGTGGTTCTAAGTTACGCTGCTAACCGAGAAGGAAGCAGTTCGAAACCAGCAGTCACTCCTCAGGAGAAAGGAGACAGGCTTTCTACTCCCATCCAAAGTCACAATCCCGGAAACCCACAGGGGCAGGCAGTTCTACCCAGTCCTAGAGAGGTCACAATGAGTCAGAATTGACTCAATGACAGTGTTTTGTTGGGGTTTTTTTAGTTTCTTTATTTACTATTCTTGCCAGTACAGAGCACAAAAAGGAAAAACAATTTTATGTCTATGTATACATATACACACACACATATATCTGTTTATTTATGCATAGAGAATATACTCTATCATGACCAAATATAAATGACCACTCAAGTCTATCTAGCACTTCATAAATGCTTAAAATAAATTTCATATACTATATCTTAATTTAAAAACAAAGTAAAAATTTAAAAGCCATAGCTTAGAATTCCAGGATTCTACAAATTATAAAAAGAACTTATTTGATATATTTGAAAATAACATATGTAAGTGTATCTGAGTTGATAGAATAGATGTAAAGCTACTTCACATGATGTATTGAGATTTTTGGATTCTGCTTTGTTGTAAGTAAAGCAAGGAAACTAACGGCAATCTGATTGTCATAGAAGACGGTTTGCAACGAAAGGCGGAAATGTGTCCTTTAATTATGAGTGCCAGGATAAGTTTCAGACCAAAGCAACATCAAAAAGGAATCATGGATTTTCAAACTTTCAAAGATCCCTATCTACTCCTGCAGGTACATCAATTCTCCATACTGTTTCTAGTCCTTGACCAAAACTGATCCTCAAAGCCAGAGAAGCCCCAGGAAGGTGATAAGCTCTGAGTTAGGCTGCTTCTCAGGAGAAAGACGAGGCTCTCTGCCTTCTTACAGAATTACAATTTGGAAACCCAAAGAGACGGTTCTAACTTGTCCTACAGGGTTGCTAAGCAGTGGAATCAACTCAATGGCAGTGAGGTTTTGGTTTAGATTTTCAGAGCCATCTTTACATTTGCCCTTCACCGACTGAGCTATGCTAAGACAAGCTTTCTCCAGAGCACACAACAATTCCATGGCACAGACGGAACTCAAACCCCTTCCAACACCTGCGTTTGTAACTATTACGCAAGATTGATTTAAGTTTGAATATATTCTCTCGGAGCTTTCTTGGGCATCAAAATTTTAAACAGAGAGAAAAGGGGTTAAAGATCAAATACCAGCTAGTAGAAAAGAGAAATTCAAGAGAAACTGATGAACTATCCCATGACCCTGACATCACTTTGTCCCTAGTCTTGGTTGTGAAACAAAATGAAAACCGTAGAAAGTCAAAATTAGGAGAAGGAATTGAATTTTTCTAGCATAAGTTAAGTAGCCATTTTTCATTGTACACACATTTTCTCGGTCACTTGATACACATTTAAAAAAATTGTGAGGGTACAAATACGAACTCACTATTAGGGAAGTCCCAATCATTTTGTTGCCTACCTCTTCCATTTCAAAGGAATCCTTCTGCTGTGCCATTATGCTTCGTATGGAGGGGTTCGTCAGCAGTGCACATGGCTCCTTCCCAGGTGTAGGCAGAGCGCCTTGCAGCTCACTGTTGCTCTCTAGCTCGCTGTGACCAGCCAGGCTGAAATCACGATTTAAATCCGATTCCACAGTACCAGCTTCCTCATCCAGTCTTTTCTCATTCCTTGGAGATGCTTTACTTTGTGGATCAGAAATTTCCTTATTAAAGCTACTACCGGCATCATCAGAAGGTCTACCCAGGCCGGCACTCCCCACAGCAGTCGCTGAACTACCTGATGACTCTTCTTTCACTGTAGCCAACAAGAAAGAGGAGTCTTTCTTCTTCATCATTTTTTGAGCCTTTTGATCATTTTTATTACCACTTTCTTCCATCCCTGCAACACTTAGAACTTTCCCTTTGTCAAGCGTGGGGGAAGAACTATTCCCTTCTTTCTCTCCTTTATCAACACATAAATTGAGTTTTGATAGTGTTTTCATTAAACGATTTGCAGTGTTACTTCGAGTTAAGGGTGGAGGTGAATCGGTCTCCTTGATTGAGGCCCCTGAAGACATACTTCCAATTCTCTGCAGGGGAGTCCCAGAGACTTGGGAATATAAGGAAGAAAATGCATTGGCCACAGTAGTCAGCACTTCAATTTGTCGAAAACGGCCTAGAAAAGGAACACACACACACAAAAATGTATTCATACACATGTACATAGTTATAAGCACATACATTTATAGATATGTATACACACATGCATACATAAACACACACATATATGTATACACACACATCTAGATACACACAAACATATTATAGTTTGAATTCCATTAGCTGATCCAAAGATTCTGAAACAAGATTTTTTTTGCTTTATCTAACACTTACACACTCTACCAAGTGGGAAGGGCGAAGTTTTATTTTAAACTTAGGATTTACAGTTTTCTAAAAATTTTAAAGTACACACAAACATGAGGACAACACTGGGAAAAAAATAGACCGTGAGTAATTCAGTTTAGTTCTCAGAGCCCACTGAAACTTTTCCAAGTGCAAATGCGCTCAAGTTCCTGTGTCATACCTAACTAGAGGGTCACAAACCCCTTAGAGTCAATCCTTTGGCTCCCGGGGGCCTTCAGTTTGGGAAACTCAGGTCAACAAGAAAAAAAAAACCGGCTATGAGATGAGTGGAAATTATCCCATTATCCCACCTGTTATATTTCTAGGAAAGCACATGGAATTGTCGACTTCACTGAATGCTTTAAAGTCTTTTCCCTTCTTTTTCCTTCTGGAGGAAAACCACCTAGAGGTAATTATATATATACAATATATATATTATATGGCACTGCAAGTTATTTCACTGGTGTTTAAGTGAGCAAACAATTGAGGGAAATAGGGAAAGAACTTAACTTCTGTAAATAGAAAAATAACGTTCAAAATTAAGTACATCATTATGGGTGGAAATGTAAAGTTTTTTGGTGGGGCAGTTATTCAATCCTTTCATATGCTTATTTTAACTCGCATTACTTATCTTTCCAGTGTAATTTCTGGAAACCAGTAAAACTTCCAACTATTTTGCTATGGATGCTATAAATAAAAATAATAATCTGCAAATACTTAAGAGCCTTACTTGTTAAAGCATAATTTGGGTTTTCTACTTCCATCCGCTGCATCTGAGCACTCAGAAATACTTTAATATCTATGCCTCGGGCAAATGATGATGAATTGAAAAATCTTGGTGGGATTTTAGAAGCAATATCTGGTTCATCTCGTCCAAATCCAAGATTATAAAGAATTTCTTCAGGATCTTCCTCATAGAGTTCCAACAATTCTGAAACACTACAAAAAATTAAACATCACAATATGAAAGTATCACAGGCCGGATGTCCATTATAGATGAAAACATTTTCTTACTTTCCTCAGAGTGAAAAATTGTTTCTACAGCTTCAGCTCTGTTAGCAATTAAGACTTCCTCATCTTTATACATTGTATATTAAATCAGATGTATACATTGTATATTATGCAATTATACATTGTATATTAAATCAAAAGAGTCTGTTTTCTCAAGCAGTTTGGAATAGGGAAATATGCATCTGTAAGAGCAGTTCAGAGGCTCCCAGTCAGGGGTCCTCAAACTTTTTAAACAGGGGGCCAGTTTACTGTCCCTCAGACTCGTTGGAGAGCCGGGCTATAGTTTTAAAAAAAACAAACTATGAACAAATTCCTATGCATATTGCACATATCTTAATTTGAAGTTAAAAAACAAAATGGGGCAAAAATACCCACGAGCCAGATACATGTCCTCGGCGGGCCACATGTGGCCCACAGGCCATAGTTTGAGGACGCCTGCTCTAACTGAAAGAAGTGGAATCTAAGTGAATCCATAGTTTGAGGACACCTGCTCTAAGTGAAATCTAAGTGAATCCATAGTTTGAGGACACCTGCTCTAAGTGAAAGAAGTGGAATCTAAGTGAATCTTCACCTTCCTTTTTCTCGTCATTGTAAGAGATTCCCAGTAAAGCAGCTAATTAAAGGGCAGAAGGAGAACAAGAAATAAACAGATGAAAGGAGAGAAGGCTCTAGAGAGATTACTCTAGAAAGGAGACAGGACTTTGGTACTGGGGCACATTCCACAGAACCTGAGCTTTCCTGCCATCATTGACTCTCCTAGAAGAGGCAATCCGCCTGGCAACCTGATGCAAAAAAGGGAAGGAGGAACTTACTTTTCCTTTTCCTCCAACCATTCCCACCACCCCGGAAGTAGGAGGAGTAAGGTGCAGGGAGGAGGGAAGTTACACAAAGGTAACTTCTTGATTCAATTTCACTGGAAGTGGAACAACTATGATCCCTTGCCCCTCTCATTGTACCTGTGCTAACCCAAGCCTTCTGAGTGGCATTGAGGGAAAGCTGGAAAGTTAGGCATGAACTTAAACAGCAAGAATATTCAATTTAGTTCTGGGAGAAGGCTCAGATTCCAGTACTTTGGTTAACAATTAAAACTGGGCTTTCAGTTCATTTACTTGCTTTATTGGAGCATGATTTTAAGGTATTTATAAGGTTTGATAATGTTATGAATATGTGCTTCAATATCAACTAAGATATCCAATTCCTAATTTAGAAAGGTTTGTTTGAACTTGCAGGTCAGAGTTCACATATGTCCTAACAGGTGGAGAACTTTGGTCATCCACAAGAAGAAGCTACTCAACTATGTGGTTCTTATTTCAGTCTATTGCTAGGGCTCAAAACACTCATTTCCAGGAGCGTGATAAGACTACTGTGGCCTTTCATTAAATCCTAATAGTCTTTAAAAGATGCTACTGTTAGTTACGCTGGTACATGAAACAGTGGTTTCCTTCTGACTTCTAAAAGTTAGGAATATGTAACCTATAACCCAATGTAATTCCACCGTCATTTCATAATAAGTTACCTTGAAACTGTCCCACTACTTTTCCCAGAGCCAGTGGAATTCATACTTCTCCCTTTCTGATGAAACTGTAGTCGTCTCTCTTTGGCCAATATATTGTTGCTATAAACAAAATCAGATTATATAAAACTTTATCTTCGCAAATGCTCATTTTTGAAAAGAAATAGAACAAACTTAGCTACTTACCAGTTGTCGATTGGAGCGTCACTTTCATGGAGGTGGTTGGCTACGGTTGAAAAGAATACAAGCAAAGGGCA
The DNA here is from genome assembly GCF_050624435.1 of Tenrec ecaudatus. Lineage (NCBI taxonomy): Eukaryota > Metazoa > Chordata > Mammalia > Afrosoricida > Tenrecidae > Tenrec > Tenrec ecaudatus. The sequence goes on from NC_134542.1 coordinate 56,484,609, forward strand.
ATTGTTAGTAGGACCGCACCTAGGGGCAGTCTCCAGGTGATGAGCCAGTTCCATTCCTGTGTCCCTAAGACTATAGATCAGCCAGAACTGGTACATACAGTTCTTATTTAACTGTACATCAGTGCAAGAAATGGCTAGAAGCCTTTCAAGGCTGTCAAGGCTGTGTATGTAGCAAGTGAAGGGGCCTGTGATGAAGACGGCTGTGAGCTGACTCACAGGTTTGAAAGGGAAGGCAAATTTACGTGACATGAAAGGGAAAACTGTTGTCTGCAAATCAGATTCTCTCAAGCTTGGGACTGCTTAGACCAAGATGCAACAGTCAAGAGAGCAAGCCCAGTATTACAGCAAAACATCTAATATGCCCAATTTTTGCCTTGGCCGATTAAATCTGCATCATTACGAATAATACACAGCATGTTCACTTTGGGTGGGTGTCTTCATTCTGTAGTAATCTAAAACTTTTCTACTTGAGTGCTTAAAATAAAAAGATCATAGATAACAAATTACATGTCTTTGTTTTACAATAAGAAATAATAAAATATCATGTGACATAGTATTAAAAAATTTAATGTCTAATAGAGAATATTTTGAAAACACAATAATCTAGCATTATACTAGCAATAATTTACATTAACTTATATTTTTAAAATTAAAAAGTCACTCCAGCTACAACCAATTTTTCACATATAATTTTAAAATTCTGATTATGGCATGTTTCCTTTGAATAGTTTTTCTTGATCCTAGATTAACCGCTGACCTCGTCAATGTTCAATTGATGAAAAACATTATATTCACTGCAGTTAACCTTTTTAGGTAAATATACAGAATGAAACTAATTATACCTTTCATCATAGTTGATGTGTATTTCCATTCACACAAAGGGGCTTCTAGAAGTTCATGGGGACATTCTATTATTTTTTCATTGCATCTTCCCATGGACTTTTTGAAACCCCCTGTGTGTGTGTGTGTGTGTGTGTGTGTGTGTGTGTGTGTGTGTGTGTGTGCGTGTTTTCAGTTTGACAGTAACCTCATGGCAATTTCTTATGTTTCTCCATACATCCAGTACATATATAATGATTCTACAGACAAAGCTCGTTAGGGTTTCCAAGACTAAAATTCTACAGGAGCATGCAACTTCATTTTTCTCCTACAGAACAGCTGGTAGATTTGAACTGCCAACTTTAAGGTCAGCAAGACAATGGCTAAGCCACAGTGTCACCAGTGCTAAAACGTCGCACTGAATACTTATGGAATGAATGAAAGTAGCTTTGAAATAACTGTTGCTAAAATCTAATAGTTCCATGCTTTCATGGGACTGCCTTTAATATTCTGGTTTCCAATGAAACCGTTCAATGCCATGAGAGTTACAGCAATTCCAAAATACATTTAATAAAGAGTTGACAACATTCTCCACACTACCAATTAGGGAACAGTAAGTTTAAGGTCTTTAAAATGTTTAGTTCTTAAAAATATTTTGACAAAAGTACTAAAAACAACTTTACTGAGATAGAGTCTAGAATTTTTAATGTTCAACTAAAACAAACCCATTGCTGTCAACTTGATCCTGGCTCACAGGCCTGGGGGTGCAGCGGTTAAGCACCCTGAGTCACTAAGCAAAAAGATCAGCTTTGGAACTCGCCAGCCAGCTGCACTCCCAGGAGGAGAGATTAGCAGTTTTTCCATGCTGTCTGACGGTGTCTAAATAAGCAACCTTACGGTTTGATGTAAAACAGCAAAAGAGCAAGAATGTTCAATTCAGTGATAAATTCACTACTTAGCAACTTACTATTTTAAATGATATAATAAAATTCTTAATTCTTTTTTTAAGTGCACTCTAATAAGCCAGCTGCCAACAATCTAGTCAACCCAATGAAGTGAAACATGTTCAAAGGGCTACAAAATAGCTTTTAAGACACCAATAAAACAAGTAATACTATATATCTGTATGTACACACACATATACACACACAGTTGGAAAGCTTTCTTATAAATCCAAGGAAAGGAATTCATAATCTGTGAATATCTCTACAAAGAATATACTTTTAAGATGTCAATGAAATCTACACTAGCACCAGCATTTGCACACCTAATCAAATTCTACTGTTCTTTTGTCTTTGTCCTTTAATCTCCTACTATCAGAAAAAAAGGCAGGAGGCACGTAAATGCAAAAAGAAAGACAAGTTGCAGCTGCAAGTATGACATAAGGCTACCTCACACTAAAAACAGCTTCCATTCGGTTTCCTCACGTATAAATATTGAAGCTTCCTTCCTTCTACAGCACAATTCTTCCCTCAGTTCTATCACCGCTGTTTGCCCCAAAACAGCTCCTTTAAGTATTTCAATAGGAGCGCTTCTTGCTGATATTCAGATTCATCCTGCATGTCTCCTACAGATGAGATTATCAGCAAGTCAAACGACGGGATATGAAATGTGGATGGGCCATTTGCAGAGCACTTAACGTTCTCTCTGAAGATCCTAAACCTGAAAGTACTTGACTTTCTCGTGTTCTTTTCTTTTTTTGTTTATATTTTAATTGGACGATAGGAAAAGAAAGTCCTTCCACCACAAACCTTCAGCTCCCAAAGACAAATCATCTTCAAAGCTTCCTCCATTTCGCACAAGCACACCTGGAAGCAACATTTGAAATTTCAGAAGAGTGATCTTGGGGCTCTTACTCTTTGCTAGCCCCCAGATAAAATATTTTTCTTTGTTCATATCAATTTACCAAGCAAAATATTTTGTAAGTTAACAGGGAGATATTTAAGCGTCCTAATAAACTCAAATTATTCTGAACCAAAAATTCCAAGAAGCCATGGTTCGGAGCCAGGTGAAATTCTCAGAAGCTGGTCAACACATCGTTTTAGGCTTCTTATTCCTCTGCAGATGCTCAATGAGATGATATGCCTTACCTGAGACTTTCACGGAAACCAGATCCTGGAACAAACATTATCCTAGCCCTCATACGAAGCTGGGAGAGCTTCAGCACGATCTTCCTGATCCTGAAATGTTTTTCTTAATGTGCCTTGCCACTACCTGCACATTCTTGTTGTACTTTGAACTTTAGAATTCTGTCTTACGCAGGTGGTAAAATTTCAGGCGTGGCAATCGGAGCTAATGTAAGCACAGAAATGCGGCACTGAAGTTGACCTAGTTCACTCAATACGTATTTTCCGCATACTTATCTATCTCATTTTTAGACTGAACTGATCTTTGATGAGCTACCTAGACAATAAGTATTGCCGTATCACATTATGGAAGGGTTTGGTAATTTGCTTAAAAATCACTGTCATGACCAGATGTCTCCCCTTTTGGTTTCTAACTCCAAGTACCATTTTATTTTATTTTTCTTCCAAACAGCATTTTAAAATACACAGAAACATCTCTTGTATAATTCATGTGTACCCCTATACTGTCACCCAGAGGGGAAGAAATGACGCAAGACCCTCACAAAGGACAGACTTAGAAAGGCAACTTTCGCTTACCCTTGAGCGTACTGCCACTTTGCTCATCCAGTGAGGCGCCCAGAGGAGTGCTGAAACCACAGAAACAGACGCCTTAGTCTTGAAAAGTTACCCGGAGAGCCCAGAAGGCGCAGCCTCACTTAAAGGGTGATGGCTAAGCTAAGCGCGCTCTAATCACAGCTGAACTCTCCTTCCAAAACACACAAGGAATGCAAGTGGATTACATATGCAATGGACTAAGAATTAAGCAAATACCTATCTTTAAGTCAGTCCACCAGCACTGATTTAATCACCCATCTGCTCTGCCAGCAATTAAGAGCAAGAATGGCAATTAAAAATGGTATGAATCGGCATTTTCTTTACAAAAGGAGAGAAAATACCATGAGCATCAGGAAAAATAAGGCAGGCGCCTCTCACTCCCTTCCACAAAACAGGAAAAAGCATAAGAAGAAAACAAAACAAACCTCTAGTAGTTGGTAAACTAATCTTAAAGTGAAAAAGTCAGACTCCAGCTAGCAATTGGGCTCCCGTTTCCTCAAACCTCATCCATTTCTCCACCTCTAGTTCTGGGAACAGGATTTCTCTTTCATACCTAAATGGAGAAGCTTGAGGTGCACGCTCTGTGTTTAAATATATATATATATGTATATATATATATATATATATAGACATATATAGACATATATATATAGACATATATAGACATATATATATATCTAAGACTATATATATATAGTCTTCATCTAGCTTTAAAAAGAAAATAACCGACAAATTAGCTTGAGAATCAACATTAAGAACAATCAGCCACTGTTAAAATGTTTTTCACATTCGTGTAGTTCAAACACAGATCATTAAAAATTTCTTTGTTTACACATACTTTCCAAAGTAAAGTTATCCAAAACGAAGCGATCGTAAAAGACGTTATTGTATGTTGATAGCTGTTCTGTTCAGTTAACAAGTTGTACCTGTTACAAATTTGCATGAGCTGTGAGTTCAATCCCCCAAATATCAAAGAAATATTCTTGAGATACCAATTGTTAAATAATTGTGTTTGCAGCTTATGCAAGCAATGACAGTTCTTTGAAAAATTAGTGCATTTCAAATGCAAAAATCCATAAAGCCATCACATAAAGACATGACCGTATCTCTGAGCTAAGTCTTTGCTTCTATTTTATAGAACTAGAGCTTATGCCTTGTATAGCTCTTCTTCCCGGGGGGGGGGGGGCGGGGGGGCTACTTCCCTAGGCCCAAACATGGCATCTCCTTTTACGGGTGTCTGTGTTGATTTGTGCCCTAACAGAAAATGGAGAATAAACAGAAGAGAACTTGTATTCTTTAAAAAGAAGTCTCTCACTCACACTGGTATGGTTACTCTCCTCCAGATTCCGTCAAAAATTCTACTGGCTCTGAGATGCTAATGCAAGCAACTGGTTTCCACTTAGCCAAACATTAAAAAAAATGAAAATAAAGCAAGACTCCCTGTGAGATGGGGGGGGGGTATCTTTATGGAGGATATGGAGAGCAATAAGAAAACAAAGACTATATGAGAACTTGTAAAGGGGTTAATACTCCAAGTCACTTGATTGATATGTACAAAATACATATACGAAGCTCGTGAAAAAAACTTCAATTGCCACCTAAAAAAAAAAGGGCACACATCTCCTAGGAGTCAAATCTGTGCTAATGTGGCCTACTTGTAAAGACCGTTCATTCTAGCTTTCCGGAGTACAAATGAAGGCCACCTCTGTGTACAACACCTGTGACTGCAGGGAACGAGAGGGAAACTTTTCAGGAAGCAGTAGCAGATTCCAAAATCTGTCCACACAAATCAAGATGAACAAAAACATTTTTTTCAACGAAAATCGAGTCACAGTGAAAACCAGCATGTGCCTGTTGTTTTCATCTTTCAAAAATGCACATTAAAAATTGACCGATCTACTCTTATTTCATGAGCTCTTCTTACACAATCTTAATTCATTCCTAGATCATAAACACACACAATGGGATGCTTCGTTTAATTAAAGAAAAAAAATTCTGAATGCATACCCAAATTGAAACAGTAAAATATGACAGATGTATTTTGAATTCTAAACCTATTTTAAGATGCCAAGAGTAAACCGATACTTAGTACTGCATTTAAATCAAGACTAAGATTGAAGGTTCTGAAAGACCTGAGCAAAAGTAACAAGACACCCCTTTCAAGCACAGTTCTCAGAAGAGACGAAAGGAAATTGGCTTCACAGGCTCTCTCCTCCATGGTCCTAACATGATTAGGGTCAGTGCCACCCTTTAGAAGTTTCCACTCATTTGGATATCTAACAATTAAATAAACCGCTGGAACACTACGATGGTTTCTTGACCCAGTGCTGGAATGGAATCAATAGGCCAAATTCTCTTAATTTCAGAGTGAGAGCTTTGGGTTAACACCTGAGTGTTAATCTGGGAGTCAAGGTCTCAAGCTGTGTGCATATCTGCCTTGCCCCTGCTGCGCATCTTTAGAGAGAACCAGGAAGAACCAGACCCACTGCCACCGTCCCTTCTGGCCCCCACTGACCTAGGACTGAGTAGAACTGCCCCATAAAGTTTCCAAGGCTCTAAATCTTCCAAGGGACTGTCATCTTTCTTCAGCCTATGGAGCGGCACTTCGGGCTTTCACCACAGCCCCACAGGGTAGTGTCTGTATTTCACGCTCAGAAGAGCTATGAGATTTGCTACAAAGGTTAAGAGTTCTGTAGTGAGGCAGTACAGGGAGGCCCCTCTATAGTCATCAAAACAGGACACTCAAAGAGTAAAAACCAAACTGCCACCCAGTGGAATCTGACTCCTAGCAACCTCAGGGTAGCGGCCAGTATTTATTCTTAAGTAAAATAAACTGGCGCATATGAGAACCCCTTAAAAAAAAAAGACTTCCTTGACACTGGAACTAGGCACAAAATCATGAGAACATAAATTGAGAAAGCAAACAGGTGCTCAAAAGCAAACACCAAACAAAAATGATAAAAACGACATCTTCATGTGGTCTTTTAACAATGAAGAAATAAAAGGGAAAGAGCAATTAAAACACCATGAGACAGGCACATTTTACTGCAGTCCACTGCTCTGGCAGTGTGATTCATCTCCTCTGTATTTTATCAAACATGTTTTGTGCCAGTTGCCAAAGCATGTAATTAAAACAGATTTATACAGACTTAAATGCCTTCAAAGCTCTATTTCCCTTCTGTGAATTCCAGCGCCATCGGACAAACCCGCGGCCAAGAAGTAAGCCAGAGGAACAAAGTTTGCAGGTTTTAATAGCTCCCCAAACAGAAGTAAAGCACAGAAATTTTAAAAAGCCCAGTTAGTGTCGAAAATTCCTCTACCACGCAAATGAAAGGAAAACGATTAGATGCCAGATACAGAGCTGCCAAAACAAAAGCAAGGTAAAATACTTGATGAAATGTAAGAAGGAATTCTAGGGCCACGTAATTAACACGGCATTATCTGTCACAGGCAACTGGGACCTAACTGTGGACGCCACGCTACCGCCACGACAGCCCCCACCAACCCCACTGCCACGGAGTTCATTCCAATGCATAGCGACCTGGGAGGAGAAGCCCCACGGGGTTCCGGGGAATTTGCAAGGTAAAGACTGACGGTCTCCCGTTTCCCCTGCTGAGCAACTGGTGGGGGTTTGAACCACCGACCTGGAGGTTAGCAGCCCAAAGGCTACTTAACCGACCGAGCCACCATGGCGCCGAAAAGTCAACACAGTCGCCAATCATAAGTGGTCACAGTACTTCCATTTCTCGTCACTTAAAGGAGGAAGCTATCCGCCAGCTCACTTTCCGGTGAAAAGTTTACAGCGGCCACGGGACGCCCGAGTCCCCAGCGGGGGCGGTCACGTCTGCCCGGGGTCGCCGGCGGCACGCGCGCACTCACCGGCAGTCCTTGAGCCATATCGCGATCTTCTCGTTGGGCACGTTTCCTGCTGGGTAGAGCGGGGGACAGCTGGTTACTGATCCCAAAGGAACTCTGAGTGTGGGGTCAGCCCGGTCACCCCCAAGTTGGAAAACCGACGGGGGCACTCCGCGCGCAGTCCGAGCAACCCGTCCCGGTCTCCAGCCGAAGGGAGACCAGGTGACACCTGGGGGTCTGCGGGGCGGCGGGAGGGCCCCGATAGGAAGTGCTGGGTCTCCCCCCGCGGCCGACCGCCCAGGCCCTTGCAGAACCCGGCGCCGTGGCCCCGGCTCGCGCCACGCTCCCCGCCGCCAGCCCGCACTCCCCGCTTCCCCCGCGGGCTCGGGCGCACCCACCTCGGCCCGCAGCCGCCGCCGGCAGCTGCGCGCTGGGCAGGTCCTCGTCGTCGTCGTCGTCCTCGTCCTGCGTCGTCGCTTCTGTGGACAGATCCTCCGTCTCCGACGCCTGCCAGGAGCCGCGGCACTTGGCCCAGGCCTTCCTCCGGCGACTCGCCACTTGCCACTCCAGTTCCTCCTCCGCCTCCGCCGACGAGGACGCCAGGGGCCGGTCCATGGCCGCGCCTCGGGCTCCGCGGCCGCGGCCGAAGCCTGCGCGAGACACGGCGGCGGCGGCAGGGACCCCCGCCCCTGCTGTCAGCGCCCGCCGGGCTGGGGGCCCCCGGGGAGCGGGCGAGCAGGAGGAGGAGGAGGCGGAGGAGGAGGGGACTGGGAGGGAGGAGGGAGGGGAGGAGGGGGAGGGAGGGGGAGGAGACCCGGCGCTTCACATCCAGCGGCCGGGCGCAGCGCGGGAGCGCTCGTGGCCGGCGCCGCTGGGCTAAGGGGTGCGCCGGCTGGCCCCGCCCCCGGCCCCGGCGCGTCGGCGCGCCCCTCCCTCCCCCGGCGCGTCCCCGCCCCCTTCCGGCCCGGGGCGCGCTGGAGGGCCGGCCGGGTGCTGGGCGGGGCGGGGGCGGGCGCGGGCCCGGGGCTCCGCCCCCAGCTGCTGCGGGCGCTGGGAGCCGGTAGCTGCGGCCGGCCGTGCGGGCGAGATTTATTTATTTGCTCCTTCGTTCGTAATCTCCTCCCGCGTCTCCAAATAGAAATACGGGGCGAAGGCCAGGCCTCGCAAAGCACCCCCTTTTTTCATTCCGTGCAAACAAGTGTGTGTCTGCCTGGACGCCCTCCAACTGGCTTCTCCAGGGGTGCTCCCCGCGCCCTAGCATGCGGTGTATTTGGGGTCCGAGGATAAAAGAGGCGCGTGACTGGTATTTCTAAACCCTGTCAAAGTGTCAGAATGAGTCAAGACCGAGCTTCGTGGCGTGCTAGTTGCATGCTCAGGAAAGCTCGTCTGCCTGGTCCGGTGTGAGAAAGAACACTTCATGGGGAAGTGTCACCCTGACGCTGGACATGGGCTCGTGAAGGGAAATAGAACAAGCAATGGTTTGGAAAGTACAAGAAACAAGTGATGCCGAGGTTCAGAACGACTTTAAACACGACCTTGAGCCTTCCCTTTTGTCGTTTTTTTCAGATCTCAGTAGCAGAAACGCTCTATTCGAAAAGCAGACATAAAGTGACATACCAATAATGATGTCCCCCAAATGGTCCATGTAATCTATTGGTACATGTAAACAAGGTTTCCAATGGACTAAGAAGGACAAGTTGCACCCCTTTTGACTTAAAAGAATACTGTGCTCAGTTCTCTCAGGAAGAATTTTTCCCCTCGTGAATTATTTCCAATATTGAAATTTAGATCAAAAGTATGGTGAAGTTCCCCCAAGGAAATATTGGAGTTGTGTGCTGTGGAGCCAATTCCAACTCCTATTACCCCGGGTCTGATACATAAACAAATCAAAGGAATTTCAAAAGATGTGATACCAAACATAGCTCGTTGAACTGATATTTCACTATTAGAGAATCTTTTCCTCGAGATTGCTTTTCTTAAAAGATTTCTGAACCTTGAAGATTTTCATAGCAAGTGCACCTCACAAGTAGGCCAAAGTCTAACTGCCAAAATGGGCCAGAGTCTGCCAGTCAGGAGATGGGAGGCAGTACTAGCAGGAACGGTCTATTTGCAGAAAGAAGAAACTATTCTGCCTTTCCAGCTTCATCCAGAACCCTGATTGACCAGATTCTATACATCCGCTGCTGCCAGCTTCGATCCTGTGACTTCCACTTGCTGCTGTTGACTGTCCTCACATCTCATTTCACTCCTGCTCCTTCTATCCAAAGGCTTCATGATCCAACTGACACCCCTCGACTGCCATACCTGCTCACATCTCTCAGGTGCCTGATCCATAACACGTCTCTACATTCATTTTGTGACTAAACTAAACAAAAAACACACACAAATGTACTGGCATCGAGTCAGTCCACATTCATAGTGACCCTGTAAGACACGGTAGAACTGCCCTTGTGAGTTTCTGAGACTGCAACTGCTATGGAAGTACAAAGTTTGAGCTTTCTCCTGCGGGGCTGCTGGTGGTTTCGAATTGCTGAACTGTGCTTAGTAGCTCACTGTGTCACCACTATGCTACCAGAGCTCTTCTGATGACTACATTGTGCCAAAATAAGATTATTAGTCAATAGACTCATGAAGGTATGTTTGATTACCCATCCAGGTTATGCCTGAGAGTGTGTGTGTAGAGTTCTCGGTAGGCCCTTGACCCCTGTAAATTAATGTCAGTGCTGATTTCATAGGAGACAGTGAATCCTTTTTGAAGTTTCATATTCTTTATGATCTTCAGACTGGACATTAAAATGGATACAAAAACATTTGCTTCATGCTGTTCCTATAGGGCTTATTATATTTTTATTTGATGTTGTTGCTTACATTTTTAAACCACAAATAATTCCTGAGAAAAATCAACAATGTAACAAAATTATATTTTATAACCAATCACCAGAGTAAACTAATAAAGAAAAAATGCTGTCAGGCAAAATTAGAATGTAGTATAACCATTAGTGAATCACCAGAAGCACAATCCTGGTGCTTTTCGGTTTGCTCCACGTGGTAATTTTTAATATAATATGTTGAAGGGATAAAAAATAATAGCCAGGAAATTCTTTAAACATCATATTATAGAGCAAAATATAAACTTGTTGCCCTCAAGTAGATTCTGGCTCATGGGTTTTAATGTACTCTCTCTCTCTCTCTCTCTCTCTCTCTCTCTCTCTCTCTCTCTATATATATATATATATATATATATATATGCACAATGTGTTAAATTTATTCAATAATTAATGATACACACGGAATGTGGACTTGTTTGTTCCTTCAAGAATGTTTATTTTGCAAATGACTACTATGTTGCAGACAAAATGCAAATCAACACTGCAACACTCTTCATAAAGATTACTGTTTGGGCCACTGATGCTTACAGAATAGGGGAGAAAGCGCATTTATAGCTACTGTGGGTCATCCATTCATGATGGAGCCCGTGGGGTCTTTGGTGTTGGGCTGAAGTTTGAAACCCTTTCTACTCTTGCTAGCTATCTGGTCTGGACAAGACAGAGACTAGCCACGCATGACACTGTCCAGATCTGTGAAATTGCAATTGTGGACATTACCCTCCCAGACTGATGTGAGGATTACTTTAAAGAAATGCTCAGCATTATGATGTTGCCGAAGATAAAAGGAACCAATGTTATATGGGTGGACGAGGATAATTCTCACCATCTAAGTGGCATGGATCTCAAGTTCATGCAGTTGAATTTTGGAAGACAGCAAACACCATCAGCGGTTCTCCCCCTGTCAGCCACGACCCCTTTGGGGGATCAAACAACCCTTTGACAGGGTTCGCCTGATTCAAACCATTAGCAAAATTACAGTGATGATGTCGCAATGAAAATAATTTCATGGTTGGTGGTCCCCCCAATATGAGAAACTGTATTAAAAGGTTGCGGCATTAGGAAGGTTGAGAACCGCTGGGCTCAATGAACTCAAACCAAAACTCACTGCCTTCGAGCCAATTCCAAATCATAGTGACCCATAGGACAGGGTAGAACTGCCCATGTGGGTCTCAGAGGCTGAAATTCTTTAGGAGTACAAAAGCCACATTTTTCTCCAGTAAAATGGTGGGTGGTTTTGAAGGACAGCTTTTAGCAGCCCATCAAGGTATCTAGGAAGTTTTAAAAGGAAGAACTTTTATCATAATGGAAATACCATATATACTCGAGTATAAGCCGACCCGAGTATCAGCCAAGGCACCTAATTTTACCACAAAAACTGCATTAAAAATATGCTGAAAAAACTAGGCTTATACATGAGTATGTATGGTATTATGCTTGGTTTGATTGGAATTTTGCTTTTCCAGAGCTAGTGCATGCCTCAAAATTACAGAACAAACACCAAAGGCATTTCGGTTCCAGTTAATGGTATTTCTTCTAAATATTTATGAATTGAAAATTCTTATTTTGGGCTTTGAAATCCCATAGTTTAGAATCTGGTCAGAGAGTGAAAGGGTTACAGTATACCAAATTTTCACCTCTCAACAAAATGGAGGCCTGGGATATTATGAGGTACATACATTTGCAGATTAAATAGAAACATTTTATACTGCAATCAGACTTCCCATGGAAAGGATTCTATACAAATTTGGAAAACTCTGTATATTGTAATTCCTTCTCCCAATTCACAATGATTGTTAAAGATATGAAAAGTACTCCAGTTTTGTTATTTTTCAATCGGTAAACCCAGTATGTCTAAAATGTATTTCGGGCGAAAATCATTGGGTCCCCCTAAATATGCCAATTAACATTTCCAGGGATAGCAGTGGGTTAAATTGAAATAGGATAAAGGAGTCAAAAAGGGAACTGTGGACCACACTCCTCAAACACTTGGGGAAATTTATTTACAAACCATGTGATTGAATGATTAGGAAAGATCAGTCTAATTTAGATCGATCCTTTAGCATATTCTGTAACTCATGAGGCCTTCCAGCATTAGCATTTCTGCTTATTAAATGTGCATAAGGTTTAACATTCAAACCCCTACGTGGGTTTATGGTCCTTTCACGTGATCACAAACACGAGGATTTCCCACTTAGTTCCTTCCTTGTTCTTATAAGTGCATGTTCGCATGGCATGGCAATCTGCTCTTTGACGCCCCCTTTTTCCCACGTACACACCAGAAGGAGAAGCAGGTGCTAATAAGAGTAAAACTTTGCTTAGCAATTTTTTCATACAATCTAGGTGACTAGTTTATATTTCTGTTTTTGTGTATATTAAAGACTGGTCATTTTACCACTAATTTTACCATTCCAAAATCATAATTTCTCCAGGCTTCTAAGTAAGCTTAATTCAGCCCCTCTGTGTTGAAGCGTGGCGGACAACTTGTTTTGTTTCCAATAGCCTAATTTTCTGACATTACTGAGCAACAGGTAAGAATAGCTCGTCTTTTCTTCATCAACAATGGATTGGAGCAAGGTTATGTAACAGGAACAGGCTTTATTTGGTCTGTTGCACGAATCCATGAAACAAGTCAAAGGAACGTCTAACTGCTTCTTTACTGGACACAGGGAGACATGGGAAAGCCAAGATGTTTAAAATCAGCGGCAAAGCCATACATGTTCAAGCTTGAAACATTTTTTTTCATTTCCTTTTTAAGTTTTACTTTAAAATGCTGTCTTTGAAGATGCCTGACATTGTTTATCATAAAAGCTTTAAAAGGGGCTGTATCTATTAGTATTGAATGCTTAGGTATTTTTATGTAGACAACAAAATAGGATGTCATTTTTACATTCTCAATGAGTCTCTGGGTAATGTAAATGGTAACGACTCCTGGCTGCTAACTGGAAGGTTGGTGGTTTGATTAAACCCAGATGTGCCTCAGAAGAAAAACCTGGCAATCTATTTCAACAAACTCAGCCCTGACAATCCTGTAAAGCCACGGTTCTGAGGTGGCGTGCATACGGTGGGCAGGATGTCAGCAGCAACGGGGCTTTATCCTGTGAGCAACTCACTGAATTACTTTATATTCCGAATTTGAGATATTTTCTAGCTCTTGGGACCACGTGGTGAGGTGCTCTGAGATATGTATTGGGGTGCTAACTGCAAGGTCAGCTATTCAAAACCACCCATTGCTCTGCAGGAGACAGATGAGCCTCTCTACTCCCGAAAAATTGAGAGTCTCAGAATCCCGAAACATGGCCGCTGTGAGTCAGGAATCAACTCTGATCATGGATTTTGGTATTTGCTTGGGGGCAATGAGATCTTTTCATTGTTCATTTTAATTAGTTTAATTTAATCCATTAAGTTTAATTTAATTAAAATGCATTTATTTAATATTTATTCATTAAATTTATTATGTCACTATGCATATATTTGGAATTATATATCCATATATACATTTCCTCTACCACGTTTTATGAAGATCAGGAAAAGGAGCTTGGGGATCCGGTGAATCATGTCTATATTATCGACACCTTGAAAGGCTTTAAAGCAGTATAGATCTCAAACACAATTATACATACTCACACACACACACGGTTTTTAAAAGCTGTGACTTGGGAGTGTGTCTGATCCTGAATAAATATAAACTGCCCTAGCCTTGCCCACATTTCCCTCCTCTCATCTCCTTCATGTTCACCTCAGACAAACACAATCTGCATTCAGAACAGGACCGTTTTCAAGTTGAATGGAGTTAATTTGGGGCGACTCACTAAGAAACACAGTCCACTTAAAAAAAATAAAGCCAAAATGAACAAGGCTTGGCAAGTTTGAAGGTAGACAAAAAAGGAGAGAGAGATGGATACGTTGGCCAGATTCGCACATTATTCCGGTCAACAAGGTCTAGCTGGTTTCTATTTCATCAGTTCCCCCTAAGATCACCACCCACAAAGTCCCCTTTAGTAAGCAGGCTATTGTGATTGGTAGTAACCGCTCTGAGTCAACTCTGACTCATTACAACCCCTGTGTGCTGAGCAGAGCTCTCCCAAGGGGTTCCAGGCTTTGACCTTTAGAAGCAGACTGCCAGGCATGCCTTCTGAGCTGCCTCTGAGCAGCACCGAACTAGAGCAAGCTTTCAAGCTGGGAGTCTAGCCCCTCGCCATTTGTACCACATCAAAAGAAGGACACTCCATTTATCTAGTACTGTGATGATGAACAGAACCAGAAAGCTATAATAACTCAGCAATTATTTTTACGAACCCCATTTTTTGTAAAGCATATTTAGATTTAGAAGATAGAAAATATGTATCTCGTATTGTCTTTTTTCTGATCAAATCAATATTTAATCAATAATAACTGCAGGCAGTTTTTTAAGGAATATGACTATAGATTCAATATGCCATTCTTTAAAATCACTGAACTCCCATGAGAGCTAATAATAAAATATTAAAGGAAATAGAACTATAGAGACAGAAAATAATGAGCCAGTCCCCAGGAAACTTTTCAATTTGAATTACAATGAATAAAATGTCTGTACAATAGCTTGACAAATTTTGGCTATATATCAGAGAGGCTTCAAAAAGTGTGTGGAAAAGTTCCATTCTCTTTTAATTCCATTCTCCACAGACTTTTGAAGCCCTTTCATACATCATTATTCATCCCTCCATAGAAGAAAGCACTCACCTGGTATCTTGAAAAGAACCTTCTTGCAGAAATTCAAGTAATTATTCTTCCACAGCCTGTTCGAAGTCCATCGAGGTTCAAATCTCTGAAGGAGTTGAAACCTGACATGGATAAGGCAATGTTTCGAAACAGCAGGTGACAATTCCTGACCCTCTTGCTAGAAGATTTGACGGTCCCTACAATCGCCTGTCACACATAATGACCTCGCACACGTTAGTGCACTAAGTACCCTCTGCTGTAACCCTGTAACAGGGCCACTCTGTAACCGGCCTGTTCACCGAGGGTCCATCCCAGATTGTGAGAAGAAACCGGGCACGTTTTCAAGATCTGTTTGCAAGCCTTCTCCTGAAACTCTGCAGATCATCGGCTTCCACCCTTCGGGGTGACCATTATTGTTGGTCAATGGAATGAAGAGCCCTGTGTTTGAAAGTTCAGCGCCTGGAAGCACTGGGGTCACAATGAATAGACCTTGCCCGCTGTGGTGGAGAACAAAGCAAAAGACTATGGCATCTCACATGGGAGGGAAATGGTTCCTTCTCGGTGTTTTTTGTTTTGTTTTCCCCCATGAGTAAGCAACTGTTTTAAATTACAAAGTAAGTGTTTATATAGGCTTCAAAGTTCATCTCACCCATCTACGAATTATTTCACCTTCTTAGGTACATTTGAATATAATTTACAGGTGATAAAAATTTAAGGGAAAAAACTAGGCTTATACATTTGATAGTTCTATTTGATAGAACTCCCAAACCAAGAACTTCCTACACAATCTTATTAAAAAAAAGAAACACAGAAATAAGGCAAACTTTTACTGATGTCCCTTTAGCCAAGACTAGATATTACAGCTGTTAAGTAGCGTGGGTTTCATTAGTACTACACAATCATCTCAAGCTTGTTCTTATTAACAGACTTTTAAAATTTAAGGACAGCCTGCTAAAGGTCATCACACAGGTTGTTCTGCTTAATTTTAAAGAAACATCCCACGTGCATGTCTTTTTTTCTGTTTCTTTTTGCTTTTCAGGAATAGTGGGGCTATGTGTTAAACTCAAGGTCAGCAGTTTGAAACCACCAGTGGCTTTAAGTGGTTGAGGGTTTGGGGGTCGGCGGACAGGTTGGGTGAGACTTTCTGCTTTCATGAAGATTTAGAGGCTCAGAAATCCACAGGGGCAGTTCTGTTCTGTCCTGTAATGTCTCTATGACTCTCTCAATAGCAGTGAGCTTGAGTTTTTTTGACTGTTGTTTTTCAAATGAGTCAATTCAAGTTGGTACATTTAAGCTCCTATAATATTTAATCATTGAGAAAGTGCTGAAATTCAGTTTGTAGATAATCTATTAGAAGAGGAACGATTTCAATGGATCAAGGAAATGTCAATAAAAATAGATTTATTAGTCATTTTATCGGGGACTCTCACAGCTCTTATCATAATCCATACACACATCCACTGTGTCCAGCACATTTTGTACATATGTTGCCATTATCATTGTCAAAACATTTTCTTTCTACTTGAGCCCTTGGTATCAGCTCATTCGCCACCTCCCCCACCATCCCACCCTCATGATCCCCTCATCATGTATAATTTTTTTTTTCATGTCTCACACCGACCGCTGTCTCCCTTCAGCCACTTTCCTGTTGTATGTCTCCCTGGGATGGGGTTATATGTCAATCATTGTGACCAATTCCTTCTCTGTCCCCCCACCTTCACCTTCCCCTCCTGGTATAGCTACCTATATTATTGGTCCTGAGAGGTTTATCTGTCCTGGATTCCCTGTGTTTCCAGTTCCAAACTGTACCAGTCTACATCCTCTCATAAGATTTGTAAGGTAGAATTTGTAAAGGTAGATTTGTAAGGTAGAATTGGGATCATGATAGTGGGGAGGAGGAAGCATTTAAGAACTAGAGGAAAATTGTATGTTTCCACGTTGCTACACTGCACTCTGAAAGGCTCGTCACCTCCCCACAGCCCTTCTGCAAGGGGATGTCCAATTTCGCTCAGATGGGCCCTTAGTTCCCACTCTGCACCCCCCCCCACCCATTCACAATGCTATGATTTTTTTTTGTCTTTGATGCCTGATACCTGATCCCTTTGACGCCTTGTCATCTCACAAGCTGGTGTACATTTTCCATGTGGGCTTTGTTGTTTCTCAGTTAGATTGCCCCTTGTTTATCTTCCAGCCTATGGGACCCCAGAGTCTATATATTTTGATAAGTGGGCACCATCATCTTTCTTCACCGCATTTGCCTATGCACCCGCTTTGTCTTCAGCGTTTGTGTCGGATAGGCTGGTGTGCTTCTTCTGTGTGGGCTTTGTTGTTTCTTAGCTAGATGGCCATCCTCAAGCCTTTAAGAACCCAGATGCTATATCATTTGATAGCCGGGCACCATCAGCTTTCTTCACAACTTTTGCTTATGCACCCACTTTGTCCTCAGTGATCGAGTCGGGACAGGCCGGTGTGCTTCTTCCATGTGGGTTTTGTTGCCTCTCAGCTAGATGGCTGCTTGTTTTATCTTCAGGTCTTTAAGACTTCAGGTGCTATATCTTTTGGTAGTCAGGCACCATGAGCTTTCTTCACCATATTACTTGTGTACCCATTGTCATCAGCGATAGTGCCAGGTAGGTGAGCATCTCAGACTGCCGAATTGTTAGAACAAAGTGTTCTTGCATTGAGGGAGTACTTGAGCAGGGGCCCACTGTCCATCTGTTTCCTTAATACTAAACCTATAAATATATATACATAGATCTATTTCCCCCTTGTCATATATAAATATATTTACCTCTTTATATGCCTGTATTTAAATCTCTATGACCACCCTTGTCCTCCTAGTTCTTTCCTCTGTTTCTTTGTACTTTCCTCTTGTCCCGCTATCATGTTCTGCCTTCTTTTGGGTTTTAGGAATTCCTCTTGGTTACATTGCCCTTGATCCAGCCCTGCCAGATCTCCCACACCCTCCTTGACACTGATTTTGGATCACTTGATATTCCCTTGTCCCTGGGCTTGTAAATACCCTCTTTCTTCCCCCCGCCTCCCCTCCCCCCATGTCCCCCTGGAACTGCCATCCCATTGTTCTCTCTTCTGGCTTGTTTATTCTGCCTATCCATTCCAGGTAGACATGCTATGTACTATCACAAGACTGAGTACCATGAAGCAATTTATCCGTTCGAAGAATCAACTTTTAGTAGCATTGATTTTTCCCATAATTTTCTTATTTTCTCTCTCATGAATCTCAGATCTCAGTCACGAGCCTGGCAGTTGGAAACTACCAGTCACCCCTCAAGCAAAAGATGAGATGTCCTACCCCCGACGGGAATTACTGTCTCCGCAGTTCACCAGGTCTGTTCCACAGGGTCCTAGAGGATCTCCGAATTGGAATCGATTGGATGACGGTGAGTTATGAATATGTTAACACAAGAAGTGTGTAGCTGCTTTCGTTATTTACACTTTCTAGTTAAAGAAGGTGCACTTTAGAAAGGATTCATGCTCGCCCCAGGCGTCACATTAGTTAGGGGCAGAGCCCTGATTGAAACCAGGCTCTTGCACCTGCAAAAGCCAGGTCGTACTATTTAAGAGTGTCTCAGAGTGTTCCAGGCTACCTGTTAGAGGGAGGATGGGATTCTGAACTCACAGCTGATGAGCAGAAGATCCGCGTGGCCCATAAGTGGATGAGACCCTGGGGAGATTGCCTAATGCAATTGCCCCCACTTTAAAGTCAGCCAATTGAGCCTATAAACCTTTAGTAACCTGTTCCAAGGCTATCCCGCAAGACTAAATCGCACCCACTGCCATCAAGTCGATTCTGACTCAGCGGGCCCCTTTCAGCCCCGGTGGAGTAGTGGGTACTGTTCTCACTGCTGACGGCAATGTCAGCAGAACAAACCCACCTGCTGCTCCGTGGGAGAAAGACCAGGCTCTCCACTCCCACCGCAAATTGCAGTCTTGGAAATGTAGAGGGACAGTCCTATCTAGTGTCACCAACGAGGCAGTGACTGAAAAATGGGACAAGAACCTACAAATCCATGGAATCACACAAATTTTTCTTCAAAACGCTTTACACAACAATTGCTTTAAAGATTTAGCAATGTAACTTGAACAGTAGGGTCAGTCATGAGCATGCCTCAAGGATTCTAGATAAGCCTGTAAGTAAGTAAACCACCAAAGACGAAATGAATCCATGTCTAAGCCAATGCTAACAAGTAAATGATGTTAGAAACCAAAATACTCGGTGACAAGCAACCAGCACATGTTCTCAATAACTGCAACAATCACTCAAAAGGCTTTTAGGAGACTGAGAATATCTTCGGTTTGTGACATCTGGTGTTGGTATAATGAGGAAAGTTCTGGTTAAATGTAGAACGTGTCACCACTTTGTCCTTGCATACAGAAACTAGAAAGCGTGTAGCCAACATCCTTGACAGCTATCTAGATGCAGCTCCTGAGGGGAGCACCGTCATAGACTTCGCTCTGCTCCCTAGACCCATGCCATTTGTTCCTTTGTTTTCTATATGTTCATTCATTTATTCAAAAAGAACTCACTAGATTGAGGGTTTCCATCATACCAGATACTGTGAGGCCTGGGTGGTTCAGCAATGGTCAAGCCAGGCTGATCTTGCAATGCCATCCTACATTGGAACCTGGTCTGAATGCTCCGATTCCTCCTTTTTTTCCTTCTCAGCAGTCACTGTTGTTTTACTTATGTAGAAAAATAAAACTCTTACATGCCAGTAACAGAATGCCTAGTTACATTGTTACAAATCTGCTCTGTACAATATTGTTAGAGCCACAAGGAAAGGCAGGTTTTGCAGACACTTGAGCAGTATGAGATGTGAAGTTTTCAGTACAGCTTGCAAGCTTCTATTCAGTTGTATCCTTCCCAGGCTGTTGGCTAATTTGGTTCAATTTTATGTGCTGACAGTCTTTGAAGTCACTATTTGCAGGGTTAAGACAATAAGGGAAAATAACTTTTTTTAAGCTCATGTAGTCATTTTAAAAAGAGATCTGGTGTTGTAGTGTTTAGGGTTGGGTTGGGGTCCACATGGTTGGCAGTTCAGAGCTACCAGCATCTCTGCAGGAAAAAGACTGAGATTTTGAGTTTCAGTGTTTCTTGGGAGTCACTTTAAAGACGGGAAGTGATGAACGTGGAAGCAGAGAAGGGCCGCGACTCAAATGTCCTCTACTACGCTTGTGCCTTCGGTGGAAAGATGAATAGCCTTTACCACAGATTTTGTGTACAGTGCCACAAGCATCTATTTAGAAGTTGGTTCTCTGATAAATCCTCTGCTGCATATAGACACCAGAGATGCAGTCACTCAGCAGCCAAGCAGTTGCCTTCTCTGTATCTGCGAAGGAGGGTGTCAGACCTGCCACTTCCCCTGCCAAATGATCAGATCTGACTTGAGTTAGATGCAGTATTGTTTAAAATGTATGTATTGTTTCATATAACCATAAAGCTGAACAAGTTCTATGCACTCCAGTAGAGAAAAATATATGTATAAGACAAACCATATCTAGGTATTGCCAGGGAAAAAACGTTCCTTTCATATGAATCCGGTCTCTCAATAGCCCCACAAACATTCTGGGAAGACAGAAAAACTCCTTTCATCTTTTCAATCTTCTGAAAAGCCTAAAACTCAGGAATGGGGAAACAAGGACATTAATATTCAGGCTGATTATCAGCATATGTGGGAGAAAGATGTAGCAGTCTGCTTCTGTCAGTATTGACAGCATTGGAAACATGTGGGGCAGTTCTGCTCTATCTTATAGGTCCCATAAAAGCCAAATTGACTCAAAGGCAATAGGTTTCATGAGCATGTAATAATAAAATTCCCTAATGATGTTGCTACTTCAGAACTTACATTTACAGTTCCACCTAACCATCTTTCTGGAAAGAACTCAAGGTGTGTGTGTGTGAAAGAGAGAGAGAGAGAGAGAGAGAGAGAGAGAGAGAGAGAGAGAGAGAGAGAGAGAGAGAGAGAGCAAACTTAAGCATATTACTCCACTTGTAAACCAGTCTGACAAGGGAAAGATCCTCTTTACCGGTAGAGAAAAAATTCTCAGATCATACCACCCCTGGCTTAGCCACATTTTTGTACTTTAGGGAATTCTCTCAAGAAGAACGGTGACTCCTCTTCAGAAATTGAGTATATTTGTTTTTCAAACTATAACCTCACCTTTCAAGAGAACAGCCAGCATGAAAGTTTATGGCTTCACCTATGAGTTCTACAGAGAAGACAATTCAGCCACAACTGGAGTCCTTTAGTGCATGCATGATTATGCATGACTAGTTAAACCTAAGAATACATACCCATGAACTATGAAAGCAGTCCAGCAATGAAACTATAACAATAAAAATTGATCTCTAAAAAGATAGTTTTCACAAAAATCATACTGTGCTTTCTGCAGTGGCACTGCCTAGATTGTTGCTCATTATGAGTAATGCCTTTTAATTAGATGCTACCTCCATAATGAGGACTCTTCTTAGACATCGTTCATTACCCTGTATTTTCTTTAGAAGGACCTCGTGAGAAATTGCTTCTTCAAATATTTGTTACATGAACAGTTGTAATTATCTTGGGCATTTTCTTTTATTTATTTATTTTCAAATCTCCTGGGCACTGGAAATTGGATAACTGACAGTTTCTGTTTTTATATTGGCTGCTAGAAAATTGAGAGCCAAAATTGTGGCTCACCCATCATAGATGAGTAGCTCTTCATGGTATGTAGTTTGAACCTGATGCTTTGCTTTGTCCCCACCCTTTTTTTTCTTCCACCCTTTTCCTCATTACATTTTTATTATTTTTGATACTTTTTCTACAACATACATAATACTCAGGAAATCAAGTACAATCATATGTTTACTCTCCAAATACATACATTCCTGGAGGAAAATTGAGAGGTGGGTAAATGAATAAAGATTCATTAAGGTTAACATTTCCCCTTTATTTCTCAAAATTTTTGTAATTAAACTTACAACTTACAGGGAAAAGGTGAATTGAGCTTTACAATGCTTCCCTGTATGAGTATATTTTGAAAGTAGGAGTGTGAGAAACGTATGCACCGCCGCATATAACATACTTCAGCTTGATTCTATGAAGGCAATGGGAAGGAAACTCACACATTGAGGCTAGCAGGGTCTGTGAGAGCCACATTTCAAAGGCATTTGTGTCCTAAGGAATTGTGTAGTTGCTGGTGAGAAGTTCGAAGCAGCTATCAGCGTTTATGTTGTTGAAGGATAGGAGACCAAAGTGGAACATACAAGAAGTGCTTTAGACAACGGAAGCAGTGTGGAGATTCACCTGGCAGAGGGTGGTGGATAAAGAGTCATAGCAACGGAGATCCGGAACTACAAGCAGTCTTGATTGATTGATTAAAAATTTACTCAGGCACCAGTTTTCAATTATATCCATCACCTCTAAAATAGCAGCCCTGGGAAAACTTTCCAGCCCCATTTTATAGTCATCTTGATAACGTTGGGCTATATTGACGGCCAACCCTCAAACTCACAGCGACCCCATAGGACAAGGAAAAACTGCCCCTGTTGCTTTGAGGACTGTCACTCTTCTTTGTCTCTCTTGACACTCTGTTTTCAGGTTCTACTTCCTGGTCTTCTTCACACTCTTTTTCTTTGACCAGCTTTATGGTTGTGCTCCTGCTAGTTCCTCTTTTTTACTCCCCCTCACCCCTTCACCTTTTATGGGTGGGAAGAGAACTCAATCATGTTGAAACGCTAGGGCAGTGAAAGACTTTGGCTTTGACTCTGTGAGGACAGAGGTCATTTGGGTATTTATGATCTATGTGATAAATGGCTAACCTTGGCTGCTGTGTGGATAATAGATGAGAAGATGAGAAAGAAGAATGGAGGCAAACCAGGAATATTAGGACATAATTTAGCCTTAGTGTTTTTTTAGAGTGAATGCTGTGGAAATGGTGACAATTATTGGTATTGTGGACATATATAGGATTTGCTTATGGAATGGAACTGCAGGATAAAGAAAGGGGAGAGAAGCAATGTGCTAAAATTGGTTTTGGTGACGATTGCACAATTAAATGATATGTGACTTATATGACAATAAAACTAACTTATAAAAAAGACTCCTTCATTATTGTTTTTTAAATATAATCAACTAGAATTTTTGACTAAGAAAATTGAAATGGGGAAGACCACAGGAGCAGGTTTGGGAAATCAAAACTATGTTAACTTAGGTAAATTTCAAAAGATTGTCAAACATCAGTGCCAAAGATGTTGGAGTGGGTTGTATGATATACAAGGGGGTTTCATGTAAATAGAATTAAAAAATAAAGTATAGAGATAAAAGGAAACCTAAACTCAAATATAAATTTAGGAGTCACCAGAAGAATTGATACCACTGACTTATGATGTTGGCAAGGAATATTAAATATACCATAGAAGGTATATTTAATATCAGACTATTAGAAGATCGAACACATATGTCTTGGAAGAAGGATTGCTAAAATCCTCATTGGCTTCAAAAATGTTTCACATGCTTTGCCTGGCATTCTGTGAGAAGCGCCTAGGCCCCGGAGAAAAAGTTCAGGCTTGGTAAAGTCGAAGGTCAGCGTCAAACAGGAAGCTCATTAATGAGATGGACTGACACAGAGCTGGTAACAGTGGACTCATACATAATAACAATTGAGAGGTTAGTGCAAGGTAGGGCAATGTATTGTTTCAGTGTACACAGGATCATTGTGAGTTGGAATCAGCTCAAGGGTACCAAACAACAACATAAGCTAAAAAATCTAGTTGGAACCACTCAGAGAGTGGGCGAAAAATAAAAAGATATTCCAAGTATACTGCCTTGTGGCAATGCATATTTTAGAGACAGATAAACAAGGAGAATCCAGCAAAGGGGCTGGGAAAGATCAACTATTGCAAGAAAGTGGCATCCCAGAAGCCAAATTGGGGATGGGGGGCGGGGGGGAGAGATCTTACAGAGGATAAATAATCAGTTCTACCAACTTCCTGAGCAGTTGATTAAGCTGAACCCGGGAATTGAACTTTTGGCAGCAGCGATGCCATTGTTGACCTCGATCGTGATTGCTGTGGGAGGGGGACATGAGAAGCATTCATTACAGTGGGAGCCTGTGGACAGATTCCCTTCCGAAGAGGGAAACAGGACATAGTAGGAGCATGAAAACTAAGTTCATTGGTTAGCATAGACCAAAGGACCAGGAAAGCCATCATACAAATCGTCTTTCACAACTGCTAACATTTACACCAGGGTAAGGCAGAATAATAGGCCAAGTCTCGAGTTTGGGGCTCCTCTGGGTAGAGTCACAATTAACTTTTAACATTAGACCCTTTTATAATTACTGTTTCTCAGCAACATCATAATAGAAGGGTAGAAACGGTAAATCTAAATAAATATTTTAATTTCAAGATATATGTTTTTTGTTTGTACTTGCCTACTAGCCTAAAGGTTAGCAATTCAAACCCGCTCAGCAGTACTTCTGAAGGCAGGAGAAGGCAGTCGATTTGTTTCTGTAAAGATCCAGCATCAGAGACCCCATGTAGCAGTTTTGTTATGTGACCCAAGGAATCGCCATGAGTCCAGACTGACTCTACAACAACCAGCAATAGCAGTCTTAACAGCCACCTGTGAGCTATGCATAGTTCTTACCCATGTTTTTACACATGTGGACAATGAGAAGTGAACTGGTTGTATTCTTTTCCTAAAGGCGCAAGTAAATTAGTTTCATTTGCCATGTGATTAACATGACATTTAATTAAATACTTTAACCATGTTAAGACGAGTTGTGTAATCATCATAACATTCAGTTTTAGACTATTCTTTCTCCTATATCTCTAATCCATTGGGCTTAGGTGGTTTGACTCCAGTCTGTAGTCCTAAACTGTTGACAGTGCTGTCTCGGTATGGCTGGACACTAGAGAAGGTCCTCTTGCCAACCATAGCGTGAGGTGGGAGACTCAGTTATTTAGGTCCTGAATCCGAAAGATCCATTTTTAGATCCACCCAGGAGAAGAGTCTAGATTTTGAATGTGATGCAAAGTTGAGACATCAAAGAAATGGAGGGGGATAAGGAGTGTGTGATAATAAACCACAGAATCTAGGCTTGGTGGAAGAAATGGGGAAGGAGAGACCATCATAGTGCGGTTCAGAGACTTGCTTCTTTCCTATTTCTCCAAGGTTTTTTAGACCCCCCTCATGATGTCAAAGAGTTAGTTTGAGAGAAATAACAAGAGTGATAGTTGAAATCAGCAGGGCCTTATATGAAGAACGCACAACTTTGCAGAGTAATTGTGGGAGGTGAGGAGTTGCTTGGGATGACTAGTAGCACCAGGGTGTGTCTCCGGTAGTAGATCATTGAAATCCAAAGGACTTAAAAGCCTGGGCCAAGCAGAGGATGTCAAGAAAGTATGAGTCTAGGGTGTTGGGTGGGGCATCTATATAAACACTGAAGTCACATATGAATCACTCAGGATGAGACAAGATGGGGTTCAGAAAACGTTGCAGAGGCTGGTGGTTTGCAATGTGAGCTTGACAAGAGCCAGAGAGATGGAACAAAGAGCCAGGCTGTCTGAAGGAGTCGAGCAGTCAGTGGAGTCAAGTAGGCCGCCCTTCTGTGAAACCACCTGCCAGTCATTGTAAAATAATGGGGAAGCCAAAGTCCCATGCCACTGAGAGGCGCCTAAACTGGCAGCACTCCTGAAGAGCTTGTTAAAGCTAACTTTCAAAATGTTGAAAGCCTTAAATTTCCTCAGAGGTCCAACACATTAGCAAAGTAAATATCAAAAAAGATTTAAATAGTTTAATTAGCTTATTTAAAGCCATTACCCTGATCGTATCAGGGAGGTGGGTACCCATTGATATGATTTTTTAGTTCTTTCATGTCTGATAACTGGTCCCTTCTACACCTTGTGGTCAGACAGGCTGGTGTGCTTCTTCCATATGGGCTTTGATGCCTCTCAGCTAGATGGCCGCTTGTTTATCTTCAAGCCTTTAAGACCCCAGATGCTGTATCTTTTGATAGCCAGGCACCATTAGCTTTCTTCACTACATTTGCTTATGCACACGTTTGTCTTCAGTGATCATATCAGGAAGACAGGCACCAACTGATGTGATTTTTAGTTCTTTGATGTCTAATAACTGGTCCCTTCTACACCTTGTGGTCAGACAAGCTGGTGGGCTTCTTCCATGTGGGCTTTGATGCTTTCTCAGCTAGATGGCCGTTTGTTTATCTTCTTTACTGAAGGCGTCTGCCCACATCTTTCTTCCATGGAGCAGCTCATGGGTTTAAACCAGGAACGTATTAGTTTGCAGTCAGTTAGCTGCTGTATCACCATGACTCTGTTTTTCACTGGGAGGTATGTATTCATGTTTCCCACATGGTTTGGGTTTGGGTTGTTTTGGGGTGTTTTTTTTTTGTAACTTGTGTTTGTTTTTCTTATTGTTGAGCAGTATTGCACTGCATAGTATTCGTTTACTCTT
Organism: Tenrec ecaudatus; assembly: GCF_050624435.1. Taxonomy (NCBI): domain Eukaryota; kingdom Metazoa; phylum Chordata; class Mammalia; order Afrosoricida; family Tenrecidae; genus Tenrec; species Tenrec ecaudatus. The sequence continues at coordinate 56,511,030 of NC_134542.1, forward strand.
ATACTTTCTATGGCCTGCATTTGTACTTGCATTTTTAAGCACATTAGAAGTTTATCTTCCACACTTTGATCATCTCTCTCCAGTTTAAATTAAAAACAACAACACACCAAAAAACCCACAAATATCAACAACCAAGTATAGCTCATAGAAGTCTGAATTTTAGTTACAGTCATGGAAAAATTACACCAATTAAAGGTGGGATTGCACATCCAATGACTGTAATTGTGATCATAAATTACACACTTGTAAAAAGTTGAAGTAGTAAAAATTGATAGATTATAATGTTCACATGCACATGCATGTGCGCGCACACATACACACAAAATAGCTACAAAGACTACTCACTCATAACTATCTCATGGGCTTTTGTATCTTGACTTGGAGATTTAGAGTTATGAGATCATGGGATACCCAGGTAATTTGGCTAATATCATATCTAATGCTTGTGTCCTGCTTTCTAGTTTGTTGGTGCTTGCATTTCAAAAGCTCGCAAGCTGCATAGATGGCCCCACAACTTGTTTTCATTCACTTGAGTCAACAGAGGGAAAGGAGAGCCAACAGCAGGAACTGGAAAGGAATGTGTATCTAATTGCCTCCATGACTCCCTGGCCATAAGGTCAAAAGAACTGGATGGTGTCTGGCTACAATGACTGAATTTTTATCAACGATTCTACAGAAGCATATTGATCAACATGGAGGTGGGGAAGCAGACAGAATTTCAAGTTCTCTTCCTAGATTCACAGAGGTTGGATAAACTCTTGGAATTATTGCCTTGAGATAATCTGTAAACATTTCACTCCATTCAGGATACTCTCTCCTTCATTTTGTCGTTTAAATGTAATGGTTTTCTCATGATATCTAGCAACAGTCATATAGTTTCAGATATGGAGACTGCGAGTCTCCTCACCTCCCCCTCTGTCATGGTCCATGTGGCAATGAGGAGTTTTCTAATGTGTTCTTTCAAAACTATTCTTTTTCCAAGTTTCAGATACAGGAAACACATGCAAGAGATGTGGCTTTTTATTATAGAAAGTGCTGTGTGTGAGGGGCACCGGGAGGAGTCCTGCTTCCTTGGCCCTTCATCAGCCTCACTGGTCACAGTGGGGGGGGGGGGTCCTCAGATGATTTCTGGAAATATTCTGTAGACAAAAGAAATCTGGCCTTTGTAACGCACCACCTGGTAGTGCAAATCTCTTGGTTCAGATTTTGAAGCAATGCACCAAGTCTTCAGAGCCCATTCATATAAACCTGTATTGAAGTCTTGCAACACAAGCAACACTGAAAATGAATGGGCTAAAGAAGATACCTGGACTATCAAAACGGCCTATTGTTGATAGAACATACTGTAACAGTTTCTTAGGAAAAAATACGTTTTTAGAAATTTTCTTTGGACAAAGGGGTTATTAGTTTTTCATGAAAATTAGTGTCAAGGTTTGATTAAAGATTGAAACATGAGCTGTGATTGCTCTTTTGGTTTGGAATGGTCTCATTGTCAGCAAATTTCAACTCTACTTTTTAAAACTCTACTTTGAGGTGCATTTCAATAAAAGTAACCAGAATTTTTATTGGACATTCATAACTTCTTATCTGTATTACTTCAAGGAAGCGAGCAATGTAACACAGTGTTCCTACGCAGAGACAATCTGGTATAAATATCTTTCAGGTATTTGCTTTGGCGGTTGTACATTTAACAGAATGTGTGAAGAAATACACAAACCCAGTGTCGGGCAAACACTATTAAAAAATTACAATTCCAGTGAATAAAATATGTTGGTTAAATCAGGACATTGAGTTTGGCTATATTTTAAAAATATTCCTACCAGGCACTGGTTTATTTGTAAATAGGAAAAGAAAGAGAAAGAAAGAAAAGGAAAGAAAAGAGAGAAAGAAAGTAGGCAAAATACCAAAACAGTAAGCTCTCCTTGATTTAGAGAAATCTGTTAAACTATTGCAGTTTTTAACTGCAGGATACCTAAATGCAACTGCCAACGTCTATAAATTTCTGGTTTCTCCATCAGCTATAGTTGACTCATCTCAGTAGAAAAAATGTCTTTAGAGATCGGTTTGACTTAATCAAAACAAGTGTTGGCATTATTCTTTTAAATTTAATTAAAAAGTACCTTGAAAAGCTCAATAGAAGATCTAGTTTGTGTTATATGCATGCACGTATGTATGTATTTGCATATATTTAGGAACATTGCAAATGTTTTTATGCAGTATATCAATTTTTATCATAGCATCCTTATTAGCTAAAAGGTTATGTAAAAATAGTAAACGTACCTGAGCTAAAATTTATGCCATCCATCTGCAAGGTTATCCCTTCAATAAACAGTTATGATATGCCTTTTGTACAAGGTGATATATCTGGTCCAGAGAGTGAAACCCTTAGGCCATACTCACCACCGGCACCGCTCCGTCCCTTCTATAGCTCCCCATTTGATTCATGACTCACCTTTCTATTGTCCAAATTTTCCATCTTTGGAATACTGGTCATCCTAATTCCATCCCAAGATCCTTCTGCAAAGATTGCCCATAAGCCCTTTGGAAGTGAAGCCAGGCCCCAGGGCATATGTGCTTTATACATCAGTGTCCTCTAGCTAACCCTGGATCTAAGAATCTCCACAAGGAAACACATAATCTCACCTACCATTCTCTCCAGCCCACTTTCAAGCTAATGGTCCAACTAGATAACATCAGAGAATAGGACCATGAGCCGGACCTCGGTTTGTGGACAGAGACAGAGTAGAGGCAGGAAGAAGTCGGAATCCTGTAAGCCTAATGAGAGATGAGTCCCAGGAGCCCCAGGTATTTAGGTCAAAGGGCCCCACACTGTTTCTTGCGTGCAATCAATAAAATCCATTTCTGTTCTTTTTGCACACGCTGTTTGCTTTATTTCAATTGGTTCATATAGTAGGACAAGGAATTAAATTCTAAGATATTTCCCTGTTATCCAGAAACTTGCAGACGAACACAGAGCATAGGCAGGAATTGCAGTACAGGCAAGTGTTTTAATATGATTTCTAAAATGCTAATAGAATTAGGTCTTGGCCATTTGGAAAGCGTAAGCTAGAATTTCCTCTTATTCCCTATCACTCAACAACAAAGTCCCCTAATTTGATTTTAAAACATGACTAGAAAAGAATACAATTGAAAAAAGAAAACCCGGACTTGCTTCTTTAATTTAACTATGCCTCTTTTTGCTTTGTGCAAATTAAGCAGAAAAGCAACTCGTGAACATATCTGAATATATCAGAAATAAGTGTGTAGTATCAATGATTTTAATGTTATGCATACTTTCAGAGGACTGTTAATAAAGCAAATGGAGTATCTAGTCAAAGGCATTGCAGGGAAAATAGATTAAGCGTATACAAAAATTACCTTTTATGCAAAACAGTCACGCAAAGATACAGTTCAGAACCGGACATAAACTAGAGCAAGTTACATCAACTCCCAGGGTCAAATCTCTCCCTTTGGGGGTCCAGTGGCTGCCAGCTTGGGTGTTCACACCCCCCCTCCACTGCAGACCAGGTGGGCCCTTTGTCACGCTCAGGATTAGGCCCCATAGGCTAGGCTAGGGTGCCGCAAACTGCAGCTCTAAGCTATCTGTGACTCTTTCAGTACATACATGAGACTCTGAAGTAAAATTGAAAAAATAATTTTAAGAATATTATTCCAATATGGTGATTTCATTTGTCTGTAAAAATATATTTATGGCTCTCAAATAATGTTTTAAACATTGTGAGGGACAGAAATGGCTTTCGGTTTCAAAAGTTTGCCAACCCCTGGTCTAGGTCAATCCGCTAGGCTCAGGAGTTCACAGGATTCCTCACCTCAGACCAGCCAGCCCTTCACCTCCTCACTCCTCTCTAACCCCTTTGGACCAGGTCAGCAGACACCGGTGGAACGTGTCCTAACTCCACCCATCTCTTCCGGGCCCTTTATCCCTCACTTCACTCACCAAGTGGACCCAAGTGGTTACCACAATGAACAAGCCTATCAGACTGTCTACTCCAGGGGCTCCCTTTCGCGTGCAGTCCCAGAAGGGAGCTTGCTTTTACGGACAGATTTTTTCTGTAACCATGTGCTCAATATTTTAAAAGCCAGTATTTTTTGTTTTCCCCCTTGGTCGGTGGGTCATCCCTTCCAACTGAAATCTGTTCTCGCAGTAGTTCTGGGCAGGGCTCCTGTTTCCACCTGAATCTCCAATGATACGTAGACTTCTGTCTTAACAGAAAGCCTGTTCCTTCTGGGTGATTCCTAATCCCTCTTTTAGCATATCCCATGGAGTACAGGCTGAATTCTGGTTTATAAGCTCTCTGCAATCCTAAGAACTCTATTGATTTCTATCACGCATGTAGATCTGACAATACCAGGAAGGAAAAACTTTCAGAATCCATAGTGCAGTCAAATCATCCTTAACCCTTCTAAAAACACCCGGCTTTACTCTTCATCACCTCCTGGTTGTGTCTCTACATACAAATCGCCTTGGGCCTCTGGCAGGAAGGATCCAGCAGGACCTGGCCCCCATCAATCACCTTGTTTAACCAGTCTGGCATTTTCCCTAGGCCGCCCCAGAAAGCAAATGTGTTCCCCTCAGTTAGAGCATACCTCGTATTACCCTTGAAGCCATTATAATACACAATCATCAAAGCAACCACTTAAGAATCAAAAGTTTTACTTCCTGTGTCCTTTGTTCTTTCTCTTACAAAGGACTGTGTTTCCAGTAAGTGTGGAGTCATTGCAACAAACCCCTTTCTGATGCCACCTGTAAGGGAAGAGACCCTGGGGTCTGTGAGTCTGACTGGCCTGGGCTCCCCCAAGAGGAAAGGGAAACCAGACTCCATTATCAGCCTCACGAAGGCCAATTCGATTAGGCTGAGGTCAGTCAATTGACAACCAACTTTCTCTCCCATAGCACGTATTAAGGAAGTTAACAAGTTACAAATGCTCCTGAAACAGTTATTTGGACAGGACAGCCTCTTCTCAGCTGTGCCAGTGTCAGGTACTGCTCCTCTTTGGCCTCTAGGACCCACAAGGCATTGCTAGTGCAATGTTACAAGACTCATAAGCCTGCCAATAAATGCCCAAAGGGCATGGCATTTTACTGTAAGCCTCAGCCTAAAGGGACTCGGCTCTGACTCTGTGGCTCAGCGATCCCAGCTCCCCTAATTCAATGCCTAGAAGCGCCCCACTCCACAAATCAGCCCTCTACCCAGAGGCACCTCGCTTGACTTGCTCTGCGGATTGGAAAGCTTCTGCTCTTGTCTCATGCTCTGGCTCTTGGCTCTTCTCTGACTACTGCTCCACTCCTTTCCTCTGTTGCTCCTTTGGCGTCTGTGTTAGTCTGGGTGGACTAGAGAAATAAATGCAGAGACACTCATTATATGTATAGGAGAGAGCTTTATATCAAAGAGCGATTTGTATAAAGAAAACATCCCAGCCAGATCCAGATCAAGTCCCTTAGTCTGATATTAGCCCATAAGTCCGACGCTAGTATATAAATTCCTCTTCAACTCACACAGCACACGCAATGACGGCAAGTGCAGGAAGATCACAAGCAGGTGGGGAAAGTTATGTGGATGCAGTGGCAATGGAAGCATCTCGGCACTGGGGTGGGTCTCTATGTGGCTCCTCCAGCTCCAGGGCTCTGGCTGCCATCAGCGTGGCTCCATGTGGCTTGTCAACAGGAATGTGAAGCAGAGAGAGTGTGGCCCACCTCCAGGAAGAATGAGAGGAAGTTCCCAGAATCTTCATGAGAAGGTCACGCCCACAAGGAGGCATCAGACTGTGACCTGATGGACAAGCTAGACTCCACTCCTTCACTCTTAATATCCTCAAGTTGACAGAGATTATGTAACTACCACAGTGTCACGGCTGTCTCCTAAATCAAGGAAGTTCAATGCACAGCGATCATGGGGTCCAATGACACACTCCATTCCTAATTCTTCTTTCTTGCTTGTAATGAAATCCCTGCTTCTTTCTTTTGAGGCCCCTCATTTTACACCCAGTAGGATGACACCCACAATGACCTTGACTCACAGTCATTCACAACTGGCACTCATCAGTGTTGTCCCCTGCCTTCTCGTATCCTGACCACACAGGAAAGGACTGTTTGGTGAGACGAACAAAGGGTATGGCTAGAGGACCCATATGAAATAATACACTTCCCTGGAGTCATGTAAGTCTCCTTCATGATGAAATATCACTTCATGGTTTTACATAAGAACACTTTCTAATACATAAAAAGGGAAAAATCTAAAAATCTGCTGAAGTAGATTACTCACACGATGAAAACTTTACACAATAACATCTAGATAATATCTTATTTTATTTTCAAAATTACCCATTTCACACATTTTATCTCCTACCAAAGCCCATGCTTTCCTAAAAAAAGCAAATGGAAATTTGAAGATTTATTTATTGGAGACATACCTTATGCCAAACTATGCAGAGCAAATTTACATACATGAGACACAAAACTATTCATGGAACTATTGATTCACATATTACAGGAATTGTGATATAATTATATATAGGTATCCCCCCATTTCTCAAAAGATTACCTTATACTACTTCCCTCTAAGAAAGATTTGCTTTAGTATCTGTTTCCACGAAGGGAAAGATAGCCCTGGAAGATTTTCGGCTTTGAACGTTCTGCAGTTTTTGGCAGCGCACACCTGCAGCGGCACAGACAAGTTCCTGGCCCGGACTACACACACCGTATCTCAGCATCAAGCCGTCAGAGCGTTACACATGTTCATCAGCACTACATGAGTTAGCATGATGTTGTATTTGCTATTTGGTGAAATTCGATAAGCTATTTGGGGGGTCTGAGAATGCTTAAAAATTTCCTGCATCATTTCACTGTAATTGCTTCTTAGCTTCATGCCATTTGAGCTCCAGCAGATACACATTACAATACTTGTAAGAGAGACCTGCATGTTTTAAAAGATAAGATAACCGACAATTCCAGTAACATTATCACTCATTTGAATTAGGATCAAACACAAGACAAGTTAATCAGATGTTTTCTGACCTATATAAAATGTCTCAACGTTCCCACATCTAGTTACTAGGGGAGTGGGCGTGGAGGAACCTTATCTTTAAAACTTTTTTCCCCATGGATTCAGAAGTGGCTTCTTTTGATTCTCCAGTCTGGCATGGATTTGACACATACTTTTATGGTGGCCCTTGTTCCAGTAGATCAGAGTTGTTGGTTTCTGTCTTATACTCATAAAAGGAATTTTGGAAGGCAGAGCTAGGTCTCACTTGTGGTATCTGCGGGCTTACCACAGTGCCCCGCATGGAGGACACACTTTACAGGCTGAGTGGCGGTGAGCTGAAGACTGTGTCACTAGAGGTTCGACCACCAGTGATGTTAATGTTGACAAGATGCAGGCTTTCTCAACATTTGGCAGGATAGAAATAACGCTCACACAAATTATCCTGGGCAGCATGAGAGCGTTTCTTTCTAAATTTGTCTTTATAGGTAGGGAAGGAACTGTTCTGCAATCCCCTAAGTGCCCACCTGAGATTACATGTTAGTACATTTTTAATAAACATTTTTAATATTTAACTTGTACTAACTCTTAAAATCTACTTAGCTACAGGAATAACATTTAAAGAGGTGCCTACTCCAACATTTTTCTATATAGGGAACTGAGCAAGTTGTGGTTTATAATGACTCCCAAGGGTAGTTAGGTTAAAAGACAAGAAATAATGTTTTCACATGTGAAGTCAGGAAGGTGCTTTTCTATTGCAAACAAAGGAACCAGAACATATAATTAGGAAGTAGATTACTTTCTTTAGGAAAGAATACCTGGAAAAGGGAAGTAGAGAATGCTTGTCTGAATTGTTAAGGAGGTTATTTCCCTTCAAAGTACATACTACCTATAGGCATATCTGGCGTATCCAGGCCTAACACACACATTCCATTTAAAAGGATTTTAGCCTATGCTTCAACGTAAATGATCCCTGTTTGCTCATGCAAGATTATTCATTGCTGCAGACAGGTCTACACATCGTCGTGTACAAGCCTTTCTCTCTGCTGCTGCTTTTCCTGGATTGATATTTCCATAGCTGGAAGAAAATCACTGCATTGAAGATTTCCCTGCACACCTGGATCATAGGTCTAGTTGACTGCCTTAGTCCAGCCTGACAGACCTATTGCAAATACCCGCTGTCCTGTTTCCTCTCCCACAGCCTTTACACATTTGCAGAGTGCAAACGCAAGGCTCCTTTGCAAGGCTGCTTCCTGTCCTGGGAACCCTGTCAATCCCACCAGAACCCCGATCTAATTCCCACGCAGACGTGAAGAATGGCTCTGCTTTTCACTTCTATGACATACTTTTCTGTCCTTCAAGGTTAGGTTAGGTATTCTCTCTGAGGGGCGCCCAGTAGCCCTTATGCAGAATTGTCCACTCACTTATTTGTCCCTCTAGTGAAAGTGTTATCTTTGAAGGCGGAGCCTGTGTTGTATCCATTTTCCTCAGCGACAGAAAGGCCATGACGCCATGGGGAAAAGAGAAAAGATTCTGGATTTGCAGAGTCTGTGTCCCTCCGCAGCACCACTACTGTGGGCAAGTTGCAACCTCTCTTTGGCGCAGTGTCATTGTCTGTAAAATAGGATGAATGCAGCATAGTTTCCTAGATTGACAGTAAGCGTTCAACTATGTGTTGGGTGTCGTTCATAAGTACTTTAGGTGTGTTATCTCACTGATTCCTGACTATAATTCTATGAGCAGGTAGGATCTATAGAGATCAGGAAACTGAAGCATAGGAAAAGTAAGTCACTTGCCCAGGAACACACAACTGATAAGGGGCAGAGCCAGGATTCAAACCTAGGTAGTTTGTCGGATTCCAGACCACTTATATCTCCTGACTACGCTCCTGAGAGGCAGGGAGGGCAAGACTTTGGCTTTCATTCTTTGGATATGTTGTCAGGAGAGAGCAGTCCCCGGAGGCCACCCTGCTTGGTACAGCAGAGGGACAGCGACCCAAGAGGAAGATCTTTGACAAGAGGGATGGACATCATGGCTGCCTTGATGGGCTCAAATCTAAGAACGATTGTGAGGAGGACCAGATTGGGCAGGGTTTCCTTCTGTTGTAGAGAGGGTCGCTAGGAGTCAGGACAGACTCAGTGACACCCAATGGCCACCGCCACAGCACACTCCATTGCTAACTCCCAGGGGCAGTGGTGCTTCAACATGGATCCTCATGTGGGGATACCCACCCCCCCAACCATAACATGATTTTCCTTGCTACTTCATCACTGTCATTTTTCTACTGTTATGAATCAGACAACCGCTGTGAAAGGGTTGTTCGACCCCAAAGGGGTCATGACCCACAGGTTGAGAACTGCTGTCCTAGCGTGTGGCTTGGGTACCTGCATTGAGTTTCCACTAAATAATATAAAATTAATCTATCTAACCCGAAAGCTAAAAACATCATTTCACAGTTTCCGAAGGAGTCGTGACGTAGTGCTTTTCAGAAATGTGTAAATTGAGTAGATCCGAAAGAGATGGCGGTAAGTACAACTGTCTCTCACAATGCGCTTTGAGGATACTTTTGTGCCGTAAGGAAACAGACTGCCTATCGGGGACGTTGGAACCGCACAGTCCGCTTCCAGAAAAACCACAGGCTGACAAGCGCTGCGGAGCAGGGAGACTGTCCTACACGGTCACGGAGCGTTGTCATTGACTTGCTGGCCACGGTTTTTGGTTTTGTTTTAAAGCACATCTCCAGAATACTTACAGTTTTCTTGCCATAGATCATTGTCTTTCCCCTAGGTCTTACTACAGAAACACGTTAAATGCTGGCTTCCTGTCTGGTCGGACCTCTCCACCACATGCTTTCATTCAGGACAGCCCTGCACAGGCATACAGAGCCCTGTGTGGTGACAGTCTAGCCACCAAATTTCACTCGGCTAGAACACCTCCCCCCCTTTCTGAATGTCCTATTTCTGTGTGGATCTATTTCTCTAAGAAGATATTTCCCCAGTTGTTGCATTCCTATTTCAGTTTATTTGCAGAAAAGAATGATCTCCCGACAGACCTGCAGAGGGCAGATTAAACAGACTACAACAAACTGTGCGAAGAACCAGAACTCCCCGTGCATTAAAAGTCTAACAATCCCACTCCCTTTTCTAAACACAGTGGGCTAATGCTTCTTGATGGTATCAGATGAGTGGTGGGGGCACAGGCTTCATTTGCAGTCACTGGATAGTTGCCCGAGAGGAGACCTGGTGAGGTAATGCTTACACATTGGGCTGGGATCCGCATGGTCAGCGGTTCAAGACCACCAGCTGCTCCAAGGGAGAAAGACAATTATAGCCGTGGAACCCCCAGGGGTCACTATGAGTCAGTATGGACTCTGCTGGGCACTGAGAGAGGAGATTTGCTGGGGTGAAACTAGTTAAAGAAAACAAGCAGACAAACTCTCTCCCATCTCGGTGATGTGGACTCATAGAGTCCCCTGTGGGTTATGAGACTATAACTCTTTACAGGAGTAGAAAGCCCAGTCTTCCTCCCTCGGAACGGCTGGCAGTCTCAAGCTACCAACCTTGGAGATGGCCGCAGCCCAACAGGAAAGGGCGATGTAAAATGCTATGACAGTCAGCTGGCAGCTCTCAGTGGGGAATCAGGAAAGGGTTGTGGAGTTGAGACTGCAGCTAATAGGCAGCTGGCGTACTGTAGACACCAGGACACGAGAACACTGCCTTCGATGATGGTAGAGAGAATGCAGGGAGTGATCTTGGAAGATAACACAAAGCAAGACTTGTAGGATTTGGTGGCTGATCAGACATAGGAGTGTAGAGGAAGGGGAAAAGAGAAGAGCCCCGGGTGCCCCTGAATCTCTGGAGAAATGGTGCTATTATAAACCGAGACGGGGAAGCTGGTGCTAGGGTCGGGGACAGAAAGGGGTCTGGAGATGAGAAGACAGGTTTTGTGTGACGTCAGTGCATCCCTATCCTGTATGTGTTAGACAGAACAAGGATCTCTCAAATTGAACATGAACAATTCCAAAAGCCCCAAAGTCTTTTTCTTAAATTCTTGTTCTCCTAAATAACATCTAAATCAGAAAGTTAAGGTGAGTCATTGCCTTTTGTAAAATATAAAATAAATGTAGCTCTAAAACACTAAACACATTCAACAAGCACCGAGAACTATCCCACCCTGCCTGTAAGCACCCTTCCGTAGCATGCGTTCTATTGAATGAATGAATATGATAATGGCCAGTGAGTGGCGAGTTAGCTTGAAACCTTGCAAAAGGGACCAGAGATGAAACATTTGGAGCTGTCCACATATATTGTACACATACTGTTGTTGTTGTTGTTGCTTATTGCTATAGAGTTGGCTCCAACTCATGACCGCCTTATGCATACACAGAAGGGGCGTGGCCATAGTGTGTGCAGATGGAAAGGAACCCAGGTGGTCTAGAGTTAGGTTTTGTGCTGCTAATGGCAAGGCTGTTGGTTCAAGCCCACCAGCTCGCTCTGTAGGAGAAAGGTGAGGTTGTCAGCAACCGTAAGGATAGAGTCGTTATGAGAATTGCCTTGATAACTGTGGGGTGTGTTTGGGTGGTGAGTAAAGCCAAGAAAACCCCAAGAGAGTGACATATAATGTAGAAGTATAATCCGTCTAGAAGTCTATTTTGTGTTGGGCATAAATGTATGATATAGAGAGAAGCACCAGAGCCAGAATAGAACATTGGTATTTTTTACAGAAACCAGAAAAAGAGCGTGCAAAGAATAAAGTGGAAAACCCAACAAGATACACCAGATGGCACAGTGTTAGTCGCTGGAGTACTCCCCAAAGTGTTACTGATTCCGAACTCATCTGGAAGCCCCTCGGAAGAAAGGCCTGGTGGTTTGCTTCAGATGGGTCTCACTCTTGAAAGCCCTGCAGAGCCGTGTGTGCTCTGCACACACGGTGTCACCAAGAGGTGGAATAAGCCCCATAGCAACTAACAATGGCAACAAAGGCAATGGGAATTGTAGGGGGGGCGGGTGAAGCTAGAAAAGAACTTGGCAAGTCTGTGTGTATTCTAGTAGAAAAGCTAGTGAGGCAGAAAGGATGAAATTGAAGCTGAACAAACAAAACTAGGATAGCTCTACAGACACTGCTTCATACAGTGCGGGCACTGGGCCCACTCCGACAATTGATGGCATTGGTTTGGTTCACCAGTGAGGGTCATTGCAGATGAACCTGAAAATGTATATTGTCCATTTGCTTAAATTCTCAGTGCAGCTGACCATGTCTCTTCGTGCCAATCACAACTCAGAGCCCTTTCTTTATTTGCCAGGTATTGTTTGAGAGTGAAAAAATAAAATCAACTGACGCAAGTAGCCTTTCTGTGGCTGTATTGTTTGCTGAAGCTGTGATTGGATAAGGTTCAGTAGCACCATTAAGATAGGCCCGACCCAGTCCAACCCATTCCTGACAGGCCGATTCAGACGCACAGATAGCCTACACGACAGGACAGGACTGCCCCATAGGGTTTCCAAGGCTGCAAATCTTTACTGAATACGACTATACATCTTCCTCTAGATAGGCCCAGGCATAAATTAAAATGTAATTTGTCTTTTGAAAGAAACTTTCAGGAAGATCATGTAACTTCATAGCTTTAATTGACAAATTAGTACCCAATCCTTCATTTACAAAATTATTTTTTAAAATTTATTAAGGCCAAAGCAGGTCACATTACTTGCCCAAGCTTATGAAATGAGTTACTGGCAGAGCTAGGACCAGAAGCCAAGTAAAATTTTTGTTTTCAGCCCACTGCTCCTTTAATATGTCAAGTTGCCTCCAAGTGAATCACATCACCTCTTAGTTGCCAACCAATTCAGCTGAGGTATCTTCATGTTTTTTTTTACATATCTATAAATTAATCTAGGTGTAGTCAGAACTAGACTATAGTCGAGTGTCTTGAGACATTCTGAACATTATTATTGCAAACATCGTCAGCAAAAGTTAGTTCAATGTTTAGTATCAGGTGCTAAACAAATTAGTTCAGTTGAACAACTTCCCAGATTATATCTTTCTGCTGTTCATTTTCTCAGGTTAGAAACTAGAAAACACTGACTACATCTCACCAGTGGACTTTGAATTGTTTATTTTAATCATTATTGAAATATTATACATCTAAAATGTATATATTTTTGAGCACGCATTATTTTATAGTGAGACAATATGCGAAGCTCAAGCTGTTGTCAGGTAAGTATTAGACATTTTCTTTCTCTCTCCTTCCTACAGGGCCTGGCACCATGTCATCATGCTAGTATCCCCAAAGACATAAAGAATTGTCACATGCTCCACACTACTCTTTATACAGGGTGTCGGCATACCATCTATGCAGTGGTGCTGTGGCTAACGACAGGGATAGCAGATTATGTGGGATTGTTTGGTTTCGGTCTATATTTGCAATTCAAGTTTCATTTTGGTATTTGGAAGACATCCCATTTCAACTGAAAATAAAGTTGAACAACCTCTTAGCAAAACATCCCCAAATGATGTAATACATGTGTGCGCACCATGCACGCGTGCATGTGCGTGTGCGCACACACACACACACACACACACACACACTGTAGCCTTGTTGCAACTGCTTGGTACTTGTGGGTTAAAGAAAATGATCGCATAATCTTCACTCTGTTCTTGAAGGTTCCTCTGTCAGGCCTATCTGCACACAGAAAAGTCACGTGTATTATAAAACAGTACTGGAAAATACAATTTAGAACACGTATTCAACTATTTTCCAGAAAACCTAAGGTTTTCTTCCATTCCTTTCTTGCATGGCTATGAAGCGGCCCAGGCCAGGAGGATGCATATAAGGGCTAACAAACCAGGTAGGTTCTGGTAGACTTCAAGAGCCTTGCTAAGCCTGTGGGAGGCACAGGCAAGTCTGCAAGGAGCAGAAAGTTGTTTTACTCTAGGCTCAAATCCAAGAGGTCAGGTAAGGCCAACTATAGCTGGCAAGGATTATCGTTCTGGATAGCCAAGGCCTGGAATCCAAGAAGTCAGAGAGAGCTGGAAGGAAGATTCTGGAGTACAGGTGACAGTGAAGAGCAGAGGCTATTTCTTCCCCGCTTTGGTCATGCTGCAACATGTGGAGATGCCCTGGTGGTGTAGCAGTTACGAGTTGGGCTGGGAACCCCATGGTCAGCAATTCGAAGCCACCAACTGCTTTCTCCCCTTGAGATAAAGATGAGGCTTTTTATTCCTGTCAACAGTTACAGTCTCAGGGGTGGCTATGAGTCTGCATTGACTCGATGGCAGTGAGCTTGCTCTTGGTTTGGAGCGACATGTGACCACGATGGGCCCTTGAGTGTAGATTGGCGACTGGAAAGAGGTCAGAATTCTGCTGCTCATCAAAGCAGGCACTGGGGTACCAAGACCACTTAGAGAGGTTTGCCATTTTAGACCTCACACTGTCAATATCCCGGCTTAAAGTGCCCTGCTAGCTTCTAAAGAAAGTTACTAACCCATTGCACCAATCAAGATGCCAATTAGAGCTAATAACACTTAAACATGTGAGAATCTTAAATATTATTGGGAACCCGAAATAGTAGGGATGGCCAAAGGTATGAGGTGAATTCATCATCCCAGCAGTTCTATTATCTTGGACAAGTTACCTAACCTCATTGCGCCTTCTTTATCTAAAGATGTAATCCTACGCACCATAGGAAACCCTAGTCAACCGAATCATACGAAACCTACACCTTAAACCAGATTTGATTCTTGATAAAATTGCTTCCATTTATTCTCTGACTCTTTGTAGGTAACAGATATTTCCTGAAGATTATTCCCAGGGCCAGCCTCATGAGGGAGTCTGAAGAGGGCTCCTGGTCCTCGAGGAGTTTTACTCTTGCTTGCTTTCGCTGATTTATTGACCTATGGCAATGACCCATTTCTTCCTTACAGAGTATTGAACTGCTTGATAACATGATTAGATAACTAGGAAACCCATAAAAAACTACAGATGCCACGATTCAGCGTGTGGATCACTAAAATCAAACATCTGTAAAGTACCTGGTCTCATTATCAATTCTGGCAAATCAGAACTCAGCAGGTTTAATTCATACTTCAAGTCATGCAAGAATCTTATTAGGTACAGTACCACGCCTGACTAGTTCACAGACACTTATGTGTCATATCTTCTCACTCATCTGATGATTCATTTTACAGAGAATTTTACTTGACTTCAACGTTTATACTTTGTCAGCCACTCTGTTGTGCACCTTACCCAAATAAGGTCACTTTTTAAAAATACATGGTCACATATGAAACACAATGGTTTCTACACATGTGCTCATTTTCATGATGATCTTCTGTGACTGCCATTACCAAGCAAGAACAGTTTCCTGCCTGAGGATCTGCTGTTCAGATGCCAGGAGAGTGAGCTCCCTTCTTCTCTCCTGCCAACGATGGAGATGAGAGATGAGAGGGTTATGAAGTTTTAAGTAAATCCTGTCCAAAGTGCATGCAAGAAAAGAAAGGACACTCAGGGAGAGAGGGGGGGGAAAGCCATGGAAATGAGAGAACGAGCCAAAGACAGTGCCATGCCAATCACCCCTTCCTAGGGTTGGCTCTGCAGGATAGAACACCATTCATTCATAGATGGCAGAGCAGAGAGGGGCAAGATGATGTTCACTCACTGTTTTATGTACTAGAGAAACTTGACATCATGCCAGGCCTTCCTGAGAGAAGGTTTAGTCTCATAATTTTATAACATAACATTCTATTTGAAGGATGTAGATATACATAGTCAAGCCATCATGGTAATGCCCATTCTTTTGAATTACCCATAACATTGTACCTCGCTATTAGGTAAGGTAAGGCACCCTCTGAGTAAGCACTGGGCTGCTAACCAAAGGTGAGTGGTACCAGCTCACCAGCCATTCCGAGAGAGAGAGAGAGAGAGAGAGAGAGAGAGAGAGGTGGCTGTCTGTTCCACAGTGATTATTCTAGGAACCCTCGGACAGTACCACCCTGTTTTACCGGGTGTCCATGAGTCAGGATTCACTTGATGGCAACCCATTTTATTTTATAAGGTAAGATAATGAACACATGATATTTTAAATATTCTATGTTTTCAATGTATACAGACATCAGAAAGGACATGCAGACAACTCAGGCAAGAGAGGTCTCTATTCTGGGCCCTGTGCTTCATAGAATCTCTCCTCTATCCTTCCTTTGGCTGTAACTCTTTACACAGGACAAAGAATCCAAGGACCAATGGACTGTATCTACCCAGAACCTGGACCACACCCCCTTCTAAACCTGGTTTCAAATGAACTTGTGCCAACCCAGAGTGTGAACCACATCCCCTTCTAAACCTGGTTGCCAGGATTCCCCACCCAAATGGTGATAAGTCTGGTTCAGCTTCTTCTCCAGGTCTACTCCAAGACATGATTATTCCATCAGATGAACATCTCTAGGCCTGAAGGATGCTTGAGAAGCGACTGTTTACAGGAGGTGTGGATAGGGATCGGGGATACGGACAAAGTGCCCATGTGCATAGTCCTGAGATCGCTCACCATGTAGCATACAGTTGGGAATGGGAAGGGGAGGGGACTAAGTTGTGGGCTTGGAAGAGGATTTCCAAGCATGTTCTTGTAACTCCAAGTTTTAAAAAACATTGACTTTAAACATTTCCCAGAGCCATTTTTCCTTTTTCTAAGGTAGGGGGGAAAAGCATACCTTATGAAAAGTCACTTAGTATGACCGACAGTGAAAATATTGGACTGGCCTCGATTTGTACTCTTTTCCTAGAGTATGATCGACAGTGAAAATATTGGACTGGCCTCGATTTGTACTCTTTTCCTAGGGCCCACACAAATGAAGGAAGACCCCGTTTGAATACGTTGAGTAGCGAATTTGCTTTCCTGAGCGTGTCTGCTATTTTCAGGTATCTGCACTTCAGAAGGTGTGCTTTGGGCTGTGATTTCCTACTGAGTCCACATTCGTGTGGATGGCTTTTCCCAACATGTCTCAGCAAAACATTCTACAACCTGACTAAACAAACCTCATTCCCACACAACTCCTCCTCCCTTTCTTGGCACAGCTTTCCTTTGGGAACACCCTTTAAAGACCATCGCTTCAGCCACTCGTCAAGGGAATTAGTGCTTAGAATTCAAGACTATGATTATTATTTTAAGTTAAACTTTTTCTCTGACCAAAGGGCAGGTAAAACTAAAGAACATACGTTTCTTCTAACTTATCCTTTCCTAGTTTGTTTTTTTGTTACCCAGGTCTTGCTAAATCCAACAAAAATGCAAAATGGCAAACAAATGAAATCCCAGTAATCTCCTGGGATTCCATTTGTTTGCCATTTTGCATTTTTGATTACTGGGATTCTTAACTTCCAAAGATGTATCTGATTCTGAAACATGACCTAAACGAATTCTTCTGAGATACGGTACAATGTGCATTCAATCAATTATGCCTATGGAAAGCAAACTGTGGTGAAATTGGCAAAAGCACGGAAATGATGTCATGTGCATTGTTGTAAATATGGAGGGAGAGGGAACGACAGTGGAATCAAGAATGTTTCATTTCAGGTTGCGCTTGCTGTTTCTACTACATGGGTCACTCTATCAGCCCGGAGACTACCCGACAAACCACAAGCTACTACTCACGCATTCCCTGACTCAGGAGAGTCTTCGCTGCTTGCTGTGCATCAGTATTTCCCCAAGTAGGTGACACTGCTCCCTGGGGTGGGCACTGGAATGATAGGGGGAGGGTCCCTGGAAGGGGGCTGGGGGCTGCGGAAGCAGATACCTGCACTTTAGCCTGTATTATGAGCTGAATCACAAGTGTTCTCAATAGCCAAGGGCACCAAGCCACTTTTCTGTATGAGTGTGAAAAGGTGGCAGCAAGCCAAGTAAGTTCGTGAACCTGTGCCTCTTTTTACCTTTCCTTTCCTTCATGTCCCAAACACCTGCTATGCTATATCTGCATGTGCTTACTTTGGTCTTCTTTTGCTTCTCCTGGGACATTTTTTTAAGGAACAATATTTTAGTCCAGGAGCCCTGGAGGTGTACTGGTTACAAGTTGGGCTGCCAACCCTGACCTCAGTGGTTTGAACCCACCAGACATTCAGGAGAGAGAGGAGCTTTCTACTCCCATGAAGAGTTACAGCCTCGGAAACTCAGGTGCAGTTCTGCCCTGTCCTGTGAGTTGGCTATGAGTTGCAATGTTGCTGAGTCAGCATTGACTTGCTGACAATGAGTTTTGCCTTTTCTTTTTCTTCTTCTCCCATATAAATGGACCCTAGTCATCTTGATTAGGTTTCCACACCTTTACTCATGTGTACTTGACGCTTTAGTAGGAATGTGCTGTATCTAAGACCATAAATCACAAAATGTGGCAGTGATGAGTCACTGAGGTGGTGTGTGTGTGTGGGGGGGGTGTGTCAGAATCAGGTTTTAGAAATAACGTTCCAGTTGCAGCATGGAGACTTGTGGGAGCACGGCTGGACAGGGGCAGCTAGGCTAAGACTCTGTCATACAAATCCTGGTGAAAATGGTGCTTTGGACTAATAAGCAGCAGAGAAAAATCAACTGTTTGGAGGGTGGGTCCATAGGACTTAGGATTTGGATGTAGTTAGGAAAGACTTAAAGGAAGCTAGGAAGGAATCCAAGAACTCTTCTAGACTTTTCTCAAGGCCTTTCAAATCCCAATTCTCTGGAAGTTCTCTGATGGTGAGATGACTTTTAAACTGCGCAACATGTTCCAGAACCTTACGTGGGGTAGCTCAAACTGGCAACACTTTCTCAAGGGAAAAAGAACTGCCATGTTTAGCAAAATCATCCTAGGCTGCCATTTTGTTCTGGGTTGGGGCTTGTCTCAAAATGAACTAAAAAAAATTGGACAAAGAAAAGTATACCATTTGTATACGATTTTTATCCCCTTACGCCAGAGATGAACGTGCAACGTGTCCCAAGATCAAAAGCAAAAGCAGAGGGAGATAGCCAGAGGTAAGGAAGAGGCCTTAGAGATTCTTTAAAACTAGGTCTTGAGACAAAGTACCACCGAGTAATAAGTAATGCTAACCAACAAGGATGTATAATGTTTGAATTCATGCTGTTTGCCATACTGTGTTGTGATATAACATTTTCATATTAGACGATATATCTGAATGTTCCATTCAGCTTAATTTTTCTTAATTAAGACTTTTAAACTAATGAGTATACCCAAATACCACAGTGTGTCAGTCTGGGTAAGACTAGAGAAATAAATTCATAGACATTCATATGTGTATAAGAAAGAGCTCTATAGACCAGAGCAATTGAATATTGAGAAAACAACCCAGCCCAGTCCAGATCAAGTCCATAAGTCCGGTATTAGCCTATATCTCCGATAGCAATCTATAAATTCCTCTTCAGACTCATGAAACACATGCAATAATGCCAAATGCAGAACGATCACAGGCCAGTGGGTGGAAAGTCTTGTGGATCCAGTGGCAGTGTAAGCATCTCAGCACTGGCAGGGGTCTCTGTATGCCTTCTTCAGCTCCACCAGCCTATCTCCATGTGGCTTGTCGACCACAATATTTCACCGGGAGTGCGCATGTGTCCCGCCTCCAGCGAGCTATCTATCTATCTCCTTAGTGCTTCCAAATGAGGTCATCAAGCTGCAACCTGATTGACAGGCCAGACTCCACCCCTTCACTCTGAAGTCTCAAATTGACACCAGATTATGCAACTAACACACACAGTAATAGCAGTCCCCCCCTACCTAATATGTGCTAACCCAGTGAATATATATTTTGAGGTAAAATGTATTAGAATGCTATTTTGAAATCTGTAAAGTTTACTCTCTGGTAGTTTAAATTATCCTCCAGAGAGTTCTTCTTGAAGCAGAGCAGTTTGTAACATAGATAATGTTGTTGTCAGGTGCAGTTGAGTTACACAACAGAACAAAGCACTGCACCATCCTGTGCCAGCCACACAACCATGCCCATGCTAAGCCCTTTGATGCAGCCACCGTGACAATCCATCTCGCTCGTCCACTTTAGCAAACATTATGTCCTTCTCCAAGGACGGGTCCCTCCTGATATTATGTCCAAAGTATTATGTAAGATCAAGTTTTGCCACTGTTGCTTTGTAAGAGCACTCTGGCCTTACTTCTTCCAATACATATCAGTTTGTCTACTTAGCAGTCCGCGGCACTTTCAATATTCTTCTCCAGCACCACAATTCAAATGCGCGGATTCTTCCAAAGTCTTCCTTTCACGTGCCTGTGATGTGATGGAGAAGACCATGGCTCGGGCCAGGCACACCTTAGTCCTCAAAGTAACACCCGTGCTCTTCAACACTCTAAAGAGGTCTTGTGCAGCAGATTTACCTGTTGATCTCTTGACTGCTGCTTCCATGAGCATTGATTGTGAATCCAAGTAAGATAACATCCTGGACAGTTTATCACCTATTGGTTCAGTTGTGAGGATTTGGGTCTCATCTTGAGTTGTAATCCAGACTGAAGGCCACAACTCTTGACTTCATCGGAAGTGCTGCAAGTCTTCCTCACTTTCAGCAAGCAAGGTTGTGTCATCTCATATCTCAGGTTGTTAATAAACCTTCCTCCATTCATGATGCCACATTCTTCTTAATACAGCACAGGATCTCTGACGATCTGCTCCGCATAAAGATCGGACAAGTATGATGAGATGATACAACCCTAACACACATCTCTCCTGCTTTTAAATCATGCAGTATTCCCTTGTTTGCACAATGGCGTCAATCCATGTACAATTTCTGCATGAGAACAACTAAGTCTTCTGTGACTCCCATTCTCCCAAGGTTACCCACAGTTTATTATGGTCTACACAGTAGAATGTCTTGGTATAGCTAATGAAACACAAGTAAACATCTTTCTGGTATTCCCTGCTTTCAGCCAAGACCCATCTGACATCAGCAATGATACACCTTGTTCCGTATCCTCTTCCAAATCTGGCTGAACTTCTGGCATTTCCTATCAATGTGATGCTGCAATCCTTGTTGGAGGATCTTAAGCACAATTTTACCTGTGCGAATTATCGGTGATATTGTTCTATTGTTTCAGCGTTCTTGTGGTCACCTTTCTTTGGAAAGGATACAAATATGGATCTCTTCCAATCAGTTGGCTAGGTAGCTGTCTTCCAAATTTCCTGGTAAAGACCAGTAAGTGCTTCCAGTGCTTCTTCGGCTTGTTGAAACATTTCAGTGGATATTCCGTCGATTCCTAGAGCCTTGGTTTTTACTCAAGCGTTCAGTGCAGTTTGAACGTCTTCCTTCGGCATCATTGGTATTTGCTCACATGCCACCTCCTGAAATGATGGACTGTCAACTGGTTCTTTCTGGTACAGTGACTGTAGATACTTTCCAGCTTCTCTTGCCGTTTCCCGCATTTTAAAATATTTTACCTAGAGAATTTTTCAAAAATTACAATTTGAGGCATGAATTTTTTGTGTTCTTTCAGTTTAAAAAGTGCTGGACACATTTTTCCCTTTTGTTTCACTAATTCCAAGCCCTTGCACATGTCGCTATAATATTTGGCGTTGTCTTCTTGAGTTGCCCTTTGAAATTTTCTTTCTTTTTTTAAAAATCATTTTATTGGGGACTCTTACACCTTTTATAACAATCCATACATCCATTGTGCCAAGCACATTTGTACATATATTGCTATCATCCTTTTCAAAACATTTCCTTTCTACTTGCGCCCTTGGTAGCAGCTCCTCATTCCCCTCCCCTCCCCACCCCGCCCCTCCCACCCTCACGAACCCTTGATAAGTTATAAATTATTGTCATTTTCATATCTTACATCATACACGTCTCCCTTCATCTATGTATCTGTTGTTTGGCACTCTGGATAGGGGGTGTTATATGTTGATCATTGTGATTGGTTACCCTTTCTCCTCCCACATCCCCCATCACCTCATGGTCTCGCTATTCCCATTACTGTTTCTGAGGAGTTTATCTGTCCTGGATTTCGTGTGTTGAGAATTCTTACCTGTACCAGTGTGCATGCTCTGGTCTAGCTGGGTTTGTAAGGTAGAACTGGGGTCATGATAGTGGGGATGGGAGGAAGTATTAAAGAGCTAGCAGAATGTTGTATGTTTCATCAGTGCTACACTGCACTCTGGCTGACTCGTCCCTTCCTGGTGACCCTTCTGTAAGGGGGTGCCCAATTGTCCACAGATGGGTTTTGGGTCTCCACTCTGCCCCTCCTGCCCTTTGACATTTTCTGTTCAGCTCCTTGACTTCATCCTTTCTGCCATTCGCTTTAGCAAATTTCAGTCTCTTCAGGCATCCACTTAGATTTGTCTTTCTTTCCCACCCTTTTGCTGACCTGCTTTCTTCATGCATGATGGCCTTGCTGTCCTCCCACAGCTCATCAGGTCTTCTGTCATCGGTGTTCAATGTCCGTTCTTGAGATGTCCTCGAAGCTCCTCTTCAGTCACATTCTGAGTGCCCCCGGATCTGCGGGGCCCGTCTGCAGGCAGTGTCTCCACCATGTTCTGCTCCTTGTGTCTAGGCGCTCAGTGTTTGGAACTCTGCCTAAGGTTTCCGTGGCTTTCTCCTCCGACGCGGGGACCAGAGAGGCCTTCTCTCTGCAAGCTCTGCTGAAACCTGTTCCCTTTGGTTGACCCTGTTGGCCTTGGAGAGACCTGTGACATAGCATCACAGCAACACAGGAGCCACCGCAGCACACAGACTGACGGACAAGTGATGGATATGAATGAAACACCTGAAAAGTCCTATGATCATCGTAGAATACCGTGTTAAATATAATATTGTCCCCTTGGGCTTGTGAGCATTACAGATGATGGTCATTATTTTAAACAGCTATACGATTGCAGAGAATTTTCAGATATCACTTATATACCTGAAAATTCTCTTCATTCACATATTTTAAAAAATTATGCCCTTCACCTATAATGTTCACAAGCCCCAAGAGACATTATTATATTTAACAAGGTGTCCGGTGGTTATCATAGAAATGCCAATGAAATATTAGGGTATTGTCTCTTCCTACTATTAATTAAACCTAGAGTATATTCTCAATTTTCAAATGTGACTTACCTGAACCTACCATGAATACAAATAAGAAAATGAGGGGTTTTGAAAGTATTGACTCAGAATGTCCTCTGATTTTTTTATCTTCTGTTAATAAAAGGTACTTATTTACATTATGTTTATTTTATGATATGGATTTTTTCCCTTTCCACACACCTGTTCTAGATCCTGTTTGAAGTATTTTCATTTTTTTTCAGTAATGATAGAAAATATATAAAACTGCACATTGTAAGTGGACCCAGGATTCTCTTTCTCTTATTCTCTGTCCCACGCAATTATTTGCCATGAATAAAATGCTTTATGGTGCTTAGAGCTGACCTGATGTCTCTCAGCATGATACACTAAGTAACTGGAAGAGAAAATGAAGCCCTTCCCACTTTTGTTGACATTTGAAAAATTATTTTTCTACAAGTTATCACTGATTTCTTAATATCATCTAATAAAAAAGATATGCTCCTGCATCTTTTATATTAAACTAAGTCTATAACAGCACTTGGTGTAGACCTATCAGGTTTTTCATATATAACCTTTAAGTAAAACTTAAATTCTCTAAGATTTGTGATGAAGGCCCAGTTTTATAATAGTTCGGTAAAATGGGAAGTAGGAAAAAACGTTTCTGTTTTTTAATGTAAAAATTCAGGAAATGAAATACAGCGAACGCTTTTATACTCGCTCTTGTTCCTATTCCATGCAGTTAATTACACTCTGATTGTATTTGCTTGTGTTACTATACTCGAACCTCTTTAACAGTTTTCCCCTGGACACAGTGATCTCTGCACAAGTTTATCATTTGAGGAAATCTCAAGAATAGTAATGGGAAAGATTTCTAAAATAGAATATTCTCTTCTTCCTCCCCTCTGCTCCCAAAGCCTGGGGTCAGGCTCGGAGGTCCATGAACAGATTGCAGTTGTTTGTGTGTCTTGAATGGAATCATTAAAAGTAAACCCTGTGTGATATCTTGTTCCTCGAGTATAATTTAAACGCTCTTGAAAAGTTTTACCTAAAAGTGCTAGAGAGAAATGCAGAACATTTACAAAAGAAATTCAGGTATTTTGAAAATATGGGAGGTAATGAAATGGGTATATAGATATATGAAAAGAATCTACAGTGATATTGGTTTATTAAGTTCAGGTTAGCTACTATTTCACAAGAATGTGATCTGTTTCTCAAGATTCTATTCTGAATCCTTGAAACTTGTCAAAAATGGAAAAACTTAAAGATCATGCTTAGAACTGTTCTCCCCTTCCATCACAAATACATAAGCATCGCATGAAATGTTACACAAATAATTAGCATACCTAATAAAACTTTGAGTCTTCGACTGCAGTCATTTTCAGCATTTGTGGGAGTGGGAGAAATGAAAAAAAATTCCTTACATGTTTCCCTCCCACAGTCCTTTTTCATGATGAAAGGCACAGAATTGTTTAAATTTTCCTTTGTGATAGATTGGTTTACAGACTGCTAGAGCTAAACAGGGCTCCTTCAGCCAAGCAGAATCATTGTCACGTACAAAGAAGAGGAAACTGAGGTCTTTATCATTGGGATTATTTCCCCAAGATCACAAACCCTAAAAGTAATGACATAGGAGGGAGAATCTGTACAACAAAGAGAATTTTCTTTATTAAACTTTTTTTTTCTTGTTGTGAGCTAAATATGTTGGCCCTGTAAGAGAGATTAATTCAGGTAAGCCAGCTTAAAAATGCTTGCATTAGCTGTTTCCCAATATAACTGGTGTTGGGGGGCAGGGAGTTAAGGGGGGTCAGGGGACCTAGAACTAAGGGAGACACCGCATATGTGCTTTGGTTTTAAGCCGCCAGGCCACCATCACACTTAGGATCTTGGTAACCAAAAAGATTCTTGTTCCTGGAATGCTTGTGGAGACCTGAATTCCGCATAAGCTCCTTAGGAAAGAATTCACTCTTTGTTTGATATTGCAATGATTCTTGATCAAAAAGGCAAGTCTCTTTATTGTTAGGGACCAAGTCATCCTGCAATGGCCAGGGAAACACATCTGAAACAAGTCCATGGGGAACCTTTGACTAAAAGGGCAGCGTCTTTAGTGCCTCCTATGATCATGTCCCCCTCCCATTGGTGCCACAAACTAAAGCTCAGGTTCTCAGAGAATGCAGAAAGGACATGACTTCTCATTGTAGGGTCATTTGACTTGAGAAATAGCCGTACTAAATTAATTTCAATGCACCAGCAGGTTGACACCCCACCCCACTACCCTCTTTAGGACCACTCAGAGGAAGGGCAATCTCTACTTTGGCTTTTGATGTTATGTAAATTTGCCCTCACTTAGAAATAACAATGAGGCCCCAACACCCACTCACAGTCACCTCCACTTGCTGCACCATGTTCAGTGTTTAAACTATTGAAAAAACACAATTAGGAATGACTCTTGTTTGTAACCCAGAGATTTCCTGTATCCCCGACAATCACCATTTTATGACCAATATCCAAGACAAAACCACCCCATCAGCTGTTGTCCAAATATTTGGACAATTTGATAACTAAGTGATCAATTTGATAACTAAGTGATCAATCTAACTGCTGTGTTTCCTTCTGCTCAATTCCTTGCCCCACAAGGCAACTTGACTTAGTTACAGCCTGGAGCCAGAAGGTAAAAATTCCTTTCTAATCTACTTTCACAATTAGGAAACCCACTGCCTTCAGTAGATTCCAACTTCGCCAGGTTACAGATCTTTATGGGGCAGACACCCTCGTCTTTCTCCCACAGAGCAGCTGGTGGGTTTGAACAGCTGTGGTTAGGAACTCAACATCTAACCCACAGGGCTACCAGGCCATCTTTCACTTGATGCAGTTCATAATTAACGATTTCCAATTCACTAAAACATCAGGAAAGAAAAGCTCCACATTAATTTCTGAAGTTTTCGGTTTAGTCCTTAGGAGCAAATTTAGCTTGATGTTATGTATGTTAAAACACACCATCCAAAATTAATAGCTGGCATCTTCTTGACATTCCAGGGGCATACTTGAAAATGGTGAAGGAAATTACAGAAGTGTTTGACTGCCTTCCAAAAGATTCTAACAGTTCACTCACAGGAAAATTTCCCTCTACCCCACAAGTATCTTAAAGGCATTTTGTACCAGCGAACGCTAAAGATTTTAAGTGACTGACAAACCACTGCACAAGTGGAAAACTCATTCTGACTCAGTAGCTGAGCTTTTTTGAATCAACACACTTGACAAGTTCTAAACCACAATAGGCAAAAACAATAATTCGAGAACCACCACAAGAAGTAAGAATCACTTGTATATGAGAAGATACACAGGAAGCTTAAAATGAGCCAGGCTATTTTTGCAGTCTCTGATAGCAAATAGAAACCCTTCTGTGCTTAAATATTTGATTCTCTGGTCTTCCTCTGAAGCCTCCCTGCCCCTGCTAATAACGCTTGCTCTTATGAATCAACATGAAATTTGACCGACTTTCTCTTCCTCCTTTCAGCAATGACTCATTGCCCTTGGGCATCTCCAAGGACTGGGAGCTCTGCTTTAAAGCCAGACTGACAAAAGCAACACCTTTAACTCAAGCTGGTGTACCCAGAGAACACTTATTATCCACTGACTTCTTAATTCGGCATTAGAAAGCTAAGTGCTTGAAGTGCCTCTCTCCAGCTTTCCCTGGGGAAACCAATGCAGAAAAACCGAAGAAGTAACCCGACTGGCGAAGCCTTGGACTTGAAGTTTATCAGCAGTTCTATTGAGGCATCCGTTATCTCTAGGATGCGATTGCATTTTAGCCTTGGGAGGATTTTCCCCCCTTTCAGATTTTGGATCATCTTCCCTCCTGTCTCTCTTGGCATACAAAAGGGAATAGATCCGTGGACTATTTCTCCACGCGCTTTCTAAAAGAAAGCTTCACTTTTCTTTGGGGCTCTGGGATAACCACTACCTCCACCCCGCCCCCAACCACCCCACACAACCTCACCCCAACCTCCAGCTCTCTCTGACTTGGCCAGAGCTGTGGAACTCCATTCAATGCAGACATCTTTTCAAATCACATAGGGAAGCCAGAGGCCTGGGAAACAGTATTCATAGGAGAGAACAAACAAACAAATAAGCAAACAGAAAAAAAAATCAAGTTCACTGCCATCAAGCGACAGTGACACTAAATAAAACTTCCCTTCCCTTGCTCAAAACCAGGAAAACCTAAGATCCCTTTACTTTCCCCAATCCTAGACACAGTGAGTCGCAAGAAAAACAGTTTCCTGGTTTAGAAGGCGAGAAGAGTTCATACTCAACAGTCATCTATGTTGCCATTTCTCAAAGCCTGAGGGCTGCAGAGGCACCTGCTGATGGGCAAATGGTGTCTGCAGATGTTCACTATCCGTGGAAAGAAAGAGAAGGGCCAGGGGGGGGGGGGGGAGCGGTTCCTTCTTGGCAACTCAGCATCTTGCAGATTTGGAAACTTAAACACTTTGGATGTGAAATTATCCGCGTGGTATAAGTGAAATGTAAACAGTCGGATAATTTACATCAGTAAATGGTTATGCTCTAGTGCTAAGTCCACGGAATGGTCATGACCATCATTTAGACTCTTCCCAGTATACGGTGATGCAATAATGGTAGCCCAGCCCTTATCACTCAATTTTTAATCATTTACTCCAAGTGCCCTGGAAGAATATTAATTATTACCATGAATATGTACATATATTTATAAGGCACTTATGAGGATCAACCAGGCACTCACACCTGTCTCATAAGCTTAATGTCATTTTTATGCCCGCTTTAAAAATGCACAAGAACCCTGGCGGTGTAATGGTTAGGTGTTAGGCTACGATCAACAAGCTAAACCGTTCGAAACCATCTGTTGCTCTTTGGGAGAAAGAAGAGACTTTCTACCTTGTGAAGAGTTACAGTCTCCAAAACTCACAGAGCTGTTCTGCTCTGTCCGTTAGTGGGACTATCAGTCTGAATTGCCTAGCTGGCAGTGAGTGACAGCGGCACCGATGATGCCGTGTCTACGTGTTGGGCTGCCAAGTGCAAGGTCAGGAGTTTGAAACCATCAGCCAGCTCCCTGGGAGAAAGATGAGGCTTTCTTCTCCTATTGAAAGAGTGTCAGAAACCCACAGGGCAGTTCTGGGTCACTGTGAGTCCACATTGGCTCGAGGCAGTGTGGTGTGGTAGTGGTGCCCATTTCTCTAAAGGACCAGGTAGAAAGACTTTCGGCTCTATCGGTCACAGGGCGAACTCCTGACCTACTGCATTCTTTCAGGGAAGTCTTTGAGAAGACGAGAATGGATGAGCATGGCTGTATTCAAATAAAAACTTCTTTATGTACACTGAAATTGAAATCCTGTATACTTTTCACATCACAAAGCATTGTTCTTCATTTGCTGTTCTTGCTGTGTTTAACCATTATACATGTAAGAACCATTCTTAGTTCACATGCTATCGTTTGGCCACCCCAGCCCGTGAGGACTCGATTGTCTCTTGTTATTGTGAGGAGCTACTAAGCTGACCCTGGCCCATCGTGATCCCATGCACGACAGAAAGAAACACCGCCAGGCCCTGTGCCAGCCTCACACCTGTTCAGAGGTTTGTCCTCTGATGGAACCCGTTGCTGCAGACACTGCTGGACCATCTCCTCCAGCGCTTTCCTCATTTTCACTGCCCCTCCCCTTTCTAGTAATAGGCTTTACATAGTTTTTACAGTTTTAAATAAACATTCTAGCCTTATGAACTCTGCCAGGCGTGTACAATACAATTCGATTTGATAAGTATGTTATTGTTGAGGTGAGTTCCTTTGGGTTGGTTCCACTCAGAACTAAAGCACGAGCACTGGCCAGGCGTGGGCCACTGTCCCCACTGCTCATCTGTTGGAGGCCAGGGTGGCAGCCACTGTGGGGATCTCTCCTGCTTGAGGATCTTCCTCTTTCTCGCTGCCCTTCTGCGTTTCCAAGGTCTTGTTCACTCATGCAAAATGTACCCGTGCCAGACTGTTTGACCTATTAACAGGGAGATTCCATATGGATCAGGATAATATTTATAGATCCCTGCTGTGCTTCGGGAGGTAACAGATTTTGTTTTCTTAGCACGATGAAAGCATAGAGGAGTGAGTCATAAGGTGGGAGCACCCTATTAATGATTCTAGCATCAGGTGTGCGGCATACGAGATGCTTTTTAAGGTCTCTTTCGAATCTTTCCTATGAAATGAATTCTGAGAGCCTAAGACTGAAATTACAAGGAAAGGAGCCGGCAGTATTAATTACATACTTGCTCCGTGACAAGTACTGAACTGCACTGACTCATCTTTCTTCATAAGGTGTACTTCTATCCCAGTTTATAAGTGAGGAGATCTCGGCTCATGGACACTATGTACTTTGCCAAAAGTCAGATCGTTAATCCATGGCAAAGCCTGGACTTGAACAAAGAATGAATTTTTCCTCTTTGTTCACTCTTACAATAATGACAATTTTACCATGATCTCTTAATAACTCCAAGTCTATTACACTCAAACTTATTTTTTCCTCAAAATCATGACTGAAAAACGAATGGAAGCTATAGCCTTGAAAAGCCTCTCCTGTGTCACGCTCCCTCATTGTCATAGAGTCGATAGGAACTCATAGCGACCCTATAGGACAAGTTAGCATGGCCCCTGTGAGTTTCTGAGATGGTAACTCTGTACGGAAGGAGAAAGCCTCATGTTTCTCCACAGAGCGGCTGGTGGTTTCAAACTGCTGACCTTGCATATTACAGCCCAACTCATAACCACTGTGCCACCAGGGCTCCTTATTGACCACTGCACTTTAGAAAATATTCTCACATAAATTTTAAACATATTCCGTAGCTATATTTATAGTTTCTCTTTGGAATTTTTAAAATACCAATAACACCCTAGCTGTGTGATTCAATTTAAGTCTAAATGAAAGAGAGTGGGCAAAGCAGGGGGTGGGCTGGGGAAGCTTAGCTTCTGGTAAACACTAACCTGAGTAACCTAAATGCAACAGCTTCTGGGGGGACATGGGAAAGGGGGAGGTGGGGGAAAGGAAGTGGTGTTAACAAACCCAGAGAAAAGGGAACAACAAGGGATTCCAAATCAGTGGCAAGGACAGTGTAAGAGACCTGGTAGGGATTGATCAAGGACAATGCAACTGAGAGGAATTGCTGAAACCCAAATGAAGGCTTAGCATAATAGTGGGACAAGAGGAAAGTAAAAGGAAATAGAGGAAAGAACTAGGAGGCAAAGGACATTTATAGAGGTCTAAATACAGGCATGTACATATGTAAATATATTTATATATGATGATGGGAAAATAAATCTATGTGCATATATTTGTAGGTTTAGTATTGATGTAGCAGATGGACATTGGACCTCCACTCAAGTATTCCCTCAAGGCAAGAACACGTTGAACTATTAACTGGCATTCCATGATGCTCACCTTCCTGACACAATCGCTGAAGACAAAGTGGGTGCATAAGAAAATTTGGTGAAAAAAGCTGATGGTCCCTGGCTATCAAAAGAGACAGCATCTGAGCTTTTAAAGGCTTGAAGATAAACAAGCAGCCATCTAGCTCAGAAGCAACAAAGCCGACATGGAAGAAGCACACCCTCCTGTATGATCACGAGGTGTTGATGGGATCAGGTATAAAGCATTAAAGAACAAAAAATCATATCATTGTGAATGAGGGGGAGTACAGAGTGGAGACCCAAAGTCCATTTGTAGGCAACTGGACACCCCCTTACAGAACGGTTCAGGGAGGAGAAGAGCCAGTCAGGGTGCGATGTAGCAACAATGAAACATACAACTTCCCTCTAGTTCCTAAATGCTTCCTCCCCTGCCCTTCCCTCACTAGCATGATCCCAATTCTACCTTACAAATCTGGGTAGACCAGAGGATGTATACTGGTACAAATAGGAACTGGAAACACAGGGAATCCAGGAGAGATGTTCCCTTCAGGACCAGTGGTGAGAGTGGCAATACCCAGAGAGTAGAAAGAAGGGGATGGGGGGAACCGATTACAAGGATCTACATATAACCTCCTCCCTGGGGGACAGAAGAGAAAAGTGGGTGAAGGGAGATTTCAGACAGTATAAGATATGACAAAATGATGATCATTTATGAATTATCAAGGGTTCATGAGGGAGGGGGGAACAGGAAGAGAGGGAAAAATGAGCTGATACGAAGGGATCAAGAAGAAAGCAAATGTTTTGAGAATGATGAGGGCAACAAATGTCCAAATGTGCTTGACACAATGGATGGATGTATGGATTGTGATAAGAGTTGTACAAGCCCCCAATAAAATAATTTTTAAAAATAAATAAAAGCAACAGCTTTACATAGCCAGAGAACTTTAGACAATCAATTTTTTACCCCTCCTGTTTTAATAATTTATTAGTATATTCACCTGGAGAACAATGAAAATCAGGTTTATTCTTGTCAGCATATACTATGAAGTAAAGGAAAGAGATATTTGGATTAAAATGTTAAAATTACAATACCTAGTTTCATTTATGCCTTTCATCCTTGTCTTAAAAGAAAAGAACCACTTTTTCTGTGACTACTGAAGAATACGCTTTGAAAATAAGGAGTCTTGTAGAACTCACTTGAGACAGAGATGCACAAAAGCTACAGTTTCTCCAGAAGCAGCACTTTATTTTCTCTGTCACTTCTTTCGCTCCTTGAGCACAGTGAATAAGGTACATGTCAGGCAGGACTGGTCTCTTTCCACTGCCAATTTTCCATCTTTATCTCCCACCCTTGC
Source organism: Tenrec ecaudatus (assembly GCF_050624435.1). NCBI lineage: Eukaryota > Metazoa > Chordata > Mammalia > Afrosoricida > Tenrecidae > Tenrec > Tenrec ecaudatus. The sequence continues at coordinate 56,542,816 of NC_134542.1, forward strand.
TCCATCTTTTTAATCCTTAAATGGCTATACTTACTAACATTACTTGAATTCTCAAATATTGTTTGCCTTCATTCCAAATTTGCTATATCTACATCGCACATAGAGCAAATGATACTGGTAAATATTGGTCTCTGCAGAGAGAGACGTTCGGAAAATGAGTGAGAAGGATTTGGAAATCCTGAAGAAACCGAAGGTGTACATGAATATGAAAACAAGGAACTTAAGAACAACAGTTTGCAAATATGTAGAATCCGCTCGTTTTACTGTGGCAGCTGTTGATGCTTTGCTTTTAATAATTAGAAGCTCTTTCATGAAAAATGGCTGCAGAAAATGGGGCTATGATTTCTGATTTCTCCTGGAATGTAATTATCACAAAAAACAAGATTTTGTCTTCTTTTCTGTTGGGTTTTTTGATACAAAACAGTCCTAAGCCTATGATAAGTGTTCAATACACCTGTGTTGAAAGAATGGGTGTCTATTAAAGAATGAATGTCTGTGAAAGAATGAATTGGAATATAGGAGTCCATGAGCAGTTCAGTGATTCAACAGATCACAGTTTTGCCCTGCCTTGATCGCTTTGCTACCCACAGCAATGAGGTAAATATTGTAAAAGTTGTTTAGACAAAGCGCTGTTTAGTAGTAAGGCCTTAAAGATAATGTAACCATTGTCATTTTGATGCTGGTAATACTCAAGGAAGAGAAAACTGGACAACTCAGATCATGAATCCTAGATTCTAGGATTCAGTTAATTGAAAAGTTATGATCCTATAGGACGACATTATACATAAAAGGAATGTAAGCAAATGAGATTTTCTGGGGGGAGAAAACTCTGACCCCTTAGTTATACTTGGAGTCACAATAAAGTATACGAAACCGCTAAAGCATGTTATTGGCATTCAAATTCAGACAATTCTTTGTTGAAGAGAAATTATTTGTCCACTATATGATAGTCAATAGTCTTCGAAGATGCTAGTAGTACCCCATACATGCCCCGACCCCACACCATCCCATACGACAGCCAAAATGTTTGCCTCCTCCAAACATTGCCAGGTTAGGAACACCTTTTTTTACAAAGAGTGAAAAAGAAAAACCCTTCTCTCCCAGATTTTAGCAAACCATGGAAAAAGAAACATAAAATCAAGAGATTTAGCATGACATAAATATACCATTTAAAAAATGTTTTTAAACAGCTGGATGGGCTACTTGGTAAGAATTCAAAACAAGGAAGCAAATTTTAAACAAATGCCTGAAACATGAGAAATGATTGTTGCCCCCAATAAAAAGATTTTAAAAAATACACTAAAAAAAAAAAAAAAAGAAATGATTGTCAAAAGCCACCCTGGGCTCACAACCAAGGACATTTATCAATTACCTTTCTAGGTGACTGGGCCCCGTGAGTGGCAGGTCAGAGCAATGCTATAGATAGAATGCATTTTGAAAGACCATCTGTGTTCTTAAAAAGCATGGGCTGGGTGGGGTAAAGAGGGGGAACCCATTACGAGGATCTACATATAATCTCCTCCCTAGGGGATGGACAGCAGAAAAGTGGGTGAAGAGAGACGTCGGCCAGTGTAAGAAATGACAAAATACTAATTTATAAATTATCAAGGGTTCATGAGGGAGGGGGGAGTGGGGAGGGAGAGAGGAAAATGAGGAGCTGATGCCAGGTGCTTAATTGGAGAGCAAATGTTTTGAGAATGATTAGAGCAACAAATGTACAAATGTGTTTTACACAATTGATGTATGTATGGATTGTGATAAGAGTTGTATGAGCCCCTAATAAAATGATTTTAAAAAAGAAAGTAAATGTTTAGAAAAGAATTATGATATACATTTGGTTGGTACAATTGATGTATGGATTGTTATAAGAGCTATAAAAGCCCCCCAATAAAATGATCTTTTAATAAAAAACAAAGCATGGGCTGGTTGATGGTATAATGTAGTTCCCCCACCCCAACAGCTAGTATACAGCCGTTGCCATACAATCCATCCTTGTTATACTGCTTTGGGGAATCTCTAGGGCTCCACAGATTAAGATTGCAATGTATTTAAGATTAAATCATGATAAATGCCCTTGACAGTCTAACAGTTTGTGTTTTTTCAGATCCTGTGACTCTTTGGTCAATAAGGCAAGGCAAGTGGTTCTCCTGGAACAAAAGTTTTACGGGTGCTTGATTCCCAACCCAACACGGATAGATTTCATTCCTTTGGAAAAATTCTTAATTCACAGAGCAGCAAATAAATAGCAAACCAATGAATAAAAAACACACTGGCCACTCAGAAAAGGAAATAAAAAAGTTTTTGTTCACTATTATATATTTCTTTTATGGTAATTCTATAAGTGGCAAAATTTCCACTGCTATGCTGAGAGCAGACATCATGGTTAGATATTAAAGTAAATCAATATAAGATACACGATAAGTCTGACTTTTGTTCCATTTCATCTAATATATGTCACCTTTCTCCAACAAAAGCAAACAATGACTAAGCAAAACTTTTACCAGCACAGATGTTTTAATACCATACTAGGATTAATATCCAAAAGTATAATTTTCAATGGAGGACGTGTTTTTGACAAGAGGGATAAACGAACGCAAACTGCAATGTTATCGTGTGAGAGCACCTTTCCTGGAAACAAATGCGCAAACAGAGGAGCGACAGGATGGAACATCGCCACCAGCCACTCTCACTGGGCAGCTGAGTCGACTGCAGTCCTTTGGTTAATTAAACAGCAGATAGGGCTTCAAGAAGGTGGGAGATTTAACAAGTTACAAACAAATCTACAGACTCCGTGTTCCCATTCCACTCAGTTCATTGACCTTGGGCTAGGTAAGAGTTTTCTTAACAAGGTGTTGATTCGCCTGTGGAAAGCTCAAATCATACTCTCCGGTGAAGGCATGCTTCAGCAATTTGATTTTCCAAGTATCAACGGGAGTTCGTTCACATTGCACGTCTTATTTATTCTACGACAGCTTCAAACCCTGAACACATGGAAATTTACTTAATGAGACAACAAATAGTTGACCTGACCTGCATTTACATGGGCGACCATCTTTGAAAATAAGCGGGTTCCTGGGAAAACTAAACTCAGGCAACACAAGAGGGAGAGTCTGACTTTCAAAGAATGGCTTTCGGACAGCACTCGACTCTATTCTTCTGCCCCATCGACCACCCTTGCTTGAATGTATAGTCTGTCACCTGTGTGTAGTGGATGCAAGTTCAAGGGTATAGAGCGTTCAGCCTGAGCTGAGGAAGAGGGGCAACTTGTTTTGTACCACACTCATTTGTAAGCCTTGAGGAAGGCAGACGATTTTATCTTCATTTTCAAGACAAAAAAAAATCACGGACAACAGAAAAAGGGGTGAAGGGAGACGCCGGACAGGGCAAGATATGACAAAATAATAATTTATAAATTATCAAGGGGAGCGGGGAGGGAGGGGAAAAAAGAGGACCTGATGCAAAGGGCTTAAGTGGAGAGCACTTAAGTGAAAATGATGAGGGCAAAGAATGGAGAGATGTGCTTTATACAATTGATGTATGTATGGATTGCGATAAGAATTGTATGAGTCCCTAATAAAATGTTTTTTTTAAAAAAAGAAGCAACATGAAAGAGCAAAAAAAGATAATGAAAAAACCATAAACCCAAATGAAACCCGCTCCAATCAAGTCCATTTGGATTTAGAGCAACCGTCCCGGAAAGAATGGAACTTTCAGGGTTTCCCATGACATCTGTTGAGAGGATCAGACTTCACCTCTGCCTAGTCGTCGCCGCCCCACCGGGGAACCTATCAGAATATCCAGAGGCCTTGGTGGTCAGTTTTGAAATAATGACTATGTGATTTTTGCACTAACTTGGTTATTTGTTAATACAACATTTTAAGGTCAGCAAATCTTTCCTTTGATGCTAATAAATTTAAAGCCCATTTCTCAGCTGGAACCAGTTAAATAAAATTTGAAATTTCATCTTCAATTAAAAATAATGACAGTTGCTTCCACAACAAGAATTTGAATATTCCAACTCTACACACATTCATAAGCTCTTGGTTTACATGTAGTTCCTCAGACTCCAAGGAAAGTAACAAAATCTCGCACACATCTATAATCCCCCAGCCCACTCACCCCTTATGTTACTGGAAGAAAATCAAATTAGCATCATTTCAGAAGGAAGGATTCAAACGAAGACCATCCTTCTGATCCACTCATTCACACAACACAAAAGTATTTTAAGTGATTCAGGGAAGCTGACCTGGGAAGAAGGTAGCACATTCGCATCAAATCTCACCTGGTGTACGGAACCGTCTTGCTTTGCCGGTGCCTCTCCTCCAGGGACAGCTAAACCACCGCAGCTGAACTTTATAAACCCGAAAAGAAAAATCAGGAAGCTTGATCTGTGCACAGAATGGCCTGCAGAACGCAAGAAAACACCGTTTCTTGGCAACTAGAAAACAATCCTTTTCAATTAACTCACAGCAATAGGTCTGCCTGTGCTGTTCAGCCCAGAGTACAGACAATGTCTTCAGACGCCAAAGAACCTGATAATAATTCACTAAGGAAGTCAGATCGCTTGTTCATTTTGAAAAGCACTTTTAATTATTGGGCTGCATAGTCCAGTGGCCTCGCCCTTTCCTAAGAACTTTTACTGACATACCTGCTGCATTCCCTTATTATGTCCTTAAACCTCCCTTTCGGCATAGTGGTATCGTTTGTTGAAAAAGCACAGTGAAAAGGTGAAAGATACTTCCGGCAAATCAATGGTATGTAATGTTATCTCAGTCTTGGTCGTTCTGAATATAGCATTTGCTTTCCAAAAAAATCAGCTTGAAGGTAGTCCTGGATATTCATTAGGATACATAATTCAGAAAGATACAAAAGTGATATGTTACAGTCCCTTAACAGCTCAAGGTCACCTCCAGCAGACACAAATATTAATTGATATGCAAGAAGCATGAATAGGTCGGTTGGATTTAAATACCAAAACATTATTTTGGAGTGGGGATTCATATATGTCTATGAAATTTTCAAAAAATATTTGGACAATCATAAATTGCTGTGCATTTATATCAATCTATATGACTATGTATATTACATTTAAATATTATTTCAGTGGGTCCAATCTCCCTCTCCACCTCTGATCCATAGGTGGAATCATTAGGTTAAAAAAAAAATCCCTGTCCCAAAAGGCAAATATGAGGAAAATATAAAGAATACATAGCTCATTTTTTACTATTTCTCCAACTGGACTATTCAAAGTCTAACCATCTAATATGGTTAGATCACAAATAAAAAGACAAGAAAGATGATTTCCATGTCCAATCAAAACCAAATAAAATTACTCGTCTTCCTCAGCCATCAATTTTGCCAGGATTACCCAAGAGTAAAGATTTGACACTTGACCTTCCACAGCCCCTTTATCTTCCTTCTCCTTGTTTAGTCATCCAAATCTAAAAACGTGTCAGCCGCGCTGTGCTGCTGTTAGGGGAGAATTTCTCACAGAAAATATATCCATATGGAGGGTGGGGTGGAAAGGGGGAACCGAGTACAAGGATCTACATATAACCTCCACTCTGGGGGGTGGGGCAGCAGAAAAGTGGGTGAAGGGAGATGTTGGACAGTGTAAGAGATGACAAAATAATAATTCAAAAATTATCAAAGGTTCATGAGGGGGTGGATGTGGATAAGGAGGGGGAAAATGAGGAGCTGATACCAAGGGCTCAAGCAGAAAGCAAATGTTTTGAGAATGATGATGGCAACAAATGTACAAATGTGCTTGAAACAATTAATAGATGTATTGATTGTGATAAGGGTTGTATGAGCCTGCAATAAAATTATTTTAAAAGATATGTATACATACGTAATTTTAAATATAGCCTTTTGGAGACAGCACTGTAATATACTACGGATGTCCTGCAGTGTTGTAAGCTGTGAAGGTGATGTATTTGAGACCTTCTGGCACCTTCGAATCAAACTCAACGGCTGTGGACACTTTCTCCAGGGAGGATTGGCTGTAATAATTTTACCAGTGTTTCTTCCGTCTCAATGCTGGGTCTTCCACTTGCTAGCTAGCTGACCTCAGACAGAGTTGTTAAGCATTTTATGTCTCAGTTCCCTTATCTCTCAAGGGAAGGTACTAATATTTATATCTTGGGGTTGCTCTGAGGATTGGATGAGTCACATATGTAAATCACTTTAAGCTGTTCCCAGCATATGCTCAGTGCTCAAAGTTGGCTCTCCTGTTAGCGTCATGTGTGTTTTTGTTATTGATAGTATGCCTGAACTCAGTAATGTTCAAAGACCTTTTCAGTTTTAGGATTTCTGAAATTCTATACAATCCTTATGTAAAAGTCTACGGGTCTATAACTAAAGACCTGAAGTGTATTATATGAAGTTATTTGTCTTCCAATTGTTTTAGATTAAATCTTCATGTCACTTAACATTATTAAAGAAAATGCACAATTATTTTGAAGAATTTGATACTATGTCCACTTAAACGAAAATGAATGAATACATAAGTAAATAGCGCAAACCAATTTAACTGACTTAGTGACTAGCTCTTGGTACTCACGGATCAAGTCTTATTGTTGAAGAGGAGCAGGAGAGAGGGCTGGGATCCTCCAGGAAAGAGAAGCCCAGAGAGGAGAACCAATTGCATGTTGGTGAACAGTTACACTTGAGTTCAAATAACATTGACATTTTAAATAAAAGATGATATTTCCAGAGAGATAAGAATGCAGCAGAAAATGTCTTTCTCTTTCTGTAAAGTACACTGGTGTTAAGCACATTTATTTAAACAATTAAACCAAAGGCATAAAGAAGATGGAATTCTGTGAGAATTTTCCTGACAGTGGGTTTTACTACTTGGAGTAACAAACCTATTTTTTTTAAATTGTTTTATTAGGGGCTCATACAACTCTTAGCCCTGTTTCTAAATTCTTTTTAAAATAATTTTATTTAATCACTATCCATCCATCCATCCATCGTGTCAAGCGCATGTGTACATTTGTTGCCATCATCATTCTCAAAACATTTGAGCCCTTAATATCAGCTGCTCGTTTTCCCACAAACCTATTTTTATTATTATGTTTTGGTAGTCTGAAGAAATAGTGACTGTTTGCCGCAGCCCTTGGCATCCTTTTGGGGTTTTTTTGGTTGTTGTTTTTAACCAGCAGCTGTAAATCCTCATGTTGGAGAGGAAATGCATGCTTTGGTGTATTTACTATAAGCACACTCCAGCCATCACGGACCATATGCTTCCATCATCAGATCATCCCCAGCTTGGAAGGCAGCTCTAACCTTAGGGCTTGGACAAATACATGAAGCAGTCCCTTCAATCAAAAGGCCACCCTCTTAATCTGCTAAGACATCATTCAAAACTCTCGGGACGCGCGTGTGGCTTAACAAACCACTCTTTTTAGGAGGGTTTGGGTTCCCCTACCCAGGTAGATCCTAATGACTAAGTGTTCTCTGATTTTTAAAATTTCTGACCACTGTGATTTGCCCAATATCTTGAAATAGCAAATTCCAAAGGAGAGAGATTAAACCATGAAATCTGCCAAACCTGGGAGAGTAACACTGGTTTAAGTGCTGACTTCTGGAAATTATAATAAATAATCAGGGACAAATCAGTCTAAAGCAGCAGTTCTCAACTGTGGGTCACACCCCCTTTGCGGGGGTCGAATGACCTTTTCACAGGGGTTGCCTGATTCATAACAATAGCAAAATTGGAGTGATGAAGTAGCAACAAAAATAGCTTTATGGCTGGGGGGCGTGGGGGGGTCACCACAACATGAGGAACTGTATTAAAGGGTCGAGGCATTAGTAAGGTTGAGAACCATTGGTCTAAATTGTTTGGGTGCAATGTGAAAGGGGTGCTGAGTAACAAGTGGACAATGTGAGTTCAAGAAGGCCAGCAACAAAATCATTCCCCTCCTTGCTAATGCCGGGCAAGTCCTCAAAGTCCTGTGCTGCTCCCTGGGACAGGACAAAAGAGAGCACACTCTGCAAAATGTCCTAGCAATATTGACGTGCCTTGCTTCCAATTCAGGTACAATGCAAGCGAATAATTCCTTCTGGCAAATCTTTACATCAAAATACCATCTCGACTATTATACAACACTAGAAGCCTTAGAGAAGGAGCCCTGTATTGTCGTAGTACACATTTGGGCGGCTAACCACAAGGTCAGTAGTTTGAAGCCACCAGCCATTTGGTGTGAGAAAAATGAGGCTTTCTTATCTGGTAACGAGTTACAATCTTGGTCATTCACAGGGGGCAGTTCTCTTCTGTCATGTAGGATTACTATGCATCAGAATTGACTCCATGACAATGAGAAGTCTTAGATAATCCTGTTGTCCTTGCTACCTAAGCCTCCTGCTATTGAGTAGATTCTGACCTACAGGGCTTCCAGGGTGGTAAATCTTTCTGGGAGCCTCATATGTAGCTCAACACCAACTGCTGGGTTTGAACTATTGACCTTGTGGTTATCAGTCCAACATTTACCCACTTGCCCACAGTACCTCTAGGACTCTTTGTTGCTATTGTTAGGTGCTGACAGTTCCGTTCTGAATCATAAGGAACCTGTGCACAACAGGTTCTAAACACTCCCAGGTCCTGCCCCACGTCACAATGACTACATTTGAGCCCGTTATTGTAGCCACTGTTGATACTCCCAGGAGCCATAAATTTACAGTAAAAGACATGCAATCCCAGAAGAAATAATCTGAGGACTGTGTAAAAGAATCCCCATGAATAGTACTTAATGATTGAATAATTCAAAAATAGGTCTTTTATAAGTAATGAAAATAGAAATAAATGTTTAACAGATTATAGTTAGTAAAATTATGACAGAACCAAACCTTTTGGAGCAAAGAAAGGAAATGGGCTCTACCTGGTTGAACCCTAAAATGGGGCTGTGTCTGACCTAGGCCAGTGATTTTCAAGTCTTGTTTTAAGAACTAACCTGGGAATCCTGATAAGCACACAGGTTAGTGGGTCCCCATCCCTGAGACTCAGTATGTCTTGAGTAAGGACAAGGAATCTGCATTATACAAGGTTCCCAGCATTGACAGAGGTGGGCTTGCACATGCTGTTGAGAACTGCCAAAGGAACCCAGCTCACTACTATCCTTGCAGCCAATTCCCACCCGCAGCAACGCCACGGGGCAGGGAGAACTGCCCATTACAGGAGCTGCAAGCCTCATCTTGCTCCCTCAGAACAGCTGTCAGCTTCAAACCGCCTACTCTGTGGTTAGCAGCCCAGCGCTTAACCTCCAAGCCACTAGGGCTACTCTGGAGAGGCACAGTGGAAAGGAGCTATCGGAGCTTTGGCTCACCATGTCTCTGATAGGAGTTCTTTGATATCTCGAAAGAGGAGGAAAGTGGCTAAAAGAAGCAGATGTGATGGGAAAAGAAGACAATGCGAGGGGCCTTCTAAAAGGTCATGGTTTCTTTACATTCTTTTTCTATGAACTTTTTGAGCCCTCTTGTGCCTCTCAGCTTTCCCTCATCAGAGAACAGGATGAAGAAAAGAGGAGAGTCCATCTTGAGATGCAAACAGATATACCTATACTGCAGCGTAAAAGCCAAAGTATGTATTAGACCAGGCCTTTCCTTAGATCTCATTTTATCCTGGCCCCCTTTCTGACTCCACTGGCGTCTCACTGGGCCGCTTGTCATTCCTTAAACGTGGCTCCATCCTTTAGTGCTCCCATTTACCCCCTTGAGTCATCTTCTCCAGAGGCCTGCCTTGACTATGCAGAGCGTCTCTGTTGACTCCTGGCTTACTTTTCCCTTTATCTCTCATCACAACCTGCTAGACTGAATTACATTGCTTATTTTCTGTCTTCTCTTGCTAAACTATCAACTGCATGATGGCAGAGGTGTGGGCCTGTTGTCTGCTGGTGGTGTTTGGGGTAGCCACAGCACCGGGGTCCCTGGGAGCATAGTGGATTGTATGCTGGGCCACTGACAGCAAGTCAGCCGTTTGAAAACACCGCCTTCTCCATGGGAGACAGACGAGGATGTCTATGCCTGTTAAGATTTACAGGCTCAGAAAACCACGGGGAAGTTCTACCCTGTCCTCTAAGGTTGACTCTGAAGCAGGATGGATTCAATAGCAATGAGTTTGATTTTTGAGTTTAGCCACATCATCTAGAATGGCACTTGGCACAGAGTAACGACTACCGTGTAGAATGCAAAGATGATCCCATTTAAAAGCATGGCATTGTTCAAATGGAAAAGTAGAGAAGATTTAGTCACTGCTGGAAGTAGATAAAACTATTTTTTAAAAATTTTTCTTTGAGCTCTCTTAGGAGGGGAAAAAACAAAAGAGTTAAAGTATGGGAACGTTTTAAACTGTTACAGTACTTCAAGGTATATTGGTTTCCATTCTTTCATAAAGGTAAGCAGGGGTAGTTATTGTTTAACCCCATGGAAAGCTAATAATTGTGTCACTTTAGCCCTGGGGAATGAAAAACAGGAAGTTTTTTCAAGGTGCAAAGATTCATAAGTAATATTTTAAAAGGTTACTTGAAGGGCGTTACTGAATTGTTTTTGTACAATGACTATGCTCAGTTGAAAAGAAAACAAATTTTCAGAAAGCATTAAAAAATAGAAATTGACCATTTATAATCTATTTCTTTGTCCATAATGTCAAACCTGAATATAATTTTTTAAGTTAAAAAATAAGCCTTAACAATGGAAACAATTGTTCCAATTAATAACAGCAATATATCTGCATTATATAATAGCATACATTTCTTACAAATAGCCTATAAGGATGAAAACCAAGAATGACCTTCTCAGATTATTTGGAAAGGGAGAATAGGCCTTGGTTGCTTTACAATCTTTCCTCCCAGCTCTTGTTCCTTATGAGAGTCCACTGTGCTTGCTACACAGCCCCGGACTTTTATTTCACAACACAGTGAAACTATCTGTAAGATGTTCGTAATTGTCCTATAGTGGCCTGATGGCTTTCCAAGGTCTCACCTAGTGAGACCCTGAGTCTTGAACCTGGGAGTCAAAGACAGTCTCCTGCTATTGGGTGCACAGAGCATCAGGGATGCAAAAGTACTACAGAAATAAGGAAAAAGGGGGTGTCAAACAGAAGAAAGGTTTCTAAGCTTCTGCTTTGTTCTATGTACAGAAGACATTCAAGGTGTCGTAATTTCCACTCAGCATCTTTAAAATACAAAATGGCATTATCAGCTAAATTAACAAAACCCATCAAGCCTCTACTATGCCCTCCCGAATAATATTCATTGTCTCTCTCTCTCTCACACGCACACATACACGTATACTTAACTATACTTATTTAAAGTGTGCTGTCACTCACTTGGAGTAACTGAGCACCAATTGTGTGCCGAGCATTGTAAGTATGTGTATGTTAAGTATGTGGTAAGTCATTAATCCGAAACACCACCCTAGAACTTGAGTGCTCTTATCCCTCTGTTACAAGTGAGGAAACCGAGCCATGAGAGGTTAAGCAAATTCCCTTAAGTTCCACAGCTATGAATTAGAAGGGTCAAAGTCAGGTCCAAGAGACTCCAGTATCTACGCATTTGCCTTTGACTTTGGACGGCCTCTCCTCAATGGCCCGCCAGGTTAACAAACACTTGCCCTCGACAAGTTCCCAGTTTTTCTTATGAAAAGTAAGCAGTACCGGCCAGCATCATTTCATTGTGCTCTGCTTCAGTTTTCTTTGCAGCTAGCATGTTGTTGTTGTGGTTTCTGTTTCAGAGCTGAAGGTTTATGACAACCCTTCATTGAGCGGGTCTCATGATATTTCACACTTACTCATAATGCTATTTCATACTTACTAGACCATAATTTATTGGGAACATAATTTTTACATGCACTGGGTAACTCACTTTACTGTGGCATCCATTTAATTGCTGTAGCCCGGAACAGAATTCCCAGTGTCTCCATGCTATGCCTGCAACACAAATAACAATGTCTGTGTATGGCCCTCTCAATAGATTTCTTCAGTTCGGTTATGATTTATATAACACCATGAAGTTCTTTTGAGGACAAAGGAAGCAAACATTCTCCAGCACAGCCTTACATAGTGAGGTGCAACTTGGGCCTAATCCTTTTAGCCCAGAGAGGGAAGGCTGACGCTCTAAACAGAACTCACTGTGTTCTTCAGTGCCACCCTGGCAAGGTATTTAAAGGATGGCAGGCTGGCTGGCAGCTGGACTGCTTGGCATCACTATTCATGTATCACAGACATTGTTTTGTTTCACAGGATCCAAACAAGATACCTGGCATTTCTCTGTAGATATTTCTACTTATGAATATGGCTAACTTGTTGGGTAGTAAGGATAGTAAGGAGTCAACAGCAATGGCTTGAGAGGCTTATGTCCTGTTTCTACCTTTTTAAAACATGCTCTCCCAAAACTTGCCCTGATTCAGAGTCTATTATCATGTCCTGGTATATAAGATGTCTTTAGCTCCTGTACTTAATGTGTTAGTCTGGGTAGACTAGTGAAACACATCCTGGGAGACTCATAGTTGTATAAGAAAGAGGTCTACATACAAGAGAATTATACATTAAGAAAACATCCCAGCCCAGTTCAGATCAGGTCCATAAGTCCGATATTAGCCCATATGCCCAGTAACAATCTATAAAGTCCTCTTCAGACTCACAAAACACATGCAATGATGCCTAATGCAGGAAGATTGCAGGCCAGTGAATGGGAAGTCTTGTGGATCCAATAGTGTTGTAAGCATCTCAGTGCTAGCAGGGGCCTTCATGGGGCTCTTCCAGCTCAGGGCACTAGCATAGTTTTATGTATCTTTTCAGCTGAAATGTCTCCCAGGGAGTGAGCCTGCATCCTGCTTCCAGTGAGTTACTTATCTCCTTAGTCCCTCCAAATGAGGTCATCAAGGCATGACCCGATTGACGGGCTAGACTCCACCTCTTCACTGTGAATCCTCAAATTGACACCAGATTATGTAATTGCCACACTAGTCCATGAATTCCTCTTTAGACTCACTCAGCCATGCAATGATGCCGGATACAGGAAGATCACAGGCCAGTGGGTGGAAACTCTTGGGGATCCAGTGGCGGTAGAAGAGTCTCAGCGCTGGTATGGGTCTCCACGTGGCTCCTCCAGCTCTAGGGCACTGGCTCTATCAGCGTAGCTCCATGTGGGTTGTCAGTAGGAATGTCTCTCATGCAGTGAGCGTGTATCTGGCCTCCAGCGAGTTATTTATCTCCATTTGCACCTCCCAAATGAGGTCATCAAGCTGGGACCTGATTGACAGGCTAGACCCCAGCCCTTGGCAAGTTGACAGGAGATTATGTAACTGCCACACTTAAGATGAGGTATTTCTCTTTATCCAGTGGCAAAAGAAAATTAAACGACTCTACCTCACTGAAACTGATACAGAACAGAGAAAGACATTCATTCAGCTGGCTCACTGTTTGGTCAGAGTTGCTCCCTGGAAGATCACTTGAAAAGAATCCAGAGCACCTTCTGGCCACTTGCTTCCCATATGTTAACCTATCACCAGGTTACCATATTTCCACATATTCTTGGAGCATGGGAATTCCTTTTCAAAAATGCAAACAAAAAGTTCTGAGAATTTAGGATACCCCCCTGGGCCTAGAAATATCAAAAAATGAAAAGATCCAGAGAAGAATTCTAAGCTCAGCACTCTGCTTTCAGGAAGGTGAGTTTATACATCACCCCTGGTAGCCAATAGGTAGAATATTGGAAGAGTAGAGGCCTTGCATGATGCCACGCTTATTTTACCAGCATCCACAGAATGTCTTTTCTCTCCCTACTGAAAGCCAAGATTTCAACAATCATCTCTTAAGTATATGATATGGCAGGATGAAAGCTGATGACATAGAAGAAAACCAGCTAGCAAGGTGCTCTGTGGTGGGTTTTGGAAAATGGCTGCAAAATGACTCGGCACTCTTGCCATTCAAAGGTGGAAACGCATTTATCTCACACTGAGTATGGGTGGGCCTGGCACAACTTTGACTAACAATCAACAAAGAAAAATGATTAAATGTGAATTCTGAAGCTGGGTCTTAAAGGTGATGCATCTTCTATGTTATTCATGAGAATACTCACACCTGGAGTCCTCAAGTGACCATGCGAGGCGCCAGACTCCCAAAGCTACTATGCTATAGTGCATTCCCAGAGACCCTTGCAGGAACGCTAGTGGACAGCGAAGCAGTTTTCCTAGCTGATAGCTGGAAACAACTGTGAATTACCAGAATGCACCTTACTGCAGATTGAAAGAAAGGAGACTTTGGTTATGCTGCGATGGACAGGTTAGCAAAGTTGTCACCTCCAAAAAACAGAGAGGTATCAAAAAATGAGGTCATTGGTACTTACTGAATGAATTATTCATAATCTGGTTAAAAAGATTTCTAGGCAAAATCTTGAATGTGACAACAGATTTCTTTTAGCTATGTATAAAGATAAATGAAGATGAGGAGGCAAGGGCTACGTAAGGAATTATTTCATTTTCAGGCAGAAGGCAGGACAACGACAACCACAAAAATGGGCCAAGATTTACTAGATAACAAAAAAAAATTTTTTTCTCAGCTGTAGTTTCTCTCAGCGGAAGACTCTCAGAGCTAAGAAAGAGCTTCAGGTAAGAATCAAAGTGCTCAGGGAACTCCCTCAGAGCCCATGTCTCCTGACCCTCACAGACCCTTCCAGAAGCCTCCTGGAGACTGTCAGAGTGCCATCGGGACCCCGATGTTAAGCCGTAGTCCTTCACAGAACTGTCAATAGTCACATTGCAGCCGTCTTACCGAGTCCCCAAAGGTTCCACTCTGAGTTCAACTTTGCAATGCTTGCAGAGAAGCACACTGTTCAAAATTGAATACTTTAGACAAAAAGCAAGGCTTCTTATCATTCTGTGGGCCCAGGAAACACAAAGTCCCAAATATCCGGTGACTAACACACGCACACACATACACACATAAACATTCTTTGGGGAAGGCGGAGGTGTACTTGACCCTTATGCTTTCCCCAATGAAAAGTTTCTACCAAGCTTCCTGTGAGGAGATGGAATCTCTCAGACGCTGAAGACCTACTATGGAATTCATTAAGGGGAAAACACTGGAAGCCCCAGTACCAAAACAAGCAAACAAACAAAAAGCCAACCCCACTGCTAAGGAGCTGATTCCAGCCCACAGCAACCCTACAGAACCGAGTGGGCCGTCTCCAGGTGGTTTTTAAGGTTGCAAATCTTTGCAGAAGCGGGGCCTCATCGTTCTTCTGAGGAGTGGCGGGGAAGTTCAATCTGCTGACCTTCAGTTAGCTCCCCCAAAACTTAACCCACCACACGCCCAGGGCCCCTTTGGAAACCTCAACACGCACCGCTAACCCTTTAGCCGCAAACAGTCCAATCCCAAAACGCGGCCACGGGAAGTCTGAGCTTGGGAAGAGCATGGCGTGTGGCAGCAGCGGCACGTTCTCGAGAGGATTAACGACGCGTTGATAAGATTTGGCACCAGGGAGTCCGCATGAGCTCAGTCCTGTCAGGATTTCACCTGTGACGCAATGCCCGGCAGCATCAAGAAGTATACTTGATAATGTGGAGAGCTGCCGAGACTCGTGCATCCAGTTTCCCACCGTGCACCAGCAGGAAGGGGAAAGGTGCTCTGGAAACGTGTTAATACCAGAGTCCTTTGCCACGAGCCCTCTGACAAGGTGCTATTGAGCTCGGAAAATGGGGCTCAGGGAGAGCAAGTGAGAGGCAGGCATTGTTAGAGAAGCTGCGGCATTCGCGAGCGCGCTCCATCGCCGTCGTTGGCAAAGCTTTAGCGAAGAAGAGGGGCCCGGGGTGACAGACGCTGTCTGTAGGGGACAGGGCGGAGAGGTAGAGTTGAACCGGAGGCCTGAGTGGAGGGTTGGAGAGTTGCAGCTGATGCAGGTTTAACAGCCTTCCCAATCAATGAGCTTCCCAGTAAGTGAGGTTTCACAGAGCAGCCTCCCTGCCCCTCTAGAGCTCTGCTTTGAAACCCAGAGCAGGTGGAGAGGCCTGGGGCAAAGACGATGCCCATTAACGTGTGTTTAGTACATTAGTATCCGGCGCATGGATGTAGCGTTAGTATATACTGCGCATGCATGTCGCGTTAGTATACTACACATATGCTATAAATATATCTTTAGTGTGTCCTAGAGATCTGATGACAATAGCTAGGATTCTTCAAGTATAAACCTCTTTCACTTCCGAGGTACCGGTTCATGAAGAGTTACAGGTTTGAAGAGCCATAGAGGCAGGTCGACTTTGGCACGGACGCCGTGGTGGTGAGATGATCGGTTTTGGTTATTTGTTGTCCGTGCATTCTGGTCTGCGTTTGGAGGTGGCGTGCTCACGAAGAGGCACAGGGCAGGGCTTCTGAGAGTCTTTAAAGGCCTCCCTTCCCTTTGAAAACAGCTGACTACAGACAAGATGGCTCTTGTCTAGTAACACATTTGCTGTGGGAAACGTTCCTTACTCATCGCTGTCCGTTCCAAGTCGAAAGATGCTACAGGCCAGAGGAGAAGTCCCGCCGTGGGGGGTCTGCCACTGTAAGTCTTCATAGCAGGGCAAGACGTGCTTCTTCCGAGCAGCTAGTGGCTTCTTGCCTTTCGGGCAGCAGCCTCATGCTTAACCCTTGTACCAGTCCAAACAGACCCAAACCCGCTGCCAGGGAGTCCATTTCAACTCAGTGACACGCCATGGCGGGTCCCCAAGGCTATCAATCCTCGCAGGACCCGACAGCCACATCTTTCTCCTGGACCAGCTGGAGGTTTGAACTGCTTACCTTGCGGTGAGCAGTCCATGTGCCCAACAGCACCACCAGGGCTCCTTGCTGAACCAGAAGGTTCTCCTTACATTTTCCTGTGCTACCCAGAATCGGGAGTTAGAAGACAAACAGACCCCAAGGAGTGGAGCCCTCTCTGCAAGCTCAGTTGCCCAATAGTTACTCTGGCCGGCTTTTCTTGTAGGAGGGAGAGGCATGTAGGTAAGAACCGGAAAAAAACAGACACCAGCATACCTTCCCTGCATGTAGGAGTCATTGACCCAGAAATAAGTCCTGACTCTGAGTTATGACAGAAAAGAGTGGTGAGAATTGTATCCTCGCCCCCTCCCATCCCATAATCCCTAGTTTGGAGGTCTGTAAACTAGTGGTAACTGTTTATATCCCAGAAATGCAAGGGGTGTAGCAGAGCCTGCTGCTGCAGGGAAACCCAGTTTGGCTAGTTTTGGGTAGTGGTGGTTGGCATAGGTGGTTAGCAACTGTGTAGGTGCGCGAGATTTTCCCAGGACCTGAGTGACAGGACAGGGTCAAAGTAAATAGTTCAAGTGCCAATTCAGATTTCTCCAAGAGAACAAGGCGTCGTTTGGATGGTGGAGATGACACTGAGGCTCCAGTGCTGTAGATAAGTTAGGTTTGGTCTTTTTATCACAAGAAAATAATGTCTATGGGAAATGAACACGGGGCTGTGATCCACCCCGCTCTGATGCCCAAGGGAGGCTGTACAGCCAGCCTCCACCCAGCTCCCTCTTTAGAATCAAGATTGTCATTGTTGCTCTCCTCCTTGTCCAGAGTTCGAGAAGCTGATGACTCAGCTGTGTCCTTCTCAGGAATTGCCCTCGGGGACATCCTCCTGAAAGCAGTGGACGCTACTCCGGATCATATATCTTAGTTCACCTTTCCGTCTCATAGCTTTTAGGAGTAATTTCCTTAGCAAATTATCTGTAGTATTTTGGTACTAACTTGAGATTAAGAAACAGCTAGATGTTATGAAATTAAATATAATGACCTAGTTACTATTCTTAAGGAGCTTTTAAGGCATAGAAAAAGACACATGAGCCCCAAACATGATAATACAGAGCTGTGTGTTCCCCTGGAAGATGTGAAGGGACTCAGTCAGCACTCATTGAACACTTACCATGTGCTTTGTGCAGCAGTAGAAAGGTCAGTGGGATGTGGGGCCCTGCTCTCAGAGTTTCAGGGTGTCCAGAGGAGGAAAAGAGCTGTCCTTGATAGAAGTTTCATATGGGTAACCAATTTGTTTAGTTAAGCCCCCATTTGCTTTTTTGGTAAAAGTTGAGTTGAATCATAAGGAGTAAATTAGTATTTCGTGGGAGGTTGTCTATGATGGTGACAGGAAAATTAATGAATCACATGAAAATAGAAAATGAAAGAGCATTTCCTTAGAACAATTACTGGGACGGTCTGTCAAATGTAGCAGGAAAAGAATATCTAGCAAACGTTTGAGGGATTGCCTATAGAGCAAATTTTGAAATAATTCCCCGTGAAAGTGGGGTGCCATACTCCAGGGTGTATTTACGAAGGAGGAAGATCCTATCACAGGAACGCCATTCACCTTCAGTATGCATATCATCCAGTTCCTTCCGTAACCTATACCAGGGATCCAGTAGGCAAGAAAAAGAGCCATAATCCTGACAGGGGTCATTAACTCTGATTACAAGCAAGAGGCTGTGCTGCTGTTTCACAACAGAGGTGGGGAAAATACTTTAGACAGCCAGGGGATTTGCCAAGGAGGCATCTCTTGGGACTTTCCTACCTAACTTTGATGGAAAATGGACAGGTAGGGAAACTACATCCTGAGGAGGGCATAGCTTGGACCCCGGAGTGACAAAGCTCTGGGTGGTTCTACTAGGAAAATGACAAACACCATCAGATTCAGTAGCTAATGACAAGAGGGATACAGAATAGTTAGTCTTCAAAGAACTCTCTCACTGTCCCCGAGTAGATGCCAATGCAGGGTAGAACTGCCCCCGTGAGTCCCCAAGACGGTCTCTAGGTGGAGGTACGGCTGGTAGTCTGGAACTGCTGACCTTGTGACCAGCAACCCAATGCATAACCACCACGCCACCAGGGCTCCTATGGTTAGTACAGAACTATAAATGGCAACTAAACCTGAGCGAATTTGTACAGCTCACCACGTATCCCAATACCTTTCATCTTCACATTTCCACAGGAAAGGGGGCCAAAATACCATCCTTGAGAGGTTGTTTCTTTGCAGATGAAGCAAGTGGAACTGACGGCACAGGAATGGATTATCATGGATGCATTTGGTCACTTCCCAAGTCTTTCAGGATAGAGGCAAACCATTCTCTCAGATGTCTCCACTGTTGGCTGTGACAGCACACAGCTGCATCTAATCCTGGGAGTCTCTCTGAGCTTGAAGGAAGCAGCCTTCCCCTAGTCCATGTCCCAATTCCTGGGACGGGGGTGGGCAGCCCAAATCTAGTGATTGATTGATGCAGAACACCTATTTCCTTAATGGAGGACATCTTTGTAGGACCAGTCTTTGGAAGTGTCTGTAGGGTTACCAGTGACCACTGTTTGATATATATATAATAGTCCATCGTTCTGTCCCGTCTGTTTCCTTGCTTCTTCTTAGGTATTGCTTCCAAGCACATTTCCAATAAGCCTCTTGAATGCAAATCCAACCTCTTATAACCATCCGAGAAGGACTGTCCAGAAGCCTCTTTCACTCTGATAACCTCTGAAATGAGCTGTGTGTACAATTCTGAGTGCCGGAAACAGTTATTCTATGGATTATGTAGGGAGAAGAATTTGAAACACACAGGAGGCAATTTAGCAGGCAAGGAATCCCACACTCCAGAGCAGAAAAAGAGACGAGAATGCCTCCTATGTGGGGGATTAGGATTCTTGATGTTCTGAGTGAAAGGACTGGGCGTAGCATTCATTTTGACATGGAGAATGGGAGGCAGGCGTAGAGGGGGGTACTTAAAACAACAACCAAAAAAAACCCCAAAACAACCAAACAGATTTTTTTAAAGCTATGTATTTAAATTGTTTTCCAAAATAACCTTATCACCTTCAAAGTACTCTGCATTACACTTAACACATCTGTCACATTTGCAATTCCATTCTTGGAAATATTTTTCAAACTCATCTCTTGGATGGCTGGTAACACCTCCTTCGTTTTCTTCTGCAGCTCTTCTGTGTCCTCAAATCACTGTCCTTTCGTGCCCCTCTTCATTCACAGAAACAAAAAGAAGTCACACAGAGCAAGGTTAGGTGAGTATGGCGTGTGGGACAAGAGAGGTATGCAGTTTTTTGCCAAGAACTGGTACATGAGATGGCTGCATGAGCAGGTTCATTTTTGTGGTGACAAAACCAGTCCCCCACCTTTTTTGTTGCCCACAGTCATGCATTCTCTTCAGAAACTCTAAGGAGAAAACTTTACTAGCAGCCTGACCTGGTGGAACCAAGGAAATCCAAATGCACTATCCCCCTCACAACAAAAACACAAATGAGCATTATCTCGATCTTTGATTTCACCTGATGAGTTTTTTAGGGTGAGGTGATGATGGCATCTTCCACTGGCTTGATTGATGTTTGCTTTCAGGGTCGTAAGAACAGCACCATGTCTGTAACCAGTAATGATCTTGGCGGGGGGGGGGGGGGGGGGGGGAAAGTAGGGCTTGCTTTGGTACTGTTCTTTCAAAGAACAGCATGTTTCTACTCCATGCTCTTTTTTGCTGGTCAGTCAGAACCCCGAGGCACAATTTTCAAAGCGACCCTTTGTATTCCCAAACCTTCCATTAAAATTCGCTGAACCAAGCTCCAAGAGAATCCGGATAACTTCCCCATCTCTTCAATGATTCTTTGTTGGTCTTTGAGCACAGTGCATGAATTTTGTTGCCATTTTCATTTGGTAAGTTAACGGACGTCCAGAATGAGATTAGTCATCAATCAACATTTCACCATTTTCGAAATGAGAAAACCACGCATACACTTGAGTTTTCCCTAGCACTGTCCTTGTAAGCTGTGTTCAACATCACAACAGTTTCTGTGGCGCTTTAACAAAATTTCACAGCTGTGTGCTATTCTCTTAAATTGGCCATCACAAAAAACGAGGTTTGAGCGAAACTACTTTTACGAAAAAAATTCACTGTGACCAGGGAGAACCTTTCCAGGTGACACCACTGGGTGCACTAACTCAGAGTGAGTTGCTGAATGCTTGCCTAGAGCTTTTTCCAATTTTATTTTTTCGGGGCACCCCTTCATATGTAGATTTTTGGTTGCCATCAGATTGGTACCAATTCACAGTGATCCTATGTACGAAAGAAGGAAACATGGTTTAGTGCAACACTGTCTTTACAATGATTACGTTTGAGTCCACTGTTGCAGCCACTGTGTCAGTCCGTCTTGTCCAGGACCTATCTTTTTTTTTTTTTTTTTGCTGCCTTCGACTTCATCAAGCATGAGGTCCTTCTCCAGGGACCAGTCTCTCCTGAGAACATGTCCAAGGTATGTGAGACCAAGGTTCCCCATCCTTGCCTCTAAGGCGCATTCTGGCTGTACTTCTTCTGGTGATGTACAGATACAAAATGTAGGGTGTATGTTCCCCTCTGGGGTGGAGTTAATTTCTTGCTGTTGCCCTCCTAGCTATAGTGTGGCTGTTGTGAAGTATTGTAACTTCTATACACAGGTGGTTACAGTCACATTTTGGAGTGAGGTATCTGTTAGGTTACTGAGGCAGAGTTAAAGTTGGCTGTATCTTGGGTCCTGGCCTTACTAGAGGGTGTGACTCATGTCACCACCCTTAGTTTCCTTGAGGGTGTGGTCTGCAGATTAGCCTTCATCTTGGATATCTGTATTAAAACAAGAATTAACTTCCTGTTTTAAGCTGTTCCCATAATAGGAAAACTACCAGCTTTGTACTTAATTGAGAAAAGCAGGAGGCTGAGGTCACAGAATTGGCTGAGACTTGACTTGCCCACCTAACATGCTCAGAAGTGATCAGCATGTCCTCTACCTAACCTTTTGATGCCAGAAGGCAAAGAGTCCACCTCCATCAAAGCTCCAGATATGAACAGGACATCTTATTTGTGACACACACCCCCTTCCCAGGAATATTTGAAAGACAATCGTGCTGAGGCACTGACGATGAACACCAATCAGATGCCAGTCACTACCTGGAAAACCTATCTTGAAAACTACCACGAGTCCCTATGTTCTCTTTTGTTTGTCTAAGCAAAACCTTCTTTAGTTCCAGACTCTCGTTTTAAACCTCTATAGCTGCACTAAGCAACTTTAGTAGCAGGCCACCCTTGGCCACCACCATCACCCTATCCACTCCCCACAGATTCTGTGGTGCAGGGGATGCTATGGTGGGGACGGGAAACCCTTCATGCCATGAGCATCCACTGGCATGCTGGGGGCAACCAATGGTTGGGGAGCACCGTGGGGAGGCACAACCCAAGTCGCATAGTACAAGTTTTCACATGAGGAGCTGATCTTTGGAACCCAACCATGTTGATAGGGAGAAGTATATGTATTCTCTGAAGGAACCCTGCGGGTGTAATGTTAAGAGCTCACCTACTAACCTGCAGGTCATGAATTCAAATTCACCAGCTACTCCTCAAAAGAAAAGGCATGGTGATGTGCTGCAGTAAAGATTACAGTCTCGAGATCACTAGAGGGAGTTCTCCTGTGTCCTGTACAATGAACACGAGTCTATGATGCTTAGGAACAACAAAATATGACACAAAACAAACAGAAACAAAACCAACTTGTCACTAGGCCAATTCCAATGAATATAAAAGGTTCATACTAATCAAGGAGCTTGACTCCAGTCATATGTGCCCTGGAAAAAGAGCCTGGTGAACTACTTCTAAAAAATCAGCAATGAAGAACCCTATGGAGTATGTTTCTACCCTGACAGACATGGATTTGCCATAAGTCAGAATCAGCCCAATGGCAGTTGGCTAAAAGTGCAGATGAGTGGTGATGCCCTTCAGAAAAATATACTCAGAGTTATGACATTTCTCCCACAGGAGGTCTCAGAGTGAAACCAAGCGCTCCCATCCCAAGTTTCCACTCACTACCCACTCAAGTGTTAACCAGGTTGACCAGTAGTGGGATTCAGCTGGTCCCCACCAGTTCGGCAGAATGGATACCGAATGTTTTGTTGAGTTCAGTGAACCGGTTGTTAAAATGTACTTGTAACGAGGGTTCTCTCCAAGGCCATGACCCAATGAGAAAATCACAAATGTACATTTCTTACTCTTTTAGCATTCATCTGTGCTACAGGATATTCTAAGTGCCCATTGTGATGTTCATTCAGCCCACAGGTATAAAATATTAGGCAGAACTATGCTTGTAATATTAATTTATTCATTTTGTAAAACTTGGTAGACTTTTGATGAAGTATTACATTACCATTCCCTTGTGTTTGTTACTTCAGTA
Organism: Tenrec ecaudatus; assembly: GCF_050624435.1. Taxonomy (NCBI): domain Eukaryota; kingdom Metazoa; phylum Chordata; class Mammalia; order Afrosoricida; family Tenrecidae; genus Tenrec; species Tenrec ecaudatus. The sequence continues at coordinate 56,566,025 of NC_134542.1, forward strand.
AACAAACACAATGGAAAGAGAACAATCGCCAAGCTACCAAAGGATGATATGTTACACCTCAAATTCCCACAAGATAATCTGGGTGAATGATGCAATTCCTGGAAGTGCTCAAAGAGCTAAAAATATTGTCAGAACAAGTGCTGTCAGTTCAGCAGAAGCAGAAAGGAGTTTTGCAAAGATGAACACAATTCATTCTGAGAAAAGAAGTCACCTGTCGCTAATATGTCAAACACAATGACTATGGTCCAATTGGCCCACCGCTAAAGCAGTGGTTCTCAACCTTCCTAATGCTGTGGCCCTTTCATATAGTTCCTCATGTTGTGGTGACCCCCAACCATAAAATTATTTTCTTTGCTACTTTATAACTGTAGTTTTGCTACTGTTATGAATCGGCGACCCCTGTGAAAGGATCGTTCCACCCCCAAAGGTTGAGAACTGCTGCTCTAGAGGAATGGGGTCCCACTCCTTCAGTGACAAGATGGTTAAGGATAAATCACACAGCCGATGAGTCTTCATAGAAGCCAAGAGTATTGGAAGTGAGGATGCTAATGAAGAAGCAATTTGTCAGGTTTTATTTAATATTTTATTCGTATTTTAAAACTATTTCTTATAAGATAATCTAGTTATGTGTACCTCTTTTCTTATTCTTATTTAAGTATCAACTGTATGAAATAATAAATTGTTTTTCAGCATATAGTTTTTTTTATACTTCAAATGGTCTTTAGGTCAGGAAACCGGTTGTTAACTTACTTGAATCCCACCACTGTAGACCACCTCACCTCCTGGCATAAAAAATAATTCCATGGTTTTAGAAGCTAAAGCTGGTCTCTCCCAATTTGTTCCCTATAGATACCATTCTCACTGCTACCAAATTCTCTTTACCTTTATCGGGTGCATGCAAGATAATTCAGCCTCAAGTCCTCTCCAAACGTAATGTCCCCAAAAGAAGCATTATCTTATTTTACTAACAGCAAAATCAGACTAAAATGAGGCTAAAGGAGAGAATTATAACAAGGGAAAAAAGAGACAAATCTACAACCCACAGCCCGGCCCCCCAAACCAACTTTAAAGTAACTTGGTAGAATAAAGGCATCCAGCCGTTGTAGCACACTGGGTAAGGATTCAGCTGATAAAGGAAGACCATCCGTTTAAACCCATCAGTCCCTCGATGGGAGAAACACTTGGAAATCTGATTCTGTAAAGATTTACAGTCCAGGAAGCCCTATGGGGGAGTTCTACTCTGTCCTATAAGGTTGCTCAATTCAACTCAACTCAATTCACTGCCATCAAGTCCATTCTGACTCACAGTAACCCTTCAAGGTAGGGTAGAACTGCCCCTGTGGGTTTCCCAGATGGCAACTCTTTATGGGGGTAGAAAGCCTCACCTTTCTCTCAAGAGCAGCTGGTGGTTTCAAACTGCTAACCTGAGGTTAACAGCCCAATGGGTAAGCCACTCAACAACAGTCGATTAGGTTGGGTTGAGTGGGTCCTAAACGTTCACAGTTCTCCCTTGCTTTTAACAACAGCTACTGTTTTGGTCTTAGAACTTAGTGAAAAATACAACCTCCTTGTTTTCTGGTTTTCTCACAGTGGATTAGTTACTAAACCCATCAAAACATGTCAACTCTGGATTTTTATTTCTTTAAAAAAGCCAAATTGGTAGGTTATTTTTAATTATTATTGGCAATACTTTTCAAATGATAATAAACTGACATGCTATTTAAATCTGCCTCAAAGACAGAATGCCATATTTTTAGTCACTATTTGCCAATGTGGGACGGGATTGTACATCTTCCAGCACTCTAGAACCAGTTGAAACGACATAGAGCACGGCTGTGATGCTCATGAGCATTTCCTAATCAATCACCCTTTGCTGCGCTGTCTATAAGCACAGTCCGCATGCTTCTGGAAGATCTTGCACATTCAGCTCCAAATCACTTCCCTGGCTCTGTGTGGAAAGGACAGCTGTGTCCAGCCCTTCCGTTCCTTTGGGTTCTCAGAACCCACTGGGCAGGAGGACTTTATCTGTCAAATGTGGCTCTGGGTTGCTTTTCTGTCATCAATGAGTGTGTCTCAAAAGCAGGCTGTGAAAATGACGACACTGATAGTTGAGACCAACAAAGCAGCTGCTTATCTTTCAACAGTTCTCTGAGCCGGGAGACACGATTTTACACTTATCATTGTAAACGCAGATGGTTTTTGGAGACTTTTCAAAGAGCACCGTCATGTTGCATCCTGCAGATGATGGGACCAGAGGCTCTGTTGCTGAGGCGCGTACACTGGACCGTTTCGTTGAAGATGCACGGTAAACGTAACATCAGTCATACGTGCCAGTGAAGGCTGCTGCTCTGGGCCATGGCGGGGATTGCACCTCTTGGTGGTCCCATGTGGCAGAGGAGACAGACTGCCTCCCAGGGTTTTCCAGGATGTCACCTTGATAGGAGCAGGTCTTTTCTCCCTCAGAGCCGCCAGGTGGATTCGAACTGAGCACTTAACCACTGCACCAGTAGGGCTGCTAACACCCCGCCCCCTCAAAAATGCATATGCACTTGGTTGGTAGGCATGTGCGAACAGTGACAATTTTAGACACTCTTCAACGTTTTTGCCTTCCAAAGCGCTTCTTGGGGAATCGAAGCAATGTCCTCTGAGCCACTTATCGAGTCAATTTGCATTATCTGCCAACTCCTCTTTGCCATTGATGCCAGGCAGAGACCTAGACCGGAAAGGCATTGGGGAACACTCAACAGCTAGTTTTCATGGGGCAGATCTTTATTGGTGACTAGAGGAGTCCTGGAGTGTTGTTGAGCAGGCATGGGACTGCTAACAGGAATGTGGTTGGTTCAAATGCATTTGCTGCTCAGAAAAAAAGGCGGATGCTAAGTGCCCCCGTGAACATTGACATCCTCAGAGATCCTACAGAGCCGTGATGTATCAGAACCAACTTGGTGGCAGGGAAGCTAGGTAGATTATAACTTATTGTCTGTGTGTGAGAACTATTTCATGGTGTCATGGGAATATACAACAGGACCTTGTCTTCAAGGAGGTGGTAGGTAAAGAAAGGATGAGACGCTGACATGAAGCACTGGCAGAGGGAAGGAAGATGGCCTTACACAGGTATTTTATGTTAATAGACAAAACAAAAGTGCAATCCAAGGTAACGTTTCAGAGAAATGTACGCCCTGATCTTCGCTGTCACTTTACTGTACTTGGTCTCTTTCCCTGCTCTCCTTACACAGCCAAAAAAATAAATACAGGGAGGAAACCTAAAGATACAGTTGTCGCATGGGGTCTGCTTTGGGATTTACACACACATAGCTCGGCTGAGGTTCTTTCCATGCTAAACATACAATAAATCATACTGGCTCACATAAAAATCATGCCTCCTTCCTGTCAAAGTATTGTATATTTGATCTCATTTCATCTCAGTGCAAGGCATCGGTGGATATTATTTATTAAGCAAGGAATTAGGCCTACAGAGATTTTGGTATCTAACATTTCCTATATCCTATTTCTTAGGAGGCCAGCATTAGAATTGAGTTTCCCCAAAGCCTTGCCCAAAGGACTTTTTTATTTGGTCTTATTGATAGCCCCCGGTAGCAAAGAATAATTCCAAGTTCAGCTCAGAAGATCCCTGGTGTCCTAAAGGTTAAGTGTTTGTCTGTTCATTGAAACCTCCGTGGTTCAAACCCACGAGAAGCTCTGAGGGAGAGAAGATGGACAAGCTTCTCCTATAAAGATTACAGACCAGGAGACCCTGTGCAGGCAGATTGCTCCTGTCAAACATGGCCACAACTCACTGGCACTGCAATTAGCCTGGCCTCAGAAACGGCCCCTCACGCCACCTGGGAACCAAGATGAACGCCTTCTAGTAGTTGAGGGGTGACGAGACACACGATCATGATAGAAAACAACGATTCGCTGCAACTATTTGGTACAACTTTCCTGACCCTCTGCTCACCAATGCAGCCCCCCCTCCCCGCTCCCCCTCCTCCCCCTGTGATTATCCTGTCTTTCAAAAGAATCTAGTGAATCTCTTTGAAGTCCCCCAGAATGGCTGCCTGGAGAGCTGAGGCTCTGCCTTGGCTCCAACTGGCCCAGCAGATCATTCCAAACACCACCTGTGGGCCAGACCTTTTCATGGAAGATGTGTACTCGAACGAGACCACGCTGTGTGCATTACTGACAGAACTTGTCTCTGCCATCCGCTCATCACAGAGGCCTGTTTAGACACATTTTCCTTTGAATGAACTCGTGTGCTTATGAACTAGAGCCCTAGTAGAGACTCGTTTGGACTTACTCATACTCTTCTCATGCCTTTAAAACATTTTTTTCAGCTCCTCAAATTCCAAGATGATGACTCTTTCCCCAAGGTGTTAATTTCAAACTGTGTGCTCGCTCTGTCCCCGTCTCAGAGCCCACCTGCCTTTCTCTCGCTGCTGTCACCAGACGTCCCAGTCATCCTTCCTGCCGGGCTTCACTGTGTCATGGGCCTTTCTAAGATGAGCCACAGGCACCCAGAGAGAGAGAGAGAGAGAGAGAGAGAGAGAGAGAGAGAGAGAGAGAGAGAGAGAGAGAGAGAGAGAGAGAGAGAGAGAGAACACTCCTCGCTGCAGCACAAACTGCCCTTTTTAGACCTTATTTACTTCTCCCATCCTGTGTTCACTTCTGAGTCTGAAGGGTGACCGTTTCTTTGGCATGCCGATCAACTTACAACAATCTATCAAGCCCTAACCCTGTGCCAGGAACTGTCTAGCACCCATCTCTTTAATGTCTGGAGAAAACATCCACCAAATCTCTTCCAATACTTGCTTCCAATGGGCATCCTCTCCCTTGAAATGCTACTTTAACTTTTGTAGTCTTGTATTTCTCAATACTGAAAGCACTCCTTAAGAAAATAAAATGGAAAAATATCAAAGAGGCTTAACTATTCATGAATAAATGTCCTCACAAAATATAAGTATTCATAAACAGCCAAGATATTAGCTGTGTTAATACATTTCAGAGGTTCATACAATAATATTTTCTTCATCATTACTCTAAAGAACAATAGCAAACAAAACTAAGTTCTCAAGTCAGTGTTAAATGATCATACATATTCAAAGCCAGGATTGCTGAAAGGGAATTTGCATTCATAGAATTCCAAGATCCAAATAATTATACTAATAATACCAAGCCTTTCCAAATACATTCTTATTCAGCATTTTATTTCACTAGGAAAAAAGAACATCCAGATAACAAATAAAGCAATAGCACCATGCCCCATTTACCTCCAAAGGAGTTGTAGAGCAAGCCTGTTCTTGTAGACTTCGCTCTGCTCGCTCATTCTTCAGCCCTTGCGTCCAGAGGTCAGGTCTCCAAAAACGCTACACCAGGCAGCAAAGCGGGAAGTCAGCGTCGAAAGGAGCCAGCTCTGGGGCTTGTCATTTTCACTCGATGATTTCAGTATAAATTTGTTGTTCATGAAGTAGCAGCAGGTTCCTCTCTGTGACAAAGTTGGCATTAATTCCTCTGGGGAAGAAAGAAGGTTGTTGGTGTCCCAAATCCGTTAGTTCTTATGGTTTTTAACTACTCCCAAACAATGGAGTAATTTCACTTTGAAACTCTCTGAATCTCTGGTAGCATAGCTGCCCTTGGCAGCTGTCTGTGAAACGTTAGTAAGATCAGAGCTGACGGTCAGTCCTTAAAGCAGTATTTTTTCAGAATTTCGGTAGTTCAGATCCAGTATTTCCCGCCTCCCTAAATGCCTTTCTTCTAACTCCTTCCCCCCTTTCATTGTCCACTGTCACCTCTGGTGATGCGGTTAGTAATCTTGAGGTACATAGTGTCTCCTTTCTTTGGACCATGAAAAGTCTTCATGTGGCCTGGGCTCAGGCTCCCCAGTTAGACTGGAAGTGCCTTAAAAGATCCAGTTCTTATCATTTCCTAAATAGGAATGTTCCATTGAAGGACATATAGGGACACAAATATGCCTTCTGGGTTCCCACTGCAGATGTCACAGAACTCCAGATGCCCTGAGTATGACGCGCTGCTCCTGGGCCCTGCACTGTAGAGACTTTGCCCCGAGTGCTCTTCTCTTCACTGTTGATAATACAGTGATGAACATACAATGACATAGTACAATGACATACATATAATGATCTACGTGATAATACAACAAAATACATCCTCTTGCCCAGTTTGATAAAAGGCTCTTCTACCCACAATCATCCATAATTACGGTGTGACCATCTAAGGATCAGGCTATCAAAAATGGTTATCTAAAGAGAAATCTCCTGCCTAACCAACTTATTAAAACTGAAGCAGGTATATAATCATTTGCCAGTTTGAAGATTAAGAGTGTAGGGGTGGAGTCTAGCTTGTCAATCAGATCATAGTCAATGAGGCCTCTGTGTGGGCATGGCCTAGTTTTGAGAATTCTGGGAAATCCAGTACTACTTCTTCCTGGGCAGCAGGAGAGACTCTCTGCTCACACCCTGGGAGACATAGCAACTGACAGGACACACGGACCCACCCTGATGCAGCCCTGGGTGCAGAGAGCCATGCAGAGACCCCTGCCAGCGCTGATATGTTTCCACTGCCACTGGATCCAAAGACTTTCTACCTGCTGGCCTGTGATCTTCTACATTTGGCGTCATTGCATGTGTTTCGTGAATCTGAAGAGGACTTTATAGATTGGTATCAGACATATGGGCTGACATCAGACTTATGGACTTCATCTGGACTAGGCTGGGATGTTTTCTCAATGTCCCATTGCTCTTGTATATAAATCTCTTTCTTATACACATATGAGTGTCTCCATGAATTTGTTTCTCTAGTCTACCTGGACCAATACACTCAGGATCATGGCAAATCAAGCTCCAAGAGATCTGGAGACATGTGGACTTTTTAGATTCCTAAAACTATATAAAGCAAAGTTATTTTCATTGGGTAGAAAGGTTAGATTTAGTGCCCATATCTGGTCATTCAGCATACTGTATATTCCAGCTAACTTCTTTTTGCTTTCAGGGAGGCTGGTACAGTAAGTGTTCATCAAGAATACAAAAGGTCATGCTGGTTTTCAGAAGTATGAAGCATTCTGGAAAAAAGAAAAAGAACAGGCAAAACCATGTTTTATTTAAATGGAACTATTATGTTTGACAGACTTAAAGATTGAAAACAGAACCCCAGAAATAGAAGATGCATAAGGGAAAATAGGGCTCAGTGTTTTTGAAGAGCTAATGAAATAAGGGAATCAGATAGAGAAATAATAAAAAGGAGTTGATCAATAGTGGAGACAGCTTGGGATTTTTTTTTTTAAAGAAGCTTTGTAATTCAAGTACTTGTCACACTAGGCTTTGATCTTAACTTGTCCACAATTAAAAGCATGGCTTCTGGTATGTGTGTGTAGTGAGGCAGAGTTAGAGGAAAAAAATTAGAATATTTGTTCAAGGTGATCATTTGTATGAAATATATGTATTAGGAGTAACATGTAAGGCTCCCTGGAAGAAATCTGGTTGATTCGTGAAATTATATTTCTTTTAATATTTAAATTAAAAGCGGTCTCTCTTCAAAATGATCACATCCCTTCCAAGAGCATATAGTTAGAATCAGACTGTCAATGAGCATCCTACTGAAAGATTAAAATTGATTTCTGGTTTCTAGTTAGTGGCGTGTGCTGAGTATTTTTGTATTGGGGGATGTAAAGTCTCTTTTTCTGACTTGATTACTGGTTACCTTCAAGTCAGATATGACTCATAACACTCCAGAGGCCTTTCAAGTCAGTGACCTTTGGTAAGAAGGCCACCAGGCGTGGATTCAAACCACCAACTTTTGGCAAATAATTGAGACTTAGTCATTTGTGCCACATGGGAGTCTGTAATTTCTTGCTGTTAGCATTGCATTTCATCACATTCATTTACTTGGCACTATTGGGTAAGTGTTGGACTAACTACAAGGTCAGAGGTTCAAATTCACCAGTAGCTCTCGGGAGGAAAAGCAAGGCTATCTGCTCCCATAAGGGCTTACAGCCTCAGACATCCTAGAGTCAGAGTCAGAATTGACTCAATGACAGTGGGTTTTGTTGCTATTGCTAATGATGTTGTTTTTTTTTTTTTGGTATAAAGTAACCCATTCCAATGCACAGAGTGGATGATATGACTGATCCCATTATGAGACACGACATCCCTCGCTGACCCATGGCTCTGTGGGGGACAACACAGGCCCGGTCTGACCCTGAGACACTAAGGCAAAACACTAAAGGCACGTGGCAGAGCAACAGGAGGAGCAGAGCAGGGAGCTCCCCAGGGAGTGCAAAGGATAGACTTGAAGTAAACAAGCGGCCATCTAGCGCAGAAGCAACAAAGCTCACATGGAAGAAGCACACCAGCCTGTGTGACCACAAGGTGTCAAAAGGCTCAGGTATCAGGGATGAAAGAAAAAACATCGTATCATTGTAAATGAGGGTGAGTGCAGAGTGGAGACCCAAAGTCCATCTGTAGGTAACTGGACACTCCCTTACTGAGGGATCGTGGGAAGGAGACAAGCCGGTCAGGGTGCTGGTATCAAAGATGAAACACAACTTTCCTCTGGTTCTTAAATGCTTCCTACCCCACTATCATGATCCCAATTCTACCTTACACATCTAACTAGACCAGAGGATGTACACTGGTACAGATAGGAACTGGAAACACAGGGAATCCAGGAAAGATGATCCCTTTAGGACCAGTGGTGAGAGGGGTGATACCTGGAGGGTGGAGGGAAGTTGTGGTAGAAAGGGGGACCGACTACAAGAATCTACATATAGCCTCTTCCCTGGGGGATGGACAGCAAAGAAGAAGGTGATGGGAGATGTCAGACAGTGTAATATATGACAAAATAATAATTTATAAATTATCAAGGGGTCATGGGGGAGGGGGAGCAGGGAGGGAGTAGGAAAATGAGGAGCTGATATCAGGGGCTCAGGTGGAAGGAAAATGTTTTGAGAATGATGATGGCAACAAATGTACAAATGTGTTTGACACAATGGATGTATGTATGGATTGTGATAAGAATTGTACAAGCCCCCAATAAAATGATTTTAAAAAGCAATCCATTAACCCAAGGAGCTCTGGTGGCATAGTGGGTTATGTATTGAAATGCTAATCGAAAGGTCAGTGGTTAGAAACCACCAGGTGCTCCACAGGAGTAAGATGAGACTTTCTACTCCCCATAAAGAGCTATAGTTTCAGAAACCTAGAGAGTCAATTCCACCTAGTCCTACAGGGTCGCTAGAGTCTAAATGGATTGGCTGGCAGTGAATTATTTAGTAAAACATTAGCCTGCCACAATTTCATGGATTTTCATAGAAAACATGACACTCTTGGGTCAAAGACAAATAACTTGAAAACATCATCAACAGCCCGAGCATCAGCATTTGCACCTGTTCCCTAAGGACCCGGGGATCCCTGCACACCAAATAGGTTGCAAGCGCCATTTCTGATTCAGAGACATTTTGTATGCAGAATATAGATGCTCCATGGATTTTCAAGTCTGTAGAATTTAGGGTAACTGAATCTTAATAAAGGACAATTAGCATGTTTGCTCCAAAGGAAGACAACATTTTTATTTTACTGGAGAGTAAGCAAACCTGACCTTTGCTCTGAAGGAAACTACTATCTCTGTCTCTCAAGACTATCCTCTGTGAGAAGGTAATCCTAAGCAAAGGCAGTCTATGCCTCTGGACAGGAGACACTGTGGGAAGAAACATGGGAAACTTATAGAGAATCATCTCTCAACAACTCTGAATAAACACCATAATGCTCTCGATTTCATAGATACGAAGGAACGAAGGAACAGAGAGACTGTCATTGTCCCACGGCCAATGGTTGTGTGGAGCTAGATTCAAACTTGGGTAGTTAATTGCATGAGCCCAGGTATTTTACCACAGTGATGAATGAATAGCCCTTGTGGTGGAAGCCATATTATTTAGAAAGTCAACAACATATAAATATAAATTCCAACCTCTGTCACCTGTACCTTGCTTTGCTCATCTACAAAGTGGCAAGGGAGGCAAAGATTGGTTTTACTGAGATCCCTGAAGATTTGACATGGCATCTATTGAGATAACCAGGCAATAGAGACAAGGAGATGTGATGCAGCCTAGAAATCTAGAGGGGCAGACAAGTGCAGCTATTTCACTGCCAGTGTGCACTTTAAAATTTTTTATCAGAATCTTTGCATTCTTTAGTGGAGTTTTATGAGATTCTTGAGAAAAGCGAGACTGGAAGGATCCTTAAGGTAGTTCTGGGCTTTCTATTTATAGCTACTGGTCTGGGTAAACAGATACTTTATTTTGCAATTGCCCCTATCATAAAACTTCCTTTTCCAATCATATGTGTGAGAGAATACTATCTCAGACTACAATGAGGGCAGGCTTCTAGCTGCTCAGGCCTGGCACATTCCCAGGGAAGCACGGGCTAGATACAGTATTACCAAAGAAGGAAAGGAAAGCAAAGCAACTGTAATAACAATAGGGAACAGTCAGGCTGCGAGTCTTCTTCACATCCAGGGGAGCTCATGACTGGTGTTCTTGTTCGGAGACTGGCTTTAAATAGTATCTATAACTCTTCCTGACATCCTGCCCCAGAGCAGCAGATCAGACACTTCATCTTATCACCGGTTCAGTTGTGGCCAGATGCTGCCTGTTTGTGGAAGCCCCTTTGAAGCCTTGGGGCCAGAAACATATTGGTGTTTCTTTAGAGTCAACCCCTTACCTCCACCACCATCCCTTTCTCTCCTTCTGCCCATGTTCTTCCTAGTGTCTCATCTACACGCAGAGCTTCAAAGAACAGTTATCTATTGATGACTCAAAGTTCCAAATAAGGTTCACCAAATTTGGTTCCAAATATGGTTCCTGAGCTCCCAGCCTGTACAATCAACCCTCTATTTGAAATCTCCACCAGAGTATAAAAAAATGACATTTCAAATGCCCCCTTTCTAAACTGGAGCTCAGCCCTAGCCTCTTTCAAACCTCCTTCTCCTCTTCCTAAGCCAAAGGCCGAGACTTGTCTGCTGCGCTATCTATAGGAAACTCATCACCTGGTCCTTCCCGACATTTTCACTTTTATTGACAGCTTCATTGTCAAAGTGCAGGTAATGCTGATCTTGAACACTATATAAATCTCTCCTAACTGCTCGCAAGTAGCCAAAAGTGAGCTATAAACTACGTATCTGATCGTGCCAGCCTTCCACATAAAGCCTCTCAGCATGACTCACGAAGCCACCCTGGTTTACCCCTGCTCGCCTTGCCGGTCTCACATGAGCTGAAGAACCTTACTTACAGTCACACTGTCTTCTTTTCCTTCGGGAGCGCCAAGCTCTCTCTTTCTTCCCACCCTTACAGATTCTCTCTCCTCCCTGGCACGTGATTTCCATTATAAACTGGTCAATTCCTCCTCGCCGTCTCCAGCTTTTAAAAACGCACACGTTCAGAGAGTGTCTCTCAACCTCCAGACTGCTATAGGTTCTCCAGGTGCCTTGAGCTTCCCTTACCACTAATCCTGGTCATAATTTATATTCATTATTTACAGCAATACCATCACGCTTTACTGGAGTTAACTCCTGAGATGACAGCGATGATGCCTGAATTTCCAGGATGTGGACGAGTACATGGCCCGGACCCGTCCCTGGAGGAGGACATCATGCTTGGGAAAGTAGAAGGGCAGGGAAGGCGAGGACGGCCCTCAGTGAAATGGATGGATGCAGAGGCTGCAACATGGGCACCGCTGTGAGGATGGCACAGCACCGGCCAATGTTTCATTCTGGTGCACATTGGGGCACTGTGGGTTGGAACCAACTCCATGATAGCTAATAACAACTACAGCATGGCACTTAGTAGGGACATCATTGAATGAATGAATAAATGAATGCACCTTTGTGAGCCAGGGACTTACCAGGTGCCAATAAAGCAATACCTAGCCTTTTGACATTGCAGATCTTTGGATGTATATGATAAAGCATACAGTTTTTTGGAACTGGGCACAAAGAATCAGTTTCTTAGAAATGTCAAAATTTAAAAGCACAAGTTGAAGCAGTTCCGCATCAACCTTTAAGGTGAAAATAGGCAAAGCCAGATATTTTATTCATATGCTTTATACATTGTGCTTTTTCATGCATAAAACATAGAATTTTATAAAATATTAAAAGTGTCTTAAATGATCCTATATCTCCTTCTATATGTTCATTTAAAAATAAATGTGTCTTTCCTCAGGCAAGTAATGGAACAATTTGCTACATATCCAGTAGGAATTTAAATTGGATGATATCACCATACTACACTGTCTCAGAATTTCTAGTCAGAGTCTAGAATGACCTCAACTATAGTGTGAAAGTATATTTTACATTAAACAACAGAAAGAAGGAACTGTCACAGAGTGGGAGAACTTTAAACTACCAGATTCCAAAACAACATTTTACGATAGGTTTCCTCTCTTCCTCTAGCGTCCCTACCTCCATGACATTTCTGTGACGTCTGGGCTTAGTGCTATTTTTGTGGGTGCTGAGCATTACCTCAGGCTGGACGGACGTTCCACTCCCATAAAGAGCCACGGCCTTGGAAACGCACAGGGAGCTTCTCTGAGTCAGCATCGACTCGCCTGACGGCAGTGAGTGAAAAGCATTACTTATTTGAAGAAGAATGTGGCAGCCGGATTGGGGAAGACTCAACTACGAGAGATATGCAGATGCCGTGACCTTACTTGCTGAAATCAAGAAGGAGTTGAAATACTGACTGATGAAGGTCAAGGATTACGGTCTTCAGTATGGATTGCAACTCAATGTAAAAAAGACTCAAATCCTCACAACCGGACCAATAGGTAACATCATGATCAATGGAGAAACGGCTGAAGCGGTCAAGGATTTTGTCTTGCTTGGATCCACAAGCAGTGCTCATGGAAGCAGCAGCCAAGAGGTCAAAAGATGAGTCGCATTAGGTAAAAAGGCCGCATAGGACCACCTTAGAGAGTTGAAGCAAAGATGTGACTTTGAAGACTAAAGAGTGACGGACAAGCCGTGGTATTTTCAATGGCCTCATAGGCAAGGGAAAGTGGAACACTGAATGGAGAAACCAAGAAGAATGACTGCATTTGAATGGTGATAGAAGGACAAACCAATCTGTCTTGGAAGAAATATGGCCAGAGTGTCCCTAAGAGGCAAGGATGGCAAAACTGTGTCTTACTTCCTTTGTACTTCTTCTCAGGAGGGACCAGCCCTGGAGAAGGACATCACGTCTGGTAGACGAGAGGCAGTGTCAAAGAAGAAGACCCTCCAGGAGATGGGGCTCACGCACAGGAATGCTTTTGAGGCTGGGGCAGGCCTGAGCAGTGTTTCGTTCTGTTGTGCGTACAGGACCGGGTAGTGTCCGGACATGGTCGCTGTATGGGCCCACTCAATGGCACCTAGCAAGACAAAGAATACACATTACAGAGGAGGCCTGCTGGTGCAGTGCTTAAGCTAATCTCAAGGTCAGCAGTGTGACCCCCAAGCCACTCCGAACGCTGGGAGAAAACGAGCTGTTGTCTGCTTTGGGAGGGACAGTAGCCTCGGCTGACCTTCCGGGGGCGGCTCTGCTCCGTCCGATAGGGTTGGGATGAGCCACATAGATTGCACAGCACTGGGCTTTGCTGGGAAGCATTGCAGTGGCTGCTTGGGCCAGAAGGAGACCTAAGTTTTCTTCATCCCTTGGCTGGCGGGGCTGGCGGAGGGCAGGGAATGAGTAAAAGAAAAGAAGGGAAATAAGTCATGTATTTTTCTCTTTCTACCTTACTACTTACTTAGCTTTATGCACAATCCAATGATAAACAACCATCAAGTATGTATGGTGGATTGGGTGGGGCAGGGGAGCTGGGTCCTTCATGCCAGCAACAATAAAATATTTAAATGATGATAAAATTGTGACCTCAAGAAATATGGAATTCCAACTCCTCCCCTTAGTGCCTCCAGTAGAGCAAAGCCAAACCCCAAACCAAGCGCATTGCCAGGAGGCCGATTCAGCTTCGTAGCAGTCCTGGAGAACAGAACGCAGGACAGAGCAGAACCGTCCTGTGGACTTTACTGGCTGTACCGTGTGCCCGGAGCAGTATGCCACGGCGTTCTCTCCCAGAGAGGCTGCTGGGCTTGAACAGCCCGCCGGGTGGTGAGCCAGCGCTGAGTGCTTAAACACTGTGCCACCACGGCTCCTGTCGCCAGAGCAGCATGATCACAGTGAAGCTGAGAACAGAGCTGGTTTCCTGAGGACAGTCATGTCTCTGCTGTTGTCTGGGATCATCGTCAATGACGATACTTTCAGCCGAACTATAAATTATATTATGTGGTCACTCAAAAAATTGAGCATTTACCATTCTACCAACTCACTGGATGTTATTAGTCATCGGAGTAGTATCCGTAGTTATAATTTATTAGTCGTTTTCAGCTTCTTTGTTCATTTGCAACATTAACTTTTGCACAATAAGTCCACATTGTTATCGGTGCCATTGAGTGGTGGACTCTCACTCACAACCCTCTAGGGTCGAGTAGAACTGTCCCTTCAGGTTCAGAGGCGCTAGCCTCGCTTATTTTTCCCCAACAGTTTTATTGGCACATAGTTTGCATGTCACACCATTGGCTAGTTCAATCGCTTGCTCACATCCAGGGGACCGTACAGTCACCAGCACATCTTAATGGGTGCAGAGCAGCTTGCAGTTTTCCACCGTCGGGGCCTCCAGGGCTGCTTAGCAAATCCACTGGGACAGTTCCGGTTCTTCCTTCCAGAGGGAGGACCATGGGGCTCGGGGATGCGAACAACTTGTCCACACCTGCACCACTTACACAGGACAGAGCCACAATTTCAACCACTGCTGGGAAACCTGGGGGCCATTTTCTTTCAATTACATGATGGGCAGGTTCAAATGGAGACCCCCAAGGTCCTTTCTCTCCTCCACACATAAACAGACAGAGCACACAGCAAGCAAGCTCAAGTGAGTAGTTAGCTGAAAACAGAGGCTAATTTACTCTTGAGTGATGAGGCAAGACTGACTCAACTAGAGATACTGGACGAGATAATTAATTCAAACACCCCTCCATTGTCTCAGTGTGCTTTCAGATCACTTTAGACCCAGGATTCCAGGAGAACTTTCACTCCGGACCTCTTACTCGCCCTGTGGCTCTGGATGCAGAACGGAACCCCTCCCTTGACTGCTGCCCACTGCTCCCAATCTTTCCCACACCCCAGATATGAAGAGAGATAATAAAGCCCTCAAATAGAAGTTTCCTGATTATGAGTCACGGCTTACTCAGCCTTTGTTACTGAGAATCTGGAAGCCTTTGAAACACACTGTTGATTTTGGCAGTCTTAACTCCCTGTGCTGTTATCAAGAAACAAGTTACACGACTAATTTGCTTGAGAAATTACCTCTGTAATGAGTACATTAAGAATAATTATGTTAAAAGACCAAGTGTTTAATATATGGCATCTAATGTCTGTATATATAAGGATATGGATATATTTCTTTAAACAAAGCTCCACAAGCTAACAGTTCCTTATTCCCTATCAGTTATGTTGAATTAAGTAAAAATACAAATGCAAGTTAATGTTATTGTAGGCTACTTTCTATGAGCCATACATTATATTAAGAACCTTATGTAAATTACCTTCTCTTTTCTCTTTCGCTCTATGTGTACATGTGTGTTGTACATATATGAGAGTATATATGCATTAATTTGTACATGCACACACTAATATATATACAAAGTAGCCCTGCTGGCACTATGGGTTATGGTTTGGGCTGCTAATCACAAGGCCAGGAGTTCAAAACCAACCAGGTGCTCCATGGGAGAAAGATGAAGCTGTCTGCTTTCATAAAGACTCGCAGTTTTAGAAATACTATATAGAGTTATTGTGAGTCAGAATCTACTAGATGGCAGTAGATTTTTGGTTCTATTTTGACCACAAACCAAACTCCCTGTTATTGAGTTGATTTTGACTCAAGTGGATTCTGAGTCTCAACCCTATAGGAGAGACTCTAACTGCTTCTTAGGGTTTCTGGTGGTTTAGAATTGCTGACCATGCTGATCGCTGCCCAACATGTAACCACTACCATCAAGGTTTGAACTGCCAGCCTTATGATTAGCCCAAAGCTAACCCATAACACATATATATCTACTCAGAAGCCTCAGGAAATGCATAAGCAATCTGCTGCTGTATGGGTCCCTGTCAGGGTGATGGGGTGCCCAACAACCAAACGGATCCATGGGAGTGACTTTGTGATTGTGGGAATATTACAGACAGACAGACAGCTGGGCACAGGGGCTCCTCATCCATGTCAGGACTGAGATAGAGCATGGATTTTCTAATGAGCATATATAATGGGGCTTACAGATCTTTCATAAGGCATGCACATCATACAGCTAACATATGACACAGTTAATAGGCGATATCATAACTAGCAATGAGGTGAGTCATTGTCCTGACTGAGTGCTAGTTGACCTCAACCCCCCCTAAGCAACCAGGGGGCTGTTACATTTATGGTGGGTTGGCTGTGGAACCTGATTGTTTTTATCTACACATGGCCTTTAGGCATTGTGAAGTAGCCAGACACAGAAATGATTCATCTTATATGGTAGCTTCTTTACGACCGTTCTCTTATGGGGGGAGCTATTGGAGAGACTGTGTCCAGTCATGAAAATATATATTAAGATGTATTTATATCTCATAAGCGTGAGAGTCTTCACGCACCAGAGTCAGCTTTCCAGACCTGTAGTTAGGAGCATGGATGATTTAGCTGCATTGCGTTCTCCTCCCGGGCCTCAGTTTCCCAGTGCTCACAACTCTGAAAACACTATGGAGCAGTTCTGCTCTGCACTGATGAGGTCACCCCGCATGTGAGTGGGCACCAGCACAGCTAACAACATACACACGTTAAAGAGTGAGTCCAAAAGCAGGGCTCCAGTTTATTCGTGTATGGGGCTAATTCCAAACAAATCATGTGGACACGTGTCTTTGCGATCAGTGGTTGGCTGCAGACATGCTCTCTCTGTGATGCACTTGGTTCAGCCTGTTGAAATGCCTGCACATAAAGGGTGCTAATCAAAACCGGCCCCAAGGGACTCTACTGGGCCAGTTACATTCAAAGCAGAGAGGTCAGCTCGGCAGGGCGAAAGGATAAGCTTGACAGATGCTCCTGAAGGACACAGGATGATCGTGAGGGCTAAAGGAAAGACGTTTTTGAACATGGAAAACGACCCTTGTGGCTATAATCCAGGGAAGTGGTGCCAAGACGTTCTGTGGCATCGCAGCGATGCCCCAGCTCATTCTTCAAGAGGCTCACAGACTGTCTCAGGAAGATTCCTTTGGGAAACCTTATTCCATCCACCCAAAAGCCCTGGTAGTTTACTTCAGATTGCTTCTGGTTCCCCAAACCCAAAAAACATTTCAAAGAGCATCATTTGAGTCCCTTGAGCATGACAAAACCACCACTTTGACAGGGTGCAAATCAAAGAGCACAGAGTTCTTTGGGAACGCTTAGAGAGACGTAAATACTGTCTTCAGAAATGTTTCCACCTAAATGGAGGTGAGGTCAAGAAACGACAGCTTTACATTTCCATATTTTTGTTAAATAAGTGTTTCTGTGATTTTATCGGAATGCTTTTGGACTTAATCTCATATGAGTATACGTACATAAAGTGTACATGCATGATATGTATGCTTTTATATATGATGCATTATATAAAATAAATTTTGATATTTCAATTTAGGTAAGCAAATGAGAGAGTTTAAAAGCCCACCCACTTTAACATAGCTCCCTTAACCTTATTACTATTAATATATATCTTATAGATATAATTTCTAAAATAAATGGGTAGTACATATTACATTTATGAAATGCATTATTATATGAAAGTAAATTATATTAGACAAAATGTATCATTATGTAATACTGCAGTACACACCCCAAACCAAACTTCTTGCCATCAAGTTGATTCCAGCCTTTAGTGGTAAACATCAAGTTACTCTCTAAAATTCAGTAGTTCAAACCGACCGCAAGCTCTGCAGGAGAAAGTTGAGGTAATGTGGGTCTGTAAAGATCTGCAGCCTGGAAAGCAGGTGGAGCAGTTTATGTGCATCAGAATATTGTGGTAGCAACACTGTGTAATCCTTACTGTAACACCAAGATACTACCTAATTCGTAGGGCTGCCATGTGGACAATTAGACAATTCCTGTGAGGCCTGGCTGGGGGAGGAGCATTAGACAATTCCTGTGAGGCCTGGCTGGGGGAGGGGCATTAGACAATGCCTGTGAGGCCTGGCTGGGGGAGGAGCACTGGCGGCGTAGTAGTTATGCATTGGGCTGCTGACTGCAAAGTTGGCAGTTCGAAATCACCAGCCATCTCGCTGGAGAGGGAGGAAGCTTTCTACCCCTTTAAAGATGAACAGTTTTGTAAACTCATAGGGGCAGTCCTGCCCTTTCCATTAGCACCTGCAGTGCATGATTAATCTTAGAGTCATGCTAAGCATCTTGATTATGATTGGTTCAAGGACACATTCTGAGAGAACTCAATGTAGAGAAATTTAAAATGAATAAGTCTACTTTTATTTCTATAATGAGATATAAATATAATAATAAAAGCATTGGATTTGACTCTGATTGCCATGTGAGAGCACTTAGGTACCACCAATTTTATATTATTGAAGGAATAATAATGTGGCTTAAGTCAGATGTCGTTTATTCAATGTCAAATGCCCTACTCTAAAAAATCATGGGAAATGTTTCTTGTTATTTAAGGAAAAAAATAAAACCATGTTAACTGTTTCATAAGGAGCCTTAGTGATGCTATTGGATAAGCCTTGTAGACATTTAGCCACAAGGTCAGCGGTTCAAACTCACCAGCTGCTCAGTAGGAGAAAGTTTGGCTGAGAAAGTTTGTATTCAGTCGCTATGAATAGGACTTGACTCGAGAGCAGTCGGTTTGTGTTTAATATCTGAGCAATAATACTACTATTTTATGTGAAACTTAAGTCCACACCTATCTAGTAAAACTATAAAAAATAGAAATTACTGAGCGTAACTGTTCAAGTGCTCATCTTTAGGCAATGGAGCTGCAGTGCAGTTTTCCTTCTGGTCCTCTGATATTCCACCTTCATGTCTCTCTGTTACTATTTAATGCAAGCGCACTGAGAAAAACCAAACACAGACATTTATTTTCTCCAAATAAGTATAGTGCTCCCGATAATCTGAGGTCATCTACATTCCACTTCCTGCTTGTGAAGGAGCGACCCATCAATCCTGCATCACATAGTCTTTCATTTCCAAACCTCAGCTATGCTTTTGTCCCTATAGTGATTCAGGTCAGAGGTCAATGTCTGAACTCCAGCCCAACTCTGGTCTCCCTTCAGACCCCGTGATAGACATTGGATGTGAATGGTGAAGGGTAGAGCCCAGCCATCCACACATACAGCCAGTGGACATATGCTGAATGGACCCATTCTGCTTACGAGTTGGTGGGCTTCAGACTAGGAATAGACGGAAAGGAAGTTGACCACGTGATTGAGGTTACAAATATCAGGATGAAATCTTGGGCTAGAAACCAACCAGCAGTCTCTCTCATAGCTAGATTCTCCCGCCAGGAGTGTTAGCTACACAGATGTACACGTGAACCATGGTACTAAGCAATTACAACCCAGGACTCCCGTAAAGAACAATGTGCATTCAATAAACAGAAAGTCCATGTAAATGAATCATTTTTTCCTAACTTCGTTGAATTAGAACCATTCATTTTCTACCCTTACTTCCACTCCCCATCCCAAGTGAAACTGGGAGGTAAGGTCTGGCAGACAATGTAACACAGTGAGGAAGAGCCTCTCTCTGTAAGTTGTGTGCCCTCAGGTCTTCTTTGATTCATAGGGAGCCCATGACACTGCAATAGACCTGAGTTCAAGTCCCTCTAAGGGCTAACTAAAATAATACACGGGTGGCACAATATTTAAATCAATATCTGATTGAATAGCTCATTTTTAAATGTTACTATCATTACCTTTTATTTGCCATATCTTTATAAAGTGTTTTGAGCAGTAACTCATAAATCTGCAAGTGAACATTGAGAGATATAACATCAGCAAATTATTTACTGCGACACATTACTAAAAATGAAAGGCACAAAAGCAAAACAGAAAGAGACAGTCATGAGTGTGACTCATACTTTGAATGCATTATAAGTTGGGCACTACCTATATGAAATAGGGTGTAAGCAACACACGCCTTGCAGATAAGAACCTCCAGATGCATGTGCATTCTTATCCCTGTGGATGAGCAAATATAAACATGTGTATCGTGTTTTTCTGACAGTGAAATGGTAGTCATTTCTGACATGCTGGGACTGTTCACGAAGAGTTGAAATGAAATCAGTCCATTAAACAAACCAATATTTAAGGGTCCACTGCTCAAGCTTACGTCCTCAGACTGAGTGCCAAGGGAGGGTGGCTCTGACCACGGTCACGCTGCAATTTGAAGGGGATTTCAGTTCTGTGCCATCCCCGGGAACACTCGTGATGACCCAAGGCGCTTCAAGGCCGTTTATGTCATCCGAGAAGGTAAAGGGAGCACCTTTGGCAAATGTCCCGCAGGCATCCAGCCCTCCTCTGTCCATCCTGGCCTTCTGTCAGAAGCCCAGCTTCTTTACGACCCACAGTGGAACAGGCCACTTGAAGCTCTCTGAGCTTGGCCCGCGGGACCAGGCTGCACACCCTGTGCTCTCCCGGGCCTTCATCTTCTGTTGCCCGCTCTCCTCTGTCTGACCTCCAGGCTCTCAACTGTGCAAACAAGGAAAGGGGAAGTTCGAGCCACATTGTCCGATATCATTTCATTTCACACAGCCACCCCATATTCATAACCCTGAAAGGGAAATGTGGATTTGGTAGATAATGTTCTAGCATATATTGTTAAATGTAACATATTAATATTAAAAAATATTAGTGTTCTATAGGAAAGGGAACAGTAGAGGTTTGCAAACAAATGGCTTTCAACAATGCAGTTGTGTTTCTTCCCTACCAGGCACACTAGCTTGGAGGATAATTTAAGTAAGGCCTTGAAGCAACTTTTGGAAAGACATCAAGTCTTAGAACTGAACTGATCTAAACAAATGATACATCTACTTAAAAACCTCATTCCATTCAAAAGCACAGCAATTTGAAGGTTAACAAGTATACTTTGCTAATTAGGGTCTTCTCTCTGTTGCCAGAATACCTTGTCATAAAACCTCAACTATGCCAGATGTCTAAGGCTTGGAATTATCATGCGTCTGTCATGTGATCTGGAACTCTCTTTGTCAGGGAAGTAAAGCACAGTACTCTGGACTTGCTGTCAAGGGGGGTGGCGGGGGGTGGGTGTAATAAAAAAGGAAGAAAAAAAGAGATCATTCACTTTCTATTCAATTTCTGTTACTAAAACAGTAGCATTTGACACTCTGCCCAGCCCTTAACTTTTCTTTATTGTGTGCTACTTTCTATTGTTAATTAACAATAAGAATGTTTGCTGGGGAAAATCTTTCATGGATTCGTTTTTCAAAATAAAAATAACTCAGGACTTAAAAAAAGCCTCATGTAGAAACAGAGATTTGGAGTCTATTACATGGGTTAGCAGCTGCTCAACTTCCAATTCTAGGCACGATTAATTCAGGATGTTCTCTGTCTTACACTACACATCTAACATTGCTATTTCTACGCAAGCTTTATGAAATGGAGATTTAGCAGGGATTAAAAATCAAAGACAAAATAAGAGAACTTAATTCTAAGTACATTTTCTGACTATTAAGATTACTACATACTATATACATCTCATTGACCCCGTCTTATGGTTTCTGGCTGTGTTCAAGGGAAAAATGATGGTGGAGAATGATTCAGGATACATTTTGGAAGAAGATGAGGATTTCAATAAGCAAATCACGTGTTTCTAAAAAGACCATCAATTCTGTCAACTGTTGACAATCCATCTAGTCCAAATTCATGCCGTCCCTATGATTTCACACATCCTGGGCCAGAACACCAGCTTTCTTATTTCCCAAATCAAGAGGGGACAGGTCCCAGCAAAGCACCCCAGCAACTGTAAAAATAATTCTTTTCACATCAAATGTGAAGTGCTGGTGGAATTTGAGGTCCTTTCGAAAAGCCTCTGTCAAATGGCATAAAACAATGAAGCCAAATGAAGGAAGAATCATGAAGCAGCTGCATAATCATGCCTACTTCCCATCCGGCCCACGGTTCTCACATTCTTAGACATCAGGCCATCATGAAAATGGTTTCCACAAAAGAGAGAGATAGGACCACATCCGGGCCCATGAAACCTCGAGGATAACATTCTGCTCAAAGCAGCCAATGCACAGAAAGGACCATACGACCGGTCCCATCACAAGACACAAGCTCCCCTCATGGACCCACAGCACTCCTGGGACAGCACTGGAGACACAGTGAAGCAATAGTGCCCAGTCTAACACCCCCGCTCCAACCCCGCCACACACACACACACACACACACACACACACACACACACACGTGAAACACAAACGGAGCGCAAAAGAGCAGCAAAGGAAGTAAAGCAACAATGTTCCCAGAAATCCAGAAAATAGACTTCTGACTCAGGGGGTAGGACTTAGCGCCTCATCTGATCCGATCAATTGGAAAGCATTCATAAGGGTCATCAGACAAGTCTGGAAATAAAGGCTTTTTCTTTTTTTATTCTGTTTTCTTTTTGCTCATGTCTATCCATATAAGATAAAAAAAAATCCTGAAGAGTGAACAACAGGACCAATGATTCTATGGGGACATGGGAGAGGAGGAGGAAGGGGAAATGGAGGGGGGAGCCAACAAACTCATGGACAAGGGAACAACAAGAGATCTAAAATCAATGGTGAGGAGGGCATAGAATTCCTAGTGTGGTTTGAGAAAGTGCAATACAGCAGAGAGGAACCACAAAGAACTGAATGATAGAGGTATAAACATAGGCATGTCTATATGTAAATACATTAATATGTAATAACAGGGATATAGGTCTATGTACATACATTTATATGGTAAGTATTAGGTAGTAGATGGACATTGGGTCTCTCTACTCAAAACCTCCATGCAAGAACTCTTTGTTCTAATAACCTGGCATTCTGTGATGCTTATTCACCTGCCCAACACGATTGATGAAGACAAAATGGGTACATAAGCAAATGTGATGAAGAAAACTGATGGTGCCTGGCTATCAGAAGTTATATAATCCGGGGTCTTAAAGGCTTGGAGTTAAACAAGCGGCCATCTAGCAGGGAAGCAACAAAGCCCACATGGAAAAAGCACACAAGCCTGCGTGATCACAAGGTGTCAATGGGATCAGTAAGAGGCAACAGAAGATCCAAAACAAGCAATCATATTGCTGTGAACGAGGAGGGTTGGAGTGGAGCCCGAAAGCCCATCTGTTGACAATTGGACATTCTCTCACAGAAGGGTCACAAAGAAGGAACAGATCCAGTATAGCACTGACAAAACACACAACATTCCTCTAGTTCTTTAATGTTCCCCCCCTCACCCTATCATGAGCCAGTTCTACATTATAAATCAGGCTAGACCAGAGAATGTACACTGGTACAGATAAGAGCTCTCAGCATGGAATTCAGGACAGATAAACCCCTCAGGAACAGTAATGGTAGGTGGGGGGAGAAAGGGAAGAACGGGGGACCAATTGCAATGATCAACGTATAACCCCACCTCCCTAGCCCCCCCACCTCCCTAGCCCCCCCCCTCCCTAGCCCCAAGGGGGATGAACAACAGAAACATGAGTGAAAGGAGACAGCAGACAGTGTAAGATATGAAAATAACATTGATAATTTATCAAGGGTTTGTGATGGTGGGAGAGTTTGGGAGGAAGGAAATAAAGAGGAGCTGATACCAAGGACTCAAACAGAAAATGCTTTGAAAATGATGATGGCAAAATATGTGCAAATTTTATTGATACAATTGATGTATGGATTGTTACAAGATCTCGGAGAGCCCCCAATAAAATGATTTTAAAAAGAAAGAAAATGGTTTCCACCACAGAAATGACTTACTTACCTTTCATAGCCTGTGCTTTCTACAAAGGGAGAATATAGGCAGTCCTTTGGTGCGAGCTGTTTTGTAGACCAGGCTGTAATTAGCCTGCACACCACTGCAGGACCGACATGGCCTGGTATGGCCTTTGGGGATCAGAACAGCTCATGGTTTACTATGCCCAGAATAACAAATTCAAGAATGGTATCATATTCATCTTCAAAAAGGGCATTTCAAATTGGAACAATGCTGTCTGTGATAGGATCGTATGTACCTACATTTAAGGTAATATAGACAATACAACTATTATTCACATTTATGTACCTATCACTGAAGCTAGTGATGAAGAAATTGAAGAATTCTGTTAACATCTTCAGTCTGAAATGGATGAAACATGCAATTAAGATGCATCAACAATTACTTGGTGGTTGGGATGCAAAAGTCGGAAACAAAGAGAAAAGAACAGTAGGTGAAAAATATGGTCTCAGTGATTCAGATAAAGCTGGAGATCCCATGATTAAATTCTCAAGACTAACAACTTCATTTTAGATAGAATACACAGAAATCAAATTGAATTCATTGGTGGGAAGAGACAATAGAGAAGCTCACTATCAGCAGGTAAAACCAGGCTGGAGACCAACTGTGGGACAGACCATGAATTGCTCATAGCAAGTTCAGATTGAGGGAGAAGAAAATTAAAACAAGTCCATGTAGCCAAATGCGACCTTGAATATATCCCACCGTAATTTCTAGAACATCTATTGGACACTAATGACAGAAGACTTGATGAGCTATAGGATGACATCAAGAACGTTCATGAAGGAAGCAAAAGGTTATTAAAAGATAAAACCAAAAACAAAGTCACTGCCATCGAGTCAATGCTGACTCATAGTGACCCTCTGTGGGTTTCTGAGATCAGCTTTTTATGAGAGTAGAAAGCCAAGTCTTTCTCCTTAGGAGATGCTGTTGGTTTCAAACTGCCAACCATGTGGATTGCAACCCAATGCATAATCATTGCACCACCAGTTAGAAAACCAAAAAAGGATACTGTCGGTCTATCTGAAACTGGAAGAACTCAAGAAAAAATTCAAGTCTCGAGTTGTAACATTGAAAGAGTCTATGGCCTAAATATTGAATGATGCAGGAAGCATCCAAAGATGACGGAAAGAACACACAGAGTCACTGTACCAAGAAGAACTAGATGATGTTCAACCATTTCAAGAGGTAGCATATGAGCAAGGACCAATGGTAATGAGGAAGTCTAAGCTGTTGAGTGTGTTAGCCAAGAACAAAGCTCCAGGAACTGATGGAATACCTCTTTAAATATTTAAGAAGCTGATGAAGCACTTACTGGTCTGTGCCAGGAAATCTGGTAGATGGGTCCTTGGCCAAGTGATTGGAAAAGATCCATATTTGTATACTAGCCAAAGAAAGGTGGCCCAGCGGAATGCTCAAGCTATAGAATAATATGACTGATAGCCATGCACGTAATATTGGCTGACGAGCAGCCAACAACAGTTGCAGCAGTGCGTTGGCAGGAGCATCAGAGGTGGGTTCTGCTGTGCATAATGTCACCATGGGTGGGAACGGACTTGATGGCACCTAACAAATCAGTCCAGCAAACCCCCTCTTTGGACCAGAAAGGTTGAGATTCTCTCCACAAAGATTAAAGTCGTGTTTTTCTGCTGAATAGCGAACTAAAATACTACTGCCCACCAGCACACATGCAGCAAAATTTCCAATGACACTGGCATGTGTTTGGCCTGGTAGGGCATTGTGAAAATGACAAGAGCAGGCTAGCACCTGTTTTTGAAATACAGTGTGTTTGAGAGACTGACATACAGCATGCACACAAGCAACTACAGAAAGGACAGAACATAAAAGATCATTGTTGTTCTGGTGTGGACTCAGCAGGCACTCTTGTACTTGTTGATTGTGAATTTTGCAACTGCAATACAGGATAATTAGTATGTATGCTGTCTAGTTTACATTTGCTGGAATTGGACCAGATCTGGAGTTACAGATTCGTCCAACATTTGTAAAAACCTCTTTGTTTCTCTTGCTCTCAAAACACATTGTAAATTCATAAAATGGCCCAAGGCTTTGCTACTAATTTCCCCACTCTTGTAAGAACTTATAAAGGGAGTGTTTGGGGCCAAGGCTTCCATGCAGGATACAAGTGTGGGAGGAAATGGTAATGATGACTCATCTTTCTCTGTGTTAATATAAAGGAGCATATTTGATGCATGAGTCCTGCTGACCAGGGCACACTGGAAGTCAGCATCAATTCTGAACAGCCAGTGAAGGCGGAATCCTTGACAATCTTATACACTCAAGGCCCCAAGCAAGCCCATGAGTCATTGGGAATGAAGTTCATATCAGGAGACCCCAGACGATGGACTGCCTTCTTTCTGACAACACTTTACTCTTATCAGTTGTAAGCATCTGGAAGCATGTGACATATGTTTGAGTGATATGGAATTCAGTAGAAGCTAAAATCACATTCAAAAATAAAATCGACACATAATCCCAAAAGTTGATTTTGGACACTATCTTTCATATTCTGTACTTTCTCCCCCCACTGCCATGAAAATAACTGCTTTGTTCCTACCTAAAGAACGATTAGCAGAGGAGAAGCAAAAGAACCAAACGATTCACAAACTCAATAATCTGACCCTTGAGCAATTTAATGTATTGAGGATGTATACGTTTCATTAGGAGGTTTGGTGGGGGCGAGGAGGGACAACTAAGATAGAGGCTCTATCTTTCAGTAGGGCACTTTGCAAACCAGTCTAGAGAGATCAGCATCATCTACCTCTCACACAAAACTGTATGATGGATAACAAATCCCACTTCATAAGTCAAAGGCATCCTGAGTAAATCTCAGCTCCCCTTTGCCGTTCAGTTCACACCCCACCACCAACCAGGTGTTGGTCTGAGTGTACTGGCTGCAAGCTCAGGAATCCAACCGACTCTGCCCAGCTTCCAACCAACCAGCCTCGAATTAGAGAATATTCTAAACTCTGAGCATCAGCTCAAGTCCTCGAGATGTCATCCAGTTCAGACCAGTCCACAATCCCTGATAGCATTGCTATTGTGTGTTTACTCTTCTTACCAGCGTGTACTGGAATTCCATTGCTGTTTTAGTGCTCCATCCCTAATGACAAATGCTTTGGGTCACCTTTCTGTGTGCTTGTTTGCATGTGTAGATCTTCTTTTGCTCCCCATAGATGCGTAAGTACTTTGGTAATTCATGATTTAGGACTGGATTGTCAGATGGTATTGCTTTCCTATGTAAATACTGGCTTTTCATATCCAATGTGTGGCTTTGATTGCATAAAAAGTATCTCCCATCTACAAGCATTGCTAATAGAATCTGCCTGAAATGACTGTCCCTTGTGTATACATTTATGGTACTCAGCAGCCTATATAATAATCTTAAGTGTTTGCCTATTAAAAACTTCTCACCACATTCAAGAGGGAAAAAACAGGTGCCATCAAATCACTCAGTCATGGAGACCCCATGTGTATCAGTGGTTTTGTAGAAGTAGTTCGCCAGGCCTATCTTTTGAGAAGTTTCTGAGTGGACTCGACCGCAAATCTTTCAACTAGCAGCCGTTTGCTGTACCCAGAAACTTCATTCCAAGGAAGAAGACAGTACGTAAAAGTGACAATCGCCCAACAGTAGAGAGGGAAGACCATCCCAGCTGTATCCTTGGGCAATTCCATTCACTATGTGAACCTTCAGTTTCCCATTTCTTGTTAATTTGCTGGCTGTAGATAACCTAAAGAGTCTTTCAACTGGTGTGAGTGTGCGTGCGTGCGTGCGTGCGTGGGCATGCTCCCCAGTTGAGGGAAAAGGATGGGCCCAAATTACAGACTGCCCAAAAGCTCATTGCCCAGATGAGCTTATTTCCTTTCTCTGAGGAATCCTGGTTTCCCAGTGGTTAGGCCTTGGGTTGCTAATTATTAGGTCGGCAGTTCGAAACCACTAGCCTCCCTGTGGGAGAAAGACGAGATTTTCTACTCCTATAAAGATTTAGCCTTAGAAACCCACAGGGGCAGTTCTACTCTGTCCTATAGCGGTTGCTATGGTCGGAATCAATTTAAGGAGAGTGTGTTTGGAGTTTGGGGTGTCTTTTCTCCTCCCATTATGATACTGAATTCCCTTGTTCAGTTGTTTTGCCCTTTCCAAGCCACATTTTAAGGACAAAAACTGCCTTAGGCTTTAACTATCTGGAGATCAGTTTCCTTTGTTAATTGGTTGTGTTTATTATTTTATTTTATATCAAGTCTACTGAGGAAGAACTTGTCTTCCTTGTGGGGAACTAAATTGTAGCAGGACAAATTGAATACAAGTCAGTGGCTTGATAGCTTATCTGAAAATTGTCTTAGGCTGCTTACTAAAATCTAAATTAATTTTTTTTCTGTTACTTTCCCAGGAAGACTTCCTGGAATAGAATTTGGTCTGTCAGGGTTTTTAAAAAATTTGATTCAGGCTTCAGACTATTTTCTTTTCTATGGGACAGACCCCGGACGCCAAGGAACGGAGCCTGGGGAACAAGGACTCCTCCAAGGATGTTATGCAGGTGGCATTTGATAACTCCTCTTTGCTTGGCTCCTGTCTCCCGCTGCCCCGAAAGAAATGAGGAGGCCTACATTATCTGGTGAGTGATTTTCTCTCCAGGGAGGACTTTGCTCACTCAAGTTCACCATAGGTCAGGCTAAAAGTAGTCTTAGCATAATTCATATTCCTCACCACAGACATCCTTAACTGCTTCAGGATGTATGACTAACTGGAGAAAACATACACAGTAGGCCCTGTGTGTGACACACAGCAACCACCTGTACACGGTGCCCTTGTTTTCCGGTCACACAGGCTGCCCTGTGAATCACTACCATTTAAAATCTTCAAAATCAAAGGACTAGCAGAGAACCTATCTGAGGACCTTCAAAAGTCAGGCCTATCAAGGATAGGTAACAGGAAAGCAGATTTGAGCCTTACACAGAACTGTTTGCAAGCCTAGACGTTCTATACTCAGATCAGGCGGGGGAAATAGAGCTATTCCTAACTGGCAGCTTGACTATTTGCGTATTGTCTCGCCCACATCTTGAAGCTCAGGGATGTAACTGTGTTCATCATTCACCTAACACATTGTTCACCCAACTCAAATGGAATGATTATGCATGAAGTTGACTTTACTCTGGCTAGCCACTTATTCATAGCCTTGAACATTACGTGAAATTCAATAACTTATTTCAATTGAAATATATAACAGAAGATTGAAAAAATTTGTTACAAATCAAATCGTTGTGAGAAATGTCTGACAGATAGCACATGTGTAATTTGTAGCATGTCCCAACAAACATCTGTAGGCATTCTCCTGTAAGGTGACACGCTTCTTCGACCTGCCGATGTGGGGTGGGCCATACAAGTTTAACATCTAGAGTAGATCCAGATGTAATCAGGTGCTGTAACATCTGCAAGGGTTTCAGGTTGATGTTTTATGAAGATGACAAAACTGAAATGAAGGAAAAATTATGTATACAAGTTACTCTTAAGTTGCTTTAAACACAAGCTCAACTGTAAGATCTTTGGTGGGATTTTGAGTTTCCTTATCTCCTTAGGGACAGGATTTTTAAAGCAAATAAACAAAACAACCTAGTATGCTAAATATTTTAATTACTTGAGACCTAAATTTTCAAGTTCCTAAATCATTATACTACCTAGTCTGAAACTGGCTGGGCTCTACTGACACTCTTCTGTGTGTCCGAGCTGTTCTTTCCCTCTCTCTTTCGCTGCCATCGAGTCATTACCAAGTTAGAGTGTCCCTATAGGACAGAGGCGAACCGACGATGTGGGTTCCGGAGACTATACACTTCGGATTAGTAGGAAGCCTCATCTTTCTCCAAAGGAACAGCTGCTGGTTTCAAACTGCTGACATTGTGGTTTGCAACCCAATGCATAACCACGATGCCACTGGGTTTCTTGTTCTTCCCTAGAACAGCAACATTAAGGGCTAACTTTAATTACCCACATTTGTAGAATTGTTTCCAACTCTATATAGGCATTAATTTGTACTTCCTTCTATTAGGGAACTTACTGGTGTTTTCCAGGGCATTCTCTGTCTCTGACCCTGCAAATGCTTAGGGTTGGATTTTATTACAAAGGGGTTTGTTTTCCTTCAATGGGAAGTGAACATTTGTCTAGAAATGGCTATTTTGTATGGCCTTGAAATCTTTGTTTGCCCTACTTTTGGTTGCATTAGTAATTTTCCAAGTAATTTCTAGATTGGGGTGAAGTTGGGACAGCTTTGCCCATTACACATGAGCCTGGACTTTCTGTCAAACACGAATAATAAAGTTACATGAGAAATATAATGATTGTCATTGTGCTAGTCTGGGTTGACTAGAGAAACAAATTCATAGACACTCATGTGTATAAGAAAGAGTTTTATATATAAGAGCAATTGAATATTGAGACAACATCCCAACCCAGTCCAGATTAAGTTCATAAGTCTGATATTAGCCCATGTGTCCACTACCAATCTATAAATTCCTTTCAGACTCATGAAACATATGCAGCGATGCTGAATACAGGAAGATCACAGACCAGTGGGTGGATAGTCTTGTGGATCCAGTGACAATGGAAGCATCTCAACACTGATGTGGGTCTCCATGTGGCTCTTTCAGGTCTAGGGCTCTCGCTACCATCAGCATAGCCCATGTGCTTTTTCAGTAGAGTTTCTCAGTGAGTGAGCATGTGTCCCACCTCCAACGAGCTATTTATCTCTTTAGCACCTCCAAATGAGGTCATCATGGTGTGACCTGATTGACAAGCTAAACTCCACCCCTTCACTCTCAATCCTCCCAAACTGACAACAGATAATGTAACTACCAGTCATGTACTATTTTATGTCCATTAATTATGTATTAAGTATATATGCACTTTTTATGTATATGTACCTAATTTAGCTCAGTGACCCACTTTTATTTTCACCCTTAGACATGCTCTGCACAGTTCATATTCTGGATAATAAAGAATTTCTATATGTTTCTTATGGTAAAGCACAATATTAATGTGTAGCTTAGTCCCTTCAGTAGGAACTTTAGACCCTTCAGTAGAAGTCTACATTGGCATCAGGGGGTTGTAATTTATTATCTGTGTATCCCCTATAGTAACTAGTTAAAAATAATACAATTGCTTTTTTAATGACTAATACTAGTATTTGAATCTTACTGTAGTAAATGCTGTATGTCCATTATCCTCTTTAACTATCATAACACTCCAATTGATAGGTACTATTATTAACCTGATATGATATATAATCAAAGTCTGATTTTATGATATTACCTAACTGTGAAGAGATTGACCATAGATCTACTGATTCTGGGATCTGGGCTTTCATACTAATACCTTATCTTACATATAATGTTCATTCTAACAAATTAAAGATATTCATTTGATGCATTTGTGCCTAGATTTCTTTGACCCTGCTCACTTCAAATGATTTAGGAGGAAAATGAAAACAAAAGCAACCCTTGATGTTCCGTGGTAATAGAGCATTGACAGGTTTTTTCAGGTTGGAATAGGCACAGCTAAACCCTTGAATGGTTAATTTTCTTGGAACCAAACCAAGGAACTTGGTTACAATGCTTATCAGACTGACTTTTACTTAGAAGATTAAAAAAAAAAAAACCACCCAAATTCACTACCATATAGTTGATGTTGACTCGTAGCAACCCCATAGGCAAGGGGAGAATGGGTTTCTGAGACTGTCACTTTCTACAAAAGTAGAAAGCCCACAAGTAGGAAGAAAATGTTTTGGAAATGATGGTGGCAATATATGTACAAATGTGCTAGATACATTTAAGGTATGGATTGTTATAAGAGCTCTAAGCACCCCAAATAAAATGATTTATTTAAAAAAGTAGAAAACGCAGCAAGCAATATATTGGGGGGTAGGGGGGCACTCGAACTGATTGTGATTACACAACTCATTTTTAAAATTATTTTATTGGGGCTCATACAACTCTTATCAAAATCCACACCTACATCAAGCACATTTGTTGCCCTCATCATTCTCAAAACATTTGCTTTCTACTTAAGCCCTTCATATAAGCTCCTCATTTCCCACTCCCTCCCCACTGCCCCCTCCATCATTAACCCTTGATAATTTATAAGTTATTATTATTTTGCCATATCTTACACTGTCTGATGTCTCCCTTCACCCACTTCCCTATTGTCCATCCCCCAGGGAGGAGGTTATATTTAGATACTTGTAATCGGTTCCCCTTTTCTACTCCACCTTCCCTCCACCCTCCTGTATCACCACTCTCTCCACTGGTCCTGAAGGATCCTCTGTCCTAGATTCCCTGTGTTTATGGTTCCTATCTGTACCACTGTACTTCCTCTGGTCTAGCTAGATTTGTAAGGTAGAATTGGGATCATGATAGTGGGGGGGGGAAGCATTTAAGAACTAGAGGAAAGTTGTATGTTTCATTGTTGCTACACTGCACCCTGACTGACTCATCTCCTCCCGTGACCCTTCTGTAAGGGGATGTCCATTTGCCTACAGATGGGCTTTGGGTTCCCACTCTGCACTCTCCCTCATTTACAATGATATGATTTTTTGTTCTTCCATGCCTGATACCTGATCCCTTCAACACCTCGTGATGACACAGGCTGGTGTGCTTCTTCCATGTGGGCTTTGTTGCTTCTGTGCTAGATGGCCGCGTGTTTATCTTAAATCCTTTAAGACCCTAGAGGCTATGTCTTTTGCTAGCTGGGCACCATCAGCTTTCTTCACCACATTTGCTTATACACCTGCTTTGTCTTCAGCGATTGTGTTGGGAAGGTGTGCATCGTGGAATGCCAATTTAATAGGACAAAGCATTCTTGCATTGAGGAAGTACTTGAGTGGAGACCCAATGTCCATCTGCTGCCTTAATACTAAACCTATAAAGATATGCATGTAGATCTATTTATCCATCATCATATATAAATATATTTACATATGTACACACCTGTATTTAGACATGCCCTTTGCCACCTAGTTCTTTCCTCTATTTCTTTATACTTTCCTCTAGTTCCATTATCATGTTCAGTCTTCATTTGGGTTTCAGTAATTTCTCTCGGTTACATTGCCCTTCATCAGTCCTTACCAGGCCACTGATTTTGGGCCATTTGTTGCTCCCTTGTCCCTGGGTTGTTCAACATCATCTCCTTTCCCCCACCTCCCTCTCTCCCATGTCCCCCCGGAACCATCGATCCCATTGTTTTTTCCTCCAGACTGTTCATCCCACCTGTCTTATCTAGACAGACACGAAGAGATAATAATATGAACAACAAAAAACAAGATATAGCAAAACAAAGCAACAAAAGAAAACAAAATGACAACAAAAAACCCAATGACAAAAAAAATAAAGAAATAGATAAAAAACAACCTGTAAATAGTTCAAGGTCTGTTTGTTGACCTCTACGAGTGTCTGTCAGGTGCCATGCCCTGGCCCCAAAGTCTATCCTTGACACTCCCCTGGGAGCTCCCTTCTCTGCTCCCCGCCATTGCTCTGCCTCACGCCCTCAGTGTTTTGCCTGTGTGGTAGGGTCAGACTGGGTCAATCCCAACACTGTCTCCAGTGTTGTACCCCATAGGACTATGGGTCAGTGAGGGATATCTTGTCTCATAGTGGGGCCAGCCATATGGTCTACTCTGTGCATTGGCTGTTCTGAGTGGGGATATCATCCTCCAGGCTTGGTGGGCCAGGATGTGCTCTACTTTCTTTTCCTCCCCCTTCATTTGCTCCTGTGTGCTCTAATCAGACATGTCCCGCTCCCCAAGCTGCAGCTTCAGTGCTGTCCTCTAAAGTAAATTCTTCTGGGGTGAGGGGCAGCTGTCCATGTATTTGGCCAAACCTGAGAACTTTGACATAGGGACTACATAGACTATCAGAAATAGGGAAGGATACAAATACAGAGGAATCATAAATTGATAAGTGGAATATACTGAAGATAAATCACCTGCGTATATCAAAAGAATTCACCAAGAGAGTAATAAGACTGGGAAAACATCTTAAGCAATGACACATCAGACAAAGGCCTTAGTACTAAAATCTGAAATACTCTGCAAGCTTGCAATAAGAGAAAAACTAACTGCCCACTGAGGAGGTAGGCAAAGAACCTGAATAGAAGTTTCACAATTCATTTTCATAGCAATTTAGCCATGAAAAAAAAAAAAGAAAGAAAATATTCTAAAATTGATTGTGGTAATGATTTTACAACTCTTCTTGATACGTCTAAACTATTGAATTCTATGATATGTGGATTAGGTGCCATTAAAACTGTAAAAAAATGAATAAATAACTATCACAGTAGAAGGCTTTAAAGAAAATAAGGAAAGAAGAAATAGAAAGTCCCATCTTTCTCCCCCAAAGCAGCTGGTGGATTTGAACTGTTAATCTTGCATTTAGCAGCCTGAGAAGTAACCAGTATGCCACCAAGACTCCTTCCTTAGAAGATACTGAGTAGAAATCACATGAATTACCTCTTGGTATGGATGGGCATGGAGAACATGCTGAGTGAAATTAGTCAATCAGGAAAGGTCAAGTATTGTATGAGACCACTGTTATAAAGAAAAAAAATGCAAAAGCTTTCATGACAAAGGAACAGTCTTTGATGGTTAGCAAGGTAGAGAGGGCAGAGGAGAGAAGACAAGCAATAGACTATAAGGTAGACAGAGGTTTACTTGGAGGAAAGGAAAGGTAGTATTCCAAAAGTAGGAGGAGAAGGAAAAGGAAGAAGAGGAAGAGGGAAAGAAGAAGAAGAAAGAGAAACCACAGGGGAGTTAGGAAGTAGGGTAAATATCGTGAGAGTTAAATAAGTAGTTACCGTATATACTCGAGTATAAGCCAACCGAGTATAAGCCGACCCGAGTATAAGCCGAGGTACCTAATTATTATGTTGGAAACCAGAAAAACTGATTGACTCGAATATAAGCCTAGGGTGGAAAATGCAGAAGCTATTGCTGAGTTTCAGTAATCGAAACAAATGAAAACTAAAAAAAAAAAAAAAAAAGAGGACCTGATGCAAAGGGCTTAAGTGGAGAGCAAATGCTTTGAGAATGATTGGGGCAGGGAATGTATGGATGTGCTTTATACAATTGATGTATGTATATGCATGGACTGTGATAAGAGTTGTATGAACCCCTAATAAATTATTTTAAAAAATTACTAAAAATTGAGACATCGGTGGGGTAATGTATTTAAATATTTATTTTAAATAAAAACATAAATAAAAGGACAACAAGTTATTTAACATTAGTAAACCAGCACAGTAAGTGGATAATAGGTTCAACAAAAACAATAATGTAGCAACGATGATACCTTAAGAGTACTATTCCCTGAGCTCAATCAGCAACCAAGCTAAAATGTAAAGAGTTAAAATCCTTCCAAACTGGATTCCTCATCATCATCCGTATCCCAGTGCAGAGCTTCAGCTGGTGTGAGGTCATCATAGACGCTGTCCTCACTGAGATCGCCGTCATCACCATCACTGCTGTCATTTTCATACAGAGCGCAGTCTTCACTGCCATCCATCGCATTACTAATACTACATTTCTGGAAGGCACGTCGCATCATGTCTTCTGGAATGTCTTCCCATGCATCTCAAACCCACTTTGCTATTAACTCTATGTCAGGCTTCATGAGATTTCCTCCTTTTGTTAGTTGGGCTTGACCAGATGACATCCATTCATGCCACATCCTTTGCACACGGTCTTTAAAAGATTTATTCAAAGATACACATCATAGGAGAGCTCTGATTGGTTAGATGTGAGTAAACAAACATTCAAAGCCCTGCAGTGCCCCGTGAGATAATGGGCATTCATCCTGTTACCTTGGGGAATGGGGGAGGCGGCGGGGGGAGGCAGCGAGATGAGGAGGTGCAGAGCTCGCCCTCCCCTGCAAACAGAAGCGGAGGGATCCGTATTGATTGCCTTGCCAAAGATGTCTGCAAGCCTGGGCAGAAGTACAAAGAAGACCTGTATGCCCACACCCAACTATTTAAAGGTTATAAGCCAAGCCCCCTATTGGTCTCAGATACGTTCCTTGGCCTCCCTTGACAAATGTATCCTCGTGTGGCTGTTGCTCCGTGCCCTCAGATCCCTTCGGTGCACAGCATCCCCACTACAGCAGAAGGAAACACTCATCAGTCAGGCGCCACCCTCACAACCCTCGCCGTGTTTGAGCCCATTGCTGTGCGCCGATCCATCACCTTGAGGCTCTTCTTGTCTTTTACTAACCCTCTGCTTAGCATTATCTTTAGAACAACTTGGGAAACCAGATCAAATGTTGAATTCTCTGATCCCTGCTTTGTCTCTTGGCCACAATCATATCCCTTTCTCTTCTCATCTTGGCTCTGTCCCATATAAAGGGATGTTCAGACATCCTAGGTCATGCCTCTAAGTTCAGAATATATTTTAGTTTCATTCCTTTTTTAAAAATAATCATTTTATTAGGGGATTTTACAGCTATTATAACAATCCATACATCCATTGTGTCAAGCACGTTTGCACATATGTTGCCATCATCCTTTTCAAAACCTTTTCTTTCTACTGAGCCCTTGGTATCAGCTCCTCATTTTTTCCTCCCTTCCCTACCCTCATGGTATGGCTACTCTCATTATTGTTCCTGAGGGGTTTATCTATCCTGCTCTTAGCTGTACTAGTGCACATGCTCTGGTCTAGGTGGATTTGTAAGATAGAACTGGGGTCATGATAGTGGGGGGCGGAGGTGAGGAAGGATTAAAGAAGTAAAGGAATGTGGAGTGTTTCCTCCATGCTGTACTGCACCCTGACTGGCTCATTCCTTCCTTATGACTCTTCTGTGAGTCACAATTGTTTATGGGGGGGAGGTTGAGGTCTCTGCCCGGCCCCATTCACATTGATATGATTGTTTTCAGAACATATTTTCCCAGCCGTTCTTTGACCACCCCTTGGGGTGCACACTACTTTGATCTAGCCTCAAGAGGAAGGACCCAGAGAAGAGGCCTAAAGTCCCTTGGGGCAGGAGAGTCAGAATTCCCGAGGCACCATGGCATGATCCTAAATGGAAGAAGTAGGCTTGATGGACTCTTTACACTGTGGGGTGGATCCTGGCTGGAAGCAGGTCAGAGCAAGCCCCTTGCACAGTCCTAAGAGCAGGAGAGCCGGGGAAGGACCATTTCCTTGAGTGGTTACCTGGTAAGTACAGCCAGCAGCAGAATCAAGAATCCAATGCAGAACAGAAAGTCAGAACAGCATGGAAAGACTTTTTCAGAAATCGGGGGCTGCCTGAGTAGCTCTCAGAGTTAGATATGGAGAGATTTTGAAATGGATTTATTTCAAGCAAATCGGTCATTAGAAGATTGTCCTCTAAAGTAGCAATATGGAAACAAGTGACATGTCCTTTGAGATATGGATCACATAGAAACCACTTACACCAAATAGTTCTTTACTTACAAAGCATTCCTTTAATAGAAAACAGAAGCTAAGAAACTAGTCCATGATCACAGCTTCTGCTGCGAAGGAGAGCAAGCCAGGCTGCCGCCAAGCGCAGTAGTCCAGTAGCCGCCGTGGCAAGAGGCATGGACAGAAGCAGGCAGAGGAAGACGGGAAAGGAAGTTGAGAGCAGGCCTGCGGGGGGAGAGGGTGGCACAGCCCTTTTTGTTCTGGGTGCATGGGAGAATGCTCACTTCATTGATCTTTCTGCAGGGCTTCCTAACGTGCTGATGTTTGCTTTTGCGTCCATTCCTATTGTATTTGTGTTTTCATTTCTTTTCTATTCTCTTTGTCTAATTTTCCATATAGGAATATTTCCTAATGCTAAGCACAAGGAACACCATGGTGGGTAGAGGGTCAGCGTAAAAGACGTAAGTCCTCAATGAGATGGATTAACACAGAAGCTGCAAAAATAAGATCAAGAATAGAAACAAAGGTGGGGATGGCAAAAGAGTGGGTGGTGTTGCGTTCTATTGTGTGTAGGCTGCTGTGAGTCACAACCCGGCACACCCTTGCTGGCACCTAGCAACCACCATCGCCACCACAATGGGTTTCCGCCTCAAGTCAGCATCACCAGCTCCCTTCCCCAGAGTGGGATTAGTCACCTTCCTCAGACACTTTACCTCACTCGCAAGCTTGGAAAGTTCTCTAGACTGAATGCTCCTCTTACACTGTGTCCCTGAATTTATACTCCGGACTTCTATAGAATATAATCTAATACTTTTGCTGAAAATGTTTAAGAAGTCAGGAATAGATACCACATGTTGAATGCCTGAATTACACTGCATGCTTTAACCTCATAAAAAGCCAGCGTGACAATAACAATAATAAGCTTTACCAAGCATTTGACAATATCATGATAAATGAGGAAAGATTAAATTGTCAGAGATTTCATTTTACTTGAACACACAATTAATGCTCACGGAAGCAGCAGCCCCCAAAGGAAGTCGAATGTTGTCCTCAGCAAATCTGCTTCCCAAGACCTATTTAAATGGTTCAAGAGCAAAGATGTCCCTTTGAGAACTGAGGGGTGCCTGACCTAAGGCGGGGTGTATTCAGTGGCTTCATATGCATGGGAAGGATGGACAGTGAAGAAGGTGAGGGTTATGGAAAACTCTGTGGACTTTCGGAAGAACAAACAAATCTGCTTTAGAAGAAGTACAGCCAGGAATGCTCCTTTGAAGGGAAGGGAATGAGGCATTTTTTTAGGAGGGACCAGTACGTGGAGAAGGACCTCACGCTTCGCAGTGCGGCCGTGAGAAGAGGAAGGCCTTCACAAGACAGACTGACACAGTGGCTGCACAGAGGCCTCAAACATAACATCACAGACAGGACAAGGTAGTGCTTCATTCCACTGCACACAGGAAAGTGACTTCACATCATCTAACAAGAACGTCCTTCTCTCTACACTGTGCTCCTCCAGTATTGTGTAATACAGGGATTTAGTGTGCATGCCTTTGCAGGAAGACGTAAATCATTGGTAGCTTATTATTCTCTGACCCATAGAGAGAGAATGTTGGAGCTAGAAAAGACCGCAGAAGAGATTTGTAGGCAGATCATCAAAGTTCAGTGACTTGCTAAGCGCATTGCACATCAGCTTAACCTCTCTTTCTGAAATCAGATTCTACTTTTTGTTATTGCTGCTAGCACAAACATTTCTAGAGTCTTGAAAAGGACCTTCCTATTTTTAACCTTCCCATCTCAACATTTAAATCTGACACTCTCTGCACAACACTTCAAAAAGTATCCATTAACACCTAGAAAGTGAGAAAATAAATCCTACACAGCCAGAACGTCATCTTTTAAAAGGTAAGTGAAAAGTAATTTTATGTTAGAAGACTGATGAAATCTAGGACATTTTAAAGTGAACAGGGCTTAGCCTTTATTTTTGTTGCCCTCTAGTACATGAATAACCATATCATTACCAGATAAGTACATTATTAGACTGACATGATACCCGCTGTGATTTGTGAAAGAGGAGATACAGCCTGGCAGAATTTACTTAACATCACTAATGTAATGCCCATCCCCCTACCTCCTAGGACAGTACACTCAGATAAAATAACTTATTAGCCATAGATCAGACAGCCACTATGTACATCAGGGAAGCAAATGTGCAAGAATTAAAATAGTAAATTAACACTCATTAGTAGTTCAGCCTTGGTTTCCAAGCCTGCTGCTATTTCTACTACATTATCAGGTAGCAAGTGTTATGTCCAAGCAAAAAAGGTGTGGGGTGGGGGGCTGCTCTAAATTT
The DNA here is from genome assembly GCF_050624435.1 of Tenrec ecaudatus. Taxonomy (NCBI): domain Eukaryota; kingdom Metazoa; phylum Chordata; class Mammalia; order Afrosoricida; family Tenrecidae; genus Tenrec; species Tenrec ecaudatus. The sequence goes on from NC_134542.1 coordinate 56,605,866, forward strand.
CCCACCAGCCTTCAGGTTGCTCGTGCCCTAAGGGACTCCACAAGAGTCTAAAAGGAGTAAATTCGGAAATAAAACAGATCATCATTTTAAAAAAATGCACAGAACGACACTCGTTTTAAAAGCAATATCTGGTTTATTACTGAGTGCTACTCGGACAGGATATTAGAATGATTACATTCTGGGTGTCAGACATTTCAAAGATGAAATCAATAGCAGGCTGCTGTAATCAGTGTATCACGTACCTGGTAACAGAAGCAGTAGAATAGATGGTCAGTAGTTTTCATCGTCAACTAACCTTTCTATCCACTGGATCGATCTGTCTACCTTTCTCCTTGCTTTATACTACATACCATTGTATGAAGGGCCTGATATCCCAAGAGTTATAAATTTACTTTGGAGATAAACACAGACAGTAATTATTCAATTATAGCTTACTTTTTTTTTCAATTTTGGTTGAATCAATTAGAAAACTCTGAAGGTTAGTTTTTTACTCCCATGAATATACTATATGTTTTTTTCCCAATTGATAAGCATTATAATTTGTCTTTCCCAGGAAAGTAGCAAAGCATTATACTTTTATGGACATGTGTGCTATTTTGGGGGAGATATTAATAACCAAAACTATTTTCAAGAATTTTTGTTTGATAAGAACAGTACAATGTCATGACATGTCAGTCACTGTGAGACTTTGTTTTTTGTCCACTTTGCTGCACCACATTCTCAGTAGTTTGCCAATGGAGGCCTCCCTCATGATGTCACCTAGTATCATGTGATCAACTCTAAAATGTGATCTACTGAGTGCAGTCAGTCTGTTGTGGAAAGCAGAAACATTAGTAATGGATAAATCAGCCACTTGCTACTATTTTGAGTCAAATTAACCCATGCGTCTTAATAATCCATTTCCAATGACCCTCTGCAAAACTTTGTACTATTATCTTCTCTCTCTCCCACCTTGTATCCTCAAATTCACTTTATTTTAAAAATTCTCCCCTTCAACGTTCCCTTTCAATAGCCTGAAATGAAACTGTTTTTCCTAATGAAAGAAATCAGACTTTCTTGGCTTCAAGATTCTAACTGGCTATTAGGGCTAAACTTTCAGCTGACTGCTCCTGAAACTGTATTCAGCCAGAGTAAGTAGGGCATTTTTGTTTTCTGTTTCCACTGCTGGGCATTTTCTACTTCAGTAGAAATGACTCTTTTTCTATTTGACCGCAGCCCCAATGGGGCTGTAATGCCTTCGAAAGAGCATCATCCTGACCACTGTTCTGTAGGCCTGACCAGAAACCTGGTCTGGAAGTCTCCTTGGCATCCCCTGCTTCTCTCCCAGCCATATCCTCCAAACATCTCTCAAACCCATCCACTTCTCTCTACCTTCTCTACCACAAGCCGAGCCAGACTTGAGGAAACAACCTCACTGGCTTCTTCATTGGCCTCCTAAGAAATTCTTCCAAAAGGTGACAGCATTTAAGAGTCACTTGCCATCTCTAAGCCTCTCTTTCTCCATGTATGAAATGGGAATGAACACAGTTCTCAGGCTACGTTCTCAGGTTTGCCATGAAGATTAAATGAGACAATGTAAATAATTTTTTTCTAATTTATGCAACACTATATAAATCATTATATTATTCTCCTATCAATATCTAGTTAATGATCTTGAACTTCACTTGACAGAGAAACATAAAGATGATGTTAAATTGGCAGGTGCCTATCAATTTGCTAATAAATGATTGTCAACGTTAACTTTTCGTCTTTTAAAACTGATCAGGAAGTCCTTATATTTTGTAATGATATTCATCACCCACGTATTTTCAGACTCGATTTGAATCAAGTTCCAAATAAACAGAACCCATTTTATTACATAGATGAGAAATCTGTTTCATTTGCAACAGGGTGACTAACTCACATTGCCTAGTTCAGGCACAAAAAGTGCTATGTGCTGGGGCCCTCTCAGTGGGTTGTACTCGAGGGTACAACAAAGGTACCCCCACAAGCACAGGTCCTCTGCCTGCAGAAAGCCCTTGTCGTACCTCATCCAAATTTCCCTTTCTCCTCTGATTGTGTATCAAGGGTCCCCTAACGCTATGGGAATGCTGGAGTCCAGGGAAGGGAATATTGCCTGGCTTGGTCTTTCCCAGAGCCCTGATGATGGGGAGTGGGATGAGTGGTTGAAGTGAAACTGGTTGGGCAACTAAACAGCACAGCTTAACACAAGCTGGTTGGGCAAACACAGAGGCCAAGGTGGCATCTTACTCCGTGGATTGGGAAATCGTGTGTCTGCACTCTCTAGTTTAGCAGACCAGATTTAAGAAATTACAGGGTTTTTTTTCCAAGCCTTGTTCTGCTCCCAAACACAAATTAGGGCTACACGTTACTTGTTCTATTGAATGCTACTTTCTGCTTACTAGAAATGAGATCAATGTCTCATAAATACTGGGTGGTGGATTTAAGAAAGGGGAAGGGTTTTCCTGTTCACAAAATGACCACCTTTAAAGGCAGTTTTCAGAATTGGGAAGGGGCAAGCCCACTGTCTGAGTAATGATCAGTAGATCAGGAGCAAGAGGATGCCAGGGAAGTGTGCGGGGGAGAGATAGCGCCTCCCCAAGTGGGACACTTAGTCACGGAGTTTCATGCCCTGACTGGCCAGAGCCCAAGGGATTTAGGGCTCAGTGCTCAAACTTTTCACATCTCAGTGTCCAAGACTCATCGTGAGCTACTCAAGCCCTGAATCTGTACCGCTCCACGGCTTCCTTCTTCCCAACTTCTCCTTTTCTGGATCGTGCCTCCACTGGAAAACTTGTAGGTTCACCTCTAGTCTCTGCTGTCCATTTAAGGGAGGCCACCTCAGTGACTGGCAGGGAATTTCCTGTCCCCATCCATACTGTGGTTTATTTTTAATTCAATGTCAAATGCAAAAGAGAACACACTCTAAAGGTTACTGTCCGACTGTGTGCCCTTCAAGTAGTGCCCCTTCACATCACATCTTCAGTAAATTACTGCTAGAAAAATTGGAATTATGGAGAGAGGACAAGCATTAAAGCGAGTTCCAAGCTTTCGTAACGGAGGGACAATCCTGAAGCAGGGTATTCCAGTGCGGAAGACACAGGATCTTCGGCTCTTCCTCATCCTAACTATCCTGTGTTCTTTACATGAAAATCTGTATAGGACTGAGTAGTGTCCCAGCAAGATTGTGGGGTCATGACTTAACCCCACGGCCTTGGTGTCTGAAGCACGGGGTCAGGGGTGCGGCGTATTAATCGGGTGCTAGCCAGGCCTGGCGTTTGCTTGCTTCCCCGAGTTTGCAGCCTGAGCCGCCCATTTGTTTATTTTGGTTCTTTTTAAAAGGCCGTCTTTGTGGTCTTTGGGAGCCGTGAGGAGATGGAGTGGAACCAGGAGTTAATGTGTAAAGTTTTTCATCTTCGGAGAGTTTCGCTTAGCGCTAACTCTAGGTCACATGTGCACTGAGGTCAGCTTTTGTTTGGAGAGAATGCTTCAGCTTGGAGAGAAAGAACAGGAAGTGGGACATTCCAACCCCCAGGCAGCAGCTTCTGCTGGTCAAGCCTTTCTTAACAATAAGGTCACAGACATTTATTAAGGGAAGCAATTTACAAATTATGCTAAGAGCAACAACAACAACAAAAGTTTATTATTAAACTCGGGATGATAGGAGCACACTAGCTGAAACCAGATTGTCAAAGGAGGTTACCTTCTATCAGGAAACTGCCAGTGAGATGGAGGATAGAGGAGGAAAGGGAGAGGGGAGCTGAGAAGGGAGGGGAAGGGAGGAGAAGAGAGAAAGAAATGCTATGTGAGAGCGAAACAAAGGCCAGAACAGTCTCTGGAACTGTGGTCCTACAAATGCACCCCTCAGACAGGAAGACAATAGCTGCGCTGAGGTTGTGAAAGTTGGTGACAGAAAGGCGGAAAGGCAGAGACAAAGCGTTCCTCTTAAAGGCACGGGGAGGCTTCTTCATGTGTCATCCATGAAGCGCCCTCGGAGGGCAAGAAGACCTATCAACCCCAAATGGGTGCTTTCTGAATGAAGACCCCGATGAAGGAGGCCTGCCAACCATAAGCTATGACGACCATCATTACAGATGTGCCCTGACGCACACCTGATTTGCTTTAGTGTGATTGATCACTTTTTGGTCTTTTCTGAAGTCTGAGATGAATAATTTCTTCACAGTAAGAAACCCTTTCCTTTTTCTTCCATCCTAGCTCTCTATAATCTATGACATTCCACCATTGGCAAGAGGACCGTGCGAATTTGCCTGACTGCACCATGGCTTGTCAGTCTCTGAGACTAGGTCTCTTCTGTGAGTTCAGAAAGGACTATTGACATTTGGGGTGGTTGTTATGTTAGGGAGCTAGCATAGGGACTGGGGCGTCCACTGTCCATTGCGCATGCTCAGAGGTTTGAGCTCCGGCCAGGAAGGGGTGGTACACCTAGGTGGGCCTTACACCTGGAGTGACCCATCTAAGCCAGGTGAATTTGATTCAGCCAATGGGGTCGACCAGTATTGTCCACCACACCTCCCAACGGGCCCCGGAAAAGGCCAGAGGTTTTGCTCTGGCTCGCCCTTTCCCAGCGGCTGCTACACGATGTAGCACAGCTGGGCTGCGGTCTGGAGCGGCCAGGCTGCAGTCCCACAACCGTGCCGCGGACTGTCTGGCTTGTGTTCCATTTAGTGTAGGAGCTGAAACTTCTGCTAGTCTCTGTAAACTCCCTGGGACACAAAGCAGGCTTCAGAGTGAATTCTTTCTCGCGGGGAGCCAAGGACTGAGGGATGCCTCTCTCCGAGACATCTACCAGTTAGGTACCATTAAGTTGGTTCTGACTCATAGCAACCCTGTGGACAACAGAACAAAACACTGCCTAGTCCTGCCCCATCCTCACAATTGTTGTCAGGCCCAAGCCTGTCGCTGCAGCCGCTGTGCCATTGCATCGTGTTGAGAGAAAGCATGATGTCATTTTCCCGATAGCAGTCCCTCCTGAGAAAATGTCCAATGTGCATCAGACTTCGTCTCAGCTGTATTTGTTTGCTTGGCAGTCCGTGGTTCTTTCAATATTCTTCCCCTTCACCGTCCCTCAAATGCACGGATTCTTGTTTAGTCTTCTTAGTCAATGTCCAGCTTTCAAATGCATGCGAGGCAATTAAAAATAACTTGCTTGTAGCAAGCACACCTTGGTCTTCAAAAGAACAACCGTGCGTTTCAGCACTTTTAAGAGCTCTTGCGCGGCACGTTTACTCTGCAACGCGCCATTTGGTCTCGCTTTTAAATCATTTTATTGGAAGTTCTTGCAGATAATATAACAGTCCACAATTCAATTAGATCAAGCATAATTTTACCAATAACTACCACCATCAATTTCAAAACATTTCCTTTTGTCTTGAACTCCTTGACACCAGCTCCCTTTTATCCCCTCCCTTCCCCCACTCTAACCCCCAGGAACCCCTATTACTAGCTTATATATTATTATTATTTGCTGTATCTTACACCAGCTAAGGTATCTGTTCACCTGTGATTTTCTTATTTGTTTCCCCCCTGCTTCTAAGAGGACTGATTGTGGATCCAAAGAAGATGAAATCTTTGACTTCAACCTTTTCTCCATTTATCATTGACCTAGTGGTCCAGTTTTGAGGATTTTTTTTGTTTACATTTTATCCTATAGGACAAGATAGAACTGTGGGTTTCTGAGACTTACTGTGAGTATTGACTCAATGACAGTGAGTTGAGTTGCAATACGTAACCCATGTTGGAGGCTTCAATCCTTGATCTCCATCAGCAAGTGTCTCAAGTCCCCTTCACTTTCAGCAAGCAAGGTTGTGTCATTGGCATATCGCAGTTTGTTAATAAGCCTTCCGCGAATCCTGATGTTAAGTTCATCCTTCTTCATATGATCCAGATTCTCTGGTTATTTTTTCAGCATACAGATTTAATAGGTATGGTGAGGGGTCAAAACCCTGATACATGCCTTTCTTGATTTTAAACCATGCAGAATTTCCTTGTTCTGTTCATGTAATGGCCTCTTGATCTATGTACAAGTTCTACACGAGCATAATGAAGTGGTGTGGAATTCCCACACGGTTGAATGCTTTTGCATTTTAAACAGAAACAAAACAAAAAAGTAAACATCTTTCTGGTATTCTCTGCTTTGAGCAAGATCCATCTGACATCAGCAATGATAGACCTTGTTCCATGTCCTCTTTCGAATGTGGCCTGAAGTTCTGGTAGCTCCCTGTGCACTGCTGCAATGGCTTTTGAATGATCTTCATTAAAATTTTACTTGGGTGTGATATCAATGATATTGTTCTATCATTTGCACATTGTATCGAGTCACCTTTCTTTGTAATGAGAACAAATACAGACCCTTCCTGTCAGTTAGCTAGTTAATTGGCGTCCAAGTGTCTTGGCATAGACAGTGAGTGCTTACCATGCTTCTTCAGCATGTTGAAACATCTCAGTTGGTATTCTGTCAACTCCGGGAGCCTTGCTTTTGACTAATTCCTTCAGTGCAGCTAGGAATTCTGTCTTCAATGCCATTGGTTCTTGATCACATGAACCTCTTGACATGGTTGCTACCTCTTGACATGGTTGAATGCCACCTCCTTGAGGTCCAGTAACATGGCATTTTCCCACTATAATTCGGATGCTTCCTGCATCATTCTGTATTTTGCACAGAGATCCTTTCAGTACTGCAACCAAAAGCTTGCATTGTTTTCTCACTTCTTTCAGTTTCCAATATGCTCCGCTTACTCCCCTTTTTTTTTTTGTTTTCAAACTCTAGGTCATTCCTCATTTCCTTATAACACTTGACTTTGTTTTCCCAAGTTGCCCTTTGAAATTTTCTATTCACTTATTTTGCTTTATCATTTATTCCATTTACCTTAGACCCTTTATGATTAAGAGCAAATTTCAGAGTCTCTCTGACATCCTCTTTGATCTTTTCTTTCCTGTCTTTTAAATGACCATTTCCTTTCTTTCTTTACGATGTTTTCATGTCCTCCCACAGCTTGTCAGGTCTACTGTTACTATGCTTAATACATCAGATCTGTTCTTGACATGTTCTCTCCACTTAAGTGGGATATATTCAAGGTCATATTTTGACTCTCATGGACTTGTTTTATTTTCTTCAGCTTCAACCCGAACTTGACTATGAGTAATTGATGGTCTGTTCCACCAATTGGCAGCCCCTTGCCTGATCCCAGCTGCTTCTCCATCAGCTCGTCCTACAGATGTAGTCAATCTATGGATTACATCTGGAGAAGTCCACATATAGCTATTTATGTTGTTGAAAAAAGGTATTTGTGATAAAGAAATTGTTGATCTTGCAAAATTTTATCATGCAACTCTCCAGCTTCATTTCTGTTACCAAGGCTATATTTTACAAATACTGTTCCTTCCTCTTGCCAACTTTTGCATTTTAATTGCCAGTGATCATCAATGCATCTTTGATTGTGTGTTTGATCAATTTCAGACTGAAGATGTTAAAATTTTCAATTTATCACTCACTGTAGTAGTTGTGCATAAATTTGAATTGTATGGACTGAGTTTCCTTATATGTGGATAAATATTATCCTATCACCAACAGCATTCTACTGCAAGACTGACCTTGAAAGGTCGTTTATAACGATGTTTGTGCTGCCAGCCCTCTTGAAGTTGTTGTTCCTGGCATAGTCAACTATAGGACTGTCTGATTCAAAATGACCATTAGCCGTCCATTTCAGCCCACTAAAACCTAGAATATTGATCTTTATGTGCTCCATTTTCTTTTTGATGGCTTCAATTTTCCTAGATTCATATGGTATTGTGGAGGATGACATAAACACCATCTAGTGTCATAATGATGATGAGCGTTGTGGTTAATTTAGCAAGGCCCAATTTCTCAGATTCACACATATTCAAATTAGAGCCAAACTGCCAACATTTTCAAAGAGAAAAGATGGTGACTAGTGTTCCAGAGTTCTCACTGTAAACTCTGCATAGCTTTTACATGCTGGGCTGCTAACCACAAGATCAGCAGTTCAAAACCACCAACCAGGTCCACAGGAGAATAACCAGGATTTCTATTCCCATAATTAATTGCAATCTCAGAAACTCACAGAGGCAGTTCTACCCTGTCCTAGAGCGTCCCTATGAGTCAGAATTGGCTCAATGGCAGCGAGTTGGTTGAGTCACTATAAATATATTACATCACCTTAAAGTTCCTTGGAATCTGCATATACCTGAACCAGATTTCCTAAGCAAGCCAAACAATCATCTCCACATGGTTAAAATGGAACATCTCAAACTCATGACAAAACACAGCTGCTTGAGAAATGAATAAACTCGCAGTGGTCTTGTTTTGTTTTGTTTTAACAGGAAAGATAGTCCGTCAACGTAGTCTATTTGTAGATTCAAAATCACCCAGGTCACCCGTTAGTTATGCTTGAAAGATGGTAGCCTATTCTTAGAGCACATGACCTTGTCCCACATCCCAGCATGTTGCTTTGTTGTTAATTATGCTTTTTGTGTTTGAGTTAGAAGGAACTCCAAAGTCAAATGAAAGGGGTTTTTCCTCTTCATGAATTAGCCTTTCTTTAGCCAGGCCATCAAGAAATAAAGACACTGCAAATTTCCCAAATCTTTCCCAGGCTGGCACCAAATGGTTCAAGTAAATCACTGGAGGTCTTTATCCCCGAGCGATTCATGCTGTTGACAGCCAGTTTTATGGATTTGAAACCCAGCTACATTCTCACTGCCTCCGTTTTGTTTTGTTTTACATAGTACAGCTATGTTTAAGTGAACTCAAAGGTTAAACTTGAACTCTGGTTGATTGGATCTAAGTCTTATGCTGAGATGATATTTCCTTGCCAATCCAAAATATAACATCGATGCATTTCTAGAAACTCTATAGTTTGCTCCATTTAAAAAAACCCCAACATCGCCTTGATTTTTAGACTGCAAAACAGCATGAGATGTAGTGGATTCATATGGCCTCTAGCCAGTTTTTAGTGTGATATATTATAATTCTAGGTTCTATGCCTGTGGCTACAATTCCATTTTGGAAGGAGGTATTGGTTATACTGATGGACTAAGGATTAAGTCTCGATTTAAGTAAGTGTGAACCAAACCACACACTTTCTTTGCTTAGGGTATGGTCTGCTAAAAGACAAAAAACACGCCTTTGTCAATGTCACATGTCTGTTTATAAAAGCCATCTTGGACACAGAGAGAGATACAGGGCTATCAGAAGAGCACATTTGAGATCTCTGTCTGAAGTTGCAGAACCTGAGATCAGACACACCTGTGACTAGGACTCGGAGACTATGGGACAAAGAAAAGAAGTCAGGTGAAGACAAGGGACCAAGGAAAGGAAACAATGAGGGGGAACAGAAAGCAGCATGTGCAAGGTAATAAGTGGGACCCCTAGCCCACAGAGACCGAGGCCAAGGAAGCTCATGGCTCAGAGACTGGGGACCAGAGAGGTACTGGCTGAGGAGAGGTGTTGTTTTGGGTCAATGACTATGTCATTAAGGTTTGCTGATCCTGGCTGGAAGTAATCTGTTAATTTCCCTAATAAGCCCTCTTAATTGTGAGCATTGTCTATGAATTCTATGTAGCCATTGCAATAAGCCATGAAACCTCATATAGCAGTGGAATGCCATGGGAGGCATGGTTGGTGTCAGAACACGGTAAAGGAGGATGAAGAGTGAGGGCCTGTCTGACCTCTGCCTCATGGCAATACACATGGCCTCCCATACTATCTATTGCACATTAGTACACAGTTTCTCAAAGTTATTTTTTCAAATAATATCCATATGTAGGAAAGCACAGTTAAGTACTGTCAGTGTCTGCCTTAGTGAAAGATATTATACTAAATTTCATCCTGAGGCTATGTGTCTCATCATTAGGAGGATTTCAAGGATTTGAAACATTTGGCTTGGAGTTCTTAGCAATATTTGTTTCATAGCTCAAGATTTGCTCCATTTGAGTGAGTTTCTGAGGAAGAAAGGATTCTACAGGCTTGGAAATTATGTAGAAATTCCAAATGCCTTTAAAGATCAGTGCCACATTTTCTGTGAATCAATTCTATTCGTGTCTCTGAGAAAAATTATGTTTCATGAGTAAGCAAACAGTGTAAAAGTTAATACTCCTCTAATCCTTTCATTTAAGAGATCAAAATCAAGTTCATTTGAAGAGTCATAAAGATAAGCTCTATCGATTTGCTAAGCTGTCATCACACACAAGGAATTGGCATACCCAAAGAGGTTATGTGTCCCATAAAAGCAAGATATATTGTTTTATCCTCCCTTGAGAATCATAAAAGAGCGCTTATGGTATAGTGGGCCACCCACTGAGCTGCTAACTCAAGGCCAATGGTGCTGACCCACCCAGTTGCTCCACAGGAGAGAGATGCCATTGTCCTGTTCCTGGAACGATTCAAAGTCTCACAAACCCAAAGGGACAGCTCTACCCTCTCTGATAGGGCTGATAGGAGTTAGTGTAGATTCTATGGCAATGCATTTGGGGGTTTTGTGACTAAAGCAGCTTATTGATATTGCTTATAAGGAGCTTGGTGTCACTTCTTAGTAACCCTTGGTCTGCGAACTGCAAGGGGTCAAACCCACCAGCTGCTCCTTGGGAGAAAGATGAGGCTACCCGTTTCCATAACAATGTAAAGCCCAGACACTCTCTGCAGAGCTACCATGAACCTAAGTCACGTGGATGGTAGTAGGTTTGATGATTGTTCCTAATTTATGATAAATCACAAACATGAGCATTTAGCTATTACTGACATTCTTTCATCTTCTACAAATGTATCCTTCACTTAAGACTTTGAAAAGATGCCTTCAACATTTTCAGCGTCATTGCTAGGTGCTGTCAGTGGATGGCTGCCCCGAACTCCTCTGGGTGCACGCAAACGAGCCACAGCCTTCTCTTGCACCATCCTCACAGTTGTTAGGCTTGCGTCTATTGGTGCAGGCTCTGTGTCTATCCGTCTCATTAGGGTCTTCTTCGTTTTCGCTGATCCTCTAATTTACCAAGCATGACGTCCTTTTCCAGGGCCTGGTCTCACTGCTGATAACGTGTCCAAAATATACGGGACGAACTCATGCCACCGTCCTTGCCTCTAGGAGCATTCTGGCTGTACTTCTTCGAAGACAGATGGGAGTCTTCCTCTGGCAGTCCCCAGGACTTTCGATATTCTTCACCAGCACCATAATTCAAAGGCATTTGGATGTGCGGCTTCTTAAAGCTTGGTGTGTCCGAATGGACTGTAAGAGTCGCATGAATCAGCTATGGCTCAGCAAAAGGAACATGAGGTTTGTGAGCACTGAACTGAGACCATAAAAAGGACATTTTTCTTTTAAGTTCAAGTGCTTACCAAATGTATATTTTCCATCAAGTTATTTACCTCCTCTGAACCTTGGTTTCCACATATTACAAAGGAGACAATGAACCTGACTTCAGAATTCTTATTGTAAAGATTCAGCAAAAGAACCTATTCAAAACAATTAGTACAAGTTTCGCACACAGCAGAATCTCCTCCACAAGCTAGCACCCCTTTTGGGGAGTGGGGGGGATAAGGGGCAAGGTCACACATGTTGTTAATTGATGAAAACCTCTTCAATAATTAATATTCTGAAATAGATAGTCTCTGATCCATGATTCCGGAACTCTAATGCAAAGCCACCAGAGTGGGTCAGACTTCATTCAAAGAGCTCTAGGAACCAGAAGATGATGCTCCCGAGGCCCAAGACTGTTTTACATTCTACTGTGATCTCCTGGGAGCCATGGTGGCCTCGTGGGCATGTGTTGGGCTGCTAGCTGGAAGGTCAGCAATTTTAAAGCACCAGGCACTCCAGGGGCAAAAGGTGGGGCTTTCTACTCCCGGAAAGAGGCACAGTCTCAGGAACTCACTGGGGGCCTTTCGACCCTGTCTTAGGGTCACTACCCCTCGGCATCGCCTCAAGGGCAAGGAGTGGAGCAGGAGATGACCTCCCAGGACTCTGAAAATAGGACGGTGGGTGATGCTGCTCTGCTTTTCCTATGCTCCAGCTACTTCATGTCAACCAGGTTCCGGTCGCCTTAGTCAGCGACGCAGTAGATTAAACAGATGCACTAATGAGAAAAAGCAATCATGATAACGTGAGAGGACAACACTCCGGTGACTTCGGTCCTGCCAAACAGGATGTTCTTTCCAGGCCACCTCTTCCTCTCATTCAGCAGGATGACGAGCTGCAGGGCTTGCTGCTTGGCAGCTGATCATCCCAGAGGAACTTGGCATGTCAGTGAGGTAGAGGCATGCGTTGAGTCTGTTTTCCTTTTTTCCAGGGGCCTCAAGGGTGCTGGCAGAGACGATGCAACTTCTACCTACCTTTTTCTGTCATGGCACAGCATACAGCCCTTGAAAGAGGCAGCTATGCAGAGAGTTAAAACTTCTCTCTTTCTCTCTCTCTCTCTTTTTTTGAGTTAAAACTCCTTAAGTAGGAGCTGTTAGTATAAAGTTTCTGTTTAAAAGCTGCAACTGTTAAAAAAAAAACTTCAACAGATAGCATATGGGAAGAATTCACAAAGTACTGAAAGATCTAACAATTATTAATGAAGAGACAGTGGCACCCAAGAGTTTTAAGAAAGGTCACTCTTCAATATCCAGTCAGCATTTGATCGGACCCCCATCTTCAGTAACAGTTTTAAGAAGCATCAGGTTCTAAGCAGCAATGGCCAGGAAGAAACTTGGTGGTGGTGGTGGTGTTAGATGCTGTCAAGGGGAGTCGGTTTCAACCACGCAAGAAGGCCTCCTCCAGGGAACAGTGATCTAAAACCTGAAGGGGCTTGAGAGAGAATACATGTGCGGAAGTCATTATCAGCTAGGCATTAGTTCACTCAACAAGAATCATTTTAGTTCGGTGAAGCATCTGCAGTGAAAAGAGTGACGTGTGGGGCCCATATCCGAGGGAGCCAACAACCTTTGAGGTCCCAAGATGGAACAAGTAGTGAATGTGTTTGGCTGCTAACTGAAATTGGAGGTTCTAATCCCAATTAGAAGTAAGGAACACCAGGAAAGTTACTCCCAGAAAAGCAGTCATTTAAAAACCCTATGCAGCATACTGTGCTTCCCCGAAAGTAAGACACCCCCGGAAATAAGACCCACTCACAGTGTTGCCTCTTGCTGTAATATAAGGCATCCCCCAAAATAAGACCTCCCTGAAAATAAGGCCTCCCAAAGCTACCGTAACTCTGGACTCTGCACCATAGCGGCAGGCGCCCCTGTGCAGCTCACTGTTGGCCGCAGTGCAGTTGGAACAGACAGGAAGTGCGAGGTCTCTTTTAATAAAACAATAAACAATAAATGTGTACCATATTCTTCTTCGTGGAAAAATAAGACATCCCCTGAAAAAAAGACCTAGCGCATTTTGGGGAGCAAAAATTAATACAAGGCATTGTCTTATTTTCAGGGAAACAGGGAAGTTCTAGTTCCATAGTGAAGAACCGTCAGTGCTAAGCAATGCGGCAGACACCCAACAGGTCAAAGGATCTGTTGAATTAGCAATGGGAAAATCTCGGATCATTCTGGTGGAGCTGCAGCTTGAGAGAGATGGGAGTCATGTTGCAGGGAGTTGAGGAGTAGATGGGAAAGCTTCACATGGAGAAGCTAGTCCTTGGAGAAATAGGAAAACATAGGGGAAAAGAAAGATTCCGCTTATTAAAAGAAAATGGTGTTTCACTGAATGCATTCATAGGTTGAGGGGAACATGGATCCATTTTCTTTGTCATTAAGATATTGTTGGATCCATAAAACTTGAAAGTATTCTTACAATTTATTTAAAATTATAATTCTTTCCCCCACCAAATCGTTCATCTATATACCTAGCTACCTTCCATTTGAAGTGATTGTGCTTTTCCTGCCTTATTCAGCCAACATTCCTGCTGGCACCACTAATAAGCCAGGAATGCAAACAACATAATGGAGAAGGAAATAGGTGGGGGTAAGACAGGCCCTGACAAACGCTGACAGGATAGTCATGATATGTGGGGGTCTCGGCTGACCGATCAGACTCTGAGGAACTCCAATTGGGTTCGGCTCTTTCCAAACGTATCCAAGCTACAACCTCAGACACTAAACATTGTAGAACCCGAAAAACGCCATAGGGAGGAAAGCACAGGCTTGGTCCAGTTGAGAGGACGATATTGTCAACACAGAGGCCACAGTATCTGTCAGCGGTGCCATGCGAGCAATTCCTAATTACCTCATTTGCCAGCAAAAGATGACATCCAGTAATTACTGTCTGGCTATACCCCTTTTAGTGCCAGCCTATTCTGTGAACGCCCGGGTGTGGTGAAATCAGGGCATTCCAACAACGCCCCGGGTGTGCTGTAATGCCTTTGGCTCCTGGGCAGGAGCTCGCCCAGTTTCAGGTGTGGGACTCCCCGTGATTATAATCGTGGTGGCAATACCATTGCAAAAGCAACCTGCGCAGTAAAATGCATCCTTGCTGCTAATCTACTTCCTCGGGTTATTTCACATTTTGAATGACTATTTAAAAATATACCCTAAGGACTTTTCGCATTTGGGATACAAACCTTGAAGTAACATATCTTCTTTGGATATATTTTTATAAGCTACCTTCACTTCTTTTGGAGAAGAGACAGGATATCTAAAATGTTTTGCACGAGTGAAATTGATGCTGTCTCTTTTGGTATCACTAGTTTGATAGCTGGCGATGTTGACTGAAAGCCAAGGTAGATGAATGAAATATTGAACAACTATAACAGGTTTCAAAACTTTTTTTCTTTTTTTTGTAAATCATTTTATTGGGGGCTCATACAACTCTTATCACAATGCATATATACATCAATTGCGTCAGGCACTTTTGTACATTTGTTTCCCTCATCATTCTCAAAACATTTGCTTTCTACTTGAGCCCTTGGTATCAGCTCCTCATTTTTCCCTCCTTCCTTCCCCCCCTCTCTCATGAACTCTTGATAATTTATAAATTATTATTATTTTGTCATGTTTTACACTGTCCAATGTCTCCCTTCACCCACTTTTCTGTTGTCCACCCCCCAAGGAGGAGGTTATATGTAGATACTTGTAATCGGTTCTCCCTTTCCACCTCACCCTCCCTCCGCCCTCCTGGTATCGCCACTCTCACCACTGGTCCTGAAGGGATCATCTGTCCTGGATTCCCTGTGTTTCCAGTTCCTATCTACCAGTGCACATACATACTCTGGTCTAGCCAGATTTGTATGGTAGATTTGGGATCATGTTGGTGGGGAGGAAGCATTTAGGAACTAGAGGAAAGTTCTATGTTTCATCGTTACTACACTGCATCCTGACTGGCTCGTCTCCTCCCTGTGACCCTTCTGTAAGGGGATGTTCAGTTGCCTACAGATGGGCTTTGGGTGCCCACTCTGCACTCCCCCTCATTCCCAATGATATGATTTTTTGTTCTTTGATGCCTGATACCTGACCTCTTCAACACCTCATGAGCACACAGGCTAGTGTGCTACCTCCATGTGGGCTTTGTTTCTTTGCGGCTAGATGTCCGCTTGTTTACCTTCAAGCCTCGAAGACACCAGACGCTATATCTTTTGATAGCCGGCATCATCAGCTTTCTTCGCCACATTTGCTTATTGCTTATTTCCAAGTTCTTAGGTGCAGGGAAGGGGTATACTCTATATTGGAACTACTTAGTTAAAAACCACAATAAATAAAACTGAATTTCACAATAAGTGACAATAAATTTTTTCCTAGCTCATGAAAACTAACCCAAAAATAATAGCTGACTAACTGGAGATAATTTCATACAAAAACTATAGTTGTTTATTGACATAATAAAAAGCAGAAGCTCGAAATTCCTCCAATTCATTTATCCCTTGTCCAGAAAGTGACATAATATAACAAAAGATTTAAATCCAAAATCTATAGCACGTAAGCTTAACTTTTTAGTGTAATCTAGAATATTAAAAACAAACTATCTTTTCCATTACTGACATAGTAAGATTTTGAAAGTTAGACATTTTAAAAAATGTGTTTCCAGCACTGAATTATATGCTGGTACATAGTAGGTGCTAAAATAAAAACTTTTTTTCTAAATAGGAAATTGAGATGCTCTTAAAGGTCTTGAAAACAAAGAACTATTAGTTTTAGTTTTCTTTAAGAATATAAGATAAAAATTTTCTTGCTAGCTGCAGGGACAATGAATTATTTCAAGTGGCTTTCCAGCATGTCTGATTCTGCCAATCGCCCTTTCCCTGCTTAGGTCTGGTAAGAAGGTGGGTGAAGATGGGAGTAGGATTCACTCGTGAGTAATTTTGAACAGGATTCTTTGGGGTGGCAATTTGCTTCTTGTAAAATGAGAAGAAAAAAAAAGCCCCAAGCAAACAATAGGTGATAGTGGAAGAAACTAAGGTTCAAATTTGGGTCGAGTCCAAGATTAAAAAGCCTGTAGATTAAGAAATGAAAAAAAAAAAAGCCTTCTGAGAAGCAGGACGTGGGATCTCATTGCCAGTGAAACCCAAGAGTGGAGAGTGTTCTCTGGATCCGAGTTGTTCCTGCCTCAGTGAACCTCTCAGATCCAGAAGACAGCTGTAACTTCAGAGGAGTTGGGGCAGGACCAGGAGCCAGAGCACCAGAGCACGGGGCAGTGATGGCTTTCCCAAGTCAAGTGCTTCTGTGTGGAGGCTGACTTCCGGAGTAGGTGCCCCTGGGCACGTACCTCAGGCACTTGGGCCCATGGCATTTGAGTGGATCGCCTTTTGACTAGGGGGTGCAGCACAGTAGGATGCCCCTTTGGGCATTCACTAGCGAATCTGAAAGAATTTTGTAACACGCTCTGATAAACAACTTAACTCTGCACATTTCTCACGGGCACCCCTTAATCATGAACCGTGTCTGTGACTTCTTTGTAGCCATTGCAGAAGATATTAGAACACAGAGGAGTTAAAATAGAGAACAATAGGTCTTTCTTAAGTGCAAAGTGAAGAATACGCCTTCCACTGACTACCTAGAAAAGGAAGCTTTAAAGAAACCAAAATCCTGTTATTTCTAACATTGATTATAAGGACCTATAACTGTGCTTAATATCTTGCCTATTCGAATGCACCAATGTTTATAACTACATGCCCCCCCCCCAAAAAAAAAAGCCCTGTGGCACACACACACTGGGAGCTAGCCACCAAAGTTAGAAACTTGCCAAATCATTCTGACCAGTTCTTCGCCCGCTTTAATAAGTGTCCCCTTCCCTTCTCTTCAAACGAATACCATTAGCTAACCCTCAAGTTAATTCTGACTCTCAGTCACCCCATCTGTGTCCAAGCACAACTGGGCTGCAAACAGTGTTCATCCGATTGCTTTTCCAAACCACTTCATTGTTGTTAGTTGTGAAGTTGATTCTGACTCATAGTAGCCCATTCTTATGTCTTCATTAGTTCAATGACAAGGTTGCTGCTGCTGTTTTTAGGTGCCATCAAGTCGATTCCAGCTCATAGCAACAGGACAACAGAGTAAAACGCCGAGGGCCCGGCGCCTTCGTCATGACTGTGCTTTAGTTGGAGCTCCTGGTGGCAGCCAGTGTGTCAGTCCATGTTGTCCAGGGCCTTTCTCCTTTTCGCTGCCATGCTACTCTGCCAGACATGGTGTCCTTTCCCAGGGACTTGTCTCTCCTGACGACATGCCCACAGGACAAGAAAAGTCTCAGCCTCCTTGCCTCTAAGGAGTATGTTGGCTGTGCTTCTTCCAAGACAGATTGGTTTGTTCTTTTGGCAGTCCGTGGTTCTTTCACAATAGTCTTTGCCCATACCATAATTCAAATGCATCGATCCTTCTTCAGTCCTCTTTATTCCCTGTCCAACTTTCACACACATATGAGGCCATTGAAAATGCCATGGCTTGGGTCAGGAGCACCTTAGTCCTCAAAGCCACCTCCTTGCTTTCCGACACTTTAAATAGGTCTTGTGTGGCAGATTTGCCCCGCACAATTCATTGTTTGATCTTTGGCTGCTGCTTCAACTGTGAGTCTGAGCAAAAAGAAATCCTTGACAGCTTCCATCTTTTTCCCATTTATCAAAGACAATCTCTCTCTCCAAAGTCCTCCCATCCAAGCCAGAGACATAATAACTCTAGTCACAAGCTAGAGTTAGTAGAAGAGAGAAAATAATTGATTGAATATGTAGAAATCTTTGGTTGTTCTTGTTTCCTTCTTTGGTTGTTTTGGTTTGGTCTGGTTTGGTTTGGTTTGGTTTTTTAAGCACCCAGGGCAAAGTGAATAACATGCAACAGAGAGAGAAAACCCTGAGTTTTTTGTCCACACGATTGTTTCTAGAAATGTAAAATTTCATACTGGTGCCAAATCATATGATGCCTGACCAACGAGAAACCAACAAAGCATGACAGAGCCTATGGGACGAGGTGACAGTGAATGCCGGAAGGCCTATTGACGTCTATGTCTTTACTGAACACCAGCACAGACACGCACAATCTTAAAGGAGACCTTCTTTAAAAAGTCTATTCTTTGAGAGAATACCACTACCTTCTTCCATATTAGGAAGTGAAAGAAGCTGCTAGATTAAAACCCCAAACTGACAGTGGCTCCTCTCAGCCCTCCAATTACCTATACTTTGTGTAAAGCCGTTTGATATGAGAAAGCCTAGTGATACTTTGAGGAAATGGGCGACCTGCCACAATCTTGGGCTCATTGGAAACTCAGCGAAGTGGCACAAGCTCCTCATGTTTACAAAAGAGAAGATATGTTCTTGGTGCAGAAACACTGTTGGTGGAAAGGGCGCCTCCAAGGATGGGCACTAGCACATTTTGCTTTGGGCCTCTTGGCAGAACTGAACACGACTCACTTAATTCTGTTGGGGGTGGTGCCAGCGAGTGGGCATACTGACCCTATGATGAAACGTCACCCCCTCCGGCCCCCCGCCCTATCCACCCCTCACAAGTGTTCTTAGGTTGAGCACTGTGCTGAAGCCACCTTGCCCGTCCATTTAACGCAGGGTCTCCCAGCACATGAGAAGACGTCTCAGCGTCCTCACTTCTAAGGAACATGCTGGCGGCACTTCTTTCCAGACACACCTGTTGGTTCCTTTGGCAGTCCATGGTCCTTTCAATATTCTTTGCCAGCACCACAATTCAAATGCATTCTTCTTTTTTATTTTTATTTTTTGTCGTTCTTACTCAATGTCCAACTTTCTTTCATAAGAGGTGACTGAAAAAAAAAAGCCAAGGTGACCCATGGCTTGGGTCATGTGCACCTTGGTTATTTAATTATATCAGTCCTTGATTATCTCATCCCCTAAGTGGAAATATCTGGGTATGATCCTTCAGCCTAGAAATCCATTAGATAACCAGTGGTAAACTTGTCATGAAATATCTTTTCCCTTCAGCCAGTTTCTAAGAGACCTTACTTCTTCTTTCTGGGTGGGCCAGACTTCATTGAAAACTTCATAGCAGAGGGATCCCTTCAACCTTGAAGGCACCAGAGAATCTCACTTCCACACCTACCCACCCCATGAAGCTGTGACTCATTCTCCAAGGGTGCTATGGTTGCTTCCTCCTCCCGTAGGTCAATGCCACATGCAGAGTGCTGCTTTAGGGAGCTGACGCTTCCCTTGAACAATGGGAGTGCAAATAGTATAATTAGAGCATTCTTCCCGTCAGCCTGAAGCCCAGCAAATGAATCCACCCAGTCACGATGGCGCTACTGGCGATGATCCTGGTAAATCCAAGCTTTTGTAAAAAAGTGGAGTGGGTGGGGACAAAATGGAGAAGGGACAGAATTTGAGGAAAAGGCAAAGTTATCACGCTGTGAAAATCTTTGGAAGGAAAAAAATCTAGTTTCCCACCGTCATCAAGTTGATTTTGACTCATAATGTCCCGGAAGGACACGGCAGACCTGCCCAGAGAAGCATACAGCCATATACCTGGCTTCCTCGAAGAGGCTGGCGGCTTCCATCCACTAAGCTTCCGATGAGCAGCCTGTGTATTACACTCAAATGTATCAGCTTGATGGATTCAAATCTTGACATCTCCCTTAGTGTGCTCTTTGGTGGGTTGCTTAATGTCTTCATCACGGTTTCTTCTCTCCTTGTACCCTCCCCTCTGAGGTCTGAGGCTAGTAGCATAACCCATAGAGCTGTGAGCAATGCACCTATTAGATGGCACAGAAAATCACTGTTGTTTGGGGCCCTTAGTCCCATTCTGACTCAGAGCGACCCGTGTGAGAGAAGGGTGACCGTTTAAGGTTCATGGCGTGAGATCTTCCTTCAAAGAGCGCTGGGGGTCCCGTGGCTAAGGTCTCAGAGCCTAACCAACAGGCTGGCAGTACAAACTGGCTAACCTCTCCATGGGAGAAACATGAGGCAGGCAGTCTGCTTCCACAAGTATTGACAGCCTTGGAAACCACGGGGGCTGGTGTCCTTGGTCCTGTACGGTCCCTAGTAATCAGAATCGACTTCTCGGCAATAGGTGTGGGGTTTTTCAGCTTAATTTTTTAACTCAAGCAGATTGCCAAGTCTTTTCTACCAAAAAGCTCGTGGGCAGTTGGCTGCTTTTCGGGTAGTAGCCCAGTGTTTCACCAGGGCACTACCAAGACTCCTCCACACAAACCTGTAGTGGTACAGCAGTAACTAAATGTTGAGACGAAACCACTTCATGCCACATTTGTGGTACTGCGCTTAGTGAGCATACAGTAAGTCTTCCTTAGGTATTGTAGATGCGAGTATGCGTCGTAAGCATTTTATACAGGAGACCTAGGGGATTAAGAGACAGCTGTTTGTGCCACGGTCAGCAGTTCTAAGCCATCATCTGCTCCTCAGGAAAAAGATGAGGCTTTCTGCTATGGGTTTACCATGAACCAGGACCGACTTAGTGGGATCGAGTTTGAGAGCATTTTGTGACATTCCCTACCAAGTTATTTTATTCTCACCACCAAGGTGACCAAAAACAAAAAGCTCAGGTAGTAGTAGGGGCGGTGCAAAGGAAATACAAGAATGCACAAGGGAAAGATAAACTTTTAAATAACCAGAAGTAAATCATTAAGAAAAGTTTAATCCCCTCCCCTCCCAATCATCATGATCCCAATTCTACCTTGCCTTGCGGACCTGGTTATACCAGAGGATGTACAGCGGTGCAGTGGGGATCTGGAGGCACAGGGAATCTAGGACAGACGAACCCCTCAACACCAGCGGTGGGAGTGGCGACACCAGGAGGGAAGGGCATGTAGAAAGGGAGAACCGATCTCGGAGATTTATGTGTAACCTCCTCTCTGGGAGATGGGCAATGGGGAGGCGGGTGAGGGGAGACGCCGGGAAGTGTAAGATAAGATATAATAATTATTTATAAACTATCAAGGGACCAGGGGTGGGATCGGGGAGGGAGGGGGACAGGGGAAAAAAGGGAAACCGAGCTGATTCCAGGAACCCAAGTGGAAGGTGAATTATGAGAATGACAAGGGCAACGAATGTATAAGGGTGCTTTGCTCAACTGATGTATGTACAGACTGTGATAAGAGCCTTATGAGCCCCAATAAAAAGATTAACAAAAAAAAGAAAAGTTTAATCCATGGTCTCAACAAATCATGAAAATGGGAGGGCCTTTAATGAGTCGGAATTGACTCCATGGCAGAAAGTTTGGCTTTTGGGTTTTGGTTAAAGACCATACTTAGTTATTGCCTTCCTGCCCTCCCTGGTGGAGCAGGGGGTTAAGCGTTGGCCAGGCACCATGAACACGTCAGTGAGTTTCCAGCAGCCATTCTGCTGTCGCCCCAGCACAGGTGCGCGGGTTTGGGAAAGGTTAGTGACCAGCCCTACTCTTTGAAAGGTGCTCACAAGTCAGAGGGGCCTTAGTGTCAGTAGTCAGAGCCTTCTGCCAGATGCTGGCCTCTAGTTTGTGCTTCTCTAGAGATTAATGAGAGCCTGTGTCATTCATTTCCAATTCATACTTGCTAGGCAAAAACCCCACCCAGAACATTTTGGTATACCGTTTGCGGCCATATCTAAACAGCAGACTCCTCTGATTTCCTACACGGGCAGGAACCCCTTCAGCCAGGGCAACCTGGCTTGCCATCGCACGTGAGGCCCAGTGCTCGGCAGGAGAAGTGCTTCCAACGTCCCCAGAACCCACGGCTTCTCCACACAGCCTCTGCCGGCCCGCAGGTGGTCCCCCAGGAAGCTGCACTCGGACTCCACTGTCCTGTAGCTTGGAGTCTGGTAAGCAACCGGGAAGAAGAAAGGTTTCCAAGTGCTGAGGCCGCCTCTGCAGGTGGGGAAATGTAGCCCCCGGGCCTGGACCTTCCTCGGAGAAAAGATGCCCGTGTCATCCTGGATGGCATCGTCGCGGCCTGTGAACCGCGTGTCCGACAGCCCGGCTCTGCGCCCCTGGTCCGGGTGGCCCCCGCAACCCTGCAGGCCGCCTTCCAGTCACCAGGCCAAGCAGCCCTGGGAAACCACGGAAGTCACTACTGACAGGCTCTCTGATGCCAGAACTTTCCAGGGGGGGTGGCCTCGCATTTCTCTTTATCCTGCTCCCACCAGGGGATAATGTGGCAATTCTTTTGGTTACATTCTGAAGGCCCTGCTTGCTGCCATCGTCGCCTTTGGATCAGGCGCACCCGGCACACACTGAACTTTCTTCTCTGCCCCCCAGGGCCCGGTCACCCAACCGGTGTCTGCACAGTGGTGGAGCGCATGCAATTCCGGCGATTGAAGAATGCTACTGCCGAAGCCCTTTCTGTGCATGTTTCAGGGTTCCCTGGCTTTCGCAGGGTCCCACGGACTACCTGTGGCGGTTTTAAGCTCCCTGAAAATGCCACACTCACCAACCACCTGCCACCCTGCTCCACGTGCCCTCTCGGAAGCCAGACCTCTAATAGAAGGGAAGTTATTTTAACTCTTTGAATCACATACATCAATAAAAATAGCTGTGGGGGGAAAATGCCAGTATCTTACTTTAAGTATCATTATTTTTTAAAGTTTTCTTCCTAGCTATTTTTTTGGTTTTTGCTTTAGCCTTTAACTATTTTATGTTGCAATGCCAGGTGCGAGGCTTGATGGCCTTGTGAAATGAGAGTCCTTGTGGGCCTGGCTCTGATCTTCACCATCCCGCCCACTCAGTGGAGAAAAGCTTCACAGGGGCTACAGTTGCGCACACACACACACACACACACACACACACACACACACACCTCTAAATGTAGAAAAGAAGCCTGTTGATGTAGCCAGCTTCTCTGTTTCTTGGCTCTGTCTTTCTCTCTCAATTTGCTATAGAGACTTGGATGGCTGGAAGTAAGGTCTGCCGCTCTAATGTGCTAGAACTCCCACTTATTTCACTGTCCAATTAAAAGAGACTCTTAAATAAAGCAACATCCGTATCTATCACTGAGGGCATTAACCGAAAACAAAGCTCCAGGAACGGACAGAATGCCACCTGAAGTGTTTCAACAAGTTGATGAAGCACTGGACGCACTCAATTGCCTTCGCCAGGAAATTTGGGAAATAGTTACCAGGCCAACTGTTTGGAAGAGATCTATATTTGTAGACATTCCAACGGAAGGTGACCCAATAGAATGCTCAAATTACAGAACAAGATCATTAACATCACAAGCAAGTAAGATTCTGCCGAAGATCCTCCAACAGCAGTTGCAGAAGTGTATTGACAAGGAGCTGCTAGAGGTCCAGGTTGGTTTCAGAAAAGGTGGTGTAACAAGATACATTGTTGCTGATATCAGGTGGATCTTGGCTAAAAGCAGAGAGTTCCACAAAGATGTTAATCTGTGTTTTGTTGACGATGTTATCTTCGACTGTGTGGCTCATAACAAACTATAGATAGCCTTTACTGTTGTATTCTCTAACCATATTTTTTCATCTGTATGTTGAGCAATTCATCAGAGAAGCTAGATTATCTGAAGAAGAATACAGTATCAGGGTTCAAGGAAGGCGTATTATTAATCTGTGGTATTCAGAAGACACAACTGGACCAAAGGATAACATCATAATAAATGGACAAAAGATCGACATTGTCAAGGGTTTCACCTTGCTTGGATCAGAAATCAGTGCTCATGGAAGCACCAGTCATGACGTCAAATGAAGCCTTATATTGGGTCAATCTGCTGCACAAGGTGTCTTTAAAGTGTTGATACGCAAGGAGGTTACTTTGAGGACTATGATGTGCCTGAGTCAAGCCATCGCATTTTCAATTGCCTCATACCCATGTGAAAGTTGGACATTGAATAAGGAAGACCAGCAAATAGTCGATGCGTTAGTCGATGCGTTTGAATCATGGTGCTGGCAAAGAATATTGAAAGTATCATGGCCTGCCACAGAGCAAACATCTCAGATGATGTACCATCAGAATGCACCTTGGAAGCAAGGATGGCGAGACTTCATCTTAATTGCTTTGGACATGTTGTCAGGAGAGACAAGTCCCTGGAGAAGGACATCATGCTTGGTGAAGTGGAGGGGCAGCATAAAAGAGGAAGGCCTTCAACAAGATGGATTGACACAGTGGCTGCAACAGAGGGCGCTTAACAATAGTTTTAAGAATAGGGCAGGACCTCGTGGTGCTTCATTCTGTGGTATAGCGGGTTGCCATCAGTCAGAGCTAACTTGAAGGCATCTAATAACAAGAACAACTCATCCCTTTAGTATCAGAATCCCAAAGAAAAGTTTGCTTTATTGTCCTCTTGTTAGGTGAGGTGGAACTAGGGCCCTCCCATTTTCATTCCAGGTCATCGTCTATATAATTTTTTTGTGAGAGTTGCAAAATAGACCAAGACAGGGAGGTAATGTAAGAGGAAGGGAATAAAGCTACCTTCTTGTTACCCAATCAGCCCCTGCCCACCCACTGGAGGTCAGGAGAGTGCAGGGAAACAAAACTCACCCGCCTCAGGTCAAGGATGGGGGTGGCAGAGAGAGGCTCAGCCCAGCGGAGAAGTGTGTGCATTGACTGGGGAGCAGGCACTCTGTTGTAATCAGCGCTTGCTCAATTTGTTTACCTAGAAACTCACTCACGTACGCTGCCGCTCTTTGTTCTTCCGTGAAGAGAGAAGATCCAGCTGAGCGAATCTTTGTTTCTCATGAGCTCATCTGCTCCTGCAGCCCGTGCCGCACCTGCCCTGCTCATTCTGCCCACTGCTCAGGATGCTGCAATCCTTCCTAATGAAACCCATTGTGAGTTCCCAAACAAAGTTCCTTAGCGAAGAGAGAAGACCTGGATTGATAGGATCAATCCAGTTCATTAGCCCCTTTAATTTGGTTATTCTGGCTTCAGTTAAGCATCTATTAAGATGCAGGTGGCTAATATCTGGGGGGTAATTTGGAGGTATGTCCACGTTTTTTAAGAGAAGTGTGATGTTAATCAACTGCAGCTGGGACACTAGACCAATGTGACTGAGCTGAGGCAGGCTGAAGACAGTTGATACCAAGAGATGCAAGACGGCGGAAGCTGCACGAATGACAGGATGTGAATCCCTGGAGAATCCCTGAGAGTTTCCTGACCCCTAGCAGCAGCAACAGCTGGATGGTTTCAGAAACTCCCTCTGCTTCAGATGGAAAAAATCAAGACATGTTTGCTTCTATTATACTGCAAGTTAGGGACTGGCAGGCCTTGTTCTAAAGTAACATGAGTTCTCCTTTTTTCTTTTCTGAAGAGGCTTTGTTTCTCTCTGGTAGAATGTTCTTTTTGAGATATTTGATAAGAGAAGATATTTGTGACTACTTGGCTGGCACACAGTTTGAAGTCATAGCGCACACACTCCTCTCAGACTTCAGTAGGAGGAGTGGGTCTTCCAATCCATAGTTGTATTAAACTATATAATCTCCCACCCCCACCACAAGGCTTTTTTAAAGCCTGAGCCGAAATATTACAGCTTTCAATCGGTCTATTGTATTTCAGTTAGACAAAGAATTGAGTCAGCTGCTGTGGCATTTCAGCATTTTAATCCTGCTGCAAATTGCAGGATGTGCCATGAGAGTTTGCGCTAGTGTAGCAATTTAGCAAAGTAGGAGAAACATAATTGAAACAAATAAAATTTTTCTAGGACAAGAAGACCGGCCCTTCTTCATCTTATGGAAAACGCTTTGGGAAAAATGAAAGTGTGTCTCCTAAACTACATTGCATGGGGTGGGGTGGGGTGGGGGGAGGGGTCACTGACAAGGAAGAATACCAGATTTTACGGTTAGAATCCTCATTGCCTCCAACAATGGTTCTCGAAATGCAATCCCTGAAATAGCTGGAGCAGCATCACTCGGGAATGTGTTTTGAAGGGCACATTCTCAGGCCCCACTCCAGGGCTGGGACCCTGCAGGCTGTGTTTTAACAGCCTTGAGGTGACTGCTATAGACTACGTTTTGATAGATGTGGCATTCTCCTAGCTATCCTGCTGGCCTGCAAGTTTGCTTCCCACAAATTATTCTCTGTCCTGTCCCCAGATTGTCCCTTAAAAATAGTGATCTCATTCTACCACTCCTTCCTGAAAATTTTTTCACAATTTTTCACTACTGTCAGATCAAGGTGAAGGAGCCCCGGTGGCACAGAGATTACAAGATGGGCTGCTAACCATGAGGTCAGAAGTTTGAAACCACCAGCTGCTCCCAGGTAGAATCTTTACTCTGACAAAGATTGAGCCTTGGAGATCCACGTGGGCAATTCTACTCTGTCCTATAGGCTCACTATGGGACAGAATCCACTTGACAGCAATGGGTTCGGGTTTTTCTTGTTTGTGTGGTAAGATTAGCAT
Source organism: Tenrec ecaudatus (assembly GCF_050624435.1). Taxonomy (NCBI): domain Eukaryota; kingdom Metazoa; phylum Chordata; class Mammalia; order Afrosoricida; family Tenrecidae; genus Tenrec; species Tenrec ecaudatus. The sequence continues at coordinate 56,632,592 of NC_134542.1, forward strand.
ATAGATGGGATTCATTCACCACCTAATTCTTGATTAGCTCTAGAGCTAATCTCTCCCACTTCTCTTTCTCTTCCCCTCCTGCCCAATCACTCAGCTACCATAACACGTGCACCCACATGTGCACCCACGCATGCCTGTGTTCACAATCTGCACACCCACAAAGCTCCACTCATGCTGAGCTCCTTGCAGTAAACCGTGGTCTCTTTCTCATTCGGGGATTTTTTGCACTCGGTTCCCTCTTTCTTGATGTTCTCCTTCCCACCCTCCGTCTCCCCCTCCTTTATTTACACAAACTGCCCTTCCAGTACTCATGTCGCCCCGACTCCTCTCTCAGGCAGCTTTCTCCAGACATCCCCATCGATGCCTGGCGCGTTTCGTTTTCTCTTCAGTGCCCCAGCACACCCTGTGCTCTTCATTTCAGCCGCCATCCGGAATTACAGCTATGCCCTTCTCTTCCTTACTGAGCTATGCCTTCCTGTATCTCTTCCAGCCCTGATATTCCAACATCTAGCAACTGGCTTGGTGCATGATCATGTAAGAAATCTCTGGTGAAAGAATGCATGACTACTTTAGTATTAAAGATGAACAGCTGAACAGATTTGAGTCCGGAGAGGTAACGTGTTCTGGCAAACCTACTCAGATATAATTAACTCCCCGGTTTCCTTGCTGCCCAATCTAGTGACTTGCCACGAAAGCCCACCGCTTTTCAGGTCCAACAAAACACTGCAACGCCTCAGCGCCAGTTCTGCTCTAGAGAGGGAGCTGGGACTGGGCAGGCCTTTGGGTTTGAGTTCTGAAAGTTCCCTAAGGTAGTTCTGATTTGGATAATATATTCTAGAAAAAGTGTCGCTCCTTGTCAGGACAGAGCCACCCAATCATTAGCATGTTATTCACTCATTGCTTAGCACACATGGACCATCCGTTGGCTCCAAAATACGGGCTTCCTCAAATCTTGGTTAGATACGCTATTGAAAGTTTTAATAAGGTGACTAAATGGCTTCTGGCATGGGGAGTTCATCCCTTATAATGAGTGGGTAAGAGTATGGTCTCAGGGTTGAATTGATGATTCAAATCTCACCCACACCTGATGCCATGACAGGTAAGCTATGCATTAGCAGACAATCTCAAGCAATGCTTCCTACCTGATAGCAGTAATGTGGGGGAATTGGAAGTAGGCAATATATCAAAACCACGCAACATGCTGGCATACAGAAAACCCTTCATAAAGATAAGCAATAATTGAGCAAGTTAGCCACTGATTTCAGCGGAAGTCAAACCTAAAACCAAACCCACTGCTATTAAGTCGATTTCGACTCATAGTGACCCTATAAGGCAGGGTAGAACTGCCTCTGTGGATCTCTAACTATAAATCTTTATGGGAGTAAAAAGCCCCAACTTTCTTCCAGGGAGAAAGGGGCTGATGGTTTTGAACTGCTAACCTTGAGGTTAGCGGCCCCATGAGTAACCACTATGCCACCAGGGCTGCATTTAAAGCAAAGGCATGGTCTACTTGAGGTTAAATTTGATGATAAAGGAATGGTTTCTTTTGTGCTTTCTTTTTAAGCCTCCTATATGCTTCATTGTTATTTCTTTATTTAAAATACTCCACATTATCATGCAATTTAATGATTCAATCATATTAAAAATTCCAGAACATTTTCTTCTCGTACTCATTGTTTCACAACACTGAGTTAGCTGTGACACTAGCCAGTTACTGTTGCCTGAGAATTACCTAACCTGGATTTCATATGCAAGAAAACATACAATACAAAACACAAACATATAAAATCATACAAAGCAGACGAATGAAAATCAACAACATGAATAGGCAAAACATAAAACCTCAAATAGAAAGAGGAAGTCGAAAACATTAAACACTAAACTAACTTTAAAATGGTAAAAAGGGGGATCAAATGATAGGGTATTACTTTTTTATTAATAAATCATTGTATTGGGAATCTTACAGCTCCTATAACAATCCATACATCAATTGTATCAAGCACATTTGTACATATGTTGCCATCATCATTCTCAAAGCATTTGCTTTCTACTTGAGCTAGCTCCTCGTTTTTCCCCTCCCTCCTCCACACACCCTCCTGGACCCCGGATAAATTATAAATTATGTTCATATCTTACACCATCCACGGTTTCCCTTCATCCCCCTGGCCTGGGGGTGGGGGGAGTGCTATATGGCAATCATTTAAATCAGTTCCCTGCTTCTCCCCCCACCTTCCCCCTACATTCATGATATGGCTGTTCCCATTACTGTTCCTGAGGGGTTTATCTGTCCTGGATTCCGTGTGTCTAGAGCTCTTATCTGTACCAGTGTACATATTCCAGGCTAGCCATATTTGTAAGATAGAACTGGGCTCATGACAGTGGCAGGGGGGAGGAAGCATTAAAGAACTAGAGGAATGTTGTGTGTTCCATCAGTGCTATGCCATGCCCTGACTGACCCATTCCTTCCTTGTGGCTTTTCAGTGAGGGAATGTCCAATTGTCTGTAGATGGGCTTTGGGTCTCCTCTTCAACCCTTATTGTTTCCCTCAATATTTGTTTGTTTTGGGTCTTCTGATACCTGATTCCGTCGACACCTCATGATCACACAGGCAGGTGTGCTTCTCCCATGTGGGCTTGTTGTTTCTCTGCTAGATGGCTGCTTGTTTAACTTCAAGCCTTTGAGACCCCGAACGCTATATCTTTGAATAGCCGGACACCATCAGCTTTCTTTACCACATTTGCTTATGCGCTCATTTTGACTTCAGCAATCCTGACACCAGGTTATTAGAACAGCGTGTTTTTATTTTGAGGGAGTACTTGAGTGGAGACCCAATGCCCATCTGCTACCTTAATATTTAACATTTAAATATACATACATAGACTTCAATCCCCGTTAATATATTTACATATGTGCTTGCCTATATTTGTACCTCTATAAATATCTTTTGCCTCCTAGTTCTTTCCTCTGCTTCTTTATACTTTCCTCCTGTCCCACTATCACGTTCACTCTTCATTCGGCTTTCAGTGCTTTCTCTAGGCTATATTGCACTTGATCACCCCCCCTACTAGGCATTCTAAATCCTCCTCTCCATCGATTTCAGCTCTCTTATTATTCCCTGGTCCCTGGGTTTGTTAGGAGCCCCCTCCCTTTCTCCTACCTCCTCCTCTCCCATGCCTACCCCACCCACACCCCCTGAGCTGTTGGCCCCATTATTTTCTCCTTGGGATTGGTTATACTGCCTCTATGGAGAGACACGAGAAAAAATAAGGAAAAGTAAAAAGCCTATAAATAGTTCCAGGTCTGTCTGCTGACCCTTCTAATTGCTTTCCAATCGGATCTGGTGAAGTGCCCCACCCTGCCCACTGATTCCCAAGTCTATTGTCGGGATTCCTCGGGACCTCATTGCTTTCCTCCCCTTGCTGCTTCATTGGGCTCCCTTTGCATTTCTCTCTGGCCTGGAGGAGTCACGACAGCACAATACCCACACTGTCTCTAGTGGTATCCCTCTTAGTGCTGAGGAGGGTCAGTGAGGGGGGCCGTGCCCCTTGCATTGCTGCTCTAAGCAGGAATGCCACCCTCAAGGCTTGGTGATCCAGGATGCTGTTCTCTCTGTCTGTCTGTCTGTCTGTCTCTGTCTCTCCCTCCCTCCCTCTTAGTTTTCTACTGGGGAGGGAGTTGGCTTAGCTAGGACTGGGGCCAGCCCACAGACCTCTCTGTTAGTGTGCTGCTTCATGCCGGTGTGCTGCCCTCGAGGCTTGGTGCCCTAGGTTGAGGTCTGCCCCTTTCTCACTTTCCTTTGAATGCATGAACAATACCCTCCCCCTGTGTGGGTTAGTGCCCTGTCCCCCCACTGCCCATGTCCTGATAGGGTATTATATGTTAGCCTCGCTACATCTACCATAATAAACTTCACAAAGGGCACGGTTTCTTGTATCTATTATTTTTTAAATGTTGTTTAATATGGCAATGGAGATTAAAGAAAACAACAGCTCACTGTCATTGTGTCCATGCCAACAACTCCTGGTGGCCCTGTAGGACAGGATGGAACTACCCTCTGTGAGTGTCCAAGACTACAACTCTTCACAGGAGTAGACAGCCCCAGCCTTCTCCCTCAGAGCAGCTGGTAGTTTGGAACTGCTGACCTTGCAGTTATGCCCAAGGCATAACCACTGTGGTACTCGGGCTCCTTGACGCCACTGAGATACCCTGATAAAATTCAGACCCCCAAAGTTCAGCATTAACATAATGACACATTGATCTATCTACGCAATTGCCAATGGCAAAATATTTGGTCATTAAAAAAAAATATCCTTCCTTCCACCCGCCCCCCCCCACCCGCCCCGAACTCGCAAAGACCAAGCACATTATCAGCACCGTGGAATTGAAACAGCCGAGATTTCTTCAGTGTGTGAGTGCTCAGCACATGCTGGAGAGTGAGCAGATGGGACAGACATTTCCAACTGTGATCCAGCCTCACCCTGCTTCTTGAGAGTGTGGTCTGCGTTTCATCTTACTCTCCACCCTTTGGAACAATCCGAACATTAAGTCTCTCTGGCTTTCAATGGGAGCATTATGTCCAGCAGAGCTTCATGAAGTATAGAGTAAGAAAAGAGCCAGTCTTCCCCTGAAGAATGGAGTTGCATTTTCAATTGTCCTTAGATGATTTCATTAGCAACATCGTAAAAAGAGAAGGGATTCAATTGACTCGTCCAGAAAGCATGGAGTCCAAATGGCCCCTTTATACAGGGGCCCTTGTTAGAGATGCCACTGTGGGTTTTATCTTTGTCCACAACTTCTACAAAGATAGTGCAGTCGCTGCTCAGAATGGATCAGATTCTCTGCTGGCTTTATTAAGCTGTTATCTGACAGCAGAGACATAGTCACTGAGTAATTAAAAAAAAGAATATAAGCTTCTTTCTAAAAACATCCTGATGGCCACTTCGATGTCACCATTTTCAAGTCTTTAGTGACTGTCTCCTTCTCATGTTGCCCCTTCTATTTTCCTCCCATGGCAACCGCTCTCAGCAATGAGGCCTGGACCGCCTTTTGAAGAAGCGAAGGGACCGGCGGTTGGAGCTAAGTCCACCGATGAACCTGGTTCAGGGTTCTGTTGAGCCTGAGAGGGGCTGACAAAGGGTGGCTGCCCCAGTTCTTGGGGTGGGGGGAGCAGGGGCCTTCTGGGAGGATGGCTTTTAAACAAAAATATGAACTGAGAGCCGAAATGAGCGGAGTCTCTGAAATAACAAAGCAGATCACCGTGAGGGAAAAGCAGCCGTGTTCCTTCTGTCCTGGAATTTTGGGGGTTAATGAGTCTTCCTTGGTGCCTAGAGGGGAGAGGCTTCCTAAAACGAAAAGAAACAAAATATGCTAAACTTATGCAGCAATTTCTCCCCGCAGGGCTTTAAAGAGCAGAAATAAACATCATTTAAGAAGGGATTGGATATGCTATGGCCAGCAGAGCTCATTAAAGGAGCCTTCTCTGACTGCCCCAATTCTGTTCTCAGGGTCGCGTTCTAAATTCCCCTCTCTTCAGAGCCACGGTGTCGGCTCTGGGAATACGTACAGGGGGCTCTGTAATTCCCCTTCATGCGTCTCTTTAGAAACGTAGCACCTGATGAGTCTGGAGTTATTGGGAGTGAATAATGTGACTTAAAATGGCTTCCAGGACGGACAGACAATCTCAGCTGAGGGGCTTGACCTCAGCCACGGTCAGCACTACTTTGAAGATGTCAGTCTGCCTTCCCGATGGCCAGGGAACTGCATGCTTCACCTTCTGCCTTGCAAAGACATGCCAACGTGCTGCCTGGCCTCAGCCTGTCACACGACCTCTATATTCTGAAACCCAGAGTGACAGCAAAATGACAGCATACACCAAGGTAGCATAGCCAAGGCACGCCCTTCCCCCCTCCCCCATCTGTCAGGAAGCGTGACAGTTGTTTCATGGTTGTAATACCCACAGGTAAATATTTCTTCACATGTCGCCTGTTCTGACTTTGTTCTATGTGCGCATGTGTTCAGACCCCTAGGACAAAGAAAAGATCTCACAGGGCTGGCTATTTCTTCATTGACACTTGGTTCATTTATTTATTTCCTGTTCACTTTTAAAACTCGAACTTCTTATGTGAAGGTTGAAAGCAAAAACCCAAGGGCCAGTATTTAGGAAGTTCAAGGACGTGCCGATCTTCTGTTTCTTTTTCCTGCTCAGTTAAACCAGACCAACATGATCTTGGCTGGATTACTACCGTTGGTTGCTTTTTTAAATGACGCATATGTTTATTAGACTTCAGAAGTTTCCGTGTATCAATCATATCCCCCTGCCCCTTGTGAAATGATCGGATCTGACATGTATTTTAAAACCACAACTGCGTTATATGGGTTTCTAGTTTCTGCGCCCAGAATGCATTGACTCCAGTTTTTCTCGAGGCTTGATTGTCAGTGCGGAATCAACAGACCATCAGAAACATTTGCAGCTCCTTCCCACACCTGACATGAAATGGTCATGGCAAAGCATTTTGTGTTGGGAGGATTTATTTCGTGGCTTTTCTCCAAAGAGTTAAGATACATCATGTGTGTGTTTATTTGAAAGAGGCAAAACTATGAGCTCAATAGATCCTTCTTATCTTATGGGAGTTATGGAGTTAGATGCGAGTTCCTTTTCCCTTATACGTATTTAAAGAGGCGACTGAAAAGTCCTTTGTGCAAAGAATCACAGAAGATTACAAAATGTAACAAGGAAAACTGAGATACATAACTTGAGTCCAGAAAGAAAAAGGTGGGGGGGGGGGTTATCTTCTCTTTCAGGGAAAAGCAACCTCTTCGAGTGAAGCATGAACCACCACGCCACAGTCAGCAGATTAGGACCGTATCTAGCAAGGAGGTGAAGCAAGATAACAGGCTGTGGGTGACAACAGCCCACTTCTGCCTCCATGCAGCCCTGCCTGGAAAGCCCGCCCCAAACAGCACGGCCATCGACGACAAAGCAAAGCTCGCTAAGGCTGCACAGGCTAGCCATCTCTCTGGAAGCAGATTCTCCTGGAGAGCAGGTGCTGGGCTCGAAAGGCTGACACCGTGGCTCTGAAGAGAGGGGAATTTATAACTTGACCCTGAGAACAGAATTGGGGCAGTCAGAGAAGGCTCCTTTAATGAGCTCTGCTGGCCATAGCATATTAGCCAAAGGAGTGACACACCACACCACCAGGGCTCCAAAAGGTGCTAGACGGTTGTGTAAATCCACCCAAGGCACCTTGGGGTTTCTGAGAATCCTATCCATTGAGGATACAGCTTTCAATCAAACACAGCATTTGAGTTCGGGGTCATGCACATAGCCCAAGGATCCCTGGTGGTGCGGAGGTTAAAGGGGTCAGCTGCTAACCCAAAGGTGCAAACCCACCAGCAGCTCCGTGGGAGAGAGACGTGGTGGGCTGCTTCCCAGGGACTGACACTGCACACCCGTGGGGCAGTTCTCCATTCGCTAATAGGCTTGCGTGAGCCCGAGTCCATTGGGTGGCTGAGTTTGTCTATCGTGGTTTGCACACATCATGGTCAGTACTTTACAGTAACAGTAGAGAGGGAAAGAGTTATTTTAAAGAGAGTTGTAATTTTAGTAGAAATTACAAAAAGGTGACTGCAGCCTAAATTGTGCATTTAAGCATTTGTTTTCCAAAGCCTCGGTCGGTATACCCTGGGACCAGGAAAAAAAAACCCTCTCCCCAGAATATACGATGAGGTTAACAGATTGCACAATTATTTACCAACCCCCTAGCAGCCAACTTCCTAAAGTGCTCATAAGGCTTCAGGGTAAAGCTGATGGGAGATGAATACCATTTTAGTAACAACACAACAAAGCCAAGATAGCAACTTGTCTAAAGTTGTGTGCACAACCCATCCTGGAAGTTGTTGTCTCTCTTCTGAATCTTCTTCCCAACTTGCTGCCATAACTCATAGCAATCCTTTAAGACAGAGTACGGTTTTCCCACAGGGTTTCCAAGGCTGTGAATCTTTGCCGAAGCAGACTGCCCCAGCCTTCTATGGCAAGGCTGGTGGGTTGAATGGGCCAGGGCTGAATCATTGAGTTCGCAGGACTCCTCTCACAGGCGATTCAAGTCCTTATTTCACTTGCCTTCTAGGTTAACTCCCCAGTAATGGCTCCTCATCTGTTTCTTGACACGTGAGGTTCTGGTCTGCGGATGGCACGCTCGCTGCTTCAGAAGGGTGTTTCCAGCGTGAATGCTCTCCTAAGGAGCCGTGGAATGCGTTTCCAAGTCAGGGTGGGGTGGGGCAATCAATCTATTAGTCTTATTTCTAAGAGGACAACTGGTGATTCTGATAAATTAGACACAAAACTAAAACTAGTCTAAATCAAACACAAACAAAGTTGGATAAACTGGTATCTGCTGATTATTACTAAGGTCTGTGAGAGAGCACCGGACTTAATGCTTTCTCTTTTCCACCAACACATTTTAGTGGGAAGTTGGGGCGATGCAGTCTTAAAGAAACATCTCATAGACTGGGGATCACAGGCCGTCTGCAGCAGGCAATGAAGGGGGGTTGTCAGGCCATGTGCGGTCTGGCAGAATCCCTGCATCAGTGTTGTGTCTTCCCTCTTCACTCACAGGCAACCTTGGTGGTACATGAGGCACGCGCTGGACTTCGAATGGCAAGATGGACAGTTCAAACCCTGCCGCCACGCCACAGTCCCAGAAGTCCTGTGCGTTAGAACCTGTTGCCTGGCAGTGGGGTTTTGTTTTCATTACCCACAATTAGAGCTGTTTTCTAATATTTTTTAAACCAGGAAAACCTAAGAGTCATGGGGATGTCTCTGAGCCAAAATTAGCTAATGATAGAAAGTAATTAGTTTTTCAAGGAAGTGGAGCCTAAAGGTACCTCTAAAGTTTCCTAGAATTCTGGTCCTCCGGCCAGTTTCTAAGGAGCATGGTTGGCACAGTGATTTCGGCTTTTATCTGCTAATTGCAAGGCCAGTGGTTCCAACCCCCTGACTCTACCTCGTGAGAAAGATGAAGCTATCTGCTCTTACAGAGAGTTCTAGTCACCAGCACCCCTGTTCAGGGTCGCTATGAGTCAGTCAACTCGCTAAAAGTGGGTTTGGATTTGGATTGGTTTCTGAAAATAACCTTGCTGCAAGGTTTATGCCCATCTTCACCTGACAAAGTTACACACAAATCAAATGCATTCAACGGCCTCAGAAGCAGCTACCCCCTACTGCTTCCTTCCCATCACACAAACAGCTGGCTTTGAAACTCGGTGGCCTGCCAAGTTTGAGAACAATCCGTTCTCAGATAATTTTATCTGATGTAGCACATCATTAAATAGAATGCACTCAGTCATGTATCCATTCTTGAATTAATTCCACCCCAAACCCCACCTCCAAAGGAAAATAAAGTTGCAGAACAGAGCTGAAAAGAAGGATCATTGAGATTCCCTTTACCTCTTATACAGCAAGGTCCTCGAGACTGTGCAAGTTCTCTGAACAAAATGGGTCTCGATCCTGTATGGTTTCTCACAATGCTTCTATTGAGAACCTAAGATGTAAACCACCAAAGCTAATGTGGGGCTGATGTCATCGTCGACATGACTCCATCAAAGCGCCGCTCCCCGGAGTCCAGAGAACACGAAGCTGCAGCTCCCTCATGGAAGAAGGCAGGCAAAGCAACCGAGACCTTTGTTTCGCTGCTCACCAGGCCGGTCTTCTAAGACCCCTGGGATGGGCTCAGACTGCCAGTCTTTTCGCTTAGCCAAGTGCCTAATTCTTGACACCACCCAGAACTTCATAAACTATACCAGCACTTTGAAAAGACAAGCAATGCCATGTCTCCGTCCTTTGGGGAAGGGAGTGTTGGTTTCACATAGGGCAAAATGCTAGGGCGGGAAACTTGAAATTCTAGCATGTGACTTAGAAGAAAGTCGTCATTATATCATATTCATTCTGCAGTACGTACAATTACAATTGGGGACACGTTCATCCCCCTCATCAATCAGGTATAAGACAGTGCTACTAGCACACAAGAGTTTTTGGTTTTGTTGTTAATCAAGGATCCCATATATCCTGCCTAAGGCAGGTTTCAGTGTCTTAGTCAGGTAGGGAATTTCCAGAAGCATAGATATCTTTGAAGACAAGAAAATAGTCTTATCATAACTCTTAAATTTTTTAACATGCAGTATGACAATCTATGGTAATTTGGCCAGATTTTAGCATGTTGTGCTAAAAAATCTAGAAGGAGTGGCAACATCAGAGATGCCATGGAGACCAGCACTGAAAAAAGGCAGCTCCCAAGATTGCCAAGTCCTGAGGGGCCAGCCTCCAAGACCCCTTAGCTCTGGTTGTCAGAGACATAGAGATGAATTAACAGTATGGAGGTGAGCGTTGACTAAAATGGAAATCACAGTGAAATTGCAAATGGGAAGCTCCCTTAAGAAATGGCTTTCTGAAGCCAGCAAGTTTAAAGTCTTGGTGAACCACGAGTGTCAGAGAGTCGAGTGAAATAAGAAGAGGTCCGGAGGCCACTGCAGACAAAGAGGAGCAGTGTGCACAAGAGCGGAGAAGCAGAAGCAGAAGAGAACACTGGGCCTTTGAAGGACACGAAAGCAGAGCAGGATTGCAGGAGCATAGGAGAGCAGAGTGGTAAAGGGGAGTCAGGAAATGTAGGTGGAAGATAGTCCACAAAGCCTTGTTTTCCCCATATGCTTGTGTACTTATGTACACTTGCTTGACCTTGAAAGAATGGAATATCTGTAAAAAGCCGATTTTCTTTTGGCAGACCACTCAACCCACCACTTGTCAGTCAGTTTGTCATCCTCTGGTGGCTTGTGTGTTGCTGTGATGCTGGAAGTCATGTCCTTGGTATTTCACCTGCCAGCAGAGAGCATGTTTCAGTGGAGCTTCCAGACTCAGAACAGACTATGAAGAAGGAATTCCCCGTTCACTTCAGAGGAAGTAGCCACTGAAAATCTTATTCATGGCTTTGAAGCATCGCCAGGTACTGAAGACCTAGTGAATGGAAGCAGAACATTGTCAGGCAGCGGGCCCCTCGGGACAGAAGGTGCTCACACTGCGACTGAGGAGGCATTGAATTTATTCATTGTGACATGGATGGAGTCACCTATGGGAGCAAAGCCTTCCGGGTCTTCATTTGCAGATGGAGCAAGACTCAAACTGAGAGATGGAGGTCAAAGGAGACTAGAAACTTGCTCTTCATCATAGAGTATCTAAGACAAGCAGAAGAGACGATGAAGTCAAAGTGTGGAACAGAAAATTTCAACAATTCGCTCAAGAGGACAAAGTAAAATATTATAATGAAATATGCAAACACTTAGATTTAGAACCAAAAAGGCAGAACATGTTCATTAAACTGAATGTACACAAGAAAAATTCAAGACTCGAGTTTCAATATGGAAAGATTCTATGAGGAAAATTTTGAATGATGCAAGAAACATCAAAAGATGAAGAAGTGACACAGAGTCACTGTCCCCAAAAGAACTACTTGGGCTTCCACCATTTCAGGAGGTAGTGAATGAGCAAGAGCCAACGGTGCTGAAGGAAGAAGTTCAAGCTGCACTGAAGGCCTCAGCCCACAGCAAGACTCCCTCCGTTGGTAGAATAACAATGGAAATGCTTCAACAGATTGATGAGACCCTGAAAGCCCTCACTGGTCTGAGCCAGACCATTTGGAAGACAGCTACTTGACCAACTGACTGTCAGAGATCCATAGTTGTACCCAATTCAAAGAAAGATGACCCAACAAAGTTATTCCAATTATAGAACAATATCATTAATATCACATGCAATTAAATCTTGCTGAAGATCATCCAACAGCAGTTGTAGCAGCATGCTGACAAGGAGCCACCAGAGGGTCAGCCCAGATTCAGAAGAATACATGGAACAAAAGATATCATTGTTAATGTCAAAGGGATCTTGGCTGAAATCAGAGAAAATCTGAACAATATTTACCTGTGTTTTATTGACTATGCCCGGGCACCCAACTGTGTGGACTATAACAAATTATGTGTTGTCTTGAGAGGACTGGGGACCCAAAACACTTCGTTGTGCTCACATGGAACTGGTATATGGATCATGGGCAGTTGGGTGACTAGAACGAGGGCGTACCACATGGTTTTCAATCAGGGAAGGTGGGTGTCAAGGCTGAGTCCTCTCACCATAACTGTCCAATCTATATTGTGAGCAATTCAACCGAGAAGCTGGCTTACGTGAAGAAGAACGCAGCATCAGGATTGGAGGAAGACTTATTAACAAACTTCTATATGCAGATGACACAAACTTGCTGCTGAAAATGGGGAACACTTGAAGCACTTGCTGATGAACAAGAATGAAACCTTCAGCATGAAACCTTCATTCCTTTCAAAGAATGAAACCTTCAGTATGGATTACAACTCAATGTATAGAAGATCAAAATCCTGATAACTGGACCAAGAGGTAATACGATAATTGGAGGAGAAAAATGAAGTTGTCCAGGTACTTTGCTTTGCTTGAATCCACTATCAGTGCTCACAGAAGCAGCATTCAAGAGATCAAACAACACATTGCATTGGGTATATCTGCTGCATAAGGACCTCATTAAAGTGTTGAAAAGCAGGGAGGTTACTGTGAGGACTAATGTGGACCTGACCCCAGCCATGTTATTTTCAATGGCCTCATGCACATAAAAAGTAGACACTGAAGAATTGAGACACTTGAATTTTGGTGCTGGTTAAGAATATTGAAAGCTTTATACAATTGATGTATGTATATGTATGGATTGTGATAAGAGTTGTATGAGCCCCTAATAAAATGTAAAAAAAATAAACATTTTAGACTTTGAAAAAAAAAAGAACATTGAAAGCATGGACTACCAACCATAAGAACAGATAAATCTGTCTTGGAAGAAGGATAGCCAGAACACTTCTTAGAAGCAATAACGGCTAGACTTCGTTTCAGGTACATTGGACATGTCAGGAGAGACCAGTCCCCGAAGAAGGACATCATGCTTGGTAGAGAGAAGCCCTCAACAAGAAAGTTGGTACAGTAGCTGCATCAGGGGACTCAGACCTGGGAACAATTGGGACAACAGCACGGTATTGGGAAGTGCTTCAGTCTGTTATTCATCAGATCACCGTGGGTCAAAACCGCCGTAATGGCACCTCAAACCGTGAACATTCCATTCCACAGTTTACTTCTTTTAACACCACAAATGAGCAAACTTATAGAACTGTGCACACATTTTAATACAAATCTAATCATCTTTCCAAAACACATTACTTAAAGAATATTTTTATAGATAAAGCTTTAATTACAACTGATTCTGTGAGCAGGTATGATGGAGGATGTTTTAGAAATGACACTAAAATCACTAGTATAGAGTCGATTCCACGTCAATGGTCCTATAACACAGTATAACTGCACTATAGGCTTTCACAGACTGTGCATCTTTCTGTTACCAGTGACTCCTTTTTCTCCCTTAGAGCAGCTGCTGGGTTGGAACTGCCACCCTTCTGATAAGCAGCCCAATATGTCACTCACTACATCACCAGGGCTCCTAGCAAGGACCCTGCTTCCTCACTGCCATCTAGCTGATTCTGATTCCTAATTTGAATTGTTAGTTTGTTCTCTCCTTAGGTGTTGCCATTTCCTTCCTACACGAATGGGTGGAACTGCCACTGTGGGTTTCCGAAACTGTAAGTCTACTTCTGATCTTGAGGTCAGCAGGCCAATGCATGACCACTATGCCCCAGGGCTCCCTGGACCCTACTAACCTCTCAGCATTCCCGAAACTGACATGAGAGGTTTACTCTTCTAAGAAGTTTTATAGCAAACTCTTTGGAAACTTTTGACAGCACATACATATATTAACCATATACTGTATATACTCGAGTATAAGCCGACCCGAATATCAGCCGAGGCACCTAATTTCACCACAAAACAACATTAAAAATGTGCTGAAAAACTCACTTTATACATGAGTATGTACGGTATATCTATTTTGACTTAATTATTCCACTCCTAGATATATACCTATAGGAATAAGTATATATGTATAAAAGTCCAAAGTTCCAGTTCCCACATACGTGGGCTCATTCCAAACAAAATGTGCTTACCCCTGTCTCAACAGTCAGCAGGCAAGTTCTCTCAGTAATGTCCTTGTTTTAATCTTGTTAAAAGCAAAACCCAAATCACCATCATCACTTCAATACCAACTTATAGCCACTTTATAGGACAAAATAGAAGCGTCCGTGTGAGTCTCTGAAACTGTAGCTCTTTTCAGGGGAAGAAAGCCCTGTGCCTGGTGGTTTTGAACTGCGGACCTTGCCATCAGAAACCCAACACACAACTAGTATACCATCAGGCCTCCCATCAGAACAATGACTTCCAAGGAAATCTGCTGAGTCAAGGTAGAGAGGCTAGCTCCGAAATCTATGTTGACTGTTTCTGGGGAATTCCAGAGGGGAAACCCTGATAGGTTTTCTGCAAGGGCACAGGAAGATCGTGGAAGCTTATAAAGAAGTTGTTTAAGAGCGTTGAAAACGCCATTGGTGACAAAGAAGCCAGCAACACTGCACCAAGGCATTGTTTCCCACCGCCACGCCCGCCCACCCCCAGAACAATGCTCCTGCTCATTCTTGGTGTGTAGCCAGGGCAATGACCCCTTCCCTCCCACCATCCTGAGCTTTCCCTTCAGGCTTCCTTTGGTTGCATATACTTAATATTTCAAAGGGAAAAAAGGAACATAAATAAATAAGTACAAAGAATACCATTTGAGCCCCTTGAGGACACCAAAACTGCCCTTTTCACCTGTCGTAACTGTAACGTGTCTAATTGTTCAGGGAAGGATTAGAGGGATGGAAACACAGCCTTGGGAAGCATTGAGATCCAGATGGAAGATAGATCAAGAAACACCAGTTTCACACTTCCATTTGACAAAGATTGAACGGTGGGCTCCCCAGAATAGGTGTCCACTTGGCTGCACCAGGTTTTTCCATGGTTTGGCAGTTACATCCTGATCACCCACGATGTGATCTGAGACGCTAAGACCATCCGTTGTCAAGAGATTAGGGTTAGCATGGCACCCCCTTAATCTCCTCCCACTTTCCCGGGGAGGAGCAAGCAGCACATTTATCTCAGAAGAGATAAAGGGCCAGAGAGGGTGCAGGGATTGAAGCACCTACCACCAGCAAGATAAAAGAGCCACGAAATACTAAGCCGGCCACGGTGAAAGGAGACAAGGAGATTATGCTTACACTGTGACCAACTACTGAAAGGAAGCCTTCCTCTAGAGTTGGTCCTGTGAACTCAGACTTCGAGTCTCCTAAACTGTCGGAGAATACATTTCTGTTTCATACAGCCCCTCCCTTCTGGTCTTTCTGTTCAAGTAACACTAGATAACCAAAGACAAACGCTTCTATGGTTTCGCAGCAATACTTTCGGCTTACGTGTCTATGTGCGCTAAAAGAATGTAAAACTATCTAAAGTACACCAACAGTACAATCGACAGTTAATATATAGTTGAACGAGCTCAGGTGGCGTAGTGGTTACTAGCTGGCCTGCTAACCGGGGTCCACACTTCAAAACCACTGGCTGCTCTGTGCGGAAAAGCTGGTCTCTTTATTCCTGTAAAGACTTACAGTCTGAAACTCATGGGGGCAGTTTCCTGTCCTGTAGGATCACTAGGACTTGGCACGGGCTCGATGGCGGTAAGTTTGGTTTGGTTAAAATATATGGTTTCTTCACATAAAGGGATATGGACAGCAATGAAAACAGATGAACTGTAACTGTCAACAGCACTTTGAACACATCTCTCAAGTAAATTGCTTGCCACCAAATTAACAGCAGCAACAAAAGCAAACCAATAGATTACGTGCGACATGATTCCGTTTTGAATGGGTCAAAAGCAAAAGTAGGAGGCGGTTCAAAATGACAACATATCAGACACCTCAGAACATTCCTTTCACAACCACGACCCTGGAAACCCAGTGAATCCGAAGCTTTGGAACCCTGTGCCTAAAATCTTAGGTTCAAGAGTTAGATCGAGTGCCAAGTGGGTGCGAGGGTACTGAAACTTGGAGAACTTTGGATTGGCAGAGCCCTGCCAGATGAACCTGCACAGCACAGCCAGACTGAGGCAAAGAGGCTTGTGCCCGTTTCAACAATCCTGCATCATTGCCCACCTGGCACCATCACTGAGCATTTCCATACCAGCCACCCAGTGACCAATAACCAGGGCACCCTGCCCCAAACACCTGACAATAAGCTTTGTGCATACACTGCCCAGCAACTAGTGAAAATGCTCCCCGAACCAGTTACTTCTGGGTAACTGGTCAGACAGACACATGACCTTACACCAGCAGTGGCAGCTACATCTTCAGTTGCCCGTGAACAGTGACTAGTGAATAGACTTGTGTTTTCACACTTAACTTCTGCCCCTCCCACTTAGAGAGAGCTGGCGAGAGCTCCGGCTAAACCAGAGTAGCATGCACACCCTGCCTACTCATATTTATCCAAACAAAAACACAGAACAATTGTCACTGGGACCCAACAAATCAGTGCCATTCAACAGTGATCCTGCGCACAACAGAAAGAAACACTCCCTGGTCCTGCATCATCTTGACAATCGTCCCTGTGCTTGAGCCCATTGCTGTAACACTGTGCCAGTCAACCTCATGAAGAGTGTTCCTCCTTTTCTGCTACCTTTCTCCTTGACCAAGCATGAGGTCCTTCTCCAGGGACTGGTCTCTCCTGGCAACATGCCCAAAGTATGTAAGATGAAGTTTTACCATCATTGCCTCTAAGGGGCACTCTGGCCACACTCCTTCCAAGACATATTTGTTTACTTTTTTGGCAGTCAGGGTACTTTCAACATTCTTTACCAGTAACAAATTTCTAATATTTTTTCAATTTCAATTTAAAATTGAATCTTCTTTTGTCTTCTTTATTCAATGTCAAACTGTCACTTGAGGCAATTGGAAATATCATGGCTTGAGTCAGGTGCACATTAGTCTTTAAAGTAGCATCCTTGCTTTTCAACCTGATAAAGCAGTCTTGTGCAGCAGATTTACCCAATGCACAAATCTTTTGACCTCTGCTTCCACAAGCAAACATACACTGTGGAGCCAAGCAAGATTAAATCCTTGACAGCTTCAGTCATTTCATCACGATGTTATCATGATGTTTATCGTGCTGTTGCCTATGGTTCAGTTATAAGAATTCTGGTTTCTTTACATTGAGTTGTGATCCGTACTGAAGGCTACACTCCTTGGTTTTCACCAACAAAGGCTTCAAGCTCTTCCTTTTAGCATGCACGGTGTCATCTGCATATCGCAGGTTACTAATAAGCCTTCCTCTAATCCTGATACCTTGTTCTTTTTCACATACTCCAGCATGCACAAAACAAATACACAATCAATAAATATAATAATGCTTTAATGTCTCAGTGGCAGTGGACAATAACAAATCACAAAAGGAAGTAAAACCTGGTAGTTCCACCACGTGATCAAAGCAAAGAACGAGAAAACAGACCTAACGGATAGGGGATTCAAAAGACTAATATATAGAGTTCTCTAAAAGATCAAGAGAGATTGAAGAAAACACAGACAAAATCAAGGAAAATACAAAGAGATAGGAGAATTCAATAAAACAACATAAGAATAAAATGACAAAATAGACTATCACAAACAGAAAAAAAAATGGCAACTAGAAATCTTTAAGATTAACAATAAATTTTCAGACACAGACAACCAAGTAGAAAGTCAGAGAAATAGAATCAAATCAATGGAAGACAAGATCAATAAAATAGATGACAAGTCCCCAACTTGTGTGTTTGTTATATTACCTAAGGATTAGAACTGGCTTTGATTATGTTATTCTTATGTTGACACATGAGGAGGCTCCAAAAAGCCTTCCATTATTTTTAATTCCATTTTTTCATCAACTTTTGAAACACATTTGAATAATCCATCAACCAGTAGGAAAAAGTAATAAATATGAGAGGCATGTGATATTGGGACCATAAAACCAAAAAAGAAAGAAGAATCAGGAGAGGAGAAAATACTGAAGCTAGATCTTAGTCTGATTCTTGGAGTCTATTTCTCAAAACAGATGGTATTCCTCAAACAAGCAACCTGTCTAAAGCTATCTTTGTCCGTTGTTTGACTTGCAGACACCAGTTTTCTGAAGGTTCAAGGCTCACATATACATTTAATGGCAATGGTCTGTATGGGTTATCCCAACTTCTATGGAAACCAGCAATCTGGCCAGTGAACTAGTAGGTAGAACAGAAATATTAAACTATTAGGCCATTTTGCTGAAATAACATAGGAATGCAGTCTGTGTTGAGAAATAGATTCCAAGAATCAGACTAGGATCTAGCTTTAGAGTAGGGCAATAATTACTTTAATTGATCTTCAAGAAAATGCCTAATGCTTATCATCAAGCTGCCATCCCACCTGCCATCCCCACTTGTAGAAATTTATGTATCTTGGATGCTCTAGGTTCTCCAAGGAGATATTTCCTCCAGTGGGGTCTTGCCCTGTACATACCCTAATTTAATTTCACAGAAGTAGAACATCTGAGTGGAAGAAGACATTCTTATAATGCTGATCAAAGAATTTCTATTAAAAATCATGATCAGAAGGGAGAGAAATATGTGGGGATATCATAAAGCAGAGACACTTAATCTAACTAAAATGATTGACACAAATGTTGGGTTGGCTTCCATTTTTACCTAAGGGCTCACTTCAGTTTCTGAGAAAACAACCTCTGGCTGTTGGAAAATAAAAATGGGAAAGGCAGCTTGCCCTCAAGAAGAATCTTGATATGGTTTAAACAGACGAACCCAAAGTCCTTATGGTGAAGTGAAATTTCTTAATATTGCTCTTCTATCCATGTCTCTATAACTTTCACCAGATGATTGGGTCGGGCCATTCAAAAAAGGTGTAGAGTAGTCTAACTCAAAGACTGTCAATTTTTCTATTTCCCTGGCTATAAGAAAGCCAACTCGACAGCAGAAGAGAATTCCCTGGACCATGAAGGAAGAGTCGTCAGTACAGCACGTTCAAGAGCCACTCCATGTCCAAGAGGGTAGAAGCAACAGAGACTGTGCCATACTAAGACCAGAGGCACCAGAGCAGAGGACCCACAGTACTGAGACCAGAGACCATGAGACTGTGAAGCAAAGCAGCAGGCAGGCTTCTCAGCCCACAGAACAAGACAGAGCCATTGGATCATGGGGATGAGAGCCTAAGGACCAGAGAAACTTGGCTGCTGGCTGAGGAGAGGTACTGTTATGGACCAACGACTGTATCCTTACTGATTTGTGATCTTGACTTACGGTAACCTTAAGAAGTAGCCAATAATTGTGAGTATTGCCTGTGAGTTCTGTTTGGCCACTGCAATGGAATATCAAGCCCAGCAGAACAATATAGAGCAGTGGGAGGAACAGTTGCTGTCCAAAAAGGGCAAAGGATTCTTTTATAGCCCATAACTGAATGTTTTTCTTCTTCGTTTGTTGGTTCAGATAGTCTGATGCCTTAGACTTTAAATTATACCTGAATTTAAATTATCATGCAAAGCTACTGACCAATAAATAGTCAATTCATAATAAAAAGTTTCACAGGTGAGAGAGGTCTGTGATAAATGAGTCTCCCTTGGTTTACCGGATTTCACTACTTAGCTATTACATACATCATTGCATGTAATCCAACTGTAATAGACCAAACCTTGCCCTCTTCGCCAACCTGTATGCAGCTGAACTGGAAGGTGTTCATCTTTAGATACATTGTTTTCCACATCTTAAAGGAGCTAAAGCACTGGAATGGGCATGTCAATCATCTAGACACTTCCCACTGAGGCTGGAATACCCTAGTGGGCAGAAGCAGAGGGCAGAGCTCACAGGATCACAGAATAAGCCTCTCAGCCATTTTGTAGAACTAAAATCCCCGTGGTCATTGGATTTTGTCTCAGCCTTGATTGCTTTTGAGGTTTGTTTAAATTGGCAACTCTGATTTATTGAATGGTAAGAAGTTTCCATACAGATTATTGGTTTATTTGCTAGTCATCTTCATAGCTTTGGTCTTGCATGTCTTTAGTGATTGCAGACTAATAGCTTTCCCTTAGCAAAGAATTCTTACTAAAATTATTGCTTTGGATCTAACCCTATCTATTTTAAAAATAGTTTTGTTCTACCACTTAAGATTTAATAACTGATGACGAATTTGTATTGGTAAACCTTTCCATGTACTTCAAAAAACATTTCCTTTATATTTTCCCATTAGTATTTCTATCTATACTATTGACTGGGTTAATGATACTTATTATGGTTGTTATTATTATTAGAATGATCAAATGTTGCTTGAAATTTACTTCTACTGTAGTTTCTCAGTAAGAAAACACGCTACCCATGAAGTGAATCATGTAGAGAGATGAAATGTATTCTACAGATCTCTTTTAAGGTTGGTAGCCTAAGAAGGGTCAGTAGCCCTTTCAACGTAACTCTCATAAGATGATTAGTGAAGACTGAATGCTATTAAATAAATAGTTTTAGATGATCACCTAAACTGGTTGAGGGAATCTGATGGTATACAGCTATCACGACGGATAGTGTCTGGGGTCTTAATACTTGTCCCCAAACAAGCAGCCATATGAAGGAACCATGGGTCAGTTTGCGCAGAAGAAACACAGAGCAGGGAAACGAATGGCCTGTGATGTTTCTGCCCACATTATAGAAGCACCAGGAGTGAGGGATTCAAATCACAGAAGAGAGAATAAGGATCTATTTCTTTAAAGTTCAAATCTAGTGAGACATAAGTTGTCATTTCCATGGTGATATTACAGTGACCTTGTAGGACAGAGTAGACCTGGCCCCAAGGTTTCCCTGGGCTGTGAGTTTTGCAGGAGCACACGACCAGGTGTTTCCTCCCGCAGAGAAGCTGCTGAGTCAAATTACCTGCCGTAGTTAGCAGCCCAGCCCTTAACCAGTGCGCCACCAGCGCACACCCACGACAACTATTGCGATGCAGTGGATAATCCAGTAAGGCCAGGAGCTATATTTAAAAAGACGAATGGACACAGCAGGTGCCATCTTTGCAATGCTGGATGAGAAAAGTAAGATGGCCTTAAAGGCAAACTTTGACAGGCAAGGGTGTTTCAAAAGTCCAGTGAAAATAGAATTAAAAGAGAAATGGGTGTTTCCACTAAATTTTTGAAGCTCTGCAAAAATGAAAAAAAAATTCACAGCGGTGCACCCAATGCTGACCCATAGTGACCCTGTAGGACAGGGTTGAACTGCCCCTCTGAGTTTCCCAGCCCATCATTCTTGACGGGAGCAGAAAGCCCCATCCTTCTCCCTGGACACGCCCCACCATAGATATTTTGCCAAGAGATGATCTTCAATTGAAGATGAAAACAAAAAAAAATTTATCTTTGTTTCTTGAAATGTTTTCTACAGGAAAACAACAAAAACATGGACTCATGTCTGGTTTTGTGAGGTTTCATCCACAGCGTGTTGTGCACCACACACCTCACAATCAAGCTCTCAAAAGGGGGATGGAATTGTCACTACTTCCCCGTGGACGGGTTCAGGTAACTCAGTGTCTGAACATGACTTTGCTAGCCCTCCACATTGTATATTGTTAACAGTCGCTTATAAAGGAAATTGATGTGATCATGTCTGGCTAGCAGGAAACTATGTAGATAACTGGTCAGACCACTGCAGTCAGCTGCTAATGGACCAGAGTTCCACCCTGTCCTGGTCCTCCAGTTTATTCCACAAAGCCTTCACTTTGTCCAAGTACCATTAAGAGCATGATGTACTTTTAGTTATTTTAAAGTTTCTTTATGATGTTATGTTTAAATATAAAATTATTAAAATTTTAGCCAGGAAAGGAAAAGTTTACAGAATTTAAAACATGAGCTTTTAAACATTAATTGAATAAAAGGGACTAAAAAAAGTGAAACTAAAACAAAAACCTCATGAACATCAGCAGCAACAACCAAAAGTGCCCCTTCTTTTCCTCCCTCATTTTTTGGTATCTTATGAGGAATTATGTCTGTTACCACAGAACAAATTCATAGCCATTATTCACTGTAGAGCGATATGTCTTCTTCACTTTCTGATTGTATAAGGAGAAAATGTTTAGCCCATCAAAGCATGAAAGTCCTTATTGAAGCTCCATAAAACTCAGGGAGCCCATTTTTCATACTTCACAGGCATATAACATTTCACAGGCTAGTTTGGTTTCAGGTGGGCATTACTAGAAACATGAAGTGTGATTATGTTCTACTATGTTATCCCTGAGATTTAAAAATATACTTATCTCCACATATGCTTATTGTATTTAGGTTCGGGAAGTTAAGCATCCCCTTTGGAAATGCAAAGGAGACATTTAGAAGCTCTTCGGGAGGCCAGATTGCTTTATGAAATGAACTCCAAAGAACTTCTCTGGGCCTCTGCCTCATTGTGAAATTTTTAAATAAGTAAAAAATCAGCTTCTTGTCTCGATTTGCTCATTTGGTTGTTTCCACTCTAATGTGCTAGGTTAAGTCCTGCATCTTGACTCTCCTGTAAAGACATTTTATTTAAGCTTGTAACAAATATTTGTAGGAGAAAAGGCAGTGCTATGAATCATTAGAGGGTTCACCCTGGCTAAGGACACTTTAAAACATCATTTTATTGGGGGCTCATACAACTCTTATCACAATCAATACGTAAATCCATTGTGTCCAGCACATTTGTACATTTTCTGTGCTCATCATTCTCAAAACATATGCTCTCCACTAAAACCCTTGGCATCAGCTCATTATCCCCCTCCCTCTCCACTCCCCCCACCCTCATGAACCCTTGATATTTTATAAATTATTAGTTTGTCACGTATTAACTGTCTCATATCTCCCTTCACCCACTTTCTGTTGTCCATCCTCCAAGGAGGAGGTTGTATGTAGAATCTTGTAATCAGTTCCCCCTTTTTACCCCACCCTCCCAGTATCACCACTCTCACCACTGGTCCTGAAGGGATCATCTGTCCTGGATTCCCTGTGTTTCCAGTTTCTATCTGTACTAGTCTATATCCTCTGGTCTAGCCAGATTTGTAAGGTAGAATTGGGATCATGATAGTGGAGTTGGGTGGGGGGCGGTGGTGAAGAAGCATTTAGGACCTAGAGGAAAGTTGTATGCTTCCTCATTGCTACACTGCAACGGGCTTGTTTCCTCCCCTGATCCTTCTGTAAGGGGAAGTCCAGTTGCCTACAGATGGGTTTTGGGTCCTTACCCCACATTCCCCCTCATTCACAATGATATGATTTTTTGTTCTTTGATGCCTGATAACTGATCCCTTCTTCGGCACCTCATGCTCACGCAGGCTGGTGTGCTTCTCCCATGTGGGCTTTGTTGTTTATGAGCTGGATGACTGCTTGTTTGCCTTCAAGTCTTTAAGATCCCAGATGCTATATCTTTTGTTAGCTAGGCTCCATCAGCTTTCTTCACCACATTTGCTTATGCACCTGCTTTGTCTTCGGCAATTGTGTCGGGAAGGTGAGCATCATGGAATGCCAGTTTAATAGAACAAAATATTCTTGCATTGAGGGAGTACTTGAGTGGAGGCCCAATGTCCATCTACTACCTTAATACTAAACCTATAAATATATGCACATAGATCTATTTCCCCATCCTCATATATAAATATATTTACATATGTACATGCCTGTATTTAGACCTCTATAAATGCCCTTTGCCTCCTAGTTCTTTCTTCTATTTCCTTTTACTTTCCTCTTGTCCCACTACCAGGCTCAGCCTTCATTTGGGTTTCAGTAATTCCTCTCTGTTACATGTTGCCCTTCATCAAGCTCTACCAGGCCTCCTACACCCTCCTCACCACTGATTTGTATCACTTGTTGTTCCCTTATCCCTGGGTTTGTTAACACAGCTTTCTTTTCCCCCACCTTCCCCCACTCCCATGTCCCCAGTTCTCCTCTCCCATGTCCCCCTGGAACTGTCCGTCCTGTTGTTTTCTCCTCCAGATTGTTCATCCAGCCTATCTTATTTATACAGATCTGTGGAGATATTTACATGCACAAAAACAAGAGAGAGCAAAACAAGGCAGCAAAAGAAAACAAACACAACAAAAAGCCAATGACCAAAAAGAAAAACCAAACAACAACAAAAATACCCGACAACAAAGAGAAAAACCTGTAGTTAGTTCAAGGACTCTTTGTTGGCGTTTAGGAGTATTTTCCAGTTGAGTCTGATGGGGTACCAAGCCCTGGTCCTAAAGTATATTTTTCGTATTCCCTGGGGATTTTGTTGTTCTGTTCCCCTTACTGTTCTGTAGCATGCTGTGTTAGTCTGGGTATTTTTAGAGAAACAAATCCACAGAAACTCATGTATAAGAGAGAGTTTTATATGAAGATTAAATGCACATCAAGAAAACAACCCAACCCAGTGCTGTCCAAGCCCACAAGTTCAACATTAGGTCATATGTCTGACACCAATCCACAAATCCACAAAGTCCTCCTCCTTCTCACAAAACACACATTATGACACAGACTGCAGGAAGAAAGCCAAATCAGTGAACCTGTAAGCATCTCAGCACTGGCAGGGGTCTCCACACAGCTGCTCCAGCACCCAGGGCTGCATCGGGGTAGGTCCATGTGGCTTCTCCTCAGGGATGTCGTGGTGAGCCTTGCCAGATGAAGTAGGGAAATGGCTAAGGCAGCTGCACCCTGGTCTGGCCTTCACAAAGCAAGAGACCAGAGAAGTAGAAAGGTGAGACTAACCGAACCATTTATCTCTCTACCCTTCAATTAATCCCACATGTGTTTATCGGCCAGGTTGGCATAATAAACTTTAACTATATCACATGCCCTTAGTCTTTTGCCTTGGTGTGGTGGGATAGGATCGGGTGCAATTCCCACACTGTGTCTCCAGTGTTGTCCCCTGTAGGGCTATGGGTCAGTGAGGGATGTTGTGTCTCATAGCTCATAGCGGGGCTGGCTGTATGATCTTCTCTGTGTATTTGCTGGTCTGAGAGGGGATATTATCCTCAGGGACTGGTGGGCCAGGATGTGCTCCATTCGCTCTTCCTCCCCTTTCATTTGCTCCCATGTGCTCTGATCAGACATGTCCCTCTCCCTGAGCTGCAGCTTCAGTGCTGTCCTCTGAAATAAATTATTCTGGGGGAAGGGACAGCTGTCAACATAGTTGGGATTGGGGCCAGCCCCTCAGACCACTCCACTGGGTCCCTACTCCACACTGGCATGTTGCATTCACATCGTGGAGCACTGGGTTGAAGGCTGGTCCCTCTTTCCCTGTGGAGATATAAACACTACCCTCCCCTTGGGTGGGTTAGTGGTCTGTTCCTCTGCTACCCATTTAAAGACACTTTCTAACATCCCAATACCTTAAAAGTTTATAAGACATGGAAGAATAGTTTTAGTCTCCAGGAGCCCTCAAAGTCTGTCATTTGATGGACTTCTTTCTGGAGGCGTAGTGGGTTACTCGCAGAGCAGCTAACCACAAGGTCAGTGGTTTGAGTCTTCTGGCTGCTCCGCGGGAGCAAGATGTCTAGATCTGTAGAGATTTAAAGTGTTGAAACCCAGAGTGGCAGTTCGACGCTGTCTGATAGGGTTACTGAGTTGGAATCACCGACTTAATGGCAGTGAATGATTCTGTGATACTATGATTTCAAATTCTTTGTGTCTAAATGCTCTTTATAATTTGTTATAATTTCAAGTGAAATAAAGATAACAAGTAGTTTGCCATTTTAACCATCAATTCAGCTGTACCTTTCAGTGATAGTAATTACATTTACCATGTTCTATAAAGTCAATAAGCTTCCAAAAGTGTTAAGTCCACCCAAACAGAAAGCAACCACCTCCTCAGCACGAGCTTCCGTTCCTTCCTCCCCCAAGTCCCTGCTGTTGTTAGGTGCCAACGAGTGGGTCCTGACTCACAGAGACTCTATGTCAACAGAGTGAACCACCACCCAGGCCCAGCTCCAGGCCTGCGCCCTCCTCACAACTGTTCGTTTGCTAGAGCCCATTGTTGCAGCCACTGTGTCAATCCATCCCCTTGGGGGCCTTCATCGCCTCTCCATTTTACCAAGCATGATATTCTTCTCCAGAGACTGACCTCTCCTGATTACAAGTCTCAAGTACAAGACGAAATCTCATCACCCTTGCTTATAAGGAGCATTGGGCTGTGCTTCTTCCAAGACAGGTCTGTTTGTTCCTTTGGCAGTCTGTGGACCTGTCAATACTCTTCGCCAACACCATAGTTCAAATGCATCAGTTCTTCTTTGGACTTCCTTGTTTAATGTCCCAGTTTCATGTGCATAGTAGGAAACTAGAAAAAACATGGCTTGGGTCAAGCATCCCTTAGTCCTCCAAGGAACATCCTTTCATTTCAACATTTTAAAGAGGTCTGTGCAGCAGATTTACCTAATGCACTGTGCTGTTTGATCTGCTGCTTCTCTCAGGAGCATTGGTTGTGATTCCGAGCCAGATGCAGTCTGTGGTAATCACATAATCTGGTGTCAATTTGGGACTTGAGAGGATTAAGAGTGAAGGGGTGGAGTATAGTCTGTCAATTGGGTCATAGCCAACGAGGGCTCTGTGTGGGCATGGCCTTCCCTGGAGGATTCTGGGAACTCCTGGATTTTCCTCCTTGGAGACAGGAGATATTCTCTCTCTCTGCTCCCTCCCTGGGAGACTCTCCACTGACAGGATACTGGCACTATGCTGATAGACGCTGGGCCCTGGGTACTGGAGAAGCATGTAGAGACCCCTGTCAGTGTTGAGATGCTTACACCACCTCTGGATTCAAAGACTTTCTACCACTGGCCTGTGATTGTCCTGCATTCAGTGTCATTGCATGTGTTTTTTGAGTCTGAAGAGGACTATAGGTAAGTATCAGACATATGGGCTCATATCAGACTCCTGACCTTGGACTGGACTGTGTTGGGATGCTTTCTTAATGTACAATTGCCCTTTATATAAAACTCTCTCTTATACACATAGGAGTTTCTATGGATTTGTTCTCCTGGTCTGCCCAGACTAACACACAATCCTGACAACTTCAAGTCCCTGGTAACCACTAATCAACTCTTGGTTCTTTTCATTTACCCATTTCAGATAGTTCACATAAGTGGAATCCGACAAAATGTGTTCTTTTGTATCTGATTTCAATCTGCGCAGTACTTTCCAGGTTCATCTAGATTGTAGCATGTATCTGAATTTCTATTATCTTTATGGATGAAACGATCTCATCATATGTACATTGCTGCTGGGTAGAATTGTAGGTCATGTGGTAATTTGGGGGAGTCCTGGTGCAACCATGTGTAAAGCACCAGATTGCTAACTGAAAAGTTGATGGCTCAAATCCACCAGCTTCTCAGAGGGAGAAAGATGTGCTAGTCTGCTTCTGCAAAGTCCCCAGGCTTGGGAACCCTGTCAGGCTGGTCTACTCGGTCCTGCAAGGTTGCGACAAGTCGGACCAGATCTGAGGCCAGTGGGTTTGGTTTGCAGTCATTCAAAGTTTAACTTTTTGAAGAAATGTGAAACTCTTCTCCACAGTGAGTGCTATATCCTTTGACATTCCTGACAGCAGGCCATAAGGGTTTCGACATTGTGACGTGTAGCAAACAGAAGGATTTCTCCCAAGTTGTCTCCCCCAAATATATGACAAACTTAGCTGCTTGCGAATGACTATACACTTGGAAGTCAGCAGAAGTAGATCGGAGGTTATTCTCCCTAAGGGTTATCAGCCATCTAGAGCAAGCAGTCACCACTGTGTATCCCACAAGTAGGGCCCACTCCCTTCTGATAAGGAAGCAGTTGTCTGTTTCCTTGCAGGAGACCCCAGAGAGGTCAAGCCCACCTAAGGGTGACCAAGGTTAGGCCGCCATCATGAATCTAGGCTCTGACCTTTTTGTCACATGTAGACCTCTAGTTCCTCCCCTTCCTATCATGTGTACAGCCCTAGGTCATCCCCTTCCTGTTACACCTATGCCCATTGTACATCCCTTCCTATAATGTCTATGCCTATTGTACTGCCCCTTCCTGTGACGTGTGGTTACCTGTAATCATGCCCCCTAAGTAGATATAACCCTGGGTTAGCAATAAACGAGGGGTTCTCCAGCACCCTTCCAGGTCTCACGAGCATCCTGCCAGTCCATGCCCCACCTCGCCTCGGCCCATGCTGTGCGCGGACCTGGCTGGTAAGACCATTGCCATCCAGGAGGTGAGCATGCTACCATGAAATGTGTCTAACTCCATTAATTCAATCTCTCTTCTCTCATGCTCTCTATGACTTTAATATAATATTTATATATCGCAACCGTACAATTGTGCTTACTCAACCCATGATTAGCAGTGGGGGGCTGACACCCCCTTCCAACCACAGTGAAGACTCTTTTTCTTAATACTTTACCCAAAGGTTTGGGCCCCCTCGTAGCATGCCTTCTGAAGAGAAGCTACAGTTTGGAAACAAGTGAAAGGACAGCTGATTAAAGAGAAAAGTGTTACTTCTCACACAAGCATTGTATCAACCAGTTGACAGGCCTTCCACCAGAACATTACATTTTTCTTGTCACTGGTAGGTACTGTCAAGCTGGTTCCAATTCACAGCGGCCCCGTGTGCAACAGAACGAAGCCCTTCTCAGTCCTTTGTCAACCTCACGTCTGCTGTTACCTAGGATCCCACTGCTGCAGCCACTGGGCCAGTCGGTCCCATTGAGGGCCTTTCTCTTTGGTGCAGACCCTCTGCATGACCAGGCCCAGTGTCCTTCTCCAGGGCCTGGTTCCCGGTGATAACATGTCTACATCAAGTGAGGCCACGTCTTGCCATCCTCATTCCTAAAGAGCATTCTGGTTGTACTTCTTCCAAAAAATTTTGAGTGTGCTAATTTCCAAACTTGAGTCTCTTTTCAAAAATAACAACATTGACCTGTTTGGAGGAGAAACAGGTGGTATGCCACAGAGAGCCCAGTTCACGGGGAGCCTGTGGAACGTTACTCTCTAAGATCGGTCAGATTGACCTCTTTTCTTGAGTTTTTCTTTGGAGAAAACTTCTGGAACAGTCACTGTATCCATTAAGACAAATATTTGTTGGTTTTTTTCCTCCCAAAACTAATTTACTTAAGGGTTTTAAACAGAATTAAAATTTCTAAGCAGAGAACCTGCAAGGGAATTCCCTGCCCCCCTCTACCCCCACCCCCTGATCATCAAAGGAGTATTTTAAAGTACAGATCGGCCTTTGGTTTGGGGAGGGAGGGGTGAATTTTTAGTGCTGACCTCTTTTTTAATAGTATATTGATAGAGAATATTTATGAAGATGTATTTCTAGGTTTAGGACTGGACACTTTTAAAAGGCACTACTGCAAAGTTACCGAAATATGCTTTCAAAAGGATCCAGTCACTTGAAATCTCGTACGCTGATCTTGATAAAAGTGAGTCAGGAAGCTAAAATGTCTTCTTTTCCCTAAAGGTTTTACTGACCATAATCATTCATCTCAGCATCTGTTGAGGTCACTAGCCTTGTGAAATAATAAGTTATCAAATAGCAGGGCCATAAAAGCGTGACGGTTGCCTGTGCGTTATGCCATATGGCCCCATTCTGATATAGCGAACACCACATGCTTGGTAAACAATAGGCGTAATACATTCCGTGTTAGCGGAGAATGGATTGCTATTAAGTAGGGAAAGTTTAAAAAATCCCTGTGCAGTTGTTAAACACTGGACCGCGAATCAAAAGGTGGTTTGAATCCACCAAGCGCCCTCTGGGAGAAAGACGAGGCAGGCTGCTTCCATCAGGATTTGCAGCCCTGGAAACCTCCGGGGCAGGTCTGCTCTGTCCAGTGGGGTCAATGTAAGTTGGAACTGACTGCACAAAGGTGGGATTTTTAATTTTGTTTTATTTTTGGTTGGAGTGAAGGTATAAAATCATAAAATAACACATTTTGGCTTCACAAAGATTAGGCTAAAATGAAATGGAAATTAAATATTTTCAAATTAAAGTCCTAATGGATTTTTTTTATCACTTGGTTAATATTGGTAAATTATTTTGCCTCAAGTCACTAAGATAATATTTATGATTAGTAAGAGTCAGTTTTTACAATAGTTGTAATGTTTAATATTAATCCAGAAGTCAAGCATCATTTAATCATTTTACCTGCAGCATTTTGAAAATGCACGGTATTTCACGGGACT
Organism: Tenrec ecaudatus; assembly: GCF_050624435.1. Classification (NCBI taxonomy): domain Eukaryota; kingdom Metazoa; phylum Chordata; class Mammalia; order Afrosoricida; family Tenrecidae; genus Tenrec; species Tenrec ecaudatus. The sequence goes on from NC_134542.1 coordinate 56,662,791, forward strand.
GGTTTTATAGCAAAGCTTATAAAGGAGTGGAAAACTACTCTGGGGAATCAAGCTATTAACGACAGCGCCACCAAGTGACTAACAGAAAAATTACATGTATAATCAAAAGGCAACTAGGTGAAGACTAATTTGTGCCCAAAAGACACTATAGCCGAAGCCACGATGGGTGCTAGTTATTGACTTAAAATAAGTCTCAAAGGTTTAAGGAGTCAGCACATAACCTTGTCGACGGAGTGACCAGGAAACTGCAGAGTCATCTGGGGAACCGGGGGAATGTGGGATGGATTGCCAATGAGCAAATTGCTGGATTTGACCCACAATGGAAATGAGCCCTGAAACAGTAGGCACACGTTTAAAACAACAGTGGGCAGGATATGGTTGGGGACTGTATAACCAGTTGACTAGAGTACACAGCGCAGTGTTATTGGCAGAAGTAGGAAGAGACAATATAGTACAAGTCTTTATAGCTGATGCCCTTAGCTGAGTTTATTATCATCTCTAGGTGTTATGGTTCATGTCTACAAATTGTTGGGCCAAGACTAGACAATCCAATGGTAAGAGTCAATTCAAGGCATGTGGCCCAACAAGTTTTTGGGAAAACACGCATATAAATACATATGACATACAGAAACATGCATGTAAAGACAAGAAGAAATTGTCTTGAATGTGTGGGAATATTTTTCTTTTCTTTTAAATCATTTTATTGGGGGCTTGTACAACTCGTATCACAATCCATATCTCCATCCATGGTGTCAAGCACATCTGTACATTTGTTGCCATCATCATTCTCAAAACATTTGCTTTCTGCTTGAGCCCTTGGTATCAGCTCCTTGGGAAATTTTTGTTTTAATCCTATTTTTTCCCACAAATTTTTGAAACTCCCTCTTAGATTTAGTGGTAATCTCTCAAAATTGAAGTAGAAGACTCAGAAATATTAAAGGAAAAAATAGAAAATCATATAAATCCAGAAATAAATGGGTTGGAAATAATTCTTACTAACAATATTTAAATCATTTATTGATTGATTAATGTATGTATCAAAAGTCCTGAGTTGAAACTATGTGTTTTTCATGATACCTACAAAGTTCAGAGATAAAGACATATGATAGGAACTATTTTCCAAAACAGGGAGATATTGTTAAAGAAGGAATCCAAAACTCATCACAGAAACCAATGGAGACATGAGTCGAAAGAGGATATAAAATTAAATTAAGATTACTTTTAATCTATGTATAGACGAAAATAAGAGCCCTAGTTATGCATTGAACTGCTAACCACGAGGTCAGCAGTTCAAACCCACCAGTCCCTCTATTAAAGACAGATGAGGTTTTCTGTTCCCACAAGGACTTACAGCCTTGGAAAGCCACCGGGCAGTTCTACTCTGTCCCTAGGGTCACTGAGTCAGAATCGACTCTGTGTCAGTGAGCTTTACTTGGGATTTACAAAGTATCTGTCAGACTTGACCCCGTCCTTTTGAGGTATCCCTTGACACTACAATCTAGCCTCATGAAACTGAAACCAAGCCCGAATCAATCAACAAACAGAAGTGAGGAAGCCAGTGCCGAGTTTGAATGACTAAGGGGAAATTTTAGGAGGAGCTAAATAGACGCCACTTGATTGTGCAGCCTGACCAGACTACACCAAGTCTACAAATTGAAAGCTGATGAAGTGGGGTGTTTTCCGGTCCACTCGGAGATCCCTGGGGGAGTGAGCAGGAAGACCAGCGCTAGGAAGAGGAAACTCCAGACTGCGTCCAGAAGACAGAGCTTCCCTTCCAGAAGAGGAGCTTCCCTTTTGAGGGAATCATTAGATTAGCATGACACTCTGGACAGGGACAGGGAAGCGGTTCCCCCCTACCCCTCCAAGGCTGGGAAACCCCACCCCCACCCCTGACACCCCCCTGCCTAGAATGCTGAGCATGCGTTGCTAATGAAGGAGCCCCAAGGGAGCTGTAGGCTAGGGATTGAGCTGCTGAGCACAGATTGGTGGTTGAACCCCACCAGCAACTCTTGGGGAGAAAGATGAAGCTTTCTGCTCCCTACGGAGAAGTTCTATTCAGCCCAACACGGTCACTGTGAGTCGGAATCCGCTCCACAGAGGAGGAGTTTGATGTTTGTTTTTGTTGTTACATCCAAGAGAACAGACTATGACGCCTTTCCTTCACTTGTCTAATGCTGTCAGTGTTAAGGAGATGGAGCCTTGGTGGAGTGGTGGCTACATGTGGGGCTGCGATCCACGTGGTCCTTAGTTCAAAACCAGTAGCAGCTCCCCTCCAGCAAGACTGGGCTCTACTCCCGTCAACAGTTAGTCTTGAAACCCACAGGGGTCGCTATGCGTCCCCATTGACTCAATGGCCATGAGATTTAATGCTAAGGGAATGGGTGGAAACTCCAAATGAGGGAAGCAGCCAATGACAAGCAGGCGAGTTCTCAGTGTAATACAGAAAGGGACTGTGGGTTTTTTTAAACGACACACTACTCAACTCAGCCATTTCTTGTCTTTTTCTTCTATTGCTGTTTCTTTCCAGGTGGCTTAAATCAAGGGAAAAACAAGCCCAACAGTCCAATTTCCTGAGAAGAACTGGACTGCAATCCCTATGTCACTACCCCCAACCCCACTGTCACCGAGCCAGGTCCAACTCACACTGAGCCTGCAGGACAGCGGACTATACCACGTCGTTTCCAAGGCCGTGAATGCCCCCAGGGTCGGACCAGCTGCCCCTTGTTCTTGCGCTAAGTGGCTGCCCTGGCTGCCTAGTGCTTTAACCGTGGCGCCACCAGGACTCCCTTATGCCACCGACTAGACATAATTCTGATGATGCTATTCGGGATAGTAAACAAACACCTCTGGTACATTTTGTCCTGGCTATCCAGTGCTCTGAAATAAAAGTAGCACATGTGGGTGACTTTAAGAAACAGAAATGTATTTCATCACGGTTTCAGAGCAGAGAAGTCCCAGTTCAGGTTGCTGGCTCCCGGGGAAGGCTTTTTGTCCTCTGTCAGCTCTGGGGGCAGGCCCTTGTCTCATTCTACCTGCATGTCGTTTGGCATCTCTCTTCTTCCATGCCAGCTTACTGGCTTGATCTCACTGATATCTCAGTAGATATATAGAATAAATATAAATATAGAGATGATTTTGAGAGATGCCCTACATGAATATGGCTTCATTAACAAAAAGAAAAGACATGTCAAAATGGAATTATAGTCACAGATCTAAGGGTTAGAATTTATCACACATATCTTAGAAGACTACTCAATCCATAACACATAACAATTCACATTCCTGGTTTCATTCCTCTCAGACACTGAAACTAGAAAATCATGCAGAACAAGTCCCCTGGCCGGGGTGAGCTAGGCCAAGAGCATGCAGCATGTGTGATTTCCACTAGCTTGTCTCAAGTGCCATAACATTGACCTCTGGGGCAGCAGGCTGTCTCCTGATCTCCTCCATCAGGTGCAGACTCTCAAACAGCCCACCCTCGCTTGACCCAGACATTACATATCTTCTGCTGCCTTTTAACAAAACGATAGTGGGCAGCTTCTGTCCCTGGGAGTTCCCTGATCAGGCACCTCTGCTTGGCTTCTCTCTCCAGCTCTGGGACTTGACGCCCAGTTGTGTGATTCTCATAACTTCTGTCTTGTGTTTGGACATGGGTTCTTTCTGTTCATTATTTGGCATCTGACTTTCATCATCTGCCATGTCCTTAAGCGGCAGCTGGCTTTGCTTCTTGGGGGTGCCTGTTATTTTCCCCTCCTCCTAGCCCTAAACTACAACCTTGATGCTGATGAGTCAAACTTGGTCCCTAGCTTTGTTTAAGGAACCCTGGCAGTGTAATGGTCACACATTGGGCCCTAACTGCAAGGCCAGGGGCTTGCAACCACCAGCGGCTTTGAGAGAGAAAGATGGGGCCACCTACTCCTAAAGAGTCACAGTCTCGAAAATCCGCAGGGGCAGTTCTACCCTGTCCTATGAGGTCCCTATGAGTCGGCAATGACTCAGCGGTGGTGAGTTTGGTTGCGTTTGGTTATCTTTGCTTTTGATCTATGGAGAAAGTTATAAAAATTGAGTAATCTCTGTTGGGACAGGAGCCCATTGTTCAGATCTGTGTCTTGAGTATTTTTCACATAATAAAACCTTTTTGGTTTTGTTATTCCAAGTAAAGAGGAATCCTTACACAGTGGTGACAGCTCTGCGTAGGAAATAGAATGTAGCATTACTGTGATTCATGTTTTACAGTAAACGGACTTGCTGGCTTGTTTAGAGGTTTGGGTTTTGCTTTCATTATTTACAGTTGTTTTCTCTTTTCTGGAGGAATCCAGGCTGTGAGATTTTGCTTTTGTTTTGTTTTAGCATCAGTGGTTAGAAATATAGGTTCTGGAATAATCATATACTGATCTATACAACGGTTTAGCAAAGCATTATCCACCATCATTTATTATGTGAACACTATAATTTTCTTGCAAAAATAAATTATTGTTATTTCTGTTAAGCACAGCTAGCGTTCACAATTTGCCTCCATCCATAATTTAGAATTTTGATCAACAGACAGGTAAATAGATGGTCTTTCTTGATGAGTTATAATTAAAGTAGCAAACACTCACTTATGTCAGGAAAGAGATTGCCGTAAACACACCTATGAGTGAGCCTTAAATGGACCCATGGGACTCCACCAGCTGAAAGTACTGCGAATGGAAAAATGACAGTTCTGTGCTCCGGCGGAGCACAAAGACGAAATCTCCAACGCTTGCTGCCATTGTGCACGACTCACAGCGACTCCGATTCACAGAAGTAGGGTGGCGCAGACAGCGCCAGTTAACACGATTGCGCCGATTCTCCTTGGTCACTTGCTTTAAGTGCCAGCGTAGATGACTAGGGACGGCAGGGGACCCTGTGCACTGACCTCTCTCCCCCAGCCTATGCCTCACCATCCGTTTGTGAATTGGCCTGCAGCACTTAGGAATTCAGAATCTTATTTGATCCCGCAAGGCAGACCCAAGGTTTAGCCACAGTCCGGAGGTCAAACTAATCGCTTTGGCATTACATAAAAACCCAACTCAAAGGACCGATCACCACGAAATCATCCTGTCATGCATACATATATATAAACATAGAAAGAAGAACAGAGAGATATGAATCATAAATTCTTAGAAATCAAAGGATGATGAAACATCAAATCTGAATCTTCAAAGCTCAGGTATTTTAGGAATTTGGATTTAATATGCATTGGGCTGCTAACCACAGGATCAGCAGTTTGACACATACACACACACCCCGCCCCATGCAGCTGCTCCATGAAGAGAGATGAGGCTTTCTGCTCCCCAAAAGATGGACAGTCTCTGGAGCCCAGGAGAACAGTCCTACCCTGTCCTATAGGGCTGATAGGAGCCCAAAGAGACTCCATGACCATGACATTGAGTTTTGAGAAGTTCTGAGTTCGAATCACTTGGGATTGCCACTTTTAAATGGTAATTTTAAAATATCGAATATTGACAGTTACATAAGGTTCAACTGCATAAAATCAGAGCACAATAAGAAATTTAACAACACAGGTAAGCACCAAACTATGAATATGGAAAATTGAAGAACTGATGCATTTGGATCATGGTGTTGGAGAAGAATATGGAATTATTATAAACTGCTCGAAGAACAAACAAATCTGTCTTGAAAGAAGTACATTCAGAATGCTCCTTAGAAGACATGCTTTGGACATGTTATCAGGAAGGACACATCCTTGGAGAAGGACATCATGCTTTGGAAAGTAGATTGTCCATGACAGAGAGGAAGAAGCCCCTCTATGCGATGGATGGACCCCATGGCTTCCCACAGTGGGCTCAGACGTAACAAGCGTGAGGCTGGTAAAAGACGAGGCAGCATTCCCTTCTGTTTCAGAGGGGTTGCTAGGGATCGGAACCAACTCACCAGCACTTAACAATCACAGCACATCCTAAGGTATACTGCTAACTGTACCTTAAGAGATTTTATAATACCTTGCAGGTAAGTGTTATTGATGCTACTGACATTTATAAAGTAAAAGTGGCATCATTTGATAAAGTTGGCATGTTTATTAAGTGCTAGTTTAAACTTCCCGGGTGCTCTATTGGCTGTGCTATGCTGTTCTTAGATGAGTTCAGACATAAGCTACTGATTCTTTATCTCCCACAATAATAGACCTAACAGTGAGTCAACTAGCCTTTCCTGCAAGATACTAATGTTCAATCTTCCACTGAACACTCATGACCTTTGTATGAAACCCATTCCAGTTAGTACACCTTTGTCATAAAACTTTTATTCCTACTGAATCAAAACCTATTCCTTTTAAAATTTGCATCCTTTTTCTACAGTCAAAACCAACCTTAAACAAATCTAACTGCTCATGTATGTAACCTCCTCCAAAGTATATGAGTATAATATGTATTGCCATGACAGTATTCCAATTTTACCACAATTCTGATGTCACAAACATGATTCGATTGTCCAGTTATGGCTTATGTAATAAAATTATGACAATGACGAAAATGGCTTAAAGGGAAAACTTAATGAAAAGCTTATTTGTGCAAGTAAGGGGTGGGTTTATATGCTAATTCAGAAAGTGAGCTTTGTAAGCTAGGTTGGTTATGTGCTTGAACGCTACTGAGTTTGGTGCCTGGGGGTATGCTGTCTGTCCTCTGTTTATTAAATTGAAGGATGGGCTCAAATTCACTGCCATTGCGTTGATCCCAACTCACAGCAACCTACAGTATAGGGGAGAACTGCCCCCTGTGTGTTTTTGAGGATAGGAATAGGAATTTATGTGGAACAACATGAGCAATATTGTTTTGAGATTTTTTCTTAAAACACTCATTTCATAATAATGGGGCCTATGGTATGGATAGACCTCAGACTGGAGAACCATGTTAATGTAGGCCACAGTATGACGTGGTCCAATAGGAGACAGCAAACTGAAAATGGACCATGAGCGCACTCCTCATGTGGTCAGGAAAGGCCTTGAGGAGCAGTTCAAGGGAAGCGTTTCCCACGGAGTGTACTGTGAGGCAGTGACCCTGATTATTCTCTTGATGTGCAAGTAGTAACCAAAGGGGAGACTATGCAGAGCAGCGCTTCTCCACCTTCTTGATGCCGCGACCCTTTCAGACAGTTCCTCATGTAGTGGTGACCCCCCAACCATAACATGATGTTCGTTGCTACTTCATCACTGTAATTTTGCTACTGCTATGAATCAGGCGACCCCTGTGAAAGGGCCATTTGACCCCCACAGGTTGAGAACTGCTGATGCAGAGATTCCTAGATTGTGGTCGATTATTGCAGACTTAGAAAAGTATGAGAAACTTAGAGGCAAGAGGGTGTGGAAAAAAACATATAAATGGACAAGTGGGATGATACCTTCAGGACCAGGGGTGTGAGGGGCGATACTGGGAGAGCAGAGTTGTGAGTGGGTTGGAAAGGGGGAACCGATTACAAGGATCTACATGTGACCTCCTCCCTGGGGGACGGACAACAGAAAAGGGGGTGAAGGGAGATGCCGGATAGGGCAAGATATGACAAAATAATAATCTATACATTATTGAGGGCTCATGAGAGAGGGGGGAGCGGGGAGGGAGGGGAAAAAAAGAGGACCTGATGCAAAGGGCTTAAGTGGAGAGCAAATGCTTTGAAAATGATTAGGGCAAAGAATGTACAGATGTGCTTTATACAATTGATGTATGTATATGTATGGATTGTGATAAGAGTTGTATGAGCCCCTAATAAAATGTTTTAAAGAAATGGACAAGTGGGAGTGTGCCTTTATGTCACCAGTAAATGCTCCAGAAGCCACCTATCATGGAACAATCAAGTCATCAAAATGATTTGCCCAATTGATGTTAACATTACTTAGCCTTTGTCACGGCTACCCCAGGACTGGTAAGAGGATACATTTATTTATTTATGTATATTATTATTTTTATTTTTTTAAGAGGGTACCTGAATGGAGCAGTGGAAATAGCAGTGATGGAGACCGGGCATGGTCTCTTCGCCTGACTCCATTTACAAACCCACGGTCATGATTACTGCTTCCCAAGTAAACATGGAGGTACTTGAACAGCACTGTCTTTTGAGGAGACCAATTAGCTATTAAATGGCCATTGAATACATAGGGCCCTTCTATTCTGGAAAGACCAGTGGTTCGTCAGCACAAGGATAAGTTTTTATTTCAAAACTAGAAACGGCACTCCTATCTGATGACTTGTGGAGCGCCTGGCGCCCAAGCATAGACCAGCAGACAGCATAGTGTTCAAACAGGGGAATCACTTCTCAGTGAAGGTCGTATACGAGTGGGTGCACGACCATAAGATGCAACGATCTTATCCTACATGCACCCAGAAGCATCTAGCCTCAGAAAGTCCTGGAACCATTTTCTAAAGGCATAGTCGAAGCCTTAGCTCATGGCAATGCTCTGAGAGATGGGGTACTATCCCCCAAGATCCAGTGGAACCGTTCCATCAGAGAATTCGATGTGGTGGTGTGTTCCCACCAGGAAGAAAACATGGGTCTGGGAAGAAATGGTGGAAGTAGGATCGGGTCCTCTTATCATTCTCAGTGACACATTAGGGATTTGTTGCTTTCCATTTGCACAACTACGAGCCCCGCCAAGTTAGAATTGCAGGGCTCACATGGGGAACTGCATTAAGACACAGAGAGGGTCCCATTGAACGATAACCCATGCTGCTGCCAGGGCTCTCTGGCTCCCTGTGTCCATGAACTAGCACACAGGACGAGTCTTCATCCTAGCAGGGTAACTGTAACTGACCAGCAGGAAGAGGCAACAATGAGGGCAGGGAGGACTATGTGTGGAAACAAGTGATCCACTTGGGTATCTTTTAGTGCCCCTTTACCCCATCATAATGGCTAATACCCATGTACAGCAAGATAATCTAGGCACAGTATGATTTCTGAAGACCTGGATTTCTCAGGAATAAAGATTTGGGTAACACCATCAGCTCAGGCCCTTCAACATGTGGAGGTAATCGCTGAGAGGGAACGGGGCTTAGAAAGCACAATGGAATGGCAAGAGCACACATACTAGCGACAGCCCTAAGAACCCCAGTGACAGTGCTTGTCATGTATGCGATTAATTTTCCTATAGTTTCTCCTTGGGAGGAGAGGTCCACGGGAAAGTTTTCCCCAAACATCACTGGAGAAATAGACTTGTGCTGTGTAAGGGACTAGGGGGTGGAGGATGGGAGGTACTATTTAACTCTGATCTCTTGCCACAGGGTGGTCACCCCTCCTGCAGTACTCCCAACCAATGGCTGTGTAGAATCTGGGTATTAGTCTCTGTTTCTTTCTGCTAGGCACAGTGCTCCCATATCTGGCTACTTTGGCTTAAGGACTCAAGCACTCTTTTAAGAAATGCTTGACTGGGTGTGGTAGTTACATCATTTCATGTCAACTTGAAGATATATACAAGCATAGGGATGATGTTCAACCTGTCAACCAGGCCACAGCGTGATGTGCCCCCTTGCAGGCATGGCCTTCCTACGGAGAGCTCTGGGAACCCCTCCTTCTGCACTGCATTCACCTCCCTGCGCACTGTCCCCAGGTGCGGCCAGAGCCCTGTGATGCATCCACTACCATGGAATCCACATGACTTTTCACCCACCACCCTGTGATCTTCCTGCTTTCTGTACCATTGCTTGTGACGGCATGAGGAAACTGAGCTACCATACGACCCAGCAATTCTACTACTGGGCATGTACCCAGAAGAAATAAGAAATACACCACGACCAAACATCTGCTTCCTAATGTTCATCTCCGCTCAGTTCAAAATTGCCAAAAAGAAAGAAACAGCCTAAATTTCTATCAATAGACAAATGGATTAAAAAAAATAAAAACCTCTGGTACATATAATGGAAACTATACGTCCCTAAAAAATAGTGATAAAACACCTCATCTCATGGGAAGAGTTGGAGGATATTATGCTGAGTGAAGTTAGCCAAGCACAAAAGGTCAAATACAACATGAGTCCACAGAGATAAGTTCACACAGCAGAACGGCACAAGGGAAAATGGGCACAACACACAATCCCCAGGCTGAGGACCAGAGCCAATGATCCATATGTCATCAGCACCAGAGCCAGATGGCACTTATGCTGAAAGAACTCTTTCCCCTGCTCTCATATGCCTTTAAAGTCCACAGAGGGGTGGGGGAAGAATAACAATGGCAATGGGGGTTAGGACACTAACCGACCCAAGGGGAGGGTCTTCTGTAGCTCTCCACAGGGAAGGGAGAGAGAGTGGACCTCAGTCAGGTGTACCAAACCTTGAAGATAATGTTCCTGCCCCGACCAGCTCGTCCCGGGAAGACTGCAGGGCCGGTCTCAGCTTGGGATGTGAAGTCCTCTCCCTTGATGACAGTGCCGCAGAGGACACCTCTGAAGATACAGCTCCAGGAGCGGCCAGTCTGACCTGCCCATCTGGAGCCAAACCCAATGAGAGTGCAATAGACCAGCAATGTGTGGGAAACCATGAAATCCCCGAAGAATCCTCAGCGTAGACTTCTGGCTTGGGGGCAGCACTTGGCACCCCATCTGAACTGGATGGGGGTTACTCATGAGGGGGCCACATTGGAATACTAAAGGCATAACTGGTGGGATAGGGGTGCAGTAGACCGCTCTATTCCTGATGGGGGGAATAGCAAAGTGGACTTTCAGGATGCTGGCCTTTTGCACATGAATGATGACGACTAAAAGGGTGGATGTGGTGTAAGGTGAGCGGGGCCCAGGATAGGGATAGGGAACCCTGAAAGAAATGGGGACTGGACTGATGGTTATTAACATGTCCTTCCCTCTCCTTAGCATAGAGGTATTCATCTGTACTGTGTCATGATTCCTGCTACACTTGTGGCTACCTGTATTTTTGATGTTGGTGGTGGTGTTTTTCTATACAAGATATTCGGGATAGGCAACTTTACAGAGACAGCTACTGGACCAATGGTTCCTGCGACGGGAGTGGGGGGGGGGGCGGGGAGAGCCAATAATGTCAGTTGACGAGAACAGTAAGTTGATGCCGAGGAGTATGTAGCTTTTCCTGTTGTGTTTGAACAATTGGATTGAATCTGAGAAGAATTACTGAAAGGTGAATGATAGGTCAACGTAACAGTGGAGTAAGGGGGGATTTTATACATGTATTTGTGTGTGAGTGTGTAGTGCATATATAACAAAGAAGCTGATGGACTTTATGCCTCTACTTAAATCTCACCTCAATACAAGAACGAGAACGGTCTATAGTAATAGTGTGGCATTGGATGATGTTCACCTTCCTGACATGATTGCTGAAGACAAATTTGTGCATAAGTAAATGTGGTGAAGAAAGCTGATGGTGCCCAGCTTTCAAACAATATAGCATCTGGGGTCGTAAAGGCTTATAATTAAACAAGCAGCCATCTAGCAGAGAAGCAGCAAAGCCCACATGCAAGAAGCAGACCAGTCTGTGTATCATGAAGTGTTGAAGGAAACATGTACTAGAAGTTCAAAAACATGCAGCCAATTCAACGTAAAGGGGCATGGGTCCAGTGAAGACCCGAAAGCCACCTGCAAGATGATTTCAGTCCTTTTCAGAAAGACCACATGGAACAGATGATAGCATCAGGGTGTGGTGTGGCTCCCTCTGATGAGCCAAATAACTTATGGACTAGTATTGGGCTTATGACTTGAGTTGGACTGAGCTGGGAAGTTTTCTTGATATATAATTACATCTTGATATAACACTCTCTCTTACATATATATGAGTGTCGCTGGACTTGTTTCTCTAGTCCACCCGGCCTACCACAGTAGGCTGAAGGACTCTGAGCATTCTTAAGCCTAGCCAAAGATTCCTTAAAGTCACCTTGACATTTGAGATACTTGCTAGTCAGTCTTTCTTCCTCCCCCATTTTGCAGATATTAGACCCACACCATGGTATGAATAATATACTGAACTTCTGCTGCTTCCTCTTCTTTATCCTGCACAGGCATTTTCCAGTAACTTACTTGATTATTTAGTCTTTTATTGAAGTCATCAATGAAGATCTGAGTTGACATAGAAATCACCTCTATCGCAATGCCCCCACTCTGCCGCCACCTTTAGCCAATACCACAAAAATTTCAAGAATGTTAAAGTTCTGCTCCTTTCAATCAATGATAGGGCCTAGAAGATCCTTCTCCAACGAGGACCAAGAACCCACTTCCCATCTCTTCTTCTCATAACTGTAAAATCAAGTTATAAAAGTAGTGAAGATTTTCTTTGCTAGCCCACTAATAACCTCAAAGAACTGAGTTCAGGAGCTGGAGCATTAACTTGAATTGAAGTAGCATCTGTAAGATCGCCAGGCTTCCTTTCTCCTCCCTCCTAGAAGGATCCACCGACAGATTGCAACACTTGCGTATCTTTCCCAAGATAAACACCACACGCTTATCCTGATGGGTTTTTTCAGCACATAAAGCATACAAAGTATAGAATTATAAGAGATCACTTAATCCTGGTCTAATACTCATTGTGGAAACAGGCCAATCATTTAATCTCACTGAGTCTTGGTGTGCTATCTTTTTACACATGGGATGGTGTCGCCCAGCTGATTGCCAGAAGTGTCAAACAAAATAATAGCTACACATTATAAAGGCGCTGACAAATGTTACCATTTATTAATTTCCTCTCCCATTCTTGTTGGTTCCTGCAGTTTTTAAGCCACCATCTTGCCAAGTTCCACAAATCTTTTATCCCCACTCTGGAAACAAATGCACTCTTTTTCTACCTTTATAAGTTACATAACACCAGCAACTGCTGTAAACGGATTGACTCGTGGGGCCCCCTGTGCGCAGAGGGCTTCCAAGGCTGTGCCCCTTTGGAAGCAGATAGCTAGATCTATCTTACAAGGCCCCTCTCGTTGGGTTCAAGGCCCCTCTCATTGGGTTCAAGGCCCCTCTCGCTGGGTTCAAGGGCCCTCTCGTTGGGTTCAAGGTCTCAGTCTTTTAGTAGTTGAGCATGTAACTGTTTGTACCACCCAGGGACTTCTCGTACTATGTACCTATCTAAAAGTATCCAAAACAAATACATTATTATCTTTCTGCTTCTTGTCTGCATTAATGTTATCGCTCAGATTTTACAATCTCCCGGAAGGAAAATGTCATAAATGAAAAACTGTTTTGACACATCTCACCCAGTGATCTGCACAATTAAGCACATAATGCATGCTCACAATGATCACTGTGCTTTTATTGAGGCAAAACTATTTGGTGCCCTTAGCCCCTGGAGCCCTCCCTCCCTCCCTGTGGCCCATCTCAATGACAGGAGCACATTTCCTACCCAGTGAGTGGTATCAGGCTTGACTATGTCATTTGCTTGACCGTTCATATATGACTAGCTGTGGGTTTCAGAGCCATTGTAGGGACCAGCATCGTGCTGTTCCCCCTTCGCTGTAGGAAAACCCGGGCCCCATTAGGAGCTGCTCCGCACCTTCAATACCTGAAAGGGAAGACCTGCAGCAGGTGCGCAGCTTAAAAGAGCACAGCACCCTTTGTTGCTGCGTGAGGGTTTGGGACTTGATTCTGCCTGCAGTGAGCCACCACGGTGGCACAAAAGGTCAGAGGTTTGAGCCCACTGCCCTCTCCATGGGACAAAGATGTGCCAGTTTGCTTCTGCAAAGATTCCCAGCTTTGGAAACCTGGCGGGGTCATTCCTATAAGGTTGCTATCAGTCAGATTCAACAAAACTGCAACGGGGTTTCTTCCTGCAGCCCGCTGACACCCCACTTCTCTGACCGATAGACTCAGGCTGTCGAACGGCTTCCGTTCACTCAGCCAGGTGTGTGAGGAAGCGCTTTGTTTTCTGCGAACGGATGAGCCCCTTCCTTTGAGGTGTGAGCTTTGGAGTGCCCCTTGGGGCAGCTGTAGGTCTTTAAGCTCACATCATGATGCTCAGCCCTCTCCGCTAATGAAGCACCGCCTGCTACCGCCGTGCATATGGGGAGAGGAAGGGAACTGGACAACAGAGGGGAGAACCAACTATTATTATATAACCCACAGTTAGACCATGGCGCCCTGGTGCTGTAGCGGTTATGCCTCGGGCTGCTATCTGCAAGGTCAGCAGTTCGAAGTCACCAGGTGCTCCTCTGGAGAAAGCTAAGGCTGTCTGTGTCCATCAAGAGTGACAGTCTGAGAAATCCCTTCGCCACTCTACCTTGTCTTGTAGGGCCGCAGTGGGTCAGAAGTGACTCGATGGCAGTGAGTTTGTCTTGGTTTGGGTGCAAGCAGGGAGTAATCGAAAGTGAGGGGGAAAGGCAGAAGTAGGGTGGACTGAAATCAGGTTACTGTGATTGGTTGAAAATCAAGATTACTCCTTCATTAAGCCCTAGGAACTCTCAGTGTACTACCGCACGCTGTCTGAGTGTAAGAACAATAAGAGGAGTCAGTCCTGCGTTCGACTCCACTTCCAATTCTTAAAGCAAAGGTATGCTTAGAGTTTCCATCATTACAGAAGATTCTCTAAAATGAAACTACCACGAACCATGTGGCTACACAGAAAAACAAATCGTATGTTGCCAAATGTCTTTTCTACATTCTATCAAGCGTCTGGATATTTAAAACACCTGCATGACTGACAGTCTTTCTAACTTTCATCTGGAGGTTTGGTAAATGTGGAGAAAGGTGTTTCCTTTCTAAATCTGATTCCTATACTTAGACAATGTCTTCAAATAGCATGTTTGTTAATATTCCTACCATCCTACCTTCTTATCAGAATAGATGGATGGTGTTTGGGAGCAAATTAACTGTCCAGTTTCCTAATAGAAAAGAGGGGGAAATGTGGGGATACTTTCTCCATAGCAATCACTCTATTTCAAGAGAGATTGACAATAGACAACAACAAAGACCCCCCCCCCTCCCTGTTCACTGGTGTCTGTGTGTGCGCCCGTCCGATGAGTGGAGAGAATTCCACTCTTTGGCCAGACGCTGAGATGGCCCTATGGCATCTGCCTGAATAGCTGCTTGGCACTTAAAGGAAGGGGGGAGATTTGATTGTACTCTTGAGGTTATGAGACACGGAGGCGAGCATCATAATCATTCTTTACAAAAACTCCCAGGGACTCAGTGACATGTTTTTCCCTTGTCAACATCTGTCAAGAACCACATGTCAATTACGACTCCATCTTTTCTCAGGTAATAAAGGCATAGAGAACTCCCAAAAGGACAGTCTTTCTCTTTCTAACAATATGCCCCAGGCCTTTGCTTTTGGATTTAACTCTCATAAATTTGTGTCATTATCTACTTACAGGGATTGTGGCAAAGAAAGAGGCCCGAATGAATGAAAAAGCCTTTGCTTCCAGTACCATCAAACTCGATAGATGTGCTTGTTCCTGGACTTTGAACACAAAGACAGAACAAGGCCCCTGCAGAATACAATTAAATGAGCTGGTTCCTTTTCCCAAGAGTCCTCCTGTGTCTTACTGGTGAATCACCCAACTGCTGATGTCTAGTCTATCTCATTTCCTACACTTGCACAATTTTAATATTCCTTTATCTCTGAGTTATTAGTTTGTTCAGGTTAGGGTGCAGTCGTTTGCATGTGTCTTACGTATCAAACGTCCCTTGGAAAGTACAATTACAATGTAAAGAGTAAAGTTCAGTGAACAATTCAGCGGTGGTGCCACACGCGTAGCCAGGATTACCATGTCTAGGGCCAGCGCGACGGCACCAATGCTTCAAAAGAGGGCATGTGGGAGCCCAAATCCGCTCTCACCTGTGGCCTTAGGTAAGTTCACCATCTGCTAAGCAGCAGCCAACCCACATGGACAGAAGTCATATGTTATGAGAGTCTCTCTTTTCCGACTTAACCCATGTTGGTGGTCTCCTCACGCAGGAAGATCAGAAACCAGGTGAACATGGAAACAGAGACGCTACAAAGCGATGTCAGACATTGGGCAATTTCTCTGGGAACAAAATGATTGGGAAGCATAGTTACCATCTTTCACAGGTGGAGATCCCATGATCCCCTGAAGGCCTGTATTCGGTTGTGTTACTTTTCCCCCCACGTACAGGTCATAGATTGTGGTTTCTTTACAGTCTGTCAGGCAACAGTTTTCAAACTCATTGTACACAGAGCACAATCCTAGGTGCTAAGAACCAAGTGCAAGTTTGAGAAGATTTCGGCAGGAGAATGCCAACCCCTAATAGGAAGCATGCTATGCAGTGGATTATATGTGGCCCAAACCCTTTGATGTGCCCCCTATCAACCACAAGCCTCTTTTCCCTCTCCTTTCCTCTGGGATCAGTCAGTGACTGATGAGCAGACTGGGGAGGAGGCAAGACAAAGTCAGTTCTGGGCCTAATCCTTAAGAAGATAGGGAAACGGGGCTTTTCTCAGGACTGTTTTTCTTAAAGTTTAGCACCATGCTCTAAAACCCTGAAAGTCTACAACCGTCCCGTCAGTTCCAATCCAAACACAGGTTTCTGAGAGGCTGCAAGTCTTTATGGGAGCTGCTCACCTGCTCTTTCTCCCGCCGAGCGGCTGGGGGGTTGGAATAATAGTTCAGCATTTACACGTCAGTGCCACCCACTATACCTGGAGTGGTCCTTCTAGGAAGAGCTCATATGGGGAGCTCCAGGAGGGGTGAATCCATGGAGAAAGGAACTACAGGAGGGATCATTTAGGTTCTGTAGTTCGAGCTCCAAGTTGCCATGGGATTTCCACCCAGATCAACAACCACTTGGGTGAAACATCAGGAGTGACTTCAGCTAACAACAAATGGAGCAAAGAGCATTGGCCAAGGTACAGAATCATAAGAAATAATTTCTTTTCTTTTAACATCCGGAGTTGGAGATTTTTGTTATATAGCAATAGTTAACTGATGCAGCTTACAAGTCAACACGCACAACAAAGCTTGGAGAAGGAAAAACTATGCCAAGAATTTGGAACTGAGCAAGGATCAAAAGTCTTTGGAGATAACAGCATCTTGTAAATTGGGGAGTGAAGGTGTGATTTGAATTTCTGCTCCCACCACTTACTGTCGTTATGATCTTTGACAAGCCAGGGCCTTTCTAGGGATTCAGTTCCGTAGTCTGTAGAATGGAAATACCAATCCTTACTTCACAGAAGGTAAATCAGACAATATGTACAGAGCAGAAGATAATGTAGAAGTACACGTGCTGCCTGTGCCATGGAGATATCCATATAGAGAAAAGAGAGAGCCACGTCAAGATAACATTGTAGCTGTAACGAAGTATGCCGAGGGAATCAATCTTGGGGGCCAGTCTCAAGGCCAACTAAATTAATTAACATCACACAGTTCACAAAGACAATGTTCTGCATCCTACTTTGGTGAGTAGTGACCAGGGTCTTATCAGCTAGCAAACAGCCATCTACAATGAACTAGTGGTCTCACCTTTTCCAGAGTAAAGAAAAGTAAAGGAAATTTTAAAAATAATAATAATCAAGGGAGCAATTAGTCCAAAGGACTACCAATGAAGCACAGCCTCCACTACCTTGAGACCCGAAAAACTAGCTGGTGCCCTACTACCACTACCAACTGCTTTGACTGTGGTCACAGGTCCAGGACTGAAGGAGAGAAAAAAATACAGAACAAAACTTAAACTCATATAAAGGCCAGACTTATTGAGCTGAAAAAGACTGACAGAACCCCCCAAACTGTGGCCTTCAGGCACCCCTCCAACTCAGAACTGAACCCACCCCTAGAAATCACCACGCAACCAAACAATAGGCCAAGCTCAAAAATGCAAAAGTCAGGCGAGACGGACAAAGGGATCCAGGGACTTTAGGCAGGAATGGGGAGAGCCCTGTTACATTGAGAGGATGACAAATCAAGTTATGAAGCAAAACGTGTACAAACTGTTGACGGGAAAATTAATTTACTCACACCACAGTGTTTTGTTTTGTTTTTTAAAGGGAGTGTTGCAGAAATTCTGCTCCCATGGGCTTTCCCCACTAAATGGAACTGGAAACAAGCATCCTTCATCTCTCGTCTCATTTCCTGTTTCCATTTTCATACTCGCAGCAGGGCATGTGGATATGAGTGAGGTCTAAATTTCTATGAAATAGTTTGTTTTTAAATGCTTCAAGTAGCTTGTTTTTAAAGGGCTTCAAAATAAATTTTTTAAATTGTAAATAGTCATAGCTAGCATTTGTTGACCACTTCTGACCCACTCGGCACACTGTAAATATTTATATAGTCCTCACAACACTCTTACACAATACGT
Source organism: Tenrec ecaudatus (assembly GCF_050624435.1). Taxonomy (NCBI): domain Eukaryota; kingdom Metazoa; phylum Chordata; class Mammalia; order Afrosoricida; family Tenrecidae; genus Tenrec; species Tenrec ecaudatus. The sequence goes on from NC_134542.1 coordinate 56,681,011, forward strand.
CTCATTATTCTCTCCATTTTACAGTGGAGGCCATTGAGTGGCAATCTGCTGAAAATCATGGAGGTTCATGGCAGTGCCCGGACTCCGACCTAGGAAGACTGGAGCCAGAACCTCTACACATAACCACACCCTCTGGGGCTTCTCAACATGTAGGCATCACCATGGTGTTTTAAGCACCAAATTCCTGACCTGAGGAATACTGATGACCATAAAAGACTTCCCACCATAGGTTGCAATGAGGACTAGATGCCATGATCATTATAAAGCACCTGACATATTGTAAACATACTATTCTTGGCTACACCCTTTTTTCTCCCTCCTCTCTAGCCCAACTTGGATTTTAGAAACCCGGACTCATCATTGAGGGGATGTCCTGGACCCCTACTTATCTAGATATGGAATTTAGATGGATGCTTGTAATGGCTGAATCATGGTCACCCAGAGAGATACCAGGCCCGAATCCCTAAAGCTTGGTATTTATACCTTTTAAGAACAAAAGAGTGTTTGCAGATGTGATTAAAGATCTTGATGGGTTAACACGTCTTATCCATGTAGGCCCAAATACCGTCACAAGTGCCGTTAGTTAAAGGAAAGAGGCAGAGGAAGATTTCCATTCCCAAAGGAGAACCCTGGGGGAGATGTGGAGGTAGAGATCGGAGGGTCGTGGACAGGATCCGAGGGAACCATCGAGCTGCAGAAGCTGGAAGAATTCCCTCGCAGAGCCTCGGGGGAGTGATGCCCGCAGACGCCTGGAACTCGGTACAGTGGGACTATTGCTGACGGCCTGAGGTCCTGATCTGTGAGCTCCGTTGCCCTCCCTTGAAGCCACCAAGTTTGTTAGCTCATACCAGCTGCTTGGCAGGCCTCCACACTCACTGGCAGCCGGTTAATTCCAATTCAGAGTGACCCTATCAGACAGTGGAGAGCTGCCCCTGTGGGTTCTTGACCTCCCAAGGGGAGCAGAATGCCCCATCTTTCTCTGGAGGAGCAACTGGTGGCTTCGAACTGCTGACCTTGAATGACCAGCCCTACACATCACCCTCTAGATCTCCTTTGTCAGGCTTAGAAAACCAAGATGACCTGTTAGCTCCTTCGGGATTAATACGACCTCTTGGACACACAATCCCTCCGTCACAGGCATGCATGGCTCACGGTGTAAATTTAGGAAAAAAGTCCTTTGGTGAACAGAGTAGCTCAAGATAAGAGGACACGTGAGCCTCGCGGAAAAGCTGGTCTGAGCATCTTCCTAATACGTGCAGGTGTGTGCTGAGAGGTCTGTAGGTCAAGCGCTGCGCTCGGTGCGCGAAGGAGGCGTACACACAGGATGATAAACACTCACACCCACACAGCTTCATATGATGATAGTCATTCACATACCAGTCGGATCATTAAAGATGAGGGGTGGGGGTGGCTATGTTTAAAATAAAAACCATCTAGCGGACTATATTAGTCTTCCTATGGGGTCAACTATTTGTACAATATTAACTTACTGGTTGCACCCCTTTTTTTAAGTTCAAGATTGTATAAACCTCTGGGACTGCATTTCATAAACAAAAATATGACAGGATTTCCCCCTAATCTATATAGTCACATATTTATACAGCATTATAAATGCTTCAGCGCTACATTCCACTTGGTTATACATTTAATGAAGCACTACGTGAAGGACATAAGCATATCAAATTGGAAACGTTTCCAAAAATCTGGGCAATCGGGCAGAAAATCTCGAGGCGTACCACCTCTAATTTCCTCTTCCAGTTTTCCCCACAGCAAGGCTCACTTCCTAGCTGACAGATACTTTCAAACTGGAATTGTTTTCAAGAAAAGGCCGCCACCACTGTGTCCTCTGTTAACTGCAGTGCTCGCGAATACATAGGGCTTGGTCACTATTGTTGACAGAAACATTGTTGCAGCCTTTTACCCAACAAGATGGAGTCAGATCCAGCGGATAGGAAGGTATTCGGCTGAGAGAAAGCCGCTCCACTTCTACCGCTGGTCGGTCGATGAGCTGTTAACAAACTGACCTGTAGATGGCGCCACACGCTTACCTATCCTATCACCTTGATCATCCCCTCAGAAAACCAAGTCTCCAAAGCTGCCCAGTTTTCTGTAGGAAAACAAACAACAGCATTGAAATAATATACCCACTAAAGTGAAAAGCTTAAACGAAGCCACTCACACAACCACATGATTAAGTCATCTCTCAGGTTTCCATTGGGAGAGGGCATTATGAAGGGCGGGGGATGGTGTAGGGAGAAGCAGTAGGTGGAGGGAGAAGCAGTACATGTCACGTTGAGTTAGATCAATGGCATGGTCTGAGAACCAAAGTCTGTCTCTGACCTTGCTTCCTTTGCTTTGTTCCCTATTTGCAGTCAACGGCACCATCACCCGTCAAGTTGCCCGGACTAGAAACGTGAATGACATCTTTGATCCTTCCTTCCACTGTAACCTTCACCACCATCAGCTCCACGTCGAATCAATCATCTAACCCTTTTATCAATCCTCAGTGTCGCCAGGTGAGGCTATGTCTCTTCATTCCCAGTACCTCCAGTCTAGTCTACAAAACCAGCGCACCGGTGGCACTTTCTCCAGGCTCGCCTGCAAGTGTTCGCCCTTCAGCTCTCTCGAGCTGCGCTTTAGCCTCAGCAACCTTTCAAAGAGACACACCTGGTCATGCAATCTCCCCTGTGTGCAATCTCCCCTGGCTCCCTATTGCTCTCGGGCAAAGTCCAAATTGCTTACACAACCAACAAGGCTGTTCCTCAACTCTCTACCCCATAAGCCTCCGGCTTCATCTTATTCCAGCACCACCTCCAGCTGAGAACGTCCTTAGTCATAATCGATGCCACCCAATTTCTAGTATGTTCGTTGGAGAGCTCTTTATTCTGACAGCTCCTGCCTGAACCCAAAAGCCACAAACTTCTCTGTTAGCTCCACCCAAGCTTATCTCCATCTAACTCCATCATCCAGATCAGTCCTAGCAGAAACCTTTAATCAGGGAAGGCGAGCTTTGGGGTCCATTCGAACACACACGCCACTCTGTGTTTCCACAATACTGTATTTTCCTAATGTGAGTGGTCATCTCATTTCATTGTAATTACTCATTAACTTCCTCCACTGCTGGAGTATATGCTTTGTGACGGGGTCGGTATCTGTGTTTACAACTTACTGCTTATCTACCTCCCTCAGCTTACCTTGCTAAGCACATCAACACCCCTGTTCTGTTTCAGCCTTCTTGCTTGTTCCTTGCTATACTGCTTCCTCTCGCATGGCCTCTTCTTGCTTCCTCTAATTTACTAGCCACTGCCTCTTCCTTCTCCCTAGAAAGCACTGCCCCTCATGTCTGTATGGCTCTTCCAGTTTGTATTGAAATGTCACGCGCTTAGTGAACTCTTCTCGGACTTTCCAGTCCACCTCTCCTGCCACCCCCACTGCACCCCCGCAACACTGCTGTCCCCCTCCCTGCTTTATTGTCCCCTGTGCACTTCTCTTCTCACTGCCCAGTATCTGTGCATGGCTTCTGATCAGCCTCCCGCCCTGTAAGCCCTGTGAAGGCTGTGGTGTTTGCCTTTTGGGTTCATTGCCTTCTCCCCAGCGTGTGGAGTTGCCACAATACAAATTAGTCACTGGAACTTTTAAACCCTAGTCTCACCCTAATGGTTTCATAGATCCATTCTTTAATCTTTTCTGGGGTGCTAAAACATTCTGATTTATGGGAGATGAGAGAAAATTTATCTCACCTGGGAAGTCTTCCTTCTCCTTGATTATCTTAATCTTGATTTTCTTCATTTCTTGTTTCCAGACTACTGTATCTTTTTTTGGGGGGGTGGGGTGCAGAGAGAGGCTGAAGAGTTTGTAATTAAAAATAAGTCTATAAAATATGAAGACAGACATTTACTGGGATCATTGAAACTTTATTTCTCTTGAAGTAATAATTAAAAACACACACCAAGAGAACATGTTGTCTGAGGGCTGAGTGGTTAGACCTTGTTCAGTTTCCTCCACTTGGTAACTCTGAGGACAGCAATGCTTTGTCTGTGGTGTTCCATGTGGCACTCGGGAACTCAGACACTCACGCATCCCTGGAATCCCAAAACCAGCCCGGTTCCAAGGCACGATGGTCCTGTGTGCTTCAGAGGAGGATCATGCCCACGGGGTTTTCAAGCACAGGGACCTTTCCAAAGCAGATCTCCACTTCTTTCTTCAGTGGCTCCTCCAAGCCTTTCAATGAGTAGTCGAGCATGGAACCACCTGCATACCCAGAGACTCCACGTCCTACAGCCAGCTCGATCATTGGTACAGAAAAGCCAGGCCTCTAAAATAAAGCCAGGTGTGTATTCAGATAGAGCCCAATCTCGTGAGCAAAGAATGGCAACAAAAAAGAAAGAAAGAAAGAGAGAAAAGAAGAAGAATCCATTTAAATGTCTGAAATATGGATTAAAAATCATATTACAAGAATCCAACAGCCTGTAATAATCATTAACAGGAAGCAAACAGCATTCAGACTCACAAGATGTAAGGCTGATTGAGGACTAATTTATTGTGGATATTTGCTCCAACTTCCATCGTCAGAGCTGTAAGTAAGCTTACCACCCTCTGATTTCAAGGAAATACCACACTGCTACTGCAATGAAGCACAGTTTTAGATGGACATGTGAAACATTGTTATCAATACAACTGAAGAGCACTGATAATATAGAGTGGAAGAGAAAATAAATATAGCACACCAAACTCTGACTCTGTGACAGAAGATAAAGATCCTAGTCGATCAGAACCAAGACGTAAAAGGGAATTGATTGGGAGGGAAAGCACGTGGCTGGAAAGAAGTACTCACACCATTTTGTTATTTCAAAATCACACCAAACTTGCCAACCAAAAGGAGGTCCTGTCGGTGCCATTGAAAGGAAGGGGAGAAGGAGTGGCTCCATGGGGTCATTCCAACAATGGCGGGGATTTGTGTGACCAGACTGTCAAGAAAGACTTTGAGGAATGGCTAAGCGAACAAGCCTACAGCCGCGGGGCCGTTCCACTGTGGGCGGCAGGGTCATCGTGAGCCATACTTGCTGCCAGCAGAGTTTTGTCCGGGAAGGCTGAAGAAAGGAAGCGAAAGGGAAGCCAACGGGGTAATGCCGCTAAAAGCGGGCCCTGGGCTTACGTGCCTGGGGAAATGATAGAGTGGAAGAAGATGCCTTCCACACAGCTCGCTCAAAAGTACAGTGCCCGAATAGCAATGCCATCACATTTTTTTAAAAATGGAAAAACTGGCCAAGGAATGAATGGCACTACTTGAGTGAAGCTAGATCATTCTCTCCCTGTAGAAGACTGGAACATTGGGCAAGACAATCTATTTTTTAAATTCTTCATATCGGCAGAAGGAGGAAGACAGGACAGACTGGAACAGAGATCCTGGGAAAGAGCTGTTTGTAAATTTTCTCAGAAGTTTCCACTCAGCAGAAACTTAAATGGTACCATCAGAACGCCCATGCTCACTGGCCCTGGGCCTCTACTGCAGATGCCCCGCTGGATTTCCACAACTGCAATTCTTCATGAGGGTAGAAAGCCTTGTTTGTTTGTTTACCTTCAGAGCGGCTGGTGATTTCAAACTGCTGACCTTGAGCACTGCAACCCAATTCAGGAAATCCACACTCGTTATTACTTTTGATATTTAGAAGTGATATTCCCATATAGTGACCAGACTGGGTCTGGAGCAGACTGGGTTCAGAGGAGCCTGGTAGTGATGGTGACACGCTGGGCTGCTTACAAAGAAAGGTTCGAAACCACCAGTCACTGAGAGGGAGAAGGAGGAGGACTTCTATGCCCATGAAGAGTCACAGTCTCGCAAACGCACAGGGACAGTGTGCCTTGTCCTACACGGTCACTGTGAGTCACAGTCGACTAGATGGCAGGTAGCGAGACTGGGTGAAGACAAAATTGACTGGGAGAAAGGGACAAATGCTGAAAAACATTCCTCCCTGGTCCATGTTGGTAAAACATTTCCTTCTATTGATATAGTCGGGGGGTGGGAGTGGTTGAGTAATATGCCTAAGATGAAACACATTGATCTCATTCCACCATGTGAAATTTTAAAATGTAAAATAAACTTTCTTAAAATATGTACCCCTGGACACTGCTGTCTGATCAAATAAATCTGGGGATTTCTGGATTAAACAAGATTAAGCATGTTTTGTTACTGCTCAGCGAGACCATCTACTCTGGGCCCTGGGCATCCTACATCTCTGCGGGATCTGCCATGCACGCAAGCCCTTGGCTGCTCTCTGCCTGGACCATCTCTCCACTTGTGCTTGTAGCACACAGCCTTAGAGAAGGAGGTCGCACTTCCCTCTGACACGAAGCTGGGGCCACTGGTGGCTCAGAAGCAGAATTCTCGCCTTCCACACAGGCAGCCCGGGTTTCATTTCCAGCCCATGCATCCCATGTGCCGCAGCCACCATCAGTCCGGGGCGGTGTACATGGCTGTGCTGCTGTGCGGGGCTCAGTGGCGCTTCCAGACAAAGAGGAAGAAGAAAGACCTGGAATCCACTACTGGAACTCCCCGCAGGGAAAGCCTATGAATCATAGTACCTTGCTATCTCTATGAACTGGGCGGACTCCGCAGCAGCAGAGAACAGCAACAGCTAAGACAAAGGGCAGATTTGCTATCAAATAGGTTGACACAGTCGCCCAGACCAGAAATGGAATTCCTTGATTGCAACGCCAAACCAATGCCTGTAGCACACCTGCTGGTTACCGCTGGGTACGCTGACGGGTCTCGGGAAGCGAGGCGAACCAAGGCAAGCATGCCATCTGCGCTGCTGGCTGTGCTTTAGTACATCCTGTCTGCTTCCCGGAAGGATCGGGTCTTCTAGCAGCAGTCATAAAGAGCGCATCTAGTTAGCTGGAAAGTGAGGTGAAATCCTGGAGTCCAACAATCCCCATAGGCTTTCTTTGAGTCTGTTAAAATTATTGTCGCTCTCCAACGGGCCAGCAACGCACCGCCCGTTTCGAAATTTATTGGATCATGCAAATTCATTCTCTTCTTTAACAACGAAAAGAACCAAGGTTTAGCAAAACATACATATATACTCGAGTATATACGGTACTCCGGAAAACCCTATTCAGAGACTATTTGGGCAGAACTGGATGGAATGTATACAGGAAATGGAAAGAGCTGCCTTCTCAAATGCTGCTTTTTCCGTGGCCTGCTATACCGCCCAGAATTGCCATGATTTGAATTACTGTGTGGTGGTTACAGGATTTCATGTCAACTTGATAAATAGAATGTAAGGGTGGAGTCTAGCCAGTCAGTCAGTTCACAGCCTGAAATGTCTCCTTGTGGGTGTGGCCTCATCATGAGGAACTTCTTTTCTCCCTCCCTGGAGGCGGGACATACACTCTTTCTCTGCTTCACCTTCCTGTTGACAAGTCAGATGGAGCCAGCCAGAGCCCTGCAGCCATTGGACCCACAGGAATTTCCACCCACCGACTGCCTGTGATCTTCCTGCATTTGGCATCATTGTATGTACTGCCTGAGTCTGAAGAAAAAGTCAGGGGCTAATATCAGACTTCTGGGCTAATATTGAACTTACGGACTTGATCTGGACTGCACTAGGGTGTTTTATTGATGCATAATTACCTTTTGATATAAAGCTCTCTCTTACATATATGTGTCACTGGCTTTGTTTCTCTAGTCAACCCGGCCTACTCTGTCGGTAGTAAACATTATTTCCAGAAGACCCTCATTCAAATGCAAGAATGTTACCTGAAGGTGTGGCACCTGAATATATTAATACCTGAGCACAAACGTCACAGAAAAAGAGTCAGAGAGAGAACTACACAACGAGGGAACATGCAGGGTATGCTGGCAATTGGGAAAGATCTTTTGATTTATGTTTTAATCATTTATTGGGGCCTCATACAATTCTTATCATAAGTCATACATACATCAGTTGTGCACAGCACATTTGTACATTGGTTACCCTTATCATTCTCAAAACATTTGCTCTTCAGGTAAGCCCCTGGCATCAGCTCCTCATTTTCACGTTCCCTACTCACTCCCGCCTCCCTCATGAACCCTTGATAATGTATAAATTATTATTTTTTCATATCTTACACTGCCCGACATCTCCCTGTACCCACTTTTTTGTTGTCTGTCCCCCAGGGAGGAGGTTATATGTAGATCCCTATAATCGGTTCCCCTTCTCGACCCCACCCTCCCTCCACCCTCCCAGTATCACCACTCTCACCACTGGTCCTGAAGGGACCATTTGTCCTGGATTCCCTGTGTTTCCTGTTCCTATCTGTCCTCTGGTCTAGACAGATTTGTAAGGCAGAATTAGGATCATGATAGTGGTGGGGGAGGAAGCATTTAAGAACTAGAGGAAACCTTTAAGACCCCAGACACTATCCCTTTTGATAGCCGGGCACCATCAGCTTTCTTCGCCACATTTGCTTATGCACCCATTTGTCCTTGGCGATCATATCATGGAAGCTTGAAGGTGAACAAGCAGCCATCTAGCTCAGAAGCAATAAAGCCCACATGGAAGAAGCACACCAGCCTGTGCGATCACGAGGTGTCGAAGGGATCAGGTATAAGGCTTCATCAGAAAAAAAAAATCTTACCATAGTGAATGAAGGGGGAAGTGCAGAGTGCAGACCCAAAGCCCATTCATCGGCCACTGAAGATCTCCTCACAGAGGGGTCTAGGGGAGGAGATGAGTCAGTCAGGGTGCGATGTAGCACCGATGAAGAATAGAGCTTTCCTCCAGTTCCTAAATGACCCCCCCGCCCTATTACCATGATTCGAATTCTACCTTGCAGGTCTGGATAGAGCAGAGGATGTACACTGGGGCAAATAGGAGCTGGAAGCACAGGGAATACAGGGCGGATGATACCTTCAGGACCAGGGGTGTGAGGGGTGATACGGGGAGGGTAGAGGGTGAGTGGGCTGGAAAGAGGGAACCAATTACAAGGATCTACATGTGACCTCTTCCCTGGGGGATGGACAACAGAGAAGGGGGTGAAGGGAGACACTGGACAGGGCAAGTATGACAAAATAATAATTTATAAATTATCAAGGGCTCATGAGGGAGAGGGGATTGAGGAGGGAGGGGAAAAAGAGGACTTGATGCAAAGGGCTTAGGTGGAGAGCAAATGTTTTGAAAATGATGAGGGCAAAGAATGGACAGATGTGCTTTATACAATTGATGTATATATGGATTGTGATGAGAGTTGTATGAGTCCTTAATAAAATGTTTAAAAATAAAATAAAATTTTAAAACACTCAAGGAAATTAATATGTTTCATCGTTGCTACACTGCACCCCGACTGGCTTGTCTCCACTCTATGACCCTTCCACATAAGGGGATGTCCAGTTGCCTACAGATGGGCTTTGGGTCCCCACTCTGCACTCCCACTCATTCACAGTGATATGAGTTTTTGTTCTTTGATGCGTGGTACTGCCTCCCTTCAACACCTCATGAGCACACAGGCTGGTGTGCTTCTTCCATGTGGGTTTTGTTGCATCTGAGCTAGATGGTTGCTTGTTTACCTTCAAGTCGTTAAGACCCTAGACACTGTATCTTTTGATAGCTGGGCTCCATCAGCTTTCTTCACCACATTTGCTTATGCACCCACTTTGTCTTCAGCGATAGTGTCAGGAAGGTGAGCATCATGAAATGCCAGTTTAATAAAACAAAGCATTGGTACATTGAGGGAGTACTTGAGTGGAGGTGCAATGTCCGTCTGCTACCTTAATACTAAACCTATAAATATATGTATGTAAATGTATTTCCCCATCCTCATATATAAATATATTTACATACATAAATGCCTTTATTTAGATCTCTATAAATGCCCTTTGCCTCCTACCTCTGGGAAGATCTTCTGAGTAGGTTTTTATCTGACTAGTAGAGTCAAAAAGAAATGTGTGTGTGTAAAGTACTGACTTTTTGTTAGGATTTATAATGAATTATATGCTACTTATTTATCTTTCTCTTTTCATATCACTTTATGAATTCCCCCTTTCTATTTGAATTGGAGGATAAATTTGTTATTCTCATCAAATGAGGTTAAAATCAGAATGTTAAGTGATTTAAAGACATGTGAATCAGCATAGTTTTGTAGAACTAAAGGGAAAATTGATGAGCGAGTATTTTCAAAATAAATTTCGGTTCCTTTGTAACACCTTTGAAAAGAAGATGATGCTGAACTCAAATTATATCCTTTTTCACTCTGCCTAAACCTACCCTTGCTGGTGTTGTTTATTCTCCCTGTGTTTTTTAAGCAGGAAACTGAGAGGATTATCAAAGTCATAGCTTAGTAAAAAGAGCCCTGGTGGCTAGTGGTTCAGGTGCTCAAACCACCAGATGCTCTGCAGGGGAAAGACAGAGCAGCCCCAAGGGGCAGGTCAAATCTGTCTAGTAGGGTCACTTTGACTCAGAATAGACTCGGTGCAGTAAATTAAGTTTTTCTGGGTTTTTTTTTCAGTTTATGGCTCAACAATTCTTTCAATTATGACCATTTCTGCTGGAAAACAATGCATATTCTAATGCTGCTTCAGTCACAACTTCAAAGTAGCTGTTTATCACAGTTACTTAACTTGTACATGATTTTGCTATGTTCTCATCACCATTTGAGGAAAGTTATTCAGAGAGAAGGCACTAAGAGGTTTTGTATTTGTTCTCTCAAAACGAAAGAGCGGGGGGCAGGGAGGTTGCTCTACTTGGCACTTGGGGTGTTGCATTATAAGAAACTGAAATTTTCCATAAAAAGAAGTCTCTCCCTGAGACATTTATAATGTATTCCATACACAGCACATTTATGACAAAGCTAGGACCACCATGGTATTACCTTGCAATGACATTTTAAGCAACAGCAGGCTAGGTGGGTTATCATAAGAAATATATAAAACAATGTTCAAAATAGTATACTTTTTTTTTGTGGGTTTTAAACTGCCTCTAAAGCCAGGCATTACTTTCTAACCTTGATCTTCTTCTGATGAACCCTGTCCCACCAGGAGGACCCTAGAGCTATTTAACATGGGACTAGCATCTTGTCATCGGTGTAGGGGCCATCCAGTAATTACTGAAACCTCGTGCACAACAACCTGACACACTGGCCAGCCCTGTGTCATCCTCCCCATCGTCCCTAGTCTTGAACCAATTTCTACAGCCATGATGTCAATCCATCTCCTTGCTTTCCCTCCTTCGCTACCCCTTTACTTTACCAAACATGATGTTCCTCTCCAGAGATGGGTCTCTCTAAACAAGTCCGAAGAAATCTGCAACACAGTCACACCATTCTTCCCTCTAGGGAGCACTCTGACTGTGTGAGAGGTTTTCTTGTGCCAACATGGCACCTGTAAGAAAATGTGGGTGGAGTTTAGCCTGTCAATCACGTTGCAGCTTGAGGACCTCCTTTGAAGGTGGGACCAAGATAAATGGCTCTGTGGAGGCTGGCTCCTTTTTCTCTCTCCCTTGTGTTTGGACCAGCGATCTGCCTGATCCACCTGCTGTGCCTTATCACGTGTGCTGGGCTAACTGTGGGCCGTGCAGCTCTCTTCTTCACATGGCGGAGACAACCCGTGGACCCTGGTTGACTGCAGCGCTATGCCATGCTGTCCCATGTGCGGAACCGATCTGCTAGTCTTGCCAGATCTGCTGCCTGTGGGCCGATCCGCTAGTCTTGCCTGCACTTCAGATGCCTCAACTCCAGTGCACAACTTTGTGTCCCTAGACCGTGGGGCTCCACCGTGACCGGCTCTGCCCTCTGCCACACCTCCCAGCATATCTTCCTGCTGGCTGCTTCCTTGGTATTGGGCTAGTAGCCTTATGAGTTGGAAGGACCTTCAGAATATGAACTGACCCACGAAAATGAGTCAGACTGAGCTCTCGGTTCTGCTGTGTGGACGAACTTGCGGTTATATTCCTTTCTGCTATATAAACATATATATATTCCTAAGTGTTTTAGTCTTGTTTCTCTAGAGAACCCTGCTCGTACACTGTACTTCTTCCATGACAGACTGGTTTGTCCTTTTCACAGTTCACACGACTTTCAATATTCTCCAGCACCACAATTCAAATGCACCGATTCTTCTTTTGTATTCAATACCCAACTTTCACATGCACCTGAAGCCATTGGAAATGCCATGACACGGCTTCCACCATCATAGCAACATGAAGACCACCACAGTATGACACACACTAACAGACAAGGGGACCGCCCTGGCTTACCACCATCATATATGGTATTTACACACATCTATGTATCAGTACTTGACCAGAGACTAGCCACCTACTATCCAAGTTAATTAAACCTCTTTTTGTGAGTTTCCCAATAGTATATGCATGTTCCAGAAGTAAATACACTTCTTGTTGCTCAGTTTGTCATGTTCCAGTGGCTTGTGTGATGCTGGAGGTTATGTCATTGGTACTACAAATATCAACAGGGCCAACCAATGTGAACGGGGTTTAGTAGAACTTCCAGACTAAGAACAGACTACAAAGAGGTAATAGGCTGCCCACTTCTGAGGAATTAGTCACTGAAAAACATGGATAGCAGAGAACATTGTCTGATACTGAAAACCTCATGAATCGCGGCAGAGCATGGTCACAGAGAGCGTCAGAAGATGAGCCCTTGGGGTGGAAGGAACTCGGAGGAAGAGCTGCCTTCTTAAATTGGAGCCAGATAGAATGATGTGATGGTAAAACCTTCAGAACTTCATTTGCTGATGAGGAATGACTGAAAATAAGAAGAAACAGCTACAAACATTGGTTGATAATTGGGCCTTTGAATATACAAAGTATGAATTAGGAAAATTGGCAGTCCTCAGAAATGAAATGGAGCACACAGAGATGATTATCCGAGGCATTCGAGAAATGAATGGACTGTTATTGGTCACGTTTAGACAGTTGTATGGTGTACTACACTGGGAATGACAAATTCAAGGGGCATGGCTTGGTATCCATCCTCACAAAAGGACATGGCAAGATCCATCTTGAAGCATGAAGCTGTCTGTGATGGGATGACATTGAACCATACACAAGGAAATCTAGTCAAGAAAAATATGATTCAGATCTGTGCACCAAACACTAAAACCTGTGATGAATAAATTGAAGAATTTTGCCAAGGCTTTAGTCTATAATTGATCAAATACTAAATCAGTATGCTTTGATAATCAATGGTGATTGGTAATGCAAAAGTTGGAAATGAGGGTAGAGGAACAGTAGTTGGAAAATATGACTTTGGTGATAGAAACAAAGATGGAGATCACATGATAGAATTTCGAAAAATAATGACTTCTTCATCACAACTACCTTTTTCAACAACACAATCAGCAACCCTACAAGTGGACTTCTCCGGAGTCAATCCACGGAAATCACACTGACTACATCATTATAGAGACAATGGAGAAACTCAGCATCAATGGCTAGAAAGAGGCGAGGAGCCAACTGTGGAGCAGACCATCAATTGCTCATATGTAAGTTCAAGCTGAAGTTGAAGAAAACGAAAACAAGCCCATGGGAGCCAACATATGACCATGAGCATATCCCACTAAAATTTGAGAACATCTCAAGAACAAATTTGACATCTTGAACACTAATAACAGACGACCCAATGAACTCTGGGATGACATCTAGAACATCATACATGAAGGAGGCAAAAAGGTCATTGAAATGAAAGAAAAGATCAAAGCGGATATCAGAAGAGACTCTGGAACTTGCTCTTAAACATAAAATAGATCAGGAACGTGGAAGGAAGGATGCAGTAAAAGAACTGAACAAGACATTTCAGGGCTGAAGGCTGACACACCCAGTGTGGAAAGAAGCATATGACCCAAGGTTGTGGAACGGGTGAGTTTTACACTTGGGTTCAGAGTTCTTTCTTGAAGGTGGCCTGGTGTGCGCTTGAATGGTGGTGCTGGAGAAGAATACTGAGCGCTCCAAGGACTGGTAAACGGACAAACTGAGCTGTGTTGGAAGAAGTAAGGCGAGAAAGTGCCTTAGAGGCAAGGGTGGTGAGACTCTGTCTTACATACTTGGGACATTTTGTCAGGAGATACCAGACCCTGGAGAAGTACGTCATGTTTGGTAAAGGGAGGGGCGCTTAAAAGAGGACCGCCTTTGAAGAGATGGATTGACGGAGTGGCTGAATCAATGCGCTCAGGCCCGGGAAAGATTGCGAGATGGCTCAGGACTGTGCAGTGTTTCATTCTGTTGTGTGCAGGGTAACTATGGGTCAGAGCCTCCTTGATGGCACCCAACAACAACAACAACAACAACAGCAACGTATAGTTGCTCTGGACTACCATCTAGTTCCCATTGCTGTGCTCGCTTTGCTTTTTTATGACATGTGGTATCCTAGCAGTCATGGTTCTGTCTTTGTGAACGAGTGTTATTGAAAGTTTTGCCTTATCTTCCACCCTCACAGTTTGTGTAAATAGTGATCACTTAAGCTTATCTATCCAAGTCAACGATTCATGTCCTGTGGTCTAAAAGGGTGGCCTCTATATGTATAATTTCCTTTTCTCAACAGTATTTCAAATTCTATGCCATTGACTATACTAATAATATTATTATTAGAATTATTTTTATGTCCCATGGATATGATTTATAATGTTCTCCAATAAAATGACAGCAATGACTCTAAAATGAACCAAGGACATATATGAATGATAGATATATGAATTGGCTTTGGGCTTACACTTAATCATAGCCCTAATCTAACAGAAACTAGTGGTTCTGATATTTCCCAATTCTATATGGCCCCTCATGGAGAGATCGTTGAAGCTATGGGCGCTATAGCAAAGTGTGGGGAAGAAACCTGATGGTGCCCAGCTGTGTTAGTCTGGGTTGACTAGCGAAACAAACCCAGAGACACTCATATATGTGTAAGAGAGAGACTTACATCGAGAGACTTACATCAAAGAGTATTTGTATATTAAGCAAACATCCCAGCCTCATCCATATCAAGTCCATGAGTCTGATATTATCCCATATGTCTGAAACCTGTCTATAAATTCCACTTCAGATTCATGCAAGGACGTGGAATACAGGAAGGTCACAGGCTGGTGGGTGGAAAGTCCTGTGGGTCCAATGGCTCCAGGGCCCTGGCTGGCATCAGCGTGACTCCATGTGGCTTGTCAACAGCAAGGTGAAGCGGTGAGAGTGTGTGTCCCGCCTCCAGGAAGAAAGACAGGGGTTCCGAGAATCCTCAGGAGAAGGCCATGTCCACATAGAGGCCTCATTGGCTATGACCTGATTGACAGGCTAGACTCGATCTGTTCGCTCAAATTGACAGGAGATTATGTAACTGTCACAGACCACCCCTTGTCAACTTGACACTTTTACACAACTCTTTATCCATATACTTTTTAAACAGAAAATAATAAAATCATACCCGTACCTAACAGGATAAAACGAAAATGCATACAATTCAATATGTCCCAAAGGCTCATTTAAACATCATATTCTATAAGTGAACAGCACAACAATACTCTATGCCAAACGATTGCAGTTAAGAAATACCTACATCTTAATCCTATGAAGATATCCCCCACCTACGAAAGTGTATAAGCCAGGCACTTCATACCATTATCCTCCCCATTTGGAGTATCCAATTTCTCTACTGCCCACTCATATCAACCCAGTGCTCTGAGGAGACAAGTATGTTCTCTGACGTGAAGAATCTTCATTCCAGTTGGAACCTTGTGAGTCCGCATCCATTAACAATGTCAAATCAGGACAGACTATCCATAAAATCAGAAACACTATGCACCAATTCAAAAAAGGAACTCTTTGGAGTTTTTAAAATTTTGAGCTAGTGGTTTGTGTCAGAAGCTGAAAAAGATCTGGAGCCAAGAAGAAACTCCTCTGTAGGACTGGATGCTAAAGGGAAACAGCCACTCAAAAATCTTCTCTTCATCTGGTTGGGTTTTGGTCAACTCAGTGTGAGCTGCCTCACCAGGGTGCCCATTGGTTGCGCTCCCTTTGGACCATGAGACTCATCACAAATTCTCAGCAATCATAGTCCCCTTGTGCTAAATCATGAACTTCATTCCAGCCAACCTGCTCTCATTTTCTCCTCTCATTGCTATGAACCAGGCGCATGGGTGTCAGTGGCCAGACTCAACCCAATTCTTTTATAGCTGCAGTTCTCCCACTTCCACTCAACAAGAGGATCCAGGTGGTCACCTAGCAAGCATTTCCCTTTAATTTCATGTCTCCACATCTTTTCCAGCTTCTGACACAAACCATTAATTCAAAATTCAGAAAAAGGAAAAGGGGTTCCTTTTCCCCCCTCAATCTGTCCACAGCCCCCTATGCAAGCCTCTTCCTCTTTGAATGTCCTGTGCACTCAAGACACTGGACAGGGCTTCACTTTCAGAGCCTTCTTTGCAGGCGTGTCCCACGCCATTTAGGGATTCAAATCAGTGGCTGAAACAGTGAGCTTACAAACTCTATTTATACTTCTCAATAATCATTTCTGTCACTCATTATATCAATAACAATAGGCAGAAGAAAACAGTTGAAATGAGTACAGCCAGATCTTAATCTCAACTCTTAAAATGGTCCATTTCAATCCTTATCTACCTTGTCTTAATCCTTATCCACATGATTCTTTTGATACAAGGAATGGCTTAGGTCTCTGACGGAATTAAGTCAGTGTGGGGCCTTTATCAGCCATTCTGACCTCCTATCAGCCATTTTCACTAAGCAGCATGGTCTCTGAGAAACTCAAGGGGTGATTTCACCCCCTGAGCTCAAAATATACATTTATCACAATAATTTTCAACATTCCAGACAGGAGTAACCAAAGACAAATTCTAGGAATCAAAATGTTAAATTCCCATATTCTTTCCAGAAAACAACCCAGTGTACCGCATGGCCATATCTGACCTCTGGCTCGTCAAAGAAGAACTGCCATGAGGCAGAGGTCAAACAGGCATCCACTCTCCATCTCCATAAGTTGTTTCTCTAGTGGCCCATTCCCAAGGTACCATAATGTGTAAGTCTCCGTTAACTAGAGAAACAAATCCAGAGACAGTCATATGTATGTAAGAGAGAGTTTTATATCAAAAAGCAATGGTATATTTAAAATAATACCAACCAGGCTAGATCAAGTCCATAAGTCCAATATTAGCCCATATGTCCGATACCAGTCTATAAATTCCTCTTCAGACCCACACAACCTGTAACGATGCTGGATGAAAAAATATCACAGGCCTGTATGTGGAAGGTCTTGTGGATCCAGGGGCAGTAGATGCCTCTCCAGGACCCTGGCTGGCATTAGCATGGCATCATGTGTCTTGTCAACAGGAAGGTGAAACAGAGAAGAGTATGTCTTCTGCCTCCAGGGAGGAAAATAGAACTTTCTAGAATCCTCAGGAGAAGGCCATGCCCACAGAGAGGGCTCATTGGCTATGACCTGATTGACAGGCTAGACTCCACCTCTTTGCTCAAGTTGACAGGATATTATGTAACTGCCTCACCAGCTATCAGACAGAATCGTGTCTTATATCTTAAAGACTTGTCTTTAAACAAGCAGCCAACTAAGTGAGACATCAAATAAGACCACACACCAGCTTGTGTGATTCAAAGATTATAAATAATAAAATTCAATTCCAGCGCCAGGGAGAGGAGCAGAGTTTAAATAGTGAGCACTCAGTTTGCAGAAGGATATGGATAAGAATAGAAGGCAATATCCACTGGAGAGTCGCCATGTATAATAAGCCTTCAGTGAATCCCCTCTGACCATAGTCTAAGGCTATGAACAGTTTTGCTCTCAGACACAGAGAATTCTAAAGTTGATCATGGCAGACACAGGTTAAAATCTAACACCTTATCAATTTGCTCTCTTTTGTAGGATTATAAAGAGACTTTCCCCAGCTTTGACTCCCCCAAAGACAAAGACATGCCAAACATTAGAGGCTTTTTGCCAGCATATGGGGGGAGGTCAGATGCTTAAAGACATCCCCCCTGAAGGCAGTCAGTTGCCAGACTACTGTCTGGGCCCAGGACAATGGGCTACTTCTCCCTAAAGGCTTGTGACCATTAGCTTGGTTCCTATAGGTGGGGTTTATACACTACTGATAATGGTTTCTCTAGAGATCCAGAGAACAGGTCAAACCAGCTCAGTGACATCCAAAGTTAGGTTGCCATCCTGAATCTAGGATTCACCCTTCTTGTCACATGTATACCCCCAATCCCTCCTCTTCCTATTGTATGTATGTCCCTAGATTGTCCCCCTCTCATTGCTGTATAACCTATAGTGAAACCCCTCCCTATGACATATGTCTCTACCTGTAATTAGTGCGCTTGCATGTCCCCCAAAGATATATAGGCCTTGGTTAGCAATAAAGAGTTCTCTCTCAGGCTCCCCCCTTGGCCTCTTGTCGGCTTCCTCTCCTCTCCGATCCTCTCTCCCCTGTTCCCTTTCCCCTTGTCCTTCTCCCCTTCCCCCCCCCCCCCCGCCTATCTCCACGAGGATCACCAAGCAGGGCTGAGGTGAGCATGCTAACATGAAATGTGCCTGACTCCATTATTTCAGTCTCTCTTTTTTCTCTCATGCTCTCGATAACTTTATTATAATCTTTATATATCTCGACTATACAATTGTGCCTATCGAACCCACAATTAGTTGTGGAGCTGGCACTTCCCCCCACACTCTCAACCATTTTAAGTTTTCTCTAGTTTTTAGTACTTTCTACTTTATTTTCAATTGAGGTTGTCTCTGTTTTACTTTGTATTGGTTTCTGTGTTGTTGCTGTTCTTGTTTTTGTTTTGAAGGTTTTTCTGTATATGAAATCCAGGATAGGTAAATCCACAGAGACAGTGTGTTAGTCCATGTAGACCAGAGAAACAAATCCATAGAAACTCATATGTGTATAAGAGAGAGTTTTATATAAAGGGTAACTATAATTTAAGAAAGCATCCCAACATAGTCCAGTCTAAGCCCACAAGTCAATATTAGCTCATATGTCCAATACCGATCTATAAAGTCCTCTTCAGATAAACAAAACACATGCAATGATGTCGAATGCAGCACAATCACAGGCTGGTGTAGAAAGTCTTTGAATCCAGTAGTGGTGTGAGCATCTCAGTGCTGGCAGGGGCCTCCATGTGGCTTCTCCAGCACCCAGGGCTGCATCAGGGTAGGTCTATGCAGCTTTTCATCAGGGATGTCTCTTAGGGAGCCAGACTTGTCAGTAGAGAGTCTCCAAGGGAGTCAACAGAGAGAGAGTGTCTCCCATCTCCAAGAAGAAAGACCGGATTTTCCAGAATTCTCAGGAGAGGGCCATGCCCACACAGAGGGCTCAATGGTTATGATCTAATTGACAGACTAGATTCCACCCCTTCACTCTTAGTCCTTTCAAATTGACACCAGATTATGTAACTAGCACAGACAGTAACTGGATCAATAATTACCTAGGGGTGTGGTAGAAGAGATGATGAGTAAATGGGAAGCTCACAACTATAACTACAATAAATAATACGATGTTTTAAAGTGATCGTGGTGGTAATTGTTCAACACTTCTTAATATGATAGAACTATTAAATTTTATGATAAATTATATACCAAATAAAAAAGGGGGCAAAAAACAAAAGGAACTCAAAAAGACAAAGTAAAATATTATAATGAATGCATAAAGATAGAGTTAGAAAACCAAAAAAGGAAGGACAAGCTTAGCATATTATAAACTAAAAAATCTCAAGAAAAAAATTCAATCATTGAATTGCAATATTGAAAGATATATTGGGCAACATATGGAGTGATTCAGGAAGCGTCAAAAGAAGATGGAAATAATACACAGAGTCACTGTATCATGAAGAACTAGTCAACACTTAACCATTCAAAAGGAAGCGTATGAGCAAGAACCAATGATGCTCAGGAAAAGTCCAAGCCACATCGAAGGCATTAGTCAAAAGCAAGTCTCCAGGAATTAATGAAATACCTGTGGAAAGACTTCTCTAAATTGATGAAGCATTGACTCATCTATGCCAAGGCATTTTGAAGACAGCTACCTGGCCAACTGATTGGAAGAGATCCACGTTTGTAGCTGTTCGAAAGAAAGGTGACTCAACCGAATGTGCAAACTATAGAGCAATATCACTGCTATCACAGGCAAGTGAAATTGCTGGAGATCCTTTAACTACGTTTCAGCAGTACATGGACACTGAACTGCCAGAAACTCCGGCTAGATTCAAAAGGGGATGGAGAACAAAGGGTATCATTACTGATGCCAGATAGACCTTGGCTAAGAGCAGAGACTGTAAAAAAGATGTTTGCTGTAGGTCATTGCTGTCAAGTTGGTTCCCTCTCCCTGTGACCCTATGCACAACAGAAGGAAATACTGTCTGGCCGAGTCCCAGCCTCACATTTGTGGTTATGTTTGAACTAACCCATTGTCACAGCCAATTGTCAATCCATTTGTCAGGGGCCTTTCTCTTTTTTGCTGCCCCTCATCTTTTCCAAGAACAAATCCCTAGTCCAGGGACTGGTCTCTCTTAACAAGACAGGTCTCTCCTGCAATATACATGAGGCAGAGTCTCACTGTCCTTCCCAGACAGACCTGTGTGTTCTCTTAGCAGTCCATGCAAGATACTTTTAATATTCTTCACCAGCACCATAATTCAAATGCACTGAATTTTATTCAGTATTCCTGGTTCACTGCCCAATTTTCACCTGCATATGAGGCAATTGAAAATACCATGGCTTGGGTCAGGTGCGTCTTTGTCTCTAAAATAGCATCCTTGCTTTTCCACATGTTAAAAAGGTCTTACGCAGCAAGTTTACCAAATGCGGTGTATTATTTGGTCCCTTGACAGCTGCTCCTTAACACTGATTTTGGATCCAAGCAAGATGAAATCCTTGACAACTTCCACCTTTGTTCTATTTATCACGATGTTACCGGCTAGTCCAGTTGTGAGGACTTTTGTTTTCTTCCTTTGTGTTGCAGCCATACTGCAGTCCTTGATCTCCATCTGCAAGTGTGTCAAGTTCTCCTCCCTTTCAGCAAGTAAGGTGGTGTGATTTGCATATCATAGGTTGTTAATAAGTCTTCCTCTCATCCTGATACCACATTCTTTTTCATATAGTCCAGTTTCTTTATTTGCTCACCATACAGATTGAATACGTATGGTGAGAGGATACAACTCTGACACATACCTTTCTTGATTTTAAACCATGCAGTATTTCCTTGTTCTGTTTGCACAACTGCCTCTTGTTCCACGCACACATTCCTCGAGAGCACAATGAGTGTTTGGAAGACCCAGGCTTCTCAAGGTTGTCCTGTGTTAGTCTGGGTAGACTAGCAAAACAAATTCATGGACACTCATATGGGTATAGGAAAGAGCTTTATACACAAGAGCAATTGACTATTAAGAAAACATCCAGCCCAGTCCAGATCAAGTCCATGAGTCCTATAGTAACCCATATGTCTGATACCAATCTGTCAAGTCCTCTTCAGACTCACGTAGCACATGCAATGATGCCAAATGTAGGAAGATCATTGGCCAGTGGGTGCAAAATCTTGTGGATCCAGTAGCAGTAGAAGCATTTCAGCACTAGCAGGGGTCTCCATGTGGCTCCTTCAGCCATCAGGGCACGGGCTCTATCAGCATGGTGCCATGTGTCTTGTCAGTAGAGGGGCTCTCAGGGAGTGAACCTCTGTCCTGACTCCAGGAAACTATTTATCTCCTCCGGCACCTCCAAAGGAGGTCATCAAGCTGGGACCTGATTGGCAGGCTAAACTCCATCCCTTCCCTCCTAAGTCTCAAATTGACAACAGATTATGGAACTACCACATTTCCATAGTTTGTTATGATCCATGCAGTCAAAGGACTTGGCATGGTCAACAAAACACAAGTAAACACTCTGTCTCATATTCTTTATTCTTTTAGCCAATACCACCTGACATCAGTAATGATATTCTTTGTTCCATATCCTCTTCTAAATCTAGCCTGAACTCTGGCAGATCCCTGCCAATGTCCTGCTGTAACCACTGTTGAATTACCTTCAGCAAAGTTTTATTTGCATGTGATATCAGTGATACTGTTCTATAATTTGAGCATTCTGTTGGGTCTTTCTTTGGAATGGGTACAAATCTGAATCCCTTCCAGTCAGTTGGCAAAGTACTTATCCTACTTGGTACCTAAATAGCTGAAATAGTTGGATTTTGACTAGTTTCTTTTGGCATAGACTCTGTAATATTTCCATCTTCTTTTGAAGCATCCTGCATCAGTCAACATTTTTCCCATAGAATCTTTCAATACTGCAACTCGAGGCTTGATTTTTTTATTTAGTTCTTTTCATTTAAGATATACTGAGAATGTTCTTCCTTAGAAAGGTGCTCATGTGTGCTTTAATGATTGTGCAAAAGCACTTGACTGTGTGGATCATCACAAACTCTCAACAGTCTTGAGAAGAATGAGAATTCCAGAGCACTTCATTGCACTCACGGGGAACCTGTTCTAGGATCGAGGGAGCGTTGTGTTACCAGAACAAGGTAATACTACAAGGCTTAAAATCGAGGCTGGTGTGCATAGTATGTATTCACTCTGTACGCTGAATAAATAGTCAAGATGCTGGACTATATGAAGAAGACTGCTGCTTCAGGATTGGAGAAAGGCTAATTACCAGCCTGCAATATGCAGTTGTGGAGTTTTGTGGGGCTACCGTTAAAGTCAAAATGTATATGGATCGTTGAATGGTCTGTAAACTCTCATTCCATCAACAACACAAAATTTAAATGACCTTGTCATCACAATCATGGAAACTTCACAATTGTAATTCTACCTGGAAACAGAAACACTGTTTCACTCTCAAGGATTCCGTTAAGTGAAAAACAAGCATTTTTTTTTTTACTTCAGAAACAAACTTACTGCATTGAATCTATTCAAACTCACAGATACCAGAGTAGAACTGCCCCTGTGGGGATCCAGACTTTAACTTTATAGCAATAGAAAGCCCGCTCTTTCTCCCTCAGAATGGCTGCTAGTTTTGAACTGCTGATCTGGTAACCACTCTGCAACAGGGCTCTTAGATGTAACTAATTGTATAAAATGTCGGATTAAATAACCCAAATGATGCAGGTAACAAGATGACAAGAATTTCTTTCTTACACAGACTAAAGCTAAGGGGAGGGGGGTACTATCTAGGACCCAATTCCTTCCATCTTATTGCTGCATTGTCTCTGCAGTGGAGCCTCAGTCTGCCTTCCAGCCTGCGCGAAGAAGAAAAGGAGGAGTAAATACATGACTCAATTTTCATGACAAGTTCTGGAAATTTCTCTCATTATGCTCCCTCACATTCTATTCCTAAAACTTAGTCCCATAGCTAAAATGTGGCAGGAAAATGTAATCTTTTTTCCTCACGAATGGCTATTTTCCCAACTATTTTTAGGAGAGAAAAAGGAGCAAACCGGGGGAGAGGGGGGCATATCTCCTTATATCGTTCAAACTTTTGATCTTGGACCAATCTCTGAAATTCTGCCAGGGTGCTGTTTTATTTGGGTAAGGCAGAAAACTCACGATCTTTTATTTCATCCTTTGTTGCATAACAGCCCTCATTTCTTGTGTGATGGCATAACAATGAGGGTTCAGTTGTCTCTGGGCAGTAAAGATGGAAGCAACCATGTTACATGTTTGTAGACACCCTCCCTCCCCAGTGGCATGGTGATGAAGTTAGGCCTCCACAATTCAATAGTGGTCATTCAGCCTCATTCCACCAAGTAGATCCCAGTCACATCCTGGAATGAATGTTAGTTCAGAATCAGGGTCCAATTCCTGGAAGATCTGGTGGTTTCCCTTGACCCACTAGCTCAATAAATGATCAGGTCCACTTGTGAGAAGGCTGGGAGAAGGATTCACGAGATTCACTTGTGATAGTTTCATGAAGTCCTTCTTGATTATTACCTGGCTTTCTCTCTCTTCAAACAAGTATGCCTTTGTGGAGGGACTCGTCTGAAAATTGCATGAGCAGTCAAGATGACCTACGATAGGCCTCTATAGAGCTCCAACATGAGCATTATTCAGACTTATTTTAATTCCAGGTTACCATCCTAGCACATATTTCTCTTTGGTACATCATCCCAATCATCAGTCAATCCTGCTGTGTGGGATGGTAAACATTCCACCTCACCTGTAGCTCTTATGCCCCGTTGTCCTGGGAACCTATGGCCGACATTGCTACCAGGGAAACCATTTCAGTTGTGACGTTACTCTTCCCTCTCAGTTTGACTTGAAGAGGGGAATTTTCAAAGCGTTATTCTCGAGTCAATGTACATGTGTGAGGAAATGATAGACACAGTGATAGAATGAGTAGGGTGATTGCCCATGAATTCGCTCTTGATCTTTCCTGTTTAAATCTTTGAGGCACTTTTTATAAATTATATGTGAAAAAAATGCTGGTGTTTCAGCTTTCTGAAATAGTCACAATTTTTAAATGTACATGTTAATCAAATATCTGAGCAACATAATGGATTGGCCTTCTCCTGAGTATGAAGCTGTTCTTGACCCACCTGGGCCTGCCGAGATCTACTAGGAGTCCCAGCATAGAGGCAAAGAGAAGTGCAACACAAAAGGCGTTCACATCTTCTTGCAAGTCGACTACTTCAGCCAGACTTCAAGCTAATACTGGTCCTTTTCAGTAGACACAGCAGCCATGACCACTAATGTTGGGGGAAAAGGGTTCTCAGTAGAGTTTGGGTCTCAATACTGGCTTGATACAATTACTCTGTGCACATGTTCTGCAGAAGATGGTGATGTGATGTTGACATCCTTAGTTCTCAAATGCTAGCATGCATCAGAGCCACGTGGAGGGCTTCTAAAAGCAAAGATTCTTGGCCCCACTCCTGGAGTTTCTGTTTCAGGAGCTCTGAAAAGAAGCCTAAGATTTTCCTTATCCAACAAGTTCTCAGTTGTTGCTAACATTGCTGATCTGGAGAACATATTTTGAGAAATACTGTCCACATTGTAACTTGGCAACCTCTTCAAATTCTGGCTTTGTCAGCTCTGCAGTGGCTAGCTTTGTGACTGTATCCCGAGTACAAGCATATTCTTCGTTACGTTACTCGCGCTAACGACAGATAGGCCATTCCTCCACTCCTTATCATCTTTGTCTTTCCAGAGTGGTCCATTGTAGCAGCTGTCGGTATAGGCTTCCGCTCCAGGTGACCATGGGTGATAAGATAACCAACTGATGCACCACTGGGTGAAACAAACTGCCATCATTTCCTCCTATAATGTCTCCCAACCCAGTCAGATTAAAGAATCAATTTCAGATTCACATTTGCTTGATGTTCTGTTGCCTGTAATCACTTCTGGAACCAATTACTCGACAGGAAAGAGTTCCTAGACAATATAATCAACTCTACCTGGTGCCTGTACAAATGGATTTCATCATGGGCAGAGATAATTCACAGAAATGTTATTAGGTCTAAGGAAACAGTCCGGTTTGCGTTTCCGGGTGTGGTGCCCCCAATATACCACAAAACAAGGCTGCTACCTTTGCTGTGTAGCAATGGTAACAAATCAGAAAGGCACTGGCTTCAGAATCATGTACCAGAACTGTTACTAGCCAAACATCTTCTGTCCCCTGACACCAACATATAACTAATTTAAAACCAAATGCCCAATGCAGAATCTATGAGAGGGTAGAGGATACATTTTGTTTTCCTTAACTATTTGCTATGGTCAAATGAAAGTTTACAGAGCAAATCAGCTCAGGGGGGCATTTTAAACGTGCTTGTTTAAGCTTTCTAGTCTCCTCACTCTAGGTAAATAAGCAGTAAAGGAAGTAGATTGAGTGGACCAATCCTTCGTATCTCCTGTAGGTAGAAAACACAGCTTGGATCTGTGATTGCGCATAGCCAGCTGAATAGATTATAGACATCGAGAAGATCATAACGATGAAAGGAAGGTGGAATGCTACAAAGATGGCCAACATGTTCACTATCCTCTATCCTTACTTAAATTGATAGTCAAATAATCAGAATAAAAACAAGAACTCCGCGCTTTTCTAGGTGTGTGATCTTGGATGAGTAGCTTCTCTGTTTCCTCATCTATAGACTGGCAATGGTAATGACAACGGTAATGACAAAAATGCTAGTTTAATGCTTACTAAAAGGTATACTGATGGTTTTAATATCTTTACAGTCCCTGTGGAGGATATTAACAGAAAGTCTCACTTGAGCAGATTTCTTTGGTGAATCAAAACATTCTGCTCTCCAAGCAATCTGTTTTATTAAAGCAACAAGAATTCGTTCATAATAGTGTAGCAGTTAGCTATTATTGCATAGCAAACCATGACAAAATATTCATAACATCATTTCTTAGTATCTGTCTGTGGATCAGCTGGCTGCTTTCTGCTCCTCTGCCCAGGAAGCACCTCTCAGGGAAACCTTCTCTGTTTTGTCCTGGTCCCTCAAATTGTTCGCGTCACACTGCTCTAAAACACACAGTTCAAAATGACTGTATGTCCTATTAGATTGTAAGCAAGGAAGTAAATGAGTCAACACGATGGAGTGAAGGGTTGCCAAAAGTAACAGAACTTTGCTTAGGGGACAACTAAGATAGCTAAGGATGCTCACACACCCCTCCCATCATCCCTTATCCCAAAGGCTTTACCATCATATTGAATGCCATTTCTACTCAGGGTTGGGGGTGGATTTCTAGGTGACCACATCCCACTCTAACACTCAACATACCAGAAATGCTAACAGAATATTGTGCCCAGAACCAATGACTGATAAGTGACTACAAATAATAATCCAGCCACCACCCAACCTCTGGTGTGTGCTACACAGAATGTACAGAGTATCCCAGGGGAATGAGCCTTCATTTACCATAATGGTTACTGGTTCATTAGTGACCCTTTATTGGATGCCTTCCTTCTTTGTCTCAACCAGTATTCCTCTCCTGATATTTCCTGAGGTCACTTCCTAAATGAGCTATTTGTCCTCTGATCCTTATCAGTCAGCTTCTGAAGAAACTGAAAGCTAAGAAATCTATCTATCTTTTAATTATTCGAGGAATGCTTCATATATATGGGGTGGTGGAAATTTTCCAGTTTTAGAAATAAACAGATACACATTCAAAACATGGCCTCGACATAAAATTCACGTGTCATACAAGTCAATGGTTTAAAAATATTTAAAAGAGTTGTCCAATTATCACAACAATCAAGTTTAGAATGCTTTCTTTACTCTTCTCATTAATATTAGCTCCCCACCCCCATCCCCTGCCACAACCCTAAGAAACTATTCATCTATTTGCAGTCTCTATAATTTATCTACCCTGGATATAAATAAAATCCTACAAAAGAGAGAGAGAGAGAGAGTTTCAACTGAGAAACCTCAATTGAAAAGATGGCAGAAGATAATAAAAACTAGAAGAGTTTGAAATGGCCAAAAATGGAGAACAAATGATAAGGTGTTAAATTTTAGCCTAACCGCATCTGCTTAATCCACTTTCCAATGCACTCTGTCTGATAACAAGGCTCTTCATACTCTTGGTCAATGGTCAGAGAGGAATTAATGGAGGCCTATCCCATGGGGGACTTGGACATTTATTCTGACTTTAGCTGTCAATCAATTTCTTCTGCAAACCATGTGCTTAGAATTTAAGTTCTAATAGAATTCCCTCCTCCAGTCTTTTGATTGTATTACTTATAATCATCGAATCACACATCCCTTAGATGGCTGTTTATTTTAAGGCTAGCCTTTAAAACCCAGAGGCTATTCTTTCTGATCACTGAGCACCATATTATTTCTTCACCCCACTTTACTCATGAACTGCCATAAAATTGATTCTGACTCATAGTAACCATGTAGGTGTAGAACTGTCTCTGTGGGTTTCCAAGACTGTAACTCCCATGGGAATAGAAAACTTCTCTCATGGGCAGCCAGTGGTTGTGAACTGCTGACCCTTTGTGGTTAGCAGCCAAACACATAACCCACTCTTCTTGAGACAATGTATTGAGTCGGGTCACTTCATAAGAATTATGCCTGCTGGACTAAGACATGTCGTAGAAGAAGCAGAGAGAGTACGAAATGGCAAATAGATGGTTGTCTTTTAAGTTGCCACTTATCGGGCAGTCTCAAAGAAAGAGATTTGAACCAAAGTCCAATTCCATAGTCTTGGCATAGTAGCTATGTGCTTCTTTTCACACTAGGGCATTTCAGTCTTAAATCTAGTGCCTTCAGTATGCCACAAGTATATTTAAAGTCGGATTTGCTTGGTAGGTTTCCAAATCAGAACCTTCTAATGTGGCCCGTGAAGGATGTTGTGTACCTGGAAACGACAGCATCCAAAGTCTGAGTTGTATATAGCATTCAGCCTGGTCACCAAGGACTGGCTAGAAACTCAGTCAAAAGTGCCCAATTAGGAACATAATACTGGGGCATATTCTCCAATTGGGGGTCTCAATAAGTAATGTTAAGCATTTTTCCCAAGGGAAGGTTACCCCACTTGGCTTGTCTGCCAACAGAAGTTAAATCAGCTTCTCCTGAGAGAAGTGCCCTCCTCCCCACTTCTGGATTTGAATTTCCATTAAAGTTCATTGAACACCTTATGGGAGTGTCTGTTGATTTGGAATGACCATGGGATAATGTTATATGGAAGGAACTGATTGGTCTTCTCCCTGTCTGTTCAACATGAAAAACTGACTCCAAATGAGGTGAAACCTCCTCTGTTCAAGTGGTTTTTAAGATGTACAAATATGGGTGATTGGTGGATCATAGGCTCACCATTTCATTGCTTTGGGGACCAGATTAGAAGATGACGTGTCCGAGAACAGATGCCTGCCTTTGTCTTGCTGTTACCCCTCTAAGAGTGGATGCCTTCAATATCTGTCCTTTTCTGATTGACTGACTTCTTTCAGAATAATGTTTTTCAGGTCCATCCATGTCATGAGATGTCTCAAATTTTCATCACTGTTTTCTAAGGATGAATTTCATTATGTACATGTATGTATCCAAGTTGAGTTTCTTTATCCATTCTTCAACTTATGGACATTTGGGCGGTTTCCAGCTTCTGGTTGTTGTGAACTGTGCTGAGCTGAACATGGGAGAGCATAGATCTGTTCATGTTGTGTCTCTTATTTCTTTGGAGTTTATACCCAGCTGAGTAATATGGGATTTCTATTCCCATTTGTTGTACAGTGGTGGCACCATACCACTTTCCACATTGGTTGTACATGTTTACAAGCCTGCGTCTGTGTAGAAGAGTTCAAATCTCACCATACCCACTCTAACATTTGTTGTTTTCTATCTTTTTGAATTGTACTACCACTATGGGGGGTGGGTGGGTAAGGTGATAGTTCATTGCATCTCCCCAGGTGGCTTGTGAGCATTTTTTCATGTGTGTGTTAACCATTTGAATGTCATTTTTGGTGAACTGTCTGCTCATGTATTTTGCCCACTTTTTAATTAGATTATGTATTTTTTTTCTTATGGAAGTGTTGCACAATTCGGTATAATTTTGCTATTAGTCCCTTGTCCATTGCTAATGATTTTTTCTTTAGCCTTACTTTGACATCTCCAAAACGCAAATGATAGAGATCTCAAGCTCACAGAGTTCTGTACACAAGAAGCATATGCCAAGCACACATGCACAATACGTGGTAGCTAATGATCCTCAATATGGGTCTTAGAGAGCTTAGACAGAGAGGGTAATCAATGGAATGTTCCAGGGTCTGGTCTTCCGGTTCTATTATTAGGAACACTTGAATGCGGCCTACTGGGTAATTGCTTCGGGAAACCCATGAAAATTTAGATTGAACTATTGAGATTAGAATGGATATCAGTATGATAATGTGAGAAAGAAAAAGTACTGACTACTTAAGGGAGCTAATCCTGAGCCCTACCTCTGCCAGTAACTGACTTTAGAAAATAAGGCAAATGATTATGCCCTTATGATCTTAGTTTTTCATATTTCTAAAACAACAACACCAACAAACAAGCTACATGACATTTTAGGCTCTTTGCTGCTAAAATATTATATAGATTTTATGAATTACTCAAATTCATTGACCAAATACTGGTATTTATGGAATGCCTACTACCGACAAGTATATTCTATGGACTTAGAATTAATCAGGAAACTTAAGAAATGGAATAACTTACAAGATCTTCATCCTTATGGAGCATACATTCCAGATAAAGACAACAAATAATGAACATTATCAATATGTGATGGCATAGTGGTTATGAGTTAGGCTGCTAATCTCAAGGTCAGCAGTTCAAAACCACCAGCCATTCTTCAGGAAAAACATTAGGCTTTTTACTTCCACAAAGAGTTACAATCTCAGAAACCCACAGGGCCTTCTGACCTTGTCCCTGTCCCATAGGGTCTCTTTGACATGGACTTGACTTGACGGCATGAGCTGAGTGACTTATAATATTTTAAAAGGTCCCTGGTGGCCTGTGGGTTAGGTGGTAGGCCGCTAACTGCAAGGTTGATAATTCAGATCCCCTAGCCACTTTGGGGGCAAAAGATTAGGTTGTCTGATTCTGTAAAGATTTACAGACTCAGAAAAACCTTATATAGGATCACTATAGATCGAAATTGACTTGATGGCAATGGATTTTGGTGAGCTTGTCTTATCTTAAAATAGGGGGGGTGGGAATAGAGCAAAGAAGGAACGTGGGGTGTTTGAATTAGAAGAGGGCATAGGCAGTTTATATAAATTTATTCCAGAGAGGTTTCTTCGGGAAGATGAGATGGGGACAATGCCTTGTCCTAAGTGAGGAAATTGACCAAGGAGGTGTCCGTAGGAAGAGAATCTCTGGCAGAGAGTTGAGCTTGAGGCAGAAAATTACTGGTCTGATGAAACACAGCATCTCACATGTGGCTGGAGCTGGCTAAGGAGAGGAGGAGAAGATGGGGGAGATGACATCAGAAATGTCACTGTGGGTGCACAGATACAACTACTTCAAATGGCACGAGGATCCTCTGTGGAAAAGTGATCAGAAATTATAAATTACATTTTAATTTATAAAAGAAAAAGAAGTTTTACCACCTAGTGATAACAGTGTGAAATGTGAGTATTTAGTATAATAGGGTTTTTTGTTTATTTCTTTTTCTTTTTAAATCATTTTATTGGGGGCTCACATGACTCTTTATCACAATCCATACATCAATTGAATCAGGAATGTTTGTACATATGTTGCCTTCATTCATTTCTAGATATTTACTTTCTATTGAGCCCTTGGTATCAGCTCCGCTCCTCCTCTCCCTCCCCCCACCCTCTTAAAGCACCCCACCATAGATTGTACATTGTTATTATTTTCGTCTCTCACACTGACCGCTGTCTCCCTTGCCCCGTGTTTTCTGTTGTTCTTCCCCCTGTAGAGGGGTGTACAGTTATGTGTCGATCACTGAGATCGGTTTCCCTTTCTCCCTTCCTCCCCTCCTCTTTCCCCTACTCTTCTGGTATCACTATTCCCACTCCTATTCCTGGATTCTGTGTGTCGTGAGCTCCCATCTCTTATCTATACATGTGTACATTTTCTGGTCTTGTCTGAATTTATTTCTAAGTTACCACTGAGTTGACCTTGACGCCAAGCAGCCTTGGGTTGTGAAAGTAGAACTCTGTTCCATCGGCTTTCAAAGGCTGGATTTCCAAGGGCTAATCCTTTCCTCCAGTCACCTTGGGATAGACTCGCACCTCAACTTTCCACTTACCACCTGAGCGTCCTAGCTGCTCACACCACTGTGAGACTTGTGTATTGAATGTAACGCCCAGATATGCTTTCAGTTTCTTAGGTATACTATTAGTGATGTTTACTGTATGTAGTGACTTTATGACTTTATTAGTGACACTCATGAAATAAATATAAAATATCAATTTCCGTGACTCAAATCTAACAGTCAAAACTGAGAAATATTTATAAACACAAATTAATCTTTAGAAGGAAGAATACTTATGCAACATATCTGGTTATTGCCAAGTAAAAGAGTTCTCTTGCTTTGAAAGCATAATGAAAATAATGTGTCAATTCAATTATAAAATAAAAATGTATTTCCATAGTCTATGTGCACAGTACCTAAATAAAACTTTTCCTAAATTGATGGCTTATTCAAATATCCAAGAATAGCCAAAATGTTATGCATAAATTGAAGGAAAGAAAATGTTTACTTACTGGATAAAGGACTACATGAGCAAAAGATTCTAATATAGCAAGCACACACGCATGTGTGCAAGAGGAAGGGAGGGGGCAGTAATACATACATTGCACATGCAGAACTAAGAGACTTTGGCATTTAGTCACGATATAACACTGTAGGCTTCAACCAGTAGGTTTCCTCAGAAATAGACAATTTTTACAATCTGGTTTGTTGAAGAGTCTCTTTAGAGAAAAAAATATGAGTTTCCTTTTTCTGCTTTTAAACTATGCATTTGATGTATCTGCTTATGGCTTATCCACAATGAAATATAGCTATTAAAGACTACTTGATCCTCCCTACATTTAGAAATTAAGAGGATCAGCAATAAATTAATTATATTAACATGAGATGCCAGTGACAGCCTTTCCCTTTGTTTCCCCTCATTTCCAGGAGAGAGAGAGTACATTCATTTGTGTCTGGGCAATAAAAATGCCACAGAACAAGGACTGAGTTGTAATTAAATAAGACTTTATTCTTTCAAAAGAAAACAAAATGTACAAGTCTTAATTAAAAGCGAAAGTAGAGGCATACTAATGCGAGGATGCTTATGTTGAACTGGATTAGTCACAGCTCAGACGATTTGAACTCTTCAAGAACTCCCTTTAGAATGTAAATTTTCAATGATGATTTTTTTATATGAGAAAGGTTACTTCTATGGTGTAGAATGGTTTATCTGAAATTATTTCTTCCAACCTAATCACTGGTCATGAACTAAACTGGTTCACTGCAAAACTTGAATGGCCATGAATGACTTAAATTGTGGGCTAACATTCCTTAGTTGTTATTTCAGAAAGACTCTGTGATTGAAATTACAATTGTATTTATTAATGACATTTTACAATTAATTGAACTATGAAACAAACTTAAAACTATTCCCGAGATATGAAACTAAATTGGTTTTCTTAATATGAGGTGTAAGTAAGTCTTGGTCAGATATTTTCTATACTACAACATAATAGTTCAAAGTCATCATCTTGGGAACTGAGTAGACTTGAGCTAGTCTCAGTTCAGTCACAAATCAGCTGGGTGATACTTGGCACATTATTTAACTTAGATAAGTCTAATTTTCTCACCTGTCATGTAGACTTATCAAAGGCGTTGTTAGAAATCCAATGGGAACTTGTATGTAAAACATTTAACTCAGGGCTGAAGGTAAAACATTTAACTCAGGGCTGAAAGATTGTGGGTGGTGGTGGCAGTGTTAGTTTTGCATTAGAGTGACACTTTTATCATCTAAGTATGCTGCAAGATAGCAAGTTATTATTGATTTACGGTAAGTTTGAGATGCCATTTTGGAAGGCATCAATAGCATTCACCCAAGGAAATTAAGAATCATATTTTGTGGTCGTTGGGTAATTCTGTGGGGCCAGAGTAACCTTTGTAAATAGTTCTCAAGCTTAAGTAAGGTCTCTAAGTTTGTCCATCTCTACAGCCAAGCTAGTCCAAGTATCATCATCCCTTGCTAGAAAAACAGCAGGAGCCTCCCTATATGGAACCATTTTGCAATTAGTTTTCTATAATGTAGTTTAAGTGATACTTTCAAAATATGAATATTACTCATGGATTCTTCCCAACAAGTAGTGCACTTCTTGTCATTCTCCCACCTTCCGTTGCTCCACTGTGCATCTCTTACTCAGTGCCTCGACACCTACTCTTCCTGCTGCCCTGGGGGAACAGGCGTTTGTCATCTGGATAACACTGTGCCATTTACGGATGTATGTATGCCCCTAACTATGTATTTGTTTATTTATTATTAGAGCCTAACCTCATAATAAGATTGTTCTGTTTGGGCCCCCAAAGTGGCGTGTCATTGAGTGAAAGTAATTTCCCATGGCAGGTGCTCCCAGCAGGTGGCTGCTCACTCTACCTGCATTTGGAAAGGTAGATTTAGTTAGAGATTTTATTTTAATATGAAATCCGTATTGCAGCCTGAGCCACTACTGGGTGATGTGCCAAGATTCATGTCTGCAGCATGATTTATTATGTGAAAATACCACAGAACTAATCAGTGGAGTTACTAATTAATACAAATCTGCATTTTTTGCATAAGCAATTAGTGCAAGGAGAGAGCAGTGAAAAAGGAAGTTCGACTTGGTTAATCTCAGTGCCTACTCAAGCGGAAAGACCCACCAGGGCAAAACTCTGAGATCTACATTTGGAATGTCCCCCCTTTGATTAGTGAAAGACATAAAAGGTCAAATTATCAATATTTAATTCCAGTGGAAATGCATTTGTTAAAGAGGAAAAATGTTCTATTTATAGAAGGGGAGACTTTGAAGGTGAATTCTTGAATAAAAATTATTTTAGATTTTTTCCATCACAGCAAAATCTATAATATATAATAAAGATCCTGGTGGCTAATGAGAATGATGTATTTTTTAAATTGCATCAATAACTCCGGGGGGGGGGGCAGGGATACAGGTAGAATGTATACTTCTAAGATATTTAAATTACTAAAAGATACTTACTTTCTTTAGAATCATGTCTCTACTGGACTCCCCACCCCAACCCCCAATCCATTTTGGATAAGACCTGAGTTTGTTAAATCTAGTGTAATTTGGATAATCATGTGGGTCACCTAATCTGAACAAATAATGCCATCTAACCTCTGTTAGTTTATTCACCATCAGTGTAATAGAAATTACTTACAGGAGGAAATAACTGGGGTAGTAACAAGATGATGCTTGAAATAGATTTGTATTATTAATAAAATTCAAAGTCTACGAAACAGAGCAAAATTGACAACACGTAAACATTTTCTTTTTTCCCTCGCGGACACCATTTTGGTTTTGAAGCCACGTAGTATCTATTAGAATCATGTCTACCTTTTGGAAAGTTGACTTGCTACGTGACTCGCCTGTCTTCCTTTAAGCGTTGCTAACTTACTACTCTTTCAGCCCTTAGTTCATCCTTAAATCTGGATAACCAGAGTGGGACTCTACTTGACAGCTGTGGTACTTGAGTGAGTTTTCCAGCAAACTCGTCCTGAAAAGAAGGGTCCTAAAGAAAGCACGCTGGCAGAGCTACCTGATGAAAAGTTCCGACATAATGATCAAGGGTTTTGGAAGGGAAGGTGACCAGGAGCAATCCAATGACTATTCAAAAGCTGTTGCCTCCGGGAATTGTCCACGGTGCTGATATTTGAAGCTTAACACCTGCTTCTAGCTTAGTCCCTGCTACCAGAGGACGGTCTTCTTTCCCAGTCCACTGCAGCAGCCAGGGTTAAGAGGACGCCCAGGCGCCCGTGGTGGCTCTGGGCTCTCCACGCCCACGGCTACCCCCAGTTACAGGGGATTTCACTTCACTAGTTTACTTCTGTTCCAGGAAGGTTGGCAAACACCCGCCGCTTGTCAGTTACCCAGCCCCGCGGTCCCCTTTGAACCGCAAGCTGTTCCTCAATCCTCCAGGAACAGGTGTGGCCCCTCCCAACACGCTTTTCACTCTGG
Source organism: Tenrec ecaudatus (assembly GCF_050624435.1). Classification (NCBI taxonomy): domain Eukaryota; kingdom Metazoa; phylum Chordata; class Mammalia; order Afrosoricida; family Tenrecidae; genus Tenrec; species Tenrec ecaudatus. The sequence continues at coordinate 56,716,622 of NC_134542.1, forward strand.
AGCAAAGGCGCCCACAAGCACAGTCATTCACACGCGCGCACACACGTATACACTCACACGTGTACTAAGGCACACTGAAATCTACACTCTTTTATAGACCATCGCCCACAGTCTCAGATACGCATACATGTACGTCCGCACTGGCAACCACACACATTCACATACACAAGATCCCACAGATCGCGGATCTCACGCACACACACACGTTCGCTCACATTCGCACACCCACTTGTACATCCAGACAGTCACAGATATGCAGCGCCCAGGTGAACGACGCCTGCCAAGATGCACGAGCTGCCTCGATGCCCGGAGTGTGGCATGGCTTCAGGAAAAGCCCCCCACTTCTGACGGGGAACCAGAGATGAAGTCCCTCTGCGACCTGTAGGCGCCAGGACGGGAGCCACCCTGTTCCCAGTGGGACCTGGAGGATGTCAATAATAAATAAAAGAGCCCAAGCAGGCTGAACCTGGGAAGCCTGCTCTAAATCACTCCCCAAATCACAGCCGGGCGCTGCTCCATCCAATAGCTCGAAGCCATTTGTGGGGCTGGGGGTTGGAATCAATTTTTTTTTCTGTTCTCGCAGGTGCAATATGAATCAATTATCTTAATTAAGATTATGCCGCCGGCCCCTGAGATTTGAAGAGGACGGGTTTTGCGCTTGGGGCGACGGCGTGGCATTTTAATAGCGTCTCTCTCGCTCACTCGCGGCGGTCCCCAGCCGCCAGCCTGTCGGGCCGGGCAGCGACGGCCTCGGGCCTCGAGCCCGCAGCTCAGCGACCTCCAAGGGGGTGCAGGCGCGAGGTCCGGGCGCGCCCGCAGTCTGCGAGCCGCCAGGGCTTCGGCAGGGTCCCGGGTGGACCTCGGTTCGCCCGCTCCGGCCCGCAGCATCCCCGGACTCCGCTGAACCCGGCGTCTCCACCGTCCCTCCCCGAGGAACGCGCTCCGACGCGGCCACGCTCCATCCTTTCCTGGGCCGCAAACCTCAAACCGCGCTTTGCAGGAGCGTGCATCTGGTTCCCCGGGAAACAGATCGCCACCAGGGACGCCCGTTCTGGCCGGCCTCGGTCTCCCCGCCCGGACCGCGCGCTCCGCCACCCTCCCCCGCTCGCGGCGCGCCCGCGCCTCCTCCCGCCGCCCGTCCCGCGGGCGCGCCGCCCGCTGCCGCAGGAACGGCCGGCCAGTCCGGCGGGGTCCCAGCGGGGACAGGGGTGGGGGGTGGGGGCGGGGTGGCAGCAGATTTGGGGCATTGCTGGAGGGCAGTGAGTCATGAAAGCGGCTTTGTGGCCTGCGCGTGTGGTTCGCGTGCCGCTCGCTCGGCAGCCTGCCCCGCCGGTCGGGGGCGGGCGCCGGGCGGGGGGCGGCTAACGGCCGCGGAGACGGAGGGGGAAGAAATTGTGGGGAGCCTAGAGGGGAAAGCTTGGGGAAGCATCTGGAATAAAATAAGGAGGGAGGCGCGGCCCCAGCTCCATCCTGTCTTGGAACTCTGACAGCCTCTGCCCCCCAGCACTCCCTCTCTTAGCAGAGCCCCATTCCCTGTAGTCTCTCCTGCCCCATTCCAGGCAGTAGCCCACACCGGGGTTCCACATTGTCCTCAGCTGGCACCCCAGAGTGACCTTTCTAACACCAAGGCCTGGGCGAAGGGAATCTATTGGAAGGAGAAAACTGGCTCACAATCCCTGCATTTTGTGTGGGAGAGTCTTCCTTTCTTCTCCAGGAACCACTGGCTCCTCTGAGAATCTCCAGTATTCCACAAGATGTGGAAACTAGGGATATTTCCGCTTGCCTGGGGGCCCCTTTGTGCAGCTCAGGGCTTTCAGGGGCAATAGGAGCCCTCTCCCTACCCTGCCCCTTTTCCTCCAGAACCACCACATAAGATGGGAAAAGGAGGGCCAGGCAGATTTCCACACCTCACAGCATGGTGGACTAGCCTGTCCCAAGGCTCCCCAGAGAGTTACATTGGCAGCACCCCGCTGGGCCAAGCTGCCTGGACCCTGGGACCTTTGTGTTGTGGCCCTTCCTCTGCAGGCTGTTCCTCTGGCTACCCTGGAAATTAGATCCAGCCTTGGCGACACCGACTGCACTAGGCTGGAAATACTGAGGCAAGGCCCCTGGGCAATGATTTTACTTCCTTCTGCGTTTCGTTTTGTCCAAAATGAGGAGAAGCAGTAAAGCAAAACTCAGTATAGAGCTGCTCCTCACACGGGGTGTGCGCACACCTGTCAGGTAGCGCAGCCTCAATCTTCCCCTCTGGGATGTGCCCTGGGCTGCAAGGCTGCACCCACTAATTTTCTAGGAGCGCAAGCCCTTCGCCTGTCTCCAGTGCATCCCACCCTAGTCGCTTGCCTCTGACATATTTTACAAACTAGAGCAATATTCGTGAATTTCACAGGTCTTTAATAAAGAACCTCAAGCATGGCACATTCTTGCAAGGAACTCTGGAGCTGGGAGACAGTAATTGACTAGTTATGGGTGATTAGAGATAACGTTGGTCGAGAGAATGGACAGAGAAGAGATTGTAGACAGATAGATAGATAGATAGATAGATAGATAGATAGATAGATAGATAGATAGATAGACTATGAGAAAGCATGGGTAAAGTGTCAATATTTAAGCACCATTATGGCTCCTTCAGAAATGATGAAGTCCTACAGAGTTTGCTTGACTTGCAAGGTCAAGCTAGAAGCTTTGTAGTTTAGTAGCTTAGAGGAATTGGGGTCATCAGTCCTTCATGGGGTTGTACTTAAGACCTTTCTAGAAAGAGAAGAGAGAAGACTGGTTGAGTACCAGCCAGTGGCATTTCCTTGAAGACTTGTAACTTAACCAAGTGCCCTCATAGACCTGGAGAATGGTACCAAGAGCAGCAGTGGCAAGGGGATTCCTCCTGATTCCCCAGGTCAGGTCTTCCTTGTCAGTTCAATGGTTGTAGGTAGAAGAGTCAGAGGCTCCCCAACCTCCCAGGGAGGACAGCGCAGCGTCCAATGGAGACAAGGTTTATGAACTCAACTCGGAAGGGCTAGCTCGCCTCTGTGATGGAAGTCTACTGTGTGAGGCGTCTCCCAGGACGTGAAAGTAGGGCGCGTGAGCTTGCAGGTAGGGCAGAGGCAGAGCGATGGATACAGAATGTCTCTATCAGAGGGACTGGGAGTGGCGATTTGATGTATCAGGGTAGAAAAGGAGGCTCAGAACTGACAGTGTAGATGAAACCTCCTGTACGTGGTTTACGTATTTGCTCAGAGCGGGTGATGGGATTAGGAGAAGCCACCTTTGGGCGCCAAAGACCAAAACGTCTGCCAAGAGGTTAAAACCAAGAGATGGGTCCCTCAGCGAGATCAGTAAGTCATGTTGCCCCCGCAGCCCCGAGCCAGGGCGGGGATGTTTCCTTCACCTCTGCCCTACTTCCCGCCCAAACAGGCCACCCCTCCCCCGCCCGACCTAAATCCAGCCGCCTTTAGCTTTCCGATCCTGCTCCTCGCCCCCTCCCCTCCCCTAGTCCCCTCCCCCGCCCTTCTGCTGCCAGAAAGGGTTAATCTCTCCTGCGGGTAAAAACAGGTCCGCAGAGTCTCTAACTGGCGACAGATGGGCCACTTTCTTCTGGCCACAAAGGGGCCGGAATGGAGCGCTCGGCGGCATACAAATAGGCAGGTCACGTGGCTCCCGACTCTTGGCTGGACCAGGAAGACCATATGGCGCATGCCGGGGAGGAAGGAGCAGGGGCGGGGGTAGGAGTGGAGGGTGCAGGGGAGCGAGAGCAGGAGGAGGGCGGGAGCAGAGCGGAGCTGGGGAGGGGCGGCGGGAGGGAGCGCACCGCCTTGGCGCGTGCGCAGGCGCGGGCGCAGGGCCCCGCTCGCCGCGGCGCTCCCGGCCCCGCCCGCGCCGAGCCCCGCCAACTCCGCTATATAACCTGAGTGCCGCGCCGCCCGGCTCCCAGGAACTCACCCCACGCAGAAGGCACCGCGTCCGAGGGCCCGGGGTTATGAAACCATCTCTGCTCCGCACTCACTAACAACCACAGGTAACGATGGATGGATGGTCCTTTCCGTTTTCCCTCCCTTAGAATAAAAGCAGTCCTAGAAGATCTATGCACCTCTTTACTCTGTCTGCGTGGGTTGGTGTGGAGCGTGTGTGTATGTGTGTTGGTGTGTTGGAAGAGGAATCCCTCTTTATAATCTCAGATAGCCAAGGATGTGCACACCTTTAATCACCACCGCGCGCTTTCTGATTTTCCTTTTTAATTTGTTTTCTGGAAGGATAGGATTTTCTTTGATCTTTGTAATGCACCAACTTTATGGATAACAAATAACTATTGCACTCCCTCATTTTCCCCAACAAACGGGCTCCTGTGGCTAAGATGTATGTTTTGACTTGTGCTTATTTATACACTTGTAGATCTACTGAGAGTGCCAAACAAATTTCCGGTGGATGAAAGAGAAATGGGTACGCTAGGCACACACAAGCGTAGAACAGAAATTGGATTCAAAGAGAGTTTAGTTGAGAGAGGAGAAAAAGTGCAGTTAAACAAGAGTGCCTGCGCCTACTACCTGTTACCTCTCCACAGGCGGCCAAGTCCCCAGCAGCCCTGAGGGAAGCCAGAAATTAGTAGTTTCACTAAAAGCTTTTCATTTTTTTCCTCATTGGAAATGGCAAGTTTACCATTGCCTATCCCTGACCATGCTAATGACACAGTCTTTTATAAGGAGGTCGGAGGCGAACTTTGAAAAGCCCCAATAAAGAGCGGGCGGCCCTTTCAATGGGCTGTTTATTAGAGAGGAGCCCTGGGCACCTGATCCCCAGTGCGTGGGAGAGCTCTGTGCCCAAGCCGCCAGCCCTCTCTGCGCAGCCTGGGCTTTTGTGCAAGGTGGGAATTCAGCCGAAGGGCGAGGGCTAGCAGGGTAGAGAGAAAGGAGAGGCAGCAGAAGCATGGAAGACTCTTGCCCACTTTGAGGCTGAATGTTTACTGGATGCCAAAAGAATTCCGTGGCAAGGACTTCCCCCAAGCATTTGCTTATCAATCTCCTATCCATCTAATCTTCTTAAAAAATCACTGCCCGGCTTAGGAAATTACATAACAGCAGTTCCACTGACATCCCTAAGTACAAGGCAGCCAGGAGAATAGGATGTGAGATTTTTTTTTAACCTACTGTTTTTGTGAAGTTGAGTGTGACTTTGGACAGAGAAACGTGCAGATGGATATGAAGTCACTGATAGGGGCACTCATTTGCACACACCTTATCCTATCAGGTAACTGCCACAAACACATTGTAAATGTAATCGCCAGGACACACATACACACACACACACACACACACACACACGCCTGCACTTAACTTTACCTTCCTTAAAGGCGTCAGGAATGCATTTGTACAGGACTGGAGAGTGGGAGCTGATTGTACATCTTCCTGTTTCTCTCCCCACACCCCTTCTCCCCTCCCCCCCACCACCCCTGTTGAGTACAGGAAACCGAACCATGACCAAGTCATACAGCGAGAGTGGACTGATGGGTGAGCCTCAGCCCCAGGGTCCTCCCAGCTGGACGGATGAGTGTCTGAGTTCCCAGGACGAGGAACACGAGGCGGACAAGAAAGAGGACGACCTAGAAGCCATGCAGGCGGAGGAGGACTCGCTGAGGAACGGGGGAGAGGAAGAAGACGAAGATGAGGACCTGGACGAGGAAGAAGAAGAGGAAGAGGAGGACGACGATCAAAAGCCCAAGCGCCGCGGGCCCAAGAAGAAGAAGATGACCAAGGCGCGCCTGGAGCGGTTTAAGCTGCGGCGCATGAAGGCCAACGCCCGAGAGAGGAACCGCATGCACGGGCTGAACGCGGCGCTGGACAACCTGCGCAAGGTGGTGCCCTGCTACTCCAAGACGCAGAAGTTGTCCAAGATCGAGACCCTGCGCCTCGCCAAAAACTACATCTGGGCTCTGTCGGAGATCCTGCGCTCCGGCAAAAGCCCCGACCTGGTCTCCTTCGTCCAGACGCTGTGCAAGGGCTTATCCCAGCCCACCACCAACCTGGTGGCGGGCTGCCTGCAGCTCAACCCTCGGACTTTCCTGCCGGAGCAGAGCCAGGACATGCCCCCGCACCTGCCCACGGCCAGCGCTTCCTTTCCCGTGCCCCCCTACTCCTACCAGTCCCCGGGGCTGCCCAGCCCGCCCTACGGCACCATGGACAGCTCCCATGTCTTCCACGTCAAGCCGCCGCCGCACGCCTACAGCGCCGCGCTGGAGCCCTTTTTCGAAAGCCCGCTGACGGATTGCACCAGCCCTTCTTTCGACGGACCGCTCAGCCCGCCGCTAAGCATCAACGGCAACTTCTCTTTCAAACATGAACCGTCCGCCGAATTTGAGAAAAATTATGCCTTTACCATGCACTATCCTACAGCATCCCTGGCAGGGGCCCAAAGCCACGGATCAATCTTCTCGGGCGCCGCTGCCCCTCGCTGCGAGATCCCCATAGACAACATGATGCCCTTTGATAGCCATTCTCATCATGAGCGAGTCATGAGTGCCCAGCTCAATGCCATCTTTCACGACTAGCCCCTTGGCAGCGGCCCATCGGTTCCATCATCCCCGGGAAACGAACCCACTGAGCTCACTCACAGTGACTGTCGTGTTTACAAAAGGCAGCTCTTTGGGTATACTACTGCTGCAAAGTGCAAATACTCCAAGTTCCAAGTGATATGTGTATTTATTGTCGTTACTGCCTTTGGAAGAAACAGGGGATCAAAGTTCCTGTTCACCTTATGTATTATTTTCTATAGCTCTTCTATTTTAAAAACATAGGACAGTAAAGTTAAAAAAAATCTGCACCACAAATTTGGTGCAGCTGTATTCAGATCATATTAATTATCTGATCGGGATAACAAAATCACAAGCAATAATTAGGATCTATGCAATTTTTAAACTAGTAATGGGCCAATTTAAAAAATATATAAATATATATTTTTCAACCAGCATTTTACTACTTGTTACCTTTCCCATGCTGAATTATTTTGTTGTGATTTTGTACAGAATTTTTAATGACTTTTTATAATGTGGATTTCCTATTTTAAAACCATGCAGCTTCATCAATTTTTATACATATCAGAAAAGTAGAATTATATCTAATTTATACAAAATAATTTAACTAATTTAAACCAGCAGAAAAGTGCTTAGAAAGTTATTGTGTTGCCTTAGCACTTCTTTCCTCTCTAATTGTAAAAAGATTTAAAAAATGCACAATTTGAGCAATCCATTTCACTTTAAAGTCTCTCCCTTCCTTTAAACCCAGATTCCTAGCTCTCAAAAGGATGAAAAAAAGCAAGACATCTTGATCTCTATTAAAGCATATCAATTTTCAACACATTACTTGCATAAGCTTATATATACACATTATAAACAAATGCCAACATACCCTTCTTTAAATCAAAAGCTGCTTGACTATCACATACAATTTGCACTGTTGCTTTTAAGTATTTTACTCCTTTGCATTCCATGATTTTACAGAGAATCTGAAGCTATTGATATTTCCAGAAATTATAAATGCATGATTTTATACATAGTCACACAAATGGTGGTTTGTCATATATTCACGTAATGAATCTGAGCCTAAATCTAATCAGGTTGTCAATGTTGGTATTTATACCTATTGTAGTCAATTAGTACAGTAGCTTAAATAAACTTAAACCATTTGATTCATAATTAGAACAATAGCTATTGCATGTAAAATGCAGTCCAGAATAAGTGCTGTTTCAGATGTGATGCTGGTACCACTGAATTCGACCTGTACTGTAATCTTGTTTGTAACCCTGTATATTATGGTGTAATGCACAATTTAGAAAACACTCATCCAGTTGCAATAAAATAGTATTGAAAATCTGAGAAATTGTTGCCTTTTTCTTGAAATCATTTCTCTGAGTGTAAGTAATTCCCCATGAGAGTTGGGAGGGTAAGATACTTTATTGGCTTAATTTAGAACCGTACTAAACAATTGGCAAAGTGTTTCAAAGTTTACCTCCATAGACCCTCTAAGCCGTTTATTTTTCTTAGGGAGTCAAGTTCTTGTAGATGATCAAAGTACCTGTTATTTCCTTATTCGGGACGTGAAATCAGAGGGTGGCAGAAAGAGTTAAGTTTTTATTTTTCTTTGTCGTCAGAGGCTTCACCTGTAGGTGCCTGACTCCCATTTTGGAAATGCCCAGATGGCTTCTGTTCTTTCTCTTTCTAAAGAGAATTTCATGATTCAGTTGGTGATTAACATGAAAGACACACATACCGTAAGTTTAGATTGTCTACACATTTAAAAAAAATGATTTTTATGCCACTTCCTTGGTGCGCCGCTGCTTGTTTATTTCCTTGAATTAAACAGGTCTTGCACACCAACATTGTCCTACAGAGAAACGTGGACACTTTTACTGAAGCAGGGGTGGGGGGTGGATTGATTTAAAGAACTGAAGAAGTATTTTATAATTGTTCCAGAAACTTCTTGTGATGATTTAAAATCCTATTTCCTGGGAAGTAAAAAAGAGAATGACTCATTTGTACGGAAGAACAAATGATATGCTGCATCATAAACTTCAGCAAGGTATCATTGTTTTCCCTCTCTCATTGTACATCCTTCGGTTTATTTGTGAATCTAAAAATCCTCCAGGGGAAAAAAATTCAGGTGAATGTCTGTTTATAAGTCAACTTGGGAGAGAGAGACAGACACAGAGAGTTTGGCATTTCTCTTTCCCCTAGATGTACTGACTGACAGGAAGGATTCCTGGGGAATATCACTTTGGCACTGGTGTCCTGGCTCTACCTGGTGCTCTGATTACTGTCATTAGTGACTCCATTGTTTCGCCTTGGATTCAGATGCTACACTGGACGACTACCTCCCTTTCCAAGCTTGTTCCTTTAATCTCCTTCTCATTGGTGATTTAGGGGTTCCAGAAAGCTGACCTCATTTAGCAAGCTGTTCCAGAAAAATGTGAGTTATCTAATGGACAGGAACAATTAGCCACACTAATAACATTGCCAATGGGGCTGCATCAGGCTGTGGCAGCGGCAGAAAGGAATAGCTCAACATGAGAGCGAGAGTTTGCGTGCACTTTAAAATATATCATCTTAACATGTTTTCCATCAGCCTTCATCACATGAGAAAAAACACTGACATGAGTCTCAACCTTATCCAAAATGTAGCGATCTCACTTCAAGTGAATCAGAGTTGCTAGTTGGGAAACAAGCTGTTGCTTCTTATACTCAGAATTGCTCTCACTGTTTTTCCTTTTAAGAGACGCTCTGCCCATCAGGCAGTTTGAGCGCTGCAAGCCTTCCCATTCAGGAGATGGGAAAAGGAACATTCAGGTCTGATCTGATCCACTCAGCAGCTCCAGTGGCCTTGTAATGAAAAATAGCCATCTTCATGCCAACAAAACCTTCGAGTGGTGGGCTGGAGAAAGAACAAAACAGTAACCTTCTAAGGATTTCATCTTTTCAAAAAGCAGTCGGAGAAATTGAGAATGTGGAATTTTTTTGTAAGGTAGAAATGAAGGTTGAAAGTTAGGTTTGATATTCCCCCCTTCCCATTTTGCCTGTGTGACTTCATTCTAAAATATAAGATTCTTTCAGTCCGTCAAGGAGTAACGCGCATGCCACCATCTTTTATTCAGAGACAGGCACAGATGTTCCTTCTGCAGGGGAGGTTTTAATTTATGAAAATGATATTGTTTATGCATGAATGAACTGAATGCACTCTGCATAACACACAGCCCTTCCATCTGATCAGAGAAATATCACAGAACCAGTGCCAATGTCAGGAACATATTCTACAAATTTACTCACTTAAATGTTTAATGAATATTTGGAAGACATTTTCAAACCACAAGAAACCTTTTCAATTATCTTCATCTTTTCTTTTATGAATTACTACCTATCGTTAAGAGACCCGTACAGTCATTATAATTGGTTCACACTTGTGTCTCGCTAATGAGAAAAGCAAAGGTAACAAGCACGACATCCAAACCAACCCAAAAGATGCCTGAAAAATGGGCAACTTTGGACGCATTTAGAAAAATATTTCTTTGCATTTTGTAGCAGAATGCTTGTTGAAAGCAATATTTAAAGTTCTCTGCTCTCCTCCAGCCGGAGCAGTCCCACTCCTGTCCAAGGAAATGGTCGAGACCTGCTTCCTGAATCTGAACATACTCTAAAGAGGGGTTTTCAGGTAAAGTTGGTCATTTAAAATCACAGTAGGCCGTTTCAGAACTGGAAATCAAGTTTGGCTAAATAGTTTACCTCATGCGCAATTCCTCTTATAAAAAGTGCACTTTGCACAACTTAGATTTAATTTATATCATCAATTCATTTAACACCCCATAAACTATCTTTAATCCCTAAAAGCACAATTAATTGAAAATTACAGCAGAGAGCTGTAATATCTCTAGAATGTCCTACTAAATTTAGTTGTGCAATGTGACAGGAAAATCACATTTGAAGCACATGATAACAGTCCTAATTTACTGATCTTAAAAACACCCTCCCTACCCTCTCACATTTGAAAGTCTATAGACTCCCACAAAATTAATGCATTTCTGGAAGAAGATAGCAATTACTAAAATGATATATGGATCATTAGCTAACAGTTTGAACCAAGCTGTTTTGGTTCTATAATTAAACAAGAGATTTAAAATGAAAATATCTATTAAACAATTAATAAAACTAGAGATCAAAACAAAGGCAGATTTTGTCCTAATGGAAAACATGAAATAGCAGAGCTGTTCCTTTAGCTGCTCTGTAGCCTCTTTTCTCTTGCCCTTTCTCCCTGCACCACCACTTACTTCCTGAAAACCAACGAAAGAAATTTCCAATCTCTGATAAAAAAAAATGAAAGTGCCAATGGTGACATCTTGTGAAACACCAGAACTCTTGCTGTTACCATCGCAAAGAGACGTCCTGGCGTCAGATGCACCGCGATTTGGATGGTGGCATGATCGCTGGCTCCTAGCCAGGCTTTATGCTCCAAAGGGCACTATTGTCAAGAACCATTCAGCTAGCAATCTGCACTGTCTGCACTCAGAAGTTGAGCTCATCTGGCTTGCTGTGTCAGGAAGGATTCTGTACTGCCAATTGACTCATGGACGCCCTCCACGCACACTAACTGACGCTTGGTTCAATGCCTCTGATGGAATGAACCGTGTAGCCAAACTAGTGGCATTGACGCAGCCAGAGTCTCTGGAGACTTGTTTAAATTGCTAATTTTAAAATGCCTTCTTTGCGGAGCAGTATGTTAATGCCGGACTAAATCTAATCTATGGGGTTCCAGTAAGTGTGGACTTGACCATGTAAACATGGTGGTACAATTGTCTCGGTCACTTCCTGACAACAGTCATCTTTCCAGACCCCCAGGTATGGAGCAAAGCATACCTGTACAATGACGTCTCTCCCACCAGGTGAAGCTGGCGTACATGAGATAAGTAGATCATAGACTTTGCTGTGAACATGGTGAATAGCTAACCCTGTAGATTGTCACATTTTGAGGATAGTCAGAAAAATTGCCTCACACTTAATAAATTAAGTGCTTTTTGTTCACTTGCACGTTCCATCTTCAAAGCAGCCCTCTGCCAGCTTCACAGGTCAGGAAACTGCTGGAAGCCGGGCTATCTAGGTATTCACATTGATGGCCTCCTGACCTCATCCAGGTTGTTGTCGAAGCATCATTTCCTCAAAATTGTCATTTTGGGCCCCATTTAAAGTTTCAGCTCTCTTTAACCCTATAAAGTCACCATTGTCAACTTTAACTCACAGCGACCTCATGAGACCAAGTAAAACTGCTTCAAAAAAGGGGTTTCTTGGCTGTCATCTTTATGAAATCCTATCACCAAGTAAGTGTTCTCCCCACATAGATGCTGGTGAGTTCAAAACAACAGCCTTTGGGTTGGCAACTGAATTCTTCTCAACCCCTTGGGCTGGGGCACACATGGTTGGCAGTTGGAAACCATCAGCAGCTCCAGAGGGAGAAAGACTGGCTTCCTATTCTCCGAAACAGTTGTCTTGGAACCTCTCTGGGCGGTCGCCATGAGTCGGCATTGACTGGATGGCACTCAGTGATAGCTTCCACCTGCCCGGATCTTATGGCTCTTATTACTGCTGGTACGATCTTGCCTATTTATTTGAGAGATCTTCCTTTGCTCATTTTTGGTTTTGTCTTTAAATCATGTACCTCCAGTAGAATGTGGCCATCACAAAAATAAGGGCCTTGCCTGTTTTGTTTATTGCTGTCTTTCTGGGGCAACTTCGTGGAATCATCTAGAAGCATCTTGGCTGGGTTCTATGGTAAGTCTGTACTTACATTTCTGACATTGACAAATTGTCTTAAGAAGTAGCAGAACCATTTTTCATCTCCACCAGCAATGAATGACAAATTCTGTTGTCTTCTATTCTTACCAGTATTTGGTGTTGTCTGTGTTTTGGATTTTAGTACTTCATCTCACATACGTTGGGCATGTCATAAGGAAGGACCAGTCTCTGAAGAAGGACAGCATGCCTGTTAAGTAGAGGGTTGACGTACAAGAGGAAGTCTTTCAATGAAATGTAATGACGCAGTGGCTGAAAAGGTGTTCTTAAACATAGGAATGATATGAAGATGATGCAGTACTGGGCAATGTTTTCTTCTAATCTGTCAATGAGCTGTGGTGATGTAGTGGTTTCCAGTGGGGCTGCTCACTGCAGGGGCAGCAGTTCAAAATCACCAGCTGCTCCACAGGGTGCGAAGAGACTTTCTAAGCCTGTGAAGAGCGAGAGCTACAGAAACTCCCAGGGGCAGTTCTATGTTGTCCTATAGGCTCATGATGAGTCAAAGTTGACCTGATGGCAGTGATTTTGTGTAACAAAATTAACAATAACCACAACAAAACTGCTGCCAGAAAGTAGAGTTGGCCTCAGAGTGATCCTACAGCACAGAGTAGAAATCCTCCCTGGGGATCTCCAGGACATAGATTCTGATGGGAGCAGCCAGTCTCTTTGTTCTCCTGGGGAGCTCTAGGTGGATTCTAACTCCAGCCTGACAACCCCATCCAAGCCGAGTCAAAAGTAATTCAGGGCAACTGACAGCAACAATAGGAGTGTGATCGTTTCTCATCATTGTTTTCATTTGCCATTCCCTAATGCTATATGATATGACATTGAGCCTCCTCTCATTTACTTATTGCCATCTGCATATCTTCCTTGGTGATGTGTCTATTCAGATCTCTAGCTTGTCATTTTAACCTTTTAGCAATATCTTTCATAAAATAAAAAAAATTAGTTTTAATAAAGCCCAGTTTATCAAATTGGTCTTGTATTTAAAAACTCATTGCCAAACCGCAGGTGACCTAGATTTTATTTATATTTTACAATTTTTACAGGTTTACATTGTACATTTACATCTATGATATATTTTGGGTTATGATCTAATATTTTGTGGAAGATGTAAAGTCAGTGTCTAAATTTGTTTTGTTTTGTTTTGCATGTGGAAGTCTGGTTGTTCCAACACTATTTGTTGAAAATACTACCTTTTCTCCATTGGATTTACCTTTGCTCTTTTGTCAAATATCCACTGGCTATATTTGTGTGTCTATTTCTGGGTTCTCTATTTTGTTCCACTAATCTATTTGTCTATTCCTTCACCAATACCACATCTGTTGTATTTTTGTGTGTGTTACCTAAAATAATCCCAAACTTCCTTATCAGCATTGAGAGCTTGGTTTTCAAAAGATCAGGGAGCGATTTCAACAGAATCTGACCCATAATCAGTACGTGTTCCAGAAATGAGACTGAATAGCAATCAACAAATTGAAAGGTAAAAATAAGCTGCTGATACGATAGGCAGATGATAACACAGAAATGGAATCTACAATCTCAAGGAGAATATATTCACAAAGATGTTTTTAGTAGGGTATCTGGAGGCCTGCTTGGCTAAATGTTGGACTGCTAACCATGTGATGCCTGCTTTAAACCTACCAGCCACTCCACGGAAGAAAGATGAGGCTATTTCTCTGTGAAGATTTATGGCCTTGGAAACTCTATGCAGGGTCACTATGAGTTGGAATTGACTTAATGGCAGTGGGACGTGTTTAATAAGTTAGTTGTTAGTAGTTACATTCAACTTTCTTCAAAGAATAGAAAAATCATAAGTCTGTGGGGAAAGTGATCCTCTTTATCAGCAAAATGGAGCTTCAAAAAGTCTGTGGGAAATTTTTCATTATCTTTCAATTCTATTTTTCCACACACTTTTAAAAATCCCCCTTCACAATTGAAATATAACATAAAATTCTTATTCTCATCCGCATCCCAAAACTAGCCTTATTAATAGATGCCTTATGTGATTGCTTGGTATAAATGCTGATGAATTGCTCTAACCTATAATCTCTACTTTTAAAGATTCATTGGATAAGCACAGGATATCCATTATACATCTTTATAATTCTCTCTCAATCATATAGATTTAGAGATCACTGCCACTTTCCTTGACATCAATGAAAGGTATTATAATACTCAATTTCTTACTGTTATTTCCTTACTACCAATGTTCATGATGATTGCCATTCTTGCCTAGTTATAATAAGGGGTTATAAGTCTATAATCTGTGTTAGGTTGCAGGAATGTGACTATATAATATCGACATCCAAGAATTTCAAGGAGACCCGAGAGGAAAGGAGCTGGGAGACTGGGAAAAACATTCTTTTCGCAGGTAAGTCCTTACACATTCCATTCTTGCCTTTGGATCCTCCGGGGAGAGTAGATGATGGGTAGGGCATGTGTAGCCACTTGGGGATTCCCAAGAGAGGCCTTGTTGATACTGGGAACAGTGAAGTAGTAGATTGGGAAGTGCTGGGTTTCTTAACAATATTATCTGAGATAAACTTCCCCAGGAACAGCCTGACTGTGAACCTCTATGTGAGCGATGACAATCGTACTTCAGAAACACCTTTCTCTGGTGTTATTACCTGCACACGGTGGACAAACATTGAGAAACAACAGGTTTCTGAAGTACGTAAAAGTCATGGATGGAGAGAAGAAGAAGGGGGGAAAGCACACACACACACACACACACACAGATGGTAAAGTCTCTGTCCATGGTGACACTATGCAGCATGACCCCGTGTGATTGATTAAGATCGAGAAGCGGATTTCCATTTAAAATGCGTGGATGACTCTCACTCAGTGCGCAGTTTGGAGGTGTGCAGGGTTGCGTTTGGAAAGAGTGCTTTTGCAAGTTACAGTCCCACGTCCACACCATGGAGAGCAGCGCTTCTCACCCTTTCATACAGTTCCTCATGTGGTGGTGACCCCCAACCATCAAGTTATTTTCGTTACTATTTCATAGCTGTCATTTTGCTACTGTTATGCATCATCATGTAAATATCTGATAGGCAGGATGTATTTTCATTGTTACAAATTGAACATAGTGAAAGCATCGTGATCAATCCCAAAACAATATGTAATTATCTATTGTGAGCTGTTTATTTCTAATGACAAATCAATGAAATGTTGTCTTGAAGCATGGCGTAGCATGGGTAACAGTCTTCACACTGGTACTCGTCTGTGGGTGAATCTGCATGTGGGTGGACCCACCTGGAGACGGGTAAAGGAGCCGTGTCTCCATTCCTAAGACCATCGGAAATAGGTGTTTTCTGATGGTCGTAGGCGGCCCCTGTGAAAGGGTCTTTCAACCCCCAAAGGGGTTGCAACTCACAGGTTGAGAACCGCTGGTCTAGAGGATATCTTGAGAACGCGCGTACAAGGAGGTTCCAGGAGACTGTGAGAGCTGGGGTCATGGAAGTTGGGAGCGAGCAGGACTATTGAGTGTGCTGCCCAGGCAGTTGGTAAAAGAGAAAGCGGGTCCTCCGTTGTATTGGGCTAAGGGCTACTTTCAACAGTGAGGGGTGCTGCTGTTTCCCTCTTGGTTGTCTTTTTACTATCAGTCATGGACAATGAGGATAGACTTCTGCTTTCACCTCCTAATTTGTTCACGTATGTGGGTACCCCGAATTTCATATTCTGAACTACAGACAGCATTGCTAACAGTTCCTCCGAGAATGGTTCAAGCTATCTATTTGGGAGGAATTCATCTGGGAGTGTTGCACTGAGTTTATGAAAATCAGAGTCTAGCTGTAAAGGGGGATACAAACAACAGCAACAAACATCTGAGCTAAGAGAAGCCCCTTCTTCATTGCAGTGGTTCTCAACCTGTGGGTCATAACCCCTTTGGGGGGGTCGAACAAGCCTTTTACAGAGGCCGCTTGATTCATAACAATAGCAACATTACCGTTAGGAAGTAGCAATGAAACTAATTTTATGGTTGGGGGGTGACCACAACATGAGGAACTGTATGAAAGGGTCACGTCGTTGGGAAGGTTAGAACCCCTGTTTTACTGCACGTGTCTCTGTCCACTGAGACACTGGAGATCGCGCTGGCTGAGATGTGGCCCAGAACTTGGCAGAGCGATTTGTTTTAAACAGCGTTACAGTCTGAGTGGAGGAAAACGGGTACGTGATGAAAATTGGGTATTCGGACTTGCTAGTATTCTAGATTTTTTTTTCTGTTTCCTTTGTGATTGTTTAAGGACATATGGCCTTAAGGGCAACAGAAGCTAGGAGAGCAGGAACATTCTGGTAAAATCTCCACTCATCATGAGAGAGGAAGCCGCTCCCTTGACACATGGACAGAATGCTCAGTTCACCTCAAAAGCAGTGATCGAGAACCGGACACCACCAAAGCGCATTCTTTTCGTGGATGTGTGACATGGCAACTTAAACATGCCCTGCAGTTATAAGTCCTTAGTTGTTTCCTACCTAAGAATCCTGATATGTTCTCTAGTATCAGAGACTTCATCATTCACACGTCCATCACATGCATTGTGCACTTCCTCTGCTAAAATCACCGCCTTCGTCACAGGAGAAAGCGCAATAACCTAACATACTAGGCCATGGCTCTCCCTGGGGTCCCAAAGGAATGGGAGAGGGAAGACAGGAATTACGGAAGTAAATAACCTAGCACCTACTTTTAGGTGGTGCAAAGTTCAGTAACGAAAAGATCACTGAGTAGGGACCAAGGTTTGGTTGGCTGGTAAAGCAAGACCCTCTGAGATCCTGCCACACACGTGGCATGGGTGCCTGGCAAGGTCATGTCAGGATCTGGGTGAAGAGTGTTCTTCAGTGAGCAAGCACAGCGCCAGCGGCACCGAGGCAAGAATAAACGTGCTTCATTTGGAGAACAGAGCTTCTGCCAGTGTGGCTGGACCCACGCGGTGGCAGCTATGAGTTGGGCTATCCTTGATGGCAACTACTTTGACTCTGTTGTTATGGTTTTTGATTGGGGCGCCAGCCTGACAGGAAAGGAAGAATGAAATGATTGGAGATGAGATTGGAGCAGGTGGGCAGGGGCCCGATCACATGTTACTCCTTACTGAGACATTAGAGATCATGTAGGGTGAGGTGCCCTGGTGGAGTTTGGATTTACACCTACAGTGAGATGTTCTCAATAAAACATACTCTGTTGAAAACTTGGAAATAATAATAATTTTTAAAAACCCAACTGATGGTCATTTGATCACATGGCACACAGTCGTATCCTTCAAACTCCAGGCTTAGATGCCGGCATATGCTTTGGGACATCAATGGGAGTGACATGTGGTTATCCAGTGGCTGAAACTCAGATCCAACACAGTTGGTCATGGCTGGACTTAAGGTGTTTTTGTCCCCTGCTCGGTTACAGTACGCCTAGGCAATTCTCTCAGCTGTGGGTTCATCTGCATCCATCGGTGGTGTCTATGATACTGAAAAGCCCACACCGATGAGAAGAAGGCTATGTCCCTGAGGCGTTCTCAGACACTCAGTGACCTTTGGAAACCTGTGCGGACAATAGTATAGCGTATTTTAAAGGCCTTCTCTTCTGGAAGTCTGAAAAGCAAGCATGAGCTCTATGCTTGTAGGGCCAGGCAAATCCCTTTGAAACATAAAGTTGCCACGTACCTGCTAAACTGAGAGCTTGTTGTTTAATGCTTTGAAAACAAATGACCAAATTTCTCTCCCAAGCATCCAAAGCACTGTTCAGGATGTTTCCTGAAAATTTTCTAGGTGCAGTTTTCATGAGTTTAGGTAGTATATGAATCATTTATTAGACAATTGAACCTCAGACACAGGGGGCGGGCAGGAAATCAGGGAAAAGGCGTCCTCGTCGCAGCTGTGTTAAAGGGGTTCCTTTATTCATTAGACCAGTGGTTCTCAGCCTTCCTGATGCTGCGGCCCTTTCAGACCGTGCCTCATGTTGCAGTGACTCCTCCCCCACCCCCCAACCATAAAATTACTTTTGTTGCTACTTCATAACTGTCATTTTGCTACTGTTATGAATCGGGCCACCCCTGTGAAAGGGTCGTTTGCCCCCCAAAGGGGTTGCAACCTGCACGCTGAGAATCACAGCATCAGACCATTTATTGAGCACTTACTACAGAGTGGGCACTGCGCTGTGATTGGTAGGTGCCATTGATGTGGTTTCAGCTCAGAGAGAGCAGAAGGACCTGATAGGGTTTCCTGGGCTGTGATCTTTGTGGGAGAAGATCGCCACAGACATGCGGGGTGGATTCAAACCACCCACCTTTCAGTGAGAAGTCTACCACTACACTTCTGCTCCTTACACTAGGGCTCCTGAGACACTGCACTTGATACCAGGGTTTCCATGGAGAACAAGGTAGCTGACTCGCCAATGAGGAGCTTACATTCTAAAACAGTAGCTACAATGATGACACTAGTTAGAAGTTATTGATTGTTCACTATCCGGCATTGTTAATAACTGCATTAACTCATCCTAGTAGAGACTCTAGACAATGAAAAAGTACCGCATATACTCGAGTATAAGCCAACCTGAATATTAGCTGAGGCACTTAATTTTACCACAAAAACTGCATTAAAATGAGCTGAAAAACCTCAGCTTATACAGCTTATATACGAGTATATATGAGATATATATTTAAAATAAAAATATTATAAAAATAAGACTGCATGCAGTATACAGATTAATGGCCCCCTGACGATTTCCACATCCTAATTCCCAGAACTTTCCATGGTAAAAAGCACTTTGCAAATATAATTAAGTTAAAGGTCATCCAGTTGGGCCCAGTGTAATCTCAAGGGTCTTTATAAAAGGGAGGCAAGAAGGTCAAAGTCAGAGAGAAAGAGAAAAATGTAAGGATACAAACAGAGATCAGAGAGTAGAAAACAATAGGTTGCTGGCTTTGAACATAGAGGCAAGGGCCATGAGCCAAGACTTGCGAGTTGCCTCAGAGGGTTAGAGAAAGTCAACCCCAAAGCACACTCGCTGACATCAAGCCGACTCCCATTCATGGTGACCCCAAAGCACAGAGTAGTACTGCTCCTACGGTTTCCCAAGTCTGTGACCTTATGAGAGCAGAAAGGCTCATCTTCTTCCAACAATGGCAGGCAGTTTTGAACTGCTGACCTTGTGGTTAGCAGAATGCATAACCCACTAGCAACATGGCTCCAGAAAAGATTAAGGAATAGTGTTTCTCCATAAGTCTCCAGAAAGAATGCAGGCCTGCTGACAAAAACAATTTCAGAGGACTGACGTTGGGAACTGTACGATGATACATTGATGTTACATGTGTGTTCTAGTGGCACAGCAGCAATGGGAAACTAATATGAGGGGGCTATAAAAAGTTCATGGAGAAATCAAATAAATTGGAAGATAATAGAGTTTCTAAGACTGTAATCTTCGCAGGGAACCTTGGTGGCTTAGTGATAGCGTGTTGGGCTGTTAACTGTGAGGTCAATAGTTCGAAACCAACAGCCTAGCAGCGGGAGGGAAGTGGGGGAGAGAGTTACAGGCTTGGAAGTTCACAGGGGCCGTTTGACCTTGTCCTGTAGGATTGCTATGAGTCTGCGTTGACCTGATGCAGTGAGTTTGGTTTGGAATCTTGCACCCAAGCAGATTGCCATCGTTCTCTTGTGCAGCGGCTGATGGGCTTGCACTGCTGGCTGTTTGGTTAGGATCCAAGCACTAAACCACAGGAAACTACTGACCACAGGAAGACTTCCAGCAAGGATTGACTTAAAAAAAAGAGTTTAAAAATTTTTGTTGCTGTTGAAAAGTACACAACGAAGCATACAACAAATATGACAATGACTTGTTTCGATAAGTATTTTGTTTTGAGTGAAAATTGACACAACAAATGAGGTTTCTGCTCGACAGTTTCTGTCCATGCTGCTCACTGACATGGCTCACATTTTCCACGTGATGCCCGCAGTCTCGTTTGTTCCATTCTGGTTGTTCTGCTTCCATTAATCTTTGTTTACACGCCGCCCCACAACCTTCTTATGTTTGTGTTAGGGTACATGTTGGCCACTTGATCCTATATAGAGGATTGAAAATTATACTTTATGAAGCACAGTATGCATACTAAGTACTATGTATTTTATAAGCCTAAGAGTGACCTCTGAGAGATTTCAATTCAAAAAATTTATGCAACATTTTATCTCAAGATGCTAGAGAGTCTTGTGGGGGAGGTGCTTCAACAGGTTCTCTGTGTGTAAATCAGTGATGCTGACTACATTCTACAAACTTGTAAGCACTTTCATTCCCCTTTTCAGAACTCTTTCTCTCTCCTTAACAGAAACTCACAGCCCCATAAGCTTTTTAACTTTTAAAGTTGCTGTTGACTATTTGATCCCATATAGATAGTTCTTTAAGAGAGCACAGTGCTCAAGGTAGACATTCTTTACGAAATAAGTTCGTGTTTGGTTTAGGAGCCCTGATGGCATAGTGAGTTTACTCATTTGGCTGCTAACCATAAGGTCAGCAGTTCAAAACCACCAGCTACTCAGTGCGACAAAGATGAGACTTTCTATTTCCACAAAAAGTTACAATCCCATAATACCACTGGGGCAGTTCTACCCTGTTCTATAGGGTCACTATGTGTTGGGATCAACTAGATGGCCGTGAATTTGTTAATATTATTATTTCTTGGAGTACTTGGGTTAAAGAAGATTTAAGAGAATATTTTTGAACAAGATTATTATGGAACAAGAGTTTCAGTGGTTCATCTATCCTCAATGACACCAGAAAGAGAATTTGAAATTCTGTTCCAAAATTCCCTCCCTTTTGTTATTATCATTCTGTAGAATTCTTACCATCTTGTTACCTTTTAAAGCAGGGATGTCAAATTGGCAGCCCACGAGCCACATGCAGCCCCTGAGGTAATTTTTTTGTGGCCCACGATGCTTTGAAATAGAATGAAACTAGAAAAATTGTTATGAAAAATAGCGCTTAGGGGAGATCGAGGCAATACCGTACACACAATTCCCTCCTTACATTGTATTTCAGAACATCGTGGGCCCCCAAAAATTACCTTGGGGGCCTCCAGTTTGACACCCCTGTTTTAAAGGAACAACACGACTAACAAATGGCTAATAGACTGGGCGGGAGGAAGCAGTTCCGAGCAAAGGTAAGGGAGGCTGTGGAGGCAGGCTGATGAAAGCCGCCCAGGTGATGGGGCCAGGTCCAGATTCAGATGTCAGCAGACCGGGTCCAGAGTCAGATGTCTGCAGACCGGGCCCAGATTTGGATGTCTGCAGACTGAAATCGAGACGTTGGGTTGGGAGTCTATTCTGTGGATGTGACTGACAGGGTTTGCTGGTGGGCTGAATGCGAAGAGTGGAAGTGAGGAGACAGGGATGCATCAAGGATTTTGGTGACGTTCCTCAGGTGTGGAACACTCTAAGAGGAACAGGCTAGTGGTGGAAAGATCACACATTCTGTGTCAGACACTTACTTCTGTAATACTTGTTTGACAATTGAAAACGCAAGGCTAAAAGCTCAGGGTAGTTGTCGGGACTGGAGACATGTATTTGGTTGGGCTGTTAACTGAATGGGTAGTGGTTTAAACTCACCAGATGCTCGATGGGAGAAAGACGCGGCTGTCTGCTCCTGTGAAGATTTACAGTCTTAGAACCCCTCTGTAGGCCTGTTGTGCGTTGTGATCCACAGATGGAGCTGAGTTCAGTTTTGGATTATAACTAAAGCCACTGGACTGAAATTTGCACTGATAAATCTGGAGCACAGAGGCCTCCCTGGGGCCTTGCCACCTTTAAAACCCTGGATGCAGACAGCTTGTCAAAGGGGATGAACAGAGGACAGCCCCCTCTTACTGCTATTCACCAACCATCACCAAACCTTCAGTGTGTTTGACTCTGTCCTGAAAGAACTTTGAAAAATGGCAATTCATCCCCCACAACCCCCCTGTTAAAGGCCTTAAGAAATAGCCACTGCCTTGGCCTATTTGCCCTGGCTCTTGGTGAGTTTTTGAAATGCCATGAGCTCTCATTGTGCTGATTGCCTGACAGCTGTGAGTACAAGATGCTGACTCCAGAACAGCAACTCACTGGGTGGAGGGCACTAGTTCTTCTCCACTAATGACTGCTGAGCCCAGCCACCAGGAGCCTGCTTGCAGGGCTTAGCAGCAGCTGCACTTCTGCTCCAAGAAGCATCTCGCTGCAATCAGATCACACTGACGCCCTTCCCCATTTCCCCTGGAAGCTTGGGTGTTTGTTTTCAAAGCATTAAACAGTAAGAGTCTTAGCTTAACGGGCACATGGGCGCTTTATGTTTGAAAGGGATTTGGTAAGACCTAAAAACACACTCTCTCTCCCTGGTTTTCTTGAAACCCGTGCTCCTGTGAGCTCTTCTGCTCGACTGTGCTGTGTGGACAGGGGTGAGGCCAGAAAGAGAAGGGGCTGCCTGCCCGGTGTGATTACTGGAGTATCAGCAGAGTATCACTAATGAGATTCACAATGGTTTTATGTTTCCTTTTCAGCCCTCCTGTCTCAGCACAATGCTACCAGTCCTCCAGCCTCGCCTTTCCCTCCTACTCTGCACCTTGCTCCAGGCAGGTCTCCTCCCTACCACGAGCATCAGCTTCCTGTGTCATTACACTTTATACCGCAGTCATTCTCAGGCTTGGCTGGACTCCCCTGGGGAGCTTTTAAACACATCTGGGTCCTACCCCCAGAGAGCCTCTACGTGTGGCCCCCAGGTGTTAGGGCCATACAGTGTTAAGTGGTAGGATGCTAACTGAAAGGTCAGCCAGTGGTTGAGACCCACCGACCACTCTGTCTTACAGGGTTGCTATGGGTTAGAATCAACTTCAAGGCAAAAGGCTTTTTTTCAGTGTGGCTTGGCCATGGGGCTTTAAAAAGAAAACTCCTCCAGGTAACTCTGCTCTGCAGCTAAGAGTCACCGGCACAGAGTCCTCGTGGTTTCCAGTGGACAAACAGGCCATTTCCTGGATCCCAGCTACTACGCTCCAGGGCTCTCACAGTTTCCAGGTAACTCCACATTGCAACAGTAACCTTCTGGGGCACAAAACCCGGTTGCTGGTAATCTTTCCCCAGGGAGTGCTAGATCCAGGAGAGACAAGGCTGCAGAGGCAATGTCTTGGGGCATCAGTGCCCTGTTCAAAGTATTCAGACTCATGGCAGCCGTACAAGGGTCTGAGCACAACTGTGGTCCACTGCGTTTTCTTCTAAGGCCCCCTGGGTGCCCTCAGCCTCCCATTCTATGAATAGCATCCAAGTTGGCTAACTGAAGAACCTGGGGATGTCTTGAGGCAGGTAGGACCCTAACACTTTCAAGGTCAAGGCAACACCCTGTGGGATTCAATGGATCAGATCTGTACAGACCAGGAACGAGGACTGGTGGTCTGTGGAACAAGCAATGGGTTGCTGTGAACAAGGAGGCGCAACCCCACCTGGGAGAGAAAGGTGAGGTAAAGTGTCAGTAAGCCTGCTCTGGAGGAAGAGCTTTGGAAACCCTAAGTGGGCAGTTTGTTCTCCAGTGTCCTACAGGTGACCACGAATGGGCTCTATAGTCGTGGGATTTTTTTTAAATGCTACTTTAACACTAGTGGGTTGGTTTAAAAAAAATAATAAACCAGGGGCTTCCTCTGAAGTCTGTTGGAAGATGAGTTCCCAGTCATCTCAGGGACAGAACAGTCAGTTCCAAGGGGCAGGTGAGCAAAGTTGGAGAGCTAGATCTCTGTTCTCCTGGATGGAACCGTGGAAAGGGGGTGGTGGGGGGTAGGGTGGTGGTGATGGTGGTGGTGGTGTTTGCCTTTGCAAGGAGTCCTAGTGGTCAGGCATTGGTCTACTACTTCAAGGCCCTTAGTTCGAGGCCACTAGCTACTGGTGGGAGAAAGACAAAGCTCTCTACTACCAGAGTTTCAGTCTCCCAACCACCTGGGGTGGTTCAGCCCTGCTCTGTTGGGCCACCGAGAGCCTGGAACAAGGCAGCGGCAATGAGTTCGGTTCACTCCGGTAGCGTTGGCATCGTAAGTTTTGTTTGTTTGCTTTTAATAGAAATGAACTATCTTGAGATCTACTCCAGCTCCGTGAGATAAGAGGTCTAGCAAGTTCAAGTGGAACGTGTTAGAAGGGCCGGCTCACACAACCACGAGTAGGGTAAGCAATTCGTTAAAGGGTGAACTGCAGGCCCCAGGCGGTGGGCGCGGATTTTCCCTCCCCAGGCGAGGCGGGGGTCCCCCCTGCAGGGAGCGGCCAGGCCTCGCGGGCGCGCCGGAGAGGGAGCGCGGCTCGGTCTGCGCGGCCCCGCTGCCCGCCCCGCCCCGCCCCGCGACCGGCCCGGGCCCGCGCGCCGTTGCCGTGGCAGCGCGGGACGCAGCAGACACCCGGACCGCCGCGGCCTCCACCTCCACGGCCTGCTGCCAGCGCCTCCCCGGGACCCCTGGCTCGGGCCCAGCTCGCGGCTCCAGCATGCCCCGGGGACGGCGCGGCAGCCGGGTGAGAGCCCTGGAGGGCGGCCCGGAGGAAGAGGCGCCCCCGGGGGCGGCCGCGGTGCCCTCGGCGCTCCTACCGGCCCCGCAGCAGCCCGAGGCGGCCGCCGAGCAGGTCGTGCTCCGGGGCATCTTCGAGATCGGGAGGGGCAGCTGCGACGTGGTGCTGAGCGAGAGGGCCTTGAGGTGGCGACCCATCCAGCCCGAGCGCCCGGGGGGTGAGTGCCGGGGTCCCAGCTTCTTCCTCCTGCTTGCCCGTCTCCCCCGCCCCCCAACTACCCCGGTAGCGCGACCTCGAGCTCCGTGTGCTCCCCAGGCTCCTCCTCCGCGTTCCGAAGCCACCCTTCCTGCCTCCCCACGGGGAAAACAGGGCCACCCCGGGAGATCCCCCTGCCACCTGGCCCTCCTGCTGGTCTTTCTTGCTCCGCATTGGTTCTCCGGATAAAGGTGACGTACAGCTCTGCTCCTCCTCGGAAAAGACAAGGCCTGAGCCCCCAAGGGGTGGTGTTCCCCAAAGGCGGCCAGGTCACCTGCCCTGCCCCTCCACGGAGAAAGTTTCAATCCATCAGCTTTTGCCATTTTGATGAAAGTATGGAGTCTTTTAGCGAATACACGTACGCGTGGCTTCTGCATCGGACTCTCCCAGCTGACTTCCGAGGGCTTTCATCCCAGTGTGATGGAAGCCCTAAGGGCCCTGCAGCCGGCCCTGGCATGCCTTGCCTTTGGCTGGCATTCAGGCTTCTTCAGGTTCTGTTTAGAAACTTTTATTTATGACACTGCTTCTCCAGTGTTGTGATGGTCACACTCGATGCACATAGCATTCGTGCTGTTTTACTGGCACAGGCCTTTTCGTAGTTTGACATTTTAGTTCTTCAGAAAATCTTATAAGGCCGCTGTTTACAATAAAGGTATTTGGAGTCTTAGTCTAGGGATGATTTAGGGCAACACCTTCAAGTGTGATACTCAATCTCTTCCTACTAAATAAAAATTATAACATTAATAAAGAAATTCAAAAATCGCCTACGCCTTGTGGAAAATAAGACATGTGCAGGGGATGTTGCAGAGCAGAGAAAAATCACTATTTTAAAACCCCTTGTGCAAAAACCGCACCTACCGGATACACTGACCCGTCATGGATTCAGGCCTGGGCCTGGTGAATGATGTCTGTACTCATATTCCAGCCACAGCTCTGATTTAAAGGTACCTCTGGCCTGAGTTAGATTGTTTTTAGGTGTTTTGGAAAACCTAGAGCATTGTCTTACACTTTTGGAGTCAAGAGGTTGGGGATACCTATGAATTATTCACATTCGTTTTAAATCAGTTTGGATTTTCCAAATGTCAAGGTTTATGACGAGAATCTAGATTAGCCCAAAACAGCCAGCTTGCTTTATACTGAAGCTGAGGTACGATCATAGAATTAAGTGAGGTCTTGTGTTCTGTGAGAAGTCTGACAAGGCCAAGCTTCCATGTCGGTGCAGAAGACAGCAAAATGTGAAAGAGCAAGGAAATGCGGTTTTATCTTGATGGAGGATGACTGAGGAAAATAGTCTCACGCTTATTGCCATGTTGTTGTTAGCCCCCATCCCGTCCGTTCTAACCCATAGCAACCCTGCGCAACAGAACGAAACACTGCCTGCTCCTGCGCCAGCCCCACCGTTATTCCTGTGCCTGCCTGACTCCAGTGTTGTCAATCCATCTCGTCCGGGGTCGCCTTCTCTTTTGCTGCCTCTCCGTTTTACCAAGCAAGCCTCTCATTGCCATGGAAATTTAAAAGATAGCATGTCCATTTCATAACACCTTATGACACTGTTGGGTTTTTGCCCCTCTGTGTAGACTGACCTCTTATCTTTGAAATTAACCTTCTCTGCCCTGGAGTTGGTGGTGACTCCTGGTGGCCCTGGAGGAAGGAGGGGGGCTTCTCTATAGAGTTTCCATGGCTGTAAGTCTTGGCGCAAAGCAGGTTGCTGCTTTCTCTGGAAAACAGCATGTGGTTTCAAACCTCTGGCCTTTCCTGTAGAGCCAAACTCGTAACCACCGGGTCTCCAGACTAAGAACCTAGCACATCTATAAGCACTTTCATTTACAGAAAAGCCAAAACCGCGAGTGTTTGTCCTTCATGTAAAATTGTTTAAGAGTGGGGTAAACCCAAAGTCAAACTCACTGCTGACTCATAGCGACCCTGTAGGACAAGTAGAACTGCCCCTGTGGGTTCCTGGGACTGTAGCTCTCTATGGGAGTAGAAAGCCCGGTCTTTCTCCCATGGAGTGGCTGGTGGTGGCAAACCACTGACCTTGCAGTTAGCAGCCACATGCGTATCCACTGTGTCACGCAGCAAAAGCCCGGCCTGATAGTCCAAAGTTGGCGGCTTGAACACAGCCAAGAGCTGCTTCCAGGAAAGACCAGAGGACCCGTTTCCATAAGATCACAGCCAAAAAGGTCATATGGGTCAGTCTTACGCTGTCACACTCAGTCGCCGTGGAAATGCACCCAGCATTAAATGTCAAAAGTGCTTCTTCCTCGGCGAGCGTGACCTTTGATCGCCGTGCGTGCACTAGCACCGGGCGGGCAGTGGTGGAGACGCTGACGCAGTCGGTGACCGCGTAGCGAGCACGTGCGGTGGGAAAGTATGGCTGGGGAGACCATGCGCCTCACCAGAGCGCAGGCAACTCGGCAGCCCCAGACAACTTGAATATGGGCCGTCCCTGGGCATTATTTAATCATTTGTCTGAGATACTTTACAGACTGTCCAGCTTCCAAACCTCACAGTGCCTTCATCATTCTCACGGATGCCATAAAACACCCCGGGATCTTTTCTCTAACTTTCCATCTTGAGTAATGAGCCAAGGCACTAATGTCGTTACGAGGTCTATCACTGCCAACATTGCACCTAATCGATGGTCTCGTTCACAGGGAGCATTCGTGTAGCCGCAGCCTCCAGCTTTATTGGGTCCAAGGGTGACTCAGAGGAATGACTGTGTTACTCCTCCTCCCCCGGGAGGAAGGAGAGCCTGGAAGGACAACCAGGTGGCACAACAGCGTCAGCATTTCCTTTTTGACGGAAACACGCGTACCATACAGCATATTGGATTTTATCAGTCAACGGCCTTACCTTAATACATAAGCTCTGATATGTAGGTACCGACTTAGTGCTAAGACATTTTTCCAGATGCTATGAACATGCAAGTGATGGCCTGGCCTCTGCCCTTGGGGTGGTTTTTAACTTGCAGAAAACACATACGAGCACAATTTCCATCTATGACGTAAGAATGCCACCGGGTCACGAGGCATTTTCTCTGTTGTCACATTGGGAATATGTAACCACTAGACTGTCCAGCTTCTGGAATAAGGGTCCCTGTAGGGATTGACCAATAAATCGTATGCGTTCTCTGTGCTCCCCGAGGGAGCTTCAGAAAGTTCATTGATAAATGGAACTTTGGGGAAATGGATAATGGAATTTTTCCATTAACCTTCTGAAGTTCTTCCAACGGTGGTTTTTTAAAACAGAAGTTTCACCCAACAGTATTTACTCTAACAATGTAAGAATCACTCTGCTATGTAATTAAATACTATGACTTATGGGATTAATTTAATAACTTACTAAGGGGAAAGAAATGATTCACAGTGCAGATTGCATGAAGTATAAGAAGCATTCATAAATTCTCTCTCAAAGAAAAGAAAACAACAACCAAACTCACTGCCATTGAGGAGACCCCAACTCATAGTGACCATAAAAGACAGGACAGAACTACCCCTGTGAGTTTCTGAGACTAGAACTCTTAACAGGAATAGAAAGCCCCCTTTTACTTCCTCAGAGTAGTTGCTGGTTTTGAACTTAGGCTTTGAAGTTAGCAGTTCAGTACATAACCACGATGCCAACTCCAGCCTAAAAGGATATCTTAGAAATGTCTGTAATCTGCTTCTCTCTGTGGGGTAGGGAAGGTCTCAGGAGTCGGAATCGAGAGATCCGGGGATCTATTTCTACAACTAAGTAGGTGTGTAACTGGCTTTAGGCAAGTCATTTAACCCCATTGATTCACCTGTAAAATGAGGGAGTCATATTTCATTATCTCTAAGTACCATAAACTCTGACCATCTGTGCTGTTGCCTTCAAAAGGAAACACCTCTATCTATAGAGTTTAAGTGCTGGGCTATTTTGTCAAATTACATAAATCTAATAAGGGTGAATGACCAGTGGGCTCAACCTTCTGGTGTGTGTGGATGGCTGTTGTGTTTCATAGCAGGAGCTTCGTAGCACCAATGAATTCCAAATTAGAAGCAGGACAGGGGAATTCTGGGCTTTGCAAAGCCCCTTGTGAGAGATGGACAGTATCTTCTGCATAGGTTCTGTTTGGGGAATGGAACAAACCGTTTTCTGGGAAGGATAATTAATTGGTGAAGTCTAGTCTTAATCTGAATTTTCGTGATGGACAAAATGAACACCTCATTCTTTCTTCTTACTCTGCTTCATTTCTTGTAGTCATATTTCTGAACTAAAGTTTCATTATGTGTTTGGTGAGCATTAGAATATTTAAATACTTTTTAAAAATAAGAGAGGCTTAAAAACCCTAAGTATTATTTAAACTCTCAAGTTTCACTGGCGTCCTTCCTCAGGTTACACCATTCAGAGTATGCTTTTGTTTGTTTGTTTGTTGTTGTATACTCACTGCAACTCTGAGCTCAGTTGAATTATAGTAGTTATTAGAAAACTGAAAAAAAACAGACTTCAAAATAAGGTCATGAAAGCTTTTCAAGGGCCTCTTGCTTTCATAAGGGAGTTAAAATGGTTTTCTTGTGCTTTAAGTTTCTGTCAGTCTGCGTGTTTGCTTGAGGCTAGGCAACGCGAAAGATAATGTGGAAAAATGTAAAACTGGGAGGGGAAAAACATAATCAATTTTAAAACAACCAGAGTTAGTGATTATGTGGGACTTAGCCAAGCAGCGTACACTCTAAGTCCTAATCTGCCTAAGCTGTTTGAGAACAGATGTACGTGAAACAGATACCCGTCTTCTGCGGTGTACATCCAGAGTGAGACATCTGTCGGTGGACGGTGTGGGCAGAAATAATGGAAGCAGGGGTTAAACCCCAAAATGACCTATTACTCATGTGAATGATTGAAGGACTAATTACTAGATAAAATGTGATGCTTTGATTCCTGAGGCTGAATTTGAAGAGAGCGCCTCTTGGAGAAATTGATAGTAGCAGCCTCCTAAGCTGTTAAATTTTCAGGAAGTTTGAAAAGATGAGTGTGAAGCATCCAGTTTCATTTTATGCCCAGTCAAGAAGATGTTTAAATGCTCAGAAGGGCCGGTTAGCCTCTTGTGTCGGAGCCACAATATCCAGGATGGCACAGCCCGGGCAGTGATTCCTTCTGTGGTGCCCAGGGGAGCCTGCGATGTGGAATTAGCGTGGCAGCACCAAGCCGCAGCCACAGGCCTGTGCTCCGAGGTTCTCCGTGTTTGTTATTAAGGCAAGCCGGCCCTCAGAAGAGCACGTGTGGCCGAGTCCTCCAGAGAAGGACTGCCCCATCAAACCTGCTTCGATGACGCAAAAGTCTGTATGTGAGCGACTCGCATGGGGTCTGCGTGAACCGCAAGCAGCCATGGAGCCTCTGACACATGACCAGTGTGACTGAGAAGCTGGATTTAAACTCTTACTTCCGTTTAGTTAATAGAGAGTCACATATGATTTACGGGGACCACGTTGGGTAGTGTGGCTTTACTGTGTGGAGTGGAAGGCATTTATTTTTCTCTGCACACCCAGAATAAGCGGGTTCAAAAACAAACATAATGTAGCGCCTGTGTAGCGCAAATAAGCCGAACAGACGACTTAAAAAGCAACCAAGTTCTGAGGTGCCAAAGCCTTGTCACATATTTTGTCTCTACGAAGAAAAAGAAAAACTTTCATTTGTTATTGGGAGTGAATTGGCTGATATGAAAGTTGAAGTCACTGTCTTTTTCCTTGTGGTCCTTATAACTTCTTGTTTGAACTGAAAATTGGACAACCTTCGTGTGTTTTTCATAGGGGAAGGGGTGTCTGCCCTGCCTAACCAGTGTACTACACGGGTTTTTGTGGTGAATTGCTGTCCAGGGAATTCTGACTCCTGGTGACCTCATCTGAGCACAGCAGAACTGCCCACAGGGTTCCTCAGGCTCTGGCGGTGTAGCGCTTGTACACTGGACTGCCACCTGCATGGCCGGCAATTCAAACCCATCAGTAATTCTGCAGGGCTTTCTACTCCTGTTCTACTCCTGTTCGCACGTACAGTCTCGGAACCCACCGGGACCACTGCAAGTCAGCATTGCCTTGATGGCAATGAGCTTGGAATCTGTCCTGAAGCAGATTGCCAGTCCTCTCTTCTGAGATTCTCTAGGGGAGGGACAGGGTGAGTGTGGTTGAACTATAAACCTTTCAAAAGTGGTCAAGATTTAACTGTTTGGGCCACCAGGCTTTTTAGTACTCTCCGACTCCACGGAAGTCTGCGTGCTCTGAAATGCTTACATGCTCTTCTTAAACATTCTACCACCCTGCGTGTGCTGTCACTGGAAGGCCAGCCCGGATGAAACCATTTCCCACGGAGTCCATTCTGACTTAGGGCGACCCTTCAGCGTAGAACCGTGCTCCGTTGGCCTTTCAACGCTGTGGCTCCCCTGGAAGTACAGCCCCAGGCTTTTCTTTGAGGTGCCTCTGGGAGGGTTCCAGTCACCAGCCATCTGTCCCACCCAGGACTCTCGTTCGAAGGCAGGTAAAACTGATCTGTCTGTCACAATCCCTTTCCCTCTGACCCCCGGCCTTGCCTTGTGGAGACGTTGGGGTTGGAGCTGGCATAGAAATCTCTTCCTTAGAGCAGAGAACAGACTTTTATTGAAGCCAAGGCGCATGCAGTTGGGGATACAGATGAGGCTGCCCCAAGCAGGAGGACCTGAAGTTGGCTGCAGAAGTTTCAACATAATGAAACTGGAGAGTCCCAGGGCCGTAGGAAGGGAAGTAGAAAGAACAGACTGGTTGGGTATGCAGGGCTGAGCCTTTTGTGTCCTCTGTTGTGGGAGAATGTGGAACATCCCTGTGATATGTATGTGTGTGGTGACACTTTATCCAGTCACTTAAGGTCACAGTGGATAATTTCTATGGAACTTGTTTAAGAAGCCCTGGTAGCACTGTTGGATCACCATGGGATTGTGACCACAAGGTCAGTAGTTCCAACTCACCAGCTGCTCAAGGGCAAAGATTTATAGCTTCCCGATGAGTTCTAAGGAAGAAGCATGATGGCAGTGCGCTCTGCAGTTTGTCCAGTGGGATGAAGTACATTTTTCATAATGTATTCATTGTCTCTGCAACTACCTTTTGATTCCATTCCTAGTACTCCAGTTATGCGGCCCCCTTGATTTCTTTATTTTTGATTTAGAGTAAATATTGACCTTTTGTTTCCAAATATATGATTATTTCTTTATCTTATTAAAAAAATTAAACAGTTTATTGACATGTGATTCATACTCCATGCAACTGAGTGGTTTAAGTAGATTAAAGAGTAATATAACCATCACCACAATTTTAGGATATTTTCTTCATTCACATACTCAGTATTAGTAGCTCTCTATTTCTCCCCCAGTTCCCCTGCTGTAGCCTAAGAAGCTATTAATCTAGTTGTTGTTTCATATAAAGAAAATCATAAAAAAGAATTCCCCAAACAAAAACGCCCAATAGCAATCACAAAACAAACCCACAGTCCAAAAGGAAGCAGAAAATAACAAAAACTAGAACAAGCTTAAAATGAGTCAAGAAGATAAACATATGATTAAGTGTTAAATTCATACAGATGACTTTTTATTAGAGCACCGTACTTATGAGTAATAGTCATTATTTTGCATGCCACTCTCCTTTTTAGGTTCAAGGTTTTATTTTATTTTTATGTTTAGCAAAAATAATCCAAGTTTATTTATTTTCGAAACTTTTTATTATGAATTAGGTATTAGTTTACAGAGCAGATCATAGTTTTGCATTAAAAAATTCATACACACTTGGTTCAACCCAATTATTAAAATCCTCTGTAGGATCACGTTTTAAATAACATCTCAGGTGATAATTTCTGGAGAGTCCGCTGGTCTAAACTAGCTCAGTAAATCTGGCCTGTAAGGGAATCTAGTTCTGCTCCACAATTTTATCCACTTTTTCTGGCCTTGATTAGAATGCTTGCAAGTCGTAGCTCGACACCATCTCTTTTTTCCGGTCTCAGGGTAGATACGGCTATGGCCCTTTCTAGCTATTAGCCCTGTGGACTAGTTTCTTCTCTGAGACTCTGGTTTCCAGAAATATCATTATTGAAAGAATCGGGCAGATAGTAAATACTATAGTTATATGGTTTCAGAACCAGGACATTCATTCTGAACATTTCTGCTTGTCATTTCACCTGCCCTATTACATAACTAGGTCGTTAGGTTACATTTCAGACACTGATAATTTACAGACCTCATCATTGTCCTAAACACAAGCCTAAGACCTTTTCTATGATTCTATTCTTTTCCAAGTTTTAAAAGGCACCTTGCCAATGGTGGAGGTTGTATACAGTGAGCATGTGAGTTCTGGTCTTGTGTGTGTGTGTGTGTGTGTGTGTGTTCAAATTGTTTTTTTATGGCTGAGAAACATTTGCGTCATTGGCATAATGCTATGGATTTATGGTAAGCCTACTGGTACATTTAAACGCATGCACCAGCTGGCATCAGAGAATTCCTATGGACATTCCAAGATTTTCATCAGAAACAGTGTTCCAGAAACTACCACTGCTGCTATGCAACAGTGCCTGGTGTTTGACTGAAAACAGTGAACATTTACTAGTCCTTTTACTCTGCCAGGTAGACTGTGACTAAGTATCTTATCTTGTTTAATCTCCCCAAGAAGGCTAAGAAGTTGGTAGGATTTGGATTCCTGGGGTCCAGAGGTGTTGAATAACTTGCCAAGGTCACACGAGGAGAGTTGAGCTGCTGTTGGAATTCAGAGGCAGGCAGTCCAGAGCCTGCTGCATGTATTACGCCGTGCTGCTGTCTCATTCACGCAAGGCAGATTGTCGCCTAATGCGTTCAGGAGCCTGGCTGAGTTAACGCCAGCAGCACATCGTGGCCTACACAACAAACACCATCTTTGAAATATCATCATCTGACTTCTCAGAGGCCTTTACGACACAGCTCCATGATGGGGATTAGGAAAATGGAAGCAACAAGTTAGACTTCTAAATATTTACTAATGTTTTTAAAGAGTCTAATATTTTATTATGAAGTCTTAAAAAAACCTCCAAAACCCAAACCTGCCACCTTCTGACTCTTGGCAGCCCGACAGGATTGGATAGAACTGCCCCTGTCAGTTTCCAAGACAGTAACTCTTTATCGGAGTAGAAAGCCTTTTCTTTCTCCAGTGAAGTGGTTTGTGGATTCAAACTACTGATCTTGTGGTTAGCACCCTAACACATAATCCACCACATCACCAGAACTTTTTATAAAGACCCCTAGATGTACTTAAATACGGAAAGAGTATATAGTAAATCTCGCAGGTCTGCGGGGAATTCAGAAAGTCTGTGGAAAAAGTGGAATTAAAAGAGATTGGGAAGTCACATGCTCCATCACTGCTACCCTACACCCTGTTCCTCTAGTTCTTGAATGCTCCACCACCCCCTCCCCACTGTCATGATGCCAATTCTGCCTTGCAGGTCTGGCTGGACCAGAAGATGTACATTGGTGAAGATGGTGGCTGGAGGCGCAGGGATTCCGGGACGGGTGGCTCCTTCAGGAGCAGTGATGGGAGTGGCGATGCCTAGAGGGTGGAGGGAGTGTGGGGTGGAGTAGGGGAGCTGATTGCAGGAGTCTGTGTATGGCCTCCTCCCTGGGGGATGAACAGTGGAGAGGAGGGCGGGAGGAGACATCGACGGTGTGGCGTGTGACAGAATAGGGATGGTTTGTGAATTGTGAAGGGTTCATGAGTTTGGGGGAAGTGGGGAGGAATGGGGAGGGGGAGCAGCCGATGTTGGGGGCTCAAGTGGAGGGCGGGTGTTTGGGGTGATGATGGCAGCAGGTGTGCGTGTGTGCTTGGCATGGTGGATGTGTGTGTGGATTGTGGTGGGAGTTGTGCGAGCCCCCAGTAAAATGATTTTAAAAAGGAAAAAGGGGGGGGGGAAAGAGATTGGAATTTTCCATGTACTTTTTGAAGTACCCTTGCATGTATAATGTTATACAATATCATGATCTCAATTGTAAAATTCTTTGTATCCTTCAATTTCCAGTCAACATTCAGATTGCCTTCTCTGGTCTTTATTTTTAGCTGGCTTCTTTCCGGGGTACTCTCTTGCTATTTCAAGCAACATTAAATAGGTCCATACCACTGCTGATTGCTATCTTTAAAATCTTCCAACCCGCAGATACTTTCTTTCCCCCCCCCCCCACTTGGAATTTAATCTTTGAGCAAACTTGATCCCCTGGTCTGTAGTGTTACACAGAGAGAGGGGAGGCTTGTTGGGAGCGAATGCCCTCAAAGGACACAATGGGCAGCTTGCAGACAGGTTAGGAGAATCCTTTAGACCAGCAGTTCGCCACCTGTGGGTCGCGACCCCATTTGGGGTTGAACGACCCTTTCACAGGGGTCGCCCATCTCATAACAATACCAAAATGACAGTGATGAAGTAGCAAGGAAAATAATTGTATGGTTGGGGGTCACCACCACATGACGAACTTTACGAAAGGGTGGCGGCATCAGGAAGGTGGAGAAGCACTGCTTTAGCCGGTGATGTACTGGGCTGCTATCCAGAAAGTTGGTGGTTCCGGTCCATAATCTACTCCACGGGAGAAAAGTGTGACCGACTGCTTCTGTAAAGATTTACTGCCTTGGAGACCCGACGGGGCTGTTGTGCTCGGTCCTGTCAGAGGGTTGCTAAGAGTCAGAATGGGCTCAAAGTCAGTGGCGCGTGGTTGGGCTCAGTCTCAGAACTGAAAAGGGGGTGAAGTGGGCAGGGCAGGGAGAGTCTCTGACCTGTAAGACCTTGCTGTGCTTGTTTTATGGTGAGAACTTTGAAGAAAAGATTCTCCGTTCGGAGTCCCACCTTGAGTCTAACAACCAGTCCTCAGCTGTGCTTAGTCACGGGCTGGGAGCAGCCTGGGGACAAGTGTAACCACAGCATCAAAGTGTTGGGTCTTGAGGGTACCGGCAACTAGTGAGCTAAGTGCACGTGTCCTCGAAAGGAAAGTTATTTCTCAAAGGAACACCCAAACAGACGCAGTGATCATGGACGGCTATTCTTGTGTCGATGGCGATGACTTCATGGGTATCCAATACATTTCCATTGACGGCAGCAGCTCACATGGGCTCTCGAATTCTCCCGTGTCTGGCATTTATGCCAGTGGGGTCTCTTCAGACTGATTGCTGGGTTCTTTTGAGCTTCTCTCAGTTGTCTCTTAAAGCTTCCTTGCTTTCTGGGATGGCAAGATATATGAGGCTTATTTTGATTATCCCAAGACCCAGAGTCCGGCTGTTCATCAGGAAGGCTCGGTGGCCTGGATTTGGTGGTGGGATTTTGTTGCTGTTGGTAGGTGCCATGGGCTGATTCTGACCCACAGCGACGCTATGTACAGCAGCTCCGACACTACCACTCCTGTGCCCTCCTCACAGTCCTTGCCGTGTCTGAACCCATCGTGGCAACCACTGAGCCAGTCCATCTTGTTGAAAGCTGTCCTCTTTGTTGCTGCCCCTCCAAATAATGGTCTTTAGCGACTACTGCCTACTCCCGTAGAGAATTACAGTCACCGAAACTCACAGGGGCAGTTCTGACCTATCCTAAAGGGTTGCTGTGAGTTAGCATTGACTCGATGGCAGTGAGTCTATTTTTGTTTTTTGTGTTTGAGTATCAAGCATATTCATTGCTAATACTTCTCTTATGCTTCTGGTTTCTTAAGATATTTTAGTGAGCAGAACTAAGAAATATTAATTTTTTTCTAAAGATAAAATACATCATGGGATTGTACTGATATCTAAAATCAAATTCAAGCCTAAGGATGTTCACTTTATCTCCTTTCTCCTAATTCTAAAATGCTATTCCAAATAGCAGTGAAAACATCATTACTTATTTGCTTTATCCTCTTATGCATAGATAACCTACGGTAATAACAGCAATGCTGTCATTAACAACAACATTACGAGAAAATATTTAAGGCTGTTTTGTTGCTGTTATTATTCCTTAGGATGTGCGAACAAATTACTTTGTTTTAAACACACTTGGAGTCATTCTTATATTGAGACTTTATCCATCCCACTTGATTCACAACCAGGGCTATTTATTATTATTACTTTTTAGACATTGCTTTAAAAATATCTAGATTTTAAAATATTGTAAAATGTGAGGTTAAGTCAAATGGAGTTGCTATTGGGGTTAAGCAGATACATGCCTGGGTTTATTCCAAACAAAACATGTTTAAAGATACCTCTGTGATCAGTGGAAGGCTACAGGCGAATTTTCTCAGTAACACATTTGACCCAATTGCCTTAGGATGCCTTCAAAAAAGTCCAATTAAAATGGCGGCTTTCAAGGAGATTTGACGAGTCAGTTGAACTCAAGGCAGAGAAGTCAGATCAACAGGTTATTGTAATAGCAAGCAAACAAATAAACAAACAAACAACTATGTTATAAATATTCTAAAGAAATAATCTAAAGGGGGTACTCTTGATAGATTTTCTGGAAGGATATAGGATGATGAGAGGAGTTGACTATGAAGACATTTTAAGCAAATTGAAAACACGTTTTAAGAAAATTGAACACTGTTTGGGTTAGATGATAGTGACCTTCTATGCACAACAGAGCAAAACCCTGCCCATCCTGCACTACTCTCACAATGGTGTTATGTTTGAGACCATTGTCGCCGTGCTGTGCTGATCCATCTTGCCGGGGGGTTGCCCCTTTCACTGCCCCTCTACTACGCATTATGTCCTTCTTCAGGGACTGATCTCCCCTAATAACATGTTCAAAGTACATGAGATGAAGTCTTACTGCTTAATTTCTAAGTAGTATTCCGACTGCTTTTTAAGTTTTTTTTTGGCATATGCTTCACATATATAATTTGGTCATTAAATCATACTAACAAGTGTGTGCAATCATCACGCTAATCCATTTCAGAACATCTTTGGGTCCTCATTGCTGTTAGCTCCCATTTCCCCGCATCCCCTCCTGCCGTGCTCCTCTCAACTCAAAACTCAGTGCCATCGAGTCATTGCTGATTCATAAGTGATGCCCTGTGGGTTTCTGAGACTGTCACTATTTACAGGAGTAGAAACCCCAGTCTTTCTCCCGAGGAGCTGCTGGTGGTTTTGAGCTGCTGGCCTTGCAGATCACATCCCCACACATAACCACAATCCCACTGGGGCCTTATGCTAGGTAATTATGAATCCAGAGACTGTTCCTATAGATTTACCTATCCTGGATTTCATATACAGAAAATCATCCAAAGTAACACAAACAGGATGCAAACAACAACATAAAAAATTCAACAATAACTAGATAAAACTCTGAAAACCTCAATAAAAGCAAAATCATAAAATATTAAAAACAGAAACAATTTAAAAATGGATACAAAGCAAGTTCAAATGAAAAGGTATTACAGTTTAACCCAACCACATCTACACTAATCTACTTTACAATGCTCTCTGGCTGATAGAAAGGCCATCCCTGTACTTTGTTCAGAGGGGGTTCATCTAAGGCTTAATTTATGTGGGGACCTGCAAATAAATTTGGGGCATCCACTCTCATTCATAGCCTTCTGCACACTGGGTATTCAGGATTTAAGCTATGATACTATTCCCTCCATCAGATTTGGATTTCATTATTTATAATCCTTGGATCACACTGGCTGGTGTGCTTCTTCCATGTGGGTTTAGTTGATGCCTCGCTTAGATGGCTGCTTGTTCTGAGACACGTCCTTAAGAAACCAGATGCTGTTCTTATAGCCACACCTTGCTGTAAGCACCCGCATCGTCCGTGATCTCTTCGTGAGGGTCAGTGTTGAGTAGGGCCCTATCAAAAGCTATTATTGTTTTTAGATTGGGGCTAGAATTAAGTGGGAGCCCCAAATCCTATTTCTATTGCTTATATCTGTCTCTGGTTCATTTTAGAGCCATCATGGTCATTTCATGATAGAGAACATTATAAATCATCACCCTGAGCTATGTGGTTGATGGTGTCATTAATTTAGCCAAATGTTATAGAATTTAGAACCCTGTTGAGAAAAAGAAATTATACAAGTATAGGCTGAAAAGTATAGGCAGAAATACTTGCATTGTTGACTTGTACAAATTAGACTCTTGAGTGACTGGACACTATTTACACAAGCAATTGGAGTTTGTGATAGGACAGAACCTTCCATGACTCTAATTCATAAAGGAAGAACTATGCCTACCAGACCAATACATGTCACAGAAAACAAGGAGGAATTTAAAAGTAGTAAATATATGGTAATCCTGGTCCACTTTTCATTGGTCACCCTCAAGAGATCCAAACCAAACCCAAAAACTGCCAATTTCATAACCGTGGGATAGCAGCCACTGCTTTGCACACCAGGGCAGTTCAGCCCTGTCCTCGAGGGAGTATGCTGGCTCCTTACATCTGCTCCAGGGGTGTCTCAGGTAGAACCCAGTTTGATTAGTGGGGTTTCAACATCAAGAACTTCCACCGTGGACTATGAAGGATGTTGTGCAACCCAAAAGAATAAAGTCTAAAATCCCAGTAGTCTGTAGCACATGGCCTGAGTCACCAAGGGCTGAATAGAAACTAGGTCCAAAGTGTCCAATTAGGGACATAGTATGGGAGCATTCTCCCCTTGGGTTCCATGTAAATATTGTTAAATTTCCGCCTCGCTCCCCCCCCCCCATGGGAGGTTGCTACATTTTCTAGGACAGATTTGCTTGTTCTTTGGGGAGTCTGCCTACTGCCGATATTCTCTTCTAGCACCGCAATTCAAATGCACTGAGGTCAGTCTTCCCTATCCAATGTCCAACTTTCACAACATGTGCAGTGATTGGGCCCACCTGAGCACCCGAAGAAACACGTGCTTTTCAACACTTTTAAAAGGCCTTGAGTCACCACATGCCATGCTTCCTTTGATCTCTTGACTGCTGCTTCCATGAGCATCGATTGTGGATCCAAGCAAGATGAAATCCTTGACAATGTCAAGTTTTCTCCATGTATCATGAGGCTACCTCTTAGTCTAGTTATGAAGATTTCTGTTTATATTTGGTTGTAATCCATATTGAAACCTGCAGTCATTGATCTTCATCAGCACGTGCTTCAAATTCTCTTCACTTTCAGCAAGCAAGCTTATGTCATCTGCATCTCACAGGTTAATAGGTCTTCTTTCGATCCCAATGCCACATTCTTCTATAACTCAACATATTTGATTATTTGCTCCACATACAGATTAAATCAGTATGGTGAGAGGGTGCAATCCTTATGCCCACCATTCTTGATTTTATACCATGCAGTGTGCCCTTGTTCTGTTTGCACAACGGCCTCTGGTCCATTTACATGTTCCACAGGAGCACATGAAGTGCTCTAGAATCCCCATTCTTCTCCAGTCTATTCATAATTCGTTATGAACCACAATGCTCTTGCATATTTAATAAAATACAAGTAAACATCTTTCTGGCCAAGCTCCATCTGAGATCAGCAATGGTATCTCCTGTTCCACATCCTCTTCTGAATCCAGCCTGAACTTCTGGCAAGTCTTTCTCAGCTTACTGCTGTAATCACTGTTGAATAAGCTTCAGAACAATTTTACTTGCAAGTGATATCAATGATTTTATTCTGCAGTTGTAGCATTTTGTTGGGTCACTTTTCTCTGGAATGGCTACCGATATGGATCTCTTCCAGTCGACAAGGTAGCTGCCTTCCAACTTTCCTGGCATAGATGAGTGAGTGCTTCCAGTGCTTCATTAGCTGTAGAAACATTTCAGTTGGTGAGATAACAGCCAGGAGAGTTGTGCCAAGGAATTGGTTTTCATCATTACAACTTACCGACTTACTCTTTGAGGCTATCCAGGACTACCTTCGGGGAGTGTCATTGGGAATCCCTATCCTGTCCCTTCTACAACCCTGGCCTTGCCGCTTCAGGCTTATTTTTGTTCCCCAAACTCAAACAGTATCAAAAAGGAGCATGGTTTGTGTCTCTTGATGATGCACAAACTGCCACTTTGACCAAAGGTAAAACAGAGAGCACAGAATTCATTGGAAGAACAGGTAGAGAGATGGAAACAGCACCTTCAAAGGTGTGTGGCTCTAGATGGAGAACATGACAAAAAACAGTAGTTTACATGTTGATAGTTTTGTTTAATGAAGATCTCTGTAATTTTGTATCAATACTTTTTGACATACCTTTGTATTTTATGGTTCCCAAGTCAAATCTGCCAACCAAGTTATATTCTGAGCTCTTATTTATTTGCATTACATCTACTATTTTCTTCACTCCTGTCTATTAAAAACCAAAAAAACTTCAAACTCATTATATCTAGGCAATTGTGACTCATAGTGACTTTACAGAACAGGGTAGAATGGTCCTTGTTGGGTTCTGAGACTGTAAATCTTTACAGGAATAGAAAGTCTCATCTTTCTGGAGCGACTGGTGGTTTCAAACTGCAGGTCTGTGGTTAGCATCCTGAAACATAACCAACAAGCCTGTAGGGCAACTCTATTTGTTATAGGTTAGCCTATTTGTTTAAAATTTTTAAAAATATTCTTGGATTTTAAAATATAAACAAAAATACATGTATTCTTTCCCCTATCTTTTATCACACTTGCTTTTTTCCCACCTGGACTTCTTTTTTGCTTTGTAGCAATATGCAGCAGGATTCTGCGTTTCTTTTACATCTGCACAGTGATCCACTGTGCACTATAATCTATCTAACTAGCTCTTGAAGGACATTTGATTTTTTTCCTATCATGTTGACTGTTAAAGAGAATGATATACTAGAACACTGTATCCATTTGTTCTTTTGGATTTTCTGAAAGAGGGATAGATGAGTCATAGGAGATACTCATATAATTTCTCACAATTTCAAATCCCCCATCAAAGGACTGTGCAGTATTACTTTTCTGTTGTCTTATGTCCTGGTAATGTAGTGGTTATGTGTTGGATTGCTAACCATTAAGGCCAGTAGTTTGAAACCACCAGACCCTCCGCAGGAGAAAGACAGATTTATATTCCTGTAAAGAGTTACACTCTTGGGACCTCAGCTATAGTTCTACCCTGTCCTATAGGGTCATAATGAGTTGTTATCAGCTCGATGGCACTGAGTTTTGAGTTTGAGTTGTCCTATACAGGTGCCTAGTTCCTTAATTTTTCCAGAAACTGTATTGCCAAATATTTTTCAACCACTCTTATAGGTAAGAAATAGTATTTTGATGTTGTTTGTAATTTTCACTTCTCTAATGGAATCTTTAGTATTTTTAGTTTATTCCTGTTAACACTTAGGAAGACTGGTACTAGGAGCCAGCTCTCTGATAAGTTCCAGGTATGCTCCACTCAATTTGACACAGGTTTTGATTTAAGGTATTCATACTCTATTGGAAGAGATACCAATAAGACATTCCAAGCTCAACACCAAATTCACTCAAATGGATTGATTCCAACTCATAGTGACCTTATTGATGAATTGTATACAAAGCACTATAAATGAACATGGAATTGGAACTGAAGGGGCAATTATTCCACTGATGTTGGGGAAGGCGAGGTTCAGAAAAGCCATGGAAGAGTATGAAGCCAAACTCCAATGTAGACATGACTAGGAGCTAAGGAACTAGTTTAGGAAATAAGAAAGAAGAGAAAACTTCAGAGGAGAGAATGCTCTGTTCTAATTGAAAAATAAAAACATAATCTTTGTCAAGCATATCTGTTTGTGAGAGACAGGTGGTAGTGCTTTGTGACAAGCCAATAGTTTGAACGAAAAAACACCTTTAAAAACTTGCTAAACATTTTTTCATGTCTTACACCTACCCAACCACTGTCTCCATTCACCCACTTTTCTGTTGTCCGTCCTCCTGGGAGGGGGTTATATGTTGATCATTGTGATTGGTTTCCCCTTTCTCCCCCCATGGACATTGGGCCTCTACTCAAATACTCCCTCAACACAAGAACACTTTGTTCTAACAATATGGCATTCTGTGATGCTCACCTTCCTGATTTGGCGGAAGACAACATGGATGCATAAGCAAATGTGGTGATGAAAACGATGGTGCCTGGCTATCAAATATATAGCATCTGGCATCTTACAGACTTGAAGATAAACAAGCGGCCATCTAGCTGAGAAGCAACAAAGCTCACATGGAATAAGCACACCAGCCTGTGTGATCATGAGGTGTCAATGGGATCTGGTATCAGGCATCAAAGACCCAGGGAAAAAAATCATATCAAGGTGAATCAGGGCAAGGGAAGAATGGATACTCAAAATCCATCTGTAGACAATTGGACATCCCCTCACAGAAGGGTCACAAGGAAGAGACAAGCCAGTCAGGGTGCAGTATAGCACCAATGAAACATACAACTCTCTTCTAGTTCAGCAGTTCTCAACTTGTGGGTCCCGACCCCTTTGGGGGTTGAACGACCCTTTCACAGGGGTTGCCTGATTCATAACAGTAGTAAAATTACACCTATGAACTAGCAATGAAAATAATTTTATGATTGGGGAGTTACCACAACATAAGTTACTGTATAAAAGGGTCTCAGTATCAGGAAGGTTGAGAACTACTGCTCTAATTCTTTAATGCTTCCTCCCACCCCACTATCATGGCCCTTATTCTACCTTACAAATCTGGCTAGACCAGAGCATGTACTCTCATATAAGAGCTTGCAAC
The DNA here is from genome assembly GCF_050624435.1 of Tenrec ecaudatus. NCBI lineage: Eukaryota > Metazoa > Chordata > Mammalia > Afrosoricida > Tenrecidae > Tenrec > Tenrec ecaudatus. Next base: position 56,760,282 of record NC_134542.1, read on the forward strand.
ACAGGGAATCTATGACAGATAACCCCCTCAGGACCAATAATGAGAGTAGTCATACCAGGGGGGATGGACAACAGGAAAGTGGGTGAAGGGAGACAGTAGTCGGGTTGGTGTAACACATGAAAAAATTTTTTTTTAATTATCAAGAGTTTATGAGGGAGGGAGAGCTGATACCAAGGGCTCAAGTAGAAAGGAAATGTCTTGAAAATTATGATGGCAACATATGTACAAGTGTGCTTGACATAATGGATGTATGTATGGATTGCTATAAGAGCTGTAAGAGCCCCCAATAAAATGATTAAAAAAGGCTCACTCTCTGCAAGACATTCCTGTTGACAAGACACATGGAGCTATGCTGATGGCAGCCAGAGCCTTGGATCTGGAGGACCCACAAGGAGAACCATGCCAGTGTTGAGATGCTTCCATTGCCACTGGATCCACAAGACTTTCCTCCCACTGGCCTGTGATCTTCCTGAAGTCAGCGTCATTGCTTGTGTTGAGTGAGTTTGAAGAGGAATTTACAGACTGGTGTCGGACATATGGCTAATATTGGATTTATGGACTTGTTCTGGACTGGGCTGGGGTGTTTTCTTAATATACAATTACTCTTTTATATTAAGGTCTTCCTTATACACCTATGAGTGGACTAACACAAGAATAAAAAAAGAGAAAAAAAAAACATTCTAGAAGATTGGATCTCAATGTGGGGGTTGAGTAAGGGGTGGCAAAGACTTTATCAGCTCAGAGTCCCCAAGGAGAAGTCCATTGCCAATAAACTGGAAGATCCAAGAGAAAGCATGGATGAGGCAGGGAGACAGAGGCAAAGCTGGATATAAGAATATAGTTTTTAGGGAACGGGAATAAGCAAGAGTGATGCTACAGTTTCTAGCATGGGCAATGGAATGGCTAGTAGACACTGCTAAAATTAATTAGCAAAACATGGGTTATTTTATTTGAAACTTAATGAGATAGTTAAGGTTTATTGTGCAGACCTGGCCAATAAACACATGTAGGATGATTGAAGGGTAGAGAGAGAAATGGCTTGGTGAGTCAACTCTAGCCTTTCTAGTTCTTGGGTCTCTTGCTTTCTGATGGTCGGGTCAGGGTGCAGTTGCCTTAGCCAGTTCCCTGCTTCAGCTGGCAAGGCTCACTTCCTGTAAGACATCCCTGAGGAGAAACCACATGGACCAACTCCGATACAGCCCTGGGTGCTGGAGAAGCCTTGTGGAGACCTCTGCCAGTGCTGCTATTCTTACAACACCACTGGATTCCAAGACTTTCTACCCACTGGCCTGTGACCCTCTTGCATTCGGCATTATTGCGTGTGTTTTGTGAGTTTGAGGAGGACTTTGTAGATCGGTGTCAGACATATGGACTCAGTTGAACTTATGGGCTTGGATTGGACTGGGTTGGGATGCTTTCTAAAGCTCTCTCTTATACACATATGAGTTTCTGTGGATTTGTTTCTCTAGTCTGCTAAAGCCTAACACACTTAATCTACTAAGCCTTAACATAAAATGTACTAGTGACTAGCATAATGCCCAAACAGAAACAAATAGAGAGCTTGGCAAAGCCATAAAATAGCTCCCGAATGACTGTACATTAAACCCTATCAAGCCTAAGACCTGTGCCATCGACGAGCCTCAGGCTCGCTTGTCCTGTGTCCTGATTCTTATTAGATGGAACCTACTTAAAAATAGTTTAAAACTTTATTTTCATATACTATGCATCAAATGTTGGCAAGTGAAATTATTATTGCGGTGCACTAATATTTAGATAGTACTAAAATGGAAATGTCAATGAAATAATAATTTCGTAAGTCAGTTTTATATGTATAAAATAATGGTACCATTTTAAAGTTGGTAAAAGTTTATGTCCTTCTTAAAATATTATTTTTAGCTAAAACAAATCATTAATATTCACCCAAAATGAAGCTTTTAAGTTTACTAAATGTTACAAGCACATAAGTCAAAGCACTTCAAATGTCCATATGTGCTGGAGATTAAGATCAATAAAATTGAACAGCTGTTAGCATGTATTGGTTTCCTTATATTTGAAATATGTTTCCATGTATTGAAAATGTAAAAGGAGGATTATATGTGTTTTGTTATGGGTTTTACCATTCAGCTAAAAGCTTATTAAACTCAAAGTTTTGTTGAATTTAACACATTTTTAAAGTCCCATTCAAAGCCCTCTTAATGTATTTCATTTAAAATCTGAGAGTAAATGAAATAATGTAGATGCATTTTGGGTATGGATTTGATTTATAATAAGCTTTTATTTGTATTATTTAAAAATGGAAATGTATTTTTATCTAAATAAAGTGTTATATTTTTATTTAAGTTACTGCTTTTTTAGTATTTGAAGAGAAGGTCTTTGTCTTGATGCCCTAGGTCTGGAGTAAAGATAAATCTGTGTTTCCCAGGTTGGTTGAGTGTTTACAACGGAACCAAACCTCCTCTGTCAGTGGGTTCATGCCATAGAAAACATCTTGTGAGTGAATCCCATTTTACTGAAATCTTGGCAATAAAGCAGCCTGTTAGGTAAATGCCAGACCCATTTTCTATTCAGTGTCACTGTATGGAAATTATGTATAGTGAAGTTCTGAGTGTTGATTTCAAACTTAACTTTTGCAGCTAAATTTAAGTACCAAGAAGTAGTATGGAAAGTTCCAGACTACCTTTGGCTCCTTTGACTTTTCAAATATTTTTAGCCAATAACATTTACTGTTCATGGTGTACAATTTACACTTCTAGATCTCAGACTTATGAGATTTAAGTGGATAATGCCAGCACTAAGTTATATGCTGATTAATATTAATATATTGTTTAATCTAATATTAAAATATCATTTGTATACTAATTAGCTATTTGGTATAGCACATCAAGTTGGAGCCAAAGATTTTGAAGTGAATTTGTTCAGATTCTAAACTAACCAAATATTGTCATTAGCATGGAGAATAATTACTCTAGTATTTTAAAGTGATATTTTTGGTAGATAGGGGAAATCAGAAAACCCATGTTGGAGGTTTGTATAAAATCACCAGTATATTTAGTTGGTTAATGTTCTGCTTTGATAGGAGTTGCAAAAAATTGGTTAAATGCATCCTTGAAAATTCAACATATTGTGTCTCTTTAATTTGCTGCTAAACAACATGCTGCCCTGGGCATAACCTTCTCGTGTTATTTTTTCACCTTAATGAAAGCACTGGTCATTCTTGCTGCCACCTTTGCTGCTCTTTTGTCTGCACACACTGTTGCGACATAACGTGTTGTGCATTTGATCTGGATGTTACCATATTGCCATACGGAGCTGCTATTTTTTAGGCACCAACTGATTCTATGATAGTGTCAGATTTCTTTAACATATGCTTATGTTTTTGTATAAATGACCTGAAGAAACATCTGCTAGTTTTGTGGAGGTATCTACTGTTTCTTCTTTAGAATTTGATCTGTTGGTTATGTTCTAATATGACTTGATAGTAGTTTCAAATAAGAATAGTCTCTAACACCATTTTGGGGGACTAATTGTATGACACAATTCAGAGAATATAAAGAAACTGTTTCCATCCATTACTTTTTAAAAGTTTAGATTTTTTTTTTCTTGCTTGAGGTTCTGTGTGTGTGTGTGTGTGTGTGTGTGTGTGTGTGTCTATTTTAGTACTTTGATATAGAAAATGCTCCCTTTTAAGTGGATCCTTTAGGATTTAAAATTTTAGGGAAAAAAAATTTGTAGTGGAAATATCTAGTGAAAAACATTTAGCATGTTTACTCTGAGTTTTTTAAAAAGCATGTCACTTAGGAGGGAGGGACATCGAGGTAGGCTCATGACCATTACTAAGCATCAACCTAGCATTTTCTATGGGTATGTAAAGGCATCAAAGGGACAAGTATGTGTACTTAAAAAAATTAAATATTTGCCCTGAAAGTCTGGAGAAATTTCTGGAGAATAGACTCAGTTGACTATTACATTTAGACTCCCTTCTTCTACTCTGTGTCAAGACCCTGATGGAGAAGCAACAATACACATTTCCGTTGTTTAGCATTCTCTGTTCTTTTTTGCTTTCCTCTTTTATTTCCCTGTTTCTTTTAAGACAACGATGCTTGCTCAAGGACAGTTGGATGACATTATACTTGTGGCACTTAAGCAAACAAAAAACTTTGAACATCCACAAAATAAAGAAACATTGAGTAGCAATATTTGTCCTTTTTTCATGGAAAATATTCATTTATACATAGAAAATGTATAAAGGAGTCTATTTTATTAGAGCACATTATACATTATTGCATTACTTACACATTCAATTTCAAATCTCAAGTCACCAAGGTAAATATCCGTATGAAGTCGACGTCTTCACAGTATGTGTCTAGGTTGTTGAGGTAGCAACTAGAAAGTTCCCTTTGTTATCTCCTCCTTTGCTTTCTACGTGTCAGCTGTTGGCTTCCCTCGGACTCTGAGCATGTCAACACTGACATCATCCTGCTCACTCAGTCTGTCTTGCTGCTCTTAGCCTCCCTCTGTCCCATGGGTGACTGATGTCATTAGGATAGCCTTCTGTCCCTGGCCTTGCCATCACTTGGCTGAAACTGAGCTGAGACCCTTGGCAGTTACCTTTGGTGCTGGGTCTCTTGTGGCTTAGTTCTGGCTTCTGGGACGTCTGTGCGCTTTCCACTTCAAAATTCAATTCTGCATAGAGAGGACAGAATTACTGAAAGCTTTAGTTTCAGTGATAAACTGGAGCAGAGCTGTGTTGAGTGCCTAAATAGCCTTTTTCGTTTAAGTCTGAAACAGGAGATCCAGGGGCCTCCAAGTCTCTTGAGGAAGAGGGATTTCCCTTTGCCTTCTGGGCCCAATTCTCAATCACTAAAGTGCGCTGGTGGACCAGACCCAAAGAGACTGTGATTCCCCTTAATTGTGGTTTAGTTTCCACACCCCCCCGGACCCCCCGTATAGAATAGAGGTAGGACTGTAGGCAAGAACTTCCCATGGTCTTTCTTGCCTCTCACTGAGGAAGTCATCTACTTTCAGATGTAGCTCTCCTTCCCCTTGTCGCTCCTCCTCCAAACTGTTGGGAGTAGGCCTGTATCCTGGGGGAAGTGTGCGTATTCAAAGGGTCTCTAAGTACGGAGTATATCTAGATGAATATATGAAGTTTGTTTACTTAGTTTGTTTTCATCTGCTACTTATTATTGGACACACTTTTCTGTTCTTGTTAGTTTTTAGTACATATTTTTTTTTATCTAGACTTTCGTCGTGGGGGGAAGCAGAAAGAAATTTATTTCCATTAACTTTGTATGGTGCCTGGTGTGATATTAGGAACAGGTGGGCCCATAATTGTTTCCTTGATGCTTTTTTTAAGCAATCAGTTATATCAAGGGGAATTGAAGAATAGTGAAATTAATTTGTTTAAGCATTCTATAGGAAATCTTGCAGGCATGTTCACCAGAGCAACGTTGGGTTTCTCCCTTAAAGAACAAGGCTTTGTTTTGTTTTCATAAGACACACTCTCAATAATTAAAACAGAATCCCAGTGTTTAGGGATTACTGTTTTCAATAATTGGATTTCTTTCTTTTGTTTCCCTGATCTCTCTATATTATAACAAATCTAATAGTATCTTAGGTTAGTAAATATTTCCAAGATAAAAAATTCTCATAACCACTGAATTTTAATAATGTCTCAAAGTTTATGGAGAATAATGTAGCAAACAATGGGAGGTCAGGATTTCATTTTCTATTTGGGAAAGGCAAAGATAAAGAAACTGGTTAAGAGCAACACAAGCTATGGGAATATTCTCTTTAAAAAGATTATGTGTTTATATTCACAATAAATTATTCATAAGTATAAACTCATTATTTGCATAATTTCATTTAGCACCAATCCTCACACAACTAAATTTCCCCCTCTCTCTCCCACCTCACACAACTAAACTTAATGTAATATATTTCTTATTTCAGAAACATACTTTACATTGCATTTTAATGTCTGAAGATGCTTTAGCTTTGAAGAGTTAGGGTTAAAATGATATAAGGGAAAAACAAATTCTGAATTTCCAGTTACTTTTAGAAAAATATCGAGACTCAGCTCTTTTTTTGCTTTCTCTCCCTCTTCTTTTCTTCCACCCTACATTTCTGACTTCTTTAAAAAATAATTTTATTGGGAGCTTTTACAGATATTATAAATCCATAAAACAATTAGCTCAAGCATAATAACTATACAATTACTACCACCATCAGTTGCTTTTTTAAGACTCTTAAACCATAGTGTGTGCATCCAAGAGAAATTGAGGGCGAGGGGAGAGGGAGGACAGCTCTCAGGGTGAGTGCTAAGAAAGAGAAGTACTTTTCATGAAGAAGAATCTTTCTCCTATGGGACCTTCTTAGTCTTTCCTTCAGCCCCTTAAATCAGAGCACGAGCCTCAGGGGAAGCGCTGGTGTCGGGTGCAGCGTTAGCAATGAGCAGGGTGAGGAGGAAAGAAGGACACGAGGTGTGCAGGTAGATGAAGAGCCACTTGCCAAGCATATCACTTCTGGGCCTTGAGCTCTTGCTTGAGAAAGGTTAGAGCTTCATCAAAAGGTTGGAGGTTCAAATCCTTGGAACAATAGCCCGGTGATCTACTTTGGAAAGCTCTGTGGAGCACAGCTCTACTAAGCCACAGGGACTCTGTGCATTCGAATCAGCTTGAAGCCAACTAATTTTGCATGATTGGCAGCTTGAAACCATCAGCAGCTCCGCAGGAGAAAGAATCTATTTTCTACTCCGGGAAACATTCTTGGAAACCAACAGGGGGTCGCTGTGAGTCAGCCGTGACTCAATGGCAGTGAGTTTGGTTTTGGTTTTCAGGGAGCAGGGGTGTTCCCAGGCAGGATGTCTGGGTTGGATTCTAGACTGACGGACCTCACATGCAGCCAGTACCACCTGTCAGGGGAGGATTGCCTCCTGTTATCCTACTGAACAGGCTGCAACAAAAGCTTCCAGACTAAGATGAACTAGAAAGGGTGGCCGATGATCTGAGCTTCAGCCTGTGAGAACCTTATGAGTTACAATGGTTCAGGTGCTGCTGGACATTGATGTGACACGTGGCACAAGTCGTGAAAGTGGAAACAGGTGAGGTCCGTTTGCTAGTTTCTTTTTGATTTTTAATATCTGATTAACATATAGACTGTGTTGGATTACCCAATACGCATAGTGACTTGCACATAGTTACTAATCCTTATCAAACCATTTCACACGTTATTCACATCACTTTCTTTTTACCATACTGGTGAAAACCACTTGCTATAAATTAGTAAGTAAGCTCAAGTAAGCCTGTGCTAGCCTCGTTTAATGGGCAGTATTCCCTGTGTATGGCTCCTAATTCCACACTCTAAGAAGTTAGTGTTAGGAGAGTCAAGCGAGCTGACATTTATTAAGATGGGTTGGAAATATGGATTGTTTCCCCCCCACATTTTTCATCATGTTTCCTCAACTCTCCATCTCTGTGACACTTAAACATGCTAGTCAGATAAATGCTGCCTACACAGCCATCTTCTAGTGTTTAAAGATCCCGGGGTGATACGAATGAAAAACCAACATTCATGGTAAGCTTTCATCCAAGTCAAAAAAGCACACACACACACACGCACACAAAAATTCCATTGACAATGTTTAAAAAGACACTAGGGCTTGAGAAATATAAACCATAGCAGCTCTCAGTGTAACGAAATACATTTGATATTATTGACAGGGCCGTGTCTTTGTGGAGCCTTGGTGGTGCAGTGGGTTAAGTATTGGGCTGCTAACTTCAACATGGCATCTCAAACCAGCTGCTCCATGAGTGACAGGGAGGCTATTGAATCCCATTACGTTTTACACTCCTAGAAACCCCAAGGAGCAGTTCTACTCCGCGCTCTGGGGCGCTAAGAATGGAAACAGCTTGATGTCAGTGTGTCTGGGGTTTGGGTCATGACTCTTGTAATCTTGAAGTTTTCATAGTGTGGTGGACATACAAGTTCATTTCCTGTGTTACTAATGCATTTGTATTCTGATGCTGTCATAGAATATTGAAGGTACCATTTCTGGACCGCCAGAAGAATAGACCGATCTATCTTGGATGAAGTACAACCAGAATGCTTCTTAGAAGTGATAATGGCAAGACTTTGTTTTACTTACTTGGGACTTGTTGTCATGCAAGATCACTCCATAGAAGAGGACATCATGCTTAGTAAAATTGAAGGTCAGCGAACAAGAGGAAGGCTCTCAGTGAGATGGATTGACACTGGCTGCAACAAGGGCTTAAAGATGTCAACAATCTAAAGATGAAGCGCGGCGGGGCGGTGTTCTGTCATGTACCCATAAGGTCACGAGGAGGCCGCGCTGGCTCGAAGACACCTGACAACAGCACTAATATTTTGGGAGTGACTACCTTGTCTGATTCTCTCCTCTTCCCAATTATTTAAGGACTTATTTCTGATTTGGGTATTGAAATCAATGTTCAGTTATCGCCATATATCCCTGGAAAACCTTGCCAATAAATCATTACTTTGCATAATGGAATAGTCTCAGGACTATCACGTTGTTGGTACACCCAACAATAAAAGACCAGGGAGATGTGACTTGGAGCAAGATGTCTATTTTTAATTCAAGTCTGAGTAAATCACTTTTACCGAGCAATCAGAATACTGACCTACATTTAAAGCCTAACAATGTCCTCTCTCTTATCTAAATCCTCTGCGAGACTGAAGGGTGAAATACAGAAAAGAGGTCGCCACTCTTACGTTACCTTTTGGGTACAAGATTACATAGCCCCCAAACACATTTTTTCCCCTTGGTACCTTAGTTTTTAGGCCTGTTCCTGGGATATTTGGGGTGCTGATTTAGAAAATTGCATTGAGTAGATCACATCAGCTTTAGTTTCTTTGATCTTATGTTCTACTATATTTTCAGCTATTATGTTCTATTAATTTATTCATTTGTCACCCTAGTTTCAAATATGAAGAGACTTAAACCCACAAATTATAGGATAAGACAAAAAAGGGATAAATATTTTAAAAATATTTAGGTATTAAATGACTTTCAAGGGAAGCTGTATATGGATCCATGGTGGTTAGTTGGTTATGCATAAAGCGGCTGGTCATAAGGTCATTGTTTGGCACTAACCAGTCACTCTGGAGCCTTTAAAACACTTAGAGGTTTGGGAGCCCAAGGGTGCATTTCTCTGTTTTATATGGTCACTATGAGTTAGAATTGGTAAATGACAGTGGCTTTTCATTTTTGGTATGGTACACTATGTAATATATATAGCAACTATCAGGTGGATCTTACAAAGCCAAGACACAGGTAGAGAAGGGTAGAAAATAAAAAAGGAATTTGAAAGACACATATATGGAAAGTGTAAGGGCAATTTATAGTGACAAAAATATATTGGCAATTTGCATAAATATTTTGAAGATCTAAATTTTTCTTCTGCAAATTATGGAATGTGGCAGTTACATAATCTCATGTCAACTTGTGAAGGGGTGGAGTCTAGCCTGTCAATCAGGTCACAGCTTGATGACCTAATTTGGAGGCGCAATGGAGATAAATAGCTTGCTGGAGGCCAGGTACCTTCTCTCCCTCCAAGACATTCTTGTTGACATGCCACATGGAGCTATGCTGATGGAAGGTAGACCCTGGAGCTGAAGGAGCCACGTGGAAACCCACACCAGTGTTGAGAGGCTTCCACCACCACTGGATCCACAAGACTTTCCACCTACTGGCCTGTGATCTTCCTGCATTCTGTGTCATTGCATGTATTGCCTGAGCCTAAAGAGGAATTTATAGACTGCTATCAGGCATATGGGCTATTACGGATTTATGGATTTGATCTAGACTGGACTGGGGTGTTTCCTTCAAAGGCAATTACACTTTGATATAATGTCCTCTGTTACACACATGTGAGTGTGTATGAATTTGTTTCCCTAGTCAACCCAGACTAACACATGCAGTGCACATTCCAGAACACATTTTAATTTATGGAAGCCAATGGATAGCTCATGTTAAATGTTTCCAAGGTGAGGTTGACTCCAACTCCTTTATAAGGAAAATTCTAACTTTTTAAAAGGGGTTTCTGTGCACAGGGAAGAAGTTGTGCCATCCTATAACACAACTGGAACGTTTTAACTTTATAAAGTAGTTTAAACTCTGACAGACCCACTTTGGGTTTTAGAAATTGTGAGTCTCTATTTATTGTATCAAACTCGCTGCCAGCCAGTTGATGACAACTCATAGTGACCCTATGGGACAGAGCAGAACTTCTCCAGGGCATTTCTGAGGCTGTAACAGCCTAACGGGAGCAGAAAGTCTCATCTTTCTCTTGCAGGGCTGCTGGTGGGTGTGAATAGCTGACCTTGCGACATCATTAGGCTCTTTATTTATTGCACATTAACTTTTTGGGGGGATCCACTTTTAAGATAACAAATTGGAACTGCCTGCTATTCAGTTCATATCAAAAGTGAAATGACACATGGTGAAAATTCCAAGTTCATGCAATTTGTAGTGTTCCAATAGATGTTTAGATCGAAGGAGAGCATGTGAAGTATAACTCTGCCTAAACAATGCCAGTGTGGACTTCCGCTAGCTCAGGCTAGCTGGCACTGCATTGAAATGTCATGATTTTTTATGAGTAAGCAGATGGAAGAGTGGTACATGGCTTATGTCTGATTTCTCAAAAAGTAGACCTGGTAAGGGGAAAACTGTTGTCATTTTCAGAATCAGAAGGTCAAGTGTACCCAGAAACAAGTCTCGCATTTGAGACACAAAGTGTGTGTCGACCATTGTTATTGTTGTAATGTCGTCTCTACAGCGTGTCTGCCTACTCTGCTGTCTTGCTAGACGTTCTAGCTGAGTACTGGGTAGGGAATTCACTGTGATGTTCATATGACATTATTGTTAAGATGATTTTTCTGGATTATTGAGTCATATTATCACGATTGTATTAAAATTGATCTAACAAGAGGAGTTGAGGAAAATGGCGGATCAGGTGAGCCACACACAGTGAGGGCTCTTTCGAAGAAGGCGGGTTTATTGTCCAGGTAGCCGAGTGGAAGGTGTCGAGTGAGTGAAAGAGACCCCTGGGACAGCACTCCACCCCCACCCCACCCATTTGTCCTGAGCTGGGGCCTCAGTGGTCCAGGATCTGATTCTTGGGGCATCTTGGCTCATCAGGCTGAGCAACCCCAGCAGGCGCTGCCACCTCTGCCGCAATCAGCGATTGAACCACTCCAACCCCAAACCGGGCCTCCCGCCTGGAGTTGCTTGGCTGCTCTGTGGAGACACGTGCAGCTGTGGCGGGACCCCTACAGCAGTTGCCCACTTGTGGGACCCCACTAGGAGAGAAGTTTCCCCTTTCCGCAGTTCTCCTCGCCCCACATGGCAGCCATCCGCCCTTGGGCATGGATCCCTCCTTCCATTCACCCAGGGCCCCTGTCACACACCTGTAATCTACCAGTGGCTGGCTGGGTGAACTGCACGGGATGATCTACCCCCATTGCTGCCGGGGCCTCTACACTGGCACCCCGTTTGGCCGCTCGGGCCCAGCAGCTTCATTCTTGCTTCCGCTCCTGCTCGCTGCCTGGGACGTTGTGCTGCCGCGCACTGCCAGCCGCCAGCACTGCGCACTTACCGCTGGTGTGAGCCCGCTGCCGGACCCAACCTGCTTCTACCCTTGATGCTGCGTTTCTAGCCCTGCAGAGCCCTGGGCCCGTGGCCAGGAGCGCTAAGCCCGCCCGCCCCGCGCGTTGCTCCCAGTGCAGTGGGCTGCCACCACAGCCCGGCCCTGCGCTGCTCACAGCCCCGGGCGGCCATCAGTGAGCGTTGCTGCTTGCTAAGAACGCTAACACCGGGCTTTGCGTCCCGCCGGAGCCGGCTTTGTCCTCCCTGGTGCGCTGCGAGGGATCCAGCGCCCACAGCTCTGAGCGCTAAGCCTGTGCTACTGTTTGTCACTGCTCAGCCCATGTTACTGTGGAGTCCTGCGCCATTCACAGGGCCGGCAGCTCAAAAGACACGTGTTCCTGCCTGCTAAGGAGCCTAACAACACAGCCTTGCATCCCCGCCCAAGCCGTCTCTGTCCACTCTGGCTGGCTCACACCACTGCGGTGCTCTGTAGGGTCCACAGGGCCATCTTCTCAGCCTGCCTGCCCTAGCCTTTCCCTGCCGGCATAGGAGGCAGGTGCTGTGGCTGGTGTCTCCCACAGCACCCCTACCTGCCCCAGCATTTTCTGGCTGGTGCAGGAGCCTCACTGCTGACGTGCATCTCCTGCCACTGTAGCCTCTGCCTACTTCTGGCTTAACTCTACAGGCCTGCAGGGACCTGGGGAGTGCATTCTCAATCTGAAGAGCATTTTCCCTCTCACATAGTCTGGCTCCAGAACCCTAGGTCAGCACCACTTCCTGTGGCAGGAAGGCCTCCCCCATCTCTAGAATGTGGAGGGAAAGAGGGGAATGGTTTTTTTCTCTTGCTGGTTCTTTTATTTTATTATTTTCCTTTCTTTGTTTTCTCTTTCTTTTATCTTCGTCCTCCTTCTTCATTATTATTATTATTACTTATTTGCTCCTCTTTTATAGGTTTACCTTCTCTCTCTTTTTTCCTTCATTATTATTATTACTTTTTCTCCTTTTTTATCACTTTTTTAATCACTTTCCTTTTTCCCTTTCACCTTTTTTTCTTTTGACTCCTAAAATTTTAAAAAAATTAAACAACAAAAAAAAGGACTGCTAAGTGTGTCCTGAAAGACCAGGTCAAAGCAGCCTAGGGGCATTCACTGAGGCTCCGGCCCACTCCAGTCACTGAAACTTCTTAGCACTGTTGCCACTAAGCCATTGGGGAACTCTGCTTACACGCCAGTGTGACCCATCCCTGTAGTAGGTCATAGGAAGCCCCTTGAAAGCATCTTTAATAGTAACACAGATAAGGGCCCCCTGGTCTCCCAGAAATATGGAGCCTATGAAAGGATCGAGAAAGAAAAACAAATAGACCACACCACTCCCAACAAAAAAATCAGAGAGAAAAAACAAAATAGCAGATCCAATGCCGCTCATAGAAGAATCAGACTCTGCCACAGAAGGAAATATTCAGAAGTTTGATTGCAGTAATACAGAAGCTAAGGGAACCAACCCAGAGTAAGGATGCGATGATAGAGGAGATGAAGTCCACAGTAGAGGGGATAAAGTCCACACACTAAAGGGAACTACAGGAGCTAACAGAGGAGGTAGCAGAAGGCACACACAAGGTCACAGAATTTACGATTAGGCTTGAGGAGGCAGAGAACCATGTCAGTGATCTCGAGGACACACAAACAGACCTAAGCAAGCGGGAAAGACAGTCAGATAGGAAAATTAAAGAAGCAGAAGATAACCTGAGATCAATAACAGATGCTGTGAAGAGGAATAATATTCAAATAATTGGTTTATCGAAGCAAAACACACCACTCAAGTCGACAGCCAAGGTAGCAATGGAATTTCTCGAAGAAAACTTTCCCACCCCAACGAGTGAGAACCAGGCACTCATACAGGAAGCAGAAAGTACAGCAGCTAGACTAGACCCTAAGAAGAACACGCCAAGACATATAATAGTAAAAATATCCAACTTCGAGGAAAAAGAAAATTTTAAGAGCAGCAAGAGAAAGGAAGACAGTCACATACAAAGGAGCTCAGGTAAGAGTACGCTCAGACCTATCAGCAGATACCATGAAGAGGAGGAGAGAGTGCAGCAACATCTTCCCAAAGCTGAAAGGAAAAATGCCTTCCCCAGAGTCCTTTACCCTGCCAAGTTATCCACTAAGATAGATGGTGAGATAAGGGTCCCCCAGGACAAGGAAAGACTCAAAGAATATTCTGCAAGACACCCAACCCTGCGGAAGATACTGGCTGACTCACTATGGCCACAGAATCAACCTACACCAAGAGAAAACAAGAGACCACCATATAGTCCATCTCCATCTAGAAGACAACATGCCAGCAACAATTAACAACACAACAGGGTCTCAGAGAGAAAAGGAGACAAGATAGAAACTCTCCACTCAAACACAGCACACTGATATGAACTGAGATAGGAAAACACCCAAAACCAAGACAGGGTATGACAGCTATGAATCCACAGATTGTGATAATAACTCTGATCCAATGGACTCAATTCATACATTAAAAGAAAAAGGCTGGATGACTGGCTCAGAAAACATAATCCATCAATCTGTTGCCTGCAAGAGACACATCTTAAGCACACAGACAAACATGCCAAGAATAAAAGGCTGGCAGAAAGTATACGAAGCAAACGGCAACTTAATAAAGCAGGGGTGGCTATCTTAATCTCCGACAAAATGGACCTCAAGATTCAAACCACAAAAAGAGACAAGGAGGGACACTACATAATGCTCAAAGGCTCAGTAAACCAAGAACCAGTTATTATATTGAATATTTGTGCACCCAATTATGGTGCGGCTAGTTTTGTCAAACTATTAAAAAGATGAAAAAAGAAATCATGGATTCAATAATCATAGTAGGTGACTTTAACACTCCACTATCAGAGAAAAACATATCATTGGGAAGGAAGCTCAGCAAAGAGGCTATAGAGCTAGACATTGTAATTAGGCAACGGGGCCTGAAAGATATTTATAGAGTTTTCCATCCAAACGCAATGAAATTCACATTCTTCACAAGCCCACATGGATCATTTTCAAGAATAGACTACATGCAGGGACACAAGTCAAGCCTGAGTAAATTCAAACACATAGATATTATTCAGACGTCTTTCTCAGATAGATCACTATGCCATGACGGTCAAGATTAAAAAGAGGATGTCCAGAAAAGCAAGGGCAACCAATCGGAGTCTGAACAACGATTTAATGCAACATGAATGGGTACAGACCCAAATTAGAGAGGATATTAAAAAGTTTCTAGAAACTAATGGGAATGAGGGATGAAACAGGGGCAATAACAACAGACCCAAATCAGATTAAAAGGATAATCACAAAGTACTATGAAGGTCTGTATTCTAATAAATGCAGAAACATGGAAGACATGGATAAATACTTGGAAATACAGTCCCTACCTAGATTATCTCAGACAGAGTGCAAGAACCTCAACAAACCCATAGTGAAAGAAGAAATAGAGAGGGTCATCAAAATCTACCAATAAAAAAGCCCCTGGGCCAGATGGCTTCACAGCAGAATTCTAACAAGTATTCAGGGACAAATTAACAACACTGATCCTCCACAAAGTAATCCATAGCATAGAAAAGGATGGCAAACTCCCAAACTTATTCTACGAAGCCAGCATAACTTTGATACCCAAACAGGACAAATACCCCACAGGTATAGAGAATTACAGATCAATATCTCTAATGAACATAGATGCAAAAATCCTTAACAAAATGTTGTCCAATAGAATACAATAGTATGTAAAACATATCATTCACTACGACCAGGTAGGATTCATCCCAGGGATGTAGGGCTGGTTTAACATCTGAAAATACATCAATATTATACACCACATTGAGAAGAAAATGGATAAAAATCATATGATAATATCCATAGATGCAGAAAAAGCATTTGAAAACATCCAACACCGATTCTAATTAAGACACTCATGAAGATAGGATTGGAAGGTAAATTCCTCAAGCTGATACAAGCTATCTTCGAAAAGCCAATGGCCAACATCATAGTTAATGGAGAAAAGACAAAAACAATCCCACTGAAAAAGGGTGCAAGACAAGGATGCCCTCTGTCGACACTTCTATTCAATATCATTCTGGAGATTCTAGCTAACAACATAAGACAGCGGAAGTACACCAAAGGGATTCAAATGGGAGAGGAGGAGGTGAAACTATCGCTTTTGCAGATGACATGATCCTGTACATTGAAAACCCCAAAAGCTCCACAACAGGAGTACTTACCGCGATAGAGGAATATGGAAGAGTGGCAGGATAAAAGATCAACAAACAGAAGTTGGTAGATTTTCTATACACATCAGACAGGACTATGGAAGAGGAGATCAAGAAGGAAGTACCCTTCACAGTAGCTAAGGACAAACTGAAATACATAGGAATATATTTAACAAAAATACTAAAGACCTATACAAGGAAAACTATAAGACCCTACTACAGGAAACCAAAAGCAACCTTCACAAATGGAGGAACATCCCATGCTCATGGATTGGAAGGCTTAACATAGTTAAGATGACAATCTTACCCAAAGCACTTTACAAGTTCAATGCTATTCCGATTCAAATACCAGCAACCTTCTTCAAAGAATTGTAAAAACTGATAACCAGTTTCATATGGAGAGGAAAGAAACCCAGAATTAGCAGAGAACGCCTCAAGAAGAAGGACAAAGTAGCAGGACTCGCCTTACCCGATTTTAATGCTTATTACACAGCTACAGTGGTCAAAACAGCGTGGTACTGGCACGATGACAGACACTCAGACTAGGAAAAGAATAGAAAGCCCAGGAATAAAACCATCTGCATATAGACAACTGATCTTCGACAAGGGTCCCAAAACTATCCAGTGGGAAGCGGATGCCCTTTTAAACAAGTGGTGCTGGAAACAATGGATATCCACATGTAGAAAAATGAAACAAGACGTTTACCTCACCCGATGCACAAGAATAAACTCAAGGTGGATCACAGACCTAGAAGTTAAACCCCAAACCATCAGGGACATCAAAGAGGGAATCGGAACAAACCTGAGAGCATTGACCCTGGGAATTCATAGGGTCACTGCACACAGGTGAATTGGAAATTGACAAATAGGATTTAATAAGAATAAAACACCTGTGCACCTCAAATGACTTCACCAAGAGGGTAACAAGACAACCCACAGACTGGGAGAGAATTTTTAGTAATGACCCATCAGATAAGGGGCTACAACCCCCTCATGACCTGCAAAAAGAGGAAAACAGTTAACCCCTTAAGGAAATAGGTAAAAGAACTGAAAAGAACTTTCACTGGGGAGGAGACCCATATGGCCAACAAGCATATGAGAAAGTGTTCCTGGTCATTAGCCATAAGAGAAATTTAAATTAAAACAACCATGAGATACCACCTAACACCCCTGAGGCTAGCCCAAATCAGCAAATCAGAGAGCAACAAGTGTTGAAGGGGTTGTAGTGAAGTAGGAACCCTGCTCCACTGCTGGCAGTTGTGTTAATTTGTGCAGCCACTGTGGAAAGCAATCTGGAGATACTTAAAGAAAATGGAAATTGCTCTACCTTATGACTCAGTCATCCCTCTACTGGGCATATACCCAGAAGAGGTAACAATATAAAACACGACCAATCATCTGCGCTCAATGTTTATTACAGAACAATTCACAATCATAAAGATTCGGAAACAGTCCAAGTTTCCATTGATAGACAAGTGGGTTAGTAAACTCTGGCACATACACATAATGGAGTATTATACAGCATTGAAAAGCACAGACGATCACATGAAGCACATTGTTTCATGGTAAGAGTTGGAAGGAATCATGTTAAGCGGGATAAGCCAATCTCAAAAGGACAGGTATAACAAGAATCCCTTGAGTTAAGTACAATCAGCATGGCAGGAATAGAACAGTAGACACTTATCTCGCAATAAATGGGGGGAAGTATAGGTAGTCCAGGGAGGGCAGACCACACCCAGGGAGGGACATGTGAGCCCAACTTAAAGAAGGGGAAGGGGAAGGAGGAGGGAGAATAAGGGTGAGGAGAAACTGAGTTGATTATATGGGGGAACAGGGCACTAATCCACCCAGGCGGAGAGTATTGATGTGTCCCCACAGAACTGGAGTGTGAATACAGCCACCACCATGACACACCAAACCAGGAGGGCAATGTAATGTGCACAGGAATCCATAAAATGTCTGGACGATATGCCCGGCCCGAATCAGAACCAGCCTGACACCCCCCCCCGCCCCCCCCCCCCCGCCCCATGGAAGGGAGTGCCACGGAAAATGAAAATAGACTGTCTGGTGAGGGAAAGGAACAGACCTACCATACCCAGAAGGAAGCTGAAGCACATGAATGGGGAGGAAGGGAGTGGAGCACACCATGGTCCACCAAGCTCAGAGGACAATAGCCCTGCTCAGAGCAGCCAATGCACAGAGACGACCATATGGCAGGCCCCACTCCGAGATGCAACATCCTGCACTAACCCATTCCCCTACCTGGTATAGCACTGGAGACACAGTATGGGATGTGTGATCAAGCTGACCCCACCACACCGAGGCAAAACACTAAAGGCATGTAATAGAACGGTGGGGGAAGCAGAGCAAGGAAGTCCCGAGGGAGTATCAAAAATAGACTTTGGGGCCAGGGCATGGCACCCCATCAGACTCATCCAGAAAACAATCCTAAAGGTGAACAAACAGATCTTGAACTATTAACAGGCTTTTCTTTATTTCTTTTTTTCATTTTTCCTTTTTCCTTCTTTTAGATTTTATATGCCATTGACGTTTTTGTTTGTTAGTTTGTTGTTGCTGCTGTCGTCGCCTCGTTTTTATGTGTCACTTTGTTTGGTGCTGTCGAGGCCCTCCGCAATTTTACGTGCATATTATTATCTCTGCAGGTCTATCTAGATCAGATAGATGGGATATACAATTTGGAGAAGGAAACCACAGGACCGAAGGTTCACAGGGAGACTTGGAAGAGTGGGAGGTGGGGGAAGGGGAGAGGTGTTAATCAACCCAGGGACAAGGGAACAACGAGTGATTCAAAACCAGTGGCAAAGGGGGTGGGAGGACTGGTAGAAGTGATCAAGGGCAATGTAACTGAGAGGAATTACTGAAACCTAAATGAAGGCTAGGCATGGTAGTTAGACAAAAGGAAAGCCAATGGAAATAGAGGAAAGAAGTAGGAGGCAAAGGGCATACATAGAGGCCTAAATACGGGCATGTACATATGTAAATATATTTATGATTATGGGGAAATAGATCTATGTGCATGTATTTATAGGTTTAGTAGTAAGGTAGCAGATGGACATTGGACCTCCTCTCACGTACCTCCCTCAATACAAGAACACTGCTCAATTAAATGTTCATTCCATGATACCCACCTTCCCGACATGATCGCTGAAGACAAATGTCTGTATAAGCAAATGTGGTGAAGAATGCTGATGGTGCCCGGCTGTCAAAAGATATAGTATCTGGGGTCTTAAAAGCTTGAAGGTAAACAAGCAGCCATCTAGCCCAGAAGCAACAAAGCCCACATGGAAGAAGCACACCAGCCTGTGTGATCACAAGGCGTCAAAGGGACCAGTTATCAAACACCAAAGAACAAAAAATCATATCGTATTTGAGGGGGAATGTGGGGTGGAGACCCAATGCCCATATGTAGACAACTGAACATCCCTAGCAGAGGGGTAGCTGGAGGAGATGAGTCACTCAGGGTGTAGTGTAGCATTGATAAAACACACAAATTTCCTTTAGTTCTTAAATGCTTTCCCGCACCCCACCCCACTATCATGCTCCCAATCCTACCTTACAAACCTGGTTAGACCAGAGGATGTACAGTGGTGCATATAGGAACTAGAAACAAGGAATCCAGAACAGATGAACCCCTCAGGACCAGTGGTGAGAGTGGTGATACCAGGAGGGAGGAGGGAAGGTGGGGTGAAAAGGGGGAACCGATTACAAGGATCTATAATAACCTCCTCCCTGGGGGATGGATAACAGAAAAGTAGGTGAAAGGAGATGTTGGACAGTGTAAGATATGATAAAATAATAATTTATAAATTATCAAGGGTTCATGAGGGAGGGGGGAGCAAAGAGGAGGGAAGAAAAATGAGGAGCTGATTCTTAAAGCCCCCAATAAAATTATTTTAAAATAAATAAATAAAATACAAAGAGTAAATTGAGTGAAAAATTTAAAAAGTATCTTAGAGCTATGACTTTATTACAAAAGGTGAAACACATGCATGTTTTAGAACTGATTGTAGTGATGTATTATCAACGTTTTTTGATATGACTGAATAATGGAAGTGTATGATACATGAATTATATCTCAAAAACGCTATTAGAAATATATTGGAAAAATTGATCTAACAAAAGATTAAGTTATTTCCATCTGCTACTATTTAAATTAGAAGCAACTTCTATTTTTCATGGAAAAATTTTTTTTTAAACCTTCTGATTGTTTAAGCTGTTAGCACTTCAGTTAGTTGCCTAAAGGAGGCCTAGGGATTTGTCTCTAGCTTGGTTTGGTAAAACCTTGAAAATGCAGGGCAACAGATGTTATGCCTAGTGCAATTACATGTATCCTGGAAACACACCTTTATAGAGTTGGATTGGTTCTTGGGAGAACAAAAATTTGGCAAACAAAATGCATTACATTGCTTATCTCAGCAGTAACTACTTGGTATAGATTATAATTTGTAACCCTACTCATGTATTAGAAAGAATCAAATTCTAAAGAACCTTAAAAGGATGATGAGCTGTGTAAACTTTTGCTCAGTTTGCCCCCTTAAAGAATACAAAATGCTCTGAAAAAAATTCTTTCAACACCTTTTTAGAAGAGAATGTCTGGATTCCAAATCATAATATTGCAATATTTTAATACCTGAGAAACAGAAGTGGAGAATAAGGAGAATGAGACATTTCAAGACCAGCATGCTATTACAACATCTAGTGTTTCAATACATGCTCTAGGGATGTGTGCAATGTCTCCGACCAATCACAAAGTATGAGGAACGCTTCATTCTCCAGCATTCTCTGTGTGCTTTTGTTGTTTAACAACAAAATCCAGGACCCAGAGAAAACCATAAAATGACTGATGTAGGTGATTATGATCAAACTTCTATGCCACACTGTCTAGTGTTTGGTGGCTTCTAGTCACTTCAGGCTCACAGTGACTTCATGCACAAAGCACTGCCCTATACCATCCTCATAGGCATGCCTATATTTAAGTTTATTGTTGCAACCACTGTGTCAATCCATCTCATTGGGACAGTCCTCTTTTTCATGAACTCTACTTCACCAAGCATGACATCTGACTTTGGGGATTAGCCCTCCTGATAGCATGTCCAACATGTGCGAAATGAAGTCTCACCAGCCTTGATTCTAAGAAGCACTTGGGCGGTCCTCTTCAGAGAGAGATATTCTTAGTCTTCTGAAACCCCGTGCTATATTCAGTCTCCTTCACCAACATCACTATTCAAATGCACCAATTCCCCTCTGCTCATCCGTATTCACTGCCCAGTTTTCACGGCATATGAGTCCATTGAAAACTCCGTGGTTCGAATGCAGTTCAAACGGACATCTCCAAAGGGACATCTTTGCTTTTAAATACTTTAAAGAGATCTTTTGCAGCAACTTTCCCCAGTGGAATATGTTATTTGATTTCTGACTGTTGCTTTCATGGGTATTGATTGTGGATTCAAGTAAAATTAAATCCTTGACATTTTAATTTTTTCCGTACAATTATTTTCTTGGTATTGAAGAGTAATCTATATTGAAAGGAGTAGTCTTTGATTTTCATCAGTGTAGGCTTCAATTTGAATGCATTTTTACTGAAATCAGAGCATACCAGAAAAAGTTTATCTGTGTTTTCTTGACTGTGCAAACACATTTGACTCTAAATCATAACAAGTGATGAATAATCTTGTAAAGGGTGAGAATCCCAGAACATTCAATTGTGCTCATGGAGAACCTGTACATAGAAAAAGAGGCAATCACTCAAACAGAACAAGGGACAGTTCATGGTTTTAAATTAGGAAAGATGTGTTTCAGGGTTGCATCCTTTACCATACTTAGTCAATTTGTATGCTGGATGCATAATCCAAGAAGCTGAACTATATGAGGAAGAATGTGGTCTCCAGAATTGGACAGAGACTCATTAGCAACCTGCAATATGCAGGTGGCACAACCTTGCTTGCTTAAAACAAAGAGGACTTGAAGCACTAACTGATCAACATTAAATATTATCGCCAGTTCCATACAACACGGCCAAAATTGCAAAATTGTTTGTCACAAATCCTTGCATAAACGTGATGGAAAACTCTCATTGAGTGCTGGTAGAAGAGAGACACACAAACCCCACTTGGATGACAATGGAGAAACTCAATATCAGCCGTCAAAACAAGGCTAGGGACCAATTGTGGAAGACATCGTGAGTTACTCATAAGCAAGTTCCGGTGAAAATGGAAAAAAATGCAACAAGTCCACAGGGGCCATAATAAGACCATGAGAATATCCCACCTGAATTTAGAGACCATCCTAAGTACAGCTTCGACATATGGAACACTAATGCCTAAAGCAGATGAGGTCTAGCATGGCTTTGACGACGGTATCCATAAAGAAATCCAAATCCACTAAAAACAAGAAAGAAAGACCTGAATGGTTATCAGAAGAGATGTAAAAGCTTGTAGAGTAGTGAAAGTAGATCGAAGATAAAACAAAATAAAAAAGCTGATTTCAAAGAGTGATTTATGTTTTGTATGATTTCCTACATAGGAAATCCTGGAGAGGTAAATCTATAGAGACAGGAACTGGATTAATAATTACCCAGGGGCATGGCAGGGAAGGATGGGAGCAAACAACGAGCACAAGAAGAAAATGTTCTAAAATTAATTGTGATGATGACTACACAGCCCTTCTGAATATGATTGAAGGATTAAATTGTATGGTGTGAAGTATATGCCAATAAAACTATTCTAAAAAGGAAGCAAAGGCAGTGAGACTTTGTGCCATGCCCTTTGGACATATTAGTCAGAAGGATCAGCTCCTGGTGAAAGGTATCATGTTTAGAAAAGCCAACGACAGAGAGGAAGGCCCTTGAGGAAATGGACTCACAGTGGCTGGCAGCAACAGCGGGCTCAGAATAGGAGCAATTGTGAGGATTGCGCAGGACTGGACAGTGTTCTGAGGTCCACAGTGTTACTGTGAGTTTGAATGGACTCAATGACCCTTAGCCACAACATTCCTCACATATCAACTACCTCATTATCAGACATTTTGTGTTTGTGTAAAAAAAATGTAGTACCCACCTATTTTTCATATTAGCAATGTACACTCAGACACCACCATGGTGTAGATGAGAATATGAGATGGATTCAGACTATTTGCCAAAAAGCAGAAGGAAAAGGTCATGACATTTTCCATGGAATATTTGGAACAATCTCATAATGCTCACACTGTTTCAGATTATGGTGCTGTGTCGACTTGACTGGGCAAAGCTTCTCAGTGGTTTGGCAATTATGTAATGATGTAATTTGACAGTTATGTAGTGCCAAAGTCATCTTACATTTGTGATCTGATGTGGTCAGCCACGGTTTTTGCATAATGCCTATTCTCATATAATGACCTGGCCTTTGGGACCCAAGAACAATCCTTTCTTCTCTCTCCCAATTCATGACACTCCAGTTGTTGTAGCATGACTCCAAGTTCACATAGTCTTCTTCCTGCTACATGTCTCCCTGTGTCTTTTCACCTCGTTTCTAACCACAGATTAGAACCCACCTCACTCAGCAATGACCTCATGTTAATTTAGCTAATCGCATCTTCAGAGACCTTTTCCCAAACACGATCACATTCACAGTATTGAAGGTTAGGATTTTAGCATATTTCTTCGTGAGCCTTGGTGGGGCCTGGAGTTAGGCATTAGGCCGCTGACCTCACGGTGACGGCTCCAATGCACCAGCCACTCTGCTGAAGAGATGAGGCGATCTGCCATTGTAAAGATGGACAGTTTTGGAAAATGATATAAGGTAGCTCTGAGTTGAAATTGACTTGATTGCAGTGGATTTTTTTTGGGGGGGGATCCCAATTTACTACATAAGGGTATTCAATTAATAATTATCATCAGGAAAAATGAAACTCAAATAATGTTCTTGTTACTTTTCATTCAAATCTGCATCATTTAGAGGCAGAGGCAGTGTGACTAGTTGAAGGAGTAAGTAGTACTTTCCAGCCTACACTATCTAATCAGAGTTAACTCAAATACTTAGTGTTTGGATTACTGGAAATGTTTAGATGATTCATCTGCTGGCACTAAACCCATTACTTGCTCTAGTGCCCCGTAGTCAAACTGTTCATTGTTTTGCTACTGATTTGGCTTGTAATTTCGGTCACATTTTAGTGTCATTTGAGTTTAATGTGATCACCCTGTGATTTCAAGCATCTTTAAACAGTTGTTCAAGGATATTCCGGCTATTTTCCTTCAGTTGAACTAAAAATTTTAACTCATATTCATTTAAATGCCACTTAGAGAATTAATGGGAAGTAAAGAATACTGAAATAGTTTGATAAAAAAAACAATCTGAAAGTTGATAACATTCTTTAATAGCCCTTCCACTAAGGAACTTTTGTCTAGAAGATGTAAGTCATTAAGTGCCATAATGACCTTTGATTTAGGGTTTTGTTTGAGTGTTCAGAGGACGGAGTCAGCCATGTTCAGAAATGATTGTCCCGTGATTTTCCCCATGGTTCACCTGCATGTTTGAAGTTAGTAACCAATTAAATTTCTAATTTGTATTATTTTAAAAAGAGAATCTTAGAAAAACTGAATATGAGAAAATGGAAGAATTTTTATAGTTTCCCTGCATTTTAAAAGGTGGGCAACTGATTTCCTGACTGAAGTTTTCTTCCATCACGAATTCTTATTGCTTTTCTCTCATCAATTAGACAGAGCAGATGTGATTGTATTTTACATTCCCCATTATGGGGAGAACGTTCCTTGGGTTTGGGGGAAGCGATTGTTATTTACGGATGATAGTGTGATTTATTTAATTTATTTATGGTAGTGTGATTCTTCAGGTGCATCGGAAATGGATAGTGTGAACATAAACAGCAAGGTGCTGCCAGCCTCTCAGTTAGCAAACACGACTTTATGCGCTTAGTAATTTGGAAGGCCTGCACTTATGTCTAATGAAGGAGGCTTATACTCAACAGTGTTCCAGTGAATAAAAATGAACGTGGAGGCCTCTTCTGCCACAGAGGCCCAGGTGGACGTCTTGGTAGCAAGCCCCCTGCAGGGGGACACATGGCACCACCCAACGTGGGGGCCCAGAGCGTGCAGCTTCAGCGAGGAATCATTGCATGGGTACTTTGCTGTAGATTTGTATTTTTCTGTGTGATAGCTCTTTTTGAAAGCATTTCCATAGTACGGTGTTTCTGATGAAATGTTTACTATTATCATTTAGTAAAACCAATCAAAACCTGATGAATACAACCTATTTAAGAGCCAAAATCCCTGCTCCCCGGCCCTTGCTACCTCTCTAAATGATATTTTTGACTCTGTCCTTTATAATGTTGGCACCCCATGCGTATTAGATGTAATCAGGGCTGAAAGGAAACTTGAATCCATCTGGAAGCAATAAACTTTTCTAAAAGACTGCACAGTGTTATTTAATCCTGCGACTTCTTACTGTGAGTGAAATTAAGGTTTGATGCAGTTGTGTCACATCGTATTGATATCAAATTTATCTTACTAAAAAAACTGACAGTAGTGTTACAGTACAGAGGAGAAGATGGCTCTCTGTAATCCTATAAGCTATTTTTCTTTGATTACATGCTGTATATACTAAATATATGAAATATGAGAGCTAGATTATTTGAGTTCTCACTAAAATGATCAGGTAGCACTTTCTTATCTTTATCTGTAAATGTGACCTCTTTTTATAAGACTGTGTAGCAGAAATTATGTTATCATGAAAGGCATGGAGAAGAAATTATGATTTAAAAATAACCCTTTTTAATTGGGAGCACACGTGTATAAATACACATGTGTAGAGTGCCAAGGTCAAAATCGT
The DNA here is from genome assembly GCF_050624435.1 of Tenrec ecaudatus. Taxonomy (NCBI): domain Eukaryota; kingdom Metazoa; phylum Chordata; class Mammalia; order Afrosoricida; family Tenrecidae; genus Tenrec; species Tenrec ecaudatus. The sequence goes on from NC_134542.1 coordinate 56,786,011, forward strand.
GAGCTTATTTTAATATCAGACCTTCTGACTCAACTTAAGGCTTTTTAATAATTATTAAAAGAAAATCTCTCTTCAATTTCTACTTCAAAATTGCCTTTATATTTTCTTTGTTTTACTTTAATACATGGTAGAAGATCACATTTTGTGTGAATAGTGATAACTAGCATAGTTTATGTAGCATATACGCACATCTTTAATACAAATGAAAATTTTCACTCACAGTCTTGCTTAAGTCCAATTGTAAATAATTTAGACAAGAAATTGGAGTACATTTTATAGGTAACTTTATTGTCATTTTTTTGTTCTTAGTGAATCAGTGTTCAGTGGACTTTCTTAGCTAAAATTTATGAATGCCAGAAACAAAACAAAACCCAAATATGTTTGTCAAATATATGTTTTTAATGAGATGAACTACAGGCTCATTTCCCATATGCCTAGCATATTAAAAATAAACATGAACTTTGTCTTGAATGTTATTAAGCTGGTTTTTAAAACCTAACCATGATAAGCTATATTAAAATAGTTAATTGCTTTTCTGGTGTCTCTACTAAACATAGGTCTGTAAATACTTATAAATTAAAAGGAAATTTACAAACATTTTTAGAGCGTTTCGCATTCTGGGTACTTGCTCCCAGTTTACTTTTGGATTTTCTGCATAGGTAGCTCCTAGCAGTTCCTTCGCAGCACTACTCACTCTCATTGACCCCACAGTGATGCCTTGAGCCACAGGTGTGCCATCTTCAGCATCAGGAAGGTGTGCTGATGATGAACTCCTATGCCCCGGAGGCTGATTATTTGGATCTCTTCCGGTCCAATTCCAGATGGGCAGGATTGGGGCATTCTGTTCCTAGCTGTGTTGACCCTCGGGTGAACTTCTTCCTATCTGTCCTGTAAAGGAGGACTCATCCAGCAAGAGTTATCACTGCCTCAGTCTCTCAGGAAGGAACCCCGCTGTCACAGGGGTTGAACACTGGACTCCCAAGTGAAGGGTCAGTTTAAACCCACCCAGCAGCTCCACAGGAAAAGACCTGGTGATCTACGGCCAGGAAGATTACAGTCTAGAAAACTATGGGGGGCAGTTCCATGCTATCACATGAGATCACGTTGAGTCCAAAACTAACCTGATGGCACCTACTGACAACAGCTTCTCAGGTGCTTGTCCTGCTTTTTTCTAGCTACACCGATGTGCCTGTGCTGAATGCAAATACCTTGGGCTTTGAGGATTACTTTGAACACTTCGTGTGATTTTTAGGGACAAATAACATAGTCTTGAGGGAGAAACTTGAGTAGGTATAGTATAAATGAGTTTTTAAGTGATCCACTTGGTCAGCAGTTCGAAAGCCCAAGCAGCTCTAGGGAGAAGGACTGGGCTTTCTACTCCTGTAAATGGTCTCAGAAAACCACAGAAATGAGTCATTGTGAGTCAGCGTTGACTCAGTGGCAGTGCGTGAGTTGGTTTCTTTTTGCTAAGTAACATAACCAACGCTTTGAGTAAAACGAAGAACTCTGATTTATTTGCTGTGATTACTATGAGGTGATGAGGGATTTAACCTTCATAGAGTTCACTGGCTATAGAAGAAAAAATACTAGAAGAAACTTGATTAAAAAATAAAAATAAAGTAGGACTATTCTTGAGGTGGTGGTTGTGATTGTTAGGTACTGTCCAGTTGGTTGGTTCTGGCTGAAGCCACCCCATGAACTAGACAGACACTGCCAAGTCCTGTGCTATCCTCCCATTTCAGTGATGTTTGAGCCCATTGTTGCAGCCACAATGTCAATCCCTCTTGCTGAGGACCTTCCACTTTTTCATTGTCCTTCTGTGTTACTGCGATAGGTAAGCTTATTTTGCCAGCCTGGCCAATGGGAACATGTGGGATTAATCAGGTCACAGTTTGGCTGGAGGGCAAAGAGATAAATGGCTCTGTAAGGCCTGCACCTCTCTCTCCTGCTCTTTGGTGATCAGAGCATGCTGGACCATGTGTGCTGTGGCTGTAGCAAGTTCTCTGCCTCAACCTGTGAGCTGCACTACCTGTGGGCCAGGCCAATCCATGGAGCCTGTTGCTAGAGGTTGAGGCTTCTTCAAGACCTGCTTTGCCACGCTGCTGATGCGTACATCACTGGAGCTTGAGGCTGGTGGATTCCGTTGCCTTGTGTTTGAAATCCCATCTGGGCCTGCTTTGCTAAGCTCTGGAGCTACTGACTGTTGGCGACCACCCTGCTGCTTGCTGCTTGCCTTGCCCTAGGGAGGACTCTGATGTCTGTTTCCTTGACCTTGGACCCCACAGCCCATGTGAGATGAAGGACTTCCAGTGTATTAACTTTCCCGGAAGGAAGAGAATTGAAGTGAATCCTCTGTACTTCTGTGTGGACTAATAAGCTGTTAAGTTCCTCTTTCTCTCTCTCTCTCTCTCTCTCTCTCTCTCTCTCTCTCTCTCTCTCTCTCTTTCTCTATCTCTCTCTCTCTCATTCATCTAGCTAGCTAGCTAGCTAGCTATCATCATAAGTGTCCGGGTTTCATTTCTCTAGAGAACCCTGCCTAACACAGTTACGAAGCATGATGTCTCTTTCCAGAGACTGGTTTATTCTGATAAACATTTCCAAAGTACATGAGTTGAAGTCTTGCTAGCTTCACTTCTAAAGAGCATTCTGACTGTATCTCTGTTATTATTCTTTTGGCTGTCCATGGTACTTTCAATATTGTTTGCCAGCACCAAATTCAAATGCATTGATTCTTCTTTGGAAAGTTGGTGAGCTCTATTGGCCTTTACCAAGCGGGAACCTACTACTTAGAATTGTCCTTAATGCCTGCCACCGAAGGCATTGCCATTGCTTAGATCTATTCCTGCGGTCACAGCCTAGCAAGTTCCAAGCCATGAAAACGAGGCACTCCTCAACATTTGTTCTCGCAGACACAGTAGTTCGTAGAGGTCGCCACTTCGCTATCAATGGGCTCTGACTCATTATAAACTTATGTGCCTCAGAGTAGAACTGTTTGCCCTTGAGCTTTCAGTACCTGGTTTTTCAGAAGGAGATTGTCAGACCATCTTTCTTGAGGCATCTCTGCATGCACTTGAACTTCTAACAGTGCGGTTGAGTGGGTTAACCATTAGTACCACCTACAGACTCCAAGTTGCATAATATTAGCTTTCTAATACACACAGGAGGAGCCTGTTGGCATAGTGGGTTTGGTGTTGGGCTGCTAACCACAAGATCAGCAATTCAAAATCATGGGAGAAAGATGAGGCTTTTACTCCTGTGAAGAGTGAAGGTCTTAAAAACTGTGGTAGTTAAATAATTTCATGTAAACTCGATAGATAGATCGAAGGGCTGGAGTTTAGTCTGTCAATCAAGTCACAGCCTGATGACACCTCCTCGTGGGCTTGCCTTCTCATGGGGATTCGGGGAACTTCCTCTCTTTCTCCCTGGAGGTGGGCCACACTCTCCCTCTGCTTCACCTTCCTGCTGTCGAGACACTTGCGGAGTTGAAGGAGCCACCTGGAGACCTGTGCCAGCGCTGAGATGCTTCCACAAGAGTTTGCACTCAAGGGCCTGTGATCTTCCTGCATTCTGCATCATTGTATGGGACTGCGTGAGTCTGAAGAGTGATTTATTGATCAGTATCAGTCCTATGGACTTGACCTGGATTGGGCTGGGATGTTTTCTTAATATACAATTACTCTTTGATATAAAGCTGTCTTATACACATATGAATGTCTCTGGATTTCTTTCTCTAGTCAACTCGGTAAAACACAGACACCCACAGGGGCATTTCTACTCTGTTACCAGGGCTGCTATGAGTTGGAAACAAATCGATGGCAGTGCGTCGGTTTTCAAATATGCACGGGAAACGTATGTGTGTTGTAGTAGATGCTCAAAAAGGTCTGAAGTGAGCGAAACTTTGGGGCTTGCTAAAATGCCTACAGCCCCATTCATCTCTTAACACCTCCCTTCCCCACTGGTTTTGCCAACACTATTTAGTTAGTGTTAGGAAACCAGCAATTTCAGTTTTTAAAAAGTTTCCAGAGATCACTCTCTGCTAAATGGGGAACTGCAGAAACAGGACTAATTGTTGTCAGAATAATACTGAACTGCAGGAATTAGGGGGCAGGGAAGTAAGGGAGGCTTTTAGGATGAGGGACTGAACGTGCTGTTTCGCACAGTTAATGTCTGAAAAGACTGACAGCAAGAAGGCGTTCCACTTGAGAGGAAATGAAGGAGCAAAGGTTCAGAGATGGAAATGCATATAGTATGACTAAGATATTACCCGACTGAAGGTAAATACAGTTAATCACAAACTCTAATTGGATGCTTTCCCTGTGTTCAGAGCTTTAACTGGGATCAGAGATTAGAGACCATAAGGCTGATGAAGATATTGTTGAAGGGAATTGACCAGAGACTAGAGAAAGGAAGACCAATGACCATACTTCCATGGTTCATGAAGAATTTGCACAGTGATCATTTCATGTAACATGGACTGATAATGCCAAAGAATGACTAGACCAGAAGACTAAGAGGCATCAATTAAGGTCCTGTTCAATGGTGGTGCCATCCTTAGAAAATCTGTCATAGAGAGTTTCTCTATGGAAATGAACATATAAGATGAAAGACATAGACAAGTATATAAATACACACTGATGTCAAGGAGCAATTGATCCAACAGAAGTAGCACAATAGTGCCCTTTGGACAGAGAAAATGATAAAAACCCAGTTCACATTGCATGAAGACTCCAGGATGTCCAATATGAAGCATTTAAAATTTTACTTTTATTGTGCTATGTTGGATGTAGCCAACTTTTAAAATAGTCTGAAAGCAATTATTATAAATAAAATATTAGTATTGTATGATAAGAGTTGAGGAAACCGTGGAATCCAGGAACAGGAATGGGATTACTGATACCAGAAGGGTAGGGGAAAGGTGGGGAGAACAGGGGAGAAATGGGGAGGAAGGAAGAACCGATCGTAATACATACAACCCCTCCCATGGGTGGGGGGCAACAGGAACCATAGGAGAAAGGAGACAGCGGTTGGTGTAAGATATGAAAATAATAATAACTTATAATTTATGAAGGGGTCATGAAGTTGTAGGGCAGGGAGGGAAAAAAGAGGAGCTGATACCAAGGGTTCAATAGAAAGTAAATGTTTAGAAAATAATGATGGCAACATATGTACAAATACACTTGGTACAATTGATGTATAGATTGTTGTAAGACCTATAAGAACCCCCCTCCAGGACCCCTCAAAAAAAAAAAAGAGCTGAGGAAAGATCAAATGCATGTCATCCTTCGGTTACATGTTCTTCAGGATGTGCTTGTCTGGACAACACTAATAGGAGCATTGATGGTATAGTGCACCTCTCTAGAGAAAGATGAGGCTTTCTGCTCCAGTAAAGATTTACAGCCTCACCAATCTTATATAGGGTCGCTATACGTTGATATCGACTCAGCAGCAGCCAATTTTTGGTTGACACCACTATAAACCAGGGCTTCTCAAACTTGGGTTTTGAGACTGCCTTAATATTCTTAAATTACTTAGGAATCCAAAGAACTTTTGCTTTTCTATGCTATATCTATTAATGCTTACTGTTTTAGAAATTAAATGGCTACATTAACCAAAATATGTAGCAATTCATTAAAATAATGGTAATTAATTTCATACATGTTAATATAAATAGTGCTTTTTTAATAAAAGTAACTTTTAAAAATCAAACAAAACTGCCACTTTGGTCACAAATTCAGATTTTTTGCAAGTGTATTCAATGTCTTGTTTAATAGAAGATAGCTGGAGTTTTACATTTGTTTTTGCCTGAGTGTGTTGTTTTGGTTGTAGTTTATTGGGAAAAGTCAGTTTCACATAGATATGAGATTAGAAATGAAAGAGTCCTGTAATAGTGTTTTCAGAAAATTGTGGATATTTTTCTTTGATACTATACCCAAAGTTCACAAGTGGTGATTTCGTAAAGACCGGTTACAATATGGAACCTGAAAACACTTTTTTCAGAATACTTTTCGTAGTTTGTATATGGGAATTTATATGTCCTACCTATGCCAACTATGTTAGACAGGGCTCTCTAGAGAAACAAAACCAGGACACAGTGCAACTGACTTCTGTGAGACAGCTAATATACTGGCAGTCCTTCAAGTCTTGAGGGCCACTGAATGCAAGTCAAGAAGCAGATAGCTGAGTCCTCTGTAGAGCAAGTCAGGCAATCCGGCCACAGGCAGCAAACAGCAAGGCAGGTCACCAACAGTCAGCCAGATGACAGGGTCCGACAGTCCCCAGCTCAAGCGATGTATAGCCCAGCAGTGTGGCGAAGCAGGTCTTGAAGGAACTTCAAACTACGGTGACACAGTTCACAGGTTGGGTGTCCTACAGGTAGTGTAGCTTGCAAATTGAGGCAGAGAACCAGCTAAGGCAGCTGCACACTGGTTTGATCACCAAAGAGCAACAGACAAGAAAGGTAGGACTCACTGAGTCATTTATCTCTCCACCATTTATCCCACATGTGTTCTTTGGCCAGGTTGGCACACTAAATCTACCTATCACACCAATTCTAACATCTGGCATTAGATGGTTGGAAATTTGGGTTATACGGACATAGCTACACAATTAGTTATATGGAGCTTCCAAATGCCAACACATTTCATTACACAATTTTAAAAATGACCAATAATTTCATCAATAAACTTCTTAAATTGTGAGAAGTTTTCAGGCTCCAGACAGGGGATAGAAGTTTTACAATATTCTAATTTTTGCTTGAAAGCTTGACTTCTTTCTGTAGACAGATATCCCTAGTCGTTTTCCTTGAAGTAACAGGCTGACTTTGCTCCTTTTCAAGAAAAGGTTTGTCAGATGATCCTCTCTAAATACCACACGGGCTTGTCTGTCAACATGGTGTTCCTGAGTAGTCCAGGTGCACCTCAACCCTACATGCGATGTTCCTGGAGAAGACCACCGACTTCCATTTACAGTGTCGGTGCCTCATGCATGCTTTCCATTTCTTCACATGTCATATTAAAAAGAAGTGTATTTCAGAAACTTGACTGCTTCATCAAGGACATACCTGAAGTGAAACCGCTGCTATTTATATGTTTTCACTGCAAGTTTGAGGAAAGGCGCTCTACCAGACTGGTCCCAAGGTCTTTGGTTTAAACCCACCAGCCAGTCAGAGAGAGAAAGATGAGTCTCTCTGCTCCCAGAAAGACTTACAGCAGAGGGTGGCTGGGAGGCTGGATGGACTTGGTCACAGTGTTTGTTTGTTTGTTTGTTGATTGAGACGATGAAGGATGCATTGTCTCCCAGTATAATTTGGTGCCTTAGTGCATGCTTTGAGACCAGGGGTTTTACTTACTAAGGCTTTTGAACGGAGGCAACCTAATGAAAAAAGAAATAGACCAAACTCATCTCAATTACTATTATAGATTCTCTGAGATAACACATTGAAAAAGCACTTGGGTTGATCTCCAAACATAAGGAACTTAATTTACCAGTTTCTCCAGAATTTGTATTTCTGCAAAACAACAGTGTAGCTAAAGTCATGCCTTTTATTAGTGGTAGAGAGTTATATAAAAGAAAACTCTGGTTTGTAAGAGCTACCCAAGATATTTTGAACATAAATAAATTATATACTAAGAAAAAAAGGCTCACAAGAGATGATTGTCTGGGATTAGAAATAAAACAACCTGAATTTTATATTATGTTGTTTTTAACATGTATACATATCTATATTGTGTGCTGCTTATGATTAATTATAGAATATGTAGTTTTAAAGGGACATTTATCTGTGATATCACTTTATAAAAATTAAATATCCTTTTAAATAAGAAATTAGCTGGTTTGTTGTCTCTATTTCAAACCCCCAATGCAAAGAAAAAAAATTTTTTAATCTTCTTGACTGCTGAAATACCTGTATATTTTCAAGTGTTTAAATTCTTAGAATTATCTAAACTGTCTCACAAGATGGAAATAACTAAATGGAAAAATAATTCAGAAGGAAATTCTGCACTCATGGTCTCTTCTTGGATAAAAAAACTTCTGGGCATTTGATTTACAATTGCTCAGTCTCTTTGTTTCTCTCGGAAAAGAGCAAGTTGAGCATTTCTTTGATTCCATTATGAGATAACACTGTTATTCTTCGTTGTCATGATTGTTTTGTATGTTTATTTAGGAACTTAGGCTTTCCTACCAACCGGTGTCATGTGGTAACTCCTGAGAATAACAACACATTAGGATAATTTTTTCAGCCAACTATAGGAGCAGCCCTATTTGCTTAAACCCTGGTTTAACCTGATTATTAACAATTAAATTGTGTTTTCTTCTTACAATTAAAGTGTATTCAAATTTATTGGTCCCTTGCTTCCCAGATTTATCTCAGTATGTGGTGTATTCAAACAGAATTTTGTATTTTTAATTAGGGGATTAGAAAAGTAATTCTGAAGAGCCAAAAAAATGATTAGACATCACTTTGTTTAACCATCTCATATACAGTAAGTGTGTGCATGCACTGTTTTGAGAGTCTTCTATCAGGCAGACCTGTTTTTCAGGCAGTATTTAAAAAAGTGGACATGTGCAGAAACTGTGAGCACAATTAGCGCCAAGTAGATAAATCCAGCTCTAATCCTGTTTACGGTCTGCCTCAGACAGATGTGCCAAGATTGATTTAGACAAGCCCCGGGCTTACAGTAATATTTTTAAAAGTGCCATTCACGGCTCTGTTTTTCTTCAACCTTTGCTAAATATTCTTAGGTATTGTTGGTTTTACGCTTCTTGCTAACCACTTCTCTTAGTTGTCCAGTGTTGCGGGAACGGAGATACCACCAGGGGAAGCTTTAAAAAAACAAATCTCTTTTCCCACAGCCTAGGAGGCTAGACGTCCGAATTCAGGAAGCCAGCTCCAGGGGCATGTTTCTGTCAGTCTTGGCTCTGGAGGAAGGTCCTTGGTCTCTTCCGCTTCTGCTTTCTGGTCCCTTGGAGCTCTCCATGTCTCTTGCCATCTATCTCACCCTCTTGCCTCTGTTCAATTGCTTAATCTCTTTTATATCTCAAAATAGACTGTACACCAATCAAGATGAAATGTACATCAATCCTGCTCCGTTAGCATAACAGCGACCACACGTTCAAAAACAGGATTCTAACCACAGGTTTGGAAGTTAGGATTTACGACACGTATTTTTGGGAGACATAGTTGAGTGTGTAGCATTCTAGCCTCTGCCACCCCCACCCCCCAAATTCATGTACGTGCCACATGCAGATCACACTCAGTTCATCACTTCATCCTCAGAGTCTCAAATCAACGTCAAGTTGCAAATCTCATCTTCTGAATCATCTAAATCAGATGTTGGTGAGATTTTATTCTATAGAGTCCATACTGGGGCAAAAGTCTCTGTGTACCTGTGGAATCCGGATTTCGAGTTTCCTGTTTTGAAGAACAATGGTGGAATAAACACAAGGTGGAACACAAGGGAAAGAAGAATAACCGGCACCAGTCAAATCCCAAGACCAGCCAAACAAATTGCATTACTTTCAAGACTTGAAATCAATCCTCTCTTTTCTGTGACCATCTGACTGAAGGCCTTACACTCTGAGTGCTGGCCACGCCCTCTGGATTCGGGTAGAGGCCTCTGCTTCCCATGCCCTCTCGGATGGCCATTCTGCTCCCTCTGCTTTAGGCAGCTTCATCCTGCTAGTCTGAGTGATGGCCCCACCTCCTGACTCCTACAGTTTCCGTTCTGCTCCTTGGGTGGCATCCCTTAGCTTGAGTGGCAGCCCCATGCCCCAGGTACAACTTCATGACAGCCTTATACTCTATTCAAATTGGAAAAGATCCAATTCTTGAAACAGGAGGCTGTGCCCTCACCATTTGAGATCCAACGGACTCTGGTTGCACCCGTTGAAAAGAAGAAACCTCTTCTCCCCGTTTTCCTTCCAGTAGTTCTGCTGATTTCTGTGCGCTCCAGGGATGGTCCATTTTTGACCTGTTTCCTTCTTGCCTGTAGGAGGCCAAGAGGCAGAACGCATTAGTTTCCCAGAGTTCTCTCTCTGTCTTCTTCAGTCTAAGCAGAAGGGTTTCCTGTTATGGTGCGCATTTCAGACAGGGGTTTAATTTTGTTAATAAAGTATTTGGGTAGCTAAGTCCTTGGTGGAAATTTCAGGACATACGTCCTTTGTTTGTACAACAGAATATTCCAAATCTTTACCCAGTTCATTTGTAAGATAATGTCCTTTCTCTCGCATTGCACTGTGAAGAAACCACCCATGTGGAGTGCATTCTTGCTCATCGGGAACGTATATAGGATTTCTGAAGCCGCCAGTCTGTGCGAACAGAGCGGCTCATCCTCTTTTGGGGTAGCAGCCCAGGGTAGTGGCTTTAAACCGCCAACCTTGCAGCTAGCAGCCCAGACTCTGACCCAGCAATGCCACCAGAGATCGCAACGATAAGTGTCCGGGGAAGTAATGTAGCCTCTTGAAGCGTTTGCTTAGAAATGTCCGCAGGAAGCTTCCCAAGTTCCTTACTGACAAAAGCGACTTTCCACCAAACACGTGGACATAGGAGTACTTCAGACTCATTCTTTGCCAGGCATGAAAAGCATCGCCCTTCCACCAGATTCGCTCAGAGTCCCGTTCTGGTGTGGTGTCTTGTGCATTCTCCAAGGAAGTAGATCTTTTCTCTGCTGTTCTTCTCGCTTTCCTCTGAGCTTGTATCAGAATCTCCCTTTAAGGCCCTCCTTCTGCCACCCATCTTCTTAAGGCAATCAAGGCTTTTAGGACGAGGCGTCTTGATTTTTGTCTAAACTCTACCCATGACTCCATCCCCAAACTTCCCTACTTCAGGTGTTAAGAGTGTCACCACTTCCAGTACCAAGTTCTGTCTTAGTTATCTTAGTGCTGCTAAAATAGCAATACCACAAGTGGAGGCTCTGGAGATGTAGTGGTTACTCCGTGTGCTGCTAACTGCAAGGTCCACAGTTCAAAACCACTAACTGCTCTTCAGGTGAAAGACAGGGCAGAGCTTTCTACTCCCACAAAGAGTTACAGTTTCAGAAACTCACAGGGGCAGTTCTACCCTGTGCTATAGGCTTGCTAGGAGGCCACACTACTCCATGACAATGAATTTGGTTTTGGAGGCTTTAACAAACATATCTATTTTCTTCCAGTTTCAGGAGGCCAGAAGCCTGAATTCAGAGAGCCAGCTCTAGGGGAACGTTTTCTCTCTGTCAGGCCTGGAGGAAGGTCCTGGTCTCTCATGCCTCTATTCTCTGGTTCCTTAAAGATCTTCTTACATCCGGGCATCTATTTTACCCTAGCTTTCCTTGGCTGAATTGTTTAATCTCTTTTATATCTCAAAGAGATGGACTCAAAATTTACTCTACACTAACGTTGCCTAATTAACATAGCAAAAGCAGCATCGTGACCGCAGGCAGAGAGGTTAAGATTTATATCACCTTTTCAGGGGTACAAATTCAATCCATCCCTTCACGATAACCTCCTTTAAGCAGTCATGCTTTGCTCTCATGGTGACAGGGTAACCTGCCAGGAGAGGCTATCTTTATTCCTTGCAATTAAATCGACTTTTCCACCCAAGAAAATACAATAATAGAAAGGGAGTGCTGAATTAAATAAATAGCATGATAGCCAGTAGACATACTTAATCCTTTGCTAGAGCAGATGGTTCCCAGTATCTCTACGTAATGTGAGAGGACAGTTAATGTTCTGAAACATCTAGCTATAACCACTATGATACTAATGAGCCAATAGATTTCAAATCAACCACATGCTACAAAGAGACTTTATATATCATCTATAAGGATCTAATTTTTAAAACCTGAAAAAAGCATCTATATGTGTCCATATTTTATCTAATCTTTCACCAAATATCAAATTAAACATTTCCATTTATGAATAAAACTATATTTAATAGTTTTCATCAATAAAGTTGCATTTTTTATGTTTGGATCAAATTAATATGTTACATAAAATATAAGCCCCAAACACGTTTGTCTGTTTAATGCCTTTGAAAAAAATGTATGTATTAAGTTGTGCATGTAATGGGACTTTTACATAAAGTTATTAAAGTTTTTATTGGTGCCAGAAACCACTTGTACTATCATTAAAGTAGTTGGCGTTTGGGAATCAAAGCAAGTTCCCTTGTGGGTGAACATTTAAACCAAAATACGAAGACTTCTAAGTTTTCTCCAAACACCTTTAAATCTAGAAATCAACTTATTAATGAATCAAAGGCAGAGTTTTTCTGATTCACTCAAGGAAGTAATAGAGTCGGACTCACTTTTAAGGCCATGCTACAAAGGGTGTACACAATTGCTCAACTTGTTCTTTCTTAATATGATGTATCCCTTTGCTTGTCTTTTTTTCTATTGCAATCCTGCTTCTCATAGATATTTGCGCATTCTGAGTGAAGGCGGGAGAGGAGCAATGACCTTCTTAACCGTCCAGCTTCTCCTCTCTGAGGAGCTCTAGGACCTGGATTGGAGGTTGGCTCCAGTGACTTTCTACAACTGGCCAAGGTGGCCCCTTCCTACCCAGCAGGCCAAGACCTTGCTGTACTACAAAGGCAGCTGGTCCCCTGCTCATATCTTGAGAACTGCAGACATAAAAGCAAAGACATAGCACAGCAAGACCTAATCTGATGGTGGATTAAATGATATTTAGATGACACCAATCTTTTATGTCAAACCACGTTGAATTACAATTCAAAGAATTAGACCAAATTTTATTTCTGAAGACAATAGTCAGAATGAGGTAAACCTTTTCCTTAAAACTTTTTTACATCTTCAAACCTTTTAGGAAACACATTAAAAATCGTGTGTAAGTGGAGAGAACTGGACAGATATACTCATGCAATGAGAATGGTTAATACTGTCAATATTGCCTAAATGAGCAATAGATCACACATTACGTCAGAATTAATGTAGACAAACCCAATATGTTGGAAATTACATAACATCCTGTCTTCAATAGGCACATACATGGCAGTGATGGCAATAGGCTGCCCCGTGTTGAGCATGTTCACAGTTAAGGTTCTACAGTTCAATAGTGGAATGGTATTTTACAAGATCAATGCTCTATTAATGAATGTTTAGCGTATTCACAAGTTCTTACTCAAATTATGTTTGGATAAGCATACTTTTATCTAGAGTGTGCATATTACTTAATTTCATAGGAAAATTTCCTGGAAGTAAACTCTTGATTCAAAATAGGTATGTTTTAAAGTTGGCCCTTCCCCCACCCATTTCTTCATTTTAGAAATTATAAAGTATAATGCTGACTATAGAAAGGTAAAATATGGAGGTTTATAAGAAAAAATAATCTCATTTCCCTACCTCATGTATGATTTTTAAGAATAATTATTACGTTTTCTATGTGCTTCCCAGTGAGTTTTTCTTCCTTTTTTAATGAAAGTGTAATCAACCCCTTCACTTAGCTTATTATGCAGTTTGCTTTTATTCACCTTCTTCTTGCCTCAGCATCTGGAACTCTGTCCAGATCAGAGAGCGAGATCTGATTTCCTCACTGGAGGGCTGTAAAAGAAAACTATAATTTATTTAGCTGTGCCCCCATTGAAAAGGATGAATAGTGTGTCACATGCTTTGCTGGTGTAAATACTGCTGCAATTAACATTTAGAAATCTTTTGATACATATTTTCAACTCCAGTTCTCCAGCAGTTACATTTTTGCATTCCCACCAGCACTGCAACTGCTTCCCCCAACCCTCGCCAACACTGGGAACTAGTTTTGATCTGGTGCCAATCTAAAAGGCAAAAAAATGGTATCTTGTTGCTTTAATTTGCATTTCTTTGATTACTAATTAGGTTGAACTTTTTCATATGTTCATTGGTCAATTTGCATTCCTTCTTTTGTGAAATGCTTGCTTGTGTCTTTTATGTACTTTTCCATTAGAGTGCTTCTTTTCTTAATTAAAGAGATTCTAGCTGTCACATATTGTAAATATTTTGGTCTATTTGGCCTTTGCTTGTGACTTCTATTTATGAGTCTTGAGGACTTTAAAGGCATAAAATACATTTTTATGTTAAATATTGCAATTCATATTTGTCTGCTTTCATTGTCAGGGCTAGGAAAAGTTTTTCCGCTGTATGGTGATATAACTTTTTTTAATCTAAAAATATTCTGGAGTAGATGATTGAGGTGGGGCTTGGTTCTGTTTCCCATTCTTTTCCTGCATTCCCTGAAATATCAGCCAATTATCGATCACTGTTTGTGGATTATTTCTCAGTAAGTTCAGGTGTTGCCATAATTACCTTAGTGAATTTTAAACTGTATTTTAAGTTACTGTTTAGCTCGTTCATTTTCCCTTTTCTAGATGTGTTCATTATTATAGTTTCAAAAGACATTAGGTCTTTTTAAAAAAAACTACTTTTAATGGGGGCTCTTACATCTCTTATCACAATCCATACATTCATCCAGTGTGTCAAGCACATTTGCACAGATGTTGCCATCATCATTTTCAAAGCCTTCTCACTTGAGCCCGATACCAGATTTATTACCTCTTAAGGGCATGTACTTTCCTTCATTGATGTACTTGTTTTTAGTTGAGGTCGTATATTTACTATTTCCAGCTCATTGGAAAATCATCTGATCAGACTTCTTGTTCCTTCAGGGACAACCCTTAGTCCCCACTGAGATTCTGAGTGGAGTTGCATTATGGAAGTAGTTTGGGATGCTGCGACTACTGACATCGATACCGTGTAATCTTAGTAAGTCTCCAGCTACTGGATGCTGGATCTCCACCCAGACGGGTCCAGCATCATGTTGACTATGTTTATGCCCACATACTAAATTGTCATGGGATCTCTTTATCTTCATGATGCTTTCTTCTTGGGTGTTGGCACCTTTCTGACGTCAGCTCTACTGCATGGTGACCAGGGAGTGTCCAGGTAGAACTGTGCCCCAGAGACGTTTCATGGGTTGCTCATTCAGAAGGCATTTCATTTCTTCTGAACCCTAAGTGACTGAACTCAAACCACCAGCCTGTTGCTAGCATTAAAGGCATGAAGTAGTTGGTTTACAAACTCTCATAGGTGGGGGGAAAATTCACAGTAATATGTTAGTCTGGGTACTTTAGAGAAACAAATCCACAGAAACTCATGTACAAGAGAGAGTATTATATGCAGGTTAAGTGCACATCAAGAAAACATCCTAACTCAGTGCCGACCAAGCCCACAAGTCCAACATTAACCCATTAACCCATATGTCCAACACCAATCCACAAGGTCCTCCTCCATCTCGCAAAGCAGACTCAATGATGCCTACTGCAGGAAGAAAGCTGAGTCAGTGAAAGTGTAAGCATCTCAGCACTGGCAGGGGTCTCCACACAGCTTCTCCAGTACCCAGGGCTGCATCAGGGTAGGTCCATGAGCTTTATCCTTGGGGATGTCTTGCAGGAAGTGAGCCTTGCCAGCTGAAGCCAGGAACTGGCTAAGGCAGCCGCACCCTGGTGCGACCATCACAAAGCAAGAGACCAGAGATCTCCAAAGGGAAGGCTCACTGAGCCATTTATCCCTCTGCCCTTCAATTAACCCCACATGTGTTTATTGGCCAGGTTGGCACAATAAACTAAGTACCTCAACCCTCTCACCGAACCGTCGGAACCACCCTGGCAGGTGCTCTCACGAGTGCTAAGGATTTTAAGTTGATTGCTTTGGATTTTGCAAATCTGTATCACCTATAAATGGTAAACATTTCATTCGCTCTCTTCCCTCCTGCTACCAATGAAGGTATTTTATCCCATTTCTTTACATTCTCCTGTTACATAGCCATGGGTGGAAGATGAGGCTTTCTGCTCCCATTGCATTACAGTCTCAGAGCCTCCCAGGGGCAGTTCTGCCCTCTCCTATAGCATGCCTGTGAGTTGGAATCTACTTCACGCAGTGGGCGAGTGAGTAACGTGACATACTTTACTGAGAATAGTAAGGATGATGGTAAGTATTATTACGCTGCGTCAGGAAATTCCTCCAGTTTTCATGACTACATTTGATACTGGTGTCCAAAAAGCCCACTGACATTGGGTTGATTCTAACTCCCTGAGACCCTACATACAGTTTCCTATGGTAAATCTGTTCAGGAACAAATAGCCTCATATTTCTCACAAAGAGCAGGTGGTGGGTTTGAACTACCACCCTTGTATTTAGCAGACCAACACATAATGCACAGCACCACTGGGGATTCTTTGTTGCTGGATTAGTATCATTTAAGTTCCAAAATTTTGAGAGGCTTTAAATTGGGATAATTATTAAACTATTACCAAAGTAAAGGACATACATCATAAAAGAAAGAAAATCAGATTATATCACAGAAGTTCAAATGAAAAGTGAAAAGAGAAGTCTATTTCACTCTTTGAGTATTTTTTCCCCTGCATAGATCTTCTTTCATCTATAATCTCTCTCTTTTGGAGTTTCCATTTGTTTTATGTTCCGCTACATTAAAAAAAACAACCCAACAAAACATTATATGTGACAAAATGTCATAATCAATATCATTTTATTGTTGATGAAATTAATTACAAGATACCCAATAAGGGACTAATTTCAAGAATATTTGAAGGACTTCTATAAACTAATAAGAAATAATAGAAAGAAGGAAAATCATTCTTAGAGGCAAATCTCTTAAGAATGCAAATGAAAGTTAAATAAACGAAAAGATGTTCATGTTAACAAATTGCTTGATTGATGGAAGGTAGCTATTCACAAACATAACCCAGGACACAATATCCTTTGAGGCAGGTGAAGTGCTACAACTTACCTGCATGCAGACACTGAGCGGCGCCTTTGGTGTGGGAGGCAACTCTCTTTAAACCTCATAGAGCACCATTTACCATCAGCCCCTTACATACCACGGGACAACAATTTGTCAGGACTTTTATATTTTGTATGTTGTGTGTTTTCTTCCATTAAGAATATTTTTTATTGTTAAAACACAACATAAAAAATACAAAAACCTTTGACAATGGATAATTCAGGACCATAGATTGTAGTCGTCATGTTCTATAGCCATTATCCCTGTCCATCTGTGAATTATTCCACCAACATGAATTGCTTCCATCTTGAGAGTCGGGGGAAGTGTAAGGTCTCCTCACCGCCATGGAATCAATGCTGACTCATAGCGGCCCCCTGTGGGTTTCTGAGACTATAATTGTTTATGGGAGAAGAAGCCCAGTCTTTTTCCCTCGGAGCTGCTGGTGGTTTTGAACGACCAACCATGTGGCTCAGAGCCCAATGCAACCACTACATCATCAGGACTCCCTGGCCCCTCCCAAATATCCTAAAGGTACATGCCTACCTCATCAACAGTGAGAAATATCTGGTAATCAGCTAACCGGGTACAAATATATTTCTGAAGATCTTTTGTAACTGTGTTTGTTTTACTTGAATGTACAGGATGCTGGTCAGCCTCTAGTTTCAGTACAACCTTCCCCAAAAGAATGAGGACTGCCTGAGGAACTCAAATACACTCCGAGCAATATGTTAGGCTTCTCAAATAGCGTTACTTTCGAATATGGATGAAAGTTGGGGGCCAAATTGGAAGATCTCTCACTGTGACAATTTTGTGTGTAAAAATGATATTCCATTGAGATGCTAATTATGTAAATGGACATAGCTCCATGATGTTAGAAAAAAAATAGATGCTCAGATTGCACAAACTGCATTTTCAAACTGTGGCTCCCTTTCAGTGTTCAGTGAGATCAAAACTGCCTTCATAATATTACTAGGAGGTTGTTCTGTTTCGTTCTCATTGTTTTCTGAGAATGCAGTGGTGTTTCCACAAACAATGTGGTTTGTCATGACATCACAACCCTGAGAGCTACTGAAAATACATACTTCGTATTCTTGTGCCTCAAAGATGTCTCTGCTTTAATTTCTAATACAACAAATGTTGGTAGACATAATCCACACAAACAAAAGTGTTTGAGCAGAGGCCATCTTACTAAGGTAAGCTAACGGAGTCATGCTCACAGAAACGGCGCAGAGTGAGTACTTCAGTGCATCAAAGCAGGAGGAGTATTTTGGTTTGTAAATGATACAGTAGTTTCGGTCAATTTGCCTAAGTGGTGGTATATTAATAGTAATGACTTCTTTAAGCCACAAGAAAAATATTCAGTACACAAAGAAAGAAAAGTTTGTTGACTTGATCCTCTGGTGATACTGATTCGTAGATCCCAGAAGTGAGCTTACAGAAAGAGAACACACTGGAAAGAGGACTTTGGGTTCACCTTGGCCTACCACCAAAAGCATCGAGAACATTCCTCAATAGAATTTATGAGCAATCAGGGTACAGAGGTGATACTTTACCAAATGGTTTGGAGAGGCTACGCGACTCCCTGAGGTGGCAGAGAGGAGCTTCCAAAGCCCACTGGAAGTTGAAGCTGTCGTTGTACATGTTCAAAAGCTAAGGATGGTGCGGATACGTCTCTGCTCTCAGAGTTATTTGACCAGTATATCATGGGTGTCATTTCTATATATTTCTATGAGCAAATATTATTCTTAGATGTGTCATATTTTTCTGCTTCTTTGTTTGTCTGATGAATTTTGATTGGATGAGAAGTCTCATGAATTTTTGTTAGTTTGCTGGATATTTTTGTACTTCTATAAATATTCTTGAGCTTTGTTCTGTGATTCAGCTACGTTACTTGGAAACAGTTTCATCCTTAGGAGACGTCCTTCAAGAGTCGCTAGGGGGGACCCGGGCAGCATTTAGTCCGCTCACTACTGAAACAGTGCCCTGCTGAGTACTCGTGCTAATGGTCCATGCATTTAGTGGGAACACAGGAGGCTATTTTTGGCTATGTGTAACCTCTGAGTATTTTCCCCCCAATCCTTTTAAGCAGTTCTTTCCCAAACAAAGCAGCCTTTTTTCAGGCCCCCAGTCTTTTCTGTGTACAGCCCCCCATCTTCCATAATTTGCTCTGTGAACTAGGCATCCTGTCTTTCCCAGCCTCTCAACTCCTCGATTCAAGGAGACCACAGCTGCAGCCAGGAGTTTGCTCCGTGCATTGTGGCTTGCAGTCCATCTCCAGCAGTTGGCTGGAACCATCGTAGGGCTGTTCTCCCTCAGGTGACAATGCTCTTTTGCTTGTTGTTTTTAGTTGCCATAGGTTAAATCACTCAACTCATAGTTAAAAAGTTGGCAGTTCAAAGCTACCCTTGAGGATCTTAGAAAATAGGCTTGGTGATGGGCTTCCAAAGGCCTGGAAAACCTGGACTTTGAACTGGTTGCTACCTGCTTACTCCTGGCCAGTGCAGTGAAGTAGTAATAGGCCTGACAACTGGAAAATTGAGGGTTGGCTGTCATCCTGGAATAATGGGGGACTTTTATAGTCCTGTCTGGAACTTGATGCAGGTGAATGGATTTTTGCTAGGATTTGGGAATTTAGAAGGTAAAGAAGCTTTGCCCATATTAGATAGAGCAGAGGTTTTGGGAGTCCTTTTTTAAAGTATAAGGTATGTCTCCTTTCAGGGTCATTTGAAATGGTTCCTACCAACAGCAATTCTTTATTTGATCTGTGGGTAAGGTTAACCAATAAAATCTCACTGTTACTAAGAAGAAAAGACATACCAGGGTAGGATTCTGGTAGAGTATTCTTTCTAGGAGAGCAGGAATTAATGTTTTCTGCTCACAATAACTTCATTTTACCTGGAATACACAATTCCTTTCCTTGATTGGCTCTCTTCAATTCACTTCTTTCGTGAACTTCTCAAATGCGTCTGCTCCTCTAGTCAGTCCTATTACTGACAAGGTAGCCTCCTGCAGGATTTTGTTTGGAGTGAAATGCTGCTTTGCTGATGTTCTTGACATTTTTCATGCATTGAGGATCCACAGGTTCTGAATGTTCCCAGACTTGCATAGCAGGTGTTTGTTCTCAATTATTCTATCTATTCCTAGACCTTAGAGAGATAGATCCAATTTTAATTTTCTCAGTTACCCATCTCAGCCAGAGACTGACTTAGGAGCAATTAGTACAACTGCCATTGATAGAAGACTTGGGGGGGGGTCACTATTGTCCTTGCACACTGGTTGTGACTGGACTTTTAATTTCTCTTTAGGTGATCCCAAGATTGACTTGCTCCAGAAAGAAGAGTTTATTGAACTGAAAGACATCTTCTCCGTGAAACTGAAGCGACGCTGCTCTTCCCAACAGCAACTTGGTACTTTATTAGGAATCACACTCTTCGTGTGTTTGAAAAAGGAACAAAATAAATTGAAGGATTCTACAATTGATCTTATTAATTTAAGTGAAGACCACTGTGACTTATGGTTTAGTCAGTTCAAAAAAATTTTGGCAGGTAAGTTATCAATTGTGGGAATTAATAGTGAGGATACTGTTCTTGATGTGAATTAGTATTCTAAACATGATATCGTAGTTACAAGTACCAACAACTCTTGAATGACTATGAATCTTAATTTGAGAAATTTTTGTTTGCTTTATAAGCCTAATTAAATTTCTATTCATCTCTCTCTTGAGCTTATATTACATTTTATGTTTCTTCCACCCATACATTGATAAGTGTGTATGTGAACTGGATAATGTGATCATAACCATTTTCTGAAGATAATCTTCAAGGGACCATGATTTATACTTTGCCAATTGAGAGCTTTCTTCTTCATACTGAGTTTTCCTAAAGGTTACTATCCAATGGAACGAGAACAGATTTACTAGAATGTATCTGCTAATGAATTCAGTGCGTCTGTGCTCTCTAGGTGGTATTTGTG
The DNA here is from genome assembly GCF_050624435.1 of Tenrec ecaudatus. NCBI lineage: Eukaryota > Metazoa > Chordata > Mammalia > Afrosoricida > Tenrecidae > Tenrec > Tenrec ecaudatus. Next base: position 56,806,747 of record NC_134542.1, read on the forward strand.
TTTGTGTTTACATACTAAACAAAATTCATAGATATAAATACAATGCGATTGGATTCCTAGAAGTTATCTAGTTAAAGTAAAGTTCAACTGATTTTTAGGATTGGTTTTTATTCTCAAAGATCTGCCAATCATCTTGCTTCCTTTTAACCCTATTTCTTCCTGATTGCCAGATCAGGATAGAGGAAGTTCATGCATTCAGGCTAAAAGCCTACCACCAGACAAAGAGCAGGCATATCACCATCTTAGGAAATTTCAGGTCCAGCACCATTGATTAAGAAAACTATTGAGGATCCAGGCAGTTCAGAAACCCTTAGGCGATAAGAAGGTGCCCATGGATGATAAGCAGAAGTGCCAGGTGTTCAACCTGGGAGACTCTAGCAAAGTGGACCATGCTTCCTTGTTAGGGTCTACAGTAGAGCCCAGACCTTGACGCTAAGCCCCTCAAGAAGGAGCGTTGAGATGCGATGCAGTCCAGTTCCGAATCAAGTTTTCCCATAGAAGTAACTGACAATGGATTCATCCGTTCCCGACCACCCAGTTTTTACCTTAACCTTGCCTTATTATATAAACATTACACAGAAACTTCAAAGTAAATAGGTTCAGAGTTAAATAATATAATTTAAATAAGAAACACAATATTTAAAAAGTTTTTAACAACTACACTATGGCCCATACCTTGAGACTGATGGGGATCTGGATCTGTGGACACGGATGTAGAGAGGAGGGCTGGAGAGAAGGTCATTGTGTGGAAGGGGAATCCCCTTCCATGAAATCAACTGGTAGCTGCTTTTCTGGACTTTTCCCCCTTCTTTGCCTTTTTTCACTAGGACCTGGCTGGCTTTCTCTAAAAATAAATAAATAAATAAATAAATAAATAAATAAATAAATAAATAAATAGATAAATAAATAAATAAATAAACAGATAGATAGATAGACAGACAGACAGATAGATCTGTCTAATGTGGTCTGCTGTTGGCGTTTCTTTAATGTTTTCTTAAAGGGTTTGCTAAATTATCATTAACAATATCGATAACACGGTTAACCAGTTCCTTATCATGATGATTCTTTCCAAAAAGTGTTTCTTTGAACCGAAGTTTTTAAATCTAAAAATAGTACAAAAGCTACAAAAACTAAGAAAATTATAGCAAACCGCTTTGAACACAGCTGCAAAAGGCTTAACGCGTACTAACAACGCCAACTAAAACTGAATGACCGAAACACGAACTGCTTTTGTTTACAAAATTACGTGTGTCAGGCGTCAGCTTCAGATGTTTTGTTCGAGCGCAGATGCAAAATTTTCTTAACACTGCGCATTGAAACCCAATTATGTCAAGTACTGATTTGGTCGAGTACTGGGGTATGACTTTCTAGAGAAGCTGAGGCTGTAACAGAGCTGCTAGCCTAGTTCTCTCTGGAAATACAGCATCACATTCAACCAAGGACATTCCAATTGAACAGGAGATCTCTATGCTAACTTCACTTCCCAAGGGAAATAATTTAATAATATCTTCAGTTGAATTCCATTTCCTAGCATGACTGTGTAGTTGTAAGACTTACATGGTTTAGAAAATGAGAAAAATCATCATTTTGTAAGACGAGGCAAAGCTTTTCTTCTCATTGAAGGTCTGGAAAAACCTTCTCCCATGGGATTGCCAAGGGGTACTGAGAGATGGAAGACCCAACTTCCTCAATAATAGCTTACCCATTAGCACAATAGTAAGCAAGCAGAAAACATAACATCACGTTTCAATTTAGTAAAAAGCCATTTTATAGGAGCAGAGAGATTACTCAGAGGAACTTGTAAAAGACATTCCAAATATTTATTCAGCTGAAAGGATGATGTTCAGGTTTGACCTTGGGTTAAAATCAAGGCTCATTAGAGAGAAGACTGAATTGCATCTATTAGGTTATCATTTCCTGTTGATGTGGGGGTTTTGGTGTGTTGTTTGTTTGGTGGTTGTTCCTTATTTTCAAAATTTTTCCAAAAAGCACTTCCCACCTAAAGAAATTGGGTATCCCACTTGACAAGTATAAGGAATGAGCCATACAAGTGTATATTATACAATGCAAATGATTTACAATTGAATATTAGGATTACTGTTCAAAGTTCAAAGACTTGTTTTGACTGCATTTTGTCCCCAAACCAATAAAAACAATTTGTTACTCAGATTTATTTTGAAATTTGTGTTTATGTAGCAAATGGGATTTTATTTTTCCTGCTAAACTTTTACAGCCTCTCATTGATTCTTTCTGTTAAGAAAACTGTGAAGAAGATATAAAAAGCTTCAGGTTGTTGGTCTTCTCATCGGATTAACCTAACAGATATTATAATTTTTAGTATGCTTTAGATATTAAATATTATGTTCAGACATGCACATTTATATTCTGAACTTTCAGAATAATGAATAAGTTGTGGCCAGAGAGCAGTAAATTATTATCACTACAATGGTAAAAGCACACTGGTGGCATAGTGGTTATGCATTGAGCTGCTAACTGCAAGATCTGCAGTTCAAAACCACCAGCTGCTCTGTGGGAGAAAGAAGAGACTTTCTACTTCCATGAAGAGTTACAGTTTCAGAAACCCACAGGGGAAATCCTCTGTGGTTTCTATGTATCCTACTCAATGGAAGTGTTTAATTTTGTTTGGGTTAGATTTAAACTGAGATAATTCTCAACTATTTAGGATTTGGGGAGGGTATTAAAAATTCTGATTTTTGATTGTTTAAAATTTTCTTATGTTACAAACATGCTTAGTATTGAATCCTTTGACCAGAGGATCTTCCTAAGGAGAGTACTGTCATTATTTATATGTAACATCTACAACCTGTGACATCAAATTTTTTTTGCGGGGGGATCATTTTATTGAGGGCTCTTAAAATTCTTACTACAATCCATACATCAATTGTATCAGGCATATTTGCACATGTGCTGTCAATATTTAGGATTTTAAGCATTATTATCAAAGGAGTGAACTGAAAAAGTAGATTTGCAGGTTAAAAAAATAGTATCTTAGGGTCATTTCTGCTTTTACTTAAAATGAGTCAACTCTTTTAATGTTTCAATTTCCTTAGCATCGCTGTATAGTGCCTTTTTCTCCCTTTCAAATGTTTTAATAATGGAAAAGTCAAAAATCTTCTATGAACCATAAATCAATACAGCTTAATTCCTCAAACAGACATTTTATATACAACATTTTATTAAGTGCTGGGATGAAGAAAGAAAAAGGATTGAATGTACTTCCTACTCAGAATGCTCTCTCTCTGAGAGACAGTCAAGAAAACTCATTGTGTTATAAATGTGTAAAGGGCAACAATATAAGTATTAACTAACCAAGAGGGAAGACAGATAATTATTGATTCAGAAATAAAAATATTTTAGGAATGTAAATATGTAGTCTTTGTGGTAAAATAATTTAATGTGACATTTTCTTATCTTTTATATTTGTTATGCAAAGAAAAATCATCACAATCTTTAAACATAGCTAGCTCTATTAATGTAGCATTTTTATTAAACTAGGGTGTGAGATCCAGTTTTGTATATTTGAGTTTCTTATAAATGCAAGGCCCTCTGGATGCCCCACAATTTTTTCTCCAGAAATGCTAAACTACACACTAATGCATAGACATAGGTTTTCTGGTAGGCACCCGTCAAGGAGGACCAGGCGGGTAGTATCCCCAGGTGATAGGACCACCTGGTTCTGAAGGATATGACAAAAATTGAACCAGTGGAGAATTTTCAGAAGGCAATTGAAGCGAAAAATTAAAAAAAGGTTAAGAAAAGTAATGATTTATTGTGTTAGTCTGGGTTGACTAGAGAAACAAATTCAGGGAGGCTCATATGCATATAAGAAAGAGCTCTATCTCAAAACACAGAGAATCCAGGACAGATAAACCCCACCGGATCAATAATGAAAGTAGTGATACCAGGAGGGGAAGGGAAGGTGGGGATTTCAGAAAGGGGGAACCAATCACAATGATTGATATTAATCCCCTCCCAGGGGGACGACAATAGAAAAATGGATGAAGGGAGAAAACAGTCCGTATAAGACATGGAAAAAAAAACATTATAAATTATGAAGGGTTCATGAGGGAGGGAGGGGGAAGGGGGAAATGAGCTGAGACCAAGGGCACAAGTAGAAAGAAAATGTTTTAAAATGATGATGGCGAATTAAAAAATAAAAGAAAAAGTGATGATGGAACATATGTACAACTGTGCTTGACACAATAGATGTATGTATGCATTGTGATAAAAGTTTTAAGAGCCCCCAATAAAATGATTTCTTGAAAAGAAAGAACTTTATATCAAAGAACAGTTGTAGATTGAGAAAACATCCCAGCCCAGTGAAGATCAAGTCCATAAGTCTATTAGCTCATATGTCTGATACTAGTCCATAAATTCCTCCTTAGACTCATGCAGCAAATGCAATGATGCCTAATGCAAGAAGATCACAGTCCAGTGGGTAGAAGGTCTTGTGGATCCAGTGGCAATGGAAGCATCTCAATGCTGGTGCTGATCTCCATGTGTCTCCTGCAGCTCTTTGAGTGTCTCAACAGCAGGAAAGAGTATGTCCCATCTCCAGGGAGGAAGAAGAATTTCCCAGAATCCTCAGGAGAATGCCATACCCAGACAGAGGCATGATTGGCTATGACCTGATTGACAGGCTAGATTCCACCCCTTCACTCAAGTTGACAGGAGATTATGTAACTGCCACATTTATGATCAAGTAACTTGGAAAATGGTAATATCATAAATTATATAGTGAAAATTGGCTTATTTAAAGTGCATATGTTCTATTCTAGACATGTTTAGAGTATGCCTAGACGTTTAGCACTCTGACATATTTTTGAGAGAAATGCACAAAGAGGTTAAGGAGAGTCGATACAATACTATGTGGGGGGAGCCCATTGCCATGTAATCCAACTAATAGTGACCTTAGAGGAAATGCCCCTTAGGGCTTCCAAAAGCTATAATACTTTTTTTTCAATAGTTTTTATTGATTTTAAACTCGTATTTCATACACTTTTAAAAAGAGTTGTATGTACATGATCATAATCAGTTTAGTGGATCCTCTTCCCTCCTATATTTGTTATTTGTTCTTCAATTACGCTCAAAATCTTCTCCCCCCAAATCCATTCCGATAGCTATTACATCAGTCCTTGTCTGTCTGCATCCACTCTTTTTGTGTTTCATAAACTGGGAAATATAACAGAAACAGTAAAAACAAAAAACAGGAAAAATAGGGGAGAAAGAAAGACACCTGTAATATTAAAATAAGCCAGAGAGACAATTTCTGTCTTGGAATAAGAGGGAAATATGTAAACCTAGAGCAAATTCAAGATGGGTCAGAGGGAGGTTAACTGACCAGGTGTCATATCATATCAAAGTTCCATCCACCACAATCATGTTGACAATAAGTTCAGTCTGATGGTGAAGCTTTTATCCCTTGACTGTGACCAAAGGGAATCTGACAGAGGCTTGATCCAAATAGATACTCTGCAGATGGACTTTGGGATCCCACTTCCCTCCATAATTTTCTATAATTGAGTGTTCACATTTTCAGCTCTGATACCTTTCCCTTCATTATATTTGGATTTTGTTATTTGTCATCTTTGTATCACGCAGGCTGGTGTGCTTCCTTGATGTGGACTTAGTTGGCACCTCACTTAAATGGCTGCTTGTTTGGATACAAGCCTCTAAGACCCCAGATACTATTCCAATTGATAGCCAGGCACCATCTGCTTTCCTCGCCACTCTTTGCTGTAGCACTGTTATCTTAATTATGACTTCATGAAGGTGAGTATTGATCTGGGCCGTGTTATAAGAACTAACTGCCCTTGGGTTAAGGGTAGAGTTAAGTAGGAATGAGACTCCATGTGTATGTCTTTGGGTTATGTACAACTCTGGGTGACTTTAGTGGTCTTCTTATCAACAACAAAACAACAAAACATTTTCAGTCATCCCACTGGAGTATAAGACGATTCTATTAATAACAATAATTTATCCAATGGCATAGAATGTAAGGTCCTGTTGAGAAAAGGAGCCTACTCAACTGTAGTCTGACTGTGACCCGCGATCCACAAGTTGTTGCTTTGTACAGAGTCAAGTCTTAGATGATTGATCTCTGTTTATATTGACCTGGAGGGTTGGTGCTTGGGGAAAATATCCTGCTGTCACATTTCTTACAAGGGCAGATACTTGCCAATCACATTAAAAGGTGTCGCAGTGATGTAAGGAGGACATTAAGATCATAAATATAGGGTGGTTCTGGGTCCCCTCTCATTGGATGCCTGCTATGTCTGCTAACCAATGTCCAAGGACTGCCAATTCCATTCTTGTGGTTTCCGTATTGAGTCCTTCTGGCATGGCCTTTTGGGGATGGAGGCTGTACTTTTTATGAAAGCAGATTACCATGTCTTTTCCCGCAGAGAAGCTTGGAGGCTCCGGCCCAGGCCTTTCCACTTGTAGTTGAGTGTTCTGACCGCTGCACCATGAGGCTTCTTCACTTGATGGGAGAAGATGAAACCTTGCTAATAGTATGATGTTAAAGAATGCAGAACTAAATGCAGGATCTTGAGAGAATGCGCATGTAGTTAATTCAGATGGGAAAAAAAAAGAAGAAAGAACATGGAAGAAATGGTTAAAGGGCTTTCTAGAGCATAAACTCACTCCACTGCCCTGAGTTGATTTTGACTCCTGGGGGCCGGCAGGACAGGGTCTGACTGCCTGTGTGGGTTTCTGAGGTGAAATCTCTGCCAGAGTAGACGGCCTCATCTTTCTCCCAGTACGTGGCTGGTGGGTTAGAACCGCATGCCCTGTGGTTAGCAGTGCAGTGCATAGGCAAAAGACTATTAAAAACATGAAGTAACTTAGAGAATGATTCTATAAACATCAATGTATTAATTATATAGTGAAATTAGGCTTTATGAAGTAAAGATATTCTATTTTAGGGCTATTTTACCCAGTTTTGATTTATTACATTTTATTCATATAATGTGGCCTATTTTTATCTTCTTTTTCAATGGCCTCAGTCATTTTTCAGCTATGATAAAGAAAGAAAATAGAAAAATTACTTAAATTATTTTTCCTAGTTTTCCCCTGGATATCAAATCTGTTCTGGGTTATCAAATAATAGGGTTCCTATTAAGAAAAGCATCCTCCTTGGCAGTAAGAGATCAAGGATTGTTAAAACATTAATTTTATGTAGCATTTATTCTACCTGTATAAGAAAATCATGATAAAATACGCTTTTTTTTTATGTTGTCCAAACTATATTGTCAGTTTCTTTGCTGTGAATCAGGCAGAATTTTTCCTAACAAGAGAACAGAATGATGTGAAGATTGTATTGGAGATGCTGCCAAATGATGTACTCGCAAAGAAAAACAAACTGGAAATCAACATTGTAATGATCATTTTAAAATAAACAGTTGCGATGTGTCGGAAGGATGAAAACTTCAGACATTTGGTTTTGTACTATTTTAGCTGACAACTCTGAGTTGGCCAACTTAGGGATAAGGTAGTTTCTTCAGGCAAGTCATGTCTGGAACACGGATAGTTTATCTTCTGAAATATCAATAAAGCTGGCTTCAGTCTGCAAGGTCAGCAGTTCAAAACCACCAGTCACTTCAGAAAAGAGTTTGGCTCAGCAATTCATAGGGACAGTTCTATCCTGTCCCACCAGGTCTCTGTGAGTCAGCATCTGTGTTATGGCAGCGAATTTTGATTTTTAAGAGAAGTGGAGATGAATAAAGTGTGTGGTTTTTGAATATTTTTACTGTAAAACATATAATTCCCATGACCTCACTGACGCTAAAATATTAAAGTCCAGTGGCCTGTGGGGTACTCCGCTCAGCAAAGACCAAGTGCTGTTGGGTTTCTATAGTGGTTTCAAACTGGACCCCATGCCATCCCCTAGACATGCCTCACTCGGGGGCTCTGCACCCACCACTCACTCTTGTGCTAATGCAGTGCCTCCTTTCGATATTTCATTTTAGTGGTTCTGAGTAAGATTTCATTTCAACAAAGTTTCCAAACGGAAAACATTAAAAACCCCTGGTTTCATCCATCACATTAGCCCTCCTTCCTTACCTCCAGGCACTCAGAGATTTCATGGCTACTTGTGTTAGTCTGGGTTGACTAGAGAAAAGTAATACATAGACACTCATATATGTGTAAGAGAAAACTTTATAGCAAAGAGCAATTTACATTAAGAAAACATCCCAGCCCAGGCCAGATCGAGTCCCTAAGTCCAATATTACCCCATATGTCAATACTAGCCCTAAATTCCTCTTTAGACACATGTAGCCATGCAATGACGCCAAATGTAGGAAGATACAGGTCAGTGGGTGGAAAGTCTTGTGGATCCAGTGGGTGCTGGAAGCATCTTAGGCCCTGGCATGAGTCTCCATGTGGCTACTCCAGTTCCTGGGTTCTGGCTATATCAATGGAGCTCCATGTGGCTTGTCAGCAGGAAGACGAAGCAGTGAGAGAATGTCTGCTCTCCAGTGAGCTATTGATCTCCTTCATGTCTTCCATTGAGGGATTCAGGCTGTGACCTGATTGATAGGCTAGACTCCAGCCCTTCGCAAGTTGAAAGGTTATGTAACCACCACACTACTCATAGACACACTCGCAATGGCAACTGTGCATTTTGAACTGTCAGAGACTGTTCATCTTGCGTTTGTTAGCTCCCTCAAAAAATGCTCTTCTTCATTGGCTTACCCTGTCCCTCCCGGTGCTCTCTACTTTCATGCTAGGTGCTATAGTTCATTGCCATGGCCACACAGAACTCAGAAAATGCTCCCTGGCAGTAGGGTTTGTTATGGAAGTTAACAGGTTCCCATTTGGGTGAGAAATGCTCAGGATACTAAAAAAGTTCGGTCAGGACGTGTTATCCAGCTCCCTTGGGGTTTCTACTAAATGTCCAAATGGCCTATCGTTCAGCTGTGACCATCATCCGGAAGGCACTCAGCTCCAGCACCCTGGGAGCAAACCCAGTTTCTCCAATTGAGTGACTAGAGGTCCCCTATTCATCATGCCAGTCTCCTACACCAAAGCACTTAGCTTTGCTTGTTTAGTGGGCTAGGAAGTCACTGCTCTGTCTCATGGTCTAGCTCCTGGTTAGCTGCTACGGTTCGTCTGTCACACCACTGGTAACAAAACTGTCTTCCTGGATCAAGGAAGCTCAATGCACAGGGATCTGGGGACATCGAGCATACACTCCACTCTTGCTGGTAGTAAGATGCACACTCATGCCTCTGAGATGGCACACAGCAGCATGGTGATCACTCACAGTTGAATCATCGAACACAATCAGTGTATTTTCCCACATTCTTACCCAGGCCCAAAAGGAAAAAGATGTTTTGATGGGAATTACAGAGATGATGGTTAAGAATGCCATACTAAAAGATTGACTGCAATTAATTTCAATAAGTTACTTATTAAATATATAATTAGTTTGATAGCTTTGTGAGATATTTCTTACAACCTATTTACAAACAAAAAACATTTGACCAAACCAAGGATCAAAATTGAGTTGAAAATCACGTTTGCTTCAAAATGAGTCTTCTCTCTCTCTCTCTTGAATGTCCCACTAATTTCTTTGAGCATGAGATTCAGAGGAAAAGGTGAATTTAAGTTAAATTTATATTCTTCAGAAGAAGACCTAGTAAACCTTACTGAACTTTTGAAGGACTATCAATATATTAAAAAAAGATCCTTTTAAACCAAATTTTCAACTTCATCAATGTTGTCACCAAGAATATACATACAAGAAACACAGCTGTTAAACTAAATTTGCTTAATAAACCAATAGGAAAAATACTAGTTAATCTTGAGGCTAGCAGCTACTAGTTCTATATAGTGAGCCATTTCCCTGTTAGCAATTAGCAGTGTGAACAATTCAGCATGGGCAAGGCTCTCCAGACACACAAATGACAGCATTGAAGTCTACGACTTCTCATAGCAGAACGAGCAGAGACAGTGAAACAAGTGGATCCAAAATGATCAAACACAAAGGGAAATTAAAAACATGAAAGAATAGGATGCGATCAAAAAGGATAGCGGTTTTCTATGATGTGTGTGTGTGTGTGTGTGTGTGCGCGCGCGCGCGCGCGTGCACAAAATTCATTTTTAAAAAAAAAGGTATCCTTCTCAGGACTTGAAGTTCCTGAGTCTGAAATGCAGAGGTTTTGATTTAATAGGCCTGGATTGGTGTTCGTCAGAAGCTTTCTCAGTGATTCTAATGTGTTTCCATGCCAAAACCCACAGTGACCAAGAGTTGAACAACACAATTTTAATCTAAGGAGCATGCATAGAAGCTGTCCCTTGACACGTCCCATGAGGACCTTTGCAGGGATTAGTTTTTGGTGGAAGAACATTCCATATTGTGCTGGCGTGTGGTTAAATATTCTTCTAGGTTCACTCGTGCCTAGTTCCGAGATTAGTGCTGATTTACCACCAGGGTCCCTATGGGAGTGATTCAGGAGACCCTGGTCATGGCTAACAGACACAAGAACTAACTTCTTCCTATATATTTCTTTTACCAGCATCAGCTTGAATTCACGGCCATTACCCTGTCAGCTGAAGGCAAACCAGAATGGCTCTTCAGATATTAGTGACACAGGGCGGTCTTCCCAAGAGTTCCTATCTGGCCCTGTACCATTTTTATCCTAAGGGAGGACATTTTTTGCATGTAATTGATTATAATTATATTTTAAAACAATTCATTGATGTCATCAGTAGAAAAGTATATTCCTGTTTCCATCACTGACTGTGTCTTGAGAATAAGAGTTAACAGTTGTATTTATTTATTCTCACGTTAGTTCTGAGATATTGCCAGCCTTATTGCAGTGAAGCAGGCCTGTTGACAGGTCTGTGGAGGAAGTGAACTTCACCTCCAGCAAAAACAATTTGGATCTGCTTTGGCAGAACTTCTATAATTATGTTCAGAAGGCTAAATGGGAATTTCTGTAGCTATACCCCACAGAATGTTAAATTAAGTTTCATACTATTATATAAATTAGTTACCCTATCTCTCCTTATTGATAATTGGATAGGTCATTGTTTAAAAATCTGAAATCATAGTTATAATAACTGACATGTATTAAGCAGTTACAATGTGCTAGAGATCTTTCAAAGCATTTTATATGCATTATTACATTATATTCTCATAGTAATAACATCAGAACTACAAATACGGGCTCATGTAAAAAGGAGGGGGGATATAGTTTATTTGGTAATTTTTTTCTTGAACAATTACAATAATACATTACAGCATACAGGGCAATTAATCTCATATTTTAAATTGTTATTAGGATAATTTCAGTTATCATCATCATTCCGCATTCCATATTTAAGGAAACTAGAGCTTAAAATAGTTTTTTTAATTGTTATTTTGAGGTTAAGCAGCTAATAATGCGGTGGAGAGACTGTGAGCAAATCCACTTCTGTCCTTATTGGAAGCACAAACCATTGACCAGTGTGCTATTGTCTACCAGGTCAGTGGTCTGCTCTGAAGGACGTCCTAAATATATTACATGACTGTATATTTTAGATTCTAGACCAAAGAAAGCACTTGAAAGACGTTTCTTGATAGGCTGTAGCGCCATTATCTTATTTGAAAGTTATGCTTCTTTATTGTTCTTTCCCCCACATTCGGGCCCTAAAGTTGTATTTCTTTATTGTTCTGGCTCTGTACTAGAGTCGACTCTTGGCGCAGGCAGTATTCAGGATGAGTAGTAACATTTAAGTGCATAACCCAATACTTAAAAACTCCTCATCGTGACAGCCACCACTATACACCAAGATTCATTAAGTGTCTTGGGATGGGTTGGGCATAAACTATGAAAAAGATGACAGACATTTATTTTTTGTCTAAATGAGTTTTGCAGCCATGTATACAAATCAATTTGTACCAAGTTACTAGGCCTGTTGTGTGTATAGCAATTCTAAGCAGTCACCGGAGAAAGACAACTTCCTTGGTAAAGTAGAGGGTCATCAAAATCGACACAGTGGCTGTAATCGTGGGGTCAAACAGCCATGGCTGGTGAGGGTCACAGGAAGGTTTCATTCGGTTGTGTTTTGGGTTGCTATGAATCAACAGCAACAAAACAAAATGCAAGTGCTGTAAATTATGGAAGATTAAAAGTTGGTTTGGTGCTTGCATAAATGTATAATGGATTGTTATTAAAAACTTTTTTCTACTGGAAAGAAATGAAGTAAGAAGTAATAAAGCAGTGTTCTCACAGTATGAATAAGTAGGAAATGCATAATATTTCCTATTAAGTGACAAATTATTATTAAGCCCCCTGGCATTCACTAAACTAGCACTAATGGGAAGGAAATTGTGTGATATTTATGTAGATATTATATGTAACTCCAGGAATTTTATTATATTCTTGTATGAACATAGTTGAGGCAGGTACTTGTATATTTATAATGACTGAATGCTGAAGCATTATAATAAACATTTGTTAGAAGAATAAAAATTGTCACCATCAAAAATATTTTTTGATTTTTTTTTAATCTCTGGAAAAATACTTAAAGTGGAAAATGATGTCTTTTGAAAAAGTGCATTTTCTGGTTTTACTAACTACCTATATTAGTTCTTTTTTCAACAAATGTAGAAGAGATGGGTCAAAATGAGGCAAACTTGTGGGGCTGGGGCTCCTGCTTCCCCCTCAGGCATATAAAGCCAGGCCATGTTCTCTGGTGCCTCAGTGCCTTTCCACATGCTATTTCTGTTGTCTTACTTTTGTTTGCTCTCCGAAGTCTAGTTGGCGGTTCAGGTCCTGATACACCAGCAAAACCCTCAGGAACTGACTGAACCACAAAACAGAATCCTCTTGTAAGTTTTCATAGCGTTTTCTCTGCCTTTGATAGAACACATCACTTACATTCTGTTGGATTAAATAGGCAATGCCTATTTTGAGCACAGATTGTTAAGCACTTGGAATAGGGCTTCACATTTAATAAGGGCTCCATAAATGTTAATAGTTACTATCATTTTCTCTAACACTGATGCAGTGCCTACCTCATTAAATGTTGATGAACTGAATATATGGCTTGCCTCTCAAGTGGTAGGTCTTCTCTTTGCTACTTTTAACAAATACCAATACATTTAATCTTATCTTCACCTGAGGGTCACGGCCCCGATTTCTTTTTGTCTTTTTTTGTGATTCCCCCTGATGGGTAAGGAAATGCAACTTTGAAAGACTGATTAATTTGTCTTGGATCACGTGGTTAAGAAGTGGTAGAACAAGATTCAAAGGCACATTCTTTAAACTCATACCATTATCCCATGCCTTTATGCTGCACCTAATAGATTAAAAGCCTTTAACTTTGTTTTTAAAGTACACTAGGTGCTGTGGTGGGCTACCCATTGGGCTGTTAACCTCAAGGTCATGTGCAGGAGGAAGATGGGGCCTTCTACTCTGGTAAAGAGACACAGTCTTGGAAACCTCCAAGGATAGTTCTGCCCCGTCCTACATTGTCCGATATAAGCTTTGTGTCCCTCACTTTGGAGCCACTTGCCTGCTGTACCAGTGCCATGAGCAACCAGCTCTCAGATGTGAGCTCAGTGTTAGAACACTTGGTGTGGAATTGTTTGTTCAGGAGGTGATTGTGTCATCTAGTCTCTCTTATAGCGAATATGCTTTTCCTCTGAACCTACAGACTTGCTACTTGGCTCAGAGCTCTTTGGTATGTCCTTCCTTCCTTGCAGGTAATGTGAAGCTGTGGTGTTCTCCGCCACAGCGTGTGCTGATGTGGTAGGTTGTATAGTTTTATTTGTGTATTGATGGGCAGCATGAGAGAAATAGGAGGCTTTCTAGTCCTGTAAAGGGTTACCACTTTGGAATCCCATGGGGCAGTTCTAGTCAGTCTTATAGGGTCATACATAACCCCCCAAAACACAAAAGGCACATGTACATATAGACTTCTTCAGACGGAATCCACCAAAGTGAATATATTTGTGGGAAGAGATGACAACTAATAATAGGTCAGGGACAAATTGTGGGATAAACCATCAAATGCTCATATCTAATTTCAGGTTGAAGCTGAAGAAAAACAAGTACCTGAGAGCCAAAATACTACCTTGAGTCTATCACACCTGAATTTTGAAACATCTCCAAAATGTATTTGCTGCAGTGAACACTAATGACAGAAGACCTGATGAGCTGTGGAAGGACATCAGGAACATCATACATGAAGAAAGCAAAAGATCTTGAAAAAGACAAGAAAAGATCCAAGTAGATGTCAGAAGAGACTCTGAAGCTTCCACTTCATCACAGAGCAGCTAAGGAAAATGGGAAAATGATGAAGTAAAAGAACGGAGCAGCAAATATCAAAGGACAGGCCTGAGAAGACAAAACTAAAAAAAGACAATGTGCAGTGACCTAGAGTTAGATGATCCCAAAGGAAGAACATGCTCTGCATATCTTAAACTGAAAGAAGTCACACACAAAAATTCAAGCCTCTGGTTGCAATCTGGAAAGATTCTGTGGGCACTTTACTGAAGGATGCGGGCAGCACCAAAAGAAGGTGGGAAAATAGAGCCACTGCCCCAAAAAGAGCCGCTCGCCACTCGGTCACTCCAGATGTAGCGCATGATCAAGAACCAATGGTACGGAAAGAAGAAGTCCATGTTGCATTTCAGACATTAGCAAAAAAAAAAACAAATTCACTGCCAGCCAATCCATTCTGACTCCGAGAAACCCAAAAGGACAGGGTAGAACTGCTGCTGTGGGTTTCCAAGATTTTAACTCTTCTCAGGAGTAGAAAGTCTTATCTTTCTCCTAGGGATCAGTGGTTTCAAACTTTGGCCTTTCAGTTAGCAGCTCAATGCAAGTACCCCACTGAGATTCCTTGCAGCAACAAAGAAGGGAAAGGGCTCAAGGAATTGATGGCATACCATTTGAAATATTTCAACAAGCTGAAGAAGCACTAGAAGCACTCATTTGTCTATTTCACGATATTTGCAAGGAAGCGTTTATGGGAGACCGTCCAACAGTGGTTGCAGCAATCCATTGACGGGAGATGCCAAAAGTTCAGGATGGATCCAGGAGAGGACATGGAAGGAGTACCATTGTTAATGTGACGTTGGTCTTGACTGAAAGCAGAGACAACAAACAGAAAGATATTTTTACCTTTTTTTATTGACTCTGCACCATAAACATCTATGGCTACCCTTGAGAAGAATGGGAATTCCAGAATCCTTCATTGTGCTCACGTGGAACCTTCTCGTGGACCAGGAAGCACCTGGGGAAACAGAACAAGGTTTGCATGGTTTGAACTCAGAAAAAAGTAGCTGTCAGGGTTGAACCATCCGTTGAGCAAGTCATTAGAGAAGCGGAATTATGTGGAGAAGGAGGCATCAGGATCGGAGGTAAGCTTCTTAACAACCTGCGATATGCACATGGAAAAACCTCGCTTGCTGCAAGTGAGAAGGCTTTGAAGGACATGCTGACGAAGATCAAGGACCGAGGCCTTCAGTGTGGAGTACAACTCAATTTAAAGACAATGAAAATCTTCAAAACGGGACCAGCAGGTAACATCGCGATGAACAGAGCAAAGATTGAAGGTGTCAAGGATTTCATCTGGCTTGGATCCACAATCAGTGCTTGTGAACGCAGCAGTCAAGAGAAATTGCATTGGGTAATTGTATTGGGTGCATCTGCTGCACAAGACTCAAAGGACTTGACTTTGAGGACTAAGGTGAGCCTGACCCAAAGCACTGTACTTTGCATTGCCTCATACACCTGTGAAAGTTGGACATTGATTAATGAAGCCTGAAGAAGAATATTGAAAGTACCAAGGACGGCCAAGAGAACCAATAGGTCTGTGTTGGAAGAAAGCACAGTCAGAATGCTCCTTAGAAGCAAGGATGGCACCACCTCATCTTATTTACTTTCAACATGTTTTCAGGAGAAACCAGTCTCTGGAGAAGGACATTATGCTTGTTAAAATAGAGGGGCAGTGAAAAAGAGGAAGACGGTGGCTGCAACAATGGACTTGAATATAGCAATAATGAATTTGGTATAGGATTGGGCAGTGTTTGCTTTTGTTGTACGTAGGGTCGTTATGAGTTGGAACAACTCAAGAGCAACCAACAATGACAACAACAAAATGAGTGGGATCCACTTGATGTTAGTGAGTTTTGCCCCCACCCCCCACGCTCAGGGAGGCATTTAGATGAAAATAGCTGCCAAAATCTTCCAAAAGAGAAACTGCCAAGCAGTTTTATCTCAACAGTCTTCATCAGAATGTTCCCACATTTCTCTTACATTGAGTTGTTAGGCTTTTGAAAACATCTATCACTATACATAAAGCTAATCTGATTTAAATATTAGTTTCCTTAGATCTCATAGCATCTACATTTGTGCTTTGTTCCTGTAAATTATTCAGGATATACTTGAAATATCAAAATATACAAAAAAACCCTTTTTATTTGATAGGACCTTATTTTTAAAATATGGCAATATGACTCATGGATTTTTAAAATATTATAGGACAGCAAAAAAACTACATAGCTGACAAAGGTAGGTTTTGGAAATCTATTAAAAGGCTATAGATTGTAAATATACCTATGTATATTTTACATGTTTTTTAAGGATTTTTGGTTCCTGTTGTTTTTTTTTAATTAGTAAATGCCAAAAAAAAGACATTGACATAAACTGCATTAATTTTTACTCAAGAATAACATGAAAACACACAAGGCTTTGATTGAAAATTCAATTTAAATTGGCCTGCAATTGGTCTTTAACGGGTACTGTGTTATACAAACCTTTTCAAGAATCTACATTTCTACAATGGAACATATGCTATCTGAATACTAAAAGCAGTGTGGTTTGGTCTTTGTTTTGGTGAGGCCCTACTGGTCACTAGAAACTTCTTACTTAAAGTGTATATCTAATTACATGATCCACAGAGGTAATTTTGCAAAGAACCTTCTTTTTTTGGGGGGGGGGGTTTGTGTTTTTTTTTGTTTTTTGTTTTGGTCTGCTCTCAGAATGCAAAGCTAGATCCTTCGTCCAGACTCCTACTGGGTCAGACAGCAGCTCTGGGAAGTAGAACACCACACCGCAAAGAACCTTCTAACTGATGAAATCATTCAATTAAACCATGTTCAAGAAATTCTTCTCTAATATTTTTGCAAGTTCATAGTTCATGAATATTAAATGTGCAATTATTTTACCAAATCAGATTTTTATAAATGTAATCATATTTTAAATGTGGTTGACTTCTAAGCAGAAGAGGGAAAAATAAGAAATAACAATTTTCAAAGTTAGTAACGTATTTTCCCAGTTTGAATTTTCATTTGGGAAAAGTAGTGTAATGAAATAGATTTACTGGACAGAATCTTCCAAAATGAATAAATATAGGTTTTATCAGTTAAATCAAGAAAAAATACGTGAATGATGTGCCCTTTTGACTGAATTTTCTTTCTCTTGCTGCTTTCCTTTGAGTGTATTCACTCTCCTCTCTCAATCTAAATAGTTTTGGCTCCTTTATCATTTAAATACTAAAATATTGAGATGATTCTTCCTGGAGGCAGGTGATTCTTTCTACTAATTGCTGTTCAGGCAGCTTCAGCTGTTGGAAAGAGAGCCATGTTTACATTGACGGATGGCTTGTGAACTTAGATGTTTCCAGGCCGGCTTGTTCCCACCAGCGACTCACAGCGTTAAAGCTGCTTTCACCTGTATATGTGAAGAAGTCGCCAAACAGCCTTCTCTCCCGATCAAGTGAAAGTCGGGCATTGTAGTAGAAATTACCAAATGTAAATTATGCCCGCCTCTGTGAGATCTAATGCTAACGTGTCAGGTCTTATGTGTGAAATGTGTTTAACAACACTGTTACACATTAACTGGGCATAGTTTAATATTAATAGCGCTTGAGAGCTTGTGGTTTACGGAGTTTTTAAAATTTCTGGTCCTTGGGTGTTTTATTTGCAACCATTTGGTTGTTTGTCTGTGTGGCATTAGTTGTGGAGAGACACAAGAATATAACAAGGTTCTGGACTCTTAACTTTGATAAACACCACGCCATTTCCATCATGCCTCACTCAAAACAGCACAGATGTGCGTCTGGGAGTGGCGTCCCTGCCGCTCTCATGAGCTTTTGTTTGGAGAACACCCTGATTAACCCCCACCTTTCATGGTTCATTGACTCACTGATAGATCAAGTTTAAACTAGTACATATTAGCACATTTGTTACCAACAGAGGAGCAGTTGGCCATTCTGTTTTACATTGCTGCTTCGTTTCAAACTGCTGCGCTGAACAGGTCTGTCCTTTCTAGAGTATGAATTGAGAAGTTACCCAAGGCCTGAAACCCAACTCTCTTGCATATTAATGTTGAATCACCCTTCTAATTTCAGACTCAGTTTATTTGGGGAGGGAGAATCCTTATGCTATTCAGAAGTAATAAATAAATGATAATTACTCTTTGGAGATTTTTCGTTCCCGAGGAGTTGAGAAAATGGATGCGTCTCAATCGAAGCTTTTGTGTGAAAGGATTTATCATCCTTGATACTGAAGAGCAAGCTCATAGTTGTCTGGTCCTTTGTGATGCCATGTACCAAAATGCTGCGCATCCAGTTCTTTGCAGCTAGTGAGTTTATGTCAATTCTTACAGTGTAATATAGACATATTTTTCTATTAAACAGAAATGATTGGGGAGCCAGAAGGTTAGAACGGGCATCTCCATTTTGGCTGTTTTCTTCCGAATCAATGTAACTTGCCCCATACGTATTTACTTATGGGTTGGGAGTTGTTTGATGTGTTTGTTTCCATGAAACTTAAATATCTCTGTCCTCTCTGACCACCCACCTAGTTTTCAAAGTCTCCAAAGCTCCGCAGGGTTGAGATTTCATTTTACCAAGTCGTCAGTCTGGATGCCATGCTCACTGGCGGGTGCCACCCCTTCTGCACCCTGCGTTCCGACACCTGCCTTTCCTTCTCTTGAAGGATGAAGCTAAGTGTCCTGATGGTGTTAGGAAGCAGCAGCCTGAGTCCAAGCCCAGGAGAAGGCAATTGGATTTACTTTGAAAGCAAACTAGTGCCCTGTAGACTAAAGGCCTTTTCTGTCAGATTTTTATTATAACTTATGATTTACTTCTGGAAGGCTGACTGAATTACTTTAAGCCTCAGCAAAGGATCAGTGTTTATTTTTATTAAGGCTATAAAATTTACCGTATATACACATGTACAAGTTGAGTTTTTCAGCACATTTTTAGTGCAGTTTTTGTGGTAAAATTACGTGCCTCGGCTGATACTCGGACCGGCTTATACTCAAGTATATACAGTAACTTAGAAAGGATTTTACTAATTTTAAAACAGATTTCTTTTTGGTACAGTTTTAAAGGACGATACAGGCAGTAGATAAGAGATCAAGATTAACTTTTTTTTTCTTTTGTAAAAGCTTAACTTGGCAGCACCAAGTTTGTTCGATTTTACATGCTATATGTTTCTTTCAAAGAATTTAGATGCCTATCACAAAATTTACTTTTGCTAAATCTATGGCTCTTTATTTTTGCTTTAGCCTTTTGTTTTCCTTTACAAGTAAATAACAGTGGCTATGTTAATTGTCAAATAAATTGTTTTGCATTATTGATCTTCTGTTTTCATTCATGCAACTAATATTCTAGTTTTACAATTTCTTTTTCCTCTTTAGTTTTTAAAAAGACAATACAGTATATTGGAGTGTGGTGCAATGAATTATTTCTCTTGTAGCCACATAGTCTTTGGAACTCTAGCAAATGACTGGGTGAATGCAAATAGGTTGTATGGGAATATTTTGGGAGAGGGTGAGTGGGGGATGGATTGGTCAATTGTACCATTATGTTAGCTTTAAAATAAGCCACCACCGAAGCAGGAATAGGAAAGCATACATACTACCATCATGAAAGAGGAGGCATAGCAGAGGGAGTATTTGGCCGAACAAAAAAAAATTATTGGGGGCTCATACAACTCTTATCACAATCCATATGTACATCCATTGTGTCAAACGCATTTGTACATTTGTTGCCATCATCAGTCTCAAAACATTTGTTTTCTGCTTGAGCCCTTGGTATCAGAACTGCTTTTGATCGAGAAAATGGAACTAGGATGCCAGAGGAGGGAAGACATGTGTGAGGGGGCAGCAGCCGCAGAACGAAGCCAGAACTGGAGAAAGTGGTGAGCTTCCTGGCCCACAGAGGGAGTAAAGCAGAGTGAAGGCTCATTGGCGCAGTGGGGTGCCACCAGGCACTTACTCAAAAAGGATGGGAAATTTGTTTTGCTAAATCCAGGTGCTTTTGAACTGAAGCTTTTAGTGGAGAGGGTACCCTCTGGGTATTTATTGGTAGTGCTAAGGGGCTTTGTGACTCAGGGTCAAGTTTAACCAGAAGAAAATGAGTATTTCAAACCTTGCGTTGTAATCTCTTAACTTCTCAGTGAAACCTTGATAAGCATGAGAATTATTTGTGTGGCCATTGCAATTAGGTTTTAAGTGAACCATCAGATAGACAGGGTGCTGTGGGTGAGAGACTGGTGTCAGAACTGGTAAATGAGCGTGGATGGTGAAGGCAATTCTGACCTTGCCTCATATGAGTCTTCTTTGGGCTGATGTGCATGGTGATTCTCCTCCTGCCCCGTTGTGAAGTCACAGGAGAGTAGATACCATCTCCGTGCCATTTTGACAATGGCTACTAGGTATCGAGTTTACAGGTGTAGTTTTATCGCAAACAAAATGTGCTTGAATACATCTGTTATCAGTGGATGGCTGTAGACAAGATCTCTAAGCAGTACACATTCCTTAGTTTCATTAAGTTCCATTCATAAACAAAACAAAACAAAAGCTCAAAAATAACAATGGCTTCTGAGGGGTTCTGCTGGGCCAGAGGTTATGATAATGTTTTGGGGGATACCAAAGGTGAATCTTGACAGCACACAGGAGCTTCCTAGGACAAGGTGTGAAGCTGTGAAAACTGCACAGATGAGGAAAAGCCAGGGCAATTGCACTGAGGTGTTTTTTTTTCCATCATGACAATGTATCTGCTCATTTTTTGACGGTAGCAAGGGCTCTCCTGTAAGGCTTTCATTAGGAAAGCTTAGCTATCCACCAGGAGCTTGCCCCTTCAGCCTTTTTAGTTCTTCAAACTTGAATAACGTTTCAAAAGAACAGCATTTAGTCTCTGGAGGATGTTCAAACTGCTGTTTTGACGTGGCATAAATCTAAGAGCACAACATTCTCAGAGTGTAAGGGGCAGGGGGTTAATGACATGGACATACCACCTGCAGATGTGTATCGACCTAGATGGAGACAATATTGAGAAACTATATTGATATTTGCATTTTGATATTTTTCTTCTAAAAGGGTTTTATGTTTTTTTCTAATGCTTTTTACTTACTCTCACATATATTTATTGGGCATCTATTATGTGCCCAGTATTATTCTAGGTACTAGTAGTAGAATATAGAGCTTATCTTCTAGTGGCAGAAGAGATGTAGAAAAATAGGTATATTCGTCATGATACCAGTAGGGTAAGGGCAAGGTGGGAGAGGAAGGGGAACCGATCACAATGATCTACATATAACAGAAAAGTGGGTAAAGGGAGACATCAGACAGTGTAAGATATGAAATAATAATAATAATATATAAATTATCAAGTGCTTCTGAGGGAGGGAGAAGCAGGGAGAGAGGGGGAAATGAGGCACTGATGCCAAGGGCTCAAGTAGAAAGAAAATGTTTTGCGAATGATGATGGCAACAAATGTACAAGTGTGCTTGATACAATGGATGTATGTATGGATTGTGATAAGAGTTGTACAAGCCCCCAGTATAATGATCAAAAAAGAAAAATACCACATATACTCGAATATATAAGCTGACTCGAGTATAAGCCAAGGTACCTAATTATTACCTGGGAAAACAGAAAAACTGACTCAAGTATAAGCCTACAGAATCTGAATTAACACAGAGACCAGAGGGGAGAGACGGAGCGCAGCCACAGACACACCCTTACCAGGTCATCTGCCGGCATAAATGAATCACTATGGGTGCTTCTGAGAATTGGAGCCGTCCACGTCTTAGGACGGCTCTGATTGGTTAGATGTGAACAAACAAGCATTCAAAGCCCTGCAGTGTCAGTGGGGCTTTGAATGAACAGCGGAGGAGTGACAATCACCGTGAGATGTTACACCTCGCTGGGGTACCACTGACCCAAACCCCAGTTTTTTGGCACATTTTTTGTGCCAAAAAACTCGGCTTATCCACGAAGTATATATAGGTATATTCACAGTATGTCTGTGGTAATAATTTCTTTTAGAAGCATTAATACCAGACTAGTCCCTCAAGGAACTGGAGATTAATGACGTTCCATCAAGTTCAGCTCCATTTCTCGTCCACTGGTCGCTTGAGTGTATTCCCTCACATCCATGGGCTCTGTGAACCGCTGCAATGTCTCCCACAGAAGCTCAGGAGAGTTTGAGAAAATGACTCGTGGCAGTGAGTGCTATGCAGTCCCAAATCTGAATGTCAAACAGGGTTGAACCAGATGCAGGGCCCAGAGGCTGAAGGCAAAGCAGGTCCTCTTGCTTCTACCAAAGCTCAGCCAGGAAATGGAGGTCTGTGTTTCCAGGACAGGTGATGTTGGTGTTATGATAGTGTATGGTGGCACTCTTATATATCCAAGGAAACCAGTGTGGCCTGGCCCATGCCTGCTTCCATGGTGAGATCCCAAAGTTGTCATCAAGGGAACAAAGTGTGGCCTGATTCACACCCTCTCCCAAAGTCAGCTCTTAATCCCATCTTGGCGCAGTGGTTACTTGGACTAACTATGAGGTCAGCAGTTAGGAACCACCAGCTGCTCCTCATGAAAAAGATGAGGCTTTCTACTCTTGTAAAGAGTTAGTTACAGAAACTGTAAAGAGTTACAGAAACCCACAGGAGCAGGTCTCCCCTGTCCTATAGGGCCACACTGACTAAGAATTAACTCAATGGCAGTGAATGTGTTTGGTTTATTCCTGTTCATTTGTAGAAAATACCCTCCCGAATGAGCCTATAGCCATGGGCATATCAATCGGAATTTTATCCCATAAGGGATCATGGCTGGAAGGGCCATATTAGTTGAGTATAACTCAATGTCAAGTTGTGCCAAGCCATGAGCTGATGGTATTCGTTGTTGTTGTATTAGGGCTCATGAAAGTGTCTTTGGCTGTAATGTTTTAGAAGAGACTTAAAAGAAATGAAGAAATCAAGCCATATGAATATCCAAGAGGGAAGAGTTCTGAGCAGAGGGAACGGTATACGTGCCAGGGATTGAGAAGAAGGTCATGGGTACAATGTGCTGAGAGGAGTCAGCAGGAAGAGGGTGGTAGAAGATGAGGTAGCCGAGGGGTTGGAAAGGCATAGTAGGTTTTGAAAACTTTTTGTTATTTTCTTTTTCTCCTGAAAGAAATGGGGGATCATTTGGAGATTTTAAAGCCGAGGGTAATATAACTGGGCTGTAAAATGGATTACTGTGGCTACTCCCTGGAGAGCAGCCTATGTGGGAGTGTGGAAGTCTACATCAGAAGGCCAGATATTGGAAATGGGGATAATCCGTGTGAAGATGTTGCCTTCGACTGGGGTGAAAAGAGAAGAGGAGGTGCGAAGTGGGTAGACTTTGGATTTGATTTTCAAGGAAGAGACAGCAGATATTAAGAGAGAAAGATCCAAGGATTATATTCAGACATTTTTACAACCTTATGAAAACATTTTAACATAGGGAACATCACCTTAAACTCAGTAACTATAGATGTTTTTTCTGTATTGACTTTAAATATATTATTCTGCCAATGTGTTTGAAAGTAAATTGCAGACATGCCACTTTCTACTAGAAATATCTCTAGGTGTTCAAGCTATACATTTGAAGAAAAACAAAACAAATGCCATGATCTTATGGACTTAATGAGCTACAGTTGCTGATTATCGTCTAGCAAAACCCCCAAATCATTTATCATGGAGATGATTTCCCACACATGGTGACTTCCAGCCAAGCAGGCATAACCCTTACCTACCTCAGTGACGGAATGGACGGGCCTCAGAGGAGTACTGCCGTCCATGGAGTTGTCAGGTGCCATTTGGAAATAAATTTCCAGGCCTTTCTTCTGAAGCATCTCTTGGTGAATTCAAACCAACAACGTTTTGTTTAGTAGCTGAATGCTTAACTCTTTGTCGGTATCATCTAGCAAACAACAACAACACACAGAAACGCAAACAAATCCAGTGCCATCCCGTCTGTTCCAGCTCATGGTGACTCTCTGTAGTTAGTTTCCATCCAGCTGGTTTGACTCACTGGGACGCTGGTACAACAGATGGAAATACAGGCCCAGTCCGCAGCAGCCTCGCAATTGTGTTCCAGTGTGAGCCCACTGTGGCAGACATTGTGTCTATCCATCGCTTTGAGGGCCTTCCCCTTTGGCGACGCCCCTTTATTTGACCAAGCCTGATGTGCTTCTCCAGGGACCGCTTTCTCCTGGCAGTGGGTCCAAAGTAGGTGACACAAAGTCTCACCATCCGTGCCTCCGAGGAGCATTCTGACTGTGTTTCTTCCAGGACAGATTGCTTGTGCTTTTGGCAGTCCACCGCCCTTCCAGTGTTCCTCACCAGCACCACATCAAAATGCTTCGGTTCTTCTGCCCCACTCCTTCAGTGTCTACCTTTCACCTGCAGATGGAGCAATTGGAAATACCATGGCTTGGGGCGGCACATCTTAGTCAAAGTAACCTTGCTCTTCATCACTTCAGAGAGGTCTCGTGCAGCACATTTACCCAGCGCAGTAAATCATTTGATCTCTTGACTGCTTGTATCAGTCTGGGGACTTTAGAGAAACAAATCCACAGCAACTCATGTATAAGAGAGCGTTTTCTATAACGGTTAAGTGCGCATCAAGAAAATATCCCAATCCAGTGCTGCCCAAGCATACAAGTCCAACAGTAACCCATTAACCCATATGTCCGACACCAATCCACAAAGTCCTCCATCTCACAAAGCAGATGCAATGATGCCGACTGCAGGAGGAAAGCCGAGTCCGTGAAGGTGTAAGCATCTCAGCGCTGGCAGGGGTCTCCACACGGCTGCTCCAGCACCCAGGGCTGCACGGGGAGGGGGGAGGGTAGGTCCATGTGGCTTCTTCTTGGGGGTGTCTTGCAGGAAGTCAGCCTTGCCAGCTAAAGCAGGGAGCTGCTAAGGCAGCTGCACCCTGGTGCGACCATCACAAAGCAAAAGACCTGAGAACTAGAAAGGCGAGACTTGCCGAACCATTTATCCCTCTGCCCTTCAATTAATCCCACATGTGTTTATTGGCCAGGTTGGCACAATAAAGTAATGACTGCTGATCCGTGAGTGACTCTAAAACAGGGAAGAATGGCACTATCCTTTTGTAATGCTTGCTGGTTTGGAAACATTTGAAAATACTTGTATTTTGCACATAGAATCCTTTTATATGGCAACTCAGGCTTCACTTTTTTGGGGGGTGGATGGCACACATTAATTTTATTACATTGAAATTGTTCTTTCTTTTTTAAAAATCATTTTATTGGGGGCTCATACAACCCTTATCACCATCCACACATCCATCCATTGTGTCAAGCACATCTGTACAATTGTTTCCCACCTCATTCTCAAAACATTTGCTTTCTACACGAGCCCTTGGTATCAGCAACTCATTTTTCTCCTCCTTCATGAACTCTTGCTAATTTATAAATTATTACTATTTCATATCTTACACTGTCCGGCATCTCCCGTCACCCACTTTTCTGTTGTCCGTCCCCCAGGGAGGGGGTTATATGTAGATCCTTATAATCAGTTCTCCTATTTCCCCCACCCTCCCTCCACCCTCCCAGTATCCCCACTAGGCTTGACTTTCTCTTCAATTCTCTCAGCTTGAACCATGTTAAGCATTTTCTTCTCTTTCAGTTGGCCAACTCTGGGTAAGACTATATCGAAATAGAGCCCTCACTAAAACAGGCAAGCTAAGTGTGCTTGCTTATTTATTTGTAGTTACCAGTTTTAATCATAAAGTATCAAAGTGTCTGACTCAAGCCAGTGGGAGGATGACCTTGCTGTTTTGTGAGACTGGAGACCAGGTTTGTTGGGGAGAAATTATAATTTATGTCGTGAATATGTTAAATATAGGATAGCTAGTAGACATCTGAGGCCAGTTTGTGGCAAACCACACACGTCCTTGGCTGCTAATCTTAACGTTGGCAGTTTGAACCCACCAGGTGGGACCATGGAAGGAAGGAGTGACTTCTGTGACAATTGTAGTGGAGAAAACCCTGGAGAGGCTTCACTTTATCACACGGGGTCGCCCTGAGTCAGAACAACTGGATCACACCCACACCTTTCAACTTTGAAAGTTGAAACAACACCTTTCAACACGTGGCTGGGTCAGGATTCAGGATGTAAAGCATACAGTGCTCTTGATAGTCTAGATAAAAAGGTGTTCCATATTGTTATTGTTAGGGAAGGACTGACCAGGTGGAATAGAATACAATGAACAGTTTCGTTGTATACAAGTGTAATTCACTGCTTTGTTTCTCTTCCCTCCACACATATCACTTTACAAGATAGTTTTTCTTCTTACCGGAACACTGAGGGGGAAATGACGAGGTGGCTGGTGCAGAAATGGCTCCACATGCATATCAAAAGTCGGCTGCAGCAGCATGACAGCCTGACTGAAGATGCTTGAAAGGAACTCCTACCAGTAGGCAGAATTTTAGAGTGGGTACAAATTGCCAAGGAGGAAAGATCACCAAAGAGATTGTTGTATATTAATTTGCGAACTATGGGTAAAAGCTTGTCCACATAGCCAGGAGCTTAGATTCACCCCCCCCCCCAAAAAAAAAGAGGTCGTAGTTGCGAGTTAAAATTGCGTCCTCCAGAACATTACTTGTCATTGCAATCCCTGGTCCCTGTGAATGTGACCTTATTTGGAGATAGAGTCTTGGCAGATGTGATCAAATTAAAACGAGTTGTTAGTGAATTAGGGTGTGCTCCTAAGCAAGTAAGTAGATGGAAGGGGAATTTAGAAATGCACAGGAGGAAGACAGCCACATGAAGGTGGGGTAGAGATTGGAGTGATGCAGGTTCAAGCCCAAGAATTCCAAGGATCGCTGGCAACCACCAGGAGCTAGGAAGAGGCAGGCGACCATTCTTCTTTAGCGCCGTCAGAGCGATTGTGGTCTTGCCAATTGCTCCATTGGGGATTCCAGCTCGAGAACTGTAAGAAACGAACCTGTTGTTTAAAGTCACGCCATTTATTGTAACATTCCAGCAGCTACTTCCTGCCACGACGCTGCTTCTGACCCACAGTGACCCATAGAAGTCAGCATAGAACCACGCCCTAGGGTTTTCGCCGCCCAGCGAGTCATCTTACTGGACCGTCAGGGCTCCACCACACAGGCCTCCAACACACCCATTGCCACCGAGGCGGTGCCCACTCCAGGTGCTCCTACAGGACAGAGTAGAGCTGCCCCTTTGATTGTCCGAGACGGTAGCTGTTTATGGGCGTGGAGAGCCTCGTCTGTCTCCCGAGACTGCAGGCCTAAAACACTGAAATAGTCAGCGATAAGGATGTATGGGAAAGAGGAGTGTAATTGAATTTAACAGAGCAGAATATTGGAAGAGAATATTTGTGTTTTATGTGAATGGTTACTAAGGAGGAGATCATTAACTAGGCACGGTACCCTATTTTTATCTATGTCAATCAGCATCTTTTCAGAGTCAATTCCAAGGTTGACGCGAAGGGCACAAGTCAACTGGCCTTATTAATAGGATGGAAGAAATGTACGGGTTTAACAATAGCAATTCTGTTCACCAAATCGGGCTTGGCTACAGCCATGACTGAGCGCTCTACCTGCAAACAGATCAAACTGCAGCCCTGGATATGGCAGCATCTTCCGGAGCAACTGGCCAACCACCTGGTGGCAGGTTGATTACATTGGATTGTCTCCATCATAGAAGGTCACTGCTATGAATACTTACCCTAGATATGGGTTTTCGTTCTCTGTCTACTAGGTTCTGCCAAGAGTACCATCTGTGGCCTTACTGCATGCCTCCTTGGTTCAATGAATCTACATACCATGCAATATTATTTTTTATCAATTTTGAGAAGATACTGCTTTTTAGTTCCATGAACAAAATACGTGGGTAGGTGAATCAAGGAAGAAGCCCTGGTGGGGCAATGATTTAGTGTCTGGTTGCTAATGAAATGTCAGCCCTTTCAACACAGCGGCAATGCCACAAAACAGAGCCACCTGGCTATGTGCTCCAGTGAAGATGCGTGGCCTTGGAAAACTCATGGGATGATGTTCTCAGAATCGACAGGCTGGCCTGCAGCAACAACCCGAATCAAGGAGAGAAAATAGAACTGTTCTCTCTTACCTTCCTATCAAATGATCTACCTGTGATTTTTGCTTTCTGTCTCTGCAACTTTGAACTTTGCTGATCAAGCAGTTTTAGTAAGAGGGAAAAATACTTCCACATTGATTCAGCTGAACTGGACATGGATCGTTACTTGGCTACATTAGAGAATCCTATAACTGAACCAGTGAATAATGTTGTCATGCCTCTTAGGGTGATTGGCTCCGTAGAGCAGGAAGAAGCAGTGTGGCTGCAACGACTCCCCGGGACGACCAGGTGGAGAGCCCAGGGACACCTCGGGCTGCCTCTCAGGACCAGAAGGGAACAAATGAGCTCATTACTTAGGAAAATAAAAATGGACGAGCCAACCTCAGAAGACTAAGAAAATCTATACAGACAAATTACCCTCAAAGAAAGAGAGGAAAAAATTTTGCTACGCCTGAAAAAAGAAACATTCTAATATTTCTATTAGGGATGGGATCATATCTTTTTGGAACATGAAACTTCACTCCTGCTTATATTATTCCAAAGCATAAGACAAGGAGGAAAGATGTCAAATGTTATTTATAGAGTCTGCAGAAAACTGACATAAAGATATGACAATGCAAATCCCAAAGGAAAACTAAAGATCACACATATTTATAAATGTGAAGCAACTCGTAATAGTAAAATCAGAATAGGGCTATGTTATTCTCATGATAAATATGTATCTCATGTTAAAAGCCTACATGAAGATAAAAACACTATGAAATAACAACCAAATTTATATACACCTCCTCATGCTGTGACGGGTTAAGCCTTGGACTGCTGACTTTAAGGGTTGGTGTAACCCCGAGTCGCTCCACGGAAGAACGATGAAGCAGTCTCTCTGTGGAAAGGCTTCCAGCCTCAGCAACTCTACGAAGCAGATCCACCCTGTCCTGTGGGGTCACTGGGCCTCCAAATGGCCTCCGTGGCAGGAGGTATGGTTTTGAGGCTGTAACTCCACAATCAGCACATGAAGTGCACCTAGAACAGTGGTTCTCAACCTGTGGGTCATGGCCCCTTTAGGCGTCGAACGCCCCTTTCACAGAGGTCGCCCGATTCATAACAGTGGCAAAATTGCAGTTATAAAGTAGCAACAAAAATAATTTAATGATTGGGGGGGTCACCACAACCTGAGGAACTGTATGAAAGGGTTGAGAACCACTGACCTAGAGAGAGGGCTACAAAGAGAGAGGGAAGTGAGAAAAGGCATCAACATTCCAGTGAAAATTTTACTTTGTTGATTTGTGTATAATAGGACATCAGTGTACCAGAATGTCTAAGAAACAGACTTTTCTAGTTAATTTATTTCGTTTTCATGGTTAGCATTGCTAACTGAAGTTTAATTTAAAAACTCTTCTGGTTAAATGTTACTGATTTTCTTGAAGATCTTTTAAAACCCTTGGTGGTGTACTGGTTTCTCATTGGGCTACCAATCTCAAGGCCAGAAGTTCAAAACTGCCAGTGTGCTCCTCAGAAGAAAGACAAGCCTTCCTATACCCACAGAAAGCTACAGGCTCAGAAACCTAAGGGGGTGGTTCTGTTCTCTGTTGTGTTGCTCAGACCCACTTGAGGGTATTGAGTTTGCTGGAGCTGTCTTCTTCCTAAATTAAACTACCTCAAAGATGATGGGCCCCATCATCTCTCTCTCCACACCTCTAGCTCTATATATCTGCATCTCCAGCTCCGTCTCTATAACTAGATATCATTATATCATGTCCACCAGGCTTACATGATAATGCATTTATCCACACAAATGTCAAGTGACTATTTCTCATGTCTACAAACTTTCGCTGGTCTGCTGCTGTCACGATCTAGGGGGGAATACCATAGCTGCTTTTCACAGCAACGTTTGGGGTCTGCAGTGTGTTGTGCAGACATGCTCCTTACCGGACTGGCCCTGCTCCAGGGATGAGATAGAGTAATCCCATAAGGTTGTGCCCTAGTTAAGGTGAACATAGTCTAGATATTTAATCTGGTTCTTAGACTCTGGGATTTACAGCTAGTTTATTGTTTCTGTGGCATTTTAATAAAAGTAAGTCTAGATTCATCCACTCCGTCCTTTCTAGCTAAAGGGTAACAACAGTGCTGCCATCTATGACCATGTTTGACCTGATCAGATCACACATGCATTCACTTGTGGCCGTGCAATGAATGAATAGGGCTGGCTCTTCTAGCCAGTCATTGTCACTTCTGCCAACCAATAGGGGCCGGGGCTTGGGACATGCAAATTGAATAGTTTTCCTTGTCTCTGCATGGGTCAGAGTGAGTGATTATGAATGATTGCTTACTGGGTCACTGGTCGATTTTGCCGAGTTTAAAATGAGTCATCACAGAACAGGAGAGGGAAATCTCACCACTATCAAGAAAGAAGAGCCAGGAGTGGAGTGTGTCCTCTGGACCTGGAGCTTCCTGCGTGCTGAACCTCCTAGATCCAGGAGACAGCTGTGGCCCCAGAGGAGTGGCGGTGGCAGATCCAGAGCATGAGACAGAGTAATGGGCTTCCTGGTGCATGGAAGCTGAGTGCTTTCAGACAGAAAGCTCACCTGGAGATTAGGGTGCCTCGAGGTACTTAAGGGAAAGCAAAGTTTGCTAACCTGTGGGAGCACCTTAAGGCTGAGGCTTATGGAGGAGTGGCATGCCCTTTGGACATTTGACAGCAGTGTTAAAAGAGGTTTGTAACATTGTCCAAGCAGGTCACAGGCCAGGCCTAGGTTCCAAGGGGACAGAGAGAGGCCTCCTGCTGGCATGGAAACAAGAGACTGTGCTGACCAAAGAATTGCAGCCTGGACATTTCTGATCCTGAACTGTGGCCCGTTAACTTCTCTAAAAAGCCCATAGTTTTGAACATTGTCTGTGAGTTCTGTGTGGCCATTGAAATAAGTTCTCAAACCCAGCAGAAACAGTCTTGGGATAGACATCAGGTGACAGAATTGATTAAGAAGTTGGAGGGTGGAAGCAGGTCTGGCACCTGCCTGATAGGAATTGGCCTTAGGCTAACGTTGCATTTGACTTTCCTTCCCCTTTGTGAAGTCAGAAGTCAGATGCTGCCCCCGATTCGGCCCCCCCCACACACAAAAAAGATGGTGACCTATTTTTTTGTACACACATATTCCTCCAGCTTCCTTTACCCTGGATCCCCTATTTAATCCTAATTTGCTCTGGTGATCTTGACTGTTTTGTAAACTAAAAGGCAGTTGGTTTGGGAATGCCCTTCAACTTGGGCGTTTGAGTATTTCATCATGTTGTGCTCACATGATGCACTTTTGGGCGCATCTGAATTGTTTCTGAATTGTTGGTGTGTTTCGCTCAGTGACCATATCACAAGGAATATGTATAAATTGATACCCCACAGCTTATTAAATTTAATGGCATGACAGATTTCCCCACTGTAAAGGTACTTTCTCCCCTACATAAAATAGAGTAGTTTATGGGGCAGAGTTTAAGAATATGTAATTATTTTGCCACCCACTCCCAATCCCATTTTTATCCAGTGGATGACTAATACCTGCCCAATCAATGATCATGTTGAAGGTTGAAAATTGTGATTTTAAACTCTATAATTCTTTTACATTCATTATTGTTCTACTATAAAAGCAGGCTGTTGTAGGGGTTTCAGTGGCTGATTTGAGGGGTTGGGGGAGTAGATCACCAGGCCTTTCTTCTGAGGTGCTTCTGTGGGTGGACTCCCATCTCTAACCTTTCGGTTAACAGTTGGAGAATGCTGAACCAGAGGCTGACTGCAACTCCTTCTTTAGGCAGAGAACCTGACAGCTTTGTGCAGAATGCGCCTGGGGTTCAGGGTGGCCCTCTGTGGACATGGGAAGCCCCCCTCCCTGAATTCAGAACCCTCTGAGCTCTTGTAACATCTCATGGCATCTGCTAGGATGAGAAATGGAATCTGATCTCTATTTTATGCTGCACAGAAACGGACTTGGCTCAACTGAGGATTCTGTCTTTAGTAGTGATTTTATTTATTTTAATGGATATTAGTAACCTGAAGCAACACAAATAAACAAATACCCCGAAACACAGCCCTCTCAACGGCGCTTACTGTCAGAGAAATGTTGGGCAGCTTTTTTTCGCTGCCTCTGTCCCTCCTGCCCTTCCCAACAGCAGAAAATTTGCGATGCACCTGCTCCAACTGGGTTCTAAGTGAGAAGCGTCTTGCAAAGCCCAGAAAATTGTAGTATCGAGTCTCAGCGCCAACTGTGAGGCGGTGCTTCCCTTGACTCCCTGCAGAGAGGCGGGCGGTCCTCTTCCAGCCCTCTGGAGAACTGCTTTTACTCCCCTGACCCCACTTCAGGCTTGAACTCTGACCTAAACCCTTTCAGCTACCAGCATGCATTGCTCTGGGTGCTGTCATGACTCCCTGCCCTCACCCCAAATCTCCTGTCACCGAGCTCACCAGCAGGTCAGCCATCTGAGCCTCAGGCTCACTGCGGTGCCTGGTTCCAATAGAAAGTACACTTATTTAGGGAAAGGAAATGGACCTCTCTATTTCTACTCCATCGCTGCTCCCCGCGCCTCTGAAACCAAGGCGGAAACACCATTTATTAGGCGTGATTTGGTAAATATACACAGATATTGTCCAATATGCACAAAACGGTTTCCAATGGCATTTTCTTTCCTAAGTGTTCACTATAATACGTGCTTGAAGAGGGACATGACTGTTTCTCTGGAAGGAAAGCACGATGTTTTCAGATAATGCCACACTCGGGAATGCTCATCCAAAAGGTTTGAAAAGAACACAGCAAGCGTGATGCACATGTGTGTTGCTTTCTAACTGGATTTCGGTGGGTGGCTTTTCAAGGAACGAGACTGGGAACTCTGACTTTGTTTCCGCTCAGGTTTTTCAAACCGACCAAAGGCATTGAAGATACTCCTTAACCCCCAAAGCCACAAAAAAGAAGCTACCCAGATCTATTATGAGAAGGTTGACCCCCTGCTGAAGCTTGCCGGAATAAAAACGGACGTAACAAGTAAGTCATTTTCCGAATATCATTTTACCCTTTGGAAAAGCGTTGTGCAGGAAACAAGGTCATGGAATATTGCTCCTAATCCCACCATAGGAAGTTAGTAGTAGTAGCGAAAGCTTTTTTGAGCTTCCATAATATAGAATTATAATTCCTTGTTTTTTTCTTTTATAATGTTATTTGTATGAGAATATCTGGTTTCTCTTAACATTTTCTTTTTAGATTCGGAAAATTATTAGGAGTTGTTTAAAGGGGGCTTTTTAGTCTCTCCATTTAGACATATGTGATTTGCACATGGCTGCACTGTGGTGGACACTTGATTTTGCTCACTTAATGTTTTCCAATCCAGTCCTCCATAGCCTTCCTTGGGTTGTTTCTGCTCTGACTCTGACCCCTGCTGGTTAGGTCAAAACCAAGCACTTAGCTGCTGTTTTCAATACATTTTGAAAAGCCAGATGTTTCCATTCAGTCTCTAAAATAGAAACAATGGTTAGGTTTGCGCCAGGGAAAACTGAAGATTTTCAGAGCCAAAACTAATATGAAGAAGAACATAATACTTTTTAATTTTTAAAACGTTTGATGGGCAAAGGTTCCTTTGTTTTCTTTTGACTTATTTCTCCTGTGGCGTCGGGAGGGAGGGGGGAGTTGCTATGATTACCTGCGTCTTTTCTGGGTTTATGTCAGTGTGAATGGACCACCACACAGTGTGGATTTTACAGTCGATTGCAAAAGAGGAGACCATTGCTTTGTAAGCCGACTCAGGAGATGAGCCTTGAGTCCCAATCATCACTTACTTGGGGGAGGGATTCAGAGTGAGCTGGCCTTGCTCAACGGTGACTAAAGATGACAGGCCTCAAAATGTAAATCAAGCCATTCAAACGCACATCTCATGACTTGGGGAAAGATGGAAGTTCCTTTGAAAAGGTACTTTGTGGGAAGGATGCCCACGTCCGTCCCCTCAAAGCAACCATTAAATGAGTTCCCAAGAAAGTGTAATGAAAAATCAAAGAACTGCTGAGTCGCAGTGAAGTTGTAGCAAAGGGGTACGCATCTCATTCGATTCACGTAGACACGATTAGCGAGGAAAGCGATAATGCAGATATCGTATTTCTTTCTACTGAAGATTTTCAAAGAGCTGCCGAGGGACATGCTTGAAATTCCGGTTAGGATAAAACTTGCCTAGGTCCTTGTGGTTGAGGGAACTTCTTGGATGGTACAAACGGCTTAGCACCAACTATTGGCTGGAAGCTTGTTGGTACTAACTGGCCCAGAGACACTGCCAAAGGCTGGCCTGGCCATTTGCTTTTGATGGGTCACAGGCTCAAAAATCCAATGGAGTCAGTAGTTCTATTGAGTCAAAACCGACTCCCATCTACTAGCAACAGGGTAGTTGAATAGTGCAGCCTGGGTAATGAATGTGAACAGTTGAAAGTTGCATCTTTGGCTGGCTCCGTCACAGTAATTGCTTTGTTTCATTGATGTAATATGTAACAACTGCAGAACAGTATGCTACCTGAAGAATTCTACACGTTCCATTCTGTTCAAGAGACCATTCCTGAATTCCTCCTCCAAACAGAACCTGGTGCAGGGAGCAAAATAAATCAGAAATATTCCTTGTTTGAGAGACTTTCAGCTTTCTAAGGATTCAATTAACTAACTTATGATTGGGACATATCTATCTATCTATCATCTATTTATATCACTATGGTATTTCAGAAAACTCAGAAAACTCACTGCCATTGAGTCAATTTTGACTCATAGCAGACTCAGAAAAAAGTATTTGAACTGAGTAATTAAGGTTGGGTTAGTCTTTAAAAATCAGAGAAAAGGGGAAAAGAAGTTTTAAAAAAAGTTTTATTGGGGACTCATACAGCTCTTATCACAAAACATATCCATTTTGTCAAGCACATCTGTACATCTGTTGTCATCATCTTTTTCAAAACATTTTCATTCTACTTGAGCCCCTGGCATCAGCTCCTCATTTTCCCCTCCCTCCCGCACACTCCCTCTTCCATGTCCCCTTGATAATTTATCAGTTATTTT
Source organism: Tenrec ecaudatus (assembly GCF_050624435.1). Taxonomy (NCBI): domain Eukaryota; kingdom Metazoa; phylum Chordata; class Mammalia; order Afrosoricida; family Tenrecidae; genus Tenrec; species Tenrec ecaudatus. The sequence goes on from NC_134542.1 coordinate 56,842,174, forward strand.
TTCATGTCTTACACAGACTGCTGTCTCATTTCACACACTTTTTTGTTGTCCGCTCCCCTGCGATGGGGTCTGGCATGGAGGAAGGAAAGAGTAGGAGGGGAGAAAGTTGGCAGGCACACGTAGGTGGGGTATTGCCCTCATACTATCCAGGGACTTCTTTCCAGCACCTTGCTGACCTTCCTCTGCTTCTTTTTCATCCTCATAAACTGGCTGCTCATGTTAGTGAAATGCCCGAGAGAGATGTGTATATGAAAGAGACCAACATGGTTTATTTTTAAATTGCATGTTGTTGTTGGGGAAATGCACAGCACAACATGTGCCAGCTCACCCATTTCTGCACGTGCAATGCAGTGGCTGTATTCTCTGACTTGTGCAATCACAGAAGACCAAGTTTTCATGTTGACATGAACTAAACGGTCTCCCCCCACCCCCCTCAGTTTAGCTGTTCCAGTACGCTACCCAAGTCCAACCTGGGTTCATTGCTTCCCTACCAACGAGGACCATCCCAGGGACTGAGGGTGGAGCATCCCCTGTCCAAAGACTGCAGAAACCTGAATGCAATCCAAGTTCTAATAGGGAGGAAATAGGACAAAATGGCTTCTGGGTGGTCCCGACAATGGATACTTCAAGGAACCTGTGCTCAGGCTGTGAGCACCTCTTTCTACTGCACTCAGGGATTTGATTTATTCCCCACCCATGGACCCAGCAGTGGTATACAATTTTAATCAGACTGTTGTGATCTAGCTTTGCAGAGATGACTTTCCAGTTGAATAAAGATGAGAAAGGAAGGGAGAGCAAATGGAGAAAATGAAACTGGTGCATGAGAGCTAAACTAAGGCAGAAGAAATGACAAGAATGCAGTTTTTCCCCTTTACAGTGATTGTATCGAAGAGGAAAAAATAGTAAATACTAGTGTACTTTTTCTAAATTCATAGGTATTAATAAATGTTATATTTTTATTACAAAATAACATTAAAATACTACATAAAGCACATTCAGGAGTTACTTTCTATTTGTACAGGATGAACAATCATTAGCTGCCTAACACTCCTCCTACAGGCAAAATGATAAAATTACATTCCTTCCTTTTAAAATAATTTTGCCTATATATTACCTAAATATTTACTTTAAACATTTTCTACTTTTTTATTAAAATCTGAATTAAACATGTTAAATCCTTAAAAAAGTACTAGTCTTTCTGTCAGTGATTTTTTTGTTTTTTTGTTCAAATAAGATATTACAAAGTATATAGTGTACTATAAAGTACTATGGGAATGGGGTCAATACTTCAATCAGTTTCATAAAACTGGAGCATATTAAGGTTCCATTCATATCGTATTTGAGAGAAAAAGTATTTTATATGAAATAAAGCCTGAAAAATACTTATCTTCTGAAAACCTAGTAATGGTTATTTTAACACATCCTTGCATAATAGTGAATACAGATGGAGCAACAATCACGTCACACATTCTATATAAGGAAGAACTTATTAGAAGCTAGTGTTACAGCAGGAGAAAGGAGGGTTTGAACACCATAGCCAGATATGTATATTATGACTTCAAAGAATAGAAGGATCTCAACCTATTTACAAAAATATAGTTGCTCCTTTAATTTTGGTTATGCTGAAACCCTATTTCCTAAAGCAAGCCATATATTTAGAAATATTGGGGTTCCAGCTGAACCCCCATCTATGAACCACTCTCAGTCGTCTTTTACCTAATAATGGAGTGCAGAACTTCTAGGAAAACCTAGAAAGGTAATTTTCTCCAAATAACCTACTTTCAAAGTAAAGAAGAACGAGTAGTATTAACCCGTGATGGGATATGATGCCTTCTCATTATCTTGCTCCTAAAATAAAGCAGACTTTAAGGACTGCACCATTAAATGCATGAGAGAAAATTTGAGTCATCATAGATTCATAAAACAATAAAATGAAAAAGTCAAGGGGACAGACAACTCAGACTGCAAAGAATTCAGTGACTACCCTCACCCCCCACCACGTTCGAGCACAGGTGTGTGACACTCCTGAGGATGAGCACCCAGTCTTCGCTAGGGCCCCTACAGTAGAAGCAGTGTACTCAACAATATTGTTAGACATTTTGATTTCATGGCCATTGTGCCTTCGTGCAACCAAAAAACACCAAACTCACTGCCCTCCAGTCAATGATGACTCATAGTGACTTCCCGTGGGTTTCTGAGACTGTAACTGTTCACAGGAGTAGAAAGTCCAGTCTTTGTCCCACAGTGCTGCTTGTGGCTTTGAACTGCTGGCCATATGAATCACAGCCTGATGTATGCCCACTACACCAGAAAATCCCAGCATCATTGTGATGATTTAAGAGAAGATGCCACTTCTTCTGGGCTGAGTCAGCTCAAGGTCACCTAGCATCGTGAGCTGGAGTACTTGCTGAATTGCAAGCCCACCTGCCTTTTTGGCCAAGTGCTTTGGTGCTAGGCCCAAACTACACAACCATCTACAGAGCCCTGTGAGCTAATATTTGCCTCCTTGTAATTTTTATCTACTGAGTAACTGTAAGCCCAGAGGTGTAGTGGTTCTGTGTTGAGCTGCTAATCACAAGGTCAGCAGTTTCCCCCACTGGCTGCTTTGTGGAAATAAAGACGAGGCTTTCTACTCCTGGGAAGAGTTACAGGCTCCCACACCCACAGGGCAATAGCACTCTAGGGCTGCTATGAGTCAGAATTGACTTGGTAGCAGTGAGTGAGAGTTAATAAGTGGGAGGAAAATGAGATTTCTGCTTCCATAAAAATTGACAATTCAGAAACCCACCTGGGGTTGTTCTACTTGCAGAGGGTTGCTATGAGTCAGAATTGACACGTTGGCTGTGAGGGTGGTTTTTTTTTTAGAGTAAATATTGTTGTCGAGGATTTAATTTCAGTTGGAGCAATGATCAGTGCCATCAAAGTAACAGTCAAGAAATCAGGCGGTACATTGCATTGGGAAAAGTTGCAACGGATCTCTTTAATGTGTTCAAAAGTGAAGATGTCACCACGATGACTAGGATGCACAGGATCCAAGCCATGGTATTTTCAATCATCTCATATGCATGGTGCCTTAGACTAGGTTCTTTAGAGAAGCAAGACCAGTGGTATATACTTATATGTAGAGAAATTTATATCCAGAAACTGCTTCACACAGTAATAGAAGCACATGAATCCAAGTGAAGATAGATTTTAAGTCCATAGGCCAGATGTTCAGCTGGAGGTTTCTCTTAAGTGGTAGAGCTTCAGGGGCTGATGAATCCAAGATCAGCCGGGAAACCACAGGATGGGGACTGCAGAGGAGGCTGAATTCAAAGTCAGTAGGCCAGCCTTAGAACTTCAGGGTTCAATGAATCCAGGTTTGAGAGTGAATCCAAGTTTGAGAGTGACAGATCAGATGACAGGCCTCTGATGAGTCCCTGGATCTGCAGACAATATGGCAAGCCATTGGTTCAAATCCAAAGAATGGGAGCTTGATGAGGCAGATGAAGGATCTAGACTAGTGGTTCTCAACCTTCCTAATGCCTCGACTCTTTGATACAGTTCCTCAGGTTTTGGTGACCTCCTCCCCCAACCATGAAATTATTTTCGTTGCTACTTCATAATTGTAATTTTGCTGCCATGAATAGTGCCAACCCTGTGAAAGGGCCATTCAACCCCCCAAAGGGGTCAGAACCCACAGGTTGAGAACTGCTGATTCTCGACCCAAAGAGAAGCAAAGAAAGGGTGTCTAGAGTGCCCTTCTATTGGAAGGAGGCTGCTTCCCACCCCCAAGAAACATCCTTGCGAAGGTATCAGGGCTGCGATTTGAGTGGGGGTGTAGCAGGGAGGCTTACAATTGAGTCGATTTGATTTCCTTGTGCCAGACGAGACATCAGGGTGTTAGCAACGAGTACTGACTATGCTCTGGTGCTGACTCCCAGAAGAGTGAACAAATCGGTGTAGGAAGATGTACAACCAGAAGGCTCTTTCAAAACGAGGATGGCAAGACTTCCGCTCAAACCCTTTGGACGTGTTGCCAGAAGGGACTGACTAGTTCTTGATGAAGGACATTATGCTTGGTGAAGTGAAGCAGAAAGTCAATGGAAGAAAAGATGTATTGGCTCATGGGTTGGAAAACAGACTTAAACATTAGGAAACATTGCCCAGTTGTAGCTCTGATTGTGAGGATGGTGTCGAACTGGGCACAAGGTGACCGAGGAAGGCCTGACTCAAGCAACGGCACCTAGCAGCATTTTTAACACTCTCTTTCAAAGCAATTCAAAATAGATGCGGTCCATCTTCTGTATAAGAACCATATGCCCAAGTGATCCAGAATTTCTCTTAAAGGGAGTGGAAAGATTTGAGATGGCTGATCGTAATAGTTGAACAACATGATGAACAGATATAGGAAGATGGTACAAATGACAAATGTTTTATTACCTATGTAACCATAATAATAATGAAGAGCCTTAAGATAGTTGAAAACAGGTACTTTTCTCCCCTTGGTTCTCTCGTGTTCTTACCAGCACACCCCTCAGACCTCTCCTAACAAAGCTGCTAGACCTTTGATCACGATGGTCAAAGAGGCCTGTCTGAATGCGGCGTAGAGTTCGGGTGCACAGTGAATTCTTTAATCACATATTCCTACTTCTTGGCTGGTCCTGGGTAGAGGTATAAAGAAGGTGTGGTTTGGTGTTACTTTCTTCTCTTAATTTCTCCTTCTAGTAGCATGCTCCTAACTTTTTATTTTCACTTTTGAAATCATTTTATTGGGCACTCTTACAGATATGAAAACAATCCATAGTTCAATCATATCAAGCAGTATTGTACAATTGCTACCACAATCAGTTTCAAAACATTTTCTTTCTTCTTGAAATCCTTGTTATAATTTCCCCTTTACCCATCCTCCCTCCCCCTCCCCCAGGAACCCTTCTTCTTATTAGTTTTCCCTTATACATTTTTGCCATATCTTACATGATCCAATATATCCATTCACATGCAATTCTGTGGGTTGATCCCATCAAGTAGGGTTATACAGTCATCAATGCTGTCCCCTATTCCTCCCTTCCCCACCCCACACTTCCCCCAGGGAGCTTTTACTCCTGGTTCTGAAGGATTATTTATATTGGCTTTCATGTACCAATCTTGAATATACAAATGAACATACACTATCTAACACGATCAATGCGGTAAAACAAGTAAAAGCTACAATAGTAAGGGGAGGAAATATTAAAGCACTAGAGGATAGTTATGTGGTTCTTCAGTGCTCTACAGCACCCTGGATTTTTTATCCTTTCTGTGAGGGACAGTCCAATTATCCTCCAGGTGGGTTTGGGGTCTCCACTACATGCACGCCACTTCACATCAATTTGTTTGCTTGGTTTTGAACTCTTCTGACACCTCTTCCCATCGACACCTCATGATCACACAGGCTGGTGTGCTTCTTCCATGTGGGATTTGTTGCTTCCTTGTTAGAAGGTCACTTGTTTAACTACAAGCTGTTAAGAGCCCAGATGCTGTTCTCTTACTAGCCAGGCACCATCGGCCTTTTTCACATTTGCTCCTGCACCCATTTTGTCTTCAGCGATCATGTTGGGAAGGTATCATACAGTGCCACAGTATTGGAACGAACCGTACTTGTACTGAGATGAGATTTAAGTAGAGGCCAAAAGTCCATCTACTTCCTTGGTGCATTTACATAGATGCATACATATATAAACAAATGCACACATATATATTTTCCTCTTTTTTTTTCTTCCCTCCTACCCCACTATTATGCTTACCCATTGTTCACCGCTCAGTAATTCCTCTCAGATATAATCAATTGATTAAACTCAACCAGAAAAGCTACACCTCCTCAACATCAGTTTTCAAACACGTACTGTTTCCCTGTACCTGTCATTGTTGGCTCCCTCACCCTCCCCACCCTCCCATGGCCCTTAGGAACCGTTTTACCAATCACTGTCTCCATAAGATTGCCTTTCCTGCCTATCTTGTACAGATAAGCACCTAAAAGAAAAACTCAATCAATCAATCAATCAACATACAGATAGTCAAAAGGCTAACAGGGATCCCGCCAGAGCAGATGAGTATCCCTCTGTTAATTAGCGAGAAGGATGTTATCAACCACTAGTCCAGTCTCCCTTTCTTCCAAAACGGCATATCCTCTTCCTGCTTACCTAACAACACCTACTACTCAGCACTCTGACAGGCATCCACCCTACAGGTCCAATTGCTCTTCCTGCAGTCAGGGATGGAGCGGTCTAGTGCTCCCTCCCACCCCTCCAGCTACGCCTTTAGACATCCAGGGTGTCCCAGTGAGTAACCCCCAACCAGTTCAGGTGGGGTGCCAAATGCTTTCTTCAAGGACTTCGTGGCTCTGCTCTCATCACTGGGTTGTGATGTTCCCCCGTGAGTGTGAGTCACACCGGCCACTCTGCTCATGCTGCCTCTTCAGGGCTGTCCTCTGCTGCGCCATCATCTAGGAAGAGCACTTCCTGTCTCGAGCTGAGGCCGCCTTGCAGTCATTTCCGGGGATGAGCTGCTTGGATGCTCTAACTTTGGATTCGCTTGCCAACTCTCTTTGAACTGTTTCCCATCGGCTTTTTTATAACTTTACTAGAAGCATTTGCATTCTTAGAAATGTCTTTGGTCATTTTTGAGCCTGCCTCATAGGAAATTAGGTGATTTGTCAAAAATGAGTCAAGACAAATGGTAGCAGCCCCTTCCAATATTACCTGCATTTTAACAAATAAATTAAACAGTAAATTTCATTGTATCGTATCTAGCTAGAGGTGGAGAAAACTCTGAGCCAACGGCTATTCTTAGTAATCTTTAAGTAATTATGGATATCTAACTCTGATCCTGCTTCTGACACTGAGATATGAGTTAGGGTGTTTGAATTGGATCCCCGAGAGCATTGGAGAATCATTAATGGGTGTTATAGAAGGAATTGATATGATTTCATTTTTATTTGAGAAAAGTCATTCTGGCCCAAGTGTGTAGCGAACAGAGGGAGAATGGCAAAGAGGCAGTTTTCTGAAGATCTGGGGCGCTGACTGGGAAGGATACGTCAGCACAGTTAAAAGACAGAAATGATTGGCTTTGACCATGAATTCGATGGGGAGACTAAAGCTCACTGCCACGGAGTCAATTCTGACTCATAACGACCCTACAGGACCGAACAGAACTGCTTCTGAGACTATTCATCTTCATCGGAGCAGACAGCCTCATCTTTCTCCCCGGGGCAGCTGGTTGATTTAAACCTCTGACCTGGTGAATTAGCAGCCTTTTGCTTAACCCCTCGTACCACCAGGTTTCCTGATGGAGAGGGAAGGCTTTGGTGCAGTAGGGAGTGAATGAGGAAATAAACAAATAAGACCATAAATTCGAGAAGCCATATATTCAAAGATAGCAATCCTGTTGGCACAACCCTTAAGGTGCTCATCTGCTGATCAAAAAATAAATGGCATTTGGAATCCACCCAGCATCTCTTTAGGAGAAAAAAACTGGCAATTTGGTTTCATGAAGATTAACAACCTGGAAAACCCTCTGTGAGGTCATTCCATTCCGTAACCCACGGGACCACTAGGAGTTATGTCACCCTCATCCCTGGCAGGCGGACAGGATGGATCCTGTCTTGACCGTCCTGAGTTTGAAGTAGCTAGAGGACAAAAAAGGAAATGATACTATCGGAGTGTCTTACCCCATTACATAATTCTTTCCACAAATCAAGGAATGCTTCATGTTAACTCAAATGGATTCCAATTGAATTCCATCAACGGGGGTCAGGTGGGAGGTAGGGGTCCAGCAGTGGGTAATGTGTGTGCAAAGACTCCCAATACGTGATCACTCCAAATTTCTAATACAGAAGAGACAAGGGATGATTTTACTCAGAAAATACATGAAAAAAGAGGCTAGGCCACTGCTTTGGATAATGCATTTGCCTAGTTTGCAATTGCTTTCGGTATACTTCTTAAGAGTATGAGATTATCTGATCCAGACTTTTTTGAATCAAGAGTCTATTATTCTATCTAAATACACACTGAGTAATTTTATTACAACTAAAAATGATTCAAGCCGCTATTTCTTTGCTCTACATAATTTTTATAATCACTTGTTATATTAGTGTTTATAAATTTATATTTATAATCCATTCCTTTCTGGGGTGTGTTGTTTGTCTCTGTGTCATCTATAAACTGCCTGTAACTAAGGCCTTTATTTTTATTGATAATTATGCAAGTACATTTTATAGAAGTGAGTAGTCAATGGTTTTTTTTCTACTTGAGACCATTAGATTCATTTAACTTTTATGCTACTAAAAACATTACTGTTCTTGAACAATTTGCTTGCTAAAAAATTTTGTGGAAAATGGAATTAAATGTTTTGTTTAAGATATTAAAGTGGCACCTATAATTAAAAAATAATAATAAGTCCCTCTTGTATATTCAAATTCCATCTAAAATATAAAAGGAAACAATAGACTATTATTCTAACTGTTTCATAAATACAAAGACATTTGGCCATAACCTAGTTTTAACTAAACATTGTATTGGATTTGAAAAGCTACACCCAAGTTTAATTTGGTATGCAAGCAAAGCCCCACTGACCACATTTCAGTGTAAATATTTTTCAGTAATGTTCTTAATTACTTGTAAAGTGTGCAACTTTGATCTTTCTTATTTTCACTTTAGGGTTGCTGCAACTTGCTATAGCTTTCAGTAAACGATCATTCCACAACTGTGTATATTAACTTAGACATCCAATTTTACTAATATTAATACTTTACATTTCAATTTATTACAGCTTCTGATCAGAATTTAACATACAGAAGTTTTATTCATGGGCGTGTTAGCAGCTTTCGAATCCGCTATGGAGAATTACAATGTGACTGCTAGATAAAGAATGATTCCTTGAGACATTCAGACGAATAGTTTTTAACAATTTTAAAAACCATTTAGGAAAAGCTTGAACTATGCAGGCACCAGGGACAACAGACATGAAAGATTAATGTAAGCTTGCTTATACTGATGCACATTCTTACACAAAAAGTCCATCTGCAGTGTCATGTCAGTCAGCAGAAATCTTGGATGGGTGGATACAGCTGGCTGTCTCTGCTGGCAGAGACACCCTAGAAAATGCAAAATGTGGTTATGATGCCCGGTGCCATCTGCAGTGTGCCAGTGTATCCTGTCTGCACTGGCATTTACAGGACTGCATAGGGCATCGGCAGTGGTGGGGACAGCGATACAATGTGACAGATTTATTTCCTCTGAGGACCCAGGCTCTGGTGCCCAGGGTGCCACCCTGCTCCTTGGACATTGGTCTGCTGTCATGTGTATTGGCTCCATGCCATCTTTTCACACACAGCTCACCCTCCTGTTAGTCTAGCCATTCCAGGTACACATTCTTTCCTAGCACACCAGCCTCACACTAACCTTACCTAATTTACTCATTTAAGTTTAACAAAGTGATTTAACATGGACTATTCAATGCTAGCTAATGTAGCTTATTTTGAAAATATTGCCCTCCTAGACTTCTGATGGCTTAAGTGTCTTATTTAGAAAACCACAGACAGGCGCCAAGATAAATGACCTAACCACTAGGTAGGGGATATCTCCAAATGACTGATGTAGTGGGAACAAATATATGACCCTCTTTCACATAAAGCTATAAAACACATCAGGCAGCTCAGACTTAATTCTCTTTCCATGATCAAAATATAAATATTCAAGAATAAATGTTGCTTTATGACTTACCACATGTTTATCATATTATATTGCCAGACCAAGTGAAAAAGTGTAGACCATTGTTTTAAACTTTTGCTTTCTGCATTTTCTTTTAAATAGTAACGGAATATGAAGGACATGCTCTATCCCTGCTTAAAGAATGTGAGCTCCAAGGATTTGACGGGTAGGTTTTAGTATCTCCGAGTCCATGGAGCTTATATAATTAAGTAGTTTGTTAGTTTTTGCCTATATATTGGAACCTGGAATTTTAGATATTGGTGATGTTAGCAGTTAGGTTTTATTTTATTCAAATACATGTAATAATAATACGATAGAACAGCAATGACGAAAATATGACATGGCCATGTGCCTGTCAGAAGCTGGCACGGGGGAAACAAACAAGAAGAGAAATGGAATTATACATAGGGAGAAATCAGTGTATCACCCTACACATACCTAATGGGCATACATTTGCATCTGGAATCCTTAATTCTTGGCTTTAACCAAATGAGGATGGAAAAGTATTGGTGGAAGGTAGAATTTGGATCCTATGGTACAACTCTACTACGATCCCCATTAGCAAGTTCGTGGAGAGTGTTAGTAGCTATCCACAGGCTAAATTACCGTGATTGATCAAGGAGCAAATGTTTTATAAAAACAAATAAATTATTTAAAGAAAAGGTAAAAGAGGTAAATTTCAATGTTCTCTTATAATTGAGTGACTACAAAGAAGGCGAGTTATTCATAGTAAGCGGTGAAACCATTGGTCGTAACATATGGCGAAGGCATGCAGCGATCACTCAGCAACGAAAACCAAGCCCACTGCAATGGAGCACATTCTAACCCATAGCAACCTTAGAGGACAGAGTAAAGCCACCCCATGGGCTCCCAAGGCGGTGCATCTTTGGGGAGCTACAGCCTCATCTTTCCCCCGCAGAGTGGCTGGTGAGGCCCAACGGCTGACTTTTCCATTAGCAGTTTTATTAAAATCATTTTATTGGGAGCTCAAACAATTCTTATCACAATCCATGCATACATCCATTGTGTCAAGCACATTTGTACATTTGTTGCCGTCATCATTCTCAAAACATTTGCCATCTGCTTGAGCCCTTAATATTGGCTCCTCATTTTCCCCCCTCCCTCCCCACTCCTCCCTCTCCCAAGAACACTTCATAATTCATAGATTATTATTTTTGTCATATGTTACACTGTCCGGTGTTTAGCTGAGTGATTTTTATTCCCTGGTGGTGACCAGGCTCCTTAGGGATTGTTCACTGGGGCACAAATATCAGAAACAAGGCATGTGCCATACGTTTCAATTGCTACTTTCTAAAACTGGTGAATCAGTTTGTTGAAGTGCTAGATTGATGTAATAGACTAAGAAGTACACACACACACACACACACACACACACACACACACACACACACACACATTAGAGAAGACCTTTTTTTCCCCCCCAACAGTGGATATTTGAGTGTTTTAAAAGGTAGCAAGTATGGGAATTATTTGTGTCCTGTGGTGATGGGGTGGGGGTGGGGGAGCAACAACTATGAGAAGGGTATTTTGAGCTTTTCAACCAGCACAAAAGGTTTTCTTCTTCTCCACAACCCGAGCACGGTTCAGAGAGGGAAAGGATGCAAGCAAGTGGAGCCTTATCCCAGCAGTTTGTCAGAAATGCTTAATAATATTAAGAAAGTTAAGAAAAAATTTAAATAAAAAGAAAATTAAGAGTTGGGGAAAAAGAAAGCTTACTGGGTGAAATATGGATAGATAGAGGCCAGGACAAGAATTTAATTTTTATCAAAGAACGAATCAATGCGTATTAGTCAGTAAAATGAAACGAATGACTAAATAATGTTTTAAGAAGTGCTACTTGCTAAGATTTGAGAGTCCTTTAAGTGAGTCATAAATGAGTCTGTGGCAATGGATGGTGACATATTTCTAAAGTGTATCAGTGCTCGCGGCAGCTGGCAATCACTCCCAGATCCGCTGCTAAACTTGTAGAGCTTTGGATTGCAGATTGGCAACTATTTATACTGAACATGAAGAGGGTGTTTTCTTTCTATGTGTAGAAGTCCACCCAGAAACCTAGTAATTTGTAGACATTTACTCATGTGGAGCTAATGTTTAAAAACATAATAATCAATAAAGAAAAAGCCTAACTTAAAAACCAAATGCAGCCAACATGCCATATGTGCCCAGGTGGCTCAAGTGGTGGAGTGCTCTGGTCCTAGCGGATGGGCTGGTGCTCAGAGCTACTTACTGTCTTCGCCCTGCCTGCAGAAGGTCCTTGGGAGGCAGCCCTGCGAGCTGCTTCTTGAAAGGGGGCAGCCTTGGAATGTGCATGGACAGTTTCTACTCTGACATACGTGGGCCACCATGTGTCAGAACGGACGCGAGGGCAACAATAGAACAACAACATTGGTTGGTGTGTAACTTGTAAACATCCCCTTTAGAAATACAGATTGCTCATTGCTCACAGAAAAAGGAGGACATTTACTTCCAGGTGTCCATTTTTAGACAGATTCATTCTGCTGGAGGCCATAGCAAGAAAGAGTTGACTTACTCAGGCTAGGGTGGGGGAGCAAACAACCTTTAGAACTTATCGAAAAGGTGAGTTACTCTCATAGAGTAGTGCTGAAAAAAAGCCAACTGTGATTAATTAGAAATGGGGCTAAATGAGTTCATTATAAAAACTTTTTTTAAAAAAAACCTTTCCTTGTGAGAACCAGAGAGAGAGAGAGCTAGTTCTGCAGACCTGCCTCTCACATAATGGAATCCGTCACATTGACAAGCTCGGTCCATCAACTGGTGATGCTCCTGTCACTCCACTCCTGTTGGGTCTTTGTAGGCTTTGCCAAGACGACTACTTTTGGTAGCACACCATCTCCCTTCTTTGGGGTAAACATTTTGACATTCAGGATTATTTTGCATCTTTTAAATGCAAACGGGTATGAAATGAATTACTAGTATTTTAGGCACTGCTTTCATGGATTTTTCTCTTTCTCTAGACAGGTCGGTCTACCTACCAAGCAGCCTTAAGAAACATTAGCAGTCTCAACCAGGGTGAAATGTGGTAACACTCACTTAGAGTGTCCATAGCAGAATTCCCAGGGGAGGAAGACCAGGTCAGGTGTATGATAATGACCTTCATTTACTAAGGAGAATTAGCAGTACCTTAAATCAAAGCTTCGTATTTTACACATTTTAATGATGCCTTTTCCCTGAGTGTTAGCATGATTTCACGACTTTGGTTTGTGTTAGTCAGATAGATTGCTTATGATAGGATATTCACATAATCAAGATGAGAATGCCATGTTTGGGGGGTTTAATGGGAGTAAATGCTACTACTAGCCAGATTCACCTGCTCACCTTTTTAACCCACTCTCGGGTTCGTCAGACTCAGTGCTTTGAACTGGCATCCAAGAGAGTAACGGATGCATTTAAATATATTTCAATGATATGTGTTATTGTGCTATTCTATTTGTGAGGTAAGATGACTGGATGCAGTGCTAGCATGCATAATCATTAATATATAGTATTAATGCAGATATTGGGAAGCCTAGTCTTCCTGAGTTCTTACTAATTAATCTGTCATTTCCCATCCTTTCGCTTCATTGTTTTTCGTCTAGGGTCGTCTGTGTTGGGGGAGACGGGTCTGCCAGTGAAGTAGCCCATGCTTTGCTCCTTCGAGCCCAGGAGAATGCGGGGATGGAAACGGACTGTCTCTTGAGCCCTGTCAGAGCACAGCTTCCTCTCGGGATAATACCAGCAGGTGAGGCGGAGGCCACGGGATGAATAGACCAAGTTTCCCCTACCACCTATCCTTCCTAACCGAGACAGGGTAACGTGGAGTGACAATTTCACATTCTCAAAGGCTTCTCTGCTAACAAATAACAGACTTTGAACAAGTTACTTAATCTTTTGAGTCTCAGTTTTTCCAATCTGCAAATAGGAGCAATACTTACTAATTTCATCACAGGGTTGTTTTAGGATTAAATTAGATGGTATGCATGAAGGAGTTAACATGTGACCAAGCAATCAACAAAGGGCTCATTATTATTTTACACGGAGTGTTAATTCTGACTAGAATGGGAATCAGAGTGCCAGAAGGCAAGTTTGCTAAGGGCAAGCATTTTATCTTTTCGTTGGCTGCTGTATTTCTAGAACCTAGAACAGAATACAACACACAGTGAGTGTTCAATCCAGTTTCTTAAGTTAACTAATTCAAATAAAACTTTATAGAATAAGTAATGCTTGAATTAGTCCTTAAACTAAATAGGATAACGTCTGGAAAAAACTGAGAATGTATTGTTTTTTTCTCTCCTAAAATAAATAAATAATAGAAGCAATGCCAAGAAAACCCAGAAATATTTGCAGAATTGAAACCTGGCCATTCCTAAGGAGATCCAAAAGCTCGTCGTACTGCTGTCGAGTCAATTCCGACTCAAAAGCAAGCTGAGAGTAGAACTGCCCCTCGGGCTTCCAAGGCTGTACATCTTAAGGCAACAGAGAGCCTGGTCTTTCTCCTGGAGAGTGGCTGGCGATTTCTCACCGCTGCCCTGGCTGTTAGCAGCCCAACTGGCCAAGCTGTGGGTCACCAGAGCGCCATCTTTTCAATGAAATAGTCTCAAAACCACCCTGAATGCCAGAATTAGAGTTCTGAAATGTATTTCCTAACCACATTTTTGATAAGGGAGATTTTAGCAAGGAACAACTTGACAGGAGTTTGTTCTAGAATGTTCCATTTGACTGTTGCACAATGGGCATGGGAAGCAAACAGGAAAAACTAGAGATGAGAGCAGGGAGAATAGAGCAACAGTGTGGTCAGAAATGAAGAATGGCTCTTTCTCAAGTTTATTACGTTATACAAATCATCCATCCAAATTATTATTTAAATAAGCAATCGTTGTAGAAATGGGCACTTTCCCATTTTAAAAACACTGCATGCATTGTTGTCTCTAAAGGAAGGAAGAGCAGAAAAAATATTTCCTATGAAAACAGAAAATAATTCCCCTGGTTGAAAAACAACAACACATTCTATCCATTTGGTATGATCCAAAAACAGATTTCACCATGCAGTGTGGAGTGAATGTACTGACTATTATTAAATGAACAAAGAGAAAATGTGTTTTTAGAGGATAAAGAGATCCAGATGAGCATTTACAGTATGAAGCCTTGCAAACAGTCCAGAATAGGACATGAGGATCATTGTAAGAGACCCGTAAAACACCTATAATGACCTCTAGTAGAAGAGAGCAAAATAACTTGAATGAGAGAGAGAGAGAGAGAGAGAGAGAGAGAGAGAGAGAGAGAGAGAGGAATTTGGGGCAGCACTTTTACCTTTTTGTGCCATTTTAGAAGCACTTACTGTGAGGGTAGAATCTTCCCAATATTCTCCCCATGCAAATTTGCCACAAGGTTACCACTTCTCTTCCTCGGATTATCCATGAACTTCAGGAACCCCAAGACAAAGGATGAGTGCGCTCATGGGTATACAGTCGCTAGGAATGGATGGCTGACCGCAGACTGGCGCTTATGTTTCTGATTTTGAAAACGTTCTACATACACTGTGGCTACTTGTACAAATACCACTTTTAAGGCTTTGTGTTTACAGTACATAGCCTGGTACCCTAACCCTGGTAATTGTCCCAAAGCACTGGTTACTTCCGTTAGAAGAAAGGATCACATACAGGAAGTTCTTAGAACTAAGAGGTCTCTATGCTCCTCAGAGCTCTGGCAGATAAGGGGAAGAGCCAGGCAGGAAGTTTCCCAGCTTCTGAACACAAGGAAACCGCCTGCCTTTGAAGCCATTTGCCTCCTGGAGAGAGATACCCAGAGGGCATGTTTAGTAAATGACTCCACTGAGCCATCCCACTAGGATGCTGAGTTTTGGTCAGATTCAAATGGATCAGATATAGGGAAGGCTGTATTTGAACTGCTGGCCATTAGTGATGGAGTTTGTTGCTATGACAACTGGTGCTAAGGAACTATACTGGGAGATTCCCATTAAGGGGGGATGGTGGGGGAGAATGGTGGAAAAAGCAACTTGAGAGGACATAAAAATAAAAAAAGCAATCTAGTTGTTGTAAAACAAGGCTCACTCCACATACTGATGTTTGCGAACCATATATTCCTATAGCATTCACATAAATAAATTCGTTTTCCAATTAATTTGAGGACAATAAAATATTGCTGAGGGACTGTTAATTTCTATGATATTTCAGGGAAGGAACCAAAGTGTAGGTGCAGTCTTCATGAGAATTTTAGCTATGCTTGACTAGGAAGTCATTACATCACATTTATCTGTTTGGATGTGGGAGACATTAACAGCCTTATGAATATTCATGCCATTTGGTTAATTAAGTTAATCGTTCTGCAGAAGTGCTCGCACTTCCAAGGACAATTTCCCCCCCTTCGTTTTTGCTTCCATCGAAGCTGCCTGGCGCCTTTATCTGTCATGCCGTACATGAGCTGTTCCCGCTGCCCTTCCTCTGTGTATGCGACACACCTTTTAGCAGATCGGGGGAGAGAGGTGGACAAAGGAGTTGGTTGTGTTAAGAAAAATAACTTTTTCTGGCTCATTAAATGCTTACCGTGAGGTAGAACCTTGATAGCTCTGGGCCATTGTCACCAGCTACATGGTTGCGTTTTATGTGAACCGTACTTCTGTTGGCATCGTGGCCGTCTGTTCGATTAGAGTAGGGTTCCCTGGTACAAAATGGGATCCGTTTCTCAGCTGACCCAACAGCTAAGCTTTTGGCTACTTTCCGAAAGCTTGGTGGTTTGAATATACTTCAGTGTGACTCGGTCTTAAGAAAGGTTTGTCCGTCTGCATGGGCAAGATCACGACCTTGAAAACCTTAGGCTGCACGGGTCAACAATGACACACATGAGACCACATGGGTCATAATCGACTCAAAGGTCACTGTCAACCACAATGTTATCGTTTTAGAGCGCCCCGGTGATGTAGTGGTTACCCGCTGGTCTGTCCTTTAACCCGGGCTTTCTGTACCCCTAAAGAGTCTCAGCAGCCCCAGGGCCAGTTCTCCCCTCTGCTCGGGGACCTCTCTGAGTAGCAAACGAGCCAATGGCACCAAATGTTTGTCCTGGGAACTTTCATTTCTCTCTGGATAGTATAAAAGAAACTGTGTCTTAGGTCTAAGGTGCAGATTAATCAGCGTAGACTGACGCAAACGAGATTTCTGACGTGTGCCCCTGCCTGCCTCTCCTCACTGCGGCGATCTGAAGAACCAAGGGGACCCTAAGCAGGGCGCCCTAGCATTCTGAAAAGGGTTCGACTTGGTTGTACTCGGCATATTTCAAACTCACAGAGAATAAATGCTCCTGATATTTTAAAAAATGATTTTTATGTTCTTGAGACATGATATGTGTCATTCTCTATTGTACATGACAACTTCGCCTTGTTTTTTAATAGCCTTCTAGATGAACACTTTTATAGTCCCTTCTTAATTACCTATGGTAATGGAAGAGATATGCTCCACGCAGTACTGTAATCTATTGATAAGCCTGAATATCTCACTCTAATTATGTGGCCTCTACCCAAACCTTTACCATAAATCTGTTTGGGAAACAAAATAGGTTGATTTGTTTCCCTCCCGTCCCAGATTAATGACCAATTACACAGCCAAAGGGCAGGCTGTAAGGGTCAAAGGATAATTGAAAGGCCTGGGGAATTGATGGCTAGGTAAAATCCACCAAATAATAGGTTTCTGGGGGACATATTACCAAAAGTTAGGGCATAGCAGTATCATCTGAAGAGCTTGTTAAGACAGCTTGTCCTCCTTGTCCAGACATTCTGTAGAATGGTGGTGGGATCCATGAACTTGTATTTTTAACTCGCACAGGTAATTTTCTGCTGTGGATCCACGGACCAGACTTTGAGTCGTGATGTTCTGGAGGAATGTCGCTCAAAATATATGATAATACAGATTGCGGAGATCAGGTTCAGTAGGTCTGGAGTGGGGATTGAAATTTAGCATTTTAACCAGGTCCAGGTCGGGACTGTAGGCTGTTGACTGTAGGCCATGCTTTGAATAACAAGAATCAGAGCATCGTTTCCATAGATATTTGTAGTGAATCTCACCATGAGCGTTTTACCCACCGAATAAGGGGGCTCTACTTTTATTTGCATTTCTGCTACTAGAGATCTAAAATTCTCTAATACTTGGGGAGCTGTTCAAAGATCATGATGGTTATTTTAATGAGTTTAATTTGATGGAGGCTGAAATGCCTCTATCTAAATGAGTATTACTCTTTTAATGAGTAATGCAAGGACATATCAGTTCAAAGTGATACAAGTTGAACCAGTTATGTTATTCTGCCATTGCCGACATTGGAGAGTGTGCTTAGGTGGAGAAAAAGTTGACCCTCTTAGTTACTAACTAAACATCAGTCATTGGAAACTGTGCACACACAAGTTTGCTATTATGAGTCAAAATTGACTCATGTACCTTGGCTTCTTGATCTACATTGGACTGCTGCTGATTGGCCAGGTCAGGGTATTATGGGTAGAATTATGTGCATCCAAAATTGATGTCTACTTGCCTGAGCCAAAATTGGATTGGCAGCTGTATACTGATGTAATCTGACAGCTATGCAATGTCTCCATGGTGTGATCAGATGTGATAGCACAATCCATTGTAAAAGGATTCAGGATGATATGTGACCCTTTTTGTGGTTGTTAGGTGCTCCTCAGTTAATTTTGACTCATAGCAACCTGAAATACAGCAGAATGCAAACCCCTGCACCTTCCTCGTGATGGCTCTTCATTTTGAGCCTTGCTGTGAGGTACCATCAAGTCAGTTGTAACTCATGGCAACCCAGCGCACAATACACTAGAGCACTCCCAAGTCCTGCACTATCCTCATTCCTGGGACTTCCCTGGGGTGGGGCCTGTGACGTCTTTAATCTTATAATAAATGGAAGGAGAGAGGAGTTAGCAAAGACCAAAGGAGGGAAAAGTTAGCAGAGATAAAAGATGAGAGAAATTAGCAGAGAGGGGGATACCTAATACTATAAAAAATAGACATATATACTCTCCCCAGGACATCTAGAATTTCCGGTAAGATTTGCTTATCACACATGTGGGAGTATCTGTCTATTTGGGCTGACCTTAACACAATGTCTTTTGGTAACGACTGATGATCTTTTCCCTCTCCCTCGTCTTGAAAAGCTGATCCCAGCTGAAGTGAGGGCTCCTCTGTTGAAGTGGTTCTAAGATGGATATGATTCATGTAGGTAACTGTACACATGGAATCATACATGATTCATGTATGTACATGTACAAAGGGAGTCAGACATGATTCATGGGCACTAGGCAAGCTCTCTCTCTCTTTGCTTGGGAGACCAGATTGGAAGAGCAGGAGGCCTCTTCACATGTTGTGGTATTTATCCTTATAGTAGTAGATTCATGCAACAGTTGATCCTTTGTGATCGACTAACTTCACTCAGAGAAGGGGGATTCTGTGTAGAAGAATTCTGCATCAGGATTGGAGGAAGCTTATTAACAATCTGCCTTCCTAAGATGACATCACCTTGCTTCCTGGAAGTCAGCAGGACTTGGGGCACTTGCTGGTGAAGACCCAGGATGAATTACAATTCAATGTAAAGACAACAAAATCTGCACAACTGAACCAGTAGGTTGCATCATGATCGATGGAGAAAAGATTGAAATTGTCAAGGACTTTAGTCTTGCTGGGACCCACAGTCAATGCTCAAGGAAGCAGCAGTCAAAGGACACATCAATGGCATAAACCTCTGTGAATTGTTGAAAAGCAAGGTTATTTTGAGGACTAAAGTGTGCCTGACCCCAGCCACGGTATTTTCAATGACTGGGTTTTGTGTGATTTTCTGTGTATGAAATCCAGGATCGGTGGATCCATAGACAGAAACTGGAATGGTGAAGCCTAGAGGCATGGCAGGGGAGGAGGGGAGGAGATGGGAAACTAAAAACAATGAGCACAAGCAGAAAATGTTGAAATCATGGGGGTGATTGCACAAATCTTAATACAATCGAATGATTAACTTGTGTGATATGTGAAATATAACCAATAAAACTATTCAATAAAAGAAATGGAATGGGAACTGTAATCTGGTTTTTAAAAGACTATAAATGTTAATCGAATGTGATAGGTAACTTGTGTGAATTCTAATTAAAACAAACCAACTAGAAAGGACTTGTTGAGACAGTGTAAGAAAACCATATAGGCTTGGTAGTAGATGCTTACTTCAGAAATACTTGTTACAGTTCTAGGGTATGGTAATAGTATTTTGATTTTTAAAAACAGTGCTTACCTACTACAGACAAACTGAAACACTTAGAAGCAAAGTGATATGAGAAGAAGTATTTGAAAATATTTTAGTAAAATGGTTGATGAAGAGATAAACCAGATGGCAGAAACTGATCATTATAGAAGCTGGGTTATGCGTACACGGGGGCTGATCTACCACTCTCGTTACTTGTGTGTATATCTGAACGAATGAAGGAAGCAGACCCCATTGCATGTAGTTCCCTGGATATCTCAATGATTCATACCTATTAGGTGATCAATGGAAACTTCCGACCCATGCTCCAATTTCATCCTGTAAGAAGTGCAAAGGAGACTGCTTCATACCATCCATTCTCCCAGACTGCAGTTCCCCCTCTCTACCTCCCGGTCCTCGTTCCACTGGCAGGCTTTGGGAATTATGACGAGGAAAAGCACACCTGCACGCAGATTTTCAACATGGACGTGAAGTGAGAGAATAGGTCATTTTACCATTTTTATTTTTATAAATGTTGTTGTAAATGCTTTAAGACGTGTTATGAGCTCAATCAGCCGGAGAACGATGCAGATGCCTGCACTAGAGCACTGCCAACTTACAGAGTACTGGGTACCAACCAGTGGTTGACGAGTCAGGGCTGGCTCCGCTGACCGTGCGCGCACCATAGGATTTCAGTGGCTGAGTTTTGGAAGTAGGTTGCCAAGCCTGTCTTCCAAAGGGCCTCTAGGTGGACTCAGACCACCAGTCTTTGGGTTAGGCAAGCACAGTAACGTCTTGTGCCACCCAAGAGTTGGCAGGCATGGAGTGGGGTTGGGGATCTTATGCCTTTGATGGCTGTCCTGAAGGAGTCAGGGGACCGTGGGCAGCCTTTAAATAAAAATGAATTTCAAGACGTGATGATAAAAACTCCCGAGTTAACAGTTATCCTGGAGGATAGCCATCCTACTTACTAACTTTAGCTGCCAAATGCCCAGGAAACCTTGACCAATGGAGAAACGATATGCTTTGTGGTAACTAAAGAAAAATGCCGATAGTTTTTATCTGCAGAGACACTAAAGGTGCCGATGGTATAAGTTGAAGGAGTTAACCTCAGATCCCAGGAAGCTGCTTCGGGACTAGGTGTGGAGGCAAGGAAGGAGCTAGACAGGGAAGCTCACGTAGGTAGAGCCTTTCGCTGCTGCAGGCCCCTGGATTCTATCAGTGCGAATGCTGGCAGTTGGACAAGCATCCGGGCCACCTGGAGATCAACTAGAACATTTCCCTAGCCTATAGGTTTTAAAGCAATTTAATTCTGAATTAACTGTCAGCTTACTGTATTATGGTAGCAACCACTTTCCTGTGGCTCCTTAACACTTCCCACGCGCACAGCTCTGTGCTGTGCGGTCTTCGGGGTTTCTCATATTTAAGTCATGCTCCCCCATGGGTTCTCCTGCTTCCAGGGTTACAGTTTTCTTTACTGGATGTCTAGCACTGACTACCTGTACAGTCCAATACTGTTGGGTTCATCCTGAAAATGACAATCCCCGACTCTACCTCCTCCTGAAAACTTCCTTTTTCATCAGAATACTATATGGTGACAAGTACATAAAACAAGTCACTGGCAAATGTATTGACTATCCATGTTTTCCCCTCGGTTTGACAGGCTCTACTAATGTCCTGGCCCACTCGCTCCACGGAGTTCCTCACGTGGTAACTGCAGCTTTGCACATTATCCTGGGTAAGGCTTCTTCCCAAGACGTGACACTTTTATAGGTGTGGTTTTAGCTATATAACAAAAGACATTTTATTTCTGTGAGACTTGTCTAAGGAAAAACAGGCCCTCTGTCGCTCAAAGCAGAGAAATGTCTCACCCTCAAACAAAAGTTGCTTAGGCAAAGCTTCCCTGTTTGGATGATCAAAAAACCCCACAATTTTATGAGCAAATCAAGAAAGTCCATGTGTACAATTTAAATGAATCAGCTACTGCTGTTTGACTACACCCTTGCTGCAGGACTAGCATTATGCTGTTGAAAAATGCCCACCATGAAAAATTTCTCTCTTGTATGAGTCTATTAGATCATTTATCCATCCCAATTGATGGACAGCATATAAGCTCAGATAAATGCAAAGCAAACCTGTGAAACAAAATGCACTTTGTAAAAATATTTCAACTGTACTCCTGTAACAGTGTTTTATATGAAAGAGTAATAAGCAGCAAAATTGATTTCTTTTCATTTCCCCACTTAAGACCTTGAGAAAGTTATAAATGGCAATTTCAGGAATTGTAGGCAATGAGAAACGCAGTGGCAGTGAGCATATTCATCATGGTACGCGGCAGCTAGAGACCTACAAGTAAATAAATATGCTCTCCTGTGCTTTCCTGTTTTGACGAATGGTTCTTCTGCGCTCCTCGGCTGACTGGCTGGTGATACTCAAGGGCACATCCAGCCAGTGGATGTCTGTACCTTCAGCAGCACCGGCAGGCTTCTTCGATTTGGCTTCTCCGCCATGTTTGGCTTCGGTGGGAGAACGTTGGCTCTGGCGGAGAAACATCGCTGGATGTCTCCTAACCAGCGGAGAGACTTTGCTGTCATCAAGGCCCTGGCAAGGTTAAAGTAAGTTTTTGTTTGTTTGCTTGTTTTTAAAATATTCTGTATCCCAGAGTGCATGACAACAAATAACATACCTCACTCTATTTTAGGCCAGAGGACTGTGAAATAGCATTTTTACCACTTAAAACCTCTCAGGATTTACAAGAAAGGTAGGTGAAAAATTCAGAATTACACAGACATCTATAAGTATTCTTTTTTTTTTAAAGCATAAAACGTGTTGACCCAATTTGTCATACTTGTGCTTAGGGCCTCTGATAAAGAAATTGTGGAACACTACATGTGATGGTCGGCTCGCTAATTCACATTTAGCTAGTGTGAATGCAGATATTAGTCAAAGCCACGCACAATTGCACTTATGGTGGAATGTGGAGAGCGTGGCCTGTGAGAAAGCCTTTCCAGGAAGATTTGTCCACATCATTTTGTGGGAAGATTTCCCAGAGGAAGTAGCAAGCTGGAACCTGAAGAACAGAAGGTGCTAACTGAAGAACCTTTCACTGAAGGAAGGGCTCTCGTCTTGAACGAAATGGGAAAACATTGACCTTTTAAATATAATGTTACTCTTAAATGTGTCAACACATTACAACATGTAACAATGATCCCTTTAATTCCTTCATATTTAATAGAAGCTGTTTTGTGTATGCTTTTCATGTGTTTTTGTTTCTTTGTTTTGTGTCTTATTTTTAGGAAGGCCCAGGGATCTCTTAAATCTGGTGAGTTCAAATCATCTCCTGGAGAGTGAAGCAGCTGTTGATGCTTGCGTTGGTGAGAGAGAGTAACATGTCACTTCTGTGACCTTTAGATGATAGTGATGAGTGGCAAGTGACCCAGGGTCAGTTCTTGAACGTCAGCATCATGGCAATCCCTTGCCGGTGTTCAGTGGCACCAAGAGGCTTGGCACCCGATACCAGGTTAGTAAGCATTTTTATTTGTTATTTCTTCTCTTATAAAACCATAATGGTTTTTCCTACAATACTTATGCAACTCTTGGAGAACTAGACGCACATAAGAGATGGGTTCTCTTAGCTTTATAATCATCAAGACTCTAAGAGATTTGTCATCAGTGTAGGCTTAGAACAACCGTTAACCTGGAAAAAGGTCTGATTCACTGCCACCACTGAGATTCAAACACCTTTGATTTTATTGACATCATTTTGGTATTTCATGCCTATTTTGCAGGCTTGCCTTAGTTATATTTACTTTTGTCTTCTTAATTGGCATTTGTTAGAACATTGTATTAAACTCTAGACCTTCTTATAGATGTCTGTTTTCCAATTTCAGTGCAAGCATAAATGTGCCCTTAGACTAAAAACCATGTATGTGTGTATTTTTGATACTTTTAGTCAGATAAAACATCTCAATTCTGTTTAGTGTAAACAGTGATGCTTACAAACCATCTATCTGTATTTGCAATGGAGTGAATTATATTTTATATATTATTCTCTAGACCAGGTGGAGATATTCTTTTTAAATACCTGTCCATTATTGGCCTCTTTCTAATCTTGTCGAACCTAGAAAATATTGTAAAATACAAAAAACAAACAAATCAACCAGAGCTATTGAGTTGATGCCTGCTCATAGTCCTTGTCGCTCAGGGTCAAGCTGCCCTGTGCTTTTCTGAGGCTTTCACCCCGTATGAGGGTAGAAAGCACCATTTAAGAATGGCTGGTAGATTCACACTGCTTACCCGTGCTTAGCAGCTCAACAAGTATCCATGAGGCCACCAGGCAAGATTATGTTAAATTATTAACCAGGATGGGAAACAGCTAGCCAAAGAGATTTGCTTTAAAATATGTTTCTAGGCAATTGATATATGGCACTAAACAATAGCCAAGTTTAAAAGAAGAAAATGAGAGATTACAGAGGCTGAGATGAAAACTTCAAATGTCAAGGTCTTTACTAATGACTTCTAGTGTTGAAACTCTGGGCATTTTCCCTATAGCTTGGGCGACAGAGAATTTGAGCCTCCTGCTTTCCTCACCACATCCTCAAAGGTCTCCCATAGCTGTGCGCTTCCCTCCTATAAGTCCCACCCGTTGGGAAGAAACCCCACGAAAGCATGGCCATGCCATGGGAGGAGTTCTGCTGTATATCATTTAAGACAATGCTTGTCCACCGCTGCTGCCTCGCGGGCTCTGGCGCTGCTCAAGGACCTTCAGCGTGGGGATCCTTCGCTTGCTTCCAGCAGAGTCGATTCCCACCTCTCTCAGGGACACTCCATCAGTTTGTGTGTGGGCTGACATGCAACTGTGGTTCTCCCAACTTAATGAGTATTGATGCTTTCATGAGTTTTTCCCTCTCCGGAGAATGGCGATTAAACCCCTTGCCTCAGACTCACTGCCCTCGGGCTGTTCCAGGTCCTAACGACCCCCGCGCCCCCCCACACACAGTAGAACTGCCCCGTAGGGGTTCCAGAGCTGTAAACCCTGGTGGAAACAGACTGCCAGACCTTTCCCCCACAGAACAGTGGGGGAGTCCCAACTTCTGGCCTTTCAGTTAGAAGCGAAGTGCTAGCTATTGACTGCCAGGGCTCCTTGATCGCTAGCTGGTTATGGAATTCTTCCATGGATTATAATCCAACAGCCATATTTTTCCAAAAGGTGCACCCTGGTTGACCAGAGATTTTCAAAGATGTAGCTTCTGAATGATTCGAGGTAATTGCAAGAGAAGTTCAACTGCTAACTCTCCTTTTCACAACAAAGTACAATTTACTTAAAAAAATCTCAATGCAAATCACTAATACCCCAAACACCCTGCTCATAGAGCCTCTCTGCGAACTTGAACGCCACTGGGTTTTCAAGGTGGTAAGTCTTCCAGGAAGCAGACTGCCATTGCTTTTTCCTTTGGAGCGGCTGGTGGGTTTGAACCTAAACCCGCTGAATGCATTAATTGCGGAATCACTAGGATGTCCTAAATTGCTATTGGGAGCTAATAAATTTGGTCGTAGATTCTAAATATTTTAAAATTAAATGAGTTAATAATAAATATAAAGCTTTAGGTTGCTAGGCACATTGGATGTGCTTCTATTGGTAAGTATTGAAAGATAGACATGCGAGTTTTGCAGGCTGATGGATTACAACGAACCCATTATGAAATAAGGAACACATGTAGCAGGGCTCTGAACCTTTTCATGCTACTTATTTTAGATTGGGAAGGTATGGCGTGATGGACAACTGGAGCACTCATCCCTGGGGATGATGAGCTCAGGCTCCAGCAATCCCTGTTGCTTTGCTCTGTGCCCTCTGGAACGCATCACTTAAACTCGGGGTTTGCGTTCCCTTCGGCATCAAATGAATGATTGACGAGCCCATCTCTAACGGCTCTTGCACTTCCACCCTGAGCTTCCACGACATCTAAAGAGCTCTTTTGTAATGTCATTGTTGTTATTCTTGGAACTTCATATTTTCACTGA
The DNA here is from genome assembly GCF_050624435.1 of Tenrec ecaudatus. Taxonomy (NCBI): domain Eukaryota; kingdom Metazoa; phylum Chordata; class Mammalia; order Afrosoricida; family Tenrecidae; genus Tenrec; species Tenrec ecaudatus. Next base: position 56,868,174 of record NC_134542.1, read on the forward strand.
CATGCATCTAGAAATCACTGGCTGTCTTTTCGCAAACTTCATTCTCATGCAGATGCTTTTGCAAGTAGCTCTTTCGGTGCAAAGGCTCACCTCCAGCTCCCTAGTCTCATAGTGGACAGAGAGTGGCGCGAGATTGAAATGCTCCGCCACGTAATTAAACATGCAGTGGCAACATTGCTCACTCAATTTCATCCATTCAATGGTCATTTTGATTTATTTCGTTTCCAATGTCACTTAGACCTTGTTCCCATAAATAATATTTAAGTCACATTGTAGATTTGGAAAGTATTCAATTATCCTTTATACTACTTATAGATATTAACTGTTTTAATTAACCAATGCTTATATTTAAAATAGGTTTTAAACTTCACATGTATGTGTAAGGTGTAGAATAATTTGTTTTTGTTTTCTTTAAGCCCCATAATGTAACAGCTTGTTGAACAGGAAGCCAGTAGCATAACAAAACTGATTTAAAAGGCTGTGTCATTTGTAAAATAAGACAGCCAGAGAGGGTTTACGAGTTTCAGGTGCATTTAATGCGTAATGATTTATCTGTCCTGATTCAAATGTCTAGGAAATACTTCTTTTTCTTCTTCTAAGAATTATGTAGTTAAAACTCATGCAGTCTATTAATTACCTTCTCCCCCAGCAATTACCTTCTTAATTTTTGCCTATAAACATTTTATTTCAGATTAAATAATGGAAGCATGGCCCTTATCGTTGTACGGAACACTTCTCGACCAGCATTTGTCAGGCATCTAAAACGATATGCCAGTGTGCAGAACCAGGTATCGTAAGTTCTTCTGGGGACAAGATGGCAGCCTAGTAATCGTGAAGGGAGAGAGTGCTGAGAGTGTGGACCTCCAGCCCTTCTGAAGAGGACTTTATGTTTTTCTGAGTACATTAGTCTTTTATTTTTTCAATCTGTGCTTTATCTCCATTTTGAAAAATATTCCCCGGTATTCATATAGATTGGTCTCCTTTGAACTATAGTTTGGCGGTTATTTCCATTTTTGTGTGTGTACAAAAAGATTATTTAAAAATGCAATGCTATACTGAAATGTTTAGTAAATTAATAATACAGGCACATCCTCAGACTGTTTATCGGAATAAAAAGTAATCAAGTTTGAGATGTTTAGCATTCTTGGTTGGACCGTGGCAAACTCTCCACAAAGTCACAGTCCTTAGATTTGCTGACATCTGTTTGCCAATCTGCTGGTGTTCATTGAGTGAAATCGATGTGTGATTGCATATTCAAAGCGAGCAGCATCTTTATGCAGCCATCATGCATTTTATTCAAAAGTCGAATGTGCTGTGATGTTTATGGATATGTAGGTATATTTCTACGTAGAACCCCAGCCCTCGACGCTAATCCTTTCTAGGAGCGTGGAGATGCGATGCAGTGGAGTTCTGAATCAATTTTTCCCATAAGAAATAACTGAAAATGATTCATCTGTTCTCAACCACCAAATTTTCCCCCCAACCTTGCCTTTTTATACAGAACATCACACAGAAATGTCAAAGTAAATAAGTTCAGAGTTAAAGAATAAAATTTAAATAAGAAACACAACATTTAAAAAGTTTTTAACTTCAGTATGGTCCATACCTGGAGATGGATGAGGATCTGGATCTGTGGACACAGGTGTGGAGAGGAGGGATGGAGAGAGACTTACTCTTTGGAAGGGGAATCCCCTTCCATCCAATCAGCTGGGAGCTGCTTTTCAGGAGTTTTCCCCTTCTTTGCCTTTTTCCACGAGGACCTGGCTGGCTTTCTCTTAAAAAAAAAAAACCCTGTCGAATGTGGTGTGGTGTTGGCATTTCCTGAACTGCTTTCTAAAAGGGTTTACTAAATTTTCATTAGTAAACCGGTTAGCCAGTTCCTTATTATTATGATTCTTTTCAAAAACTCTTTCTTAGGACCGTGGTTTTTATGTAAAAACAGTACAAAAAAGGCCACAAAAACTAAGAAAGTTATAGCAGACCCCTTGGAACACAGCTGCAAAAGGTTGAAACAACGCGTACTAACAACGCCCACTACGCCGAATGACCGAAACCTGAGCTGCTTTTGTTTACAAAGATCACGTGTGGCGGGTCAGATTCCGATGTTTCGTTGGAGCTCAGATGCAAAATTGTCTCCGCATTTGGTTTAGAAATCCAATTACGCCGAGCACTGATGCAATCAAATACTGGGGTGCTACTGTATTTTCACTTGTGGGCTTTGCAATTTTAAGAAGAAAGAGTAGCTGGTAATAATCACATTTTTGACAGACAACCTTAGGTAGTAAGAAACTGACCTTTTGGGTGTGTGTGTGAATTTTTAAAATTGTGCATCTTGAAAATATAGACCTAAGGTCATACACCCCGATGGTTTCACACATTCTGGAAGCTGTGAAATCATACGTGGACACAGTTTGATGAGAACAAATGGGAGGAGAGTAAACAGTCAATACCTAGTCACAAAATCTTGCACATATGATGCTTGACCATCACAAGGGACTTCTCTTTCCTCTTTATCACTTCAAAGTTTCCCAGGAAGACTTGATGATCTGATATTTTGATTATTTATTGAACAACCAGCTGAAGATATACAGCCCCTATTTTCCTCAAGTCTACGTTCTTAAGAAGAGACCAAAGTCTAAAAAACAAACTCACCGGCATTGAGTCAACTCCGATTCTCAATGAACCTGCAAGACAGGAGAGAACTGCCTTGTTTAGTTTTCAAGACTCTTAATTCTCTCTCTCTCTCTTTTTAAAATCATTGTATTGGGGGCTAGTACAACTCTTGTCAAAATGCATACATCCATCCATTGTGTCAAGCACATTTGTACATCTGTTGCCCTCACCATTCTCAAAACATTTGCTTTCTATTTGAGCCCTTGGTACCAGCTCCTCATTTCCCCCCTCCGTCCCCGCTCCCCGCCCCATGAACCCTTGATAATTTATAAATTATTATTATTTTGGCATATCTCACAATGTTCGACATCTCCCTTCACCCACTTTTCTGTGGTCCATCCCCCAGGGAGGCCGTTATATGTAGATCCTTGTTAATCAGTTCCCCCTTTCAGGAGTAGAAAGTCTCATCTTTCTCCCACTAACTGTCAGTAACCACTGCTCCACTGGGGCACCTAAAGAGGAGACAGGTGACAAAAAGTTCCCCCTTTGCCTCCCTTTCTCTGACCTTGTTTTTCACATACCGCCCCCCCCCCCCCAAGGATTTTTCTAAAACACGTATTTTTTTTTTAAACCGCGTGTCTTATTTCTCTTTCTCCTGGCGAGTACTTTAATGACTTTTTCATTGTCTCCAGTCAATTCTGACTTCCCCAGCATGGAATACAGGTGACGCTTACTCTTCTTGTCTCAACCTGTGTCGCAGCCTCCCAGCCTCACCTCTTAGGAGAGTCCGTGTGTTGCTCAGGAGGAATTTTGTAGTTGCTTGACCCTTACCTGTGTACTTTGGCTCTGGTTGTACTGCTTCCCAGAACACCTTTCCATTGCCTGCAGGTTGATACTTTTGTGATCTTAAGTTTTCCCACCCTGAGCCGGTGGGCCTCTTCTCCCTTCCCCCAGTGTGCTCGGTACCTGGGCCATCACAGCCCTTGTGTGCATCGCAATCAATCCTAGTAATTTACTTCTCTTCCCCGCGCCCCTCACGTGCACTCACGCCTGGTACTTAGTAAGCTGGTACTCGCCAAAGTTCAATCGAGCAAAGTCAGTAGCTTCACAGTGCGGAAATAGGTGTTGCGCCCAGAGCAGTGGAGATTCATTTTGTGAAGTACTGACCTAGCAATTGGTGATTTGATGTAATAGACTTATGAAAGTCTATCAAGAATCCATAAAACTAGCTTCTAGTATAGAATGTAATATTTTGAGTAAGCATGGGTTCACAACATACTGTTAAAATTGACATAATTCCATATTATGCTAATAGCCATCAGTTGAGGTAGCAGCTTGGAGGGGTGACATAGCTGACATCGTCTGGCTTCCCTATAGCCATGAGGTAGGGATCAGACATCCCTCCATTCTTTCTCCTTCTTCACCAATTCTGACACCAATTATTCCTCCCATGCCACTCTGCATTCTTATTGTGCACTTCCCTTAAGATGTTATTTGGCTACCCTTTCTTAGTCATTTCAGAGAGCACATAATACTTTTCACTATAGAAATCTTAGGCAAACCAAAAGAAGAAATAAATTTGAATGTTAGGTTGTACCATTCTATAGTGGTTAGTAAACACACACAATCATCTTGTATCTATCCTTACAGTGGGAATGAAGCAGACAAGACACCTATAAAAAATCAACTTGACTGACTTCCTCTTTTATTTCAAGAAAGGATCCTTTGCCATCTCATGTTGGTACATTTAGACCTAAATTCTTCCCAATTAAATTCTAAGATTGAGACTTATTTTAGAGTTTACTTTTCTTCACATAAACCAAGTTAATAATTTAGGCAGTGGGTTAGAGCAGTCTTCTGTGTCAACAGAGGAGCATTAAAGAGTCAGTCTTTAGATGAAAGGTCTATAATGTAATTGCTGTATGCAATTTTTCATAAACATGTACTATTTGTCCAGAAAGAAGATTTCCAGCTGCTAGCTATTAAGTGAGTCAGGAAAACTCCAGAAAAACAAACACAAAACCACAAAGCAAAACAAAACAGGGCGCCTTCCTCTGCAAGCTGGATCCCTAGTCTTTCTGAGAGTCTCAGAGATATAAGAATATGTCCGTACGAATGTCCATATTGAGTTGCAAGAGAAGATGGAGAAAACTCTTTGATTTGTGGGAGCAGTTACAGGTAAGTGCCAGCATGACTATTTACATTTGTTTTCTTTAGTTCAATTTTCCATTTGTTGAGACTTACACTGTTGGAGAAGTAAAAGTTCAACAAAAGAGTAATTTGAGTGGACACAATTCAGAAGAGAGACATGAGCCTCATGAACTTGGTCTTGAAAACAGTTTCCCGTGGAATGTAGACGGAGACTTACTGGAAGTAGCATCTGAGGTCCATGTAAAGTAAGTGTACTTATTTCGTCAACGTACTTGTCTACTAGTAGACATATCTCTCATAATAAAACAGAAGCTTCTCTCACATTACCGAGACAGTTGACTGGGAGACTTTTCTCACATCTGTAGGCAGCTGCCTGTTAATAGTCCTCCTTAAAAGCCACTAAATCAGGGAACCATGAAAAGATAACTGCGTAGCCTTGAATAAATAAGAAAAAGAAGTTTAACCTTGCATTTTTCACCATTTAAAAAAAATTATGAGTCTCTGACATTCTTAATTAGCTCTCTTTCTATATATATACCACATACAGCTAACATATCTACAATCTCAATTTTGGTTTAAAAATATTTAGAATTTATTTTTTAAAATTCGTTTTAATATTAAGAATTTAAATCCTGTGAAGATATCAGAGTGATAAATTCTTCCAGGTGCTTATAATTAGCCCCATACCCCGTCTTTCAGTTTCATTTTACCCATGGCTAATACTATTGTGTTTTGTGTTCATGCACTTGATTTTATCAAGGTTTTGCAAAGCATGCAATGTATTTTACATGAAAAAAGAATTTACTGTGTAACCTAACAGGAACAAACGGCAGGTTTAGAAACATGCCAACTCAATCTTGTTAAGAATGAAGACTTCCCGGGTGCAAGAAGGGTGCAAGGCGCTCACTAGATGGGAGTTGAGTGCTCAGCAGGTGACTGTGTTTGCAGAGACAAGGAGAGCCATGGTTAGGGTATTGGGGAAGAATGGCTTACAGTAAACACTGGTGCAGATGGATCAGTTGCTTGTTTTTGGGGGGTTGTTTTGTACTGCAGCTTTAGATTGCAGGAGCATGTGCTCGGTTGACTTGTTTGGTTTGGGTTCACATTAGAGTCGTACTTGGCAATCTGTGCCATGCTTCTTATCTGCTCTATGTGTGTATACATTGATGTGGGAAAGTGCAGAATGATGGGATAATCACTGATGCATATTATTATTTTCTTTACAGATTGCACCCAAGACTTATTAGTCTTTACGGTGGAGATGTGGAAGACATGAATGACGGCAAAGCAACATGCAATTGTTTGTGAAAGAATGCGACAACTAGAGCTTTACTATGAAGGAATATAGTCACACTTTAAACATATATCTTAATAGAAGTGTATTTTAAGGTATTATAATAGCTATTTTTGATGCTACTAAAAAATCAAATCCAGAACTTTAAGAAATCTAGATAAAAATAAATATATCAAAACAAAATTTGATTTTGAAGAACATGGTATTGATGTTAAAAGTAAACAAGTCATGTAGTTACAATGTAACGAGCATGAAAACATGTCAAAATTTAACCTAGGTAATTCTAAAGTGAAACAATATAAATTCTTGCATTTTCTGAGATTTGAGTCTGTCCTTTTATTGTTAAATTTCTTATAGACTGGTAAGAAGAGATCAAGGAGATCATGTAAGTGTGCTCTGGTTTTGCTATTGCAATCACTACCCCATAGTGGTGAAACTACAAGATCACACAGCTAGTTGGTGACATAAGCTGAAACAGAACCATTGTTCCAGGTATTTCCAGTGGCTACTCTATTTGCCAAAAAGAGTGCTATGTCGCGATTTTTAAAGAAAAAAATTATAAAAGTCATAAACAAGATGGAGGAGGACAAGACAAAGCCATTGTCCGAATGAGGGAGACCATTAGCACCAGATCATAATGGCATCCACTGGTTGGCTGACATACATGACCTTGAAAATGACACGGGAATTGACAGAAATGTGTTACAAATGTGTTCTTGGCAGCAGATCAATACATCATAGTTACAGATGGGATTAGATTAGCAGAGTGGGAACGGGGCCATGATTGGGATAGGTACATTGTGATATTCACCAAATTGTCCAAGGCAGCCATGGCCCTATGATGACCCCATCAAGCATTCAGGCAAGTCCCCCTAGGGGGCTGCCACTCCCTGGTGGGTCAGGAGGGTGGAAATAAAGCCTTTTCCAATACGCTTTTTCTGAGGGCGACTGTTCACTTCCCTGGTTGAGCTTCAGAGGGAATTCAGTGAAGGGTGAGTCCTTGTGAGGACCCTGCAAACGGATTTGGGGACATCCATAAGCTTTCACAGGGACTGTACGACAACAGCTCACTGCCATCAGTCAATACTGGATCATAGTGACCCTACAGGACAGGGTAGGACTGCCCCTGTGAGTTTCTGAAATTGTAACTGTTTATGGGAGTAGAAAGCACTGTCTTCCCCCTGCAGAGGGGGAATGTCCGGTGGTTTCCAACTGCCAACCTTGTGGTTCACAACCCAAAGTGCAATCACTATGCTACCAGGGCTCCTAAATGAGTCATGAAAATTAAAAACTCCTGCAGGAGGAAGGTCAAAGGAAACAGATGAAAGATCTCAGAAGCAACGCTATGGGTGGAGGTATAAACATAGGTGTGTAAATATGTAAATGTAGTACTGTATATACTTGAGTATAAGTCCACCTGATTATCAGCCGAGGCACCTAATTTTACCACAAAAACTACATTAAAAATGTGCTGACCCCCAATACAATGATTTTTTTAAATGTGCTGAAAATATACTCAGCTTATACTCGAGTATATATGATAATTAATAAACATACAGGCATTGGCCTTTGTACATATATTTAAATGGCAATGCATTGAGGAAATGGATGGACTTTGGGCCTCTGCTCAAGCCTTCCCTCAACGCAAGAACACTTTGTTCTAAAAACCTGGCATTCTGTGATTCTCACCTTCCCAACATTATCACTGAAGACAAAATGGTACATAAGCAAATATGGTGAAGAAAGCTGATGGTGCCAGCTATCAAAAGATATAGTGTCTGGGTCTTAAAGGTTTGAAGTTAAACAAGCGGCCATCTAGCAGAGAAGCAACATGCCCACCTGGAAGCAGCACACTAGCCTGTGTGATCATGAGGTGTCAGGATCAGCTAACAGCCATCAAAAGACTCAGAACAACAAAAAAAGATATTGTTGAGAATGAGGGAAGTCAGAGCAGAGACCCCAAGCCCATCTGTAGACAATAGGACATCCCCTCACAGAAGGGTCACAAGAAAGGGATGAGTCAACCAGGGCAAAGTATAGCACCAATGAAACACACCATATGCCTCTGGTTATTTGAGGTTTCCTTACCCCCCACTATCATTACCCCAGTCCTACCTTCCAATTCTGGCTATACCGGAGCATGCACACTGGTACAGATAAGAGCTCACAACACAGAGAATCCAGGTCAGATAAACCTCTCAGGAACAGAAATTGGAGTAGCGATACCAGGGTAGGTGGGGCTGTTGGGGGTGGGGGGAGAAGGGGGAACCAATTGCAATGATCAACACATAACCCCCCTCCCCCAAGGAAGATGAACAACAGAAACATGGGTGAAGGGAGACAGCGGTTGGTGGACGATATGAAAATAATTATAATTTATTAAGGGTTCACGAGGATGGAAGGGTGGGGGAAGGAGGGAAAAAGGAGGAGCTGATACCAAGGGCTCAAATAGTAAATGTTTAGAAAATGATGTCAACATATGTACAATATAATTGATGCAATTGATGTATGCATTGTTATAAGAGCTGTAAGAGCCCCCAATAAAATGATCTTTAAAATTTTTTTTAAACTCAGTTGATTTTTTCACTTAACTTTAAAAACATTCTAAAAGTCTCTAAGAAATTTTATTTCAAACTATACAACCATTATCTTTTTAACTAGGCAGCATTTGGCTAAAAGTACCTGTGCTCTTTCTGCACCTGAGAATATGGTTGTGTTAGGGTGGGTTGGCTAGAGAAATAAATCCAGTGATTTTATATATATGAAAGAGTTTTATAGCAAAGAGTAATTATATATTAAGAAAACATCCCAGCCCAGTCCAGATCAAGTCCATAAGTCCAATAGTAGCTCCTAACTCTGATAAAAGTCCATAAATCCCTCTTCAGCAAATGCACTGTTACAAAACGCAGGAAGATCACGGGCCAGTAAGTGCAAAGTCTTGTGGATCCAGTGGCGGGGGAAGCATCTCAGGGCTCTGGAAAGTCTCAGCCTGGCTCTGCGTGCTTGGTCACCAGGAAGGTGAGAGCAGAGCGTGAGAGTGGCCCGCCTTCCAGGAAAAATGGAGATGGCAGAAACCCATTTATCTCAGTTGCCTTCCAATCAAGCTGTGACCTGATGGACAGGCTAAACTGCACCCACATGTTCCTAGGGGAGCCATGCTGGCAGAGAAAACCTATCACACGGGTGTAGGCAAGCCTGACGTGTTTTCAGTGTGCTCAGTAATGTTGAGCACAGCTGAGAGACTGGCATCTCCACAGCAAAGAACCACATTTAACTGCTCCCTGGCCTCATCCCTCCAGCAGCAAAGCTCTGCTTGAGCTTGATTCTTCATCGTTTCCACACATCCTTCTGAAAGAATGAGTTAGCATTTCATTAGGATCTTGCTGTTGTCAAGCCCATTGCAACTCCTTGGGACAGAGTCGAACTGCCCCACAGGTTTGCTAAGGCTGTGGTCCCGGAAGCAGACCGCCGCATCTTTATCCTGCAAAGCAGCCAGCAATGGAACCACTGCATCACCACGGCTTCTTTGAATACTGGTAGAGGCATAAAACGACTTTTACTAACAAGGGTGTAAGTTTAAAATATGACATCTTCTATAACTATTTCTATGGGTCTACACAGAGGTTTCACGTTTATTGTCACTTTGTCTTACAATCTGTAAGATATATTTGACTGCTCAAGTGCTTCCAGGAATCTGTACACTCACCCTCATTCCCCAAAGCTTATAACAGACCAACTCACATGGACTATGAAGTCTAAAGAGGTATCCTTGTTTACGATTGACCCTTGTTTTGGAGGGCTATTTGTATAGGGAAATTGGGATAGCTGGGTTCATGATTGCCTTGGGGAACAGACGGGGAGGGGAAAGTGGGGAGGGGAAAGTGGGGAGGGGAAAGTGGGGAGTCAGCATCAAGGGGTATAAGAAAGAAGAAAAGTCCCCAAGTGGGTCGTGGCAATGGCTGCACACCCCGTCTTGATAGGATTGAACCTGTGACTTGTGGGATATGTTCATTCTAGCTCAATACAATTTCTTTTAAAGAGGAACAGCTGGCATGGTTTTATATAAGGGACTCTTTTCCATTACAGTAAAGATTGATCTCCAATATAGCTGTCCCTTTCATTTTCAATGAGAGATTGTTTTAAAAGGTCCACCAATTTATTATACATTTGTCATGTATTGAATTACATTCTCCCCACCTCACCTCCCCAAAATACATGTCAGCATGGTGGGATCATGATCTCCAGGGGTTGAGTAGTTAAGTAATATAATCGTCCCCTATGATAGGATCTGATATTACCAGCCAATCAATTCTAAGGGGCTTAGCCAAGGAGGATGAAACTGCCTTCCTGGAGTGGGGTTTTCCTGGGGCCTGCATCATTCCTTTATGGCAGAAGGAGAAGCATGCAGACAAAGAGGGTCCTACACCCCACCCAGAGCCAGAAGCAGAGCCTACCTCTGGATCCAGGGAGCCAGGGCTGAGAACCTCCTGTACCCAGGGGAAGACTGATGCCCAAGCCCAGGGAGACCTCCAGGGGATGCTGGCCTCACAGATGTTGAAAGGGAGCAAAGACCTTGCCAACAGAGAGCAAGCCTTCCCCTCCCCAGAATTGGGATTGCCCGCCTCCTACGTTTTGATGGAATAAGTTTCTCTGTGTTAAAGGCACCCACTATGGTGTTTATGTTACAGCATTACTAGATAACTAAGACAGCATTTGACATTGGGAATGAGGTGCACCTCTAATAGATACCTACAAGCTAGAAATTGTTTTGGAACTTGGTAATGGTTAGAGGTTGGAAGAGTTTTAAGATGCTTCATGGGAAAACCTTAGATTGCCTTGAAGAGTCTGCTGCTAGAGTTATGGACAATTGTGGGGAAGAAGTGGGGGAAGCTGGTGCAGAGGTTGAGAAGGAGAGGCCGAGAACTGGTGGCAACAGCACCAAGAGAATGACACAGGATGACACAGTAGTCAACCCTCAGAACAAGATGCCCGAGTGCCTTTGGGCTGGGGCTTTCTTGTGGAGAGGAGTACCGCTGGGCCCAGGTAGAACCAGAGAACTTGGTAACATTTGCCCAAGCAGGGCAGAGGCTGGCCTGACCCATGAAACCCAGTGGACCTAGAGGCTAGGAACCAGGAAGCAGACGCTGCGAAAGGAAGAAACAGGAAAAGAGCCGACTCCGTTTCAAATGGCAGGGCCACGATGACCTCTGGCATTTCAAAGGGTGAGGCCACGGGCTCTGAGATTTTAAATGGTGAGCGATCGTCTCCTACATTTCAGAGTCAGTTTCCATTTCGCTCCACGGTGTGGGATCCTGGTGTGTCGGCCACAAGGGCTAGAAGAATGGGGCTAGACCTGCAGTCCACAGTTGAGGGAGCAGGGCTGCCATACCCAAGGATGGGGTCACCACTCAGCTAGACTAAGAGAATGGGCCACCCAGAGTCAAAGGAACAGGGTTGCCACCCCAGTGGGTCTGGCAGGTGGGGCTCCAGGGAGCAGAGCTGATACCCAGAATCTGGCGGGCACTGTCATCGCCTACAACGTCTCAGAGAACACGGATTATTTTCAAGCTGGAAGAGCTAATGTACATTGTTTTTGCTGGTGTGTTGACTTGCTTGGGGACTATACTTCTTTTCCATTTTCTTCCATCTGCAATGACACTAGGAGTCTTGGTCGCATCGAGGTCATGCATTGAGCTCCGATCCACATAACTGGCAGCTTGAAACCATCAGCAGCTCCACGGGAAATAGACTGAGCTTTCTACTCCTGTAAATAGTTACAGTGGGTCAGGACCCCCAGTAGATTGTTGTGAGTCACCACTGCCTCCATGGCAGGGAACTGAGTGTTTTAAGGGGGACAATGGCAGTGTCTGCCTTTACTGTTTCACCACTGTACTTTGGAGGCAGGTACTTTTTACTCTGTGTTTCATAAATGAATAGGAATTTTGACTCAGGATAGAATTTGGTCTTGGCATTGATTTAATACTTGTTGGATGATATGATGGGAGGGGAGAGAGTGTTTTGCATGTGGAAGGAGGCGGATTTTTCGGGTGAAAGAAGTCGTGCTAATGCACTGGGTAAAGTATTGAGCTTCTAACTTCAAGGTCATCAGTATAAACCCAGCAGCAGCTCAGCAGGCCAACGGTTAGTTTGCTCTCATAAAGATTTACAGAAACCATGAGAAATGGCAGTGGATTTAAGAGGTGAAACAGCCTGGATTGAATTGTATCCTCCCAAAATGTGTGTCAACTTGACTGTGCCTTGATGCTCAGTGCTTTCCCACATTCTCTTTATAATGTGGTAGTTATGTAATGCCATACTCCACCCCATGATGCGCTCTGGTGTGACCACCTGTTGCAGTTGAAAGGAATGGAAGGCAGGATATTACCCCTCACTCTAGGTGCAGCCTTGATCCAAGGTAAGTGGAATTTTCCTGAGGAGTGACGCCATCACCTTCGAGGAGAGATAACCGGAGAGAGAGGACATTAGAACCGCCCAGAAAGAAGGGCCGGGGCTGGAGGAGCGTCTTTGAACCTGGGCTCTTTGTGCTGAGAAACTACAAGACACAGGGGAAGATGGCTAACCAGATGCATGGAAGTCTTCAAGAGAGGCTGGGCTGACAAATGTTGAAGAGATCTCCACCCCGTTCCAGAGCTGACAGACAGAAAGTCTTCCCCTACAGATGTGTTCTGAATGTGAAAGTCTAGCATCTTAAACTGGGAGAGAATACATTTGTTTGTTCAAGCTATATACTATGGTATTTCTGTTGGAGCAGCAATGGATCGCTAAGACAAACACAGATAGATACAGAACAACTCAAATGAAATTACACCCTAGTGCGCGCAGTGTATCAGAACCATATACATGAAGAAATGTAAAAACGACTCTTTATAAATGGAAAAGTTTTAACTTAAATTATTTAAATTCCAGGTGATATGTTCATTATAAAACAGAATCTTACAACAATATTCACAGTAAGAGAATAGTTTCGCTCTCATAGATATTGTGGGAATTTTGAGACTACATTTATATTCACTGTATATAAACTAAATGAGTATATTTTGTTTTTTAATTGAATTTATCAACTGTGGTTTCCTTCTCTCCTTTCAAAGGAGAATATTTTTATAGACTTGATGAATATGTACTTAATGCTTGTGTTTGAAGGGGAACGAGTACCACTCAAACAAGTATTTGTGATTTTCTAAATTTTTTAGGACAGTCAGATTTTATACAGTACACTCTTTGTATGAAGCATTAGCTCCTAAGTATTGTTTGCAGTTCTTTGTTTAAAAAAATCATTAGTGATTTTCATAGTACAGTTTTTATATTTCATTACATATATCAGTATTTTCTGTTTCAAATACTAGCTGAAATGCAGCATTTCTAATCTGTTATTACAGATTATAAAAGAGAATCCTTAAGTATTATTTACATAAACAAAGAGCAATCTGAGGCTGATTTAAAAAGAATTTCTTCTGTGTACACAGTCAAAAGTCCTGGCAATGTATTTCTGTAAAGGTTACAGTGAAGAAAACGCTATAAGGTGGTTCTCTATCACGTTCGGTTGTTACAAATCAAAAACAACTTGACAGCACCTAACAGTAGCCACTTCTTAACACTGTGTTGCAGAAGGACTCATGATTTTACCTTCTTGAACACGTATACTTTGTAAAACCATCTGCACATACACAGGAGCAGAACCACAGTCACTCTGAAGCAGTTTTTTAAACTACGAGTTGGCTCTGAAGTTTGCTTCTTGGTCAATATTGTTTGTAGACCACTACATAAATGGTTGATGAGCGAAGCCCACAGGCAAGTGCACTCATGAGCATCTTTGAGGATAAATTATTTTTACATCAATAATGATCCTCTTTCATGTATTTGGAAGTAGCTCTTTGAAATATTCTGTGGCATATTTTTAAGAACCTTTGTTTTCAAATAGATCTCAAAAATACTACCCATTCAGTGGAATTTTTTTTACCAAGACAAGCAAGGATAGTAACCAATATTTCTTTGAGAGGAAAGATATTTCAATTCCAAGATTTTTTCAGATACCATTTTTTCCATTGACCATGTCTTCTAGGGATTCTGATTGAATAAACTGAATGCTTTAGTGTTTTTCAATCCACCTGAGATCTGAAATATCTTTGCATGGTAAAATATCACATTTACAGTTATTTTCTTGCAGAGAGAAATCAAGGATTGAGGCTTTCACTTTCATTATGTCCTGGAAGTCGATGGAAGAATTCTTAGCAAATTCTCGTTTTCTTGTAAACACTGTCTTCAATTTCTGGGTGGGTGAGTTCTCTCCACTTTAAAGGAGTCTTTAATCCTCGTGATTACTTTTGCTATTCACATAACTCCAACTGTCCCTTCTGTTTTCTTCTTGCAATATAGATTTATATTGTCTTTTAAAGAAGCCAGCCTGAAAATAGCATTATACAGTTAATAGTATATAGTAATAAGCATATTGTACCTATGTCGAGTATTTAAGAGGTCAGCACCAATATTTCTTAAACTATGTTCCATGTCATACTAATTATAAAGGCTCTTGCTAGTTATAATTAGTAAAATGCAGTTTGGGCAATAATTGGATAAAGAATCGTTTTGTACCCATATACCCATTTTTCTCCCTCTTTTGTACCCATATACCCCCCCTCCCTCTTTTTCTGTCTCTCTCCCTCTCGCTCTCTCCTCCATTCTCTCTCACAACTTTCCCTTCAAGGATGGCATTCAATATTATGGGCAATGTCTTCAGAGACTTTTCTTAAGCAAGTATTTTTCAAAGTGAGTGTTCTGATTTGAGCATTGGTTGTAACTAAATTATCATCTATTAAGAAGGTATAGCAAGACTTTAATATTAAGAGCAGACATCTGAAATTTGTACTGTATACTCGCTTATGGATATAATTTACAAAGTTATTAAATACTAACATATTTAAATATAGTAACTTGGAGCTAAACACTGACTTTGTGAACATAAAAAGTACCTTTTAAAATGGTTTCGTTTCAGCAGTTACTGAAGACTTACCTTCCACATAACATATGAAATTAATAAAAGTAAGATAAGTCCAAGTAGTAAGCTAATAGAAATAATAATGATAGTGAAATAACGATTGGGTCTTTGATGATGTAGTCCTTCTAGTAGAACCTGCATGAATTAAGCAAAATGAAAACAAAAACAAGACACCAATTTAAAAACATGATAGTACCTCCTTTGAAACTTCTCATAGTCCCCATTAGTATTTCTAACAACTCACTCTATTCTCTTGCTGGGTCTCAGAGAGCACTGATGGCTGTTTAGCAGAACCCGTGAAAAATGGGCTCTTCTCACGGTTGTTCTCCAAGCCAGCCTGTTCTCATCCCACCAAGTTCACCATTCTGAGTCCTGCCCTCCTTGCGCTCGTGGACAAGAGCTATCTGCAGTACGCAAGGCCCTCCATGATTTGGCTACTAGCTACTTCTGTGACTCCTGGTACTCCATGGGAAGTGATTATAAGCACCCTACGAATGCTATTTCCCCACCAGAGTACTTAAAGAGGTAGCAATCGCTTACATGTGCAACATTCTCCTCCTTGCTTAATTCAATGACGTTGGGATTTGGCTCCGGAAAGGCTGTCGCTCTGATTTCAAACTTGAGTGATGACGTATCATCCTGTTTAATAAAAGGCAGGTCCTTCATCCTTATTTCACAGAGTCATGTATTCATAGAGGTAAATCCTTTGCCTACTCTCAAGAGGTTTCCACAATTTATTTTCCCTCATTTATTTCACTTGTATTTAACTGTAGTGCTTCTTTTCATTCCTGGTATTAATATACATGACATCATTGTGTTGAAACGCTTTTAGTAAGCAGGGCTGTTTTGCAGATAGCTTGTGATTTAAGTCGCATTTCGTAAATGAAGGCAGCTCGTGTAGCATTGCATTTATGGTCTGGATTCTTCGTTACCTTTAAAGGTTCTCTGGAGTCCAGTTTATTTGGGGCTCATTTTTATTCCATTCTAACCAATGAGTAGAAGTTCGGGATTCTGGGACATACCCATAGTGCACCAGATCACTCTCCCTTCCCCCAAGAAAGATATATCTGGTCCATAATATCAAAAGTGCCATTGTTGAGGAGTCTAGGCTTAAAATGAAGACAAGGCAGACTGCAAAATGTCAAGTGATTGTTTGATAGCCCTATGACTTAATTTTTAGCAGAATTAGAACTAATTTGAGTATTTCTTTTTCCCCTGCTTGGTACATCTTCTTGACCACCACACTGCGTAGTAAATTAAGATATTCCTTCCAGCACATTGCAACAGGTCATTTCCTCTGTCTTTCGATGTGCCATGAGCTATTATTATGGTTTATAAAAATATCAACTCATTTAATCTGTAATCTCAGATAAAGCGATACCATCCACATTCAATGAACAGACCCTAGAGTTGGGGATCAAGACTGGCTTTATCTTAAAGTACTCCTCAGAAACATACATGCTCCTTTATTTTCTATTCAATGTTTCAAAGTTCACTTTTTGAAACTAAACTTTTATAATTATGCTTTGTTTTTTTGATGTTTTAGTTTAGTTTTATGAAACTTAATTTGGCTCTTCACTTTCTTAAGTTAAAGATGAGATTTTAGGAATAATATAAAGGGGTGTAGAAAGGATACATATGAAATGCAAAGGTGGCCAATTTGATTTACTCCATCTAAATACCTGTTTATTTACTAAAAATTGTCATTCAAATAATTTGGAGTACTGAAGTGATCAATGGAAACATAATTTTAGATTTTACTCCAATTTTACTTTTATTCAGACCTTCTTAATTTGTTTGATGCCTCTGTAGTCTACCTACATTACATGGTTGGATTTACAGGTTTGGTATGGACCACCCACAGACTTACCATTTCTAAAACAGATGGTCTGCCTTCCAATTGAATGTGGACACTAGCTTCTTTTCCACTTTCCATTTTCCCAAAATTGCATAAGAAAATTAAACAATGTGGATCATCGACTATGCAGTACTTGAAAAGAAACAAAATCATGACATTAATATACGTATGAAGTTAATCAAAGCTTTCTGCATTTAAAAATAAATGGCTAAAATGTTTTTGCTTGATAATAAAAATCTGCTTTCCTTAGTGGTACTTCAAAAGATTAACTTGCTAAAAGCAAATGTTTTGTAAATTATAACTGAAACCAAAAGAATTTAAACTGGAGTATGCATTCTCATTATTCTTATGGCTGTAACCCTCTTGGACCAAATGGAAAGAAAGACTCCTAATCTATATCTTACGCAAGTACATCTATTACGCCCACTGTAAAATGTGGATCCTTTGGAAGGTAAGATTGATTCCCCCGTTTCTTTTCATAACTTCATTAAGATGAAAAGAATGAAAATCGATCACATCCCACAAAGGCTGGTCAGGTGAGGACAGCATTTTGGAATCCTGGAAGGGCTGCGACAACATCGATCTAGTACATAATGAACACATACCAAGTAAAATATTTACTCTAAATTCATCTCAAGCTTCTAATCAGGTCTGTTCTTCATAACCAAGAATAATATCCAAATGTGTGCTCTCTTCCGCCAATTGACAGACTAAGCTCAAACCATGGCATCTAGAGGTGTTTCATTCTGAGTCCAAGAGCACAAAGAAAACTTCAACATTCGACACTTACCAAGAGCCTCTTGTCAGACTTTGACAAGAAATTAAGCATGTCTTTCATGGTTTCCACTACACTCTTTTGGTGTTGAAAACACACTCGTTCGTAATTGATAAAATGGCATTCCCCAGTAGTAGGCTATGAAGATAAAAATCAGGAAACCCTTTCAATATTAGGGGAAAACACAACAAAGACTGGAGAGTTTTAAAATCCTCATGCTTATCGTTCTTAAAACATATGAGATATTCCTGAATTTGTGACAGATTTATTTTAGATAGGCTTAATCTCTGTGGCAAAGACATAAACAAACAAGCAAACAAAACCAGAAAAATTATAGTGCACTGGATCTATGACCTAAGCTACTAAAATGGTTCAATATTACATAAATTAACACCATGCACATAATGGAATTTGGACATTAAGATGAAATGAAACATTTATCTGGCTTTAGGCATAAAACAAAACAGTAATAAGGTATCATGCCCCAAGACCTGAATCAGAAATTCTAGTAAAACTTTTTGAAAAATCAAAATTTCAAACCAATTCAGTAGATATAATTTTTGATTTCCTGTCTTGAAACTGGGGAAGGAAACCACTTCTGCAGGAGACATCAGCACAAGAATTTTGATTCTTAACTAGTGAGTTGGATATAGCTCGTTTAAAGGGCTCTTATAATTTTTACCCATTAAAGTGCTTTCAGAGGCTCAAACCACCCAGAAAATACAGCCTAACGTATCATCAGAACTTAGTTCTGTGGCGGTGTACCTCAACCGAGAGATCCCGGTGTAATTCTCTAGTTGTAACGCAATGTATCATGTCCGACATGTACTCCCGAGACGCACGGGAAAGTCATAGCAAATGAACAGAGCAATGGACTGAAATGAGTACACAGGAAGTGCTATTTTGCCGATATCACTTGGAATGAAGGATTGGCCTGCATTAACTTAGGACACACATAATAAGACCAGGTTGAATGGATGCGTAGATACCTGCACGTCCAAAACGTTGAACAGTTTTTCATTGTGGGGAGCAAAGGAATTTGGGACCATTATTTCCACACTGACGTTTGGAGCCAGGCTATGGCCTGTGTTGATAACCTGATACGAATGAAAACAAAATGAACAATCTTCAAATGTGTTCCATAAGTGTAAATACAGATATTCACGCTCTTTGAAAGAAAACCAAATGTCATGCATCTCCCTTATAGCGGCAGAGGCTTCCAGCGTGCAGCGTACACAGGACACACACAGTCGGAGTTTGAGGTCTGTCAATAATTTCAACCTCCAGTGATTAATCATAGCCTAGTCTCTGGGGTGTTAACTCAGCCATAATGAGATGGTACTTAAAGGGATTTATTGAGAAGAGCTCTCATTGATTTACATCTAAAGATGCCTTGATGGCCTCTGTTTTCTTTATGTGTCTCTGGTTGATTTAGCTCACCCATCACTTTGCTTTTCTACCAGCAGTATCTCTTGTACCTGTTGACTTTTTCATCATCTCTCCATAAGGAGACTTATGCTTGAGGACCAGGGACAAGGCCCCAAGGGAAAAGCAATGAAATCACAAGAGGAGAGAGCATGCATATCACGTGTTGCAGCTCCCTGCCCCTCTCAGCCAGGCTGGCGGGAAGGAGAAGGGGCCCGCGGAGCTGCCCACTGCAATGCCATTACCCATATCAGCACAGTCACTTCTCTTACATGGAACGTGAAGTTAAATTTCTCTGCCATGCACGCCTGAGGTTCGTTTTCCTCATGCGATCCGTACACAAATGAGGTTGGGTGGACAAACCTGATGGAAAGAAACGATAATGTGGCTCAACTAGTCTACTGGACGAGGTATTCCAGTGGGTCTTTCTTGATGATGTCAGTTCTAGAAGAGTTCATCGTCATGATGGAGTAATTTGAGGTGCCCTGGGGTGCTGTGACCTGTAGCAGACAGATGGTCAGGTCTTTCTCTCATGGACACACCACCACCCTTTCATTCGGGCGTTGGCTTAGAGTGGAGCAGCCAAGAAAACTCATCTGTCGGCTCTGTAGCTAACATTGCCCCTAGTTTTAAAACCGTGTTTGCAAACAAAGACTAACAGCTTTGATTCATTTCCAGTGAAATCGCTGGAGATTTTCTTATCTCTTCGTTCATACTTTTTCAACACATCTGTCTTGGATCAAAAGATCCATGAACACGGTTACTAAAATTAGGAGGTCCCAATGGATGCTGGCTCCTGGGCCTTGACGGAGGAGTTCAGTCTCATCCCATCCAGAGTATTAGAGTGGTGGCCTCGGTCCAGACCCAGCTCTCTCACGTGTCAATACCTTCGCTATAGAAGTAGATGTGGGCTCTGGAGAAATAAGATTTGGCCAAGTTCACACCACTTAGCACTTCCCGCTTGCCCCACCATGTAGTGTGCTTATGAAACCTCCAGAGGCTTGCACCTGAAATTTATCTATAAGGCTACCTGCTTGGCAAGGGGCCTCATACTGCACTTACCCATGAGCAGCCAGCATGACCTCATACTTCAGAGGGATTGCTAACGTCACTTTGTTATTCCTCAGACTATCCATTTCCTCTTCGTTTTCGCTACAGAAGCAAACAAACAAATAAAACACCACTAGATTCCACCAAGCACAACGCATCTTCTTCAGAGAAAGCTATAATTACATACCATGTAGGCCTTACATCCTCAGAGATTCTTTACACTTTGGGGGCTGTGGGGGTGGGGGGAGAGAGATGTGGGGAGGGAAGGGGATACGAATGCGGTAATAAATGAGTTTTATGACAGGGTCGCAGGAATTTGTTCTCGTCATTTGAACTGCTATCATTTACTTCTCTGTTCATTAGAGCGTTTTCCTTTTTTATAATAAATAGATAATATCATGCAAAATTTCTCCAAACTCAACTAAGAAATGCAGCTCTGTGGCTGCCCTAACAGCTCCCCTTCCTGGGGTTATGGAGGCCCCGTTGTTACAGTTCAGTTATTTTTTCTACCATGAAACATACCAGGCAGCATGCACTGTGATGCTGAGGTCGTCTTCGGCTCGGCTGAGTGAGCTGGCGTCCAGGAGAAAGCTAATGTCTAACTGTAAAAAACACAGAGAGGGAGAAATCACGATTGTTCCTTTAGCTAAAATATGTTTTGAAATAACATAGACTTAAATTTAATTTTTCTTGATCTATGACACTCGGCGGACACACTGGCCTGTGCTGAGTGCCATGAGCGGCCTCTCACTTGACAGGAAGGCTCAGAGAAGAGGGGGGTTTGTGACAATTTCAAAGTACAAGCATTACCACAGGTAAAATTCAGAGACAAAGCCGCTGACAAGAACGGCAGTCAGGTCCAGACTGACAAAATTAGAAATGTTTTCACAACTTCATTGAAGACTCTTGCCAAGAAACACCTTTTTGCATAGCAGAGGTAACATGCCTGGCAGATAGGACCGCCTGGGGTGGGGTGGGGAGTGTTGGGTAAGGGTGAGGATGGGGAGCAGTGTTCTCGCCGTAAAGATGTGCCCACCCTCTGTTCTTTGAACAGTGAACATTGCCAGGAATATAAACACAATCTCAAAGAATTCAAGCCCAGTTGTTTTTTGTTTTATTTTACCACTAAGCTACCTACCCGGAACAAAAATAACAAACAAAACCACATACAAGTAAAATATATATGAGTATATGTATCTTTATATAGATATATATTTAAAATATCTGTATATATGTATATGTGTTTATAGCATAATGATAGGGAAAAGTGGAAAATATATTGATATAGAAAAATAGAAAACATTTTATATTACTTTAGTAAAGAAAACCCCTAAATGCTAAATGCTTACCCTTGACAGACGATCCACATATATGTAGCCAACACTGCAGTCGAGTTTTACAAGGCCTGAGTTGTCTATTACTTCACAGTTTATTTGTTTCTCTTCCTAAAGGGAAATATGGAACAAATGCTTTGGGTAGGAAGAAATCAAGGACGTTGGAACATATACTTGCGTTTTCGTTTTTTAAAGAAAGCAAAATCATCCCAAGAGTGTTCATTTTCTTAGAAAATTATCTTCTGTTTACATTTGAGATACAGAGAAATAAATAGATAAAAATAAATAATAGTGTGTATATGCAAATACATATATAAGCTCACTGCAAAATACATCTGGACAAATCTTTCATCAATGTTTGTGTGCTCTCTATTTAATCCCAGGTCCAGTTTCTAGAAAAATCATGAGACAAGTCCATGTCTCATTGGGTCTTTCTGTCTGGGATCTGAGAATGTGCTAGAATTATTTAATCCCAATAATTCTAATGGCAGTTTGCATGCTATATGAAAATACATATTTTCCAAAAAATATTTGCAAGTGTTTGCAAGACTGATCAGTAAATTTCATATGAGCACATTTATTACT
Organism: Tenrec ecaudatus; assembly: GCF_050624435.1. Classification (NCBI taxonomy): domain Eukaryota; kingdom Metazoa; phylum Chordata; class Mammalia; order Afrosoricida; family Tenrecidae; genus Tenrec; species Tenrec ecaudatus. Next base: position 56,890,272 of record NC_134542.1, read on the forward strand.
ATTTCTTAATTTATCTTTAGCATTATTAAAATGCTTAAGCTTTTCCTCTGTTTTTTTGCAAATATCGCAGACACTCGAGTATAACCCGAGGCAACTAATTTCACCACAAAAACCTGGGGGTCCTTTTCAGTATAAAAAAGTGTTGAAAAAACTTGACTTATCCTCAAGTATATATGGTAGGTACCCAGAACTCTCAAGAAAGAGCACCAGGGATATGTTGAGTGGCCAAAGGCCTCTCTCAATGTTGTTGGCATTAGAGCTGGCTCCTAGATAAAAGATGGTCACATCTGTTAAGAGATAGAACCAAGGAGCTGAAAGCAACCCAGGTGTTTTCTCGCTGAAATCCGCCGATTGATACCTCCCCAACGAGACTTCAAACTCTGCAGGGAAAGAGGAATCGGCCTGCAACTTCACTTGACATCAGGATTGCTAAATGTTTGGAGAGCTCTGTCAAGTTGGAAATTTTTGAGTATAAGCCGTGTATGTAAACTTCACATATAAAGAGCAGTGACATTGGGATCTGTAGCCATGGGACCACCATTGTTTCTACAAGGATTCCAACCAGCAAAGCCTCATCCCAGCGCCAGATGAGGATGTGGCAGGGAGCCCAGCAATGGCATCGAACTGCCCGCCTGCCTAACCGGGTACCCTTCTCTCTGTCCTGCAGACACTAGGAAGCAAGAAGCTGACTCTGGTCTGTCTCAGACTCCAAAGAGCTTGCCTACTGAGCAGGCCAAGGAAGTCTCAAAAACTTACTCGGGGCCTAAGTGAGACATTTGAATATCAACTCTTATACACAAATATTGAAATAAAGTATGCCACCATAGATAATTTTTAAAAAGATAAATAAAACATTCAATGCAAGTTATTATAATATCGTATCATGATTTCAATACTTCAAAACCAAACCTCTTGCCTTCAAGTCAATTCCAACTCACAGTGATTCTCTAAGACACAGGACAACTTCCCCAGCTGGTTTCCAAGGCTGTACATTCTTACGGAGGTCTGGCAGAGTGGCTGCTGGCTTGGAGCTGCCCACCTCTGGCTATCAGTTAAGCATGTGAATCACTGCATGCCCAGGACTGTCTGCAACACTCACCAGGTCTAGCATCTTCACGAAGTAAAGACCGGTGGGGAGTCTGACCTGCAGCGTGGTGTCATAGGCATCGTCTCCAGCGTTAAACAAGGACACATTCAACATTAACGTCTTCATACTTCCCACAGCAAGATAGCTTTTATTTTCATGTGGTCTAAAAGTTAAGGAATGTTATTTAGTACTTGTTTAGGAATTTAAAAAATCCCCATCTCTTCACACATTCATCCCAAACATGAGATATTATTTTGGAAAAAAAAACACCTCATGCACGGCCTCATGAAAGCCATTGCACACACACATTTAAAAGAAAACTTGATTTCCTATTTTTCAGATAAATCGATAGCTATTAAACAAGAAGCTTTTTAAAAACTGATTAAAGAAGTCTTTTTCTGTTATACTTCATTTTGTAGTTCAGAGATATGATATTTCTTGATATGATCTTTTCTTCATGATTTCCTAATTATTTAGTAATACTAACTAGGAATGGTATTTCTCTAAAGGCAAAATATAAATTTTTTGTTTTCTTTCTTTTAATCTTTAGATAGACATAGAACTAATGCTTGCCCAATCCAAAGAGTATGTATGGGGAAGGAGGGAAGAAGAGGAAATAAGGAATATTTTGTTGAAAGAGAGCAAGGTGTAGGAAAGGACTGCTACACCTGAAATCTGTTGGACTAGAATAAATTTCAGAAGTCCAGTCACTTTTCCCAATAACTCCAAACCTAAACCGAACTCACTGCCATCAAATCAATTCTGACTCAAAGTGACCTCATAGGCCAATTTAAAACCATAACTGCAGAAATTCTTCACCGTCCTGTGGATTAGAAAGAGCCAATGTCTGCAACCCCAGAGATAGGAGTGGATTATCCTGAGTGGAGGTAAGGTTGCTTAGGATTTCTAGGCCTCACTCACCCATCTGCAATAATGAAGCCACTCTTCAGGGAGGACAAGTGTCAAGTGTATCCCATGAAATCCTCAGAACAACGCCAATTCAATATGAGAAACTAGAGGCCTACGAATTCATTCAAGGTCCCAATGAAAATGTGATAAAGACATCAGACAAATGCACATTTCTTTGCTTGCACAGTTACGCACCATCATTTCGATTCTAGCTCAGAATGGCCTCGTGCAGCAGAGTAGCCCTGCCCCATGGGAATTTCTAGACGGTCAGGTTGATGGGTCTTTCCCCTATTGAGTGGCTGGTTAAGTTCGAACCTCCACTTGCTGATTAGCCCCAGAGTTCTTGGTATTGTGCCTCCTTCTTTCCAATGTAGCCCATGCTCTTTACCAATAAGAGGGTTAGAATAACTGAGTGCAAAGAAAATGTTCTTTCCAGTTACATCATATGATTTATAAACTTTCCCCAAGACTGAGTTTCTCATTTATTGAATAATTATCTCAGACCATAAAAGATGTGATGAAAAGGGACATATTTAGGTGAGTATAATTCTGTGCTATGAGACGTTCTGCAGCTTTGTTACTCTTTCAAGTTGTGTTTGTACTATAGATGGCACCGAAGTTGGTTTATCCATTCATCGCTTGCTAGGTCATTTCCATCTCGCTGCTACTGTGACTAAACTGTGGAGATGTGGTGCTGCCTGAGCACTTACTTCTGTACCATGTACACTTAGGAGTGGACCAGCAGCATCACACGGTATTCCACAGTACCTCATTGTGCTCATGTGGAACCTCTCCATGGATCAACAGACAGCCAATCAAACAGAACATGGGGACCCTGTTCTGGTCTAAAAATCAGGGAAAGTGTGGATCAGGGTTTATCTCTTTGCCATTACTTCCTCAATATGTACACTAAGCAAATAATCTGAGAAACCATGTTATATGATGAAAAATGTGGCATCATTAACAATCCATGCTATATAGTAGGATCGCTAAGCTGTCAACCATAAGATCACTGGTTCAAACCCAACTGCTTTCTATAGGAGAAAAGTGAGGCTGTCTACCCCGTAAAAGGTATAAGTCTTGATAACCCAGAAGGGCAGGCTTACTTTATCTTTCATTACGAGGAGGAATACACTCAATGGCATTGAGTTTGGATTTTTCGGTTTGGTTCTATGCAGGTGGCACAACTGACCTTGCGGAATGCCAGGAGGAATCGACATGTGCGCTGATGAAAATTAAGGGCTGCAGCTTTAGTGTGGACTACAATTCAACATGAAGAAAACCCCAGTCCTTGCAAGTGGAACACTACACATCATGACAAACGGAGAAAAGATTTAAGTTGTCGGGAATTTGAGGTTGCTCTCGTCCACGTCAATGCTCATGGAGGCCGTAGCGGAGAAGGCAGACGATGTCTTACACGGTGCGACCCACAGCACAGGAGCGCTACAAAGTGCGGGGGAGCAAGAACACCCTCGGGGACCAGCGCGCACCTGACCTGAGTCACGGTCTTGTCAATGGCTCATGTGCACGTGGAAGGTGGACGCTGAATAAAGGAGATTGAAGAAGAATTGATGCATTTGAATTATGATTCAGGGGAAAAAATTTAAAAATACCCTGGACTGCCAAGAGAATGAACAAATCTGTATTGGAAGTACGCCCAGAACGCTCTTTGGAAAGGAGGATGGTTAAGACCATGTCTCCTGCGACTCTGGAATGTTATTAAGAGAGGCCAGTCCCTGGGAAAGGACACCATGTTTGATAAAGTCAGAAGAAGAGAAAAAGGAAGCCCATCGGTGAGCTGGAGGGACACGGTGACAGCAGCACTGGCCGCAGGAGAACGAGGATTCAGATGCAGCAGGACTGAGCCACCACGGTCAGCACTCACTTGCAGGCACCTACTAGCAACACATGTATTTCTATTGCCATTTTGTAGGAGTTGCTGTCTTCTTTTCCACAGTGCTTGCACCCATTACCAGGCCCACCGGCAGGGTCTGGTGCTCCAAACTCCACGCACCCTCAACAGCATTTGTGGTTTTCCGTCTTATTTCATGTCGCTATTATCGTTGGGTGTGATAATACCCATTTTTTTGTGGCTTGGCTTTGCCTTTCTCTAATGGTTAATGGCCTTGAGCATTCCCTCATGTGTTTTGCTCTTTTTGTCTGCCTACATGTCTTCTTTGGGGAATCCTTCGTTCATGCGTTCTGCTCAGGGCATCGTGGGTTAATGTTGGGCTGCTAACCACAAGGTTAGTCGGCAGCTTGAAACTGCCAGCCACTTCAGGTGGAAGATGGGGCTTTCTACTCTGGAGAAAAGTGACAGTCCCAGAAGCCCACAAGGCAGTTCTACTCAGTCCTATAGGGTCGCTATGAGTCAAGACCAAGTTGATCCTTCTCCGAGCAGCCCCATGTGTGCCATGGTCGAACTGTGTTCCAGAGTTTTCAATGGCTTAGATCTTTGGGAATGATATGTCTACGTCCTTCTTCCAAGAAACCTCGGGACAGAGTACACCCCCGACCTTTCAGTTAGTAGCTGGACACTGAACAATCTATAACACCTAGGGACTCTGAGGCAGCTTAAAAGAATGGGCTGGACATATAATTCCAAAAGATCAATCAAAGTTTCATTTTTCAGACAGCAGTGAGCACAGTCATCCCTTCAGAGACTACCAGTTCCCTCAGCTTCTCAGTGAGATGTACAGTGGACAAGGACGAGGACTACCATGCATAGCAGCTTTCGCTTCTGGTCATTGCGCCTGAGCATTTGGACACCGCTGGAAGAATCTGCAATAACTAACAAAGCAATTATTCTGAAACAAGGCTATCATTTCAGGGTGGAGCAACCTGACGCCATGGGAGCGTGCTGGCTATCTAATAGTTCAGGAGATGGTTATCATGATCCCTTCCTGCACTGTGAACCTTTGTGTGACATAGGCATGTGGCTGCTGGTGGTCAGGTCTGAAGCGGGAGAGAAGAATTGTGCACCGACATGGCTGATCTATATTCTCCTCACTATTTTCTAATTATGTTATAACCAGTGGAACCTAAGAAGTTCTCAAAGTAAACTTCTGCTTGACATTAAAGTTTAATTAAGACTTGCAGAAGAGCTGCCTAGAAATAGACATTTATAAAATATTCTGGCTTGTAACCAAAGCATTAGTCACCGAACACCTTTGGGAGAGAAGCTGGCACCTAGACAAGCAACAGAAGGTGAAGGCGCTGCACACTCAGCTCGGTTCCAAGACAACAGGAAATGAAACAGAAGCACTTCAGTACCTAGACGCCGGCGCATTTTCCATGTTCAAGCTATTGTGGCACATTACCCTAATTCTAATGCTACATTTTTTGACATATGCCTTGCTGAATCTTGATTCGTTTACAAGGTGCTGTCGGAAAATGCCCACCAGCTTTTTACATGAGACATAATAAAAGACCAGGTGCACATCTGGAAGCCCGACAAGGCTGAATCAGAGCTGTCTCCGGGAACCATCGTTCATTCTTCATTAAAACATGCACGCAGCAGACTTGAAATTTACCAAGCAGCCTAGGAGCCATGTAATTTACACAAACCAAAGGACTGTGTACATACAGAATCATAACTTAATAAGTGAGAGAGCGGCATTAGAAGAATGACTTATTTCAGCACTATTCTCTGCAGTGCTTTCTGAATGATGTAGCTTTCTTTTACAAGAAATGTCCCCCTGGTTTGGTATAGTGAATGTACATGGGCCTCTGCAAAATAACTAGTGTTTCTTACCTCACTGGTTTCCACTCAAGATGCTAGATCAAATTATGATGCAAACAAATATGATACTTTATATTGACAAGGTCAATAACTCAATTATTGGATAAAAATAGCCAGTGAAAAATTACCTACAGCGTTATTCAAAAGTTTACACTCTGTTGTTACCCCCAAAAAAGGGAAGGAAAAAAGAAATTATAAAAAACAAACAAACCGAAAAAAACCGTCTTGCCAATTGGAATAAGGTTGTTGCCATCATGTGCCATCGAGCTTGTTCCGACTCAGGGCAACTCGATGTACAAGACCAGGAACCACTGAGGCCTGGTGCCATCCTGAACATGGCTCTTAAGTCATTTTGTCCAGCCATCCCCGTGGAGGGCTCCCCATCTTCATTGCTCCTCTACTTTCCCAAGCATGATGTCCTTCTCCGGAAGCGGACTTTCTGGAGAATATGTCCAAAGTACTTGAGATGAAGTCTCACCATCGTTGCCTCGAAGGAGCACTTGGCTGCACTTTTTCCTAGACAGATCCCTTAGTTCTTTTGTCAGCCTGTGGTGCTTCCTTCACCATGGTGCCTTATTCAAGGCCCACCTTGAAACAATGGCATAGACCACGGCTTGTGTCAGGTGCACCTTAGTCATCAAAGAAACCTCCTTGAGTACTTTCAACATTTTCAAGAGGTCTTGTGCAGCAGATTGACCCAGTGCAATGTGTCATTTGATCTCTTGACGTCTGCTTCCATGAGCATTGATTGTAGAGCCAAGCAAGATGAAATCTTCGACGATTTCCAACTTTGCTCTGCTTATCATGATGCTACCTGTTGGTCCAGCTGTGAGGATTTTGGTCTCCTTCCATTGAGTTGCAATCCCTTTTGAAGGCTGAAATCCTTGATCTTCATCTGTCAATGCTCCACATTCCCTGTCAGCAAGCAAGTCTAGTCATCTGTATATCGCAGATTGCTAATAAACCTTTCTCCAAATCCAATGCCCCATTTTTTCACAGCACCGACCATCTTTGATGATTTGCTTGGCATACAGACTGAATAAGTATGGTGAGGGGATATAACCCCGATGAGCATCTTTCCTGATTTTAACCCATGCAGCATTGCCTTGTTCTGTTTGCACAACTGCCTCGTGATTCATGTCCAGGTTCCGAATGCACACGATGACCTGCTCTGTAATTCCCATTCAAAATGAGCAGCTGCTCCGTGGGAGCAGGATGAGGCTTTTCTCAGTTTTCTCCTTAAGGAGTTAACAGCCTCCAGGCAGTGCTCGGAATTGACTCAGTGGCACAGGGTTTGGTTTGGGTAGTGCATGTAGCATCTGCTTTATAAAATTGAGACCAGTGGGGAAAATCGGTCTACCAGCTTCATCCGTTCAGATAGGCAATTTCATTAGGTTAGTACTTGAGGGCTTAGGGACCTATTGGCGGACACGGTCTACTTCTTGCTGCCTGTGATTTCCCTTCTTTGCCTCGAACAAAACCCCGGATGATTCAGTTAGTAGGCAGAAGGCGCTTAGCATTACCGAAGACAGAGCTCTCAGTCTCACTTCAAGAAAAGAATTGTGATCAATTTAATGTGGTCATAATGCCTCCATTCCCCTCCAACCATGATGGATTTGGGGGTGAGCACATGAATGAGTTAAAAGGAAGTCTGCTAAGGATGTCCCCTTCCTGAAAAGTCAGCCTCAAGAAAGACAAACCTTTTGGCTTGTTGTCATCTTGGTTGACATCAAGATGTCATCTTGTGACCATGAGGGAAAGGCCAAGAGAGCCACGGAGTTAACCATTAATGTGCGGATACTGGCGAGCTGTTGCCTCCAACCTGGAGAGGCTACTTATTACACAAAATAACAAATGTCTTTATCCTTGAAGCCACCGATAGCCAGGTGTTCTGTCATCTGCACCTAACAATTGGTTGGGGAAAACCCAAATCACTTCCCCTGGAATCATAAACGGAGGCCCTTAGGAGTCGTAGCATTTACATCAGCAATCGAGATGAAATATATTTTTAGTTGTTTACCTGATGCCTATCAAACATCTGCCATTCTATCTGTGATCTTGAGCAAGCTGTGTTCATTCATCTTTGTCTTGCAGTAGGAATCCATGAGAATGTGGTTTATTGTTGTGGGAATCCAAACATCCAGGAGAAAGCTTCGACTAATGGAAACACGGGGCGAATACAGAAGCACTGCTAAGGGTGCTGTTGGCAGTCTATTATTTTGGTCTTCAGAAACTCGTGCTCTTTAAGGAGCAAATGCATTTACCTAAAACGTGTTTATAGCCGTGGGCCCAACAACACTCTTAGTGCCCGCGGAGTTCTACACGGAGAAAGTGTAGGACATAAGGTCACAATTTGCCAACCATTAGAGAGAGGACGGAGGACATCTATGTGGGAAAAGTATATTTTTATGTGACAAGAGCATCATTTACTAAAGATTCAAAGCAGTCTGTCAGAATGCTTTACCGTGGGTCTAACAATCAATTTGGAGAGCTTTCAATGGAAACTTCTCAAATAAGTTATTATTTACTTAGTAGGAATAGCTGGTAACTTGCCTAATTGGTGCAAAAGATGGTGTGCTTATACTTCAAGCTGATATTCGTGCCACTTCCAACCTAAACAAATGGGAAAGTATTGACTCTTTGCACTGCATTTTCAGGACCCAACAAAACAATAATTCCAAACAAATAGCTAGCACTACAGTTTAGTAATTAAAATTTTTTCACTTCCTGGCCAAACTAAAAAATTTTTTATCATGATCTATAAATATTCCAACTATGTAAAGAAAAACAAAACCCCCAAACCAAAAAACCCAAACCTGTTACTATTCAGGCAGCTTCGATTCAACTCTAGGACAGAAAGCCACTGCCCATCGGTTTGCAAGCTTGTAGCCTGTCGAGAAGCAGACTCCCACGTCTTTCCCCCAGGGAGTGGTCGGTGAGTGTGAGCTGTTGACTGATGTCGAGCAGCCGAGCCATGGGGCCACCGGAGTCTCTTCTATTCCGAACAGAATGCATCGAAAATAACTTTTACTTTTACTCAGTAACTTTTCCTGAGCTTAACGTGTACTTGGCTTTGTGCAATGACCGTGGCCTGTATATGCTATTTCACTTTTAAATAGAGAAGATGCTATCGCTTAGCCTAGTTGTCAGTGAGCACAAACATTTGCTGTTCGGCGCTGTCGAGTTGGTTCCAACTCAGAGTGACCCTACACACAACAGAATGCAACACCACCCGGCCCTGCGCCCCAACTCAGAGTGACCCTACACACAACAGAATGCAACACCACCCGGCCCTGCGTCCCAACTCAGAGTGACCCTACACACAACAGAATGCAACACCACCCGGCCCTGCGCCCCAACTCAGAGTGACCCTACACACAACAGAATGCAACACCACCTGGCCATGCGCCCCAACTCAGAGTGATCCTACACACAACAGAATGCAACACCACCCGGCCCTGCGTCCCAACTCAGAGTGACCCTACACACAACAGAATGCAACACCACCCGGCCCTGCGCCCCAACTCAGAGTGACCCTACACACAACAGAATGCAACACCACCCGGCCCTGCATCCCAACTCAGAGTGACCCTACACACAACAGAATGCAACACCACCCGGCCCTGCACGCTCCTTATCATAGTTTTCATGGTACACCCCTTGCTGTACCCACTGTGCGGATTCATCTCATCGGAAGCCTTCCTCTTTGGGGCCGCCCTTCTACTTTCCCAAGAACAATGCCTTTCTCCATGGATTGGTCTCTCCTGACAATATGTGCAAAGTACATTTAAAGAAATTTAAAAAGCTTCTCTAAAAATGCCATTTGGCTAGTAAATGGCAGACACAGGATTCAAACACAGGCCAGTTTCACTTCAGATCTGAAGTCCTATGACACCATAGCATGAGTTATGACTTTAGTGTGACTGGAACCTTAGGGAAACACTGGGCCTGATTCTCCCAGCGTCTGATCTGGATGGGCTTTGTCTGTGCACCTGCATTCCCACCAGGCATCCTGGGGGCCCCAAGGCTCACACTTTGAAAAACACTGCATCAAGCTCTGTTGACTGCCATTGAAAATCATAATGCGCTTGATGCTTAATGAGAAATACTATCACTTCAAATTTTAAAAATGCATAGTAGATAATATAATTTTCTATCACAACAAGATATGCAGTGAAGAAAAACTTATAATTCACAGTTTAATAATTCAAAATCTTAATTCTTTTTTTTCCCAAAATCTTAATTCTATAAGACATATTTTTGCCCATCAGGAAGGCATCATTCTTAGCCATGTTTTCACATGATTTTCAATTTCTCATTTTCTCTGAGGCCAGAGAGTAACAGCAGGAGAGTTTAATTGGGAAAGTGAAAGCATTATTTATTTGTAGCTCAGCAAGTCTTCCCACACATAACTCTTCTTATCAAAGGCCCATGAAGGCCAAAACATAAAAAAAAACAAAACCCAATCCTAAATATCCTAGGGAATAAATAAATAAATACATTAATGGGAAGGCTATAAATTATTCAAGTAATAAATCAACAAAGATACCGGCATGATGCTGAGGTACAAAGTAGCTTGTGGTCACTGTCCCTGGATTATCTAAGCAGCCAATCTGGATAATGGAAGTATAAAGTCCAATGATCAATCAAATAGACTAGGGTCTTGACGGGGAATGCTGACAGCTGTACTGGCCTTATCTAAATGAAAGAACTCATTTATTCACTGCCATAGGTGACCCCACCCAGCAGGACACTTAACATTGTTCACCCACATTGCTGCTCGTTCCTGCTTGACTCCCTGTCACCTTTACCATCATAGCCTCTTTGGATCTCTTCACTTTCTTTCAACCTCCCAAGCCCCATCCTCAAAGTCTTCATTTTCCATATAAACTCATGTTTTATTATGACCATCCACAGATTTTCTTTCTTTACACTTAATCAAGAGATCAAAAGATACACTGTATTGGGGAAATCTGCTGCACAAAACTTCTATAGAGTACTGAAAAGCAAAGAGGTTACTTTGTGGACTAAGGTGCACCTTACCCAAGCCATGGTATTTTCCATCATGTCATACGAATGTAAAAGTTGGACACTGAACAAGACTGAAGAAGAATCTATGTATCTGAATCATGTGGTGCTGGAGAAGAATAGTGAAAGGGTCACGGACTACTAAAAGGACAAACTGATCTGTCTTGCAAGACTGCTCTGTCCCGGATAGACAAAACGCTATTTCGAAACAAGAATGGCGAGACTTTGTCTTATATACTTTGGACAGGTTGTCAGTAGAGACCAGTCACTTTAGAAGGACATCATACTTGGTAAACTGGAGGGCAGCGAATAAAGGAAGGTCCTCAATGAGAGGCCCTCCTGGATTCACACAGTGGCTTCAAGAACGGGCTCGAGCATAGGGAGAGTTGTGAGGATGGCTCAGGAGTGGGCAATGTTTCGTTGTGTTGTGCATAGGGTCATTAGGGGTCAGTACAGACTCCCCCTGGCACCTAAAAAACAATAATAACATTTGTCTTCAGAAGACCAAGCATATTTCTTACTTCTCCTATCACAACCCAAAACCCAAACTCACTTCCATAGAGTTGATTTTGACTCACAACCAAATAGGGCAAGGGAGAACTGAGGAATGGCTAGTGGCTTCAAACTGCCGATTGTGTGGTTAACAGCTCAATGTGTAACCATTACATCACCAAGGATCCTCTTCTCAGCTCAAGATAAACCAAAGCCAACCAACCAAACAACCAAAGCAATTGCTGTCGTGTTTATTCGAACTCAGGAGGATCCCAAGGGCATCAGAAGAGAATGATGCTTCCCTGGTTTCCAATGACTGCTGTTTCCGACGTGGATTACCAGCCCTCTCTGAGTCAGTCAAGTGCTTAAGCATTCACTCCATCCAGGAACTATGCCAAGATAAGGACATAACTTCTTTGCAAAATGCATTACTCCACCAGTGAGTCTGACTCCTCACATGCCCTCTCCTTTATGATCACCGTCCATTCTCAGCAGATGTCTCTTTGACTCACAGCCTTCCATACATAGTTTTGCTTTGAAAATGCAAGGAAGAAAAAGACAGGCACCTGGTTTGGAGCAAGATATTATAGAGGCAGACACTCAGAAATTGTGGATCTCCCAAGTGCAAGACTATGGATCATAGGTGTTTATATAACTAGTGACAAGGCAGCTGTTTCTTGGTGGAAGTGCAGATCTAAAGGAAGACTGAAAGTGTTATGTGGATACGTGAGAGGTTCAAGAAAGCACAACACCAAGTTTTTGGCCATCAATAGACAACGACAACAATAACAACAAGGCAATGCCCATTGCTGTTGAGCAGATTCTGATTCATCGTGACCCCACGTGTGTTGGATTAGAATTGGGATTCACTTCTAATTGGCACATCCTTCTGAAGTCGTTTGGTTGGCCTTTTTTGCTGAGGCAGCTGTGGACAGATATGAACTGCCAACCTTCTGTTTGGTAGCCGAGGGCTTCACTGCTTGTGCCAGTCTTGAGGAATTTGGTGAGAAACACCTATGAGCAGTTTCAGTGTTAAGGACATAAGACACCATGGACACAACAATGTGGTAAGCAGACAGAATAATGCAAATGACAAAGGACACTAGCACAGAGAAGGTGATCTAATCTAGGGTACTAATCTGGGGCAATGGTGGTATGGACAGAGAAGTATGATGGATAGACATCTGTTTAGGTGGTACAGTTTAGGACTTAGTAAATTATTGGAAGACAGCAATTAGAAAGAGTTGAATTTAGGTTTCCGGTTCTGGTCACTAAACACTGGTATGCCATTTGTGGATAGCAATTAGGCAAGTTGAATCTTCAGGGCTCTCACAAAGACATAGCAATTGGATATGTTGATGTGGACCTCAGAGATACTGATTGGGGTATTAGAAGAGACTAGTCTTTTATTCCAGGGACATGCCCAAAGCACATGTCTTACCACCCACACTTCTGGGGAGGATTCTAGCTGTCCTTCTTTCAAGACAGATTTGTTTCTTCTTTAGGCAGCCCATGGTACTTTCGGTATGCTTTGCCAACACCACAGTTCAAATGCATCTATTCTTCTTCGGTCTTCCTTATTCCATGTCCAACTTTCACTTCCATACGAGGACATTCAAAATACAATGGCTTCAGTCAGGTGCAACTTTGTCCTGAAAGTAACCTCCTTGCTTTTCACACTTTAAAGAGGTCTTGTCCAGCGGATTTGCCCAATGCAATGTGTGATTTGCTCTGTTGACTGCTGCTTCCACGGACATTGATTTTGGATCCAAGCACAATGAAGTCTTTTCTGTACTTATCGTGATGATACCTATTGGTCTAGTTGTGGCAATTTGGGATTTTTTTAGAGTAAGTTGTAATCCACATTGAAAGATGGAATCCTCGATCTTCCTCGGCACGTGCCTCATGTCCTCCTCACTTTTAGCAAGCACACTGTGTCTTCCTACTCCCAAGAAGAGTTTCAATTCTGGGCACCCATAGGGGCAGTTCTACCCTATCCCATAGGACTGCTGACAGTCAGCTTCCATTTGAGTTTGGGGCCTTAGCAACACTAAAGGAGCTCTGTGGTATTTGCAGGGCAGAGGCCAGTAACCAAAGAGAGACATGGCTGTTGACATGATTGGTGAGAGGTACTGCTGTGGACCAAAGGACTATATTCTTAATGTCTACTGCCCTGATTTGTGGTACCCTGTTCATATCCTTAATAAACCCACATAATCATGAGTGTTCTCTGTTCTTTCTGTGTGTCCATTGTAAGGAATTCTTGAGCTCAGCAGAGAAGTGAAGAAAGGGATAGTGGGTGTCAAAAGAGTGTAGAGAAGAGTGGAGGATGGAAGGAGGCATGCCTGACTTTCTTTGGGGAATCAGTCTTGGACCGCTGTGGGTTTGCATTTTCCTTCTTGCTACTGAACCTGGGAGGAGGTGAAAGGTGGGCCCCACATCATTTCCTCATAGCCCTTGTCATCTGGCTTCTATTGCACTAATCGCTCTATATGGACAGTTGCCACTGATACCCTTACCCCCACCAGTCACATTTTCAATGACAATTCTCATGACCTACCTTCAGTTGTTATGCTCTTTGATCTCTATGCAAAGTTTTACACTACTAAGTCTCTCTTTTGTATGTCTCCGCTGGAGGCTAAATTCGCCTCCAAGTTCTCTAAGCGTACCTGTTTAGTGTCGCACAGTGACTTCTTCTTTTTAAGCATTAAATACATTTGCACCCAAGATTTGATCCTTAGTTGATTTTGTCTGAAACTCACATTTCCAACACCCCTCCCTCCACAGGTATTGTCTCAAATTATTAGTATGTGGAGACCAGTTCAAACGGCCTTTCCTTCAGTTACTAGTTGAGCTCTTACCTGTTTGTGATACCTAGACAAGGCTTCTAATGTGGAGAGGACATCCACATTTATTTGGGAACTAGATTTTCAAGCAAATAGCTATCTTCAGAAGTCCTACCGAATTCAACATTCTCCTAATTTAGCATACAAAATCTATTAATTAGTCTCTTAAATCCACCGTTCTATGAGCATTTTGAAATCCCCCATGTTTTCTTTAGAGCCCTGCTTTCCAAAGCGATTGTCCTGCCCTGTGATCGACAACTCCTTCCCCATGTTCACTTTGCTTTTACAATCAGCCTTCAACCTTCATTTTCACTCATCTGGCCTCTAATTATGCAAAACAGTTTGATTGCGGTGCATCCAGGCATAGTACAAGAGAAACAATGGTTCATTTCTCAACAGAAAATAATAATAGCAACCAACACTTCTCAAGGAGTCGGGCATGGGTCTACGCACATTGCACTTAGTGTTGCCCCATTTTCCTTGTGAATTTAAAGAGGAACAGGGCTTATTTGTTAGACACTTTTAGGGAGTTTGTTCTGTACACCAGTCTGAATTATATAACAATTTTTCTGGGTGATAAAAAAGTTAAGAATTGTGTAGTGAAAGTTAGCTCATCTTACCACCAAAGCTCTATTAATAGACACATACAAAATTAAATCTTGAAATATCTCCTGTGCTTTCAATGAGAGATTAAAACATACGCCATATTCCCTTATGTTCACGTATTTCCATTCTTAGGGAAAAGTACTAATTCTTTAATATGCACTATGAATGATGTGTAGCTAATTTGTGCTCTTTCATTAGAACACAATTCCTTTCCAGGTCTTTAGATGCTGGTAACCCTTATGGTTCTGTCCCTAGTCCTCTCTCTTTAGGACACTGCCCCATCTCCGAACACCCACTTCCCCTGAACTTAAGGAGTAATAGAGACAATAGTACACTTACTTTGAAAAGCCAATTTTCGCAGACACTTGCAAATCCGCAGAACAATTTTCATGGGCACAAAACCTTGCAAAGTTGATCTGAAAAATAAAAGACAACATTTAGAAATTTTTAGTTACTGAGTATACAATCTGTTTTTTTTAAATAAGTAATACATGAGGAAATGAAATGAATGTGTCACATTATTAACTTCCTTTTAAGGAGGTTCAATTAAAAATTATTCAGTCGGTTCAAATAAAAAATTTCATGACTCAAAGAACATTTTCCTCTAACATAGATATATTTAGAGACTAAATTTGTTAAATAAAATAAGTGAGAAATAAGGTTAAATGAAAGGCACTAAAATTGGAGAATACCAGTCATCAGTCATTCCAGGAAAAATGATTTTTTTTCCTTTACAAAAGTTGTGAGCAAAAACAAACAAGCTTGATCACACAAAGGTAAGTAGCCTGTGTAAATGTTTAAAATGAATGCTGACAAGGTCGCCTTATCCCATCCCCTTCCTGTTGCTGCAGTTGGATTTCACTTATTACACACAAGCATAACACTTAATCTTGGCAAATGGCAAGACAGTGACTTTCATAATCTTTGAAAATAGAAATATGTTGAAATACAGAAATGCTATTTTAAGAAAATATCTAGCAAAATTTAATGATAATCACTCTAAGGGTTCTCGAATTGATTCAGCTCTAAGCATTTCAATAGGATGCAGTAATACCACGAGGTGTGTGAAAAGGCTTGAGGTGTAAGTCTGACAAAAAAAAAAGGGGAGAGATAAAGGTAAGGAAGACAAGTGGAAGAGGTGAATACGGGAGAAAGCAGAACCTAGAGAAAGAGCTAGAAAATTGAGGAAGGACAGTGAAAACTGGCTCCTGTATTGCGAACTGTGCGCCAGGCCTGGGAGAGCAGAAGAAAAGCATGTCTTTCTTTAAGCGACGCAGGTTTATGGCACTCCTGCTTGTAAAGCCAGTTATTCTAAGACTAAAAATGTAGGGCATGGTGCTATAACTACAAATGACTACGGTGTTCACACTTGGGATGTTGAGATGTTCATGAGGAGAGACATTTAAAAATGGTGGATATTGAAAATTAAAATTTAACTGAAAAGTTTAAAAAATCACCTAAAACATTTTTTATAAGGACATAAGGAAAAACTGCTCTTAAATTATTACCTTCCATTGATCCGGTATTCTAAATGCGAGTGGTGATCATATGCTCAGAGTGCTGAAAGTGAGGTAGGTGCAATTTTGTCTGGACAGGATATGAACTAAACGTGTAAATGTCCCTTTCATCTTTTGCAGTATGCCATGAGCAAGCGTTTTAATGAGTGCTCTTGACCATGTCCAAGCACATGCTGCTGACTGCCTTTGTGTTGTTGGACATAAAGGTTTGACTAACGGTATTCCTGGGAATAAATACAACTCTCGGTGAGAGAAATATTTTGGAATAATTGAGAAAAAAGAATTCACTATTTTAGCAAAGAGCACCCATTTAAAAATGCAGGTGATGCCGAAAAGCACACAATGAAATAATAAGAAAACAAAACCTCAAGCAAGTGAAACCCAGCAAGAGAATTAGACTCACAGAACCAGCGAACCTTGAGTACGGGGACAGAGAAAATGAGAGGAGACCGTCAATGAGCAAGAGAAGCAGACTGCTTATGATGATACTGAATCAGGGCAACTCATCAGGGCAACTTCCTTCCACTGTGACTTTTCCCTAGTGATACATGTTCTTCACTGGCAAGGTATTGAAGAAGTAAAATGAACTGTGTGTATGTATAAATGTATGTATATACATCAGTATACATACGTGAAAGTACTATTATTATTAAATCCATATTTAAACACATTCACTGCACTATCTTAAAGGAAATGAAAAAAGTAAAGAACAATTGACAAGACATATCAAAAATCTAGTTTTACAAGAAAATTATTAAACACTTAAAAGAATTCAGAGAAATTGTTTGTTTCTCAGATTTCAAACAAACCAGTCTTTAATTACATGTAAACTAGTGTCTGAGTAAAGGAAGCTCTCCCAACCGTTTTTTTAATAATGTCTTTTTCTTTTTTCTGCTGAAGAATCGGCTGCAGGGGTGGGAATTCCTCTGTGCTCCGTTTACTGATGACGTGGTGCCCAAGATGGAAAGCCGCTTCTATCTGGATGGGGGTGAGAATGTCCCGCACATCTTTCTAGGAAATTAGAAAGCAGATGAATTAAGAATGAAAACTAGCATGTACACAAAAACATAAATATAAAACTTATGCATAAGACAAACGAAATACAACACACAGGAGCCAAAGCAGACGCTTAAGTTTTTTTTATCTAATTTGTTACAATGTTGAATTTATACATTTCCCCTATTACAAATGTATTCCTGTTTCTCTGGAAAGACACGCGCACACAGAAGTATAAGAAATGAAAATCCAAGCCATCCGAAATAGTTAAAATAGTCACCTTGGGGTATAGCTCCTTCCATGACACTTGCTGTACTTATATTTTATCACTTGCCCCTATAACTTAAGTATTTTCTAATAAACTATAAACCCTTCATAAATGATTTCAAAGAGTTAATCACCAATGAATTCTATTTAGTAAAATAAAGTAAGACTTGTATTGCTGATGTTGCTGAGTGCCACTGAGTCAGTTTCAACTCAAAGGGACCCTCTGGGCCATAGAAGGAACCACTGCCCATTCCTGCAGCCTCTTCACAATTGTGATGTTGAGCTCACCGCGGCAGGCCAGTCACTGGATCAATCCCTCTAGCGGAGAGTGTGGTTTTATGCTGACCCTCCACTAGACCACGCATGATATTTTGTTCCAGGGATGGACTCTCCTAATCACATGCCTAAAGTATGTGAGCCACGTCCAACTATGCTTGCCTCTAAGGTGCATTCTGCCTGCAATCTTCCAAGATATATCCGGTTGTTCCTCTGAATGTCCGCTATATTTTCAATATTCTTCCCCAATACTGCAATTCAAATCTATCAACTTTTCTTTAGTTTCACTTATTCATTGTCTAGTTTTCACATGCGTCTGAAGTGATCAAAAATTTTATGGCTTGGGTCAGGCACACCCTAGTCTTTGAAGTGGCATCATTTTAGAAAAGTCTTTTGCCATTGGGCCTCCACTCAAGTACTCCCTCAATGCAAGATTACTTGTTTTATTAAACTGGCATTCCATGATGCTCACTTTCCCACACGATTGCTGAAGACAAAGAAAATGTGGTGAAGAAAGCTGATGGTGCCCGGCTATCAAAAGATATAGCGTCTGGGGTCTTAAAGGCTTGAAGTTAATGCAGCCATTTAGTTCAGAAGCAACAAAGCCCACATGGAAGAAGCACACCAGCCTGTGTAATCACGAGGTTCCGAAGGGATCAGTTATCAAGCATCATCAGAACAAAAATATCATATAATTGTGAATGAGGTGGGGAGTGTGGAGTGGAGACCCAAAGCCCATCTGTAGGCAATTGGACATCCATTATGGAAGGGTTGCGGGGAAGAGATGAGCAAGTCAGGGTGCAGTGCAGCAACGATGAAATATACAACTTTCCTCTAGTTCCTAAATGCTTCTTTCTCTTTCCCCCCAACTATCATGATCCCAATTCTACCTTACAAATCTGGCTAGACCAGAGAATGTACACAGGTACAGGTAAGAACTGGAAATCCAGGGAACCCAGGGCCAATAATCCCTTCAGGACAAGGGGTGAGAGTGGTGATATCAGGAGGGAGGGTGGGTTGGAAAGGGGGAACCCATTACAAGGATCTACATATAACCACCTCTCTGGGGGACGGACAACAGAAAATGGGTGAAGGCAGCTGCCGGACAGTGTAAGATATGACAAAATAATAAATTATCAAGGGCTCATGAGGGAGGGGGGAGAAGTGAGGGAAGGGGAAAACAAGGAGCTGATGCCAGGGGCTTAAGTGGAGAGCAAATGTTTTCAGAATGAGTGCAATGAATGTACAAATGTGCTTTCCACAATTGATGTATGTTTGGATTGTGATAAGAGTTGTATGAGCTCCTAATAAAATGATTAAAAAAGAAAGAAAAGTCTTTTGCAGCAGTTTGCCCAAATCAATATGACATTAAACTTTTTGCTTGCTACTTCCATGAGTATGGATTGTGGATCCACGTAAAATGAAATCCTTGACAATGTCAATCTTCTCTCCCTTTATCATTATGTTGGCCAGTGGTCCAGGTGTGGTGATTTATGTCTCTTGACAATGAGTTTCAATCCATGCTGAAGCTGCAGTTGTTAATTTTCATCGGCAAGGGCTTCGAGCCCTCCCCTCTAAGCAAGCAAGGTGGCATCCGCACATTGCAGGTTATTCACGAGGCTTTCTCTAATCCTGACGCCTTGCTCTCCTCCATACAGTCGAGCTTTCCAGATGATTCACTCAACATATAGATGAAGTATTATGAAAGGATCCAAACCCAACATGAGCTTTTTTGGGCTCTTTTTAATAAACCCCCTTTCCATTATATTTTCTATCAAGTTAAGAATCTTATGAGGAAAGTTATTTGTTTTATTTAATCTAATATCTTAGTTGCTTTGCAAAATTATTTGTTCTAGTTTTCTAGCATCATCTTGCTTTATATTTGACACAAAAAAGAGTGCTTGCCTTTATTTACCAATTTCACAGGAATTAAAATTCATTGGGAATTCATTCTATTACGTATTCTTTTAAATTTAATTTATTGCTGATTTCTGCAGAGCAATTCTCTTTCCTAATCTTATTTATAGGTGGTTCAGACAGTTTTTAAAAAACCAGTTACTTAGTTTATCCAAATAAACAGTTCTTTGTTTTTATTATACTGAACATCAACTCATACATTTTAAATCTTTATTTCTATAGGCAGGTATTATTACTTTTTTCTTGTCCATTTACAAATATTTTTCCAAGGATTGAAAAATATTTTTTATTCAATTATTCCCTAGCAGCTTCATTAAAAGACTATCTACCACATTTCTACTTATATTATTGTCACTAAACAGTGACATGACAAAAAAAGAAAATCATTTCAAAAGTATTTGGCATTCAATTAAGAAATATTTACTGGATGGTAAGGTGTATTAGAATCTCAAGTTTATAGCAGAAATATAGGGAAGATAGGAAAGGTATAATAACTCTTTAAAAAGTACTGTCAAAGCCTTCCCTAAGGTGGTCCAATGAGATTTTACTAATAACGATATATTAATAAAAGTCACTAATTAATATAATGTTTCATGAAGACATGTTGATATCAGGTCTATAAACCAAGTACCTCAAGGATAACAAAAATCAAAAGAAATGATGACAAGAATGGGCAGAGCGGACGATCAGCAGATATATTGTTGTTGTTTGTAGGTGCTATTGACTCCGTTACGGCTGATCTCCACCCTGTGCACAGCCGAAGGAACCACTGCCTGGTCCTGCGCCAGCCTCACAGCCACGGGGTCAGTCCATCTCATTGAGGGACTTCTTATATGGAAATGAGCTTAGAAATGTATGAAATTTTTTTTTCACCTCAATTCAAACTAAATCATCACGGACTGTTCAGTCGGACTCCATTTTTCAAATGGCTATCTGACTTTACAGGTTATCTTAATTTAAAAAGAGAGATGCTTTCACCTACCCTAGCTATGCTACCTACAACCATTGGTGAGTTGTTCAAGGTGGATCCAAGATATTGTAACCAACAGACTTTGCAGTGAATCTGCTAGTGGACCAAGTTTCTATGTATCTCTACCCACATCAGACTGGGAAATGGCTTAGTCATTACTACCTAAAAGCAATAAAGAGCAGATTACTTTTAAAACTAATCAACAATTCCTATCCCTAGGTATTATCAAGCAGCTAACAATAAGCTGATATACTAATGATATAAACCAAGGCAGCAAATTAATAAAGAACCCACTCACCACATAAAAGACTACGAAGATGCCCAAGATTTTTAAGTATGAGCAAAAGGAAGTAGTGTCCTCCTCTCTTCGTTTACAACATTATCAACAGGCGGACACAGTGGCTAACAGCAAGTGGTGTGGAGGCGGAATACTTGGATTCGTTTCAGCTCTCATCTTATTGCCCATGGAACTTTGGGACCTTTACTTGATCTGGCTGTGCTCAGAGTTATCTCATTTGAAAATAGGAATAAGGATTATGATACTGATGACAACTTCACCTCATTGCTATGAGGTTTAATGACATCATGTAGATAAAACACTTAGCCTAACACCTGGCACATATTAAGGTCTCCATGGACATTAAATATAGATAATATATACATGTTGATTATTAAATTTCGATTCTCAAAATATCAAATTCCGGTGAAAGAATATGCATTAGACTATTGCTAACCAATGAGTTAACATAGAAAATGATTTATGTAACAAGCATTAAACACTTTGTAAATAAGCAAGCTCTGGAAGATTCAGAGCATGAATCAGAGTACTCAGGATCTGATAACTTTTCCATCCTTACTCATATACATTAAAATTTCGTAATAAATGACCATCTCCACGTGAAACCTTGGCCATGCAGGAATGCTGAAATCAAGACCCAACTCCCAAGCTAGCAACTTGTGAAAGTGGAACAGCTTGAAGTGCTGCATATTACACCAGCAAACTTGATTCAATTACTCCCCAGGCGTAGAAGCGAGACAGCCTCTGAGAGTCCCTCCACACGCCCGCCGCTTTACTGCTCCTCAACACGCCTGCTTTGACCAAATCACACGCTACCTAATTCATTCTAATTTTCCACAAGGTCTTCTCTACATCTGGTGTGTATTACTTTCATTATCCTAATTAGCTATTAATTATGCTTTTCTTGCAATATATAAAATGTACATGCACTCGAACAAAAACTGCAAGTGACAGATATTCACATTTACTTAACTTTAACAGCTTCACCTAAGGACAAAAGCTATAATATTAAAAAAAAGTCCTCAAGTGACTAATTAAATATTTGTAGGTTTTGTTTAAAATTTAATTTGACTGGGCATATGCTATTTACATTAAAATAATGAAGATTCCGTGCCACATTTCTCTGGACAATTATATAAAACATGACAGCCACAGCCCGTCAACTAGAAAATTCCTCCAATTGCTCAACATATGTCTTCTTGCCGGACTTTCATGGAATTTGTATTTATGGCTTTCTACTCCTGTAAGCAGTTACAGTCTCACAAACTCAAAGGGGCATTTTCCCCCTGTTCTATAGGGTCCCTACGAATTGGGATTGGACACATAGCAGTGAATTTGGTTTTGTTGGTTTTTAACCAAAGAAATTCTAGCAGCCCAATAGTTAAGTGCTCAGAGATGCTAACCAAAAGTCAGTGGTCTGAACCCACCAACTACTCCATGGGAGAAGAATGTGCCAGTCTGTTTTTATAAGGATTACAGCCCTGGAAGCCTTGTGGCATAGTTCTACTATGTTCTGTAGGGTTGCTAAGAACTACAATGAACTGAAAAGAGTTTTGGGTTTATTTTTAACGAATTCTAGAGCTTAGCTATGGGTTATAGACTTCCTATTTATTTGTCTATAGTTGAAATATTTAAGAACTGACCCAAAGAATATTTATTAAAAATGAGATTGAAGTTAAGCATGTCGACATACTGTGTACAAGTCAGACTCTCGGGATTCAAAATTGATAAACAGCACCTTTGTCTCTGTCTACCACTTGCAAATCCACACACAGAGACAAATGTTCTGTTATATATCTATATCCTATTACAGAAAAAGAGGGATCACCTAATTTAGGCTTGAAAGGGGATCAGAGAGATTCTTACACAGAAAGCTTTTAAACGGAAACGACATGATCAGAATTTTTTAAAAACCTCAATGCCATTGAGTGAATTCTGACCCACAGAGACCCTATAGGACAGGGAAGTACTGTTCCAGTGGATTTCCAAGTCTGTTACTCTTTTTGGGAGTAGAAAGCCTCGTCTTTCTCCTGTGGAGCAGCTGGTGGTTTTGAACTGCTGACCTTGAAGTTAGCAGCCTAATGCATAATCACTCCTCCTCCAGGGCTGTCCTCTGGAACAATGAAGATCATGGGCTATACGGAAAGGGTAAGAGTGGGGGTTAAGATTGAAAATTGAATCAGTGCCCATGTTTATAGTTCCTTGATTATTTCATGTAAATGAAATTCTTGATATCTACTTATTCCTCCAAAACCCACTGAACTCCTACACAGTTAAAAATACGGTTTGAAAAACCAACCAACTAACCAACCCAGATTTCATTAGAAATTGAGTCAAATTTTCTACTAAGCTTGGTTCCTTAGTGAACAGCCAAATATTTGAAATTGCAACTTCCTGAGAGAATGCCTCAAACACAGATGTCTAATCCATTATTCACATGGAAAAACCCTCAGATTGTTCTTTATAGAGTTCTTGAGAAAGCTGATGATCTTAGAAGGGAGATAAAGAACCATTATAGCCTCCAAACAAACAAACAATCACATGCCTTAATGCCCATGTGAATATTTCAGGAGTTATAAATATATTCTATTCTTTCTTATGGATATAATGTATCACATTATAGCCCAAACTCCATTTTATATTTCTACAAAAACTACTTCCCAGGGTGTACTTATTAAATCCCTAAATGTCTCCTGTGTCCCTATGTATGAATTTAGAGACTGTGTGAGTGATTGAAGAGGGATCCTCTCCTTTCCACTGAGAGCTGGGTTTCTTCTGTAGTCAAATCCTACACTGTGAAGGAGTTTGGCGGACTTTAGAGTATAAGTAGATGTAAAGATTTGCATTTGTATTAAATAATCAAGACACTATAAACAACAAAAACAAGTCAACATTCTCCTCACATCAGGTCCTTAATGGGCTTTACCCATTATAATATTGATGAGATCTTTCTCACTCCTTATAACAGCAAATTCCAGTCATTTGCTGAGCCTTGTAGGATCTTCCATTAAACCCTTCCTTGGCCCCACACTGTGGATGTTTCTCTCCCTTCCTTACTCTGTTTAAAGTTCATGGTCAACAATGGAGCTGTGCCTCTGACACCTGCTCAATTCTCTGCCACGCTCTCTCTTGGCAAGACCACAGCCCTGGTTCATTATAACTCTTTATCTAGGGCCACCTGTTAGGCTCAATGGGACTGAGAAGCCGGGAGCTCCTCATGGTGACTAATCTCACTTAGTGGCCTTGAGTGCACACAGGCACACCGTGTCACCTTGTCACCACGTGGTACTTCTTAATTCTTCCACTCTCCTAAAAGGCTTTCACATCTTTTTCTCAAACCCCGAACACTGCTTCTGCCATCCTCACTTAAGCTGATGGCTCTGCTTCTGCCCAAGAATATTCAAACGACCAGAAGAGAGCCTGTACACCCCCACGGCCACATCTGCTGGGCATCTGCATGCACACACACAGATGACCTAGTAATGTTCCCACAGTGAACCAAGCCCTTCCTTTGCCTTCCAAAGAGCCCACTCTGCGTGCTTTCTTAAGAATATTATTTTATTTGTTTATTTGTTTATTTCATGCCCGTCTTGGGCGGTTAGCCTTCTAAACTGAGAAAATAAAGTGCTATTTGTTAATGGCAAAAAAAAAAAGGGGTGGAGGATATGACTTTAAAGATATTCTACCTTTACCCATGTAATATTGTTTTTCCACTCATGAGCATAAAAGCCTGCTGATATTTATTCTTCCTTAAAGGAAAAACAAAACAAATAAAACCTCTTCCATCTACTTCTCTTGTCCAAAGCTAACATTCTCCCAGACTGCAATCCCATCACATCACTGAATTACAGCCGAGGAAAACTACACGAGGATTTATAGTCTCTGTCTGCAATCCCTCTTCTTTCCCCCAGCACTCCCCTGCGCCCCCAACAGATCCCCTCTGAAATGACTCTGGTGAAGATCACCAGAGCCTCCACTTCCTGGAACCCCCTGCAGCCTCAGTCTCCCACTTCCTGGAACCCCCTGCAGCCTCAATCTCCCACTTCCTGGAACCCCCTGCAGCCTCAGTCTCCCACTTCCTGGAACCCCCTGCAGCCTCAGTCTCCCACTTCCTGGACCACCAGCAGCACTAGACACATTGCTATCACGTGCTCCCCGCTCCATTTTCCTTGCTTCCGTTCCAAGATGCCAATCGATTTGGCTTTTCTTCCCCCCTCACCGAGTGCCTCTCTCATTGTCTTTCCCTGGTGCCCTCTGCTCCGCACACTGGGGGACCTGCTCCTCCTGTGATGGACACATATGCTTTAACGGGACTTTCAAAGAATTGTCACGGTCTATTTCCAAGTATGTAACATCTGAACATAAATTAGTCTTTGCAAGTAGTATACACAAGTAATTACTATTTTCCCTTGAAGGTAAATCAGGTCTTTCCATGTGAACAGATCCACACTTGAGCTCCTTGGCCTCGGGTCCCCAGACAACACGCCTTGCAATGGTTCTTATCTCAAGGAATGAAGACTACATTCCTCTTTCTGCTTGAGCTAGAGACCGTGGTGTCAGGTGGAAGCCTCTCTTTCTTAAATGCTGGCATCCAATTGCTCAACGAAAGGTGTAGAACATGCCTTCAACTATACTGACAGCTCTGCCCTGGTTGGAGACACCACCGTCATCTCTCACCTGAGTCAATGAAGATGCATCTTCTCCAGGTGTCAAGCACGGGTCCATTCTAGTCAGTGCTCCACACAGAATGATCCGTTTAATCCCGGAATCACCTGAGGCCACTCTCCTACTCTAAGTTATGTAATAGCTCCCCATTGCACTCAGGGAAAACCAATCCTAAGTGATTTGACTTTTTCTGCTACCTTTTCTCCTGGCTCAGTGGTCCTCAAAGAACGATCCCCAGGCTAGCAGCACGAGCGCTACCTGGAAACTTCCTAGAAATGAAAATGTTCATGCCTCGTACCACACCGCCTAAATTTAAAACCTTGAAGGAGGCCAGACTACCTGTGTCGCTTCCTCTCCTTCTCAAGGCTTTGCTCACAGGTTACTCTGAGCATCTATTCAAAATTATACTCTGCAAGTGTCCACCAGTACTCCACCATCCCCTTACTCTGCCCTCCCTGTCCCTAACGGGTCTCTCTTCTTTGAATTCACGACAAAATTAATAGTTCTGTCATCTTTATTATGTGTCTACCTGCACAGGAGTACAGGCTTTCCCAGGGTAGAAATAATTGTTTTTCTTTCTGCTCCAATGCTTGATGTATTTACTCCCGAAGATAAAACAAACCCAAGCAAAAATGTCTCAAACAAAATCTGGTACAACAGATTGGTACCAGTCAACATGTTAAACGAGTGTACCACCCAACGGGGCTCATCACCTCATCAGGCACTCAGTGAATCACATGCATTAACTGAGTGAATGGAGAAATGGAACCTAATGGACGCGGTTCATGAAAGTAACTATAGATGCACAACATAGCTAAGTAGCATGCAGAGAAATCTCTGCGAGCTGGGGGTCGTCGGGGATATATGTCCTTCATTAACAAGTGTCACCTCGGTTCACTGGAAGGGGCTCTGGGGTCGAATGCATATGGAGATACAGGCTCCTGACAAGAGATGTGCTTTAAGGAACACAGGAACAATCGGGCATCCTGAATGCTGTCCTCCTTCTCTTCCACCGTCACGACACAAACAGAAGAATTCAGGTTAGCTCTCAGGTTTCAGGAACTTGTTCAGACTGTGGAGGCCCAAGAGTGCATATGTTTCTGTGAGGCTCATACCCGAGCCTGACCCCGGTGGCTGTGGCAGCACACTCACTACAGCCCCACACTTTCTAGGAAGCAGTGAAGGTTCCCCGAGTTCCTGGACAAGTCTCGGACGTGGCATACGTTTCCACGGTTCTTACATCCACTCGGGGATGTTTGCAAGTGAGAAGCTCAGACTAGCCTTTTATCTTCCTGTATATGCATTTGGAACGTGTCTTAAACAAAGCCCATGAGGAACTGGGAAAACATTACCCCTCCTTTTCTCTTCTTGCAAAACCGCTACTGTGTACTAACCCCAACTCTGACTTGTTTTGCTTCAACTCCACAATACGCTTCCTAGTTAAATGATCTAAAGTCAATGGCTAGCCTGTCGCTGTCGACACAAAGGTAACATTACAAGGAGATGTGTAAACACAGAGACATCTTTGCTACATGGTCATTCCCATTACATATCCACTCTGAAGTTCATAAGAACAATGCCAAGAAACATAAGACCAAATAAACCAGGCTGATTTGCTGCCATTTTACAAATTCAACACCATGTGTTTCCTTGTGAACATCGAATGTTTTGTTGTCTTCATTGTGGTCTCATTATGTATCTCTAAACTCGGCTAACCTAAGCAAAACCACATCTAGAAAGGATAAAATAAATAAATAAAAAGGAAGCTCTTTAATCGCGACTACGTAAGTGATGGTTACATTACAGTCACTCTATGTTTCGGGCTCTCAAATCATCCAATAGCTTTATCTTAGAACAACAATAAAATCTGTGAAGGGAAATGAGGAACTAGCCTGGGGATTACTGCTCTTAGCATTTAATAGTGTAATGGAGTCTTGGTGCCTGCTGGTATTTGCTTCGAATAAGTATCTAAGGGAAAATTAAGTTCCAAGCTGATGCTACTATTTGAGATCGCAGAAAGGGCTCCCGGGAAGAGTCTGGCTTTCTTGTGACAACAGATTGTCTGATGAAGTACACCATTCCTGTATGAAAAAGACCTGGCACTGCATCATATGATATAATTTGACCAATGTGAGAAGCATGACGATCAGTTTGGGAATTAGTTGTTTAAGAAAAGAAACATGAAATCCACTGAGCCTTGATAGGACATCCCCCTAAGCAACATGTGTGCTGTCGTTCTGGTTCCACAGATGATACCCACCACACTACAACTGTTCACATTCCCACCGACACCAGTGACGATGCTGGCAAAGAGACCAGGGCAAAATCCAAAAAGCGGTCACATTGGATTCTGCCTTTTCTGACTCACATAAATAACAAAACTCAAACAAAATTATTCTCTTCTCCCTTCCCAACCCCATCCCTTGAAAAACGATCATGGAATAGGTCTGGGTCAAAATCAGACGACTCAACATGTACATTTATAGGCAAGTAAGATATAGACATAAAGCAGCATACTACACGGCTTATAATCAGGAAGAGTGTAGCTCAGGGTGAAATTTCCCACCGTATTTATTCAATTGGCATGCTGAACAGTCTGAAAAGCTGGATGATAGGAAGAGGACGTGACAGCGGAAGCAGAAGGAGATTCGTGGAAGCATGTGATAGTCCTTGCTTGAGGAAAGTGAAGAAGACTGGAAGCATGTGGTAGTTACATAATGTGGTGTCCATTTGAGACTTGAGAGGGTTAAGAATGAAGGGGTGAAATCTAGTCTGTCAATCGGGTCATAGCCAATGAGGTCTCTGTGTGGGCATGACCTTCTCCTGAGAATTCTGGGAACTCCTGGATTTTCCTCCTTGGAGGTAGAAGACCATTCTCTCTCTCGGTTCACTTCCCGAGAGACGCTCTATTAAGAAGACACATGGCTCTACGTCTTGGGAGTTCAAGAAGCCACATGGACCTACCCTAATGCAACTAGACCTCTGGAGCCAGAGAAGCCACATAGAGACCCCTGCCAGGGCTGAGATTCACACAAGGCGACCGGATCCACAAGACCTCCAACCAATTGGTATGTGATCCTCCTGCATCTGGCATTATTGCATGTACTTTGTGAGTCTGAAGAGGACTTTATTGATTGGCATCAGACATATGGGCTAATATTGGACTTATGGATTTGATCTGGACTGGGTTGGGATGTTTTCTCAATATTCAATGGCACTGGAATATAAAGTTCTTTCCTATACAAATATGAGTGTCTATGAATTTGGTTCACTAGTCTACCCAAACTGACACAATGCACTTGTTGGTGGAGATCAAAGACTACAGCCTTTGGTATGGATTACACCTCAGCAGAAAGAAAACAAAAATCCTCATAACGAGGACAATAAGCAGTATCATGGTAAACAGAGAAATAACTGATATTGTTAAGGGCTTCACTTTAGTGTATAAAAAATCCTTATGGATTTGAGTGTTAAAAGGCAAAAATATTATCTTGAGGATAAAGTTATGACTGGTTCAAGTCTTTTCAATTACCTCCTATGTGTGGGGATGCTGGACAAGGAATAAAGAAGACGAATACACGCATTTGAATTATGGTGTTGGCAAGGAATATTAAATATGTTATGGTCTACCAGAAGAACAAACAAATATGACTTGGAAAAAGTACAGCCAGAATGCTCCTTAGAAGCGAGGATCGTAAGACTCTATGCTGTGTAATTTGCTTGTGTTCTCAGTAAGAATCTCAAGGATAGGGTCGCTGAAAAAGCGGAAGACACTGAATGAGATGGATTTACTCAGTAGCTGTGACAATGGCCACATACCACAGCAGTGACTACGAGACTGGGGACGGACCAGGCAGTGTTTCATTTTGTGGTTCCTAGTGTCACCGTGAGTTGGAAACAGCTCCATGGTACAAATAAAAACAAAAAATAGAAATTGTAGGATTTAAAAGGGCAAATCTTTAAAAAGAGGGAGACTGTAAAGTTTTATAAATGCAAAATAAAGAGATGAAGAACTGAACTTTGAATTGTCCAGATCGGGACCATCCAACACTGTGACTCTAGAACAACAGGTCCTTTAGTTAAGGAAGAAATGATGCTGGTTTTAATTTCAATTTACAGAAACAGTGCAATAAAATAACGTGCCTTAGATTCAGAACACATGTGAGGCTTACATATTCATGAGTCAGAAATCGTTTACGTTACCCGCATAAACGCTTGATGTGTCCTGCAGCTGACGCCTCTGCTTGCCACTTGCATGCTGCCTGCGACCACATCGGAGGTTCCATTAGAAGAAAAGTAAAATCTCACTGGAGACTCCGCCTTTCTGTTCACATCCAGACTCATGTTATAAAACAAGACTACAAAAATGTAAAGATAATTTCGATGAGTATAAAATTCTAAAAGCATTTATTTATTATTGTAAAATAACCATTTTAGAGATTACTGTCAATATCTACAAAGTTCTTCACTAGCTTTTTATAAAATCACCTAAAACTTTGGCAAATCAACAACAAACATACAAATAACACAATCATAAATTAAACCAAAGATTTGAATAAACATTTCACCAAAGAGATCATTAAGTGGCCACTGAACACAGGAGAAAGATTCTCAAAGTTAATAGCCATTAGAGAAGTGATGGTAATCAAATGTAAGAAAGCATCAATGAGAGAGTACCCCCCCTGAAAAAAGGGAATTTTTTCAAAGCTATGCATTTTATTATTATTATTTACAAAACAAACTTAGCACCTTTAAAGTACTTTCCATTGCACTTGATACATTTGTCAATTCTGAGATTCCACTCTTGGATATGATTTTTAAACTCATCTGTTTGGAAGACTGACGACACCTTCCCTCCTTTTTCCTTCACCTCGTCTACCTGAAATTGCTGTCCTTTCACGTCCCTCTTCATTAGCGGAAACAAAAAGAAGCTGCATGGAGTGAGGTCAGGTGAGTAAGGTGCATGGGGCAAGAGAGACATGATGCTTTTTGCCAAAAACTGGCACATCGAGATGGCTGCAAGAACCGGTGCATTGTTGTGGTGGCAAAACCAGTCCCCCATATGCCACAAATCGGGCCTTTTTGGTCACACACTCTTACGCAATCTTTTCAGAACATCTAAATTGAAAGCTTAATTAACAGTCTGACCTGGTGGAAGGAACTCTAAATGCACTGCACCCCTCACATTAAAAAAACAAATAAAACCCAGAGCATCATCTTGATCTTTGATTTCATTTTACAAGCCTTTTTTGGGGTGAGGTGATGATGGTGTCTTCTACAGGCTTGCTTGATATTGACTTTCGGGGCCGTAAGAATAGCACCAGGTCTGTCACCAGTAATGACCTTGGGGGGAAAGTCTGGGTCGCTTTGGAGTTGTTCTTTGAAAGACATGTTTCCACCTGATGCTTCTTTTCTTAGTCAGTCAGAACCCAAGGCACACATTTTTCAGCTACCCTTCTCATTCCCAAATCTTCTGTTAAAATTCACTGAACTGAGCTCCAAGACATTCCAGATAACTTCCCCATCCCTCCAATTGTCCGTCATTGGTCTTTGAGCATAAGTGCATGAGTTTTGGTGACATTTTCATCCCTTTTGGAAAGTTGATGGGTGTCCAGAACAAGGTTTGTCATCAATCAACATTAAACTTTTTTGGAAATGAGAAAGCCACTCATACACTTGAGTTTTTTCCATAGCACTGTCCTTGTAAGTTGTGTTCAACATCACAACAGTTTCTGTAGCACTTTTCCTCAGCGGGAAACGAAATCTCACAACCACACACTGTTCTCTTAAATTGGCTGTCACAAAAATGAGGTTTGAGCACAACTGTTTTTACAGAAAAATGCACTGTGACCAGAGAGAACTTTCCCAGGGGATGCCAGTTGGTGCACTAACTCAGAGCGAGTTGCTTGATGCGTGCCTAGCAAGAAAAATGCATACCACAGAAGTTCCACCCAGTAGAGTTTTTTCTGCTTTGGCAGGGTGGGGTGGGGTGGGGGGGCGGGTAATTCCCTGATATTCGATGTTGCTAATGGAATGAAACATGCTATAACTGTTGTTTATAACAGTGTGGTGATTTCATAAAATTTTCAAACTGGAAACTCAAAGCCCATCTATGGACAATGGAACATCCTCCACAAAGGGGTCACACGGAGGGGATGAGTCAATCCGGGTACAGTAGAGCACCAATGGGTCACACAATATACTTCTGATCCCTTGAGGCCTCCTTACCCCGACCCCCCACTATCATGACCCTAGTGCTGCTTCCCAATCTAGACTAGACGGGAGCATGTACATAGGTATAGATAAGAGATAAAACTGACAACACATGGAACCCAGGAATAGGAATGGGAACAGAGATACCAAAAAGGTAGGGGGAAGGGGGAGAGAGGTGGGGAGCGAGGGGGAAACTGATCGCAATGAACGGCACATAATGACACACCCCCATCCATGGTGAAGAACAACAGAAACCAAAGGGGAAAGGAGACAGCATTCGGTGTGAGATTTGAAAACAATTAACTATCTATCAAGGGACCACAAGAGTTGTGGTGGGGAGGAGGGAGGAGAAAAAGAGAGGAGCTAATCCCAAAGGGCTCAATGGAAAGTAAATGTCTAGAAAAGAACGATGGAATATATGTACTAATATGTCGGATAGAATTGATGTATGGATTGTAACAGAGTTGTAAGAGCCCCCAATAAAATTATTTTTTAAAGTAACAAAAAAGAACAAAAAAACCCAGCATATCATAATAATAGTCCATCTAAAAAATAAAACAATAAGATTTGTTATTCCAGGAGTAGTGATTCCAGATAAATGGTTTGACTTATTTTTACAATATGTTTTCAAATATGAAGTTAAAACACAAAAATAAACATAGCTACTGATAGTAAAAAAAAATCAAAATCAAACCGGAACTACCACGTAACCCAGACATTTTACTAATTGGTAAAATCACCCAAAAGACTGGAAAGCAGAAACTCAAGCAAACACTTGGACACCAGCGTTCCTCGCAGTACTGTTCACAATAGGCAAAAATGCAGAAACAACCCAACTGACTTTCAACATAAAAATGTATACGCAAATGTGGTGCACACTAACACATACATTATTCTCTGCTGGTAGGAGAAATGAAATCTTGATATTTGGCACAATATGATGGAGTTTGAAGACATGTGGAGTGGACGAAGTCAATCACAATAGGAAATCACAAAAGCTCAAAGTTTACGAGGAGTTGGAGCAAGTGGGGAAAGTTGATGATGATGAAAAAATCACATTGATTAAGTGTAAAATGCACAGGTGATTACTGTAACTACTTTCAAGAAGTTGTACATCTGTAAAAAGTTGAATTGGCAAATGTTGCATCATATTTAAATTACAAAAAGAAGCAGAAGACAGTAGCTGCTGAGGCTGCTTAAAGATACCCAGAAACCTCGTGGAATGTGACTCCTTGGTTTGGGGATTAAGAGCCATGGTTTCAAGGGACATTCCACTTAATGGCCTAGTAATGTCTTAGACACTTTAGCTCTAGCCTCTAGCTTGCTGAGTCGTAACCAGTTCTATACCCTAGTTTGCTTAGTAACTAGTTCTATGACCCAAGTTTGCTGAATAGTAACTAGTTTTATCCCCTACTGAGTTAGTTAGTTTATTGTGACAACCTGGCCAATAAACATCTGGGGTTAATTGAAAGGCAGAGTGATAAATGGCTCAGTGAGCCTCAACTTCCTAATTCTTGGATACCTTGCATTTTGATGGTCGGACCAGGGTGCAGCCGCCTTAGCCATTTCCCTGCTTCAGCTGGCAAGGCTGACTTCCTGCAAGACATCCTCAAGGAGAAGTCACATGGACCTACCCTGATGCAGCCGTGGGTGCTGGAGCACCTGTGTGGAGATCCCTGCCAGCGCTGAGATGCTTACACATTCTCTGACTCAACTTTCCTCCTGCAGTCGGCATCATTGCCTGTTTTGTGAGATGGAGGAGGACTTTGAGGATTAGTGTTTGACATACGGGTTAATGTGTTAATGTTGGACTTGTGGGCTTGGTCAGCACTGGGTTGGGATGTTTTCTTGATGTGCACTTAACTCTTATATAAAACTCTCTCTTATACATGAGTTTCTGTAGATGTGTTTCTCTAAAGTACCCAGACTAACACATCATGGTACCTTAGGAGTGGGGTACTGGAGAAACAAATCATAAGGTGGAAAGTAGATGTTTGTTTGACCTCTCCCTCGTGGTAGTTTTTCTTTTTGTCTAGCCAGAGGTCAGATAAAGCCACACTGTTTATTTGGTTGTTTTCTGGGGGGAAATATGGGAAGTATTAAAATAGAAAGCTTGTAAGCCCACTTGCTTCAGCCATTAAAATGTGACCTTTATATGGGCTTAGGCCATGCCTGCAAAGAGAGCTTTGAAAATATATGCTCCACCCAGTTCTTTGGAGAACTCACTCAGGAACCAGCAGTCTTTGTCAGAAGCTGGAAAAAATCTGGAGCCATGAAGAAAACTCCTCTCTGGGACTGAATGTTAAAGGGAGCCTGTGAGCAGGCTGAAATGCTTGCTAGGCGACCACCTGGATCTACTTGTTGAGTGGAAGTGGAAGAAATGCAGCAATAAAGAGAAAGGTTGTTTTGGCCACTGACACCTGTGGACTTGGTTTACAGGGGGGGAAAAAGAGAAGATGAGAGTGGGTTGACTGGTCTAAGGTTCATGACCTAGCCTGAGTTGGCTCAGCTGGTTGAGTTGGTGAGAGCCCATGGTCTAAAGGCAAGGCGACCAATGGGCACCCTGTGGAGGCTGAGTGAGGCAGCCCACATTGTGTTGACCAGAACCCAAACAGCTAGAGATTTTTGAACCTGTGAACTGGTGCCTAATGTTGCTGACTTTATGGATGGCCTGTTTGACTTTGCTTATGGATGCGGGCTTCACAAGGTTCCAACTGGAATGAAGACTCTTCATGTGGAAAAATATTGTCTTCTCATAGAACTGGGTTGATGTAAGTGGGCAGTATATTAATTGGATACCCAAAACTTGGAGAGATAAAGGCATAAAGTGGTTGGCTTACAAACTTTCATAGGTGGGGGGGGGGGGCGGGAATTCACAGGATTATAGGGTTAAGGTGTAGGTGTTACTTAATTTCAATCGTGAAGTTAAAGAATTACGTACAGGTGCCAGGCTGGCAAGGGGTGGATTGAGTTAGTTTATTGTGCCAATCTGGTCAATAAACACATGTGGGGTTAATTGAAAGGCAGAGGGATAAATGGCTCAGCGAGGCTCGCCTTTCTAGTTTTCGGGTCTCTTGCTTTGTGATGGTCAGACCCGGGTGCAGCTGCCTTAGCAGTTCCCTGCTTCAGCTTGCAAGGCTGACTTCCTGCAAGACATCCCTGAGGAGAAGCCACATGCAGTTAGCCTTTATATAAAACTCTCTTTCACATGAGTTTCTGTGGATTTGTTTCCCTAAAGTATCAAGACTAATACACCTAGTTTGCTGAGTTGTAACTAGTTCTATCTCCTAGTTTGCTGAGTCGTAACTAGTTCTATGACCTAGTTTGCTGAATCGTAACTAGTTCTATGACCTAGTTTGCTGATTCATAACTAGTTCTATCCCTAGTTTGCTGAGTCGTAACTAGTTCTATCCCCTAGTTTGCTGAGTCATAACTAGGGCGGTAAAGCTTACAAAGGGCGTCCAAGGCACAACAATTGCTATCTGCTCACCTGGGACAACAAATGATGCAGAGTCAGAAACGGAGATATGGGTTATGTGGCTAATTGCCTCTCTGCAAAACTTTTCAAGTTTGCCATAGAAAGCACATGCATTGGGTGATATCTGGCTACAAATTCTGAATATTTTGATCCAGGATTCTAACTAGGACTTTTGATCAAAAGATGGGAAATGTAGGATTGAATTTCAAATGCTCATGGTCTCTTCACAAACTCATGGAGGGAGGGAGAACCCTTGACACTATTGCACTCAGATAAGCTTTAAAATGTAAACCAAAATTTTCCCCTGAAATAATCTTAAAATCAAACAGCAATTTAAGCCTAACTGTAAAATATGCTACCATGCTCCAGACTGACACAGAATTAGCAAAAGAAGACGGAAAGAATCAGAGTCGCTACACTAAAGAGCCCCCATGGAAGGGAGAGTCAAGGGATCGAGCGATGCATCACAGCAGGCCAATCTGTTGCAAAAGACTCTTTAGAGGGTTAAAGATCAAGATGTCACTTTGAGACCTACGGGGTGTGCCTGACTGAAGCAACAATATTTTCAATCACCTCCTCAGCATGGAAAAGGTGTAACACGAATAAGGAAGTCTAGAGAAAAACTTATGTATCTGAATTAGGGTGCTGGCAAAGAATACTGACATGGTCGCCAGAAGAATGAACGAGTCTGTCTTAGAAGAAGTACAGCTATAAGGATCCTTAGAAATGAGGACAGTGAGACTCTACCCCATATACTTTGGACACATTATCAGTGGAAACATGTCTTGGGGCAGGACATCTTGCTTGGTACATTAGCAGTTCAGCAGAAAAGGAGAAATAGACGGACGCAGTGACTGTAACAATGGGCTCAAGCATGGGAAGGATGTTGGAGATGCTGTGCTGTCCTGTCCATAAGGTCACTCTGAACCGGAATGGACTTCATGGCACCGACTGGCAAAGCAACGGATGTTTGCCTGCAGTATTATATCCTCCTGACATCTGTCTATATGGCATCAAATTGACAAGAGCAACGAGAAAGGACCCTCTGGATGAACTGAGTTTATGTTAATAGAGGAGGAACAACAAAGGGGAGCGCAGTGGCAATGGTCTCAGGTGCAGGAATGTAACCCACATCCTTGAACTGTCCATGCAGAAACAGTGTACTCGTGTATCCGCCCCCTTGGGGAGCAGTGGGTGGTGCACTAGGCTGCTAAGCTCAAGGTCCGCAATTCTAACCCCCCAGCCAGAAAGAAGAGGCTTCCTGCTCATAAAGATTCAGTCTTGGAAACCTACAGAAGCAATTCTACATGAGAGCAAGAATTCATAAGTGACATGTTGAAGGACTTATAGCATTTCCGAAGGATTCATTTATATGTTAGGACTAACTAGCACTTCCAGAAGGATTTTGTCTACTTATTTTAAGGAAACTGTGTGTGAAACCTGTACCACTGCCACAAACTTCAAATACATCTGTCTACCTTCTTTTTATTTAGAAAATAAAGTCCACATCAACTGACGTAAAATTTACAAACAAGGACAGCCATGGAAGGGCCAGACAAGAATCAAGCGATGTAACTGAGATTCAATATCTCAGCACTCGAGCTGCCATCGAAAAAGCCACTACCAGTTCATCACCCTTACAGAGCTCCGACTAGACGTCAGTGTACAAAGGCTGAATACAAAATCCACTCACGGGAAGGGGCACAATGCTCTGGCATTGCTAAGCATGCTCACAGTGTGGACTACTTCTCCCATGGAGCCATCACATGACACGTATCAAGCAAGTTTTGGTAACAGTGCAATTACTTATAATACATTTGTTTTCCATCATTGTTTGATAAATATCTGGTCACAAGATTACCCCTAATATAGGAAGCCCCAATGTCACATAAAAGAAAAGTCGTTTTTCCTCAACCTGTCTATTTTAGATCATCTGTATCACTGCATAATCAATTTTGGGATCACATCCCCAAACTGCCCCTTCTCCAATCAATAGCGAGATGAGAGTTGGCCCCTACTTCTATTGATGCCAGTCACACACTGGAAAGCGAATCTGAGCCAGAGTAAACATAATAGACTTGCTCTTTCCATCTCTTTATGAGTTAATTAGACTGAGATTCAGTTTAGTAATTTTTGATAACTTTCATGATGCTAGATGACAAGAGCCTGCAGGGTCACAAAAACAATTCTTGAAAGTCCTTGAGGGGACTTGGTTTAGGATCGGCCATACACTTTGTGAGTTGTTAATGTCCTAATGATAAACTCGAGTATACATCACTCCTTCTATAGATAGTCTGATCAGCTATTCTAATTCTAGCTTAAATATAACGTAAGTAAAAACATGGATCTGCTTGCAGAAATATAATACAAGGTCACACCCTTACAAATCCATCACCCTAACAGAGCTCAGACAAAAAGTAAAAGGGGGTCTGGGAGGCTGGCCCCAGCACCATAAATTAAGTGGATTCCTGCCCCTCCCCCAAAAAGAATTTGTTCCAAAGGACATTGACTCTGCAGCTCTGGGAGATGGACATATCTGATCAGAGCACACGGGAGCAGATGAAGGGGCAGGAGGAGAGAATGGAACACAGCCTGGCCCACCAGGCCATGAGGATGATGTTCCTGAGTAGAGCAGCCAGTCCACAGAGAGAACAACATGGCTGGCACCACTATGAGAAATGATGCCCCTCAGTGACTAAGGGCAATACAGGGGACAGCACTGGAGACACAGTGTGGGAATTGCACCTGACCTGATCCCACCACACCGAGGTAAAGCACTGGGGGAGTGCAGCAGAACAGCAAGTGAATGGAGTGGCAAGGTCCCCAGGGAATGCTGAAAGTGGACTTTGGGGCCATGGCGTGGTGCCCCAACAGACTGGACTGGAAAACACTCATAAGGGCCAGCAAACAATCCTTGAACGAACTACAAGCTTTTCTTTTGTGAAGTGTTTTGTTCTTTGTCAGTGGTTTGTTTTTGTTGTTTTGTTGTCTGGTTGTACACTGTTGCTTTGTTTTCCTGTCTTGTTTTCGTGCATGTTAGTGTCTCCACAGGTCTGTCTGAATAGGACAGGCTGGATGAACTATCTGGAGGAAAAACAACAGGCCCGACAGTTCCGGGGGGACTTGGGGTGGGGGGTAGGGAGGGTTAAGGAAGTGGTGTTAATAAACACAGGGACAAGGGAACAACATGGGACCCAAAATGGTAGAGAGGGGGGAGTGGCAGGCCTGGTGGGGAATGATCAAGGGTAAGGTAGTATAGAGAAGAGGTATAGCTATAGCCCAGGTGGTGACGGAGCATGGTAGTAGGGCAGGAGGAAAGTCAAGGGAGATGGAGGAAAGATCTAGGAGTCAAAGGGCATTTATGGAGGTCTAGACAAAGACAGGTACATGCAAATATATATATGAGGATGGGGAAATAGATCTATGTGTCTATATTTATAGGTTAAGTAGTAAGATGGCAGAAGGACCTTGGGCCTCTACTCAAGCACTCCCTCAATGCATGAATACTTTCTTTTATTAAATTGGAACTCTATGATGCTCACTCTCCCGACACAACTGCTAAAGCCAAAGTGGGTGAACAAGTAAATGTGGTGAAGAAAGCTGATGGTGCCCGGCTATCAAAAGAGATAGTGACTGGGGTCTTAAAGGCTTGAAGATAAATAAGCGGCCATCTAGCTCAGAAGCAACAAAGTCCACATGGAAGAACACACCAGCCTGTGTGATCGAGTGGTCCCGAAGGGATCAGTTATCAGGCATCAAAGAACAAAAAATCATATAATTGGCTGCACACCTCCATGATAATATTACTGAAGACAAATGAGTGCATAAGCAAATGTGGCGAAGAAAGCTGATGGTGCCCGGCTATCAAAAGAGATAGTGTCTGGGGTCTTAAAGGCTTGAAGGTGAACAAGCGGCCATCTAGCTCAGAAGCAAAAAAGCCCACATGGAAGAAGCACACCAGCCAGTGCGATCACGAGGTGCCAAAGGGACCAGGTATAAGGCATCATGCAAAAAAAAAAAAAGATATATGTATATATGTGTGTGTATATATATATATATATATATATATATATATATATATATATATATATATATATACCATATTGAATGAAGGGGGAAGTGCAGAGTGGAGACCCAAGGCCCAAGTGTCGACCACTGGAGATCCCCTCATAGAGGGGTTTAGGAGAGGAGATGGGTCAGTCAAGGTGCAAGGTAGTACCGATGAAGAACACAGCTTTCCCCCAGATCCTGGATGCTTCCTCCCCACAACTACTATGATCCAAAATCTACCTTGCAGGGCTGGATAGGGCAGGGGTTGTACACTGGTATATATGGGGGCTGGAGGCACAGGGAATCCAGGGTGGATGATACCTTCAGGACCAAGGGTGTGAGGGGCAATGCTGGGAGAGTGGATGGTGAGTGGGTTGGAAATGGGGAACTGATTACAAAGATCCACATGTGACCTCCTCCCTGGGAGATGGACAGCAGAGAAGGGGGGGAAAGGGAGACTCCGGATAGGGCAAGATATGACAAAATAACAATGTATAAATTACCAAGGGCACATGAGGGAGGGGGGAGCGGGGAGGGAGGGGAAAAAAAGAGGACCTGATGCAAAGGGCTTAAGTGGAGAGCAAATGATTTGAGAATGATTGGGGCAGGGAATGTATGGATGTGCTTTATACAATTGATGTATGTATATGTATGGATTGTGATAAGAGCTGTAAGAGCCCCTAATAAAATTTATTTTAAAAAAAGTAAAAGGGATGAATAAAAAATAGTATGTGGGTCTAACGATGATTTTTAAAAGTTTCACACCAATGCTACTTTCTCCAGAGAACTTAGCGCACCTTGTTTATCGGGAAATGGGGGCGACTTGTAGGAGTGGCTCATCATGGAAGCTCATTAAGAGATTTGTGTCATTTATAAAAACTAGCGTGATGGCTTAGGCTCCATTCAATCATCTTCAATTACTCAAACTGTGGAGGAAGAAAAGGTTCCTCCTCCCAGACCCTCCAGCTTCAGCTACTTGTAGACTTTACAGGGATCAGGAAGAGGTGTGCTTAGGAAGCAAATGATAATCCAGTGTGGCTTTCCTTCCTTCCCTAATCTCTCTGACCCTAATCTCCTAGCTATCCCAGTCCTTTATCAGGACAGCCTGAGAATTTGAGTACGCTGTTATCTCTAGCACAACACAAAACAAAACAAAAACCTCTTCAGGATGCAAAACAATGAGTGTTCCAAAATTGATCTTGAGATCACTGCACGACATGCACCCCCCGCAGGCATCAATCCACAGAAACTCTTACCAATATAGCCTGGAACCTCTTTGCCTTTATAGGAAAAGCAGAGTTTCAGATCAATGCATACAGAAGGCCATCCATTTTCAATACAGTCAAATTGTGTTCTATTCACTGACTCGGGGTGGGTTAAAGAAGCATCAACAATCACTACTGGTCTTGTCCTAAGCAGGAAACAAAATAAGCAATATTAATTGCAGAATTATTTTTCTTTAGGAAGGCTAGGAGATGATTTGTTTTCATAGTTTACAGTGTGTGGGTGATTTCCCGAGTCATCTTTACTAATAGTATGTGTCTGTTTTTATTCACTTGCAGTCGCATGGACAGAGAAAGAGAAGCTTGCATGCAAATGTCTAAAATGCTTTACTGTGACTGACAATTTATCTAATTATGTTTAGGGAACGTAAGGGTTGTCTCCTAAAGTTCAATAATTAAACCTCAGAATACCAAAAAGAGCACTATGAGGTCACTATCACTGCTGATTTAAAAATTGCCTCCCATCGTTTACAATTAAGGCCATTGTCATTAAGCAGTGAAATGCATCTTACCTTAGCAACACGGCAGTGTCAGACTGAAAAGCACCAACTGCTACATCTGGATGATAAAAAACAACAACATAGATTAATGATCATCATTAGTCAAAGAGAATTACTTTTGAGCCATAAATACTTAACTACGTCTCACCTTTCAACTACATCAAAACACTATTTTCAGAAAATTAATTAGGAAAGATACACTAATATCTTAAGATGCAGTCCACATTTGTCTGAATTCATTCATTTATTTTCAGTGACCCTCATCCTTTTAAAAAAATATAAATATAAACTTGATGATATGAAAGTAAGCTTCCTGGAACAAAATCAATTAATTTTCCAGCTAAAACATTTACCCAGAAACCTACTTTCCCCAAAATGAACAGCTATTTTGTTCTTTCTTATCATCACCATCTGATGAATTTATTTCATGGGTGTTTTAAATTTTTCAATTAATGAAAAATCCAGCACAAAATGGTGAGCCTTAGAAGTGATCATTTCACAGTTCTTGAATTCAACAGAGTTTTGGAAGTGATGGGAAAGCAAATCCAAAGCAGATTACTAACAGTTTTCAATACCATCTGTGTGCACTGCACAGCAAAGCAGCATACACAACAGTGCTTGTCCCAACGAACAAAACAAGCTAGTTTATACTCACCTACATATCCATTGTTGTCGGCATCGATTTGTGCAGCAATGGACTGTCCAAACATACTTAATGATTCGCTAATTTGAAGTCCTTCAATTCTCTGCAAAATAGGCGAATTGAATGGGGATCAGTTTTAAACACATCATGTCCTAGAGAAGCAATGATTTCATTAAATAATGAGCCCTTCCAAGCCTTGACACATTTATGAACCAAATGTGTTTTCTCTCCCAAAGCCATTGAGTCACTTCTGACTCCTAAACCATTTCATAGGATGGAGTAGAATTGTTCCTGTGGGTTACAGGAATAGTAGCCTCATCTTTCTCACACAGAGTGGCTGGTGGTTTCAAACTGCTGACCTTGTGATTAGCAGCCCAACACATAACCCATGATGCCACCTGAACTCTTTAACTTAAAAAATGCATTTTAATTAGGTCAAACATGTCTGTCTAAGAGAAACAGGTGGTGGCATAGTGGTTATGTGTCCAGCTGCTACCCGCAAGGTCAGCAGTTCGAAAGCACCAGCCATTCTGAGGGAGAAAGATGAGGCTTTCTACTCCTGTAAAGAGTTACCGTCTCAGAAACCCGCAGGGGCAGGTCTCCTGTCTTGCAGGGACAGGGTTGCTGTAAGTCAGAATCAGCACTATAGTGAGGAGGAAC
The DNA here is from genome assembly GCF_050624435.1 of Tenrec ecaudatus. Taxonomy (NCBI): domain Eukaryota; kingdom Metazoa; phylum Chordata; class Mammalia; order Afrosoricida; family Tenrecidae; genus Tenrec; species Tenrec ecaudatus. Next base: position 56,932,715 of record NC_134542.1, read on the forward strand.
GAAAGAAATACAGTCACAGCCTGCAGTAAATCGCCGACATCTATGTCACGACTTCAAAGCAGCAACAAAGCTCTTTCCTGTATAAGCTGAAGGGCCTTTTAAGTCCTTACATACAGATCTTTTAAAACTGTCCCCACTCCACCCCCCCCCCCTCCGCAGCCTACCCAGCCTTCCTTCATGTTCTGGTTTCTTCACTTGACCAAGGTGAATAACTAAACACGTAACTGGAAGAGAAGACAGCCGCGCTAATTGAGTGCAGACTCCCACTCGGGCTTAAGAGGAAAGGCACCTAGTGAGTGAGATTATATATATAGATATAGATATCCATTTGCTCATGGTTGCCTCATCAAAAACAAAAGTATTAGCTACAATTTCCATGAAAGTAGCTTTGGATCAACTTTTCTTCTTTGCTTAAGAATGCTGGGTTTTTTGTTTTTTTGGACAGGCACTGAAAATGCCCTGATCTTTCCAAAGTGAGAGTGAGCTTACGGAACTTGAGTAAAGGGCTACCATCCTACTGCTCTGCACCGGAAGAGAGGCAGCATGCCACGTGAGCGTGTGTTCGCGCCGCGTGACTGTCTCTGGTCAAAGTGGGGCTTTGCCCACAAGACACGACACGGTAATTAAGCCCAAATGGACGGTCTGGGAACAGTGTGGATGCTTCTGTGGAACATGAATTTGATGAAATACAGAAAGGAATCTTTAACAGGCTAGAGACCAATGAGAACAGCAGTGACCTAGAACCCTTGTTCGTGGTGGGAAAATGGTTTCTAGGAGCGCTTGCGGACTCTCATGATGAAACCATTTACCATGATTTTAAAAAATGAAGTGCGATAAAATGTTTAAAAGAACAGTTTAGAACAGAGAAGTCAGCTTTACCGCTGGACAGTTTAAAGAAGCTTTTATAATAATGCTTAATACAAAAGAACAGTGCTGTACCTGTGAGAAGGTGGGTGAGATCCCGTCGACTCGGCCATTATAAATATAAATTGCCCCTCGCAAGCCATCTTCCTGTGGCGCGCCGATGGCAACATCTATTCGAGAATGTAAGTGGTAGAAAAGCGACAAGTTTTTGACAGACTGATCAGGCTGGGTGCCACTTGAAAAGCTAACTTCTCTGGAGTCTAGCATTTGTGACTGTACAGTCATGGTGCATAACATAAAATTCCCTGCGGTAAACAAAACAAGGCCAAGCCAACTAGCGCTTTTCTCACCAGGGAGGAAGGCTATGTCAGAACGCTACCGTCATCGCAGCTGCGTGTCACTGTCAACATCGCAGCGACATCGGGCTGCGTGTCTCTGTCAGGGCACGGCGGACTTGGAAAGGCTGCGGTGAAGAAAGCCGAGTGGCAGGACCTGAGAGGCAGGGTCGTGGGGTGACTCGGGCTCTGCAGCTAGAGTGGGCTGTTCCCAGTTCTGCGCTTGCGTGCAGCTGGGCTACACTCGGCCCGTGTGCTCAGTGCTCCCGCTTACAGGACGGACTCAACCATAATCCACCCTCAGCTGAGGAGGACATAACGTGTATAAAGAGCTTAGGGCCGTGCTTGCCATTTCGCTGTTCTTATAATCTCTGAAAATGACAGCCACCATAGTCTTTATTTTGGGCTTTGGGGTTTAATTTCTTTTCCGAAGGATATCTGCATTAATTCCTTATTCCAACAACAGCACTTCAAGTAGTGTTTGCTTGGGATATCTGTAAACACACGTACATACATGCACACATACATACTGGGTTTTACTACATGGATTTCTCTGCAAATACAATGACTGCCTCCCCTTTACAATACGACCTTATTGGGATTTACATCCTATTATGATACCTGGAGAAATTTAAATGAAAAGATTTGAGCTGATAGAAGAAAATCAAGAGAAAAGCAAAAAGAAATGGTTGCTTCAGGCCTACAAAGATACAGCACACAGAAGAAAAATGATATCCTGTGGCTACAAAAGCATGTCCTTATTTTATCAAGTATTGTTTCTATTTATTCATCTACCTCCAAATAGAAATTACATTCATAAGCACACATACACTCTTTTCCAGTGCAAATAACATACACATTCTGTGTTTGTTTGCCAATAGCTCCCTCCCCTGGGTGGTGTTTTCCCAAATACACTGCACTCATTTTCTTTTTAAAAATTGTCATAGAGGCACTTGGAAAATACCTCTGAGGTGGAAGACAAATATAAGAGGGCTTTGAAAGTTCATGAAAATATTCCAATTACATTTCCCCCACAAACTTTTGGAAGCCCTCTTGCCTAAAGGGGCTGAAACCTCAGAGCAGTTGTGGAGAGAGAGCAGGCAGGGGGTCCTGTTCTGTTGTGCCAGGTCACTAATGGTTGGAATCCGCCCCATGGCACCACAGAACAACCACAGTACAAAATGCATGTCTTCATTTTGGAAAAAATATGGTTTACACATATGTATGTGTGTATTTCTATGGTTGTTTATATTTAATAATTTGTTATCTTAATATTCCTGTTTGTTTATACTTAATATTTAGTTATCTTACTATAAAAAGGTACAAAAAGTTTACTCTCATAATATTTATTATTTATAACTGTCCATAAAATCTATAATATTGAATATAATTATAGTGATAATTTTACCATTTCAACATGCATAAAAATATTTTTGATCTGTAACTCTATGCCAAATTACATAAAATTAAAAACTGTGAGAGCTTTTCTAGTTTCATCTTACTTCTTATTTTGGTCAAACATAAGAAGACCAGCTTATTTTGACTTAAATTTTCACCTACCAAGGCACTCATTTGGTGGTGGTTTCAGGTATCCAGTGATTGCTAACTGCAAGTTAGAACTCTGAGGTGCAAATCCAATAGAGAAAGAGGAAGCCATCTGCTCTCATAAGCAGCTACAGTTTGGCAAACCCTACCCAGGGTCTCTATGAGTCAGGACAGACTCCGCGACGGGGGGTTGGGTTGGATTTAATATTTCAGACTCTTGCCACGTGCTGGTTGATTCAGGGTCAAACCACAAAAAGAATCTCATAGATTAGAAGGAAAAGTCAATAAGTCAAAACACAATAGTAACGGCATGTATACAGGAGACAGTGGAAATTAAGGAAGAAAAATGGAGAAGATGATGCCCAAGCTGAGATGAAAGTCATCGCTACATCATCATCGGGTGTAGTGAGAAAATGTAGGAACGCAGACTGAGGAAGCAGCCTGCACAAAGGCAAGCGAGCAAGAGACAGCAAGGTATGCCTGAAGAATGGCAACTGGCACAGCTGGAGCCAGAGCTGTGCAGGCTAAATGCTGTTGGAACACATGGACTAGGAAGGAAGAGACAAAGGAGGGAAAGGGGAGAGGGAAGTAGCACCTTGTAGTTGTTGAAGACAAGACCAGTTAGTAATTGAATTAATCAAGTATCAACTAATAATTTTATCATTCAAGCTAAAGCCCTCTTAAGTAGAAGTCTATATTTTGATTCTTGATAATACATGAAAATAGAAAGTTTTGGTTATGAAACTGTGCATCCATAAATATTCTATTAGCACAGTGACCCAAATGAAGAAAAATATCTTGCAACAATGCACATGAGCCTTGGCAGTTAATTATTTTAAAAGCTTGGGCGAAGTTTTCTTCTATTCAGAAGATATTTGGGTATATCCAATTCAACTTTTAATATCCAGGAGAACACTTAAGACTTATACTAAAAAGCTCTAATTACTATTATAGAAACTAGATAAAATATGTTTTAAGTATATCTAGAGAATGATAAAATGGTTTTCTGTGTTGATACAATTCAGATATATGAATTAGGGACACACATATATGATAGCACATTCAAAATAGTACATGATCAATTACAAGGATCTACATCTCCATGGAGGATGGGCGACAGAAAAGTGGGTGAAGGGAGACACCAGGCAGTGTAAGATATGATACTAAAATAATTTATAAATTATCAAGGGTTCATGAGGGAGGGGGGAGCGAGGAGGGAGGGGGGGAAGAAAAATGAGGAGCTGATTCAAGGAGCCCAAGTGGAAAGCAAGAGTTTTGAGAATGAAGAGGGCAACAAATGTGTAAGCATGCTTTATACAATTGATGTATGTGTAGATTGTGATCAGAGTTGTATGAGCCCCAATAAAATGATTTAAAAATAAAGTACATGATCTTTTTTGAGTGTGTCCATTAAAACAAGATGTGAAAGAAAGCCTAAGTAAGTATTTATTTAAATGATAGTTTTGTGTTTTCCCAAAAAGGAGTTATATTATCCCATGCTATACATGTGAAATATCCAGGTGTAGCAACATGGGCTTATACTACAGATATTTATTAAGTAGGTTGTTTCTATGTGCATAATATTACACAAAATATGATTTATTTTTAATATTTCCCCCTAATAATTCCATTCAACTGTAAAGTTAGAAAAAAAAGAGTGCCATCATTTCTTCATTTGAATTTTAATGGCAAATAATTAATACCTAGAATGAAAAATCTGATAAATAGAAATGCTCAATAACTATTGCAGAACTGCTATTTATGAAACAGTCCTCATGATAAAATTTCACATGTGTTTTAGAATGCTTTAATGTAAATATGCACAATCAGAATAGTTATAAGCATATCTCCATGTAAGAGTTCTCTCATTTTTGAATAGTAAAAAGAACTCTGGCAATAGCAATTCTTATATATCAATTTCCACATTTTATATCTCATAAAAGTCATGGGAAGCAGTTATTTAAATAATTACTTAGGAACTAGTCTTGTATTTTACACATTTAAAGTGGATTGAGGCATTTAGTCACAAGTAGAATTATGAAAATGCCAACTTATAGCAGCCCTCACTTATTTCCAGAATGCAGGTAAGATGTGGCCCAATGTGTGTTTTACATCACTAGCAGTTACCAATCGTCCATTGTCACGGCAAGAAGACATATTCTGAATGCTAGGATAATATACACTGTCTTCTAAAACTCATTCATAATTTTGTGCACAACATGAACGGACTCGGTTGCCACACAGAACTAGGTTTTAAAAAGGAATGTTGTTGATGGTGTCTAGGCAGGACGGGTATCCAGACAACTTGCACAGTTATGATAGCACCTTCCGTTCAATTATTAAAAGAGCTCCATAGCAGTCAATGACTAACCATTACCTACAGGTTCTCCGGGTGCCCCATCTCTGGTCATCCCGAAGGCCCTTCCCGAGGCAGCAGTTGAATGGGGAATGCTGGCCTAGCGGGGGCTTTTAGAAGCCCTGCTCTAGTTTGCAGCCAGCATCTGACGGAGTTGGTCACTGCCTTTTCTGTGGTGCCAGTTGAATGCCATATCCTAAACTAGACACCGCCTAAGCTGCACACCTTTTTCATACTTAATACCATCTCAAATTAGCATCCCTTTTAAAGTAGGTGGCGTGGCACCGCACATACCAGGATGTGACACAGAAACAACGGGAGCACAGGGGTTCCGTGGCGGCTGCTAAGTGCTAGCTGCTCCCTGGGAGAAAGACGAGACTCTGTACCCCTGCAAGTAGTTACAGTCTCCGAAACCCACCGGGCTGTGCTGCCTGTCCTGGGGGGCTGTGAGAAGTCAGAAGTGACGCTACGGCAGCGCGTGGAGCGGTTCTGGTTCCCGATCAATGGAAACAGCGCTGGCAGTACTGCGCTGAAGCATGTGGCTATCAACCGAAAGGCTGTTTCCATACCAGCTGCTGCACAGAACAGATATGCAGCAGCCTCTTTCCCTGAAGATCACAGTCCCGACAGATGATGGGGCATGTCTAGTCCACCCTACAGAGCTGTGACTTGGCATCAACTTGACATACAGTTTTGCTGCTGTTTAGGCTAGAGTCAATGGTGTCTTCGAAGCAAGAGCATCCTTTATAACACCATCAATCATCTCTCGTTGGCAGTCCAGGAGAAGCCGAGGGCAGCACAATAAAGAGAAATCAAACCTAGCAGATCGTTCTGCTTCTCTTTGCTATAGATGGACCGGAGATAAAAAAAAAAACTCCAATAATATTCCCATCCAAGCACTATTTGAAATGCTGAAATCATGTACCAAGTTTAATACTTTTAATTACCTTCAAAGCCATCATTGTCAATGTCACCAAGGTTAACTATAGATTCCCCAAATCTTGCAGCATATTTGTCACTTCCAATGAGCTCTGTTTCCATTTCGTTCATTACTGCTCCCTAGATAGAAAGACGGGGAAAGGGTGTCATTAGAACTCTCCCTGACAACTTTACACCTGATTTCCTGTTGTAATTGGATATAGATTTTTCCCCCCAAATGCTTCAAACAAGTTGGGTAAACTACAGAGCTTTAGTACACACATTTTAGTTCAATTCAATAAATATTTATTGAGCATGTCAACACATGTAATCGTATGATTACAGCTCAGAGGACATAAAAAACCCGTCAAACTCATGATCCCTGGCTTTGAAAATTCAATAAATCATTTTGATAATTCAATTTAACAAATATTTATTGAGCTCTCACCAAAGACAGTGCACTGTGCAAAACCTACATGGCTGAGTAGGACCATGATGCTGTGTGTGTGACAGAGCTTTAGCAAAAAGTCTGAGGGGAAAATCCCATGATCTCTTAATTCCATTGTTTTCTATGCACTTTTGAAAGTCCTTCTGTATAAGACACATTTCCTTTCCCTCGTGAAGTGTACGGATACAGAGATGGCTTAGCACATGCATGCAAATGGCTTAGAGGCAAAACCAAAACAAACCAAACCTGGAAGATCAAAAAGCAAGGAGAACATGCTAATTGTGAGAGCTAGAAGACATTTCATAAAAGAGACGGCTTTCAAGGCGGGCAGTGATGGACGGGAGCAAACCTGATATGCAGGCAAAACATCAACAAAGCACACATCCCAAAGAATTTGCATATAATGAAGGGTGAGTATCATGGATGCAATGAAAAAAATCTTAGGTCGGTCTTTGGTGTGGGCCCTTGAATGCCACAGGACATTTTTACTGCTCATCTAGTGCCCACATGGATCCGTTGAAGCTTTCTCAGCTTAGAACTTAAAGGGCCAGCAGCAGGCCCTTCCAACCTTCAATCAGCGTCAATCAACTTGAACAAGTTAGCCGATGTCTCAGAAGCTGGAAGGAAATTATTGCCATAAAACTTAAAATATGTTGCAATAATAGCTACTAAAGCTATTTTCCAATCCTGATCACGTTACTGCCTTATATCATTATTTCTTGAATTCATTGAAAAACAATTACTGAGCACCTCCTTGCTCAGGTCCTGGTACATAGCAGTAAACGAGACAGACAGATTCCCCACTACATGGAGTTTACACTCCAGTAGGAAAACAGACAGATAAACACATAATATCATGCCAGATAGTACTTGTCATTTCAGGGAGAGAGGGTTGAAAAGGAATAATGAAAGAATAATTTGTAAGAGTTAAAAGCTGGAACGAATTACTAAATTATCCCTAGTATTCAACAGAGGGTGGACCAGAAAATAGCCTACTCATTTGCAATCTAAAAATGGCTTCACTTACATATCTCTTTTATGTACTAGGGGTACTTATAATTTTGATGGGAAAAATATCCTATGCTCCCCTTTTTAAGTGTATAATCGACTGTTTGAAAAATTCTCACAAAGTTTAATTTTAAGGGAAGAAGAAAAATTGCAAAATAAGAAGACAGGAAGTAAAAGGAAGACTTTATGAACAGGAGAGATTTGATGTGTTTACAGAAGAATAACGATTGTCTGAAAGCACTAGTACTAAGTTTCTAATGACCACTGTCTAGATGCTGCACCTTTATAATTACATCTAGGTTTCCGCACAGCTTAGGCAAGCCCGGGGCAGAAACGATCTTCTTGCTCAATGGTTAAGTCTCAGAGAACCTCTCTGAGGGAACTGTGCACCGCTCAGCTTCATCAACCTTTAAACCGTAAAGAGATTCATTTCATGCCTACTTTAAGAGCTTCAGAACTTCTATTACGTCACTGTCTAATTAAGGTTATCAATACCTTATTAAGCAGATTGTCATTTTTGATTCCTGACTCACAAAAGTGATGTGCAATAATAAAACGAACCAATTCTCTCAAAGTTCAACTCCTCTTGCTTAAAATGAACAAACTGGCCAAGAAGACCCCAGTAAGGTCCTCTCAAGCCCTGCCTTTAGTTGAACGCCAGATAGCAAGGCTGGAACGAGAAGGCGAGCGACAGTGTTAGTCGAAGTGGTCAGTGTGTGTGCTTCTCATCGTGTGAAACCTCACCCTGAACTATGACTGCCTATGTCCACAACTGCTATATCTACTTTGGAATGGACTATGATAAGTCTGTATACTAATGAGGACTATATTGCATACGAACTGTGCAAATGAACACCTTATCAAAACACATCGTTCTAATGCTTTAATTCAAGACATTCAAAACATTCCCTATTCATCTTTTGCATCTATTATTATAAGAGTAAAGCCAAACTCACTGCCACCAAGTAGATTCTGAGTCACGGTCACCCTACAGGACAGCGCACAATGGCCCCTGTAGGTTTTTGAGACTGTAACTCTTTATGGGAGTAGAAAGCCTCATTCATCTTCCTTGGACTGGCTGGTGGGCTTGAACTGCCTTCTGGTTGGCAGCCCAACTCGTAAGCCACTGGACCACTAGGGCTTGCTGTATAATAATTAATAATACTAAAATATTATAATTGACTAACTCTAGAGCAAATTTTAAAGATCCATTGAGTCTACTGAATCCACTAAAAATACATCAAAGAATGTAGGATATAGATATATGATATATATATGTATATCACATATAGGTATCATAATAGAACAGGAAGAAGCTTTAATCACTGGAGTGAAAGCATGACAATTACAAAAGAGAAAGTCCAGGGCAGTTTATCTCATCAAAAGGGGGCGGCTGCCCCTTGATCATCTTCATTTGCCCCTTTCTCCGAGCATCAGTGCAATGCTGGAACTTGTTCTTTCAGCAGGAAGACAAACAGAAGGTTCTTCAGTCTATCAAAATGCTGGAATAAGGATCATTTCAATTTTGATCATCGGGTCATAAATGGCTTCGAGTGTGAGGCAGATCGGACCTACCACGCCAGAGTTGATGTACACGAAAACTCTCCCCTCCTCCCGAATGGTGCTCTGCATGGGAGCGCCCACAAGCAGGTCCGAGAGGCCATCTGCATTGAGGTCCACGGCACAGACGGAAGCGCCAAAGTAGGATCCAAGCTGCCCAAAGCAAAGGACACTGGTCATTGGGGGGAAAGCAGGGCTACTCATAAAAGCCCTCAGTGATAGCATATGTCGAGACATATTACCTTTTTACCTTTCATTTCATATAAGATATTTAGCTCTTTTGCACCAATGCTGAATATGTATGCCTGAAATTGGGAAAAGAATGAGAAAACATCAGACTTATTTTGCATATAAAAAACAAAATAAAAGGATCTGTTCTGATTTGACCAAAACATCCATTGTCATAATTTTTATTTGCTTACATTAAAATCAATTTTAAGAGGGTGAGACTAGTTTTAGGGCTCACTTTCACATGAAAATACCTTATTTATAAAATTTCCTTCTCAGAAACGATCTTATTGACCCCATGGAAACGTCACAGAAGCATTGCCTTGTCCCAAGTAAGCATGAAGTTTCCCAGTAAACTTCAGAAAGACTGAGTAACTAACCTTCCCACGCCATGTTGGCAAAAATTGGGATGTGAAAGAGCATTCTTTCTTGAAGCCTACCCCACACAACATAGAGCCCCCACAAGTTCCTTTCAGCTGTAAAGCTGTCTGTGATACACACATAGCCCTGGGGTGCATGTTCATAATTGTATCTCTATAGTGTAGCGAACCGCTGCCTTTGACCTCCACGACTTTGATCTTAGTTCAGGGGGTTCAGCAATGCTTCTCCTAGCAACCGCCTATCTCGCACCACGTCCACTGGGCGGAGCACACTGGTCCTCATCTCTAACATTTTATTCCTTAGCATTTTTGCTCTTCCTCTTTTAATAACGTCTCGTGCTCTCAGGCTGGTTACTTGAACTTTCGTGAAGAAAATCATATAAAATGTGAGTCTTACTTTACCAATCTGCTCATGCTGAGGGGCTCCTCCAACAACCTCCGTCGTGTGAGGACTCTGAAAATGACCGGCTCCAACTGCGTACCCTTCACGACATGAGTGAAGAGTGAGAGACAAACTTTACAGGAGGTGAAATGCACACTCACAAATCTTATCCTAAATGGGACCAAATTAAAGACTTTGGCACTGGAAAGATTTCTGCAAATATTTAGCACCAAATGTGCCATTGAGTCCATTCAGACGCATAGTACCCATAAACAATAGGGTAGAACAGCCCCTGTGGGGGTCCAGAGAGCAGGGTGGTGGTTTTGAACCGCTAACCTTACAGGTCGCAGCCCAACTCATAACCAGAGCCTCGCCAGGGCTCCTCCTATTCAGCACAGTAGTACTCAAGCCTGGACACTGTTCAGCAAGTGACTGTCATAAAATGATAGCCAACAGTTTATACCTTTAAGGCTAGAACCTGAACTGAGCTCCTTTACATGTGGGGTGCTAGTGCCTGTGGGTCAGGGTGGGCTGCAAAGAGGGGGATCAAAGTTACTAGCTACAAAGCGATAAAGATCTGTAGCTGTGCAAGCCCTGTGGGTGCGTCCTACAGGAGAAACATCGGCCCGCTGCTCCTGGAAAGACTTGCAACCTCGGATAAGGGTCACTGTAAAGGACAACCCACTTTTTGGCAGTGGCTGATGTAGCTCTGCAGCACATGTGCTTCTGGGATTGTGGTGGCACAGTGATTACACATTGGCCACTAATTGCCACCCTCCAGCTCCTGGGGAGAAAGACAAGACTTTCTACTCCCTAAAATTTCCTTCTCAGAAACTCACAGGAGCAGGCCGACCCTGCCTACAGGTCACTATGGGTCAGTGACCCTGTAGTGACACCACTTGATGTCAGTGAATTTGGTTTTTTGGGGTGGCGGGGTGGGGGCGTTGTTTTGAGAAAATATGTTATAAGCTCTAAATTTAAAAATTATTTCTAAATATCAACATATTTCCCATGAAAGTCTTCCTAACTTTAAGCTCGAGTTGGAATCAACTCAAGAACATTGAGTTTGGTTTGGTTTTTGTCTAAAATGAGGTTTGCAGTCCCATTGGTTTTCAATTGGTCCTTTAAGAAATCACACTTAATTACCCACACCGGACTGAATTAGTTAATTGGCATCCCTCGCTTTTGAAGAGAGTCTGCCTTGTTCCATGCATCAAGCAGATGCTGCCTGTACAGTAGTAGGTTGGCTGCACAGAGACAGAGGCACGTTCACCAGTGTTTCCTAAAGCACATTGCAAAGAATAAACTGAACTATGGGTTCCAGCTTTAGAATTACATTTGGATGACTGTATAAATATATATATATATATAAAATACTAAATTAAATTTAGTTTTTCATAATTTCAAATTCCATATGTCTATCTTTAAAGAGACCACCTTGTAACTCTAAAATTATGATTGGCAATTTGCAAATAAAATTTCCCTTACTTATAAATACTATTATCAATAAGGCAGAGATTATTTGAGTTTGTCAATTTTTATAGTACCTAAATAGCTTCCATATTTCACTTGATTGTGCTTATCTAAAAACGCCTTGTATTTGTTGGTCGTTATATTGTAGACAAAGAGAGAACCGGTCCAATAAGAAGATCCTGGGCCTCCCATCACAATCAAATCCTGTAAGAAAAAAATCATTGGAAAGTTCCCACTCACCATGTGAAACTTTCTACAAATACATTTAAATAAATAATAGAGGTGTGCTTTTATGTCAAATTGCTTCAATCTGAGCATATTATGAATATAAAACATTTAGCAAAAAGTAGCGGATGAACTCCCATCTAAAGGTAAACTTTCAGAGAAGCGGCTCAGAAACGCTTCCTTTAACTTTATCGGGGGCTTTAAGAGAGTTGGGAGAGTCCTTGACTACTGGAATATGTTTTGGGAAGAATGTCAGTGTGGCTTCCATTAAAGTTAATCAAACCTAAATAATTCGTTAGTGCTCATTAAAGAGATAATCTCTTGTTGCCAAAGAAGGAAAAGTGGACTTAATTTATTTCATTTGGCAATATGCCACTGGCTCATTTCCTTAACAATGTTAGCTTTAGGGGGAATAGAGGAATTTAGGGTATATTTGATTATAAACTGGAATTTAGGAACAGAAAACAAAGACAAGGTTGTAATGAGAGGGCACTAGTCTGGAGATGAATGAAAGTTTTGAGCAATCAATCCTATTTAATGTATTTTTAAATGCCTGAAGTAATCTTGAGCTTTCTTTTAAAAATTCCATTTAAATATTAACAAAAGAAATCATTACTATAATCACTCTTTTTGCATAGTAGATTATATTTATAGAAATTAATTTGAGCTGACAGAGCTAACTTTATGAATTTAGAAAGGATTTATTAATTCATATATATTCTTTCTTTTTTTATATATATTTTTAAGAGAAACTGGGGATCTTGAGGGTTGAGCACAACTATGACCTTTCACGGTACATCCTAGATAGAAAATAATCAAATTTAATACAACTGACATACAATATAAGATATAGCTATTAAGTTCTTAGGTCTCAGGATTCTTAAATTCTCAGATTTTTAATAAAATATATGGACAAATATATTTCCTTTCTATTCAACTAGTAATTATATGTAACATATTTGGATAGAAATTTTCTATGTCTAAGCTGACAACAGGTACAAAAATAAGACTATCATTATTTTTTATTTCCATTAAATTCCTGATGAAAATATTTATTCAATAGGAGATGTTTTGTCTTGTATTGTACAACCCTTGAAATATTTTCTCCAAATTTAGACAGAATATTGAGTAGTGAAAACAAAATTGTAATATTACATGTTATGCAATTTCTACTTCAAAGCAGAATATCTATCCTCTAAACCAGCGGTTCTTAACCTACGGGCCGAGACCCTTTTGGGGGTCAACTGACCCTTTCACAGGGGTCACCCCTTTCATAACAGTAGCAAAATTACAGTTACCAAGTAGCAATGAAAATAATTTTATGGTTGGGGTGGGGGTCACCACAACATGAGGAATTGTCTGAAAGGGTCACGGCATTAGGAAGGTTGAGAACCATCTGAAGATAGAAGCTTTTCTATGTAAACATTCCCAGCAGTTGTGATTTAGATTATTACCTTTGTGTAAAAACTGGATATCCCAGCTTGACATGATGCAAAATTTTCCCCAAATTTTTTCACATAATCTAAAATGAAATATACAACAATTTAGGACTTCATTTAAACATTGAAGGTTAATTTCCATAATTTTGTTCTTCTTTAAAAGTTGTGTGAATACACCCCTTAAAAACAACACACCTTTTGCTGTGGATAAGGGGAAGTTCTGCAGAGCAGATCTGTTTTTTCCATCCAACAATCCAATGCCCTTTTGTTTAGCTCACGGACTACAATCCCTCCACTGTAACAGCACGAATCCCTCTGCCTCCCGGCGCTCCCTGTTTCCATTCCGCTTTCCTAACCGTGCTGAATTTTGTCCTTTACATAAATGCTTACCTTTTGATTTTAAATAAATACTTATTTTAAGATGTGGTACCTCCCTGAATTGTCTGGTTTGTGCTGCAAACTGAACCATGGGGGCAAGTTCATTTGTAGATGAGGGACAAGAAGAGCAACTGGAAAATATGGCTTTGGTGATCTGTATTTTATATGACAGCATTTTAAAATTAGTAACTGGAAGCATTTTTAAGCTCACCAATAGCCATGGGAACATTCACATCTCTGAAATAGCAATAAAACTATGTACTCCTTATTTTTCATGATAAGAACTTGCCGCATACATTCAAACAAAATTACCATGTTCTCGATGTAAGAGAGAGAATTTCTAATTCCTAATCCAGGTCTCCATTTACAATAGGCCTCCTAGATTTTTCTCAGACTAAATCAGGATCTACATGGTCTGTGGGGTCTCTGATCACAATGTCCCAGTGAAGGAATGGGTTGACGACTACATGAGGCAAAGTCCCTTGATGAAATAATCCATATGACATCTTGAAAATGCCACCGGGACCACAGATTCCTTTTGACTTTCCCATCAGAAAACGTTACCCAACCGAAAACTTCAGATACATTCCTAAGTCATTTACAATGAACTGTTCCCTGCCATTTTCCATGCTCTGAAGATTGCTTTCCTGTCTGTCTTAATCCAGCAGTCATGATCCTGCCTTTGCAGATGAGCACCCACCGCTGAAAGTTTGGCCCTACCTCCCACCCTCATGGTTTGCATAAGTCTTGCCCAGTCACTTGAGTTTTCGATCTGAACAGGCTGGGTAAGTCTACACAAACTAGTCATTTCTTCCGGTGACAGCGGGAGCCCAGGTGGCATAGTAGTTACGCTTCGAACTGCCAACCACAAGGCCAGCAGTCCAGAACCACCAGCCTCGCTGCTGCCGGACTGACAGGTAGAGCTTCCTACTCCCGCACATGGCGAGTCTCCCAAACCCACAGGAGCAGTTCCACCCTGTTCTGTAGGCTTGCTAAGAGTGGGCATCAGTGAGACACGGAGGAGGGGTGATGGCAGGGGAGGCTGGTGGAAAATGGGGAGTTAATAACGATCCTCCCCCAAAGAAGAAAAGGTTCTAAAATTGGTTGTGATGATGCATTTATGATGTTTAAACTGGTAAATAGTATTATATGTGAATAATATGTCAATAACATTGTTTATAATTTTTTATAAGCTGTCTTCCTGAATGCTATTTTTGTTCTCCATAAATTTTGCCATATGTACATCTCTTTGCTTTAGGGCCTTTTTTTTAAATGTAGAATGTGGCTAAGTCTACCTGAGCAAACATAAAATCTACTGTGAAAATATTTTCAACTATAAACTCTAAACCTTTTGAGAGAGAAAAAAAGAGATAATGCATAGAAATCTACACAGGGTTTGACTGTAAATGAGGATTGAGCATTCATATTTTATCTTCATGACACCCAAAGACAAAGCAGGAATATATAGGGTATAAAATGCTAATGTTCAGTTGACACTGACTCCCAATTATGTTCAAATCAGTCATTTGTTGGTATCCCAGCCCTATTCTCTCTAAGGTGACCCATAGTCTAGAATTTTTATAGTATTGGTCTTTCAAACTTAGGACACAACCATTTACTCTTTCCAAGGAAATACATGAATTCTTAAAAATGAGCAAAAAACATTTGCTTACACTCAAAACTGTGAATTTTCTAAGCATTCCTAGGAGGTGAAGGTACAAGAAGTAAGATAAGACAAGAAACTATAGAGATTTCTTCTGCCAATCAAACATTTCAATGTAACTTCACAATTTTAAGTATTTTTGTATTTGCTGGGCATTGTTTCATTTACACTGAACTGAAGGAAAATGTATACAAAAGTGGGGTATAAGAATTCAGAATTATTGAAATTCAACCATAGAATGTCTCGTCCCAATCGCACGCATTGCACTCGCGACAATGAATGCTGCTGTAATTGGGGTTTTTTTTAAGTAATACTTGAGGAGTTAAAAAAGCACAGCCGTATCTAAGGTTTCCCTTCTCCTCTCTGAAGTCCAAAATGGAAAAAAAGGAAACGTTTAAGGCATTGAGCTGTTTCTCTTGATCCAGTTGATGTCAAACTGGGCCTTACCTTGATAACACGGAGCTATCCTTTTACTCAGTTCTGTTCGTAAGTTGGCCGGCATTCCATAGCAAACACCAGTGGGGAGTTTATTTTCCGTTTTTATGTAAAATATATTTTTCCATCTATGCCCACAGGCCTGAATACAACACAAAAGCAGAGTAACTGAAGTGAAAGTCACACCCGGAATGTCTGATTTCACAGTGTTCACGGGGGACCCATCCCAGTACCTACCACAAGCGATCCGTTTTCCCCAGGCTGCCTGGACAGTGTGACCCCCAACCATTGATTGTCTCTCTCTTCCAAGCAAGTCTTTCCGCAAGGCTCTCCAGCAGGACTCCCTACAGCATTGGGAAAGAAAGTTCCCATCCGTTAGCTCAGGAAGGATGCTACTTTCTCCACCTGAGCAACAAAGCAAACCAGAGAAAACCCCTGCAGTGCAAGGCCTGCCCTTAACATTAGAGGCTCCACAGTGGGTGGTAGTGCCCCCCCCCCGCCCTAGGGGGCTGGGGTGCTGAACGGCCCCAGGAGAGCAGCGAAAGCAGACACGGACACTTTCTCCTGGGTTATGGGCTGGAGTACAAACAGTTTTCATTGCCAGGCGAGCACAGGGCAAGGTTTTCTGTTTTTGTTCTTTTAATGAAAAGGGGTCAGTGGGCCATTAAGTACAAATAAGTACTTTCCGAAGTAGACAGAGTAGAAGGACCCCACAGGCTTCCGAGACTCTACATCTCTGTCTCGTTTTCATCGTTTTATTGGCATATACCTCATATATAATACAATGTAATGGTTCAATCCTGAGTCCAGGACAGATAGACCCCTCAGGACCAATACTGAGAGTGGCCAGACCAGGAGGGGAAAGGGAAGGAGGGGGAGAAAGGGGGAACTGATCACAATGATCTACATCTAACCCCCTCCCTGGGGGATGGACAACAGAAAAGTGGGTGAAGGGAGATATCGGACAGGGTAAGATATGCAAAAATAATAATAATTTACAAATTACCAAGGATTCATGAGGGAGGGAGGGTGGGGGAGGGAGGGGAAATGAGGAGTTGATACCTAGGGCTCAAGTAGAAAGCAAATGTTTTAAGAATGATGATGGCAACAAATGTACAAATGTGATTGACACAATGGATGGATGGATGAATTGTGATAAGAGCTGTATGAGCCCCCAATAAAATGATTAAAACAAAAAGAGTTGTACGATCACACCACAGTCCATTTCAGAACGACATTCTTCTAGTGCACATTGTTGTTAGATCCCCATATCAGCCCATCCTCCCCTGCTGAGAGCCTACGCAATTCTCAGCCCAGCTCCTGCCTTTGTAGGGACACCTGTCCTGGTTCTCAAAAACAGAAGGTCACACAAAACACAAACAGGAAGCTAACGAACAAAGAATGACCACATGAAACGTAGAAAAACCTCAGTCAAAAAAGGCGACAAAAATATTAAAAATGGAATCAACTTTTTTTAAAATTAGAAGATTGAAACAATTTAAAATGGGTCAAAAAGGAGATAAAATGATAAGGTATTACATGTTTACTAACTGTATCCGTCGTATTGACATTAAAATGCTGTCTGTAAGACTATAAATGTTAATGGGAGCAGACGCCTCATCCTTCTACACAGCAGCTGGTGGGTTTGAACTGGCAGTCTTGTGGCTAGTAGCCCAATGCTTACCCCACAGCATTACTAAGGGTCCCGAAAACCAATGCAAGTGGTCCATATAACCATAATGTCTCAGGCTTGGAGAAAAGTGTGTATCTTTGTTTTCCTCCCTTTATCTAGACATGTCAGCACTATTACCAGAGTTCCTTTTTAAAAAAAGGTTCTTTTCTTAAAACATAAGAAGAGACAAACAACTACTTGTGCTCCACAGTTTCTTGGAGCTGGAAGGTGAGAAGTGAACATACCGATCATGTACTGTTGAACCACGTAGCGATGGGGTCTAATGTTTAACACAAACTGCATTATGCTTTACATTGAGTTGACGGTGATTTATGCTTTCAACGAAGGTTTAAAAAACCTTCAAACAGATTTTGTCAAGTAGTAAACAAAGAAAAGAAAAAGTTTCAACAAGCATTTTTTAAATACATGACTATCCAGAAAGTCAGTCGATGAATAAGTAAAATGTTACCCTCTGCCCAACAGGGTACTTATAAGCTGTATAATAAGAAGTGATCTTCACGGTGATGTGTTGTTGTTGTTGTTAGGGGCCGCTTTCTAGCATGGATTGTGTATTAAAGTGACTTGAAATAGTGATGATTAGGGAAAGTAGATGCACCTATGATAATATTCCTTTCACTGCTTTTATTTCCCATCTTCGATTGCCACTTCTCAGTTCATCTCGCCTACTTTACTTACAGTTATTTCTGATTTGCTTCCCCAAAAGGGCTCATCCAGGTGGTGCTGATGGGTGAGGTGAGCATTGGGTTGCTCATGGCTAGGTTGACAGTTAGACTGTGGGAGAAAGTTGAGGCTGACTATTCCCACAAAGATTTACAGGCTTAGAGATGGAATACAGGGTCATTATGAGTCAGAATTGACTCCAGGGTAATGGGTGGTAACTTCCACAGGCACATTAATTATGAAGCTGGTATTAATTTTGTTCACTAAAGACTTGGAATTGGAATTTGTGTTACTAAGTTTTGAACACTGGCCACGGGGCACTAAGTCATCCTACGCTTGAAGATGCTGTGTTCTAAAGGCACCATGTCTTCTCCCATCACCTTGGCCCCCCAGTCAGATTCTTGTGGACACACAGAATAACTACATAGACAGGGCTCCTATTTTAGAAGTAAAATTATTTAAATGGACTCTTGCAGGGAGTAGAGATTTTGATTAAGGAGTGTTGGTAGATGTTTGTGGATACATCTTTGGTTTCCAATTGGTGTTCATCAAAAACCCTTAAACACACTGAACTGAAGAAACTGCAGAGGGCTAATGGTCCCATCACATGGAATGTGACCACACAACCCAACAATACGGCTGAGGGCTTGAATCGATGCCTGTTCACGACAATCTCCAGTAACTTGTTGCTCTGCTTACTTTTCAGCTTCTCCTTCTTTGAATTGCTCTGTTCTGGGTCTTAAAACAATTCACTTAATATAACATGAATCGGATTGCCCAGACTCTACTGACAGTAAGAATCCCTTGGGGCATATGCTAACCATTCAGCCTGCCTCTTGAGATTCTAGCTGGGGGAGTACAGGTGGGATCCTGGCCATCTCTAAGTGATCCTTGTGGTCGGTCAGGAAGCTGGCGACAGTGGAATGTGGAAAATGCGAATCTGGTCCTGTGGAACCTGGTCCTGTGGAATCTGTTCCTGTGGAATCTGGTCCTGTGGAATCTGGTCCTGTGGAACCTGGTCCTGTGGAATCTGTTCCTGTGGAACCTGGTCCTGTGGAACCTGGTCCTGTGGAACAGTGGCTGCCAGGAAGGCGGGGCTGAAAGGGAAAACTGAGAACAGGTCTGGAAAGAGGGTCGGCTTGCCTGATAGTATCTGCGACTGCAGTGAGAGAGAGGGCTGCCAGAGGCTAAGCCCTGATATGGCAGTTTGGGTAGTAGAAACATACGGTTTCAGTGTTAAAATTGTAAAAGATTGGGAGGTATTCAAAGAAGGAGTGAGACACAGAGACGGGGAGAAAAGTGCTGCGTGTGTTGAGGAGTTAAAGATGCTATGTAGGCAGCTGCCATTGTATCTAAACGATGCGACCATAAATGACAGAGAGGGAGAGAGGATGAAAAGCAGGTCATTTCAGCTTTCAGTATGATGTAATTTTCAGTTGGACTTGGTAGTAAAATTCCCAGGATTTAACAAAATATTTTATGGATTGGCATGGTGGCTCCAACACTGGGCTCAAACGGAAGAACGATTGTGAGGACGTCACAGGGCCAGGCAGGGTTTCGTCCTGTGGCCACAGGGCCATTATGCATCAGAAGTGACGTGATGGCTGCTCGCAGCAACAACGCTGATCCCAGATGATGGCTAGACTTGGTCTCCTTGGAAGTTCATGGTGATAGATATGTTCATGGAGTAACTTCTCTACAAATACCTAAGTCTCGGTACGATTACAGTCAGTTAACGAAGGCAATTGAGCAAGAGCAAAATTAAGAAGAGGATGGAGGTCCCAAATAACACCTTTCTCTGTTGAAATGAGGCTTCTTTAATGGATGCATTTGCTTACATCGGGTCCCTGGGTGGTACCAGGAGTCTGAATCCTTTAATTAACACTCTGGAAGCATGGATGAGTGATCTTCTTCCCTATGACGACAGCACTGGGCACCCAAGTAAGGCAGCTCGGCGCTGAAACACTGTGATTAGGGGTTTTTGTCTTTTTTGTTTAGTTCAGATCATAATGAACATTTTGAAACAAATGTACTGTTCTAAAGAGGCCACCCACTCGTTTTAAAATAATAAACATGCAACAGTTTGGAACCACAAAATACTATGTACTCAGAAACGGAACCCAAAGTGCTGGTCCAAACCCAGTGTCCCGATGGGACACAGCACTGCTCCCAAGGCTTCCCGAGACATGACTCTTTCTGGAGCCGACTGCTTCCTGGTTCTCCTAGAGAAGCCAGTGCCGTCAGACTGTGGACTTTACTGATACCAGGCCAGTGCCGAGACCACTCTGCCCCCAGCGCTTCCTATGGTCAAAACGACTACATGTTTATTGTTTGCTCTTTACCCATAAGGATCATTGGGAGGAGATTCTAAGCAGCAGCAGTCCAGAGGCCCCAGACACATCGGATGTGATCACCCAGAGAAAATATTGGTGAAATCATGACGAAGAGAGATTCTCAGTTTTGCTTGGGTTGGCTAAATTTATTCATTCACAACTTCCCTGTCTACTTCTGAGAATTTTTCATGTATTTAATCCCCCACCATGAGGATGACTTCTTTTGTATCTGTTAATTTGAGTTTTCATTTGCTTCCCCATAACTCCCTCACCTACCCAATTCTACCCTAAGGAAGAGACTTGGGGTGGTGGTGGGAGGAGTTAAGGTCTAGGACCTCCTCCATCCACCTGCCAGGCTGGGTCTTTGTCCACTTATTCCTCAAAGCCCCCTTTGCAGGAACCCAAGTCCGCGTCCTGGACAGTGACATGAGAGGACGGGTCTCCTTCCCAACAATTCTTTCTCCCTGTGCTCTCCCCACCTCCATCACAACGTCCTTCCCTCCATCCTTCCCTCCCTTTATTTTTGGTTTATGAAATGGATAGTGAGGTGGTTATGGACTCAGAAAACCAGTCACCACGATGCTTTGGAGTTGCTTCACAGCGACCCTGTAGGACAGTGGAAAACTGCCCCGCGCTGTTTCCAAGCCGGTGAATCTTCATGAAGCACCTGCCATGTCTTTCTCATGTAGAGAGGCTGGTGGTTTCCGCTTCCTGGCCCTTCAGTTGGCAGCCTAGGATTTACCCCGCTGTGCCACCAGGCCTCTGTTAACAAAATCCCAACAGAGAGCTCAGAAACACATGCTGAAAATGGAAGGGTCAGCAAGGGGAAAACGATTCAAACCTCAACTATAATTGAAAAAGCAGCCCCAACTTGGGTTATCTCTCTTAATTTTCAATGAGTTGACAAAACAAACGAATGGATGTAGAGACAAAAAGAAAACTCACTAAAACAATAAAGGGCCAAATGATACTTCTTCACCCAAGGACTAACAATGGCTGTCCGTAAATGACCACGCACACACATGCCTTCATACAGGTTTGCCTTTCCCCTTCCTAGCACTGCTCCTGCTGCTGAGGGAGCGCGGCTCTGTCTCACCGCCATCAAGGCGATTCTGAGTCACAGCCACCCTACGGGACAGAGCGGAACTGTCCCTGTGGGTTTGCAAGGCGGTAATTCTTTTTGGGAGTAGAAAGTCTACTCTGTCTCCGCAGGCACAGCTGTTACAGATAAACAGGAGCCTCCTGCTACACTCGGTACCAGCAGAACCACTTCAAAGAACATCCTTTAAGCTACCACCATGGTCTTTTCTTAGATTCGGGGAATTTTCTAACCTTTCTTTCATATTGGACATCAGAATTACCTGGAGGAAAAAAAACATTGCTATAGAGTTAATGCTGACTCAGCGATCCTATAGGACATAGTCTAACTCCCCCCTGTGCGTTTCCTAGACTATACATCTTTACTGGAGTAGAAAGCCTCATCTTCCTCTCATAGTCGTTGGTGGTTTTGAACTCTTGGCCTAGCTGTTAGTAGAAAGCCTCGTTTCTCTCCCAAGGAGTGGGTAGTGGTTTGGAGCTGCTGGCCTTGTGGCTAGCAGCCTAATGTGGAGTCCACGATGGCACCGGGGCTCCTTGGATACAACGTTTTCTCTCTCTCTCTCTCTCTGTTTTTTTAATAAAGCTGCCCAGCTAATTGGATCGGGCAGTGGACTGGTGAGAAACAGCTCTCGAACACAGTGACAATGGTGATTCCTGTCCCTGGATTATGTCAAACTCGACCAAGAAATTATTCCACCTTGAATGGACTCAGTGTTTTTACTCCTCTTGGTTCCAACCAGATAATGAAATGGAAGATCAAATATTAAACAAATTGTCTCCAGTACTTCTCATTCGGACAGAAGTGAGGGTTATTATATCTGCCACAGGAAAGCTAATCCTCGTCGATTTCTCTGACATAACATTATAAATAAACTCAGATTATCATCGTGTTTTATCCAAATGTCATGCTGAGATGATTTATAATCCGGTTTTCAGTTCAGCGCATACATTACTAATCTGAACTCTTAGTAAATCAAATTAGGTTTTATAATTGAAAAAGTACTTTACATGGTTTAACATAAAAGAAGTCAGCAGAAATTAACATGGGATAATTTTCCATGCTTTGATACAACATTAGAACGGCTAATTCTTAGCGGAGTCCCGTGCATTTTCTTGGTAAACATGAAAAAAAAAACGCAACCACATCAAAACCACCCTCTTATTCTACAATGTAAGCCTACATTCTCTTTCTCTCAATTTGTTTTTAATTTGGGAAAGAAAATAGTCAAACATATGCCTAGTATATTATTTTTTAATTTGCACATACTAATTTATAATATTATATAAAAATGTGCACATAAATGTGGGCCAATCATGACTTTGAGGGCCACATAGAAAGCGTACTACTGCAAAGCCAATTAGATGAGTTCATTTGCGTTTTGTTATCCACCATACCAATTTGAATGCCATTGTTCCATTGCCGGAAATGTGATAGAGGCTAAGGAAGTGGATATTTGATTTTGAACGTGGCCTCCGTGAGGACAGGGAGTCCTGACAGGTGCATCCTCTCAGCACAGCACTGTGCCTCGCACGCAGTAGACAGGGACTCAAGAGGCATCCGTTGTACTAGAGGCACTCAACGTTGGGAAGCAATGTGTGCAGGGTTGAAGTTCACTACCAAGGGTGATATGTAGCCCACACACACACAAACAAAAACAGTTGCCAGTGGGTCAATTTAAACTCATAGTGATCCCATGACTAAACTGTTCCATCGAGTTTTCTAGCTGTGAGCCTTCAGATGCAGAACGCCAGGCCTTTCTTCTGAAGTACCTGGGTGGGTTTAAGTTGTTACATTTGGGGGTTGTAGTCAAACAGGGTTAAGGTTGAGAATCAGCTGGGACTCACAGCACCTATCTTCAATGGTTTCTACCATATTTATGAAGTGATTAGACATGAGGCTGGCAAGAAGCTGCTTGCTAAATAAGGTAAGATCATGCTCCGATATTCTGGTTGCCACTGCTAACGTCAACACTGTCACATGAGCTGCCAATGCTTGGTGGCATCTAGCCTCTGTGGCGCCTCCCTGTTGGTGGAGGTTTACCTCACTCGTTAGCTCATCGAATCCTCACAGCGGCGACAGGAAACTATAGCATCCATCCTGTTTTACAGATGCGAAACAGAGTCTTGAAGAAGTCAAGTCATGTGTGCAAAGCCATGAGACTGGTAAATGGGACAGCTGAGAAGAAACACTATCAGCTTCAATTTCTTAAATTATATCACACTGTGCAATAGCTCATAAAGTAGAACTATGCACATATTTCAAGCATATGAAGTAACTGATGTCAATGTCACGTTCTAAACCTCCTCCCCCCAGTGGAAAATGTGTAACGTATCACAAGTCTTACCAAATAATAGTTCCCCCTATTATTCAGGGGGTGGGGAAGTAAGACATTTGAACCCTTTCTTTGTTTGACTCTGGGCGGCCACTGTGTCCTCTTTCGGTGTTTTGGAATTTCCATGGAAGAAGCAAGGACCAAAGGAAAAGGTCAAGCTCAACGTTCTTGTTTCTGTCGTCAAAAATGAAACACTTTTGTGGGTGGGGGAGACTGGGACTTCAGATGCTACTGACATGGGGCTCCTCTGCCTGCGTCATGGGCTGTAGCTTCTTCCTCAGGACAGACACTTGACTGGGCACTCGGCCTGGACTCTCAGACAACACACACATCGACCTGATCTCTCCAAAATGCTTTGTATGCTTCAACTTTTAGCAAAAGAGTGGACGCACTTCCAGTCACTTCTGATGCCGGGTGCACATCTCCCCAGACACCTTTCCTCCCATCACGTTTAAACGCCTGGAGCAAAGCCGCACGCTTCTTTTGAAGATCTGAAAGCAGAACGTGAAGCAGGGGGCTTCCCGCACAGAGAGCAGCTTCTCTCTTACCTGGGCTGCTCGCCTCGCTGACGTGATGGCCACTCCTGGTGCTGCCAGGCCTTACAGAGTCTAACGGTCCCTGCGGGTTTTTGTGTTCTCATAGGCTGGCTGCCACACTTTTTCTCCCCTGGTGACACTGGGTGTGCCACAGAGAGACCTGCATCTTATAATAATAACCAATATGTATTATGTGCTTACTATGGGCCAGGCCCAGTTTTGATGTGTGCAAACACATTGGAATCACTGAATTTTCATAATAGCCCTCTGAAACCAAAGCAAACCAAACTCGCTGCCATTGAGTTGATTCTGACTCACAGAGACCCTATGTATAGTTCTGGAGACTGTAAATCTTTACGAAAGTAAATGGCCTCATCTTTCTCCCACCGAATGGCTGGTGGGTTTGAACTGCCAACCTTGTGGTTAGCAGTCCAACATCTAACCCTCAGCACCAGCAGAGTTCCTCATTCCTATACGACAGGCAGTCCTATTGTTATCAGCAGCCCCTCCATTTCACAGGTGGGGAAAATAAAGAGAAGTAGATCAAGTGTTTTGTTCAAGGTCACTCAGCTAGTATGTGTGCTGAGGATGGATTCCAACCCACATCGACCACCTCATGCTACCTTATGATGATTTGCTGTTAATACTTTTCCCTGATAAACAGGAAAAGAAGGGGGAAGGAGGGGGAAAGAAATGGGGAGCTGATATCAGGGGCTCAAGTGGGAAGAGAATGCTTTGAAAATGATGATGGCAGTATATGTGCAAATGTGCTTGACACAATGGATGAATGTATAGACTGTGATGGGATGTAAGAGCTCCCAATAAAGGTATTTAATAGATAGATAGATAGATAACCCCCAAACAATAAAACTTATTTTATAAAAAAGGAAAAGAATCCAACCCTTTAATATTGTTAATAATTCTATTCTATATTTACTCCATTTCTACTACAGCCCAACTACTATTTTCCAAGGGGCTCTTGTGGTACCGCTGTTAAGTGCTTCAGGGTCTACTGAGAGGTTGACTGTTCAGACCCAGCCATCCCACAGGCGAAAACCACGGCAATCTGCTTCAGTAAGTATTTACGGTGCTGCTATGACGTGGGTCTCCTCTCCCTACAGGCCATTATGAGTCAAAATCGTCAAAACGGCACATAGCAGTAACTACCGGTAATATTGTAATATGTGCTTCCAACATTAGAAACGAATGGAAGGAAATTCACTATTCCCATTGTTTTCAATTAAACTCTTCAATTTAAAGATATAGTTGAAAACTATCAGCAATATATGATACCATCTGAGTGTCTTTGGAATAAGAACAGTGCAAACATGTTTTTAAAAAATCAGGAAATCAGGGTTATGTGTTCACACGTCATGCTAGGTGTTTAGTACTGAAGTTCTGTGTCTAGTTAGGGAATTCACAAGACAGAAAAGATGGAGAGAGAGAGAGAGAGAGAGAGAGAGAGAGAGAGAGAGAGAGAGAGAGAGAGAGAGAGAGAGAGAGAGAGAGAGAGAAGGAAAGAAAACAGAGGGAGTCAAATAGTAAGGTTTAAGAATATCAGCTAACTCGTCCATCATATTATTCTGTAGCAACAGAGACCCTGGCAGGGTGGGAAGCCACGATGGTCAGTGGCTCTTTCCCTGCCAAGGTTTAAAGGGGAGAAGAACACGGCGCAGAGAACACACCGTGCAGATGAGATGATGCTCTTCTGATGCTACTCGAAAGCTTTCCCAAGAAGACAATGTCATTTGGGGCTGAGGTTAACCTAGCATGACTTTCACAGAGTCACATTTACAAGGCCTTTTATCAGGGCAAAATGTTAAAGGGCTATGAAGAATCCACCTCTAACAGAACTCTTATAAAAGAAGTATGACCCCAAAGTCATGATCTCCTATCTCTGAAGCAATTCACTGCACATGTTAGTACTGCATGTGATCTATATGATAAATATGGTAGCTCTGGGGCATAGTTGTTACCCTGGGGCTGCTAACTGCAAGGTTGGCAGTTCGAAACCGCCAGCCCTTCTTGAGAGAAGGATGAGGCTATCTATCTCCTAAAGAGTTAGTCTCTACAGATAGGAACCGAAGCACAGGGAGTCCAGGGTGGAGGATCCCCTCGGGACCAGTGCTGTGAGTGGCGATACTGGGAGGGTAGTTGGAGGGTGGGGTGGAAAGAGGGAACCGATTACAAGGATCTACATGTGACATCTTCCCTGGGGGACAGACAACAGATAAGTAAGTGAACGGAGACATTGGACAGGGCAAGATATGACAAAATAATAATTTACAAATTATCAAGGGTTCATGAGGGAGGGGGAGCAGGGAGGAAGAGGGAAAATGAGGAGCTGATGCCAGGGGCTTAAGTGGAAAGCAAATGTTCTGAGAATGGCGAGGGCAATGAATGTTCAGATGTGCTTTACACAATTGATGTATGTACGGATTGTGATAAGAGTTGTATGAGCCCCTAATAAAACGATTAAAACAAAGAGTTAGTCTCACAAACTCAAAGGGGCAGCGTTTCCTTGTCCTATAAAGTCACTATGTGTCGGAATCGACTCAATGGCAGTGAGCTTTCTTGTGACGTGATAAATATTCTCCATGTTTTAAAAGTTGTAATGCCTGGGAGTAAGCTGAGAATGATACGATCATTTAAAATTCTGTTCTGTAGGTTCCCCCTTTGATCAGCTCTCCACAGCAGTGCTTCTCCACCTTCCTCATGCCGCGACCCTTTCACACTGTTCCTCATGTGGTGGTGACTTCCAATCATGAAATTATTTTTGTTGTTACTTCCTAACTGTAATTTTGCTACTGTTATGAATCAGGCGACCCGTGAAAGGGCCGTTCGACCTCCAAAAGGGTCGTGACCCACAGGTTGAGAACCGCTGCTCTACAGACTGCATGATCAAAATGCTCAGTAACTGTAGCCGGAACTGTATAGGTCCTGTTTCATGGCAGAGGAAGGGATGGTTTACAGAGGCCATGCCGTCCGAATCGCCATCATATTTCCAGCTCTCCTTCCTTTGTTGTTTTTGATGGACCAGAGACCAAATGAGCCGTGGATGACTACTTTAAGGTTTTCAGACCCCACTCACTAATCAATGGACTAAACAGGGTTTATGAGATCCAGGAACTCTGTTATCCCATGAAACTCTGACCCTCACCCTTCAAACCAAGGAGCCAAATCCCAGGAGGCGTTTGGTTTTATCTGGGAGTTCTCGGCAGTTACTCCTTCGTTGTCACGGTTGGAAAAATGTCATTACAAAACTTTTGCCAGTTCAACTTTGTACAGGCACACCACATATTGACAACAGTTCCAATAATCAGTTTGCACACCTACCTATAATCAGTATGATTTTTCCATCACCATTAACCCCACTTTTATTCCTCCCTCCTGCCTCTGGTGACCGCTAATAAGCTTTGGTTTCTATAAATCTGTCTAATCTTGTCTTTCTTTATAAACATAATATTTATAATCCTGAATATAATGGTTGACATTGCATTATACTATTCAAACAAATACATATTTCTCATATTTGATATTAATACTTGTTCTAATATAACAAATATCATATAATATTTGTCCTTTTGTGATTAACTTATTTCTCAGTATTCCTTCAAACTCTCCCCAGCCTATAGCATGTATCAAGACTTAACTTCTCCTGGTTGCATAGTATTAAATTGAACATATGCACCACATTTCATTCTGTTTACAAGCATTTGGGTTGTTTCCATCTTCTGGCTACTGTGTATAGTGTTGCAATGAATATTGGTGTATGCGTCTCTCTTTGAGGCTCTTCTTTCAAATCTTTGGAGTATATGTACTTGAAAATGGAATTGCTGGGTCACACAGAGCCCTGGAAATGTTGTTCTTACACGTTGGTCCGTGATCCGCACAGTGGGCAGTTCGAAACCACCAACAGTTCTGAGGGAGAAAGACTGTAAACAGTGACAGTCTGAGAAACCCACAGTGAGGTCGCTCTGAGTCAGCATTGACTTGACGGAAGTGAGGTTTTTGAGTTATGTGAGGTCTAAGGAGCCCTGGTGCTGTAGTGGTTACGCAGAGGGCTCTGAACCCCACAGTTACTAGTTCAAAACCACCAGCTGCTCCATGGGAGAAACATGAAGTTTTCTACTCCTTTCTCTCTAACTGTTTTTATTAGTTGGGATCTAATACATATAGCAGATCATTCCATATTTCAATCACATCCAGCAGAATGTACCATTACTACCACAATCTGTTTCCAAATGTTCTATTTCCACATGGACTCCTGACATCCTCTTACTTTTACTCCTGCACTGCCATTGTGCCCCCGTCTCCCCTTTCCACTCCTCTAAAGAGTGACAGTCTCAGAAACCCACAGGAACAGACCTACTCTGGCCTGCAGGATCCCTATGAGTCATAATCGACTCATTGCCAGTGAGGTGGTTGTTTTTTGTTGTTTTTTTTTAATGGTATGTTTCTAGGGGTTGCTTTTTGGTTGGGGTTGGGGTGGGGGTGGAACCACAACACTGCTTTCCAGCTGTCTTTTTTATAAAACGTTTTTGTGTCTTGGGGTAGTGAGTTTGAAGCTTCTCATCCCAGCAGAGGGTGTCATTTTTCGCATTGCCTGATGGGACTAGGTGGAATATTTGGAGCCCAGGTCTGGCCTCCACCTCTTTGGAACGATGCTAAATATGTGCAGCCAACCCCAAAGTATCCCTCACACAAATCTGAGAAAGACATCCATTCGTTCCATGTTGGTTCAGCTTTTACTTCATACTCAGCGAAACAAGTCCAAGTGGCTCAGCCCCTCAGGTACCAGCTCCTCCAGCAAGTTGGCTCCCATCATCAACAATGGACTTCCCTCCCCTGGGTTAGTTTCTATTGTCAAAATGCTTATTGCAGTTCTTCAAAATTAATGATCTCTTTAACTGACTGGATTCTTTGGAGGCTTCAACTATGTCTGATTCACCTTTTAATTCCCAGTTGCTAGTGGAAATAATTAATAAAATGGAGGAAGAAACCAATTCAGAGAGCTGTTAGCATTTCGGTAGTCCTGCTTTCTTCTGCAGTCGGCTTCACCACTAAAACTGCTTCTATCAAGGCTTATTTGCATGAACCATTCTCTAAATATAATAAAGCCTTCTGTGAGTAATGTACTTCTTCGTATAGCCTACTGCCCTTGCTTGATGTCCGAACAACTTTTGATACTCCTAACCTCACACTGTTTGTTTTCTCAAAATACTCTCATCCTTTGACTTCCACCTGCCAAGCTGACTGAATTGTCTTCAGACCTTTCCATTTTTCCTGCTGTTTTTTTCTTCTGTAAGCGCTGCTTTATCTGCCATGGTGACAGATAAATGATGAATATTGAAATTATCTAGGGCCCCACAGAAAATCCTGGGGCCATACTCAGACTTACTCCCACAGATGATATCAGCCACCAGTCTGATGTTCTAAAAGAGCCAAGGAGAAGTCTCACGTGCAGGCAGAGAGCAACCCAGGAGAAGCCATTTCTCAAATTGTAGGAATCGCCAAAGATCTATCCTTCACCCTCTGCCTAGTCACTGAAGAGATTACCCAGCGTGCACTCTTCCGTCTCCATGGCTGTGGATGCTTACCATCCAATTCCACCCCCTAGTCACCCATTGTGGCAGAGTAGAATTGTCCCACAGGATTTCCTTGGCTGTAGACTTTATGGAAAACACCACTTCTTCTCTGGAGGAGCATTTTGGTGAACTCAACCCATCACATTGCAGTTAGCTGCCAAGTACTTAACTGCTGTGCCACTAGGCATCTCAGGGCTTGTGTTACCATAGAGATAAACTCTGACATGATAGTGCAGGTTCTTCTGCCGCCGGGACCCCACACACTCAACTGATAACTAGATTTTGCACTTCTGTCTCACAGGACTCTCAGATCCATTAAACTTCCATGAATTTCACCCAGCAGCAATGTCAGCACCTTGAGGGACATCACTGAAATCTTCTCCTTCATCCTTCATATCATATCATCACCAAGTCCTGTTGCTCGTGTCGGTTGTGCCCTCCCCCCACCCGCCCCCATTCCTACTGTGACTCTAGCACAGGCATCTACCATCTCCAACTCAAGTTACAGACAATCCTCCCTACCACTATCTCAGGACCTTCAGGCTTGTCCCATCCAATCCAATACATTCCCCTTCTGGCAGCCAAAAGAACCTACGACAGAAATCGCATCATATTGTGTTCCAGTTTAAAACAAATTTCTATACGTTCAGACTTCTAAAGATAATTTACACAACCGTGTCCAAAATTACCCCTGTCCACCTCACCAATCTACCTCCCCCCAGGGTTCTCTCCCGACTCCGCAGTCCAACTTTGAACTTCAGTGGCTTTCCCCCCTCTTCTTTAGAGGACAAGACTCGCTGAGACCTTAGAGTTTGGATGCACCTGGCTTCCTCTGTCTGAGATACTTTTCCAAGCCATCTCCTCTGGGTAATTCCTAATTTATATTGCTCCTCACTTGAAGAACAATGCCTTAGGAAATGTCACTTTACTTTCCTGACGTGAAACCTTCTTCCCATCACATGTCCCCATAATAACTTAACTCTAGCCTATCCGTCTCTGAGAGGCAAAGCCCAGGTCTCCTCTGGATGACAGCTTTGCAGGCCTTGGGGAGGGATATATTAGCAACGAAAACGTTCTCTCAAGGATCCAGACAACTTAAAGTTAAAAATTGCATTTAGAAAAGCTCATCTATCAAATTAGGTGGAAACCCTGTCCTTTCGGAGATGGAATTGGGGAAACTGCTGGAAATCAGAGAACTTTAATCTGTCCACATGATAGTTTGTTAATGGAGCGCTCTGTCTTGGTTTTCTGCTTAACTGCCACGACAGCCCATCTTCAGGGATGAGTTTTTGTTTTGTTTTTGATTTTTTTCAAAACACTGAACAATATCAGTGTTATAAGCTATACACTAGCGCTAATGACAAAGGAAAAGGGGAATAAAGCTAACAAGAACATGTTGGAAGTTTCAACAGTGAGATGTTTGCCTTTTAACATTAAGCTAGCAACTCCTATAAACCAGGCAGGAGTGAGGGTAGCAGGGTCGTTAGTTTAATGATGCATTGCAATTAAGTTAACCTCTCACAAATAGGTTATGTGACATAAGCCAGGAGGCTGGTGATGGTAGAATCGTGTTCGGAAAGAAAGTCAAAGGGGGAGACTGGTGATGACTAATTTTTGACAGACCATTGTTCTCGTCACTGAGGAAGAGAGCACCACACACAGAGGTGAGGAAAGTCCAGAAATGATGAAATAATTCATCTGGAGAAGAAAAATGGAAAGTTCTCCTCAGGGACACGGAAATGGAAAAGCACCTGGTCCAAGAGTTCTCTTCTTTTCTACAAGGAACTTCTGTTTCTCAGCGACCTGGCTGTCCCATGCCATTTGGGCCACATATGAATTCTTTAAATTTTCTAGTGACCACATTAAAAGGCAAAAAGACAGGGGTGAAATTAACCTAACAAATACAGCTTATTTAACTCAAATACATATTAAATGACATCATCTCACCCGGCACCTGATACTCTTTCTATTAATGTGATGTTTTTCATTCTTCAAAGAGTTTTTGAAATTGAGTTCGCATTTACATTGCAGCTTATCACAAATCAGCCTCACTGCAATATATAACAGCTACCAGAGGCTCTTAGCTACTAAACTGGACAGTTTAACTACTGATTCTGTTTTAGAAGTAAGTGTAAATGTGCGATGACTTCAAGTTAGTGATATCAGTGATAACATCACACTACTTACAGATATGGGGTGTCTTCTCAATCTTCACATAAAGGCAATCTTTTCCGTGTATTTTTACAATATTATTAAGGCATTTTAGTAGGTGGTTTCTTTAAATATTGAATCCATGGATCAACTATGAGAAGCTGGACTACTTAACTAACTGCCACCTATTCTGATGTACTGTAACCCTAAGGGAGAGAGCAGATGTCTCTGTGGGCTTCTGGGACTGCACCCCTTTATGAGAGGGGTGAGCTTCCTCTTTCTCCGGTGTAGCAGCTAATGGTTTTGAACCGCTGACTCTGTGGTTAGCAGCCCAAAGCTTAAGCCATTACACTACTGAGGTTCCTCTAAGAGAGAACATCTTTGTGAAGCCTGGCTATATGAATCATCTGTGAACAAAGCTCCCTTTGAAACGGCTTCAGTCAGGATGCAGTGTGCCCTGGGGGCAACAAGGGAAATGTGGAAATCTCCATGGTTTCTCAGACACTGAGTCCTCAGGAGCAAATCCGACTCCAGATCCTCCTGTTCGGAAGACTGCCTCCTTTGATTACCAGCCAAAGGTAAAGATGGGCCAGGGCATGAGATAAGGGCCAGCTCTCTCACAGGTAAGGTGATAGAAGCCCTTTTGTTGGCATGTGGGGGAACAGGTACCATATACCCACCACCTCGGTAGCCCACTGAATTCACTACAAGGAGTATCTCACTCCCAACATCCATGTGCTGGGTCCTCTAGATAAAGTGACTGGTGCTGTCCCTTCTGATTGCGGCCATGGTATCGGGCAGCTGTACCCTGACATGCAGCAATCGTTGTCCCCAGAAGGAAAGGAGGTGGCACCGAACTGGCCTCATCTTTGGAAAGGATAAGTTTGTCTGAATCAGACTTTGACCTGAAATTCTGCACTATGACTCACAAGCTAGAGCAAGTGCATGGCGTTTGGAATAGCACGGGGGTCGGAGGCGAGATTTTGAGAGGCTCTGCCTCTTCGGTGTTCTTGACAGCAAGTTAAGATATCGACCTGGCGATGACATGGCCATGATAGCTGAATCTTTAGTTTGGGTACCATTTTCTGCTGGGCCCAAAGAGAAGCCGTGTTTCCTTCCTGTCGGTGCCATTTAACTTGTACATTCTCCTGTCGGTTTAGGTTATTGGTGCTATTTAATAACCTCAAGCTGCATATTACGGAGAGTATACAGAGTGTGCGAGGAAGTATGTCATAAAGTGAGTCACTCGTGTTTTGGTTTTTCACCCAAGTGTATAAAGTTATATTTATACTACACTGTAGTCTATTAAGTGGGCGAGAGAGAAAGCTTGAAACGCTGTCAGAATTACTAGAATATGGCACACGGACACAAAGTCAGAACATGCTGGCACCAACAGACTCGCTCCCACAACTAGCACCAGTCTTCAATTTGTAAACTATAAACACACACACATTACCTATGAAATAAAAAAATAAAGTAAAATGCAAGAAAACAGGAGGTATATGGCTCTATAGAAACTAATAATCCTAAGTAACTATTATGAGTCAGTTACTAGACCTTGAGACACACACCTTGAGACAGGACAACTAAAGGCATTTTATATCAAAAACTGTGCATGCATGTGTGCAGGCTCTCTTGGAATTTCTTCATTAAAAATATCACCCAGTCTGAAAACCTGAGGGGAATCCCTGAAGATCTTTGGTTATCGATTTTACAATTTTCAATGTTCACTTTTTAGATTTTAACTTCAGTCTATTACATTACAACTTTAAGTTACTGCTTCTCAATTTTTCCTGAATAAAGGTAGATTTTTTTATAGAAGGAGGCATCACAATGTTGAAGAAAGAATTCCATTGTTTTTAAGTTACATTGTTACACAAACTTTGAAGCTCCTTTGTATAGGCAAGAGCAGATAGACAGGTTAACCTAGTACACGAGAAATAAATACCAGTCAACTCTTACACATTACTTTTCTGTATTAACTGAAAATTACTAATAACATCAACTTAGTAATTTTACTTTGGCTTACAATTTCTAATTAATTTTCTTATTTAAAATGGAATCCTGTAGCAATCCAGCTGATGCCAATCAAACTTTAACTTAGCCTATATTCATTTATCCATCCAATACACTTTCACTTCATTCATGTTGATGCACATCTATCATGTGCACATTTCTCTGAAGGTACTTCTAAGTCAAATTTTGTGTTCTACTTCCTGGATGAAGGTAGGTTTTCCTGCAAGTAACAATCGTTATCATCTTAATATTTGTATATCTTGACAGGATCTCCCCAGTGTAAAACAGGCATCTAGAAATAGCATTAGTTCCCTTCCCGGAAGGAAGAGGATGCTGGGCGCCAGTTGCTATAATGTCGTGGATAAGCAAACAGTAAAAGGACGACAGGCATGATCCTGATCTTCCCCTTCTTGAGGCCTTGTCAAGCTCCTCTGAAAGACCAAGGGTGTCCCCTCTACCCATCAGACCAAGGGTGTCCCCTCTACCCGTCAGACCAAGGGTGTCCACTCTACCCACCAGACCAAGGGTGTCCCCTCTACCCATCAGACCAAGGGTGTCCACTCTATCCGTCAGACCAAGGGTGTCCCCTCTACCCGTCAGACCAAGGGTGTCCCCTCTACCCGTCAGACCAAGGGTGTCCCCTCTACCCATCAGACCAAGGGTGTCCACTCTACCCGTCAGACCAAGGGTGTCCACTCTACCCGTCAGACCAAGGGTGTCCCCTCTACCCGTCAGACCAAGGGTGTCCCCTCTACCCGTCAGTTCTCCAGCCCACACTGTTTGCACACACGCTTTAAGATCTGTTCCACCTGCATTCGTCTGTAAGTATGTTATGTATTCCTGGCTTCATTTTTTTGTGGTGTGAAGTGCTTCATGAGAGACTATAGCTTAATCTGCATGCTCTAGACAACTCTAGACTTTTAAGGGGAAGAAAGAAAGGGCTTTGTGCTCCCACTGTCAAACAAAAAGAAACCACAGCCTCAGAAACCGACCGAGAGAGGCAATTCTTCTCTGCGCACCAGGGTTTCTATCAGTTTGAGTGGACTGGATGGCAGTGAGTTAGGCTGGGGAGTGAGACTTCTCTGAGCAAAACATTAAGATCGCATGATGGACATGCTGCATTTTAATTCACTCCGGTGAAAAGAGCTTCCCAGCAAAGGACACAGGGTGGAAGGCGCAATAACTTTTTCATCTCAAAAGTCTCTTGCAAAGACAAACATTTTTTTAAAAACAGCAGTTGTAACTTTTAGCTCACCCTTACTTACAGGTGGCTCATTGGCTCTCCAGACAACCTACAGACACATTGTCTCACGTCATTTGCACGAAAACATATGTCCTGTCCACTACCTACTGCTGCTCTCTGAGGGATAAGGGAAAGGTAGCTGCCACCCTCTGAGCCTCAGGCTCCTGCTGTGCAGAGTAGGGACAAGGACAACCAGGACCCAGTGCTGCTTTGAGGGGAAGGAAGTGAGCAAGCAGGGAGTGAAGGTCTGAACTTCTTCAAAAAAGTTGACATGGAAAAAAAATCCTTTATTTTTTTTAACTCCAACTTTCCAAGAGTGTTTTGTTTGTTTTGTTTTTGAAGCCCCCAGGACGTGGCTGTGATTGGACCAGCACATGAGACACGAATTCATTAATATTAGTTCCCCTTTCTTCCCCCATGTGCTTATGTGAGACAAGTGTGTTTTGGGCTTTGAAACATGAACTTCCTCCCTTCCCTATCAGAACAATTTTTGTTTTAGCTTGAGTTGCCCCAAACCTAAGAAGACGCTGGAAAGTAATGCGAGCAAACAGAGGGACCCATCAGTGTGGGGAGAAGAGCCTCACTGGACAGGACCCCCCTTTTCATTAGAATCGCAGTGGAGATGCCAGTTTTTCCTTTCTTCCCCGTCTGCATTTCATATTAGGAGGAAGACTTTCAGGTTCTGAGTTAAACCCCAGAGGCGAAATGACAGGATATGGGGCAATTCCCACGGCTATTTCTGATCTCTCCCTTCTTTAGCAAAGATGATAGGTCAAAGATGAAAATAAAATTCGTCAGTCTTGGCTGAGCTGGCAGACTCTAAAATGTGTTTGACCCTGCGGGGCAGAGGCTTGTGGGGAAGGTATGAGAATTAAGTTTCTTCTACATACTGGGCGGGGGGAGGGGTGTTTGAAATCATTGCCATAAGGAAGACATAGGAAAAGACATAGAAAGACCAACTGACTGGGAAGATAGTGTGGAGTTCAGAGAGGAAAACCACGTGCTGTACAGTAGAAGGAGCAGGCGGCACAATGTAGCCTTCTTTCCTGCAGAACTTGCTCTGTCCTGGGATCCACCCCAGGGAAGGGGAAGGTCTTTCCCTCCTGGTCCTGGACCGGACTCACCCAGCTGGAGCTGTTCGCAGGAGCCGCGAGGGTTCTGGCCGATCCTGCACCGGTAAATGGCCCCGGGTTTGACCACCGAGGCGTTGGCGAGCCAGGTGTCAGTGGGCGCTCCCACCAGGAGCCTAGAGAAAGAAGCGTGCACAGGGTTCAGCAGGGGCGCAGCGCCGGGACGCAGCGGCCTGCCGCGCCGGGACGCACTCCGGGAGCCGCCGGTCCCGAGAAGCGAGTGCCCCGGGGCAGCCCCCAGGGAGCGATCGCGCCCGCAGCCTGCGAAGCCCGAAAGTTTTCCGCCCGAGGCCCGGGCTCCCGCGCCACTCACCATCGGTGGGTCCCGTGCTGGTGCAGCGCCACGGAGTAGCCGAAGAGGGTGCCGGGGGAGCCCCGGTAGAGCAGCGCGCTCTCCGGGTCCACGTTGTAGGGGCGCCCCGGGGGGACCCCCAGGCACAGCAGCAGCAGCAGCAGCAGCTTTGCCAGCTCCCAGCCGGCGGCCGCTTGGGGTCCGGCCCCGCGCCTCGCTTCCTCAGCCATGCGCGCTCGGCGGGCTACATCCAACCCCGAGTGACCACGGCCCAGAGTTGCGCTGGACGCGACACTCGGCCGAAGGGAAGAGCGCCCCAAGAGCAGCGGCGCGGCGCGGCCAGCGGCGGGGGGAGGGGGAAGGGGGAGGAGGTGAGCGGGTGGGAAGGGGGGCGGGGCGGTCTGTCCGCAGCGGGCGGGGCGAACGCAGCGGGATCGGGAAGCCGCGCGCCCCTCTCCGTGGTCCCGGGGTGCGGGTGCCGGGCGCCGGGTGAGGTCCCCGGCGCGGTGGGGAGGCGCAGAGCCGGCGCTGTGTCCCCAGCAGTGCAGCTGTAGAGGGCGCTGGGAGACCTGGTCCTGGCTGGGCCGCCCCACCGAGCGGCTGCCGGGGATTTGTCCCAGGAAAGGTGGGTGGGGACTGGATTTCCCTTTGAAGGGGCCTCCGGCTCGGACGCCCGGCGGGTGGCCCAAACGCGCCCCTCGGGGCGCTCCGATCCTCCACTGCTTGCCGGGCGTGGCCCCCCAGCCCAGCCACAAACCAGTTGTGGGGACTGCGGCGGGGGACCGACGGGGACCTTGGGGTTATCTCTGTATCTGATGTTTCCGTGTAAGCAACCGCTAGAGAAATCAACTAGAGGCTGATGCACGCGGGGAGGGACACATACAAACGAACTGAACTCAAGCCGCTGAGGGAACATGTTGGTGACAAAGTCGTTAGGGTTTGTTCACTCTAAGACTCGGGGGCCTGCACCCTTTTATGCCCACTTCCTTCCGCCCCACACTTCCTCTTAAATAAGGCCAGGCTGCTGCGTGTGAGAGCTCAGAGCTGGGCTGAATGGCCTGCGGTTTAGTCTGTTACTGACCCCCAACAACTAGGCGGGGGACTTGCCTCCCTTCAACGAACTTCTCCATCAGACCCTTGATCTCCCATTCACAGGGTAGCCACCAGACACCCCTCCCTTCAGTGGGGTAGACCCAGTTTAGGTCGATGATCAACCGTTGTTGCATCTGTGGTGGAGAACCACCGTAAAACACGTCCAAAACGGAGGATGCCTCTGTCTTAAAAGAATCCAGATGTGTTGTGGCTTCATTGCCAGAGCCAGGGGGGAAAGCGCCCTCCATGCGGGCGTAGACATGCGCCAGCATATGAAGGCCCGTTCCCCCAAGGTGCCTATGTAAAACACAGAACCGACAACAAACTAACCAAAAGGTTTCCTCAAAGGGTGTATCTGTGCGCATGAGAGCCCTCTCAAATAGCTCATCTCAAGTGATGATAGCAAACCCAAAATGAAAATATGTGCTCATTAAAATAAGTGTCCATTAATTCAGCACTCTCAGAAGGTAACTTTCTTAGTCCAACAGAATACCACAGCGAATAAGGCAGAATGACAACGCACCCTCGAGGAAAGTGACATTTAAGTGGCGGTTGGTGGTGGAGTGAGCTGCTAGCCCAAAGGGCAGCAGTTTGAAACCACCAGCCAGTCCTCTGGACAAAGATGAGGCTTTCTACCCTAGTAAAGGGCACCCACAAGGGCAGAGCTATGGTGTCCCATAGGGCTGTGGGTGTGGGAATTGACTCGATGGCGTGAGAGGGGTGTGTCCGTGAGTGCAGTTCTTAGGTGGATTCCATCCCATGGCACCCCATGTGTTTCAGAGTGGGGTTGGCTCTCCATTAAGGTTTTGTGGGTAGACATGAAGCAGTTCCCTGGGCTTTCCTTCCCGGGCACCTCTGGGTGTTTTCAAGGGCACAGCTTTCCCATCGTAACCCAAGACTTGAGTCATCTAGGGAACCTTCCGGAGACTTTAGGAAGACTTGCAGAAGATGGAAGCCTTGGTGTGGAGGACAAGAAGGGGTGATTCAAATGCAGGACAATTTGAGAGGAGGAACCAGGGAGAGTTTCTCCAGAGGCAAGTAGTAGAACTGGATGCATTCCTTTGGGCTGGAGCATCTCACTGCCCACCAGTTGGTAAGATGTGAGGCTGAATAGGGAAACAGGGCCTGTCCCGAAGAGCCTTGGCAGCCAGGTTAGGAGGATTTCACGGTGCTTCTCTTAGAGGACACTGTGGCAGCGTTTGTCTGAGTCAGCTGTGACTATTGGAAGGCACTTGTCGTCTTCAGTCTGGAAACAAGACTGAATGTAAAAAACTTACTTTCAAGACTCCTGCAGTACTACCTATGGAGACGGAGGCTTGAAGGAGTAAGGTGGGTAAAGAAAGAAAGAAAAATAGATTCAGGATACATCTGAAAGATAAAATGCTACAGAATTTGGCCATGGATGTGAATGTGGGGCTAAGAAGGAATCAGCATGATGTCCAAGTCTCTGGACTGGAATTGGGTGTAGTGGGCTACCATTCATGGAGGAAAAGCCTACAGAAGGCACAACTGCATGGTTTGCTCTTGGTCCTAGCAGCATAGTGGGTTACACATTGGGCTGCTAACTGTAAGGTCAAAAGTTCAAATTCCCGGCAGCTCTACAGGAAAAAGACAAGGCTTTCTTTTCCCCTAAAGACTCAAACTCTCAGAAACACACAGTGACTTCTGTTCAACTTTGTCCTGTAGGGTCACTATGAGTCAGCTTCAACTCAATTGCAGTGAGTTCTATTTCTGTTTTTGACACTAGCCTGAAGGTGGGGAGTTTGAACCCACCATGGAAGAAAGGCCTGGTCATAAGATTACCAAGAAACCTCACGGAGCTGTTCTCTCTGAACACCCCGGGTCCGCGGGAGTCAGAATCCACTGGGTTGCAACTGGCTTGTTTGTTGGTTGGTTTGGTTTGTGTGCACATGTGTGCAGATTAGGGACTCTGATGAGTTACATCTCGGACATGTGGACAGAGTAAGATATTCATGGAAGGTTCGGATATTCCAACAAAAGACAATCCAATTATTTTTACTTTTGTGAACAAACAAAAGGACTGTTAACCCTCCTGCTATTACTTGCAGTGAAGTAAGAGGTTGATAATGATGCGCGATAAAGCAATTGCCAAAAAAGAAATTAAATGACTTTCAGGAGAGTAACTCTCATCACCCATGATGACTGCTACTGCTCTGTGTTCTCCCCCCCCCCCACCCCCACACACTCAGAGTGTTTCTTCCTGAGGAAATGTGCATGCTAATTGCAGTCCAGATCTACAACTGGCTCATATGTTATCTTGCTGAAATAAGCAATCTCTCCAGTTTGCAGCCACAAAACCTCCATCTGAGGTCGAGGAAGCCGTTATGTCCAAGGCGCTGTCCTCTCACGCCATGCAAGCCTGTGGTGCCAGGGCTGCTGCACCCCGCTCCCTGTCCTCCAAAGCCTGGACAATAAAGCTCTCTCGGCACCAATCTTATACGAAGGCTGAGAGGAGCAGTGGCCAATAGAAAGGGTTTGATGAGACAGCACCTCATTCTTATTACGAGGATGACGGTTTTCCTGCCTTTGCAGGGTCAAGCACCCAACTCAGCCACACGTACTGAGTTCGCTCAGTCTTCCTTCGCAAGGCTTGGCTGACTGCTGGCTTCTCCTAAAGTCAACAGGAAGGAAGGGCATTTCTTGTTGCTTTGACAAAGCAACTTATGACAAATCCCTAGGTAGTGCTTTTAAAGACAACTTATCCTTCTGCCTCACCCTCCACTGAACTTGAATATTCAGTTATAGATCAAGTCTTCATTGCATGTCAGCAGTTTCCATCAAAATTCAAGAGCCGTAGATGAAATATAGTGGTCTCTCTCCTTTGGAGGAAGTCTTCCCAGGGGATTCCAATGTGGTCTTTCTAGAGTCAGCTCATCCAACTTCTTAACAACAAATGGGCTGTGAGCAAGAGCAACCATTTCTCCTTCTTAAAAGACCTGTCATACCAGGTTTCTCCATCTTCCCCGCCCCCCTGCCCCTGCCTTCCCTACCTGAGGGCCATTCAGAGTCTCCTTTGCTGGCCTCGTCTCCCCCATGAGTGTTGGAAGACCTCAGGGCTCCTCTGGAGGGCCTTTTATCTTCCCAGTCCACTCTTTCTCTTTGGGGACTCTCATCCATTTCCGGTGGCTTTATAGAACATCTATATGCCCCATCTATAAACCAGCCCCCAAGTCTGGTTCTTTCTTTTGAGCGTCAGGCGAATCTGCCTACTGCGGATCCGATAGTGCTCCTCAGAAGTCTAGTGCACTGTGCATATTACATATCTAAGACGCACCCCGATCCCCTTACCCCTCATCTACACTATTCTTCCACCCAATTTCTCCCTTTTCAGAAAATCCCATTCAATTTGCCTACCTGTTCGGAACAGAGCTGTCTTCAGCCCTCCCTTCTCATTCTCCCCACATGAAACCCATCATCAAACCCTGCCATTAAACCTGCCTGAGAGATTTCCAATCCATCTACTTTGCTTCTGTACTGTTACCACCTGTTCCCTGGCACGGTCACCTCTGCTGGCTATTGAATAATCCTCTACCTGGTCTGCCAGCTGTCCTTCTCCTGCTGCAATCAACTTTCTGCAAGGAAGATCACGTAAATTTTAGAAATTCTCAATTAAATCACTTGTGCCATTTCCCAATCCTTGAAGTAGGTTCCTGATGCTCTTATAAAATAAACTGCACTTAACAGGAGATACAAGACCTTGTATAATCTGACCACTGACCACTTTGTCACCCTCGCATTGGCCACTTCCCCCTATTCCACTTCGTGCTAGCACTTCTAATTTCCTTAAAATGCACTAAGCTGTCCCCCAACCTTCTTCTTCCCTCAGTCTTTGTCCAGACTGCCCCCAGGGGCTGGACACGCAGCCTCTGACTTTTCCCCCAGTTTCTCTTCCTTTAGTTTCAGCTTGAAGGTTTTACCTCACAGGGGATTTTCCTGAGCATCCGGATTTTAAAGTTAAAGAGACCACCCTGTTGGGAATGAACCACAGTTCCTTCCTTA
Source organism: Tenrec ecaudatus (assembly GCF_050624435.1). Classification (NCBI taxonomy): domain Eukaryota; kingdom Metazoa; phylum Chordata; class Mammalia; order Afrosoricida; family Tenrecidae; genus Tenrec; species Tenrec ecaudatus. Next base: position 56,974,537 of record NC_134542.1, read on the forward strand.
ATTGATAACCATAGATGCATTTACTTACTCTTTCTCTAGACTAATGGAGCAGAAAACAGGCCTTTTACTGCCACTGTTCAGCAGCATACCTCCCGTACCTGGCATGGCGCTTGGCAAACAGCAGGTTCTCAGTGAGTAGTTTTTGAATGGCACTTAGATTACTTAAACGTTTCACTTCATTCATGTTCTCAAATGAGAGAAATCTTGACCTGACAGATTGATCCACATCCCGCAGAGGCATGGTGGTGCAGCAGGCACGCACTTGGCCCTTTGAACCTGCAGCTGCGCCTTGGGAGAAAGATGCGGCCGTCTGCTTCCATGAAGGTTTCCCATCTGGAATCCCATGGGGCCATTCTACCCTTAGGGTGAACCTGGATAGGAATTCACTCAACGACAACGGGTTGGGGTTATTTCTTTTATTGTTATTCTAACAATTAGGGTTTTTTTCTAGTTTTCTTTATGGAAACAAATGTTTCAGCCTTTTGTTAGTGGCACTGCTAGAAGGCCTTGAATTGCCAAACATTAGGTTAATAGTCGAGAAAAAAACCATTTTGAGCAGCGGTTCTCAACCTTCCTAACGCCACGACCCTTTCAGACAGTTCCTCATGTGGTGGTGACACCCGGCCATAAAATTATTTTCGTTGCTACTTCATCACCGTCATTTTGCTAATGTTATGAATCAGGTGACTCAAAGGGGTCATGACCCACAGGTTGAGAACCGCTGGTTCTGAGTCTATCTAGTAGGTACAAATGCCATATGAAAACATGCATAACATAATCCTAAGGAAGAAGAAGAAGCTTTTTAAATTTTACTGGGGTGTTCTGGCCATTTTTTAGGAGTAGAAAAAAAAACCAACTGAAAAAAAACCAATTACCAAACTCACTGTCATTGAGTCAATTCTGACTAAACCTGTAGGTCAGAGTAGAAACTGCCCTTTTGAATATTTGGGACTTTACATTTTACAGTTAGCAATCCAATGTATAACCCATTCAGAACTCTTGTTTTTCAGGACGAAAAGGACAGTTAAAAACTTTTTTCACTCTTATCAGACTTTTTAGAACTCCGGAATCTGCTGATATTTTATATCTTAAAACAGGTTCTATTTTATGCTTCATTTCAGAAGAAGAAACAATTTTTCCTCTTGCACCATGTATAAAAAAACTTGCTTTGAAACCATTCATCCCTTAGAGCACATAGTTATTATGTGACAGCATTTTATCCCATCAGTAATCTGACCTGGAAGATACGATTTGTGCACTGGAATGATTCAACAGCTGTTCCATGCATGATCTTAAAGGTTCATAAGACACAATGATAGTTCACAGTGTCACCCTCTTCTATTACCAGCAGTTAGATTCCATCTAAGAGTGCTAAGAAACATCATCTTACCTCATCCTCTTATAAACATGACTTCATCTTTTAAAAAAAGATAGAGTTCCTAGCCATCTTGGAAAGGCACATGGCAAAACAATAAAAAATTAAAAACACAATAAGCGCAGTGTAAAATGAGATTGCGGCTAAAGATAAGCTGATATCGCACAGCCAGCTCTTATGTGCAGCTGTCTCAAGCACTTTAAAAACATGGCATTAAAGATACACCATTCTTACTCGTGGATGGCTGGAAGTCTGATTAGAAAGGCAACACATACACACTTGAAAGCAGAAAATAATTTCAAAGCAATACACGAGATAGGATGCCAAAATCGCACACATTGTAGAATGTAGTGATGGGGGTTTCGGAGTAGCCAAAGGTTCTTTGGGAGAGGACTGGAAATAAGTTCAATTTCCTCTCCCCGCAGGCCACAATAGTGGAATAACGATCAGTTTATGAAGACCAGTTAAAAGAGAACGTCGGAGACTAAGATGTCAGCCGTAAATAGAAAGAAAATAAGCATTAGGTCAGGTGGTACCACTTTTGTAGGGGCACTACTGGGAAACAAGACACACATGGGCTTCCTGCGTGTGTAAAATCTGGCAGAAACTTTGGGGAAATTATTACCATTTGGATTAGTAAAACAGATTGGGTGTTATGGCAAGCCAGTACAAGAATACTATCACCTCTATTTTACAGATGAGCAGACAGCCTTGATGCTCTATTTTGGGAACACACTGAAAGCTCGCTGTTTATAATAGTTACATCAATCGCAGCCCAGGCAATTTCCTGTTAACAGCCACCAGAGCGTCTCTTTTGATTTTGAACGGGGATTGTGCACAAGAAACCTGGTAGAGTTGCAGGGAAGCTGGAACAAAGAGTGGTGGTACTAATTTGACAAGACTGTCATTAAAAAGCTTGTGGCACATTATAGATATTTCTTATCATTTTAATGCGTAAAATAAGTCTCCAAACAAGTTTTTAAACTAAGCAGAGTTCTGAGAGATCTGAAATATGATCTTATATTCGAACAGCTTCCTTATTGATAAAACGTTTCAATCAGGTGGTTACTTATAATAAAATGATTAAGGTTTTTTTCAGGAGTCCTGGTGACGCCGTGGGTGAAGTGTTTAGCTGTCGATTGCGATGTATGGGGTAGAGGTACAATTCCACCAGCCGCTTCCTACTGAAAAGGTGAGGCTGTCTGTTTCATTGAGATGTGCACTCTTGGAATCCTTAGGAGCATGTCTGATCTGCACCGCATGGTCACAGTGAGTGCGGATCAACTAGATGGCATCGGGGTTAAAGTTATTTCCATTCCCCAGGGATAATGATCTTAATTATCTTCAGCTACCATAGACAGCAGGAGAATCCTCTTATTTCAGAGCCCACAAAACGAAGCAGGAAACTTTATAAACATATAAGCAGGTGGAGGACATTCAGGCAGGGCAAATACTGCACCTATAAGGAGAAAGCTATATCTATAACAGACGACTGTCTGTAACTACCTGCCTACCTACCCTATATGGCTTTGTTAAATATATGCTGAAGAAAACAGTTTAGTTCTTGTACATATGTGGTTTTCTGGTACATGATCAGTCAATAGATGTAGATCTTCACAATTTACAAATTTTTAAGCCTGCATCACAATGAATGTGATGAAATTAACAGGAAAATGTTAAGATCTAAGGGACATTGTATGGTGCATTTTTTAAAGACACAAAAGGCACCACGGAAGCCGAAACCATATTTTCATTTTATACAAACTGTTATGATCAGTTTATTAATTAGGAAGTTATCCTTTTGATTAATAAGTGAGCAAGTGACATGGATCTGAATAGAGATTATTGCCTCGTATAATTACAGAGCACTGAACGTTCTGTTAATGAAAGTGAACTCTGAGTAATTGTTAATGAAGAGATGGAGAGGCCTGTGTATGAACTGTCCTAATAAAAGGAAGCGCCAGCCCAGGTGTCATCGATGAAATACAAATGCGAAGGTGGGGCGTGGAAGTAAAGGATGGACAGGCCCGAGATCCAGAGAACAGACAGGACACAGCAGTGACCGTGCCCGCAGCTTTTCCTCGACTACCATTGAGTAAAGGTCAGCACGGCTTCTTCAGGGAGAACATCTTAACATTGACGCTGGAAGCCTTCAGCTTAGTGAACTATATTTTAGGTGAATTCTATTGTAAATGGCACACGGTTCACATGCTTCAATGGATTTAGTCAAGGCGAGCGTTCATTACTGAAATAAAGGAGTGCGCCATTAGTTTTAATTCTATGGAGAGTCCCTAGCCTGGGAGAACCTCCACTAAGAACTGTGGTCAGTTGTCTGCCACTCAAAACACTTACCAGGGAGCTAGAAGGTCCTCTTTTATTCTTAGCTCAGTAAACTTTAGACTATGGTTTTATATACACTGACCATTGAGTCTTAGATTAAAATGAGTTATGTAAAATAATATATATTTTTTAATGAATGAGGCAATGGTTTCCAAAATTTCCAGTGGCTTTCCCAAGGCCTTTGGCTAATCCCCACTCTGGCCTTGCTTTATAAAGGGGGGCGATGGTTCTGTCTGGAGGACCCTCATCTTAGAGATGCTACGTCTTGGACTTGGGGACTAGAAATGGGCCAAACATACGTTGGAGTTGGAGAAACCTAGATCAGTCCATTCAGTTAAACTTTAGAGGGTAGACATGGGGTGGGGTGGGCAGGGACGATAACAGCAATAGATGGAAACTGACGTAACAGGAGCAGGTCCAAGTGTTCTTGGGCATTTTCTGAGAAAGAACAGAACGGAAACATGAATGACTTGTATTTACAGGCTGTTGTGCCGTGAAGATACAGAGACTACCAGGGAAGGGTGCCATAAAGTTAATAAGTGGCTGAGACAGGACCTCTGCTGGCATATTGGTAAGGCCTTGGGCTGTGATCTGAAGAGTCAGCAGTTCAAAACCACCAGCTGCTCCGTGTGAGGAATGTGGGTCTTTCTACTCGAATTAAAAATGAGTCTTATACCAGAATATCCATCCATATACAGGTGTATATATATATAAATACATCTTATTTCAAGTCTTCTTCAGAATAATTTTCATACTGTAAGGTCAGTATGATTCAGGGTTGATTCGATAGCAGTGAGTTTGGTTTGGGTTTTGGTTTTAGCTAGAATTCAGGTTCTGGCATATTGATGTCACCTCTACTGTTCTTCCCAGGGAGCTCTGGTGGGGTAGTGGTCAGAGGTAGAATGATGAGACTGTTGAATTTCATAGATTTGAAATCTTGGAAGCCCACTGAAGCAGTTCTGTCTTGTCCTATAGGGTTGTTATGAGTTGGAATCAACTCAAAGGCACTGAGTTTGGGTATCCTTCACCATGCACCTCAGGGTCTGTGTTAGCGAAGGGTCTGGGCGTACAGAAGAAAAGCCTGGTTTCTGTAGGTATCCTAGATGATTACACCAAGAAAGTTAGCCTTCAACTGAACTCTTGCTTACTTGTTTCATTTCTACCATAGCTGATTTCAGGTCTATGGTTTTAAAAAAAATTCTCCCCACTTGCAAGTAGGCCAACTTGGGAATTCAAACTCTTAGGCTCTCTAAAGGAAAATCATTTTGAGAAGTGACCCCACTTAGCTCAAGTGTTTGTATGTGTCTAAGAGTTAAATATCTGCAATTGAGGATGAAGAATTGAAATTAAACAATAATTCTCTAGATCAATGGTTCTCCACCTTCCTAATGCCATGACACTTTCATACAGTTTCTCATGTTGTGGTGCCCCCAACCATAAAATTATTTTTGTTGCTGCTTCATAACAGTAATTTTGCAACTGTTATGAATTGAGTGACCCCTGTGAAAGGGTCGTTTGAGCCCAAAGGGGTTGTGACCCATAGGTTGAGAACCGCTGCTCTAGAGACCAACTAAATCAGGTCTTAATAGGATTCTTATTAAAAATGAGTCGTATACCAGAATATCCATCCATATACAGGTGTATTTATAAAAATGAATCTTATTTCAAGCCTTATTCAGAATAATTTTCAGGTTATTCACCCTTGAGATAGAATTATCTCTTCCACACATCTCTTATTTATTATAGGTGAATTATACTAAAATTTAATGGGACTCTGACAAGTTAATACTGTGAAGTGTGCATGTCCGGAGCTCCAGCAATGTTAATTCTTTAGGGACAGTTGACATAGGCCAGCAGCAGTGTCATGGGTCCTGAGGGACAGCAAGCAAAGTCTTGGCAGAAACAATCCAATACTAATCTCACTACACTTTTTGAGTTGTCACTTCTACAAGCCTCACCTTCCCACCCACCCCCCACCCCCGACATGAAAAAAGCTACTGTATGACTTTTGGCTGGTAAGTCACTTTGGAATTCTCCATAAATCCTGTTTCAACAAGTAATAGTTCAGGGAAGGCACAAAGAAGCTTTCATAATTCCATTGATAATATCTCCAAATGCTCATCAAATCAATGGAACATTAGTGCCCTGCTAAGATGAATCCATTCTATGGGATCAATGTCAGGAACCACAGTAAGTACTGCCAGGGAGCATGTCAGCAGTGTGGAGTCCCTTGGGTGTTTTATGGACTGGAAACCACAGAGCCGAACATGGAGTGGGACAGCATGTCCGCTTTCCTACTGCTCTCCGCCAACTCTCAAGCTCAATCAGACTCTTGGAAGCACACGATTACCTTTTAATCTAAGAAAATCCGTCTAAAAAGAATTCTCCAAGATTTAACAATCTTTCACAGACAAGACTTCCAACTAGCTTTCTGACTCATTGTAGGGGAATTCTTCATTTTTTCTCAAGCAAGAACTTAGCTAAAGGAGACATGAGGCAAACACAGGGCTAAGAATAAATGTTTGAAGTGAAATGATAGTCTGATTGTGAGCGACATCAAAAGGTCTCCTGTAGGGGCATTTAACTAAAGAAGGAAATGCTCGTCTGCATGTAAACCTCGTGTTCTTTTTAGCCCCTCTGCACTTACAGCTCAGATGTCTGTTAACAGATAAAAGCTGCCTCCTCTCTGGTGGAACATCCCCAACCACACTTCAGTACCCACAGCCCGAGGAGTCTGCGATCCGCTACCTTTCAGGTGTGTTTATCAGAGCAAGATGACTCTGATTTCATTTTTTTAGTCTGTCCTGTCAATGCTTTCCCGTACACCTCCGGCATTTCATCTAAAACCCGAGTGCGTCCTCGTTTTAAAACAAATCAGGCTCAAGAATGTAAACTACAGACAAATTCTTGTTTTCCTTGAATTCATTCTATGCTCCTATATGGGTTCTTTGTCTCAGTCAATATTTATGGAGTGGCTACTATGCGTTGGGCTGCTAACTCAAGGTCAGTGGTTCAAAACCAACAGCTGCTCTTTAGGAGAAAGATGGAGCTTTCTAATCCCATAAAGCGGTACAGTCTCAGAAACTCATTGGGGCATTTCTACATGTCTTATAGGGTCACTCTGAGTCAACATCGGCCTGATGGCAGTTTAGGTTTTGGTAACCCATGCCAGGCACTGCGGTTGGTGCAAAAGATACAAACATCACCAAGAGAAGGAAATGACCACATATGCACATGCCATTCATATGAAGCAAATACAGTATTCAGTTTTAAAGCATAATATCTTATGTGGACACAAACAAAATAAGGAGTGGTCAGTTCTATGTTAGAGACAGAAAAGGCTCCTCCCAGGGGAAGCATCTAAGTTGACTCTCCCAATGTGAGTCAGTGCTTACCAGCTAGAGCCAGGAAAGTCTCTGCCACCCTTGAAGTAGTACATTTAGAAGACATCCTGAGCCCTGGTGTCTCAATGGCTAAGCACGCCACTGCTAACTGAAAGGTGGGCCGTTCAAATGCAACAGTGACAATGGAAGGGAAAAGATTTGGCAATCTGTTCCATAGAGATAGAAGCTTAGGGAATCCTATAGGGCAGTTCTATCCTGCTACATGGAGTCGCCATGAGTCAGAATAGAATTGATGGCCACACAAAAACATCAGGCACTTTGCATAGATCAGGAAGACGTAGGGATCAAGGAGGAGGTAGGCCGGTTTTATATCATGGAAATCCCAGATGCTGTGTTAAGAAGTATGGATCTTTATTACTTGCAGAAAAATATTTTAGCCAATAAGACAAAATATTTAAACAGACTGACATGTTAGAAGATTGAGGATAACATGTGAAAAATTAAAATGTCGAATAAAATTGGCATAGTATCACTTCTGCAAACCTCTCTGGGAGAGGGAATGGCTGGCAAAGAGCATGGAAGGTGCATGTCATTTGCATGGAAATATGGTAGTTAACTGACTAATGGGTAATTCAAGAGAGAGATGGCAAGAATTCAAATGAAGGGATTTTAGAGGCATCGTAGTGGCATTGTGGGAAAAGTACTAGGTTGCCAACTGTCGGAACCACCCCAACCTACCAGCTGTTCAGCAGGGGAAAGGTGCGCAAATTTGCTTCCTTAAAAATGCAGTCTTGAAAACCCTATGCAGCAGTTAAGCTCTCTCATGTAGGGTTATCATGAGTCAGAATAACTGGAATGAGATTTTGAGGGGAAGAGAGGCTAAATAGGAAAGGATATGGTGAGGACATGGGCTGGACTGAGTCTTGCATTCCGTTCAAGGGAGCTGCGGTCACGTCATTGCGATAAGGTGAAAAGGAGGGGAGCTGAATGTGTGGAGCTGGTTGCGTGGAGCTTAAATGACCTGAGTGACATCCAAGTGGCAGTGCTGTGACAATCTACAATTTCAGAACTCAGGAGAGGCAACTCTAGTACAGACAGCATTTTGGTAGCACCACTAACAGATAGATGGTTGATGGAGAACACGTGTAAGGATACTAAGAGGGCAAGGAGAATACCAATGTTTCAAGTCAGGCAGAGGAAAAGCAATCCGTCACTAAGTCTAAGAAGGAAGAATCAGAGAGGCCAAAGGCTCAATGAATGTTATGATCTCAGAAGAGCAAGAGAAGAAAGTATTAAGGAGAAAGTGACCAACTATATAAAATGTGATCAAGAGACCAAGCGCTACGATGATTTAGCAATAGTGTCTTTGGGAATGTAGGATTTTTGAGACTGCACTTTGCATATGGAATGAGGGTACGAAAAGATGGATCTGGGGCCCTCACTCACTGCCCTCAAGTGGCTGCCAACTCATAACAACCCTACAGGGCAAAGTGGAGCTGCCACTGTGGGTTTCTGAGACTGTCACTCTTTACAGGACAGAACGCCCCCTCTTTCTCCTGAGGATCAGCTGGTGGGTTTGAACTCTGGCCTTTGTGTTAGCAGTCCAAATAACTTCGACACCGCTAATCTTAGGCTATCTATCTGAGAGACTTTAGTAAGATAGCTACTTAGCATAGCTTTTCTAGCAACCAATTTAAGGTCGAAAGTCATTCCTAGGAAAAAGAAGTTGGTGTTATTTAAATTTCTGTGTGTGTTGGTTTTCCATTTGGCTGCTTTTTTATTTCCCAGTCTTCCAGCCTTTCCTGTCAATGACTGCCTCCTCTTTGTTTTGTTCCTCCATGACAGTACCAGACCCCAAGCCCTTCCCAAACTGTCACTCTACTACCCTTGGTCCTAATGTCTAGTTCCCTCTTATTACAACTATTTATCACCTGCCGAAAAATCATGCCCGACTAAGGCGCACTGCCGTGTTCCAGCTACATCAGACATGATGTTTACGAAAGTCATAAAACCCCTTCGTGCTGACAGAGCTCAGCGAGAGAACAGAGCCCAGATAAGAAGCCCTGGGACATGAGTGGGAGCACGCAGGGAGGCTCCATCTGCAGGCTCAGCCAGAGGAAGTGGGGACGTCCCAGGACGGGCTATTCTTCAGCATGGCACTGGGCCCTAACCTGGCGGCCAGCGCTTCCCGGTGTCGTTGCTCCTCTGGCATACAACTAGGCTGGGCCATCAGCTGATCATTCCATTGCTTCGTATAGGAAATAAATAAATATTGTGAAGGTTTGTGATATTCAGAAGATCTTGGTATTTTAAGTGAATTCCAGGTGGCTCAGTCATGGGTTGTTGTTGTTTTTTTAGGAGGGGGCAGAGTATGCTGAACTTTCAAAATATCTTGGTGAGCTTATAGCAATTTGGTTCTGAAATTAGGGGCAGAATATAAGGCACAAGCATCTCAAGTGGATAATTACTTCCGGTAAATTGAGGTTCTCATTCTAGAGAACTCAGTAACCAAAGTCCTGGTTGTTTGCATTTTCGCTAATTGGAGAATTTAGGGATCTGGCAGTTCTGATGGGCTAGTACATAAACAGTTAAACACACACACACCACGATGTGCTTTATAAACTTATGCTGAAAAAAGTGAAACTAGATTAGACATAAATGAGGATTGATTATTTATTCAAGGCTTGTGCCTAAAATCTGCATAAAATACGGTAACATAGTTTTTCACTGTAAACCAGCAGTTCTCAACCTGTGGGGCGTGACCTCTTTGGGGGTGGAATGACCCTTTCATAGTGGTCACCTGATTCATAACAGGAACAAAATGACAGTTATGAAATAGCACAAAAATCACTTTATAGATGGGGGTCCCCACTACATGAGGAACTGTGTGCAAAGGTCACGGCGTGAGGAAGGTGGAGGACCGCTGCTCTAACAGTCTGTGGCAGCTCATGCATCTTCAGGGGCAAGCAGAAAAGGAGCTGCGCTGCTCTCCCAGTGTTAAGTCCTTAGGAACTCCTCATCCCAATGATGGCAGAACAGGCCTCTGTAATATACCAACTGGTGATCCTGTCAAACTGGAACTTCTGATTCAATAGAGCTGAGCTGAGCTGAGCTGAGCATTGAGATTCTGCATTTTTCCCTCCCAGGTAATGTCCAAGCTGCTGGTCCATGACCCACACTTAGAGTCATAGGTTTTAAAGAACAGCCGTTAGTCACCTCACAGTCACGCCAGTAAAGTGTGAAATCCAATGTCAGAAATGCCAGTGCAGAAAAGCTGGACCGAGTACTTCAGTGTAAATCACTCTTCTCTGCCAGCATCTTGCGGTTCAGAAATTAGATTAGACTTCATAATGAAAATCTAACTTGACATTTCGTTATAAGTCATAATAATCCCTTTTTATGATGAAATGAAATTTTGCAGCACGCTATCATTCACTACCAGATTCAATAACTTGTAGTTGGAAATCCCGCAGTTCCCTATAACTGTCGAGACTCATGTATTGTTCATGGGAAATTTTCCAATGTAGTTTCAGATGCCTTACTCAAATTAAGGACATCTTGATGCCATCACACTGAACTATGTGTAAATAAAAATGTCGATCTGCTGGCCCTTACTTTCTCCTCCTTCCTAGTTCCCCTTGCTCCCATCCTGCTCTCCCTTTCCCCCTCTCTGCCTTCTTCTCTCTCACTTGCTGCATCTCCATTTATTTTTGTATTGGGAAGGACGATAAGAGATTTCATAATAACTCAAGTTCATAGTGGGTCTAATTTATGACAAAGTAAAAAAAATCCAGGAGTAGATTTTCTAGCGATGTACTTACTGAAACTCTCATGTGACTGATTTCCTCATTCTTGAGAACCCCTGGGTGATGCCAATGACTGTGTGCCCAGGTGCTAAGGCAAAGGGTGGCACTGGCAGCGGAGGTCCCACCAGACATGCCGAGAGAGGGAGGCCTTGCAGCCATATGGAGCACCGTTCTACCCTGATGCCCAGGAGGCTGAGTGGATGATCATGGGCTTACTGGCTTCTCACTACTGAGAGGGACTAAGACTTCTGAGAATCCAATCTTAGTATCAAAATGTACTTTGGTAGATTCTCCCAAGTAGTTGACCTAGTTTTGTCTCAGAAAAAATGTTAACACTTAAATCTCGAACTGTTGGCAACCTGCTGTGGGCTTTCTGAGAACATCGCTGATGTCCCCCAGTGTTTGAAGATGATTTATCCTCTCTCACCTGATCCTCACCCTCAGTTTGCAATACTGTGTTTCAGATAACACTAGGGTTAGCCACAGTGGACAGATTTCAATGGAACTTTCAGATTAAGGCAGGATAGAGAGAGAGAGAAAAGAGGAACCCCTCTTCTGAAATATCGGACCCTGAAAACATTGTGAATTGAACAAAGTAAATGGAATAGACTGGGGTTTTAAAGACTTGTATTCAAATAAGCAGCCATCTAAGCGGAGTCAACTTAAGTCTACATGGAAGAAGCACACCAGTTTATGGGCTCTAAAGATGATAATTATAAAATTCAAATATGGCTATGGGAAAAGTATCAGAGCTAAAGTTATGAACACCCAATTCGTAGAAGGCGACAGAGGACAGTGGGAACCCCAAAACCATCTACAGAGTGTCTAGTCGGTCTGAGCCACTGGCAGATCCACTCGATCCACAGGCAAGTGTCTCGAATAGCCTTACCATCTGGCAGAGACCATTGTAGTCTTGAATGTGCTGAACTCAACTCTGTACTTGGCCAGTTGACCTTCCTATAGACCTGACCTGAATTGGTTCTGGTGCAAGTATCACTTACTTGTTCCATGACTGAAATTTCTTCCCTGGCTTTTGGAATGTTGATGGGGGTCTTTTCTGTCTTATTCATTATTTGTATGTTGGTCTTTATATTGTTAGTATTTTAATACTACCATCTTATTTCTATTTTGTTACTTATTGTTTATGTTGGGTTTCCCCGTTTGTGATGCTCAGGAGTGGATGCATAGAGATAATAACTGATACAAGGGTTGACAGGGGATACAGGGTGGGGAGTGGGTAATAGGGAGGGAAAGGGGATTTTAGGAATAAAAAACGAAGGGGGGAGGCAGCATTAGAACTGGCTGCGATTGCACAACTCACCTTAAAGGTGATTTAACCATGGGGTGGCAGGGGCAGGGTGGGGGGATGGGAGTGTTCTAAAATTGATATGGCCTTGATTACCTAAAATTCACCTTGATATGATTAAACGACTGAACTATTGAATTGTATGATATGTAAATTATGTGCCAATAAAACTGTTATTAAAAAAAATAAAGAACGAAAGCAAAGTAGCCCAGACTTTCTATGGACCAAAGATGGAGAAGATTTGGGGTTAAAAAAAAACACTTGTGAATGGCAGCTGACTATTGCCTAATATAACAGCAAAACATTACCCTCTTTGATCAGAAAGCACTCAAAATATGACTAGGCACGAGCTACCACTCAAAGTAGAGTTGACTAGAAGGTAAACTTTGGGGCTCTTCATTTGCTGAGAGTATGTAACTCAAACTGAGAAGAAGTAAATGTGAACCTCACAGTGTAGACTGTGACTGCTGAGGCTTTCTGCTTCTGTAAAGTTTCACAGCCTCAGAAACCCACAGAGACAGTTCTATTCTGACCTAGAAAGTTTACTGTAGGGTAAGTACACATGAATCTAGGAAAATTGGAAACTGTAAAAAATCAAATCGATTGCTTTCCTAGGTGTTAGTGAGCTGAAATAGACTGCTATTAGTCATTTTGAATTAGACAATCATATGGTTTACTATGCTAGTTATGACATGTTCTGGAAGAAGGGCTTCAAGTATCAAAAGGAATGTTTTTAAGATAATCTAGAGGCAAAACGCTGTCTGGAATAGGAATATTAGAAAGAAAACCAGTTAAGATGACTATTTTTCAGATTGATGCACAAACCATTAAACTCAATGAAACTCAACCTCTTCCGTCTGAAATTGACAGACATGTTGCCAAGGTGAACTGACACTTACTAGAGACTGGGATGCAAAAGCTGGAAACCCAGAGGAAAGCTCAGTAGTTGGAAAATAGGCCTTGTTGGTAGAAACAATGATCTGTGGAAAACATGATGGAGAAGCTCAATGTTATCGGCCAAAGCAAGGCCAAGAACAACTGTGAAACAGACCAGCTATTGCTAGGATGAAAGTTCAGGTTGAAGTTGAAGAATGTTCAATCTAGAAGCAGTTATTTGACCCGAGCAAAAGAACATTGAATAGTTTAAAATTTTAAAAAGTGTGTATGTCCGGGCTGTGTCATATCACCATCCTATAAGGAGCTCCAGTGGCATAGTGAGTTAGTAGTTGGGCTGCTAACCACTGAGTCGGCGGTTCAAACTCACCGGCTGTTCTATAGGAGAAGCAGGGGGCACAACCTCAGAAACCCACAGAGACAGTTCTATTCTGTCCTACAAAGATGAGTATAGGGTCACTATGGCTTGGGATTGATTTTATGGCAGTTGAGTTAACTGAGTTTATCCAGGTAATGTACTGAGCAAATAACCTGAGGAAGTCAGTATCAGCATTGGAAGAAGGCTGGCCGTGTCCTTCCGTGCCTTGGTGTTTAGAGATGGCACTTGGTCACAGATGTCACCATTATGGTCGGCTGGGGAAGACTTCTTCTGGGGATATGATTGTTTCCCAAATATGAGTTTTATGCTCAAATAAGTTTGCTTATACCATGGATTCCTTTTGGAGATACATAAGATATGCTAATGTTTAAACATTTCTAAAAGTAAACCTGTTGTATTTGTTTGCATAGCTCTTCTAGGGTTTTTCCCCTGACACAGAGCACACTTTGTGAAATATTTTCATTTTCTCCTTTTGTTCTTCATAACTATCCATTTTCTTTATAAGGAGCCTGGCACAGGCTGATTTTCACATTATCAGTAAGAATAAGTGGAGTACGCTGTGGCTGTAAAGATTACAGCCTAGATTTCTATGGAAAAACGCAACTCTGGGGCAATGCCGTGCTGAAATTGACTCAGCACCTAACTGCTTCAGAACTGTGAGGGACAATAAACAAATTGACATCTAACAAAGAGGGATTACCACGGTGTAATGGGAGTCACCATGATTCTTCCCTTGGGACTCTCGAACAACCAAACTCACGGTCCAAATGTCTATTCTGACTCACGGCGATCCTACAGAACAGAGTAGAACTGCCTCTGTGGGTTTCCAAGATAGAAACTTTTTACAGAATAGAAAGTCTCACCTTTTTCCCCCACGAAATTTTCTGAATCTGTCAGAAAGAAAGAAAATTGGGAATGGTTTCTGAGAAGGGTACTAATGGTGTCTTTAGGGCTCTTCAGGGGAAAAGGCTTACAATCACCTTCAATTTCATATAGGTATCTCATTTATGTAAAACGTGCCTTGATTTTTTACATGTGCTTTGATTCTTGTTCCCTTCATATCAATTCTCCATACAATTGCCAGGATGGTGATATTAAGACATCTTTCAGACCACCCTAGGTTCTACACTGCTCCAAGTCTTCCAGTAGCTTTCCATTTATTTTATTTAGCATAAACTATAACCTGTAGGTGATGGTTAAAGGGGTCTGTGAATATTTGCAATGTCATCGTCTACAATACCTATGTTATTCAGTTCATTCAGCCTTGGCCTGTGCTGTTCCTACAAAATGTTTGGCCATTATTATTGCTATTTTAATCGTGTACTCTTGGCATCTATTGTCCTCTGCCCAGCTGTTTCTTTCTCTGGATTTTCACACGAGTTTCTCCCTTATTCCCAGCCGCATATTTCTGCTCTTTGGGGAAAATGTCTCTAGCCAGGTTCTCTAAAATGCCCGGCTTATTTTTCTTCTGTACGTATTCGAGTATGATTTATGCTGTTGTTGCTAGATGCCATAAAATCTGTCCAGAACAAATGACACGTGGCTGGGTGCTGCGCCATCCTTGCCTCTGGGTGAGTTTGCACTCATTGGAGCAGCCAATGTGTGAACCCTTGGCGAGAACCTTCCTCTTGTTTTGCTTTCTATGTTACCATGCTTATTTATTTATCTTTTTCCTGCCTTCCTTAGAACAGAATCACATGAATTGATCTCGGTCATCTCTCTATGCTCAACACTTAGAACTCAGTCTCCATGTGCTAGACTGGTGAAAAGAATGAAGGAGATCTATCATTTAAAACAGAAAATTCGATCCCCAGTTAAAAGAGAAGTTGCTGGCTGTTTACAAAGAAATTACAGAGTAGAAATCATTTGGAAACCTTCATAATGAAAAGTCTGAATCTTGGAGACCTTGTTGACATCTCTAATTTCATTAAAATCCAGGGATGAAGCTGGAGTCATTGGATGCTAGCAAAGCTGCAAAATGCATTTGTGAAGCTTGATTTTGTGTTCCTAGATATTCGTGTCCATGATGATCCCTCTGAGCCCTCTGCTAGGACGCTGTCACATGAGAAGTTGGAAGTAGCATCAGGGACACCTGCCCAGACTAGTAACTTAGTCACGAGAGAGAGTTTTAGAGTGTTACAGATAGAAGTGGGTTCACACTCTGAGGTAGACAGCATCTAAGGTATCTTCTAATTTTCCTACTTTGAATTCCAGCTTTCCACTTAACCCAAACCAATCTTTTTGCTAAAGTACATTATTCTTTAAAGGAGCCTTCCCTAGAAAACATCATTTGAGACATTTGGAATTAACTTTAAATTATCTGTCAATGTAGCGCATAATTTTGTCTGGGATGTATATTAATATTCATGTAATGAACCAAATTAATTTTTTATACACACTAGAACATTTAAGGAACACAGATGATATTGTTTGATCTTAATAATTAGCCTTACTTCTGTTCAAACTAATATTTTACAGCTTAATGCTTGTCTAGTAAACTTATTTTTTACATTAAATTCAAGAAGCAAGATTCATGTTAGAAGTTAGACGGAAATCTGGAACTGATTAAAGACACTCACTTTTGACTTACGGCTTTCATCTGAGAAGTTTCATATTAGCATGTAAAGCATCCCAGTCTAATAGAAAAATTGGATTAAAATTAGTAGGAGAGATTATTTTTCAAAAGGCTTTGTGGTCACATCACCAAACGGATGATAAATTTCCACGGATAATTTGTATCATTAGAGTGCTTTATACATAGTCAATGTATCCTGAAGACATCACAGTCCCCTTTGGACAGACAGTACATACAAGCATCTTCTAGGATTAGGGGCTAAGAGGTAGCTGTGGCAGGGCCTGCTGGCCATTTATCAGAGGCCATTTTCCTCTGTTCCCTACTATCATTTAGGTGGAAGTTTGCCCACCAACTGAGAACAGCATTTCCTCCCCTAGTCCTTACAACTGAACTTGGCTGTGTGACTTCCTTCTCACTAGGGGGAAAGAAATGACCGTGGTGTGTGACTCTTCCAATCCTGGCCTTAAAAACAGGGGGGTCTTTAAAACATTGCTCTTTCTCTTTCCCCACAATGGGAACAATTTCGATGTAAAGAAACTAGTTAGAGGAAGGTGGCACCCCGGATGATAGTGGAAAAAATGAAAGAAGCCTGACTTCCTTAGTGACTGCGTGGAACTGCGCAGCCAGCCTCCTTGGTCTGGATTTATATGTGAAGAAGAAATAAAAGCAGTTTTTAAGGTTCTTATGTTATTGAGACTCACTGTAACTACAGTACAGCAGTTTTGTCTTTTGTGCTAAAGAATGCAGGCATTAAAGTGACCTTTGGTGCCCCCTCCCGATGCCCACCCCCCAACCCCTTTCAAGTTCTGCTCTGTCTTCTTGGCACCTCTTCATGTACTAGATCTCTCCCAGCTCTGGCTAAGTGTGAGCGCTCTCTGTTCTGGACTCTTTGCTTCATGCTTTCGGCTTGTTTGATTTCTGGGGTTTTTTTATATTTATTTTTAGTTATCTGGAATAGTCAAAGGACTCTGATAAACTCAGCCAAATATGTTTGTAGTTCCTGGACCACTGATTCTCCTAGAGATATTTATTTTCCCTGAGGGCTTTGACTGAAGCTCAATGAATGACTTTTCTTGGCAGAGGTTCAGGCTTGCGGAGATCCCAGGAAGTTTCAGAGTCTGCCCAATTGTATTATATTAGAATTTCCCTTGCGTTACAAAAAGGAAGAATATTTTTTCCTGTCAGATTCTCGGGTTATAGCAGATCTTAGTGTCCCCTTCCAAGAAGGAAGGAGAAAACTGGGAGGCTTAGCTCTTCGTCTTTTTTTAAGTCATTTTATTGGGGGTTCTTACGGCTTTTATAACATTCCATACATCAATTGTATGAAGCATATTTGTACATATGTTGCCATCATCATTTCCAAAATATGTTCTACTTGAGCCCTTGGTATAAGCTCCTCTCTTTTTCCCTCTCCCTTCCCCACTCTCCCACTCACGTGAATCCTTCATCAATTATATATTGTTATTATTATTTTCATATCTTACACTGTCAATTGTCTCCCTTCACCTACGTTTCTGTTATTTGTTCCCTTCTTGGAGGGGGATATATATACAATCATGTGATGGGTTTCCCCTTTCTCTCCCTTCACCCTCCCAACCATACCCCTACCCTCATGATATCGATTATCCTGATACTGTTCCTGAGGGGGTTATCTGTCCTGGATTCCATGTGTTGAGAGCTCTTTTATTTACCAATGTGTGTTCTCTGGTCTAACCAGATTTATAATGTAGAACTGGGTCATGGTAGTGGAGGGGAGGAGGTATTCAGGAACTAGAGGAATGATGTGTGCTATATTACATCTTGGTTGAATTATCCCTTTATAACCTTTATGTGGTGGTGGGGGGCGGTATTCAATTGTCTACAGATGGGCTTTTTTTGTTGTGGTTGTTATTTCATCACATGACAGATGGGCTTTGGGTCTCCATTCCAACCACCCACGTTCACATCAATATACTTGTTTATTTTGGAGCTTTAGATACCTGATACCGAATCCTGTCAATACCTCATGATCACACAGGCTGGTGTGTTTCTTCCATGTGGGCTTATTTGCTTCCAGCTAGATGCCTGATTGTTTGGCTTTAAGCCTTTAAGACTCCATATGCTCTGTCTTTTGACAGCTAGGCACCACCCACTCTCTTCACCACATTTGCTTATGCACCCATCTTGTCTTCAGCGACTGTGTTGGGAAGGTGAGTGTCAAAGAGTGTCAAGTTATCAGAACAAAATATTCATGTGTTAAGGGGGGTCTTGAGTAGAGGTCCAAAGTCTGCCTTTCTTAATACTTAGCATATAGATATATGTACATTGACCTCAATACCTTTCATTAGAAATTCATATATTTACATATATACATGCCTACACTATACCTCTGTAAATAGATTTTGCCTCCTATTTATTTCCTCTGCTTTCTTTCACCTTCCTCCTATCCCACTATCATGCTCACCCCTCATTCAGCTCTCAGTATTTCTTGGAGACATTGCTCTTGATGAAACCTCAACTGGCATTATACACCCTTCCCACCATCAATTTTAGATCTCTTGTTGTTCCCTTATCCCCAAGTTTGTTGGCTCCCCACTCCTACTCCCCACCTCCTCCTCTCCCATGTTGCCCCCATAACCACCGGTCCCATTGTTTCCTCCTCCGGATTGTTTGTCCTGCCTATCATATAAAGATAGTCATAGGGTGAAAGAAAAGGAAAAACAAAATAAAACACAATAAAACAAGCAAACAAAACCCAAACGGAACAAGAAAACAAAAACCAATAGCTAGTTGCAAGTCTGTCTGCTGACCCTTATGTATATTTTCCGATCAAGTGTGATGAGGTGCCAAGCCCTGTCTCCCTAGTGAGAAGTCTATTTTCAGGATTCCTTGAGGACTTAGTTACTTTGCTTCCCTTGCTGTCCAATGGCACTCCCTTCACCTTTCACCCTGCTGTGCATGGAGCAGACCTGGCACACTTTCTACACAATGTCTCCAGTGCTGTCCCCTGCAGTGCAGTGAGTCAGTGAGGGGATGTCATGTCTCCTGGTGGGGCCAGCCCTACGTGCTTCTCTAGGCACTGGCTGCTCTGAGCAGGGGATGTTGTCCCTGGGGCTTGGTGGGCCATGATGAGGTCCTCTCTCTCTCTCTCCCTCCCTCCCTTTTAGTTCATTCCTATTTGGTCTGGACAGACCCACCTCTCTCCCTTTATTGCCTTCTTCTGAGGAGGGGTCAACATGGCTCGGCCTTGGGCCTAGCCCAATCCTCTCTGTGGGTTCCTCCTCCATGCTGGTGTATTGCCCTCAAGGCTTGGTGCTCTGGAATGGGGTTTGGTCCCTCTCTCCCTTTCCTGCAGAGATATCAAGAATATACTGCCCCGGGTGTATTTGTGCCCCGTTCCCCATTCCCCTCGCTTTCTTCTCATTTTTCCCCTTTTCTTACTCCCCCTTGTCTTTTTCCCTCCTTTTTAGGTGGCTGCCATAAGCATCCCTGAGTTGGGTCAACCTTTGCCAAAGTGCCTAGACCTCGACCAGGGATTTATGCATTCAATAGCTTATCCTCTATGCCCATTGTACTTTTTGAGCTTACCTCAGTGGAGTCCTGATGTACTTGTCCTTTTGTACTTGGCTAACTTTCCTCCAACTATTCCCACGAGGCGATGTGCTTCATGCCTTCTTTGCTGCTTTTTAGGGCTGCATAGTACTCCATTGTATGCATACATAAGAGGTTTTTTTTTAATGAATTCATCGGTTGATGGAATTTTAGAGTGCTTCCAGGTCTTTGCAATTGTGAACTGCACTGAAATGAACGTTGGAGCGCAGATGTCTGGTCTTGATCTGCTTCTTACTTCTTATATGCCCAGTAGGAGGATTGCTGGATCATACGGTGGCATGATTTCCATTTGTTTTAGGTATTGCCAGATCAATTTCCATAGTGGCTGAAGGTATCTACATGACCACCAGCAGTGGATGAGAGTTCCTATCTCACCACGCCCCTCCAGCACTTGTTGCTTTCTGGTTTTTTGAATTGGGTTATCTTTGAGGGTGTTAGGCGGTATCTCATGGTTGTTTTAATTTGCATTTCCCCTATGACTAATGATCAGGAACATTTTCTCATGTGTATTAGCCATTTGGATTTCCTCCCTTGAGAAACTTCTTTTCAGGTCTTTTGCCCACTTCCTTGGTGGGCTTTTTTTTTTCTTGTTGTGGGCTAGCAGAGTATTGTATATTTTAATAATAAGTCCTTTGTCTGATGTGTCATTGCTAAAGAGGTTTTCCCACTCTGTGGGATCTCTTATTACTCTCTTGGTGAAGTCTTTCAGTGTGCACAGGTGTGTTACCTTCAGTATATACAACTTGTCAAATTGTACCCCCTCTGTTTGTGTCCTTCCCTATTTCTGATAGCCTGTGTAATCCCTGCATCAGTGACCCTAATGGTTTAGTGGTTTACTTTGAGGTCTGTGATCCCCCTTGACTTAATTCTTGTGCATGGAGTAAGGTGAGGATCTTGCTTCATTTTACTGAAGGTAGATATACATTTTTTTCTAGCACCATTTGTTAAAGAGGGCATCTGATTCCCATTTGATATTTTTTGGGCCCTTATTGAAGATCAGTTATCTGTATAGAGAAGTTTTTATTTCTGGATTTTCTGTTATTTTGCATTGGTCTGAGTATCTGTTATTATACCAATACCATGCTGTTTTGACCACTGTGCTGTATAGTAAGTGTTAAAGTCAGGTAAAGCAAGCCCTCATACTTTGTCCTTCTTCTTGAGGAATTCTCTCCTAATTCTGGGCTTCTTCCTTCTCCATGTGAAGTTGGTACTCAGGTTTTCCAATTCCTTGGGAAAATATGTTGGTTATTTGTATTGGGAGAAAATTAAATTTATATAGTGCCTGGGATAGGATTGACATCTGTACTATATTGAGTCTTCAGATTCATGAGCATGGGGTAGTCTTCCATTTGTGGAGGTCACTCTTGGTTTCTCGTAATACTGTTCTGTAGTTCTCCTAGTACAAATCTTGTGTTTTGGGTTAGGTATACCCCTACATATTTCAATTTGTGCTTAGCTATTATGATAGGTACAATCTTTTTTATCTCCTCTTCTGTTATCTTGTCTGGCATTTATATAAACACTTCATCTTTATCTTATTTACTTTCCACTCTTTTTCCAGGTCACTAAGGAGCTCTGGTAGCTTAGCGGGTTACTTGTTGGAGCTAACCACAAGGTTAGAAGTTCAAGCACACTAACTTACCCACCTGAGAAAGAAGAAAATTAAAACAAATTCATGAGAGCCAAAATATAGCCTTAACTATATCTCACCTGAATTTGGAGAACATCTCAATCATAGAATTGATGCATTGAACACTAATGACAGAAGAGTTGATGTGGTATGGGATGACATCAAGAACATCATACCTGAAGAAAGCAAAAGATCACTAAAAAGGCAGGAAAGAAAGAAAAGACCAAAGTGGATGTCAGAAGGGACTTTGAAATTTGCTCTTGATAACAGAGTAGCTAAACACATGGAGGAAAGGAGGAAATGATGAAGTAAAAGAACTGAAGAGAAAAATTTGAAGGGAAGCTTGAAAAGACAAAGTAAAGAATTATAATGCATCGTACAAAGTTACAGAGTTAGAAAACCAAAAATACAGAACATACGCAGTGTATCTCAAGCTGAAAGAACTGAAGAGAAATTGAAGCCCCGAGTTGCAGTATTGAAAAGAATGGACAATGTCCCACGACAAAGAACACACTCACTTCCATCGAGTCAGTGCTGACACATAGCAACCCTGTAGGACAAGGTAGAACTGCCCTTGGACGTTTCTAAGAAAGAAAGATCCATCTCTCTCCCCCAGGCATCAAAAGGAGAGGGAAACAAAACAAACAAACAAACAGAATATGGAAGGAATACAAAGATTTGACTCAAGAGTTTCAAGAGGCACCATATGATGAAGAAATCATGGCACTGAGGGAAGAAATCCAAGCTGTATGAAGCCATTAGCTTAAAACACAGTAGCAGCAATTGACAGACACCAACCGAAATGTCTCAACACAGGGATAAAACGCCCAGCGCACAGACTCCCCTATGCCAAGAACTGTGGAAGACAGTGACCTGACCAACGAGCTGGAAGAGATTCATCTATTTACCCATTCCCACAGGAGAGTGACCCATCAGAATGCAAAAACTATTGGATGATTTCATTAATATCACAGGCAAGGAAAATCTTGCTGAAGATCATTCAACGATGGGGCAGCAGTAGATGCATTGGAGCTGCCGGAAATTCACAGCAGATCCAGAAGAGGTTACGGAACAAGGGATATCATTTCTTATGTCAAATGGATCTTGGTTCAAAACAAAAAACGCCAGAAAGATGTTTACTTGGGGATTTTTATTAATCATTTTATTGGGGGCTCGTACAACTCAGCACAATCCATACATCCATCCATTGTGTCAAGCACATTTGTACATTTGTTGCCATCATCATTCATAAAATATTTGCTTTCTATTTGAGCCCTTGGTAGCAGCTCCTCAGTTTCCCCCTCCCTCCCCCTTGCTCCCTCCCTCAAGAACCCTTGATAATTTAAAAATTATTATTACTTTGTCATATCTTACAATGTCTGATGTCTCCCTGCACCCACTTTTCTGTTGTCCACCCCCCAGGGAGGAGGTTATATGTAGATCCTTGTAATCTACCCCACCCTCCTGCTATCACCATTTTCAGCACTGTTCCTGAAGGGATCATCTGTCCTGGATTCCCTATGTTTCCAGTTCCTATATGTACCAGTCCACATCCTCTGGCGTAGCCTTATTTGTAAGGTAGAATTGGGATAATGATATTTGGGGGGTGGGGAGCAGAGGAAGCATTTAGGAACTAGAGGAAAGTTGTATGCTTCATCGTTGCTACACTGCACTCTGACAGACTCATCTCCTCCCTGATACCCTTCTGTAAGGGGATGTCCAGTTACCTGCAGATGGGTCCAGGGTCTCCATTCTACCCTCCCCCTTATTCACAATGTTATTATTTTTTTGTTCTTTGAAGCCTGATACCTGATCTCTTCGTCACCTCATGATCACAGAGGCTGGTGTGATTCTTCCCTGTGGGCTTTATTGCTTCTGAGCTAGATGGTTGCTTGTTTACGTTCAAGTCTTTAAGACCCTAGATGATCTCTCTTGATACCCAGGCTCCATCAGCTTTCTTCTCTACATTTGCTTATGCGCCCACTTTGTCTTCAGCAATCGTGTCGGGAAGGTCAGCATCATGGAATGCCAGTTTAATAGAACTAAGTATTCTTGCATTGAGGGAGTACATGAGTGGAGACCCAATGCCCATCTGCTACCTTAATAATAAACCTATAAATATATGCACATAGATCTATTTCCCCATCCTCATATATAAATATATTTACATATTTACATGCCTTTATTTAGACCTCTATAAATGCCCTTTGCCTCCTAGTTCTTTCCTCTGCTTCCTTTTATTTTGTTCTTGTCCCACTATCATGATCAGCCTTCATTTGGGTTTCAGTAATTCCTCTCGGTTACATTACCCTTGATCATACCTGACTAGGCCTTCTACACCCGCCTCACCACTGATTTGGATCACTTGTTGTTCCCTTGTCCCTGGGTTTGTTAACACCACTTCCTTTCCCCCACTGCCCCCTCTCCCTTAGAACTGTCAGTCCCATTGTTTTCTCCTCCAGATCGTTTATCCTGACTATCTTATCTAGATAGAACTGCAGAAATAATAACATGCACAAAAACAAGACAGAGCAAAACCAAGTAAGAAAATAAAACATAACAACAAAAAACCCAATGACCAAAACAAAACAAAGCCTGTAGACAGTTCAAGGGCTGTTTGTTGGCCTTTAGGAGTGTTTTCTGGTTGAGTCTGATGGGGTGCCACGCCCTGGTCCCAAAGTCTATTTTTGGTACTCCTTCGGGACTTTCCTGCTCTGCTTCCCATGCTGTTCCGTTGCACACCCTTAGTGTTTTGCCTTGGTGTGCTCAGAGCAGGCACAATTCCCACACTGTCTCCAGTGTTGTCTCCTGTAGGGCTATTGGTCATTGATGAATGTCATGTCTTATAGTGGGGCCAGTCATATGGTCTTCTCTGTGGATTGGGTGTTCAGAGTGGGAATATCATCCTCAAAGCTTGGTGGGTCAGGACGTACTCCACTCTCTCTTCCTCCCCTTCCTTTGATCCTGTGTGCTATGATCTGACTTGTCCCCCTCCCTGAGCTGCAGTTTCAGTGATGTCCTCTGAAATAAATTCTTCTGTGGGGAGGGGAAACTCTCCAATGTGTGTTTTATAGACTATACAAAGGCCCTAGACTTTCTGACTCACAAAAAACTATGGTTATCACTGAGAACAATGGGAATTGCAGAACATTTCATTAAGCTCATCTGGAGCCTATACATGAATCAAGAGTCAATGGTTCTAACAGAAAAAGGGACTACTGCATGGCTTACAGTCAGGAAAGGGGTGTGTCAGGGTTGTGTCCTCTCACCATACTTACTCAAATTGTCTGCTGATCAAATATCCCAAGAAAACTAGGATTTATGAAGAAGAAAATGATGTTTGATGTTGGAAAAATGCTTATTAACACCCTTCAATATGCTTACAGAAAGTGAGGAGGACTTGAAGCACTTGCTGATGAAGATTGAGGATTGTAGCTTTCCATAGGGATTACAACTCAATGTAAAGAAAATACAAATTCTCATGAGGTATAGTCAATATGGTCCATCTTGCCATAATTCCTTCTGTTACATATTATCATTCTGGACTCCATGGCTGTGGATTTAAGCCCATTTGGAGGTAGTGAAATACTATACTAATGAAAAGGATGAAGGAATAAGTCCTGACCTTAGTAGAGGGTATGAATGATGCCACACTCTTTGTTTCTCTGGAGGTGTGGTCTGATAAAAGTCAAAAGCCACACTTCCTCAAAGCCATCCTTTGTGCTTCAGAGCCTACTCAGGCAAAGAGAGAAATACCAGGACTATGGGAAGAAGAGCATGTTCAAAATCCCTGTCTGAAGTGACAGAAGCTGAGACCAGAGGCACCAGAGACTGTGGCATGGAGCGCATCAGACTGAGAAAAGGAATCCATGAGACAGAACAAAGGAACAGTGCCGAGATTATAGGACTATGGTACTATGAGATAGAGCACCAGGCAGGCTTTATATTGCTTGGAAGCAGAGGCTGAGCGATCCCATAGTTGAGAGACTCAGGACCAGTGAGGTTTGGCTGCTGGCTGAGAAGTACTGCTGTAGACCAGTGACTATATCCTTACACTTTACTGATCCTGACTTGTGGTAACCTATTAACTTTCCTAACAAAGTTCCAGAATTGTGAGTGTTACCTGTGAGTTCTTTGTGGCCATTATGACAAATTACGGAGCCCAGCGTAGAGGTCAAGTCCCATGTGAGGAACGGTTAGTGTCAGATGCTTGAAGAAGGATGTAGCATGGGGGCCTGTCAGAGCCTGCCTCGTGGCAATAGGCACACCATAGAAGGTCAGTTATGGACTGCCTTTACACCAGTTTCACACCTCACAACTGTTCTAATAGATAACATTGTGATAAACAGAACAAAGATTAAAATTGTAGAGATTTCAAGTTCTTAGATCCACAATCAATGTTCATGGAAGGATCAGTCAAGAAATCAAAGCACGGACTTCAGGGAAGATGGCGATGGAGTAACATACCAGAGGGACTCTGCGGAAATCAGCCCAGGAGAGTTAGAGGGAAATTCAGCACTGCTGGATCGCAGGAGGAGCATCATAAAGAGAAGTAGGCACAGATCCACAAGGTTTTGAGGGGCTAGGGCTTTTGACTTACCACAGTGGAGGCTGACTAGGGTTTGACCTTAGCCACACCACTATCTTGGCTGGAGCCGGCACCATTTGGAGCTGGTGCAGGGGCTTTATCTCAACTCAGCCACAGTTTGCCTCTGCCTCAGGGCAGGGATTAAATCCTTGTAGCCCCAGAGGCAGGGATCAGGACTCAGCTACATTGTTACCTTTGTTTCCCTCTCTTCTCTCTGTCCCCCCACAGACTCAGCAGTCTTACATTTTATTTTTTTCCTCTTCCTTGTCTCTTCCCTGTTCTCTCACACTCCACTGCTGACCTCCAGAACACTCTCCTTGGCATTTATGCCTGCCCACCACCCAGTTAGGTGAGCTTCACGCTGTGCAGTGGAGCCCGAGGCTCTGGAAAGCACATCTGATCTCCACCAGGGGATACTCAGCCCAACTTCTTACCGGGAAATTCCTGCCAGTGTGGCTGGGGAAGCTCCTATTTTTCCTCTGTTGTCTCACGTGACTGAGGGAACTCCCTCCCACCTACCTTAGTGCCTCACATGGTGTAAGGCAGCTCCGCTAACATTCACAAATGTTCTAAACTGCTTCAGGAACCTCTCCCAACCTCTGCAGTGATCTACCTGACAAGGGCAATTCCACCTAGGATTTGTGGTGTTCTACACCAAAGCAGGCAACCCATCAGCCTTCTGGGGAATTCCCTTGTTAAGGGAAGCCACAGAAGGATGAAGTGGTAGGTTAATTCCATAGTAAAATTAGCTCTAGGAAGTTTGAAGAAGCGTTCCCACAAGTCGCCCAGAGAGAGCCAGTGCCCTTTGACTCCCTGGAAAATGGCACCTGGCTCCTCTAAAACAATGCAACACAAACAGCCATCAGCCCCAACGACCTCAATGAGTATACAGGAGAAACAATGGGCAATGGCAGATGTCCTGAACATAATAATATGCATAGAAGAAACAGTCATTGAGGTGCCACAGAAAGAAATCTTCAGAATACTGGTTGGAGTCATACAGGATCTGAGGGAAACAATCCAGAAAAAGGATGAAATGATAGAGGAGATAAATTCCATACACCAAAGGGAAATACAAGATCTTAGGGAGGAGATAACACAAACTGGTAGCAGACACGCAGACCTCAAGAATCGACTGGAAGAAACAGAGAACCACATCAGTGACTTGAAAAACATCCAGACAGACTTTAACAAACATGAACAAAAATTTAATAAGATCATCAGAGAAGCTGAAGAAAACCTAAGAATTATGTCTGATGCTATGAATAGAAACAACATTAGAATTATTGGCTTACTGGAGGAAGACACAACAAAAAGTCATATGCAACAATAGCAAGAGAATTCTTGTAGGAAAACTTCCCCAGCTTAACGGATGAAAACTAGGCAACCATTCAGAAGGCTGAATCCCAAGAACAGGTCACCAAGGCATATAAGAGTTAAACTATCCAACTTTGAGAAAAAGGAGAAAATCATGAGAGCAGCTAGGGAAAAACAGTCAGTCACATATAAAGGTTCCCAAATAAGAATATGCCCAGTCCTATCAGCAGAAACTATGAAGAAGAGGAGAGAGTTGAGTAATATATTCCAAAAATTGAAGGAAAACAATGTAAGCCTAAGAATACTCTACCCAGCCAAATTATCGATCAAGATAGATAGAGAAGTAAGAGTCTGCCCAGACAAGGAAAAACTCAAAGAATACGTTAGAAGAAACCTAGGCCTTACAAAAGATCCTTGCCAGCCCAGTATGGGCAGAACAACACTCACCAAGCATAAATAAGAGACCACCACATAGAACAACCTCACCCAGATGGCAAAAAAGACAAAACAGACCTCAAGTTAGCATTGGTTTAAGGATGGAAAGAACTCAAGAATGATACACACACACATACAACACACTAATAAGAAAGGAAGGTAGGAAAACACCCATCACAGAGTCCACAGATGGAGATAATAACCCTGAATGTCAATGGCCTGAACTCAGGCATTTAAAAGACTGGGACTTGCAGACTGGCTTAGAAAACACAATCCATCAATCTGCTGCCTGCAGAAGAGACATCTCAATGCTACAGACAAAAATAAGCTGAGACTCAAAGCCTGGAGAAAGGCATATGAAGCAAAAATCAATTAAAAAAAAGCAGGAGTTGCAATCCTAATCTCGGATAAAATTGACCTCAAAGTGCAAACCATAAAAAGAGATAAGGAGGGACACTATATAATGTTCAAGGGAATGGTAGGCAAAGAACCACTAAGCATTCTAAACATATATTCCCTGAAAGAGACCCGCTGAATACATCAACCAAACACTCCAAAAAAAATGAAAAAATAAATCGCAGTCTCAGCAATTATAGTGGGTGACTTCAATACACCGTTTTCTGAGAAAGATAGATCACAGGGAAAGAAACTAAACAAGGAGTCTAGAGATCTAAACACTAACATTAGACAATTTGACCTGATAGATATTTATAGAGCTTTTCATCCAAATATAAAATATTTCACATTTTTTTCAAGCCTACATGGCACATATTCGAAGATAGACCACATGCTGGGGCATAAGGTGAATCTACATAAATTAAACACATTGAGATCATACAGACCTCTCTCTGTGACCGCTGTGCCATAAGGCTGGAAATCAACAAAAGGCAGATGAAGAAAATAAGAGCAAACAATTGGAGAATGAATAACTCTCTAGTGCAAAAGGACTGCATACTGGCACAGATCAGAGATGAAATTAGGAAATTTATAGAAACCAATGAGAATGAGAACATGACATACCAAAACTTGTGGGACACAGCAAAGGCAGTGATCAGAGGAATCTTCATAGCAATACATGCACACCTGAAAAAGGAAGAGAGAGTCAGGATTGATATGCTGGCACAAAATTTACAACTAGAGCAGAGTCAGCAGGACAATCCTACTAATAGCAAAATAAATAAATAATTAAAAGGCTGAGATTCAGGAGAGGGAAAATAAGAAAACTATGGAAAAATGTAATGCTACTAAAAGTTTGTTCTTTGATTAAACAGAATAGAAAGACCACTGGAAAACCTAACCAAAAAAGCAGGGAACATATTTCAATAGCAAGAATAAGGGATGAAAGAGTGGTCATTACAACAGACCCTAATGAAATCAAAAGGATAGTTACACAGTACTATGAAGGATTGTACTCCAATGAGTTCAACAACTTGGAACACATGGACAAATTATTGGAAAACCAATCCCTCCCTAGATTATCCTCGATGGACATCAAGAATCTCAACAGACCCATAGCAATGGAAGAAATACACAAGATTATCAAGCAATTACCAACAAAAAGTCCCCTGGACCAGATGGCTTCACTGGAGATTTCTACCAAGCATTTAAGGAACAACTAACACTAATCTTACACAAACTCTTCCAGAACACAGAAAAAGACGACCAACTCCTGAACTTCTATGAAGCTAGTATAACTCTGATAACAAAATCGGGCAAGGATCCCACAAGTATCGAGAACTACAGACCAATATCCTTAATGAACATCGATGCAAAAATCCTTATAATGGCAAACAGAATACAAAAGTATTTAAAACAAATAATTCACCATGACCAAGTAGGATTCATACCAGCCAGGATGATTTAACATATGAAAGACCATTAGTATCATTCACCACATTAACATGTAAAACTATAAGAACCACATGATAATATCGATAGAAGCAGGAAAAGCATTCAATAAATCCAACACCAATTCCTGTTTAAGACCCTTAAGAAGATAAGAGTGGAAGAAAAATTCCTCAAGACGATATAAGGTATATATGAAAAACCAACAACCAACGTGGTAGTCAACGGAGAAAAGACTAACACAATCCCAGTGAAAAGGGGGATCAGACAAGGATGCCCCTTGTCCCCACTCTTATTTGATATCATGCTGGACGTTTTAGCTAACAGCATAAGGCAAAGAAAAGACATCAAATGTATTTGTCTGGGGAAGGAAGAGGTGAAACTATCGTTATTTGCAGATGATATGATTTTATATATGGAAAGTCCCAAAAGATCCCCAAGGGGAGTACTGGAAGCAATAGAGGAGTTTTGGCAGAGTGGCAGGATACAAGATCAACAAACAGAAGTCCATTGGACTGCTATACACATCACATAAGACAACAGAAGAGGAGATCAAAAGGTGATACCCTTCACAGTAGGCAAGCATAAATTGAAATATCTAGGGATATTCCTGACTAAAAGAACAAAAGATCTATATGAGGAAAACTACAGAACACTATTATAAGAAACCAAGAGTGACCTCAACAAATAGAGGAATATCCCATGCTCGTGGATTGGAAGACTCAATATAGTAAAGATATCAGTTATACCTAAGGCACCATGTAAGTTTAATGCAATCCCAATACAATTACCCTCATATTTCTTCAAAGAAATGGAAAAACTGATTACTAACTTCATATGGAGAGGGAAGAAGCCCAGAATTAGCAGAGAACTACTCAAAAAAAGAAGGACACAGTGGGAGGACTTGCGTTACGTGACTTTAGCATATATTATACAGTCACAGTTGTCAAAACCGCATTATATTGGTACAATGACAGATACTCAGACCAATGGAAAAGAACTGAAAACCCAGAAATAAAATCATCAGCATACAGACAACTGATCTTTGATAAGGGCCCCCAAAATATCCAGTGGGAGGCAGATATCTTCTTTAACAAGTAGTGCTGGAAAAAAATGGATATTTACCTGCAGAAAAATGAAGCAAGACCCTTATCTCACTCCATGCACAAGAATAAGATCAAGGTGGATCACAGACCTTGAAGTTAAACTCCAAACTATTCAGGCCATCAACGAGGGAATTAGGACCAACTTGAGAACTTTGGCCCAGGGAATGCATAGTTTATCAGAAATAGGGAAGGATACAAACACAGAGGAGGCACAAATTGACATATGGGATATACTGAAGATAAAACACCTGTGTACATTAAAAGAATTCACCAAGAGAGTCTACAGACTGGGAAAACATCTTTATGAATGACACATCAGACAAAGGCCTTATTACTAAAATCTATAATACTCTGCTAGCTTCCAAAAAGAAAAAAAAATTGTCCACTGAGGAGGTGGGCCAAGGACCTGAACAGAAGTTTCACAGGGGCAGAAATCCGAATGGCTAACAAACATATGGGAAACTGTTACCAATCTTTAGTCATAGAGAAATGAAAATTAAAACAGCAATGAGGTACCACCCAATACCCTTAAAGATAGCCCAATTCAAAAAATCAGAAAGAAACAAGTGTTGGAGAGGCTGTGAGGAGACAGGAACTCTAATCCACTGCTGGTGGAACTGTAAGTATGTATAGGCACTATGGAAATATATCTGGTGATATCTAAAACAGATGGAAATTGAGTTACCATACGACCCAGCAATCCTGCTACTGGGCATATACCCTGAAGAGGCAAGAAACAAACCAAGGCCAAACAAACCAGTGTTCATTGCAGCACAGTTCACAATTGCAAGGAGTTGGAAACAATCCAAATTGTCATCAACTGATAATTGGATTAAAAAACTGTAGTACATATATACAATGGCATATTACGTATCACTAAAAAGCATTGACGAACCTATGAAGCACATTGCTGCATGGGAAGTACTGGAGGAAATCATGCTAAGCAAAGTAAGCCAAGTACAACATGAGTCTGCTGAGGTAAGCTTAAAAAAAATACAAATGGGGCATAGGGAAAAAGTTACTCTATGCAAACATTCCTAGGGTGAGGACCAGGTAGTATGGGAGGAGCCAGACCTAATCCAGGGATACATATGGTAGCCAACTAAAAAGGAGGTGGGGAAAGGAAAAAAAAAACAACAAGAAATGGGTAGCGGGGACACAGGGCACTAACCCACCTAAGGGGAGGGTCTTGTTTATATTTCCACAGGGAGAGAGGGACCAGACTTCAACTCAGTGCTTCAAGATGTGAATGCAATGCTGGTGTGGAATAGGGAACTGGTGGAGAGGTCTGAGTAGCTGGCCCCAATCCCAACTATGTAGACACCTGCCCCTCCCCACAGAATTTATTTCAGAGAACAGCATTGAATCTGAAGCTCTGGGAGAGGGACATGTCTGATCAGAGCACACGGGAGCAGATGAAAGAGGAGGAAGAGAGAATGGAGCACATCCTGGCCCACCAAGCCTTGAGGACGATATTCCTGGTTAGAGCAGCGAATGCACAGAGAGGACCACATGGCTGGCCCCACTATGAGACATGCCAATGCACAGAGAGGACCACATGGCTGACCCCACTATGAGACATGACATCCTCATTGACCCATAACCCTACTGGGGACAACACTGGAGACACAGTGTGAGAATTCCCCCCAATCTTATCCCACCACACCGAGGCAAAACATTAAGGGTGTGCAACAGAATAGCAAGGGGAACAGAGCAATGAAGTCCCCAGGGAACACCAAAAATAGACTTTGGGGCCAGGGCTTGGCACCCCAAGACTTGACCGAAAAACACTCCTAAAAGCCAACAAAAAGTCCTTGGACTAACTACAAGGTTTTCTTTCTTGTGTTTTTTTTCTTTGTGTCATTGCTTTGTTGTTGTTGTTTTGTTTTATTGTGTTGCTTGGTTTTGCTCTGTCATGTTTTTGTGCATGTCATTATCTGCGCAGGTCTGTCTAAACAAGATAGGCCGGAAGAACAATCTGGAGGAAAAAACAATTGGACCGACAGTTCCGAAGGGACATGGTATGATAGGGGAAGGTGAGGGAGAAAGGAAGTGGGGTTAACAAACCCAGGGACAAGGGACTAACACGTGATCCAAATCAGTGGTGAGGAGGGTGTAGGAGGCCTAGAAGGGGATGATCAAGGGTTATGTAACCAAAAGGAATTACTAAAACCCAAATGAAGACTGAGCATGATAGTGGGACAAGAGGAAAGTCAAAAGAAATAGAGGAAAGAGCTAGGAGGCGTATTTATAGAGGTCTAAATAAAGGCATGTACATATGTAAATATATTTATATATGAGGATGGGGAAATAGATATATGTGCATATATTTATAGGTTTAGTACTAAGGTAGCAGATGGACATTGAGCCTCCACTCAAGTAGTCCCTCAATGCAAGAATACTTTGTTCTATTAAACGGGAATTCTATGACGCTCACCTTCCCGACATAATCAATGAAGACAAAACGGGTGAATAAGGAAATGTGTTGAAGAAAGCTCATGGTGTCCAGCTATCAAAAGATACAGCGTGTGGGGTCTTAAACACTTGAAGATAAACAAGCGTCCATCTAGCTCAGAAGCAACAAAGCCCACATAGAAGAAGCATACCAGCCTGCATAATCACGAGGTGCTGAAGGGATCAGTTATCAGGCATCAAAGAATAAAAATTCATATCATTCTATGCTCACCTCACAGATAAAATCGCTGAAGACAAATGGGTGCATAAGCAAATGTGGCAAAAAAGGTGATGCTGCCCAACTATCAAAAGGTATAGTGTCTGGGGTCTTAAAGGCTTGAAGGCAAACAAGCGGCCATCTAGCTCAGTAGCAATAAAGCCCACATGGAGGAGGCACACCAGCCTGTGTGATCATGAGGTATCACAGAGATCAAGTATCAGGCATCATCAGGACAAAAATAATCATATCATTGTGAATGAGGGGGAGTGTGGAGTGGAGCCGCAAAACCCATCTGTAGGCAATTGGACATCCTCTTATGGAAAGGTGGCGGGGAGGAGATGAGCCAGTCAGTGTGCAATGTAGCAACAATGAAACAGACAACTTTCCTCTAGTTCCTAAATGCTCCCCCCCCACACACACAGTATCATGATCCCAGTTCTATCTTACAAATCTGGCTAGACCAGAGGATGTACACTGGTACAGATAGGAACTGGAAACACAGGGAATCCATGGAGGATGATCCCTTCAGTACCAGTGGTGCGAGTGGTGATACAAGGATGGTGGAAGGAGGGTGGGTTGGAAAGGGGGAACTGATTACAAGGATCTACATATAACCTCCTCCCTGGAGGACAGACAACAGAAAAGTGGGCAAAGGGAGACGTCAGACAGTGCAAGATATGACAAAATAATAATTTATAAATTATCGTGTTCATGGAGTGGGGAGTCGGGAGGGAGGGGAAAAATGAGGAACTGATGCCAGGGGTTTAGGTGGAGAGTAAATGTTTTGAGAATAATGAGGGCAATGAATGTACAAATGTTCTTTACACAATTGATGTGTGTATGATTGTGATAACAGTTGTATGATCCCTTAATAAAATGATTTAAACATTTTTTTAAAAACTAATCAAAGGACACATTATGTTGACTAAATCTGCAACGAAATTCCTCTTTAAAATATTGAACAGCAAGGATATCACTTTGAGGACTCCCGCCATGACATTTTCAGTCATCTTGTATTCATCTCTTCTCACCTGGTGAGAGTTGAACAATGAATAAAGAAGACTGGAGAAGAATCCATGCATTTTAATTGTGTGGCTAGCAAAGAATATTGACAGTAACATGGCCTCACAGAGGAACAAACATGTACTTCTTGAAAGAAGTATAGCCAGATGCTCCTTAGAATTGAGGAGGGTAAGGGCTCATCCCACATCCTGTGGACATGTTATCAGGGGGGGCTCGTGCTGGGAAAAGACATCACGAACAGTTTGGTAACATGAAGGGGCAATGAAAAAGAGGGCCCTCGACAAGATGGTTTGACACTGTGTCTGCAACAATGCACTCAAGCATAACTGTAAGGGTGAAACAGGACCAGGCAGTGATGAACTCTGGTCTACGTAAGGTTGCTGAGAGTCCAAACTAAAGCTCCAGCACCCGATAACAACAAGCCTTACCTTTTCTAACTTAACCAACTTTTGAATGATTACAAGCGAAAGAATTGGTAGATGGCATTGATCTAAGCAAGCTTTTGTTTTTAATCTAAGAAATGTTTTCATTTTTCCCTGATTGCCTCTACTTGGGAATTGGAGGACAGCACATAGTCATTGTACATTCCATTTTGCATAACAAATGTTATCGTGTTTTTCATGAGGCTGGTTGCTACTTTTTGTAGGTCATGAAATAATTTAGTGGTTCATGGTCACATAGGAAAAATAAAATGAATACAAGGTGATAGTTCAAAAGTATTGATATTCCTTTGTGGAAGTTTGG
The DNA here is from genome assembly GCF_050624435.1 of Tenrec ecaudatus. Taxonomy (NCBI): domain Eukaryota; kingdom Metazoa; phylum Chordata; class Mammalia; order Afrosoricida; family Tenrecidae; genus Tenrec; species Tenrec ecaudatus. The sequence goes on from NC_134542.1 coordinate 57,009,509, forward strand.
TTTCCATTGTTTAGGAATGTGAGAGTGCATGGGAACGTGAGTGTGAGTGTGTGTGAGTGAACACACATTCAGCTTTGATGTAATATCTATCATTACTACTAAAATCAGAGTTTCGAAAGGCTTACTTTTGCCTGTCATTTTGGGAGCATTTTTGCTCCTCTTCATGGATGCCTGATCACTCCCACTGAGCAGTCTCTTACCTCTAAAGTGCTTGAATGCCAAAAACAATAAGTGATACATTTATGTAGCACGGAGTTGAGTCCAAGGTCATTCTCTTGCACAATATTTGAACTCACTCAGTCTGATTTTGTAAAAACTTGCTTGTGATCCAGGATTGCTCCAAGGAGACATAAGAACTAGATCTTGAAAAAAAATTACTTCCTTAATATAAATTTATCAAGGGACCCTAGCTAAATTACACACATATATTTAAAAATGCATTAAACATATGACCTCCTAAATTTAAGATTTGAAAAGTACTAAGTGTATCCTTTCCAAGGGAGTGACAATGTGTAATTTAATGGCTTAGATGATAGATTATTGATTGCCATAGAAGGAATTTAATCTATCTCATGGGTAAATCCATTTGTAAATTCTTTTATAGATTATTCTTTTGGGGAAGAAGATTAAGGAAGTATTTTTCTATTCTAAATGCAAAAATTAGATTCTACATGGTGGAACTCATATTAGTGTAAAATAATTTGCCTAATACATTTAATTTTATAAACAACAGTTTATATTTCTAATAAAATTATGACTAGCTAGATGTGCTTCTTTAATTGATACATATACTTTTACTTTTACTTTGAACATATTTAAAAACATAAATCAAGGGAAAAGAGGAAATCTTGACTGATTGCCTAAATTGGAAATAGTGACATACTAGTTTGTCTTATGAATGATCACATTCTGTAGCTTAACTAACAACCTGCCTCACTGTCTACTCTACAGTGAGAAGAAAAGACTGTCTGAGCACAAGCAAGGGTGAATGATGAGGAGACAGAAATATTTATATTGTTTTGAAAATGATTAATTTTTTTACCCTGAAATACTCAATTTTTCAGTCTAGTCCTTTGGGAATAATCTGAAATCTCATTAATTTTTTCAAAACTTTAAAAATTAAAAAAGTACTATATAAAAGTTTTTTTAAAGTATAATTTGCAATACCATTTTTTCTTATTGTAAGGCCATGCACCTAGCTACATGAATCCAGAAATTACTGGTTTACTTTATGAATTTTCTTTGTACTTTATGTATGAATTTATTGAGGGGAAAGGGATATATTCAAATATTCTGTTTCCAAATACATTTTTTAATGCTGTTGTTAGGTATTATTGAGTGATTTCTGATGCATAGTGACTCTATGTGTTAATGGAAAGAAACACGGCCTGATTCTAGTTTGAATTCATTATTGTAACAATTGTGTCAATCCAGTTCATTGAGGGTCTCAAGGAATTGGTGCAAAGTAGACAAGAAATATGTTTTTGGTTTTTAAAAATCATTTAATTGGGACATCATACAACTCTTAACACAATCCATCCATCCATCTATTGTGTCAAGCACATTTGGACATTCAATGCCCTCATCATTCTCAAAACATTTGCTTTCTACTTGAGCCCTTTTTCCTCTCCTTCCCCACTCTTCCCTCCCTCATTAAATATGTTTTTTAAAATCCAAACTCACTCTGATTGTGTCCATGCAGCCTTACATGACCCTAAAGAACTGAGTAGAATGCTTTCTGCGATGTAAATCCTTATGGAAGCAGTCGTTCTCATCTTTCTCCTGAGGGACAGTTGTTGGGATTCAAACTGCTGACTTTGCAGTTAGCAGCCCAATGCAAAATCCACTCTACTTTACCGCCAAGGCTTCTCCCATAGGTTTTATATACTCACTAGAACTTCACTTGGGGTAGCTGTCTTGTGGATTTCTTGGCACAGAGAAGTAAATGCTCCCAGTGTTTTATCATTTTGTTGAAACATTTTAACTTGTGTGGAAACTTGACTTTTGCTAATGCCTACCAGATGGCTGGAACGTCTTCCTACAATTTCATTGGTTCCTGATAATATGCCAGTCTGGAAGTCAACTACCTGTCCAAAGGACTAACAGAGACTTACATTTGTACCCATTCCAAAGAAAGGTGACGCCCAAAGAATGTGAAAATTGTAGAATAATATCATTGGGATCACATGCAAACAATATTTTGGTGAAGATCATTCAATAACTATTGAAGCAGTATATTTATAAAGAGCTGCCAGAAATCCAACAAGGATTTCAGAGGAGGACACAGGATGAGGGATATCATTTTTGACATCAGGTGCATCTTGGTTAAAAGCCGAGAATACCAGACAAATGTTCACTTGTGTTTTATTGACTATACAAACATGCAACTGGGTGGACCACAAACTATGGATGCTCTTAAGAAGAATGGGAATTTCAGAGAACTTCATTGTGCTCATGCAGAACTTGCTCAAGGATCAAGAGGTAGTCATTCTACAGAATAGATGACTGGGACTGACTAGATATAAAACACTTATGCACATCAAAGATCTCTTCAATAGAGTAAAACAAGTGCTCGTTGATCAGGAAAAAAACCTTTAGCGATGACACAGAAGGCAAGGGGATAATTACTAAACTCTACAGAATTCTGGAGAGACCATGGAGAGAGACTTCATGCTTGGTAAACAGGGCAGTGAAAATGAGTAAGGCTTTTGACAAGATATTGATGTAATGGCTGCACGGATAGGCTCAAACCTAAGAACAATTGCGAGGTTAGCAGAGGACCAGGCAGGGTTTTATCTTTAGTGCACAGGGTCACTATGAGTCAGACACAACCCAACAGCCCCCAACAACAAACAGCAACAAAACGAGACAGTGAGACACCTAAGGCAAACAGCAATGCAAAAGCAGACACCAGTTTCACCATCTGACTTGAAAGGCAGGCTGAGGAAGCAACTCCTAATTCACACCAGGTCTTCCTTGGCTGCCACCTCAAATCTCTGGTTTTCATTGAGCTCCAACCTCAAGTCTTTTTGGAATGCTTGTAATTTGCTGCCTTGCTAAGCGGCAAACATGATGCTTCCCGAGTGAGCTTCCAGATAACACTGAGAATCATCCCAAGAAGTTAATTCTTTGTATGTGGTGAGTCGACAGAGACATCCTGAGCTTGCTTTCAGACTTTTAAAACTTTATTATTCTGGCTGCTTTCTCATAGTCAACAGATGCATCCTGTGATTATTCTGAGACCTGAGTTAATATAAAACATTTGTACATGGCTGCCCTTTCCCCACCTCCAGCCCAGGATGTGAATTCATAAATTAGAAGTACATAATCCCTATGTTTTTTGAGCATCAGTGGGATGTCATCAAGACAGCCTATGTTGCTGTTGGCTTCCCTGCTGGTGTCCCTCTTGTGATCAACTTCCTTTTCCTTTAACTCCCAGTTAGTGCATTGGCTCTGCGGCCCCAGTGCACGAACTCTCCTTGGAGGAATGCACCTGTGTCCAAGGGAGTACCACAGACAGGACCCAGGACTGTTGAAGAACCAAACTGCTCACAGACGTGCTCTGCCATTGAATAAGATGTCTTGATTTTGTTTCTCTGCTCCCCAAGCCCCATCCAAGCTCTCACTCCCCTTGGCTAAAACCTTCTAGAACCCGTTGGACAAGTAGTTACTTCCAATGCAGACCATGTCTGCGGGCAGTTTGCCTCCAGGACCTAGAACAGGATGGAGATTCACGAAATGGGTTTGAGGAGCAAGTGGAATTAATACACTCAGATTCCCGAAAGTCTAAGCCTGAAGGTTGTAAAAGTCACGACAAGTCAGTGTCTGCAGAGCAGTGTGAAGATTCCTTAGAGGGCATCTGTAAACATCTTTTGATTTCATGATCAGCCTGACTCTTGGTAAGAAAGAGGAGGACCTACTTTCTGAATACATGGGAAGTCTAAAATTTCTGGGAAAAGCAGCCTGGTTAACATTGCAAAGCAGAGATATCACAGACTAGGCCAATTGCCATTCAGGTCATAGGTGTGAGTCCTCTGTAGACCTTCAAGGCTTCACTGGTTCTAAAATCACAGGTTGCATCACTTGCATGACTAAAGCATTCTCGTGTGACCATTGTGTGTCCTTGTGGATGTGTGTGTATGGTTGGGAAAAGTTCAAGGAAGATATTGATAACAGATTTACCAGCACATCCTAAACTTTAACTATTATAGGAATGAATTCACATACTCATAGAGTAACATCATTCTTTTTTTAAAAAATCACTTTATTAGGGGCTAATACAACTCTTTTCACAATCCGTACATACATCATTTGTGTCCAGCACAGTTGTACGTATGTTGCCATCATCACTCTCAAAACATCTGCTTACTACGTGAGCCCTTGATATCAGCTCCTCATTTTCTCCTCCCTCCCCACTACCCCTGAACCTTTGATAAGTTATAAATAATTATAATTTTATCATACCTTACACTAGCTGACAACTCCCTCACCCAGTTCTCTGCTGTCCGTCCTCCAGGGAGGAGGTCATATGTAGACCTTGTCATCTGTTCTTCATTTCTCCCTCACCCTCCCCCAACCCTCCCGATATCGCCACTCTCACCACTGATCCCGAGGGGCTCACCTGTCCTGGATTCCCTGTCGTTGTTGATCATTGTTTTTATAGCGATTCTTTCTAGAGTGCTCTATCATTGGCATGTAACTTTTTGACAACCCTGTGAAGCAAATGGATTAGGTTTCAATTACTCTAGTTTTACAAATGAGGAAACTGAGTCTTGTGGAGTTTAATGACACCCCAAACTCATATAACTATTTAGCCATGGAGTCAGATTTAACATGGGCTTTCTACTTACCAGTCAGTTAGATTTCTTAGATAGAAAATACATGCTAGCTACTTTATAAAGTAATGTTACCTATTTGAAACACAGAAGTTTGGTTTGGGTGGTTGTGAAAGTTCTTATGTATTTCTAATACATGTTTTATGATAACAAACAATCTAGCACATTACAAATATTTTATAAGAAGTGGTTGAAAATGATTTTTTCCTAGTTTATTAAGGCCTTAGTTATCACCAATCAATATTAAAGAATAAACAGAATCCAATTACATGTTAAGGACTTTTTTTCCTTCTAGGAAATTTATTTATATGTTCTTTAACAAAAATATAAAACCAAATGTGGTACAATATTTTTTCATGTGATAAAAGTTATTGGTTTCTTGATACAAAATCGAACACAACTCAAAAAGTGTTTTTACAGTTTAGATTGTTTAATAACATTAGCTTAATATAAGTTACTAGAGACTGCATTTAGTTTTATTTAAAAAATGCAGATTAGAAAATTGTGAAAAATAGTCTCAAAAATTCTGTAAGAGAATCACTGAAATTTTACAAACTGAAATCACAGTCCTTAATTTTTGTTGTTGGTTGACTACCAGTCAATTCTGCTTCAGGGCAACTTTGGTACAACAGAGCAACAACATTGACTCCTCCTGGTCCATTCTCAGAGTAATGATATTTGAGCCCATTGGTGCAGCCCACTTCGCCATTCACCTCCTTGCAGGTCTTTTGGGCTGATTCTTTATTTTACCAAACTTAATGTCCTTTTCCAGGGACAGAAGACAAAGGCTTGCCCTCCTCACTTGGAAGCAGCATTCTGCCTGTCCCTCTTCCAAGATAGGTTTGTTTGTTTGGCGGCTCGTGGTATGTTCACTGTTTTCCACCAGTACCAGCACTCAACTGCACCAGCTCTCCTTTGGTCTTCCTTATGCATTGTCCAGCTTTGATATGCATTCGAATCCATTGAAAGTACCGCTGCATTGACTTAATATTCTTTACTTGATCTCTAGGCGCTAATAGCCATCACAATGGCTACAAAACTGATAGACAAAATTCATGATTTTGAATTAAGGTTTATTAAGATTTTTATTTTGGTTTATTAAGGAAGTAGTAATGCAAAGTTAAGTTGTAATGCCCATGAAAAATGCTCCAATTTGAGTTGTTTATCGGGACATGTTACAAAGTTATTTCTGATCTGCGAATAAATGCTCCAAAGACATGTCATTCTGCTCTAAGTCTCAACCTAAAGGCATTTGGCTCAAACATCATGGGTCAGGACACTCAGATCCCAGAATGCAGTACCCAGAGACACACCACTCCAGTAACCTCAGCCCAAAGGCACTCAAACCTACTTCTTGGGTCAGCAAGTCTAACTTCCCCAACTAAATGCCTAGAGCCACCCCTTCTTCAAGCCAGCTCCTGCACAGAAGCACTGAGCTTTCCTTGGCCAGTGGGTTGGAAAGTCTCTCACTCTGTTTCATTGCTGTTGCTCCTTTGATGGGATAGCTGTCTTCTGGACACTGTGTAGGAATATCCGGTCCAGAGGCTATGCTCCACGCCTAGCTCTTACTCGTAATCAGATGCTTCCTCCTGCTTCTTGGCGGGCTCATTTTATATGCAGCAGGATGGCATTTCATAGAATGCGGTTCACAATTATGCACAGATGAATCCTATCAGTATCTCCCCACCTTCTTGCAGAGACATAAGACCTGTCCCCACACGAGTCAAAGATTGTTTGGTGGGAGTTAGAGACGTTGGCTCTAACAGCCACTTACATAGCTCACTGCCTCTGCATTCCTGCCTTGCATTGGGCACATGATCCTCCTCAAGCCGGACATGAAGAAGTTCTCTTGCAACAGATTCTCCAAACGCAGTGAGTACTTTGATTTCTTGGCTAGTGCTGCCATGAGCAATGACTTTGGATTCATGTGAAATGAAATCTTTGAAACTTAACTTGAAATTTGGCAGCTTAATTAAACAAACAAACCCACTGCCATCAATTCCTTCCCACTCATAGCAGCCCTCAGTAGGTTTCCAAGGCTTTGCAGGTTTTTATGGGAGCAGTCAGCCTCACCTTTCCCTGATGGAGATACTAGTATGCTTCGATCTCTACCCTTCCAATAAGCAGCCCAATGCCTGCTTCAAAGAGCGAGCGGCCCAAATCCTTTGACAGACTAATTAGTAAATAAAAATGAAATGTGGTATAAAATTAAATCTGCATTAGCCTGCATGCATATATTGTTGGTAAACATTTGAAATAAAAAAAATCAGATTTCACAAAAAACAGGGAGGTAAGTCAATATCCCAGTCCTATTTTTTTAAGTAGAAGTTGATATGTCTTGTGAGAGTAGAATACGCATTCAAAAGTGGGTTTAGAAATTACAGAAATGCTTTGTGTGTTGACTCCTTAGAGATGATATCTGGTTCTGCTTACTAGTTAACAGACTCTTCAACTTTAAGGTTTCCCTCCCACAAATTGGCAAAATACTTTAAAAGGGTAACCATCATTTTTCCATGTCAGATACTAAAAACTTGCATGTGCATTAAAAATGATATCTGCATTCAGGTTTCCATTAGATGGTAGAAAATTATTCTCACAGTTCTCCATAATTTGTATGAAGTTTTGCTTGCCTTTTTGGGTAGCTTTTGTAACATGTTTGAAGTTGAGTATTATATAGGTTGGTATGTCTGACATAAATAGCCTTCTTAGGGATGTTTTTCCTTTATAAGTTCTTGTAAAGATAATGCCTTGAAATCTCCTCAAAAGATTAACTCCAGGCTCTAGCTACATAGTGGGAGAAACATTTATTATCCTTTGGAGCATCATTGTCTCTGGAATTTCTTTCATCCAGCAGAGTCCTGGTTTATCTACATTCATCTTTGGGCAAGACAAAATTTCAGCATATCCAGGGCATCTTTGTCTGGCTTGGACCATAACCGGAGAGATGTAAACAGCATCAACAATGATGATTTACTAAGTGCCAACTTAGTGAAAAAAAATAGCACAAACTGGATATTTCTGAATAGAAGATTAAAGTACATTTCTTTAAATCAAGCAGTTCTACTGAGGTATATGTTGTATATAATAAAATTTGCCTATATTAGGTATTCAATGATTCCTCGCAAATTTACAGAATTGTAAAATCAGTGCTACCATTTAATTTGAGAACATTTCCATCACCCAAAAGGAAAGAACTCTTGATTTGGAGATTTGTGACACAACCACCACCATGAAGGTTTCCTATTTATTAAAAATAGGGTTATAAATATTCTACTGTGAACTACCATCCCTTCACTTGTAGACTTTTGTAGTTAGAGTAAATTACTGAGTTATTAATGTATTAGAACAAAATAGATACTTTAAAGTTCATGTCGCTACAAATAAATTACAAGGCTATCTTTAATCACTTAGAGAAATTAAATTATTTCCTTTTATGACTGCTGATGAGCAAGGAGGCCTGGGGTCTGTTTAGATCAATACTTGAGTCCGAAAGGGCAAGAGCAGTTGCTGACCTGAAGCAACTGTTCGCAATAGTAGCCTGTGTATCATCGTGAAAATTGAGAATATATCTCCTCCCAAACAGAAACCACTAATCCAAGCAACTTCCTCCAACCAGACGATGACTTAGAAGAGACCTGAATCCCATTAGGAAATTACTCAGCAGTTTCTGCATTTGTAATTGAAGATTTATTTTATGTAACTCTGTTGGAGTCATTAATTCCATTCACATGCCTCTATTGTAAGTTTATAGATTTTTCACATTGTAACAAACCTCTCCAAGGTCATAAGTCCAGATTGAATTGAAGTTTTAGATGCCTGATCTCTTTTCATGGATGTATTCACTCATGCACATAAAGTAACTAAAAGGGAATTGTAGTCTTTTTTAATTCTTTGAATATCTCCATGGAAAATTCCATTTTTCCATGAACTTTTGAAGCCCACTCATATCGTTATTCTCAAGTTTCACACAAAATATACCTGCAAATAGTCTTAATGAAAATAATATTCCTACTCAGATAGTTTTCTCTTTATAATTGGACTTCATAGGTGTACTCGCTGTCAGTGTCGATTCCAACTCAAAGTGACCTTACAGGACAGGGAGAAGTGTCCTTGTAGATTTCCAAGAGTTTAGATCGTTGGGTGAGTATCTTTTTCCTGAGAAGGGGTTGCTGGCTTTGAACTGCTGATTATCAGCCCATACATAATTCACTGAGCCACCAGTGCTCCTTACTTCACAGGTATAGAGAGAAACTCTTTTCCCTTTTGAAGTTCAATACGTGTTTGAGAGTGCGAGGACATTACAGAAAACTTTGTGGAAAGACATATTTAAAAGCGAATAGACATTTTCCTTAACTTTTTGAAAACCCCTCGAATGTTTTCTATGGAAACAAACACCACAGATAAAATTAAACATGTTTAGAAATACCTTGCTTTTGGGCCTGCCATCTTTCTAGTCCGTTTTTCTCATAAACATTTTCTAAGTTCTATTTATCAAAATTTTTTCTTACACTCAAATACTAATTTTGTGCTTGCGACATGATATATTTATATTTTTCTATGGTAACAGGTTACCATATAATGTTTTTCCTGTTTGAGTTTCAGCTGATGATACCAAATATAGTGGTGACAAATAAGAGGAGGTACCTCCCCACCAAAAGGATAAAAGCACTGCTGGGCGGAGCTTTCATGGTCACATTTTTCCTGCTAAATGAGCATCCAGCAACTCGCTCTTAGTGCATCCGGTGGTGTCACCTGGGAAGGTCCTCTCTGGGCATAGTGAATTTTCTCGTAAAAGCAATTTTGCTCTAACTTTGTTTATTGTGATGGCCAATTTAAGAGAACAGCTTGCAGCTGTGAAATTTTGCTTCCTGCTCAGGAAAAATATGCCACAGAAACTGTTGTGATGTTGAACACAGCCTTCAAGGAAAATGCTATGGGGGGAAATTCAAGTGTACGAGTGGTTTTCTCATTTTACAAAAGGTGAAATGTTGATGACAAACCTCATTCTAGACATCTCTCAATCTCCCAAATGGATAAAAATGCCAACAAAATCCATGCACTTGTGCTCAAAGACAAACAACGGACCATTAAAGAGATGAGGAAGTTATCTGGATTATCTTGGAGCTTGGTTCAATGAATTTTAACCGAATACTTGGGTTCTGACTGATCAGGAAAAAGAGCCTCTAGTGGAAACATGCCATGCTTTGAAAGAACAGCTCTGAAGCCACCCAGACTTTTTTCCCAAGTTCATTTATGGCGACAAGACATGGTGCTATTTTTTATGACCCCAAAAGCAAACATCAATGAAGTCAGTGGAAGGTGCCATTATCCCCTTGCCCCCCAAAAAAGCGCATCAAGTGAAATCAAAGATCAAGACAATGCTAATTTGTTTTGGGATGTGAGGGGGATAGTGGTTTTGGAATTCATTCCACCCGGTGAGTCTCTTAATTAAGCTTTCAACTTAGAGGTTCTGAAAAGGTTGCATAACATTGTGCTACAAAAAGGGCCTGATTTGTGGCAGACAGGGAAATGGTTTTGCCACCACAACCATAGACTTGCTGAAGCAGCCATCCTGGTACACCTGTTTTAGGGCAAAACCTGCATGCTCTCTTGCCCCACACACTTTACTCACCTGATCTCACTTGCTGTGACTTCTTTTTGTTTCTGAGAGTGACGAGGGACATGAAAGGGCAACGATCTGAGGATGTAGAAGAGGCGAAGAAGAGAAGGAAAAAGAGAGAGAAGTGCTGTCAGCCATCCAAACAGATGCGTTTGAAAAAGGTTTCCAAGAATGGAATCGCAGATTTGACAAATGCATGAAGTGTCATGGAGAGTACTTTGAAGGTGATAAGGCTGTTTTGTAAAAAAAAATTAAATACATAGCTTCGGGGACAACAAAATCTGGTTTGTTTTGGGTGCCTACTTGTACACCCGCCTCTCTGAAGTGTGGTGCTAAACAACTTCCCTGTGTTTGTAAAGGAGGGGAATTCTGATACTTTCAGCTAACCACCATCTGCAGCTTTTGAAGACATTTGGAAATCTCAGGAGGAAGGGAATCCTTTAAAAGTAGTCTTAGTATTCTTGTGATTCTTTCTGCGAAGGGAGGTTGAGGTGTCTTTTTCCCCCCTGAAGACAGATGTGAGAGTCTCCAGGATGACAGGCTGAAAGCTTTTTATACATCTCCTGGATCTTCGAGTGTTGGGACCATCGGGGATGGTAGAGCTGTGCCTGAGGGCCTCATGAGGACAGCTGATGAGAGAGAGCTGTGCTTGAGAACCAACTGTGACTTACAGATGGTGGCCCAGGTGGGATGTGCATCAGCAAGTTACCTGGGCTTCCCTTGAGTACTGCCTGGAAAGCCTGCTGGAAGGTCGCGGAGGCCTCCACAGAAGGAATCTGGAGATTAGCTACCAGACAACAAGGGGCTGCAGGAGAAATCATGTGGCCAGTGGAGAAAATGAGAACTGCAGATGAGACATTCCTAGTAAAGAGAAACTTCTGACATGTCCAAGAAAACACTCCCACGAGAATCACTTTAAATACCTGCTAAGCCCCAAAGCGAAAGAGTCCTGGTGGTTTAGTGAGTTACGCATTGGTCTGCTATAACCACATTGTCAGCATTTCAAAACCACTAGCCACTCCAAGGGAGAACAAGGAGGCTTTCTACTTCTGTAAAGAGTTTCAGAAACCCACGGGCAAGTCTATCCTGTTCCACTGGGTCACTGTGTGTCGGAATCCACTCGAGGGTAGTGGCTTTGGTTTGGGGTTTGGACTTCAACTACACCGCTCATCAAACAGGGAGCAAATTTACATGGCACAGTTTGTACCTTTTGAATGTCTGTCCACTTTGGTCTTTTTCTAGGCCATTCCATTTAGACAGTAGTTCACAAGAAATCAAATCCTAGACTGCTTAACACCAGGCTATATGCTTCTGGATCACAGAAAGGTGTTTTCCCGGGACAGTACCTCACTTCTTTACAGAACATTTCTACTCATCTCATGCTCCCTCAAGCAAATTCCCCTTTCTAACTTCCCTATTCTGGTAAATGACGTGCTCTTTTCCTTGGCTAAGGATAAAAATTATAGTCATTTTTTTCGCTTCTCCTTCTACTCTGTTCTAAGTTTCCAAATCCCATTCTTCGTATCTTCCAAGGAACTTCGATAGCTATATCCACCTTTTGCCTTATTAAGTATCACTTCTTGTGTCATTTTTTTCAGTCTTTAAAAATCATCTCTTTGACATCCTGTGTCTTCCCTCTTTTGGTTTATCTCACACACACCACCTGAATTACTTTTCCTAGAACACAACTTCTGTCCAACCACTCTGTATCTTGTGGCTTGCCTCTGCCCTTGGAATCAATATAAAGCTTCAGACAGAGTTAGACTATCATAGAAAATTCAGCCACTCTGAAGCTTTCCAGTCATATCTTTTACTCAAATTTTATCAAATGCCATCATATTCTTGAAGGTAATTTCAAATTAATGTTTTAAAATAGGTGCTGTCTACTAATACACGTCCTTTCTTCTGAGAACATCACAGTGGAAATGGAAAATGCATTCCATCATCACAAGTCACATAAAGATAGGAGAAGGACATAGATAAACCTGAAGAATTTCATGTTGTGAAGTTTTGAATACTACAGGACAGAAATGGCATATAATATCCGGTTAAGATGATCAGTGAAGAATTCTCAAAGGAAGTTGTGTGTGTATTTACAACGAGGCCTAAAAGAAAAGCAAGGATTATCTACATGATGATTGGACAAGAATTGTACCAATTGGAAGGAAAAGAGCATGTAAAGGTCAGAACACAGGCCATTGAAGTAACTGAAATGTCTGTGGGATGGGGCTGGAAGGAAAGGCTAAATCCAACAAGACCTTTCAACTGTAGTCTAAGGTAAGTGCCAAGCTATTAAAAGATTCTAAAGAAGAAAATTAAAAGGAGATTTGGCATAGAAAATGTGCGCCGGCTGCCAGATACAGATGGAGCCAAGTAGAGAGGACTCAATCAGAAGAGGATTCTGGAACCCATTCGTAAGTCTATAGTGGCCTAGTCTAGCATAGCCCCAGTGAGGATGCGTGTGATTCAGTCTGATGGAGAGTTACTTGAGATGAAAAGTTATTGCTTTAAAAAATTAATTATATCTATGATAAGTCAAAATGCACCCTAAATTTCTGTCTTGGGCAATTGCAAGAAAAGTGGTATCACTTACTAAAATAGTAAAGGCAAATAGAATAAAGGGAAAGATATGATTGATTCCATTTTCAACATTCATTTTTGAGGTGTCTATGGGACTTCTAAAAAGCCCTGATGTTGCAGTAATTAAAGTGCTTGAATGGATTGTGATAAGAGTTGTATGAGCCCCTAATAAAATGTAAAAAGAGAAAAAAAATATGGCTACGCATTCTGTAACCATTCCAAGAAACGATCTCAAAACCAAACAAAGCCAACGAACCAAACAATAACAGCACTAATAAATAATGGGAGCTAATAAAAAAATTAAAGTGCTTGACTATTAACAAAAAGGTTGGCAGTTCAAATCCACCAATTGCTCCACCGGAAAAAGACGTGGTTGTCTGCCTCCCTAAAGATTTAGCACCTGGAGAGTAGTTCTGTTCTGTCCCAGGGAGCCACTGCTAGTTGGAACAGACTCACTGCAATGAGTTTGGTTTTATGACACGTGGAAGTGAAGACATGCTGTGAAGATGAGGAAGGAGAACTAAATTTCAAGATTAAGATCTGGCCCTAACAGCAAGTCTTCTGAATCATGGGACTAGAGAGCAGGGGAGGCTGCTGGGTAGCAGTGAGAGGAGACGCAAACTTTGAAGAGCTTGATCCCCGGAGAAATCCAAAATCTAATATACTGCGTATCCTCGAGTATAAGCTGACCCAAATATCAGGAGAGGCACCAAATTTTACCACGAAGACTGCATTAAAAATGTGCTGAAAAAACTGGGCTTCTCCTCGAGTACATACAGTAGTGTGTGCTCGGTGCTCAGCATTGGAGTCGGCTCCAATGCCCTCTGTACAGCAGAACAAACCCTGCCCGGTCCTGTGCCATTCTCACAATCGTTCTTCCGTTTGAGCCCAGCGGCACAGTGTGTAGATCGTGTACAAGAAGATTAAAAGGTAAGTACACTGCAGTGTCAACGAAGGCTCACAAGACGAGTTGTTTAATGAAGTGGCCAACTTTCCCCATCGCTACCAGGCTCAAGCACAGGAGCATGTTGAGGATGGTGGAGGGCTGGGCAGTGTCTCCTCCTGTCATGCATTAGGTCGCTGTGGGTGACAGCCCACTTGTGACACTTACCAATGCCAAGTAAGATAAAGACCCAGATGTGTGCAATAGCAATAATTTTATTTAGCAATAAAGCTATCCTTGACGTCTTCTACTAGTCTGACTAGTAGAGATGGTCCTAATGAACTCCAACACAGCGCATCTTCTTTAGAGTAAGCCCGTGGTGAGCACTGCCGAGACAGGGCAGGGAAGGAGGACGTGAAGGTTGTGGGCCCGGGGATAGTTATTCTTCCAGCTCTTTCTCTGTGGATCTGCTGCAGGCTGGCTGCATTCCTTCACGATTTCCTCAAGCGGCTTTCTCTGGCGGTCCATTTTGGAGGAGGGTTAGAAATAGCTTCCTGCTGTTACTAGCTTTGAAGAGCTCCACTGCACCTTAAACTGTCACGACCGACGGCCTCTAGGGTCGATTGAATTATTTTTCCATTTCCATTCTTGTGCCTGCTAGAACTTTCTTTCTGCTAGCACAGTGGGTATTAGCGCTTCCCGTGGTGTGATAAGGGCAGAAGCCGGACGGCAAACGGACGGAGGGAGAAATCTGAGCTGAGAAAAAGGAGATGACAAATAGACCATTCCTTCAAAAATGTTAAAAATGAAATTCTTGCAAAAGGGAGAGATTGGATTCTCAGAGAAACATCCAAAGAGATTTCACATATCTTTTTCTTTTCAATGTGAGGTTTAACAATTCTCATTATGGTGAGAATGAGTTGGTACCTAGATGATGCAGTAGAAAAGGGTTTTAGGAACTCGAGTCTGATCCCCTAAAGCACTGGTTCTCAGCCTTCCTTACGCCGTGACCCTTTCATACAGTTCCCCATGTGGTGGCGACCCCCAACCATAACATGAATTTTTGTTGCTACTTCATAACTGTCATTTTGCTACTGTTATGACTCAGGCGACTCCTGTGAAAGGGACGTTTGACTCCCAAAGGGGTCGCGACCCACAGGTTGAGACCAGCTGAAGAAATGGAATCTGTATGGTAGATGAGCTAGTAGATCAGAGAAGAGACCTCTGTTCTCTAGTCACAAGAGAGAAGGGGAAAAAGAAAAGTATAATCGGCTTGCAGGGCAGTCTGGTATTTGCAATGGAAACTTGGAGGAAATGTTTTT
Source organism: Tenrec ecaudatus (assembly GCF_050624435.1). Classification (NCBI taxonomy): domain Eukaryota; kingdom Metazoa; phylum Chordata; class Mammalia; order Afrosoricida; family Tenrecidae; genus Tenrec; species Tenrec ecaudatus. Next base: position 57,024,749 of record NC_134542.1, read on the forward strand.
GATGGCTTTTCTTTGCCTTGTGAAGCTGGAAGTAAAATCTTCTGATGAAAGTGAGAGTGGATCAGAGAATTACAAAGAACAGAGGAATTTCAGGATGTTGGAAACCATCAGGACTACCCGGATTTCAAATCCTTGTTGAGTTTGAGGTGTAGATATCAACACAGCCACCAATCTGGAAGCTTGGGTGAAATGTCTTCATAGGCACTGAGAAGATTGAGTTTTATTTGAAAAAAAAAGAAGGAGTGAAGAAAAGAGCAGACCCAAGCTGGGCTTTCAAAGAAGTTACAGTGAAGTACAATGGGATAAAAGGGTTAAGATATTGGGAGAAGAGAATGTGAAGTGATGGAACACGGTATTTTGTCTAGGGAAGGCAGTGATGGGGAAGAATGCAGGTGTGGTGGGACTAATAGTGTGGGACCTGGTATTCAGAGAGCAGAATGCTACATTTAATATTTCATTGCAGTTATTCTGAACGTTGAGAAGGTCTAGGAAGTAGGATGATGTGGGTCGCAGATGTGGGGGTAAAATGCAAAGGTTACTGGACCCGAGACTGCAGTGCTTGATGTGTGACCCATGGGAATGATTACCATTCCTCAGGTGATCTCTTCTTTGTGCAGCCAACTGAGCCTAATTCTTTTTCACTTTCTCCTACTTACAATGAATACATCATAAGCCAGTTATCAAATTGCAGCCTGTCAATAAACACACATAGTAATATTTACATGGAAAGGGGCTATCCTCTAGTCTGCAGTTCAGTTGCAGTTATTTAAGCCTTTTTACAATTTCACTGAAATGTATTAACTTTAAAAATATAAATTAAAAAGAGAAAACAGGTGGGTTTCTTAAACTAGCAGGCTTCCCATAAAAGTTCCTCATTTGTTTTTCTAATTATAAAGCACAGAAAGAAGGTTGGGTTTGAAAGTTGAATTTACCCGGGCAACATAGAATTAATCCTTCTACAGGCAACCCAGTATTTGACAGTTGTTAAATATTTGCCTTAACCATGAATTTATTTTGAGCACAACACAATTGCACCTACTATCTCTGCATGATTCTTTTAGAAATTGGCATTCACTCATAATATTTAGCTAGAACAAGGGATGATTTAAAAATAGAAAATGCACAAATTACTGTACCCCCTTGGAAATACATAAGCTTTTGCAGAAAGTGGAATAAATTGGTTGTACAAAGAGCATCAACAGACATTTTTATAAAAAGGCTTTCATTTTTATTAGTTTTAAATATACTTAGCTCTTCAGAGGGCTCGCTTTGGTATACACAGTGAAAATCATGTGTTTGAGGTTATGATAATATTTTCTAACTCGTTTCTCCCTTGGAATCATGACCATGGTTAGACAAATCATCGTATTGACTCGTGTCCTTTAACTTTGTGGCTACACAGTAATCAGCTAAGCTGACTGTCACTCACGGTGTACCCATGTGTTTCAAGGTAGACTTGTACTTCTTAGGGTTCTTAAGGACTGGGTTTTTTTCCCCTCCAAAAGTAACTCCACAAGCCTTTCTGTCAAGACACCTCAGGGTGGACTAGAACTTCCCCACTTTAGCAGGCAATAATAAAAATGTAAGATTGGGAGGGTGAAGGGGTAAGGGGGAGCCAATCACAAGGATCTACATGTAACTCCCTCCCTGGGGGATGAACAACAGAAAAGTGGGTGAAGGGAGACATTGGACAGTGTAAGATATGACAAAATAATAACTTATAAATTATCAAGGGTACGTGAGGGAGAGGGGAGCAGGAAGAAAGGGGTAAAAATGAGGAGCTGCTACCAAGAGTTCAAGTAGAAAGAAAATGAGAATGATGATGGCAACAAATGTACAAATGTGCTTGACACAATGGATGGATGGATGGATTTTGATAAGAGCTGTACAAGCCCACAATAAAATGATTATAAAACAAAATAAAACAAAAAATGTAAAATTTTAATTTCCATATCAAATTCCAACTACTTCTATTTGTGCTAGAAGACATTTAAAGGTAATTCACATCAACCTTTCTGAATCAAATCCCATCTTTAACCTTAAAAATAACTCCAGTTACTTTTGCATAACCACCACTCAGTGTAATAAAAAAGTATTTACTGGATGACATCTACAAGAGACCAATTTTGGTGTCTAGAGCAGAGCCCTGAACCCAATGTTTCTGCCTTCAAGCAAAGAAGGCTCTTTTCTGAGGATGATAAACCTCTGCGAGGCTTAACGAGATAGTCAAGAGCGATGTTTCCAGTCTGCTCTGAGAGTAACACTTGTCTAGGTAATGTTCTGGGTTCTCTAGAGAAAACAAACAAACAAACCAAGGAAGCTGATGTGATTATAGAGAGAGAGCAGTTTTTATCAAGGGAATAGCTCACGTCAGTGTAGATCAAGTTCAATGTCCAGGTGTCAGCTGTCAAGCCCATGGCGTCTCCTGATCTAGATAGCTGCAGTAGCTGATGAACCCAACCCAAGTTAGAAAGCAGTCTTTTAGCTGTAGAGGTGACTCAATCCAAGGTCGGTATGTAAGAGGGCAGACCTTGATTACTGTCAAGATCAGCAGGCAATACAGCTGATGGTCAAAGAACTAGAAGGCAGAAGACAAGCCAGATCCAGGAATTTAGGCCAACACAAAGTAAGGAAAGTTTTCCACAAGATCCATTTATATTTGAAGCACACTACATTCTCATAATTATATTATACCAAATTCCATCATGGGGGGTGGAGGAATATCACATCTTAATGGTCAAACAAAATTGATATAAACCTTAATGATCACAGTTGCATATTAAAAGTATAGATTCTAGCTCTTCTCATAGAGCTTTGGATTGACTATATCTGGGGTGATAGCTAGTAATCTGTGGGGGACCAGCCTCTGCAACCAAAAGGGTCTTAGGGGGGAGTTGTATAAGTGAAGAGTAAATTGAAAAACATCAGACAAGGCATGGAAGGGCTTACCTCTTCCATGGACACTGGAGAGTGTGGGCAGATGGATTCTGTCACAGGCTTATAGAATCTCGAGGCACGCAAGCCGCATCATATACATACGTAACAGAAAGGGAATGTGCTAGAGACACACACGTAACACACACGCATCCATCACAAGATAGGCAGGTTCTAGAGTTAAGAAGGAGGCTTCACCTTGCTCACTGCTGAGCTGTCTTGGCCCTAGATGTCCCTGTGCTCCTCTCCAGGGGAGCAATCTATGACCCTTATCAGCAGGGAGCGTGGGCAGTACTTGGATGGAGTGGTCTGATTGCTCTTGATGGTAGACAACATTCAATCTGTCAACCTTCAGGCATTCAGTAGTGGCCATGTGCTTGCAAGCAGCACCTTAAAATTGGTATTTTTACGGGGAACAGTCGGGGGGGGGGGGCCGAAAGAAGAAGGTGACGCCAATTTACTTCTAACTCATTAATGTGAAGTCCTCCCTCCACCAGAGCCTCAGCCTCCCAGACTCCTGAAATAGGAGCATAGAGAATTTGATTGCATACACTTTCCTCCCAGTTCTTAACCACACAGAAATCCACATGCATTTCACAGGGCCTGGATTTGTTCTATCAACCAGTAATTGCCAAATGAATTTGATAGAGAATGCCAGGACTGAGTACTCTAGAAAAATCTACTGACTTGAATGAGGAAAAGATACGGGAATGTAGCTGCCGATGAGGGCAATAGTGATTGTCAGTGGAGTGAAAACAAGGCTTTTTCAGTGTGAATTTTTACATCATGTATATCAGTTGTTCTCAACCTCTTTGGGGGTTAAACAACCTTTTCACAGGGGTTGCCTGATTCATAATAGTAGCAAAATTACAGTGATGAAGTAGCAAGAAAAATAGTTTTATGGTTGGGGGGTCACCACCACATGAGGAACAGTATGAAAGGGTCACAGCCTCAGGAAGGTTGAGTACCGATGATGCCTATCTTTGTTGAGATTACATAGGGGCGAGAAGAGATGAATAGACAAAAGTTTGTGGTTTTGGTCCACTCAAACTACCATGAAAAACACATGCTACTTTGTATCATTGCTTAAACAAAAATTTGAATTAGCAACCCTTAGCATAAACCTCCTAATTTCCAAAGAGATATTAACTTGTGAATTTTTCATGGGGTGATCATTTTAAAAATTCTTACTTAGTAAATCATTTTATTGGGGCTCTTATAAGAATCCACACATCAATTGTATCAAGCACATTTGTACATATATTGTCATCATTTTCAAAACATTTTCTTTCTGCTTGAGCCCTTGGTATCAGCTTCTCTTTTTAACTTCCCATCTTCATCCTTCCACTCCCCTTTCCCTCTTGTTGGTCCCTTGTCCATGGGTTTGTTGGCTCCCCATTCCCTTTTCCCCATCTCCTTCTCTCCTGTGGGCTCCCAGAGCCGTCACCCTTTGTTTTCTCCTTAGGATTGGTTACCCTGCCTATCCTATGTGGATAGACAAGAGAAAAAGAAAAAGGAAAAAGATAGAAAAAGGAAAAAAAGAGGAGAAAACAACAGCCTATAAATAGTTCCAGGTCTGTCTGCTGACCCTTTTGAAAGTTCCTTCCACCCTCCTGGACCCCTGATAAATTATAAATTATTGTTATTTTCATATCATACACCATCTGCTGTCTCTCTTCACCATTTCTCTTGTCTGTCCCCCTGGGTGGTGGTGGTGGTGGTGGTGGTTATACATCGATCATTATAGTTGGTTCCCTATTTTTTCCTCCCACCTTACTCCTACCCTCATGGTATCCATCACTACTCCCATTACTGTTCCTAAGGGGTTTATCTGTCCTGGATTCCACGTGTCAAGAGCTCTTGTCTGTACCCGTTTACACGCTCTGGTCTAGCCAGATTTGGAAGATAGAATTAGAAGAATATTGTGTGTTCCATCAGTGCTATGCTACAGCCTGTCTATCTCATTCTTTTCTGGCAAACCTTCTGTGACAGAATGTCCACTGTCTACAGATGGGCTTAGGGTCTCTACTCTGACCCGCATGTCTTGCATTGGTATATTTGTGTGTTTTGTGTCTTCTCATGCCTGATACCTGATCCATCAAAACCTGTGATCACACAGGATGGTGTGCTTTTTGCCTGTGGGCTTTGTTGCTTCCCTGCTAGATGGCTGCTTGTTTAACTTCAAGCCTTTAAGACCCCACTGTATATTTTAATAGCCGGGCACCATCAGCTTTAATCACCACATTTGCTTATGTACCTATTTTGACTTCAGCAATCATGTCAGGGAGAAGAGCATCACAAATACTAGGTTACTAGAACAAAATGTTCTTGCATTGAGGGAGGACTTGAGTAGAGACCCAATGCCCATCTGCTACTTTAATATTTAAAATTTAAATATATTTACACAGACATATATCTCTATCATTATATATTAATATATTTGCATATGTGCATATCTATATTTATACCTCTGTAAATGTCTTTTTCCTCCTAGTTCTTTCCTCTATTTCTTTTTACTTCCCTCCTGTCCCAATATCATGCTCAGCTTTCATTCAACTCTCAGTACTTTCTCTCAACTACATTGCATTTGATCAGACCCCATCAGTCATTCTACACCTTCCTCACCATCAATTGTACATCTCTTGTTTTTACTTTGTCCCTAGGTTTGTTGGCTCCCCACTCCCTTTTCTCCATCTCCTTCTCTCTTGTGCCCGCCCCCCCCAGAGCCGTTGCCCTTTGTTTTCTTCTTGGGATTGGTTATCCTGCCTATCCTATGTGGATAGACATGAGAAAAGGAAAAAGAAAGAAAAAAGGGGGGAAAAGAGGAGACTACAAAAGCCTATAAACAGTTTCAGGTCTGTCTGCTGACCCTTCTGAAAGTTTTCCAATTGGATCTGCTGAAGTGTCACACCCTTCCCACTGGCTCTGAGGTTGATTTTGGGGAGTCCTCAGGAACCTCATTGCTTTGCTCCTCTTGCTGCTCTGTTGCTCCCTTCATGTTTTGCTCGAGTGGGGTGGGGGGAGGTGTAAGACCTGGCACACTTCCTATACTGTGTCTTCAGTGCTTTCTTTTGGGGTGATTTTACCGAAGAACTTCAAAAACTATTTGTTAATTGATGAAATACTGTGAATAGATTGGGACTACTGATGAAGTGTCGGACTGCTAATTGCAAGGTTGAGGATTCAAATCCACCAGCCCCTTGGAAGAAGATAAGGCTGTCTGCTCCTGTGTTAGTCTGGGTAGACTAGAGACACAGATCCAGGGAGACTCAGACATGTATAGGAAAGAGCTTATATCAAAGAGTAATTTTATATTAAGAAAATATCCTGGTCCAGTCCAGATCAAGTCCTTAAGTCTAATATTAGCCCATATGTCCAATAGCAGTCTATAAATTCCTCTTCAGATTCATGCAGCACATACAATGATGATGAATGCAGAAAGATCACTGGCCAGTGGTGGATCTAGTGGTGGTGGAAGCATCTCAGCACTGGCACGGCTCTCCATGTGGCTCTTCCAGCTCCAGGGCCCTGGCTGCCATCAGCGTAGCGTCATGTGGCTCATCAATTGAATGTGAAGCAGAGAGAGCATGTGTCCTGCCTCTAGGGAGGAAGACAGGACTTCCCAGAATTCTCAGTAGTAGATCATACCCACACAGAGAGAGGCATCATTGGTTATGATGTGATTAACAGCTAGACTCCACCCCTTCACTCAAGCTGACAAGAGATTATGTAACTGCCACTGCTCCCATCCAAACTTCCAGCCTTCCCAGGGGTGAGAGTACACTCGGTTTTCTCTAATGGTGGCCTTGGCTTTTTGTTTTTCTTTTGTTCTGAGGACTGGGGATTGTTGATTGATTAAACAAAGTGTGTGTGTGTGTGTGTGTGTGTGTGTGTGTGTGTGTGTGTAGTTAAGTAAAAAATACTTCCATCTATTTTTCTTCCCTATCTTGACACTAATAAACAAACGATGACACTGAAAAATGCTTTCACATTTTCCATAGCACCTGGTTAAGGTAAAAGCCGTTAAAAATAAGTCACACAGAATTCTAACAGTTCAGACAGCTCTTTGATGAAAATTCATGACTTTCAGCAATGGGTTTGTTTTCTCTCCACCTTCTTCTCACAACAGATGGTGATTTCGGTTTGAGACATTATTTACCCACAAAAAATTTGGACCAACGCAAAGTCGAATCTTAAAGATCACTTAGAAACTTTGTATCGGGCTTCCTTTTTAGAATTATATAATAGATTAGTTTCTTGCTTGTAGGATGTTATTCTAATAATAATAGCATAGCTTAAGATGTTATTCTTAATAGCATACCATATATACATGCAAATAAAATATTAGTGCAGATTTTTAAGAGATTACATTTAAAAATACTCTCAATACTATGTGAATGCTAGTGACACATATACAGTTAGGAAAAACATTATATTGAAAATGATGAAGTGACCTCGTTTAAGAGCATAGATTTTGAAGTCAGACAGGATTCTGTCTTATCAGACTCTGATATATTCCACTCTGACACCATCAGAAGCATCTTAATTGGTGTAAGCCTCGATTCCTCAATTTGTAAAATGGGCCTATTAATCCCTAGTGATTTTGTGAAAATTTGATCATGTATTATTTACTATACTATTTAGCATAAGCCTGGTATACAAAAATGAGTCAAAGTAAATTGGTATTATTTAAATTACTTTAACATTCAATAAAGCCTTCATCTTCATTTTGGGGAGTGTGTTAGTCTGGATAGACTAGAGAAACAAATCCATGGATACACATATGTGTATAAGAAAGAGATTTATATACAAGAGGAATTGAACATTGAAAAAGTATCCCAACCCAGTCCAGTCCAAGGCCATAAGTCTGATATTAGCCCATATGTCAGATACCAATCTATAAAGTCCTCTTCAGACTCATGAAACACATGCAATGAAGCCAAATGCAGGACAATCACCAGCCACTGGGTAGAAAGTCTTTGGGTCCAGTGGCCTTGTAAGCATTTCAGTGCTGGCAGGGGTCTCTGTGGCTTCTCTGGCTTCAGAGGTCTGGTTGCAACTGTGTGGCTTGTCTGGCTCAGGATAGTTCCATGTGTCTTGTCAGCTGCAGTGTCTCCCAGGAAGTGGCAGAGAAAGAGTCTTGCCTGCCTCCAAGGAAGAAAATCCAGGATTTCCCAGAATTCTCAGGAGAAGGCCATGCCTACACAGAGGACTCCTTGGCTATGATCTGATTAACGAGCTAGACTCGCCCCTACACTCTTAATCCTCAAATTGACAAACAATTATATATCTACCACAGGGAGGTAGTATATATCTTGGATTATGTAAATTGAATCGACATATATACATGCATATTAGCCTCATATTTTATATATTGAGAAAACAGTGCGGAGACCACATTAACCTCTTTTGGCTACACAAGGGACAAGAATCCAACTCAATCAAGCTGATTGTCACAAGGTAAAGGTCAGACTTGCTCCAACTCCCCATCCTTCTTTATTCTCACACCAACTTCTGCACCTTACTACTTCTCAGCTGGACTCTACAATCCTTTGCAACAGCCATACGGGACTCAGAGATAACTCTCACACTTGGGTGGTTTATTAGAGAGGTTGAGGGGACCACAAGTCAAGATCCGGAAATAGTAAGGATACAATCATTGCGTTAGAGCAACACCCCCTGCAGCTAAGAGCCAAGTCTCTCTTTCTCTCTCTGATGCTCAGCCTCTCAGACATGTGGACTGTCAGGCTTTGTCTCTGTAGGTCAAGAAGCTGTACAAGACTTTCTCACAGTCTCATAGTTTCTGCATTGCTTCTAGACACTGCCTCGTGATCTCCTTGCGTTGGCCTCTCGTGTCTGCATGATATGGTTTGCTTCCTCCGCCACTTTAAGCAGGGATTTCAATGTGTTTTGGTGCTGCCTCTTCGTTATGTTCCCAGGAATTCTCTCTCTGCTTCTGAGATGGCTCTTCTATGTATACGCAAGAGGAAGGACCAATCCTCTCTCTATTAGTGTTTCACACATCCTCCTCGTAGGGGCCCTCACAGTCAATTGATGGGAGTTACAGAGATTTGAAAGAAAGAGCCATATTAATAAATTTCACTTCTTTACACATACATAATACATTATGAATATGCACATATGCAAAGATATGTGTGAAATAAACATGTATACATGTAATATACAATTTTAGACAAACTTATACATATGTCTGTTTTGGAAATCATATTTGCTTTAAGCTCATTTGAATTAAATTTCAGGAATAATATTGGTAATTTTATTTCCTGTCTACAATGTCACAATGTTTGAATAATTATCTACCATTACTTATAATGTGATAAAATGTTATTTACTAATATTTATTATAAAGTGCTATTCACTATTAACTGTTACTTATAATGCGATAAAGCATTATTTAATACTATGCCTCAAAAGATGCATATATTGTTTTATATATATCAAAGTGTATTAAAAATAAAAGTGCAGCTGATTATAAAGATATCATTTAACATATTCAAATCCATTAAAAGTTCCCACAGCCATCATATTGGCTCTGACTCATAGTGAACCTCTTTTGAGTTTCTGAGCCTCAGTCTTTAAGGGAGCAGACAGCTTCAATTTTCTCCCTTGGAATGGTGGGTGGGTTCAAACCAGCCACCTTATAGTGATCGGTCCAATGCCTAACCCACTTCAATATTGGGGCTTGCTTCTTAAGATGACAGTTACAATATCTCAAAACCATGTCTATGTTGATGACAAAGCACTATTTGTTATGAGAGGTCCATTAAACAAATTAGACTAAAGTAGTAAAATGGCTGTTCGACTCTAACTCAGGCATTGTCAGCAGCCTTACCCTTGGAAGGCTCCACTTAGCGATCGAAGTTACACTGAGTTACGTCGGTGGCCACCTTCCCAGTGACTGCCACTAGTGCTCCCTCACTGGGGCAGTGGAGCTCACACTCTTCTGCTCTACTGTCAGCCAACCAGTCAATAGTTATTCATTCGTCTTTTTGCAAATATACCTCCCAAATCCCTGGCACTTCTGGTTCCTAAATAAACATAAAATGTTTTCACTTTGGTCTAATTTATTTTCTAGTAATTGTTGATGGGCGATTGTGTAAGACCAGGTTGACTAGAGAAACAAATTCACTAACTCATATACGTGTAAGAGAGAACTTTCTATCAAGAAGTAACTATGCATCAGTAGAACATCCCAGCTCAGTCCAGATCAAGTCCATAATTCTGATATTAGCCCATATGCCCAATACTAGTCCATAAATTCCTCTTTTGACTCACACAGCACATACAGTGATGCTGGATGCAGGAAGATCACCAGCCAGGAGGTGGAAGTCTTGTGGATCCAATGGCAGTGGAAGAATCTCTAGGGCTCTGGCTGCCATCAGCATGGCTCCATGTGGCTTGTCAACAGGAAGAGCAAGGCAGAGCGAGAGTGTGTCCCGCCTCCAGGAGGGAAGAGAGGGAGCTCCCAGCATGCTCATGATGAGGCCATGCCACAGGAGAAAGCTTCAGGCTGTGATCTGATCGACAGGCTAAAAACTCTACCTCTTCATTCTTGTATTAAGTTGACATGAAACTGTAACTACCATAGCGATATAGAAGTTGAGGCATTGAATAAATGAGGGGGAAACCATTACATTCAATGAGTGCAAGACATCCCTGACTTATGGCAAGGTTGGCTTACTATGACTGTTCTCAGTGTTATAACATAAGTTGAACACTTCATTTTTGTCCTTTCAGTGCTCTCGTTTTCATTATTGTTGCCTTTTATTTTCAGCATCTTTATAAATGTTTGCTTTTAGGCTGTGAAAGACTACACATAAACTTGCAGGAATGATGCTGTTGGTAAATGACCGCTGCAGCATCGTCAGGTTCAAACATGTGCTCTTTCAAAAGTCACCATCTTATTATTTAGATTATTATAAAGACTTAACTTCATGTTGTTCTCACGTTTCTTCCTTCGCCCCCCTGACATTCCAGTAGAATCGGCCTCCTTTTGTCCTTCATGGTTAGAGCTGTCTAAGAAGATAAGGAATTGCTGGGACATGACCTAAATTGTGAAATGATCATCACATGAACCAAAGAGGAAACTCGGGGGGGGGGGGGGCGGGGATTCTAGATTCTCCAGTGGGCTGTGGGTGTCTAAGCACCCGCGCTCTGAGCTTGCAGCTCTCACAGGAGAGGTCAGCAAGAGGATTACAAATGTCTGTATGTGGCATGGTGTGTCAGAGGGAAGGTTCCGGAGCTCAGCCCTAGAGATAAAGGGATTGAGGATAAAGAAGGAAAGAGTAGTAAATAAAGAGCCAGTCATGGGGCTTCATGAGTCTAAAAATGAATCCTTATCTTTATTTCGGTTTGTCGGTATCAAGAGCCCAAGTCTCTCAAAGCACCTTGGGAGACCTGGAGACAAAAACAAAAACAAAACTCAAACCCACTGCCGCCATTGAGTTCACTCCAGCTAACGGTGCGTGATCCTAAAAGGGCAGATTAGAACTCCTCCCAAGGGTTTCTGAGGCCATCCGTCTTTAAGGAAGCCAGCTTCCTCCTGCGGAGGTGGTGGGTTCAAATCCTAAACCTGCTTCTTCCCTAATGAAGCGAGTGACCCCTCAAGGTCACTTATGCCTCCAGGTAAGTCTCTAGTTTTCACAAGTGATTGGGAGAAAATGAGGAACTTTGCCTCCTGGGGGCCTGGAGCAGATTCGAGGAGGGCACACACACAGGCATAGAGCATTAAGCCTGAGTCCAGGGCCTGACACCATGAAAAACCTCACTGCCATCGAGCTGATTGTGATGTAGAGCAACCGAGAGGACAAGGGTGAACTGCCCCTGTGGGTTTGCCACTCTAATTGTTTACGAGCGTACACAGCCTCCTCGTCCTCCGCAGGTGACCTCCTTTCACATTGGTCGTGTGATAATAAAACAGAACTGTCCAAAGGGATAACTGTTGCCCATAAGCCCCAGGGAAGGGTAACATGAGACAGTCATTGAGGACCTGGTGAAATTGAGCAAAAGGGGAAAGAAGGCTGAGCTGATGGGCAGGGCCCGGTTCATAAAAGAGGAAGGGTGTGTGACCATTTAAAATCAGATGACCACAGATTAAGTTAGTGACTCTATTTAAAAATAAAGAAAAGACCCACTTCTGGGAGCTGCTGGGTAAGTGGCATGAATGCATTTGGCTAGGGACATACATATGGGAGGTAAAGGGACATGAGTTGAAACGGACAGATTGCTTGCTTCCATGGGGAGGGAAGTCAGGCCCTGGGGAAGCCAGTTCTGTATTGCCTTTGGGGGGGGAAAGCAGTGCGACTGGAAGGGCTAATGTGGAGATGGGTGTTATTGATGACAGGAGGCTTTGGGTATTCTTCCTGCGACCCGAGGCTCAGACCAAACATGCTGCGCTAAGCATAAGGCTCAGACGGTAAATTGGAAAGAAATGGCTAGAAAACGTGTCTCGTTTTGTCTGCCACGTCTTTGTGCATTCCGTTTAAATGGATTCAAGTGAAAAATCCTGGCTGATCGGCTTTCACAGCTGCTTTGCCAAAGAGCAGCTGCTGCTGGTGTCGGATGAAACACATAGGACGCCAACAGGCACGCGGCACAGAGGGCGGGGTACAGAGTGGTGAGCACACTGGAAAACAGCCTGTTAAATGCCTGAATTGGGAACTCTAAAGAATAAGGAGCAGATCATCATAGATGATGAGAGTATAATTTCAAGCAGTGTTCAATTAAAATCTATCACACTCGCCGCAGTCTCTTCCTGACCTTGAGAGAACTGTGCTCACCAACGGGAGTCACAAGGTGAGCAAGGTGGGAAGAGATCGCCTATAAGCAACTAGACAAAGGCTAGCCACTGCGAAAATCAGGAGACTCTAAGGCAGCGGTTCTCAACTGATGGGTCTTGACCCCTTTAGGGGGGGCGTTGTCGAACGACCCTTTTACAGAGGTCACCCAATTCATAACAAAACTGTGAATTTTGCATATGGAATTTATACAAATTATGAAAGTAGTAAAATTACAGTGATGAAGTAGCAGCGAAAAGAAAGTTATGGTTTGGGAGTCACCACGACATGAGGAACTGTCTGAAAGGGTCGCAGCATGAGGAAGGTTGAGAACCACTGCTCTAGGGTTTTCTGTTCCCTTGTGAACTGTCAGCCAAATGGAGATCCTATTTCAGTGTCTGGATGTTTCTCTCCAGCGCTTAGTGTTAGAACTTGGTTTGGGGGCAGAGAGGACGCTAACACCAACAGGGGAATGGGATGATGGTGGGGATGGAAGCAGCCCCCCCTGGAACTAGGGAAGCTGAGTCCTTGACCAGGAAGAGTCACAAACAGAGGAAGATGAAGCCAACACTAAAATGGGTTGTGGAGTGAGAAAGCTAGGATCAGAAGTGAGGAATCGCCTTTGGTAAGGAGTGTAAATCTGGAAGAGTGGAAGAACTGTGGAGATGGATCGAATGCATTAAAGAGCCTAGGAACATTTTGGGGGCCAAGAGAGGGTGGAGGTGGAGAGAGTGTATCTGAAGTAGCTGCAGCCCAGGCCTGCAGAACGTGTGCAAAGGACGGAGTATGGTTTGAGATGAGAAATCGTGAAAAAGTCAAGCTGGAAAGATATTCAGGAAAGGCTCATCACATATTTCAAGACAGCAGGGCAAAAAGGCAAAGATTATGTGCAAAGAAGCTCAAGTTATTCTTTGCACAAAATCTGACCCCTATATTTCAATGTAAGCTCACTGAACTAAAAAAACGATTTAAAGTTCCAAGAGGTCTAGCAAGGAGTACCTCCCTGCTGTCAAATATATAGGATATCATTTTAAATACAAATTGTTTATAAGAGATTTACATAACATATTGCAGGGAGCAATTAATTCTTTTAGTAGGAAATACATTTTCTCTTTATTTGCAGAGTGCTATCAACTACCTTTAAAATATGCAAGTTCATATATATAAATTGGAAGAAATTCAGGGTCATGTACAATGAGTGAAAGTAATTCAAGTCTAAAAAGCAGAAAAAGAGGGGTAGAAGTAGCTGTGAACCACAGACGACCATACGACAGGGTTAGTCGAGGTTCCCAATTAATTACAGCTCATCTAGGAGCCGAACAGCAGAGGGTCACATTTGCTTAGCAGGGGAAGAAAAGAAAACAGAAATAAAATATGGCAAGTTTAAAGTTATGCTATAAATGGATCAAAGCACCCACCTGTTTTGCCTAGATTGTTGTAGTTGTTAAGAATCCCATTTCTAAGTTTTAAGAACCCTTTATGAGCACATTAGGTATAACACAAGTTATGACATCTAATCCAGTCTGTACCCACTGATATTCTGTTTTAAATAGCAAATACCAGCTTTGTCAAATCAAAATCTACAACAAAATTCAGAAAAGTTAAAGTACTGATAAATGTGATTTTCAATAGTGTGAGAAATCTACATAACATTTCTATATCATTTTAAGATGTATTATAGTGGTCAGACAATAAAACCATCACATGTAATTTATTTACAATGCCACCCTAAGGCATTAAGACAACTTTATATAAAAATCCAGAATTAACCAAGGTCAATTAACATAGTCAACAAGGAAAATGTTCTCCATCCCGCTGGGTGAATAGCTACTAGGGTCTTAAAACTGCAAGAGCAACAATCTAAGGTACAACTACTGGTCTCCCCTCATCTGTTGGATAAAAGAGTGATAAAAATGGAAAGACTTATGGGAACCATTAGTCCACGGGATTAATGGACCACATTAACATCAGTTTCCAGATCCTGAGACCAGAAGTATTAGATGGTGCTTGGCTCCCATTACCCACGATTCTGTACAGGATCATCTTAGAAGGTCTTAAATCGAGTGCAAGAAACAGGTGGAACAGAACTCAAAATCATTAAAGAGACCGGGTTCATTGTCAGACGGAGACTCAGTCACCTTCAGGTCTGGAACGGAACTGACTCTCTCATCCAAATAATCGACTATTGAAGATCAAAGGCTGATATTTACTCCAGGACAGAGTCCAGAGGGCTAGGGAAAGGGGACGAATGGGAGGAGGCAGCACAAGAAGGAAGTGGGCTAAGTGATGGTTCATACAGGGATGAACCATCACTTAGCAATGAATACATGGAAGCCAATTGCCTATGAGTTCTTGAATGTAGAACTGATGATCTGTTATGTAAACCTTCACCTAATTCACAACAAAATGTTAAAAAATAAATAAATCCAGTGTTAAATTGGCAAAACAGCAAAGAATTACCTAAGCACAATTTTCTCCAAAAATATTTATTGGTAAGTTCCTGGAGAAACCTTTTCACAAAAGCGCTTGGATGTGACTGGGGAATTAGTGCTAATGTTAATTTCGTAGGTGCGTAAGTGTTCTCTTCGAGCAAACAAGCAAAATCCCCCAGACCACTGAACACAGGAGAGAATGTTATTTTCTCTAAAAGTTTACAGACTACAAACTCACTAGAAAGGGGGAATGCATTACGAAATATGCAACAACAACAAAAATTGGTAAGATTTTGGCTTTCCAAAATCATTATCACAAGCAAACATTGTTGTTTCAGGTGTTTCATTGTACTGCTATTCACCGTAATATTCTTTGTACATCAGCTTTTGTTGATAAAAGCGTTTTAGTACTTACAATATCTGCAACCTATGTTTCTATTTTCTCCAAACACAGGTGGATCTCCTCCATTCTCAAATGGGTCTGTCTCTTTCATGCTAGAGAAAATTACTTAGAGCCAAGTACTTAGCCTTTAGTGAAGGGCTACCATTTTTATTGCAGTAGTTTAGCTTTCATTTTTATCTGTTGTGGACCAATTCTATGACACAGAGTTGTCAAAAAGTGATGTGGCAAAAATCACAGAAACCATTATGGAACAAAAACGTCACAATGTGAAGCTGTTCTTTTGCAACAGATTCTCTATTTCGGGTTGTACACTTCTGAAGTCAGGGTTTCAATCTCTCTAACCCTTCCCTGAAAGTTCTGTGCTCTTGGATTTGCTCCATGTCAAAATGGCAGTATGGGCATGATTGCGGGGCACTCGTACCCTTTCCTCTTGAATGCTCTTTGGAGTTGGGGAAATGAAACTATCCAAAGGGGGAGAATCAAGGCTGTCGGGTGGATGCAGCATGCCTTCCCAACAAAATTATCATAGAACAGCCCTTGCGGCCTTCAAACAAGAAGCAGCTACCTGTTGTGATGGGGGAAACAAAACAAAAACCTTTGCCCTGTTTTCCTGGTCTTTTTCATACCAACAGTTTTCAATCTTCTTAACAGGTCTTCATAAAAAGTCGCCATGATTTCCCTGTGTCCTTCAAGGTTATCTCTTTGGAATCGCCAAGGACAATGGCCATCACCTTCACAGTTGGCCTTCTTCTTGACTTCAGCTGGCCCAGCGGGATCTGTGGGAAGACACTGCTTTGATTGGGCCTTTATTTAAAAGCACCAGAAGGATCTACATGTGACCTCCTCCCTGGGGGAATGGACAACAGAAAAGGGGGTGAAGGGAGACGCCAGACAGGGCAAGATATGGCAAAATACTAATTTATAAATTATCAAGGGCTCATGAGGGAGGGGGGAGCGGGGAGGGAGGGGGGGAAAAAAGAGGACCTGATGCAAAGGGCTTAAGTGGAGAGCAAATGCTTCGAAAATGATTAGGGCAAAGAATGTACAGATGTGCTTTATACAATTGATGTATATATATGTATGGATTGTGATAAGAGTTGTATGAGCCCCTAATAAAAAATAAATAAAAACAAACAAACAAACAAAAAACTAGCACCAGAAGGACAGTACGGCACATGCTACAGATTGAGAACTTGTCTGTAGTCACGTATGGGCCACAGAAACATTGTTAAACACAGTTTGTCGAGGTCAAAGCCACACGTATAGGACCAGCAGCCCCGGCAGCAATATTTCTTACTTACCCTCAGACAGTATCATGTCATGAATTACTGGAGAAATCCAATTGACAAGCAAAAGCACATAAATGAAAGCCATATTTCTGTTAAACTCAATAGACATTCTATCAAATTCTTATAAACTGAAATACTTCCAATGTCTCTATTTATTATAGATGTATAATTCTTTGTGGATTGGCACTATTCCCCATCCCCAATTTTAGTGGCATTGTCTTAGAAATCTTAGATAACTTCAACTATTATGATTACCTGCCGTATAGTAAGACACTGACTTATAGGCTTCTTAATCCGTAATAGCTACTTTAATACATAAGAAATATTTTTACTACTCATCGTCTTTGTATGCTGATGTTCCCATTCATCTTTAGCATAGATTAGATAGTAGGTAGAGGAAAACTCATTACTTTATCAGCATATTTTCATCCTGAAAATGCATTTATTTAAAGGCATACCTTTTACCCTACACTTTCCTAGTGCCACACTGTAAAAATCAGAATAAAGTACTACTCTTTATGAAAGAAGTGTTCTCTGGGTTTCTCTGTGTTATGCCTTGTTCGTGACCTCTGTAGAAAAGCTAAGAAGTAGGAAAATGCTACTCTCATTCTGATGGAATAAGCATAAAATTAAGTTCAGTCCAACAGCTGGTGGGATAGAGGTATGGTATAAGTACCAATAACAAGGTAGAATTACTCTTATTGGTACTTGGGTTGAATCTTGCAATGTTGGGAATTCTAAAATTGGTTTTTTATGGAGATACAGAATAGCATGAATAAAGCCATTGAAAAATGAACAAGTATGAAGCATGCAGAAACAACAGCAACAACAAACCAACCAGTAACCACTGAGGGAAGTTTGGAAACTGAGGATGAACTTATAGACTGGTATCAGGCATATGGGATAATATTGCTATGGGCTTGATCTGGCCTGGGATGTTTTGTCAATATGCAATTGCTCTTTTATGTAAAGCTCTTTCTTATACACACATCTGCATGTTATGAATTTGTTTCTCTAGTTCACCCAGACTAACACAAAAGGATAGGCACAATCAACCTTACAGAAATGTAATGGAGAAACTAACAAACATAAGCAAAAGATATCACATAACAAAACCCAGACTTGAACAAACACGCAGATTAGATTTTATGTCCTTGCCAATAACACCAGGTTCCTTCCAGGTAATTCATCTCTCTCTTAAGGTTTCCTTCTTTCTCACTGAAAAGTTGACTCTTCCATATAGTAAACAGTGAATACTCATCATTAGAATGCAATGGGGAGCGGGACAGGTGTGTCGGTGTCTGTGGGCCATACATTCTTGTTGTCTATGCGATATGTACTACAACTCCTTTAGAGTTAACACTGTACTTAAATAGTGGACTTCACTTGGGATAAAGTTCAAAAGCAAATCAAGGCATAAAGAAATACTATATATATTTGTATATAAGGTAAGTTTTTCAGCACATTTTTCATGCCATTTTTGTGGAAAATTAGGTGCCTTGGCTGATATTCAGGTCAGCTGATACTTGAGTATATATGGTAAATGGATATTTATAAATTTGACTATAGCAATATCTAGATAGGCTCTACCATTCCATAGCTAGATAACTATACAAGGAAATCTCTAAATAAATAGTTTTATATCAATAACTACTTTATAGATAAGTGATATACTGCCTGTGTAATTTTTATTGCTGTATAGTCTAACATTTTGTGGCTTGCCCTAAAAAACACTCCTATAGATTATAATTCTGATTAATAAACATTTGGGCTGGGCTCAGGAAAGTTTTCTTCTGTTATCCACAGAGAAAATTCATTTGTCTGTGGTCCACGCTGAGTCAGCTGGAGCACAGCTGAGAGGAGCCTTACAGGGAACGCTCCCCTCTGCTCCCTATGGTTCTGTGTCCCCCCCCTTTGCTCCCTATGGTTCTGTGTCCCCTTTCTGCTCCCTATGGTTCTGTGTGCCCCTCCACCCTGCTCCCTGTGGTTCTGTGTCCCCCCTAGCTTTCTGCTCCCTATGGTTGTGTCCCCCCCTGCTCCCTATGGTTCTGTGTCCCCCCAGCTTTCTGCTCCCTATGGTTGTGTCTCCCCCCTGTTCCCTATGGTTCTGTGTCCCCCCCAGCTTTCTGCTCCCTATGGTTGTGTCCCCCCTTGCTCCCTATGGTTCTGTGTCTTCCCCCCCTTTGCTCCCTATGGTTCTGTGTCCCCCCTCTGCTCCCTATGGTTTTGTGTCCCCAGCAGGCTAGCCCAGGTTGTTTGGGAGCAAAGGGCTCAGAGAAAAGGCAGAAGGGGACTAGCAAGTGGTCTTGAGACCTCTATCCAACATTGTTTCTGCCGTATTTCAAACAAGCCACAAGGGCAATAAAACGTCAAGGGATTGAGGAAGAGTACTCTATCTCTTAACAGGAGAAGCTATAATGAATTAATGGCCACTTTTAAACTGATCACATTGTGACAAGGAGAATTGTAAAGGCTCCCTTCAAGCTCTAACCTCTAGAACAGTGGCTATGAAGAATAGCTCGGATTGTGTGCCTGCCTTGAGGAGGGGTCTGTGTGTGCCAAGTTTCCCTTAGATAGGGCTCACCCAATCCAGGGACGTCTTTGAAAGCAGAATGCTTTCTTCAGCTGGTGGCGGAAGAGGAAGTTGGAGCGATCAGAAGTATAGAAGGACTCTGTGCTGTTGCTGGTTTAAAGATGGAGAAGCCAATGCAAGAAGAAATGCAGGTGCCCCAGGTGGCCTCCTGGGAGCAGAGAGCAGCCTCTGGCTGACAGTCAACAGAGAAACCAGAATGCAGACCTATCACCACAGCGCTCTGTTGCTTACAAGCGAAGTGAACTTGGAAGAGGAGCTCTCCTCAGAACCTTCAAGTGATAGGAGAGCCTGGCTGTGCTCTGGATTTGGATATTGTACGACTCTAAGCCGATGATACAGCTAAGCCTGCTTGGACTTCTGATCTATAAACAATGCGATAAAAATAGTTATTGTTTTAATTCTCTGACTTGCTGTAATTTCATAAAGTAACACAAGAAAGCTAATACACATAGAGCCAATTTTGTCATTCAATATAATGTTTATCGTGAACTCACAGGATGCCTAACTCTGTGGCAGTAGCTACGGGGCAGTCTTCTCTGTCTCTAGCACAAAGTTCATTGGAATTTTCTGAAGTTTAAAAACGCACAGACACATAGTTATCATCCAGTTTTCTAGGTCTAGATTGTATAAAGAAAATCTGCATTTTAAAATGCCCCTCTGTTGCTCTATTAATAGCTCTATTAACTTGAATATGAATTTAGGATTAGAATAAAAAGGTATTTCCCTCTCAAATAAAGCTGGCAGGTATGTGGTATGGGAAATGAATAAGGAAGACCAGAGAAGAGTTGATATATTTGAGTTATAAGTTTGGTGAAGAATACTAAAGTATGTGGCCTTCCAGAAGAAAAGACAAGTTCGTGCTGGAATTAAGAATGCTCCTTTGTAAAAAAAAAAAAATGTTCCTTTGTAAAGAGGGTGGTAAGCCTTTGGACCTGCTGTTAGGAGGGACCAACCCTGGGACAAACACATCACGTTTGATAGAGCAGAGGGTCAGGAAGCAGGGACAGACATTCAATGAGATGGATTAACACGGTGGCCGCAGCAGGGGCTCAATCAAGGTACTGATTGCGAGGATGGCACTGGATGGAGCGGGCAGCACATTCTTCTATTGTACTTTGGCTTCCCATGAGTCAGCATTAACAGACAGCCCCAACACCAACAGAGTAAACATCACAGAATACGATCCTGCAAATGGTCTCAGTACCTGTGGTAGTTACATAAAGGCATGTCCACTTGAAGCTACATAAAGGTATAGAGGTGGTATTCAACCTGTCAATCAGGTCACACCCTGATGGCGTCGCCTTGGGGAATGTGGCTTTCTCATAAGGAGGGCCTGGCCCTTGCTGCTTGCTGGCCACTCCGAGCGTCCCTGCACATTTCCACCAAACATGGACCCATGCGACGTTGCACCCACTGCCCGGTGAGCTCCCTGCATTCTGCATCATAGCATGTGGCTGAGTGAGACTGAAGAGGGACTTACGGACTAGTACTGGATGTATGGACTTCAGTTGGACCGGGCTGGGATATTTTCTTGATTTATAACTACTTCTAATTATAAATCTGTTTCTTATATGAGTGTCACTGGATTTGTTTCTAAGGTCAACCTGGCCTAACACAGTATCTAAAGGCTGAAATTTGGGGAAATATTCTCAGTGCATAGACACTAATCCTGACCAAGGCGATCTTACCTTCTCCATGTTGCCACCTTTGGCCATGGAGGATGCTAGTAAATATAGCACACTGGCAAAGCTAAACGAGGACTTCTGCCCAAGGAACTGAAATCAGCCTCATAGGACAGAGCAGCCGTTAGGCTTCAGAACATTGAATTTTATGATTTAAAAGGATAAGGTCCTCATAAAATGCAGCATGGCACGATTTCCCCAGTTGTACTTACAGTAACACCAACATTACTTAAACCAATATGTTGATGAATTCATAAAGACCAGAAGTCATTTCTAGCCATAAGAGCTCTAAAATATAACTATTCAGCCCAAAAGAATAGTAAAGGACAAAATGCACATTATTGGTTCCATCCCAGGGAATAGTTAAAGTTGCTTCATGGCCTTTAAAACGGAGAGTAGACAGCAGCTTAACAACACGTAATAAAGTGAGTGCGGGCTTATGCCCCGAGGACAAGCTTATGGTTCAATTCTCTCCATTGTTTTATTCAAAGCAATTATGAACTACAGTTGGCAAGTGACATTTTTAACTATTACAATCGGTGGACTGACCTAAGTAGTCAGTGAAATATTGTGTAAATGACAGAAGGTGGCTTCTAAAGCTAAGGCCAAAAGGGCACTTCATAGGGACTTCTGCTGGACCCTCATGTTCATTTGTTCTTGGGGAAGTAATATGTCATGCTGTTAACAGCAATTGTAGGGAAAGGCCTACGCGGTAAAGAAGCAAAGTCTTTGCCAATAGCCATATGAGTAGTCAGCAACGTCCTGTCTAAAACTTAGCCTAAACTACTCACAAATTTCTGTCCCACTTTATTTCTGGGATGTACATTTTTGTCAATTCTCCTTCCATTCTTGGAAATTTCTATTTCATAAAGCTGAACTCGAATCTGGCAAAGGGTACTTCTTGCATCTTTTTCTGATCTTACACAGGGTCCTTTCTCCATGGCCAGGTGTTTACTATGACTTATTCCTTCTGACACAAAGAGAGTAAGGTTTAAATACAGGCAGCGACTAAGTGTGTCCCAGTGGCAGACAGACCGGAGCGATGTGCTTTCAAGCTCTGCATTCCACATGCTAACCAGCGTGCTGTGTTTCATGTTCCCTTTTTGTTTCTAAAATAACCCCCAAGCAGCTGCTGGCTGTACCCTGGGGTCTCTAATGGAGCCCAAAGTAAACCTAGATCGGTTATTACAGTTGCTATTTAACACCTTTGTACTAACAACTTTAAAAATCATGTTAGCTATTGTTTTAGTCTTTACTTTTCTCTTCAGACCAGTAGAAGCAGTTTGCAAACACTAGTGAATTTCTCACCATTACGCCCGAAGACTCCCAGGATGCTGTTGGTGTCTCAGATTAGGGAGGCAAGAGCGGGTAGAAAAGGGGAAGCAGGGCAGAATAAGGAGCATTCGGCTCACTTGCTATGTTTATTCAAGTATTTCCAAACTCCATATTGCATTTATCATCATCAAGGGAAGTTTCTTATTAGGCCCTGCCTATGCGATGCTTGTTGAGAATTAATTTGGCCTCCGGTGCATTGTGCTGTGTCAGCACTTCCATAATTACATTCTACCATTGGTTGTCTCCCAGATGATTGCTAAAATTATATGCCATGGATTTAACTACAGACCAGATCACAGTGTTTTTTAATCTTCCCTAGAATGCCTCCAAAATAGCTAAGAAGCTAATCACCCTGGTTCTGGCTTTTCTTTGAATGAATTAGAAGAAAATTCTTCTCCCTACTCTGGGCCTTTATAAGCACCACTCTCTATGCATAACTAAGCCCATTTTCCTTCAAATTTTTTTTCTTTTATTAAATACTTTTATTGGGAGTTCTTACATCTCTTTTCACAATCCATACATTCATACAGTGTGTCCAACACATTTGTACATATGCTGCCATCATTTTCAAAGCATTTTCTTTCTACCTGAGCTCTTGATATCAGTTCCTCAATTTCCCCCCTCCCTCCCTCCCCCACCCACTCTCCCTCATGAACCCTTGATAATTTATAGATTATTATTTTCATATTTTACATTGTTCTCTGTTGCCCCTCACCCACGTTTCCATTGTTTGCCCCCCTGGGAGGGGGTTATATGTTGCTCCTTGTTATCTATTCCCTCTTTCTCCCCCAACTTTCCCCTAATCCTCCTGGGATCGCTATTCTCATTGTTGGCCCTGAGGGGTTTATGTATCCTGGATTCCCTGTGTTTCGGGTTCTTATCTGTAGCAGTATGTATATTCCGGTCTAATCTGATTTGTAAGGTAGAACTGAGGTCATGATGGTGGGTGGGGGGAGGAGGAAGCATTAAAGAACTGGAGGAAAGTTGTATTTTTAATTGGTGTTACACTGCACCCTGACTGGCTTATCTTTTCCTGTGACCCTTCTGTGGGGGGATGTCAAATTGTTTACAGATAGGCTTTGGGTCTTGACTCCATGTCCCCCCAGTTCACATTGGGTATGGTTTATTTTGGGTTTTAGATGCCTGATCCCTATGATACCTCATGATTACACAAGCAGGTGTGCTTCTTCCATGTGGGCTTTGCTGCTTCTCAGCTAGATGGCCCTTGTTTATCTTCAAGCCTTTAAGACCCCAGATGCTATATCTTTTGATAGTTGGGCACCATCAGCTTTCTTCACCACATTTGCTTATGCACCCATTTTGTCATCAGAAATCATATGAGGAAGGTGAGCATCACAGAATGCCATTTGTTAGAACAAAGTGTTCGTGTGTTAAGGGAGTACTTGATTTGAGGCCAATTGTCCATCTGCAACCTTATATAGCTATAAGCACAAAGATCGATTCTCCTTTCGTTATATATAAATATATTTACATATGTACATGTCTGTATTTAGACCTCTATAAATGTCCTTTGCCTCCTGGTTCTTTCCTCTATTTCCTTTTACTTTCCTCATGTCCCAACATCATAGTTGGCCTTCATTTGAGTTTAGTAATTCCTTGCTGGCCTCCACCCCAAGGTCCTTTTAAATTTATATGATGCTGTGGGTCATGGGGAAAAGAAAGGGTGCTTTTATTTTTTCATAATCCTATTAGATGATGCTTGATGGGACAAATTCACCAGTCATTTACAGGCTGTCCTGCCTCTCAGAGACATTGTTTATCACATAGTAAATTGAGTGGATGCATAGTATACGCATTATTCCCTTTATCCATCTCTCTTTCTCTAAACATACACTCACACACTTTATTTTATATTTGCTGTTGTTGAGAATATACACAGCAGAACATATACCAATTCCATAATTTCTAAATTTATACTTCAGTAGCATTGATTACATTTTTCATATATGGCAACCATCCCTACCCTCCTTTTCTGAGTAGTTTCTTTTCATTCAACATCAACCCACTGCTCCCTAAATTTCCTATCAAATATTTCAAGTTGCATTGAAAATGTAATGCAACAGTGATAGATCATCAAAGAGCTTAATGCTCAAAGCAGGCATTCTTCATTGTTCTATTTTAAGAAGACTTCAGGGGATTTTTTTTTTTTTTGCTTAAAATTTAAAGATTAGTTTAGGACAATAGTTTCAGGAATTTATCCAGGCTCTATAACTCCAGAAAAACTGACGATTCCATGGGAATTAAAAATTCTGTTATTCCTGTCCTCCCTTTTGATCAATATAGACTTTGATCAAAACTTCCACTAATGGAAGCCAGACCCAGACATCATCCAGTTCTTGGGATTGTGGCAAAAGAGGTCATTGTTGATGGAGGCAATTAATCTTCCATTCTATTTCCTCACTCCTCACTCTTCTTCCTCTACTGCTCTGGCTGAATAGAGACCAATTGTACCTTGAATGACGAATTGTAAACTTTTAAGATGGGGCACCTGCCCCATTACTATGAAAAGAGCTGGGAGGTAAACACAGAAGCACTAACTATAATATTAAGACAATTAATTGGAATGTTCCATGAAAATAGTATCCTAAACCTCTAAACCAAGGAGCAACGTTCTAAGAGTTGTTTGGTTGGATATGAAAAGGCTTAACATCTACTCTTTCATTTTGTCATTATGAATATGTCTATCACACAATTTTGTGAATTCCATTTTTTTTAAATCATTTTATTGGGGGCTCTTACAACTCTTGTTACAAACCACACATTAATTGTATCTGACATATTAGTACATATATTCCATCGTTATTTTCTAGACATTTACTTTCCATTGAGCCCTTGGGATCAGCTCCTCTTTTTTTTCCCTCCCTCCCCCGTCACATCCTCATGGCCCCCTGATAGATTATAGATTGTTTATTATTTTCAAATCTCACTTCACCCACTGTCTTCCGCCAATTCTATTTTTATAAGTATACAATTTATTGATAGCAATTGCATTAATTGACTGTGCAGTCCTACCAGTAATCAACTGAGTTCTCTATCACTGTAAATTGAAACTCAGTACTCTCTAAAATACAAGCTCCTATGACCTACCTCCTGCCCCTTTCACTGCCTTCAAGCAAATACTGACTCACAGCCACCCTATAGGACACAGGGTGCTGTAAATTTCTGAGGTTGTTGGCTCTTCACTGGAAGAGCCCGAGGAGTGCCTGGTGGTTTCAAACTGCTGACCTCACAGTTCGCAGTCCGGCATGCCCAAAACAAACTCACCTCCATCGAGTTGATACCAACACGTAGCACCCTATAGGACAGGGAAAAACTGCCCCTGTGAGTTTCTGAGACTGTGAATTTTTTATGGGAGTAGTAAAGCCCTGCCGTTCTTCCACAGAGGGAGTGACTGATGGTTTCGAATGGTGGACCAGGGCCTGATGGGTGACCACTCTGCCACCAGGGTGCCCTCTACTCTGCATCACCCCACTGAGGTCTGCGCCCTTAGCCATGGGGCTGAGGGCTGCAACAGGCAGTGTCTTCAACACTATCTGTGTGAGTGTTTGCTTTCAAGGGTTTGGACGATCTACATTGGATCAGTCTTGGCAGTTCTGATTTCAGGTTTATGAGGCATTGTTTTCCATAAGTGTAGTGCTAATTTGCATTCTAATCAGAAACGGGTAAGGGTTGCAATTCCCCCACATTCTTGCCAACATTCAATTTTGTTTGTTTGTGTGGGGTTTTTTGTTTGTTTTTAATCTTAGCCATCCAACTGGGAATACCCTGCAAAAGCACACTGTGTGTTCTTGATTCTAGTTCGGGATCCCACGTATCAGTGCCCTCACTAGACTCAACCTGGTGAAAGCAATTCTTGGTAGAAAAGTAATATGCCATTCTGTGAAGCTCACCTTCCTTCCCAACATGGTCACTGAAGACAAAGCAGGTGCATAAGCAAATATGGTGAAGAAAGCTGATGGTTCCTGGCTATCAAAAGATATAATGTCTGGGATCTTAAAGGCTTGAAGGTAAAGAAGTGGCCATCTAGCTTAGAAACAACAAAGCCCACATGGAAGAAGCACAGCAGCCTGTGCGATCACGAGGTGCTGAAGGGATCAGTTATCAGGCATCAAAGAACAAAAAATCATATCACTGTGTGCTCACCTCCCTGATACAATTGCTGAAGGCAAATGGATACATAAGCAAATGTGGTGAAGAAAGCAGATGGTGCCCGGGTATCAAAAGATATAGCATCTGGGGTCTTAAAGGCTTGAAGGTAAACAAGCAGCCATCTAGCTCAGAAGCAACAAAGCCCACATGGAAGAAGCACACCAGCCTGTGTGATCATGAGGTGTCGAAAGGATCAGGAATCAGGCATCATCAGAACAAAAATTCATATCATAGTGAATGAGGTAGGGAGTGCAGAGTGAAAACCCAAATCCCATTTTTAGGCCACTGGATATCCCCTTACAGAAGGGTCTCAGGGAGGAGATGAGCCAGTCAGGGTGCCATGTAGCAAAAATGAAACATAACTTTCCTCTAGCTCCTAAATGCTTCCTCCTCCCCTACTTTTATGGTCCCAATTCTACCTTTAAAATATGGCTAGACCAGAGGATGTACACTGGAAACATAGGGAATCCAGGGCAGATGATCCTTTCAGGACCGTGGTATGAGGGGCGATACTGGGAGGGCAGAGGGAGGGTGGGTTGGAAAGGGGGAACCGATTACAAGGATCTACATGTGACCTCCTCCCTGGGGGACGGACAACAGAAAGGTGGGTGAAGGGAGACATTGGGCAGGGCAAGATATGACAAAATACTAACTTATAAATTAGCAAGGGTTCATGAGGGAGTGGGGAATGGGGAGGGAGGGGGAAAATGAGGAGCTGATGCCAGGGGCTTAGGTAGAGAGCAAATGTTTTAAGAATGATGAGGGCAATGAATGTACAAATATGCTTTACCAATTGAGGTATGTGTGGGTTGTGATAAGAGTTGTATGAGCCCCTAATAAAATGATTTTTAAAAAAGAAAAGTAATATGCCAGAACTCTTCTTATTCTTGGTCTGAATTTCTAAACAGCACGTGGCTAGATCTCAGCACTCTCTGGGTGCCAGTCCCTCTCTTGGTAACAGAGGAGCAGTGGAGTCTGTAACCATGGAGAACTCAACTGTGTGATGCTAAAGACCCTGTCACCGTGATGGCAGGTCCAGAGGCAAACACATCCCTGGGGACTTGTCTCCTCCAAATCACACTGTGGGTTGTCCACGCCTGCGTCCTAGCTATCTTGTTGATGATCACCGGTACCGCCTGGCACTCTGCCTTCGTCCATGGAGGAAACTCTGCCCTTCTCCTTGACTGCAGCCCTTTCTTTCCCCCCTAAATCCTCCGCAAGAGAAAGAGAAATGTGCTAGGTAGTCACGTGATTTATGCTCTTCCAATCTTCTTCTCTAGACCAGATGTCCTTCCAGAGCTAATCACCCTGTCACTCTTTCTGGAATGTTCTCATGCAATTACTTGGCCATTTATTAACTTTAGATCTCGCCCAGCCAGAAGGTACTCGCCAGGAAAGCTCCCACTTTGTGTGCCTTTTTCACTATCTTGCTGATCTTTCATCAAGGCCTCTGTCTGGCACATATTGGACAGTTATAACCAGTCAGTTCCGCTTCATGGGAGCTTATGCACAACCGAATAAAACTGCCTGGTTCTTAGTATGCACGAGCCCATAGTAGGACTCTAATACATATTTCCTGGGCAAAATAATAATTGAGTCTAGTGTGTATCAAAGGAGACCTAGGTAAGCGATGCTCATCTGCTAACTGAAAGGTGGCTTGCACTCAGCAGGGGCTCCACAGGAACAGAGAGACCCACAGCTGTGTTCCCACAAAGACTGCAGCCTGCCGGCAGTTCTACCTGTTCTACAGGGTCATTATGAGTCAGCATCACCTTGACATATACAGAAAGAGTATGTGTCTACTTATGTACTCAGTATGAATTCATTCAACCAAAGTCTCTTTCTGGGAAATCTGTCTTTTGTTTTTGAGGAAAACACCAGTGCGTTTTAAAAATAATAACAGATCAGAGAACACTTATTGTACTGACAGTCAGTCGTATGCAGGGGCTATGAGGCAGAACATCAGAAAGAAAAAAAAGACAAAATTCTAGACAGGAGTGTCGAGTAATCCTTCTCTAAATAGGTGGCAGCTGTGTGGCATG
Source organism: Tenrec ecaudatus (assembly GCF_050624435.1). NCBI lineage: Eukaryota > Metazoa > Chordata > Mammalia > Afrosoricida > Tenrecidae > Tenrec > Tenrec ecaudatus. Next base: position 57,053,426 of record NC_134542.1, read on the forward strand.
TGGTACAACTGGAAAAACAAAGGTTTAACAGGCGCCTTTGGGTGGGAGGACTCTTCTAGCTGCACTTGTACTTGACATCTCTTTTTGGAGTCAGACACAAGCTGAAAATTTTAGGGCTTCAATTGTTAGTCACCATGCCATCTTAGGTTATGAAAATTCCTCATTAATTCTTCTATAAACACAGGCTTTACGATCTAAAACTTACTTTGTTTTAAAACAGTAGCTATTTCTGAGAAGATTTGTCAAGTGGGAGGAGGAAATACAGATGAAATTTTAAAATTTCACCCTTTAGTTGCTTGAATTTTAATTCAGTTTAAAGGTGAGGATAGACTGTACAGCTGCAGTGTTAAGACATATCTCTGCATTCAACTAGGAGTTTTGAAATTACATTCCTTATTTATTAATTAAAAAGTCCTCAGAAGCCCTTATGCAAAAGAATAGAAATTTAAAGGTAAAAGAATTCCTAATAATGCAAATATTTACACTCATTTATATATGAAGTGGTACCCCCCTAAAAAAACCGGAAATACCCCCCCTAAAGCTATGCATGTTTATATTTATTTACAAAACAATCGTATTACCTTCAAATCACTCTCCATTAAACTTAATAAGTTAGTCAAATCTATGATTCCATTCTTGGAAACATTTTCAAACGCATTTGTTTGGATGGCTGACAGCACCTCCTTGGTTTTATTTCTTCACCTCTTTTATGTAGTCAAACCGCTGTCCTGTCATGTCTCTCTTCATTCTCGGGAACAAAAAGAAGTCACACAGAGTGAACTCAGGTGCATGGGCAAGAGAGACATGGTCTTTTTTCCCCCAAAACTGGCACACCGAGATGGCTGCATGAGCCAGTGTATTATTGTGGTGGTAAAACCAGTCCCCCATCTGCCACAAAGCAAACCCTTTTTGGGTTGCACAATGCTATGCAATTTCAGAACCTCTAAAAAAAAGCTTGATTAACAGCCTGACCCGGTGGAACAAACTCCAAATGATCCAAAAAACAAATAATCATAGATTTGATCTTTGTTTTCACTTGACAAGCTTTTTTTTGGGGGGGGGGGGGAGGCGGGAAAGGTGATGATGTGTCTTCCACTGGCTTGATTGATGCTTGCATTCAGGGTCATACGAATAGCACCATGTCTCATCACCAGTAATGACCTTGGATTAAAGTCTGGGTTGGTTGGGAGCTTCCTCTTGACACACTTTTCCCTGGTGATTCAGAACCCGAGGCACAAATTTCACAGCAACCTTTCTCATTCCCAAATCTTCCATTAAAATCTCTGAACCGAGCCCTAAGATAGTCCACATAACTCCCCCATTTCATCCACGGTCTGTCTTTGGTCTTTGAGAACAAGTGCATGAATTTTGTCAACATTTTCATCCATTTGGAAAATTTAAAGATGTCTAGAACAAGTTTTGTCAGTAGACATTTCACTTTTTTTGAAGTTAAAAAAACCACTTGTACATTTGAGTTTTTCCCATAGCGCTGTCCCTGTAAGCTGTGTTCAACATCACAGCAGTTTCTTTGGCATTTTTCCCAAGCAGGAAACAAAATTTCACAGCCGCATGCTCTTCTTAAGGGACATCATAAAAAATGAAGTTTGAGCAAAACTCTTTTTACGTAAAAATTCAATGTGACCGGAGAGAGCCTTCCCAGGTGACATTGCTAGGTACACGAATTCAGAGTGAGTTGCTTGGTGCTCCGTGCGTACTATGCAAGCTCTGCTCTGTCTAGTGCAATTCTGGTTTTGGGGGCTATTCCCTTGAAAACTTAATATTTAGAGATAAAGCCTACAGAAGCCTGTTTCTAGGATGTTTTGCTTTTCAATGTAAAAGATAGTAATAAGAATTTAATTTGGGAAATGGGTATGTCAAAAAGAGTATTTTTAGGCTTGCTATTTGATGATCTGTAAAAATAAGTAAAAAATTATGCTCTGCTATCAGGACATTTGGGAGAAAGGTGAGGTTTTCTACTCCCGCAAATGTGTATAGTCTTAGATCCTCAAAGGGTCACTATGAGCAGGAATCCACTCAATTGTGGTAAATTTTTATCAGTACAGTGGCCCTGTTTCCTGCTTTTAAGCAAACATTTTAATTTAGAAAGTGTAAGCAAACTTTAGAGTTATATTTTAAAGTTTCTCAAGATTTTGTACAAGTTTGCATACAAAGATACTTAATTGACTAGAATTGATAGAACAGCACACTTTTCTCAAAAACATTCAAGGAATTTGAGATTGATAAACATGTACTAAAAACTAAATAATGTTAATGAAATTCAGGTGCACATACCAACAAATTGAATTTCCATATACTATTTTAAATACAGAATTTAAATACTATAAATAAATCAGATCCCAGTACACGTCACTTACATCCTGATATAGGACATAATACAATTATAAAATGTATTTACTCTTGTAAAAATTATTTAGACTCATTATATCAAAATGCAAAAATATAGAAAAATAAAAGGGAAGAAACAAAATAACTTAGATTGAGACCATAAAGAGATGATCGCTGCTAGTAATTTATTTTTTTTTTGTGATATCTTTTTAGCATAATTACCATGCTATAGGAAGTTCTACTGCTGACATTTTTAAGCATTCAATCAATAACTGAAAGATGGGCAATTTGAACCTAGCCAGCCATCTATCTGCTGGAGAAGAGACCAGGCCATGTGCTTCCTGAAGAACACAGCCAATTAACCTGCATAGGACAGCTACACTCAGTCACGTGGGGTCACTGTTCATGAGAATGGCCTGGGAACACAACAAAAACCACAGTAATGCCATAAAAAACATGCGGTTTACCCTGCTTCTTGGAGAAGAAGACATTTCCTAATTTCTTTTTTTTTAAATTTTTTTCTTAATTATTTTTTTCTTTTTTTTCTAACCCTAACCCTAACCCTAACCCCAACCCCAACCCTAACCCTAACCCTAATGACATTTCCTTATTTCCTTTGAATTTCCTCCTGTCCCACTATCATGCTCAGTCCCCAGCAGGGTTTCAGGAATTCCTCTTAATTATATTACCCTTGATCATGCCCAACCAGGCCTCCCACACCCTCCTCACCACCAATTTGGATCACTTGTTGTTCCCTTGTCCCTGGGTTTATTAACACCACTACCTTTCCCCCTACCTCGCCGTCTCCCAAGTCCCCACGGAACTATAGGTCCTGTTGTTTTTTCCTCCAATTGTTCATCCAGCCTATCTTATTTAGACAGACCTGCAGAGATAATAACATGCACAAAAACAAGACAGAGCACAACCCAGTAACAATATACAACAAAACAACAACAACAAACCAATTACAAAAACAAAACACAACAAGAAAGAAAAGCTTGTAGTTAGTTCAAGAAATATTTGTTGGCCTTTAGGAGTGTTTTTCAGTCCAGTCTGTTGAGGCACCACATGAGGATGGGGAAATAGATCTATGTGCATATATTTACAGGGTTAGTATTAAGGTAGCAGAGGGACATTGGACCTCTACTCAAGTACTCCCTCAATGCAAGAATACTTTCGTCTATTAAATTGGCACTCTATGATGCGCACCTTCCTGACACAACCACTGAAGACAAAGTGGGTGAACAACTAAATGTGGGGAAGAAAGCTGATGGTGCCCGGCTATCAAAAGAGATAGCATCTCAGGTCTTAAAGGCTTGAAGGTAAACAAGCGGCCATCTAGCTCAGAAGCAACAAAACTCACATGGAAGAAGCACACCAGCCTGTGCGATCACAAAGTGTCAAGGGATCAGTTATCAGACATCATCAGAACAAAAAAATCTTACCATAGTGAATGAGCGGGGGAGTGCGGAGTAAAGACCCAAAGCCCATTTGTAGGCCCCTGGATATCCCCTTACAGAAGGGTCTTGGGGAGGAGACGAGACAGGGTAGGATGTAACAACGATGAAAAATACAACTTTCCTCTAGTTCCTAAATACTTCCTCTCTCACCTCTCACTGTTATGATCCAAATCCTACCTTGCAAGTCTGACTAGACCAGAGAATGTACAATGGTACAGATGGGAACTGGAAACACAGGGAATCCAGGGCGGATGATCCCCTCAGGACCAGTGGTGTGAGTGGCGATACTGGGAGGGTGGAAACCAATGTCAAGGATCTACATGTGATCTCCTCCCTGGGGGGACATACAACAGAAAGGTGGGTGAAGGGAGACATGGGACAGAGCAAGATATAACAAAATAATAATTTATAAATTATCAAGGGTTCATGAGGGAGAGGGCAGTACAGAGGGAGGGGGGGAAATGAGGAGCTGATGCCAGGGGCTTGGGTGGAGAGCAAATGTTTTGAGAATGATGAGGGCCATGAATGTACAAATGTGCTTTACACAACTGATGCATGTATGGATTATGATAGGAGTTGTATGAGCCCCTAATAAAATGATTTAAAAAAAAGAAATATCATATGGCCCAGCAATATCTCTGCTGGATATATATATCCCAAAGAAGTAAGAGAGAGAAGATGAACAGGTACATGCTTTCCCATGTTCATTGTAGCACAATTCACAATAGCAAGAAGCTGGAAACAGTCCAACTGCCCATCAGTAGAAGAATGGATAAAGAAACTCTCTCTTTTTATTTTTAAATACTTTTATTGGGGGCTCTTACATCTCTTATCACAATCCATACATTCACCCAGTGTGTCAAGCACATTTGCACACATGCCGCCATCATCATTTTCAGATATTCTCTTCCCACTTGAGCCCCTGATATCAGCTCCCCCATTTTCCCCCTTCACTCCCCTGCCCACCCTCCCTCACGAACCCTGGCTAAGTTATAGATTATTATCATTTTCACATCTTACACTATCCTCTGTTGCCCCTCACCTGTTTTTCCATTATTCATCCCTCTGGGAGGGGGGTATAGATTTATCCTTGTGAATGATTCCTCTTTTCTCCCTCACCCTTCCCTAGTCTTCCTGGTATCTCTACTCTCATTGTTGGCCCAGAGGAGTTTATCTATCCTGGATTTCCTGTGTTGTGGGCTCTTATCTGTAGCAGTGTGCATGTTCTGGTCCAATCCGACCTGAAAGGTAAAATTGATGTCATGATAGTGTGGGGAAGGAAGCACCGAAGAGCTAGAGGAAAGTTGTGTGTTTCATTGGTGCTGTACTGCACCCTGACTGACTCTTCTCTTCCCTGTGACCCCTCTGTGAGGGGATGTCCAATTGTCTACAAATGGGCTTTGGGTCTCCAATCTAGCCTCCCCCCCTCCATTCACATTGGGTATGATTTTGTTCTAGGTCTTAGATACCTGACACCTGATCCCATCGACACCTCATGATCACACAGACTTGTGTGCTTCTAATATGTGGGCTTTGTTGCTTCTCAGCTAGATGGCTGCTTTTTTATCTTCAAGTTTTTAAGACCCCAGATTCTTTATCTATTGAGAGCCAGGCACCATCAGCTTTCCTTTGCCACAGTTGCTTATGCACACATTTTTCTTCAGTGATCATGTCAGGAAGGTGAGCATCACAGAATGCTGGATTGTTAAAACAAAGTGTTCTTGTGTTGAGGGAGTACTTGTGTCGAGGCCCAATGTCTTCCTGAAACCTTAATTCTTAACATATAGATATAAGTACATAGAATTATTCTCCTCTTCTTACATATAAATATATTTACATATGTACATGCCTGTATTTAGACCTCTATAAATGTCCTTTGCCTCAGCGTGGTGCCCCAACAGTCTGGACTGGAAAATGCTCCTAAGGGCCAGCAAACGATCTCTGAACTAACTTACAAGCTTTTCTCTTGGGAAGTGTTTTGTTCTTTGTCAGTGGTTTGTTGTTGTTGTTTTGTTGTCAGGTTGTATACTGTTGCTTTGTTTTCCTCTGTCTTGTTTTCATGCATGTTAGTGTCTCCACAGGTCTGTCTGAATAGGACAAGCTGGATGAACTATCTGGAGGAAAAACAACGGGACCGACAGTTCCGGGAGGACTTGGGGTAGGGGGTGGGGGGGGTAAGGAAGTGGTGTTAACAAACACAGGGACAAGGGAACAACATGGGACCCCAAATGGTAGAGAGGGGGGAGTGGCAGGTCTGGTGGGGAATGATCAAGGGTAAGGTTGCTTAGAGAAGAGGTATACTCTAGCCCAGATGGCGATGAAGCATGGTAGTAGGGCAGGAGGAAAGTCAAGGGAAATGGAGGAAAGAGCTAGGAGTCAAAGGGCATTTATGGAGGTCTAGACAAAGACATGTACATGCAAATATATATAGGAGGTTGGGGAAGTAGATCGATGTGTCTATATTTATAGGCTAAGTATTAAGGTGGCTGAAGGACCTTGGGCCTCTACTCAAACACTCCCTCAATGCATGAATACTTTCTTTTATTAAATTGGAACTCTATGATGCTCACTCTCCTGACACAACGGCTGGAGCCAAAGTGGGTGAACAAGTAAATGTGGTGAAGAAAGCTGATGGTGCCCAGCTATCAAAAGAGATAGTGACTGGGGTCTTAAAGGCTTGAAGATAAATAAGCGGCCATCTAGCTCAGAAGCAACAAAGTCCACATGGAAGAACACACCAGCCTGTGTGATCGAGTGGTCCTGAAGGGATCAGTTATCAGGCATCAAAGAACAAAAAAATCATATCATTGACTGCACACCTCCATGATAGGATCACTGAAGACAAATGGATGCATAAGCAAATGTGGCGAAGAAAGCTGATGGTGCCCGGCTATCAAGAGATAGTGTCTGGGGTCTTAAAGGCTTGAAGGTGAACAAGTGGCCATCTAGCTCAGAAGCAAAAAAGCCCACATGGAAGAAGCACACCGGCCAGTGCGATCACGAGGTGCCAAAGGGACCAGGTATAAGGCATCATGCAAAAAAAAAAAAAGATATATGTGTGTATATGTATATATATATGTGTGTCTATATATGTATGTGTGTATGTGTGTGTGTGTGTGTGTGTATACCATATTGAATGAAGGGGGAAGTGAATAGTGGAGACCCAAGGCCCAAGTGTCGGCCAATGTAGATCCCCTCATAGAGGGGTTCAGGAGAGGAGATGGGTCAATGAGGGTGCGAGGTAGTATCCATGAAGAACACAGCTTTCCCCCGGGTCCTGGATGCTTCCTCCCCCCAACTACCATGATCCGAATTCTACCTTGCAGGGCTGGATAGGGCAGAGGTTGTACACTGGTGCATATGGGGGCTGGAGGCACAGGGAATCCAGGGTGGATGATACCTTCAGGACCAGGGGTGTGAGGGGCGATGCTGGAAGAGTAGAGGGCGAGTGGGTTGGAAAGGGGGAACTGATTGAAGGGGTCCACGTGTGACCTCCTCACTGGGAGAGGGACGGCAGAGAAGGGGGGGGGAGGGAGACTCTGGATAGGGCAAGATATGACAAAATAACGATGTATAAATTACCAAGGGCACATTGGGAGGGGGGAGCGGGGAGGGAGGGGAAAAAAAAGGAGGACCTGATGTAAAGGGCTTAAGTGGAGAGCAAATGCTTTGAGAATGATAGGGGCAGGGAATGTATGGATGTGCTTTATACAATTGATGTATGTATATGTATGGATTGTGATAAGATTTGTATGAGCCCCTAATAAAATATCTTTTAAAAATGTCCTTTGCCTCCTGGTTCTTTCCTCTATATCCTTTTATTTTCCTCATGTCCCACCATCATGTTTGGCCTTCATTTGGGTTTAGTAATTCCTCGCTGCTACATTGCCCTTGATTAAGCCCCACTAGGCATCCTGTGCCCTTCTCTCCAATGATTTTAGTTCACTTGTTGTTCTCTCGTCCCTGGGTTGGTTTCCCTCCCCTCTTCCTTTCTGCCATCTCCCCTTCTCCCATAACCGTCCCCCCACCACCACCGAATCATTGGTCCCATTCTTTTCATCTTTGAATTATTTCTCCCGCCTATCTTATCTAGATAGACATGAATATACATTAATAAGCACAAAAACCAAACAAAGTCAAATCAAACAACAAAGAAAGTCAAGGCTAACAAAACAATAAAATAAGAACAAAAAGAAAGCCACTGATAAAAATGGAAAAGCCTATAAATAGTTCAAGTTCTGTTTATTGGACTTTATGAGTGTTTTTCAGTTGAGTCTGATGGGGTGCCACACTCTGTCTCCAAAGTCTATTTTCTGTATTCCCTGAGGATTTCATCACTTTGCTGCTCTGTTGCATGCCCTTAGTGTTTCACCCCAGTGTGATGAGATCAGATTGTGCGCTATTCCGCACTGTGTCTCCAGTGTTGTCTCCTAAGCGCTATGGTTCAGTGAGGGACTTTGTGTCTCGTGGTGGGGCCAGCCCTATGGTCTTCTCTGTGCATTGTCTTCTCCAAGCAGGAATATTGTCCTTGGGGCTTGTGGGCCAGCATGTCCTCCCCTCCTTCTCTATCCCTTTTCATTTCTTCCATGTACTCTAATCAGACGCGTCCCTCTCCCCAAGCTGTAGCCCCAGTGCTGTCCTTTGAAGTGCATTCTTCTGAAGGGGTGGGGTGTCCACATAGTTGGGATTAGGGCCGGCCCTGAATAAACTCTTGTACATACACACAATGTACCACTGTGTAGCCCTAGGAAAGAGTGATGAACACCTCATGACATGGATGGACCTAGAAGCCATTATTCTGAGTGAAGTTAGACCATCACAAAAGGACCAATATTGAATGAGTCCACCACTACAAAGATAAATGCCAAGACCAAGGCAGGCTTCTGCTCAGAGGACATGAAATCTTCTGAGTCAGTCTCCCAAGGAAATAGGAAGTGAGACTGCTTAGTGCCCATGAACCATATATCATCTTCTTTGTAAATATTAAAAACCTTAATGGAATGAGAATTCTAGAACATTTTAATAAATTTAACATGTACACAGCCCAAGGGGCAGTTTGTCTAATAGATCAAAGGAGTCCTGGAGGTGCTGTCAGATTAGCATTGAGTTGCTGCAAACCGCAAATTCGGAGGCTCAATCCCACCAGACCAGACTGTCTGCTCTTGTAAAGATTTATAGCCTCAAAAACATTCTAGAGAGCGGCCGTGAGTCAGAATTAACCCAATGACAGCAGATTTTGTTGTTTGCTTGTTTGCACTGTCCATGGTGTATGAGTCCGAATCAATGGGTGCCAGTGAGTTTTCACATAGTCACATGTCAGCACAGACGTCTGTCAGGGTGGTTTTGTCTTTTAACCACACTGTTCAGTCTCTGTGCGGAGCAAATAATCCAAGGAATGACCCAATAAGGAAGAACTCAGCACAGGCTTAGAGGAAGCACCCTTACCAACCTGGGCTATGGGACTGATACAACATTGGCTGCTGAAAGTGGAGCTCTCACGTCACCCTCACTGAGGAAGATCAATGACTGCAGTCTTCAGTGGATAACATAAGCAAGACAAAACACATGATTTACATCGCAGATTACTTACACCATACCGATAATAAATACTGATATACTGAAAGGAAGCTTTCATTGCTTCCTTCATATTTATTTAATGACCATCAAATGTTGGGTCCAATCTCTCACTCACTGCCATCAAGTGGATTCCAGCTCTTAGCAACCAGTGTCAAATTGCTCCTGTGGGTTTTAAGACTGTAACTGTTCTAGGACTAGGAAGCCTCATCTTTCTCCCAAAGAGCAGTGGGTGTTTAGGAACTGCTGACCTTGATATTAGCAGCCCACCACATAATCACTGTGATACCAGTGTCCCAGGCCCAATCTAGGTGATGGGAATTCAGCAGAGAACAAAATAAGTGAATTAGAGGCTTTGAAACACCTTTCTTCTAGTGGGAGAAGAGTAACGATATAAAATGTCAGATGGAACATTTGCTTGGAAGAAAATTTAATCAAATTAAGAGGGAGAGAGAGCAGTGAGCTTTGCATGTGGTGTTCTGTCTACAGAGTGGCCAGGGAAAGCCTTGAGAGAGCTGATCAGAAATACGAAGGAAGTGGAGGAGCAAGCGATGAGGACATCTACAGGAAGAATGCTCTAAATCTAAGCAAAGATGAGATAGCTTGACACAGAGCAAAAGCACTGAGGAAGGAGTGAAATTGGATCCTGTCAAGAATGGTCAAAGCCAGTGGAAGGGAATGCGGAGGGCTGTGATTGAAGAGGTGACTGAAGAAGCAGGACTCATTGTGGCAGACCTGATATGACTTGGCAATCACTTTGGGATTCGCTCTATGAGCAAAGATCTTTGACAGGCTTAGATCAGAAGAGGTATATACTATGACTTACTTTATGAAAGAATCACATTCATTCTTGTTTACAGGTCGTAGAAGGAGGGAAGAAGAAGTGAGAAGCCTACTGCAGTAGTCCAGGTGAGAAATTCTGGTTGGGATACGTTTGTGAGACTGGGATATATTTCACACACATGTTAAAGCCATTAAGTACTTAGTATCTACCGAATGATCAAATATGGAGGTAAGAGAAGAATCAATAATCTCTCAAAGAGTTTGTCCTCTGCATATCTGTTGACTAATTTAATTTGAGAAGATAAAGAAGTTCGCAAGTATTTAGATACAGGTAAGTCTATTCTAGCTTTCGATTTTCCACTCTTGTGAGTGAGATAAAGTTAAATAATTCAGAATTTCTTAAATAAATTATAAATACTCATTCAGCAAAGTTCCATTTAACCTGGTAGCATATCCACATTTGACATGGAAGCTTCTTTAATTTATGAATTTGGTTAAATATTTCTAAATATTTTACATATAGAATCCTATCCTTTGGAGATAATGCTATCTTCATTTAACATTTCAAAATCTTAAAAATATTATAAAAACTCCAACAGTAGGTTATCTCTCATGGATTAAATACGTTGTTGATAATTTGGAAATCAGAAAGAAAAATCTCAATGTAGTTAACACATTATTTCAGTTCTGACTTGCACATACTGTGAGATGAGTATTATTAGCTCTTAAAAAAAGACATTATGTGTACTTGTCAAATTTTGAAAAATTGCAAAATGCTTTGCTCATTCTTCCTAGATCCCCACTCTTATTCCTGATCTAAGTGGTAAGTGCTCTATTTGTTCTTATGAGGATGGAGCATATGGAAACAGAGATAATAATTAATGTGGATAAATGTGCATAAGCTAGTTCCTGAAAATAAATGAGTATACGTGCATACATGGTATACTTCAAAGAAGCCCTGGTAAAGTAGTATTATTATGCCTTTTTTTAATCAGTGGAAAAACACATTTCAGAGACTCTAGCTAACTTGCTCAATATGATCCGAAATTAGAAGAGCCCAAAGTAGACACACTGACTGCAAAGCGGACAATGGTTTCCTTGTATAAGGAATCACCAAGAAGTATCGGAAACTGCCACTGCACGATGCCATGCACTAGGCAGGCATTACACAGTCCTCCGCTTGCTTCTGGAATTTATTATTGTTTGGTGTTGTTGAGTCAGGTCTGGCTCACAGTGACCCTGTGAACAATAGAGTGAAACACTGTCTGTATGTGGGCCAGCCTCACAATTGTTGTTATGCCTAAGCCCCTTGTAGAAACAATGGTGTCAATCCAGCTCCTTGATGGCCCTTCTCTTGTTTCTGTTTTTGCTTTCTAAAGTTAAGTCAGTAAGCATTAATTTAGTTAGACTATAAAGTCAAATCTTCCTGGTGGAAAAAGAGGAACATTAGAATTTTTAGTCTAGATAAAGGAGCACTTATCTACGTAAGGTCAATAGATCTTCAAAAGGTAAAATAAACCAAGACAGATGATGAAGACAGGGGCGGTGAAATATATAATGTGGCTCTTCTGCTAAAGTCCCTAATTTGCACCAAATGACCTTCCCCTGGATAGGTCTGCTCAGAAAGTGAGAGGAGAGGGCGCTAGAGTTCCCCTGTGGATAACGAAGAACAGGATTCCCTGCAGTGCACCCCTGCCCTATTTAAAGTCAGCCCACTGAGAAGCAGGAGGAGTGTGCTCCTTACCAACAAGAGCTAGGAACGGAGTGTATCCTCTTGACCTGAGATCCCTGTGCAGTGAACTTCCCACATTCAGAGGACAGCTCTACCACCAGAGGAGCAGACGCATACCAGGAGCCAGACCATGGAACAGCAGGATGGGATTCCCAACCCTCTGAGGAAAAAGAAAGCTGAGTGATTTGGGGCAGGAGGCTGGCTTGTAGAATAGGGTGCCTCCGGCACTTAATTGGGGATGTTGGCCTTGCTGACCCTTGACAGTGGAGCCGAGTACCTCTTGGCTGAGATTTACTGAAGGGAGGTGCCTCTGGGGACATAATTTAGCCAGCTGCCTTTGCTGACCCTCGGAGTCTGAGCTGAATGCCTTTGGATTGAGGTTTACATAGGAGCAGTATGCCCTTTGGGGCATTTATTAACAGACCTGAAAAAATTTTCTAACATGTCCTGGTAAACGAGTACCCTGAGCATTTCTCACCTGCATTGCAATTGTTAACTACCTGAGCACAATTTCAATCATGAATTTTGTCTTTGAGTTTTTGTCTCGCCATTACAATTGACAATAGAACCCCAAAAAGTAAAATGGAGAATATCCATTAAGACAGTACAGTGACAACGCATCGAATGGCTTCTAAATTATTGTTGAAGCGAGACAATAACTAAAGGAGCCTAATGGTAGTCTCAAATGCTCACTTTAAATCTAGGTATTTTCATTATAGCCCCCGGGTACAGTTTTAAATTCAAGAAAAAATGTCTTTAAAATTTACTCACATTTTCTTTGTTCTTCAAATCTCATGGCCTGTCATCCAGACACATGCCAATTTTCCCCACAGGAAGGTTGATTCTGGAACCCAGAATGACTGCGTATTAGTTTAAGTGCATGGCCTGCCAATTTGATATCATTGCCCTATCATTTTAACAATTACAACTTAAATTAGTCATTCATCCTCTCTGGTAGTATTGAGTGATACTTCATCATGGATCTTAGAATGCTACATGGACAGAAACCACAGAGACTCTCAAAACAGTGTGCAAAAGTAATTTCTATGTTTATAATAGGTTACATAGAGATGTGTCACCAATCAGGGAAATGCCCGGAAATAGCTCCCACTCTATGTACAATGGGAAATAATGCTTGGCGAATACCACTTCCCAAGGATCAAAAACTAAACCGCAATGGGGCCAGAATTAAATACTGTGATTTTCTAAGCCCTTGCCTACATTTCCAACTTCCAACGCATCAATTCCACTCTGGGATGGCAGAGCACCTGCTTGGCTGGAGCAGAGAAAATACTGGTTTTGTCTCTAGCATTACATTGTGCTCCTGCCTGTGGGAAACGCAGAGCAGAGAGGTGGTTGGAGTTCTTTTTAATTAACAAGACAGTTCTAAACGTGGACTCAGGGTGTGCCTCACACTACAGTTTGCATCCAAAGCCATTTAAGTAATTGAGTGGTTATGGCAATCTTCCTAAATCATTGCACATTATTAAGCAGCATGTGGTACAATCGAGACCCACAAGGCTCAGGTGTAATAAATGATTGTCCTTTGAGAGAGTAGTTCTTCATAATAGGAAGCAATTCATTAGGGAAATAAAAGAAGCTCTCACTGTAGCAATTAAGCATATTGAAAAATGTTGTGTACACCTATCCCTCTCCGTTTTTATCTGAATACAAACAAAATCAAAGATCAATTTTTAAGTAAGTGATCAAGACATACTGATTTTCTTAAAATAGGATTTGAGGACCAATTATTCATATTACAACAGGAAGTCAGAAATTACTTTCTATGAGGAATTTTACATTTTCATTTCTTCACATTTATTTAATTCAGATTTTTATGCTAGTATAAAGTATAAAATAAACATGAGATTTAGAGCTTAGGTGGTAGGACGTTATTAGTATTTTAAAGAAATACTACACAAAATAAAAATGTTAAACACGCAAATGATTCATAAAACACACAAAGAAATCACATTAACACGGGATCAAGAAAAACGTGTAGTTACTGAACCAAAGGCAATAACTCAAGGACTAAAATATCCTGAATTTAATGTATCGAACTCTATTTAACCTGTCTGATTCATGTTTTAATAAATATGATGATTGCCCCACACGTCTTATTTATTCCTCTATAAAAAAAAACCTACATACATTCTATCTATCATCTTATTTTAGCTTGTCTACACAGTCACACCCTCAAAAAATTTGGCAACATATTCATTTGTTTTTTCATGCAATATAATTATTGTCACATGGAAGTTAAATTATGTGAAAGATAACACACAGAAAAAATTTTAGCAGTACATTGACACAGAAAAGCCAGAAATTTAACTCAGATTCTGAAGAAGATAGAAAAAGGGGATATCATTGGTGATGTCAGATGGATTTGGCTAAAATCAAAAAAGTATTAGAAATGGGTTTACCTCTCTTTAAATGATTACAAAAAGGGATCACATGTGTGGATCATAGCAAACTATGGATAACATTGAGAAGAATGGGAATTCTAAAATACCTAAATGTGCTCATGCCTAGACCAAGAAGTCTTCAAACAGAACCAGGGTCACTAAATGGGTTAGAATTAGAAAAGGTTGGTGCTAGGATTGTAGTCTTTCACTGTCATTATTCAATCTGCAGGCTGAGCAAATCACCCAGGAAACTGAGCAAGAACTTGACTCAGGACTTGAGGAAGGCTGCTTAATAACCTGCTGTGCGCCACAGACACAGCCTTGCTTGCTCAAGGTGAGAAGGAATCGACATGCGTGCAGATGAGGATTACAGTTTGCATCCTTCTATATAGATTACAGTTCTAGGGAAAGAAAATCCAAATCTCCACAACTGGTAACATGATAAATAGAGGAAACTTGGAAATTGTAGAGGATTTTGTTTGACCTTGGCTCCACAATCACCTCCCCTAGGGAAATAGCAGTCAAGAAGACAGACCTCTTCCAATTGATAAAAAGCAGAGATGTCAATTCCAGAACTGAGCTTCACCTCCCCCCAGCCATGATGTTTTCAAGGGCCTCGTCTGCATATGAAAGCTAGACAAGGAAGAAGGAAGATCCAAGGAGCTTAATTAATGCTTTTTAAGGATGATGTTGGGGGAGAGTACTGCATACAGAATCGATTGCCAGAATCAAAGTAGGAAATCATTAGGCTATCAACCAAAGATTATCACTTCAAACCCACTAGATCCCCACTAGAAAGACAAGGCTATCTGTTTCCCTCAATACTGCAAACTAAGAAACAGTTCTGCTCTGCCCTGTAGATCACTAGAAGGCAGAGGGTATACCAGAAGAATGAACACATCTGTCTTGTCTTAGAAAAAGGACAACCATGCTTCTGTGTTAGACGGGGTTCTCTAGAGAAACAAAACCAGAACGCTAATAACTTTATATATATTTATACAGATAGGTAGATAACATAAGAAATAAACAGTTAATTAAATTATCAAGCAGTACAAATGACTCAGTGCAACTCACTCCCAAGGGGTAGTTGTGAGACACTGGCAGTCCTTCAAGTATTGAGGGTCACTGGGTAGTCCTCTGTAGAGCAATTCAGGCTATCTGGGCTCAGGCAGCAAACAGCAAGGCAGGTCACCAACAGTCAGCCAGATGACAGGGTCCAACAGTCCCCAGATCAAGAGATGTAAATTCCAATTGTGTGGCGAAGCAGGTCTTGAAGGAACCTCAAATTACAGTGACACAGTCCATGGGTTAGGTGTCCCACAGGTAGTGTAGCTTGCAAATGGAGGCACAGAGCAAGCAAGGCAGCCGCACCCTGGTCCGAGGATCAAAGAGCAAGAGACAAGAAAGGCGAGGCTCACAGAGCCATTTATCTCTCTGCCCTTCAATTAATCCCACATGTGTTTATCGGCCAGGTTGGCACAATAAACGAACTTCTTAAAAGCAAAGATGGCGTGACTTTTTTCAAGTACTTTGAGCATGCTTATCAGGGGAGATCAGTCCCTAGAGAAGGACATCATACTTAGTACAGCAGAGGGTCAGAAGCAAGAAAAAAAAGCAGCATCTCCTCAAAGAGATCGAGTGGACACAGGGGTTGCCACGATTGGCATGGTTTGTACCGTACGTTGACCGTAAGGATGGCGCAGGTGTCCGTAGGTCACGCTTGCTTTTACATAGGATCCCTAGGAGTCAGAACGGACTTACCGCACCTAGCTACAAGCGACAGGGCTGCTGAGGCTATAACCATTGGGGAGACAGACCGCTACAGCTTTCTCCCACAGTGTGGCTGGTGGCACCACGTGCCGACCTTTCCGTTAGCAGCCAAGGCTTAAGCACCTTGCCACTAGGGTCCCTTAGAGAATCACCAGAAAGGTCAGATAATCTTTCTCTAGCGATGGGCCTTTGAAAGGGCTTTCTCCTGTGGTCCGGCTACTGGCTGTCACTGTGAGGGCGGGGCTACTGGCTGTCACTGTTGGTTTCCAAGTCCTCCACGTTGGTGAGGTGTGAGAATGGCACTGAAGGAAGTTAAGGGGTCACAACGCCTATTGTTCCGATAGCAACTCAGCTGGCTGAATTACAAGATGCGAGCAGGATGGCTAGAGGACTTTCTGACCAGTTTTTCACGTTTTCTTGCTGCTGTTTGGGAAGGGGTGGTTTTCAGAGATTCATACTTCTGCATTTTTGTTGTTGTCACCTGAAGAGAGATTTTTTTTTTATTAAATACTTTTATTGGGGGTTTGGACAGCTCTTTTCACAATCCATACATTCACCCATTGTGTCAAGCACATTTGTACATATGTTGCCGTCATCTTTTTCAAAGTATTTTCTTTCGACTTGAGCCCTCGGTATCAGTGCCTCATTTTTCCCTCCTTCCCCCACCCTCTCTCCCTCATGAACTCTTGATAAATTATAAATTATTATTTTCGTACCTTACATTGATCACAAGCATTGACACATTACCCCCTCCCAGGGGGATGAACAACAGTGAAGGGAGACAGCGGACAATGCAAGATGTGAGTCTTTCAAGAGGAAAGGAGGCAAGAATTAAAGAAAGCGTGGTTGGTGTTCAGTGCTGGGGACCTTGTGTACAACAGAACTAAACACCACCCAGCCCTGCAACATCCTCACAACTCTTCTGTGTCAGCCCATTGCTGCAATCAGCAGCTTGTGGAGGATCTTCCTCTTTTTCACTGATCCCCAATTTTTTTTTTAACGAAAGTAGTTTTAGTTCCACGGAGCAGTTTGGAACTTTTCCCCCCACTTAAAAAAAATCATTTTATTAGGAACTCATACAACTCATCACAATCCATACATACATCAATTGTGTAAAGCATATTTGTACATTCTTTGCCCTCATCATTCTCAAAACATTTGCTCTCCACTTAAGCCCTTGGTATCAGCCCCTCATTTTTCCCCCTCCCTCCTATCTGTTCCCTACCTCATTAACACTTGATTGATAATTTATAAATTATTATTTTGTCATATCTTGCCCTGTCCGACGTCTCCCTTCACCCACTTTTCTGTTGTCCGTCCCCCAGGGAGGAAGCTATAGGTCTACATATATGTTCTTATAATTGGTTCCCCCTTTCCAACCCACCCTCCTTCCACTGTCCTAGTATCGCCACTCACACCACTGGTCCTGAAGGGATCATCTGCCCTGGATTCCCTGTGTTTCCAGTTCCTACCTGTACCAGTGTACAGCCTCTGGTCTAGCCAGATTTATAAGACAGAATTGGGATCATGATTCTGGAAGGGAAGGGGGGGCAGTGAGGAAGCATTTAGAAACTAGAGGAACGTTGTATGTTTCATCGTTGCTACATTGCACCCTGACTGGCTCATCTCCTCCTGCCTGAGACCCTTCTGTAAGGGGATGTCCAGTGCCTTGCAAATGGGCTTTGGGTCTCCACTCTGCACTCCCCCCCATTCACAATGATACGATTTTTTGTTCTCATGATGCCTGATTCCTGATCCTTTTGACACCTCATGATCGCACAGGTTGGTGTGCTTCTTCCATGTGGGCTTTGTTGCTTCTGAGCTAGATGGCTGCTTGTTTACCTTCAAGCCTTTAAGAACCCAGACACTACGTCTTTTGATAGCTGGGTGCCATTAGCTTTCTTCGCCACATTTGCTTATGCACCTGTTTGTCTTCAGCGATCGTATCAGGGATGTGAGCACACAATGATGTGATATTTTGTTCTTTGATGCCTGATAACTGGTCCCTTCAGCACCTCATGGTCACACAGGCTGGTGTGCTTTTTCCACGTGGACCTTTTTTGCTTCTGAGCTAGATGGCCACTTGTACACCTTCATGTCTTTATACCCCAGATACTATATCTTTTGATAGCCAGGTACCATGCGGTTTCTTCACCACATTTGCTTATTCACCTATTTTTTCTTCAGCAGTTGTGTTGGAAAGGTGAGCATCACAGAATGTCAATTTAATAGAAGAAAGTATTCTTGCAATGCAGGACTACTTGAGTGGAGGCCCAATGTCCTTCTGCTTCCTTAATACTGAACCTATAAATATATGCACATAGATCTATTTCCCCATCCTCATATATAAATACATTTGTATATGGGCATAGCTTTATTTAGACCTCTATAAATGCCCTTTGCCTGCTAGCTCTTTCCTCTATTTCCTTTGCCTTTCCTCTTGTCTCACTATCATGCTCAGTCTTCATTTGGGTTTCAGTAATTCCTCTTGGTTGCATTAACCTTGATCACAACTTACCAGGTCTCCCACACCATCCTCACCACCGATTTGGATCACTGGTTTTTCCCTTGGTAACACCACTACCTTTTCCCCCACCTCCCTCTCTCCCATGTCCCTCCAGAAGTGTCAGTCCCATTGTTTTTTTTCCTCCAGTTTATTCATACAGCCTATCTTATTTAGACAGATCTACAAGGATAATAACGTGCACACAAAAAAAGGCAGAGCAAAACCAAGCAACAATATACAACAAAACAACAACAAACCAATGACAACAAAAACAAAACACAAGAAGAAAGAAAAGCTTGTAGTTAGTTCAAAGCCTGTTGGTTGGCCGTTAGGAGTGTTTTCCAGTCCAGTCTGTTGGGGCACCAAGCCCTGGCCCCTACTTCCCCCCAATTTTACCAAGTATGACATTCCTTCTCTAAGGACGGGGATCTCCTTATAACATGTTCAAAATCATGAGATGAAGCCTCACCAACCTTGACTTGAAAGTATACCAACACTGAGCTCACTGCCATCCTGTCAGTTCTGACTCGAAGTGGTCCTGGAGGACAGAGCAGAAGTGTTGGAGGCTGTAGCTCTATGAGAGGAGAAAGCCTGATCATTCTCCCGCAGAGTGGCTGGTGGCTTCTAACTACCGACCTTGCCGTTTAACAGCTGAATGTTTAACTACGAGGCCACCAGGGCTTCTTCGGAAGTAGTAAAATCAAGGACAACAAAACACTGCCACCAAGTTGATTCTGACTCATCGGACCCTAGAGGACAGGGTAGAACTGCTTCTGTGGATTCCCGAACCTGTTACTCTTCACCGGAGTAGAAAACCTTGTCTTTCTTCCGAGGTGGCTGGCGTTTTCAAACTTGTGATTAACAGCCCAAAGGATGACCCCTATGCCTCCAGGGCACCGCAACTTTATTATTCCAATTTCCTATGTTCTATAAAGTAGAGGCTGTCCAAAATCAAACCCTTCAATGGCATGAATTGGCAGAGTAACCATAAAAACGCATTCCAACATACAAGCGATGGTGAAGACAGAGGGTCCAGGGTTGGCCACGATGTTTTCTGTTAAACATTAGGCCTCCAGGACACAGACCTGGCAACATGTCAGCTCACACTAACATAATTTCTCCAAGTGCAGCCAACCTCCCAGTTAGGCACGCTTCCTGCTCATACCTTTCCTGCCTCCCCACCTCCCAACCCCTCCCATGCTTCAGTCTGAGGCCCTGGCTTAGCACTGCCTTATGGCGCCCCAAGTCCATGGACACATTTGTGATAAGGCCAAAGCAGAGTGGATTATTTTCCTACCCTCGTTTGGATTCCAGAGTCCCCCCCCCCTTCTATAGTGAGGAGAGTAAAAAATTATAAAAATACTGTTGGTCTTACTCGGTATTTAGCAGAGCAATCATTTGAATCAGAGTTCAGCTAGGATCAACAGAGTAAGGTTAAACTAGGCTTACTAGCACTGTTGCCACACTGGCCAGTTTTGTGAGTAACAAGAAAAGATGTGACTGTGATTAAATGACACCTGGGATAGCCTACCTAAAGGACTGGGGTAAGCTTTGGGCCGAAGACAAGGGACCAATCAAAAGTACAAACAAACATAATGCCTTTTACCAGGATTGGTCTCTCCAGAGAGCAAACTGATGAAAAGGTTGGAGAAAGATTGCATTCAAATAAAATAATGAAACTTTATTGTTAAAAATCAATACTGAAAAGCAAATAGACACAAATTGTTTCTTTTAAGCTTTCATGGATCAGATCAAACTTTTATGGAAGTCTGAAATTTAAAGTATTTTATTACAAGTGAAAATGAATCACATACTAATCACTCATTCATAGCACTTTGTAATTTTAAACAAAAACAAACTCACTGCCATCTTTTCTCTTCTAACCTAACTCCAATTCAGGAATTCCTTTAAAACTGATAGGGAAAAAAGATTTATCTGAATAGGTTCATGTTTTTCGACATGGAATTAGATCATATTTTTCACATGAAATGTTCTGCTTATCCTGGAAAAGTACAAAATCTTGTTGAAAGTAATATGTTAATTTAATTGCATTTTGTTTTTGTGCCTGATTAAATTTGCATACACATATGAGAAGTTCTTGTGATTCCTTTTTATGTTAACTTCTTAATAATCTTAAGTAAATCACTAGCATTATCTGGATAGGGATTTTAGCCTCCTGCTTGAGACCAGCATAAAAACAGATCTTGAGTTGCCAAATGACTTAAGAAACCAAATATCATGTTGGCTCACAGCGTTGTATATACTTAGGAAATGTTATTCACATATCAAACTGTAAAAAAATTTTTTTTGAATGAGTATCTTGGAGGTATCCATATATTTTGTTTTCATGGATCATCAGTAATTTAAGCCAGGTGTAAATGCAAATCTGCTCACCTTTGCTGAGCTTGGTGCAGTGGCACAGCATGTAAGCCAGGACGGAAATGCCCACGGCTCTCCTGAAGTTTAGGCTGGAATACAACGATAGCCATGGAAATCAGAATGTAAGAGTTTTAAAACCAATTATTTTGTCTGGAAAACATTATCCGCCTCCCTCCCCACACACATAGTTTTAATTTTATTGACTCCATGTTCAAAGTAAGGGGAAAGACAAACGTTTCCTCCGAGATCCAGCCAGCCCAAATATCAGTAGACGACTTGACCACGTGACAGCCCCAGAGGCCGTTCTGAGCTAAGTGCACAACTGCCTGTGGAGTTCACCACAAGGCCAGATGTTGATATGAGAGTGTGCCCAGGCTTGGCATCTGGGTCCTGGCAAGCCCCTGAGAGAGCCCTGGGTCTGTGCCCGGCGCTGAGATAGGACATGAGCAAAAGCTGCACCGCCGAGGGCCTAATGATTCGGAAGAGACACGCAGGATGAGGAGTAAGCCAGACAATGCTAGCTTTGAGTCTGTTATTGATCTATCTACGCGAATTCAATGCACTGGAGAATGTAAAAATAGTTTCGAGGCTTGGGATCATAATTTTTCATTGGATTTAAACACGTTCTAAGTGGATCGCATCACTCCACAGAATTATTTTCCAGCCGCAGAGATTTAGCACCCTTCATTAGCGAATGAAGGTGACAGAGTGAAGGTCCTGCTCTGATTTCAGGTCATGGTTAGCTGTTTTTCACTGTCCTTCTCCCACACTCCTGGGAAATTCAAGGCTTTGAAGTGCAAATATCAGAAGATGGTATTGGAACATAAAGATGAAGTGTTCATAAATACGATGCTGCAAATGACTGGTTTTCTTGGAGCTATGTTATAGATAGCTTCTGAAAAAGAGAATCATACTGACGAGCAACCTTTCACTCAGCCATTCCTTCTTAGGAATCTGTCCAAATACATTCATTGAATTTAGACCAAGGTACACTTATCAGGATATTCACTGCAAGGGTAAATAAATAGCTACATATCGAGCAAATGCCTTGAAATAATAATATTGCATACAATAAATTATTTGATAGCACTAGAATAATTGTTAATACTGGATGGCAACATCGTGCTCATGCAATAATAAAGGAAAAATCATGGAGCAGGATATGGGTAACTATTAGGGGGGCTGATTGATGTAAACTCTAAACCACAAAGTTGATCATATGAACTGTAAACTCTCACTTAATTTACAATAAGTACATTTAAAAAATGTATTAAACTGGAAACAAGGTATAAATTATAGGATCCCAATTTGAGAAAAAAGTATTTATGTCAGAAGTGTGGAGGATGAGTATTTTTTCTTCTACACAGGTTAACCTTTTATCATACGTCATCAAATCAAATGACACATTAAAATATTATGGAAATAAGAGTTTAAAAGGCCTGCTTTTCGTGGTACTAGCAAACTGTCTATGGCTTTTAAAAGGCTGCAAATAGATTACAAATTCTGAAACAAATTGATTTGAGAATTCTCCTGCTGGATCTTGGGAATGTCACCCAAGTCCTAGGACTTCCATTTTGTCTTTATCGAGAACCTAGCAGCAAATTCAAAACCAAAGCATGACACTTATTGTCCCAGTAGAAAACTACATGTGAAAAGAAAAAGAAAAATCAGTTTGTAAACTACAGTAATACTTTGGAAATGTTTTAATAGTTCCACATTAAAAGACAATTTCAGAACGAGTAACTCCGTTATAGTTAAATCTGACCTCTCTTGCTATAAATTGCTTTATTCTAATTAATTCCAAATGTTAGCTGCTAAATTAGATCGCTTGTGGATTACTTCCCAAGATATTTATCCTGTCCCATTTCTCCATATTGATCATTTTGCTGTTCGACTTCCCTTTGTCATATACAGAACACTGGAAATAAGCAGGATCATTCTTACTAAAACTCTTAATTAGTTAAAGGTTTCAGGGTTCTTTGTTTGTTGTTTTTTTTTTAGCAACTTACTTTTCTGTATTGGCTTTAAGACTATTTATCATTGCATCAATACATTCCTTTATAGATATTTCCAAGCATGCCTGAAATTTGCATAATTTAAAATATTCAACATCACATGAAATTCATGTAGCAACATATATAAAACTCTTTGGCTTGTAATATCCTCTTGGCAGCTGGTTTAGTACCTCATTTACTTACTTGGGGTTTAATTTTCACCAACCAGATTTTTTTAATTCCAAACAAATTCGTTGTAATCTATGTTAGATGCTCATTTAGCAGTATCTCTGAGAGGTGGGACTGACTTTCAACCTTGGCATTAAGAGAGCAATACATTAAATCAGGCTCTCTCTCTTCCTAAGGATGGGAACACAAGCTCAGCTGGGCCCCGTGGTCTTCAGCCCAGCTCTCGGCAGAAGCAGTGAATTCAGCCATAACTACAGCGGAGTCTGATCATTCTCCTGATGAAATTACACTGATCTAATTTGCACGCTGTGAAGACATTTGGCACTGGCTGGAGCTGAGCCTTGACATCTTCATTGGAACTAAAAGTACACGAAGAACTGACATTACGCTTCACATTCTCTTCTGCCAGGCTGTGGCATTTTGTCCGCTTTAAAGGCATTATTTCAAGAACATTTAATTTGGCTTGGATATGCCTGCCATTTTGCTGGGTGGAACACACAGAGCCAGGAAAGCTCAGCTATAATAAAGTTTGGCACCACTAGCCCACCATATACCTGCACCATCCTGTGCAATTTAATTGGCATTCAGTGGGTTGATAAATGGATTGGCTTAATGAGACAATATACTTGACATATGCAAGACTCTCCTGAGGAATAGGATTCATTTTTCCACTTCACACATCAACCTGCTACAGATACCAACAGTTACCCCCAGTAGCTGTTGCCATCGGCAAGGTTTTCTACTGGATTGACCAACAGCAGTCTTAACTTCCATCTCCCTCTCATCTCCCCCTGTATTAATCTAACTATGGTTTTAAAATTCCATTTATCATTTGCTTTTTCCCAGATACAAAGAACAAAGTACCCCTTACACACTTGACTTATGCAATTCTGTAGTGTTCTAGAACAAACAGCTAATGGCTCAAATGAATTCCTTTTACCTGCAGTAAAAACATGACAGTGCTATAAAATGATAAGACGTCATGAGATTGAAGCATAAATACTGACACCTGCAATCATATTAAGGAGTACTGTGCCATTCAATCTTCAAAAATGTTAGTTTAAAGAATGAATTAATTAAAACAACAAAGAGACACCATTTTCTCACTCGTCAGATTAGCAAAGATGAAAAAGAACCATAATGCTGGGTGTTGGCAGGGGATCCAGGAGACAGGCACCTCATGCTCTGCTGGTGGGATTCTAAATTAATACAACTTTTCTGGAAGGCAATTGGAAATACGGATCCAAAGCTTATAAGTGGGCATCGCCTTGCACCAAACACTTCCAATCCTGAAAATAGACCCCAAGGAAAGAAAGCTTGCCAAAAATGAATATTCAACAGTCACTGCCACATTGATACAAAAGGATAAACGTAGAACAATCTAGATGTTCAAAAAACAGAAGACTGACTAAATTATTATGGCCTACTCACATGCCCTGATTGTGCAAACAGTTAAGTCCTGGGAATGTGAGCCCACCCCATGGCTCGGAAGCTCTGCTTCCGCACAGATTGCAGCCTAGGAAACCTGAGGAGCACTCGCCTCTGTTACTTGGGGTTGCTCTGAGTTGGAATCCCTCGATGGCCCCCTACACCCACAGAGCACTATGTTGTTGTTAGGTGCCACCTGTGTATAGCGGAGCAAAATATTGCCCAGGCCTGCCCCATGCTCACCGTCGGTAGGTCTGAACCCATTGTTGTAGCCATGGGGTCAATTCATTTGTCACTCCCCTACTATGTTATCAAGCATGGTGTCTTTCCCCAAGGACTGGCCCAAAATACAGGAGTTGAAGACTAGCCATCTTCACTTCTAAGGAGCATGAGGACTGTACGTCACTAGAGAGCTCTGTTTCCTCTTCCGGTAGTCCATGGTACTTTCCATATTCTTAGCCAGCGCCACAAATCAAATGCGTCCATTCTTCTTCAGACTGAAAAAGTTGATAGAATTGTTCAACTTCTTGAGCACTAGTTTTAGTGGTTGGAGAATATATTTGAATAATAGTTTATTAGTTGGCTTTCCTTGTGTGCACTTAGATATTATCCTTTCGCAGGTAACGTTGACCGCCAAGATAGATCTTGAAATGCCCTTTAATGATGGCAGGCGGCACTGCCAATCCTCTTTAATCTGTCATTTCCTGCACGGTACAGCCTACGATTATGTGATTCCACCCAGTCGTTTCACTTTTTACAACTTCCCATTTTCCTACATTAACGCATCAGACATTCCATGTTCTGATTATTAATATTTACAGCTGTTCCTTCTCATTTTGAGTCGTGCCCCATCAGTAAAAGAAGGTCCCAAAGGCTTTGGTCCATCTACATCATTATGGTCCACTCTACTTTGAGAAGGCAGCTCTTCCTCAATATATTTTGAGTGTCTTCTTACCTGAGGGCCCCATCTTCCAGCACAGTATATGGCAATGTTCTCTTGTTATTCATAAAGTTTGCAGACAATCTGAGAACATTCCAGTGCCCTTCATAGGATTTTTCAGGGCCTAACCCCTCCAAAGTGGACAGCCTATTCCCTCTTCTTTGTCCATTCTTATTCAGGAAGCTCCACAGATTCCGCGTCACACTGGGGGACTCTGCTGGTAGTTGAAATACCAGTAACATAGCTTCCAGGGTCACAGCAACACTCAAGCCATCACAGTATGACCAATTGACAAGTGGTAGACAGAATACACTCATTAAAATGACAAGTGGAACTCTTTGTTAGGGGGCAAAAAAATCTGACGTTAAAGTTCATTATGATTTCTTTGTTAAAATAATGTGTACAAAATGTATTTATACTCGAACTGAAATATTTAAAAGAAAACATCAAAACAGTGGTAATAACTGTTTATGAGGTAGAACTAAATAGAACATTTTAATATTTTTTACTTATGCTCATCTTGGTTTTAAACTAATAAATTTATTTAAAAGTTTTAATTAATGACATTTTAAAATTTCTTAGGGAAATTATTTTTGAGAACAATGTGATTTTGTGACATTATTTTAGTGTGCATACATAAATCTTTTCTCTGTAGTTTAATTATTTTTATGGATGTAGGTCATCCATAAAAATTCAATTGAATTGCTATCCTCGAGGGTGGTTCATTTTAGACTATGGTTTATAGAACATAATTGACATTGGGAAGATTTCCAGAGTTTTCACCTCCTAATCACAATCCCAGAAGCCCTGGCAGTGTAATGGTTGCATGATGAGCTGCAACACTCGAGGTCTGAAGTTCGAAACCACCTCAAGGGGAAAAGACCGGGCTTTCTACTCCAGTGAATAGTTACCGTCTTGGATCCTCGGGGGCAGTTCTACTCTGTACTCGATGGCAGTGAGTGAATCAAAATTCTCGGAGCTCTGGCAGTGTAGTGGGTTTACACGTTGGGCTGCTAACTGAAAAGTCAGCATTTCAAATACACCAGCTGCTTCATATAAGATGGGCCTTTCTGCCTTCATATAAGATGTCCAGTTTGGAAAACCAAAGGGGCAATTCTACTTTGTCCTTTAGGATCTCTATGAGTCAGAATCAATTGGATGGCTGTGCGTGGGTGAGTAAGCCAGCATTCTTACTAAATAGGAACTGCTTGGCTTATTTGAAAATTTTAAATCCTAGAACATGATTTAAAACTATATCCATGTAAGGATTCAGCCACATGAAAAGGCTATTTCAATTTTCAAAAACTTCATGGAGACTATACTGTGCCTGGGCAATAGGGAGGAGATGTTATCTGAATTCAAGTCTAACTATTCCTAAAATAGGAAAGGAATGAAAATTGGAATGGGACAAAAATGCTTGAAGGGGGATCCTCGTCTGGAAGCCAAAGTGCCCCTGCATGACCAATTTATGGGCTTGGTCAGTGTTTCCACCAGGCAGGAGACTGTGCCATGTGCGCAGCGTCCAGGCCAGCTGCACCGCTCGGTGCGCCTCTGGACCCTGCACCTCAACAAGGACCTGCCTCTGGCTTCCTGCCTGCACCTGAGTCTGGGATCCCGCCCACCAGCCCCTGCTCCTCACCTCAACTAGATGCCAGATTGAAGCTTTCCGTTCTGTTCCGAAGGAAGGTCCAACATGCAAATAAGCCCAAGGAAATGAAAAAAGGAAACGGCGTGTGACAGTTTCTAATTACTGCATAAAAGCAACATATGGAAACTTCATTGTCCACTTCATGCCCCAAACACGGGCAGTGAGGCTCTCTTCTTTACGCACGGCATCGCTCGGGCACTGGCGTCTGACGGGCGTCAGTAAAGAAGGGAAAATAAGCCAACCAAACTATTTAATAGAATATCACTGCTGCGTCTTTTTAATTCAAATTCATCGGGAGACTTTTCATAACCTTGTTCTATTTTTTGAGTTCTCTGACTGCCTTCTACTAACTCAGGGCTCAGCAAACTTTAAAGACCCGAGAGCCAGCCCTGTCCTTCACAATTTAAAAATGAGTCAAGACCCACAAATATGTATTTTGCAAATGAAATGACCAATATTTGAACAATATCCTTTACATTGCCTTTTCAACTTTTTTTCAGAGCCATGTCCGAATACCAAAAGCACCTCTTAGGATTCATGGGCTGTCGTCACCTGACCCCTGTACTAGTTACTTGTGTCCCCAAGAATTGTTCACAGCCTAGACTGAAGTTCCTCCAAAGTTGACATTAATTATGAGTGCCTGAAGGGGTAGGTAATCATGAGAGGCCGAGGGAGTGATTTCAGTACAAAAGGCTCCTCAAATGTTCTCACCAGGAGGTAGGAAAAGAAACATCAAGCAGACAATGGGGATCAAGCCTATGATGAAAAGACAAAGGAGAAAACAAATGTCTGCAGAGAGATGCATTCAGGTAGACAGAGGAGGACTAGATCAAAGGCTACAAGACCTGGACTCAGACCCTGGTTTGCCACAGTATTCTTGTGTGGGACTTACTAGGCAAGCCCTTCGTTTCCATCACCTTTCCTCTCGCCTGCCTCGTCAGAGTGCATGGGCGGAAAGAGCCCCTGTGGTGTTTTCGGTGTGCTCCTAAACTCTGGTTCCCAACGTTAGCTTTAGCTGCTAACCTGGGAGTCAAGTACAGACGCTGAGGTGAGAGTGAAGAAGCAAAGCCTACATCAAGCGCACGGTTTCTAAAAGCAAGACCTTTCCCATTTCTCCTCTCATCCCCTGGCCACAGAAGCAGAGTCAGTTAATGAGTCAGAAAAAAGCTGGTTACCAGATGTCCTGGCTTATTAACACGCACATTGCCTTCTGTAATGGCATTCACTGAGCAAGCTGTGTAGCACTGAGAGATGGCAAAGGGAAAGTTCTCGCAGATGAGCATCATGGTGTGGGTGTGCTTTGGTGAATTTTGGGAATGGTGGTGGTGTACGTTCCTGGAAGCTGTGGCCGGGCGTTTTACCTGCTGGGGCCTTACAAAGAGCCCTTTCTCCAAGGTCATAGGATATGGCTGAGCCTCACTCAGTGCTTCCTCCCGCCTCTAATCTGTGTAAAATCGTCGGCATGACCTCCTACGTACAGAAAGACAGACAGCGATAATAAACTCCAGAGCAATGCAAAGGGAAAGCCAATTCCATTTGATTGGTTTTCACCACGGCTAATTTTAAAGCCACCCATTGTTCAGCTCTGCAGTCTAATTTTATGTTAATATCCTGAAAGTTGTCAAATCTTGGCAAAACCTATGCATAAATTACACAGAAAGTAGTTCACAGGAGGGGAAAGTAATGACTGTCAGGGTTAGCCAAGCCCATTAATAGTCTGACAAGCAATAACCCGGGAGCCCTGGTCAACTGCTGCAGACATCTGTGAAACTTTTGCAATTAATATCATTTTTCCTTTTTTTTGCTGGAAGCGGTATCAGCTGTGAAATAACACACAACTATCAGCTGATCACTCCCAGCTCTGCCAACAAAGGCTGGGTTTATCACCTCCCTTGGCTGACCAGTGCTCAGCTTTTGAATAAGGAGCCCGTTGCCAGGACACAAAGAGTGTCCCTCATGAGAAGATAAGTAGCGATGGTGTGCGGCTACTCAAGCAAGAATCAGATGGAAGTCTTGTCTCCGGGGTGTTTCTGATTTTTCCTCCTGAAGTTGGGAAGAAATCCAGACATGGAGACTTCAAATCCGCATTTAAAGCTCGACTCTACTCCCACCCTTAGGACTAGAATATGTCATTGTACCTTTCCTGATTAAATTTTTTTTCATGTCAATTCAATAGATTTGGGAGAAAACTTTAAAGTAAAAGAAACTGCTTCTCTGACCCATCAATGCATGAACCCTGCTGATGGATGAACATTTTGAATACCACTGTATGTCTGGTTTTTGTATAATGTACACATAAGGCATCTATTGCTCATATTTCCTAGAGAATTATCTGATTTTCCAAGAGATTCCTAGTCAATCTACTCCCACAACAATACTAGTTATATATCTAGCCTGGTGCTTGACACTGAGTTGATTCTCCAAAATGTTTGTAGACGGAAGGGCTGAGAAGATGGATGGGCAGATGTTAGCAGGATATGCTCCTGTGATAGCCCCGTTATTTAGCTCCATTTGTTGATTTGGTGCAGACGTTCTTGCTGCTGAGAATCACTGGCTTGTTGTAAACAATGTGATGTACAGGAATGTGTCTATATCTGCTTGTGCTTTGGCTCTTTAAAATAAATTTTTAAGGATATATACCTAGCACAAAGGCATTGCTGGGTCATATGGTATTTCGGTATGGACCATAACCAGCTATGGATATTCTAGGGAAGAATGGAAATTCTAGAACATTTACTTGTATTCATGTGGAACCTGTGTACAGATCAAGAGGCAAGTCGTGGAACAGAACAAGAGAACACTACATGGCTTAAAATCAAGATAGGTGTGTGTGTCACGGTTGTATCTTCTCACCATAGTTATTCAACCTGTATGCCGAGCAAAAAATAAGAGAAAAACTGTATTTTAGGAAGAAAAATGTGGCATCAGGATTTGAGGACGGTGTGTTGAAAAACTGCGATATGCAGATGACACAAACTTGCTTCCTAAAATTGAGGAGGACTTGAGGCACTTGTTGCTGATCAAGGATTGTAGCCTTCAGTAGAGATGACAACTCAATGTAGAGAAACCACAGTCTATATGAGTGGGCCCCAAGGTCACATCATGATAAATGGCGAAAGGTTGAAGTTGCCAAGAACTTTGTCTTGCTTAGATCCACAATCAATGCTATTGGAAGCAGCAGTCCCAAACCCCAAAATTTGTTGCATTAGAAAAATCTGCCAGCAAGAACTCTTTGGAGTATTGAAAAGCAAGGATATTGCTTTGAGGTCTAAAGTGTGTTTGATCCAAGCCATGATATTTTCCATTGTTTCATATACATGTGAAAATTGGACATTAAATAAGGAAGACTGGAGTAAAATTGATGCAGTGGAATGATGGTGCTGGCAAAGAACATCGGAAGTACCATGGACTGCCAACGGACAACAAATCTTTCCTGGAAGTAGCACAGATAGCCGGTGCAGTCTTTCGAAACAAGGACAGTGAGACTTCATCTCAAGTACTTTGGACAAGTTTTCAGGAGAGACCAGCCCCTGGAAAATGACATTATACTTGATAAGGTCGAGGAATACTGAAAAAAGAAGAATGCCTTTCATAAGATGGGTTGGCACAGTGGCTGAAAGAATGAGTTAAAACAGTACGACTATTTTGAGGGTGTCCCAGGACCAGGCAGTGTTTCATCCTGTTGTACACAGGGTCGCTATGAGCTGGAACTCACTCCGTGGTACCTAACAACAAACAGTAATGGCTTTCCTATCCCCAGGTGTTTGAGGAAGCACTACATCACGTTCCACAGTGGTTTCACATTTGCACAGATATGCCAGCAGTGTATGAGCAGTGTACCAATCTCTCCACACCCTCTCCAGGATTTACAAAAAGATGGAAACTACCTAAAAGGTTGTCTGTGGAAAAAAGATCAATACATTGTGGTATATACACAATGGGATACTATGCATTACTGGAAACAAAAACAAAACAGAAACTGATGAAGCCATGAAGCACATCATGGCATGGATGAACTTGGAGAACATTATGCTGCATGAAGGCAAATATTGAGACCACTGTTCTCAATGAAAAACCAAGATGATAGTTTTCATACCCAAAGGAACAGTTTGTTTGTCATGGCAGGGCTCCTCAAACTCTTTAAACAGGGGGCCAGTTCACTGTCCCTCAGACCAGTCGGAGGGCTAGACTATAGTTGTTGTTTTTTTATAACTATGAACAAATTCCTATGCACACTGCACTTATCTTATTTTGAAGTAAAAAAAAACCAACGGGCAAAAACACCCCATGGGCTGGATAAATGTCCTCAGTGGGCTGCATGTGGCCCGCGGGCCATAGTTTGAGGACCCCTGTGATGGGGGAAGGCGAAGCAGTCGGCTCAAAGGTAATCAGGCATCAATTTGAGTGAAGGGGAAGGTACTAATCTACAAGAACAGAGAAATCAAAGTGGGGAAGACAAGCTCTTGAAAGGTTCAGTAAGCAGTTTGAGTTGTTGATTACAAAATGGATGGTCTGAAATGTGAAGCCCCACCTAATTCACAATAATATATATATTTTTGAAAATCACTGGCAGGCTATATGATTTACTCAGAGAAAGCGTACAAGAGAGTGCTCTTCTTGAAACTTACATCAGTTAACCTGACGGCCTGCTTTACAGATTCTGTTGGAAAACACACTGTCTCGGAGCTCTGGATCTGTTTCAGGGCTTGTGTTCAGAAGTGGGAATAAGGAGATGTAGAAAATACACTCTGCTACCACAGAACGCACAACACGGTGAGGGAACTAGCCACGTGGAGAGGTAATATCACCACACTATGTTTTAACAGACTTCAGGGAACAGCATACTCTGTTGGAGAAGAGACGCTCAAGGTGGGTTTTGGTAAAATAACAATAACAAAAAATGGCTTGGTAGAAAGAGGAAGGGAAAGCTTTCATGGCCAGGGTCTCTGCGTGCAGCGGTATGGAGTCATAAAATAGCGGGGACTCTAGAAAAGAGTGAGCTGCTTAGAGGCTAGAAGCAAAGGGCACAGGCAAACGTAATAGGAGGTGAGGCTGCCAAGATAAACTAGAGTCAGCTCAGAGTGACGGGGGAGCATTCCCGTTCTCGCATCGCAGGCAATTAGGGACTAGTGGAAGTTGTTAGGCAGAGAAATCTCGCTATTGGTGTCGGCTAGGAGGGAGGGAAGGAGGAGAGCACCGTGATAAGAAGGCCAATGCCAAGTATTCGGCTAGCTCCAAAGAGAGGTGATGAGAATGGAAAATAAGCACCAGACTTGGAAGACATCACCAAGGAGACCTGTCAGGAAAGCGGCTGACGGACCACATACGGGGGCAAAACCGAACCGATCGAAGACGACGCTGAGCTTTGAGTAAATGATGAAGATTTTAGTTTAAAGGGAGGGACACGGAAAAGCAACTGGATTCGGGTTGGAAGTAGGAGTCATGGGCTTCAAGGACAGAGGGAAAGACAATGAGAAACATTTCCAGAATTCAGTCGTGGGGGAAGGGGGGGAGCCTCTCTACACCATACTATTTCCAACTATCACTGAATGCAAGCAGAAATCACAGTGAAAAATAAAACAAAACTCGAACAGATGCTTGTCAGAGTCAAATGCAACTTGAAAGGCTCCCTTTCAAGAAGAAATAATTATGAGAAATAATAATGAAGCTATACAGTCATAAGTCAATTGAATGAATTTAAAGAAAACGAGCTTATTGGGAGCCAGTTATCTACAGCCTGTGACTTTCGGTGGTTCTGACCATATTGGCACAGGGAATGTGCATCCCGGCCCATTTCTTCTTCCTTCCCGAAGCATCATCATAACATTGACCAAATGAAAACGGTCTTCCTAAAATGCCCCTCGCCGCCACAAAAGGGCATAATCCTCAGCCGTACAGAGCAGAACATCATCTGGACGAATCTAGAAAGCAGCAGGCTGCAGTGACCACCTCCAGGCACTGTGGCGCACATCTGTTTTAGAAACAGTGACCCAGTCGGTCACCTCACACAGAAAACTTTCCGACACTCCAGGCCATACTTTATTTAGACTGTAGATTTTAAAAAAATAGAAATCTTTAGAAAAGAACGTGCAGAACCTTAATTCCACTTAGTGAGACTCTTTGCAGCACACTATTCATTTTCTCCTGTGTCTCCAGTCGCCGACACTGGCCTTGCTGCCTGAGCCCCTGTCTGAGCACGGTCTCTCAGACGCTCATCGCTTCTGTGCGGAACTCGGACTCACGCAGCTGTCTCTCTACGGTCTGGTTAATAGTGCTGGTGCTCTGGCTTTTGTAAACCCCCTTGGTCAGTTCAGGAATGTGGCTTTCCTGATTAAAAAAGTTTCATTAGGTCCAGTTAATATTCAAAGGGTTCTAAGTTTGTATTATTCAAATTTCAAGCTCCATTTTTCAGCTTCATTTTTAATTCAATTTCAGCTTGATTTTGATGGACTCCACAGGACTCATAAGTATAGGGAGTTAGATGTTATAGAACCCAGTTAATATTCCATCTGTCTCAAAGACTGATAATATTGATCCTCACTGAATTTCGAGACCTCAAATGTTAGGTTAGAATACAGTGGAATTTTGAAGAGCTTGTGAAATCTGTAAACCAATAGATAAATTCCTAGAGAGTTTTTACTTTATGGACTTTGGTTGAAAGAAATTCTAGGGCGTTAAATTTGCTCCCCTTTAAAAGGTAGGTCAGACAAGGAAGTGGGGCCCCAGAAGTAAAAGTGGTGAGGGAGATGGCGAACAGCCTGGCATCAAAGAAGTGCAGCGTGGTGGTGCTTGAGAGGCAAAGGGAGCCTGTCTTCCACAGAGACCTTTGACTTTTGAACTATCAATGCCTTCATTCTCCAGGACTCTCTTTCATATGAATTGTTCCTTTGTTGATGTTTGCCCACAGCCTCGTTTTCATTGTAGGATAATGTGATATAAACACACACACAAAAGATATAGATACAGATATAGATAGATAAATGTAGATATAGATCTTTCTCATCTTTGGCGTCTCAGATTCAAGTACTCCTAATGATTCTTCCAAGTTCTTTGTGGAACAAGGTGAATAATATTTTATTTTTCATTTCACTCAAATTCACAGTTGTAGTTCTAATTATGACAACGTAGAGTACAAGGAATGGCTGTAATATTTTCCACCACCGTTATGGCAAGAGGTAGCTAGGAGTACTGCCATCAGTTTTAGATTCTGCATCCATCACTTCCTAATCCTTACGTAATTATTAATTTGACATTAGAAGTAACAGATTTAAAAATGTGAATGGATCCTGGCTCAAAAGTTAATTTGCAGTTGCTTACATGGGCTCCAAAGAAATAGCGAAACTTAAAAGTTTTCTTTCTAATTGTGATTACTAGATGTCATTGGGTCAACTCTGACACATAGCGATCCTATAAACAAGAGAATGAGACACCACCATCCTCACAATCATTATAGTTGAGCCCATTGCTTGATTAAATACTCACTGCTTTTTAAAAATTCCCATTACTTTAGATCAGAATTCTGTTTCTAGATGACATGTATGTGTGACTGATAATGAAACAACATTTTGGTTGGATTAAAAATATTGCTTACTTTTAAGTTTTTTAAAAAATAATGATGATAACAGAAAATTAAGGTAAGTTCTATTTTTAATAAATATTTAGGGGGAATCATTATGTAAGGTATTTTCTAAATACCTAAATGTCACTCAGGAGCTCTGGTAGCATAGTGTTTATTCATTGTTCTGCTAATCGCAAGGTCTGCCCCTATGAAAATGTACAATCTCCGAAACCCTGCATGGGGTTACTATGAGTCAGAATTGGCTCGATGGCCATGAGTTTATGGTTTCGAGTCTTAATGTTGGTAGCTAATATCTAATGCTTATACTGACCTAAAGCTTCTTTCTTCCTTAAGTCTTAGAGTAACATTTACTATGTGAAAATGCAACCTCCCAAATTATCCCGAATTTGGCAAACTGTGGATTCCTCTCTGGCCTCATCAAAACAGAACATATTCTGGATAAGTCCAGAAACATGTGATTCTTCTGTTAATGTGTAGTCTAAAGTCTATGAATACTTTCAAGAAGCTGACTACACAATTGTGTGAATAAATGCATTCTTTTGAAAAAGTTATTAATCACTTTTTCTCTTTGGGATGAATGGGCTGATTTAGAAGTTGGCAAGGATCAATAAGGCCAAAGGCTCTGAGCTCTGTAGATAAAGGAGCCACTATGGTGTGGTTAGAGGGCACAAAGGGGTCATTGATTTATGAAGTATATAATCTTCTGGTTCGCTGCTGTGTGTCCTATAATATAGACGTTCCCCTGTAACTCTTTTATTCCTGGATCATTTAAACCAGTCAAAGAGGGAGGTGCAAAGGGGGACCCCGAGGCCCACATTTGGCCCCATAAACAGCATTTCATGGGTATCTGCTCAGGTCGACTCCTCACTGTCTTATCAGAAGTAAGACTGCCACAGACCATCTAATAGCCACTCTCCTTTCCTTCCTCGGGAAAACTATTTTCTTTGGGATAGAAATGCAACCACAGCCTAAAGATTGCAGTTTTCTCCTTCCTCTATAGTTAGATATAGCTGTATGATTAGGTTCTGGCTCATGAGATGAAAGAGACTTCTGGGTAGGCTGCATAAAGGGGACTGAGTCAGCAGGGATATTTAACTTTGGGGTCTTTATTTCTTTCTTCCAATGCATGGATTACAGATGTGATGAGCGGAGCTCTGGCTGCCATCTGGAATTATGAGGTAACTTTGAGCATTGACTGGGAGCCAAAGAAAATAAAAGGATGGTGAATCACGGAATCCCTGATGACTGTGTGGCTGTCACACTTGCATGGAATGCCTGGCTTTAGATTTCTCCTTGATGAGAGAGGGATGAACTTTAATATTTTTTAAGCCACCATATTGCTGGTTTGTTTATTGCATAAATCTAATCCAATGTGCTCAGTCCTTTTTCTAGGCTTATTTTGTTTCAGTACACTAGCTCCACTGCCCTGCCGTACGTGCATATTGCTCAGCCCAAATCTGGGAGCAGGCGCTCCTATGATCTCCATTTACATGACAAATAAGGAAACAGGGCTGAGGGAGACGCTTTGAAGGAGTTGAACTGAGTTTAGAATTAAAACTTGATCCTAAGTAGTTGGATTTAGAATTAACCCAAGACCCTCATGTTTGGGTTTAACAGCTCAGTTATGCCTCCCAGTGAGGGGGCTTTCATTTGCTGAGCATTTGCTTTCCTCAGGACAGTACCTTTTCAGCTTTAATTCAGTCCCATTGAAACCCCTTCAAATAAAATGGAAACTCCACAGATTGAACTGTGTATGTATTGATCTTTAGCCCTATTTCAACAGAGTGAATTTAGTCATAGGACCCAGCTTAGCAAATTGGGCTCTCGGGCTCCACACGGCTAGCATTAGTGGGTGAACGGAACAGACATGGCTCAGAGGCAGTCCTCAGCTACATCGACAACAGCCTATCGCCTGGGAAAACTCACCGACAACCAAGCATTTACGTCCTAGGCCTCTATTCAGGGAGTATAGATACTACTACCTAAAGCAACCCTGGGGGACTCTATGGAGACTATTAAAGAAGAAAATGATTGAGCTGTATTTAATCTTCTCGTTTTAATGGTGAAACTCCATCTCACAAACTTTAGACATGTTATCAGGCAAGCTGGGACCCTGGAGGAGGCCCTCCCACTGGTGAAGTCGAGGGGCAGAGCGGCCACAGTGGGCTCAACTCTAGCATTAACGGCGAAGAGGGTGCAGGACCAGGCAGCGCTGGGTTCTCTTACATAGAGGGCTGCTTAAGGTCGAAACCCACTTGACAGTCCCTAACAATAACAACAAGTATAAAGTGGGAAGGGGAAACTTTCTTATTATTTTACTGATGAGAACAGAATAGACATTGCAATAGGAAGGGATAAGACAGTCTCCCATTGTTGATTTCCCTTTCAGTTGCTGCTATTTATTTTGCATAAGCATATGTCAATATACATAGGATAATAGACCATTAAGATCATGTAAGGGCTTTCACCGGTGAGAATGTGCTAGGTTGTGCAGAGAATAAAAGTGCGTGGGAACTCTCCAAATACAGAGGCCCATAACATCGAAGGCTGATTCCTCATTCATACGTCACGGCCATCCTGGGTCACTGGGAGGGTCCGGTGAGTGTTATCCTGCTCGGGACGCCAGCTGATGAAGGACTTTCTCTCTGGAAGAGTGCTACTCTGTGGCAGAGGGCAGGCAGCACTGGTGAAACTGTGTTTTTATTCTAAATCTTTTGCTCAGAATTGATCCATGCCATGTCTGTTTACTTTTCATTAGCCAAAGCATCTCCCGACCAAACTAACATCAGAAGGGTGGGAAAAGATGCTTGTCACACGCGGGGGACGCTAGTAAAAGACAGCGAATCCTTCGACAGCAACTACAACCATCTAACACAGCCAAGGAGAAACCAGTCTCTGGACAAGAACATCATGTTTGGTAATGTAGAGAGCGAACATAAAAGAGAAAGCCCCCCAAGAAGATGGATTGATACAGAGGCTTCAACCAT
This sequence comes from Tenrec ecaudatus, assembly GCF_050624435.1. Lineage (NCBI taxonomy): Eukaryota > Metazoa > Chordata > Mammalia > Afrosoricida > Tenrecidae > Tenrec > Tenrec ecaudatus. The sequence goes on from NC_134542.1 coordinate 57,091,146, forward strand.
AGTCCAATCTAATGACCGTGTTGAGAATGGTGGCCAGTCGGCCGGTTTCATGTTGCAGTACGTTGTCAATAGCAGCGAGGAACCAATGTGATGACATCACACAGTAGCAACAACAGCCTTAAGGGAAAACACGCAGATTGCAGAAGCCACAGGGAAGTACTTCTCCTTCCTCCCATTGCCCAGATGTGCTCTGACACCTGTTTTCTTTACCTAGAAGCTCTCCTGCTCCTCCTCTTGACGGGGGTAGTGCTTCTTACACAACTCCCACGTCTCAGCCTTGATGGCGTTTCTCCTTGGAGGCCGTGACTCTCCTCGTGGCATGCCTTTCCTGGAGGGCTACCCAGTAGAGAATCTCCCCATCACTTCTTCACTCACAGAAGAACTACTGCCTTTTCTTTCTTTGGGGGGCTTGTCTACTTCTAGAAGGAAGTTTATTGAAGACAAAGAGTATGTCTACTTCATCTAACATGAATCTGTCACACAGAAATCAGAAAATGAGTACTATTAAATAAACATTTCTGAGGCAGTTTCTTGTATTCACTTGCTGTTGCAGTGCAAGGAAATACGGTGTGACAATGTTGACATTGCTGAAGCTTCTTTGCCACTGAAAGTGAACCATCTGGAATAGTCAACCCAGTGAGATTCCTTGGACTCGAGTCCACGTCTGCAAGCGCGTAAGGAAGCCCCAAGCGAGAGTTCATAAAGGGGAGGAATCAGTGGTAGGAATTCAGAGCAGCCACCTCTCCCTGTGGATGGTTGAGACATGCTTCATATAACCAAGACCTTGAAGTTAATCAAAGGAAAAGTATCCCAGACTTATAACTCGACAAATTAAAAGAACTGCTCTTTCTGCTTTTCCTGCATTGGGTACTGGTTCTGAGTTGGCCTGTCATGGTGTCCTGGTTCTGAGTTGGCCTGTCATGGTGTACTGGTACTGAGTTGGCCTGTCATGGTGTACTGGTTCTGAGTTGGCCTGTCATGGTGTCCTGGTTCTGAGTTGGCCTGTCATGGTGTCCTGGTTCTGAGTTGGCCTGTCATGGTGTCCTGGTTCTGAGTTGGCCTGTCATGGTGTCCTGGTTCTGAGTTGGCCTGTTGGAAAGGTCAGCAGTTCAAAACTCCCAGCTGGGATGCAGGACAGAAATGAAGCTTTCTACTCTTATAAAGAGTTTCAGTTTCAAAACCCTGCAGGGGCCATGCTCCCCTCTCCTGTGGGGTCTCCAGGAGTCAGAATTGACTCAATGACCCCCACTTTGATTTTCTTCTTTATATAAAAAATGTATGTTTAAGTCATACTGCTACACTGGCATCCAATGAACTGAATGTTTTATGTGTGTTTAATCATGGCGATGCTGTGGTATAGGCATTGGTCTCAGACCAAGAGGTCAGTGGCCCCACCAGGTGCTCCGCAGGTGAAGGAGGAGGCTCTCTTCACGTACAGCTTTACGTACACAGTCACAATTGCACTCAGTCTTACGGAATCACTGAGAGCTGGAACGATTGGATGGCAGTGGGTAATGAGTCTTTAACTTTGTAGTCAAAACATATTTGTGTGTTTATTCAATCCATCCATCTATCTATGTGTTTTGGAACTAGCAAATATCACCCACCCACCTGTAAGAATATTTCTTTGTATGCAATTAGCACATTTCAAAGAATAGGGAAAGGGAAGGTGCCCAGGTGGCTCAGAGCCTTGAGTGTCCGGCTGCTAACCATAAAGGCTCGTGGGTTCCAGCTCCCTCGGTGGTTCTAAACACTCTATGGGGCATTCTTACTCTGTCGTGTTTGGTCCCTATAGTTGAAATGGACTCTGTCACCTAGCAACAACAACGATCAGAACAAGCCCAAGAGAAACAAGAGGAAGACAGCTAGATTATTCCAGACAGTGTCTTAACAGCTGACTAGAGCAGAAAGTTCTACTAGAGGAAGATGGGGCTTTCAACACCCAGAAAGAGTGACAGCTCCAGGAACCAAGAGCAACTCTACCTTGTCCTATGAGTTGGCAGTGTGGTTGAGCTTTTTGTTGGTTTTGAGGGGAGAAAGTATTGATACAATAGAAGACTGTTATCCACAGCTCTTTGATCCACTTATGATACCTTAGACCGGTATTTCTGTACCCTAGCTCCATAGCAGCTCACCTGGAAAACTTTTAAAATGTCTGCCCTGGGGTGAGGCTTAGACAACAGAACTTAAAAAAAAAAAATTTCTAACCCTGGCTATGGGCAAAGAGACACCTGATTGGTGGTGGTGCTCTTATATCAGCCAGGGACAGAGCCAACTTGTCCTTTGTTCATCCTAGCTTGATGCCTGGATTGTGGCCAGAGCTGTTTCATGCCTAGGGCACATTAAAAAAAAAATTTTCTAAAGTGAGTCTAATGTTTCACAAGAGTTGAGAAATGCTGATGTAAGCAGGCAGGCATTGTATGTTACTGCACTCTTAATCATTTTTATTATTATTTTAACAAGCTTTCATCTAGCAATAGCCAGGTCTGAATCCCAACTGACCCGTATGCAGATAAAGTCAAACCAGAGAAAATGTTTCTCGGATAGCAACTTAAAATGGCCTGCTGACAGGTTTAGCTCCAAGAGGCTAACCATTTCTGGCAACAGGATTTTAAAAGGGAGAGGGATATGATAAGGAAGTCCTTAAAACTAGGTTATGGTTGGTACCTTTCACCTGAAAGACGAAGGTCACTCTTCATTGTCTGTGGTTCCGTGGAGACAAAGACATTGCCAACATCCTGGGTAGTGGGTAACTTCTTCATGAGGATTTGAGAAACAGAAATTGTGAAGAAAAAATGTTAAGACCATGAGAAGATGTGTAACAAATGCATGTTTTAGATGGTGTTTCCTCCTCTTTCTACATATACCACTCAATATAAACTATATAGTGACAATCTTTTCCCTGGAAATAAGTATTTCTTTTGCTCAGCAATTCTCTACACGATGTTTCATCACAATGCCAACTGTCCAAATGTTTTAAAAATCCAAGTGTTCTGTTTTCTAGTCATAGAAGTCTAGTCTGGATCAGATATGAATAAATACCATGGCCACTTTAGTGGCTAAGGCCAATGTAATTATTATACTATTGAAATGTTAAAAACGAATCTTGGTCTCTTTACATTTTTGACTTTAATTCATGTCAGAGATGCCTAGGAGCTATATTCAGCTAGCTAGTGATCCCGGCTGCTGCAGGTCTTCTGGCTCACCTGGGCACATCTCGTTTAATATCAGCGCCACTGCATTCTGCGCAAGTCCCTACTCCCAGCGATGACATACTACACGCTTTGCACACTCCTTTTATTGGCAAGAGGTACGCCTAGTCTGGGAAGATGGCAGGGAGTTGAAGGTAAAGATGGGGTTGAATTACCTGCATCTCTGGACACCTCTTCTTCCAGTTAATAGGGATTCATATATTCAACTTGATTGATGACTTTCCCCATACCCCTTTGTTTAAATTTTATTTGTTCAACGTTCCATTTTCCTTAAATTGTTGTCTTATACTACTTAGATATTTTGATCACTACTAACCCACTTAAAAAAATAAGACTTGTTTTCTAGGACCCACATTTGTGTCTTGTAATTCTGTATAGACTCAATCAGAATCCTTTAGTGCCAACAAGAGAAAGGGAATTTTATGGAGGGACAGGGCAGAACCGGTGGAGTTTGAGGAGTAGCTAGGGGACCAGATTCAGATCGACCAGGTTCCTTGTTTGGTGGCCACCAATGGGAAAGCCATTTCACAATTTCCTCTGTCTTTGCAACACACAGACCACTAGTCCAAGTTGTAGGAAGGAGAGTCTCGTTGAAGGGGTTTCACTGGAAGTCCAAAGGAATGGGAGTGTGACTATGGTACCCCTCCAGGATCACACACAATGTCAAGGAGAAAGTGTGTGTGTGTGTGTGTGTGTGTGTGTGAGAGAGAGAGAGAGAGAGAGAGAGAGAGAGAGAGAGAGAGAGATGCTGATTGTCCAAAAAGCAACACATATCAACTTCTATATTTTGGCATTTGTGGAGTAGATGAGAAGGCTTCCAGTCAGCTGGAACATGGCATGGAAGAAAAAAAATGAGCCCATTAAAAAACTTCTGAAGCTGAAGATTACATGTTTTTATACACTAAAGAGAAACACGCAAAACAAAATAAACAAACACTGACCCTAAATCAGAGGTCTGCTGCCTTCGAGTGTCACAAACATTGTCTTCTCTTTCTTTGCACCCTTCTTGTCTCTATGAGATTCTAGAACAAAGCAGTGGGAGGAGTGCTCCTAGTAGTGTCTCCGGGCTCTTGTTGTGCCAATGGACTTATTGTCTTGTGCAGCAGCATCTCATCTATTCTTGTGCATTGACTTGGCTAGGTGTCAAGTCCGTTCTGGCCCATAGCAACCGTATGAATAACAGAAGGAGAAACTGACTGATCTTGTGCCGTCCTCACAATTGTTCCTGTGCTTATGCAGTGTTGCAGGCAATGTGTCGGTCCAGCTCCTTGAGGGCCTGCCTCTCTTTTGCTGCCCTGAAGGCTGATGGGCTTCCATTCAGCAGAAGGTTGATGAGGCTGGAGAGCGTAGACAAGGTTGGGCTTGGAAGGTCACTATTGCTGCAGAAAGTGGGTGCAGTTGATGGATGTATGGAATGAGTCCTAAGTGAGTCTCATTTTCAAACTGGTGTGGAACCAAGAGGTTGGGAACACAGGTGAAGAGCAAGTAGAAACACTGCATGCTAAAGTCGTGACTTGGTGGTTTGACTGCATCATATTAGTTTGGAATGGCAAATACTTGCCTCATAAACTCACCTGATCTCATCTTAGACCCATGACTTACATCACTGACCAATTAATACACTTTTGTTACCGATCAGCTGGAGAGAAAATGATCCATTCCTTTCAAACCATCTGCCATGGCACCAAACTCATCTTCTTTCTAAGATTTCACGCTGAATCTTTAAGACTTTTGACATTGTTTTTCTGAAAGTTTGTATCTCCTAATTCATACCCACTGTCGTTTTTTATATCGCATTTTCTGAAAGTACATCTGGATGATCTAATTTTCATGGTTTTGTGTGTATCATTCCCTTTTCTCAAATGATCCCTGTCTTCTCTCCTTCCACTGAATTTCCTCCTGTCTTTCAAGAGAATCTCTACCTGTGACATTTTCCCGGATTCTAGTAAACCAAGTTAGTTATCCCCTCTGACCTTTGCATTTCTCTCATAACTTTCACTGAATTTAAATTTGTGCTTATTGTTGGCCCCCAATAGGTTCAGGCCAGTTGAAGGTAATGTATCTTCCTTTATACCCCATAGTTGGCAGTGGACACCACCAGCAGCGCCACGGAGAAAGACAGGCTTTCTACTCCCTAAACAGTTACCATCTTGGAAACCCACCAGAGTCAGCATTCACTTGCTGGCAGTGAGTTTGGGTTGTTTTGGTTTTCTTTATATATGCTCTAAGTTAAGTTTAGTCCTGGTCTATTGGAGATTCAAAGTCAATTCCTATTGCTGAATAAGTGAATGCCAACCCATTAAACCATAACTGCCAACAAAGAAGAGGTCTTTCGAGTCAATCTTCTTTCTTCCTACTGAAAGGTTCCTGTTTTGAGAGACAGGTGCATAGTGTATGACCTGCTTTCACTTCTAATATTAAAGTGTGGTTTATAGTTTGCTTGTTCATCTGATATTAGTCTATTTTGTATATTGGTCTTTATGAATGTAAATTAAAGTCATGTTATTTAGGGAAGCTGAGATTAATCAAAATCCATATGTTCTTAAAGAATATCCATATTTATTATTTGAATTATATTTAATTCTGTTAATTTTAACAGAATTTTTCTGGATACAATTTTGAATATCATTGAGTAGATGTCCATTTCAACCTCATCATATAGTATTCACTGAGTGTTTTGTTTAAAAATGCACAAAAGTATCTTATTAAATAATGTCACAAACATGAAGTTCATTATTATGCAAATGCCATCCTTGGAACAGATTTGTTAATTGCAACTCATTTGCATAATTAATGAACTCCCAAATGAATTATGCCTTTGCAGATTTGTGCAGCATTGTTTTAAAATAAATTATAAAATACATGTCAAAGGAAGAGTGCTTTCTGGGTTCCCATAGCATTGTTTGAAAATTAATTACCAAATGCTTGTCAAATTAAAATGAGTTTGTAGTTTTTACAATGTTATTTTAAAATTAATCACAAAATAAAATGTCACTGCATTAAAGTAAACAACTTGTTATTCTCTCTAAAAAAGAATAACAGAAAATAGCATTTAACTTCAATTATTTTATTTTGTATAGTGATTCTAGTGTTTTGTTCTTTTCGTCTTTAACACTACGACTTAAAGTTGATAGTTGTTAGCATGTTAATGTTTTGCTATATTGAAATTTAATTTAATTTTACTATGCAGCTTTTTTCATACTGCTGATGATTAATGTATTGCAAATGAACCCAGTATGGGTTTATTCATGATAAATTGGAGTTTAAAAAAACATTCAAGGTCACTTAAATCTGTTGTATAAACAGTATTCTTCGGCTTATTTTACTAGAGCTTTGACTGCTGTGAGTTAAATGATTAAAAACATTGCTCAGATATCTTTCTACCTACACGGACTAGTAAAGTACCTTATTTTGTTTCTTGGGTACAACAACGGCTTTTGACTGCCCGCACAGCTCTCTTCGGACTGTGGACATTCTCTGCTCGTGGGCAGAGGCGATGGCACTCTCTAGTGCGGAAGCTCGGATAGACAGGGAATTCCCATCCACTCAGATAAAAGATGTGTATGGGGGTGGAGGGTGGGGGTGGTGGGAGCCACTTTACCCCAAAATATGACTTGCCCAAGTAACATTTCAAAGCAATATATTTGGTCAAAAATATTTAGGAACTGTACTTGTCTACACATACACAAAATCTTTGTAAACATTAAAGAATAACAATAACTCTTGCCTCATAGCATGAGAGCATCTAACAATTAGAAGGCCTGTCAAAAATAGAAGTTCCCTCTCTTTTGAATGCTATCTTCTTCTTTGCTTATCTTCCTACCCATCCCCCAGACCAAACCAATTGTGGAGGTTCATATTCCATTTTGTCAGCTCTTGACCATGGACTGTAAATCCATGGGGGAAGGTCTTTGTTTGATTTGATTGCAACTATGCAAATTGACACCAACTAGACAATAATCCTTAAATAAAATGATAAACCACATTGCTTATATTTTCCATTCTGTATACAGCTGCCTTTCTAAACCCTTGTGAATGGTTTCCTAGTTGCCTTTCCACACACTGATGTACAATAGCAGCCCTTCCTGAAGAGGCAATATTTCTTCCACTTCATTCCTGGTGTATGAATGAGGTCAAGAGCCTCAGGCAGATACATTCATTTAACCTTCTGCAATTTCTTATTTCAGTCTGGCATAGAGACTATCTAAAGACTTAAAACACTTTTTCCAATCAAATAGAATTGAATTACTACCTTATATTTATCCCTTTAACTGCCTTGTGTGATTCAACTTGACATCTTTTCTTGAAATTCTATATTATTATGCTTATAAGTATAAAAATATACACCATCCAACATAGATGAACTAGTTTATGACTAAAAATGTTAGTGGATCATTAGCTACCTACTAAAAACACCTGTTACTGTGTATAGATGCAATGAATTGCCCATATTCTGAGAGGGCTCTCACTGAGTTGATAAAACAGTGTTTGAAGTTGAGAATTTAACCTAGAGTATCTATAGTTGATAGGCTTTAATGAATTTCATTCTGAAAGCATTCGCAAACACTCCAGTCTTTGGAAATGTTTCTCAGTGACTAGGACAAGAGGGAGCAATGCCACGGTCCTTACCCATGGACAGAGAAATCCCTGGGGAACCTTCTAGGGACTGCTCTTCGACTCTTGGCACAACCTTCATTGCCCACTTGCATTTTTTTACTGTGATGACTTTGATATTCAGTTATACAAATTCCAAACCCATGTGTTGGGTTAGCTAGCCTATGAAATAGATTAAGCTCAAATGACGAATTTTAAACTCAGATTCTATGTTATTTCAGACAGAATGCTAAATGTACAGGACTTCCAGATAAAAGCAGTGTTTTCATACTAATGTGTTGGGGAGACCTTTTTAAAAAGTGAACCTATATTTGCTTGTATTTTCCAGACCCTTTTTCAAGTAGCTTTGCTTTCTGGATGGAAGATTCCTAGCCATAAAATACAAGTTTATCTAACTTTTATTTCTAAAAGTCGCTTACTGAAGAAGCAGCTCATCAGTACTTCGTTAACCAAAACTGGCCTTGGGCCTACAATGTCTGAAATGCTAGTGTCCTCTCATTCTTGTTCGGGTTACCACAAATACTTTTCTTATGTCACTTCTGATTCTTATGTCATGCTTTCTGGATCTTTACACAACATCTCACATATTTAAATAACTAGAAACTTATGTTTATTTGATAGAGGCAAGTGTAAGAATACTCAATAGTATGTAGGTCAAATAATTAAATTGTTTTTTTTTAACCTTTTCACTTTGACATTTATATTGTATACATACATAGAAAGAATAACAGATATTCTTTGGCTTTTAAAGTAACACAGAATTTTGTTTTGTTTGTTCATTTTCTGATTTGTGTGAGTACCTAGCCTCCTTTATGAACCCTACTTGTGATTGAAAGATTTGTCGGCCTATTGAATATTCATGCATATAATTTGAGATTTCTTCCCTAGAGTTCAAGTTGAATACGTTGTTGATGTATGTCCACTGTGACATGATATGACATTCCCTTGCAGTTATTTTTAATTAGAAATAAAATATTAATTCATTTGAGTTTGTGTGTTGAATGCATTTGGAAGCGGGAGAAACTCAAAGAGGTGTACAAAGACAGAATCTTAATTAACTTATTTTAAAGAGAAGTCACTTTAGCTTGAAGGGCGGAAAAGGTCTGTCTCTAATAGCCTCCTCTGTAGTCCAGAGGGGAGAATTCACAACGACTACATTTTGCACACATAGAACAGCAATCCTTTATGGCTTGACTTCTTTTGTTATCCGGAAATAGATAAGGGCTTGTTATCTCTAGGGCTTGAGAAGCAAAGAGCTGAGCTCGTGAATCTCTTTTGGGTCACAGACTTTTACGGTAGATGTACTCTTCATGCTTATATTGGTGGCTGGACACCTGTCATGTTATTTCATATTTCAATATTTAAGCATTTGCCAAGGCTTCTTTGTTGAGACTCTATCATTGTTGTTAGGTGCCATCAAGTCTAAGTCATACAACCCCCGATGCACAGCAGCAGGACACATTGCCTACTCTCGCACTATGCCCACAATCATTGGGACCTTTGTGCCCATTGGTGGAGTCCTTCTGGATGATCGTTGTCTTTTTTGCTGATTCTCCACTTTACCAAGTCTGAGCCCCTTCTCCATGCACTGGTCTGTCCCGATAACATGTCCAAAGTTACAAGGAGGGTATGCTTTGCAATCCTCACTGCTACGGACCACTCTGGTTGTACTTCTTCTAAGACAGATCTGTTTGTGCTTACAGCAGTCAAGAGCATTTTCATGACTCTTCACCAACATCATCATTAATATGTGTCAGTTTTCTGTGGTCTTCCTAGTTCATTGTCTAACTTTCACGTGCACATGAGAGGAATAAACATACCATAGCTTGGCTCAGGTGTACGTTAGTCTTCAAAGTGGTATTCTTGCTCTTCAACAGTTTAAAGAAATCTCAGGCTCAGACTTGCTTATTTGAGTGAAGAACATGACATTTGATTTCTTGAAGGCTGCTTCCATGAGCATTGGTTGTAGAGCCACTTAAAATTATATACTTAATCATTTCCATCTTATCTCCATTCATCATGACATCTATTAATGCAGTCTTGAATATTTTGGTTTTCTTTAAACTGAGTTATTCATTGAGCTGCTAACCTCACAATTAGCAGTTCGAATTCAACACCTGCTCCACTGGGGTAAAGATGAGGCTTTCTACTCTACAAAGCATTAGTCTCAGAAACCCACAGTTGCAGTTCTACCCACTCTAAAGGGGTCTAGGAATCAGAATTGACTTGACAGTAGGGAAGACTTTGTGCTTGTTTGGTTTTACACTGTGTTGCGGTCCATCCTGAAGGCTGAAGTCCTTGTTCTTTATCAGCAAGTGCCTCAAGTTCGCATCACTCTCAGCAAGCCACTCATAGGTTGCTGATAAGCAATCCTGATGCCACATTCTTCTTCATATAACTCATCTTCTTGGATTATTTGCTCAGCATAGAGATTGAATAAATACCATGAAAGAATACATCCTTGACACCTACGTTTCCAGATTTACAGTGGTCGGTACTCCCTTGTACTGTTCTTGGGCCACGCCCAGGTTCTGCACAAGCATAATGAAGAGTTCTAGATTCCCTTCCTCCTCCATGTTATCCATAGTTTGTTATTCTCCATCACTTGTCTGTCATATGGTGGTGACTTGGGGGTTACTGTGATGCTGAAAGCTATGGCAGGGTATTTTAAATGCCAACAGGGTCACCCATGGTGGACAGTTTTTAGTAAAGCTTACTGATTAAATAACTAAGAAGATGGAATAGGATGTCCACTTTGGTGGATTAGCCACAGAAAACCCTAACAATAGCAGCAACGAAACAGCCAGATGTAATGAAAAAGAGTGAGCCCCCCAGGGTAGAAGGCGCTGAGACTACAACTGGGGAAGAGCTACCTCCTCACAGGAGAGCCTTCATTAGATTAGTGTGAAGGGGAAAGGGCACCTGTTGAGATGCGTTTCTTTATCATTCTAGCTTGTCAGTGTTTTCACATCAACTTCTGCTGATTTAGGCTATGCGTCTATGATGAAGGAGGCCTGGGAGTGCAGACGTTCCTCGTTCAGCTGTTCACCACAAGGTCAGCAGCTCAAACTCACCAGCAGCTCTGGGCAAGAAAGGTGGGACTTTCTACTCCCGGAAAGAGTGACAGCCTCAGAGACCCACAGGGCCAGTTTTACCCTGTCCTATTTGTAGGCTCACTATGAGTCAGAATTGACTCTTGATATGGATATGAAAATTGGCCAATGAATTTTGATTAATTTTGTAAACTTCTTCAATTGGGTTCTTTTGATTAAAATAGTGGGGCAGAAACCCCTTAGCCCAAATCAGTTCTCCCTGAGAGAGCAATACATTAATAAAAAATCTCTTCTTTATTGACAGTCTCACGAGATTTCCTACACCATGGTAAAAAGCATCCATGTTAGACTCTGACCATCTTAGGGACTCCTTAGAACTTACGCTAGTTGCTTGTACTTTATGAATCAAAACAGAAGAAAAATAAGTAAACCTTGCCAGAGAGGTAAGTGTGACTGATAGTGACCCTCAGGACAGGGCAATGTTTCCCTAGAGCATTTCTGAGACTGTAACTCTTTACAGGTCAGACGGCCACCTCCTTCTCCCATGCAGGGGCTGGTGGGTTTGAACTATTGACCTTTTGATTAGCAGCCAAGCTCTTAATCGTTGCATCACTCACTCAGTCCCAGCAAGTCGACGCCCACACACTGGGACCCAGGGACAGGGTAGAACTGCCCTTGTGGGTTTCCGAGACGGTCACTCTCGATGGGAGGCCAGCGTCCTCCTTCTCCTGAGGAGTGGCTCAGGCTCAGGCTTGGAGCTGATGACCACTGTATGAACATTATGCCACCAGGGCCCCGTTAGTGCATCACTGGAGCTCCTTAAAAGGCATAGTTCACTTTGACCACGGGGCCACCACTCGGAGCCAAGCACCATGCCATACCCAGGGGTGCTGGAACGGGGAAGAAGGCGCAGCTGTTATCTTCCAGTAGCTGGTAGTCTGTAGGGAGACAAATAATTGAAGCGAGGGATTAGAGTCCAATGCAGGGAGCTCAACAGTGGTGGTGGGTAGGAAGAAGGGCCCTTGGCATGACCTGGACAGAATGTGTCAGAGAAACCCACAGACTGCTTCTGCGTGTTCTAGCGTCATCAGAATCTACGGCTTACTCTGTGGAACCCACCGAGTGGGGCACCCTGGCAGAAAGACTTTCGATTCTAAAATAAGCATCCTTTGAGAACCCTACGGCGCACAGTTCTACTCTAACACACGTGGTGTCACCGTGAGCTGGGATAGACGTGACGACAACTGTGTGTGTGTGTGTGTGTGTGTGTGTGTTTCTGTGTTTGCTTTGGTCTGTTTTCAATATTTTGAAGGTCATCTGCTCAGTTGACCATCGGATGATGCTTTAAAGGTAAGAGCAGACTTTCTGGAACCACAAACTCACTACAGAGCAGTGGTTCTCCACCTTCCTAATGCTGTAACCCTTTAATGCAGTTCTAATGATGTGGTGATCCCCCAACCACAAAATTATTTTCATTGCTACTTCATCACTGTCATGTTGCTACTGTTATGAATCGGGAAACCCCTGTAAAAGGGTTGATTGACCCCCAAGGGGGTCACGACCCACAGGTTGAGAACCACTGCTATAGAAGACCAGCAAGCTAGCAATCGAGCTCAGGAGGCCAGGCTTCATAGGGAAGAAGAGCTAATGGGGACAATAAATGTAGGGAAAAAGTGGGAAGAGTGCTGACATCAATGTCGCAAATAAAAATGTAGATGAATTGTTGAATGGAAAACCAATTCACTCTGTAAACCTTCACACAGTTATAATTGAAATTTTTTTTAACCAACTTCCATCAACCCAGGAATAGAGAAACTGTATTTCCTTCAGGCTCTCAAAGTACTAAGTACTTTACGTAATTTAGGCCAGTTGCAACATCATCTGGTAGTGACTATGATGCCCACTGGTAAAGGAAAAGATACCCTGTCTCAGAAAGGCCGGACCTTTGCCAAACTCATCAGGAAGTCAGGCAAGCAGCATTGCATTCCGATGTCTGGGATGGACATCCTTGAGGGAATGACACAGCCCTGGACTCACACACGGCGGTGTGTGTGTGGGGGTTGTGCAGGAATTGTCACGTATCATTCTGGTTCGCATAGAGTCACAATCAGACGGAACTGATGAAAGAATGCCTAACAACAATTAAAACATGTTATTTCTCTGAAACCACCACACGAGGCTCCTAAAAACACTACTGTGTTGGCATTTTTTCCAGAGTATTTCTTAGCTGGACCATTGCATAGGATTGTTACAATAATATACAGAAGACATTAATATCATCATCTTCACAAGACCCAGCAAGTAGCTTTGACAGTCAAAATCAGAGGAGATACTAGTGATCATTGTCCCCCAGTTCTCTCCTCAGCGACAAACAAAACGATATGTCACACTTTCCCTGTGAAGGAGCAAGAACTCCCGACAAGATTTTCCTTGTGATTCCAGTGCAGAGCCCCAAAGGACATCATGAATAATGACTTCTTGGTAAAGTCAGTAGACTTTAACTAAGAAACAATTGGGGACGGTGGATCCCCCCATGTATCCTGCCCCAGGCAGCTGATTATCTAGCTGGAAACCTACGTCGGAACACGTGTGAGGGCAGTAGTGTTTCCTTGAAGAAGAGCGTGCATCAACAGCGTCTCAGTGTCCAATCAAATGTGGCATAAATATGATGACCTCAGGACGGAGTAGGAGCTAGACAGGTGAAGATGGAAATGAGGTAGAAACGACAGTGAAAAGCAAACTGGACATGTTATTGTCTTTGCAGATACAGAGCAGCACTGGGTCTCCTGATCAAACTGTCACATACTCTCCAAATTGGGCTCTTTGTCCCTTCTAGCCTCTGAGATGCTGACTCCTTCCCACCCGTCTCTGTCCTTTAACTCACCTTGGTCCATAAACAGAGGCCCTGTTGTATAACCGTGCTCTCTAGATACACCTGAGGATAGACAAATGGGCTTGGATACAATGGTGGGCCAGATCATGTGGTTCCTACTCGTGGCTCTTTGGCCCTTGGCGGAGGAAGGGTACTGATGTAGTTACTGGGCATGCTATCAGACCCAGTCCACACCGGGAGGTCTCTAGGGCCACACTTTGCAGCAGGGGCCTGGTATGGAATGTTGCACAAGAGGAAGATCTAGGTAATATAAGGATGTGTTACAAGTGGGGGCGGGGATGTGAATCACAGAAAAAGATATATTTGCCATAGGGTTTCACTATTAAGAATTTTAAGCTTTATTGCATAGACTCTCAAGGCTTGGTCCCTGATTAGGAGGCGCATTAGCAGAGAACTTGTTAGACATGCAAATCCCTACATAAACACCAGCAGACCGGCTGAGTCAGAAACTCCAGGCAATCGGTTTTACAAGTTTTCAAGGTGATTCTGATCCAAGGAAAGAGCGAGAACCTGTGCTGTGGGCAATAGGACGCCTTCTAGTGTTTTTAAGAAGTTCTGGTAGCCCTGTGAGTGACGCCTCCAAGATCACTGATCAAAACCTTCAAAGGCTTACGTTTTGGAAATGCTAGCAAGATCACAGATTGCAGGTTTCAGTGTGAATTATAACTCAATGCTAACAAAGTCCTCGTAACTGGACCAATAGATCGCGTTATTATAAATGGGAAAAAGATTGAAGGTGCCAAGGCTTTCATCTTGCTGGCTTTTTCAATCACTATTCATGGAGGCAGCAGTCAAGAAATCAAACAAACAAAAAAGAAATCAACATTGCATTGCATTGGGTAAATCTGCTGCACAAGACCTCTGGAAAGTGTTGAAAAGCAAGAGTGTTACCCTGAGGTCTAAGGTGGGTCTGATACAACCATGGTCTTTTCTCTTGCTTCACGTGCATGTGAAAGTTGGACATTGGGTAAGGAAGAGCAAGGAAGCATTGATGTATCTGAATTGGGGTCCTGGTAAAGAATATAGAAGGTATCATTATTTGCCAAAAGAACAAACAGATATGTCTTGGAAGGGGTACAGGGTGCTCCTTAGAGACAAGGATGGCGAAACTTCATGTCACATACTTTGGACATGTTGTCAGGAGAGACCAGTCTCTGGAGCAGGCTATCATGCTTGGTAACGTAGAGGGCAGTGAAAAAGAGGAAGGTCCATGACAAGATGGATTGACACAGTGGCTGCAGCAATAAGACATTGTGAGGCTGGTGCAGAACCAGGCAATGTTCATTTCTGTTGTTCATGGAGCTCTTGAGTCAGAACCGGCTTGATGGTGCCTAAAAATGCCAACAGCATGGAGGGTCACAAAGTCATCCAATCCATCGCAGTGAGTTTGTTCTGGTTTTGGGTTCTTTTCAAGACTGGAAAGCATAGGAGCAATTATCACGTGATGTTTCCAGGCTTGATCATTCTTATCAACATACTGAAAGGCAGTACCATGGGAGTAAGGTTGATAGGTCACTGGTTAGAGTGAAAGATACCCTGGACTTCCTCATTTCTGTCTCTGCAAAACCAGGCAACATCCTCCTGTTTGCTTCCAGACAATGAGGGAAATTACGGAACAATACAACCACGTGTTAGGGAGCTTTAACTTGTCTGCTGAATTGAAACCAAAAATTCAACCTCTCTGCCATGAAGTCAATTCCAACTCAGTGCGACAGTGAAAGAGTCAAACTGGCCCCATGGGTTTCCGAGGCTGCAAACCAGTAAGAAAACAGAAAGCCATGATTCTTCCTACGGTGAAGCCGGTGGACTCAGACTGCTGCTAGCAGCTCAACATAAACCACTATGATAAAGATATTCCTTGCTTATTTGCTTACTAAAAATAGCTGCATTAATAACAATCTACAAAGAGGTATTAGTATTATGTATATGTGACCCCCCCCAATAAATTGCATATCATCAGAGTGACATAGTCCTTTAAAAGGGGGCCAAGTGATCAAGTGATGATGTGATCAAATATCCAATCTCAAGTCATGGTGGAACTGGAGGGTAAACATTGGTGACGGGTCAGGTTGGCAGTTCTAGCCACCAGCTGTGCTATAGGAGACAGGTGAGTCGGAATCAACTTCAAGGTGCTGAGTTTGGTTTTGGCATAGATGAGTACACATCTTCAGTGAGATTGTATTTCTTTAAAAATAAGTTCCATCCACTGCATTTACTAAAAGTAAAAGCTCTTCTCATACCTGCTTTTACTACACTAATTAGAGCGCTATTACTCACGAAGTGCAAGGATTATGTTTACATGATTAACTTTTTCTCACTGAAACATCAATCACCTTAGAAAACTGAAATGGTGACTTTAAAAAAAGATACTATAAAGTTTATTCAAAATCACTAATTGGAGGATTACTATTAATGTATATTTCCTTGAGGAAGTGTACATGTTAATATTGAAACACTAATAGATCGCATGACTAACTCTTCATTTAACTTGACCTTGATATAACCTTAACATTTTTTTAATGGTGTACTCTACTGTCCCTGCCTATCCAAATTAGTGTGTGAGTTACCAGAGATTTCCTCTTTAGGCATGTGGCCAGTGTTCAACAAGCTGTGGTTTATTTTAATACTAGAAACAAAATACAGTCTTTTAAAAAAATGGATGTGATTTGATCTGACCATACTGCCGTGTTTCTTCCTGAATGGGGAATGCGAAGATGTTAACAAGTATCTATTCAAATCAACCTAGTAATTTGATTTAAAAGAAGAAGATTAATTCTCAATAACTGATAGTGAATTATAGGGAGAAGAAAAGTACCCACCCAAAGTAAATTACTTACTTCCTCTGCCGGGGTCCTCTTAGCTTAGCTCACCCTCTTTCCTCCTTACTCCGACTTGGTCCTCACTAATCAGTATTAACATCATTTCTCAGCGGATCCTTTGCCAACTGCAAATCCCCACCCTCCTTTCTCACTAAACTGGGATATGCGCTATTTTATTTGAAGTTTCAGTCATTCTCCATACTGCTCCATTGCGCTCTTTATAACAAGATACACACAGAAACATTCCCAGATGGAAACCTGCCCAGGGGTCGATTGCCATGTCTCTTCTCATACAGAGTGATTAGGTGGGTCCAAACCACTGGCTGTATGGTTAGCAGCCAAGTTCTTAAGCATTGTGCCACCAGGACTCCTTAAATACCACTGAGAAGGTAACATTTGAACAAAATCTTCAGGAAGATGAGGCATCAGAGGAAGACTTCCTCACAGAGGTGTCAGATAGAGAAGAACTCTAAAGCTTGACAGTCTTTTCTCTGAACCAGCAAGGAGAGACATGTTCCTGGATCCCAGCAGTAGAAAGAAAGCAATGCTCTGGGCTGACGGCAGCTAAAGAGTGTGGAATGTATCATAAACCCAAGTGACAGAAATCATTAAATGCACAAATGTATAAAATTCGAACTCTAATCTTGGGTTTATAATTTGAAGGTAGGAGGAACAGGTGGATGAAGTTAAAGTGATGACCTACCACGTGAGGCAGCCCATGACCCAGAACAGAATGTCTGAGATAGGCACTCAAACGCGTGAGATGTCAAAAGAGTGCATTTTGAGTTAGGGGTCCTGGACCCCTTCACCCAGCTATGACATCGTGAATGAAGATTTGGATCCAAGCTAAGGAAAACAGAACACATCAGAGAAGCAAAAGAAGGAATTGTGATTGCTCTCTGGAATCTAATATGCTAACGTGGTTTTAAAATCATATTGCTGTCTACATTTTATTTGAGTACCTATTGTGTGCTGAGTATTATAGTAAAGCTCTGTGGAGTCTACAGAGCTAAGGCAAAGAGCAAATATTCCCGTAAAAGTTTATGGACTGGTAAACACGATTATAAATGTGAACGACTCATTCCAATCACATATAGAAACTCCTAAGGATTACTTTAAAAGGGGCCATCAGAGGAGAGAGCAAATATTGAACAGCTAAGTTGTTGAAGGCAGCTGAAGTCCTGTGGAAGAGCTGACATTGGAGCGGGGCCTTGCAGGAGAAGAGCACGATATAAGAAGGACTAAGCGGTAGAGTCAGAGGGGCCTGCCCGACTCTCGGGAGACAGGGAAAGGAGCAGGGCTGCTTCCCATCAGGAGGAACACTGTAGGTCGGAGATCCCAAAGATCCAGGTATTTATTGACTCACTGACCACATCGATGTTTCTCATTTCTTCACATCTCCTATAAATTAGTTTGGTACGATATTTGAAATTGCCAAACCACAATCTAGGGTGGCTTTTTCCTTCATTACTTAAAATGTAGTTTTCCTATCCCCTTAAGAGTGGTGCTTCGCTTTTCCACTCTTCAGATTCTCGGAGCCCACGTTCCATCGTCAGATTTGTTATTGTCTGCACTAATGTTTATTATGATGCCGGCCTGCGTTATGACACGCATTTCCTTATACAGTGGTCAAACCCAATGTTTATCTCTTCATCGTGTTTACGGAAGTCCCGTATCTGCAATCCCACTTCCGCACACCAGGTTCCTGAGGCTTTAGTAGATTATATATACAGTCCTAAAGATCTATCACATCGCTGTCCTGTGTTCTATGTTTAATATCATCAGAATAAATGTCATTCAACTCAAATTCTACTAGAATCATATTCAAGCCCTCCAACGTCTGCTGCTGGCAGTAACACTGATGAGAATTCGTGAGTGTCCAGCCAGTTCTCTTCTCTGAGGGAAACTTCAAGAGGTTAAGGCTGGACTCAAAATACATAGTTTTTCATAGTATATTTTTTCTTCTAAAATGTTTGAGTGTGTAGTACATGAATAGCTTTGTCAGGGTGACGGTGGCCACATATAAAGGCAATGATTTTGCGGGGCAGCACGCTAAAGCCGTTGCTGGTCTCAGAATAATTATGTCCCATCAGCGTATGTCCACGGTGGTAGGGTATGTGATACTTTTGGGGTTGGGGGTGCAGGAGGTATGTGATACTTAAAGGCTAGAGGTTGCCTATAAACTAAGCAGAGGTGGGAGGAACTAAGAAGGGTGGGAGAAGCTCACAATTAGGTCCTCCTGGTATCCTTCTCATGCCTCCACTTTGGCCCGCAGCTCTGGGAAAGACAAGAGAAGAGTGATTGGGGGGCTGAGGTGCATAGCTTCCCCACTTCCTTTGGTTCACTCTGTGTCAGTTTGAAAACACACAATCAGTTTTTTTTTGTGCTGAGGACACAGTATTAAGTTATAATGAATATTGACTTGAGCAATTCCGTTGGTAATCAAGCAGGGATGACACACCTGAAATGAATCATTAAATTGTGTACTATACTATTACTATTGTAATGGAGTCCTGGTAGTGCAGTAGTTTAAATGCTTGCCTGCTAAAATAAACCTGGTTGTTTGAACCCACCAGATGCGACTGTGTGTTCTGTTATGATTACTCTCTAGAAAACCCTGTAAGGGAAATTCTGCTCAGTCCTATAAGATGTGATAATCAGTTTGATGGCCATGGGGATTTTCTTCATTTGCCTTATTTTGTTTTTGTTTTGTTATGCTGAATGTTACAAAGTTTACACACAAAAAATGCAGGATATTTAAAAAATCTATCCTCCAGGACAGAGATAGACCCTGTGGTAGTTACAAAATTTGTTGTCAATTTGAGACTTGAGAGTGAAGGGGTGGAGTTTAGCCTGTCAGTTAGGTCACAGCTTGATGACCTCATTCAGAAGTGCTAAGGAGATAAATAACTTGCTGGAAGTGGGACGCACACTCACTACTTAAGCGACTCTACTGACAAGACACATGGAGCTATGCTGATGGCAGCTAGAGCCCTGGGAATGGAGAAGCCACATGGAGACCCACACCAGTGCTGAGATGCTTGCAACACCACTGAATCCACAAGACTTTCTACCCACTGGCCAGTGATCTCCCTGCATTTGGTATCATTGTATGTATTTGGTGAGTCTAAAGAGGACTTTATAGATTGGTATCAGACATATGGGCTAATATTGGACTTATGGACTTGATCTGGACTGGGCTGGGATGTTTTCTCAATATTCAATTGCTCTTGTATATAAAACTCTTTATTATACACGAGTGTCTATAAATTTCTTTATCTAGTCTACCCAAACTAACACAGACCCATATTTAACATCACAGAAAATTATAAAATTCTATTTTCTCAGTGGTACACAGAATATCACGACAACATGGAACATAGAACATTTTGGACTACATGATACAATTTACACCCACTTTTCATTATTGTAAAGATAGTCAGGTATCTCTGTAATTTCTCCAATATGCTCTTTGTAACAGGCTGCCCACTGAAAGGGAAGCAATCTCCTCTGAAATCTTATGCACCTGTGTGGCTAGTCAATTATTCACAAAGCATCATGGGTTTAATATGTATTTCTCTCTCCCTAATTCTGTTAGACAGTCAATTTGCAATGCTAATCAAAACATGCATGTGAACTTTAAATAAAACATTGCAGATATTGTCTAAAATCCATGGATTCACTTACTTTAGGTATTTAGGAAAATCAGAGATGCACACACATCAGCTTAGCACATGTCCTTCTGTTATCTAGATTTGCTAACAAGTAGCAACAAAAAAGGCCTGACTTGTGGCAGATGGGAGACTGGTTTTGCTACCATGACAATGCACCTGGTCACACAGCCATCTCAGTGTGCCAGTTTTTGGCAAAAACAGCATACCCCTCTTTTCCCATGCACCTGACTCATCTGATCTCACTCCTGTGACTTTTTTGTTTCTGCACTAAAGAGGGACATGAAAGGACAGCCATTTGACCACATAGAAGAGGCAAAGGAAAAACAAACATGAGATTGAAAAATGTTTCCAAGAATGAAGTTGCAGATTTGACAAATGTATGAAGTGTAATGGAGAGTACTTTGAAGGTGATAGGTTGTTTTGTAAAAAAAAAAAAAATTAAATTCGTAGCTTTGAAAAAGAATCCCAGTTTTGGGGGGGGGGGTACCCCCTCATAGACAATAAAAGTATCACCGAGCCATGTGAACATAACTTCCAGGCTAGACACACACACACACACACACACACACACACACACACACTGGCTAGAGCACCATTGGTCATTTGTTCATATGCATCATTTCTGACACTGGAGGTAAGCTCATTGTATACATCCTTTCCAAAGAAGTGAGAAAGGAAGTGGCTAACAGTGGGCACAACTGGAAGTAACTTTGTCCTGGGAAATAAAACCCAGATTTTATGAATGCCTCTATTTCATCCCTCAGGAATGGGGGCTCATTTTATTCTTCACACAAGGTTCTTCCATCTCATTTGATGAAAAACCTGAATGCTGACATACGATTCTTTTTGGATAGTTTCAGCTTCCTTGCCCTGCAGCAAGGAACCAGAATTCCTTACACTTGTATCTGTCTGATGCTGCTTCTTCTTGCAGCAATCCCTTCTTGAGAAGCAGAAGGGCCCTGGCTGGCTCAGGAAGAAACGCCGGTCTCCATGAGGGTCTGCAGCGCGAGAAGCAGAGCTGTTGGTCCCCTGCTCTTGCTAACGTCTGCCATTGCTCTGAAAGAGAGAAAAGGGGCGGGCAAACCCCCTTCTTGAAATCATCCACAGCCCTCCAGTTTCTCCAGACTGAAGTAAATCTGCCACTGTCTTCGTCCTGAGAAGGTATCGTCAAAACATCCCAAGGCTCAAATGACACATCTTGCAGAAGAAAAATATTTGTTTTATAACAAAATTTTTATTGTCACCAAAATTATAATAATATATTCCATTAGCATTTCAGACTACATTTTCACCATCATAGGATAGTATTTTATCAATTATTTTCTGAGAGAGTTGAAAGTGGCCGCGAACACAAATTACCCATTGGTGTAACCTTCTACATTGTAGGGCCATAAATCCTCATACATTTGTGGAGTAAAAGATGTATTTGATGACATCAGGGCCCATAACTACTGTTTAATAAAAAAGCAGCCATCATGTCTAATATGTGACATCATTCATTGGCCAAATTCAAAAGTAAGAATAAAGAATTGGCTGCCATGAATCCAATATATAAAGGTAAGCTAAACAAGAAAACAAAGTATTATAAACCAGTTTAATAAACTAGGTTGTGTGTCAGGATCAAGGGCATCGAGCATTTTTTTAATACTACCGTTCATCAACTCTAGTGACTTATTTTTAAACCTCAGTGGGGATTCAATAAGTGGCTTAAACTTTCCTAATTGATTAAATGTAAAACCTCTCTAAACTACCCTTATAGCCATTAAATCAAATGTTAACATTTATTCAATATTTGAAAAATACCAAGTAGACAAGTTCTAATAGCAGTAGATAGTATTTATGAGGAAAGTGCCTTAAAGTTGTCTTAAAGCTACTAAATATTAGTATTCCACAAGTATTTAATTTGGCTTTATCCAAAGTCCAAATGAAATAGGAACATAAATAAAAGAGTCAAACTTCTCTAGGGCAGATGAGTCTGTTTTAAGTTAGCTAAATTTAAATAAAATCTATAGAAGCCATGTGGTGTAAGGGCAGATTAAATTCAGTGGGGGGAAAGATAATAATTACCCTCATAAATACAAAGAAGAAGGAAATGCTCTAAAACTGATCATGGTAATGACTGTATATGATGATGTGACTGAACTATTGAATTCTATGATATGTGAAAGAACTATCAATAAAACTTTACAAATAAATAAATACACATGTACATAGGAGGAGTGAAACAAACCTATACCATCACAAAATTTGCATTGGCTTCTTATAAATGTAAATGATAAATATATGCAAATTAAATTTTTATAACTAAGCAGTGTAGTGGTTACATGTTGGACTGCAAGGCCAGCATTTCAAAAACACCAGCTGCTCCGCCGGAGAAAGAAGGGACTTTCTACTCCCATAAAAAGTTACAGTCTAGAAACCCACAGGGGCAGTTCGGCTCCATCCTACAGGGTCACTGTGAGTTGGAAAGAAATTGATGGCAATGAGTTTGGCTTTGAGTTCTGAGAGTTCTCATAAAGGTGGATATTATAACCCAGAAAGAGTTGGTCCCCAAGGCATTAAGAATGCTTTCAACTCAATAAAGGAAAACAACCCCACTTTTCAAAGAAAACTGACAAAAATTAGAATAGACTGATATAATGGGAATAGAAAAATAAGCACATGGGAAATTTTCAACATTGTTATCTTGGAGAGATTCTACTACACTACTGCTATATTAGTAAAAATTTTCAAAAGCGGAAATGCCAAGTTAGGCACGTATGTGGAGTAACTAGAACTCATGTTGCTGGAGAAAATGCTAAATGACACAGAAACTTTGGATACATGTTAGCAATTTCTTATAATGTTAAATATATACTTATATGATCCTGATCACACTTTGAAATAGAAAGACAATAAACGACTTGTCTACATGAAGGTGACTATGTAAATGTTTACAGGCCCTTTCCCTACAATGAGAGAAAGCTGAGACGTTCTCTTTTCTTACAGAGTTATAGTCGTGTAACCCAAAGGGCTGTTCTGCCCAGTCCGACAGGGTTGCTATGGGTTAGAATCTACTCATGGCAATGAGTTCTCCCTACAATATTAAAAAGCTGGAAACAATCCAAATAGCTATCAATTAATAACTATGCAAATAAAGTATGATATACCCATTATAGTAAATATTTTACTATAGCAGTATAACAAACGACTACTACATACATCAACATAGATTAATTCCATAGTCATAACACTCACAGGCTTCATACTTAAGATTTCATTTCCGTGAGTTTATGGAAAAAGCAAAACTCCAGGAGCAACGAGCAGATTACAGATTTCCATTGCCTGAGATGAGAATATGGAGTAACCAGAGGCATATAAGGAATTTGGGGGGTGATGATACCATTCTGTATATTAATTGTATTCGTGATTTACATTTTCCCAAATGCATTGAATTATAGAATGGAAAGTTTAAAATTTAGTGTATGTAAATTTATACATCTCCCCACCCCCCACACACAGACACACAATGAGAATGAGGGAGACGGAGCGAAAAAGATAAGTGAAGAAAGTGGAACGGGAATAAGGGAGAAAGAACACCGGGCGGCATAGACCCCGTTACGGGAATGATAAGGAGTGAAGGAATAGGTAGATTCGGGATATGCTTTGGATGCGAATTGGATATACCAGAACGATAACTGCAAAAAGAAACATTACAGGTCAAAGCCCTAGGATGGGTCACTTAGAAGAGGTGTACTTAGCCCTTTCAGGAGCTTGATAGAGGAGACAGGATTATTTCCAGGAAAAACAATATGGCCTGCCACCATCTTTGGGCCAGGCACTCTTTTTTCCAACTCTACCAGACAAGAGATTTGGTTTCTATGCAACACACCCTGCAGTCAGAGAGGAATTAAATCTCTAGCAAGATAGACCAATAATTTTTTCCATTCCTGTTAAAGTTTACCAATTTATGTCTATTCTGGCTGTATTTCATCTGTCAACCTTGACTGAACCTGGAGGGACCAGTTCAAAATCCTATTTCATGTGATGGATTTATGTCTTGCTGTTCGTTTGATAAACATAGTGTTTGTTTACTTTTAAAACACAATTTTGCAGAAGAATATATATTTACTCAAATGTAAAAAAAATAGTCACTGAGTGCCAGCCATTCTGCTCCACACTGGAGGATAAAATAAAATATGAAAATCAAGAGACCATCTCCATTCCTGTTGATTTTGTTTAATTGGCAAAACTTAACAACAGTGGTGGAAAAGACACCTACTAGGGTAACTGAACTCCTCTCCCTCCCTTCTCCATAAACTTAATGATAGATGTCAAGAAAAGTCTTTCTATAGAAATTCCACACCACTGAAAGGAGCTGGTCCTAGCAATGAGTGAACTGGAAATGGCAGATAATGCGAATGATGGAGTATGGGAAGAATGGGGTGGGCCAGAGTCTCTACAGAGAGTGTGGCAAATCCAGCAATTAAAAAAAAATCCTGAAATGATCCACAGTACATTCCCTTTATTTTTACAGTTGAAATTGCAATGTACCATGAATATATAGCGGAGAAAGAGTTCAGGTTGAAGCAGCAAAGTCCAGGTCAAGTTGGATTTGGTAAGTCATCTATGGGGTTCAGACTTATTTGTAAAATAACAAAGAGCTCCTGAAGAGTTTTTAACTAGAGTTGAACCATTCAGATTTGCATTTCAGAAAAATCCTTTTGGAGGACTGGGGAAGGTGGAGGTCAAGTTGATGTGTTGGAGAGGACAACATTAACAGCAGACATCTCATTCTGACTACCTGGTTTGTTTTACCAATGATACTTTTAACTAAAAAAAATCTTGACTTAAAATGAATTTTTCCAGCAGATCCTTTTCCATCCAAATTGACTAATCTTACCTTTCCTATTCTAAACAAGGTTAACTTAATTGAAAGCTCAAAAGGTGTCACAGCTGCAAATGAGTGGCGGGCCAGAGACTGACTACCGTGGGACCTGCTATCACCTATGCATCTCAGTAAAAGATCTAGGTTCAATCAAGCAGGCTACGATTAGCCAGTGGTTGGTCTTCCTCTTTACTTTGAAGCTTCATTATTACTAGTCTATTTTGAGTCACTGCTTTGGGTTTGAAACCAGAATGGTCTCCTTATATGTATTCAGAATAACTCCTCAGAATAAACTTTATGATTTCATTTACTTGATTGTGTTTATCATATAGAACTGCCAGTAGAGATGGAGGAGAGGAAGTGAAGAAAAGTGAAAGGATTCAATAAACTTATAAAAGTATAAAATAAAAAAGATTGATTATCAAGGCTGAAAGAGCTTAGTAAGAATGAAGAATGACACCCACATTTCTGACATGGTGACTTGGACATAATGACACCAATTATTAGAGTTAGAACATGTAGGAGGGGGCAGAGGTGAAGAGAAGATGGTCAACAGGTTTCTTGATGTTTTTGTCACTGTAAAAATGACAGTCATGAAACACATTTGACTTTTTCTCTTTAAGGAAATGTTTTTATCACTTGAAATAGAAATTGTTTAATGTTAAAAACTTTTAAAAATTATTATATTACAAAGTTTCTTTCCTTAAATCTATTGGTACATTTAAAAAATTATCAACAGTGGATTAAAAGTACATTAGGAAAAAAAACTTCTATTTGAAAACATGATGGTTAATGACTTTTCTTCCTCTTCTTTTTTGTGTTCACGAGAATATTTTTCAGTGGAATAAAGTTGTATTGTCTTGTAAATTGCTTTATCTTGTTTTTATTCAATATTACCCATGACTTTGTTTCCTGTCTACATGACTTTGTAATTATTACAGTTACTTTTATACAGATATTGATGACCCTACATATAGAGGTCAGGAATGATGCTTAGTTATTTAAAGTACGCTGGTACTCTAGGAGTCCTGGTGGTACCCTCAGGTAAGTGGTGGGCTGCTAACTACAGGTCAGTGGTTCACACCTCCCAGCCATTTCAAGGGGGAGAGATGAGGCTACCTACTGTCATAAAGACTCATAGCCTTGGAACCCTCTATGAGCTTGCTATGAGTCAAAATTGATTAGATGGCTCTGTTAGACGGGTTACTAAAGAAACAAATCCAGAGACACTCATACAAGAGATTTATATCCGGGACTAATTTTATATCAAGAAAACCTCTCAGCCCAGTGCAGATCACGTCCATAAGTCTGATGTTAGCCCATAAGTCCAATACTAGTCCATGAATCCCTCTCCAGACTCACGCAGCACACACAAGGATGCAAACTCTGTGGATCCAGTGGTAGTGGAAGCATCTCCAGGGCCCTTCTATGTCTCAGTGTGGCTCCACTGGTTTGTCAATAGGAAATAGGAAGACGAAGGCAGAGAGTGAGGGGAAGTTTCCAGAATCCTCATGAGAAGGCCACACCCACAAGGAGGCATCATCAGGCCGTGAAATGATTGACAAGCTAGACTCCACCCCCAACATTTTATTTATCAAATTGACTTGAAAATCTGTAACTACCACAATGGTACAGGGTTTCATTTTTGGTGTTGTACCTTAGAGAAGGTGCTGTTTGGTACCGGGCCTAAGGGCTCAGGTGGCAAGCAAAAGGTCAGAGATTAGAACCCATCAGCTACTTCAGAGAAGGGGGAGGTGGCCACCTGCTTGCTTGTATAAAGACCCTGCGATTATGTGAGGAAGGTGATCACACAATGATTGTTTTTGTTCCTTGATGTCTGCTACATGGTCCATTCAACACCTTGTATTCGCTTAGGCCGTGTGCTTCTTCTCTGTGGGCTTTGTTGCTTCTGAGCTAGATGGCCACTTGTTTGCCTTCAAGCCTTTAAGACCCCAGACACTATATCTTTTTGATAGCCGGGCACCATCAGCTTTCTTCACCATGTTTGCTTACACACACGTCTGTCTTCAGTGATCATGTCAAGAAGGTGGGTATCCTGCAATGACAGTTTATCAGGGCGAGGTGCTATTGTATTGGAGGATTATGCATGAGGAGGCCCAATGTCCATCTGCTACCCTACTACTGAACCTATAAATATATGCATATAAGTCTATTGCCCCAATAATCATAAATATATTTACATATGTACATGTCTGTATTTAGGCTTCTCTGTATGCACTTTGCCTCCTACTCCTTTTCTCTATTTCCTTTCGCTTTCCTTCCGTCCCACTACCATGTTCAGCCTTCATTCTGGTTTCGCTGAAGACGAAAGTGTGCATAAGCAAGTGTGGTGAAGAAGGCTGATGGTGCCCGGCTACTGAGAGATATAGCGTCTGGGGACTTAAAGGCTTGAAAGCAAACTAGCGGCCATCTAGCCCAGAAGCAACCAAGCCCACACGGAAGCAGCACACCAACATAGGTGATCATGAAGGGCAGAGGAGACCAGGTCTCCAACAACAAAGGTGGGGTGGTGGTGAGAATCACATCACTGTGAAAGAGGGGGAGTGCATGATGGGGACCCAATGCCCATCTGTAGACAGCTGGATATCCCTTCCAGAGGGGTAGTGGGGAGGAGATGAGTCACTCAGGGTTCAGTGTAGCAACAATGAAACTCAAAACCTTCCTCTAGTTCCTGAACGCTTCCTCCCCTTCCAATTATCATGACCCCAATTCTACCTTACAGACCTGGTTATACCAGAGGATATACAGCGGTGCAGTAGGGATCTGGAAACACAGGGAATCTAGGACAGACGAACCCCTCAACACCAGCGGTGGAGTGGCGACACCAGGAGGGAAGGGGGTGTAGAAAGGGAGAACCGATCTCAGAGATCTATGTGTAACCTCCTCTCTGGAAGATGGGCAATGGGGAGGCAGGTGAGGGGAGACACCGGGTAGTGTAAGATAAGATATAATAATTATTTATAAACTATCAAGGGACCAGGGGTGGGTTCAGGGAGGGAGGGGGAGGGGGGATAAAAGGGAAACCGAGCTGATTCCAGGAACCCAAGTGGAAGGTGAATTATGAGAATGACGAGGGCAACGAATGTATAAGGGTGCTTTGCTCAATTGATATATGTACAGACTATGATAAGAGCTTTATGAGCCCCAATAAAAAGATTTTTTTTTAAAAAGACTGCGTCCCCCAGGGTTTCTATGAGTCGAAGCAACTCAACAGTAACACATTTGTTCAGTTGTCAGTATGTGTCTATCACCTTAGGAAAAATTATCAATTATTTTAGTACTTCCTGTTTTCTAAATGACTCGAGGTCTTATCTTGAATGTGTTCCCCTAAGTTGCTCCAAAAATCATTCCATTTCTTCAAAGTTTTCGTCATATCCTTTAGTAGCAGTTTCTATTGCTGGAACAAATGATGAAGTAGTACTTAGAAATTCTTTTTCTCTTTTTTGCACAAGCTCCGTTTAATTAAGTGGGATTTTGCAGTGGGAACTGGGGCGCTTAAAAAAAATTAGACCATCTGTGAGACAACAGCTGGGTATCAAATGACATTGGACTTTATCCGAAGGAATGGTACAAATGGAAGAACGGAAGTGGGCGCTTGGGTACAATTTCTAGAAAGGGGACAGGTCTGCCCCATGTGCATGCCCTGCCCTGGTGACTTGGGGAAGGCCAGGCTCCCTCGGTGGTCGCTGCCTCCCAGGGCTCACTGGTCTGCGAGGTGCTTGGCCAGGCTGGAATGCGGGGGGGGGGGGCGGGAGGAGGGTGGCACTATCTTGCGCGGGTTGATGACGGAGTCGCCCAGCCTTGGAGGGTTTCACCTGCTCGTCCAGATCCTGTCTCGATGAAGGCGCGGAGGTGGGGTTGCCCCCGTCCGTGGCCAGTGTGTGCAGCTCCAGCAGGAACTGGGGACACTCTGCTCTGGGTGCAGGTCGCCCTCCGCGGCGCTGGGCCTGCCCTCCCAGTGTCGTGGGCAGGTTTCTGGATAGCCTGCTAATCATTAGGTTCTCCACATACTCGCGCTCCTTGCGAGTCTGCTGCAGAAAGTAGACTGCAAAATTGGTCAGAGCCACGTCCTGCCGGTCTAAGTGGTAAGCTGTGGACGGGTAGACGCTGGAGGCAGGGCTCTGGAGGCAGTTGTGGCGGTTGATGGCGGCTGCGGTCCAGTCCCGGTTGTGGTTCTGGTGCACCTTCCAGGGAGATGCGGTCGAGTATGATTGTATTTCTTGATTCTACTTATATTTAACCTTTGGTCTATTAATAATACAAACAATGAAAAAATACCATTTATCTTTCAGAATGCTTAGTAAGTCAGGAATTAGAAAACTTAAAAGGTAGCTATTTAGGTTATAAAGAATAGGTGCCTATCTTTGAGGGTGTTAAGTTGTACCTCATTGTTGTTTTAATTTTCATTTCTCTTATGGCTAAAGATCTGGAACATTTTCTCATATGTTTATTGGTCATTCGGATTTCTGGCCCTGTGAAACTTCTGTTCAGGTCCTTTGCCCATCTACTCAGTGAGAAATTAGTTTTTTTTTCTTTTTGGAAGCTAGTAGAGTATTGTAGATTTTAGTAGTCAGGCCTTTGTCTGATGTGTCATTGCTAAAGATGTTTTCCAGTGCGTGGACTCTCTTAGTACTCTCTTAGTGAATTCTCTTAATGTACACAGGTGTTTTATCTTCAGTATATCCCATTTGTCAATTTGTGCCTCCTCTCTGTGTGTCCTTCCCTATTTCTGATAGCCTGTGGATTTCCTGTGCCAACGTTCTCAGGTTGGTCCCAAGTCCCTCTTGGATGGCCCTAATAGTTTGGGGTTAAACTTCAAGGTCTGTGATTCACCTTGAGTTTATTCTTGTGCTCTGCAGGTAAATATCCATTTTTTCCAGCACCACTTGTTAAAGAGGGCATCTGCTTCTCATTGGATATTTTTGGGGCCCTTATCAAATATTTCTAGGTTTTCAGTTCTTTTCCATTGGTCTGAATATCTGTCATTGTACCAATACCATGCACTTTTGACAACTGTGGCTGTACAGTATGTGCTAGAGTCAGGTAAAGAAAGCCTCCCACTGTGTCCTTCTTCTTGAGGAGTTCTTCAAAAAATCAGAAAGCAACAAGTGTTGGAGGAGCTGTGGGGAGACAGGAACTCTCATCCACTGCTGGTAGACCTGTATGACCCAGCAATATCCTTACTGAGCATATACGCAGAAGAGGCAAGAAACAAACCAAGGCCAGACCTCTATGCTCCAGTGTTCATTGTGGCACAGTTCACAATTGCAAGGAGTTGGAAACAACCCAAATTTCCATCAACTGATGAGTGGATTAAAAAGTGGTGGTACACATACAATGGAGTACTACGCATGGCTAAAAAGCACTGGTGAACATATGAAGCACATGGCTGCATGGGAAGCACTAGAGGAAATTATGCTAAGCGAAGTAAGCCAAGCACAAAAGGACAAATAAAACATGAGTCCACTGAGGTAAGCTTTAAAAAAATGCAAAAGGGTCTAGGGAAAAAGCTACAGTGTACAAACATCCCTGGGGTGAGGAACAGGTAGTATGGCAGGGACCAGACCAAATCAAGGGATACATATGGTAGTCAACTAAAAAGGAGGTGGGGAAAGGAGAAAAAAAAGAAAATAAATGGGTAGCGGGGGCACAGGGCACTAACCCACACAAGGGGAGGGTATTGTTTATATCTCCACAGGGAAAGAGGGACCAGACTTCAACCAGTGATCCAAAATGTGAATGCAACATGCCGGCGTGGAGTAGGGAACCAGTGGAGAGGTCTGAGGGGACAGCCCCAATCCCAACTACTACGTGGACACCTGCCCCTACCCCCAAAGAATTTATTTCAAAAGACAGCATTGAATCTGCAGCTCCTGGAAAGGGACATCTCTGATCAGAGCACATGGGAGAAGATGAAGTGGTAGAAGGAGAGAGTGGAGCGCATGGTGGCCCACCAGGCCTTGAGGACGATGTTCCCAATCCACAGAGAGAACCACATGGCAGGCCCCACTATGAGACATGATGTCCCTTACTGACCCATAGCCCTAAGGTGACAATACAAGAGACACAGTGTGGAAATTTCACCCGATCTGATCCCGCCACATGGAGGCAAAACACTAAGGGGTTGCAACAGAACAGCAAAGAAACCGAGCGGTGAGGTCCCCAGGGAATGCTGAAGGTGGACTTTGGAAACAGGGCATGGTGCCCCAACAGATGGGACTGGAAAAGACTCCTAAAAGCCAACAAACAGTCCTTGAACTAACTACAAGCTTTTCTTGTTGTGTTTTTTTTCCATTGGTTTGTTGCTGTTTTTTTGTTTTCTTTTGTTGCTTGGTTTTGTTCTGTCTTGTTTTTGTGCACGTTATTATCTCCACAGGTCTGTCTAAATAAGATAGGCTGAATGAACAATCTGGAGGAGAAAACAACGGGTCCGACAGTTCCAGGGGGACATGGGAGATGGGGAGGTTGGGGGAAAGGTAGTAGTGTTAACAAACCAAGGGACAAGGGAACAACAAGTGATCCAAATTGGTGGTGAGGTGAGAATAGGAGGTCTGGTGGCGAGCGACCAAGGATAATGTAACCGAGAAGAATTACTGAATCCCAATGAAGGCTGAACATGATCTTGGGACAAGAGGAAAGTCAAAGGAAATAGAGGAAAGAGCTAAGAGGCAAAGGGCATTTATAGAGGCCTAAATAAAGGCAGATACAAATGCAAATATTTTTTATATATGAGGATAGGGAACTAGATTTACATGCATATATTTGTAGGTTTATTATTAAAGTAGCAGATGGACATTGGGCCTCCACTCAAGTACTCCCACAATGCAAGAATACTTTCTTCTATTAAATTGGCATTCTATGATGTTTACCTTCCTAATACAACCACTGAAGACAAAGCGAGTGAATAAGCAAATGTGGTGAAGAAAGCTGATGGTGCCCGGCTATCAAAAGATACAGCGTCTGGGGTCTTAAAGGCTTGAAGGTAAACAAGCGGCCATCTAGCTCAGAAGCAAAAAAGCCCACATGGAAGAAGCACACCAGCCTGTGTGATCATGAAGTGTCGAAGAGATCCGGTATCGGGCATCATCAGAACAAAAAATCTTATCACAGTGAATGAGGAGGGGAGTGCAGAGTAGAGACCCAAAACCCATTTGTAGGCCACTGGACATACCCGTACAGAAGGGTCTCTGGGAGGAGATGAGCCAGTCAGGGTACAATGTAGCAACGATGAAACATACAATTTTCCTCTAGTTCCTAAATGCTTCCTCTCACCCCCACCCCCACTATCATGATCACAATTCTACCTTACAAATATGGCTAAACCAGAGGATGTGCACTGGTACAGATAGGAACTGGAAACACAGGGAATCCAGGGTGGATGATACTTTCAGTACCAGTGGTGTGAGTGGCAATACTGGGAGGGTAGAGGGAGGGTGGGTTGGAAAGAGGGAACCGATTATAAGGATCTACATGTGACCTCCTCCCTGGGGGACGGACAACAGGAAATTGGGTGAAGGGAGATGTCAGACAGGGCAAGATATGACAAAATAATTTATAAATTATCAAGGATTCATGAGTGAGGGAGGGGGGAATGGGGAGGGAGGGGAAAATGAGGACCTGATGCCAGAGGCTTAAGTGGAGAGCAAATATTTTGAGAATGATGAGGGCAATGAATGTACAAATGTGCCTTACACAATTGATATACTTATGGATGTGATAAGAGTTGTATGAGCCCCCAATAAAATGATTATTTAAAAAGTATGGGTGCCTTTTTTTTCTTAAGGATGAACCTACAATGTGTTGTTTTCCCTGTAAGAACACATAAACCATAAAAACCAACATGTCTGGCTTCCTTGAACTGTCACGTATCAGTTGTAAGGAATGAACTACAATGTGCAGTTACCAGAACAGAATGAGACTGCTGAAATCAGAACTGGAATCAATATTTGGCCTAACTTATAAATGTGGTGTGTGGTTTTCATTCAGCTTTATTAATTTCAGATTCACTGCACAAACACACTTGCACAATACCTGGAAGGTTCTTTGTGTGTTTGTTTCATGTTGATTGTGGAAATAATGATTTTTATTTGAGTTCTTGTAATGGATGTAGTTCATTAATATACATGCTGTCTAAACAAAAGCAAAAGGATCATATTTTCTATTTCAAACAAAAGATATGCAAAGCATAAGCGAGCATCCTGAAATGAAGTGTTCATCTCAGTCACCAGTGAATCGGATACAATATCAGGGATGTTACAGTAGCAGCAAGAACAGAGATGCTCTTTGAGCAAGGTTCCCCTGGCAGCAGAGCCATATTCTTGATGGATGGAGAAGTTCATTACGGTATTTTTGAAAGACACCGACTCACGTGCACACACACACACGCACACAAACACATTTCTAGAACCTGTATCTGTATTTCTTTTGGAGACTAGGAATTAAGACCGTATTAAGGGAATTTATTGCAAAATATCAATGGACACATAGCCTGTTTCTATCTTCTATAATGTGTATGCCTACGAATAGAAAAACAGCAAGCCTCGGTTGACATATAATAGCAACTGTAAATGTGTTCAATTGGTATATGTAGCTGTAGGTCCTAGAAAAATCAATTGATTCAAGACACAGAACCCCAGAGAAGCCCAGAAGTTAAAGACAGCAGGTGGTATGGGGAGGACGGAAAGAGCTACAAATAAGATGCTTGATTGAGCGATACAACTGCAACTAGGCACCCTTTCAGCAGATACTGTGCTGAGGCGCCATCGAGTGAGTTTGGACTCATAGTGAACCTGTGCACACAGAATGAAACAGCGCTGGGTCCTGCCCCATCACAGTTGTCCTTGTGTGACCTCATTGCTGCAGCCACTGTGTCAATCCATCTTGTGAAGGGCCTGTCTCCTTTTTCCTGCCCCTCCCATTTACCAAGCACGATGTCCTGCTCCAAGGACTGGTCTCTTCTGAGAACATGTCTAAGGTATATGAGATAAAGTCTCATCATCCTTGCCTCTAAGGGACAATGTCTGTACTTCTTCCAAGACAGATCTGCTTTATTTTATTGGCAGTCAATGATACTTTCAATCTTCTTCACGAGGACTACAATTCAAAACGCATCCATTTTTCTTCAGTCTTCTTTATTCATTTACCAGCTTTTACATGTATATGAAGCAGGTCCATGAAGATAATACCATGGGCTGCATCAGACATTTTTTTTTAGCTCACAAAACAACACCCTTGCTTTTCAGCACTTTAAGGAAGGGCAGAAGATTTACCTAATGCAATTTGCCCTTTGATCTCTTGACTGCTGCTTCCATGATCATTGATTGTGGATCCAAGCAAGATGAAATCCTTGCCACCTTCAATCTTTTATCCATTGATTATGATGATACCTATTGGTCCAGTTGTGAGGATTTTTGTTTTCTTCGCATTGTGTTGCAATCCAGACTGAAGACTGGCATCCTTGATCTTCCTCAGGAGCTGGATGGCTTAAGTTCAGGAGACCTCTCAACTCAAACTCATCCTCCTAAAAAAGACTACTGGAAGGAGGTATACACACATTCTTGTCATTACCTGTCTTTACTTAGCTTCCACAACGCTCAGAATCAGTAGCTCAACAAAGGGCAGAGACAAAGGTAATCCTGAAACTGGCTCTGTCGCCCTCCTAGAGAGCAGGCTGACCTGACTACCCGGAGAATGAGGTCTTCCACAGCAGCTTCTCCTGCAATGCCACTTCTCAGTCGCTTTGCATGCCTTTAAAACCTTATTTAGTACATATGCTAGTATGATCAAAATAATATTCACCAAAAATACTGAATGATCAATGCTCGATGATCATTCAAATGGCCAGAAACAGGGTTTTTGAAAAATGGCGTATTTCTTTTAAAAAATTCTTCTTGCCCTATCAAAAATATTTTGATTTTCAATACTGCTAGACTAGATTTATATTAAAACTAGACTGGGTTCTTTTAGGAATATTTCAATTTAGAGAAGAAAGGCGACAGAGAGGTTGCAGGAAAGCACTTACTAACCAGTGTATGATGAAACACTTGTGATGGATAATTCACCCAGAGATCACTTAGCATTGTCTTCGTTTACTATTCAGAGAGAATATTTCATTTGACCCCAATTTCCTAAATTGAGTTTTTGAACACATTATACAATTTTAGAGTACAAATCTAAGGGAGAATAAAAGCAGCCAAATGATATTTCCTCTTACACTGCAGAAATGGAATTTTCCCTCTTAAAGGTTTAGAAAGATTACTTATTTTCTGGCTAAAACATCTGCAGTGATTTCAGACTGTGTATTTCGCATGATGACAGGCTGAAGCCATGGATCACTGGTAACATCAGAGTAACTAGCATCAAAGGATCCCACAGGAACTTAGGGAAAAAGGTAGTTAAGCCATTAATGAAGTTATTTAAAATCCTGATATGGTTGAGCCTGCTTTGAAGGCTGCTAGGGATTAATATTTATTTAATAGATTGTCAACTTCCATGCCAAAAAAGAGAGAAATGTTACAGAAGTCATCGTAGCCTCAATATAAAAATGGGAACCCATTTGAAGCATATTTTATTGCAGTAGTTGACACCATTACCGTCTGTACCATTATATCGCCATACAAAAGCCATCATTCTCAAGCTGAAATTAACATTGCAGTTGTTTTCGATTAGGAGAATTGGCTCTAAATCCAGCATTTCTCTGAAGTGATTTATATTCTAGGAGCTGCCATCTCGCACCATGGGGGAACATGTCTGGGGATAACCACTCTCTGATGAGACATAAGACATTAAACTTGATAACGTGCTGACAAAGTGGGAGAAGAGCGCTGTTAGGGTATGATCTTCCACTGTTGAGGATAGTCTCTGTTATGGCTTAATTCCTGAGACTCTATGTTAAACCTAGTCCTTGCCTTATAAATGTTCAGGATATGAGCATGGTATTATACAATGAACTCTTATCTCTTGCACATAATACTGAAAAGATATTAAGTGCAGGAAGACCTCATTTGAAAGGAAGCATGGCAGCTCAGTTGATCGACAGAATGAATGCTCCCCCAAATAATTTAGTGTTTCTTGTCATTGTATCAAGATTTATTTTTATACTCTTATCAACATGTATCAACAATGTTTGAAAGAGCAATATCATGAGTGATCTGCCCCTTCAGTCCAGGACTATTACTTCAGAAAATTTCACATTATATAAGACCACATTCCATTTAAAATTTATCTTTATCCCTGAAAAATACACAAAGCAAAGACCTTTAAAACCTCTATCTGGATTTTTCTTGCTTATCTATGAATCACTCTGGAAATTAAAAAAAATTTCATAGAAAATTTCATTAACTTTAATTCCATTTGTCCATGAGTTAAATTTTTTTTTCTTTTGACTTGGAAGGCACCCTGGTGGTGTAGTGGTTCTGCACTGCCGTGCTAATTGCATGGTCTGTAGTTCAAAACCACCAGCCAACTCGGAGTAGGCAGAAGGAGGGGCTTTCTGCTCCAGTATACAGTTACAGTCTTGAAAATGCACAGGGGCCACTATGAGTCAGCATGGATCTATGGCAGAGAGTTGGTTTGGGTTATTGTGAATCGAATGAATTTTTACAGAGCAGCTCACTTTTCCATTAAAAACTCTGCACACTTCTTGTTACATGTACTTGACTGCAATTCCCCATCATGCAACATCACTTACCCTACTTCCTCCCTGATGTTTCATGTTGTCGTCCCTCCTTCTTTCTACACCCTCTGATCTTTGTCCTTGAGAAAATGCTGCCCACAACCTTTGAACCCCAGTGTGGATAATATAGATAAGCTTTGAAGATAATATTTAGAATCAAGCACTGAATATTGTTCACTTCCCTTAGCACCTTACTAAATATGTGCATTCACGAATAAGTACTACAAAGAACCAAAGAGGTTTTTATTAATCATAACTATTTAATGTTAATGAGAAAAAATGTCAGGTTTGATTTACTGCTGGGTCATGAAGAGAATGCTTTTTTAGGACTGGATGTCGGGCCAAAGTCCCTGGGCCCTAGTTCCAGGTTGCTTTTCCCCCGAGCCACAAGGTACCTGCATGAACCGCCTGTTCTCCTGTACAGATTCCAGTCTGATGCAGAGGGACAGTGACTAGACTTGGTAACCATCACTGCTACGACTTCCAAGCCCCAAATGCATTTGCCTCATGCAAAACTGCTAAAAAAAAATCTTCAGCCTCTAAATGTGCAATCTTTGCCCGAGAGTAGCAGGGGTGTGGCCGGGGGGGTCATAGTTGGAAATGGGAGGGGACGGTGTTTTCTGGCAGCTAAGGCATCACCTAAGTGGTTGCACAGGATGTGAGAGGTAGAAACAAAACTTTTGAAAACTGCAGACAAAGTGTCGGTAAACAAGCCTTAAAGCAGCGATCATAAAAGGTGAGAATCTTGAAGCATACATTCTGAGCCCAGTGAAATGTCCGAATGCCAAGTTAGATATTTAGACAAGACAGGCAACAATGGCAGAAAAAAAAAGTCTTGCATCTCCTGTGTCAATCTGTAGTTTACTGAGTAGAAAAACTCATTGCCCAACACCTCAAACATTGCTCCCTGAAAATTATACAGAGAAATTATCAGGTCCTTCCCAAAGTAATAGTTTTTTCTAACAGGCAAATTTGTAAGTACTATGAAAACCCAAATGTGTTTGTATATACACTAGTCCCTTGACACTACTTCTTACCACTTCCTCCCCCAACTACTCATTTAACAATTGGAGCATCGAGAACCTACTTTTACTCTTGATGGTATTTTTGAGATAAAAGGTATTTTGTGCCTAGGTAAAAACTATCATGTAGGAGGATAATCTTTATTTACTGTATCACAGACAAGTTCTGAGTAGATTTCTTTATTTTGTATTAATCTTTATCTACTGTATAACAGAGAAGTTCTAAGTAGATTTCCACAAAGCAACAGCTCCGAGAACTTCTTCCAGAGACCTGTGGAGACATTGCACGTCTTCATGGTGATAATACAATAAAGCTGAGACGGTTTCTCCGGGGCATTTTCTGATCCAGGTCTCTTCCAAGTATAGTTACCTTCCTAGGCTTGTCTTTCTCTGGATCATAAAAATGAGTGTCATTTTTAACCTAGTCTTTTAAAAATATTGCTTCATAAGCTTTCTCTTTCAATACAAGGCTTCTTTTTTAAGTCTTGCTTTCTCTTGCCGACATTTCCAATCATAATGTCCAAACTGATCTCAGAGTTCCATTGTTTTTTTCCTTCTGTGATCATAATAAACCAAATCAAACCTCTCCAGTCGATTTCAACTTGTAGCAACTTTAATGGGCGGAGTAGAACACTGCACGGCGGGGTCTGTCACCCTCGGGTGGCTGGTGAGCACTCTACAGGGGTGGCACCTGGGCTCTTTGGTGATCATAACACTTCTCTGATAGCACCCGAGAGTCTTGTCTTTTTCGTGCTTCCAACCATCTCTACACACCCTCAAAATACTCTTTCTAAAATGAAGCTCTTAAATATTTTATTCTTTGTATATGTAGCAGACACAAGACTGTCCACCCCATGATATCCCGTTTCAAGCACATTGAAAGACATTTCCCATTCCCTCTCTGACTACATTAGAATCATGTGGCAGCATTTTGACCTATAGGAATATGAGTTACATGATATATGTCTTCTAGTCTGAGATGCATAGAGCCGTTATGTCCCTGTCATCTCTCTTTTCCCCTGGTTCAATACCGTTGGAAGACTTATGTTGAGATGGTAACATTACTAGAGTCAGGGGTCTAGATAGAAGAAAGACCACCACCCAGTATTGGGCTTTTATGACATCACTCACCTTTTAGGATTTGTCTGTTGTACTTGTCAATCACCCAGTAGAATCAGAAATATTTCATTCATTCCCATAAAACCATCCATCACTCAAACAAATCACGTTCTTCATGATGTGTTCCTAATCTCTAACAATAGTTCAGACTCTATAGCACTTGCCATATAAGATGCTATTGATTTTTATAACTTAATGAGTAACTTTCATTGAATCCATTTTACAGCTAAAAAACCAGGGTCTTCTCTTCCCTGATGTTAAATAACTTATAACTTCAAACACAACCAACCATGAATCCTGGTGACTGCTAATCACAAGGTGGGGGTTCAAACCCAGCAGCTGTGTCCTCAGGAGAAAGGCGAGGCTGTCTGCTGCTTCAGAGATTTACAGCCCTGGAGATCTCCCCACCGACCCCCAACCCGCAGGGTCGCTCTGCCCCCACAGCAGCGGGCTGATTTAAATGACTGGGATTAGTGCACAAGCCTAGGTTCTGTCATCTGCACGCGATTTTGTTACCTCTTTGGCAGGTTATTTTTCTTGGAAATGCTTCCAAAAGTATGTCGTGTAGTCCAATAATTTAGAGAATGCTTCATGCTTTTCCTTTCTTTCACTGAAGCTTTAGTCGGCAATAGACCCTTGGGTGCCTGCAGAATGGTTACAGAAGAGAGGAAGCGCTTTCAGATTAGACCACCAAACCAAACCAAACTCACTGCCATCGAGTAGATGCCAACTCATAGTGACCCTTTGGAGCAGGAGAGAACTGGTCCTGTGAAGTTCTGAGACTGTAACCATTGACAGGAGTAAAAATAAATATCTCTCTCTCTCTCTCTCTCTCTCTCTCTCTCTCTCTCTCTCTCTCTCTCTCTCTCTCTCTCTCTCTCTCTCTCTCACACACACACACACACACAGAGGCACTGGGAGTTTCAAACTGCTGACCATTCAGATCACAGCCCCACACATAACCACTATGCCACCAGAGTTCTTCGTCAGATTAGAAGGGAAACTGAATGATTAGACTCATGGAAGAGCACCTTACAAAGAGAAGGCAGGTGATTGGGGGTTTCTGCCAGAGTAGTTTCTGCTGGCGCACCACGTCTATCAACAACAAATCCCTCTTTAAAATGGATGGTCTTTGGAGTCAGCACGGCCAGGCTATCAAACCCAAAGCAAGCCCACCACCATCAAATAGATTCCAACTCAGCAACCCTATAAGCCATTACCATTGCGTTCACAAGAACCCTACAGAGCAGTCGAGTGGTGTCGTGAGATCTCTGAGGATGTAAACCTTTACAGACAGGAGTGGCTGGACGGGTGGGACTGATGGGCTTGTGGCTAGCAGTCGTGGATTAACTGGGACTCCTTTTCAGTAAGGCGAGAGTACCCAGTTAGTTCATCAAACACTAATCTGGTTGTTGCTGAGATGGGTTTTTCTTTTGGGATTTTTTTGTGTGTGTTTTGTGCGTGCGTGCGTGTGTGTGTGTGTGTGTGTGTGTGTGCTCCCCCCACAAGATGTAGTTACTAACTACCACTGACTTTAAGTAAAGGAGATTACCCTTAGTAATGTCAGTGGGCCTTATCCAGTAAGTTAAAGACCTTTAGGGCAAACACAGGTTTTCAGAAAAGAAGTCCTGCTTGAATTTTCTCCTTGCCAATCTGCCCTACAGATTCACACTCAAGATGAAAACATTAATCCTTGCAAGTTTCCAACGTCCCTATGAATTTTGGATTTGAAAGACCCCACAATTTCAAGACCCCACAATTATTTCTTTTTAAAATAACCCTAATACCTTCTTCTTTCTCTTTTCCCTGCCTCCTTTTTCCCTTCTCTCATTGGCTAATTCTCTGCCAGCACCCTGACTGATTCCCTCTATGAAAGGTCATTCACAGTGAGCCCATACCAAGGAAGGTGCTTTGAGAAATTGATGCAAATGTCAAGTAGGGATATATATTTATTTCCTCTATATGTTTGTGGGGTTGACATCATTTGACCACTAAAGCAAGAGACAGCAGGACCCTTCTACCCTGAGTTTCAAACTTATCGCATCATGTTTCCATTAATAGCTGGCCAAGCCCCACTGAGAACTGTAATAATCCCAGGGGGCTGTGCAAGCCATTTTGAAGAACGTGTGTTAGTAAATGGCAGGAACAAAGCAGAAGCGAAAGCTCATCCACAGTTCTGGATAGATCCATAGTTTAGGGGGAAAGTGTGCTATCTGACAGAAATTCAGATTGAAAACTTTTTTGGTTTTTTGCTTAGTTAAACAACAACAACAAAAATCTTTGTTGGTGGCTACACAACCTTGACCAGATAAAAGGTTTCCATAAATTCATGGAAAATTTTCCTAACATGATATTCTTGTTGCCTGAAAAAAATTAGTAACTCCCACCATGCAACCCTTGTAGGATCATGTGTTAATGAAGAAGATGCTCTAATAATTAGGCCTGGAGCCCACGGAATGTAACACCTTCCAATTAGCACTCGCCAGCATGAATACTGCCATTATCATTAAACAACAAAGACAAAAATGGGTATCAATCCACATAATAGAAAAATAATTGATGAAGTTGGAGGGCGTGATTATTTGTGATTACTTTACAGTCATGCACAGAAAGTAAAAGAACCACAGTGAGTGGTTAATCTCTGGCTACCTCTTTGAAGATAATGAAATTGGCTTCCTACTGATGATTATTCATTAACAATTAATTCTTTCTCAGTGATCTGCCTCATTTTCAGCTTCTCACTACAAACATGCAATGGAATAATTACAAGTGGAAATGAAAAAGCAATTAGTGGCAGATAATGCCAACATCTGATTAAAAAACAGTAGAACAGATTAGCAGCTCCGTAACTGCAAGCCTGCTGCCTGCAGAAGGGAGGTGTAAGTCACTGGCTACACTGCATTTCAAGCGGGGCTTTCGTCTGCGCATCGACCGCCCTCTCCTGCTCTAGGGGCATTGGCTGGTCGTAAATACTTTCTACCGATGAACCCGCGTTTGAGATGATTTGTGGTCCTACATGCAAAAGGTGGACAGGGCCCTATCTCATGGTATGATGGCTCAAACATATGGATGTACTTTTCTTCGGTGATCACAGAAAATATTTTTTAAACTTTCTTTTTTTAAAAAAAATTTATTAGGGACCCATACAACCCTCATCACAGAAAATATTATTATCCATTCCCCACTTTAGGTCCACTTAAGTCATGCTATGAACCAT
The DNA here is from genome assembly GCF_050624435.1 of Tenrec ecaudatus. NCBI lineage: Eukaryota > Metazoa > Chordata > Mammalia > Afrosoricida > Tenrecidae > Tenrec > Tenrec ecaudatus. Next base: position 57,133,331 of record NC_134542.1, read on the forward strand.
ATGTTCTGAAGAAGAAGGGGCCCGCTAAACCGATGACACAGCTGAAAGCCCTCGAGAGCAGTTGAGCTCTTTCCCTACCTGTGTCCGTGCCTGTGGTGACCATGTGCCTTGGTTTCTTGACTTGCAGAACGTGGGACAGAAACTGTCAGTTAGTGGATTTTATCTAACACTGATCAGGGGTAGGGGTTCTGACTGGTGCCGAAGTGCCCCTCAGTCTGAAGCTGCTAATTGCACTCTCTTCAGTGATCCAGCGGGTGAGTCAGGGGCAAGAAAAGGTGCTTCCTATGATCAAGAGTTAAACCGGAAATGTCAACACCATCACTTGTTGAAGGTAATAAAGTTTCTCTTAAATCACGTGTAAGGTGTGTGCCCATGACAATCTGCTAAGATCTTTTTATGGGGCTTGACATGGTAGAAAGCACATGCCTTAACTTTTTACATTTCTACAGAATTCAAAACTGTAAGGCACACACCTGTATGATGAGAAATCATCGGCAAAACTTCAGTATCTGGACTTGTGTCCTAATTCTTGTTCAAAAATTGAGTTCTGAAAATAACTAACTTGTTCACTAGAGATGAATTTACTTCTGTGTGCTTTCACCTGAGTCAAAACAACCAGAGCCGTGAAGAAAGAAGACTGGAGAGAAACAGCATTGCGGAGGCCAATATTGAACTGGTATGCACCAGTGTGGCACTCTTACGATTGACCAAACACTTATTCAGATTGTCCATCCTCTTATTAATTACGGCTATGAAGCATTGTTTGCTGATTTCCTATGTTTCAATTATCATCTTCAAAAAAAAAGTAATATTAACCCCAAACTCACTGCCATTGGGTTGATTCCAACTCAGAGGGCCTGTGCGGCACGAGGTGGAATGGCCCCGGTGGTTCCCAAGGCTGTACATCTTCACGGGAATGGCAAGGCTCCTGTGTCTTTCTTGAACCCAACAGCTGACCTTGCTGTGAGCTACCCAGCATGCAACCTGCTGTGATGCCCCGGGCACCTTGTTTCAATATTACTCTGGAACGAGACCCTCTACAAGAGGGATGAAAACAGCCATTGAAACAGTGGGCTGAGCCATAGCCATGGTTGTGAGGACCAGGAAGTGGCTCATTTTGCAGTGTGCTCAGTCACTGAGGAGTTGAAGCTGATGACCCCATGGCAAGTAACAACAATTCAAATAGTATATTTTTAAATTTTAGTATCTTTTATGTAACAGACCCTGTGTAGATCATCTATATGAATTAAACGCCGTGTCCTAGTCCTCACCAGCTCAAAGTCCAGAAAAAGAAAAAGACAGTCACATGGTGGCATAGTGAATTATGATTTGGGCTGCTAACCACAAGGGCAGCAGTTTGGAACTACCAGCTGCTCCTCAGGAAAGGATGAGGCTTTCTACTCCTGTAAAAAGTGATAGTCTTAGAAACCCACAGAGGCAATTCTATTCTGTGCTCTAGGGTGGCTATGAGTCAGAATAGGTTTGCTGGCAGTGAGAAGAAGGATGAAATATGATAACTGTTACAACAGGGATATTTACATGAGCATTTAGAGCAAATGCTCATTCCGGCTACACAGGAGCAGTAGTGAGTAGAGATTTCATAAGCAAATGATTCCATTATTTGCATTTTTGTCTTTATACTAATACGGTCCCATTCTTACCACCTCAGTGCTATTTGTTTTTTGTTGTTTTCTGTTGGGTTTCGCAGCTGTGAAGCACAGGAAGAGTGGATGTATAATGATACAAACAGATACAAGGTGCTATAGGAATGCAGGGTGGGGGTGGGAGATAGGGAGGGAAAGGGGATTTGGGGAGTAAATCATGAAGGCAGGAGGGGAGAAGGACCACTAGAACTGACCAGGAATGTACAACTCATACTAAAGGCAATTAAACAATGGGGTGGGGAGGGGGCAGGTTCTAAGATTGATGTGGTAGTATGACTGAATGATTGAACTCTTCAATTTTATGATATGTCATCTTTGTGCCAATAAAACTCGGGGGAAAAGAAGAGCATATTCCAATTCAGAGCAACCCCATAATGCAGACTAGAATTGACCCAGAGAGTTTCCAGGGCTGCAAGTCTTTGTGGAAATTCACTGCCACGTATTTCTTCTACAGAGCACCTGATGACCTTGAACCACCAACTTTCCTGTTAGCAGCTGGGAACTTTAACCACTGCACCACCAGGGCTGCTCATCTGCACAGAAGGTCCTAATGTTCTGCCTTCTCACAGCATGCAAGGATTCAAGGCATCTCTGACCAGTTCCTTTATTCCAGAGACGTGGATTTGAAGAATTAAAGACTCTCAGCCAATATGTAAGAAGTCCTAGTGGAGCATAAACTGCAAGATTGGCATTTCAAGCATACCAGCTGCTCCATGGGCGAAAGCTCAGGCTGTCTGTTTCCACAAAGATCTACAGTCTTGGGTATGCTAGAGAGCGGTTCTACTCAGTCCAATGGGGTTGCCATATGTAAATATATACATGTATAGATTATATGCCGGTATATATACACCATATATACACGAGTATAAGTTGATCTGAATATCTGCCGACGCATCTAATTTTACCACAGAAACTGCATTAAAAATGTGCTGAAAAACTCGACTTATTCTCGTGTGTGTGTGTGTGTGTATGAGAATTTTTGTATTGGTAGCAAGGGGTATTCCAAGAGAAATCTATGACCAGCGATACAGAGGTTGTAAAGAGTATGACATTTTTAGAGAAGTGTGGTTAATTAAATGCTGTTGGAGAATAAGGAATCAGAATGAGACCTGCAGAGAAAAAATGCTTCCGAAGCAAGCAGGCTGTAGCTCTTGGAGGCACTGATGTGTTGTGCTAAAGAATTCAAACGAAGTGAAAACTCTATTTCCTCAATCAGACATTAAGGCAATTTTTTAATATTTCTACAGAATTCAAAACTGTAAATCATGTGCATGTATGATGAGAAATCGTCTATAACATTTACCATATATACTCGAGTATAAGCCGACCCAAATATCAGCTGAGGCACTTAATTTTGCCACAAAGACTGCATTTAAAATGTGCTGAAAAACTCAGTTAATACACATGTATATACGGTAAGTATCCTGGCTTGTGAGCAACTAAGGGTCTAATTGTTAATGATGATTGTGATGACAGCTTAGAGCTCATTAGCATTTATATCTTGAAAAATTCAAACGTCAGGCACATTATGGATTAAGTTTCTTCCAGGTAGATACGGTATTACTATACTTTTGATAAACTGGTACATTTTGTTGTCTCTGCAGAAAGCAAAATCTAACAAGATCTAGCGTGCTACCTTTGTGAACCTGATAAAAGTTACTGGCATCTACAGGTTTTGAAGATGATTCAACATGGTTGCATTTTTAAAGTTGATTCAAGATGGTTGCAGTAGTACATTGCTAGGAAACTGCTAGAAATTCAAACCAGAATAAGTCCAGAACATGGAATGAGACCCTATCATTGGTGTCAGATGGATCATGGCTAAAAAGAAAATTCCAGAGAGATGATGTGATAGGTAGGTTTATTGTGCCAACCTGGCCAGTGAATACATGTGGGATTAATAAGGCCACAGTTTAATTGAAGGGCAAAGAGATAAATGGCTCAGCGAGCCTCGCCTTTCTCTCTTTTGCTCTCCGATGATTGGACCAGTGGGTGGCTGCCTTAGTTAAGTAGAGAACTAACTTTTGAGCTACACTACCTGTGGGACGCCCAACCTGTGGACCCTGTCACTATAGCTTGAGGTTCCTTTGAGACCTACTTAACCACACTGCTGGTGTATACATCACTTGAGCTGGGGACTGTCGGACCCTGTCATCTGGCTGACCGTTGGTGACCTGCCCTGCTGTTTGCTGCCTGTGACGGGATTGCCTGTATTGCCCTACAGAAGACTCAACTGTCTACTTCTTTGACTTGCACCCAGCAGCCCTTGTGAGTTGAAGGACTGCCAGTGTCTCACAGAAGTGAGTTGAACTGAACCCTCTGTACTGCTCTGTGGACTAATGAGCTATTTCTTCATATTGTATCTACCTATCTATATATCTAAAATCATAATTGTCCTGGCTTTGTTTCTCTAAAGAACCCTCTGTAACATAGATGATTACCTGTTTTTTACTGACTATGAAAATACATGTGGCTGTAAAGATCATCACAAGCTATGGCTAGCACTGCGAAGAATGGGGAATCCAGAACTCTTAGTTTTGCTCACAGAAAAACTGTATATAGGACAACAAGCGATTGTGCAAACAGGAAAAGTGTACAATGCATGGCTTAAACCCCACACTTATTCAATACATATCCTGAGCAAATAATCTGAGAAGCCAGAATATATGAAGTTAAATGTAGCATTACGATTTGGGGAATATGCAGTAAAATCTGCAATAAATAGATGGCACAACTTTGCTGACTGAAAGTGAAGAAGAAGTGAAGCATTTACTAATGAAGATCAAGGAGTCCAGCTTTCAGACCTTAACATAAAGAAAGCAGAAATTATCCCAAATGAACCACTAAACAACATCATGGTATACAGAAAAAAGATCAATGTTGTCAAGAATTTCACTTACTTGGGTCCATAATCATTGCCCAGGAAAGCAGCAGTACAGAAACCAAAGGACATATTGCTTTGAGTAAGTCTGCTACCTAAGACCTTTCTAAAGCGTTAACTAGAAAAGATGTCATTCTGAGGGCCAATGTGTACCTGACCCAAACCAGAGTATTTTTAATTGCCTTAAGTGTGTGAGAAAAGTGGGCAATAAACAAGGAAGACTGAAGAATCGATACATTTGAATTGTGATGTTGTTGAAGAAAATTGAATATACCCTGGACTTCCAGGAAAAAAAGAACAATTTATCTGGGAAGAAGTACAGTTATAATGTTTCTTAGACACAAGGATGAGAGACTTCATTTGTGTACCTAGAACATGCTATCAGGTCTGACCAGTCTCTGGAGAAGGACATCATGATTGGCAAAGTAGAGGGTCAGCCAAAAAGAGGTTGCCCTACATTGAGATGGTTTGCTACAGTGGCTCTTATAATGAGATCAAATATAGCAATGATGGTGAGGATAGAGCAGGACCTGGCAGTATTCCTTCGGCTCCACAGAGGACTGACTCCATAGCACCTGTCAATAACAACTTCTGTATCTCTCAATTGTCTGATGTCTGCTAAGGTGTTGATTCAATGCCTGATGCTAGAAAATAAGACTGATAGCAAACCACACATCCAAATGAACTGTGGTTAAACATAACATGTTATTGCTGTATGTTACGAGTCAACTCCAACTCATTTTGCTTCTTTCTGTGGGACAGAGTTGAGCTGCTCCATAGGGTTTCTTTGGCTGCTATCTTAGTTTCTTTGGCTGGATCATCACTTTTCTTTTCTCTCCTACAGAGACTCTGGATAGTCTCTAGTCTCTGATCTTTTGGTTAACAGCCAAGCATTTACCCACTATGCCACCAGGGCTTCCTCGTCTAGTGTAGGCAGGATCAAACTCAATAAAACATTGGTACTATTCTTGTGAGGATGCTGGCGTGTGGGTGGAATCATACCTGTATGTGGAGCAATAAAAGCAAAGGAAAGGATTGGGCGTCGCATAGAAGGGCATCACTGACTTTTATGGATTAAATTATAGCCTTCTGATAAAGTATAGGAGCCCTGGTGATGTAGGCTATAGTGGACTGTTTTTGCATAGCCAATAAAGCACAAGTGAACATCTTCCTGGCATCCTCTGCGTTCAGCCAAGATCCATCTGAGGTCAGCACTGATGTTCTTTGTCTGAGGTCCTCTCCTACATTCCGCTTGAATTTCTGGCAGCTCTCTGTCAATGTACACTGATGCTCCAACTGCTTTAGAATGATCTGCAGCAAAGCTTTACTTGCGCGTGATATTGCTCAGTAATGTCTGCCTTCTGTTGGGTTCCCTCGTTGAAATAGATTGGATGATGTTTCTTGATGTTATAGTCTTGGTACCATCTGTACATAAAGCAGTATGTCACTTGCATGTTATTGTTTATCTTGCAGTTATCAGTAAATTTAAAATATCTTCAGTTGTAGAGTTAGCAGGGATTAGCCAAAAAGCATGTCTTCTTGGACTTTTTTTAGTCAGCTCATATTTGAAAAACATCAAAATATCAGTTGAGTTTCACATATTGGGAAATATATCTTAGTTTCCTGTGAAAACCATGGGCTTAATTATACTCAGGATAATAACATTTTGTACATTTGAGTCATATCTATAACATATTCAATAATTTTTCATATTTGTCAAGAGTCGTGGCATCAGACTTTCCCACAGAAAGTCACTTGCAGTATTGCCTTGGCTGTTGGTATAGTACGTATCTCACCAATTACTTCAAGAGCTCTATTAATTCTGGCACTCTAAACAAGGGTCTGCAACGCTTGCAATTTCATCTGCTGACATGGTTCCAGTGTTGATACTTGAATGTCCTCCTGCTGTGATTTTTAAATTTCGATAATTCCCTTGGTGGTTTTTGTCTATTTAAAAACTGATGTGTGATGGAGAATACATTCCTGTCACTACTTTGAGTATCCCTAAACACTACACAGAATAGATCAAGTTTGTACTCCTTGCTAAGCCATTAAAAGCTCAGTTCCAACGTACCAGGTAGTCTGAGGGAAAAAGATGAGGCGATCCTCTCCGAGAAAGATTACAGTCTTGGGAACCCGTCGCATAACAGATTGCTCTAAAGTTTATCAAGTAGAATCACATTCCCAAAATACTAAGGATCTTAAAAAATGTTGAATCATTCAACAATTAATAGGTTTCAATTTTAGGTGATATTTTAAGTTAATAAATGCATGCATTTCTCTTAGCTGGAAGTTGTACTCATTTTAAGCATATCTATAAAATAGATTGACTGTATGTCATAGATTGAATAATTGCCAGGAATCTTTAGGATTATTTTGCTGAGCATCATTTACATTCGATCTACAATGAATCACAAGGCTCCTGACTGACTGTATGATGAAGGCGCGTTGGTCGTACAAGGGCTAACCATTCAGCTGCTCATCCAGAGATCAGTAGTTCAAGCCCACTCAGTGCCTCTTCAGGAGCAGAACCTGGTGATGTTCTCCAATAAAGAATATACCTAGAAAAATCCATGACGCAACCCTACTCGGTCACACATGGCTACTCTAAGATGAAACTCGCTCTACAGAACTCGACACTAACGATCAGCAGATGTCGCTTACTAAATCGGCTGAGGCCTGCTTGTCCTGTTTCATATTCCTACAAAATACCTGGATACTCATCTAAAAGAAAGAATAATTTTATTTCAAAAGTTTTCCAACTTCACATCTATCCTGTTTTCATCCTGAAGGAACTTTGCAGTGTAACACAGTTTTGCTGGGCTGCAGCCCAGAGACAGAAGTAAGCTAATTCGATGACAAAATTCTTCTACAAAATGAAGTGATTGCAACTCCATTCACACACTGTAACTCCAAGTGTGTTCCTGGAACTGCTGGGTCTAACTTAGCGAGTACTGTCACTCACACTCTCTAACTTAAAGAAACGGTGATGGTGCCGTGGCTAAAGTTCCTGGCTGCTTTCCCAAAGGCTGGCAGTATGAACCCACCAACTCGAGGGGAGAAAAATATTGCATAATGCTTCCATAAAGATTGACAGCCCTAGGAGCCCTGCGGGGAAGTTCTATTCATTCCTATAAGGTTGTGAGAAATCAGAATAGCTTCATAGAAGCAGCTTTGGGGTTTGGGTTGATAATTTTATTCTATACTTGACTATCATGCATTTTAAAGTTGAGTAGTCATAGTTTTTTTTTCCATTTCAGATAGAAAGAATACCAGGTAGTTCAAGGTTAAACTCTATCTTGAAAGATATCCCCAAATAAAAAGCAAAGTCTATTATCTAATTTTAAAAATTAATCAGGAATGAATAAAGGCATGTTCCAATAACCCCAGCACCATCGAGTTGATTCTGACTAAGAGTAAGCCCATATAGGTCACTGAAGAAGTAAACTTTTATGGGCTAGTTCACCTCATCTTTCTCCCAAGGAGCAACGGGTGACTTTGAACCATGACCTTGCAGTTAATAGTCCAATGTTACCTGACAGTGCCACCAAAACTCCTGAGAGGTGCAAACTTCAAAGCAATTGATTCAAAAATTCATTTCATTATTAAGCAATTGTATTTTAATGGGGCCAACTGAAAATTGTTTGTTGTAAAATTTTGTATTTATTTCTTTATTCTTCCACATAAAAAGACTATGTTAATTTGTTTTACTGGGCATTTGGGATACTTGGTGAACAAGGCAGATGGGTGTCTGACTTCAAGCTAGTTTACATTCTAGCTCATCAATATAATTAACTCTAAGAACATTTCAGTAATTTGAAGACAATTAAATCATATAGACAGAAATGCCATATCAATTTCAAAGATAAGAAAACTTTGAGAGCCCAGTGATTTAGTTTCTGGTAGCCTACAAAAAGAAAATAATTATGCAGCTAATATTAAAAAGTCCATAGAAAATCTCAGCTTTTATGAAAGTTCTTTGTTCCTTAAAATGGGTAAATAACTTTCCAAGTAACCATGTTATTTTCCTTGCTCTATTTCCTCAAAGAGCACTTTCTTGCCACTGTCTGATCAGTAGAATCAAAATATGGAGCAGAAAGTTATAGAAAATAAAATAAATCATTTATTTAAAATCATGGAGAATTAATTAATTGGCAAAGTATTATATCCACAGAATCCAGTTATACATAATGAGGATACTCCTTCAGTGTTCTTTGATAAGACTAGAGCCTGTGTTGGAAGTTTCCATTAATATGTTTATCATTATGTTTCCCCGGGAATACGGAGGGCAAAGAAAAATCTCTTCCGGTGACTTATGAAGACTTACTCTTTCGAGCAGTACTCTTGAATACATTTTTCCTTTATATCACAGTCATAAACAGATTCTCAACTTTCATTTTCTCCACTCAGATTTGAAGTGTTTTCAATGTGTCTTCTTGGCCAGGTTTGAAGAACAAACAGTTTTATGGATAAGGCCTATTTGTTCCAACAATGAGGAAAACAATTTCACCCTGAAAAGATTAAAACCAATTCTTTTATTGATAATTCTCTACACTTTCTAACTTATTTGGCTTACTCCAACAAAATAAATATTTCTATGTAGTTAAAAATGCAAATTTTAACATCTAAAATATTATTGCACAGGATACCTTATAAAAAACATTATTTCTCCTTCCACGGGAGAAGGTAAAAATTTAACATTTTTTTATTGTTGTTAATGACATCTGAAATGCAACCTGCATTGAGAATCACCTATGTGCTTGATTGGCAGAAAGCAAAGTGGATTGGCATTGAATGAAAGATCAAAAACATTTTATCTGGGGGATTTTAAAACACAAGCTTGTAGCTATTAGACAATGATGAAGGCAGATAGAGGGGAAAAACCTGAAATCTCAGCACTTAATTTCTCTAATGTTTTTCCTATCTGAATAGAGGTGCTAGGCTAGTAATTCAGTGTCTCATAATAATTACAGGTGAAGTTCACTAATGTATCACTTTAAAAAGTTTAATTGTTTTGATAGATCATTTTGGTTCACTTTGTACCTAACTAGAGAATAAAGTAGTGAGCCTATAGAAAGAATGCTAACTTGATTTAAACCACAGTCATGGTTTATAAATAGCCTATATTATTAAGATAACTTCCCTCAAAATTGGGGTGTCTGATGACTGATCTGTGGGTTCCTATGCACTGTCATTAAGCAAGTCTAATGATGAGCTCCGTGGAGACCTAACTGCCCTTGCTCTAGTGAGGCCCCTTGTTCCTGGGGCAGAGGATGAGCCGTTCCCCAGAAGTGTGCTGGCTGGGGCCTTTCTCTCATTAGCAAGAACAGGAAGAAAATAACACGTCCCAGAAATTAACGGGCAAGGCCATCACGTGCACCCGCAACTAAGCAAATTGAATAACCGTGCCACGAAAATACCTAGGAAGGTCATTTACAAAGACAGTACGCTCTCTAGATTGGGGACGTGGATCCTTCTGCTCTTTCTTTCTTTCTCTCCCCAACACCTGCTTCCTCTCTGGTGTTGCTGTGCTCAATGAAGAGATTCCTGTTGAGAAGAGTAAGAGGTTAAGTGTTCAGAAACATGGCATCAAAGCATGAAATTGTTAAAGGAGAAAAGGGGCTATAAAAGAGGTTCACTTACGGAGCTATTGTTTATGGGAATTAGCATCTTGGAATTTTTCCAAATATCTCCTTTAAAAGAAAAGTAGAGAAGCCAGAGGCCAGCACAGTGAATGGAAGCCTTATCCAGAGTCTTGGTTCCTTTACAATTGGGATTAGCCTTGGGATGCTATGAGTTTTTTCTGACAATAAAAAAGGAAGTCAGAAAATACATATGGACAGGGAAGTGGTAAGACTTTCAGAGAAAGAAAGTAAGAGGATACCCCCTCCCCCCCAACACACACACACAAGAAGTGAAAGTTCGTGTGAGCAGGTAACTCACTGGGGAAAAAAGTTGATAGTAATAGTTAAAAGTCCCCAATCATGAAGAAGGGCCAAATACACCTATGTTCTTTCTCGCTCGGGACAATCTGTGTGTTCAACTTCAGAGTGACGCCAGTGAGCGAGAGTCCAACTCTTTTGTTAATCTCTGTTATAATTTAACTTATGTTATAGCAGACCATCCATCATATGATAAAAATGGGTATTTGTCATGGCAAGTATCATTAGGAAACATTCAAATTATTAGACCAGATACTTTCATGTTTTACATTTTAGTCCCAATTGTGCCTAGATTCTCTAATTCTATGTTTGTTTCTGTGAGGAGTACACAAACAAACAAAAAGCCCCACACTGCCATCAAGCCAATGCTGACTCAGTCACCCCACTGTGTGTTCTGAGGCTGTAACTGTTTATGGGAGGAGAAAGCCCAGTCTTTCTACTCTGCGGGGCTGCTGGTGGTTTCAAATTGTGACATGCTGGTCACACCCCAGAACATAAGCACTACTCCACCATCAAGGGCAATATAATATACTTGCCATATTACAAAATTTGGTGACATCTTACTCACATGTAGGGTTAGTGAGGCTTGTCCACCATCCGTTGATGAGTTTGTTGTATTGTGGTGACCTGTGTGTTGCTAGTCACTGACATTTCAAATTCTGGTAGGATCACATAGGGTGCACAGGCTTCAGCAGAGCCTCCAGGTAGGACAAAAAGAAGGGACTCGTTTTATACTTCCAAAAAGTAGCCAAGAAAAACCATATGGATCACAATAGAGTATTCGGCAGAGATATGAGCCTCCCAGGCTGGAAGGCACTACATTCTAATGGTGAAAATAAGAGGAGATTTCAAACAGTCCATGAGAAAATGGAATTTTTAAAATGATGGAATTTTCCACTAATTTTCTTAAGACAACCTTATAGATGTAAAGATGCAGGTAATCATGAAGATAGTGCCTTGGGGGCAATGTTTCCCTCTGTTATAAATAGGATTGGAACCAATTCCATAGCAACTAGAAGCAGCATTGCACCTTAAAACCAAGAGAAAGATCAACATGCTTCTATCGGTATTTCTCTTAAGCTCTGTTATATCTGACTACAATACCTAACATGTCCCATGCTCATGGATCGAAAGACTTAATATTGTAAAGATGTCAGTCCTAACCAAGGCACTATATAAGTTTAATACCATCTTGATGCAAATACCAACATCTTTCTTCAAAGAATTATAAAACCTGAGGTGAACTTTAAAAGCACTGTGGGCACAGGGGGAAAGCCGCCCAAGGCAGAAATGCCTGGTGTGAGGTCCAGGGGCTCTGGCATGGATCAGACCAACACAGGGATGCTCATGGCAGCCAGCTAAAAAGAAGGGGGCAAAGAAAAAATACAAAAAAAGGCGAGGGTCGTGGGGGAACAGGGTGCTGACCCACCCTCAGGGAGGGTATTGTTTATGTCTCACAGGGAAGGGAGACAGGGACCGAACTTCATCTTGGTGTGCCAAGCCTTGAGGGCAACGTACCAACGTGGAGCAGCGAACTAACAGAGAGGACTGTGGGGCTAGCCCCAATCCCAGAAGAATGCACTGTAGAGGTCAGCACGGCACATACAGCCCAGGGAGAGGGGCAGATCTGCCCAGACCACACAGGAACAAAGTAAGAGGGAGAAAGAGGGATTGAGAGAGTGTGACAAAGAGAGAGGCAGAGAGAGAAGGACAAACTACACCCTGGCCCACCGAGTCTCGAAGACAACATTCCTGCTCAGAACAGCCAATGCACAGAGAGGCCCACAGGGCCGATCCCACGACAAGACAAGATGTTCCCTCACTACGGGCACAACAGTGGAGACACAGGGCAGGAGTTGTGCCCGATCTGACCTCCCCACAGGGCAAAACACAAGTGGATCGCAAGGGAGCAGCAAGGAGAGCAAAGCAACGAAGTTCCTTAGGATTCCTAAAAATAGACTTCTGACTCAGGGGGCAGGGCTTGGCACCTCCTCAGACCCAATTGGAAAACATTCATAAGGGTTAGCAGACAGACCTGGAATTATATATAGGCTTCCCCCCACCCCATGTCTATCTAAGATAGGATTGTTTACAATCCCTAGGCAAAAACAATTGGACAGACAGTTCCAGGGGGACATGGGAGAGGACATGAAAGGGAGGAGAGAGAGGGGGAAAGGGAGAGGGGAGCCAACAAACCCAGGGACAAGGGAACAACAAGATATCTAAAATCGAGGGTGAGAAGGGCACAGAAAGCCTGGTGGGGTTTAATTGAGTACAATGTAGCCAAGAGAAATTACTGAGAGCTGAATGAAGGTTGAACACGATAGTGGGACAGGAAGAAAGTAAAAGGACATAGAAGAAAGAACTAGGAGGCAAAAGCCATTTATAAAGGTATAAATATAGGCATGCATATAAGTAAATATGTTACTATATAATGATAGGGATATAGGTCTACGTACATATATTTTTATGTTAAGTATTAATATAACACGGACACTGGGCTTCTACTCAAGTCCTCCCTCAAAACAAGAACTCTTTTTTCTAATAACCTAGTTTTCTGTGATGCTCACCTTCCCAATGAAATCGTTGGGGGGAAACAATGGGTGCATAAGTAAATGTGGTGAAGAAAGTTGATGGTGCCCAACAATTAAAAGATACAGCATCTGGGGTCTTAAAGGCTTGAAGGTAAACAAGCAGCCATCTAGCAGAGAAGCAACAAAATCCACATGGAAGAAGCACGCCAGCCTGTATGATCACAAGGTGTTGTTGGGATCAGGTACAGACATCAGAAGATCCAAAACAAACAATTATATCAATGCAAAAGAGGGGGGTTAGGTGTGGAGACCCAAAGCCCATCTGTAGACAATTGGACATCCCCTCACAGGAGGGTCACAAGCAAGGAATGAGCCAGCCAGGGTGCAGGATAGCATCCATAAAACATACAACAGTCCACTAGCTCTCTCATGCTTCCTCCCCCACTATCATGACCACAATTCTTCCTTACAAATCTGGCTAGATTGGAGCATGTACACTGGTACTGATAAGAGCTTTCAACACACGGAATCCAGTACAGATAAACCTCTCAGGAATAGTAATGGGAGTAATGATACCAGGAAGGGAAGGGGAAGGTACGGGGAGAAGGGAGAAGAAGGGGGAACCAATCGCAAGGATTGACATACCCCTCCCCACCAGGGAGATGAACAACAGAAATATGGGTGAAGGGAGACAGTGGAAAGTGTAAGATATGAAAATAATAATTTATAATTTTTTCAAGGGTTCACAAGTGTGGGAGGGTGGGGGAGGGAAGGAAAAAAGAGTTGCTGATATCAGGGGCTCAAATAGAAAATGTTTTGAAAATGATGATGGCAACATATGTACAAGTATGCTTGATATAATTGATGTGTGGATGGTTTTAAGAGCTGCTAAGAGCCCCCAATAAAATGATATATAAAAGTTAAAAAAATGATTTAGAACCACACATGAAAAGGAAATTTATAGCTAAGCTGCAAATAATTGTTGAAAATATCAACTGATACAAAAGTTTTGTTTATGGCTACAAAACCCAACTCATTGCCATCGAATCCATTCTGACTCATCATGAACAGAAAGGACAGGCTAAAACTCCCATGTAGGTTTTCAAAACTGTAGATTTTATCGGAGTATAAAGCCTCACCTTTCTCTAGAGGAGCCAATGCTGGTTTCAAACAACTGACCTCGTATTTTCAGCCCAATACATCAATACTGCACCACCAGGACTCCAATGTTAACTATGTGTCATGAAGTATTCAAGTCAGGACATAGAGTAAGAGCAAACATCTGGTTTGATGGCCTCTGTAAATGAAAAGCATACTCAAATCTGACCAAATCAATCCCCAAACTACACCCCACTTTAGGGAACTTTCTGGCAAATGAAGACTTTATATTTTTATAAATACTGTTTCCAAATTGGGCTGTGATGTACTCATTCTTACACCTATCATTGCTAGAGCAGCTAAGTGTTCTTTGCCTTTCAGAGCAAATGTGCAAGCTCACAGATCCTTTATCACAACCAGGCAGTTTCAGACAGGGCCCCATGCTCAGGAAGGAGCTCTTGGGATGTAAAGAAGTCACCCAAATGGAGCTTAAGTTACAAAAAAAAAAAAGGTGAAAATTATTTGTGTGCTTTCCATTTCAGAGCAGGGCAAGTATCGTGTTGGAGAGAATCATAGAAGATTCTGGAAACAAAGAGTATGTAACCCGTCCTCCTACTAAATAACATTATGTTAAGGTCATTCTTTTTCATTTAAAGTCACTGACTTGGACCGAGAAACTGAACCACTCCGGCAATTCTTTTATTAAACTAAAGAAAAACCGATATTGGAAATCCCACTGCGAACTCAAAACACACATCTGTGTGTTTGCATCTCTTAGTTCTCAGAGGGAACTAAGCTGATTTCGTGTGTGACGCAGAGCACAGACCAGGTGCAACACGGCTAACATTTGCCACCTCCTTTTTAAAAGAATTTTTGACTGGTATCACTTTTGTCTTCACATCTTCTATACTGTTTTCTCACTTGTAAAGAGACAGCGTCTGTTGAGATAGTATTTGGGTTAAATCGTGTCGCCTCTAGCTCTACAGTGAAACTCTCTTTCCAGGTACCTGGGTATGAGCTTACTTCAAAACAAGGTTTTTGTAATGGATTTAGTCAGCTTGATGTCTTATTGGATTAAGTTGGACTCTCTCCCAGTATGAACTACATTTTATGAAATGGAGAAGAGACACAGACATACAGGGAAGAAGAAAGATGAACATGGAGACAGGGATTGGAATTACTCTACCATACGCCAAGGAATGCTTAGAGCAGCCAGTAACTGGAAGGGATAAACCTAGTTCCTGGCTTTTAGACTTCTAGCCCCTCAAACTATCAGGCAATATGTTCCTGGGTTTTGTTTTGTTTTCTGGTAACCAGTTGGTTGTACGTTGCTATGTCAGCTTTAGAAACCCAATGTACATGTTTTCTAGAATCTTCTCTAGCATCATGCTCTTTCATGCTGTACAACAACATTTGGGGGCAGTGGAGTGTGGAACAGGATGTGAATAAAGGGGAATTCACCTTTGTTGATCATATGTTTACACTGGCTGGTTCCATCCCCCAAACCACACTTACACAATACAATTCTTCTCTTTTTGCAGATAAAGAAGGCGAGGTTCAGAGAAGTTGAGTAGCTCTCTTTGGACAGATAAAGAGGATGGGAATCCAGTCAGTTTGAAAGTCCCATCAGTTATTCGTGACCTCAAGCCATTGTTCTTCGCGACCCAGCATGCTGCCTAACATTTTACTCAAATTGTCTGTGAAAACTTAAACCATTTTCAGATTAGGAGGATCACTTGTCTGAACTGAAACCTTCTCCCTCTATTGTCCCTGAGTCCTCCATCTAATGCTGTGCTTTCTGGAGAGCGGTGTCCAGATCAGTATCTATTTAAGCCATTGCCTGCAAATGCTGCCTCACAGATCCGTTTCTCTACGAGAGGATTTGAAAACATTTACGAAAGCCCAAGTCATCTTCGAGGAGCACTGGTAGTGAAGTGGTAGCCAGAAAGCTCAACAGTTTAAACCCAGCAGCCACTGTGGGAGAAAGATGCAACGTCTAGTCACCTACAGATACCCAACGGACCCAGTTCTACTCTGTCTTTTTGCATCCCTATGGGTCAGAATCAACTCCACGGCAGTGATTTGAGTTTTGGAAGTTTCCTTTAAGTAAGTGGACAAATGTTTACATGTGCATTTAAAAAATGATTCCTCATCATATCAAAACAATATTCTGAAGTTCCTGAAAATGAGACCAAATTTTTGGAAGCCTATAAAATCAAGAGGAGTCCTTATGGCACAGTAGCTAAAGTATTGTGCATTTAACTAAAGTATTCTGAGGGTCAGTGGTTCAAACTCCTTAGCTCCTCTGGAGAGGACAGTGCTGGGACCCTGACAGAGCCGTTCTACTCTGTTCCACGGGGTCACTGGACTTTGGAGTTCATGTGACACCAAGGATACTTTGGTTGGTGTGATCAAGGATGAGCCAATGTACGCATGTTGTTGTTGGATGCCATCGAGTCAATTTGGGCTCCTAGTGACCCATGTGACAGAGGAGAACTTCCTCATAGGGTTTTTTGGGGTCACCAATGTTTTCTCCTTTAGAGTCACAGATGGTTCCAACTGGCAGCCTTTGGGCTAACAGCCCTGTACTCAGATGTTCACACCATGAGGCTTCTTGAGCAGGGCGTACCATGAGGAAAAGCAGTGGCAGGACACACCTCTCACAGCTGTAGCCAAGCGCCCTGACCAAGCCAGCACCTGCCCAGTGGACACCTTTCTGACTTATTAGCATCTTTATGCAACAGTGAGAGCGCTAATCTCCGGTTGGAAGGTGAACATCCCGGAACCACTAGCCTTTCCCCACACATCTGTAGGAGACTTTCTATTGGTCTGAAAATCAAAGCTATTCATCTAGACGCCACTAGTACCATAGCTGCAGAGGCAATTCCAACTCATGGTGACCTCAGGTGTCTGAGTAGAACTGCGCACTTCATATTATTACTGGCTGATTTTTCAAAGGGTTCTTAATGGCTGATTTTTCCACAGTAGATCACCAGGCTTCACTTTTGAGATACCTCTTAGTGAACTCGAACCTGCAAACTTTCAGGTAGCTGTCAGCCATGTTTGCCATTGGTACCATCCAAGGGCTCACTAAACAGTTATGCTTGTCCTCAAGGGGCTTACATTATGGGGCTACACTGAGCATAGGAGTTCTCCTAGCCTCATGCAGTTACTTAAACTTACACTAATTTGATTAAAATTACATTTGAACCACGTCTTCAGCCGCAAGAGTTACACATCAAGGCCTCAATAGCCACATGTAGCTAACGGCGACTTTATTGACAGCACAGATTTGAAAACATTTCCATCATCATCAAAGGTTGTATTGAACTGCACAGGGGTAAAGTAAGGTATGTTGAGTCAAGAAAGGAAATAAATGTGTAACTTCCAAGTCAGTAACAAGTCAGTGAAGCTGTAAAGTCAGGGAAAAGCAGGTTTCCCAGCTATCACACGGCACGTTGAAATAGAGGTAACTATATAGATACGTACATACATACTGAAGGTCTATATATATTTGATTATTTATAGAATTTTCATGCAATTCTCCAATTGATCTCTTTATCATATGCCAGGACCACACAGTTTTAATCATGGAAGCATTATAACATGGTTTAACATCTGTTCGAGCCAGTCCCCTGTTAGTATTTTTCTTTTTACTGTTTTTCAGGGTATATTTATTTCTCTACATTCATTATAATCTCAACTTGTCTGGCTTTATAAAAATACTTGGTTAATATTTTGGCTGTACTCATATTTTTATGTGTTGAAATATTTCTCCATATTTTAACCTGAGTTATTTTTAAGAGTATCTTTAGTTATAAAAATCTTTGTAACTTTCATATATATATATATATATATATATATATATATATATATGATAAACCCCATTTTTATGTTATTGTGCAATAGTTATTTTGAGTATCAAAATTCTGTAAATAGCACTTGTTATTGTACCTTAAAAATTATATTCACTCTTACATAAAATTCTTACTAAATGTATGGTAGATATTATTTTATTGATGAAAAATATGAGGCATATTGGGATGATATAATTTCCACAGGAGTTTAAGTTGGGTCTATCTACAAATCCAAGCCTAAACATATTGAAATTCTGAAATATGCTTGCTTTAAAAGATAGCCTTTCGCCGATCAGAGTCTAAATCATACATGATCTCATGAAGCGAATACATTTGGTTTCACTAATGTCACATTCAGCAGAACTCAGGGATGATTTTTGCTGAATGTGATTTAAGAAGATCAGGAGCCAGTTGGATAAATATAATAATGTAGATCAAAATAAGAGCAGACTGAGAGTTGGGTTCCAGTTTCGTCGTTACTATTTCCGAGCATAGTCCCTTAGGTCGGTCGGTCCTCTTGTAGGTCACTGTCCGCTGCTGGAAGTGGTCTCTTCATTGTGTTGGTTTCTCAGGGTTTTCGTGGTAATAAAATGAGGACAAGTACTGAGAAACACGGTAATGATGGACACAGGCAAATGATAGCTAAAATTCAGTTCAAAGATGGCCTGGTAAATTAATATAATCGCTTCAGAAATAAAAGACAATTTAATCATAGCTCAGTGCTTCTAGATCACAGTGCTTCACTTAGTACTTTTGTTCTTTTTATACCAAGTCACACAGGGCGCCTAGATGGCCATTTAGCAGGTTTCTAGGCAACCACATTTCTTTAATTTAAAAATAGCAGTCCTGGTATATTCCATGCAGATAAAACTCATCAGAAGGTCTAACGATTTCAGTTCTTCTTAATTAGAAAAAGTCTACTAAGAGAATTTGGAAGGGCACATTCTTACAACATGTAATGTGGCTTTCATTTTCAGTACTTCCTATTTCCATTTAGCTGGTTCTCACGGGACTTAAGCACTTCTGCTTCTAATATGAATATTTGAAAACATAAAGTAAACTTTCAGAATGGCCATTTCTTATTTTTCCCCAATTGGCTTACACTTCATTTTTGCCTCCCACCCCCACCCCACCCCACCCCAAATCATTTTCTTAGGAGTTAATCCAGACATCGCATCATTCCACAGTTCAATTACACCAAACAGTGTTGTACAATTGCTACCAAATCAGTTTCAAAACATTTCCTTTCTTCTTGAACTCCTTGATATCAGCTCCCCTTTCCCCTCCCATCTTCCCCACCGTACCCTCAGGAACCCCTATTCTAGTTGTTGTCTCTATAAGTTCATATATTCCGGGGTTCATGTACTGAAAACACAGATCAAAGATTCAAGTAGGCTACAATGACAAAATACAACAGAGATCAACCCCAATATGAAACACACACACACACACACACACACACACACACCAGATAAAGCCCAAAGTGTACCAGAGGGGTGATCAAGTGACAAGGTTTTAATCGTTCAAGTCAAATTTATCATTTTAATCGACTACAGCCATCCCTCCAATACTCTCTCTGATAGCCAAGTTATCCGCTCCCCCCCTCTTCCCTTATGGTTAGAGGGGAATCCCCTGTGGAGATCCTACAAATATATTCTGCGCTTCCACTGTCATACAGCAGAACATAGCCTCAAATTTAACTCTGATACCATTCCCTCCTTTGTATTTGGGTTATATAGTTTATAATCTTTGAATCACAGATGTTGTTGGCGTGTGTCTTTCAGGGGGCTTTGGTTGAAGTCTCACTTACAAGACTGTCTGGAAACAAGCTTTTAAGACCCCAGATGTTATTTTGTCTGATAGCCAGGCACCAATCTATTCCTTCACATTTTGTTCCAGCACCCATATCACCTGGGTTTCCTTCATGAAGGTGAGTATTGAGCAAAGCCATGTCATAAGAACTAACTGTTCTAAGATTGGAGTTAGGATTAAGTGCAAGCCCCAAATCCATTCATAAATCCTTGTTTTTTATCTGCCTCTGCCTCCCCTTAGAGACCTCCCTGTTAACTGACTGATCATGCAAAGGCTGGTGTTTGGAGCCCACGCAGAAGCTCTGCAAGAGCAAGTCCTGGTGACCTGCATCTGTAATGACCACCATCAGGGAGACTCTAGGGAACCTTTCCACTCAGTAGCACATGGAGCTGCATTCAGGCAGTGGCCACCTTGATGGCAGTGAAATGCAGCAGTTCTTCAACAAATATTTATTGAGATAATCTTGTCCAGGGACAGAGCAAGGAGTTCTGCCCAGACAGTCTGACCTCAGAGACTACCACTTTGCTTCTCTGCCACATTGCCACCAAAGAGGGAGTTTTCAAGCAGAGATGTGTCTTTGCCATGCTGGGAACATATCCCTGGTCTCCCTAGACCTGGTGAGTCCTGTATGTTCACTGACATCATAGGAGAATTCTGAAGTACTTATAAAGCAAAAATTAAAATGACTGGCATTAGAAGTAGTTCCCACTCAAATGCAATTAACTCCTCTAAACTAATTTAGAGAATTCGCCCTAAAATTCTTAATAGATAATAGAAATACCTTGTTTTAAGCTTTCGTTGCCTTAAAACATATTTTGTATCTCTACAACTGCCTTTGTATCTCTACAACTGCCAACGATGAGGTTTGCATGTTTTTGAGTGACTGGGAATTAATTCCTCTCTTATAACTCACACTTCATGATTCGTTCAGAGAGGGAAAGAGCAAAGGTCTCGGTTGCGTGGTAAACAGTCTATAAATGCATATCCTGTCTGAAAAAGTAGAGAATGTTTGAAACCAAAAGATTCGTAAGATCGAAGAAAAAGCAGAAGGTTCACAACCCTCTGAGACGCCTTTGTTCTTGAACACATTTCTCTTCCAATAGACTGACTTTTTTTTCTTCCGTTTTTTTCTCTTCATTTTTTTAACCTTTTTATAGCTTTCCCTCAAAAGTTCACAAAACTCTGAAACACGTGTGTTAGGGAAGATAAGGGGGAAAAGTAATATACTTCCTTTTCTTCTTTATCTGCTTTCTTTATGCACCCCCTCTGCCCATCACCCTCTTTGGCCCGTCACTGCCCCGTGGTAAAGTTTCTGTCTCTCCCTGTTACCACACACATAAAATCACAATGGGCCTCTTCTAATAAAAACTAACTCCTTTGAGGAAGGGTCTTCTGTTGATTTTTCCTTGTTTAGATGCTAACCATGTTTAAAGTCCAAAGTTTACCTAACAAAGAAAATCAAATAAAGAAAGAGAAGGAAAAGAAAAAAAACACCTGGTTTCTTTTTCTTACTTAATGAATTGATGATGAAATACTTTAGGAGGCATATTAAAGAGAATTTGTTTTGGTATGTAGGTAAAATTTAGTACTGAATTGACAGCAGAAGAAAGAGAAACTGTGAAAACCCTTCCGACATGTCTACTAAACGCTGCATCCATCCGGCAGGAACACTTTAGCAAAATGACCTGGTTAAGGGACTAAGGGTTCACTCTTTTTGCTCAAGGATATATCAGTCCTGATCACAAGATCCCAAAGTAACCAATATCAGCAAAATAAACAACAAATTGGGGTACCTTCAGTATAACTATCATCAGACCAGGTGACCAGACTATCTAGGACAGCCCTACCCAAATGTGATTCCACTGGGGAAATACATCCTTTCCAGAAGTCTCACCATCAGTTTTACAGCAGGCCTCGGAGAGTCAGACGGTTAAGGTCCGTGGTAAGTACTAAATGGGTCATTTTCCTCTCTTGTGGTCAAAAGCAGAAGATGCAGATTACTAATCAAAGGCAAAGCAAGTGTTTTTTGCTTTCCCCAATATGCACGGAGTTCATGGTTAGAGAGAGCCAGAGTCAGAGAGAGAGAGAGAATTTGATTAGCACAAGGCATAGTAGAGTTATTTTTTCCTAAAGTGCCCCAGGCCCTTTGAAAGCTATATCACAAACTCAAAAACAAATACTTGAATTTCACACCTAAAATTGGAAGTACAGCAGAAAAACAAGAATCCTCACCAGGAACTATGCTTATTTCACAAATATCTGTTGGGCATTTAATACATGATTTGAAGACAGTTCTAAAATCAAGTTGTCTTCAGGAGCCCTAGACAACACCAAGCACTAAGACACATGAGAAGAGCAAGCCGTGCACCTCACCAGTCGCATCCTCTCTTTGCAGGATGAAATGGTATTTGCATGTGACTGGACCCAGTGAGTACTCAGTACCCTATAATATGATAGACATTTGGAAGGCTCTGACTCATAACTCCAGAGATGGGGAAAACTAGAAATAAATCCACGACGGGTCAACTTCGAGCTAGAGGTTTCCCATCGCAAGCCAGCCGGACTGTTGTCCTTGAAGGCACTCACAAAGCCACTGAGCACAAACTGCAACATGAGGAAATGCCAGGCTTGTGCTGGCCTCGCAAGCCCCGTTTTGTCAACATACTTCAACTGTCTTCATGTGTGTTCTTGCAGATAAGAATGAGCACCGCGTTACAGAGATATCTAGATAGGGATCGATAGGTACATATATTCTGAGAAAGAGCTCCAAACGGTCACTGGGGCTCCCAACCAACAAACAGTGCCTCCACTCTGCTGGTGGGGGGGCTTTCAACAATTTTTCTCATATAATTGTTTCTTTTCTGCTGAGAGCTCTCTGTACCTCTGTCTTGTCTGAGGGTCAAGGGCACTGTGGGCTGTAATCCTGTAGGCTCCAATGTCATCACTCCAGCTCTGAGTCGTACACAGTTTTGCTTTATGTACTAGGGCCACAGGCATGTGTGACCCGAAGGGGCTCAGGATACAATGGCTCACATTTCATACTTGGATTTTAATCTCCATTTCCATAGTTTCAAAAGAGAGACATACTAGTTCTTCTTCTCTGCTTAAACCACGACTCTTCCCCTCTTCAAGGCATGTAGTCGGTGCCAAGGATTCATTTAAGGGAAAAATGTTTCAAAGGCTTTTAATCTTAAACCCAGGGCTATTCTGATAGACAGGTGAGGTCAGGCTAACTTTAATTTAAAGACTACTTAGGACCCGTGTGAACTTGGACAATTTACCTGAGTTTCCGTTTCTTCACCCATAAAATAGAACACACTCTCCAGCTCATGTCTTGTGTTGGGTTTAAGTTTGGTAAAGCATCCTGCCCACCCCAAAATGTTAACTCCTGTCCTGCTGGAGGGAGGGGAAAAGCCTGCAAGTGTTATTTATTGGTGGGCCGTTCCTCTGCTAGTGCACATTAGTAACAAGCGGAGTCCGAGGACTCTGCTAGTGCACATTAGTAACAAGGGGAGTCCGAGGATCCTGCTAGTGCACATTAGTGACATGGGGAGTCCGAGGATCCTGCTAGTGCACATTAGTGACATGGGGAGTCCGAGGATCCTGTTAGTGCACATTAGTGACAATGGAAGTCCGAGGATTCTGCTAGTGCACATTAGTGACATGGGGAGTCCGAGGATTCTGCTAGTGCACATTAGTGACAAGGGGAGTCCGAGGATCCTGTTAGTGCACATTAGTGACAATGGAAGTCCGAGGATTCTGCTAGTGCACATTAGTGACATGGGGAGTCCGAGGATCCTGCTAGTGCACATTAGTGACAAGGGGAGTCTGAGGATTCTGCTAGTGCACATTAGTGACAAGGGGAGTCTGAGGATTCTGCTAGTGCACATTAGTGACAAGGGGAGTCCGAGGATTCTGCTAGTGCACATTATTGACAAGGGGAGTCCGAGGATTCTGCTAGTGCACATTAGTGACATGGGGAGTCCGAGGATCCTGCTAGTGCACATTAGTGACAAGGGGAGTCTGAGGATTCTGCTAGTGCACATTAGTGACAAGGGGAGTCTGAGGATTCTGCTAGTGCACATTAGTGACAAGGGGAGTCCGAGGATTCTGCTAGTGCACATTATTGACAAGGGGAGTCCGAGGATTCTGCTAGTGCACATTAGTGACAAGGGGAGTCCGAGGATCCTGCTAGTGCACATTAGTGACAAGGGGAGTCCGAGGATCCTGCTAGTGCACATTAGTGACAATGGAAGTCCGAGGATTCTGCTAGTGCACATTAGTGACATGGGGAGTCCGAGGATTCTGCTAGTGCACATTAGTGACAATGGAAGTCCGAGGATTCTGCTAGTGCACATTAGTGACATGGGGAGTCCGAGGATTCTGCTAGTGCACATTAGTGACATGGGGAGTCCGAGGATTCTGCTAGTGCACATTAGTAACAAGCGGAGTCAGCGGATGTTTCTCTTTCAAATCGAACGACAATGTATGAAAATGAAATGTCTGAAGGCAATCTTCGAGCATCTCCACTTTCTGAAATAACACAGACTGATCTCAAGGTGTGAGAAAGATAGAAGTAACTTAAATCTGAATAACTGCTTAAATGCTATTATTTGTGGTTCACTGGGAAAAATGAAAAGAGAAAGTTATGTACAAAGCATAGTCATTCTGCTTTCAAATTGTTTCCCCCTCTAACCTAATAAGCCTTCCTTTATAGCCAGAGAAGTCAAATGTGTTTGCATAGAGCTTATGAGGTATCTAAAATTCATAGTTAATACCCAAACAAAAAGTAGGTTTGGGGGTTTTTATCCTACTTCACTTCTAAGAGGTAATGAAAAGTATCCCTTAGTAAAGAAAAGCTGTTCCCAATCGCTTGCATGCAAACAAGCTTACATTCCCATCTGTGTGGAGCCTTAGGCAGACAGACTTACAGATTAAACCTTTGATGGAGGCCGCTGGTACAGAGACTCAATTTCTCTAGCCCTCACCGAGATTTCAATGAATGACAAAAGCACATGCCACAAAGCCCAGCCTGTAACCATAGCTAACTCAAGAAGACAGCTCCTATGGGCTCGGTGAAAAACAAACACGCACAGTAAGGCAGGGGGGGTGTCATTCCTGTCACATAACATGAGTAGCTGGGTTGTGTGCATGTGCTCTGCTGCTCTGAGGACAAGGGCCCAGGAGGTGGACAGGTAAGACAGAGCTCCATCTATTGGATATCTCAGTTAGTGACACCTTGCTGTGAAGAATCTAGGGGCTAGGTGCCTTGCCAAGAAGCAACTCATGACTGATTAATCTTTTTCAAGCTGTAGATTTTTTAAAAATCATTTTATTGGGGGCTCATCCAACGCTTATCAAAATCCATACATCCATCCATTGTGTCAAGCACATGTGTACATTTGTTGTCATCATCCTTCTCAAAACATCTGCTTTCCACTCGAGCCCTCGGCATCAGTTCATTTTTTGTCCTCCCTCCCTACTCCCCTTCCCTCATGAACTTTTGATAATTTACAATTCATTATTATTTTGTCATATCTTATACTGTCCAATGTCTCCCTTCACCCACTTTCCCGCTGTCTGTCCCCTAGGAAGGAGGTTATATGTAGATCTTTGTAATTGGTTCCCCCTTTCTACCCCACCTTCCCTCCACCCTGAAGGGATCATCTGTCCTGGGTCCCCTGTGCTTCTAGTTCCTATCTGTACCAGTGTACATCCTCCGGTCCAGCTGGATTTGTAAGGTAGAATTGGGGTCATGATAGTAGGGGGAAGGGAGCACTTAAGAACTGGAGGAAAGTTGTATGTTTCATCATTGCTACACTACACCCTGACTAGCTCATCTGCTCCCCGAGACCCTTCTGTAAGGGGATGTCCATTTGCCCACAAATGGCCTTTGGGTCCCCACTCTCCACTCGCCCTCATTCACAATTATGTGATTTTTGTTCTTTGATGTCAAGCTATAGATTTTTAATCAATAAATAAAACTTGCACAAATATGACTGCTAGTCCTTATAACTGACATGTGATTTCTGAAGTCATTTCGAATCCTGGTTCTGCTATCTGGCCATCAATAAGCTACCTAATAACTTCCTCGTCTGTAAATTGGGCATTATATTAGTACCTTCCTTAGGGTTGTCATGATGCTTAAATTACTGAATCACTTTTATAAACAAAAATAAAAATAAGTTTTGCCCTGGTAACACAGTGGTTATATGTTAGGCTGCTAACTGCAAGGTCAGCAGTTCAAAACTACCAGCCACTCTTTGGGAGAAGGACAAGAACTTCTCAAATTTATTCCAAAATCAATTAGACAAGGATTCAGATAATAAGTTTTTAATGACAGAATTGTCTCTTTAGTTTAATATAAATATGAATTAATGGCTAAATGCATAAATAAGGAGCTCTGATGATGCCGCGTGTTAAGTGCTGGACTGCTAATGGGAAGGTAAATGGTTCAAACCCACCAAGAACTCCACAAAAGAAAGATGAAGCAATCTACTTCCATAAAGATTGGTAGCATCTGAAACCTGAGGGAGCATTACTACAAGGTGGAGTTGACTCAACACCAGTGAATATGGTTTTTGTAGATGCATGTATAAATTGAAAATAAATATGTAAATTGTATGCAACATATACTGTTATCTATTTTATTTAACAGGCGAATATCTAATTGTCTTCTTTAAGTGTGAACAACCCTCAAAATAGAGTGTTTGGGTGTGACTTTCATCAGGTCTGCCCCACATTAAACATTAGAGGTTTTGACTCGTATAATCTGCTATCTATACGACACTATCTTTAAGTAATTAAAAAAACACACATTAATGTTATGTTAGAAAATTGGACTTGCAAAATAGAGTTATTGTTCTAAACAATCTATAAAGAAAGAACCAAAAATATGATGTGGTCTCAGTTTGAAGCAATTATATTTGTTGTGTTTAAATTTTGTTTTAGATTTTTTATTTATACCAAGATTAATTTTCCTCATTCATTTCAAATATTAGAAGAGGATGGTTTATACAGGAACATGGGTTTAGGGGCTACCAAAGCTTCCAGTATAGCTTCCCCTGTCTTACAAACATACACTTGGAAATTCCTCCTTCTCATTGGCCACTGGGAAGGCTTCTGAGCTGAGAGGTTGAGCCACCTTTTCTTCTCTATGAATGAACATCATGTTTCTGTTGATGGACCTACTCATGACAATTTGAACATCTATATTTAAAGATCATGGTGTATTTCACTCTTTTGGTTTTAAATATTTATTTGCAAATTGATTCTGCTGAAAAGAAAAATATAGTTGGCTCTCAGTATTGACAAGACAAGATCAGCTGTGGATCAAAACTATTTGAGAAAAAAAAAGCAATTAAGTGGTTTCAGCAATTCCACTAAGGGCACCAGGGAGAGTAAAATGCTATTTATGTAACATTTACATTGTACTAGGTAATCTCTGTGTGAGAAAGATGAGGCTTTCTACTCTGGTAGAGTTACAGTCCCGTAAACCCACTGAGACAGTGGTGCTGTATCTCATTCAGAATCTACTCAATGACAGTGAGTTTGCTTGTGGGGTAGGTTGAGGCAATCTCTAGTAACTCAGAAATGATTCAAAGTATACAGGAAAATATACTTAACTTATATTCAAATGCCATGTCATTTTTTATAAGTGACCCGAGCATCTCCATGGAGCATCCTGGAATGCCCATCTCTCCATACTGAGCACAACTGTATATAATTATAAAAACCAATAAAAATATAAAAAGAGTATCAAATTAATGATTATTTTACTCAAGATAATTCCAAATAAGTGATCTTTTCCTGTTGAAATTGTCAAATATCTGACTAAATTGACTTCAGAATTCTCAGTATATAAAACAGTATGCCCAATATTTTCAAAGCAGTGGATTTTCCTACAGCATGGGATCAGATCAACAGGGGTGAAAAGCACTGAAAAAAAAAAGGCTTTCATTTCAGGGCCAAATAAGATCAATCAATCCCAGTGGTCTGACGTCTTACTTTTGACCTAGAAGGAAGTTTGTGCAGATGACTTATTTTCTATCAGTTTTTATCGACTCAGCAGTGAGTCTGATTTTTTTATTCCTGTGGAGTGGGAATTATGTATGATTAGTCTTTCTATACTTCCAGGCTATTTATAATATGCAATGTACAGTGGATTCTTCGTGCAATGTTTAAGCACTTTTGGTTTGTAATCATTAACAACTTCGAAGGAGAAAATACCGGAGGTCTGTTTTTGTAAAGTTTTTGGCCTAGGAAGCCCTAGGAAAAAGTTCTACACTGTCCCCTGAGATCCTGATGAGTCATAATCAGCTTAACAGCACAGTAATAACCTACTCAATAAAATTATATTTACTGAAATGTGAGTCTGGGTAGACTAGAGAAACAAATTCATGGGCACTGATATGTGTATAAGAAAGAGCTTGATGTCACAAGGTGCCGAAGGGATCAGTTATCAGGCATCAAAATACAAAAAAATCAAATCACTGTGTGCTCACCTCCACGATACGATCGCTGAAGACAAATGGGTACATAAACAAATGTGGTGAAGAAAGCTGATGGTGCCTGGCTGGCTATCAAAAGAAAGATATAGTGTCTGGGGTCTTAAAAGCTTGAAGGTAAACAAGCGGCCAACTATCTCAGAAGCAACAAAGTCCACATGGAAGAAGCACACCAGCCTGTGCGATCATGAGGTGTCAAAGGGGTCAGGTATCAGGCATCATCAGAACAAACAATCTTACTATAGTGAATGAAGGGGCGGGGGAGTGCAGAGAGACCCAAAGCCCATTTGTAGGTCACTCGGGGAGGAAACGAGCCAGTCAGGGTGCGATGTAGCAACCATGAAAAATACAACTTTCCTCTAGTTCCTAAATGCTTTCCCCAACCCCCCACTATCATGATCCCAATTCTACCTTGCAAGTGTATCTAGACCAGAGGATGTACACTGGTACAGATAGGAACTGGAAACACAGGGAATCCAGGGCAGATGATCTTTCAGGACCAGTGGTGTGAGTAGCAATACTGGGAGGTCAGAAGGAGGAGGGGTTGGAAAGGGGGAACCGATTACAAGGATATACATCTGAGCTCCTCCCAGGGGGATGGACAACAGAAAAGTAGGTGAAGGGAGATGTTGGACAGGGCAAGATATGACAAAATAATAATTTATCAATTATCAAGGGTTCATGTGGGAGGGAGGAGCGGGTGGGAGGGGGGGGAGGGGAATGAGGACCTGATGCCAGGGGCTTAAGTGGAGAGCAAATGTTTTTAGAATGATTAAAGAGGGCAATGAATGTACAAATGTGCTTTACATAATTGATGTTTGTATGGATTGTGATAAGAGTTGTATGAGCCCCTAATAAAATGATTTTTAAAAAAGAAAAAGCTTGATGTACAATAACAATTGTGCATTAAGACAGCATCCCATCCCAGTTCAGTGCAAGCCCATAAGTCCGAAATTAGCCTATATGTCCAGTACTAGTCTATAAATTCCTTTTCAGACTCACACAATACATGCAATGATATCGAATGCAGGAAGATCACAGGCCAGTGGGTGAAAAGTCTTGTGGATCTGGTGGTGGTAAAGGCATCTCAGCACTGGCAGGGGTCTCTACGTAGTGCCTCCACCTCAGGGCACTAGTGTAGTTCCATGTGTTTTATCAGCTGCAATGTTTCCCAGGGAGTGAGCAGAGAAAGTGTGTGTGCCTCCCGTCTCAAGGAGGAATACGGGTGTTCCCAGAATCCTCAGGAGAAGGCCATGCCCATACAGAGGCCTCATTGACTATGACCTGGTTGACAGACTAGACTCCACCCCTTCATTCTTAATCCTCTCAAATTGACAAAGGATTATATAACTGCCACAACTGAATGAGGCACATTCAGAGCCTACATATAAAGCTCACTATAGAGGGTGCTATCCAGCACAGATTGGTTATCCGTGGTGCTCAGGCTACTTGACCATGCTACAGGGTCCGAACTTCTGGTTTGCGTTGAGGGTTTTTCAACATTGGAAAGTAGCAATCACACTTCTAAAAATGGCATATTCTTTTGTGGAAATAAGAATCCTACTCTAAAAGTGTTGCAATGTTACCTTCTGTCTTTTCCAATAAGAGATGTGTCTTAGGGGTTGGGTAGTTGGCCATCAATTGAGGTGGACACATGCGCATAAACACATACACAGGATTTTCTACCCTTTCCTCTTTAGAACTGACTCCTTTCTTAAACAGAGAATGTTTTTCAGCTGCTAAAGAAGTCTAAATCTGGCTTAGAAACTGGATTAGGGCCAAAGCCCTCCAAGGGCATATTTGGCCAACATTACTGTTCAGATATGGCATCACTGATGGGTGTCACTTATGCATTCTGTGGGTGTAATGAGAGGACTTCAGGAAGGTCATAGAAAAACTGAATTAAATGATAATGGAATTTTCCATGAACTATTTTTTAAAGTCCACTTGTATTGAAAAAATATCAAATCTATGTTTAAATCCAAGAAATAGGATAAACTCCAAAATGAAACTCATGGCCATCGAGTCAATTCTGACTCATCGTGACCCCATCGGAGAGTGCAGACCTGCCCCGGTGGGCTTCTAAGACTTAACTCTCTCTTTGTTGTTTTCACTGCACTCTTTACGAGAGTAGAAAGCCTCATCTTTCTTCCATGCGAGTGGCTGGGGGTTTCAAACTGCTGACTACTACACCACCAGAGCTCCTGGTAAGATGTAGCATAACAAGAGCTGTCTCTTCATATGTGTATACCTTAATAATCATATTTAATGGCATTTTCTACAACTAGAGTCACACCTGAAAAAGTGTATGTGTGGAGTGGTATTGAAATGTGAGATAAGTAGACAGATTTGAGACATAGGGAGGAGATGGAATTGGAGGGTGTGGGAAAGGAGGGGGAATCAAGTGTGATGATCAGGCTTCATGTTCGCATGCGTGAGTGCATAGTTGTGCTCTGTACTGAGATCAGGAGCACAGGGAGAAGAGCAGATTTGGCAGCAGGAAGGAATTAATTGAGAAGTGCAGTTCAGGATGTGTTTAAAGTGACATGTGACATACAAATCAGTATTTCCAGTAAGCCTTGATATAGTAAAGAGCTAAACTGTATGTATTTGAAAGTATGAAAACATACATACACTACAAGCAGACATTACTGCCGTGTGATTAAGATCACAAAGTAAGCAATGTGGAGTAAGAAAATGGGGAAACACAGGAAAATGGTTCTGTATATTATTCCGGGAGCCTAAGTAGCACTGTTGGGTAAAAAGTGGACTGGAAACCACAAGGTTGCTGGTTCAAACCTACCTATCCTTAGGCAGTAAAAAGGATATTCTCGGACCTGGTAAAGACTAGCCGCCTCAGAAACCCTACATCGGGTGACCCTGAGTTGGAATTGACTCAATGGCAATGTGTTTGAGGAGTTATATCATTAAGTGAGTCACTAAGAAGAGTCCCCCTTTTAAGATACATCACCAATGATCCTATTAAGTGGGGTTGTTTTAACAACAATGTAAACCTAGAAAGACTGTAAATATTTTTTGCTTTTTAACCCCTTACAATATCCTTTTGTTGCCCCGTGTGGTTTCCTTACGTTACCACACACAGAACTCTGGCTCATGGACACCAGCTGGTTTCACTTTATGCCACATAAGCAAACATGTGGCATGAGGTTAACTCCTCCTAACCACACATGCTGTTATTTAAAAATGGTTTATCAAACATGGACATGCATTTCCAAGTAACTCAGTTAGAATTATGACACTCTTCTAATTACTCATAGAGAACTGCCAATGTGTGTGATTGATATTTTTCAACGTCTCTGCTGAGTTCTCTCACATCAGCCAACAAGAAAAAGAAAGTGATCTGAGTTTTTACTTTTTTTCTATTCTTTGGTTCCAAGATCTCAAAAGAAGTTCAAGACCTCATTAATCATATAATTTACTTTATATCTCTGCCTTGTCTGGGCAAAGGATATTCTAATGTCTTTAAATTCTACATTGAACTACACAAGGAAAATCAGATGCATGTCTCATGAATCAAATATGCAACTAAACCAACGTACCAGAAACAAAATAATCCTAGGCTATGCATAGTACGGCATATAATTCTCTGTTTTATGAGTCTAATAGTATTTCAGTTACTGTTGTATACCATTAAGAGACCCTAAAATGCTCTATAGAGTTTGGGTAAATAAAAAGTTCAAGAAAGTCTGGTTGTTTTATAATATCTAATGTATCGCAATTCCTTGCCAGGATTGCAAGCTTAAATTTTTTAAATTACTTCTCAAGTCTAATGGCCCTTACAGAAATACCCATCTGATAGCTTTACACAGAGAGAATAGAATGAATCTTACTCATGTTTTCATGGAGTGAAAAGGTATCAGTTAGCAAGCCAGTGGATCCTGCCTCTTTGCTACAATGCCATGAGACCGTGACATAAGATGTGCCTATTATAAGCTCAGATAGATTGTTTCTGTAGGGAGGAACTATAAATCAAACATAATGCTCACTATGGGGTTATGGATAGAACTTATTTCTGAGCTCTTTGATGTCTTGAGCCAGGTTTGGCTTCCAATGCATCTATAAAGAAACCAAAATGGAGTACTTCCAGGATATTTAAGACAGGAACTGGTGCAAGGTCTTGGGTGACTACAGAATTAAGAAACCACGTAAGGTTCACTCATTCCCTAAAACATGTAAGCTTTAAAGGATTTCTCTGTGTTTCCAATAAAATGTGAACAGAAGTGAAAATTCCATGAATTTTCATTTTTCAAATAGGGTAAAATTCTAAAACTATACAAGAAATGAAAATTTCTGGAATTTTCTCCAATATTTTATTTGTTTGTTTGGTTGGTTGGTTGGTTTTTAATATGGCAATATCCCAAAGCATGGCGAGACTTAATCTCACATCATTTGAGCATGTTGTAAGGAGAGACTAGTTCCTGGAGAAGGATACCATGTTGGTAAAGGGAAGGGGCATCGAAAAGGAGCCACACAGCCAAGGAAATGGACTGACTTAGTGGTTGCAGCAATGGGCTTCAGCCTGGGAACCACCGTGAAGGTGACACAGGACCTGGAAGCGTTTGATTCTGTTGGGCACAGGGTCATTATGGGTTGGAATCAACTTGGTGGCACCTAACACAAGAAAAACAATATCCCAAACTCAGAAAAAATATAAGGAAATGAATAGTTCACTTTAATCTTCAGAAGATCCAGGTTGTTTCAATCTCTTATCCATATCACATCATTTAATTTATCTTCATTTAGCACCATCTTTTGAGCCCTGAAATACTTTGTGATGGTAAGCCATGATGATGGCTGTGAAGGATTTAATATGGTTGAATACAGTCAATCAAGTCTGATGGTCCAATATTTCTTTCCATTCTATCCAATCCAGATACAAAGGACTAGAGGATCCCTAGTGTTGTCGTGGGTTACACGTTGGGCTGCTAACTGCAAGGTCAGAGTTCAAAACCACCCGTCACTCTGCAGGAGAAAGATGAGGCTTGCTACTGCCATAAACAACTATCGTCTTGAAAAACCCAGGGCTAGTTCTAACATGTCCTATAGGGTAGTTGTGGTTAGAATTGACTCGATTACAGTGATATTCCTAAAGTAATAAAATTAATTTTATGAATGCAGATAAAATACTCATTCTGCAGACCAAGTGGACACTGAGGGTGTAAAAGAGGGATGAAAGAGGCAGTATAGTCTCTGGTAACAATGGAATATAGGCTTAGCTCTCAAGTCTAGTACACACTAGCTATGTGTCTTGAGTTAATTACTTAGCTTTTCTCAACTTCCGTTCCCTTCCTTGTAAGGGGAGTAGTAACGCCTACCTTTGAGGATGACATGAAGATTAAATAAGAGAAAGTATTATCACTGGATGTGACTTAGTTTTCCAAGCTCTCCATACACAGCAGCAATTTTTTTTAACTTAAATATTTTTGAAAGAGATAGTTCGTTATTACTCCTTGCTGTTGGGGAAACAATGGACTTTTTGTTCAACAGTACACTCCTGTTTATCTCACTTCTCCCCCATGATGCCATGTCAATGACAACAGAGCTACACCAAAAGCCTGTAACAGCTGAGACCCAGAGCATGTGTGCCATCAGCAACCAAAGCCTTCTATATCTGAGAGAGTCTACTGATGTTTAAGCCACAGATAGACATGTGCTTGAGCAGGTTACAATAAAGATATTAATATTTCTGATCCCTTGAGCTCCACGGGGGCTGGAAATCTGTCATAGATAGGTGGAAGCTAGAGAGTCAAAGATTATATAAAACAGACATGATGGTTGGAAACAAGTGTACACACAAGCATGAATCTTGAAATCTGAAATTATGACTACTGCATCTTTAAAAAGCTGAATTGCTTGCAGAGTTGATATGATGTATAAGACCAGTGGAACAACTAATATTTAATAGAACAAAGCTTAGAAGCAAATGAGGAGTCTTCCAAGAATTATATGAATATTTTCTTACGTTTGATGAAAAATAAAAATGGCCCTTTTATAAGGGGATATTCAGTGGCCAATAAGTGGGCTTTGGGTCTCTACTCCTCACTCCCCGCCTCATTCACTATGGTAAGATTTTTTGTTCTGATGATGCCTGATACCTGATCCCTTCGACACCTCATGATCGCATGGGCTGGTGTGCTTCTTCCATGTGGGCTTTGTTACTTCTGAGCTAGATGGCCGCTTGTTTACCTTCAAGCCTTTAAGACCCCAGATGCTATATCTTTTGATAGCCGGGCACCATCAACTTTCTTTACCACATTTGCTTATGCACCCATAAGCAATCTTCAGCGATCTTATCATGGAGATGAGCACACAATGATATGATTTTTTGTTCTTTGATGTCTGATAAATGATGAAAAATACAACTTTCCGCCAGTTCCTAAATGCTTCCTGCCCCCTACCACCCCTGACTATCATGATCAAAATTCTACCTTGCAAGTCTGGCTAGGACCAGAGGATGTACACTGGTACAGATAAGAACTGTAAACACAGAGTATCCAGGATGGATGATCCCTTCAGGACCAATGGTGTGAGTGGTGATACTGGGAGGGTAGAGGGAGGATGGGTTGGAAAGGGGAAACCAATTACAAGGATATATATGTGACCTCCTCCCTGGGGGACAGAAAACAGAAAAGTGGGTGAAGGAAGACATTGGAGAGGTCAAGATATGACAAAATAATAATTTATAAATTATCAAGGGTTCATGAGGGAGGGGGGAGCAGGGATGGAGGGGAAAAAAATGAGGACCTGATGCCAGGGACTTAAATGGAGAGCAAATGTTTTGAGAATAATGAGGGCAATGAATGTACAAATGTGCTTTATACAATTGATGTATGTATGGATTGTGATAAGAGTTGTATGAGCCTCTAATAAAATGATTAAAGAAAAAGAAAATGGCAATAACTTCAACTGTGCTTCTTCAAAATGAAACAAAAACATGCCTTCTGATTTATTCATATACCTTATTTGTTATTATTAATACTTGCTTCTTTAACTGTGTTGAATAATGAATTTTTATCATATAATTGTTTTGGAGATGTCATTTTGAAATATAAGTGGTTTCTTAGGGAATATCTTCATTGATTTCTGAATATTCACAATATTCTTTTTTTCTTGGAGTGGAGAATTTCTAGATTCTCTTTTATGCTTTGATGTAGCACATATCCAAACATGCAGTTGAGTGATATATTATTTTTTAAATAACCAACAATCTCTTCACTTAGATCTATCCACATTTGTTATATGTTCTTCTATATATATAAACATATTATAAAATAGAGTACATGCCTACTGTTTTGTGACCTGCTTCATGCATGTAATTATATAGCTTCAACTTTTCTCCATTTCATTAAGTACATAACTTTTGATGACTAGCTGCAAGTTTATTTTTATTTTTATTTTGGTTGCAAACATTCAACCAGTCTCCTATTGCTACATTCTTGATTATTTTTAGCCATTATAAATAATACTGAGATTTTTAAGTGCATTGAATATTAAACTTTTATCAATCCATACTGTCCCTAAGAACACAAAAAGGCAGTCTGATAAGTTAGTCACTTATTCTGTTAATGGATTTCCTCTGGAAACTGCTATTTGCCTTTGTTGTTGTTGTTAAGTGCTACGGAGTCAGTTCTGAACCCATAGCGACCTTATGAACCCCATAAAGAAACACCGCCTGGCCGTGCACCAGCCTCACAATTGTTCCTACGCTTGAGCCCATTGTTGCAGCCACTGATTCAGTCCATCTCATTGAAGCCTTCCTCTCGTACCCCGTGCCTCCACTTCACCAAGCACGGTGTCCTTCTCCAGGGACTGGTCTCTCCTGAAAACATGTCCAAAGGATGTGAGAGGAAGTCTCACCGCCCTTGCTTCTAGGAACCCTCTGGCCATACTTCTTCCAAGCAGATCCGTCTGTCCTCGTAGCACCCACGGCGCTTTCAATATTCTTCCCGCGCATTGCAATCCAAATGTGCCAATGCTTCTTCATCCTCCTTACTCGATGTCCGACTGTGCCTTCGATTCCTATTTCATTGTTCCTAAGCTATTTTCAAAAATCACTATCTCACTGCAGGTCTGTAGAAGTTAATTTATAGATTAGCATTCAGCCTTTTAACGTCCATGGAGATGCTATTAACCATTAATAGCAACCTGATTTGGGACTGTAATCATTAGATTATTTGTTATATTTTATCCACGATATAAATTAAAATATTGCTTTGTCAATTTTTATCCTTTGTCTCTGGATACATATTTTAAACCCTCAAATGAAATGGAATTGAAACTTCTAGCTAGAATATAGCCCCCAAGAATATTTTCAAAGTACTGTCGTGAAACTAAAAGTAAAACAATATAAAGGTGATTTTATACTAGAAAAAAAACAATGACATTTAAATATTTGTTCTTTTCCATGTGTTTTCCCAAGTCAAGGAAAGAAAAACAATAAAGTACAAAGTGATATTAAAGAAAAGAGAAATGAAAACTAGAGAATCGTTCTCAAAACTAATCTCAGGTTGGTACCAAACTTTGTGGAAACATTTGCTTGTTGTGACATCCAATGTATCTATATTCAAGTTCTCAGGTTCTTTTTTCAGATTTTGATTGTGAATTGTGTGAGAGTTTATGGAGTAAATCAGTTGTCCATTTCATAAATCATATACACGTAGTCCCATGTCGTTAGTTACGATCTCCACAGTTTAAATCACTTGTTCTGATTTCTCCCTGTTTCTCTTTGTAAAAAACTTTTTACTGTGAATTATATGAAGGTTTACAGAGAAGAGCACTAGTTTTACATTCAACAACGCATCAAACCTCCCAGAGGCCTAACCTCGTTCCATCATTTTTTGTCCCCGTTTCCTTCCATTGGATATTGTCTTCCCCTCCACCACTTTGTTAGTTTTGATGAGATAATGGGACCGGAATTGATGATTACAAAAGGAGAACCAAGAGGGAGGATGGCTTTTTGAAAAGCATAAATGGTGATAAACTAGGATTTTAGATTATGCATAATTTATGACGAGAGAAAATTGTGGGTTTTATTTTAAAGAAAATGTTTTTAATAAGAAGTTAATCTCCCTTTTGGTCTCATAGCATAGACAGTTGTGGTGAAATAAATGGATACACTAATATTTCTATAACCCTTGTAGACTGGTTGTTTAGGATCCAATTACCTACCACACTCAAGTTCAATGTCCAAATGAATGTGTCTAGGGAAAAATGTAGTAGGTATTCTATGATTCTTTACACCATTATTTGTTTGTTTGCTTGTTTGTCCCCCCAAACATCTCTTAGAGCCCCATCAAACCTATCTACAATAATCCTACTCAATCATTTTTGGAAGTTATTGGAAGGCCTCCCCAGACAATACTCTTTTCAATCAGCTATGATGATTTGTTCAGAAGCGAGAAAAAAAATGACTCAAACTAGTTCTCCCTGAGTTTCAGCAGGGACAGCTGAAAGCGATTCTATATTTCAGAAACACTATGCTTCCGACAATCATTATAGTTTAATCTTATAAGGTACGTTTGGGAAACACTTTGAAGCTCTTTAATTATTTAACCTTGTACTTTACTGATACAAGCTAATCACTAAATACTAAATCACTACTGAATAAGGGAAAAAAAGTACTTCTATCAAATAAGCAAGATAGTAACCATGTTCCTCCTATCCCTCACTTTTGGTAGAATGAGTTCATCAGAGGTTTATTTGCTATATAGTTTCACAAATGTTTCTTGGGCTCCCACTGTAAATCCATAGCCTTCTGCAAACTGGGTTCTCACAATTTAGGCTCTGATACTAATCCCTCCTTCGACTTCAGATTATATGATTTGCAATCCTTGGGTGACTGATGATGGGTACTTCTCCCATGTGGACTTAGTTGACATCTCACTTAGTTGGCTGCTTGTTCAGAGACAAGCCATTGAGACGCCAGAAGCTATTTTATCTGATAGCCGGGCACCATCTAATTTCTTCACATTTTCTACAGCACCCGTCTCCTCTGTGCTCCCTTCTTGGAGGTGAGTATTGATCAGGGCCATGATGTAAGAATTAAAGGTTCTTAAGTTGGAACTGGGATTTAGTGTGAACCCCCAAACAAGGTCAAAGGCCTGACTTGAATTGTTAAAACTTGTCAGCAGATCCCCCTATCATGCATGTCAGACCTGCTCTGGTATCCAAATCTTATGTATTTGGGGGTTGTATTGTTTTGCTTGTTTTTGATTGTACACATTAGGGGTTATACCAGGAATGTTATGTCATTTGGAGTTGCAGTATATGGGGGCGGGGGTTGGTGTATGAAAACCAGGACTGTGTACCTAAAGAGTAAGTAAGTGGAATAAGGGTTTTGGTGGCAGGGGGCACACAGAGGTGGTGGCAGGGTGAAGGGGCAATGATGCCAAGGGGTCCATAGCAAATGCAGGTTTTAATACAGTGGTTCTCAACCTGTGGGTCATGGCCCCTTTGGCGGGTCGAACGATCCTTTCACAGGGGTCACCTGATTCATAACAGTAGCAAAATTACAGTTATAAAGAAGCAATGGAAATATGTTTTGGTGGGATGTCACTACAACATGAGGAACTGTATGAAAGGGTCACGGAATTAGGAAAGTGGAGAAGCACTGTTTTAAAGCCAGGTCTTAGGTCCTAGTTCAAGATCATTCTCCTAACTACTGTGGTATTTTGATTTAAAGAAATCTACCAATTTTATCACTAGTATTATTTCCATTTTTAAGAAGCAAACTATTTTTATACAATAATTCTGTCTTCCCTTTTCTGAGATATTTGTGTCTGAAAATAGAGCTTAATAAGTAATCACTCCACTGGCTAGCAGTCGTGCCTTCTTCCCTCCTTCTGCTTCCCACAATCACAACACAGGGACTAAGTGTGTAGTTGCGAAGCAAGAAATTGACAAATGTTCACTTAAAAAAAAGCACAATGAAAGCAAAACTATCAAACACAAAGAGATTACGCTCATAATACTTAGCTATTCTGGAACGAAAGGTGAAAGGACCAGCCTGTTTCCCTGTTGGATTCCTTCCTCACTACCAAAGTCACACCTGTTTCCACTGCAGGTAAGACTTCCAACTTTAAACATCAAATGGCTGAAAAGTAGGCAGTTCTTTGTGAGTCTATTTTACCAGATTTCCTAAGTGTTTCTCAGATCTTCATATCTAATTCTAAATGGCCACACACAAGAAGTGTACTTTATTATTCCGGGTGGTCATAAAGTTCTTTTTTTTCTTTTTGTACTACTCTTCTGAAAATCAGATCCGAGAGAGGCAAATCGAAGGTGGCCGCCTACATTTCCTGCTCATGATGAGCAGACATGAGGTTTCAGATTCTTGGAATACTGCCATGCAGACAGGTGGTTCACTACATTTTTATTCAGGGCTCGTATTTCTAAGTGCTGAGAAACCACAATGATAGATGACTTAAAATGCATGGCTAGATACTCAAGGAATTAGGTTAAGTCAAGTATCCATCAATTCTGTCTTCCAACATTTGCTCTCTGGAGTTAGCAATTGCATTTTCAGATGCCTTAGTC
This sequence comes from Tenrec ecaudatus, assembly GCF_050624435.1. Taxonomy (NCBI): domain Eukaryota; kingdom Metazoa; phylum Chordata; class Mammalia; order Afrosoricida; family Tenrecidae; genus Tenrec; species Tenrec ecaudatus. The sequence continues at coordinate 57,173,182 of NC_134542.1, forward strand.
TATCAAGTCATGGCATTTGGATCTCAAAATATTGCATGAGATTTTCTGTAAGGCCTGTTCTTCAATTCCACAGGGACACGAAGGCAGATCTTGTAAAGATGAGCCATAAAGATGGTCAATTTAGATTCCTTTTTCTCAGCTGTTTATTAGCACAACTGAAAGGCCAGAAACTGTTTCTTAACCTTGTTTACATTACCTATTTAGTTTGAAAATGTACTTACTGCTTTACATGTATAAGTTGACAGATTAAGTTAGCAATCTTCTTTAATAATTCATTCTCTTGCAATAGAGTGAATTAAGGGTATATGGGGCAGCTACATAATCTGTCAATTTAAGGAATGGGTGGAGTCTAGCCTGTCAATCAGGTCACAGCTTGATGACCTTATTTGGAGGCATGATGGAAATAAATATCTCACTGGAGGCCAGATACACTCACTCTCTGTGAGACATTCTTGTTGATAGCCACATGGAGCTACGCTGATGGAGCCAGACCCCTGGGAATAGAGGAGCCACGTGGAGACCCACGCCAGCACTGAGAGGCTTCCACCCCCACTGGATCCACAAGACTTTCCACTCAGTGGCCTGTGATCTTTCTTCCTGCATTCGGTGTCATTGCATGTGCTGTGTGAGTCTGAAGAAGAATTTATAGACTGGTAGGGGACATATGGGCTAATATCGGACTTATGGACTTGATCTGGGCTGGGCTGGGATGTTTTCTTAATATACAATTGCTATTTGATATAAAGCTCTTTCTTGTACACCTATGAGTATCTATGAATTTGTTCCTCTTGTCAACCCAGACTGACACAGAATGCAACTTCTTTAGATTCTTCATTTGCATAAGATAGAAACCACCGTCAACCTTGCTACCAGTTACTACCATCAACCAAGAGTGTTCTCACATCCTCACTATATAATCAATGACAAATGCTATTGATTATGCTTCCTAATCCTGTCTCAAATTTGTTTAGGTTTCATCATCTCCAACCTGGGTAAGATAGGGTGTCTCCTAATTAGATCCAGACCTAGCGTCCTCTGATTTAAGTTCCACCCTATTGCTAGCCAGTTGTCTCTGAAAATAAGGTCTCAGCATGTCCCTCCCTAGCTAAATTCCTTTAGTGATATTCAACAGACACAAAAAGGATAAATCTTACCTAGTTAATATGACACTGAGGCCTTTTTTTTCCCCTGACCCCTGCCTACCCTTCCAACCTCTTCTTCCATGACCACTGCTACTCTGCCATACCAGGGATTATTGCAATGCTTTGTACACAGTGGATGATCAGTATTTGTTGAATTTATTATTTAATTGTTTCAAGACACTGATACCCAGAAAGGTTAAGTAACTTCTTCATTATAAACATACTGAAAACTGCTGTGGCAACTTAATCTTTTGCCACTTTCTAGGCCCGTCCAATAATAAAAACACAATAGCAGTTCCCTTTGCCTAAAAACAAGTGCGTTCATTAGCTAACTCTTTAAAGAGGTCAGAATTTGGTTCTGAGTGAAATGTCTTCTTCCCTTCAAAAAATTATTGAAATTGGTGAAACATGGGACTACATTCCACATCCTTAAGAAGAGCCTCCTTCATTCACATTCTCTATGAATACCATCCCCAAATTTGTCATTTCCCTGCAGAGGCACAGCTATCCAAACCATGCGCTGTGAGTTGGCTTACGTATGCTTCCCGTATGGCCTATTTCAGAGAAATGATCCATTTTCAAGTGAGGTCTTGGAGAAATGTGTGGGCCCCAAGCAACTGTGTGCCACGTTACCGTGATCCCTTATGTCTTTGACAATTTGCAATTCTATAAATCACAACATACACATAATCTAAAATAATTGTATTCGTATGTGCCAGCTCTCATAGGAAATTTCCCTGTACTTAATGCATTTAATAAATCATTAAATAAACCAAATGAAAGCAGAATGTGATATAAATAGACATGAAAGAGTTTCCCTGGATGAAATTTAAGTTTACAAATGAGCCAGGAGACCTGACCAATGGGAAGGCAGCCAGTACGCCTCTAGAGGGAAAAGAGACAATATACAAATAACTGCATATGGCTCAATGTTACAGTGACACCTCCCTATTTCCCCTGGCATATTTACACAACTATTTAGCCTAACAAGTCTATGTTCCACTCACTCTGAGTCTTAGAACTTTGGAAGTTACCTTTTGACAGGGCTCATCATAGAGGGATAATAGGTCAGGCTCATGTAATTCAAAATAGCCGCTGTGATTCCCCCTGTCTGAACACTTTAACACAGTCATTGGTTTTCTTCTGTTCTTGTTAACATCCTCAGCTATTCAGGCATGTACAGCAAGTTAAACATGATCCCTGTCTTCAGTATTCATTGGCAATATGTGTGGGAAATTAAAGTTTGTATTACCCTCTCAATATTTCTTTCCTCTCAAAACCTCTTTCCCCAATTCTGTTTTGGAAAATATCAAGGGTATCCCTGTATAGAAATCTTTATGTGTATTCCTAACAATATCACTTTCAATTAATTGTTTTTAAAATGTATTCCTTGGATCCCTAATAAAAACAAAGTTACTATACACAACAGATTAGGAAAAAAGCCATCTTCATACGGACAAAGTAGACAACCAACATTTCCCTCTTCCATCCTTAAATGATGTGGCAATGTTGATGGATTACTGGATAGACAATAAAGTTTAGTTGAGAGCAAATGATGAGAAAATATTTAAATTTCCCTGGCACCTTTTTTAGGTCAACGTGTTGCTGTTTTTGTTTTTGTGTGTGTGTACTGGGATTATCAAGTGGTCCAAATAACAAGGAGCTCAGTGGTATAGTGGTTACATGTTGGACTGTGTAGCTTCTACTCTTGTACAGAGTTGTAGACTCAGCTACCTACCCTGTCTTATAGGGTTGCTATGAGTCAGAATAGACCCAATGGCAGTGAGTTTTGTTTTGATTCTTGGAGTGGTTCAAATATATATGAGTTCCTTAAAGCTGCCAAATTTCCATTAACCTTCTTCCATTATCCTCTCAAGGAATGACAAGGCTTACACTGCACCATTTGATCTCAAAATGATCCCTAAAACCTGTTCTTCTGGCATCGTTCTCCAGTTTCAGTATTCTTCTTGAACAGCCTAGCTCCTTGGATCTACTGTGCACTTTTTCATGGGTTATTTATTTGGCTGATAGCTCAAAGTTCAAATGAATATTTTCTTTACATGAAAGTTCAGAATGTTTGTTATTCTTTCTGAAAGAAAAGGCATAATCATGGAGGAAAGAGATCCACCATGAAGATCCATACAAGATTTGCCACAAATTTATCATGCTTACAACTTGAGATTCAATCCAATTCCTTCAATTCAATTGAATGAGAGATTTAATTCTGTTTCTTCTGATTGATAAGGAGACTAAATAATTATTTAAATTAAAGATAATTAAAATATATATTACTATTTAAAGAGAAAGACGCATCTATTCAAAGAGTCATATCTGTTATTTATGTAGTACTTGTCACTAAGTATTTTCAAAAATATACTATAAAGCAATTTTTACATTTAGATTAGGAATAGCATCAATAGCTTTAGCATCGAGGGAATTAGTTGATTCTCTGCTGACTAACAGCTATTAAGTCCAAAAATATTTAGAGTGACTGCTCAATCCGTGTGTCCTTCTTTGAGAAAAATCTCCCCATCACTTCTTAGCAGCTATTTCTATATTTTGTTCTCCACACACACCGGATTGAACCAATAGTGATGGAAATCTTCCCCTGTGGTCAATACATATGCTGTGAAATTCAAAAATCCCAAGCCTCACGGCCATCAAGTCAATGTTGACCCCAGTGACTGTAAAGAGTCGGGGTGGAACGGCCCCGCAGGTCTCCGAGACTAAACCTTTATAGGAGTAGAAACCTCAGCTTTCTCCCAAGGAATGCCTGCATCAAGGGACACAATTCTTTAATCAAAAACACTCAAGCCAGAGAGCCATGCAGGCTCTGAATGAGTGCAATTATATCCCCAAAGTAACAAGACAGAGAGAGAACGAGAAAGAATGTACAGTGAAAGATCGGACATGCAGAGGGAGACAAAACTAAAATTACTTCCTCAAGAACATATTACACTTCTACCCTTAGACTGTACTTTATAAAAACTGTCTATGCCACTAATAAATATTCCTCCAATTCATGCAAATTTGTTTAATTCTCATTCCTTGAAACCAATCTTTCCCTGCCTAAGACCCAATGATGTATAATTCAGTCCAGGATTCTCTCTTTAAACTCTTTTCTGGACCAATCTCTTATCTAGTGACCCCTACCAACCTTGTAAAAGCAGAGAAGAGGGATCTTACAGATATAAAAGCCAGATGGAAAACAATCATCCATTTCCAGAAGTCATACCTCGGCTGCAAACGCATTTAAGGAAATATGATTTTTTGTACATGGTTTTTTTGTTGTTGTTGCAGTTGTTGAAGAAGAGTAATGTCCTTTCTTGTCAGCCTGGTGAGGTAAGAGGCCAGACTGTGGCTGTGCCCATATCCTGGATTTCCCCTTTGTCTACTTGAAATCTGAACAAAGTTGGCTCTGCCTCTACTAGTTTGTATGAGAAAGTCAACCCAACATAAAGACCTTAATTTTTAAAATTTTAATAAACTAGCATAGAAAATTACTTACACGGTCTTTATTGTGAAAGGCCAAAGTACAAGAATAGCCCTCCTAACTTCAACCGCTCTCCTAATTTAAGACCTCTTTCTGCGTAGCCCTGAGGGTTCAGCCGAGAAGCAGAACTATGGAGAATGGCATAGAATAAGGGACTTATTGTGGAATTTGACTGTACAAAATGGTGGGATTTACTGAAGAGTCTGAAAACTACATGCGGTGCTGACCCTGAAGTGAGGACAGGCTGTTGCAAAGGAAAGAGGGACATGAAGGAGGGAGAGCGAAGCTGCACTGGAGCCTCTGAGAATGGGCTGGAACCTACATGGTCTCTCGTAGCTTCCAATGGGCTGTCCCGTGGGAGATGCCAATGAAAGGGCTAACTGCACACCTGGCCCGGGAGTCAGCGACACTAACGGTGTGGAAGGAACGTCAAGACCCGCAGGCCTGTGGCTTCCCAGTCAACAAGGTGAGCCAGCAGAGAAACACAGCATTTGAGTTTTCAAGAGAGCCTTGTGCCTTCAACCGAGCATAAAAATTATACCGTCTACTCAAGTTCCAACTTTCGAATGCATCCCCAATATCTTTTGCAGCCTGTATTAACCTAAAACAAAGCAAGGAGATAATTCTGGGGGATGTAAATCCAGTTTAAGTGGACAAAACACAAAGCTATCACACAGTGGTCTCTCTTTGCCTTTAACTTCATCTCCTCACTGAAGAACAAAGAAATTCCAAATCTTCTCCATTCATTTGGAAAGTGACTCTTGATGTAAATAAAACAAGGAAAAATGTGAAACAGGGTCCATATTCAAGTTTCCATTATTCTTAGCGAAACAGTGATTTGCACCCAATAAATGCTCATGAATATCAATAAATTAAATTGAATTAGGTGCGTTAGGTAAAAACCAGTATGGTGGCAGGATCCGACCTCCTCTCATGTCACAAGGAGGGAGGAAAATGGAGAGTATTAGCCCAAGGCTGATTCCTAGTTGGTGGACATCAAACATGCCTTCTCTCCAACCGTTTACCAAGGCTCTCACCAACTGTTCTTCACTGGCACACTCTCCTTCTCTACGAGATTCCATAGTTTGTTGCCATGGCCACATACGAATTCACAGACAGTACTCACATGGGGTTTATTGGGGAAACAACAGGTACAATTTATGATCAGAAACACTCAAGCTGAATTCTTTAATCAGGACAGGCTGTTCTCAGCAGTGCCTGCAGGCCTGCCTCTCTCTGGCTCTTGGTCTTTTGACTCTGTGGCCCCATGGTTTCTACCCTGCTCGGGAAAGTGATAGAAAGCTCTTTTAGCCTGCCTGATAAGTGCCCTGAAGTTCTCTACTCTGCCCATGAGGTTAGGCCCAGAGATCTAGCTCTGTGGGTCAAGAAACCTAGCTTCTCCCAATGCGCAGGGGCACCTCACTTTATCAGCAAGCCTCTGTTCTGAAGTCACTCAGCTTTATCACTCCATGGGTGGGGGGTCTAGCTCCACCAGTAACTAGCCAGTGGCATTCTACTCCACCAGCAAGAGTCCTTCCTGAAGGCATTCACCTTTCTTGCTCAGTGGGTTTGGACGCCCACTGCTTGACCTTGTGCTAGTCTCTTGGTTCTGTCGCCTCTACTTTCACCACCTTTCTGCCTATCTTGATGTCTCTGTTGTCACAGCTCTCCAACTTCTGTATGGAGGAGGTTCCCAGACCAGTGATGCTGGGAGGAAAGGCCGTGTTCTACTCCTGCCTCTTCATTGCTGGTGCTCATGATAGCTCTCCCTTCCCTCTCTCAGATGGCTCATTTTAAGCCTAACAAAATGATCAAATTGACCAATCCCTACGTTACGGGTCCATCCACCTGATTTGTCATGCACATTATTTACACTCTGCAAGCTATCCAGTCCCCTTGGTGGACCACAAGCACCTGACATCTACTATGTCCTACCCAGTCATTTAATGGGAGCTGCAATAATCAGACTTGAAGAAAGAGCCACATTAATATAATTCACTGCATCACAGTTGGCTACTCACAACCGCGTACCTCCTGGCTATTGTTGTCAATGTTCCTGGATCATCATGTTGAGTCCCATATTTATTTTTCCTTTTTCTTCTCAGATCTTCCTTGAGTAATTGCCAGTAATCTAATGTAATCTATGGTTATTTCCCATGCTCTTTCAATTGTTCTAATTATAAAGATAAAGTGTTTGATGACAAATAGCTTGGATTTCTAAAATATCCATCCAAATAGAAACTGTTTGTGTTACTGGAGTTGTTGTGTTGCACTATTTTGAAGACATAAACACAACACTTACTTTTTCCTTTTCACTCGGCTGTTTGCAAAATTTTAATGGGCTACAGAGTTTGTTTTTTGTTTTAATAAAAATATAAAATCTCTCTCTCACTGTTAGTGGCACCTGGCTTCCTGCACACGGTTCCTTTTTGTGCAAGAGGCTGCGGACCCTAATATGCATATATCAAAGTAATATTTTCCTTAAAAATCAAACAGAGAAACATATATTGCATGAGTTAGAGGATCCTCCATAACCCACCAATAGATCCTCTAGAAATCTAATGGGTCTCAAAGTAAGAAATCTTATTCTTGCTTAATGTTGATGACTATGAAGAGCAATACTTTAAGTTGTTAAGATATTCATTTAAATGTATTTTATTACATTAACCTTCTTCACAGGGGTACGAGAAAGTGCATAGATCACATTTTTAAAGCACACCACGGACTACACTAGGAAGTTCTGTCATTCTGACACTATTCTCGGTTTAAAGGCTACTTTCCTATATTCAAACTCGCTTATTTATCTTTATGGTGTTATTGTGACCACCTACCTGGTGTTCAGACAAGATGCTTTACACTTAATTGATGTCCAATTTTTAAATGACCAAGTATTATTACATGGAATTTAAAAATCATTTTATTGGGGCTCGTATAACTCTTATCACAACGCATCCATCCATCCATTGTGTCAAGCACATTTGTTGCCATCATAATTCTCAAAACATTCGCTTTCTGCTTGAGCCCTTGGTATCAGCTCCTCATTATCTCTCCCTCCTTCCCTCTTCCCTCCCCATGATCCCTTAATAATTTATAAATTATTATTTTGTCATATCTTTCCCCGTCCGACGTCTCCCTTCACCCACTTTTCTGTTGTCCATCCCCCAGGGAAGAGGTTATATGTAGATCCTTGTAATTGGTTTCCCCTTTCCACTCCACCCTCCCGGTATTGCCACTCTCAGCACTGGTTCTGAAGGGCTCATCTGTCCTGGATTCCCTGTGTTTCCGATTTCTATCTGTACCAGTGTACATCCTCTGGTCTAGCCAGAATTGTAAGGTAGAATTGGGATCATGATGGTGGGGTGGGAAGGAAGCATTTAGGAACTAGAGGAAAGTTGTATGTTTCATCATTGCTACACTGCACCCTGACTGGCTTGTCTCCTCCCCACGACCCTTCTGTAAGGGGATGTCCAGTTGCCTACAGATGGGTCTTGGGTCTCCCATCTACACTCCCCTTCATTCACAATGATTTTATTTTTTTGTTCTTTCATGCCTGATACCAGATTCCTTCAACACCTTATGAATATGGATATTTTATTTTACTTTATGAAAATGTTCTCAAATGTTGGGCTCACATTTTCCCATTTGGTGCATGAACCTCGATGTTGTTTTCATTCCTATGCCATGCTGATCTAAGATCAAGGTTTGGACACTACTGTAGAGGGTCTGAAACCAGGAAGAGGTTTCTGCTTTAGTCATTGAGCCAAACTGCATTTGGGAAAAAGGTTCCCACAATTTAAAAAACGTGCAGCTTCACATGGAGATCTTTGCTTCAGCACACACACATCTGTACAGTGCCCCTCCTCTAACTCAGAGCATGGCGCAGATTCTAACTTGCTCTGGCATGGATTTGAGGCTTACATCTGTTTTGCACATGCTTCACTTTTTAACCCCTTTCACTCGTTATTATAGTTTTCTACCTAAAGGTTTCTAACTGTAAATGTGTTTGAACCTTGAGCTTTATTTTTAAGGACAAGGAAAAATTTTCCAATAAATTGATCGTGTATAAATTTGCTATCGTTTGCATAGTAGCAATAATGAGGGACTCCATGGATCAGAAGAAGGAAATATTTATATAGCCCCATAGCTAAAACTGGGTTCCCTTCACAGCGAGGTTGCGGGACATATGTAGACTACTACTTATTAAAACAGTCCTAGGCTTTCTGGACAGTAGCTTTGGTCGAGACATACAGCACGTGTGTAGATCAGAAATGTGGAAGCCATGCCCCCCCACCCCCCGCCGCATGGATACTATTGGAAGATGAGTCAGAGCTCTGTTCCTCTCTCTGCACCCCACCTAGTTAACTCTGTGACTCGAGGCGGCAAGTAAGCAGCAGGCAGAATGGGCTGAGAGACTAGCGCTAGCTTGCTGCCTCTGAGAAGGGGAAGACATCACAGTCGAAACTGTAGATGGAAATGGAAGATACAGGCTACTGGTAGCAGAATATTATGGATAATTTACTGGGTCGTTTTGGTTTTCTCATCTATTTTTCTTACTTCTGCCTTCCAGGTTGCTCCCTAATAATGTTTTAAAATTCCAGACCGCTTCCTGGAGCCTAGATCCCCTAAGAATGTTTTGGGTAGGGTGATTAGGAAAGGGGGGAAGGAAAAGGGTGACTCAGAAATCAAGGAATCCCTGCTCAGGACAAACGGACACTCTCCTTGCTGCTAATGCCAAAGCTCAGGGTCCGAGTGAACATTGCTGGCACAGTGGTGAGCATAGCTGCCCTCCAAAAGTCGGAAGTTCTTGTACAGCCAGAAGAAAGGCCAGGCCATCTGCCTCTGAAAAATCAGCCACTGGAGACACGGTTACACCTCAGTGTAGAGACACGGTTACGCAACCAATCCGTGTCATTTATGCTACTAAATTGTTCACCTGAAAATGCTGAATTGGCATACATATTATTATATATTTTTATATATAAAAAGAAAGGCAATTGGGGTGGGGGGGCTGCTGGTGCACAACAAATACCTCACTGGATTTCTTCATTGGAGGATTTTCTTTTCTGCAGTTTGCCAATTATTGGTTCTCAGTACTTCCATTGTGTCTCTGGTCCATTGTGATGGGGTTCTTAACAGCTATCAAGCCCCATCAAGGGTATGGCCATTGCCCTTTGTTCACCTGAGTGTAAGAGCCGCTGTGAGGATGGCACAGGATGGCGCAGGCTCCCGTCTGTGGCGCACAGGGCTGCAGTCAGCAGCCACCCACCCCCCGCCCCCTCCACCCCAGTGACCTGCCAAGAGTCATTGGAATGTGCATCTGGCTGCCTGAGCAGCTGCTTCGTTGCCTGTCGGATCAGAAGACCTGCACGGTGCCGCACCGCCATGACGGAGGATTTCCACCAAGGATCTTTATCAAACCGCAACACACTTTGGAACAGAATTTCAAAATCTCAACGGAGGTTATGTTGCCTGGGGCCAATAAGGATGGATGAGGCCCTGAAACTACAACCCTAAAAATTTTTTTTTTTAAATCTTCGACTCCTGTACTCGGCCTAGCTCAGACAAGTGTTAGAAAGCGCCTATCACCCACCCACTGCCATCGCTTGACTTCCAAGTCATAGTGACCGTAAAGGACAAGTGGAGCTACCCTTGTGAGTCGTTATGGAGGGAGGCAGCCAGACTTTACCCTCTTGTTCAGTTGTGGCTGCCTTTAGCGTGGATGAATGCATGACAGGCACATCACTCTTCAAGCTATCCTCCTGGCCAAAGGCCCTCAGCATCCTTGTATGGGCTAGGGAGTCAGCCAGCTCACGGGGTAGCTGCTGCAGCCTCCCATGCCTCTGCTGCCCCTCTCCATGCGGGATCAGAGATGACCTGTCCCCACGCTCTTCCTTGCTTGAAGGTCCCGAGAGTCTCACTATCTGCTTCTGAGACCCCTCACTTTTAACCCAGCTGAATGCCAAACTGCCCAGTCCCCTGGTGTTGGCCCCAGACACCCTGTTTGCATGCCTTGATCCAGTTATTATGGAACCCTGCTGGCCTAGTGTTGAGGGTTCACGTGGGTCAGCGATTACTCAAGGGCAGTGAGTTTGGTTTTACAGTTAGTCATTCGATGGGAGTCACGAAGACGGTGTGTGCGAAATCATTTCACTTCGCCAAACTACACCAAACACACTGCCGTCAAGTCAGTTCTGACTCAGCCGCTCTGTAACTCTCTTCTGGAGGGGAAAGCTGTGTGACGGAATGGCAGTTCTACGCTGGCACACATGCGGCTACCATCAGAATTGACTTGAGGCCAACTGCCTTTGAAGAAGATCCCAAGTGGCTGGCGAGGAGGTTCTGGGATCTGACACTGCATAGAAAGAGCTGTGTGGGTCCCTGGGTCGTGTTGTAGGGGCTTACTTCCAAGTCTGATAATAGCATGGTGGGGAACCGGTCTGTATAATCAACATTTTTATAAGCATTGTTGTTTATTTTAATGAAGAACAAATTTTCAAAGCAAAAATTCTAACCTCTCTGAACTGTTTTTCAAACGGAACGTGATTAGAAGGTGGCCAGGTGAAACCACATAATTTAAGTGCCTCAAGCTGTCTTTCTTTGACTACATGAACTCATCTCAATATTGCTACATAATAACTTTCAATATGCCCAGAGATGCTAAAGCATTTCTTGAAGTGTAATTCCCTGTTACAACAGTGCTAGACACCATAGTAAACAAAGTCAAACATGCTGAAATGCAAGGTGAAAATTAGCAGGAGTGAATTCTCAAAGGAACTTTTTCACATACTCAAATATACAATTGGGCAAATTAGCAAAGTTCTGTGGTTTACTGGGAGAGATCATTTAAATGATTTTTCAGTTGGGTTCCTTGAGAAATCTCAACAATTGAAAATAGTAATTATAAACCCATTTTAAAACAATGCTACAATTGGTTATCTTTTGCTAAACCACTTTATAATCCAAATCTTCAAAATTAGCATTTGAAAAGAATCAGCTGTTCTGAAATTATTCCTTCTGAAAAATAAATAAAAGAGTAACTCCAGAAAACATAAAACTTTCATAATTGCTAACTCTGGAATACTGCAGAATTTAAACCAGCTTACTTGTGTTTAGGAAGCACACAGCTGTCCTGCTGAGAGCCTTGAGGAGGTGCAGTTACATGACTCATGAAGACAGGAATTTCCCAGCATGGATGCCTGACACACATGATTTTTCTCACCCCTCTGTCTTTACATTAGTGGTGAATGGCTAAATTTAGAAATGCTGTGCCTTGTTTCTGAAACCTAACACTACACTTTGTAGTCTAGAGATTTCTCTTACATTCAGCAAATTCCTGAAACATAGAGTGTAAAATAATCCCATGAAAGCCAGTCATGGCAATTTATAAGTTGCTTATGTCAGTCACCTTTGGGAGAAGTTGTGGATATTTTTGAATGCTAGCTTGGAAATACAGCGATGCATGTTCCTGCATCAATATCAGGAAGTTCTTCTTTGAGTTAAGAGGGGATTAGGATCTGGCTCACTCTCTTAGTGCTGCTGTAACCGAGACGCAATGCTGAATGACTTTAAAGAACAGAAATTTATTTTCTTATTGTTCTGGAGGCAAAAATTCCAAATTAGGTTGCAAGCTATGTGAATTCCTTCCATATCAGTAGCATCAAGTGACTGAATTCCTAGACATGCAGACTAGCTACGAACTGAACAAAGCCCTCACTGCCATTGAGTTCATGCTTGCTCAGAGCAGTCCACTCGACGGGAAGAACTGCTCCTGTGGGTTTCTGAGAATGTAGCTCTTCACAGGAGTAGCCACAGCCGATGCCCACCTTCCCTGGTGTGTATGCCATTTTCTAGTGTCCGTTCTATCGAAAATTCCAAAGGGATTAGGTTTAGGATCCACCCTATACTAGTGTGACTCAAATTCATTGTTGGATTTGATTCTATCCTGTTATATGGCATCATTATAGAATGTGATTATACTGTGTCACATTATGGTTCATCCACGGGCCACTTTGGGTTGATGCTAAGTGTCACCACCTTCATTCCGACTCATAGCAACACCATGGACTACAAAATGGACTGTGCCCAGTCCCGCGCCCTCCTCATGCTGGTTAAGATTTGATTTGAAGACATATTTAGGAGCAGGCAGAATTCAAGCTAATCCATAATGACAATGAATAACATGCAGGGGATAAAAATCAGTACTAACTTGTTCTCTCACAAATAAAAATATTGGCAGTCTATCCTTACAAGGTGTGAAAGGTTTTGTGTCAATTTTGCTGGGTCAGGATTCTAAATTCTTGGGCAGTTAAGTCTAGTAATCCCCCATGCTAATCACCTATGGAGATGAGCGGGGACCCCAGAACACGTCGTTGTGTTCACGTGGTACTTACTCCTGGATCCAGAAGCAGTTATGCAAATAGAACGAGGGGTGTTTGGTTTAAAATCTACATGGCTTAAAATCAAGAAATCAGAATCTTACCTTCTCCTTGTCCTTATTCAATTTGTATTCTGAGAAAATAATACAAATATGGATCATATAAAGAAGAATTCAGCATCAGGATTAGAGGAAGGCTTATCAACATCCTGCAATATGTGGATGAAACAATCTTGCTTACTGACACTGAGGAGAACTTAAAGCATTTCCTGATGAATTCCAAGGATTGCAGCCTTTAGTATAGATTATAATTTAATGTAAAGAAAACAAAAATCCTCACAATGTGGGGAACATCCTCACCAATGGAGAAAAGATTGAAGTCATCAAAGATTTCACTTGTTTGGATCTACAATCAATGCTCATTGCTGCAGCAGTTAAGGAATCAAAGGATGCCTTGGATTGGGTCAATCTGCTGCACAAGACCTCTTTAAAGTGTAGAAAAGCAAGGTGTTATTTTGGTAAATAAGAGGATCCTGACCCAAGTCATTGTACTTTAAATCACTTCATATGCATGTGAATATTGGGCATTGAACAAAGAATACCAAAGAATAATCAATATATTTGAATTATGGTTCTGGTGAAGAATATTGCATTTATCATGGACTACCAAAAGAACAAAAAAATCTGTCTTGCAAGATTCAGCCAGAATGTTCCTTGGAGGTGAGGATGGTGAGACTTCATCTCATATACTTTGGACATGTTCAGAGGAGAGACCAGTCCCTGGAGAAGGACTTCAAGCTTCATAATGTAGAGGGACAGAGAAAAAGAGGAAGACACTAGACAAGATGGATTGACACAGTGGCTTCAACAGAGACTCAAACATGTCAGCAATTCTGAGGGAAGCCCAGGACCAGGCATTGTATTATTCTTTCATAGGGTCACCATGAGTCGAAACCAACTTGCTGGCCCCTAACAACAACAACAACCCCCATTGTGTGACCTAATATAATGTAATCAACTCTATAACATAATCTGCTGTAAGCAGTTGTCAGATGAACAGGGTAGAAGGCATTCCCCTTACTGAGAACACTACCACAATGCACTGATAGGCAGATTTCCAGAGGGGTATGGCCTGCTCCATCAAGTAAGTGGCATTCTGGATAGCTGGCTTACTTCTTGATGCTTCTGGATCATGCATCTGATTTAACAACTTCCACTTCTTTGGGCTTGAACCATTGGCCTGCCATATTGCCTGCCTACCCTGACAGTCTTCAGTGGCTTGCTACTGGTCAGCCAACCTTTGATTCATTCACCTCTACAGTCATCAACCTGCTGCCTCCCTGACAATCTTGCGTTCACTGAGCCCCAGCAGCTCTGTGAGTCAGAAGTCTTCAGCCTAACATTTACCTCTAAATATAGCATATAGCATGCCCAATGAGGGAGAGTTGTTTCCACCCTCTTGGTGTTACCAAAGGCCACCTACTCATACTGGCTCTCACTTATCAAATAATTCTGCTTATGATAGATTTGATGTGAATATTGAACATTATAACATCTGGAAACACATAACCCAGTGTTTGTACCATGAGTTCTTGGTAATATTGGGAACATTGTGATTACTGCTGAAGGGATGATACTATATGTGCTCCAAATTTCTCAGTTCCTTACCCATTATCATGGACTTTCTGTGCTGTTACTGTCAAAAGCCACATGCGTATGGCCCTCCTCAGAGGACTGCCCACAATCTGCCAGAAGCTATTTTTCCTGCCTGGACATAAAAAGAAAGTAACTGGGAATTTCCTACCATTGACTAAACTTGTGGGGATATAAATACAACAATTTAGTGCCAGCTGGACCATCTGAGGTGTGGCTTAAATGCCCATTTTATGACATGGATCAAAGTTAAAGTCAATTTTCCTGGGCCTTAGGTTATTCTCAACCTAAGGTAGTGATGAAGAAGGTAAAAATGGAGAAGGTGGAGGTGGCAGAGGAAATGGCAGAGGCAAAAGGGTAAAAGTTCCTAACCATTTGTGGTAGTTACATAATCTGCTGTCAATTTGGAACTTGAGAGGATTAAGAGCATTAGAGGTGGAATCTAGTCTGTCAATTGAGTCATGCCTCTGTGTGGGCATGGCCTTCTCCTGAGAATTCTGGGAACTCCAGTATTTTCCTCCTTGGAGGGAGGAGACACTTCTCTCTATTTGTTCACTTCCTTGGAGATTCTCTTCTCACTTCCTGCGAGACATCCCCGAGGAGACGCCACATGGACCTACCCCGATGCAGCCCTGAGAACTTGAGAACTGGAGGAGCCACAAGGAGACCCCTGCCAGTGCTGAGATGCTTCTACCGCCACTGACTTTGCACCCACTGGCTTGTGATCTTCCTGCATTCAGTGTCACTGCATGTGTTTTATGAGTCTGAACATCTTTTGACATGAGCAAAGATAAGCATGTGATTCAAACAAGCTTGAGTAGAAGGGGTGTTTCTGTAGTACCTAATAAACAGAACCAAGTCAGGCCTCCTTCCTCTCCTCAAGGAAAATTCCTACCCAAATTTATGAGTTAATGGTTTCAAGTTTCATTGTTATTCTCTGCAGAATTTCAAATGCACAAGTAGTTGTCCATTCTGGAATGTTTCTCTGACTTGGTCTAGAATTTTGCTATTTTGAGATCCTTAAGATGAGCAACTATGTGGTCATGGCCACTTTTGAATCCCCTGTGCTCAGTGAATAGTTGATGTATAAGTTAACGGCTGGGTAAATTAATAGAAGAACCATCTGCCCTATCTTTGAGCATTATATTTGATATCAAATAGACTACATTGCATGATGAAAACACGATGAAAGGCAGGTGGCAGGAATCTGGAGTCAAAACATTGTGCAGTCTCTTCCCGCTGATCCAGCTTACAACAATTTTATCATTTTCACTTAGATGTCCTCAGTACAATGCTAAAATATTTAAATTTCTCACTCTATGCTTTTCTACTAGATAAAATATCATTTTAAGAAAAGTACAAAACAAAATTTTCCTATTTGAATTTTTAAATAAAATTCAGATTGCTGGGCCCTGAGGTGAATCCCAGGACCTAAAGTATATAAAATTTTACTTCCCCTTAAGACAAGAAAATTACTAATTTAAACTTGGTACAAAGGTGATCAGTATTGAAAATTGAAAGGATAGCATGACAAATTACAAATACAAGTGTTAGCAAATAACAAAAACATTTTAAAATTCAAGAAAATAATAAGATTTAAATTTTTATTAACTGCCTAAAAACAACTCAACTCTATTTTCCTAAAAGACTTTTGGTTGCGTAGTCTTGGATTGCCTCTTTATATGACAATATCCTTGCACTGACATCAAGAGCTAGAGATATAATTCAGTCTTTCCTTTTGCACAGTGGAGAGACTTGTTAAATTAGTAGTCTCGAATATGTTTGACATTTATTTTGACAGCAAAGCTTTGAAAATTCCACGCTGATACACTCAATGAGCTTTTGACATTCTGAAGTTGCTGCCATTTCTTCTGTCTTCCCTGTGTCTGGGATTTCCACGAGCACACTGCATCTCAGTCAGATTTGAATGTGGGTCTGATTCACAACTATAAGAAATGGGCCCGGCTATCAAAAGAGATACTGTCTGGGGTCTTAAAGGCTTGACGGTGAACAAGCATCCATCTAGCTCAGAAGCAATAAAGCCCACATGGAAGAAGCACACCAGCCTGTGTGATCACGAGGTGCCAAGGGATCAAGTATAAGGCATCATCCAAAAAAAAAAATACCATAGTGAATGAAGGGGGAAGTGCAGAGTGGAGACCCAAAGCCCATTTGTCGGCCACTGAAGATCCCTTCACAGAGGGGTCTAGGGGAGGAGATGAGTCAGTCAGGGTGCGATGTAGTACTGATGAAGAATACAGCTTTCCCCCAGATCCTGGATGCTTCCTCCCCACCAACTACCATGATCCAAATTCTACCTTGCAAGACTGGATGGAGCAGAGGTTGTACACTGGTGCATATAGGAGCTGGAGGCACAGGGAATCCAGAGTGGATGATACCTTCAGGAGCAGGGGTGTGAGGGGCGATACTGGGAGAGTAGAGGGTGAGTGGGTTGGAAAGGGGGAACCGATTACAAGCATCTACATGTGACCTCCTCCCTGGGAGAGGGACGGCCGAGAAGGGGGGGGGGGGAGGGAGACTCTGGAAAGGGCAAGATATGACAAAATAATAATCTAAAATTATCAAGGGCTCATAGTGGAATGGGGAGCGGGGAGGGAGGGGAAAAAAAGAGGACCTGATGCAAAGGGCTTAAGTGGAGAGCAAATGTCTTTAAAATGATTAGGGCAAAGAATGTACAGATGTGCTTTATATAATTGATGTATGTATATGTATGGATTGTGATAAGAATTGTATGAGCCCCTAATAAAATGTTAAAAAAAAGAAATGCGACAAAATTAAACTGGAATTAAGATGTACGGGCTAGCTAACCATGTGCAATTTTAACTTTAACTCAACCCCTCATGGTCTGGAACACTGTGGTTGGGTAGGTAAATCTGATCAGAAATGCTGGCTAGCTGATAAATGTCCGTTTCCTTCCTTGCAGAGTAACACAGGTCTTATAGAGAGAAGTTTTACAATTTTCCATTATGAAAATGTTCAAAGAGAGCATAACACTATAATAATGAGCCACATACACAATGCTTCGATGCAACAGTTGGTTAGGTGTTTGCTTGATTTGCTTCACCCGGTTTCCTAATAGTCACACCGTGTCTGGTCAGTGGGCTTGCGCATAAGAAACCACTGTGGGGACGGCACAGAACAGGGAGGGCGGTGCTTCATTTGGTGTGCACACGGTCACTCTGGGTCAGAATGGGCTCCGGGCACCAGACAACAACAATTTTCTAAATTTTCATTTCACAGGACTGGTAACAAGTTTGCATTATAGGTAATGTAAATCTGCCAGACTTACCGATGGGTGAGCTTCTCTAAGACAGTACTAATGTGTTCTGATGCATGAAACATGTACTGTCTCACCCAAATGTATTGCGGTATTTACAGCAACATGTTTTTTGGTTTGTTCTACTTTGTACTGTATATAATCCTCATCTAGAGTACATATAGTTTATATGTCATTACATACGCAACATTATGCAGTACAGTACAACCCCGGACCTAACGCTAATCTGTTCTAGAAGGAACATTGCATTGTTATGTGGTCATGTTCCTAATCAATTTTTCCCATAAGAAATAACTGAAAATGGATTAATCCGTTCTCAGCCACCAAGTTTTTACCCTAACCTTGCCTTTTTTATACAAACATTGCACATAAATTTCAAAGTAAATAAATTCAGAGTTAAAGAATATAATTTAAATAAGAAACACAACATTTTAAAAGTTTTCACAACTACAGTATGGCCCATACCTTGAGACGGATGAGGATCTGGATCTGTGGACATGGATGTGGAGAGGAGGGATGGAAAGAGGAATTGTGTGGAAGGGAAATCCCCTTCCATCCAATCAACTGGCAGCTACTTTTCAGGATTTTTTCCCCTTCTTTGCCTTTTTTTTCACTAGGGCCTGGCTGGCTTTCGCTTTCTCTCTCTCTCTCTCTCTCTCTCTCTCTCTCTCTCTCTCTCTCTCTCTCTCTCTCTCACACACACACACACACACACACACACACACACACACACACACACACAGTGGTCTGCTGTTGGCATTTCCTGAACTGTTTTCTAAAAGGGTTTACTAAATTACCATCAACAATGTTGATAACACGGTTAAGCAGGTCTCTATCACGATGATCCTTTTCAAAAAACTCTTTCTCAGGACCCACGTTTTTTATCTAAAAACAGTACCGAAAGTCACGCAAAGAAAATTATAGCAAAACACTCGGAACGCAGCCTCTAAAGGTTTAAACAACGCGTACTAACAACGCCAACTAACATCGAGTGACCGAAACACAACTGCTTTTGTTTACAAAATCTCGTAAGTCGGGTTGGATCCCTGTGTTTTGTTTGAGCTCCACTCACAATTTCCTCAACCTTTAACATCAAAATTCAATGACGTATGTCGAGTGCTGCTGTAGCCAGGTGCCGGGTCCTACTGTAGACTTCCTACTAGAAAGAACACACATTTTGAAGAGATCTGCACGAGCATCAACCCTCCGCTTCCCAATTTCCATGTCCACTGATCAGTGACTTTTCCAGAGAAGTTTTTGGCTCCAAACATTTTCATCCTTGGGTCTCCTCCACTTTCACCTATTTCCAAGAGTAGCCTGGCCAATTGTGCTCAACTCTCCTTAAGATGTCTAGGCTATGGAATGAAGGGACATTTCTAGAGGTCATTAGAATACCCAGGCAGCCAACAATAACTTTGTTATGCACGTCAGTGATTGCAAACAAAGTAAATGCTCCCATCTCTAACTCAAACTTTTCAGGAGAATTCCACAATGTCCCTGCGGAGGTGTGTGTGAGGCAGGGGCAGCCACGTGGAGATAAAGAATGGTCCTAGCAAAGTTGGGCTGTACTGCTTTACTCTGGCAAATTGGAGGTAAAAAGTTTCAAAAGGATCCTTTTCAAAGAAGTTGCGACGTTAAATCTGCATGCACATCACGGCACCTCCATCTCTTTCCTGGCTGGATTCCCATATACTTTGGGTAAAAAATAAAATCACAGGTCATCTGAGAATGAACACTGGAGATGCACAGGTGATACTTGACCTCGTGGATCCCGGCAATAAAGCTCTCAAACGAACAGAATTCTAGATTAATACCGAGAAATGTGTGCATACAGACAGTTAACTGTGCACATTTGGAGTTCTATAGGGGAGTGGGATGGAATGCGAAATTGCTAACTCATAAACTTGGGGGGTGGGTACTTCTTGAAGAGAGAGAGAGCAGGACTGGCTTAGATTCATCAGTTGTCATGGACATACTCCCTCTATCCCAGCTTGTCTTCTTGAGCCCTCCATCCTCACTCCAAGTCAATATCCCTCCATCTAGTTGTAACTTTGCTAAGCACCTTTAAAGTGAATTTTTCATATTAGGACATTTTTTCCTAAATGATTTCTCTTGTATACTAAAAAAAACACACATGACATTTTCCAGATGAAAATGGAGAAAAAAGAGTTTATATAAACTTAGGTGCGAGTTCTGCAATGCTAACTAGCAACACCAACAAACCCCTGTCAGCTGGTAGTTCACCAATATGCACTCCCTGACCATCTCCCACAAAGTGCATGGCTGAGGGGCGATCGCAAGCGCAGGGAAGAAGCCAAGATCAGAAAGGTGCGGGCTAAGCACACACGAGCTCCCTCGGAAACAAAGGCTCACTGCTCACCTCCGTGTCTACCTCCCTGGCCAGGAAAACAAATTTCTAGGGGTTCGAGAGTGAGTGATGTAATAGGCTACAGAACTGCCATGTTCATAATATATAAAGGGTCATGAGAAAACTGGGGTGCAGGGTGATAAAACTACTGCAAATCTTGAGTGTGGTAGTGATTACACAAATAACTATCTGTCAAAACTCATTGATTTTACCTTAATTAATAAAAATAGGGGGGAGATAAAATCAGGCAATGGGGGACATTTATGGACCATACATTTGTTTCTAAATTATTTTATTTTCAATGTTGGTGTAATTCATTGTAAAATATTCTTGAAATAACTTGGACTCATATCCTAAAGTCTGACGTTGACAGAATTCATGATGTGACTGTGATCTGACACTTTTTCAATGGGAGGGGAGTCTGACTTGTCAGGGCTTAGCTAGAGCTTAGTGGCTGGATCGAGGACTGGAGAGAAAAAAGCAGAGTGATGATGTATTCCATTCCGCGGGATAGACATCGGCTCCTGGAAAAGCTGCTCACTTTCAGCTAACCTTCCTGAGGGTCGGTGGGTTTAAAGAGTGCCTGCCTTCATCTGCTCCACTTCTTGGTGTTTCCTATATGCTTATGATGATAAAATCAACTCATATAGAGGAACTGAATACATAAAAGTGATGCAAATGTTTTCTCTGTAACATAATGCCAGCTTCGATTGTGAGAAAGGCATTTTTAGAAGAGACAAATCTTTTGCCAGAAATGTCCAGAGGTAGATAGAAGATAAAGAAGAAAGGTGTCTCCAAGCCTGAAGACATCAAGTAATAGACAGACGAACCCCTCAACACCAGCGGTGGGAGTGGCGACACCAGGAGGGAAGGGCATGTAGAAAGGGAGAACCGATCTCGGAGATCTATGTGTAACCTCCTCTCTGGGAGATTGGCAAGGGGGAGGCGGGTGAGGGGAGACGCCGGGGAGTGTAAGATAAGATATGATAATTATTTATAAACCTTCAAGGGACCAGGGGTGGGATCGGGGAGGGAGGGGGATGGGGGGAAAAAAAGGGAAACCGAGCTGATTCCAGGAACCCAAGTGGAAGGTGAATTATGAGAGTGACGAGTGCAACGAATGTATAAGGGTGCTTTGCTCAATTGATGTATGTACAGATTGTGATAAGAGCCTTATGAGCCCCAATAAAAAGATTTTTAAAAAAAAGAAAAGAAAAATAGATAAAAAGATAGCTGAGGAGGGAGGGGAAAAAAAAAGAGGACCTGATGCAAAGGGCATAAGTGGAGAGCAAATGCTTTGAGAATGATTGGGGCAGGGAATGTACAGATGTGCTTTATACAATTGATGTATGTATATGTATGGACTGTGATAAGAGTTGTATGAGCCCCTAATAAATTGTTTTAAATAAATAAATAAATAAAAGTAAATAAATAAATTACTACAGACATACATGCATTTTAAAAATTCAAATGATATAAGACAAAGAACATTGAGTTTTTATAACTTTAATTAGGAAAAATAAATAGTAAATTTTATGTTTTTATTCTGATCTGTTTGCTATTTTTATCTGAGCAAATCATACAATAAAGTTTTAGAAATTTAAGACTCAACAAATAACTTTTACCCTTTGTATACAAAAAATCAGAGATTCAGAGAAAATATGGTAGAAGGCAAAGATTACGCAAACAGTTAATGTCATAACTGGGGCTCAAATTCAGGCCATCAGATTATACAAGAGTTTTAAATTACAGTTCAGATAATTAACATTTGCTTTACTTATAGAATGACATCCCTAGGAGGGGAAAATTATACTTTCATTATCAAGTTTTCTTAAGCAGATCATTTAGGATCATGTGTGCCATACCAATAAAGATAAGATTTAATGAAGTCATTCATAAAATAAAGGAAAGAAACTGATTAAAGAACCAGATTGGGTTTAGTGCTATCCACATTAATGCCATGTTCCCCAGCATCTCACTTGCCTTTTTGTATTTCATTCTTGTGAACTTAACACATCGGACTCTTTTAGAATAGCGAGTCCATCGATGTTTAAAAGCTACACTGCCATCAGTGTAGATGTCTTACCACGCAAGCACACTAACATCCTTCTACAAAGTGACCCTGGAGAACGAATAAAGGACCAAAGCAACAGAATTTATTTCCAAAGGATTCACGTAATTAAAGTTTAACATAATTGGACATGAGATTTGCTACTGGAATGTCATTGCCATGTCCTGGAATACACATGGTGGGAAACTCTTAGTCATAAAGTGCTTCTTCTCAAAGGATGGAAATGCCTTTGACATTGCTGGATGATTCTGTCACTGAGGGAAGGCGCACCATCTGTCCCCGCTTAGCTGCATTGAGAGTGTTGACCGACAGCACACGGCGAAACTGGAGAAGCCTGAAGGAGTAGCTCCAGTCCTGTACAACCTAATAACTTATCTGAAGTGTTAAGAAACCACATGAGTTTATGTCTGTGGAATGAAGACAGTAAAATTATTGCCTGTCGGCAAAAAGATTAATTACGAGAAGTTAGAATGAAAAAAGACTTCCTCAGAAGCTATCTGGGTTTGCAAGGAGTAACCTTATCCAACTGTCACCCGAGGGGAGGGAGGGGCAGCGCGAGTCTCTATTTGCTGGGCATCTAATTGAGACCCCTGAGAATAACGAGCTAGTGGAAAGAACACACAATAGTGCAAAGAGGGATCACAATAACGAGGGTGCTGTATGTCTAGATTAGAACAATATTGCATGCAATCTCCACTAAACTTGGAAGGATATGTTTAGAATCATAAATTGCTTTTCATTTAGTCTAGCATGGCCAAGAATGCAGAGAGAGAGAGAAGGGCACAGATGGCAGACCATTGGCAAAGGCCTGATTTCCTCTGACCCATGTGCCTTTACAAGTGGTCTATTATCTCTGTTTAAATTACATATGGATGCCAGTTGCTATCGAGTTGATTCTGACTCGTATAAAACTAATTAATTTATCACATTCTTCCTGAAACCTTCTCTTCCTTCTCCTCGAAGGTCCGCTTTTTAATAATCACTTCTGTTCCACCTCCATTAGGGGCTGCCAATCGTTTTTATTCTATACTCTAGATCGAATGTATTCCTTTATCCGTTTTCAATATTATGGCCGTGAGGCTAGCCTTCCTTTTTCCCATGTGTTTATTCTCTAAATAGTCCTCAATTGCAGTCCTCAATTTAGGCATCCTCTGATGGGCACATAGAGAAGCACTCAGCTACTCGGCTAAAATACTAGTGGTTCAGACCCAGCAAGCGACAGCACAGGAGCAAAGTTGGGCAGACAGATTGGTAATCCGCTTCCAGAGGTCACCACAATAAGAATTCTATGGGATGCGGTTATTTTTACACTGCGACATAGAGCTCTCCGTTAATTAGAATTGACTTGAGAGCAGCTATGTGTTCATTTGCTTCTCCTTTCTTTCCTTTTGGCACAGTTTGATACACACACACACACACACACACACACACACACACACACATATATATACACAGAGAGAGAGAGAACAATCCTAGTCATGATCCTTGATATGTCTTTTTGGCAAAATATGCAATTATACCAGCTATCTATAAAGGCGAGGGGAAGGCCATGATTTATTTTCAATCCTGTTATTCCATATCATTTCCTCTGTCTTCATATTCCCTGTCTTGAATTTCCTTCCTTCTAAACCCCATTGAAAAGGTTTCATCTGGCTGTAGTGTCCATTTTTGTTCTATTTTACTGTAAAACCTAGACCAAGTCTCACACACTCCTGTGTTGTCTAACTTTGAACAATGTTTTTCCACCTGAATAGACTAAAAGACTACCTGCGAGTATTGAGAGGACCCAATGCCGAAATCATAGAATCTTTAGCCAACATATTCCCTTTGTGGTTGAAACCAACATAATTTAAAAACAAAGACGGTCAAGGAAAACTCTGAGAAATAAACATTGGTGATCCCCAAAGTTTTTAAGTCCATCATTGAAAAAGAAACAAGATTGAACATGTAAGGGTAATATAATAGATAAAAAGGTGAACATTTTTAGGAAAACAGGTTTGAATAATCCACTAGATTTCTTGGAAAGCATAGATAACTATAAAAGTGACGGGGACGACAACTGAGAAAGCGTCTTGGAGTCCATGGCAGAGGAAGGCCTGCTTATTCCACCCCATTATTCTGTAACCCCACAGTGCTTCTCAGAGCTCTCTTTATACGACATAATGATCTAGAACCCTTTGCCTGGGCATCCACCTTGGTTCTGTGAGCCAAACAGGAGCACTCTTTTGAAACTTTCATCCAAAGCAGGAGGACAGGGGAGCGAGGAAAAAAATAATTTTCTTCTTTGATTTCCTCACTTTTTATTCTAAATCTAGTATAATATTCTGTACAAGAATGTCCCACCCAAGAAAATAAAGAAAAAATACCATATATACCTATTTATTGTGAGTTTCTGGACATAAGGGACTTGATTTTCAATACACTTATCAATTTAATACATTATGTGTTATAATTTTTTTAATTTTTATTTTATTGGGGGCTCTTACCGCTCTTATCACAATCCATACATATATCCATTTTTTCAAATACTTCTGTACATATGTTGTCATCATCTTTTTCAAAACATTTCTTTCTACTTGAGCCCCTGACATCAGCCCCTCATTTCCCTCCTCCCTCTATCATTCTCCCTCCCCAATGTCCCCTTGGTAATTTTTATAACACACTTTATTTCTCAAATACAAAGTTTTATTTCATATCAAGGTCTAACACATTTTGCATTAACAAGAGATTTCACTGCCATCAAATAAGAAAGAAAGTCAGTGACCATTGACCAAGAGGACTTCTCAGGCTTCCTAGGCACTGCTAAGAACTAGAAGCACCATCAGACAGAGCAACATATGACAAAATAATAACATAAATTATCAAGGGTTCATGAGGAAGAGGGAGTGGGGAGGGAGAGAAATAAATGAGGACCTGATGCCAGGGGCTTAGGTGGAGAGCAAATGTTTTGAGAATGATGAGGGCAATGAATGTGCAAATGTGCTCGACACAAATGATGTATGTATGGATTGCGATAAGAGTTGTATGAGCCCCTAATAAAATGTTTTTAAAAAAAGAACTAGAAGCAAATAGAGAATGGTGAAAAAGTTTCTGATTGGTTCTAATGAATATCTTTTTATCTGAAATAATTTGAAAATCAATTGTTGCTTTAGAAAATTAAATACAGTTTTATCCACTACTAAAATAGGGAGGGGAGATACATTAAAAGAATTGTTTTAAAGCCCACAGATCCATATTTTAACTACTTCCTCTTTAGAGGATGGTCTTCTCACCTCCTTCCGCAACGCACAGGGAGATTTGTATAACTCTCACTAGCCCAAGCAAAGCTCCAAGCATTTTCTTCATCTTACACTTAAGCTATACCTTTAAAAAGTAATAGGTAAACAAGATTTAAGTACTTAAACACACAAAACATATTTGTCACTAGACTATAGTAGTGCCTAACACATAATGGTGCTCAATAAATATTGGGTAACTTAAAGAATGGGTGAAGGAAAATATGGTAAATAGATTTCAAAATTTAAAATTAAAAAAGAAAGTATGGTGTATATTTTACTAACCCAAATTTTAAAAGAAAAAAACAAGAACTCAAGAGGCTTAGCATTTAAATCATATCACCATATTCAGTCAAATAATCAGCTGAAGAGCTAAGGTTCAAACCCAAGTGTTTATGTCCTAACATAAATGTCATTACCATCACAGGCAAGTCAAATTTGGCTGAACATTATCCAGCAACAATTGTAGCTGGACATTGATGGAGATTCCAGAATTCTGAATCTATTCAGAAGAGGATGTGGAACAAGAGATATGGTTACTGATGTGAGATAAACTTTGGCTGAGAGCAGAGAATACCAGAAATAGCGTTAGTTGTGTTTTATTAACGATGCCAAAGCATTTGACTACGTGGACCATAGGAATCTATGGAGAGTGACAATGAAAATCCCAGAACACTAGCATGTGCTCATGTGGAACCTGTACATGGATCAAGAGGCAGGGTGTGAGCAGAACAAGGGAGTACTGCATGGGTTAAACTCGGGAATGGTATGTCAGGATTGCATCTTCTCGTCATATTTATTCAATTTGTATGCTGAGAAAATGTCAGCAAAGCTGGTTTATATGAAGAAGAATGTAACCTCAGGACTGAAGGAAGGCTTATTAACAACCTTCGATATGTAGCTGACACAACCTTGCTTGCTGAAAGTAAGGAAGACTTAAAGCACTTGTTGAAGAAGATCAAGGATTTGCTGCCTTCAGTATGGATTACAACTCAACGGAAAGAACAACAAAATCCTCACACCTAGACCAATAGTCATTATCATGATAAGCAGAGAAAAGATTTAAGTAGCTAAGGATTTCATCTTGCTTGGATCCGCAATCAACGCTCATAAAAGAAGCAGTCAAGCGATCAGGTGATGCACTGAATTGGGCACATCTGTGCACAAGACCTCTTCAAAGTATTAGAAAGCAAGGATGTTACTTTAAGGAATACTATTCACCTAACCCAACCTAGGGTATTTTCAATTGCATCATATGCATGTGAAAGTTTGACATTGAATAAGGAAGACCAAAGAATGGATGCATTTGAATTATGGAGCTGGTGAGGAATATTGAAAGTACAAATCATATCACTGACTGCACACCTCCATGATAGGATCGCTGAAGACAAATGGGTGCATAAGCAAATGTGGTGAAGAAAGCTGATGGTGCCCGGCTATCAAAAGAGATAGTGTCTGGGGTCTTAAAGGCTTGAAGGTGAACAAGCGGCCATCTAGCTCAGAAGCAAAAAAGACCACATGGAAGAAGCACACTGGCCAGTGCGATCACGAGTTGCCAAGGGACCAGGTATAAGGCATCATGCAAAAAAAATGATATAAGTGTGTGTATATATGTGTATATGTATATGTATATATATATATACCATATTAAATGAAGGGGGAAGTGCAGAGTGGAGACCCAAGGCCCAAGTGTCGGCCAATGGAGATCCCCTCATAGAGGGGTTTAGGAGAGGAGATGGGTTAATTAGGGTGCGAGGTAGTACCGACGAAGAACACAGCTTTCTCCCAGATCCTGGATGCTTCCTCCCCCCAACTACCATGATCCGAATTCTACCTTGCAGGACTGGATAGGGCAGAGGCTGTACACTGGTACATATGAGGGCTGGAGGTACAGGGAATCCAGGGTGGATGATACCTTCAGGACCAAGGGTGTGAGGGGCGATGCTGGGAGAGTGGAAGGTGAGTGGGTTGGAAGGGGGGAACTGATTACAAGGATCCACATGTGACCTCTTCCCTGGGAGAGGGACAGCAGAGAAGGGGGGAAGGGAGACTCCGGATAGGGCAAGATATGACAAAATAACGAGGTATAAATTACCAAGGGCACATGAGGGAGGGGGGAAAAAAAGAGGACCTGATGCAAGGGGCTTAAGTGGAGAGCAAATGCTTTGAGAATGATTGGGGCAGGGAATGTATGGATGTGCTTTATACAATTGATGTATGTTTATGTATGGATGGTGATAAGAGTTGTATGGGTCCCTAATAAAATGTAAAAAAAGAAAAGAGAAGAAAAAAACGATTAGGGCAGGGACTGTACAGATGTGCTTTATACAATTGATGTATGTATATGTATGAACTGTGATAAGAATTGTATGAGCCCCTAATAAATTGTTAAAATTTTAAAAAAAAAGATTAAAAAAAAAGAAAAAGAAAATGATTAGGGCAAAGAATGTACAGATGTGTTTTATACAATTGATGTATGTATATGTATGGATTGTGATAAGAGTTGTATGAGTCCCTAATAAAATGTTTTTAAAAAAAAGAAAGTACCAAGGCTTGAAGACATAACCAGTGAATCTGTCTTGGAACAAATATGGCCAGAATGTTCCTTAGAGACAATGATGGCAAGAATCAGTCTCATGCACTTGGGACATGGTGTCATCAAGTGAGGCCTGTTCTTGGAAAAAGACATCATTTTTGGTAAAATAGTGGGGCAGCAAAAATGAGGAAGACCTTCAACAAGATGTGTTGGCACAGGGGCATTCTTGATAGGCTCAAACAAGAACAGTTGTGAGGGCAGCACAGGATTGGGCAGTGCATTCTTCTGTTGTAGCTATGAGCCAGAGCTGACTCGAACCTCACAACAATAACAATGCAAATCTCCATTATCACATACTCACTGAAGGACACTCCCCAGTCAATGCTTAGTCCTCGACTACATTATCCCAAATTCTCAGATATTCCAACTTGGTGGCATTCTTGAAGCTTCAACTAGTTGGATTTTTAAAAAGCAGAAGACGCACTTCTTGTATTGTTTTCCCTAGTTTTACTTACTCAGTTGTTGTTGAGAATATATGCATCAAGACATACACCAGTTTAACATTTTCTACATGAGCAATTTAATGACTGATTATATTCTCTCATCGTCCCTTTCTGAGTAGTTCCTCCCTCATTAACATTCGCTCATTCCCCTGAAGGCTCCTATGGAAGTTTTCAATTTGCTGTTGTTCATGTAAAGCCATGAATAGTTCTTAAAAGAATAGAATGCTTCTGGCAGACTTTCCTTACTAACTAAGATAAACTATTGCTTACTTTTAAGATGACTTCAGGGAATATTTTTGGTTTAAGGCTTAAAAGTCATCCAAGGGCCATAATTTTGGGAGTTCTTACAGTATACGGGCTCGAGAAAGTCTAAAGTCAATGGGAATTCAAAACTTTGTTCTGCATTCTTCTCTTTTGACCAAAGATTCCTCTCTAGAGTCTCTGCTGGACAGTTCAATCATGGTTGCTAGGTTCCCTTCAGCTGTTTTGTTTTGTTTTTGGCAGAAGAGACAATTGTTTATTGTGGCAATTAGCCACACATTGAAACTCCTCCTCTGATTCCCTCAGTTCCTCACTCTCTTTCTTCCTCTCTTGCTTCAGGTGAATAGAGACCGACTACTGTGTCTTGGGTGACTGCTTGCAAACTTTCAAGACCCTAGGAACAAAAGCACTAAGTACATTATCAGATCAACTATGTGGATGGTCCATGAAACCTTGATCCTGAAACTTAGAGGCAAGGAACTAAATCATAGGTGTTTGGTTCAGCAGCTAGAGAGAGAGAGAGAGAGAGAGAGAGAGAGAGAATGATTTTAATAAATGCATCAGTTGCACAACTTTTGCCAAATCAACTTTTTACAAGTGCACCGCTTCATAATAGCAATTACAATCACAGGCCTTGCAGCCCTAACTTCAATGTGATTTTCCCATTCCTATTTTCCACCCCTCCCCTGCTAATGCTGATAAACGTTGGTCTCTATACATTTGCCTGAAAAAAGAAAACTTTTATTGTGAATTGGGTGAAGGTTTACAGGGCAGATCAATTTTCCACTGAAAAATTCACATACATTTTGTTGATTACAATTCCAAGAATGGAACAGCATTTATCTTACTTTCTCCCTGTGTTTCATGTTTTCATTTCCCCTTCTTTTTTAATCCTTCTGAATTTTGTCCCTGGCTAGATGTTGTCCTTTGCATCTCAAATGGATGATTATTCTAAGATGTGCCAACACCCTCGGTGTTATTTTCCGTATAGACCTATTGCTTGGGTAAAACAACCATGATGACATATGGGCTACGCATTGAGTTGCTAACAGCAAGGTCATCAGTTTGAACCCACAGCCATTTCTTGGTAGAAATATGAGGCTGTCGGCTCCAGTAAAATTAGTCTCAGAAACCGAAAGGGGTTGTTCTACTCCATTAGAGAGGGTTCCTGAGTCCTAGTCAACTCGATGGCAGTAAGTTTTAATGGATTGGCTAAAAACCGAGTCATGGAGGTGAATTCATTTCTAGTCTTAAAGGGTGACTTAGAGCCATAATTTCCGGGGTTCCACAAATTTCAATCTCTAACTGACCAGTAAGTCTTTTTCTTTACGATTTTGAGTTTTTCCTACATTTTTCTGCCCCTCTATCTAGGACCTCCTCGTGCGATCGTTTTCAGAGCACATGGTAGTAGTAGCCAGGCACTGGCTAGCTGTCCTGGTCTCAGAGATGAGGAGCACGGTGTTTGTGTGGCTCATTTGTCCAGTGGACTCATTATTCGCATGTGTCTTTGCAGCTCTTCACTCTTCCCCCCTGGATAGCATGAGACCAATAGCTGCACCTTCAATGGCTGTGCACAAAATTGTCAAGAGCTCAGTAAGCTCCTCACCAAGGTTGGATATAGAAATTTGTCTTTTGTAACTACGTTATGCCACTTGACCTGAGTATCCCCTGTGTGGGTGTTACATAGTCTGGTGTCAATTTGGGACTTGAGATGATTAAGAGTGAAGGGGTGGATTCTAGTCTGTCAACCGGGTCATAGCCAAGGAGGCCTCTGTGTGGGTATGGCCTTCTAAGAATTCTGGGAACTCCTATATTTTCTCCTTGGAGGTGGGAGACACTGGATCTCGCTGTTCTATGCCCTGTGTCTGCCCTGGAGAAGCCACATGGACCCACCCTGATGCAACCAGAGCTCTGAAGCCTGAGAAGCCAGAGACCCCTGCCAGCACTGAGATGCTTACAACACCACTGGATCCAGAAGACTTCCAACCCACTGGCCTGTGATATTCCTGCATTTGGCATCATTGAATGTGTTTCTTGAATCTGAAGAGGACTTTATAGATTGGTATTGGACAGTTATGGACTTGATTTGGACTGGGCTGGGATCCCTTCTCAATATTCAACTGCTCTTGAATATAAACCTCTTTCTTATTCACATATGGGTCTCTATGAATTTGTTTCTCTAGCATACCTGGACTAACACACCCTGATGAGCACCCAGGCCCAATGACTCATTCCCTTGAAGTGTTTGGTTATGTCTAAAAAATTTCCCAAACTTTGCCCCCTGTATGCCACACCACATCCATAAAAGTATTTCTAGCAAAGGTAAATACATGTGTACAAATATTCTGTCACACCTACATATGTTGGTGGGTATACCCCTACTCTCCCTTCCACTATCATACAGCCTCTCTGTCTAGCCACGTATCTGTTATAGATTGCCATTACCGCAAGACTGTGTATATATCAAGATTTACTTATTTTGCTTTGAACTCTTACACTTCTCCCAGTGCCTCCTCCTGCCTTCATCATTTTTGGCTGGCCTCACTTTGATCATATTGCCAACCTCTTCATCAATGTTAAAAGATGTCTACCATCACTGCTTGTCAATACTTTTCCTCTCTTCCTCTCCCACAGGACAGTCATCAAAGTTTGTCATTAACTTGGGTAAGTGTATATCTATGCATCACTTCTCCTGGCTCTTATATCACTGAGCTATTACCAAGGAAGGGATTTCTGAGTCATATGGTATTTCGAGTGCCAACTTTCTGAGGAGGTGCCATACCCTGTCCCTAGTAGCCGCACCGGTTTACAGCCCCTCCAGTGCAGAAGGGTTCCAGTCTCTCCACACTCTCATCAGCATTTATTGATTTCTGCTTTGCTTTTATATTTATGCTTTCAGCTTTTCTGCTCCTGCTGGATAGAATCAACATTTGCCCCTTTTTGGTTGTTTTATGTAAATGAGTTTCTACAATACACTCTTACACTGCCATCAAATAGGTGCCTACTCACACCGACCCTATTTGACACGACGAAATTGTTCCTGTGAGTATCCTAGACTGTAACCCTTTACAGGAGTAGAAAACCCCATTTTTCTCCCAATCCAACACAAGAAAGCTTCACAAAGTTCATGGAAAATGTAACTAAAAGATCATGAAATTTTTCCAAGAATTTTGTTAGGCCTCCTCCTTTTGTGATTGGCTTATTTTGCTGAACATAGTTTCTTCGAACTCTGTCCACACTGTAGCATGCATCAAGAGTTCTTTCCCCTGTTGGCTAAGTACTAGTTCATTGTATGTAGGTGTGTATCACATTTGCTCACCCACTCAACTGTTGATGGGCAGTTAGGTTGTTGTCACCTTTTTGGCTATTGTGCAGTATGCTTCAATGAACATTAATGCACACATGATTTACACAAAGATAGACTGTAAGAACTTTCAACTACAATTAATTATATAAAGACACGTATGTCCATCTATTTGGCACATCCACAGCAGAATGTTAAGGTAATGCAGCATATATGGGGAAATGAAATTTGAGAAAAGACATAACCTTTCAAAAATATGTCCTTCATGTGACCCTGAAAGACAGCTAATTGGACGCAATGTATCTGGATCTGAACCAATATTTGTTCCAAATACATTTCAGCATGATAAATGAATTTGGGGTGTTCCTTTGTGATTGTGGTATTAAGGATGTACCAGCTACTGAATGTAGCCTGCTAAGTATGCCAATTTGTTATTTTAGTTAGGCAAAAGAGCTATGTGACTAGCTTTCAGAGCAAATTGATTCTTTCAGGTTACTTGAAATCGTTTTAAGTGCTTGTAAGCAGTCAGACTCATGTCTGTACAGTAAACTGATTAGCCACGTAGTCCACTTCCTGAGTGATTCCAGCTGTGTCTACAAGCAGTGCAGTTGAGCACATCCAAGAAACATTTCCACCTATCGGCACCAGCCTTCGAAATAGCAGATCTATTAACAGAGATGAGGCAAAAAAAGGAGTCTATTCTGCTTGTTACAGTACTGAGATCAAGCACACTCAGTTCAATAAAAACAGAAGAGAAAAATTCTAACAGAATCATTCAGACCCATTCATGATGACGTGAACTCTGTCTATTATTTGAATTTTTCATTTGCCCTCACACATGGCATTGGTGATGTGGGAACAGCATTCAGAGCATGTGAATCATTGCTACAATGCCTTATAGCCACATGTGTGTTTTTCCTTTATACTCTTTCTAAGCACTTTTTTTACTAATTAAAAAAAAGAAACCATTATGCAATTTTGCTGTCAATTTATGCAGAACTGTTGAAGTGTGATGTCATTTTGGTCAAAATTAGATTGCATAAATTCAGAAACTCTAACCTGAGATTATTCCATTTCCCAAATTACTAGA
The DNA here is from genome assembly GCF_050624435.1 of Tenrec ecaudatus. Lineage (NCBI taxonomy): Eukaryota > Metazoa > Chordata > Mammalia > Afrosoricida > Tenrecidae > Tenrec > Tenrec ecaudatus. The sequence goes on from NC_134542.1 coordinate 57,206,550, forward strand.
TTTGCATATTAATAACTCCTAGGGTATTTTTCTTCTCGCCAGCTGTAATTGCAACTAGAATTTATGACTTGTAATCTTTTAAAATCCAAATGCAATGGCAAAGTGCTTAAAGCCTGGAATCTTGCCACACTGTCACAGACACCCTCAGTAGACACAAATCTAAAAGGCTGGGATTTTGCATTTCATTCTCTCTCCACCCCCCACAGGATGGGTCTCACCACACTATTGAATAAATTCTCGCATACTCTCAGCAAAGTCCACTGCCAAGTGACAGTGTCAAGAGAGTATTTATGGTCCACCAACTGAAAATGTGCTCATTTTTCTGCTCACATTCCCTGTATCATGATATCTACAGAAAAATCAAGAAATCAGAATTGTTGTCCTTCAAGGTAATTTGCCCGTTTTCATAGTATCTCTGAAATAGATTTTAAAATTACCATGACAGTGTTAAGACTGGGTGTTGTTGTATATATGTTCTGTGCTGTTAGTTTTGAGTGTTTTACCCTTTTGAACTAGCCGTATGTCCGGCACCAAGAAGGAGTTCATGGAAGAGATTTTAATTTGTTCAGATTGTGTTTATCTCTGATGGTAAAATAAGCGAGCATTGTTCGGTAGAACATTTCTCCCCCTATGAATGAGACATTAAATAAGGGTAAGTCACAAAGTATTGCCCCCAGGACTCCAGTTCACACCTGCACAGGTTGACTCCAACCCACCTGTCTCTGCCATCAGGGGAGGCCACAGCAGAGGGGAGGGCTCAGGGATACGCTTGTGTGAGTTCTTCTCTGCACATGTGGACCCAAATCAATGCCAGGGAACAAAAGCAAAAACAAAACCTAAAATCCCCCCAGGTAGAAAATCAACTCCTGCATCTAGTCGCATCTAGAACTTTTGTGTGTACAGCAAGCTTCCAAACACAATTCGTGGAGGTAACTGGCACGCAACACAGGAAAATACAAGCAAGTACTATGAAGTTCAGGGGGCAGAAAGAGAGCAGATTCATTCCACTGGATGACAAAGTGCTTTGGGAAACTAGGCATGTACGATGGGCATAAGAAAGCAATATTTTGATAGGTTGAGGTGGGGGGTGATTTTCTAGATAAAGGGAAAGCAAGAATGTGGAACCAGAGGTACAGAATCAGGAGACAACTGTCAGGAACATTACATAATTTGAACATACTGGGAATTTAACATAAAAAAGGAAGAAAGGGGGATGTGCTTAGAATGTATCTATAGAGTCATATTTGAGAAAGCTTTGAAAGTTCAGAAGGATTTTTTTTTACCACTTCTCAAAGTAGTCTTTAGTAGAGAATGGATTCATATTTACCTTGCTGCTAAATAGAGACAGAGTATTTAGAAATAGATGACAATAATTTCAAGTTTTAGCTTTTGGGATGATTCACTACTAGACAGCTATATACAAGATAGGTATTGAGTGATATTGATATTATTTGTTAAGTAGGATTTATAATATTCTAAAATAGGCAAGACATCATCTTCATTCTGAATTAATCCCATCTTTTAGTTGACACTGAGGAGAAGAGGTAATCTGCCCTATCAAGATTTATGGAAACTCATTATGGGGCCATTATGAACCTGAATTATCTTCATGGTATTGGGTTTTGCTTTGGTTTTGTTTGACAATACTGACAAAAACTACACGCGGAGTTCTCTACTTACCATATGACAAATATATTTTGTATTTTCCTAAAATAATTCTTAAGACTGTTTGAGAAGGTAGTTGTTCGGTTCTGTGCAGTCTGTTCAAACTTAGAGCAATTCACACATCAGAAGGAAACACTCTCTGGTCCTGTGCCATCTTCACCATTGTCATGTGAATTCATTGTTGTGCCCACTATCAGCTCCTGGGGAGTCTTGATGAGATAAGCATCCTTATTTTTCCTGTTTTCTTCATAAAGTAACTAATGCCCACCATCCAAGCATAATACCTTAGGAGCCAGGTTGGACTGATAAGGCTCCATGTCTTTCCATACTTTTTTGGCCTGAATTTTACACCTGCACATCAGATAATTGCTCATTTCCCAACATGGTAACACATTTGTGTTATGCTGGGTTCTCTAGAGAAGCAAAAACAAATCTCGCTCTCAGTGAAGTCTGTGTGGTGTGTTAATGGCCCTCCGTGTCTAGGACAACTGAGAGAGTTTGGCAGGATCTTATTGTATGGTGACTACGAGTGTGGGTTCGGGGAAATTTTGTAGGTTCAAATACTGACCCTAGCATGTACCAGAGAGGCGACCTTGGGCAGATTCTCTTCTGACCTTTGGTCTACTTCAGAAATCAGTAGGGATTATAAGGATGCCTCCTTCAGAGGTTTGTTTGTTTTTTTATTTGTTTTAGCATTGAATGTAATAACACATGAAAAAAGAATCTTAAAGTTTACAAAGCAGAGTGTAAATACTCAATAAACATTGAAAATCAGTTGCCATTGAGTTGACCCTGCTTGGCGTCAACAGTCAGTGTCAAAGTGCACTCCACAGGGTTTTCCATGACTGATTTTTCACAAGTAGACTTATAGGGACTCAAACCTCTAAATTTTGCTTAGTAACTGAATAGATGGATTGTTTGCTCCAACCAGGGGACCTCTACCCAGGCTGATTGTCATGCTTTTTCACTTCCGAGCAAATCACACAGGGAATATCTATTCTCTGTGTGGGGCCCCATGGTACTCTGATTCCTATCTCTCTTTCACGATCCTTGTCCCCTAGTCTTTATTTCGGTTTAACTAAGTACAGTCCCTGATAGCTTTAGAGAGAATTAGTGACTTTCCAGAAGGCCTCCAGAATGTCAAAAGCATGGCATCTAAATATATAACTCTCTTCCTGTCCTCCAGTTACAGAATCATAAATCATTTGCAGAATACAACATGAAGTTCAGTTGTAATTACTTCTAAACCACTAAGGTAGACTAAATATGGGGAGAAACCAGGAAGGGAGGATTAAAATTATATTTTAAAAAACTTCTTTTACATCATGGAAAACTTTCATCTGTTCTACTTAAAATTAAAGAATTATAGTTGGCGGAGGGGGGGGGAGGGTGTGGAGAGGAAGCATTTAGAAACTAGAGGAAATTGTATGTTTCATCATTGCTACATCGCACCCTGACTGGCTCTTCTTCTTCCTGAGACCCTTCTGGAAAGGGACATCCAGTGGCCTACAAATGGACTTGGGGTCTCCACTCCACACTCCCCACCTCATTCACAATGATATGATTTTTTTGTTCTGATGATGCCTGATACCTTTGACATCTCATGATCACACTGGCTGGTGTGCTTCTTCCATGTGGGCTTTGTTGCTTCTGAGCTAGATGGCTGCCTGTTTACCTTCAAGCCTTTAAGACCCCAGATGCTGTAGCTCTTGATAGCCAGGCACCATCAGCTTTCTTCACCATTATTTGTCTTCAGCGATGATCTCTGGGAGGTGAGCACACAATGATGTGATTCTTTGTTCTTTGATGCCTGATCACTGATCCCTTCAGCACCTTGTGATCACACAGTTTGGTGTGCTTTTTCTATGTGGGCTTTGTTGCTTCTCAGCTAGATGACCACTTGTTTACCTGCAAGTCTTTAAGACCCTAGATGCTATACCATTGATAGCCAGGCTCCATCAACTTTCTTCACCACATTTGCTTCTGCACCTGCTTTGTCTTCAGTGATTGTGTTGGGAAGGTGAGCATCATGAAATGTCAGTTTAATAGAACAAAATATTCTTGCATTGAGGGAGTACTTGAGTGGAGGCCCAATATCCATCTGCTACCTTAATACTAAACCTACAAATATATGCATGTAAATCTATTTCCCCATCCTCATATATATATTTACATATGTACATGCCTTTATTTAGACCTCTATAAATACTCTTTGCCTCCTAACTCTTTCCTCTATTTCCTTTTACTTTCCTCCTGTCCCACTATCATGCTCAGCCTTCATTTGGGTTTCGGTAATTCCTCTCACTTACATTACCCTTGACCATGCCCTACCAAGCCTCCTACACCCTCCTCACCATTGATTTGGATGACTTGTTGTTTCCTTGTCCCTGAGTTTGTTAACACCACTTCCTCCCCCCCCCCCCCAACCTCCCTCTCTCTCATGTCCCCCTGGAACTGTTGATCCCACTGTTTTTTCTTCCAGATTGTTCATCCAGCCTATCTTATTTAGACAGATCTGCGGAGATAATAACATGCACAAAAACAAGACAGAAAACCAAGCAACAAAACAACAAAAAGCCAATGACAAAAAAACAAAATCACAACACAACAACAACAAAAAAGAAAAGCTTTTAGTTAGTTCAAGGACTGTTTTTTGGCCTGTGGGAGTGTTTTCCGGTCGAGTCTGATGGGGCGCCAAGCCCTGGCCCCAAAGTCTATTTTTGGTGTTTCATGGGGACATTGTTGCTCTGTTCCCCTTGCGGTTCTGTTGCACACCCTCAGTGTTTTGCCTCGGTGTGGTGGGATCAATTAGAGCACATTATGTGATTTCTATGTAGTTTGAAGATCATATTATATACAGGCAATCTCAGAAGCATAAAGAATCCCACAGCTAAATCTCTCCTTAAGTTGAAGTTGTACATAAAGTAGAATAGGTGAAGTTTCCACCTAATATCAGTTAGTCAAATGTTGGTACTGCTATAGACTCATGTATAGACTCATACTGTATAGACTTATGTATAAACCAAAAATTTCAGCACATTTTTAATGTAGTTTTTGTGCTAAAATAAGGTACCTCAGCTGATATCCAGCTTGGTTTCTACTCAAGTATATATGGTAGCTTACCTCTCCATGCATGAAAAACATTTCGAAACAGTTTGCAGTACACTAAAACATCTTTAACATAATCTCAAAAACTCACTGTCATATAATTGATTCCTGTTATGCTTTTAATTATTAATTGATTCATTTAATATTTATGGTTTCTTCTCATGTAGCCTTGATGGCCCTGTCAGGTAACCATTGGAATTCTAATCACAAGATTAGTGGTTCAAATCCACCAGCTACTCCATGGGAGAAAGTAGAGGCTATTTTCTCCCACAAAGATTTATATCCTTGAAATCCCAATCCAGCAGGGGTTCTCAACCATCCTAATGCCGCAACCCTTTCATACAGTTCCTCATGTGGTGGTGACCCCCCAACCATAAAATTATTTTCGTTGCTACTTCATCACTGTCATTTTGCTATATAACTGTAATTTTACTACAGTTATTAATTGGGTGACCCCTGTGAAAGGGTCATTCGACCCCCCCAAAGGGGTCGTGACCCACAGGTTAAGAACCGCTGGTCTACAGGATTACTGAGGAAATAGCATGGGAGTCACATCTGATTTCCTGCAGGTTCAGTAGAGAGAACCATAATCCAACTCCACTCTAACCCAAGCCAGCCCTCACAAGGCAGAGCTCAGAAGGGCCTCCATCCCTCCTTACCCTATTGTGCTATCAACCATCCAGTGGGGTCCTTAATCTGTTGCTAAGACCACACACCCACGGGCAATACTCACAATTATGGGTGTTTCATAGGGAAGTTAACAGGTTGCTACAAGTTGAGATTATAAAGCATCTAAGGAAGCAGTACTTTCCCCCGCAGTTCCTTGACACAGGCGTGCTGGGAGGCATGGATCTCTGGTCCTCAGCCTCTCTACCAAACAGAACCAAACCTGACTTGCTCCCTGCTCAAGAATGTGACACACAGCTCCTATGGCACTGGTAAATGCCCAAAGGGCACTTCAACCTGCAAAGTAGGCTCCTGCCCGAAGGCACTCATTCTGCGGCTCCAGAAGCCCACAGCGCGGTCTTCTGGTTTTAGTACGACTCCTTTGCTCTGTATCTCTCAGGTGCTCCATGGGTGACACATTCTCCTTCATGGTCAAGGGATTCCTCTTTTTTTGCTTCTTAGATTGCTAACTCATACTCAGCAGAATGGGAAAACTGACCAGCTCTCCTGTTAAGAGTCTGCAGGGCCTAATTTGAATGAGAGTTACACTCTCAGAAACCTGTTTTACCCTGCTCGGCCTATATGCTCACTATAAGGCAATTAACAATATCATGGCTCGGGTCAGGTTCACTTAAGTCCTCAAAGTAGCATCCTTGCTTTTCAACACTTTAAGGAGGTCTTGTGCAGATTTCCCCAATGCAACATGTCTTTTGATCTCTTGACTGCTGCTTCCATGAACAGTGATTGTGGAACCAAGCAGGACAAATCCTTGATGACGTCAATCTTGTCTCCATTTACCACGATGCAGCCTACTGGTCCAGTGGTGAGGATTTTGAATTTGTTGATGTTGAGCAGTAATGTTTACTGAAGGCTGCAGTCCTTGATCTTCCTCAGCGAGTGCTTCAAGTCCTCCTCACTTTCAGCGAGCAAAGTTGTGTCATCTGCTTACTGAAGGTTACTCATAAGCCTTGCTCCCATCCTGATACCGCTTTCTTCTTTATATATTCTAGTTTCTCTTATTATTCACTCAGCATACAGATTGAATACGTATGATGAGAGGATGCAAGGCTAATGCACACGTTTTCTCATGTTAAACCATGCAATATTTCCTTGTTCTGTACTTGATTCATGCACAGTTTCCACATGAGCACAATGTGGGGTTCTGGGATTCACATTATTCTCAAGGCTATCCATAGATTGTTATGGTCCACACAGCGGAATGCCTTGGCATAGACAATAAAACACACTTAAATACCTTTCTGGTATTCTCTGCTTTTCACCAGAACCCATCTCACATCAGCCATTACATCCAAACCTCCAAGTCCTCTTCTGAATCCAGCTTGGACTTCTGGCAGCTCCATGTCAATGTACAGCTGCAACTATTGTTGGATGATCTTCAGCAAAATGTTACTTGCGTGTGATATCACCGCTGTTGATCTATAAGGTGTGCATTATTTGGGGTCACCTTTCTTTGCAATGGGTGTAAGTATGGATCACTTCCAGTCAGTTGTCCTAGTAGATGTCCTCCAAAGTTCTTGGCAGGGTGAGTGCTTTCACAGCTTCATCAGTGTGTTCAAACCTGTCCATTGGCATTCCAGGAATTCCTGGAGCCTTGTTTGTGGCTAAGAATTCATTGCAGCTTGGGCATTTCCTTCCGTAGCTTGGTTCTTGCTGGAATGCCGACTAGTCTTTTTGGTACAGTGACTCTGTGTATTCTTTCAATCTTTTGATACTTCCTGCTTCACGCGATATTTTGCCCTTTGAATCTTTCAATATTTCAACTCAATGCTTGATTTTTCCCCCTTAATTTCTTTCAGGCTCACCAGGAGAAGTGGCACGAGGGGAGCACAGGCACAACCTGGAGGCCCCGTGTCTGAGAGTCCTCGTGGAGCCTTACAGCTTGAGATGGAGAACACGCTAGGGTTCAAGAACTTAATAAGAAAAGTTAAATGAAGGGAGGGCAAAAGCACCTCTTTGACTAATCTTGGTCCTTTTGACCCCAAAGGAGGATTTGCTATTTGCTTGGAAGCAGCCACAAATCAAGTGGAAAAGAACTACTGAGAAACAAGATGTAAAAGATTAGTTCCTCACCTCTATCTCTGTCCTCATTTTAAAAAAACCTGGGTTTCTAATCTCTAAGGCAAATATTGCATTACACCAGTTCAATTTCTGTAAGTTGTATCAGAAAATGTATTGATGTGAAATATATGAATTGTTCATCTCTACATTTTTAATGGAGTCCAGAGGCACAGTCTTGGACTGCTAATGAAAACACTATCTGGTCAAGCCCACCAGCCATTCCACAGAGAAAGATGAGGCAGTTGACTTCACATTTACAGCCTCAAGAGCCCTATGGAGCAGTTTGATTCTGGCCTAGCCCCTCACTGTGAGTCACATGCAGCTCAGTGGTAGTGGGTTTTGGGTTATAAACAATTCTTTAGCCTGTTGAAGGGAGAATTTTACTCACATTCCTTTTAATTCCCAAATCATTTATCCCATCCATCTTTAAAATAGAAACTTTATTAAATATAAATGGCATATTAAATCATATTATATTTCTTTATACGTGCAGTCTCTCAGAACTGTTAATGAAACACAGAAGGTCTTCAGTTTCCTGTCCTGTTAAGAGTAGTCCTTCCCTCTGGTGCTGAAAGCACAGCAGGGCATTGTGTTTTGCATACTCCCCAAGCCACAGTCATGAGTGTCATTATTCCCACTAAATGCCTGCGGTTGCTTTCAAGTTTAAGAGGGTCCAAGAGAGCTTAATCATCCTATGATCACTTTGAACATTAGCAGCATAATAAAACAATAGTTATTCCTCCAAAATGATATGTTGAAATAAAACATTTTAGTTATGATCTATATTCATTTGTGAATGGTGACACTTTAGGAAAACTAGACATTTTTTCAATGCAGAAGATATTAAGATGAATAAAAAACAGTGTGCCCCAAAAAAGCATTGAAACACAGTAAAAGTTTCTAAATTAATCTGAAAATTTGAATGTCTCGCACACCAGCTGGTCATTGCTGGGAAAAAATATGTTCTTTAAATAACTCAATTCATTTAACCTTTTCAAAGAAAAAAGTAGTTTAAGAAATATTTTCATTTTGAAATATCTTTATCTTGCTAGAAGCCAGGTCACGGGCTCAATTCCTATACATTCATTGGGGATATGTGGTTTTGTTTCAATTTATTTTCATTGGATAACACATACATTTCAAACTTTCTTTGCCCTAGGAGATCAAGGCACACGTTCTCTGAAATGTTCCAGTTTGTACCACCTTATTCCTGGAAATCTGATCAGGACCACATTGGATTAATGTGCCTTATTGAAAATATAATAAACGTCTGAATTCATTTACACTTTGTCCTATGCATCCATCCGTAGAAGAGGTCTTTCTTTAAAGCTCTTGGATGTAATCGATGGCTGACAAAACTATCAACTACTGAGCTGTCCACTGGATTATAGTGTTTATTTCAAAGGACACTCCCTGCTTAAGGGCTATAGTGAGTGAACACAAAGCAAGAGTTTGCCTATGCAAACAACAGCAGGTAAATCCACTAAACTAATTTTTCGTTTGCATCTCAAAGATAGTGACTATAGTCATTTTATTTACTATTTGTTAATTTGAGGTATCTATAAATTTAGGGAGTCCTGGTGGCAAAGTTGCTGAGTGCTAAACAGCCACTCTCTGGAGAGAAAGAAGTTGCCCGCGTCTGTAAAGACTCCTGGTCTCAGAAACCCTCGGACAGAATTGATCCTGTCCTATGCGGTCCTGATGAGTCAGAGCCAGCTCAACCAGATTTTGTTTGAGCTCGGCTAACCCTCCAATGTTAACTACTTTGGTAAGAAATTTTTCATAAAGTTGCTTTTTTGATATTTTGACCACAAAATATTAAATCCCCTTTTCTAGTACATTGAATGAAGAAGAATATGACATCAAGTTTAAAATTCTCATGTGATAGATTTGGCAATGAGATGGCACCTGAGTGACTGTGAACAAGAATTAACAAAAATGTTCCTCTACTGCCTCAAGGGTGACACTGAAGATGACCCCAGAAGTAGGGGTTTTGCACATCTTTTGGCAAATGGACTTTTCTTTTATTTCTTTTCTATCCTATGGCAAATGGAATTGCTGTACTTTCAAATTTCGTGTTTGGGTTTTACCTAGCTAGCCTATAGCAATATCATCATTTGTGTGTGTTTGGATGGATCTTATCCCCTACAACCTTGCTGAACTTGTTAGCTCTAATAGATTTTTAGTTGACTCCTTCCCTCCATCCCCAACTGTCATTGAATTGATTCCTACTCAGTGACTCCAAACAGGGTCTCTGACACCATAACTTTTCCTGGGATAACGTCAACTTTCTCTTACCGAGTGGCTTGTGGGAAGGAACTGCAGACACTTGGTCAGCAGATTACCAAACTTGCTGGGCAGTGCCACCTGGAGTCCCAGTGCAGGATCATGGAATCGGCAAGTGGAGATGTTTTTACATTTTTCTTTCCAATCTGGAGGCCATTTATATATTTAATGTTTACATTTTAGGGTCTTTCTTTTAAATATATTTTCTATCCTAACAGCTTGGACTAGAATGTCCAATACAATGTCCAAACAGAAAGAAAAAATGATAACCCAGGCTTGCTTCTGAACTTAGGGAAAGCATTCACTGTTTCATTCTTAAGCTTGATCTTAGTGGTGGGACTTCATAGTTACTATTTATTAGGTTTAGGAAATTTCCTTCTATTACTCCTTTGTTAGCTTTGTTCAGTATCTACAGTGTTTCATTATGTTTTTTTTTGCATCTGTTAAGATGATGGTGTGGGGCTTTTTGTTCTTTAATCTGTTGATATGTGTGGCATATTAATTAATATTTAGGAGTTAAACCAGCCTTGCCTTCCTTGGACAAATCCTACTTTGTTGTGGTACAGACACTTCTCTATATGCTGCTGGATGTGTTGGCTAGCATTGTATCCCAAAATGTTGTGTCTCTATTCATGAGACATAAGATTTCCGTTTTCTTGTCATTTCTTTGTGTAGTTTTCATCTCAAGGTAACACTAGCTTCATGGAAGGAACTGGGAAGAGACTCTTAATTATGCATTATTCTCTCAATGTGAGCCTTAACTTATGTTCTTCCAGAAGCAAACTGTGAGACAAAGTAGCATATGATCCTGGTTAACACAGTGACAAAAAGAGAAAAGTGAGTCAGCAAAGGGAAGTTCTCTAAAAAGAATGCATGACCAAGTGACCTGAGGTCCTCGTGGCATAGTGAATTAAGTACTGGGCTGCTAACCGAAAGGTCAGCTGTTTGAACGCACCAGCTGGTCCTCAGGAGAACGATGAGATTGCCTGCTCCTAGAAATATTCAGAGCCCTGAAAACTCAAAGGAGCAGTTCTAATCTGTCCTCTAAAAGCACTGTGGGTAGAACTCAGCTTAATGGCAATGGGTTAGATTCTATTCATTTTATCAAACAGATTACTCCTCTAGCAAGGGGCATCATCTACAAGGGAATGCTGACGGGTGTAGTGAGACAGACCTCCAAGGGTCACCGTTCTCGAAGGGTGAGAGACCTGGGGCATGTCCCGCTTCCTGTTGGTCACTGCTGAGAAGTGCTGGCCCCATGATAATTTCCCAACCCTTCAGAAATGCTGTTCACAGGCAAAGGAGACGTACCCTCGAGAACGTTTTCAGGTAAAGGAACAAAGCTGCTAGAAGTTTACATTTGAGTTGACATGCACATGGATGCTAAGTGTAAGAGGGCTGTGTGCACACGCATAGTGGCAAGGACAGCTGCCCTCGTTGGCTACACTAGCATTTGACTCATCCCTTCTCCCCAAATTCCGGTTCCCCTGTTCTATTTCAGAGAAAATGAAAATCATCGAACAGACACATTCCCTAGTGACCCATATCCACATCCATTCTTTCCCTCTGATTTCTTGCACATGGTTGTTGTTAGATGCTGTTGAGTTAGCTCTGCTTCACAGAAACTGCGTAGCACGTAATGTCCTCCAAGCGTCATATTTGCTCAACATTTTAAAGAAGTCTTCTGTAGCAAATTTGCCCAATGCCCCCTGTCGCTTGATCTCTTCAGATTATGAGGCTGACGCACTGTCTATTATGCTGACACACTTTTTACGAAGAAGACATTTTATTTGATTTCGTGACTGCTGCATTTATGAGCGTTGATTGTGGATGTAAATAAAAACACATCCTGACAACGTCAACATTTTCTCCTTCTCTCACTGTGGTTATTATTGGTCCAGGTGGGAGGCGTTGCGTTCTGTACACACTGAAGGCGACTGCTTCAAGCACTCTTTACCTTCCGCCCGCGAGGCTGGGGTGCCTGCATGTAGCACAACCATTTCTAAATAAGGGAGGACACGTCCAATAGCAGCTACTACACAATGGCAAGAAACAGAAGTCCTATACATATTTTCAATTAATTAATTATCCAACCCTATCGATTCTAAGTTTTTAATATTCCTTGAATCCATCTTTTCTTTTCCTATCACCTCTACTTTACTTTTGGCCCTAATTACTTCTCGCCTAGTTTGGGTAGACAACGCAAAGAGCAAAACTTACTGACACAGTGCCCTTATTGGTCTCCTTGCCTGGAGTTCTACTTCATTCCCAACCATTTGCCATACACTCGTCACTGATGTTTTTCTAATTTAATGTCACATAGACAAGCCACTCCTCTACAGAAAACCCTTCAGCGGTACTTGATGAGCCTCGGGATCCAAGCCTGGTCCCTGTGCTCTGAACCATCATCTGTCCACGCTGCCCTCCTCCTCTTCCCGTTACTCAAATGCTCCGTGTAAAGTATCGCCAGCCCTGCATTCACACGGTTCTCTCTCCCGTATGGGCTTCTACACATGCTGTTGATGCTGCTTGGATAAGAATCTCAACCCCGCCCCCCTCCTTCCCCCCTCCCTCCTGCACTCGTTTTGAGTTCACGTCCTCGGGGAAGCCTGCCATGATTTCCCTGGGTTACAGTCAATGCTCTTTGTGCACTCGCCAGTTCCCCCAACCGTTGTCTGCCTTGCATTGTTCTAGAATGACCTATTTATTTCCCTGTACTCCCACTAGACGATGAACTTCTGGGGGCAAGCACCATGTGTTATTCATTGTTGTATTTCTATTTCCTTGATGATTGAATAAATGTTTCTTGAAGCAATGCATATTAATTTTTAGCAACTTGCCTGGCAAGAATATATTTCTCCTCCATTAAGCACATGCCCCATTTAATGCAATAAAACATAAATATGCCTAAAATAAATAAGCACACCTCCAATAATAACTAAAATAATAGAAGTCAAGGGATATACACTAAATCCTGACACTAAAATTATCAAGAACAGAATAAGGATCCCTGGAGATATCTCTGTTAGACATTTGAATATGTGGAACCATCCTGGTATTTGTTCCGTGTTATATGGACAAAACAAGTACAAATTTAGGGAATTATCCAGAAGACTGCACTACAAGTATAAGTCTGTAGAATTATGTTGAGTCTCAGTATTTTCATATTATCATACATGAGTTAGAAAGGAGACTATTGAAGTCACTTTTCTCCATTTCTTAGATGGGTTTTAAGACAATAAAGTAACCTGCTCAATACTTCCACAGATAGTTTAATAAAGCACTATAACCCAAGTCTACTGTACTCCTTCAATTTTCTTCAGATATATTATATTCTGTATGATAGAAACATTGACCATCAACAATGTTTACTAAAGACCTGTTATGTGTCAAGGGAAACCACTCCCTCGCCAACCGTATTCACATCTTATCTCAGGGCTCAATAAGGCTTTGAAATTGGTAACCACCACAAACATGTTAAAGGAACTGAAGATTGGGTGGGGTCACAAAGAAGAGCCTCTGATGAGTGTCAGTTATGATAACATGACTACATCTGTTTTTAGTTCGTTATTATCCTGATAATAAATAATATCTAATCCTGAACCCGCTAACAACTGGCTTTTCCCTAGAAGAGAATTCCCTATTTTGTTTCTATTAGATATTAAGGAAAAATAGATGGGACAAAGACATGTGTTTAAAGGAAACTGACAGAAGAAAAAGAGTCATTGAATGGTGAAAGTCACAAGATGCGAGTTATTAAGTTTTTCTGTCCGCATACCACAAGGGCTTTCCATTAGCCTCAGATGCTTCCTGAAACTAGGTGGGGTATTAAAAATGAACCAGTAAATGCATTTTGGTTTTGTTTTTAATAAATGACCTACTACAATGAAATATCACGTGGATACAAACTGTGAAGCAGCAGTTGTGTGAGTATTTCAATAACATTTTTATTGTTGTTCATCAGGTATTTAGGTGCTACAAACGATCTCCTAGAAAAAGTCTCATATCATGAAATTAATACTTTTAAGAATTTCTGACTTATAGCTAGTACTTTTTGAAAATACCCTTCTGAGGCTGCTATACACTCTTCTAGCGGCACAAGAAGTACTTAACAAGAATCCTTTCTCTCTCTCTCTCTCAATATACCTATAAGCAGCATTGAATTAACCTGCTTATTATTAATAAGGACACTTAGGTACTTTGGAGCATATCCTTCTGATCCAGCATTATGGTATCATTGAGCACCAGCTTTTAGAATGAAGGAAAGTCTCTGACGAGGCTCACAGTGTCAGCCTAGTTCTGAAGACATTGTGCACTGACACTAACAAAAGGACCATCATATTTGCCCGCTAGTTAATAGCATGTAATAGCTGGTTGCAATGTGTCCCCTGTGTTCTAAGCATTTCTCAAGTACTAGCTCAGTCAATCTTTTATCAGTTACATTTTATAGATGAGGAATCTGAGGCAGAGACAGTTCAATAACTTGTTAGCAAGTAACAGAATTAGAATTTTAAAAAATGCAAGGAAACGAACTCTAAAATCCTCCCTCTTACTCGCTATCACGTTCTACTTCTCCACAAACCCCTCTCTCCCTGCCCGGCCATGTTGAGCGAGCACGTCATACCTTGTGCTCTTCACTAAGACCCAATAAACAGCTGACAGTTTTTGCTTTTACTCATGTAAGTTCACTCAGGGTAGCAAAGACTCTAAAAGCCAAGCCTAGCAATTAAGCAAGTGGGGACCTCACAGGGACTGTTTCTTCCTCCCAAGAGAGTCATCACAACTCTCACAGCTTCGAAGAGCAGCACAGTGTGTGTGTTGGAGGGTTCAACACATCCCACATGTCAGCTGCCCCCAGACAATATTCACCAGAGATCCAGTGTATCTAAGGTCTCACAGTTTAAAATGTACTGCTGTCGATTAACCTTGTGATGATGCCAGAAATCAAGTTCCAAATACTTAACAGAGACCAGACACATGGCTTTCATCAGCTCCACACGGCTCAAGAGATCTTTTATCAACTTCTGATCAAAGGAAGCAGCGGGAGCTGACTAAGCACAAGACAGGATGCACACGGTCCTCCACTCCAGTACTTCCCCCACCCACCCCCCGCCCCAAGGGCAGACCATCCGCAGACATTGCGATGGAGCATAAGCATCCAGTTGTAGTATTCCAGTACAAGGACATCTCGGTAAGGGCAGAGCCCTGTGCATATCAAGTTGAACATTAGACCTGACTTAAAGTGATAATGTGCTTACTTGGGTATGCATTGCTGTGAGAAATGCCTTAACCTTAGAGGGTCGTATCAACTTGCTTTCAAACACAACTGGGGTGAAACACACACACACACAACATATGACTTCTCAAGTGTGCTTAGTTGGACACAGTGAAAACGGCTTAAGCAGAATCATGGAGAAGAGTGAGCGCCATTTGCAAACCAGGAAGCTTATTAAACAAATGTGTTTCCCAAGTACTGGAGGCACTCGCAGTCCTCATTAACGCCTCCTGAAAATGCACCCTCATAGCTCGCGTTCGCTTTCCTAAGCTAAGCCAGATGCCGCTGCCATCATTTAGGCGATACACATGGAAATGATCCGAGTGCGCCCTGAGCACTGGGACCACGAAAGTGTTCTTCCCAGGCTGTTGGTGTGTGCCCAGATCAGTGGTAAGGAAACAGCTCTCTGGAAGCGTTTCCTCACTTCGTTTCTCTTCTTTTCTTACATCCCACCAGCAGGGAAGATGCCTTCTGTGGGATTTTATAAAATGTGATATTAAGTCTTTTTCTTCTAGTAAAACGAGGCTTCTACAAGAGCAGAACTTTTCACATAGAGGAAGATACATGGAAAAACTGATACCTGAGGGCAATAGGTAGCCGCTACGGGTGAAATTAGTTGCTGGAGAGAATAAAGGGCTGGTGTTTTCTACTTCTGACAATGAAGATTGGCAGCCATAATCCGCTCAGAGATCCCTCAAAAATCCCACAAAGCACAGTCTCCTCTTTAACACGTGGAACCACTGATAATTGGGTTTGCTTGTTTTTTGTTTATGGATGAAACATAATCATCAGATTCCTCCTAAAGCCAGAGCAATTTTATGATTTGCAATGAGATTCAGAAAATAGGTGTGCTTTCTTTAAGTATCTAGTAGCCTAAACCAAATTCCTCTACTTTCTCTGAATACTGCTATAGATCTGATTTCATTTTGAGTTCTCTTTATGTACTGGATTGTAGTTCAGAGGTGTGTATGGGTATACAAGGATTCAAGAGTTCAGAGATCAGAATCTAGTGATCACCCGGTCTGGTGATCCTAAAGCTTCAATGTGTATCCAAACCCCAGGTAAGCTTGGAATGGACATGGGGAAGCCCAGACAATCTATTTATCTAAAGGCACTACTATGATTCTAAGGTGTTCTTAGGAAGCGCTGATCGTCCATACCTATTGAATGAGATATTATTATTATTCATTTTATTGGGAGCTCTTAAAGATGTCATAACATTCTATAAATAGATCAAGCATAATTGTACAATTGCTAGTACAATCCATTTAAAAACATTTTCTTTCTTGAACTTTTTGGTATCAGCTCCCCTTTATCTCCTTCTTCCCTCACCATTCTCCCAGGAACCCTTGTTATTGCTATATATTATTATTATTCTATTGCTGTTATAATATATATGTATATAAATATATAGAGAAATATCTTACCCCATCCAATGTATCCATTCTGTTACTTGCTCCCCTCCAGTGGGGTTATACGGTCACTATTGCTAACAGCTCCCCCTTCCCTCCCTGTCGTCTCGTTTCCTCAGGGAATCATTACTCCCATTGCTGTTTCTGAAGGGTCATCCATCCGGGTGTTCCTTCACTGAATGATCTTAATTATACAGATGAGCATGCGTAGGTCTAACAGTATTCAGCAAGGGAAACATAAGCCTTAATAGTAAGGGGAGGAAATATTAAAGAACCAGAGGATAGTTATGTATTTCATCCGTGCTATAGCGCGACCTTAATTCCTCTCCCCACACCCCTATGAGGCCCCTGTGTGAGAGCCAGGGAATGACTTTTTTGGAAGGTCAACAGGCTGTAGTTTGTGGCAGAGGAGAGACCAAAATCTCACACTTTAGATGTCCATGCCTATGTGCTCTCTTCTATAGTACATGACACATCTCAGCAGTGTTGTCTTAATTAAAATCTAGTTGATGGTCATCAAGGGCAGGGAAAGAGGTTTGACCAGTCTAACTAATGAGTGGCCACATACCAGAAACAAGAAGCTCTGAGCCTGACCACCCAGGAACCAGAGACCATGGCCCTTTACTAACAAAGCAAAGAAGACTCCAGTCAGGAGCCCAAAGGCTGGCCCTGCCAGCTGCGGGTGGAGTCTCACTGTGATGCCCTTTCCATGGTGTCACTCTCTGGGGGCCTGTCCCCTGAGCTGCCTCGTGGCCGCCATGTCACGGCTCCTTTGAAGAAGCTGGTGGCTCCCGCACTACAGATCATCGTCCCCTCAGACACAGAACTTCCCCTGTGAATCAGGTGAAGGCTTACAGAGCAGACGAGCAGCTTTACATTCAAGATTCATGCCCGCTTTCTTTCAACCTAGCCACTGCAATCCCCTCAGTGGATCGTCACTCATCCCACTTGTTTCCTGTTTCCATTCTACCTTCTTCTGATCTGGTCAACGGGGACCTTGGATAAGTGCTTCCCTTTGCATATTACAGGGGTCATTATTCTACCATGAAGTTTCAGCCCAGACTTTAGGGGGGACTAAGGCCATAGTCCAGGGGGCTCGCCAGGTTCTATCTGACTGTTAAGCCTGGTTTCTTGATGATTTTGAGTTCTGTTTCACACTTTTTCCAGGGCCCTTTAAGGGGACATTTTTCAGAGACGTTGGCAGTGTTGACCAGAGACTACCTCACGCTTCTGGTGCAGGTTTGTAAAGTCTAATGTTTGCTTGGCTCATTGAACTAATTAACTCTATAGATCCTTTTAATTTTCACCAAGCATCTTTCCTCTGGATGGGCAGAGTCAAATAACTGCACCTTAGATGTCCGCTTAAATGCTCTCAAGAGCGCAGTCTCTACCCGACAAAGTAAAATGTAGCTAGTTGTCTTTGTAGACTGCGTTTTGTCAATTAAATGCTGTCCCCAAGATTATGTACAATAGAATCCTAGACCTCGACACTCATCCGTTCTAGAAGGAGCATCGAGATGTGATGCCGTCAAGTTCCGAATCAATTTTTCCCATAAGAAATAACAAAATGGATTAATCCATTCTCGACCAAGTTTTTACCCTAAACTTGCCTTTTTATATAAAACATTACACAAAAAATTCACAGTAAATAAGTTCAGAGGTAAATAATATAATTTGAATAAGAACCATAACATTAAAAAAGTTTTTAACAACTACACTCGGGCCCATATCTTGAGACAAATGAGGATCTGGATCTGCGGACACGGATGTGGAGAGGAGGGATGGAGAGAGAGGCATCATGTGGAAGGGGAATCCCCTTCCATCCAATCAACTGGCAGCTAATTTTCAGGATTTTTTTCCCTTCTTTGCCTTTTTTCACTAGGACCTGGCTGGCTTTCTCTAAAGAAAATAAAAAACCAGATCTGTCTGGTGTGGTCTGCTGTTGGCGTTTCCTGAACTGTTTGCTCAAAGGGTTTACTAACTTACTGCCCACAATATCAACAGCACAGTTAACCGGTTCTTTATCATGATGATTCTTTTAAAAAAACTCTTAGGACCCATGTTTTTTATCTAAAAACAGTACAAAAAGTCACAAAAACTAAGAAAATGATAGCAAAATGCTTAGAACACAGAGTGAAAGGTTTAAACAACGTTCACAAACAACGCCAACTAACACCGAGTGACCGAAACACGAACTGCTTCTGTTTACAAAATCGTATGCATCGGGTCGGATTCTGATGTGTTGTTTAAGCGCTGAAGCAAAATTTTCTTGACATTTTGCATCGAAATCTGATTATGCCGAGTACTGGTGCGGTCAAGTACCGGGGTTCTAGTGTATTCTCAATATCTTTCAAACAAAATTTAGTGCTTTCCCCCAACTCCCTCTTCCATAACTTCTAATTTTCTGCTTTTACAATCTCACCTGACCATAATCTATACTTTAGTTTAAAAAAAATACTATGTAGTCAATCCCAACTCATGATATCCCCAGGGCCTTTCAGAACTGAGTTTCCAAGTGGGACTTTACCGAAGCCACTGCCACATCTGTCTCCCATGGAGCGGCTGGTGGGCTTTGATTGGCAGCCAGGTGCTTATGCCCGCACCACAAGAGATTCTCATAAAGTAATGGGCATCATCTTACAATGCCAAAATTAAACTCAGAACTCTTTCCAGAGGAAAATGCCACAATAGCACCTTTTTAACAGCTCAGAAGACCAACAATTGACTCCTCCTTCCTCTTTCATTAACGCAATAAAAATAGCAGCAAAACAGGCACTCTCTTCTCTGCTAAGCATCACGAGGAGCATTTGGCCGAGATTGCCTGAGTGACTCCTCACAGCGTTCCTGAGGTCAATATATTATTATCCCCATTTTCCAGATTAGGAAATGGAGACACAAAAAGTTACTTTCCTTATTGCTGTGTGGTTAGAAATTGATGATCCGTGTGATTTTTTTTTTTGAGAACCGCAATTTGAAACTGTATTTTAAAAGTAGCTTTTTAATTTTTAACTATAATAAGCTATTTGTATAGAGAGAGATTAAAAAAGAATGTTCTAATAATTTCTCTTATCATCTCACTTGAGCATCACGGCATATATTAGCATCACCGTTTTGCGGCACAGAAACCAAGGCTCGGGGAATCCGCAATGTCCTTCCTGAGAGCAGGTGACCAAACCCAAACCCGAGCCTCTCTTTGGGACTCCAGATGCAGTCCACGGCCCTGCTTTCAATCCCAAGATCGTTTTGTTGCTCTGGTGAGGAGTTAGCGTGTCAGCACTGCTAGCAAACTAGTATAAAGTTGACTACGCACAGGCGAAGAGAAAACACCTGGCGGCTTACATTAAACTGTCGACTATCCTAAAACCCACGAGTAAACCAGAAAGCAAAATAAATTGTGGAAAGCCTCTTCAAAGTTTTTCTGTGGCCCTTCATTTTTATTCACAGGGTCTGTGCTGCCTGAACTGCAGTCAAGGATGCATGGACTATTTTTATTCAGAGAAAGGTGAGAACACTGGCCAAGCAGAAGGCCCATCATGACCAGAATGCGATGGCCTTCATTATTTCCCACCTCCCTCCTAAATGACTCACAGAGATCCTGCAGATGGCGTTTTCTCTCACCGCTTGCCTCACATGTAGTTAATAATTTTAACTTAGTTTTTGTTCTGCGACTGTGATACCCAATAGGCAGATATTCGGTTCCTTTCCCTAAAATGGACCAGTGTATTTAGAAAATCTCTCAGACCCTGAAGGATGAATCAAGTGAAACTATAGTTTTTAATAGTGCCAAATATTGCTAATAATGGCATGTATTGGGCATCTGCAAAAGGCAAGGTGTTGAGACAAGCCACTTGCATGCATTACTCACTTAGTCATATGACAATGCACACACTTGGGGGCAGGAACAGGGCACAGGTGTTCAGGAAGCTTAAGAAACCTGGCCTGGGCTTAAACAGTACGTCTCCCCTGCTGGTCTTTCTGGTATATTTATGTGGTAAAGTTATAAGCTATGACACTCTGGGGAAACAAACCAATGTAGTAAAATCATGAAGAAAGCACAGAGCTAATATTTAGTCATTTCTTGAGAGAGCAAGTGGAGGAATGAAAACTGATGGGAGACACAGCAAGGCACCATGCAGATGCCCTGGGGGACCAGCATGCTGTGCAGCTTCAGGAAGTGGCCCAGTGGGCTGCCCCCAGCACCTCCGGGTCTGTGAGCTGCACACCCACGGCATCTCTGCTGGGAGCAGCTGCATCGTGTGAGGGCACCTGCCAGGGGCATAAAAGCCCACCCCCCCTCATTTGGTAGGCTGACGGGTACTCCTCCCCTAGAGTGCCTGCCAGGTTGGCCAGTTTCATTTCTTCCTCAGCCCAATCTTGCTTCTTCCTCATCTCATTCACAGGTGTCCATCCCTTTTCAACCTCTCACCCACCTCAAACTTGAGGAAAACCTAACTGTAACAATAATTCAAGAACAAGCAAAAAGGAAATTGTTTTATTGTTAGTTTTGGAATTTTTTGAGACTCACAAATCCATACATGTACCCTCTCACTGCCACCGAGGGTGCCAACAGCCTTCTCTTTCTCCTGTAGGTTTGAACCGCTTAACACGTGGTTACCAGCCCAATGCTTACCCCACCTCCTCATCTCTAGATGTAACCATCCTCCAAGTGGGGGGGGGGGGTGGTGTTCAGATATTCACAAGCAGAATACTTGCCCCTGCGCTCTGCCATGAAGTGAATTATTTTATATGGATCTTGTAGCCATAGTCTTTACAATTTGCACCAAATGATGGGAAACATGCAAACTCACCATGAACGAGTTGGATCCAATTGATAGTGACCCTATGGGACAGAGTACAGCTGTCCCTGGAAGTTTTCAAAACTGTCCACCTTTACAGGAATGGAAAGCCACCATCTCTCTCTCATGGAGGAGCTGGTGACTTTGAACTACCAGTCTCGTGGTCAGCAGCCCAGCACGTAACCCACTATGCCACCAAAGCTCCGACATGACTGGTGAGAACTATTCTAAAGTGAGATGCTCGTGGCAACCAAGAAGATTGGATAGTTTGCTCATAATAATGTAAATAAAGTACCCGTGTGGGGTAGGATCATGCAACTAAGGGGTGTGGAACCCTAATGTGGGATTGTCCGCTGTGCTCTAACACTAGGTTTGAAATCAGGCATCTCGAAAACAGTAGGGGGATTTCACGACCATCCAGAGAGAAGAACCAGGGTTGGAGTGTGTCCTTTAGATCTGAGATCCCTGCATTGCACTTCCTCGATCCTGCAGACAGACAGCTGTGACCCTGAAGAAGGTGAGAGACCGTGAGAAACAGTGGGAGCAGAACTAGGAAACCTGCAGCGATCAGAGCAACGGGCTTCCCAGACTGCAGGGAGAGAACAGTGGGTGTCTTTGGGCAGGTCACTTGGTGGTAGGGTGGCATGCTTCCCAGGCATTTGGGGAGCGAGAATTGCCCATCAAAGGCATTAGAGGTCAGCACCTTTGGGCTGAGGTTTACTGGTAATTGTCTTTTGGGCATTTGTTAGCACATTAAAAGAGGTTTCTAATACTTGCCTGACCAGAACCAAGACCAAAGGGTCCTGGGACCGAAAGACCTGTAAGAGGTGTAGCTATGGACACTGGCTGAGGAAAGGCTATGCTAACCAAAGAACTATATCATGAATATTCCTTACCCTGAATTGTAACTGTAACATCTCTAATAAATTGCATAATCATAATGTCTTTGAGTTCTGGGTGACCATTTCATTGCATTATCAAGCCCAGCAGGAAAGTGGAGCATGACCTGGGGGAGACCATTGGTGTCAGAATGGTGGAAGGGCTCGAGAATGGAGGCCTGCCTGCCCTTTCCTCATAGGAATGGGCTTGAACTGATACTGACTCTTCTCTCCCATGCTTGAAGCTAAAGGAAGTCAGACAGTGTCCCGATGCCATTTTCACATCCTCCTTCTCGTAATCTGACTTGACAGTGAATGACAAGTGGGCAGACTACCATGCATCTGATAACAGCTACAGATGAAAAAAGGTGGCCCACGTTTCTTATCAATGGAAACCACGTGGAACATTTTCAGAATTGTCATCTGCCAGAAAGACATCTTTATCTTTTTAAAGAATGGAAACAGTTATATCTTGACTAAACTTTGGAAAGATGTATACAGGAAATTTGGGCAATTCATGCACAATGTAAGTATGCCAATTAAAGATTGTAGCTAATATTAGAACACCTGATAAAAATCAGTGATCAAGAACAAAAACAGCAGAAGGGAGTCAGTATATTTGGTTGCAATCTTAAAACCAATCACTCTATTTGGGTAGCTTTACATTTTTGAATGTTGCTTTGCTGTTAGGTGCTGTCACTCTGGTTCTGATTCCTGGTGGCATTTTATAGAACAGAATGAAACACTGCCCAGTCCTCCAGCATCCTCACAATGGGTTGTGTGTTTGGGTCCACCGTCCATCTATCTCATTGGAGCTTTCCTTATTTTCACTGACCCTCCACGTTCCAAAGTTTGGTATTTCCAGGGCAGGTCCCTCCTAAGAACATGCTTAAAATGGAAGACACAAAGCCTCCCACCCTCACTGCTACTTCCTCAAAGGCAGACTTGGTTCTCTAACAATCCAGGTGTTTTCAGATTCATCTAACGTGCATAGGAGGACACTTAAAAGATCCTCGCTGGGATCAGACACACCACAGTACTCAAAATGACATCTTTGTTCTTTAACACTCTGAAGAGATCCTTTGCAGAGTTCCCTGATGTAATATGACATTGACACCTTGGTCGCAGCTTCTAGGAGCATTGATTCTAGAGCCAGGTAAATTCTTGGCCACTTCAATCTTTTATCCATTTATCATGGTGCTTTCCATTGGTTCAATAGTAATGATTTTTGTGTTCTTTACATTGAGTTGTAATCCATACTGAATATTGCGTTCTTTGATCTTCATCAATAAGTACTTCATGTCATCTTCACTTTCAGCAAGAAAGGTTGCGTCATCTGAATATCACTGGTTTTTAATGAGCCTTCTTCCAATCTTAATGAAACATTCTTCTTCATATAGTCTCGCTAGTCCAATTATTTTCTCAGAATATAGATGGAATAAGTAGGTGAAATCATACACTTATGACATGCACCTTTCCTGATTTGAAACTATGCACCTTATTTAACAAACAACTGGCTCTTGGGCTATGTATAGGTGCCCCATGAACACACTGAAGTTTCTGGAATTCCCATTCTTCCCAATGTTATCCATAGCCAATAAAGCACATGTAATCAACATTCTGGCATGCTGATATTTCTTGTTCAATATCCTCTTCCGAATTCGACTTGCATTTCTGACAGAGCTCTGTCAAGGTACTGCTACAATCGCTTTTGAACGATCTTCAGCAAAATTTTACATGCATGTAATAGTAATAATGTTGTTTAATGTCTGCATCTTGTTGGGTCATCCTTTTTGGGAGGACAGTGCAGTGGGGGGAACTGGACAAAAACATAGATCCCTTCCAGCCTTTCAGCTAGGTAGCTGCCTCTAAATTTCTTGGTAAAAATTAGTGATGACTCCCAGTGCTTCATCAGATTATTGAAACTTTCCCACAGGTAGTCCATCAATTCCTGGAGCTTGTTTTTCACGAATGCCTTTAATTCAGCTTGAACTTTTTCTTCACGGCCATCTGTTCTTAATCAGATGCTGCCTCTTGAAATGGTCAACCACAAATCAACTGTGCTTCCTCCCTCATTCAATATTTTACCCCTGGAATCCTACACAGTGGCTTGAATTTTTTCCCTCAGCTTTTTTAGTGTGAGAAATGCTGGACATGCTCTTCTCATCCTCCAAGCTCTTGCCCAGTTCAGTACTTTATCTTGACTTTTCAAGCTGCCCGTTGGCATATTCTGTCCAGTTCTACATCGTTTCTTTGATTTGCTTGAGCCACATAAGCGAGATTCAAGAGCAAGTTTCAGAGTCTCTTTGATACTCACTTTGGTCTTTTCTTCCTGTCTGTCTTGTCTCTTAATGACCCTTTGCGTTTCCATGTATGATGTTCTTAATGACATTCCACCACACATCAGGTTTTCTATCACTAGTACTCGGCACATCAAATCTGTTCTTGTGATGGTCTCACAATTCAGATGAGATATTCTAAGTCATATTTTGACTTTTGCAGAGTTGTTTTAATTTTCTTCAACTTCAATCTGAACTTAAGAATGAGTAATTGATGGTCCACATTCAGTGCCTGGCCTCATTTTGTCTGATAATATTGAGCCTCGGTATTGTCTTTTACCACATACCTAGTAAATTTGATTCCTCTGTATTGCATTTGGCAAGGTCTGCATATATTACTTAATTCATATTCTTGGAAGGCACTCAAGATAGGATTGAGGCAGAGTTGCCTCCTAAAAGTAGAGCTTATTTTAATAATGTGGACAGAGCTCAGTTTGGGGAATTTCATTTACTCATGGGGTATAATTCAAATGACAAAACAACTGCAAACATTCATTAATAAGTAGAACATGGAATGTGCAAAGTATGAATCTAGAAAAAAGATGTCATTCAAAAATGAAATTGATATGAAAAAAATATATAAAAAAGTATGTTCAACATTGAAAAAAATGAAATCGAATACATAAAGATCCTGTAACATAAAATGACCAAACAAAACATTCTGTGAGTTCCTATTCTGTGTCCTCAACTATACTAATCCTGTGTGACAGAATAAGCTGAGAGAATGTCCTGCCATCCATGACATGAAAGGTCACTACCCCAACCTTATAAATTGTTAGCAGTTTCATACAAATGGCTTTTAAATGAGCCTCTTCTTAGCTCTGCAGATTTGTGCAGCGAGTGAACCTCTATGAGATTCCCTTTTCTTAAGGGGAACATTGACATAAAGGTATCTTTCTTAGGGCTAAATAATATTCACTCTATCATGTGCCAGACACAAGATTTAGTAGCAATAAGTGGTTATAGTGGTAATAGTGGTTGGAACAGTGATAGTTGGGGTCTTTTGTTTGTCTTTCAGTATTAGTAGTTGTTTTTCCATAAATAGGTTAATGGGATGAACTCCTACAACCACTGAAGCTTTTTTTGTATCCCTGCAGCATGCCAATAAAGAAAGTACATGCATGTATCACATGCTCAGCTGCTAGTCAAAAGGATCATGGTTGCAACGCACCATAGGCGTTACAGAAGACATTCTCTCTAAAGACTCACAGTCTACAAGGCCTTGGAGCCGGTCTGCTCTGGCCTATAGGGCCGTGATGAGTCACAATCAACTGGATGGCAATAGGCTTGCTTTCGGGGGAGATGGCTCTCCTGGGGTAAATACCTGTATAAGGGGAGAGAACAGGTAAGCGTGAAGAACATCCCCTGCCTGCAGCCTGGGCATAAGCAGAGTACACAATCATCCATGAAGAATTATTTCAGGATCACAACATAGCCACCTCTCTCTCTTCTTTCCGTCATTGCTATTAGCTGCACAAACCAGAATTTGATTATTCCAATATTTGGTCCAAGAATGTGGTCCACCTACAGTTTACCAAGCACTGGGTATTGAGGAGAGAAGTATGGATGCTGGCTGTTCCTTTCCCTTTAGGACCCACCTTCTACTGGAAGAAAGACAGATAAATAGTGTCAAGCCCACAGCATGGTGTGTAGTAGAGAGGAAAGAGGTCCGAAGAGGGAAATGCTGAGCAGTATGGGGCAGTCTGAGAGTCCAGGTAGCGTGGCAGGACAGCTGCACCCAGAACACAAGTGCCCCCACTGTTGCTAGGCTCCCATCTGCTTTCATGGGTCATTCGTTCAACTCTCCTTCTTAAGGCAGTATTCATGAAGGAGAGACTCTGGCTCATTGGCCCCAAACAGTCACATGATGTATTGGTATGCCCTCCTTTTAGTAAAGGTGTTAGGCTAGCCATTCTAACCAATGTGTATATTTCGTAATTGAGCATTGCAGCCCAATGTCAAGTTCTTTTGTTCAGAGCACAGACATATTTAATGTACTGAATCAGATTTTCCTTAGTGTCTGTGAATGTGAACAAGAATAATACATAGCACAAATTGACAGGGTTCTAGTGTGAGCAAAAGAAGTCAATATAGAAAAGCTGTTTACTCTCTGAAGTGAGATTGGGGCCAAGGCGTGATTTCCCTCTGTACCCCACAGGCAACCAACCACTGACCTGAAAACATGGAATTTAAAATATAAAGGATATATCTATCTGTGAAAAAAATTATGCTTTAATTATCTTGATTTCATTTCCAGAATTTATCAAGTTTGGAAAATTGTGTAATAGAGTCAGGTGCTACTCATCTATTTCGGAGACATTTCAGCAAGGTGTTCCACCATAACATTATATTAAATGTCACTATAAGTTATAAGCTACAAAGAGATACATCTTTTTGCTTGATAAAAAAATATGCAGGTGGTTGACATAATTTGGGGTGATGTGTCTAATATAAAAACTTCCAAATGCACTGAACCAAGACAAAGCTGGCTCGTAGGACAATACCATCTCAGTCAATGTAGCCCCAAACAGAGCATAAAGCGTATTAGAAGGACGATGTACGATTTTAGCTTCATGGACTCAGAGATGAAAAATGACACATACATTTTGGTGGTTACCACACCCAAAGTTATGTGTTGCCAGAGTAACTGATCCACTTATGAAGAAACAGAGGGTGATGTAGGGGAAGAAGCAAAAAACAGAGGTGCCTGGCCTTGAATGTCTAATAATAGGAAAAACACTTGGGTAACCAAGTTATCTCAGGAAAATCTTGAGAACTTGGAAGTTTCTGGAAGACAAAATTCATGTCTTCTGCTCTTTCTGTGTTTTCTTCAGTCAAAACCAAAACCACATACACTTAGGCACTCAAGTGAATAAGAGAGACACAGAAAGTGGGAGGGGGGAAGCACAGAACAGAGAAACAGAAACCAAGGAATGAAAATACCCAAGAAAGCAAGCACTGATCTACCACCAGATCAATAGGCGCACAAACAGCAGCAAGAATCTGTGGTTCGTCTTCCCACAAGATCTGAAACTGATCCATGATCCACCATGAGCGCTAAAGGGGAAAATGCTCCCTATTAAAGTCTATGATTGCAAGTGCTCACGAATGTCAGTCAAATCACTCTCCAGCTCAGGGTGAGAACGGTTCAGCCTGAAGGTAAGTTATTTTCCGAAGTTTGAGTTTAATTCATGTAGCCAGGTTTGAATTTTGAGAATAGGAAAGCATAGGTTTCCTTCCCCAGTGGCACTGTTGCACTCAAGTAAGTCAAAAGAAACTATCTTCTCAGTAATGCAAGTGATAAATATATACATGTTATATATAGTATAACATTTATATGAAAAGATAACAATATATAATAATACATCTAATCTAAGGTGATATAACAAATGACAACGTAATATAATAATACATATAATAAATTAAACATTATAAAAGTTATATAATGTAAGATGCATATATATACTATTCTATATATCTTTAAAGATAAATTTATTTAAACACACATGGGCATTTTATAGCACATTTGTAGATATTTTAGATTTTCAAATGTGACCTCTGGTGAGTGATTTAGCTTATGTATATTCTGTCCTAAGCGGACCTATTTAAACTTACAATAAAAAACGCATTTTCATGGAGTCAACTCTGACTTCCAGGGACCTTGTAGAGCAAGGTTAATCTGCTCCTTCATGTTTCTGAGACTGTAAATCCACATGGGAGCAGACAGCCCTATCTTTCTCCTGCTGTGCCGCTGGTATGTTGGTAGCCTGGTGGTCAGCTACCTGGTGTTTAACCCACTGCACCAACAGGATCCGACAGAAGTGAAAATGGCCATTTTCGCTAGGTTAGTTTACTTGTGTGGCAGATTAAAATGGGAGTGATTCAGATTTATGTTTATAAAGCAGCTTGCCTCTGTAAACCTCAATGTCAGACATCGTCTGGTGAGCAAGTCAGCGTTCCTGTACTGAGAGTACAGCAACTGTATGCATCTTGAACTTACATGTGCACATGAACTATCAGGAATGTTGGCTAGACGCAAGATCTGAAGTAAAGCTCATTGTTGTCATATGCCTTGGAGTTAGTTCTGACCCATCAGCACTTGCTAGAACAGAGCAGAATCGCCCTTGAGGATCTTCGCCTCTAATCTTTACTACAGATCGCCAGTCTTCTTCGGTGGAGTGAGTGGTGCGTTCAAACAGCCGACCCTCCACTGAGCAGTCAAAGGCCATGCTTCTGAGGCTTGAAGCCATGCTTCTGAAGCTGCACTTAGACCAGCTCCGGGTGAGGCTGGAACTGCTGGTCAGCCAACTACAGACTGAGCAGCCAAGCTTTCGAGAAGTAGAATCATCTGCTACATGTGTCCTGTGTTATTTTCCTTTGCAGTGTCTAATTGGTGTATTTATAATTTTAAGTTTTGGAACAGCTGAAAATACCATCCCTTTATAGTCCCTGGCACTTGAGAAGATGTGTCTACATAGACTCTTAGAAATCTGAAAGAATGATTATGGCCCACATATATGTGTGGTTGGTTTGTTTCCCTGACCTCCTTTTGGTCGAGTTGGGGAGTGTGGATGATCCTGCGTCCAACCCCGGCAACAAGTCAAGTTTGGCTCCAGTTACCAACTGTGCTGATGTAGGACTCCAGAAGAGAGTCACAGATACAGCAGACGTCGCCAGACCTGAGCGACATGGCTTGTAACACATGGAAGAAGAGGAAACTAGCGTGTATGTTTAGCCCCCAAAGCAACCACAGAAGCAACCTCCTCCACGTGGCAAGCGAAGGGACTCCTTTGAAATGCCGTTGGGAGATGTGGGGTTGGACTGAGAGTGTGATGACAGAAGCAGGGCTCAAGCAGGAAGCCGGCAACCCTTAAGGGAGCTCTCCCACTGCCTCTGCTAAAACAGGTACATGTACGCATGGATGGCATTCCTCACAATTTTATTTTAACCTAAATTTGAAGTAAGTCAGTGAAGGCCAAGGGAATCCACTTCAATCGATCCTGACACTAGGCAGCCGAAGTCATTTCTTAGAACTTTGATTCATTAAAGATGATAAAATCCACGGCAAGCTTCCCCTCATGAATAAAGAGTCCCCACCTAGGGTGTGTGGTTCTTCCGCTCATCAATGGAGGCAGAAAAGTACACGTCAGGATTCTCGTCTCTTCTCTCTTTTTGGCCCGAAGCCTTTAAGTACAACCTCGAGTTGGTATGCAGAGAATTCAATCTATCTTACTCACCATATTAGAGTATTCCAGCTTTGAGTGAATTATCCGTGATCAATGACTAGAATAATTCATAGAGGAGAGAGGGTAGAATGTGTGCATGTGTATTTCATTTCATATTAAAATATAATTTCTTCTGATTTTCTGGAGATAAAATTAACATATAGATTTGATATATAAATTTGACAATGACAAAAAGTTTGTCAATAGTTGGATGTTTAACCATTTCCTCTACTGGTGTCCTGGCTTGCCTAACTTTGAGTGATACTAATTAAAAGTCAGTGATAAACACAAAACTGCAGTCATTGACTATTTTTGTCTCATAAATCTA
This sequence comes from Tenrec ecaudatus, assembly GCF_050624435.1. Lineage (NCBI taxonomy): Eukaryota > Metazoa > Chordata > Mammalia > Afrosoricida > Tenrecidae > Tenrec > Tenrec ecaudatus. The sequence goes on from NC_134542.1 coordinate 57,236,607, forward strand.
TCTCAAAATTATGCATATTAATGGAAAACGTTAGTATATGATTCACTAGATATATTCCTCTGAGTCAGAAAGAGAACAGGGCGCAGTTTCAAATGATGTGCACACTTACATTTTGAGTGTTTGTTAGATTCAACGTATATGCATGGATGTTTGAAATGATCACAAACTAAGAATGTAATTTGACCAACTGGGCTCAAAATGGCGACAAAATACGGCATGATTATATGTGTCTCCATGAACAGAGCACAGTAGCTTACCATGATTCAACTACAGTAAAATATAAAATACAACATTCACACTAAAGTGCATATTTAGCAACTACCCAAGCCCGAAAGTTTGTTAGGCATCACGACCCCATTTTGATGTCAGAGAGGCTTCATCTTTATTTGATTTCTTTGTAATCAAAGGTAGAAATAAAATCCCTCGCCCCAAAGTGTGTACGTCCTCCAGTTTAAAGTACAGATAGAAAAAAATTAAGCCTGCCAATTTCTCATGTGTTTGTTCCCATTAGTTTAAACTTTAACGCTTGACAACAGAGCACATATTTACCCATGTTTCTTACACAAGTCACCTGTTTTAATTTGGCACAATGTGTTGGTACCCACAGGTAAAGTAATTTGATACAGATTCACTCATATATCTCAAGTTTCCAACAGAAACTCACATTGTTTAATTTAGTCTAAATAATAAGAAGTACTAGCCATTATGCTTTTTTATATGTAAGTAATCCATTTTGAAGGGTTATTATAAGGGTCGGGTGATAAAAATAAAGGACAGCCTATGGCTCCTGGCATATAATAAGGTCTTACTGGGTGGCTGGAGTTACACCAAACTGGTCCTTAAATTCCTTCACCTACCACGGTTCCTGGGCAGGCTTTACAACTACTCTGTCTTTTCTCCAGAAATGGCACCAAAAGGGTCATGGGTGAAACTCAGCTGAAGGATCTGTGTGTCCTGAAACGTGGGTTTTGACTTTGCTGTTATTGTTCTGTTCATATGAATGCCTTTCAACGGGGCTTAAACTTTCCATTTCCTCCTGCTTCTCCACCTTCCTCCTTGGTTCCAACCCAGTGTAATCTACTCTCGTGGCCTTCCTGGTTGATTAGTGACCTAAACCCTCGTCCCCAGGCAAATGTCCATGGGACAACCCCAGGGAAGTGCCATCCACCCTGTTAGTGTCGTGAGGAAGGAACATGCTATTTCTTTTCTTTCCCATCCCGATCAGTACTTGTCCTTGCATTGCACACAGTGACAACGGCAACCCCATACTTCCAATGCTCGGGAATCCGCATCACAAACGAGCTCTGGCAGCACCTCAGCAGTGCTTGCACTGCCCACCACCCTGGAACACGGTCTGCTGGTTCGCTGCGTGAGGCTCAGCTTTGGGTGTCACTCAGCTTTGTTACCTTATCTTGCACCACTGTATGGAAATGTGATGGCTTCTTTCTCCTACCTTCCTGTTTTCTCGAGCCCTCAGACAAGAGAGTGTTCCATTAGAAAAGGGGAGTACAGCATCTGGAGGGGGGCGGCATTAGTTTTCTGTTCCCCTTCTTCTGTCCACTCTAATACAAAACTGCTCCTCTTGGGAGAATGCAAGGCTGGCTGGCAGTCAGTTTGACAGAAGGGAGGCAGTGCAGCGGAAAATTGGATAACAGGATAAAAATCTATGGGGCCACTGGAACCCCATCAAAACCGGCTCCTCCTGTCAATGCCTAGACAAGTGACGAGGACAAATATAGAATGTTATTTATATTTAAATATTTCTAATGATATCATAATTATACTGCTGCTTCTGTTAGGTAGCCATTTTCCTGGGAGCCACCACTGCAAACCAAACGGTGTGCGGTTGAGGAAATCTACATAAGACTCAGACAGCCTCAATCAGACATGTGGGAAAATCCTATAATCCTCAAATAGCTATTTCTAAAGGGCAGAGCCTAACAATTTATTTTTCACAGATATTCGCCATGGTGCACAACAGTCCAGTTGGATAAAAACTGGTTATTCCCAGCCCTCTGGGCCTGTGAAAACCAAACTCTCTAGGAGGCACCCAGTACAAAGATTCCACTTAAATTAAGTATGATATTTTCTAAAATGCTCTTTTCTTTTTTTTCTTCACGTGTCATATTGAGCTATTCAAATTATGAAGTAATAATGGTCTTAACTTATTTAACTTCATAATACACTTAATAAGCTGAAATATGAGTTGCCAAAAGATATAAATTTCTTCTTTTAGAGCTTCAAAAATGTTTTGGTGTAGCTATACAAAGTCAACCTGTATTATAATTAGTTCTATTATTAAAACCTGCTTTTCAGAGTACTTTTAAGAGAAAATACTGTAAGGGATGTGTGAGAATTTAGCACAATGCAGAAAAAAAGGTATGAATATATTGTATATGGCACTCAATTTATATTACTTCTACAAAACCTACATTTTAAAACTCCTAAGAACTTATTGATCATCTATATCAACATATATTCCTAGTTTTTTATTGATAGATATTTGAGCATTGGACTACTAACTGCAATGCAAGGTTGGTAGTTCAAATCCATCAGCTGCTCTGGAAAGAATATTTAGACTATTCCTGACTTGATCTTGTAAAAATTTAGCACCTTGGAAAGCCTACATTGGGTTTTGGATATATATTTATAAATAGAGACAGAGATAAACCAAACCAAGCTCACTGCCAACCAGTCAATGTTGATTCATAACAACGCCCAGTCTTTCTCCTGTGGAGCTACTGGTAGTTTCAAACTGCCAATGATGCGAATGGCAGCCCAACCCATAACCACTACACCAGGCCTCCTAGAGAGAGCTAGAGATATCAGACTGTACAACAGAAAGGGAAGGATTGTCAGCGTCCAACACCATTCGTTTATATGTACATGTGTGTTTGTTGTTGTTGTTGTTAGGCAGTTCCGACTCATAGCAGCCCTATATACAAAGCAAAACACTACCTCGTCTTTTGCCATCCTCACAATTGTTCTTCTGTTTGTTTTTAATAAATCATTTTATTGAGGGCTCTTACAGCTCTTATAATAATCCATACATCAATTGTATCAAGCATATTTGTACATATATTGCCACCATCATTTCCAAAACATTTTCTTTCTACTTGAGCCTTAGTATCAGCTCGTTTTTCTCTCCCGCCCTCCCCACTCCCACCTTCGTGAACACAATTTATAAATTATTAATGTTCATATTATACACTGTCTGCTGTCTCCTTTCACCCACATTTCTGCGTGCTTCCCCCAGGGTGGGGGATGGGGGTGTATGTTGATCACTGCAATCGGTTCCTCCTTTTTCCCCCTCTCCATCTTCCCCTAACCTTCTCCCCCATCTTCCCCTAACCTTCTCCCCCATCTTCCCCTTCCCCTCATGGTATTGCTCCTTCCATTATTGTTCCTAAGGGGGTTATCAGTGCTGGATTCCGTGTGTCAAAAGCTCTTATCTGTTCCAGTGTACATGCTCCTGTCCAGCTTTAAGGTAGAACTGGGGACATGATAGTGGGGTGGGGTGGGGGGGGTGGAAGCATTAAAGAAGAAAGTTGTGTGTTTTGGTGGTGCTATACTGGACCCTGGCTGACTTACCCCTTCCTTGTGACCCTTCCGTGAGGGGATGTCCAATTGTCTACAGATGGGCTTTGAGTCTCCACTCCGAACCCACTCATTCACTACAATATGATTGTTTGTTTGGGGTCTTCTGATGCCTTTTACCTGATCCCATCAACACCTCATGATCACACTGGTATGGTTCTCTGCTTCTTCCATTTGGGCTTTGTTTCTTCCTGCTAAGTGGCTGCTTATTTAATTTCAAGCCTTGAAGACTCCAAACACTATCTTCTAATAGCTGGGCACCATCAGCGTTCTTCGCCACATTTGCTTATGCACCTATTTTGACTGCAGTGATCAGTTTGGGACGGTGTTCTTACATTTAAGGCTATTGTTGCAGCCACTGGGTCAATCCTTCTTACCAAGGTTCTTCCTCGTCTTTGCTGCCCCTCTACTTTACCAACCTTAATGTCCTTTCCCAGGGACTAGTCTCTCTTAATAGTATGTCAGTACATTGAGAGATGTGTGTGTGTGTGTGTGTGAGAATGTGTGTGTGTGTGTGTGTGTGATATAAACATGTCTATTGTCCATAATATTCAGAAAATATTTTGGAAATGATGATGGCAACATATGATTAATGTGGTAGAGAAAGAAAATGTACAATGGGTGTTTTCTAGCGTTAGTTTTTCCACATTTCATCAAAGCACTTCACTTTGTCTTCTAGAACTGCTCTTTGCGATCTTCTGTTAGGCTCTTTTCTCTATTTCTTCTTTTCACTCTAGCTACTTTACATTCAAGAGCAAGTTACAGATTCTCTCATGGCACTCATTTTTAAAATTTATTTATTTCCTGGCATTTTAGTGGCTTTTGATTTCTTGAAGTATGTCCTTGATGTTATCCCACAACTCACCTGGTCTTTAGTCATATGTGTTCAATGCTCCAAATTAATTCTTGAGATGGTGAGGTAGTTAGTTTATCATGCCAACTTGGCTGATAAACACATGGGGTTAATTGAAGGGGGTAGGGATAAATGGCTCAGTGAGCCTCGCCTTTCTAGTTTTCAGGTCTCTTGCTTTCTGATGGTCGGACCAGGGTGCAGCTGCCTTAGTCAGTTCCCTGCTTTAGCTTGCAAGGCTCACTTCCTGAAAGTCATCCCCGAAGAAAAACCACATGGACCTACCCCAAAGCAGCCCTGGGTGCTGGAACAGCCGTGTGGAGACCCCTGCCAGCACTGAGATGCTCACACATTCATTGACTCAGCTTTCCTCCTGCAGTTGGCATCATTGTATGTTTTGTGAGATGGAGGAGGACTATGTAGATTGGTGTTGGACATATGGGTTAATGGGTTAATGCTGGACTTGTGGGCTTGGGCAGCACTGGGTTGGAATGTTTTCTTGATGCACACTTAACCTTTATATAAAACTCTCTCTCACACATGACTTTCTGTGGATTTGTTTCTTTAAAGTACCCAGACTAACACAGATGGTCTCTATATTCAAATGGGTCAAAGTCTTATCCTCCTGGAGTCCTTTTAATTTTATTCAGCTTCAATATGAACTTCTATAAGTTCAACTTGAGCAGGAGCATTTGATGGATTGTTCCACAGCTAACCTTTGGCCATCTTCTAACTGGTGACATTGCGCTTTGCCTTTGTTCCTCAAAGTGATGTAGTCTATTTGATTCTTGTATGTTCTATCTAGTGATTCTTCATAAAGCACCATTTGTATTGTTGAAAACAGGTCTATACAAAGAAGAAAAAACTGTCTTTACAATGAATTAAGAAATGGTACTGCAAAATCCTATGATGTGAGCTCTGGCTTTGCTTCTATCACCAGGAACATATTTTCCAATTAATGATCCTTCTTCCTTGTTTCCAACTTTCACATTTCAATCATCAGTATTAATTAATGTATCTCGATTGCATGTTTCATCGATTTCAGAGTGCAAAATTTGGTAAAAATCTTCAATTTTGTCATCTTTGGCATTAGTGGCTGGTGCTTAAATTTTAACAAGAGTTTAATGAAGTGGTTTACTTCATAGGTGCAAGGATGTTATCCTGTTGTTCTTTCTGATGATAAATGTGACACCATTCTTCTTCCATTTATCATTCCCAGATGTTTGTTTGATTCAAAAATGGCCTGGGCTAGTCCATTTCAGGTCACTAATGCCCGCAATGGTTATCTTTATTCACTCAATCTCATCCTTGACGACTACCAGCTTTCCTAGCTTCATACTTCATACATCCCACCCCTGATTTAAAGGATGCTTGCAGCACAGGTTCATTGTAAGTTGTGCCACACCAGCAAACAAACATCCTGAAAGGGTTACTCAAGTACATTATTAATTTTGACTCCACCTTGAAGAGGGAACGCTCCCCCTGTGATAGCTGAGTGCCTTCCAACCTGCAAGGAGCCCTGGGTACGTGTGCAGTGTGAGAAGCTGGTGAGTGAGTCCGGGGTACAGTGGAGAGCCTTTAGGGGAGCAGCTTGAACCCACCAGTCACTCTGTAGGAGAAAGATGAAGCAGTCTGCTCCCATAAAAATTTGCAACCTCCAAAACTCTAGGGAGAAGTTACACTCTATGCTAGCATTCACTGTGTGTCCGGAAAAAAGGAAATAGCAATGAGCTTTTCATCCAAGGACTCTTCTTCCAGCGCCATGTCGAACAACAGGATGCTGCTAGTCAAAAGGCTTCGCTGGCGGCGCAATGTTTCAGAAGCACATTGCCAGGCCCTCGCCCCTAGTCTGTCTTAGTCTGGAGGCACTGCTGAAGCCTGGCCATTCTGGGAGCGCCTGCTGATTTGAAATATTGCTGGCCTGGCTTCCAGCATCACAGCAATGCCCAAGCCACCACAGTGTGACAAACTGATCGATGAGTGGTAGGCAACTTTTTTAGTAGATCGCTATTGGGCATCAACTAAAAGCTAGTTAGTTAAATTATAAGTGGAGGCTAATTCATTATTCACACATCTCTAGTTGAAGTAGTAATTTAAAATCATGTGTCTTGTATTAATGGGGTTGTTGTTTCCAAATGACAAGATAAATATCTCAAGCAACATAATATATTATGGTCATAGGTCAAACCAAATGAACGTCTAGAATAGATTACCACTAAGTGCATGCAATATGTCGCATTTATAAAATTTAAAAAGGATAAATTGTACCATTAACATCTGGAAGATTGTTCATTATACACCATCAATGTTCCGCTTTAAGTGCATTATGCCTGCATCCAGTCAAAGCAACCTCTGGAAACAGCACACACAGAGATGCTGTGCTGTTCCTGCCTGAAAACCTATTATGTGGGTGAAAACAGGACAAGGCCATTTGAACCCTATTCTGAAAAGATGTGCATGCTTTGTTACATGTAAACATGAAATAGATATATTTTGACTCTGAAATGACTAAACCACGGGAAATATTATAATGAACTGAGATGGGAAATTCCTGAGCTGGATGGTCCCCCCCAAACTCTGCTAATATCGTTGCTTTTAATTTCAGTCTACCCATCAGCTGAGTGAAGTCCTCATGCCTATACCTAGACTTGAAAACAGAGGTGTCTTCCCAGTATCGTAGAGAAAATTAAGTGCAGACCAAAAAATTGCAGTTTGTTATTGGAATTATAAAATGAAGTCGAGAAAGGTTTTCAGATTTAGACCTAAATTAACCTTCAGAGATTTCAATATGGATTAAACTCTGTTGGAGTCCTGAGATCACTGGTGAAGCATTGGGACAACTCTATTGTACCATGTCGAGATGTTTTTCTGAAGTTCTTGGAAGTGCAGATGATTCATATCTGTGACTAGTATTGGGTTCTCCCAGAAGTCCTGCTGAAGGAAGGGCTGGCAGTCCACTTTAGCCACTGAACACCCTGTGAAGCATCATTCATTGCACGCTCACATGCATGGAACCGCCGCCATATGTCAGAATCCACCCCACAGTAATTAGATGCCATTAGATAGGCAACTATGACTAGGATTCATATTTTTTAAAGTCACTTAGAGTGTAGGTCACTGAGGGGAAAAATGTAGTGGGAGAGGGGAGTGGGGATGGAGGTGGGAAAATGAGGAGCAGATGCCAGGAGCTTACAGGGAGAGCAAATGTTTTGAGAAAGATGAGGGTAATGAATGTACAAATGTGGTTTACACAATTGATGTATATATGGTTGTGATAAGAATTGTATGAACCCCCAATAAAATGATTTTTAAAAAGTGAAAAATAATGTAGCAAACTAACCAAATTCAGTCCAGAGAAATATTTTGTCTTTCTGTTTTGTTTATTTTATTATTCTGCATGCTTGATCTTCAGTGAATTCGAACATGAAGACACCGGCAACCCCAAGTTAAGCAGCAGTGTCCTGTACTCTACAGCTTCTTTTTTAAACTCTCTAAATAAAATCGTATTGTGGTAAAACATATACAAAATATAACTTCCCATTTTCATCCTTTTTAAGTGTACATTTGAGTGACAATTATGTTCACCATGTTATACGACCATCGCCACTATCTATTGACAAAACTTGTACATGATCCCAAGCAGAAACTCTACACCTTTTCAAACAATAATTTCCCAGTCCCTACTACCAGCTCCTAAATAACTTTTATGTTCCTTCTAAATATTTAATGGACATGGACACATAGGTATGTGTTTGTCCTTTGATGACTGACTTGTCTCGTTTAGCATACTATTTGTTGAATACATCCATGTCACAGAACTCCATTCCTTTCCATGACTAAATCATTTCAAAGTGTGTGCACAAATCACCTTGTCACTCTTCATTCTACTTAAGACAGGCCGTTGTGTTACTCCTCCCACTTAGCTATTGTATATAATGGTGCTCGGAGCACTGGTGTGAAATTTTCTTAGTGCCTGATGAGAAGTATTTGGGATCCATAGACCAATTCATGCTCTGTATTTTTACAAGTCTTCCCCCATTCCAGTGTCACATGCAGATGGCAGAGTTCGTAATGGTGTAGACCCCTGGAATGGCAGGCCTTGTTTTGTTAAGTGACGTTTCCGCAGAGCTGACAGGCTCAAGACAAGAGACAGTTTTTTAGGGTCTGTGTTGGGGAAAGATAAGAGTGACAGTTGGGGTTAGTGGCCCTGAGAGGAAGAACTTTGAGGATGAAAACGGGACACTTGGAAAGACACTCCTCCTAATGTCTGCTAGACTCTGCACAGTGCTGTCAGTTGAGCACCAGTTTCTCGGGAGAAAGTCAGCTATACTGCTGGGGAAGCAACAAAATCCCGAGTACAGATACAAGACCAGGGGTAAGGACGTCTTGAATCATGTGTGGGTTATGGCAACACAGAAGAGGAAGTGCCTGCCCTGGGGTGTTCTCTCCTTACAAATTGCCTGAGAGGTTTCTACCATACCAGTAAGGGAGTGAACTGCAGCTAGCTGTCGACTGGAATTGGGTTCTTGATCGAGGCTTGGGCAATCAGATGTCCCTAAAAGGACCTGAAAATGGAAGAAGATAAATGTACAGGCGTAGCGAGGAAGTTGGCTTACACAGCACATCCCGGAAAAATGTTAGTTGAAAGTGAAAACTGTCATCTCGTCCCAGACTTTAGACCAGCCCACTTTAAAGACAAATGAACTTCACCTTTAGAAGCTTGCAATGATCTCAATCAAAATGAGTATTTATCAAAATAAGCTTTGGAAAAATTTTCCGGGAAAATGTGACTTGCAAAATCTCTTTTCCCCGGACTGACTGAGCTGCGGCATCACGGACTTGTTTCAATGGTTCAAGCACCAGCTTCTGCGTCGCCAGCTCCAAGCCTCTAGCAAGTCAGTGATTCTCCCTGGGCCTGTTTCTGTACCTGCAAAGCGGGTGACTCATAGACCCACAGTCCACCGATAACAGTGATGCACACGTAGATGTACAGACAGTCCTGCAAGCTGCTCAGGTAGGAGAGGGAGAGTGGGAGTATCCATAGCTTTGACAGAATATTTGTATGAGCGTGTTTAACTTTCCTGAAAATACACCCATGAATGTGGCAAAGCATACAGGGGATAAGGTTCTGGAAATTTCTTAGACATGGCCAAATACTTGACAGACTGAGTTGGTGGGCCTGGGAGGTGAGGACCACACCCTCAGGAGACACCTACTCATGAGTCAATTGGCATAGGTTGCTCACAAATACAGTGTTCTCAGTCCCACTTCACTGAGAAGCCACAGGTGTCTTAAAAGTGTGAGAGTGGCCATCTAAGGACAGCTACTAGTCCCTCCTTGTCGGGAGGAACAAAGAGTGATGGAAATCAAAAGACAATGGACTAATGGACCACACAAGCAGCCACTTCCGTACTATTTATAGCGATCACAAGAACTAGATGGTGTCCAGATACCAGGTTCTTCTGCTCTTAAAGGAATCCTCTTAGAAAGTGGATATAGTGGGAGAAAAACATAGAACAAAATTCAAAATCATTGAAAAGACCAGGCTTACTAGTCAAACAGACGGATGGAACACTTAGTCATCCTTCAGGTCTGGAGCGGAACTCACCCCTCATCAACTTCCGGCCTAACAACAGACAGGTCTGCAGAAGGCACAACAGCGCTAGTGAGACATGCACGCCTCAGCACCATTAACCAGGTCATAAGGAAAGTGGTTAGCCAAGGCCAATGGCCAAAGGATCAGGAAAGGAGGAGGAACAGAAATAAGAAACTATTGGGAAAAGTGATATTCATTGTGGGTATTGCAAATCAGTGAGATTTTTAAAATGTGCATAAATTGCTGAAATGAAATTTATTTTCTCTGTCAACCTTCGCCTAAATCCCAACAAAAATCTCACAGGGATGCTATGAGTTAATCTATTCAAGTGTTTAGAATAATGCTAGGTGGGAGAGCCAGTTTTGTGTTTGTTAAAATTATTGGGGAGCATGGATTAAAGCAGCTTTTGAACCTATTTAAGGTTATTTATCTGTAAAGTGAGAGGGTCTCGCTCTCGTCCCACACCAAGCAGGTAAGTACATTCACTCTCTACTGCTGTGCAGCATTAGCTACATAGTGCTGCGCACTGAGCTGCCACCTGGAAGGTCAGGCACTTGGAACTCCCGTTGCTCCTCAGGAGAAAGCCAAGTCTTTCTGTCGGTGGCTGCAAAGATTTAAAGTCTCAGGAGCGGAAAGGGGGCAGTCTCCTCTGCTCTGGTCCTATCACAGGGAGTCAGAATCAATTCAAGGGTCATGAGATTGCTTGTGTTATTGCCACGTAACTATTACTACAAAATTTCACAGCTTACAAGACAATTCATCATTTAGTATCTCACAATATTTCTAAGACACAAGAATTCAGAAGTAGGGCAATGCAGGCCCAGTCTCTCATGGGTTTCAGGTAAGACAGTAGCCAAGTTTGCCTCCTTTGTCTGGGCCTGAAAGATTCACTTCCAAAGTGGCTCACTCACCAGATACTGGCTGTAAACATGAAATTTAAGTTTCTCACCATGTACAAGGGGGTAACCTTCCCAAACGGAATTAGTTTTCAACACTGTGTATTTAATTTTTTATATAAAACAACCATATCACCTTCAAAATAGTCTCCATTACACTTAATAAATTTGTTATATCTGCAATTCCATTCTTGAAAACATTTTTCAAACTCATCTCTTTGGAAGGCTAACAGCGCCTTCTCATTTTTTTCTTCACCTCTTCTGTCATCAAATCACTGACCTTTCAAGTCCCTCTTCACTCATGGAAACAAAAAGAAGTCACACAGAGCATGGTCAGGTGAGTCAGGTACATGGGGCCAGAGCGAAACGCTGTTTTTTGTCAGTAATTGGTGTGAGCAGATACATTGTCGAGTTGGCAAAACCAGTCCTCCATCTGCCACAAATCGGGTCTTTTTTGTCACATACTGTTACGCTATCTTTTCAGAACCTCTGAAGAGAAAGCTTCATTAACAGTCTGAGCTGGTGGAACAGACTCCAAATGCACTGAGTGGACATTTTTCTCTACAGGGGAAGTTGACAGACACCCCAAGGAGGTTTGTCATCAATCGACATTTCACCTTTTTTGAAATGAGAAAACCACTCATACACTTGAGTTTTTTCCTATAGTGCTGTCCTTGTAAGCTGTGTTCAACATCACAACAGTTTCTGTGGCATTAACAGGAAAGAAAATTTCACAGCCGCAAGCCATTCTCTTAAATCGGCCGACACACACACGCACACACACACACACACACACAATCGGCCAACACACACAATCGGCCAACACACACACACACACACACACTTTTCTCGTAAAACTGCTTTTGCGAAACAAAATTCACTGTGACCAAAGAGAACTGTCCTAAGCGATACCATTGGGTGCACTAACTGAAAGCAAATTGCTAGGTGCGTGCCTAGCTGGCGGGGAGTGCGGGGAGGGGGGCGGCGAAATGCATACTACAAAAGCACCGCCCAGCTTCTTGGGCGTCTACACCACTTAGTGACTGCCTCTCCCGGACCCAGTGCTTAAAGATAAAGTAGCAGCAACATTGTTTATGATAACCTAACCTCAGAAATCACATACCCTCACTCCTGCAGACCCACCCTCATACAATGCGAGAGAGTCGCCATTACTGGGAGCCCTCCTCGAGGCTAGCTAACATGCAGGAGAAAACCCGGACCTCAACGCTAATCCATCAAGCTCCGAATCAAATTTTCCCATAAGAAATAACTGAAAATAGATTATTCCCTTATCAGCCACAAAATTTTTACCCTACCCTCGCCTTTTTATACAAACCATTACACAGAAATTTCCAAGTAAATAAGTTCAGAGTTAAAGAATATAATTTAAGTAAGAAACACAACCTTTAAAAAGTTTTCACAACTGCAGTCTGGCCCATACCTTGAGACGGATCAGGATCTGGATCTGCAGACGCGGATGTGGAGAGGAGGGACGGAGAGAGAGGCATTGTGGGAAGGGGATCCCCTTCCATCCAATCAACTGGGAGCTGCTTTTCAGGAGATTTTTCTCTTCTTTGTCTTTTTTCACTAGGACCTGGCTGACTTTCTTTAAAAAAGAATCTCCAATGGGGTCTACTGTTGGCATTTCCTTAACTGTTTTCTAAAAGGGTTTACTAAATTACATCAACAATATTGATAACACGGTTAACCAGTTCCTTATCATGATGATTCTGTTCAAAAAACTCTTTCTTAGGACCCATGATTTTTATCTAAAAACAGCACAAAAAGCCGCGCAAACCAAGAAAATTACAGCAAAAACACTTGTAAGACAGCTGAAAAAGGTTTAAACAACGCGTACTAACAACGCCAACTAACGCTGAGAGGCCAGATCATGAACTGCTTTTGCTTACAAAAATCACGTGCGTTGAATTGGATCCTGACGTTTGGTTCGAGCAACAATGTAAAATTTTCTCAACATTTTGCGTCCGAATCTGATTATGTCGAGTACCAAGGTTCTACTGTTCCTGCTGATCCTATGTTCGTGCCCGGACCGTGAAACGTGAGGGTGTGAAACAAGGAGACAGCGACCAGCAGAGAGGACTTACAACTCAGCCCCCATGACAGCATCCCAAGGAAGTGAATACCTGGGGATGGCCTGCACGGGCTCCCACTGCCATAACGCTTGTGGTTCTTTCTCATTTGCTAACCTGTTTCTAGAATTCCTCGTCGGCTCTGGGCATGCCCGCTGTTCTTTCAATAATGTGTCTTTAAAACACTGTCCTTAGCCAGTTTGTTTTTGCTATTTGTAACTACAAACCTTGAAAACCCAGAACGCTTCTCCCTCTGCATTCTGCTGTTATTAATGCCCGCCATGCTGCAGACTTCGTATCCCCAGGTGCATGTTATTTCTTCAAGGGGGCCTGACCAGGTTCTTTAACTAGGGCAGGCACCGTGGCCCCTCCTACACCCACTGCACCAGCCTGCCTGCCATACTTTCTTGGGGATTTTTTTTTTTATTTCTGCCTCACCTAGGTTACTAGAAAATTAGAAGGATATTTTTAACTAGCAGTATGTAATCCATATCCCCCAGTAGAAGCGAATCTCCTTGAGGGCAGAGAACATGCTCATTAGATAGCCCTAGGATATGACACTGCGGCCTTTCTTTGCGGGGAGAAATCACAAACACCAAAATGTACTGTTTTACATCAGAGCTGACATTCTGTAATTATTCATTTTATTTTGAACTGCGAATTAGAGTGTGTTCATCCACTCTTGCATTTTCCAAAGTATTTTTTCCATTAATTTTTTTAATTGATGTTTTCAAAGCCCAGTTAGCTTTGGCCATTCTTTGTCACTGAGCGTTCCAGCAGAATATTCTCTTTATTTGATGAATAATTCCCCTACGGGGAAGCCAAAATACAATTAAAATTTTGCTCCAAGATCCTGGAATGTAAAACCACAGCTAGTTAATTAGTTGACTTGACTGCTTAATGGCATCAGGCTAAGAGAACTCAGCTGAGAACCAAGTGATTTTCCGTCAAGATGTCTGGCAGGTCCATGCCAGCATTCCCACTAGAAGGAAGGGAAGTGCCAATGCTTGTTGACATTGGCCTTCCCTTTCTTCTACTTCAATTGATGGCCACCTATCCCTCTCCACCCCAGCTCTTTTGTGCTTTCTGGGGGCCAGGGGGTTGCTATTATGTTCCATGCCCACATTTGACAGTCTCAAGCCATTTTTATTTAAAAGACAGTTTTATCACCAGTGACTGCAAAACTGGAGAAAGAGAAACAGGATTTTTAGAAATGGATCTTTAGGTTTGAGGTTTATTTTGTTTTTAATTAGTCTGGTAAAATCAGTGTGACCTCTTTCACCAGCTTAAAGTACAAGATCATAAATCTTTGTACGATTCAAATTAATCACTAATTCCCAAAAGGACTAATTTAAAAGGGACCCAGCAGCTACCCTGTGAGATCTATAAAATTTGTAAAAAACTTATACAGTCATCTTTGCTCTTCAGTCATTCATCTTTGGCAGGAAAACTGGAAGGAAGGAAAGAAAGTGAAGTCCTTAGTAATGTTTCCTTAGTGAGATAAGGAAGGAAGGATGGAGAGGGGTAGAAGGAAGACATACAGAGAAGGAGAGGAGACAGAGGAAAGAAAGCAGGGAAAGCAAGAAGAATTCAAAGGGAATAAAATAAAAAGGGGGAGAGACGAGAGAAGGAAAGAAACACAGAAAAGAGGGAAGAAGAGGAGGGCGAAAGGGACTCCGTGCGCGTGAGAGGTCACAGACTAGGCCCAGTTTCCAATGACCATTTCCTTTGTCACTGTATTAACGACTCCTGTATTTAACAGCCCCAGCCCAGCAGGTTTCTTTGAGCCCCTTGACCTTCTCCAATGATGCAGCATAAGCTGCAGAAAGGGTGACCCACTTGGGTTTTGAAAATTACCATTGTTCAAATACACTTGAAGAGCACTAGTCACACAAAAGTTAAGCACTCAGCTGCTAGCCAAAAGGTCATGAGTTTGAACCCACCAGGCACTCCACTGGAGAAAGATGTGCCCAGGTATCGATTCTTCCTTAATACAGTCTATGGATTTGGAGACACCTGACTGCCCATTCTCATATCTTTAGAGTCATGTGACATCACCCTGAACTAATTTTCCATGAAGATTGTAGATTTGGATAGCCCATGAGGCCATTCTACTTTAGCTGGTAGAGTCACTATAAATCAGAATCAACCGGAGAACACATGACAGCAATCTCATAGGCCATTGGTTCAACGCAGTTCCAGTTGGCACAGGGAGGCCTTCAAGCTCCTGGATGTGATGAAACACATCCTCTTTCATGACTTCTTAGAATGCATTAGTCTAGTACCCACCTACCCTCCGATAACGTCCCCTTGGGGGACCCAGGTGAACCTACTTGACATCAGAGGCATTGGTAAAGTGGGCTCAGCTAGATTAGGGTCAGATTTCTCAACAGTTTCTTCCTGGTTTCAATGCAGATTTACTGGACTCTGCAAGTTTGCATAGGAAAAAAAGACACATAACCCAAACTCTACCAAGCCAATATAATATCCTGATACACCCACTCTTTCCTGGAGATAATGGGGCCCGGCTTCATTTATTATTTTTTATGATCAGAGGGGAGACTTAACTAACTCCTCCCTAAATTAAGAAAATCTGTTACACATTAGCCTCTTGTGGTAATCTATCAAAAAAGTCTTACATGATTTCCTTAGCCAACCATCTGCCCAACCAACTAATAAATAAGATAGTTCATTCTATAGTGATAATTGGAACTCTATACTTACATATAATAAAATATGCAGTCCATAATCATAAAATATGTTATGAATAAATGCAAACTTGATTTAGAAGACAAAACATAGTGCATAATTGGCCGGTTTAGGACTTAGTGTATAATTGGTCTGTTTAGTGTAGATTGAGTGCATGGGGCTGCTAACCTCAAGGTCAGCAATTTCAAATCACCAGCCTCTCTGAAGTAGGAAGATGGAGCTTTCTATTGCTGCTCTTAAGAGGGAGAGACTCAGAAACTCACAAGGGCAGTTCTACCCTGTCCAGTAGTATCACTATGAATTGTCACCAACTTAATGGCAGGGCAAGAAAAGTCCCTAAATTTTGTCCAGTTATCTACTCTTCCTGAATACAGTCTAGGTCTTCTGGAGAAAGCTGCCTCCCTATTCCCATATCTTTAAAGATAGGCATGTGCCCCAAGCCTCAACTAACTTTCTTTCCATGGGTACAGTGATGGCTTCCGGGATGAACCCATGATGCCAGTTAATGAGCGCCATGGGTTTGTTCTACTCAGGAAATGTGAAGCTGCTGGATGACATGATCAACCATCAGTAGAAGGCCTGTCTAGAAATGGAGCCAACTCGAATGAAGCAGAGCTACCAATAAACCCTGTTTACACCAGTTCGAGAATGCTCAGCTAATAAAACAATAAATTTCCTTGTTGGTGAATTGTGTAGGGGGGGGGCGGTGGGTAAGATCGGAATTTCTGTTGCTTTCTATCAAAAGAGTTTCATCTGACCCAGAAGAATTTATTTCAGAGGACAGCATTGAATCTGCAGCTCCAGGAGAGGGACATGTCTGATCAGAGCACACAGGAGCAAATGAAGGGGGAGGAAGAGAGAGTGGAGCACAGCCTGGCCCACCAAGCCTTGAGGATGATATTGCTACTCAGAGCAGCCAATCCACAGAGAAGACCACATGGCCGGCCCCAGTATGAGACATGACATCCCTCACTGATCCATAGCCCTACAGGGGACAACACTGGAGACACAGTGTGGGAATTGTACCCGATCTGATCCCACCACACCAAGGCAAAACACCAAGGGCATGCAACAGAACAGCAAGGGGAACAGAGCAATGAAGTCCCCAGGGAATACCAAAAATAGACTTTGGGGCCAGGGCATGGTGCCCCAAGAGACTTGACTGGAAAACACTGCTGCAAGCCAACAAATAGTCCTTGAACTAACCACAAGCTTTTCTTTTTTGTTGTTGTGTTCTGTTTTGTTTTTTTGTCATTGGCTGATTGTTGTTGTTTTGTTTTATATTGTTGCTTGGTTTTACTCTGTCTTGTTTTTGTGCATGTTATTATCTCCACAGGTCTGTCTAAATAAGACAGGCTGGGTGAACAAGCTGGAGGAGAAAACAACGAGATCAACAGTTCCGGGGGGACATGGGAGAGGGGAAACTGGGGGGAAAGGAAGTGGTGTTAACAACCCAGGGACAAGGGAACAACAAGTCATCCAAATTGGTGGTGAGGAGGGTATAGGAGGCCTGGTAGGACGTGATCAAGGGTAATGTAACAGAGAGGAATTACTGAAATGCAAATGAAGCCTGAACATTATAGTGGGACAAGAGGAAAGTCAAAGGAAATAGAGGAAAGAGTTAGGAGGCAAAGGGCATTTATAGAGGTCTAAATACAGTCATGTATATATGTAAATCTATTTATATATGAGGATAGGGAAATAGATCTATGTGCATATATTTATAGGTTTAGTATTAATGTAGCAGATGGATATTGGGTCTCCACTCAAGTACTCCCTTAATACAAGAATAATTTGTTCTATTAAACTGGCATTCCATGATGCTCACCTTCCTGACACAATCTCTGAAGACAAAGCAGGTGCATAAGCAAATGTGGTGAAGAAAGCTGATAGTGCCCGGCTATCAAAAGAGATAGCATCTGGGGTCTTAAAGGCTTGAAGGTAAACAAGCGGCTATCTGGCTCAGAAGCAACAAAGCCCACATGGAAGAAGCATACCAGCCTGTGCGATAATGAGGTGTCTAAGGGGTCAGGTTTCAGGCATCATCAGAATAAAAAATCGTATCACTGTGAATGAAGGGGATGAGGAATGGAGACCCAAAGGCAATTGGACATCCCCTTAGCATCGTGGGGAGGTGACGAGCCAGCCAGGGTGCGATGTAGCAATGATGAAACATACAACTTTCCTCTAATTCCTAAATGCTTCCTCCCCCCTCTATCATGATCCCCATTCTACCTTACAAATATGGCTAGACCAGAGGATGTGGACTGGTACAGATAGGAACTGGAAACACAGGGAATCCAGGGTGGATGATCCCTTCAGGATCAGTGGTGAGAGTGGCGATGCCAGGAGGGTGGAGAGAGGGTGGGGTAGAAAGGGGGAACCTATTACAAGGATCTACATATAACCTCCTCCCTGGGGGATGGACAACATAAAAGTGGGTGAAGGGAGATGTCAGACAGGGAAAGATATGATAAAATAAACATTTATAAATAATCAAGGGTTCCTGAGGGAGGGGGCATTGGGGAGGGAGGAGGAAAAATGAAGAACTGATGCCAGGAGCTTAAGTGGAGAGCAAATGGTTTGAGAATGATGAGGGCAATGAATGTACAAATGTGCTTTACACAATTGATATATGTATGGATTGTGTTAAATTGTATGAGCCCCTAATAAAATGATTTAAAAAAAATTAAATACATAGCTTTGAAAAGAAAAAAGGAGTTTCATCTAATTTATACAAACTAATTAGTATATTTGCCACGCTCATTGAGTCAATTCTAATCATTCTGACTTTATACCACAAATTAGAACGGCTCCTTAGTGTTTCTGAGACTGTAAATCATTACAGGAGCAGATGGCCTCATCTTTCCACTGCGTCTGAATTGCCTACCTGAGGCCTGTGGTCTGAGCTGCCTACCCAGGAAGAGCAGCCGAATCTACCGCCAGAGCTCTTTCATCAGAACACTGTAACATTTAAACCGGTGCTGTGGTAAGTAGAAGGGAAGATTTTGGAAGCACGTGTCTTCCTCTCGTTATACTTGTGCCCACTGTAACCACTTCAACAACAGGAAGAATCGTTTAATTGGAAATAGACGACCTTGATTCTAAGAATAATCATCTAAGGCTAACTGCTTGTGTAGTTTTGATGTCAAGCAAATTGGCTCTTCTGTTACAAAGTGCATCTCTCCTGATTAGTACTTGCTGAAACAACAACAAAAATAACCTCTTGGAGCTGAACGATCAACAGCTTTCTGGGTTCCACTTTTCTCAGCAAGATAATGAGCATAGCACATGTTTAGCACGTTTTTAATTGGATGTACATCAGATATACAATATTTTTCTATCATTGATGCCTGTGTGCTTGGAATTTCATTGCATTAAAAACTAACACATAAAGATTCCTGTAGCTTTGTCACAGACATATGCTTACATGCAAAGATAATTGCCACACTATCTATCTGATTCTTGAAAGTCCCTATGTGAAGTCACTGGGGACTTAATCTGATAGAAACATGATTTGTTCTTTCCAAAGTGAAATATTTTAAAAGAGTTCATTTCAAATGCATTTTTGTTTCACTATCAAATCCTAAGCACTTACCAATAGCCAATTCTATGCTCTTCTGGAGAGAAAGAAAGAGAGAGGGAGGGAGAGGGAAAGGGGGAGGAATGAACTGTACCGAGAGACCAGATCAAGGGGAGCTGGGGCTCAGGTATATTTGGGAGGAAGAAAACACACTTTGGGTGGTTGTTGAATCAAGTGGGACACCCAAGGGACACTGGGAAAAATCCTGAACCCTGTTTATAGAAGCCCAAAATAGGGGACCATGCCTGGTAATTTTTTCCTAACTGAGCAATCATGACCTGGCTCCTGATCAACCCCCAGTGAGCCAGGCAATGTAAGGGACACAAATCAGACAATAGATTATGATCATCTAAGACACATGGCGCGCTCCATAGGCTACCCCTGGACACAAACTGGAAACTCCACTAAGCGAGCTGAGCTTCACTAACTGCCCCAGGAAAGAATGCCCAGGGACCTATGGTAGGTTCAGAACTATTGCTCTGATGATGCGCAGCAAAGGGAACCCCTGGACTGACATATATTGGCTTATTTCCAGCTCTCGACACCTGTAGTTGGCATGGTTAGTCTGCCCACCAAGGCTCTGTCCTCATAAATGAGGGTTACAGAAAACACTACCATATCTCCAACCCCCACAACATGCATAACTAGCAGCCAGTCACCCACGTATTATAGGTACGCAAGCTAATTACTTAATTAATGGAGTCTGATAAATCCCACAAATGTGTGAAAGCCTCCACTCGATAATATGTACGTGACTAAAATCATATTCCTAATATAGAATGGCTTTAAAGCCTAAGGTAATGAGTTAGAGTGTATGACAATAAAATGACAATGATGTCCCCAAAAGTGAAGCAGGCTTATGGAAACAACAGCCATGAGAATGGGTTTTGAGCTATCACCTGACTGTAGCTCTAACACGAGGGCACTCAGTGGCACTACGTGGCACTGCCTGGTCCTCGGGATCAGTGACGACATGCTGCCATAACAAACTACGGTCACGGAAAGAAGGAGTGTTGGACTTTCAGGAATAATCGTGTCTGGGTTCTTAAAGGCTTGTCTCAAAACAAGCTGTCACCTAAGCAAGGAGCCAGTTAAGTCCACACAGAAGAAGTACACCAATGTGTGTGATATAACCAATAACAAGATCCAAGCCTGGAAATAGAACTGTACCAGTGCCCAAATCGCAAGTACCAGTTTGCAGAAAACTAAGGGTCAGCGTGAAACTCAAAATCCATGGACAGGGTCACTCGCTCCATGGGACGAGCCTTCAGTAAATCCTCAAGACACATCGGCTAGAAACGACAATAATCCAAAAATAAGATGCAGAACAGTGTAAAGGGGATTCTGACAACTGTAACATAGTTACATTCTTCTAGTTTGATTGTGGACCCAATGTGAATTTATTCTAAATGTTATTATTTGCTTTTTATCAGACTGAGGTCTTATCAGTTTGTATGGCCATTGTTGATGGATCCTTGTGTGGTGTCTGCCTAAGTCTTGTACAGTTAGCTGTAAAGGGAAACTGGGACTGAAGGCTTTGGAAAGGAATGGGCACATGGAGGGAGAGGGAGTGGGAAAAGGGGGAATCAACCTCAATGTGTTAAAGAATGAAATAAAAAAATGTTCCAAGTTGATTGTGACAATGATTGTACAGTCCTTCTTTCTAAGACTGAACAGTTGAGTTGTAGCTGCTATTGTTGTTGTTGTCAGATGACTGGTAGTCTTCTTCCATAACGATCACAGCCAAAAAAAGCTACGAAGCATCTCTACTCTGAGACCCACGGGGTTACATGAATGGAAATAAACTCCCTAACTGGTTCAGTGTGATTTGGTTTATACTTATAAAATTTTCCAGATGTCACAATTGTCACGCCCCTTGTTAAATTGGGAAAGTTCTTGAACCACAGTAAGCAGCTGCTTGAACAGATGGAAAGCTTCTTTTTGAGCAGAGAAAAAGAAATTTCCAATTAAGAAATGCCTGGACATGATATTCTCTGCCTTTTAGTGGATTGAGCTATGAGATTCCCTTATGTCACACTTGAAACTTAAAATCTAACTTTGACTTTCCCTAAATATTCTTTCGGGTGGCAGTGAGGATTGTTTGTTTTCTTACTGTGTTTTTGAGAAATATTCTTCATTTCTTCCTATAATCCTAGCGTTAGCTTAAACTGGTTTGTCTTGCTATCCTCCTTGTAAAATTATCATGATGTTTTCAAGAAAACCTAGATATTGTCATCTAGTTATTCTCTTTATGACTTTCTTCTCATCTGTTTCACCTGAAATTTGTTCATCTGTCTCACCTCAAATTTGCGTCTCACACTTTTGTCTCCATTTATTTATAATAACTGTATTCATTAAGTGTTTCTTGGAGTTCCTGGGTGGCACTGAAAATTAAGCGTTCATCTGCAAATCGAAGTGAGTGGTTCAAATCCGTCCAGTGGTGTCTCAGAAGAAGCTCTGGTGACTCACCTCTGAAAACTCAGGGACCGAAATCCATGAAGCACAGCTTGACATTGAAACACCTGCGCCACCACGAGTCTGAACTGACTCTGCGGCAACTGCTGTGCTCTGTTTATTTTATGATTAAACAGGAAAACCATTACTACATGCTTTTGTTTCAACTTTACTTATACAGACCTTAGGAGTATTGGATAAATATCAATATTTAAAAGGCCTTTGTCATGTCCTAGAGTTATACTGGTGTTTTCCTACATTGTATGGAAGGAGATGAGCCAAAAAATGGCAGAATTAAATGAAATTCATAGATAAAAGAAGGCTAAAAATACAAAGGCAAAGTCTAAATTATCTTCCCCAAAAGTTATTTCCTTGCTACACTTGTTAAAACAAAAAGGATTTCCAATTGCAAAATTAAAGAAAATGTCTTAAATCCAATGATGAGAGCAACATAATTTTTTTTCTTCTTCTGAGATCTTAGCAATACATTGCTAAAGCTTTATAAAACTGACTCTAAATTAAGATTTGGTATCACTATAATAGATTCAAAACCCAAACAGTATTTTCATTACAGTTTTAGGTTTATATGGTGACCTCTTATAGTCCTTTTAAATTTTTCTTAATATCACAGTTCTGTATATATTCTGCTGATTTGAAATAATGTCTCTCTTTGTTTTCTCAAATAAAAGTCAAAATGATTCCACAAATTCTTCCCAAATTAAATTTGTACAGTAAAACCACCATTGCCTCTTAATGTTCATTGCTTTTCCTCAGAAAATAAGTTTGAATCTTAAATGCCACCATTAGAAGGCAACAAAGGATAATTTCTTCAACTGGGGCCCAGGGCTGCATTTGGGACCTCCTTTCAAATGTATGATTGCATTTTGAAGCGATCTAAGCAAGAGCAAATTCTCCTCCAAATAAGGTTCTATCCTAACAATCATGCACTGGAGTACGCAACGCAAACGTTTATTCGGGGATATCCATTTTCAGAACCTTGACTGCTTTCCTTCGAAATGAACTTCTCCTCCCTGTGGATCCACTGCAAACAAAGCGCTCCTAACTTGGTAGTAGGATCCAGGAGCCACAGTGAAGAGACTCAGCTGAGCAATCGGCCACTGTCAGCTGGACGGATGGAATGTTATGAGTCCTCACCGGAAACCCCGAAGAACCATATGGAGTGACATGCCGGCATGTTCACGTGCCCATCAGAACCCCCCCACACGGAGGCTGCGCTCCCAGCTGTAAGCTATTAGGAAGGAGCCTCAAATGAACCAGAGAGCCCTCTGTAGGGTCGTCCACTCTCATAATAATGTTAACTAAAACCTGCTGGTGGTGAAGCAACTTACAGGATAAAAACAATAGATCACTGTTCTTTGATGGCTGACATCAGCGGCAGGGAGTTCTCTCTCTTCCTTCTGTGTGTTTTGAAAAGTTAATTTTATATCTGAGTGTGCTATGATGATCTCCTGGGGCTAATAAAGTGGATTTTTACCTGACTCCTATAGCTCTTAAAATCCCAAAATACACTCATCAAACCGAATTTCATTTGAATTACATGAAAACAAATAGGGAGTCTCTAAAAAGTATCTTGAAAACCTCAAGTGAATAATCTAATTAATTTTTATTTACAATCTACACGGGAGATTTGGAACACTGTAGTGGGTAGCTAAAGCCGTGTATGAAATGAAGACATGGAAGTAACAATACTCTTAGCAAAGCAGTCAATGCTTTTGCTAATAGGCTAAACGTGTATCATTTATTAGCAAAACTCAGCCCTTAAGTAAAAAATAGCTTGAGGATAAATCTATGTAAAACTGTCACTCCGCAGCGGAGAAGCTATGTTTTTTGTTTGCTTCTTTGTTTTCTCATGTGAAGTTCTAGTATACCAATATTGAGGAGACAATTTTATGATCAAATAAAAATATCACATCTCCAAGGGGGAAAAAATCAATGATTCCCTTCATTTTTTGGTTAACAAACACTTAGTCTGTCTTTTGTGTAAGACCCAAGACTCCGGTGAGCATAAATTGTGTCTCACTTTAAGAGATTCTTGGCAGGGAAAACGGAAAGGTCAAGCCACATGTACCAGCTTCTCCATCAAGCTAAAGAATCACTCGTGTCTCACCGCAAACAACTGCTCAGACTTTTTGCATATATGTAGCTACTTTAGCCAAACAGACTAGCCATATTTATATATATTTCTTTTTTTAATCATTTTATTAGACTTTTTGTAAATGAAAACAATTCATCAGAAAGCACAATCATGAAAAGGAAAGGATCATTTTCAAATTTTTCTGATCACTTTACATCGCTTCTCTAGAAACGAATCAGGGCCAAGCCTGGCAGAAATGCGACCTGGATGCAGCCCTGTTCCTGCACTACCTCATGCACTTCCTTCATGCCCTCAGTTGCCATTCTCAGCCCATACACAATCATAGCATGCTGCATCCAGGGCCTGGGACAGCTGTGAAGTGAGGCGTGCCTGTCCCTGTCACTGAGGGTCTGATGAGCACATGTCTGAGGACACCTGGTGGCAGGTGAAAGGTCGCTCCCCACCCAGGAACACTCTGTCCTTCATGTCTTTTACTTGACTTTAAAATATTTCTGCTTTCAAAATCTCTGACCTTCAAATGAACTCAGTAAGGTATGCTAGACAAAATATGATAAAATATCATTTGTTTTGATATGAAAATAGAGGGAAATGGCGGCCTTCGTGTTTGGGGTGAGGGTGGTTGGTGATGCTTACAGTAAGAACAGAGTGTTGGGTTTTGCTAAACACAGAGTTCATTTGTTTTTTAAGCAGCAATTTTTAAGATTATAAGTCAAGAAAAACAGACCAGGTCTCAGACACGCCATACTCTCAACTGCACTGCCTCTCTCATTTCTGAGTTGTATTTCTGAATCCTGAGCACTCACAGAGGGGTAACCCAGGACCTTGTCGGAATGAGATCCAGGCCATCACAGAGTAAGATGCTTTTGAAGCCCTCTCTGGTGAGAGACAGACTGAGTTTGCTGCTCCCATCAAGAGTTACAGTCTTAGAAACTCACAAAGGCAAATCTACTCTGTCTTATAGGGTCGCAATGAGTCAACATGGAGTTAATGGCAGTGAATTTGGTTTGGGATTTTGGTGAAGCTCCAGGTCTTAGGTCTTGCCTTGCGCGGAGGCCTAACTGGATGAATGATCAAATGGATGAGACTCGCTGGAAAGAGGCTCACTGTACATTTCCATAGATCATAGGATACAGAGAACCACAAAGAACAGATCGTGTCCATTATTTCCACCGTGATGAACATCCTGGGGAGCTGTTTCTAGGTCAACATTCTGTTTTGCTTCAATATCCAGTGTTTATTGAGTAGCAGCTCCTCTGAGTTTCAAGACTCCTGACAGCTGAGCTTCATTGGTTTCTAGAACTGGGGCCTGATGTTGGGTCACTGTCCCAGCCTTATCCTGTGTGAAACAGCACTAGCAGAGCCTACCTCTTAGAGTTTCTGTGAGAACGAGGTCGATTTCTGATTCAGGGGTGCTTGGAATAGTGCTTGGCACTTACCACAGGCTTTGTGCTCACGATGACTGTACATCTTGGCATGTGTTTTATGACTCAGAAGGTTTTATGACTTAGTGTTCTCTTATATTTGGAATTCAATATTAGTTATCTGAGATACTGCGTATCTAGGGAAATAAGCATGTCTATAAGATATACTGACTTTTAGTCGAATGTCATGAGGAAATTATCCATGGATCTTGAAAATCAGAGTTCATCGTGTAATAAATAAATGAATGCAGGAGTCTATAAATACTAAAATTCAATTTTTACAAAAATTCTCGCTTCAGAAAAAAGCTTGCTATCAATGTGTAACCCAATGTTGTACCCCCCCCAAACTGACTTTGTTTTACTAGAATCACTGAAATTTTAGAATCACAAAAACATATTTAGATATATACATACACATATATAATACACAAACAACAAGGTGCTTCAAAAAAAGTATAGAAAATTGAATTATAAATTATGTCATTTCCTCACAAACTTTTTGAAGCCTATATACAAACACACATATACATATAGATATATATATGCTTACACATGAGCATAAATATAGGCATATACCAAATATATTTACATGTATTTGTCACATACAACCTTTTCATATGCATGAGGGCAAATGTGAGTGAAAAGTGATTTAATTCACATAAAACAAGATAATTATAAGTCTTTCCACATTAAACTTGCATCTTAAAATAACAAGCCAAGCCCAAACTGAGAAATATCTTAAATGCATATAGCTAGAGGCAATTAGAATAGAAACATATGGAATTAATCACCTAAAGCAATAAGGGTACAATAAGAGAGTAAAAATGAGCAAAATATGAATAAGCATTTCATATAATTCCTCTTGTTGCTGTCCTTAGATTCTGACAAGGTCACCCTCATGTGTTACAATTTAACAAAAAGAACTCATCCACCATCCACCATGTCAGGAGGGAGAGTATGAGCAAGAATCAATGGTGCTAAGGAAAAAATTCAAACTGCACTGAATGCATTAGCCCCCCCACCAAAAAAAAAAGACTTCAGAAATTGATGAAATACTCCTTGAAGGATTTCAGAAAGCTAAAGAAGCACTGGAAGTGCTCGCCTGCCTCTACCAGGAAATTGAAGGGCAGCTACTTGGCCAACTGACAGGAAGAGATCCATATTTGTACCCATTCCACAGAAAAATGTCCCAACGGAATGTGCAAACTATAGAATGATATCATTGATATCACAAGCAAGTAAAATTTTGCTTAAGATCATCCAACAATGGTTGCAACAGTACATTGACAGGGAACTGCTTCATTGTGCTCATTTGAACTTGTCCATGAAGCAAGAGGCAGATGTACAAACAGAACATGGGGGATAGTGCATTGTTTATAATCAGGAAAGGTGTGTCAGGGTTGCATCCTCTCTCCATACTTGTTCAATCTGTACGTTGAGCAAATTATCAGAGAAGCTGGATTATGGATTATATGAAGAAGAGTGCGACTTCAGAAATGGGAGAAGGCTTATTAACTACCTGGGGTCTGCAGATGACACTGCCTTGCTTGCCGAAAGTGAGGAGGACTTCAAGCACTTACTGATAAAGATCAGAGTTTGCAGCCTTCAGTGTGGATTAGAATTCAATGTAAGGAAGACCAAAATCTCCCCAACTAGACCAACAGGAAACCTCATGATAAATGGGGAAAAGGTTGAAGTTGTCAAAGATTTTGTCTTATTTAGATCACAATCAATGCTCATCAAAGTAGCTATCAGGAGATCAAAGGATGTATTGCACTTGATAAATCTGTTGCAAGGCCTCTCCCGAGTACTGAAGATTAAGGATGTTACGTAGAGGACTAAAGTGTGCCAGACCCACCCAAGCGCCAGCATTCTCCGCTGCATCATATGCACGTGGAAGTGGCACTGTGCACGAGGAAGACTGTGGAAGAATTGATGCATTTGAATTGTGATTCTGAAGAACAGTATTGAACGTCCCATAGTCTACAAAAAGAACAAACCGATCTGTCTTGGAAGAAGTCAGGCCGGAGTGCTCCTCAGAGGCAAGGAGGGCAAGACTTCATTTTGCATGCTTCGGGCCAATTGTCAGGAAAGGAGAAGGAAGGACGTCATGGTTAGTAAAGTGGAGGAAGGGCAACAAAAAGAGGGAGGCCCTCAACAAGTCGAACGGACTCGGTGGCTGCATCAATGGGCAGAGGCATGGGAACAGTTGTGAGGACGGGGCAGGGCCGTGCAGTGTTTAGTTCTGCTGTGGACAAGGTCACTCTGGAGGAAAGCCCACGCCACGGCACCGAACAACAACAGCATGGGTCTCACAGTAGCTCTGTGCCCTTGGACTTTCTGGTCTGCGATCTGAACAGAAGCAGACGAGTGAGTCTTTTCTTCCGGGGAAATTCTGAGTGGATTCAAACTGCCCACCTTTAGGTTAGCAGTCTGACGCTGTTGTTGGCACCACTTAGGTTAAAAGGAATGAAAACAGCACCAAACTGCAGATACGACGCCAGCACGAATGACTTAGTGACAATGTTGAAGGAAAACAAATAAAAACAAACAATGTTTAGTTAAACCTATGTCTTTTATTTGAGTATATAAAACCATCTTTAAAAGAAATAATAACCACAGATCTCAAGATAGTACCTCAAAGGGGGCAGAAAGAAATCAGGAAAGAGCAAGAATGTAAGAGATATGTGTAATATTTCAGCTTTATGTTAGCTTGTAGAGATACAAATTATGAAAACATTAAGCTGAGTGAAATAAGTCAGTCACCTAAATGATGAGTATAGTCAAACATTCAGTGACCAAAATTTATTAGGAGCTGGAGGGAGGGGGAAAGTTAGGAGCAGGGGGAGGGGACAAGAGGCAGTAGTTGTTTAGGAACCATCTATTGCTGGGATGGGAACATTGGTGACACATAGTGGTAATAGTTACACAACATTATTAATGGCATTGGTATCAACAAATTGCGTATGTTGAAATGTTGAAAAGGCAACTACCATGATATAGAATATACTCGTGTATGTTTATATACATACTTATGTATACACAAGGTGACTTTTTAAAGTCTGTAGGGAAACCCCATTATATTCAATTTCACTTTTTCATGAACATTTTAAAATCCCTCGAGTGTGAAAGTTATCATAATAAATAAATTTAAATAAAGAAACAACAGACAACTATGATTAGTGCAATGGCAACAGGGCATCCTGAAACAAGAATTATATTTTGAGTGTCTGGGCACAGACAGGATGGCGGTTCTTTTTAAGAGATCAGTTATGGATTAATTTGCATTTACAGACTTTTGTTAGATTTTGAGATGTGCTCAGTCGCTTATGACATCACTTTTATACTAAATCTGAAAAGAAAATTTTACAGAATAGAATACTTTTACAACATCATCCTCGATGAACACTGGCTAGTAAGTGAGCAATAAATGCTATTGTTAATATCTTCAGAGATTCACCAAATGATTGGAGGCTGTTGACAAAATGGCAAGCATAGAAAATAGATTCATTTTAAAAAAAGAAAGATCTTGAGAAACCTATTTGCTTTTTTCTTCCCCTTGCCTTGTCAATCATGTTCACTTTACAGTCATTCGCTGCTGTACAGGCTATGTGCTGGATCTTCCCTCTGGTAAGTACGAGTCAGGTAGGGGGGAATAAATAAAACTGTCAATTTTAAAATATATTTTTCTATTTATACAGAGGAAAAAATGGATAATCCAAATATTTTTAAAGGAGAAGCTCAAATCAGAAAAAATACTTTGGATAGCCGGGCACCATCTGCTTTCTTCACCACATTTGTTTATGTACCCATTTGTCTTTAGAGATCCTGCCAGGAAGGTGGGTATCAAAGAGTGCCAGATTATTAGAACAAAGTATTCTTGTGTTTAGGGAGGCCTTGAGTAGAGGTCCAAAGTCTGACTGCTATCTTAATACTTAATATATAAATATATGTATGTTGGCCTCTATACTTTTCATTATAAATTCATATATTTACATATATACATGCCTATAGCTATAAATAGTTTTTGCCTCCTACTTCTTTCTGTTTCCCTTCGCCTTCCTGTCCCACTATCATTCTTACCCTCCATTTGGGTCTTAGTAATACCTCTCGGATACAGTGCACTTTAACAAACCCTGTCAACAGCTCATGATCACACAGGCATTATACGCCCTCCTCACCATCAATTTTAAATCTCTGTATCCCTGAGTTTGTTGGCCCCCACGCCCCTTCCTCACCCCCTCCTCTCCCATGTGCCCCAGGACTGCCGGTCCTGTTATTTTCTCCTCGGGATTGTTTTGCTTGCTTAGTTTATATAGATTGACATAGAGCAAAAGAAAAAAAAAAGATTGATAGTTGAGGTCTTCCTGGTGACCATTATGAGTGTTTGCCAATTGGGTCTGATTTGGTGCAAACCCTGTCCTCAGAGTCAGAAGTCTATTTTCAGGATTCCTTGGGGACTTTGTTACTTTGCTCCCCTTGCTGCCCTGTTACACGCCCTTCACCTTTTGCCCCACTGTGCGTGACGCAGACCTGACACACTTTCCATACAGTGTCTGCAGTTTTGTCCCTCATAGCTCTACGTCTCAGTAAGGGAATGTTGTGTCTCCTGGTAGGGCCAGCCCTACGGTCCTTTCTACTCTGAACAAGGATGTGGTCCCTGGGGCCGGGTATGCAAGGATGAGGTTCTCTCTCTCTCTCCCTCCCTCCCTCCCTCCCTCTTAGTTAGTACCCATGTGGTCTAGACAGACCTATCACTTTCCCCAGGCTTTCTTCAGTGTTGTCCTCTGTATTGCATTTTTCTGGAGAGGGAGTCAACATAGCTTGGCTTGGGCCTGGCCCCATCATTCTCTCTGTTAGTGTACTGCTCCATGCCGGTATGTTAGCCTGAAGCTCTGGTGCTCTGGGATGGAGTCTGGTACCTCTCTCCCTTTCCTGTGGAGACATAAACAATACCCTCCTTAAAGGAATCTTTATGTGATCAGCAAGTTTAATGACAGCGTTAATATTTTAGAAAGTTCACTCTGGAAGTTTTCTAAAGAATGGATTGGAAATGCAGCAAAATTGCTAAGAAGAGTTAAACAATTATAGCAATTCAGTCAAGAGAAACTGGTCTGAATTAGGATGTCAAGGAGAAGGGGTATCCAAGAGTGATTTAATTAATAGAATCTATTAGACTGAGGTCTGAGGGGCAGGCCCCAATCCAAACTACATGGACACCTGCTGCTCCCCCCAGAATTTATTTCAGAGGACGGCATTGAAACTGCAGCTCCAGGAGAAGGACATATCTGACTGGAGCACATGGGAGCAGATGAAGGGGGAGGAGGAGAGAGTGGAGCACATCCTGGCCCACCAGGCCTTGAGCACAATGTTCCTGCTCAGAGCAGCCATTCCACAGAGAGGACCACATGGCTGGCCTCACTATGAGACACGACATCCCTCACTGACCCATAGGCCTACAGAGGACAACACTGGAGACACAATGTTGGAATTGCACCCAATCTGATCCAGCCACACTGAGGCAAAACACTAAGGGGGTGCAACAGAACAGCAAGGGAATGGAGCAACAAGGTCCCCAGGGAATGCTGAAGTTGAACTTTGGGGCCAGGGCATGGTGCCCCAACAGACTTGACTGGAAAACACTCCCAAAGGCTAACTACAAACTTTTGTTTCTTGTGTTTTATTTTGTTTGTCACTGTTTTGCTCTGTCTTATTTTTGTGAATGGTATAATCTCCGCAGGTCTTTCTAAATAAGATAGGATGGATGAACAATCTGGCGGAGAAAACCAGGGGTGGCAGGGGACACGAGAGACAGGTAGTTTGGAGGAAAGGCAGTGGTGTTAACAAACCCAGGGACAAGGGAACAACAAGTAATCCAAATCGGTGGCGAGGAGGGTGTAGGAGGCCTGGTAGGGCATGATCAAGGGCAATGTAACTAAGAGAAATTACTGAAACCCAAATGAAGACTGAGCATGATAGTGGGACAGGAGGAAAATCAAGGGAAATAGGATAAAGAGCTGGAAGGCAGAGAACATTTATGGAGGTCTAAATAAAGGCATGTACATATGCAACTATATTTATATATGAGGGTGGGGAAATAGATCTATGTGCATATATTTATAGGTTTAGTATTAAGGTAGCAGAAGGACATTGGGCCTCCACTCAAGTACTCCCTCAATGCAAGAATACTTTCTACTATTAAATTGGCATTCTATGATGCTCACCCTCCTGATACAACCGCTGAAGACAAAGTGCGTGAATAAGCAAATGTGGTGAAGAAAGCTGATGGTGCCCGGCTATCAAAAGACATAGTGTTTGGGATCTTAAAGACTTGAAGGTAAACAAGTGGCCATCTAGCTCAGAAGCAACAAAGCTCACATGGAAGAAGCACACCAGCCTGTGTGATCACAAGGTGTTGAAGGGATCAGGTATCAGGCATCATGAGAACAAAAAAATCATATCATTGTGAATGACAGGGGAGTGTGGAGTGGAGACCCAAAGCCCACTTGTTGGCCACTGGACATTCCCTTACAGAAGGGTCTCCGAGAGGAGACGAGCCAGTCAGGGTGCAATGCAGCAATGATGAAACATACAATTTCCACTAGTTCTTAAATGCTTCTTCCCCAACCCACCGCCACCCAACTATCATGATCCCAATTCTACATTACAAATCTGGCTAGACCAGAGGATGTACACTGGTACAGATAAGAGCTGGAAACACAGAGAATCCAGGGCCGATGATCCCTTCAGGACCAGTGGTGAGAGTGGTGGTGATACTGGGAGGGTAGAGGGAGTGTGGGTTGGAAAGAGGGAACCAATTACAAGGTTCTACATATAACCTCCTCCCTGGGGCATGGACAACAGAAAAGTGGGTGAAGGGAGACGTTGGACCGTGCAAGATATTACAAAATAATAATTTATAAATTATCAAGGGCTCATGAGGGAGGGGCGAGAGGGAAGAGAACGATAAAAATTAGGAGCCGATGCCAGGGGCTGAAGTGGAGAGCAAATGCTTTCAGAATGATGAGGGCAATGAATGTACAAATGTGCTTTGCACAATTGATGTGTATATGGACTGTGATAAGAGTTGTTTGAGCCCCTAATAAAATGATTTTAAAAAAGAATCTATTAGACTGGGTAAGCGGTAGAAGAAAGCATGAGTCAAATTTTCTTGTGCAGCTACATGTATAATATTAAGAATAAAATGAATGTAGGCATGAACTACATACTCATATGTATATGTTAAGCACTTAGGTTGCAAATGGATATTGGGCCTCAACTCAAGTACTCTGTTAATATAAGAACACTTTGTTCTAACAATCCGGCATTCTGTGATGCTCCCTTTCCTGACAGGATTGCTGAAGACAAAATGGGCAAATATGGTGAAGAAAGCTGATGGTGCCCAGCTATCAAAAGATATAGCGCCTTGGGTTTTAAAGGCCCGACAATAAACTAGCTCAGAAGCAACAAAGCCCACTTGGAAGAAGCACACCAGCCTGTGTGATCACGAGGTATTGATGGGATCAGGTATCAGGCATCTAAAACCACACCCAATGTTAATGAGGGGATCATGGAATAGAGACTCAATGCCCATCTATAGACAATTGGACATCCCCTCACAGAGGGGTCACAAGGAAGAAATGAGCCAGTCAGGGTGCAGTATAGCACCAATGAAACACACAATTTTCCTCTAGCTCTTTGGTGCTTTCTTCGCCCCTACTATCATGACCTCAATTCTACCTTACAGGTTGGATTAGACCAGAGCATACACACTCCTATAGATAAAAGACTGCAAAATGGGGAATCCAGGATAGATAAACCCTTCAAGACCAACAAAGAGAGTAGAGAGAGACCAGGAGGATTAGAGAAGGGTGGGGTGAGTAAGGAGGAATCGATCACAAGGATCCTTCTGGAACCCCCTCCCAGGGGAACAAATAACAGAAAAGTGGGTGAGGGGTGACTGAGGACAATGTAAGATATGGAAAAAATAATCTATAACTTATCAAAGGTTCTTGAGGGAGAATGGTCAGGGGTGGGAGGGGGAAGAAATGGGTTGCTGATATCAGGGGCTCAAGTGGGAAGAAAATACTTTGCAAATTATGATGGCGACATATGTGCATATGTGCAAATGTGCTTGACACATTGGAGTAATGTATGGATTGTGATAAGAGATATGAGTTCCCAATAAAAGTATTTTTTAAGAATAAAATAGAGGTTTAGACTGGACATGGAAAAGATATTTTCATCTTTGCTTAGATTTTACTTACAAAAAAGAATAAGACAGGACTCATTGTCTTAGACACTGATGTGCCTAAGATAACATTTTTAAAATGAAGATATTCAGATATCTCTCTATCCAATGCACACGTCTGATTATATTTAATTTACAGAAAACAATTCACATTTAAAGTAATATATGTGGAAATCATAATGCATTCTAGCAGTCATTCAATTGGTTATAAGTAGGGGGGAAATTACTAAACTGTTTGCTTTTTTTGTTTGTGTTTGTGCACACTATGATCACATAGTAAAAAGTAAGCTGTATTTTCAAAAGTCATAGTTAGACTTTGAAAGTTCAAGAGTCTTATTGAGATTGGGTGGCCTTCCCTGCTGTCTGTCTTCATTGGTTATCAAAACTCAACAGTTACCCTGTAGGAGAAAGAAGAGGTTATCAGCTCCAGTGAGGAGCTACAATGCTTCAGAAACCCCACATTGGACTGCTATGAGTCAGAATGGCTTGAGGGAAGTGAGGCTGTATATTTAACCTTGGTATATTCTTATGTATGCATGGAACAATGTGAAACTCGATTAGAATCAGCAGGGGGTGTGTCTTGCTAACATGTAGGTCCTGACTTAGCATATCTAAGATGAGTCTTTGTGGCATAGTAATTATGTGGTGGGCTATTGGTTAGGTCAGCATTTCGAAAGCAATAGCTAATTTTTGTGTATGGGAGGTGGGGGAAGATGAGGTTTTCTAATCCTATGTAGAGTTATGGCCTCAAAAGCCCCACCATTCTACACTGCCCTATAGGGCCACCTATAAGTAGTATTGATTCTATGGCATTGAATTTAGGTTTGAAATTCAACTGTTTGTCAGGGGGTAGGGTTAGAATGAAGTATCAAAATGTGGTAGTTGAAGCTAAATAGGGAGTGAGCAGAAAACATAAGTAGAGGAGATTTTAAAGTAACAAGGTAGGGTAAGACTGGCTGATAGCAGTGGGGCTACATGTAATCCCGAGTTAGTATCAGACCACATTGGCCCTAGAAGTCCCCTCAACATTCAGAGTCTCACAGTATCAGTTTCTGAGAGAGTGCGCCTGTCTCCTTTCCTCCTCAGAGCCCCTCAGGTCCCTGTTCTCGTGGCTTCAAAGCAGACCTTCTGCTTGTACCCACAACACACTAAGGTTAGGATGCAGCCCCAATATTGCTGGAGGATACACTAGGGTTAGGATGCAGCTCCAATATTGCTGGAGGGAGGTTGCACTGGTTAGCTTCCTCACACACACTTAGATTCAGCCGGACCACAATCATCAGAACTACTTTTCCTCGAACACTGCCTTGGTTGTTCTTGCATAACTGAGTTCTGTACATCTTGGAGCTACTGAAAAGCTAATAGTGGTAAGGGGGAAAAACTGTCTCTCAACAATAATTTATTTTCTAATTTTAAGGATAAGGACTTAAAAACTTTTCTGAAATATGTCACACAAATTTGTTAAATTTCAATTGATTTTTAAAATCTATATTCATATAGAGCAAGGTTCTTGGTGACCTTCATGGCAAAATTGTTCTCAGTCTGTAAAGCTTCAAACTGAAGTCATACAGCTTCAGAAATCTGCTCTACTGGTTGCATATGATGTCTAAAATAGAAATATGTGTAAACCACAAAAGATTGTATTGGCTTGAGATAGGCAAAGAGGCCTTATAGAAATAACAGAGCATGCCAAATTGATTTGAGCCAATTACAATCATAACAAGAAATGCATCCAAAATATCAAGGATTTACAAGAAGGACTCATCCAATCTCTGACTACTTTATGGCATTTAGTTTACAAATGTTGTAATAGTTATCCCTGGAATAAAATGTTCATGAAGAAAACAATCGATAAAAGTATTCTCAGCCTCTTTACCTGAATCACGCAATGCTAATACTTGTCGCAATCTTTGCAGTTGCATCTGAAACTATTGATATCACTGAATACTTCCTTCAAGATCAGAGGCTTCAAATTGTAATTCTCTAATAAGCTGTCCTGGCTTCTCTGGTTCTGTAGCTCTCTATATTAATTCTCTCTCTCTCTCTCTCTCTCTCTCTCTCTCTCTCTCTCTCTCTCTCTCTCTCTCTCTCTCTCATCAGGTTCTGGGTGGTCTATTTCTGTTCTAGGAAGCGCATAGCCCATGTAAGAATGGTTTGATCAGACTAATAAATGTAGACCTGATCCTCCCATCCTTATTCCCATGCAACTTTCATAAAGTCAAACCTCTTAAAATGCTACAACCTTAGGAACTCATGTGCTGTCCATTTGGGAATATTTGCACATCTCTAAAATGATTGCCTCTTTGCTGCTATTATTATCTTCTCATAACAAATAGAGCACTGCTTCCTGGTGTGCCCATCTTACGCAGACTTGGAAAGTACTTATTGTTCCAAGTGGAAAATGTTCTAACAATGCGATCTTTCCTGGCATTTGCTACAATTTTCAATTTACTACAGGTGGATACGCTCTGAAAAACTCCAAGACAGTGAACAGATTGATCACTTTTAACAATTTGAATCTTGAATGGAGTCCAGAGTGCTTAGCTTAGAATCATGCTGTTTTTGTATTGCTTTCACTTGTACTGCCACATGGAGATTAAACACTCTTTTCTTTGAAAGTTGGCCCAGGTATTAAAAATTGTGTCCTTTGTAAAATCAAATTCCGTATACAATGATGGGTTTGGGCATTATAAAATGGTGATTTTAATTGGTGCTAACACAACTATGGAGCAAGGATTGTCTCTTCAAGTCTTTGTTCACTTGCTAAAGTTCTCTAAGAAATACAGTTCTAATATGTTGAGAAATGAAAAAAACTGGGATATTTAATGATATAAATACTTTGTGATGTTTCTAAAAGAAAAGATGTAGATTTTGCAACACTAAGGAATTTTCTAATTTTGAAATTAGACTTCAGAATTCTAGTTTATTTCAAAGTCCTCCCTTAGCATGAGATGACTACTCTAAGTTTATCGCTATTTTCAGCTGAACATGCCATCAACTTAACAGAATATAAAAGTATGCATATATCTTTAAAAAGATGAGCATATTTCTAGTAAGTTATAGTGCACATAATAATATGCATCAAAAGATAAAGCTTGACTGATTAGCACACAATAGTTAATTGAGATTTTTATTGCAAGATGCCTACAAATGATCTCTTTTCTTAAAATGTACATATAAATTTCTTGAAAACTTACCTCAGATGACTATTACTGATGAGCATACCAAAAAAACCATCCTTGATTTCTTTAATTAAAAATGAAAAAAATGGTCAAGAGAAAGATGAATTACTGATTTGGGGCATGTAGGAAACAAGTGTTAATAAACTTGCCCAGTAGAGTTATGAAAGTTCATGAACAAAATGTCGTTTTCATAGTCATCCTATGTCAAGAAAACCTTCCACTGGAGCCACCTAAATTCAGCACATGCCAAGGAAACATTCCCAGTCATAATCATAAGGGTCACTGAACATTCTTTAGAAATGAAGTCATGAAGCTAAATCAGCACAGACATATCCTGTACTATCAGGTTGGCAAGTTCTGGCCACATGACTACTGAGATTGATAGGATCAGAGGTATTTGGTGGGCAGCATAAAGATAATGTACTCAACTAGTTGCCTTAAAATTTGACATCTAGGGAAAGAAACCCTAATAGGCACCTGTGCCATATAAATGCATTTATTCTTAAGGCAATCACTTCTTTTTCTGTAAGAACTTCTGTTTCCTCAGTTGCACTGTTTGAAAACTAATCTGTGTACCAGAAGGTTGTTCAGGATTACGAAACTTAATTCATTTTATCATAAACAAATATAAACATTTTTGAGGAAAGTGCAAGGCAAGAGACATGAAAGACCATATGTTTCCAATGCTCTCCATGTCAAAACAAGACCAGTTTCCAGCAAATAACTGCTAGTCATATTGAATTACTTCACCGGTTAGCTTCCAAAAGTTACTTGGAAGAAAGTACCGTGCACTCTATGGATCATGTAAGGGATAAAAATAGACTGCCCCAGACCAAACATATTACTCTCGTGAATTATTTTATAAGATTTCATGTCAAAAGGTACAAGATGACATCACAGAGCCCACAGATTGATGTAATAACACTGATTACTAATGGACTGAATGCAGGCATTAAAAGGCAGAGGCTAACAGACTGGCCTAGAAAACATACCCATCGATCTGCTACCTACAGGAGACACATCTCAAGCTTGCAAAAACAGGTTTAAAATTCAAGGCTGGTGAAAATGTACCAAGCAAATGGAAATGCAAAATAAAAGTAGGGGTAGCAACTTTAATCTCTGACAAAATTGATCTCAAGGTACTAGCCATAACAAAAGACAAAGAGGGGCACTATATAATGATAAAGGGAACAGTAGACCAAGAACCATTGAGCGTAATAAATATAAGAGAGACCTGTGAAATTCGTAAGTCAAACACTCCAAAAGATTAAAAAAGAAATCACAGGTTGAACAATTATAGTAGGTGACTTTAATACACCACTCACCGAAAAAGAGATCACAGGGAAAGAAACTTAATAAGGAGGCTACAGATCTAAACAGCGCAAATGGACTACTTGACTTGATAAATATTTTCAGAGCTTTCCACCCAAATGCAAAAAAAAAATTCACATTCTTTTCAAACCCACATGGCACAAACCCGAAGATAGACCACATGCTGGGACACATGTTGAACCTGAGTAAATTAAACCACATAGAGATTGTACAGACATCCCTCTCTGACCACTATGCCATAAGGCCAGAAATCAACAAAATGGCAATAAAGAAAACAAGGGGAAACAATTGGAGGATGAATAACTGTCTATTTCAAAAGGAGTGGGTATTGGCCCAGGTCAGAGATAAAATCAGGAAGGTTCTAGAAACCAATAAGAAAGAAAATATGATGTACCCAAACTTTTGGGAAACAACAAAGGCATTTATCAGAGGAAGGCTGACAGCAATACATGCACACATGAAAAAGGAAGAGAGACTTGTGGTTGATATGCTGGGAGAAAACTTATACCAATTAGAACAAAGTCAACAGAATAATCCTACTAATAGCAAAAGGAAACAAATAATAAAATCAGAGCTGAGATACAGGAGAGGAAAAACAAGAAAACTATGGAAAAAATTAATGTAATTAAAATTTGGTTCTTTGAAAGGATTATCAGAATTTGTAGACCGCTGGGAAACCTAACCAAAGAAAGGAAGGAACAAATTTCAATAACAAGAATGAGGGATGAAACAGGGGACATTACAAAAACCCTAATGAAATCAAAAGGATAATTACACAGTACTATGAAGGCCTGTATTCCAATAAATTCAACAACTTGGAAGACATGGACAAATACTTGGAACAACAATCCCTCCCTAGACTATCCCAGATGGGCATCAAGAATCTCAACAGACCCATAGCAATAAAAGAAATAGACAAGGTTATCAAGGGATTACCAACCAAAATATCCCCCAGGCCAGATGGCTTCACAGGGGAATTCTACCAAGCATTCAGGTAAGAACTAACACCAATCCTACACAAACTCTTCCAGAACATAGAAAAAGATGGAAAACTCCCAAACTCTTTCTAGGAAGCTAGTATAACTCTGATACCTAAAGTGGGCAAGGATCTCACAAGAACTGAGAACTACAGACCAATATCCCTAATGAACATCGATGCAAAAATCCTTAACGAAATACTAGCCAATAGAATACAAAGGCATATAAAAAAACATAATTCACAATGACCAAGTGGGATTCATATCAGGGATGCAGAGATGGTTCAACATACAAAAGACCATTAGTATTATTTGCCACATTAACACGAAATATTATAAGAACCGCATGATAATATTGATAGAGGTGGAAAAAGGCATTCGACACCATCAACACCCATTCCTGTTTAAGACACTCAAGAAGATAGGAATGGAAAGAAAATTCCTTAACATTATACAAGCTATCGATGAAAAACCAACAGCTAACATGATAATCAATGGAGAAAAGATGAAAACAATTTCACTGAAAAAAGGGACCAGACAAGGATGCCCCTTGTCCCCACTCCTATTTAGCATCATACTGGAGGTCTTCGCTAACAATATAAGACAAAGAAAAGACATCAAAGGTATTTGTCTGGGGAAGGAAGAGGTGAAACTCTCATTATTCACAGACGATATGATCATATATCAAAAATCCCTGAAACTCCACAAGTGGGTTGTTGGAAGTGATAGAAGATTATGGCAGAGTGGCAGGATACAAGATGAACACAGAAGTCTACCGGACTGCTACACACATCAGACAAGATCACAGAAGAAGCAATTAAAAGGTAGTGCCCTTTACAATAGTCGAGCACAAATTGAAATATCTAGGGATATACTTGACTAAAAAATCAAAAGATTTGTACAAGGAAAAATAATAATAATTAATTAATTATCAAGGGTGAGGGAGGGAAGGTGGGGGAGGGAGGGGAAAATGAGGAGCTGATACCAAGGGTTCAAGTAGAAAGAAAATGTTTTGAGAATGATGATGACAACAAATGTACAGGTGTGCTTGATACAATGTATGGATTGTGATAAAAGTTGTATGAGCCCCCAAGAAAATGATTTTTAAAAAAGACTTCTATGTCTTAATGCTCAGGGGTTAGTGGCAGAGGTGAAAATCAGATAAGAGAAAACAGAGCCTTAAATATCTGCAAGAGGTTTTGCAGCAAGCTGAATAAACACCTTTTAGTTATACCCGTCTTGCAAATACACAACCTAGGACAATTTCCTTTCCCAGAGGCTGGGATTTTTAATTTCACTTCTGCTAAAAGAAAAGTTATACATGTTTCCAGGATTACAGTTTGAGTCACACACACACACACACACACACACACACACACACACACACACACACACACCAAGAACAGTAGCAATGCTTCCTGTGAAAGAGAGACTGAGGTGGAGGTTCTCCGACAGGCCTTTCTAACTGTAGCACTCTGGAGCTCTATCCCTATACCTTCTATAAAGACACTGTGAGGAGGAATCAGCTCAACAACACACAATAACAACAACAAAATCTTCATCTCCAGAGTTCCTGGGTGGCTAAAAGGTTACGTGCTCTACCAGTCGCCCAAAGGTTGGCAGGCTGAACCCGCTCAAAGGCATCTCAAAAGCCAAGCTCATCTGCGCCTGAAACATCCTCAAAAGCCTATGGCACAATTTAATTTCAGACACATGCAGGTCACTGTGTGTCAGCATCAACTCAATGAAAACTAACTACAAACAACTTTATGAAAACCCAAATCCAAACGGGTTGTGGAAGAGTCAACTCAGCTCAGTGACAAGACAGGATGGAGCAGAACTCTCACACAGGGTTGCCCAGGCTGTAATTTTTATGGAAGAGATTGTCACCTCTTTCTCCTGAAGAGTGGCAGGTGACTTTGAAACACCAACCTTCCAATTCGCAGTTAAGCTAAGATGACTACTGGGCCACCAGGAGTCCTTCACATCTTCACGTGTATTTCTATTAAAAGGCTGCTTCCGTGATCAGAAGGACGGGGCATGACAAAAAGTGTTCGACCTATAGTTCTCACGCTGCTCTTAGATATGACCTCGTGGATCACCAAACCATTTTCTAACCAAGAACATAAAACATTTTGCAATAAGTGCTCAAAAAAACATGGAAGAAGAACACCAGACTGTGGTGTCCACGGGATCAGGTTTCAGGCATCAGAAGACCCCCCCAAAAAGGCAATCATATCGCTGCAAAGGAGGGAGGCTGGAGTAAAGACCCAAAACCCATCTGTAGGTAATTGGACATCCCCTCACAGAAGAATGGTCACAAGGAAGAGAGAGTCAGTCAGGGTGAAGCATAGCACTTATGAAACACACGACATTCCTCTAGTTCCTTCATTCTCCCCACCACACCCCCTACCATGACCCCAGTTCGACCTTACAAATCTGCTCGACCAGACCAGGTCCACCGGTTCAGATAAGAGCTCTCAACATGTGGACTCCAGGGCAGATAGGACCCTCAGGAACAGGAATGGGAATGGCGATACCATGAGATTGGGGGAGGTGTGGGGGCAGAGAGGAAACAGTAATGATCAGAGTACAACACCACACACTCACCACCACCACCAGGGGGACAAAACCAGAAATGTGAGCGAAGAAAGAGAAGATGGTGGAAGATATGAAAATAATAATCATCTACCATTTCTCAAGGATTCACAAGGGTAGGAGGCTAGAGGAGGACGGGAAAAAAGAAGAGGGCTCAAGCAGAAATGAAGTATTTTGGAAAGAATGATGGCAACATCTGTACAAATGTGCTTGATACAATTGATGTATGGATTGTTATAAGGGCTGTGAGAGCCCCATAACATGATTTAGGGGGAAATACACACACACACAAGGAAACATACCATGCCCGATAAATTGCCAGTACAGATTCAAAGTCTAAAAAGGAAGAGTGGCACGGAAGGCCTTCAGCAATGACTCTGGTAGGCATATTTGTTCCTATAGAAGGAACCAAGGAGCCCGTGGCACAGGAGCTTACAAGGCGAGCTGCTCATTGCCAGGGCAGCAGTTCAAGCACGGCAGTCACTGCACTTCCTTAAAGATTTGCGGTCTCAAACCCTAGGGACCACTTCTGCTCTGTTCTACAGGGATGCTAGGAGTCAGAGCCGACTGGGTGACAGTGGGTTCTTTGGTTTGGTACAGAACTTCCTAGTGTTTTCTCTGTAGAGGGCCCTACATTTACTTTCTAACTCCTCTCTGTATTGAACACCTACTTTGTGCCAGACCCTTTCCTAAACAGTCACAATACCTCACCTAATTTAATCTTTCCAAAAACTTCATGGATATCTGACAAACAAAAAAACTTCATGGACATCTGACACACAAAAAAAAACTAAATAATT
Organism: Tenrec ecaudatus; assembly: GCF_050624435.1. Taxonomy (NCBI): domain Eukaryota; kingdom Metazoa; phylum Chordata; class Mammalia; order Afrosoricida; family Tenrecidae; genus Tenrec; species Tenrec ecaudatus. The sequence goes on from NC_134542.1 coordinate 57,279,059, forward strand.
TGCAAGGTCCAGAGCAAAATGATAATGTGGGATCCCTTTAATGATAATGTGGGACCCCTTTGTCAAAACACAGGCAAAAGGCAACCATAGAGCCACTACACAATAACATTTTTTCCCTTTCTTTTGCAATCTCTCCCTACATCTTTCATGGAGTTTTGTTTTTTGTTTGCTATTTAAAGTTGTGCTCTCTTGAGCATAGCGATACACACAAGGCAAGTGCAGACACCCACAGTTTCCAGGCCCTCGCCCTGCATGGGCATGTGTGGGCATGGCTGTAGCCATCAGCTGCTCAGTTCCTCCCTCTTCGTATCAGCTACCCACCAGCCAGCCATGCCTCCTTTGGGGCAGGAAAGATGAGCAAGCATCTTAAGGCAGAAATAACACACTGGGTACCTGGACTGGAAGAGGATGAAAGGTGCATGTGCCTTTGGACTGCCTCCTTGAGTTCCGAAGGGCTACTGCCATGCTCTATTCCAAGATGGGGAGCAGGCATACATAACCAACCCCAGCCCTTCTGCTGCTCCCAGGTCTTTACTGGGGGCAGAAGGCACCAGCACCTGTATGCAGGGGCTAAGCAGCCAAGAACCCAGTAAAATGTTCCCCAAACTCACTAAGAAGTAAAATGCTCTCCACACATCCAATTTGTTCCTGTAGCCTTAACCACGCAGTTTGGTGTTGCCTTGGTTACCTAGTGTTGCCTTAACACACACATACCCCACAAGTGGGTGGTTTTACGGAACAGAGTTGTATTTTCGTACAGGTCAGGAGGCCAGAAGGTCCAGTTCAGGGAGTGGCTCTAAGGGAAGGCCCTTCCTTGTCTATTTCAGTTTCCAATAGCTGCCAGAGATTCCTGTAAATACATTTGGCGGTCATTTGTCTTCCTCTTGAGATGGTATGTGTGTCTCTGGGTCTCTTCTGGTCTTTTTATAACTCAAAATCCATGAAGCTCAGGATCCATGGTACCTCGGTATGCCCCCATAAACATAACAGAAGAAAACTCCGTTTGCAGAGAGCGTCACTTCAAGGGCCAAGAACTCCGATTCTGAGAGGACATCATTCAATTTATAAAAATATATATACACTTGCTTAAAAATCCATGCATTAATTAATATAAAACTTAAATTATACAATATATACTGGTCTGTAAAGCTACTTGTGCACACAATAATGTAACAACGTTTGTATCAGGTCCTAAGATGCTAAATCACACTTTCAGGCCTGCTTATTCTCAGGAATGCCTAATTAAACTGGTACCACTTAGAAAGTAAGATATTTTCAGGCCGCAAAGTCACATGTCTTGAAGTCTTTTTGAGATGAAAATATCTTTATTGACTCAACATTAAGTGAAGACCTAAGGTTTCCATGTTACCTTCTTGGTAGAACCTCTCACATTTTATTTTGTATTAAGTGCATAAGTCAAATCTTTTCAGCTAGACTACATCATAATATCAGGGAGAGTCCATAGGGGAAAAAATGCCTTTAGTTCATGTTTGTTACTTAAATATGTCTCTGACTGACTGACCCAATAAACTTTGTTTCCCTAACAGCAGCATGCTATTGGAACCCATCTCTGAGCATTCACGTAGTCTTTCTCTGGGAACAATATTGAGACGTCTAGCCAGGGTCAGTGTGTGAGCATTGCCCAAACAACTGACATCCACAAACCATCTGCACCCGAACTCTGTGCGGCTTCCTGTCCTGATAAGCAGCAGGGACATTTCAGTCATCAATGCAGTCTACAATTTTCTCTTCACCACTTTGAACCAACCAAAACTCGAATCGTTCCTGAAAACTTGACCTTTTTAATCCTTCTATAGCAATAATAATAATTCAAATAAGCTCTTTTGTGAGAGTTTTGAACTTAAACTTCTATCACAAAATCCCTTACTTTATTAGTAGATACATAAACTCTTGCCTCTGTGTCCCTTGTAGTTTCTTTATCTTTATACTCACTCAACCTTATAAATGGTACTTCCCTTGATTTAATGAGATGATAGATTAGATAGATAGATAGATAGATAGATAGATAGATAGATAGATAGATAGATAGATAGATGGTGGTTATTAAAAATCACAAATGTATACAAAAAGATAACAGGATAATAAACTTATCCCCAGCTTCAGCATTAATTTGTGAAATGTTCACAATGATAAATGTGATATACTTTGTTTCAAGGACAGTTTTTCAGGCGCCTTTCCAACCTCCAGACAAGATTCAAAGTAAAAGCAAACAAGAGAAAAGCCACTTCAAAACAAAACATCTCAGGAAGTGCACACCGGAACCTCATGTACCCTCTGCGCTACAGCTTTCAACACAGAGCAGGCCTTCGGCTTAGACGTCTTGTTTGCAACATAGAGCCGGGGAACAAAAAGTTAAGAGCGGGCATCAATGCAGCCAGCCAGTGACCCTTCATGTGACTGGGCGTGTAGCACTGTGCTCGATCCAGTAGAGAGGCGTGAAGCGGTATCAGACACATCCTTGCCATCCAGGAACTGGAACGTTTTTAGGGAACAAAAAGCTACCTACTAATACATTTTAGATTTAATTTGATAAACGGAAAGAAGTTACCCAATGGTATTGAAGTTTTCCTTTTATATCCCAAGTATTAAGAGGCATATTAACGATAATAAGTACTCATTTCGGGAGAAAATTCCAACTTTCCTGCCATTAAATATCATCAAAATGATATCAAGCTAAGAAATTATTTCATGAACTACATCACCAATAATCTTACCCTTTCTGGTGTGATACGTGAGCTATTGTAGACATTAAAATGTGAAAAAGCAGACGCTGCGAGTCCCAAACAAACCCCACTGCCATCGAGTCAATTCTGACTCAAAACCACACTACACCGAGCTTCTAAGACGGTGTTTTCTGGGGCAGGTAACCTCATCTTTTTCCTCTGAACCAGCTGGTTGGCTTGAACTTCTGATTTTTCAATTAGCAGCCCAAATGCTTAACCCAGAGCACCACCAAGGTTTCTTTCACAGAGCTTCTTTCTAATTGAGTTGCCCAAGGCAAAGCTTTATGGAGACTGTCCTCCAGTTTATCCTTTTAATATAACAGTCCACTGTGATCTGTCATTCTCTACCATGATGAAAAGATAGGCCAACTGGTACAAGAAAGGAAGAGAGAGAAGGGAACATTACGGGGACTCATGAAACCGACTCCAATTCCTCATCTGCAGAGGGCACTTACAATCCCAGGTAGGACCTCTCATCATTTCCTTATCCCTCATTCTATTCTTACTCCTCTGTGGTCTAAGATCCCTTGATGATTAGTATGTCCTCTTAAGTCTGAGGAGCAGCATTCTACATTTCTTCTCTCTCTACATGGAGATAGTGGCATGCAACAAAATTAAACTTCACCGTTTTTGCCTTGCCCCTGATAAAGTGTTCTCTTAGGGAAGCAAGTTTAGCTTAAGTTTTTTTTGGGGGGGGAAATATATATTTATATAAAATACTTATGTTTTAGTAATCTTTTGTATATGAATCTGAGTTGTTTGTAGCTGTATTATGCTGTCCATTAAAATTAAAATATTGAGATAAATTCTTTGATACCTAAAAAAAATTCAAAATCTTAGCTTAAAAAATCAATAGTCATCTATTTATATGTAAAACTCTATGAGACTAGAGACCTAACCTTTAAAATAAAAATAAATGGACTCTGGATAGGGCAAGATATGACAAAATAGCGATGTATAAGTTACCAAGGGCACATTGGGAGGGGGGAGCGGAGAGGGAGGGGAAAAAAAAAAAGAGGACCTGATGCAAAGGGCTTAAGTGGAGAGTGAATTCTTTGAGAATGACTGGGGCGGGGAATGTATGGATGTGCTTTATACAATTGATGTATGTATATGTATGGACTGTGATAAGAGTTGTGTGAGTCCCTAATAAAATGTAAAAAAAGAAAAGAGGAGAAAAAAATAGAAAATGATTAGGGCAAAGAATGTACAGATGTGCTTTATACAATTGATGTATGTATATGTATGGACTGTGATAAGAGTTGTATGAGCCCCTAATAAATTGTTTAAAAAAATAAATAAAAATAAATGGAAATATTACCATTAGCAAAGTCTACCCTAAGCCACTATGAAACATATGTTCATCATTTCAAAACATCTTTTTTTTTCAAAACATCTTACACACTTAATTTTTCAAAAAGAATATGACTTGCTCAGATTTTTTTAAATCATTTTATTGGGGGCTCATACAACTCTTATCACAATCCATCCATTCATCCATTGTGTCGAACACATCTGTACATTTGTTGCCATCATTGTTCTCAAAACATTTTCTTTCTACTTGAGGCCTTGGTATCAGCTCCTTATTTTTCCCCTCCCTCCCTCCCTCCCCCACCCTTCAACCCCCATGAACCCTTGATAGTTTATAAATTATTATTATTTTTCATGGTTTACACTGACCAATGTCTCCCTTTACCCACTTTTCTGTTGTCCATCCCCCCGGAAGGGGGTTATATGGAAATCATTGTAATCGGTTCCCCCTTTCTCCCCCCACCTTCCCCTTCCCCTCCTTGTATCGCTACTCTCAATATTGGTCCTGAAGCGTTTATCTATTCTGATTTTCCTGTGCTTCCAGCTCTTATCTACACCAGTGTACATCCTATGGTCTACCTGGATTTATAAGGTAGAATTGGTATCATGATAGTGGGGTGGGGGGAAGCATTAAAGAACTAGAGGAAAGTTGCATGTTTCATCAGTGCTATACTGCACCCTGACTGACTCATCTCCTCCCCATGACCTTTCTGTGAGGGGATATCCAAATGCCTGCAGATGGGCTTTGGGTCTCCACTCCATGCCCCCCCCCATTCACAATGATATATATATTTTTAATTTTTTATGCCTGATACCTGATCCTATTGACACCTCGTGATCGTACAGGCTGGTATACTTCTTCCATGTGGGCTTTGTTGCTTCTCAGCTAGAAGGCCGCTTGTTTATCTTCAAGCCTTTAAGACCCCAGATGCTATAGCTTCTGATAGACAGCCAGGTACCATCAGTTTTCTTTACCACATTTGCTTATGCGCCCACTTTGTCTTCAGTGATCATGAATATGACCTATTCTTAAAACATTTTGACTTTCTGTTTTGTACCAAAACCAATGACATAAGAAAATGTGGCCATCCATATGATTTGTGAAGTCAGTTCTTCACTTCCCTTATTCTTTCTTAGAAATTCTTGACTTTTAAAACTAGGAAGTTTGGGTTTGGGTTTTTTTTTTCCCTTTCAATTCCACCTATAAGCCCAAATCATTTCACCTATACCTCTGAATTAAATTTACAAGAAATAATTCTAGACATTTTTGAAACATTTGCATTCCAAGAGTTTTAACACTTATATTGATTTTCCTCTGTCTCCTCAAAAGAATCCCTAGTGGTGCAATGGTTAAACACTCAGATGCTATCCAGAAGGTTGACAGTTCAAACCCACCAGCAGCTCCTTGGGAGGCAGATCTAGTGATCTACTTCTACAAATAATAGGGCCCAGGAAACCAAGGGAATAGATCTATTTTGTTATATGAGTCAAAACCAGCTCACTAGCATCTCCTCAAAATATTTGTTAGTCATTTATTTTGTTTTTATTTTGTTGGTGTTGTATAGGAAGTTTTCATCCTCCCAAGTAGCCTATCAGACCTCTGATGATACTATAAGAGTTGTGCTGCTAAGCACAAGGTCAACAGTTCAAATCTACCAGCCACACCACTGCATAGAAGAAACGTGTGGCTTTCTGTTTCCAAAGATTTACAAGACCTTTGAAACCCTTCCTAAAGTTGCCATAAGTCAGAATTGACTCGATGGTGGTGGAGAAAGTAAACTGGAGCAAAATCAGATATTCTTCGAGATCTTAGTCCAACTCGTTGCCTTTTCCTCTATCATGGAACAGGGACACTTTTTCTACACTTCTATCGTGTCCAGTTGAAGCTTTCTGTGTGTCTTTTAAATTTCCCTTCTCTCAAAATATTATATCCTTCTCAAAAAATATTATTTATTTTAATTACCATGACAACCCCCACCCCTAATTCTCTCATACTCATGACACCTAACAGGAATCTAACAAATACTGTTAAATTTAAAAATAGGATAAGAAGCCCTCTTCTAGTAGCCCTAATTGTTTGGCTCTCGGTCATCATCATCTGTATAGTAGATCACCACTGCAAATTCAGGAGTGATATGAGATTCCTTTTACTCTAATGTTCACATCTTGCATCTAAAAGCTACTCATCTACAAAGTAGGAGAAATTAATGCTGATTTGAGCGGATGTGCCCAAGATCTTCTAATAACTACAATAGGAACCCCGACCCCATCCTCGTTACCAACAACACGACAAGTTGATACTTAGATATCAGAGTCCAGAGAACAGAGCTTTGAAGCCCTATTTGAATACTACACATTCATCTTGCCACTTCTACCCAGAGATTCTGTATGAAGCTAACAGACTTCCAATGTTCCATGGTTATTTTACTGTTGCTTTGGATCCTTCTCTGTCACTGCAATCGAGTGAGTCAGTGCCGACTCATAACAACCTCCTGCGGGTTTCCAAGATTGTTTATGGGGAGTAGAAGCCTGGTGTTTCTCCAGAGGACTTGGTGATTTTGAGCTGCCAACCACGCAGATTGCAGCCCAATGCTTACCCACTACACCACCAGGGCTCTATGATCCTTCTCTTGATACTGGTTCTCCAAAGTCTTACAAATAAATTCAAGTTTCACGATTATGGTACACAAATGTTCTTCATAATTTTTCATTCCTCATTGGCATGCACTCATACATTGGGATCCAGCTGCAAATACAAAATGAATGAAGTAATAATAATAATTAATATATTTCACAATGCTAAAATATGGTTGTGATAAAAATTAAATTAGATGTCTTTTCATCCAATATTTGATTCCACGGTCCTTCAGGAAATGGGTGTAGACCATCAAAGAAAAATATGACCCTCCAATGCTTCACAAAAAGAACCATTGCCCTGAGCGGCTATGTCTGACAAAAGACTTTCTTCCAATTGCTCACAAAGCTTTGAGGCATCAAAATGGCTCTTCAGCCCATTCCTCTTCACGCCATTCAAGATCAGAGAGACAGGCTCTTGCCCATAGACAGGGCTTGTGAATATATCCACAATGTCTTCATTTCATTATCATCTTTTACAGCCACACGATTCAGTGTGCAAAATTGTATCCCTCGGGCCCTCTCTATTTCATCCAACCAGATGAGGACTGAGGAAAACCACTGCCCTCAAACGGCTACTTTCAATACGAGGGAAATCAAAAAGCATTGCTGCTTCGAGTCCAATCAATAAAACCTGTTTGAATATGCTCGGTTATCGGTGGATGCCTCAGAGAAATCCTGTGTGAGTTTCCATTTCCTGCTCTCACTGGGAGTCCTCCCCCTACAGGCCCCATCAGAACACGGCTCAGGCGGGGACCCTACGGGACCAGTTAAATTCAGGACATGGAGAATGGTTGGCTCAGAGACCAGGACAACTGTTTTCTGGGGATCCCAAAGAGGTATCTTGATAACATTTCTCAAATGACACAAGACGATCATGAGGGCTTTTTAGGAATAAGTTGCAAGAAAACGGAAATCTGCATTTGTGAGAAAAAGGCCAAGAAGTGGTGCTAAGGAAACATTTCCCACCGTCACAATGCACCCGTGCTTTTTTCACGGGTAGCAATGAGAATTTCACCGGGAAACTTTACCCAGCCACCCTATAGTCTGATTTTGCCTCTTCCGATTTCATTGTACTCCCAAAGATCAAAGAACATGTAAAAGGAACATGATTTAACTTCTTCACAGATGCTCCAAAGTGCTGTTTCCACATGGTGCAAGTCAAAGAGCATACAATGATGTGGGCAGGGGATGGAGAGCTGAAAGGACTGCCTTCAGAAAGATCCAGACCGAGCTGTTGGACATGTTGAGAACTAATTGCTTCACATTGATATTTTCGTTTTAGAAAGGTGTCTATGATTTTCCTTAGAACTTTTTAAAATTTTATCCTCATATGAGCTTAACAGGAATAACAATGCTATAAGTCTATAAAAACAACTACCACCAAATTTTCTCTCCCTTGCCTTAATTAATAACACTAATCATTTTCATCCTATGCCCATCTGACTACTCCATAACAGCCATTAAAATAAAAATCCATGAACCATAAAGAAATAGCTCATAGGTTTAAACTCGTTTTGTCTTCATGAGTGATACTCATCACCATAGCTAAATGGACTGGTAGATTTTGTACTCCAAACAAGATGCCATAAATAAACTACTCCATTGAAATGTGGCAAATTTATTCTGTCTGGACTGAAGGATTTGCATATTTCCACAGAAATAATAGCGCTCCAAGTCCCAGGCTAAGATCAGTTCAAAGCAGGATTTTGAGACTTATTTTTGGACCTTCTTATTTCTCTCACAATAATACATGCTGAATTGAAGTCATATTTTCTCTAAAATTGCTTCTAGTTCACAGTTATGCTTGAATAAAGCCATCAATGACCAAAGCGTAACTATTGACCAAATGAACCCAGAAGGTGTTCGACGTCAAAGGTGTTCGACGTAGTTTCTTTAGTGTTAGGCAGCTCGCTGGAGACGAAAGTTTACTCAGAGTCATTCGTCTTCTTATATTGATTTAAAACCCATTCTAAGAGCCTTCCTAAGACTGTAGTACAGGTGCTGCCTCTTAAGGATGATTTCCCTTCTTTGTGACCATGGCACACCTGCTGGTCACGTGTGGTTACTGGCATGCATGACACATCAAGGTCTTGGGGTTGTTTTTTTGAAGTATAACAGTCTGAAGGTTTACCCCACGGTAACCCTTCTCATCCGCCTGGCTATTTCCTCTCACCATTTAAAAGATCACTTTAACCCATTCATATTTGTATGCTCCACGTTCAACCTCCACTTCACAAGCCATTTACATCTAAGAATGTCACAGGGTCACAGGCCTCAGATGGAATTGGGGAAATCTCCAACTAGTTAACAATCCTTGCTGCCCTTAAGCCATCCTCCCAAACTACTATATTTTAAAAGACCATCATAGAAATAGTTTCCCAGTCTGACTATGTTTGTATTATTACAAACTCAGTGTGCCTTCTTTATACAAAAAAAATATTTCTCGGATGTTATCTAAATCCCTCACATTGTGCTTAGTCTAGAATCTCTGCTAACTCATCATCCCTCCTGCACAACCCAGTTGCTTAGTTCGGGAATGATAGTGCACTGCTGGTCATCAATGTTCCACCCTACCTGTCCCTGCTTCCCTGTCCTCACTGGCCTCATAACCCAGCCCCTTGTGTCCTTTGTGTTCTCTGCACCACCTGTCCACTATGCTGTGTTCGCCATAGCGCACAGCAGAAAGAGGAGCCTCAGCATTGTAATGCCAACCTCATGACGGCGACTCAAGCTCCCTAGCTCCTGAGGGAGAAAGCTGCGGCTCTGCTCTCACTAAGACCTACAGCCTCAAAAACCCAACAGGGCAGTTCTACTCTGTGTTACAAGGTTGGGATGAGTAAAAATCAACCCTGTGGCAGTGGTATTGGTGAATTGGAGAGCTGAAAGAAAGTTGAAGAAAATTCCAGAAACCTGTCTCCAGTCAGAGTACGACCAAAAATAGATAAACGACCTGGATAAATTACTGAATCTTCCTGGATATCAAGTTCTCCTTGGTATAATGAAAGGATTAAATTAAATGTATCAGATGAGTTTAAACCTTATCATTCCATGAGTTTACATTTCTTTCAAAATATAACTAATCCCATGCCTTTGTGTCTCATACTTACTGCCCCTATGCCCCCCCCACCCCCACTGCTATCAAGTTGATTCTCTTAGTAACCGTAATATAAGGTTCTTAGACAGAATCTGTACAGGAAAAGTCAATCTAATCTGTCTCTCCTTCACACAACTGTTGTGAACTACTGACCCTAAGGTTAGCAGCTCAAGGCAAGCCTCCAGGGCCAACAAGGCTCCTTATGCAAACTGCCACTGAAGTAAAACCCTCTGCTATCATTGCCCCTTGATAAAGAAAGTGGCCTAGAGAGAAAGGTCCATTTCCAAAGTCACAGGCCTTGTAAGTAATAGAAGCAGGGCATGCTCGAGATAAGGACTGGGATGAGACTGGAAACATTTAAGAAGATGTTGATTCTCAGGTTAATGCAAGGAAGGGTCGGTACCTACCAATTGCACTTTGGTTGTTTTGGTGGCTTACCCTTCTCCTGGCCTTTTGATATTAGTCACTTTAATGACTAAGGTGTGCCTGACACAAGCAATTGTCTCAGGCGCATGAAAACCTGGACAGTGAAAAAGAAAGGAGAAGGAAGAATTGAGGCATTAAGATAGCAGCGTCTATCGGGGAAGAATACCGACTATGCCACTGACTGCTAGAAGAATGGAAAATGTGGCTGGAATGAAGCCCACCAGAATGCTCTCCAGAAGCAGCATGGGTCAAGTATTGTATTGTTTACTTTGGATAAGTCAGCAAGAGGAACCAATTCTGGAAAAGAAAATCAAGCTTTGAGTTGAAATCTTGAAGGATTCTATGGAGAAGATATTGAGGCATCAAAATAAGAGGGAAGGGCTACCTAGAGTCATGGTGCCAAACAAGATTCAATTGTTCGGGCGACAGCACATGATCAAGAGCCAATGTCACTGAAGGCAAAAGCCCAAGCTGTACTGACGGCAGTGGCAAAACCCAAGGCTCGAGGAATTGATGGAACACTGTTTTGGACTGAATTGTATGCCCCTAAAAGTTGTGTGTCAACCTCGAGTAGCCCATGAATTTCCTTTAATATTCTGAAGCGATTGGGCCTCACAACTGGACCAATAGTTAATATCAAGATAAATGGAGAAAAGATTTATGTTGTCAAGAATTTTATCTTGCTTGGATTCACAATCAGCGCTCCTGGGAACAGCAGGGGAGAGATCAAATGACGCACTGCATTCAGTAAACCTGCGGCATAAGACTGTCTGGAAGTATTGAAAATCAAGAAGTTTACTTTGAGGACTAAACTATGCCTGACCCAAGCCATTGCATTTTCTGTTGCCTCATGTACATGTAAAAGTTGGACATTGAATAAAGAAGATGGAAGAGAAATCAATTCAATTGAACTGTGGTGTTGGTGAAGACTATTGAAAGTCCATGAACTGCAAAAAGAACAAACAGATCTGTATTGGAAAAAGTACAGCTAGAATGCTCCTTTGAGGTAGGGATGAAAAGAGTTCAAGTACTTTGGCCATGTTATCAGGAGAGACCAGTCCCAGGAGATGGACATCATGCTTGCTAAAGTGGAGAGGCAACAAAGAAAGAGAGAGGCCCCCTTAACAAGAAGACACGGAGGCTGTAGCAATGGGCTCAAACCTGGCACAGGACCAGGTGGTGGTTCGTTCTGTTGTACACAGGGTCACTATGAGTCAGAACCGACTCAGTAGCACCCACCAACAATAACAACAACAATAATCATTTCAGTATGTACAAACATTTTAGTGTATATTCAGTATACACTCCTGTATGTATTTACATATAGAGAGAGGAGAGAGAGAGAATGTGTGCGTGTATCCACTGCCATAGAGTCAACTTTGAATCAGAGCAAGCCCATAGGACAATGCAGAACTGTTTCAGAGTGTTTGCAAGGCTGCAAATCTTCCTGGAAATAGACTGCCACTACTTGCTCTCAAGAACAGCTGGTGGGTTGGAACTATTGGCCTTTCAAATAGCACTCTGTGCCACCTGGCTCCTTAGATGTAAACATAGAGGCTGAAATGTAAAGTGTTTAAATTCCTTGAAGGAAAATAGTCATGTAAATACAGCATATTATTGTCTTAGATAAATTTAATATGATGACAAAATTCATAAATATTTGCATTCGTTTATCTACTTTCTTTTACTGTCTTTCCTAAATCTACCCAGGAAAAAACTTCATTAGAGAAACTAGATACAGAAAAGTTGGTTCTGCTCTCTCCACAATTACTAAGCCTAAGAAGACAAAAATATATATCAAATGGTTAAAGACCCTTTGCTTGGATTATTTGCAATGATTCTTAAAGGCTATTGTCCTTCCTTAACCTTGTGAATAGGAAGTCAGAAATTCTAGCTGACTTCTAATTTTGAGAAGCAATATAGCAGAATGTTTATCACACTGATAGCATTTCTGCTGACACTACGGACTACAACTTGATGAAACTTCCATGTCAACTTATGTTTACAGAAAAAAAATATCTCACTTTTTTATGATGTTTGGGAAGTGGTGATCTTGCGGTTTGGTTCTACACCTTGACCCTCTCATGTTATATTTAGTAGTGTTAACCCAAATGTGACTGGTTTACAATTGATAGATATTTACAAATGACTATTTTCCACTGCATATATAATCTGAGGATAATTTTGAAATCAAGATCCATATACATAATCCATCTACATGACGCCAAATAGATGCTTCCTACCTCTCCTTTCATATTAGTCCTTTTCAATTGTACAAGTCCCACTGTCCAAAATTACTCAAGAAATAACCAGCCCAGTATTTGAGTGACATCAAATTACGTTTTCTCTGATTTACAAATGTTTTTCCCGTATTAAGTAATCGAATGTGATTTCTAGAACTGGGACAACATTTACAATATGTATTGCTCCTGGGAGCTCTCTCTCCTCCTTTTCCTTTCTACCAACCATTTAGTTCATGCTTACCAAAAGCCATCAATCCCAAGAGGTATTTGTATACACTGTTTTATGTCGTCCTCAGTAAAATCCTAATGCAGATGTTATTTTTTAATTATTTTCCCTGAACTAAGACTTGAGAATTTAAGGAAAGCGCTTAGCATTGCATAGTTAGTAAGGAAAAATTAAGATATGAAATCCAGGTATAGAGGGAGGTAACCTACATAATCAACTCATATATAGTGTTGTTCTTCTTGTAGTTGTTAGGGACCTTCCAATCCATTCAAACATGCATCGATCTTAGGTACGACAGCATAGAACACTACACAGCCCCCATCCTTCTTCTACTTGCTGTTACTCGGGGCTCCATTCGTTTAGCCACAGTGTTGATCTAGCTCGTTGAGGGGGTTCTTTTTTACTGACCCTCTATTTACCAAGGTCATGTCCTTTTCCAAGTTCCTCCTGATAACATGGCCAAAGTAAATGAGATGTCTTGCCATCCTTGCTTCTAAACAGCATTCTGACTGGACATCACCCAAGGCAAATTTATTGTTCTTCTGACAGTCTGTGCCACTTTCAATCTTCCTCGCCAACACAGTCACTAAAAAGCATCGATTCTTCTGTGAACGTCTTTATTCAGTGTCCAGCTTTCACATACATATAAGGCAATGGAAAAGACACTGGCTTGGGGCAGGGGCACCTAAGTCCTAAAAGGGATGTTCTTGCTCTTCAACTCCTGAAAGCAGTCTTATGAAACAGATTGGCCCACTGGTTTCCTGGCTGCTGGTTCCCTGAGTGTGGATTGTGGACCCAAGGAAGATGAAATCCGTGACGACTTCCGTCTTTCTGTTTGTCCTGATGCTGTCTGCTGATCCAATTAGGAAGTCTTTGATTTTCATCAGTCTTCAAGTTTTTCTCACTTTATGCAAGCAAATTGTGTCACTGACATCTCAAAATGTGTCAATAAGCCTTCTTCATATAGTCCAGCTTCCTGGATTACTTGCTGAGCATACAGATTGAATAGGTATGGGGAAAGATAAACCCGAGCTACACCTTTCTTAAAAATAATGTGAAGCCATAGTGGTGGAATAATGTAAAATACAATAGTCTGCTTGGAAAACAAACGCACATTTTCACACGGACAGAAAGTTGATGGTATGGACCGAAACAGCACACTTAGAAAGGACAAGTACCTTTGGGGATTGGTTTTTGCCTATGCTATACTGTTAACAAATATTTTGAATGTATTTATATTTCGAATTTTCCTGTATCTGTATTAATATGATAATTACATGGCTTTAATAGAGTTCTGTTGCTGTTGATAGTTTCCACCAAAGGTTTCCAAGTCATGACAACCCCATTTGTACAGAAAAGGTTGTTGTTGTTAGGTGCCGTCAGGTGGGCTTCTGGCCCCTAGCAATCCTATGCACAGCAGAACAAAACACTGCGTGGTCCTGCACCATCCTTGCAATTATTCCTGTGACGGAGCCCGTTGTAGCAGCAATGGTGTCGATCCGTCTCATGGAAGGCCTTCCTCATTTTCACAGCCCCTCCTCCTTACCAAACATGCTGTTCTGCTCCAGGAGCTGACCTCTCCTAACCACATGTCCAAAACACAGGAGATGAAGTTTGCTCCAGAGCATTTTCAAGGTTGAGATCTTTTGGAAGCAGATCTCTAGGTTCTATTTTTGAGATCTGAGTGGATTTGAACTACCAACTTTCAGGTAACAGTCTATCACTTACTCACCTGCATCATCCAAAGACTCCAATAAATAGCCCTAATATTCATGTTTTATGCATTATATACATTTGAATTATACATTGCAGTGCACATTGTCTTTGCTGACCCTTTAACTCATTTTAATCAAAATGTATTGACTTAATTTACTATTTGAACTGGGTATGTTTCTATCTACTAAATACAGGTATATTTTAGGAATAAAATATGGTGTTGAAAGAAAGGAAATGGAGGAACTAATTCCTTATTGGAGAGTCAATCCAGAAGGTCTAAGCTCAGCTTGATAAAGATGAACTGCTTGCTGTCCCCAGGTCGGCAGGAGCACAGATGAGCACAGGCAAATGTCTGGGCTTAGAATATAGGCTTCCTTTTCTGCCATACAAGATAAGATTCTTCAAAATGGAAATTTGACAGCTAGACAATTTTCATAGGTAAGTTTTTACTGACACTTATTTAAAAAAACCAAAACTGACATCTTGACTTACCAAAAATGAGTTCTTATTTTCATTAATAATACGGCCTAGCTATATCTAGCAACAACTTCAAAACAGAACTATCAGTGCTTCCGGCATGGCTTTGGAGAGCAGGTTCGTTTCACTGAGCATTAAAAAAAAAAAAAGAAAAGAGTAATATAGACAGAATCTTTAAAAAGGGAAACTAATGAGCTTGAGTATTTTTTTCTAAATGTGTGAAGTTCGCAGTAGGTGCCAAAAAGAATATGAAATAAATATAAGGGCAAATAAGCATAGGCAATATACACACATTAGTTCACTAATAGGTGTGAATGTAACTTAAATGCTTATGGGGGAAAGTGTAAACCAGACTATAAAATAAACTAAGTGCATGTTTGCAACCCTGGTTCCTGAAGGAAATCACAACCCAAACTAAGTAAAGGGGTCATCAGCCTTCCCCTCAAATGATATAATCTCCATAGCAATAACAACTAATTATTAAATGACACCCTACTGGAACAGGTGTTGGGCTGCTAACTGAAAGGTCCTCAGTTCTAACCTACCAGCCACTCCACAGAAGAAAGATGGGGGAGTCGAAGTCCAGAAAGACTACAAACTAAAACCCGATGAGGCAGGTCTACTCCATCTAATAGGGTTGCTACGAATCTTAAAATTTGCTTGATGGCAATGGTCTTGGATTTGGTTTACCAAATAAATAGTACTTCTTTCTTGAAAGACTATCAACTACCTCTCCTTTCTGGGGTTTGAGAGACTGGCTGAGTCAGTGGAAGGCCCCATCAGGTCATGCTGGAATCTTGAGACTCACTACCTGATGAACCAGAGCCTCACACTACGCATTCCTTCCCTAGCGCTGGAAAGTGTGCCTGAGTGTGAAGACGCCGCTAAATCCCTAATCTGGAAAGAACAGAAGACAGGGAATTACAAAGGGTCACTAAATTTGGGATTCTTTAAGGTTTTTGTTTTCTTTTCTTTCCTTTCTCTCAAGTTTGGCTCTGCCTTAATTGTTTTGTTTTTCAAGTGGATTACATTTTTATATCTTTCTCGAGACGCTTTAGGTTTCTGCCTGGAGGCTCTTTTATATTATATGAATTGCTAAGAAGTGTAGTTTTGGTGGTTTTTTAGGTATTTTTTGGAAAATAAAATTAAATTCATGAAACTTGGATTCAGAACAACTAGTTCTGACTAACCTCGAACAAATCACTTACCTTTCTTGAGTCTCATATCTGTAGGCTAATCCGAACCACTGCCCTCAAGTCAATTCTGACTCACAGTGAGCCTAAATAAGCCTCTAGGATTATACATCTTTAAGGAAGCAAACAAACTCATCTTTCTCCCAAGAAGAGGCTGGTGGATTTGAATGGACAACTTTGAGGTTAGCGGTCCAATGCCTACCCCGTAATATCATCAGGGCTCTTTTTAGACTAATATCAAAACCTAACGCATTGTCATTGAGTCATTCCAACTCATCACAACCCAAGATAGGATTTCTGAGATCTACTCACCTCTCTCCCACAGAGCAACTGCTGGGTTTGAGTCACCAACCTTTCGGTTAGCAGCTCATTGCACCACCAGGGCTCTTATGAACTCATTGACATCGAGTCTATTTGGACTCCCACTGCCAACTAGTCAGTTCTGACCTATAGTGGGCCTGCAGGGCAGAACAGTACTATTCCATAGGTTTCTGAAGGTGAGAAATCGCAATGAGCAGGAAGCCTGGTCTCCCCAACCTCGAATCATGACAAGTGGTTTCAAAGTGCCAACCTTGCAGCTAGTACCCAATTTGTAACCAAATACACGAACAGGGCTCCTTCTGATTCGAAATAACCCTACACAAGGTTTCTGGACCTATAAATCCTATGGGAGCAGACAGCCTCACCTTTATCCCAAAGGGTGATTTTGAACTATTGACCTTGCAGTTAACAGCCCAACACCAACCCTTAGGGCCACCTGGTCTCTTTTTGAAGGACATAGTGTATCTCAGAAAATGTTAACTCAGTTGCAGGGTCTCCACATGGATTCAGCCTCTGGTGGACCCTCTGGCCACAGTCCAGGGATGGGAATAGCCGTGCTATCAGACAGAGAGTACTAGAAAGTTGACCATATCAGAGGTGGTTTGATTAAAATTTAACACCCTGTCATCTCCCCTTTGACCCATTTTAAAGTTGTTTTCAATTGCTAATATTTTCTGCTTTCTTTTTAATTGAAGTTTTTCTGTTTCATTTTGTCATTGTAGTTTGGCTGGTTGGTTCATTGGTTTTTTTTTGCTTGTTTCTTGTTTTGCAGTTATGATTTACTACATAGGAAGTACAGAATATGTAAATCTATAGATAGAGACAGTAACTGTATTAATTACTACCTAGACTTGTAGCAGGCGAGGTTCATAGGAAATGGGGCGCTAAGAACAATGAGCAGGAGAAGGAAGAAAATGTTCAAAAATTGGCTGTGGTGATGATTGCCCAACTGCTTAATACGATTGAATTATTGAATTATATGATATGTGATTTGTATGTCAGTAAAACGATTTTTTTAAGTGTTGACGAAATCAAATGACAACCACAGGTTAAAAGAGCAATTAGTAAACCAGATACTTCGCCTATTGTATATTTCCATATCTCCAAGCCAGTTAGAGTGGTTCGCTATTGGAGTTCACGACAATGGACTACGTGTAGATGTGAAATACAGAGCCGCTAGCTAGTAGGCCCCCACGTCTCCTACTTATCTCTCGTCCCTCATCAACTGGCCTAATACAAAGGGCGCAGGAGAGGACTACAACAGCCCTTGAAGATGGATGAGCCATCAATAAAAGAAATCTGCACCCTTACATTACTGTATGAAAGAAAGCCTACGCTATCCAGACCATGAAGGTTTTCTTCAGTGATCAGAATGGCCAGAACTAATCAATTTTAAATCACTTCAGCAAACTAAAATCCTTAAGCACTCTGTCTTAAAATGCTAGTTTTAACTCATTATTAAAGGCGCAAGCAAACCAAAAGACTAAATATCAAAAGGTGTGATTTAACTGTATTTTTAAACATCAATTCTCTAAGGGAGAAAAAATCTGCTTCTGTTCCATGAAAATAGAAATCATCTGGATATATTTGATAATTTAATCATAAAGTAGATCGATAGTTATATATAGAATACTGATATTGCTGTTTTTAAACACATCTATTAGTCATTATTTACCTCATATATCGTATATACTCAAATATAAGCCGAATTTTTCAGCATATTTTTAGGCAGTTTTTGTGGTAAAATTAGGTGCCTTTGCTGATAGTCAAGTCAGCTTATACTTGCCTACATATGGTTGAACATCTAGACATATAAAAAAATAGAAATTTCAACCAACTAATATTTGTTTTCATCATATGTGGGAGTTAAGTACATCTACTTTGAGAAAAAGTAAAAGTATCTCTTTTTTTTCCTGGGCCAAAATGAGTTTATTCAAGCCAGTCTCCTTACTGTTCTTCAGTATAAATTATTTCACTAATTAATTTTGTAAATTAGAAACTTGTTAACCAATTAATTGTAAGAACAATATCAGGACCACATTTATCATACCAACCATGTGATCATTCTGCTACGAATTATAGAACTAATAATGAGCTAATCTCAAGGCTTCCATATAAAAACAAATTCATCCTTTATCTATATTTTTCTATAAATCTAGCATCCTAGCTCCGTTTTGCATTTTGTTTTTTCCTGGATGAGCAAATGGTTAACTGTGGTTGTCCCGAAAGCTTAGCAGGTTGATGGTTAGCCTCTAAGAGCCAACCACAGGCACTTTGGAAATAAACAAGGGTTTAAAATTAGAGGCACTTACTGCATGCAAATAGATCCACCTGAAGGGGGGGGGTTTTATGTGATATGCACATGTCATAGTACATGTACATAGTACATGGTCATGGAGAGAGCCAAAGCTCACCAAACTCACTGTCCTAGAGTCAATTCCCGTGGTGGTAGGGTGGTTTAGGCAATGAGCGGCTAACTGCAAGGTCAGCAGTTCAAAACCACCAGCTGCTCCATGGAAAAAAGATAAGCCTTCCTAATATAGTAGAAAGCTACGATCTCAGAAATCCACAGGGGTACTTTGTGCTGTAGGGTCCTTAGGAGATAGAGGGAGAGACACTTCATAAGAATCTTGTCTTCTTACAGAAGCCTACAGAGGGAGCAAATTTTACTTAATTTTGCTGAAATATAGAAAATTAGTTGATTTCCTCACCTAAGACTACCTACTGAGTTAAAAAATTTGAGTTCGGA
Source organism: Tenrec ecaudatus (assembly GCF_050624435.1). Taxonomy (NCBI): domain Eukaryota; kingdom Metazoa; phylum Chordata; class Mammalia; order Afrosoricida; family Tenrecidae; genus Tenrec; species Tenrec ecaudatus. The sequence goes on from NC_134542.1 coordinate 57,298,196, forward strand.
CCACTGAGGAATTCCAGTTTGGATTTTAGTGGCCCTAAAACAAGTGAAGACAAAAGATGATCTGTTTTAACCAGAAGTTCGGGCCCGATTCAGAGTAGGGCATGGAACAAGGGATACTATGGCTGATTTCAGAGGGCTCTTGACTCGAAGCAGGGAATACCCGAAAAATGTTTTCTTTACTGTGCCAAGGCATTCGACTCTGTGAACCATAATAAACTACGGATCACCTTGAGAAGAACCGGAATTGCAGAACCCTTCACCGCGCTCATTAGGAACTGGTACATGGACCGAGAAGCGGTTGCACAAGCAGAACAAGGGCACCCTGCCAAATCCCTGGAGAAGGACAGCATGCTCCTAAAAGCAGAGGGCAGGTGAAAAGGGGGACTCCCTCAACAAGGTGAACTGACACTGTGGCTGCAACAATGGGCTCAGGCGTAGAAACACTTGTGAGACTACTACAGAATCTTGCAGGGTTTCGTGGTGTCACGCCCAGGTCGCTGAGAGTCGCTGAGAGTCAGACCCAACACCGTGGCAACCAACCAACAACAACATTTCAACCACACTTTGGCAGAATCCACTCAGTCATAACAGCAAAACAACACGACAACTAGAGTCTATTTTTTTATCCAAGGAAATCCCAAGTTCATTTCACTTTGCTTTCTACACGGAATTTAATCAATTAAATATCCGTGGCATTCTCCCAGTTAGATCATCTGCTACCGGCATTGGTCTATTCTTACCTGTTCATCACTGTTGGCTGGTGGATAAAGACACAGATCAATGACCGGGCCATATTTTAAACAAGGAAACCTGATGGCACGGTAGTCAAGTGCTCAACTGCGAACCCACGGGCTCTGCCACAGGAGAAAGATGTTGGGAACCGTGTCTGTCAGGACAACAGCCTCAGAGACCCTGTGGGGCTGCCCTACTCAGTCCTGCACCTCTGAGTAGGGATTGCAAGCAATGGATTTTATAGTTTCAAACCTTCACCTTTAGGCATTTTCTTTTTGCTATTCTTATTTTATTTTTAATCCTTTCAAATTTAGACACCATAGAAAACTGTGATTTGCCTCATAATGGCCTCTTCTGAGTGTTTCACAGTCTTTTGTAGAGAATAATGACATAATGATAGTGTTCTCAGGCCTGCATTTTCTACTTGATAAACTAGCAATTATATGATTAAAGCATTTTTAGAAACTCACATTAAGTATATGATACTCTGGAAACCAGTCCATCATGTAATTACAGAGTCAGGAGAGAAATCATTTACATAACTAAAACCCATCAGAAACAGTATTCATAATCAGTATATGATTTTCTTAAATGGGTAAATATTTAAGACATGAAGCAGTTAAATATGCCAGATATAATACATTGTTGCTTTACTTTTAAGGCTAGAAATTCTGCATTTGAACTTTTATTTTCTTTTGTTAGCTATTCTAAGGTCTGCTAAAAGTGTAAGCTAATTTGTTCAATGCATTCATACAAATGCAGATAAAAATACTACCTTCTGTTCGGAAAACACAAAGAACAGGGATAGGTAAGAAATACTTAGATATTAAAGACCTGTGTCAAACACTAAATTAGCCAACTACTGTTCTTCGACATATCTTAAAGGCAAAATTGACCAGATCTCTGTGATTTCTCTTGAATTTCAAATAATTACGCTGTAATGAGTTGGAAGTGGTTTAAGTACATTCGTCCCCATCATTTTCTTTAGAAGACAGAACAGAAATTTAACAGGATGCCCAGAGTGCTCAAACAGAGTACACTAAGGGAACCTATTCTCAATCTCCACACATCATTAACTACATACCTCTTTTTGTTTCTGTTCAACTTCCTAAAGAAGCAGTCCCCTTCCCCCCCCCCCCACCCCAGTTCATAGAAGTCTATAGAAAATTACAGAGCTGTGGTCTGAGCATTAAGCCTTCAAGGAATGATCTGACACAGTAAAATGTATTGCTTAACAAGAAAGCTTAACTTATTTTCAGTAAAAATGAACACAACAAGGTGTCAAACCACAGATGTTGCTTTACCATTTGTGTGGTTTGTTTTCTTTTTGGTTTTTAATAAAAAAGGAGATATATTTACAATGATTTATGGATCTAAAAGTTCTCTGTAAGAATACTCAAGAAACTTGTGACAAGGTGACCTTGTGGGGCCAGGGCAGGGACTAAAGAAAACCTCAAGGTCATCAAGTCGGTTCCAGTTCACAGTGCCCCTGTAGGACAGAGTAGAAGTGCTCCTGGGGATTCCTGAGGCTGTGCATCCCTTACGGGGGCAGCAGAAAGCCTCGTCTTTCTCCTGCAAAGCAGATAGTGGGTTTAAACAGTTGACCTTGTGATTAGCGGCCCACCATGTGAGCTACTCTGCCACCAGGACTCCCGGCCCACACTGGAGAAGGAAGGGGAAGACATGGTGGGCTTGTTGTTTTACATGCATCTGGATCCTTCCTAAGAAGCCCCGCTGGCGCCGCAGCTAGGCTCAGAGGTGCTAACCGAGAGGTCTAAGCCCCAGCCGCTCCCTGAGCGACAGATGTGACACTTGGCTCCTTCGCCTTGGGGAGCCTGCGGTACAGTCTGACTCCGGCCCGAGGGCTGCTCTATGTAAGCGACAGTCAATACGACGGCTCCACTAGAGCTGTGTTTGGTGGTGACACATTATCTGCTTGTTGAAGCATTTGAACGCACTTCTGGAAGAAGGAAAGAGAAAAACACAGCCGATCTCTGTGTGACGTGGGGAGCATGCGTCAGAGCTAAGGTATTCTTAGCTGTCATGAAGGAGCACCTAGGGGTGCAAATGCCCAAGCACTCGATGACTCGCTGGGAGGTTGACAGTTGGAACCCACCCAGAGGCACCTTGTAGGGCCGTCAAGTCAATTCCACTTCATAGTGAGACCCTATAGGATAGGGCAGAACTGCCCCGGGGAGTGTCCAAGAGTAGAAGGTCCCATCTTTCTCCAGTGAAGTGGCTGCTGGTTTCAAACAGATGACCTCGGGGTTAGCGCCCAGTGGGTAACCTCATTGCAGGGCAGGCCTGATAATCTGCTTCCAACAAATCACAGGCTGGAAGCCCGTGAAGCAGTTCTACTCAGCACGTGTGGGAGGTATTCAGTAGTCATTACAGGGAAAAGTGCGTTAAAGGTTTCCACTCAGTTACTAATAACGTTACAATGAATAATTTTGTCATTAAATATAGAAAGGTTTTACCGGTTATTGTTAATATTCATATAATATAAGGAATATTACATTTAAGCAATCTGCAATGGTATTGATCATATTTACGAAGGTGGAACCTGGCAAGAAACATGATTAAGGATTCTGTGTGGTCTGGCATGGGATGGGGTCCTGGGACAAGAAGTGGACCCTGAATTAGTTCACTGTGAAACTCTCACCTTCACTGCAAAGGCACCGAATAAAGCAGAGCAATACTGTAGCATCGCTGCTGCCCCGAGCAGACAAGCACCCATCTTTGTCTTACAGATCGACCCTTAGCCAATGACTCTGAGATTCGTAACCAGTGGCTCTGATACTAAGAAACAAGGTTAAAACATTGCTAGTTTGTCATTCTTTGTACCAAGGATAAAAATGATGGAAAACATTTCAGGCACTAGTGTAAGGCTTCACAGAGGCAGTACATAGGGGACACTGGGGCCCCATCATAGCTCTTGGAACTAAGCTGTCCTTTTCTCTTAGAGAATAAATGGACCGCCTGTCTCAAGAGCAGGGGGTGGTAAGAGTAGGACGCCATCCCAGGTCTTCTGAGCTTGTGTTCTGTGCTCTCAAATGGCAGAGGTTTGCGTCACTATGTGTGTCTCCTCCGTTTCCAAGTGGCCCACACCTTCCGTTAGCATGTTGTCATGCCCACACCTGCTGAAGTGCAACATGAAATACTTAATAAAGTTTACTGCCACACTGGGGGAGGAGGGCAGCAATATACTGACCAGTGTTTTTCGATCTCTAATGAAATTTCCTTGTAAAGTTCAAAGCCATAAAAAGGAACTACCGTAGTTTGCAAAATGAACCATAAACACTGATTACAACATTTGAGCTTTCAACATTTCATCCTATAACTTTCTTTATAAATAACTGATAGCAACTACTGACACCACCCATGTCAGGCACCATGAAGTGGTATCTGCAGACGTGGACTGAAAACATATATTTCCTTCTTTCGTATCCTACCTTCATCTGTCCACAAAATCCCCTTCTTCCAGGTCACAGTAAGAGGGAACGAGGTCAATATAATGCACCACAGAAAAGAAGGAAACATGATCAGACACTCAAATCAGACTATTTATTTGGGGTTTTTCAAATAAATTTTTAATGTTTTTAAATACAACCTTGAACATCTGGTTGTGTTTCCACCACACCTTGGCATCTGCTGGTGGGCTGTCTGTGCATACTAACACTGAGAGCTGCCCAGTAAAACAATGAAGTCGTGAAGTCAGGTAGGCTGCCCTGTGGTCACCGGCTTCCTTTGCTAAAGCTACACTGGAAAGAGCTTTCATGGTTTGATGTAAACAGAGCAAGATTTAGAAGGAAGTTCTTAGAAAACAGACTTTCTGAAAATTAAAAAAAAAAACAACATTGATTCTTGCAGTAAAAACTGCATTATTTGTTTATGCCTTAGTAATATGACCTATCATAAAAATGCCACTTGCATTGTTTACCAGCTACTTAAAGTTTTTGGTATATTACTATTCTCAACAACAAACAGTAAGGGAACAGCAGTATTAAGGTCAGTTTTATAGCTTTTTTTTAACCAGAAACCACATTACTTAAAAAGCTCTGAAGACATGTTATTAATCATTCTTCTTCTGAGGTCATATAAAATAAATACTGAGACTGGGTCACTGCAAGTGAGGGCATGGGACCAACCACAGCCTCAGGTGACCTCTAGGTCAACTGCCATAACATAGTCTACAAAGACAATATTCTATATCCTTTAGTGAGTAGTGCCTGCAATCTTAAAAATCTGCAAGAGCCATGTAAGGGACAACAGTGGGTCTCTTCCCATCCAGAGCAAAGACAAGGGAAGAAAATCAAAGACTCAAAGACACCATTTTTCTAAAAGACATTGACCACACCAAGCACAGCCTCCACTAGCCTGGGACAGAAGCACTAGCTGGTGTCCTACTCCCTACTCCTCTCACGGTCACAAGGAAGGTCCTGGAAAGAGTGGGAGAAATACATAGCCGAACAATAAAAATCATTTTTGAAAACCAGACCTCAAATCACAATAAAGTGTTCATATAAATAAATGTGAATAGAATGCATTAAGCGTGGATCTACTGTTATTTTCACACAAAGTCAATTTGAAATCGGTTATCAAAGCAGTCTTGGGTGAATTTCATTAACCTAAACAAACTGCCTATATTTTCTTTTGTCTAATGACTTAAAAAAAAAGAAAACCGTATAGTAGAGATCAAACAAAATGGATCACATTGCAAGAAAAACAAAAAGTATCACATGCTACTTAGTGCTCAGACCTTATCTACAGGGATTCTGTCCCCAAAGCAGATTCTTAGCTAATGCTCATGAAATCGAGATGCGCTGAAATAGTAAAAAGAAAAAAAAGTGGGTTCCACTTGGGGATCGGATAATCAAGAGTTCTACCTGAATCAGTCATCTACTCCAGGCGTGAGAGCTGCAATTCTCAGCTTCATATCATTAACTGTGCATTGTTACATTGCAGATTAATTGGGAGATTTAAAGTCAGTAGGCAAATGAGCTTAATAAACTATAAAATGCCAGAAAAATGTAAAGTATTGATATTATTTTAACAAATCTGGGCTTTAATGTCAATATCATTGCCAAGAGTCCAGTATACAGATTCAAACAATCCAAAAACTTTTATAAGTGAGCATAGAGCATAAAATAGATTGTCATTTTAACTTTTATTTAGCATACTTGTAGAATGTAATGCAGATGATATTTATATTTGAGAAAGAGAAAAAATCTGCACTTATCTTTCTCATTCTACTTTACTAGGCAAAGCACAAAATGTTCATCTCCTGCTTGACAGCCCAAACACACAGATGTTAGTGATAATTAACTTAAAAATCAGAGCCGGGCTCCAGAATCCACCAGTCTCTCCGCTCCACCTACAACACTGGAACCTTCAGAAAGTGACTCCCTTGATTCACCTCATCGACGAAAGCTGGAGAATGATAGTGCTCCTCTCCTCGAAGACTTTCAGTCTTAGGAGACGGTGAACAAAATAGATGACCGCACACTTAGAGATGAGTGCAGTGTCTGGAACAAAGTCATTGCTCAGCAAGTGTTTACAGAATGGCTGTCTGTTTCCACACGTGGGCATTTGGGCCATGCTGAGTAATTCTCCAACTCCATTTCTAAACACAAGGAGATTCATCTTCTGCCAGGAGTCGGGACACTTGCTCTGTACAAAGAGTAAACCCCAAACTCAAACCCACTGCCCCGGGCTCGCTTCGAACTCATAGACCCAGGGCTGCGCAGCTTGGCAGGAGCAGAGAGCTTCGACTTTCTTTTGAAAAGCTAGTGGGTTTGAACCGCCAACCTGGCTGTTAACAGTCCAGCCCCACCAAACAGCACCACCAGGAGTCCTGGCAGCTCCGGTCACCTACGATGAAATCTAAGTAAGCCCTGCTTTCCAACGCAGCTAGAGAACCGGACTTGGATCAAAACAGGGCCCTTCAAAAAGAGAAGTAAACCATCAACCGCCCTTGGTACACGCTTATTCCAAAGTCTTGCTGTGTGGCTTCAGTTCCGTTTTTTATGCATCCACATAAAAATGTATGGAGTCTACATTTCAAGCCCTGTATCAGGTTGTGAGATTCAAAGTTGAGCAAAAATAAACACAGGCTGCCTCCTTGTAGTAAGAAAGCTAAGCATTCAGTAAAAGTATAGCAGTAAAGTGCTCTAGGGGGGAAACCAGAGTACTATGAGAACATACTATGAAAAGGGAGATTTTTGAAACTGATGTTGATGAGGGAAAGCTCTTTTGAGGAAGTGATAACTGAGTTAGTATCTGAACAAGGAGGGAGTTGACGGGGAAATGTGAGCAACTGTGCGGTAAGCGCAGGGCATGGCCAGTGGGCGAGGGGGGGGACCGTGGGGGGGATCGTGGTTGCCTTTAGGAGCTGAAGGCAAAAGTTATTGCCGAAAAGGACAGGCACGGAGCGCGCGCGATTCCGTTGGCGACCTAAGCAGGGCGCGCCAGGAAAACTTTGAAGAATTTCAAGCATGGCCTTGCGGGTTTTGACGAGAAGAAGCATGTATGATACCACGTGAATTCTGCGGCGTGAATATTAGCTTAGAGTTTGCCAGAACAAGTGTGAGAAACCAGTGAGGAGGTTGTTGCCAAGGTTCAAAAAGGTGCCCGCAGCCCCCGGACTCGAACAATTGAGCTCGAGATGAGGAAGAGCCTGCTTTTCCAGGAAACGTCCATTCTTTCCCTTTATCGCCCCCGTATATTTTTCATGAGGCTTTAAAACAAATGTTCCAAAGAACCCAAGTAGATGTCAATGGCAGCTCGAGACTGCTCACACACATTTGAATTCACGGGGGAACAATCAGATGTCAGTTTTAAATCCGCGGTATTATTCCTCTCCGGCTGAAAACCCTCACATATATAACACTGAAAATGAACCCAAGAAAGTCATTTGCCCTGGAATATATTTTACTGTGAACGTGCCATAAGTCAACAGTAATGTAACCATTTATGAGCAGCTCCTGCTGAAAGGAAGGCCAGCACGCCCAGAAAGAGGCTCAGGCAGTAGCCCCTTGTAAGTCCACGACAGCCGAACCCCAAACGCAGCGATTCTAGCACAACCAAGAGCCCCAGCTTTGGAATCGGCCGGAAGACTAGCTGCTACCTCCAGGAAGCTAGCTCCTAGATTTTTACCACCCGGGTTTGGTAGGAGTCTAAAAGTGACATGCGCAAGAGCCAATGCACCCTTCTAGCAGTTCAAAGCGACTGAGCAAATGCATAACAATAGCAACCCCCCCTCCCATACACACACACAGCCCACCATGCACAACACACATGCACACATCTCACAGGCTTAGGCAGAAGAACAAAGGCCCAGCACTGAGCACATCCCCATTCCCCGAGGAGCACAGAGAGACAGCCACCACAGTGTTCTCTCGGATGAATTCTACCCCGGGACGTCAAAAGAAACGGCAAACGAAGCATTGGCGGCCTGGCTCTCCCTGCGTGGAAGTGAGCCATTAATTTGGATCATTGTGCACATTGAAAAGTTATTGCACTGCAGGGATTTCCAATTACATGGTGCAGATTCAGAACTAGGCTTGGGTGTCACTTGGCTGCCGGCATCCGAGGGGGGCTGTGGAGCACTCCTGTCGCGGAGCTCACGTGAGAACAGAATCCGCGGCTCCAAGAAGTGGCGCTCATCTTGGACACCTTCCCAGCTACACACATGCGCGTAATTTCTGCATTATCCCCAGGCACACTGCCTAGGAGGCTCTGTCTAGGATAACTTTCTATGTAAATTATGTCCACAGTTCTACTAATGAAAGGCATAGAGATGGCTTGGTGAGGGGGGAAGGGCGGCTCAAGAAAGCCAAATCGATTTGTTTTTCAAGTTTTAGAAACTGCCATCTGAGCTATCTGTAACAATCAGCTGAGGCTGAAGGTTAGATGGTAGATAGGGTAATTGCACTATGATTATCTAGCAATCAGAACTGGCGCTGGCAAGCAAGGTAGAAAGGATGCAGACTTACTACATCTCGTAACTGTCAGGACTTCACTTTCAAACGCGCTGCCCTGGAGCTGATTGTGATACGTAACAACCCAGCAGGCCGGAGTAGAACTGTCCCATGCGGTTTCCCCAGCCATCATCTTAGAAGAGCACACTGTCACATCTCGCTCTCACAGAGCAGTTGGTGGGTTTGAACTGCCAGCCTCTGGGTTTGCACGAGGGCACTATCAGGTCTCCTTTTCTGTCAATCAGAAGGCCCACGTAGTTTTAAATATGTCAAACTTCTCCTTTCACACTTCTTTCGGTGTTTTATCAGCGCCTCCATGGTTTTACGTGCTGCTATATTTTGATTCATTTGTTTTCTACATACGAGAGCACACTTAAAAGGTACAGACTAGAAGTACAGGAAGGATGGGTATTTGCAAAGATTTCTTTTCTATTTGGTGGTAACATTCTGTTTGTAGTCCATAGTGTGTCAAACACTTGAGAATCGATTAGAGAGCAACAGTGTCGTCGCCCCCCCACACACACCCCTGCCCCAGAAACTCACAGCTCTATGATTTTAAAGCCTGGAAAATGCAAGCCTTTGTCGACTTGCTTCTGGTAGAATTTTGAGGATGTCTAATTTTCCTTTCATTTCATGAGACCATTTTTAACCAAACTGACTGGATAATAAGAACTTGAGGTGGCCATAATAATACATAATGTTTGCTGAGCCTTCACCTTGCCTGTGAAGTCTTCCACATAGCTGTCGTTAGACGCTGTTGAGTCAGTTCCGAGTCGTGCCATCCTACAGAAAACGGAACAAAGCACCGCCGGGTCTGATGCCGTCTCACAAACGTCGTTTTATTTGAGCTCATTGTTGCAACCACTCTGTCAGTCCATCTGACTGAGGGTTTACCTCTCTTTTGCTCAGTCTCTATTTTCCCAAGCATGATGTCCCTTTCCAATGAGTAATATGTCCTGATAATATGTTCAAAGTACATCTAAGGGGCATTCGAGCTGTACTTCTCTCTAGACAGATTGGTTTCTTCTTCTGGGAGCCCATGATATACTCCATATCCCTCACCGACACCATCATTCAAATGCACCAATTCTTCTTGTATTTTCCTTACTTATTGTTCAACTTTCATTTACAGAGGAGATGATTCCAAATGCCCTGGCTTGGATCAGGAACTCCTTCGGACTCACACTGACCTCTTTGCTCTTGAACACTGTAAAGTGGTCTGTGGGAGCAGACCGATGCTACACACATAACTATTGGGCATTTGTCGATCACAAGCCCTCAGAAATGGAACTTGGTATGAACTGACATGTTTCAACAAGCTGATGAAGCACGGGAAGCACTCACCCGTCTACGCACCCCCCAAAATTGGAAAAGAGATACCTGGTCAAACAATTGGAAGAGATACATATCTGTACCCATTCCAAAGAAAGGTGACCCAAATGAGTTCTAGTCGTAAGAAAAACTTTGTGCATTTAATTTGTGCAGACAATTTAAATTTACATTATATAGTTGAGGGGATGAAAACGGGAAAATTATGCATTTTCCACATGATTAGAAATTCACTTAAGGGGAGCTTGGCTTGAAATCAATGTTGTGGGATTCTACACTACTCCCTCATTGATTTCTCTGTACTGCTCCCATTTAAGCAGTTCCTATAATTTTGACATTGTACACTTTAAATATGCACAGCTTATTGCATGCCAAATCCACCTCAATTAAGCTGTTATAAGAACAGGAAGGAGACGAAAGGGGAAGAGGAGAAGAAGGAAGCAGATGCCTAATCTTAGAGAAGTGTTTACTGTGGGTACACGTTTGGGAGTCCTCTATAGAGAGGTGGTCCTTCGAGCCTTGGGAAGGAAGGAGCTCGCCAAGGGGCAGATTAGTCAGAGGAGTTGAAGGTGATAATACTGACTTGAGTATTATCTAAAATTCCAAAGCTCTAAAATTTAGATCTTTCAGACGAAGAAGATCATATTAAATGATAGGCTTTTTAAATTGTTTACATCCAAAAACAAGGTTTTAGAAAGGCTGATCAGATGTTTAGTACTCTTTACTACAGCCTGAACCAGTGATCAAACTTATCATGAGTTACAAGTTGGAAATGTTTGTGACACAATGTTGTTCATATTATTAAGTACTTAGCATTTAACCTGATTCTCTTTATTCTAATTTAACAGAGATTGCCTTATGTTTTTCCCCCAAAAGTTATTCAACATACCCTATCATAGGTAAATAATCCTTATATTTCTATAAAATGTTCTGGTACAAAAGAATATGATATATTCTAGCTATTTTAATGTAAAACAAACAGCATCATACGTGGTCTATGTCATCAGTAAAGTATAGAAGACAAAGCACTCACATAAAAATATGAAAATTGTCTTTTAATTGGCATTTGTGAGACATGTCTCCAGATATTCTAAGATAAGCTTATTAGAGTTCAAAAATAAGTAATTTTTTATTGAAACTTAAAATATTCCCAGTGACTTTACCAGTTTAAACTTGTTTCTATTTTATCATCTTAAAGCTATAGCCCTGGATTTCTTTCCTAAACACTATAGTTACATTCCAGGTTAAATTTATGAGTATAAGCCCGTAAACTCAAAATAAAATGCATCTCTCCCCTTAACCTTCTCCTGCTCCAATTACTGCCTCCCTCTCTGTCCAGCAACACACATTTCAGTAAGTGGGCTTCAGGTTCCTTGGCTCTATTTCCCATTCCTGTCCTGCACACCTCTCTTTACAACTGCTCTCTGGCCGACCACCGTGGACTCTTCCTCTTCTAGTCTCGGCTCTTTGACCTTCCTATGCACTTGACACCACAGAAGGCTCCATTCCTCTCACAACTCCTCTTTGTATTGCCTTCTGGGATGCTACCTTCTCCTATTTTGCTGGCTATTCATTCCCATCTCTGCTTTCCTTTCTCAGCAGAAGCTTTAAACTTGCCTGGTTTTATTCACTATCCCCCAACCCTACCCCCTGTTTGCCCCTCTTCATATCCCTAGACAATTATCTCCCTTCCAATGATTTTAGCTCCCATTTTCAAAATAATTTGAGCTTCCATGAAAGAAAGACTAGTATTTTCCCTCGTAGCTACCTCAGTTTCTTCACTGATTCCACTGATTTCAGATCAAGAAAATATGTGATCTCAATGCTTAGAAATCATGCCCACCCAACCGTCAACAAATAGGTTAGCGAAGAGTGAATCTTACCAAATAGAACGCTATGGTGACACTGTCTGCCTAGAGTAACAGCCAAACAAGCATGTCCTAATTGATTGGAGGGTTCATTTTCAAAAAAAACAAATAAGCACAAATAAACTTGTGATCGTCTATCACTCAGAAGTATAAAAATGTTGAAGGAAAGGCACTAGAGAGTTAAATAGGACAAAAAATATGAATCTTACTATTAGTCATAGAGACAGGGCTCATTGCACTTTAATCTCATATTGAGCAGTTTGTCTAGTATATTTTGTCTAGTATAATAAATTGGGTACAAGTTTATGACCAAGGAATACTGACTTGTACTCGCAGCTGGAGAAACTCTGCTCCTCGTGTTGGTGCCACCTCGCACTTACAGTTGGTGTAGAATTAAAGTGTTGACACTGACTATTAACCTTCTGGGAGAAGGTCCACAATACATCTGCAGTGAGGCCTATTTTAGTAGCTAAAGAACCTAGAGGATTTGACCTTTTTTATATATTTAGATATTTCTAATAAAAGAATATGTCTTATCACTGAGTAGTAGTAGTAAAGTTATATTTCCCTTCAGTTTTAAATAAAATTATTCACTACACAAATTATTGGTCTAAATCAGTTTATATATAATAAAGTGTGCATAATTTGCATCTGTGTATTATATAATTATGTAAAATTAGCCTATATAAGTTCATCAATTTTTTTACTTATTAGGAATACTTTTTCTGAATTTCTAAATAAATTTTATTGACCATAGTTATCATTACCTGAAATTTTATATGCACTTCAATCTTTTATATTTCATCAAAATAATTCATGTTTACATTCCATAGAGAACATTTTATAGTGTGGGGGGAGAGGATTGGAGTTCACCGATGGTATAGAAATGGAACAGTATTTCTTTAAAAAAATTTATATAAGAAAAATGATATTAGGCTGCAAAATGAAAGATTAAAAAGTTTTAGTATATATAATTATCTCAAGTTATAAATGTTAAAAGGGTTTATTTATTTATTTATAAACGTTTTATTAGGGGCTCACACAACTCTTATCACAATCCATACCTACATCAATTGTGTAAAGCACATCTGTACATTCTTTGCCCTCATCATTTTCAAAGCATTTGCTCTCCACTTAAAGCCCATTGCATCAGGCAGGTCCTCTTTTTTTCCCCTCCCTCCCCACTCCCCCTCCTTCATGAGCCCTTGATAATTTATAAATTATTATTTTATCATATCTTGCCCTGTCTGACATCTCCCTTCTCCTCCTTTTCTGTTGTCCTCCAGGGAGGAGGTCACATGTAGATCCTTGTACCTTGTTCCCTCTTTCCAACCCACTCTCCCTCTACCCTCCCAATATCCCCACTCACACCCTGGTTCTGAAGGTATCATCCGCCCTGGATTCCCTGTGCCTCCAGCTCCTATCTGCACCAGTGTACATCCTCTGCTCTATCCAGACTTGCAAGGTAGAATTCAGCTTATGGTAGCTGGGGGGCGGTGGGGAGGAAGCATTTAGGAAATAGAGGAAAGCTGTATTCTTCATTGGTGCTACATAGCACCCTAACTGACTCATCTCCTCCTCTAGACCCCTCTGCAAGGGGATCTCCAGTGGCCAACAAATGGGCTTTGGGTCTCCTGTCTGCACTTCCCCCTTCATTCACTATGGTAAGATTTTTTTGTTCTGATGATGCCTTATACCTGCTCCCTTCGACACCTCGTGATCGCACAGGCTGGTGTGCTTCTTCCATGTGGGTTTTGTTGCTTCTGAGCTAGATGGCTGCTTGTTTACCTTCAAGCCTTTAAGACCCCAGAGACTATCTCTTTTGATAGCCAGGCACCATCAGCTTTCTTCACCACATTTGTTTGTTCACCTGCTTTGCCTTCAGCGGTTATGTCGGGAGGGTGAGCATCATAGAGTGCCAATTTAATAGAAGAAAGTATTCTTGCACTGAGGGAGTGCTTGAGTAGAGGCCCAATGTCAAAAAGGTTTATTTTTAAAGTCTTCATATTCATGTGTACATATTTCTTATTGCTTCTAGGAACATATCTTTCTTATTTTTTGAGTTTTGTGATTACTTTTATTTAAGTCATACAAAAACATTTAGTGAGCGTCCCAAATGGAATTGTTTTGAAAACCTATTTCTCTCTCAACATCTCCTTTCATTAATAAATGAATAAACATTATCAGTGCATATGCACAGTTAGTAAGGAGAAGCATTCTTAGTGTCATTGGATTATGCTTTACTAGGATTATGCTTTACTAACATGAATCGTGCTCACATAAATTTTAGCACATGATTAACTAATTATCAATCTTCGTGGAAAGACGACAAGAGTGAGGTACATAGGTCAGTGACATTTATAAAGACCATTATCTTAAACAGCTGTCCATTAATAAAACTTTGAGCATGCTGCCTGGAAAAATCCATCTATGATGCAAGGGAGTGCTTGCTAAAGCACTCATTTCAGTTGTGGTACAGATTCTCCAGGGTGACCCTAGGCGTTCAGGATGCAAGGCCATTGTGGTTAGTAGAATCATTTTCTACTACGAATGTTCTCTTCTGGTAAGATTAAAGTACATTGTTTAATTGTGTTTTCCATTTCAAGATCTTCAAAAGAGTAAAAATGTTAGACTTTACTATGAAGCAAACCCCAAGAGAGTCCTGTTGGTTGAATCTTCTTTTGTCTTCTTTTGGTTAGTGAGCTGATGTCTAATACCACTTCTGACTTTTATAAGAACACTGCTGGAATTTCTCTTGCATACTAATAGTGAAAGCAAGCTTCTTAGCTAGTCACTAATCATCAAATGCAAGCTCCCCCACAATTCTACTAACTTGGGCTCCCAGCGCAGTTTCACTATTTAACAAGTTGAGTTCATTGGTTTGTGAAAAGGACACTGTAACACACGAAAAAATACCCTGCCCAGTGGAAGTTGCTAAAAGGCCCAAAGTGTAGCAACATAAACTAGAAGTCTAGGTTACAAGGCCTTTCAACTATGCCAAAATATTGCCTTTCAACAATAGCAATAATAAAACAATGGGTGTCCATTTAAAATGTGCAAAATGTCTAAAAATCAAAGTAAAGGGAACTGGTGTTAAATGCGACTTTCCATCTTCTCAGAAAAGGTCGCCATGTCCTTATGCGAAGTTGCTCTGGTTGCACCCGTGAGGGAGGCAGAGAAGAGGGGCAGTCTGGAAGAGCACGCACTCCTGAGGGCCATGTGGAGGCCAGGAAGACTGGTGCTCTCCAACATCTACTGGACTCTCTGCTGGTGTTTCAGCAAGAGGAAAACGAACCAGCCCAACAGGGGCGGGTGAGTGCCACTGAGCCATCGCCTGACTCACGGAGGCTTCAGACTTGATGGAACAGAACCCGGGCCCACGCCCTTGATCAGCTGTAGATCCAGGAGGGTTTCCATGGGCTGCTTTTCGCCAGTAGACCACTAGGTCTTTTGTCTTAATCCCTCTTAGTCTGAAAAACCCCTGGGAAGCGTGTTCAGCTTCAGAAGAGCAAGTAGTCTCCACTGCAGACTGGGCGGTGCCCGTTCAGGAGGCACCTTGGTCCATCTCAGAGCACTACTGGCCCCAAGGAACACGTAACAATCTAGTATTGACGATGTAGGGAAAGGTTTTCCAAATGTTGAAATTTGTAGCATTTTTAGATTATCTGAAACGGCCATTTAAAACAGACATATAGTCTGCATTTGCCAAACAGAGATTAAAACAGACTTAGATCCCATATTGATTCCATCACTAGCTAAAAACTTTAATGGGGAAAAAGGCAAATGATACCGGCTGTGTGGTAAGGCCTATAGAGCTTTGGAATCACTAATTAAATCAAGCTTCATTTGCGCCGTGAGCTTAAAGATAGACTTCCCAATAAAATTCAAAGAAAAGAAGAAAAAGCCTCCTAGAAAATCAATCATCCGATAAAACTACAGTGAAGCTCTCCACCCATCTTTTGACTTTCAGAATTCAGATGGCCTTTCCTCAGAAACAATACAAAACATCTTCTCTCCTCTAGGCAAAGTAGGCCTGCTTCTTTCTCAGGCCACTTGGGAATTGGGGTTCTGTTCTCATTTCTCTCAGGGCGTCTCCGATCCCATAGAGCGAGGTTTCGGAAGCAGAGGTCCCTTCCACACCCTAAACTAGCGAGCCCTGCAAGGCGGCGCTTCGTATCATTCTTGGGCCAATGCCTTCAACGAATTCTGCTTTCAAAAAGCATTTTGTTCCTGTTTTCTCTTACTTACCTGATGAAGGCTCGTGTCCATGCCATCTGAGGGCGGCTTTGGGTGTAGGCAAGAGAAAGCAGGCAGCAGCAGCGGTTAGCGAGGTGGTTTCCTGTAGCTCTGCCATCAGGCCGGGGTCAGGTCACGTCTGAACACTAAAACTGAGAAGTCAGTGGTAGTGTCGCAGCAGGCAGCGGAACGTTCACACTACACCCACAGGCTAGTCAAGTATTTTGGCTGCTGAATTTTCTATAAGCTCAGAGTGTTGCTTTTGAAAAATGTATTCCAACGGGCAGAAATCTGTATAATAGACATTTTTGAGAGAAAGAAATCATCTTTCTTGAAAACATTTTATACAGACGTTGTCCCCCGCAGTGCAGTGTGGTTACATGTTAGAAGTCCGTTGCAGCGTCCCTAGGCTTTGAAAGCATGGGTTCATCTGTCTTTTGCTTGCTTGTTCCTAGATTCATTTATTTATACATGCGTTCATTGAACTATTTCACTGACTCGTTCATTAGGCTTCTCTTCTTCGTGTTCTGGTGATATAACCACAAACAAAGCCTAGTGCTTGTCCCCAGTGCGTTCCCAATCGACTCGGTGACAGTATGCATGGTTTGGTTTGGATTGTAGAATGAAAGGCTTCCCGGTGGCACAGTGAGGTAAGCGTTGGGCTGCTAAGATAAGGTCAGCGGTTCAAACCTACTGCTCTCCCTCAGGAGAAAGATGAAGCTGTCTGCTTTCATGAAGCTGTACAGTGTTAGGAACCCTAAGGAGCTCATCAACTCCACCCTAGTAGAGAAGGGAAGGTCAAGTAAGTGTGGAGGTAATGTAAGCGCTGCTATAGTACTGTCAATCACAGTGGAGTTGGCCCAACTCATGGCAACCTCCTGCATCAGAAAACACAATCCAGGTCGGTGCCATGCCCGTAATGGAGAGAAGAACAATCTATGGGGGCCATATGGTTTCCACTGACTGGTGTTCAGAAGTAGGATATAGAGCCTTCTTCCTAGTCTGGCTAAGCATGACAGCAACACACGAGCCAGACAAGCAGTAGGTATGCCTAAAGTGCATTAGCCAGGCATCAAATTAGGTCTCCCAGGCAGAACTTGAGATTTCTACCGCGGAACAACCCCTGCCCCTACACGATGGCAGTAGTTGATACAAAATACAATGGGGTCCAAAGGTCGCAAGGGGCATGGGTGGGAGGGAATGGATACTCTAACTGGGGTAAAAGAATTGATCAAAGTAGGTTTCTGAGCTGCATTAAGGATATTACATGGACATTATCTGTGAAAGAAAAGCATTCCCAGCTGGGGCAAAAATACAGAGGGAGGGAAAGAGTACAGGATGTTCTCTGGATGATCTGTGCACAGTTCTCTGTTGAGAGGGTGCTGGGGACCCTGGAAAGGAATTAGACTGAGATATGAACAAAATGACGTTTCACATCAAGTGACTTTTCTTTCATTCACGTCACAGAACAAAAGAAATAGCATGCTATCTGTGCAACAATCTTAAGAAGTAGTTTGGTTAAAAGGTGATCACTATATAGAAAGACGTATGTTACTAAAACATTTTGGAAGTGTTTTCAATAAGGTGGTGCAGACTAGGCCAGGAGGAGGGGAGAAATATAAGATATTAATGGACTTTCACAGTGGTGAATGCTCACACTAATACTCTCACAAAGGAAGTAGAAATAGATGCTATAAAAATGATTCTCTTTTGAGGAAAGTAAATCCACCTTGTTTTCACATATCAGGATGATTGATATCTGATAAAAATTCAAGTATGAGCCTGACACACAGTAACTCAACTCACTGCCACTGAGTCAATTCTGACTCATAGTGACCCTACAGGACAGATTAGAGCTGCCTGACAGGCTTGTTTCCAAGATTGGAACTCTTTAAGGAAGCGCAAAGCCTCCTATTTCTCTAGTGAAGTAGCAGGTGGCTTAGAACTGCTGACTTTGTGGTTAGCAGCCCAACACATGACACACTCTGCCACTGGGTTCTCAAGAAATATTTGTTGGAAGGAGCACCGTACTGAAACTGAAATTGGGAAACAAATAAGTTCTTTGGACATCGGCTCTTTCTGCCCAGCTTGTAACGGTGGCTGGACCTTTGGTAAGTCAGGCCTTCTTCCCTTAGGGGGCCGCGAAGGATACACCTGGCCCTTTTTCATCCCTGCTCCTGGCTAACCTTTCTCTTCTCTCTCCCAAATCTGATCCCTGGAAATGTTTTCGCTGGGTGTGTCTGAGGCTTCAAAACATACTCATCAGATATGCAAACCACGGAGGACATGTAAACCAACAGGTCACAGCTGTACTTTCCTCTATTAGTGACAATGCAGAACACAGTTCCTAAAAAGGGGTAAAAAACAAGACAAACGCTCCACAGGCTGCCACAGTACAAAGCGGGGGGCGGGGGGCACTTCCTCTGTCCCTCTAGTCTTAGAGTATTATGACTGGGGGGTATAGGGGGGGCGTGGCAGTGAAGGAACTATAGGAGAAAGAAGAAAGAGTAGTTTTCCAGTAAATATGCTTAAACGATGGGGATCTAAGATAATGTTAGAACGCGCAGGGTCTAACCAAAGTATCATTTCAGAAAATAAACATGTCTTCTAGACTCACACCTGTCCGCCACAGTGCTCCTCATCCCGGTCCTCTTCAGAACGCCTTTCCTTCCACCTCCTTGCTCGGCAACAGTTTTACCACCTTCTTTTCATCAAAATTGTTCCAAACTCTTATCAAGTGAAAGATGGGTGTAACTTTAGACATCATGAATCTCAAACTTCCTTTCTTTGACAAGCGTATTCCTGGTGTGTAGCAGAGACAAACCTCCACCTCCCCAAGTCCAGAGCCCTTTCCACTCTATCGTATATGTACCCACTATATACTCGCAGCTCCTGCTCAACTTCTGAGTGGAGATTTGTGGTTTAATATGATTACCACTCACTAACCCTGAACTTATTCCTCTCATTAACCCTTTCCAATACATTATCAACTGCTATTGAGTCCTGCTTTCCATTCTCTAGGCTCCGCACCTTGTCGTAACTCATGGAAACGTTTGCCTGAACTATTTCTCTTATAAGCATGTGTTTTATTTTCATGATCAAGCTCCTGAATTGTGATTTCATTTCCATGTGTGTCTATTTTCTTCTGGCTTAAAAGATCATCTTCTCAAGGGTAGAAACTATATTTTGTTTCTGTTTGTTTTTTTCCACTGTCCTTTGCAATCCTAGATAGAAATGTAAGCAATGTTTGCCAAAAAATACATCCTGATAATAAAAATGGATGTTTTATTTTTTTTAACATTTTATTAGGGGCTCATACAACTCTTATCACAATCCATATATACACATACATCAGTTGTATAAAGCACATCCATACATTCTTTGCCCTCATCATTTTCAAAGCATTTGCTCTCCACGTAAGCCCTTTGCATCAGGTCCTCTTTTTTTTCTTCCCCTCCCAAAATGGATGTTTTAATGAAAGGAAGTTTGTAATGGAAGACAAGCATTTCTTGGTCTGACAACTTCTAAAATGCTTGTCAGTCTTGTCATAGAGATCACTTCAATGCCATATCGACAAGTAAAATGGGCAAGGCGAAGGTCTGGAGACTAATTGGACTTAGATGCGTGTGAATTAGGTCAGGAGTGAGAAGAAGAGATGCCTGAACTTATCCCGATTAGAAGGATCTACTGAGCTTGATTATCTTTTAGGTTCTACTCAGCTCTTGAATTCTAAGTTCAAAAATCCTCATAAATAGAATTTGGAATATTTACATTTACAGTGTTTTCTAAACTGTTTCCCTTGATCTGCACTATCAATCAAGGCAAATCTCTCTCTCCTTCAGCCTCCTCCTTGGTGAATCTGTTTCCTATTCCCAGAATCTCACTGCAGGGATGAGGCAGCGCGAGGGGGCGGGCGCTAAGGAAAGTGAGGGTTTTCGGTGCGGCTGTTTCATATCAAGACCAGAGTCAACCAGAAAATAAGCTTCAGCAAATTCATTTGGAACTCGGGATCTTTTCCTCTCTTCAAGAATAACATACTTAGAAAGAAAGGCTAAAATAGGACTGTCGTGGAGGTACATTTCAAATAAAAGCAATTTCACTAGTCAGTCTAAGGATATAGCCAGAGCTGTTCCAGTTGTGTGTTTTGAAAATTGCATATCAAACGCTAGATATTGAATTATAAATAGACATTTGGAACAAAATCTGTTTAAACATTAGGGATGGTTTGCAGCTACATTTTGTCCACGTGAAATTAATGTTCTTGAACTATTTTTTCCTCTCAAAAGTGGTTCACTCTAGAGTCTGTCTACAGTTTTACCTTAATTGGTCCCAGAAGAAGGGCCAGAGTTTGATTAACATCTACTCAATTCACACTTTATTTGCAAAGTATCTTGATTCCCCTAGAAAGAACCAACCATCCTTTCAAGAAAATACTTAGGCCATGCTACTTCTTAGCATAAATTTCACTTCTATACATGCAAATTTTTATTCTTAAGGTTTTCTTATAATTCGAGCTTTACTTATTTGTTTTGAATTTGTGTAAAAGTTCCTCCCTTAGTTCGGTTCAAATAAAATTACTTCACTTAGAAGCCAATAGCTTTGTAGTACCTTCAGTTATTTGATATCTTGATTTTATCAGGAATTGCTGCTAGTCTAAAAGGATGGCAGATATGATCCTACACACAGCGCTCTCTATAGGACAATAAAAGGATTTTTTGTTCATTAAACAAATGCTTATTAAACACCAATTATGTGTGGGAGCATTTCTCACCCTAAAAATCAAATAGTAGGTTGAATGGAAAATAGATTTTCTCCGACCGTCAACTTTTACCAATTGTGAGGCTCTATCTGATACCTTTACCCACATTCCATCCATGACCACCCTGCTGCTAGAGTAGATCGGAGCTGCCTGGGGTTTTAAAATGGCTATTGCCCCGGAAATAGAGCAGGCCTTTCTTCTGAAGAAGGAGCCCAGAAGTGTGGTGGGTTACAAGTTGGGCTATGAATTGCAGGTCAGCAGTTCAAACCCACCAGGCATTTCTCTTGTGAAAGATGAGGCTGGCTACTCCCATAAAGATTTATAGCCTCAGAAACCAAAGGGGGCGGTTCTACTAGGTCTTACGTGGCCAGTATGAATCAGAAGCAACTCCATGGCAGGAGATTCTTTTGATGTGTTGGTTGGTTTGGGTTTGGGCTTTTCTTCTGAGCCATCTGTGAGCAAACTCAAACGTACAATGTTTCAGTTTGCAGCCAATCACGTGAGCCCTTTGTGTCACCCAGGGATGGCTTATCCACTGTACTAAAAGGTAGTCTCAGCAAAAATTGGATTTAACCTTTTAATGCAAAAGAGCAAGGAAGTATTACAGTAGAGGCATGGCATAGGGAGTGAGACAGACTGGAATTCAAATTACGGATCAGCTACCTTCCTATTAGCTGTGTGACCTTGAACAACCTAATTAACCTCACTAAGCGGCCGTGTGTTCATCTGTACCGGGGTGCCTCTTGCTGAGACTAATGGTCTGCCAGCACACAGAGACACTGCCACATTGGTTAATCAGTAGCTGTCGGGCTTCAACAGGTTGGTAAGAGCTGCTGCCCAAAGCCCACAAGTCTTCATGTCCTGTTCTAGACTAGGATCCTGCGAACTTCACCCAAAGTCAGGAACCAAAGGGTCAATGCTTAGCTAAGCAGGGAGGTCTTTCAATAGACATCTCCAGCATTTCCATTCTGACTGGCTAGTGCCCTGGCTCTATCAGATGCTGCATATTTGGGGTGTCCTCTCACCTGCCTCAGAAAGCTGGTCTAAGGATTTAATGAGATAATCCTGCCCAGCATTCCTCAAGGATTTGTTCTTGTTCTGTGTTGGATAGTGCAAACAGTGAATGGACTTGGCCTCTAGACTTGAGATGAATTCATTCAAAAATACTTCTGAAGAAAGGGCTGGCTATCTGTTTGGGAAAATTAGCCATTAAAAATCCCACATAGCGCAGTTCTGCTCTCACACACGTGGGATTGCCATAAATTAGAGTCTGCTTAGCACTGACTTTTTTTACCACACACTGCCTTATTTGTGCTCAGTCGCTTAAACACTGACTGTGTCTGCTGAGGCTTATCCAATGCAAGGACTCATTCATTAAAGCCATAGAGCTTGTACCCCCAATTAAAAAATATATATATATGTATAATTTCCCCCCTTAGGTCACTGGCAATTCTGACACCTGCATTTAGTATAAACACATCAAGCAATGTTAAAAAGTAGGAGAAAAAAATCAGCCAATTCTGAACTAGATCAAAATGGGTGAGTAGATAACGCTGAATTTCAGAACGACTTATTTCTGATTTCCATACCCAATACTTCAGTTTCATAAAGGCCTGTACATTGCTCTTGTGTGCATGCATTTACAGTTTATTTCATGTTACATAATAATAAATTCAATAACTTACAAATTCATGAGCACTAAGAAGGCTTCTGATTCTGTCTATGAAATATCAACTCAAATATGTATAATGTCTACGTTTCAGGTGAAGAAGGGGTCGGTTCTGTTCTCAAAAATTATTATAAAATACAAACCCTTTGCAGAAGTTTCTGGTAAAGAAAAGAACACATTCACTATCCAAGATCCAGGGAACCTTTGACTTTGAAAAGACCAAATGTCTAAGTAGGCAAATCGAGGCCTCACAACAGTCTTTTGATTCTTGCCTCAAGGTCTCATTAGCAAGGAATGACCGTGAGTGCCCATCAACTCAGAATTAGCCTGTATGCATCGGATGAGAAGCGGTTCTGTTGCCTCGCTATTCCTGCTGGCTTGGCACGGCTTAATTCGTGTAATGTTAGGTAGGGCAGAGATGATTGGGTAGCTTGCCAATCAGGGTTACTACTGAAACAGTAGGTAGAGCCCTTAGAGCCATGTGAGATAGAACTGGTGGAAATTAGATCATGGCGTCTGGAAATCCAAAACCAAACCCACTGTCATCAACTCTGTTCCAACTCCTGGGGACTATAAGACAGAGTAGAACTGCCCCCATAGGGCTTTCAAAGCGATAAATCTTTACAGAAGCAGATCATTTCTGTCTCTCTAGAAGGGGCTGTTGGGTCCCCGACCTTTTCCTTGGCGGTGGGCGCTTTAACTGGTGTGCCACCAGGGAGTCAGTAAATCATGGCATTAGCAGGGCATTAGTAGGCTATGAAAATCTAGCAGTCTGTCCGTTTATGCCCCCACCCTCTAGACCAGCGGCAGGTGCAGCACCCCTAGCCCCCACTAATGCCATGAGCTGGAGGCTCTGGCCAGCAGACAAGAGTTTACAGGGTTTTGTTTTTTTTAATTCATCAGGCCATATGCTGCCAGGCCCTCATGCAAATAGAAAAAATTGCAAATAATAAAAAAAGAACCAACTGCTTTAACGGCTAGCTGTTTTCTGCCATCATTTCCACCCATGTGAGAGGGTGGTGAATGAAAGAGGGGTCTTGGGCTCAGAGTGACATCAACCTAAAGCGATAGATACTTCAAAATCCAAGCTTCATTCAAACCATGTTAAGCCTCTGCCCTAGGGTAACTCAATGCCAAGTGCCTATTTGGCTGACAAGCAGGGGAGCCTGGTCTTCCAGCTGGCCTAAGACCGGGCTAGCTTCTCTACTGCTCCACGCAGCTGAGGCCCCTTGTCCACGGAGGCGGGAAGAGAGAAAAGGTTACGTTTCATTTAGGGTAGGTTAAGTTGATGCTCATGAGTTTGTCAGATACAGATCCAATTAGAATAAACCAGCTTTACAAATAGAAAAGATTATTCAATTCCATTTTCTGTTTTAAAATTACCACGCACACACAAAAAGTTAACATTTGCAGGCTGCTTGGAAATTCTTAACTTTTCTTAATATCAAAGAGCAAGAAAATCTCTCCACACATTGTAAATTCTTCTCCCGAAATACTTGCACTTAAAATAATGAGGCCAAACTTTTGTATTGCAATTGCTGTATTCATAATTATTAGCAAGTCCCAGTCAGTTGGAATGCAGAATTTCACACCCTTGGTAGAATTCACACATTTATTTCCCATTTAAGGCAATAAGGCCCCAACCAAAAAATTAAGTAGGCAGACTCTGAAGATATGTCTATATGTGTATATTTTTAAATAATTCCATTTTAGATGTGTTGTGCTAACGTTCATTTGCACCTCTCCCAGGTCACTTTGAAATCATCATTTGCACCTTGCTAAAGATAACTAACTCATAGCCGGTTGTAGTCAATTAATATGCAACGTGTTGCAGTTCAAGAACTGTTCAAATAAAAGGATCATGGCAACATGTAAGCACGCCTGTGAGCTGCTGAAAGCAGTGTGTGATGAGCATCTCTCACTCAACTCTTGCTCCACAGCAAGGAGAGACTGGGAAGTGGGGGCGCGCACAGCGACCACGGCACAGCAAACGCCCTGCAGGCAAACAAAAGCAGGGGCTTTTCTTCTTGTTTTCCAAGCCCAAATCTGCATCCCTTCACCTGTCACTGGGTTTTCTTTTATCACCTGGGTTGTTCTAAGCCTGGGAAGGGCCTGATTATGGAATGCTACCCACCCGGGCTGAACTCTCTGTTGGAGAGTACTTCCCAAACACCCTGGGCCACAACCCACACTAGAAGACTGCAAAGATTTCTCTCCAGAAAAAGATCATGGCTATCCTCGATCAAAATGTGATGGTTCTTCAGGGAAGAACATGTGCTAGGAAAAAAGGGAAAAATTCATATTGTCAGCCAAACAATTTCTCTAAAATTGTTAGCCGAGACATTCAGCATTGTGTATGCACAGTTAAGAAGAACAAGGAAAGAGAACACCCTGTCTGATTTGCCAGAAAGGTGGTACAGAGTCATACAATGGGGAATAACAGTCTCTACTGTTAGTGATATTTATGATCCTGTATTCCAAATCAATTTGAATTCTTTTTTCCCCCCCTTACTTTGAAAGAGTTTCCTTCACTGGGAGGCCAAGCTCCAAGGCAATATCCTCTGTGATTTACAAGGAAAGCTCTGTCTTTTCCACGAACTGAAAGCTGAGAAGATGGACTGGTCTTCTTCATTCATAGAGACTGTCTATGCATGGATGCATGTTCGGAATGAAGAAGTAATTCAGCCAGTGGAACAAATGGCAAGAGTTTCACACATGTTTAGGTCATGTCAGGTCGCAGGGGCTGGTCTAACATTTTCCCGCTGCCATCGAGCGCATATCAACTCACAAATACAGACACATTTACTTATATCAGTGGTTCTCAACCTTCCTAATGCCGTGAAGCTCTAATACAGTTTCTCATGGTGTTACTGTTATGAATTGGGTGACCCCTATGAATGGTCATTCGACCCCCCAAAGGGGTCACGACGCACAGGTTGAGAACCGCTGACTTATATGATGCAAAAAAAGGACTCAGGATTACTATGTCTAGTAGAACCCCAGACCTCGACACTAATCCGTCCTAGAAGGAGCACCGAGATGCGATGCAGTGGAGTTCCCGATCAATTTTTCCCGTAAGAAATAACTGAAAGCAGATTAATCCATTCTCTACCACCAAGTTTTTACCCTAACCTTGCCTTTTTATACAAAACATTACACAGAAATTTCAAAGTAAATAAGTTGAGAGTTAAATAATATAAGTTAAATAAGAAACACAACATTTACAAAGTTTTTCACAACTACAGTATGGTCCATACCTTGAGATTTATGAGGAACTAGATCTGTGGACACAGGTGTGGAGAGGAGGGCTGGAGAGAGAGTCATTGTGTGGAAGGGGAATCCCCTTCCGTAAAGTCAACTGGCAGCTCATTTTCAGGAGTTTTTTTTCCCCCTTCTTTGCCTTTTTTCACTAGAACCTGGCTGGCTTTCTCTAAGATAGATAGATAGATAGATAGATAGATAGATAGATAGATAGATAGATAGATAGATAGATAGATAGATAGATAGATAGATAGATAAAATATGTCTTGCTGTTGGCATTTCCTTAACTGTTTTCTAAAAGGGTCTATTAAATTATCAACAACATCGATAACACGGATAACCAGTTCCTTATCATGATGATTCTGTTTAAAAAAAAAAACTCTTCCTTAGGACACATGCTTTTTATCTAAAAACAATACAAAAAACGCAAAGACTTAAGAAAATTATAACGAAACGCTTGGAACACAGCTGCAAAAGTTTTAAATACCGCGTACTGACTACACCAACTAACCCCGAGTGACCGAAACACGAACTGCTTTTGTTTACAAAAATCACATGTGTTGGGTAGGATTCCTATGTTTTGCTTGAGCGCCGATGCAAAATAGTCTCGCCATTTCACATCAAAAGCCAATTACGTGGAGTCCCCATGTAGTCGAGTCCCGGAGCTCGACTGTGCTGAAGTATGATAGCTACTCAGAATCATGATTATGGACTTATCAATTTGGCTATTTAAAAAATGAAGCTTGTAAACAACTTACTGATGAACAAAAGGAATGAAGGAAGAAAACACTGTTCTCAATGTAGCACCAGAAACAAGCAGAACACGGACTGCTCTTCACTTTTGGAAGCAAAACATTAAGCCATTTCCTCTATTGAAACTTTTACATAAATTCTAGTCCAATCACTATACCTTCTGGCCAGTGACCCCCTAGTGAAGCTAATTTAAAGAACAGCGTAGCTACACTCTGACAGAGCTGAACTCCTCCATTCATTCATGCAATCACTTGTGCTTCCATTTATATTTTTCTGGGATGATCTGTTATGTGCCAGGCACTCGTTCTAGGCACTGGGGGCACCATTTGTAGTCAAGACAGTCTCTGGCCTCAAACCCTAAGCTTTAAAAGCAACAAATAAGCAAAATAATTAGATGATGTTGTAAGAAATGTAAAAAATAAACAGGTTAAAGTACTTCAGAATAACTGGCTGAGAAGAGCGTTTTTAGAGAGCTGAAAGTGATTGCTTTCCTGGTGTACAAGCACAGTATGAGCCACTGACAGTATGTCATGTGCAAAGGCTCATAAAATCAGAGAGCTGGTTCTTTTCAGAGCTAATAAGTACCTTAATGATCACTCAGTGACCTCTACATAGGATATAGATAGGAAAAAAATTGAGTTGGTTCAATGACTTACCCAATACACCATAAGTTTAGCTGACCAATTAGATTTCCTGGTTAAAGAATAAAGAGAACAGCTTCTTTGATATCTACTTAATTACTCATTATTTCATGTTGATGAGATGTATGGCATCATGAATAATCTAACTACCAGCTAATTACAATAGGAAGGAGTTATTTAAATTGTCTTTTTTCAATTAGATTGTTTCATAACTCTTATAAGTCAGGTGAACCTGGATGTTTGACATCACAGTTCTACTTTCCATTCTTAATAATGAAGATTTTTCCTTCCATAATGATCTAAGAAGACTGCATTTCTTCGGTATGATCTACATGTGCGGATTCCTAGAAAATATTAGAAACACAATGCTCTCCAGAGCCTAGTAAGAAAAATAATCACAATATTAAAATCGCTAGGATAAGATCAGATATAAAAGATTATTTTTAAACAGTTTTATTGGCACCCATTCCACATATCACACAATCCAATAATTCAATCGTATCAAGAAGAATTGTGCGATCATTACCACGATAAATCTTCGAACATTTTCTATCCCCCCACACCCTGCCATGATTAAATCACCCTTAAAATGAGTTGTGTAATCACCTTCGGTTCATTTAATGTCATTTAATGACAATGGTAATAAACAGATGAATCCACCAATTATCTATGAAAGACGTTACCAAATCTAACTTAAAGGAGCAGTCATTAACAGCCTGTGATTCAGAAAAAGGTATAAGGTGAAAGAAAGCATTGTTGATCTTAGATGGATTTTGGTTGAAAGCACAGAAAACCTGAAAAATTATATATATATATATATATATATATATATATATATATATATATATATAGTAAAAGTATTTGACTCTGTGGATCATAACAAATTAAGGGCAATACTCTGAAGAGTGAGAATTTCAGAACATGTCACTGTTTTCATGTGGAACCTATATGTAGCCCAAAAGGCAGTTATTTAAACAGAGAAAGAGGATATCTCATGACAATATCAAGAAAGGTAGATGCAATCAGAGTTGCATCCTGCATACTGAGAAAATAATAGAGGAAGTTGGAATATTGAAAGACCATGGCACTGGAACTGAAGGAAGTTTCATAAACAGGCTGTCATGTGAAAATGACACAACCTTGTTCGCTGAAATCAATGAGAACCTGAATCATTCGCTAATGGAGATCCAAGACTCAAGGCTTCAATATGGATTACACGTCAACATAAAGAAAACAAAAATCCGCACAACCGCACCAATAAGGAACATCATCATAAACAGAGAAAAGACTGAAGTTGTCTTTTTTTTTTTTTTAAGAAGCAATGTCACTAGTCTGACAGTCAGGTCCTTCTGCACAGTTTTCGTTCACAAACATTTTCCTCCCAAAATGTCTCAGGAGTAAATCCCCAGAGAGGAGAGCATCACTAGCTCCTGCCGCTGGAGCACTATGTTGGCTAGTCTGGGTTCGTATTGCTTTCTGTAGGCCAAATTAAGGAATATACCAAAAACGTATGCAAATAGTTACATGAGACTACTTTGTTTCCTTGTTAACTTAAAGGCAGTGTATTTAACTTATAAGGGACAACAAAGGCAGCATGAGTTACAAATGTGTCTCAGGCATCGAAATAGTTCTGTTAACTGGAATATTTGTTCCACCAGGCTAAAGATATCTACTACAAAGGACACAATTCCATCATCTGGTTGCCTATCTGGCTATTATGTGAGTCCAACTCTGAACCACATCCTGAACTTCAAATGAGGTAGCCATTGGGATTGCCCAATTATATCAGGTGGCTCAGAAGTATTGTGTAGTCTGAATGCTTTTAGAAAGAAAAAAAAGCAGAGATAATTAATAAGTCTGAGAAAACCCATTATTTTTACACACATGTACATCACATTAAAAACTAACAGACAGAGACCACGTGAAGTGGGGCATGTTTTCCACTGGCAATCACTTACAATGGCGCTACTTTAGCTAGCACATTCTTCTCTGCCATGGGCTGGGCTCCAACAACTGGCCGCTGAGCAGACAGACAGTCTATCAGCACTCAGGGTTTTTTTTTATTTCTTCTCTTCACTGGGAAAGCTATTTTGAGTTATTCTCACTGGTGGGAATCTGATATGGGAAAGATGTTTAAATGAAAACAAAATATTCATAGAAAGATACAAAATGTAGGGCAGGCATTGCTTGAGTCAAAGGCTTTCCAGTGAATATAGAAAAACACTTTAAACTTGACTTTTTATTTTCAGGAATAGTATTTGTTACCCAAATTAATTATCTCATGAAATATACCCATCTCTTTATGGCTAAAGGAAAATATTGTCACATAATCTATATTTTCCTATCATGCAAGTGTTATTTTGCAAATTCTCATCTGGATACATGAAGAACTGAAACCTAGAACTTTTATTATCAGTAATGATAGGAATTTTATATTTGTGTATTTCAAAGGGTATTTTTTTTAAGCAATAATGACTGAAAAGTGACTGCTAAAATCAAGTGGCTCTGCATTGGGACATGGGTGAATCCTGAAAACATACCAAAGGGGGAAAGTCAAACACAAGGTGTGTTAGACAGGGTTCTCTAAAGAAACAAAACCAGGACACTTAGGGTATATCTTTTATATCCTCAAGTATGCACCAACCAAATATCAGCCGAGGCACCTAATTTTACCACAAAAACTGCATAAAAATGTGCTGAAAAACTTGGCTTATACAAGAGTATAGACAGTGTATATATGTATATATATTTGAATAGATAGATATAACACAATGAAATAAACAGCTAGTTTTCAAAGCAGTACAGAGTGCTCATTGAACTCACTTCTGTGAGATAGTTAATAGACTGGCAGTTCTTCAACTCACGAGGGCTGTTAGGTGCAAGTCAAGGAAGCAGACAGCTCAGTCTTCTGTAGAGAAATATAGGCAGTCTGGTCACAGACAACAGATAGCAGGGCAGGTCACCAACAGTCAGCCAGGTGACAGGGTCTGACAATCCCCAGCTCAAGTGATGTATACACCAGCAGTGTGGCGAAGCAGGTCTCCAAGGAACCTCAAACTATAGTGATACAGTCCATGGGATGGGTGTCCCATAGGTAGTGTAGCTCACAATCTGAGGCAGAGAACTGGCTGAGGCAGCTGCATATTGGTCCGATCATATGAGAGAAAGAGACAGAAAGGTGAGGCTCGCTGAGCCATTTATCTCTTTACCCTTCAATTAAACTGCAACCTTATTAATCCCACATGTGTCTATTGGTCAGGTTGGAACAATAAACCTACCGATCACACAAAAGGCTAAATACTGCCTGGTATAGAAAAGGTCTACCTTATAGAAAAGGTCTACCAATTACCATGCAGTCAGTTCCCACTCCTGGCACACCCAGGGAGCGCAGCTGCTCCATCAGGTTTTCCATGGTTCCTTTCTCAAAAGGAGATAGCAAGCTCTTCCATTTAAGGCACTTCTCAAGGCTCCAACCTTTCAGTGACTAGCCACATGGGTTGATATTTTCACCAGCCAGCAATTAGAAGAGACGGATGCATAGAGACAGAAACAGAGTAACGTTTACCAGGGCCTGGAAGCCTGGTGGCCTAGTGGTTATGTGTTGGGCTGCTTACTGCAAAGTCCTGTTTGAAGTCGTGAGCTGCCTCCCGGAGAGAAAACAGTTACTATTTCAGAAGCTCACAGGGACAGTTCTACCATATCCTGTAGGGCAGCTGAGTCTGCATGAGCTCAATGGCAGTGACCTTGTTTTGTTTCCTTTGTTTTGCTTTGTTTGAAGGGGGTGGGTAGTTATGTAAAGAGAAGATTTGGGGAGTAACTGGTCAATGGACACAGGTTCTCTTCCTTGTGGATGTAACTCATGAATTTTGAACTTGACGATGATTAAAATGGCAACATTTGTCATATTTTTACCATAATTAAATTTTTTAAATTAAATAACTCCTAAGCATGAAATGGGCCACAGAACAATAGAAGTGATACAGAGTCTTTGACGGACTGGGACATGCATATTCCAATATTTGCTCTCTCCTCCCTCTCTTAGGAAGGAATCATAAAGCCAATGCAGCTGCTCTTTAGATCTGCCTTTTATAAGAGTATCTAATACAAATAAATGAAATTAATCTTATTTCAATGTCATATGGTCTTTCTTCCTTCTGATTTCTTTCCTTCCTTCTATCCTCCTTTTCTCCCATGTTTCTTGTTAATTTTTTTCCATCTTTCTTTTCACCTAAAAGCACTATTTGCAGAGGTGAATCATCCAGCAGTGAATCACCTGACTAGTTTATCACAGAGAGATAGACGGACAGCTAGGCAGAGCTTCTGTTGTGTGGAATCAGCTCTGACTCCTGGGGGCCCACATGTAGCAGAACTAAGCACTGCCTGGCTCTGCATCATCTCTGCCATCCTACTGGAGTCCTCCCTGGAAGATATTGTGCCCACCCATCTCACACGGTCTTCTCTCCTTCATCAATCAGTCTGCCCCCCTTTAGCAACAGATCCCTCCTAAGGCCACATATCAGGAGCTCTGGTGACACAGTGGTTTCAGGATGGGCTGCGGATGGCAAGGCCAGCCTTTTGAGCACTCAGGAAAAAGAGAGGGCTTTTTACTCCTTTAAAGACTTACAGTCTCTGAACCCACAGAGGTGGGTCTACCCTATCCCACCGGGTCACTGTGAGTTGAAATTGACTTGATGGAGGAGAATTTGAGTTTGTGTTTTGAACGCTGTATTTAAAACAAGCCTGTCAGATCATGTTCTGCTGTTATTCTAAAGGTTTTCATTGGTTAATTTTCAGATCCAGATCACCAGGCCAGCATTCTTATAGACTACTTGAACTTGGAAGCTCTGCTGAACCCTATCCACTATGGATAACCCTGCCGCCATTGGAAATACAAGTGTCAGTTTCCAGCACCACAGCAACGTGACAACCGACACCTGGGTGGTGGTTATCATATACAGCTTCTTCATAAGTTAGATGTCGAATGCACTTTTAAGTGGAAGTTGTTCCATTAGTAGATAATTCATCTGAAACATATTCATGTTTATAAGGCCACATGACTACAGATGGAACTCAATGTAATGCGAAACATTGCCCTTTAACCACTGCACACTTAATAATATTAGATATAACGAGGCATTCATTTGATGAGGAAACATTTTTGCCAATGGTTTAAAAAGGTTCACCCATAAACGTATTCTTTCACAATAAAACCATTTCTTTTTTAAAATAACAGTACAAATTAATAGATAAATTAGTCGTCTAACGCTGCTACAAAAAGTTCAGTGACCTTAACTCTAGCTAGCAAAATCTCTTCTTCCAAATAACTATATATTCCCATTACTACTTCCACTCCCTATATGTATTGACCAAAAAATAATTCATGGGTTTGTCAACCAAGTTCTCTTGAGATATTCTGTGTAGAGAAAAGAGGCGTTTCTCCTCATCATGCTGAGATATTTGAAACATCAGCATTGAATATCTTCTGATGGTACTCTCTGAGCTTTGTCCAGGACACCGCTCTAGGCTCTCTGTCTCAATAATTAAGGCTATCGTTTATTGGAGAGCTGCAGGCTTCTCCCTGTCAGCTCAGGTTTGTGTGCAGATAAGTCATGTGTTTAAGGCACATGAATGCCACACTAACAGATGTCCATAAAACACAAAATCTGGATGTCAAAACCATTTGCTGAGGCAATGATAAGGGTCTAAAAGCAAATATAAATGCTTTATGATTGCGATGAGGTTGATTGTGTTGTACAGTGTGGGACCCTTATTCTTTTATATCTTTGCATGGACATTCCCTATGAAGAAGACTGGCCTCACAAGAGGACAGCAGCCGCCCATCATGTAATTCAGTCACCCATCACTTAATTTTACCCTCTGGACTTTGCCATGATTGCATGCTATATGTTAAAGGTGGAAAAAATTGACAGGAAAGTAACAGAAAGAATCATTGAGTAAAAACATCCCAGGAAGGGTTCATTTTTCTCAGAACCTCCCCTTGACTGTACAGAGAGTTTCATGCAAATAAAGATGTAAGCAGCCTTTTAGCCTTGTGGGTTACATGTGGGCCTGCTAGCCACAGGACTGCAGTTGGAAACCACCAGCTACTCTGTAGGAAAAAGATGAGGCTTTCTGGTCCTGTAAAGCTGTACAGCCTCAGATACCCAAAGGGGCAGTTCTACTCAGCCAGTAGTGTCACTATGAGTCATAATTGATTTGTCAGCAGTGACCTTTTTCATTAATTTTTAAATAAGACTGCTAATTTAGATTACTTTATGATAAATCCATTTCCCCCCATATTGTGAGTGATGCAAAGGGGTAAACCGGGAGGTGCTAACCATAGAGTCAGTGGTTCAAACACACCAGGCAGTCATTGGGAGAAAGATGAAGCTGTCTGCTCCCACAGAGATTTGCTGTCTCAGAACCCTACAGAGGAATTCCACTTTATCCTAAAGAGTTGCTAGGAGTTTCAATTGACTTGAGAACAGTGGGTTGACTTTTTATTTTAAGACCAACATATGGAATGTTTTAGAAAAATTTGTTTATAAGGTTATGTACTTAGATTTGCATCTATGTATTGATTTCCATATGATTTACAACAGAACATGTCAAGTCTAAAAATGTATTTTAAAAATCCCACATGAGCAGATTACTCTTTACCTCCTCCTGCTCTGAGTAAGCCATTTCCTCCCTGAGGCCCTCCAAAACCAAATTCATGACTATTGAGTCGATGCCCACTCACAGTGACCCTAGAAGGACGGGATAGATCTGCACCGGTGGGCTTCTGAGGCTGTCAAGCTTTACAAGTGCTTGAGGTGTAGGCATTAGTTGTTACTCTTAGAATAGAGAAACAAATTCAGAAACACTCATATATGTATAGGAAAGATCTTTATATCAAAGAGTAATTGTACATTAAGCAAACATCCCAGCCCAGTCCAGATCAAGTCCTGAAGTGTGATATTCACCCATATGTCTGATACTAATCTATAAATTCCCATTCAGATTCATGCAGCACATGTTATGATGCCAAATACAGGAAGATCACAGGCTGGTGGGTGAAAAGCCTTGTGGATCCAGTGGCGGTGGAAGCATCTCAGCACTGGTGTGACATCCCTCCAGCTCTCTGACTGTGGCTCCTCATGGCTTGTCAACAGGAATGTCAAGCAAAGAGAGAGTGTGTCCCCCTTCCAGGGAGGAAGAGAGGGAGTTCCCAGAATCCTCATTAGAAGGCCACGCCCACAAGGAAGCATCAGGCTCTGACCTGACTGACAGGCTAGACTCCACTCTTTCACTCTTAATATCCTCAAGTTGATGTGAGATTATTTAACTACCACAGTGTACAAAGGTCAATTGGCAAAATCTCTGACGTTTTCAACCTCCTTTTGAAATACAGCCCTCTATTTTCTTGCTCTAAAGATGTGGGCAGTATTATTTCTCTATGCTGTCCATGTAATTGCATGTTTATTAGCAGAATAGCTAAGTATAATGCTGCCGGTCTCCTTCAAGCAAAACAAACAAAGGCCTGATTTTCCACTCAGGACTCTGCAACCCACCGGCCCTCTTTAATGTGGGGGCTTTTCATTGTCAAGCACCTTCTGTGGTTGGTACTGGAGATGAGTTAGGTCCTCCCCAGGACCCCACTACTATATTTACAATCTGGAATCTAGCCCCAGTCTTCCTTCCCTTAGATTTAAATAATAATGTATCAACCACTAACTCTCCCTATACTTTGTTTTCTTGAGCTACCCTGTGAAATTTTTCTATTCAGCTCCTTTTGTCATCCATTATTGCAGTCTTTTTAGCTTCTCTATGTTCAAGATCAAGTTTCAGAGTCTGTTCTGACATCAATATTAATCTCTTCTTTCTTTCCTGTCCTTTTAATGACCTCTGGCCTGGTGGTTTCATGTTTGACAGCTACCAAAAGACCAGCCTCTCGAAATCACCAGCCACTCCCTGGGAGAAAGATGGGGCATTCTACTCCCATAGAGTATCAGTCTCAGCAACCCACAGGAGCCGTTCCACCCTGTTCTATAAGGTCGCCATGGGTTGACTTCAACAGATGGCAATGAGTTTGGTGTTTATTTTTGGGGCTTCTTCATCTAGGATGTTCTTTTATTTTTTTAAATACTTTTATTGGGGGGCTCTTACATCTCTTATCACAATGCATACATTCCTCCAGTGTGTCAAGCACATTTGCACATATGCCGCCATCATCATTTTCAAAGCATTCTCTTCCCACTTGAGCCACAGATAACTACTCCCCATTTCTTCTCCCTTCCTCCCCCGCCACTTCTCTCTCATGAACCCTTAATAAATTATAGGTTATATTTTCCAAATCTTACATCATCCTCCATCACCCATCACCCACTTTTCCGTTATTTGTTCCCCTAGGAGGTGGTTCTAGTTTGATCTCTATGACCGGTTCCCCCTTTTTCCCTCGCATCTTCCCTTAATCCTCCTGGTATCTCTACTCTCCTTGTTGGCCCTGAGGGGTTTATTTATCCTGGATTCTGTGTTGCTGGCTCTTATCTGTAGCAATGTGCATGTTCTGGTCTAATCTGATTAGTAAGGTAGAATTGCGGTCATGATAGTTTGGGGACGGAAGCACCAAAGTTGTGTGTTTCGTCAGTGCTATACTGCACCCTGAGTGGCTCATCCCTTCCCTGTGACCCCTCTGTGAGGGGATGTCCAATTGTCTACAGATGGGCATTGGGTCTCCACTCCATTCCCCCTGCCCCGCATTCACCTTGGATATGTTTTTGTTCTGGGTCTTAGATGCCTGATACCTGATCCCATCAACACCTGATGATCACATAGGCTGGTGGGCTTTGTTGCTTCTCAGCTAGATGGCTACTTGTTTATCTTCAAATCTTTAAGACCTCAGACGCTATATCTTTTGATAGCCCGGCACCATTAGCTTCCTTTACCACACTTACTTATGCACCCATTTTGTCTTCAGCAATCCTGTCAGGGAGGTGAACATCACGAATGCCGTTTGTTAGAACAAAGTGTTTTTGTGTTAAGGGAGTACTTGAGTCAAGGCTCTATGTCTATCCTCAGTCTTAATTCTTAACATAGAGATATGAGTACATAGAACAATTCCCCTCTCATTATATATATGTTTACATGTGTACATTCCTGTATTTAGGCCTCTATAAATGCCCTTTGCCTCTTGGTTCTTTCCTCTTTTTCCTTTTACTTTCCTCTTGTCCCACCATCATGGTCAGCCTTCATTTGGGTTTAATAATTCCGCACTGCTACATTGCCTTTGATTAAGCCCCACTATGCATCCTACGACCTTCCTTCCATTGATTTTAGTTCCCTTGTTGTTCCCTTGTCCCTGGGTTGGTCCTCCTCCCCCTTCCTTTCTCCTACCTCCCCTTCTCCCATCTCCCCCGGGGAACCATTGGTCCTGGTCTTTTCATCTCCAAATTATTTATCCTGCCTATTTATCTAGATAGACATGCAGATACATTAATTAGTGCAAAACCAGGCAAAGCCTAATAAAACAACAAAGGAAGTCAAAACCAACAAAACAATAGCAAAACACAAAAAAACAATAACAAAAAGAAAGCCACTAACAAAAATGGAAAAGCCTATAAATAGTTCAAGGTCTGTCTATTGACCTTTACGAATGTTGTCCAGTCAAATCTGATGGGGTGCCACACTCTGTCTCCCAAGTCTAGTTTTGGTATTCCCTGGGGGTTTCATCACTCTGCTCCCCCTGATGCTCGGCTGCATGCCCTCAGTGCCTTGCCCCAGCATGATGGGGCCAGACCGTGCACTATTCCCTCGCTGTGTCTCCAGGCTGCCCCCCACAGCATCATGGTTCAGTGCGGGACCGGGACACCGTGTCCCAAGGTGAGGCCAGCCCTACAGTCCTCCCCGTGCATTGTCTGCTCCAAGCAGAAACATTGTCCTTGGGGCTTGGTGGGCCAGGATGTCCTCTCTTCCCAATCCATCCCTTTTTGTTGCTACCACATGCTATAATCCGACACGCTCCTCTTCCCAAGCTGTAGCCCCAGTGCTGTCCTCTGAAGTGCATTCTTCAAATGGGGAGAATGGGGTATCCACATAGTTGGATTGAGGCTGGCCCCGCAGACCTCTCTATTGGTTCCCTGGTACATGCCGGGATGTTGTATCCACATCTTGCCACACCGCACTGAAACCTCGTCTCTCTCCCTCTCCTGTGGAGATATAAGCAATACCCTCCCCTTGGGTGGATTAGTGCCCTGCTCCCCCCATCCCACAGCTCACCTGATCCATCTGTCATGAGTGCTAGTGTTCAATACACGGCGTTTGGTGTTGCGATGGCCTCTAAATTCAGACGAGATACTCTCAAGGAGGTATGTTGATTCTTACAGATATGTTTTCATTTTCTTTAGCTTCAAACTGAACTTCCATGTTGACGGTCTGTTCCACATTTGGCCCCTCACTTTGTTTCGGCTGATGACATCGAGCTTCTCCCTCGTCTCACCACGGAGCTGCAGTTAATTTGATCCCTGTGGATCGCACGCTGTCACTAGGCAGTGTTGTGTTCTGATGAACATAGGGTCACTATGCGCCACCTGCCAGCAACAACAACGTCTCCCTGTGGGTCATCACCTAACCACTGGGCAATTCTCCACGCAATTTCTCTACACTGATGGCCAACTAACTTTAATTACTCACATCCTGAATTGGATTTTAGATTAGAACCAACCCTCATTTTACCTGTCAAAATATGCCAACTTTCTCATCAAATAAAACTGTCATTGTTGTGTGATATGGAGTCAACTGCAATGCTTACGACCCTGTGGATCAGAGTCGAAGTCCTCCCAGGTTTTCCTAGGCTGGAATCTTCGTGGGTGCAGGCCTCCAGATCTTTTCTCCCTCAGAGAAGTCGGTTGGCTGCAAGCATCTTGGGGTGAGCAGTCAGAGTAAAACCAGTGAACCATCAGGGTTTCTTTTAAATAAAGCTCACTGCCACCAAGCCAATTCTGACCCCGAGTGACCCTATAAAGACAGGATGAACTGCCCTTCCTAAGACAAGTTTTTACAGGAGTAGACGGTCTGTGGATTTGAACCACTGACCTTATGGGCAATGATGTGTATCCTGCTATGCTACCAGGAGTGCTCCTTTTCTTCCAGTGCTTTTCCACCTTTTTATGAATCACTTGGGCATCATGTCAAAATGCAGATTGAGCAGTCCTTGAAGGGCCTGGGATTGTGCATTTCCAATGAGCTCCTCTGTGATGCCTGTGCTGCTGGTCCCCAGACACACTTTACCTGATTCTAGCCAACAATATCTATCTCTAAATCCAGAGAAGGCGGGCACCGTGCATGGTTTATTCATCTTTACTTCCCCAGTAAATTGCACAACGTTTGATACATCACATAATGCAACGCACGATTATTGAATAAATAATGAACTAAATTAATAAATAGGAAACATTCACTCTAGCATTTAAAAATGCTACTCCTATTAGGATATTCCTATATGCACTTTTTTCTTAAACTGAAATTTTATCGAGGACAGGTATGGTGTTTCAAACATGTTTGTATCTTCATAGCACATGTGCTATATCTTTCACAGAAAGCACATGCACAATATGAACACATGTCTTGGAAGAATACAACTAGAATGCTCTGTAGAAGCAAGGATGGCACGATGTCACCTCACAAATTTTGCACATATGACCCGAAGGGACCAGTCCCTTGAGAAGGGGACCTTGCTTGGTAAAGAAGAGGGTCATCAAGAAGAGAGGAAGATCCCCAAGGAGAGTGACGGACACAGTGCCTGCAACACTGGGCTTCAACATAGCAACAGAGGCTAATATGAGCCAAACGTGCCTTGCTAGCACCTCACAACCACAAAGAAGCAAATGATAGAAGAAATGCTTGGATAAGTCATGGGAGAAGGTGACGAATAGAGAACGCAAAGGTCAATTAGCAAGTTGGCCTTACGTACAGGAGGGGCATCAAACCAGCGGAGTTAGAGGGAATCAAGATGAAAGAGAACAACCAGGAGGGAAAATGCCTTTTTGCAGAAACAGACACATGCTAATGAGAAAGGTGCTTCAGTTAGTTAAAATGGCAAGCCAGTGGTTGGTATGCTTGGGAATAAAAACAAGCATTATTACATACTGAGCATTATTACATGAGAAGGCAGATGGGACTTTTTTGTCTTAATTCAAAGCTTCACTTTATAAACAACAATGGAAACGGAACAACTGGTACACACCAAGCTCTGCAGAAGATGTTAAGCATTTTCAAAAGTGAATTTCTCAACAATTTCAGCATATGGAGTATTTAAATGCATTCTGACTTTGAGTACTGATTATTTAATATTTCACATCGGTGTGTTTTCTTCTCAACCAGGCTGTAGCCACCCGGGGGTAAGGACCTTATCGATGCATAAGGTGGGCACAGAGTGATGCTTGTTGAGTAAATAACATATTTACAGGGACTTGGAGACACTCTGTTCCAGATATGGATCTAGTATTAAATTGAGAAGACTGAAGTAGAGCCAAGAATCAGAATTCAAGGCATATGCATTAAGTGGAGTTCCAGCCAGGAGAAAGGGAAATGGTGCACACCCTGGAATGGATAGCTTCCCTCTTGAACTCTTTGTTTCCTATTACGTCCCCAGAAGACACACTAACCAAGGATCCTGCCAGTGACCGAGTCGTTAAAAATACCACATCATGTGAATTGATGGAAATTGGAGTGGCCTCACATGTTCAGTATAACATCACCAAACGTTCACTCTGTCTCCAGAGTATAAATAAGCCAGACGCAAACAATTTCTCAGTCAGTGGAGCAACGTGCTCTTTAATCTGGCTCCATTCGGTCAGACAAGTAATTGCAATGTTGACTGTTAGGGGCAAAAAAAAAATGTATGTCCACATGTGAGGAGCCCTGGTGGTGTGGTGGGTTATGCCTTGGGCTATTATCCACAAGATCAAGAGTTTGAAACCACCAGCCACTGGGCTTGTACTCCTGTAATGAAGCTTTCTACTCCCATAATGAGGTGCAGTCTCAGAAACTAACAGGGGCACGTAGTTAGCCTCAGCAAACCACACAGGAGCACTGTGCAGAGGGATGGAGTCCATGCAAGCAGGTTTTATATCTAACTACATATATTACAGCTGTAGATGGAGACTTTCAAAAGTTTGTTAATATTGACATTTTCTTTTCATTCCATTTTTCTATGAACTCTATGAAGACCCCTCATTTAAATGTATATATCTTCAATATATTTATCTTTATATTTAACATGTCATATTTATTAATACATAACATGGAAAACTAAGTTTAGATGATTACTTGGTTCAAAATGTATCTATAATGCATCCGACTCAAGTTTTAATCTATTAACTACTTTCTCTAGAATCACTTAGACAAGTATTTTTGATTTTGCTTAAAAAGGGATTCTGGAAGAACATAAGAGTTTCTTATGCATAGAGTATTTAAAGTGGAATGGAATTAGCAGTCTGTAACTTAAAATTATACATAACATTTAGCTTCATTTAAAATTACAGTGCTAGAAAAAGCCGATTTCCATGGCATTTTCATTATGCAGAGAGGTAAACAACAAATCAATAAGCCGTACATGAATATGAAATTAACAGCATGATCATTGCTTTACTCCTAGAGTATGTGCTATATTAACTCCTCAAATAAACACTTACTTAACCTCATTCTCACATGTGCCTACCGTCTCTATCAAATGCAGCCTACCTGAACATGCAGACCACAGACAATCCCCACAATGAGCTACCACGTTCACCAAAACCACTGCTCTTCCCTGGAAACATCAGGCTGCTTTCCCAGCAAGCTCGAGTCTGGGAGATGCAGCGGGGACCAATGGATGCTAGAAGAAATTCAAAGGACAACCCTGCATGTGTTCTTTCTGTCTTTGTTGTTTTGCATGGCACTGAACATCATGCTCACTCCTCTGCTCACTCCTTAGAAAAGCCTCCTCCAGATCATCAGTGCCGCCATTCCCCGGCTGAGAGCCGGCCCATCTTCCTCCCTGGCACAAACCAGCCCCCTCCCGCCCCTGCAGACTTGTCTTATAACAAGCATACTGGGGAAATGGCTCCATCTTATTTCTGCGGGGGTGTTGTTTTCTTCCTGCCGTCTCTGCAATGGTCTTTCTTTAGTTTCTTACAGCTCTTGAAGAGAGCCAGCTGACATTCTGGGCCCCACCTTGCCCTAACTTTGACCCCAAGTGATGGTTTTGCCATCTGAACTCAGAGCCTGAATATGACTCATTTATAAAGTGGCTGCAAGCACCCACTGACGTTTTCCAGTAAGCAAGGGTTAAAAGGTCAGTCAGTCATAAAGCTACCTCTACACCTATGAATAGAGGTTATATGAAACCAGTAGCATTCAGTTATTTGACTGGAACTGGATAAAAACCGTGTCATCATTTCCCCACAACGTTCCCCAAAGTAAGATTTACAAGGCAAGCAGGGCTCGTTTGGGGGACAGTCTTTCTTAGCGGAGCATTTTAATCACTTTTGTGGAAACCAGGACCCGAAACCTATGACAAGAAAGGGAAGAATATATATATATATATACATAAAAGCAAGCTTCTGTGAGAGCGGAAGCAAAGAAACCCTTGTCTTGTCATTCCACACAAGCACCTTGAACAATCATTAGGTTTTATTGTTCCGGAGATGAAATGAGTGTGTCTTTGTTGATCTACACTTAAATTGGACATAATGGGTCATTTTACACCGGAGGCTTTCAGGCCATTGCCAGGGGCTCTGTCAGAGGGTGCTTTAACCTAATTACATTGGAGGCAGCAAATCAACAGAACCACTGCTGGTGAAGACCTCTGCCCAGAGCACTCGTGAGCCTGACAAATGGCGCCGAAGATGCTATTAGCTGTTCGCTTGTGACGTTCCAGAGTCCAGCGGACAGGAGGCTGCCTGACGTGGGCGGGCATCCTCCAGATGGCAAACCGCACTGGCTTGTGGCAAGGCTCACAGGGGTACTGGCACATTGTCTCTGTCGGAATGAAAGTTTTCCCATTACAAGGAGCTAATGGGAGGAGATGCAAACTTAATCTCCTGAACAAAAGGTTGCACACTGTGTAATAGCCACTTCGGGGGAGAGATTTTCACTATGGTTCAATTGATTTAAACATTGCAGATCACTGAATGGCCCATCTTTCCTAATAAAACCAAGGAATCAGCTGCAGTCGATTCTATTGACTGGAACAATGCCTGCAATGGCTTCTTCATCGAAGGGCGGTTTCTCTGCACTTAGTTGAATGGAACCTAGTGGGGCTTGTTGTTTATGTGTTGTTGTTTCTGTCTCCTAACATGTGAACAGACACAAAGGAGGTATTTCCCCTTCCGTTTAGTAAAATGCTACATGCCCTCCGTGAAGGCTGCAAATGTGACGCTGTAACAGGTTCGGGTTGACTAGGAGCTCATACATTCTCATTAGGAAGACCCTACGTGTGAAGGGGTAAGGAAGCGCTAGGAGGCGATCTAGCTAAACCCTGAGCACTCTTGTGCTCTGTCTCAGTGAATGGCAGTAAAACTGGGAGGGAGCGCCCCAGTAGTACTATGCCTTCACACCAACTGACCCTCCGAGGGCGTCAGGGGGACTCTGTTGTGAGCGGACGTCTCAGGAAGACATGCATCAGCCAGTTGACAAGAACATGCTGTGACAAAGCAAGAGAGCCATGTCCACCAATCCAACAGGGACAGCCCAGAGACTGGGAGCTTCAGCAGGTTCAGAGCCGAATACACCACAAGCAACTGTAACCCGATGCCTGTACTGAATA
Source organism: Tenrec ecaudatus (assembly GCF_050624435.1). Lineage (NCBI taxonomy): Eukaryota > Metazoa > Chordata > Mammalia > Afrosoricida > Tenrecidae > Tenrec > Tenrec ecaudatus. The sequence goes on from NC_134542.1 coordinate 57,341,210, forward strand.
CATTACAGAGTTCCAGAGCGTAAATGCAAATGATCATAGCAATGTCATGTACGCGTCCCATACCTAGCCTGATGCCCCTCCCTTTTATATTTCAAGGAGAAGTAACCCAGCCAACATTTCTCAGCACCGTTTCAGAGTTTGAAAAGTCGCAAGAGACACTTGGAAAAAATTACTAGGCTAGCTCATGTGTAGAATAAAATAGTCATACATCATATGCCAAAATCAAGTAACACATACATCTCTCTCACATGACGAGCACGGTCGCAAGGTGGGGCAGCACGCGGAATTGCAGTTCATCCTGGAACGTGACCACGTAAGCAGGTGTCTCTTGTCATCTCGGTTGGGAATAGGTAGGAAACTGTACTGGAAAAGCAGTCTGGAAAAGCAGTCGCCTAAGGGAAGCAGCATTATACATTCTAAGGACCCGCCACCGCAACATTCTGAGATCTGTAAAGCGGTCCAAAACATAAGCAAGCCTTTCAAGTCCCTCAGAAAACGCAACCGCTTCCCAGCGAAGAGTCAGCATGGTCACGCGGCCAGCGTTTTTCTAAAAAGTCAAACAGCCACGTACAGTGGTCGCCAACAGCTGCCGCAACGCTCAGCATGCATTTTACGTGGCTCGACGGCTCAACAGCAATCACGGGGACATCCCGCAGGCCCGGCGGGGCCCCAGCGGATAGCACTTTAAAAACGGAGCCGGAAATCAAAACGGCGCGAATGCTTCTCGCTGCGTTCTCCTACCGCCACCTGGCGCCCACTCGACGCGTCAGCCCTTCCCGGCCGCCCAGTGTGGGTGCGGGCCTAGCCCGCTGCCCCCCGCCGCTGGGGGGGCTCTCGGAATGCGGGTGCGGGCCTAGCCCGCTGCCCCCTCCTCGGTTGGGGGGCTCTCAGAATGAAGGTGCGGGCCTAGCCCGCTGCCCCCCGCCGCTGGGGGGCTCTCGGAATGCGGGTGCGGGCCTAGCTCGTCCTCTGCCCGCGCGCGCTGCTGCGGCTCAAAGAGAGCCCCGTGGGTCCCCCACAGGAGTAGACAGCCAGCCTTTCTCCGGCAGGGATTGCTGATAGTTTCAAACTGCCGGCCATGCAGGTCGCAGCCCAACAGGTAGCCAGGGCACCTCCAGGGCTCGAGGGCCCCCGACGCTGCAGTGGTTAGGCTTTGGCCTGCTAACTGCAAGATCAGCGGTTCAACACCACTAGTTTCTACACGGGTGAAAGAGGGACTTTCTACTCCTGTAAAGAGTTAATAGTCTTGGAAACCCACAGGAACTGTTCTAACCTGCCTGCTGGGACCTGTGAGTCTTAATGACCGGATGGCAGCGAGTTTGGTTTCGTTTTTACAGATATTTTATCAGAAAACACAAGAGCACAGGGGCGGGGGAGGGGGCGGCAACCAAGCAGGAAGTGGGAGTAGAAAGAAGAGAGTGGAGTGGAGGAGATAAAGAACAAACAAAACCCAAAACAGTACACACAGTTTCCAGGCGATGAGATGCACTTCCTGGGGCGGGGGGCAGAAATCAGGAATGTTTGCCATTAAAATTAAAATATAATTTTAAATCATTGTGCTTTGTAAAATGGCTTCTCTCTCTAACACGTTTTAAGAGTGCTTGTTTTGCCCGGCCACGCCTTTCTGGAATCTTTGGCTCCAGAGAGTAGACCCTAGTTGGGACATTTTGATTTGTGGTGGTGGTTTGTTGTTCGGGGCTGTACTCTTCAGTGTTTTTAAGTTGCTACCGTCGCCAGCCACACATCTGGAATAAGTGGGGCAAAAAGAAACTCTACAGCCATCACCACTGCACTTATCTGAGACCCCATGTTCCCAAGCCTGTCCCCACCATCTCTCCAACTTTGTCTTTCTTATGTTTGTTTTATATGAGGAGGCGGGGGGTGGGGGTGGTGGGGGGTGGGGGGGGAGACTACAAGAACTCCATAGGAAATGACCATTATCTTTTCATTCCAACTTCTCACAAACTTTCTGAAACCACTTCCATATAATTTCTATGGTTTTACCCATATGCAATGGGAGGTGGGGGTCGGTAGTATCTATTTCATCATTTTGAGAGTTCAAGTCCCTTCAATATCGTTTTACAAATGATTTGCTGTCATCTTTCAGTCTTATTGAGTAAGACATTTCACAAGTTAGAAAGGGCTATGCACACACCTAGGTAGTAAGAGGAACACCCTTTGTCAGAAAGACAGGTCGGTCTAGAACCGCCAGCCTTGCAGTGAATACATCCTAACATCCAACCCACTCTGTTAACTTGGCTCATCCCTCCCATAGCAGAGATACTCAGCACAGAGCTAACAGATCAAATACAAGCTACATACTGTATGATTCCATTTAAAGAAGAACACAAAATGACAGGGATAGGGGATATATAAGTGGCTGCCAGAGGTTAGGGGTAAGGCAAGATTTGACAACAAAGGAACAGAAAGAAAGAAAGAGGAGAGAGAGAGAGAGCAAGCAAGCTGAGGCAACAACTGCATGTTCAGATGAAGAACTTTTCTCATGGATGTTTTGAGCCTTCTCCATTGCACCCCCACTTGTTTCCCAGCCACACGGTTCACCTGCCCGTGCTGCCTGGTTCTCATCCTGTCCGCCACTAAGCATGACTTTGTCTGAGAGACAGGAGAAAGCAAGTGCAAAGAGGCGGAAAGGACTTGCCCAGATCACAACGCTTCTCCCGTTCACCTTTTGGAATAGGCTGGACAGTAGATGAAGTCATGGTGACCAGTAACCAAGCTTAGAAAAAGGAGAATGGGGGCATGGGCACTTATTCACCTTGCTGACCTTGAAAAGACTCTGGATATGCCTGGTTCCTCCAAAGCAGTTGTTCTCAACCTGTGGGTCACAACCGCTTTGGGAGCCGAACAACCCTTTCGCAGGGGTCACAGATTCATAACAGTAGCAAAATGACAGTGATGAAGTAGCAACCCAAATAATTGTATGGTTGGGGGTCACCACCACATGAGGAACTGTCTGAAAGGGCCGCGGCATCAGGAAGGTAGAGAATCGCTGCTCTAAAGGATTCTGAACGGAAACCTTCCTTGAAAGCTTGTCAAAACTTTCCAGCCCCGCCTCCTCTGTGCACAACCTGACGCTATTTGTCTTACAGTGGCCCTCCAAGACAGCGCGAAATGAAAACGGGAAAGATGGCGAAACGCAGGGCTATTACCTGAGCTGGCAAATCTGTGACAGTCCTTTCCCATCCACACCACACCCATTTTGCTCCCAAATCAAACGGAAAACCAAACTCACTGCCAGTCAATTCTGACTCATAGCGACCCTGTAGAACAGAGTAGAATTTCCCCTTTGGGTTTCTGGGGCTGTAAATCTTTCCTGGAGCAAAAGTTCTCTTCTTTCTCCACTGGAGCAGCTGGTGGGTGCAAACAGCTGCAGAAAGTTACCCACCAGCCCGCCAGGGCCTCCTTCAGACACTGACAAATGAGAGTATCCTCCTGGGCTTGAAAACGGCAAGATCTCGCTGGTCACGAAACTCAGCCCAAAGCAAACCCTGTGTATCATGACTTGTAGGTGTTTCATTATGAAAAGGCTTATGACAAAGCCCAACCTTCCCCAAATCCATCCATGCACCCAACGCTCCCAATCAAGTTGGTAGTGACACACTCGTAAATCTAAGTCAACAGCCCCGATTTACCTGCATGTAAGGAAAGCTTCGAATGTAAAATAAAGGAAAGCAGCCAGACAGGAAAATAAACTCTGGGAAATCAGAACAGCAAAGCAAGCTAAGGAAAACGTAAAATGGCACAGAGAAGGGAAAGACACTGGAACTCTGAAGTGAGAGCAAGATATCATACAAAGGACCATCGTGAAGTCCTGAATTCAGAAGGGACTGGAATAAAGGAGGACGTCATCAGGAAGCAGGGGGAGAAAGTGGGATATGTGATGTTACACTAATGGGATTGCTACAATGACATGAAACAAAATGTATATCAGTTGTTGAGAATGAGGGGGGTCAGAGCAGAGACCCAAACCCATCTGTAGACCATCGGACTTCTCCTCACAAAAGGATCACAAGGAAGGGATGGATCAATCAGTGTGCAGTATAGCATCAATGAAACACACAATATTCCTCTGGTTACTTGAGGCTTCCTCACCTCCCACTATCATGATCCCAGTCCTGCCTTTCACTGCGGGCTAGATCTGTACACTGGTACAGAAAAGAGCTCAGGATACATGGGATCCAGGTCAGATAATTCCCCTCAGAAACAGAAATGGGAGTACAATACCAGGAGAGTACACGGAAGGTGAGAGGGACGAGGGAGGAACTGATTGCCATGATGGACGTGTAACCCCCACCCCCACGAAGATGTGAAGGAAGACAATGGTCTGTGTAAGATATAAAAAGAATAATAATTTATAAATTATCAGAGGTCTATGAGGGTGGGACAGGTGGGGGAGGGAGGAAAAGAAAAGAGGAGTTGATACCAAGGGCTCAAACAGAAAGAAAATATTTTGAAAATGATGAAGGCAACATATGTACAAATGTGCTTGATGCAATTGGTATATGGATTGTTATAAGATCTGTAAGAGCCCCCAATAAATGTTTTATTTATAATAGAATAAATAAATTAAAATTAAATTTTTGTAAAGAAAATAATAATTTATCAAGGGGTCACAAGAGTGGGAAGAGGGAAGGGAGGGACAAAAGAGGAGCTGATACCAAGGGCTCAAAAAGAAAGTAAATGTTTAAAAAATGATGATGGCAACATATGTATAAATCTGCTTGATACAATTGATGTATGGAATGCTATAAGAGCTGTAAGATCCCCTCAAAGAATGATATTTTTAAAAAAGAGTTTAGCATAAGTGCCTGTGAGATTGATACTTGGAACCTGTCAAATTCTTCATAATCTTTGTAGTATTATTCCACTTTCACAACATGCATGTATTATTTTAATGAATTTTACGATAAAACAACAGCAATAACAAGGCCGTCTGAACATTTTCTCCCTCCCACTTCCCAGAGTGAGAGTGCACTTTGAAGTGTTTCTCTACCCATACATATCTACAGCTCAGAAAAAGAACGAGCACAGCTTTGAGCAGAGTTTTAAGAATGTAGCCGTGAATACTGAGCACAACAGGCCTGAGCTAAGTAACATGCGATGTTCTCGCCCAGAAATCTTCAGACAGAAACACGCAGGAACACGGAGCAATCGGGCCTCTCTGGGTGATTATCAAACACAGAAACACATGATAAGGATCATTAACACGAGGCATGTCTGCTGGAGGATTTAAATGTGAATAATGATCTGAGACATGACATCCCGGTGGTTATTCCAAACTGATGCAGCTGCAATCCCTCTTTCCAACAAGCCAACCAAGTGTGGAACTTGATTTCAAATCCCTGAAGTACAGGCTGGGTTTCCAAGCGCTCTCTTGAATTTGCTGCATTGCCCTGATCTGGTTGTTTAACCAGATCAACTGATATTCTCCCATCTACAAAAACGGGGCCGGATTATAACTTCCTTGTGTGGTTATGGAGATAATGAGAGAAGAAGATGTATGCCAGTGGAGACCCCACATTGTACTTGTGTGGGGCAGGAAGAGGTGAAAGAGTAATGAATGCTGTCTCTGCAGGAAGCTGCTGAAAGGGTTCCAGATCTGAAATGAGTCCTCTTGACGGAGAGTTGTTCAGTCTCTCCTTCTCCATCACAAGGCGGAAGGCACAGAACACCCATCGCCCAGAATTGACACAGGCGCCGCCTACAAAGAAAACGCAGAGGACGTTTCCTGTTCTGAAGCAATAATTGCCAGTTCCAGGACCTGGGAGGGAGGAACTAGAGAAAATATCTTTGGTTATATTTGTCATCTATCATTTTATTTGAAATGAAGTTAGAATTCTCACGAATTCGTTACTAGAATTTTAATACAGACACTACAATTCTCATGAGAGGGAAAGCCTGCTCAGGAAAATAACTCGCTTCGGCACGGTGTGTGTTACACTAAGAACCTGAAGGGCAGCAGTTTGAATCCACATTCAGTCACTCTTTGGGAGAAAGAGACTTTCTACTGACCCCTAAAGTTATAGTCTCGGAAACCCACAGGGGCCATTCCACCCTGTCCTCACAGGGTCACTGTGCGTTGGAATGGCTCAAGGGCAATGAGCCGAGTGGGTAAGTCTCAGCTTTACAAGCCCGAGGACGTCCGTGGTTTCCGCGTTGGAGTGCCAACCACAAAGCCGGCAGCTCGAATCCAGCAACTCTGCCAGGCACCGAGGAGGGTTGCTCCCCCTGTGAGGCTTTGTAGCCTCAGAAACCCGATGGCCCAGCCAGCAGCTCAGATTCCTCCAGGGACCCCGGGAGTCAGGACGGACTGCACGACAGTGAGTATGCTTTGGGTTTCAACTTTGGACAAGGCATGGTTATTCGGGGGTAAGGAATGGAAGGAAATAGCAGATAAACATTCGGGGCTTCGGTTCTTCCTGCTGAAAATATGGGGATGGTTTCCCCTCCTCTCCTGTTCCAGAAGCAATCACTTTCAGGTAACTCCTCATGGTACATTCTTCTCTGGTTTCTTTGAAAAGTCTGTAAATCAAGGATATTTCCTCAAGGGCCCAGGAATCGTCTCTTTTGAAATGTAATCATCACAAAAGATCAGACCTCTACCTCACTGTTGCCTGGCAGGAGAATTAGCATAATTTCAGTTATCCTACAGTAAAGACTCTGGAAAAAGAGCTTCATTTTGAAATCACTAAGCTATATAAAAGGTACCATGTCTTAGAGGCTGGACTTGCCTGTGGTGTGTGACATTCTGGTTTAATACTCATTCTTGTTTTTTTAGTTTGCTTTCTTGTATCTTGTGGACAGGTTTTCAGGGTTAGAAAAGGATTTTTGTTTTAAATTATATTTCCTAAACTAAAGACATCAGAAAAGAAAAAGCTACATGAGATGAAGAAAGGGGGTTTCTTATTCTTTTCCACTCAAGTGGCAAATTTCTTTCTGCCCTCCTAGAACTCATATTCTGGGTTCATGGAATTGGGGTGACCCACCCAGGACCTATGCCCCTGGTATCCTTTTGAGCCTTGAAGGCATTGGTTCTCAGGGGTCACCTTCAAATCAAACAATAGCTTAGTAAGCCACTTAGCACAGACTGTTTGGCCTTAGGTCTTGAGTTCTGTTGGAAAATTATCTATGCGCAGCCATTTTCAAGAAGCAAGAACCCCATGGGCTGGAGGTGGTGTTTCAGGCAATATGTTGTGACCTGTTTAACCCACTGACCTCAAAACTCTGCTCATGTTTTCATGTCACCTCCTGAAAAACTAGCAATCACCTGCATAACCCACTTTAACTATCCCTGTATGGTTGCCACTGATGGATAGAATGGGACCTAATTACAATATACCTATTTTATCACACTTGCTTTTGGTGTTTCTCTGCGCATTTAGGTTTTTGACAAAATAAAGGAGAGAAAGTGAGTAGAAAGTGGTTAGAGATGAGAGAAGACAGCAAAGTTTTAAACACGTTGAAAAGTGAGGTGGAGAATCAGTGAAACCCTCTGGGGGTAGAGTGGGCAAAGAATGGAGCTACCTGATACAACTGTGTTATTTGAGGAGAATCGCCCTGCTGTCATACACATTCAACTCTCCACAGCTAACCTACAGAGCTTTAATAAACAGGAGATTAATCTCGTGGATCACCAAAGGAAATGGAACTCAATTTGAGAATCTGAATTCATGTGCAGTCAATGGAATATGGAGATGATTCTCCACCCATGGTGATAAAACCCCACGGCCATCAAGCAGTCCGCCTCCTGGTAACCCTGTGTGTTGCCGAGTAGACTTGCTCCACGGCGTGTTCTGGGCCTGTCACACTAAGGAAGCAGATCCACAGGACTTCCTTCTGACCATGCCTGGGTCAATCCTGTGCGTGCCATCCAAAGGCCCTTCTGTGATGTTCTAATTTTGAGATTGTGGATTTGAGATTAAATCCTACAACATTTGCTTCTAATACATGTAACGTGCTTCTCCCAGAAAATGAATAAATGACTTTTTATTCTGAATATTCAAATATGTTAGAGTAGTAGAGTGATCTACAGTTTAACAGTGATTTAAAAAAGAACCTTTCTCACAATAAATAAACAATAAAATAAATGGAGCTTCTTGTAACCTAAATGTGTCACCAAATATCTCAAATTTTGATCATTACAAACCTATTGTATTTCCAATAAAATAGTTTAACATCATTAACAAATGCCTGGAATTGTCTTTCATTGAAAACCACTTTTTGTTTAAAAGGAACCAACTTGATTTTTAATTCCATACCACAGTCAAGAGTTTCTCATAAGGATCCAGTGTAAATACTACGTACTTACAGCTTTCACAGATGGGGCTGCTCAGCCTCCATGGCCAATGTGTAGAAGAAGAGCAAGCAGAGCTTGGTAGATGTCAGAGGAGCCCCGGTGGCATGCAGTTAAGCATACTGCTACTAATGGAGAAGTTAGTGGTTCAAACCCATGGTGGCTGGGGGCGTGGGGGCACTATCTGCTCCTGTAAAGATTGTTATTATTGTTGAATGCCATCACCTCCGTTCCTGTTCATAGCGACCCTCTGTACAACGGAAGGCAACACTGCCCGATTCTGCACCAGCTTCACAAGAGTTTTCTATTGGAGCCCATGGACCCAGCCCTGCGTCAATCCTTCTCCTTGAGGCTCTTCAACTTTTTCACCGATCTTCTGACTTTTCCATTCATGATGTCCTTTTCCAAGGACTGCTTGCTCTTGATAACACGTCCAAAGTACATGAGATGAAGTCTTGCCATCCTTGCTTCTAAGGACCATTCTTTACTTCTTCCAACACAGATTTGCTTATTCTGGAAGCCCACGATGTTTTCAATAGTCTTCATCAACACCAAAGTTCAAAGGTATCAGTTCCTCTCTGGTCTTCCTTATTCTTTTCCTCAGAGTGACGTCCTTGCTCTTGCAACTTTTAAGAAGTCTTGTCGTTGTCTAACATTCGAGAGACAAAGAAGTTGCCTGCATGTTTCAACTTCTCAGCTGTACGAGTATATTTTAAGGAAATCATTCATAATAATATAACAATTGGTTAATTCTCAGTTCTTTGACATTTTCTATTAATTCCATGCCATGATGGTTTGACTAATGTTCCAGAATTAGTTTTCAACTGTCTGCAGGCAGACTAACATTGACTTACTACTTCAATGCCCGACTTTCTGTATTAAGAGATAGATTAATCTTGCAGACCTATGTCTGATGTTGGCAGTGGATATCATTCAAAGTGTCACCTGACCACCAGCCCCCATTGTTTGTACAAATAGCATATAATCTCATAAGGATTTATCCTGTCAAAGTGAATAATTCAAGTATTCTGAAATGTAGCTAGCCTACACTTGTTCAATCTACCTCTTTCAATAGTGTCTCAAAATTATTATTATGGGCTAATCAATGACACTATTAACAGAAGGTCTGTATGTTTCAGGGAGATGATCAATAAGATTCTCTACCATAAATTAACAGGGATGTCTCTAAGGTGAACCAGAGGCAGATTAAAAAACAACAACAACATAGATTCAGAAATGGATTTGGGGCTCGCTCTTAATCCTAGCTCCAATCTACAAACAACTAGTTCGTATGATAGGGCCATGCTTGATATTCACCCTCATGAAGAAAACACAGAAGATCTGAGTGTTATAACAAAGTGTGATGGGAAACAAATAGATATGATTAGATAGAATCGCTTCTGAGGTTTTAAAGTCTTGTTTCTAAACAAGCAGCCATCCAAGTGAGACGTCAACTAAGCCCACATGGATGAAGCACACCAACATCTGTGATCCAAGGACTATAAATTATATAATCCATACCCAGAGGAAGGAATGGTAGCAGAGCTTAAATGGTAAGATTCTAGTGTGCAGAGGCAATGGATGAGAGTGGAAGCCACAATATATTTGGAGGATCGACACAGGGAATCAGCCTCCAGTGATTTCACTCTGACCACAATTGAGGGATGTGAATAGCCTGGCTATCAGACAGATAGCATTGCAGAGATGACCAGAGTAGATGGCAGCGGTCACTCTGATTTGCACAACTAACTCCTTGTCACTTGGTTTTCCTTGTGATACACTTTGGGTTTGATCTGGTTTTCAAAATTTTCTATGTGTGTGATATATTGTATTTTGTTATTGTTGGTAGCCTTCTTGAATATTTCTTATGGTTTTTGGTATATGAAACCCAGAGTAGGTAAATCTATAGAAACAACAACTAGAATAAGGGGTTTTTTTTTTTGGGGGGGGGCTGGTAAGGGGGCTGGTAAGAGGACGCTGATATCAAGAACCTCAAGAAGGATGAAAATGTTTTGAAGCTGATTTTGGTGGCAATTGTTCAACACTGCTTGATATGGAATGAATTAACTCCTGATAAAATGGTTGTGGGATAAAAAAGTTTAAAAAAGAATTAGTATTCATTATAATCCACAGCAGCTACGAAAGACATTTTATTTGGCAAGGCAGGACATGGCTTCCATAGTGTAGTAGTGTATGTTTGTTATACTTGTGTGGTAGTTACATAATTTCATGTCAACTTGATAAATAGAGTGAAGAGGAGGAATGTGTTAGGGTTCTCTAGAGAAACAAAATCAGGACACTTATGATTATATATATATATATATATATATATATATATATATATATATATATATATATATATATATATATATATATATATAGAGAGAGAGAGAGAGAGAGAGAGAGAGAGAGAGATACAGTCTGAAGGAATATAACAGCTAATTAGTCCACACAGCAGTACAGAGGGCTTACTTCAACTCACTTCTATGCAACAGTTAATATACTGGAAGGCCTTCAACTCATGAGGGCTGCTGGGTCCAGGGTCAAGGAAGCAGAGAGCTGAGTCTTCCCAAGGGCAATGCAGGCAGTCTGGCCACAGGCAGCAAACAGCAGGGTGGGTCACTGTCAACAGCTCAGGAGCTTAGTGAAGCAGACCCAGGTGGGATATCGAACTCAAGCAACACAAGACAACAGGATCCACCACCTTCAAGCTCAAGAGATGTATACACCAGCAGCATAGTGAAGCAGGTCTTGAAGGAACCTCAAGCTCTAGCATCACGGTCCATGGTTTGGCTGTCCCACAAGTAGTGTAGCTCACAAGTTGAGGCAGAGAACTAGCTAAAACGGCTGCAAGCTGGTCTGATCACCAGAGAGCAAGAAAGATAGGGACGGGCTTTGCCGAGCCATTTATCTCTTTGCCTTCCAATCAAACTGTGACCTTATGAATCCTACATGTTCCTATCGGCCAGGTTGGCACAATAAACCTACCTATCAAATGGAGTTTAGTCTGCCAGTTAGTTCATGGCCTGTTGATGCCTCCTTGTGGGTGTGACCTTCTGATAAGGATTCTAAGAACTTACTCTATCTGGAGGCTAACCACACACTCTCTCTGCCTCATCTTTCTGCTGTCAAGACACTCAGACAGATGGAGGAGACATGTGGAGACTCATGCCAGCACTGAGATGCTTCCATTGGCATTTGATCCACAAGACTCTTCACCCACTGGCCTGTGATCTTCCTTCATTCTGCATCATTGCATGTGCTGTGTGAGTCTGAAGAGGAATTTATCGCTGGTATTGGACATATGGGGGAATATTGGACTTGTGGACTTGATCTGGACTGAGCTGGGGTGTTTTCTCAATATACAACTGCTCTTTCATATAAAGCTCTCTCTTATACACATATGAGTGTCAATAAATTTGTTTCTCTAGTTAATTTGGACTAACACAACTTATTTATCAAACACTCAGGGAAATAACTCTTTCAAAGATTCCCCGTCAGTATGAAGTATAATATCTGAGCACATTATATTTTTGCCTGAGGATCTTTCAAGAAAATCCCATTCGTTCAAGATCATGGATAGGTGCATAAATCTAATTATTTTATTGATCTTACTATAAAGGTAAAAATAATGCAATCATGGAGCCATAATGCCATCCTCTGGAGTACTTTGCTCTTTTATTTCTTGATTATTTTGAGGGTTCACATGATACTGTTCAAGAACTCTGTTGGAGACCTAGTGTGTTTTGAGTTTCATTGTACTGGGGTAGCCAGGCACAGTATTGTAATAGTTCATTACCTGGGAAAATATGATTCTTGTATTGCACCATCAATATTTATTGCAGAAATTCAAACACAATAAAATAAGGAAAACTGACCACTAGTGCTTGATGGCATATGAAATGCCTCACTCACCAAGGCGTGTGCGCGCTCGCGCGTGCGCACACACACACTTAACCAGCAAGGAGATTTCTTTCAGGAGGCTGTTGCTATTATACAAGCAATTTGATTTCAGCAGCAATGATAGACCAATAGACAACTTTATTCTTTTTGTGCCCTTTCATGTCTTAGAAAGTACAGAAGAAAAAATAAGGATGAGCTGGCTGTAGAGAAAATTATTTCTAAGGTTCTGTTGTGGCCCTGTTACCCTTGGAGGAATGATGAGTGACATTATTTTGCAATGTGGTCTTGTCCAAATCTAGGCCAGTTGTTTCCAACTTAGTATGCATGAAAATTACACTCGAAGTTTATTAAAATGCAGTCTCCTGGATCGTTTCACAATAAATAATTTCCTTCAGACTAGATTTGGCGTGAGTCCCAGACAGCTGTATATGAGTATATATCATCACCCAGATGATGAATTCCTTGAACCTATGTTTTCTACTTTTGGAAATAGAGATTATGCTCATGGAGATTATCCTTATATTGTTCTGGCCTGAGTTCATCTGGACTCTGAGGCAGTTGCTTGCATTTAACACAGCACAATGAACTAGGTTCCAAAGTATTTCTAATAAAAAAGATTCCAGAAAGGAAGGTTCAAGATAACAAGGGTTTACAACTAGCAGCCTAATACTTGAAAATTTGATACTCAATTTAAAGACCCACAGTCAACTTTATAATTAGCAAAGCACTTTAGTGCCGCATTTTATGGCGTAGTCTTGTACATAAATTTCTCTTTAATTATGTATTGCGCATTTGAGTTCATCATAATAGCACAAATGTTGTGTGATTCCACATTATGAAATACCTAGAATAGGCAAAGGTATAGGGATTAAAGTTTATTAGAGGTTAGCAGGGACAGGAGAGAGCACAAACGGGGGAGTCAATGATTAGAAGCATCGTTGCTATTGTTGTTGGTATTGTTCAGTGCTGCCTTGTCAATGGAACAAAACACTCCCAGGTCCTTTGCCATTCTCACAATTGTTGATATACTTGTGCGTAGTGTTGCAACCAATGTGTCAATCCATGTTGTCAAGGACCGTCCTTTTTCTCAATAACTTTCCACCTGATTAACCACATGTCCCTTTCCAGCAACGGGGCTCTCCGGATAAACCTTCAAAGTATGTGAGACAAGATCTTGCCATCGTTGCTTCTAAGGTGCATTCTAGCTATGAGCGCAGTGATGTCATGACCTCTTTATACTATTTGTCCATGAACTTTTCAAATCCCCTTTGTACTCTTCCTGAGAGAGTTGCTTTCATTCTTTAGGGAGTCCAGGGTGCATTCAATATTCTTTGCCATCATCATAATTCAAACGATTCAATTTCTCTTCTGTCTTTCTACTCATTGTCCAGCTTTCAGATGCCTCTGAAGCAATAGAAAATACCTACGTTGGAAAAGCGGAAAACCTAAGAAACAGAAGTCAGTTGATAAGCCAAATGCAAGATCCAGAGCAAGCAAGAAAAAATTGCCAGAGGAATCAAGATGAAGTCCAGGTAGAATCATCTGCCTGGCACGCCTGCTGTTAGACAAGAAAATTAAGAGTCTGAAGAATGGATGCATTTGAATTGTGACACTGGAAAAGAACATTGAAAATGCCATGGACTGCCCACAGGACAAACGGATCCATTTTGGAAGAAGTACAGCTAGAGTGCTCCCTAGAGGCAAGGATGGTGTGACTTCTCATTTACTTTGGCCATATTGTCAAAAGAGACCACCAGTCCCTGGAGAAGGACATGTTTGGTAGAGGGGCAATGGAAAAGAAGATGGCCCTCGAAGAGATGGATTGACACGTCAATAGGGAACATTTGTGAGGACAGTGCAGGGCCAGACGCCTTATCTGTAGCACATAGGGTTGCTGTGGGTTGGAACCAATGGGACGACACCTAACAATCACAAGAAGACCTCTTTTTATTTATTTTTCCCCCCAACTCTTATAAAGGCGCTTATTTTCTTGGTTTGGTTACTGTGGTAGTTACATAATCTGCTCTCAATTTGAGACTTAAGAGTGTAGGGGTGGAGTTTAGCCTGCCAATCAGGTCGCAGCTTGATGACCTCATTTGAGGCACTAAAGAGATAGCTTGCTGGAGGCAGGATATACGCTCACTCCCTGCTAGTCATTCTTGTTGACAAGCCACAGGGAGACAGGCTGATGGCAGACAGAGCCTCAGAGCTGGAGGAGCCATGTGGAGACCCACACCAGTGCTGAGATGCTTCTACCACCATTGGATTCACAAGACATTCCACCCACTGCCTGTGATGTTCAAGTTCCAAAGTTTACCTCTGTCTTCCGATTCCCCTTTTCATTAATCGCCAGACGTATCCACTTGGCTCTTAAATCCTCATTGAGTTTTAGTTTCTTTGCCAGGAGTTTTTATAACAGTTGCTCCTTTTATTGGACATCTTCTTCCCCTTTTATTCCTGATGAGGACATGAGTGTAAAATGAGATCAACAGGTCCATCCTAATCCTTTGAGTTTTACTCCCATGTACGAGGGGATACTCCCAGAACCAGATTTTTTTCCTCAAAGCTGTTATTATTGTTATTATTTTACAAATAACCTTATCACCTTCAAAGTGCTATCCATTACATTTAATGCATTTGTCAAATCTGTGATTCCATTCTTGGAAATATTTTTTAAACTCATCTGTTTGGATGGCTGACAGCACCTTCTTAGTGTTTTTCTTCCCTCTTCTATGTCATCAAATAGCTGTCCTATTATGTCCCTCTGCGTTCTCTGAAACAACAAGAAGGCACACGGAGAGAGGTCAGGTGAGTCAGAAGCATGGGGCAAGGGAGGCATGCTATCTATTTATTTTGCCAAAACAATGGATGTGTGAGCACGTGCATTGTCGTGGTGGTAAAACCAGTCTCCCATCTTTCATAAATCAGGCCTTCTTTGTTACACAATGTTAAGCAATCTTTTCAAAATCTCTAAAGAGAAAGCTCAATTAACAGTCTGATCTGGTGGAATGAATTCCAAATGCACTATCCGCTTCACATCCCCCAAAACGAATGACCATCACACTGATATTTAATTTCACTTGATGAGCTTGGGCGATGGGACTTCCTCTGGCTTGATTGATGTTTGTTTTTGCAGTCATAAGAACAGCACCATGTCTCATCACCAGTGATGACTTGGGGGAAAAAGCCTGGGTCACTTTGTAGCTGTTCTTTCAAAGCCCAGCATGCTTCCCCTCAACGCTCTTTTTCCTGGCCAGTCAGAATAGGAGACACAAATTTCACAGCGACCCTTTTCATTCCCAAATCTTCCATTAAAATTCACTGAACCGAGCTCCAAGATAGTCCAGATAACTTCTCCGTCTCTTCAGTGGTCTGTTGTTGGTCTTCCAGCACAAGTGCATGGATTTTGTCGACATTTTCATCCATTTGGGAAGTTGATGGACACCCAGATTAAGGTTCATCATCAAATGACATTTCACCTTTTTTGAGATGAGAAAACTGTTCATACACTTGAGTTTTTCCCATAGCACTGTCCTTGTAAGCTGTGTTCAACATCACAACAGTTTCTGCGGCATTTTTCTGGAGCAGGATATAAAAATCTCACAGCGGCACGCTCTTCTCTTTAATCAGCCATCACAAAAAATGAGGTTTGAGCAAGACTACTTTTATGAAAAAATTCACTGTGACCAGAAAGACCCTTCCCAGGTGATGCTACTGGGGGCACTAACTCAGAGCGAGTTGTTTGAGGCATGCCTACCTGGAAAAATGCGTACTACAAAAGTTCCACCCAGCAGAGCTTTTTTCCGTTTTTGTAGGGGGTACCCCTCATATATGTACTGAAAGTAGCCCCTGTGGAGCAGACAGTTGTGCGCTGGACTGCTAACAGAAAGGCAGAATAGACCTAGTGGCTCTGGGAGAAAACGTCCTCGTCAGTTTCTGTAAAGATTATATCCAAGAAAGCCCTTTGGGAAAAGGCCACACCAGAAGGACCCAACGTAGAAAACGGACTGAACAAACTGGGTCCTACTTCAAGCCACCTGTACCCTTTGACTTTGACTCTGGTGAGAGAGGAAGCAAAGGATGGCCACCCCAAGACAGAGGAAACGGTCGCTGTTGGACCTTGCATGGGACTCCTGGCTCAGTGGGTGTCCAATGAAAGAGGACCCTGAACCATGATATTTAGTACCTAATGCCCCCCTTGTATTAATATGTCTTTAAGAAATGGTACAAAAAGTTTTCTTCTAGTACCAACCCCCGCACTCAATGTAAACAGAGCTCATTCAACTAAGAAATCAATCTGTACAAAGCAACAACTCATGAACTACAACGCAATTACACTATACTCACATAAATGACTCACA
Source organism: Tenrec ecaudatus (assembly GCF_050624435.1). Classification (NCBI taxonomy): domain Eukaryota; kingdom Metazoa; phylum Chordata; class Mammalia; order Afrosoricida; family Tenrecidae; genus Tenrec; species Tenrec ecaudatus. Next base: position 57,357,788 of record NC_134542.1, read on the forward strand.
TCAACAATATACATTAAATTCTATGTCATTTGATATATTATTGATGTTATGCACCAGGAGATTGTTGACAATGTTTTTCTCTTTTGTTTTTCTTACTTTTGCGTTTGTTTGTTTGTTTTTGGTGGGGTTTTTTGGTTGTTGTTGTTGTTGGTTCTTGGTGGTTTGGGTTTTTGTTATACTGCCAGTGTAAACCTGTCATTCAGAACCATGGACAACCAGGTGGATTCTGGGCTCCCATTTAATTCTAGCCCCAATCCAACCACAGTTAGTTCTTACAACATGCCCCTACTCAAAAATCACCTTCATCAAGATATTACTGAAAAAGAGGTGCTACAGCAAAGTGTGGTGAAGAAAGCAGATGGTGTCCGGCTATCAATTGAAATAGTGACTGTGGTCTTAACGCCTTGTATTCAAACAAGCAGCTGACTAAGTGAGATATCAACTAAGTCCGTAATGAAGAAGCACACCAGCCGGTGTGATCCAAAGATGATAATTACAAAATCCAAATATGATAAAGGGAAATATCAGAGCTTAAATTGTGAACATCCAATTTGTAGAAAGCTATGGCGGATAGTGAAAGCCCCAAATCTGCAGAATATAGTCAGGTTAAACCTTTGGCAGATCCCCTCTAGCCACAGGCAAGGGACACAAACAGCTTTCCGATCAGACAGAGATGATTGTCAACTTGATTACAGTGCATTGAAACATGGTATCATATGATTCTCGGTCAGTTCACCTCCCTCTTGACCCAACCTGAATTTGCTCTTGGCTCAAGTATTTTACACCTGTTCCATGACAGAAGTTACTCTCTGGCTTTTTAAATGTAGTTGGTGGACTTTTGTTGGTTCTTTAATTTTATATTATCTGTATTTATTTTCTTCTTTCTGTTTCATTTTGCTTTTGTTTGTTATTATTTCTATTAGATCTCCCAGTTTATGAAGCACAGACACCATGGATACATGGAGAACATAACTGATGCAATAGTTTACTGTATACAGGTGGTAGAGAGGGTGACGGAATGGGGGAGCAAACAACGAATCTGGGAAGGGGCAAGGAGCATTAGAACTGAATGTGATAAAGTACATATAACTCTTTTTAACAGCAATTTAACTATGGAAGCGTATGATATGTGAATATTGTATCAAGCAAACTACTAAACAAACAAACAAAATCATTTTACCAATGGTTCCCATGGGTGAAGGAGAAAGTGTCTTTTCTTAGGAGGCATTGAGTCTATGTTAGTAGTAGAATAATTTGGAAAAGGCTATCAACAATGGTTGTACAACACAAAGAGTATAATCAATGGCACTGATTTGAACATGTAGATATTATTGAATTGGAGATTGATTTGTCGGTATAATTTTTCCACAATTAAAAAAATAATTATGGGTACCGGGAAAATGGTGACTAGTTATGACTTACCCGTCGGGAACTCCTGCTGCCAGACGGGAAAATTGGGAAGGAAAGAGGGTGCAGGCTTAAATCCGGTGTTCCAGGATGCAAATGCAGCATGCTGGCAAGGAGAAGGGAGCCAGTGGAGGGACCTGAGGGCTCGGGCCCCATACCAGCTAAGTGGACAACTGTCCCTCCCCCCAGAAGAATTTACTTGAGAGGATGGCACTGAAGCTGCAGTTAGGGGAGAGGGGCATGTCTGATCAGAGCACAGGGGAGCAAATGAATGGGGAGGCAGAGAGAGTGGAGCACATTCTGGCCCACCAGGCCTGGAGGACAGTATCCCTGCTCCAAATAGCCAATGCACAGAGTGGACCATATGGCTGATCCCACTATGAGTCACAATGTCCCTCACTGACCCATGGTCCTATGGGGGACAACACTGGAGACTCAGTGTCGGGATTGACGATCATTGACCCCGTCTGACCCCAGTACACCGTGACAAAACACTAAAGGCGTTCCACAGAGCTATGGGGAGAGCAGGGCAGGGAGCTGTCAAGGGAGTTTAAAGGATAAACTTTGGGGCCAGAGGGTGGCACCCTATCAGACTCCATGGGAGGATATGCCTAGAGGTCAAGAATCAGTCCTTGATCTATTTACAGGTTTTTCTTTCTTTTTTCTATTTGTTTTCTTTTTCATTTTAAATTAATGTATTCTTCTCGGGTCATTGGTTTTCTGTTTTGTTGTCATCGTTGTGTTCTCTTTTGCTGCTTTTTCTTGCTATGCCTTGTTTTTTGGTGCATGTTATTATCTCTGCAGATCTATCGAGATAAGATAGGCTGGATGAATAATCTAGAGGAGAAAACAACAGGACTGATGGTCCTGGGGGACGTGGGAGAGGGGGAGGCAGGGGAAAGGAGGTGGTGTTGACCAACCCAGGCACAAGGAAGCAACAAGTGATCCAAAACTAGTGGCAAGGAGGGTGTGAGAGGCCTGGTAGAGATTCAGCAAGGGCAATGTAACCGAGAGAAATTATTGAAACCCAAATGAAGGCTGAGCATGGTGGTGGGACAAGAGGAAAGTAATGGAAATAGAGGAAAGAACTAGGAGGTAAAGGACATTTACATATGTCTAAATACAGGCATGTACATATGTAAATCTATTTATATAGTATGGTGGGGAAACAGATCTGCATGCATATATTTAGAGGTACTTACTCAATGCAAGAACATTTTGTTCTATTAAATTGGCATTCCATGATGCACACCTTCCCAACATAATTGCTGAAGACAAATGTGTGCATTAAGCAAATGTGTTGAAGAAAGCTGATGGTGCCCGGCTAACAAAAGATATAGTATCTGGGGTCTTAAAGGCTTCCAGGTAAATAAGCAGCCATGTAGCTCAGAAACAACAAAGCCCACATGGAAGAAGCACACCAGCCTCTGTGACCACGAAATGTAGAAGGGACCAGATATCAGGCATCAAAGACCAAAATCTCATATCAAAGTAAATGAGGGGGAGTGTAGAATGGAGACCCATCTATACGCAACTGGACACTCCCTTACAGAAGGGTCACAGGGAGGAGACGAGCCAGTCAGGGTGCAGGGTAGCAAGGATGAAACATACAACTTTCCTCTAGTTCTTAAATGCTTTATTTTCCCCCCACTATCATGATCCCAATTCTACTTTACAAATATGGTTAGACTGGAGGATGTACACTGGTACAGATAGGAACTGGAAACACCGGGAATCTAAGACAGATGACCCTTTCAGGACCAGTGGTGAGAATGGCCATACTGGGAGGGTGGAGGGAAGGTGGGGTAGAAAGGGGGAACTGATTACAAGGATCTATATATAATCTACTCCCTGGGGGATGGACAACAGAAAAGTGGGTGAAGGAAGACGTTGGACAGTGTAAGATATGACAAAACAATAATTTATAAATTATCAAGGGTTCATGAGGGAGGGGGAAGTGGGGAGGGAGAGAGGAAAATGAGGAGCTGATATCAAGGTCTCAAGCAGAAAGCAAACGTTTTGAGAATGATGATGGCAACAAATGTACAAATGTGCTGTACACAATAGATGTATATATGGATTGTGATAAGAGTTGTATGAGCCTCCAATAAAATGATTTTTTAAATAATAATAATTACATCAATAACAGTGAATACAAAGAAGAAGAAAATGTTCTAACATTGATTGTGGTGATGTTTTTTACAACTCTTCTCGATATGATTGAACTACCGAATTATATGATATATAATAGAAGTGTTAAAAAGAAAAACAAAACACAAACCCCAGAAAACCAAAGGGACAGTTGTGCTTTGTTACATGAGGTTGCTATGAGCCAGAATGAACTCACGGCCCCTAACAACATAAATGTGGATAGATTCACATTTCCTGCCTGAGGAGTGAAACGGGCCCTTATTTCACGTTTTCCCAAGCCAAGGGTAGTATGAATAGAGCAAGAATGTCAAGTCATCACCAGAATTTTTGGAATTCTTGCACAACATCTCCCTACAAAATTCCCTCCCTTCAGGTTCAAAGAGGCTCCTGGGGGATACCAATGGTTGGCTTCTGTCCGAGCAGATGTGTCCTCCGGCGCGCTTAGTCCCCATGTCTACTCCCAGGCCGTGGTGGCAATGGCTCGCAAATGTGAGTGTGCTTCACTGGCCAGGTTCAGCAATGCTCCGCTCGTCACAAGCTTCCTTTTAGCCTGGTGGCAGCTGGTCTTCTCTCCCTGCTCATGTATTCCTAAGAATTGAGACTTCACGTTACATTCTAGATGGCTTCCATACTGACGAGGAAGACCATCCCCGCATGATTCCCGGGTCATTCTCCGGGATTGGGCCACGAAGCCCTGAGCTCTGAGAGGACCACGTCTTGACGGACGCACGGGGAGTCAAAAGACAGGTGAGTGACGCATAGTGCTGCAGCCCAACTGTGAGCCCACCCGAGACCTTGGCCACGCCCTGGGGTTGAGTCCCTTCCTCCCGGGGACCACCCCCTGAGGAATCCCAGGACACCCTTTTAACAATAGCTCAGGGTTGGGCCTTGAACATGGTTGCCATCACCGTGTATCTAGCCAAAGCACACTGCTTCTCCCTTCGCTCAACAGGCTCCTAAGGTTGTCCGTAAAAAACAACACTGCCCACCAGCTCACGGGCGTGCGCCTCGTCAATCACACCTCTCAGAGATGGCATAGACCAGCACAAATGAAGCCATTCTTCCATTTCAGGAAAGCAAGCGTCGGATGAATGCGTTTTAACTATGAGAATCAAGTGAAACATTAGCATTTATGTTCATTAGAAATGTGAAGGTCTAGAGGAAAGAAACCAGGAGACATTTTCGGGAGGAAAAAATACTCTCAAAGTGGAATTGAACTATTAGATTATGTTTTAGGAATGAATAACATTTTAAATAATTTAAAGTTAAAGTATAGCTATCTGCTCGTCTTACCTTGATTTCTTCCAAATAGTTTCCTAAACTAAGCAAACGCATATTAGGAGACCAATAAAAATTGATTAAATAAATTTTAAAAATCAGTATATATATATATATATATATATATATATATATATATATATATATATATATTCAATGTATCTATTCCTGGTAGATCTGGAAAGTAAAAGAGAACTATTAGACAAGATGGAAAATGGTGATCTAAAAACAAGAAGAATTTTGTTGCCTAATTCTTGCTCATGCCAACTAGAATCAAGTTTTGAAGGCTTAATGTCAATTATCAAGAGCACAATTTTAAACCCAGCTTAGAGGAGGCAGGACGAAGGGAAACAGTGGGCCTGGGACTTAGGAGCCTGTTCTTTGTGGCCCGGGGACTGTGTCCTTAGCTGAGGGAACCACAGTGAACCGTGACTGAGAGACTTATTCAACAATGGCAGAACACAAGACAATTTCATCTTGTTACACAACAGTGTTCAGAGATTGATCAGGGGCATGATTTTCTGAAACACTGGGACCAGGAAGGGGGCTTGTTCATCACCCAAGGGCCTGTCTGTTTCAGAATCTTCCCTTTCCTGTAATGTGGTTTATTTGTAAAACTTATCCCTGGTTGATGACAGCGGGACCTTGGTGGTACAATGGTTAAAGCGCTCCACCGACCATTGGAACCACTAGTCACCAGGTAAGGAAAAGTGGTGGCAATCTGCTCCCTTAAAGGTGTCAGCTGTGGGAACCCTATAAGGTGGCTGTGGGTCAGGTTTGGCTCCATGACAATGGGGTTTTCAGTTTGGGAGGGTTGAAAATATTTACACCCAATATAAAATTAAGCCAGCTGTGAGAGAATGGAATAGATACAGTTAATCATGTTATAAGAGCCAGAAAGGAACTGGGAAGAAACAAAAACCAAACTAGCCTACCTCAGACTATATGGGAAATACGGTTTCTTTGCTAAAACATAAAGATTTTAGCAGTTTGATACTGTTGTGGAAACATGAATGATAGTGATGCCGTACCCAATGAGCAGGCACTATGCTAAGCACTTCCGAAGCATTTGTCATTAGAGTCTTATAAGGACCTCTTGGAATAAGTACGATTGCTATTTCCAATTCACAGATGGAAAATGTTAAACACAGAGAAGGTCAATAAATGACTCAAAGTTGAGCAGGTAGCATGAAGTGGAGCCCAGATGTACTCAGAGCCTAGTGGAACCTCAAACCCACCGTGTTCTGTTCTTCGACGCATCAGGTGGCCGTGGGTCGGCACCGCCTGCAAAGTGACATGAGACAAAATAAGGCTTCTCAACAGTTCCTCAGTATGGGGCGCTGCTGGGCTCACACGGGGTGCACACAGAAAAGGGTGGCTTCCTGATGTGGGCAGTGCTGACTGCATTCGTTTCCCAGCTCTGGGGTCTGCGGTGAAAGAGGTGGCCTGAAAGAGGCGGGAGCCTCAGCTCAGGGGTGGGAGCGGTGGGCAGGAGCAGCAGCAGGAGCAGCAGCCTGGGGAGGCTGCCAGGCAGCCAGGCAGCAAGTAAAAGCAGCCTAGTTTTCACCAAAGGAATATGACACGTCAGAGCTTTACAAGCAATCCATTCTCCTTTATTTCAACTCGCTCCCTGCCCCGAGTCATCTCAGACTCATGGGGATGCTGGAGGGCAGGGCAGCACTATTCCCTGTGGGTTCTCGAGACTGTAACCGTTTACAGGGGTGGAAAGCCTGGTCTTACTCCCGAAGAGCATCTGTTGGTTTCAAACTTGCTAACCTTACGGTTAGCAACACAATGTGTAACCACAATACAACCAGGTCTCCTTTCAAAAATGTCAACTCAACGGTGAAATTTCCGGAACTGAAACAGAGAATAGCTATTTATACACACCCCGACAGACCCTAAGGCTGATGGTCTATAGAAATAAGGCCCGTTACAACTGAGCATAAAGAAATCTTTAACAGCAAATTATAACTATGAAGAGCACAAGAGCTTTAACTTGTTGAAGAGCAAAAACATCAATTTGAGGACTAAGATGCACCTACCCAAAGCCATGGCCTTTTCAAATACCTTATATGCATGTGAAAGTTGGACAATGAATAGAAAAAGACCACAGAAGAATTTTTAAAGTCCCTTGGACTGCAGGAAGAACAAACTCATGAGTCTTGGCAGAAGTATGGCCAGAATACTTTGGGTGTGTTAGCAGAAGAGACCAGTCCCTCGAAGGGGCATCTGTCGGACTTGGTAAGAGGAGAGTCGGCACAGCAGTAGACTCTCGAGCAGACGGCCTGACACCGTGGCTACAACAGGGAACAAACACGTAACAGCGGTTATGAGGATGCACAGGACTGCGAAGGGTTTGCTGCGAGTCAGACCTGACTCAACAGCATCTAACAAGAACAACGGAGAGTAATAAAGATCCTGGAGAGTCCCTGAGGCCCCAGATGGTGCCAACAGCTCATCGTTCCTGGTTGCTAACTGGAAAGTGGATGGTAGTGCGTGCAACAGAGGCCTGTCATTCCCTTGGAAACCTCCAGCCGTTGGAAACTCCGTGGTCACAGTTCTGCGGTGACACACATCAGGTAGCTGGTAGTCTGATGGTGGTTCTTCAAACTTGAGCTACTGCTACACTGGGCCCGGGATGCCAGGAAGCGTAAGCACCTCCAGTCTTTGTGGAGAAGACACACAATCCAATACGCACACATTTGAGGAAACTGCGTAATGATAGACTGAAATGATTTCTATGAAGGACAGGGCCTGGCTATATAAGCGCATATAAGGACGAAGGCCATCCCAGAGAGGGTTGGTGGGGCAGAGGACACGCACCATGGCGCCATTCTGATTCATAGTCGACCCTACAGGGCCGAGGGGAACTTCGCTTAAGGGTTTCAGAGACTGTAGCTCCACGGGAGTAGAAAGCCAAGTCTTTCTCCTGAGGAGCGGCTGATGGGTTCGAACTGCTGATAGTTCCGTTAGCAGCGCAATTCTTACCAGGACACCACCAGGGATCCTAAATATAGTAGCTGTTGACAGTGAGAGAATAGTTGAAATGGCAAAAAGATGAATTGGCAATTGAACTTAACATTGGCTGTTATCACAGAAATCCATCTACTAATGTAGATTAAAAGAAGGAAGAAGAATTGAGCTTTGGGTCCCTCAGTCCCTGAGGAAGCTCAATAGCAGATATCTGACTTGGGGAACAGTGCTTGGCATCCCATCTGAAGTGTTTGGGGGATATTCACAAGAGGGCCACACTAAAAGCCTAACAGTGGAGCGGGGGTGGGGTGGGGCGCTAGGCTGCTCCATCCTCGAGTACAAGAAAAGCAATGGGTTTGGTAGAAGGCACGCCCCTCAGACATGAACACTGACGCCTAGCAGGCATAGTGCTGCTGGGCAAGCGGGTCCGGGGTTATGGTTCCCTGAAAGAAGAGGGGGTTGGACTGAGGGATTATAGCAGGGTCTGCTTGCTAGTAACAGAGGGATACTCATCTACTCTGGCTCAGGACAACAGTTAGACCTGGACTGGTCTCTCTCTCCTTTGCTGACTTTGCAGATGCCCAATGCGTAGGATGACTATACATTAATGAAGCAAAATTGATTTTTAAAAAACAACAATGAAAAAAATAACATTTATATTTAACATATTTTAAACATTAATATATTTGCCTTACACATTAACATGGAGGCCAAATTAAATTTTGATAACCCTTAAGCTGAAGGGCTTATTATAAAATACTTCTATATAAAAATTAAGGAAATGACATTTTGTCATAATACTTATAATACACGCAATAATGTTGAAGAAAAGAGAACTTCTCATTAAAATAGGAAACTTCTACACACAAACATTTGAGTAATAGTTTTGTATTGTAATAATTAAATTTTAATAACAATTCAGACTGGATATTTCTTTCAGTATAACTTATTTTAGGTTAAAATCCACTTGTATTTAGTGCCATCTTTATCCCTTAGTAAGTGTAAGCAATGTTCATTGCACAAAAGAGTCACTCTGAAAATAACATTGTCTTTCCAGTGACTATGGATGTTTTTCAGCATATTGTCAAATTCTAAACATCTCTTTTATACAATCATTAGTACAAAATCTTGTTTTTCCTGTGTAACTAATCTAAAAATTAAGACATGGCCCTCATGTCAGGAAGCACAGACCTGAGAGTTTCAGCACACGCTGGGTTATCAGGTGCCCTGTCAAATTTGCCGATAGGGTTTGATGTTGTTGTGAGGGGCCAACCAGAGTTGGATCCAACTGATAGTGATCGCATGTCCCACCCAAAACACCCTCGCAAACATACAAGCAAAACTGTAGTGTCTGAGGCCAGTTGTACATCAATCTCATGGAGGGGCTTCCTAAATTTCTGCTGACCCTCCACTTTACAAAGTATGATGTCCTTCTCTAGAGACTGGTCTCTCCTGACACTATGTCCAAAGCACATGAGACAAAGTCTCGTCGTTCTCACCTCTAAGGCACCTTCTCTCGCAGCCTTTTCTCCGAGACACATTTGTTTGTTTTTCTGGCAGACCCAGGTCCTTTCTCTTTGTCTTCTTTATTCCTTCTTGAGCATTCACATGCATACGAGGCAATCGACAATACCATGGATTGATTTCTTGACTGTTAATTCCATGAGTGTTAATTGTGGATCCAAGTAAAATGAACTTCTTGACAACTTTAACCCTTTCTCCATTTGCACCGATGTTGTCTGTGAGCTGTCTTTACATTGAGTTGTGGTGCACAGGGAAGCCTGCAGTCCTTTATCTTCATCCCTGCTTCAGGTCCTCCCTGAGTGTAACAAGAAAGTAAGCCTTGTGTGCGTGCTTTGAACCTTGGCCAAGGAGTAAGACAGACAGAAGAGCTGACGCATTAGAATTACACTGTTGGCAAAGAATATGGAAAATATCATGGACTGCTAGAAGAAACACCAAATCTGCCTTGGAAGAAGTATGGCTAGGGAGCTTCTTAGAAGTTAGGATGGTGAGACTTTAGAGCAGACCCTGGAAAAGGACATCACGCTTCATAAGCAGAGGATTTGTTGAAGAGGAAGACCTCCAACAAGAGGGACTGACACAGGTGCTGCATCGATGAACTCAATCAGAATAGTTGTGAAGATGGCCCGAGATAGGATGTGTCTTCCTTCTGTTGTAGATAGGGTCCCTACAAGTCAGACTTCACTTCTGGGTACCTAACAATAATAATCAATCATTCCACTCATCTCTTTGAATTCTAATGGTTTACAATGTACTTCATTGATGTGAATTAGCTCCTCTAAAGTCAATATTGTGGCAAATTTTTACAACATGGGAAATAAATGAGAAAACATTTTCCCCGTGTTATAAAATCAACAGTATCACAAAACAGGAAATGTGACATTTGTCCCAGATCCCAGCACCCTAACTTCATTTTTTGCATGTGTGATAGTCGTTATCCATAGTAAATAGCTCATTGTAGCCTGGGTAGTCTTGCAATTTAGAGCAAAGCACTAGTTGAATCTAGTACAGGTTCATAGGTGGGCACCTCTCTAAGGGAATTATATGGTGCAAAGCCTACAATATGCACTATATCCCATCATCCATGAATACAGTATCTAAAATCTTCAACTTTCCAGACCAAATAAAAACAGATGAAGCAGGCATTAGGAAGCACTTCTGAAGTAGTAACATCTTGTTCTCTTTCTGGTTGTTGCACCTTCTTATTCCATTCATTATAAAAATCTCAACTATGAAATGGTGTCATTACTAAAATGGATATAAAATGGTTTGAAATGATTACTAAGCATCCTTTCTATAATGATTTTATAACTTTTTTCCTGTACTCACTTTTGTTTTTTAGTTTTCTGGTAAAAGCATCTCCATTACCTTTCCATAATTATTCACATTCTCTGTTGGATTTATAAGCAGTTAACACTTCCCCTAAGGCAATCTGCATCTCCACACTCTAAATACTAAGGGTGATTGAGCACATGCTTGATGGAGTAGGTGCTGAAATGACAGGAATGGCCGTCGGTTCCACCAGAGACACGCGTGTAAGACCACGGACAATCATTTTGCCCTCTTGTACTTCAGGTTGCATAACTGTACATTGAAGACCATCTTTGCATCCTATCTCTTTGGTAGCTGTTATGGTAACAATTAAAATTACACACATTACGGAATCCTGTGTTTAAGCAACATATTTCATTAGCTTGTATTATTCATTAGAGCAAATTGTACTCATTACCTGCACGCCTTAAAACCTTTCTAGTGTTCTGGCTAACATGATAAGGATTCCACCCTTCGACTATGTTTGAAGAGCATGTCCCCAGAGCGCGCTTGCTGAGCCAGTTTCATGGAGTGAGACACTGACATCTAGTGGAGATTTATGGTGTGCTGGGGGATGCCATATAAAAACCGCCCAGCCACGGAGTTAGTTAGCACTCATAGCGACCTGGTACACAGAACAATGTAGAATTGCCCCTGTGGGGTCCCAAGGCTTATCCTCAAGGGAGGAGAGCCTCCTCTTTCTTCCTCGGTGCAGCTGCGAAATTCAAACTGAGGACCTTGTGGTTAGTAATCCCGTGTAACCTTATGGGAGACCACCTCAAACCCCAAACCACCCGCACGCAGTACAGTCAGTTCCCAGGGTCTCATAGCGACCCTGTAGGGCAGGGTCGAACTGCCCCTGGGGGCTCCCGAGATTGCCCCTCCTTGCGCCTCTTCTTCCTCGCCCTCGGGGTACCGCGTCCCCAGGAATAGCTGCAGGTTCCGGGGCAGCGCGCCGCAAAAGCACTCTCTGCCCTTCACGCCACACCGGGAAAGGATATAAGCTTGTTGAAACCAAAACGATTACACGGCCTGTAGATGAAAATGGTTCGCTTGTTCAAACACTAGATCATTCACAAGGGGCTGAATTCAAAGGGTTTGTGAAAAACTCAATTCCACAACGTTTAAGAGACCCTCTTGTCTAAGGAACCTAGGCAGCAGTGGTGATGGGAGTGGCAAGGAGCCCCCAAAGCTCCTCCGATTCTGAACTGAAAGGGCCAACGCTGGTCGGTGGAAGGAGCGGGGTGGAAGCGACGGAGCACGCGCTTTTTTGTGGTTAGAACTTTATTAATTACAGGGAGTAATTTCCTTTAAGCAAATGTAGGTGTACACGTTTTTGGCATGTCACTAAGCATCGACCATTAAACACACTGCATTTACTTTGAAATAAAAGCACAAGGTGCTGAGCTTCCCCAACTGTGTCTCTAAAGTGTGTGTGTGTGTGTGTGTGTGTGTGTCCGTCCTCTAGGTGCTGTTCAAAGAAAGAAAGAAATGGAGGTGACCCCAGGAGGAAGTCAATGTAACACACCTGCATACTGTATTGTACCATTATTCAAATTAGGTAAGCCCAGCGCAGTCAGAGGACGGGCGTCAGGACCACACCGTATTCTGCAGCGGAACCAACTACATTTAAAACGGCTGCCCTCGCCCTCCCAGAGTGAGACTGGGGGGACTCCGGGCAGAGGTGATTCCTTCATGGCCCGGCCTTTATCCTGGCTTCCTATCAAGTGTCCTTACACCACAATTCAACAGCTCCAGCACGCCTGTGGATACGGCAGAATTCAGGAGGAAAAGGAGGAATTCTGTGGAACAGGGGGAATTCTGCATGAATTTATTGACAACGAAGTAACTAACTTATATGCAGCTATGCCCCTAGCATGTGGTTCTGGCAGACCCACCCGCCACGCCTCTTCTGGAAAAAAGGAGAAAACTGGAAGCTTGGCAGGGTTGGCCTGCAGGGCACCTGGCACGGAAAGGTGTCCTTTCTCTCAAGAAGCGTCAGCACGCTTTCTTCCCATCTCACCGGAGCGCTCCTGACTTCTTCAACCCCGTCACTCTTTCTGCAAGTCTGGGAATCAGAAGGATCGGTTTAGCAATGTTCCGACCAATCTTCTCCTAGGAGCGTCAGCAGGCCGCTGCCATGATGCCCAGTCCTCACCAAATGGCTGTAAATACATGTGTGCTCACGGCTGGTGGTGTAAATTCAAACTTGTATTCACTTACGTACGGCCTTCTCGGCAATTACCAGTACACTTCAGTCTTCAGAGCCCAGAGACAAAAACAAACCACACAAAGAGATGGGGCACAACATATTAGCGCCAGCAAAAATAATGTTCTGATCGTAAAGCTTACTGGCACGCTCAAAAGTACAATTATCCGTACAATGTATTTTTCACCGCCCATTGTTTCACCAGTAAATATTTTCCTTCATACTTATGCAGTTGTTCATTGTCTTTAGCTCAATAACATCATTAAGGAAATGTGGGCCGAGAGAGGTTAAAAAACAAAACAGAAACAGTCAACAAGTGAGATTGGAAAACTTAGTTTCTATATTACAGGCAGCTGAGTAAATTAGTTTGGACTTAGCATTCAGTATTTATTGTACAGAGACAGAAATGTCAATTATAACTCGAATGTTTTACTCGGAGAAACTACTGTGATAAATCAAAAACCCTCAATTACTCTAAATGCTAATGAAAATTTAAAAGCTATGAGCTTCATATTCACTTCTGTCCAAAGGAAGTGTCAAAGCATGTAAGACTGCAACTCTTGGCAGGCTCCGCATGCGCGATAGATATATTGCAAAGTATAAGATGATACAATCTGTTTTGGAGACGATGATGATGAGGCTTAAAGATTATGGACAAGACCTTGTTTTTAGAGCTAGGCTACAATCCCTTTTGCGCAGAATAAGCAAATTCCAGTAACTTTCCAGCAAAGCACGCATGTGTGTATCCTTCCAATCACTCCTCCAGTTCCATCCTCCCAGGACATTGTGTCTAGAACTGAGTCTTGCAGGCATTCTCAAGGTTGAGAAGCTAAAGAAGAGGCAACTCTGAAAAGATCAGTCCATGAATATGATACAGGACATAAATCTAGACATTTGGTCAGAGTACTTGGGAACAATTTATTTAATGTCTGAATTTACATTATAGGAACAATCATTGTAGATAATATGCCCCCTCCCCCCCCCCCCCCATAATGCAGGCTTTGCAGCCTGGTCTCCCTGGAGGGGGAGAGAAAAAAAAAACAAGTCTGATTTACCAACTCTGAGAAAACTTTACGGATCCTTTTACCCTTGATTGCCTAACATTATGAGGGTAGGCAATAGAATACCTCTAACTAGCTCAAAGGACTAACCCTTCTTGCAAAGATTAAATAGGCTGTTTTCTTCACATAGCCGCCCCTAAATGAACTCTCACCACAAAAATCCACAGCCCAAAATGCAGAGCTAGGTGCTTCTATAGTTTCTCGGCAGATTCCACTAAAAACCAAAATGAAGAAAAAAAACCAACTCACTGACATCGAGTTGATGCTGACTCACAGGGACCCTATAGAACAGGGCACGACTGCCCAATGAGTTTCTGAGACTGTTTATCGGAGTGGAAAGCCCATTTTCTCCCACAGAGTAACTGGTGGATTGGAACTGTTGACCTTGCCGAAATACAGTCCAGGGTGTAACCACCATGCTCCTTGGAGGTTCCAACAGAGGCACTTTAGAATTGTTAACGCTTAGTTTTCTCCAAATCACACACACCACATTTCTAGATAATCGTCAAGAAGGTCCTAACAAGGTGCCACATCAGAAGGGAAACAAATTTCTAACTTAAGTAACAAAGTGCAGAACGTAAAAGGTGCTATCCGCCAACAGTCTTCCCACCCTCCAGGACTTAAATAAGAAAATGCCAAAAAGGTACTCGAGACTGACCGGCAGGATCAACTAAACTGAAGGGGGAAGACCAGCCTTAGGAGTTAAAGTCCCCTACTCCTTCTTGAGCCAACCAGATCTATCTGTTCACTGTAAATCTGGAAAGTGTGTGCCCATGTTGACGCGTGGCCGAGTACTGGCTCATCTTAGAAGCAGACGCCTCTACTGAGACTAAAACCAAGCGGTTCCACGTGCCAAACTGATATGCAGTGCTGATCTGCCGCCTAGTGTCATTTTGTTGAAGGTACGTAGTTAATATGCAAGCTGAAATAACACTTGCAAATACTGAGACTGTAGGTATACAAAAATAATTTTTTCCCAAAGTTGCCCACTCTTCACTGAATGATGTGGGACTGAACAGAAGGCTCGATTTCAGCACTACTAAATGCTTTAGACACAGAGGCCGTCCACCGTCTGTGTTGAAGCGCCGTGTAGAATCAACTCCCATTAAAACAGTGCTGTGACTAACATGACCAGGCCAGCAACAGGGTTGTATGCATCATACTTTGAACTAAGACATAAAGCTGTCTGAGGATTTTAACAGCTGAAGACACGAGTAGAAAGCTCTGAAGAAGAGGCGGGATGGTGGGTGACAGCCAAGGAGTTGCTCTTGCTATTTCTCTGAGAAAATGTATTTTAAAATAATTTAATTGGGGCGCTTACAACTCTTATCACAATCCATCCATACATCGTGTTGAGCACATTTATGTATTTGTTGGCATCATCATTCTCAAAATATTTGCTTTCCACTTGACTTGAGCTCTTGGTAATCAGCTCATTTCCCCCCTCCCTCCCCATTGCCCCTTCCCTCATGAACCCTTGATAATTTATAAATTATTATTTTGTCGTATCTTACACCGTCCGACGTCTCCCTTCACCCACTTTTCTGCTGTCTGTCCCCCAGGGAGGAGGTTATATGTAGATCCTTGTGATCGTTTCCCCCTTTCCACCCACCCTCCCGATATCGCCACTCTTTCCACTGGTCCTGAAGGGATCATCTGTCCTGGATTCTCCGTGTTTCTGGTTCCTATCTGTATCAGTGTACATCCCCTGGTCTAGCCAGATTTGTAAGGTAGAATTGGGATCAAGATAGTGGGGGCGAGGGTCGGGGGAAGCATTTAGGAACTAAAGTTGTATGTTTCATCATCGCTACCCTGCACCCTGACTGGCTCGTCTCCTCCCCACAACCCTAAGCGACAGACGGAACTCCTGCCATTGGGAAGACACTAGGATTCCACGACCAAACAAGTACTTTGAAGCTGCTGCTGAGAGATGCTGCTTCACCATGGGGGCGCATGTCATGACAGGAAGTCAGGCATCCGGTTTACACTGCATTCCCTCAACAAGGAAATTAGGAGGGTCCAGATCAGCACTTCTCAAGCTGTGGGTCGTGACCCCTTTTGGGGTTGAACAACCCTTTCACAGGGGACCCCCAATTCAATTACAGTAGCAAAATGACAGTTAGGAAGTAGGAACAAAAGTAATTTTGTAGTTGGGGGTCATCACATGAGGAACTGTATGAAAGGATCGCATTAGGAAGGTGGAGAACCACTGCTCTAGATAAAGTTTACTCTGGAAACATTAATGGTATAGCAGATAGCGGTGTGAAAAATGGCTTGGAGTCCCGTGTGTTTAAGAGTTAACCTTTTAATGAACCTATACGTATTACACTAGCACTGCCCAGGAGAAAATAACATCAAAATGGAATATCTGAAAGAATACCGCTATTATTAACCCCAGAAAGAGTAATGCCCAATATCTTTTAAGTTCACAGAAGTTTTGAAGGGGCTCCAAAAAGTTTGTAGAAGAATCCCACTATCTTTTCATTCCATTTTTCCACAAACGTTTTGAAGACCCCATGAATGTTAAGGTATCGTCAACTTGGTTCTGATTCATAGCACCCTGTGTCCAATAGAACACTGCCCAGTCCTCGGCCATCCTCACTCAGCTCACTCACAGCACCCTTTGTACAATTGAACACTGCCAGTCCTCGGTCATCCTCACTCAGTTCTGACTCATAGCACCCTGTGTAAAATAGAACACTGCCCAGTCCTCGGCCATCCTCACTTTGTTGATTGACTCATACTGACTCTATAGGACAGGATATAAATGCCCATGTAGTTTGAGAATGAAGTAGAAATTCTTACCTTTCTCCAGTCGAGCTGGCTTAAACCAGTTCATTCCAGTTCGAACATCCTGCTGAGAATTTGCCACTTCATCCTAGATATACTAGAGGATACCCCAAAATAACCAATGCGCATGTTTTTAGGATGTGTGGGGGACAGTGCATTTGAAGTTCATTCCACCAGGTCAGACTGTTAATCAAGCTATTTAGAGGTTCTGAAAAGATTGCTTAACAGTGTGTGACAAGAAAAGCCTGATTTGTGGGGGATTTTGCCACGATAATGCACCTGCTCACACAGCCATCTCAGTGCGCCAGATTTTGGCAAAAAACAGAAAGCCTCTCTTGCCCCACACACCTTATTTACCTGACCTCCCTTTGTGCAACTTTTTGTGAATGAAGAGGGACATAAAAAAACAGAAGTGAGGAGAAAAAAAAATTAGGGAGGTGCTGTCAGCCATCCAAACAGTGTTTGAAAAGTGTTTCCAAGAATGGAATCACATTCTTGACAAATGTATTAAATGTAGACTAAGTACTTTGACGGTGGTAAGGGTTTTGTTTTGAATTAAATATATAGCTTTTGGGAAAAAAAATCCACTTTTCTTTGGGTACCCCCTGTACTTAGTTAGAAGCTACATTTCAACAAGATCCCCAGGTAATATAAATCAGTGTTCAATCTCTTCCCTCCAGTGAGGATGAAAGACACACAACTTGCTGGGTCAAGAAGAACCACCTGGGGATCTTGTTAGCTTGTAGACTCTGATTCAGAATATGTGGGGTGGAACTGCAAATTCCGAGGAGGGGCTCAAACTGGAGTGAATGTCTGAAACCCTGGTTTAAACATAAAGTAATCCTAAACCTGCTAAACAAAATCCAACATGCAGGGGTAGTTTTAATTTGTGAGTATTTGTAGGCTCTTGACTCTGCAATAAATGGTATGAGTCCTGGTCATAAGCTGTTCTTGCCACACGGGTACTATGAAAGCTAAACTTGCTCTTTCCACTCCCCATCAGCCTGTAACTGGTAGTGTCTTTCCACGGGCCAAGGACAGGGATTCAAGGTAAAAGAAGTTGAGTGCCACTATATCCCAACCACCAACATCCACAGAGGTCCAAGAAAAATACTCAACTTTCTAGAATCACCTAACTGGACAAATAAATCCTTTAACTTAGATCCAGAATCTAATCATTTCTTACCACTTACTATCTTACAGCCACCTAGGAGGAATTGACTAAGATCTCTCCTCTCCCTTAATTGAGCACCCTGGTCTCCAATTAGAAACCTCTCCCAACCAAGTCTTTTTCTCAAACAGTAGTGAAAATGTCAAATCTTAGCAGATGTCAATTCGGCTAAACAAAGTCCTCCAATGGCTTCCCATCTTTAGAATTATTAGCCGCACCTTACAGCAGTCTTCACGAGATGCTGAGTCTCAATCATCTGGCATCACCTCGATTTCCCATTTTACTCCTCTTTTAGTTCTTGGACACACGGAGGATGTTCCTGCTCCCTGTGTTTCAACTTGGTATGTGGCCTCTGTCTACAATAGAATACTCTTCTTCTCTGGGGCTTATCCCTCAGCATCTACAGCTCTGCACTCGTCTTTCTGACGACCGTTCAGAAGCAGCCTGCTAGGAGCCAGTTTCTAGAGCACCAAGTTTGGCCACTTGAGGACCTGTATCAGCAGTTATCTTCAAACATGCTAGCAGCCATGGATTGTGCCCACGTCTAAGTAGAAGTCTCTAGGTGGATTTGAACAGCCACCTTTAGGTCAGTTGTCCACTGCGCAATCATTTGTTCCACTGAGACCAACCTAAAGTGTATTTTTGTACCAATAGATAAGACTTTGACAAGTAGATAGAGGCCAGAGACAGCGGCAGGTACAGGGATGGGGGGATGGGAAAAAACCGAACACATATAAGGAGGGTTTAATAGGATATTCTTGTTGACTTCATTTCTTGAGATGGGCTGTGCTATATACAGTATTTCTTTAAATTAAAAAAGAAATCCTTCCAGATCCCTTATACCTCAAATCTAAATAAGTGGCTTGAGTGGCTTAATAAATAAATAAATTGGAGGAAAAGTTGTCTTTAATGACAAGTTCATCTGAAACAAAAAAATTTTTTTTCCCTTTTTTCCCATTTCTACTTTAAACATAGTATCATAGGGCAGGTATTTTCATGTTTTACTACTAATCCTAAGCAAGTAAAATAATATTGGGCAACTTCTTAATGGTATTCATTGAACCCGTTTCAAAGGGCTGATGATACAGCAAGGGCGATGAAGTATGTACACAAATAAAATGTCTAACGAAAACAAAACCCTACAGAACATTGTGTCAAGGATCTGTACCATTCAGGTGGGGAGTGACCAGGGCCCTCGTTGGACAGAGGGCTAAAATGATCTGTACCATCCAGGTGGAGAGTGACCAGGGCCCACGTTGGGCAGAGGGCTAAAGTGATCTGTACCATCCAGGTGGGGAGTGACCAGGGCCCACGTTGGGCAGAGGGCTAACGTGCTCAGTGCGTGCTGCAGCATCCAGTCACGGGTGCCAGCGGCTTCTTTCTGCCATTTTCCCTCGCTCCCCTGTGCTCCTCACAACGGCACATCTGCATACTTTGTAGTGGAAAATGATTTTTAAACGCATATTGTATGAACTCCACTCTGTGTCAGAGAATCCTTGCCCTTAATTGCCAGGATTTCTCTTGGGGATCTTTCTACAGGTTTTCCTTTCTTCTCTCCATCACATAGATGAGGTTTGTCCGTGCTACAGTTAATAGGACAATAAGTTGTTGGGATTAAAACTCAGGAATTTGGGAGCTTTTACCCAGCCACCTATTACTTACACTTAGCGGCAGGGGAATAACATGAAACCATGAGGAAAGTGATCCATTTGATTCTATTCCATTTCCCTTTCTCAAAGAAGCTACATACCATTTCAACAGACCATTTTCAACACTCACAGAATGATGGAGTCCCCACGATACTGTACAGTGCATGAACTGCCTTTCTCTACAATGTTTCTCTTAAAGTGAAATTTTCAAAGATCAATTATTTTTTCCTATCAATTTCCCCTAAAAAACTGCAAGCAGACACGTACATTTGTCTTTTCTTTTTTTATCAATACACGGGAACAGGGAAACACATCAGTTACAAAAGACGGCAAGGATAGTGATATCGTTATGTAGAACCAATAGGACAATGAACTCTGATGTACATAGAACATTCAAGTCAATAGTTAATTTATTCTCCATTTTAAACAAGCAGACAGAGGTTATGTGAATAACCCATTGGCCATTGCCAAATACTTCAATTTGTCAAGCACATACCACATGTCGCGCACTGACTACTCCCACTAGGAGAATTAAAGACGCATGACTGTTGTTTCGCATGATCTCAGCTCTCAAAGAAGAGCTCCATAATCTCAGGGAGAAGATTCACATCCAAAATAAGCATCCATTCAACAAACATGTCATTATTTTAGATACCGAGCCGGGTATTAAGACACGCACAAAAAGAGCATAGAGATTACCCTCTTAAAATCCACTCTCCAGAAATATGGTGTGATATTGAAAACAACAAATCCAAAATGGAAGTGAGGCATCTGTAGAGTTAAACATACATAGCAATTACTTCTAAAGCACCAAATAGTATTATGTTCGCTTAATATATGGATTGGGTAAAACTTAGGAAGTATTATACTAATATTTCCATAGCTAAACCAGCAGAGACATCTGTTCAACTTGTCAAAGTAACTGGGGGGAAACCCAGACAGGAAAATGACAAACTAAGGGTGCATTCATCTCAGTGTGCAGAGTCAGAAAGGGATGGGCACTTAGCCAAGCACGTTTTTACAACAAAGCAAGCTACTAAGCACATCAGTGAAGGGGGAGCACAGCCATGCCCACCCTGCCTTTGCCACACCTCAAGGAGGAAAAGATCCCTGGCTTCAGCACCATCACTGCTAAGGGGACTGGCTGGTGGCTGACACTTGGAAACATGCACATGCTTGACTTCTTTTTTATCCAAACTATTTCTACGGTTGGAGCAGCTGGTGTCTGGGAACTACAGACAGACACAATGGTAGTACACCAGAGCAATACATGGGTAAGGGCTTTCCCGAGGAGCTGGACTGGAGATGCACTTGAGGGGTTAGAATAATTGAAAAAATAAGTGCGTAGCTTTTTGTGATCTGTGTGAAGCAGAGTTGCAGAATTGCTTTTTAGCCTCTCCAGATGTCAACCTACCGAGGGAAGGGCAACCTACCGAGGGAAGGGTTGGTGACGTTGTCTTTTTCTCTGAACACTTTACTGGTCATCCCCAGAACTGTCAAACAATGAAACATTTGGCTGTGTGATGAAACCTAACAGCCAGTGAGTCCACCGTGACTCACCAGGACCAGCACGGCTTTACGGCCTCCTCTTTCTTCTAAGCAGCAGTTTGGGCTCTGAACTACGGTGCCACCGTGCTTCTATTTTAGAGCCTATCTAGAACTGGGCCCCAAAGATGACTAATCAGTTACATCAGTCAAGCTGAATTAATGACAAAGGCTTTTTGATGTTGTCCTTTGCCTTAATCTGGGTGGTTTATTGTTTGTTTTTAAATTTTAAACACTCAGCTTCTCAGTGTATGGTTTAATTAATGTATTAGATATTGTCATTTAAAAGTCAAGTTGGGCTTCTAGCTACTTGAACTACTGAAACCACACACGTTTGGGGATCACCCATGTGTCCAAACTAAACAAAAAAGTGACCACTGGCAGTCCCTCCTCTGACACTCCCCTTGGGGAAGCGCTTCCCACCTGTTAAAGTCAGGGAGGCAAAAGGGGCATTTCTAATGAACAAAGCTGATTCCTTCTGACCACTGAGGCCAAACTGTTGGCAATGTTGATTAGAAACAGGTCCAGCAATTTATTTTACAATCAGTTTGAAAGGTACGTCAGTTCACTAAGTAAAACTATCCAATCACTCAACACTTACATTACACAATAAGCCAATGAATAACGTTATCAGAAAAAGCTGACATTTTGCTTCATGTCAAATGTGTAATTATGAATTATTTCTAACATTTGGGAATTGCTTGAGGAAGATTTGCTTAGACATCGAAAAAAATACATTTATTTAAATGTACCATTTATCTACAAAGTGAACACTAAATGAAATATTAAGTGGATAATGCAAATATTGTAGAATCATTATCTCAGGCTCTTAAAACTGTTTGCAATAGTTTAAAACAGTAATTGATGTTTCAGATTAAGCTACATGTCTGTCCAAAGACCACAACTTACCAATGTTGACTGAAAATGTGTTAATATACAGACTAACGTGACCACCATGTGGATTCACATGTAAAGTGGTTGGTCGAACTGGTTTATTTTGATGATCATTCACTTGAAAGGCGGCACGGGGCCACATTACAGGCTAACTAAGGTCTTTTTCGGTTCACACCAGAAAACAACGCGTAATTGTTGTTAGAAAGGGTAGCATATGAGTCACTTAAAACTGCAAGAGTACACAGAACTATGACTTAAGATTTTTAAAAATGTAATGGCAAGATAACAAAAAACACCTTGTTTGAAAGGTAAGCATTAAATGCTTAATATATTATCAATACAAATTTCCTAATGTGATCTAATAGACACTTCAATAAGTTATAGTAGGTATTGTATCAACTTTTCTCCTAAAGAAATATAAAATAAAATTACTTTTAAAAGGTTATCACTAAACCTTACAAATGCTAAATTTTTTAGTAAAATGCCATTTATCTCATTTTAAAATTAAACTTCCCCGTATTTTAAAAGAGGAAATCAGGTATATCCTTAAACATATGGTTCAATATTTACATGTGATATTGTCAACAAAAATTCGAAGGTAAAGAACATCATACTGTCTGTGTGGTCCTGGGCGTGTGATTGAACCGTCTGTGCATCATACTTGTCAACTGAGAATACTGGGCAAGACTGTTCTCTTAAACTTGTTAGTTGCTGCTTTAGATTATGAATCACCGTGAGCATGTGCTACAGAGCGCAGCTGCTCCGTTCCTCATGGCTGTGATTTTCACATGAGCAGACGGCACGGCGCTTTTTCTACTGAGGCGGCTACTGGTTTCTAAGTGTTGACCTCCTGGCCCGCAGTCTGATGTCAGCCCACTACACTACCAAGGCTCCTTAGATATTTGACACTGCCCGGCAATCTTTAGACAGCCACTCAAACCCATGCCCGTCAGCCCATTCTGACAAACAGCGACCCTCTGGAAGGCTTCCAGACTGTGTAAGGCTGTCGGAGCACACAGCCTCATTTTCTTCCTGCAACATGGCTTGCGGGTTTGAACCACTGATCTGAACGGTGATGCTGGCAGACTTATGCCGCACTCCAGCAGGGCTCCTTCAGGGACTACTAAATGAAGTAAGGCCCACTGGTGTCGAAGAGTGCCGCATGATTTCAGAGGAGGGCACAATATCCAGAGCAATTGTTCAACACCTATCATGTTTTCTTTGAACATGTAAAATTTACTTTTAGGGGATAAGAAAAAGCGTTGTTATTAAACATTATAATTTACAACCCAAACTTTCATGGAAAGTAACCAATGGTAACTAAGAAGAGAATCAAGAGGGTTTTTTTTGTTTTGTTTTGTTCCCCAGCAAGAGCACAGGACCAAAAAATACAACTTTGGAATTTAATAGACTGTTATTTTGTAAATATGCTGTTTGATTCTCTCCTTTCAAATTTAGAGGAACAAAGGCTTCATTTTACAGGTAGACCTACATATCCGAACACCAGCCTACTCTGACCCCAGTTCATTTGGGCTTAAAGAGAAGGCAGATCACAAAGCAGAACTCACAAACATTTGCAAGGTGAGAACTGGCGAGTTTGAATGCTAATAGAGAAGAGGGAAGCAATCAAATTCAACTCTTCAGTTTCATGTATCAATAAACTGAAACGTAAAGAAAGCATCGTGTTCAAGACTCCCACCGCTGTTTCAACAGTCAAAGAGTCTCAGGAGACCAATTTTTTCAATTAAACCAGCAAGGAAAACAGACAGCTTGACAGCAAGGGCCACAGCCGATGAGTAAGCAGAGCAGGCTGATGGCAGTCATCATGACGGAAAACGAGGGAACACAATCAGAGGGCCCTAAACATCCACACGCTCCATAGGACGAATACTTTTCTAGCACCAAGACAAGTTTCTTCACTGAAGACACAGAAGGTATAATCTTGGAAGCAGAGGCAGGCGAATTTCTGCAGCTCACCTAGAACTCGTCACCCTCACCGCTTGCTAAGTGGGCTCCACCTTCATCACTCAAGGCTCAGATATATTTTTATAGGCGTAAGCTTGAATTTTGGGGAATAGCACCTGGTAGCCTATTTTGTGAGAAAAATAGATGACATGTGGAATTCAGGTGAGAAATACGCACGCAAAAGAAGAGTTTTATTTTTACCCTGTCTTGGGGCTTCCATGGACAAATCCTTAAGTAGAAGCCCATGAATCTTAATGGGCATCCAGTCAGTATCTGCAGGGGCTGGTTCCAGGGCCTCTATAACCATCAACACTCAAGTACCTTCTATGAAACGGTACAGTGGGTGAATGTAACCTCCTGATGAATCAGAACATGTAGTAAAATGGAAACTCTTTGTGGGGTTGCTTTGGAAGCCAATCTCCCCTACCCACCCCGTCAAGTGTTTCTGAGGTGCACTTGGCGGACTCCACACCCATAGAACCTGTGGCTGCACTGGGCCAACCGTCTGTGTAATTACATGTTTCGTGTCTTACTGATCGCAAAGCAGTGGGTTTTTGCTAGACAGTCCGTTCTACAACTTCAGTAGGATATTCCATCTCGACATTTAGAATGGGAAAGATTATTTTATTCCATGATCCTGAATACATGATCCATGAACTGACTCATTATCTTATTCTTAGGGGAAAAACACAGCACATCTGTGCATTGCTTGCCAAAATAAATTTTATAAAGTAATTCCATTTCCAATATAAAGTATTATTTAACAATTATAATCATTTGCGAAATAAGACCCTACCTTCAGGGCAGACAAAGGTTTGTGCTGAACTCTGCTGCTACCTGTGTCTGCTGTCCATGTCCCATAGTGAGAATGGTAATGCAAACCATGGACATAAAACATCTGTCAAAGCAGAGTTATATTAGACAATGTATGCCCAACATGGAGCAGAAACCATCACTCTAGAAATAAAATGTGCCATCCTGAATGGGACAGGATTTCATAGTTTTCAGCTCAGATTCTTAGCATTTGATAATTCAGAAATATAATATTACAAAAGTGTTTTGAGATCAATGTTTTGCATATTTAAGACATGAGTTTGAATAGACTTAACAGAAAAATCTCTACATATGTAGTGAAATTGTAAATGTTTTCAACTTAGCAATTCATTTATTTATACTTCTTCTTAGTAGTCAATCTCTATCTTTGCAGTTTTACTTCATCGACAATCATCTCAGACACACCTTCTAACAAGATTGACTTAAAACACGACGACAGGAAACCAAGCCTTCAGGAACATGTTTATTGTGTTTGAGATGATACATCAGGTGCTCTCTGAGCTACAAAGGGTAAAAGGAAATCCTCTCATTACAAACTGACAAAGGTAAAACATTTTCACAACAGCATGTACCACATACTCAGAAATAGATCTGGGTTTAATACAAATGACATAATTCCTAACCATCTACAGCTACTTTTATAACTTCATACAGATAATGAATTAGGCTAAAATGCACTATAATATTTGGTAGACTTCAGGACCAGTATCCTTAGTACATCACAAAATACATTTTGATATCCCAAAGAAGCAAGACTTGCAAGTAGGCATTTTAAACATAACTAATCTACAGCTACAAAGTTCTACTCTTGATAGCATTTACCTTTTTCGGGAGTCTCCCAGTCTCCAAAGGATAAAAGCAGAGAGTAGAATCAGTATAACATATACACAGAAGTCCGTGTTGTAAAGGCTATAAAGATTTGCAGCACAGTGAGAAGATGCCTTCTGCTCCTTCACACTGCATACAAATTATGTGAATTATGTTGCGTATCTCTTGGTCCACTGTCTGGCTATCCTGTCATGTTCTGCTCTGTTGGTCAAATACTGAGTGGCTATGCTTCCAACCAGAGGATCCGCTGGAAAGTAGAAAGATGACAAGGCATGATGTGGTGTCTTAGGGCACAAGTTCAGAACTTTACTAAACTGAAATGCTTAAAAAACTAAAGTTACTTCTATGTTCTAATACAAGAATCAAAATATCCTACGTGATTCAGAGTCTGCTTCTTATGGATATTTTAAAGTGTAATTTAAGAATAAAGCTTACAACTGCTATTCAGAATAAATTTTATTCCATGCAGTAGTACAATTCTATTAACTAAGCACATCCCTATTTGAAAATGTATTTGCCATTGTGTTTAAACAGAATTGAACTCAAGACCTAAGCTTCAATTCTAAATTCTATTTTTTCATAGTTAAAATACATATATATAGTATATAGTAGTTGAACTGTGTCAAACAATGCCATAAAAAGTAAAGCTCTCTTCCTTCCTACTCAATCTACCTATTCAGAAATTTCTCCCTCTAACAAACCAGTTACCCATTTATAACTATGCTTTCTAAAGATGATATACCCATTTATATAAATACTGCATTTCTCATTCCACGCAAAGAAAATAGACAAACATGTGAATTCTTTTTAACAGCTGCAGCAGCTATTGATAGACATTCAGGTTATTTCCAATCTTCTGTTTTCATAAATTATATTGCAAAGAGTATGTATCAATTCACATGCCTAATTACCTATCACATGTATAAATTGCTGGCCTAAGGTAATAGTAATAGCCTCTTTGGGGATAAATCCATTTTTTTTAATGTCAACATCTTTAAAGAGGACTGCACAGTATGCCAGCATATATTAAATCCCAGGCCTAAACATCATTTCCTCAAGCCACGACAAAGCTTATAATATGACAGGCATTTCGTTTAAAAAAATGTGCGTTTACATAATCTACTCCAACTGTCTCATCAGCAATAATTTTATATCAATTACTTCTACATGTAATGTAAGTAACTTTAATTGATCATGAATTCAAACAGCAGAAAAAAGGTCATCTCGTTACTAAGTGCTTGCTTGAAAGCACTTGCTTTGAAGTACCTGGCAACATGGAAGGAATGAAAGAGGGAGGCACAACCGTCAGAGGCACTGTTTACTCCTGTCGCAAGTGATTTGTACAGCTAAATAATTCAGATACAGCTAAATAATTTAGAAAATATATTACATTGATAATGGGAGAATATCATTAATGAAGGTGTGCTAACAGCAAACAAAATGAGGTTGAGAGATTTTTAAACTACACAAAGTAAAAGATATTTACAACTGCATTGCAAAACTTACCATGTTGATCTTTTTACCAAGAGCATTTACTTATCATTCTACATTTAAGCTTACCAAGCAAACAACCTACGCTTCACTTGTCAGTTATCTTGAATCCAGTATTTTGCATCCACAACATTAGTCAGAGGTGCATGTAACACTGGCTGTACTGGCTAAGATTATGTGCTAACTTGGCTGAACTATGATTCTGATTGGTTGGTTTGATCCCTAATTATGTACAGACATAATTTAGCAATAATGAAACGTATTCATCCTCCATCTCACTCGGTCATACACCCATTTTCACATAATGCCAATTCTTACATTAATAAACAGAACTAACATAAATCCAACCGTGTTGGTAAGTGGAGTGGGTGTAACCTTGGTTCTTGTAGCCTCGTTATATCATATATATTTGCTTACCAGGGTTGCAGTCTGTCAAAAGGGAACAAATAGACAGCAAAACCTTTGAAATAGTCAAAGCAGGACTCCAGTTATCTTTAAGGATGTCCAAACAGATGACTCCCTGACTGTTGATGTTGCAGTGATAGATTCTGGTGCGAAAAGTAACCTAAAGACAGTGATATTAAAAAAATAGAAAGAAAATGAATTTTTTTCACCAACTAAAACTCACACCGACATCTTAGATTATGTTAATAACAAAAAGTAAATGGTTCTATTTAATTCAGTTTATCAATTTGTTGTTGTATTAGCCCAGTAGGGGGAGCTACATTAGTTTTATACAAAAGTGAGTGGTTGATTTAGTTTAATCTAAATGAATGATATGGTAATCCTATGTATGCCCATACATTCGTAGACATACAAACACATAGCTGAATTTTGAGGACAGAATGTAATGGAGAACAAAAATGTCTGGGGGAGTTAAAGGATTTTGAAAACAAGATAAAGATTTAAAGACATTCTTTATAGACAATAGTAGTATTAATCAGCTACTTCTTATCACATGTAAACAACACTTAAGAAAGACCAGGAGAAAGGTAATGAACTCCTAACACTCAGCTTTTCATTTCCACAGAGTTGGTTCACTGCCTCGTTAAACTAAAATAGTAAAATAAAACACACATGTTCCTTAGTTAGTTACTGGACAAAGGGAATATTTCCTTGAGATGGAAGAAAAAAGAAGCACTACTGAATAAAAAGTCTGGAAACAACCACAAACACCAGCACTAACTGGGTAGTGAATTTGTGAATTGGAATTGTGAAGAAATACAGTTTCTGATCTCTTGGAATGTGTATTATAAAACATGATCTCCAAAATAGAGTCCAGAGAGAAAATATTAAATTCTCGAAAAGTGTATTTTGCTTTTTGGGATGCATATTCTTAAAAATTATTAGAGATTTCTGGTCTAATGGAAAAGAAAACCGGGTGAGCCATTAGCAAGGCTCTTTCCAATGTGGTAAACACTTAACCACACGTGAATAACAGGTTCTTAAAGGTGCAGCTAGTAAAAATAATGTTAGGCAGAAGTGTTAAAAACAAAAGATTTCAAAAGCTTAATATCAAGAAAAGAATGCAAAATATCTCATTAATATTAACTATGTGTTGAATTCACAATGCTTTTGTTTGTGTTAAATAAGGCATGAAAATTAATTTGACTGACTTGGGGGATATTAGAAAATTTAGGTGTACACGTGCAATTCACATTCTATTTCTATTAGCACTGCTCTGAAACATGGGAATGAAATCTGTCCAGACAAGACAGCTGCTACTCAGCCATGCAAAATGTCCAGAAATCTAATACAGCTAACACTTTGAATACTTTTAGCTACTAACAATCATTAATCAGAACAGTAACAGAAGATAATCGTTTCTAATAAGTTTAATACTTTATCTAAATTTCAAAAAGAATCAGTACAGTACAAAAATTGTACCCTACACCATAATAGAAATCATGCTTGTTTTTCACCTATTCAATTACAGATCTCAATACACTTAATACTGCATAAGATAATTTAGCAAAATGATTGAAAATTAAATATTGAGATTTCAGCAAAAATATTTAACATGCTTAATTTATTAATCATATTAATCAAGGAGCCCTGGTGACATAGTGAGTTGCTAACTTCAAGACAACAGTTAGAAGTCATGTAACCAACCACTGTGGAAGAAACAGGGAGCGTTTCTGCTCCTATGAGGATCTAGTCCTGGAAGCCGACAGGACAGTACTACTTGCCCTATGAGGCTGCGATGAGTTGGAATCAACTCAGTGGCAATGTTTTTCAGTTTTTGTGGTTTTAAAAATTTTTTTAGCCAAAATGATGCATAGAACCACATTTTTACACTCTTTTTTTACATTTTATTAGGAGCTCATACAACTCTTATCACAATCCATACATATACATACATCAATTGTATAAAGCACATCTGCACATTCCCTGCCCCAATCATTCTCAAAGCATTTACTCTCCACTTAGTAGTCCTTTGCATCAGGTCCTCTTTTTTTCCCCCTCCCTCCCCGCTCCCCCCTCCCTCATGTGCCCTTGGTAATTTATACATTGTTATTTTGTCATATCTTGCCCTATCCCGAGTCTCCCTTCCCCCCCTTCTCTGCTGTCCATCTCCCAGGGAGGAGGTCACATGTGGATCCTTGTAATCAGTTCCCCCTTTCCAACCCACTCACCCTCCACTCTCCCAGCATCACCCCTCACACCCTTGGTCCTGAAGGTATCATCCACCCTGGATTCCCTGTGCCTCCAGCCCCTATATGTACAAGTGTACAACCTCTGCCCTATCCAGCCCTGCAAGGTAGAATTCGGATCATGGTAGTTGTGGGGAGGAAGCATCCAGGATCTGGGGGAAAGCTGTGTTCTTCATCGGTACTACCTCGCACCCTGATTGACCTCTCCTAAACCCCTCTATGAGGGGATCTCCAGTGGCCAACACTTTGGGCCTTGGGTCTCCACTCTGAACTTCCCCCTTCATTCAATACACACATACACACACACATACATATATATATATATATATATCTTTTTTTTTGCATGATGCCTTATACCTGATCCCTTTGGCACCTCGTGATCACACGGGTTGGTGTGCTTCTTCCATGTGGGCTTTTTTGCTTCTGAGCTAGATGGCCGCTTGTTCACCTTCAAGCCTTTAAGAACCCAGACACTATCTCTTTGATAGCCGGGCACCATCAGCTTTCTTCACCACATTTGCTTATATTTTGACACTCTTGTATCACCATTTTTATGGAAAGTTGCCAAGAAAAATATGACTCATAATATGACTTTTAGTCATTTTCCCCTCACATATTGACTTTTGTATAAAATAAAATCTCACTAACTCTTCACCATGTCAAAATAATTTTCAATCAAAAAAAGCATAAGTTTTGTCCCTTTATTCAATCCAGCAAGTCAGGATTCTGCAGACCTGAGAGCATTAATCCGTATCATTATTTAAGTATCTAAGATTCTCAAAGAGTAACATAGTCAGTACTCAGAAATTATAGTAAAGTTGTATTTAAGAAAAGCATAACTCTCTGGGATGCCATAAGTGAGTACACATTGGGCTGCTAACCAGCAAAGTCAGCAGTTCAAAACCACCTGCTACTCCATGGGGGAAAGACAAGGCGTTCTATTCCCAAAAATAGTTACAGTCTAAGAAACCCACAAGGGCAGTTCTACCTTGTCCTACGGGGTCCTTATGAGTCAGAATTGACACGACAGCAGTGAGGTGTGTAGATTTTTTGGTTTGTTTCTGGGTAGTAGAATTTTGTATCTGTAATTTGAGGTAAATCCTACTAAATGGAACTATTGTTAATGATTTTAAAGCAAGAATTAATTTCCTGACCTTTGAAAAACCAATACATATATGCTTGGAATGTTATGCATGTGTACATGAACACACAATGACATTAAACAGTACCATAGATTTTAAATAGTGAATACAAGAACCATATTGAAAAGACAAATATTTCATAATTGAGGGTATATAGACTGCATTGCACACATGTCAGACTTCTCTGCAATAATGTACTCCAGCTTAACTCTGGCAGTTTTACCTGCTGGCATGACCATTTTATAATGAAAAGTGAAGAGAGGAAGCTATTCAGTGTACTGTTATGTTTAAGCTTTGCAAAAATGATTACCAGTCACTACAAGGCACAATTAAGCATGTTCTCCAACAAACTCCCACCCCAAATGAACAAGCTGAGGAGGCAGGAGTTACCATTAATTACTACAGTGTACCCATTGAGGACATAAAATTAATTTACTAAAAATAGCTACTGTCCCTCTCTAATGTTAATGAGTTTTCTAGGTTTCTGCTATCTATAAAGACTTATTTAGCACAAAATTCAAGTTATCTAACCTTTACTTGAAGAAGCTGTTAAATAGGTTTACTTTTTACTCCAATGTTTAGGGAAGACTTATAGGATATGTTTCCTTATTGTGATCAGAAATCCAAAATTAATTTGCTTTACATTTTTCTTAACATCAACAATTAAAACTTCTTTCTGCTAATTACAGTTATTTTTAAAAGGTAGAGGTGAATTACTTTGTTTTAAAATTCTTAAGATACTTGAGTTTCCCTATAATCAACCCATGAAAAATAATTAAATATAACTGATCATAGTAATACACAATAAACATTTTAAAAACTGGATTTCAGAGAAGAATATTAGAAAATATACTTCTAGATTCTTACCTTTGGTGGCTTAAATGGATAATCTGATGAAAATGTGATATCCAGAAAAAACACACCACCTTCATATACAGAACCTGGTGGACCAAGTATAGTTGATCTCCATTCATAAATGTTATCTCCTTTAGGCCCAGCACTATTTAAAAGAAATTTAAAAATCAATTGTGTAATTGTATGCAATCATGTCAGCATCTTACAATCACTTAAGTATTAAAGAAACAAGCCCTATCGTGTGCATGCACGTGTGTACCCACACTAACCGTTCACCTGGAAATACTTCAAATTCACAATGAAAACTGCAAACAAAAAACACCCGTATTCTTCCCTATCTGGACACTGTTGTTAGTATTCTGCCCCGTGTATTGCTTTCTTGTTCTACACACATGCACACGCGAACACACGCACATTCTGGGGAAGGAAAGCTCCCTAAGCAACCTGCCACTGTGAAACCCTGTATGGGATCACATTAATCGGCACTCACGCACTGGAACCTAGCAACGAGTTGGAATTTACTTGATGGCAAGAGGTACATGTGGGGCGGCTAACCACAAGATCAGCAGGTCAAAATGAGCAGCCACTCCACAGGAGAAAGACGAGGCTTTCTACGCCCATGAAGAGCTACAGTCTCAAAAACCCACAGGGGCAGTTCTACTCTGCCCTGTAGGGTCACACCGAGTCAGAATTGACTCCCATCACAGTAAGCCTTAAGCCAGGTGTGCTCAGTGCAACACAGATCACACTATTGTAGGCAACTGTCCAGGCAACAAGGGCATTCCTGCTTCCATCTTTGCGCCCAGCCTCACCTGCCGCAGTCTATTCTACGACAACCAGGAAAGTGGGAGAAAATGTCAAGTTGGTCACACTGCTCCTCTAGTGCAAAGCCTTGTCCTAACCTGTATTAAGCACCAAAGCCTGATGATGACCTATAATGCCTGTCCAATTTCACTTGCTGTTAAGTCTCAATTACAGTAGCATCACTGGTCCTCCACTCCACCCCAAGGTCTCTGCATCAGCCATGCCTCTGCCTGATGTGCTCCTCTCCAAGGCAGCCTCACGATTCTCTCTCACTGTCTGCAGGACTTGACTCAAAGGTCACCATTCTCAGTGAGGGCTTTCCGGGTTCACTCCTTGCCACCAAGTAACTTGATCAACCAACTTAAAATGTCACATGATCTCCGGCCATTTCAATCCTTCTTCCCACTGCTCCTCCTCAGAAGTTATCACTCTTTTCTGATATGTAATGTCTTTTCTATTACTGCCTTAATGTATTTTTTCCCACTAGAATATTAGTACCATGAGAATAAACAATGCAGATTTTAATTTAAAGTCACTAGACTTTTTATTGTATGCTGTAAAAGTGAGATTTTTTTTTAAACGTCAGAATAACTAAAGAGTTGTGAGAGCTAACCAAGGGGGAGGAAAGGAAGACCTCACAGAGGGGCGAGTTTCATAATAGTGAGGGCAACACACAGATAGGCCATTTCTTACATAGTTGCACGTATTAAGTAAGGGTTCATTAACTTAGTAAATATGTTCACTTATACTGAAAAACAAAGTCAAATTGTGAGGAGCAGAGATGGAACCCGACAAGGATTTTGCTTCCTAAAACCTCAATGTAAACTAATGCAGAAAAGACCAACTGTTAAATTCCGTAATCAATGCAATTGCCAAATCCCATATTTAGTGACTGAATTGTTGTTGTTGTTCAGATGTCACTTAGCAAATAAAATGTCTTTATTCTACTATTTTTTTCTCCTGTAAACATTCATTTTCTCCTTTTAAAAACCATGCTTCCAATAAGCTATTTACATGTTCAATCAAGTAGAAAAATGTAGCTTCAGTGACAAACTTGTACCTGATAATTTTTAGTTGCTAGCTGCTCTTACTACCAAAAGGTCACATTATTCAAGATATTAACACCCCAAAATTAATATCTTAAAATCCATTTCTTTACTGCTTAAATACCAAGCAAGCAATTATTTTGACTGAGACTCTTAAGCACTACTTTTTTCCAGCACTAAATTCCCAGTAAAAACTTTCATATGCTTAATCTAATATTCATTTTACATGTTTATTTTTACATGATACTTTTACACACAGTTAATCCAATAGTAAATGAAATATAATAGCTATAACACTAAGTTATACATGCTTTTTCATCTGTATGAAAGTTTTAGCCTAAAATGAGATAAACTAAACAAAAAGAGAAAGATTAACAAGTCAAAACATGATGAAAAGTGTGATCAACTGACGAGTTCTTCAAGTTCTTACATTTTAAAGTGACCGTTCATTTTTGTAGCATACATTCCAGAGGGAAGCCATGCCAATACAAAGTCCTTATTAAAATGTAAGTTTGATTTTATGACTGCGAAAATGGAAGGTGTTGAACTGAGATATCACATTGGTATAGATGTAAACATGTCTTATCTGCCTTGACTATCTATTAATTAAAGGGAAAAAACAAAAATAAAGCAAAGCTTACATAAAATATATTAAAGCAAGGAGTTGCGAATATTTCTCAAAGGGATATGTTCCAAAAACTTACTTGAAACTTGGAACACATTTTAACAACAGTGACATAAACGATGATTTAGTTGTTGAGGGTTGAGCTATTTATCAGGATATGTTACAAAGTCCTGTCAAGTCCGTTAATAAATGCCCAAAGGACATATACCACTCTGCTATAAGCCTTAACCTGAAGGCATTAAACAAATTCCGTGGGTCAGCAAACCCAACTCCCTGAATTAAGTGCCCAAAGGTAGGTCAGCAAGCCCAACTTTTTCAATGAAGTGTCCACAGACACCCCACTCCACAAGCCAGGCTCCTGTACAAAAGCCATCATCTTGACTCGACTTGTACCACGGAATGGGAAGTCCACCACCGTTCCATGCTCTGGCTCCTGGTTTTGTGTTGCTTCTGATAGTGTGTCCATCTTCTGGATCCGGGGCATTCACTGCACAGGGATCTTGGTTCTGCAAGACATGTTCCACTCCTAGCTCTTGCTGGAAGGAAGATTCCCCCATCCAGCTTCTCTGAGGGCTCATTTTAAACATAGCTGGATGCCAGTGCAGG
The DNA here is from genome assembly GCF_050624435.1 of Tenrec ecaudatus. Lineage (NCBI taxonomy): Eukaryota > Metazoa > Chordata > Mammalia > Afrosoricida > Tenrecidae > Tenrec > Tenrec ecaudatus. The sequence goes on from NC_134542.1 coordinate 57,392,604, forward strand.
GAATGCTGTTCCCAATTACTCACAAGTGAATCCTCTGGAGTATCGTTCCCCCACGTTCTTACCAGACTCGTGCAGACAAAGGTCTTTGGTGTGAATTACAGACTTTGGCTAGAAGAGCAACATTAAACAGCTCATTGCCCCTGCACCTCCCATATCATTAAATCCATTACTAGATATTTGCATCAAAATACTAAAAAGGAATATTACATTTTAGTATCATGGTATCAGGTGAAACCTATTAAAATATATGTGGTTAAATCAAAAGGTAATACCTGTGTGGTACATTAACTTGATATGGCTCACCAAGCCACAGTTTTTGTAAATCCCATCAAACAACTTTTTCCTGACGGGTCTGGTTAAGAAAAGGTGGGCGAGGATGCTGGTAAGATGTATGATTCAGTTGGGACTGATTGTTAGCCAGGTTACTTTACAGTCGTGGAACTGGAAAGAGAGGGCCACCTGCTGGGTTTCCAATGAGCCATCACACAAGAAGCAGGAGGGGGCAATATCTATTTGGGTCTTCAGATCACTTTGGAAGGAACTTTAACTCAATGAAAGGAAGCTGGGGCACCAGAGACGTGACAGATTCGAACTTCCCAGTTCACAGAGTGAGTTCAAGTTGAGTGCCTTTGTTGAATGGGGTGCCTCCATGCACATAATTGGGAAGTTAAATTTGATGATCCACAGAGCTAGAAACCAATTCCTTTGGACTGAAGTTTAGAATGGAGTGGAAGGTCTTTTGGGCATTTATCAGCTGCACACCCAAAGCTTCGTAGCAATGTCCAAGTAGGGCAGACGCCTAGGACCATGTGGCTAAGAGACCAATGTCCGGAGGTGTTATCTGCAGGTTCAGCTGAGAAGCTGTCCTAACTGATACAACTCTGCCCTAAGCATTTATGGTCCTAAATTGTAATCTGTTAACCACCCTAATAACATTCCATGAGGCTTGTGTGGATAATTGCGATGAATTACCAAAACACAATGAGGAGTGAACCTGGTGTCAGAAATGGAAGAAGGTGGTAGGGTGGAAGCATGTTTGACAGGTATCAGCCTGGGTAGCTGAGGCTGATGATGGTGATTCCGTCCTGATCTCTTGTGCACTGAAGTGACAGAAAGGCATTTGACTGAATCATAACAAACTGGATAACATTGAGAAGAATGGGGATTCTAGAACACGTCATTATCCTCATGCAGAACCTGTATGTGGACCAAGAGAACACTGGATGGTTGAAAATCAGGAAAGGTGTGTGCCAGGGTCCTGTCCTTTACCTTACACATTCAGTCTGTATGCTGAACAGATAATCTGGTAGCTGGACTATGTGAAGAAAAACATGGCACCAGGATTGGATGGAGGCTTCATAAGAGCTTGAGCATGCAGATGGATGATCTGTCCTTGCTTGTTGAAAACTATGAGGACTAGAAGCACTTGCTGATGAAAAGCCAAGCCTTTAGTATAGGTTGCAACTCAATGTAAAGAAAACCCAAATCCTCTGGACCAATAGAAAGCATCATGATGAATGGAGAAAAGATTGATGTCAAGGATTTCATTTTTTTTGGATTCAAGTCAAAGCTCACGGAAGCAGCAGCAAATCTCTTTCACAAGACTTCTTTAAAGTGTCGACAGGCAAGGATGTCACTTTGAGAACCAAGATGTGCCTGACCCAGGTGAGAGTATGTTGTCACCTCATGCTTGTGAAAGTTGGACCGTGACCGAGGAAGCCTGCAGCTGCATTTAAGTTAGGGTGTCTTTAAAGAACATTGAAAGTAGTACAGGCTGCCCAAAGAACAAGGCTGTTTGCAACAAGTAGAGCCAGAATGCTCCTCAAGAGCAAGGGTAGCGAGACTTGTCTCTCTTACTTCGGACATGTTGTCATGAAAGACCGACCGGTCTCAGGAAAAGTACACCATGCTTGGTGAAGTGTAGGGGATTGGCAAAAGAAGGAGCAGCCATTTCAAGCCGGCCCCTCCCCCTCCCCTCCCGCCTTTTAATTCTGTTCCGGAAGAGCAATGAGCACTCATCCTAAACAGTTGGGTCAATAAGGATATTTACAAGTTATGCAGACTCTGAAGTGTTTAAATTAATTTTTTGACATCATCAAGACTCTAACTAATTAGTGTTAATGTTAAAAACCAAATTCCTACAGACCAATTCAATTTGAGAATGTTACCTTAATGATTACAGCTTGCGTACTACATTCATTTTCTTAATAAAATGTGGCTGTATTAGCTCTCTTTCTCTTATAACAGCTGAATGAGATTCAATCAGATTAATACAATAGCTAATGAAACAAGGCATTTCAGCACTATGAATCACTCAAATTAAGCAGAATGCACACCTTTTCTTTTGTGCCAGGCCACCCGGAATACCTCAGTGATTAAAAAATATGCAGACTCTAATACATTATTCCATTTAGAAAATGTACTTATTGAAAAAAAAAAAAGTAACCACAATTTTAAATAAGGTACCATCCCCTAAACAAGTAACAGTCTGCAAAACATGGGGGAAATCTATTTACTTTGATAAAGATAGCTAATTTATTCATTATCTATATATTACAAGATGAATTTCTACATTTAAGTTGGACTAACTACTGCCAAGAGTCATCAGCTTTTTTTTATGCTGCTGGTTTAAAAAGAACACTTCAAAATTAAAACACACCGTTTTAAAATGCATGTTAGAAATTAAAACTAACCACAATTATTATTAATTAAAGAAGCAATAAAAAAAGCCACATTTACTGTCAATGAGTCAGTTCTGACTTATAGAGACCCTACTGGACAGGGTAAACCTGACTCTTTCGTTTTCCAAGGCTATACATTTTTATGGGTACAGACAGCCAAGCAGTGGTTCCTAATGCTGAGAACACTTTTTTAGTACCTTAGCCTGAATATTCCTAGGAGGTGGATGGCGAAGGGCTGGAAAGAGTCCTGCACCAGGAAGGTTACGTGCCTTGCCTGGGGTCACATATTTAGCTATGATTCTCTTAAAATGTCTACTTACCAAAGTTTGCAGCAATAAATCTATACAAATATTTTAAATTACTTGGCTACCTGCCAAAAGCAACCAAAACGTTAGTTCAAGAAAAAAAAGTTATCTGATGACACCTTGAACGCAATTCTGCAATAATTTCTAGAACCAAATACTAAAATTACAAGTTAAATGCTGCATGTAATTTAAATTGTTAACCCTTTTCTCATGTGCGTAAGTAAGCCTTCCCCCCAACTTTAGAAGCCATGTTTCTGAAGAAACCCTATTTAATATAACAGCAGATAACAAGCTGAGTTTAGAGTTTCCCCTGTTTATCAAACCCTAGATTGCATGGAATGAAAAGGAGGACAAAGTAACATTAAAAAGAACTTTTTCAAAACCATTAAAATGATTCTGTTTCCAAAACAACTTGTTTGCATTTTTAAAATTCTGTCAGTAAAGAACTCTTTCCCTGAAACACCTTTGGTAGCTATTAAGGGAATTGTCATCAGAGAACTATCCTGCAAAGGTAGATTAATTTCATAAGAATTGAGTTGTACAGATCTAATTCTTTAAAAAAATGGAACCATTCCTTATCATCAGCTTAATAACCTTTTATAAAAATTACCATGAAATGCTCACACAACTGTATGGCCCCTTTGATAGTCTTCTTCCCATATATTTAATGTGTCACATAAACAAATTTGCTCTTACCACATGGTCTGTAGAAAAAGCAAATTTTATTTTCAGGTTTTTTATTGAAAGGGATTAGGTTGCAACATTTTAAAAATGTGTACATATAACATACCTACACACAAATTTGATGTTGCAAATTGTATATATGAAAAGATTAATAAATATGCGTAGTGATGAGGTTTATCAGAAAGCCCCAGAAACGCAAAAGAATACTCAAATTTCTAGCCACACAAATACTGCAATCCTTTCTTGATCCAGTTTCCCTTCACAATCACTAATAAAGAGCTGGTGATTTGTCTACCTGGGTCCGTTATGACATCCATCATCCAAGTGCACTTAATCTATTTGTATAAGCATGAGAAACATTTTATCAGAGAAGGAAAATTGTATCCCGGATATTCTTTGTAAAATATCACTGATATTTACCTGTATAAATGCAGGTAAGAATATTACTAAACTTGCCAATCAGATGAAGGGGAAATAATTGAAAAATAAAGGCACCCAAGTTCAGCCAGTCAGTTTTACAGCATTTTGAATAACAACGATGCATGAGACACGGCAGAATTTCTGGTGGCCCAGTGGATTCAACACTGTGCTGCTGACCACAAGGTTAGGAATCCAAACTCACTATCGCTCTGAGGGAGAAAGTCTGTATGCTTCTGCCAAACTGGGTAAGCCTTGGAAACCCTATGGTTGCCATGAAACAGCAACAACTCAATAGCAGTGGGTTTGATCTGGGTGTTTGGGGCAGAACTAGTGCTAGAAGCAAAAGTTATAAAGGTGAAATTAAACACCAGTAGCTGTAATTTGGTGGTCTTTAACTGTCAGCACTGTGGCCACAGTCTCATTTGCAACCATGCTACTTGTGTAATACCCGACCGGGGTTGCTCTCTCCAGGAGGTAACTGCCCTTCCTTTTATTAAAGGAAACATCAAGGATACCTATCTGTCCAAATTCAGACATTCGTGACTCACCCTCTCTCCTCCCAGTCTCTCCTACTCTGTCAGGTGAGACCTAAAGAATCCCACTATTACTGGAACAGGGAGCGGGGAAAGCCATTTTAGATATGATTGAGTTATTCACTACAATAAGGCTGCCAATGGTACTTGGGAGTTTGGAATATCCCTAGCATGTAGCCCAAATATAATTACATTAAGTATACCAAATGCTAAATGGAAAAAGAGGAACCAGTCGAGGATTCTAAGTAGTCTTTTGTAACATTTTTCTAAAGGAAAATGAGTTGCAACAACAATAGCAGTGCAGGGAGAAGGGCGATCCTTTACATTAAGCAGATATTGCAATCCTTTCTTGATCCCATTTCCCTTCACAACCACTACTATAAAGTTACATGTTGCTAGAATTCATTAGTCTAAATAATTAGTATCTCATTCAACCCTACACCCCAAATCAAACCTACTACCATCCAGTCTATTTCTACTCATAAAAACCTTACATCAAGTTTGAGATTATGAATCTTTCCAGGAACAGACAGCATCATCTTTCTCCCCCAGAGTAGCTGGTGTGTTTGAACCTAGCCTTGGTGGTATAGTGAGTTACCTGTTGGACTGCTAATTACAAGGTCAGCAGTTCAAAACCATGAACAGCGCTGAGAGAGAAAGATAGGGCAGATCAATTCCATCCTGGCTTGTAGGGTCACAATGAGTCAAAATCAGTTCAATGGCAGGGAGCAAGCAGGCCCACCTTTCAGTGTTGCCATACTCATACTGGACAGGGTAGAACTGCCCTTCTGAGGTCCCGAGCCTGTAAATTTGTACACAAATAAGAAACTCCAAGGGAGCAGAAAATCTCCAGAGCAGTACTGATCCCACAACTCAAAAACACCAACTTTCTGCCATGGGGCCCATTCTGACTCACAGGGACCCAACAAATGTACTGTATCTGCACACTAGTTTAGGGGAAGTTTCTTAACTGTTTCTAACACTTGGTTTTCTCAGCTATGAAAAGTCTCCCTAAAACTTGGATGTAGAAACCGTAAGTCTATCCAGAGAGGCTACAATTTCAATCAAATCTCAGTATTTCGTTCTAAACTTTAAAGTAAGCAACAATAAGATGCTTTGGAGAAAATGTCATTCTGCTAAATTGAAAACAATTAGCAATTTAGGGTTTAACTGTGAGCAGTATTTGGACACTTAGGGGTGGCCAGCACGATGAAACATCTATAATTCTAGTCTTTAGTCTCATCAGTTCTGTAGGCGCAACCTCATTCGCTATGTCAGTACTCTGACCACAACCTCATACCTAAGTCCCATGTTACATATGTGCACATTTATTCTGGAGTGTTAATACCGGCAGAAAAATAATAAATAAAATACTCTACCAACTAGTAAGGTGGACCTTGTCTATGATTGCTGCTATCGAGTTGTCCCCAACCCATGAGTACTCTCATGCACAAGATTATATAATTTATTGTGTGCCTTAAATTCATGAGTTGATTTCAGGTGTAGATCACCAGACCTTTTCTTCTTAGTCTGTCATCAGTCTGGAAGCTCCTCTGAAGCCTGGTCAGAATCATAACAAAACACAAGAAGAGTGGTGGCAGGGCCTCAGGTGCAGAGTAAGGGGAGAATGTTGCCACTAAATCACAATGTCCTCCCTGGTCTTGAGAGCTCTGGCGAAGCAGTGATTAATCTCCATTACAGCCAGCCAGGAACTGGCAGCACTTAGTAATCTACATTGAGACCTTGGTACACAGGTGGTAATTAAGTCCTCTGGATGAGATGTGTCAGGATGGAGGAGCATGCAGTGTCTGAAGGGGAGCTCATACTGTGGGTGTGTGTTAGACTGGGTAGACTAGAGAGATAAATTCATATGTATATAAGAGCTTTCTATACAGGAGCAAATGAAAATTGAGAAACATCTCAGCCCAGATCAAGTCCATAAGTCCGGTATTAGCCCATATGTCTGATACCAATCTAAAAAGCCCTCTTCAGACTCATGAACCACATGTAATGACGTGGACACAGGAAGATCACAGACCAGTAGGTGGGAAGTCTTGTGAATCCAGTGGCATTGTAAGCACTGGCAGGGTCTTCATGTGGTTTATCCAGCCCCCAGGGTAGGTCCGTGTGGCTTCTACAGCACCAGAGGTCTGGCTCCATCAGCCTCTCTCCATGTGTCTTTTCCACAGGGATGTCTCACAAGGAGTCTGCGAGTATCCCACTTCCAAGGAGGAAATACCAGAGATCCCAGAACCCTCAGGAGAAGGCCATGCTAACACTGTGGCCTCACTGACTAGACATTGACAGGCTAGACTCCACCACTACACTTTTAATCCTCAAATTAACACCAGATTTTGTAACTACCAAAGGGTGAGAGAAAAATACATAAGTATTTTTGTTAATGTTAATATATGGCAGACCTATGACTGTATATAACAGAAGGTCTATGGGAGGCAGGGAGCAGAGAAGATCTGAATTACATTACTAAATATAAGAAGTGGGCCCGGCCCAAATCCAAACCACACGGACACCTCCCCCACCCCAGTCACCACCCCCAAGAAAAATGCACTTCAGAGGACAGCAGTGAATCTACAGCGCAGAGAAAGGAGCATATCTGATCAGAAGAGCGCACAGGAGCAAACAAAGAGGGAAGGACAAAGAGTGGAACACATCCTGACCCCGTCAAAGCCTGAGGATAATACTCCTTTTCAGAACAGCCAATGCACAGAAAGGACCATTGGGCCGGTCCCACCACAAGACATGACATCCCTCGCTGACTCATAGCGCTATGGGGACAACACTGGAGACACAGTGTGGGAATTGTGCACGATCTGACCCCATTACACTGGGGCAAAACAAGGGGAGCAAAGCAATGAAGTCCCTGGGGAATACCAAAAATAAACTTTGGGATGAGGGGGTGGCACCCTATCAGACTCAAACAGAAAACACTCCTAAAGGTCACAAAACAGATCTGAAACTATTTACAGGCTTTTCTTTTTGTCATTGATTTTTTTGATATTTTGTTATGTTTTTTGTTTTGTTTTGTCTTGTTTTTATGTTTATTATTATCTCTGCATGTATATGTAGGTAAAATAGGCAGGATAAATAATCCAGAGGAGAAAACATGACCGATAGTTTTGGGAGGGACACAGAAGAGGGGGAGGCGAAGGGGGAAGCAAAGGAAAGGAAGGGGTGTGTCAACAAACCCAGGGACAAGGGAACAACAAGTGATCTGAAATTGGTGGTGAGAAGGGTGTAGGATGCCTGGTGGGGCTTGATGAAAAGCAATGTAACCAAGAGGAATTACTGAAACCCAAATGAAGGCCAAACATGATAGTGGGACAAGAGGAAAATAAAAGGAAATAGAGGAAGAACTTGGAGGCGAAGGACATTTAGAGGTCTAAATAGAGCCGTGTACATATGCAAATATATTTATACATAACGATAGGGAAACAGGTCAGTACATACACTTATATGTTAAGTATTGAGGCAGCAGAAGACATTGGGCCTCAAGTACTCCCTCAACACAAGAATAATCTGTACTAATAAACCGGCATTCTGTGATGCTCACCTTCCAAACATGATCACTCTGAAGACAAAATGAGTACACAAGAAAATCTGGAAAAGAAAGCTAATGGTACCCAGCTGGGGTCTTAAAGGATTAAAGATAAATAAGGGGCCATCTAGCTGAGAAGCAACAAAGCTCATATGGATGAAGCACACCAGCTTGTGTGACCATAAGGTGTCAATGGGATCAGGTATCAGGCATCAAAAGACCCAGAACAAAATAATCATATTGATGTGAATGAGTGGCAGGGCAGAGGGGAGACCCAAAGCCCATCTGTAGACAATTGGACATCCCCCTAGAGGGACGAACAACAGAAAAGTGGGTGAAAGGAGATAGCGGTCAGTGTAAGACAGGGGAAAAAAAGAAATAATTTATAAATTATTAAGGGTTCATGAGGCAAGGGAGGGTGGGGAGAGGGAAATGATCTGATACCAAGGACTCAAATATAAAATGTTTTGAAAATAATGATGGCAACATATGTACAAATATGCTTGATACGATGGATGGATGGATTGTGATAAGAGCCCTCAATAAAATAAATTATCTTAAAAAAGGAAAAGAAAAAGAAATATAGGAAGAAGCAGGTGTGAAAATGGTGTTAAAAGACTAGGTAAGAAAAAAAAAGACTAGGTAAGACTTTCTCTGGTGAAAATGAAAAGGTCAGTCAGTTCACAGTGAACCTTTAAGGCAGCAGTTCTCAACCTGTGGGTGGCAACCCCTTTGGGGTCAACCCTTTCACAGGGTCACTCAATTCATAACAGTAGCAAAATGGCAGTTATGAAGTAACAACAAAAATAATTTTATGGTTGTGGGGTCAACATATGGTTGCAGCATTAGGAAGGTTGAGAACCGCTGCTCTAAGGCATACAATTAAAGGGGGGTGGGGACGTGGGGCAAAGGTATAGGAAGTAGAAAGGTACCTAAGGAGCTGGTGCTCTGGAGTAGAAAGGAGACTTCTCTTGAACGGTTTACTGCAGACATGCATTTAGTGATCGTAAAGGGAGGGGAGTAGTCATGCTTAAATACTACTATGGATGATCAAGGTTCCTTAGTAGTAAGTATCAAGAACAACTGATCAAGAAATCTCATTTCCAAAAGTTGTCCTAAGAGAGAGAAGGAACAAGAAAACGTTTGTCCGAGGTACAAATAGTGAAACTCAGAGCAACATCCAACAAAATGGTAATAGTTAAATAACAGTTTTCCACAACCTATGATGTAGCCACTAAGTATCAATCTGAAGATTGTTTGTGTGTTGAGAACTGTTATGAGAGACTTAAGGGGTTAAAGAAGAACATATAATTGTATGTAAAGCTCATGATCAATGAGTCGATTCTGCATCATCCTGATCTTACAAGTCAGAATAGAACTGCCACTCTGGATAGGAGAGGCTGTAAATCTTTATGGAAGCAGAAAAAAAACAAATCTTTCTCCTGTGGATCAGCTAGTAGGTTTGGACTGCTGACCTTGTGGTTAGGGTGGCCTAGTTTCAAAAAGAAATGTCAACAGAGGTCACCTTTTTGTTAAGTTCATAAGTTGACTTTAATTTTTAATTTAAAAAAACTTGTTTCACGAGATGTTATACAATAAGTCAACATTTATAATCAGTAAACATGCTATTTTACAATGGCGTCAACTATTTTTCTTCCATGACTCGGGAGTTCTTAGCTTCCTACTGTACCACAACCCAAATCTCTCCTATAACGTAAGAAAAACAAAATAAAAGACCAAGCCCACTGCTGTTTGTATGATCTCAGCTCAAAGCAATGCATAGGACAAAGTACAACTGCCCTGTAGGGTTTCCAGGCTGTACACCTTTACGAAAGCAGACTGTCACATCTGTCTGCTCTGATCAGCTAATGAGTTTTGAACTGTCAACCTTTTCATTGGCTGCTGGGTGCTTAACCGCTGACTCTTTAGGGCAACTTTAAACATCTACGAAGGGAAACTAGCATAGAAAAGCACCAAGCCCAACATCTAGCTACTTTTAGATGTGTGACATCAGGCAAATCACTCAATTGTCTCCCAGTCTGCGGTGACCTCAGCCTTTGGCCTTATTGTAGATAGCAGCACCTTTACTAGGGACTCTCACTAGCTCCAACCCAGATCTACGCATGTCTGACCTACAGAAGATTCACTCACAGAAGCTTAGAATTGAAAGAGATTTGGGGGGATCATTGTAGAAGCTCTGGTGGCAAGGTCAATACCACAAGCTCCACAGAAGAAAAGGCAGGCATTTCTACTCACCTTAAACAGTTACAGTCTTAGAAACTCATAGGGCCAGTTCTACCCTGTCGAGTAAGTCACTATGAGGTGACATCGACCTCATGGCATAAATTTAGATTTTTTTTGTTTGACAGATCATTGGAGATGAAGCCCTTATTTTACAACGAGGAAATTTAGGTTGGGTGCTTGCTCGACGCTAAAGACCAAATATGTGGCGGGGCACTGAATTCTTTCAAGTTCAGCTGTTAAGCATCTTGGGAAAATCCGTCAAGTTTTTGCTTATGTCATTTCTCCTATTTACCTAGTCACTCCTGCCTCTTTCAATATTCTTTATCTGAGTTTGCTTTCCTAAAAAAATATCTACTACCAACAAGTTAATTCCACAACTCATAGCAGCCCTATAGATGATTTCTGAGACTGTAAACCTTTTGGGGGGTCAAAAACCCCTCATTTTTCTCCCATACTCAACTGGTGGATTATAACTTCTGCCCTTGTGATTATCGGCACAACACATAAGAACTGAAAGCAACCCAGTGTCTTCCAACAGAGTATATCGACAAGCAGACTGAAGTATATTCATAGAATAAACTATTGAAAGACGAGCATGTAGGAGGCCTGGAAGGGCGTGATCAAGGGTAATGTAACCGAGAGGAACTACTGAAACTCAAATGAAGGCTGAGCATGATAGTGGGACAAAATAGAGGAAAGAGCTAGGAGCCAAAGGGCATTTATTGAGGTCTAAATAAAGGCATGTACATATGTAAATATCTGTATGAGGATGGGAAAATAGATCTATGTGCATATACTTACAGGTCTAGTATTAGGGTAGCAGATGGACATTGGGCCTCCACTCAAGTACTCCCTCAATGCAAGAATACCTTGTTCTATTAAACTGGCATTCCATGATGCTCACCTTCCCAACACAATCGCTGAAGACAAAGCGGGTGCATAAGCAAATGTGGTGAAGAAAGCTGATGGAGCCCAGCTATCAAAAGATGTAGGCATCTGGGGTCTTAAAGGCTTGAAAGTAAACAAGTGGCCATCTAGCTCAGAAGTAACGAAGCCCACATGGAAGAAACAGTCTGTGGGATGACGAGGTGTGGAAGGGATGAGGTATCAGGCATCAAAGAACAAAAAATCATATCACTGTGAATGAGCGGGAGTGCAGAGAGGGGACCCAAAGCCTATCTGTAAGCAACTGGACATCCCCTTACAGAAGGGTTGCGGGGAGATGAGCCAGTCATAGTGCAGAATAGCAAGGATGGAAAATACAACTTTCCTCTAGTTCCTAAATGCCCCACCCCCATCATGATCCCAATTCTACCTTACAAATCTGGCTAGTGGCTAGAACAGATGTACGATGGTACAGATAGGAACTGGAAACAAAGGGAATCCAGGGTGGATGATCCCTTCAGGACCAGTGGTGAGAGTGGTAAAACCAGGAGGGTGGAAGGAAGGTGGGTGGAAAGGGGGAACCCATTACAGGGATCTACATATAACTTCCTCCCGGGGGGACAGAAAACAGAAAAATGGGTGAAGGGAGACGTCGGACAGTGTAAGATATGACAAAATAATAATTTATAAATTATCAAGGGTTCATAAGGGAGGGGGGAGGAAGGGGGTAACAATGAGGAGCTGATGCCAGGGGTTTAAGTGAAGAGCAAATGTTTTCAGGATAAGGGTAGGGAATATACAGATGTGCTTTACACAACCGATTTATGTATGGATTGTGATAAACGTTGTATGTGCCCCTAATGAAATGATTTTTTTTAAAGCAAAATGCTAAGTGAAGAAAGCCAGTGACAAAAGTCTATGTCCTATATGCTTCCACATATAAGCTGGCAAAACTCAAGTGACAGAAGGTAAAACAATGTAACAGAAAACAGATGGGTCACCAGAGGAGGAATGGGGATTGATTATAAGGGCACAAGAGAACCTTTGGGGCTAAAGTTAGGAATGTTCTGTAGTATGTGTGTGATGCTGTTACATGACTACAGAGTTACCAAACTTATCAGATTGTTCACTTCAAATTGATTCACTTTATTAGAATTAAATATCTTAATAAAACTGACCAAAACATTTTTTAAAGAATGTAGTAAGTGATTATATGCAGGATCTAATGAAATACAGTTTTAAAGTTGGTGGAAACCCCAAGAGTTAGCCTTAAATCACACGAATGATACTTTGTCTGTGATGAAACCTCAGGTAACTGCTAACTGCAGTTTAAAGAAGTGCTATAGCTCAATAACTTGTAAGTGAAGATACTTAAGTGAAGAAGCAGGAAAAATACATTTTAGTGGTTATGACACGGACATCAAAGAGTGCAATAAAAATGGAATGAAATATAAGGATGGGAAAAAACATTTTTATTGGTTGTTTAAAGTATCTATAATCAAACTAAATATTTTAATTATCCATTTGACAATTTCTTGAAATCTGATTATATATCTAAATTGAAAAAAATAAATGAACAAAACCCCCCAACTTCTATTTTCTCAGTAGGAAAATGGAGGCTGGTTTATATCCAGGATTTCATAGTTCCTGGTATGCCAAATTAAGGTGCCCCCGTGGCAAAAGATTAAACTCTTTTGCTAACTGAAAGATGGCATTTCAACCTGCCAGGCGCTCCACAGGAGTGTAAATACGCCCAATTACGCAGTACTGATACACCCTCATGGTCTATGGCTTATCTTTCACATTCTCAAGTGTCTTTTCTTTTTATGGACATTTAATTAGTAAAAAAATATTTTTTTTAGTAAGTCAATCTTTTTGAGTCCCATGTAAGAAATTTTTACTTAGTCCAAAGTCAGGGAAACTTTCTCTTTTATTTTATTATGTAAGTTTTACAGCTTCATTTCTACATATAGTTCTATGATCCCTTTTAAACTAGTTTATTTGGGGGTTGGGGGCATATGATATGATGTCTATGAATGTCTAGGAGCCCTGGTGGCATAGTCAGTATGTGTTTGGTTACTAACAGTAAGGGTCAGTAGTTAGAAACTATGAGTTGCCTTGAGGGAGAAAGGCTTTATTGCCTCGATGGCAGGGAGTTTGGGGTATATGAATATCCATCCAGTTGTTCATACAATCTGTTGAAAAGACTATCCTTTCCCTACTAAATTATCTAGCACTCTTGTCAGAAATCAATTGAACACTAATGTGTGCATCTATTTCTGAGCTCTCTATTCTGTTCCACTGATCTTTATGTCTATATTTAGGCCAATAAAATGCTGTCGTGATTACTATATGCATTAGAATCAGGTAGTATAAATCCTGTAACTTTGTTCTTTCTTTTCAATACTCAGTCGTCCAAACTGGAGTCTGCTGTGATCTAACTCCTCCATTCTCTCCATTTCAATTAATGCATGAAGCACCTCAAAAATACACCACAGTGGTTTAATACTAAAAAGTAAAATATGAAAATTGAATGGAGTTTTAAGAGGTTATATTGATAAAAACACAAGTAACATTTTTAAAATACACGTAAATAAAAGATGAGTATGTTAAACGATGCAATCTCAATAATGAAATAATGCATACAAAACAGTTTTGGAATATTAAGATCACTTTAGTAGGTAAAACATACATCATTCCTACCACCTAGCAACTCTATTCCTGGGTATATAAACACACACACACACACACACACACACACACACACACACGTACTTATGTCAATCAAATACGACAGGTACATTCACAGCAATTTTATTTATGATAGTGCCACGCTAAAAACTTCCAAAGCATTCTACTCAATTTCAGAATAGAAAAGGAAATTGTGGTATATTAATATAATGGTCTAAGAGCAAATTTCCAAAAGTTACTACTGCATGCAATGACATGATAAACCTAACTGCATGAAAAAACTAGAATGGACAGTGTTATGTCATTTATACGAAGTTCAACTACGGCAAAACTATGAGAATAAAGGTAAGAAGAAATTTTTAACTGGAAGGGAAGACAAGGGAGCCTTGTCACTGCAAATGTTCTGAGGAATGACGGCACATGCATACCAACATAAATTCATCAAGCTTAAGTTTTCAAGTCTTACTGAATTTAATCTCAATAAAATGTTATTTTAAAAATCACTAACATAAACATACAAGCAAAATAAGTAACTTTACATAATATCCTTTTTGACTATTTTGTTATGCAATATTTTGTACATATGGCAATAAAAATATGCTATCCAACTATTTTGAACATTAACAACTTACCACTGGCAGTAATGAACAGCAAGCTGAGAGTTACTCTGCAATGGTTCAGGTTATGTGTCAACTAGACTGGGCCATGTGGTTTGGGAGAGATGTGGTGATATAAGTGAGCAATTATGTAATGATGTGCTTTCTTGTTTTGTGAGCCAATGTGGTTCCCTTCCCCTTTATGGTAGTTAGTTACATACCGTATATACTCAAATATAAGCCGACCCGAGTATAAGCCGAGGTACCTAATTTTTACCTGGGAAATCAGAAAAACTGATTGATTCGAATATAAGTCTAGGGTGGAAAATGCAGAAGCTATTGGTGAGTTTCAATAATCAAAACAAATGAAAATAAGATTGCTAAAAATTGAGACTTCAGTGGGGTAATGTATTTAAATATTTATTTTAAATAAAAAACATAAATAAAAGGACAACAAGTCATTTAACATTAATAAGCCAGCACAGTAAGTGGAAAATAGGTTCAACAAAAACAATAGGGTATCAACAATGATACCCTAAGAGTACTATTCCCTGAGCTCAATCAGCAACTAAGCTAAAATGTAAAGAGTTAAAATCCTTCAAAACTGGATTCCTCATCATTATCCGTATCCTAATGCAGAGCTTCAGCTGGTGTGAGGTCATCACAGACGCTGTCCTCACTGAGATTGCTGTCATCACCATCATGGCTGTCATTTTCATACAAAGCGCAGTCTTCACTGCCATCCATAGCATTACTAATGCTACATGTCTGGAAGGCACGTCGCACCATGTCTTCTGAAATGTCTTTCCATGCATCTCGAACCCACTTTGCTATTAACTCTATGTCAGGCTTCATGAGATTTCCTCCTTTTGTTAGCCAGGCTTGACCAGATGACATCTATTCATGCCACTGACCGTGTATAAGCTGAACTCGGCTTATACACGAGTATATATGGTAATTTCTAATCAACTTGAAGATATAAAAGTGTAGGGGTGGAGTCTAGCCTGTCAACCAGGTCATAACTGGATGGTGCTTCCTTGTAAGCGTGATGTTCTCTTCAGGAGGGTCCTGGGACCCTCTCCTCTCTCTCTGCTTCACCTTCCTACTGGTGAGCCACTAGGAGACTTGCCAGAGACCTGCCAGACCCCTGGAGATACGGCCACTGCTATTGGATCCACAAGACTCTACACCCACTGGCCTGTGACCTTTCTGCATTCTGCATCATTGCATGAGTCTGAAAAGGGACTTATGGACTAGTATTGAAACTACGGACTAGTATAGAACTGACCTATGGACTTGAGGTGGATTAAGCTGGGATGTATTGATGCACAATTACTTCTTGATATTAAGCTCTTTCTTTTACATATATGAATTGTCACTTGGAGTTGTTTCTCTAGTCAACCTGGCCTAAAACCTTTTCACATAACGAACTGGTCTTGAGAACTAATCAGGTTGGTAAGTAAAGAGTGAGTATATACACCATCATACTGCCCAATAATTTTAATAATGAATAACAGTACAACTAATAGAAAGTGGTCCTATTGCAGAAACTCTAGGATAACCTAGACAAAGAAAGAAGCAGTGAAATCAGGATCAGGTACTTCAGATAATGTAAAGCTTAATTTACACTAAATGTATAACTTATGGAACCAGGGTTCTTCTTTTGCAACAATTTAGAAAGAACATAGTAATCCCAAAAGATGTGTTTATATTATGCTCATATTACATCTGTGAGAAATACAAAAACATGCTAGAGTTGCATCTTTCTCTGAGGAGCCCTGGTCGCACAGTGGGTAATGTGTTAGGCTGCTAACCCAGAGTCTGCAAATAGAACTAACCTGCCACTCCACAGAAGACATATGATGATTTATCTTCCTATAAAAACGTACAACATTGATAGTCCAAGGGGACAGTACTTACTACCTGTCCCTTTGGGTCACTATGAATCGGAGACAACTCGATGGTAATGAGTTTGTTTGGCCAGTTCTGAGGAATACTCTGATTTGTAAGAAATCTAAGAGTAAAAATTCAGAAGTGTTTCCTATATTAAATGACTTTAAATGGTTGAAACATTGACATGGCAGAGTCCTACTTTAGGAATTAAGTTTAAGAGCTATGAGGCTCAGATATACAGTCAATATAGCCTAGGCTAGCACCCAGATGGAGACTTTAACAACACACTCTAGTTATTTACAATAACCTAGAAAAAGAAGAGGCTACCTTAATTGATGTGACAATCCTTAGTTAAAAGTTATGAACTAAACATATATAAACATCTAAAATTAGGGAGTTCAACAGATTTCCATTAAAAAAAATCACTCCTGACTTAGCTTTGACCGAACATGTAGTAAAGATGAAGGTGACAGAAAATTAGGATGAAACAGGGCATGTAACCAAGTACTCGGTTTACATACACAGACAGTATGAGTATGACCACTCAGTTCCCACACACCCCAAGTTCTTTAGTTATCATCTTAAAAGGAGCAAAACTGTTACATCACAGAAGCATCAACTTTTAAAACTGAAATCATAGGTTTAGTAAAAGTAAATACAAACATACAACAAAAGCATGTAGTTTTTACTTTAAAATGAAGAAATAGGACAAATATAGTAGTGCCATTAAAATTTCAAAGCAGTCTTTCATCAAGACTTCACAACAGCGCGCGCGCACGCACACACACACACACACACACACACACACACACACACACACACACACACACAAAATGGCCAACCTTCCTCCGACAAAATATACCCACAACTTAAAAATTGAATCTCACAGATAGCACTCAAGGAAATCCAGATTATATTCTGCTGTTTGAGGACCAGGTTGAATTGGTCTCAACACTTGGAGCTCACTCTCATGCATGAGGGTAAGTCAGCAACCAGTGCTCCCAGGGTTCCAAGCCTGCGTGCAGGGTCTATTCCCACAAAACTCTTTAAGCATGCCTCTGCTACTGGTGTGGCTGCAGACAAGCTCTCTCTGTGGCACACTCTTTTCTCTCATTTAGGGAGCCTTCCGAGAAAGCTTTCATTAACAACAGTGGCATCTGAGAGGATCTGCTGGGCCAATTAATTTGTGTCAGAGTTCTAAAAACTGTTTTTGTGGATTCTCAAGGGGTCATATATTGATAAGATTTTCTTGAGAGGCACAGAAATGATCCCAGGGGCAATTAATATGGTTGCCCAGGCAATTTGAACTTTTTGGATTTTACTAATCAGTCAGTGAAGTACTAGTGGCACAGCAGTTAAAACACCTGGTGGCTAATCAAGGCCACACAATTCACCTAAAGTAAAAAGTGTAAGCAGTCAGCAAATCAATTCCAATTCACAAGACGACTCCACACACTTTATGGTGGAACTGCACTCCATGAAATTTTCAGTGCTGCAATCTTGTAGAAAAAGCCTTCATTTGGCAGATTCAGAATGGTACGCAGAGTAAAATTAAGGGTCAAAATCCTGGCATGGAAGACTGAAGAGGCACAGGGACCACTTCAGCAGCCTGCTGCATGAGACTCAATGAGTAGCAGGACAGATGAGAGTGACACCCATTCAAGTGCCGTGGCCAGCTGCCATGCTTGCTTGGGACACTGCCCTACTGGACACCATCATCACTGCATAGGGCAGTACTATGTAACATACACACTTCTCTTCTGAAAAAGATTAATAATTTTCTAGGAAGACCTCTATCCATAATTTTTCCTGTTACCACTCTTCCTGGTTCACCTTAACTTTTTTTAAAAATTGGGTCCTTTTCCTTCTCAGCCATGAAGGACTGTATTAGGCAGAACTGGCTTGAAACCCTAACAAATTCTTGAAGACACAATTGGGAACAGAACTTGTATTTCAGTTTCCGGTGAAAGGTTAACACATGTCTGCTTAACCAGAATGTTGGAAGGTCCAATGCACCCAGAGGCACCTTAGGAAAGGTTTGACAATCTACTTCTGAAACCACCAGCCTTACACAGTGTTGCCACCATGCAACAGAAGGGGCTCCACAGCAGCTGGTTTCAGTTCTCTTCCCAGTCCACTTGTTCCTACAGTAAATGCCTCTCCTTTTATTAACTACTCTGTTGAACCTGAAATTGACATTAAATTCGCCTCTTAGTAGTATTAAACTTTATAAATTTTAGCACAATGAAGAAAATATTTGTACATATTTTCATAAAATGTGATCACATGGTCATGTCCTCATCTTTTGAATTAGTTTCTATATATAAACTCCACTCAACTTCAAGTTTTAAATTTAAAAAAAATAAACAACCCAAAGAAATTCTACATTGTCATTAGACTTGTCCTTACAGGAGGACAGAGTAACAAACTCAAAATTTTCTTAAAGTCAAAACATATCTTCAGTTACTGTGAATATGTTATACCTGACTCTAGATTATTAATAGTCAATGACATGACCAATTGCTGAATTAATTTAATAGTTAAACTAATTAAATTTCTAGCCTTATTCTTATCATTTCTGAAACAGAGTCAGTAACACAGAATAGTAGTCACTGAAATCCAGGGAAAAGGTTATGTGGTATTTAACAAGTATGACTCTAGGTTAGAGGTATTTCCCCAAAGCAATTATTGTAAATAAATGGCTGAGACCTATAAAACATAAGATATTTTGTGTATCAAAAGAGTAAAAAAAGAATCCCCAAGGGCAGATAAAAAAAATTTGACATCAAAATAAATAAATAAATCGTTGACATCACTGCAATGGACCAGGGACTAATCTCTAAAATCCATAGAAAATGGCAACATCTCATTAAAAGTCAGAAAACCCCATTAAGAAGTGGGCAAAGGACATGGACAGTTCACCACAAAAGACATCCAAACAGCTGAGAGATACATGAACTGTCCGCAAGCACTAGCCAAATCAAAGTAACACTGAGATACCCCTTACACTTGACAATGACAGGCAAATTTTAAGAAAAATAACAAATGTTAGCTAGACTGTGGAGACTGGAATCCTCATATACTGCTGGTTGGACTATAACTATGTCTAGCCACTGCTGAAAACAATACTGTGCTGTCTCAAATAATTGGGAATGGAAATCCCATACGATTCAGGAATTCCTCTTGAGTGTGTACAGCCCATCTTTGCCACAGCACTGTTCTGAGTAGCAGGGCAGTGAAAACAGCCCAAATGCCAATGGGTAGAAAATGGACACAGAAGCTTTGGAACATACACACAATGGAGTATTCTGCATTGCTAAAAACAATGATGAAATGAGGAAGTACTTGGAGGACATCATGCTCAGTGAAATCAGCCAATCACAGCAGGGCAAAAGAAATTCTGAGACCACTGTTATGAGAAAATTAAAACAAAGATAACAAGATAAAGACTTTCATCCCAACGGGAACAGATTTGGGGGTGTACCGAAGAGGAGAAGGGAAGGGAGGGAAGATAAGAGCGATAGACTGGATGGTAGATGAGTATAATTTGGGTGAAGTGGAGGGTAGTGGTCCATGAGAGAAATCAAGGGTTGTGGGAGAGGTACATTATCAGGGAGAAGGGGCAGTGATGAGTAAAGTGTTGCTGAGCTGAAATGAGAATCCCACCTAGTTTACAATTGAAAACTTGTAATGTGTCCACCTACATCCAGATATAATTATACCTGTCTTCATTAAAAATTTCAAAGAGTATCAAAGTTCTTTTGCCTAAAATGTCTGAATCCATTAATATTAACTTCCAGAAGAAAAAAATGACATCAGTAACAAGATAAAAATTATGAAACTCTTAAAATGTAGCTTTATTTGTGACTCAATTACTACCAACAAAAATGAACATTTCCAATAAGAAAAACCCACATCATTTAGGATTAAGTGGGGCCAGGGCTGGTGAGTATATGTAGAAATTCAAATTCCATTACATACTGAACACAATGTTCTGGTCAAATGACCAGTAGTTATCAGCCCAATGCTTGGTCCACATAGGCAGCAGCCCATGTATGCTTACTGAATTCCAGGTAGGCATCAAGTATTCAGAACTCCTGAATCAGCACAGGAAAAGACTAAAGGACAAGCGTGCCCTCTAGTGGTTCTCCAGAGACCACATAAACCCAACTGCCATAGGGTTCCTGAGACTGTCAGAGTTTGCAGAGGTGTGTACACACACGCACGTGCGCGCGTAGAGAGCAGCTAGTCAATGCAAGCCACCAACCTTCTGGTGGGAACCTTGGCACTTGCTCACTGTGCCACAAAGGAAATAATCAAAAATCCTCAGTCACCCCAAAAAACAGTAAAACTCTAAATCATGAGAAGACAGAATAACCAAAAGCAAAGCAGGAAGAGAAAATTTCTCTGATGGAGACCAGACTAAAAGACTGAAAATCTTCACACTAAGTATGTTTAACTCACCTCCCGGCCACTGAGTCGTTTCTGACTCACGGCAACCCTGTAGGACAAAGCAGAACTGCCTCAGTGGATCCATAGATTGCAAACCTTCAGCAGCTCTTGACCCTGTAGTCAGTTTGTAGCCCACTACACCACAGGGCTCCTAGATAACCTACACACTGAGACAAAGCTGCAGAAATGACATACTGACAAAAGCATAAGCCCTAGAATCTACAATCAAACTGTAACAACGCCAACAACAAAACAATCCAATCACAAAATGAACAAAGGTTATGAACAGACCTTCACCAAACCACCCCCCGACCCCCCAAAACTGAAGCAGCTAATGAACATGTAGACACACACCATCACTAGCCATTAGCAACCCTATAAGACTACAGACCTGCTACTTAAGGTGTACATCTTTACGGATGCAGACAGCCTCATCTTTCTCCCTTGAAGGGGGTGAAGAGGTTGGTGGGTTTGAGCCACCAACCTTGAGGTTTGCAATCCAATGCCTAACTCATAGAACCACTAAGGTTCCTTAGTTATATACCTTAAACCTCCCAATGCCAGAGTCAATTCTGACTCACAGTAACACTAAAAAGGTCTTCCAGAACTATTATCATGGAGTGGCAAATGATTTTGTAATGGTAACCTTGAGGTTAGCAATCCTCTACTTAGCCTACAGTGACACAAGAGCTTTCAGCCTTAAAGGCTTAATGACACAAACATATGTAAACCTATGTTCATTGATGCTTTATTCACAATAGCAAATATATGGAAATAACCAAAGTGTCCAACAACAGATGAACGGCTAGGTAAAATGTGGTACAAATTACAATGGACTGCAGCACAACAAGAAGGAATAATGAATGGGTGTGCATGAAAAAAAACAAAGACTAATGATTTTTTAGAGTCTGTAAAACATATTATTTCATGGAAGGACCTATAAGGCATAAAGTCATGTGAAGTAAATCAGGCATGTAAGGACGGATATTGTATAATCCCTGTCTTATAAGACAAGAATAAATACACAGAGAGACACTGATGTTCACTGGTGATTGGGGCGTGGGGTGGGGGAAACATGCTTGAAATAGCAGACTTGTAATTTAGGGCCATGCAAAAAGTGCTACCCAATAAAGGTACATAACACAACCAACGTAAATTATACTGCTAGGAAGCACTCTGGAGAAAGGGGTGTCTGTACTAAAGAAAATAGCATATATAAATTAGATGGCAGCAACTGCCGCCAAGACCCCCATCAAACAAGTGTTTTTGAGCATGGATGGATGAGTATAGACATAAGGGGGTTCATGGGTAGGTGGTGAGTAACAGACAAAACCAGAAGAATCCATTACCAAAACTCATTGCCATCAAGCCAATCCCAACTTTTAGAAACCCTACATAACAGAGTACCATATATACTCGTGTATAAGCAGTTTTTGTGGTAAAATTAGGTGCCTCAGCTGATACTCGGGTTGGCTTACACCCGAGTATATACAGTAAATCCTTTTGGGAGCAGACGATCTCATCCTTCTCCAATGGAAGCAGCTGGCAGATTTGAATCACCGTCTGAGCATTTAAAAGCCCAACGCTTAGCCCACCATGCCCCTTAGAGCTCCTGAAGTGTGTTTAGGTACACATGAATGCAAATATGTGGGTGCAGGCTCATATAGTCACTACTAACATAAATATGGATACTCTTGAGAAATAAGCCAACACCTTCCGAGGTTGATTTTCAGGTTTGAAGGTGTAGGAACGTAAACTCAAGGACAACTCAGTGAGTTGGCACAATATACACAGCTCATGAAAATATTCCATGTACTATACACTAGTGAAGTGATTAGTATATTGGGTTTTTAAAACTTGCAAGCAGCCATCTAGGATACAATTACCAGTCTCTACAGTTACTATAAGCAAAAAAGATTAAGAATGTAAGCAAAAGAAAAAAGTCTACAAAGCTGACATCCACCCTGGGAGCCCAAGAACTAAATGCTGCCCCTGCCACCACTGACATTCTGACGGGAACTTCGAGAGATGGTCTGGACAGAGTGGGATAAAAATGCGGAACGGGCACAAATTTAAAAAGACCAAAACCAAGACAAACTGGAACTGTGGGTAAGAGAGGGCTGGGATGTCAGTAACTACTTCTCTGAGACACAAGGCTGTCCCAAAATCACGTTTTAGCAACAGAGGAGAGTGATACAAATTAAAGGACAAACATCCTAATGAGCTCAGAAGGTCAGCAATTGCTCAACACAAAGATAAGGGGAAAAGGAGGAAAGAAAGCTAATGTACTACAGCTAGAACAAACAACACAATAAAAGGAAATTCTGACGTATTTCAATAAATATAACTAATGTCACTGAAGAATTTGTATTGATATTGACAAGTGAGAACTTAACTTGTTATGTAAAAAACTTTCAGCAAAACCTGAAATAGTTTTTAAAAAGGGAAACTACTGGAAAGATTAAATTTCCCATGAAAACATCCATAGAAAAGTAAGTGTTCAAAAGCCTTAGACATCTAGCATAGTCGCCATAGTAAGCATTACTACACAGAGAACATTAATAATGTGCAAATCACAACATCACCAGTCTTTGCTTCTACAATGTTACAGGCTTTATTATTTTATTTCATCTTCGCAAGCCATGTGAGTGAGCCAGAACAGCTCTTAGTACACACATATAACAAAATATAACTGATTAAAAGAGAAACATCAGTGGTTCCGCATATAAAGAAGGTCAGCCCCATGAAGTCTCATGGCTGCTACTTTAACTGTCCACATGCATTTGGAAATCGTTTCAAAAATGCTGAAAAACATTAAATGTTAGTAGAAATAGACATGTAGCCAACAATCATGTGCATAATTAATTTTTAAAACTTGAATTATAACCAAAAAAAGTAATTTAAATGAATATGTAATTTTAAGAGAACACAAAACTCCAAAAGGATTAATACCTTATTTCTGAGTTCCAACTATGTTATACAGTACACTCAAGTACAAAAGGTCTGGTACATTGCTGTAGCAATGATTTTACCATTTCTCTATTCATCAAACTTCCTTTCTTGAAATAATTACTGCTTTTCATGCATAATAGTCTATAACCTAGCTGACAGGGTAAACAATAACCCTTTTCATTGGCTTCAAATGCATATACCGGTACATTGAAATACTGAAATATTCCCCAAAGTTCTAAAACCAACCTAACTCATTGCCATCAAGTCAATTCTGACTCATAAAAACCTAAAATGAAACAGGGAAGAAAAAAATCCCTTATCTTCTCCATCCCCTACATCTAAAATATTAATTAAAAGTTAATCTTCTACTCAGTCAGCTATTGTACCTTTATTACCAGGCAATTCCCTGATATCATAACATGAATTTAAATTCCAATTTAATGTGGTGGGTTAAGTGTTGGCCTGCTACCCTCATGGTCAGCAGTTCAAAACTCCCCGCTGCTCCACTGGAGAAAGAAGTTGACTTTCTATTCCTGTAAAGAGTGACAGTCTCAGAATCCCACAGGGACAGTTGTGCCCTGGCCTATAGGGTCTCTGAGTATCAATTAATTTGACGGCAGTGAGTTTGAGTTTTTGATGGGGACCTAATATAGTTTTCTGATTCGTTACATATGAAAACCACTTTATAACTGATCACCCTTTTCATCTGGTTTATATAGACTAGTTTGAACATTCTAAGTCTATACTCAGGCTTTATTTATTTGATCTTAGAAAAAAATGAAGAGGTGTTTAATAATATTTGCCCAGCATACAGAAAGGCTATAGTGGCAATACTGAAATAAAAGGACTAAAATAAGTAAATCTTGCTTTATTAAGATGATGAAAATACTCTCATCGACCATAAAAAGTAACATTTTTGCCCCCCTCCAAAAAAACATCACAAATACTTAATTTTTTTTAATGTAATTGTTCCCAACATCTGGGAAGCCTGTAGTTATAAATTCTTCTCAGAATGCAAGGCAGAACAAACACATGCACACATGCTTTCCAAAGTAACACGAGACAACAGCAAGTTGAAAATGAACAATGACCACTGCATTTAAAACTAGGTGGGAAAAAAAGAGATTAACACAAGTTAATATGCTTCTGAGTAGCCCATGAGCTAGCAAATTTTGAGCAGTAGTTGAACATGTACCAAACAATATCATACACCCACATACTCATAACTTTTAGTTAAATGGAAATGAAAAGTATGAGTGATCTAACTTGCTTCATTTTACTATGAAAGACCTGAGAAATTTAGATAATTGCTGATCAGGAAAATAATTTTCACTTATACAAAAAACATGCATTTTTCTAGACCCCATGACACTTGAGAATATAATTATATATTTTGTACTACAACATTCGATGGTCATTCATTAAAATGCTGCCTAATGTATAAAACTAAAGATGAAGAGCCCTAGCAAACTGGAAAATCATTAAGTCCTAACTCCTGTAATTAAAACACTTCCTCCTTCACTCTGCTCAGAGCCTGCTTATTAAGTTGTTAGTAAAAGAAAAATTATTAAAAAGTGAAACAAATGCAGAGATGTCAGCAAATAACAAGGGTACACAATTTTAACTACCTACACTCCCCTGGGTCTGATGGCATAAAAATGAAGAATCGATCACATTGTACACTGATAAATGCACATGAAAACTCCCTCCCTGAGTCTTCCTAAATATAAAATATATGTATAGATGAAAGCATCACATACCTGCATAAACAAGGGTATATTTGTGTATGTACAATGTACTGCACCAGAATATATCCCTCTAAGGATTTTTAAAAACTCAAACTCACTGCCACTGAATCAATTCTGACTCATAGTGACCCTAAGGACAGGAAGAACTGCCCTGTGAACTTCTGAGACAGTAACTCTGTAGGAGTAGACAGCCTCGCCTTCCTCCCTTGGAGAAGCTGGTGGGTACAAACTGCTGATTTTGAGGTTAGCAGCCCCACTCATAACCACTACACACCAGGGTTCATCCAGGAAGGCTAACACCCTTAAATATAATGTTTTTTAAATGTTAGACTGGCATAAACTGCTCCTGTAATAGAATCTTTCTTAATTATTCAAAAGTACTCTTTAGAAATTGAACAGCAAAGTTTCAAGAAAAGTGAATGAAAAGTCAATGGCTAAGAGTGGAACCAAAGCAGTCCTGAGGCAGTCTAAGACTGCACAACTATGCAAAAATAAAAATCTTCTGGGTAGGAGAAAACAGAAACAGTAACGATATCATTAAAAGGAAACAAAAGTGAACAGAGCTCAGAAGACAAACCAGGAAGACGGTGGCTTCTGGTAAGAGGAGTGGGTCCTATAAGCAAGAAAAGCTGCAGCAGCAGGTCGGTAAGGCTTGGGTCAACTACTCTTGTGATCCAAAAGCAGCCTGAGCTTCCCAAATTCCCCTGGCCACCAGCGCTCCCTCCTCTTAGTTGGAAGCTTAAAAACAAATCAAAGCCAGAGAGTATTCTGGACCTAAATATTATGTAATATACTATTAAATAAGCAATGAATAACATCATATTTCTACATAAAATGGACCAAATGAAATCAGAGTTGAAGGGAACTCCCAAGGTGGACAGGGTTTAAGAAAATACCCACAATGTTTCCCAAGGGATGGTACATCTGCATGAACAAGAGAGGGTTTTAGATAGGATGCATAGACTGCCTTCCCTTGGAGAAAATAATCCAGAACTGTTGCACTCATCCAATCCTGCTTGGTCTTCCCCTTCCAGAGTGCCAACTCACCCTGAGGGTCCCAACTTCAGGCCTATTTATTTATCTCTGTGCTTTCATTTCGGAGCCTCTCTCAACGTCCCACTGCGCCCCCAGCGCCCACCCAACGGCTTGGACTTCAGCCTCACCTGAGTGTTCCTCCTTCCTTCACTGTCTCCAGTTCTGGACGCTAGCCTGCTTTAAGTTTGGCTCCCAGTTCTAAACAACTTCCGGACTCCCCAATCCTTATGCTTCTCCTTCAGGCTCTATTTGCCCTTTTCTCAGCTCAATGTTCCCACTCAACAACCCCGGCCCAACTTCCTCTTCCAGAATAGGCCCAGCTTTCCTTCACTCTTGCTCAGTGAGAGCACCAGAGGGCCGGTGCCTCACCCACTACTCTGAGCTGTCCTTGCCCTTCTAGGTGGCTGTGGTCTCTAGCCCCCAGAGATGTGTTTCTCTCTGAACCTCTGTTCTTCCAACTTTGATGTCTCACTCCCCATGCCCTTCATCCAGGGTGGATGAAAGAATCCTTTATCTTTTTACCTTTTCACCCCAGTGCCAGTGCTCTGTTGATTTATCAAACAGTTCCTTTGTGAAGTAAATTTAAGTAAATATATGGATAAAAAAAAAAGTACATAAGAAGAGTAGTAACACATCTAACCCATGTTAAAGTGGTTCAAACAACATGAATGAAATTAAATTACCCTGAATATAGAGCTTCATCAAGGGCAATGTAACTGAGAGGAATTACAGACACCCAAATGATGGCTGAACATGATAGTGGGACAAGAGGAAAGCAAAAGTTAATAGAGTTAAGAACTAGGAGGCAAAGGGCATTTACAGAGGTCTAAATACAGGCATGCACATATGTAAATATATTTACATATGATAATGGGAAATAGACCCATGTGCATATACTTATAGTTTTAGTATTAAGGTAGCAGATAAGACATTGGGTTTCTACTCAAGTACTGCCTCAACACAAGAACACTTTGTTCTATTAACCTGGCATTCCATAATACTCACTTTCCCGACAGGATCACTGAAGACAAAGTGCGTGCATAAGCAAATGTGGTGAAGAAAGCTGATGGTGCCCGGCTATCAAAAGACATAACGCCTAGGGTCTTAAAGGCTTGAAGATAAACAAGCAGCCACCTAGCTAAGAAGCAACAAAGTCCACATGAAAGAAGCACACCAGCCTTTGTGATCATGAGGTGTCAATGGGATCAGATATCAGGCAGGCATCAAAAAATAAAAAATCTTATCATTGTGAATGAGGGGAAGTGTGGAGTGGAGACCCAATGCCAATCTGTAGGTAACTGTATATCTCCTTACAGAAGGGTTTTGGGGAGGAAATGAGCCAGTCAGGGTGCAGTATAGAACCAATGAAGCATACAACTTTCCTTTAATTCTTTAGTGCTTCCTCCCCCCACTATCATGACCCCAATTCTACCTTACAAGTCTGGCTAGACCAGAGCATGTAAACGGGTACAGATAAGAGTTGGAAACATAGGGAATCCAGGACAGATAAAACCCCCAGGGCTAATAATGAAAGTAGTGATACCAGGAGGGTAAGGTGGAGGGAGAAATGGGCTACTGATCACAGTGATCTACATATAGCCCCCTCCCTGGGGGATGGACAACAGAGGTGGGTGAAGGGAGACTCGGACAGCATGAACAAATTATAATAATTTATAAATTATCGAGGGGTGGTGGAGGAGGAAAGGGTGGGGAGCTGATACCAGGGGCTCAGGTAGATAAAGGATGTTTTTTTGAAAATGATGATGGCAGCAAATGTACACATGTGCTTGATACATGGATGGATGGATTGTGATGAGTTGTATGAGCCCCTCCCCCAATAAAATTCTTTTTAAAAAAGTGCCAATTCCAAAAATGAGTTGGAATTCTACCTTGTTTGGCTATGCTAAAGTAACCTTACCAATTTACTTAATCTCATTTGTAAAGGGGTAGCCTTAAGGTTGTTTAAAGGATTAAATGATACGGTACTACAAAAATGGCACTGTATCAAGCACAGAGTTAATACTTAAAGGATGTGGCTTTTCCCATAACTTTTATTTTAATGTCATTATTTTACCCATAGACGTCCTGGTGGTACTGTTGGGTAAGAATTGAACTACTAAACACAAGGTCAGCAATTCAAAAATCATCAGCCACTCAATGGGAAAAAGATGAGGCTACTGCTCCAGTAGAGATTGATAGCCTCAGAAACCCTATACAGTGTCACTATGTGTCAGAATTTACTTGATGCAGTGATTTTAGGGTTGGGTTTTATTAATAAAGAGGGCAAGCTAAAGATAGTGTGGCTTGCCAGTGTTGTAGATGGACTGAATTGAATCTCACAAAATGTCTTGGAATCCTGACTCTTATTACACCCAGTTTCCTTTGTTATGTTAGCAAGACCCTATCCCTGCAGGGCGTATCTGAGAGCAACCACTTTCTAAAGCACAGATGCAGAGATAAGCAAGCACAAGGGAGAGAAGCTGGACCACACAGGAGGAATTCATGAGGAACTAACTCTGGCACACCAGAGACAAGGCTCTTCCTCTAGGAGGGACAGACTTTCTCCCCTAGAGCTGGAATGATGAATCTGGACTTCCAGCACACTACACTGTGAAAAAATAAATTCTGTTCTTTAAACCCACTCTTTGTGATATTTCTATTACAGAAGCACTAGAAGACTAAGATACTTAGGTTCAGATAGCTAAATGACTGCTGTGAAATTTAAGATTAAAACTCACACCCCCTTCATAGTAAACCCAGCACATAATTCAGCACCATTTATCTTATCAGTATCTTTTAAAGGCTAATTTACTCACTGTCCTAGTGGATGCCAACTTAAAGTGACCCTATAGGACAAGGTAGAACTTCCCCTCTGGGTTTCCAAGATAGTAACTGTTTATGGGAATATAAACCCCCGTCTTTCTCCCAGAGTGGCTAGTGGCTTCAAACTGCTGCCCTGTGGATCACAGCCCAATGTCACCAGGGCTCCCAAAGCTGGTTTATTCAGGTAAACTTTACTCCTTGCCCATCTCTCATCATTCCAGCACAGTCCACAGTAGTCTGTCAGGCAAACAACATGGGCTGGTGAGAGGATGCCCTAATTCCTAGTTTGGACTTCCCTGGTCTAGTTAGCTGTGAAATACTGAAGTAGTGACTGAGCTTCTGCAGATATCACCTCTGAATTGAGGGAACAGACCAAGTGATCCCTCGGTGAGGTCACCTTACACCAGACTTGTGTGTCCTCTTATAAGTAACCGTACCCACTTCAGCTTTGATGACATCTGTAGCGTCTAGTATGTATCTGTTAATTAATGGAAGAAGCAGTTCTACCCTGTCCTGCAGGATGGCTATGAGTTGGAATCAACCTGATTGGCAATCGGTTGGTTGGTTGCTTAGTGGGACCTTTCTTGAGCAAATTAATTAGTTTTAAATCTATTATTATGGATTTAAGTGATACATATAGTTTAAAAGTCTTGTCTTTGCTGTTTAATGGATATCCTTAATTTCCCCAAAATTTTTGCTTCTTTTTCAACGCTGCTAGTTTTTGTTTGGTTGGTTTTTATAAAACTATTTTTATCTGTACTGTTTCCTCAAGCAATACATTATCATTTAATTTGCCACTTTGTCCTTCAAAAAACAAAAAAATCCTTAGTTTTGTCTTTATTACAAAATGAGTATTGATATCTACCCATTTTATCTCAAATACTACAGCCACATGCAAATTATTCTAGGTTTATTGAAACAAAGCTATTCAAGTTACCAATTTAGTTTGCAAAGAACCCATAGCAGCTAAGTGATAGTTTAAGCTACAGGTTCCTGTCCCAAACATACTTGACCTACTGCCCTGATTTTAGCAACAAAAAGAAAATTACTATATCCCCCTAGTAATTAAAACCTTGGTTCTAGAGCCCATAATCCAGAATAAGGTGCATTTTGTGCAGCCCCCTGGACTGTTCCTCCTTCCAGGATTTTCTTTGCCAAAGCATGAGATCATCTCCTCATGCCAGAAACTAGGACTCTGAGATGCTGTCAGTTATTGGCATTTCTAGCTATAATTCCTTGTGAGATACATTACAATTCTGGATTCTATGACTATGGCTCTAATGTTCTACTATGCTATAATGGACAGGGTTGTGGTGGGATCAAGTCTCAAATTTAGTAGAGAGTGTGAACCAAGTCACAACCCTTTGTTTCCTTGGGGGTGGGCATGGTCTGTTGAAAGACAAAACCATGCCCCATCAAGTCCATTCCCCTGGGTGTAAGAGCCATCTCAGAAGCAAGGAGAGATCCCAGGACCTCTTTAGAAGGGCATGTTCAAGATCTCTGTGGAGGCTGAGATCAGAGGCACCAGAGACAGTGACTCAGAGAACATGGGACAGAGCAAAGGAGTCAGGCCAACACCAGAGGCAGAGGCAAGGAAACCATGAGAAAGAACAAGGAACAATCCTGAAACTATGCAACAAGGAAGCAGAGTAGTGGTCAGGCATCCTAGCCAGCAGATGCTGAGAGGCTCAAGACTGGAGAAAGATATGGCTGCTGGTTGAAGAGAGGCGTTGCAGTCAACCAATGACTGTATCCTTACTGTTTACAGATCTTGACTTATGGTGGCACAGAGATTACACACTGGGCTGTAACCAACCACTGGGTCAGCAGTTCAAAACCACCAGCCATTTACTCTATGGGAGAAAGACAAGGCTTTATACTCCCCTCAAAGATTTACTGTTTTGGAAACTCACAGGGGCAGTTCTACCCTGTCATATAAGGTCCCTGTAAGTCAGGATTGACTCAATGGCAGTTGAGTTTGGTTTTGTATTTACTTCCCTAATAAGCCCTCATAATTTTGAGTATTGTGAGTTCTAAGTGGCCAATGCAATGGATTATTAAGCCCAGCATAGGAGTCGTTGACCTATTGTGGGGGAAATGTGGGAAAATTGTGGGGAAATCTGAGAAGGAATGGTTGGTATCAAAGTAAAGAAGGCTGGAAGCATGTCTCTGCCTTGTGGCAATGGGGAAGCCAGGGGGAGTTAGATATGGCTCTCGAAGCAGTTTCTTGGAAACTTAGCTGCCATGGCAAAAGGACATTTAAGCAGTCAGTAGACAGGTACAAGTGGTAAGGAGCTAAGCAGCGGTTCTCAACATGTGGGTGGCAACCCCTTTGGGGGTCGAACAACCCTTTGCCAGGGTCACCCGACTCTTAACAGTAGCAAAATTACAGTGACCAAGTAGCAATGAAATTAATTTTATGGTTGGAAGGGGTCACCACATGAGGAACTATATTAAAGGGTCACAGCATTAGGAAGGTTGAGAACCACTACGCTAGAGGGTCTTGCCAACAGCCATGTGAATAAGCCATCTTGAAAACTGATCCCCACACCGAATGAATTCTTCCCTGCAGTCTGCTGGCATTGTGACTGAAACCTCACAAAAGACCTTAAACCAGAACCACCAGGTCATTCTCTGCCCTAGGATCTTGACTCTAAGCACACATGAGAAAATGTCATCTGGGGCCACCCCACTATGGGAAAGTGTGTTAAGTAGCAACAAGTAACTAAGACAGCTCTGTTGGGGTTCACTATCCTAACACCTAGTAACTTGTCTTTGTGGCAATGAACATACTTGAAATTAAAAAAGGGAAAAAAAATAATGTGCATGTCTTCTTGCCTAAAACAGAAGGGGTACAAAGAAAGGCAAGGCAATAACTGATTCTTTCATTATTGCATTCTCAATTTCAAAATGAGAATATCATTTGTCAATATGAAAGGCTTCAGAAAGTGCATGGAAAAATGCCATTCTTTTAATTGTCTATTTCCACAATCTTTTGAAGCCCACTTGTATCATCTCT
Source organism: Tenrec ecaudatus (assembly GCF_050624435.1). Taxonomy (NCBI): domain Eukaryota; kingdom Metazoa; phylum Chordata; class Mammalia; order Afrosoricida; family Tenrecidae; genus Tenrec; species Tenrec ecaudatus. Next base: position 57,425,121 of record NC_134542.1, read on the forward strand.
AAATGAAAACATGTGTCAAATAATGTTAAAATTTCCTTTATAATGTGATGCTATCAAATAGTATGTATAATTAAATACGCAGGTTTTAATTAAAAATATGTATATATAAAGATTTAAAATATGTGGTATGTACACATGCGTACTGCACATATATGGTTTCTGAAAATTCATATAAACTTTCTCTGTATTTCAATTCCATTTGTCATGAAGTTTTTGAAGCCCCTTAATAGAAAACTATTATTACATATGGAATATATATATTTTACAAATCATACCTACCAAATTGAGCTGAGATTATAAATCAACCATTACATGTTATAAAGAATTATTTTATTAAAGTACCTAAAATATGCAGGAAACTACCTAGGAAATAATGTAAACAACAGTAAATAAAATAAGAGCTCTACTTGACAAATACCTTGACCTCATGTATAACTGGATAATAAAACAAAATGCTCCCTGAGTTAGACTGAAACTTTACAGTATATAATATTATATATAATAAACTTCTTAAAACTCATTTAATCATCCTTGCTGGCAAGAAAGGAACATGAACACTATTCAAAAATCGCGAAACAAAGTTCTGGCAGTGATCCTGTGGCAAGAAACCTGCAGCGAGACAAACCTAGGGCACCGCCACCCAGCAAAAGCCAACGATAGTTAGCGCTGCACTTCTTACCTGGTCCACCACTTTGAAGCGCCACAAAAAGTAGAGCTGTCCTCCTACATAAAATCAGAACTTAATTCTAAGGACACTACAGTGATAGGAAAACAAGGTGTATTCTACAGAACCCTCTTTGCCTTACAGGCCTCACTCAAAGAATTTAAACCAAATAAATAAATATCATTGTCCACAATTAAATAACTGTAAAGTATGCTGTCATTTGCTCCTTCTAAAAGGAGTGTAAAGGAAGGAACAGTTCATTTCAAAAGCCAATATAAAAACAGCAAGTATCAGTATGAACAAAGTTTTACACCACTACTTGCCAGAAGTCTCAGTGATTAAATTGTTCAAGCTCATACAAGACTGGCATTAAGATTAAAGGTGAAGGACATTAACAGTTAGCGAATGCAGCTAGAGATGACGCTTCTTTATCATGATTCTCTTACAACGACTGGATTACCTTTCTAAAAAATACAATATAAAGGATATTCAAAAAATCCACCAAAGTCAATGCCAGTCATTTCTAGCTCATAGCAACCCCACAGCAGTTCTCAACCTGTGGATTCAGACCCTTTCACAGGGGTTGCCTAAGACTAACAGAAAACACATAAATATTTCACAATATATAATTACATATTGTTTTGTGATTAATCACTATGCTTTAATTATGTTCAATTTGTAACAATGAAACTACATCTGCATATCAGATATTTACATCACTATTCAGAACAGTAGCAAAACTACAGTTATGAAGTAGCAATGAAAATAATTTTATGGTTGGGGGTCACCACATGAGGAACTGTATTAAAGGGTCGTGGCATTAGGAAGGTTCAGAACCACTCCTATAAGACAAGGCAGAACTGTCCTTGTGGAATTCCGAGACTATACCTCTTTACTGGAACACAAATCCTCATCTTTCTTCTGTGAAGCAACTGGTAATTTCGAACTACTGACCTTATGGTTAGCAGCCCAATACATAACCACCAGACCACCAGCGCTCCTACAAAAGGTGACAGCCTATCACAAAATGCATTCTTTTACAATCGTGTCAATATTGTGGGAGCCCTTGTGGCACAGTGGATTACGCACTGAACTGCAAACCACAAGATCAAAGGTTCAATCCCACCAATCACTCTGAGAGAGAACGAATAAGCTGTATATTTCTATAGAGAAGTAAACTCTTAGGAACCCAAAAGGGTAGTTCTACCTTGGCCAGGGTTGCTATGAGTTGGAATCAACTCAATGGCACTGAGTCTGGAGTTTTGTTATACAAATAGTATAGGCAGAATACTTTAGTGGACCTTTATGTTCATTATTAGTTAATGCTTTAGCTGATAAAATATTACCAATGACCCAGGAACAGGTAATAAATTGCCTGGAATCTGATTACACTTACTATGACATTCAATACTACAATGAAAAGAAAAAAAGGTTATAGGAGAAACAGTGAAGATAAAAAAACTTATTAGACCAAAGAGAGAGATAGAGAGAGAGAGAGAATACGCACATGCACATACACAATCTCCTTGGGGTCTGAAGTACAGGAAGAGCCTAAATATGGAGGTGCCATTGGGGGCTATGGGTCAGGAGGTGGGAGATGGCTAGTATGAAATTCAGGGAGGTATTTTAGACCAGAATCAAATAAAGAAAAAGAGAAGGATGTTTAACATTTAAGCCATTGTATATAAATGCAATCTGATGGTGTCCTTTCAACTGGACTGTACACATAGATGCAACTGGAACAGACGTTTTTTTCATGTTGTCTCCTCAGAGTACTGGTCTGAGAGCCAGGGAGTTTAAATCGTTTCCTAAAGAGTTACAATCTCGGAAACTCACAGGGGCAATTCTGCCCTGTCTTATAGGTTTGCTATGAGTCAGAATCAACTTGATGGCACTGAGTTTGGGTTTTGGTTTTATCAAAGCAGGGCAGGGAGCAGAGAGAAAGGCATGACGTGGCTGGTTTCTACACTTCCATGCTTGTGCTTAAACTCAACATGGGAACAAAGTGAGAGCGAGTAAGGAAATAAGCTGATAATAGTGGGCTCAGTTGTGAGTACTAATTGTAAAGTACTAATTGTAAACTGGGTTAACTGTGACTGTGAAACCATTATTGTAGAAGCAGTAATTGTGAAAGAGAGGTCTGAGAGAGAAGCAATAATAAGTGAAATGGAGTACAGTGGCCAAAGCTAAAGTCCCTTAAAAGGTTTTGCTACGCTGTTATCACATGTCTCAGAGCGGGGGCAGGGACATCTCTCAGTTAAATTTTACCAATAATCAAAAATAACTGAAGCCGAGATGACTTTTCAAGCAGCTGACCAGATCGTTAATTCACCCTGTGGAGACTCTGCCCTAAGGAAGGACTAATTGGGAATGGCTTGCCTTGGACAGCAAAATTATTGCGAGGGGGAGTTTTATGTTACTTGTATGGAAGAACTATGGCTAGAAAAAGCCAGAGGGTGGCCTGCAGTACAATGATCACTTCCATGTGGCCCTTCTTGCCCAACTCTTCTACCTCGTACCAAATGACTGGGTTTGGCTGTGCAAACAATATGGTGCTTGTAGCTCACCAAGGGGGTTTAACAGTTTGCTAATAATACAAACAAGGTGCAGTGCACGGTACCCTTGAGGAAGTGAGAACATACTGGTAAAATATATGGAACCCTAAGAAAGGAAATCAATCAGTTTTACCATCTTAAGAGGTAAATGGGCCATCCTAGAAGCAGGATGGGGTACTCACGACCATCAAGAAGCAGATGTGGGAGCAGAGTGCATCCTGTGGACCCAGGGAGTCAGAGAGAAAGATGAGAGGATGCTTATCAGAGGCAGGGAAACAGTGAGTACAGAGGCAGCAGGGCCAGACCAGCAGGGCACAAGGCTTGCTGGCAGGGTGGGTGCCTGCAAGCACTGGCTGAGCAATTCTATCCACAGGGCTAAGAATTGTACTGATTGCCTGAGAATACCCCTAGCAGGGCCCACCCACTGGCGTAGGGGAAAATGGCTGTCCTGATGAAGAACTACATTCTAGCATGTTCCTATTCTCAGTTGATCCTAATTCTGGGTTGCATTGTGTTACTGCTTTAATAAACCCCATCCATGATCTGTGAATTCTGTGTGGCCACTGCATTGAATTGCCATACCCAGCCAGAATTCGATATAAATAATGCTCTGTGAAGAATGTATCAGAATCGGTAAAAGGATTGGTGAGAGGAGATACGTCTGATATCCACCTCACAGAATCAGCTTTGGGCTTCTGACCTTGATTTTCCTTCTACTTTGTGAAGTTAGAGGAGGTCAGATTCCTCTACTACGCCGTGTTGCTGTGGTGGTTAAGTACCACAGAGTGGTTTTTAACGCACAGGTACCCTAAACCAACCCGTCCTATGCCATCCTCAAACTGTTAAGTATGAGCCCACTATTTCAGCCATCATGTCAATCCATCCTGTCGAACGTCTTTCTGATCCTCTACTTTATCAAGTATGGTGTACTTTTCCACGGGCAGGTCCCTCCTAATGTCATCTACTTAGTAACTGTTTAATACAAATAACATTTTTGTGCCATTTTTAGAATACTCATCCTCAGCACCAATTATTAAATATATGCACTGCAATCCAATGTTATTCATTCAACTGATTTCTTATTCCCACTGAATAATAATAGATGATGGCCTACTCTATTAAGGAGAAAGTTAGCGTGAGACTGGAAGGTTTTGTCAAAGACTGCTAGAGAGTCATAGCCAATCTACCAAATTACTTCAAACTTGAGCAGCGGGGTAGCAGGATGACTAAAGCACTCCTCTGCTAACCAAAAACTCAACAGCTTCAAACTTAGTCACAATCTTTTTTTTAAAACATTTTATTAGGGGCTCATACAACTCTTTATCACAATCCATACATCAATTGTATAAAGCACATCCGTACATTCTTTGCCCTAATCATTTTCAAAGCATTTGCTCTCCACTTAAGCCCCTTGCATCAGGTCCTCTTTTTTTCCCCCTCCCTCCCCGCTCCCCCCTCCCTCATGTGCCCTTGGTAATTTATACATTGTTATTTTGTCATATCTTGCCCTATCTGGAGTCTCCCTTCCCCCTCTTCTCTGCCGTCCATCTACCAGGGAGGAGGTCACATGTGGATCCTTGTAATCAGTTCCCCGTTTCAACCCACTCACCCTCCACTCTCCCAGCATCCCCCCTTACAGCCCTGGTCCTGAAGGTATCGTCCACCCTGGATTCCCTGTGCCTCCAGCTGCCATATGCACCAGTGTACAACCTCTGCCCTATCCAGTCCTGCAAGGTAGAATTTGGATCATGGTAGTTGTGGGGAGGAAGCATCCAGGATCTGGGGGAAAGCTGTGTTCTTCATCGGTACTACCTCGCACCCTGACTGACCCATCTCCTCTCCTAAACCCTTCTATGAGGGGATCTCCATTGGTCGACACTTTAGCCTCGGGTCTCCACTCTGCACTTCCTCCTTCATTCCTTAGTCACAATCTCCTGGTAACTGTTTAATGTCTCCTTAAGGGAAGGATGCTCACAAATATTCCCCCTGCCCCACCAAAATCACCTAGGAATCCCCCCCTCCACCCCTCCATATTCCTCATCACCAGGGACCCTGCCTGCCACAGAGGTCCAATGGCTCACTCACTCTACTAGACCAGGAAGCTGCCATTGTGGCTTGGGACTGGGAGTCCTCTTACACAATTGGGGCTGCAGCGCAAGGCCCTGACCACCAGTGGGGATTAAGAATGCATTGCAATGCAGCAGTCAAGCTCCAGAATTTCTGAGATGTGCAAACCACGGCTATTATGAGCTTCTAACCTCTGAGCTGTTAACTGCCAGGTCGGCAGGTCAAAATCACCCAGGGGCAGGTTCTACTCTGTCCTGTAGCATCACTATCAGTCAGAATCGATTCAAAGGGAGGGAGTTCAAACTAAAAGGTTGGAGGTTCTCCTTCATTCAGAGACACCTGGAAAGTAAAGCTGGTGATCTATTTCCCAGAAATCAGTCATGGAGAACCCCGTGGGGCACAGCTCTGTCACACACAGGGTCACCAGGACCTGGAACTAGCTGAACGGCAACTGATTATTGTACTCATTTTGTATGCATTCAATAGGACGTATACCTATTGTATTAGAACTGAAAACTCTCAAACCCACTACAGGTTGAACAGATGCTATGGCCTTCAAATTAATCTGATCAAGTATGAAAGCCGCTTCCTGCCTCAAAACACTAGCAGCCCCGTTTCTAGAGTAAACCTATCCCTAAATATGGTTTGCATTTAACAACCATTACGCTGAATTTGAAAATTCTGAAATGATGTATATATCAAACCTTGCATCATTTTTAAATGTTAATTTGGTCAGAAAACTAGTGCCTTAATGACTAACAACCAGAGAATTCAATAAATAAATATAATCAGCTCCATCTAAATGTGTATCTCAACACGTTATGACACTGGTATACTGTAGTCATTAAGAACATGAACTCTAGAGCCAAACCATGTGTGTTCCAATGTTGTTTCCACCTTATATTGCCACGTACCTATCTCTCTGTGCCTCACTTTTCTTACCTTAAAGTGAGATGGTATTAAAGCTGATGTGAGACTTGGAATAAGGCCTGGCACCTAGTAATTGCTATGTAAAAATACTGGAAATACCTAGAAAGTTTCCAGCCAATCTTCATGTTGGAGGAGGAAAAATAGTCTTATGCCTGACTGGCACACCCACTCACATCTGTCCTGTCTATACTTCAGGAGTATTGGTGGCATCGTGAGGTGTACACTGGGCTACTAGCCACAAAGTCAGCAGTTCAAAACCACCAACCACTCTATGGGAGAAAAACGAGGCTATCTATGCTAGTACAAATTTACACTCTCAAAAACCCTGTCTATAGGGTTGCTTCAAGTCAGAACTTATTCAGTAGCAGAAAGTTTAGATTCTTTTCTTTTTTTCAGGCTTTCATAATATCACAACAGATAATTTTATCACCAAAACAAAGGCCAAAGTCAAAGTTCAAAACTGATTAAATCCCAGCACTTGCCAATTCCTACTTTAAAAGAACAGACTGAAGTAAAGATCCAGCATATATAATACTATATATGTTGGGTTTTACTTCCTGTTAAGTGTTTAAGGAACTAGAATGAACGGACTTTTCCCATGTAGAAGCTACTATAAGACTTCAAGACTATCCGATATGGTAGCCACTAGCTATTAACTAATATTACAAACTCAATACCACAGTCCCACTAGCTACAATTCAAGCACTCAATTCCTACATATGGTAGAGAGCAAACATTGCCACCAGCACAGAACATTCTACAGGAGGTGCTGGTGTTGGCAGGGACCTGCAACAACCCCTTCAGCCCCGCTGGCTCCATGTCACCCTGTGATAGAGGACAAAAGGACAGGAGGACGTTGACATACCAGTGTGCAGTGCTCCTCTAAACGACCTCAACATGGAGACAAAACCAAGCCAATAAAAGGACAATGCACTAATTAACTCAAGTTCAAAGTTTTAATTCTTCATTAGAGAGTACTGTTCTATAACTATTCCCGAATTATTCCCAAGTGTAAGAAAAATAGGAAAATTTTAACTTAAATTCCATTTCCTCTTCTTCAGCCTACTATATTTCCGCAGCAAACCAACAAAAGCAGCTGAAGGTCGATGGAGAAGAGCTGAGGTTAACTAAAAAGTTGTATGGGAGTCAAACTGGCCATCTTTCTCTAATGTCAAATCACCTGCTCTCAAGATGAAAGAATAAGGAGACGATTATACTCAAGAACTCTGAAAATCTGAAGTCATTTACTTTTCATTTTACTATCTTATTCAGTGGAAGTAAGGGACATAAATTCTGGCTTACCCAAATTAGCATAATGTTATGAAATTACTAATAAAGTCGCCACAAACTGCTGAAAAGAGGATTATTACCCTCCTGCCAAATCTGAGTCAAGAGAATTGGAAGAACGCTGAAGGACTAGGGAATAAAAGAAATCTGAGATTACCTAGTTCAAAATACTATCAAGCTTTTAGAGATCCCTAGAACTACATCAGGTAACTATGTTTTATAGCACTTTCCACTCAATCTACTACTAGAAAGGAGATTGATTTTGTTGCTGATAGCTCTTGTCAAGTCAGCTCAAACTCGGGGTGACGTTACATAGAAAGAATGCAGTGTTGCTGACTACAACACATCCATAATCTATGATCATATTGAAGCTCGTAACTGAGGGGGCTGTGTCAGTTCATCCTAGTGCAGGTGTTCCTACTTCTCACCGGCCTTCTACTCTAACAAGCATGGCGTCCTTCTCTAGTAGGGGATCTTTCCTGATGGCCCAAGTAAGATAAAATCACACCATTTCGTTTCTAAGGAGAATCCGTGTGTATTTCCTCTAAGACCAATTTGTTTCTTCATCTAACATTCATTATTCTTTACCAACGTAATTCACACACATCTGGATTCTTTTACCATGAAGTTACTTGATAATATTTCTTGTATAGCTTTTATGATGTTCGAGTAATTTTAAAGTATCGTGAAAGACTGTTCAATTATCAGTCTTCTCTAAAACATTGGGAGGGCCCTAGGGGATTCATACATACACACACACACACTCACAAATGTTTGCAAAATACAAAAAAGGGATGGGTTGTCACATGATGAAATGATCTGCAAGAGTCAATAATTTCATATTCATAAAATGATTTAAGACACAGACCCCCCCAAAAAAAGACACAGACCCAAAAAATTTACTGCAAAAGTAGATCTTTTAAATGGAGTAGAGAAAAAATACATTCACATAGCTATAACCATTTTAATAGTTTTGATAATAGGAAACTATAAACCATAGGAAATAAATACATTTACATCCAATGTAAATTCTTTACTGTGTAAATACATGACATCTCAGGATCTTAATTAAACTAAATATACTTCCTGTCAACAAAGAGATGGTCAATATATGCTCTCCATTTTCAAGAGAGATTTTCAGTCAAAATAAACAAGTATACACAAATATGTAAGATACAAATAATCAAATCTCATGGGACAGGGAAATGTGCATCCAAACAAAATCCTTGGAAAGTAGTCTATCATTTTTGTATTGGGTTTCTCCTGGCCTTTCACATCTTATTGCCTCTAACAGAAAAGCGTTGTGAATACCATGTCACCAAACCAGTGTGCTTCAGGTCTGAAAATCTATGCGCTGAGAGGAAAAGACAGGGTAATCCATGATAGATGTAAGGATACAGGGAAACCACCATAAATCCATATGGTACAATCCAGTAGCCACTAGCTACCTGAGGCTTCTGAACACCTAAGAAGCGGCTAGGCTGAACTGAGATGCAGTGTTCAGTGTGAAATATACACCATGTTTCAATTACGTCATGCCCTCACAAAAGTACATAAAATATCTCAGTAGTAAATTTTATATTGTTTACATGTTGAAATTCTAGTTTGGGGCATTTGAATAGAACAAAATATATTCTTGAGATGAAATTTTACTTATTTATTTTACTTTCAAAAGTGACTATAAGAATGACATTGAATTTCTACCAGGCAGCATTTTCTAAACCATAGTATCTAAATCTGAGTTTGGAGGATTTCATTTATTTGTAAACATGTCTATGACTTGAATGAAAAGCTTTATAAGTTAATACAGACCCACGAGTTTAAACACTACACGTTCTTTTACTCTTCTATACACAGCATATACGCGCTTAGGCTGCATTAAGAGCAGTGAGCAATATAAACATAGTTCACACTAAAAAAGTAGAGTAAGAGGTGCATTATGCTGTTATCAATTTGCTAGTGCTTTTTTTATGCAGCCAACAACTGATAAGCATTTTCATTATACCAAAAATATACTAAAACAAATCCATTCCAGGGCCTGGATGGTAAACCAGCCATAAAGACAACTAATCCTAAAATCTCATTTGCCAGCAAAGCTAAGTACAAAAGGTCCCTTACATGTCTAACACCAGTTTTCTGGATCTCTAGTTTCAACAAAAGCTAGAAAAGTACAACTTCCTTGCAACATTATATTACTAAAAAAAAAAAAAGAGATGAGCAAGCATTACATTTTATTCACAAAATACTTAATAGTGAACACAACATTCTTTGTCTACTATACCCACCACTATCTGTTATTGAGTCAACACCAACTCATAGCAATCCTATCTTGGGTTTCCGAGACGTCAATCATTTTTACAAGTGCAGGCAGCCTCATCTTTCTCTCTCGGAACAGCTGGTGAGTTTGAACCACAGATGTTGTGATTAGCAGTTCAATGAAAGCTTTCCCAAAAGAACTGTGATACATAAGTGTATCATGCCAACTGGGTCAATAGGAACATGTGGGATTAATCAGGTCACAGTTGGATTGGAGGGCAAAGAGATAAATGGCTTTGCAAGGCCCGCCCCCCTTTCTTGCTCTCTGGTGATCAGTGTGCTGGTACCTGCAAGCTGCTGCTGTAGCTAGTTCTCTACCTCAACCTGTAAGCTACACTACCTGTGGGCCAGGCCAACCCATGGATTATGTTGCTAAAGCTTGAAGCTCCTTCAAGACCTGTTTCAACAACGCTAGTGCATTTATCTCTTGAGCTTGAGGCTGGTGGATTACATGCCTTGCATTGCTTGAATTCAATATCCCATCTGGGCCTGCTTCGCTAAGCTCCTGAGCTAATGACTGTTGGTGACCACCCTGCTGCCTGCTGCCTGTGAGCAGACTCTGCCTGCCTTGCAAGGAGGACTCTGCTGCCTGCTTCCGTGACCATGGACCTGGCAGTCACGTGAGTTGAAGGACTTCTAGTACATTAACTTTTCCATGGATGTGACTTGAACTGAACCCTCTGTACTGCTGTGTGAACTAATTAGCTGGTATATTCCTACTCACTGTATAAACGTATCCATATATATATATATAAAATCATAAGCGTCCTATTTTCCTTTCTCTAGAGAACCCTTCCTAACACAAGCACCAAAAAAGGATAAATAACCATCCATACTTGAAAATCGCTCACTCACATACAAGCCCAAAAGATAACCGTCACCCATATAATTTTCTTCCCATACAAATCATCCACTTGTCAGTTATTCAAGTCTCTTTATCCGCAAATTGAGTTACAAGTTGCTTCCAAGCCCCAACTGCTCTTTTTCAATACCCTGCAGAGGTTCCCTATCGCCCTTAAACGCAGAAGCCCTTTCAGTTTTGAAAGGCCTCATAAAACCAAGTCAGGCTTTCCATCTCTTTAATTTTCCTGCACTGTTCTGACCACTTTTTCCATTTTACTTACTTCGGCAAACCTAGTTATCCAATTCTCCTCCAACCCACCTCTTCTCCAGATCTTTTCTTTATCTTTCCACTTCTTGTTATCACACTCTACACATTCACAGTAGAGAGAGGCAACAAGAGGGAAAAAAACTTTCCGGAACTTAATGAAAATAATGTTTTTGTTTATCTCCTCAAGGTAAACACTCTTTATGCTACTTTTGCAAGCAAACTCTCAATTTTCTGTGGACTGTGCAGTTATTCCTGAGTAAGTGGTATGTTTTACCTTGTTGCATTTGTCCAACACTCAATTCTGAAACACAGCGACGCTAGAGGGCGGAGCAGAGCGGTTCCCTTTAGGTTTTGGCGCTGTCAGCCTTTAAGGGAGCAGAACGCGTCCCCTTTCTCCCTTGGAGCGGCTGGTGGATTCTAACTGCTGACCGTGGAGTTAGCAGCCCAGCATGGAACCCACTATTCCCCTAAGGCAGCATTTATCTTACATTCAATACATTGCCATCTATATGGTACTGTTGGGTAGGCACTGAACCGCTAACCAAAAAAACAGCAGTTCAAACCCAACAGCGGACGAGGCTACCTGTTCTCATCAAGATTCATTGCCTCAGAAACTCTACATAAGGTCGCATGAGTTAGAATCCACTCAAGGGGGTTCAGAATTTAGTGTCTACCATGAAGGAACAGTGGTTAAATGCTTGGCTGCAAACCAAAAGGCCACCAACTACTCCCCAGGACAGAGAAGTAGCTGCCCGCTTCCCCTAAGATCTACCACCTCATACACCCTCCGGGCAGTTCTACTCTGTTCTAAAATCACTGAACTAGAATCAACTCAAAGGCAATGGACAGGAAGTTTAGAAGGGCCTTTGCGGTGTCACAAATAAAAAATCTCTAATCCAGGTACCTGCCACCTTCCTAAAATATTCTGAGTATTTTTTTCTAACTCAGTTCACAGCTTTTAATAGTTCTCACAGCAGTTCAAGGACTGCAGCCTCTCCAACAACTTCTTGTTTGCACTTCCTTAAAAGCTTACGTGAATTCATACTCTTCAACCAATCATTGTGAATCTTGATGTTTTTATTATAGATTTGAGTATGCTCTAGCATAAAAATGAACGTGGCAGTTATCTACCACCAAAAAATTTAAAGCACCTTATTCACAAACCTATAAAGAAAAATATAAACTAAAGTACAATGTATACATTGAAAAAAGTTAATTTACAAATAATCTAGTGCAGCAGTTCTCAACCTGTGGGTCGTGACCCTTTGGGGTAGAATGACCCTTTCACAGGGGTCGCCTAAGACCATCGGAAAACACATTTCCTGGTCTTAGGAACCGAGACACCACTCTATCCATCTCCAGGCAATCACCCACATGCAGATACACCCACATAGGAGTACCCAGCATGAAGAGAAGACTGTTACTCATTCTACACCAGGTTTCAAGACAAAATTTTTTATTCGTCATTAGAAATAAACATTTCACAATATATAATTACACATTGCTTTTGTGATTAATCCCTATGCTTTAATTATGTTCAATTTGTAACAATGAAAATATATCCTGCATTTATCATATTTACATGACGATTCATAACAGTAGCAAAATTACAGTTATGAAGCAACAAAAATAATTTTATGGTTGGGGGGAATCACAACATGAGGAACTGTATTAAAGTGTCACGGCATTAGGAAGGTTGAGAACCCCTGGTCTAGTGCATTTTTCAAAAGAATTATCCTCTGCTGATTACGTGCAAACTACTATTGGAAGATTTTTTTTTTAATTATCTTGCTTTTTAATGAAAAAACTTTTTCGTAAAGATGTCGCTGGTATTTTAGCTCATCTTCCATTTTCCTCCAAAGTTGTAGCTTATTAAGTTTTAAATTACTTTTACTTTCAGCTTTAAACTAGAATTGTCTTCATTAAGCCATTAACACTATAAACCCAAAAACAAGTTCACAGCACATATTCCTCCCCCCATATAAACTTTATCAACTGATTTACATTATGACACAGTGAAGCATGGGAGGGGAGATGCTTAAGAATTGAGAAGCCACTAAAATTAAGGAAGGAGTATCTTAACTATTACTTTCTAACTTCATGGAGAAAGTGGTGTTTCATTAACCTTCCTCTTCTCCTTTCTCATAACAAATTAAGACTGCAACAAAGAATAATTAGTGGGCTGATAAGTGGTGCAAATGGTTAACAGACTCCACTACTAACAAGTTGGAGGTTCAAGTCTACCCAGAAGCTGGCAATCGACTTCTAAAGTCACCACTAAAAAGCCCCGTGAATACAGTGCTTTTTGATGTACAGGGGTTGCCATGATCATAACCAACACTCTGTAAACTGGTTTTAATAAACCAAAGTCCTAAGACTTGCATCTCAAAACACACATTTCTGCAGACTACTCTTGGACTACTGAATCAGATCTATGTTACTATTAATGAGGACCTCTTGATTCACCGTGTCCAACTAGCACACTATCCACATATAAGATCAGAGAACACAAACTCATTGCCATCAAGTTGATTATGACTCATATAGTGAGGCGTAGCAGAACTGCCCTTGTAGGTTTAAGTTTATAAATCTATACAGGGGCAGAAAGACTCATCTTTTCCCTAAAGAGCGGCTAGTGGGTTCAAACTGCTGACCTGAGATTAGCAGCCCAACTCATGCTCTCAGGGATTCTGAGAATGAGGGGAAATGACCCTAGAATATATCAGACCATTTGGGGTGTTTCTGAAAATACAAGTGCTATTAATCTTTATGCCAATGTAACCCAACTTATTTAATTTAGTTGGGGGGGACTTAATAAATGCAGTTAGCCTAAGGTACTTTACTTAATGGAGTCTCTGCGGAATTGAAGTAATGCTCAAAGAATTATAAAATTCCAAAGCAAAAAGTGTACATTCTCTATCAAGTCTGGCCTCAAACAAGATGCCACTAAGACATCCACCTTGCTGTGGGTCTCACATGTGTTCACCTTCTAATAAAAAGTTCCATTTCTTCCCTCTTTATGGGAGTAGAAAAGGCTCACCTGTCTCCCACGCATTGGCTGGTGTTTTCAAACTGCTAATCTTGTGGTTCTAAGGAACCCTCATGGTATAGTGGTTTCACATCAGGTTGTGATCTGCAAGGTCAGTGAGTCAAACCTGCCAACTGATCCTCGGGAGAAAGGTAAGACTTTCTACTCCCGTAAATGGTTACATTCTTGGAAACTCAAAGACGCGGTTCTACCCTGTCCTACAGGGTTACCATGAGTCAGAATTGGCTTGATGGCAGTGAATGTTTTGTTTGTTTGACTTTGTGGTTAGCAATGAGTCATGACACCGCTGGGGCTCTACTTCAGCATGCACTGGCTGCAGTGCTCCGTGGTAACACCTGCATTTCAGGTGACACCAAGGCGATAAGCAGAAACCCGATGCATCGTTACAGCAGGGTTGCTATGATGCGCCACACCTTCAGCATCAAGTCAGACCCAGAACTACCTACATCTACAAGTTAATCAAAATCATCCCAACATTTAGTGCAAGGCCATTTCACTAAGAGGGGGACACATAAAAAATAGGTTTGTGCCAAGGCCTGGTGTCCAACTCATCTGAAAGAAATGGCACATGACAAGAAGTACTGAGTACCAATGAGCACAATGTTTTAAAAGTCTCAGAAGCTCAAAGGGGACAGTTCTACCCTTTCCAATATAGGATCAGAGTCAGCACCGATCCCATGACTACGCGCTTGGGTTTGGGAGGCCTCTTAAAACAAAGGTATGAAATAAAGGAAGAATTGAAATGGGCCTTAAAGATCACTGTTGCCTGGAGGAAGAAAGTCAATCTCAACAAAGAACAAAGGTGCACAAGGATATAAAATCTAGCAAACACAAGTTATGCCCAGAGGGTGCAAGACGGATGACTTTGGCCAGAGCATGTTTTTGTTGATGAGCTAGCTGAGTTCATTCTGACTCACAGTGAGCCCACATGTGCAGAGAATTCCTCCAGAGGGCTTCACAGCAGCTCTGCTTTCAGAAGCAGATTGCCAGGTGAGGCACCCTGGGTGGGTATGAGCCATCAACTGTCCAACTCATCAATCGCTAACTATGAACGGGCTTCAAATTTTCACGTGAAAACTAAATTAAACGCCCATTTTCCCACTAACTCTCTTAAGCCCCCTCATATTTGCAACACCAACATTAGGCTTTTATACACAATGCAGTATATTACTTAATATTTCTCTTCCAGCCATGGTCTAACTCCCACCACATGATTTTTATTTGAAGGTGTCTGTCTGAGTAAGTAAAGGTGGGGGAAGATGCTCATAGGATTCAGTTGTAAGAGACTGTTAACAGGGCTAACTGTGTTTTGTAAAATCTTGGTGCTCCATGGGGATTAGTCAGTTTTGCTACCTTGCTGGGTATAAAGTGGAGCAAGGAGGGTGCACAGGAATTGTTAGGCAGCTTAGCTTAGGTAATTGGGAAGTTCGTTTACGAATGCCCAGGAGAGTCAGTAAAGGACAAAGCTGGATTTTCCCGCCAGTGGGAGCAGATGGACATTACACCTGGTGCAGGCCACCTGGGCCAGGTGACTGCAATTCAGCCAATGGGATCGACCTGGGGTCGTTCACCACGCCGCCCCCGGGAACCTTTAAAAAGGCAGGAACCGAGAAGGAGAGGGTCTTGCTTGGGCTGGTCTGGTCGTCTTCGTGGGAGGAGAGAGATCATTGCGTGACCTGGGGCAGTCTCTGCCAGGCCGCATGGTCAAAGGAATCCTATGGGTGCCGTGTAAAACCTGAAACTTCTTTTAACGCTCATTAAATTCACTTGGATCACGAGCCCGGTTTCAGCGTGAAATCTTTCTCGTGCAGAGCCAAGGACCGAGGCTGAAATCTAGCCCGAGAGAGAGACCTTACAGAATCTCACTACGATCAAGACAGGAGAACCAGGAATGGAGTACATCCTTTAGGCCCTCCCAGAAGCAGGGACAGAAAGCTGAGACACAAGAGAAGTGGTGGAACCAGGAGCCAAAGCACAAGACACAGTAGTGGGTTTTCCATCCTTTAGAGCAAGAAAATGTGACTACATTCAGGCAAGAGGCTCACTGAAAAAATGGGGTGCCTCTGGGAACTTTATCCAGGTGCAAGAGCTGTCTGTACACCTTCAGGCTGAGGATTATCATGGAGTGGGGATTATAATAATGGAGTGTCAGGGCCTCTGGGCATTTATCAGCAGCCCTAAGAGCTTTGGCATATGACCCAAACAGGACGGAGGACGAGGGGCCTCATGGTCGAGAGGCCAAGGAACAGCAGGCTGTGAAGAGTTTTCCCTGACCAAAGGACTGTGATCCTGATTTGTAACCTGCAAACTTCCCTTGTAAAAGCCCATAATCGTGGGTACGATCTGTGAATTCTGGTGGTTGTCATAAGGAATTATGGAACTGCACCATGGAGGAAAGGCTGGTGTCAGAAGTGAAGGGTGGAGGCATATCAGATGTCAGCCTCCTAGAAATGCACCACGGGCAGGGACACGCACAAAGGAAACTGCTCCTCTCCCTTGTGAAGTCAAGAGGCCAGACACCACCCAAGACACTCCTTACAGAGAGGGCCCAAATGCAAGGAACCCTGATTAACTGAGATTGATGAGAGACTTTAATAATCGAACAGTGGGGCGTGAAGGCCAGGAGAGATGAAGAGCTAAAGAAAGAGGAGAAATCCAATGTATGAGAAAATACTGTGCAATGCAATTTGGAGAAAGGGAAAAACTCTAGAATGTCGGTAAAGTTGAAGGTAAAGACAAAAGTGGGCCGGCCCTTCCAGTAAAAAGACACCATCTAGAGAAAACAATGACAGGTAAAGTTACCAAAATAATCTTCTTTGTAATCTGGAAGCCAGATTACAAAAAGATGAAAGAACAGAAGGCAGAAAGAAGGAAAGTATAGTGACTATATTCTCAATAAGCTAGAGATAAATGGGAAGTGGGACAGTGGTTGAGGAGAAGAAAGATAACGGAAATAAGTATTAAATGAGATTTTCTAAAAGTCTCTCGGAAACAGAAGGAGAATAATTAAAAGAGACAAATATAACAGGGAAACCTCCACTTAAGGCAATGGGCTAAGAGAAATATTGCTGAGACACAAGATTTTCTGTCAGCAAAATTCTTTTATAAAAAAAGATCAAAGCCACTTGCACACAGTAAGGTCATGCCCAAAGTTGGAATTTCTTATGAGATTTCAGTTTGGGAAAGGTGTAAGAAGACAGAATGGCTGGGAAAACAAACATGAACTGCTTACATAAGAAGCAAGGACATCTGCAGTAAGCATCACACAAGTTTTGTCATTATTAATTTTACGTGACAATTCCAAAACCAATGACAACAAATTAGTTTTTATTCCAAGTAATTTTGATGATGATACAGAGTTGGGTATTGTGCTGCTAATCAAAAGATCAGCAATTCAAACCCAATAAAGGTGAGGTTGTATGCTGATAAGGATCACTGATAGCAGCTCGTTTTTAATCCACATATCCCACCCTCCACCCATGAGATGTCAGTCTCAGTGCCATCGAGTCAATACCAAGGGCTCACAGTGACCCTATAGGACAGGGTAGAACCGCCTCTGTGAGTTTTGCAAGAGTGTAACTCTTTCCGGGAATAGAAAGCTCTGTCTTTCTCCCATGAAAACACTGGTGGTTTCAAACTGAAGACTCAACAGACTGTAATCCAACAGGTAAGCACTATTGGCTACACTACTGAGAAAGCCCCTACTAGCACATAATCCGTAATATCCATAGATGCTCACCATCTTCCCAGGTGTGTTAGACAGGGTCCTCTAGAGAGACAAACCAGATTGCTAGTAATTATATATATATTTATATAGATAGATATATATAATACAAGAAATGAACCTTTAAATTATATACAGATAGATGATACAAGAAATTAACAGTTAAATTATAAAGCAGTGAGACACTAGCAGTCCTTTAAGGCTTGAGAGCCGTCAGTTGCCAGTCCCCTTCTGTAGAGAGAGCTGAGCTATATATATACAGGCAGCAAACAGCAAGGCAGGTCCCCAACTGTCATCAACTGTCGGTCCCCAGCTCCAGAGACGAACATTCCAATCGTGGGGGCTTAAAGGGGCCTCAACTTAAAGCGACACAGTTCACAGGCTAGGCATCCCACAGGTAGTGTACCCCTTTAAATTGAGGCACAGAAAAAGCAAGGCGAGGCTCACCGAGCCATTTATCCCTCTGTCCCTCAGTTAATCCTACTTGTGTTTATCGGCCAGGCTGGCACAATAAACTATAGCACCAGGAAAAGCAAAATTCAGCCTAAAATACCTGAGGGAACCTGAATGAGAAACACTACAAGCAGACTAAGAAGGTCAAGAGTCCTGTATATATATTTAGATAAAGCAGTAAGTTAATTTTTTAAATATAATTATTTTCATAATTTTCTGATACTGATAGATTCTGCCTTCCACCTACTTTGATCTACTGCTTCAATTTAATTCAAAACTTCAAACAGGTGATAATTCTTTTTTTTTTTTAGTTTTATCTTTAATAAAAATAATGTATGCACATGGGGAAAAAAATCAACTGGGGAAGAAAACTTAAACCAAAATGGATCCATTTCTGCATCCCGCTTCAATTCCTTGGAGGTAATTACGTTAACCATTTCTGTTTCAAATTTGTCGGGTGGCCATTTGCTGTAATCTAAGTCAATGGTTCTCAACCTTTTTTTTTTAATCGTTTTATTGGGGGCTCATACAATTCTTATCACAATCCATACATACATCCATTGTGTCAAAAACATATGTACCTTTGTTGCCATCATCATTCTCAAAACATTTGCCTTCTACTTGAGCCCTTAATATCTGCTGCTCATTTTCCCCCTGCTGCTCATTTTCCCCCTCCCTCCCCCACTCCCCCCCCCCATCTCGTGAACCCTTCCAGGCGCTAATTCTAATAAAGCTATTTCAGTTATTCTAATGCAAAGCCAGATGTCCTTGACAGATGACAGTTAGCTAGGAAGAATATCATGTTTAAAACAATAGCTTCAGTAAGGATTCTGTTTTCAAAATAATACCTATAGGCGCCAGTAAAGTTGAATGCATGAATTTATATTACCATACGAAAGCATGTCTGTGCCATTTCTGTACAGCTAGTTTCCTAAGGCAAAGAAACTTAAGCAGAAGTTTATTTAAAAGTAAGAAGTTTTATAAGGATATTAATGACAGCACATGTAAGTACTGCTTGAGATAGAAACCACCACAAACGTAAGTTCACGATGGCTCTGAAAAAAGGAAGGGAAAAAACTAATTGTCCCTATAAGAAAAGATGCCAGGAAGCACTGAGGGTCTGGGAGACTGGAAGGAGGCCCAGTAGCAGTTCGGTAAACACACAAGGGCAGTTCGACCCTGTCCTAGAAGGCCACTATGAAGGGGCATCAACTTGATGGCAGTCAATGTGGGCTTTTTGTTTTGGGGGGAGCAGGGGAAATAGGAAAGGATTACGTGAGGGAAACTGAGGATTAACAAAGGGAAAGAATTAACTGAGCACTTTTCCTCCCTGCCTCGCCTCCACAACCACTGGACATTCAAACCTGAGGGCTCCGTTTATCTTCATCAATGTATTCCAGTGATTCTAACAACACAGAGACAACCAGAACTGTGTCTATTGATAGAAAAGCATGCCGCCACCTATGAAGCACACTGAGAGTAGGGAGGGAAAAAAGCAAAAACAAAAAATGTCAAGCCAGAATTTGACCAAACATCTTAATCTAACCCCCCAATTTACAGAAGACACTTAACAATGGACATTTAACTACACCAGAGAAATGCAAATCCAGAAACAGCCGAGTTTCTTCAATAAATGAACTGCAAAGTAAGAGAGTGAGAGAGGAATTGAGAGGGAATATAGGGATTACAAAATGATATAGGATATCAAGTAATCATAATATGCTCCGTTTATTTGAATAAAGATTCAAATAAATGAAGGGTATTTGTAAATTTGAAAAAAATGACTGGCTATAGAACTTTGTTTTAAGTGTATTTATGATATTGTGGGTAAGCTAAAAGGAGTTATCTTTTAAAATGTATAATGAAATAGGTGTATCTTTTAAACTACAGAAAAAATGTCTGAATTTGCTTCAATGTAATACAGGAAACGTGAACTTGACCAGGGTACAGATGAAGCAAGCATGGCCTCAGGTGTTGGATGTGGAAACTGGGCCAAGGTTACATGGAGGCCCATTACAGTGCAATCTTCCTACTTTTGTACGTTTGCTGCATTCATGTCCATAATCAAGTTTAATTTTAACAAATTAAGTAACCTTGGCAGAAGGGAAAAGTGATCATCTGCAACATGTTTGTTTTAGGGTTTAAGGAAAACAAAATGAATTATTCAACATGAAAGTTCTTTTCTGGAAAACGGGGCCATTAAACCTCTGTGAAGGTAGTAAGAGAAATGTGGGCTTAAATTGTAAATAGGCACTGGTATAAACAAAATAAAGATGATCTAAAGGTACCCTAGTTGTCAAGTCTGCTGCTGAATTCAATACAGTCCACCTGCCTGTCTGTCCATGACCAATGCCTTTACATGGCAAATTTTTCCTTGAGGAGATACCACGTAATTTTACTACAAGCATATGGGTATTATCATATATAAATAAGTAATGCCATTACCTTTAGAAACAAGTGTAAAGCAAGAATAAAATAATGCCAAAGCCTATGGTATCCTCCATATTTGTTGTTGCTACTGTTTAAATTGAGAACAGAAAGCAATAGGAAATCATAAAAAATATGTAGCCACAATCTTCTGAGATCAATTCTCTTGAGGGCACTGAATAAATGAATTCTTGACCTACTAAAATTTAATGTGAAAAAATGATCCATTTGTAAAGGGTCTATAGGATTGTAAATGGCAAAACTAACTACAAATAACCAGCCTTGGAAAGGGAATAGAGGCTGTTTATAAAAAGTGAGACGCATGGCTATAAAGTGAGGATCATCATGTTGATTTATAAGTGAAGGAAAATAAAATAAAAAGGTAACAAAATTCATGTTTCCCTAGGCCTTTCATTCAGACCAAAGATGTGGAACTATGCTCCCCAAAGCAATTCAGACTAGAGACGCCTTTATTTCCCCGATAAGCTGGAAGTTAAACAGAGTGACGACGTACATTTTCTCTGGGACCGTGAAGCTGCAGAGAAACTTTAGAATGATTTAACTGGTCCAAAACAGACAAAATGTCACACAATGAATGACCACTGCACTATCTAGTTCTTTTCAAAGGTTAGTTTGTTGCACACAGCTGTAAAATTAAAACAATTACTAAATATACCAAGCTCCAAATGGAGAGAGGGGCTTGAATTTTTAAATTACACTAGTGATTCTATTGTACAGGTTAATTAATCACGATCCTAGCTCAACACATCCAGTAACAGGTGTGATAAACAGCTTATGCCGTTTACTGGCACACCAACACAAAACCTAC
Source organism: Tenrec ecaudatus (assembly GCF_050624435.1). Classification (NCBI taxonomy): domain Eukaryota; kingdom Metazoa; phylum Chordata; class Mammalia; order Afrosoricida; family Tenrecidae; genus Tenrec; species Tenrec ecaudatus. The sequence goes on from NC_134542.1 coordinate 57,446,533, forward strand.
CAAGTGCCAACAGAGATAATCTGGAAATTTTAGAAATTAACATTTAGAGAGGGCAAGACACAGATCTGATTTGTGAAAATCAACGTCATCAATCTTAAAAAAAACTATAAGACCTGGCAGGGTCACCAGCTAAAACACGAAGACTATTTTCAAAGGGCCAGCTTCTCCAACAACACTAAAGAAAAAAGAAAATTCCCACATGAATACTTGGAAATGTATTTTCTTTTTGTATGAATTCACAAAATTGGGAAAAAATGGTATTAAAGAAACTACAAAACTAGCTAAAACAAGAAAAAAGTAAGGCAGATTTAATACAAAGCTAGGTTTCAGCAAAAACTCGGATCTGGTATCTGGTACCAGCATTCCAAAACAATGTGTACACACGTCTGTGAAACCAGCTTTTTCCAAATCTCCCCAAAGTTGGAGAGACTGGAGCTTCCACATAAAGCACCAGTCTTATCTACACAGAAATTTTCTGAATTCAAAGCAATTCATAAGCATTGGCTGTTGCACAGTACCCCAGGGGGAAAAAGCTGAGGTACCTTTAAAAGTTAGTCCTTTGTCACAGGAGAGTCATTCACAAAGAAATACAAGTCAGTGAACAAAGCTTCCCCCCTTCCTTTATGACCCCTTCATTCACTCCTTGACCTTCTAAACAGAAAAGAACAGGGCAGGAGTGCTCCCTGAGACACAAACATTTCTGGAAGGATGACTTAAGAAAATAAGAGCCTAACACCCAATCCCCCCAAGTCAAAAATGAAATTTTTCTCCCCACAAGTACTCAACACTTAAACCTTGCCTGTCAGACTTTAAAATTAACCATCATTTTAGATACTTCACGAAAGTATAAGGCGCATGGGATCCACTTAGTGACCTGAGCAAACAGATATAGACCCATATAAATCATCACTGAATGCTTTTATCAGCTTTCTCAAGTGGCACTATGTAATACAAAAATGTTTGCCTTCATGTCAAAAGTGAATCTAGATTTTGGCCCTGGATCTATTTGATATTCATATTAACTAGATGTGTGTCAAGTTTCTCAACAAATACCCCATTCAGTTTTGAAATCTACACAAGAATGATGACACTTTATCTTGGGCTGGTTCAGGAATTAAATACAAATTGTATGAATAGGTATTGCACTATGGAATCTAATCTTACAGGGCCTTAAGTACTCAATTATTTCCTCATTTGAAGTGAGAGTGAAAGTAACCTGTTCATAGAAATATATGTCCTTTCCGGCACAGAAGTTGATTTCTCACTGAATACCCAAATGCTCTCCCTCCCCTATTTTGCAGCCACCCTGCAGTTGGTAAGGCCATGTGACTAATCTATGTCTTACTTTCAGACTAAAACAATAGCTCTCTTGCCTGATCACGTTCCACAAGTCAATGCTACAGGATGCAAATAGCTGAGTGGAGTCAATACCTGCCAGAGTTATTCAGGAGTGTTCCTTACAGTGAACTCATAGGAAGACATAAGCCATTAATCTCTGGTAGGTTTGCCACTCCAACATAGACTAGCATTATTCAATGCATCCTTTTGTAGCCTAACTCAAAAATCAAGACTCTAAGAAAATGTTAAGTTAAGCATAGATGTTAAGCAACCAAAGCAATGATCTAAAAAAAACAAAAAACCCTAAGAAACTGTAAGTGCCCATCAGGAAACATGTAAAAGAAAGGGAAACATGACAAGACTGTAAAATACCTTTTCACCATTAGTAGTGGTTTTAATAATTCTCATTTTAATAGTCGTACTATGGGGCCATTATCTTTTTTCCTTTCAGAAATAGTCCTGTTTGATTAAGGAGGCCTGGTTACATAGTGAGCTACAAAATGAGCTGCTAACCTCAAGGTCAGAGGTTTGAATCCCCAGTCACTCCTTAATAAAGATGAAGCTGCTCCTATAGAGATGTGAACGACTTGGAAGCCCAAGGCAGAAATTCTACTCTTGCCCTATAGGGTCACCATAAATCAGGATCAACTTGCAGGGACTGAGCAAGTGCGTGAGTGAGTGACTGTTAGATTATGGAGTGCTGCCTAGACCCTGCAAGGGTGCCATATAAAAACCAAATACCGTATAGACTCGTGTATAAGCTGAGTTTTTCAGCACAAAAAATGTGCTGGAAAACGGGTTTGGCTTATACACGGGTCAGTGGCATGAATGGATGTCATCTGGTCAAGCCTGACTAACAAAAGGAGGAAATCTCATGAAGCCTGACATAGAGTTAGTAGCAAAGTGGGTTTGAGAAGCATGGGAAGACATTCCAGAAGACATGGTGTGACGTGCCTTCCAGAAATGTAGTATTAGTAATGCGATGGATGTCAGTGAAGACTGTGCTCTGTATGAAAATGACAGCAGTGATGGTGATGACGGCGATCTCAGTGAGGACAGCGTCTATGATGACCTCACACCAGCTGAAGCTCTGCATTGGGATACGGATGATGATGAGGAATCCAGTTTTGAAGGATATTAACTCTTTACATTTTAGCTTGGTTGCTGATTGAGCTCAGGGAATAGTACTCTTAAGGTTTCATTGTTGATACCTTATTGTTTTTGTTGAACCTATTTTCCACTTACTGTGCTAGCTTACTAATGTTAAATGACTTGTCCTTTTATGTTTTTTATTTAAAATAAATATTCAAACACATCACCTCACTGATGTCTCAGTTTTTAGTAATCTTATTTTCATTTGTTTTGATTATTGAAACTCACCAATAGCTTCTGCATTTTCCACCCTAGGCTTATACTCGAGTCAATCAGTTTTCTAGTTTCCCAGGTAAAAATTAGGTACCTCGGCTTATACTCAGGTTGGCTTATAATCAAGTATATACAGTACATCATCTATGTCATTGGGTGTAGTCAAGTCAGTTACTACTTACAGCAACCCTGTATATAGGACAGTAGAAACCTGCCTGGTCCTGCACTATTTGCTCACAATCATCCCTATGTTTGATCCCATTGTCTTAGCTACTGTGTCAACTCATACCTGAAGGTCTTCCTCTTTTACTATGCCCCTCTACTTAGACACGCATGATGTCCTTCTCCAGGCACCGACCCCGTCCCTCCTGGCAACTTGTCCGAAGGAGCTGAAAAGAATCCTTGCTATTCTTGCTTCTACGGAGCATTCTCTGACTGTATTTCCAGAGCAGTCTCTGTATTTCCAAGACACATGTGCTTGTTCTTCTGGCAGCTCACGTTACTTTCGATATGCTTCACCAACCTCATAATTCAATCTTTGAAGTCTTCCTTATTCATTGTCCCGTTTTTACATACATGAGGCCACTGAAAATAGCACGGCTAGAGCCGGGTGCACCTTAGTCCTCCAAGTGATATCTTTATTCTTTACACTTTAAAAGAGGTCCACTGCTATAGATTTGCCAACGCAATACATCATCTGATTTCTTGACTGCAGTTTCCATGGGCTTTGATCATGAATCCAAGTAAAATTAAATCCTGACAACTTCCATATTTTCTCTACTTTTCATGATGTCCATTGCTTACTGGTCCAGTTGTGATGACTTATTTTGCATAGATTCTCAAATTTATTTGGCCTACTGTCCCCTTTTCAGGAAAAATAAAAAATAAAAAACCCACTCAGCTCAAGCTGGCAAGTTAAAACTTTTGCACTACAGTCCAGACTACAAAATAAAAGTACAAAGATCTGCTTTCCCCAAACTCCCCTAGATTATTCTGGTGCACTCCAGGGGACAGCATCACCCACTTTGGGAAACACGATGTGAAGGTGTCATCCATGCCGCGGACTAAAGTCTTCGACATTCATCAGTGAGCGCTTCATCCTCTTCACTTTCGGCCAGCAAGGCTGTGTAGTCTGAATATCACAGGCTTCCTTTAGTACCATAGGTCCTTGATCAGATGCTTCCTCCTGAAATGGTTTCAACATCACCTTAATTCAATGACTGTATTCCTCCCATCTTCTGTTGCTCCCTGCACCATTCAGTATTTTGCCCATTGAATCTTTCAATATTGCAGCTACGGTCTTGAATTTTTCCTTAATTCTTTCTAAGAACTACCAAGTGTGTTCTTCCTTTTTGGTATTCTAACTCAAGGTCTTTGCACACTTCTCCAGCCCCCTTTGAAATCTTCTGCTCTGCTCTTTTATGTCAATGTTTCTTTTGTTCCTCTCTTTTTCATGACGCTTTGCTTTCTTCACGCCTGGCACCCCTGATACTGTTCCACAACTTTTCAGGTCATAGCACCTTTATGAAATGGGACAATTTCTAAATTCTGAAACATAGCCAACCTCAGAGACTTGAATAGAAGATGATGGACTCGTAAAAATAAGAGACTAGATGTAATTAACTTCTGTAGTGCCTTGGCGAGAAAAACCAGAGGCAAATTAAGAGTAGGGCTTTCTATTTCTTTTTTTTTTCCACATAAATAAATCTTTATTGAAAAAGCACATCATTCAAAGGGCTTTCTATTTCTAACCTGACTTTGTAATTAACCTCTGGACCTCAGACTGACATCTCAATCATTTCCTCATAATATTTCTCTGACAGATTATAGCACAGTGCAAATGGTTTGCTCTCAGCTACTTTGCACAAGGTTGGCTATTCAAACCCACTCTGCAGTGCTGCAGAAGAAAAGCCTGGTGATCTTGTCATTTGATTGGGGAAAAAAGCATCCAGGTGAGCCACATGTTAACAGGATAGACCCGAGTCCTATAGGATTTCCTCAGCTGTAATCTCTACCAAAGCAGATCAACACGCCTTTCTTCCGCTTACCGCTAGGTGAGTTTGAACCACCAACCTTTTTGATTAGCAGCCAAATACAAACTGTCCCACTCAGGAACATCCCAGAGTATCACAGCCCAAAGAAACTGATGGAATGTATTTCTACTCTCCAAGTACACAGTCGCTTTGTGGCACAATGAACTCATTAAAGAACATCAATACAACCAGACTAAAGCTGGATTATAACCAAAACACTGATTGCCAAAGGGTCACCTCTCACCTGCACGACTGTCGAACTAGAAACCCCATGGGAGTTTTCAATGGCTGGTGTATTTTTCGGGAAGGAGAGCCTGACATTTTTCTTCCAAGGCACTTCTGGATGGACTTGAGCTTCCAAGCTTTTGGTACCAGATGAGTGAGTGCAAGAACCTTGTGCACCACCCAGGAATTCCAAAGTTAGATCACTGGGTGAATTGACTTGAAAAAATCAACTTGAAATGACCAAAAAGAAAGAAAAATATGGCCTAAACAGAACATAATTCAGCTGGTCCTGTGATCTCACATAAAGATGCAATCCCATATACAATGTAAGATTTATATTGACTGCAGGGCAAGGGTTAGTAAAAGGTAGGGAACCAGCTCTGAAAAAAGGATGAGCAAGTATTGAATAGGCTTCATAAATCAGATAGAAAAGTCAGTAAAAAGTTAATCACCTAAAAAGAGCCAAGATACTTCAGAACAAGTATCTAGTGTAGGTTTTCCACCTCAGCATTCTTGTTATCAGGAGCTGTACACTGTGAGTTCTAGGGTATGTGACGTCACTGCTGGCTTCTACTTACTCAAATGTCAGAAACTCCCAAGCGCCCCTCCCCGCCAACACACATGCAGTTATGTCAGGTAAAGAGCCTCCAGGAATTTCCAGTTATTCCCTGGAAAGAAAATTGGCACCAGTTGAGAACCATTTATCTCAAGAGGTGAAAGAAAGGTGAAAAGTTTAAAGGCATTTCTTTTCTTTGAATTCTACTTTTTAAATATATCATTAGAGAAGAGTTTTGAAAATTCTAGAAAATAAATAATAATATAGATATGAACAAATAAAATGTTAAAAACAAAAGTTCAGTCATGGTCATCAACAGGCTAGGCCAGGACTGAAGCAAGCTGACCCTGTTGAAAAGCTCTCTTTCTTTTCCAGATCCTAGTAAAATGTGCAAATACACTTTTGCCAAAAGTACTTCAGGAAGGAAAAACAATACTCTAAGCCAGAGTCCCAAACTTATCTGGCCGACCACCCCCTTTTGAGAAAAAAATTACTCAACCACCTCCTGACAATAAGCTAGTTGTACTACAGCCCATAACCCAGGATGCAGTGGAGGTGGTCTGCCTTTGCAGGCCCCTGGATGCCCAGGGCCCCACAGGGAGTGCTATTGTCCATTTGGGAAAACTGCTCCAGACCAACAAATGGTTGTGTGTTTTCATCTCAATTTTATGGTGAAGATAAGAATCTTCCATCAACTTCTCTATTCTCATTTGAAGAAGGGGTGGCACAGTGGTTCAGAACTGGCCTGCGAGGGGTACGGCTGTCAGCTTGCACCCACCAGTCACCGCTCTGTGGGAGAAGGGTGTGCAGCCTGTTCCAGTCACGGGTTACAGATCTGTAACCCCCAGGGGACAATTCTACTCTGCCCTGTAGGGTAAGGTGACCAGAATTTAACATTGGTAAAGCGAGACACCATTGACCGTGGGGGGCATTGACGAAAAATTTGGTCTATATGGAGCAAGAAAAATTTTCATTGAATGCAAAAATAGTATTGTAATTTTTAATTTCAACATAAGTATAATTTACAAATATAATACATTAAAAATTACATATAGTATTATTTTATTCCTTGGCATATTTCTCATTTGAGTGAATTTTTTTAGCAGATTGCTATCGTTTAAAGGGTCATAAAAATTTTCACAAGAATTTGTTAAATTATATTTCACACATAAAATGGCTTTCAAAGTCTCAACACTTAATTGTGATTTTTCTGATGTCGTTTATTTACCGTAGGAAATCCGCGTTCAGTCGCAGCATTAATTCCTGCTAAGGACAGTGTGTGTTCCACAATTTTTAGTGCAATATTTTATGGAACATGGTTTGTTTCAAAACTATGAAATATTTCTAACAATTTGTTCTCTATTGTGACCTTTGCTGATACCCAAGATTTAACAACCCTTTCCTTATCAATATATATTTAAAATAATGATAATTCATTAAAAAGAGCATTTTCAGAAATATCACTATATGGGAAATTTTGAGTAATATGATCGAATGATTTTTGTACATCATTCCAATTAAGTTCTTGTTTTAATGAAACACAATGAAAATGCTCAATATCACTGTAATGTACCGTCCACTCTTCTAAATAATCTATGCAGTTACTATAGAACTTTTTAACATGATTCATGGTATCTGCACGATTTATTGCACCTTGTTCTTCTAGCTGGCTATTATGGATAGTTAACAGAAGAAAATTATTTTCTAACCACCCTTGACACTGAAATTTTAAATTATTAACTTCATTTGCTACTTCAATTACCGAAATTTTGTCACCTTCAATAAGTTTTATAGCATTTTGAAAAAGAGCTGCTTGATTGTGTACACAACTCTAGCCAGATTTTTGAAGATTCCTTTTAAAAAAACTCTTCTAAAATTCTAGGACATTTATCCTGTGATAGAAAGTAGGATTTCAAAGAATCATATATTTTCAAAATTCTTTCGATAGCTGGCAAAGAGCTAACCAGTGTGTTTTACTGTATCCAAGTATTTTCTGATATTCGACTTCCGCAGTTTCACAAAATTCTTTAAGCATTTCAACACGCAGTGTATATATAGAAATATGAATATAATTTAATAACAATATTTTCCACATCTACGGGCAAATCAGCAGCTGTTTGAATGGCATTATGTATTATGTATATTCCCTTCCAGTTTTCCCGCCGTTCCCTAGCTTGTGCATTCTTTCCAAAAATTGGGACATTTTAAACTGCCATGGGATGTGGGACAAATTGTTCAAAAGTGGGACGTCTGGTCACCTTACTGTAGGGTCCCTAAGAGTCAGAATTGGCTTGATGGTGATGAGTCCTGTTCAGGTTCTCATGAATGTCCCTGCACTATAAGCAAAAAAATCCTATTGATTTACCTGGTAACTAAACATACCTTTCAGTTGTATAAAAATTAAGCCAAAGACAAATAAGGCACCAATGAGTTAATTTACAGAAATGTGGGATGCAGAAAGGTTTATCCCCAGGTTGTCCCCCCACAATATATGCCAAACCTAAGAATGCATGGTCACTGACTACACACTTGGAGGTCAACTGCTGAGAGGTTATCTCCCTGAGGGTTATCAGATGGCTGGAGTAGTCAGACCTATTGTCTGTCCCACCCTAGGTGGGGCCCACTCCCTGCCGATAGGAGAGTGGATTGCTTTCCTGAAGGAGAGTTCAAACACAGGTCAAGCCATCTCAAGGAGGACCAAGGTTAGGCTGCCATCTTGAACCTAGGGCCCGCCCATCTTGTCACGTGTTCCCCTAGTGCCTCCCCTTCCTATTGCGTGTGCACCCCTAGCTTGTCCCCTTCCTGTTGGACGTATGCCTATTGTACAGCCCCTTCTTGTTACACATGTGGTTACCTGTCATCAGGGGGCTTGCATGTCCCCGACATGTGTATAAGCTATGATTAGAACTATATTCTCCCTCTCTGCGTGGACCTGGCTGCTGAGATCATGGCCGCCCGTGAGGTGAACAGCTGCATGCCTATATTGTATGATGTCTCTTTAATTTTACCCCTTAATGACACAACAGCCCCTTGGACCCGTTTGATTGTGGGCCTGGTACCCCACACAGAAAGTAATGAAACAAGTTGGGGGACTTGAAAGTAGCTACAGAGCAACCTCCTAAAAAAGCACCCACCATTTCATCCACCTTCTAAAAACATTATCTTCATTTGCCTTACCAGATCCGTGACAAAATATGGCCATCTATGAGAAGGAAAAGGGAAAACTTTCTTCGTCAGTTATAAGCCCTCTGCTACCCTGGCATCCATGGGAAAAGCCATCAGGCTTCCTGTGGTTGTCAATTGCATCTTCCCAGTAAAAAATAGCTAAGATAATTACATTAAAAATTGCAATGTGGAAAAAAGGCAAATGTACAGGGTATTTCAGATTGGTCTCCAATCCAGCAGTATTATTTTGCCCAGAAATTCCATTTCTGTGTCAATTTGAAGATTGCTATTTATTTAACCATTTAGCAAATTTTCACAAAGCACTTTGTGAAGCAGCTCACTGCCATCGAGTTGGTGCTGACTCGTCACAACCATATGAGTCGCTGCAGAACTGCCCCAGGAGTTTCCAAGAATGTAACTAAGAGCCCAATGAGTAACCACCAGGTCACTAAGGTTCAGTGTGTGAAGCAAGAGATACAACAACAATTAAGATAACCTCTCCTTTCAAAAAACACTCACTCTTGTAGAAGACAAACAATCATATTACAGCATTAGTAATATCCTATGTTAAAGCAAGTATTAGCTTACAGAAAAATTATTTCTAACTAATCATAAGTCATGTAAAATAATTAGTTATTCCCATCCTTTTTGAGATTTATACTGATGCCAAATTTTAGAATTATTAATCATAAACTTTATAATGAAGCTATCCATCTACAGATGACCCAAGTAGAGTTTCTATAATTTCTATCTTAGAAACCAAGCCTTCCAGTAAGAATTATTTTTAAATAAAAAGGGAGCCAGATTTTTTTTGAAAAGTTTAAAATAAAAGGTGATTAACAAATCATTTTGTTTTACTTAACAGGGTGCAAACATTCACATAGTACAGTCTCCAAATACAACAATAACAGTGCTCAAAGGAATCAAGAAAAAGCACACGGCTTGTGTGAGCGAGTCATATGTAAGTAAATGAAGTCATATGTAAACAATAACAATATAAAGCACATGGTAATTTTGGTCATTCGCTCGCCTTCATAATCCAAAGACAAGATAGTTTCAAAATTCCTCCTGTAACAGACTAGAAGAGAATGCCATGTTTAAGTAATATTAGGCACATTACATTAATAATTCAGAATCCAAAATTTACTATACTAATATAATCATATTCTTGGCAAAACTGATCATTCCACTTGATCCTTGGGCAAATTCGCCGCATGCAGTTGAAAACCTACATGTAACTCCTAATAGCCTGTGGCTGACTGGACTTGGCACCAACACAAAAAATGGATTAACACCTATCTGGTATGCATATTTTATACTATCCCCACAAAACACCTGCCTCTTCATTACAAGAAAAACAGGGTATTTCTCAAAATGTTCGAGGTTTTCATGACTGCTGGCATACCTGCAGTGAGCACATCACAAATGTGTTTTCTTCTCTTACATGGTCCTTCCACTAAATCCATCTAGCTTGATGGCGGACAGCAACTACAGCTGCAGACCTCAACCTCTGGAACGTGTTCAAGACATTCAACTTTCCTCTGCTTCTTAGGACACTTTCAACCTCAACAGTGGCATTTTGTATGGGTCCCCTGGTGTTATTCAAAGTTTACTCTTTTGCACTAAACAGGATGAAAAATGCACAAGAACCCCAAGAGATGATTTTTTATTGCTCAGATGCAATTTACTGGCAAGACAAACACTGCTCCCACAGAGATGAGAAGCATGACACGTGGCATTTTTTTTGGTTTTGTCTTTTAAGTTCACACATCACACATGTGAATCCATCCACACAGTTCAAGTGTGCCTTATTTATGGGTCAGCTGTCTAAAACACTGGACAGTCAGAGCATACTCCGCCGAACCATTTGTTAGCCTTGCACATAGGAGCCATTATGCAAATGTGCTAAGCAGTCACACTATACTGTTAGTCCCAAGGTTGATATGGAAGACTCAGTCAACCAGTGGCTCCAAAGTAAAGAAACCTGGCAATCTGTTTCTGTAACAATTGGAGCCAAGAAAACCTCATGGGGTATATTCTAGGAGTCAGGACCGATTCCGAGGGCAACCACCTTATACATGCATTCCTGGGTGGTGCCACTCGGTAACCCAGAGGTGCCTTGGATGCACCCGGATTTAAATGATCTGCTCACCACTGTTCTTGGGCTAATTTCCTTCTGCTTAAATTCTAAGGATCTGCTTTTCTATGATCAAAAAAAATGTCTGCTTGGCCCATAATAAGTAGGTGATAAGTCCATTAAGATGAAACTGTTCCTTTTGCAGAATGTTGATGCATCGAGAAACTTCCAGCAAGGGTGAAGGCACGCTGCTAACAGCCTCTCCTACTTTTAAGAGGTCCTGGCCATTTTACTGACCCAATTTCCACAGCCTCAAAATTTTAGACTATTTACGTTTTTAATCCTCCTAACAATGCATTATAATCTCTATCTTACCAACTGAAGAAATTAAAGGAAAGAACTAGCCCATGAACTAAGGTAACACAGCTAATAAATAACAGAGAATGTTTTTGAACAAAAAGCTAGTCCCAGTATCAATGTTCCTCAAACATTCAGAAAAGCAGATTCTGAGATTCGGCACTGGAGGCCGTTGGGGAATCAGCAAAGTTAGCAGTTCAAAGACAAGACGAAATGTCTACTCCTTGTAAAGAGTTAGTCTCAAAACCCAAGGGTCAGAGGGCCAGGTCTACCCTGTACTACTGGGTCGCTAAGAATCGGAATCTACTCCATAGTAGTTGAGTTTTGAGTTTTTCAAGTTTTATCAATCCCAGCAGTTTAATACAGATGCTGCTCCTCTGCAGATCATCCTTACATTATTAAAAATTTAGTCTAAGCTACAGAGTAATTCAACGTGGTGGTAACTTCAAGAGGTAGTTTCAACCGCTTCCCAGTATTTGATTTGAAACTTCCTTTAATCATTATTTAAAAGGAGGGTAACAAAATCTGCAGTTTTAACAAATTTTCAGGTTTTACTAAACAACCTTTATTAATGCTATAACAACATACTTTAATATTCAACTTTCCCACATCCAATATCTATTAACAAATATCCTTTGAATATTGACTTTTAACAGATTCCATGAGAATGTGATAGAGAGTAGAGTATTTTCATATTTTAAAAAAATCAGGAACTGATAAGAACCCATTATCTTAAAAACAACAACAACAGTATCTCTCTAAAGTTTTGACACTGTACATTGATAGTTGAGAGGACAGACTTTGGGGCACAGAAGGAACATAAATGTCTTAAGACACCACTAACAATTCCAGTCACCAACTTCCTCTAAAAGCACAATTCATTCTCACAGGCACACCAACTCTGCGCATGCTACTCCAAACAGGATGCCAGTCGAGTACTGCACAGTGTCTAAGCCTGAAGGCACTCAGTGAATGGTACATGCCTGTCTAAGACACTTGGGTCCGTGGTCTTCCAATACGTAACCATCACAGAAATACTATCAATCAGTAGAAACAGCATCTTTACCACTTTTACCGATATTATCACACAAAAATCAATTTTTATCAAAGCGCAAATATGTTTAAACCCACACAATTAATTCAACAATCAAGTGTATCTTGTCAATGGTGGTTCAGAGGGTTAGCCCACGAGCTTGTTAACCAAAATGCTGGAGCTTCCAGGCCACCTAGAGGTGCTCAGAAAGGAAGCTCTGGTCATCTCTTTTCAAAGGTCAGCCAGGACAGACCCTAGGGAGCACGGGTCTTTTCTGTGTTGGCAATGGCTTAAGGAGAACTGGTGCTGGTAAAAATCGCCCTGGGTGCACATAACACAAAATATACAGTGACTAAAGAAAACTCTATTTGCTAAACATTGAAAGGGGGCTTGAAAGTCATCTCCCTATCTCAGAAAAATTATCAGGCTAATTATAGAGAATTTTGTGGTATCTCATTCAACTTTTCCCAAAACGGAGATAACCAATTTTGTCACTGAAAAAGAATGAAATCTGCCTCATACTTTGCCAGGCTTGTAAAAACCCTATTTAGAACCAGAATGGAATCCTGATTAAACTAAACAGGAAAGAATTATTAGGTTGAACAGGTCTCAGGCAGTAGAGCTTCTATATTTTGAGGTTTATTAACATAGAACCCCATTTTAAATTAATAAACTTATCCTGTTCAATGCGATTACACAAGCTAACACTCTCACCTGTGCACCAATGAACTGAACTTCACCTAGCTAACATGAAGGTACAAAGGTAATACAAATTCAGAATTGTAAGTCACGATCTAACATGCCTTCACTAAATACTTTATTACTGCAAATTCCTGCTAAGGCACAAGGACTGGGCCTTACCATTTCTCTTCTCTCTCTTACAAGGGGCCATCAGTGATGGGCACAACAGTTACAAACAAAAAAAAAAAAGACTAGCTGGCAGACACTATGCAGCAAGGAACACAAAATGGCCCTTAAATGAGACACGGTATTGACCTATTAACTACCTTGTACAATATACATGTTTATGCATAAGCGATCGATCTTCTTCCCGAAAGAATATGAAGTCACTTAAGTAGCGCAACAAAAGTATCTGGATATTTTATGTTAAGCATACAGAAGAAAACTGCCCCAAAATAATAAGAAACAACTCCAAATTTCTAAGACGTACATTTTTTGTTTGTTTTTTCATTAATTGTTTACACAAAGAAACTCAGATGCTATCAAGAACTGGAGAACTGCGAGACTCTGTTTACAATAGCTGACAGTCGCAGGGTGTTCAAAGGAAAGCCCAGATAGGTGGTCTGGGTTACTAGTCATAAGCAGTGCCAAAGGTTAGCCATCGCACTAGTCTAATCACTAAATGGGATCCATTATTTCAAGGACTCACATGAAATCTGGTATATCATCCTGAGGAAAATAAAAGACTGTTGAAGCCTTCTATTTTACAGTAAGATTATACTCCTGAAAATAATCCTCAGTGACTTTGTGTGGAACTATATCCCTGGGTTGAACATGTTAAGAGTATTTCTTCAGCAGCTGCAACACTAGACAGTTGCTCTCAGGGCACTCAACACATGTCTACTGGGCGCTCTCTAGATTTACGCACATGCCCTAGTTTGTGACATTTGTAGAAAACCAACAGAAACCTTTCAAAAATGTTGACCTTACAGCAATTCCAAAACATTTAAGAGTCTTAAATTTGATAGATCTTTATATGTTTTATAGAGGGAAATACTAGAATACATTCTCCAAGTTAAGTGATTCGCCCAGAGAGCAAATTTAACTTGACCTCCCTAAATGGCTACAGATTTAACATACCATTTAGAAGACTGGGGAAAAATACGGTACTTTCACTTATTCTATAAAGCAGCAGTATTCAATACAAATATAATGCAAGTCACATACATAACTTAAAATTCTTTATACTAACCACATTTGAGAAGGCTAAACACAGTTAAATTCATTTTGAAAGGATATTTATATATCCAAAATAGTACTTCAAAGGGTAATAAATACTTTTAAGTATTAATGAAGCATTTTACTTTATTTTGTATGAAGTCTTCATACAAATTCAATGTGTATTTGCACTTACAGTACACCTGAATTTTGAATAGCCACAATTCAAATGATCAATAGACACATGTGACTAATACAGCATTGAAATAATAGGTTGAAGTCTGACACACCACTACCTGCTGACAATTAGTTTACACTCGTGTTTCCTTTTGACACTGAAATACTGCGATTACAGTATTTTGAGCAAAACTGTTCAATTCACTGGATAAACCAGAATCAAACCACCTTATCAGAGAATCCAGTTAACACACAAAATAAAAACCAATTGGATTATACTCTATTATATCTCAAATAAGCTTCAGAAATAGATCTGATCATCACAAGTGAACAAAGTTCTTAACAAAAACAAGGGTGACAGGTTAAGTCAATAAAACACTTTTGTCTCAAACGATTAACACAGCCTGATTTTTAGCAGCCCCTCATTCTTCTATGCAAGCAAGATAAATTTCTCTAAGCTGCATGAATTTGACATGCTGTGTAGTCATGCTAGAAAACATAAACTAAGTAAGAGTAACTTAAAAACAACAAAAAACGAACCCCAATAGAATACTTCTCATGAATCTTTCAGCGGTCAACTGTATTCTCCTTATAGCCCACGGAAATTCATTCTCCAAAATTCCAATTCATTTACAGCTTTTCATACACATTTCAACTACCACTCACTAAGCTTTTTTCCCAGTAATTAGGACATTTGCTTAAAATGTAAATAATTCCAGCAATGCATTCTCTAGAAAACAACAACTAAATCCATTAGCTTAGCACATAAAACCTGTCCTGAAGGCAAGTCACTGAATAAATCAGAAACAACTACTCTTGCTTACTGCATTTACATTTTATAACACATTCAGCAATTTCTAAATTTGGAAGGTCAGTTCAGATTGCACACGAGCAGTAACTTTAAAGCTGAAAATTTTAGAAGTTTCTGCAATGTACTTCAGGATATAACACTCCACAGAAATACTGGAGAACAAAAATCAATTGATATGACTCTCAGTAAACAGAGTAAATTCAGTGTTTTTGCAGGTCAAGCATGCATGCATGATACATGGAACAAACAGTATTTTCCCCCTCTCAAATTTGTTTAATTCACCATAGACAATTTTTGTTTAATCCTTCTGCAAACCTGAAAAGCAGCAAATGTCACCTCTTGTGTCCCACACACATCCGGGGAGAAAACATTAATCTCCTGATACTTCTCCACAATTTAAAATCAAAACAACAAAGCTGTCTTACCTGCAGTTAGGAGGAGGATCAAGAGTTATCTCAGCTAGCTCCTTCTGAATTCTGTTCGTGAAATGAGAACAGACAAAAAGCATTTGAGGTAGTCTACAGCACAAGCGGGGGTTACACTGCCCTCTACCACCATGCAGTTAAATGCAAGGCTGGCTCTGCCTTCAGTAATGCTAACATGGCTGCTTCCTCTTTGTTCTCAAAGGCATAACCCAAATCCCTCAACAGAAACTTTGCAGCTTTTCTTCTCACTTGCTGCTGCAAATAAGTAACTCGTTTTCACCTGATTTGGGAAGTAGCCCTACACTATTACTCACCAGAGGACCTAAAATATATTTTAAAACACTTTTTACCAGAAAAATTCTCTTTTCAAGCTTATATGCAAATGAGACAGGAAGGGAGGAGGGAAAGCAGTAGAATATTTGACAATGACTTCAAGTCACTTTTACTGAGGTTAGAATTAGAAACCTCCTGCAAGGACACAGGAATCCTTTTGACAGTATTTTATCTGTTCCAGAAAAAAAAAGTTTACAATTTACAAATATCTTTATGGGGGGGGGGGGGGCACTTGAAAAGGACTCTTGGGTATTCTTATTTAACCTTACGGTTTTCTTAATCAGGAGGATAACGTTTAAGTGTAACAAATTTGGGGGGAGAGGGGAGAAGGGTAATAAGATATATTAGAGAAAAAAGCCACTCTAATTTTACTCAAATGTAAATTGCTTTGAAAACTTAAAAATTGTTTAATATGTGCTTCCACAAGACTACAACAAATGGAAAAGGGCTATACGTTATTTTAAAGTGTGTTATTTTAATAAATACATGCTCAAGTTATAACTGCTTGGCTAATTACAGATGAGGTGAAAATCTGTAGAAAAATTAGAGCACTTCAGAAGCACTACTGAGGGCAATATTTGATCAGTCTTTAGCCTTTCTTTGCCTTTTAGCTGTGATCAATGAAAATCAACAGAATGTCAATACAGACTAATTCAATAGATACATTTGATGTGTCTGTGCACTGAATGACTCGAGTTCCTGAACATTTCACAGCTACCACCACTGAGGAGAAGGCCCACAGACAGTCTTTTTATTCCTCCTCACAGATAATATATATCAACAGGAAACAAATGATCTTTCACTTATACCCAAAACAAAATATGTTTCCCCTGCTGTTGAGCATTAATGTGTCAGGCATATCACGGAGTTTTAGAGGAAAGTAGCAACAGGGCAATGACGGTTTTCAATAGCCAAGAGACATCTGGAATTGTACACACTAACTTTGTAGTTTCACGTGCCATCACAAGAACACGGTGGGGTGGCCGGGACGGAGAGTCGACCTGGGATGAATGACTTCAAGGTGTGTTCTAAACCAAAAACCGTTTGTGGCAGTTTTAAGTCTGTGTTCACACAGCCACAAGGCCTTGGGTTTATCTATTTTCTAGCAAACGGGACCATTTCTGATCACTAGGGTGTCAACGTCAATGAAGGTAAGTATGACTCAAAAAGGCAGCATCCACATTGATTGGACCATCAAATTTGGGGGGCTGACCTCTTCATTCTGGGGACAGGCTTGCTGAAGTTACCAAAGTACAGAACAAGCGTGCCTAAAACAAATTCTAAAGAGGTGGCTCCTACACGAACCCCAGAATGACAACTACACTCTTTCAGGCAGAAATAAATCTGGTCAGGAGGTAAATATTTCTGATCCACTGCCACTGATGTAAAACCAACAAAAGTGCCCTGACTGACAGTGTGCTTAACCCTTCTTGAACGTGGTACCTTTTAGCACTAGTGGATAACTTAGCGGTGGTTTTGCTAGAGAGTTTGGTGTTTTTCTTCTGCTGGGTGGCAGAAGGTTTTCTTTCTTCTGGTTCTTCAGGCTCCGGAGCGGCTGGGTCTCGCTGGTCTGCATCCGAACTCCCACTGCTGGTGCTGGGACTCTCATCGTCCGACCTTTGCCTATCACTGGACATCTTGGTGGAGTTATTTCTTGGAAAACTTTTAAGGAGAAAAGAGGAGGGGAAAGGGCATGTTAAAAAAAAAAAATCAACGAAATAAGCCAATGGCATTTTCTTAAAATTCCATTCGGGTCGTCTTTTAATGGAAAGGCTTCCAAAGTGTTCACACGTATCGGACAGCAAGGTGACAGGGGAGCTGATGTGTCTCACTACGCCAGTGTTCAGGGATTTGCCCAACTCAAGTTGGAAAACCCACTCACATTTTTTTTTCCATCCCTTGGACAATCTATCAATTGTCTACTTTCTCAGAAGGCATGAAACAGGCTCTGCCAGGGAACTTAGGCAACGAGCAGTAATAACATATGACACACTGTAAATAACAGATCTCGCTGAAAAATGTTTAAAAGTCACTAATAACGTCCAAATATTTACACGCTGACACTGGTCAACGCTACCCAATTGCCTCTCCGGGAGGAAAACATACCCTGTTAATCGCCCATATGCTTATTGAACGTGGCGATTCCTCCTCCGTGCACGTTAAGGCTTTAAAGCCAACACTTAGGAAATTTAAAAATCAACTACCAAGCTGCCCTAGCCGTTTCCACCAGCAGCAGCGAAGATTCATCCGGCCAAGAGCGAGCTGCCACCCTGGGAAAAGCAGGATCCAAACTGCACCTTCTGCAAAGCTCCCGGCGCCACCAGGGTTCCTCGCTCAATTTTTCTATCTCGGACCGACATTTTGTCCAAAATAACGAGGAGGGGGGCGGGCGGAGGAGGGGGGGGAAATCCAGGGGAAAACAAACAAACAAAGCCCCAAGAAGTGCAACAAATTTCCGCGCCCGCGGAGGCGACCCGCGGCCGGCGACGGCGGCCACGCAGCTCCGCGGCCCTTTGTGGGGAGGGCCGCGCGGGGGCCGCGGGCGCGCTCGCCGCGCCGGGCGCCAAGTGATGCGGGCGGCCCCCCGGCCCCACCGCGGCTCGCGGACCCCGGCGCGGGCGCCCGGCGCGAACAAAGCTGCCCGCCCCCGCCCCTCCCCCACCGCCGCCGCCGCCGCCCCGCCGCCCCCCACGCGGCCCCCGGCCCCGCCGCCTTACCTCGGCCGCCCGCCCGGCCCGCTCGCACGCCGCTACGGTGTGGGGGAGGGAGACCGAAAAAAACCCTTCCTTAAGGAAATGGAGGCAGCCGGGGGGGGGAAGGGGGGAGGGAAAAAAAGAAGCCGAGGAGGCTCTGGCCGGGGAGTGTGGAACATTGAAAGTCGGAGGGGGCTGTGCAGTGCCGGGCTCCGGCCGGAGGGTGGCGCCGCTCAGCGCCTTCGGGAGGGAGGGAAAAAAAGGGGGGTGGGGGGAGCTCGGCTTGGCGAGGGCGCGAGCTCCCTGCGAGGCGGAGGGGACGCGGGAGACCCCCGCGCGCTGTGGCCTCCCGCCGCCGCCGCCCGGCTCGGCTCCTCCCGGCCGCGCAGTCAGCAAGTTCCGAGGCGAGCACGGGGGAGGGGCGACCGCGGGCGCGGGCCGGCGCGCGTGCTCGCTGCTTGCCTGGCGGAGGGGCGCGCGCCGCCGGCGGCTGGCGGGGACGAGCTGCTCCCGCGCGCGCTCCGCGCCTCCCTTCACCCGGGGGGCGCACGCGTCCGCCCGCGCGCGGCCGGGACAAAGAGCGCGGCGGGGACCCGACGAGCTGGCCCCTGCCGGCCGAGGCCGCCGCGGAGCCCGCGCCGGGGAGGACGGGGGCGCGGGCGCCGTCTCGCGGGGCTGCCGGGCCGCGGGGTGGTTTCCGGCCTGCGCCTGCCTGCGGAGCGGAGCTGCCCATTGGGCTACCCGGCCCGGGGGAGGGTGGCGGGGGCTGGCCGCGCCCTTGGGGCGTGAGAGCGGAGGTCACCCCCACGGCTAACCACATCCCCTTAGCCTCCGCAGGCACCGGCGTGGACCCTGGGGCCCACACGCCTGGTCCAGGGCCCTGAGCGCAGGGCTGGGAGTCCCCAGCTGCCTCCTGTGAGCCAGAGGAAGGGGGGTCGGGTCGGATGGGGGGTCCTGCCCAATGAGGGGGTTAGGAAGAATTTCTTCGAGGCTCTCAGCCTGCAGTCCCAAAGGGCACTAGCCGGACGACGCCTTCAAAACTTAAATCCAAAACAGTGTGTAGATGTCCTGCTGAATCGTTCCAAGTGGGAGAGGAAAAGTTGGAGGGTCTCTGGACCGTTGTGGAAAGAGCGGTAGGGACGGGGCTCACCCGGAAGAGTTAAGTGGAGGTGCTGGAGGGGAGCTCTGCTCCACCGGCTACCTTGTGGAATCTCCAGGTGGACGCTGCAGTTTCGCCCCAGGCACAAAGCAGCCAAAAGTACAGAAACCGCCTGTTAACAACTTCAGCTATTGGGAACTTTGGCACCAGTGATGGAGCCTCAAAGGAATTTGTGGATTCCGCTCCCACAAGTGTCCAGGGGCTGGGTGCTGGGAAAATGTAGAGTTCTCTGAGGGAGTGAGAACAGCAGTCCGAACAGATAAGAGTTTAAGGAAAGAAACAAAAAGAATGAGTGGACCAACATCCAGGCTTTGATTTCCTTAATTTTTCTTAAGTTTGGGGAAAGGATTGTTCTGACCGGTACATTGTATTTGTCATTTTTCAAAGACAGCAGTGTGTTTCATTGATGGCGCTGCCGCTAGGTGCTGGATCACACACAAAAGTCATTCAATTTTGGGGGTTTCTTAAAGTCAAGTTCCTCTCCTCTGTGCTAAGATCTCCCAGGCCAAAAGGACCAAATCATTATCATTCCACTTCAACGAGTCAAGAAGCCCTGGTTGGACGGCTGAGCACAAGGCCCGTGGTTTGAACCCTGTCAGAGCAAGATGAAGGTTTCAACAGGAGAAAAACTAGATTTTCTACTCCCATAAAGACTTAGCAGTCCTGGGAAACCCGGAGAGTTTCTATGGTGTTTTATATGCGGCAATTCTAGGCTTTTTAGGGTCGCTAGGAGAGCACTGCGTTTGGTTTGAGGTTTTGATGCAGAGGCAAAGCATTTTAGTCCGAAAGACAAAATGGTGAGGAAATAGAATGGTGTGCGTATGGACATGCTTCGGCAGCACCAACGATGCCTGTAGAAAGGCCTTGTCTGTACAAACACAGGCAGACCATTCCCCCAACTTTAACACCATGTGATTCCTCAGCAAAAGCAAACTAATTTGGATTTTGGACTCTGCTTTGTTTGAGAAGAAAAGTTATGTGTTTGAGAAGAAAAATCAGGGAAATGACATGAAAACCCAAAGGCTCTGTATTAGAGCTCATATTCTCAGTCTGCCATTAGTAGGAGGCTCTGGGTAACAGTGAAAACCCAAATCCATCTGCAGAGTCCCCACATAGAGTAAGCCTCCACTGAATTCTTTCTGATAATTAATCAAGGATATAGATCATCTTGCCCTCAGGCAAAGTGCATTGGATTATTTCCCCCTCTCTTCCGGGAGCCCAAGGAGAATCTTCAGGGTATACTTGTGTGTGTCCTTGATGGAGATCACCTACTGGGACAGTACTTCAGTTATGAGCCCTACCCTACAGTAGTGCCCTGACAGCTTTGGCTGAAAGGCCTTGGATCAATCTTCTAAGTTCTGTCTAACATAATGTAAATGTTCCAATCATGGCCCTGCACCCACTTTTCTAGTCCCACACATAATGATGCAGTGAACTACCAAGGATCAGGAATCTGACAATTCTATTGCTCCATCTCTTAAGTAACTAACATCCTGACTTGAGAGTCCGCAGATGCCATTCTGACCATGTGATAATAGCCTTTTTCATCTGGATAATGTGTCTGTGTTGTCTTTGTCTTTTTTTAAATTTAGTAAGTGTTCTCTTTAAATTATAGTTGACATCGGGGTCTCTTTCTTCTGCTAAAATAGATCTTAAAATTTGGTCTTAGCAAGGAGATATGGAGAAAGAAGCATTTAGTTGTAGTACAGCATCTTCTCTAGAAAACAACACTGGCTGAAAAGCAAAGAAATTTAAGGTTCGAATTCTTATCCTCCCATTAGTTGCGTGACAGCAGGCAAGTTACTTATTACAATTAAAATCTTCTTATATGTAAAAAGAACTTGATTGAATCAAAGGTTCTTAAGTCTTCTCTTGCTCAAAATTCCCATGATTCTTCCATGAGTTTGAAGCAGGGCAGGAATTCCACTCAACATTCATACAGCAGAGTATTTCTCCTCCTCCTTGTTGGGTAGTGTAGACACAGTCTGTCTCTATCCTCACAGTGGGGACTGTGTTTGAGCCCAATGTTGCAGGCTCTGGGTCAATTCGTCTCATGGACGTTCTTGCCCTTTTTCACTAACCTTCTACTTTACCAATACAATGCCCTTCTCCAGGGACTGGAGAAGATGCCTAAAGTGGATGAGAAAGAGACCCGCCATACTTGCTTCTATTGACTGTACTTCCAACAGAGACTTGTTTGTACTGGAATAGTTAAGTCAATATTCTTTCCCAACACCGTAATTCAAAGACATTAGTTCTTCTAAAGTCTGCCTTATTCATCGCTTTTCACATGCATATGAGGTGATTGAGAATACCACGCCTTGGGTCAGGCATACTGTAGTCCCCCAAATGACACCTTTGCCTTTTAACAAGTTGAAGTGTTACAGGTAACCCTTCGGAACTGCTAAATCCTGGAAAACTTGAAGCATGGCCCTTCTTTGAAAGGGTGCACAGTGCAGTGAGGCAGTCAGAAATGTAGTCTGCAGAATGACAAACAGTGTATTTTAAGAGTGAGCAGTAAGACAATGGTGGATTATTAATTACCAAAGAATAATTAGTAATGAATTACATTACTGGGAGGAAGCTCAAAGAGCCGAACTTCTCTACTCTATCGTTCTTGTTCCCACCAGAAAGATTTCAGGGGACGCCGAAAATTGAGACCAGAGTCAAAGAAAAGGTCTAAACAGAAAGGGCAAGTTTTATTGAAGGGGATACTTGGGGAAAGAAGTTCAAAGGAGGCTTAGCTGGTCTAAAACACTGGGCAAAATGTAAAGTGACACTTTATATGTAAAGCCAGACTAATGGCAGACCTCCCACTACAGGCTGGCTGGCTGGTGGTCTGCGGCTATTGGCTAGTCCTCAGTAGTGTACTTGCTTTTCCCCAGATATGTGCATCCAGAGTCCCAGCGCCCCTGCACCTTCCTTCCGCTGGCCATTTCACTATCTCCATTATCTCTGGTGTTTCCTTGATAAGGAAATGTGTTTCATTCTGTCCTGAACCTGCCTTTGTGCTGTGCTGGAGAGATATGTACTGGGTGGGGAGGAGGCGGATTATGTATCTCCACCTCTCGTGTGATAATTTTTGCCAGATTCCTGACATCATCACTTCTTCTCCCCTTCCAGCCTCTGACTAGCTAACAAGTGGAATCAACGTGGCAACAAGGAGTTTTGGATCTTGGAATATGGATCGTAAAACCCAAACCAAACTCACTCCTATCAAGTAGATTCCGACTCAGCAACCTTATAGGATGAAGTAGAACTACCTGCGTGGTTTCTGAGATGGAATCTTTTCTGGAGCAGAAAGCCTCATCTTTTGCCTGAAGAGCAGTTGGTGGGTTCAAACTGCTGGCAGTTCGCAATCCAACACATCATCTATGCCAACACATCAACCATGCCACCAGGGCTAAAGAAGTAATAATGACCTGGGCCGAAAGTATCAATAAACTCAAACCAAATTCACTGCCATCAAGTCAATGGCGACTCATAGTATAACTGGGTAATAATACGTATAATGCTCCTGGCAAAGTCCTGGCACATAGTAGGCGTTCAGTATATAGCAGCTACTGTATTATTAATGTCACCATAAAGCAAAGGGTAGGACGAGAAGCATCCTGCGCCTACAATATCAGGTACCCAGTTTGCCTGTGTTCACCTGACTAACGTCTGTCAGGTGGTTGCTCACAGCTGGGTAACATGACATCATCACCTTGACCAGAATCAAATTGTAAGTTACAAGCTGTTTAATGTGAAGTTCTTTTGGACAGGACACCCTGTTCTATAATTTTCTCTACCTTGTTTTTCCAACATTTGTCCCTGAAACCCTTCATGGTGTGGTTAAGA
The DNA here is from genome assembly GCF_050624435.1 of Tenrec ecaudatus. Lineage (NCBI taxonomy): Eukaryota > Metazoa > Chordata > Mammalia > Afrosoricida > Tenrecidae > Tenrec > Tenrec ecaudatus. The sequence continues at coordinate 57,470,019 of NC_134542.1, forward strand.
ACTTGGCTGCTAACCAAAAGGTTGAAAGTTTGAGCCCATGAGCTGCTTCACAGAGGAAAGATGTGGCAGTCAGCTTCCGTCAAGACCACAGCCTGGGAAACCCTATGGGGCAGTTGTTTTCTCTGTGTTGGAATTGACAGTGCTGGGTTTTGGTTTGGTTTTATCCTTGAACTTAGGAATCGTGTTTTATAGGCACTCTTGGGATATACAAATGTAAGCTAATGCAAATTGTTCCATAAAACATGTAAAAATTTCCCATAAGGCCCTTCAAATTAGTACCCCAGAGCATAATCTAGCTCCTACAGAAAGGTTTCACCCTTTCGATCTGTTTTTCAATTATTGGAATGATGATACTGCCAACTTCTCACCATGAAAGAGAGAAGTAAGAGTAAAGACGCCAAACCTAATTACACGGTTACCTCTTCTTTTCTTTCTTGATAAATGTTGTAACCAAAAGGGACTCGTCCTTTAAAGGTAGACTGGGCTCTAGGTGAGGCAGGCCCCAGAATCCCCTGGGTCTCTTTAGACTGGAGGATGCTTTCTTTTCTCCTGAATCTTTCGATAGGTCTTATAAATGTGTTTGTGTGTGTGTGTGTGTGTGTGTGTCCACAACGAAGCATAAAGAGAGAAAGAATTTGAGTTGCATAAGAAGTTTCTAAATTGAGTGATTGTGTAATCTAGGGTAAGGCTACAGATCTTTTTTAATAACTCACCATGACCAACAACACACTTCACACATGATAGATGTAGAAGCGATTACTAACTTATATTTGTTGATTTTAGATTTCTCTCCCCTACTCAGTAACTTTTCTCAACACACTTTCATTTCATTCCTTTTTTATTTTTTTAACTCCAAACTGTTTCTGATGTTTCCCAACTACATGTATCCTTTTGTCCTCCAGCTACATAATTTTTGACCATGAAATTTGGGTTGGTTCACTAGGAGAGCATTTCTTGGTTCACCTTTCGTTTAAAGAGTTGCATCTGGCATTACTAGTCCCCATGGCGCTGGATAACCAAAGTTCATTGTACTGCTCGACATACAGGATGAGGTACTAAAAATAAATCAATAAAAGCTCTGCTGGGCCAAGCTTTCATGTATGCATTTTTCCTACTAGGCGAACATCAAGCAACTCGCTCTGAGTAAGTGCACCCAGTGGTGTCACCTGGGAAGATTCTCTCTGGTCACAGTGAATTTTTTCACAAAAGCAGTTTCTCTAGAACCTCGTTTTTTGTGATGGCCAATTTAAGAGGACGGCATACGGCCGTGAAATTTTGTGATGTTGAACACAGCTTACAAGGACAGCACTAAGGGAAAAACTCAAGTGTACAAAGGTGAAATGTTGACTGATGACAAACCTCAATCAGGATATCCATCAACTTCCCAAATGGGCAAAAAATGTCGACTCATAGTGCATTTGGAGTTTGTTCCACCAGGTCAGAGTATTAATCAAGCTTTCTATTTAGAGGCCCTGAAAAGATTGCATAACGGTGTGCAACAAAAAAGGTCTGATTTATGGCAGATGGAGGACTGGTTTTGCGATCATGTCAATGCACCTGCTCACGCAGCCATCTCAGTGCACCAGTTTTTGGCAAACAACAGCATGCCTCTCTTGTCCCATGCATCTTACTCACCTGACCTCACTCTGTACACCTTCTTTTTGTTTCTGCGAGGGACATGGAGGGAGGGCGATTTGAGGACGTAGAAGAAGTGAAGCAAAAACGAGGGAAGTGCTGTCAGACATCCACACAGATGAGTTTGAAAAATTCCATTTCCAAGATTGGAATCAGAGACTTGACAAATGTATGATGTGTAATGGAGAGTACTTTGAAGGTAATAGGCTGTTTTGTAAAAAAGGAAATAAATACATAGTTTGGGGGGAAAATTCTGGGTTTTTTTGGTCCCTTCATGGGTGTTCACCTCTTGCACCCTGTGTCGAAGACCCGCTGCATGCTGGGAACTGGGCTGGGTCCTGGAGAAATGAAGAGGCAAAAGACTTCAGTTGATTCAAGGACACTGGCTGACAAAGCTCACCAGTCATTTACTGCTTTTCTTTTTGGAGGTAACTCTGAGGGAGGGTAAATGCACCAGATGTCTTTTCCATACAAAGCTTATATACATAAACCCAATACATTTATTTAATATGGTTTTTAAAGAAAAATATTCAGCCTTGCTAATTACTAAAAGAAGTTTTGGTGATGTAGTGGTTACATGTTGGGCTGATCCACATGGTCAGCAGTTCGAAACCACCAGCACCTCCATGGGAGAAAGAACGGGCTGTCCACTGTGTCCACACAGTCACACCCTCAGAAACCCATGGGGTCGCGATGAGTCGGCATCAACTGGAAGGCAGTGAGTTCCTGTCGAAATAGGAACTTAAGAAGATTTGCCCTGTCTACCCCAGGACAACATTCAGAGGAGCTAGGGAAGGAGGATGGGAACCGGGAAGACAGAAAGGAAGTGGCCTACGTGATGGTACCATGCGACATTCCCAGTGAATGAGATGACACAAAAACATGAGTTGTCGGATGTAAAACTGATCATCTGCTTTGCAACACTTCGCCCAAGTCACAATGAAAAGAGTTTTTTGGTTGGTTTGTGTTTTCACTTGTCCTATCTGTATCAAGTGGCACTGTGTCTGGTGAAAATTTTTCATAAATCAATTTGGAAATTAATGCCAAGAGCATTAAACACATTTATGCCCTTTGGCCAAGTTATTTATTTCTAGAAATGTATCTTTTAAAATTTTTCAAATGTAGGAAAAATAATATTGAAAATCAGAAATATCCCACTCTAGGTAAATGATGAAACAATCTGATTAACCCACGCCTTGAAATCTGTGTTGAAGTAATACACATGAGAATTACCATCTGTACTCGAGTATAAGCTGACCCGAATATCTGCTGAGGCATCTAATTGGACCACAAAACTACATTAAAAATGTGCTCAAAAACTCGACTTTACAAGAGTGTATACGGTATGTAAAAATATAAAAACAGATTATGACAGTATGTTAATGAGTGGATTTGTCTATTTTGTTCCTTCTTGTGAAGTCAAAGCCTGGCTTAATGCCTAGCAAGGTATCTGGCACAAGATGCTTAATAAAAAGTAAATATTTGTTGAATTGATGCACACAATATCTTTACAACCAGTAATAGAAAAAATTCTGACAGGAAAATACTTCAAAAAGTTAGCTATGTTTATATTTTAGAAAGATTATGAATAATGCTTTTTTCTCCTTTCTATATTCAGTGTTTTTATAATTTTGTTTAATGAGAAGGTACTACTTTTAAATTAAAGGAGAAATAAATAAACAAATGGATAGATTTGGTGAAAATAAATGCTATTTTATTTTAACAGTTTTTATTGTCATTGTATAAATTAAAAATTAAATTCCAAGCAGAATGTTTTGGAATTGATTAAATATGTTCAGTTGATGTAAGAAAACACAGGAAGGATCATTTATAAATTTCTGAAAAAGCCATCTGAGGGAATTGTACACAAAGCAGTAAGCACTAGCTTAAGGACAAATAGAGCTCTGAAACAGAAGTAACCAAAATTTAAATAATTATATATATATATATATATATATATATATATATATATATATATATATATATATATATATATATATATATATCCAATGAGGCATTACCTAAAAGAGAGTGAAAAAGAAGGTTTATGCAATCAGTGAAATTGAGTTGATAGATAGTTACCAATCGGCACGGTGGCTCAATTAAGGGTTGGCTGCTAGCCCTACAGTTGGAAGTCTGTGCCTTGTGGAGCATGGTTCTACTCTAATACACATGGGGTCCACACGAGTTATAATTGACTCAATGGCAATGTTTCCCATATTGATCCAAAAGATCACAGAATCATGCACAATGTAATACATCAGCATAAAGTGCACAAAGATGTAAGTTTTATAATTGTAATACCTTAAATTATCATGCATGCAAAAACTGGACAATGAATAGAAAAGACAAGAATTGATACACTTGAATTATGATTATCATAGAAGGGATTAGAACCAGGGTTCTCAATAGTTTGGCAGTGATCCCCTATGATGTGATCTAACATGATGTAATCAATTTCCATATGGGCCGTAACGTAATAATCCACTCTGTGAAGGGCCAGCAGCTGTGGTAGAATGCAGCCCCTTGATTAGGTCACAGCCAAGAGCAGTGGTTCTCAACCTTCCTCATGCTGCGACCCTTTCATACAGTTCCTCATGTGGTGGTGACCCCCCAACCATAAAATTATTTGTTTATCTTTTTCAAAATCATCTTACTGGGGGCTCATACAACTCTTATCACAGTCCATACAGCCATCCATTGTGTTAAGCACATTTGTACCTATGTTGCCATCATCATTCTCAAAATGTTTTCTTTCTACTTGAGCCCTTGGTGTGAGCTCCTCATTTTCCCCCTCCATCCCGGGCCCTCCTCCCTCACAAACCCTTGATAATTTATAACATTTTTTTCATGTCTTCCATTGTCCGACATCTCCTGCACCCAATTTTTCATTGGTAATTCATAACTGTGATTTTTCTAGTGTTATGAATCCGGTGGCCCCTGTGAAAGGGTTGTTTGACCCCCAAAGACATTGGGACCCACAGGTTGAGAACTGCTGACCTAGGTGCAATTGGAAAAAAGCTTCCACAGGAGTGTGACATGCTCTTTTTTTAAGCAGACTCTGTGGGAAAGCTTGTCACTCCTGCTGGATCTGCATCTGCTTTGTCCATCTCTTGCCATGTTGCCTGCTGATCCTAAGAGCCATCAACAGACTATGGATCTTGGATTCATTCAACTTTGCATTCACCAGTCTGTGGTCTTCCTGTTTCATGTTCTTGCTTCCAATCCATCAGCCCCCTTCTCCTCCCTGCCTCTGTCCCTCCACCCCCGCCCCCTCCAATTGCTACAAGAGTCAGAAGACACTTCCAGTTCACCATCTAACTGGTCTTGAGCCAGACTGAATTAACCCATTTCTGGAACTGTGTGAGCCATATCTTCTCTACTTGTATACATATAAGTATCACTAGTCTTGCTTCTCTAGAGAGCCCAGCCTAACCTAATGAGTATGCCATGAACTGCAGGAAGAATGAACAAGTCTGTCCTGGAAGAACTATAGCCAGAATGCTCCTCAGAAGTCAAGAGGGTGAGAGTTCATCCCACATACTTTGAATATGTTATCTGGAAGAAACAGCTCCCGAAGAAGGGCCTAAAGCGAGAAAGAAAAAGACACTCAATGAGATGGATTGGCACACTGGAAACAAGGTTGTGGTTAGTTTCAACTCATAGGGACCCTGTGTACACAGAACGAAACCCCACCCAGTCCTGCGCCATCCCCACAATTGGTCTTATGTTTAAGCTCATTGTTGCAGCCACCGTGTCAGTCCATCTCATTGAAGGTCTTCCTCTTGTCACTGTCCCTCTACTTTACCAAGCATGATGTCCTTCTCCAGGGATTGGTCTCTCCTGACATGTCCAAAGTATGTGAGATGAAGTCTCTCCATCCTTGCCTCAAAGGAGCATTCTGACAAAAGTTCTTCCAAGACAGATTTCTTTGTTCTTTTGGTAGTCCATTGTACTTTCAATATTCTCTGCTAGCGCCAAAATTCAATGTTTCAATTCGTCTTTGGTCATCCTTATTCCATGTCCAATTTTCATATGCATATGAGGTAATTGAAAATACATTGGCTTGGGTCATTCTGGAACAATGAGCGGGCCCAAACAGCAATGTTTGTGAAGATAGTGCAAGACCAGGCTGAGTTCAGTTCTGTTGTGTATAGGGCCACTGTCACTCAAACCAGCTCAGCAGCACCTAACAACAACAGTCTAAGAAAGTTGGTATGAATGTAATTGAGTATTTAATAGAGAGAAGTCATGTTATGCTACACTGTAAAGGAGCAGTTCTCAACCTGTGAGTTGTACCCCTTTGGGGATTAAATGACCCTTTCACAGGGGTCGCCCACTTAATAATAGCAGTAAAATGACAGTTATGAAGTAGCAACAAAAATAATGTTGTGGTTGGGGGTCACCACAACATGAGGAACTGTATTAAAGGGTTACAGCGTTAGGAAGGTTGAGAACCACTGCTATAAAGTAATAAAAAAAAATCATAGAAGAAAACAGTTATGAGGATAAATCAAAATGTAATGCTACAGAATTATGGAAAACTTTATTAAACAAAGATATTAAAATATGAAGCTATTGCTTCTTGGCATCACCTCCATCTGGATCTGTATACTTCTGAAGGCAGTGTTTCCATCTCCTTAACCCTTTCCCCAAGAATCTTGTGCACTTTGATTGACATCACATGCTAAGAGTTCTTTGGCATGTTTGAGGGAGTCCGTTTGTACTCTTTTTAAATTTTCTCTGAGTTTTGGTAACAAAAAGGAGTCTGCAGGAGCTCAGTCATAGCTTCAGATTGTATGGGGGAAGGTTTCATAACAAGATTATCTTTGGACAGAACTCACCAGGCGCATCACAGTGACGGGGAAAAACATCCTCGGCCTTTATCTCACCACGGCTATTTTTAGCTTTCTTAAAAGTTCTTATAATAAGCCTCCATCCGCCTCCTTTGTCTTTCTAGAAAATCTACCAGGATTACTCCTTTGGAGTTCCAAAAAGCACTTGCCATAACCTTCTGCCTTGTCCTCTCCCTCGTGAATTTACCTGACCCGAGATTGCCTCAGAAGCCATGGCTTTCATGGGATCTTGGCTTGCAGCTCCCTAACAGGACCCCGACAAGTACATCACTGAGAGACCTTATCTGCAGCCACACATATACCACAGATACAAGTTTCTTCAGAATAAACCCACGCAAGTATAAGCTAGAGTCCTAGAAACAATACTTTTGACTTACCTTCATATTGGACTGGATACAACATTGAATCTTCATATGCTTTTCTCACACATACACACAGGTGCCACTGAGTTGAAACAGCAGACTAAACAGAACAATTTGTACAGTGAAGAAGGATCTTAAAAATATATTTTAATATATTTCTAGGCATGGTACAAATTCATATATTTATATGAATGTAATATATTTACATTCATAGGGTAAGTATATTATAATATATTAAAATATTTATCATAGGATCCCTGGTAACACATCCCTGATTAGTTGAGTAAGCTTGTTAATTGAAAAGTGGGTAGGTCAAACTCATTGATGGCAGTGGATGTGTAGACATCACAAATAATTCTACATAGGTTTACAAATATATCAAAACATCATAGATAGTCGAAGAATATATGAAAATTTCCAGGATACTAAACTGTGGATAGACAAAATATTCACCATTGCTTTAAAAATATAAGAACTGTATATTAAAATGATGAATTACATTTTGCCCACAAAATTTGCAAATCTAAAAACTATATAATGCCAAATCACTATGAGAATATTATACGAAGGGCACTTTTCTATATTGCTGGTGGCATTGTAAATTGATATAACCTTTTTGGAAAGCAATTTGGCAACGCGTTTCAAGAGTCATAAAAATGTTCATACCCTTTAACCTAGTAATTCTACTTCTGGGAATCTATCCTAAGGAAATAATCCAAAATGTTAAAAAATGCCATATGCCTGACAATGTTTATCCCAGTGTAATTTATACTATATCAAAGTAGAAACCACTTTCTCCAACATAAGGGTTATGCTTTGGTAAATTGTGGCTCGTTCACTTGAAGGAATGCGATAAATGAATATCAAATGGTGAATATTATCTATAATTTTACCGTCAATCCCTCCTGTGTGCAATCAGCTCATGCCTTGCTTGGCTAATAAAAATATCAAATGGGGTTGGGCATCATCTTGTTCAGTGATGCTTTTATTTAACATGATGCACCTAGGCTTTTTGGAGGTGCTTTACAGCATCCCATATGTGAAATCAGAATAAATATATGCTTTCTACTTAGGAAAATCAAATTGTATGCAAAATATGACCGAGGGAAAATATAAGAGATTTGTAAAGTAATATACAAAAAGAATTAGGTTGAATTAAGGCACCTGCTTATTTTTGTAGTCTAGCTACCTTTTTGATTTTGTACAAATGGTCATTGAAGTGGAAGAGACTCGGTACAGAACCATGTTCTTTCATTTGGCCTGCAAAAGAAGTATTTTATATTTTACATGGTGAATGAGTTTACCTTTCAATTGAATGTGTTTATGGCAAAGAGTAAAATAAAATGTTTTTGAAATTACATATTTCTATATGAAGCATTATACTTGAGTTTTCTATCAGTCCATTCTGGAGGTTTGAGATTTAGAAACGATCTCAAAGGTATGCTTAATAAAATCACCAATACACTCAAAGCAAGTAGGAACACAGAGTTATATGGGTGGGTGGAAAAATAATACAGAGTTTTTAGTAGGGATATGTTCAGGGTTGGAATGGTGGGGGCAGGAGGCATATCCACCTGTGCTTAGAAAGTCATGATCACCTCATGTACTGATTAAGGCCTAGAAATAGAATGTTGGAGTATTAGACCTCTTCAAGCAAGAACATTGAAGGCCAAAAACACAGGAGGACTTCTCTACAGTCCTAAAGGTAGAAATAGAACTGTGAAATTCTGACCTTTATTGGCGTATCCATTGATTCACCGGTTCCTATAGAAATTGTCTAAAGAACACCATCGGAAAGTTCTTATGGCCCTGGCGGTTTTCTCTCACCTTGCAGTAGAAGAGTGACCTGCTCCAGTAAGGATATAAACGTGATAATACTGTTGCAAAGCATGCAGACATAACACCTGACATCAAGCGGCCTGTGGACACAGTTGCCAGTTGAGCATGGACTGTCTGAGCTGCTCCAACAGCTCTCTGCAGAAAGACCTACTGACCTGATTTGGTAAAGATCGCCATGAAGGAAAACACACAAAACAACTCCACACACACACACACAGGCATTTAGCTCAGCTTCTAAGGAAACGGTGTGACTATTTCTTTCATATTTTGCTCTCCCTCCTAGAAGGAGAGCAGAGACCATGTCTAGGTTTTGCTCCGAGGACCGTGGCTGGCAGAATCTTCTCTGGGCGGTGTGAATGGTTGATCCACTTGAGGGCTCCCTGAAAGCTGGAGGCTTTGTGTCCATCCAGAGTGACCTTGGAGAGCCTGGTGAAGCACAGTTCTCCAATGACACATAAGATTATAAGATTGCCAAAAGCTGGAAATCTGGCACGTGGTATGGAAATCATCCCTGAAAGAATGAGTGCTTAGAGAACCCAGTTGCCTTCGTACTCAAAGCCACCTGAAGAAGAAAGCCTTATATTGCAATAACAATGGCAACAAGAAAACAATCTGCTCACATGCCTGACCTATTAATAGGATCAATTCTCAGGAAAGATTGTACAGGCTAAACATGCAAAGATTCATAAATATTTAGAGAAGGTAAAGGATGACAAACTCACATATGTAAACAAATTACAGGTGTTTGGTGAGGGACACTATCCTCTAATACAGATGTCAGAGAGGACAATGATCACACTTTCTAATCAAATTTTTCATAGGACAATGGCCAAACAATGAATATTGGATGATATGACTTTTATGTTTCATATGTATAGATAGATAGATATAAAAGGATGTATTGGAGCAGTAAAATATTTCTGACCTGCTTACTGAAAAGTCTACATAGAAGATAGGTTCAAATACACAGAGGAGATGAGGTTATATGTTCAAGGAGACTAAATGTTTCTGGCAATTTGGTTTAAAATCAATCAACCTCAACCAATCTCAGACTCCCTGACAGATGTATGTTTAAAACACTAACAGAAAATAAGACTGTTTGGTATTTGGTCCAACTCTCTCTAGTGCTTAACAGAGGATTAAGGCTACTGATGCAACAACCTGACATCTTGGGTTCTAGTTCTGGTTACACTGCTTTAGCCTTCTGGATGCCAGTTTCCTCATCAGCAAAATGAAGGAGTCCAAAAGTTCTTTCTAATTCTTGCATCTCTGTCATGTGTGCTATTGTGTAATTAAGTGCTGTTGCACAAATTGAATTAGCTACCCTAGTTGTTAAACAAAGGGCTGTTGTCACATTGAATCTGACTCATGGAACCCTACATGGGTCAGAAGAGAGCAGTGCGTCACAGGATTTCATTGGCTGCGGTTTGGGAAGCAGATTTCCAGGCCTTTCTTCCAAGGTGCCACTGGTGGATTTGAATTGCCAACATTTAGTTAGTAGGCAAGTGTGTCAAGCACTTGTACCACCCAGGAACTCTATACTGATTGGAGCCTTTTATCCAAACACTAACAGTGTTTAATGGCAAGACTTAAGCCATCATTGATTTTTAAGATTACTTCCTATTATTGAGTTGATTAAGACTCAGAGTGACCCTATAGCCTACATGTGTTTCCAAGACTCTTACTGGAGTGGACCGCCTCATTTTTCTCCCTCTGAGCAACTGAGGGTCTGGACCTGGTGAACTTGAAGTTAGCAGCCCAGCTCTTAAGATCCAACGTACCCATACATGTTGGTAAACAATGAAAATTCAAGTTGACCTTTATATTCTTTAATGTTCAATCTTATTTACAAAATATCATATCAGTTTTCCTACCTCCCCTAATACTATTATTTTATCTACATGAACATATATGCCTTCAAGCTTGTTTTCAATTTAGTGGAATTTTTTTATATATGGGAGAGCGTGAACGCAGTCCCCCACTACCACAAATTATGCAGTTGAGTTTCCCACATTTGGGGAAATCGCAGGGGTCAGCACATCTGGAATGCAATGGGTGAGCCTCACCCTGGGAAAACCACCTTCATGATCATGGCATCTCCCCCGCCAGGTAAGTATTAGTGGAAAATTTTGACTACTAATTGTAGTTGTTTTTAATTTTGTAAAGAAAGTAATTGATGACCATATTTTTGTTTTTAATAAGGTGAGACTTGGACTTTCTAGTCAGCTTAAATCTAAACATATTTTTTTCTTGTCCCTAGAAAAATGTATTTGAAAAAATGACTGTACCTTACCTTATGGCCGTTTCCTACACACACACGCACGCTAAACAGACATAATTATGCATGTATCAGAGACTTTATTTGGTCACTTAGCATGCATGATGAATAGCTTTTAATGGACACAGCATATGTTGGAGGATACGGACAAAACAAGACGTGACACTGTCTCTGCTATGACGGGTTTATAGTCTAGAAGGATTAGTTAAGAGGGAGGACCTCAAGTCCCAACAACAGGAACTTCCTGTCTCAGAAACTGTAACAGGATGTCACCTACCTGCTCTGTACGGTGATGAGCAGCTTCCACTGCCCTTGAAACATTAAAGAAGAAGTCAAAGGTGAAAGAGGAATGCATATGATTATTTAACAAACCAATCTTCAACAACACAAACTCCCCATTCAGCAAATGAGAAGACCATGTTTTCAAATGTAGGTAGTATAACCTTTAATAAATATAATTAGGAGGATATGTCAAAATACTGTGATTAGAATTTCAGTTCAGACATGCATAGGTTTATTTCCTACAGAGCATGTTTAAACACGTCTCTCTGGTCAGTGGAGGACTGCACACACTTGATTTAGTCTCAGAGTGAATTAAAAAACAAATTCAAAGCAGAGTCTTCAGAAAGGATCTGCCGGGTCATTTAAATGTAAGGCAGAAAGGTCAACTGTTTGGGGTACCTCCACAGGGTAGGTTTTTCTCGAAGGATACAGCATGACTATGAAGAATTTTAAAGAAAATTAAAAGCTTCACTGGGGAGAGAAAGGTCAGAAAAATTGTGCCAAGAAATTTTTCTTCCATCCTGACAATGCACCTGCTCATTCTTTTTAGGGAGCTGCCCTCAGAGAATTTCACTGGAAAACCTTCCCTGTCTCCCTGCAGCCCTGATCTGCCCCCTTCAGACTTCCTTCTGTTCCCCAAACTCAAAGAACGTTTACAAGGGATATGTTTTGAGTCCAGGAGGATGCCTGCATGGTGTCCTTTTGACTTTGTGTCTGCCAAAGAGTGCAAACGTCTCTGGAGAAGGGCTGGAGCGTCGGAAGTGTATGGACCTAGATGGAGAATATGCTGAGAAAGAATAGTTTCCCATATTGATACTTTTATTTAATAGATGTTTCTGTGATCCTACAGCAATATTTTTTTATTTTGTGCTTATATAAGTAAAGTATACACGCAGAGAGAGAGAGCGGGCAGATTGTGGAAGGCGGCATTAAGGAGGTGGAAAACAAATTCCATGGGATAATTATAGGGTTAAAAAGCAACAGTTGAATCATTTCTTCACATTGTAGCAAGTTACAACTTTTTTGCAGGAGGAGATGGTTCTGTGCTGAAGCTTCCCACAGAAGTTGCTTGAGACTGTTGCCCTCTTCACCTGCTTCCAGCCATCTCTGCTGCATCCCCAGGGGGGCCTCCCCTTGGAGCTCGATGAAGAGGTAAACCCAGCAGAATGTAGACATTATCAAATGATACCACTCATGTCACATACAAGTAAGATTCTGATGAAAATAATTTTTCAACTGTTGCAGGATTACATCAGCACGGAGCCTCTGCACATTTCAGACAGATTCAGAAAAAGCGTTGGAATGAAGGATAGCCACTCTGACAGCAAAAGGACTTTCGTTGCAAGCAGAGAATACCAGAAAGATGTGTACTTGTGTTTTATTGACCCTGCAGGCATTTGATCGCATAGATTATAAAAAAGTTACGGATAACCTTGAGAAGAATGGACATTTGAGAACACTTGCTCATGTGGAAACTGTATATAGACAAAGAGGCAGTCCTTCAAAGACAACAAGGGGATATTGCCTGGTTTAAAATCAGGAAAGGTGTGCATCACGGTTCATATCATTTCACCGTACTTCTTCAACCTGTACTCAACCTGAGAAACTGGATTATATGAAGAAGATTATGATATTAGGCTTAGAAAAAGGTTCATTAATACCCTGTGATACGCAGACGTCACAACTTGGCTTTCTGAAAGGGAAGAAGGCGTGAGACAACAACTGAGGAAGATCAAATGCTACACCCTTTAGAATGGATTACACCTCAATATAAAGAAAACTAAAAGCCCATTGACTGCAACAATAAGATCATAATAAATCAAAAAAGGATGGGAATTACCAAGGTTCTCGTTTTACTTGGCTCTACAGTCAACACTCATAGAAATAGCACTCAAGAAATCAAATGACATATTGCATCAGGCAAATATCGTGCACAGGACCCAATTAAAATATTAACTGGCAGAAATGTCACTTTTTAATAGTTGCGGACAACAGTGCATCTGCCACAAGCCATAGTGTCTTCAAATGCTTCATGTGCATGTGAAAGCAGGTAAGTAAAAAAGGTGAAGGTTGGAGCAATACTGACACATTTGAATTATTGTATTGGCAAAAATATGGAATATGCCATGAATTTCCAGAAAAGTGAATTTGTTTGGAAGAAGAACAGCAGAATTGTTCCTTAGAAGTGACCCGACAAGACTTTGTCTAATGTACTGGAGGCACAGCATCAACGGAAGCACTCCTTGGAGAGAGACGTGCTTGGTGAAGCAGCCAGTCGGTAAAACAGAGGAAGACCCTCAACAGTGGCTGTCCCCAGGGCCTCAAGCATAGCCATGCCTCTGAGGATGCCCGGGGCCCAGGTGTTGTATGGCACACGGGGGCTGCTCTCCGTCAGAACCATCTGAATCGTTTATAAGGACAAGACCAACATCAGGAGTAGGGGAGGGATCCAATCAATTTCACCACCGGTTGCTGCCCCAATGACTCTGTGTTAAGTAGTAGAAGTGTATACCGAAAGGTAGTTTATGACTTCACACAGTAAATACTTATATAAGAACCATGGAAGGGATATGCAAACTAGATTTTAAGAGTTTTAAAATGTTAATGAAAAATATTAACACCTGACCAAAAATCCAATAAAACTGTTATTTAAGATATTCCCACGTTGCTTCCTGATTGGTGTCCCCACAATCATGGGCGGTGTGGTTCATCCTTACCCATCTTTTCACTGGAGGAGTAGGATCCCATTTCTTTAGGGACAGGCCAATTAGACAATAGTCATTGGGTTTCATAGATTAGAAGCATTAGGTGACTTCTCTTCTCTGAACATACTTGTCTTTGAAAAACCACTTTCTGCTTTTGCTGAACTTATAGCAATTTTTTCTGACAATATTTTTAGTTATTTGAACATGTTCAGGAATTGCTTAATTCACTCAGAATTCACATTGGGGAATTTGGGGCATAACATAAAGCTGAAATGAATGACAGCATCTCACCCTCTGGTTGTGTGGCAGTTTTTACACTATGTGTTTGTTTACTGAAGTAACAGACACAAGGGAATAAAAATACTTCAAAAGTATAACGAGTTTTATGAAGTGAATAAATAAATATTATAAGCATGTTTCTGTCTAAATTTTTTTATACCTAGGGACAGAATGAACAGTCCTGTGGGCACTTAGAATACACTGTTGTAAAGATGAATGTTCAGAAAGAGTAAAGAAAGAAAATTTGTGATTTCCACCTGGGGGCCACCTTAGCGAGAACCCTGATTACAAGTGCCATTTTAACAACTGGTTGGTTCCCCAAACACAACAAAAATTAAGTATCTGCTCTGCCGAACTAGTGTGAGCTGACGGAATCTCACCACTGATCAGGAGGATATGCAAAGACTTTTTCAGGGCCTGAAGTAAATACAATGTGTTTTTTTCTAATGTATTTTTTATATTAGATTCTTTATTTTCTTTTTTAAACATTTTATTAGGGGTTCATACAACTCTTATCACAATCCATGCATATACATAAATCAATTGTATAAAGTGCATCTGTACATTCTTTGCCCTAATCATTTTCTTTTTTTTTCTTTTATTTTTTTACATTTTATTAGGGGCTCATACAACTCTTATCACAATCCACACATATACATGCATCAATTGTATAAAGCACATCCGCACATTCTTTGCCCTAATCACTCTCAAAGCATTTGCTCTCCACTTAAGTCCTCTGCATCAGGTCCTCTTTTTTTTTTCCCTCCCTCCGATACAATGTGTTTTAATGTAGATGGGGTGATATAAAATCCAAGCTAAGGGATCCCATTATAAGAGATTGATTTGGGGTGAGAGAAGGTGATGTGATATTTTTCTCTGCATAGCTTCTTAAAACTGATTTACTGCAATGGCTTGTCGAAGTAACAGATGTTTATTTGAATGAATATTCATTCCCTGACATCAAGCCTCAGTAGATGACACTTTCCTTTTAAGAGGTCATATTTTCCTCTTACGGAGTGGTGCCAATTGTCTATTTAGAAGACATCACATTAAGGACATATATAGAGTCCTGATGTATAACGAGGAGTCCTGGTGGCACAGTAGTTAAGGCTCTCGGAGGCTAACCAACAAGTCAGGGGCTAGTGATTTACAGTCTGAACCAGAGTAAATCTGCTAATTAGAAACAGCAATAATACCAGATATAAACACATAGTGACTCACCGTATCCTTCTGGATGGCTTTGTGATTGATTCTCATCAATCAATCACAAATTTTCTTTTAAATAACCCTATAACTCCACTTCTCAAGTTATGCCAACTTTTATTTAAGAAAGACTATCACTAAGAAGTGAGGAGATGCTAAATCACCATAGAAACCAAAGAAAGAACTCTGTTGGGAAGAAGGTTACAAAAAGTTGGAAGATTCTGCACGAATAGAAAGTATTATTTGGCGCCTAACTGTATCTCTATTGCTTGCTGCCCAACATGTTGCTTTTGTCTCTGTGTGTTTTTAGAGAAAATAGCGAAACTAGAAGGATAGCTAGCCCGTTACAATGGTTGGTCTCATTTGTACATCGGCCCAGTTTATCATATTTAAAGTTACTTTGGCTCTGCAAACAATTATTTTGGCAGAAGTTTTATTAGTGTGTCAAATAGTCGTTTAAGAAACTTGGCCAGGATTCCTGCTCAAGATGATAAATTATACATTTTTAATCTTATTGTCACCCCACCTCCACTCCCTTTACCCAAGACGGTAGTACTTCTTGAAGATTCTGGTGCTGTGGTCCAAACAAGGAGCCCTAGTCATGCTGTTGAATAAGCGTTGGACTGCTAACTGCAAGGCTTTCAGTTCAAACCCAGGAGGCACCCTCCAGGAAAGGGGAAGGAGCTCTCTGCACAAGAGTTACTGCCTGGTAAAGTCTATAACAGGTCGCTATGAGTAGAAATCAACTTGATGGCAGTGGATTTTGCTATGATCCAAATGAGGAGGCTGGGTGGTAGAGTGGATAACGCCAACTACACGGTGAACAGTTCAAATCCACCAATGGCTCCATGGGAGAAAGCAGAGGCTACCTGCTCCTCAGTCACACCACGGAGCAGTTCTATTCTACCCTTTATTGTCTCCATGGTCAGAATCAACTCAGTGGTGGTGGGTTTGGTTTGAGATTTGATGATTCAAACAAGGAACACCACTGTTCCTGTGGGTAAATGTTATCAAAAAGGTCCATGGTTACACACACACACACACACACAGTTTAAGAGAAAGACGTGGTCGTCTGCTTCCACAAAGGTGACAGCCTAGCAAAGCCTGGGGGCAGTCATTGAGTTGTTCCCTAGTATCTGAGCGGGGATTGGTTTCAGGCAGCCCAAGCCCAAACCTCTAGGTGCTTGGGTTCCATCCACAAAATGACTGTAGAACCTACTCATGTCCTCCTATATTTTAATCATCTCTACATTACTTGTAATACCTAATGCACTCTAAGTGATATGTACAGAGCACTTTAATTGCTCTTTGGGAATGTGTTAGTTTGGGTGGACTAGAGAAACAATCCGGAGACACTCAAATGTGTATAAGAAAGAGCTTTATATAAAAGAACAATTGTATATTGAGAAAACATTCCAACCCAGTCCAGATCAAGTCCATTCGTCCAATATTAGCCCATATGTCCAATACCAAGCTATAAATTCTTCTTCAGACTCACACCACACATGAAATGACACTGAGCGGAGGAAGATTACAGGCCAGTGTGTGGAAAGTCTTGTGGATACAGTGGTGGTTGAAGCATCTCAGCACTGGGGTGCGTCCCCACATGGTTCTTCCAGCTCCAGGGCTCTGGCTCCATCAGCGTAGCTCCATGTGTCTTGTCAACTGGTATACAAAGCAGGGAGTGTGTGTCCAGCCTCTAGGGAGGAAGAGAGGAGTTCCCAGAATCCTCAGGAGAAGGCCATGCCCACACAGAAGCTTCTTCAGCTATAACCTAATTGACAGGCTAGACTCCACCCCTTCCTCAAGTTGACAGTAGATTATGTAACTGCCAAAAGGAGTCATTATTTTACTGAATATTGTCTGTATGTGGTTGGTTGAATCGAAGATGTGGAAGGTGTGATGCTATACATCTCTGTGTCCATACGTAAGAACTCACTGGCAGTGGTTTGGGGTTAAAAATTTTTTTTAATTAATAAACACACATTTGTTACAGAATTCTAGAAACAAATGAGATAATTTTAGAAGTAGGGTTACTATGAGGTCCCTGGTTGTGTTTCTTGGACCCTGAAATGCCTAGAGTACTTGGGCCACATAGCCAAGTTTCCGTTATCTATGGTGCTCCAAGAGCAGTTGTGCACATTGAAGTCTGCAACTAATTCAGTGGTGTCAATGCTACACCATTAGAACCAGACTTCTTTCTCACATTCACATATGTGTTTTCTATTATCTAACCATTTAGATCTGTGGTTCTCAATTTGTGCTGCGCATTAGAATCATTTGGGGGAGTTCTGAAAAGTCCTGACACCCAAGTCACATTCCAGGTCAATTAAAGCATGAACTCTGGGAGTGGCACCCAGCATGGTTTTAGGAATGTCCCCAAGTTATCCAAATGTGAGGCAAAGCTGAACAACGCTAACTTATACAGTTCCACGGGAGAGGTGCGGAGAATCAGTGAGGTGGAGACTGTAGGAAAATAATGTCTATTTGATAAATTTATGACAATATCAGCAGTTGTTACAATTTCCATCGACAAATGACATGGAGAGAAATTACCAGGCTAATCTTTTTCTGATTCCTTTTAAAACTATAAATGTAGTTTCATCTATTATACGAAAGTGTATACTTCCAGATGAAAGAAGTGTTTCCCTATTTAATTAAAACTGAAATATACCAGTGTTATACATTACATCTATATTTTAATAAATGAGGGGGCTTAAAACACAATAAACCGAAACCCCTCGTATAATAAACATTTTAATTTGGGGAAGATTTTTTAAAAATTAGGTTTGAAAAGCTTCTAAGCAAAAATCATTCATTAATAATTATGAAATAGACACAGTGTAGTCATGATGTTGAATGAATTTTAAAAATCATTTTATTGGGGACTAATATAATTCTTATCAAAATCCATACATACACCCATTGTGCCAAGTACATTTTTACATTTGTTGCCATCATCATTCTCAAAACATGTGCTTTCTACCTGAGGTCTTAATATCAGCTCCTCATTTTCTCCCCTCCCTCCCCACTTCCTCCTCCATCATGAACCCTTGATAATTTAAAATTATTATTATTTTGTCATATCTTACACTGTCCGACGTCTCCCTTCATCTACTTTTCTGTTGTCCACTCCCCATGGAGGAAGTTAAATTTAGATCCTTGTAATCAGTTCCCCCTTTCTACTCCACCTTCCCTCCACCCTCCAGGTATCGCCACTCTTAGCGCTGGTCCTGAAGGGATCATCTGTCCTGGATTCCCTGTGTTTCCAGTTCCTATCTGTACCATTGTACATTCTCTGGTCTAGCCAGATTTGCGAGGTAGAACTGGGATCATGATAGTAGGAGGAGGAAGCATTTAAGAAGTAGAGGAAGGTTGTATGTTCCATCGTTGCTACTCTGCACCCTGACTGGCTTGTCTCCTCCCCTCGACCCTTCAGTAAGGGGATGTCCAGTTGCCTACAGATGGGCTTTGGGTCTCCACTCTGCACTCCCCCTCATTTACAATGATATGATTTTTTGTTCTTTGATGCCTGATACCTGATCCCTTCGACACCTCGTGATTGCACAGGATGGTGTGCTTCTTCCATGTGGGCTGTGTTGCTTCTGAGCTAGATGGCTGCTTGTTTATCTTCAATCCTTTATGAGCCCAGACACTATATCTTTTGATAGTCGGGCATCATCAGTTTTCTTCACCACATTTGCTTATGCACACATTTGTCTTCAGTGATCATATCGGGAAGGTGGGCACCCACTGATATGATATTTTGTTCTGATGATACCTGATACTTGATCCCTTCAACACCTCGTGATCACAAAGGCTGGTGTGCTTCTTCCATGTGGGTTTTGAAGCTTCTGAGCTAGATGGCTACTTGTTTACGTGCAAGCCTTTAAGACCCCAAATGCTATATCTTTTGATAGCCGGGCACCTTCAGTTTTCTTCATCAGATTTTTTTGTTGTTGTTAATGAGAGTTGGAGTTATCCTGGGGAAGATGGTTTTAAGCAAAAAATTGTAAATCTGTATTTTGTGGGGGCCTACTGGCACAGTGACTAAAGCACTCTGTGGCTGATCAAGAGTTCAATGGATTGAACACACCAGATCCTGTGTGGGAGAAAGATGTGTCATAAAAATTACACCCTGGGAAACCCTCTGGGCCAGTTCTGCTGTGTCCCACAGAGTGGCTGTCAGCGTTTAAGGGATGTGGTGGTGGTATCTTTTGTGCTGTTATTCCTTAACATCTGTTTTCTTGAAGAATTTTTATTAGTGTATCTTATTAAGGTATCTTATCAAGGAATAAGTATTACATAAGAGGAAAGACAAGTTTCAGGAGAACCTGGTATCAGGTAGATTCTAACTCACAGTGACCATGTAGCAAAGGGTATAACTGTCCCTGTGAGATTTAGAAACTAACGCTTTATGGGAATGGGAAGCCCAGTCTTTCTCCCACAGAGCTCCTTGTGGTTTCTCAGAGCACTTGTTGGTTTTGAACCTCTGATCTTGCAGTTAGCAGCCCATTATGAAACCACTGCACAACCAGGGCTCCTTGAGTGTTGGGTTGCTAACCACAGGTCAGCAGTTCAAAACCACCTGTAGCTTCAGAGGAGACTTTTTATTCCCATAAATATTAGCAATCTTGGATATCCCCAGGGCAAGTTCTGCCATGTACTATAGGTTTGCTTTGAGTCAGAATTGATTCAATGGCAGTGAGAGGGACGGAGGTGTGATCCTCAGTTTGAACCAAGAAAAGGTAGTTGTTCACTTCTTACTGAAAAAAGTGCGTGAAATGAAAATAGTTATGAATTCTAGGAGAGGTAGAAAAAAACAGACCTCCCATCATCAATATAATTTCAGTACATTAGAAGCAGGCCTTTTTTTTTGCTTAGATATAATGTTAATGAATATGGAAGGCAATATCGTATACTGATGAGATTCAAACCCGCCAGTACTTACAAACTCACTCTACCCCTCTTAGTCATGTGTCCCAGAGCACACCACTTACTTTGTCCCGGGTTCCCTTTCCCATCTATAAAAGGGGGAAATTCATAGCTTCTGTGCAAAGTTGTTCATTGTGAGATTGAATAGGGCAATGCCGACTGGACCTTTAACACAGTGCCTGGCACATAGTCGCCTTTTTAACCAATATAAAGAGTAGCTATTTTTAATTATTCAAGTAGATTTGAAAAAACCCAGATAACCCTTTTCTGAGCACTATATACCTTTTAACAATATAGAACTTCCCCCAGTATACCCGTGGCATTCATGAGGTCTTCAGGAAATCTTTGCATAGTCTTAATTTTAGGCTGAAGTAGCAAAGGGTGTGAGTTATGGTAAAGGCTGCTCATGGCTATGTGAGCTGAGGCAGAACCCACCGACTCAGTGGTGGGGGATCTGGGCCCAGTGCGTCCGAGTGGAAATGAGTGTGTGCTGGAAGTGTCTCAGCAGAGCTGAAATCACCTTCTCTCACGGACCAACCACCTGTTACTACTAAAGAGTGGAAATTGTGAATGTCAAATCATCCTATTCTAAGGCTCTCCCTATTTTGTGTGTATTGCGTTTCATTGATTCTAACATGCACATTTTAACATCGTTGAAATCAAAATGCACCTTCCTATCGGTGATATCTTACATCATTCTGAGCAAAGGCAGCACTTTGAGGTAGGTGAGGTTGTTGTGTTGTTAATGTGACAACATCAGCTTGCCTATAGCAGTCCTTAGTGGGGTACTGCTTGATACAAATATATGTCGAAGTAAGTTTTGGAAAATTCTCTTAGTTAATATAAAGTAAAAAGAAAAATTAAGTGATAAAAATGTGCCATAGTCTGTTTAGCTGGCAACAAATTTTCTTCCTTCATTGCAGATAAAAAATGATGCATCTTGGGATCACACCTTTTATTTGATATAATAGTTTGTGTTGTTTGTTTGACAACATTTTCCCCCTTACAGACTCAACAAATAATGATGAATTTTAGAACTGAAATATTTGATTTTACGAAATAGGATAAAAGCGCATCTTGATATTCAAGATTAGTTCTATTTCACAAAGGATTGAGTATGATCGCTACATGAGAACATGGTATTGCTAATATGTCAAAGTGGTGGTGGTTTGATCCACCCGCCTTAGGACTCATAGTCCAATGCTGACCTGACAGAGCTACTCAAACCATCGGAACTCAATGCCATTGAGTCAATTCTGGCTTATAGAAACTCAGAAAAGAGGCTTTCTTCTCCCATAAAAAGTTACAGTTTCTGAAGCCCACAAAGACAGCTCTACCCTGCCTACAGGAATGCTATGGGATGACCATGCCCCTGGGGCTCCTTGAAAGGAACTTCATAGACTAATGAGACCATAGATTCTGTCCTTTTGCGGGGTACAGCATCCTTCCTAGGCCAGACTGGAAGGACTTGATGTGGGAAGCCTACTAAGCAAGCAGGATTTTACTTCAAACTCACCTGTGCCAGATAGTAGGAGTTGACACACTCCTTGGACTTAAGGCTAAAATGCCCTGTTTGAGCATTTAACGCAGATAACTGCTATCCTAGGTTACGGCACTGGGGTCGTTCAACTCTGGTCAATTGTCTTGCTTTGAGAGTGCCCATGAGTGGTGGCCAAGGACTACCATATACTTACTATTTTAAATCTGTCCATGCTTTCTTATGACATGTATTAATCTGAGAGCAGGGTTCTGGCTTTATGAATGAGTGTTATGGAAAGTTTTGCCCAATCAGCAGCCCGCATAGTTCATGTAGATAGTGTCTAGTCATTTAAGAGTTTAACTTGTACGAGTCAACAGTTCATGTATTTCAGTTGGAAAGGCTGGGCTACTGATGCATAATTTTCTTCTCCCAACAGTGTTTTTTAAATTATATCCCATTGACTAAAATAATGACATTATTAATAGAATTGCCTTATGCCCCAGGAAGATACTTTGTAATGTTCTAGATCATAAAATGATAATGAGGTCGCTAAAGGGAACCAGAGACATGTATAAACCATAGATATATGTGGATTTGGGGCTTGCACTTAATTCTAGCCCTAATCTAAGAACAATTAGCTCTTATGACCTGGCTCTGCTTGACACTTGCGATCATTAAGAAGTCACTGAAAAACCCAGATGTGCCCAGCTATCAGAAAGAACAGCATCTGGGGTCTGAAAGGCTGGATTTTAAACAAGCAGCCATCTAAGTGAGGCATCCCATAAATCCAGATGTAAGAAGCACACCAGCCTGTGTGATCCAAGATAGCAAATAATAAAATCCAAATCCGAAGGAGGGAATGGTGTCAGAGCTTAAATTCTGAACACCCTGTTTGCAGAAGGCTACGGATGACAGTAGAGGTCCAAAATCTGCCTGCGGGGTTCCTACTTGGATTAAGCCTCTGGTAAACACCCTTGGACCACAGTCCGGGGATGTGGATAGCCTGGGTAACAGGCAGACAGCATTGTAAAGGTGATTATGGCAGATGTAGTTAGACTAAAATGTACTATTTCATCATTTGATTTCCCTTTTGACCCATTTTAAATTTGTTCTAGTTTTTAATATTTTCTGCTTGCTTTTATAGTGAGGCTTTTCTCTGTTTTGCCATTGTTGTTGGGTTTTTGTTTGTTTGTACTTTGGATGATTTCCTGCATACGAAATCCAGGATCAGTTAGTCTGTAGAGACAGAGAGTGGATCAGTCATCTCCTGGGCCATGGAGCAGGGGGGCTGGGGAGACATGGGGAACTATGTAACATGGGAAGAGAAAAAGAACCTGTTCTGAAATGGATTGTGGTGATGCTTGTACAACTCTCTTAATAGGGTTAAACTTTTAAGTTGTAGGACATGTGGATTATATGCCAATAAAACTGTTTTAAAAAGCAAGGTTGGGAGCTGTTTAGTCCCATTTAAGGCCAGGCACCTTCCTTGTGTGAAGGGAAAGTGAGAACCAAGACACTGTGAAACCAACAATTTCCAGAGCCTTTCATGAAGGCTGAACCCAACAGGGTGCTGAATCCTGCCACCTTGCAATTAAGAGTCTCGTGATCTACCAGTTGAGCTATCCTGGCCAATGGAAGATGGCTCTAGCTTAATTATGGTTATTAAACACTTTCTTCTTGTCCAACACTCTCCTAAGATCTTTATGTATCCTGAGCCTTGATCCTCCTGCAACTTAACAAGGCAAGTATTGCAGCTATTACTATTTTTTTTAAATATATAAATCATTTTATGGGGAATTTTAAAAGCAACTATTATTATTTTATAGTTCAGGAAACTCGGGCATAAGGATGTTAAAAACCTGCCTGAAGACATATAAGTGTAAATCAAACTTCTAGATCTGAGGTTGTGACTCCCTATGGGGTCATGGATTGTCAAACAATTAGACAACAGGAAAAGGTTTCTGAACTCCAAAAGACAAAAATCTAATTTAAAACACATAGTGAATCCGAGATGTTTCTGGGAGTGCTTGTCCATGTTTCACATTTCTTAGGCAAATGGGGCCAAATTAGGTAAATGACTACTAGACTCCTATTTTTAATAGGGCAGTAAGTGTTCTAAAATGTTTGGGGTCCAGTGTTTACATTTTCATTTTGCTGACTTGTTCTAAACCAATTGCTTAAAATTACAGCATAGTTAAAAAACAAAATAATAATAAAAACATAACACACTGCTATAAGAGAAACCATTTCTCTAATTTTAATATTGAGACATGCATTGTTAGTTGCCATGAAATACATAGGTACAACAGAGCAAAATTCTCCCCAGTCCTATGTCATCCTCACAATTGTTTTAAATGTTTGGGACCATTGTTGCAGCTACTGTGTCAACCTACCTGACTGAAGACCTTTTACTTTTTTTGGGTGGGGGGTGCCCTGCCATTCTGTCAGCATGATGTCTTCCAGGGACTGACCCCATTTACATGATCTTTGCTTCTCTCCTTTCATCTAAGAAGCAAGAGAAAGATCCCATCCCAGCATTATTCTATGCTCAAGCATTTGGGAATCCCTATACTGGTTACAAAGAGCTCAGGTAGCATAGTAGGCTATGCATCGAAATGCTAACCACAAGGTCAGAACTCTGAATGCGCCCATCACTCCAAGGGAGAAAGATGAGGCTTTCTGCTCTCAAGGAAATTTAAGGCCTTTGAACCCAAATAGGCAATTCTATTCTGTCTTATAGACTTGCTATGAGTCAGAATGACTGGATGGAAGTGAACTTGGCTTGTGTGGGTACTGGCTAGATACAGGAGCCTTGGGGATACAGTGAGCTAAGCATTGGGCTGTTAAAGGCATTTTGTTGAGCCTAGTGTAAACGAAGGGCATTGCCACCATCACAATACATTTCTTAGACTGTAAATCCTGACTTCAATCATTATTACGGACTGCAGTTAGGACATCTTACTATTGTTTGCTGTATTTTTATTCCCACTCCCCTTCCTCATTTTTCTTGCCATAAATTCAAAATGTGCTGCACTGGCAAACCTCAGGTTATGGATGACACCTGGTTCCTAAATGTAGTCTGTCCGTCAAATTGGTAGGTTAGTCCAAACAAGAGCATGTGGCTCTATTTAGGCTTAGTTTAGTGCAAAAAGAAGCTTGCAACCTTTTCAATGATTTAAAAGCTGTGTAAGTAGAATTTGTTGTGAGTCCTGGTTTGTTAACTCATTTTAAAGTGAGGGCAAATTTAAATAACATTAAACAGCAAATAGCTGTTGTCCTAATTTGGACATTTGTAACCCAAGATTGGCCTGTATTCATTTCCTATGGCTTTTGTAACAAACTTAGTATCTTAAAAGAGCAAATATTAGTTCTGCTACCATTCTGGAGGTCAGAAATCTGAAATCTGTTTCAATGGCTTCTTAGCTTCAGAGCCGTAAAACAATAAATTTATCAGATCCATTCCCTTCCATTTTTTTCCAGTCTCTAGAGTCCCATTCCTTGCATTCCTTGCCTCTTGGCTCCCTCCCACTTCTTCAAAACCAGCCACATAACATCTTCCAATCACTCTACTGTAGTGGTCACATTGCCTTCTCTTCTCTGGACCAAGTCTCCCTTGGCCTCCTCCCTCTTATAAAGATAAATTCAGAGCCCTCCCAGGTAAGCCATGCTAGAGCTGTCAGTCAGCCCCACTAACCTGTCTCGTCCTCTCATCTTTATTAGAACTCCAGTCTGAGCCCTTGGTTTGTGGAAGCCTATGGTTTACAGTGGAAACCCAAAATCCATTTTGTCATCATAAATTCAGGCTTCATTGAATTCTTTTTGACCATTTACCCACAAAGTTAAAAATCTATACCCTTAGGCAGAGTATGTTTGAAAGTGGATTACTACAACTTCCCTAGTCAGTCCAGTGAGGGGCAGACTCACCCCAAGAGATTTGTCTGGACATGGCCTTAATGGAAATTGGGGTGCCAGGCTAGATGGCCAAGAGTCATACCTTGACCAAGGTGGTTGGAGGGCCTCAGACCCAATCCTGTAAGCTTTTCTAATTGGTGACAGTGGAACATCATGGTCCCTTTCCTGTTTCTATAATCCTGCCTGGGATAGTGGTGAATGAATCTGCTGCCAATCACAACTCTGTAATGGATTTTTAATTTCATTTTCTAGCTTCTTTAATTAGCAATGTGGCCTGGAGCCTTTTGTATACCCTTATGGCTGCTTATTGATGGTCTCCTTTGTGTGCATGATTTGTCTTTGTTTTATTTAAAACTTAATAAAGGTGTCTCCATAAAATATATGTGACTTTGGAATCTTTACTCCTCTGGAACATATATATCACAAGGTTCTTAATCCACAAAACTTCTTTTACCACATAAGTAACATTCATAGGTTCCAGGGGTAATAATTCTTTTGGTGGGGGACATTATTCAGTTTACCACATAAATTTAGTATAATATAGCAAGCTAAATAATATTGTATACTTTATTTATTTATTTTTGTACTCATTATTTTTATCTTTGTCCATATACTGTTATGTCTTTTAGCGTTACCCCCACAGTACAATTTTGCTTTTCGTTGCTTTCAGTTGGGTGTGCCAGCTGTGATGTGAAACACAGGGGGTATGGTGCATATTAAGAATAACTGATACAGGGGCTATAGGGAATACAGGGATGGGGATGATGATGGGAGGGTTAAGGGATCTAGGGAGTTGTGGGTGAAGATGGGAGTGGGGAGGGAGCACTAGAATGGACTGTGACTGCATAACTCATCTTGGGGGTGATTTAACCATGGGGGGGATGTTCTAAAAATATCGATGTGGGGGTGATTGTACAATTCTCCTTGATATGATTGAATCATTTTATTATACAATATATAAATTACTTGCAAATAAAACTGTTGGGACAAAAGTCTAATGAGTTTTATAAAATGAATAAATGAATATTACAAGCAAAAAACAAATTGTATGGAGGCAAAACACTGGGGGAGTGCAGTGGAACAGCAAGGGAATGGAGTAGCAAGGTCACCAGGGAATGCTGAAAGTGGACTTTGGGCCCAGGGCGTGGTGCCCCAACAGACTGGACTGGAAAACACTCCTAAAGGCCAACAAACGATCCTTGAACTAACTACAAGCTTTTCTTTCTTGATACGTTTTGTTTTGCTCTTTGCCAGTGGTTTGTTGTTGTTTCATTGTATACTGTTGCTTTGTTTTCCTCTGTCTTGTTTTTGTGCATGTTTTTATCTCCACAGGTCTGTCTGAATAAGACAGGCTGGATGAACTATCTGAGGAAAAACAACGGGACCAACAGTTCAACGGGGAGGGGGCATGGGATAGGAGGAAATGGGGGGTAAAGAACTGGTGTTAACAAACCCAGGGACAAGGGAACAACAAGGGATCCAAATTGGTGGTGAGGTGGGAGTGGCAGGCCTGGTAGGAAATGATCAAGGGGGTAACAAAGAAGTATAGCTGTAACCCAGGTGGGGACGGAGCATGACAGTGGGACAGGAGGAAAGTCAAGGGAAATAGAGGAAAGAGCTAGGAGGCAAAAGGCTTTTATAGAGGTCTAGACAAAGACATATATATATATATATATTATAGATCTATATATATATTATAGATCTATATATATAAATAAATCTATGTGCCTATATTTATAGGTTTAGTATTAAGGTGGCAGAAGGACCTTGGGCCTCTACTCAAGCATTCCCTCAATGCATGAATACTTTCTTCTATTAAATTGGCATTCTATGATACTCACCCTCCCGACACAACCACTGAAGCCAAAGTGGGTGAACAAGCAAATGTGGTAAAGAAAGCTGATGGTGCCTGGCTATCAAAAGAGATAGCATCTGGGGTCTTAAAGGATTCAAGGTGAACAAGCAGTCATCTAGCTCAGAAGCAACAAAGCCCACATGGAAGAAGCACACTAGCCTGTGCGATCACGAGGTGTCGAAGGGATCAGGGATAAGGCATCATCAAAAAAAAATCTTACCATAGTAAATGAAGGAGGAAGTGCAGAGTGGAGACCCAAAGCCCATTTGTTGGCCGCAGAGGGGTCTAGGGAGGAGATGAGTCAGTCAGGGTGTGATGTAGTACCGATGAAGAATACAGCTTTCCTCCAGTTCCTAAATGCTTCCTCCCCGCCAACTATCATGATTGGAATTCTACCTTGTAAATCTGGATAGAGCAGAGATGTACACTGGTGCATATGGGAGCTGGAGGCACAGGGAATCCAGGGTGGATGATACCTTCAGGACCAGGGGTGTGAGGAGCGGTGCTGGGAGGGTGGAGGGTGAGTGGGTTGAAAAGGGAACCGATTACAAGAATCTCCATGTGACCTCCTCCCTGGGGGATGGACAACAGAAAAGGGGGTGAAGGGAGATGTCAGAAAGAACAAGATATGATGAAATAACAATTTATAAATTATCAAGGGTTCGTGAGGGAAAAGGGGAGGGGAGGGGAGCGGGGAGGGAGGGGAAAATGACGACTTGATGCAAAGGGCTTAAGTGGAGAGCAAATGCTTTGAAAATGATGAGGGCAAAGAATGTACAATGTGCTTTATACAATTGATGTATGTATGGATTGTGATAAGAGTTGTATGAGTCCCTAATAAAATGTTTAAAAAAAAGAAAGAAAATGTCATTGGAAAAATTTATCCAAGCTATCCTCAGTTCTGATATTGCTCCATCTCTCTGTTCTCCAAATTCAAAGAACATTCACAGAAAACACATTTTGAGTCCTTCGAGGATGCCAAGGCTGTGGAGGGAAACCAAAGAGCCCTGAATTATTTGGGCAAGGGCAGTTGTTGTTCGTTGGTCAGTACCATCGATTCCGTTAGGACTCATGGCGACCCTATTTACAGCAGAACAACGCACCATCTGGTCCTGAGCCATCTCACAATTGTCGTTACGTTTGAGCCCATTGTTGCAGCCACGGTGTCAACTCATCTTGTGGAGGGTCTTTCTTTCTTTTTTTTTGCTGCCTCTCTCCTTTACCAAGCATGATGTCCTTGTCCAGGGACTGGCCGCCCCTGATAACATGTTCAAAGTACAGGGGACCAAGTACCGCTATCCTGACTTCTTTTTGTTTTATAAATCATTTTATTGGGGGCTCTTACAACTTTTATCACAATCCATCCATCCATTGTGTAATGCACATTTGTACAATTGTTGCCATCATCATTCTAAAAATATTTCCTTTCTACTTGAGCTTTTGGTATCAGCTTCTCATTCCTCCCTCCCTCCCCCGCTCCTTCCCTCCCTCCCTCAGAACACTTGATCATTTATAAAAATTTTTGTTATGTCTTACACTGTCCAATGTCTCCTTTTACCAACTTTTCTGTTGTCTGTCCCCAAGGGAGGGAGTTTACATGGATCACTGGAATTGGTTCCCCCTTTCTACCCCATCTTCTTCTTACCTTCCTGGTATCTCTACTCTCATTATTGGTCCTGAGGGGGTTATCTGTCCTGGATTCCCTGTGTTTTCAGGTCAGATCTGTACCAGTGTGCATCCTCTGGTCTAGCAGGATTTGTAAGGTAGAATTGGGATCATGATAGTGGGGGTGGTGGGCGGGGAGCATTAACAAACTAGAGGAAAGTTGTATGTTTCATCAGTGTTATACTGCACCCCGACTGGCTCATTTCCTCCCCGAGACTCATCCCCTTCTGTAAAGGGATGTCCAGTTGCCTACAGATTGGATTTGGGTCTCCATTCCACATTCCCCTTCATTCATAGTGATATGATTTTTTGTTCTTTGATGCATAATACCTGATCCCATTGACACCTCATGATCATACAGGCTAGTGTGCTTCATCCATGTGGGCTTTACTGCTTCTGAGCAAGATGGACACATGTTTATCTTCAAGCCTTTAAGACCCAGATGCTATATCTTTTGATAGCGAGGCACCATTAACTTTCTTCACCACATTTGCTTATGCACCCACTTTGTCTTCAGCAAACATGTCAGGAAGATGAGCATTATGGAATGCCAATTTAATAGAACAAAGTGTTCTTGCATTGAGGGAGTACTTGAGTGGAGGCCCAGTGTCCATCTGCTACCCTAATACTAAACCTATAAATATATGCACACAGATATATTTCCCCATTATCATATATAAATATATTTACGTATGTACATGCCTGTATTTAGACCTCTATAAATACCCTTTGCTTCCTAGTTCTTTCCTCTAGTTCCTTTGACTTTCCTCTTGTCCCACTATCATGTTCAGCTTTCATTTGGGTTTCAGTAATTCCTCTTGGGGATCAAGCCATACCAGACCTCCTACAGTCTCCTTGCCATCGATTTTGGATAATTTGTTGTTACCTTGTCCCTGGGTTTGTTAACACCCACTTCCTTTCCCCACCTCCCATTTCTCATGTCCCCCTGGAACCATCAGTTCTGTTGTTTTCTCCTCCAAATTGTTTATCCTGCTGCTATTCTTACTTCTAAGGAGTATTCTGGCTGTAATTCTTCCAAGATGAGTTTGTTTGTTCTTTCCGTCATCCATAGTAGTGTCAATATTCCTCACTGGCACCATGATGCAAATGCAATGATTCTCCTTTGGTCTTCCTTATTCAAAGGCTAATTTTCACATGGATATGAAATGATTATAAAAGGTCTAAATACAGGCATGTACATGTGTAAATATATTTATATAGGATTATGGGGAAATAGATCTCTGTGCATATATTTATAGGTTTAATGTTAAGGCAGCAGTTGGACACTCAAGTACTTACTCAATGCAGAAGTAAGTACTTTGTTCTATTAAATTGGCATCTTATGATGTACACTTTCCCTGTGCGATCCCCTTCTACTGGCTTAGTCTCCTTACTGGTTCATGTTTTTACAGACCAGCTTGAATACTCTCAGGAGCCCTGGTGGTGTAGTGGGAGAAAGGTGATCCTGGCTGCTCTCAGGAGGATTTACAGTTTCAGACACCTGGGGAGCAGTTCTACTGTGCTCTATAGTGTCACCATGAGTCAGAATCAATGGATGACTGGAGTTTCTTGCCCCTTCAGGGAAGCTACTGGCTGCAGCGTGTACCGAGCGTGTGACTGAACCTTCTCCAATCTTCTCTGCTTTGACAGCCTATGCTTTTCTGTTATAGCATTATCAATCAAACTTTACTTCTTGCCGCTAATATCACAAGACCGAGAGAGAGAATGATAAAACTGCTAAAAGAAATGAATCCTCCAACATGTAGTCATGGTTTCCCATTGCCCCTCACATACCGAGAACCAATACATTTTATTGTAAATCATTTTATTGGGAGCTCTTACAGATATAACATTCCATAGTTCAATCACAACAAGCAGTATTGTACAATTGCTACCACAATCAGTTTCAAACCATTTACTTTCTTATTGAACTTCTTGATAGCAGATTCCCTTTGGATCCCTTCTCTCCCCCATCATAGCCCCCAGGAACCTTTATCTATCTATCTATCTATCTATCTATCTATCTATCTATCTATCTATCTATCTATCTATCTATCTATCTATCTATCTATCTATGTTGTCTGTTATACCATCCACTATATCCACTCACATGCAATTCTGTTGTTTATTCCTCATCACTGCTATCAGCTCCTCCCATCCCCCAACCTCTTCCTGTGCCCCAGACCTGTAATTATGATGTCTGAAGTTAGAAGGGGATTCTAGGATGGGCAGTTTGACTGCCTTGCTGCCATTGGGCCGGGGATGTCCTCGGAAACTGACTTAGCTCAGTAGCCACAGCCAAGAGAAGACGTGCGCTCTGCTCCAGATCTCTGACCTGCTCTGAATCTCCAGCGAGCAGCCACGTTCTCACAGTCCCTTGATTTTCTGATCCTTAGTTCCAAACTGTCCCTCATCTTGCATCTGTCAGCACAAGTGCACTGAACCTGACCCTCCATAATTTCATATTGTGATAGGAGACTGACACTGCTTGCTACAGAGCACCAGGTGGAGAGATCGCCCAGACTGGGGTGGGGGGGGGGTCACCGGGTGAAGGGGCACCATAGGTGGTAACAGCAGCAGGTGTTCTGCCACCGCTTCCCCCTATTGCTTTTTAAAAATTACATTTGCTTAGAATTATTTAACCTCCCGTTATTATCTAGCATGGATCTTCAAATCCGGCTGTTGGTAGAGAGGGCGCAATCTTCTTATATGATAAGCTATTAGGCTCATGCAGACAACATTCCACGCCAAATACTAGTGAAAGAATGATAAGGAGAATGGATTGTCTTTCAGGATGTCCCGCAGAGGTTGCCTAAGGAGTCCTGGTGCTGCCTTGGTTAAGAAGTTGGCTGCCTACACGCCAACCAATGAACAACATCATGATAAATTGAGAAAATATTGAAGTTGGCAAGGATTTCCTTTTATTTGGATTTTCAATCAATGCCCATGAAAACAGAAGTCCAGTTTATATTGGGTAAATCTGCTCACTGCCTTAAAATATTAGAAAACAAAGATATCACTGAGAATTAAGGAGTTGCTGACCCAAGCCATGTTATTTCCAATGGTTTGATTGCATGGTAGAGGATACCATTGAATACAGAAGACTGGAGAGGGATTCATACCTTTGAGTGACTATCTTATCAAAGAGTACTATGAAGACCATGGATTGCCATAGGCCACCTGTGCTGGAAGAAGTACAGCCTGAATGGACCTTAGATGGAGATGGTGAGATCTCTTTTCACTGAATCTACACATTTATGTGAAGGGGCTCGAAGACGACATCATACTTGCTAGAAGGTTATCAAAGAAAGAGAAAGACTTTCTTTCTTTTTAAAAGATAAATAGTTTTATAGGGACGCTTACAGCAGTTATAATCATCTATACGTTAATTGTGTCAAGCACATTTGTGCATATGCTGCCATCATTATTTTCAAAACATTTTCTTTCTATTTGAGCCCTATGTATCAGCTCCTCTTTTTGCCCCTCCCTCCCCCACTCTCCCATCCTCATGAATCCTTGATAAATTATGAATTATTCCTGTTTTCATATCTTACACTGATCTGTCTCTCTTCACCCACGTTTCTGTTTTTCATTCCCCTGGAGGGGGGCGGGGGTTGTAGGTCAATCATTGTGATCAGTTCTCCCTTTCTGCCCTTTCTCCTCCCCCCCCCCCCCCCCCGAGAGAAAGGCATTCAACAAGATGAATATTCACCGCAGTGATGGCAGCCACCGGCAGGCAGAGCAATAAGACCTGATGCCTGGAGCCTGAGTCCTTGACACTGTGAAACACCAAGGTTAGATGACTTTCTCAGATGCTTACAAGAGAGAGACCAACAAGGATCTTGTTTAACTTAGTTGATTGCATTGTGCATCACTTAACCTTGTATTTAGTTATTCATGAACAGATTTAGTGGCATATAATTCACATATTGTACAGTCAACAATTCAGTCATATTAAGAAGAGTGGGTTAAAGAAGATGTGGGACAGAGGAAGATATGACCAAATAAAAATTTATAAATTATCAAGGGTTCATGAGGGGGGGTGGAGTGGGGAGCGAGAGGATAAAATGGGAGCTGATGCCAGGGGTTTGGGTGGAGAGCAAATGTCTTGAGAATGATGAGGGCAACGAATGTGCAAATGTGCTTTACACAATTGATGTTTGGATGGATTTTGATAGGAGTTGTATGAGCCCCTAATAAAATGATTAACATTTTTAAAACAATTTATTAGGGGCTCATATAACTCTTATCACAGTCCATACATATACATACATCAATTGTATAAAGCACATCTGTACATTCTTTGCCCTAATCATTTTTTTCTCCTCTTTTCTTTTTTTATATTTTATTAGGGACTCATACAACTCTTATCACAATCCATACATATACATACATCAATTGTATAAAGCACATCCATACATTCCCTGCCCTGATTAACATTTTTTATTAGAAAAAAAGAAGAGTTGTAACATTATCACTAGAATCAAATTTAGAACACCATCTTCCTTCCTGTACTCATTAGCTGCCCCTGTCCCTCCAATGTCCCCTGTCATACATACCCTCAAGAAACCGTTACTCTTTCTATAGATTGACTTATCCTGGATTTTATATACAGAAAAATGTACCAAAAAACCCACAAACAAAACCAACAACATTAATAAAGTTAAAAACAAACAAACAAACTCACTGCCATTGAGTTGACACCGACCCACAGCAGCCCTGTTGGACAAGGTAGAACTGCCCTCGTGGGTTTCTGAGACTGTGACTCTTAACAAGAGTAGAAAGCCCCATCCATCTCCCAAGGAACTGTTGGTGGTTTCAAGCTGCTGACCTTGGAGTTAACAGTGTAACACATAATCACCATGACACACAAACACACACATAAAAATCTTAATAAAAAGATAGAAAACACTAAAACCTAAAACAACTTTAAAATGGCTCAAAATGGAGATCAAATGATAAGACATTAAATTTTGTCTTAACTGCCACAATCCACATTCCAAGGTACACTGCACGATAGCAAAGCTAGTCATACCCCTGGTCTACGGTCAGAGAGGAGTCACCAGAAGCTTAATCCACGTGCATTCTCCCCTCACTCTCTTATCTAAACTGAAACAACTTTAAAATTGGTCAAAAGGGGGATAAATGATAAGACATTATTTTTAACCTAACTATGTTTGCCATAATCAACTTTATAATTCTCTGTCTGATAAAGAAATCATTCCCTCTTTGGTATTTTATTTGATTATTTACAATTCATGGGTCACACAAGCTGGTGTGTTTCTTCCATGTGGATGACTCACTTGGCTGGCTGCTTGTTTAAAGACAAGGCTTTAAGACCCCAGCTGCTAATCTTTCTGATAGGGGGACACCATGTAGTTTCTTCACCACACTTTGTTATAGCACTCATTTCTTTAGGGACATCTCCATGAGGGTGAACATCAGGCAGGGTCATTTCATAAGATAATTTCTCTTAGACTGGGGCTAGAATTAAGTGCAATCCCTAAATCCATAAATATGTCTATGGGTTATATAGTTATATATGTCTGTGCTTCACCTTAATACATCATTATCATTTTATGTTAGAGAACATTATCATTCATCCCCCTGGAGCATAAGCTAATTCTATTGATTGCATCATTAATTTAGCCCATGGTATAGAACCAAAAACATTGTTGAGAAAAGGAAATTACACAAATGTAGGTTAGCTGCAAACTGTAATATTTGATTTTCTGACTTGTACAGATTACACTCTTAAGTGATTAGACACTTTTATACAAATAATGGTGGTTAGTGATAAAACAAAACTTTCAACAATGTTCATTGACAATGGCAGAAGTAGGCCTACCAGATTAAGGCATACCTTAATAAAGTAAGGAGAGCATTAAAATAGAAAGTATATAAAAGTCCTGGCCCACTATTCATTGGGCATCCTCAAGGCAAGAGATTTGGACCAAAGTCCAACAACCACCAGATCTGTACCCTTGCAAGAGCAGTCATCTGCTGCTTTTCACACTGGGGAGTTTCAGTATTAAGTCCAAGGGCTGTAGTATTATCAGTCGCTTATGTTAAAATGCATTTAAGGATTAAATGAACTTAATTCTAATGTGTACATAGATAGATTCAATATAAAAATATTATTAAGTGCAACTTTATGATATCAAAGGAGGCTATAGAAATAGAGATTCACAGCAATTCAAATGGAGAAAAGTGATGTGTGTGCTGTCATGGGATGGAGCTCACCATGCTGACATGCTAAATTTTACATAACCAGCACTGCAGGAGCAGGCAGAGCCCCAGTCACTGTGGGAGTAGCAGTTTAGTTCAGCAAACAACATCATCCCACATTGTCAATTGATGTTATTAAATTTAAATTTCATTGCATTTGCAATTTCATGTGTGTCTTATTTGAACTGTTGGTGGTGAGTGATAACTTGTTTTTCTCATAAAAAATGGTTTCTATGAACAAAAGTGATCCAAAATCAGTGGTGAGGAGGATGTAAAAGGCCTGGTAGGGCATGATCAAGGGTAATGTAACCAAGAGGAATTACTGAAACTCAAATGATGACTGAGCATGATAGTGGGACAAGAGGAAAGTAAAAGGAAATAGAGGAAAGAGCTAGGAGGCAAAGGGAATTTATAGAGGTCTAAACACAGGCAAGTACTATATAAATATATTTATATATTACTGTGGGGGAATGGATCTATGTGCATATATTTATAGGTTTAGAATTAAGGTAGCAGATAGACATTGGGCCTCCACTCAAGTACTCCCTCAATGCAAGAAGACTTTGTTTTATTAAATTGGCATTCCATGATGCTCACCTTCCCAACACAATTGCTGAATTCAAATGGGTGCATAAGCAAATGCAGTGAAGAAACCCTATGGTGCCCGGCTATCAAATCTATAGTGCCTGGGGTATTAAAGGCTTGAAGGTAAACAAAAGGCCACCTAGCTCAGAAGCAACAAAACCCACATGGAGGAAGTACATCAACCTTTGTGATCACAAGGTGTCAAAGGGAACAGGTGTCAGGCATCAAAGAACAAAAAATCATATCAATAAGATTGGGGACCCAAAGCCAATCTGTAGGCAACTGGACATTCCTTTACAGAAGGGTTGCGGGGAGGAGACAAGCCAGTGAGGGTGCAGTATAGCAACGATGAAACATACAACTTTCCTTTACTTAAGTGCTTCCTCTCCCCCCACTATCATGACCCCAATTCTACCTCACAAATCTGGCTCAACCAGAGGACAGGAACTGGAAACACAGGGAATTCAGGACAGACGAACCCCTCAGGACTATTGGTGAGAGTGGCTATACTGGGAGGGTGGAGGGAAGGTGGGGTAGAAAGGGGGGACCAATTACAAGGATCTACATATAAACCCCTCCCTGGGGGACAGACAACAGAAAAGTGGGTGAAGGGAGACATTGGGCAGTGTAAGACATGACAAAATAATAAAAATTTATAAATTATCAAGGGTTCATGAGGGAGAGGATGGCAGGGAGGGAGGGGACTCAAGTAGAAAGCAAATGTTTTGAGAATGATGAGGGCAACAAATGTGCTTGAAACAAAGGATGGATGTATGGATTGTGATAAGAGTAGTATGAGCCCCCCAAAACAATGATTTAAAAATAATGGTTCCTATGTTACTCATATTTTAGTACACTGACCTGGAGAGATTATTAGAATGTCTTGTTTCTAGTCCCCAGAATCTGATTCAGTGGGTCTTGGGTGGGACATGAAAATCTGTATTTTGTGATTCTGATGTATGTAGGTAGATTGCTGGGATCATTGTGGTAAACTCTGAACTTTTAGGCTGATTCACAAATCCCTTTAAAGTCACCCTCATCAATTCCCCTACTTTTATTTCTTACCAACTCACCATCGGCACACGTTCTTTTCCTTAGATCCATTCTAAACTACTGAAAAGTACCCTCACGGTTCTATGCTCATTCCACCTCTGTCGTATAACACATTTGTTGTTGGCTAAATTCAATTTATTCTTCAACCTCAGGCAAGACTTTTGTAAGGAAGGCATCTCTGAGCCTCCGAAAGCTGCCCCTGCCCTCACCCTTTGGCACCCTGGGTGCAGTGCTGAGTCTTTGATTGTTTGGTAGACAGTCAGTAAAACAGAGAGAGCACCCCTCCATGTAATGGCTTTCACAACAGACACAACAGACACACCAACGACTGTGAGGGCAGCACAAGGCTGGCAATGTCCCTTTCATTCTGTTATGTCTAAGGTCACTGAGGGAGCCCTGTGGCTCACATGCTGGGTGCTGAGGACAAGGCCAACAGTTTGAACTCAGCAGCAGCTCCTCGATAGAAAACCTTAATGATTTAGTGACAGAAACCCACAGGGGCCAGTTCCAGTCTGGCCTATAGGGTTGCTATGAGTCAGAATCAACTTGAGGACAGGAGAGTGAATGAGTAAGATAAAGTCAACATGAATCTGAGTCAACTGACTAATTTGTTATGGTCAGTTTATTTATCATTCGATCTCAAGTTTCTAGAAGGCAGAATTGGTTATATTCCATTTTGTATCCCTACTGCTTAGCATAATACCTGGACCTAATAACAGATGCCTTCTAAAAAATTAATAAAAAGGTATATGTATGAAGGGATAAATAAATCATTTAATATACTACATGATACGAATATACTGACATTTTAAGATACATGTATCTAAGCATGTTGACATGTCTCTGACACTTAGTAAATACTGAAGTTTTAGGCTTTGTTGGTTTTGCAAGATTTTCACCAAAATTTTTGAAATAATTTACCCATAATCAAGACCACTTAGGTTAATTATAATGCCCTCCACTAAAATCTGAGTGTTCGACTATAGAAGACCAAATTTAAAGCCTCCTGACAACCCAAAAAAGATGATTGGACAAATTTCAAGATATAAAGAAAACTTATAACCTACAAAGCACACAACATTTTGTTATTTATTGCTCTGTATCAAAACTGAGTGACTGGGAAGGGTAGAGAAATGGAGATAAAGCAGTACACTAGCAGGTAGATGGGTGCTAACAACTTGGGTGAGTGGAGGGCAGTGGCCCACAAGAAGGTGAAGAGAAATCAAGGAGCAGAGAGAGGGTGAGCTATTGTGGGGGCTGATTGGTGGTTTAAAATGTTCAATAGGAAGTTGATGATCTGAAATATAACCCTCACCTAATTTACAATAAAAACAATTAGGGCAGGGAAACGAACAAGCATTTATTATCTAACAGTTTCTGTGGTTCAAGAGTCTGGGAGTTGCTTAGTGCAGACTTCTGGTTCAAGACTACGCAGAAGGTTGCAGTCAGGTTGTTAGCATGGACTGCAGTCTCATCTGAAGGAGCATGGTGTCTGAGTTTACCCGAGGGGCAACTGGCAGGTCTAAGAAGATCCACTTCTGTGATCATCCCTCAGGGCCTCTCTCGGGCTGCCTACCCAGGTAGTAACTGGCTTCAGGCATGACTGCAGATAAAGCAAGAAAAAAATGAGACCTGCTAGAGACAGAACAGCAGCATTTGTCTAACCTAAACTCCATAAGGATATAATATCACTTCTGCCATATAGTATTTGTTAGCGGTGACCCACTAAAGCCAACATGCACTGAAGGGGAAGTAATACACAGGTGTGTGAATACCAAGAGGCTGATGTCAGTAGAAGCCGATCAAAACCATATACTCTGTATTCCAAATATATTTTAGAGTGGAGGCACATAACAAGCAAAACTGTACAGAAATAGAGGTGATAACGAGTAACAAATGATGTTTAAACTCAAAGTTTAAGATGAATGTACATTATGAAGAAGTGGCTTTGGAGACAGCATATTGTGGGCCCAATGCTTTAAATAGTCATGAACTACTATGACTTATGCTTCTTTTGGGAACCAAGGTCAGCATAATGTCCTCCTTCTAAACACGCATCTTCAAAATACACAAAATGAAAACAAACATTTGTTACAAATGTTGCCTACTCTCTTTAACTATTGCCTCTGGCATCATTTGACTTTCCTCCTTAACTGTAGAGGAAACAATGTTCTTTTAATCATTGGGTGAACCACATTTTACTTACAGAGTTACATGTGTCTCTAGGTTATTGAATATGATTCCTTAAAATAAACTAGCAGTTAAGCTAATATTCCATGAAAATGTAACCTTCTATTTCTGGTCTCCATTAAAGAATAAACATTAATTTAGTTATGAACATGAGATTTAAAATTTTGTACAGCTTGAAAAATCAGCCAAAAAAAGAGTCTGAAGCCCAGCAGAAATCTCCTATCCAGATTGAATGCACTTGTTAAGCAACTAACTCCATTTTCTTTGTTTATATTTAATAGGAAAAGCACTTGCCTATGATATATCTATTATATGTTGTATTCTTTATTACATTACATGGTTTTCAAATTGAGCACCTTTTAGTATAGGCATATATTAACATTAAGTTTTCTAACTCTTTTTTTCCATAGACATCTCTATTTCGTTTTCCAAAGCTCTGAGACCGCGTATTGTGGTGGTCAGAGAGGAATCTGAGGGCAAATTCAGACAGTGGGGATCCACTGGCTTTGCTCGGAATCCAGTTAGCATCATGTGGTGCTTGCGTGCCTTTGAGTCCGTCTGACTCACAGCAACTGCGGAGGCATGTTATCAGCGGAGACGGGTCCCTGGAATGGGACACCGTGCGGTAAAGTGGAGGCGCAGATAATAAAGAGGGAGGCCAACAAGATGAGCTGATGCAAAGGTTCCACAGTGAGTTCAAACCCATGGACAACTGTGAGGGGGACCAGGACAGAGCAGGGTCTCACTCATGGTACGAAGGGTCATGACGAATCAGAGCTGACTTGATCTC
This sequence comes from Tenrec ecaudatus, assembly GCF_050624435.1. Lineage (NCBI taxonomy): Eukaryota > Metazoa > Chordata > Mammalia > Afrosoricida > Tenrecidae > Tenrec > Tenrec ecaudatus. The sequence continues at coordinate 57,510,151 of NC_134542.1, forward strand.
ACTTAAGGGACTTTTCTGCAGTGTAATCCCGAGCGTGGCTCGGGCTCACCGCTACTGGCAGTTCACATTTTCCCCAGTCGCACTCGGGATCGCCGCCAGGGAGGCTGACAACAAAGCACGGCAGCACGATGGCAGTGTCATTGCCTTGGAGCCATGTCCTGAGCTGAGTAGGTTCCCAATCAATGTTTTCTTGCGTTAAAGGCAAAGGGAACCACTCGCGTGGGAACGACGGCGATGGAAACTAGAAGAGCAAGGCAGGTTCCGGAGAGTTGGGTTTGCTGATTGTCTGTGATGGGTACAGAACGGAGAATCAAAGAAGGCACCCAGGTCTTTGGTCCGAGAGAAGGATGGTATCACTGACAGAAATTGCAAGGCTGGAGAGAGTTCGTTTTAGTATTTCTTTTTTTCATTTTAATGTGAGCGAGATGGACGCTGAGGTTGTAAGGCCTCTCGGCCAGGTTAAAGAGAGGTTCTAATAGAACTCCTACTGCTGAAAAGAGGGAAATGCCAAAGCGATTTTCAAATTCTCACAAACTCCATACTTTCTGGAGCCACGGTGGCTGGGGAACCCCCTGAGACTATGACCTTGAGATAATCCGTGAACCTCAACCCCCAACCACCCCTTGACAGCTTCTCAAACCCGGTTGGGTTCGCTTAATTAGTTAGAAAGGTTTGCTCTAAGCACTTTGTTCTTAGAGAAAGCATATGTCGTGAATCAAATCAACAGCTGTCACTCAACAGCTGACTAGAAACCAGGACGGGCAGGGGTTTGCGTTAGCCGAGGATGGGCAAATCCGACTGAGGGTGACCAGCATGCACGGTTTGGAGAACGGCATCATTGCCACTGGATTGTGTGCATAGGAACTGCTGCCCTGGTGGGTGTCGGTGGGGCGACTCCACACAGATATAGATAAATAACCGTTTTCTGCCTTTTCTTTTTAAAGGAAAGTTAATGTGTGATGTCCTGTTGGATCTGAAGGACTTGCAAAACTCAGTTTCACAGGGAATCCAGGACAGATGATCCCTTCAGGACCAGTGGTGAGTGTGGCCATACTGGGAGGGTGGAGGGTGGGTGGGGTGGAAAGGGGGAACTGATTATAAGGATCTTCATATAACCTGCTCCCTGGGAGACGGACAACAGAAAAGTGGGTGAAGGGAGATATCGGACAGTGTAAGACATGGAAAGACAATAATAATTTGTAAATTATCAAGGGTTCATGAGGGTGGGGGAGGAGCAGGAAGGGAGGGGAAAAATGAGAAGCTGATACCAAGGTCTTAAGTAAAAAGAAAATGTTTTGAGAATGATGATGGCAACAAATGTACAATGTGTTTGACACAATGGATGTATGTATGGATTGTGATAAGAGTTGTATGAACCCCCAATAAAAATTTTAAAAATCACAATTTCTTATTTCTAATATTCTAACTATCTAATATTAAATCTTCTCGATTATTTTTCTTTTTTTCTCGATTATTTTTCATGTGTATAAATATATACTTTTAATTTTGAAAAATCATATTTAATATAGTTCACATGGATAGTAAAGAAATTCAAATAAAAAGGAGACCTGGTAAGTCAGCTAGACACAAGTAGAAATTGGCTTTCTTTGATACAATATATAAATTGATATAACCCTTCTGATGACCATTTGGAAATGTAACATAAAGCACTTTAAAAAGAACACAAGTTTTTGTAGGTCATTTCTGTGCTTACACATTTATTAAAAGGGCTAAACTAGATAAGTGAACAAAATGTGCATAGGAAGATGTATTCAATCTTTCCTTAGATAGGACAGCTACATTGTTCAATTTCCTTTATATAATTTTGTTTCAGTGTTGGGTCCTAGTGTGCATGAAAACTTCAAAAAATTCTTTGAAAAATCCCATTATCTTTTAATTCAAAATTTCCATAAACGTTTGAATCTCCCTGTTTGAATCTCCCTGTGTTTAAAAATTCTGGTGGTAATATGTGGGTTATCTTAAACTCTTCCCTTTTCCACCCTATCTTTGATCATAAACATAAATTAGGTTATTTTATAATGTGTTGCAGTGAATTATGTGATATCTTTGTAACTTGTCCAAAGACTGGATGTGGTGGTGGTTAGCTGCCATCTGGTAGGCTCTGTCTTATGGTGACTCGATATACATCAGGACAAAACACTGCTCGGCTCTGAGCCATCCTCAAGTAACTGGGCAGGGCTGTGCAACGATGAGGTGCTTGTGGTCTACAAAGGGGACTGGATAGCCTGCTAATGTAAAAAAGTACATGCCCCCTTTGTGTCATATATAAAACCCTAATGAGCACCTTGGTCTGTTTTGCCATCTCACAAGGTTTAAAATAAGCCATCTTGGAGGTGGTGGGGAATCTCATTGCCATGAAGAAAGAAGACCAGGAATGCAGGGCATTCTCTGAACTGGACCTCTTTATGCTGAACTTCCACAGAGCAGGAGACAGAGCATTGTGAGGCCACAGACAGCAAGAGTTCTTGAGCAGTAGTGGCAGAGGAGTGGTGGTAGCAGAGGCAGCAGGATCAGGAGACAGAGCAGTGGGTTTCCTGGCTCATTTAATATACTAAATATTCCTGTACTTTGGACAGAAGACTTGCTGGTGGACATCTAATTGGTGGAGGAGGAGTGAGGTTTGCCAATCCCAGGGGTTAGAACTGAATGCCTTCCAGCCAAGGCTTTTGGTCATGTGGAGTGCCATTGGGCGTTTATCAGCAGAGCGAAAAGTTTGAAAAGTGTTGCAAAGCACTTTTAGCCTGCTGTTCTGAGCAAGATAGAGGCCAAGGGCTTAGGAGACACTGAGGGTCTGGGCATGCCTGTAGTGTTTGCTGGGAAAGGCTATCCCGATTGATTGAAGAACTGTGTCCAGAGCATTTCTGATCCCGAATTGTAACTTGTTACTTCCCTGCAACAAACTCTATAATTGAGCATTAGCTCTGAGTTCTGGGTGGCTATTGCAATTAATTTATTGAACCCATCAAAAAAGAAAGCATGTGCAGGAGAGATGATTGGTGTCAGAACTGGTCAACTGGTTGGAGGGTGAAGGCATGCCTGAGCATTGCCTCATAGGAATCAACTGTGGACTGGTGCTGATGGTGAGTCTTTTCTTAAGATGGTTTCATTGGCATATAATTCACATATTACACAACTCAAGAGTTCAATCATACTAAGAAGAGTTGACAATCATCAATATAATCAATCTTAGGACATTTTTTGTCATTCTTGTAGGAGATCCTTTTCTCTTCCTCTCATACAGTGGAGGAGGTCAGATGCCACCTTCTGACCATTTTACACTTTACAAATACAATTCTATTTTGATTGCAGTCTCCATTTTTACTTTGAGCCATCAGTCATGAACATCTCTCTACATAAATCTATTTTATCCAAAGTGGATAATCAGGTATGGTTAAAAGATAGAACTGTTCTACCTTTTTAAGTCTCTGGCTATTTCACCAAAGGATTTTCCAGTGGGTTGAACAAATTTATAATCTTGCTAGCAGGATGTGGCATATTATCAATTCACCAAATTCTGGCGAAGTTTAAAGCTCTCTCTGATTCGGTGTGGCTGACTCATGAGATCTAATTAATGTCAAGCTGGCATTTGGCTGGGCTTTGAAGAAGGAAAAGGAAAAGAGGTCACTGCCACCCATTGGCCATTAGTGACATAAATTTTAGGGTTAATGGGCTTAAAACTATGTAATCACTATCTCAGTCTTTTTACAGTGAATTAACTTGAATTATATATATGTATGGCTTAGATATAAAAAGAACATCTGTCCTAGAACTGCCTTCATGAGAAGGCTACCGTTGGCTTTTTTCTTTTCTTAGAGAGCCAATTGAATTAATTAGTTTTTGATTGCGGTGTTGTGACACTTTGTCTGAATCTCAACTGTATGGTTGGACTCCACCTGCTACTTCTTTCTCTCCAGTGGATTTATAGGAGAGGATTTAACAGTGTAACCCTAACCCAAAGAATACTCTGCTGAGGATACTTCGCTTCTCAAACTGGGACTCAGATTAAACAAATCAATACACAAACATTATATGCAAGGGTTATTCTCCAATGAACTCTTACACTTTATTCCATCAGAGATGTTTTCAAACTGGGAGCACAACTCGCTGCACTGTATTTGCTGGACAAGAATCTCCGAGAGGGCTTTTTGCAGAGGCAGATAAGGACCTCATTTTTCTAGAAAAGAGGTAGATAACGGTGGGTAATTTAGAGAAACAAAGGATAAACCTCTCTAGAGCTCTTGTAAAAAAGGGAAATTATGCTAAGCGAAGTCAGTCAATCACAAAAGGAGAAGTGCAGCATGTGTGCCCCCTGAGGTAAGTGTAATCAGCACGGTAGGTAGAGCCGAGAAGCCACCTATATCATAATACTTGGATTGAAATACAAGGAAGTGGGTGGAGGTTGGACCAAACAGGAGGAGGTACATATTGGTCCAACACAGCAATGGGAAAAGGATGGACAGGGGAGGGAGGAAAAGCGGGGGGTGGGGGGGGGGGCTGAAAGTGAAATGATAAAGGAGGGAGCAGGGCACTAATCCACTCAGGGGGAGAGTACTGGTCTTGTCTCCACATAACCTGGAAGGGCCATGCAGACCCTCCCATGAAGCACCAGACCATGAGGACAGTGTGGTCACGTGGAAGGATGCATGAAAAGAGAGAGCTAGAGGGCTGGCCCCAGCCAGAGCCAAACTGACCCCCTCCCTGGAAGTGGGTGTGGCAGAGAGCAGGTTGGGGAGAGGGGCCAATGTGCCACACTGGCATGGAGGCAGGCTGGGAGGGAGGAAGAGAGTCAGACTGGGCCCCATGCTGGCACACCAGGCTCACAGGTTGAGGTCCCTGCTGGGAGCAAATGGAACACGGAGGAACTTGGCAAATGACAACAGCACGTGCCATGCTGTCCCCTTACTGGAGCAGACTGCGACAGAGGACATTTCTGGGGTCACATGGTGGGGAAGCAGCGTGGTCTGAACCCCTCTAAATGAAGCGAATCAAGAAGGGAGCATACCTGGATAAACAATCTGGAGGGGAAAACAACCTGGCTGACTGCTGGGGTGACAAGGGAGAGGGGGAGTGGTAGGGGTGAGGGGAAGGAAGTGGTGTTAACAAACTCAGAGACAAGGGAACAAGTGGTCCAAAATCAGAGGCAAGGAGGGTGTAGGAGGCCTGGTAGGATTTGAGCAAGGGTAATGTCACTGAGAAAAAATAGTGAAACCCAAATGAAGACTGAGCATGATAGTGGGACAAGAGTAAAGTCAAAGGAAATAGAGGAAAGAACTAGGGTGTAAAGGGCATTTATAGACATCTAAATACAGGCATGTACATATGTAAATATATTTATTTATGAGGATGAGGGAACAAATCTAAGTGGATATATTTATAGGTTTAGTACTAAGGTATCAGAAGGACATTGGGCCTCCACTCACATACTCCTTCAATGCAAGAACACTTTGTTTTATTAAACTGACATTCCAAAATGCTCACCTTCGCAACATGATCGCTGAAGACAAATGGGTGAATAAGCAAATGTGGTGAAGAAAGCTGATGTTACCCAGCTATCAAAAGATATGGCATCTGGTATCTTAAAGGCTTGAAGGAAAACAAGCGGCCATCTAGCAAAGAAGTATCCCACATGGAAGAAGCACACCAGCCTGTGTGATCACGAGGTGTCGATGGAATCAGGTATTAAGCATCAAGGAACAAAAATCACATCATTGTGAATGAGGAGGAGTGCAAAGTGGGGACCCAAAGGCCATTTGTGGGCAACTGGACATCCCCTTACAGAAGGGTTGTGGGGAGGAGACAAGCAGGTCAGGGGATAGTGTAGCAATGATGAAACATACAACTTTCCTCTAGTTCTTAAATGCTTCCTCCCACAACTATCATGACCCCAATTCTACTTTACAAATCCCACTGGACCGGAGGATATACACTGGTACAGATGAGAATGAGAAACACGGGGAATACAGGACAGATAATCCCCTCAGGACCAGTGGTGAGAGGGGTGATACTGAGAGTGGAGGGAAGATGGGGTTAAAAGGGGGAGCCGATTACAAGGATCTACATATAACCTCTCCTCTGGAGGTCAGTTAACAGAAAAGCGAGTGAAGGGAGACATTGGACAGTGTAAGATATGACAAAATAATAATGACTTGCAAATTATCAGGGTTTATGAGGGAAGGGGGAATGGGGAGGGAGGGGGAAAATGAGCTGATGCCAGGGGCTCAAGTGGAAAGCAGATGTTTTGAGAATGATGATGGCAACAAATGTGCAAACCTGCTTGACACAATGGATGTATGCATTGATTGTGATAAGCATTGTATGAGACCTCAATAAAATGATTTTAAAAATTCTACTCCAAAATGAGGAGAGAATTAAAAATGAAACAAAGCTGCAGAAAGACAGAATGGAAACTGAAGATTGCCTTAGAAAAGGAGCAAAGCAAAAAGTAAAATGTAATACTCTCAAAATGGCAGGTAACTCTGGAATTTACAACAACAAAAATGAAGTTGAATAGTCTGTAATATTTGATAGCCTCATACGATCATTAAAAATTAAATCGTGTCATTTCTCTCTCATTAAATGCTACTAAAGAGCTTTATGATCATCAGTGAAGAGGGTCTTCCCCTTATCCCTCATGAATAAAGAAATTTGGCTTAGAAATTAGATTAGTTATACGTATTTGGAAATGGCTTATAAGTAGTACATCGGTTTCCACTTAAACATGAGGTTGTGATTATGTACATCTTTGCAGATGTGAAATTTGAATACAGCAACATTTACTGAGTGACACAATACATTATTTTAAAAACCCCAAGCAGAGTGAACTCTAGTTTGGATATGCTATTTTAAGACTTTCCCATAAATGTTAAAAATTCATTGGTAGAGCCAATATTTTGGAGAAAGTATGTGTGTGTGGTATGCACTGTTGCTAATATAACTAATAGTTGTTTCCCCCGCTTCTAGCCAGCTAACAAATTCCCATTTTATTCAGTGCAACATATAGTATGCTGCTGAGTCCATCATGACTCCATCCAACGTGAGGCACCAGGGTTTTCTCCCTCCACTGTGATCTCTGCAGAGCCAGATCTCCCAGGCCTCACCTCCCATCACACTGCTGGCCTTACTCTACCAGCGCTCCTCCCAGGTCTCACAGCACCGCACCGCACCGCACCCACCTTCTAATGCTGCCTGGCTACCAGTGCAGGAAACATAACAGAATTCTGGATAAAGAAGCACGAGCAGACGTCTTCTGTAGATATGCCTGAAGAGTAGTACTTCTGAGCCAGGACTGCTCCTTTACTCTTCCATCATATCCTGTGGAATTCGGAATGGCAGTCGTGGTGATGGTAGTGGGGGACAAGAGTCATCTTGCAACCAGAGTCGATGAGCAGGATGGAGATAAACCACTCGCCAACGGTGGTCAAGGACAGTCAGGGAAGGACACTGCGACCTAGATATCAGGATGCAACCGTCCAATTCCTGGTTTACTCACAGCTAGTCTTGTTTCACATGAGATGAAAGATTATTTCTATTTATGTCACTATAGTAGGATATTTACATATTCCTAAATTAGAGAGTAAATAATTCTCTTCTAAAGAACATCAGTGTCCTATCTACTTAGATGGACAGTTCCCAGGACTTAGGAAAGCCAGCTTAATTTAATATAGTGAAATTCTTCTATATCCTTTTTAAAAGTTTGCAATCCAATGGTTTCCACGCAATCACACAGTGATTGCAGGCATCATGTGTAATCCAGAACAGCTTCACTAGCTAACCCCCATATCCCAGTGTCCACACTAAGCCAGTCACCATTCTCTCTTGCTTCTGGACCCTGTTGCTGGGTGCGATCATGTTGATAGCAGGGCATATGGACTCTGGGTGACAAGTAGAAGTATCCCACAGAGTTGCCTGGCCCATACTCGTTTTTGGAGCGGATCACCAGATGCTTTTTGCCCGCAGAGACGTGGTATAGGTTCTGCCACCCTCCCGATCAGCAAAGGGCTTGACTATGTGCCACCGGACCTCCATCACTTTGTGGTTTTTAGGTGCCAACTCATAGTGACCCTATGTCCAACAGAACAAAACACCACCCAATGCTGCCCGTCCTCACAATTGGAGCGAGGCCTTTGTGCCAATCTCTCTCCTTGAGATCACTTCCTTTTCCTGCCCTTCCACTTTACCAAGCACAACGTCCTCCTCCAGGGACCGGTTTCTCCCGATAACTTGTCCAAAGCACATGCGATGGAGTCTCCCCATCCTTGCCCCTGGGGAGCATTCTGGCATTACTGCTTCCAAGACAGATTTGTTGGTCCTTTCAGCAGCCCATGCGACTTTGAACATCCTTTGCCCACACCATAGTGCAACTGCATCCGTTCTCCTTTGGTCGTTCTTAGTCCATGCCCAACTTTCACAGGCATGCGAGGCAATTGAAAACACCATGGCTTTAGTCAGGAGTACCTCAATTTTCAAAGTAGCATACTTATTTTCAACATTTTAAAAAGACATTGTGCAGCAGATTTCCACAATGTGATGATGTATTGTTTGATCTTTTGTTTGCTACTTCCATGAACATTGATGAGATCCAAGCAAGACAACATCCTTGACAGCTTCGATCTTTTCTCCATCTAACATGACGTTACCTATGGGTCCGGTTTTGAGGATTTTTGTTTTCCTCCCTTTGCGTGGCAATTTATATTGAAGGCTGATTCCATCAGCAAGTGCTTCAAGTCGTCCTCAGTTTCAGCAGTTGAGGCTGTGTTATCGGCACGTCACAGGTTGTCAACAAGCTCTCCGTCAGTTCGAATGCTGCATTTCTCTTCATATAATCCAGCTCCTCTGACAATTTGCTTGGCATGCAGATTGAATAAGTACAGTGAGAGGATACACTGCTGTCACACATCTTTCCTGATCTTAAACCATGCAATAGCCCCTTGTTGTGTTCACACAACTGCCTCTTGATACATGCCCAGGTTTCACATGTGCACAAGGAAATATTCTGGAAGTCCTATTTTTCTCAAGGCTAGTTTGCTGTGGTTTACACAGCCAAATGCCTTTGCAGGGTCAATGAAACACAAGCAAACATATTTCTGGTACTCTCTGCATTCAGCCAAGATCCATCTGACATCAGCAATGATATGCCTTGTTCTATGTCCGCTTCTGAATCCATCCTGAACTTCTGGAAGCTCACTGTCAATGTCATGTTGCAAGTCTTGTTGGATGATCTTCAGCAAAATTTTAATGATATCTATAATTTGAGAATTCTGTTGGATCACCTTTCTTTGGAATGTGTACAAATATGAACTCCTCTAGTCAGTTGGCCAAGTAGCTGCCTTCCAAATTTCCTATCATGGAAGCATAGGTTCTTCCAATGCTTCATCAGCACGTTGAAACATTTCAGTGCATACAGCCTTGTTTCTGGCTAATGCTTTCAGCACAGTGTGGACTTCTTCCTTCAGTACTGCTGGTTCTTGGGCATACGCTTCCTTCTGAAATGGCTACATGCTGACTAGTGCTTTTTAGTACGGTGACTGTGGTTTCTTTGCATCTTCTTTAACTACTTTCTCCATCACCCAATATTTTGCCCATTCAAGGCTTGACATTTTCAGTTCTTTCAGTTTATGCTATGCTAAAAAGATTTTGTTTTGGGTTTTCTAACTTAAGGTCTTTGCACATTTCATTATAATATTTGGTTTTGTCTTCTTGAGCTGTCCTTTGAAAATGTTCCATTCATCTCCTTGACTTAATTATTTCTTCTGTGTGCCTTAGCTACTCTCTAATCAAGATCAAGTTTCAGAATGTTCTTCAATGTCCCCCTTGATCTTTTCTTTCTTTCCTGTGTTTTCTTTAAAGTTGGGATTGAATACATATATCACATCATTCCATGCTTCAATCATGTCAAGTAGAATTGTATGATGGTTACCACAATCAGTTTCCAAATACCTTCCCTGTGTTTTGAATGACCTTTTGCTTTCTTCGTGGCTGATGACCTTGAAGCCATCTCACAGCTCATCAGTTCTTTTGTTGTTAGTGCTTATTGAATCACAATCTGTTCTTTCCACTAGCAGGTGGCAACCACTAATCTACTTTCTATCTTTCTATGTTTTCCCCATTCTAGACATCTCAGATAAGTGGCATCATATGACATTTGTCCTTTGTCATTGACTTAGAATGACGTTTTCAAGATTCCTTCAGGTTGTACCATGTATCAGAATGTCATATAATAATAATTCATTTTATGTACATACCTCATTTTGTTTATTCATTCATCAATTGATGATTATTCAGGTTATTCCTCTCTGGCTATTTTGAATAATACTACAAAAACATTTATGTACAAGTTTTTCAGGTGACTTCCATTCATTTTAAATAGCTACAGTCCCATGCCTTCTAAGTGTCAGATCCCTGTCCCACTTGTCTTACTTATTCTCTTGTGATGCACGGGAATTCTTATGATCCATCAAGTAAAGGCTCAATGTCAGGCACAGCAAGGGACTCCAGAACCTTGTTCCTGGTATGCTCTTTCTGATGGGTCATGCCTTAAGTTTGTTAACTATTTTCAGTCATACTGGAGAAAACATTTATTTAGTTATAAAGATTTAATTAGTCATATTTTATATACCTTGCATCATAATACTGATTCACAGTGACTCTATGTAGGGTTTCTGAGGCTGTAAATGTTTAGGGGTTCAGAGAGCCTTATATTTTTCCTGCAGAGCAACTAATGGGTTTCAGCCGCTGACCTTGTGTAACTTGCTATGCCATCAGGGCTCCTTATGGCATAGTTATGATAGTTATGATAGTTATAGTTGTGATAGTTAATTATTTTTTTTACCCAATTACAAGTTTTTCTAGTAGGCAACATTATGAATTTCCCTCTCTCTCATTATTTTTTCTTGCAGACAACGCAAACACCAAGAATCTTTTTGTTCAGTGTTGGCTATATTGATGCTTTTAGGATTTTCTGAGACCAAGGTTATTTACTCTTATGCTCCAGGGCCCTATGTCTTGGCAAGACTTCTTCATCTCTGGCCTCATGTCTTCACTACTTTAATCAGGTATGGAGCAGAAGTTGGATATCTAAATTGCAAACTGCCTTGAATCATCTGTATTTAATATATGCATCGTCATAAAGCAGCATTGCTTATTCTTTCCAAATACTGTATTATAATGGTTCCACTCTTTCTATGATAACTTTGAGTCAGAGATCATGCATTTGGCTTACTTCTGTTCTCTTTACAGACATTGCAAGAAGGCAGTCCTAAGACTTCCATTTTACTCCCCTTGTTCTCCTCTTTAAAGTGTATACCTTCCCTGACAAAAGAACGAGCTTTATTGTTCCTTCTTAATCTCTATTTTTACCTCTAGTCTTCTTTACTCTTCCAAATGTCACTTTTTAAGAAAATGCAATGGTAAGAGCTTATTATCTCACATTAGAATAGAAATCCTCATAGATATTGGAAAAATATAAATCTGCTGCCATTGAATGGAACATAAGAGACTTATAAGGCAGAGCAGAACTGCCCCTTATGGTTTCTAAGCCTTTAACCTTCACAAGAGCAGACTGCCACATGTTTCCCCCATGGAGTGGCTGGTGGGGTCGAACCACTGACCTTTTGGTTAGCAGCCAAGTACTTTAAACACGGCTCCCCTGGAACTCTAGAAAGAATATGTGGGAGGGAAATTCATGGTTGGTTGGGGTTAGAAAAAAATCACTAATTTAAATGAGCTGCCCTGTTAGATAACATATATTAAAAATGATTTTTAATTATACTATTCTATTTAATATAGTTATGTAACATATCCTCAAGGATAAATTTTAAATAAGGATGAAATTGTGACTCTCATATAAATAAAAATGAGCACAGATTTTTTAAAACTCATTAGTAAGGGAACCATTTTGTTCAGAAGAAAACTAAAAATACTATACCTTTACAGTCAGCTGACTTGAATTTGCACAGAGATGGAAAATTTGGAAAACAGTATCTTAGGCTGCTTCCTCTAGAGAAGCAAAACCAATTTATCTCTATCTATCTATCTATCTATCTATCTATCTATCTATCTATCTATCTATCTATCTATCTATCATCTATCTATCTATCATCATCTCACTAAAATGGCTCACATGGCCATGGAGGCTGGTAAGTTCCAGGTGGATGGGTCAGGCATCAGGCTGGAGGCTTCTCTTGTCTCATGGTTGCAGAGGTTGTTGAACCTACAATTTCCAGCTCTGATGGTAGGCTTGTCAGGTTGTACGAGCTGGTGAATCCTAACATTTGCAAGTCAAATGATAAGCCAGAGTCTACAGAACTGGAATCAAATGATGACAAGCTGGATGTGGATCCAAAACAAGGGAATGCCTTCCAGAACACACACAGATACACATATGGGAGTACTGCACAAATTCCCCCCCCCCCGCACCAAAATAGAAGAAAGGGCATCTGGGCGGGGATGTCATAGTACACATTTTTCCCATTAGAAGAGAACAACTTGTCCTGAGTTAGTGCACCCAGTGGCATCACCTGGGAAGGTTCTTTCTTTTTTCTGGTGACAATCAGTATTTTTGTACAAGCAGTTTCTCTCAAATCTCATTTTTTGTGATGATTGATTTAAGAGAACTGTGTGTAGATGTGAAATTTTGTTTCCTGCCTGGGAAAAATTCCACAGCAACTGTTGTGACTCTGAACACAACTTATGAAGACAGTGCTGTGGGAAAAGCTCAAGTGTATGGCTTCTCCTTTGACAAAAGGTGAAATGTCAATTGACATTCATTCTGAAGTCTGTCAACTTCCCAAACAGAGGAAAATGTCGACAGAATTCTTGTGTTTGAAGACTGACTGAAAGACCATGGAAGAGATGGTGAAGTTATCTGGACTGTCTTAGAGCTCAGTTTCAGTGACTTTTAAGGGTTATTAGAACAATGTGTTCTTGTATTGAGGAAGTACTTGAGTAGAGGCTCAGTGTCTGTCTGTTACCTTAATACTTAATATATAAATATATGTATATAGATTTACATCCCTATCATATATATAAATATATTCACATATGTACGTACCTATATTTACACCTCTATAAATGTTTTTTGACTCCTAGTTTTTCCCTCTATTTCCTTTCACTTTCCTCTTGTCCCAATATCATGTTTGATCTTCATTTGGTTTTCAGTAATTTCTCTTGACTACATTGCACTTGATCAAACTCCACCAGGCATTCTATGCCTTCCTCCGCACTGATTTTAGATCACTTATTGTTCCCTTGTCCTTGGGTTTGTTGGCTCCCAGTCTATCTTTAATATAAATAATAATAATTTATGATTTATCAAGGGTTCATGAGGATGGGAGAATGGGGAGGTAGGAAAAAATGAGAGCTGAGACCAACGGCTCAAGTAGAAAGAAAATGTTTTGAAAAAGATAAGGACAACATATGTACAAATGTGCTTGATACTATGTACGGATTATTTAAGAGCCTCCATTAAAATAATTAAAAATCTCTCTATATATCTGTTTTCCTTTTGTAACAAAAGCCACTTAATAGAATCTTGATAATAGTCATAAAAAAGAAAGAAAAAGAACAGCTCTGAAACAACCTAGATCCTTTCCCCAAGGTCATTACTGGTGACGAGACGTGGTGCTGTTCTTATGACCCATAGAAAACACCAGTGAAGTCAGTGGAAGATGCCATTGTCACCTCACTCCCCAAAAGCCTGTCAACTGAAATCACAGATCAAGACGATGCTCATTTGTTTTTCTGATGTGAGGGGGATAGTGCATTTGAAGTTCATTCTACTTGATCAGACTGTTACTTAAGCTTTCTATTTAGATGTTCTGAAAAGATTGCGTAACAGTGTTTGACAAAAAAACAAAAACACACACAAAAAACCCCCAAACCCACTTGATTTGTGGTAGATGGGGGTTTTGACACTACAACAAAGCACCTGCTCATGTAGCCATCTCAGCGTGCCAGTTTGTGGCATAACCCAGCATGCCTCTCTTGCCCACAGACATCAAGAAGGAAGAAGGACATGAAAGGACAATAATTTGATGAAATACAAGAGGTGAAGAAAAACATGAGAGAGATGCTGTCAACCATCCAAACAGATGATTTGATGTTTCTAAGAGTGGAATTACAGAGTTGACAAATGTATTAAGTGTAATGAAGAGTGCTTTGAAGGTTCTGAGAATGTTTTGTAAAATTATATAAATATATCTCTGAAAAAAATCTGGTGTTTTTTGGGGGTGGTGGTGGTAAAATATATATACTGCAAATCACAGCCCCAAGAAAACTTCCTTCACATCATGGTAAGCATGTGACTTAAGTAAGGGGGGCTTTGATTCACATTTTCTTGGAGGCTCTGACTCAAGATACTCTCAAACGAAAACTGCCTCATTAACGTGTAGAGGTAAGAATTTATAACAGAAAATGGGGAATGATGACATCAGACCCTAAAGGGAGGTCAGCCACACAAGACTGAACCATGGCTTAGTCAAGTTGACACATAATATTAGTCATCACAGATCAGTGCTGTTAGGGACTTTGGATCAATTTTGACCCACCGACCTTCTACACGGCAGACCAGAGCTGCCTCACGGGGTTTCCTAAGGTGCAAACTTTACAGGAGCACATTGCCTGGACCTTTTTCTGAGAAGTGAGTTCAAACTACTGACCTGTGGGTTGACAGATGAAAACCATGCTTTTCATGTTCCAAGTTGATCACCAGTTGCATTCTGTTGGACACTGCATTTCTATGGACAGAAGCAACTTGCATTACTATTAATTTTCCAAAAGTGTCTTCTCTTTATTACAGAGCTGTAAAATGGTCTAATGAAATACAAAGATAGAGATTACAAGTTGTATCAGTTAGCCTGAGCACCCCACACATTTTAAAATCTGTTATGCATTTTACCTTACACACTGTCTGACCTGTGGAAATACAATCAAATGGTGATGTGCTTTCTTGATTTCTTGGCTTGTTGGTCTTTGCCAGGGGGTCAGTGTGGAGGAAGGGCAGCTCTGAAGCATCACACTGGAGAATTGAGCAGGAGGGATGGGAATTGCCCTTTCCCTTTCCTCACTTCAGACATGGTTAAGAACCTGGCTGAGGGTGGGGCAGGGCAAGTTATTGGGAGGTTTGATAAGTAGTTTAAATTGTTGAGTAACACATTGATTATCTGAAATGTAAATCCCCACTTAACTCACAATAAAAAGTTAAAAAAAAAAAAAAGAAAGTGGACCCTAGAGCCATAACACATGGCTCAAATACAATTTTTGCTGCTTTCCACATGTGCCACAATGGATGTTACTTAGTCTTTTTGAAGTCCCAGATTTTTTTTATCAGTATAATAGAGTTATTTGTATATTCTAATTAATGCCTAGTTTTTATTTGTTGCAGGATTAAACAGATAAGCAAAGATAAGATGCTTAGTACAATAACTGCCTGATGGCCTGTGTGATGATGAGGTGTTGATGGGGTCAGATATCAGGCATCAAAGAACAAAAAATCATATCATTCTGAATGAGGGGAAGTGCAGAGTGTGGACCCAATGTCTATCTGTAAGCAACTGGACATCCCCTTACAGAAGGGTCGCAGGGTGCAGTATAGCACTGATGAAGCATACAACTTTTCTCTAGTTCCTTAATGCTCACCCCCTCCAACTATCATGATCCCAATTCTACCTTACAAATCCAGCTAGACCAGAGGATGTACAGTGGTACACATAGGAGCTGGAAACACAGGGAATCCAGGACAGATGATCCCTTCAGGACCAATGGTGAGAGTGGTGATACTGGGAGGGTGAAGGGATGGTGGGGTAGAAAGGGGGAACCAATTACAAGGATCTACATATAACCTCCTCCCTGGGGAACGGACAACAGAAAAGTGGGGAAAGGAGATGTTGGACAGTGTGAGACATGAAAAATAATAGTAATTTATAAATTATCAAGGGTTCATGATGTAGGGGGGATGGGGCTGGAGGGGAAAGGTGAGCTGATACCAAGGGCTCAAGTAGAAAGGAAATGTTTTAAGAATGATAATGGCAACAAATGTACAAATGTGCTAGATGCAATGGATGTATGTATGGATTGTGATAAGAGTAGTACCAGCCCCCAATAAAATGATTTAAAAAATAACTGGCTGATAAAGCATTTAATAGACCTTAGTTGTCATTGTTAATATTTTTGAAATTATTATAATTGTTTTCAAGTGAAGCTAATACAGCCAAGCAAATAAGATGGGCAGTACATGATAAAGTCAAGTCAGGAATTTAAATAACTTTGTTGATGTATAATTGACAAATAATAAGTCATACATATTTAAAATGCCCACTTTCATAAGTTTTGACTTGTACAATTTGTGAAATCCTCAGCATGATGAACATCCCCGTCACCACTACAATAAGTCTCATGCATTCCTGTAATCTCCGCCTCACACCTTTTCCTGTCCCTCAAGCAGCATCCAGAAAACCAATGCTGTACTTTTGTCCCTTGTGGTAGTGACATCATCTGTTGTCAATTTGAAATTTAAAAACAAAGGGATGGAGGTTCGCCTGTCAATCAGGTTGCAGCTTGATGACCTCATTTGGAGTCACTAAGGAGATAAATAGCTTGCTGGAGGCAGGACACACGCTCACTCCCTGGGAGACATTGCAGCTGACAAGACACATGGAGCTGCGTTAAAGACCCCTGCCAGTGCTGAGATGCTCATATCGCCTCTGGATCCACAAGACTTTCCACCCAGTGGCCTGTGATCATCCTTCATTCAGCATCATTGCATGTGTTTCATGAGTCCGAAGAGGAATTTATAGATTGGTATCAGACATATGGGCTAATATCAGACTTATGGACTTGATCTGGACTGGGCTGGTATGTTTTTTCAATATTCAATTGCTCTTTGATATAAAGCTTTTCTTATATCATATATCAGTGTCCATGAATTTGTTTCTCTATCTACCCAGACTAGCACATCACTATATATTAACTTGCATTATATGTCTTTTTCTTGTCTGACTTCTTTTCCACTCAGCATAATTATTTTGAGTTTGATTCATGATTTAGTACAGATCAAGATGCTCACTTCCCACTCATTGTTGTGCAGTTTTGCACCGTGTGTATATGGCACAATGTGTCTATTCAACTTGCTGAAATGAAGTGAAATTACATGGTATGGCTCCCACCCCATGCTTGGGTGAGACCATACAATTAAGACGCAAAAGACTCTAAAGAGGAGATTGGTCAGTTTTCCCTACTATTGGACATGAAGTGGGTCATTTCAGTAGGAAGAGGAGGGAATGCCACCAGCAGAAAAAGAACCACTAGCCGAGCACATGTGAAAGCCCTGTGTGAAGTGGCGCCAAAGGCAGCCGAGGCGCCAGAAGCCACAGTGCTGAGATCATGAGGTGGAACCGTGAGCTTCCTGCCTGCAGAACAAGTAAAGAAATCATGCTGAGTGCCTTCAGACAGGCGGCTGGCTTGCGAAGAGGGGTGGCCTTTGGCACTTAAGGAGCTCAAGCAGGGCAGATGCTGAGTGACTGAGAATCAGAGGACTAGAGAGAAATGTGCTTACTGCCATGGCTGAGAAGAGATGCTGCTGCACATACAAAGGACTATATCCTGAATGATTTCTGATCTTGGTAGCATTCCTAATAAATCCCCATAACTGTGAGTATTTTTTGTGAGTTCTCTGTGGCCATTGAAACAGATTGTTGAACCCAGCAGGGAAGTAGAGAACCATGGGAGAGATTGGTGTCAGAATGACATGAATAGGGACAGAGGGTGGCAGCATGTCTGACCTCTGCATTGTGGGATTCAGCCTTACAAGAATGTGGGGTTGAATTCTCCTTCCCTTTTATGGAGCCGGAGGAGGTCAGAAATGGCTCCTGACACCATTTCCATACTAGTAGATAAACATTTGGATTTTCCCCATTTTTACTATTAGCATTCAGATACAAGAGTTTGTTTTGCTATATGTGTTAGTTCGGGTAGACTAGAGAAATAAATCCAGAGATACTCATATATGTGTAAGAAAGAGTTTTCTATTAAAGAACAATTATAATTGAGGAAGGAGAAACAGAGAGAGAATGTGTCCTGCTTCCAGGGAGGATGAGAAGTTCCCAGATCCTCATGAGAAGGCCACACTCACAAGGAGGCATCAATCAGTCTGTAACCTGATTGACAGGCTAGACTCCACCCCTATAACTTATTTATCATGTTGACATGGAATTATGTAACTACCAGAATGTATATGCAGTGAAGTAAAATGACTTGATCTAATCCTTCAATCCATAGTCTTTGAGATTCCCACCCAGTAATTTGGTGGGAACAAGCAAAAAAGGTATAAAAGATTCTTAGGGGATTGGTCAGTTTTATCATTTTGCTGGGTATAAAAAGTGAGCCATTTCAGAAGCGGGAATAGAGAATCTCACAACAAGGAGAAGAGCCACCAGCAGCAGTTTGAGAGCTCTGTGTGAGGACATGGTGGCAACAGAGCTAAGAAGTCAATACCACAAGATGGAATGGCAGGCTATTGAGCACACAGTGGAGGAAAAATGAATGCCTTCCTGCAGGAGGCCAGCTTTCACAATGAGGTGCCCTTTCGGCATCTATTAGAGCAGGTCAGAGTACCAAGAGCTGTATGACTGAGAGACTGAGGACCAGAGAGAGATGGAGGTCCATAAAGGGACATGTCTACTGACATGGCAGGAGAGGTGCTGCTGTGGACAAGACAACTGTCTCCTTAATGCTTTCTGGTCCTGACTTGCGGTCATCTGTTAACTTCCCTAATACCCCCCCAAAATTGTGAGCATTATCTTTGAACCCTGAGTGGCCATTGAAACAGATGATTGAACTCAGCAGAGAAGTAGAGAGCAGTGGGAGGGATGATTGGTGCCAGTACAGGGTAAAGAAGATTGGAGGGTGGAGCATGGCTGGTTCCTACCTCACTTCACAGGAATCATTCTTGGCAGACGCGGAGTTGGCTTTGCCATCTCCCTTGTGTATATGGAGGACATCAGGTGTACCCTTCACACAATGTCTTCAATAATTTTAATTTCTCTTGTGTAAAGACCAAAGGATGGACAATGGCTCTATCATATGGTAGATGTGTATTTTACTTGTAAAGAAACCATACAACTATTTTATATTGGTGGTACTAATTTTCACGGACACCAGGACTGTATGAGACTTTCAGTTGCTCTACAACCTTGACAACACTTGCTGTGGTTAAAAAAAATTTTTTTTCTTTAGCTATTTAATAGATGTGCAGTCACGTCACTTATGGCTTTAATTTGCATTTTTAAATGACTAATGGCATTTATTGTGCTTATTGTGATACACTTCTTAATAACTATACCGTGTTTTCCTAAACCTAGTGAGGAGCCCTGTTTGGGGAAACTAACCACAAGGCAGGAGTTCAAAAACGCTAGCTCCTCCGAAGGAGAGTGATGGGTTTTCTACCCCTGCCCCACAGGAGCAGCTCTGCTCTGACCTGTAAGGTTGCTCTGACTCAATGGCATTGAGAGTTGAGTTGATCCTAAATCTACTGTGGGACTTTGGATAGGATTTGTGGTAAATTCACTTATAATGTCCTTCACCTAGCTCAAATCTATAGCTATAAGAAATAAAATTTAAAATACATAGAATCCAAAACATATGTTCATGTCCATGGCCTATACACCAAGACATGAATCAGTAAGTGGAATGAAGCTAAATGACTGCAGGACAATGAACATGGAAGCAGGAATGGAAGGTACATGGCTTCTATTGATATTGAAGATGAAAAATCTTTTCACTGAGGATGTGGGACCAAAGCCTTCCTTCTTGGCTTGAAGCAAGTGACTGAACTGGGGCCTCTTATTTACTCCAATAAAAGGGAGCTTAAAAACCAAACAAACAAGAAAACAGAAAGAAAAAAAAAAGCTCTACGTTTGTTGCTGTCTTACTGCTAAAGTTTTGTCTGGAATACTTGTGGACTTACGAAGGCAAGAGAATGTGTCACTAGGAACTGAGTCAAGCTGCCATCCATCTCAAAGCTAACCCTCCTGGATATCCTGCGGTCATAATAGAATAACCCATTGCCACGGAGTCAATTCTGATTCTTGGCGACCCTGTAAGGATAGGGTGGAACCGGTGCTGTGGGTTTCAAAATGGTAAGTCTTTATAGGAGGAGAAAGCCTCATCGTTCCCTCACGGAGTGGCTGGTGGTTTCCAACCACTGACCTTTTGGTTCACTTCATAGCATAAGACTCAGTCCTGAAGACTGGAGCTGAACTGGAATGAAAGAGCCAAGGAAAGCAGGGTAGTTTAAGGAATGGGAAAGTAAGTAGAAGCGAGGAGTTAGGAAGAGCTGGCAACAATACAAAACCAAAGCAAAACAAAACTTACCCTCAAAGTGAACCCCATGGAAAAAGTTATGATTGAAAAGTAAGCAACCAGACCATAAATTCACCCTGATGAAATTTATTTTATGGCATACTATAGCAAGGACTTTAAAAAAATTAAGGCTATTTGTTCAAAGAAAGTAATGAGGGAATATATGCATTAAAAAACCAAACAAACACAATTGTATGAAATAAAATAGGCATAAAAATAAGTATATAAAAAAGGAATAAAATATTGGAAATGCAAAGTATGATGTTTTGTTGTGTTTTTGTCTTAGGTTTACACAGCAAAGCATCAATTTTGTATCCAACAATTTCTACATTTTTTTCTTTGATCTCATTCGTTGCAATCCCTTCAAGGTACCATCCGTGCATATCCCACTACCTCCCTGTGTTTCCGGTTCCCATTCATCTTTCCCAAAACACTCTGAACTTTGCCTTTGGGTAAATGGTGCCCTTTTGAATTAATTGGCTGATAATCCGGATGTAGTGTTATTGTTTTCCTGATGAGCCTGTTCTTGTTTGACTAAAAACTGAGCCATGTGAGTGTGTTCAGTTCCAGAGCTTAATTGCAACTAAATTTGATCCATCATTTCCCCCTCACTCCATCTAGGATCTTCTACTGGGATCCTTTTCTGAGCAGTTGGAAGTGGTCCCCAGGCACCATCTAGTTCTTCCGGTCTCAACACACGGAATGCTCACTACTGCTGCTATGCCATATACCTTATGCATTGCTGTAAAAAACAAAACACTAAACTACAAATATAGTGTGTTTATTCAAATACTACTGCAGGGGGAGGGACTGGTTGGCAAACAATGTAGGTGAAGTAGGGCTATTTATATAAAATTATGTTTCAATGGTTCTATGTAATTAAATTTCAGGATGAAATTGAGTATAATTTGAGTATACAAAGATAATTATAGGGATCATTAAAATTTTTTAGCTGAACGTATGACAATTGTGTGGGCTAATAAGTCATTTAAATCATTTTCAGTAGTCTCCATTTAACCAAGTATACAGTGGCAAATGTGTCTATACATTCGTGGGAAGATTTCTGTTGAAACAAAGCTTTCACTGTTTAAAGGAGCACATGTAAAATGTATTCCACAAGGACCTATGATTTTACTCCACCAGCTGAAATCTGATGGTTTAAATTTGAACTTTTTTCCATTTCTTGTATTTATATTTTCATAAAAACACTCCAGAGTCCCATGCTGATAAAAATACAATGTTTCTCTTTCCTTGATATGGTATATAATACTTAAAATTTGTTCAAGGGAAATTTCCCTTTCCTGTGTAATCCAGAGTACTGCTTTTCAAAAGGGAACTGTGCATTTAATGCATGGATTGTTGATTATTCTGAGCCATTAGAAATCATCGAATTATTTTATTTTACTAGAAACCTTTGTGAAAAGCTCTATGTTGTCATTAAAAGCCAGGATGGTACATGAGCTTATACACACTTGGCCTGCTAACTGAGAGGTGGGCAGTTCCAGTCCACTCAGAGGTGCTTGGGAAGAAGACTGAAAAAGCAGCCACTGAGACCCCCCCATGGAGCATAATTCAAACATATGGTGTGAGAGAAACCTTCAAGGTACCTAGTGGCAGTGGTTCTTTCAATGCAGGAGTAGATTTTCTATACAAAACTCTGATGGCTGTCCTCCGACCTCTGCTTGGCTGCTTCTCGTTACAATGGTTTCTTCACTTTGCACGGCATTGCATTTTACTAGCAATTGCATGATAAGCCCTAGGAAATGGTTTGCAAACCACATCTGACCCCCTCCAACTTCAGAAGGGAGAAGCAGAAGCCACGTTCATCTCTGCCCAGATGTCAAACAGGGGTAACGCTCACTGCTTTATTCTGCCAGCTGCGGTCCCTCCCACGGTACTGCACTTCTCTGCTGGGTGTAATCATGTGCTGCAAGGCCACACGGGACTCATGGACAACATTCACAATTACGGATTTATTAGGGAAGCCAACAGGTTACAGATTGTCTAGCATACTGTCCCTTTGTCCTTAACCCCTCTTCTCGGCCATGCTGGCAGACATGTCCTTCTCTGCTCCTCAGCCTATCAGTCACGAAGACCCTGGACCGCTGCCTTGTTCCACCAAGTGTGACTAAGTTCCTTCGGTGCTGATAATGCCGAAGGGCATCCTACGCTGTAAGCTGGCCTTCTCCGGCAACCTCCTTCTGTGGGCTGGGAAGCTGCACCTGTCTCAAGACCTCAACTCTGCTCCTCTGCTGTCTGTGGTCTTGGTGTAGCTCTGTGGCAGAGATATTGAATGTGATTTACTCTTGGATTTTCTTTCTTGGTGATCGTGGGCTTCTCTGCTTTTGCGTCTGCAATGGCCAACTCTCTACCTAATGGAAGGGTAAAGCTTAATTCGAGTCTCGCACCCCGCATCACTGGGTGCGAACTCTCACAAAGGCTGTGGATGGAGGAGCTATGCCGTCATTCTACTTTACCACACCCTCCTTTGGCTTGGAAAGCAGCTATGGTCAAGCATTGTTATACAAAAATGAAAAATATTTTGTATAGGAACTTGACTTGACAAGACCCATAATATTAAAGTAATTCAAAATATTATAAGGCAGAGCTGTTTTAACTTTCTTTCCTCTATGTTCAAAGAATAGCAATGACTGAGCTCTTTATGTAGAACAACGTGTTTACTCCTGAGGATAGTTCTGTAAATTGGGCAGTACTATTTTATTTACCGCTTCTTACTGCTTAAACAACTGAAAGCGCAGAGAGTTTCAATGCTTCGTCTAGTCAGAGGGGCAGGACTGAATGCAAACCCAGGCAGTCTCTTAAACCAAAAAACCAAGCTCACTGCCATCAGGTGATTCCAATTCACAGAAACCCTATAGGACAGGGTCCAACTGTCCCTATGGGATTCCCAGATTGTAACTCCATGGGATTAAATTAACTCATCTTCCTCCCAGAGCAGCTGGTGGCTTCAAACTACTGACCTTGTAGTGAGCATGCCACTAGGGTGTCCTGTATGCTCTCAACCATGGTCATGTATCCCTTCTTCAGGAACTACACAAAACGACAGACTGGTAACAATCAGTATAATTTTAAAAATTTCTACAAAGTTTCACATCACATGTGATAGTGTAGCAGCACATCACCTAGCGTTGTCTCCATGTACAAAGTAATGAAAGAATGTATTAGATGTGGGAAGAAATAAAACAGTGAATCTTGTTTTTGTTACCAAATTGTGGAACATTTGGGTAAGACGGTGATGAAAGTGGTTTTATAAGCCGTTTATAATATCTCATTCTAATTGCCATAATTGTAAAATCATTACAGCTGTATTTGTTTTAATACTCCCTAAGTGAATGAGCAGTCTCTGGCTCGCTCAGTATGTGTTAATATTTTGTGCGTAATTTTGTAGCCTTCACGCTGCCGCTGCCTTGATAGCCAGGGTGACTATCAAGGCAGAGCGGGTAGTGCTGCGGCTGCGGACTTCCGAGATGGTGACGCTTCACAGGACGAAGGCAGTCTGGGTCCTCATTGGTGTGCACTACTGATTTGTGTAGGAGAGTTAAGTCAATGAAAGATTATGATGTTATGCTATTTGAGAACCTTATTTTATTTTATATGCCTATTGCTATAATGCATAAGGGATTTCATCATGCTGATGAAAACAAGGCTCCCTGAGTTCTTAGTATATATCAAGTCATATGAACACTGGAGCCCTGGTGGTACAGGGAGTTGCAAATCGAGATGCTGACCTCTAGGAAGGGAATTCAAACCCACTCAGGGCTCCGAGGCAGCAAGATGTAGAGTCTCACACACCCTACGGAGAAGGTGCATTCTGCCTTGGAATCATTTGAACAGTAATGAGCAAACGGATCTGTGTAAGAAGATGAATATATCAGTAGGTAGATTGCCAACACTATGAAGCAGTCATATTTCTATTTTGCAGTCACCAATAATGAACTACAAGAGATTAGGCAGCATACATTCAGGTTACTCAGCCAGCAAAGACTGAGCCTAGAGTTTACCTCTTTAGCGATATGGCATGATCCCAAGGTATCAATTTGCGTGCACTTGAATGCTTACATCGGCTGTCTTTCCTTTTCAAAACATTCCACTCATAACAGGTTGCTAGTTTTCAAAAGACCTTTGCTTCTTAGCATTGTTTATCATTTATTAGTGACAGCCTCTTCAAAGGAACAGGGCAGGAGTTCTATTTCACCAGTGTGGGAATGAAGCTTTTTATCCAGCATGAAAGTATTAGCACAATCATTTCCGAGAGATAGATTATGAGTGAGAAGAAAGGCCAACGTTCTCTGGCAATAAAAATAACGAGACTGACAGGACAAAAGTAATGGCTTCCCCTAGCATAATCTTGACAGAACATAACCCAATCACTGTGAAGGAGATAAATTGTTACAAAACACAATACTTGTCTAATATGGATTGACAGGAGTCTTCACAAGGATGGCAGCCCAAAGGCCCATGTGCTTTCAACAGATCAAAGGACTGACGCTGCCTGCCAGCAACCCCGTCTCCTCTGGACCCCTCCCATCTATACAGAAAATGACTAGATTCTCTCAAGGCTGGTGTTTACTCTCTGATATTATTTCTGGGAAACGATCACGTATTTGGGAAGCATGTCGCATTTTTCTTAGCATCTTGTCATCTGTGCGAGCAGG
Source organism: Tenrec ecaudatus (assembly GCF_050624435.1). Classification (NCBI taxonomy): domain Eukaryota; kingdom Metazoa; phylum Chordata; class Mammalia; order Afrosoricida; family Tenrecidae; genus Tenrec; species Tenrec ecaudatus. The sequence goes on from NC_134542.1 coordinate 57,535,200, forward strand.
CCGGGTTTGGAGAGAGAATCTACTAAATCTGGTCTTGCAGTCCAAATCAGTCTGAAATCTTTGGCAAGGCAGGGGAATCAAACTATCTTGCAACATCATTACTTTAAGAATAGATCACCCTGGACATTTTAGCTTATAGATTGTTGATCATTTCCCGTGTATCATTATATGACTGCACATAATAATGCTTATATATAACTACTGACATGTAAGCATCTCAATATGTAGATTCTTTAACTTTTAAAATGTTTTATATCAGCTCAGTATCTTATCAAAAGAGGATTTTAATAATGGTCTAGAAAACAAGATAACTTGATGGATTCAAATACTGAATAATTAAAACAATAAGATGCCAGGGAATGAAAATAATGTTTTATTGATAGATATGAAGAAAAATGTTTCAATCATGATATGAAATCACGAGTTCCTGAGAAAAATACTGATATGAGCAGGTGAAAATGATTGTGCACACTAAAAAGTTAAGTCCCCCAATAAAATAGTATAAAGAACATCACAACCAATATTATGTTGTTTGTTATTCCTAATATATTAATAACTATCTAAATGAGTAAGAGAAATGATACCCGGGATAGTAAAATATAGGGAATGGCAACTTAAAGAGAAGGAAATTCACATGCGAGGATGAAAAGACGTCTCACCTCACCAACCGTCACAGGAATGCAAACCTGAGCAGCAAGAGAGCCGCACTCTTGGTGGACTTGCATCAGCAGAGTGACAGTGTGCACAGATGACAAGATGCTCAGGTGTCTCAACACGCACTGTCTCCACCGTCACATGTGAAGTCTCAAATGGTGCAGGGGTAAGATAGGAGAGTCGACAGTTTCTCTCTTAGAATGTGTGTCTATGCTTTGATTCATCAATTCCACTTCTGGAAAATTCACCCCACTGGAATGCCTTCACAATGACGCAATCCTTGATACGTGAGTAGCATTGAGTAAACAGAGAACCGCCAACAAAACTAGCTACTGACATCACCTGAGATTTATAGAAATTACAAGACCAATTCAATAATTCCCATGTGCCCTTCACCTATATTTTCCACAGTTACTATACCTGTTTTTAGATATCATGAGTTGGTTCCGTCCAACAGCAACCTCATCTCATGTAACAGAAGGAAACAATGCCTCATCCTGCACTGTCTTCACCCCATCCCGACAATTAGGCGCATTGTTGCAGCCTCTGTGTCAATTCAGCTCGTTGAGGGTCTTCTTTTTTGCCGACCCACTACTTGATCGAGCATGATGTCTTTTTTTCCAGGGCTGGTTCCTATTGATAATATGGCAAAGTCTTCGAAGAAGAATTCTGTCTGTGGATTCTCCCCAGACAAGTTTGTTCATTCTTCTGGCAGTCCAGGACATGTTCAGTATGCTCCGTCCTCCAACATCGTAATGGAAGCACATGCACTTCTGCTGGAGCTTCCTTCTTCATTGTACAGCTTTCCTACGAATATAGGGAATGGAAAATACCCTGGTTTGGGCCATACTGAAATTCTCAAAATTAAATCTCTGTTTTTTAATACTTTAATAAATCTGTTTTGAAGCAGATTTTCCCAGTGCAATATGCCACCTGATTTCTGACTGCTACTTTTCGGGCATTGACAGTGGACACAAGTAAAATGAAATCCTTGATAACGCTGTTTTCTCCTTTTATTATTGTATTTCTTACTGGTCCAGTTGTGAGGATTTTGTTTTCTTTGTGTTGAGGGGTAATTTACAAAGGCTGTAGTGTTTGATCATCATCAATAAGTGCTTCTAGTCTTCCCTGTCAGCAAACAAGGCCTCATTTGCACCTCACATGTTCTTCATGCATCTTCTTCCAGTCCCAATGCTGCATTTGTCTCCAGATAGCCCAACTTCTTGCATGATTTACTCACCATGCAGATTGAAAAGTATGGTTCAAATGCACAATTCTAAGTCATACCTTTCCTGATTTTAAACTCCGCAGTCTATCCTTGTTCTGGTTGAGGGACTGTTTATTGGTCTATGTGCAAGTTCCACATCTGGAATTCTCCTTCACAATGGCCTCCATAATTTGCTTCAATTAAATCCCATTGCATAGTCACTAGAACATAGGTAAACATATTTCTGCTATTCTCTATCTTTAGCCCAAATTCATCTGACATCAGCAGGTGTATTCCCCATTCCACAGCCACACCTGAACTGGGTTTGAATTTCTGGAAGTTCATGTTGATGTACTGCACCCACAATTTGTTATATATTTATAGATTTATCTTATGCAAATATTTACCTAAGTGTGATATGAATGATATTATTTGATAGCTGCATTCTGTTGGATCACTTTATTTTTGGAATGGATACCAATGTGAATCTCTTCCAGTCGAGTGGCCAGGTAGCTGCCTTCCAGATTTCTTGCCATAGACTAGTGAGCACCTTGCGGTGGCGAAACATTTCAGTTGGCAGTCTGTCAGCTTCAGAAGCTTGGGGGGGTTGGCTAATGACTTTAGTAGCAGCTTGGACTTCTTCCTTCCAAACCACTGGTTCTTGATCATATTCTACTTACTGAAAGGTTGAACGTTGACTAATCCTTTTGGGTCTAGTAACTCTCTGTATTCCTTCCCTCTTCTTTTGCCTGCTTCCTGCATCATTCAATATTTTTCCCATAAGCCCTACACAGTTGCAGCTGGAGGCTTTATTTATTTTTTCTTTTATCCTGCAAAATGCTGAGTATGTTCTGCCCTTTGGTTTTCGAAGTCCAAGTCTTTTTCAGATTTCAGTGTGATACTATGTCGTCTGAGTCACAGTGAGTTTCAGTGCCTTCACTTCACTTCCTCCTTCCTCCATTGACTTTAGCTACTGCGCATTTAAAAGCAAGTTTCTCTTCTTGGCCTGGCAACATGGTTTGTGGTCTTTTCTTTCTTCACTGTGTTTTCAATGGACTTTTAATTTCTTAAAGGATTGCGTATTTTTCCCATTTACTTTTATTTATTAGTATTTTATTCTAAGCTCAATTTACCACCTACCAATATGTTTTTATTTCTTTGTTTTTTTTTCCTGGGATCTATTCATCTGTTCCATCCTCCTTCTGTTTTAGGAATAATTTGTTCCTTTTCAGTACAGATCCTTTAAATGCGGCAGGGAGAGCTCACAAAGGGGCTAGTCTGACCATGGGCCCTGCAAACATTGGACAGTTTGGAGGTTTTGTTCTCCTGGATGTGCTCAATGACAAGACAGTATATATCTAAGGCTTAAATTCAACATCGCTCTTTGCATTTTAAGCATGTGTATCACAGCCCATAATTCACTGTTCCACAAGGGCTCCTATGACACACACTGTCACCCCCCCACCCACACACATCAGTTTTTCAAAGTGTAAATTATATTGTCTAGTCTGTTGGTTCAACTTTAGGCATGTGTGCATGTATGTGGAGAAGCATATTGAGGATTCAATTTTGTACCTGGACAAATATAAGGGTACATCAAAATTATTGCTTCTAGGGCTCCAGCTCATACATACATGAGTGTTCCAAACAAAACAAATCTCTGTACTAAGTTGATGGAGCGCCACAAATGAGGTCTCTCAGTGATACATTTGCCTGACTCTCGCTAGGGTAACTGCAAACACAGACCCCAAGACAGCAGTGACTACTGAGAGGATCTGCTAACTTAGGTAGATGCGTCAACTCAGAGGGAATGGTAAGTGTTTTGAGGACTCCAAAGGGGTTCTCCTGGTGGATGTTCTAGAAGGACAAAGGATGATTATGAAAGCCTTATTACAAGGAAATATTAAGAAAACTGGAAATTGCGTTGGATAGAAAAAGACTGAGGACTTTTTCCCCATCACTGCCACATGAAAAGAAGTAAGTAAGAAGAGCTGTCCTAACAGAATGTGATAAGAAAACCTTACTTTGTCAAAAAACTGCATTAAAAATGTGCTGAAAAACTCAGCTTATCTGCGAGTATATACGGTAACTATGGTGAAAGGAAATGACTCCGTCACTTACCATTACTGATTTTTAACCATTCAATATTCCCTCGTTCTGTTTGCACAGTCCCCAATGGATCTATGTAAAAGTTCTATCCATAGTTATGATCCACACAGTCAAATGCCTTCGCTTCATCGATAAAATACAAGTAAACATCTTTTTGGTAATCTCTGCTTTCAGCCAAGATCCATCTAACATCAGCAATGATATTCTTTGTTCCTTGTCCTTTTCTTTATCTGGCCTGAACCTCTAGCAGCTCCCTGTCACTGGACTGCTGCAACCTTTGTTGGATGATCTTAAGCAAATATTTACTCGCATGTGCTATCAATGCTGTTCTAGAATTTTCGCATTCTGTTGGGTCACCTTTCTTTGGAAAGGGTACAGATATGGATCTCTTCTAGTCAATTGGCCAGGTAGCTATTTTCCACATTTCCTGGCAGAGATGAGTGAGTGCTTTCAGCACTTCATCAACTTGTTGAAACATTTCAATTGTTATTCCATGAATTCCTGGAGATTTATGGATTTGTGGACAATAATTTTAGCGCTGCTTGAACTTTTTTCAGAACCATTGGTTCTTGCTCAAATGCTGCCTCCTGAGTGGGGGGCTTTCCACTGTTCTTTGTGGTGCAGGGCTCTCTATTCATCTGATCGTCTTTTGATGCCTCCTACATTGCTCAGTGTCTTGACCATAGACTCTTTCAATAGTGCAACTTGAAGACGGATTTTTTTTCTTGAGTTCTTTCAGTTTTATGATTTGCTGGCTGTGTTCTTCATTTTTGGTTATCCAGTTCTAGGTCCTTGTAGATTTCATAATTGTATTTGACTTTGTCTTCTCCAGCTGCTCTTTGACATTTTCTTTTTTTTAAATAGCATTTCATTAGGGCTCATACAACTCATAATCCATACATACATCAGTTGTGTAAAGCACATTTGTACATTGATTGCCCTCATCATTCTCAAAAATTTGCTCTCCACCTAAGTTTCCCCCTCCCTCCCACTCCTCCTCCCTCATGAAGCCTTTATAAATTATTATTTTGTCATATCTTGCCCTGTCCGACATCTCCCTTCACCCATTTTTCTGTTGTCCATCCCCCAGGAAGGAGGTTATATGTACATCCTTGTAATAGGTCCCCCCTTTCCAACCCACCCTCCCTCCACCCTCCCAGTATCGTCACACACCACTGGTCCTGAAGGGATCATCTGCCCTGGATTATCTGTGTTTCCAGTTCCTATCTGTACCAGTGTACATCCTCTGGTCTAGCCAGATTTGTAAGGTAGAATTGAGATCATGATAGTGAGGGGGAGATGGGGGGCGAGGAAGGATTTAGGAACTAGAGGAAGGTTGTATGTTTCATTGTTGCTATATCGTAACCTGACTGGCTCTTCTCTTCCCCAAGACCCTACTGTAAGGAGTGTCCAGTGGCCTACAAATGGGCTTTAGGTCTCTATTCCACACTCCTCCCCTCACTCACAACGATATGATTTTTTGTTCTGATGATGCCTGACGCCTGATCCCTTTGACACCTTGTGATTGCACAGGCTGGTGTGCTTCTTCCACGTGGGCTTTGTTGCTTCTGAGCTAGATGGCCGCTTGTTTACCTTCAAACCTTTAAGACCCCAGATGCTATACCTTTTGATAGCCACCTAGTGCCCCAATTATATCATATTTGTGCTAGAATTATATCAGATTTTATCATGTCCTTTACACTTTCAGAGATTTTTTTCCTACTTCCAAGGTCTCTGACAGTGCAGTGGTTAAATGCTCAGCTACTCACTGAAAGGTTGAAGGTTGGAACCCATCAGCTATTCTATGATGTGTGTGTGTGTGTGTGTGTGTGTGTGAAGGGAGGGGCTGAGGGTGAAGGGGCAGTGATGGTGGAGATGTGGAGGGGAAAGATGAGGTAGTCTGCTTCGGTCATGATTTACAGTCTTGAAAACCCAATGGGGAAGTTGCACTTTTCCTATAGGGCCCTTACACTTCAGAATAAACTCCGTGGCAATGGGCTTTGATTTTGTACTAGCTGATATAATAATAAGATCCAGACATGCTTGCTCTTTCTTATGCTGGCCTTGTTCGGAATCTGCCAGTTCTTGGAGGAGTCCTGAGTCCATCGATGGAGAATGATACTTACAAGGCAGGAGGTAAATATGATGTACATGGAGCACTGTTTTTTGTTGTTTATTTTCATTGTTGTTTTTGAGCATAATTTTTAATTGTAAAAAAATTAAAATGATTGAAACATTTAGCAGAGGAATTAGTTTAAATGTCTGCCTTCAATGGTGCACAATACAGCTGTTAAAAACAATGAGGACTCTAAATTGCATTGACATGGAAGAGAATCTAATATATTGAGTTAGAGAAAAGCAAGTTGGCGAACAGTTGGTATAGTTTATTTTTAAATTATGTATAAGTAGATGTACATTCAAAGAGAAAATTAAGACATCTGGAAGATTATACACCAAACCACAAATCTTTAAAGAAAAAATTTTTTAAACTTCTGGCAGTGGATTAAGAAGTAAGGCGAAATTTTCACTTCTCAACAGGTTTCTATAAGCTTTATTTATTATATTAAGTATCTCTCTCTCTTTTTTGCTTAAGCAGAAAAATCTGAAGAGAAATAAGCCAACAAAAACGGTTTTGGGGTGATGCCTTACAAGGGGATGTAAGTAATTTATAGGCAGGTTAGGGAACCTTGGCCTCACTGTATTTTGATAAAAGCTGTTAGAGTTAGTTCCCAAGTGTTTGTAAGAATGATTGTGGTCAGTAAGTAATTTTTTCCAAGTCTCATTTAGTAGGAATTTTCTCCAGTTCAATGTTTTCATCTTTATATAGATTTTCCTTTGATATGACCCAAATTTGCTGACATATCCCTGGTTAGGATTAGATGTTGGGGCATGCGTCACAGCTGTTAGAGACAGTTCTGCTCTAGCACTTACTCACCTGGAACCTACAGAGCGTCCACAGGAGCATGTCCAGAAACCTTCCCGCACGCAACGCGCTGGGCGATCAGTTGATCCTCTTGGCGAAGTAAGGGATGCTTAGGTAAGGCTTCCAACAGGGCTATAGAAGTTTGAGCAAAAACACTCTCCAACTGAGAGAAGCTGGAGAGGTTTTCCCCCTGAAAAGGGCCAGATGGGAATTATTTTAATCATTTTAGCCATATCATCTCGAGTGGCCACTACTCGACTCTGTCGTTGCTGCCTCCAAACAGCCAAAGGGAAAGAGTAAAGAAGCCACCGTGGCTGTGTTCCATTAAGAGCTTACTTATTTATAAAACACTGGTAGTTGGCCCAGTATGGCTCAGCGATCATAGTTTGCCGACACCTGCTCTACACTCCTGCCTCCCAAGTGCACAACTCTGAAAGGGATTCTGTAAGGACTTCTTTAGGAAGTTCCAGCAGAATTGGGACTTGCTCACAGGAATGACCTGGGAAACAACTCATTTTGCTGGCCTTGGTTTTTCTCTTTCCTTGCTCATTCCACTTGCTCGCTTATCTATGCTTTTAATGCTAATTTTTAGAATAAACCACCACGTACACTTTAATCCCCGTCTCACACATCATAGGTACCTGACAGCATTTCCACATTAAACGGCTCATGTAACTGGTCCAGGAAGGCAAGGAGAGAAAGGAGCTTCTGCGTCATCACTGAGCTGTCAGCAACCCACCCACTGCCGTCGAGCCGTGCGAACTTCCCAGGACTCTGGAGGAGAGAGTAGGATTGCTCCTAAAGAATTCTGTGACTGTAAATCTTCACCGGAAAACTGGACAATCTCATCTTTCTTCTGCAGGGCAGCTGGTGGCTTTGGGTTAGAAATTTGGTTGAATCTACTGCTCCACCAGTACTGCTGGTACAACAAAAGCACTGAAATAAACTCAGGGGCTAGTTGTATAATGTGCATATATGTTTATGCTTACATACATATATGCATATGTTGTGTATGTATACATTGACAATGTTTAACTCACTGCACTACCATGGCTTCCGGTACCATAAAGGGTTGAAATAAATAAGAACTAAATAATTTCAAGGACTATCCTACTGATAATACCTCGTGCACCAAAGTTAAAATGATGATAATCTGTCAGCATTCTCAAAAGGGACATGGCTGAAGTGTAAAACGAGCGGGACTAGGGACAGCGGCATCACCCTCTCCTTCAGTTGTCAGAGCAACGTAAGCAATCACCTTTGGAAAGTTGGGAACCTAGGGGTCCTGACATTTCACACTGAAAAAAATAAATGACACAAACATAATGTACCAAACTATATAATGAATAAAGTTTATCTTGCCTCGTGTCACTACTTCCCTGTATACCATGGTGCTGCATGCTGCCCTCTGGTCACCCAGAGCCCTGGGCTGCACCCGAAATTCATGCATTCACTTATCCCACACCAATTCCTATGTGTACCTTTTCTAGGCGACAGAACGACAACAGCCAACAAAAGACCTACACCCTAGAAATGAATATTTTAATGACAAAAGCACAGATGAATACGTGCAAAGAAGGGGAAACGTTGGAAAAGGGGGGTAGCACATTCAATATGATTCACTTTGCATTTTGATGCGGTGATTTAAGTAGAGACTTGCATTAAAGAGTATAAAGAGCTGGAGGACAAACTTTTCTAGGCTGAAAAGCAAATGCAAACACTCAGAATCTGAATGTGGGTCACTTATTTGAGAACCGCCAGAAGTTCCAGGAGGAATCCAGGTGGCACAACGGTTAAAGCTCTCAGTTGAGAATCGAAAGGTTGGCAGGTGAGATTATCAGGGCCTCCACAGAGAAAAGACTTGCAGGCATACTTTCAAAGAGATCCAGCCTAGGAAATCTCTGGGGCCGTTCTACTCAGTCATTGAGAGTCTTTGTGAGTTAGAATCCCCTCAAGGGCAAACAACACGAGCTCTCGGGATTCCCCCAGGGGGTGCACATAATTCCCAGGATTGGCTGCTGTAGAAATGATAAGGAGAGAGTTTCTGATCTCTGACCTCATAAGAGGAAAGAAAGCAGAATCAAATTCAACATAAATCCAAGGGTGATTCCCAGGAGGCAGAGGTCAGACATGCCCCCACCCTCTAATGCTTTTACCACCTCTGATACCAATCATCCTTCCCAAGGCACTAATTCTCTACTGGGCTTGATAATTCACTGCAAAGGTGATAGACGATATGAGGTGCACTAGGAAGTAACTTGGGCAATTCATGAACAGAAATACTAATAATACATTTCTGCAATCAGGACAGCCTCCTGTCAGGACAGCCTTAGCTTCAGCTGCGCTTTCTGGTATGCCCAGGCACTAGCCTTTGAGGCCTGTTTGGGCAAGTGTTACCAAAGCTATTTTGGCTCCAAGCCTCTCAATCCTATGGCTTCTTGGCAACTGCCCTGCTTGGGAAAGTGCTGTTTGGTTGTTGTTACTTGGGGCCATCTGAACCCCAGCAACCCTCTGCCCAGCAGAATGAAGCATTGCCCGGTCCTGCACCAGCCTCACAACTCGGCCGCTGCTCGAGCCCACTGTTGCAGCCACGTGTCAATCCCTCTCCTGGAAGGTCTGCCTTTCTCATTGCCTCTCCACTTGACCAGCATGAGGTCCTTCTCCAGGGATTGTTCTCTCTTGACAACATGTCCAAAACTTCACCATCCTTGACTCTACTATACTTTCTCCAAGACAAATGTGTTTGTTCTTCTGGCAGTCCATGGTCATTTCAATATTCTTCACCAGCACCACAATTTGAACGCATTGAGTTTTCTTCCATCTTCCTTAATCAACGTTCAACTTTCATATGCATCTGAGGCACCTGAAAATACCATGGCTTGGGTCATCTACACCATACTCCTCAAAGTAACCTCCTTGCTTTTCAACGTCCTAAACAGGCCTAGTGCCTTAGTAGCTTTGCTGATTAAACACGCTATACATCCTATTTGCATGGTCCCACCTCACATGGCTGCCATACACCTGTTGTCATTATTAGCAAGCTGTCCAGGCCCCTTGATATGTCACAGACATCTCGCATTTGCATAGATCTACAAAGACTATAACTAGAAGATCATATCAAGCAATCCCCCCACACTGCTGCCTTGAGCTAAAAGTTTTACAGCTTTGAGTCCACCCAGAATTGCCCCAAAGGAAAGGCCTGGTGTTCAACTTCTGGAAAATCTACATTCCAAAAGCCTATGGAGGGCAGTTCTACCTTGCCACATGTGGGGTCACCATGATTTGAAGTCAACTAGAAAGCAACTTTTATTTTTAATCAGACCAATGCAGAGGGCAATGGTTAAGGGTGATAAGGATGAGAGATGAGAGCCAAGAAGATAAACAAGGCGTAGGTGTGGGAGGGGGAAGATAAAGAATATGATTTTTATTTTGAGGGATCATATTAGTGGAGTGATTTGAAATCTTTGGCTCCTGTGAATGAACTATATACAGCTTGGAGGCAAGGCAGAGGAGGGAGAAACAGAGGGCTGTTGCATCCATCTGGTTGAGAGGTGATGGTGGTTACATGGTAGAAGTGGAGTTAAGCAGTGGGATGCGGACCATACTTCACAGCTGGGGTTGGCGAGATTTACTGGTGGGATATGGTGCATGAGAGCAAGTGGAGAGTCAAAGATGACCGTAGAGTTTTTGCCTGAACATTGAGGGAAAGGCAAGAACTGGTTTACTGACAAGAAAAAGGCTTGGTGAAAATTCACATATTTGGGGGGCCTCGTTAGGGTTGTAGTCCATATCTAAAAGGATTTTCCGTTGGATTTATGAACCTGAAGTTCAGAAGAGAAGTTGGAAGTGAAGATGAACATTTAATTGTTGTTCATTTATTGATAAAATCCATCTTCATAAGATTGGAGTCGATTACTTAGTTTGTAATTATAGCTAGAGTCCTAAAGAGAGGAGCCCAATAATTAAGCCAGGGGGTTCTGTAACACCAATTCAGGGAGAAGGAGATTCGGTAATGGAGCACTGGCATATGTTCTCACTTTAGCACATCTTGCTAATGTGATAAGAGAAATAATTTTGGTTATTCTAGCATCAACTCCTGACTAAACTGCTATTAATCAAACAGAATTCCTTCAGTGCTAGGATGAAAAGGGATGGAATGACAGAGATAGCTCTGAGAGTCTAGTAGAAAATTTGAGTTGTTGATAGAGGGACATATATTTTCAGTATATATCATATGGGTTAAATAATTTCCCTGTATGCAAAGTATAAATGAATTCTAAAAGAAACATACTTGCTCTAAAAAAAACCTCCTTCGCTAAGGAAATGGGAAAGCTTTAAATTTTAATGATCTGATAAAAATACCACATGTTATCTTAAAAAAATGGATAGAGGATATATATACAAAGGAAACGGCAAATAATGACCAGTAGCAAGTTAGCAGCTTAGAGGTATAAATACTTCTTTTCACCGAACAAAAATAGCTGAACACCTAGTATCCTACGACATATCACGCGGAAGCATTAAATGATGTGAAATGAGCTCTTGTGGTTTTCTAATCAGCCTCCCCTCTTGGAATCCTTGGAGAACTCTCAAATGCAACAACAACAACATTGGAGAAGATACTGGGAAAGTTCCGGGGGACATTTTGTCTACTCTACAGATGTGCATATTTTTGTTTCACTCAATGGGACGTGTTGCTTTTGAAGAACCTTGTCCCGTTGCATCTGGCAGTAATTATTAAGCAACAGCCAGGTGCAAAGTGCTGGGACTTGTCATCTTGTCTTTACCTGCGTTGTCGAGGTCGTTACTCAGAAAATAACTAGGAGGTTGCACGGAGCAATAACGCGTTGCTTTTCTTCACATTTCTAGGGTCCAAAATATGTTTTGCTATTTTGGGGAGCACTTGGCTATGAAATGAATGGAAAGATAATAACTGTCCAACCTGTTGGTTGTGGCACCGCCATGCTGAATACAGACAACATCTCACTATCACAAAAGTAATTTCTTTTTGTCAAGTTTCCAGTTCCTCGTTGATGTTTGTCTAATCACCAGCAGAGTGACTTGGTGGAGGGAGATTTTACGTTACATGATATGATTAGCATGTGACGTAGCTGACTCACATGGATAAGCACTTTTTCTACATGCCAGACTCTGTCTCACTAGTCAGGCCAGACTTCTAGACCGTAACACATATAACATGCCAGCTACTCAAGATGTGAAGTCTGCATACACCAGAAAGTTAATAATTTTCATACATAACTTCAAATTTTCCTTCATATGGAATAATAATTCTAAGGAGTTGTCATGCCAGATATAGTAGTAATCAAACTTTACTGAATAATGGTTTTTTTGTTGTTTTTTTTTACAAAGACCCTTCCTGTCCCTTTTGGTTCAGCCAAAACACTATCTATAGAGAAGCTGAATGGGTGGAGAAGAGTATTTCCTTAGGTTTTCTGCTTCAGCAAATGAGAAAAACATCTGGTTAGACTCATTTTTCACTACCATTGTTTCTATACATTATGAAGGTATTTTTGTGCATATTTTGTCTAATTTATACCTACCAATAATTCAAAGGGCATAAAACACAATATACTAGCTAAGTAGGATGCATAAAGTTCCTTGAAAAGACAGATACACTGTCTTAGCTCAGAAAGTCTCAAATGGAATATTATATGTAAAGAGTTAGGTATTTTTGCTGTTTTTCTTTCTTTAAAGAAAAATCTTTTTGAATTGGAGATTAGTGGAAATGGAATTTAAAATGAAATATCTCAAAGAGAAAGAAAATAAAATCACTACAGTAGTATAAGAAGCTTTCTGTTTAATAACTTTTCAAAAGAGACCCGCACCCTAAAGAAAAAGGAACTGAAAAAATAAGGACTAATTCAAAATAGCAGCACAAACATTTAGGAATAATATCAAAAGGAAAAAGGCACAAAATAAAATGAGAATTTGAAAAAAAAGTTGCTAAACACGGGGCAAGTGAGTGTGTAAACTACATTTATCATGAAAGGTAGGTAAGAGAAGAGAGTATCAGACTCCATGTTAGAAGCAAATGATTTCAGATATTTGAGGTACAAACCATATCCCAAATCTGGTTTTTTGCCTATACTTTTAAAGTAAATTACAAGTTTTCCAAATATTTATGGAGAAAACACCAGCTACAGAACACTCAGATATGTGAGGAAGTAGTAAGAAAATTCCCGCTCACTACTCTCTTCAGTCCATACGGATTTTCCACAGATACCGCCTCGGCAGGACCAAAAAGAATGGACAGAGTCTCAGAGCTTCCATTAAATCTCGGAGTGTACTGTTTTCTCTCGAGGAAGCCATGGAGTCCGTTGGAAGATGGTGCAGTGGTACAAAACGCAAATCATTGGGCTGCCTTCTCATCCGGACTGCTCCTGTAGGTGTGTGCTCCCGCAAATAACGCAAACTGTAAAGCAAAGCTGTAATAACTCCTGTGAGTCCGTCTTATAGGTGATGGTGAGTTTTAAAGAAGATCTCAGTCTTTTTTTGGGGGGGGGGAGGCAGAACCATCCAGGTTTATTCTCCAGACAGGCAGCATCAGCAGGTACAACGGCAGGCTTCGCTGCAGCACATACATTCACAAGGCATCACCCAGCTGCGCAGCCTGTGGCGTGTTCACTGTAACAACACCCTCTCCCTCCGTGTAAACAGGTACGATTTACCTTGGTCACTTCGATTCCAGAAGGAAAGGCACAACTTGAATGTACTGAGGGTGTTGCTTTTTCTTGACACACGCTAAGGTTGCGGGACTAGAAAATTCCTTCAGCCTTAGACTCCGAGATTTGCCGGATGCTCATGGTCCTTCAAGAATCGGTGTGTGTTTGGGTGTGTGTAGCTGCTTATTTAAATTCAGTTCGGGTGGAGCCCCAAGAGCTCCAGTGTACCTCCCCATTCCAGAGGCCTCTGTCTCACCTGGTCGCCAGGCCAGGTGGGACACCTGCGCACAGGATCTCAGGGGACTTAATTTAGCTCGCCAGTGCCTATTCTCTTGAAGAGCCAGAGTTTCATCTTGGGTTTCTTATTCCAGGTTCACACCGTGTTTGTTTTAATTTCCTCGATGACTCAATGTCAACTTGTGAAGCTTTCCCCCTCCCCCAAGTACTGCATGAAGGCTGCGAAATTGGAGCAGGCAAGCCCTGGGTTATGGAAGCTTTAATTTATCTACCTCATGTATCTTTATTTTTGTAGCCATAGTCTCTAGTTTCCTATTTGAATCGACTGTTGGCCCCGTCCCCAGACCCTGTCTGAAACCTGAGGGTTGATGTCTCCACGGCAGCCGCTGGACCTTCACGGTGTTTCTGTTGTTGCCGTTTTTGTTTCTTTGAACCTTGTTGTAGTGCGTGGAATAAAATAACAATAAGAAATGATTGCTGAAGCGATGCTCTCCTAGTGTGGAGAGGCTGGAAGAGGAGGCTCCCACGCGGAGTTCGCACTACCCTCGCCACGGAAATTGAAACTGCATCGAGCCTTGTTACCAAAAAAGTTCCTTGTCCCTGTAGTTCTCGCACCTGACCTCTTTAAGATCCAAAAAGAAAAAAAAAGTGTTTTTGTTTGTTGAAGATCTCAGTCTTAACGCACTTTGTAAACAGTCTATAGGCTAAACATGGGAAGATGAGGCTGTCGCCAGTATTTTTGCATACATTTGCAATGAGAGCAACATGGAAGTTCCCTTCCGGATTTTGTCTTGGCCAACATTTTCATGCATGGGAATAAAAAACATGTCAGATTTTGAAAGCTCAGCAATGGTTGACTCAAGATTCAAAACTTTTCCCAACCCTGCCAAATTATAATGCCAAGCAAAGACGCAGATCAAAAAAGGTGAACTTTAGCACGTGAAAGCTCGGCTGCCTAGTACGCACTGAGTGCAAACAGCACCGGGGCAGCAGATCACGTGAAACCATCTGGAGTGCTTCGCTGACAACATGGTTAATAAAAGATATTATGGGGAGTGTGGAGTTCTGCGTATTGAGGCAGTCAGACCACATTAGCCCAATGCCTGGAAGGTAACAAGTACCTAAGAAGTTACTATGCCCAGATCTGTCTCCCTTCATTCAAGAGAGATGTCTACAATCTGTAATATGACAAGTAGATGCCGGTCATGTCAGTCAACTATGATCTCTAGTTGGAGTTGAAGGGGCTGAAAGAGGTCAGGCTTAGAAATCACACTGGGGGAAAAAAAGATAAAAGACAAAAAAATAACAAAAAAGAAATCACACTGGAGGAAAACCTTCCCCGCTCTCTTCAAATATCTAAAGGGCTGCTGGTATCAGGATGCTTTCACCGTATGTCGTAACAGAGAGCAGAACAGGAATCCATGGACAAAAGAAGAAAGGAT
The DNA here is from genome assembly GCF_050624435.1 of Tenrec ecaudatus. Classification (NCBI taxonomy): domain Eukaryota; kingdom Metazoa; phylum Chordata; class Mammalia; order Afrosoricida; family Tenrecidae; genus Tenrec; species Tenrec ecaudatus. The sequence continues at coordinate 57,550,455 of NC_134542.1, forward strand.
CTTCTCTCCATGAAAGAAACAACGCTATAATCCCATTCAGTCTGTACAACAGTGAGAAGGATGTCTTGGTGAGAAAATAAGATCTCAATGGTTGGCGGTTCATGCCGAGCCTGGATGCAATCTCTCAGGCAATCCCTACAACACACTGTGGCTTTGGGCTGGTCCCTGAGGTACTTACCAACACTCAGCTCTTATGACTTTATTAGATATCTGTCTTTATTTCCAAGTCAGCAATATGTTCAAATGTTTATTTTTACTTCTCTTACTACACAGATACCAATAGACAGTTTGCAATAGAAGGTATATTATTTTTCTGCCCCAGGACATTTTGAAGAAGCTAGTCAACCCTTAAAAATTGCTGATTTACCATCTTAGAGGTTTCTTTACTCCACAGAAGTAATTTATTGCATGCAATTATGATATATAATATCTCTAGCTTATTAAGCATGTAAAAGCTAAGTTACTTTGATATTATGGTGGATTTTTCTGCCTTCGAATGCCTTAACAGTCATAGTTTGGGTTGCCACGGTAACCAGAACACAATTCTTTTATGCTTTTAAAGTACTTTTATTGCTCTATCCTAACTTTGATTCTTTCTATTCATATAACACATAGCTACTCAAAGTTGAAGTAGTCTTGTCATAAAGATAGTAACAAGTAGGTTAAATATCTTTTTCCCCTAATAATGATCTTTAAAAAACATCCAAAACTGTTTTAAGTTGGTCCAGTCATTATAAATAAGAACAATAAATTTAATATCTCATAATAAGGAAGGGCAAAACAAATGAAAACAAAGGGACATACAGTGTCAGATCATAGCATGCATTGTAGTGAAAAAGAAATGTGGCCGTAATTCAGCAAAATTATATTGCAATCAAGTGTATATGCTAGAGTACTCCATAGCTCCGAGATAAAGAGGCAGTGAGCTGTGAGCAACTACTTCCACCTTCCATGCCAGAGTAAACATGAATAATTGGGACAATTTTCTCCTTTTCTTGAGAACCAAGTTTTCAGTTCATTCCTTTCTTGCACTTGACATATTCTTCAATGTCCTCCTTAGCCTGAGACGCCATGGCATATGTAACCTTCAAAATCCATGCAGCCACGCAACTGCAGACATCACATGTGCCCGCCCGTCAGCTCTGCAGAGGCTGAGTGACTCCTCAGGTTTCTCGGCACCCATCGCAACCAGGTTGCTTCAGTGTTGGGCACATAGGGCCTCTCCTAAGTTGACACCGTGAAGCAAGTGCACAAACGCAGGCTTGGATATGGTCCAAGGCAGTGGTTCTCAACCTTTCTAATGCCGTGACCCTTTAATACAGTTCCTCATGTTGTGGTGACCCCCAACCATAGCATTATTTTTGTTGCTACTTCATAACTGTAATTTTGCTACTGTTCTGAATCATCATGTAAATATCTGATATGCAGGATGTATTTTCATTGTTACAAATTGAACATAATTAAAGCATAGTGAGTCATCACAAAAACAATATGTAAGTATATATTGTGAAATATTTCTTTCTAATTACAAATCAATGAAATTTTGTCTTGAAGCATGGTGTAGCATGGGTCACAGTCTTCACGCCGGTACTCCTATGTGGGCATATCCGCAAGTGAGTGGACCCGCCTGGAAATGGATCGAGGAGTGGTGCCTCGGTTTCCTAAGACCATCAGAAACAGGTGACCCCTGTGAAAAGGTCATTGGACCCCCAAAGGGGTCATAACTCATAGGTTGACAACTGCTTTTCTAAGGGGTTGGAAGTTTAGCAAATTCCATGTGCTAGGCCATCATGGATGATGGTTGTCCTCATTACCGTTTGCAAAGCAGTGTCACTGTCCACTCTCCACTACACCTCCAGCAGCATTGCCTTCCTCTGAGCCATGATGGTGGGGGGCTGGGGAAACCCAATCTTGAAGACATCCACCCTTCACCTCCACTCAACCTTGCAGCAACAGAGAAAGAGCAGCATATTTTTTCATGCCGATCTCGTCTTCAGAACCCTTCACAATGCTGTCTTCTAGAAAGCAACTATAAATTGACCTTACTGCTTTCAGTTCCCATCTCCTTAATAAATACATCAACTAAGAATGTAGAAAAGCAACAGTCTCCATAGGTTTGCAAGGATCCCAGTCAACTGTCCCTGGAGATATACTTAACAGCTTGTTTAAAGGGTTTAGCAAGGGAACAATGAGTCCGATATTCCTGACATCATAAAGCATATTGTATTTTTAAATGTGGGCTGTGGATCGAAAAAGATTCTACCAAGAACTTTAACTTTTCTGAGACCTAATTTATTAGTAAAATGTATAGTGTAGATTTTTTTCCCATATGTAAATAATCTTTAAAAAATGAGACTATAACATGTGCACTTTGACTTATGGAAAGTAGCTGAATTTTAACATTAATCTTTGATTAAAGCACAGTCTATCAATATTATAAGATTCTGTAGGTGCATAATCTATGAATTCCAAAGTCGGTTAGTTCTCATTTTATATACAAGGGAAAATTTAGGCTTTGAGTGGCAGAGCTTGCCACAGGACAGGACAAAGGTGGTTGGAAAATCCAGGCATCTGATTTTCAGCCAGAATTCTTTCTGCCAAATAACTTGACTTCCTTAACACAACCAACATCTCATTCCAAGTTTAAAAAAACTTGAAATTGGAAATTCATGCTTTTGTAAGAATTGTGGCCATGTTCCTTTGAATACCTCTCACTCTACTTGACATGAACTTGAAAGGGTTTGACTAAACCCTCTCAAGATATGGAATCAGTCCTGGTATCAAGTTTGATCCAGTTGTCACCGGGTCCATTTTGACTTCCATTCCACATGTGTCGGAAGGGAACTATCCCTCATAGGGTTTTCAATGGCTGACTGTTTTGGAAGTAAATTTCCAGTCCTTTCTTCTGAAGCATCTCCAAGTGGATTTGAACTTCCTATCTTCTGTTTGCAGGCCAGTATGGCAGCCATTTGTACCATCTAGGGACTCCATTGTCATGTCTAGATAATCTAGATAATTCACTTTATTTCTTCTTTTATTTATAAATTATATTTGCTTTAATATTTATTTTTTCACTACACTTCAGAGTTGATATGTGTTTATTATCATTTGATTGATACATGTCCAAAAAAACCCATGACTCTTCCATTACCCCTCCCACAACCCCCCAAAAGAAGAAAATCCATAATTAATGTAAGTTGTTATCTTCAAGAGTGAACATCTGTTCTCCCCCTAACTCCAGCCAGTAATTAGAAATATTTGTTTTTCTCCCAAATATTTTCATTCTTTATTTACACTGTCTTTTATACTATTTATCTTACTTGACATAACATGATTTTAATTAGATTTTAAAAAAATCATTTTATTGGGGCTCATATAACTCTTATCACAATCCATTTCAATTAGATTTTTAATGGTCAAGATGTGTTTCAAGATTTTGAGGTGAGTAGTTATAATAAGCGTGCTCAATATTTCCTGTCAAGATACTAATGTCTTGAGCTATTTAAATGCTTGCCTCAAAAAAGAGAAGGAAATATCAAATAAAACCATAAGCATTACATATTTTGAGTATCACTGTTCAATATGATTAAATATAATCAGAATAAACCAAGTAATATTAATCATGCATCTACTCTGCATCTATTTCCTGTTGCATCTTTCATCTCAGAAGTAATTTCTCAAAGTGAGGATCTCCCACCAATGGTTGCACTGAAAGGTATATCTGGTAAACCTGTAAACCATGTCATCCTTTCCAAACATGATAAACAAACAATCAAACAAGTGAATTTTAGAAGCTAATTCCCTTCTACTATCCCTTGTGTTTCACTATCTTGTCCTTTCTTCTCTCCGTTGCCCTAGTAACCCAAGATTGGATTTGTGGGAAAGTTGGTGGGCCTTTTCTGACATGAAGAAAGTGACATAGCTGTAAATCAAGTCCTTTGTTTTGAGGAGAAGGGGGTGGGGAGTGTTGGGGGGCGGGGGTGTGGGTGGGAAGGACAAAAACCAGGAGAGTGCAGGAAGTGGAAAGCAGGGGGAATGAATAAATAACACAGGTCCTCTGAGCAGCAGACGTCTATATCTGATAGCGCATCTTATGTAGCTGTCTTTTTGCCTAGAAAAGCCATCATGGCACAGAGGTTAAGCACGTGTGATGGCAAGTAAAAAAAAAAATCTTACAATTCGTCTGATTCTTTGTGCTTAGACGGAAAGCGTGTACAAGAGCTGGGGTGAGTGCTTTCGCCCTCTTCCTTCTTAGTTCTTTTCCTGCTCTCAGATCCTCTGTTCTTCCCCAGCCAAGAGCTATTTGCAGCGGTGCTTCATGCTTAGCATTCCCTCTAATTGCTAGCCATCTGTTTCCATGAAGCCTCTCAGCCATTTGTCTCATTTAAATATCTTGTTCCTTTTCCTAAATACTTCAAACCAAAGTCTGACCTCAAATATTTACATAGCATTTCCACAGAGCCTGCAACCTAGTACAGAATCATTTGCTCCTTTTAAAAGAATGTTCTCCATTCCTCTGGCGCTGCGAATGTTAGCGGGACCACGATGATTATGCTGATAACGTGGTTGTACGAAAAGGTTCGATGGAGCTTTTCCTCCCTCCTTTTATAAGGTATTCTGTAATTTAGTTTAAGGATAATTGCATCTCCCTCTGATCCAACTTCAAGGTATGTTTTTCTTGCCAAACTCGTTTAGAGTTTTAGATCTTAGCAGTATGGTTAAACAAAGCCAATCAGTAATGAAAGGTATCACAGTAGCCATAGAATGTTCGACTTCAAATTTTGTCTTGTTACATATGAAATAAAAGTCTCAACAAAAATCTTAAGTAAAGAAATCCTATTCTATATTTATTATGATGGAAACCCATTTTCCCAGAGACAATTTACCTGATAACAATAACAACACACAAAAACATCTGATTTATACTGGCTGCTGAACTATTTGTTAGTGTGGTCAGTAGGGTATGAACCTCCAAAGTATTTCCTGACCGATGCGTGCCCATAAATTAGTAGGTATCTTCTTTATCTCACTTACTTTGGATGTGTTATAAGAACAGCTTGGACCCAGGAAAAGAACACCATGCTTGGTAAAGGATGGAAGATCCCTGATGAGATGGATTGACACCGTGGCTGCAAACATGACACTGGCTGCTCAAACACAACAGCAAATGGGCAGACAACTCAGGACCAGGCAGTACTTCTCTCTGGTGCACTGACTTGATGGCACCTGACAACACCTATGTTTTCCTCTAGAAAATCCCAGTGGCAGTAAACCTGCAAAAGGTCACAAGTCAACAACAAAAGCAACTCTAACACTATTTTCATCCCATCACTTCCTTGGTTCCTGAAGGTTTATTTTTCAAAACTAATTTTGTGTGTGTATGTAACTTTTAAAGCAACTCTTTCATCATTGTCCAAGATCATCTTTTCTTTTCTTCCATGTATCTCTTCTACAACTTCTTGGTTACACACCCTTTCGATTTTGACCCTTTCCCCTGTACCTTTGCTCATGATGTTCCTGTCACATAAAATGTCTTTGAGTCACCTTTCCAAAAGCCATCAGTCTAAGACTCGGGTCAAATTGAGTTCCACTCAAAGAACTGTCTTGCTCCTACCAAGTGGTTTCATTTCTTGATAATGTGTTCGATCTTACCTATGCAATCATGATCAATCTTCTTCAGCTTTCCAAAAGCCACCAGTCTAAGACTCGGGTCAAATTGAGTTCCACTCAAAGAACTGTCTTGCTCCTACCAAGTGGTTTCATTGCTTGATAATGTGTTCGATCTTACCTATGCAATCATGATCAATCTTCTTCAGCTTTTCTCCATTCTTAGACTATTGTTGTCTTGCATTTGTGTATGTGGGGCTGTTCTCTAGTTGTCACTGCAACCAAATTTGACAACCTATAAGAGAAAGGACAGTTTTCTTGTTGCTTCACCTTCCAGTGTTTTCCTATAATCAGGAAATATAGAGTAATGTTTTGGAAGTGGTCTACAAAGATACTTTTTATAAGAAGAGTCCTGTGCATCCCCTCACAGAAGGGTCATAAGGAAGTAATGAGTGAACCAGGTGCATTATAGCACTGATAAAACACACAATAGTCCTCTGGTTCTTTGAGGCTTCCTCACACTCCCCCACCCCCTACTATCATGGCCCCAGTCCTGCCTTTCAGTTCTGGCTACACCGGAGCATGTACACTGGTACAGAGGAGAGTTCGCGACACACGGAATCCAGGTCACATAAAACCCTCAGGAACAGAAATGGGAATAATGATACCAGGAGGCTTTGCAGAAAGTGGGGGGAGAGGTGAGGTAAGGGGAGCTGATCACAATGATCAATGCATAAGACCCCACCCCAACTCAGGGGGACACAAAAAAGAAATGTGGATGAAGGGAGACAGTAGTTGGTGTAAGATATGAAAATAATGATAATTTATGACTTATCAAGAAGTCAACAGGATGGCAATGGGGGAAGGAGGGGGAAAAAGGAGCTGATACCAAGGGTTCAAATAGAAAGTAAATGTTTAGAAAATGATGATGACAACATATGTACAAATATGCTTGATACATTTGGTGTTTGGATTGTTATAAGAGCTGGAACAGCCCCCCAATAAAATGATCTTAACAACAACAAAAAAAAGAGTTCTGTGTACTAAGATTTTTCTGTTTTCATACAGTGAAAAGGATCCCTAGTGACACAGTAGATTAAGCATTGTGCAGTCAACCTGAACTGATAGTGGTTTACACCCAGGAGCTGCTCTTTGGGAGCATATTCAGGTGATCTGCTTCTGTGAAAGTCTGCAGCTGGACTTCCGGGAAGATGGTGACGGAGTGACACATACCAGTGGGACTCCGTAGAATCCAGCCCAGGAGAGTTGCTTAGAGGGAAATTCAACACAGCTAGAATGCAGAAAGAGCATCATAAACATAAGTAGGCACAGGCCCATGGGGTTTTGAGGGGCTGGAGCTTTTGGCTTACCTCAGTGGAAGCCGGCTGGGGCTTGACTTTGGCCCTGCCACTGTCTCTGCCAGAGCTGGGACCATTTGGAGCCCCTAGGGGGGGCTTGGTCTCAACACAGCCACAGTCTGCCCCGCCTGACTGGGGCAGGGACAAGACCCTTGCAGCTCCATGAGCAGGGATCTGGGTACAGCTACATTTTTGCACCTGTTTACATCTTTGCTCTCTCTTCCCCCACAGACCTGGAAGGCTGTGCAAGGGCTTTTTCAAGGCACAGCCACAGCTTGCCTCCACTGCCTCGGGGCAGGGGTTAAACCCTTGCAGCTCCATGGGAAGGGAGTAGGACTCAGCTACATAGTTGCTTTTGTTTCTCTACAGAGTTGCTTTTGTTTCCCTCTCTTCCCTATATTCCAGCACAGTATAATTGGTCTTACTTTTTAATTTTTTCCCTCCTCTTTGTCTCTTTCCTGTTCTCTCACACTCCACTGTTGAACTCCAGACAACTTGCCTTAGCCTAGAACATTTATGTCTGCACCACACCCAGCTAGGTGAGTTCCACCCTGTGTAGATAGCCCGAGGTTAGGGAAAGCCCTGATTTCCCTCCAGGGGATACTCTGCCCACCTTCTCACAGGGGGAATTCCTGCCTTTGTACCTGGGGGCACAAGGCAGCTCGGCCAACACCCATCAACATTCCAAGCAGTTGCAGGAAACTGCCAAACTTCCACAACACCAAAGCAGGCAACCCACCAGCCTTCTGGGGTACTCCCCTGATAGGGAAGCAACAGGAGGATAAAGTGGTAGGTTAATCCCATAGTAAAATGAGCTGTAGGCAGTTTGAAGAAGCATTCCTACATGTCTCCCAAAGAGAACCAGTGCTCTTTGACTCCCTGGAAAATGGCACTTGGCTCCTCTAAAACAATGCAACGCAAACAGCCATCAGCCCCAATGACCTCAACGAAAACCACAAAAAGCAATGGCAGAAGATGTCCCGAATATAACAACATACATAGAAGAAGCAGACATTGAGGTGCCACAGAAACAAATTTTCAGACTGCTGCTTGGAGTCATACAGGATATGAGAGAAACAATACATAAAATGATGAAATGATAAAGGAGATAAAGGTCATACACCAAAAGGAAATATAGGAGCTTAGGGAGGAGATAAGAAAAACCAGTAGCAGAAACACGGACTTTGAGAATTGACTGGAGGATTCAGAGAACTGCATCAGTGACTTGGAGGACAGCCAAGCAACTTTAACAATGTGAACAAATATATAATAAGATCATCAGAGAAGCTGAAGAAAACCTAAGAGCTATGTTTGATGTATGAAGCAGAACAACACTAGAATTATTGACTTACCAGCGGAAGACAAAACAAAGAAGTCATCTGCAACAATAGTGAGAGAATTATTGGAGGAAACCTTCCCCAGCTTAATGAATGCAAACCAGGTAACCATTCAGGAGGTTGAAGGAACACCAACTAGACTGAATCCCAAGAAGAAGTCACTAAGGCACATAATAGTTAAACTATCCAACTTTGAGGAAAAGGAGAAAATCATGAGAGCAGCTAGGGAAAATCAAGCAATCACAGATAAAGGTTCCCAAATAAGAATATGCTCAACCTATCAGGAGAAACTATGAAGAAGAGGAGACAGTGGAGTAACATATTGCAAATCTGAAGGAAAACAACGCAAACCTAAGAATACTCTACCCAGCCAAATTATCGATCAAGATAGATGGAGAAGTAAGAGTCTTCCCAGACAAGGAAAAACTCAAAGAATAGGTTAGAAGAAACCCAGCCCTACAAAAGATGCTTGCCGACCCAGTATGGGTAGAAGAACAACACTCAGCAAGCATAAACAAGAGACCACCACATAGAACAACCTCACCCAGAGGGCAACAAGAGAAAACAGACCCCAAGATAACATTGGTTGCAGGATGGAAAAAGTGAAGAATGATACACACACACACATACACAATACATGAATGAGAAGGAAAGTAGGAACACTCCCAACACAAAAGGTATAAGATGACATCACAGAGTTCACAGATGGAGATAATAACCCTGAATATAAATGGACTGAACTCAGGCATTAAAAGACTGAGACAAGCAGACTGGCTTAGAAAACACAATCCATCAATCTGCTACCCACAGGAGACGCATCTCAAGCCTACAGACAAAAATAGACTGCGAATGAAAGGCTGGAGAAAGGCAGACCAAGCAAACAACAATTCAAAAAAAGCATGGGTTACAAACCTAATTTTGGATAAAATTTATCTCAAAGTGCAAATCATAAAAAGGGATAAGGAGGGACGCTATATAATGCTCAAGGGTAGACAAAGAACCACTAAGCATTGTAAACATAAATTCCCCGAATGAGAGACCCGCTGAATTAATCAACCAAACACTAAAAGATGAAAAAAGAAATCACAGCCTCCACAATTATAGTGGGTGACTTCAACACACTGCTCTCTGAGAAAGATAGATCACAGGAAAAGAAACTCAACAAGGAGGCTAGAGATCTAAACATAACAATTAAACAATTTGACCTGAGAGACATTTACAGAGCTTTTCATCCAAATATAAAAAATTCACATTCTTCTCAAGCCCACAATGCACATATTCAAAGATAGACCACATGCTGGGGCATAAGGCCAATGAATCTACATAAATTTAAGCACATTGAAATCATACAAACCTCTCTCTCTGACCACTGTTCAATAAGGCTGGAAATAAACAAAAGAAGACAAAGAAAACAAAAGCAAACAAGTGGAGGATGAATAACTCTCTACTGCAAAAGGAGTGTGTACTGGCGCAGATCAGAGATGAAATTAGGAAATTTCTAGAAACCAATGAGAATGAGCACATGATGTACCAAAACTTATGCAACACAGCAAAGGCAGTCACCAGAGGAAGTTTCATAACAATACATGCACACCTGAGAAAGGAAGAGAGACTCATATGCTGGCACAGAATGCTGATATGCTGGCACAAAATTTACAAGTAGAGCAGAGTCAGCAGGACAATCCTACTAATAGCAAAAGAAAAGAAGTTATAGAAATCAGGGCTGAGATTCAGGAGAGGGAAAATAAGAAACCTATGGAAAAAATTAATAATGCTAAAAGTTGGTTCTTTGAAAGGATAAACAGAATAGATAGAACACTGGCAAACCTAACCAAAGAAAGGAGGGAACAAATTTCAATAGCAAGGATGAGGGATGAAGGAGGGGTCATCACAACAAACCCTAATGAAACCAAAAGGATAGTTACACAGTACTATGAAGGATTGTACTCCAATGAATTCAACAATTTGGAAGACATGGACACATTCTTGGAAAAACAATCCCTCCTTAGACTATCCTCGGTGGACGTCTAGAATCTCAACAGACCCATAGCAATAGAAGAAATAGAAAAGGTTATCAAGGGATTACCAACAAAAAATCCCCTGGACCAGATGGCTTCAGTGGAGAATTCTACCAAGCACTTAGGGAAGAACTAACACCAATCCTACACAAACTCTTCCAGAACATAGAAAGATCCCACAAGAATCGAGAACCACAGATCAATATCCCTAAGGAACATTGATGCAAAAATCCTTAACAAAATACTAGTCAACAGAATACAAAATTATATAAAACAAATAATTCACCATGACCAAGTGGCATTCATACCAGGGATGCAGGGATAGTTCAACATACAAAAGACCATTAGTATTATTTTCACATTGACATGAAAAACTATAAGAACCACATGATAATATCGATAGATGCAGAAAATGCATTAGACAACATCCAACAACAATTCCTGTTTAAGACACTTGAGAAGATGTGAGTGGAAGGAAAGTTCCTCAAGAAAATACAAGCTATATATGAAAAACCAACAGTCAACGTGGTAGTCAATAGAGAAAAGACTAACACAATCCCACTGAAAAAGGGGACCAGACAAGGATGCCCCTTGTCCCCACTCTTATTTAATATAGTGCTGAAGGTTTTAGCTAACAGCATAAGGCAAAGAAAAGACATCAAATGTATTCGTCTGGGGAAGTAAGAGGTGAAACTATCATTATTTGCAGATGATATGATTTTATATATGGAAAATCCCAAAAGTTCCACAGGGGAGTACTGGAAGCAATAGAGGAGTTTGGCCAAATGGCACGATACGATACAAGATCAACAAACAGAAGTCCACTGGATTGTTATACATATCGGATAAGACCACAGAGGAAGAGATAAAAAAGATGGTATCCTTCACAATAGCCAAATACAAATGGAAATATCTATGGATATAACTGACTAAAAAAACAAAGGATCTATACGGGGAAAACTATAGAACACTATTATAAGAAACCAAGAGCAACCTCAACAAATGGAAGAATATCCCATGCTCGTGGATTGGAAGACCCAGTATAGTCAAGATGTCAGTTCTGCCAAAGGCACTATATAAGTTTAATGCAATCCTGATACAATTACCCTTGTCTTTCTTCAAAGAAATGAAAAAACTGATTACCAACTTCATATGGAGAGGGAAGAAGCCCAGAATTAGCAGAGATCTCCTCAAGAAGAAGGCCACCGTGGGAGGGCTTGCTTTACCTGACCTTAGCACATACTATACAGCCACAGTTGTCAAAACCGCATGGCGTTGGCACAATGACAGATACTCAGACCAATGAAAAAGAAATGAAAACCCAGAAATAAAGTCATCAGCATACAGATGGCTGATCTTTGATAAGGGCCCCCAAAATATCAAATGGGAAGCAGATGCCCTCTTTGACAAGTGGTGATGGGAAAAATGGATAATTACATGCAGAAAAATGAAGCAAGATCCTTATCTCACTCCATGCACAAGAATAACTCAAGGAGTGCTCGCTTCGGCAGCACAGATACTAAAATTGGAACGATACAGAGAAGATTAGCATGGCCCCTGCGCAAGGATGACACGCAAATTCGTGAAGTCAAGAAAGTGCATGCTATTAAAAAAAAAAAAGAATAAACTCAAGTTGGATCACAGACCTTGGAGTTAAACCCCAAACTATTAGGGCCATCAATGAGGGAATTTGGACCAACTTGAGACCTTTGGCACAGGGAATACATAGGCTATCATAAATAGGGAAGAACACAAACACAGAAGAGGCACAAATTGACAAATGGCATTTACTGAAGATAAAACACCTGTGTACATCTAAAAAATTCACCAAGAGAGTAATAAGAGAGTCCATGGACTGGGAAAACATCTTTAGCAATGACACATCAGACAAAGGCCTATTACTAAAATCTACAATACTCTGCTAGCTTTCAAAAAGAAATGAACTTATTACCCACTTGAGAGGTGGGCAAAGGACTTGAACAGAAGTTTCACAGGGGCAGAAATCCGAATGGTCAACAAACATATGAGAAAATGTTCCAGCTCTTTGGCCATAAGAGAAGTGCAAATTAAAACAGCAATGAGGTACCACCTAACACCCTCAAAGGTAGCCCAATTCAAAAATCAGAGAGCAACAAGTGTTGGAGGGGCTGCGGGGAGACAGGAACTTTCATCCACTGCTGGCAGACTTGTAAGTATGTATGACCATTATGGAAATCGATCTGGCGATGTCTAAAACAGATGGAAATGGAATTACCATATGACCCAGCAATCCCCCTACTGGGCATATACCCAGAAGAGGCAACAAACAAACCAAGGCCAGACATCTGTGCTCCAATGTTCATTGGGGCACAGTTCACAATTGCAAGGGGTTGGAAGCAACCCAAATTTCCATTAACTGACCATTGGATTTAAAAACTGTGATATATACATACAATGGAGTACTATGCATTGCTAAAAAGCAGTGATGAACGTATGAAGCACATTGCGGCATGGGAAGAACTAGTGGAAATCATGCTAAGCGAAGTAAGTCAGGCAAAAAAGGACAAGTACAACATGAGTCTGCTGAGGTAAGCATTTAAAAAATGCAAAAGGGGCATAGGGAAAAAAGCTACTGTATACATTCTTGGGGTGAGGACCGTGTAGTTTGGCAGGACCAGATCAAATGCAGGAATGCACATGGTAGACAACTGAGGAGGAGGTGGGGAAAGGAAAAACAATGATGAAATAAGGAAGAAATGGGTAGCGGGGGCACAGGGCGCTAACCCACCCAATGGGAGGGTACTGTTTTTATCTCCACAGCGAAAGAGGGACCAGATTTCAACCCAGTGCCCCAAGGTGTGAATGCAACATTCTGGCATGGAGTATGGAACCAGTGGAGAAGTCTGGGGGACTGACCCCAATACCAAATACTAAGTGAACGCCTCCCTCTCCCCCTAGAAGAATTTATTTCAAAGGACAGCATTGAATCTGCAGGTCTGGAAGAGGAAGATATCTGATAAGAGCACATGAGAGCAAATGAAGGGGGTGTGGAGAGAGTGGAGCACAGCCTGGCCCACCAGGCCTTGAGGACGATGACCCCAATTAGGGCAGCCAGTCCACAGAGAGGACCACATGGCCAGCCTCACTATGAGACATGACGCCCCTCACTGACCCATGGCCCTGCAGGGGACAACACTGGAGACACAGTGTGGGAATTGCGCCTGATCTGATCCCGCCATGCTGAGGCAAAGCACTGGAGGAGTGCAGTGGAACACCAAGGGAATGGAATGGCAAGGTCTGTAGAGAATGCTGATGGTGAACTTTGGGGCCAGGGCATGGTGACCTAACAGACTGGACTGGAACACACTCCTGAAGGCCAACAAACGATCCTTGAACTAACTACAAGCTTTTCTTTCTTGTTGTGTTTTGTTCTTTGTCAGTGGTTTGCTGTTGTTGTTTTGTTGTGTATTGTTGCTTGGTTTTGCTCTGTCTTGTTTTTGTGCATGTTGTTATCTCTGCAGTTCTGTCTAAATAAGATAGGCTGGATGAACAATCTGGAGGAGAAAACAATGTGACCGACAGTTCTTGGGGTACATGGGAGAGGGGGAGGTGGGAGCTAAGGAAGTTTTGTTCACAAACCCAGGGACAAGGGAACAACAAGTGATCCAAATTGGTGGTGAGGTGGGTGTGAGAGGCCTGGTAGGGCATGATCAAGGGTAATGTAAAGAAGAGATATTGCTGAATCCAAGTGGGGATGGAGCATGATAGTGGGACAGGAGCAAACTCAAGGGAAATAGAAGAAAGAGCTGGGAGACAACAGGCATTTATAGAGGTCTAGATAAAGACATGTACATATGCAAATTTATTTATATATGAGGATGGGGAAATAAATCTATCTGCCTACATTTATAGGTTTAGTATTAAGGTAGCAGAAGGACATTGGGCCTCTACTCAAGTACTCCCTCAATGCAAGAATCCTTTCTTCTATTAAATTGGCATTCCATCATGCTCACCCTTCCAACACAACCACTGAAGACAAAGCGGGTGAATAAGCAAATGTGGTAAAGAAAGCTGATGGTGCCTGGCTATCAAAAGATATAGCGTCTGGGGTCTTAAAGGCCTGAAGACAAACTATCGGCCAACTATCTCAGAAGCAACAAAGCCCATATGGAAGAAGCACACCAGCCTATGTGATCACAAGATGTCGAAGGGATTAGGTATAAGGCATCATCAGAACAAAAAAATCTTACCACAGTGAATGAAGGGGGAAGTGCAGAGTGGAGACCCAATGCCCATTTGTTAGCCACTGGAGATCCCCTTGCAGAGTGGTTTAGAGAAGGAGATGAGCCAGTCAAGGTGTGATGTGGCACCGATGAAAAATACAACTTTCCTCTAGTTCCTAAATGCTACTTCCCCCGCCCGCCTCCCTTATCATAATCTGAAATCTACTTTGCAAGTCTGGCTAGACAAGGGGATCTACATTGGTACAGGTAGGAACTGGAAACACAGGGAATCCAGGGAGGATGATCCCTTCAGGACCAGGGGTGTGAGTGTTGATACTGGGAGGGTAGAGGGAGAGTTGGTTGGAAAGAGGGAACCAATTACAGGGATCTACATGTGACCTCCTCCCTGGGGGATGGACAACAGAAGAGTGAGTGAAGGGAGATGTCAGACAGGGCAAGCTATGACAGAAAAATAATTTATAAATTATCAAGGGCTCATGAGGGAGGGGGAGCGGGGAGAGAGGGGAAAAATGAGGACCTGATGCAAAGGACTTAAGGGGAGAGCAAATGTTTTGAGAAAGATGAGGGCAATGAATGTATAGATGTGCTTTACACAATTGATGTATGTATGGATTGTGATAAGAGTTGTATCAGCCCCTAATAAAATGATTAAAACAAAACAAAACTGAAAAGAAAGTCTGTAGCTTTGGAAACACGATAGAGCAGTTCTAGTCTGTCCTGCAGTGTTACTATGAGTCAGAATCAACTTAAACAGTGAATTTTTAATACAGTAAAATCTGCAAACACTTGAACTCAAGTTTCAAACGTTTTCTACCTTGGACATGGTGACATCTTACCACTTGTCTGTTGCTTGTTTTAATGGAAAATGTGTACGTTTTCTTCTTTGACAAGTTTCTGTCTAATACAAGTTCTGGCTTTTGCAGTTTTCATTTCTAAGGTTAAGTTAAATTGGTACTATAAAGTCATAGAAAACATTACTAAACAAAACTATCAATATGAAGTGATTGTTCCTTGATATGTCTGAAGGCGATGTTTTCATCCCTCAAAACCTTCCCCCAAGTAATTTTGCAATTTTGAATTTACACCACATCAAAAATTGACTTGGTAGCCTTGAGGCTCACAGATTGTGTTCCTTTTCAATGTTCTCTGAGTGTGGCGAATGCAAAGAAGTCTGGAAGAGAAAGACCATGCTGTAGGGTGGAGGAGATAAGGCTTCTCAAGGAAATTTTAGTAGGGTATCAAAGAGTGAGCCGGAACATTACTGTGATAGAAGCAAAACAAAAACGTCTTTACAAAACTTTGCTGGCTTTTTTTCTCTCTTTCATTGATGAAGTTTTCAATTTTCTTACAACCTCTCCATAGTAAGCTCCTATGATGGTCCTGTTTCCTAGAAAACCTATCTAGGTTACCCCTTGGTATTCCCAAAACAGACTTCATAACCTTCTGTGTTAACCTCCAGGTCTTGAATTGACCTGGCACAACTGATCCCCTCTGAGGCCACATTAAAGATATATGCATTTTAATCACTTTATTGGTTCCTCTTATAGATATAACATAACATCCCATAGTTCAAGCACAACAAGCAATATATTACAATTGCTACCACAATCAGTTTCAAAACTTTGTCTTTCTTCTTGAACTCCTTGATATCAGCTCCCCTTTCTTTATTCCCCTCCCTGTCCCACCCTGTCCCCCAGGAACCCTCCCCTCATATCGTACACAATCCAATATAGCCATTCACATACAATTCTTTAGTTCGCTCCCATTAATTCATCAATGCTCTCTGCTCCCTATTCTCTCCTTCCTCCCTCTCTTCCATGCCCTCAAGGAACCATTACTCCTGTCCGTGTTTCTTAGCTTTCATGTGCCTAATGATCTTAAATATACATATGAACATATTCAAATCTAACATGATCAATGAGGTAAAGCAAATACAAACCATAATAGTAAGGGGAGGAAATATTAAAGAATCAGTGGATAGTTATGTGGTTCATCAGTGCTATACTGTACCCTAGGTTTATCATCCCTTCCATGGGGCTCTTCTGGGAGGGACTATCCCATTATCTTACAGGTGGGTTTTGGGTCTCCACTACATCATGCCCCTTCACGTCTATTAGATTGCATGTTTTTGAACTTCTGATATTTCGTCCCATTGACATGTCATGATCACACAGGCTGCTGTGTTTCTTCCATGTGGGCTTTGTTACTTCACTGGTAGATGGCTGCTTGCTAAACTAAAAGTCTTTAAGACTCCAGATGCTAAATCTTTCACTAGCCAAGCACCAGCAGCTTTCTCCATCACATTTGCTTATGCAGCCATTTTGTTGAAACCGCATTTTTGAAGGGATCTCTGTATTTTAAAGGCATCCTAAAAGAGCTAGGACAAGTATATTACTGAGAGAACTTGTTTGCAGCCACTGATTCCCGAGCCATGTTTAAGCATGTTTTGTTTGAGATAAACCCTGTTCATGGGACGATAGCAGCAATACTTTTGATTTACATGCATAAGTCCTAGAATTCAATTATTATGAGTTTTTCAGGATCCACTTATGTGATTGCCTTATAAACACCATCATAAATGATGTTTTCTGTTTTAGTTTTATTAAATCAAGACCCTAGAATAGTATCCAGGATTTTTTCTATGACAAAATTTATTCTAATATCCATAATATTATGTATTACAATAATATAGTAAACTGGATAACCCTATACTCCCAGTATATTTAAATTTCCCATGTGGATTTTTACCTGACTGACCAAGAAGGAAACCTTATTTAAACCTTGCTGTATCAAATAGTCAGGCTGTATGAAGGAAATTGTCTCCATGCTACAAGAGTAGAACTGCTCTCTTAGGTTTGTTTCCAAGGTTGTAAACCTTTGTGGAAAGGGACTGTTACATCTTCATTCGGAGGAATAGTTGATGGGGGGTGGAACCACTCTCTTGGGGGTAGGCAGGCAAGCACTTTCAGCCCAATAACACTCCCCCAGCTCATTGTCACCACCACACATGCAAATTCACTACCATTGAGTTGATTCAGACTCATGCAGTAGAACTTGAGTTTTCCAAGGCTGCACATCTTTATGGGAACAGTAGCCCATGATGCCACCTGGGATCTTTGGTCACACCACAGAAAGTAAAATTCTTCAGCTGTCTTTCTCTTTCTGGATCAATTTTGCTCTCATCCACACCCTTCTCTACTCTCTTCTTTTTCTGTTTCTTACGCTCTCTTTTCCCACTAGCCTTTGGGTTCTTCTTCCTGCTGGTGGGTGTCGCCCCACTTTGTTTTCATAGTTACTTTTAAAGGCATTTTTATATTTGGGAATTATGTGTTTCCATGTGTTAATGTGTGTCCTAATTCTAGAAGGTCCTGGTCACCTTCTCTTTTGGGCAACCCAGTAATTTCTTTTCTTCTCTTTGGCCTGTCTGTAAATGGATCTTTTTTCTCACCTTGCTCTGCGAATGCTGGACAGATGAACTGATTTAAGCCTCACAAATGCTTATTTAATGTGGGCTTCTGTATCAAGACAGGATGAATAGCCATCTTGAATCTCCATTTTGTCATGCCTTTCTTCACCCCTCTTGAACACAATTGCTTTGCTTTTTATTTTCCCCTCTAAACTTCAACATTCTTCATTCCAGTGGTTCTCAACCTATGAGTTGTGAACCCTTTGGGGGTTGAACGGCCCTTTCAGAGGGGTCGCCTGATTAATAACAGTAGCACAATTACAGTTATGAGGTAGCAATGAAAATGATTTCATGGTTTGGGGGTCACCACACATGAGGAACTGTAGCAAAGGTTCACGGCATTCGGAAGGTTGAGAACCACTGGTCTATTCCATGAGTCAAAAGCAAAGGGAATTTTCCTGCATTTTCTCCTTAAACTGAGTCAAGTTCATTATATGTTCCAGTGATTTATCTCAGGTACTCAGTTGTTTTTCATATGCACAATGGATTGAATCACTGTCTTCCTTTGTCATCCCTACAATTGGTTTCTGGTCACACGTGTGTGATCCAAAGGGCTTTCGCTGGCTGATGTTCAGAGTAGACTACTGCCCCCTTGTTGGTTTTAGTCCAGAAGCTCTGCTGAAACGTCCAGCATCACGGCCGCCAGCACGCCTGCACTGGCACAGAGGCTGCTTTCCTCAGAGTCAAGCCCACGCCTCCTGTGTGAGAGTGAGACTCCTCCCACTGACTGGTGTCTTACTTCATTGGCTTGACATGAATTCATTTTGAGTTTTACCTGTAGCCAAATTCATTGGTTAATTCCTAAGTCTTGATTTTTTTTTTCTGGCACCAACTATCTGAAAAGTCTGCCTACAGTCTGTTTGAAACATTCCACAAGCAGAAAGGTTGATTCCCCAGATGTTTTCTATCTTTCAGTCTTCAATCAGATCAGCTCTCAACACGCTGAAAACAGAAGTCAACTTATATAGGCTGAGTGCTGAGAATAGGTGTAACATGTTGAACATTGTTCGTCTACCTATGACTATTTAAGTATGTGTTTCTAAATGCGCCCTTCTGGTTTTCAGAGAATATGACTGGTTATTTTGAAATTCCAGTTAAAAGGAATATGGGCCCTTTCCACCTAATTTACAAAACTCCATCTCTTTCAGTGCTATTGTAAAATGCAATTGGTAATTGGTTTCCTTCTTGCCATCAATGCGACATGAAATATGTTGAAATAATGTGGTATTAGTGAATGAGTTGTTCTTTTTACATTACTCAAATATTCAATTTACTTTGATTTTCATAATCTGACGCTTTTCCAATAGTGCTTCTCTTGATTCTTTCACAGGAGGGTTAGCTTCACATTCAGTACCACGTCTTAAAATGACAATAAAGATATGACGCAGGGTGTGAGGTTTGACTGTATCAGTCATTCATTCCTCTAGTTAACTTTCCCATTGTGGACTAAGAGGGATTCTCCTTGCAATTACACATTTGGCAAGTGCCCAAGTCTGGATCTTTCTTGCTTGTTGGGGAATCTAGTCCTTGTGGTACATAACATTGGCCTAGAAAAAAGTCAGTTTTCCTCACCTACCCGTTGATGCTATGGCATCCCCAAATAAGAGAGGTGCTAGGAGAGAAGAACCATGGTGTCATCACTGCTGTCGAAGTGTGGATGATGCTGTTTCTGTATGATAGCACGTCTGTTTTATGATGACACACGGCAAGATGTCTAGCACATTTCAACAACAGAAATAATCATGCTTTCTGAGTAGTTGGACACTGAGGATCATGAGCTGATCACATTTTTCCATTATTGGTAAATTTGTAACCCTCTGGCGAACACACTGAGGCTATATGCATTCTAACCTTACTTTGGGCTCCGTCCTATTTTTTCTACACTTAAATTTCTCTTTGACTCAGTTTTCTTGTTTCATTTTAAATGTGAGTTTTTTATAGTAAGCCATCATAATTCTGTTTGGGAGTGACAGGGCTATACACAAACACAGAAGAATCACTATGATTTTAAAATCTTGCTAAATTTTACTAGTTCATTGCTCAAAGATATAGGATAAACCCCTTATGGAAGAGTGGCAGAGAGGAGACGAGCCAGTCAGGGTGCAGTGTAGCAAAGATGAAACATACAACTTTCCTCTAGTTCCTAAATGCTTCCTCCCCCCTCCTGCACCCTCTATCATGATCCCAATTCTACCTTACAAATCTGGCTAGACAAGAGGATGTACACTGGTACAGATAGGAACTGGAAACACAGGGAATCTAGGATGGATGGTCCCTTTAGGACCAGTGGTGAGAGTGGCGATACTGGGAGGGTGAAGGGAGAGCTGGGTGGAAAGAGGGAACCAATTACAAGGATTTACATATAACCTCCTCCCTGGCAAGTGGACAACAGAAAAATGGGTGAAGGGAGATGTCGGACAGTGTAAGATATGACAAAATAATAATAATTTATAAATTACCGAGGGTTCATGAGGGAGGGAGATCAGGAAGGGAGGGGAACAAATGAGGAGCTGATGCCAGGGCTTAAGTAGAGAGCAAATGTTTTGAGAATGATGAGGGCAATGAATGAACAAATGTGCCTTTCACAATTGATGTATGTATGGATAGTGATAAGAGTTGTATGAGCCCCCAATAAAATGATAAAAAAGTTAAAAAAAAAAAAGATATGGACTAAGTATGTGTGAAATAAAAATAAGAAAATAGTTCAATATCTAACTATGAAAATGAAGGCAGAATCCTAATGGTTGTATATATTGTTTATAAGAACCATTAAGTTAAACATAATTTTGTTATTTGAAAATTATAACTTTATGAGTAATTTTAAACAATTTTCTTCAAAAATATTATTTGTAAGTTTTAATATTTAAATTATGAAAATTTCTAAATTACTGTTATGCAATTGTTTTTATAAATCATCACCTACATTCATCTGTATAAAATGCATTATTTAGAATTGTTTATGATTTTATATTTGTGAAGTTAAAAAATTAGTTGCTTCGCATTCTCACACTATCCAATTTTCTGTATATACTCTCCAAATTAGCATTGCATTCTACTGACATTTTAAAGTGCTCCCCATTCTCCTAGTGGGTCTCTACATTGCTTCAGAGTGTGGACTTTTCATAGGCACATATATGTTCACCATTCAAAATCTTCTGCTTTCATTTCTAAAGCTTAGGAAATCAGCAATACCCCAACTAAAGCATCCTGTGGCAGAAAGACTAGCGATAGCAATGAAATAATTCTGGTAGGTTGCTGATAGTATGTCACTGCCATTGAGTCAATACTGACTCATAGTGACCCTACAGGACAGAATACAACTGCCCTTGCAGGTTTCTGAGACCATAACTGTTCACAGGAGTAGAAAGCTCCTTCTTTCTCCCATGGGATGGCTGGTAGTTTTGAACCGCAGACCTTGTAGATCACAGCCCAACATTGCACCATTAGAAAGCCTTTAAATCACATGCAAAGAATGTGTGACATGTGACTCTACCTGGCAGGGCAACTAGCTGTTCCTCATGAGTTATTGTTAAAAGGACTCATCAATGTAAGTAAAAAAGTTCATTATTAGAATATTTGAAGTCACCATCTTCAATCATCCACTGATTATCACCATATGAAAATTACTTCTATAATTTTTATAAACATAGCTTCATAGACCTATAAGTGGGCAGTTAAGAATTTATGTTTGTTGAAAAATTACAATGACAAAATGTTTATTACTTTGTAGCTTAATGTGCTTCCCCATATTATTTCATTCATTCCTCTGAGCATTGTCATTTCAAATTTAAATGTGAGCAAATTGATACAAACTTGTCCATGGTTAAGTAACCAGTAAATAGGGTGGCCAGGACATATTGTTTCCAGTATTCTGTTCTAAGTCTCAATACTACTTTAGCTGTAATATTCAGCAGTGTTCAAGGGTATCATTAACTGTTGTACAATAAAGTTCACAGACACCATGCATATTAATGTGGGATTTTGATATTGTTGTGTAATTATAGTAATTAATATAGAGTTTGTACTTTTTAATTTTTAAAGTTGCATCAAATCTTCACAGAACACACTTCTCATTCTCCTATCCTGTGTAATTGAGGGGAGCCATGCTGTCATTTAACTTGCTTCACACACTATGGACTTGCCCCATCTAGAAATCCTTCATCGCAATGAATGACATAAATCTAGAGTGTGCTTCCTTTGCATCTTATTAACAACCACTACAAAGCAAAGAGAATCATTAGAGAGAATCAGAGATATTCAAAGGACTTAATACAGAATTATTTTTGAAATATAGCCATTGAGAATCACAGATGTTATTGTTAAACAGCCTGCATTCTAAATATTATTCCATTACTTAAGGTTTAGCAAGATAAGGAGGATCAGTAAGTTACCTTATCAGAATATATTAAAACAACATAAAATTTTGGATTTCTTATTTTTTTTAGGGCAGTGTGAGGTCCTCACAAGAGTGTCAAATTTCAGACAGAACGAATATCACAAGTTTTTAGGGTTATATGGTGCCACCAGAGGCTAAAGGAATCAGAATCCTGTACAGTGAAAGTTTTTTTTTGAAATCTTCCCATTTAGATCGACTTTCTGGCAGGGCTGAAAATCATTAAATCTACTCGAGACTCATGTTGGGAAGAACCAATTGTTTTCTCTGCCCAGACAAACTCATTTTATTGTATTTCTCTGTAATCTGTAGGTAAATCCTTTGCACTGGACTTTGTGTTCAACTGTTTTGGGCAGAACCTGGTCCCCCCAATTGTTGTTGCAGTTAGTGGCCATCCAGTCAGTTCAGATCCACAGTGACCCCGAGTGCGATAGAATGAAACATTGCCCAGTCCCGTGCCATTTTCACAATTGTTCTTTGTTTGAGCCTATTAATACAGCTACTTTGTCAATCCGTCTGGTTGAAGGGCTTCCTCTTTTTTGATGCCCTGACGCTTTACTAAACATGATGTCCAAGGACTGTCTCCAAGGACTGTCTATCCTGATAACATGTCCAAAGTACATGAGATGAAGTCTCACTATTCTTCCCTCTAAGGAGTATTCTGGCTGTACTTCTTCCAAGACAGATTTGTTTGTTCTTTTGATGGTCCATAATACTTTCAATATTCTTTGCCAGCACCATAAGTCAAAGGCATTTATTCTTCTTCAGTCCTCCATATTCAATGTCAAAATTTCACATGCAGATGAGATACCAGGTCTTGGGTCAGGCACACCTCAGTCCTCAAAGTAAAATCCTTGCTAGCACTTTAAAGAGGGCGTGTGCAGTAGATTTACCCAATGCAATGGGTCTTTTGATCTCTTGTCTGTTGCTTCCATGAGTACTGATTATGGATCCAAGCAAGACAAAATCCTTTACAACTTCAATCTTTTCTCTCTTTATCATGATGCTACCGACTGGTCTAGCTGTGAGAATTTGGGTTTTCTTTACATGGAGTTATAATTCATACTGAAGACTGCAATCCTTGGTCTTCATCAGCAAGTGATTTACATTCTCATGTTCAGCAAGCAAGGTTGTCAACAAACCTTCATCCAATCCTGATGCCATATTCTCCATATACTCCAGCTCCTCTGATGATCTGCTCAGCAGGCAAATGGAATAAGTATGGTGAGAGGATATAATCCTGATGAAAACCTTTCTTGTTCAGTTAACTGCCACTTGATCCACATACTGGTTCTGCACAAGCACTAGTAGAATACCAATAACCCTCTTGTTGCTCTGTCTGGGACTATTTCGACAAGTAATTTGGCTGGGGTATAAAACCTTTTTATTTAAAAATAATATAGGATCACAGGAAGTTCAAAGTTAGTAGAAAAGGATCCATTTAATTATTATTCAATTTCCCCTAACGGATGCATTTACATTATCATACTACTCTATAAAAAATGAATGTGACATCAGTATCACGTGTATTTAGTTTATGCTATTTTATCACATGTGCTGATTTGTGTAACCACCACTGCAATCCAAACTACACCACCACCACAATCCCGCTACACCACTCTTTACACCCAACCCCCAGGGCGACACTGCCCTTCACCTACCACTAATCTGTCTCCATTCTTTCCAGTGTTGCTATCTTAAGGATGTTACATAAAAGGATTCATAGAGTATGTTTTCTTTTGATATTGATCTTTTCCACTTAGCAGAATGCCCTAAGGTCCATCAAAGTTGCATCAATAATTTCTCCTTTTGATTGTTTCTAGTTTTCATTGTGATGAAATAAACTGCTATGATGATTTTTTATCTCTTTGGGATGAATGATCAAGAGTATGATTGCTGGATATGTGTTTTGCTGTTTTTAAGAAGCTGCTAAACTGTTTTCTAAACATCCCAGACCATTTAATATTCCCACCAACAAAATATGAGATATCAAATTTGTCTGTATCTTTGTCAGCATTTGGCATTGCCACTCTCTGTAATTGTAGTCATTCTGATAGGTGTGTAGTAATATATTACCTTGGTCTTAATTTGCATTCTAACAACTAGTGATACTTTTTTTGTGGGTGCTCTTTGCTAACTAGATAAAAGCAGTTCCTGAACATGAAGCTGTGAACCAACAGAGGTTTGCAGGCTGGCCGCAATCCCAGCTGCGTGGTGGAACCCACCCCTGAAGAATGCACCTCAGAGTAGAACACTGAAGATACAGCTCAGGGAGAGGGGGGGGGTCTGCTTAGAGCACTCAGAGCAAATTAAGAGATTAAGAGGGAAGGAGACACACACACACACACACACACACACACACAGACACCACATCCTGGCCCACCAACCCTGAGGACCATATTCCTGCTCGGAACAGCCAATGCACAGAGAGGACCATAGGACCAGCCTCACGATGCGACATAGCATCCCCTAACTGACCTATAGCGCTATGGGGAATACACAGGAATTGTGCCTGGTCTGACCTGCCCCACCCCACACATACACATGGGGTGAAACACGAAAGGAGTGCAACAGAGCAGCAAGGAGAGCAAAGTAATGAAGTCCCAAGGAACCCTGATAATAGACTTTGGAGGCAACGCTTGGCACCACATCAAACTCATACAGGTCAACAGAGAGACCTAGAACTATTTATAGGTTGTTTTATTCTTCTTGTGTTTGTATGTATAAGATAGGCAGGATAAACAATGCTGAGGAGAAAATAATGGGACCTACATGCGGGACATGGGAGAGGGGGAGTTGGGAGAGAGGAAGGGCGAGCCAACAAACCCAGGGACAAGGGAACAATAAGTGATCTAAAATCAATGGTGAGAAGGGCATAGAATGCCTGCTAGGGTTCGATCAAGTACAATGTAGCCGAAAGGAATTACTGAAAGCAGAAAGAAGGTCAAACATGATAGTGGGGCAAGAAGAAAGAAAAAGGAAATAGAGGAAAGAACTAGGATAAAAAGGACATTTATAGAGATATAAATTCAGGCATGAACATATGTAAACATATTTATATATAATGATAGGGACATAGATCTATGTATATATATTTATATGTTAAGTATCAAGGTAGCGGATGAACATTGGGCCTCTATGTACCATATATACTTGGGTATAAGCTGCGTTTTTCAACACATGTTTAATGCAGTTTTTGTGGTAAAATTAGGTGCCATGGTTGATATTCGGGTTGGCTTATACTGGAGTATATATGATAAGTACTTTCTGAATGCAAGCATACTTTGTTCTAATAGCATGGCATTCTGTGATGCTTACCTTCCTGACACAATCACTGAAGACAAAATGGGTGCATAAGCAAATATGGTGAAGAAAGCTGATGGTGCCCGGCTATGAAAAGATATAGCATCTGAAGTCTTAAAAACTTGAAGATAAATAAGCAGCCATCAATCTGGGAAGCAACAAAGCCCACATGGGAGAAGCATGCCAGCCTGTGTGATCATGAGGTGTCTACGGGATCTGATATCAGATATCTGGAGACCCCAAACAAACAATCATGTAGATATGAACAAGAAGGG
Source organism: Tenrec ecaudatus (assembly GCF_050624435.1). Taxonomy (NCBI): domain Eukaryota; kingdom Metazoa; phylum Chordata; class Mammalia; order Afrosoricida; family Tenrecidae; genus Tenrec; species Tenrec ecaudatus. The sequence goes on from NC_134542.1 coordinate 57,576,435, forward strand.
TGCAGAGTGGAGACCAAAGCCCATCTGTAGACAATTGGACATCCCCTCACAGAAGGATCACAAGGAAGGGACGAGCCAGTCAGGGTGCAGTATAGCAGCACGGAAACATACAACTTTCCTCTAGTTCTTGAATGCTTTCTTTCCTCCACTATCATGACCCCAGTTCTACCTTACAAATCCAGCTAAACCAGAGCATGTGCAATGCTACAGATAACTGCTCTCAGCACATGGAATCCAGAACAGATAACCCCCTCAGGAACAATAATAGTGGTTGTGATACCATGATGGTAGGGGGAAGGTTAGGGGAGAAAGGGGGGAAATGATTGCAATGACTGATGTATTAACAACCACCACTACCCCACATGGATGAAGAGAGATAGCAGATGGTGTAAAATATGAAAATAATAATAATTTATAGCTTATCAAAGGTTCATGAGGGGGGAGAAGGTGGGGGAAGGAGGGAAAAATGAGGAGCTTATACCAAAGGCTCAAGTAGAAAGAAAATGTTTTGAGAAGGATGATGGCAACATATGTACAGATGTGCTTGACAGAATGGATGTAAAGACTATTATAAGAGTTGTAAGAGCCCCCAGTAAAATGATAAAAAATAAAAGTGGTTGCTGAATTAACAAAGAGATTCATTCAGTCTTAATTGTCTTTAAGTCTACTTAGTGTGTAAATCAGAAGAGTTAGCTATGGTTGGTGGCTGACCTAGGTTAGTAAAGTGTTTCTTAGTATATAGCATAGAGGGTATCTTTCTATACATTAAAAAACAATTAAAGAAACACTTCTAGATACATATAAGTATCTTCACCACCACCAACAATAATGTTTAGATGCTAGCTTCCCTTTGTCATGTTGCAATAGCGCAGGCCTGGAGGACTCCATGGGCCGTGCCGGGCCTCCTTCCTCCTCTGGCATCAGTGGCTGTGATCTCATCCCTAGTGCAGCCGGACTCTCCCTCCGGCTTGTCCTCTGGGGCTGTCACCTGGCTGGAGCTGCAGGGCAAGAGCTGGGTTGCAGCTAAGGTAAGGCTGGGCTAGCCTTTGCGGTGGTGCACCGTGTCTGAGATGGCAGTGCCAAAGCAGTGCATGGTTGGGCAGTGTGGAGGAAAGCCATTTCCCACCTGCAGCCTCCTGCGTGGCCTGGGTCCCACAGGGCCTGGTCAGAGCCCACACCGCCTACCAGGCCAGCGTGGAGGTCTCCTCTCTCTCTCCCTGCCCCGGTGCTAGGCTTGGTTGAGGTGGCCTCCACTGAGTTTGGGGCAGGTGGCCGTGGAGAGCGCTGCCCTTGGCCCCTCCCAGGTTCAGTTTCTGGGTTTGCCCTTAAGGAAAGGGGTCTTAAGATCCAAACCCACTGTCATGGAAAGGAATAGTTAGATTCTGACTCAGAGCACTAATCTAGTATCTCTCTTGGGGAACAGACAACTTCATCTTGCTCCCTCAGAGCTGCTGGTGGCTCCCTCTGATCTCGGGGTCTGCACCCCCTCTAACCGACAGCACCACCCGGGCTCCTTTGGATTTCCTCATTAGGGAATCGTACTAAAATTTCACATTCATAACCCAAGGGCTGCTTGGAGAGTCTTTTGTGAGATGTCCCCATGCATCTTGCTTGTTTTCTAATTGGTAATTTGATCTTACTGTTCAGTTTTGAGAGTTCTTTTTATATTCTATGCAGACAGGCATATGCTAGATATGTCTACAGGCGTTTTCTCCCACTCTGGTTTGTCTTCTCACCCTCTCAGAAAGATCTTTCACAGAGCACAAATTTTTGATGTTGACATCGCCAACTTATGGATTGTTTTCCCCACTGGTGGATTATGCTTTTGGTGCCAAAGGGGAGAGTGCAATGCAATGCATGGGGTGTAGCAAAAGGATGGTTGAACATGAAACTGATGTTCTCCTCTGTAGATCTTCATCTACTAGACAACAAAGTCTTTACTAAATAAAATTAAATAATAAAATGAAAACTAAAATAAAAATAAATAACTCTTAGATCTAGGTTTTAAATCTTTTTTTTCTCTTGTCTAAAAATGCTGTATTTTTGTGTTCTATAGTTAAAATGAAGACTCATGTTGAGCTAATTTTTGTAAAAGGTGTGTACCAGCTAGATTTTATGCCAACTTTAATTTGTATTAAAGTGTAAGGGTGGGATCCAACCTATCAGGTTAGGACCTTATGATGTCTCCTGGGAGGTGTGGTCTTTTAATAAGAGAGACATTAGGGACGCTCTGCCCCTTCACCTTCCTGTGCCTGCCTCCAGGGGTGGCCTCATGCAGGCTGAGGACACTGGGAGCCAACCTCTGAGGTGTCCGAACCTTGCCATGTTCCTTGCAGTCTGGGATCTGCGCAACTCTCCACTTACTGGCCTGTGATCTCTGCACTTCCTACTTCACGTTTCAGCGTTGTCAGACTAATGAGGGCCCAGGCTCACAGCAGAGCTATGCATCTGAGATGGACTGGGTGGTATGCCTTCTTGATATGAAATTATGTCTTAACATAAAGTTCTTCCTTATACATATATGTGTGTCCCTGTTTCTGTTTCCCCAGACAACCCAGTCCAACACAAGGTATAAAGTGTAAGTTGAAGTTTATTTATTTATTCATTACCCTTCCCCCGCCCCTATATCTTTATATAAGGAACCCTGGTGGTATAGTTGTTACAAGTTGGACTGTTAACTGCAAGGTCAACCATGTGAAACTACCAGCCAGCCCTTGGGGGTGGTTCTAGCCTTTCTTAGAGGCCTGCAACGAGCCAGCATGCTCTCAAAAGCAGAGAGTTTGGAGGCTGAGGGAGACTATTCTATTGCGTCATCACAATTTGTTGAAAATACTTTTCCCCCCCTTCATTCAATTATTTTTGTACCTGTATACCTAGGTTGTACTTGTGTGGGTCTATTTCTATTATTTATTTTTACTATATGCCATTGATCGATGAAGTCTAAAATGCTTTCCTTCAGTACTACACATTCTTAATTGCTGAAACTATATCGTATCTGACTGCCATGGAATCAATTTTGATTCATAGAGAACCTTTCGGACATGGTAAAACCGTCCTGTGGGTTTCCTAGGCTGAAACCCTTTAAGGGAGTAGAAAGCCTTGTTTTTCTCCTGCAGATCTGCTGGTGGTGTTGAACTGCTGACCTTGAGGTTAGCAGTCCAATGGATAACGACTGCACTACCAGGGCTCCTGATGCTTTATAATAAGTCTTGAAAATAGGCAGACTAATTCTTCTACTTTATCCTAACCCCTGCCCCTTGCCCCATACATAAAGTTACAGCTCTTCTAGTTCCTTTGCCTTTTCACATACATTTGAGAATCCCGCTGTGTCTATCTACAAAAAATGCTGCAGGGATTTTAATAGGCATTATAAAGTGGAGAGCTGACATTTTGACTATACTGAGGTGCCAGTCCATGACCTTAACATATCTTTCCATTTCTATTGAGTATCATTTGGATCTTATTGAAGACTTGCATTTGATCAGGCCTCCTCCGACACTGTTCTGCCAGGTGGTGGAGAAGTTCAGGTTTCTTCTCATGGTTTCTGTTGATACCTGGAAGAAGGTGCTCCTGTTACTCTTGAGGGTGGGCGTATATAGCAGTTTCTGTTCTCCCCTAGATCTCTGCTGTTACACCTATCACTGGGGGTGACTGGGTTGGGTGGGGCTTCACATAATTACTTCCCACATAGCTTCCATGACACTGACAGTTTCCTTTGTTAGTTCTTATCAATGGAGAAAACCCTTGACTCTCCACTAGGCCTCCTCTGATAGGACCCAGTGGGAATGGAAGGCTAAGGCTCCCCATGTCCCAATGAAAGGATCACCTTTATCACCTGGATGACATGAGCTCTGCTTCTTAGTCAGCCTTTCCTCGGACCGTGGGGGATGGGGGGAGGGGGCTGAGGTAAAGGAAATGGAGATGGGGTAGGGGTAGGTTCTGTCTCTCCGTAAGGCCCGGCAGGTGTGGAAATTTAGGTTTGCCCTGGCATCTTTGTTGGCACGGTAGGAGATGGGGCTGCAGGCTTTCTGTGGCCGATGGCCATACTAGAGCAGTTGTTGCGTGAATGTTTCCTGTCTTTTGAGCATGCCTCTTTGCTGACTTGTAGCCATAGAGAGCACGCTGTCCTTGGGATTGATTGGAAGCCTTTCAGGATTAGTTTTATTGCCTTATGTTTAGCCTCTCCAGTAAGGTGAAAATAGACCCTCCAGAACTCACGGCAGGGCTCTTCCTTGAGTCCCTTGTGGAACTGCTGATCTGGTTCTACTGCCCCTTTCCCAAGTGCTGGGTCCTGTGTTCATTTCACAGAGAATGCCTAGATCTTCACTCAATCTGAGTACAGGGAACAGAGAATGGCACACTTGTCTCAAAAGCAGAAAACCAAGAGAATTTTCCCTATGACAACACTCAGTATTTGACAGGAGACTGTCCTTCCAATATGATGAAATCTATCTGGCTACTTTTGGAGATTGTGGGGATAAACAAATAACTTTTACGTATATTTGGCAATCACAATAGTTACTAATTTGGGGGCATTTCCCATGTTTGTTTTTTAGTGTGTCACTTAAAATAACACTGTCACAAATTATAATATTGTTTTTACTCTACAAGTAATTAAACTACTCTTCAAAAGCTTGGGTCCCCATGGATCTCGATTGCAAGGCAGTTCACCACCACCACAGAAAAATGAAATAATTCGCTTGTGGTTACCTTGGTCATCCTGACTTTGCACTTGTAACCCATAAACACAATACAAAATTGTTTTAGTTGTATTCAATAGTTTCTCAGAATAATGTGGTGAAACAATTATTAGGAGCCACAAGACAATTCCTTCCCTTACAGATTTAAACAAAATGTATTGTCTAAATTTGAGCAAGTACTTTCAATTTTATGCATCTGTTTTCTTAGTTGTGCATTGAGGGGGATATGCTTGGTGTTACAAATCTTTTCTAGACAAAAATTTTATGAATATCTGAAAATGTTGAGAGAAGTAGAATTTGGAAATTTCAATGGTAGGGGGAGACTTCTGAGTCATCTTTGGAGCTAACTATTCAATTGGATAGGGGTGGTGTTAGGTCAAGTGAAAATGAAATAAGTAGATTGTTTTCAGAATGTTCATCTTGTATGTTTAATATTCATTTTACATCAGATATAGATCTATAAACACTTGATTCTGGATCTATAGGTTATGTGGGCCATGGAATAAATTACAGGAACCCTTGAGCCTTGAAATGACAAGGTGTGAAAACCATTGCTATTGAGCTTTAACGTAGGAGGTGCTAGTGACTACATGGGCTGGAAATTGTTATTCCAAGTGTTTAGCAGGAGTATGATATATTTGGGTGCTTCTTTAAAGGGTGCATTTCAATGATTAATGACCTGATTAAAACTATGTAGTATCATTTATGACTGTTCCATTATTTTGTATTCATCATTTTCATTTTTCTCTGCTTCGCCTTTCTGCCTGTTTGCATTATTTTATGTTCCAAACTTGCTAGAATTTTCTGAAAGGATGAACATATTGCCATGTGAAAGGATAGTAGATCTGTACATCTGCTGAGCGCACTTGTTCTCACAGAGCAACTTCATATGTACAAGAAAAATAATTCAACATAAGTTCTATGTTCTTCCCCCTGTAGCTACCCTCAGCTGCTAGCTTTCTTTAAAATTATATTATATAAATGTCTAGCAATGAACAAAGCAATTAACAGGTGTTTAGTGCACTTTCACAAGCATTTGTAAAACATATAAAATTTTCCTGCATGAGTGATAGATGCTTGAAAGGACACTAATAGAATATTACACATAGGCTCTTCTATAATGATAAAGCTTAACTAGCAAGCAATGTGTGTATATTACATATCTACATAGATGTGTATGCATACGATGCATAGATAGCATATTGTTTTCTAAGAGTTACATATGATAACAAACTTGTTTCCTAAACTGGGATCCTTAAAATATTCATTCTACTGAGTAGATAGGTTAAATGAATTTAAATTCTGATGAAAAAATTCTCAAAGTACTTAGCACACTATTTTGCATGGTCAGACTGGAAGAAGATTTCAGAAACAGCATGTCTCAAACTCATTTGTTCTCTAAACTTTTTTTGTCCCTTTCACACTGAGCACATGTGAACCAGCGTTTTGTGAACTGGATTATGAATAATGGTGCTAAAAACAAAGATAAGTCCATATCTAAATTCAGCCTACAAATTATGATGAAGTGGGCTTAGCCAGAAAGGTATATAGGGAAAATAAGGTTCGCTAGAACTTGATAGAGTCAGGTTCTTCTGGATTTATATACATTCCATTTATAACCAGCATTATGTGAATTCTTATTCCTCTTATTTTTCTCTTTTCATTGTTACGAAGTCCCAGGGCTAATATCCACAAGACCCTGGTCCAACCCTGCGAACGTATTGTCTCAGGAATTAATCCAAAAAGGAAGAAAGCAATTGGTATAAAATATTTATAACAGCACTGTTTTAAGCAGTAAAACATAGGAAACAACTTAAGGCCATGCATTTAGACACAGTTGAGAACCCACTATGGAATGTGTCATAAGGGAGCTGCAGGAGACAACTATGCGGACAAGACTGCTGCAAGGAGTTGTATGCTGAGTCATGCGAAATGAAGAATTGGGACCCCAATTAATGCCTACTATGAATAATTCAAATGGTGAGAGCTCAAAAAGATATTTTGTGAATATATATATATGATAATATTTGTAAACAGGAAAATGTCATCTAGTTTACCTCCCTGTGTCAGGTTGGGCTTCTGGAAGCAGAGGCTGAGATGGAGTTTAGAGGTGAGAGAGGACAGGGTTACAGGAAAATTGGACTGTGATACAAGGGGACAAAGCTTTGACCAACCCCAAAAGGGACTGAATCAAATAGTGTTCTTCACAGTTTTCTGGCTGTAGGCAAGACATTGCTCATTCATCAAATATGGGCTTCCTTGGGAAGGATATGATCTCTGGTGAGGTGACTCTACGGCTCAGGTAGACACTAAAGCAACGGATGTGGCTGCTGCCCAGCCTGCAGAGTGTGTCCCCTACAGCAGGATTTCCTTGAAAGGGTCAGGAAGACCTTCTCTGTGTCTATCATCCACCTCGACTCCCTAATAACTGTGTATGATTGCATTCAAATGATCTGAGCAAAAGGCCATTTCGAAACGATCTACCACCTTTGCTTTCTTAAGGATTTTCATCCGTGACACTCTAGATAATTACTCCCTTTGTAGTGTCCTTGGTTTAAAAAATAGTTTCATTGGCATATAATTCACACGTCATACAACTTAATACTTCAATCATATTAAGAAGAGCTGTGCAATCATCATCACGATCAATTTCAGAACGTGTTCTTCTCATATTCATTGTTGTTCCTCCCCGTTCTCCCCAAACTCCCTGGCTATGCCCCTGTGCAAGGAGTGATCCAGTTACTGTCTCTTTAGATATGTGTATCTTGGATGCCATCTACATAAAATCATATAAAACACAAACAGGAAGTTTGTTTTTTTCAAATTGGGCTATTGTTGTGGGTATAAACTGCTAGCTCATCTTTTTGAGTTGCATCTGCTGGTAGGGTAGTGATTGTGAGCATGCCCTCATTATTTTGTCTGCCATTTCAGTGTAGTCCCATGTGAACTCTCTGTTAATGTCCATGGTCCACCTTTTAATTCAACTGTTTGTTTGTTTTTTCATATTTAGCTCTTGTAGAATTCTATGTATATTAAAAACAAAAACAAACTCACCACCATCAGGTTGATGCCAACTCCTTGTCTGTCATGTCATCACTAAAGATTTGTCCCAATCTGTGGGCTCTTATTTTACTCTTTTGATATGCATTAGTGTTTTTATTTTTAATAGGTCCCAGTCATCTAGTTTTCCTCCCACCGTGTGTGCTTCCTTTATTATATTTGGTAGTCTGTATATGCCCTGTATTGGGGTCCTTAAGTTTGTCCTAATTTTCTCACTGATGATCCTCATAGTTTTGGGTTTATATTTAGGTTTCTAATCCATCTTGAGTTCATTTTTGTGCATGGAGGAGGTATGTAAACTGCTTCCTTCTTCTGTAGATGGAGATCAGATTTTTCCAGCACCATTTGTTACTGAAGATTATGGTTTAATTTGGCAAGATATTTGACTATAGAGTTCTTGACTACACTAGAGATTAAATGTCAGGTGAAGGAGAAGCTGATAATTAACCATAGTGGTTGGGTAAAGATTTGTACTGCTGATACGATAAATATTCACATACACATTTTTGACACTTGGTAGAATGAACTGTGATTGGTGTGATAGGGTAGAGATGTCTCTATTTTTAAAAATTAATTGGGATTTAACACATAAATCATATCATTCCATACCTTCATCCTGTCAAGTAGAATGGACAATTGCCACCACAATCAGTTTCCAAACATTCCTTTTCTCTGTGGGCTCCTATCTTGACATCATCTTTCATTTATCCCCACCCCCACCTCTGTACTCCCGTCTGCAGAGCCCCTCTACTCATTTTTGGGTACCTTTTGACCACAAGAAAGGCACCCTGGTGGTGCAGTGGTTAAGACATTCAACTGCTAACTGGAAAACTGGTAGTTCTTTCCGTTTCTGCCTTTTGGGAAGAAGAACTGACAGTTTTCTTTAGTAAGAATTATAGCTTTGGAACCACTGGCGGTGTGTGTGTGTGTGGGGGGGGGTGGAGGAGAGTGGGCGGCAGTTCTCCGTCTTTACAGGGTTGCTCTGAGTCACAATCAACTTGATGGCGATGGAGTGTGATTTTGGTTCTTTAGGTTATGCCTGGGCTACTACTTCTTCACAGATAATTCGCTTTACTCTAACTCACCTCTCTCTCTCTCTCTCTCTCTCTCTCTCTCTCTCTCTCTCTCTCTCTCTCTCTCTCACACACACACACACACACACACACACAGACACACACACACAAACCCACACTCAGACACCACACACACACACACACACACACACAGTCAATTAAATCAGACATGCCTCGGAAAGCAATGGAAAACTTTAGTAAAGTTTTGAGAACACTAAGAGGTAAGCTTTTGACTATTACCTGAAAGATGGGTGGTTAGAACTCACCAACAGATCTAGAGGGAAAAGAAGTGGCAATCTACTTTTATAACGATTTTAACTTAGGAATGCCATTAGACAGCTTTACTAGGATTCACAATTGACTTAAGAGCACACCACAAAGGGAATATCAATAGGTATCATATTACAGGAAAATATTACAATTCATCTTTAGTTATCTTTCTCCTTAAGTCCTCACCCTTAGAGGGACATGCTCTTTCCCCCCACCCCGTTTTTCTTTTCTCCATGATAACCTCTATTTTTCCTTTTACACATTCTTTTTGCTACGTCTATGGTACTCCCTACTTCTCTCTCAATTCCACTATTTATCTTCCTCTAGAAACAGCCTTTTGATTTCTTCTTTGCTTCCCACACTCATTTTGTGGTTGAAAAAACATATGTAGTTATCTGGCTTGTAAATTCCATATCTCAATAGATAACTTCCTGCACCATCATCAGTTCTGAATAACATAATGAAGAACTATATTTGAACAACTAACAGTCTTTATTTCACAAATAGAAAGAGAGATGGCAAACTCTTGACTTTTAATGTTTTGATTCCTTCTATCACACTCATTTCTGATTATTATAGGAACTTGATGTATTATATATAAATACCATATTGAGATTTATAGAGGTGACTAAACATTTATAACAAATACATTTATACTCAAACATGACTACACATTATTATTTTTTAAAATCATTTTAGTGGGGGCTCATATGATTCTTATCACAATCCATACATACATCCATTGTGTCAAGCACATATGTACATTTGTTGCCATCATCATTCTCAAAACATTTGCCTTCTACTTGAGCCCTTAATATCTGCTGCTCATTTTCCCCCTCCCTCTCCACTCTCCCCTACCTCATAAACCTTTCATTATTCATAAATTATTATTATTTTGTCCTATGTTACACTGTCCGATGTCTCCCCCCCACCTTCTTCTCTGTTGTCCATCCCCCAGAGAGAAGGCTATGCATAGATTTTTGTAATCATTTTCCCCTTTCTACCCCACATTCTCTCCACCCTCCAGGCATTGCCACTCTCATCACTGGTCCTGAAGGAGTCATCTGTCCTGGATTCCCTGTGTTTCAAGTTGCTCTCTGTACCTATGCACATCATCAGGTCTAGCCAGATTTGTAAGGTAGAATTGGGATCATGATAATAGTGGGGGAGGAAGCATTTAAGAACTAGAGGAAAGTTATATGTTTCATTGTTGCTACTCTGCACCCTGACTGGCTCATCTCCTCCTCACAACCCCTCATTAAGGGGGTGTCTGGTGGGCTACCAAGGAGCTTTGAGTCTCCACTATGAACTCACCCACTTTTACAATGATATGATTTTTTTTCCCTTGATGCTTGATACCTGATCCCTTTGATAGCTCGTGGTCACACAGGCTGGTGTGTTTCTTTTTTCTTTTTTTTTTTCTGGTGTGTTTCTTCCATGTGGGCTTTGTTGCTTCTTAACTAGATGACCACTTGTTTATGTTTGAGCCTTTAAGATCCCCGATGCTATATCTTTTGATAGTCAGGCACCATCAGCTTTCTTCACCACCTTTGCTTATGCACATGTTTGTCTTCATTGATTGTATCAGGGAGGTGGGTACCAACTGATATGATTTTTAGTGCTTTGATGTTTGATAACTGGTCCCTTCTACACCTTAAGTCAGACAGGCTGGTGTGCTTCTTCCATGTGGGCTTTGATGCTTCTCAGCTAAATGACAACTTGCTTATCTTCAAGCCTTTATAATACCTCAGATGCTATATCTTTAGATAGTTGGGAACTGTCAGCTTTCTTCACCACATTTACTATGCACACATTTTTCTTCAGAAATCGTGTCGGGTAGGTGTGCATCCTGGAATGCCAATTTAATAGAACAACGTGTTCTTGCATTGAGTAAGTGCTTGAGTGGAGGCCCAATGTCCATCTGCTGCCTTAATACTAAACCTATAAATATATGCACATGGATATGTTTCCCCATACTCTTATATAAATATATTTACATGTGTATATTCCAGTCTTTAAACCTCTGTAAATACCCTTTGTCACCTAGTTCTTTTCTCTATTTCCTTTCACTTTCCTCTTGTCCCACTAGCATGCTCAGCCTTCATTTGGGTTTCAGTAATTTCTCTCGGTTACCTTGCCCTTGCTGAATCCCTACCAGGCCTCTCACACTCTCCTTGCTATTGATTTTGGATCACTTATTGCTCTCCTGGACTATACATTATTTACATACCAAATACACAATATATTGTTTAGTTAGGTGTTTTAAAGTAGATAGACCCTGAGATCTTAGCAACCTTCTCAAAATCACCTGATGCAATTAATTGTGACACTTAAGAAACTATTCATGGCATGTACTAATTTATTTTTGGTCATGACATCTTAGATGATGGATTATCATGCTAAATTTCTACCTTCCACAAGTCAGAGCTTCACATATTTCTAAATAGAGCTTTGGGGCTATTGTCATCAGGCAAGCTGTGGATCATGACTATGGATCTGTATAACCCTTGTCAAGGACATCTGCGTGGAGAGGGCTGCTCTCCAGTTGGAACATGGTTAAAATACATTTCCATCCAACTCCCAACCCAGAAGTAAAGAGTAACATTATTAAGTGTTATAAGAGAGTATTAGTAGAATTTCAAAATAAATGTCTTTGAAGAGCTTGTTATTGTTTTATTGTCAAGATTTGTGTCAGTGAGGGTGCATAAGCAAATGTAGTGAAGAAAGTTGATGGTTCCCGGCTATCAAAAAATACAGTGTCTGGGGTCTCAAAGGCTTGAAGATAAGCAAGCAGCTATCTAGCTGAGAAGCAACAAAGCCTACATGGAAGAAGAACATCAGCTTGTGTGATCACGAGGTGTCAATGGGATCAAGTATCAGGCATCAAAGGACAAAAAAAAATAATATCATTGTGAATGAGGGGGTATGCGGAATAGAGACTCAAAGCTTATCTGTAGGCAACTCGACATCCCCTTACCGAAGGGTTGCAGGGAGGAGATGAGCCAGTCAGGGTGCAGTATAGCACTGATGAAACATACAACTTTCCTCTAGTTCTTTAATGCTTCCTCCCCACCACTATCATGATCCCAATTTTACCTTACAAATCTGGCTAGACCAGAGGATGTACACTGGTACAGATAAGAACTGGAAACACAGGGAATCCAGGACAGATAAACCAATCAGGACCAATAAGAGAGTAGCAATACCAGGAGGGCAAAGGAAAGGTGGGGTAGAAAGGGGGAACCAATCACAAGGATCTACACATAACCCCCTTCCTGGGGGATGGACAACAGAAAAGTGGGTAAAGGAGATGTCGGATAGTGTAAGACATGACACAATGATAATTTGTAAATTATCAAAGGTTCATGAGGGAAACGGGCCAGGGAGGGAGGGGAAAAGGTGAGGAACTGATACTAAGGGCTCAAGCAGAAAGCAAAAGTTTTGAAAATGATGATGGCAACAAATGTACAAATGTACTTGACACACTGGATGGATATAGGAATTGTGATAAGAGTTGTATGAGCCCCCAATAAAATGATTTAAGAAAGAAAAATAAATGGTGTCCCCTTGAACGATGTGTCCCCTAGCCGGGCTATGATGGAATTCGGCAGATTTGTAATGGTCCCCATTGCATGAGTTGATATGATAAACCCAGCAGTTGTCAAAGGACCCAGAGTGGAGCAGTTCCACCAGAATGCTCTTAGAAGGGACACTGATGACACTTCGTCTCGTGTGCTTTGCACATATTGTCAGGAGACATGGGTTCCTGGAGAAGGACACCATGTTTCGTACCATAGGGGATCCCTGGGAAAGCAGAGGGCACTCTGAGATTAACTGGCACCGAAACTATGATCATGGTCTGTTTCCAAATGGAGAGAGGTGTCACCACTGTACTCAAGGCTTCCAGGAGCTGCCAGCTCATGGATTTGCTCAACACTGCATGGCTCATGGACTTGCTGGCTCATGGACTTGCTCAACACCACATGAAAAACCAGAACAGTAAAAGAAAAAAACCTTCCTTGCCTCCTCCATCTCCCTCTATTATCATGGCCTAGCATTCAACCAGCCGGCAAAGAGACACAGGTTTAATATCATGGTGCAAAACAAAAACGACATGTGTGAAACTGAGAGGTAATTAAATCAGTAACTGGCACAGCCCCATTAAAGAAAGTTAAGTACTATTATCTCACTTTCAGCACTTTCAATTGGACGCATAATAGCTCTAGTAATAATAATATCAACAAAGTATAAATCAAATGCTCTGAACTTTTAGTAAGTTTTATGTGATGTATGTTTAGCAGAGGGTGTTTTTCTTTAAAAATAAATCATTTTATTGAGGGTTCTAACAGCTTTGATAACAATCCATACACCAATTGTATCAAGCACATTTATACATATGTTGCCATCATCATTTTCAAAACACTTTATTTCTACATGAGCCCTTGGTATTAGCTCCTCGTTTTTCCCTCCTTCTCCCACCCTCCCACCCTTGTGAAAGCCTTGATAAATTATAAATTATTATTATTTTCATATTTTACACTGGTCTCTGTCTCCCTAGAGAAGAGGTTATTATTTAGCTCTTTTTCTTTTATATACATCATCATAAAATCAAAGAATGTGACTATGGAAAAATACTTCATAGATCACCTTGACTTTTCAGCTCGTGTCTATGGGAGTTTTGGTGAGGCCTCACTATGGACCTTATATTTGAAATCTTCAGGCAATCCGTTCACTAGCTAACATGGATTTTCTTATCTGGAAAATTCTGATTTTAAGGACATTTCCTCTCACTTTGTGTCATACTTTATTCTTAAATGGCCTTCCGTTGGTTCTCAGTCTGTCATATAGAATGTACTAAGAATTCTGAGTAACCACTAATGCAGCCCTTCGACTATCTGAAGAACATGCTGCATCATCTCTGCTGTCTGGAGGTGTTTCTCTGCTGTCTGGAGGTGTTTCTCTGCTGTCTGGAGGTGTTTCTCCGCCAGCCGGAAGTGTTCCTCCGCCGGAAGGAAATGTTCCTCCGCTGGCAAGGTTTCTTTGCCTCCTCTGCCAGGTAACTGTGCCCCTGAACCGCGTTCTTCCTTCTTTATGTTCCAGGCACAGTGGACACATTCCCTTGACAATCGAGGTACTAGCTTCCATTAGAATAGCCTGAAGATGGCCAGCATCTCCAACATTTGTATTACATCTCCTTTTTTTGTAATACACAAAAAGTTGTATTATAACAATTGTACCACTTCCTCATCCTGTCAGTAAAATAAAAAAGAATAAAACCCTCAGTTTTTTTTCATTTACATCACTTTATTGGGGGCTTGTCCAGCTCTTACCACAGTCAACACAACCTGCCCAACAGGATGGCAGGGCAATTTGGTGCGGAAGCTCTGGTTCTCCTCCCAAGTCTTTACCACTGAGCCTTAGGATGGAGCAATGGCAGTTTTCATCTCTGACTACAAAGCCGAAAATGAAAGTTGGCTATTAGGCTAAATATCTTCTTAATTACTCCTCAAGGGGAGTTTCTGACATATTTATTTCCTCTGTAGTACCTAGTACAACATGAAACGTGCCAAGAGAGAGGTAATCTTTACAAAGCAGCATTTTCTAATGGACATTATTTCCTTTGTCTTGTTTATTCTGGGGTCCAGAGTCTTGATTACAGTTGTTAGACAGGGGTCAAGAAGCCTTGGAATTTATCATTAATGACTAACTGGAAGGATTTTTAAAAACTCGGCATGTTATCAAGGCAAGAAAAGGATTTGACTGAAATGTGTTTTAGTATATGTACAAGTATTTTATAAATGAATGAAATAGTCATTTTACTGCACAATAACATAAGGACATGCAGCAATCTCTGGACTGCTTTACCCTTTACCTAGAATGCTCTCCTCCCATTGTCTATTTACCCCCTATCCTTCAAGTTGACTCACATTCCACCTTTCCCTTGGCCAAGCGTGAGCAATCTGTTCATAAATATACCACACAGTCTCTTCTCTCTTTCTGAACTCCCACCTTGCCAACTCGGTCATTCCTTCTTCCATTAGGACACAGAACCTTCTAACACACTATATCAGTTACTTATTGGTTTAGCATAATGCTCAACGCCAACCGTTTCTACTCCTCCACTTCCTAGTCTCCGCTGTAAATTCCTTGAGGGAAGAGGTCTTTGTCTCCTCATATCCTCTGTTCACTGATGTTACACAAGCGCCTACAAGGGCATCTTGTCCCAAAAGATGCTCTATAGATAGTTGTTGATTTGATGCTGCCTACTTTTAGTTCCTTCTTACAAATTAGTGGTGATTATTGCAGACAAGGGATTACTCTTTATTCGGGGTGGATCAAGTTATCTTTTTGTAGCTTCTTGTCCGTGCTCTCCATGTTAGTTTATGCACACAGACTGCCACAATGTTGACATTTCACGACCGGACCCACTCTCAAGCTCTTCAAGCATAGACTGGACTCGCCTTAAACTGCTCTGCAAAGTGCAAGCTGGCTTTCCGCCGGTACAGCGTCTTCTAAGCACATCAGCCCATGCTCAGTCTGCGCTGTTCACACTTGTCCTTGTTTTGGGGACACGAATGGAGAAGGGTATGCTTTTTAATTATCCCCTATGGTGACACAGTCATGTCCTAACTACAAGCTTCAAGGAAACTCATCCCTTGTGTGAAGTACTGGGATACTTCTGTATACTACCATGAAACCCCCCTTTCTGCAACCATTACTGTTTAACCATCTCCCATCTGTGTTCTGACTAATACCCTGAACTACTCTGTATAAAGTCCTTCTTCCCCACTAGGCATACAACTGACATATCCATCTTTCAGTTATCAACTTAAATGTTAATTCCCCAAGGAAACTTTCTTGCATCATTGATGGTAGGTAATTACCCTTTATCCAAATACACTGTGCTCCAGTTATTTTCTTCATAGTGTATTCCCCCCAGCCCCTCTAGATTGATAGTCTGTCTTTTCCACAGGATTGTATACTACATTATTTTTCTGTTATGCACTTGTATAATGAATAAGAGATGATGGCACAATCTAGCATGGCATAACCTAGTACAAGATAACATATTGCCTGTCTCTCCCACTGGACTTTAATCTTCAATATCTGTATATACCCATGCCTACTATAGTATCAAGGAGCCTTGGTGGTGTAGTGGTTATGAGTTGGGCAATGATATGTATGGTTGGTAGTTCGAAACCACTAGTAATTCCTCAGGAGAAAGACTGGGCTTTCAACTCTTGTAAGCTGTTACAGTCTCAGAAAGCCACAAGGCATCACTCAGAATCAGCATTGACTCAAGTGCCGTGCACATAGTAACAGATCAGTTGCTTGAAAAATATTTCCTAAAATCACAAATGAGGGCATACTGACTAGTTTATGGCACTATTCAATCCATATGATGAATAGACTTAAATTGTTGCTAATTGAGATGTGAGCTTGGATCTCCTAAAGACATTGGTGCTACATATCCCAATCTTTCTTCTAGTTAATAATGAATTACTAGATACTTTCTTAATTAGAAGCCTAATTTAGGCAGGGCCAATTTAGCAGCCAGTATTGACAAACAATTCTATTAATTTATAATCATATTTCTATGAGACATGACACCCCCTCCCTGACCCATAGCCCTACAGGAGACAACACTGAAGACAGTGTGGGAATTGCACCCAATCTTATCCCTCCACACTGAGGCAAACACGAAGGGGGAGCAACAGAACAGCAAGGGAATGGGGCCAGGGCATGTTGCCCAACAGGCTGGACTGGAAAACACTCCTAAAGGCCAACAAACAATCCTTGAACTAGCTATAAGCTTTTCTTTCTTGTATTTTGTTTTGTTTTTGTCATTGGTTTGTTGTTTTGTTGTACATTGTTGCTTGGTTTTGCTCTGTCTTGTTATTTGTGCATGTTATTATCTCCGCAGGTTTGTTTAAATAAGATAGGCTGGATGAACAATCTGTAGGAGAAAACAACAGGACCGACAGTTCCTGGGGGACACGGAAGAGGGGGATGGGGGGGGGGAAGGTAGTGGTGTTAACAAACACAGGGACAAGGGAACAACAAATGATCCAAATCGGTGGTGAGGAGGGTGTGGGAGGCCTGGTAGGGAGTAATAAGGGTAATGTAACCAAGAGGAATTGCTAAAACACTGGTGGGGACTGAGCATGATAGTGGGACAGGAGGAAAGTCAAGGGAAATAGAGGATTAAGAGCTGGGAGGCAAAGGGCATTTATAGAGGTCTAGATAAAGACATGTACATATGCAAATATATTTATACATGAGGATGGGAAAATAGATCTATGTGCATATATTTATAGGTATAGTATTAAGGTACAGAAGGACATTGGGCCTCCACTCAAGTACTCCCTCAATGCAAGAATACTTTCTTCTATTAAATTGGCATTCTATGATGCTCACCTCCCCCACACAACTGCTGAGGACAAAGCGGGTGAATAAGAAAATGTTTTGGAGAAAGCTGATTGTGCCAGGTTATCAAAAGATATAGCATCTAGGGTCTTAAAGGCTTGAAGGTAAACAAGCGGCCAACTTGTTCAGAAACAACAAAGCCCATATGGAAGAAGCACACTAGCTTGTGTGATCACAAGGTGCCTAAGGGATCAGTAAACAGGCATCAAAGAACAAAAAATCATATCATTGTGTGCTTATCTCCACAATAAGATCACGGAAGACAAATGGGTGCATAAACCAATGTGGCAATGAAAGCTGAAGGTGCCTGGCTATCAAAAGATATTGCATCTTGGGTCTTAAAGGTTTGAAGGTAAACAAGTGGCCATATAGCTCAGAAGCAACAAAGTACACATGGAAGAAGCACACCAGCCTGTGTCTCCACGAGGTGTTGAAGGGATCAGGCATCATCAGAACAAAAAAAAAACCTTACCATAGTGAATGAGGTGGGGAGTGTAGAGTGGAGACTCAAAACCCATTTGTAGGCCACTGGAGATCCCCTTGCAGAGGGGTGTCAAGGAGGAGACGAGCCAGTCAGGGTGCGATGTCAAAACAATGAAAATTACAACTTTCCTCTAGTTCCTAAATGCTTCCCCCCCCCTCACTATCATAATCCAAATTCTACCTTGCAAGTCTGGCTAGACCAGAGGATGCACACTGGTACAGATAGGAACTGGAAACACAGGGAATCCAGGACAGATGATCCCTTCAGGACCAGGGGTGTGAGGGGTGATACTGGGAGGGTAGAGGGAGAATGGGTTGGAAAGAGGGAACCGATTACAAGTATCTTCATGTGACCTCCTCCCTGGGGGATGGGCAACAGAAAGGTGGGTGAAGGGAGATGTCGGACAGGACAAGATATGACAAAATAATAATTTATAAATTATCAAGGTTTCATGAGTTAGAGGGGAGTGGCGAGGGAGGGGAAAATTGAGGAGCTGATGCCAGGGGCTTAAGTGGAGAGCAAATGTTTTGAGAATGATGAGGGCAATGAATATATAAATGTGCTTTACACAATTGATGTATGTATGGATTGTGATGAGTTTATGAGCCCCTAATAAAATGATTAAAAATCATATTTACTGTCTACTAAAATGTGGCCATAGAAATTTGATGAGGGGTATCATCAGATATCTATGGTATATATATTTTAAATATTTTACTATATATAGAAAGAAAATTCTACCCTATACATACTTGAGTGATTAATTGTAAACACATTCCAGGCAAAACCTTTCTTATACATATAAATATTAGAAGTAGCCACAAATTCAAGAACATTAAAAATACATAATCCACTGCACCACCCATCGTAGGAGACACAAATTTCACAATTTATATATATACAAATTAAAAATAATAACTTATGGTGTCTGTATATGCCTTACCTAATTTATCCACAAGCAATTTCATGAACCATACTCTTATGGGCCACCTCCTCCATCTCCCTTGCATTTTACAGGTGAAAGGACTGAAGCTTAGTGGTTAAATAACTTGCCAAAGTCATTCATTTTGGAAGGACTTTCCTTGTGATTGCACTGTGGTTCTTAACCCCTTTGCCCTTCCTGTCCAAATGACCATTCTGATGACCTTGGCATAATTGCTCATGAACGTAAGAACATAGAGTAGGCGCAAAGCAAGAAAGGAATAAAGGAGGTAGGCCAGAGTATTACTGTTCAACCTCGAAGCAGTATGCAAGTGATAGTTATAATTCTCCAAATGAAAAAGGCAGTAAGATGACTTTTCCCAAATTTGAGAACAGTATCCAGATTTACTTTTAGACATTTGAGTCAGGGTTGCAATATATGGGCCAATGAAGAATCATCTTTGCTGGTTTATATTCATCGCCTTCTTTAGTACCATGCATTTCCCACTTTGCTCTCCTGTCAAGTCAAGGTTATAGAATGTCTATTCTGTAGCTCAAATACTGTGCAGAAAATACCCATATTAGTCGGTTTTCATGGATCTAATTCATTCTTATAGCTGTTCCCCTGAGGCTCTAAACAGAAAACTAACATTGAAGATGGGGTTTCCAGGGTAATTATATCTGATAGACAACCAAAAATGTAAGACAGACATTGAAGAATTATAACAACTTGAAATCCAGGGCTAATACTCCATCAATTCCTACTGTGATTAGTTCGGTTTGACAGTGTTGGAAGCGAAAAATCCAAGCTATTTAAGTGATTTGTGTTTCATTTCAGTTTGCAAATGCTTATTTTTCCTTAGAAAGTTTCTAAGCCTTGACTTGATTGACAGCCAATTGGTTTTTATGTAAGGGAAGCGAGAAGACAATGAGATAAATTACAGTGTTGTGCTTTTCTGCTTTGAGGAACAACTCCAGTGACCAGGTTCTGATCTAACAGTACACTTTGCTCAGAGGGATTAACATTGTTCATGGTGGCAGCCGAGAGGCTTAAAGTATCTATGAGATCTCAGTAGATCAAGGGAAATGAACAACTTTAACTGATATCATGGCATCCACAGTTTAGGGACAAACTGTGCTTCACCTTTTGGGGTTGTGGTGGGGAACAACAGCAAAGCTCACTGCAACCAAGTTGATGCCAATGCACAGCAACCTTACAGGACAGGGTGGAACCGTCACCGTGAGTTTCTGAGACTCTGTTTAGGGGTGTAGAAAATCCCATTCTTTCTTTTGACGTGTAGCTGGTGGGTTCAAACTGTTGACCTTGAGCACCAATTGGTTAAAGAGGTCCCCGAGCTAGATAATGGCCTGAAGATGAAGTTCTAAGAGCCTAAAGAGGTAAAGCTCAACATCAAAAGCGTAAAAAGGAGGAGGAATTTTTGATACTGTTATAACAAACCTGGTAGCTGCTCTGTTATTATCCTGCCAAGAGGGAGATTGACACATAACCCCTCCCACTGCTGCAATGAAACCTAGGGAAAGGCAGCACAAAACTCTAAACTGAGAGGGGCGGCCCCTGAAAGTGGGCAGACTCACTACCCATTTTGCAGACTTATCTTCCAAAGAGATCAAGAATAAAAATGGAATAAACGAGGGCAGTGCCCTTTGATTTCCAGGGTGGAGCGTAGCAATGCTTATGAAAACAACTTTGCACAGATTACAATAGTTCTTTTCGTCTTAGACAAACAATTGATAATTTACTCTGAAGAGTGAACTTGGAACAATGCTGTCATTTAATGCAGAGATTCCCAAACTTATTTGGCCCATTGCCCCTTTAAAAAACACAGCAAACCCAATTCGGAACCTCCCTGGCAATGGGAAACTTTTGTACTGTACCCCACAGTCCACCATAAAGTGCAGGTATCTGCTTCTGTAGCACCCACTACAACACTGCAGTGGTCCCAAGGGCATGCTAGCTAGCAGGGCTGAACACGAAGCAGACAGGAATGGCATTGAGTATTCGATCTTCAGGCAATGAAAGAAGATGCTGTTGTGATCCCATCACAGACCCTGGCCTGTCCCAGGTGACTGAAAGTTTCACAGCCTCCTAAAAAGAAGGGACTGATGAATTAAGCATGCCCAAACAAGCCTGCTCAGCTTTTGAAGCTTATCTGCCTCTTTAGTGAACATGTTGTTGTTAGGGGCTGTCAGATGGCTGCGGTTCAAAAGACAGCATTCGTGGGACCCTGTGCGCAATGGAATGAAACAGTGCCCGTCACTTGTCATCCTCACCTGGCTGCTAAGTTTCAGCCCATTTCTGCAGTCATGGTGGCAACCTAACTAGTTTAAGATCTTCCTCTTTTTCACGGAGCCACTCCTTTACCACGCATGATGTCCTTCTGCAGGGACTTGTCCCTTCTGATAACCTGTTCAAAATACATGAGGCAAAATCTCCCCATTCTGACTTCTAAGGCGATGTGTTTGCTCTTCTGGCAGTCCATGGTGCATATTCAATAGTCTTGATTCGAAGTAACCAATACTTCAAATGCATCATGCTCTCCTAGTTCAATGCTCAGCTTGGGCAGTGAAAATACCATGGCTCAGGCCAGGTGCACCAGAGTCCTCCAAGTGGTAGCTTTGCTCTTACACACTTTCAAAAGGGCAAGGGCAACAGATTCGCCCAATGTACACATGGTTTGATTTCTTGACTGTTACTTGCATGAGTAGTGATTCTGGATCCAAGTAAAATGAAAGCTTTTACATCTTTAATCTTTTGCCAGTTTAACAGGTTATAATCTATTGGTCCAGTTGTGAGGGTTTTTTTTCTTTACACTGAGTTGTAATCCATACTGAAGGCTTTAGTCTTTCACATTTATCAGTGTGTCTCAAGTCTTCCTCACTTCCAGCAAGTAATGCTGTGTCATCTGTATATTGCAATTTGTTAATGAGTCTTCCTCCAATCCCATACCGCATCATTCTTCATCAAGCCCAGTATCTCAGATTACTGCTCTACATACACATCGAATACGTGTGGTGAGAGGATGCATCTAGCTTTTCTGATTTCAAATCATGCAGTATAACCTAGCTCTGTTCGAAAGACTGACTCTCGGCTCATGTGCAAAGTAAACAATATGTAGTTCTTAATGTGCAGTATTCAGTTTACTTGTTTTCAGTGAATTTGTCATCTTTTTAGAGTACAAGTTTCTGAGTCAAAATATTCCAAGTTATTGTTTACAATACTGTGGTAGATATATAATCATTTGTCAATTTGAGGATTAACAGTGTAGGGGTGGAGTCTAGCTTGTCAACTAGATCATAGCCAATGAGGCCTCTGTGGGGCATGGACTTCTCCTGAGAATTCTGGGAAATCTGGTACTTCCTCCTTGGAGGTGGTAGACACTTCACTCTCTGTCACACCCTGGGAGACATAGCAGCTGACAAGACACATAGACCCACCCTGTTGCAGCCCTGGGTGCTGGAGAAGTCATGTAGAGACCTCTGCCAGTGCTGAGATGTTTCCAGTGCTAATGGATCCAAAGTCTTTCTATCCATTGGCCTGTGATCTTCTACAGTTGGCATCATTGCATGTCTGAAGAGGACTTTATAGATTGGTATTGGACGTATGGGCTAATATTGGTCTTATGGACTTGAACTAGACTGGGCTGGGATATTTTCTCAATGTTCAATTGCTCTTATATATAAACCTCTCCCTTATACACATATGTGTGCCCATGGATTTGTTTCTCTAGTCTTCCCAGACTGACACAAATACCTAGAGGTAACACTATAAAGTATTGTCATATTAACAACTTTGGAAAAACAAAGTCTTGTTAACAATGGTGTCAATTGCTTTCTGTGGTGTTGATTCCAACCTATGGTGGCCTGCAGACCATAGTGGAACTGCCTGCATAGAATTGCTTTGCTTGTAATCCTCTGGGACAGATCAGCAGGCCTTTTCTAGAGGGTTCACACTGCTGACCTTTGGATCAGCTGTCAAGTGCTTACAATTGTGTCACCGGCACTCCTTGATGGACCTCCAAGTGGCACTCGATGCAGGCAAAGTAGATGACCTGCTAAATACTGCAGAATAGTGCCAGGATAAGACCTGTTTCTCTCAGTATGTCAAAGTTACACAAGTGACTTCTATGTTACCCAACTTACGAGTTAATGCTCGCTAAAATGGGCAGACGCAGCTGCTCTGCAGAATGTAAACTAAGCCACCAGTTGTTCAAGGGCTTTGCTAACACCACCTGCTCCTGACTAGATCACAGAACACAACATTTTTGGAACACAACATTTTTGGAGAGTACAGCGCTCAGCTGGTGCCCATATAGGTATCTGTTTTCCTGCTTCAAGATGATTTTATAAACAATTCCACAACATTACACATGCATTTCCCCCCAAGATTTTTGTCTTTCATTCTTTTGAGGAAGAAATTTAGTTTTGGAGCATGATATTTTCAGAAGCATTGGAACAGTATACAATGTGGTACACATACCAAATGTAAACAAGTATGTCTTGTTTACATACTGAATTATGAAGCACATGTATCTTGACTTCATATGAAAGCCGTGTCTGATAACTTTAGCCTGTGTAAAGGCATTGCTGTTTGCATTTGGACAATTAGATTATAAGAGAATTCTTCCAATCACCTCTCAGCAATCCCTCAACTGCAGACAGTGTTTTATTTACTAGAGCTATAAGAATTCAAAAACCAGATCTCACCAATCGTTGATGTGGCACGTCATACATATCCTAAAGCAATAAAAAAGTGAATTCCTCATGGTTTGTCACCGAAATAAAATAGTAATGATAAACCTATCACCAAAGTGTCTAGCAATAGGAGAAATTGTGACAAGGACGGGATCTTTGAATAAGATTATATAAACAGTCAAAAGTGATGAATTTGGAAAAATAGTTGACTTTTACATAAAGTGCAACTAACGCTAGACCCGCTTAAGAGGCATGCTGAATATTTTAGACCATTCAACATAAATTGCATGTTGGAAGGTGTATTTTGCCTTTAATATCTAATTGGTTGAAATGGCATACTCAGACAATGGTGGTTATTGAATAAATATTTCTAAGTACTCTTTGATTCTGTGATAACTCAAAAGCATGTTTTGCTTTTCGTTAAAGAAAAAAAACATTGTAATAGCGTTTTGCTAAAAACTGAATCCAACATGAAATCATAATGGGGTTCTAAAGTTTGAGGAATGTATTTCCTAGTTAAATATTCATGGGAAGTCCTTGCTAGTTTGAACTACAGTTTGTAAATATATTTATTTCTTGTTCAACATTTGGAGAATAAAAGGAAATAGATACCCAAAGAACATTTTAATTCATAAACATAGAATTAACTGATTCTATTGTCCAGTAAAACAAATAACTCGAATACATCCAGATCACCAGAAACTGGCAACCAAGCAGCAGTGGATTGTCAGCTCTATTTCTGTGGCGTTAAATCTGTAACTGTTATGCATCCTCCTCCTTTTAGCCGGCAGCGTCGAATCAGTTTACAGTGCGTTTCCTTTGGTGTTCTCTTCGTTCACAATTCTCCATCAGGCGTCCTCTTGCATAATTCTCTTTACAGTTCTCAGTTAGGACTTCTCAGGCTTGCCACGGCAGTATTTCTAGCCGATGTGATTCATAACATCCTGTAACATTCCTCAGCGAGGTTAGGCTAAGTTTAGTTTCCCTACAACAGGCAATCCCTAATGGTTCAATTACTTGCTCTTTCTAAACATCTAAAACTGGAGGTTTATCCTTGAATCCCTCCTGGTGTGTACACAACTGTTGTTTGCTAAATGTTGTGAAGTTGATTCTGACCCACGATGACACCAGGTATGCAGAGTAGAACTGTATTTCATGGGGTTTGGTGGCACTGCAGGCCAGGTATTGGATTGCCAACTGCAATGTCGTTGGATCCAATCCAGCAGCCACCCCGTGGGAGAAAGATGAGGTTTTCTCTTTCCGCAGAGATTCAAAGTCGCAGCATTCCTGTGTTGGATCCGCACGAGTTAGTAGTGGCTGCAAGGAAATGGATTTAGTTCTTTCTGAAGTCGGTTGTCAGACTTTCCTTCTAAGGTACCTTTAGATCGAGTCAAACCTCTAACCAGTTAATTAGTAATCCTGTCCTTAACCACTATGCAATGCCAGGCACATTCAGAAAATACTATGCTGGGCTCAAATAAGCATCTTTCTCAGAAACAATAGGTCCAGCTGGATCCAGCCAAGAGTTTCTGTTTTGGCTGAATGTGGAGCTGCTTCTGCTTCTCCTTCACATCCTCCTCCTTTTTCTGTTCTCTTTTATTTGAAAGCTGCACACTGCACGATGCCAGCTACCTCGATAACAATGTCTCACACTCAAGTGACGATAGTTAATGGTAGGACTTAAAGTAGCTTTTTAGTTAAAGAGGGAAAGTTAAGAGAATGACAGGAGACAACCCTTGTGATGCTGATTCCAGTAATTCTCTCCTCTACATCCCCTTTCCTCTGACATTCTTACTTTCTGCCCTGTGGCAGGGAAGCGCCAGGAATTTAGACATCAGGTGAAGAGCAATCCTCCCCTCCTGCTATTGATGGTTACTGTAAAAGAACCATATCCATAGTATTCATAGTTGTGAATCTGAATGCATTTTTAAAAGAAACATTTAATATTTTGATTTACTTAAAAGCCCATTTTTATCATGCTTTAACATTATGCCCCAACCAATCTAAATGCACTGAAATTGAGTCAGTTCTGCTTCATAGTAGAGCAAGAGGCAGTTCTTCTAACAAAACAAGGGGATATTTTTTCCGGGTTTCAAATCCGAGAAAATGTATACCAAGGTCGTATTATCTGACCGTACTTATGCAATCTGGATAGTAAGCAAACACTCTGAGACGTTGCATAGAGACTTTATATAGAAAATAAATAATTATGGTCCATCCCCCAAACTCATCTACTCTCTCAAATGCAACTTGATCTGTTAAGAAGAGAAGAGAAAGGTTTTAGTGGGCACTCTAAAACCCCCAGCCCTCTGTTCTCACTGCTGAGAGTGCTGTCCAATGGATCAGTGCCGTGTCCTATTCCATGAATTTCCCTCCTTCAAAGGAAACTTCCACGGGGAAGATTATCTCTAAAGTTACAGGGTCAGTTCTCGTCCAATGACTTGTCATGCGGTTAAAGACTTGGGCTGCTCGTATAACACAGCCAACTTTGACAGCTGACTCAGCTGCGGGATGCTCCCTGTGACGTCTTCATTACAACCGCATCTCACCTTGAGTCTCTTTCACCCAGTCTTACTGCCTTCCATCCCTTGCAAGTGTTCTCCTGAACACTTCTTGATAAATCTCATGAGGACTAATATCATAGAAGGTACATCTAATATAGAGGAAAATAATATATTTATTACTTTTCCCCAACTTTGGGCTAATATACATAATCTCTTATCTATCTCAATCCTTCCTCCTAATGTTTATTATAATTATCTTAGCATTACTCAACATTTAATTTATGACTTAATTTTTATCCAAGTAATGTATACTATGGTTAAACTCTGGATCCTCAAGCCAAATGCTATTTTGGTGTTTTGCATATAGTGTACATATAGGTGCCCTTCCCAAAGAAAGGTGATCCAAAGAGATGAGAAAATTATTAAGTAACATCACATAAAAGTAAATTTCTGCCAAAGATATTTCAATTGGTTACAGTAATGCATCGACAGAGAATTGTCAGAAATGTAAGCAGGATTCAGAAGAGGACATGGCAGGAGGGCTGTGACTGCTGACGTCAGAAGGATCTTGGCTGAAAGCATAGGGTTCCGGAAAACTGCTTGCTTGTGCTTCATTCAATATGCAAAGGCAATGGACTATGTGTGCGCAATGAATTATGGATAGCAACACAAAGAACGATGTTCCAGACCATTTGTTTGTGTCATGCAGAAACTGCATCTAGAACAAGAGGCAATTCTAACAAAACAAGGGGATACATTTTTTCCTGGTTTCAAATCTGAAAAAAATATATTCCAAGGTCATATCATCTGACCATTCTTACGCAATCTGGATAGTAAGCAAACAATCTGATAAGCCGAACTCTGTGAAGCATAACAAGGCATCCTAACTGGAAGAAGACTGGCAACCTTGGAGCGCAATTGACACAAGGTTGCTCCCTGAAAGTGAAAGGACTTGAAGCACTTAATGATGAAGTACAAAGACTTCAGCCTTCGGTAGTTATTACTATTATATTACCATACGGAAAACAAAACCTATTGCAATGGAACCAATAAGCAATAACACCACAAATGGAGAAACTTTTGAAGCTATAAAGGACTTCATTGTGCTTGGCTTGATTGCCCGTTGAAGCAATAGTCAGGAAATAAAACATTGTATTATAATGGGGTAAATCTCCTGCAAAAATATCTCTTTAGAGGAACTGATTGTGATGATCAATGTATAACCTCCATCCCCACCCCCACCCCCGAGGGGGATGAACAACAGAAACATGGGCGAAGGGAGACAGATGAAAATAATAATAATTTACAATTAATCAGGGGTTCATGAGGGTGGGAGCGTGGGGGAGGGAAGGGAAAAAGAGGAGCTGATACCAAGGGCTCAAGTAGAAAGAAAATGTTTTGAAAATGATGATGGCAACATATGTACAAATGTGCTTGATACAATTGATGCAAAGATTGTTATAAGAGTTGTAAGAGCCCCAATAAACGGATTTATTAAAAAAGAAAAGAAAAAGGTCCGTTTACAGTGTCCAAAAAGGCAAAGATGTCACTTTGAGGAACAAGATATACCTGCACATTATTTTCAATGGCCTCTTAAATGGGCGAAAGAATAAGCTTTCTACTCCCATAAACAGTTATAGTCTCAGAAACTCACAGGGGGAAGTTCTACGTTGTACTACAGGGTCACTATGAGCTGCCATCTACTCAAAACGTTGTTTTGTTGTTATGCATATGAAAATTGGATGAAGCGTAAGGAAGACAGAAGAAAAACTGATGCCTTTGAAATATGGTGATGTTGAAGGACGTTGAATACAGATACCATGGACTGCCAGAGTAACGAACAAATCTGTCTCCGCAGAAGTGCCATCAAAGACCGCGGAAGGCCGTAGGTCGTGTAATTGCAAATGTCATCAGGAGGGACCGGCATCTAGGGAAGGCTATCAGGCTTGGAAGAGTAGAGGGTCAGTGAAAAAGAGCAAGACCTTCATGAGATGACTGTCAAAAACCTTACTCACTCGCTCATTCTGACTCACAGGGACCCTATAGAACAGAGGAGAACTGCCCAGTGGGTTTTTGAGACTGTAAATCTATTTTTTTGGAAAATAATTCACATATTATATAATTCAATAGTTCAATCACATCCAGAAAAACTGTACAACCAGTTTGAGGATATTTTCTTCATTCTCATACCCATAATTATTAGTTGTCTATTTCCCTCCAACTTCCCCTGCCATACCCACAAGGAACTTGATCCAGTTACTGCCTCTAGATTTTCTGATCCAGGATTTCATACACAGAAAAAGTTTAAAAACCAAACAGACAAAAAAAAAATACCCCCAACCAATAGGACACCTCCAACATCTAACGAGAATAACAATAAAAACCTCAATTGAAAAGAAAGCAGAAAATAATAAAAAATACTACGAAACTTAGCCAATTGAAGCCGATCATAAGGGAGATCAAATGAGAGGGTTCTAAATTTCACCCTCACCGCGTCTGCAGCAGTCCACTTTCCATTGCATTCTGCAAGACAGAAGGTCGTACACATCCCTGAAACAGGGACAGAGGGGCTTCTCGCACTGCCATGGAGTGGATGCAGACTCATAACTATCTCTAGGACGGGGTAGAACTGCTCCTGTGAGTTTCCAAGACTGTAACTGTTCATGGGAGTAGAAAGTCTTTCTCTTGCGGAGTGACTAGCTGCTGGTTTCGAACTGCAGATCTTGAGCATACAGCCCAATGCTTAACCACTACGCCACTAGGAGCTTAATTCACATCTCTTTCCGTCTTCGCTTCTATTTGTGTTGCACTGAAACAGCTTTAAAATGGGTCAGAACGCTGATCAAATGCTGAGATATTACATTTTGACACACTATGTGTGGGAGTAGAGAGCTCCATCTTCCTCTCACGAAGTAGCTGGTGGTTTCCAAATGTCGAACTTTCTGTGAACAGCCCAGTGCTTAATCCACTCTACTGCTAGGACCCCGCAGATGGACAGAACGGCTCTTCACATGGGCTCCAGCAGTCATGATGGTGAAGATGGCTCGGGAACCGACTCAAGTTCAGTTTTGTGGCACAGAGTCGCTGAGAGCTGGAACTGACTCAGCGGCACCTTAGTGACTCCTTGAATGGAAAAAGCAGGTAGATCCCTGCTTTATGCTTCCCAGAGTGTTTTTACCACAATTTATTAATTAAAAAATTGAGTAATTAGTTTGTACTATATAATATTTATATTTAGATAATTTATGCTCCATCCACACTTTCTGATATCCATTCCCCCTGTAGTATAATTTATAAAATAATATTTCCTTAGAATAGATGATCATTTCTAAAATTTTATTATATGATGCCATAAAATCAGTTCTGACTCATAGCTGTATTTCAAAACACTGTTACACTGCCAGGTCCTGTCCCACCATCACAATTGCTCTTCTGTTTGAGCGCTTTGTTGCAGATACTGTGTCAATCCTTCTGTCCAAGATCTTCCTCTTTTTCACTGCCCCTCAACTTCACCAAGTTTGATGTTCTTCTCCAGAGACTGGTCTCTCCAAAGTACATGAGACGAAGTCTTGCCATCCCTGCTTTTAAGGATCATTCTGATTGACTTCTTCCAAGAAAGATCCGTTTGTTCTTTTGGCAGTGCTTGGTACTTTCAATATTATTGCCAGCACAGTAATTCAAGTCTTCTTTGGTCTTCTTTATTCTATGTTCATCTCTCACAATCATGAGACAATTGAAAATACCATGGCTTGGGTCAGGCGTACCTTAGTCCTCAAAGTCATTCAATCTTTCCTCCATTTATCATGATGTTACTTATCAGTCCAGTTATGAGGATTTTGGTCTTGTTTACATTGAATTGTCATCTGTACTGAAAGCTGAAATCCTTGATCTTGATCAGCAAGGGCTTCAAGTTCTCCTCACTTTCTGCAAGCAAGGAGTTGTCATCTGCATCTTGCAGGTTGATAATCAGAAAAAATGGATAAAATTTTGAAATTGTCAAGGATTTAATTTTTCTTGAAGCCATAGGCAATGCTTTTGGAAACAGCAGTCAAGAGATCAAATGACATACTTCACTGGGCAAATCTGAGGCAAAGGCCATGGTGCTCCGCTGTCCTGTCCTGACGTCCGATGTCTGCGAGACAGCTATCCTCCTGTGTCTTCTATTGACCAATATCTTGGGATTTGATTTACTCTTATGTTGTATTCTTTAAAAATATTATTTGATAATTGTGGAAAAATATACACAACAAAACAATCTCTAATTCAACAACTTCGACACATGTATCATTGAGTGCCACTGATTCCACTCTGTGCTGTACAACCATTGCTGATGTCTTTCTCCAACTTGTTCGACCACCATTCACATAAACCCACAGGAACCATCGGTTAACTTTAGTTCTGTTCTTGTTTTTAATAGTTTGTTGAGGCTATGATTGTCTAAAATGGTTTTTTATTATACTCCCTCCTTTGCTTACTAGTTTTGCTGGGCATAGATTTATAGGCTGGAGATCATTCCTTTTATATAATTTTGATGGCACTTCTTCACTGTTGCTTTGAGAAATATCACAGTATTCTGAATCCTTACTACTTGATGTGCTTCTACCAGGCTGGTTTATTCCCTGTTGGCCCTGAGTCTTCATCTGAAGACTTTCTCTTCCATAATCAGCTGTCTCCTTGTGTGTTTTTCTTTTTATTTTTTTACTCAAGGTATTGAGCACTTTCTGTGCTCTTGAAAGCTGAAACATCACATAATTTAAGTATAGAAAACTTTTCTGGTAATATTTTACTCATATTTCTTTTTCCCTTTAGTCTTTAGGGACTTTTTTGCTTATACTATTTTTGTTTCATTATTACTCATCTTGTACACCCAGGAATGATTCTCTTATTAAAAACTTCTTTTACTATTTTTTTTGTTTTGTGCTATTTTCCCTATTATATTCCCGATTTTAAAGTTTACTTTGTTATTGTTGAGAATATAGACAACAAAGCACACACCAATTCAAACATTTCTACATGTACAGGTTGGTGATGTTGATGACATTCTTTAAACTATGCAACCACTTTCACCTGCTTATACCTGCGTTCTTCCCTCCTTATCAGAAATGTACTCTTGCCAAGGTCCCTGAGGAATCTGGGGTTGCTGTTGTTTAATAGATGCCATTTAAATGACAATAATGCTCAGGCTTTTGTTGTTTTTGTTAACTCCTTAAGCTATTGTTTGATTAGAAGACTTCAGGGGATATTTTTGGTATGTTTTCAAGGTGATCTCTGGGTCTCTGTTTTATTTTACTTTACAGGCATGTTTCTTAGCCTTATCTTCTATGTGTGATAAACTCAGTGGTCATATTTTAAATTGTCAAGAGCTCTTTATTTTTCTCTGATTGCCCTTGCACGTTTGTAAAAAGGTGGCATTCCACAGCTTTCCCCCAGATCCTGGATGCTTCCTCCCCCCAACTACCATGATCCGAATTCTACTTGCATGGCTCGATAGGGCAGAGATTATACACTGGTGCATATGGGAGCTGGAGGCACAGGGAATCTAGGGTGGACGATACCTTCAGGACCAGGGGTGTGAGGGGCGAGGCTGTGAGAGTGGAGGGTGAGTGGGTTGGAAAGGGGGAACTGATTACAAGGATCCACATGTGACCTCCTCCCTGGGAGAGGGACAGCAGAGAAGGGGGGAAGGGAGACTCCGGATAGAGCAAGATATGACAAAATAACAATCTGTGGATTATCAAGGGCTCATGAGGGAGGGGGGAGCAGGGAAGGAGGGGAAAATAAAACAGGACCCGATGCAGAGGGCTTAAGTGGAGAGCAAATGCTTTGAGAGCGATAGGGCAAAGAATGTACGGATGTACTTTATACAATTGATGTATGTATATGCATGGATTGTGATAAGAGTTGTATGAGCCCCTAATAAAATGTTTAAGAAAAAAGGTGGCATTCTTTTCTTGTTTTACAAATATCACATCCATTATCTCTCTAAAGATACTTATTATAGTTGTTTGAAATTTTCTTCTCCCAATACAGTCTTTATTTTTCCAGTTTCCTTTCACTTGCCAATTTTTTTATTTTAGTCTGCTTTTATAAGTTATATTCCCTTTATTTTTATCTCTTGACCTTTGCTTGACCATTCATATTTACAAGTGAGGTACCCCAAAATAAACTGCAATGTGTGTGCAATGACAAAATGTGCTAGCTTATAGGCTCTATATTGGAGATGGGATAGGACAGGCCACACATGGGCTTTTCAGCGTCTTCAGGGAGGGATGATCAACAGCTCTCCTCCCTGGAGCAGAGGGAGAGATGTCCTGAGCGCCAGCGCTCTCTGATCTCAGGGAAAGCAGCCAACTACTGTCATTTGCTTTCATTTGCTCCTTAGCTTTACAGAGCCACTTTACTCTGCCTCTTAGGTAAATAAGCTCCTCATCTACAGTTTTCTTCAAACTGTTGTTCTGATATCGTTGTTCCCGGGAGAGTTTCTCTGTTTTGACATCTCAAGATGGTAAACCACCTATCTTTATAATGGTCTGGTTGCCAGGTAAGAGAAAAGGGGGCTAATTCATCTTTATATAGACTTTCAGTCCATCTAATTACCCACAGTCTCTTTTCACACACCTGTGACCTGATGTCACAGAAACCGGAGGAGCCTCTGGGAGCATCCGTCTCCCTTTCCTGCACAGACGCCCAGTGGAAAGGAGAATCCTGAAAGCTATGCCAGTTTCAAGGTCCCGGATGATGGACATGGTTGCCCGTTGTGTGACTAACGGGAAAATCAGCGCTTCAAAACTACTAACCACTCTCTACTCCCCCAAAGGTTGACTGTCTCAGAGAACCTACAGGGACAGTTTCAGCACCACCACCACCCCCCCCCCCCCGGTCCAATAGGGCTGATGAGAGTCAGAGTCGAATCGATGGCAGTGAGCCAGTTGACATTTGCCCCTCTATACAACATTTTTTCCTAAAGTTTACTGCGTTCCACTAGGAGTTATATATTCTCTTTTATTCTTTTTGTCTTGCCAATTTATGCATTTTTACTGTCATTTTAGTGGCTTTCCAGGAGGGTACAGAGCTAGAAGTCGTGTTCAATCTATCATGGCTAGCTGTTCGTTTAACTGTCTTCCCTGATGCACGTCTCTCTGGTTGGCTCTGGAATTTCTAGAAATAAAACGATTAGTTGAAAGGAGGGACTAAAGAAATTGTTAAATAAATCAGTAATGAAAAATTATTTGGGTGTCTGTACAGATGTAATTTAACTAAAACACTCCTTGAATTATAAAATTTCAGGAAGGGAATTTCTAAACAAAATTTAGAAGACTGACTATTGAAGACAAGTAGAACTTTGGGAGTGTAATGGTAAAATTAGCTAAGGTTAGTTCTATGAAGATTTATTCTAAAATGAATCCCGTAGTTTTACTTTATTGGTGGGCAACAAATGTTTCCTGTCTCTCTTTTTCTCTTAACTGAGGCAATTCACATCTTAAAGAGGATTCACAGATGCTGCTAATGCCTTGGAAGATGAGTAAGTAATGATTTGAACTGTATATGATATACTCAAGAAAGTGATAGAAAGCATTCCATTTGGGAATCTTTATTTTCAGAATAGTATTTCATTTCAATTTTGTCATTTTTGGTAGTGTTTTCATATCATACTATTCCCATCATTAGAAATTACAGTTGGATTACAACTAGATTTTTTTCCCCCTACAGCAGTTAGCTATGAAAAAAACAGCACGGAAAACATGAATATGGTCTTGCATGACAAGAAGGAAATGACATTTTTAAAAGACATAAGTTTTACTTTTTTTTTGTAAAACATATCGTCTATTTTTATGGGGGGGAGTTTTGAAGTGACATGGATAGATAATTTGTCAGAGTAAAATTTGGTTACTTGATCGTTTTCATATGTTCTGTATATCTTCACAAAGCTCCAACTGCACTGAGACAAAGTTAGCCCAGCACATGCCATATTCCTCTGTGCAACATATGGCCCGGCATGCTGTGGCCATTGCTGAAACCTGTCTCAGTGCCTTCACAATACGTGAGAACGTGTCCCTGCGAGGGAGCAAGGCTAGTAAATAAAAATCATATCTTAGCTTTTACTTACATTTGTCTTTTTTCCTTAAGGCGTAAGATATGACTGGGATAAGCTATTTAGTTGATTTTTAAAGAATCTTCCTGGCTCTTGACCATGAAAAGAATTCTTAAGTAGCTTTATTTGACAGCCGATATTGATAAGTTAACTTCAGTTAAATTTTTCTTATTTTTGTTATTTTGTAAGATTAATTTGTTCTTTCATTGGAGTTTGAATAAATTCTATTTACTTAAGATGCATTTAAGAGAAAGGAATGAATGTTTTTGTTTTTTAGCCATTTTAACTAAACTAAAAATACTGTAAGTTTTTAACATGGGATTAGACTGTAAGAACAGCATGAAATCAAGTCGGTTGCTACACAAAGATGAACTTTGTTGTGTATTTACTATTATCACCATTTCATGAAAAGTTTTGTATATTTGAATAAATAATAAAGTGCTACCCATGTAAAAATTCTTCTTGTTGCTTAAAATTTTCCTAGGAAGTGATATGAGAGTTATATGTAAAAAGTTATTTATTATTACATAGTTCCCAAGTTACCATTGACAACACAGAAAGGGCTCCTTCACTCTTCTGTAACCTGAAACCTGCTCTAAATCCTAGGAAGAGAATGGAATACAGATCATTCTTGACTTAGACATACTTGATTGGGACAAACCACACCGAAAGTCTTCAGTCTATCTGGAAGATTGCTTCTCCATAGGAATACATTAGGGGAAAAAACATTCAAGGGAGTTGGAAAAAAATGCTGGGTTAAGTGAGCATGCTGCAAGCACTTGATTGGGATAATATGATGAAAACAATTGGCGGGAAAACTGTCCCTTATGCCAAAATATAGATCTAGATGTCGAACAGAGCATAGAACATAAAAAAAGGGAAATTGACAGATCCGGACTTAGTGGAATTTGGAGAGGAAACAATGGAGAAGAAGAAATAAACAATGGGGAAAATGCAGGAGATAACTTGTCAAAAAGTGTTGTGAAGTGTTTTCTAAATTAAACGAGGGACTCCGGCTGCTTGACTTCCTGGATTCAAAGACTGCTTTGCTACAGTCCCAGGAAACAAAAAGGTGCGACCACAAACCATATGAAACAATCAGAATAGGATCGTATAGAGGACTCCCACTAGTTTCCTGCCTGAAACATCGTTATATGCCCAAGGCTAATTCAGATGACAATCCAGAAGCTTGCACAAATGGAGTTGTTACTGCAACTGACAAATGCCCATGTTTACAACAATGCTTCATTGTTTAATGATTTCCGCACTTTCTAAATGTACTTATGTATGTATTTGGAGCCCTGGTGGTGCTGTTGGGTGTGCATTGGGCTGCTAACTACAAAGTTGGTGGTTCAAATCCATCAGCTGCTCTGAGGAGAAAGATGAGTCTGTCTGCTTCTGCAAGGATTTCCAGGCTTGGAAACCCTATAGATGGTTACCGTGAGTTGGAATTGACTGGCAGCTGTGGGTTTAGTTGTGAATATATGTATTAAAATTTATCTTTGTGTTTATCTGTCATGTTGTCTCCAAAGACAAAAATTAATTTATAAAGATAATGATAATAAAAGGTGACAATAATAAAAACAAACAAAAATATTTAATTTACATTAGAAACAACTTATCTGTTGGAATAGAACTCGGTCCTAGGTCAGGGGCTATCTGTACATGAAAAACTTTTACTCTGAATATCATTGGCTTTTAATTTACTACTTCTCCACCAAAACTCCTTCCTAAAATAGAAATCATATAAGTAGTCGTCTGGGACAAATCACACTCAACTACTCTACTCTACTTTGTGTCTGACTACCTGGAATTAACTCTCCCCATTGCACTTTAAGAAGCCCTAGTGGCACTATGGGTTAGTCACTGGAATGCTGAACTCAAGGTTGGTACCTTAAACCCACCAGTGGATCCTAGGGAGAACAATAAGTTTGCTCACTGTGAGTCAGAATGGACTTCAATGGACTAGGGTGCTTTTGGTTTTCCCATTGTACTTTAATTTTCAATTGTGATGTATCTGCTAATAGAGGCCTACAGACTCCACATATTTCATTCATCCAACAAATATTGCATTGATATACACTATGTGTTGGGAATTGCTTTAGGTTGTGGGAGTACAACAATGAACAAAACCAATAAAAATCTGTGCACTATACATTACATAGGCAGATAATCAAAATATATACTCGACAAAAATAAGTGCTAACAAGGAAGGAAAGAAAAAAGGTAGGGAAGGGAGAACGATGGTTAAGTGATGGAGGTGGCTATTAAAATTTTAGGTGGAATGAACAAGGGAGAAGACCAAACTTCATGGTCATGGCATCAGTTTGACTCTTAGCAGCCTTAGAGGCAGAGTAGAGCTGCCCCAAAGGGTTGTCAAGGCTGTCCGCTGTAAGGAAGCAGACTACCATACTTTTCTCATATGGAGCGACTGATGGGCTCAACCAACCAACCTTTTGGTTCACAGCCAAGTGCTAAATCACCACAAAGAAGTCGATCATTGAGTAAACAACTGCTGTGCACATACAAGGGTACCTGTGACTATTTGTCTGAAGAACATGTCAGACAGGGGAAAACTACTATTATTCATAGTGACACTTTCAGGGTGGCGTAGAATGGCTCCTGTGGGTTTCCAAGATTGCAAGTCTTTTGGGAAGTAGAAAGACTTCTCTTTCTCTAGACGGAGGTGAAAATGTCCATCAAAGCAGAGGGTGACTGCGGCTCTCAGGTAGTGTGGCTGAAGCAGAGTGGCCTTGCAGGTAAACAGTTGAAGGTGAGATCAGTCATGTGGGTGAAGGCAGATTATGGACACCATTGTTTTTCCTAGGAAGAACTTTGGCTTACCTGTGAAATGGGAAGTCACTGTAAAGTTTTTCTATTTTTACCTAAATATTTCATTGATTTTAGGTGAAAGTTTACACCGTAAACTTGTTTTCCTTTAAATTTTAAAATGTAAACAGTTCCATGCCATTGGTTACAATTTTTTACAATATAAAAAGTCAGTCTTTTCATAATTTCCATTCTTGTTCATTTTCCATTGATCTAGTTCGCCTCCTCTCCTTTTCCCACCTTTGCTTTTGGGTAAATGTCCATCACCTCATATCTCTCTCATATAGTTCACCTTTCCCAAATATTTTCTTTCTACTTGAGCCTTTGGTGTCAGCGATTCTTTCTTCTCCTCCTTCCCTCACCTCTCCACACTCATGAATCTTTTATCAATTATATATTGTTTATATATTATTGATCATTTATATATTATTGTTTTGAGTCTCAAACTGTCTGTTGTCTCCCTTCACCCATGTTTCTGTTATTCACCCCCCTGAGGGGTGGGCTATATATCCAACCTTGTGATGGGTTCCCCCTTCCTCCCGCTCCCCACCATCCCTTTACCCTCATTCTATCGCTACTCCCTCTACTGTTCCTGAGGGTTTTATCTATCCTGAATTCCATGTGTTGAAAGCTCTTATCTGTACTAATGTGTGTACTCTGATCTAGCTAGATTTGGAAGTTAGAACTGGGTCATGGTAGTGGGGGCAAGGGGAAGCATTCAGGAACTAGAGGAATGATGTGTGTTTTGTCGGTGATATATTGCACCCTGGTTGAATTGTCTCTTTTAACATATCTCTGTGGGATGTCCAGTTGTCTACAGATGGGCTTTGTGTCACCCCTCCAAACCCCCTAACATTGATATAATTGTTTGTTTTGGATCTTTTAATACCTGACACCTGATCCCATAGACACATCATGATCACACAGGCTGGTGTGCTTCTTTCATTTGGACTTATTTGCTTCCCTGCTAGATGGCCACTTGTTTAACTTCAAGCCTTT
The DNA here is from genome assembly GCF_050624435.1 of Tenrec ecaudatus. Taxonomy (NCBI): domain Eukaryota; kingdom Metazoa; phylum Chordata; class Mammalia; order Afrosoricida; family Tenrecidae; genus Tenrec; species Tenrec ecaudatus. The sequence goes on from NC_134542.1 coordinate 57,614,507, forward strand.
AAGACCCCAGAGACTATATCTTTTAATAGCTAGGCACCATCAACTTTCTTCACCACATTTGCTTATGCACCCATTTTGTCTTCAGTGATTGTGTTGGGAAGGTGAGTATCAAAGAGTGCCAGGCTATTAGAACAGTGTGTTCTTGTGTTTAGGGAGTCCTTGATTAGAGGCCCAGAGTCTGTCTGCCATCTTCATACTTCACATATAAATATATGTACATTGGTTTCTATCCCTTTCATTATAAATTAATATATTCACATATATACATGCTTACAGCTATTCCTGTATAAAAAGCTTTTGCCTCCTACTTCTTTTCTCTATTTCCTTTCACCTTCCTCCTGTCCCACTATCATGCTCACCCTCCATTTGGCTCTCTCTAATTCCTCTTGGATACATTGCACTCGATGAAATCATTTGGTTTCTTGCTATGCTGTATGCAACTAAGCCACCATTGTGTGAAATCTTACCACTGCTAGGTTTTGAGCAAAGGAAAGTTGTATTCTGAGAAGTTTTAACAAGGTTTCTCTAGCTATTACATTGAGAACAATTTTTTTTTTAATGGGAGCAAGTGTAGAAACAGACCAAGCAGATGGAAAGCTATTGCAATAATTTAGAGTGAGTTTGCTGACTTTAACCTGGGTAGTATCAGTTGAAGTTATGGGAAGAGGAGAGATTTTGAAGGCAGAGATGATCCAATTCACTGTCATAGAATGAATTCCAGCGAAATATTGCCCTTTTGGGGTTATGAGGCAGTAAATCTTTACAGGAACACAAACCCTCATCCTTTCTTTGAGGAGTGTCTAGTGGATTTGAACTACTGACCTTGGAGTAGCAGCCCAACTCATAACCCCCTATACCATCAGGGATCCTATAAATGATAAGGTTGGCTAACAAAAGGTAATTGGGACATAAAATATATGGAGAAATGAAGAATTGCTCTTAGTTTTGGCTTGAGCAACTGGAAGCATAAACATTTTTTATTAATTGAAATGAGAGGAACCCTGATGGACAGGGTTTGGTGGGGGGTAGGGGGAGCTAAAACAAGAATTAATTTGGACTATTTGGGGCTTGAGATGCCCATAAAACATTCAAATGGGAAATGGGAAGCTGATTGTAGAAGTATGGGGTTCAGAAGAGAGATATGATTATATAGTTTGAAAGTTATCAGCATGTTGATGATATATAAGATCCATGCAATAACGACCCATTACATGCAAGTCTTGGCAATATTTTACCATTATTGGTGAGATTCATCATGTCAGATTTTAAAAGTAATGTTATTTTCAAGGCAATGCTGATTCAGAATAATGCTAAGATCTTCATGCTTTCTAGGACCTAGTAAATTTCTATAGATTTAGAAGTACTGCAAGTCATAAGAGTTCATTCCCCCAAACAGAAAAAGACATATTAAAACGCTAAATTTAAAAAAGAGAAGCATATAAATTGTTAATTATGATATGATCAGAGTAATATAAATTATGCTTAGATAAGATATGTGAAGGGCATATAAAAAGTTAATAGTGATTATCTTTGGTATTGGAGTATGGATATAAATTTCCAATTTTTCAAAGCTGTTATTTATTCTTCAAAATCTTATATAAATATAAAATACAAAAACATAATGCTGATCTTTCAAGATTATGTAAAAACTTAGAATTTCTTTCTGTATGAGGCTCAATTAATGCTTGGTTATATAATCAACCTCTGGGACCGATTCATTGCATTTCATCATTAATGGTTGTAGGTGGTATAATATTAAAATTAGAAAATGAGCATAAACTGTATTCATTAACCATGTCTGGATGCCATACACAAAGTAGTTGGGTTACTGACAACTTATCAATACCTGAGACCAGATTTTCTAGAGGAACTGAGAAGAAAATTGGCTCCCTACCCAGTTTAGTCTACGCAACTTACCACCACGTTGAAGCTCTCCATTATTTCAAAATCAAATTGATGCAATTTTCAGCTCCCTTTCTGGTCTTTGAACTCCTTCCCTAGCACATAGGCTCCCTCTGGGATTTCTTTTTTAACACAAACTTCCACCACGGGGTTTTATTCACCTTCTTCTTTCAGACACTCTGAAGGGTTTTGATTCTTCCAGGTTTATTTCAAAGTGCTTAAAAGAGGGCCCCCCTGAAGTGGGGGTAAAATAGACTTAACAATACCAACCTACCTTATAAGACTGCTGTGAGGAATAATAGTATAAAGAACTAAAAAGCACTTTGTAAATATAAAGCTCCATACAAATGCTTAATAATAATTACTAGGTACAGCACAATGCCATCTTTGTGCATTTATAGAGGTGCCGATGAGTAGGATAAGTTTCTTTCCTCCAGTTGGTTTTTGATTTCTATAATAAGATGCTTTATTTTAATCCATGTGAGAACAGCCTTGTCCCCTGGACATTGAATGTGTTCCCACGTAGGAACTGAAACAATGTCAGGCCGTGAGAAAAGGAGCGTATGCCGTTATTATTGTTTTCTCTGAATGGACAGATGCCCTGGCAATATCGCCAAGGGGTGCAGGGCAGCACTTTCTGCTTCTAAGGATTTGCTTACATGTGCAGTTTTTGAGGATGCAAAAGAATCCACTTCACACTTCAGATTTTCATCTATTGGAATTGGCATTAAACAACTTCAACTTTCTTGACTACTCCAAGGTATATTTTAACACTCTTGTAATCCACCAGACATTTATAGCTTTGGCTTAAAGGTCTGTTTATCTCATTGGTAACTCAAACTATCACGTATGTCACCCTTTCAGCATTTGAAGAGTATCTAGTATCCACTTCAGAGACCATCTATTTTTTTGGATACAGAGAATAATAGATATCTTTCATGAAATTTTTTATTATACTTAAAGAATTTTGATTTAGAAGTATTCCTATAATTATTTCGTAAGGTGAAAAACAATCTAAATTATGGCCATAGGAGCTATAAGGATAAATTTTGTTGGTTTTCTAAAGCGCAAGATTGATAGACGCTATACTTCTATTACATCAAGAGTCCTGTAAATTGACAAAGGCGACAGTGCTCATTGGAGAGAAGATCTCTGTACTCTCTGACTCAGAAAAGGGGACCTATGTGATGTCTAGAAAGAGCTCTGTTGGTACAATGGGTTCATCATTGGGTCACTAACCACAAGGTTAGCAGTTCAAACCCGCCAGCTGCTCTATGGGAGAAAGATGAAGTTGTTCACTCCCATAAAGATTTATAGTCTCAGGAACCCCAAGGAGCTGTTCTAGTCCGCTTGGTATGGTCTCTATGAGTTGGCATTGACTGGTTGGCAGCGGGTAGATTGGAGCCTGGTGAGGGAGAGGATCGGTCTGGTGTTGGGGAATCCATACTCAAGACCTCTAAAGAGAAGAGATATATCTGATCACACATTCATTCTTCAGCAAATTTTTATTTAATTTTAACTGAGCTTCATGCACCGTGAATAGTGCTGGGGGAAAAAATAAAAAGTAAGGCAGAGCTCTTGGCCTTAAGTAGATCAGAACATGATCTATATGTGATAGGCATACAATCAAAATAAGATGATATAAAAAAGAAAAGAAAATGTATTGAAAATGACAATGGCAGCAATTGTACAATTATGCCTGATCTATTGAAATTGTGGATTGTATTAATAACTATAAGATCTACCAATAAAATGTTACAAAAATTAAGATGATATAAATATAATAATGAGAATATTACACAAAGTGAAATGGCAACTGGGAGAAAGGGAGTATTACTGTGGGAGAGTCAAGACATGTTCCCAAGAGAGGTGATGTTTGACCTAGTCTAGACCAGTGTTGCCCAAAGTAGACGATGTCATCTCCAGAAGGATGCTAGAATGATTCAAGAGACCAAAGAAGCAGATGCCTACACTTTATCCTGGATTAAGGGCTATAATACAAAAGATTTAATTAGAAGGGGAATGCGGTTTTGCTGTTTTTTCTGAAAAAGGGATTGTAGGCCAAGTATGTTTGGGAACTAAAGGTTCTAGAGAGATAACTAAGCAGTTTAAGCATCCAAGCAACATATGCAACCTCTCATACTTCAGTAACTCTGAAGAGTCAGGAATCTTCATGATATAGACTGATGAGTCTTATAATTGCTCCAGTTTAAACTTTCTAAGTTCTCTTTCTTCTGCAGCAAGAGAGATTCGTAAATAGAGTTTACACAACAGATTTTTTACACTTTTCAATTAGTCTAATCATCCTACAATTTTACTTGACTACAAAAATAGCAACAGCAATTATGCTTTATACCTAATTGCTAATTGCCTATAAAGTGAGGATTATCTGCTTTTAGTCAGGTTGGCAGCATAGCACGCGTTCAGTTTTACAGTGGTGTCCACTAGCAATATGAATGATCATTTCCAAAGAGTCCCATTAATTGGCTGCTTCAGACATTACAAACCAAATGTACTTGGATCAAACGACTGGATTATTGAAGCTCTAAACGGGAGAGAGCAGTAATAGACAAGCACACAGCACCTAGTTACTTCTCTGATTAATAAAGCTCAATTTTGAGCTTATGCCTTTCTAAGGAATGACGAGTAAAGATTTAAAAAGCGTGATCTTGCTACTTGGTTTAGTAGCATAGTTATGGGGGACATAATTTTCATGTCCACAGAGTGTGGTGGAAAGAGTGAATGGGCTCACAGTTGAAAGTACGCATAAAAGGAATCCAGTTTAAAGGAGTCCCAGTGGGGCAGCTAACGGAAAGGTGGGTGATCAGAATCCACCAGCTGCACCTCAGGAGCATGACGAATCACTTTGTCCCAGTAAAGCTTTGTGGCCTTGGGAACCCTCTGGAGCAGCTGTACTTTGTCTTATAGGGTCGCTATGAATTGGAATTGACTTGATAGCAGTGGGGCTGGTCTGGTTTTATACTAAGGTAAATTGAAAGTATAGTTCCTAGAGTTTTAATTTATACATACACAAGTTTAGTTCAAAGAAATCATGTTTCACACGTCTCCGTGATTAGGGGACAAGTTCTTTCAGTACACATTCTTGTCTATTAGATGTCCCAAGGGGGTTGGGGGGAGGTGTAAAACACAAACAGGTGGTGTTTGAGGGATCTGCTGGGCCAGGTAAATTCAAGGAAGAGAGATCTGCTCAGTAGTTTATGATGATTATCTTGGGAACTTTAAGGGGGTAATACTAATATATTTTCTTAAAGGACTTACAACAATCACAGAGCTTATTAGGAAGAAATCTTAAGGAATTTGAAAGCTGTATTGGTAAGGGAAAGGCCATGAAAATTACACAGGATACCTTTTCCCCCAAATGGGATAATATGCCTATGCAGTCTTCCAGGGTAACAAGGGCTGTCCAATGAGAATTTCACAGGGAAACGTTACCCCAGCTCCCCTAGACCATGATATTGACCTTCCAGGCTTCATTTTGTTCCCCAAAGTCAAAAACTATTTAAGAGGAGCATGATTTGGGTCCCGTCAGGATGCCAAGCTTGCTCTGCAGTGAAAAGCATTGTGGAGAGTGCTGAGCTGTGCCCTTAAACAAGAGTCGGTGAGAGAGTGGCATGAGGGTGGTCTGTCCTCCTGTGATGCCACAAGTCAGAAGGAGCATCGACTCCATGTCTGGGTGATTGCCACAGGCAGAGGTCAGACCATCTTCACTTTCCAACTTCCTATGACCCATTCTGACATCAGCGGTTTCTCTCCTGTTACTTTACCTCTCTGCTGGTTCCAGTAGTCTGTTGTGATGGTCACATAGATATCTCAGATTATGACTATATGATTGTGATGGTCACATAGAAATCACAGATTATGATTATACGATTATATTATATACACTTTGTTCATGTCTCTTTTTGGTCCTTGACCTCTCAGCTACTCCGTTCCTTGGCTTCTGCGCTGCTGGGGAAAGTGTTATAAAGCTCCTTTGGAGGTGCTGATGCCTGAAGGCACTCATTCCACGGGGCCAGCAAGCCCACGGCTCTGCCGCATGGTCTCTGCTGGTCCCCCTCTCCTGGCTCTTCTTTCATGGTGGTCATGGGATTCTCTCTCTTCTTGTTTCTGAGATGGCTCACTTTATACCCAAGGATTAGAAAAGTTGAACCAATTCTTTCCCTTAAGTCCTCTACACCTTATTTGCATACTCTCCCCCATAGTTTGATGGGAGTTACAAAGATAATAGATAGAAGAGCCATACCAAGTAATGTCACTTCAGTGCAGTGGGTTTCTGAGTAAGTTTTTTGTTGTCATCAGGTGCCATTGGGTTGGTTCTGGTTCATAGATTTCCTGTGCATGGCAGAAGGCAACACTACCCAGTCCCATGCCAGCCTCACGATTTTTGTGTTTGAGCTCACTGTTGCATCTACTGTGTCATACATCTAGTTTATATTGTATGTTAAACAATATTCAACTAGTTCATTCATTGAACTGAGTAAGTTTTAGTGAAGGGGTGTGTAATTCATGTATTACTTTGTCATTATGTAGACATAAGCTTAGTGAGTGGCCATCAGCTCTAAACATGATAGTTGTAGCACTGACCTCAAAGTAATTAGTGTGACACTTGGAAGAAACACAAACAAACAAACCTGGTCATTTCTCCCTTATAATTAGTACCTTTGGTATAAAGACATTAAAAAATCAACAAAGGAAAAGTATTTTACAAATGACTCTGTGGAATATTCTCTTTCATAGAAAATTGCTATAATCATCTAATATTGTGGAATATGATCATCAAAATTTTCACGCTACTGGAGGTGCAGGCTTCTGAGGACAGGCCTTCTTACAGAGGCATCGCAGGACTGATGCAGAAAAGGCAGGCAAACAACCCTTCTGTTCAACCTTGACTCCAACTTTGAGAAATCATCCAATCACAATTCTTTCTCTGCTCTGAGGTCCCCTGGTGTGATGTAACCTCCTCCAAACATTTTTATGTTTGTTCTTTTAAAGATATTCTCTCATAGGGTATCTTATTCGCCCCCCAAACTATTTTATTAGCATCTAATCCAGACATCATTCCATACTTAAATCACATCAAACAGTATTGTACAATTGCTACCATAAGCTGTCTCAAAACATTTTCTGTCTTCTTGAACTCCTTGATATCAGCTCCCCTTTATCCATCACCTCCTCATTGTACCCTCCAGGGACCTGATTCTAGTAGTTTTCCCTGTAGGCTCATCAATCCTGGGTTTCATGTACCGGAATACAGACAAACACATAACAAATATTCTAGCAGGCTACCCACAGTGCCAAAATACAACATGAAAAAAGAATACAATGTGAAAAATACAATTTCGATTAAAAAAACCACACACACAGAAAATATTGAAAACCAGATCTAGTCCAAAGTGTATGAGGAGAGATCAAGTGACAGGATTTTAATTGTTCAGGTCAGGTCTATAATTTTAATCTACTACAGTCATCTCTCCAATACTCTTTGTTTGGTAACCAGTTTATTCCCATCCATCAATTATGGTTACAGGGAAATTAGTGGAAGCTTAGTTCCTGTGTAGATCTTGCACAGGTATTTTGGACGTCCACTGTCATCCATAGCTTTCTGCACACCAGAATTTTACCATTCAAACCCTAATACTATTCCTTTGGTTGGCTTTGGATTATATAATTCAAAATACTTGGGTCATGGATGTTGATGTGCTTCTTCCACGTGGACATTGTTGACATCTCACTTAGATGTCTGCTTGTTGGAAAAAAGCCTTTGAGATCCCAGACACTATTTGTGTTAGTCTGGGTAGACGAGGGAAAAAAGTTCAGAGACACACATATATGTATAAGAAAGAGGCTTATATACAAGAGCAGTTAAATATTGAGTAAACATCCTAGTCCAATCCAGATCAAATCCATAAGTCTGATATTAATCATATGTCTGATATCAATCTATAAAGTCTTCTGAGTCACGAAACACATACAATGATGCTGAATGCAGGAAGATCACAGGATGGATTGTAACTCAAATTAAAGAAAATGAACATACAAATGGACCAATAGGTAACATGATAAGGTAAAATACTGAAGTTCTGAGGAATTTCATCTTGCTTGGATCTACAATCACCACTCATGGAATTAGCAGTCAAAAAATGAAAAGACTTCTTGCATTAGGTAAATCTGCTGCACAAGACCTCTTGACTGTGGTGAAAATAGCATGGTACTTGAGGATTAAGGAGCTCCGGACCCAAGCCATGGTATGTTCAATGGTCTCATATGCATGTGAAAGTTGAACATTGACTAAGGAAGACCAAAGGAGAATCAATGCATTTGAATTATGGTGCTTGCAAATAATATTGGAAGTACCATGAGCTGCCCAAGGAACCAACAGGATTGTCTGGGAGAAATACAGCTAGCCTGCTCCTAGAGGCAAAAGGGCAAGGCTTAGTCTCATGTACTTTGGACGTGTTGTCAGGAGAGGCTATCATGCTTGGTAAAGTGGAGAGACATGGAGAAAGAGGAAGACTTGCAGTAAGGTGGATGGATACAGTGGCTGTAACCAAGACTCGAACCTAAGAAACGTTGCGAGGATGGTTCAGGATACAGCAGTTTCATTCTGTGGTCCACGGGGTTGCTATGCGTCAGAACGGACTCACCAGCACCTCACAACAACCCCTGAACATTAACTTAAATCATCTGTGTGACTAAAAGGAAAAACTTCGCTTACCGGCAGACTTTTCCTCAGATAGATCTCTTTAAAACGGAGGCCCAAGAACCCCTGGTGGTGTTATGGAACAAACATTGAACCATCAACTTTAAGTTTGTCAGTTCAAACCCAGCAGCTACTCTGTAGAAGAACAATGAGTAGGTCTGCTTCGGTGAAGATGTGTAGGGATCGATTTAAACTGTAGATTTAGACTCATATAAATTTAGAAAGGGAAACTATAATAAAATAAATGATAGAGACTACAGACAATAAATAGAAACCCCAGGGGTTCTATGAGTCGGGAGTGACTCCGTGACTTTGCGTTTGGTTTTAGATTTAACCGATACCTTGATCAAAATTTTTTTACCTTGTTAGCTCATATTCACAGTCTCATATGTTTCTACCAAAATGATGATTGTCAGACGTAGAATGGCAATGTTGAAGGTCATTTTCATTTAACCTATTTTTCTAAAGTCATTTCATCTATGAGACTGTGAATATGAGCTACTTGGAAGGGACATAATCTAGGAGACATGGGCACTGAGCCTGCTTTGTATCTAAATGATGGGGCAAAGCATGACCTCACTGAATTTCCATCTTCTGTTACTCAGACAGAGGATAGAATGACTAATACTGGTTTTGTGAATATGACAAGGAGAAAAAAATGCATCTTTATGATATATTATTGAATAGTTGATCTAAATATTGTGTGCAAATTGATTTTTTCCACGTTGAACTAGAGATGCAGTAGGAAAAATGTTTTTATGAATCTTATAATGAATTATTTTATGGGTGGTAATATTACCTCTTAATGCCTCAAGTCTTTAGGTTTACAGTTTGATACATTATTTCTCTAGTAGAAAATATATTTACTCATGTAAAAATCTCTTGAACTTTCTTGAAAGAAAGCTATAGCAATCTAAGGACATTATGTTATTATAATTATTATATGAAGGTAAAGATTCTAATTAAATTTCTTACTTAATGATAATCTATTAGTTTATTGAATTGTTATTTTTATTTCATAATCACTAACATAGCCTGCAACACAGTGGAAGAAAAGCAAGGGGAAAATTAATTAATGATCCCTCGCTTCTGATTTTTTTCAGTCACACTATTGATGTGTTCCACAATTGTTTGAAGTTATCTGATTCTGTGTTTTTATCTATAGCTAAATAAATCTACCATCTTGGCTCATAAGAATTATAAATCAATTTAAAATAAAGAACAATGATGATTTATTACTATAGCTAAGAGGGAAAAGCTACTTAGTCGTAAATTAATGCACAATCTCTCTTTTCCTGTAAGCACTGGTTATATGAGGCACAGTTTGTTCTAGCTCTGATACAAGGCTCTTTTGAAAAAGGAACGAGATAAGAAACATACACTGAAAATGTTTTCATGTCTGTAATCTTTTTTAAACATTCTCCTAACAATTTTGCTTTTTGGCAAAATGTATCCCAATTTTAAATATATTTGACCTACCAACACCTTAACTTCACCTATAAATATCTTAAACACATCTGATTTTAATGATTTGTGGTTTGTTCTCAGTGATAAAGATGCTATTCATTCGACTGCTTCTTTCCTCTTGTTAGTTTACAGTTGAAAGACTTTGTCTTGTATAGACATACAAAATGACATTGCTTAGTATTTTGTCTCTTAAGCGATAATTTTGGCTGGAGAAGGTTCTCCTATAGCTGTTGTACAAATGATCTAGAAACAACTAACATGAATGTTATTCCAAGTGTCAGTTTCCATATTTTAATGCAAATAATGTGCACCTTCTTCATGTGTTCTCCCATCGCTTTCTCCATTGAGAAGTAGTTTCATGATCAACCTCTGCCATTTTCAAAAACATTCTGCTATTCAAAAATTACCATAATGTACCTATGAAAACACCTCTGGGTTAGCAGGGTTGGGGTAGGGATTGGGAGTGTGGTTGGCAATTATAGAAGGCACACATTATTTGCGTAAAAATACAGTATGTTTTGAGAAAGAAACTGCTGAAAGCACTATATTGTATTTTCAAAATGTAAATCAAAACAAGAGTCTCTAAATTATAGGTCTTTCATTGTAGGAGCAAATATTAGACTGTTTGTCCTCATTATTCTCTCCCTCTTCCAGGTTGCTTTACTCTCACAACCATAAGCACACTGCTTTATATTTATCTTTCATTTTTTTCAATGGAAAATCCTGACCAGTTCACAACAGACAGTAGCCTTTATTATTTTCAAATACTTACCTACAATCATTATTCTACCTCATATGTGCAAAATGAAAATGGCTAAAAGTCCTCTTGACCTTAACATAACTATAACAAATTAAAAAAAAATTTAAGTACCCATCAACACAAATATTTCTACATATTTATATTGGCAGTTTTATGGATGATGACACTTAAACACCAAGATTTTCATTGTTCATCTTACTATCATTCAGGCTTTGCTCTTTATTCCTGCTTTAAGTTTGGTTGTGGCTGGTCATACCTGTGAAGGATGTTCTTATCAATGAGTTGAGATTTCAGTCTCAATCACACGGACCAAAGGAACTCAGTAAACAGAAGTCGTCAGGGGCTAAAGATCTCTGGATGCTAAGCTGTCCATTCTTGTCAAAGCCCCGTCTGACTACTGCCTGTGCGCCTGGATACCCACCGGAGGGGCTGGTGGAGCTAAAGTTTGGATGTTGTTGTGCGTAGCAGTCCAGTGCTTACCTGACAGCACCTGACAGCACCACCAGGGCTCCTTAAATATTAAATATGTGCATGTGCATAACATTTTAAGTATCACATTTTTATAGTTCTCTTGGATATATTTTCTCATCAATTTTTGTAACTTTTCTGACTACTGGACTGATGAAATGCACAGTATCTAAAATTCAAAAGCTACAAAGGTGTGTGCAGTGAAAATTAAGTGTCCTTTCTAACCTGTCCCCTAGGTCTTAGTTCTCTGGCTCAGGTCAACCACTTTCATAGATATCCACACTGCATTTTGTGACCAGACAAGGTAAGCAAGTTATTACTATATTTGTCATCCAAATCTGAATTCTTAAGCTAAGCCTAGCTTTTGTTGTCTACTTTATGTACATAAATTCCTGAATCACATGGCCTGTTTAACACCTGTGTTACCAATGCCTATAGATACTTGGAATATAGATTTCAGAGTTCATTATAATACTTAATGAGCAGCACTGTCTTTGTTAATTATAAATGTCACCAAGCCATCCCTTGCTCTTATTTCTTTTAGTGGTCTGAGAAAACGAGGTGATGGTTTCATGGAGAAGCACAAAATTCCCCTTTTTTCTCTAAGATCTGCTCTGTGTGATTCCAGCTGAAGGGGTAGGACAACTGTCACCAATCGTCGATGACACTTTCTTGATTAACTCAACTTCTCAGTACTTTCAGAGGAGTATGTCATTCCCATATACTCTACCCGGGTTTCTGCTTCTAGACCATATTTCAACAAGGTGAGCCCCCAAAGAGAAGAAAGTGGGCTATTCATTCTGGAGCCTGTTACAGAGGCTTTCAATTTTTGAGGCTATGATCTGTAATAAGAAATACATTTATACCTTTAACACACCAACACATTCGGGAAAAAAATTTGGACAAAACTATTCTTACCCCTGTCATTTATCATCCAATTTTGTATTTTCTGTTATGTGATTTATCATTTAAAAATGTCATGGCTCATGCAAAGGGATTTGATAACCTATTAAGTGGATGGCTGCCTGAAATTGGAAAAATCGTGCCTCATGACCATCAGTCTACTGTCAAAGACACTCTTCCTGTAGCTACTAGGGGAAATGCCTACCATTTCATGGAATTTAACCATGAAGCAGATATTTTACAGAGGGACACTTATTTTCCTCCAGTGTAATTCAGAGCTGTATTTATCTGGAACAATATTCCTCCAGCTGACAAATCTGGTCACTGCTGGTGTGCCAATTATGGTCTTCACTAATCCCAAACTAGGTTAATTCTTGCCGTGTGCTGGCAGACTGAAATGCTCTACCGGATGATGTCCTGTTTCTTTGCAGTCCTGTGATACATTTTCATCATTTCCCTACTCTTAGATTTGTTTTTCCTTGCCTTCATTGCCTCATGAAACTACACAACTTTTTACCAAAAGTATAATTAAAAAAATTATTTATAGATAATCCCTTTACCCTTCTCCTGTCACTCCAGAGAGCTGTGCTGCAGTATTATACTTTGCCGATAGGCATATTTAATACATGACAAATCATTTCATAAGATTCCTTAAGTTTTAGACTTTGGTTTATTTGATAAATGATTTTAAAAATAACTATGATTAAAATAATTTTAAAGTATACATAGAGGAATTTCAGTATGTATGTTTTAAAATATTGAATACTCAAGTACAAACTTTTAAAATCAAGGCTTTCCAAAGTTATTAGCACTTATCGCACATCTCTGTCCAGTAGAGCAGATGTTGCTGGTATCTACAAATATTTCACAAGCAGATTGAAGGCATGCAACATGCAATTCCTTTGGCACGATTCACGCACATTTTGCCAGAAAATGTTTGAACAGATTTTGAATCTTTTTCCTCATTATCTTTGAAAAGTATACAAATTCATACACATTTTTACAAGGTGTCTATTATGAGTTACATGCTGTGAAGAGTGCCTCCTAGTCAATATGTCTCTCAGCAGTAAAAAAAAAAAGTTATATAAAGCTTGCAAAGATGAGGGAAAGGTCATATATATAATACTTAGTAAAATCTGTGTTAGATAAGTGAATACTAATAAAAATATTTAGCCTAGTAGATCAATAAATTTATGCTCCTTAGGGAAGATTAACGTCATCTACATTCTAATACATTTCACAGCGGTAATGCTGTATTTACCCATTAGCAAGCCTGTTCATTTTTGTCTTATCACCTAGTTACAATTTGAAGTCTGGTTAGATTCTGTATCACTTGGAATTTCTAAGTATTCCTGCCTTTAGATCTTTCCTTTATCCCACCTGGGATGCTCTTTCACCACTATAGCCATTTCGAGTTTGTGGAATTCAGAGAACGATCATGTAGTTCAGTATAGATGGGCAGGCAGAGTATATTTGAGGGCATACCAGGACATAAAACTGGAAGGTGGGCAGGAATCAGGCAGTTGTAGATCCCTTAATACAATGCTAAGGAGTTTACAATGAGCACCGTGAGTTTGATGAAAACTATGGAGAATTTTAATTAGGAGAATAAATGATAGGGTGAGAAATGCATTTCATACAATTCAGTACAGATGTATTATAGAACACACATCTAAAGAAGTAAATGTGGAAGTCGAGTGGTCAGTTAGGAGTTTATTTCATAGTTTAGGCATACTATCTGCCATAAGTTGGTTTCTCTAGAGAAGTAAACCAGCAAAGCTTATACACACCTGTATAGATATCTATAGAACAGTGGTTCTCAGCCTTCCTAATGCCGCAACCCTTTAGGACAGTTCCTCATGTTGTGGTGACCCCCCAACCATAACATTATTTTTGTTGCTACTTCATCACTGTCATTTTGCTACTGTTATGAGTCAGGCAACCCCTATAAAAGGTTCATTTGACCCCCAAAGGGGTCACCACCCACAGGTTGAGAACTGCTCCTATATAGATTTATCTCAAGACAATGACCTATGTATGACGTTGTAGGCAAGTGCCACGCCCATGGGTTCGATCTTAGACTGAAAGTTTCTCCTAACTCATGTAGCTACAGGGACTGAGGGTCCAACAGCAGGCTGCAGGCTCCAGAGTCAAATGAGCAGGCTGCTGTCAAATGCCAAGATCAGCAGGCAATAAGGCAGAAGTTCAAAGAACTAGAAGGCAAACCAGATGCTAGAACCAGATCCAGCAAATAGCAAGCACATTTTGCCAGTGTCCACATATATTGGAAGGATGCCACACCCCAAGGAAATTGGAATGGCTACAGAGCAGATCTCATAATGGAATTGATTACATTATATCAGATGTCATCATGTGGGGTAACTTCATCAGAATGGCTAAACCACTGAAAATCATGGCTCAGCCAAGCGGACACACCATCGTAACTATCACAAAACGTCTTTACAATTGCTATCAGTGAATAGGTGCATGAGTGTGAGGGAAGAGAGGGATTTCAGGAATATCCAGGATAGGGAAATGGACGAGAAGAGACAAGGAATTTAGGATAACTAAGAGCCCTGGCATAGAGGCATAGTGGGTTACACGTGGGACTGAGAACCACAAGGTCTGCAGCTTGAAACCAACAGCTGCTTTGCAGGAGAAAGATGTGATTTACAACTTCTGCAAAGATTTACAGTCTCAGAACCCCACAGGAGCATTCTATAGAATTGTATAGGATCGCTAGGTGCCAGAATGGTACAACGTCAGTGAGCTGAGTGATAAGATTTTTGTTTAGATTATAAAGTGGGTTATGGATGTCTGGCAAGAGATGAGGAGAAAGATATGGTTTGTAGAGAAAACAAGGGTTCCATTAAGAGTGTTTGAGGGTTGCGTTGCCTGTGGAGTTTTCCGGGTACCAAGTCTAGGAAACTGAAGGACAGCCCCAGCTGCACCAAATAGAATGGAAGGAGAGGAAAGCTTCAGACAAAACAAAAAGGGGTTAGAGAATAGAAGGAAACCCCACAGATAGGAGAGACAAGGGGAAGTATCTATAAGAAATAGGGGCTGCCTGTCCTCTTGAGCTAGGACTTTCTTGACTTGATTCAGCAGAAGTGACTTTTCTAGGGAGCCCAGAGACTCTCCTACCACCCGCCTGAGACAACCTGCAGGGGGCCTCCCCTTCCTGTCCTTTTTGGTCATCATGTTTACCATGTAAGCACCTCCCCACTGTTTTATTCCGCATACCCCTTCCCATTTCCCTCCTCATAAAAGGGCTTCCTCGCCTTTGGACCAGAAGATCCTTGCTGACCACTTCCAAAACCATTCTAACCCATCCGCGGTGCTGACTACTGTATTATAACTACCTTTCCTACATCCTTACCCTCCATATAGACTTTTGATCTATTTTCTTGGCCTTCCTTGAAAACCGACGTTTCTAGTAGCTGCATTTGTTTTTTATACGACTCTGGGATCAGGTAGTAGTCACATTGTCTATCCCTGTATAGCACATCTGGCTGCGTGGGACCCTTCTCTCTTTTGCGACTACTTTGAAGGTCACAGCAATTTTACCAGCGGCTTTGGCACTTTTTAAAAAATTCACAAATTGTTCATTAGGTATTTTAGCATAGATGCATCCTTCTTTGGTGACTTCCGTGACCAAACACCTCTCAGTAATCAGCTTACTTTCTCTTTAGTTTTGCTTTGTCCATGTATGAAAAAGTCCTCTGTATCCCTTTTGTAGACAACCATGTCTATATTTCCAGCCCATGTTCTTATCAGAAAGATTTCCTGGAATCTTTATATCTTGCTTTGGATGACAAACCCCATTCTTGCAATTCTTGCCACCACTATTCCTCAACCTCATGACCTCCCTACATTTTATTTGGACTCATGGTCCTTCCTTTGTCCATGTCCTTCTCTACCATGTTTGATGATTTCAAACACTCTCTTGCTATTTTATGAGCCCCTGGTGGCTTTGCATTGGGGTTACGCATTGGGCTCCCATCCAAAAGGTCAGCAGTTTGAAACTACCAACCACTCAGAAGGAGACAGATGGTGCTTTTTACTTCCATACAGTGTTACAGCCTCAATCGAAGTCTCACCATCCCTGTCTCTAAGGAGTACACTGACTTTACTTCTTCAACACAGACTTGTTTGTCTTCTTAGCAGTCCATGGTACTTTCAACCCTCCTCTCCAGGACCATAGTTTAAATGCATGGGTTCTTTTATAGTCTTCCTTCTTCAACGTGAAACTTTCACAGGTATGTGATGTAATGGAGGAAACTATGGCTTGGGTCAGGAGCAACTTAGTCCTCAAATACCATCCTTGCTCTTCAACGCTCTGAAGAGGTCTTCTGCAGAAATGTACGAATGCAATGTGATTTTTTGATCTCTTGACAGCTACTTTCATGAGCATTGATTGTGGATCCAAGCAAGACAAAATCCTTCCTGACTTTAATCTTTTTTCCATTTATGATGATGTTCCCTATTTGTTCAGTTGTGAGGATTTTGATCTTCTTTACACTGAATTGCAATTCATACTGAAGGTTGAAATCCTTGATCTTCATCAGCAATTGCTTCAACTCCTCCCCACTGTCAGCCAGCAAGCTTGGGTCACCTGGAGACCATAGGTTTCAATTGTTTACTGTCTCCGTTTTTCTACCGACAATACCTAAGCTCTTGGGCTATTGCAGAAGAGGAGGCCTCTTAACGAGATGGATTGATGCGAGGAGCTCCAACATAACAAGTGTATGAGAATGGCGCAGGGCAGGACAGGGTTGCACTTTGTTCTATGCGGGTCTCTATTAGTTGAAACTGATTCGAGAGCACTTAACACCTCTTTGGTTCTCAACATTGCCTGGAAAATTTTCAGTTTCTCTAATTGGGTTCCTCTTTCAGTTTCTGTTGTAGTTCCACCTCCCCTGCCCCTCCTCCACGTCCTCTATTTTACCTCTTTTATTGTTTATCCCCAGCAGACAATTTTCAGAGCAAATAGGAAATATCCGATGGCCCTTTCCTCAAACTCCCACCATCCACATTTGCAAACCTCCTTCTCTTCCCTTCTGTCACAATGTAGCAGTGTCCCTCCTCTTACTCAAACACCTGTGTGCCGAATCCCTGTCCTCCACTTCACCCCGAGCTCTGCTAATCTCCTATTACCCCCTCGCCAACGCCTGTAACCACCCGATCACAGGGATTCTTCCTTTCCCAATCTTACACGACCAAACCGGTATCAACTTAAAAACAACCAATCAGACATTCTATGCTCCCCTGTCTTTGATCTTCCGTTTCATACACTGTCTTACTTTTTCTCATCTCTCATTTAGGTTTTTAACCTATAGTCATCTGGCTTTTGTTTCTTGAATACTCTTGTATGCCCATTAGGTAATTTGATGCTAAATAAAAACAAGTCCTTATTTTAGTTGATGCTATTACTGAATTTTAAAGGATTTCCCTTTTCTTCTTGAAATGCTCTCTGAGCCCCATTTTGGCCTGTGTGAAACTGTGATCTTGTAATTTCCCTCCAAACTCTCTGGTTGCTGCTTCTCAGTTCTTCATGATCTCTTTTCCTCAGTTTTCCTTTTAAAATTAACTGGTCCTCAAAGTCTATATTCACAATGGGAATAGAATGGCAGTACTAATAATGAAAATTTATCTTTATCTTGTAGAAAGTGTTTTATATAAATTAAATTTTCTATAAGATTTCATAAGGTAGTTAGTATTATTTCCACTTTAAAGAATGATGAAAGACCCTGAATTGGGTCTTAGAGATTTGTTGTTATTTGCCAAGTTTGTGCAAAGGAGAATCACTTTATAGGATTTTCAACAATGTGACTAACGGAAGTGGATCATCAGACATGACTTCTGAAGGCACCTCTGTGTGAGTTTGAACCAGCAATCTTCTCAGAAGTAGTCTAATGCTCAACCATTTATGCCACCGGTCCTCCTGTTGTTCTAAGGTGTCCGTAAAGAGGCTCTCCCCCCACGCATTGCCCCTGCACACAATAGAACGAACACCACCCAGTCCTGTGCCAGTCTCATGACTGCCGTTGTGTGGGACCCCACTGTTGCAGCCACCGTATGAATTCATCTCCTTCAGAGGATTCCTGGTTTGTTTGTTTCTTTTTGCTGACCCTCCATTTTACCAAGCGTGGAATTCTTCTCCAGGGACTGAATTCTCCTGATGACCTTTCCATGGTATGCAGGATGATGTTTTGCCATTCTCCTTGCTAAGGAGAATTCTGGCTAAGCTTCTTTCAGGAAAGTGTTGCTTATTCCTCTAGCAGTCTATGGTTATTGTCACTGTTCCCCATCAATGCCACCATTAAAACATATTGATTCTTCTCTGGTTCCCTACTCACTGTCCAACTGTCACAAGCAGATGCGCTGATTGAAAACACGTTGGCTTGCATCAAACATTTGTCCTCAAAGTGACAAATGTGCTCCTTAACACTTTGAAGAGGTCTTGTGCAACAGATTTCTCAAAGCAACATGTCATTTGATTTCTTGATTACGGCTTCGTGAGTACTGGCTGTGAACCCAAGCCAAAAAAAAATAAAAAATCCTTGACAGTGTCAATCTTTTCTCTGTTTATTGTATTATCTATCGGTGTCGTTGTGAAGATTTTCATTCTCTTTACATTGAATAGAAGTCCTGGTGGCACAGGGGTAACACGTTAGGCTGCCAACTGCAAGCTCGGCAGTACAAAACCATCATCCAACCCTCAGAATGATGTGGATTTCTACACCTGTAGAGAGCTGCAGTCTTGGAAACTCACAGTGGTCATTTGACTCTGTCCTATAGAATCGCTATGAGTTGGTATAGACTCGATGGCAGTGAGTTTATTTTTTTGTTTTTGTTTACACTGAGTTGTAATCCAAGTTGCAGTCTTTGATCTTTATCAGTAAATTCTGGCTTTCAGAAAGCAAAGTTACATCATACCACAAACTGTCAATGAGACTCCAATTCTGGTGCAACTTATTTCCTCATGGAGTACAATTTCTCTTTTAGGGTACAAAGAGACATCAAATTTCTAATTTAAGGAAACCCTGTGTTAGGTTTTAAACAGGATAAATGCAAGACAAAGACAATAACACATCATCTGCATGAAGGAGACCAGCATGAAGTTATAATGGTATTCCAGAGCTTTTAACAGGAGGGCAAAGGAAACTGTCACAAAATCATGATTGGTGGCAAATCAAGACATTATAGTTACAGGTGGGCTCCAGAATCAGGAATGGAGCCATAATTGGGGCATGGCCATTATGTTAGACAGAGGAGATTTACAAGATAGATCCACGGCCACCCTATCACAGGCAGGGCAGGACTCATGACTATGAAGTTCCCAGTACCTTGATCTCCATCAGTGGCACACCCAGGAAAACTCCTAGGGGAGTGTGCCCTTCCCTGGGCTGCTAGAGAGTGGAAGTAATCCAGTTTCTAATGCATCATTGATGATGTCAGATGGGTCTTGCCTGAAAGTAGAGAATACCAGAAAGATGCTTACTTATGTTTTATTGACTATACCCAGGCATTTGACTGTGCGGATCATAACAAATTATGGATTCTCTTGAGAATGGGAAGTCTAGAACACTTCCTTGTGCTCATGTGGAACAACATGGATCAAGAGACAGTTGTGTGAATAGAGGAAGGGTATACTGCATGATTCAAGATTAGGAAAGGTGTGTGTCAGGGTTGTATCCTCTCACCAAATTTATTCAAGCTGTATGCTGAGCAAATCATAAGGGAACCTGGATTATATGAAGAATGCTGCATCAGGATTGGAGGAAGACCTATTCATAACTTGTGACATGCAGATGATACAACCTTGTTTGCTAAAGAGAGGAGAACTTGAGGCACTAGGTATTGCAGGTGAAGGACTGCAGCCTTCAGTGGGGATTACAGCTCAATGTCAAGAAGACCCAAATCCTCATGACCAGACCTATAGCGAACATTATAATAAATGGAGAAAATGTTGAAGTTGTGAAGGATTTTGTCTTGCTGGGATCCACAATCAATGCTCATGGAAGCAGCAGTCACGAGATAAAAAGATACATTGCATTAAGTACAGTTGCTACAGAAGGTCCTCTTTAGAGTATTGAAAGGTAAGGATGTTACTTTAGGGACTAAGGTGTGCCTGACCCAATCCATGGTGATTTCAATCACCTCTTATGCACATGAAAGTTAGATGTTGAATAAAGGAGACTGAATAAGAACTGATGCATTTGATTTGTGGTGCTGGTGAAGGATATTGAAAGTACCATAGACTGCTAAAAGGACAAAAAAATCTGTCATGGAAGAAATAAGGCCTGAGTGCTCCTTAGAGGCAAGGGGGATGGGACACCATTGTATGTGTTTTGGACATGTTGTCCGGAGAGACCAGTCCCTAGAGAAGGCCATCATGCTTGGCAAAGTAGAGAGGCGGTGCAAGAGAGAAAGGCCCTTGATGAGGTGGACTGACACTGACTACAACAGAGGAGTAATTGTGAGAATGACGCAGAACCTTGCGGTGTTTGTTCTCTTGGCATCGGGTCACTATGGGCAAGAACAGGCTTGATGGCACCTAATAATGATACTGCATTCTGCCCAAGGGAAGACTAATCATAGCCCCCATCAATGATCAGAAGGAATAAAATCAGCAGTTCTTAACCTGTGGATCGCGACCCCTTTGGGGTCACCTGATTCATAACAGTAGCAAAATTACAGTGATGAAGTAGCAACAAACGTAATGTTATGGTTGGGGGGTCACCACAGCATGAGGAACTGTATTAAAGGGTCATGGCATTAGGAAGGTTGAGGACCACTGGATTATATGGAATCTGACTCAATGTGGGGAATCTGAAAATGGAATGTGGGCTTTCTCTGTCAACCACTGCCCCCTGCAAAATGGGTGCTCATAATTTAAACTCTAATATACTTATCAGATCATTTACTCAGATTACACATAGCTGACTCTAAATACGGGGAAAGACTACAACCCTAAAGCACATCTTGTCTCAATATCTGCTCTAGTGATTTTCTCTTGGTCTATGCACAGTTTCACAGGTACACAGTGATCTGGAATTCTCTTTCTTCTCAATGTTATTCATGGAATAACATTGGGATTCACACAGTCAAATGCCTTTGCATAGTCAATAAAACATATATGTACTGTATGCTTTGTGTTCAGCCATGTTCCACCTAACGTCAGCAATGATATCCCTGTTGCCACGTCCTCTTCTTCATCTGGCTAGAGTTTCTGTTGGCTCCCTGTCAATATGCTGCTGCAACCATTTTTGGATTATCTTCAGCCAAAGCTCTCTTGCATGTAATGTTAATGACATTGTTAAATAATGTGTTAGACCGGGTTGACTAGAGAAATGAATTCACTGACACTCATATATGTATAAGAAAGAGCTTTACATCAAAGAATAATTTTATATTAAGAAAATATCTCATCCTAGTTCAGATCAAATTCATGACTTACATTAGCCCATAAGTCAGATACTAATCCATAAATCCCTCTTCAGATTCATGCAGCCACATGTAATGATGCAGAATGCAGGAAGATCACAGGCTGGTGGGTGCAAAGTCTTGTGTATCCAATGCCAGTGGAATTCTCTCAGCATGGGAGCGCATCTCCACATGGCTCCTCCAGCTCTGAGTGGCTCTTCAACAGGAAGTTGAAGTAGAGAGAGAGGCTCTCCCAGGGCTCAGTAAATCTCTGTGTGGCTTATCAACAGGAAACTGAAGGCAGAAAGAGGGGAAGACAGGCTCCCAGAGAATCATTTATCTGGGTCACCCTCAAATCAAGCTGTGACCTGACTGACAGGTTACACTCCACCAGATTATGCAACTATCACAAATAACTTCTATATTTTGTTGGGTCAACTTTCTTGGGAATGGGTACAACAAATATGGATCTCCCCAAATCGATTGCTCAGGTAGCTGTCTTCCAAATTCCTTTGCATAGACTAGTGAGTGCATCTAGTCCTGCATCAGTTTGTTGAAACATTTTAATTGATCTGTTAATTCCTGGAGTTTTATTTTCAGTATCATTAGTTCTTGATCATTTTTGAATGTTGAACAATTCTTTTGGGTAAAGTGATATTTTTTGTATTCCTTCCATTTTCTTTTGATCCTTATGTTATTTGATGTTTTGCCCACAGAGTCTTTTAATACTGCAACTTGAAGCTTAATTTTTTTCATCAGTTCTTTCAGGGTGTGGTAGTCAGATGATGTTATGTCAACCAGACACTCCTGGCTAGGGTGAAGTCAAATCTGTCAGTCAGGTCACAGCCTAATTCTGTGTCTTTGGGGGTGTGGCCCTGGACCTTCTCATAAGGAGGGCCCTGGACCTTCCCCCTTCTCTCTGCTACTGACCCTGAGAGCTGCCATGTTTCCACTGATCATGGATCCTTTCAACTCTGCACCCACTGCTGTGATTGGCCTACATTCTGCACCATTGCATGCAGCTGCGTGAGTTGGAAGAAGGATTTATGAACCAGCATAAGGCTTTAGGCTTGAGTTGGATTGGGCTGGGACACTTTCTTGACATATAATTATTTTGTGATATAAAGCTCTTTCTTATACATATATGAGTGTCACTGAACTCGTTTCTCTAGTCGACCTGGTCTAAAACACTAAGCACCTTTTTCTCCTTTGGTTTTCTAACTCAATACCTGGCTGCTGTTCATAAGGCTTTCAGTGGTTAACCTCAAAAGTAGACTTCCCATTCCTTTTTTCTGCTATTTGCCTTAGTCTGGAAGGCTTGCTGAAATCTATTCAACATGGGTGATCCTGCTGCTCTCTGAAGTACCAGTGGGATAGCTTCAAGCATCACAACCCTCAAGCTACCACAGTACAATAAACTGACAGATGAGTGGGACGGGGATTCCTACTGAGGGCTACAGCTAAGATCCACATCCTCAACCAACTGAACAGTGTTTTCCCCTTATGTTCCTCTGTCTTTTAAGCCTCGATGATTTCACCCACATGTGTACTTCTAGGTGCTAAATACACATTATCCTCCAAACCAGCTCTACTTTGCAGATGTCTGCTGAAGACTAGATCCCTGGATCCTACTTTCTCCAGAATGGCACACACATATTGTCCAAACACTTCCAATTCTCCATGTCAAAAATTAAGCTCACAGTTTCATCCTCTGCTCTTTCATAATTGTTCTTCACTTGTTTGGCTCTCTCAATGGAGCTAAATAACATGCCGTTAGTAGAAGAGAAACCTTATTCTCATATCTGTGGATCTCCTCCCTTAATCTTTACTTCTCAGACCCAATTAATTACAAAGTCTTCTCACTTGCCTCCCTTATAACTTCTGAAATCATCTTACTTTTTTCATTTCTAAAGTCTATACTGAAACAAGTAGGAGCTCCCTCTTTCCTGGGCCCCTTGAACTTATTCCATTCAGTTCTCTAAATTTAATTATAAGAACAACCACCCGTATTATATTTGATCATTGGTTACACACCTTCTAACTCCTTCCAAAGGACTCAGACTCACTACCATTGAGTTGATGCTGATTCAAAGTGATCTACAGGACAGGGCAGAACAGCCTCTGTGAGTTTCAGACACTGATTCTTTACAGAAATAGAAAACCCTGTTTTTTTCCTGCAGAGCCGCTGGTGCATTTGGATTGGAGTCTCGGTACGTTGCAGCCCAACACATAACCACCGCGCCACCAGGGGTCATTCCCAAGACACCATAGAAGGTCTTGTGGCTGTTTTCTGGTGGCCTTTTAAGTCAACTTTTCTATACCTGCTTACCCCAAATTCTAGCACCCAGACCCAGCCATGTGTAAGCACTGACAGCTTCTTACATTTAGAAATGTGCTGTTCGTTATCATACCCCCTTGCTCTGCATATTAGGGTATTCCCTTCTTTATGTCTGAAATATTCCTTTGAACTTTAGAAGAATTAATCTTCACACAGTGTGGGAATTCTGCCCGATCTGATGCCACCACACTGAGGCAAAACACTAAGGCCATGGAACAGAACATCAAGGGGACAGAGCAACGAAGTTCCCAGGGAATGCCAAAAATAGACTTTGGGGCCAGGGCTTGGCACCCCATCAGACTCGACCGAAAACACTCCTAAAGGCCAAAAAACAGCCCTTGAACTAACTACAAGCTTTTCTTTTTTGTTGTGTTTTTCTTGTCTTTGGTTTGTTGATGATATTTTGTTGCATATTGTTGCTTGGTTTTGCTCTGTCTTGTTTTTGTGCATGTTATTATCTCCACAGGTCTGTGTAAATAAGATAGACTGGATGAACAATTGGGAGGAGCAAAAAGCAGGACCGACAGTTTTGGGGGTACATGGGAGAGGCAGAGGTGGGGCTAAAGGAAGTGGTGTTAACGAACCCAGGGAAGAGGGAACAACAAGTCATCCAAATCAGTGGTGAGGAGGGTGTAGGAGGCCTGGTAGGGTGTGACCAAGGGTAATGTAACTGAGAGGAATTACTGAAACCCAAAAGAAGAATTACTGAAACATGATAGTGGGACAAGAGGAAAGTAAAAGGAAATAGAGGAAAGAGCTGGAAGGCAAAGGGCATTTATAGAGGTCTAAATAAAGTCATGTACATATGTAATATATTTATATATTAGGATGGGGAAATAGGTCTATGAACATATATGTATAGTTTTAGTATTAAGGTAGCAGATGGATATTGAGCCTCCACTCAAGTACCCCCTCAATGCAACTATTAAACTGGCATTTCATGACGCTCACCTTCTTGACACAATCGCTGAAGACAAAGCGGGTGTATAAGCAAATGCGGTGAAGAAAGCTGATGGAGCCCAACTATCCAAGAGATATAGTGTCTGAGGTCTTAAAGGCTTGAAGGTAAACAAGCAGACATCTAGTTCAGAAGCAACAAAGCCCACATGGAAGAAGCACACCAGCCTGTGAGATCACAGTGTCAAAGGGATCAGGTATCAGGCATCATCCAAACAAAAAATCATATCATTGTGAATAAGGGGGAGTGTGAAGTGGAGACCCAAAGCCCATCTGTAAGCAATTGGTCATCTCCTTACGGAAGCAGAAGATCCAGTCAGGGTGCAGTGTAGCAATGATGAAACATACAACTTTCCTCTAATTCCTAAATGCTTCCTCCCCACCCCCACCTCCACTATCATGATCCCAATTCTACCTTACAAATCTGGTTGGACCAGAGGATGTACACTGGTACAGATAGGAACTGGAAACAATGGAATCCAGAACAAATGATCCCTTTAGGACCAGTGGTGAGAGTGGCGATACCGGGAGGGTGGAGGGAAGGTGGGGTGCAAAGGGAACCGATTACAAGGATATGCATATAACCTCTTCCATGGGGGATGTACAACAGAAAAGTTGGTGAAGGGAGACATTGGACAGTGTAAGAGATGACAAAATAATCATTTATAAATTATCAAGGATTCATGAGGGAGTAGGGAGTGTGGAGCGGGGAGGGAGGGGGAAAAATGAGGAGCTGATGCTAGGGGCTTAAGTGGAGAGCAAATGTTTTGAGAATGATGAGGTCAATGAATGTACAAATGTGCTTTACACAACTGATGTACGTATGGATTGTGATAAGAGTTGTAGGAGCCCCTGATAAAATTATTTTAAAAAAGAATTAATCTTCAACATCATCCCTCAGTGATCCATAGTGCTACGGGGGACAACACTGGAGACAGTGTGGGAACTGTGCCCTATGTGATGCCACCACCCCAAGGTGAAACACTAGGGGCATGAAAGAGAACAGCAAGGGGAGCAGAGCAACAAAGTCCTCAGGGAAGAAGCACATCATCCTGTGTGATCATGCAGTGTTGATGGGATAAAGTATCAGGCATCAAAGATCCAGAACAAAAGATCACATCACTGTAAATGAGAGGAAGTTCAGACTGGGGACTCAAAGCCCATCTGTAGGCAACTGGACATCTCCTTACAAGGAGGGGTCACTAGGAGGAGACAAGCCAGTCAGGGTGCAGTATAACAAGAATGAAACATACAACTTTCCTTAGTTCTTTAATGCTTCCTCCCCACCACTATCATGACCCCAATTCTACCTTAAAAATCTGGCTAGATCAGAGTATGTACATGGGTACAGATAAGAGCTGGAAACACAGGGAATGGAGGACAGATAAACCCCTCAGGACCAATCTTGAGAGTAGAGATACCAGGAGAGTAAGGGGAAGGTGGGGGGCAGATAGGGGGAAATGATCACAATGATCTACATATAACCCCCTCCCTGGGGAATGAACAACAGAAAAGTGGGTGAAGGGAGACACCAGTCAGTGTAAGACATGAAATAATAATAATAATTTACAAATTATCAAGGGTTCATTAGGGAGGGAGGGTGGGGGAGGGAGGGGAAAACTGAGAAGCTGATACCAAGGGCTCAAGTAGAAAGAACATGTTTTGAAAATGATGATTGCAACAAATGTGCAAATGTGCTTGACACAGTGGATGGATATATGGATTGTGATGAGTTGTACAAGCCCCCAATAAAATGATTTTTAAAAAGAAGAAGAATTAGTCTTCAACTTATGGCACTAGAAAACAATACTCTAGGAAGTGGTTTTGAGCACTTCCACCCGTATTCGGTATCCTGATAACCCGTCCATTAGAAACTTATCTTCATAGCTCCTTTAGCACATTTCATAATGTGTTATAAGCATTCCATTATTGTTGGCTCAAGTGGATTTTTAAGCAATTTGAGGGTAGAGTTTGTATTCACCTTTGAACATAATGTATGGCACTGTGTTTAGGCTATATTAAGTGATAAGCAAATATTTGTTGAATTGATGAGTTAATAAGTGTCTAACAGTGTCATGTTGAAAAGTAGAAGCCATCTGTTCTTCTTGGCAATTGATAGTCCCCACCAGAACAGCTTCATTAGGATTGAGCAGGTTAGAAACGAATCAGAAATAAGGAATTGGGGGGCGGGGGGATGGTTAGACTTGTCTTTAGAGAAAATTGGCTATGAAATAATTTAATTCACAGGAGCAATAGTAATGGTTAATCTGGAGATGTAACATGGCAATAGCCATGCAGGGCTTACAGAAAAAGCTACCAGGGCATGAAGGAAGAAAGTGAACAAGTGTTGTTACAAATCATTGTCTTCACTGGGATAGCAACATTGTAAGATAGAGCTTTCTTTCCCTAAACCCATAGGTAGCTTTAGGTCAATTTGACATCAATATTTCACCGAATTTAAAAAATAAAATTCAAAAATAAACTAATTTATACTTGTGAGACACAAGCCAAGTCTCTTTTATTATTATTATATATGTGGACATAGGTGTTTAAACATGTTCACATATAAACACACTTACATATGTATATATAATTTTTTTACACCTGTGGACTATTTCTTTACATATTATTCAATGACTATTTTATTCAACTTAGTAATATAACTTGTAGATCTATCTTTCTGCATCAATACATCTGGATATGCTTTATATATTTTAAAATGTTTTAAAATGAAATATTCATTTAAAGAGTGTACAAATAATCCATCTCACTTGCCCCTTTTTAGACATTGCTCCTAAGAGGTAACCACTATTGTGACTCCTGTCAGCATTTTAGTGTACCCCATTTTTGAGCTTTGTGTAAATGGAATTATGCACTATGTAATATTTGTTCATGTACTCAAGTTTTAGAAGACCATGAGGAACAGAGGCGCTAGAAGCATTCTTCCATGCTTTTTGTGTGTGAACACATGCATATCTATCTACCTATCTATCTATCTATCTATCTATCTATCTATCTATCTATCTATCTATCTATCTATCTATCTATCTCCCTGGGGGCTTGATGGACTAAGCGTTGGGAAGCTAACCAAAGGTGGATTGTTTGAACTCACCAGCCTCTCTGAAGGGGAAGATGGGGCAGTCTGCTCCAGTACATTTTACACCCTTGGAATCCCTAGGGGGCAGTTCTACTCTGGGCTATAAATTCTGTATGATTTGGAATTGATTCAAGGACAGTAGGTGATTGACTATTCATATATTTAGTTTTAGGAACTATTGCCAAAGAGCTTTCCAAAATAATTGTAGCAATTTATGCTCCTACAGCAATGCAGATACCTGTTATTTTAAATAAAGACCCAGAATATCTCATTATATAAATATAACATAGCTTACTTATTATTGGTTAGGTTTTATGGCTATTATAAACAGTTCTTTTAATAAACATTTTGTACACATATTTGGCTCATGTGAGTGTACTTATCAGCTTATCAATAGGATAAAATAGAAAATGAACATGACAGAATTGTTTTAAAGTTGACTTAGTCCTCACTCCACACTGTAACCAAAATAAATTACAGGGATATAAAAGATTGGATGTAAACAATTGAAGTTATATAAAGAATAAAATCATGTATATTTTGGGAATAGGGGACTGCTTACTTTAAATAAAAGCAGATTTATTCTAAAAGAAAATTATATTATTTAAATATAAACACTGTATGAAAACAGCATAATAAATAACATTAAAAGGTGAGAACAAAGAGGAAAAAAATCATACTAAATATAGAAAAAGGTTTTAGGATTCTTAGTAGAACTATATCTGTATAACTAAATTGAAAAGGCAGCAACTAACCAAAAGATACTTTATGGAAGAAGGTAGGCAAAATGGCCAGTTATCATAAATGAATGTTCATCTTTGCAATAATCAACTCAATATAAATTTTAACAAATAGATTTTCATTTGATCATAAAAAGAAACATTTATTAACTATTATTATTAAAACCACAATGAAGGTACATGAAGGAAAAAAATGAATGCTTTTCAAATTAAGGACTATCATTAAAGTTTTTTGAGAACTAGTTGGTGGTCAAAGTAATATCCTTGCTTTAATAGTTTAAAAACATTAGGATCTTGGCTATATTATATCTATAATTTTGTTATAAAATGCAAAACTCCTATAACTGGATAAAAACATTCTAGAGGGAAACACAACAATATGTTATGGACTCAATCTAATAATCTCTGGATTGTGGAATTGCACCAATTTTCATTTGATATTTTTCAAATAATTGAAATACTTTATCCTTGGGAAAAAAGCAGTGAGTGCCCAGCCTACGTGATATCAAAAGTTTCGGCGCGCACAGAGTTACGGGAGAGTCCTTTTCAAAGAAGGGGAGAGGTGCTCAAGTTTGAGGACGGAGGGGAGCGATCTGAGGAAAAGAACCAACTGAAGATGGCCAGAGGAGCGGCGAGCTCTCGGGGCAGACTGGCTGCGCTTTCAAAAGCCCCCCAGGAGCTCACACCTTATGCACTAGCCATGCCCCCTGAATTCTGGGTTGGAGTTGAAAGGGGCTTTCTGAGACTATTGAAGTTTCTGTACAAATGAGCCAGAAGGGGCTGGGGCAAGTTCGAATAGTAGTAGGC
This sequence comes from Tenrec ecaudatus, assembly GCF_050624435.1. NCBI lineage: Eukaryota > Metazoa > Chordata > Mammalia > Afrosoricida > Tenrecidae > Tenrec > Tenrec ecaudatus. The sequence continues at coordinate 57,644,096 of NC_134542.1, forward strand.
TTTCCAGAGGTCTGCTTGAGGTCAGTCTTGATTTGCAGGAGCGTCTTCATAACTGTGTGAGGCTTTCCATCAAGGATACCTTCTTTTTTAGGAATGGAGGCATTGGGACTTTGGAGGCGTCCCTAGTAGAGTGGAGAAAATGAAGCGGCTAGAAAGCGAAGGGGAGAGAAACTGAAGCCAGTGCGGCGATGAGCCTGGACATGAAGCAGTTTCTTCCAACGTGTGTACCTGGGGGTCGGGGTCAAAAAGACATGAGGCTCTGCGCTCTGCCTTCACTGAACACGCGAGGGTCTTTGACGGTCACTGCCATTTGCCGCACTCTGCCTCGTGTTGTAGTTGATTGTGTGTGCGTCTTATCACATCTCAATTAGTATAGGGCTCTACTTTCCTGAGGCGTCTACCCTGGGCTTGGTACTTGGCAGTTGTTCAATTGCGGTTCTTGGAAGAGTGAAGGCAACTGAACATGCTCATTTTGGGAAGCATGGCAGTGCTTTGGTTACATTTAGAAATGTTCCTTTGAAGATTGTGCAGTCAAAAGTATTAATTAACTTGGCAACAGCACCTGCCAGCAACATTAATATGGTGTTCCTCGGGGAGAAGCCAGTTGAAGGTGTGACTGGGGCTATACCAGGATCTATCATCACTCTGAAACGTATTTAAGGAATCACCCTGCTTTGCAAGAAGGCCCAGTTTGCTGTGAATTGACCGCCCTGTGCTTGCAGGGACGCTCACCGTGGGTACAATTTTCTCAAACAGGATCCATTCAAGATGCTGGCAGGGGACCTTCTGCTTCTTCCTGAAAGCTTGACTCCAGAGAGTGCATTTACTTGATGTTATACCTCGGGGTTTCCCTGCCTTCATTCAGGCTTTTCCTGCCAATTTTCCAGGAATTCTTCCCATTGTGTAGGTGTAATCTCACAAGATTGCAAGTCCTTATTTTGGAGGAGAAGTGAGGAAAGGAAGTAGGGAGGGCGGGAGGAAAAATTACAACGCCTTCCTTTGCTCACCATAGCTGTGGCTTTATCGATGCATGTGCGCGCACACACTGAAACAACCATACCGTAAACCCTCTCATACCTGTCCCTACACACATCCACACACCTACTGGCTCACTCATGCAATCTTTTCAGGTGGGTATTCACAAGTCTAACCATTGCATTTAGCTTTTAAGGCTTTCAAATATATATATTTTTAAATAATGGTATTCATGAATCTACTAGACCGCATCCCTGTGAACATTCTTAATTAGAGTCGGTTACCCTAAATTGGTGTTCTGGAATCCAAACGCATTCGCCATTTCATTTTTCAGGATGAATTTGACTGCATGTCTCACAGTGATTGATGTAAGCTCATTCAGCACATGTGAGTAATACATTTGTTGCTCTTCAGAAATAAGTAATAGATCAAAAAATCTCTTTGGTGTGAACATTTTGCTGTGAAAGATGAAACTGTGCTTCAAAATAACTTAGCAACCCTTTCAAACTCAAATTTGTTTAGCTTTATGCTTAAGGAAACTACTGAAATCGTGCCAGCCCCCCGGGTGCTATTGCACAATGTGGAGTTAGCTGGTCTGCAGCTTGTTCTCATCGCTGTTAACATTTCTGTAATGACAATGATCCAACTGGGTCACAACCTGGGTCTTAACCTCCGTCATTTACACAGCCTTTTCTTCTCATTACACTATCCTGGCCATTTTAGCAGTAATTCGTCCATCAGATTTTTTTCTATGTCTCCCACCACCTGTTTTTTGTTTGTTGCTTACAAAAAAAAAAATAAACCACACCAAAAAAACAAAAAATTTTTTTGTCTAGTGTTCCTGTAGATCTGTTAAATATTAGAAAGAAATGCTATGGGTGATAATAAAGAGAAGAGAGTTAAACAGGGGTTTAGTAGTGCTACTGTGAGCCCTACTGGCACAGTGGGTTATGCCCTGGACTGTTAACGACCAGGTTGGCAGTTCAAACCCACCAGTTGCTCTGTAAGACGAAGATGAAACTTTCTTCTCCTTTAAAGGTTCGTAGCCTCAGGACCCATGGGACAGTTTGACCCCATCCTTTAGGGATGTCATGAGTGGAAACTGCAGTGAGTTTGGTTGTTGGGTGAAAAACTCAGTACATTATATTTGTTCTTAGAAAATGATAACTTAATTTGATAACCTTTAAAATATAAATTGACTGCTTAAGTGTCTTTTGTATATTTATTCATTTGCTCTAAATAGAAATGCTATATTTTAATATAGTATTATTACCTATTGCTTCCAAATATATATGTTATACAAAAGACTAAAACAAAAGAATGCAGAAATAAAGGGACATTGGGACACAAGTACAGCAACTCTACCTTGGTAAGGAAGCAAGAAGAAAAACACATCAGAATTACAGCTATGCACCCTCTGCCTCAGGTCAAAAGGGAGTGGACTCTGGGGAGCGGGCCTCTGGAGAAGGGCCAGGGGGAAAGCACCCTAAGAATAAAGCTGAGAAATTGTAAAATGTGATAAAGTCACTAATCCAAGGAATCAGGAAATGCAATTAGAACTCTCTGAAAAAGCTAAGAAGCAAACTATGATGTGACTTAATTTTAAAGTATTGTTAAAAAAGAAAGGGAAATCATTAAAATTGATGTCAAAACTAATTTCCTTATCATTCAAGATTTGATGAAAGAACCAGAACCACCAGGATGTTACACACACAAGAAGCATCTTAGTTGCTGTGTAGCATTTGGATTCGGACGCCAGAGCTTGCAGAAGTCTGTAGGGCAGACAGTGGGGGGAGGAAAGATATATCAATACAGTGGGAGGGGAAGATGCATGAAATGGCGATAAACTGGAACCCTGAAGGTGAGGATAGACTGGAACCCAGAGGTGAGGATAGACTGGAACCCAGAAGGTGAGGATAGACTGGAACCCTGAAGCAAGAGCTGTAGCACAGATTGGAACTTGGGTCATCTCCACCTCCCTCTTTGGTCAGGCGGGTGTTCTGCAGGATTAACTAAAGCATTTGCCATGAAATGAAAATTTCTCTTGGCCCAGGAATCAAAAAAGCTAAATGAGGTTCTAGAAGTAGATGAAGCAACTGCTGGCCCAGCGTCTGCTTCCTGCCAACAAGACGAGCCAGTAAAGAAGCATGATGTGATGAGGGCTAAGACGGTATCCAGTGCTCCGCCTCAATCTTCTGATCAGACAAATAAAAGAACTATGCCTTCACTTCTTCCTGTGAAATCTCACACAAAGTGTCTCGTGTGGCCCATCCTTTTAAGAAACATACAGACAAGGAATTCTGGGAAACACAGTCTAGCATAACTAAGCACATCACACATTGACTTTTGACAAAACTCCGGGGCTTATATATACCTCAGATCCCCAGAAAAGGCTAATACTGCCTTAGCTTATGCCACTCGGTGCCACTTTAAACAATATTTGTATTATCATAACAAACTGACAAGATAGGTGGTGGACAGGATTATGTTAAGTGCATGACTATATGTCATGCCTTGTGAATCCATAGAAATATTTAGCCATACCAATGTTTAAAAATATTTGGATTTAAAACAGTTAAATCTTTTTAAATAGATGGTGTTTTATAGGACAACAACAACGTTTTGAATAAATCTAATTTGTCAAAAAATATAATAGCTTTTCATTATGCTCACAATATTATTAACATTATTTCTTCTCCATAGAATCCTTATTAGTACTTAAAACAAATGACATGCATTACTACTTCAAATTCAACTTGACATGCTAATTTATAATTTCTCATAATTATATTTAAAGCCATTGGTCTTGTTTCTATAATTTCTAGTTATTATCCCAGTAATTATGGACTAGGCATATTCTAGATTTCTATCATTAAAATATAAAATCATTCTAGATATTTAATCCACATTGTGTGATGCACTGGTCTCTTTGGTCTGGCTCATCTAGCCATAGTTCCTGTAAGTCCCATCAAACGGGACTGTGCAGGTAGCGTGTATCTCCGGAAGATGTTCCTGGTGGGTTGGGTAAGAGAAGCTGGGGAAAGGCGATGACAGGACTTTATGATTTAGTTGCCTTTGTTACCTATTGCTCCCAAATATATATGGGAGTAATGATAATTGTGATTATAAAAACGTAAACTTTAATATGTGGAGTAGTCAAGTTTCCCATCCAGTTGGGTATAAAATGAACCATATCTGAATTAGGAAGGTGATCTCACCACTATCAAGAAAGGAGAGCGTGTCCTGTAGACTCCAGGATGATCCTGCACATCGAATCTCCGAGATCCAGGCACAGGACGCTGTGGCGAGCAAAGGCAGGGAGGAGTGGCAGAGTACATGCAGAAGCGTGCCAGCAGCAGAGTGGAGAGTGAAACCCAGAGTCAGGCACTTCCTGGCCCATGGAGCAAGTAGACCTGAGTGTCTTTGGGCAGAAGGCTTGCCTATGGAGTGGGGGCCTTTTGGCACTAAATTGGGGAGATAGGCTTGCTGACCCACAGAGCTAGAGAGGAGTGTCATTTGGCTGAGGCTTGTGGTAAAGTGGTGTGCCTTTGGGGCACATTTAGTAGCGGCACTAAAAGCACTTGGTAATGTTGCTTGAGCAGAACAGAGGCTAAGTGGCCTTTGTGGTCAGGGATATTAGAGACAGAGACAGAGCAAGAGAGCAAGAGAGAGTGAGAGAGCTAAGAAGCTGACCTGATCAAAGAGCTATCTTTTAAAGTTTTTAATTCATTTTATTGGGGGCTCATCCAACTCTTACCACAGTCCATACATCCATCCATTGTCTCAAGCACATTTGTACATATGCTGTCATCATCGTTTTCAAAGCATTTTCTTTCTACTTGAGCCCTTAGGATCAGCTCCTCACTTTTTGCTCCTCCCTCCCTCATGAACCCTTGATAATATACAAATTATTATTTTTTCATGTCTTGCACTGTCTGATGCCCCCCCCCCCTTGTCTGTTGTCCATCGCCCTGGGAGGGGGTTATAGATAGGTCATTATGATCAGTTCCCTCTTTCTCCCCCCACCTTCTGCTTCCCCTCCTGGTATGGCTACTCTCAATATTGGTCCTGAGGGGTTTATCTATCCTGTATTTCCTGTGTTTCCAGCCCTTATCTGTACCCATGTACACGCTCTGGTCTAGCCAGATTTAAGGTAGACTTAGGGTCATGATAGTGAGGGTAGGGTGAGGGGAAGTATTAAAGAACCAGAGAAAAGCTGTGTGTTTCATCGGTGCTACACTGCATCCTGACTGGCCCGTCTTCTCCCCACAACCCTGCAACACACCAACATGGGTGATCTTGAAGGGCAGAGGAGACCAGGTCTCAAACAACAAAGGGGTGGTGGTGGGAATCACATCACCGTGAATGAGGGGGAGTGTGTGATGGGGACCCAATGCCCATCTGTAGACAGCTGGACATCTCTTGCAGAGGGGTAGTGGGGAGGAGATGAGTCACTCAGGGTTCAGTGTAGCAACAATGAAACTCAAAACCTTCCTCTGGTTCCTGAACGCTTCCTTCCCTCCCAATTATCATGACCCCAATTCTACCTTGCGGACCTGGTTAAGACCAGAGGATGTACAGCGGTGCAGTAGGGATCTGGAAACACAGGGAATCTAGGACGGACAAACCCCTCAACACCAGCGGTGGGAGTGGCGACACCAAGAGGGAAGGGGGTGTAGAAAGGGAGAACCGATCTTGGAGATCTATGTGTAACCTCTCTGGGAGATGGGCAATGGGAAGGTGGGTGAGGGGAGATGCCGGGCAGTGTAAGATAAGATAAAATAATTATTTATAAACTATTAAGGGAACAGGGGGAAGTGGGGAGTGCGGAGGGAGTGGGAGGGGGAAAAAAGGAAAATGAGCTGATTCCAGGAACCCAAGTGGAAGGCGAATTATGAGAATGACGAGTGCAACGAATGTATAAGGGTGCTTTGCTCAACTGATGTATGTATGGATTGTGATAAGAGTTGCATGAGCCCCAATAAAAAGATTTATTAATTAAAAGAAAATTCCAACATAACGAGTATGGTCTGTGAGTTGTGTGTGTCATGAAATTGTCAGATCTAGAGGAGCAATAGAGGGCACTGTGGTGAGGATGGTTGGGTTTGGAATCAGTAAAGAAGGTTGTGAGGTGGAGGCCTGTGCGACCTCTGCTCAGGGGAGCTGGCTTCGGGCAGATGGGGAATTTGATCCTGCTTTCCAGGTGGCATAGTGGTTGCATGTTGCTGCTAACTGCAGGCCAGCAGTTCGAAACCCCCAGGCGCTCGTGGGAGAAAGACGGGACCTTTGTTGTACTCTCGCATAGAGTGACGGTCTGGTCTCAGAAACCACAAAGGCAGGTCTACCCTGTCCTGAGTCGCAATGGGTTGGCATCACCTTGCTGGCAGCCAGTCCCCCTGGTGAGCGGAGCCTGGCAGCGTAGTGCTTTCGCGTGGGGCTGCTTACAGCTTCTCGATGGGAGAAAGACGAGGCGCTCCACTCCCATCAAGAATTCCAGTCTCAGAAACCTACCGGGCAGTTCCACACCATCCTGAAGGGACTGTCTGAGCAGGAATCGGCCTGCTGGCAGTGAGTTCGGAATCGGCCTGTTGGCAGTGAGTTTTGACCTTTGAAGTCAGAGAAGGTGGATGCTGCCGCCGCCATGTCATTTTACACCTTGCTGTTAGTGTCTATCCAAACTGCACTCATTCCCATCCTTGCCTGTCTTCGATTTGGTTAGCATCCTTCTGAATTATTCTCAAATACATCACTATTGACTTCAGTAAGTTATATTAGTTTAAATCACTCTTTCTGCTGAAATACTGTAATACGGATGCAATTGCAACAAATCTACTAGCAATTTGAAGTAATTTGTTCTACAGAAACTATATTGGAATAATTATACTTTGATCTTTTAAATTAGCCAAATGGAATATTGTTTATAATATAATTTAAACGCAAACTGCCACCACATTAAACGTTGTTTCTTGATTTATTGTTTAGTGGAGCTCAGTGAATGTGTTGTTCGTGAGGAAATGGCAGAATTGGATCTATTGGGGTTAATAGGATCAGAGAAGTGCGTTGTCCTCATCAATCTTTCATTACATAGAAAACAATGACAATCAGTCTATTTCTAGGTGGATTTCCCCGTGTTATCTAAGAAATTGTAAGGAGAAGTTAAGTTGTATTTGCACGATGTTTGCATTCATGAAAAGAGAGAATGGGCTCTTTTGAAAACTGCATCCCAAGCCTCACAGTCCCAGGATGTCAGCGACCATCACTCTCAATCAAGATTGCTAGCCTTTGGACCCTGCCCTGGACTTTTTATTACCTGGAATTGTTTTATCCTTAGAATCATGGAGTTGAATATCCCTTCTCTTTTCCACCTTAGACTCTTTGAAACCTCTTATATTTCTCTCCACCTGTTGTTCTGTCAGGCCTTTACACCTGTCTTTACACCTGTTACACCTGTCTTGATAGCATCAAATCTTGATGCTCTTGACCCTTCATTTGTATTCAATAAAAGTGCAATTGACTGAACACTTGTATTATCCTTAATGTTTACACACATTATCTTTTTTTAAACCCATAGGACAAACCTGTGGTTATTATCCCATTTCTCCTCCGAGGAAACTGAGGAACAAACCAAATCAAACTCTCCACCACTGAGTCAGTTAGGAGTTGGACTGCTAACCACAAGGTCAGCAGTTTGACACCACCAGCTGCTTCCCGGGAGAAAGATGAAGCTTTCTACTCCTCTAAACATACACAGCCTCAGAAACATCCAAGGGCAGTTTTACTCTGTCCTACAGGGTTGGAATGAGAATTGAGGCACAGAGAAATGCATTAATTGTTCAAGAAAAGTGGGAGAACAACATTTCAGGGTCAGATTTAATTTCTCCGGAGGCTATCTTTACAGCTCTCTTGTTTGCATTTTCTTTCACACCCCTTGATCCCACAATTCTTCACTTGAAAAATTCTCTTTCTTTCCATCCGTATCCCCAATTTCTTTATTCTCTAGTCCTGTGAGCTACAGTTTTCTTTAAAAAGACTTAATTCCAGTGGGCATACATTCACCTTCTCAGTATATTCAATTCATTGTGTACTTCTGAGCACGCACACACCCTTGGGGACCGGTGCCACCATCCATTCTGTTTCTCGCTTAAGGTGGGTCTTCAGCACAGCCCAGCAGTGCAGCCTTTGCCCATCCCTTCTCTAGTCCAAACCCGGTGTCCTGACATCTCCGGGTCCATCATTTTCTGTTTATTGAGCTAGCCAAATGACCGCATTGTCGAATCACTTCACTGACACGAGAGGCCTTCACCTGCAAGTAAACTGTTAATGATTTCAAGGATACAGGCGATCAGGAGCACAGATGAAGCACAGAGCGTTCTGGTCCACACGCTGTGGCTCTCCAGGCTCATCACTCCTGATGTAGACCTACGTGGTGTGGTCCAGAGTAAGCAATAAGGTCTCTAGGAAATGCTCGTGCTTTATTGCCTTCTGTAACTCACTGCCAACAATGCACTCTGGACTCATGGAGACCCGATAAGACAGAGTAGAGCTGGCCCTGTGGATTTTTGAGACTGACTCCCTGTGGGAGGAGAAGATCTTGTTCTTCTACCATGGACAGACTGTCAGTAAAGAACTACTGCCCTTGAAGTTATCAGGCCAACATGTAACTACTTCCAGACCAGGGTTCCTGTTAGCTTCTATAGCCACGAGCATTTATGTAATTAAACATCTCCTTTCTATACCACCAGATTACATGACATTTACATTAATACATACAACCTATATTTGTTTATCATAAACAATCTTAAACTAGGGACATTCTGCTAAGCGAATCCCATGGTTACGGGTTCTCCTTCTACTAAATATCATTAGTCTATTTATCAGAAGCTCAACTTTTAGCCAGCTGCAAGGGCACTTGATTTTTTCCTCAGGAGACCCACAGCAACATGAGTTTCAGTTTCCTTTGCAGCTATATATAGGCTATGAATCAAGAATCCTACATTCTGTCCTAGACGAGGCCCTTCCACTTCCTGTTTCCAACTAAAAACACTCTTAAATGGATGCAGGAGCCCTGGTGACTCAGTGGTTAAAGATTTCAACTGCTCGCCGACAGTGTGGTGGTTTGAACCCACCCGCTACTCTGGGGGCCGTGGAAATGCAAGGCGGCAGTTCTACTCTGCCTTATGATTATGAGGATTCAGAATTGATGGGATAGCCAGGGGTCTGGTTTTCATTTTGGCGCATCCAGCCACCGTCCTTCTTCTAGTGGGAAAAATATATTGTTTTGTCTAACGCCAATTCTCCTTCCATGATTTGTCTTTCTCCACAATAATTTATTTATCTATCACTTCTCCAGTGTTTGCAATGTGCCAGATATTTTCCCAAGATTCGGTCCTCCAAGCAATCATATATACTGTTAGTGTCCCAATTTAAAAAAGATGGGGAATATGATTTTCAGACAACTTAAATAACTTCCCAAAGCAAAGAAACACGGATGCAATGGCTTGAACACCATAGTTTATACTATGATTCAAGTACAGTTCTTAACGTACATTTGAGCAACTTCTAATGCCTGTTATATATTTTCAAAAAACCTCTCGGTGCTCCTTTTCAGCACACGCTTAGCACCTAAAGTCTATGTCACCCGAATGCAAGCATCTCCATTATCCACATTCCCACCCGAGGAAATTCCTTGAGGGTAGAAATCACGACGTACCCTTTTACTACTTCTTACACCAACGAGTGCAATTCTGAATATATAGTGGGCAATTAATTTAGAGGTTATTGATCACTAAGTGGTCAATGAGTAACCATAAAATTGTATGTGAACTGTGTGTTTCTGTAGGCAAACATTTTTCCCCATTGGATAATCTCTTCCCATAGTTTATGTCTAGTGGCAGAAGGAATCCAAGAGAGAGCCCCTAATAGATCATTTATTCCAATGATTTATTCCAACCTGGGGTTCTCATAGCATCTTCAGCTCATGTGTGTTTAGCAATGGAAGCCACACAGAACTTGCAGCAATCGTTTTCCAGATCCATGTGAGCTTTCTATAGTCTCCTGAGCGCAAGGATTTCTCCCTACCACACAGTAAACGTTAAAAATAAGATGTTTAAACAATCACAATTATAATAAACAGAAAAAATTAAACCAGCTGCCCTTGAGTACCTTCTGACTCCTAGGACAGTCAGAGCAGAATCGCCCGGTTTCCCAGACTGTCATCTTTACAGGTGCGGGCTCTCTACCTTCAGAGATGGGCTTGAACTGATGACCTGCAATTCCTACCTGAGTGTTTTAACCATTGTGTCACCAGGGCACCACCTTCAATTATATTAATAATCGAGAAAAAATTAAGAAGGCAGAATTATTCTGTAACAGAAGGGAGAACAAATGATGTGCCGAGTGGATGTGTGAATGCAGAAACGCAGAGTGCGCCGATAACCCTGCGTCTCGAAACTAGAGGGGAATGGAGTAGCGGGAGCACCTGACCCCACTCACGTGTCCAGCAGTTGATGCTGACTCCTAGTGACAGAATCGGACACGCAAGCTAGAACTGCCCCGCGGGTTCTGAGGCTGTGACTCTTTACGGCAGGCAGTCGAAAACCGTATCTTTGTCCTAAGGAGTTGCTAGTCGTTTCAGACTGATGACTTCTTGGCTAGCGGCCCCATGTGTAACCACTACACACCAAGGCTCCTAGCTGGGATGCAGCACATTTGATTTCTCTAGCTCCATTTCTGAAGTGAGATGGTTAGATACTCCCTTAATTCTTGGTGAACCAGCAAGAAGAGGTAAAAATACTTCGACTGTATAAGTTGAAATTTATGAGTGCAGATTAAGTTCACTTTTTAAAAAATATATAGTTAGTTCAAAATTTCAAACAATAATTAAAATACTTTTGGGTGTGTGTGATACAATCACCGTCCCTGTTATATGCGTGGACATATGGACACAGGAATAGAGGGAGTCTGCGGGCCTCTGCAGGGGCGATCCAGGATAATTAGATGATGTTTTAAAGGGCAGATTTGAATCTAATAGAGATAAAGCAATCCCAGTAGTGATGCTATTTAGGAATGCAGTGGGTAATGTTGTGAGCTGTGGTTCATGGTATAGAAGGATCTAGCTTTGAGTATGTGGTGAGCTAGAATATTTTCAAGGTCTCATTTAACTTTTCATTCTTGAGTTCTGTAATTTCTTTTTATCAACAAAGTAAAAATTACTTCTGGCATTTTTCCAGTCGAGAGGCACTAAATAACAGAATTTTGTTGTAAAATATTTATCATAAGTGTCTTGCAGAAACAGCTGGATCATTTGTAGAGTCAGCATACAGAAGAAGACTGGTTGTAAACTGGAGTTAGATTCTGGAATATTTTGAGAGGAAAATCCAATAATTATAAAATTTTGGTTGGCAAAGATCACAAGAGGCTACTAATCTCCATGCATTATTCTATAGCTGCCTTTAATAAGCAAGATCATCTATGTGAGCCCAAGAAATAAACCAACTCATTTATTATAGAAAGATCATCTGTTTTTCCTCTACTTTGTTTAGTTATTATAAAAGTATTATGCTTACTCCTCCAAAAGCTATTAGAAAACTGCAAGCAGGCAATTATTAGACTAGTATTATGTCTATATATCGAGTACATTTGCTGCACAAGACCTCTGTAGAGTGTGGAGAAGCAGGGGGGTTACTTTGAGGACTATGTCTGAGGCATGGCATTTTCAATCGACTCACAGGCATGTGCAAGTTGGACGTTGAGGAAGGAAGACTGAGGAAGAATCAAGGCATTGGAACTATGGTGCTGGGGCAGAATGTCGAAGTCCCATGGACTGCCCAAAGAACAAACACATCTGTCCTAGAAGAAGGGTGGGCAAAATGCTCCTTAGAGGAAAGAGTGGTGGAGCCTTTGGATCACATTTGGAGGTGTCAGGAATGACTAGTCACTGGAAAAGGAAGGACTCAGTGCTTAGTCAAGCTGAGTGGCTGCGAAGGAGGAAAAGACCTTCAGTAAGATGGATTGACTCAGTGGAGGCAACAATGGGCTCAAGCAGAGGAACAATTTCCCTCCCACCGCCCTCCCACCCTTGTGACCCCTTGATAAATTATACTATTTTTTTTCATATCTTACACCAACTGCTCTCTCCCTTCCCCCATGGTTTTTGTTGTTTATCCCTTGGGGTGGTGGTGAAGTTATGTGTCAATCATTGTGGTCTGTTCCCCCTTCCTCCCCTCTTCTCCCCATCCCCCCACCCTCTTGGTATCGTGACTCCCATTTCTGTTCCTGAGGGGTTTATCTGACCTAGATTCTGTGTGTTGTGAACTCTTATCTGTACCTGTGTACATGCTCTGGTCTAGCTTGATGTGGAAGGCAGGATTGGGGTTTTGATAGTGGGGGGTGAGGAAACTTCAAGAACCAGAGGAATATTGTGTATTTCACTGCACCCTGGTTGACTCATCCCTTCCTTGTGACCCTTCTGTGAGGTGATATCCCATTGTCTACAGATGTGTTTTGGGTCTCTGCTCTGACCTCCCTCATTCTCACAATATGTTTTTGTTTATTTGTTCTGGGTCTTCTGATGCCTGTTACCTGATCCTATCAATGCCTCATGGTTGCACAAGCTGGTGTGCTTCTTCCATGTGGGCTTTTTGCTTCTTTACTAGATGGCTGCTTATTTAACTTCAAGCCTTTAAGAACCCAGATGCTACATATTGATAGCCAAGCACCATTCACTTTCTTTACCATATTTGCTTACGCACCCATTTTTTCTCCAGTGATCATGCTGGAAGTGTGTGCATCACAGAATGCCAGGCTGTTAAAGTGTTCTTGTGTTGAGGCAGGGCTTGAGCAGAGGCCCAAAGTCTGTCCACTATCTCAATGTATTGCCATATATGTACATAGGCCAATACTTCAAATTTTATGAATTAATGTATTTATATACAACATATACTCATGTGTAAGCCGAGTTTTTCAGCACATTTTTAATAGTTTTGTGGTAAAATGAGGTGCTTTGGCTGATATTCAGGTCGGCTTAAACTCGAGTATATAGGGTATATGCACTCCTATGTTTATACCTCTAGCCATATCTTTGCTTCCTAGATCTTTCCTCTGTTTCCTTTTACCTTCCTCCTGCCCCACCATCACACTCATCCTTTTTCTGCCTCTTAGCAATTCCTCTCAGCTAGATTGCTGCTGCTCCAACACCCCCAGGATCTCTCCGCCCTCCTTGTTGATTTTAATTTCTAGTTGTTTCCCTGTCTATGACGCTGTTTGCTCACTGCTCCCTTTCCTTCCCCCCAAGTCCCTCCAGACCCATCTCTCTAATGGCTAACGATTGGGAGCATTTTCTCATATGTTTATTAGCCATTTGGGTCTCTTCCCTAATGAAACTTCTGTTTAGGTCTTTTGCCCACTTCTCCAGGGAGTTATCTGTTTTCTTCTTTTAGCAGGTTAGGATAGTATTATAGATTTTAGTAATAAGCCTTTGTCTTTTGTGTCATTACTAACATTCCGTTCCCAGTCTCTGGGCTCCCTTGTTACTCTCTTGAAGTCTTCCAATGCACACAAGTATTTTATTCCTAGTATATCTCACTTGCCTATTTATTTCCTGAGCCATGGTTCTTAAGTTTGTCCCAATTCGGAGTTTTATTTCTAGGCCTGTGATCCACTTTAGCTTTGTTCTTGTGTGTGGGGTGAGGTAAGGACCTTGTTTCATTTTTTACATGTGGACATCCATTGTTTCCAGCACCACTTGTTAAAGAGGGCTTCCACCTCCTACTTGATGCTTTTTTGGCCCTTGTTGAAGATCAGTTATCTATATGCTGATGGCTTTATATCTGGGTTTTCTGTTCTCTGTTGGTCTGAGTATCTGTCATTATTCCAATACCATGCTGTTTGGCCACTGTGGCTGTGTAGTAGGTGTTAGTCAGGTGAAGTGAGCCCTCTGACTATCCTTCTTCTTGAGGAGTTCTCTGCTAATTCTGGGCTTATTACCTCTCTATATGAAATCTATGGTCAGTTTTTCCAATTCTTTGAAGAAGGTTGTTGGTATTTGAATTGGGATAGCATTAACCTTATATAGTCCCCTGGGTAAGATTGACATCTTTACTATATCAAGTCTGCTGATCCATGAATATGGGATATTCTTTCATTTGTGGAGGTTACTTTTGGTTGCCTGTAGTAGATTTTCAAAATTTTCCTTGTGTATGTCTTCTATTTTTGGTTAGATATTTCCCTTGATATTTCAACTTGTTCTTGGCTATTGCGAAGGGTACTGCCTCCTTGATCTCCTCTTCCATGGTCTTTAACCTTTGCCTCTGCATGAGTGATGTTCTTGATGTCAATCAGGTCTTCTGTTATTAATATTCAATGCATCAAATCTGTTCTTGAGATATTCTCAAAATTTGGCTGGGAGGTACTCAAGGTCATATTTTGGCTCTCATGGACTTGTTTTAATTTTATTCAGCTTTCACCTGAACTTACATATGAGTCATTGATGATGTGTTCCACAGTCAGCCCATGCTCTCATTTTAACTGCCGATACTTAGCTTCTCCATTATCTTTCCCACAGATATAGGGAATTTGATTTCTATGAATTCTATATAGAGAAACCCATGTATATTGTCCATGTTTGTGCTGTTGGAAAAAGGTATTTGCTATGAAAAATATCTTGGTCTTGCAAAATTTGGTAGTACAAGCTCAACCTTTATTTCTATCACCAGGACCATATTTTCCAGCGACTGTTCTTTCCTCTTTGTTTCAAACACAACTTTTGTGTTCCAAATACCAATAATTATCAATGCACCTTGATTGCAGAAGATGATGGTAGTTTCCTTCCATTTCTTTATCACTAATGTATGTAGTTGGTGCATAAATTTGAATAATTGTATTGATTAGATTTCATTGAATTTGGATACATGTAATCTTGTCACAGACAGCATTGTCTTTCAAGATAGATCTTGAAATACCCTTTTTGACAAGGAATGCAGCACCATTCCTCTTGATTGTTACATTACTAGCATATTTATCATGATTTTCTGATCCAAAATGGCCAATACCAGTCCATTTCAGCTCACTAATTCCTATGATATTGATCTATATATGTTTCTTTTAATTTTCAACAACTTTCATTTTTCCTAGATTCATGCTTCATACAAGGGGGTACCTCCCACCCAAAAAAACCCCAACGAATTACATTGGGCGAAGTGGTGCTTATATAGTACACATTCTTCCCCCACTAGGTGAGCATCGAGCAACTCACTCTGGATTACTGCACCCAGTGGCATCACATGGGAAAGTCCTCTCTGGTCACAGTGAATTTTGTCATAAAAGCAGTTTCACTCAAACCTTGATTTTCGTCATGGCCAATTTAAGAGAACAGCGTGCAGTTGTAAAATTTTGTTTCCTGCTCAGGAAAAATGCTGCAGAAATTGTTGTGATGTTGAACACACCTAATAAGGATATTTCTATGGGAAAAACTTCAAGTGTATGGGTGGTCTTTTTGTTTCATAAAAGATGAAGTGTCGATTGATGACAAACCTTGCTCTGGACATCCATCAATTTCCTGAACGGATGAAAATATCTACTGGTAGTACTTATGGAGCTTGTTCTACCAGGTCAAACTGTTAACCAAGCTTTCTATTTAGAGTTTCTGAAAAGATTGTGTAAAAGTGTGTGGAAAAACAGGTCTGATTTGTGGCAGGGGGGGGGTACTGGTTTTGCCACTACAACAAGGCACCTGCTCATGCAGCCATCTCAGTGAGCACCCCCCCCCCTTTATTTTTGGCAAAAAGCAGCATGCCTCTCTTGCCCCACTCACCTAATCATGTGACCTCATTCCACGTGACTTCTTTCTGTTTCCACGAATGAAGAGGGACACGAAAGGACAGCGATTTGATGACCTAGAAGAAGTGAAGAGAAACAACCAGGGAGGTGCTGTCAGCCATGCAAACAGATGGGTTTGAAAAATGTTTCTAAGAATGGAATCATATATTTGACAAATGTATTAAATGTAATGGAGATTAAGTGCTTTAAAGTTAATATGGTGGTTTTGTAAAAAAATTAAATATATAGCTTTGGACAAATAAATCAGTTTTGGGGGGTTGGTCTGTTAGTCTTGTGTTAGGCTGGGTTAACTAGAGAAACGAATTCATAGGCATATGTGAGCAAGAAGAAGCTTTCTATACAAGTGTAATCAAATTTTGAGGAAACATCCCAGCCCAGTCCAGATCAAGGCCCTAAGTCCGATATTAACCCATATGTCCGATACCAATCTATAAATTCCTCTTCAGATTCATGAAACACATGTAATGACACCAAATGCAGGAAGATCACAGGCCAGGTGGTAGGAAGTCTTGTGGATCCAGTCGAGGTAGAGGCATCTCAGTGCTGGCAGGGGTCTCCACATGGCTCTTCCAGCTCCAGAGTTCTAGTGTGGCTCCATGTGTCTTATCAATGGAAATGTCTCCCAGGGAGTGAGTGTGTGTCATACCTCCTGTGAACTATTTATCTCCTAAGTGCCTCCAAATGAGGTCATCAAGCTGTGACCTGATTGACAGGCTAAGCTCCACCCCTTTACTCAAACTGATCAAAGATTATGTAAGTACCACACCCCTTGTACATTCAAACTTCCAATTATTAGTAAGTTTTTCCACTGTCTCTTCCTCTTTTGACTTGTGCCCCATCAGCAAATGAAGGTTCCACAGACTTTATTCCCACAGGCTTTCCCCATTCATGTCATGATCGACTTTACTTGGTCTGCAGCTCTATTGTTCCTTTTGAGTGACTATGCTGGTATTTGTAGTACCAGCGACATAGCTTCCGTCTCACAGCAACACAAGCCACAACAGCAGGGCAAACCGACTGATGAGTGATGGAATAACTGACATAGCAGGACCTCTTTCTCGGCATGGGTTTAGGAAGGTAGTATATCTTTCAAATGATTTTCATCACTAGAGGATCTTGCTAAGAAATTAGGAAGGGTCAAGGCTTAATGATTATGAAAAAATGTTACAATATCCAACACACTGAAGCTCCGTGGACAAGGAGGTTTTTCCTTGGGTAATAATAATATTAGCTAACACTTACTGAGCTCTTGAAATGTGTCAGGAGTTATTTTAAATGCTTTCAGTAAGCTATCTTATTTAATCCACCACTTTATGAGAGAGTTATTTTTCCCATTTTTCAGATAAGGAAGTTGAAGGTCAGAGAATTTAATAACTTGCCTTTGGGCTTTACATATTTTTTTCAAAACTACTCGGCTGCATTCCACACTTTGGGGGCTTAGATGACAGCCAGCTGGTTCTACTGCTCGCACCAAGGACTCTGCAATCACTAAAGTACCACCAGTGGGAACCTACTATTGTGGAAATGTGGCCTTCCCACCTTGTGCAGGTCATATATCTAGTCCTTGACTACCAGAGAAGAAAATTCAGACCTTTGAGCATAATTACTGAGCAAAAGAAGTATATCAGCAAATATCTATTACAAATTAATGAAAGAATATGAAAACATCAAAACAGTTCGAAACTACTGCTGGAAATAAACCTATATTCCTGGAGTTCAGAAGGAAATAGAGTCTGTGACAGCATCTCTCGATGTTTTATGTTGCACTTCAGTCTTCTGAAAGAGGTATTTTATGTGAAGGCAAGACAAAAGCCACCTCTTGACAGGCAACTTTCAGTCTTCAGGATTCTCCCTGCAAGTGTCATTTCTGTTATCTTTTATGGGGTCTTTGATGTTAAACAATCACAAAACAAAACTATTCAGACTGTGTAGTTTCTCCAAGATAGCTCCCCACCCAAAGAGCCTCCCCCTCTTTTTTATTTTACTATGTCTTCTGAGAAGCCGAAAAACAATTTAGAAATAAACAGCTACTCAGGACTCAATTTTCTAGCTCTGAAAGAAACTGAACACGACATTTTAAGCTCAGGTTGAAGCGTTTGGGCTTTGATTTCAAAGGGAGCTCTGTATTTGTCATAATATCTTCTAGCGTAATAAACACAGGCTTTGAATCGCACAAAGGGAGACGCTAGCATCTCATACTATTCTTGCACATTGTACTTTCTGTTCTCTTAGTTATGTGTTCACAACAGCTCCGGCATGCCTTTCTTTTGTTCTGCTCTCCTCCGGGAGACACTCAGCACATTACCTACTACGGTGATTTGCATTTAAGTTGGTTGATGAGAATTCAATAGTTTTTAAACCAGTCAAGTGTGAATCAAGACTAAAAAGCTGACAAGGACTACAGAACCAATGGATCCTGCTATTTAGAAAGGATTTAATATTTCTTCTTCTAGCATGAGAGACTATCCAATACAAGTCCTCTAGTGATAATAATTATTATCCAGGAGTGATTATTTTCTGCCCAGAAATGAAGACTAAATGCTAATGTACATGGAAAATGGTTTTGATTACAAGGTCAGACTAGATATTTTGGATTCTCAAACAATGACCAATTCATTTCTATAAGTGGTTTGACTGATTTCATTCTAACTTAATTTAGCAAATTCATTTAGGATGATCATCAGGTTGCCCATATTGGTAATAGTATAATTTATTTTTAAAACCAGAAAATCATTTTTAAGTGACAGGCACTGTGACAGACAAGTTTTGTGTCCACTTGTCTGAGTCAGGGTTGTCAGTAGACTTGGCAGTAATCCCCCACCACTTGATTTAACACAAAGCAATCCATTTAGTGATGGGATCTTCTGTGAGCAGCCACAGGATTGTGAGCAGACTAGGGTGGACTGACTCACAGCCTTATGCAATTTGAAGGAGGTTAGAGAGCAGGTGAGGCCTACAACCTACAGAAGTAGACCCTGTGGGGAAGCTAGCTTGTTTATTGCTGGATCTGGACCCTGCATCTGGCTCATCAATTTCTGGATCTTTGGACTTGAGGCAAATGCCACCCATATTGCATGCTGGCAAGAGTAACTGTCAACATTTGGCCACCTGGCCTCCAACTCATTGGACTCTGCAACCACCCTGCCCTCTTGACCTTGTACTTATGCCCCTGCATCCAAAAGCCTTCAATGTTCCTGCTCCCTGACCTGTGCATTTCTGCATCTACCTGAGTCAGAGGTATCCCTGAGCTGAACATCAGACCCACAGATTTGAATTAGGCTGGATTTCCTTGCTTCTACAAGTGTGACCCATCTTTTTGATATGAACTTCTCTCTACATATATAAATATGGAAGAATAATTGATGCATTTGAATTGTGTTTCATTGAACATTACGGAAAGTACCATGGACTACTAGAAAGACAAACTGATCTGTCTTGGAAGAAGCATAGCCAGTGTGCTAGGGCAGTTCTCATAGGGCATCCCCAGAGGCCAGGATGGTGCAGGTTTGTCTTACATACTTTGGGAGAGTATATAAGTGTATGTGCTTTCAGGACAGACCATTCAGTCCCTGGAGGAGGACATCATGTTCAGTAAACTCGAGGGACAGTGAAAAAAAAGAGGAAGGTCTTCAAGGAGATGGATTGACACAGTGTCTTTATCAATGAGCTCAATCACAGGAACAATTGTGAGGATGGCACAGTACAGGGCAGAGTTTAGTTTTGTTGTGCATAGGGTTGCTATGGGCCGGAACTGACTTGATGGCATCTAAAATCAACATATGTATAGGTATGTGTATGTATATATACATATATGTATGCACACATAAATAAAACATGTATATACACACATCTATTTATTTATTTATTTATATCACTGGTTTTGTTTCTCTAGAGACCTGAAATCCTCTTTATTCAAGAGATTGTGAGTCTTTAAACTGCCACAAGTCTGAGGGGATTTTACTCTTTGTGAGGGTGATTTCAGGTATGTACAGCTCAAGTAAATATTTAGTAGGTTGCTCATCTATTTCACTCTGAGAACACTACCTAAGTAGCCAATGCCATAAGTCAGTCTATTTTGATTAGTACTTTGACTCTACTATCCATTATAACGACCATGCCTATCTTGTGTCTATTGATTAAGGGCTGGCAGTTGCCCCTACTGTCACATGGCACAATCAACCCCATTGCAGTTAGGTGTCTGAATTCATTTAGGGCAGTTCTCATCGTCAAACTTGATTTACATAAAATAGCAATCACAACAGTTATCAGAGATGCTTGGATTCCCCTCAAAAATTTGTTCCTCACTGTTGAGGTAAAACGTGTCTTTGAGGTACCCATATTTCGGTCCTGTTAATCCACTCTAACAAGGGAATTTCCCCATGGACCTTTTTTGACAGTGTACCAAGGTATGTCTGGTATTTCTACTTGTCTGTTGTTGGTCATCACTCAATCCATGCCTTACATATAATATAATATATAATATAAAATATACAAATAAATAAACTGTTAGATCCTCTCTGACTTCTTCAATCTGGACTATTGAATGAAGAATCCATGCTTGTTGTTGTTAGGTGTTGGTAATTGGTTTCAACTCCATGTGTCTTAGTCAAAACCATTAGATAAGAGAAATAAATCAATGGAATAAAAAGTGAAATACTTGCTATTTGCAGACAGTGTGTTTTATATAGAAAGAATTCCAAGGACTCCAACAAAAATATCACTGTAAACATTTCAGGGATTTGGTAAAGTAGCAGGAAACAAGATTAACAAGCAGAAATAATTGGATTCCTATATACCAGCAAAGAAAACTCCAAGAAAACAATATCATTTACAACTGCCACAAAAGATGAAATATTTAGGAATAAAACTAATCAAAGATACAAAATATCTGTAACAAGAAAACTAAGGAACATTATTACAAGAAAACAAACAAACCTACACAAATGGAAGAAGAACTTGGGTTAATGGATAGGAAGACTTACTATTATGAAAACGTCAATACTACTTAAGCAATCTACAAATACAACAATTCTGGTACAAATCTCAACTCCATTCTTTAAAGAAATGGGGGAAAAACAACCAATGAATACTTTCATATACAGAGGGAAGAGTCCCCGCAGAAGCAAAGACCTTTCCATAAAGAAGAACCACACAGAACTCTTGCACTATGTGACCTCAAAAACTACTACATAGCAACAGTGTCAAAACAGCCTGGTAAGGGTCTTTTGATGGATTCATAGATCAATGGAACAAGATAGAAGGCCCAGAAATAAAAGCATCCATCTAAATGCAACTAATGTACCACAAAGAACCAAAAAAAAAAAAAAACTAACTGTTTAACAGGGACATCTGTTTAACAGTGATGGAAAAATTGGATCTTCATCTGAAGAATAATTAAATAGGACACATAACTTGCTTCATGTATGAAAACTAACTCAATATGGGTT
This sequence comes from Tenrec ecaudatus, assembly GCF_050624435.1. NCBI lineage: Eukaryota > Metazoa > Chordata > Mammalia > Afrosoricida > Tenrecidae > Tenrec > Tenrec ecaudatus. The sequence continues at coordinate 57,665,353 of NC_134542.1, forward strand.
GGATCATCAATGAGAAATTTGGGACAAACGTAAAGATCTTATTGTAGAGCATACACAGACCATCAGGTATAATACAGGAAACATAAATAATGGATGACAAAATAGATGACCAGAACTTACGCACATCAAAAGACCATCAAAAGTGTAAAATTTTTGTGGCAGTGACAAAACAGAGAGGATTAATAAAATGTATAGCTATACTTGTACAATTTCCATTTCTCAATAATGTTTTAAATGCTGTACCACACACTAAATTAATGATGGTATCAATAGAATTACCTTATGTCCCAGCGTGATTATATATAATGTTTCCCATAAAAAATGATAGTGATGTCTTAAAAGTGAACCATATATATATATATATATATATACTACAGCTACATGGATGGATTTGGGGTTTGTAATTAATTGTGGCACTAAGCTCAGAATAATTAGTTTTTTATAATAATTAATTCTCATGACAGTTCCCTACTCAATTTTCACCCTTCTGCATAGATCACAGATGATGCGAGTGCAGCAGCAAAGTGTGATGAAGAAACCAGATGGTGCCTGGCTGTAAGAAAAGATAGCTTCTGAGGTATTAAAGGCTTGTTGTAAAACAAGCAGTCATCTAACTGAGATGTCAACTAAGTTCACATGGTAGAACCACATTATCTTGTTTGATCTGAGGATTATGTATAATAACATCAAAATACTGAGGAGGGAAGAGTATCAGAGCTTAAATTCTGAATGCCTGGCTTGCAGAAAAGCATGGGTGACAGTGGAAGCCCAAATTCCATTTGCAGGATCCCCACAGATTAAACCTCCAGTGAATCTCCTTTGATTCACTGATCAGGGATATAAATAGCCTTGCTATTAGACATAGGGAATTGTAAAGTTGGTTATGGCAGATGAAGTTAAGTTAAAAATGGCAACTTATATATTTTTCCTTTTGACCCATTTTATGTTATTTCAATTTTTAATATTTTATGCTTTCTTTTTGATTGAGATTTTTTCTGTTTTTTTGTCATTTCTCTTGTTTTTTCTCCTTTGTTTGCTTCATGGTTTTGTTTTGTAAGAATTCTGTATATGAAATCAAAGATAGGTAAATCTATACAGACAGTAACTGGACTAATAATTACCTAGGTGCTTGGCAGAGGAGGTAATGGAAAGCTAACAATGAGTGCGCTTCTGAAACCAATTGTGGTACTGATTGCACAACTCTTCTTAATGTGAATGAACCATTGAATTGCATATTAGGTGAATTATGGCAATGAAACCATATTAGTCCACGTTGATGAGAGAAACAAACCCAGGGACACTCATATATGTGTAAGAAAGAGCTTTTTATCAAAGACCAATTATATATTAAAAAGCATCTCAGCCCAGTCCAGATCAAGTCTATAAGACCGATATTAGCCCATTTGTCTGATACTAGTCTATAAATTCCTCTTCAGACTCACACAACACATGCACTGATGCTGAATGCAGGAAGATCACAGGCCTGCGAGTGAAAAGTCTTGTGGATCCAGTGGTGGGGGAATCATCTCCAGGGCTCTGGACGCCATCAGTGTGACTCCATTTAGCTTTCAACAGGAAGGTGATGCAGAGACAGAATGTGTCTTGGCCCCAGGGAGGAAGAGAGGAAGCTCCCAGATTCCTCATGTGAAGTCCATGCCCACAAGGAGGGATAATCAGGCTCTGACCTGATTGACAGGCTAGACTCCACCCTTCATTCTTTTATCCTATTGACATGAAATTGTGTAACTACCACAGAAACTATTTTTTAATTGTATGGACAAAATATTGAATGATAACAAAAAATCCTGTCTGTGAAGACCCAAACCCTATCTGTAGCCAATTGGACATCCCTTACAAGGAGGGGTCACAAGGAAGAGACGAGCCGGTCAGGATGAAACATAGCACCGACGAAACACACAACTTTAGTTCTTTAAAGCTTCCTGCCCACCACTATCATGACCCCAATTCTACCTTATAAATTTGGCTACACTGATATAGATCAGAGCTATACACAGGGACCCTAGGGCAGATACACTCCTCAGGACCAATAATGAGGAGGGAAAGGGGAAAGTGGGGAGAGAAAGAGGGAACCGATCACGATGATCTACATATAACTCCCTCCCAGGGGGATGGACAACAGAAAAGTGGGTGAAGGCAGACATTGGTCACTATAAGACATGAAAAATAATAATGATTGATAATTTATCAAGGTTTTATGAAGGAGGGATGATGGGGGAGGGAGGGCAAATGACGAGCTGATACTAAGGGCTCAGGTAGAAAGAAAATATTTTGAAAATGATGATGACAAATATGTACAAAAGTGCTTGACACAATGGATGGATGTATGGATTGTCATAAGAGCTTTAAGAACCCTAAGCAAAATGATTTTTAAAAAATGGAATGATACAAGAAGCATCAAAAGATGATTTAAAGGATAGATGGAGTCACTGAACTGAAAAGAACTAGTTGACATTCAGCAAGAAGCCCAAGCTGCACTGAGAGCATTAGTCAAAACGAAGGCTCCAGGAATTGGCAGAATACTAATGGAAATATTGCAACAAGCTGGTGAAGCCCTGGAAGCCCTTATTCATCTATCCCAAGGAATCTTTGAGACAGCTACCTGACCAACTGACTGGAAGAGATAAGTGTTTGCACCCGTTCCAAAGGAAGGTGACCAAATCGAAAGTGGAAATTATCAGATAATATAATTTCTATCAAATTCAAGTAAAATTTTGCTTAAGATCATCCAACAATGGTTGCAGCAGAGCACTGGCATGGAGCTGTCAGAAATTCCAAGCCGATTCAGAAGAGCTTGTGGAACATGAAATATTGCTGAGATCATACAGATCTTAGCTGAAAGCAGAGAATACCAGAAAGATATTTACTTGTATTTTATTGACTATGCAAAAGTATTCAACATTGTGAATCATAGCAGACTGTGGAAGCCTTGAGAAGACTGGGAATTCCATAAGAAAACAAGGGAATATTGTATGGTTTATAATCAGGAAAGGTGTATGTCAGATTTGTATCTGCAGTAGTTACATAATCTGTTGTCAATTTGAGACTTAAGAGTGAAGGGGTAGAATTTAGCCTGACAATCAGGTCGCAGCTTGATGACCTCATTTGGAGCCTCTAAGGAGATAAATAGTTCATAGGAGGCAGGACACTCACGCACCCCTGTGAGACATTCTTGTTGAGAAGACTCATGGAGTTACACTAGAGCCCAGGAGCTGAAGGAACCATGTAGAGACCCCTGCCATCTATGAGATGCTTCCACTGTCCCTGGATCCACAGGACTCCCACCCACTGGCCTGTGATCTCCCTGAATTTGGCATCATTGCATGTGTTGTATGAGTCTGAAGAGGAATTTACAGATTGGTATCAGACATATGGACTAAAAACGGACTTATGGACTTCATCTTGACTGGACTGGTTTCTTAATATTCAATTACTCTTGTATACACAGCTCTTCCTTATACATATAAGAATGTCTCTGTATTTGTTTCTCTAGGCCACCAGACTAACACAGTATCATTTCACTGTACTTATTAAATGTATATGTTGAGCAAATAATCAGAGAAGCTGAACCATATGAAGAGGAATGTAGTACCAAAATCAGAAGAAGGTTTAATAATGATCTGTAATATGCAGATGACACCAATTTGCTTGTTGACAGTGAGAAGGACCGAAGCAGTTGCTAATGCAGATCAAGGATTGCAATCTTCATTATGAATTACAACTCAAAAGAAATATCCTCCCAATTGGACCAGTAGATAACATCATGACAAAAAGAAAAGAGATTAAACTTATCATCAAGGATTTCATATTGTTTAAATTCACAACCAATGCTCATGGAAGCAGCAGTTCAGAAATTAAATGATGCATTGCACTGGATAAATGTACTTCATAAGTGTTTAAGAGGAAGAATTTCACTTTGAGGGCTGGGTTGCACCTGAAGCAATCCTGGTATTTTCAGTGGCCCCCTCTTCATCTGAAAGTTGGACACTGAATAAGCAAGACCAAAGAGGAATCAATGCAGTTGAACTGTGATGCTGGTCAAGAACCTTGAAAAGTATAGAGAACAAGCGAATTTAGCTCAGAGGAAGTAGACCAGAACTCTTCTTAGAAGGATTGGGAGACTTCATTTTCACGTACTTTGGACATGTCAGAAGAGATCAGTCCCTGGAAAGGACATGGCTACATCAGTGGGGCCAAATATATGAATAACTTTGTGGATGGTGCAAGACTGGGCAGTGTTTTGTTCTGTTGTATAAAGGGTCTCAATGATGTGGCAATGATTCAGTAGTACATAAAAACAATAAGAAATATATATTTACATGTACACATACAAAAATGTAGACATACAGTTATATCAAGAATATGGCTAACAATTATAAAAGCAGGTAAATTCAACCCAGTTCCAATCTGTGGGTCATATATCAAGCTGGAAGATTCCCCAGACCATGCTGACTTCAGGGGCTAGGGAGCCAGCAAGCATGGATACTAACCAGGAAGCAGAAACACAAAGCTGGAAGATGGGAGACTGGTGGATGCAGAGACAGATGAATCCAAAGTCAACCAGTTGAGGGATCCAATGAATCCAAGGTTGGCAGGTCAGATGGCACGCTGCTCATGGCTCCTATATTTATCTTGGAAAATGGCTAGCTATTCAGAAATATCAATGTTTACATAAATATATAGACATAAATAATCTGAATGATAGTGATTAATGTGTTAGTGATTAATGTGATAGTGTTTAATGATTTTGACCAGAATGGGATTCTGAATTTTCTTGATTTTCTTTGTCTGTTCTGTTTACAGATTGCTTTTGTATTGAATTTATAATGCTTTTATATATTCTTATATATTTGTAATAACAATTCCACACTGAAACTGAAATTCCCCACAGCACCAACATAAAAACAAAACAAAACAAAAATTTCCAAATGGCTGGCCATTGCCTCAAGTCTAAAGAACGAGAGGTCCGTGAGAAAGACATAGGATCCACAACATTAAGAAACAAGCTATCTTCTCTACAGTGTTGACTTATACAAGAATTAGTCTGCACTCACAATAAAATTTCCTTCCTATTACATCAGGTCTGTGACTTGAGTTTAAAGATTGTGCCTTACCCTAATCACCCTGCAATTATATGGCTGCTCCCTTCATGGAGTTAATTACTGCATGTTAAGTCCCATCATGGGGGATTACTGCCAAACCTACTGAGGATTCTGGCCCAGCCAAGGTGACCCAAAATCAATAAGCACAGGCACTGAGCTAGGAACTATCCTACATGATGTCTTCTTTAAAAAAAATAATTTTATTGGGGGCTCATACAATTATTATCTCAATCCATACATTCATACACTGTGTCAAGAACATATGTACATTTGTTGCCATCATCATTCTCAAAACATTTGCTTTCTACTTGAGCCTTTAATATCTGCTGCTCATTTTCCCCTCCCTCCCCACTCCCCCTACCTCATGAACCCTTCATGTCGTCTATGCATTTTTTAATCTAAAAATTGGATCAAACTTTTAGAAAAAATTTTAATTAATCATTTTATTGGGAGCTCTTACAGATATCATAACAATCCATAATTCAATCATATCGCGCAGTATTATGCAATTGCTACCACAATCAGTTTGAAAACATTTTCTTTCTTCTTGAACTCTTGATTTCAGCTCCCTTCATCTTCTCCCTCCCCACCCTACCTCCAAGGGATCCCCTTTTCTGCCATAACTTACCCAATGCAACATATTCATTCACATACAGTTCTGTTGTTCGCTCTCATCAAGAGGGTTTATACAATCATCAATGCTATCAGCTCCCTATTCCCCCCTCCCTGTACACCCAGGGAGACATTACCCTGTTACTGTTTCTGAAGGGTTATCTACCTTGGCTTTCATGTACTGAACAATCTTAAATACACAAATGAACATATGCAAATGAACATGATTAATGAGATAAAGCAAATGAAAACATAATATTAAGGGGAGGAAATATAAAGAGCGAGCAGAGAGTTATGTGGTTGATCAGTGCTGTACTGCACCCTGGAATTTTCATCTTTTCTGTGTGGCCCTTGTGAGAGGAACTGTCCAGTTATCTGACAGGTAGGTTTGGGGTCTCCACTACATCAACACCCCTTCACATTGATTTGTTTGCTTGTTTTTGAACTTCTGATACCTCTTCCCATCGACACCTCATGTTATTAAAATTATGCTGTATTGACTTGCAATAATGATATGAATTGTTTATTTTAAGTGAAGTTAATCTTATTTTGAAGACAATTATACTTTTAAAAATGATGTAACTTTTAGACCAATTTAGAGTCAATGTCTGGACAAATATCTTGATAAGAATAGGTAAAAAAAAGTCAGCTTTAACAATTATTCATAGCTTTATGCATAGCTTCGAACCATTGTCAGATACTGATGGCCTAATGAATGGAAGAAGAAAACCATCGAAGGTAGTACCAGAGGATGGGAAGTCCAGTTGGCAGGCACTGGAAATGTAACTGAGGTGGAGTTGATTTCTCAAAGTGGAGTCAATCGTGATAACACGATTGATTAAAGTCTGTAGGAGTGAAGCCTTTGGGATCTTCATTAACTGATGGGGCATAACTCAAGGGAAGAAAAAACAGCTGCAAAAATATGCTAATGGATGTGTGAGGTATGAATCTAGGAATATTGGAAATGGTCATAAATGAAATGGACCACATATTGATTGCTTCATCAGTGAGATGAATCAGGCTGGTACCGGGCATTTGGAATCAGAAAATCACATGATTTACTCTGCTGGAAAGAACACCATCAAGAGGAATACTGTTGCACTCATTGTTGAAATAGACATTGCGGAATCAGTCCTGAAGTACAATGCTGTCTGTGATAGGATTATATCTATCGGCCTTCAAGAAATCCAATCAATACAACTATTCAAATGTATGTACCAACCACAAAGGCTTAGAGATGCAGAAATTAAAAAAAAACTCTACCAATTTGAAAATTGATCTTCAGTTGAAAATTGATCAAACATGCAATCACGATGCATAGATAATTATTGGTTATTAGAATACCAAAGATGGAAACAAGGAAGATGGAACAATAGTTGGCCTAGGTCATAGAAATGAAGCTGGAGATCACATGATAGAAAATTTTCAAGACCAATATTTCCTCATCACAAATATATTTTTCAACCACACAACCAGAAATCATACAGATGTACTTCTCCAGATAGAATACATAAAAATCAATTCAGCAACTAAAACCAGACCAGGAGCCAACTGTGGAACAGACTGTCAATTGCTCATATGGTAGTTCAGTGTGTTAGTCGGGGTTGACTAGAGAAACAAATCCAGGGAGTCACTCATATGTGTGTAAGAGAGAACTTTATATCAAAGAGAAATTGTACATTAAGAAAACATCCCAGCCCAGGCAAGATCAAGTTCATAAGTCCAATATTACCCCATATGCCCAATATTAGTCTATACATTCCTCTTTAGACTCACACAACACCTGCAATAATAGAAAGATCACAGGCCAGTGGGGGAAAATTCTTGAGGTTCAAGTGTCCATGGAAACATTTTAGCACTGGCATGGGTCTCCATGTGGCTCCTCCAGCTACAAGGCTTTGGCTGCCATCACTATAGCTCCATGTGTCTTGTTAAAAGGAATGTCTCGCAGGGAGTGAGTGTATCTGGCCTCCAGTGAGTTATTTATCTCTGTTGTGCCTCCAAATGAGGTCATCAAGCTGTGACCTGATAGACAGGCTAAACTGCACCCTTCACTCTTAATAGTCTCAAGTTGACACAAGATTATGTAATGACCACATTCAGGTTAAAGCTGAAGAAAATTAAAACCAGTCCACAAGAACCAAAATATGACCTTAAGTCTATCCCTTGAATTTTAAAAGCCTTTGAAGGACAGATTTGATGGATGACACACTAATGATAGAAGACCATGACAATAGACTTGTATTGGGTTTTGCATTGCCTCTATCATAGTGATTAGAATATTGTAAGTGGTACACATAGCCATCTCTTCTATGAAGGAACATGAGTTAAAGTGCTTGATTAGGAGAATTCAAGACTAATGTAGATTTCTTAGTGTCAGTGTTGTTCTGAGAAACATGTACATGGCTGAAGTTAATAAGGCAGAAGAAATTAATGCTATGCTTCATTTCGTTGAAGGTTTAAAAAAATAACAAGTATTTAAATCAGACAGATCATCAAGAGTAACTAAGACATCCAAGGCCCACTAAATAAATTGAAGCCAATTATCCTGACAACTTGGAGGATCTTATATTTTCTAGGCATTTAACCTCAAGAGCAGAGGATTCATTTTTTTGTAAACCATTCAGGTGGTAATATTACTGAACCTTTCCATAAAACTGAGGAGTAATACTACAAAAATAGAATCTTACAATATTACAAAATTCCTGACTAAAGAGGATCACTATTATAATATTTAAATGTATGAAAACCCAAATTCACTCCTGTCTAAGTCAATTCTGAGTCTACAGAGACCTGAAAGGGTAGAGTGGAACGCCCCACAGGGTTTCCAAAGCAAGTCTTTATGGAAATAGACTGCCAGCGTTTTCTCCTGTGGAGCGGCTCAGTGGTTAACCTGTCCACCCATTGGTTACCATCAAAAGGTTCTAAGCACTGCAGCACCCTTGACTCGTAAAACTGAAGTAAATAATCACACTAAGCTTTCTGGGTGATTTAGAATATCATAAACAAACATCTTTTTCTAAAACATATGTGCATAGATTGTATCTAAATATGATAACATCCAAAACATAGTGCCATGGGGTAAATTCTACCTTTTAGTGACCCCAGAGGACCGAGTCGAACTCCCCCTAGTGTTCCTAAGGCTGTGATCTCCACAGGAGCACACGTTGTGACTGTCTTCTGAGCACTGACTGGGGGGTGGGGTGGGGTTCGAACCACTAACCTATTGGCTGGCTTTAACCCCACCGACCATCAGGGCTACTTCGTCTATATTATAAATGGCTAATAATTGGCTAATCAGTAAAATGGGAAAAAACTCAGCACATTTCCATTTTAAAAAATAATTAACCCTGTGTTCTGTGATGCCTTAACCCTAAATAACACATGTGTTCTTCTAATATCATCACATAGAACAAAGAGGGGAGGGTTTCTCTAATTTACTCTGAAGTTCAAAAGGTTTTCAGTGCTTAATCCCAGAAGTGGGCTACCTATTCTTCCCTCCTAGTCTGGTTTAGTATGCGTGCTTCCATAAACCTGTCCACCTGTCCAGCATCAGTGACATAGCTTTCCTAATATCACAGCAACATGCAAGCCACTGCAGTACGACAAACTGACAGAAGCAGCAAGGATGGCAGGACTTCATTTCCCAAACTTTGGACCTGTTATCAGGAGAGAACTGTCCTGGGAGAAGGCCATCATGTTGGGAAAGTAGAGTGGCACTGGACTGGGGAAGAAATGCAGCAAGATGGATTGTCTCTGCGGCTGTAACAGTGAACTCAAACATAGCAATGGTTGTGAGAATGCTGTAGGACCAGGCAGTGTTTTTTTTTTCTGTTGTATACACAGTCATTATGCACGCAACACCAACAATAGCTCTAATTTAGAAAGTAGAAAAAAATAAACGGAGAAAAAAACCCAAAAACCTGACACGAAGGGTGACTGTGGTGAAATGAAAGTACTTGATACGGCTTTTTGAGCTATTGTCTGTAACTTCCACCAAATGGTTGGATGGGAACGTGCAATTAGAGGACAAAGGAACAGCGGACTCTTACTCAGGGATTGGTCAGTTTTGCCATTCTGCTGGGTATGAAGTCAGAAATAGGAACAGACAGTCCTGCAGCTAGCAAGAAAGGAGAACCAGGAGCAAATTGAGTGGGGTCCCTGTGTGAAGTGGCAGCAGAAACAGCAGCAGAGGAGTACAAAGCACTGAGACCATTGGGCGTCCCAGCCCACTGCAAGGTATAAAGTTGGATGCCTTTGGGCGAGAGGCTGGTTTGGAGAACAGGGTCCCCTTTGGGTATTTATTCATGTTGGCAGAACTTGGTAACACTTTTCTCACTCAGCAGGTCAAGGGCTAGTGTGGCGGAGAAGCTGGGAGCCAGAGAGGGACGCTGTCGGTAGCACGGCGGGGAGGTGCTGCTGCTGCCAAAAGGACTGGGTCCCCAATAGGGTTTGACTCTGGTTTAGGCAACTCCTTTAGTAAGACCCCACAATTGTGAGTTTGGGTGGCCTTTGAACCTAGTAGAGAAGTAGCGTGCTGTGGGAGACTCTGATGATGTCAGACATGGGGAAAGAGGGTCGGAGGGCTGGCTGGATGACTGACCCCTGCCTCATAGGAACCAACTCTAGGAGTTATAGCTGTGGACTTGAGCTCTCCTTTGCCCTTGGTGCTGTGCTTGCTAACCACATGGTAACTGCATACAGAGTTAGTCTTGGAAACCACAGGGTGCTTCTCCTCTGTCCTATCAGGTCACCATGATTTGAGATAGATGAGATGGTGGTCCCCCCTCGGGTAACTGGAGGAGTTTGGATGCAGCCTCCAAAGCATTCCATCATTATCCTACAGAGATAACAGGAACAACTGGTACCAGGAGTCCATTCCCTTTAATATAACACAAAATCACTCTTTCTCGGTGCCCAAGGTGAGCTTTATTCTTACATTTCCCTACACATTAAGAAAGAAAAAAAACATATTGTACGGTGCCCAAGATAAACATTGCAAACATGCCACCAGTTATTTCTTAATTGTAAAAATTATAAAAATATTTAGATGAGAAAATAATAAAACTATGCAACTTCCTTCTTTGTTCACTGTACTCACATAGAATGGGCTACTATGTTTCTACTCTAGTCTAAAAATACTATATATGTACTGTAGCATTTCTATACCAGTTGCATTGTAGCATCTGCTTTTAAAATGTTTAAGAAATAGTTGCTCTGTAAGCAATTATTAGCCAGAAAGAGTAATGCACTCATAAATTTTTAAAACATTCTTTTTTAATTTAATAAATATATTTGAACATTCAGCCAATACCAGAATATTTGCTAAGAGGCAAAAATGGCAAAATAAACTAAATGCACACACACACATGGTAGTGTCTTCCTAGTTGGTGTTGTGATAGGCGTGCAGCAGCAATAGAAGGCTGTGTAGAGAAAGGAAAAGCCACTTCTGATGCATAGGAAGAGATGGATCTCAGGGAGAAGGGAGCAAGTGCCCAGGGCATTGGAGCATGAGCAGGCCCTTGACAGCAGAGATGAAGAGGGACGCAGAAGGTGGAAGACGTTCACGGGGAAAAGGCTAGCAGCAAGAAACAGAGCAGTGCATGCAACTGGGCAGGCTGAAATACTTCGGAGAGCAGTGGGAGGTAAGCTGTCCCACAGGATCACGAGGAGCCAGTCAGTGTACTTTGGTAATTATTTGGGAGTTTACATAATATTCCTACAGTGGGTAACGAACAGGAAGACTAGATTAACATTTAAACCAAAGGCTGATGACAATGCCCCATGTATAAAATGCTATACTAAATCTGAATACCTGAAATTAAAGGGCATATTCAGGTTATTTATTTTTGCCCCCAAAACAATTACATAAGTATAATAAAACAATCACATTAGGGATTTGAAAAACACAAAGCAGTACAAGGGGAAAGCTAAAAAACAAATCCCACCATGTGGTAACTCATTCTTGACATTTTTACGTATTTCTTTCTAGTTCTGCGGCTGAGTTACCTGTGTGTGAGAGAGAAATAATGCGTGTATTTTCAAAACAAATTTGGAATCATTTTGTAGGTCTGACTTTTATATTCTTTTTTTAAATAGTAGTATTGAAGTATAATTGGGAAAACAAAAACAAAACATAAAAACTTTAAATTCACTGCCATCTGCGCATGCAACACTAATTCTAGTGACTCGGCTGCCGGGAGAACTGGGTTGAACCGCCCAGGGAGTAAGTCCCCAGGGAGTAAGTCCTTAGGTGGTGCAGGAAGCCCCCTTTGTCCTGAGGAGAGGCTGGTGGCACTTCGGCCCCAGCACTTAGCAGCCCAGGGCTGAAACACGACGCCATCACCGGGCACTTCTACCTTGTCCTATAGGGTGACTTGAAATCATAATCCATGAACCATAAAAGTTTTAAAAAATACAATTAGTTTAAATTTACACATAGGAATATATTCATGAAACTATGACCGCAAACATGATAATTAACATATCCATTACTCCTTTCTTAAAGATGTTTCATTTCTTTCTTTCTTTGTTGATTTCCCACCTCTATCCTTCCTGTATCCCTAGACAACAAATAATCTGTAGTTACTATGGCGGAGTTGGTTTTCTATAATTTCATAGAGATGGAAGTCAACAGCTTGTGTACTTTTTCATCTGGTTCTCTCAGTATAATTATTTTGAGATTCATCAATACTCTGCATGTATTGTATTAATAGCTCATTCCTTTTTATTGTCATTATTTCATTGGCTTTTTATGATTTTTAAAACTTCATTTACCTGTTAAATGACATTTGGGTTGCTTTCATTTGAGACTATTGTAAATAAACATGTTAAGAACATACATATGTGTACATCGAAGTCTTTGTATGGACATAGGCTTTTATGTTTCTGAGTAAATACACTGGGGTGAATGGCTGGCTCACGTGGTAGGGTTATAATTAACTTTTTAAGAAACTACCAAACTTGTTCCAGCAACAGCGTACAAGGTTTCCGATTCCTTTACATTCCTACCAATACTTTACATGATCAGTCTTTTGAATCTCTAATGTTATAATAGCTATGGGTATGAGTTCAATTTGCATTTCTCTAATTAGTATTACATCAGAGCATGGGGATTGCGGTGCTGGTGAAGAATATTGAAAATATCATGAACTTCCAAAAGAACAAATAAATCTGTCCTGGAAGAAGTGTAGCGAGGCTGGAGAGCCTTTGCCTCATGTACTTGGGACGTTTGCACGGGGGACCAGTGCTTGGGAAAGGAGATCATGCTGGTAAAGTAGACAGGCAGGAAAAGGAGGAAGCCCGTGGAGGGCAGGAACTGACACAGTGGCTGCAACAATCAGCTTGGGGCCGGCAACAATTGTGAGGGTGACTCTGGTCGGCGGTATTTGCGTCTGCCGTGCATGGGACGGCTACGGGTGGGAATCGGCTCGCCTGTGCCTCCCAGCAGCGGCATCTGAATAGAATGACAGAAGGACTGGGACCATATGAAATCATCATGGTGCTAAAAATATACTTAGTGCTTTCTGACTCTGATTGCTATCGAGACTCCAAGGTTATAGCATTAAGTGTACTTCTGCTGATTGAAGAGTGATATTATGCATTACCTTAAATTAGACTGAGTATCCCAGAACTCCCAGGCTATTCATATTTACTTAAAACAGGGATACTTTATATTTTACAAATATTTAAAACACAGATATTTAAAAATCAAATACAGTAGTTTTATAAATATCACATGATAATGCATACAGATACAAAATAATTCAAGTTACAGATAATAAATTCAATATATTTGCCTAACTTTCTTTGCAGAAACATAATACTCACTTTCTTAGAACAATAAGCTTATCGCCAAGCAAGCCAGGATGAATTCTATCCGCTTCAAGGAATTAGAGGAGATCATGAGTCCAAGATGAGTGCCATAGTACATTCAGCGCAGAAAACAGACCAATTAAACTGTATCCTGACCTGCAAACCTCACTGTTCACCACTCAAGTTCTGAGGACAAAACCTTCTAACTCAGAGTCAACTAGACACAACCCAAAAGAGGGTAGAGAAAAGAGTCATGACTATTCATTCTTTATTATTATTACTGTTGTTCAGATAAGACACAGAGCACATACACGGGGGAGAACAGTTGTCATGTGAGCATTGTAAAGGAACCTAGGAAGTCCAAGGGACCTGGGAACTCCTGGGGCTTCCAACAAGGTAGATATAGACCCATCGTGGCCTCCAATTCGTACTGTTTAACCCAGCCCCCGAACCGTGAGAAAGCACACTGTTGTTCTTTTTAAGATGTTTGGTTTTGATACCAGATACCATTTTGCATTCCTGTTTGAGCAGCCCTGGGACCCTAAGCCATTTTAAGATCTCCACAGGGTCTGTGGTGATTTCTGCATTCCACTCCTGAGACTGATGATTTGCATCTTCTCTTTTTCCCTCTGACTGTCTTGCTAATGCTATGTGAATTTTATTTATGCTTGACAAAAATCCAAGGTATTTATTCATGAATTTCCTCCATTGTTTTTGTTTTCATAGAATATTTTTTAACATTTTGAAATAATTCAACGGTGTAAACTAGAATAATATAGTGAACACTTGTGAAGCCATCACCCTGTTTTAACTTAGTGTCATTTTGCAAGATATGCTGATCTTTGACTATTAATCAAATGTACAGTCAAGTTTCATACAACTTCAACTAACTCTCCTCTTACCCCTGTGCACATGAGCAGTTGCCTTGGGGTTTCTTAGTTGCAGTTCAGCGTTGTAGTTAGTGTATCAAGTTGGCTGTGATCCTGAGCACAACAGAACAGAACACCACACCATCCCCCACCACCCTCACAATTGTTCCCTATGCCTGAGCCTATGGATGGAGCTACTTGTCAGTCCATCTAGATGAGGGCCTTCCTCTTTTTCGCTGCCTGTACACTTTATCAAACATGATGTCCTTCTCCAGGGACTTGTCTCCTGACAGTATGTCCAAACTATGTAAGATGAAGTCACACCCTTCTTGCATCTGAGGAGCCCTCTGGCCTTCCTTCTTCTAATACAGATTGGTTTGTTCTTTGAGTGGTCGGTGGCACTTTCAATATTCTTCTCCAACTTCACATGCTTATAACGCAATGGAGGATACCTGCCTTGGGGCAGAAGAACCTTAGTCCTCAAAGTAACATTCTTGCTCTTCAATATTATAAAGATGTCTTGTGCAACAGATTTACCTAATGCAATATGTCTTTTTGTCTCTTGACTGCTGCTTCCATGAGCATTGATTGTGGATCTAAGCACAACCTTTTCTCCATATATGTTACCTATTGGTCTAGCTGTGAGGATTTTGTCTTCCTTACATTGGGCTGTAATTCATACTGAAGGCTGCAGTCCTTGATCTTCATCAGCAAGGGCTTCAGCTCCTCCCCACTGTCAGCAGGCAAGATTGTGTCACCTGTATAGCTCAGGTTATTAAAAGGCCTTCCTCCAATCCCAATGCCACATTCTTCAAATAATCGTTTCTCTGCTGATTTGCTCAGCACACAGATTGATCAAGTTAGGATGAGAGGATCCAATCTGGAGGCACACCTTTCCTGATTTTAAAACCTGCAGCATGCCCGTGTTCTGTCTGCACAACTGCCCCTTGAGTCACATACAAATTCCAAAAGAGCACAATGAATTGTTCTGGAATTCTCCTTCTTCTCAAGGTGAGCCACCGTTGATTGCTTATGGTCCGCACAGTGGAATGCCTTTGCATGGTCAATGAAACACAAGTCAACATCTTTCTGGTGTTCTCTGCTTGGAGCCAAGAGCCCTCTGAAAGCAGCAATGAGATCCTTTTCTCCACAGCCTCTTCCGAATCCAGCCTGAACTTCTTACATTGTAATAATTGCTGGGTAATCTTAGCAAAATTTTATTTGTTTGTGATATCAATGATATCATCCTATAATTTGAGTATTGTGGGGTCACCCTTCTTGAGTGTGCACAAATATGGATCTCTTCGAGTTAGTTAGCCAGATAGCTGTCTTCCAAATTTCCTGGCACAGACGAGGTTAGTGCTTCCAGTGTTTTTTTTTCTCAGCTTGCTATACATTTCAATAGGTATTCCATCAATTCCTAGAGCTTTGCTTTTAGATAGTCCATTCAGTGCAGTGGAATTTATTCCTCAGCATAATTGGTTCTTGATTGTATGCTACTTCCTGAAGTGGTGGAATGTCGATTAGTTCCTTTTGGTTCAGTGACTCCATGTATTCTTTCCATCTTCTCTTGATGCTTCCTGTATCATTCAAGATTTTCGCCCATAGAGTCTTTCAATATTTCAACTTGAGGCTTGACTTTTTAATGGAATTCTTTCATTTTAAGATATGCTAAACATGTTCTTCCCTTCTGGCTTTCTAATTCTTCAAATGGAAGAAAAGATGAAATCAAGGAGTTGAACAGACAACTTCATCTTTTCTTTCATTTGATTAGCTATTCTATGATTAAGAGCAAGTTTCAGAGTTTCTTCAGACATCTTTCACCTTTTCTTTCTTTCCTGTCTTTTAAATTACTTTTTGCTTTCTTCATGAATGTCTTGATGTTCACCCACAACTCATCAGATCTGTCATCAGTGTTCAGTGTCTAATCTTTTTTTGAGATGTTCTTGAAATTCAGGTGAGATAGACTCAAGGTCATATTTTGACTATATGAACTTGTTTTAATTTTCTTCAGCTCTATAATTAATTTTCATATGATCAATTGATAATGTGTTCTACAGTCTGCACCTGGTCTGGTTTTAGCTGCTGATATTGAGCTCCATTGTGTCTTCTGACAGATGTACCCATGTTGATTTCTGTGTACTCCACCTGGGAAAGTCTATGTGTGTACATAATCACCTTTTGAGTTGTTGATAAAGGTCTTTACTGTGAACAATTTGTTGTTTTTTGCAAAATTCTATCATTCCCATCTCAAATCCATATTTTCCAACTATGGGTCTTTCCTCTTTATATGTCCCAAACTTTTGCATTCCAATCACCAATATATGTCAATGCATGTTGACTGCATGTTTGATTACTTTCAAATGCTTTTCCTCACTGTTAATCCTTGGCTTTAAAATTACTCAATTAGACTATCGTTGCATAAGAGATTATACTAAGCAAATGCACATTCACACACACACACACACACACACACACAGACACACTATTAAAAGTCTCAAACACAGTGGTATTGGGTTGATTCCAACTTACAGTTACCTTGAAGGACAGAGTAGAACTGCCTCCATGCTGTGGCTGGAGATGGTAAACTGCTGATCGGGTTAGCAACCCGCCCTGCTCCTCACACCTGCTCTGTAGTTCAGTATAATTGGTCATTCATTTACTGTGTATCGAATCTTATAAAACAACAACTAAAGAACCAGAATCTCGAGCTTAATTCCCAAACCAATTGTTTCTTCATATATAATATTGGGGTGCTAGTGTCCTTGGAGGATAAGATTTCAGCAACATTCCTCTTTCCCAAATTGGTTTCAATGAAACAGACTGAGGTTTCTCTGAATTGCTTGCTAACTTGAAACAAAGAGAAACCAATTGCCCACACTATCTGTAGTTATTTTGATTTCAGTGTCAATTCTTGCTTTTAAAAATGTAGACGGGGGCGCTCGGAGCATCGCTGTGAAGACCATGCTGCAGCCAAACATCTTGCTCACCGGTACACCAGGGGTTGGAAAAACCACACTAGGCAAAGAACTTGCATCAAGATCAGGACTGAAATACATTAATGTGGGTGATTTAGCAAAAGAAGGGCAGTTGTATGATGGCTATGATGAAGAGTATGGCTGTCCCATGCTAGATGAAGATAGAGAAGTTGATGAGTTAGAAAATCAAATGAAAGAAGGTGGAGTTATTATTGATTACCATGGTTGTGATTTCTTCCCTGAACGCTGGTTTCATATAGTTTTTGTGCTGAGAACAGATAACACTGTATCGTACAAAAGACTTGAAACAAGGGGTTATAATGAGAAGAGGCTGCAGGAGAATATTCCGTGTGAGATTTTTCAGGTTCTCTATGAAGAAGCCATGGCCTCCTACAAGGAAGAAATAGTACATCAGCTAACTAGCAACAAACCGGAGGATCTAGAGAATAATGTAAGCCAGATATTAAAGTGGATTGAACAGTGGATGAAAGATCATAGCTCTTGACTGTCAAGACTAGCCACATGATCATCACTCCTCCTGAGCTCTCTCTGCCCATCATAGAAATGGTCCAAGTATCAGTAACAGTTTCATATTAAAAGTGTGCCGCAGGACTAGCAAGCAGAAAGTATCAAAGGTTTATGCCTGGGCTCTTTTTATCTCCATGAGAAAGCAAAACCATTTGAAATATAATGAGTAAAGCATTATTTAGGGTTGAGAGTAAAGATTCTTATTGTTTAATGCTTCAACTGTTAAAGGATAAATGAATCTAAGTGGGTGAATATCTGCTGACTTTATTTCAAAAGAAAATTAAGGTAATCTTTTAAAATAAAACTTCTAACAAAGAAAAAAAATGTAGACATTAAGTCTTTAAAATTCACAAAGGAGAATGTCCACAGAAATTTGGGGAAATGGAGAGAGGAAAATACTTGCATTCTTTCTTAAGTTGATCTAAAAAGCTGAATAGAGGCTTACTGTTTTTGTGGTTGTTAGGTGCCATCTAGTTGCTTCCAACCCATAATAACCTCAGGCACAGCCAGCAGAGCACTGCCGGGGCCTGCGCCATCAGCACAATGAGCTGAGCCCATTCCACATTCTGGCCAATCCCTCTCCTTGGGGGCCTTCCTCTTTTTGAGGTCCCTCTATGGTAGGAAGCGATAAATACTATGTAAGTCTCTAGATGAAAGGACTATTTTACCTTTATTTTAGATCAGGGCATATTTATATTAATTTTAAAATTATTATTAAAGCAATCTTTATTACCATCTGTGTGACTCACTCACTCACTTGTCATCAGAATGGGCAGGAAAAAAGATAACTGGGACAAATACTGATGTAAACTTTCATTCTGGCAGCATGAGATTCCTGGCGACAGTGTGTTTCATCATTATATTAGGAACCACGTATGAATTAGGTTGAAGAAATGGAAAGCATAGAATACAATGATTGAAAACTCTTTTTAAAGTCTGGAAAGCAAGACATCAAGAAATAAAGCATCCACATTGTGATTTAGTCACATGGTTGCATAATTTGAATTTATGATTTACCATTTATTTTCTGACAGTGTTTTTCTGATTTTATCAGATATTATTCATTTTCATTAGTACTATAAATGATTCTCACTCAAAATCAAAACAATTTTCAGAAATCTTGAAAACCAGTAGGTCCATTAGATGTAGTTAATAGAATACTCAAAACCCACTGCCATGGAGTCAGTTCCAACCCAGAGCCACTCTCTGCAGGGTTTCTATGATTGTAACTCATTAAGAAGTAGATGATTTCATCATTCTACTGTACAGCGGCTTGAGCCATGTGGCCTACCTTGCGAATCGCAGCCCCAGCATGATCCGCAACATCTCCAGGGCTTCTAAACCTAAAGAAAAAGTAGAGAGAAGAATATTTTATGTGCTTATAGATATATATGGAGTAAGTTGAAATTCTGCTCAATATATATGGAATTTCAATATATCCCTAACCTGGAGCTATTACTGAGTAATAGTTGACCAGCATGATCAAGGAACCAAATTTTAAACTAATCTAAACTGAAGTGCCAATATCTGCAAGTAGCTACCATGTTAGACAATGAAGTTGAGGAATCTTAGGTTGTCCAAATTACTATTTAATTCATCATCTGTTATTATAAATTTGATATAACTCTTGCTTCTATAAAAGGAATATATCAATTTTGAAGTTCTATTATGCATTATTAAAGCCTGTCAAGTAAATATATCACATATGTGGATCAATTTAATTTTATGAATAGCACATTGTCTCAAATTAGAAAGATTCTTAGCAATGCAAACAGTAAGGAAGCTGATAAAGATATAGTGTATTTGGACCAGTCTCCATGCCAACAGAATTTTAATTATGATATCTTATAGCAATTAATACACGTAAATACTCATTCAAAAGCATTTTTATTTTCTGGAAATGTGAAAGAATCTCAACTAAGATTACTTGCTAGTGACTTTCTCTAAGTAACATTTTTACAGATATTATAGAACTCAGATGAACATAAAAAAACAATTTTTTAGATATATTAACTTTTTAAACTTACACCTTTCACTGTGGTCCATATTTTCAAGGGAAATTAAAATGTCTTGTAAAATAACATAGAAATGTATTACATTAGCAATTTAACAACTTGAAATAAGAAACCACATTTTTATAACTGAAAAATGTCTGTTGTAAATCTTTTATGTAAATCTCTTTACTTTCTGATATTTAAATTATAAGTTAAAAACTGATGAAAAAGTTTTACATGTACTTTTGAGGGGGTAAAAGAGAACAAGAGATAAATTACTCAAACCACCAATTTAAGTGTTGGATTCTATATTTTCATTTTTTTGGTAACTAATATTTTATCAGTTGTTTTGAGGATCAGTACGGAGAAATTATAAACAATTTGTACATATTATTTTTTGTGTGTTTCTTCAGGGTCATATTGGCTGTATTTCTGATGTTTGAGGTTGGAAGGGGATGCGAAGGCAGGCATTTGTCCCCTCTGCTGCCGTTAGCTGATAGTTCTCCGACACTGAGTTGGCTGCGGATCCGCAGCCAAGGGAAGATAAGGGCTCTCTCTGTTGCAATCTCCAGCTAGTGGCTACATTTTATCAGGTTGGCAGGGTGCCACGGGGCTGGGGCATCAGCGTTGCTGCAGTTAGAAATTCAAGGTCTTACAAGATGGTGTACACTTCTTGCTAACTGGCCTGGCAGAGTCTGGAGACATCTCGGAACAGTCAAGGTCTGATTTGGAGAGTTGGGAGAGGGAAGAGGAGAAGTGGGGCTAACTCGGTGCCATCTTCCTGGAAATCTTAATATTTTCATTTAACCACAACCATTTAAGTATATCATATTATCTTGTGATAAGAAATAGTGTATATCCAGTGATTAAAACACTTGGCTGCTAAACCAGAAGTTAGGAATTCAACTGCACTCCATGCTGAATGGGTCTCTCATTCCAGAGAGGCAGCACTGCTCTGCCCCATGCAGTCACTCTGCATCAGAAGTCACTTGATGGTTTACAGTGGACCGTCACAATTTACTATGTTTAGTAACTTTGGAGCAACTAAATTTCAGATATTAATCATTGTCTAGACTATTTGCAATATGTGTGTATAATTATACACATTGCACGTATCTAAAATAAGTATGCACACGTATCTATTGCATGTACATATGTATTTATATGCAGACACACATACATATTGCAAACATGGCTGTTTTTAGGGGGCTTCCTGATAGCCACCCACAGCAGAGCTGCTGCAGCATGTACTTAGCAGGCCGGCCCCTAACCCACACAAACACAATACACAACTCACTGCCACGGATCTGATTCCAACCCATGGGGATACCCCAGGACATGCAGAAAGGCCCCAGCGAGTGTGCGGGACTGTGGTCACTCTATATGGGCGTAGAAAGCCCTGTCTGTTAGCAAGCCCACTGGTGACTACGATGCCACGGGGCGGCTCATCCTAACACAGGACTGCTTACATAATCTCAATAGTCCTTTCCTACACCCACATTTACAGACGCACAAAGGAGAAATAGTTTGTCATGATAAAATATTTTGGAATATATGCAAAATCTAATATTAAATAATTTAGCATGACTCTCATAAAAATATAAAAGAACACAGAAATACTTAACATTATTTTACCCCATTAAAGGGGAAACCAGTAAAGAGGTAAATCTGATAAGAGGAGAATTTTATGAACAGCAGTCAGAAATGTAATGTTGACATAAGTTCAAAACAGAATTGGTTGATGTTCTACAGGGCAATAAAGCTATAATTTTGGAAGGGTATCTTTTCTATGGAAGATAAATAATTTTCATTAAATTGTATAAAAATCTAGAATATAATATGAAACCTAACAGAATTTGATCCAAAATCAGTAGCAAATAATATTAAAAGAGGTAATAAAACTATAAATTTGGAAGGACATCTTTTCTATGGAAGATAAATCATTTCACTCTTTTGTGCAAAAATCTAGAATATAATATGAAATCTAGCAGAATTTCATCCCAAATCAGTAGCAAATAATATTCAAAGACATACATTCACTACAAAATTGAATGGCTAGTCCCTGGGTGCCAGCAAATATGTAAAAGGTCATGTAGCTATTCTTTTTCTTATTTTCAAGTTTCAGATAATTTTCCTTTTAACCAGAAGGAAGTATTCAAGGTTATAATTTTTTCCCACCGGAAAATAGGTTTTTTTTCATGTGAACATGGTATGTTAATCGTTATATATTATTTCTTCAGAAACCCAAAGGAGAAGAATAATTTATTTTATATTCTAAGAGCCAAGATTTTTCCAATGTTGATTATCTAGAAAAAACATATTGCTATATATTTCTGCATGGTGATAGAAATAATTAAAAAGTAGTTTCAATCATAACTGTCATCAAACTAGTCCTCAAATTCACATACATGAAAACATAGAACACAATTCTTCTAGTTTTCTGCCAGTTAGATACAATTTTAATTGAGGAGATGACTGTGCTGCCACTGTGACCTTATAGAGACTGCATATTGTCTGGTACATTTCTTGAGTATAAAGCATAAAACTGCAATGTGGCGAGGATGTTGGGAGGAGGTTTTCTTCCTTCCTTCCTTCTCTCCCTCCCTGCTTTCCTCTCATTTTCCCTCTAGTTCTTCTTTCTCTTTCACTCTTCATCCTTTTTACTCAACATTCACACTACAGGGCGTTTTGGGAAATGGCCAATGAGTGTGTGTGTGTGTGTGTGTGTGTGTGCAATGTGTTTGCAACTCCTTTTCTATTCAGAAATCCCAGCCACATCACATGACCAACAGAATAAAAAATACAGAAAATCCATAGATTAATTTTCTATTTTTTTGCCATAACAAATTACCCCAAACTTCAAGACACCAAACTCACTGCCATCCAGCCGATTCCAACTCACAGTGACCCTCTAGGACAGGGTAGAACTGCGCCGGTGGATTTCTAGAAAATTGAAATCGAATGAAAACACGCAGCCTTATTCTTTCTTCTAGTGCAGAGAAGCTGGTGGGTTGGAACTGTGGACATGTAGTGAGCAGCTCAGTGCATAGCCTACTATGTCACCGAGGCTCCTACCAACAACTTCAGTTATTGTTATTGTTGTTAGGTGCCATCAAGTTGGTTCCGATCCATCATGACCCATATGCATAAGGTGAGTTCAAAAGTAGATTGCCACCACTACCCTAGCCAGGCCAGGGAGGGCAGCCCAGGCCTTGGAAACTTGCTTAGTAGTCCCTCGATAGAATTTAAGGCTCACAGGATCAAGAGCCATACCCTGACTGCCTTGGCCCTAAACCGATCTTATAAAGTTTTCATCTGCAATAGTGTGTATCCCAGTCATGGTCCCTCCCCTTCTTCTGTAACCTGCCTACAGTTCTGATTTATCTGACGCCAGTCATGCTTTTATTGATGCCAGTCAATCTCTTTGGTTTTTCATACCCCGTATCCTAGAGTCAAGTCCTATGAGTCCTTGAACATGGATTAAGGGGCTTCAGCAGGGAAACTGATAGGGAACCGCAAGTCAGGATCAGCAAACAGTAAGGATACAGTTAGTGGTCCACAGCAGCATCTCACCTCAGCCAGCAGCTAAATCTGTCGCGAATTCCCAGTCTCTCAGCCATGTGGTCCCTTGGCATTTGCAACCACGGGCCAGAAAGTGAGCCCACCTTTCAATCTGCCTCCTAGTCCTATGGTCTCAGGTACCTCATCATCTCAGCTCAGCTCACGGGGCTCCAGACCATAGACTCTGGTGTATCTGCTCCTGGCAACCTCTGCTGCTTCAGACGGACACTTAGTCACATTCTTCCAAACAGCCCTGCGCTTCTGTCCTCTGCATTCCATAGGACACGTATGCACCGACGAATGGCTAGGACGGACGTGTGGCTTCTGTCTTTCAGCAGATCATCAAACTCAAACTCACTGCCATCGAGGCCATTGTGACCCACGGTGACCCGACCAGACAAGGGAGAATTGCCCCTGCGGGCTTCAGAGCCCGTAACACTCTCTCTGTATACCAGTGGGGAGCCGTGTGGTTCCCCTGAGGAGCCACTGGCAGTTTCCTTGCCAAGAGCTGCCCACGTGCAACCACTAGTGTAACCATTATGCCAGGTTCTAAATGCCCTCAAGGAAAAGGGTGTGGTTTGGTTCTAACGTCAGGTCTTAACACAATCCTGTCCTGTAGTGTGGCAGAGAATGCCCTTGCAGGACCAGAGCCACAGGCAGAGTCCAGAAGTACAATACAGCACATAAGGAATTATGGCTAAAAGGGCCATATCAGTCGACTACATCTCATAATGTTTTCTGTGTAGGAGGGCAGCACACGTTCTCAGAGATGGAATGCAAGTCCACTAGGTGCCGAGGGAGTGCCTGCCACGGGAGGCACGGAAACGTCCTGTGAAGGCAGAACAGCCAAGAAGCAATCCCACCAGCACAGACAGAGGGTGAAAATTCAGCACCAAAATGGTTTTTAAAATATGCAAACAAAATTAAATTGTGGGGTTATTTTTATTTCGTTATGATTGCTTCTCTTTTCTAGATTTTAAGCAAACCTGAATTATACAGAGTGAAATGTACGATAACACATATAATTCCGCATAAACCATTGATAACCATAACATACACACTTCATCACACACTCATTACGCCACACACGGGTGAGAGGCTTCAGTGGAAGAATCCAGGTAGGATTCTTGGCTCTCCCTGGTGGAAGCTAAAGAAGAATGAGGTGAGTGTATAATAGAAAGGAAGGCAAGAAGGGGAAACTCTCCCGTGGTTAAGAAGATGGGATTGTTAGAAGATTACTTCACCACATAGGAGTATTGCCCAACGCTGTAGGTTTCTCTGCTTTTTCCTCAAAGCCGATCTGGCAGAGAAACACATGTTTTCATTTTGTTCCACGAGAAGATAATCTTCATTTTAGTATTCATTATGCCTGATGTATGCAAAATGCAGTGAGCCAACTGACTCACATGTTGGTGTCATGCAAATAAAACCTAAACACAAGATAATGTAACATCTCGTCAAATGTGCATAAAACCAGAAAGGCTGAGATAAGAAACAGGAACGTTAGGAAAGGCAGTTAGCATTAAAGACTCGAGTGTCAATGCTCTGGGGTTTTTCAAAGCAACTTTCCATGTTCCTTGGAAGCCCGCTTGACAATGCACTGACCAGCTTTTCTGTCTTTCTCTCAGCAAGTGCCAACCAATTCCAGCCTGAACTGCAGGTCCCTTTGCTCTGCATTCCATCTGATAGACACTGAAATGGCCATATGTATCCTTAGTTGTAACCAAAATACATCTTACACATTGCTCAAATTTTGGCAGCACACCCAGAAAACATTTGTGGTACATCCCCATATGCCCCAGCATGCCAGTGGAGGGCAACGGATTCATTTGTTCATTTCAGTCACATAAAAGGCAAATAAAATGTGTGGCAAACATGACTAGCCACATACTCAAAAACAAGTGAACAAGTAAGCCCTAGTTGACACTGGTTTGGAGAGGAAAAGGTGTTTGTGAGGACAAGAATTGCTGATTCTAAATGGTAGGGGTTCCTGCTGAGTTCTCTTTTCTGTATTTTTTAAATTGACACTGGAGCATATCCAAATGTTTATTGTTGATGTGTATTTATATGGTAGCAGGGTGCAATCTGTGAGCTACAAGAGGATCATGACAGCTGGTAATTTATTTCTAGTTTATTAATATTTTCTAAGTATATTTTTGAAATGATTTGTTTGGAAGTTGAGGAATCCAATAACTTTTCCTATGTGATCTATATGAGTTTGAGTTCCAATTCCTTAAGGAAATAGTTATATAAATTTGCATCTAATACTTAATCTAGACCTTAGTTTCCATATTTGTAAAGTATGGATAGGAGGTAAGATCTACCTCATAAGGTTGTTAAGAGAATTGAATAAGAGAATAAATGGAAATTTAGCACTTGGCACAGTGCCTACACATATGAAGTGTTCAAGAAATGGAAATTGTTGCAATATTCAGCTAGTGGATGACATCCAGATTTTAAACACTCTGGGGTAAAGGAAATATAAATATATTTCTGAAATCATACAACAACTAATATCAGAAAATAAAGATCCTGACAAGATTAAATTTTTCAGGAGAATGGTGACCAACTTACAGAAGACAGTCTGAAGCAAATATGTAAAGAAACAGGATTTTGCATGAAGGATACACACCATAGGATCTAGGACTGATGAGGGCCTGCCATATTCTGTGCCTCTGAGAAGGTTTCTATGCAGCCTAAGCACTGAGCAAAGACATGAGGACAACGTGGTCTCATAATTATGTGAAACAAAATAAAAAGTATCAGAATAATAATTGCTTTTCATTATCCAATAATGCTTTCTGGATCCATTTTATAAGGATCTATTTTCTCTATATAGTATTTTATCAGCGGTATCCAGAAATTAGGTTGTAAATGATATTTCACACATGAAAATATTTAGGAACACAGACTTATTCCCAAAGAAGAACAAAGAAGATTGAGAGCTGTTTTTCTAGGAGATATTGAAAAACTAGTCAAAAATTTGAAATATCTGAAAAAGAAAATTAGGATGAGGAGGTACTTGCTAGGAAAAGGTAAGTCAGGTTTCAGAAAATAGGAAGAGAAACACAAGAATGCGTAGTTTCTATTAAGACCAGGACACCTTGCACTGGTCCAAGGGTGAGGTTAATATAGAGTCTAGGAGGGGTATCCCTACAAAAATAAAAACCGGAATTTTTTTTCAAAGCTATATATATATATATATATATATATATATATATTTACAAAACAACCATATGCCCTCCAAAGTACTCTCCATTACACTTAATACGTTTGTCAAATCTGAGATTCCATTCTTGGAAACATTTTCCAAATTCATCTGTTTGGATGGCTGACAGCACCTCCCTCAGTTTTGTCTTCACCTCTTCTATGTCTTCAAATTGCTGTGCCATCTCGGAAATAAAAAGAAAGAGTAGGGAGCAAGGTCAGGTAAGTCCGGTGCCTGAGGCAAGAGAGGCATGCTGTTTTTGCCAAAACTGGCACACTGAGATGGCTGTGTGAGCAGGCGCATTGCCGTGGTGGCAAAACCAGTCCCCTGTCTGCAACAAATCAGGCTTTTTTTTTTTTTTGCACACTGTTACCCAATATTTTCAGAACCTCTAAGTAGAGAGCTTGATTAACAGTCTGACCTGGTAGAGCGAACTCCAAATGCACTAGAAGTTGATATCTTCATCCTTTTGGGAACCTGATGGATGTCTAGAATGTTTATGATTGAATGACATGTCACCTTTTTTGAAATGAGAAATCATTTGTACACCTAAGTTTTTCCTATAGTGCTGTCCTTGTAAGCTGTGTTCACCATCACAACAGTTTCTGTAGCATTTTTTCCCAAGCAGGAAACAAAATTCCACAGCCACATGCTGTTCTCTTAAATGGGCCATCATAGAAAACAAGGTTAAACTGCTTTTATGAAAAATTTCACTGTGACCACAGATAATCTTCCCAGGTGACACCACTGCATCTACTAACTCAGAGCGAGTTGCTTGATGTTTGTCTATTGGGAAAAAATGAGTACTATTAAAGCTTTGTTCTGCCCAACACAAGTCCATTATTTTCCCTCAATACCCCCTCAATATTCTAAGTTTGGGATCTAATCTGTACTCTTTCTTAGGCCATTGAATATTAGCTTAGGTTTGTTTTTTCATGCATCCATATGCTACTTATGAATTAGGGTAAAACGTCAACATCCAGCTTGTCTTCACTTTTGTTTTCTGGGGAACGATCGAAACTTACAAAATAAAATGCCACAGTTCCTCATGACCAGAGACAACTGTTTCCAAAAGGTGAGTTTTCTTGAGTTTGGTGCCTTCCTGCTGTGCTTACAGCTTTCTTAGACGTCACAGACTGCAGAGAACAACAAAACAAAGCTCAGACGACTTAGATGCCGTATTTAGCCTTCCTGTGGAAACGATAAAAGAACAACACCACTCCTCTTTTAATTGATTTACATAAAGAAACCAGAGCGATATAAAGGTTCTTGTGGGACATATAATACTTCTCATACTTTTTCTGATATTGTACAGGCCATTTCATCTGAGAAATTAGCCCAATCTTTCCAAAACGATCACTCCAGAGTTATCCTAGATCATCAACCACATTTTTTTTCAGGTTCAATCCCTTGCCCTCCAATGAGAGAACAGGGATTTATCATAATTAGCAAATATGACTTGACTGTGCTCTTTCCAATATCCATACTAAATATCAGTACAATAAATTCCCAAATTTATGCTAAAATATAAAAAAATACAAGTAACATAATAATGTACATTTTGTGAATTTCCATCATGTCATAGATGATAAATTTTTAAAAATGCATTATTACTCTCAAAATAGCCTAAAGTTAATTTCCAAAAAAGGAAGCCCAAATAAATATGCATATCTTTGCTGTTAACATCTAGCAGTAAATCTTTCCCTGACATTTTAATAACAAGAATTTCTTTCAATTTACTGAAACCATTACCAATAATTTTTGATAGTTAGAATCACAGAAATTAAAATTTTAATGTTAGAATGATTATTTTAAAAAATTACTGGGCTTGGCTTAATATGTATAGAGCTTGGAAGTTGTTTCTCATAAACTCACAATAGCACAAACACACACACACAAGCTGAATAAAACCGAATAACTCTTCTTAAGCTCTATCAGAGAATTGAAGGTAACCATTGGCTCCCAAACTGTAGAGAAAGGTGTGTATAGAAAATGACTACTTACTGGAAGCAAGGGCAGTCGCAGTTGGAATTGAGTAGGAGTACCACTGACCTTTGGACAATTCCATTTTGAACTGCATGGGCCCATTTAAATATGGATTTAAAAATAATCACCAACAAAAAACAAAATGCCACGTGACTTTAGTCATTGTTAAGTAAGCAGTTCATCTCTCTAGTAAATTCCATATCACAGCAATAATAAGTGATCCATTGTGGGTTTCCCATATTCTCCATCATATTTAGTACAATACTGTAAACCTTCAATCACATCCTCAGACCTGTACAAAATACCACTAGTGATGCTGAAAGTGCTTCCAATACAGACAGATATCATAGCACCACAAGAAGCAGTTGCCTTGCTTGGTATGCTCCATAGATTGAGATCTGGTGCTGCTGGTGCCTGCCATTTCAAGAAAAAATAATCCAGAGAAGGGCTGTTATTTTAAAAAGTGTAGAAATGTATGAAGCTATTGCATTAGCTTTCCCAGTAGGTGTAAAAACCTTGAATTTATTGTGAAATACCTTTTCATCTCATATTGAAAATGTAGATTTTATGTGGGTGCATAATATATTACATATAAGTTAGAAGCTATTTGTTAATTTACTGTTACACTATAGGTAAGGGTTTCTGGTAACAGTAGACTTTTTGTAGTTACATTTTTAGAATTGATGTTATGTGCAGAACAAAGATATGAGACACTCCCCAAACCAACCAACCAACCAACCAACCAACCAACCAACCAACCAACCCATCAACCCACCAACCCACCAACCCACCAACCCACCAAGCTCAATGCCTTTAAATCAATACTGACTCATAGAGACCCCCTGTGGGTTTTTGAGACTGTAACTGTTTACAGGAGTGGAAAGCTCAGTCTTTTTCCTGTGGAGCTGCTGGTGGTTTCTAACTGCCAACCATTGTGATTACAGCCTAACATGTAACCATTACACTATCAGGAATGTAACAGATACAGATGATCATCAGAATGCTGAGCTTCAGAGGAAAGGATAGAAAAGTGGATTGAATACCTACCAGGAAAAGAATTGAAAAAAAAACAAAACGATGAGAGAAATGAGAGAAGAGACAGATGGGTGACTGGTCAGCTGGTCTGATGCAGCACAGCTTGCTCATTATAAACGTTTGCAAGTAGTATTGGTTTGAGACAGCAGCATGACAACTGGTGACTGGTGAGAAAGGTGGATCCTTCCTGGCTCCTCATAACTTTCTGATGACCAGAAGTGTGGTCAACTCCACCTTCAACACTCAGTAGCCACAGTAGGACACAGCTCCCACTCTGCCTGACACTCGAGTGATCCCCCCCTCCCCCCGAATCTTCAGATGTAGCACCCTCTCAACTGGGTGTTCGTGAAGTTCCCCTCATCACACTATAGAACACAAAGTGCCTTAATGACTCATGTGAAGGCCAACAACTTCTTCTATACCCAGTAAGTCTGTCCCCAGCTACCTTCTGGGCCTGAAAGAGTTCCTTCCAGAAACAAGCACCTGGATGGTAGTTGCCCCTAGAGCCTGTACAATATACTTTCAGATCAGGTGTTTCCATGAATTCCTAGGCTGGCAGAGGGTGCCAATCTTTATTATGCACCTTACCTCCTCCCTAAACACCACCCTTACCCTAATTTTCTTCTCTATGGGTTATGTTCTCACCTTAATTTTCACTTTTCTTTGCTTTCTCCCCCTTAAATTCTTTCTTTCCGTGCTCCCCCCTTTTCCTGTTTCTCTTTTACCTTCTTCTCTTTCTTTTCTATTAGGTTTCTCTTGACCTTCCTTCATTTTGTTTGTTTTCTCTCTTCCCTTATTTTATATTTTTCTTTTTAAAAAGTTATTAAATTAATTTTTCTTGCTGGTTTTTATCTGTGTTCTCTCTTTTTGTTTTTCTTTCTTTTCATTTTTTTATTGCTTGACCCTGTCATCCAGAGACAGTAACCATCCTTGTTTCCTGCAAACCCAACAATCCCACTACCCATTCCCATCCACTATGGTCCTCAGTAGTCTGAAGCCAGCACCAGTCAGACCAGCCACAACTGTGCTGCATGAACAACTGTGCACACGTATGTTCTTTACTATACCCACCGAGAGACAGATGGTGAGCTCCTAAGAACAAGAAAACACGATCTCAAAGACAACCATTTCAGTTCATACAAAGAAACAAAATGGAATGGCCGACCTAATTGACTAAAATAAAGATCCAGTAGAATTTTCTAAGCAAGAAATGGCATTGAACTTATCTGGTAAGTCGTTTAAAAGAATGCTGTTTAGGTACTTTTAACGAATTGAGAGAATGATCAAGAAAGCTATAGATGAAATCACAGAAAACACAGACAAAATCTTAGAAGTCAGGAAATACCACAAGAACTGACAAAATAAAAGAGAAATTAGAAACTGTACAAAAATTAAAAATAGAAATCTGGATGATTAATCGTAAAATTTCAGAAATACACATACATTGGAAGGGTAAAGGAGTACAGTGGAGTCAACGGAGGGCTGAATCAGCGTACTTGCAGATAAATCTCTCAATAAACTCAGCAGGAGGAACAATCATAATATATATGCCCCCCCCACAAAATAAAGGTAAGTCAAAAGCCTAAGAATTATCTAAATGAATCACTTATGTGATGAAAATTCCAGAACAGGAAGCCATATGCACACACAGAAAATTGTTGAAGAGTTGTGGAAAGAAAATTTCCTTAATGTCTGAAAGATGAGAAAATACGCTCTTAAGAAGTTCAGTGAACCCCAAATAAGGTAGATTCTAAAAGAAAATCACCTTGGCACATCATAATCAGTTTTCTAAAACCATTGACAATAACACTGAGAACAACTCAGAAAAACACCAAAAAAATATCTACAAAGGAAGACCAACATGATTAAGGTCTGATTTTTTCCTAGCAGAAATCATAAAAAACAAAAAGGCAACATAAACACTTCAAGAAAGACAAAAAGTACCAACCAGAATCATAGAGCTTGCAAAACTGTCCTTCAAGCATGGTGGTGGATTTACGTCATTTCTAGATAAACAGATATTAAAGAAATGGGCAAAATCAGACCAACCTTACAAGAAATACTAAAGGGATTTCTTCAGACAAGAACTAACAATAGTAGATAACAATCGGTGATTAACATGCATGACACTACCACCCAGAAGTCAACCCAGATAAGATTCAAAGTAAAACGAAGCTGCAAGACTGCAAATAGTGGACCAGAGATATTAATGTGTAAGGAAAACAATTATAAAGTAAAAAGAGGTAATAGTGTCATTAAAGAACTTCTAAATGGAGATTAAGTCAGATATTACTAGGTGTTAACATGGGTGAAAGAGAAAGCAATATAGCATAGATTCTCAAACTTATTTGACCTACTGATCCTTCTCAGAAAAAAGAATTACTCAATTCCCTCCTTGCAAAACTTTTGTACTCTAGCCCATAAAGTGTAGGCATCTCTTCCTTTGCAGCACCCCTGGATTGTTCCAGTGTCTCTTAGGTAAACTTTGGCAAACACTACAATTATGCAATAATAAACACACACACACACAAGAAGGAAGTAGAGGTAATGACTGGGAGGAATGCAAGTGTTAAAGGCAACAGAGGTAAATTAAATTACATCCACAATGCTGCAATGATGGTATTCTCTGTGTAGATGCATAAATAGACACGGAGGATGAGTAGATGTGGGAGGAAGAGTAGAAGAATGAACACCTGATCTCTTCCAGCTCAGCAGGGAGAAGACTCCAACTCTCCACCAGAATAAGGTTAATTCCAACAAGGCAGAGGTCATACATACTACACCTCCTATGCTTCTTTATCCCACTCTGACTTCAGTGGTCCTTTTAAGGCACTCTGCTTCTCTGCTCGGTTGGACTATTCATTGTAATGGTCACACCAAACTCAGAGACACTATTCACAGTTATGAGAGTTTACTAGGGTTGTTAACATGTTACAAAATGATAAGAATATAGTTCTTTTGTCTGAATTGTCTCTTCTTAGCAATGCTGGTAGACATGAAGATCATTTAACAATAGTTTTAGCAGTTCATTGGCAGGGAGTTGCCCCAAATTCAAGTCAGATTCAAAAAAGGACGAAGAGATACTGAAAATGTAAGACGGATCTTGATGCGAAGAAGGAAATATTAGAAAAATGTTTGCGTGTGTTTTACTGATTAGGCAAGGTATTCAGCTGAATGTGTCATAACCAACGATGGATAAGCTTGAGAAACATGCGCCTTCCAGAACACTTAAATGTGCTCATATGGAAGCTGCACACAGATCAAGAGGCAGTGTGCAAACAGAACCAGGGAAAACGGCATGATTTTAAATCAAGAAAGTTGTGCATCATGGTTGTAGCCTTTCACCATATTTACTCAACCTGTATGCTGAATAAGTAATTGTAGGAGCTCGACTATAAGAAGAAAAATGCAGCATCAGGGTCAGAGGTAGGCTTATTAACAACCTTCAGTATGTAGATGACACAACCTTGTTTGCTGAAAGTGAAGAGGGCATGTGACATTTGCGGATTGAAGCCTTAAATATAGATTGTAGCTCAAAGTAAAGAAGAAGCAGGAGGAGGAGGAGGCATAGGAGGAAAGGAAGGAAGGAAGGAAAGAAAGAAGGAAGGAAGGAAGGAAAGAAGGAAGGAAGGAAAGAAGGAAAGAAGGAAGGAAGGAAAGAAGGAAGGAAGGAAAGAAGGAAGGAAGGAAGGAAGGAAGGAAGGAAACATCACACAACTGGACAAATAGGTTACAACGTGATAAAGAAAAGATGGAAGTTGCCGTCAAGGATTTTGTCTTGCTTGGACCCCAAATCAGTGCTCATGGAAGCAGCACTCAAGAGATCAAATGGCACACTCCTTGTGTTAGGCAAGGCTCTCTAGAGAAATAAAACCAGGGCGCTCCACCCAGCAGTACAGAGGGCACAGTTCAACTAACTCTGTGGAACAATTTAAATACTGGAAGTCCTTCAACTCACATGGGCTGCCAGATCCAAGGTCAAGGAAGAAGATAGCTGGGTGCTCCCTTGGGAAAGGCAGGCAGAGTCTGCCCATAGGCAGCAAATTGCAGGGCCGGTCAGCAGCAGTCAGTAGCTTGTGAGCTTAGTGAAGCTTAGAGAAGCAGCGCAAAGTGACAGGATCCTCCAGCTTCAAACTCAGCACCAGCAGCATGTTGAAGCAGGTCTTGAAGGAGTCTCAAGCTCCACCAACGTGATCCATGGGTTGGCTTGGCCCATAGGTAATGCGATTCAGTTTGAGGCAGAGAAGTAGCTAACGCAGCAGCACACTGGTCTGATCACCAGAGAGCATGGGCAAGGGAGGTGGGAGGGGGCAGGCCTTGCAGAGCCATGTATATCTTTGCCCTCCAATCAGACTGTGACCTGAGTAATCCCACATGTTTCTGTTGGCCAGGTTGGCACAATAAACCTAGCTATCACGCTGCTTTGGCTAAGTCTGTTGCATAACATCTTTAAAAAATATTCAAAAGCAAGAGTGTCACTTTGGAGATTAGCATACACCTCACCCAGGCGATGGTATTTTTAATGGCTTCATCTGCATGTAAAATTGGACACTGAATAAGGAAGGAAGCCCAGAGAAGAATCGATGCATGTGAATTACAGTGCTGATGAAGAATACTGAAAGTACCAGGGGCTACCAATAGAACAAACAGGGTTGTCTTGTAAGAATTATACCCAGGATGCTCCTTAGAAGTGAGCACGGTCAGAGATTGCGTCTCTTATGCTTTGGCTCTGTTACCTGGAAAGTGACGTCATGCTTGGTAGCGTTGAAGGGCAGGGAAAAGAGGAAGGCCCTCCACCAGATGACTTGTCACAGCAGCAGCAGCAGCAGCAGCAGCAGCAGCAGCAGCAGCAGCAGCAGCAGCACTGAGGTCCGACATAGCAACAACCATTAGGAGGGAGGCATCAACCGATGGTGTTTGTTTCACTGTACACATGGTCACGATGAGTCAGAATTAACTTGATGGCAACTGATAGCAACATTTTCTCTTTCAGTTATCATTCTACTTTCTCCCAAATTTCAAACCTCTGATCTGTTCTAATTTCGCTGAATCAGTGATGGCTTTGCCAATTCGAACCAGTCTGAAGCCCTACTTTTCTTCATACCACAGGCGGTATGATCTATTTGACTTATTTAATAATGATGTTGGAGAAGGAGTAGTTGCTATATGTGATTAGTTGAGCAATAAAATGAGTAAATTGAAAGTCCACAAAGACAAGACTAGGTACAGGTGAGTAAATGAATTCATCTGTTGAGCAGAGAGAAACCATTTTGGATCTGGACCAAATTTCGACCTCAGTTTAATGCTTATGTGGCCTCAGGTCATCTTCCCCTAGAACTCTTGGCGCATGGAGTCCTTTTGGGAAACGGCCCTAGAAAGCACTTAGGGGAAGCAGAGAAGCGTGACAGGGAAACAAAGACAATCTATGACATGTTTCATGACCAGGTTCACACTACTAGCAGTTGTGGTTCAATCTACCGGGTCTCTTGAGCGATAATATAAAGTAAACTTCACAGTTGTCGTGTCTAGGCCGCAAGATTGGAGTTTGTCTGTCACTGGTTGCCGGTCGTGTGCTGAGGTGTTCATTCTTGGCACTTTTGGCCTAATTTGCTTTTAGCTAGGGGAAAAAAAATCCTTAAGCAGAGATTCATAGGTGTTTCCTGTTAGAAGCAACCAGGTGCACGTTGTTGCTGCTGTTAGGTGGCTTCAAGTCAATTCTCACTCATAGAAACCCTCCGTCCAACAGAACAAACTGCTTGGTCGTCACAGTACGACAAAGTGACAGACAAGAGGTGGACTGGGGGCACAGGAATAATAAATGCCTAGTACATACAAGTACGGGCAGGGCATGCACAGCAGCAGTACACGGGCATTGATGTGGACTGCTTAACTGGTAACTGACACCTCTAGAAAACGGGTTATGCAGTAAGGAAGGTTAACTTTACTGGATTCTACTTGTAGCCCAGAAAGAAAAGGGGGAAAAAAAGAAAGAAAACCTTTGTGAAATGAAAGAATAATGTGAGTCTTAGAGTATACAACTATAGAAACTACTTTTATAGGTGCACAATCAAGGAGGCCTCCAACTTACCTATTAGAGTGTAGTTTTAGATGAAATTTGTCTATAACATCATGTGTAATATCATGTCTGCTTAGGTCAGCGGTTCTCAACCTCAGCATTGAAACCCCTTTGGGGGTCAAATAACCCTTTTCACAGGGGTCGCCTGATTCATAACAGTAGCAAAATTACAGTTATGAAGTAGTAACAAAAATAATGTTATGGTTGGGGGGGGCGGTCACCACAATGAGGACCTGTATGAAAGGGTCGTGGCCTTAGGAAGGTTGAGAACCACTGGCTTAGGTGATACTGTAACAGAAAACCACAATGGGTGGATGTAAGGGGCAAAAATATAACTCCTCAAATACTGTGGGAGAGTCCAAATCAAGATCTTGTCAGTGTCGATTTCTTCATTGTAGGTAGTCCCAGGTCTACCTTGGTTCTTGTTGATTCTCACATGAGACCTGTCTTTCCCAGTATGTACGTGCCTCTGTGTCTAACATGCTTTTTAAAAAAAAACTCAGAATTTATTAGTTTAGGACACTCCTTGTGGTACGATCCTTTTAGCATAACAAATAAGACTCTACTTTCAAGGATTGCAGGATTACATCCATAGGAACAAGGGTTCTAATTCCAACATACAGTTTTGGGAGGCTCAGCTCTCTTGCAATCCCACAGCACTGTCTAAATCAGATTATGTTGCACTGTCACAGTGAAAGAAGAATGGATTTAGTGACATGGAAGAAGAGCAGTTGGCCGTGCTCCTGTGATACTCCACCATGGCCCACACTTGACGTCATAGAGGCAACACCTCTTTGCTGTTGGGTGGACCAGACTCCCAGAACCTGATGTTACCATTGCATGGCATGGATTCGATTCTGGCCCCTAGGAACTCTCTCAGACAGGGTAACATTACCCCATCCAGCTTATACACATGCAATTCTTAGGAAGGCAGATCCCAAGGAGTGGCTGGTGAATTTGAACAACCGGCTATTTCAGTTAGTAGCCCGGCCCTTAACCATCATGCACCGGGCTTTGTCAGGCCTCCTAGAGTGCTACTGATCGTGCAGGTGGCATTGCTAGTCCCTTTTAATCAGACTCGTACTCCCCAAATAACCTTTTGCTGTTTTGTTTTTTAACTTGACTTTCCAGATAGAGTGAGGTATAAGTTGATGTCCTAGGCATAGGTTATTGATGTCCTGTCTACCTTGGCAATTTTATTTGTAAATTAGTAAAACATTGTAAGCTAACTGCATCTATAACTGGGGTATTGATGCTTTGATATAGGACAAGATGAAGTCAAGCTTTCAGGTCTAGGCCCTGGATATTTCACCAATAGACTATGAAATCACGTAGTAGTGTCTTTGTGATTTTCTGGTCAACCTTTTTCTGGTACAACCACTCTGACCTCAGCAACAAAGACCGGGGTTTGAAGAACTCAAAATATAGAATAATAGCATCTCTACTTGCATCTTGCTAAGCCCTTTATTAACTTTAGTAAAGTCAGACTTCAACAGCGGCCATAGCAGCACCGTCTAGTATACGCTATATAACGATTAGCGCTACCTCGTCAGTTGAGAAAACATGCAGGCGACTCTGCAACTCAGAACTCTCAGTTCCTTAAGGAGCTTTGTCAAAGCTGAAAGAAAAGTTTGGAAACTTTTTGCATCCTCTATTTCTGCGAGGAGCCCGGGTGGCTTAGTGGTTACACAGTGGGCTGCTACAATCAAGGCCAGCAGTTTGAAACCACCAGCCATTCTGAGGCACAGAGACAAGGCTCTGTACAGCTAGAAAGAGTTCCAGTGTCAGAAACCCACAGAGATAATGCTCGTCTGCCCTAGGGGCTCACCATGAGTTGGGATCGACTTGATGACAGTGAGAAAGCTTATTTATCTTATGAGACTCAGAATACACCTTAGCTTTTAAAGATTTGCAAGGTCCTAAGTACATCTGTCTAACTTTTACCCAGCATTTTCCCGCTCTTCCACATCCCTATCCCCCTCGATTAATCAAAGAATTTCTTTTACTATCCTTTAGAGCACAGTTTTGTATTATCATTACCATCATTTTCTTATCCCATTTCATATTTTCAAAGGCATTTAATATTATTAAGGTTTGTAATGGGGAAAATTAATCTGTTTTTACACATTTATAAAGGTTGAATGCATCACGATTATTTACTTTGCCTCACAATAATATTCTAATCAATTTCTCCTTATCTCCTTTGTACATAAGGTTTGTCCTCTTAATAACATTCAGTTTACCAAATATGGCAAAAATGCATTTTCTTTTCTCACATAGCTAGGAAGTCTTTGCAGTATCTGGGCAAATAATGTTCTTCCCGCATTGCCTAGCGTGCATCTATTTGCATTGCTCTGTCAATATGTTTGAGTTGCAAATGTAAACATTGAAATGATCTGAATTTCCCTCTAACAGAGAGGTTTCCACCACTGATATTCATTTCTCATTGTATGTTTTGTTGTGTGAACAACTCCTTTCTTTGTTCATACATTAAAGCTTTGCCAGAGGCAGACATTCATGGCAGTAATATACAGAATGCTGTGCATATCTCTCTCATTATCCAGAAGGAGAGCAGATAAAAAACCACTGAATTCTAAGGGCATAAGAAAATCCAAAAGGATTTCAAAGACCGACTGTTAACTGAAGATTTCTTGTATAACCATCCCATTCTGGGATGGTTTGTGCATATGTGGCGGAGAGACAGAGAGACAGAGACAGAGACAGAGACAGACAGAGAGAGAGAGAGAGAGAGAGAGAGAGAGAGAGAGAGAGAGAGAGAGAGAGAGAGAGAGAGTTGTCTCTGAGCCTTATTTCAAATGCTAACCCTCCCCGTGTCTTTAAAAGGAGACTAGGAACAGGTTTGCAATGTTTACTAATACATTATCATTTTGAGGCACAGCTTTGAGATGTTGCAGGGAGTCCATCATGACTGATGCAGGCATTTTTAAAGCAAGAAGGCAGTTTACCTTTGGAGAAAGCTGTGATGAACAGAGAAAAACTTGGGGTTGCATGCACCTATCCTTGTGAAACTCCTAAATGAAGTTTGAGGGCATCCTCAGAAGCAAAAGAAACCAAAAGAGGCATCCCCATCATTTGATCATCCCGGAGGTTCTGTGATTGAGTGCATTTGGGCACTTTCACTAATGAAACTCGGGCTTAATCTAGGTTCGGAAAGGGACTTTTGAAATTTGTAATAACTCTTCCTAATGTCCACAGCACTATCTTTTCCCATTTAGCTTCCTTTTCATTAGGTTTGTCTGTGATGAACACTAATGTGTACCACATAATTTTTATTTAGCCACATCTCTGAGGAACTTAGGGCTGGTGTAGATATTCCCAGCCTCCATTATTAATCACATTTATCAGTGTGAAGGAGGGAGCAGGCAGGAAGTG
Organism: Tenrec ecaudatus; assembly: GCF_050624435.1. NCBI lineage: Eukaryota > Metazoa > Chordata > Mammalia > Afrosoricida > Tenrecidae > Tenrec > Tenrec ecaudatus. Next base: position 57,704,528 of record NC_134542.1, read on the forward strand.
GCATCCCTGTTTTATAGACAAGAGGACAGAATTGGTTTGCTCAAGTTCACAGAGAGGATCTGGAGTGCACACAGGGGAAATAAATAAATCATCCGTCTATATTAGCCCAAAGTTTGCTAGTGGACCTTGAAAACCTGGGTGCTTGAAAATAAGCTGGTGTTGCTGTCTTGGATGCTAGAGGCAGACAAATGGGACTCTAAAGAGGGAGCACTGTCTGATATGGCAGCCACGCCACTTAGAAAGATAATGCCTGTGAGGATCTGCAACTCTGACTTCTGGAAATGAAGACACCTCAGAAGGCTTCTCAGTGAATGTGTGGAGCTCACTCAAGCAATATAAATGAACTTGAAAGATCATTTGCTTACACCATACTCCTACACAAATGAGGGTAGCCTCTCCCATTTGGTTGTTGAAGGCAAGACAATGGAAAGTAAGGTTTGAGGACCAACCGTGCCTTTTCACTTCTGCACCAATTGAATGTTGTAAAAAGCACATAGCTAGGATTAATTATTGCTACATTAGGAAGGGGGGCCCTGGTAGAGTAGTGGTTTACTTGTTGGGTTGCTAACTGCAACATCAGCAGTTTGAAACCACCAGAAAGATAAGGCTTTCTACTCCCATAAAGACGTATAATCTAGGAAACCCACAAGGGGCAGTTCTAGTCTGTCTTACACTAAGAGTAAGAGTAGGAATTGACTCAATGGCAGTGACTTTAGTTTTTACATTAGGGGAATGAGTTGCCAACTAAAGACCTAGTCATGTTATTTTTCTATCCATAAGAAGCTTTAATTCAGACCTCAAATTAACAAGGAAGTTATGTGAAATTCCTGGCCCCCATGACAGGATGATATTTGTGAGACAACCAAGAGAGAATCAGAAGAGTCCTCATTGCATGAATGTCTGTTCAGAAATTTTTCTCTGATTTCTGTGTTACGTCTCTATAAGCAGTCAAATAGTCCAGCCAAAGTAGCCAGAAAGGCACCTGATTGTAAGGAAAAGCACAGGCCAGTTGTATTGGGTTTTCACATCTCTGCACCACTCTGCCACCAGGGAGCCTCCGTTGTGTCATCTAACAGAAAGCACATTGCTACTCTCTGCTAGGAAAACACAGATTTCCAATGGTCTTAGGAACTGAGACACCGCTCCTCTACCCATCTCCAGGCAGGTCCACCCACATGCAGATACACCCACACACAAGTATCTGGCATGAAGACAATTACTCATGCTGTACCATCCTTCAAGACAAAATTTCATTTATTTGTAATTAGAAGTAAATATTTCACAATATGTAATTACATATTGTTTTGTGATTAATCGCCATACTTTAATTATGTTCAATTTGGAACAATGTAAATACATCCTGCATATCAGATCTTTACATTACGATTCATAACAGCAGCAAAATTCTAGTTATGAAGTAGCAACGAAAATGATTTTATGGTTGGGGGTCACTAAAACATAAGGGACTGTATGAAAAGGTGGCGGCATTGGGAAGGTTGAGAACCACTAGTATAGAACATTGTTCAGTCCAATGAAGAGCTAATTTATTTCCATCTACAACCTCAGTTCTCCTCTGCCATGTAATACATGAAGGGATACACAAAATGATTTTTTTTCAAAGTTATATATTTAAATTTTATTTTTTTACAAAAAACCCATATCGACTTCAAAGCACTCTCCATTACTCTTAATACATTTGTCCATTCTGCAATTTCATTCTTGAAAACACTTTTTCAAAGTCATCTGTTTGGATGGCTGACAGCACCTCCTTTATTTTTTTCTTCACCTCTTCTATGTTGTCAAATAGCTATCCTTTCATGTTCCTCTGCATTCATAGAAACAAAAGAAATCACATGGAGTGAGGTCAGGTGAATCAGGTGTTTGGGGCAAGAGAGGTATGTTGTTTTTTGCCAAAAATTGGTGCACTGAGATGGCAGTGTGAGCTGGTACATTGTTATAGTGGTAAAACCAGTCCCCCCTCTGCCATAAGTCAGGCCTTTTTTGGTTGCACACTGTCACCCAATCTTTTCAGAACCACTAAATAGAAAGTTTGATTAACAGTCTGACCTGGTGGAACAAACTTCAAATGCGCTAGCAGTTGATATTTTCATCAATTCAAGAAGTTGATAGATGTCCAGAATGAAGTTTGTCATCAATCGACATTTCACCTTTTTGAAATGAGAAAACCACCCGCACACCTGAGTTTTCCTCATAGCACTGTCTTTATAAGCTGTGTCCAGCATCACAACAGTTTTTGCAGTGTTTTTCTCAAGCAAGAAACAAAATTTCAAAGCTGCACACTGTTCTCTTAAATCAGCCATCATAAAAACGAGGTGCAAGCAAAATTACTTATACGAAAAAAATTCATTGTGAGCAGAGAGACTCTTCCCAGGCGATGCCACTGGGTGCGCTAACTCAGAGCGAGTTGCTCGATGCTGGCCTAGCAAGAAAAATGTGTGCTATGAAAGCTCCACTCTGCCCGGTGGGGTTCTTATCATATTTTGTGGGGGTCGGGAGGTTACCTCCTCGTACCTGTTCACAGGTTTCAAGACTTAAGAAGAGTACATCTATAAGTAAATACTATTCTGCCTACCATACCACTAGAGCAGCTTACCTCCTCACCCCTTGTCACGGTGTCTCTGTAGAATTATGGTGTTTATATGGACATGTATGCATGTGCATGAAAATACGTACAATGCGAATCAAAGTTACATGACAAAAGTTACATCGAATCTGAAAATATTCCAACTGGAATTCAGTGTTATGTTTCTCTTGTCATCAATTCCACATGGAACAATGGCAGAGCCATTGAGTCCCTCTTTGTATCACTTTCCATCCACAGAATTGGGTTTTGTTTTATTTTTAAACTACTTAGGCACTATATTAAGAGAGACCTGATAAACATGAAAATGCAAGATTAAATAATAGGATGATTCAACTTTCACATAGTGTGCCCACCTAGTACCTTTGAGTAAATTCTGACTCATTACAACCCTTAAAGAAAGAGCACAACTGTTCTATATGGTTTACAAGGTTGTAACTATTCCTGGAAGCTGCCTGCCTCCTCTCTCTTCCAAGAAGGGACTAATGGTTCTAACCACAAGCCCTTTGCTTAACCCACTGTGACACCATAGGGTAATAATGCAAAAGTAAAAGAAAATATTTCTACAAAATCATAGAAATCCTTTAAGCAAAAAAGCTGAAACTGCAAAGATATTGCTTCTCAATAAGTAATCCATCTATGTCGGTATACATCTCAAGGAGTGTTTCCGTTTCCTCAACCCTTCCCCAAAGCATTCTGTGCTCTGATTTTTACTACCATTGTACTTTCCTCGAAGGACATACATTGTATTCCTTTACACTTTTTGTCTTTGTGTTTTGGGAACAAAATGAAGTCAGAAAGGACAAGACCGGGTCATGAGTGTAGAAATGATACTGCTTTTCAATGACATTCTCATCAGGACAGTTCTTGCTCCCCTCAAAGAACGAGCATTGTCATGATGAAGAAAACAGACCTGGGGAAAGTTCTGGCATTTTTGTCACCAGTGTACTTTTCCATTTTCTTGAAACTTCTTCATAATAAAGTACTTGTGATTGTTCTATGCCTTTGTTTCTATTAAGATCTTCCAAAATTACCCCCTTGAGTCCCCCAAACCATAACATCTCAGTGAACTTCTCTGCTTCAGATTTATTTACCCCGCAGATCCCCTAAGAGTCCACTGTTTTTGTACTACCATTTTTAAAAGCTATATGGCACTACCTAAAACCATTGAGAGTGGAAATCCCGTATGATCCAGCCATACCTTTGCTAAGTAAATACCCTAAAAAGTAAGAGACAAACATGAACGGAATTATGCACTCCCATCTTCATTGTAGCACTAGTCACAATAGCCAAGAAGTGGAAACCGCCCGATGGCCCATCTGTAGAAGAATGGCTACAGAAATTTAAGTACAGACAGACACACAATGGCATACTATGTATCACCAACAAACCATGCTGAAACCACAAAGCACCTCACAAAATGGTCCGACCTGGAGAACAGTATGCTGAGTGAAGTCAGTCGGTCATGAACACTGTCTGAGGCCACTTCTGTAAGCGTAAACACCGAGACAAAACCAGGCGGTAGCCTCGGGCCATGCAGTCATTCACTCGGCCCTCTCAGTAATGCAGTGGAGAGACTGTCTATGCCTGTATTCCATTAAGAACGCACTTATTTGTACAAAACAAAGGCCATTTCTCCAAGGGACGCCTCCTCTCAGCTGAGAAAGCTTTTAATTAGTTAAGGAATGGGAAAGAACCAAATAATTCATGCCATGCGGTAATGCCTTTGGCCACCTTTATTGGGTGGACAGCCCTATAATGATGTTCAGTACACTCCGGTGGAGATTCATGACTAAGAGGAGGGGGTATTTGTCTCACACACAAAAAAGATGAGTTCCCTTCTCTTGGTGGTTCAGATCGAGTTCCCTTTCTCTAGAGGTTCGGACAGAGCTCCTTGTCCTTGGGCACATGCTTGGTGGAACCCTGGTCATTTAGTGGTTGGTTATGCATTGGCCTGCTAATGACAAGACGAGTAGTTCAAAACCACCAGCTGCTCCTCAGGAGAAAGATGAGGCTTCCTATTTCCATCAAGAGTTACAATCTCAGAAAAGGATAGGGCAATTGTACCCGAGGTAGAGGGTCACTATGAGTTGCAGTTGCCCCAATGGCTGCTAGTAGAAACATCTGCCCGTACTATATGGTTAATCATGTATGTTTTACTAGTTTCTTTTCAATCTTTGGAGACCCAGATGCCATACTACAGGTCACTTGAACTTTATAGTTCTTGCCTTCTTGAAGCATCTATCACACTATGTAGGCCACATCAGAAATATTTGAGTAGGAAAGCCATGAAGTGACTGGACTTTACCTTCAACACACCTGTTGCAGATTAAAGGAACTGGTATGCTCTTTTAGACCTAGTAGCTATGACACGCTAGTGAAAAAAGAAAAGGAAGATTGATACCCCAAGGTTATGGATTTCGAAGTCATTTGACTTAAGTTCAAACTTTGTGCTTTTGAGGTTGCCCAATAATAGGCAACTTATAACTACCATATATTTACAACATTCATATTTTCTTAGCTTTTAAACACATGGCTTATTTCTGCAGAGAGTTCTGCTGTAGTGGATGAGTGCTGCTATACTTTGGGCTCTGTGTCTAATCTTGATTGTTTTCTTAAACAGGTTTCAGTCCCTTAAGGTTTTTAAAATGTGTAAGTGAACATCCAATTTATTTAGTATCAAAGGAATTCCTATATACAAATATTCCCCATATCTCTGTAGTATTTAAAATTCTATGCCGGTGGCTGGTTTTACAATACTATTATTAAAATTACCAAACAGTCCATAGAGATGTAGAGATTACATATGCTATCTCTCAAAAAGCGGATGATGCTGCCAGGAAAGTGGAATAGGATATTAATATATATCCTGAAGAGATATATATCCTCATGAAGGGATCACTGAAGATATGTGTGCTATAAAGTCTGTATTTTAAATTGTGGTGAAGAAGAGCAGATGGTATCCAGCTATCTGAGAGAATAGCATCTGAGGTCTTAAAAACTTATTTTGAAACAAATAGCCATTTAAGTAAGGGGTCAGCTAAGTCCATATGGAAGGAGCACATCTGGCTCTGTGATCCAAGGGTTTTAAATAATAAAATCCAAGATCAGAGGAGGGAAATAAATGTATTAGAGCTTACATTCTGAGCCCTCATTTTACAGAAGACTATGGAAGAGAGTGAAATCCCCAAATCCTGCAGGCCATTGACTATGGATGTGAAAAGTCTACCCGTCAACTCTTATTGATATGATTGAACTATTGTATAATATGTGGATGAAGTGCCAATACACCAGCCTGTGAGGTCCCAAGGCGTCAAAGGGATCAAGTATCAGACATCAAAGACCAATAAATAAATAAAAAATCATAGCATTATGAATAAGGGGGAGGGGGAGTGTGGAGTGGGGACCCAGGGCTCATTTGTGGGAAACTGGACATCCCCTTGCAGAAGGCTGTACAGGGTACAGTCAGGGTACAGGGTAGCCATGATGAAACATACAATTTTCCTCTAGTTCTGGAATGCTTCCTCCCCCCACTATCATGATCCCAATTCTACCTTACAAATCCCACTGGTCCAGAAAATGTACATTGGAACAGATAGAAACTGGAAACACAGGGAATCCAGGACAGATGAACCCCTCAGGACCAGTGGTGAGAGTGGCAATATGGGGAGGGTGGAGGGAAAATAAGAGAGAATGGGGGAACAGATTACAAGGATCTACATATAATCTCCTCCCCGAGGGATGAACAGTGGAGAAGTGGGTGAAGGGAGATGTCAGATGGTGTAAGATATGACAAAATAATAATAATTTATAAATTATCAAGGGTTCAGGGGATGGGGAGAGCAGGGAGGGAGGGGAAACTGAGGAGCTGATACCAAGGACTCAAGTAGAAAGCAAATTTTTTAAGAATGATGAGGGCAATATATGTACAAATGTGTTTGACACAATGGATGGATGTGATAAGAGTTGTATGAGCCTCCAATAAAATGATTTTTTAAAGTTAAAAAAAAATCCAAAGGCTTAATTTTGAGTTAAATAAAGACCATTTTCTTAGAGATGCCAGCATTTTGTCACCTATAAATGAGATTATTAAGAGAATAAAGAGACTAACACAATTGAAAAAAGAAGCAGTTTCTGAAACTTGAGACAAAGGGTGGAGGAAAGGGGAGCTACTACAAATGAGAAAAAAAATGACAAAAATTTTCTACAATTAATTGTGGTTATGTTTTCACAACTCTTTTAATATATCCAAATGGTTGAATTGTATGGCATGTGAATTGTGTCAATAAATTGTTTTTTTTTAAGATCCACTGTTTTGATTGGACTTTTCTTTGAAAATTGAAGTACTTATTGATGAAGATCAAAGACTACATCCTTCAATATAGAGTATAATTGATTCTTAAGAAAACCGAAATTCTTCAAGGGGTGGGTATACAGTGGTGGAATAAAGAAAACTTAAAAAGAAAACCCAAATTCTCACTACTGTATCAATAGATAACATCACGATAAATGGAGAAAAGATTGATGGCGTCAACGATTTCATTTTGCTTGGATCCACAATCAATGTTCATGGAAGCAGCAGTCAAGAAATAAAATGACATATTATAAAATCTTCTGCTAGTGACCTCTTTAAAAGGTTGGGATAGTTGGGTTGATTGTCCCAACTAGATTTCCCTAGGAACATGTGGGTGGAGTTTAATCAGGTTGCAGCTTGTTTGGAGGGTGACGAGATAAATGGCTTTCCAAGGCTGACCCCTTCTCTCTTTCTCCCTGGTGATCAGACCCATGTGCTACTGATTGAGCTGTCCTTGCTTCAACCTGTGGGCTGAACCACCCTGTGTATCCCGTCGCTGCTTTGAGACTTGGTTCACCACGATGCTGGTGGATCATGTTACTGGAGCCTATTGCTGGAGCTCCAGACCCTATTGATGCCTGCTTCTACATGCTCCCTGGATACTGACTGTTGCTCCCCACCCTGCTGCCTGCTGCCTGCAGGCTGACTCTACCTGACATGCCTGAGGGGAGACTCCGCTGTTTGTTTCCTTGACCTAGGACAGGCAGCCTGTGTGAGGTGATGGTCCCTCAGTATATTAACTCTTCCATGAAAGTGAGTTGAACTGAGCCCTCTGTACTACTGGGTGAACTAATTAGCTGTTATATTCCTTCTTGCTGTATCTATCTATTTATCTATCTATCTATCTATCTATCTATCTATCTATCTATCTATCTATCTATCTATCTTTCTGTCTATCATCTGTTATCATAAGTGTCCTGGTTTTGTTACTCTAGAGCAGTGGTTCTTAATATCCCTAATGCCGCGACACTTTAATACAGTTCTTCAGGTTGTGGTGACCCCCCAACCATAACACTTTCATTACTGTTTCATAACAGTCATTTTGCTCCTGTTATGAATTGGGAGACCCCTGTGCAAGGGTCATTCGACCCTTAAAGGGGTCACTACCCTCTAGAACCACTGCTCTAGAGAACCCTGCCTAACACAAATGTCAAAGAACAAAACTGTCACTTTGAGGACTAAGGTGCACTTTGCACAAGCTCTGATATTGACCATCACTTCATATGCATGTGGAAACCTACAACGAATAAAGAAGACAGCTGATGCATCTTCATTCTGGCGTGGTGATGAGTATTGAAGGCACCAAGGGCTGCCAGAAGAACAAGCTTGTCGTGGAGGAAGTACAGCCAGAATGCTGCTCAGAAGTGAGGACTACAAGACTTTGTCTCGAGTACTTTGGCTCTGTCTTCAGAGATACCAGCGCCTGGGAAAGGAGATTGTGCTTGGTAAGACAAAAGGTCAGCAAGACAGGAAGACTGTCCAGGGATGGAGTCTCACAGTGGCTGCAACAATTGGCTTACGTAACAAGGATGGTGAGAATGAGGCTGGCGTAGTGTCTTGTTCTAGTGCACACAGGGGCACTAGAAGTTGGAGCCCACTCATTGGCACTTAACAACAATAAGAGGCCAAAAATAAATAAATAAAAGGAATCCCAACCTAAGTCCCATGCTTCATGCAAATTCATTCTAAGGCCAGGCAGAGCGTTCTTGTGGTTTGACACCTAAGCAGTACAAAATATGAAAGGAAATATTCATAAATTAACCATCAGCATAATTAAAAACTTTTGCTCTGTAAAAATCCATAGAAGAGAATGAAAGACAAGCTACCAACCGAGGGAAAATATTTGACAACGACATATCTATAAAAGGACTAATTTAAAAAAATCTGAAAATTCAGCATCAAAACAAATGAGCAAGCCAATGAGAGCATAAGCTAAAAGTATGAATAAACTTATCAGCAAAGAACATATACAGAGAGTACTCAAGCACATGAAAATATGGCAAACAACATTAGCTACCAGGGAGATGCAAATTACAATCACAGTGAGATGTCACTACAAACTAACAGAATAGGTAAAGTGAAAAATTATTGGCAACACCGCGTGTTCTCTAGAATGTAGAGAATCAGATCACTAACACTGCTGAGGAGAACAGTCACTTTGGAAAATGGTTTGGCAGTTACTTCTAAAGCCAAACATACAATTACCACAAACCAAAACCAAACCTCTTGCCATCAAGTGGTTCCGACTTGCAATTACCCTACAACCAAGAAATTACACTCGTGGGCACTTATCCCAGAGAAATGAAAACTTATGTCCCCACAAAACCCTACACACAGAGCCTGCCATGTAATAAGCCCTGAACTGAAGTCAACACAGATGTCCCTCACTAGGTTAATAAGTAGATGAATTGTGATACATATACACCCGTGAATATTAATCAGCCAAAAAAAAGGACAGACGTACTGACACATACAACAATGTGGTTGGTTCTTCAGGAAATTAGACTAACTGAAAGCTAATCTTCGAAGGTCACAGACATTATGATTTCACTTCTATAACAGTTTTTCATTTCTATAGCAGCTTTTAAATGATAAAGTTTAGAAATGGAGGACATTAGTAATGATAAAGTTTAGAAATGGAGGACATTAGTAATGTGAATATATATATATATATATATATATATATATATATATTTACCACTTACTTATCTAGGTAAGTGGTTTCCAAGGGTTAGGAAGTATTAGAGAAGGCAAGATGGAGATGGGGATTGTTTTCAATGGGTTACCAGGGAAATTGTTGTGTGGATAGAAATGTGGAATATTTTGACTCTGGTGGGAGATATAGAACCTACACAGATGTTAAATTTACACAGAACTGAATATACACACCACACATACCACGTACTTCCCTCACTGCCTGGACTTTAACTAGCCCTGGAAGCAGAGTGGTTAAGCCAGAGACGGAGATGGGCAAGGTCGCAGTTTGAAATGACACTAGCCCTTCCATGGAGAAAGATGGACTTTCTATTCCCTCCAACAGCCATCCTCTCGGAAAATTACAGGGGCAATTCAACCCTGCTCTAGAGGGTCGCTATGAGTCGGCATCCACTTGATAGTAGTGAGATAGATTTCTGGGGAGGTCAATGTTCTGATTTGTGGGCCTCTCTCTCTGGATCTTATCGATAAATCCAAGGATTATTGCCAGTTATTATTTGTCCCACAGTCACTCCTGCCACCTTGCTCAAGACTACAGACAGATCAGCTCTTTGAACGAGCTGACTTTCCCAAATGCTTTCAGTGCCCATAGAGCCCAAAGCCGCTGTATCCAAGATGTTTCCTTAAAATGGAAAATGGTGAACTACGTGGCTTCAGTATCCACCACATCAGTGGTCATTCCATGGTCTTTTTCTACCAGTTTCTGGACTTCAGGAACATTTCTTCATTTGTTCAAGTTGACTGTTTTCTCTTTTTACTTACTTTATTTTCTTCGTGGTACACAGCATAACTTTTTTTTAAAGGTACCCAAATTAGACTAAGTCAATTGCTGAAAGAACCTGCCTACAGCCATTCCCTGGTTACAGAGACATTTTGACTCACATTGTATTTGGTGCACATCCATGTACCTATGAACTGGAACTTAGTAGCAATACCTTTTGACTTACCCTCATATTTCCTACAATGTACCTGAATTAATGTTTACAAAGCTAAATAAAAACTATTACTGTTTCAATTCCAGTCCATACACTCATGAATGTATCAATTTATTTCAGACAAATAAGTTTGTGTAAAAACATCTCTATTATTAGTGGATGGCCATAGACAAATTCTTTAAAACATTTTTTATTTTATTGGGGGCTCTTTACAGCTCTTATAACAATCCATACATACATCCATTGTGTCAAGCACATCTGTACATTGTGTCAAGCACATCTGTACATATGTTGCCATCATCCTTTTCAAAAAAAATTTCTATTTGAGCCCTTGGTATCAGCTACTCATTTTTCCCCTACTTCCGCCTTTTTCCCTCCCCAACGAACCCTAAATAACTTATACTTTTTTTTTCATGCATAGACAAATTCTTTGAGGAATATCCTTGTCAGTCTCACGAGGCTGCCGAAGCCAATCAAAACAGTGGCTTCTGAGGGTATTCACATTCAAAAATAACCAAAAGCACTGCTATTGAGTCGTCTGACTCATCACAATTTTCTAGCACAGAATAGAACTGCCTCTTTGGGTTTCTAAGACTTTTAAGTCTTTTTTGGAGTGGACAGCTCCACCTTCCTCTGGAGGGCTGGCTGATGAATTTGAACAGCTGCCCTTGTGGTGAGCGCTCCAGCGCCCTCCCACAATGCCCCAGGGCGGTTTGAAGGGATCAGTTAGTCCAGTTAAAGTGGAAGCAGAGAGATCAGCTGAGAAAGTGACAGCAACTGTTTTGGGGGGATTCCAAAGTGATCTTGATAGATTTTTCTTGAGGGGCACAGATCATCATGGGGGCTTATTCTGAAGATTTTTTAAAAAGATAATAGAAAGTTGCATGGTGAGAACAAGGACAGGAAAGTTCATCTGAAGAATTATTTTTCCATCACACGCATGTACCAGCTCATCCTTTAAGGATAGCAAGGACGAGCCCATGAGAATTACGTGGGGAAACTTTATCCCATCCACCTACAGCCTTGACCTTGCCTGTAAACTGCTTTTTGTTCTTCATACATAAAAACCATTTTAAAGGAACAGACTTGAGTTTGTGTAAGATGCCCAAATGTATGCTTTGATGTGTAAACAGAAGAGCTTCGAATTCTTTGGAGGAAGGTTTACAGTGATGGAAACACCACTTCCAGAAGTGTATAGACCTAGATGAGGGATGTATCACGAACCAATAACTTCACATTCTGATATTGGTTTAATAACGGCTCTCGTGATTTTGTATTGACACTTTTTTGGCTTACACTCATATTCCGGATAAAAGTAAAGGAAAGTAACCTTAAGGGATATTCATGCACTAGCATTTATCCCAAGAAATTGTATCCCTCTCCTTTGTCCTGTTAATACAGAACATTAGATAATAATTCCTAGATACACCAAACTATTCTCAGATTGCTTCATTCAAATATGTGTTTTTAAATATATATTCTAAGGAGCACTGTGAGAGATATTAACTATACAACTTTATGAGTGATGACAAAGCCATGCTTAAACAGACTGTACAATGGATTAATATTGACTTTTTTAATGAGAAATTCACAACAGTGAGCTACTGTGGTCAAGCCATAAGAAATTACCCTTTTAGAACATACCTTAAAACCAACTTTCCATTATTACAAATGAGGTGTTTTCCATGGATTGATGGTCTTATGAAAATACAAATGAAATTACATCTGTGGTCACTATTATGAGAATAGTTCACCACTAATATAAAGGCTAGGGATCAGATGTAGCTACAGTAAAAGGCTCATGCTTAGATCTGCCACTTAGATTTCTGTAATCATTTACCTGAGAAGCTGAAATTATGAGTCTGGAGGATCTTTACCAAATGAAAATTTCATTCCCACTAAAAATGTATCAATTCTGTTCTATATGGTCATTAATAATCCAAGCATATATTTAATATGATTGTATGACATTCCAGATTTTTTCTCTGCTGAGTGCTTTGAATATTATGAAATAAATCAACTCTACCATGTAAAAACTGAAGATATGACTTCCAGTTCTTGAGTGAAGAGAATGCAAAGACTAATGGAGCGGTGACTCTGCCTTTCTTTTGTGCATCCTACAGGAAGTATGCACTCCATGTCTGGAGTTGAGCATCTCCATTTATTCACAAGAGAAGGGCAGCTGGAGCGGTGGGCGGTGCTCACAAGAACTCGAAGGTGGTCAATCAGGGACAAAGTGGGAAAGGAGTCAAGAAGTCTATTAAAAGCAATACGCTTGTTGTTCTTACAGTTCTTAGAGACATGAGGCAGAACATATCATGACCACCTAGAGCGTTATTCTTGGTAAAAATGCAAAATCAAGCTGGAACTGTAGGGAAGGGTTTACATATGGCAAACAAAATAGGGTTAGCCTACTGAGCAGATTTCCTGGGTTGGGGAATTTTGAACAATTGTACTCTCCAAAGAGGCCTCAGACCCTTCCCCAAACCAATGACAGTCACCGTCATCTGGAACATTTCCACTCACAGGGGCTCTGTAGGGTTTCTGAGACTGTGAATCTTTAAATGAGCTCAGGAGCTCATTCTTCTCCTGGAGAGCGGCTGGTGTTTGAACTGCCAACGCTGCAGCTGCTTGTCCGATGCTCACCTACAGTGCTACCAGGGCTCCTGATAGGACTCTAAGGAGTGGAAATGACCTTTTGGTAGAGTAGGGACCTTTTGTCAGTCAGACGTAAAAACACAGGCTTCCTTTAGCCTTAGTTAACAACTTGTTGTTTCGAAGCTAACCTTTAAGAAACAGTGCGCCAAGTGCTTGCCATAATGCATTTCATTTCATCTTTACCTAAACCTCAACATAGGGCAGCACTATTCTTGAGTTTCTCTGCAGCAGCCGATCTGTCAATGAACAACATACAATGTCCTGGAAACTCAGAACCAAAGCTTTCAAAGCAAGGAAAGGGTTAAACAGACATCTCTGGCCAATGCCTCAAAAATTGCCTCCAGGAAAGGTTTCCTCAAAACTAGTCAGTAAGACTCCAATCCGTCTGACTTCTTCAGAGAATTTGTTCTTATTTTGTTTCTGGTTCGGCCATTGTTTCTGCTCAGGTTATTCAGCATTGCTTACTGCTCAGCTCCTGTTCCATCTGTTTCTCCTGACTCTACCTTTCACCCGGATCCCATTCTTGTCGTGCAGCTAAATTTAGTTTCCCAACACCTGTACCAATCTTCCTCCTGTTTGTTACCACCCAACTCTCATATGTAATCTAGTGTGCTTATATTCCAACATCAATCTGGGGCAACGACTCTCCTGTATTCTGGAATGCCCTCTGGTCACTCTCTCCAAACTGAGTCAGGGCACCCAAAACTGACCCTCAGGCCATGGTCAACGCCATTGACCCTTCTGGTTTGACAGTGCACGTGGGAGCCTGCAGGAAGAGAACATGAAATAAAAGGAAGAACCTAAGATTGTGGTATATGAAAGGGGGAAATACTATGTAGATCTGTCGGAATGACCAATATGATACTTAAGCTTTCCCCCCATTCTTCATTGCGCAATAGCTGTAGCTTTAAACTATAACTGGGAGCATATTAGGAAGGTGCAAACGTGCCGAAGTGACATTTGAAGCCGCGAAGTAAACGAGTGAACGCCACAAAGAGGTTGTTCTTACATAGCAAGTCCAGGAAAACTCCAAACCAAACTCCCTGCCATCGAGCAGATTCCAACTCATAGCGCCCCTGTAGGACAGGGTAGAGATGTCTCTGCAACCTCTAAAGAAGTACACAAAGCCTTGTCTTTGTCTCCAGTGGAGGGAGCGGTGGGTAAGTTCACGATGCTGGCCTTGACATTAGCAGCCCAGAGATTAACCACTAATCTAATCAATGGTGGGGAGTAATTTAAGGCAAGTAACCATTTAATTTAGATAGCTGCAGGACAGCGAGGTTATTTAGAGTACTAAATAACATTTACGTTTATTTTGATAATGAAACTTGTGTGGGACTCTTTTTTTTAAGCAACCAAACTATTATTACACATGAAAATGAAAATTCAACAATGAAATATGCAGTTAGTGGTCACATGTTTAGAATTATTATCTTATAAATGACTGCTTCTTTTGTTGTTTACATTTAGTTTATTTGAACTGGGATCCAATGTCAGCGTATGCATTGCATGGCACTGGTACATCCTTTAAGTGGCTTCAAGAAGGCTGGTGACATTTAGCTGGACACTTGGGGTTCAAGAGGAGCCAGGGCTTCAAAGAACAGGAGAACGAGCATTCAAATCAAGCGAAACAGTGCAGACCAGGCCAGAGATGAGATTAAATCTGTCTGGTGACTTTGCTGAGCTGTTTGGGGACCATATTATTCAGGGCTTTGTAAACCAGGTTAAAAATGTATAATTAATTTTTAATATGATGAGAGATTTTCCATTGTATTCTAAGTGCCACTGCAATGTGGCATGATCTCAATTATATTTTCAAAATATATATCTTGAATTATATTTCCCCTTGTTCTTGCGGAGAGCAGACAATGGCGGATAGCACACATGTTGGCATTTGAGGGCACAGGTAGGAAGTCTGGTGGCACAGTGGTTTCACATTGGCCTCCCCTAACTGGAAGGTGAGAAACTAGAAGCCACCAGCCTTTCCATGGAAGAAAGACAAGGCTTTCTATTCCCGTAAAGAGTTAGTCTCAGAAACACACAGGGGAGATCCTGCCCTGTCCAGGAGGGTCACTGTTTGTCAGAAATGACGTGAGTGCGGGAGCTACCTCTACCCCTGGCTAGGGCAGAGGCAGAGAAAGTGGATAGGAGGAGGAATGGAGCAATTTGAAATACAGTTAGAAGACGACACGATTGGAAGTTCTGGCGAATTGAGGGTGAAAGATGAGAAGGGGGGAAATCAGTGCTAATCCTTTGCTGCACAGTTGAAAGATCTGGCTGGATAGTGGTGGTTTGTACGGAGACGGGACAGTCAGGAAGAGCAATCTGAAGGAGCAGTCAAGCCCTTAACGGTAGGGTGTGTAACATTTGAGATGCCCTTGAGATCTCTCAGGTCAATTGAAGATGGGCGTTTGAACTCAGAGATGCGAACGAGAGGTCAAGTTCAGAGGCCATCACTATGTATGTAAAGCTAAGAGAGCAGATAAGGTGGCTTGGGCAAAGAGCGTCCATAGACAGTAGACGAGTGGGCCAGCAATAATATATGCAAGCTACCAAGGTTGCCACTCCATCGAATGAAGTATTTCAGAAGACCTGTATATCTATGCATCATGTCATTATGTCATAAGAAGTTTGATTGTATTAACAGCACATTATTACTAGCTAAAAAAAAAAGCAGGGAAATGAGAGTGAAATGTGTCTTTCAGATTACACTAAATTATGGAGAGATTACAAATTCTTAAAAAATCAAAATAGTTTCTGTTTTGTTTAGTTTCAAAGGACTAACTAGTTAAAATACTGTATCTACTTGAGTATAAGCCAATCTGAATATCAGCTGAGGCACCTAATTTTTACCACAAAAACTGCATAGAAAATTTGCTGAAAAACTCAGCTTATACATGAGTGTATATAGTATGTTTTTTTTTTTTATTTTAAAGAGAGTTAGTTTGAGGCAGGCTGGCCCAATTGTTTTTGGATGTTTAAATACAATACTGCAGAATTCATCTTAACCTACAAATAAAATAACGAAGACAGAGGATAAAAACTGAGAGTTCCTTGGTACACCTTAAAGAGTAAGACTAGTCTTGCATAGTTGAGACAGGGCCCCAGGATGCACATTTTATAACATTGGGATATGTATTTCATTACTGTGCTCACTTATGCCTACCTTTATAGTCAGACTAAAGATAACTTTGGAACAATAGATAGGCTTTCCCGTTGTAGAATCAAACTTGTAATTTTGTAGACATATAGTCTCTCAAATCTCTAAGGGGAAATTTAGAAGAATAAGAACTTACTGAAGTAAGGCAATGCACATCCTACATTATTATGGCAACAAATCGATAGTGGTATTACAATAAAATCTGGTATAATCACATTTTCCTTCTTTGGTATTGTAGCATTAATCTTTGTCTCTTGGGAGGCGGGACGAATCACAGACCACACAGTAGAATACTGACTATTTTGCCTGTTACAGCCAAAGGCCGTGGGCCAGTAATTATTGAAAGTTTTTATTACTTAACAATTACCCTTTTCAGCTTTTTAAAATGGATTAAGTACTCACACCTGGGAGTTCACCAAGCTCCATGCTGTTAATACCGTGAAACTCCCCAGTTCTCTCCTCTCCCCTCACTACTCTCTGAAAGATGTGGAGCCTAAAGGCAAGAGCCTGAACGGGGAAATAATAAAACCAGCTCAAACGGGTACACCAGACCGCCAAAGAAGGGACCAGAAGTGGTGTGAGAGGTCCTCTGTCATCAGCCCGTCAGAGTTCGCCAAAGAGAAGTACAGGCAGCTGTGTGCCTAGCCCAAGTTCTGTGCTCAAGAAAATATCCATAAATCTGACCAGACTGAAGGGCACATAGCTTCTCCACCCCCACCGCCCACTCCAATTTAAATTCAGTTAAAGTCTTATTGTAATGCTTTCTCCTGGTCCTGGCTAAATTCAGTAGTTTCTGTTATGGTGTTAACTTTCTGAGTCCCTTGCAATGTACAATCCTTTAGGGAGCCCTGGTAGCTTAGTGGGTTACTAAACAGAAGCTTCCTACTTCGAAACCACGAGCCTCTTGACCAAAGAAAGTTGATGTTTTCTACTCCTGTGAATAGTTACTGTCTTGAACATTCACAGGGGCAGTTCTACTCTGTCCGATGGGGTAATTATGGGCTGGAATCTACTCATTGGCAGGGAGTGAATGAGTCAAAGACAGTCTAACATAAATGGCCCATTTTTTCTTTACAAAATTGCTGATTGCACTTGGCAGAACTAGTGACTATAAACATGTATTTTTTCATTTATCTTTATAAAAAAATTGTTCCACCAGAAACAAATATTCCTAATAAATTCATTCATGATCAGCCCTTTGAATCTATGGGTCCACATCAGAGGTTCAACTAACCACAGATCAAAAATATTAGGGGTGGGGAGTGATTGAGTGGTCAAAGTCATCTTTTAAAGGTGAAGAGGAAGTGTAAACATGCTAATTACATAATATTTGCATTGTATTAGGTGCTATAAGTGCACTAGAGAATGTTTTAAAGTATATAGGAGAATGTAAATAGGTTCTATGTAAATGCCATGCCATTTTATATCGTAGAAGGGACTTGGACATCTGTGGATTTTGGTGTCTACAGGGACCATGAAACCCATCCCCCCACAAATAACAAGGGCTGACTGCAATGTGTTTTCATTGTGCATATGTTTATTAATATATGGGTGCATTTTGACTTCACATTCAAAGACACATATTATTATTATAGTGAGATTGTATTACCACAGAAGTAAATGACTGTAGGGTAGTCGGTACCGATAGCCACTAAATGGAGATAAGCAAAGTATTTTACCAATGAACACTCAAACAGACAAATGGGAAATACCCTGCAAAGCATTCTTGAAGTAGTCAGTTCATACCAACTAACAATTTCATCACTGTAGAAAAGAGTCAGAAAATCCGGAATATCTGTACTATCTGGATACCATTTAAGCTGCCTAATGATACCAAATAATCATGTGAATAACAATATCTTATTTCTGGAGGCAATCAAATGAGACCCATTTGAGCCGTTAGTATAACATCCACTCGAAGCCTTCTGTAAACAATTTCTGTAATCTTTCCGGAACCTGCTTCCACATCATTCATTAGTATTCTGCTATCAGGTCTTTGGTGCCTCTGTGACGGATATTAAGTATCTTGAGGGAGGCAGGCCCCACTAGTATGCAGCCAGCAGATGTGGAGGCTCACAGAAAACAAAACTCTGATGAGAAGCCCAGGAGGCAAAGCTTCAGAGAGTGATGTACCACATCTGCTCATCCGAGGCTAGACGTTCAGTAATGTAAGGCCTAGCATACATTTTTATCTCCACTCAAACATGTGGGCCTCACACTCCTTATGATGCCAAAGTTAGATCCTCAAAGCGGTTCTCCTAACTCCATATGGGAGCCTGAAATTTCTCTTGCCTGGCACATTTTAGATGCCTGTTGAGGAACCTACAGTGGCACTCTGCACCGGAATTGACTCAATGGCAGTGTGTTTATTGAGTAAGCATATGTTGGGTACTGCAGATGATACTTGGATGAAGGAATAAGATTTATCTGCTCACTCAAGAAATTAAATTGCTATTTTGTTATTATTGAGCCTCTATTTAGTAACTCACTGTCCTGGTCCCAAATGACCATATATTCAAATGTGATTCTGAATTTTCTGGTTTCCAATATTTGATTGGGAAGAAGAACTACAATTGCAATGGTGTTGAAATCCTTGATGTTGGATACAAAGCTTGAATAATCTAAATTTTATAATGTGAGGACAGTTTTAGAAATTCTTAGCATAATTATAGGAAAACTTATTTCTTTCTTCCTGGAAAAAGTTTCTTCGTTTATCTGAGGATGAAAGGTAAGTTACTTCACAGTTCCTTTAGTTTACTCTAAGATGTTCTTTGGGAGCTAGAAAGTTGTGTGTATGTGTTTATGATCAAGAGTCCCTACTCTGAACGATTTGTATGTGCCAAGTTCAGAGTTGTCACTAGGATTGGTGTTACCCAGGATAATCAGTCATGCTGTCGCTCCCACCATGAACTCCCTCACAGAACTTACAAAATCCTCGATAATATTGTTATGAATTATAATCACATAATCATATGTGGTGCATATAGCTGTAACTTGCTTATTTACAAGTAACCTTTACATGTAAACATATTATTAAATACTCCATGTAATACTGCTTAGATTATATAATTACTAACAACAAAATTAGTTTGTAAAATATGTTTACTTTGACTTGACTACAATTTTATGAACAATGATGTAGGGCCCTTTAAAAAATGTTCTTCTTTTTCTTTAAATACCATCTGTAAGGTCAGCTGTTCGAACCCATCTCTGCTCAGTTGGAGAGCATTGAGACTCCTGTGAAGGCTTACAGCCTCAGGAACCAGAGGGAACAGTTCTATGTTGTACTGCAGGATTGTTATGAGCCCCAGGTGATTCAATGGCAGTTGGTGGGTTGGTTGTTTTATCTCCAGTATGGTTTAGCCATATAACAAATACAATTTACCAAACTATTGTAACTAAAACACCAGATAATTTAACAAGATCAGCGACTCCAGAAACACTGAGATCAATGTGAACAACAGATGAAACACCTGATTTGAATTGTCAAATTAATTGGGTAACAACGACACCTCTAACAGGAGCATATTAGAAGGTTAAAAAAGTTAGCGTATATTTTTAACCTCACAAGTATATTGAAACATGTAAACAGGGCTTACGAAAAATGGTCTCTTGTAACTTAACCATAGGGATATTTCTTTTTTTTTTTCCACAGACAAAATAAAAATCTCTTTATTTGCAGATGACATAATCCTATATAAAGAACTCTCAAAAGATTCAATTAAGCAATTGCTTGAACTAGTTGAAAATTTTAGCAGTCTAGCAATGCACAGATCGATCAACATCAGAAAGCATTTGGATCCTTGTACCGTATAAACTCATGTATAAGCTGAATTTTTCAGCACATTTTCAATGCCGTTTTTTGGTGAAATTAGGTGCCTTGTCTGACATTTGGGTTGGTTTATACTCAAGTATATACGGTATATTAAGGATGATGAAACCCAAAAGAACAATACCATTTATAATAGTTACACAAAAGATAAATATTTGGGAATAAATCTTACCAGAGAAACAAAAGACTTATACAAAGAAAACTATAAAATATTCAGCCAAGAGCTTTCTGACATTATCAATGATATCCCTAGTTCCACATCCTCCTCTGAAATCAGCTTGAATTTCTGACAGGTCTCTGTTGATGTGCTGCTACAACCTATGTTCTACTGCAGAAGCCCAAGAGGAATATATATAAACAATTGCAATATTTCTTACCTAATATGTATTTAATATGTACAAAGTTGACTATTTAAAAATTTAAAAAAGAGAAAATTGTAAAATAGCTCCTTCATGAAACCACAAAGAGTTTACACAAATGGAACTAGTTACCATGTTCCTGGATAGGCAGACTAAATATTGTAAAAAGGTCAATATTGCCAAATTACAAATTCAATACAATTCCAATCAAAGTTCCACCACTATATTTCAAAGAAATCGAAAGACTAATGAACAATTTATTATTATTATTTTTTGAATCATTTTACTGGGGCTCATACAACTCTTATCACAATCCACACATACATCAATTGTTTAAAGCACACTTATATATTCATTGCCCTCATCATTCTCAAAACATTTGCTCTCCATGTAAGTCCTTGGCATCAGCTCCTCATTTTCCCCCTCCCTCCCCACTTCCCCTCCCTGACGAGCCCTTGATAATTTATAAATTATTATTTTATCATATCTTACACTGCATGGCATCTGCCTTCATCTACTTTTCTGTTGCCCATCCCCCCAGGGAGGAGGTTATATGCAGATCCTTGTAATAGGCTCTCCCTTTCTACTTCACCCCCTTTCCCTCCTGGTATCGCCACTCTCACCACTGGCCCTGAGGGCTTCATCTGTCCTCGATTCCCTGTGTTTCCAGTTCCCAACTGCACCGCTGTGCATCTTTTTGTCTAACCAGGTTTGCAAGGTAGAAATGGGATTATGATAGTTGGGGGTGGGGGAGGAAGTACTTAAGAACTAGAGGAAGATTTGTGAGTTTCATTAATGCTACACTGCACACTGAGTGATTCATCTCCTCCCCACTACCCCTCTGCAAGGGATGTCCAGTTGTCTACAGATGGGTATTGGGTCCCCATCATGTGCTCCCCTCATTCATGATGGTATGATCCCCGCCCCCTTTTGGTGCTTGATACCTGGTTCCCCTCGACCCTTAGTGATCACACATGCTGGTGTGCTTCTTCCATGTGGGCTTTGTTGCTTCTGGGCTAGATGTCCACTTGTTTACTTTGAAGCCTTTAAGACCCCAGAAGCTATATCTCTTGATAGCCGGGCACGATCCACACTTCCTTATGCACACATTCGTCTTCAGTGTTTATATGGGGAAGGTGATCACGCAATGATGGTGTTTGTTCTCTGGTGTCTGCTACCTGATCCCTTCATCACTTTGTGATCCCACAGGTTTGTGTGCTTCTTCCCTGTGGACTTTGTTGCTTCTGAGCTAGATGACAGCTTGTTTACCTTCAAGCCTTTAAGACCCCAGATGCTACAGAACTGAAATGTGCATACAGACCCCACCATGATGCACCAAACAAGGAGGGCACTGTAACATGCGGAGGAATCCACAAAAAGACTGGACCATATGCCTGGCCCCAACCAGAATCAGCCGACCCCCACCATGGAAGAGAGTGCCACAGAAAATGAAAATAGATCGTCTGATGAGGGAAAGGAACTGAACTACCAGATCCAGAAGGAAGCTAAAGCAAATGAAGGGGGGGAAGGGAGTGGAGCATACCAGGGCCCACAAAGCTCAGAGGACGATAGCCCAGCTCAGAGTGGCCAAGTCACAGAGAGGACCATATGGCCGGCCCCACTGCGAGATGTGACATCCTGCACTGACCCATGGCCCTTCACGGGATATTTCTTATAAGAGATAATAAACTTCTGCTGAAATACTGTGCATAATTTTTATAGACAGTCTTTTGAAATCATCCTCTGACAGTTTCTCCTGGTCAGGTATGAACCCCTAAACTTCCTTCATCACATCATTGAGAAAGTTAACTTTCAGAATATTTGATGGTGGTGAAATACCTAAAGTTTAGGTACTAGGTCCTAAACAATTGTGTGGCTTGAGATGTAACTGGGGCCCACGGATTATTCAGCTTCTTTAAAGTTCATCTAATTAGTATAATTATAAATTCATGTACTTTGCATATTATCAAACCATAATGTTTACATTAGTAAATTAGATCTAATGTTGTACACCATAGTTCACACCACAGAGTAAAGAACTGGCAAAGAGGAGCTGAGATCAAGGGGCTCAAATAGAAAGAAAATGTTTTGAAAACGATGAGGGCAGCATCTGTATAAGTTCATTTGATGTAATTGGTACGTGGATTGCTATAATATCTGTATGAGCCCCCCCCCAAAAGATCAATAATACAAAAAGAAATAAGGCGACAGTTGAGACTACAGTGGTGGCCTTCCTGTTACTGTGATGCTAGAAGCTATGTGCCCCAGGGCTGCACGTGTCAGCAGTCGCCCATGCCAGACAGGTTTCAGTGCAGCTTCAGTTTCTCATTCATTCACGGTGCAGCAAATTACATGCTTATCGGATTCAAAGTAGCCAAAACCAGTGTATTTCACCTCGCTAGTGCTTACGGTACCGATTGTCAAACTTTCCATTTTATTTTTGACAACTTCTAATTTTTATAGATTCATATTGTATAAATTTTACATCCTGTTTTCAATGAATCTTGCAGCTATCTCTCCTGAGTCTGAGTTCTGCCCCCTCGGCAAATGAAGGTCCCCAAAGCTTCACTTAGTACAAATGATTAAAGTTGTGTTCATTTTGAAGGTACTTCTCTTCCTCAGGAGTACCTTGGACACTTCTAACAGGAGAGGCTGATCCTCCTGCCCGCTCTGTAACACTGCGGTGGCTTGCATGTTGTTTTGTTGGAAGCTACTCCATCGGTCTTTCAGATTCCAGTAGGATCACTCATGGTGGACAGACTTCACTAGAGCATCCAGCCTGCCACAGACTAAAGAGAATACAGTGATGAACTTTTGGGAAAAAAATAGCCACTGACAGCTTATGGATGGCAGTGAGACACTTCATTTGGTCCACGTCTTACTATTTCTCGTGTATTCCATTCTAGAAGTCCCTGGGTGATGCACGGAGTTTCCACTCATCTGCAAATTAACCAAGACATATGACAAAATGTAAGCCTCGGGAGCTCCATACTTTTACAGAGAGAGGATCAATTGGTGACATGTGGGTTTGCCGTGCATTGGAAAGCACAGCACTTGTTTCTGTTTCCAGCCCACTCCTCTGGGAGTGGTGATTTAGCAGTGTGATTGCTCCCTTTCATGCTGGGGACTGAGTCTGTTTTGAAGGATGCACCCCATGCGCAGTCACTATGCTGTCAGTAGAAAGCTGTGCGTAAGAAGCTAAGATGCCTAGGCTCCCAGCGTAAGGAACTAAGAATGGCCTGGATAACTGCTTCTAAATATCAGCCAAAGAAAACCCTGTCGATCAGCATGGTCTGCTCCAGTCTGAGCTGAACACAGGACGGCACAGGGCCCTACAGCATGTCATTCTATTGTGCACAGCGGTGTCGTGATGCCAGGGTCTCCTCCACGGCAGGTAACCGCAACAGCAGTAGTAACAGAAACAACACGCACAGTTCCATTATTAAATGAGACTGGAACTCTAATGGGTATTTTGTACGTGAGACAAGAGTCTGTGAGAACAAGCGTCTTGCTGCACAAGACCTCTTTAAAGTGTTGAAAACCAAGAATGTCACTTTAAGGTAAGGTGCCATTTTGAATGGGCTCCTATGCATATGCATGTGGAAGTTAGACCTTGACTAGGGAAGATCAGAGAAGACTCAATGCATTTGAGTTGTGTTGCTGGCGAAGAACACTGAAAGTACACGGACTACCGATACTGTCATGGCAGAAGAAGAGCCAGAGTGCTCCTTAGGGGCAAGGCTGGTGAGACTTCCTCTTACATACTTTGGAGGTGTTCTCAGAAGAGACCAGTCACTGGAGAAGGGCATCGGACTTGGTAAAATCGTAGGGCAACCAAAACGAGGAAGGCTTTCAATAAGATGGATTGCCACAGTGGTGGCTTCAATGAGCTCAAACCAAAAAAAAAATCCCCTTGTGCGGATGGCATAGGACCAGGCTGCGTCTGGTTCGGTGGCACACAGGGTCGCTGTGCGTCAGAACCGAGTC
This sequence comes from Tenrec ecaudatus, assembly GCF_050624435.1. Lineage (NCBI taxonomy): Eukaryota > Metazoa > Chordata > Mammalia > Afrosoricida > Tenrecidae > Tenrec > Tenrec ecaudatus. The sequence goes on from NC_134542.1 coordinate 57,729,130, forward strand.
CACAGCACCCAACCAGCAACGACAGCATTTGCTACTACTCAGCTCTTCTCTCGTCATTGATTTAATGCCACGAACTTTAAGGCCAAGTCCCCTGCCTGTTTTTTATTGCTAGTAGATCCTGGATCATAGTGTTTGGTTAATTTGGTGCAGGCTTTTCTGTTGTCCCTACGTGCTGCTGTCCTTCTTCGTTTCATACCTATCCTACCGAATCAGACCCGAACCACTGATTTAAAGAGTAAACGCTGAGTTGCTGCGTTGTTCCCATGGCCACCTTTGCTCCTCTGTTTGCCGGATGCAGTCATCCTATAGTAGTTGACTCCACACTGTTTATTTACAGTTTCTCTCCAAACTCGTGTTTTAGGCAGCTCGTCTTGACCTCCCGGTAAATCAGATTTATGGCCTCCCACAAGTTTCTCATTTAATGATTTCTTTTAAACTTTGCCTGTTTACCGAGACTTGTTTTGAGCCAATATAACGACTACCTTAGATCAGATGTGTCAGTTTGACCTACCTTTTCTTCTAGAAACTTAATTTTCTTGGATATTATAGTGACGTAAGTGAATACTTTTGATAAATTTCACGAACCATGAGGATAAAATGGTCAATTTTTTCTCTCTCATTAGTTCAACTCTATTTTACATAGTTTTTTTTTCTTAAAGGAATTTTTATCACATCAATGAAGAGATTAAAAGGTTGAGATAAAATATCTGAAACTAGTAGTCCAGGGCAGATGAAATGTCAACTAAATTTACTTTTTCCTAAAATAGATTGCTTCATTGCATTCCCTTCTTGTATGAAACATCTATTAAATACACTCTTAAGGAGAAATAGATCTGAGAAATAATTTGGTGTTTCATATTTTACTTTTGGGGGACTGTTTTATTTATTGTTGTTCTAAAATGCTCTCAGGTAAAGTAATAATAATAAATACCAGTAACAGTTTTAGGGCTAGTCACTGGAGCTCGGTAGTGTGCCGTTTAGAACCTTTCTGTATAACTTCCACCGTCACTTTTTCCCTTAAGTCACCTGGTCTTAACCGATCTTCTGGAATGTAACAAATCTCCTCTCCTTCAGGAGACTTTAGTTCGGTGTTATTTACTGTCTCTGGATCACTTATCCTGCTGGCACCATTGTTGCTCTTGCTCTTTCCTGGAGAAACCTTGTCCCAACTTCTGATCACGTCCCCAGTCCCAACTGTACATGGCGAAATGCAAATCACTCCCCTTCTTCAAAATCTTTACTGTTCTCCCCTGCGACCTCCGACACCCTTCCACAGCTTTATTGCTGGTTTCAATGCTTCCACAGCTGACCTCTTCTGCTAGTGGTCACAAGGTCTGCAGCCCCGGTGGCACAGTGCTTATGTGTTGGGTTGCTTAACTGCAAGGTTAGCAGATTGAAACCACCAGCCTTTCTGCAAAGGAGAAAGATGAAGCTATCTAATCCTGTGAAGAGTTACACTCTCAGAAACACACAGGGACAGTTCTACCTAGTCCTTTATAGTCACGATGAGTTAGATTTGGCAGAGAGTTTGATTTTTTTGCATCCTTTTCATATACACACATATAAACATAAACATACAGTATAGGTATATACTGTATATTTACGTGCACACACATATCTATGATGGAGTTACAAAACCTTGGAAAGTTCATGGAAAACTATAATGAAAAGATAATAGTTTTCCAAGAATTTCTAGAAGCCGCGTTCTCTCTCTCTCAATTGATAGGTCTCTATCTTTATATACCTTTTTCTTTCTAGTTGAATTAGATTAATAGTAATCTAGAACAGAGTCAAAATGTCCCATAGGGCTTTTAAGGCTGCAAATCTTTACTGAAGCAGCCTGCCATAGCTTTCTCTCATGGAATGGTTGGTGGAGTTGAACTACTTACCTTTCAGTGGGCAGCTGAATGCTTAAACTTTACATCACCAGTGATATATGTAGACACTAAAATCAAAGTGGTAAAACCTATAACACTAAAATAGTTTGAAACCTTATTGGTCGTTATTCACTCTGTGTTGATTAATTCAGACAAATATCTATTGTCTACACTCCAGGTGCTGCTTTGGTTTTTGTGGAATCCCAAGGTGAAGAATGTATTTCTCAGGGAGGTCTCCATCTAGTCATGAGAGCAAGCACAAAACCCAGCTTGGCTGCCATCCAGCGATTCCGACACATAGGAATCCTGTGGTGCAGAGTAGAATGACGGCGGTGGGTTCCTGAGAAGGAAACTCTTTATGGGAGTGGAAAGTTGAATCTTTCTCCCACAGAATGGCTGGTGGCTTCAAACAACTGAACTTGCAGTTAGCAGCCCAACACCCAATGATAATGCCACCAGGACTCCTAGTCCCAGAGCTCTTTGCATGTAAATAAGTACTTGATTGGATAACGAGGTGATTGAGACTCAGTGCTTTGGGAAAAGGGCGGTGCTGTATAGTGAAAATCAGTGTTGTCAGAGACAAATCATTTAAGTTTAATCTCAAAGAAGAAAAAGAATTAAATTCTAGGTAGAAGAAGAGTACATGAAGGTATTTGCTACCTCAAAGTCATTCATTGTAAAGAATAGTTGAACATTCCTAAGAGTGACACCTGAAAACCAGTGCAAATTTAGTTTTGAGAAACCCCATGTGTCCTTATCCAACATGATCTAGGTTCATTTCTGGATATGCTTCATTTTAAAATTTCTAAATAAATGTAAAATTGACAAGATGCTTCCAAGTATATGGCATCATTATGGTGGATATGGAAATAAGCTAGTGTAGATGAAGCTCAAATATCTTTTTTTTAGTCAAACGCAATGAACATCTTCTTTCCATCATTTTGAAAGGCATAACACTGGAAATTAAAATGTATTTCTAATGTCACAATGTTTTTAGAGGCCTGTAGGTCAAATTGATTTCAAAGTCTTTGAATGTGAGTAAAAACAGAGTGAAGCACACCCCGCCCCCTTTATAAATATTGTGACCATTGTTTTTAAGAAAGGCCATGCAAACAAGTGGAAATTTGAGGCACTGTGTCCCTCTGCAACTTTAACACAGGCACTTTTAGCTGTAGTGTTTGCAACTGCAGCCCTACATGGAAATGCTGGATTTGACTGAATGATGGGTTTAAAACCGGTGGGTGCATTCACTGTAGCCCAAGTTAAGCCTTGTTCTAAAGTTGCTATAGCAACATTATCTGTACCAAATGTCCTGTCTAAAAAAAAAAAATTAGAAACATTTTTTGTTACTTGGGAGAAAAACGAAATAATTTTTATTGCTTTAAAAATGATTCTAAACCTTCTACACAAAACATATGATATTAGCACAATATTTCTATAAACACCAAGAATAATGAATGGGCATAACCCCACTGCCATCGAGCTGATTCCAACTCATCGTGACCCCGAGCCATGCAGGGTTCCGAGCCGGTAAAGCTTCACTGCAACGGGTCATCTCATCTTTCTCCCCTGGAGCAACTGGTCAGTTTGACTGGCCGACCTCGCGGCCAGCAGTCTCAGCCCTTTAACATGCGTGTCTATCCACAGATCTACTTACAGATCCCTATCATGTAAGGATGGTGGAGATAGCCATATTTACCTCTACTCCATTCCTCCTGGTGTTGGGAAGAAGTTCCAAGGCGATTGGAAATGGAATTGGTGAGAAAAAGGCCAGTAAAGTGGCACCAAGCAGAATTTTTCCATCCAGAGAACAGACGTACGCGTCCTTCATGGTAGTAAGGGCAGTCCCTTGAGTGTTCCATTGAGAACATTGACCCCATTCTTCCTCCGTTGCCCATTCAGGGTTATTTTTGTTTCCAAAATTCAAGGAACATTTCACAGGAACATGATCTGAGACCCTAGAACATCACATTGCAGTTTGGCATGGTGTAAATACAAAAGCACAACAATTTGGGGGGAAAGATTAGAGAGATGGAAATACTGCTTTCAGAGTGTATAGATCCTGATAGTAATATGCTGAGAAACAATAGCTTTGCATTTTGATAACTTTTGTTAGATACACATTTTGTGATTTTCTAGCAATGCTTTTTCAGTTATCTTTGTATAACTTGGGAAGAAAAAATCCTTACCAAGAATATACTACTTATTTGCTAATTTTATTTGCATGTGTGCCCTCTGAAGTTTTATTCAACATTTCAATACTTTTTGTTTCTTTTAGTTTTGTAAAAGCACTTTCTCTCAATATAATTTTAATTCTAAAGTGTCACTTCGTCCTTCATTGTCTCTGAGTGAGAGTTGTAGTGGTTCTTCCTCTTCAGCTGTCAATCATGGGCTATACTGCCAAGTATATTTTTCTAGGATTTGGTCTAGGGGGGTGGTACTCTCTTCTAGATATTAATTAGGCTTCCCTGTATTAAAATACTAGACTTCAAGATGAAAACGACATATTCCGAGAAACTCGGTGAAATCGGTAAGAATTAACATTTGGAGAATCCGTAGGTCTATTGATTTGAAAGGTGAAAACACTGTGTGTGTGTGTGTATGTGTGTGTGTGTGACCCTCCTTCTTGTTCTAACAGCTCGTAGCCATGCTGAAACCGTGAGATTGCTCAAAGCAAACAAGAATAAGGAGGAGAATTTCCAATTGTTTGTTGACTGGGTTTTAAATAACTGTTGTGGGCTCGTCGGGAAGAGTCACTAGCTTCTCTCGCTTCTCTTGTAATAAAAGTTGACCATGAATTTGAAAACTGTAAGCTCAGCCATTAAAAAGTTGTAAATATTCACATACAGACAACACAAATAGATATATAAAGGGACTTCACAAAGTTCAAGGAAAAATGAGATGAAGTGATGATGTAATTTTTCCATCAAATTTTGGAAACCCCTCTGTATACACACAAGCATCAAACTCAAAAGCCACTTTAAAACTGTCGTGAAAATTGGTAGAAAATAGAGTTGAATCCAACTTTTCCATCAACAGGCTAGATTTCATCTATTCTGTTTACCAACTTTATTGTAATTATAATTCCAGTTATATAGGAAAGCTTTCCTTTCCATCTTAGAAATCCAGCCCCTTCCTAGTGGTGTGGTCACCAGCAGCAGAGTAGTCTGTCTCTCTTAACTTTGGGCATGTATCCAATTCCTTTGCATTTTTTCTCCAAGGACCATTTCTTGATTGATGCTCACTGCTACCATTCTTCACTGTCCACGATCACCTGCTTTAGATGAAATGTTAATCAAGGAAATATTTCAGAGGTTGAACTCTGGAGTCACATTCCACTGGAATTGAAACGACATCTCAAATACCAATGTGTCGCAATACAAATCGATGTGTTATGGAGTTCTTCTCTAAATATAAAACAAAGTGTTGAAACCATAATTGTCTTACTCAATCAATTTTCTTACCACTTCGGCGAACACAGTGTCGTTGATGATAACAGCAAGAAGGGCGAGGAGCCATTTGATGCCACATTAGGAGAGGAAGGGTCATTCTCTCCCTTTTCAGCATCGATGGGCTCTCACACGTAGTGATACCGATATGTGGAATAAATGAGAAAACATAGGTTTTGACGCCTGGCGCTCAGATAGATAGTAGAGTTAGGATTGCAAATCAGGGAATCATTGGTATATTTACTGTTGCTGTTTGTTGCCATTGTCTAGACTCTGACCTTACATATAACAGAACAAGACGTTGCTCAGTCGGGCCCCTCTTCACGATGATTGATCTGCTCGAGTCCGCTATTGTGGTCATTGGATAGTGCCTTCTGCCCCCCCCCCTCCAACATTTTCTTATGATCTGGCTAAAAGTTTACCAAGTAAATTGATTTCCGTTTAACAATTCACACACGTTTTTGTTCTCCCAGTGTAGCAGTTCTCCTCCTCCCTCCTCCTTGTGCTTCCTGCTTCCATCATTCCTTCTTTCGGCTCCCTTCTTGGGTTCTGCTTTCATTCCCAGGCACACGCTGCCCTCTTGGCTTTAAGATTCTTCTAAAGTGTGTATACCTTATACGCTTGTCTATTGCTTGACTGAAAGTTGGCCCATGGATGGGTCCAATGCCTTCTAACTTAAGGGCTTGTCTTCAAGCACTATATCATACAATATTCTGTTCTGATTCATAAGGTTTCACTGGCTAATATTTGGATCATGGTCGGGTCTCTATGAGTTGGGATTGACTCACATAAGAGTTTAATATTTGCTAAGTTGTGTCTACAGTCCTTTTTCCTAGTAGGTGTTAGGCTGAAAATTCCATTAAAATCTGCCCAGCACAAGTGACTCTGCCCGTATTTGAAGTACTAGTGGCATATCTTTCAGCATTATAGCTATATGCAAGCCATGACTCAAGACGAATGAACAGAGGAGAGATGACATCAACATCTAGATATTTACAAGTCCAAGGAATGGGAAAACCTCAGAGTCATAAGAGAAATGAGAACACATAGACTTCTGAGCCTGGAGCTCAGGTAGAAATTAGAATTAGGATGGCAAATTAGGGAACCTTTAATCTATTTATTGTTGTTGTTAGTTACCATTGGCCAGACTCTGACTCATGGTGATATTATATATAACAGAACAAGACGTTGCCTCATCCTGCTTGTTTTCATGATTATTGAGAAACTTGAGGTCACTGTTGTAATCATTGCATAATGCCTCCTACTTTTTTCCCCCTTCAACACTCCTAACTAGGGGCAATAAATGGAGCTCTGGTAGTACAGTAGGTTAATCCTTTTTTTTGGCTAATTGAAGGTCAGTGGTTAACTTGGATGGCTCAAACCCACCAGTCACTTCCTGGGAGATAGCTGAGGCTGTCCAGAAAGAGATGAGGCTGTTTGCTCCTATAAAAATTTACCGTCTCAGAAATCCTACTGTGCCGTATAGGTTGGTTATGAGTTGGAATGGACTTTATAGCATTGGGTGGGTGAATTAGGAGCAATAAGTAATCCAGGAGAACTGTGAACTATGGGGCCGGGGCGGGCATCTTGTAAACCCCCGAGACATGTTTGCTGGACTTGGTAACACAGATCCATGTTCACCTTTACAGAATCATATTTATAGAAAAGTAGGCAAACTGATGGAGGCATCATAGAAGCAATCCTTAAATATGTGTAAAAATTGTCTGTGTAAAAACCAAGCCCTTCCAATAACAGGAGACTACCTTCTATTGCTGACAGGTACAATAGTCTTCTAGGGCACAGTTTATGCAGAAGGCTGGAGCAGGGACAGGACAGACATCATTGCAGGCAGCCCCGTGCCATCCTCACAATTGTTCCTATGCTTGCCCACTGTTACAGACAGCAGGTCAACCCATCTCCTTGAGAGACTTCCTCTTTTTTTTGCTGCCACTCCACTTTACCAAACATGATATACTTGTCCTTCTCCAGGGACTGGTCTCTCCTGGCAACATGCCCAAAGCAGATAGGAAGGCACAATTGCTGAAACAATGGGTTCAATGGTTGTACAGCTGGTGCAGGGCCAGGCAATGTTTGTTCCAGTGTACATAGGGGCACCAGGAGATCCACTCCATGACAACATCAACAGACAGATGAGTGATGTTGGAAGAATAAAAGTTTTGTTTTTGAAGGGTGGGAGTTCCTGAGCCCAGAATTATTGGATTCAGGTCAAATCGCTACAAATTCCCATTAGCTACAGAATGTGGGCACCCTGTCCACAGTAGTCAGACTAGTCAAGAATTAGGGTATCTTTGAGAAAGTAAGAAAAACAATCTTTGCCTACTTAAAACTTTCCATAAAAGTAGATTTATGCCTAATAAAGGATCATTTTGTAAAGATCTCGCTTATGTCAGCATTCACTTGCTGGATGTTAATGGCTACATTTCTTTGGGCTAATCTGGCAATCAAAATGCCATTTATAATCCCATTTCTAGATTGAAAACACAAAATCTCCTTAGTGCACAGAATACCTTGTAGAAGAATTGGGAGCACACAGTTCTTTACTCAAATGTTGCATGGTCACCATCCCCACTCAAAACGCCAGATTGGACCACAAAGAAGGAGGACATTGCTGCCGACACTTTTCTATAACACCTTTTCAAAACCGTGGAACTATTATCTAGCTGTTTGGAGAATTTGTCATGTATTTCTACTTATTTCATATTTCATAACAATGGCAATTTTTGGAATCAATATTTGAAATCCATTATCTGAAAAAGGGTGTTGATAGTGCTTCCAGATGCAAGCTGAGAGTGCCTAATAGGTGAAAACAAAATTATGGTCATTTTGGGAGTATCAGTGGTTAAGGCCAATGAGGGACAAGGCAAATTTCTTAGAAAAAATCCAAAGAGTTTCTTTCTGGAGCCGCCAAAAGAATAGGAATCATGTATGACTGCCTAGGAAAATATATCTTCCTTTCCAATATTTTAAGAAAATTTATCAGATTCTAAAAGTACAGTGATTTTCCCCCTGTTCAATTGGATTCTCTCATTCTTCTGAAGGAATTGAATGCAAATCTAATGAGAATGGTGACTTCATAAATTTATTGCATTTCTCTAATAAGACCCTGCTGTTAGCTGAGAACATATATATATATTTCTCTGGACCAAATGAGAGAATCCATTTGTTATGTATTCAAAATCAGGTGACACTTTGCTTTGAAAACTTATTGAATTGGCATTTGATTGGTTTAAACTCTTGGTTGTTAGCCTCTCACTGCCCTTGATCAAGTGCAGTCCCACGCATAGCGACTCCAGGATGGGACAGAACTGCCCAAGGGTTTTGAGATTGTAATAGAAAGCCTTGTCTTTCTCTCCATTGCTAGCCTAGAGGGGGAAGAAGGTGAAGTAGGATTATATTTAAAAGAAGTTATGCTTATCATTGTCATGATCGACTTGGTTTTGTTGGTATGTTTACGAGGCGTCGGTGTTTTTCCCTCAGCAACCCTCCTTCACAGTGGACCCTCTTTCCAGCCTGGTTTGGAAGCTCAATGTTTCTAGCATACTGAGATTTTCACTACAAAAGCCCAGTCCAGCAGACGGAGCACCAGGGGATGGTTGCTTTCTAGGATGCCGGCTTCACTTTCAGAGGCGGTAACATCTGCAGGAAAGACCAGAGCTAGTGAACCCATGGGGCCTGGAGTCCGATTCTGAATCCTCCCAATTCTGCTGGTGTGGTGACTGTGCGCAGGGAAGTTTGCTAAGCTTCCAAGTTCTCTTCCGAATGGCATGGCATTGTTGTTCAAACTCGCCACATAATTTCTAAAACGTGCTTGCTGCCGAACAGGCACTTAATTCATCAACGTTCAGTTCCCTTCGTTCCAGGAGAGCTCTTCTCTCTCACACGGAAACACCGAGCGCTCTGGTGACCACGAGGGTTCAGCAGGAGTAGGGTTGGTGCTGAGAGCACTGAGGAATCTGCACTGAAGCAACGCAGGAAATCAGCAAACAACGGAAACCACACCGGGTAGCTAGTCGTGTATTATGGAACATACCGATTGAAAACAAAAACCAAAAAACTCAACTTCCATCGAGTTGATTCCAACTCACAACAATCACACAGAAGAAAGTAGAACTAAGCCTGTGTGTTACTGAGACAGTGAATCTTTATGGGAGTAGAAAGCCACATCCCCGTCCCTTTCTAATTGGGCTGCTAACTGCCACATCAGCAGTTCAAAACCACCAGCCTCTCCAAGAGAGAAAGATGGGACTTTTTACTCCCATGAACACAGCCCTGGAAACCCACAAGGACCTTGTCTTATAGAGTTGCTATGCGTTGGCATCGACACGATGGCAGTGAGCTTGGAGCTTTGTATCTTTCCAGTGCCTCCCAGGGGGCGGGATCACTCGCTTACAGACACACTGCTCAGGACCCTGTGCTCCCATTGCCTCACTGACACCGAGGCTGGGCAGTTGACATCAGATCTCTTTAATGGTTTCCTGGACTGGGAAGGCAAATAGCATATCCCTAACTCACCATTTGCTTAACTTACTCATTTCCCTGCCTGGCCAGAAGGGGTTTCTATGGCAGCATTCTCTGGTTCAATTCCAGACGCTTCTGCTGCATTCACCACCTACCTATCTGTCAGGGTAGGATTGAATGTTGCTATGATGCCCAACAAGTCGCAGATAAGATTTTAGATTAAGACAGACTAGGAAGAAAGGCCTGGCAAGCTTCTGCCCAAACTCAGTCAGTGGAACACAGCTGTTCAATCCTGGGGATGGCACAGGGCCGGGCACCATTTTGCTTTGCTCTATGTGGTATTACCATGAATCAGTAGCCAAGTCAAAAGCAACAGCAACAATTGCAAGGTGTTATTGTAATCATAGTAACCATAGCAACAGAAACCCTGCTGGTTCTCCTGTGGCCCAGGCCATTGTGTGGAGGTAGAATCCGATGTGTTGGAGGTGTGTGAAGGTAAGACCCAGTTAATATGAATTTAGCAAAACCATTGTTTTTGTGATCTAGGATTCTAGGACTTTTGTTGACTTGAAACACAAAAATCATGTAGAATGTTCTAACCAAAAATTCAAGCGTTGGAGCCATAAGGGGAAAGTATAGTAGTCTGGCCTTAAGTGTAGCTAGACCAGAGACTCACGTGATGCCATCTACCTGAAGCATGTGCTTTTCCATCCTCTGGTTGTGCTTCCTCTAGGTTGATTGTGCTCTCAGGCAGGCATTCTCTCTGTGGTCACAAGATGTCTTACAGCATCCCCAAGGCTACATCCTATAAGCCCACACTGGGCAGGAGAGAGTGCTATCTTTGTCCTGTCATCCCAGCAATAGCCTAATTATATCCCATAAGTTCTAATTAGAACAGATCAGTACCAGTCTCTGTGGCCAGGGGAATGTCAATTAAGCTACAGTGACAGGTCAGGTGCTCCAACAGAAGAAATGGGGCATGTATCACCCAGATGAAAATTGGGGTATGGCTGCGAGGACAGGGGTGAGTAGATGATAGACAGTATCAGCAGTAGATGTCAACTACACCAGGGCAACTTGTTAAAATGCTGATCGCCAACCTCTGCCACTCAGCTATTTAGATTCATTAGGTATAGAGTTGAAACCAAGAACCTCCTATTTAACAAGATCCCCAGGGATTCTGATGCAAGAAGTTAATCATTCAAACTTGGTGAAACAGTTTGCAACTGCAGTGTCTTATTACCATCAATATTAAACATATAATGATATTCCAGAAATGGTATTGAATGTTTTATAAGCATTGTTTCAAATAAGCCTTGAAAGACTCTATGAAGTAAGTGTGCCTAGTTTTGGATGAGAATGTGATCTTACAAAATTTAATAACCAGGCCAATGACACATAGTTAGCAAGGGATAGTTAGGATTCAAACCCACAGCTAATGAATTTTAATGTGAATATTATCACTGTGATATAATATCTCTATCCCTTCAGATTTCTGTGCTTGTCATAGATTGAAGGATGGGATTTGTGAAGCAATTGATCCTTACCATTCTTTTACATGAAGAACAAACCACTGGCTGACATTCAGCATGAGAGGTCACTGTATGAGACAAAGTCTTATCAAGCATCAGTATTACCCAACCACTGTGGCCTTAGGCAGGTTACATTGGTTTTCAGAACCTCAGTTTCCCTTTATATAAAGAACTGTTATTGACTTCATTTTACAGTATCAGCATGGGAACTGGATAAATAAGTAGAAATCTCAAGATTGTAAATACTGATCTTTTTATAAATGGGGGTCCAGGGCACGGGGTGGTGGCACTCTGGTGACATAGGGCATTATATCTTGAGCTGCTAAATGCTATGACAGTAATGGAAGACTTCATTTTGTTAACAAATACATTTTTATCCTTTCAATATGGACTCATCTTAACCATGGTAATCTCCTCCTGCCTAACAATATCCCCTTTACTTTTAGAGTTCCAAACATCAAGGTAGGGCACGAAGAATGGCTGACCTTGCAGCTAGCAGGCCAATGTGTAACGGGAATGCCGCCAGAACTCTTCTTGGTATGTATGACTGGTGCTTACCAATGTCTCCTTCTCCTCCCATTTCTGTGACATGAGACACTTTGCTTTCCATTGCTTTGTAGTTAGATACTCTTGTGACCAGCTATCAACAATGAACCGAGGCAGGAGGTCGGGATGAGGTGCTTATGTATTTCTTCTCTTGAAACAAGACTATATATATCCAGAACCTGGACAGGTTCAGTTGGTAGAACCATTGTTAATCTGAGATTCTTAGTGTCCATTTATAAGAGTCATGCTGATTATAAATGGATATGTAACATGATGTGTGGTGGGGGGGTGGTGTTGTTTTAAGCTTATGGGATTTCAGAGTGAATTTTTATCACAGTCTAGCAATGGCTGATAGAAAGACGTGTTGAGAAGTTAAGGCGCTTACCTTGTCTCGGGGGTCTGGGGAAATAAATTAGTAACAAAGAAGCAGCTAGTAGTAGGCTTTCCTGTCTTACTTCTGTCTGACCGTGTTCCTTTGATACTCAATCTTCACACAGACAAAAATATAGTGTTCTCTTAATTTTTAGTTCTGTATTTATTCATAAGCCAGCTTTACAAAGAGAAAATAACCCGCAAACCTATAAAGTATGCAGCTTTTGTCTTGTGCATATGTATTCACAGGCTTTCACAAGGACAGAAGCAGCAGGAGAAGTTGATGAGAAGCTGATGAGAAGTTGGCTTCCAATTCTTCCTTTCCTAGTGTTCAGTACCAAACAGATCCTTGGTGGCACAAACACATTCTCTTCCCTTCCTAAGAATTCCTATGTATTAGGGAATTTTTCTGCCTTATTAAAAATCTACACTCAGAAAATAATACATTAAATGAATTCACTCATTTAATCTTTCAAACCGTCTGGGTAGTATATATTATGGCTCTATATATCCTCCCAGGGGCTTCCAGGTGAGTGGAAAGGCTGATACACCACGGAGGGCTCAAGTGTGAAGTGAGTTACAATATGCAGTAGGTGTCCGCACAAGGAGTGGGGGCTAGCAGGAAGGAGCATGCTTGCTGCAGTGATGTGGGCTATCAGGAAAAGGGTCACTCAGAGGGATGCGGCAACCTCTGCTCCTCACAGAATTGTGCCGACGACATTACAGTCGATAGTTTGAAAGGGGTGAGATTGAAGGCAGAACGCACGAGGCGGGTGGAGATCTGAACAAGGACGGTAGCAAAAGGGGTAATGATAGGACACGTGGCAACCATGGCAGGAGGCAGAAATGAATTAGGATCGGAGAAGTGAAGAAGAAGAATCTAGGAATATTCTAGATCAAGCGGCAGACATTTTTTTTTATTTATTTTTTATGGAAAGCCTCGATTAAATAAATATTTTAGGTCTTATGGGCCACGTATATTGCATAGTTGACTTATTTTCTCTCTCTTTTTTACAACCTTTTAAAGATGTAAGGGCTATTCTTACTCAGGGCAAGAATGTGCCCGCAGGAGATCGCTTGCCACTTCCTATTACAGACACAAACATTTCAGGAGCAGGTCTCGAGTGCGATAAGAGAACATTCTGAGGGACACAAATCTAAGGTTTGGAGAGGAGATTCATCTTACAAACAAATTTAACATACTGACTAAGGCTACTAATTTGCTTACTATTTTGCCACAAATGGATAAGCTCTCTTTCATTAAGACTGAGATGTTAGTGTATTGATCAAATTGCACTTTAGTGTAAATCTCTTTTTACAGCACGTCCTTTGTTTGTTTTTAGTAAACCTTCGACGCAATTATCTTGTAGTGTTCTTAGTCTGTGCCATAAAGGTTCAGTAGGTAGATCTTTTACGTGGCATTTGCTGATTTATAGCATCTTGAATACTTGTGATTAAGAATATCAATTTATCCTATAGCTGATGCATTTTGGCGTAGTGTATATAGTAAGTCCTCAATGCATGTTATTTGAGTTAGTGCATGATGATGGCAGATGTTCAATGGAAAACACAATTCTCTGTTTATTTTAAAAACAGTCATCAGAAGTAATGATATAGGGGGATTCAAAAAGTTTGTGAAAAGTGTGATTAAACGAGAACAGAAATTTCCCATAAACATTTTAAAGTCCCCTTACCCCTTAATGAGGGATAATCTTCAATAATATATGCAATTTTAAATTTAGATGCGTGAACAAGGGCTTTTTAAAAAATAAAATCATATCCTACACAGAATTTCAGGACCATCATATGTGAAAAATGGCTCTTTCTTCTTATTATTGATTTAAATGCACAGGACACTGGCTTATGGCTTACTGGGTGTGTATATTAGGCAGCTTTCAGGTAGAGGTTGTTAAAGTGTATCCTGAATTTTGGATTAGGTCACTTGAACTGCAGGGATTTGTAATCAAGATATGGGTCATTAAACACAGATTTTCAGCTCCCCTGGTGGTAGGACAGGATTCCATACCTGGAATCATGCAATAGGACACCCTTGATCTACTTTATTAATCAAGAGTCAAAGTTTTGCTCCTCAGCTCCAGAACCATGGAGAACTGACCTTGAATCCCAATCTCAGACCTACCTTATTTATCCCTCCTACTGGGAAACAAGAGTGTCTAAAATCCCAGGTGTAATTTATACAATAGTTTAATTGATCTGCAAACTGGTTAATTTGCTCTGCGTAATGAAGAATTGACCGGCATTTTATGTGAACCGTGTGGGGTTTGGGGTTATCTGTAATCAGCTGTACAAACAGTCCTTGGCTTATGAACTTCTGATTTATGAGCAACTCTCACTTGCCCTTTAATGCTACGTAAATTTGATTTCCCTCTGAACGACGTGCAACATATTTCTCATCACAATCACTTCCAGGCACTCCACATGCAGCTAAAAAGGCTTCTTGCACAAAACCCACTGCCAGCAAGTTGATTCTGACTCAGATTCATAGAGATGCTACAGAATAGAACCGCCCTTTATGGTCTCCCAAACTATAACTCTTTATAGGAGTAGACAGTCTCACTGTTAGTTTTAGGAAGAGGGGCTGGTGGTTTGAACTGCTGACCTTGTGATTAGTAACTCAATATTTACGTGGCTGTTGGACGAGGGCTCCCTTTTTTGCACTAACCAAACCACGAATGTAATCCACTCATAGTGAGTGGATCCGACTCATAGCAGCCCATTAGGCCGGGCAGAGCTCTCGAGGATTTCCATGACTGTAAATCTTCACGGGAACTGGCAGCCTCGGCTTTCTCGTGAGGAAAGGCTGCTGCGCTTGCTCTCGGCAGCTGAACTTGTAGCCCGTTATGTCAACAGGGCTCCTTTCTTCCACTAGAGAGAGGCTTGATAAGAACCATCAGTAGCTGGTCAGACTTAACTTATAAATTTGTTTAGACACGGGAAACAATCCTGTTAGTAACCCAGTGATTGACTCTATTCTGAAAAATCATCTCTCATAATCCAGGATTAATTGCAATTATGTATTTGTCTCTCCAATTTCCCTACAAGTGAAATTCCATATAACTCTGATCTATTGTTTCAAGCTTTAAGCCAACGCCCTCATTTCACTGGCATTAAGATGTAACCCAAATATGATATTCATGCAGCAGTGTAAAACTTTCTGGCTCACAAGTTTGGGTTTTGATATTCAACTCCAAATAACTGGGCTGAAACTGGTGTCAAGTTAGTGAATAGTTTCTAAAATCTTAGAGCTAGGTGAGCATTAGCACATAGGTCAAATAATTTTATTCTTTTCCTCAAATGTGCATTCTTGGTGGCAGAATTAATATCGTTTAACTCAACGAATTCTATAGTTCTAAGATGTAGCAAGAAAATGCATTTAAAACAACTAAATAAAAAAAATCAACAGAAAACAAGAATACATTGCTTCTATAAGCTGAAACCCACAGTGCTTTGTCCTTTCAACACCAGAAGAATGAAAGAAGAGGCTCTTCTGTCTAATAAGGAGATATTAAAAATACGGAGGAAGAAGAACCAATTCCTAAATCCAAATGTGAAGGAAAAGTAAGTGAAGTTAGAAAGAAACCCAGTGAGAAAGCAACACTATAGCTCTTGCCGGTCTCCCACCCAGCTCCAGGCTGCTCTCTCAGCCTGTATGTGGGAAAGAGACCGGAGGACCCACACTGAAATTGTCACGAAGGTGGGAGGCAGAGCACACGGAGCCACCCAACCTCTTAATGTGCTTCTGAATGGGAACTGTGGTGTGAAAGCAGAATGTACTTTGTTCTGGGCAAGTTTCCCTGAGTCACATTTATAGGTTCTGCTCAGATCTCTGTTTGAACACGGAGGCAAACCCCGCAGAGTAAGTTTCCCTAGTTTGGGTCATAGCTGTGATTTTGCCTGTGCCATGTTATATCTGGTACCATGTGGCTGATTCAGACCTCCAGCTCCCTTGTACGCTGCTAAACAGTTTTATTTCCTTCCTTAGTTCTGTACATGCTAATGGTTGAATGTCATAATAAAATTAATGTGCTGATAATTTCCTCCTTTCTTCTCCCCTTTCTCAGTGTTTGGCCCTGCCAAACCTCGATGCCCATGGCTCCAGGGGTTCTGTGCTGCGAAGCTTAGGAATCTCAGCCGACTGCAGGTCTCCCCCAACTTCGTCCTTCCCTGGGGCTTCCATGCTTCAGTCTAGTTGTCATGTCTAGTTATCAAATTTCAGATAGTTTCCGTCTTCTGCCGCCCACGTGTATTTTCCTCCTGTAGAGTCGGGTTGGATAGCGATGTCTAGTCATTGAGTAGGAGATGTAAGGAATATCAAGACATGTCGTGCGAGACCCTACAGGCTGCTTCTCCCGCCCGCTGCGCTCTAGTGATGAGTCAGCGGAAGCCCAGAGGGAAACGTGTGCACAGAGCCCTAGCGTACTTTCAAAGGTAATATGGTAGAACCCCGGTACTCGACCGCATCCGGACTCGACATAATTGGATTTTGATGCGAAATGTCCAGAAAAGTTCGCATCAGAGCCCCAACAAGACATCAGAATCTGACCAATGCACGTGATTTTTGTAAACAAAAGCAATTCATGTTTTGGCCACTTGGTGTTAGTTGGCGTTGTTAGTACGTGTTTGAACCTTTTGCAGCTTCTCGCGACTTTTTGTACTGTTTTTTGATAAAAAAAAAAAAAAGTTGGGCCTAAGGAAGTTTTTTTTTAAAAGAATCATCATGATAAGGAATTGGTTAAGTGTGTGATCGATATTGTTGATGATAATTTAGTAAACCCTTTTAAAAAACAGTTAAGGAAATGCCAACAGCAGACCACATCAGACAGATTAAATTTTTCTTTCATTTTTTGGTTTTTAGAGAAAGCCAGACAGGTCCTAGTGATTTTATGAAGGGAAGTCCCCTTCCAAACAGTGCCTCTCTCTCCACCCCTCCTCTCCACGTCCGTGTCCGCAGACCCAGATCCTCGTCCGTCTCACGGTATGGGCCACACTGTAGTGTTAGAAACTTTTTAATGTTGTGTTTTTTTATTCAAATTATATTATTTAATTCTGAACTTATTTACTTTGAAATGTTTTGTGGAAAAAAAAATAAGGCAAGGTTAGGGTAAACACTTGATGGTCGAGAACAGATTCATCCACTGTCAGTTATTTCTTCTGGGAAAAACTGATTCAGAATTTGGCTGCATCGCATCCCGACGCTGCTTCTGGAACAGACTCGCACTGAGGTCCAGGGCTCTATGTATGGCAAAAGCAATAACCCGTGGTTCGAAAAGTCATTACATTTTGGAACATATTCTACTGTAGCCTTACCTTGCCCACCCCGATTGAAACACTGTTCTTCAGAATGTATTAACGTGTGAATTCATTGAGGGCAGAGACCTTGTCTATCTTGGGATATTCTCTGCGTATCTCAGTGTCTGCACTGCCCAAAATTACGGGCACTAATCACTTGTCAAGTATTTGCTTCCTGAAAATATAAATGAAGACCCTGCTTCTTCCTAAAGTAACAACAGATCATAAATTGGGTTTAAAGACATGTGATGACTCATATAAACGGATCAGAGACCTATTCCCGGTGAGTCATAAGGTTTTGTTCTTAATACAACTCAGTGATGCTTGTAGATACATTGGCTGACTGGCAGTTGAGACCATTTATTTAAGTTGGACCATTTATTTGGGCTGCTTCAGATAATACCACCTGGGCAGCTACTTGCCCAGCCTTATGAACAGAAAAGATCCTGAACCTGCCTAAGAATAGACACAAATAATGTGAGGAGCTAACTAGCACATTAGGAGAGAGAGAGAGAGAGAGAGAGAGAGAGAGAGAGAGAGAGAGAAAACCTATATAGTTGTAATGAGACCTAGTTAATTGTATTTGTAGCTGTCAGTTTTATAACTGTTTTATAACAGTTTTATAACAGTTTTATAATGGACTGTCAGTTATAGCTGAGTTGAACTTTAGGAGAAAAGTATTAAAGCCATTCCATCTTTACCCAACGAGAAAATTTTGCTTTATGAAAATTTTGCAAAATGAGTCTTGAACAAATGAAACAAGGTTTATTATGTTACATGAAGGTTTTCATCTTCAAAATACTTTCCAAAATGCATTCACATCAGAAAGCTTTATGTAATAAGTACACTACTGTGAGATTGTATCCTTTGCATACTAAGAGCAGTTCCACTGTAAGTCTAACCATCTCTTGCTAAGAGGTACACTGGGATCTCAGGGGCTGGTTAAGGGAGGTAATACATTCTATATGGGAACATTGCTCAGAAGCCTAATCAGGCTTAAAGAATTGGATCCTGAGGATGATCTGATTATGGCATCCAAAAACTGATCAACTGAGTTCTAACCAGGTCGTTTACTTAAGACTGCTGGGCATTATCTATGCATTACCAGTACCCAGATGCTCTGCTGCAGACAATAAAAATAGGGCTAACATAGGGGACACCATAGACTCTGGACGCCCCGCAAAGCAAGGTGAGCTTCCGGGTAGCATCTGAGCACAAGTGCGAGACCAAGCAATGATCTCTGAGGCTTCTAGTGTGAAAGTGAAAATGGACAATATCATGAGGAAATTATATTGCGTGATTTGTAATCATCTTAAGCATCTTACCATGGGAAAGAACAGTGGGAGATGCAGGCTTGGGCATGGTGGGCAGAGACCATAGATCCTGCAGTATAAATTGACCTGAATATCAGCTGAGACACCTAATTTTACCACAAAAATGGCATAAAAAGTATGCCAGAACACTCGACTTGTACACGAGTGTACACAGTCATCGTGGCCGAGATGTCTTTCCTGAGCATGATTGTCTTCTGCAATCACGTGAAATTATGGACATCACAAGTCTTATCATTTTCTTCAGTTTTGTTTTTTATTTGAATATTATTAAATCTTCTTTTTAGATTATTCAAAATAGAGCTCATCATATTTATTAATTATGAATCATAATATAAATACCTGATATGCAGAATGTATTTTCATTGTTATAAATTAACATAATTAAAGCATAGTGATGAATCACAAAACAATATGTAATTACATATTGTGAAATATTTATTTCTAATGACAAATAAGTGAAATTTTGTCTTGAAGAGTGGTGTAGCATGGGTAACAGTCTTCACGCCGGGTACTCCTATGTGGCTGTATCTGCATGTGGGTGAACCCACCTGGAGATGGATCGAGGAGTGTATCTCAGTGTGTCTTCCAATGGTCTTAGGCGACCCCTGTGAAAGAGTCTTTCAACCCCCAAAGGGGTCTCAACCCACAGGTTGTGAACCGCTGTCCTATACCCTGCTTCCACCTGCATAAGCCAGCCCGAATAACCTGTCAATAACCACTCACCTCACTGCACGATTCTTGTAGGCTCTCCCGACGTCCGAGCGTGACTTACAAAGGTCCGCTTTACCTGTTCCCATGAACTACTTCAGCATAATCCCTATGACTTCCTTCCCGAAATGTTACGTTTCTCAAGGTGCTGACGTCCTGTTGCATCTTGTTTGGGACACGCAAGCATTCACTGACTTCTGCTCTTTCCTGGGCTTTTTGCCTCTTGGGTTGGATGCAAAACCACACAGTTTCCTTATAGATCTGTGTTTATCTTTCCTGGATCACTTTCAATGATATTAACGCCATTTGGGGGATGCCATCCTTGGCTAAACTGTGTTGTGGTTGTTGTTGAGGCCTCTCCGATGCGTAGCGACTTCCTGTGGAGGAGGACAGGACCTGGCTGTGTCCTCCAGCCTCCTCAGGCTCATTGGCATGCTTACGTATAGTCTTGTTGCTTCTGTGTAGGGCCTTCTACTCTCAAAGTTCAGCACTCTATCGGGCAATATTCTTTGCAATCCATCAATTTTTCACTGACTAATTTTCAGAAATACATTTCTGGGTCTTTCTTCCTAGTCTGAGTTAGGCTAGAAAGTCTGCAGAAACCGGTCCAAAATGGGTGACTCTGCAGGTATTAGAAATACTATTGGCCTAGCCTCCAGCATCATGGCAACATAACAGTTATCACGGCATGGCAAACTGGCAAATGGATGGTGGCCACCAAATTACAAGCTTTTCAATTGTTGAGTTTATGGTTTGCTCATCTTGTGCCCGTAGGGTCTGGAACACAGTAGACTCTTAATGTTGAATGGAATTACTGAACTTCAATTATGTTAAAAAGTTTAAGATTCTTTTCAATTCTCCTCCATTCACCGAAAAGAAATGAACCACAATTCCTTGCCTCTTCTAGGTCTCACCTTTCTGGAACTACTATAGCCTTTTGACCATAACTTTCTAGTCTGCTTTCTATTTAAGAATTGGGAGTTGGGGCTAAAAAAACATACAAAGGTCTCACTATGTAAATGCTTAGATAACAAAACAAAAACTCCCAAACTGATCATATCTTAGAGCATTCTGAGGATGAAGGACTAAGCTTACAAAAAAAAAAAAATTGAGCTAGCTCAGGGGTTCAAGACATGCCTGGGAAAATAACCAAACCAAACCAAACCAACAGCAAAGACTCCACTATAGACGGGTAGGAAAGGAAGACGTGGGCCTTTCTGAGGCTGGACCAACCCACAAGACCCCTAGAACGACAGTATGATAGCTTCAAGCACTATGTGGGTCATTCTGACCACTTCAGATGTTGCACATTTTGAAATGGAATGTGCTACGCCATAGAGAATTCTGAAGACAGAGCACGAACATGATGTAAAGTAGCTCATTAATAGTATTTCAGTATTCATTACATGCTGAAATAATAATATTTTGGATATATTGGATTTAAATAACATTCTATTATTAAAACTTATTTTACCGATTTTTGTCTTCCTCAGTACTTGTCCTTATGACATGATCCCTGAAGATATGTGTGCAAGACAGCTAGACGGGATGGAAGAAATCCACTGATTCCCAGTCATCATGGCCTTGGAGGACACAGTAGGTTGTAATCTTTACTGAAGCACACTGCCACATGTGGGTTCAAAGCATCTTTTCTTTGTAGCAACCTACCACTTACCCTAGTGCTAGTGGCTCTCCTTAGTGGATGGAACCTCACACCCCAAACCAAGCCCACTGCTGGCAAGTTGATTCCAATTCATCCCAATCCAGGCTTTCAGAGGCTGTAAATCTTTACGGGAACAGATCACCTCCTCCCCCTCCTTCGGAGCAGCCTTGTGGGGTAGCAGTGCAGTGCTTACTAGACAGCAGCACCAGGAGTCCGTCTGTAAGTTCTTAATCTTTTCCAAAGGGATTTGAACAGGGCATCTATATCATGAGTCTGAACCACAGGGGTGCTCCTTTGGGAGATATTATACCCTGCTTAGTCAGGGTCATTGCACAACTGATTTATATATGCAGGGGGGCTCCTAGGGCCAACTGTGAAACAAACAAACAAACCCAGATACACAGAAGTGAGGTGCTAATTTAAATAGGTGTTCTTAGGCAGATCTACTACTAAGCTCTTTCTCCTAGGGAGACCTGAGATTCATAGAACAAGTCACATGCTCCTCGTGGCTGAGTCACTTCCAATGGGGTATGAACAATGGTTGGGCACCTACCGAAAGGCTGCTGAGCCAGCGTGTGACTAACTGGCCATGTGCCCAGATGGCCACAGTGGCCCCTGTGGGCCAGTAGCAGTCCTGGTTCTTGGGTGAATAACTGCTCACCTCTCTGAGGTGAATTCCCTCTTTCAGGACACGAGGGTACCATTTAATAGATTGGGAAAAAAAGTAATTTATCCAATGGCCCTTTAAGGACCCCCTTTGAGCGCAGAGAGGAAGCTCAGCCGTTCTGCGCTCACACAGCAATTCGACAAAGGCAATTAGGGGAGCAAGACAAATTAGATGGAAGTGTGCTCTGTCCAACTGGTATATAAAGACAATTCATATGAGCAGGATATAATTGCCTAATTGGGAATCCGACTGGGAAGGACTCTGAGGGAAAAATTAAAGCCCAGTTTGTAAGACCTCAGGTCTCTACAGAAGTAATTGCACACTTAAATGATTTCCCCATTTGATCTGAGCTATTGTACTCAATTTGGGCTCTAGGAGACGGAGATGAGCCACAATGCACCACTAACTAACCAAGCGGGGCAGTTTTCGTTCGCTTTCTCTGGGCCTCAGTGTCCTCACTGGATAATGCAGATTGGGTGGGAATTGAGGTGCTGTTAGGTGGGGTCACAGTAATAGTACCTCTCCCACTGCCGTCCTGACAGAGTGGAACTGCTCCACAGGGTTTCTGAGACTGTAAACCTCTCCAGAAGCAGCCAGTCCCACATTTTTTCCTGTCACATGGCTGGCGGATTTGAACGGCCGACCTTGTGGCTAGCAGCCCAGCATTTAACTTATTATGTCACCAGGACTCCTTTAGAAAGGTATCAGGGAGGCTCAGCGCCTCCCTCCAGAAAAGAGCCCATTGGGGAGGAGAGAGCCGTGCAAGGACTGGCAACACGAGGAAGCAGATTATGTACCACTCCCCTGAGCTTCTGCCCGAAGTCCAAGGAATGGCTTGGGAAAGCGAGCTGTGCAGCCCACGGGTGTCTTCCTCTCGGTGTACCCGGAATTCTAAAGTAGGATTTCCCCAGACGCTGGTCAGCAGAAATGTCCCAATCGGCTTTGCTTCCATTGGGTCTGAGGTAGCCCCTCTTCTGCCCCCGGAGGAATACCATGTGCCTCCGTGTACCTCCTCTCCCTGGTGGCCCTCTTTCAAAATGTGTCTTTAACTATATATAGCCCATTAGGTCCCCTTCTTGAGGCTGAATGAGAAGGGGAGGGAGGTGGAAAGAGAAACGTTCCTCAGCAAGGAGGGGAAGGGCGAATTTCCCTTTTTTCAGCAGACCCTACCTTTGAGGAGAGGAGAGGGAGAAGGGGGGGGGGAGATAGACAGAGAGAGAGAGAGAATAGATTGAGCATATATAAAACATATTATATAGATATTTCCAATTGATCTTTGCTTTGGCTACTTACATGTTTTTGAGATCTTTTGAGAAAGCTTATTAAAGATCTCTGTCTTCATAATTCAGATTAATAGCTCCTTTGAGAATCCAGGAGTAATAATGATGACATTAATCACCGTCCCTCATGCAGAGCTTAGCATGTGTCAGGTGCAGTTCTCAGTGCCACAAGACATCAGTGCATCCAAGCCTTACAAGTCAAGAGGTGTTTTGCTCATAATTAATCCTCCCATTTTACTGATATGAAGACTGAGGCCCAGAGAAGTGAACAACTCCTTCTAGGTGCGCTAATAGGGGACCGAGCCAGGATCTGCAGCCTGGTGCAGCTTGCTGAGCTCGTCAGTGTCCGTTCCACCCACCTGACTTGGCTGCTCCCATCTAGTCGCTTCTCTTCCCATTTAAAGGAAGAGCAGATTTAAAAGGGGGAAATCTCATTTTTCTTATTAATTCACTTTCCATAAAGCTTTTCTAGTTGTTTGTAAAGTACTAATACACAAGTGAACAGCGATTATTAAACTGATTAAGAAAACAGAAACATATTTATATTTGTTGTAGTTACTGTTTTAAATGTATAATAAGATTTTGCTAATGCACTGCAGTAATTATGAGGCAT
This sequence comes from Tenrec ecaudatus, assembly GCF_050624435.1. Lineage (NCBI taxonomy): Eukaryota > Metazoa > Chordata > Mammalia > Afrosoricida > Tenrecidae > Tenrec > Tenrec ecaudatus. Next base: position 57,752,960 of record NC_134542.1, read on the forward strand.
CGGAAAGTTTCATTCCATTTTATGCCAAAATGTAACATAATCACAGGGGTCTAATGAGGTTTGGAGCCCCTTCTCTCATCTCTTTTTTTATTCAGACAGGCAGAGATGTAACATGCAAATCAAACACTTAATCAAAATGAAGCATACCATGTATCAGTGACCTATGCCATCACCTTGTCATTTATTCATTTGCAAAATTTAGCAACTGACAATGAGCCTTGCTGTGCCTGCGCCAGTGGGCTAATATGATTTGTGAAAAGCCAGCCTCAGAGGCCCAACGGGAGCCTACACCTCAGAGGCCACTCTTGGTAAAGGCTTTCCCGGATTAGACCTCCTCGGGGAGATTTGGAAGCCCTGACATCAGTCACTGGAAGCCTGGCACAAAGGACAGTGGTTTGAGTCCCAGGTGCTCTAAATAATGCAGCAGATAACCACCCCACTGGAGGTTTTCAAGTCCCCTAATGTGTATTTGAATTGTTCTTTGCAAACACCTACCTAATAAACACCTTCCATTTTTTTGTCAGAATTAAGTGCAAAGAGCTGGCAATTTGGGTTTTGAAATTAGACCCTCCACCTCCTACCTCTCTTCACCCTCACAGTCCTACATACACTACACCTCTTTCCACCTTCTCTGACTTGAAAGCCCATCTGCAGCAGGGCATCTTTGGGCCAAATTTTCCTTAATGGCTTTGGAAAAATACACGTAATTCTTTCCTCAGTGTGCCAAGATTACGTACTATTTTGCCATCTAAGTTGAATATGAATCTTGGCTGTAGGAATAAGTATCCTGATAAAAGCAAAAAGCTCATTTATCAAACACCACTTTTTCCTTATTTTCTGATATATATCCATAGGTCTCTTTTGGATTTTACTCTCCCCTACCCCAACACTGGCTCTTCTCTCACAGCGTTTTTCTCCTTTAAAACCCATTTTAGCCTTTCTCTTTCGGTCTCCCCTCTTTCTGAAAGTCATCACCGAGAAGAATGCACGGCGGAGCGCGGGGTCACCTCTGGGCGGAGGGAGCCAGCTATCCCCTCTCCTAGCCACTGCCTTGCGGAAGCAGTGGGCCTGCACAATCTCTCCGGGCCTGTGCAAACGCTGAGGCACCGAAAGCAATCCCAGCTGCAAAGCGGCAGCTAAAACTGCCCGGGCCATGCTGGCTTTCCTGCCTCGGGCGATTTCATAATCGTCGCCAGGTAGAGGCAGCTCCGAGCGCACAGAAAGTGCAACACACACACTTGCGGCACCATCATTTTGCTGCCGTTTTCGAAGCAGCACATCTGGTTTTCTCCCAGGCAGGCCCGGCCTCATGTTCCAGCCACAGAGAATGAATCTCCTCCGTCCCTCTCTATTGTTGGGTCCAGATCGCCCTAATGGTATTTCAGGAATCATTGAACATGACTGGCTGGACAATTGTAGGAACTCCGTTCATAATTGCTAGGAACTACAGGTTATTGGCCTCAAGGAACAGAATGTTACATAAACTTAGAAAGGCTTATTATTCACAATGGAATTAAAAGAAGACACAGACTAATAAGTAGGCTCGGTGTTTCTGCTATCCTTTGGCCTGGTTTAATCTGGAATCTCCACTCCGCTATTGGATCCAGCGATATCTGAACGATGGCTCCACTTCTGAACTCCAGCCCCTATGGTCAACTTGTGGTTCTCTCAGGTTTCCAGTCTCAGTGGAGGATGGAGCGAGGTACCTTCCTGAGGTACCGTAGGGTTAGCTTATCTCACGCCACTCACATTTATTTCATCCAACTTCCCAAAATAACCACCCGCCTGAAATGGAAACCTGCACTCCTATGCACATTCGATGCCTTTATGTAACTGGTCTCACAACTGGACCACAGGACCCACAGACAGCCATGTGGGCAGTGGTGGCTCACCCCATGTACACCCACTTCCTAGGTGCAACTGGACGCTTGTGCTTTGCTATGGTGCCGAATAGGTTTCAGCAGAATTTCCAGACTAAGACAGAGTAGGAAGACAAGTATGGTAATCTATTTCCAGAAATAAACCTGATTGAGCCCAATGGCCTGTTCTTCAATTGATCACAGGACTTGAGAAGGGTCGGCCAGTGTTGGTTGTGCACCTGGTCATCATGAGTTGGGGGAGGGGAGCAAATGGAAGGAACGAACAACAAGAACCTCCCTCACTTTGTCAACCCACTCAGAAAATGCTGCCTCAACCTCTTTGCTTGGTCATTCCCGGGGGCCACTGCTTCTCCTGCCTCACATCAGAGTTTAAACAAAAACACCGCCATCCACTGGATTCTGGCCCATAGCAACCCTGTCAATCAGAGAGGCACGTGCTCTTTTGGGTTTCCACGGCTTTCACTCCTTATGGGAGTAGACAGTTTCACCTTGCTCCCTGGGAGCACGCTGGCATGTTTGAACCGCTGACCTTGTGGTTAAGCAGCTCCATGTGCAGCCCACTGCACCACCAGGGATCCGTCATATCAGATTAGAAGCTGCTTATTCTTCTAAACTCAGAAGCATACCACGTGCCCAAACCAAACCCTTCTCATTTAGTTGATTCTCATTCATAAATGATCCTATTGGGCGGAGTAGACGTATCCAAGGCTGGGAATCTTTATGGAAGCGGACTGCCACATCTGCACCTCATGGAACAGAGAGTGGGTCAGAATCACGAACCTTTCAGTTGGCAACTGAGCACTTCAACCACAGGGCCTACAGAGTCTATAGGGAGTGAATGGCCCCTTCCCAGCTCCAAACAATAATTGAAAGAGCCTTTATGGTGCTGTAAGTTAAGCATGAGACTGCTAACCCCTAAGCTAGTGGTTCAAATCCACCAGCTGCTAAAGGATGAGGCTGTCTGAAATCCCATATCTAACCATTATGCATCTTGGAAACCTTTTGGGGAGGAATCAACTTGAAGGAAGTGGAGACAAATAATAATAATGATATATATTATATAATATATTTTAATACATAATAATATGTCAATTAATTGAGCACATCCCATGTGTCCGTCACTGATGAGGGTATTTTGTATAGAAAACTTCCATTTATTTCTCATGTCATTCTTTATGATTTGTATCAAAAGCATTTACTAAATCCTTGCTGTTCTACAGACGTGGTTTTCAGGCCTTTACTTTTTTAGCTGAGTTTTTCTAGGAGCCAACCCCGGAATAAGAATTTGAGCACAGATGATCCAATGAAGAGGTGAGGCTCAGAAAATATTTGCGAGGAGTAAGAAAGAGAAAGAATAAGCGTGTGTTACAAACAAGTATGACTGGAGATGTCCTCTGTGCCAAATGGGAAAAAGAAAAACAAAAACACTCCAGGAGCCAGTGTGGAATGCGATCCTGAGAGTTACCCTATCTGGTAGGACTGAGTTGTATCTCCAAAGCAGTAGGTGGGAATCTGAACCCCTGGTACCAGTGACCATGACCTTGCTTGGAAAGAGAGCTTTTGAAAGTGTTGTCGGTTAAATTCGTATAATCATAGAGAAGTGGAGTGGGTCTCAAGTCAATCCGAGTGGTGTTCTAAAAGAGCAGAGGAAACACACAGAGAGAGAGAGAGAGAGAGACGGAGGGAAAATGGCTTAGTTAGGCTGTTGTGGAAAGCCAAGGAATGTGGCTGGAACCACCAGAAGCTGTGAGGGAATCATGAGGATCTTCTTCCAGAGAGAATGCAGCCCCTTCTTCAGCGAGCACCTGACCCCGCCAGTACCCTGACTGGGGCTTCTAACCTCTTAGGCTGTGAGATAGTCTTTCTGTTCTTAGAAGTCACTTAGATTGCAGTATTATGTTACAACAGTCCTAGGAAACTAATATACCCCTCAAGGGTTAAGGGAGCTGTGAAATTTGTATAATAATAGCCATTAATCATTGGTGGAGTGATATGGGGGGTCAATTCCCCAGCACTTCAATCCTACTGGTTCAGTGGGCTCTGGTGGTCAGAGAACGCTCTCAGGTAGATAAAGTGCTGACAGTTGGAGTCCAGAGGACCTGCCCAGAAGGGCTGTGAACAAAGGGATATGCCTGAATCAGGAGCAGTTGATAGAGAACCAGTCTTCTGTGTTATGACCATCCTCCATTGGCTGATGAACAAACTGACATGCAGCGTGATTAAAGGATGTGTTCAAGGTCATATAGCTGGTGGCAGAGCTGCGGCAATTTAAACCCAATTCTTCCTGACTTCAGAGCTGATACCCTTCAGGATTTGATGCTGTGCCCTAATTATATGCAATTTCAAACCTATATTTCTGCTTTATGTCAAAGCAAAAGGCGCAAAGAAAAGTCTTCTTCCAGGAAGCTTATGCCATCCGGCAAAACTGCCTTTTAATGCTTATTTACCATGCTCTGAGTTATCCTACTGTGGAATTTCTCAGCCAGAATATTAAAATAAGTCAGTGAGATTTGAATCCTGTTTTTTTTTCTCATAGTATAAAAATGACACGGAGGCAGCGTTGGCCTCCTGTGATGGCATGAGCAGGAGGGAGCTTCCAACTCCACAGCAGCCTAAGATGCTTCCTCTGAATCAGGGGTCCGATCGGCTCTCATTCTCCAATATCTCTACCAAATCTTTACACCGACATCCCTTCCATACACAGCATGCTCTTGTTTCTCAGCCGGATTTGATAATTCATTGGAATGGCCACACTGAACTCAGAGACCATACTTATAATTATGGGGTTTTCTAGGGAAATCAATAGGTCACAACTCAGCATCAGAAATGCTCAGGACACAGTTCTTCCTGTCAGTCATCTTGTACTCAGCTGGGCCTGCAGGCACTCCTGGCTATGGTGCTTAGTCTCTCAGCCACATGGCCTCTTAACCTTTGTCCTTCTCAGCACCATGTTAGAAAGCTTTCTAAGTCCTGCTGATAAATGCCCCGTTTTACCACAAGCCTCAGTCAGAAGACCCTTCGCTCCCCACAATTATGTGTTGGGAAGCACCCTATTCTGCAAGCAAGCCCCTGCCCGAAGGCACTCAGTTTATTGCTCAGTGTACCTGGAAGCTCAGTGCTCTGTATCCAGCTCTGGCTCTGAGTTCTGCTGTGACCCCTCCACTGCCACAGTTCTGGTGTCAAAGCTCAGTGTTCCCGGATGGAGGAGGTTCAGTGTGCAGGAAACTTGGGGTCCGAAGGAAGCACTCTGCTCCTGGTTCTTCTGTCTTGAAGGTAGTGAGACACTCTCTCTGTTTCTGATGGGTCATGTGAAACCCAGGAGGGTGGCAACATTGACCACTTTCCTCATTCGATTTCAAACTATAATCACCTGAACTCTCCTGGAAAATCCTAACTGAATCACATCATCCAGCAGTATTTTCCTCTAGTGCCCTACCCAGATCCATCAGGAAAAAATCTTTTGGAGGCAACTGGCTAGAAAAGCCATATTAAATGATACACAGCACTATAACTACTTTCTCCTGCTTTGGTTTTTTCTTCTTCTTCTAGAGCTTTGACTTGTTCTCCTCATGGGCACTTGTCCCTTCATTCAACAGGGCGAGGTGATAGGGGCACAACGATGAGCAGAGTGGGTGCCAGCCTTGACGATATTTAGCTAACATCACAGAGGGACAAAGGCCATGAAGCAGCCTTCTCTCCTCGCAGTGGTTGCAAACCGGTGGGATGATTGCTCTCGGGGAAGTACAGGTACAATGAGAGCAGGAATCTGTCCATGGGTTGCACTGTGGTGGTCATGATTCTGCCAGATATTTTAAATGCAAGCTCTATCACTCAGGCCTTGTTTTCCAACTGCTGACCCTTCCCTTTTCTTTCCAATGTTCACCAACTCATCACCAGCAGTTAATAATGAATCTTGAGTGCATGTTTAAGCAATTCTAGACTACAGAATCTGGGGAAATTATTCAATGCATTATTGCTGACTTCAGTAATGTCACGTTAATTGGTCTTCCTGTCATCATGTACATATTACCCTATCACAGGCAACACTGTGCTTCCGGATAGATTTTGAAATGCTTCTTTTTGTTGGACAGTGGATGTCAAAATGACACATTTCTCTTGAATTTGTCGTTCCTGGCATAGTAAACTATATGATTGTCTGATTCCAGTTGGTCAATCCCAGTAAATTTCAATGCATTAATGCTTAACGTTCCATTTCATTTTCCATGACTTTCAATTTTCCTGTATTTGTACTTCCTACACCCATGTTTTGATCATCGGTGATGTTTGCAGCTGGTTTTTCTCATTTTGACTCATCCCCACCAACAAATAAAGGCCCAGAGAGCTTTACTTCTTCTGCCACATTAAAAGCCACAAAATTAACTCTCCTTTGAGGAGGAAATTCTCCCACAATCATATTTTGAACAACTTCAACTGGAGGCTCTCAAGTCTGCCGGCATTGTGTCAGACAGTGTTCCGGCGCTACTCACCGGCTTTGCAGTAACTGCATTTTCTGATAACCCTTTCTTTCTTCCTAACCTGTCTTAGTTTGAAAGTGCTGCCGACATATATTCATCATAACTTATGGTGCTCCAACAAACGTTCCTTGAACTAACTACAAGCTTTTCTTTCTTGATGTGTTTTGTTTTGTTCTTTGTCAGTGGTTTGTTGTTGTTGTTTTGTTGTCTGGTTGTATACTGTTGCTTTGTTTTCCTCTGTCTTGTTTTCGTGCATGTTATTGTCTCCACAGGTCTGTCTGAATAGGACAGGCTGGATGAACTATCTGGAGGAAAAACAACAGGACTGACAGTTCCGGGGGGATTTGGGATAGGGGGTAAGGAAGTGGTGTTAACAAACACAGGGACAAGGGAACAACATGGGACCCAAAATGGTAGTGAGTGGGGAGTGGCAGGCCTGGTGGGGAATGATCAAGGGTAAGGTTACATAAAGAAGAGTTCTTGCTGTAACCCAGGTGGGGACGGAGCACACTAGTAGGGCAGGAGGAAGGTCAAGGGAGATGGAGGAAAGAGCTAGGAGTCAAAGGGAATTTATAGAGGTCTAGACAAAGACATGTACATGCAAATATATATATATATGAGGATGGGGAAATAGAGCTATGTGTCTATATTTATAGGTTTAGTGGCAGAAGGACCTTGGGCCTCTACTCAAGCACTCCCTCAATGCATGAATACTTTCTTTTATCAAATCGGCACTCTACGATGCTCACCCTCCTGACACAACTGCTGAAGCCAAAGCAGGTGAACAAGTAAATGTGGTGAAGAAAACTGATGGTGCCTGGCTATCAAAAGAGATAGTGTCTGGGGTCTTAAAGGCTTGAAGATAAACAAGCGGCCATCTAGCTCAGAAGCAACAAAGCCCACATGGGAGAACACACCAACCTGTGTGATCACGTGGTCCCAAAGGAATCAGTTATCAGGCATCAAAGAACAAAAAATCATATCACTATCTCTACCCTGATCATTACCTAGAACATAACTAAATATTTCTTCTTCTTGATAAACATAGGCTTTGGGAGACCTCTCTAGCCAGCCTCTTTACTTAGTCTGGTTTGAAAGCACTCAGGTGATTCTGTAATACCAAGTACACAACCCTTCATATTTTATTGCAAGTATCATTTTATCTATTTATATCCTGCAATAAATTGATTTCGTTATATAAAAGACTGCATCATGTACAAGATTTCTTTTTCAAGTACCTAACACCATGCTTGACATATTGCAAGTGTTTAGTAACTGTCTATAGAATATACACTTTACAAAATTTCTGTCCTCATAGACATCAAAGCGATCTTAAAACAAATAAACATTTAATGGTATAATTTCTTATATAATATTTTCTTTCCTGCTAGAACGCCTATTTGGTTGGTGTTTTTCATTATGTGCTCCCAGCCTTCATACCTCATATATCTTAACATCTTTTTGACATCAAGTGAAAAGAAATTAAAAAGATGCACATTTTATTCCTTAAAGAAAACTTATAAGATGGAATATTCTAAAGATGTGTCTTTAGCAACAGCTAAATTTCGTCAATTTAATGTAGGCATGAAATGTCCACTAGCTTCCTTCATGATGACTAAACATTTCTAGTAGCTATTTTCTTAAGTAATTCCTTAAAATGTGCACTTCATTTATGTGTCAGGAAAATGTACCATTTTATTTGATTAGTGTAAATCAAATTGCTGCAAACTGCTCTCTGAACCAACACCACACTATTTCAGATGTGCATTAAGTAGTAAATCAACTTTATTGGAAATGTTGAGTCTCATCTTTTCAGAGAGAATGCTATGTAGTTTTTCAGAGGCGCAATAATTCTTTTACATTCTGGAATCACTTTAGTATATTGCCTTTATTTAGCAAATTATCACTGTACTAAGTAGCCCAAAGTGATGAAAGTATTGAAGAAGTACACAAAAGTTACTTCCTGAGCTTTTAGCTAGATAGACTTGGCTTTCTTCTCTCTTCCTTGTAGACATTTCTCAGATGTCTTGGACAAACCTTTGGTGAAGGTTTGCCCACATCCAATAGCTGGGCATTTTGTTTTAGGACCAGCTTTTAGGAAGACTTTGAATGAGAAGCAATTCAATAACTGGAGTGCTGAGTGGAGTTGAACAAAATACATTGCTGCCTCCTGGGGATAGAACTTTGTGGACATCACATCTCATCACACTTAAATGTATTTGTTACATTAATCCCTCTTCTGTTGCTCTTCTCTCTTTGATATAAAATTGCTCAGTAGGTTCGACTAGTTCAGGCAGACTCAGTTTCACGTTTACATGTGCTACAGGCAAGGGCTGTGATGTCTGATGTTCAGTACTGCTGCGAGAGTCAACTTCTATAACGTTAGCAAGTTCTTGGCAAGTCCCAGGAGGTGCTTTCAGGTTTGAAGAGGCTCCATGCTGGGCTAGGGAGCAGGGAACAGAGAATCATTTCTCTTAAATTAAAGCAATTTAACTTGGCCTTGCAACACATGATGATCCCTTCTAGTTTATTGAAAATACATCTGCATTGAATCTGCTCAAATCCGACAGCCCATGTTTTCAAGTCTTTGGTCATACACATATTAAGGCTTCACATTTTAACTGCCTTGGAGGGAAGTATTTTAGCGGGCATGGCTTCAGAAAGAGTTCTTGTTCCATGCTTCATCTAGTGCAGGGGTTCTCAACCTGTGGGCCGAGACCCCTTTGGGGGTCAAAGGACCCTTTCACAGGGGTCACCCGATTCATAACAGTAGCAATATTACAGTTATGAAGTAGCAACGAAAATAATATATGGTTGGGGGTCACCACAACACGAGGAACTGTATGAGAGTCACAGTATTAGGAAGGTTGAGCACCACTGATCTAATGCAGCTGTGGATTGAACGGTCCTTTGAAAATATCTCATAAATATTTCCTCAAGTGAGCAATCTGTCCCCATTGCATTGGCTAATGCTGTCTGATGGCAGAGCAAACAACTCGTTCAGACACCACAGGAGCGGTCAGGTGCAGTCTGGCGGCAGGCAGCCCATCTCTCAGAATTGCATCAGCCGGGGTCTCTCAGGAGCTAACCTGTCTTTTTAGAGACAGTTTCTGACAGCCTGTCACAAAGAGAGCCATGATGTTCAGTGAACAAAGAATAATACTAATATTGTATGTTTTAAAAAGCCATAAACCTTAACCTCAACGGTATCCAATAAGATGTAAACATCTTGTTTTTAGGGTCAATAAAATCATGGGGGGGGGGGTAGAAGAACAAAAGTACTACAAGAGATGAGGGATGAAAAATTAGTACAACTTATAGTAAACATAGACAAAGAGGTTTTCCAATAAAAGTCAGGAAATGTATTTTATTTCAGCAAGTCCCAAGTAGGTGTTGACAGTATTACTCTGGTAATTGTATAGCTCATGCTTTTTGGTTGTTGCAAAAAACACCAGAAATTGTTTATATTTTTCTCAATTCTTTAATAACTTCTCATTTGCACGTGAAACAACGTGGGAGGTGGGGTTAAGCTATTTGAGATGTTCTGCATGAGTGATTAAACATGGTTGGTTTCTAATGATCCGTCATTGCATTAAAAGATTATTTATTGAGGTTTTCCAAGGAAGGAAACTTACCCAAGCAGGGAAACTGTCCTTAGTCAATAAGATACAGCATATAGAACATGGCACATTTTTAAATAAAAAAAATAATGACTTTCCATTTGTCCTTTCTCAGAGAACGTTATGTGCAGACTTTATTTACTTTTTATGCCATGCTATTTTATTACATGTCCTGTAAACTCCCAAAGGAAACGACTGCAGCTCAAGGTAAAATATCTGAAGAGACAAGCTTCGCATCTCTCTATCACAGCTGCCAAGAAAAGGCCTTTTAGGACTTTTTTATTTGTCTACGATGCAAATGTTTCTGCTTGACAGCTTGAACAAAAAGTTTCCTTTTAAAATCAAATAAAGAGCTTGAATGCTTACATGAATCAAGACATTCTAGAAGTACTAAATTTGGCTTGTTGCATTTCTCATGAGCGAGAACTAAATCGCCTACTCATTTTTGAGCTATGTTTGTGTGTTTTTGAAGTTTCTGAGACATGTCAATATATAGATAAATACAAGAAATTAAAGATATTATTTCTCTGTTAATAGAACTTCCTAACTCTGAGGTTTGCCGAGGAGGTTGCCTAACTTTACATTTTCTTTAATGTAAAGAAAAATAAACTCAGTAAACTGGTAATGTTATGACTAAGATCATTAAACATTTTAAAAATAAAATTGAAGCATGAGACACTGCAATTTTTACTACATTATACTGCACACTGTACTGGGACAGAATCGGTTTTTGTTTTTGTTCCCAAAGTCACGTGTTCCCCTTCTTCTGAATCTTTCTCAGCGTCATGTAAAACCCAAACAAACCAATTGCCATGGATTCTGGTCTGACCCACGGCAACTCTGAACAGGGTTTCTGAGGCTATCCATATTTTCCAAGCAGTGGCTTCATGTCCTTGGAACTTTGGGTGGATATGGACCACCGACCTTGGCATTAGCAGCCCCATTGGAAGTCATGGCACTCACTCACAGCCATACAATCGATCCAGCCTCTTGGCGATCCTGTTGGGTCCTTACTTAGAGAGGCAAACCTAGCTCCCATCATAATGAACGATCGTCCTGAGTGATCTCTGCTGAAGTTTAATCCCCTCCTTTCCTTTTTTCACTCCTGACGCTACACTATTTTCTCTTCTCTTGTTACCTAGCTTCGAGTCAGCGATGACTCACACCTGTATGCACAGCAGGAAAACACAGTGCCTGGTCCTGCACCATCCTCATAGGTTAGGTTTCCGCTCTTCTTTCTTTCTTTTTTTTTTTTGCAACCACGGTGTCAATCTGTAATTCAAGCACCTCAATCCTTCTCTGCATCCAGTGTATTCGTTATCCAGCGGTCACGTGCGTATGAAACAATTGAAAACGCCATGGCTGTGCCGGTCCTCAAAGCATCTTCTTTCTTCTTCAACACTTCAAACAGAGGTTGTGCAGTAGCTCCCCCCCCCAACCCCCCAACCCCGCGCGCAAGTTATTTTAATTTTTGATGGCTACTTCCATTGATTGTGGATCCAAGTAAAATAAGATGTTCGACAATTTCAGTTCTGTCTCTGCTTGTCAGGATGCTGTCTATTGGTCCAGCTGTAAGCCCTGCTTGCGCAGTGGGCGTTGCACTGGGCTGCTAACCACAAGGTCAGCTGTGCAGGTGAGACTGCTCCATGAAGAGAACTCAGCCTGAACAACACGGGCAGTTCTACCTTGCTCTGTCGGGCCCTTACAGCTCTTGCTATGTGACAGAATCAATTCAATTCAACGCCACTGAGTTTGGGTTTTAATTACATTGAGTTGTAATCAATCCTAAAGTCTGTAGTCTTTGATCTTCATCAATGCTTCATGTCATCTTGGCTTTTAGCAAGCAAGGTTGTGTCATGTGTATATCAAAGGTGGTTAATGAGCCTTCTCCCAAACTTGATTCCATGTTCTTCATCTAGTTAGGCCTCTCGGATTTGCTCAGTTTGAATACGTGTTGAAAGGATATAACCCCCCGACACAACGGCTGGAGCCAAAGTGGGTGAACAAGTAAATGTGGTGAAGAAAGATGATGGTGCCCGGCTATCAAAAGAGATAGTGACTGGGGTCTTAAAGGCTTGAAGATAAACAAGCGGCCATCTAGCTCAGAAGCAACAAAGTCCACATGGAAGAACACACCAGCCTGTGTGATCGAGTGGTCCCAAAGGGATCAGTTACCAGGCATCAAAGAACAAAAAATCATATCATTGACTGCACACCTCCATGATAGGATCGCTGAAGACAAATGGGTGCATAAGCAAATGTGGTGAAGAAATCTGATGGTGCCCGGCTATCAAAAGAGATAGTGTCTGGGGTCTTAAAGGCTTGAAGGTGAACAAGCGGCCATCTAGCTCAGAAGCAAATAAGCCCACATGGAAGAAGCACACCGGCCAGTGCGATCACGAGGTGCCAAGGGACCAGGTATAAGGCATCATGCAAAAAAAAAAAAAACACAACGATATAAGTGTGTGTATATATGTGTATATGTATAAGTATATATATACCATAATAAATGAAGGGGGAAGTGCAGAGTGGAGACCCCCCCCCCAAAAAAAAAAGAAAGGATATAACCCAGACATAGACCTTTCCTAATCTGAAAACATTCAGAACGTCCTTCTTCTCCTTGAAGGACTGCCTCTTGGTCTATGCACAGGTCAGTTAGCCGCACACACAAAAGTAACTGGAGTTCTTGCTCACTACAATGCTATCCGTAGTTTGTCAGCATCCATAGTGAATGAAACACAGGTAAACACTTTTCTGGCTTTTCTAGTTAGGAACATTGTCCGGAGCCATGAGGCCTGGCCATTGCTTGGAATTTATTAGGACTTGCCTGGAGCCGTGAGGCCCGGCCATTGCTTGGAATTTATTAGCCTGAGCTCTGGGCATTCTTCTACCCCAGCCTACGTGACAGAGCACTGCAGCTGTAAAGCTTGAGCAAACAAGGGGTGATGCTCTTTAGATAAGCACCCGTGCCATGCCCCGCATCCCCTTACTTGGGCAAAAGATCGTCTTCCCCTATGCTTGATTTGGGTGTACATATCACTCCTCTGCGTACCTAATTGAAGACGGTAAGCCCTTACTGACTCACGGGCAGGGCACGCTCCCCTGAACTCCCTGATTGGCCTGTTGCCAAGGTAGCCTAATCTGCATGTGCGGCTGAGGCTCCCCCCCTTGGCTGGCCTTTATAAGCTGTGACTCTTTGTTCATTAAAACAGGACTTGATCAGGATATTGTCTTGTCCTCATTCTCCGTGCCTCTTCTACACCCCCCCCCCCCGCCCCCGCCGCCCCCGAATTCCCACTCTCTCCTCCAGGATCCACGGTGAATGTCCCACGGGGGACGGGACAGAACATATTCAACTTAAAAACAGTACAAAAATATCTTTCTATTGTGAATTCAGTGAGGGTTCGCCGAGTGGGCTCATCAGTTTTGCATTCACTAATTTAAGCACATTTTGTTTCAAGTCATCCATTGCAATCTCACCAATGTATCATTCCGTATTCTGATTTCCTTTTGTGTTTCCTGTTTCTTTTCCTCTTTCTTCCTTCAACCTCTGGGTCCTTGGGTGGGTGCTTCACTTTTGGTCTTAAATGGCTGGCTATTCTGTCCCAGGAGCGTGTCTAGTTCCGGCTTGAGGATGACTCAGGGCTACAGTCTCAGGGGTCCTACCTGCCTCTCTCCAACTGGGAATCCTGGCTTTTTAGTTTTGTTGCACATTTTGGTGCCTCTCTATCTAGGCTTTCGAGTATAATTGTTTTCAGTGCAGTTGTTGTGGACAGCTGGGCACCATCTAGTTCTGGTCTGATAATTTTTGTGGTCCAAAGTCCAGTGGACTAGATGTTTCCATATGTCTTTCCATTTCCAGAACTCTTCTTTCCTCTGGACCAGTAGAGACCAATGGTTGCAACTTAGTTGCATGCTGACAAACTTTGAAGGCGCTCATAGCTACTCACCCAAGTGGCTCATTGAACAATGTGTTTGTGGACCACGCTGGGCCAGTAGACCTTGGTGTTGCTAAAGACTGGTCCTGATCTCACAAGCTGGGTAGTTCATTCCACCAAGGGTTAGATTATGTCTAAGAAATACCGGTATTCATACTTTTACTTCCTATAGACCACATTCATTTGCATATTTGCCACAGAGGTAAATAGACATTTACAGATATTCTCTGTAAAGTCTTCTTATTGCTTGGGTCTACCCACACTCTCCCTTTCCGTCCTGTTGAGTCTGCATATCTGTCTAGATGAGCCACTGTTAGCTCAGCCCTATTGCAGCATTGTGTATACAACAGTGTTCGCTCTGTTGCCTTTAATCCTTACAAACCTCCTAAGGCCTTGCCGTTATTTTATACCAAACTCCTTATTAAACATTGTCTTCCGTTTCATCCATGCTCACCCCAGTCTACCTTCTTTCCTGTGACTCTCCCCCTCTCTTGGTTTTAGTGTGAAAACCCCTTTCTTGACACTTTATTATAGTGGTTTCATAAAATAATTGGTTTGTTGGTACCTGACGTTCTTATAATACAATGTACCATTATTGACATTACACCCTTATTCATTCTGCTTTGAGTATTTTCTGTGACTTAGTCAAATTAGCTCAATTATAAATGTTCCAAGAATTCACCATGCACAAGAGAAACACGGACGTCATGCCAAGCAGAGTGAAGCCAACACACTATGGAAAATTCAGTGACAAAAACGGCCAACATTGAGACGGTGCTTTCCCATTTCTTGGATGTGAGCTGCTACGCAAACTTAATTCTATGTAATAATTTCACGAGTGGATTTTGTTCTGGAAGAAAAAGAAACCCAGAAAGTTGACAGCCACATCATCCTGGCAGGTGCCTTTTAGAAAGCTAACCGTTATTCTTTGAAACACATCTGATAAGGCCTTAATATATGCAGAACACTCTCCTTAGGGTTAGGGAATACATCATATGAGACAGAGGCATTTTTTTCTTTCTCAAGGCAGGCATTTTCATTTACCTACTCGGGAGCTGTGTCGTGCAGCCAGTGTGAGGTTCCCCGAAGAAACTGGTCCAACCCATAGTCATTCTGGGCCCTCCTGTGACTCATCTGTATTTTCAAACAGCTGAGGGAAAATCCACCCTGAGGACTCTAAATGACCTACCAAAAAGCAATATTTTTGCTGTCTGTTTGCTTCCCCTTAGAGTCAGTGAGAAACAAGGGACTGAAATCTGATATAATTCCATTTAAATGGGCTCCCCATAGCTCAGGTGTGTAGACTTATTCCTAGTACCACCTGGAGATTTGGAGAGACCATTAGTGGTTTACTACTAAGCAGTAATATCATAACAGGGAATACTTTCCTTGGCTGTTGGTCCATGTTTTGAAATATTATATAAAATACCTACAGTACTTAAAATACTTCTGTTGTTTTGAACACAGAAATAGTCTATCCTCATAAATAATACACACACATAAAGCGAAGAAAAAATCTCTCTTATACCATCATCCTAATGGTATCCTTTCCCAAGAGTCCAATGATTAAATTTACACATGTGCAAATGATGTGAATACTTGTGAACAGTCTATAATCCAGGAACACTGTACTGTCAGAAAGAAGCTCTGGGCAAAGTGCCCTTCTACTTTGGAAATAAAAAAAGAGGGATGAAGAAAGGGAGGAGGAAGGGAAGGAAGGAACGAAGAGCTGGAGGATGAGAAGGAAGGAGAGAGGGAAGAGAAGAGACATCTTATCGAGAAAAATGTCAGATGAGAAACTGGAATTGATATTATTTAGTGTTTTCATACATAATAATAAACAAGATACAATTACAAAGTGCTAAATGCAATGCTAAAGATAGACTGAGCTCCAACATTTCCTTCCTCAAGTCTCACATTTTAAACTGCAATTTTTCTTGAATTAATTTCCTATCTACTTGCTCAGTAGTTAGTTATGCACAGCCACTTAGACATTTGTATCATGTAATTGTCATGAAGTTCAGTGCCCATTCACATCTGTGTGCCTTGTGTCTTTCTATGTGACTGTAACAGGGGGAAGAGATGCCCTTGGCCGTCTCCACCGTTGGAACTGCATCCATAATCTCCAGCTAATCCATGCACCAGAGAAAATGAAAGCTCAGCATAAAAATAATTGGCATCAAGACGTGAATATAGCATAACAGTTAATTACATATAAATTGAAGGCAGTTTAAGACAATTTTTCAGTTCTTTTGGGCTCTTGGGTGCTTTAGATTTGAACACGTTGAGGCATGCCTTATGAGCCAAAGGTGGCTAAAGCTGTTTTATGGAAACTTCTTGACCTTTTACAACCTTCCTTTGGTCTACCTCTAGCCAGGGAGCTATCTTCTGCCTCCATCTCTGAGGTGGACAGGGTAATTCATCAACTAATTAAAAGGGGATGAAAACTTGGCATTTTGGATTAGTAACACTTAACATAAACATCCTGTATAAAATGACAAGACAATAGACGTAAACAATAAAACCATAAAATAAATAGAGCATAATGGAATGGTTGCCAAGAGAATAAAGCAGTGCAGTAAAGGGAATAAAATTGTGATAAAACCAGACTTACATGCATCTATTTAATTCCATCATCAACTACAACTCTTTTCTTCTGGTAAAATTGGTATTGATGACTAATCTAAACATTTAAACTGAATGTGTTACAGCAATGCTCATAGGAATACAATAATAACCTTAAAAGTGTGTGTGTGTGTGTGTGTATGTGTTTAGGGACTTATTTTGTATGAAGACGCTAGGGCCATTTGGTATGAAAAGTGAAGATTACTCTATGTGAGTTTTAATCTTAAGTTTCCATGTGCTTCTCCTGTTGGACACAGTCAATGTTCTACTTAGAAGACGATGAAGACCCTCAGTGAAGTGAAATGACAATGGTTTCAGCAATGGCTCAAACGTAGCATCCTCCTGTGAGGGTAGCACAGGACCAAACAAGGTTTCATTCCATTGTTCACGGGGTCACTATGAGTGGGAAGCCACTCAGCACAATCTACCGCGGACAGATAGTTGATGGTTGGATAAAGTGATGAATGCAATTGAAATTACTAAATTGTTATTCTGTCAAATTATCTTATATATATTTTACAACCATAAAAGGAACAAAGATTCAGAAATATTAAAATGGACATGGCTCTACCCCTCAAATGTTACAAAGAAAGAGCAGACAAAAGTTGGTGAATAACTAAAGATAAGGAGAATTAAACAGTAATTTCATATTTTTATCCTAGTTGGGTAAAAAAAACAAAGGACTTATAATTAAAAAAATCATTTTATTGGGGGCTCATACAACTCTTTTCACAATCCATCCATCCATCCATTGTGTCCAGCACATTTGCGCATTTGTTGCCATCATCATTCTCAAAACATTTGCTTTCTACTTGAGCTCTTGGTTTCAGCGCCTCATTTTTTCCCTCCCTCCCCACTCCCCCCTCCCTCAGGAACCCCTGATAATTTATAAATTATTTTTATTTGGTTATATCTTATACTCTCTGACGTCTCCCTTCACCCACCTTTCTGTTGTCCATCCCTCAGGGAGGAGGTTATATGTAGATCCTTGTAATTGGTTCCCTTTTCTGCCCCACCTTCCCTCTACCCTCCTGGCATCGCGACTCTCACCACTGGTCCTGAAGGGATCATCTGTCCTGTATTCCCTGTGTTTCCAGTTCCTATCTGTACCAGTGCACATCCTCTGGTCTAGCTGGATTTTTAAGGTAGAATTGAGATCATGATAGTGATGGGGAGGAAGCATTTAAGAACTACAGGAAAATTGTATATATCATTCTTGCTACACTGCACCCTGACTGGCTTGTCTCATCCCCACAACCTTTCTGTAAGGGGATGTCCAGTTGTCTACAGATGGGCTTTGAGTTCCCAATTTGTACTGCCCCTCATTCTCAATGATATGGTTTTTGTTCTTTGATGCCCAATACCTGATCCCTTTGACACCTCGTGATCACACATGCTGGTGTGCTTCTTCCATGTGGGCTTTGTTGCTTCTCAGCTAGATGGATGCTTGTTTACCTTCAAGCCTTTAAGACCCCAGACATTCTATCTTTTAACAGCTGGGCACCATCAGCTTTCTTCACCACATTTGCTTATGCACCCCTTTGTCTTCAGTGATCGTGTCGGGAAGGTGAGCATCATGGAATGTCAGTTTGACAGAACAAAATATTCTTGCATTGAGGGAGTACTTGAGTGGTGGCCCAATGTCTATCTGCTACCTTAATACTAAACCTATAAATATATGCATATAGATCTATGTCCCCATAATCATATAAATATATTTATATATGTACATGCCTGTATTTAGACCTCTATGGATGCCCTTTGCCTCCTAGTTCTTTGTAAGAGCTATATTTTTAATGGATTTAACATGCACCAAATATTTGATCCTTTTATCAGGGTCAAATATATTTCTAGATATTTTGGGATGAAAAGTGTGTGTGTGTGGTGTGTGAGTGTGGGTTTGTGTGTGTGTGTGTGTGTGTGTGTCTGTGTGTGTGTGTGGTGTGTGAGTGTGGGTTTGTGTGTGTGTGTGTGTGTATGGCAGAGGACCAGACAGTGTTTTGCTCTGTTGTACATCGAGTGTTTGTGGCAGAACCAGCTTGATGGCACCTCACAACCACGGCCTCCTACATGGTGGGAAAACTGACTTCTGTTTATTAAGGGATTTCTCTTACAGCAGCAGCAAGGACAGAGGTAGACACATATTATTGCATCTCCTCCTACAAAACTTCAGAGTCTGCAATGGCAAACATTGAACACGTGGATAGATGGTGTGGAGATGCGGATCCAGGCCAACACTACATTCACTAGTCTCGGAGGGTTTCTTTTCCAGGTTGAAGCAGAAATCTTGGGATCCTTCCCTTGACATGGGGACTGGAGAGTCGACGAAGGAAGGAACATCTGCTCTTTTCCGGCTCGGAAAGATTGTGGTCTTACCGTTGTGCCACGCACCTAGAGGACCTTCACGTTAACTACGCCCGAGGACCAAAGTGAAAGCACATTCTTAAACTCAAGGTGAGTGCCTTTCAGATTTTGATTTGTTTGTCTGCTTTGAGGATGGACGATGACTCGGTGAGGTTTCATGTTCCCGAGATGTCCTGGGATTCTTCTGTTTAGAACTATTGCTTCTGTAAAGACACTGTTGTTGTTGCTTTTCCCTCAGCAGGGACAATGGCTCCGAGGACATGATCATCTCGCTCCTACTGATGTCAAAGCAGAAAAGGAATGAGGAAGTCGTCTTGTTTGTCAGCAGTTCTAGGCCCTTCCGTGGTGGTGGTGCAGTGACTTGCAGAGTGAGCTCCAGCCGTTACACTAAAGGCAGGCGAGGCTGCCTGCGCCCATAAAAACGGACAGTCTCAGAAAGCCAAAGAGGCTCTTCTGTTCTAGTCTATGGGTCACTAAAAGTGGAAATTAATTTGATGATAGTAGTGGGGGTGCCTCCCTGGAGGGCTTGGTTTTATTTTTCTATGGCAAGAGGGGTGACTCCCCAAAGGTACCAATGCTCTCCACCCTTAGCCCACCTTGCTGCCAGGTTAATTCTCTAACTGGGAGAGGGTAAGATTTTCTTTTCTGAACTTCTGCTTTCTCAAGAATTGGTGTCATCATTTGATTTGATCTAAATTGTATCATGCAATGAGATAATTACATTTATGTAATAGAATGTTCTTAGAAAGTCAGTTCTGAGGCTACTTGAAAGAAACAGTTGATGAGCAATTTGGGATGTACAGGGGCGACAGTCACAGGCAGGCTCAAGACAGAACAGGGATCAAAATCTACCCTCCTCAAATGAAACAAGTGGGTAGGCAAGTTTGATGGGAGACAGAAGAATCTGTGTTTGAGAGGGAGTCAGCATAGTTGGGTCTCTGCAGTTTGACAACTGTCAGCCCTTATGAAACTCTGTCACCTTCTCAAAGATCCTGGGGACTCTCACCTACTTCCTCTGTACCATCATCCAGCTTCATGTTCTGAAAAGTTGAACTGCTCTCAAATCCCGTGCCTGGTAGTCTCCCTAAAGCATTCCTCATCTGTTCATCAGGAATTCTGTGAAGTCTGCAACTCCCAGCAGTACTTCTGGAGAAGACAGATGATGATCAGGTTAAAATATGTCCCTGGAATGGTCAAGTTGGAGAGGGAGGCAGGACGTAATCTCGAGAAAATGGGTAACTTTAATTTTGATATGAAAAGTTTTAGAATTTGATGATTATTTTTTTTGAGGACTGTTGCTTAGATTTCCCCCTCCTTTTTCCTTAAAGAGACAAGAAAACAAAACAAATACAGAACAACAACAAATCTGAAAACCCTCATTTGTTTAGTTTCAGTCAGTTGTCCCACTGAACTCACGATCATAATGAAATCACTGATTCTTCCTGTAAAGCAGGCAAACTTGGCGTTGAAGATGAATTCATGTGATACTAAGTATGAAAAGATGCACATCACATGGGGAAGAAGGGATGTTGTGTGCTGCATGTTCAAAACAAACAAACAAACAAACAAACCCCACCTGACTTCTAGTGAGTATTCTGACTCACTTGACCCTATGGGACAAAGTAGAAATATACCTGTGCATTTCTGAGTCTGTAACTCTTTACTGGAGTAGAGAGCTTAGTCTTCCTCCAAAGGAGAAGTAGGTGGTTTTGAACTGCTGATCTCATAGTTAGCAGCCCAATGTGTAATCACTATGCCACAAGCTCTCTTTATAGGGACTAAATTCAGATGATGTCTATTTGCTGTGGTAGAAACCAATGACAACACTTCTTAGAGATGAGAAATATTGAGCAGCGGTATTGTAAGAAGATACTAAATAGCAACGTTTATTTTTAATGTGTAATGCAAATTAAGGTAAATCCCAAAACTGTCTATATGTCTTTAGCATTTTATTTGCTAAAGTAATTACCAAGATGAAGTATTACACTCTCCTTGTTAAGAAAAGTCATCTTGGAAGAAGGTCAAGGGAATGCAGCATGTCCTTACAGCGTCATACTGGAGATTGTTAATGTGACCCAGTAGCCTAGCCTGTCACATGGTTTTCCTGGTGTTAGGCACTGGAAGTTCCATGTCTCGTGAAACTCCTCCATTCTATGCAAATGGGGCAGTTGGTCACTCTACAAAGGTGCTGAGGGAGATGCGCCTTTATGGGATCTGGGCATTTCCATTATTTAAGAACTCAGACGAGGTGAAGTTACATGTTGAGTTCTAGATTTTGTCTGGTAGAGGTGTACATTGATAATCTGGTGGAAAGGATAGCCTGTGGTTGTGGGGTGTTTTCTGCCGTACAGGATATTATCCAGTTCCTATGTATACTGCAAGTAGCATTTCTACATTAAATTAGCTATAAGTACCTAGTTCATCAAAACACTTTACTTCTCAATGGTTTCCTCATTGATGAGTTAATAAATCTTTGACAGATGCTTATTGTATGACAGTCATGTTTCACATTTTAAAAGCTTGTAAGTTGGCATCATTAAAAGGACAGACCATCATGATTTCAATGCAGCTATTTTAGCCAGTCAATCATCTTTTAACTGACAGATGAAAGTATTTCTTTAGGTTTTAGTTTAATCATCTTCAAGAATAAGGCCAACACGGGGATTTTGGTTATGGTCCCTGAGATAATGTATACTAATTATGAAGATGCTTGACATATTGTGAGTCTATATTTGTATTTTACCATCATGAGTTAATCACCAAAATAGTCTCCTAGCCTTTGCAACAGTTGAGATCAGGAGATTATTTCTTTTTATTAAATACTTTTATTGGGGATTCTTACATCTCTTATCACAATCCATACATTCATCCCTTATGTCAAGTACATTTGTATATATGCTGCCGTCATTATTTTCAAAGCATTTTCTTTCTACTTGAACCCTGGTATCAACTCCTCATCCCCCCACTCTTACATCCACCCTCCTTCATGAACCCTTGATAATTTATAGAGTATTATTTTCATATCTTACATCATTTTCTGTCATCCTTTACCCACTTCTCTGTTGTTCATCCCCCTGGGAAGGGGTTATATGTTGATCCTTGTGATCAATTCCTACTTTCTCTCACTACCTTCCCTTTATCCTCCTGGAATCTCTACTCTCATTGTTGGCCCTGAGGGGTTTATCTATCCTGGATTGCCTGTGTTGTGGCTCTTATCTGTAGCAGTGTGCATGCTCTGGTCTAATCTGATGTTTAAGGTAGAATTGAGGTCATGATTGTGGAGGAAAGGAAGTATTAAAGAACTAGAGGAAAGTTGTGTGTTTCATCAGTGCTATACTGCACCCTGACTGGCTCATCTCTTCCTTGTGGCTCTTCTGTGAGGGGATGTCCAATTGTCTATAGATGGACTTTGGGTCTCCAATCCAGCCCTCCCCGCCAGCCCTCCCCAACCATACACATTGGGTATACTTTTGTTCTGGGTCTTAGATGACTGATACCTGATTCCATCAACACCTCATGATCACACAGGCTGGTGTGCATCTTCCATGTGGGCTTTGTTGCTTCTCAGCTAGATGGCCACTTGTTTATATTCAAGCCATTAAGAACCCAGACGCTATTATCTTTTGATAGCTGGGCACCATCAGCTTTCTTCACCACATTTTTTTTATTATACCCTTTTTATCTTCAGCGATCATATCGTCAACAACAAAAAGATGAGCATCACAGAATGCTGGATTATTAGAACAAAGTGTTCTTGTGTTGAGGGAGTACTTGAGTGGAGGCCCAATGTAACCTTAATTATTAACATATAGATATAAGTACATAAATCTATTTCCCTCTCAATATATATAAATATATTTACATATGTACATGCCTGTATTTAGAGCTCTATAAATGTCCTTTGCCTCCTGGTCCATTCCTCTATTTCCTTTTACTTTCCTCTTGTTCCACCATCATGTTCAGCCTTCATTCAGGTTTAGTAATTCCTTGCTGATACATTGCCCTTGATTAAGTCCCACTAAGCATCCTACACCCTTATCTCAATTGATTTTAGTTCTCTTGTTGTTTCCTTGTCCCTGGGTTGGTTCCCACTCCCCCCACCCCCTCACCTCCCGCGCCCTTTCTCCAACTTCCCCTTCTCCCATATCCGCGCCCCCACCCCCTTGTCCTAGACCATCAGTCCCATTCTTTTTGTCTCCTAATTGTTTATCCTGCCTATCTTATCTAGATAGACACGCAGAGACATTAATAAGTGCAAAAATCAGGCAAAGCCATACAAAACAACAAAGGAAGTCAAAACCAACAAAACATAAACAAAATAACAACAAAAAGGAAGCCAGACAAAAATGGAAAAGATCAAGGTCTGTTTGTTGGCCTTTATGAATGTTTTCCAGTCGAGTCTGATGGGTTGCCACACATGGTCTCCAAAGTCTATTTTTGAGGATTTCATCACTTTGTTCCCTTTGCTGTTCTGTTGCACACCCTTCGTGTTTCACCCTAGTGTGATGGGGTCAGGTAGGGCACAATTCTCACATTGTGTCTCCAGTGTTGTTCCCCATAGTGGTATGGTTCAGTGAGGGGCGTCATATCTCGTGGTGCGGCTGGCCCTATAGTCTTCTCTGTTTGTCTGCTCTGAGAAGGAATATTGTCCTCGGGGCCTGGTGGCCAGGATGTGTTCCCCTCATTCTCCATCTCTCTTCATTTCTCCCGTGTGCTCTATTCAGACAAGGCCCTCTCCCCAAGCTGTAGCTTCAGTGCTGTCCTCTGAAGTACATTCTTCTGGGGTAGGACGTTGTCCACATAGTTGGGATTGGTGCCAGCCTTGCAGACCTCTCTATTGGTTTCCTGGTATATGCCGGTGTGCTGTATTCACATCATGGCGCATTGGTTTGAAGCCTGGCCTCTCTCCAGGAGAATATTTCTAATTATCTTTATCAATATGTTCTCATTGGAAGATTCGATGACTCAACAACATGATTGGATGACTCTAATGATTAGTGTGAATAAATTATGCTTCAACACACGAGTTCTGTGTCTTTTGAAATCTTTTTGTATATGCATATGTGTACTCTTGTCCAGAGTATGTTCTCATTTTGTGTATGTGTGAAAAATCAATCAGTCCTAAATATGCTCCCTTGCTTTTGTTCTTATGGAATTTCATCCCTCTTAATCCAGGGCATTTCTCTAAAATTTAAAGAGTATCGTGTGTTTGCGTTTGTTTATTTTTTAACTAATAGACTTTATTTTTTAGAGAAGTGTTATATTTCTATGAGAGGAAGAAGAGGCTTCTTGCTCCTGTCAAGAGCCACAGTCTTGGAAACCCGTCTGACTGTTCTACCCTGTTCTCCATGGCAGTGAGATTGAGCGAGTTTCGGGTCTTACCCACCCATTGTCGTGGCATAGATTCTGACTCACAGTAACTTTACAGGTCAGAGTAGAAATGCTCCATCCAGTTTCTACGGGGAGTTCTTCGTGGGAACAGATCACCAGACCTTTTTCCCACAGAGTGTCCCTGAGGGGTTCAGACGGAACACCTTTCCCTTAGTAGTCAAACACTTAACCATTTCGCCCCCAGGGCTTCCTCTGACATTTTGCAGCAACCTTACAATACCATGAAAAAGAAACAGGAGTTTGAATTTGGCAAAGGAAAGAGAGAAAAAGAATCTGGAATGTTTTAATAGCTGTTGGTAGCTTTGAAAAATATAAAATTATGAACCATCTTCCTTCCTGCTACTTAGCTGAAACTCTCTGAAGGTTAATTGGCTAATTATATTTAAGAAATTAGAGAAATGTTCCAAGCATGCACTACAGAAATAAGTTACTATTGGATTAAAATGTTCTTTATTATATCCTCAGTAATGTTTCTGAGATCCTTTTAATTCTGGAAAACAGAATTTCTACCTTATAGTATGTATTATCTTCAAAAAAAGGTACTAAGAATATTCAAGTACCAAGTGGTTTGAGAGCAATTCAGATCTCTGTTAAAGTGATTACCTGGGGCTTGAGTGTGATCTAGTCAAGCATCGTGCTCGGCCGCTAACTGAGAGTTTGGAGCTTTGAAACCACCCAGTGATTTCCAGGAGAGAGAACCAAAGATCAGTTCCCATAAAAACGGCGGCCAAGAAAACCTTATAGGAGCAGGTGTAGTCTGTCCAGTGGGGTCACTGTGCATTGACATTGACTCAATTTATCCAACAACTGTAAAATCCATAGAACCTCTTCAGGAAAGACATCAAACCCTGAAGGTGCTATTATGCTTTAGTAGAAGTGCAGTATAGTGCAATGGGAAAGAGATTATCATTGAGGTCAGAGAGACTTTGGTTCAAACTAAAGCAAAACTACTGTAGAAATTGTGCATCTGCCCCCACGTCTCTCTCTCCGCCTCTCTCTCTAAACATCAGGAAAAGTGGGAATAAGGCCTGTGCTGATTTTAAGGCTGTTTGCCGTTGAGTCGATGAGATAATAGAGCACAGAGCAGATCGGCTGGTACATAATTGTTGCTGTTGGTGGCAATTGAGTTAGCATTCAATATATTTTTTCTATTTATTCCATGATCATAAAATTAATTTCAAATTCGAAATAGGATTATATGAAAATAACCCCTAATTTACAATACAAGAACCATAGAAAATGGACAGAACGATCAGCTACTGGTAGGGGAGAGGATTTCTCTTGTCATTCTGCTGCCCTGCGTGTTACATGGAGTCCCATATGTGGTGCGAATGGTCAGCCTGCTCAGCTGCTAACTAAAATGCTGCAAGTTTGAGTCCACACGGAGAGGCCATGCAACAAAGGCCTAGCACTCTCCGTTGAAGAGCGCAGCCATGGAAAGCACTGCACTCTGACATACGTGGCGTCATCAGGAGTCTGAATCAACTGGTTGGCAACTGGTACTTGCTAGTTATTACATATTCAAGATCGGATCAAGAAAAGGTTGTTGCTTTGTAGAATACATGCTTCCATCTGGTTAAGGGGCCCCATATGGAATGACATGAAACTAGGGCAGCAGTTCTCAACCTGTGGGTTGTGACCCCTTTAGGGGTCAAATGACCCTTTCTTAGGGATCACCCGATTCATAGCAATAGCAAAATTACAGTTACGAAGTAGCACAATGAAAATAATTTTATGGATGGGGGTCACCACAACATGAGGAACTGTATTAAAGGGTCATGGCACTAGGAAGGTTTAGAACCACTGAGCTAGGGCTTTATATGTGTTGGATATTTACCAGACTAAATGAGAGGATGTGAATCAAAAGGCCAGGCTGACCAGATTACTCTCAAAAGATGCAGTCACATCCAACAGTGGGTTCCTACACCCTCCAAGCCCAAATTGCGGAAGTGATTTTAGAGTCAGAAATACATAAAGGGTGGAATAAACTTTGAATGGACATATATTATAGAGCGACCAAAGGAATTGAACTCTTACACATGCTTCTACAAGTCAATATAAGATATAGTCAAAATTGATCCACTTAAGGGGACAGTTGTTTTCTAAAAAATTATCACATGGCCCGTAAAAATAAAAAACTGAATTAGGTTTCTAAAGGTCTTTCCACCCCCTTTCCCATTGGGTTTACTGGTTTGGCATTAATCAGGGACCTAAGAGCCAGTTGAATCCACCTTCCCTCTGATCGAAGGCACATATGGATTCCCTGCTATGATGGAAACATGAGAGGAAGTCAGAGGACAGGCAACTGTTTCTTTTATGTCGGGAGCTATCAAACTGCAGGCTGTGGACCAAAGGCCATTTTGTACTCCTGTGAACTAAGAAAGGAAGGAAAAAGAACACAACTAGGATTATGTGGCAGCGATCACGTGGGACTCCAAAGCTAAAATGTTTACGATCTGGCCCTTTCCAAAACATAGTTGGCTGACCCTCGCATCAGATCTGTGAACCTTTCAGTCAGCAGTTTTCTGCAGAAGGTCAGAGATGGCTTTGCATAGGGTCTCACTTGCAGCTAACGTCTTCGGCCCTCTCATTGTAGTGTGACAGTAAATAGAGGCCATCGGTACATAAGTGAGGGTGGCTGTGTCCCAACAAAGCTTTATTTCCCCAAACAGTCAGCAATCTAGATTTGGCCCATGGGAAATCGTTTGCCAATTATGTTTGCCTAGAAGACCATTCTGGATTTTAAACTTGATCTATCTATTTTACTTTCTATTATTGCCTTTTTGTTGTTTGGTTTTCGCCTCTGAACTTGATTGACTTCTATGGCATTTTTGCCACCTGTTAGCTTTCTCTACTGAAGCCCTGAACATGTAGGAGATTATGTACTGGGCTCTGAAACACGAGATCAGCAGTTCATGACCACCAGTCTCTTCTTGTGAGAAAAATGAGACTTTCTGCTCGTGTAAAGATTTACAGACCTCACAAACTCACAACAGCAGTTCCATTCTCTCCCGTAGGGTCTCCCTATGACTGGAACAGATTCGATGGCAATGAGTTTCCTTTTCCAACTACCATGATTTAATTCTCTTTATGACCATTAATTTCCTAAAGTTCCAGGCTTCTTAGAAATGGCCTCTTGTTTGCCTGTCCTCATAGTATCAGTCTGATGATGTGTTGTCTATTTTTCTCTCCCTAGCTAGGTATGTACCTAAGGCCCACATGATAATTCACTCCCTACACAAGCCTCCATCTACACCACATTTTCTACTTACACAAAGCCATGTGAAAACATGCTAGTATCAGAGGAATTCCTTTTCCTGATAGGAGGCAGATTGATATCCCAGAAATACCATGTTTTAGAGTTAAACAGAATCAAGTTCAAATCTTTACTTACCAATATTCTGTAAGAAAAAACTTGGACATATTTAATCTCTTGAATTTTTCTCCCTTCGTCCATACTATCTGTGCCTAACACTTATATGAGGATTAAACATGTAAATATACAAAGGGTATCTGGAATGTTATAGGCATCAGTATTTTTTATGATGATGATCCATAATTATAATTGCTATTATAGTCTTCTAGAACAATCCAGCTCCCAGTCTTCACTCTCTCAATTTACTAAGGACGCCAGTTGTAAAATAATCTTTTCTAAAAAGCTTGTATCCATTAAAATGCCTAAAGTGACTTTAAGTTGCACAGTTGGGACATGAAATTCTAATAACCCAAACCTAGAGGTTGCATTGGGACTAAATTTGCTCTGTTAAGATTATCCAGGCGAGATGTCATTTGAGAAACAGATCTGGATGGCTATGGACTTAAGTCTTTAACATATCAAGACTCTACTAATTACTTCATAGCCCTCACACATACACAGCAATCAACTCATAACAACAATTCAAATGTGACATCTACTTGAACATATAATTATTATATTCTGAAATATCTGCACTTTTGC
Source organism: Tenrec ecaudatus (assembly GCF_050624435.1). NCBI lineage: Eukaryota > Metazoa > Chordata > Mammalia > Afrosoricida > Tenrecidae > Tenrec > Tenrec ecaudatus. The sequence continues at coordinate 57,781,211 of NC_134542.1, forward strand.
CTAGGCTTCCCAATTATTGTATACTTGTTATTCATCTAAGGTTGCTGAACAACACAAATGATTAGCATTTACTCAAATCTAAAGGTCGATTGTTCAAAACTACTCAGCAGCACTGCTGAAGAAAGACCTGGTGATAGCCTTCAGATTACAGACTGATGATTACAGGCTAAAGATTGCAGTCCAGAAAACCATATGGACACGTGGGTCCCCAGGACTCTGAGTGGACTCAAGAGCTGTGTTTTCACTATTGCTGGTACTTAACTCTTCCTGTGAGTGACGTGTGCACGTGATGATGAAGACACTGAGCGTGTTGGAGGCGGATAGGAGAGTGTTTGCAGGGACTTTGGGAGGCAGATGCATAGGCAGAATTCCTCGAAGAGCGGGAGGACGAGAGGTGCTTGAGGATGATCCAAGGGGAGCGAGCTTTGGATGTGGGCAGAGAAACCTACCTGATCATTATGTTTATGAGGGAGGGCATCAAAAATGTCACAGGAGAATGAAATGGAAAGATCATGGACTCTTCCTGCGGACTTGGTAAAGTTCCAGAGTAGCTGACCAATTCTTGCTCAACACAAGATGGAGCCCAAAGGCACAAGTGCCCTGTTCGAGGCGCCCCTCCGTCGGTGGACAGGCCAGACCCTGGAGTCCCTGGAGCTCAATCCTGCTAGTCTCTGTGCCTGACTCACAGATGGATTCAGAGCCTCAGGCTGATAGCAGCTGGAGGCTATCATCAGTTCAGTGGACTTCTATAGCTGAAAATTCTGGTTTATAATAGCTTTTTGGCATGTAATTAGAATATCATAGTTTAATAGTTCAACCATATTAAGAGGAGGTGTGAAATAATCACCACAATCAATTTTAGAACATATTATACATTCTTGTACTCATTGCTGTGGCCTCCCCATCTTTCCCAACCTCCCCGGCTTTGCCCCAAGGGAATTATTAATATAGCTAATGTCTCTATAGATTTACCTATCCTGGATACAGAAAACATACAAAACAAAGACAAAAACAAAACAAAACCACAAACAACGATAAAGCGGAGTAAAATCTCAATTGAAAAGAAAGCAGAAAATATCAAAACTGGGACATTTAAAATGGGTCAAAAGGGAGAGCAAATGTTATATAACTTCATCTGCCTAATCCACTTTACAGTGCTCTCAGTCTCATAGCAAGGCCATTCACTTCCCTGGATGGTGGTCAGAGGGATTCACAGGAAGCTTAATGAACACGAGTGTCCGCAAATAGATTTTTGGACTTCCACGATCATACATAACCGACCCTCGATACCAAACAGTTGATTATTATAAGGTGTGTACACAGAAAGAGTTTTTTTTTTCTCTTTGGGTATCTGCCTATTGTTTGGCTGAAAATGGAACAACAGGGCGAATTTCAGTTCCAGACCCACCCGTGACTGAGGACCATAGTTTGCCCTGGTCTCTATACGCACTGTCAACCAGGTACTGAGGCTTTAAGCTCTGATGCCACAGCATATTTTCATAGTTAGCATTCGAAGACAAAGGCACACAAATGGTTACAGTAACATATGAAGTCATATGTGTGTATTTCTGCACACACAGTACATGTGTTAAAGGATAAAATTAAGAAAGGAAGCACTGAACAGAAACCAGTTTGATTCTCCTAACCCCTTAAATGACAAGAGCGGGCAAAATGCCAGTATTTCAAAAGATATGTTTCAGCTATCAATATCTTTTGGAAAGAAAATTTGCAAGTTTTTCTTAGAGCTATACTCAAATTAAATTATTTTGCTTAATTCCATAATTGCAATACTATAGCTGAGTGGCTGAATGTATGTTTTAGTATGAGATAAAGTAAAAAAAAGCATTACTAAACATTATAGAAATCATTATTAAACACAAATAATCAAAATATGAAGCTATTGTTTTTAAGCACATCCTCCTAATAGGCCTATACATGTCTGTCTAACTTCCTAGAAGATTCCCCTTCTTGGAAGAATCCTGTGTTGTTCAATTTACACTGTGTGAAACTAGTAGTTTTGACATCTTTCTGGGACTCAAATCGAGTTTTGAGATGGGAGAACAAAAGGAATTCTGAAGGTACAAGAGTAGGGCTGTCAGCTGGTTGAGGTTAGGTTTCCCAATGAAATTATTTTAGGACAGCCCATCCTATTCTCAAAGAATAAGCAGGTACATTGTCATAATGGAAAACAAATTCCTTGACACAATTTATTTGGTCTTTTTATCATCAAGGTACTTTTCAATTTTCTTGAAACATTTTCATTAGCAAGCCTCCATGAGTAAATTTCCTATGTCCTTCCAGAATATTTATCAAGATTGCCCCTTTGGGATCTGCCAGGGGGTCACCATAACCTTCTGAGCTAACTTCTCTGTCTTGAATTTAGTTGATCAAGCACAGTCCTTTCAAAGTCACTGTTTTGATTGGACCTCGTTCTCTGGGTCATATTGGAAAATCAAGATGTATCCCTGGTTTAGATTCCATTCAGAAAAATATCTTCATTCACTTCAATATTGCTTGAAAGACCAATGAAGAGGCCAGTTCTTGGAGCTAGTTGATCTTCATGCTGGGCTTCTGACACCCATCCTCTCAACTGCTGCTCTGGAGAATGATGGGGCTTTTAGAGCACTGATGAAACACCCAACTGTCCTCTAGCTCGTTGGTGCTTCCTTCACCCCACTATCCTGACCTCAGTTCTACCTTACAAATCAGATTAGACCAGAGCACGCACATTGCTACAGATGAGAGCCTGACACGTGGGGAATCCAGAATAGATAAACTCCTCAGGGCCAACAAAGAGAATAGAGATACCAAGAGGATTAGGGAAGGGTGGGGGGAAAAAAGGGGAATCCATTACAAGGATCAACTAGAAACCCCTCCCAGGCGGATGAATAACGGGGTGATGTAGGATGATGTAAGATATGGAAAAAATAATCTATTACTTATCAAGGGTTCATGATGCAGGGTGGTGGGGAGGGGGAGGAAATGAGGAGCTGATATCAGTGATTCAAGTAGGAGGAGAATGCTTTGAAAATGATGATGGCGGCATATGTGTAAATGCGCTTGACACACTGGATGAATGCATGGATTGTGATAAGAGATGTAAGAACCCCTAATAAAAGTATTTAAAAAGAAAAAAAAGAATTAAAGTCTAGGAAACCCACAGGGGGGTTATACCCTGTCTGACAGGGTCACTAAGAGTCGACTGCATCAACTCAATGCCAGCGAATGAGATTAAGACCAATGCAGTATTACTAGAACTTGTCTGCACCCATCCACTGATGGCAGAGACATGTTTAAACATATATTTTTAAAAATAAAGAAGCATGAACTGGAACCCGAGTAACAATACTTACCCTCATATACTGATACTAGATTTAAAAAATAATGCCTCCTTACGAAATAAACCCACTCAGGATTTCCTAATGGGAATTCCATGGGTTGGTGTAAGAAAGCACAGTAGCCTGTACATGTTAAAAACAGTCATGCTAAAGCTAATTAGGGAGCAGTAGCAGTCAAACAAGAGAAGCTCAGATGTTTACCGAAACGTTTCTCGGAGCCTCTCCTGTGCTAAGCCGTGCTGAACTGCGCGTGCTGGACAGGCAGGGCGACTAGAGGCACTGGATTTCCCCCGTAGCAGAGCGTACATCCAAAACCAGCATGCAGAACGCCGCCCGCGTGAACTTTACGTTTATCCATAGAAAGCAATGTAGTTAATTGTTGCTAAATTTTGAAATATCAGAATAGACCAATTACTTTTTCGCATTCTTCCCCCACCCCCTGCGTATTTGACTCTATACAGACAAAGGCCAATTCTGTTGCATTGTTAAAAGAAAAGGTTGTTTCTACAAGAAATCTCATATTTTGAAACCATTAGTTAATAACACTAAGCAGAGGCTAAAGGGAGCTGTAATTACTTGCACCGTCATCTGGAATTGGCTTTCCTTTTAATAGAGCCCGTTTGCACTATAATAAAAAGCACGATGGGAGCTGATTAAGGCTGGCTGCGGCGGTTTTCACTTCGGAATTTCTCTTCCTGTATCAGCCGATGTTTCCTTCTTAATGCTGTTTTAATGCAGTCATCTTATGTTTGAAAATGAAGGCAATCATGTCAATCCACGAGCTGGCAAAGAACAGTTATTGATTTTTACAAATCAGTTACCTTCAAGAATCCATATGGAATGAATATTTATTGTTTTGCAAGTACAAATCAGTTTCTGTAGAAACAAGGATGGATGTGCACGTGCGATAGAGCAGTGCCTTTGGAAAAGAAGAAAATGTGAGAAATAACTTCCTTTAATGTGTTCCTTACATGGTACCATTGTCATAAACATCCCTCACTGATTATTTCTTCCCAAGTATCAGCAGTTTTCATTAGCTCGCCATGTTGCCGGATGTAAAAGCTGGCAAACTAAAAATGAACCACCTTTTGCTCATTGAGCTATTGCGGTTCCTGTGTAACACTACAAATGTGTGTAAGTTCCCCAATGGCTGTACTCCGACTACAGTCCTCTGCAGAGATGCTGCTGCTCAAATTGACCGACACTATACAAGGCCCCCTCCCCTCATATGTGAGAGAGTGCGGTCATTCTTGAGTGGTGTTCCCTAGAACCTTGGTGCAGGGTGCAGAAAGGTATTGACTTAAACACCATTTGTCCACATGATGTTGCCTCCAGGGCGTTGGGGCAAAGGAAGGACAATTGGATGGGCTGAGGCCTTCCCACATCTTCCTCCCAATGGGAAAGTTGCATATTCACATCTTGGCACTAATTTATCTGCCACTCCAACAACATGCAATCCCAAATGAGCACCATGCACATTTAATTTTCAAATACTTATCATTGATGACCATTTAAAAGTATAAACTAGGGACAGATAATGTAAAATGTGTGATTTTTACATAACACATGTTCATGTTTCAGAATTCTTAAATGAAGTAGCCCTGGATGGAGCATAAATGATGAAAATTTTTTAGCTAGCTAAAGGTCCCTAATGAGATTTGAAAGCTTTTCCCTTCCTCTCATTTTCTATCATATCCTTGATGCCATGAGGGAGCTATGAGAAGAAAATGGTTCCAGAAAGTCTATGCTAAAGGTTAAAGTGTGCTGGAAAGGATTATCATTATCATTATATTTTCCCCCAAGCTCAGGATCCCTAACAGAATGTAGTAGGGCAAACTATTACACGTTCAATGATGTGCGCTCCCGTGTTAGAAATACATATAACGTTTCCTCCAGATTCACTCCCCATGATACATTCCATCACCGGAGAAAGGCACTCTGTCTGCCTCTTACAGGCTCCACGTCATGTCTTACTCTTCTCCCCAGAAACAATTGACTTGACGGACAAATCAAGGTTAAAAGGCTTTAAAATGTGACCTCCCATCCAAACTGTTGGTACGCACTTTGACAGTAAGTTATGGACACATTAAGGCAAATCTCATCTGATTTAGCAGAGTCTTGAATCCACCCTAGAGGAAACAAGTGCCAGGCATGTGAACCAAGGAGCTGGGCACAGTGTCCCAGAAGTCGGCAGAGATAGCAGTCTGTGCACCTTTTTCTCAGCCAACGTGACGTGTTCTCAGGTCCACACCACCACAAGGTCTGTAACTTTGAGCATGAGGGAGTGAGCTGTCAGAATTACAGTCTCCTTCATCAATGCACCCCCTTGAATCTTTACTTAGCTCAGTATTCTAGGACAGGCATTGTAGTCAATCCAGACATAAAGAAATAAAAATCCAGGGAATGGTGGCTGGGTGGCCTTGGGACTTGTAACAAACCTATCCGGAAATGTCCTCAGATGTTTCAGTTCTTGCAAAATAAGGAATACCAAAACTTTCCCCGAGGCAGGGGAGTGTGCTGGCTTCCAGTATTCCAGGCTTCTATCCTGGGGTGGGGTTCATTCCTAGATCAGTGGGGTAGGAGTACCTGTTGATCATTCCCTAGGACGGTGTAGTTGGGCAAAGTCCAAATGAGCCTGAGGATCAAAGGCAATGAGAATTTTTCCGTGGCTTCAGGCTGTGTGAGAACATTCGGGTTGGGCAGCTTGTTCTAGTTAAGGCCTCGAAAGTCCTAAACAAGAGAAGGAAGCAAAATGCCCAGGAAAACATAATCGTAAGTGGAAAATGCACACTTGGAACAGTTATCATCTGCTTTTTGTGGTAGGTGTGTGTTTGTGTATGTGTGTGTATCTCATGGGTGCGTCTTTGTGGATTGCTGGGTACTCTCAGCTGAGAAAGTTCAATGGCAATGGCAATGGGAAAAGCATGCCCTCTCCCTTCTCCCTTAGGCACAGCTGCCCCTGTGCTGGGCTTCCTTCTCTCTGGTCTGCTTTTCTGAGGGCTTCTCAGGAGCCTTCCCATGGGGCAGCTTGGTGATCAGATAAGGGAAACACTGGCCTCCATTCCTCACTTTGAGTGATCCGAGCAAGACTCAGACTCCAGTCCTTCAAGCTCCAGGGAGCCGATGACTCTGGTAGGACTGTTATTGTCAAGTGCCATTGAGTTGATTTGGACTCACTCAGATCTGCTCCAGGTGACAGAGTGGAACTACCCCATTGGGTTTTCTGGGCAGCCATCTTTACGGGAGCACATCACCAGGTCGTCCCCCGTGTAACCCCAGGGGGGTTTGCAACACCCACCTTTTGAAGAGTTGCTGAGCACTTAGCCGTGGTGGCGCAGGCTTCCTCCTGGTGGGAATGGGAGCTATCCAATGGTACAACCGCCTCTAAGGAAAGTGTCCCTCTTGAACTTCAACATCCCCTTGTTCTCCTTGACACATTCTCTCTCTCCTGTCCCGCATATAACAAGGAATCACAATAACCCGGCTGACTCTGCAATGTCTGGCAATTTAAGTACATTATTTAATTTCTCTAAATCTCAACTTACTCATCTAGAAGAATGTAAAATGTGTATTTTTAGACTCATAGAAAACATAATGTGTGAAGCACCTGCTGAACAACAGGTGCTGAATTAGTCTTTATTATGTCGAGAGTTAATGATGGTATCAATCTAATTTATGAAACATATACTGTACAAGGGATAAGTATTAATAAAATTCGTATCACTTAATCGCGTGTTTACACCTCTCTGCCACACGCTGTTTTGAGGGACCAGTGTGGCCTCTTGTTTTATGTGACCGAGAGCTCCCGCCCGTCCTCGCACTACCTGGGAAACAGAAGTGTGGCATTTTAGTGAGCGAGCTATCTGGCATCCACAGGTTAAGTCACCTGGATCAAAACCAGATTAAACTTGAATTGAAGACCATTTTAGTAAAACGGTTAGTTTAATGTTTAGCAAGTGATAGAATGCCAGCTGCTGTGACTTTTATAAGAGAAAAACACAAACAGACACCTTGAAAAATCTATGCAGGTGAGAAAGATTATTCATCTTGAAAACAAAAATGGCCACCCTTATCGAGACCTCCATCCCTTATTAGCCCAGCTGCTCTATGGACAAGGGCCTTTTCTCTGTGATTTGTACCTTCTCCCAAGGTGATGCAGGTGTGTTCTCTGGTCCCGCCTGCATGGCTGTGCAGCCTCCGTGACTTTGAATGAGAAGATGAGATGACTGTGTGCAGGTAGGAGAACATATGATGAGGATATGGTATCGGGGAGAGGAAGAAACTAAAGCAGCTCTCATCTGTGCCTTTCGGTAAGAACAGAATTAAGAGCCTTTAAAGGGTTGAATTTGGGGTCATTTGGGAAATCCCACAAGAAGCTAGATGGATCTACAGGGAATCCTCTGACAGATATTTGGGACTCAACTGTCAAGAGGCTTTAGAAGCTTGACCACAAGACCAGGGTCAGAGCACTTTCCTGTGATGGTTCCTGATCCTCCAAAGGGCGATTTCAGCTTATCAATTAGGTGTATGTAATTTAACAATCGGTAACCATAATCTCGTCATTTGCCTTTGTTTTCAATGACTAGCTCAGATGAAAAAAAGTGCTACTGTTATGATGTGCTTGACCAAACAACAATTACTTGATTACTTAAGGGAAAATAAAACAAGGTTGGGAAAAAAACATGTGCTGATGCAGAAATGCTCTCTTACAGAATCCTTCTTAGCTTTTTGATAAACAATATTAATTTTATAGTGAGCAATACAATGCAAGTCAAGGGGGAAAACGAATGTGCAATTGAAAAGGTAAACATATGAACTGTATTGGTATTGTTTGCGTCTTCTTTTAAGGTAGAAGATATGTTCAAGAAGTATTCTCTTCCACTGAAGCTCCATTCCCTTCGTCACTCACTGTATGGTCCTAAAGAGAGGCAGATGCTTGGCAGGCTGTGTCAGGTAATGACTAAACACCAACTTCTTGAGTGTGAGAGGAAATATGATTCTTTAACTTTTCATCTATGTGAATTTCCAACTGTGTACTTCTGTTACCTCATCTGTCGAATGGGAACAATCATACTGCCTTCCTCCCAAGGCTCTAGTGTGGTCTCCATGAGCTAATCCAGAGCAGGCACTTAGAGCCATTGGTGGTACAGAGTAGATGCTCAGCAAACATTGGCTGATCGAACTTTACATAGATTTCTATTTTTATTTTTGCTGAAATGTCAATGCTGATCATGCTACTTTCTTCTAAATTCTTTATTTTCCTTTAAAAAAAAAGAGCTTTGTGTGAACGTTATGTCTACCCACCAACTGGCATCTAGTTGATTTTTAGTAATAGTGACCCTGAGTGACTTCTGAGGCTGTAAATCACCATGGGACAGAATCATCTTCTAGCATCAGACTGGCTGGCACCAACCATGCAGTTAGAAGCCCAATGCTTATTCAGCAGGGCAACTACAACAATGAGGATAATAGTTTTATTTATGAAGCGAGTGCTGCACTGCTAACCCAAGGTCAGCAGTTCAAATCGACCAGTTGTTCTGTGGAAACAGTTGGGCTGCTATAAAGATTTAAAGCCTCAGTAACCCCATATAGTATCATTATGAGTTGGGGTCCACTTAACGGTAATGAGTTTGGTTTTAGGTTTATTTACTGTTTTTCAAGAACAGAGGTCAAAATTCTTACCACCCCATCATGGAATTTCCCTCCCATTCTCATTTACCTAAGAATTGTATTTTCTCAACAGTATCAGGTGATTTCCAATTGCATACAGCTTGCTCAGGATCACAGAGACTGCCACTGTCCGTGAGTAAAAATGTATTTGTAATTTAAGATTGTGGTTACTTCAAATCCCATATTCTATCTATTAGCAGGATGTTTTCTTCAGTAATTATTACAATGCTGTGGTTATGTGTTGGGATACTAACCTCAAGGTCTGAAATTCAATACCACCATTCACTCTTCAGGAGACAGATGGGCCTTTCCACTCCCATGACAAGTTAGTCTCAGAAACTTACAGGAGCATTTCTACCCTGTCCTATCATGATGCTAGGAGTTGCCATCAATTCAATAGCAGTGAGGTTTGTTTTATTTCCTTTGTTTTTTAGTGTGAAAACAGCAAGTACCAGCATAATCATTTTAGAGTTTTATTTGGATCTCAATCTGTCCTTTTCTTTTGTGACTTCTAGCTCTTCTATTTAATAGCGATAAGTTACTATAATCACAGCGCAAACTAGTCTACATTTTATGTGCCATTGTAAAATTAAATAAGCCTGTAATATATCAGGTCCCCATTTTGGTAAAGATCTCTCTCTCTCTCTCTCTCTCTCTCTCATTGCCATTGAGTCCAAACCAACCCCTAAATAGCCCCATAGGATAGATTAGAACAGCCCCTTTAAGTTTCTGAGATTTTAAGTCTTGACAGAAGGAGAAAGGCCTGTTTTTCTCCCTCTGAGCAACTGCGGTTTTGAACTCCCGATCTTAAGGTATAGGCATGGTATATTGTTATAATACCCAACTCCAGCATTATGCAACTGTGAACAACTTGCTTTCTCTCTCTATGGTTATTGTTACCTACCATTGACCTCCACCCACCCCCTCGCGCACTCAGGGTGGACCCATGAGTTAAAAGCAACAAGTATTCTTTGAGTTTTCTTAGCTAAAACATCTATGGATACAGATCGTCAGGATTTCCTTCCAGGGCCACTGGGTAGATGAAAATGAGCAACTATTAGGTTAGAAATGGTAAACCAGTGATAATTCCTGGGTTCCTTTTTTCCTGCTAAGTCTTAGTAGGCACATTTCAAACAGGATGTAATAATACAAGCTATGAGCTTTGTTTGATAGATGAAATGAGATAATGTTTTACAAATGTTTATTATGGTGCAACTTGGTATAAATATACTAGCTATGGTTAATCAAGAAATAAAATAAAACACGCCAAAAATCATGCCCCAATCTTATTTTTTTCTCTCTCTGTGAACACACACACACACACACACACACACACACACACTTCATGACTGACAACGAGAATTGCACATATTGTTGTGGTTAGGGGTTAAGTGAGTTACTCCTCACCCGACGGACACCAGAATGAAGACACTACACAGACCTTCACAATCATTGCTCGGTGTGATGTGCCGCCACTCCTGCAGCCACAGTATCACTCCATCTCGTTGAGGGTCTTCCCGTCCATCACCGACCCTCTGCTTTACCGAGCAGGATGTCTTTCCAGGGGCTGATCTTTTTGATAGCCCATCCGAAGTGGGAGCAAGGAAGTCTCACCCTCCTTGTTCTGAGCAACATTATGGATGTATTTTTCCCCAAACAACTTGGTTTGTCCCAGAAGTCTGGGGCATAGTCGATATTCTTCACTAACTCCATAACTCAAGGGCTTCAATTCTTCTGCCACATGCTTGCCACTTGCACTGTCTCAGGTCATTTATTTCAGTTATTTAATAAGTATTTATTGAAGGAATAATTCTTTTCAGACAGATATATTTTTAAAAAACACATATAAGCATGTCTCTCAAACATGACATGGCTAAATAAAAAGGATTATTTCAGCAAATCCTCCATTACCCAAACAGGAAAACAGCAGACTACAGAGGAAAATATAATTCCTTGGGAACCCAAACACCAGGGAATGCCCTGGTTTCCATTTGTTGAACAACGATGGAATGCTCATTGTGCAACTAGCAAAAAGCTTTCCACCAGATAAACTATGCAATAGCCTTGGTCTAAAAGCAATAGCATTCTAATCAATTAAATAGTCTCTGTATACTTGAATTTCATCTTTTTCCCCCTCCAAAACCTTTGCCTTTAAAGAAGGTGTCATGGTCGGAATACTAAATTCACCTTTTAAATGAAGCAAATGATTTAGGAAAGCATTTTTTAAATTCCTAGAGAATGGAAGGTTCAAATATTTTCTGGTTCATTCCTACTAATTTATAGTTTAATGTGGGCAAATAGACACGTGTTTAGCAAGAAATTTCTGACATACGCTGCAATTTATTTTTCCCCTCAAATGTTTGAAAAGAAACACCAACTTGTTTAGCTTTAAGGTTAGTCAAATATCAATCTACTCAAAACAAATCCAAATCCACTGCTGCGGAGTAGGTTCTGATCCAATGTGACTCCGTGGGACAAGGTAGAAATGTCCTACAGCGTCTCTAAGATGGTAAGTCTTTATGGAAGACATTTTTGGCTAGTAGCTCATCTTTTGGTTAGGAGCTGAGTGCTCTAACCATTGTGCATTCGAGGCCCTTTCATTCTGTTCATGTCTGTTTTAGTAAATCTTCACCAATATAGTTAGAACATTATTTAAGTAAATTTTCCATTACTTCCATTAACTTGTTTCACAACAAACTTTTTTGTTTGCTTTCAAAAGGATAAATCTGTGTACTGTTATAGCTAGCGGGGCATTTAAGATACTGCTTTGCACCTGGGAAGCCCATTTAATTACTTGAGCTGCCAAAATGTTTTTTTAGTAAAGAGCTTTTCTGCTAGGTTCTGTTTCCCTTCTATGAACTATCTTCCCCAGAAGACGGTCCTCTTTCCAGGGAACTAAAAGTGCAGGTGCCATATTTTAGGGAGATGAAGTTTTTATGTTTGGAAATATCCCATATCCCTTCTTGTGTCTTTTAAGAAATATTGTATGCTCATTTTTGGTAGTTTATGTGCATTATAAAACATTATTATATTAAGAAGATTTTAAATATTAAGTAGAACAGGGTGTCTAAGCTATAGGTGAAGTAGGTTTTATTTGTGATACAAAATAAAATATATGAAGATGTACATATGTAACAAGTCCACTCGGAGTACAATTTAATAACCAAAGAGATCTAGATTTAGTAAAATACATATATAATTTAGGAGACCTGGATGCTCAATGGGTAAATGGTTGCCGGGTCACCAAAAGGTTGGTGATTGGAACCCAGCTCTGAGGGGAAGGTGTGGCAATTCACTTCTGTACAGATTGCAGCCTTGAAAACCTCACGGAGCAGGTTTGGTTTGAAAGAGGAGAATAGGTATTGGAACTGACAGCAATCGTTTTAGGTTATTTGTTTGTTTGTTTGGTAACTTACATCAAATGTCACTTAAATAAACACTAGTGCCAAAGCAAGCTCTTGGAGCGCGTCCATAAGTGTTTCCGAAGAACACAGCTCGTGTCGAGGAGTATTTGTTTTGCCTCGTCTTGGTTGGTGCTAAAATCTTCAATTTTTAAAAATGTAAACTTGAAATACCAAGAGCATTTATAGTTACAAAATGCTTTTCTTTTTTGTGGCAGAAAACATGTATCATAATTCTGATTTCTGGAGTTTTCTCATAAAAGGGCAAGGGTGGTTGTTAGGTGTGGAAATTAAGCAATCGCTCTATTATGACTGTTAGAGATCAACAGTTAATGACCATAATTAGACAAGAATAATTAGCATATTCATTTAAATTATGCTCCTAACTACAGTCTTATTGTAGGAAATAATCTTTCATGGCTATGCCTTAATATCTATCATGTGAAAATATGGAATGAACTCAGTAGTTACTGTGAAATATGTGTAAAATTTAAACATATAATCCCTTAATAGTCATTAGGATAATTAATAGACTAAGGAGAACCCCCCAATTGCAGTTAATATTATTATAGCCCCAAATGGAAGTCTAAACTCAATCAGTGAATTGAGTTCTTAATAGTTTTTCTCTAGTAAATATTCGAGCATTCATACATACTTCCTCATGTGAACATAGGTGTGAGCTGCCCGTGCTTTCAGTTAATAGTCAGACTTTGGATAACCAGAAGAAAAAATGCAAACGAATATGTAGGCTAGTGGGGAGATTTGCAAAACATTAGAAACCAAGGAGAAATGGGGAAAAAAAGATACAGGCAGGTAAGAACATGGTGGGTGAAACTTCAAATGAGAAGGGTCAGAGATGATGGGAAGGAAAAACCCTCCTGCAACGTCCGCGTGCGCGCGTGCACGTGTGTGTGCAGACCAGTAGTTTTCAATCTTGCCTGCACAATAAAATGACCCAGGGCTTTAGAAAATCCCCTTTCTGGGCCTCTTTCTCCAGATTATCTTTTCCTTGGTCCAGGGTGATGCCAGATAAATTTAAATTTCAGATAAACTCTGACCAGTCTTTTAGTACGAGAGAGCTTCGGAGAGCTCGTGGGAATATGGCACTAAATGGGAATGAAACTTTCTGAATTTCTGAAGCCCCATTACATAACTATACCCCTAATATAGTATGGGGCATATTATTCTAAAGAAAGCTGTTTTTCTGAAATAAAATGTAACAGGACACCCTAATTTATATTTATCAATCTGGCAATCATAACTAATACTGCACCATAGGATTATATTTACTTCAGGTAGGCAATCTGCTTCTATTGTCTACCAGAAATTCAGGATCCACTCTACTGAATCAGGATCTCTGGAACCAGAACTGGTGCTCAACCGCTGTTGTGTCTGAGGTATCTACAAGGGAATTCTGGTGGCACGCTCAATTTCAGAACGACTATTGTAAACAACAGTGACTCTGAGCTTAGATCAGTGTTAGTAGTTGTACAAATGGCTAAGAATCCCTGCTGCTAATTAAAAGATTGGAGGTTAGAATCCACACAGAGGAGTCTCAGATAAAAGGCAGAATTTTCTCACAAAATGTTCAGTGACATTAGATAGATTTACCACCGTGTGTCAATATTCTCAACTATTGTGTCTTGGTTGTTCCCTTTCCAGTAGTCTAGTTTCCCTAACCCCCTATCATCCCCTCTTTGCTTTTAGGAATTGTTGAATTTTTACATTTCTTGCTGTTGGTTTTTAAGGACACTGATCTTATGGTGTAATTAAAGCATGGAATTCTCTGAATAGAGCAAATGACACTTTTTTATTTTAATGTTTCCTGTGTCAGAGCCTTAGGAGGCCAAATCTAAAGTGCTCCCTAAATCCACAGAATCCACAGAAATAAAAGTAAGGATTGACAAAATTTATTCCTCTAGGTAGGCATTTGGCTGCTGATTGAAAAAGTAGTGATTCAAACCCAGCAGCCACGCTGAGCGAGCGAGAAGAGGCTTTTTGCTCCGCATTGGTTTACCGTCTTGGGAGCCCTGTGTAGGGTCACCACGAGTCAGGCTGCTTTACACGCTCTCGTTCTGAGGCCCAATCTTGGATCTGACCATTTTGGTGTAAAAAGAGCAGTGCAGGGGTTGTTGGTCATGGAAAAGTGTTGTCATTGGGAAACGTTGGAGGCAGACGAGTAGAGCTTTCATTCTAACAGAGGTCCTACCTGTCCCTACTGTTCTCACGGGGCCGGGGCAAAGCCCTCTTAAGTCGGCCTAATTCCATGGGAAAGCAGGCTCTTCTCTGCTGATGCCCCACGACTGTTTGCTCCAGTGTCTATATTTCTCTCCACACCCCGAGTTGATTAAACTTGGCCTTCTTCTGAGGTTGCCTTATTTCTACTATGTGAAGATTAAAACTATGTGATCTCTATGCAACTTTTGTTCCCAGAGTTCCTCCTGGGATTAGAGGGCCAGAAACTAGTCTTAAGCTGATTCCATTCCTCACTGGTTTCTGAGCTTTTTCTCTCAAAGCTCCAATGATAGTTGCCAGGGTAGGTGACAAAGTAGTAGGCTTGTCACCCTTCACATTGACGCTAACGCCACTTGTAAGGAGGAAATCTTGTTCTGGGAGCAAAAGTGTTCCAGACATGAACTTTTCTAGATGCTATGAAATCTTGGAGTCTAAGGTAATTCCACTGAGTCCTAGCTCAATGTCCACCCAGGTGTGTGACTTCTACTTAGCCTAATTAGGGGTTCTTTCCTCTTTATGTTTATGCCTCTTTACACCCTGACCCGGGGGGGAAAACATTAGAAAGATGCTGAATGTTTAACAGATATATTTCCTTTTTTGTTTTGCTTCTAGTTCAGTCTTTCACACACCAAATTCTGAGACCATGATTTATGCAATGAATAAATTGTGATCACGTGGTTGGGTGAGTCAAAGTGGCTGAACAAAATCCTCGGGCATCACCCTGCGGTGAGTCTGGAATACTTTGGTCCCGAGATGGTTAAACAGTCCAGGCCAAAGTCAAGAATGACAGAGCAGCATCCAGCCCCAGGTAGTAACGTCTAGCACTTGACATTAGAATTCCCCAAGTAGAACAAAACAAGCAAACAAATAGATTTGCACAACATAGCCATACTGGTTTTCAGGGACCTTTGCATTTTTTTGGTGTTTTGCCTGGGATGTCAGTTTCAGAAGTTCTGGATGTGGGAGGCTTACTTGGTGATTCTGATTAGGTAATCCGCAGTCAGCCGTATCACCTGGGAACAGGCTAGCGTTACAGATTCTCAAGTCTACCTCCAACCAGCTGAATCAGAGTCTCTGGAACTGGAGCTTAGCCATTGTTGTTTCTGAAGAATCTATACGATGATTCTGATGTCAGGCTCAAGTTTTAGAATGGTCATTTTAAACGATAGTGATTTCTTCCTATAGACATCCTCTGAGCTTAGATTGGTCTTCTCTTGGTAGCGCAAATGGCTACAATGCTCTGCTACTAATGAAAAGATTGGAGGTCCACCCAGAGGAGCCTCAGAAACAATGCCTCGTGGTCCATTTCTGAGAAATCTGCCATCGAAAACCCTGTGGAGCAGTTTCACTCGGACACACATGAGGTTGCCAGAAGGTGGAACTAATGGTTTGGTGTGGGAACCTAGATTGCATTAGGTAACAATTCGGCTACTCACTTCCAACGTATCCTTTCGTCCTTGAGAAAAATGTGTGCATAGAGGGCAAGGCAGGGCAAGGAAACAGCATAGTAACCCTACCTGCAGCATTGGCTGCAAGTTTCAGGCTCTCTTCCCATCAAGGATGCCGGTAGCACAACAGTTACACACTTCACTACAACCAAAAGATTGGTATTTTGAACCAACCCACCACTCCATGGGAGCAAGTCATGGCAGTCTACTTCCATAGAGGCCATTGCCATCAGGCTAATTCCAACTCATAGTGACCCTGCAGGCAGAAGAGGACTGTTCGCTAGGGTTAATGAGGTTATTAATCATAATCGGAACAGATAGCCTCATTGTTTTTATGAGAAACAGCTGGTGAGTTTGAATCAAGACCTTTAGGAAAGCAGCCTAATACTAAAACCCAGTGACAACGAGACTCCCTCCAGAAAGAGTACAGTATTAGGAATCTGACAGGGCCTCTCTATTCTGTCCTCTAGTCTCTGTGAGGCAGAATGGATTGGATGGCAACGGGCAGTGCCATTCCACTTTCCTCCCTTGACAACAGTCACAAGGAAGTTAGTGAGATGGGAAGGTTCTACCTAGAGGCAACAGTCTCATAAAAGAAAAGAACGACATATCCTCACCACCACCGTCATACCAGCTTATTGCAGATCAGAGAGAATGTCATCACTCTACTGACCATTGTCCCGAGATTGGATCAATATTAGAAGCATTTCCAGTCCTTGACTAATAGGGAAGAGAGGGAACAGCATTATACTCTCAGAGTAGCAATTCTCTAGTTTTGTTTTTCACAGAAAACCATGAGGTCATTGAAAGCACAGATATCCAGCCCCAGAAATATTCCAATGCAGGTGCTTTGTGCTGTCAAGCCCCAGAGCCCACATTTAATAAGAACCCTCACTGTCTTCTAGTGTAGTTATTTTCATGAGAAATGTTAAGAAATCACTGCTTCATGCCACTTTCAGCCTGAATATTATATTTATTTCCCAAGCCTCTTCCATGAAGATTCCAGGTTCTTCTCCCAGTTAAAAATATGCAGGAATAGCACTGAAATAATAATGTTCTCTTATGCTCATATGGCATTGTATATTTTAAAAGTTCTTTCATATGCATCATTTCCCTATGTCATGTCTTTGAGAATTCTGCTTCTTCCATCCAAGTAGCTTCATAAAAATGTAAGTGGGTTAGTCTGGGTACATTAAAGGAACAAATCCAAAGAAACTTATATGCATAAGAGAGAGTTTTATATAAAGGGTAAGTGGATATCAAGAAAACATCCCAATCCAGTGCTGTCCAAGCCCACAAGTCCAACATTAACCCATTAGCCCATGTGTCCAATAACAATCCACAAAGTCCTCCTCCATCTCACAAAACACACACTATGATGCCGACTGCATGAGGAAAGCTGAATCAGTGATTGTGTAAGCATCTCAGCACTGGCAGTGGTCTCCACACGGCTGCTCCAGCAGCCAGGGTTGCATTGGGGTAGATCCACATGGCTTCTCCTTGGGGATGTCTTACAGGAAGTGAGCCTTACCATCTGAAGCAGGGAACTGGCTAAGGCAGCTGCACCCTGGTCCAACCATCAGACAGCAAGGGACCCGAGAACTCGAAAGGTGAGACCCACTGAGCCATTTATCCCTCTGCCCTTCAATTAACCCTGCACGTGTTTATCGGCCAGGTTGGCACAATAAACTACCTCAGTAAGCATATATAAATGTAGGGATTAGTGGCATGGATGAAAATAGGTACCACAGAACAAACTGTCAGAGGAAATCCAAAAGAAGATTTGTTTACCCCAGTAAAAAATAAGTTAAAGTAACTTGTAGTGCAAATACACTGTAGTTGTTCACTGTCATCGCATTAGCTCAGACTCAGAATGACCCTCTGAACAACACAGTGAAACAGTGCATGGCCCTTGGAGATCATCACAATGGTGTCTATGTCTGAGCCCATTGATGCAGCCACTTGGTCAATCCACCTCATCGAAGGCCTTCACCTTCCTTGTTTCTCCCCCACTTTACCGTGCATGGTGCCGAACTCCAGGGACTGGTCTCTCCTGACAACATGCTAAAGTATGTCAGACGAAGTCTTGCGATCCTTGCCTCTAAGGAGTATGCTGACCCTATTTATTACAAAACAGACCCATTTATCCTTTTAGCAGTCCACAATACTTTCAATATTCTTTCTCCAGCACCACAATGCAAATGTATCGATTCTTCTGTGGCTTTCCTTAACCAATTTCCAACTTTTACATACGTATGATACAATGGAGAATATCATGGCTTGGATCAAAACCTTAGTCCTCAAAGTAACAACCTTGCTTCTCAATACTCTAAAGAGGTCTTATGCAGCAGAGTTACCTAATGCAATACATTTTTTGATTTCTTGACTGATGCTTCCATGAAAATTGATTGTGGATCAAAGCAAGACAAAAATCCTTCCCAACTTCAATTTTTACCCATTTATCATTATGTTACCTATTGGTCTGGTTGTGAGGATTTTGGTCCTCTTTACAGTGGAGTGTATGCCACACTGAAGGCTCCAATCCCGATATTCATCAGCAAGTGCTTTAAGTCCTCGTAACTTGCAGAAAGCAAGGTTATGTGCCATCTGCATGTCTTAGGCTGTTAAGTCTTCCTCCAATACTGATGCCACATTTTCAGATTTGCTCGGCGTAAAGATTAAACAAGTTTGGGGAGTAGATACAATCCTGATGCTTTACTGATTTTAAACTGTGCGGTGTGCCCTGGTTCTGTTCACACAATTACCTCTTGATCAATGAGCAAGTTCCACACGAGCACAATGAAATGTTTTAAAACTCTGATTATTCTCAAAGTTACACAAAGTTTGTTATGCTCCACACAGCCAAATATCTTTCCATAGTCAATGAAACACAAGTAGACATATTTCTGGTATTCTTTGCTTTGAGTCAAGATCCATCTGACAGCAGCAATATTATTCCTTATTCTACCTCCTCTTCTGAATCCCACCTGACCTCTGGCATATCCCTGTTAGTGTATTGCTGTCACAGTTGTTGGGTGATCTTAAGTAACTGTTCTCGTGATTCCTCAAAATTTTAAGGATGAGGTCTAAAATGCTAGATTAAAGGAGAGGTCTACAAAAATACAGAAAAAAATGTATTATAAAAAACAATCTGTGCATGGAGCTGGCCTTTAGAAAATCATGGCTACATAGACAGATGCCCTGTAACAAAACAAAGTTCTCAAGAAAGTGGTTAAGAATAAAAACCTCAAGTTCTGAGCCTCCCTGGGGGAACAGAAGTCTGAACCAGACAGTCTGGCAATTAAGAAGAAGGAAGCGTGGGCATGGAGCCCCTAAAAGGCTGTGGATTCTTGGCTGCACCAACAAAATGGCCCATCCTCCTAGTGCTATGGACCATGGCACTGGGAGAACAGCATAAACGAGCTGACTCCATGTGCCATACACCTTAATACTTAGGACCTGAATACTTAGTTCAACCCCACAGATGACAGTGGGGCTTCTCCCTCAGTATACCTGGGGCTGGGGGAGGGTGACCGGATTGCGCTCATGCGGGTAAAATTAGCATTTGAGAGCATGAAGTTCATTATGTTACCATCCAGGAAGCTGAAAGAACCACAAAGAGAATTGACCTCAAAAGAAAAGCAGCATAGCTCATCAGTGTCAAATGATAACATCAAAGGAAAGGAAAGAATCCTGAGAGTAAACTGAGGATAAAAGAAAAATCACCCATAAAGGTGAAACAATAAGAATCTCCTCACATCTTTCAATAGAAACCACCGCAGGCAAGAAGGTAATGGATTGATGTATACAAAACCTTCAAAGAAGCAAATTACCAACCAAGAATCTTATATTCAGCAACATTATCTTCAAATTTGAAGGGGGAAATAAGGTCATTTACAGAGGGGGAAAGGAAAAGAAAAAACTAAACTCAACTAAAGGAATATCTGAAAATAAGACCAACTTCACAAGAAATTCATCATCAAGAAAACAATACACTCAAGCAATACACAAAGTGAAACAAAACTACACGTTTCAAAACGTAGAACCAGAGGTAACGTGCTACAATGAGGACAACAATAAGGTTTCAGAGGGAGAAGAGTATATATTAATAAAAGGATAGGTAAAAACTGTAAAACTTACTAACAAGTAAGACAAAAACAATAAAAACCAAAAAAAGGGAAAAAATGACAAGTTACAGAAGAATTAAATAATAAAATTAATCAACAATCGTAAGACATACACAGAACACAAGACAGTATACATACTTTTCTTTCTTTGATAATATACAAGACTAATTTTTAAAAGCAGTTTTTGTCATATAATTTACATGGCATGCAATTCAATCATATAAAAAGCATTGTATAATCATTGCCACAATCAACTTTAGAACATTTTCTTCTTTTTTGTATTCACTGTTATTAGCCCCCCATTTTCCCCAAACACCCAAGAAACCATATTTGCCATATCCTCCAAGAAACCATCAATGCCAACACAATCTGTATACCTTTATCTACCCTGGATTGCACATACCAAAAAACCATATACATTCTTTTCCAGTACACATGGAACACTGTCTAGAATAAAACTTATGCCACAGAGCAAGATTCAACAAATTAAAAAAACATCAATATTACAGACCTTTTTTTCAGATAACAATGCTATACAATTATAAAAGAATAATACGAAGATGAAGCAAAAACAACATAAATGGCATAGAAACTGAACAACACCTTACTTAAAAACACTCAGTGGATGAAGAAAGAAAGAGTGCAATGAAAATTTCCTCAAGACAAATGAAAACAAAATTGCAACTTACCAAAACGTTTGGGTGACAGCAAATGCAGTGCTCAGAAAGCAATTTATATGAATAAATCCACACATCAGAAAAAAAGAAAGAACCCAAAGCAATACCTTAACCCAACATCTACAATTAGAACAAACCTTAACCATCCGAAGAAAAGAAGTAATAAAGAGTATAGCCGAAATGAATGAATCAGGAAACAGAAAAACAATAGAAAAACTAATCCAGAGAAGAAGCTGGTTTATGAAAAGATGAACAAAATTGATAAACCACTGGAAATTTAACAAAATACTATATATACTCGTGTGTAAGCCAAGTTTTTCCAGCACATTTTTAATGTAGTTTTTGTGGTAAAATTGGGTGCCTCGGCTGATATAGTCAGGTCAGCTTAATAGTAGAGCATATATGGTAAAAGAGGGAGATGCAAATACTATGACTAAGAAATAAAATGAGCAACATCACAAGAGAATCAACCAAAATAAAAAGATAATTATACAATATTATGAAAGACTGTTAGCTGTCCACCTGTAGATGAATTGAACAGGGCTCATACCTCAAACCAACCATATACAAAAATGAAATCAGGGTGGATTAAAGACTTAAATATAAACCCCAGATCTAGAAAAATCATCAATTAAAAAATTGGTACAAATTCATGGGCTTTATCACAGGCATAAACACACTATCCAACATAATAAAACCACCTACATACACTCCAGAAGACAAAACAGAGGGCTGGATCTCCTGAAAATCGAGCATTTGTCTATATCAGAACATGTCATCAAAGGAGTAAGAAAGAAACCTACAAACTGGGGAAATTGTCAGTGTTCCATTGGCTTAAGGACTAGTCTAGAAGATCTTTGGAAAACAGCAGACCTCAATAAGAAAAACACCAGAAATCCAATTTTAAAATGGACAGAAAGCACTAATAGACAATCCCCAAAGACAAAATCCAGGTGACCAGCAATCATATCAAAAAATTCTCATCATCATTAGAGAAATACAAATTGAAACGACGATTGAATAGTACCTCACACCGGCACTGATAGTAAAGCCCAAAACAAAACAAAATCTCAAATGCAAAATAATAAATACTGGGAGGATTTAAAGAGATTGGAGTACTTACACTTTTCTAAGAACTGCAGAATGTTGCCACCACACTAGAAAATAGGATGGTAGTCCCTTCGTTGTTAAGCGCTCTTGAGTAGGTCCTGACCTCTAGCAACCCTCTGCATAGCAGCGGAACACTGCAAGTCCTGCTAGATCCTCACAATTGCTCCTTGGTCGGAGCCCATTGTTGCAACCACTGTGTCAGTCCATCTTGTTGAGGGCCTCCCGCTCTTTTGCTGCCCCTCCACTTTAGCAAGCGTGATAATCCTTTTTCAGGGAAAATATGTCCAAAGTTCATGAGATGGAACTTTGCTATCCTTGCCTTGACAAAGCACGCTGGCCAGACTTGTTCAATGCAGATTGGTTTGTCCTTCTAGCAGTCCATGGTGCTTTCAATATTCTCCCCCAGCACCACCATTCAAATGCATCTTCGGTCTTCCTTATTCAATGCCCAACTTTCCCATGCAAATGAGGCAATAGAAAATACCCATGGCTTGGATCAGACACACCTTATTTCTCAAAATGACATATTTTCTTTTCAACACTCTAAAGAGTTCTGGTGCAGCAGATTTACCTAATGCAGCTTATCTTTTTATCTCTTGACTACTTCTTCCACGAGAATTGATTGTGAATCGAAGCTAGATAACATCTTTCACAACTTCAGCTTTTTCTCCATTTATCATGATGTAACCTATTGGTCCAGTGGTGAGGGTTTGGGTCACTTGGACATTGTGTTGTAATCCATACTGAAGGCTGCAATCTTTGATCTTCACCAATAAGTGCTTCAACTCCTGCTCACTTTCAGCAAGCAAGATTTTTCTGTCATCTGCATATTTCGGGTTGTTAAAAAAGCCTTCCTCCAATCCCGTGTCACATTCTCCTTCATATAAGCTAGCTTCTCTGATGATTTGCTCAGCACAGAGATGGAATAAGTATGGTGAAAAGATATATCGTGATTTTAAACCAAGCCCTTTTCCCTTGTTGTTTGCACAATTGTCTCGTGATCCATGTACAAGTTCCACATGAACGCAATGAAATGGTCTGGAATGCTCATTCTTCTCAAGGTTTGTTATGAATACACAGTCAAATGCTTTGTTATAGTTAATGAAACACAAGTAAATGTTTCTTTTGGTGTTCCTGGTATTGAGACAAGGTCCATAATCTGCCGGCAAGGACATCCTTTGCTCCATGTCCTCTTCTGAATCTGACTTGCATTTCTGGCAGTTCTGTGTCAATGCAGTGCTGCAACCATTGTTGGATGATTTTCAGCAAAACTTTATTTGCATGTGATATCGATGATATTGTTCTATAGTTTGAGCACACTGCTGAATCACCTTTCTTTGGAATTAGCACAAATATGGACCTTTTTGAGTCAGTGGGCCAAGTACGGTAGCTGTCTTCTCAAGTTCCTGGCATAGAAAGTGAGTGCTTCCAGTGCTTCATTGGCTTGTTGAAAAATTCCTTGAACAAATACAAATAGAAATAGCATGAATCAGAAACCTTTTTACTTACAATATATCCCAGAGGAATAAAGAGCAAATTATGAACAGATACATGCATACACATATTTATCGCACCACTACCCCGAACAGGAATATATGGGAAAAAACACAAAATTTTCATCTGTGGAAGAATTGACAAATGAACTCTTATACAAACATGCAGTGAAATACTATATATCTCTAAAAAAATGATGAGCCCACCACAATTCCTCATGACATGGAGAAATGTGGAAGATATTATGCTTAAAGTTAGTCAATTTCTTAAATACAAACACTGCATGAGACTACTGATATAAAAGGAAAAAACTTGATAAATTGTTGGCACACAAAAGGAAGTAGACTTTGAAGGCTACTGGGAGGCCAACGGGTGCAAGAGGTGGGAGGAAAAGAAAGAAGAGGGGAGGGAAGGGGAAGAAAAACTATGCATGTATTTAAAATTGTTTTGTGTGCCAAAATAAACCTGCACTAACTTGTTATAACATGTCTTGAGAATTAGTTTGAGCCACTCAGAAGGATAAGACATCAATTTTTAAAATAGCCTCTTATCAGAGCAACATGAACTCTACTAAAAGTGAAGCAAGAAAAAAAAACAAATTTATGGTGAGATGCGGTGGAAGACTGGCAAACTCGATAATTTACAAAGAGTTTACGGGGACTGAAACCCAAAGAAATCAGCCATTTACAAATGAATAACTCATGGTCAGAAGGGAAAAGGCAGTTCTGAAAATGAAGCTCAGATTGGCAGACTTTTGAGGGGAAAAAGTAATCTTGGTAGTGCTTTAAATAAAGAGGGACCGTGATTAACAACAGAAATAATGAGCAATAAGAGAAATAATAATGGATAATTTCCATTGGCTCAGCTTATAGAATTATGACTGAAAAATTGAAGTTGAGCTTGCTTGATGGGTGCCAAACTGCTGCACCCACATCAGAAAAGAGCAGTGCTTTCAATGGACTTTTAAAATAAGTGAGATCAAGATCCTGAAGCATTTCTTGGAAGAATTGTTACAGAAAATGAAAGATGAAACATTTGTCCTGATAAAATGTGAATTTGTAGACAAAGCACAAAAGAAGCAGTGGTACCAAGAGGTGAACTTTCCTACTGGATTATAGGGACCAGTTGCTTTCTAACATTTTGATGGTTACAAGGAGGAAAAATTGGATTACAAAAAAAATTGATGGGTTTGAGGTATTAATGCAGTTAAGATCACAAGTCTGATTCCCACAGAAAAAATTGTTTTCTGGGTACAGGCCACACCCTCTTGTCAAGTTGATGCCTTCCAAATGTATGCCATTCCTCAGAAGGTTTTCAGAGAAATCAGGCATTTATTAGTACTCCCATACAATAAATAAATTTTCCATCTTACTAGTTATTATGGATTGAATTGTATCTGCCTTCCATTCTTCCCCTATATACTGTAATCCTAATTTTCAGACCTGTCAATGTAATACTGTTTGGACATAGGATTTTTTTGTTATGTTAATCAGGCAAGAGCCAAATGGTGTAGCTTATAAACCTAATCACTTCTGATGTACAAAGAGAGCAAATTAGACACAGATACGTGTGTAGTTGGGGGGTGGAGGTGGAAGGGGGAGGGGAGAGATTTCATGGCCCTGTGAGGATCATCTACAAAGCAAAGCAATAGGAACAGCTGAGACTGACTACCTGCAAGAAAGGGTTCAACATGGCTGAGACCATGGCTTGAGCTTTTAGCATTCAGAGCTGTGAAAAAATAGATTTTCTTCTTTAAAGTTACTGACTCTTCTGTTACAATAATAGTGATAAACTACAGCATTAGCATATGAAACTTGGACCTCTTCTTCTGATGTGTCCACCCCTGGATTCAATTTCAGTGCAGTGAAAGTCTCATCCATTCTCTTTGTAGCCATCCGTAAACGGTTAGGGGATCCAAGGCAGAATCGCTTACCTTAGTAAGTACCACTTGCTGAACAATAGTCACGATTAATTCATTTTTATCTGGCATCTCTATTTTACATACAAAAGTAACTGTCACGGTGACCCTACATAGAATTGCCAAGACTACAAACCTTTTCAAGGAACAGATAGACTCCTTTGTGTCCCTGAGAATGGCTCATGCACTTAGGCCCAAAGCCCAACCCAGAGTGCTATCAAGCACCCCTTTATAGACAATTTATTTTCAGCTTTTTAAAATTATTTTTTTGCTCTAACAACTGCTTAATCGATATACCACACATACTTGAATATAAGTCGACCCGAAAATCAGCCGAGGCACCTAATTTTACCACATAAACCGCTTAAAATATGTGTTGAGACACTGGGCTTATACTCGAGTATATATGGTATATGTATTGCTATCCCTTCTTATTGGATCTGTTTAAGGTTTTCTCTCACAATTTTAGATAAGAGATGTCAACAGCATGTTTTGCTATTGGTGTGAGGTGCCGTTGAGTCAGTTGTAAGCCGCAGTGACCCTGTGCCCCATAGAAGGAAACGCTGCCGGCCTGGCCCATGCTCAAGCTGGAGCCCACCGGGGCGGCCACTGTGCCAACCCACGTGGTCGAGACCTTCTCCTTTGTGCAGAAGCCCGCAATTTTACCAAGCACTGATGTCCTACTCTAAGAAGCAAAATCAGCACCAACTCTGAGTTGAAAAGGTCATTCTAACTAAAATATCTGCTGAAAGATTACATTAGTTTCAAAATACATGGAATGAGTTGTAACTACTTGTTACAGGAAAAACACCAATGTCAAACCTACATCATCATATCGACGCCAGATTTCTTCAAAGAGAAAAGCAAGACAAAACCAAACCTAAGGAAGACACGGGTCTACTTGACTTCTCTTCTCTCAGTTCTAACGTAAAGGGATTTAAAAAGTTTCTGGGGAAAAAGGAGAGATCATGGAAACTTCTGCAAACTTTTTGCAGCCCCTCTGTGTTTTCTCTTTTGACTTTTCTTCTTCCTAACAACAATAAGGGAGAATAAAAGGTAAAAAAAAATCTCTGTTCCAAGAAGAGCTGTGTTAAAGAACGCTTTCAAGGCTACAGACAAAAGCCTTCTCCCATGGGCTTAGGAGCCAAACAAAAACTGAAACTGCTAACAAGCTGTGACGGTCCCTGAGGCTGAGCTGTTCAGGCTGAAGCAGAGCTAGATCCCCCACTCCGGGTGACTGTTAATGCTCCTGGCCCAGATTCCAGGCACACATAGAGGGGCCAAGGCTCTGCTCCGAATGGGATTTGTCCCTTACGCATCACCAAATGACTTTAAGCCACCAGTGAGCTATGTGCTTGAACAGAAACGTGCGATTAATGTCACCTCGTGAGATAGGGTCACGGCGAGTGGGAAGCGAAGCTGTGGAGTGGATTTTGAGTTTTTTGCTGAGATCCAAATCCCTCGGTTTTCAGATAAGGAATTAGACTAATGAGGTAAAAAGACTCACTCAAGGACATACGACTGATTCCACACCGTGTATCCAAAGAATAAAAGGAATCATCACATGTTGACACGTAAAATATTCTGAATGCCTTGAAAGCTCCAAGGGTGGCTAGCAGTAGTGCGCCTGCGCTCTACCCACGGCATCATCCTCACTTCCTTTGTGACCCTGCTCCTTCCTCTGCTTCCCGAGTTTACCATCCTCCTTCAGCTTCACCTCATTCCCCAAGCCCTCCCTGTCCCTCTCCCTCACTCTCCACCCTTGGCTTCCATGCAGAAACAGAAATTGGGAAAGGACTTAAGACCATTTACCACCAACATCACTTTACTAAAGTCGACAGGCTTTCATATTTTAACAAGATCTTTCACGTGGCCCTTCTTACAGTGTTTGCAACAGAACGTCTTGCTTTGCAATTAAGAAGATGCATAAATGACCTAGGAGAGAGATCGTACAGTTCAATGGCCACATTAACTTTTTAAAGGCAGGGGACTCGATTCGTTTTAAGCATCCATCTGAAATGTGGAGTCACGGCTGACTCTTTTTCTGGACACAGCTGCAGGGATCAGCTCTGAATAGACTATAAGCAACTCTGTGAAGGCGCACCTGCTAGTGTTGTTTTTTTTTTAATCTTTTTATTAGGGGCTTATACAACCCTCATCACAATCCCTACATACATCAATTGTGTAAAGCACATTTGTACATTCATCAGCCTCATCATTCTCAAAACATTTGCCCTCCCCCTAAGCCCCTGGCATCAGTGATCTCCTCATTTTTATCCCCCTCCCCGCTGCTCCCTCCCTCATGAACCCTTGATAATTTATAAATTATTATTTTGTCATATCTTGCCCTGTCCGATGTCTCCCTTCACCCACTTTTCTGTGTTTTTTAAACCCATCCCCTGTACCTTCTCTTTCTCTTCTCAGCCCTAGAGCTTGCATGTCAGTACTAATGCAGGAGCCTGATAGACTCACACGTAGTGTGAGATATGTTCAGATATGCCCAACTCAAAAGTGGGGAGAACTTTTACCAGTGTAAAATAGAGCTAGTGAAAAACCATTCACCTTCCTCTCCCACCCCAACTCTAGGGAATGTGCTGATCCACAATTTGTATGGCTCTTGGGAAACTAGCTCTCTTGGACTAGGTGGTCTGGGATCCCTCGATTGGCTCTCTCTCCTTTCTGCTTCAGCACTGTTGTAGCTCATTTATGATGTTCGGGTTTGGACTCTCATAAATAACAGCATGTAAGTCTGCTTTTTAGGCAGCTCAGCCTAAGGGATATGCTGTAGTATTTAACTTTTTATTTCCAGTGGAATCTCAAAATGTCATTGATGAATATTTTATACGATATGATTTATCATATATCATTGTGTAACTATAATGTACACAAATTTTAAAATTTTCAAATTAACCCAGAATCAATTATTAATGCCTTTGCCAGACCCAAGAGTACTAAAAAGATTTCTGCTCTATATTTAAACTTCACTTACTTTTTGATAATAATGTATGAAATAGTAGAAAGAAAACATAACACTAAAATATATAATGTATATTTATGCTGCCTATGTTTTCCATCTAGCCAAAAGAGTTGAGTTCATTTGTCAAAAACCAAACAAGGTATTACTAGATATTTAAAAAATTAAGAAGTGGGTATTCTGGTCATATAACTTTGGAAAAATTTGAATTAAATGTAAATACACTTTTCTTTGTTTCAAATGACAATTCTCAGAGCCTTTAATATGTACAACAATAATTTATTAATATGAGTCAATGGGTCAAAGATCTAAAAACTCAATTATGATGCAGGAACAAGGATCGAGCCTCTGTGACAATGTTGCATGCTGGTGATTTAGTAGTAGGCAAAATAAAGAAAATCCTTGCCCTGGTTAGTTTTCATCTTGGTGAGTAGTGAACAATATAGATCTAATGCGTAGATACATGAATGTAAATTTTCAATGTCACAAATGCTACCTCGAAAGGAGAAATATACCAGGGTAAGTGAAAAAGTTTTGCTTAATCCAAACAAATGGTGTTTAAATATTCTGTGATCAGCGAGTGGCTGCAGACAAATGATCTTTGTAATACACTTGTCTCTTTAAAATGCCTTCCAAAAAACAGAAGGTCTAATCAAGAGTGACTTCTATAGGGATCTGCTGGGGCAGTTAAATTTAAGGCAGAGAGAACAGCTCAGAGTTATGGTCTTTTTTGGTTTTTTTTGCTTTTGTTTCCAAAGGGGTCATTTTGGCTGGTTTTCTTGGAAGGCACATAATGATCACAGGGGCTTATTATGAAGAAATTTTAAGAAAATTGAAATGCATTGGTGAGGAAAAGGCCCAGAAAGTTGCACTGAGGAATTCTCTTCCCACCGTGACAGTGCATCCCTTCAATGCTCTTGAAGTGCAACGATAGTTGTCCTAGGAAACTTTCCCTGGGAACCTTACCACATTCACCTTCAAGCCCTGACCTTGACTGCTGAGCTTTTTTTTTTTTATGCTGTTGTTCCCCAAACACAAAGAACATTTCAAAGGAACCCAATTACATTTCTTTGGGAATGCCAAAATTGCCTTCAGAAATATATTGAACCAGATGAAGGACATGCTGGAAAACATTGGCTTTACATTTTGATATTGTTATTTAATAAATGTTTCGGTGACAATCAAGTCAATACTTTTTATTTACTCTAGTATTGTGTCTGAGATTTTGTAATCAAAATTCTGTAGGGCTGCTACTATCTAAGGAAGCTAATGTGTATGTGATTTGCCATCATAATTTGATCCACAATGATCTTTTAGGGTGATTTCTTTTGTAGGGGGTGGTTGAGATGAGTTAGGTGGGAAAAGGAAATAATGGATAAGAAATAAAACATCTCAGTTCAGAGTTGAGATTCAAAGTGCTCAAAGGTTTGTCCTTAGCTTTACTATTGACTTATCTGAGAATGAGAGTTGAACTTGTCAGTGACTTAGTTTTAAATTGCATGATTGAATAATTCCGAGTAAATTGTCTAGTCTGTGATTTAAGTATATAGTTTGTGATTTCTGCAGGATCCATACTGCTGTTGTTTCTATCTTCTGCTATAAACCCAACAGTTCATTATCTCATCCCTTTGAATGATCATGGGAGAGAGGCAAGACTTTCTACTCCTGTACAGAGTTACTGTATCAGAAGTCCACAGGGTCAGTTCTACCATATTGTACAGACTAATGGCAAAAAGTTTGGTTTGGTATTTGGTTGAATGATCATAGGAAGCAGAAACCATGACCCTACATTGGGAAAAGTGATTTCTTCCTGCTAGCTCTTCCAGGAGGGAGTGCTGAAAATGGGGTACTCTTTAGCCTGAAGAGAAGACATAATCCATAAAAGGCATCATTTGAGCTGAGAGGTGGTACAGTACTAGAAAAATGTGTGGTATAAAGTATATTCCATGTTTTCTTTGGTGAGTACTCTTGTCAATAATTGTGCTGAGTTTCGTGTACATATCTTTTCTGTACACAATAATGACCTGTACATATATATTCTGTACATATTACAAACTGTTTATAATACAATTAACAGAGATTTCTATTTTAAATTCTATTTCCAGCCAATTCTTATAAGTATCTAGACCTCTGCAATCCATTTACTGTCTCAAGAAAAGCTTTATTGTATGTCATGTATGCCTAATCTATCCTGGCTAATATGGATTTAATAAGACATATTTCCTTAAATGTAACACTTGGATAAGATCTTGCTACAATTTACCATTTTAGATGACACACATCTGGTGCCATTTTGACCTGGTAATTACATATAGTTGCTTACTCAATTTCTTGGGGATAAAAAAAAATAACGATGTGACAAATTGGGACTACATTCAAATTAGCTTTTAAGTTTCTCCCAGTTGAGTAAACTGAGCAAAGATTTCTATAACCATTTACTTCTTAGAATTATATAAACTATCCAACCTATTTTTCATTGTCAAAATATGTCCTTTTAAATGTTCCAAAGTCAAATTTAATGGTAGAGTCTAACATTAGCTCAAGAAACTGCTCTACAAATCTGGGCCAGATATATTTCTTGCTTGCTATTGTGTATCTGAAATCTGACCATTTTTCCCTGGCTCCACCATGTACAAATGCTGGGACTGTGGTCAGCAAACCAATCAATCTTAGCTTTTATGCACATATATATAATATGGAAATTGAATTATGTGATCTACATATGTTATAGGATTAACTTAAGAATCAAACAAAACTACTGTGAAAATATTTTGGAATCTGAAAAAGAATTGTGAAAATATAAGACACGGCTCTTATTGAACTCTAAAGATTAATTTGAATAAACTAAGTGTCTAGATATTAGCAAGATTTTAATAGGTGCTACAGAAGATATGGAAGTTGTACTGAGAAGTGTTTTTTAATTACAAAAGATGACCCTAACACAATAAGTTAGGAATAAACCATTTATTAAATACTGTGTACTATAATTTAAGAGGTATAAGAGACTCGAAAATAATCAGTGTAAACTAGCTGAGAGAGCTTTATGGCTCCATGTGAGGCAATGGGAAATCAATTGTATATCAATAAGTAGAGCTGATTGGCACAGGTGGGGAGCAAGAAGGCAGGATGGTGAGAAGATATCCAACAAAAGCCGGAATGGCATCATGAATGAACCATTACTCATGGCCGAACCCACGAAATAAATGTTTAAATGAAACAGTCCCGTTCTTGCCTTTGTACAAGTCCAATCCCTGCATTCCCTACCAATTGAAATATGCAGAAGCGTCAGGACCAACAAGTCATTAAGGAGCACGTTGTTCTCTCGTGGTGACCACTTCCTGTCTCTCATTGCTCTTCCTCCACCAACGACAGGCAGCCCGTCCACACGCAACCTGTCATCAGACTAATTAATATGTCTATGGCTAGAAAGGCAATGATGAAAGTGACAATCTGATGCTGCAAGTTTAATCTCTAACAGTCACTTACTGAAATACAATCTGCAGAATTGACAAAAAATGGGAAAGTCTGCTCATTGTTTCAAACAAGCACTGGTCATGATTGGCCGAGTCACTTTGGGGGAAAAAAGCAAGGGGAGCAAGGATTCAAGGAGAACAGGGAACGCTGAGTGTGTCTTGTAATGGTGGCATTCAGCATAATCATATCACTAAGGTTGTCAACCACCATGGGATCATATTTTGTGCATACTTTTGTCTTGGCTATCTCAGAAATCAAGACGGAATACACACGAAGGAGTATACAACCTGCTGGGACGCACTCACAATGTGCTTTGAGCGCACTGTGCCTCTGCCTTGTGATTTTCCTGGTGCGTGCTTCCTGGGGACTAATGATCCAAAGATATGCACTACCCATGCACTACCCATTCCTGGAAATTATGTATCAAGGTCAATATTATTCTCATTTCTCACTATGTCACTATGGTTTATTCCCCATTTTATAATATTTTGATGCCTAAATTTTACTTAGAAATGAGGGGTGAGACTTGTATTGCTAACTCTAGACACCTTATCAGGAGAAACCAACCACTAGAAAAGAGTATAATATTTGGTAGGCAGAAAGTTTAGGCAAATGAGAAAAAACCCTACATTAGACAGATTGAAAAAATAGCTACCACAACAGACATGAATATATGCATGATCATGAGAACAGCACAGACCGGGTAAAGTTTCACAACCTCTCCTTTTATTACATGTAAATGAGTTGGAATGGCCTCCACAACCATTGGCAACAACAAACTTTATGTAGCAGCTCCGTTTCACTGATAGAAAGATCGATCAAAGCCTTCCACATGGACCACATTGCCATCTCAAATGTGAAGGCATGGGGGTGGGATTGGAGGTCAAAGTGCAGGATCTAGCAAGTGACACCGACCATGCTGCCTTCCTCACTCCCATCCTGCTGTTGGTACACCTCCAGAGAAGCCCTTAAGGAGGAGCGTGGCAACCTCGAGCACCTCAGAACCACCGCACCCGATTCATGAGGGGGCCTCAGCCCTGGTTTCCTCCTCACCGGAGACAAACAGGCGCCTTCAAAAAAAGGAGTAGACTAACTCTCTCTCTCTCTCTCTTTCTCTGTCTCTCTGTCTCTTTCACACACACACACACACACACACACACACACACACACACACCTTTTTGCATACAGTAAGAGAGATTAGATCTCCACTAAAGCCATTTGAACCTCATAAGTCACAGCCCTGTGGAGGAAACCTGCTGGAGGAAAGGAACGGGTCTTCCAACAGCACATGGGGTTTGCCGGAGCTCGGGAGAAAGGTCAGCTCTTCGTCAAACCACGAGCCTGCTAGCAATTTCCATCTCTCATTCTTTGCACGTTTTCTTTTCTGTGTCTGGAAATACCATTTCTTGCCACTTGGAGAACCCAACTTAAATATTATCTTTTGAATGATGTTTTCCTGACCTCCCTAACATAGTGAATAGTTGCCCCTTTTCTGTTCTTTCACTATATAGCCTCATAGAACACTTCCACTGGAATATGAATTGTTACAATATTCCCCTCAACTTGGCTGTAAACTCCTCATGAACAAAGACATTGTTTCACTTGCTGCCTTAGCATGGGACTCACAGAAGGGGCTCTGTATTTGTTTGTGAAATAAGCATCGTCATAGTCACATGAAGTAAGCGGTTAACTTAAATGGACAAGGGCCAGGAATCCTTAACTATTGTTCGTGTCCCCAAGAATGGCCCGAGCTATAAAGAGGCACTGTAACCATCCTATTTGTCCCATGCATTCAGATCCATCCCACCAGTTCTAGATAAAATGGCACAAAAGCAAGGCCAGTTTTAAAAGGAAAAGGTATTCGCTCATTCAGATGGCCTTTCAATAAACATTTACTGATTATTCACTCTTTGCCCTGAAGAATGACATGAATGGCAAAGTCTCTGCTTTCAAGGAGACAGGCAAATAAATCATGATGGTGCGGTGTGCTAAACACCACGAAAAGAGAGACAGGGACTCCAGATTAGGTGATCCGGGTGGGATCCCTCAAGGACACATTTGATCTAAGGGTTAAAAAAACGACAGCAATAAAATACAATGGAGAAGCCATGTGGATGTTCAATGTGTGGACGTGTCCAGCCCCTCTGTATATACGCAAGTCTAAGCTGACCCGAATATCAGCCAAGGCACATAATTTTACCACAAAAACTGCATTTAAAATGTGCCGAAAAAACTCGGCTTATACATGAGTATATAGAGTAGTTTGGATAGCCCAACTGTGTGCTGTGGTGGGGGAACAGGACAGAGAAAAGAGACAGTCCACCAGACTTCAGTTATTTACGGGAAGATGCAAGCTCATCAGGTCTTTTATGGTGTGATTTGCTGAATTCCGGCGGCACAGGTCAGCCAAGTTCTTCTTAGTATTGACCGATTAACAGGGTCTAGGACAGCCTGTCACACTTGGCTTACCTTGGGAATTGTTTTAAGATTTGAGACAATTATGCTAAGCCTAACCAATATTTTACAAAGCAGTTTGAATGGGTTAGAAATCCACATTTTTTTGTACAATGCTTAAAAACAATAATTTAAACATTTTCTTGAAAGTGTATAAGCAAAGATAAAGTATTAGCTGATTCTAACAAAGCTGCATGGCTAGTTTGGAAAGAAGTGCACTGTGGTAAAACCGACTATATATTCCAATTCTTGAGCACTCTAATCTCATCAAACATGGCTACAGTGCTTCACCTACTTGAGTGAGTGATTTGATTTGAAATCAAATTAGACTGTCCATAAGAAACTTTGATAGTCATTTCCTGCACTGAACTTAATCTAAATTCAACTTTGTATGAGAAATGCCATGCTTCTGCTAACTTGGATTTCAATCTTTGTCATTGAATTCCTAAATCAGCATTACCTCTCTGCAGAGCATAGTTGTCAGCTGACTCTGGTTCTCTGAAAAGCCATGGTGCACTGCAATAGCCTTACTT
Source organism: Tenrec ecaudatus (assembly GCF_050624435.1). Taxonomy (NCBI): domain Eukaryota; kingdom Metazoa; phylum Chordata; class Mammalia; order Afrosoricida; family Tenrecidae; genus Tenrec; species Tenrec ecaudatus. Next base: position 57,816,064 of record NC_134542.1, read on the forward strand.
CAAAAACAACACCAAAAGAGAGGTATATAGAATTTCCAAGGAATGCTATAATTGTTTAAAAGACAAGAAAAGGCCACAAATCAGTTCCGATGATAGAAAATATTTCTGCATGCACCATATGGATGCGTTTCAAAATATTTGTGGGAAATGGAATAAAAAAGATAATGGTTCTTTCCCATGAATATTTTAAGCTCCCTCATATAGGTATGGATGTGTATGGTATTAGATGTATAATAATGTATATGGTACATATACTCAGGATTGTCAAAAAGTTTGTGGAAAAATCTCATTGCCACTGAGGTCGATTTCTCCCTAGTTCACAAAAGACAGTAGAGCAACCTGTTCTTATCAGCAGGGCACACAACTCTGCTGGGTTTCCTGTGGCTCACGGTGACGAACCAGCAAAGTCTCCGTCTGCAGGGAACATTCCGGATAAGAGCTGATGGATATCCCGCTCTATGAACATGTCTTCATTATAAAAGTAAAATGTTCATCTACTGAATAAGCACTCCTCTTTCCCTCACATGTCAATCAATTTATATACATTTCAAAGTTACCTGGAAGAAAAAAATAAGTTTATTGTAAAGGTCCAGAATTAAGACGAACTGACCAGTTATTCTAAAGTGCATTTAAATGTCATTCAGGAATTTTGGCAAGCCTGAGAAAAAAATATTACTGGATGACACAATGGTTAAAACACTTGACTACGAACTAGAAGGTTTGCAGTCAAATTCACCGCCTGCTCCACAGGCTCCTTCAGCCTTGTGACCCTACAGTGTCATCCGACTCAGTCCTACATGAGCACTGCGAGTTCAATCAGCTGGAAGGCAGTAGGGTTTTGATTTGTTTCATTTTTCTTATCATTATGTAAAGGTTGTTGGAAATAAGGTAAAATAGAGGCTTTGTAAATCAGCAATATGAACAAGTAATGCAAGAGAAAAATCACAGACACAAAATCATAATATATACATAAATATTTTATATTGAAATATTTCTGACTCCTCTTGGATAAGAAATTAAGGAGAAATGCTGTACAGGTCCAGAGGAGTTAAGATATTTTCAAAGTATTTTCCCACACATCTGAGGTCAGTGGACATCATTTCTGCTATTGTTGACAAGAGGTGCTGAGTTGCTCTGAGCTTTGATGCTTGTCCCTGTGAAGGAGGTCTAAAATCGAATCCTAGCTTTCAAGTTTTCTCATATCCAGTTCACCAGACTGCTGCTACCTTCTACCAGATCTTTTGCAAGCTAAGCAATCCTCATTCTCATCGTATGCCAGCTACTGAAATACCCGGAGCAAGGACCACTGAAATACCCGGAGTAAGGACCACTGAAATACCTGGAGTAAGGACCACTGAAATACCCGGAGTAAGGACCACTGAAATACCCGGAGTAAGGACCACTGAAATACCCGGAGTAAGGACCACTGAAATACCCGGAGTAAGGACCACTGAAATACCCGGAGTAAGGACCACTGAAATACCCGGAGTAAGGACCACTGAAATACCCGGAGTAAGGACCACTGAAATACCCGGAGTAAGGGCTACTGAAATACCCGGAGTAAGGACCACTGAAATACCCGGAGTAAGGACTACTGAAATACCCGGAGTAAGGACCACTGAAATACCCGGAGTAAGGGCTACTGAAATACCTGGAGTAAGGACCACTGAAATACCTGGAGTAAGGACTACTGAAATACCCGGAGTAAGGGCTACTGAAATACCCGGAGTAAGGACCACTGAAATACCTGGAGTAAGGACTACTGAAATACCCGGAGTAAGGACTACTGAAATACCTGGAGTAAGGACCACTGAAATACCTGGAGTAAGGACTACTGAAATACCCGGAGTAAGGACTACTGAAATACCTGGAGTAAGGACCACTGAAATACCCGGAGTAAGGACTACTGAAATACCCGGAGTAAGGACTACTGAAATACCCGGAGTAAGGAATACTGAAATACCCGGAGTAAGGACCACTGAAATACCCGGAGTAAGGACCACTGAAATACCTGGAGTAAGGACCACTGAAATACCTGGAGTAAGGACCACTGAAATACCCGGAGTAAGGAACACTGAAATACCCGGAGTAAGGACTACTGAAATACCCGGAGTAAGGACCACTGAAATACCCGGAGTAAGGACCACTGAAATACCCGGAGTAAGGACCACTGAAATACCCGGAGTAAGGGCTACTGAAATACCCGGAGTAAGGACCACTGAAATACCCGGAGTAAGGACCACTGAAATACCCGGAGTAAGGACCACTGAAATACCCGGAGTAAGGGCTACTGAAATACCCGGAGTAAGGACCACTGAAATACCCGGAGTAAGGACTACTGAAATACCCGGAGTAAGGACCACTGAAATACCCGGAGTAAGGGCTACTGAAATACCTGGAGTAAGGACCACTGAAATACCTGGAGTAAGGACTACTGAAATACCCGGAGTAAGGACTACTGAAATACCTGGAGTAAGGACCACTGAAATACCTGGAGTAAGGACTACTGAAATACCCGGAGTAAGGACTACTGAAATACCCGGAGTAAGGAACACTGAAATACCCGGAGTAAGGACCACTGAAATACCCGGAGTAAGGACTACTGAAATACCCGGAGTAAGGACCACTGAAATACCCGGAGTAAGGGCTACTGAAATACCTGGAGTAAGGACCACTGAAATACCTGGAGTAAGGACTACTGAAATACCCGGAGTAAGGACTACTGAAATACCTGGAGTAAGGACCACTGAAATACCTGGAGTAAGGACTACTGAAATACCCGGAGTAAGGACTACTGAAATACCCGGAGTAAGGAACACTGAAATACCCGGAGTAAGGACCACTGAAATACCCGGAGCAAGGACCACTGAAATACCCGGAGTAAGGACCACTGAAATACCCGGAGTAAGGGCCGAGGAGGAACCCCTGGGTGATGAAGATGGTTAACGTGATGGCTATAACGGAATAGCTAGAGGTTCTCGTTCAATTGTGAAGAGAGTTCTGACAATCTATTTCCCCAAAAGAGGGATTGAAAATTCAACGGCACACATTTGTACTCTGGGGCACATGGTTGCTATGTTTTGGAGTCAACTCTATGGTCCTACAAAATTCTTTGTCTTTCTATACTTTTTCTGTCGTTTTTCTGATTGTCCCTCTATCACATTAGCAATAAGATACTTTTCTTCATGTTTACTAATTTGCTCTTCCATTGATTCAGTTCTACTGCTACTCCTTTACCACCAATGTTGTGGTGAAGAGACATTTCTTTATATAACTCTTCTACCCATAATGTCTTTTATGATGCATTATAAATTTTAGCCTCTATACCTGTGGCTATGGTTTAATTTTGGAGGCTATTCCCTTTTATGCTAATTGGCAGGATAGAGGTAGAATGTATTCTGAATTCCTACTTTCCTATAGGATGTGAATCGAGTCACTATGCTTTGTTTCTTTGGAGGGATTATCAGTGAAAAGACAAAATCCACACTTCAATCAAAGTCAGGCCTCCGTGTGAAAAAGAGCAATATTAGAAGCAAACAGAAAGAATTCCTTCCATCAAGGAAGGAGAATCACTATCAGGTCATGTTTGAGTTTCTTCCCTGCCTGAAGTGGCAGGGAGAGGCTGAGCCAAGGAGGCAGTGAGAGACATGGAGCAGTGCTGAGGCTGAGACTGTGAGGCAGAGCATCTGGTAGACTTCCTGGCCCACTAAGGCAGAGGCCAAGGGACCAGGTGACTGAGAGACTGGGAGCCAGAAACAGACAGAGACTTGGCTTCTGGCCGTGGAGATGTGCTGCTGTTCACAATGGCTGTCACCTTAGAGATGCTCACAAAGTCTTCCTCCAGTACTGACACTGCTTTCTCCTTCCTGTAGCCCAGCGTCTTGGATCATCTGTTCAGCACAGAAGCTGATACGTGCAGTGAAAGCATTTCAGGCTGATATACATTTTCGTGAATTTAAACCAAGAAATACCTTCATAGTCTGCTTGCAGTAGATTTTCAGGTCTTCCTTTCTAGTCTGTCTTAGTCTGGAATCTTCCCTGAAACCTCTCTACCATGGGTGGCTATGGTGAAGTGAAATTGCTTGGTTTGGCTCTTCTATCTAGTCTCTGTAACTTCTATAAAATGACTGGGCAGGGGCATGCAATTAATGGATAGCAGACTCTACCTCAGGGATTGGGGAGTTTTGCTCTTCCTTGGGTATAAACTGAGACAACTCAGAAGCAGAAACAGAACATACCACAGGCAGTAGAAGGTGGGGGGGGGATGAGGATTGGGGGGCGGGATATATGGCTTCGATTCCTGGCTGTGGAGAAGCAGCAACAGAAATCACGGCAGCAGCAAAGCCCATAGGCCGAGAGGCAGGTTCCTCCTCCAAGGTTCAGGTAACACTGAGGGCCTCCAGACGAGAGACTGGCTTGAGTTACAGAGTGGGTGGCCCTCTGCACATTAATGACCATGAAAGGAGCTTCATCATACTTGCTTGAGCAGGGTTGAGGCCAAGGGAACACATTGTGGCTGAAAGGCTGAGGACCAGAGAAAGACAAGCCTACCAGTGTGGCTGAGAAGCAGCACTGTGGACAAAGGAACAGTACCATTACCATTTTATAATCTGTGAACCCTGTGAAACCGTCATCATCATGGACCTTGTCTGTGCGTTTTGCGCGGCCCTTACTGTGGATGCTCAAACCTAACGGGGGTAGCGTTCTCCAGGGAGAGGCACAGTTGGTGTCAGAATAGGGTGAAATAAGTTAGGTGGTAGAAACTCATCTGTCATCTGCCATTGGGAATCAAGCTTGACTGGTGTGGAGTTCGAGTCCCCTCCCTCACCTGGCTGGCGGCGGTCAGACAGGGTCCCTTACACCATTTCTTCAATGACCCTGCTGGAATTTGAAGTACTAGTGGCGTAGCTTCCAGGATCACAGCAACACGCAAGCCACCACAGTGTGACAAACTGACAAATGAGGGGTAGATCTAGAACACTACTTCCTTTATAATGAAACAGCTACCAAAATAACCTGCTGGCTTAACAGGAAGCTATGTCTCCCTCTAACCTTTGCAGTAGTTAACTGTGGGTTCCCCACCCTCCTTTCCACGCCTGCATTTTCAAAACCTTGTTGGTTTGGGTCTTAATAATAGTGCTAAACGGGAATCTACACAGATCGCATCCGGACTCTGGAATTAGTTTTATAGCTTTATATTCACTCCATAGAGCCCTGGAGCTCTGTGACAATTGATTAAAGAGTGAACAGGTGAAGATAATGAAATGACACCACAAAGGGGACCTCAGCAGGGGAAGGTGACACATAACGCAGCAGACCATTAAATGGCTCTCTTGTTTGTAGCAATAAGATATATACAGTCTAAGTGTCACATGTTCTGCATTACCCACATGTATCTGAAACTCATTCAGGTTTATTTTATTTATTTTGTTAATCTCAAACATATCTTAAAGCTCCCTTCAAGCAAAATAATGGGCATAACAGATTCATTGGCACGATCGCAGCTTTAAAGCAAAATCTTTCCCCAAATTTACATAGCACTTGAATTTCTAATACTGGGACTGGCAGCTGGAACTCTTGCACACTGACTCATGTGTTCAGTCAATCCTTCAATTAGCCAGGCAGTAACATATTGAGGCTGTGGAGTGTGAAGGTGCTATGCTGAGATTTAAGGAGCCGTGGTTCTGTAGTGGGCTGCTCACTGAGCTGCTAAACCCGAGGTCAGTGGTTTGAACACCACAGTCCAACTGAGGGGGAAAGATTCGGCTGACTGCTCCTGTAAAGATGTAAGTCCCCAAAGCCCAGCGGGGGCCGTTCTACTCGGCCCTACAAGGTTGAGCTGAGTCAGAATCAAAAGAGAGAGCTCGGTTTGCTTTTTTTTTAGATGACAATATTAAAGATGCAGAATAAAATATGTACTCTAAATCCAAAAGGAGGATTTGCAAGTTTTCAAACAATTAGAACAAAAGATGATTCAATGCTATTAAGGAAGTATGTGCAGAGTGAAGAGAGGATGTCATTTCATCTCAATAACAGGTATTGGGCAAGAATTCCTAGAAGAAATGACACTTGTTTTACAGGTTACATCATAGGAACAACCAGGAAGTGGAGAAGAGCATTCTAAGTAGTCTTCCTGATTCCCAAATGAATTAAAGATGTTTGGCAGGAATCGAAGTCTTGGGCCCCAGGTCAGACATCATGAGTTCTGTTCCTCAGCCTCCATTTTCTAGAATCACCCATTAGAAGGTGTACTTAAGTAGAATCAAAAGCAAAATTAGGGTGTTACCCTTGTAGGAAAGAGAAATGACTTCCCAGAAGAGGGCTGAGTTACAAGCTCCCAACTGAGAGCCAAGTCAGAAATGGTCACTGGCAGTACTAGATGTGTGATATATTCTCAGGGCACAACTTGATGGAGGAGGTTCCATGCTGTGGGGGGCTTTCTAGACCGTGTTACCATGTGGGCTAGGACTAGGTAAAAAGCCGGGCTTGTCAGACTAAGTCCTAGTTCTTCAAAGCCATATGAGACTCCAGAGTCATGCTTATCTGCATGTAGGATTAGAAACTCGGGGTTTGCGATATACGAGGTCCCCACTCTCACTAATCCCTATCAGACATTTAGGCTATTGGCATCAGTGCAAGATGGAGTGGATACTCATTCTGTGGGGAAACAAGGGATTATTTGAAATGGAAGCTGTGTCCCCAAGTTAAGACTGAGTGTCCTTTAACAAAATTCGTCTAAGCCCTACTCTCAGAAGGTAGTGCATGATCTTGAGCAATCTTCTCCAGTGTACAAATCCTCATGTAAGATGTCCTATTCTCCCAATTCTTGGCCTCTACCATTCTCTCACCTTTTGAGTACCTTTGCAGCCCAAAGCTAGCGCACATTTGGATTCCCTCTATGCCACACACACTGTGCCGAGCCAGAAGTGCTGCCTCGGGCTGGCTGTCTACTCAGTCCTGCTCCCACTGCGACGCTGTTTCTCCGAGCCACATAGTAAGTGGGCGCTTGCAGACTTTCTTTAGTAAGTGCAGGGAAGTATGCTAACAGCCGCCCTGCAATCCCTACCAGCATGGTGTTCTGAGAGGGAAGGAAGAATTGATTATTTTGTCTGCTTCCCATGTGGTATGGATCCATGGAGACAGATATGTATCTATGCAGAAAGAAAGGGGAAACAAGGGGACTTGCTGCGGCTATCTCCAACCGTGCTGCCACCATTTTACTTCCCACCAACAAAACAGGGGCCACTTGACTCTTCTAGTCTGATTGGACTGCTACTTAAGATTAAAAAAACAAACACACACACAAAAAAGCCCCAAGGATCAACTTCTCCTGGGCGAGCTCTTGTGATAGAAAAAATCCAAAATCTACTATCAGTTCTGACTCATGGTGACTTTGTAGGACATGGTAGAACTAACCGATGTGTTTGCCATGCCTGTAAATCTCGACAGAAGGAGTTGGGAGCCACATCTTTCTCTGGAGCAGTGGCTGATGGATCCAAACTGCTGATGTTTTTTTTTTTTTGTTATCATTTAACCACTGTACCACGAGCACCCCCTCTTTTATAGACAGAAGAGCTTTGAACAGTAGAAAACTTTTGTCTAATACCCCAGCAAGGGCTTTTCTTAAAATGGTCGTTTACATTTGACATTGTCTTCTGTGTTATAATCTCTGGGTGATATTCATATGGGCTCAGGCTTGAAGGTAGAAGTGGGCAATAGAAGACAACATTCAGGAGAGATAGAATAGGGATTGGTTTAATACCTGCTAAATATCATCTTCATATAATTGTTAAGGAACCCTGGTGGTGTAATGCTTAAGCACTCAACTGCTGCAAAGCAGGTAGGCCCAAACCACGAGCAGCTCCATAGGAGAGGAGACCTGGCAAATTGTGCTCATAAAGATTAGAAAATATGATGAGGCATCTCCCTGGAACTTGGCTCCATGGTCGGGTAGAGAGCAGTTTTACTCCATCGTCTGGGGTCATGAAACATCAGAATTGACTTGACAGCATGCACAATAGCAATAACAATAGCATAAACAACGACACCCTGAGTATTTAGACATAACAAAGAAGGAGTAACTGCAAAGAAGTATAGATGTGTAGGTCCATAGATGCAGAGTTACTGGAGCTCCAGGAATAATGGGCCCAGCAGTTCTTGATGAGGTCTTGGTCAAGGGTTTCACAATAGTGTGGAAAAAAACCTCATAACACAAAGTACTAGGAATTAATTATCTTCCGGCAAGAAATAGGCCCTCTGTAAGGTGAGTATAATTAATTGCCTTGTCATTGCAGGTGTGAAAGCTAGGCTTTGTCCTGGCTGGAGAAGGCATGTCTGAGAAGAAAGCGTGTAAGTTCAGCTAGGTGCAGAAAGGCACTATTCTAAGCTCAAAAAGCAATGTGGCTTGATGAATCACATGCTTTTTGACAGAGAAAATGATGAGCTTTCATGCATATAAATAAAGATGTTATCTAAAATAGATGGAGGAAACCATGGCATGTATTAGACGACACTAAAATAGTGGAATACTGGAATTTCATTCAAACACTTACTGGTTTCTTCTTATGTCTAAAACAGTCTGCAACTTCTTCCTTTGATTGAGAGCCACAGAGTCTGATGTGTGCAGGTTTCAGTCAGGTTCATGTTGGAACGTTTGGCAGTCTTGGGAAAATGGAACAGAATGAAGAAAAAGGATGCTGCCATTTTGAAAATTAAATATCTGCTGCTAATAAAAGTGAGAACCTTCTACTTTTTCTAAGCTTCCTGGAACCAGGGAGGATGTCGTAGAGAAGAAAAAGTAGGTCCCTGCTGTTCCAGAGACCCTTAAGGAAAAGCTAAGCAATTTCGCAGAATGAAAGAGCAAGCACCAGAGAAAGAAGTTTGTCAGAAAGCTGCTTCAGAATGCAAGGAGGAAGCCTATCTCTGAGAAAGCTCAGCACGGTCACCAGGAATATAGGCAGATGTTCTAATTTCGTGCTATAACAGTATATAAAAATGAATGTTTTCAACTATGGAGGATATGTTCAGAGGAAGTTTTTGCTTGTATCCTCAGTATTGAGGCGCTGTAGGCAAAGTCAGAGCTGTTGAGAAAACCGCTCACAAATACTACTATTTCTAATATTACTATTGTTGCTCTATATAACTTTCACATGCTTTATTTTGGTAATAAAACAGTAGGAAAAGGTCTATTGCTATCTCATGTTCCTTTAAACTCACTCACTTTTGCCCCTCTGCCTTCTCACAATGGAGAAAATAATAATATATATATATTCACAAATGATAAAAATATAAAAATGTATATATACATTCATTACACATACCCACAAGAGGGCTTCAAAATGTGCGGAAAAATTGAATAAAAGATCATGGAATTGTTTCAGGAGGCTTTTGATACCCCATCCTGCATATATAATATAATCCATACATGAGAGCACAAAATCAAACCAATCTCACTGCTACTGAGTCATTCTGACACACAGCAGCCTTGTAGGACAGGGCACATGGGCCCCTGTCAGTTTCTGAGATTGTAACTCTTCACCAGAGTAGATCCTCATCTTTTCCTCAGGGGGCTTGGTGGTTTTGAACAGCTGAGCTTGTGGTTAGAGGCTTAATGCATAACCGAGGCTCCTTACATGGATACTCATACTAGAATAAATAAGTATTGCTAGATTGTTGAAATGTTCATGGATTTATTACAAACAGAGCATATGTAACTGTCTCTGTGATCAGTGGATGCCATCAGACAGGTTGTCTCAGTAATCAAGTCATCTTCATCTCACTGGGGTTCCTAAAAACTAGTGGCCCTACCTAAATAGTGACTTCTGAGGGGATCTGCTGAGCCAGTTCAAATTCAAAGCAGAGCTCTGCCCTGAAGGGTATGGATATACTGCATGCCTGTCTAAATAAGATGGGCTGGATGAACAATCTGGAGGAGAAAACAATGGGACCGACAGTTCTGTGGGGACATGGAAGAGGGGGAGGTGGGAGGAAGGAAGTGGTGTTAACAAACCCAGGAAAAAGGGAACAACAAGTGATCCAAATTGGTGGTGAGCAGGGTGTGGGAGGCCTGGTAGGGAGTGATCAAGGGTAATGTAGCAAAGAGGAATTGCTGAAACTCTGGTGGGGACTGAGCATGAGAGTGGGACAGGAGCAAAGTCAAGGGAAATTGAGGAAAGAACTGGAAGGCAAAGGGCATTTATAGTGGTCTAGATATACACATGTATATAGGCAAATATATTTATATATGAGGATGGGGAAATAGATTTATATGTCTATATTTATAGGTTTAGTATTATGGTAGAAGGACATTGGGCCTCCACTTAAGTACTCCCTCAATGCAAGAATACTTTCTTCTATTAAATTGGCATTCTATGATGCTCACCTTCCCAACACAACCGCTGAAGACAAAGTGGGTACATAAGCAAATGTGGTGAAGAAAGCTGATGGTGCCCGGCTATCAAAAGATATAGCATCTAGGGTCTTAAAGGCTTGAAGGTAAACAAGTGGCCATCTAGCTCAGAAGTAACAAAGTTCACATGGAAGATGCACACCAGCCTGTGTGATCACAAGGTGCTGAAGGGAATCAGTTATCAAGTATCAAAGAACAAAAGACTCATATCATTGTATGCTCACCTCCATGATACAATTGCTGAGGACAAATGGGTGCATAAACAAATGTGGCAAAGAAAGCTCATAGTGCCTGGATATCAAAAGATATAGCGTCTGGAATCTTAAAGGCTTGAAGGTAAACAAGAGGCCATCTAACTCAGAACCAACAAAGCCCACATGGAAGAAGCACACCAGCCTGTGCGATCATGAGGTATTAAAGGGATCAGGTATCAGGTATCATCAGAACAAAAAATCTTACCATAGTGAATGATGGGGTTAGTTCTGAGTGGAGACCCAAAGCCCATTTGTCAGCCACTGGAGATGCCCTTGAAGAGGGGTTAGGGGCGGAGACGCGCCAGACAGGGTGTGATGTAGCAATGATGAAAAATACAACTTTCCTCTAGTTCCTAAATGCTTCTTCCTGCCCCCCCCCCCCCACCGCCCCCATCATGATCCCAATTCTACCTTGAAAGTCTGGCTAGACCAGAGGATGGACACTGGTACAGATAGGAACTGGAAACACAGGGAATCCAGGGTAGATGATCCCTTCAGGACCAGTGGTGACAGTGGCAATACTGGGAGGGTAGGGGGAGGGTGGGTTGGAAAGGGGGAACCGATTGCAAGGATCTACATGTGACGTCCTCCCTGGGGGACAGAAAAAAGAAAAGTAGGTGAAAGGACACGTTGGACATGGAAAGATATGACAAAATAATAATTTATAAATTATCAAGGGTTCAGGAGTGAGGGGGGAGTTGGAAGGGAGGGGAAAAACGAGGATCTGATGCCAGGGGCTTAAGTGGAGAACAAATGTTTTGAGAATGATGAGGGCAATGAATGTACAAATGTACTTTACACAATGGGTGTATGTATGGATTGTGATAAGAGTTGTATGAGCTCCTAATAAAACATTAAAAAAAAAAGAAGGGTATGAAGATACCCTTTGGCAGTCCCAATGAGGTAATTTTGATAGAATTTTCTTGAAGGACCAACATCGGGGCTTATTATGAAGAAACTATTTAGTTTTGCTTTTAATTTCTTATTGTGAATTAGATGGGGTAGCAATTCAGATAATCAGTTTTTTATTCAACACATCAAACCCCTTATCAACCATCCCAATAGTTTGCCCTGCCTACTCCTTCACAGAATATGATCTTTTCTTTTATGCAAGTGAACACCTGCCTACCGCCAATCTTTCATACATGCACACAGCCCGTTCCTGGTACCCACCAAAGCTCATTTTACAGTATGAAAATCTTTGTCTTGGTTTATCTTTTATAACAGCCGAATGCGCTCCTGTCCAACCATGCATGCAGTGCTTCACAGTGTACGCACAAGTTTTTTACATTTTATTAGGGGTTCATACAACTCTTATCACAATCCATACATATACATACATCAATTGTATAAAGCACATCCATACATTCTTTGCCCTAATCATTTTCAAAGCATTTGCTCTCCACTTAAGCCCTTTGCATCAGGTCCTCTTTTTTTCCCCTCCCTCCCCGCTCCCCACTCCCTCATGAGCCCTTGATAGTTTATAGATTGTTATTTTTTCATATCTTTCCCTATCTGGAGTCTCCCTCCCCTCCCTTCTCCGCCATCTGTCTCCCAGGGAGGAGGTCACATGTGGATCATTGCAATCGGTTCCCCCTTTCCAACCCACTCACCCTCTACTCTCCCAGTATCACCACTCATACCCCTGGTCCTGAAGGGATCATCCACCCTGGATTCCTTGTGCCTCCAGCCCCCATATGCACCAGTGTACAACCTTAAGAACATCGCAAACTACATTGGTTAATTTATAATTATTAAAACGGCCATGAAAACTGCACCGAGGAATTTCTTCCCATCAGGACAATGTGCGCCCCCATTCTTCCAAACTGTCTTAGCAGAGAATTCTGTTGGGAAGCCTGACCCCAGCCTTCCTACATGCTGATCTTTCTCTTTCAGACTTCTTGAACATTTCAAACGAACACAGTATGAGTCAGTAGATCCCCAGACCTCCTCACTCATCTGTTCTAGAAGGGGCACCGAGATGCGAGGCAGTCAAGTTCTGAATCAATTTTTCCCATAAGAAATAATTGAAAACAGATTAACCCATTCTTGAGCATCAAGTTTTTACCCTAACCTTGCCTTTTTATACAAAACATTACACAGAAATGTCAAAGTAAATAAGTTCAGGGTTAAATAATATAATTTAAATTAGAAACACAGCATTTAAAACGTTTTTTAACAATTACAGTATGGCCCTTACCTTGAGACTGATGAGGAGCTGAATCTGTGGACATGGATGTGGAGAGGAGGGATGGAGAGAGAGGCATTGTTTGCCAGGGGATCCCCTTCCATGAAATCAACTGGCAGCTGCTTTTCAGTTTTTTTCCCCTTCTTTGCCTTTTTCCATTGGACCTGGCTGGCTTTCTCTATTTAAAAAAATCTGTCTAGTGGGGTCTGCTGTTGGCTCTTCCTTAACTGTTTTCTGATGGTTTTACTAAATTATCACCAACAATATCTATAGCAGGGTAACCAGTTCCTTATCATGATGATTCTTTTCAAAAAACCTTTCTTAGGACCTTTTTATTTAATTTACAAACAGTACAAAAGCCACATAAACTAAGAAAATTAGAGCAAAATGCTTGGAAAACAGCGTGAAAGGTTGAAACAACATGCACTAACAATGCCAACTAACACCGCCCCGGGGGCCGAAACATGAACTTCTTTGTTTACAAAAATCACGTGCATCTGGTCAGAGTCTGTTGTTTTGTTCGAGCTCTGATGCAAAATTTTCTCAACATTTTGCATGGAAATCCGATTATGTGGAGTACTGATGTGATCAAGTACTGGGTCTACTGTACTTTGAGGATGTCCAAACTGCCCTTTTGACATGATGCAAATGGAAGAGAGGAGGATCATCCAGGGGGAGAGGGGGTGGTTAGAGAGATGGAGATGGATGTAGACCCAGAGGGAGGATAGGTTAAGATATAACAGCTAGCTTTTTGGTATTTTTGTTTTATAAAGTTTTACATGATTTGTAGCAATATTTTTACTCACTCTCGTGTGTGTAGATATATAAACATATATGCATATGTGTATATGTTGATTTTAAAACAATATGTATACATGTATGTGTGTGTGTGTGTGGGGTTGCTGTTTATTTGATAAGGAGGCAGAAACACCATCTGCTTGTCTATTTCACCACACTTATTTCTAACCAGATATTGTTTCCCTGTTACTCTGAAGTTTTCTTTCTTTGGGCCTTAAACCAAATCTACTGCCATTGAGTCCATCCTGACACAGAGCGACCTAGCTGGCAAAGGAGAACTGCTTCTTAGCGTTTGGGAGATTCCAAATCTTTTCAGGAGCAGACAGCCTCATTTTACCTTCTACAGGAAGGCAAATGGGTTCCAACTACTGACCTTGAAGTTGGTGACTCAGGGAGGAACCCAGCAAGTCACCCGGGGAATCCCTGGATGTTTGAATCCCTGGATGTGCTGACCAAGTCCCTCCTTGCAGGCAGTTGAGGTCAGAGCCAACTAACCGCTTTAAGAGAGGGGAAAGGGAAGACACATGATTCCGGGCAATACCAAATACAGACATGATATGTCAGCACATTATTGTGCCCTGCTATGGTATGTGTGCAGAGTTTATAGGATGGCATGGACCACGAAGGGCATTTTTTAAAGCACCACAAAGGAGCTTGAAGAGGGAGGAGGAGAGATGTCTTCTTTGTTGTAGGCAGCTGTAGCTCAGCTGGGAGCTGGGAGCACCACAGACAATGGTAATTATAAATCCTGCAAGGGTTCTCACCCTCTGCCTTTTCGCAGGGCCCTGCAGGTGCCTCTCTCGTGGGTTGTGCAATTGGGCTGACAGCACATGTCCTTTGTAGCATGGCTCTCTCCAGTACAGTACATGTGCCTTCAACAGAATGCCCGCTCAGGTGGGTGCACGTTGCCGAGAAGGGCGAGGACAGGAAACACATTCACACGGGTGGCTTATTTATATTTCAGTGAATAGAGCACTTGGATCTGCCCATACATTGGCATGTAAGCTTTTTTTATTTTTTTTTGCCACATGAGTCAGTCACGATGGGCCCAGTAATTTGCTAGCATTGTGTTAGTAGCAAGGTGCCTGTCCGTGTAGTAGAGTGCAGACGTATAGGAGGACGGCACAGATGTTTATGGAATACAGACGGTATTTATGAGTTTAGATCGCTTTGGGAAAAATGAAAACCTGTAGGTTTTCATTCCAAGTCCTAGATAAAAGAGACACAGAGAAGGGGAAAGGAGTGAGTGATTACAAAGAAGGTCCTAAAAGTCCCACCTTGGAGACTGTGCGACCAGAGTACAGGACCGAGCAGCGTCCGCGGCAGCAGTCAGAGCATGGGCGTCAGCACAAGCATTGGTCATTGGGCAGCTGAGGTCCCTGCCAGCAGCCAGAGTCAACAGTAGTGACATGTGGCCGAAAAGATCCGAAAAGGCCCCCAGCCATGGAGAGGTGACTGGGATGTTGAAAAGACACAGAAATACTGACATAGAAAGAAGATCATAAATCCAACTAGACAAAAAATTCACGAAAGGATCTACAACATAAAATGTTGAAGCAACCCACCTTGACAGAAAGCCTAAAAGGAAATGAGGGAGTATAGATTCTTGGAATTTAGAAATAAACATTAAAAAATTCCTTTAGCCTTGAAAGGCAGAGAGGTTTTATCGTTGTTGTTGTTTTCTGTTTTGCTTTGTTGTTTTTTTTAACCGTTCCTGTGTCTCCCTGTCCCCGTACACTCACCTTCCTCTGTCAGCTAGTGGCTTCACACAAAACAGCTGCTCACGGAAGCCATTTGGATTCTAAAGCTCTTTACTGAGGACGTTGCAGTTTGCTGCTCAGAACGAGGTAACATGAGTATCATCTGATACTAGGAGGGAAAATCATAAACCAAGCAACCATCTAACCAAACAACCAACAGATAACAATTAATTGTGATATTCAAATGCTTGCCCTTGTTACTTGGACACGCCCTACTGCAGGTTTTCTAAATATTCCCATGTTCTGTCCTACCTTTCCTTCCCCCCAGGTGGTTCAATACTGTGAAGTAAGTGAGAAGACCACCTTTGGAATCTGGCATGTCTTGATCTTTGCATAGTCAAAGTATCCCTGTTTTATTTTTCCATGGGAGAATCAGGATTGCAAAGCATCAGCGTGACCTGACCATGATGGATCAGGCTGGCCTCCCACTGCTGGAGCACACAGTTGGGACTTCCATCCCAAGCCACACAGCAGTAACCCCGGATGTATCTCTTGGCTTCCTGCCTTCACCCATGCCTTCTTCTTGGAGCTTTGTCTTAGATTTTTATCATTAAAATAATTACTTTTAGTTTGAGACGGATGATTGCTGTTGTAGTTCTTGTTGTTAGGGACTGTTGAATTGAGTCTGACTCAGCAATCTTATTCTCATCAGGAGGAAACACTGCTCACTCCTTCGCCATCCTCACGCTTGTCATGGTTGGGCCATTGTTGCAGCCAAGTGTCAGTCCATCTCATCGAGAGTCTTCCTCCTTCTCCCTGGCCCTCTAATTTACAAAGCATGATATCCTTTTCCAGATACTGGTCCTCCTGATGACATGCCCAAAGTATCCGAGACAATGCATTGGCATTCTCATTTCTAATAAGTGTTCTGGCTGACACACGGTTGAGCTTTCTGGGCCTCCTGCTCAGACCTGGGTACAGCACAATCTTTATTTGGGAGCTTCCAGCAATGAAAGATGCCTACGCTGGTAGTCAACCCTGCAGCTTTGCCAGGAAATAGATGTTGGGCAAAATGTACACTATTGTCAGACCATGCGCTAGGACCTCGTCCATGTGAGCACCTGCAAACCTAATAAAGATCATAAACTCAGTGAAATACATTTTACTGAAAAGTAAAGATAGACTTTTAGTTTCCTGTTTGCTGAAATACTTTTAATAATGCTCTGTTCATAAGTAAATGCTCATTAAAATTCCTTTATATCAAGAGAGACACCTTGGAGCAAATCTAGGTAGCTGTCACACCCTTTCTCTGAGGGGTAGGACTAGATATCCTAACATTTACTCGAGACTTGAAAAAGTAAATAAAAAACCTCAAACCCATTGAAAATAGCCTCTCTCGGAGGACTTGTCAAGGGAGGACTCTGTGGTATTATTGAAGGTCACTTTCCTTAAGAATGATTGAAGAGGTATACAACCAGCACCTGACTGTCATTGTCGCTGTTGGCTGCCCAAGAGTCGGTTCCAACTCGTAGCGACCTTAGGTGCAATGAAACACTGCCTGGTCCTGTGCCAGCCTCCCAACTGCCCTGATGTTTGAGTCCATCGAAGCAGCCACCATGTCAATCCATCTGGTCAAAAGTCTTCTTTTTCACTGCCCCGCTGATTACCAAGCATGTAGGCATGGAGAAGAACATCATGCCGGAGTGTTATGAGGATTTAAAAGGAAAAGCTGCCCTGAGTGATTCCCAGGAGGGGAAGAAGGATGTTGGTTTTAGGTCTGCGCGGTAGGGAATGCTGGAACATGGACAGCACACAGGTTTCTAGAGACAGTTGGTATTCTTGGCATTTAATGTGCATAAGAACTATCAAAAATGCCAGCAAAAGTTTGCAAATTTAAAAACCAGATCATTGGCCTAAGGAAATAAGTTGGCTCCTGGTGGGAAATTGGGTGAAGAAAAAGGCAAGATATGTTAAGAGGGAGATTGACAAAAAAGCGATGGAGATGGGAAATGCACTGGAAAGTCGGCCAGAGTTGAAGGCAGCAGTGGTAAACATAGTTACATACACAGTCCTGCAACTACTGTGGCCTATGAGTAGATGCATGGACATGCATAAAGGCTATACAGGTGTGGGGGAAGAGTAAGAGCATACCACAAATATAAATGACAGAGGGTATCTGTATATGTGAATTTATTTAATGTGATGGAAAATACAATTTTCAATTGTCTCACATGCACATGAAAGTGGGACAGCGAATATGAATCGTGCATGTGAATTATGGTGCTGGTGAAGAATACTGATAGTACCCTAGGCTGCTAGAAGAACCTGTCTTGAAATAAGTATAGCTAGAATGCTCTCCATAATGCCCTTTAAAGGCAAGGATGCTGAGATGTCATTTCACATGCTTTGGTAATTTGGACATGCTGTCAGAAGAGACCAGTGCCTGGGAAATGAGATCTTGCTTGGTAAAATAGAAGGACATTGAAAGAGGAAGACTCTCAAAGAGATAGGGTGACACAGTGGCTGCAACAATGGGCTCAACTGTACAAACAATTGTAAGGCTGGCACGGGACTGGACGGTGTTCCGTCTTTTTGTAGATAGGGTCTCTATGAGTCAGAACTGATTTGATGACACCTAACTGGAGGCAAAGTTATGAAAACGTTTTACACATACCTGAACACCTTGAGGAAACAAATTGCTGGATCTGATCTAGGGATTCTGGATCATTGTTTCAGGGGACAACAGGGTGAAATGGGATACACAAAGACATCCTATATATGTTTGACATCCTATTTTGGTGAGTGGCCAGGGTGTCCTACAGGCCCCGGAGTGGCCATGCAAGTTGTGACTATGGTCTCTCTCTTTCCAGAGGAAATAAAAATGATGAAGATCAAAAGACACATGGAAATACTTCTTCAAATGTAGTAATGGATCGCACAAATATCATTCGCCATAATCCTGAGCATGGAGGGAGTAGATGAGTCTGGTTACCACTACCAACTCTTCTGGAATGGATCACATTAAAGAGTCACAGAGTGGGAGAAAATTGTGGAACATAACCCCAAATCAACCATTCAGGATCAAAGGGCAGCAGCTAACCAAGAACAAGCCAAGTGCAAAGGATTAGGAAGGAAGAAGAATGGAAAAAAAGGAGGAACTGGGATAAATAATGGTATGGTAGGACCCCGAACCCTCTCACTAATTGTTCTGGAAAGAGCTTCGAGATGTGATGCAGTTGAGTTCCAAATCAATTTTTCCCATAAGCAATAACTGAAAACATTAATCCGTTCTCAACCAGCAAGTTTTTACCTTAGCCTTGCCTTTTTATACAAAGCATTACACAGAGATTTCAAAGTAAATAGGTTCAGAGATGAGTAATATAATTTAAATAAGAAACACAACATTAAAAAAGTTTTAAAGAACTACTGCATGGCCCATACCTTGAGATGGATGAGGATCTGGATCTGTGGACATGGATGTGGAGAGGAGGGATGGAGAGAGAGGCATTCTTTGGAAGGTGAATCCCCTTCCATGATATCAACTGGAAGCTGCTTTTCAGGATTCCCCCCGCCCCCCTTCTTTGCCTTTTTCACTAGGACCTGGCTGGCTTTTCTAAAAGGGTTTACTAAATTATCAACAACATCGATAACACAGTTAACCACTTCCTTATCAAGATGATGCTTTTCAAAACTCTTTCTTAGTGTCCACACGTTTTTTATCTAAAAACAGTGTAAAAATCCACAAAAACTAAGAACAATATAGCAAAAACACTCAGAACACAGCCGCAAAAGGTTTAAACAATGGGTGTTAACAACGCCAACTAACGCGAAGTACTGGACTGCTTTTGTTGATAAAAATCACATGCAAGGGCTTAAGTGGAGAGCAAATGGTTTGAGAATGATTAGGGAAAAGAATGTACAGATGTGCTTTATACAATTGATGTATGTATATGTATGGATTGTGATAAGAGTTGTATGAGCCCCTAATAAAATGTTTAAAAAAAAACAACCACATGCATCGGGTCGGATTCTGATGTTTTGTTTGAATGCAAAACTTTCTCCACATTTTGTGTTAAAATCCAATTAAGTCGAATACCTTTGCAGTTGAATACATGGGAGGAGCTCTGATGTCTTAGTGGCTACCGCTGGGCTGTGATCTGCAAGGTCAGCAGTTCAAACCCGCCAGCTGCTCCAAGGGAGGAAGATGAGGCTGTCTGCTGTCAACAGTTAGTCTCAGCGCCTCACAGGTGCAATTCTACTCTGTGCTCTAGGATCTCTGTGAGTCTGCATCAACTCCATGGCCGGGAGGGGATGGCACCCTGAGGGGACTGCAAGGAGATGAAACAAAATGTGTACAAATAGTTGAATGAAACCTGATCTGGCCTCTAAACCTTTATCCAGTTCACCGTAAAAAATGTTACCAGGAGGCAGCTCAATGTTTTAGTCTCTCCTCTCTCTGTTCAAGGAATTCAGACAAAGGACAGAATTGAGACCAAAGTCAGAGAAAAACATTTGAATGGGATGAGTGAGTTTATTTATTAAGGAGGTGTTTTGGGCATGAAGTGCTGTGATAGTTCAATTTTTATAACAACTTGATGTACTTGTGTAAAATTAGAGGTGGACTCCAACCTATCGGTCACAGCCTGATGACACCACTTGAAAGGTGTGTTTTTTTAGGAGAGGCGCCCTGGAGAACTTCTCTCTCTTGCTCCTCTCCTTTCTGCTTGATGGCGTCCTGTGTCTCATGTCTGTCTGTGACTGTGTCTCATGTCTCATGCCAGTGGCCAGGGGGTCCTGGGAATTGTCAGGGCCCTGGCCAGGTTCCTATGAGCCTTGGATCCATGCTACTCTGCCCACAACGGCCTGTGATTTCCCAGCTTCCCGCGTTGATTTCCTGCTTCATGAATGGCAGCTGCATGAGAATGAGTCCCTCTAGTTAGCATCTGACCAATGAACTTGAGTGGGACTGGGTTGGGCCACGTTCTTGATACAAAATTTTTTCCTTGTATAGGGTCTCTGGGTGTGTAAAGCTTTACAAGAGCGGATTGCCTCATTTTTCTTCCATCGAGCAGCTGGTAGGTTTGAAACGTCAACCTTGTGGAAAGCGGTTCAACGTGTACCCCACATTGGCCAGCACAGCTCCTTTATTTTATTTTTTAACAGTTTTGTTGGCATGTAATTCACATGTCATACAATTCAGTAGTTCAAGCATATTAACAAGAGTTGCACAATGATCATCACAATTGATTTTCTTCTTTCTTGCACTCATTGTAATTAGCTTCCCATTTCTGCCGAACCTCCCCTGCCATACCTGCCTCAAACCATTAATCCAGTTACTATCCCTATACATTTACCTCTCCTGGATTTCGTAGTCAGAAAAACAACCAGCAAACAAAAAAGCACAACCCAACAATGATGATAAATAAAACTTCAATTGAAAAGGAACCACAAAATATTAAAAACTAGAACACACTTTAAATGGGTCAAAAGGGAGATCGAATGAATATTTTAATCTAACCCCATCTACGATAGTCCACTTTCCAATGCACTGTGCATGATAGGGGGGCTCTTCACATCAAGGCTCACGGTCAGAGGGAATTCACTGGAGGCTTAATTCATGGGGATTTCCCCTTCACTCTTTTTTTTTTTAATTAAAGCAACTTTAAGATGGGTCAAACGGGAGATCAAATAAGACATTATATTTTAACCCAAGACCCTCTGCCATCGTCAGCTCTCCAATGCTTTCTGAGGGGATTGATCAGAGGATTGATCCGTGTGTGGACCCTGCACGTGGATTTTGAGCTTCCATTGTCTTCCGTAGCCTCCTGCAGACGGGTGTTCACAGTTTCAGCTCTGCCGCCATTCCCTCTTGCAGATGTGGATTTCATTATTTACAACCCTTCACCACACAGACGGGCGTGCTTCTCCCATGTGGACTTAGTTGACGCCTCACTTGGATGGCTGTTCCTTTGAAGCCAAATCTTTAAAACCCCAAATGCTCTTCTTTCTGATAATTGGCTACCATTTCGTTCATGTGTCACACTTTCCTACTCCATCTGTATCTTCAGGGATTTCTTCATAAGAATGGGCATCAAGCAGGGCCATATAACAAGAACAAAATTTTCTTTGATTGGACCTAAGATTAAGTGGGAGCCCCAAATCTTTCATATGTCTATGGTTTATGTGTGTGTGGTTCACTTTAGAGATATCATTATCATTTTGTGATAGAGAGTATTATAAATCATCCCCATGGGGCATAGGGTAATTCTATTGATAGTGTCATTAATTTAGCCAATGGTATAGAATTTAAAACACTCTTGGGGAAAGGAAAGTATACAAGTATAGGCTGACTACAAATTGCAATACACAAAATTGTTGACTTGTGCAGATTAAACTCTTTAATGACTGGAAACTATTTACATAAACAATGGGGGTTGGTGATAGGGCAAAACTTTCAGTCATTCATCCAAAAAGGCAGAACCATGCCTACCAGATTAATGCATATCATAATAAACTAAGGGGGCACTGAAATAGTAAATATATGGTATTCCCAGGCCACCTTCCTTGAGTATCCTTTAGGTAAGAGATCACAACCAAAGGCCACTGACTGCCGGTGCTCTACTTTTGGTGTAGCCGTCATCTGCTTCTTCTCACACTAGGAAACTTCCATCCTAAGTATAATGGCTACATGTTCATTTGAGGTAACGCCCAGTTTCCTTAATGGGGCTTCCACATTGAGACCTTATAGTGTGGCCTATTAAGAGCATTGTAAGCCTTAAAAGAAGAGAGGCTAATCTCCTTATTTTAAATACACCAGTTCAGTGAATACACAAAGAGGAAATGTTCTCAGATTCATTATTTGAGGCTTGTATAATTTTAATATCAAATCCAGACCAACATAGGTCAAGTACAGAAAAATTTTAGGTCAATCTCACTTCCACATATAATCTAATATTTTTAATTAATTAATTAAAATTTAAGCAAGTATTTTTTGTTCAAGATAATATAAATTTATTCATTTATAACTATTTATTGTGAACTGGGTAAAGGTTTACAATGAAGATCATCAGTTTCTCACTCAATACCTCTCATCATACCTTTTCTCTGTGTTTCCCCTGCCAGGCCTTGCCTCCCCTAACTCTTCTGAACCTTGTCTTGGGCTAAATGCTGCCCCCTTGATGTCAGTAATGAGGGATTTTTTTTCTTTCAAATGGTTGATTATTCTAAACTGAGAGTATCTCCCTAGTGTTACCGTTCCCCTTATAGAATTGTTTGGCTCAAAGATAAGTTATGAGGGTGAGTGCAGATCCAGACTGGAAGGGGGTCTAAGGATTGTATTCCACCATGAACTCAACATTTAAATAATATACATCACAACTAAGTTGGTCTTCTAAGATACTTTACCACTGAAAGTCCTTATCCTGAACAATTTGTGCACAAATTAGAACAGTTAGGTTCAGTTTTTAATCCCAGTTAGATGTTTTTAGTATATAGTGTGCCTTTCTCTCTATAAAAATACAATAAGCACTTCCAGGTACTATAAAGCATCTTTAGTGAAAGAACATAGCAATAGCAACAATAAACTTTTGATGTAATTTTCGAAGTAGCACCCATTTGTTATTGCGGACCATGGTGCATTCCATGTGGTGGACAGAGAGAACTCAGAGCCCTGGGTAAGGGGTGGTAGGATGGCGGTCAGCTCTGTGTCTTCCTTTGCCCGTGGTGCCCAGACCCGCCCTCTTTGCGCCCACAGATGCCTGGTGCTCAGCTGGAGCAGCACAGTAGAGATCAATGGTGCAGCTGAGCTAAGGTTGGGGCAGAGCTTGGAATAACCCAGGTCAGGACCAGTGCCCAAGGTCATGTACTGTGCCTAACTGTGGGCAAAGTCAAGATGTGCCAGCGGAGTGAGGTCTGGTCCATACCTACCTCTCCTGCCCAGCCTGGCGTCCTTGCCAACCTGTGGAGTCTGTGCCCTTGTTCTCTCTGTGTCCACCACCTTCGCTTCCCAGACTCAGTTAAAGACAGCATTACAGGTCTGAAGTCAGGCATTGCAGGAAGTGCCCAGAGGCTGATGTGTGAGGGTCAGAGTGGAGGAAGGATACCCTGAGACCCCTCTCCATGCACAGTCTCTGAGTTTATGCTCCAAGGAAGATATGCAGGGGTTGATTATTAACTACTAGTTGTAGGTCAGTGAGACATGGAAACCTGTGGAGCCAGCCTGTACACCCCATGATGAATTGACAGAGAAAAAAAAATCCGTATTCTAAACTTACAATGCTAAAATTGTGAATTAAGACTAAAATAGAATTTTCTTAATAGGAAAAGACAATGAATCCAAAGCCTACAACTAACCTGTTTCTAAAGGAGACAATCCCGTTTAAGTGAAACGGGAACATAAAGACAAACGAGGCAAGGCTGCTCACCATTCTGGAATCTGTTAGGCTGGACTCGAGGCCTCAGCCAAGCCAATGGACGTGAGCTGAGCATCTTGCTGGTGTAACACCGATTAAAACAGTGCCCCTTTACTACCAAGAAGTGAGAGAATGCCAAGAGTGAAGATGATAGTGGCAATAAGAAGCGGCATCTTCTCAGACACCCATTTGTGCCTACACGCGCCTGCTACTGCTGTTAGCTGCTGACAAGTCGACTCCAACGCATGGGGAGCCGTGAGTGCAGACTAGAACCGCCCCACGAGGATTTCACCTCCGTGGCATTTTGGAAGCAGGCTGATTCCCAGAAGCACTTTTGGGTGAATTTGCACTGCCGGTCTGTGAGCGAGTAGTTAAGTGGGTAACTGCGAGGCTTCTGTTGTTCGCACTGGCGTGTTTTCATCCCTTCTGTCTGCATGGTCAGTACCTAGTTACAGTCCACAGTTCAGTCTGAGCATCGTACGCCATCCCTCGCCTTACCTCCTTTAGACACAGCAGGAAGGCCGATACTCGAGAGGGCCCTTAGGTCAAGCACATGCGCGCGCATTTAATCAACACCGGAGCCCTTTTCCCCCTGCCATCCTGGCCCGCCCTTAGCACAGCATCCCCTTTACTCAGAACCACAGAGTCTTAGTAACCAAGATCACGCAGCGCCCAGAAAAGCTCTTTTCTACAAAACGTTTCCCTATGCTCCTGAACCCCAAAGTCACGGCATCTGGATAGCATGAGGATTGGTAGGTTGTTCTGCTGGTTACATTGCAGTGGACATGGTTTAGAGAGTGGAAACAATGTGAGCCTTGGAAGTGCTTAGGTAAGAGAAAAGTCAAATTGTTCAAACTTGTAAAATCCTTCCTCTTAGCATGAAGACAACAGATTCTGGCATACTGGAGTGTCATTCAGCAGGGTCACAATCGACAAAACATCCCGTTGTATTGGATTCACTCTGGGCTCTAAGTTATGATTTGGAGGCACTCGTGAATTAGCACTATATTTGTAAGAGTTGCAGATGGTAGCAGAACTATATTTTGAAAAGTTAGTCAATTCAGAATACTCTAATTTTGTGGAGGTATGTAGGAAGTGTGATTTAGAGTTTTTACTTTAGCAATTATGTGAACATTGAATGTTAGAATCTCAAGTTTATTTTTATAAATTCCGTAGTATAATGAATGATTTTAAGAAATTAATAGTATTTCAGCTTTACTTCAGTAATTGTATTTAGTTTTTCTATTTTATCATTTAATAATATAATTAAAATGATATTAATCATTTAATTTAATGAGAACAGGTGGCATTGCCAAGTAGGTGCTGGGCCACTAACTATAATGCCAACAGTTCAAACTCACTTTGTGGTAGAAAGAAGAAGCTGTCTGCCCCTCGGAAGAGCTACAGTCTCAGAAATACTGTCTCATCTCTCGGTAAACTGGAATGAACTCCAGAGCCATGGGTTGGGGTTTGGAGGACTACATTAATAATGATTGTGACTATTTTAGGAGAAGTACATTGTTTTGAAAAATAAATAAGGAAAACACTTTTTTAACTTTTTAGTACTTAATGTGTTATTTAATTTTACAGAGAATAGGATATATTCAATTAATCCATGGTTACCAGTAGAATAATTTATGAAAAAAATGAATGAGTCTGCTGTAAAAAGGAAATGAGTGTTCTAGAATAACTTGGCAATACTTGATAAATTACTTATGTTGCTATGCTAGTAGTCATCCAAACGTTGCAGGCCCAGCAACACAACATTTCGACATGTCAATAATAAATTCACTCATCTTTGACATGTTTCCCTTCTTTAGTCTTGCAAGTTTGAAAACTGCCACACATAATCTCCAAAATTATTTTTGTGAAGGAATATTTGTCAATGTATGAGAGCAGAAAGTTTTCTATCGAATAGTGTGAGATTTAATAAGCATTTACCCTAAGATATATGGACCTGTGCTTTATATTTTTGTCCCGAGTCGTGGGAAGTTGGAGTCCCATTCCTCTAGGACAGCGGTTCTCAGCCTTCCTAACACCATGGCCCTTTCATGCAGTTCTTCATGTGGTGGGGACCCCCAACCATAACATTCTTTTCGTTGCTACTTCATCACTGTCATTTTGCTGCTGTGATTTATCAGGCGACCCCTGTGAATGGGTCACGTGACCCCAGGTTGAGAACCACTGCCCTAGGAGCTCCTGTGGTGTAGTGGTTGTGTTGAGCTGCTAACTGCAAGGTGTACTCTGCAAAACCACCAGCCACCCCACTGGAGAAAGACAAGGTTTTCTTGGAACGTAGAAAGTTGCGTTCTCGGAAACTCACAAGGGCAGTTCTACCTGGTCCTATCGGGTCACTATGAATCAGTATCCACTCTATGGCAGTGTGTGATTCTTCTAAAGCACTCGCTCCGTTTTTTGATTTTTCATTACTTTATGTGCCTTTAGGCCCAATCCTTACCAGAGTCTAAGCACCCAGGGAACCAGCGCTGTGTCTGTTGTGGCATTAATCCCCTAGAATCTTTCTGAGTGAGAGCAGGCTTTTATTAGATGGTTTTGAATGACTAAGGAGCACTCTGCCCCCTGGGGTGATGTGCTTGCAACCTTAGCTTCTTGCTAACACCACAGTGGCACTCCAAACCATGGCCGTCTGTAGTTGATACTCATGCTCAGATATCCTTCTGTCCAGCAAGAGCACTAGAGGAAAGCAGCTGGGCTAAGAAGGGATTCTATCCTCCATGATACATAATGTTAAAGCCATCTCCCTTGTCTCAACCCTCCGTCTTTGTGCTGAGCCAACTCACCAAGGTAGAAACCCCTCTGAAGAACAGACCTGGTAGGTTTCCTGGGTTTGCTTCTCACATGGGTTTGTTGTAGGAATTATTAATGTTGCCCTATACCCAGTTCTAATTTCTGGGTCTGTACGGTGTTACACTGCCCGACCTCCTGGTTCTGCACAGTCATATGACTATGTAACTTGTTTTGGTTAATGACATGTGAGGAAAAGGTGATGTGTCATTTCATGGCCAAAGCACAGAGTTAAACCCATGGCTGTTGAGTCAATATCAACTCATAATGACCTTACAGAATGGAGCATAGCTGCCATATAGGGTTTCCAAGGCTATACATATTTATGAAAGCAGACACATTGACGTAGTCAGATTATTGTGCCAACCTGTCCGATAAACACATGTGCGGTTAATTGAAGGGTTGGGGGATAAATGGCTCAGTGAGCCTCGCCTTTCTAGTTCTCAGGTCTCTTGCTTTCTGATGGTTGCACCAGGGTGCAGCTGCAGTTCCCTGTTTTACATGGAAAGGCTCACTTCCTGCAAGAAATGCTTGAGGAGAAGCCACAGGACCTACTCAAATGCAGCCCTGGGTGCTGGAGTAGCGGCTTTCCTCCTGCAGTTGGCATCATTGCATCTGTTTTGTGAGATGGAGGAGGACTTTGTGGATTGGTGTCGGACATATGGGTTAATGTTGGACTTGTGGGCTTGGGAAGCACTGGGTTGGGATGCTTTCTTATGTGCATTCAACCTTTATATAAAACTCTCTTATTCATGAGTTTCTGTGGATTTGTTTCTCTAAAGTCCCTGACTAATACACACATTTTTCTCCTGTGAGGCAGCTGGCATGTTTGAAGGAATAACCTTTCAGCTAGCAGTTGAGTGCTTCACCATGTCACCAAGAAGCCTTCAGCTCAGAGTTGCTGCTGCTCAACTCTTCAGCCAGCCTTTTCTTCTCATGCTGAGAAAACC
Source organism: Tenrec ecaudatus (assembly GCF_050624435.1). Lineage (NCBI taxonomy): Eukaryota > Metazoa > Chordata > Mammalia > Afrosoricida > Tenrecidae > Tenrec > Tenrec ecaudatus. Next base: position 57,843,578 of record NC_134542.1, read on the forward strand.
AAAGACGCTTACGGTGACGTGGCTGCTTCCTATGATGGTAGCAGTTCCATAAGTAGACTTTAAACCTTAAATCTCCTACTCTCAGTTTTCACATATATTTCAGAGTAAGAGATAAGTACCACCAAGTGCTTACATTACACATTAAATGGGAATAAGATTCTTCATAAATTTAGAGTAAGTCATTCAGTAAACCCAAATGCATTATAAGAAAATAAGACTGAATCAAACAAACTCACTACCTTGGAGTCAATTCTGACTCATAGAAACCCTGTCAAATAAGGGAGAAATTTCCCTATGGGTTCCCAAGACTTTTTTCAGGAGTAGAAATTGTCATCTTTCTCCCATGGAGTAACTAGTAGGTTCAAACTACTGACCTTGGGGATATCAGCCCAACAGTAGCACTATCTTACCAGCTCTTAAAATATTGCTAGAAACCTAGATTGATAAAATACTTGACATGAGTATTCAGATACATAGTATAAGCAAACACACACAAATTTGTTGTTTTAACACATAGGATGGCATGTGTTCAATACTTTTAAAACTAGTAAGCAGTTGTTTGAATTTACTTATTTATTCAACTAATAACTTATTGAGGATCTACCAAATTTAGACCCTAAACTAGATGCTGGGATACAAGTATGAAAAAACTGAAAATGTAGTGCTTCACACCATATAGTTCGTGCCCTCACAGGGGAGACAGGTACCTACTAGGAAACATCCCAAGCAAGTCTAACATTTTATTGAATTTCAGAAAAATAGAAAATTCAAAGGAAGTTCTCTCAAGAAACAAGATTAAGTTGAGATGTGGACAATCCTCAGCGGTGAATAAATACTTCTTGGGTTAATAAGCAATATATACAGTGGAAATGCTCTGTCATGGGCTAGAACAAAGCAAGAATGAGAACACAGTATAACCCGAGAAAACAAGAAACTAGGTAAGACAGAAATCTGTCAGAGAAAGAAAACTAAAATGAGAGATTAAAAAGAGTTAAGCCGGCACACTGACAAATATAGACAACTTGACAATCAGAACAGCAAGGAAGTCCCATTGATTCTGTGATCCCAGTTTTTATTGCCTAAGATACTTAAAATAAGTGTGTGTGGATGTCCACAATAGATGGCCCCTCAGGAGAAGAGAAAGCTGTGGAATAGAAACTCAAATCCCTAACACAAAACAGCAACAACAAACCCTCTGACAAACTGGACTAGTTGAAGCTAGAGAACTCCCTGAAGACAGTGGCCCTGAGATATGCTTGAAATCGACATCAAAACTACCCCAGGAGCTCACCTTGCAGCAAATAACATAACATCAAGGATTATTACTCATAAGTATGATGCTTCTTAAATAAGCCACTTGAAGACCAGCAGTCAGTAATTACTTTGAAAAAAATTAGACTATCAAGAGACAGGGAAACTAGATTAGTGGAAATGCAACAACCAGGATGGAAATAATGGAAAGGTTCACATGTCGGTAAGAATGCTACCAATGTTAGAGAACAGCCCGTGTAGAAAGTGTTGAACGGGAACTGAAACTGCTAGATAAGCCTTCATGAAAACACAGTCAAATATTAATTAGAAAAATGTGTGTGAAGAAGAATGAAGTTGACAATGATGTGAAAGAATGGTGGAGACAGTAGGGAGAAAGACATTATATTAATAAAAATCTTTAAGTAAGGGATGTCATGATCAGTTATCATTTAGAAAAAGCTCCATCTGGTTTTAGTAGGTTGCTGCAAGGCCTGAGATAAGATTATGACATTAATCTAAGTGAGAGGCACTACGGCTAAACCTGGGCTGATAGTGGTAAGAAAGAGCAAAAAAAAAAAAACAGGAAGAAAAGATATTTAGGAAATAAAATTGACAGAACTTGATATTGGGTTGGTATATAACAAGGCTTCAAGATTGTATGAGTAGGTAGATTAGTGTGACATTCTCTGAGCTAGGAAACTGAGATTCTGAAGGAAATACCAGTTTCACGTTGAGGTTTGCTGGATTTAAGATATTTTTGACAGCCCAAGAGGAGAGGTCAAGTCGGCAGATGGATATGTGGTTCCAGATTTCATAGAGAGTTTAATGAGAGTGAGAAGAGAAGATGATCTAGGATAGAAATTTGAAGAACTTCACAATTTAATGATCTCTAAAAATAGGGTAAATGAGAGGCGAAACCGTCAGAGGAATGGAAAAAATCAGCTAATTTTTGTTTCAAGGAGATGAGGAGAAATGTTTTAAAAAACAATGATAAAAAATGTTTAATGTTCCTGGGGACATGTCCAAGAATGTAAGCTCCACCATAGCTGGAGTCTTTGTTTTCTTGTCTGATCCATCCCAAGAATTTAGAGTGCTTTTAGCAGAGAATAATTAATTAATAATTAATTTATTAATGTTAAATGAAGTATGATAGAGACTAAAATGTATACTTTGGATTAAATTACACAGGGGCTGTTAGTGAATTAGGGAATTTCTGCTTCAAAGGAGTGAAATAAGATAAAGTTATAAAAGAGTAGATGAGGAGGGAGGGACAATGAGGAAATGGAGAAAGTGAAATGAATATAAGCAACTCTTCTTGGGAGTAGACTGTAATGGGGAAAAGAGAGATGTAGGCTTAAGAGAGGAAAAATACCTTGCTCGGTCTCATTTTCTTTCTATTAGCAAGCATGGTCAGACTTCATCTTATATCCTTTGTACATGTCATGTCCTCTTTCTATAGCAAGTGTATACACTGCCTATTTCCTTAAAGATCCAACCCTCCTCCCTGTCTTCTCTCATTATTTTAGCAAATAATCTATTTTGTTGAGAAACTGTTGAGCCATTTGATGAGCTTCTAACCTGTATCCTACTTAAGTTAGCATCTTTACGCTCCTCTCCTACCGTTGCAATTAAGGACATCCTCCCCTCACCCCCCACAGATTGCCTACGACCAATGACTCTACTTAAACTCTATTGTGCTTAGAAATCTACCACGCCTCCCTGTGAGAAACATATAGTAGTAGTTTTCCATTCTTTCTGTGGAGTGCCCAATCCTACTCTTAACTTGATCCTCCCTTAAACACGTCACTGTAATTATCCCCAGGAACCATGGAGTCTGTTCTGACGCACAGCAGCCCCAGGCACAACAGAAGGAGACATTGCCCGGTCCTGCACCATCCTCACAATCGTTCTCAGGCTGGAACAGCCACGGTGTCAGTCCATCGCATCGAGGGCCTCCTTTCACGCCCTTCTACTTTACCGGGCATGACGGCCTTCTCCAGGGCCTGGTCTGGCCTAGCAACACACACAAGGGATATAAGATGAAGTGTCGCCAACGTTTTCATCATTAATACATTCCTCTAGGGAAAAAATCCCAGCTCATCCAAGTTGAAAATGAGCTTTGAACATTCCAAATACTCTTAGATTATTTATAATATATTAATATAAATATATGTGTATTAACTTTATGGTAGTTGGTAAATTATGCTTTTATTTGACCCTATTATGTGAACTTAACATTCCCGGAACCGAAGAACATATATAAATCTGAAACAACAAAATGCTATTATTTTTGTCAATATGATGACTCTTTAAATGTGCATGCTCTAATATGTTGGCCTTAATTTATTGGAAAACTGACTTGATAAAGATTAAATTACTACCAAATCCATATGAAGACATTTAAGAAGATTTATAGCTCTGGTGGACATAAAATCACAGCACAGAGCAAATAAGGGGAACTAAATAAAACATTATGCAAATAAATTAGGGTACTTGAAAATTGGTATTCATTATTCATTGTTGATAGGAGATAATCAACTAAATAGGCACACCACCTTTAACTCTTGAGTATGGTAATTTGACAACATTTAACTCCGTTTATAAATAAAGGTAAGATAATGTGACATTTGGTCAATTGGGATGTTTATTATGCTATTTGTGTACTGTATTCTTTGCAAAAAGCATACACTTGTCCAGATACATTATTCTGATTATACATCAGAATTAAATATTGGCACATGTAACCATATTATTATAAACAATTTTGGTATGTACCTAATTTCTTAAAATTAGCTAGTTTGAATTCTTTAAAGATAACATGTTAAAAACTTAGTAATGTTTGTATTTTTAGAAAAGAGTCGTTGCATATAAACTTCTATCCTCATAGAGAACACCTCTTCTAGGGGTTCATTTGCTGTGTAGCTGTGCTGGAGTAATCGAGTCTTTCCTGACTAGTCTTTGTTGGACTTTCTCTTTCACTAATGATTTTGGTCTGTGTTGTTATACATTTATGTTGATAATCTAGCTCTTATTTCATTGGGATTGTAATCAACATGGCATGTAAAAGTTAGGAAATGGGCTAGATTATTTAATGCAATAAAATTTGGTAACAGACATTTTAGCAACTTTGTGTGTGTCTGAAATAACTGATGATCTATCGTTTAGTGTTTAAGATTAAATTTCACAAAGTACTTGTTTGGGAGCTGACATGATGAAATTTCATCTCAGAAAGCAAAGCCAGTGGAGAATTATGTCGGAGTTGGAAAAGGATCCAAGTTTCAGTCGACGTCTTTGAATTGTCAAACATGGCCTTGCAAAGTGCTCCTCGGGTCAAATGAGAGATTGTGAAATAAAAAAAGGAAAAAGGTTTCTGGAGTTATTGATATACTTGTTCTCCTAATATACAGTCATTTTCGGTGCAGATATAGATACATTTTATGTAAATAGCTAGTAGCTGCTTAGTGTAGCTCTGATGGGTGTGTGACTGTCTTCTGGGTAATGTGGCAGGTGGTATGGTATTCAGAGTTCAAGCACATGACCTATGCAGAAGCTACAGGTTTAGGGACAACAAACGTAGACTTACATCAGAAATTAACCCATATCAATTTAAGGCCTGAATGATTCTGCCTATTCCAGGAGTCTTCTATGTAAGCACCTGGATCCCACCCCTCACACTCATTGGTGATACACCCAGAACATTCCTGAGCTCCTCATTTTTCCCCTGGGAAGCTGTGCACATACTTTCCATTCTGTGTAACGTTTCCTTTCACAGTTTGGTTTACTCTTAGGTATTGCTTTTTGCTGACCTCCATGCAGAACTGGGGCCCTCTCAAGGTTATGCTCCTGTAGAATTCTGTTCAAAACTCCATCATAACACTTGTCTTTGTCTTGGGACTGCTTGCATCCTCAAGCATTTAATGTGGTGTGTTTTCCCTGCGCTGAGCAGATGTTTTTGCGCTTGAATAAGGCAAAGGAAGAGCAGGTGTCAGGTTGGGGAAGGTCACCTGAAAAGGGTTGCAGATGATGGCGCTTGACCAAAAAATCAAAAGATGAAAATTATCTGTAAAAGGGTAAAAGAAGCATATGGGAAATCAAGAATTCATATTAATATTAATGAAACTGAAATTTGTCTGAAGTTTAATATTATGCAAAATAGCTGTAGTCATCATGAAGCATTTGTTCAATAAATATATTTTGAGGATTGATTCATATAAAGCTCTAGGGAGGTAAGAACCTTTTATCTGCGCATTACCACATATGTTCCTGAGTCTTAGCCATTATTTCAACACTTCTCTGTCAGTTTGTCACACTGTGGTGGTGTGCATGGCGCTGTGATGCTGAAACTATGCCACCAGTATTTCAAATACCAGTAGGGTGACCCCTGGTGAACAGGTCTTCAGACTAAGAATAGAATACAAAGCAGGAATATACTGTCTGCTGGAGGGATTAGCCACTGCAAATCTTACAAACAGCGGTGGAACATTGTCAGATGCAGCGCCAGAAGATGAGTCCTTCAGGATGGAAACACTTAAAATATGACTGAGAAAAAGCTGCCTACTGTAAGTGGGATCTGTCTTCATGAAGAGGAGAGGGTAAAGCTTAGGGGCCTTCTTTGTTAAGGAGAACTACGCAAAATGAAAAAAAAACAGCTGCAAAGAACCATTAATAATCAGAATGTGGCTTTCAGGAAATGTGAATCTAGGAAAACTGGAAAACATCAAAAATGAACTTGGATGTATAAAGATCAATATTAGTGAGCTGAAATGGACTAATATTGGCCATTATTAAACAGACAAACATGTTCACAGTACTAGGAATGATAAATTTAAGAGGAGTTACATCACATTCATTGTTGAAGAATATTTCAAGATCCATCTTGAATAGAAATGCTGTCTGTGATAGAATAAAATCTATATGCCTACAAAGAAGTTCAATTAATACAACTATTATTCAAATTTATACACCAACCACTAAAGCTGGTGATGAGCAATCTAAAGAATTCACAAAATTCTTCAATCTGAAGTTGATAATGTGCAATCACGATGTGTTGATAATTTTACATTGAAATGTAAATGTAGGAAACAAAGAAGAAGAAACAATAGTTGCAAAATCGGGTTTTAGTGAAAGAAGCAAAGCTGGAGATTGCACAATAGAATTTTGCCAGGCCAACCATTTCTTCATTGCAAATCCCCCTTTCAACAACATAAACAGTGGCTGTACATATGGACCTACCAGATAGAATGTTGCATAGGAGTCAAATTAAGTAGATCTGTGGGAAGAGAAGATGGAGAAACTCATTATCAGCAATCAAAATGAGGCCAGAGGCTGACTATAGATTATCAGCTCATGTGAAAGCTGAGGTAGAAGTTGAGGAAAATGAAAACAAATTCATGAGAGTCGAAATACAACCTTCATGAAATTCCAACTGAATTTTGACATCTCAAGAATAGATTTGGCACATTGAACACTAATAATAGGAGAACTTGTGAACCATACGATGACATCAAGAATATCATACATGAAGAAAGAAAAAGGTAATTAAAACAAGAAAGACAGAAACAAAGTGGATGGCAGAAGAGACATGGAAGGTTGTTATTGGTCATGGAGTTGCTAAAAATGTAAGAAATGGGGAAGAAAAAGAGCTGAATAGAGAATTTCAAGAGGCAGCACCAGAAGACAAAGCAAGTATAATGTAATGTACAAAGACCTGGATTTATCAAGTCCAAAAAGAAAAACGTACTCAGTATATCTTAAGTTCAATAAAATGAAGAAAAAAACCCAAACCTAGAGTTGTAATATTGAAAGATTCTATGGTCAAAATATTGAATGATGCAGGAGCTTCAAAGAAGATGGAAGAATACGTAGAGGCACTGTGCCCGAAAGAACTGATTGACATTCATCCATTAAAAGAGGTGGCATATGATCAAGAAACAAAGGTACTGAACGAAGGAGTTGTGCTGAAGGCATTAGCCAAAAACGAGTTTCTAGGAACTGATAGATTATCAATTATAATGATTCAACAAGCTTAGGAAGCATTGGAGGTACTCACTTGTCTGCCAAGAAAGTTGGGAGATTTTGAACCAATTGGATGGGATGCATATTTGTGTCCATTCCCAAGAAAGGTGGCCCAACAGAATGCAGAAATTATTGAACATTATCATTAATGTTACATGTATGTAAATTTTTTCTGAAGACCATTCAGCAACAGTTGCAGCAGTGTATCATCAAGGAGTTGCCAGAAATTCAAGCTGCATTCTGAAGAGGACATCGCACGAAGGATATCACTGTTGCCATCAGATGGATATTGACTCAAAGCAGAGAAGACCAGGAAAATGTTTACTTGTGTTTTATTGCATATGCAAAAGCATTTGTTTGACCGTGTGGTTCATTGTGCTCATGCAGGATCTGTCAGTTAATGTAAAAATATCAATCCCAGTATAAATAGGACATGAAACTAAGATACTTTCTTTAGTTGCCAAGTTAAATGTAAGTTCAAATATATTAGCCTTTTCAATTTACTTTATAGCACCATTATAGAACATATGAACATTTTATTCTATTTTAAAAGGAAATAAAAAGCTCTCAGCTTTTTTCAACCAATTAAATAATTTTGTTTTAAGTAGTTCAATACTAAGACAAAAAGGATGCAGAGAAATGAAATTTCCCTCCAGGAATAAAATGTTTAGAAAACAATGAAATAATCTCTAGTAATATTCAGCAGCTATAAATGACATAAGGATTTTATAATAGGTTATTTACTTCCAATTTCATTAGCAAATGTTATAAATGTAAACTCTTTTATGGTTATATATTAGGGTTAATAAGATGAAAATCAATGCATATAATGACTAAAATAGTTTTTGTAGATGATGTTTAGCATACTCTTTGTTCAGTATTAGAAAATACCAATTTTGTTTGCTCATTAGTAGAAGTTGCCAATTTGATTTTACTTTCTATTGGTGACATTGATTAATGACCATAATTAAAACAACTGAATTTATATGTGAAACTACAATTCCACGGATCATTTAGAACTTTGACCAGTTATTTTGTGCAACTGTGAGATCACCCAAAATTCATATTATATATATATATATATATATATATATATATGAGAACACATAGATGGTATGGCTTTTCTCTTAGTAATAGTTTATTCTACACTAAGAATGCATCTTCTTTTTATTGTGTTTTCTCTTAAACTGAAGAAACACATGAAGTTTCTTCAACTTGATATAAACATAAAAGTCAGAAAAGATAAAAATGTGCTAAAGCTTTCAAAATAGTAATGTATTGAACCCTAGAAATATTAGAGCTGATTATGCAGGCAGATTTTAAAGATACATTGTCCATGTTTGAATTCTGGTTTTACAATAGTCATAGATATATGGTCATAGATATAATACTTGGCCAAGCTATTTAAGTGGTCTGTGCCTTGGTGACCTGATTTATGTCATCATGGTATTAGATTTCATTTGGCCTCCATTTACTCATCTATTAAATGGGATAAATGGCTTTTGGAGATGGAAAAATTGTGTAAAATATGACATATTAATAAGCCACTGTTAACTTGGACAAATTACCAATTCTCTTATCCTCCACAAATTTTAGCTTCTATAACTAAAAGTCAAAATAATTATAATTACTTTTTAATTCTTAAATGGGTAGCATGCATAATTAAAACTACTTAATGTTTACACATTCTACCTATTTCAGAATGTAGAGTGTTAGTGTAACACACAGTCCGTAAATCTTTACATAGTGATATTTGTAGAAAAATAGCCTATTGATGTTGTTATGTACCATCAAGTTAATTCCCATTCATAGTGGTCTTTTGTATAGCAGTGCAAAGCACCGCTGGTTCTGCAGCATCCTCACAGTTGTGTTGTTTCAGGTCTGGTTGCAGCCACTGTGACAATTCGTCTCTTAGAGGGTCTTCCTTCTTTTGCTGCTCCTCTGTTTCACTAAGCATGATGTCCTTTCCTCTGGACTGGACCCTTTTGGCAACGTATCCAAAGGAAATGAGATGAAGTCTTCCAAGTAGATTTTTTTTTTTTGGCAGCCCATAGTTCCTTCAGTATTGTTTGCTAGCACCATAATTCAAATGTATTGGCTCTTTTGTAGTCTTTTTAATTCAATGTTCAAGTTACACATACATATGAGGCAATTGAAAATACCTTGGCTTGGGTCAGGCACACCTTGGTCCTCAAAGTAACCTCCTTGCTTTTCAACACTTTAAAGAGATCTTGTGTAACCGGATTACCTAATGCAATGCATCATTTGGTCTCTTGAATGCTACTTCCATGAGCATTGTATATAAAATCCTTGAAAACTTCAAACTTTTATACATTTATTATTATTGGTCTAGTTATAAGGATTTGGGTTTTCTTTACATGAGTTGTAATGCATACTGAGGGCTGAAATCCTTGGTCATCAGTATGTGCTTCAAGTCCTCCTTTTCAGCAAGCAGATTTGGGTCATCTGCATCTCAAGTTGTTAATTAGCCTACCTCCAATCCTGATGCTTCATCCTTCTTTACGTAATCCAGCTTCTCTGATTACTGATTATTTTCTCAACATAGAGATTGATTAAAATGAAAGGAAAAGCTGCACACCTTTCCTGAGTTTAAACCATGCAGGATTCCCTTGTTCTGTTCACACAACCACCTGTTGATCCAAGCCCGGGTCACACTTGACAGCAATGAAGTGTTCTGGAATTCCCATTTACCTCAAAGATATCATAGTTTGTTAGAATGCGCTGGCATAGTCAATGAGACACAAGTAAATATCTTTCTGGTATTCTCTGCTTTCAACAAAGTCCCCCTGACATCAGCAGTGATATCCCTTGATCTACTTTTCTAACCTGCTTAAATTTCTGGCAGCTCCCTGTAAACGTATTGCTGCAAACATTGTTGGATGGTCTTCACAACATTTTACTTGCATGTGATATGAAATGATATGGTTCTCTGATTTGAGCATTTGGTTGGGTCACCTTTCTTTGGATCAGTGAAAATATAGATCTTGTCCAGTCAGTTGGCCAGGTAGCTAGCTTCCAAATTTCCCAGCATAGACCAGTGAGTGCTTGCAGGGCTTCATTAGCTTGGTGAACTTTTTCTTTTGGTATTCCATCCATTTCTGGAGTCTTGGTTTTGGCCAGTACTTTAAATGCAGCTTAAACTTCTTCCATCAGTATCATTGGTTTTGCTCATGTGCTACCTTTGGAAATGGCTGAATGTTGATTATTTCTTTTTGGTACAATGGCTGTGTATTTTCTCCATCTTTTTGGATACTTCCTATGTCATCCAATACTTTACACATAGAACATTCCATTATTTAAACTCCTGAATTTTTTCTTGATTTTTTTCAGTTTAAGTTATGATGAGCGTGTTCTTAATTTCTGGTTTTCTAACTGTAGGTCTTTGCATATCTCATTATAATATTTGTCTTTGTCTTCTCAAGCTGCCTTTTGAAATTTTCTGTTTTCTTTGACTTTATCCTCTCTTCCATTTGCCTTAGCTACTGTATGATTATGAGCAATTTTCAGAGCCTCTTGGGACATCCTTTGACCTCAAGGCTATCCATAGTTTGTTATGATGCACAGAGTCAAATGCCTTGGCATAGTCAATAAAACATACATTCAGATGAGTAGATTCAAGGTCATATTTTGGCTCTCATGGTTTGTTCTAATGTTTTTCAACTTCAATCTGAACTTACATATGAGCAATTGACGGTTTGTTCCAAAATTGGCCTGTGTCCTGGTTTTAGCTGCTGATATTGAACTTCTCCATTTTCTCCTACTACTGAGGAAGTCAATTTGATTTCTGTGTATTCCATCTGGAGAAGTCCATCTGTATAGTTGCTGGTGTTGTTGAAACAAGATATTTGTGATGAGAAAACCATTGGTCTTGAAAAATTCTATACTGTGATCTCAGCTTCATTTCTATACCACCAAGGCCATATTTTCCAAATAATATTCCTTCCTCTTTGTTTCTAACTTTTGCATTCCAATACACAGTAATCATCATTGTCTCTTGATCACATATTTGATCAATTTCAAGCTGAAGATAACAGTAGAATTTCTTAATTTTGCATCACTAGTGTTAGTGGTTGGTATATACATTTGAATAGAAGTTTAGTGATTGAATTTCCTTGTATAAAGGTAGGTATTATCGTATCACAGACAGCATTGTACTTCAAGATAGATCTTGGAATGCTCTTTTTGATGATGAGTGTGACCCCATTCCTCTGGAATCTTTCATTCCCAGTGTTGTGAACTATATAATATTCTGATTTAAAATCTTCAGTGCCGGTCCATTTCAGCTCATTGCTGCTTAACTTATTGATCTTTCTGCATTCCATTTAATTTTTACAACTTCCAGTTTTCTACATCATACGTTACACATTCCAAGTTCTGCTTCTTAATTTATGTTTGCAGTCGTTTCTTCACATTTTGAGTTGTGCCTCAGCAGCAAATGGAGGCCTTGAACGGTTCACTCTGGAAGGCTGTACCGCCACTGTGCTCGACGCCACTTTGAGATGGCAGCTTTTCCTCGTCGTAGTTGGACTGCTTCCTACCTGAGGGGCTAATTTTCCCCACTATCCCTGACAACATTCTGCTACTCTTAATAAGGTTTCCAGTATCTGACCGTTTGTATTTGAAATACCAGTCACATAGCTTCCAGCATCTCAGTAACGCCCAAGCCACCACCTTACAACAAACTGACAGTCAGGGTGGAAGACTTGTAAGAATGCTTCAATATCTTCATCACTGGATTTAGTGAGGGGTGCATAAATTTGAATAATAGTTGTATTGACTGGGCTTCCTTGGATAGGTCCACAATGTCCTCTCACAGCTAGCATTGCACCATAAGATAGAGCTTCAAATATCCTTTTTTGACAATGACTGCAAGGCCAACCTTGGCTTTGTCATTCCTGGCATAGTAGATCATATGATTTTCTAATTCAAAATGGCCAGTACTGGTCCATTTTAGCTCACTAACATCTAGGATATTGATCTTCTGCATTCCATTTAATTTTTTTAATGACTTCTGATTTTCCTGAATTCATGCTTTGTACATTCTGAGTTCTGATTATCAGTAGATTTTTGGAATCTTGACACAATTGCAGGTGGTTCACTCAAGGTGTGGCTTTCTCTTAGTACAGATTGACACTGTGTGGAAGCTATCTCATTTCTGCTGAGTCTGATTCCTGCATCGAGTTTGTCTACTTCCTTTTAATATCATCTGCAGATCCAAGGATCCATTAGCACATTCGGATTCACTGGACAAGTGGGATTCATTTTGCTCGACTTCCACAAGCCTGTGGTCTTCCTGCTGCATCTCCCCTTTTCCTGATCATCAGTCTCTGAAGCTCCAGGGCTCAGGACAAGCCCTAGCTTACCTCTTGCCGTGTACTTGAATCTCACTGGATTTCCCCATTTCTGCACCTGCGTCGGTCATTTCTTCATCTCAATCATTTTCTATATACACATACACCAAAGCATGCGTGATTTTGCCTTTCTGGAGAACGCAGCCTGACATCCAAAGCTATATGACAAAACCATGCCTACACCGCTCAGTAAAAGCTTTTGTAGCACAGCCTGGAAAAACATAGGCTTTTAATCAACTATAGCCTAATCTATAATATTCTCCAAGAACTATATTTGCCCTCAGCTATTAAAAGATCTTTGTACACAATGTTTTGAGGGAGACATTGCTCTAGAAAAAGTAAGCTCTGTCAAATTCTAAGCCAGAGTGAGCTCATCCTGGGCAAAGTAGGATGCTTCTCCTGTGCAGTGGCTGGGGTTTGAACCGCCAACTCTCAACCAGTAGCCGAGTGCTTAACATCTGTGTCAGCAGAGTGTTCTTTCTTGTACCTCAGGCAGTAACATAAAATATATGGTAAGAAAATCAAGTATTAAAATAATTTAATGTTTATTTTAATAAGTGTAAACTAATAATTATTTTATTATGATTTTAAAAATATTGGCCTGATGCCTGACAGAATGAGAAGTTACCAATCGTCTTTCTCCAATGAGCTCTAGACTGTCATGCAAGGACGGCAATCTATCATGCCCTTGACTAACGTCTTTTTTCTCTCCTGTGTAAAAATGTCTTAATTTCCCTCCCTAACATTTGAATAATTATTTGACTGAACTCTAGGAATGTATTTATTTATCCTCAGAATATTGAATCCTAATTTCAATTGGAATTTTAAAATTAAAGCTTTGTATTAAAATTTTTCAAAAGTAGAAAACAGTAGAGGCAATATCACAATGAACATTCACATATGTATTGGTCTAATTTAAAGGTTGTCAAATAATTACCACACTTGCTGTATCTCTCACCTTCTTCTTACTTTTCCTATTTTTTATTTTTATCATTTTTAAAATTGAGTTGCTTTATTTCAATTCTACGATCTCATGTCAACTCATCCCTGTCTTAATTGGGGATGGAAGGTCACTTTATTATAAAGCAAGGATGACATTTTATAATAATGCCATCTTATATTAATATTATATATTTTTAATTAAAAGACACTTCTTGGGATTAAATCATGTATAGCCAGTTTATATTCTATTCCTCAATTGTTTTCTAAATATCTTTTAACAATAATCTTGCGCAATCAAGACAAAACTGGTCTGCACTTGGCATTTGTTTATGCATCTTAAATTGCTTTTAATCCACTGCTCTCTCTCTTTTTCTTGTATCTTCTTCCTTTTACACTCTATTTTCAATAAACAGGAAATTAGCTCTCATGGCTCAGCTTCAACTTGACACTTTGTGTGTGAGTAGTCCTTCATAAGTGGAGATATATACTTTATTTTATATCACATGAAGAGTTTCATGATGTTTGAATGATGTCTAGTCTTCCCAGTGTTAGCAGATGCTATGATTAGGTCCTGATATCATGGATGACAATTTAATATCTCTACCAGAAAAATCCCTATTAAATTTTATTCTAATGATTTCTTGAAATGATGATTTTAACCTGAATTATAAAACGGTTACTTAATAGTGCAAATATTTCCATTGCATTTATTAATCATACTTGTTCTGTACAGAAGAACTATGCCTGAAATTTTGTAATTAACAATGTGTGTAGGAAATCCTTCCCTAGACACAAATATTCCTCATTTCTTGTCTATAACTTTTTAATGCTTCATTTTGCAAAAGTATTATAGCATATTGAATAGATTCTTTGTTATGAGCAATTGGTCCAATTGTTTGTTTTTGTAGATAGGGTCATGTAAATAACTTTGGGTATTTTAAAAGGTGCATCAACATATCTTTGAGGCAAAAGGATAAATGGATATTGAAGATAAGAATTTGGTCCTCTTAGGGCTTATATCTTCTTGCTCATGAACCCATTAGAGTTTATTATATGTGATATAATTATATGTAATATATTATTTATATGTATAATATAAATAGTATTTATCGCTTTTCAAATTAGCACAATATGATTCTAACTTCCCAAGGGGAGAGAGAATCACCATTAGCAGCATCAACTGTGTAAAGACACTTCCCATGAGGCGGGGGCCAGATAGGCCTCTACCTTCTGTTTCCTCCTTTACAAATTATGATACCACGTACCCTTCTCAAGGCTATCTCTGCTTCTCTGCTGCGTTTAAAGGTTCATGAAAAGGGCCACACAGACCTTTCCAACAATATGCACAATTATGGAGTTAGGTTTATTGTGCCAACTAGGCTTCCTTAGGAGCATGTGGGCAGAGTTTAACCAGGCCACAGCTTGGTTGGAGGGCTATAAGATAAATGGCTTTCCGAGGCCAGTCCCCTTCTCTCTTTCTCCCTGGAGATAGGACCAAAGTTCGGGTGCTTGAACTAGTTCTTTGCCTCAACCCTGTGCTGTACCACATGTGGGCTGAGCCAACCCATGGATCATGCTGTTCCTTGGAGACCTGCTCAGCCACACTGCCACACTGCTGGTGGCTCTTGTAGAAGTGGGACATTGCTCAGGGCCTGCTTCACTAGCTGACTGTTGTTGCCCCACCCTGCTGACTGCAGGCCCACTTTACCTGTCTTACCTGAGGCCAGACTTTGATGTCTGCTTCCTTCACCTTGGACCAGCAGCCCATGTGAGCTGAAAGAACTCCATTATAATAACTGTTCCATGAAAGTGAGTTGAACTGAACCCTCTGTATTGCTGTGTGAACAAATTAGCTATTATATCCCTTCCCCCTACATAAACCTATCCTTTTATATATATAATTGTAAGTGTCCTGGTTTTATTTTTCTAGAGAACCCTGCCCAACAAAGAGTGCATTAGAGAAGTTAACAGGCTACAATTTAGGATGCAAAGGGCTCAAGATACAGTTCTTTTGTCAGGGGGTCCTCCTCTTTGCTGGTTATAAGCAGGCTGTCCTCTCTCTGGCCCTCTGGCCCTTGGCTTGGCCTTGAGTAATTTTACAAAGCACTGTCCAAAGGACATGCCACTGTAAGGCTCAGCCAGAAAATGATTCACGGGTCAGCAAAACTAATTCCTCTGGTTAAGTGGCTAGAGGTATCCACCACACAAGAGAGCCCCCTGCCCAAAGACACTCGGCTTTGCTTGTATCAAGAGCCACGGAGCCACTACCCTGTCTCACACGCTAGCTCTGCTGGAGTCACCCTTTGGTGTCATGGCTGAGTTCCAATTAAAATGGCTCTTCTGGCCATGATTTTCTCTGTGAAATATTATAATTCTAGTCTCCATGCTGTAGTTATAATCCCATTTTAGAGGGAGTTCTCTGTCATGGAATTTAGAGGGGACGTACCCTCAGTCTTTAACTTAGAAGTGGTGTGACTTAAGATTTCCTTGGGGGTATTGCCTATTAAAAGACAAAAACACACCTCCATCAAAGCCATTCCTCTGTGCATAAGAGCCATCTCAGACAGAGAGAAAATTTCTAGGACCGTTCGAATAAGAACATGTTCTAGATCTCTGTCTGAAGTGATGGAGGTTGAGGCCAGAGGCACCGGACACTGGGTGAGATGATGGGAAAAAGGATTCAGGCTGAGACCAGAGGCTACGGCAAGGAAACCAGGAGACAGAACAGAGGGGCAGGGCCAAAACTAAGGGACTGTGAGACAGAGTTGTAGGCAGGCTTCCTGATCCAAGGAGACAAAAGCCAAGGAATTGGAGAGACTTGGCTGCTGGTTAAGGAGAGGTGATACTGTGGGCTAATGGCTGTATCTGTGATAGTTACTGATCCTGACTTGTGGTAACCTACTTACTTCCCTAGTAACCTTCCATAATTGTAGTATTGTCTGAGTTTTGTGTGGTCATCCCAATGCATTATTGACTCGAAAGGAGCACCCTGGGAGGAGTGCTTGCTATCAGAATAGGTAAAGCAGGATGGATATTGGACGCATATCTTATCCCTGACTCTTGACAATAGTGAAGCCAGAGTAGGTCAGACATGGCCACGCCCTCCACACCATTAACTGTACTGCTTTCTGTCTCCCAGATGGAGGGGGTTCAATATGCAGCAATCTCAATCTCCAAAGGACAAGCTCCACTCCTGGCTCTTCTTTCTTGATGATAGGAATATCCTTCTTGCTCCTTCAAGGTGAGGTAACTAATTTCAAATGCAGCAGGATGTCAAAACTTCAATTCCTCATTAGATTTCCAAGTTTTTAGAGTCACAATAAATTCTGTTAGCAATCACTCACAATTGAATCATATGATTATATCAGTATTTCTTGTCCAGACCCATCAGGAAAGTCATTTGGTGGGAGTTACAAAGACGGTGGCTAGCAGATCCATATTAAGTGATTCACCGTACGCCAATGCCTCTCTGACTTCTTTTGAAGGTGGAGTTTCGTTTTCTAGTAGTTCTTCGTGCATGAGTGGAAGCGCAGGTGTCATTAAGGTTGGTGTCATCCAGAACAGAAGCTTACGATCGCACCCAATCCCTGGACAAAACCCATTGACAAAGTCCCATTGGTGGGGAGAATGGCCCTATGTGTGGCCAAACAGTTTTCCAAAAGCCAAATCCCTACTAGCCCAACCTTCACTTCTCACGTCAGCTCTTTCCCTGTCCCATTGGCAGAGGTGGGTGTCAAGGTCGACCCTGCTGCTTCCTGACTGGTGAGTGATGGGAGAGCATAGTGAGTTATCAGAGACTAGTGGCCCCACTGCCTTGGCGGCTCCTCCCCTGCATCACCGGCTTGCTCACCACGGCTGCCTGCACCATGGGCCCTCTCGTTTTGATGTCATCCCTTCTGGTTGAGCAATATCCCCTAGAAATGCCACTGGGTGTGTGGAAGAGTGGTATGTGGATTTTCCAGTGGCTTCTTCTGACTTTCACACAATACTACTCTTTTAACTTCTCACCTTACTCTGCTTCCATGACACTCGATGCCTTCGGTTCCTAAGATGTTTGGGATTTCTGTGACTGCAAATTAGTGTACATCTCTTTGTTATTTTCTCAAAGGTCTTCTACATGATAACAATACCTTCTCTACTGAGACAGAGTCTACTGATCCATTTCACTTTCAATTTCCAGTAAACTTATCTTCTAGTGTCTTTCCCCCCATGTATTTATATCTTTAAACAAGAGGTGTGGGAACTAGTAAAGTGAAAATGTGTGTTTCTCACCATTTTAGTAATGTTAAACCATAACCATATCTTCACAGCATTTGACTTTATCTCTCAAACTGCCCATTTGTAAGGAAGTAGGCACGCGGGCAGAATCGCGGTGCAACATTGTCTGACAGAGTCTGGAAAGTGAGTACCTCAGGCAAAAGCACTCGGCACGTGACCGAGGAGAAGCTGACCTCTCAAAGAGGGGCTGACTTTAATGATGCTGACGGAGTAAAACATTTGCGACTTTTATTTGCTGGTGTGACATAACACAAGATGAGAGGCTGCTGCAAACACCTAGAAATCATATCATGGAATGTATGAATTTTGAGTGCAGGAGAATGGGACGTTGTCAAAAATGAAATGGAATGTATAAAGATCTATATCTTAGGCATTAGTGAGTTTAAATGAACTGGAAATGATGGTTTAAACAGATGGTCATAAGGTCTAATATGCTGGGAATGACAAACGGAAAAGGAGTGGCACATATTCATCATCACAAAAAACATTTCAGGATCTATTCTGAAGTACAATGCTGCCAATGATAGAATTACATCTATACCCCTACAAGAAAGGCCAGCGAATGTAACTATTATTCAAATTCACATACAAGACACTGATACAAAGATGAATAAGCTGTAGATTTTTACAATGTGTACAGTTGAAACTTGATCTAGAATGTAATCCAGATGTGTTGATAATTACTGATGATTGGAATCTGACCAAGATAAAGGAAGCATAATTAGAAATACAATCTTGGTGATCAAAAAGACGTAGGAGATCACTTGATAAAATTTTGCAGGACCCATAGCTGTCATTGCAAATACCTTTCAACAACAGAAATGATGACTATACCCTTGTACCTTATTGGGCACAATCCAAAGAATCAAATGGATTCTGTAGGTGAAAAGAGATTATGCAGAAACTCAGTATGATGCATTAAGACAATACCAGGAACCAACTGTAGAATAGACTGGCTGATGTTCATATGCAAGTTCAAGTGGAAGCTGAAGAAAACCAAACTAAGTCCACAAGAATCAGAGAAAGACTTTGAGTCTATACCACTTGGATTTAGAGACCATCTCAAGAATAGATTTTAGATATTGAATCCTAGGATAAAGGACTTGTGAAATGACATTGAAGGTATGATACCCAAAGAAAGCAAACCGTTACGGAAAGGACAGGGAAATAGAAAAGACCAAAGTAGATGATAAAGCGACTCTGAGACCCGCTCTGGATATAGCGTGGCTACAGAAAATGGAGGAGATGGGAAGTAAGAGCTAACCGCACAATTCCAAGGAGCGGCTCAAGAAGACAAAGTCTAGCAACATGGCGTGACTCTGAGATTTTATGTCAACTTGATGGCACCTGTGTGGAGTCAGCTGATGGCATGTTCCTGTAGCACCCTGCCACGATCCCCTGGACCTTGGATCCACACACTTCTGTATCTCCTAGCCCGTGACCTCCCACCTTCCTCTTTCATTTGCCTACTGCTGTGTGAATCTGAAGAGGACTCAGCTAGAATGGACTTGAGTTGGACTGGACTGTCTTCTTGATATAAAATTATCTTTTGATATAAAGTTCTTTCTTATACATATATGAATGCCATTGACTTTGTTTCTCTAGAAAACTCATACTGGCACAAGAACTGAAAAAAAAGTATCTAAGCCTCAAGTTTTAATATTGAAGAATTCTATAGGGGAAAAAAACAACCCTTTGTCTATACACAAAAAGTGTTGAAAAGTAAGGCTGTTACTCTGAGGACTAAGGTGGGCCTGATCCAAGCCGTGATCTTTTCAATCTCCTTATATGCATATGCAAGCTGGGCATTGAATAAGGAAGTCTGAAGACGAATCAATGCACTAGAATTACGGTGCTAGTGAAAAATACTGAACTATCATTGATTGTCAAAAGAACAAACATCTTTCTTGGAAGAATTATAGCCAGAATTCTCCTCATAAGCAAAGTTAGCAAGACTTTGTCTCCCATATTTTAGACCTGTTATTGGGAGAGACTAGTCTCTGGAAAAGAATGTCATGCTCAGCTAAGTAGAGGGGCAGTGGAAAATAGGGAGACCTTTCACAAGATGGATTAACCCAGTGGCTGACAAAATGGGAAACATCCCAAGACTTGTGGGGCTGGCCCAGGCCAGGCAGTGCTGCGGTTTGTGACATATAGGATTGCTATGAGTCATAACCGACTCAATGGCATCAAACAACAACTAGACAAAACTTGAAGCACACAGGATGCATCAAAAGGGTGTGGAAGGAGTACATGTTCACTATGCCTAAAAGAAATTATAAATGTTCAGCAATTTCAGAAGGTGGCATATGATCAAGAACCAGTGGTGTTACAGGAAGAAATGAAAGCTGTACTGACAACACTGTCAACAACAAATTCCAGGAATTGGCAGATATCAACTGGGATCTCTGACAAACATGCACAGCACTGGAAGTGCTCACTCATTTCTCTCAAGAAAGTTGGATAACAGCCACTTGGCCAACCAACCGGAAGAGATCCATATTCATACCAATTCCAAAGAAAGGTGATCCAACAGACTACAGGTACATTTTAACAAAATGTGCAACTGTGACCCCAGGCTGAGGTTACAGTCACAACTGAGCGGGTCCAGGAGCCACAGCCTTGGTCACCCTGCCCCCAGGAGCAACAGCTTGCCACCCTTGTCACACATGTTGGGGTCCTTAGGTGTCACCCACTCTGATTTTGTCAGGGGGTGCAATTTGTACCCCTCACAGCTCCCTAATGAGGTCATGCCAGCAAGAATGAGGCTTCAAAAAGTTCACGGAAAAATTTACGAAAAGGTAACAGCATTTTTCCAATAACTTTTAAAGTCCTCCTCTATCTCTTCCACCATGTTAGCCACGTAGCTACCCACCTTCCAGATTTCTTGGCATAAATATATTACTTGGCACTGCATTCATTTATTGATCAATTTCTATTGGTATTTGTGTTAGTCTGGGTAGACTAGAGAAACAAATCCATGGACACACATATATGTATAAGAAAGAGATTTATATACAAGAGCAATTGATCATTGAGAAAACATCCCATCCCAGTCCAGATCAAATCCATAAGTCCGATATTAGCTCAAATGTCAGACACCAATCTATAAAGTCCTCTTCAGACTGACGAAACACATGCAATGAAGCTGAATGTAGAAGATCACAGGCCAGTGAGTAGAAGTCCTTGGATCCAGTGGCGTTGGAAACATCTCAGCACTGGCAGGGGTCTCTGAATCAGGCTGGGTCCATATGTCTTGTCAGCTGCTATGTCTCCCACGGTATAAGCAGAGAGTCTCCCACCTCCAAGGAGGAAATACAGGATTTCCCAGAATTCTCAGGAGAAGGCCATGCCCACACAGAGGCCTCATTGGCTGTGATCTGATTGACAGGCTAGACTCCACCCCTACAGTCTTAATCCTCAAATTGACTAATGATTATATAACGACCACAGTATTCCATCGAGCCTTTATTGTCACGAATGCCTCCAGTGACGTTTAGACACCTTCAATAGCATCCATTGCTGACCATAGATGCTTTAGGGTACAAAAGAGACTGAAAATCTCAGTAACTCATATAATTTAAGGAGGACATTTATTAAGTATTAAATAGGAAAAGACAAGACAAAGGCACATCATTTGGATGAAAGAGACTATTAGAATAAGATGGTTATGGTGTCCAAGGATTTGCAGAGATTCAGAGACTAAAAAAGAACTAGACAGATAGTTATGTGTTTTATCAATGCTATGTCACTCCTAAGATTTATCATTCCTTCCATATGGCCCTTCCATGAGGACTGTCCAATTATCGCACAGGTGGGGTTTGGGCTCCTTCCTGTCAATCAATTGCTTGTTTTTGAACTTCTGATTTCTAGCTCAGTTAATACTTCATGATTTACACAAGCAAGTATGCTTCTTCCATGTGGGCTTTGTTGCTTCCCTACTAGATGGACGCTTCTTTAATTACAAGCCTTTAAGACCCCAGACACTATATCTTTTAATAGCCGGGTGCCATCAGTTTTCTTCACCACATTTGCTTATACACCCATTTTGTCTTCAGTCATCATGTTAGGAAGGTGAGTTTCATACAGCACTGCATTATTACAATAAATTGTTCTTGTACCGAGGTAAGATTTAAGCAGAGGTCCAAAGTCCATCTGCTTCCTTATTGTATTTACATATATATACATACATAGACAAATACACCAATCTTTATATATTTACACATATGCATATATATTTACACCTATATATAATTTTTACTTTCTTCTTTCCTTCTTTAATATTTCCTCTCTTTACTATTATGGTCTTTGTTTTACCTCCTTAATCTTGTTAGATATGTCTATGTTCATTTTATAATTAAGAGGACCGGATGCATGAAAGCCAAAATAACCCTTCAGAAACAGTAATGGGAGTTAACTCCTTGAGGGTATGGAAAGAGAGGGAGTGGAAAGAAGGGGCAAGAGGGAGCTGATGGCCATGATGACTGTATAACCACATTCAAGGGGAATTAATAACAGAATTTCACATTGGATCGTGAAAGATATGACAAATGATAATAGTAATATAAGTTAATAATAAGGATTCCTGGTGGTAAGGTCGGGGAGGGGGCATAAAGGGGAGCTGATATCAATGAGCTGATGTCAACAAGACTAAGAAAAAAACTGTTTTGTAAGTGATCGTGGTAGCAATTGTAAAATTATACTTGATCTAACAGAGTTAATTTCTGTATAAGCTCCCAACAAAATGATTAATAATTTTTTTAAAAGACTAGGCAGGCAAAGAAAACTGTAACAAAATAAGTTTGGTTGCAGAACAGGACATCATAGTTCTACGTGGGACTCCAGACCAGGAGCAGTCCCAGGGTTAGGGCATGCACAGTTTGTTAGACAAAAGAATTTACAAGATTGGTTCAGGTCCCTTCAACCAAGGCAGTTGGGATGTGAGTCATGACTACTTGACCCTGGGCCCCAATTTCCATCAAGGGTATACCCAATTAAGTCCCCAAGGGCTATGTCATTTCTCCCTGGACCAGCTAGGGCAGTGAAAGTGATCCACTCTAATACACTCTGCCTGAGAGTAAAGGTAGTCACTATACTACAAACAACAACTGCTCTCTGCCACTCAGTCAATTCTGACCTCCCGTGTTTCTATAGTGGAGAGCAGAACTGCTCTTGGGGGTTTCCAAGAGTGTAAATATGTTTAAGAGTAGAAAGACTCATCTTTCTCCTGAGGAGCTGCTAATAGCTTTGAACTAGTAACCTTGTGGTTAGCAGCCAAACAGTAACCAACTGTGCCACTAAGGCTCCCCTAAAAATTTACTCCCATTGCTTCAATTCTGAGACTTATACATGTATTTTGATCTTCCACTGTAACTCATAGCCTTCCAAAAACTCAGTGTCTAGAAATGTAAGTTCTGAAATATATCCTACCTCCTGAAACAAGGTAAATGTTGATCAATTCTTTTTTATTTTTCTTTGCTAATTCCTCTGGACTAGTATTTCATTTAATAATCCATAAACATTTTGATTCATGACATTGACTACAATCCCCACAGTGTAAAAGCAACTTTACCACTTCCTGCATTTACAGTTTTTGTCCTCTTTACCCCCTATTCTTTCTTACATTCTGAGTTTTATCTCTAGGCATTGCTTCTCCTTTGATCTCATGTGGTTGATTGTTCCAAAGGGTGTAGTGTACCATCCTTGTGTGAATGTCTATTTTAGGCCAGTCTATTGTTAGGCTTAAAGTTGATTCTTGGTGTACATGAAGATCCACAATTATGCCAGTTCCACCAGTCTATAAGAACAGAAAGCTGCTCCCCTTATTGGTCCTGAGGGGTTTATCTGCTCTGGATTCCCTGTATTGCCAATTCTTATCTGTACCAGTATACATGTTCTGGTCTAGCTAGATTTGTAAGATAGAATTGGGGTCATGGTAGTGGGGAGGGGAGAAAAAATGAAAGAACTAGAGGAAGATTGTGTGTTTCATTGATGCTACACTGCATCCTGACTGGCTCTTCTCTTCCTTGTGGCCCTTCTGACCAATAAGGGGAGCAGCAATACTAGGAGGGTAAGGCTAGGCGGGGGGGGGGGGGCAGTAAGAGGGAACTGATCAAAATGACTGACATATGGCCCCCCTT
Organism: Tenrec ecaudatus; assembly: GCF_050624435.1. Lineage (NCBI taxonomy): Eukaryota > Metazoa > Chordata > Mammalia > Afrosoricida > Tenrecidae > Tenrec > Tenrec ecaudatus. Next base: position 57,867,576 of record NC_134542.1, read on the forward strand.
CCAGGGGACAGACAGCAGGAAAGTGGGTGAAATGAGATAGTAGTCAGTGTAAGACATGAAAGAAAGGGGAAAAATAATTTATAAATTATCATGGGGACATTGGGGAGGGAGGGGGAAAATGAGGAGCTGATGCCAGGGGCTCAAGTAGAAAGAAAATGTTTTGAAAAAAATGATGACAACATATGTACAGATGTGTTTGACACAATGGATATATGTATGGATTTTGATAAGAGCTATGTGTTAGCCTAGGTACTTTAGAGAAACAAATCCACAGAAACTCATGTATAAGGGAAAGTTTTATATAAAGGTTAAGTGCGCATCAAGAAAACATCCCAACCCAGTGCTGCCCAAGCCCACAAGTCTAACATTAACCCATATGGCCAACACACCAATTCACAAAGTTCTCCTCCATCTCACAAAACAGATGCAACGATGCCAACTGCAGGAGCAAAGTAGAGTCAGTGAATGTGTAAATATTTCAGCACTGGCGGGGATCTCCACACGGGTGGTCCAGCACCCAGGGCTGCATTGGGGTAGGTCCATGTGGCTTCTCCTCAGAGAAATCTTGCAGGAAGAGAGCCTTGCCAGCTAAAGCAGGGAACTGGCTAAGGCAGCTGCACCCTGGTTGAACCATCAGAAAGCAATAGACCCAAGAACTAGAAAGGCGAGGCTCATTGAGCCATTCACCTCTCTGCTCTTCAATTAACCCACATGTGTTTATCGGCTAGGTTGACACAATAAACTAACTACCTCAAGTTATAAGAGGCCCCAATTAAAAAAATGAAGAACAGAAAACCCTCTCATTTTAATTAATTTTTTCTCAACACCTTTCTCTCACTCTATCCAGGACCTCTGAGTTTGATACTTTTCTGAGCAGTCCTAAGAAGTAGCCCGCATCCTCCAGGTAAATTACCTAGCACAGATCACATAGCTTTGCCTTTCTCATTATGTGCCATTTTATTTTCCCATTTATTTTTATTTTACAGGTCTACTATAGAGAATAAATGAAGTTAAAGAGATGAACAGAAATTTTCAAAGAGTATAACACAAAGTCAAACATTATACTGAAATGTGTAAAGAAGTAGAATTAGAAAAACAAAAGGGAAGAACACACTCAGCATATCTTAAACTTAAAGAATTTATGGGAAAAAATCAGGCCTGCAGTTGCAATATTGAAAGATTGTATGGGAAGATTCTTGAATGATGCAGGGAACATCAAAAGCAGATGGAAATAATACCAGAGTCACTGTACCATAAAGAACTAGTCACTGTCCTACCGTTTTAAAAGGTGATCTATAACCAAGAACCAATCATACAGAAGGAAGAAGTTCAAGCTACACTGAAAGCATTAGCCAAAAACAGGGCTCCAGGAATTGAGGAAATACCAAATGAAATATTTCAAGAGGCTTATAAAGCACTGGAATCACTAACTTTTCTATGGCAGGAAATTCAGAAGACCACAACTTGGTCAAAGACTGGAAGAAAATCATAATTGTACCCATTCCAAAGGCAGGCGACTAAACAGAATGTTCAAACTGTAGAACAATATCACAGATATTACATGCAGGTAAATTTTGCTGAAGATCATCCAATAATGGTTGCAACAGTGCATTGATGGGGAGCTTCCAGCGGTCCAGGCTGGATTTAGAAGAGGTCATGGAACAAGGGCTATGTCTTGCTGATGTCGGATGAATCTTGGTTCAAAGCAGAGACTACCAGAAAGATGTTTACTTGTGTTTCATTGTCTATGCCTAACTGTATTGATCATAACAAACTATGGATAATCTTGAAAAGAATGGGAATTCCAGAACATCTCGTTGTGTGCATATGGAACTTGTACATGGATCGACAGGAACTTTTGTGAGAAGAACAGGGAGAAAATGAGAAGAGTTGTCTCCTCTCCCCAGACTCATTCACTCAGTGAGCTGAGCAAATCATCAGAGAAACTCGCTTCTATGAAGAAGACTATGGTTTCAGGATTGTAGGAAGGGTATTAACAACTTGCGATATGCAGATGACAGTCTAGCTTGCTGAACGTGAGGAGGACTGAAGCACTGGCAGAGGAAATCAAGGATTGCACCTTCAATATGGATTGCGACTCAGTGCAAAGAACAGCAAAATCCTGACAACATCACCAACCAACTAGCATCATGAGAACTGGAGAAAAGGTTGCAGGTTGTCCAGGATTTGTCTTATTTGGATCCACCATTAATGCTCGTGGAAGCAGCCATCACAAAATCAAAAGACATGTTGCATTAGGTAAATCTGTTGCACAAGCCCTTTTTAGAGTATCGAAAAGTAAGGAGTTTGCCTTCCGGACTAGGGTGCACCTGTCCCAAGTCATGATATTTTCAATTGCCTTATATGCATGTGACAATTAGACATTGAATCAAGAAGACAGAGAAGAATCAATGCATTTGAATTGTGGTGCTGGAGAAGAATATGGAAAAGATCATGTTAAAAAGTCAAGCATTTTGGACATGTTGTCACGAGAGACCATTCCCCGGAGAAGCGCATCATGTTTGCGAAAACAGCGGTCAGCGAAGGCAAGGCAGACCCTCCTGCAGATGGACGGACACTGTGGCTGCTCTAAGGGGCTCCAGCACAGGAATGATTGGTAGGATGGAACGAAGAGACAGTGTTTCCTCTGCTGTGCACAGGTCGCCGTGGGATGCAACTGACCCCACGGCACCCCACGACAACAAGGCTAGCAACCATTTTGAGTTTTTGACATGTTCTCCTTAATTTGTTTTAGGGACAGACTGTAGTAATACAGTAAATAAATAATTATCAGGTGCCAGAATTGTTTTATAACTTCCTTTCACATTTTCCTGGAATATTCAAGGACTAACTTAATTTATTTGAAAATTTAAAAAGCAAAATTCTCTTTGTAAAAGTGATCATTTCATTTCACTCTTTCTAAGTTAAAATAATAAAAAGGAGTGCTACAGGATTTATCTTTTAAGAGATACTTTAAAGTGGGGGCAGGTAGGAAAAGCCTGCAACAGCAACCCCTAATGGAAATTAATTAAAATTCTATCGTTTTCCCCTTAGCTATAACAACTAGTTTTGGCATAGATTATTGGATTTATAATTAGATGTAATTTGACTTAATTAGTTGACTATAGCTCTTAATTACGGTATACCTTTTCCCATTATGGCCGCTGCAACGGTAGCTTAGGATAAACACTGATGATCCCCCTTGCCAATGGGACTAACCATCCCTTGGGTTATTTGTGTGCGAATATGAATGAGCTTTCAGGAGCATGACAGACGGTCTAGGCATGAAATCCTGTTTTGGCATCCCTCCCTTCCCTGCCCTTCATAAGTGGCATTTTTTTTTCAGTCAAAATATTTCATGTGGACTCTTACTGTTTTGCTGTTGTTTTCTATTGGGAGAGGTCAAAAGGAGATTAAGCTAACATTAATGAAAGTGATTAAGCCAAATTTTCATAAGAGATTTTCTGGGATCCCAAATATGAATAACAGGTCACCCGAGTTTGCATCACATAAAATCAGTTCCACAGGTACTCCTTTGTTTGTATATTTCATGATGTCTCAGCCTCACCCACAAAAGCTATTCTTAAAAGGATTATTGCAAAATAATGTGGTAGATTCTGAAGATAAAAGAAAAGAACATTTTGCATACTGTTTCCCTGAACAGATGCCAATTGCAGAAACAACCCTTTCGGATTGGACTCTCAGTTATGGGCTACTTCACATGGTGGATTATGGGGCACCGTTTTTCCTAGGCCATCCAAAATATGTGAGGGTAGAAATAAAAATCACCCACGCAGAGTACATTTTAATGTTGTACTGCTTCTCTTATTTGCCGACCACACCATTCTTAGGCCATTTCATAAGAGCCAATTATAGGTTACTCAAGGGACACGGATCATGCAAATCAGCTCCTATTTCAACGAGGGTTTCTCGTGGGTTTTCAGCTTTTGTCTTCATTACAGGGCAGCGCATGAATCCAGCCCATCTGTACTGGAATCACCATAAATCAAGCCTTCGGTTGCCATTATTTATTGCCTAACTTAAAGAGTTTTAATAATACTAGAGGGCATTTCAATAAAAGCAATTATTTATCACGTCTGCTTACAGGGTCACTCAAGGTTTTCAACACAAGCCAGCATCATTTCCTAATCTTTTAATATTTACAAGGCAACATTTCTTGCAAATGGTACATTGCATTTCCTGGTCAGGAACATAAAAGCATTTTACACTTCCTTCCAGAGAAAAGCAGTCAGGTCTAGGGGCAAAGAGCAACCTGGGGTACGGGGTGGAGCAGAGGTGGAGCACAGTCGAGGCCTGTGCACTAAGCTGGTTTCTCATCCCGTCATGCAACTGAACCTCAGTTCTCAATGATAAATTGCAGAGCATGTGTCCTAATCCTTCTACACGAGAGGACCTCCGTTCGTATTTGTAATAGGAGGCAGTTCGCCTCCTCTCTCACCTGCAGTAATCAAAGAAGCATCTCTGGGCGAGGAGGCCCAGTCAGCGGAAGCCAGTTCTGTTTCCATCAGTTATTACATGTGTGATCATTGACCCAAGGGAGTCTTGATTCAGACAGACCCGAATTGTTCCAAGTTTTAATTTCTATGGTTGGTGTTGTTAGTTGCCGCTGAATAGATGTCTACTCATTGCAACCCCATGTCTTACAGAGTAGATTTTTTCGATAGTGTTTTCTTGGCTGTAGTCTTAATATAATAAAATCTGGAGGACTTGTCTTGCACAGGACCACTGAATAGATTTGAACCAGCAATCTTTAAGCTAGCATTCAAGAACAAATTCTTCACATCGCGTACCCATTATCCTGTAGCCATAAGTTGTTTTCCAACTCCTAGTAATTACAGTGTACTGAATTATCTAATAAGGCACTGCTAGCCATAGGCTTTGTAATTCTCATGAAATGTCTGAGGAAGACCGAGAAAATGTGAGGAGGCATTTGTAGCCCAAGAAAGGCTTGGATAGCTTGCTAATAATGTAAATAAGGTACATGACATCCTTGGGGTGGGACTATGCAAATATGGTATACAAAAGCCCCACAAGAAGTTCAGTCAGATTCTGCCATCCCAATAAACTTAATCATCCCAGAACTGGAAACGAGGATCTCATCCTCAAGAAAGAAGAGCCAGGATGGGGTGCCACCTGAAGTCCCTGTTCCCCTGTCTTGGACATCCAGTAGACTTAGATGAGGCACTTGAGTTGGCAGATGCAATGGCGAGTAGAAGGAGAGAAGGAACAGCGAAGAAGAGGGGTCAGCAGAGGCAGGAGAACAGGCGCAAGACAGCAGTAAACGTGCTGGCCCACACAGTGAGGAGCTGAGTGCCCTCAGACAGGAGACATGCTGGTGAAGAGGTGTGCTGTCTAGCACTTAATCAGGGGATCTAGGGTTGCCAAAGCAACACATGGAGCTAGAGTTAAACACCTTTGGGCCAAAGATGACTGGTGGAGCAGGATACCCCTGGTGGAGCAGGATACCCCTGGTGTGTAATATCCACAGAACTAACAGAGCATTGTCACACTTGCCTGAGCAGGGCAGAGGCCAAGGGGCTGTGAGGTTGAGGGGTGCAGCAGTAGAGAGAGGTGTGCGAGTGAGCGTGATTCAAAGATGGCTGATCATATTGAAGAAATATATCATGGACATTTGTGATTCTGACCTATGAGCTTTCCTAAAGACTCCATAACCCAGAGCCTTGTCTGTGAATTCTATATGGCCATTGCAACAAGTATTGACTCCAGTGAGGAAGCAGAGAGCTCCACGGGGAGACAATTGGTGTCAGAATTGGTGAAAAAGTTGGAGAGTCATATCTGACTTCTGCTTCAAACAAATTGGCCTGAGGTGGCTGGTCCTCTGTGCTTTTGTTGGGTAAATTACTTAATATCAATTAGCTACAGTTTTTGAACTAATGTTTAATCATTGCTTTAAAAAAACTCTCTAGCAATCATTGTTTATTAAGTGTATATAGCCAGCCAGGTAATTTCAGAATTTCATAGGTACACACTCATTTTATCCTTATGACAACCCTATGAAAGCATAATATAGTTTATGTATAACCAAATTGTGTTTCAAGTAAGAACACAGAGACACATTGGGTTAAATAATTTATGTGAGATCACAGCTTAAATAGAAATATCTCACTGCCGTCAAGTAGATTCTGATTCATAGTGACCCTAAGAGACATAGCAGAGCTGCCTTTGTGGATTTTTGAGACTAAACCTTTCTGGGAGTAGACTGACTCATCTTTCTCCCGAGGAACGGCTGGTGGTTTCTCACTGCTGACCATCAGTTAGCAGCCCAATGCATGACCCAAGTGTCTAGTTCCAGAGTCCTGTGTTCACCTGTGCACTACAGCCCGGGGAAGATCGGTTACAATGTTGAAGAGAAACAAGTAGGACAATGTGTGTCAACAGCAAACACTGGTGTGCAAGTAAGGTGAACAGTACATTTGAGTTCTAACTCTTCTTTTTGCTTCAATCACTCTATTCATAAAACTTGGCTACAAAGAAATTAAAAGACATCCTGTTACATGTTTTACAGTTTAGATACAATATTTCTTTTCTTACTTCCTGACCAACAATAATCCATGAAAGAAGAAAGTGGGATTAGTTAACCATAAACCTTATTCACTCCTAGTAAATGCCCACTCCTTTTTCTAGTCCATTCCAGAGTTTTATCTATAGTTGAGGCCAAACTTATTTGCTTGTGGCCCATTGAGTTTTCATTCATTCATTCATCAAAGGAGAGTAAGAGATTTCCATGGAGTTGATTCTGATCCACAGGGACCCTCTACCACAAGGCAGAACTGCCCCCAGAGTTGTCTAGCTGTGTCCCTTGGGACGTGAACTGCTACATCTTTCTCCCACACAGCAGCTTGTGCATTCTAAAATTTTAGTTTGTACCACATTTTTGGTTTGTGCCACATTTTAGTTCATACCACATTTTAGTTACCAGCCCAGCATGTAACCACTACACCATCTGGGATCCATTCAGGTAGAGCAATATACCCCCTTTTCCCCTTTCCTCCTTGTAAAATCCACGAGAGGGTTTCTTCACTTTATTGCTGGGAATGAAAAAACTGAGGTTCAAAGAAGTAAATCCTTTGATCAAGGCCATGTGTCTAATCAGATGGGAAGTTTTAAAAACTCAGGGTACTTGGCGTCACTTCTATTGAGCTGAAATCTGAAAATATTTAAAATTCTTACCTTTAAAACCATGTACAAATATCTATAGCAAATAGACTTTCCAGGTCTGTGGAGTGAGTCATTTAATAGCTGACAAATAGGTTCCATTGGGCCCTATCTGAATTGGTACTTGAACTCTTTGCCTTAAATGGAATTGGTTTCTATGATCCTGTCTTAGCAGCTGAAATACCCAACTCCAATAAAGCTCACTCAATATCTTCACATGTTTCTGTTTCCAGATTTTTGAAATCTTCCTCTTGTCCTTGGTTAGAATTTTGATTCGTCACAAAGGAATTATCTCTGAAATCTTCTTGTAACAAATTGTGCATTTTCTTCTAATTTTATGAAATTAAATTCACTGAATTTCATAAAACCCATCTGCATATGCCAACCAATCCAACTAAAGTATATATATATATATATATATCTTTGCTATTGTTGTTTATGTCTAATAGAAATGAACAAAGATCATTGGGCTCATGCCCGGTGACTGGTACATGATATACATACTCTGGTCTGTCCCCCAGCACAGTTCAAACCATTTCCACCAGAGTACAGAGAGGCTGGCTCTTGCAGGAAAGCCCAATCCTATCCTGTACCATGTTTCAGTCAAGTCTAAGGTCTTGTGTTTTAAGCATGAAGAAAACACAGAAGAGTGTTTTGTTTTTTATTTTCTGAAGCCTGTGCACTGCAGCCTGGGACTTAAAGTCTCAGTACTCACTTCTGCTTGGAGAATTTCTTTTTTGCTCTTCTGGAAGTCAGGCTTGATGGCTTTACTGTAGGGCAGCCAGCCAGCTGGGCACACTCCCCTATATTTGTCCATGAGCTGGAGGGCGTAGTTGTCTCACTTGTTGGATGCCCCAAGGGGAGGTCAATGACAAAGAACTGTTGCAGGACCCTTGCCCATTCATTTAATGCAGGATGCAAACTAAGGAATGCAAACCCAGGCCACATCCACTGCCTCGGAGTTGATTCCAACTCCTAAGGAAAACCATAATTATGACTGCCATTCCTTCTCTCCCAAATCATGTCCAGCTGGGAAATTGCCTAGATTAATATTTTCGACTGTTATTGAGTCACAATCATTAACTACTTACAATTTATCATAACAACCTGCTCACCTTTTTCAGCTAGACCATCTCTGTTTCACCTACTCAGGGCAGTTAGCCCTACTTTCCATAAGAGGGTAGGTAAAAAACAAAAACAAACAAACAAACAAACAAAAACACTGCTAATAGTGCTCCAGTTTGTACATGTACAGGTTTATTGCCAACAAAATTTATTTAAACATGCCTATGTCAGGCGCCCTCGTGGTGTTGCGAGTTAGGTGTTGAGCTGTCTACTCTGTAAAGATTATGAACCAGAGTGGACTTGATGGCAGGGGGTTGGTTTTTGGCTTTCTGTAATCAGTGGAGGGCCACAAACAAGCATCCCCAGCAATACACTTGTCTTAGTCCCCTTACAATGCATTAAAAAAAAAAAGGTCCTAACAAATAATGGCTTCTGAGGGAGATTTGCTGCAACAGTAATTTCAAGGCAAAGAGGTTAACTCAGAAGGTTATAGTGATTGTTTGGGGGATTCTAAGCAGCTAATTTTATAGATTTTCTAGAAGGGGACAGGGAAATGATAGGACTTGTAATGAATTTTTAAAACTACATTGGTGAGAAAAAAACAGGAAAATTATATGAAGGGGGAAAATGTTTTTTATATCATAACAATGTACCCACTCATTCTTTGGGGTGTATGTGTCCCAAGCGCTATCCTATGCAAATTTTATTGGGAAACTCTATCCTATCCACCCTGAACTTGCTTCTCCATATATGCTTTTTTTGTTACCCCAACTCAAAAACAACTAAAAGGAAAATAATTTAAGTCTTTTGCAGATTTTGATATGGTATGAATCAGAGTGCAGAATGCCTTGGGAAAGGCTGGGAGAGATTGAAATACCACCTCCTGAAGAATATATACTTGATACAATATATTGAGAGATAATAGTTTCAGATTCTGATAGTTTTTTTGAATCAAGGTTTCTGTGGGTTTTGTAGCAACACTTTCTGACTTTCATTCTATCACCTTGTTCCTCTATAGGTTGACTGACAGCTCTTTGATTTCCCTTGCCTGGAAGGCAAGCATCACGACATCTATGATCTGTTCTGACGTATTTACATACCGTGTGTGCACTGCTGTTGGGACGTTGCAACAGTGCACACTGCATTTGGCCTCCGACGGGCAACATCTGGGTGGCGTGGTGAAAAATCATGCTAAACAAGTGAGGCACACCTATTTGATGTGTTTGGAAGCTGCGCACAAGTGTGTATACAACATTAAGTTAGATGCCAGGGAAACACTAGACAATTGGTTTGTGTCTTTGTGAAGCATTCTCTTCTTAATTGGTGACCTCAGCCTGGGAGAGAAGCAACTTATTAATGACATTTGTTGTTATTTTTAAATCTGTAGGGATGGAAAATGTTTAGCTGTTTGGATTTGTTTACTTCTCTAAAATCATATTCAATCTAGTGAAAATAGCATTGTGTTTTAAATCATTGAAAATCATTCATGTAAAATAGACATAGGGACCCCTTTTATTTTATACACACATATTTCTATATGAATTATATAATGATATATAATTCATGAGATTCTTTCCATTTTTTACATAGTTTATTTTGAAGTAATGGAAAATATAATATTTGAAGGAGTGAATTGATATAAAAATACTTCTAGTTCAACTACCAAAAGAATAAGCATTATATACTTTAGTTTTTTAATATCTGAAATAATAACAGCAACAAAGCTGCATAATAAAATAAAATCAGGTGATTTTTCTAAAATCTTTATGTACACATATTAAAATATTTTCAATTAGCAAAATTAATATAATAAAAATAAAGTGGGCTACCATGCAATTCTATCCCAGGGAGTAGAAACATATTTGAATAAATGAAGCAATTCAATGAAATTTGTAGTGAGCCTCCTGGTTGTGATATATGTTTATTTTCTAAAGTCTATTTTATATCCTGTGCTCAGTAATATTTGTAATTACATGACTTCCCTGTTAAAAAATAAATTAATAATACCTTATTCTTAACTTGAAAAGCAAATCTTATAGGCACTATTACTGTAAGCTAAACAATTGTCTTCTAAAATGATTTTAATGCGTGCAAAATTCAAGAGTCATCATTTTAGTAGAGATTTATTAAGACTTCAATTTGAAGCAGTAAGCTATGCCATCATGCTGGATATGAAATTTGAATTAATATTTTAAGAGATTGTACTTCATCCTATGAAACTTTAAAATGTCACATAGTAGCAGATTTTTTGTAAAGAAACTAAGAATACCTTACAGACCAGTTGATGGTAGCTATCCTAGACACACATTCAAATTTAAGGCAGACACTGCTAATGCTACGGCGAAAACCAACATATCTTTTCAGTAGTAGAGAACGTCTTTCCCAAGTCCATATATAATTCAAAAGAGGCAAAGAAAAAACATGGTGGTTGTTAGTTGGGCTGCTAACCAAAGGGTTGGCAGTTCAAAACCACTAGCCACCAATCCTCGAGAGAAAGATGGGGCTTTCTATTCCCCTAAAGAGCTACAGTATGGGATACTCACAGGGGCAATTCTACCCTGTCCTGTAGGATAGCTATGAGTGGCATTGACTCATTGTTAGTGAGTAATATGGAGCAGTGGGGGTAGGGGGCATCAGCAAGATGGCAGGTGCGATAGTTTATTTTGCCAGCCTGGCCGATAAACACAAGTAGGATTAACTGAAGGGCAGAGGGATAAATGGCTCTGTGAGCCTCGCCTTGCTTGTTCTGTGCCTCAGTTTAAAGGGGTACACTACCTGTGGGATGCCTAGCCTATGGACTGTGTCGCTGTAAGTTGAGGTCCCTTTAAGCCCACACGATTGGAATGTTCATCTCTGGAGCTGGGGACCAACAGTTGATGACAGTTGGGGATCTGTCTTGCTGTTTGCTGCCTGGATATATATAGCCCAGCTCTCTCCACAGAAGGGGACTGGCAACTGGCGGCTCTCAAGCCTTAAAGGACTGCTAGTGTCTCACCGCTTTATAATTTAACTGTTAATTTCTTATATTATCTATCTGTATATAATTTAACGGTTCATTTCTTGTATTATATATATCTTTATAAATATATTTATATATAATTACTAGCAATCTGATTTGTCTCTCTAGAGAACCCTGTCCAACACAGCAGGGAAGGTATCTTGAAACTCCTGGCCCCAGCAGGAACATTGAATGTGGCAGAAGTTTTCAGAAACAACTGCCAGAGCTCTGGAAAACAGACCAAAGTTGATAGCAACCACATCAACATGAAATCACAATAAAGGAAAAAAATAAAGAGGTAGTAAAAGCTTTCTGCCATTTTACTTATCCAAACCTAGGATCCTGTCAGTAGAGCAAAGAGTTAAGTGCTTCATGTAAGGTTGGGGGTTCAAACCCACGTAGAATCAAGCCCTGCAATTTGCTTTCAGAAGTCAAAGTCTAAAATGCTATGTTTTCAAGCTCTGTATTTTACTCTGCATGATTAGGGATGCCTGAGTCAGAATCTCTCATTCGATGGCTAACAATTTACTCATGTTCTACCTCCAGTTTAAAGACAGCACCCCTATTTCCATCGTGGGACCCTGGGAAGTAAAACCAGAAAACCCAACAACTACCAGAGTCAATTCAATCTCACAGAGAGCTCATATAGGGTTTCCAATGCTCTAAGTCTTTAGGGGCACGATTGGTGGGTTTGAACCAACAAACTTGAGGCTAGCAGTTTCTCATTTAACCAGACACTACCACCAGGACTTCAGGAGACAGAGGTGTGTCTGCTCAAGTTGCCTGAATGACTCATGCACTGTGTTCACCTCTGCTTCACCATCTTGGAACTTACCCAAAGTGGCAAGCATTGTTTATTGCAAAATGAGTGAGCAATCTGTAGCCATTTGGGATAAAAGAATATCACTGAGATACATAACAGGACCACCTAAGGGTTAGAAGGAAAAGCACAGCTGAGGTATCCTTTGGGATGTTATTAGAGATTCAAAAGCACTGTGTATATGGGAGACTTTAGAAAGTCAAATATATACCCAGGGAAAAATACAGGCTCAGAAGAGACATGAAAAATATTCAGTTTTTACCTCGGCCAGCTTTTGAGACTTCGTGTACCCCTGGCTCTGTGCTGACTGACTGTCTCTGCACAGGGCCAGTCTCCAGAGGTATTGTGTTTATTTCATGTGTTGTTGTGGTTACATTTGAGCTTAAATTCTGAGTCTGAGGTTTGTGGAAGGTTATGGTATACAGTGGGAAACAGTAAATCCAATTTTAAATTTCCACGTAGGTTCAGAATCTATTAGGTTCTATCAGACCATTGATTGACAAATAGAAAATCTATGGCCTCAGGCATTGTGTCTGAAATTGGTTTACACCCACTGTCCTAACCAATCCAGCAGGATGCAGCCTCACTCTCTGGGACTTACCTGGATGTGCTCTTAAGGGAAATGGGGTCCTGTGGCCCTATATCAATCTTGTCAAGGTTTCTAATCTGCAATAGTGGATCCCATTCATTGTTCCTTCCCTGCCTCTGTAGTCCTGCCTGCAGTGGTGATGGATTGATATGCTGACAATTATGATTTTATGACAATTTCCTTTGTTCTCTTTGTCCTGTTTAATTGGCTGCTTTTCTGTGAATCATCAGATGCCTCATGCTGATGATCTACCTCATTCATCCACATGATTTGTCTTTGTCTTACTTTTGTCCTGTTTAAGATGAATAAACCTGCCTCTTTAAGTCATGTTGAACTTGGCACTTCTTTTTAACCCTAGAACATAGTAAATGATCAACCCCCAAATCAGCAGTGTTTCTATATAACTACCACAAACATTCTTCAATAATTCCACTTAAAATACCATTTGAACGAATAAAATAGCTAGGAATTAATTTAAACCAGGAGTTGAGATATTTTTCATTGGAAATTGTAAAACATACTTTCTACATGGCAATATTCACTAATTATAATTATTGGTTACAAAAGAAAGAAATTCTAAGTAACTGAAATGATAGAAAGTCTATGTTTATGGGTAAGAAGGCACATGTGGTTAAGATGTCCAAAACTACCCAAAGTTGTCTGATAGATTATACAGATTCAAATAAATCCCTTTTAAAAATGTCTATCAACTTTTTGGCAAAATTAGAAACCCAATGCTCAAAGGTATATTAAATGACAAATTACCTCAGATAGCCAAAGCATTCTATAAAAAGGACAAATTTTTTTGACTGTAAAAATGTGGTTGACTAAACAGCAATAATAATCAAAATGATAAGGTACTAGAAATATGGAATAGAATTCAAAGTCTAAACAGACTTATACATGTATGAGCAATGGAATTTCCACAATGGGTCAAGTGTATTCAATGAGGAAAAAATTAGTTTCTTCAGCAATTTTCCTTGGACACCTGTATTTCCTTGTGAAAAAAAAAGAAGTGGACCCACAATTATCGGCTATTGGAGCATAAGCCAAATAACCAAATCACAGATCACATGGGGGAAATCTGATGTAAAGGCCTCTTTGAAGTGTGGAAAAGCCAAGTCGTCTCTTTGAGGACTAAGGTGCACTTGCCTCATAAGCAGGTGAACATTGGACCAAGAATATGGAAGAACACATAATTTAACAATTCATTTGAATTATTGTATTTATAAAAATTATTGAATATATCATGGATTTTCAGAAAAATGAACAAATCTGTCTTGGAAATATAGCTTAAATATTTCTTAGAAGCAAGGCAGGCAAATATTTCTAAGAAGACATCGTCACTTCATACACTTTGAACACTTTCTCAGAGGGCGCCTGTCTCTGGAGAAAGATGCCATACTTGGTAAAGGAGAAGGTCGTTGTTAAAGAAGAAGACCTGAACCAAAGGAATGAACCCCGTTTCTGCACCGATGCGCTCAAGCACAGCGGTGACTGCTGAGATGCCACGGGGCTGATTACCAGAGGCTATTTCTTTGTACAGAACAGGTCCTCGCTCTAAGTGAGAACCTATTCCACAACATGCTTTAGGCAAAATAATAGTCTCTTTCTCAGAGGATTATGATAAAGATTATATGGAATAAATATGTAAGCGCTTAGGACACTTTCTGGAATATAGAATGTGCTGAATAAACTGTGTGATTAGGAATACACTTATTCTCCAACAATTTATCAAGTTTATGATATGTGCAAGGGACATATGGGAAAAATGCATGTCTGTCTCTCAAAGATATTAGGATCTAGTAGTTACTTTGTCAGTGCTAAATCAATGTCAATCATGCCCATTTTGGTCGAACTTTATTAGCACAGGCCTAGTGAATCTAAAACTAAAGACATATTGTGAAAGGAGTTTAAATGACAGAAGACACGTGCGCACAGACAAGGAGATGCTTCATGAATGAATGTGACTGAGCAACGGGTCGACTCGGCAGAGGGAAGCAGGCAGGGCGTAATTTGTTACCTGGGTAGATAAAACTGTGAGGTAATCTTCAAAGCTGGTCCAAACACTTTAGACTCTTTGCGGTTCACTCTCCATTCTCCTGGAGAAATGAGCAAGGGCAACTTTCTAGTCACAGCACACGAATCACAAAAGAAAAGCCTCTTTGCGGTGATCTTCACTTAAAGAGAAAATTGGTATCAGGCACTGTGGCGTTCTAATCTGGCACAAAGAGCAGTTTGTGGGGTTAGCGTTTCAGGGGGCAGTGCACCTATGATGTCTTTTTTTTTTTAAGAGCAGGAAGCGTAGCAATGGCTATAACTGAGTTCTGACCGCACGGCATCATGTCAGACTCGGCCTGGTTTCACCTAAAGAGGAAGGATTTGAGTCTCCTGGGCCTTTGTAGCTTATCTTTGCCCCCTTTCCCCAGGTCTCTCTGGTCACCTCACCCTCACTTCTCATTCATCAAACTAGACTCGGTAATGGATAGACTGCCAGAGCACATCGCCCTCCCTCAAACCGGCGACTCCTCTCCCCCACGCCCCCACCACTGCTCACACTTGTCAGGTTCACCAGCCTTTTTCACTTCAGAGAGCCAGTCTTTGAGATGAGAATGGTGCAGTGTCGCACATCAGATCGCACAGATCCGATGGCGTCATCTCTCATTCCTTTACCACTTCAAATCAAACGCACTGCTGTGCTGTTGAGTGTGACACATATGGACCATGCGGGGCCGGGCAGGACTGCCCTGTGGGTCTCTGGTAGGAGACCTTTAACCCTTGACGGAAGTAGAAAGACTCAGTTTCTCCTAACACGCGGCGGTGATTTCAAATGGCTGACCTTGCTGTTAACGGCTCAGTGTGCAAACACTATATGATCCAATTTTGGAGCACAGAGCCATCTTTTTATCCCTGGACTACTATACTAAACTTTGGAATTGGTCTCCTCATTTCGTGTATTTCTTTTATAATTCTTCCTGAATGCTTTGCTACATAAAAAAAAAAATCTAGACAATGGCATTTTCACTGCTAACAAATTTCCAAAGTATTCCCATTTCCCACAGAACACTGTTCACATTTAACTTGTCCTGCAAGGCTTTCTGGAACCAGGTGACAAGCAGATGTGTCTTTAACTCTTGTCTTCTTGCTGCCCTTTTTTAAAAAGTCATTTTATTGGGGGCTTGTAGAACTCTTATCACATCCATATGTACATCCGTCGTGTCAAGCACATTTGCTCATTTGTTACCCTCATCAGTCTCAAAACATTTGTTCTCCACTTGAGCCCTTGGTATGAGCTCCTCATTTTTCCCCTCCCTTCGCATTCCCCCCTCCCCCATGAACCCTTGACAATTTATAAATTATTATGACTTTATCATATCTCACAATGCCAGATGTCTCCCGTCACTCAGCTTTCTGCCTTCTATTCCTCAGGGAGGAGGTTATATGTAGAACCTTGTAATCGTTTCCCCTTTTCTACCCCACCTTCCCTTCACCCTCCCAATATTGCCACTCTCACCAATGGTCCTGAAGGGATCATCTGTCCTGGATTCCCTGTGTTTCCACTTCCTATCTGTACCAGTGTACATCCTCTAGTCTAGCCAAATTTGTTAGGTAGAATTGGGATCATGGGGTGATGGGGGGAAGAAGCATTCAAGAACTAGAAGAAAGTTGTATGTTTCATTGTTGCTGCACTGTACCCTTACTGGCCTATCACCTTCCCACAATCCCTCTGCAAAGGGATGTCCAGTTGCCTACAGATGAATCATGGGGCCTCAATCTGCACTCTGCCTCATTCACTATGATAGAATTTTTGTTCTTTGATGCCTGATCCCTGATCCCTTCAACACCTCATGATCACACAGAAAGGTGTGCTTCTTCCATGTGGGCTTTGTAGCTTCTGGACTAGATGGCTGCTTGTTTACCTTTAAGCCTTTAAGATCTCAGCTGCTTTATCTCTTGATAGCCGGGCACCATCAGCCTTCTTTACCACACATGTTTATGCAAACATTTGTCTTCAGCATTCATATGGGGAAGGTGAGCACACAATGATATGATGTTTTGTTCTTTGATGTCTGATACTTGATCCCTTCGGCACCTCGTGATCACAAAGACCATGTGCTTCTTCCCTGTGCCCATTTTTAGAGACTTCAACTTACACATGGAACAAAGTGATCGCTTTTTTGAGCACATTCTCTCTCTCAAATGTTTAACCCTGGAAAATCTTCCTCTGGCATATTCACACATTACTTTATAAGAATAGTTTTCTTGGGACATATTTCCCATATTATACAATTCAATAGTTCAATCATATCAGGAAGAGTTTCACAATAATTACCACAAGCAATATTAGAACATCTTCTTCTTTTTTGTACTTCTTGCTATTAGCTCCTCAATTCCCCCAACTTCCCTTGCCACACTGCCCTCCCCCACCTCCTAAGGAACCACGAATTCAGTTACTGCCTCTATCGACTCACCTGTCCTGGAATTCAAAACAAATAAATAAAAATCCTAACAACAATAACAAAATAAAATAGAGAAAACCCACAACTGAAAAGAAAGAAGAAGACCTTACAAACTAGAAAAACCTTCAAATGAGTCAAAAGGGAAGTCAAATGATGAGGTGTTGCATTTTAAGCTAGCTGTTTCTTCAATAATCCACTTTCCAATCCAGTGTAGATGCTAGCAAGGCTGTTCACATCCTTGGTCTCTGTTGTCAGGGAATTCAGAGGAGGAGGCTTAATGTGTATGTCCTCTTCACCTTTTAAACAACTTCATTGATGCAACTTTTAAGTGGATCAAAAGGGTATCAACGAAGATGTTATATTTTAACCTAACAATGACACTGGTGGCATCGTGGTTACGCATTGGGCTGCTATCCATAAGGTCAGCCGTTCGAAACCACCTGCCTCCTCAGGAGAAAGATGGGAATTTCCACCCCCATAATCAGCTACAGTCTTGGAAACTCACAGGGACAGCTCTACCCTGTCCCACAGAGTCACTGCACCAACTCGGTAGTAGTGAGGTCTGTCTACTGCAAGCATCTCTACCACATTTTCTGTCTGATAAATAGACTAACTGCATCTGTTGGCCGAATTCACTGGAGGCTTCATCTGTGTCATTTACACATTCTTGGGAAGCAATCTTAAAAAGTAGATCTCTGAATCAGAACAGAAGACCCTCCTTTCACCGACCTGCCGTATGATTGTGCATATAACTTTTATGCCATCCAACACAGTCTAAATTGTGCTATAATCACTTGGGTAGCACCCTTAATTATGAGCTGCTTACAGTCCAAGAACGTGCTCTGTTTTTCAGTATTGTGTGTTCCCTCCACTTCTCCCTAGCTCTTAGCTCAGTGTCTTAAATGAAAAGCTGACTTCATATGCACCAAACGAATGAAGAAATAAACCAAGGATAATGAAAGGATTAGAATTATGAAAAATGCAGCAGCTTTACATTTGGGAAACGTTCATCAGCGTTCATGCTGACTCCTGGTGGCCCCGCAGCAGCAGAGTAGACCGCTCTGCAGGACTCTCAGGGCTGGGCCCTTTCAGAAGCAGACTGCCAAACGTGTCTCCAGAGACTTTTTGATTGGTTGCTAATCTCCAACCTTTCCATTGGAGTCCATCAAACATTACACCATTGTTGACACCCAGAGGCTTCAAAAGAGTGTCACTTAGTGTAGACTTGAACTCTGTCCTTTGATGACCAATGATTATGGGGCATAAAAGTGGATCATATAGGTGTGCTGTTGGTTAATCTAATGAAATTCAGGAATCATTTCAGCACTTTCAGACAAAAGACTAGGTGATCAATCATCATCAAGCTTATTTATCAAGAACAAAAAAAAAACCAACTCACTGCCATCAAGTCAATGATGACTCATATCGACCCCTGTGGGTTTCCAAGACTGTAACTGTTCAAGGAATAGAAAGACAAGCACATTTTCTGCTCTATAATATACCCTACTACACCTTGCTGTGGTGGTGGTTGGATGTGTCGAGTCGGTACGGATGCATCACAGCCCTTTGTACAACAGAACAAACCACTGCCGGATCCAGTGCCAGCCTCCTACTGATCCTTATGCTGCAGTCTGTTGTCACAGCCACTGTGTCCATCCATTTCCCTAATGATCTTCCTCTTTTGCAAGTGCCTTCTTCTCTACGAAGCATGATGGCTTTTTTTCAGGGACTGTTATCTCTTCTGATAGTGTGTCCAAAGTGCATGAGAATAGATCTCACTAGCCTCCCTTCTAAGGAGTATTTTGGTGGTACTTTTTTTAATGAATAATTTGTTTATTAATTTTAAGTTCTAACTGCAAAACTTTCAGCTAGTAGTTAGCAAAAGATACTTTGCTAATAGGTTGTGAATGACCCAAAGTAATATAACACATGCACGGATCTTTTAATTAACAACTGTTTTTTACAGCTTCTAAAGGCCACCTGTCTCTATAGCAACCCGTCTATGATGCGCTCGGCTGGGCTTTCTGGCAGAGTCCATGGTACTTTCAATATTCTTTACCAACACATGATTCTTGGTGACCCTTGTAAGACAGAGCAGAACTAGCCCATAGGGTTCCCAAGGTTTTAAATCTTTCTTCTGTGAAGTTAAAACCTACCTTTGGTTAAGCCTCCTGCTTAACCACTGCATTACCAGGGATTCTACTCTGGGGCACCCCAAACCCAAGGCCTAGTCTGACTCATAGCAATGCCATTTAGGGTTTCCAGTGCTGAAAATCTGCATGGGAGCAGATAACTTCATCTTCCTCCCATGGCGGGGCCAACCTCTTGTAGCAACTATTAGCAGTCCACCCCTTTCTCATCAGAGCCACCATGGCACCTGTGGTTTTGTATAATGATGAAGTCAGGCTTCTAAAGGTTTTTGTGGTGACTTAAGTGGTTCCAGGTTCCCCAGCTGATAAAATTTGAAAGCCATACTTTGTGTTAGTCTGGGTTTACTAGAGAAACAAATCCAGACACTCATATGTACAAGAAAGAGTTTTATATAAGAGATAAATTGTACATTAAGAAAACATCCCAGCCCATTCTATATCAAGTCCATAAGTCCGATATTATCCCTTATGTCCATACTGGTCCATAAATTTCTCTTTATATTCACACAACCATGCAGTGATGCTGAATGCAGGAAGATCACAGGCCAGTGGGTGGAAAGTCTTATGGATCCAATGGTGGTGGAAGCGTGTCAGCACTGGCATGGGTCTCCACATGGCTCCTCCAGCTCCGGGTCTCTGACTGCCATTAGTGTAGCTCCATGTGACTTGTCAACATGAATGTCTAGCAGAAAACGAGTGGAGGTCTGGCCTCCAGTGAGCTATTTATTTCCTTTGTATCTCCAAATCAGGTCATCAAGCTGCAACCTGATTGACAGGCTAACTTCCACCCCTTCACACTTAATAGTCTCAAGTTGACATCAGACTATGTATTACCACACCCTTTAATTTGAATGTGTTAGATAAATTTGAAAGGAAAACTATATAAAATTATGCCACCCTTGAATTTGCTGAATAGAGAAAGACTTATACATTGTATGACCTGATCACACTCATTGGATTCCGAGGTTACTGAAGGGAAGGGATGGAAGATTCAGAATCAGACCATTTAATTCCCATTCCAATGCTCTGTCACACCCAGAGGCGCAGTTAAGTTCTCAGCTGTTGACGGGAACATCTGTGGTTCAAACCCAGCAGCCATCCCATGGGAGGCAGGCTCTTTCCAAAAAGATTTATATCCTTGGCATCCCCATGGGGCAGTTCCACTCTGTTTTATAGGGCTTTGGTGAGTAGGAATTGAATATGTGGCAAGGAGATTTTATTTTTTAAGTTCTGAGACAAAAAAGCATCACTTGGAATTGAAGTCAAGTTCAGCCCTAATGACCTAAACCAACCTGGCCTCTATGCATTAATGAGGCACGTGAGGGTGGTAAGGAGCCCTGCTGGTATAGTGGTTAAATGTTGAACCGTGATTCAAAATCACCACCAGCTCCCTGGGAGAGAGACGGGGCTTTCAAGAGAGACTGGGCTTTCGACCATGTTAAACAGTTACAGTCTCAGAAAATCACAGGGGTCACTATGAGTCAGCATTGACTCCATGGCAGTGAGTTTCCATTTTTTTTTCCAGGTGGTCTATGAGGGGGGTACCTAAAATAACTGGAATCCTTTCAAAGCTATGTATTTAAAAAACTTTTTACAAAGCAACCTTATGACCTTTAAAGTACTCTCTATTACGCTTTATATGTTTGTCCAATCTGCTATTCCATTCTTGGAAACATTTTTCAAGCTCATCTGCTTGGATGGCTGACAGGACCTCCCTCTTTTTTTCCTTCACTTCTCCTATGTCATCAAACTGCTCTCCTTTTGTATTCTCCATTTGCAGAAACAAAAAGAAGTCACACTGAGCATGGTCAGGTGCATGGGGCAAGAGAGGCATGCCATTTTCTGCCAAAACGTGGTGCCCTGAGATGAATGTGTAAGCAGGTGCATTGTGGTGATGGCAAAATCAGTCCCCCGTCAGCCACAAATAAGGCCTTTTTGTCACACACTATTATGCAATCTTTTTAGAACCTCTAAATAGAAAGCTTGATTAACAGTCTGACCTGGTGGAATGAACTCCAAATGCACTACAAGTCAACATTTTCATCCGTTGGGAAGTTGACAGGTGTTCAGAATAAGGTTTGTCATCCATCGACATTACACCTTTTATGAAATGAGAAAATCACTCAAACATTTGAATTTTTCCCATAACGCTGTCCTTGTAAGCTGTGCTCAACATCCAACATCACAACAGTTTCTGCGGCATTTTTCCTGAGCAGGAAACAAAATTTCACAGACTCTAGCTGTTCTCTTAAATTGGTCATCATAACAAACAAGGATTTGAGTGAAACTGCTTTCACTAAAAAATTCACTGTGACCAAAGAGAACCTTCCCAGGGGGCGCCATCAGTTGCACTAACTCAGAGTGGGCTGCTTGATGCTTGCCAGTGGGGAGAAATGCATATTATGAAATATATACCCAGCAAAGCTTTTTATTTTCTTCATTTTGGGGGGAGTACCCTCTCATACAACACCCTTATTTTGATCACAACCCTGATCTGAGCTAAGGGGAATTTCCCTGAGGCGTGGTCTTACAAGAGCTAAAAGGAGAGAGACTTGATCAGAGAGAGACTTCACTATCACCTGGAATGCAGAGACTGGAGCAGAGCATGTCTTTTGGATTCAGGATTTCTGTGTTAAGAATCTTCTAAACTCAGGTGGAGATGGATGGGCTGACAGATGTTGAAAGGAAATGGGGAGTACCAAAGAAAGTCTTTTCCTAGACTTTTGGATGTCTAGTGTCCCGAACTGTGAAAGGATCCATTTCTAAACCCATGCACTGTACTGTTTCTGCTGTAGCAGCATTCAATCGCTGCTGGGAGAGGGCATCGGTGCAGAAGATGGGGGTGCAGCCCTTTACTCTGGCATAATGCCAATTTCATATCGGGAGTCGGTCACTGGAACTTCCCCATGTTGAATAAGTGAGGAGTGGGTTTATTAAAGTCATTTATATCTCAGATGATCTGAGACAATTGTTTTCTCCAATAAAGTAGAGAAGACGCAATGGAAAACGCTAACACAAACATTTCACTAACAAGATGTGGGGGGACCCTTAGTTATTCTTTATACCCCCATTGGATTAACTTTAAACAGCCACTCTCCTTTCTCCAGGTGACTTCTTGTGTTCTGCCAGATGTGGCCCCTGCTTCCTTTCCAAGCCGGTCTTGGACGAGTCTCCCCGTCCTCCTTCTGCTATAGTCACGTTGGAGCGCAGAGCCCTCTTTTCTCTCTGGTCTTTGCACTGAGCTCTTCCCGTGGGAAGACCTTATGCTCGTCCTCCAGGCTTGTTCACTTCATGGCAGCTGCAGCGACAGGAGATCCTGCAGCACTTACAAGCTGGTTGGTGGGAGTTCAGATGGGCTGTTAATGCAAGAATCATACTGAATGTCCAAAATGAGATACATGTAATAAAATAATGGCTTTACTAACGAGTTTTATATAATGATCACATGCTGAAATAATATTTTAGGTTGTTTGCAGTAAGTATAATGTGTTATTGACATTCTTCCTAGCTTCCTTTGACTTTTTGTAATAGGGCTAACAGAATTTAAATTACATATGTGACTTACATTTATGGTTCACTTTGTATTTCTAATAGTGTTCACCTAAGCATTAGCACACATATATCTTCTTAGAGAGTTAAATTTGTTAGAAGGCATTTTCTATTTCTTTGCATTGTCTGTTATTTTCACACCACCTAGGCACATATGAGGCATGAAATAAATATGTGTGGAAGGAGTGAATAAATGTAATTACATATCCAGTGGTTAAGAGCTTGGGCTCTGATATCAAGGTGCCTGGGTTTCAATTCCAGTTCTGGTATTGACTGACTGTTTGAATAGTCACTCCTAGGTGGTGGGGGAGATTAAATACGTTCTTAAATTTAAAGAGCTTAAAGCACTGCCAGAGCTATAGCAACTGTTCAATAAATATTTGCTATTGGTGAGTAGTAGAATTCCATTTTAAGGTACAAAAATGCTAATTCTTTGGTGATTGCTGGAGTTTTGCTTTTGCTCTCAGACTATGACTTCAAATGGCACCAATCTCTTTTCTGGCTTTTATAGATGTAAGTCAGTCCAAACTCAAACCTGAACTCACTGCCATCAAGTCCATGCTGACTCACAGGACCGTGTAGGACCAATCAGAGCTGCCCCTGTGGGTTTCTGAGACAGATTCCTGGGGATAGTAGAAAGCCTCATCTTTCTCCCATGGAAGGGCTGATGATTTCAAACTGCTGACCTTGCGTTTAACTGCCCAGCTCGTAGCCCTGCCCGACCAGGCTCTGATAGTTGATGTGAACCAAAAACTTAAATCAGTTTAAGACTTCCCTGGGCAATATTAAAGACAGATATGTGATTCGCCCCTAAAGATCCTAAACAATATTTGTCTTTAGACTCCAACTGTCATGTGCCAAATATGTAACATTTATGTGATTAAACGTTTGCTATTTATTTTTAGTTTTATTCGTAGTAATTACTCTGATGCTACATACATGGAGACTTCCAAAATTTCATGAAAAATTTTGATTCTTTTGATTTCACTTTTTCACAAACATTTTGAACCCCTGTTGCCTATGAATAAATTTAATTCTCACAGCGACGATAGAAGTAGACCTATTCATCACCATGCTTGCTTCCCAGATGAGAAACTGAGGTACAGAGGGGTTCATTACTGCCCCCAAGGTTGCACAGCTAAGAAGTGGAAGAGGTGGACGTCCACTTGGCAGCCGCGCTCCCAAGTCTACATTCTCCTCCTGCCAGCTGTGCTGTGTTCTCACCTCACATTTCATCCTATGGGACAGTAGAGATGGGTGAGCATTCAGCCTTGTAGTTGCTGTGATTAACTCAGAGATAGGAACTGGCTTCTGGTATTTATCAGTAACAGTACATTTTCTAAGAAAAATTGTTTTTCTGACTCCAAGTGTGAAATGGACCATCTAAAAGTAAATTTTCCTTTTAAAAGATATCTTCATAAACTATATAATCCTTACTTGGGCCATCACAGTCTCTGAGCTCCAGAGGACTTCCTCTTTAATTAGATTTAAAACAAAAATAAATTATCCTGTAATTCATGCCACATCAGGCCTAATCAAACTCAGTATTATTTGCTTCTCTCTTCCGATGCCCAGAACAATCGATCTTCTGCTGGTGACACTTACAATATTTAAATAAAACCAGGCCTAGTTTATGATGGAAGAAGCCATCATTTTTCATTAGAATGAGAATATAAATTTCCAGTACCAGGTTACTAACAAGTCTGAATGGTTCAATTCATTTTCTAGCAGGTCATGGCCAATACCCACTACAATCCTCTTAAAGAACCCACTTTGTCTGGATGACAAAGATGTGTGTTCTTCCCCTGACATGAAATAGAAAAATGCAGTACCTAAGACTTCTAAGTATTTTTACATTTTGGAGATTTGATTTTGTGACATTCAATTCTGCTTGAGGGTGAAAATGGGCAGCCAGGGATAAGGAAAGAACAGATCATTTCCAGTGAGTAAACTTAGACACATGGCAGAAGCGATCGAAACCTAGGAAAACCACTGGCCCAAGACTGCCTGGAGTAAAGGGAGACAACAGCACCAGTGTTTGAGGGACCCGCTTTGCTCTCTGCCCCAGTGCATAGAGCATCTCACTGACTTGTTTCAAGTAAGCACTTACATGCTGGGAGGGTTGGATTAGATCACTAGATCCTTTGTATTTTTTAAAAACTTTATGATGAATTGGGTGAAGCTGTAGAGAGATCGGGTTTCCATTTACCAATTCATGCACATTTGGTTTCACCTCATTGATTGCAATCCCCACAATGGAGCATAATTACTCTCACCTCCTCCCCATCTTTCCTGTTTCCACTCCTTTTGCTTTCCTGGCCCTTCTGAACTTTGTCTTTGGATAAATACTGCCTGACCCATTACCAATGATTGATTATTTGAAGCTGTGTGCACCTCACAAGTGTTACAATTCTATTGTAATTGATGCCTGCGTGGGGTGAGATTAAGATAAGTTTTACTTCTTTATGTATTTTTAACATTCAACAGCAGATAATGGCAATCATTAAATTTTAAGACATTTCTCAGAGTGGAAATTAAGGAATCATCATCATTCAAAGAGAGGATCACAGAGCAGCAGCAGTATCTGCAGGTCCTCAGTTCCTTTCTGAGATGTATTCTTTCTGCATCTACCTTTTCTTTCTTTCTTTTTTTTTTAACTCATTTTATTAGGGGCTCATACAAATCTTATCACCATCCATACATACATCAATTGTATAAAACACATTTGTACATTCATTGCCCTCCTGCATCTACCTTTTCGCAAAATCCGACCTGATTTATATTGTGTACTGTAATGTTTCACAAGTTCTAGATGACAATCTACCCAAAGACTTTATTTTCCCCATCCATTTTATCAGGGTTATAGAATTTCAAGTTGGATTCAGAAAAGGATCACTGGTAATTAGTGTCAGATGGATCTTAGCTGAAAGCAGAGGATACCAGACACATGGCAGTCCTTCTTATTAGGTGCCATTATCGTGGTTCCAGTCTTACTGACCCCATGTACAGCAGACAGAAAGAATGCACCTTGCTCACAATTGTTTGATCCCATTGTGGCACCCACTGAGTCAATCCATCTTATTGCAAGGTCTTCATCCTTTCAATGACCCTCGATGTTACCAAGCATGACACTCTTTCTCAGGAACTGCGATTCCTGATAATATGTCCCAAGTACATGAGATGAAATCTGGCCATCCTCTCTTCTAAGGAGCATTCTGATTATACTTCTTCAAAGACAGACTGTTCTTTTTCTCACAGTCCACAGTATATTCAGTATTCTTCACCAACATCATAATTCAAATGCATCAAAACTTCTTTAGATTTTTTCATTGTATAGCTTTCCCATGCATATGAAAATATTGAAAGTACCATGGCCTGGGGCATGTACACCTTCATCTTCAGAGTAACATCTTAGCTTTTTAATACTTTACAGAGATCTTTTGCATTTTATTGATAACAGAATGGTATTAAGTTATATGGGGCATAACAAATTCTGGGTAACATTGCAAAGACTAGGAATTCTTCATTGTGCTCATGTATACATAGACCAAGAGGCAGTCATTTGAACTGAATAAGAGGGTATTGCATGATTTAAAAATTTTAAAGGTGTGTTGCAGTTTTGCAACCTTTCTTCATATCTATTCAATTATCATACTAAGCAAATGAATTAAGGAAATGGACTGCATGAAGAGCACGGCATCAGGATTGGGAAGACTCATTAATAATCTGTGATATGCAGATGACACTATATTTCTTGGTGATAGTAAAGAGATTTTGAAGCAGTTAATGATGAAAAGCAGTTCAAATTATACCTCATTTCAAAAAAATCCCAACTGAACCAAGAAGCAACCTAAGTAGAGAAAACATTGAACTTTTCAAGGATTTAATTTTACTTAGATCAGCAATCATTGTTCGTGGAAGAAGCAGTCAAGGAAACATACTTTGTTGCATTGGACATGGGAATTTTAGAAAGCAAAATGCCAATTTGATGACTAAGGCACGAATGACCCAAACTACGGTGTATTCAGTCACCTCATATACCTGTGATAGCTGGACAACGAAAAAGGTCGGGTAAGAGAAATAAAACAACTTGCTTGGTAAAGTAGAGCATCAAGAAGAAAACTCCTAAAGGACTAGACAACGTACCTGCAACAGTGCTCTCAAACACACCTACTATTGTGAAGATGACAAGGAGCAAGCAACATTTTGTTCTATGATTCAAAAGGTCATTATGAGTTAAAACCAACTCAAAGGCAAGTAAGAACAACAAAAAAACTAAGGAACCTCACTGGTACAATGTAAGTACTGGCTACTGCCTGAAAGGTCAGCAGTTTGAATCCACCAGTTGCTTACAAGGAAAAGATATGACAATCCTATCCCATAAATATTACAGCATAGAAAACCTATGGGGAGTTCTAGTCTGTCCTTTAAGACCTTTAGAAGTAGGAATTAATTCTATGTCAGACAACAAAAAGGAACTCAGAGCTCATACTCTATTGAACCAGGGTCCTCAAACTTTTTAAACAGGGGCCAGTTCACTATCCCTCAGACTGTTGGAGGACCAGACTATAGTTAAAAAACAAAACAAAAAATTAGGAACAAATTCCTATGCATACTGGACAAGTCAGCTGCTAAGCAGGACAGGCAGTGGCAGCAAAAACACCCGGCAGGCTGGATAAATGTCCTCAGTGGGCCACATGTGGCCCACAGGCTGTAGTTTGAGGACCCCTGGTTCTATCAGTGATGGGACCATGAGTCAACATCAATATTTACAATTAAAACAAGGAAGAGCCATTCATATAACTCCTTTTTCTCAAAAGGTCTTGGGCTGTACTCCAATCCCATTAACTCAACCATGTCTATAGGGGAGGAGTCCCATTGGTGATAATCCCTAGCCAAGGCCCAGCTCCCTCCTGCAGATAAATAGATCCAGCCAGTTGGAAAGTCTCAGCATAGGAGAAACAGAGGAGCACTTGGAAACTGCCACAAGCAGGTCGGTGGAGGTGTTTCTATTTTGTTTTGAGAAAGGAATCACAGAGCCCCTCACCCTGCCAGTGGAAATGGAACATGCCATGTCTGGGTTCCCTGACAGCTTTCCCTACACAGACCAGGTAGCCTTCAGGAGCAGGTGCCCAGACTCGCCTGATCACCTTCTGAGCAGTAGCCCCCCACCCTACAGCATCTACTATAACAGCACATTTGCACCCTAGGACCATGCATGAGGAATGGAGACAGAACTCCACTGTTATAAGCACAATAATGGAAAGAGCGCCCTCTACCAAAATAGTACACAGGGTCTCTAAGGGACTCTCATAGATTCATTATACCTCTCACTAGCCCAGCCCTGATAACCTCCAGAAACTGTTCCCTCCACCTCAGACACCCAACTCCTTTTGGCATCCAAGTAAAATTGCATCTCCCATAACCCTCTTCTCCAGCTAATTAAAATTACTATACCCATGGGAAGGCTTCCTATAAGTAATATCACCACTTGAAACCTAGTCCAGAGCACCTAAACTCTAATTATCCCTCTCACCCAACTAACATTTCCTCCTCATCTATGCACAATATGTTTTGCTAGCATTTATCTGACCTCCCCTAAAGTAAAGAGCCAGCCCCCAAACCTACACATTCCAGAAGATAACACTCAATCATCAGCTCACTCAAGATGCTGTGCAAGCAACAGCCAACACCTGCAGCAAAACACCTGCCATAAAAAATCTAAAGGAAAAAATGTTCATTACTTAAGGGGACCCAAACATGTCAGTGTACACAGAAAAAGGAGCCCTTAAACTTCCAGTAAAAGAATGCTTGAGACCATTGCTTAGTGCCATTCAGGAAATTTGGGGATCAATCCTGAAAAAAATGAAAAAGAAAATAAAAATACTAGAATACTCACACTGAAGGGAAGTCCAGGAATTAAGGAATAAATAGCAGAGATGGATTAAAAGGGTAAAGGATATTGATAATAGAATGACAGAGATGGAGAACCATATCAGTGATCCTGAAGATAACCAGGCAGAATTCAGCAAACGAGAGAAACAGTCAAACAAAACAGCAAAAAAATCTGAAGAAAATCCAAGGAGGAAGTGGAACTCCATGCAACGGAACAATATTCAAGTTGTTGGGGTCCCAGAGCAGGAAGATAGCAATAAGCCTACCATTAAATTTTTAAGGTAATTCTTGGAAGAAAATTTCCCAATATCACAAGGAAGGGGATGATAACCATTCAGGAAGCAGAGAGATCATCAATTAGATCAACCCCTGCTGTCCTGAAAACACATCAAGACATAAACTGTGCAATCCCAAGGAAAGGAGAGAATCACAAGAGTAGCTAGCGAAATACAACAATCATGCATAAAGGTAAACAGATAAAAATGGGCTCAGACCTCTCTGCAGAGACCATGTGGGAAAAAAGAAACTGGAGCAACATATTCCAAAGCTGAGGACGACCACTGCAGCCCAAGAACACTTTATTCAGCAAAGCTCCCCATCAAGTTTGAAGGAAGTATTAAAATGTTCTCCAATAAGAAGTCATTTAGAGAATTTGTCAAAATGAAACCAGCATCACAAAAAATACTTTCCAGTTCTTTATGGGCAGAAAACCCACAACCACAGCACGCAAACATGAGACCACCACAGAATGTAACACCACCCAGAAACCAACACACTGAAGACAGTACCCAAACCATTACAGATCCAATGGAGGTACAAAGACAAGAATAAACTCCTCATGTGTGTGCACGGGCGCACACACACACACCATCCTATAAAGGGGAAGAAAAAATACTAAACACAAATAGTACAAGATGGCAGCAAACAATCTACATTTAGATTTAATTACACTGATAGTGAATGGTTTGAATGCATGTATTAAAAGACAAAGAGTAGCTCGCTGTATTTGACAACAAAATCCAATAATCTGCTGTCGTAAGAGGCAAAGCTCAAATTCATAGACAAAACTAGACTGAGAATCAAAGGATGACAAAATTTACCAAGCAAATAGCAATCAAAATATAGCAGGAGTGGCAATACTAATTTCAGACAAAATAGACCTCATAGTACATGACATAACAAAAGATAGGAATGGGCATTAATGCTCAAGGGATCAGTAGACCAAGAACCCATAAACATAATAAATATATGCACCCAATGAAAGATCCTCGAAATCCATCAGACAAATTCTCAAAGATAAGAAAATAGAAATCACTAGATCAACAATTTTAGTAGGTGGTTTTAATACACCACTCTCAACAAATGATAGATTAACAGGTTAAGAAAATCAATATAGAAAATGAAGATCTGGACAACACAATCAAACAACTTGATCTAGTAGACATTTTCATAGCTATCCATCCAACATCAAAAGAAGTCCACACTCTTCTCCAATGCCCATGGTTCATACTCAAAAATCAACCACATTCTTGGATACAAGGCAAGCTTGGAAAAATTCAAGCACATAGAAGTCATCAGACCATCTTCTCTGACCACAACACCATAAAGTTGGAAATTTACAATAGAAAGGAGAAAAAAACACAAAGTCAAACATCTGGAGACTTAATAATAGCATCTTAAAAACCAATGGCTATTAATCTAAATTAGAGAGGAAGTCAAGAAGTTTCTAGAAACCAATGAGAACGACACTACAGCCTCCCAAAACCTTTGGGACACAGCAAAGGCAGTTATAAGAGGTCACTTTATGGCAATAAATACACACAACATAAAACAAGGAGAGAAGTATAATCAATACCTTAACTCAGCACCTTCAACATCTAGAACAGAACTCAAAACATAATCCTTCTAACAGCAAAAGAAAAGAAATTATAAAAATCAGAGCAGAAATAATGAACTAGAAAGCAGCACAATAGAAAGAATCAAGAGGGCAAAAAGATGGGTTTTTGAAATGATGAACAAAATCAACAAACTTCTAGCAAACTTTAACAAAGGAAAAGATGGACCAGATGTCAATATCTAGAATTAGGAATAAAACAGGAGAAGTCACAACAGATCTCCAAATTAATTATGCAGTACTACGAAAAATTGTACTCCAACAAATTCATTTATTTGGAGAACATGGACAAGTACTGGAAAATCACTCAGTCCCATAATTAATGCATATGGACATTAAGAACTTAAATAGACCCATAGCAAAAGAATAAATGGAGAAGGTCATTAGAAACTCTCAACCCCAAAAGCACCATTCCAGATGGTTTCACAGGAGAATTTTACTAAGCATTCAGAGAAGAGCTGACACCAAGCCTACATAATTCTTTGCGAACATAGAAAGGGAGAGCAAACCCCCAAACTCATTCTATGAAACCCTCATAACCATGACACCCAAACTGGGCAAAGACCACACAAGACTAGAGCACTGCACACCAATATCTCTCATGGATATATGGGCACAATGGAATACTACCCTTCTCTTAAAAAAACAGCGAAAAAACCATAACACCTCAACTCGTGGAGGGATCTGGAAAGCATAATGCTGAGCGAAGTTAGACAAGTACACAAGGATAGATCCTTTGAGTCCACTGCACTAGCAGCAGCAGAATGGGCACAAGCTCAAGCTTGTGGGGCGTCCAGTCTTCTCATGGGGACCAGACAGCCTGGTAAAGAACCAGACCAGTGCCAATGAACCACACTTTATCTGCACCAGGTTAAGTATAGTGTAAGTCACTTCGCTGGAGGGCACCTCAGGACAGTTGGAATAAAATGGCTGGGAGTGAGGGTGGGGAGGATTCTGTCTGCAGTTGTGGCCATGCGGACCTCTGGTGAGGTCTCCCAGAGAAGGAGGCCCCCCTGTCAGAGGAATGAGGCTTACTCATTGGAGGAGCAGCCCAGGAGAGGGGAGAGGAACTCTGGTAGAGGAGGGAAGGGTCAAGTTTGGGGGAACACAGATACATATCTGTTGAGGGGTGGGGAGGGAGGGTGGACTGCTAGGTGGGAGTAGGAGAAAGAGGATGCTCTTAGGCTCATTAGGTAGGGAGGGTCTTTAGTGGCCAGCAGTGGGAGAACAGAGCTGACCTAGGGCATCTGGGGTAACCCGGGAACCCAGGCCAGGTGCTGCAAAACACTGGGATGCTCAGTCCTGACTTTTATGCTCCAGTGGCTACATGGATGAAACCCTCAATGGGAACTCTACTGGGTGAGCTGGATGGACTCTACCCCAGACACCCTTGTAACCAGAAACTTAAGCTGAAAAGCACATGGTGTCTGAGGTAGAAGAAAACAGCTGTACCAACAGCAGGGCCCTGTTGGTTCGAGAACAAACAAGGTATTGGTACAGCAATGCGTGGTATGCTGTATGAAGACATGTATTATCCCAGTACACCTGAGATGGGCATCCTGTTAATGTCTGCTTCTGCTCGTTTACATTAGAGTGTGGGGTCTCAGCATGTGCCGCCATTGGGGCTTGCCCTTATGAAGCTGTGTGTTTGTTTGATTACTTTTCAGAAAATGAACCCTAGGGATGTTGAATCTACAAGGAAAGAAAATATAACAAGGGTTTGGGGGAAGGGGGCTATTGCGGTGGGAAAGACAAGAGGAAGGTGATCTCAAGAAGTCTGGGAAGGAAAAGTATGTTTTGGAAAACATATGAGTATACAAGATATTGTACAATTAGATTTGACACAATTAAACTGTGCAATGATGTGACATATGTATTGGCTCCCAAAGTACAGTAAATTAATTAAAAAATAAGTAAAGGCAAAGATCCAGGAATGAGTTTTGGGCTCACACTTAATCCAAGCCCCAATTTAAGAAAAATCAGTTCTTAAATCATAGCCCTGCTTGATACTCATGTTCATGGAATGATCACTGAACACAAGGGTGCCACAACCAAGTGTGGTGAAGAAAGCAGATGGTACCCCAGTTATCAAGTAGAATAGCGCTGGGGTCTTAAAGTCATATTCAGACAAGCAGCCATCGAAGTGAGGAGACGACTAAGAAGTCTACACTGAAGAAGCACGCCAGCTTGTGTGGTCCAAAGATGACAAAACACGAACACGGTGAGGAGAAAAGCATCAGAGTAAACATTATGAGCACCCAATGGGTGGTGGGCTGTTGGTAAGAGCCCAAGCCCATCTGCAAAGTATCTGGTCAGATTGAGCCATTGGCAGATCCCTTCCCGCCACACGCCAGAGTCTCTATCAGCCTCACTACCAAGCGAAGACCACTGCATCCTGATGCTGATGGATAGAACTCGACACTTGGCCAGTTGACCACCCTATCGTTGTGACGTAAATTTGTTTGGGTGCAAGTATGTCTTACTGGTTCCATGACAGAAATTTATTCCTTCCTGGATTTTGGATTATTGTTGGTGGTTTTTCCTTTGTATGCATTATGATTTTTGTCTGTATACTATTATGTTTTTATTCTTACCACCTTAGTGCGATTTTGTCTTTGATTGTTTTCCGGTTGGTATCCCAGCTGTGAAGCACAGGAGGAGTGGATGCATAATGAAAATAATGGATACAAGGGGATATAGGGGCCACGGGGGTGGGGCGAGGTAGATAGGGAGGGAAAGGGGGTTTGAGGAGTAACAAATGAAGGTAGGAGGGAGGAGGGAGTACGAGAAAGGATTGTGATTGTGTAAATCATCTTAAAGGCGATTTAGCTGAGGGTGGGGGGGATGCTCTAAAATTGATGTGGGGCTAATTGTACAATTCTCCGTGATATGATTGAATGATTGAACCACTGAATGATATGATATGTAAGTTTCTTGCCAATAAAACTGTTGGAAAAAATAAAAAATAATAATTTTAAAGATCCTTTTCCTTGTGATAGCCATGCTGTCCTCAGAAGGGAGGGATAGTATTTCCCAGAATAACAAGCCCAGACTATTTCAAATGGAACCCCGTCCTGACTCTGGCTTGTCTGTGTTCTGAATGCCCGCACCGCAGAGCGGAGGGAACTGTGTCCGTCTGCTGGTGCTGCTGCTCCCAGTGAGCATCGCTGTCGAGGTGCGGGTTTCACTTCTCTGAACCCTTGGTTCTTGTGTCCATTAACATCTCTGTAAAGGGTTAGTTAATGTTAATGCTGAAAGTGCCCCAGTAGTGAATGTTCAAATGAGAATAACAGATTAATTGAAAACAGACCCAAAACAAAATTATTAAAAAGTTGGCTTAGAATTGAAATGTGTAGGCCTTCAGAGGTTTGCTCTAACATCAATTGCCTGCAGAATAGTCCTGATTGGTAGCCCCAGATATGACCTTGATAATAATAGAATCTCATAGGGATTAAAAGGAATAGGTGAGATCATATAGCTTTGGTATAGGGGAGGTATTAGTAGTTCTAATTTATTTTTTTTACTAATTCTTTTATTAATTAGCTGGTGCATAGTTTAGCTTCCTGAGTTAGGCTTCCTTGGTTATTAAAAAAAAAAAAAGGAGAGGAGAGGAGAGGAGGGGAGGGGAGATGAGAGGAGAGTACGCTAGCTAACTTTAAAATCACCACTCAGGTCTGTTTCCAGGGTTCTTAGCTGTGGGTCCAGGTTTTATTAAGGATAAGAGAAGCATTAGTTGGCAGGACTAACAATAGCTAATAATTGTATGCATAATACAATAATGTATCATTGAGGTGGAAAAGAAAACCATTTTAAACTGTTTTGGCTCACAGATAAGAGCAATCTTTACTAAAAGCCTATTCCAAATTGTTCATTTTATTATCACTGCATACAGAGTCCTCTGGGTTAATGTTAACTGGATATCTTGTTAAACCCATCCCAGTGAATAGATATGCACGTGCTGAATCACCACTTCCAGAAAAAGGGTCCTAAAATAACACTAAGAAACGGACACTGAAACAGCAGGGCCGCGCTGTAAGTTTCCTGAGCCAGGAGTCTCCTAGCAGACCATTGCAGTTCAGCCACAGGAGGCTGAATCACAGCCAACAGCTCGTTATCCTGAGGAAGGAGGAGGTTTGAACTGAGATAACTCTCTGCCGCTCAGGAGTCTTTGAGGACCTAATGAACCCCCACGTGGCTCAGTTAGTAGATGCTTTCATTTGTGTAGTGACAGGTTGTGTATGTGGATCTAATAAAATCATGCCCCTCTGAAGTCAGGATAGAAAGTCTTGAAATGTCTATCATCCATGGCTATTAATGATAACAAAGGGTGGGAAACTCATATCCGAGCTGAAGCGGAAATGTGAGCCGGCATGGTCGTGATGGGGTACTAGCCATCATGATATTTTTGTTCTGGGATAGCGGTCCATCTGAAACTCTGCTGGCTTGTATTATTTGAATGGAGGATTTCCATTCGCATTTGAAGGAAGATTTTCCCAGTTTCTAATTCTCCCACTCCCACTCAATCTGGACCCTTCAGGAACTGGTAAAACAAATAGTATGAAAAGAGCAAATCCCTATTGAGATTCAGATGCTACATGACCAGCAATGTAAAATTACAAATTAGACCTCTGGGTACTCTTGAGCTAGGGAAACCTTCTTTAATTTAATTATCTTAACAGAGAAGAATTTGATTATGCTAAGGGGAAAATGAGAATAGTTAGAAAATGTCTATAGATTGATGCTGTCCAATAGGAGTTTCTGAGATAATGGAAATATTCTAGATCTTTGTTCTGTCCAAGGAGGTAATCACTGGCTCTCTGTAGCTACTGGGCACTAGAGACAAGACTAGCATGAGATAAATAGATTTAAAATTTTACTTAATATTAATTAATATAACTATTTAGCCACCATATTTGGACGTTGTCACATTTAGCAAATAACTGTAACTGAAGCACACAACCATGATTTCAACTGGCTTGTTTGAGAAAAATGTTTATATTTTTGTTTTCCAAAATTTCCATTGACCAGTCCCTAGCAAACCAGCCCCATGAAAATTGAAGGATAGGTGATGTGTGTGTGTGTGTGTGTGTGTGTGTGTGTGTGTGTGTGTGGCTTATCTAGCCATCATTCTCCCTCGTTGGCCCAGTCAATGCCTTCTCACTTTTTTCTACCTATCAAGCCTCACTATAAATCCCATTTTCCCTCTGTTTTGCTTCACTACGTATAAACAGACTATTAGCAGATATAAAGTCCTTGAGGGAATTTTTTGCTGGGACTACTAAGGACCAAACAATGACTTTGAACCCCCAAAGTCAGTGCTTCTTACAGTATTGTTTGAGAACATCTACTATTGGAGCTGGCGAAAGATGCGTGTGAAAATTCAGACCTCTGGCCTTCGTCTTACACACTCTGATTGATAAGTATCAGCATGAGGGAACCCGCAGAGTGGGTAAGAGCACAGCTTCATGAACCAGACTACTTTGGTTTGAATTCCAGTTCTAACCATCGCTGAAGCATCACCTGGAGCAATTGAAGAAATCTCCTTTTGCCTCCATTTCCTCTCCTGTGAATGAGGGTAATCACATCACTTAACCTCTTCGTTGCTGTGAAGAACAGATCACTTGCCATATGTCGTGCATAAAAAGAGTAACCGATACACATGGAAAACGCAATTCCCTGTCATTGCTAAATACCCTGAACAAGCAACTGGAAGGATTCTCATCCCTCGTTAAATCTGAGAACTCCTGTTAAATAAAACAGTGGAAAAATTAGAAGTGACAACTCTTATTCTGTGTTCCCATGTGTTTAGCCAAATAATAAGATGATCATAATCATCCAGAGTTAAACAGGTAGAGAAAACAAATGTGCAAACTGTGTTAGAGTTTACACACGAGAATATCGGATTCGAGTTTTGACTAGAACGGGATGTTTGGAGCATCGCACTGAGGAGAGCACAGAGGAAGGGCCGTCCCAGGCAGATGAATGAGGGTGCAGTCTGTGCATGTGAGTGCGGTTCACTGGCTCCTTCTTGTAACACCTAAAGATTTGCTGTGGAACCATCACACATGCCAGGTTGTAAAGCCTCTATTTCACAAATCACCTATACCTGCCAAAGGGGACAGGAGACTTTCCCTTGTCAGCAAGCTGGAGTGAAAGCTTTGCTGATCATCAGACTGCCAGCTAGAAAATGGATCTCCCCATCAATTTATTCTGGAAGTGAGAAGCTCCTTGCCTCTGGGAGCAGTTACAAAATGGAGTCATCTTACTCCTGACACCTTCAGAGTCAGTCACTCCTTGTGGGACAACTTAAGAGCCACGTTCCGTGCCTTTGGCAAGAAAATATTTTCCACAAGCTACTGGCTAACACCTCACAGAGGAGCTTTATTTAAGGTCCATGTGGGACCAGAAACCAAAAACCTATAAATTGACACTTTCTAGAGAACACAAAATATCTCAAGGCTGTGGCTGGCAGAGTCTTCCCTTTTCTTTCAGTATTATAGATCACTACTGTTTAAATGGATGGATGAGCTCTGAAAGCTGGACATGGTAAGTTTTGACATTTCTTGCCTTATCAACTTGTGACATCAATGTGTAAACTAGCTCACCCATCTGTTTCCTTAGATCATATCCAGTACCATCTTCCATTAAATATCCTATGCATGTTTCCCTCCTTTGATGTGAACGATCATTTAAAAGTTCTATATGGCAATTAGGCACTTCCCCCCCCCCCCTATACTATCTGTTTGTGCTTTAGAGCTAATTTCACAAGAGCCAAGTCCCGTGTATTGTTCTGGGCTGTTTCCAGAGGCCAGATCGATCGCAGGGTTTTGTTGGGTGCACACCGGCTAGCCACTCCAGAAAGGGGACAGGTGAAGTGAAACCTTGGATGTCATCCATGAAAAGGAATCCAGATTGCTCTGGGCAGCTCTGCAACTGATCCCCCATGAGCTTCAGATGCCTTCCAAATATCATTATCTCAACACCATAGATGTTCCATCAACCAGAAGTGACTGCCAGAACACGTTCTACAGGCTCCTTTCCCTGAGCCTGTGAATGGAAACGCCAGTCACTTCTGACTGTATGGCAAGTCGGGTCAGGTGGGTGAAAAGTCCACACTCCACAAAGGGCTAGTTAACAACTCCTGTGACTGGTGTATAACGGAAAAAATCTGAGCATGGAGCTCCATACACGGATAATATTGTTAACTATCATTTTTAGATACCAAGTCAATAAGGTCTTATTTTTTATAAATTAATTTATACTTATTTTCTATCATATAAGAATTGATATCACATAAATCCAATTATTCACACAATGAAATAAAAATGTCCTTACGTACTCCTCCTTTTTTGGTCCACATTGCAATTTCAAACTAACCGGTTCTCCAAGCTCCCAG
Source organism: Tenrec ecaudatus (assembly GCF_050624435.1). NCBI lineage: Eukaryota > Metazoa > Chordata > Mammalia > Afrosoricida > Tenrecidae > Tenrec > Tenrec ecaudatus. Next base: position 57,905,589 of record NC_134542.1, read on the forward strand.
GTAAAGATGTTTGAGCCCTGGAAAAGAAAGAGAAATTCAGGAGGGCGCCTCGAAAGGTCTGCAGACAAATGTAAGTAAAATTAAATGGCATCTTCCCACAAACTGTATGAAGCCTCCACATAATAAGTCTTATCTTTTGAGTATCCAATTACCCATTCTTAGAAAAAGGACAGTTTTAGAAATTTTCAAGGGTAAGTAACTTTTTGCTTCCCCCCCCCCCTTTTCTTTAAATTTCTGGTTGGCTTTAAAGAACCCAAGTGGAAAGCAAATGTTTTGAGAATCATGGGGGCAACAAATGTACAAACGTGCTTGATGTAACGGATGTATATATGGATTATGATAAGAGTTGTATGAGGGCCCAATAAAATGATTTAAATTAAAAATAAGTTATAAGTGTATATAAAATAGTTGGAACCTTATGAGAAATCAAGAGCAGTTTTGAGACTCTACTGAAAGCAATTGACTCAACTGTTAAGAAGAAACTTATATATGTAAAAAACCAAAATCCTTAAAAACTGTTTTAGGAGGGTCTTAGATACCATAAACTCCCTAGTTAAGAACTAAAGCTATTTAACAAGCCACTAAATTACAATGAAGCCTAAAAATGATACACTTTGGCATCTAACACATTGAATTTGTACTTTGGCTCTATATCTGAAGTACCTTATTTAAAGTTCAATCCTTTCACCTGCTATTCATTAAGAGGTTTGAACAATAGATGAGATAATGCATAGAAAAACAGCATGGCTTTTGCATATAGCTTTAGTTGGTATAATTTTGTCCTCCTGGTGCTGTGGGATTAGCATTGGGTTGCTGGTGTTTCAAATCCACCTGAGGGAGGTAAATCCACTAAAGATCTATAGGAAATAGCTCCCATCAAGACTGCGAGTCTTGGAAACCCACGTTGGGTCACTGTGAGTCAGAATAGACTTCGTGGTAGTGGGGCTGGTTATTTGGATTGTTCTCCTGGTCATTTAGAAGCTATGATGGCGCCATGAGCTGGGTTGTTAGACCCGTTGGTTAGAACCCACTAGGTGTTCAGCAGGAGGAGTATGAGGGTTTCTGTACCTGTAAGATTTACAGCCTCAGAACCCAAAGAAGCAGGCCTACTCTGTGCTACAGGTTTCCTGCGTGTCATGATCAACTTGATGGCACTGGGTTTAGGATTCAGTAATTTGAAAATGAATATGAATGTAATTCAACAAAACAGAGTTGACTGGATGCTAGCATGCACCTCTAAGAAAAAAATTTGCAATCTCCCATAATACAAAGTTCCATTTTTGACATATATTCTTTGGCGATATCTAGTTTGTTCTTCTTTATTTGTAATGATCCCTAATCTGGTATGGTATGAAAGTAACCATTTATAAGATAACAGGATAAGACTTACCTAAAAAAAGGTAAAATTGCTGGAAGTTTTCAAAAGTCACCTAATATTTGATAATGGTAGTATAAAAATTATATCATTGATGCCTTGAAATAAGATAGACGCTTCCTAAGCACTCAAGGAGTTGTGACTGTAACTCAAACATTTCATGACCATGTTATACTGTTACCATTTTCATAGGTGACTGCATTGACTGAATGCAATGAAACCTGATGATACCCATCTTCTCTGTCAACCTCAGAAGGATTTGTAGTCAGATTATTTTAATGGAGAGTAACATCCTTGTATTAGAACTAGGTAAAGGCAGTCATTCTGAGCATGGTGGAGAGTTGTACTACAAGAGTGGGAGATAGAAAAAAAAATGACTAGAGAAACCAGGGTATTTTTTTAAGTATTGGAGGAAATTGTATTTAAGTGGTAGATACTTTTAATGCCTATATAAGCCTCCCGTGCTTCACTTCAGGAATAGTCCAATGTAACAGAGTATTTATTTGCATAAAATAATATTCTCGGCATTTTCTAGAGCCAAGTCCACTAATTTAGCCATCTCAATTGAGTTCTCTTCCTTTCTTCAGAGAAGTACTTCGGTATATCAATCTTTGATCCCTTACTTAACACCTTACATCCAGGGCATTTCCTATTTCTCAATATTGGAAAATAAGCTCATACCCACGACAACTGAGTTGATTCTAACTCACAGTAACCCCATAGGACAGAGCTTAACTACCCTTTGGGTTTCCAAAGCTGCCAATCTCTGCAGGAGCAAGAAGACTCATCCTTCTCCCACGAAGCCACTGCTGTTCGCAGCTCAAGCTCTCAATACCTACCCACCACTGTTACTTCACAGTGGAAAGCAGAGTTGACAAAAATATTATGCAATGATACCTTTAAAATTAATATGCAGGGGGTGAGTTATGTAACGTGGTTCTTGTAGACAAAGTCTGGAACTCCCACCAAACAGCCTTTTCCTGCATGGATCTGGTAAGGAAGTGTGGGAAAGACACTGACAGGTTTCACCTATGAGTAATTGTGACCACGGAATATAAAATGAGCCCTCCGAGAAGCAGGAAAAGGACTTCACTCCCAGCAAGAGTCAGAGGTGGAACATGTCCTTTGGACCCCAAGATCCCTGTGCAATGAGCATCCTGGATCCAGAAGATAACTGACATGAGAGGAACAGCAGAAGAACCGGGAGCCAGTGTACGAGACAGAGTGGTGGGCTTCCAGCCCCACAGAGCAAGTAAAGCTGAATTTTTGGGGAAGGAGATTGGCTTATAGAGTGGGGTGCATCTGGGGACTTAATTCAAGGAATTGGATTTGTGGAACACCTTCAGATTGAGAGATAGAGTAGAATGCTATGCTCTTTGGGCATTTATTCGCAGCCCTGAAAGAACTTCGGAACATATCTTGATGAACAACAGTATCACTCCCATTATAATCTGCTAATTTCCTTAATAAACCCTTCAATCCTATATATTATCTGTGAGTTCTTTGTAGCTATTGCAGTGGATATTGGAACCTACATATAAAAGTAGAGAATAATACTAGAGAGGATACAAATACACACGTTCTTTCTTCCCTACAGAAAGACTGACCATATGTCTTAATAGATGAATATGAAACTCAGTAGTGTTCTGAATATTCTTACTCTGTAAAATGATTATATACTGTGATTTCAGTTTTCCTTAATTATAAAACTTACTAAATAATTCCTTATAGACAACTGAAATAGCAAAATATTTAACTTTTGAATCATATTAGTAACCTGATAAGGATCATAGGCAACCATCAAAATTGTATGGAGGCAGCAATTCCAGAACATTATTTCGCTTTTACTGTCTCCTGAACAAACTTGAAATAAATAAGTTAGACATTGTAACCAATCATATTTTCATCATAACAAAACATTCTATCAAAGAAGAAAATTTATAATGTAGCAATTACCCAGAATTCTTGATGGCTACTCATAGCAGCTGGGAATTAAGTGGAAATTTCAAAAGTTTGATGAGAGGGCTACAAATTATACTGGGTTCAGAAGTTAAGGCATGAAAGAAACAAAACTCAGAGTTTATACAATAGTTTAGACTGTTGAATAAATGTATTTTCTCCCCATTTAGCTAGGAATATACACAGTCTTTAGAAACAGCGAATGAAGAGAGAGAGTTGTTTATACTCAGCACAGCACTGCATTGAAATATTCTTCCCCAAGGGAAAATAATAAAAATAATTTTAGCATGTTATTATTAACAAATGGAACCCTCCCATTCTTAGGCAATTTATCTAGTTCTGGCAAATATATGCCATCGGTAGAGTGTGCATGCTGCCTCATGAGTTTTGCTTAATAATAAAATATATAATACGCTCATGAAACTCAGATGCTTAGGCAGAGGTTTATTACTGTCTTTCATATCAAGCTTAAGTGTATTTACTGACATTCTTCCCTTCCCTCTGTCCCTTTCATAATGAACAATTCTCAGTACCCCCGGGCTGGGTCGCATTTGGTTTATAGCTAGAAGATCAAATACTCGATTTACACTGAACATTTCAGTAAGGAAATAGAATACTGAACGAAGTGCTCAGCAACTTCTTGCATCTTTTTGGTGGATATGTTTACTCTGCAACAAAATCCACAACTTCGTGGGTCTGCCATCCAACACTGAGAGAAAGGAGAAGACAAAATAAGGAGAGGAAAACAGTAAGGGAGAAGGGAGGGTAATGGGGATAAGAGGAGAGGAGAGAGCATTGATGCATTGATACATTGTGTCTTCACTCTTCTATAAAGGGAAATTTTCAGGAACAGAACTTCGAGAACAAGCACAATAACAACAGTAGTTTGACATTTGTTAAATCAAACCAAACCAAACCAAACCAGGTGCCATTGAGTCAGCACCTGTTATACCAAGTTATGAGCCAAGCACTACACATTTTAACTTAGTATTCATTGTGAATGAAGTACTATTACTTTTCAAGGTTACAAAAGAACACTTTAGATTGCTCAATTAAAGCAAGACTGATTAGACGTTGTCTCCTATGGGTTGGACATGCTATTGGGAGGGGCCAGTCAGTGTAAAAGGCCTTCATGCTTGGAAAAGAACCAGGGCAGTGAGCAGTGAAGGCTCTCAACTAAAGGGATGGACACGGGAGCTGAAACAATGGACTCAAACATCAGGACAATTGTAAGGATGGCACAAGACAGGCCAGTGTTTTGTTCTGTTGAATTAAGATGGCTCTGAGGAGGGACTGACTCCACAGCGCCTGAAGCAGCAACAACATAGAGGAGCCAGCACACAGAGGTTAGTAGTTTATGTGCACTGTGAATGGACACATGGATCTACTTCTCAAATAATTAAAGTTTAGTTATAGCTAAGAGATACGATATTTCTTCCACTTATGTGGAAATGTGGGAATAGAGAGTGATTAGCAAATTTATAGAGGAGTCTTGATGGCATCATAAGTTATGCAGTAAGCTGATATCTTCAAGATCTACACCTTGAAATTGTTGGCTGTTCTATGACATAAACATGAAGTTTTCTACTCCAGTGAATAGCTGCAGTCCTGGAAATCCTTTGGGGCAGTTCTACCCTGTGCTACAAGTGTCTCTGAGTCGATGTCAACTCAATGGATGTGACAGGAACTTGATTGTGGGAATAGGATTTAGTAGTCTACACCTGTAAGCACCAGATTTCTCTCTAAAGATGAAGCAAAATCATTGGCTGAGATTGAACGTAAAGCATAAGAAGATATTTGTATTTTCTAAGAGGCAAAGGAGCAGGGTAATTATTCCTGAGAGGCTAAGAATAAACAGGGTAAAGAAGGATATGAAAACACAAGAGGGATTGGCAACAACCCAAATTTCCATCAATGGATGAATGGATTAAAAACCGGTGGTACAGACACAATGGAGTACTGCAAATCCCTAAAAAGCAGTGATGGAGACATGAAACACACTGCCACACAGGAAGAGCTGAAAGAAATTGTGCTAAACAAAGTAAGCCAAGCACAAAAGGACAAGTACAGATGAGTTCACTGAGGTAAGCAAAAAAAAAAAAATGCTAAAAGGGGCATATGGGGAAAGCTACTGTACAAATACATTCCCAGGATGAGGTCCAGGTACTACGGCAGGTGTTGAACCCAACCCAGGGATATGTCTGGAAGCCAACTAATAAGGAGGGGGGAGGGGAGAGAGAGAGACAGGGGTATTGGGGGGCGGGGGGACAGGGCACAAACCCACCCAGAGGAGGGTGTGTTTATATCTCCACAGGAGAGGGAGAGAGGGACCAGACTTCAACCTGGTGTGCCAAGACATGAATGCAACATACAGTCATGAACCCAGGAACCAATAGAGAGGTCTTCAGGGCAGTACCCAATTCTAACTACGTGGGCACCCCTAGCCCCAACCCAGAGGAATGCACTTCAGAGGACAGCACTGAAGCTGCAGCTCAGGAAGTGAGGCGTGTCTTATTGGGAGCAAATGAAGAGGGAAGGAGAGAATGGAACACACATAGCCCCGCCAAGCCCTGAGGACAATATTTCAGCTCAGGTCAGGGCAGAGAATGCACAGAGAAGATCACAGGGCCGGCCCCATCACGAGACACAGTGACCTCCCTCACTGACACATAGCACAAAGGGGGACCGCACTGGGGACACGCTATGGAAGATGTACCCTATACAACCCCACCCATGAGGGTGAAACACTAAGGGCATACAGCAAAGAAGCAAGGGGAGCAAAGCAACCAAGTCCCCGAGGAATGCCAAAGGTGGACTTGGGGCCAGGGCACAGTACCCCAGTAAACCCAACAGAAATATCACTCCTGAAGGTCAACAGAGAGACCTAGAACTGTTTGAGGGCTTTTCAGTTTTTGCTGTTGTTTTTGTTTTGTTATATTAGCTGCTGTTGATTTGTTTTTGTCTTCTTTTTAGTTATGTTTTGTTTTGCTTTGTTTTTTCATGTATTATTGTCTACACATGTCTATCTGGACAAGATAGGCAGGATGAACAATCACGAGGAGAGGACAATGGGACTGAGGATTGGGGGAGGACACGGAAGAATGGGAGGTGGTGGAAAAGGGGGGGTACCAACAAACACAGGGATAAAGGAAGAATAAGTGATCTATAATTGATAGTGATAGGATGTTTGGGGGGGGTGGTGGTCAGGGGTTCAATCAAGGGCAATGTACCCGAATGTAGGCTGAAAATGGTGATGGGACAGAAGGAAAGTAAAAGGAAATAGAGGAAAGAACTGGAAAGCAAAGGACATTTATAGAGGTCTAAATACAGGCATGTATATATGTAAATACATTTATATATAATGACAGGGCAATAGATCTCTGTATATATATTTATTTATAAAGTATTATGGCAGCAGATGGAAATTGGGCCTATACTCAATTACTCCATCAACACAAGAACACTTTGTTCTACTAACATGGAATTCTGTAATGTTCACCATCGCTGAAGACAAAATGGGTGCATAAGCAAATGTGGTGAAAAAAGTTGATGGTGCCCAGCTATCAAAAGACATAGTGTCTGGGGTCTTAAAGGCTTGAAGATAAATAAGTGTCCAATCTAGCTGAGAATCAATAAAGCCCACATATAAGAAGCACACCAGCGTGTGGTCATAAGGTGTTGATTGGATCAGGTATCAAAGACCCAAAACAAAACAAATGAACAAACAAACAAAAATCATGTCAATGGGAATGAGTGGGAGAGAAGAGTGGAGACCCAAAGCCTATCAGTAGTTGATTGGACACCACCTGTCAGAAGGGCCGTGGGGAGGAGATGAGCCAGTCAGGGTGCAGTGTAGCACTGATGAAATACACAACCCTCCTCTAGTTCTTTAATGCTTCTCCACCCCCGCCCCCCATAATTTTCACAATTCTACCTTACAAATGATCTAGACTAGAACATGTACATGGTACAGATAAGAGCTGGAAACACAGGGAATCCAGGACAGATAAATCCCTCAGGACCAGTAATGAGAGCAGTGATATCAGGAGTGGAAGGGGAAGATTGGGGAAGAAAGGGGGGACCAATCACAATGATCTACATATATCCCCCTCCCTGGGGAACAGATAGCAGAAAAGTGGGTGAAAGGAGATATCAGTCAGTGTAAAACATGAAAAAATAATCATAATTGATAAATTATGAAGGTTTCATGAGGAAGGAGGGAGGGCAAAAATGAGGAGCTGATACCAAGGACTCAAGTAAAAGAAAATGCTGTGAAAATGATGATGGCAACAAATATACAAATGTGTTTGACACAATGAATGGATGTATGGATTGTGATATGAGTAATATGAGCCCCCAATATAATGATTTTAAAAAGAAAAGAAAACACAGGAGTGATTGACAGTAGGTAAATTGATTAGAAATTTTGTTATGGTCTAAGTGTTCTTAGAATGCAAGTACTGGAATAGCAGAGTTAAATGTTTGAAAGTCAGATATAAAGGTGCTTGAAACAGAGATTCTCAAGGTTGTTGAGCAAGATGGCAAGGAAGAAATGATTGGGGAGGAGAGCATGTCAAAGAATAGAGACATCAGGGTGTTGGATGGGTCATCTTTGTGGATAATGAATTTCTAGGTTGCTGACGGCTATAAATGGTGATAAAGATTATAATGAGCCACGTGTTAAAATAACTAAGGACTGTTGAATGTAGGTGGAGATAATGGTCGCAAGGGATTAGCATATTATAACAATAAGGAGCAGAAAAGCCTGATAAAATGAGCTTCCAAATAGAATAGGCTGTTCAAGATGGAGAAAGAAATAGTTTATACACTACAATGAGGGAAAAGGAGGATACTTATTTTATGTAATGAAAAATAATTCTATCCTTTACAAATAAAAGTTTACGTTTATTGGAATCCATGCATTCAAAAATATTTGGCAAATTAATAGCATATCAAACTATACAGCATTAATAACTGGAATTAATGCCTCAATCTAATACATTTATCAAATTTAACAAAATCTAAAACATTATAATTCTTAAGGATGAATATTTCTTAATAAGTAAATGATGATGACATAATTTAGTTGACCAATATGTTTCCACATATAAATATACCTAATGTGAAACTAGAAAAAATAACATAACATAAAATGAATGCATTCAATATTATGTCACTAATACTTACAGTTTCTACATTTAGATTTATTGTGAATAAATGTAATGAACATAGGTTTGGGAAACATTTGAATAGTAAAGTAACTAACCGGCCACTTGCAAAGAAAAACAGTAAATTTGTATCTATTTTTCAATCACCACATTTCACTAACACATTTTAGTTGTCTGCTTCCAAGAAGATAATACCAATGAGTGTATTTCATAATCATGAGCAGTTCTGGTTTCAATTAATTGCATATACAAAGGATACTGACAATTGTTTCAGGAAAACAGAACAAGGCTCCCGGAATACCTAGCGCAGAGACACAAGCCACCGCTGTGAATTGGATCGAGTCGACTGCCATCTCTGGGGAGAAGAGGACAACATTGCTTACAGCAAAAAAATATGTCTCAGAATGATATGGTTTTACGTAACAATCTTTGAACCAAATTCATTTCCAACAATCCCCATTTGTAGGAGATGTCAAAAGAGTGAAAAAATAACCCGAACAGGAGTAATGAGAGAAATGATAGTTTTACTGCTGGACTTGCAACAGCCAGAATAGGGAAGGCACTTGCTAAGACACCAAGTTGACAGAGTCCAAAAATGGGAGAATGTTTTTTATACTGAAAAGGTAAGAGCTGCCTATGTGTCCGAAGGACTGGGAGGAACACATTCTTAATTTATTTTCCGTCACAGGCTTTCGGCATATGGAGGTGGCCTACACAACTGTCTTTGGGGGCCTATTTTCAACATCCTTCCTTAAAACAACCTTGTTATTTTATTTGACCATAAACTATAACCATGTTATGTGTCAGTTAAAATCATTCCTTTTGAAACACATAAGTTTACCCTATTCTTAATCATGATTCACTGAAAGGAAATGACGCACCAATCCTGATCGTGAAGAAGAACAGGGACACGGAGCAAAGGGAGTTTGAATTCAAAAGCAGTCAGTCACTGAGCCATGGCAAGTGCCTTAGTGTCAGTGCTTTCATGGCCTTGATCACGAGGACCTTTCTCATTAGTGCTCTTTCATCGCCATCTGGTCTGAGCACCTGTGGCATTCCTTGACCACAATGAGAGGAGTGCTTTATTCTGCATGGAATTGCTGTAATTTCAGGCCACTAACGTTGCATTATCTATATATTTTTCAAATTGTACAACTGCCCGCACTTTCGTTCCCTATAGATGCATGATATGTGGCTGTGTTTTTATGTGGATGACATATATGTGAAGAAAGCAGTATCCTATGGAAGCTTTCCTTCTCTACTTATTACACTATAGTCAGACACCCTGCTTCCCCGTGCTATAGCTCAGAGCACTGCTTCTGGGACCTTCTGGAGGGGGAAGGTATAGAGCAAGGCCAGATTTTGAAGAACAGCTTGGCATTTTCAAATGGTGTGATGCTGGTCCTATTTTAAAGAGATGCATTTGTTTTTAACAGGCCCATACTTTTCTGTATAGTGGGTAAAACAGTAGCTTAATTAAAAAAACAGTTTTTATAATCAAGGTAATCAATCTAACTAAACCAGGCAACTAAAAAGCAGGAGGATTGTGGTGGTTGCTCTTAGGTGCTGTTCGTTGGTTCCAGCTCATTGCAACCCTAGAGTAACAGAAAGAAACACCGCCTCCGCCGGGCCATTGGCATCCTTGCCATTGTCCTTGGCTCTGAGCACATTGTGGCAGCCACGGAGCCATCCAGCTCACTGATGGCATTCTCTTCTTCCCAGACCCTCGGTTTACCTCACGTGCTATTGTTTCCACAGTCTACTCTCTTCTGATATCATGTCCCCAGTAATACATAATAATAATAATAATAATAATAATAATAATAATATGCTGTCTTGCTATATTCTCTCCTAAAAAACATACTGGCTGCACCTTTATCAAGACAGATTTGTTCATTTTCAAGAAGTCCATGGTATTTTCAATATTCTTCGTCAACACCGTAATTCAACTACGCCAATTTGTCTGCAGACTTTCTAATTCATTGTCCTTCTTTCACCTACCTAACAGGTGATTAAAAATACCAGGGTGTGGAGAAGCCACATCCTGGTCTTCAAAGTCACATTCTTGCTCCTTAATGCTTGCAAGAGGTCTTGTGCGGCCGATTTGCTGAGTTCACTACATCATTTGATTCATTGATTGCTTCTGCATCCACGAGCAATGTTTGTGGGTCCAAGAAAGATGACGTCTTCACCACTTCAAATTTGTCTATTTATCAGGATGCTATCCATTGTTCCAGGTCTGAGGATTTTTGTCTTGTATACTTTGAGTTGCAACTCATACTGAGGTGACTACTTCCAGTTGTCCTCACTTTCAGCAAGCATGGTAATGTCACCTCCAGATACCACAGGTTGTTAAGGAGAGTTCTTCTAACCCTGACGGTGCATTCTTCTTCATATTGTCTTGCTTCTTGAATTATTTAATCAGCAGACAGATCAAAAAGTACAGTAAGAGGATACAACCCTGACACAAACCTTGTTTTAAAATTATAAACATTATAGCATCCCCTTGTTCTGTCTCAATCACTGCCACTTTGTCTATGTACAGGTTCCACATGAGCATAATGAAGCGCTCTGGAACCCCATTCTGTGCATTATTATGCATAGCTTGTTATGATCGCCCAGCTGAATGATTGGTCACAGTCAATACAATCCGAGTAAAAGCCTTTCTGCTACTCTCTGCTTTCAGTCACCATCCATCTGGTTCAGCAAGGTTATTCCTCACTCCACATCCTTTCCTGGACCTGGCTTGAATTTCTAGAAGTTCCCTGTCAACATATTTCTGCAGCCTTTTATAAGTTATTTTCAGCAAAATCTTACTTGCAAGTGAAACTGTTCAATAATTTCTTTAGTCTGTTAGGTTGCCTTTTTTTTTGAATGGGCACAAGTATGTATTTCTTCCAGTTGGTCGGTGGCTGGCCAGTTAACTATAATGGAAAATCTTGGCAGAAATGAGGGAGTGCTTCCAGGGCCCCATCAGCTTGTTGAGACATTTCCATTGAAGTTCCACCAATTTGCGGACCCTTGTTTTTCTCTCAATGCCTTCAGTGCAGCTCAGATTTCTTTCTTCGATCTCATCCATTTTTGATCATAGGCTACCTCTTGCAGGGGCTGGAAGTCTACAAATTGTTTTTGCGACAGCGACTCTGTTTATTCCTTCCACCTTCCTTTGATGTTTCCTGAGTTGTTCAATATTTTGCCTATTGAATCCTTCAATTGCAACTTGAATCCTGACTTTTCAAATTCAATTTGTTCAGCTTGAGAAATGTCAAGCATGTGTTTTCTTTGGGATTTCTAACTCCACGTCTTTTCATATTTCATTGTAATACTTTGTCTTCTCATGCTGCCATTTGACAGTTTCTATTTATCCCTTTACATCCCCATTTCCTCTATTACCTTTAGTTTCAGTATGCTTGAGAGCAAGTTTCAGAGTAGTTTTTTAACATTCACTTTGGTCTTTCTTTCATGTCTTTTTAGTGAGCTTTTACTTCATGTATGATGTGCTGCTGTTATTCCACAACTCATCAAGTCTCCAGTCATTAGAACTCAATGTATCAAATCTATTCTCGATGGTCTCTAATGTCAGGGTAGATATACTCAAAGACATATTTTGGCTCTTGTGGACTTCTAATATTTTTGTGATGGTTTGCTCCACAGTTCGAACCTGGCCTTGCTTTGACGATGACACTGAGCTTGTCGGTCATGCTTTGTCACAGATGTTGTCCATTTGATCCTTTTGTGTTCCATCTGGTGGGGTCCAAGTGTATAGTTATAATTTCGTTTTTTGGCAAAAGGTGTTTGCATGGATGAAAACATTAGTTTTGCAAAATTACATTATGTGCATTCCACTTTTGTTTGTCACCACAGCCATGGTTTCCAACTGATCTTCCCTACTGATCCTTCTTTGTCTCCAACTTTTCCACTTAAATCACCAATAATTGCATAACCAACAACCAAAAGAAATCTTTGTAGTGTCTTGGTTTTTAGCTCTATTTTGGGGATCTTAGGGGGGACTGATACAAATTGGGTAGACAGCATCAGTTTTAGTTTCTTAGCTATGATGTTCCACTATATAAAATGTTTAGTTTCTAAAAGAGAAATAAATCTTTTGTAGTTTTATGAAAAGTTTCAAAGTTGTTAGGAATCTATTACAGGTCAATGAGAAACAATAATTGAGTTACTAAAGCAAGAATCTTAAAAGTAAAAGCATTAGCATTTTCTAAAGACTTCTGGCATATTGCATTGATTTAGGAATTTATATTGTTGAAAATATAATTTTAAGACAGATTATATAAAAATAAAATTAACCCTTTATGCAATTAAGGAAATTTTTGTTATGATAACAGTATGAAACCCTATTCTTTGCTATTGGACATTAAAGCTTTGTTAAAATTCTCATAAATTAAAAAATTCTCATAAATTAAATGATCAAATCTTAAGCTTCAGGAAATAAGAACTTTGATTATATCAGACTTAAACATTCAACACACTATCTTCCTTGTATTTGCTACACATTTCCCATGCCATAATACTTTTTAAAAGAACATATCATTTTTTTCCTTCTTTCCTATTTTCTATAGCCTTCTATAACTTGCTATATAACCTCAAATTTAGCCTCCATAGTCTGACATTACCAGACATTCTATTTTAAGACAAAGCTACACATCTTAACCTTGTCTTCTCAACTTTCTATTTAATATCACATTCTCTGAACTTCTATGATTTCCTATCTCCATCTAGATTCTTTTCTCTTTCTTGTCTTGTTTCCTATGCTTTTGTTTTAAATAAAAATAAAATTCTTGGAACAACTAATCTTTTTCATCTTAGGACAAAATTATTTAATATACTCAATTTAGTTAAAGGTGTTTAAAAAGCTGAAATTCTTTTAAGTTTGCATCTTTTAAATATGCCAGAATGAATTCATTTTCATTAAATTCTAGGAATATGCAATTTGTGTACGTACTTATTTTTTATTAAACTTACCGGTGTAGGTTATTTGAAGAAATACTGTAAGCTAATTTAGTAATATGATTCAGAGATCAGAAATTATTCTTTTCATAACCCTTTATTTTCCTTTCTTTTGTAGGAGGTGTTGAAAGAAGTAATTTACAAAAGTTTCTCTTTTGATTAACGCTTTGTTATATCAATTCAAATAAACAATTTATCCTATTTTCAGTGTATTTTCCAAGTAGAGTGATTTATATAAAAATTTCTTAGGCTAACTAATTACATATAAATTGAATTTTTGGGATAATGCTATTCAAAACAAAATGATAACAAACAAAAACCCAGCAGCTGTGGATTCCAACTAGATATGGAGATAAAAGAAACTTAGGCACAGCAAGCTTTCCAAGCACAGCGAAACCGAAAAGAATGAGATGACTTAAAAGCTCAGTTTATATATAGTACTACCTAGCACAAAAACGAGCCCTGGTGACCCAGTGCGCACATGTTGGCCTCTGACCACATGGACAGCAGCTCCTTGGAATGATTAACGAGGCTTTCTGTGCCCATTCAGTTACTTTCAGGGACCCACAAAGACCATTTTACCCTGGAACCAACTCAACGGCCCTGAATGGGGAGGGTTCGGGTGCACAAACATGGAGAAATTAACATCTTAAAATGCATGTATCAATTATTTGTTATCACTGACCCAATATAACATAAAAATAGGTTCTAAGTAAAATTTATAATTTGCTAATGTCCTTGGAAGAGGGATTTAATTCAAACCTGTTTATTAAAATTAGCATTTAAATGAAAGATCGCTAAAATGGACAATGTCAATGGGAACTTATTTTCTTCCAGTGAAAGAAAAGAGAGCAGAAAGAAACCAATTTCCCCAGTGATTATTAAAATTTCTGAATTCCTATATTCAACTTAAAGTCTTTTTGAATGTGATTTTTAAATTAACATCTTAGTAAGGGGGTGGGAGTCTAGGTTTATTTGTCCGGGGTGTTTTAAAAGTACAGTTGTCAGTACTTTCAGGGGATGCTTCTCAGGTGCCTTCAAAGCTATTCAGCATGTCTCTCCTGAAGGACTTTTTGCTTTTGTTTGGGGTTTTTTTTTCATTGGACTAAGTGACCTCAGCACTAAGGACTCTGAGAGCTGCTGTCTGGGAATCTCAATCTCAGTATCATGAGTCTTCTATTTCTTTTAATTTGAATCAGAGCTTTTATTCCTAAGTTAGAAAGATTTTCACTTTTTGTGATGATTATATAGAAAAGTTGCTGGTAAGTTCAGGCTGGTAAGCATTAACAAGGACTTAAAATTCATTATGGTAGTTGGAATGTCTATTTAACTAGCTTTAAGCTGCTCACAAACGTATAGATAGACAGAAAGACAAAGAATAAACCTGATTGAAAGAGGAATCTGATGCATTATGCCTTCATTCTTGAATGAACCATTAATCCAAAACCCTGGAGCTTTATGTGCATCCGACCTTAATTATACGTCCCTAAAAGTGGCCACTAATTTAACAAACTGCCATGCAAGCTGCTAGAGGTCACCAATTTCTAAATGGTCTCTAGTATGGGACTAAAATTTACTTATTATCTTCTTTGAGTTAGATGACAATCACTTAGCTCATTCCACGTCTTCGATTTCTTAATGTGTACACAGAAAAAAACTAACAAAGAAGTATAAACATCATATCAAGAACACTGCTTTGAAAAAAAGAACAAACCAAACGTGACCTATGATTACCATGGGTGAAGGAGGAAGAGTATTTGCTTAGGGGGCATCGAGTGTATGTTAATGGTGGTAGAATAATTTGGAAAAGGATATTGTAATGGGTAGGTTTATTGTGCCAACCTGGCCAATGAACACATGTGGGATTAATTGAAGGTCGGAGAGATAAATGGCTTGATGAGCCTCGCCTTCCTTGTCTCTTGCTCTTTGATGACCAGATCAGTGTGCGGCTGATTACCTTAACTTGTTCTCTGCCTCAATTTGCAAGCGACACTACCTGTGGTGCACCTAATCCATGGACTGTGTCACTGTAGTTTGAGGTTCCTTCAAGATCTGCTTCGCCACCCTACTGGACTATATATCACTTGAGCTGGGGACTGTCAGGAGTCTGTCATCTGGCTGACCGTTGGTGACCTGCCTTGCTGTTTGCTGCCTGTGGCCGGATAACCTGAATTGCTTTACAGAGGACTCCCCTACCCGGTGGCTCTCAAGACTTGAAGGACTGCCAGTGTATTAGCTTTCTCACGGAACTGAGCTGCACTGAGCCATTTGTACTGCTTTACAGATTAATTAATGTTTATTTCTTATGATATATATAATCATTAGTGTCCTGGTTTTGTTTCTCTAGAGAACCCTGTCTAACGTAGATACCAATGATTGCTCTACAACACAGAGTGTAATCAATGGCAATTAATTATACATATAGGAATTGTTGAACTGGAAATGTTTTGTTGTGTATATGTTTGCCACAGTTAGAAAAAATAATTACATGAATAATAATGAGTACAAAGAAGAAGAAATGTTCTAAAATTGATTGTGGTGCTGATTGAACAGCTCTTCTTGGTTTGATTGACCTATTGTATGAGATGTGGATGAAGGGCCACTGAAAGGGTTAAAATAAGAAGTAAGAAAGTAGTGCTACTTAGTTTCCCAGAGCCAGAGCCAGTGACACTGAGCTACCTTAACAGTGATCCAATGGAATCAGAATCTTCTTTAAATTTTAAATAGAAATAAAGATAAACATTATCTCAGAGGAGAGCAAATTCAACAAAAGAGGTAAAAACGTTGATGCTCAAACCTCCATTTCAAGAGGTTATTTACCCAAACACCACTCAGAAATTACAGCTCTGGTAAGTGCGGCCTGGGCAATCCGCTCTGACACCAAATGTATCAATGAATTAAAAATAATTAGAACACTTATAATGACAAATTATTGTTTAGTCTTACATTTATAACAGCCCAGTCTTGGAACCCGCAAGGGCAGTTCTACTCTGTCGCATAAGGTCACTAGGAGTCGGCATCAACTTGATGGCTGTGAGAGAGATGCTGGGGTAGGACATGGTCAAATACCAAGTGCTCCAAAGTCCAAGAAGTAAGCCTAGGTATTTATAAAGGCAGGGCTGGGGTGATTCCTGAGCTAGGAAGGCTGGGGTTCCCACACGAGTCAGGATGGGTTACACATTGTGAGTCACAGACAAACTTTTCATAATGTCACTTAATCGATTTGCATCACAGACTTTCTGCCCATGTGCACTGCACACATAGTCCTCTTTGGGGCATCATTCCTTTCTGGTACCATTCTGATCGTTTGTTCAACCCTAACCTACAACTTGGTCGTACATCAATTGCATGCATCCTTTTGGAAAGAAAACATTATTCTTACATCTTAAGTAAGCATGTTTCACTTGAGGTGTAGGGGTGTTGCACAAATACAGTAAGCTGAAGAAAAGGGGCACAGGCCACAGAAACTGCGGCTTCCAACCTATGGCAGTGCCCTAGTTTCTTTGTGTCCTATTGTTCGTTTGCTTATTTGTCTAGGCGCATGTGCTATAAAGGGAGTAGAAAGAGGAAAAATATGCAGTCAATTGTGAAGAAAAGAGAGGAAATGTAAAGACAGTAGCACTCTACTGTAACCTCCCCCTACTTCCTTCTTCCTCAGCTGTATTTCAATCATCAGGCTAACAACATTTAAAGAGTGATGTTTTCACTCTGCCATGCCATATCTGTGATTAGAAGACAATATAATATTATAGAAAATTAGTTTGATATAAGCAGAAACAACAAAATCGTAAGATAAAACACAGCCCAAGAACTGAAGGCTTCCCAGTGGGTCACGCAGCCCTCTCCCTGGCACACGTTGCCTGTCTAACTTCCTCTCCCGTACTCTCTCTCTCCCTTGCTAAATGTCTTCCAGCTACACTGACTTCTTTGACCTTCCTGAGTCACTCCACTTGTGTTCTCTTCTTTGATGTCTCAGCCTGGTCCCGAAGGCTGCCTGCAACTTTCTTTCCTATATATACACTTGTTGATTATTTACTTACTTTAAGTCTTTGTTCCAGTTGACCTTGTTTAAAATTGGCATTGCCCCTTGTAGTAGTGACATAATTTCATGTCAACTTGATAAATAAGGATAGGGGTGGAGTCTAGCACATCAATCAGGTCACAGCCTGATGATGCTTCCTTGTGGGCAAGGCCTTCTCATGAGGATTCTGAGAACCTCCTCGCTTTCTCCCTGGAGGGGGTCACATCCTCTCTCTGCCTTCGTGCTCCTGCTGACATGCCACGCAGAGACTTGGGGAGCCCTCTGAGAGCTACTCTCTCTGTTTTCACCTTTCGGTTGAATAGCCACACTGGGAAAGCTGGAGGAACCTCATGGAGACCCAAGCCAGAACTGAGATGCTTCGACCAGCAGTGATTCCACAAGACTTTGCCCCCAGTGGCCTGTGACCTCCCTGCATTCTGCTTCTTTACATGTGGCTGTGTAAGTCTGAAGGGAGTTACAGACTAGTATCAGACTTATGGGCTAATATTGGACTTATGGACTCGATCTGGACTGGGTTGGGATGTTTTCTCAATATACCAGTGATCCTTGATAGCAAGCTCTCTCTTACACATCTCTGAGTGTCTCTAGATTTGTTTCTCTAGTGCACCCAGACTAGCACACCCCTCTTCTTCTTTACTTGTTGATCATAGCACTCATCACCTTCTAAAAGTCATATACCAGTAATCTATTCTTTTTATTGTATTGACCCCAGCAAAACTTAATTTCCATGAATGCAGAGATTTTTTTTGTCATCGATCCCAAGTTCCTAGAAAATATTGGCATTCAGTAAATACTTGTTGTGTGAATGAATGAATGACTGCTGTTGTCATCACATGTACAACAATGTTAAAATGTGTACACACAAAAGTGTGACGAAGAACTGTCAGAATAGCGTCTGGGCTGTTAATGAATTGCCTTAAAACAAGCACCCACCTAAGTGGGGTAACAGCTAAGTCCACAGGGAAGAAGCACATCAGCCCATGTGATCCAAAAATTGTAAACAATAACATCCAAGACAGGAGGAAGGAACGGTACTTGGGCTTACATTTTGAGCACATGGTTTATAGAAGCTTATAGATGACCAAAATCCATTTGGAGGGTCCTCACGTCGATTAAGGCTCCAGAGAATACCCTCTGACTATTGAACATGGATGTGAATGGGTGTGCTATCAGGCAGAATGAATTGGAAAGTAGATGTCTTTAAGTTCAAATTTAACACTTTTCATTTGTTCTTCCTTTTAAACCATCTTAAATTTATTCTAGTTTTTATTATTTTCTGCTTTCTTTCGTATTAAGGGATTTCTATGTTTTGTTTTAATTATTGTTGGGGACTGTATGTTTTCTTTATTTGAAGTTCAAGATAAGTAAATCTATAGAGACAATAACTGGAGTAACAGTTTCTTGGGGTTCTGGCAAAGGATATGGGGGAGTTAGGTGGAGAGCTAATAATAAGAATGAAGAAGAAGATCTCAAATTTAATGTGGTGATGATTTAACAACTATTTTTAATATACTTAAACCATTGAAATATATGGAAGAGTAATTATGTCAACAAAATTGAAGAAAATCTAAAAAATTAATAATAATTCTAATCAATAAAGTGAACACAATTGTCAAGGCTTCAAAAGGAATATAAAAAAATCTTCAAGTTTGATTTCTTCATATGATGGGATTGTGGAGAACTACTGTCTTTATATGTTTGACTACACATTTCTAAAATATTAGTAATAATAAAAAGAAAAACAAAAAATGGAAATCTGTGGGAAGCTTCCATCCACTTTATACAAAGTGGATAAGATGAATAGATGTAGTAGCCAAATCTGTACACTCTTGCAAAGTCAGAAAGAGAGAGATGGCCCAGTTCGCTGATCAATATTTAATACATTTACCTTCCTCCCAGTCGATTTCCGGCTGCATCAAGCATATGGCACTGAGAGCCCCAGGCAAGGCGTACGCATGCTTGTCCTTGCAGATGTATTCCAACTCTAAATTTAGTTGGGGATCATTACCCCAAATACATGTGACTCCTTAAAGAAATTCTATATAGCATTTCATTTTTTCCAAAAATATTTCTTTGTGCATATCCATATGAAATGTCTTTTTTTTCAATGAAAGCTACACAATGAACAAGTCACTGTGTTCATCGTGTAGTTTTTCTGTTATCACAACATGAGTAAAGGAGTTTAAAGGGAAAACTATCATTTCTCTTTTTTTCTAATTCATAGTAATGAGTTTTAGAGTATACCGAGTGCACGATATTGTATGAACTAAGTGATTATCAATGCACTGCATGAAGAAAGTAATTCAAAGCCCCCTTTGCCATTTCAGTATTCTTTTATTGCTTTTCTTTAATTCATTTAATTAACTTTATAAAAAGCAATGTATAAACATTTTACTAATTCACACACACACAGTAAAAGTTTTTTGTACCAATATAATCAGATAAAACTGCTATGATTAGTATTTTATGTGAGTGAGATTTGACATAGAAGCTGCCTTAATTGAATTGACACTTAAGGACAGTGGGGCTACTCAGACCCCATGGTGGTAGGGGGGAGATGGCAGTACTTGCTCCACAGAGACAAGGTGGCTGTCTTTACCATAGTGGATAGAAGTGTCAATGTGTTCATCAGAATAGGTGGACTCTGATTCTTTTGTGGCATTGGCTACCTGGTTATGATGTCTTTAGGAGTAAAATAAATGATAGAGTTACTAAATATTTACTAGATTTGTATAAGGGGAAGAAGTATGGAACAATTGAATGACAACCTGACTTGAATTTCCATAACAGAGAGTCACGGCTTGAGTTCCCAATCAGTCCCCACACTGGAGTCAGTTTACAGACCACAACTTGGGAGTGAAGGGGAGGATGAGACCCCATGAAAGAGGACTCCACCGAACTGCCAAAGGGCTCTATGGGCCGTGCAGCTCTTCATTGGGAAAAGGGAATAAAGTTTTCAGAGATTAATTGACACTGACTCTGAGTGACACTAATTCCAAAGGACCCAAAGTCCCTCCAGTTAGAATAGGGGTGTATCGAGGTGGGGTTATAAGTAGAGTCTTGTATCAGGCCTCCCACTACATCCCGTTGGTCCTTCAGCCCATACTGTAGCGATCCCATCAGTTCCAGAATGCAGAATTAGAACAGACACACTCAGCAATGGACAGAGTCTCCTCATTGGATCGCCAGCACAGGGTAAGGACCCCGATTGTAGAAGAAGTCAAGAACACGCCACGGGAACTTCCATGCTTAGAAACAATAGTAAAGGAAACACTGCCTTTTCAAAGGGATTTCCGAAGGTGAGGCCGCCATGAAGAACGCCTGATTGGTTTTTTTTTTTTTATAAAGATGGATCTTGGAGAATGACAGAAGAGAGGTGAACAGCCCAACATGTCCCCAGCAGAGCTTCTCCATGATGAAGACTTACTGTTCAATCAATCACAGTTCATCAGGTCACCTTCATCTGTCCATCTTCAACTGAGTGGTTATGACCCACAGAGTTACAGACTTGAACACTGACAGCAGCTCCCCACCATTAAATATAGGAGCACAGAGGATGTATACATTTGGTATACAGTATAGAAAGTAGTATATAGGAAATCAGGCTTGAGCAGGACTTCGAAGTGTAAGTAAATTACATGAGGAAGTGGCCCAAACTCTGAAGGTCTTAATTTCTGTCACAGAATCGTCCCTTTCTCAGTCTATATGCTGGTGGGAGTGTAGATTTGTACAACTACTTTTGGAAATCAGTATTGCATTTCCTTTAAAAAGTGCAAATCCAAGTACTGTAGGATCCAGAAATCCCTCTACTGCGTATGTACTCTAGAGAACTGAAAAGCATAACAGGAACAAGCATTTGTACACATATGTTTATTCAGCAATTTCCACAATAGCAAAACATGGAAACAATCACAACCCCCAACTATAGAGGAATGGGTAAACAAGCTCTGGTACATGCCCACTAGGGAATTTTATACATCAATAAAAAGAACAATACTAACTCTCTTAAGCAACACAGGACATTGACAACATTGGAGAACATAATGTTTAGCAAATTCAGTGAATCTTTCAAATATAAATATTTAACATCACCATTGTTATAAGGAAAAACAAAGAAGAAAACATGTGGTTTATACACTGAGAGAAGACTTTGGTAACTATGAGGAGTCTAGGAATGAGGGTAGGAACAGGTGAGAAGAAGGATGAGGGGGAACAATGGAGAACTTGACATGGAAAAAGAAATAAATTTAAAAATAAATATATATTTTAAATATACTTACTCCTCAGATATAAATATTGGTCTAGGTATCTTAAAAAGGAGGAAAAGTAAAACTGAAGTGGACTTGAAGTAGTTCAGTTCAAACATATGAAAAAAAATGCTTACTCATATATGAGATCCCAACTGTAGGAGCTGTCACATCCATGGTAATGCTGTGGTCTCCCATAAGATTCTACACTTGGTCACAGTTTCTTTATTCTTTCAGGTGAGGTCTTCCCTTTCTTTGCTCATCTTTGAGCTTAAAATACTTGATTTACCTAAAAATTGTGGCTTTATGTGAGACATCGTTCCTGTTGACTTGTTGTAAAGCTTCAGTAATTGGGAACGAAATACACTTGGTTTTGCTGAAAAGTTGATGTTAGCCCTAATTTCAAAATATTTTCCCGTTGTCCCCATAGTATCCTTTTTCATTTGAAGACATCCTAATGAAAGCAATAGTAGTGTGTTCCTAAGATCACTTGTCTGCCCCGTCCACTAATTATGGAAACACAACCCAATGTACTTTGTTTGGAGTAAGTCCACACGTGCATGGCCCAGAGCCCTCGGAGCAATGCCTTTGGATTTATCCCCACGTTCCCGGAACATGTTTGTGGGATTGGTATACACCTACACTTCCCTCATCAGTTGGGTTGCACTATGACATTTAACATGTACAATAACTGAAAGAAATCTGTTTTCTGACTATTTTGCATGGTAATGATGTACATCAGACAATGAACACTGAGGTGTGAGGCAGGTGGGAGTAATACCGGCTGCGATCTTTAAGTTTATGTATCAACTTGGCTGGCCCATGATACTCAGTGGGTAAGCAGTTATGTAATGACATAATCACTTTACATTTTGTGATCTGATATGGTCATCCTCCATTTCTGCATAATGCCAAGTATTGTCTGACTATCTGCCTTTAGGACCTAACAATGTCAGTAAGTGAGGGACATTGTTCCTTCCTGAAGTGTATGCTCGAAGACACTAAAATTGACTGCTTATTTGTCTGGTTCTCTTTTCAGTTCAGTCAATTTTTGCTTTGTGCAACTTGATGTTTGGTTAGGTGTGTGCTCACATGGGAATGGCGTGTCTTATTGTTTGAGGTATTCTTCATCATGCGAAGGGTACATTTTCTGCTATCTGTATAGTCACTTCAGGTTTCATTTGATTCGTGTAAGAATGGTACACTTTTCCCTTTCTCTTTTCAACTACATTTCTTTTTATGTGTAAAAAATAAAGTTGGGTGTTGCTTCTTTTATTCATTTTGACGGTGTCCATCTTAATTGGGTTTAAGCCAATTTCTGAAATTGCAAATATTGATATGGTTGAACTAAAATTGGCCATCTTGCTATTTGTTTTCCTTTTTCTATCTGTTCTTTGTTCCTTTCTGATTTTTAAAAATTTATTTTGAAATAGTAGTTTAGATATTTTATGTCCACAATTATCTTATGATCTATATAATGCTTTATAAAGTAACTTTAAGGGTTGCTTTATTTAAAAGCCCATGTTTTCAGGGTCTATCTTAAATAATAATAGTAAGCTTTTCAAATAATGTCTACAGCATCATTTAGAGTGCATGAATCTTAAGACAGCACACTACCAATTCTCCCTCTGACCTTGTCATTCTCCAATCTCATTAATTTTGCATTTATATATGACATGAGTAGAAATGCAGTGCTACCATATTTTATTTAGCTGTCTCATTACTTTATAAAGTGATTAAAATAAGAAATATGTCTTTTCTATTTCCTTGAAACTATTCCTAGAATAGTTGCATCTCTGTATTTGTGTGTGTATAGCAACCAAAATCAAACCCACTTCCATGAGGGTTATTTATTTATTTATTTGTTTATTTTTGGCTCCTGGCAACCCAATAGAAGGCTTCTGGGACTGTAACTGATTCCAGGAACAGAGTGTCCTGTCTTTTTCCATGGAATGTCAGATGTGTTTGAACCACCAACCAAGCAATCGATGCTTACTTTGTAATACCATCAGGCCTCTTTGTATGTGCACAAATCCAAGCATTTGTCTAGTATTATATAACTTTTGCTTAAAGACTTAAAAACAAGCAAACATTTATTGTGGTGCATGTCATCTGGCATTAAATTCTCTTGGTTTGTAAAAAATTTTGACTGAAACGACTACTTGCTTTATTTGTTAGCTCATTTCTCTGCTGGGTTCAGGTAAAGTTAAGATTTTCAAGTTTATCCAGATTTTCCTGTTATTGCTCTTGTAGATTGAAATAAACAATCTTTCCACTTTTTCATAGTGTAACCAGATATTGAGAATCCACAGGATATCGAAACTCACTGCCATCAAATGGTGTTGAATCCCAGTGACCAGCCAGGCTAAGGTAGAACTTCCTCTGTGGGTTTCTGAGATTGTAGCTCTTTCTAGGAGGAGAAAGCCTCTGCTTTGAAAGCCTCATCTCCTGCCTGAGGAGAGGGTGCTGGCTTCTAAGTGGCAATCTTGCAGTTAGAATCCCAAAGTGTAGCAGCTGAGTCACCAGGGGATGTTAATCATAATTAAACACCCATACAGAGGTAAATAAGCACTGTTTCATACAAAGGAGAGCATGGCCGTCCTTCTCAGAATTTTTCTCACCTTGTCCCTGGATTTTTTTTTTATTTGAAATGCCTGAGAAATGGTGAAAAAAAAAAATCTTTCTTAAAAAAAATCTTTCTTTTGTGTTTGTGTGTGTATATGTATTTACATAAACCTATTCTGAATATATTTCTTTTTTTGAAAGCAAAGATTTATTGAAAGAAAATTATCAAAACATAATAAATTAGCATAAATATTTCTTTAAATAATACAATATAATCATGATTTTAGTGAATTTAAGATAGTGATAAAGATAAATGATCATTGAGATATCTGTTAGATTGAGAAAATAATAGTAGAATGATTTTTAAAATCTGTGATGTCCTGTCATACAATAGCTCAACTACAAAATGACTCTCAAAAATAACAAAATAAAATGTTAAAATTCTAATCCTGCACTTCTGAATGTGAACTTGCTTGGAAAGAAGGTCTTTGACATGTTATCGGTTAGATTGACATGAGTGCTAACTGGAGGATCATCTCATTCCTATGTGAACAGTGTCTTGTACAAAACTGTAGACTCATACATAGAGAAGGAATACACCGTGGAGATGCATCTAGAAGTCACGCAACCATTATTTCTTCAAAACTCCTCTGATGTCATTTGTCAATAGCCTATGTACTAGTTTTGCCACAATACTTTAAATGATATTAAGGGACCTTCTATTATTTTATCTTGTAGTTGTGGTTTATCATGGCTGTAAAAAATCTATTGAATAAATTTTAAAACGTTCCTACAGTGGTGATGGGATTGCTCTTGTCTATTTTCAATTAATCTATTCAGCTTTACTACCAGATTCCCAGTAAGTTTTAATTAAGTGTAAGTCACTCAAAGATTATTTAAAAAATATTTTCACGATTGTATTGTATGTAAAATTCAGTTATAATTATTAGATCACCAATTTATTGAATTTTGTCAGTATTTTTGTTGCTACGGCCCCTTCCAAATCTAATTGCAGTTATTGGTAGCTCCTTGTCAATGTAGCGCTGCAACCATTTTTATTTATGTGCAGCAAAATTTGACCTTGTGATATTGATGTTGCTAACTTGGTGGAGAGGAGGTTAGTATTCTGCAAGAGGAAGGAGAGGAAGCCAGGAAGGGCAGGCAAGTTGTTAAGAGGTTTGATGAGTTGAAATTGTTGAGTACTAAAAAGAGCATCTGAAATATAAATGCACATTAAATTCAAAAGAGTTTAAAGCCCTATGGAGGGGATCATGGTGAGAGAATGATTTTGAAAAGGGTAAGGAGTCAGGTTGCCTAACTTGAAGAAAATAATGAAGTCTTTGAAGCGCATGTAGAAATTGTTGAATACGGATATGTGTTTTGTTACATATATTTATTTACCACAATAAAACAAGAAGGAGGGAGAAAAAAAGTCAATGTGTTGCATTGAGCAATTTCGTTTTAGAAGACCTCTTTAAAATGCTGCAGAACTAGGGTGTCACTTTGTAGATTGAAGTGCGCCGGCCCTAAGTGGTGATTTTTTTAAAGCCCCTCATATGTGTGTGATAGTTGGGCAATGAATGAGGAAGTTATCAAATTATTAAAATTATCGATGCTTTTGAATAACAGTGTTTCTGAAGAATATTGTAAATACCAGGGACTGCCAGAAGAACAAACATGCTCTAGAGAAAAAGAAGTCCCTCGGCAGGGCGGACTGACACTGGTCGCATCAACAGCCTCAAAGATAGCAATTGTGAGCACGGTGCAGGATGCAACGCTGGATGTACACAGGGAGCTATGAGCTGATACAACTTGTCAGCACCAAACGTCAAAGAGTTTGTGGAAAAGTAGAAATGAAATATAATGTGTTTTTTCCAGACAAAATGTTTGAAGTCCATCTATATGCATATATTTGTAATTTTTACTTGATGCTGCCTTCCACATTTTTATATTCTATTTTCAGTTTTATTATTCAGCTGGGAAAGAGAGTTAGAAATTGATGCTCATATTAATGTTACAGAAAATTAACTGTTTCACTTGAAGTTAGTTTTCTTTTCATGCTCATTGTATGCTCAATAAATTCTTTATTGCTTTAAAATCATGACTCTAAATTTCTTCTAATGCTTTCACATTATGACATAGTTGTAAATGGGATTCTTTCCCCATCTCTTAAAGTTCTCAAGTCTTATTTCTACTGCTTTAAAATCTGTTGTAGGTCCAATATTTTTTAAACATATTTTATTCTATTAATCAAAAATCATCCATCCTTACTCTGTGTCAACAGCAATGGAAACTAAGGCAGGATATTAATCTCTCTTTAATTTCTTGTACTGTCAATTGCAGCTAAAGTTCTCCACAGCATCTTTTTAATATTTCACATTTGTTTTTAATAAATCAATTTTTGTGAATTAGGTGGGACTTTTACATTTCAGACTATCATCTCTGCGTTCAACACTTGAAACCAATAATCAACACACACACATACACACGCACTGCCTGATTCCCCTGCATCACTTTACATAGGTAGTTCTGCATAGTGGAAATGGAGTCCCTTGATAATATCAAGCCATCTAGAAGATATAAAAAGTAGTTTCAAGAGACTGTCCTTCCAATTGAGGTTAAGCAGTTGTTGAATTTATTTCTTATTTTAAACACTGTCAGTCTTGTGTGATCAACTTTTCCCCAAAGAACTAAAAATTAAATAAGCAGACTTCTAAATTTCCCTTTTGTAATCACCGGAGGTAATTGTTTGGTGGTGTAGAAATTTTATTTTAGATCACCTAATTGCTTTATAAGATTCAATCAATTTGTTCATTCTTAGATCCATTTTTATGCATTTCCTGAGTTGTAGCATAAACCTTAAAGCTAAAAGACTCTGAAATGAGTTTTATGGCCAATTCATTGTTAAAAATCAATTATGTCTATAATATCTAGGATCGCATTACAAAATTATTTACAATTACAAATACAATGACAGTGAGAGTTTATAGATGAACTGAAATTTTATTTCTCTCAATAGGTACTAAACCTATTGAGTATTTTGAAACCCATATTGAAATAAATTATTTTGCTATGCACTCTTCTCTTAAAATACCAGTGTTCCTGGGAAAGTTGAGATTTTATGTCTCCATTATGGTGCTTATCAAATTTTACATGCATAAAAATAATCTGTGAGATTTATTAAAATATTTGGGCACCTTTCCCTTTAGACTTTGATGCAGTTAATCCTGGGGACATATTCTCTGGAATCACTTTCTGTGGATTCATTTTATTACTTTTCTGTGGAAAAGAAGAGCATTCCTTGCGGACCAATTAAGAACATGTTAGGAAAGAATGTGAATTTAACCATTGTTTTCATTCCTCCGTCTTCATTATTCAGGGGTTTGGTTAAAAGAGCAGATGTTAGAGAATATATTGAAAGCGATTTCATTTTGCTCCATGATGAAAATTAGAGAGAAACCACATCGTTTTAACAAGCTAGTCTTCTTTGATCGCATTTAAATGGTCACCGGTGTGCTTGTTGCTCTGAGTAATTCTGCAGTGTTTTTCCAATGTGCATGTCACTGCCGTCACTGTAATTTAACTGAAATTAGTGAAGATAGCTGGGAGTTGAAATATAGGAATGGATTAATGAGATACTCTCTGGAAATCTAATTTATCAGTTATTGAAGACAGTATTTGGAGGTAGAAAGTAGAGCAAATCTATAAACTACTTATTCTATTCGACACTGGCTGCCACGGTGGACTCACAGATAAGAATGAGTGTGGAGATGGTGCAGGGCCAGATGGTGTTGTCTTTGGCTGTCGAGCCACACTGCTCCTTGGAGGTAAGTATGTCGACAACAGCGCTGCCATTGTGCGTTTCCAAGACTGTAACTCTTTACAGGAATAGAAAGGCTCATCTTCTCACCAGAGTGGCTGCAAGTTTTGAACCCCTGACCTTGCAGATGGCAACCCACCACCCTACCTGGATTCCTAAGAGCATTACAAGGTCGAAATTAGAAAAGGTATATAGAAACAACACTCTTTTCAGCACCATCATTCAGAGGCATCGGCATCTTCCTTGGCTTTTCTTATTCAATGTCTAATTTTAACATGCATATGAAATAACTGACCTACCAGAAGCAGGTCAGAGGCGCCTAAGTCCTCAAACTAATCTCTTGCTTTTCAACATTTTAAAGAGGTCTTGGGCAGCAGATTTAATTAATGTATGTGCCGTTTGATTTCTTGACTGCTGTTTCCATGAGCATGATTGTGGATCCAAGCAAGACAAAACCCCTAACAGCTTCAATCTCTTCTTCATTTATCATGAAGTTACCTAACGGCCCATTTGTGACGATTTGGGTTTTCTTTGCCTTGAGTTGGAATCCACACTGAATGCTGCAATCCTTGATCTTCCGCAAGTGCTTCTTCCTCACCTTCAGAAAGCAAAGTTGTGCCATCTGCACATCAAGTTGTTATTATGATGCCACATTCATCTTCATGGAATCCAAGTTCTCTAATTATTTTCTCAGCAAACAGATTGAATCAGCATAAGGAGAGGATACAAACCTGACTCATACCTTTCCTAATTTTGTACCATGGGGTATTCTCTTGTTTTGTTCATGCAACTGCCCCTTGATTCATGAATAGGTTTCATACGAGCACACTGAAGTGTTCTGAAATTCCCATTCTTCTCAAGCCTCTCCATAGTTTGTTTTGATTCATAGAGTCAAATGCCTTCACATAGTAAATAAAGCACAAGTAAACATCTTTCTAGTATTCCCTGCTGTCACTCATGACTCGTCTGATATCAGTAATAATATCGCTTTGTCCATGTCTCCTTCTAATCTGAATGGAATCTTTGGCAGCTCCCTGTCAATGCACCGAAATTGTTGGATTATCTTTAGCAAAATTTTACTTCCATGTGATAGCAATGATATTGTTTTATAAATTGAGCATTCTGTTGAGTCGCCTTTCTTTGGAATGGGCACAAATATGGATCTCTTCCATTCAACTTGCCAAGTAACTGTCTTCCCGATTTCCTGGAATAGACAACGGAGCGCGTCCAGCGCTTCATCAACTTGCTGAAACATTTCACTTGGCTTCCATTAATTCCTGGAACCCTGTTGACTCGTGGTTGATCTTCTCGAGCTTCCCTTTGAAATGTTCTATTTCGCTCTTCATGTCTTCCATTCGCTACAACTACTCTTTGATCAAGATCAAGTTTCAGAGTCCCTTTTGACACTCACTTTGACTTTTTCTTCCTTTCCTGAGTCACTAATGACCTTTTGCTTTCTTCATGAATAATGTCCTTTATGTCCTCCCACAGACTTGTCCTCAGGTCTTCTGTCATTAATGTTTAATGCAGAAAATATATTCTTGAAATTCAGGTGGGATAGACTCAAGGTCATACATTGGTTCTCGTGGACTTATTTTAATTTTCTTCAGCTTCAACTTGAACTTTCATGAGAGCAGTTGGTGATCTGTTCCCGGGTCAGCTGCTCTTGTGAGCAGCTTTAGCTGCTGATAGTGAGGTGCTCTGGAGTTTCTTCCCACAGATGTAGTCGATTTCATTTCTGTGTATTCCATCTGGGGAAGTTCATGTGTTTTGTAACCATTGTGTTGTTACAAAAAGGTGTTTGCTATGAACAAGTCATTGGTTTTTCAAAAGTCTGTCATGCGATCCAAGCTTAATTTCTATCACCAAGTACATAGGTGATATCTTTCAGCAAATATTGTGAAATTCCAGGGTCAGGAGCTCAAAAGATCACAAGTTGTTTGATGTCTATAACTGTAAGATTTATCTTATCAAAGGCAAGCACATATAAAGTGAATTTTCACGGGCTATACAAAACATGCATAGCTAAATAATGAAACGCATGTATCTAAATGCCTAAAATATGCTCATTTGCACTATTTAAAAATTGGATATGTGAAAATTTGAACTACATTCCAATGACCTTTTTGCTAATGGCTCTAGCTTGTTTTTTTTTAATTTTAATTAACAGACTGGGACCAACACACAGGTCATCTTTTATGTTATATTTTTGTGAAGATAGAAATTATGTTCATTTAGTAATCATTACAAAGTTCCAGAAACAAGGAATGGTGCTTAATAAAATTGTAGTTCTCATACTATAATATTAGGCAATCTAAAGATGTAGCAAATCTGTACTTTTTCCCTTTAACCCTGAATATTTCTGCAGTTTAGCAACTGTAGGAATTTGACTTTGGGGAAAATATGTACCCCTATAGCTGTATGTTTCTCTCTAGATTAATAATACTTTAGACATCGGGAAAATTTCTACTTGAATAAAAATCTAGGTACTTATTAGCCCTCAAACTCTCAAATAAGAGATTAGAACAGTAAAGAAACAATTATTTCCTTTAGAACATTTTAAGTGATTATAGAAAATATTGTGTCTGTATTGAGTACCAGGATTATAAATTGTTTCTTTATGTTTTTCTGAAAGTTAAAATATTCACAAACATTTCACTAAGTCTGAAAATACACTAATTTCACAACAGGAAAAATAATTGTCATACATTTTCAGTGAGTGACTAATAGCACCAAAATCTGTCATTTTTATACAATCTCTGCCAAGGAATTATGAATGCTTCACGTGCATTCACTCATTTGCACTCAGCTATGACATCCTCCTCAGCTGTTGGACACTGACTTATTATCACTTCACAAATACTAAGAGTAACTTGCAAGCAATGCCCCAGGGAGCAAATGACAGCGTGGTCTTAAGAATGTCCATCATCCTTTCAGCACCAGTCACTGTCAAAGTTCCAGGAATGCGTATCAAACATCAAACTATTATCATTTTTCAAGGCGCCGGATGGTGCAATGTTTAAATGCTCCGGGGTTGAACGCACCAGGCTCTCCATAGGCGAGAAGCCCTGCAGGCTGCTTCCATTCGTACTGCAGAGCAGGAAGCCCGATGTGGCCGGCCTGCTCTGTCCTATGGAGTTGCCGGGAGTACGAATTGACCTGTTCGCTGACAAAGCAACCACCATTTATTAAGCCATTTGGCATCCAAGCCTCCGCATCAAGAGACCAGAAGCTAGAGAGGGCTTTTCAGCGTAGTTCCGACTCCTGCTCTTCCTCCCTCCTCATTTAGCTGAGAACCCACACCTAAAGGGACAGATCACCCTTAAAATAGACAAAGAGAGCTTTTCATTGGATTACTGCAGGAGAGGCAAACGTTCACATTGTGGGAACATGGTGCCGTCAATCGTCCCAAACTCCCTGACGGCGCTATGGGCTGGCTGGGCCCAACTCAAATGCACACCACTTCAAAGACAGGAAGCAGGGCTTCTCCCGAAATGGAAAGGAAGACAAAGGAGAAAGGATGGACTATCAAGAGATTTGAAGTTTAGGAAGGAATACAGAGTATCAGAGGAAGGCATGTGAAGCTAGATGGCAAAGGGGAAAAATCTACAACAAATAAATCTACAGATTATTGCTTTTAGTGGTTATAGTATTCCATTTCTTAATAAAGATTCTAAAATCGAGGAATTATAATTTTCTAGCATATATTAACTATACATTCAATAATGCTCATTAGTAATTGGGTGATATAAAAATATTTTACCAATCCTATGTGGGCGTCAACTGAATAGATACAAACTGAGAATTTCTGAGGCAGAAAGAAGAAATATATTGTACTTTTGACCTCTTTAACTATCTTTAAATTTTTCAAAGTACATGGTTGTATAAATTTCCCTGTGTTTACAAGCAATAACTCTTAGAAGTATTGTGTTTTATGTATTCAAGTCCTGATTGTTTATTCTCATTCATAAGCCAATTGATTTTCTCATAGTTTTCAGTCTCACCCAATTTACATAATTTGTTCTCCTTATTGCTGTTATGAGATGGTATCCAGTCTGTTGTGACCCATAGCTACGCTGTCTACGACGGAAGGAAACACTGCCCAGAGATGTGCCACTCCCACAATTGTTGTTAGCATTGAGATCAATGCTGTGTTGGAGTCACTGTCAATCTACCGCACTAAGGGTGTCCTCCTTCTCACTGACCCCTACCTTATTCACATGATGTCCTTTTCCAAGGATTGGTCTCTCCCTAGAACGCATCCAAAGTACTGGAGCCCAAAGACCCTCATCCATCCTACCAAGTACCATTCTGGTTGTACTTCTTTCCAGACATAGTTGTCTGTCCTTCTGACTGCCCTAGATAGTTTCAATATTACTCGCCACCATCATCATTCAAGCGCATCACCTCATCTCCAGTCTTCCGTATTCACTGTCCAACTTTCACGTACGTATGAAATGATCGTAAATGCTGCGGCTTGGATCAGGCATACTTTAATCCTCAATGTGACATCCTTGCTCTGTAACATTTTAAAGAAATCTGTGTCCAATGCAATAAACTTTGAGTTCTTGATTGCTGATTCCATAAGTATTGATTTTTGATCCAAGCAACATGGAATCTTTGCTTCAATTTTTTTATCCATTTATCATATCATCAGCTATTGGTCCAGTTGTGGGTTTTGTTTTTTTTGTCTTTTTTAAATCCAGTTGCAACCCATATTGAAGACTACAGAATTTGATTTTCATTACCAAGTGTCTCAAATGCCTTCAGCAAGCAACTTATATAATTTGAATATCAGAGGTTATTAATGAGATTCCTCCAAGCCTGGTGCCATGTACTTCATCATGTAGTTCAGCTTCTAGGATTATTTGATCAGCATGCAGATGAAATAAATGTGGCGAAACTCAGACACACCCCTTTCCTGATTTCAAACCATGCAGTATTCCTTTGTTCAGTTTGAATGACTATCTCTTTGTCCACGTACATATGCCACTTGAGCATAATTAAGTGTTCCAGAATTTCATTCTTTGGAATGTTATCCATAGTTTACGATGATCAACACGGTCGTTAAAAACAAGGAAACATCTTGCTGGCATGCTCTCTTTGAGCCAATAGCCACCTTCCAGCAATAATGATAGCGCTTGTTCGGGCCCTCTTCTGCATCCAGCTTGAATGTCTCACAGCTCGGTGTTGATGTACTGCTGCAACCATTTTACATTTCATACACTGTTGTGTTGCACCCTGGAGCCTTGAGCATTGCTCATGCCGACATGCAGCTTGCACTCCTTCCTACAATACTGTCAGGTCTGGGTCATATGTTACCGCTCGAAATGGCTGAAAAATGACCAATTCTTTTCTGATACAATATAATGCTTTCTGCATGGTTCGATATTATGCCCATAAAATCCTTCAATATTTTAACTTGGGGCTAAAGTTGTGCTTTCAGTTCTTTCAGCTTGAGAATGCCTGCCAAGTTATTCCTTTTTGAATGTCCAATTCCTGGTCTTTGTAGGATTTCATTGTAATCCTTTGTTTTCTTGAGCTGTCCTTTGGCATTTTCTGTCCAGCCCTTTCCTCTCATCAGTCTTTCCATTAGCTGCTTTCCAGGGTAACTTTCAGAGTCTCTTCCATCATCCACTTTGTTCTTTTCCGTCTTTTTGGTGGCCTTCTTGCTTTCTTATTTTATGCTGTTTTTTATGTTATCCCACAATTTGTTAGGTCTTCTGTCATCAAATATTCAATATGTTAAATCTACCTTGAGATGACCCCTAAATTCAGTTGGAATATGCTCAAGGTCATATTTTGGCACTCATAGGCTAATTTTCATTTTCTTCAGCTTTACCTTCAATTACACATGAGTAAATGATGATCTGTTCTACAGTCAACCTTTCTTGGCTTGGTCTTGGCTTGGCTGATGATATTGAACTTTTCCATAGACTCTTTCTACAGATACCGTCTACTTGATTCCTGTGTGCATTCTGTCTAACAAGATTCACACATATAATCATTATTTATGCTGAAAAATGATATATTCATTGAAGAAGTTAATCATCTTGCAAATTTCTATCTTATCTCTAGATTTGTTTCTATTATTAAGGCCATATTCTCCAGTATTTGATACTTATCTATTTCCAAATTTTACATTCCAATTGTCATTAATAAACAAAGTACCTTGATTAGATGTCTGATGAATTTCAGATGGAAGAAGCTGGTAGAATTCTTCAGGTCCTTCATCATTAACTATCGTGGTTAGTCCATAAGTTGTATAATAGTTGTATTCCTGTAAATAATAATACTAACCCATATATTTTAATGGGTTTCTTAACATATATTCTCATATATAATTCAATTGCTTAATCATAGTAGAGTTGTGTAATGATCACAACAATCAATTTTAGAATATTTTCTTCTTTCTTGCACTTATTATTATTAGCTCCACATTTCTCCCCACCTCCCCTACCATGATCCTAAGAAACTAATACTCAATGATTATCTCTATAGATTACCTGTCCAGGACTGGACATACAGAAAAACAGGCCAAAAATAAATAAATAACACTAAACAATAGCACAATAAAACAGAAAACTCCAATCAAAAAAACAATATGACATATTAAAAGCTAAAAACATTGTAAATGGGTCAGAAAGGAAAGCAAATGATGAAGTATCAAATTTTAACCTAACTATATCTGCATTAATCCACTTTCCAATGCAATATGTCTGATCACAAGGCTAATCACATGCCCAGACTGGACAGAGGGTATTCGCTACTGGCTTCTTGCAAATGAGAACCCTGAAATTGTATTTAGGACTTTCACTCTCATGCCTAGCCCTCTGCAAACCACCCAGAATTTAAGTTCTAGCATTGTTCCCTCCTCTGGTCTTGGATTTAATCATTGATAATCCTTGCATCACACAGACTGGTGTGTTTCTTTCAAGTGGATTTAGCACCTCACTGAAATGGCTGCTTTTTAAAAGACCTCAGCTATTCTTTCTGATATCCAGGCATGATCTCTTTTATTAATACTTTGCTATTGCACCCAAATCTTCAACAATCCCTTCATGAGGGCAAGTATGAGTATGGCCATCATATACGAACTAATTATTCAAATATTCATTTACCCATCTCTCTGGTTCAATTTAGAAACATCCTTGTTTTATTGGGAAACACTATAAATCATCTCCATGTATAATGCGTATTTATGTTAAAATATTGTTAGGTGTCATCGAGTCTGTTCTGACCCATAGTGACTCTATGTTCAACAGAACAAAAGACTGCCCAGTCCTGTGCCATCCTCCCAATTATTCTTATGCTTGAACCCATTGTTGCAGTGAATGTGTCCATTCATTGCATTAAGGGCCTCCCTCTCCTTCACTACCCCTCTCCTCTACCAAACATGATGTCCTGCTCAGGCACTGGTCCATCCTGACAATGTGTCCAAAGTATGTAAGATCAAGTTTTGCCATCCTTGCCTCTGGCCATCCGAGCATTCTGGCCATACTTCTCTCAAGATAGGTTTTTATGTTCTTTTAGCAGTCCATTGTACTTTCAATATTTTTCTCCAGCATCACAACTCAAATGTATCAATTCTTCTGCTGCCTTGTGTATGCAACGTCTAATTTTCACATGCATGTGAAGCAATGGAAACTACCATGGCTTGGGTCAGGTGCACATAAGCCCTCAAGATAACATTCTTGTTTTTCAATACTCTAAAGAGGTCTTGTGCAAAAGATTTACCTAATGTAACTAGTCTTTTAATCTCTTGTCTGCTGCTTCCGTGAGCATTTTTGTAGATCCAAATGAGACAAAATACTTGACAACTTCAACCTTTTCTCCACTTATCATGATGTTAGGTATTGGTCCAGACATACAGATTTGGGTTCTCTTTACAGTAAGTTATAAACCATTTTGAAGGCTCCCATCCTTGATGTACATTGTCAAGTGTTTCGGGTCTTCCTCACTTTCAACAAGTAAGGTTGTGTCATCTGCCCATCGCAAGTTTTTAATAAGCCTTCCTCCAATCTTGATGCCACATTATTTTTCATATAAGAAACTTCTCTGATCATTTTCTCAATATCTATATTGAATAAGTATGGTGAGAGGATACAACCCTGACACACACCTTTCCTGATTATAAGCTAAGCAGTATTCATTCCCTCATCTATTTGCACAACTTCCTTGATCTATATACAAATTCTACATGAGCACAGTGAAGTGTTCTAGAATTGCCATTCATGTCAAAGATATCCATAATTTGTTATGATACACAGAGTCAAATGTCTTGGCATAGCCAATAAAACATAAATAGAGATCTGTCTGGCATTGGCAATGATCTTATTTGTTCTACGTCTTCTGCTGAATCTGGCCTGACCTTCTGGCAGCTCCCTCTTAGTGTACTGCAATGACTGTTGGATGATCTTCAGCAAAATTTTATTTGCGTGTGATATCAATAAGATTGTTCCCTTCTTTGCAGTGGGTATAAATATGGATCTTTTCAGGTAAGTTAGCCAAATAGCTGTCTTCCAATCTCTTGGTACAGATGAATGAGTGTTTCCAGTGCTTTCTCAGCATGTTGAAACAGACCACTTCCTGAATCTTTGGTTTTGGTTAATACTTTCAGTGTAGTGTGCACTACTTCCTTCAGCAACATTAGTTCTTGCTCATTTGCTACCCCCTAAAAGGATGGAATTCTGGCTACTTCTTTTTGATATAGTAACTCTGTATTATTTCCATTTTCTTTGGATGCTTCCTGCATCATTCAATATTTGGCCCATAGAATCTTTCATATTATAACTCGAGGCTTGAATTTTTTCTTGAGTTCTTCCAGTTCAAAGTATGCTGATCATGCTCTTCCCTTTTGATGTTTTAATTCTAGGTATTTGCACATTTCATTATTAGATTTGCCTTTGTTCTCTCCAGCTTCCCTTTGAGTTCTTTATTCAGCTCTGACTACATCCTTTCTTCCATCTGCTGTAGCTACCATAAGGTTCAGAGCAAGTTGCAGAATCTGTTCTGGAAACCACTGGCTCTTTGCTTTCTTCCCTATGTTATTAATGACCTTTTTTTTCTTCATGAATGACATTCTTAATGTCCTACCATAGCTATCAGATTTTCTCCTATTAGTGTTCAATATGTCAAGCATATTCTTGAGATGTTCTTGAAATTGGGGTGGGATAGATTCCAGATAATATTTTGGCCCTTGTTTTGTTGTTGTTGTTTTTTTTTGTCTTCAGCTTTATTCTGAATTTGTATATGAGCTTTCAACAGCCAGTCCCTGTCCTGGTTTCAGCTGTTCTAAGTGCGCTTCTCTAGGGTTTCTTCCCACAGATGTAGTTGGCTTGATTTTTGTGTATTCCATCTGG
This sequence comes from Tenrec ecaudatus, assembly GCF_050624435.1. Taxonomy (NCBI): domain Eukaryota; kingdom Metazoa; phylum Chordata; class Mammalia; order Afrosoricida; family Tenrecidae; genus Tenrec; species Tenrec ecaudatus. The sequence continues at coordinate 57,943,092 of NC_134542.1, forward strand.
AGAAGTCCATGTGTATAGGTACACTGTGTCGTTGAAAAAAGGTATTTTCTATGAACAAGTCCTTTGACTTGCAAAATTTCATCATGGAATCTCCAGCGTCGTTTCTATCAACAAGTCCATAATTTCTAAATACTGTGCCTTCTCCTTTGTTTCCAACTTTTGCATTCCAATAATCAATAATCATCAGTGTTTCTTGATTGCATATTTAATCCATTTCCAACTAAAGTCATTGTTAGACTTCTGTGATTTCTTCATCACTAGCTTTTGAGATCTGTGCATAAATTTGAATAAGAGTTGTATTGACTGCTTTTCATTGAATGTTGATAGGAATAATTTAATCAAAAACAGCAGTGTACTTTGAGGAGATCTTGAATGTCCTTTTTGACAATACAATTCCATTTTTCTAGATAGTGTTATTCCCAGCATAGGAAATCATATAATTTTTCTGATTCAACATGGCCAGAACAGCCTGTCAGTTCAGGAACGCTGAGGATATTAATCTTTATATGTTCTATTTCAATTTTGACATCGATTTCATTTTTGATGATTTCCAATTATCCTGGATTCATACTCAGACATGCCAAGATCTGATCATTAGTAGGTTTTTTCAGCAACTTCTCCTTACCTTGTGTTGTGCCCCACCAGCAAATGAATATCCTGAAGGCTCTACTACCATAGGCTTACTCTGTCCACCTCCCCCTGGTTGGCTTCACCCTGAGGAATCAGATCCTCCCAGTAACATTTTGAATGCCCTCCTACCCAGGGGGGCATACCTCTCCAAAATGTTCTGCTTCCATTCACTAGGTCTTCAGTTTCTAACAGTGTTTTGAGGCTATGCATGAAGTTTTCAGTGGCTACTTCCTTTGAAGAAGGGAGACCAGTCCTTCTTTATTGTCTGATCTTAGTTTGGAAGCGCTGCTGAAACCTGTTCACTTTTGTGTGGCCCTCCTGGCAATTGAAATACCAGTGACCTAGCTTCCAGCGTAACCCACAAGCCATCAGTAACCCACAAGCCATCAGTGCATGACAAACTGACAGACAAGTGGTAGTTATGTTAAATAAAACAAATACGTTATTAAGCATCCAGTTACTAGCATTAAAATTTAAACTAATCTGCTGCTTTTCTGAGACTGGGATTGGGAAATGAGAATAGAGTAGGGAAAAGGGATGAGACTAATCCAAATGAAATGCAGTGAAGCAATTCATATTTATATATATGAAATAGACCTTAATTATCCATCACTCCTCGTTATTTCATTAGAGTTTTAAAATGTGTGTTCATTTAAGGCTCATCTTTAAAGTCATTAATAGGCCAACTATTTATGTTTTCTTCTAAACTGCAATTAGTGAAATAGTAGATAAACATAGTAATGCAAGCCTTATTATGTTCAGTGAATGAAAAAAATTGTCCTAGGCCATCAATTCAAAATCATTCATCAGAGGACTGAGTTTCTTTTTACAAGAGTGACTCCAGGAGCATGGGAGGTTGTGCTAGCCTTTCATGTCACTTTAAAAACTATTTCTGTATGTCTGCATGGCAAAGCATATATAATTTAAATTTTTCTACATATACAATGGGGTAATTTAACTTTGTGCTTAGAGCTACGCAATAATTCTTTGCAGTCCTTTCCTGAATTGTTCTTCCTTCATCATAATTTACTCAGTGCCCACGAAGCTTCCTCTTTGGACTTTCAAGTTGTTGCATATTTAATCCCATATAGAAAGTCCTTCAAAAGAGCACAATGTTCAAGTTAAACAAGCTTTACTAAATTTGTGAACTTATATGTGATTCTAAGAAAAATTCAAGGGATGGTTTTGGTTTTTTTATTTAAAATTATCTCAGGGCAACAGTTTTGGGAGCTGTTGCAACTTTAATGACTCCCTAACTCTAGATTCCAACACTCATGTAATTTTGAGAGATTCAGTTCTACCTCGGGATTGATTGAACAAGCAAAACACAATAAGTCTTTGAAAACATCCAAAATCACAACTCTGGTAAGGATTAATGACAGCAGTCACACCATTAGTAACTGACATAGACTAACTTCACAATATGTCCCAGGGCCTAGGCTAAGAATTATGTGATTTTATCTAATACCCTAATGGCTCCTTAATACCTCATTTCATAGCTGAAACTCAAAACATTTTGCTCTGTTAAATAATGTTCATTTCAGTGAGGAAGATTCTGTCATCTGAGTATTTGTGATGTGGTAGATGTATTGCCCTTTATAGCACTTAATCTTTGTTATATTTTTTTCCATGTGGTATTATCTTTCTTATTTTATAAGAAAACAAGGTGCCAAGAGTTTATTTACACAACACACTTATTGCTTGTTATCCAATAAGAAGTGTATTCCATCTAACATGAATCTTGCCACTCAACCCATATTTGTTCCACTGCTTGGTAAAGCACCTAACATTCACTCACTTTTTACTCAGAAAACTCTCTCTCTCAAATATATATATATATATATATATATATATATATATATATATATATATATATATTTCCAATAGAATGAACACTTTAAAAGGTAATGACCAGAAACCAGGTCGGTTGTGGAATGATATAAAGAATATCATGTATGTAGAAATCAAAAGGTTATGAAAAGACAAAAAAAGAAAAAAAGATAAAAAGGATGACAGAGGAAATTCTGACACAATCTAACCATGGAGAAGAGAAAGGAAAAAACGATGAAGTAAAAGAGCTCAACAATATTTCAAAGGGAGGTTCAACAATATTAAGTGGCAACAAATGTAAAATAATAAATTGTACAAACCCTTCGGTAAAAAAATCAAAAGTGAAGAATGTACTCTGCATTTCTCAAACTGAAATAATAAGAGAAACCTCAACTCTTAGAGTTGCAAGGAATCTATGAGCAAAATATTGAGCTACACAGGCAACGTCAAAAGAAGATGGCAGAAATACATGGAATCACTATACCCAACAGAATTTCAAGTTATAGAACGATATTATTCCCATGTTTTATCTCATGCTTATCCATAGTTTGTTATGATTCCCACAGTTGAATGCCTTGGCACACTCAATAAAGCACAAGTAACTATCTTTCTTGCATTCTCTGCTTTCAGCCAAGATCCATCTGATATCAACAATGATGTCCTTTGTTCCATGTCCTCTTCTGAATCCAGCCTGAATCTCTGGCAGCTCCCTGTCAATGGATGGATTATCTGCTGCAAAAATTTACTTGAATGTGATATCAATGATATCGTTCTATAACTTGAAATTCTGTTGGGTCTCCTTTCTTGGGAATGGGTACAACTATAGATCTCTTCCAGTAAGTTGGCCAAATGCTATGTCCCAAATTTCCTGCCACAGACCAGTGGGTACTTCCAGTGCTTCATCAGCTAATTGGTATTCCATCAATTCCTTCTTTTGGGTTAATGATTTGGAGACTTCCTTTAGGTTAGTGATTTCAGTGCAGCTTAAATTTCTTCCTCTGTACCAGTGGGTATTACTTCTGTGCCATCTCTTGAAATGGTGTGATGTTGACTAAGTCTTTTTGGTTCAGTGACTCTGTATTCCTTCTGTTTCTTTGGTTGCTTCCTGCATCGTTCATTATTTGTTCCATAGAATTGTATAATATTGCAATGTGAGGGTTGAATTTTTCTTGAGTTTGTTGAGTTGAATATAGGCTGTGTCTATTCTTCCTTTTGGGTGTTCTAATTCTAGGTTTTTGCATATTTCGTAGTAATATTTTTCTATGTTTTATTGAGCTGCCTTTTAAAATTTTCTGTTCAACTCTTTCATTTAATCACTTCTTTCATTTGCCTAGGTACTCAACAATTAAGAGCAAGTTTCACAGTCTCTTCTGACATCCACTTTGATCTTTTCTTTCTGACCTGTGTTATTAATGACCTTTTCCTTTCTTCATGAGTTGTGGTGTTGATGTTCAACCAGAACTCATCAGGTCTTCTGTCATTGGTGTTCAATGCAATAAGTCTGTTTTCAAAAATTTAGGTGAGATTCAAAGTCATATTTTGGTTCACATAGACTTGTTTTAATGTTCTTCAACTTTATCTGAACTTACATATGATTGATTGATGGTGTGTTGGACAGTCTGCCCCTGTCCTGCTTTGAGCTGCTGATACTGAGATTTTTTATAAAACATTTTATTAGGGGCTCATACAACTCTTATCACAATCCATTGATATACATACATCAATTTTATAAAGCACATCTGTACAGTCTTTGCCCTAAACATTTTCTTTTTTTTCTTCTTTTTTTACATTTTATTAGGGGCTCATACAACTCTTATCACAATCCACACATATACATACATCAATTGTATAAAGCACATCCGTACATTCTTTGCCCTAATCACTCTCAAAGCATTTGCTCTCCATTTAAACCCTCTGCATCAGGTCCTCTTTTTCCCCCCTCCCTCCCCGCTCTCCTTTCCCCCCTCCCTCATGAGCCCTTGATAATCCACAGATTGTTATTTTGTCATATCTTGCCCTATCCGGAGTCTCCCTTCCCCCGCTTCTCTGCCATCTATCTCCCAGGGAAGAGGTCACATGTGGATCCTTTTAATCAGTTCCCCCTTTCCAACCCACTCACCCTCCACTCTCCCAGCCTCGCCCCTCACACCCCTGGTCCTGAAGGTATCATCTACCCTGGATTCCTTGTGCCTCCAGCTCCCATATGCACCAGTGTACAATCTCTGCCCTATCCAGTCCTGCAAGGTAGAATTCGGATCATGGTAGTTGGGGGGAGGGATACTGAGATTTTACTGAGAGTTTATTCCCACAGATATATACTCAGTTTGATTTCTGTGTATTCCATCTGGAGAAGTCCATGTGTATAGTTGATATTTGTGGTGTTGATAAATGGTATTTTCTATAACCAAGTCATTTGTCTTGAAAAATGTTATCATATGATACTCAGATTCTTTTCTATCACTAAGTGTATATTTTTCAACTACTGTTCCTGCTTCTTTGTTTCCAACTCTTGCATTCTAATCATCAATAATCATCGATGCATCTTAATTGCATATCTGAGTAATTTCACAAGAAATATTTTAGTGGATTTCTTAAGCACTAAATTTTGTGGTTAGTGCATGAATTTGAATAATAGTTGTATCGATTGGTTTTCCTTGAATGTGAATATAAATAAATACAGCATTGTAATTCTAGCTAGAACTTGAAATGTTCTCTTGACACTGAATACCCTTTCTCTAAATTCCTGGCATAGGAAACCATATGGTTTTCTGATTCAAAAGGTAAATACTGGGAATTCAGGTGACCACATTGAAAGCTCCACATGTGATTGCTGGGATTGGGGATTGGGAGGCTGAGTGGGGGTATCTCAGATGCTTGCTCTAGCCTCATAGTGTGCCAGGGCTCTGCTCTGGTGCATGGGTCAACCTTTCCCATGACTCTGGTTCATCCTGCCCCCCTTCCCACATTGACAACCTGCTGTGGTTCATGGCCTGATACCCTGGCCACTGTACCAGTTGTGCCACACACAATGCATGGCTGTGGTATGCTTCACTAACCCACCTATGCCATCTATGGAGCCTGAGTGCTCCACACAGCTGGCTGGCTCAACCTACACAGCCCACTCCACTTGTGCCACCAGTGTTTTACACACCATGCCCCTCCTACTGGTGACATCTATGCCCCCCATCACTCACGGTCTTGGCTACTCCAGCCCACATAGCAGTGCTACTCGTGTCACATGCAAATCAGTCATCCCTGTCCCCAGGGCCAAATGAACTGCATGCAATGTACCACCTACATCTCCACCAAAATCCCACACAGACAGCAACCCACAGCAGAAGCCACTATAAAAAAGCAAGAGAAACAAACTTGAATTCTGAAGATGACCTTAACCTAGCAACATATAGAGAAAAAACAGATTTTGAACCACCATAGAAAAACATTTTCAGAATGCTGCTAAGTGTCATACAAGATATCAGGAAATCAATACATAAAAAGGATTAAAAAATAGAGAGGATAGAGTCCATACACCCAAGGGAAATACAAGTTAAAGGACTGCAGCAGAAATGAAGAAAATGGTAACAGATCTCACCAATAGGTTAGAAGAAGCAGAGAACTGAAACAACAACCTTGGAAGTTTCCAGAGTACAAACACATGAAAGATCCTCAAACAGGATAATTAAAGGAGCTGAAGAAAGCCCGAGTACAAAGAGTGAGGTTATGAAAAGGAACAATACCCAAATAATTGGGATGTGAGGGCAGGAAATAATGAAAAAACCAACAGTAAAATAATGAGGAAATTCCTGGAACAAAACTTCCCCAATATAATAAAGGACAATCTGACAATCATCCAGGAAGCAGAGAGGTCACCAATTAGATTGAATCCCAAGAAGAACACACCAAGGCATATAGTAGTCAAATTATCCAACTTTGAGGAAAAGAAGAAAAGCATAGCAGCAACTAGAAAAAATGCAGTGATCTTTAAGGGTAATCAGACAAGAATATGCTTAGACTTATCAGCAGAAACCATGAAGAAGAGAAGGTAATGGGGTGTAATCTTATGAAAATTGAAATAGAAGAAATGTAGCCCGAGAATCCTCTGTCCCACCAAACTCTCCAATTTTAATAGATGTGCTGCTGAAGTGAGCACCCACCAAAATCTCCACCAAAATGGAAAGTGAAATAAAAGTTTTCTTGGATAAGGAAACATTCAAAGAGTACATTAAAGCAACAACAACAACAAAACCAGCACTAAAACAATCACTTTCCAACTCACTTTTGACAGAAGACCAACATCCACAGAACACAAATATGAGACCACCACATAATGTAACACTATACAAAAGGCATTGTACTGAAAGCAACACCAAGATTTCTTTGACCTAACAGAGAAAAGAAGGCAAGTATAAATCTCTCATACATACATAAATCACAATTAAGGAGCTTGGGAGGAAAATATATATCACAAAAGTTACGAGATGACAGTAAAGAATCCAGATGTATGTGATCATCCTGAATGTTAATGAGCTGAACACACCACACCCATTAAAAGACAAAAAGTAGCAGCCTGGATTAGGAAATAAAATCCATAATCTGTTGCCTGCAAGAAATATATCTCCAGCTCACAGACAAAACCAGGTTGAGGGTCAAAGGATAGCAAAAATATATTAAGTGAAAGGCAATCTAAAAGAATCAGGAGTTGTAAATCTAGTTTCTGATAAAATTGTTCTCAGGGTACAGGACATAACAAGAAATAAACATGGGTACTACATAATGCTTACAGGATCAGTAGACCAAGAGCCTATGAGCAGAATAAACAAATATGCACCCAACAAGAGACCTGCAAAATTCATCAACCAAATTCTTCAAAAGATGAAAAAAGACATCACAGGAACAATAATCATAGGAGACTTCAATACACCACTCTTCAAGAAAAATATATCATCAGTAAAGAAGCTCAACAAAAAGGCTACAGAACAAAACTCAACAATCAGACAACTCGACCTGATAGTCATATTCAGAGCTCTACACCAAACTGAAAAAATATACTCCTCCTCCCCTAAGTTCACACAGTACAAATTTAAAAACCACTGCCCCTCCCCCAAGTTCACACAGCAGAAATTTAAAAACTGACCAAATGTTGGGACCCAACTCAAGCTTGAGTAAATTCAAATATATGGAAGTCACACAGACTTCCTTCTCTCATCATTACACCATAAAGCTGGAAATCAACAAAAGAAAGAATAAAATAGCAAAGACAAACACATGGAGGTTAAACCACTTGCTTCTCAAAAAGGACTGGGTATTAGCCCAAATTAGAAATGAAATTAGGGAGCTCATAAAAACTAATGAGAAGGAAAATACAACATACCCAAACCTGGAATACGGCAAAGGCAGTTGTTAGAGGACGCTTGATAGCAATAAATGTAAATATGAAGAAGGAAGAGAAACTTATGGTCAATACCCTATCACAAAACCTTCAACAGTTGGAATGGAGTCAACAGAATAATCCTAATAACAAAATAAAAGAAATTATAATACCAGGACAGAGTTAAATGAGTGGGGAAACTAAAAATCATTGGAAAAAATCAACTCAGTGAAAGTTTGGTTTTCAAAAGGATTAATAGAATCAACAAACCGCCAGCAAACCTAACAAAAGATGGAAAGGAGCAGACGTCGACATCTAGAATGAGAAATAAAGAGAGGATATTACAATAGACCCCAAAGAAATTAAAAGGCTAATTGCACAGTGCTACGAAGGACTGTACTTGAATGAATTCAACTTGGGGGGCATGGGAAAATACCTGGAAAAACAATCCCTCCCCATATGATTTCATATGGACATCAAGAACTTGAACATTCCCATAACAAAAGAAGCAATAGATAAGGTTATCAAGGAACTTCCAACTTAAAAAGGCCCCAGCCTAGAAGATGTCACTGGAGAATTCTATGAAGCCATCAGAGAAGAGCTGAGACCAATTCCACACAAGCTCTTCCATAACATAGAAAAGGGCGGTAAACTCCCAATAGCATTCTATGAAGCTAGTATAACATTGATTCTAAAAATGAGCAAGGATTCCCACAAGAATAGAGAACTACAGGCTGATAATGCTAATGAATATAGATGCAAAAAAACCTTAACAAAATCTCGGCCAATAGAATACAAAATTATACCAAAAAATAATACATCGTGACCAAATGTGATTCACACCAGGTATGCAGGGGTGATTCAACATCTCAAAAGCCATTACCATTATCCATCCCATTAATAAGAGAAAGTATGAAAACCATATGATAACATCAATAGACATAGAAAGAGCATTTGACAACATTCAACACCCATTCATAATTAAGGCACTCAACAAGGCAGGATTAGAAGGAAATTACCTCAATGTAATAAAAGCTATATATGAAAAATCAACAGCCAATATTGCAATCAATGGAGAAATGATGAAAGCATTCCCACTGAAAAAGGGGACCTGACAAGGATGCTCCTTGTCCCCACTCCTATTCAACATCATCCTGGAGGTCCTAGATAATAATATAAGACAATGGAAGGTTATCAAAGTTATATGACTGGGCAAAATAGAGATGAAATTACCACTATTTACATATATAATTTTATATATTGAGAACCCCAAAGGATCTACAATAGGATTTCTGGAAACAAGAGAGGAATATGGAAGAGTGGTAGGATATAAGGTCAACAGGCAGAAGTCAAGTGGATTGCTATATACGACTGATGGGATTGTCGTTCTCTGTCTCAACCTCTGTGCTGCACCAACTATGGGCCAGACCAACCTGTGGATCTTGTTGATAGAGCTCTAGGCTCCTTTGAGACCTGTTTCATCACACTGCTGGTGCGTACATCACTTGAGTTTGATGCTGGTGGATCCTGTTGTCTTGAGTTGCTTGAGCTGGATATCCCACCTTGGGTCTGCTTTGCTAAACTCCCTAGCTACTGACTGTTGCTGACCTGCTCTGCTGTTTGCTGTAGGTGGGCCGACTCTGCCTGTCTTGCTTGAGGAAGGACTCTGATGCCTGCTTCCTTGACCTTGGACTTGGTTGCCCACGTAAATGGAAGGACTTCCAGTATATTAACTCTTCTACGAAAGTGAGTTAAACTGGCCCTCTGTCCTGCTGTGTGGACTAATTAGCTGCTATATCTAACTGTATAGACCTATCTTTATATATATATATATATATATATATATATATATGACACAAAATATGGACACTTATGAATATATATATAATATATATTCATAAGTGTCCTGATTTTGTTTCTCTAGAGAACCCTGACTAACACAAAAGCTGATGGTGCCTGGCTATCAAAAGGTATAGTGCATGGGATTTTAAAGGCTTGTTATTAAACAAGCAGCCATCCAGAAGGGAAGCAAAAGCCCACATAGAAGAGGCACAGCAGCCTGGGTGATCATGAAGTATTAATGGGAAGAGATATTAGAAGTTCAAAAACATGCAACCAACTCGATGTGAAGGGGCATGGATGCAAGAGACCCAAACCACACCTGCAAGGTAATTGGACAGTCCCTCCCAGAAGGACCACACAGAAAGGATGAAAAACCCAGGCTGCAGTATGGCACAGATGAACCACATAATTAACCACTAGTTCTTTAATATTTCCTCCTCTTACTATTAAGGCTGTTATTTGTTTTGACTCATTAATCATGTTAGACTTGCATATGGTTATTTGTATATTTAAGATTAAAGTCAAGATTGGTAAGCTACAAAAAGTTTAACAGGAGTAATGGTTCCCTGTGGGTATGGGAAGAGAGAGGTGGGCAATGGGGAGCTGATAGCCTGGATGATTGTATAACTCCACAAAAGATTGAACAACAGAATTGTGTGTGAATGGATATATTGGATTGTGTAAGATATGTCAATAAAATTGTTATTTTAAAATGGTAAATACCAGCCATTTCAGCTTACTAATACCTAGGATATCAATCTTTATGCATTAGATATCATTCTGTGAACTTAAAATTCTCCTAGATTCATATGTTGTATATTCCAAGTTCTGATTATTAGCATATTTTTGTAGCTGTTTCTTCAGTTGTGCTCCATCAGCAACTAGAGAACCTTAATGCTTTACTCTATCCATGTCATCGTCAGTTCTTCCTCCTCAGTCACATTTTGAGTAACTCCTGATCCCTGCTCTGACACTGTTTCTGATACTGCTCAGCTTGCTATCACTAGACTTTCAGTACCTGACAATGTTTTGATACAATGCATACGACCTTCAGCAGCTACTTCCTCCCAAACGGCCAGCCTATATCTTCTTTGTGGTCTTTTCCTATTGTGGAAGCTCTGCTGAAGCCTGTTCCCCTCAGGTAAAATGTCTGGCATCTGAAATAACTTTAAGCCTCAGAGCAACACACATGTCACCCCAGTACAACATGCGGACAGACAAGTGGTGGCTGCATAGATTAAAACAAACTATGCATAACATTGTGAAGAGTGGAAACACCAAATTTCCGTTTCATTGTACTCAGGCAGAGCATGCACAGAGACCAACCAAACAACAAGGACAAAGACCTCAAGCAAGGAGGAGTGACTCTGTGGCTGCAGTATTGAGTTCAAGGACAGGAACCATTGTGAGGATGGTGCAGAAGGGAGTAGTGTTTCATTTGTTGTACAAAGGGTTACTCTTAGTTGGTACGGACTCAATGGGACCTAACAACACCAATGCAAAGTTATGGTTGGGTGGGTGCTGCTTTGTTACCTTTTAGAGAAGAAAGAAGGTAGCAATTTAGGATTCACCAAAGATGAACATAAGTTAATCAAGTAGTAAAGAATCTGTTGCATGCTTCTCATGGTGAGAGTGTATATAAGGAGAGTAAAATATGTAAATTCATAGTTTTGTTAAAATCTCACTTTACAGTATGTGGTTGTTATATGTTGGATGGTTGCGGAAGTTGAAGGAGGAAGAGCTTACTAGGTCCGTGAAATCTGAGCTTATGTATGTATGCAGCTGCCACATACAATTGCTGTGACCTCCCACTAATAATGACTAGCTCTTGACTCTGAACCTTCCCAAATTAAATGAGTTTCTCTTGGCAACCTAGCCTGGAATCAGATAGGAAAAGGGGGTCGGGAAACAAGGTCCCAGCTCAGAAGAGAGCACGTGGTGGTGCCGAGTTGGCAGCTCTCTTGGGTTATGACATACTTTCGGAGAAGGAGAAAAAGAGTGAGCTTAAAACTGTAGCGCTCAGAATTGCGTTTGGATGCATATCACTCCGTTAAATGTGCTATAAAACAAAACCCAAAGAAGTTTGATATACATCAGAGAAAACACCTGCCTGAGTGACCTATGACTTTTGAATGTATCTTAAAATAATTTGACATCTAGCAAGAGAATTTATTTCACTAGAGTGAGTTTCCCTTGTTTTGAGTTGTAATTTTTTTCTTGTCCAGTGCCATAGAAGGAGGAAAGACAAAAGGTCAGGTGTTTCTTCCCCTCCAACAGCAGGTGTTAATTTCAGCAGGAAAGAAGGAGTAAGCAGTTACATCACCACGTGCATTTGACTATGGCTACAAGAGCCCCACCTGTATGGCTTTCCTGCCTGCTGGCTGCTGAATGCTCAAGGTGTCATTTTGACCCCATTCAGCTGCTCTGATGAGTCACTGGAAACGTGGGCAAGCTAGTTCTTTAAAAAACCTAACATCAGAAAATAAATAATCAAAATTACCCTATAAACTCTATGTATTGTTCTTTACACAGATGATAAAATAAGACATTTCAAAAATTAGGAAGTATTTATTTTGTAGTGAGGCATTATGAATGTGATTAGAGAGGAAAGTAAATGTATTAGGTACTATTTTTGTCAAAAAGAAGAGCTTTTTGTTCAACTTTATGTTTAAAAAAATCCTCTAAAAATCAAAGAACTGTGTGAGGTATCAAGTCAGATGATTTGTTTACCAAAGTATCATTTATTCCACCTCAGAAATACCATAGAAAAATAATGATCAGAGTTTTGAATATTGAAAATCAATTATCTACGGGGAGAAATGGATTGGAAATGATCACACACACACATGCACGCATGCACGCACACACACACACACATGCACGCATGCGCGCGCATGCGTAAAAGCTCTCTGCAGACAAGCCAGAGTCCCTTTCTTCTCTGAGGATCATTTTTGTGGCAGAATGCTAGTAACAGTCTTGGCTCATTAGTTATAAAAGTTTATGAAAATGAAGCTAATCTGCAATAGGGATGGTTGGATTTCTATAATTTGAAGTACAGACAAGATGAACATCCTCGAACTCCGGTGCATGTAAATTGTGTATAGCGCAACAGTGCCCATGCACTAATTGATTCACAAGACAATCCTGCTACTTCCACAGCTGGGGACAGATATAACCAAGAAGAACTACGGCGGCAGTGGGAGATAAACAAAAGTTCATGGAACTTTTGCTAAACCACAGGGAATTTTCAGTTTTTGGCTAAGGGATCAATTTCACACTTGAGAACTTCCCAGTCTGCGTGCCCTCCTTCGCCAGTTGGTATCACTCGCACCCCACCAAGGGCAGGAGCTGAGTGAAGCGGAAGGAGCAAAATCTTTCCGGCAAGAAGCAGAGCTGCCAGAGAAGGCAAATGGGCACTATGTGCCAACGGAAAGCCAGCAGGGTGTCCGGGCACACCACATTGCAGCCATTTGCCACTGTGGGGAGGTTTCATAAATTGACTGTGGAATGTGATGATCCCATAATCAGATACTATGGTTTTAAGGGACTACATTAACTTTTCAGGATAAGGAATTTTTTTTCTCACTGTAATTATAGAAAATGTTCTAATCGTCCTTTCATCCCTGGACGTTAATTGTTTAAACAGCTACTATTGGTCCTTTCGGACCTAAACAAGGAATGGAAGGCGTTTGCTCCCCTTTCTTTGTCCAACAATTTCCACTGAAAATATAGTGATAGCAAACTATTTTAAAAGAAACCATCTGGTTGCTTCTTTCTTTCTCTTGAAAAACATATTTCCCCCTATCTTTTCATTTATCTCCCATATGAATCTTTGCTGTTAGTTATTTTTCAGTGGTTTGAAATACATGATGCAGTCCCTTTCAGGAAGCCCGCTTGAGTTATTTGTGTATTTAATGGATTTTTTAATATAAGGATAAGTAAAAAAGGATTGCTAAAAAGTGATAGGTACTTTTATTAAAGTAACATATTAAAATGTGATGCTATTTTTTGTCGATATATCCTCCATCTATGTTTATATACTTAGAGGTGGGGCTTCCACCTTGGTAATTGTGCTCTGGAGAATCCTGCAGTCTTTGATGTGCACACATCAGAAAAGGAGTTTGGCATCCTCAAGGTACTTAAATTGTGCTCCTTTCCAATGTTCTCTGACTTTGATAAGCTGTCTATATTGGTCATTGGTTAGATTCACGCTATCTTTGTTTTTAATGTGTGAACTAAAATTGTCTGTTGTCTTCAAACTCTGTGTGCCGTTTTCTCTTGACTGTGTGTATAGCATAGTGGAGGACTGGTTTGGCTGTTGTTTTTCAGTTATTTACTTAGAACAAGGTGGTACAGGAATGGGTAGTTGCCCTTGCTCAGTAGTTGTGCTTCAGGAGGCATTTATTTGGCTGAACCACATAGGCAGAGTTGCTGTCATCTGTCAGATGGGACAAGAAGAAAAATGGAGGGAAAAAACAAAACAAACAACAGTCCAAAAGAGAGGAGAGAGAGTAAATGATGCAAGAAAAAATAATTTGTCACCTAAAAGGAAATAAGAATGAACAAAAGTAAAAGCCTGGTTTAAAATAAAAAGAGAAGAAAGATAAAAGTAGCATGGAAAACTAAAAGGGGAAAAGAGACTAGTAAGGAAGCAAAGTAAGAGAAAAGAGAAAAAATGAAGAAATAGGATAAAAGAAAATAGAAGCAGAAGAAATAAGAAGGCAAGCAGAGAAAGAAAGAATAAAAACAAGGGAAGGGAATGAAAAGGAAAAATAAAGGAGAAAACCGGGGAGAGCAGGCCACCTTCTACAAGCAGGGTTGGAGGGGCAGACCCCAGTCCAATGTAGAGTTTCTGCTAGATTATATAGATCCCTCCCCCTTTACCTCCCCGCTCCGAGGTCAGAGTATCTGATCTGAAAGCAGTCCTTCCGTGTTGAAATGACTGCTAAGGTCAAGGTGTTTGTTCCCTCAATAGAATCTTCAGGTCCACAGGACACCTGGGGGCAGGATTGCTTATTATGGGATGAGTTTCTGTCCATGCAGGGCCGATTAGCATATTCTGCTGGTTTAATGAGGGGGAGTTCATGAACCTTCAGACATGGAGGAGATGGGCTCAGTGCCATTCTATGTTGGCAAGGCTTCAACCTCAGGGCAAAACAGAGACTGCACAGAGAGAGTGTCACCAGCCAATGGATGGTGATGATCTGGCCACATTGCTGGTCACTAGGTGGGAGTCGGGAGCCAGGGAGAATCCCACCTTTCTTCTCAGCCACCAGTGTGTCATTTGGACTTAATGCTGCTTGGGAAAGCTCAAGATAACCATGCTACATCAGGTTAGTTGGCAATTCACCCATCGGTCTCCTCTCTCACTGCTTTTTTTGTTTTTCAGTTTCTTTTCCTATTCTGTATTCATTTCTACATCCTTTCCTCTAAAGAGCAAGGTTCAGGATTATCGATATCTGATTTATTTGGTCTTTTCTGTCTTTGTTGAATAATATTTGTGTGTTTGTCTTATTTGCCATAAAGGACACCAGTTATTATTTTTGAATCCCCATTATCGTTTTCATAACAGTCATTTCTCTGCTTTCCCATTAACAGCCATCTTCTCCATTATCATTTTTATAATAGTCATTGTCCCCCTACCAGCTCTACTTCTTGTCTAATTCCTTTCTTTTAGCATGTCATGTTGAGTCTATAATCTAGTGTTGGATCTCTCTATTTTATGCAAGGACTTTGGTTGCTGGGGACGAGTAAGGTAGAAGCAGAGGTCCTGGGCACCCTTAGTGTCAGAACCCAGTCCCTATATTCTTTACTCCGAATTCTAGAGTTCTAATATTTCTAAGCTAGCAGTATGTCTTATTCCTTGATAGTAATGGAATTTCTGAGAATTTTTTTAAATTTTGGTTCCTTGGGAAATTAACAAGAAGCCAAATAAATTATTTGAATTGATAGATATTTCCTTTGGTGAGTCAGATCTCCTTTTTGTCCTGAACCCTATTGATGGGCATCAAAGAGTAATATCTTTGTACAAGTCATAAAATTGCTTCACTACAACCTTCCTCTGCATGTGCACAACCAAAGGTTCAAGCTCAAGTGATGACTAAATGCCGGTGAGTTTGGAGAACCATGTGGAAGTCAAAGTGCTTGAGCCAGAATGACTGACGCTGCTTGGCCATGGGTCTAAATTTCAGGGATGAGACATCAATCTGAGAGATTATTGGTGCCAGAGAATGAGGGCTTCTGCTAGCTTCTATAACCTTTAAACCCACAGCTTGTGGCAGAGCGTGGACTTTGTGAAAATAATGATTGAGCATGTGAATGTGGCCTAAGGTGAAAAATAATCATTGCAGTCTAAACTCATACTACTCTGCATTGGCAAGGGTTTAAGACCTGTGTGTTCATACCTGCTCACTAATAGAGTAGCAAGTAGCGACTAGATCTATTTACACTACCTGTGTTCCAGGAACCCTGGTGGCCTAACGGTTTATGCATTGGTCTGCTAACCACACGGCTAGCAGTTTGGACCTATTGGCTACTCCCCTAGACAGAATGGAAAGTTTCTGCTTTTGTAAAGATTGCAAATCTAAATTTTAGTGCCTTAGATATTTACAGAGGCAGTTCTTCTCTGTCCATAGGGTTTCTATGCACCAGAATTGCCTTAATAACAGTTAAATTTGGATGTTCTTTCTAGTGTACTATAAAAAATACAAATTAATAATGTTTCTTTGTATTGTTTAACTCAGGGGTAAAATCATCTCGATTTGAAAAATGAGGTTGAGAGGATTATTACTTGCCACCTCAGTTCAGCTGGGTTGACAAGTGTAGAGACGTGCCCCAAGAGTGGGGCGCAGCGTGTTCAAAGGAAGCCGAGACTCAGTGACACTGAAAAGAGTCGCCATGTAAGGGAGGTTTGAAGCAAAGTGGTCATTTTTAACTCACTTGTTATTAATACTTCACAATACTGTCTTTTGTGAGGTTGTCCTTATTAACGTAGAACAAAACAGAACCCCTCACTGCTCTGAGCCAGTACTGACTCATAGCAGCCCAAAAGTATAGGGTTTCGCTACCCCTGTGGTTTTCCGAGACTGTAGACTCTACGGAAGTAGAAACTCATCTTTCTCCCATGGATCGGCTGGTGGTTTCAAACCGCTGACCTTGACCTTGTGGATCACAGCCCCACTTGTAACCTCTAGGTCATAATTGAACTACTTTTAAAGATGCTTCTATCAATAAACTCAAAAACATTAAGAAGTCAATCATAATATCTTTTCCTATCACGTACTCCTCTAAACATTAAAATACACCAACACAACACAGACTATCTCACTACACCTTCCCCACACGAATTGTCATGGCTGGGTTCCAAACAGTGGGTGGTTATGTGAGATCATTATTATGAGAAAATGGAGGATGAGCAAATCTGATCACAAAACGGAAGATATATGCATAATTACATCACTGACAAATTACATGCTTACAAAAATGCCAAATGACTATAAATCATGACCTGCCACATTGACACATAATCTTAGGCATCATATCCAGGACTACTCTTGACTCAGCATTACCCCCAGACATATGTCATTTATGTGCAAATAGGCAGACGATTGATTTTTTTCACTATTGCCATATATTGTAGTATGAAATATTGAATAATGAGATAGGTACTACGTTAAAGTGAGAAGTTATAATCCTAACTCAGCTGATTTCATTTTTAGTAAACATAGAAAAGAGACAGTTTTGTAACCATTTACTTTTTCAGCAAATATTTATTAAGGGTATTCTGTCTGCCAAGCACTCTCCTAGGAGCCAGACATAGAACTGGTGACAACAGCCAAAATCATTGATTCATGGAACTTCCCTTCTAGCTGTGGAAATTGTTAGGAAAAAATAATTTCTTAGTATTCTTAGAGAAGATAAGGCCAGCTGAAAGTATAGCTTAAAGGCCAAAAAAACAAAACAATTTTATTGTGGCTAGCCAGCCTTCCAAACCAGTTGCTGCCCAGTTGATTTTGATTCATGGTGATCTAAGAGGGGAATAGAATTGTGCTCCATTGCCTTTCAGTGGCCGATTTTTAGAAGTAGGGAACCAGTTCGTTCTTCTGAATTCTGCCGATTGGATTAGAACCACCAAACTTTTGGCAATCAACCTAGTGCTTTAACTGTATTACCCAGGAATACAAATCAGATGCTCAATAGAGGTGCTCAATTATTAGTCACTTTAGATGTAAAAGGGAGCCCTGGTGATATAGTGGCTATGAGTTGGGCCTAACAACCAAGTGGGGGTTCAAAATCATGAGCTGCTCTGCAGGGAAAAGTTGAGACTTTCTACTCCCATAAAGGGTTACTGCCTTGGAAACTGACAGGGCAGTTCTGTTCTCTCCTGTATGGTCACTATGAGTTGCAGTCGATTCTGTGGCAGTGATTGGGAGGGGGGAGCACTAGAACGGATTGTGATTGCACAAGTCATTTTATTTATTTATTTTTATTTTTTTACATTTTATTAGGGGCTCATACAACTCTTATCACTATCCATACATATACATACATCAATTGTATAAAGCACATCTGCACATTCCCTGCCCCAATCATTCTCAAAGCATTTGCTCTCCACGTAAGCCCTTTGCATCAGGTCCTCTTTTTTTTTTTCCCTCCCTCCCTGCTCCTCCCTCCCTCATGTGCCCTTGGTAATTTATATATTGTTATTTTGTCATATCTTGCCCTATCCGGAGTCTCCCTCACCCCTTCCCCCTTCTCTGCCGTCCATCTCCCAGGGAGGAAGTCACATGTGGATCCTTGTAATCAGTTCCCCCTTTCCAACCCACTCACTCTCCACCCTCCCAGCATCGCCCCTCACACCCTTGGTCCTGAAGGTATCATCCACCCTGGAAGGCGATTTAACCATGGGATGGGAATGCTCTAAAATTGACCTGGTAATGATTGTAAAATTCTCTTTGATACAATTGAACAATTGAAGTATAGAATTGTATGATATGTTAATTATATGCCAATAAAACTGTTGGGGAAGAAAAAAGGTAGGAAGGAAGGAAGGAAGGAAAAGAGGGAGGGAGGGAGGAAAGAAAGAAGGGAGGGAGGGAAGAAGGTGCTTTGTTTCAGAATAGAAACTTTCTTGGTCAGGGAAGGGTTGGCAAAAAATTCAAATCATACGATATATGCATTCTAAGTTAATTTAAAACATCTGAGGCGGCTCCTTACTCATTGCCATCTGTGGGTTCTGGACACTGAACTGTTTATGGCAGTAGACAGCCCCATCTTTCTCCCTCAGTGCTGCTGGTGGTTTTGAACTGCCAACTGTGTGGATCACAGCCCCATACACCAGGGTGGAACAAAGTTTCTATAATGCTGTCACAGTTGCATTATCTTGTCCATGGGAAGCCATGTACTAAGCTGATGTGACCCAAAGAGGTAGCGTCTGCTACACTCCTCTCTTTCTGAACTCTGTGCCTCAATGGCTCCATGGTCATTATCCTTTGTTTTTGCTCTGATTTCTCCACCAGCTAAGGAAACACACATACACACACACACACACACACACACACACACACACACACACACACACTTTTTATTCCTCTAATAAAGGAATCCACATAAGTAAATATAATATTACCACAAGGTGACTGTTGTTCAAATATTTAATATTTAGTCGTAGAATGAAATTTAACTTTCCTGAAAGGGAAGATTTACAGTGCTTATCTAGCTTTTAGGGTTACTGTGAACATTCATTAATGGGGAGCCTTGAGGAAAAGTGTTTATACAGCACTTGAAAAGGATAATTACAATGCAAAGCACATTTAGCAGGCATGTAGAATGTGGTTTAATTTCATCTAGTTATAAAGCTCATCAATGTACATAAAACCCCAGCTTTTTCATGAATGGATAAGCCAGTCAGAAGAACGCTTGGTAGTCAGTTCTGCAAGATATTATATTCTATAATTAATTTTATAATAATGGTTTCACACATATAAAGTAGTCCATTTGCATAAAAAATTACTGCTTAAATGACAAATCAATTATTCCACACAAAGTCAATTATTATACACTTGTTTAAAACTGAATATCATAATTAAAATTTGAGTAATTTGCTGTTTTTCCTTTTGCAACACAGTACAGTAATCAGTATTCTGCTTCTGTGAGATTAAGTATCTCTATAAATCCCTAAATCTAATGCATAGTAAATGCATGATGATTGTGATATTTCAAGGAAACTTTTTTCAAAAAAATGTTCATGATTATTGGACCTCTTTGTCCTCTCTTAATATTATAACAGAATTCCCATGGCTGTTGATTATCCCAGATTTCAGAAATTTGGCTTGGTGTTAAGAACTGAGAATATGAACCTGGAGAGCAAGAGCCTTTTTAATGAGATGGAGTTCAACTATGAAACATGAAATAGCATAACATAAAATATATAAAATAATTCTAGTGTTTCTAGAAGTCCCAAAGGATTTATTGATTTAAAACATTAGAATATTTAACTCCCAGTAAACAGAAAATTTAGTTCAATTATTTGTTTTAATGCTGCAAAAATAATTGGTAAAGAGAAACACACTCAAAATGATAGTGGAGTCATCTGTGACATTTTGAATAAAAGGAGGCCAGGATGGCAGAGACAGCACCAAGAAGGGTAAGGAGGAAAAGGTAGACAATGACCAAGGGCCATTTGGTAAGGTCTTTGGGTATTATTCTAAGCATGTTGCTTAGTCATTGGAGAGTTTTTTTTCACAGGAGTGACTAAATCTGACGTCTATTTCACTATGTAGATGCTGGAAGAGTATGGAGACTTACAAGCAAGGGTTACTCCTAGCACTTGCAGGACATTACTAAGAGCACCTTGCTAGTATTTGGAGGCTGGGATAGAAGCCCCATAGTGGACAAACCATCCAGGAAAATATGGGAGCAAAACAGCATGGTAATTTGATTTTCTTAGCCCCACTTTCATAGTCCAGTTCAAAACAGAACAGTGTCCAATACACCCAGGGCTCATCACTCCTAAAATGGAAAATAAAAATGCCGCAAGAAATACAGTATTTTTCAATACTTCAACTGTAAAGAGAGAAAAATAGGATCAGCAGAAATAACATATAAATTTACCCACCCAGGGCCACCCATTCCCCTGGGAAATATGTGGTCAGATTGTCCCCATTTCTCATTTATGATCACATAAATAAGACATTCATGGAGGAAGTCACACTTAACCCCAAAGTAACAGTTAAACGAGTAACAATTCAGGACATTGCAGAAATGTATTTTTTCCTTTCAATGTCCTAATATAGAGCTCCCCCCACTCCCATCATCCCTACAATTCCATCTGTCACATATAAGTAGCCCAGGGTTTATTTTTGCTTTACAGCAAGAAAACTTACCATGATATTCTATGGGAACTATATGAATTTATTCCTTTATACTGAAATACCTTGTCATTTAAACTTATGCCCATCTACCTACTTGTGCCATAATCTTATTGACTATGACTTAGAAATGGCATGAGCTAATGATATTTAAAAGTTCCTTGGATTTACTAGATAAGATCTATGAATAGAATGGTGTTCATATTTTTACCCAAGAACTTTATTTATTTGAAATTCCATGCAGTATCCCCTCTCCAAATGTTCTTGGTAATTTCTAGAAAGGCCCATTCTTTTATTACTTGAATGCTTATTTGGGTAGAAGGTTCATTCCCTTCTGGGAATTCCATCTTCTGTGGTCTAGAAAATGGTATAGTGTACTCATTACAAGCTTAGGACTTGAATTCAGACAACCAGGAGCTGAATTCCAGCTTTGACATGTACTTGCTATAAGGACATTGAAAAGGCACTGCATCCCTGTATGTTTGAGAGTCTTGATTTGTAAAACAGAGATAATATTACATCTTTACCTTAGAATAATTGCCATCTCATTGTAATGTTACAAGAACAATTGAGATCTTTGTAAAGCATTTAGAATAGTGTCTGAGTTTCTGGAAAATGATGATTAACTGTTAGCCATTATCATCATGACTTAGGAAGGGGAGTTGTAAACAATTCATAACCCTCATCCCAGCAGTGGTGTTTATTTTGAGAACATCAATGTTTAGTAACATGGCTCCACTATCTCCAAAGCTAGTTTCTTTGGGGCTTGGGGGATACTATTCTGTATCTCCAAAAGAATAGTTTTCTTTAAAAGTCCTGGTCAGTCCTCATCACCGGGGCACCAACATAGAAAGGATAATCATTTTTCCCAATCTCAGACCTGTGGGCAATAGTTCTGCTAGTTTGAGTGTATTGGAGTCTACCCAGAGGCACTTCAGAAGAAAGTTCAGGCAATCTACTTCCAAGAAACTCAGCAATTGAAAGCACAAGTCTACTCTGACACACATGAGGTCACAAAGTCCAAATTTACTCCATGACAGTCATCTTTTATTGATCCCTTTGTCATATTCTCTGCAGGGATTATGATGGAAATAGGGAGGACATATTAACTAACTAAAACTGCTCTACTAAGTCTCACTGTAGAAATGTTTTCATAAAACATACCTTTGGTAAGGAACAATAAGATCCAAGTGTGATCCACCCTTTTAACTTACTTCAATATTCAGCCAAGGCCTTGCATTTACACTTCTGGCAACTAAGGAAAAACTGGTAAATAATCTCACTTCATGATATTCATTAGCAAGAGCTTTAAAAATTATTTTAGCCTTAATAAACTAATTCTATTCTTTCTCAGGGAGTTGCTGAAATTACTGTATTTCAATGTACTAAATAAATACCCCTGACTCAGGCAATCTCTCTTTCTGTATCACTAATGCACTACACACAACCTTTCCTAATATAGTGCCACTGAGCAAACAGCATTGTAACTCAGGGCCATGCCCACCTTTTGTAAACAAATGATTAAATGAATAAACGTCAGCAGGGAATAGAACTTTTGACTTAAAGGTTGCCTTTCTAAGATTGTTTATAAAACAGTCTTCACTTTCTTGGAGCTTCTGACCTATGTGCATTCAAGATTTGTTAATGATGCCAAGTTGCTGAGTTGAGCAAACAGAAAAGGCCATTTCTCTTTGCTCTTTTCACACCTTTTAATTGGAAGAAATATGTTTAGGTCTGATTCATACAACTTAGAAACTTGTGTGTGTAAGGATTTGGTTGAAATTCAGCACCCACTAGAGGTTGCATCTTTTTTTTTATGGCCAGCAGGGTTGTTTTAATGCTATAGGACAAGGATTAATAGATCATGAGTGACATGATGGATTGGTTTGAAAATTACATTCCAACCCAAGTGAGTTTTAACTCCCATCATGTGTCTGTCCACGTTTCTAAAGCAATTATTTTCCAAGTAAAATGCACAAGGTGGCCTCAAGGGGGTTAAGAAAGATTGTATTAGTCATGACTCTTTTTAGTTGCAAGTGATAGAGACACTTCTCAAAATGCATTAAGTAAAACCTGGAATGTTCATGTGTGTGAGACATCCAGCATTGACCTGATATCAGGTAAGCGTGCGGTATCATTAGCTGTCTCATCTAGGAAACAGCTGGTGCATTCATATTAAAATAATGAGGACCATTTATATCCAAAGGGACTGTTTAAAAAGTAAGGAGTACTGAATAGACAAGAACTAGTCAAATGGGAAATTCCCCAAATTAGCAGAAGTGAAGCTATGAGCACCCTTCCACCCAATTGTACAAAGAACCAGAACCTGGCAGGAGACTTGGCGAATGCATGACACACTCTGCAGGCACAACCAGAGAATTAGATCTTCTTACCCCACTCTTTGAGGATTCTGCAATGCCCCGTCCTATTTGGAGGGCAGTGAATTACTCTCTAAATAGTTTACACAAGTGGGGCACCTAGGAGTAGAGAGTCCGTGGTGAAAGGTAGAGAGCAGTTCTGAAGGAGCAAACAGGTACTACACAACTGGCTCTGCTATCAACGGGACTGGATCGCATTTCCTTTGCCTTGCTGCCAGGTGCACTTCCTCCTCGTGATGACAAATAGGTCATCATTAACTTCATAGCCAGTTCCTTCCAGTTTAGCATGCTCTGAGAGGTATATTATTTTGTTTGGGTTTTTCTAAGATGTGAACACAGTCCCAATATTATATTACAGATCATTTCCTTGACTAGTCCTGGAATTTAATTATAGAAGCTTTTTCCTAAACCAATCACATGTCACAGGTGATATAATATACTGGCAGGCTGTAGTTATGTGCTAAAAACATAGTGAGGTGTAGATTCAACCACACTTGAACTAAATGACTTGAACTGGAAAAGATAAAATGAAAGTGTTATTATCAGAAGAAAGAGAGAAATTGATGCGGAATAGGTAGATATCAGTGAATTGTTAACTACTTCAGATATAAAAACTAGAAAGCAGTAAGTGACCAAACCCTTTCAATGCACCCATGAAGCACATTTTGTTTCTGCTGTCAAATCTGATCTGAGATATGTGACATTTTTCTTGGGATACGTTTCCTACCGATTTCTGATTTGTCAGTTCCTCACAATTGTGACCCTATTCTGTGTTACTAATACATTACACACAGTTTGTTTCACTCTCTTGTCTTCTTCTTTATTTCTAGTGTATACACATTCCAATCAATGATTGATGCATCTCGATTATATGTCTGATCCATTTCAGACTGCAGAAGTTGGTAAAAATTCTCAACATTTCATCTTTGACATTAGCGATTGGTGTGTAAATATGAAAAATAGTCTTATTAACATGTCGTCCTAATAGATGTGCAAATATTACTCTATCCCCGACAGCATTGCAGCTCAGAATAGATCTAGAAACAAAGAAGAAGAATTGGTAGCTGGGAAATACACTATCAGTGATAGAAGTAATGTCAAAGATCACAAGTTAGAACTTTGTAAAGACTCACAATGTATTTCAATAGCATAAATGATGACTACACATGGAGCCTCTCCAGATGGAATACACAGAAATCATATCTATTACATCTATGGGAAGAGACCATTTGAATATCATTAGTCAGACAAAGCCATGGGCCAAACGGGGAACAGATCATCAGTTGCTCATAAGCAAGTTCAAGTTGCAGCTAGGAGAAAGAGAGATAGAAAACAAGACAACAAAAGTCAAAGTTTAACATTCAGTATAACCCACCTGCATTTAGAGACCATCTTGAGAATAGATTTGATGCATTGAATCCTAAATAACAAAAGAACTGAGAAATTGTGGGATGACATCAGGATGTCATACAATTGATCATTAAACAGGGAGGAAATACTGAAACGCCTAAAATAGGATACCAGGAGGTATTATCAAATTATAGAACAGCTCTGAACTGTGGAGTAGACACATTGAATATAGAATAGCTAAAACAAAAGGCAGTCATGATAAAGTAATAGTGCTGAAGAGAAAATTTCAAAGGGCAGTTCAAGACAACAAAGTATCATAATAAAATGTGCAGACTTGGAATTATAAAGTCAAAAAGGATTAACATGTTCAGCATTTCTCAAGCTGAAAGAATTGAATGAAAATTCAAGCCTTGGGTTGCAAAATTGATGGATTGTACTGGCAAAATGTAAAGATATTTTTAAAATGTGGAAGAGCAAGTATGTCACTTTGAGGACTAAGGTTCCCCTGACTCAAGCTATTCTCTTATATGCATGTGAAAGTTAGGCAATGAAAAGGGAATACTACTACTTCAGAATTGATGCATTTAAGTTATGGTGTTGGTGAAGAATATCGAAAGTACCTTGGACTGCCAGAAGAACAAGCAAACATGTCTCAGAAGAAATAAAGACAGAATTCTAAGAAGATAGGATGGCTAGACTTCGTCTCACATGTATTTGACATGTTATCAAGAAAGAAAGACAAGTGCCTAGGAAAGCATGTCATGTTTGATAAAGTCAAAGAGAAGAGAAAGACCTTGGATGGATTGAAACAGTGGCTGCAACAATCAGCTCAAACATAGCAACAATGTTAAAGATGGGCCAGGACTGGACAATGGTTTGTTCGATTGAACATGAGGTCACTATGAGTCAAAACTAACTCCAGGAACCTAACAATAAAAAGGGCAAATATTAAATGACAGAAAACATCAGAATAAAAGTAAATAACTGCAGGTTCAGTGTACTGGAAAGAAATAGTAAAGGTTCAGCCATGTCGGGGGTAGTATGTGATAAAGAACTGATGGCACTTTATAGGGTACACCTCAGCTAAAAGAAAATGAAATACTCAGACTAGCCCAAGAAGAAAAATCATGACAAACAGGAAATATTTAAATTGTTAACGATATCATTTTATTTGATCCACAACCAATGCCCATAGTAGCTCAAGTCAAGACATCAAACGACATATTATCCTGGGCAAATCTGCAGGAAGAGGGTGTTTTTAAACATTAAAAAAATATGGACTTTGCTTTGAAGACTAAGGTGGATCTGAGTCAAACCATGATATTTTTCATTGCCTTGCAGGCATGAAAGTCCTGCATGAGGAACAAGAAAGACCAAAGAAGAATTGATGGCTTTGACTCATGGTATTGGGAAAGAATATCAAATATACCACGGACTTCCAGAAGGACAACCAAATCCATTGGAAGGAGGACATCCAGAATGTTCCTTAGAAGCAAGGATATATGACTTTGTCTCAGGGTACTTGGATATTTAATCAGGAGAAGCTAGTCTCTGGAAAAAACATCATGCTTTGTAGAAACAAAATAGCTAAAGTGGCTCTAACAATGGCCCAAACATCGTAATGATTGCAAGGATAGTACTGTTTAATTCTGTTGTTCATAGGGTGACTATCAGTCAGAAATGATTCAATACTTCTGACTCAGTAACAGATAATAACAATGAGAGAAAGGGCGATCTAATTTATTCTGTTTCTCTAGAGAACCCTAACCAAAATAGAAGGGGGACAATGAAAATTTAATCCTTTAGTTATAGGTTCTGAACCCAGCTGTGGGTTTGTAGGGGGTTAAGTCAGACATGGAAAGGTTTCAGCTTAAGGAGGGGACTGTATTCTACAATGGACTGTTTTTTCCCAGACAATTTATTATTCATAACTGGATCTCTACGGTTAAAAGACATGTTAAGCAAGGAGATAAACGAGTGTGATGGAGCACAGGACAAAGTTTCACTAGAAAAATACAATAAACTTTGAGAGTACAAAGCAAGAACAAATCATGGCTACTGCTCAATTTTACATATACATAGGTAACCCTCAGCATTACCCTCTGAGTCATTAGGATCAGAAGTTTATATAGAATGTAAAGCCTCAACAATTGATATCAAGAGATCTGAGCTCGATATGCAGAAGTTCCATGGCCTAAAATCTAGGCCCTTAGTCACTACACACACATTGCTCTGAAAAGTTCTCCAGGGAAAAGGGAAAGCAAGAGAGAGTTGGACATATCAGAAGGAGGAGGAAGGTGAGAAAGCGGAGCCCACACATTACATTACCTACAACCCAGCTGCTGCTCCACTAGGGCTACTGGACTGACACCACCTCACCACTCAGGGATATCCACCAACCATACAGGCGTATGAGCACAAAGTTGTGGAACTATGGGCACCGATGTCAGCTATACCCCGGGCCAGACCACTGCTACCTATGGGCAGACTGCCTATGCAATATCTCATGACAGCCTCCCACTGGTTCTAGTACTCCAGCTGTCCTGAAGGCCTACAGCCAGCCTGTCCAGAACTACCGCCTATGACAGGACCACGACAACGGCGCCCACCACCCAGGCCTCTCATGCAGCTCAGTCTGCGTATGGCCCTCAGCCTGCCTCCCTAGCAGCCCCCAGCCACCACTTCACTGCAAGACCACAGGATGGTACCAAGTCCACTGAGACTAGTCCACTTTGATCCAGCCCAGGATGTGACAACCAGCCCAGCACAAGCTATAGACAGAGGCATTGCAGTTACCCTCAGGGTGCCTGGGAGCTACCCATGCAGCCAGTGACCGGTCTGCGACCTGTCCTCCTCCAAGCTATTCTTCTTCCCAGCCCACTGGCTACCATCAGGGCAGTCACTCCCAGCAGAACAGCTATGGACAGTGGAGCAACTACGGGCAGCAGAACAGCTATTGACAAGCCGCCCACTTGCTACCCAGCTTTTCTCCTACCAGACCGGCTCCGACAGCCAAGTACCAAGCCAGTGTAGCCACCAGAGCAGCTGCTTCGGGCAGCGGAGTTCTTTCAAACAAGGCCACCCCAGTGGGGTGAGTGTTTATGGGCAGGCGTCTGGAGGATTTTCCAGACCAGGAGAGAACTGGAGCATGGGTGGCCCTGATAACCGGGGCAGGGAAAGGGGATTGGTCATGGAGGGATGAGCAGAGGTGGGCGGGGTGGAGGACGCGGTGGAATGGGAGCTGGAGAGCAGGGTGGCTTCTCTAGGCCTGGTGGACCCGTGGATGAAGGGCCCGATCTTGATTTTTTTTCCGGCCCACCTGTCTGTGCAGACGAAGACCCTGACAGCAATGTGATTTACGTGCAGGGATTACATGTAGATGTGACAGGCTGCTTGCAGCAGGGTAGGTGGTGAGATGAAGAAGAGAACTGGGCAGCCCACGATCTATCTCTACTGGACCAGGAGACCGGGAAGGCCAAAGGCGGTGCCACTGTATCCTGTGATGACCACCGACTGCCAGGGCTGCTGCGATGGAGTGGTTTGACGGGAATGCTTTTCAAGGGAGCAAGCTTGGAGGAAGCCGCCCGCGAACTGCATGCAGGGAATGCGCCCGAGAGAGCAGCGCTCTGTGCAGGTTTCGGGGGCCTAGGAGGTTCTGGTGGCTGATGGGTCACCTGGGAGGAGATTGAGGGCCCCTTTCCCCACGAGAACCCTGTGGTTCCCCAGGGAACTCCACTGGTGGAGCAAATGCCCAGCACCGAGCCGGGGACTGGCAGTGCCCCAACCCGGGTTGTGGGCATCAGAATTTCGCCTGGACTACAGAACGCAGCCAAGGTAAGGCCCGTACACCTTCAGGCTTCCTCATGTCCCCCTAAACCCCCAGGCAGTGACCGTGGAACAGGCAGCCTGAGAGGTGGCTTTCTTGGACCGCAGAGGTCCTGGTGGAATGTTCAGAGGTGGCCATGGTGGAGACCGAGGTGGGTTCCGTGGAGGCTGAAGCATGTACCCAGGTGGCTTTGGTGGATGAAGACGTGGTGGTCCTGGGGGACCCCTGAGCCACTGATGGCACAGATGGGAAGAGAGGAGGCAGGCATGGTGGACCTGGAAAAATGAAGAAAGGCGAGAAGCGCACAGGGACCCGCCCTCTTAGAGGAGACCCCATAGAGCTGCATTGACTACCAAACTTAGTCTTCAAACCAGAATATGTTTTAGATATATAATTCCATATTAAGAAGGTCGACCACACCATTATGGTTATTTCTTATCTGTACCATAGTATTTTTCACCATTTGTGGTGAAACATTAAAGCAAGTTAAATAGTTAAAAACAAAACAAAGCAAAAAAATCCCCCAAAAACCCCTAGGTGAGACCTTGAGTGGAAGTAATGGCTTGAACAAAGCATTGTGTTTTAAGTTCTAATATCTGTACCTATGAAAGCAACCCCATTTGGTAAAAAAAAAAAAAATGATTCTTTTTTATTATGTAACGAAGCCATATGGAAGGAGGGGAGGTCATAAATCTAATTCCTTCTTAGTGGTCCATCTCCTACAAAAAGGGAAAATGGAATTGGAGAGACACACAAGAGGAAGACACCATGTGATGAAAGAGCGAGAGGGAAACCAAAACCCACTGCCATCGAGTAGATTCCAGGACATACGGACCATGTAAGACACAGTAGAACTTCCCCTTTAGAGTTTCTGAGACTATTAATCAGGACAGGATCAGAAGACCTTGTCTATCGTAGCTACAAAACCAGGAATGCCGAGAATTCTGGGAGCTCCTAGAAGCTGTAAAAGGCAAAGAACTTTCAGCTAGGGCAAGAATGGGATCCATGCAGCCCATGGCTTTCTAAGACCTGTGAAAGCATTCACTCCTACTGACATCGCACACCTTACCAGAGGGAAGCCATTCGAGACTCCCCTTTAGGGATGAGTTATTTAAATGTTAGCCTCGTATGGCCCTTGCATGATATTATCAATATCCAAATGGCCCTTGACAGAAAGCAGGTCCCCCATCCCTGCTCTAGAGCTAGTGCCCCGAATGCAAATGTCTAGCCTCCTGAGCTATGGGAAAATAAATGTACGCTCTTCAGTGGTCATGTTGTTACCAAAAACCTGGGAAACCAATACAGGAGATGCCTTTAAAGAAGTGGGAGGCCAGGATGCCTGGTGTGGTGCAGAACAGGTACCACGGCGGTGAGGGGAATTGGCTGTCATCGCCTGTAAGATAGGCTTTGCTATCTACAGTAACCTTAAATAAAAGGAAAACCAGAAAAACACTTTTATCAAGCCCATGGTTTTCGTGAACAATAGGCCCACAACACTATCACTGAATTCTGTAGTCATCTGGGAGATTTTTATGACTGTGCTGATTGACAAGATATATTAAATGAAACAAAAACATGTCTTTTGGGACAGACCCAAATGTGGAACTACTCAGTGTTTACATCTGAGCTTCAAGCTGCCTGTGAGGCCTTTGGCCTATCAGGAGGAGCAGACCGCTTGATAGCTTATTAATAGTCAATGATAATTTGCATACAATAAGACAGTGAGGGGATCATCAGATTCTGAAGCAGACAGTCTAAAACAGCAATGGATAAGGTTACATATCTCTGCTCCAGGGAAGATTTGAGGGATGTGGCAGGTAGATTCCATGTCAACTTGTACTTGTGTAGGGGTGGACTGGCTAATGAAGTCACAGCTTTTTTATAAAAAAGACACTGGGGACCCCTCCTCTATCTTTCAGCCCCTTCACCCTCTCTGGTTGCTGGGGATGTGTCTGCCAACATGAGAGGCTTCACATGGGCCACTGAGCCTGGAAACCAACCCAAGAACAGTCTAGGCCCGGACATTTTCCCACCAGCCTTGGATCCATGAAATCTTGCACCCACCAGCATCTGATCTTCCTGCATCTCACTTCACTTGTCTGCATCATTGGCCTTCGGATGTGAGTCGCAGAGGGCTCCAGCTAGCATCAGATCCAAAGACTTGTGTTGGACTGGGCTGGGAGGCTTTCTTTATATAAAATTATATGTAGCTTCTTGATCGAAAGTTCTTTCTCATATACATGATTGTCACTGGCTTTCTGTAGACAATCTAACCTAACACGAGGAAGTTTCAAAAAGTTTGTTGAATGGATTTGATAGATAAGGGCATTTTTCCATAAGATGGAATCCTCTTTGTACAGGATAAACTTACAAAGCAGGAATACAAATGGCAGATAAAGAGCAGGTTGCATTGAGAAGTTTCCTCAAGACACTGACATCCCATTTAAAACAGAATGGGAAAGCTGGGAAAGGATAGGAAACGTCTCTGGTAGACAGAACAGTATGGCACGAAGGATAGCAGATGGACTGCCTTTTTCACTAAAGGTGTTTAACAGACTGCGAGGAAAAGAACAGATTCTAAGTCGGCTACTTCAGATTACAATGGAAGGGCAATCTTGCGTGTCTGCTGTGTGGGGAACCGAATCGCTTTGCCTTTTTATCATCAGCAACACTGGTGTATCCAGATTGTGAGGACTAACTCAGGAGACTGCTTAAGTTTATAAAAAAAATCACCAGGAAAAAGTCCTTTGAAAAACACAGAAGTATCTTATTATGAATCACTATGGAATTTTTTGATCAAGGCAGAGCAACCTCTAATATATAATCTATATCACAATACTGTACTCATCATTTTATCTACTTTTCCCCGCTAACTACATGGGTGAGTGATAAGGTGGAAGAAAGTCTTAAAAATGCCTCATTCCAGATATTTTTAAAAAGTAACTCATGAGGTCTAGCTAGAAGAAAAGATTAAGAATTTAAAGAGCTCAATTTAGAAATATGATAACATAGGACCTTTAGATACTTAAGAAATTACTCAAGAAGGTAGGAGTAGATTGTTCTTGATTGAAAATATCAGAACAAAAATCAACAGACAATACAACCCTCCAAATGGAAAAAAAAACAACAATAACAACACACACACACACACACACCAGGTTTTATTTCAATGTAAAGAAAGATTTTCCAATTCTGTTTAAATTCAACAGAAGAATAGATTACACTATGAAAGAGCAACTTAGTTAGCAGTGATCAACTATTGGAGAGCAATTTGTCTGAGATGGTGTGGTAGTTACATCATCTGGTGTAATTTGAGGATTCAGAGTGAAGCTGTGGTGTCTACTCTGTCAATCAGGTCATAGCTTTATGACCACATTTGGTAGGCACTAAGGGGATAAATAGCTCACTGGAGGCAGGACACATGCTCACTCCCTTCGAGACATCCCAGTGGAGAAAACAGATGGAGAGAGGCCGATAGAGACAGACCTCTAGAGCTGGAGAAGCCACATGGAGAGCCCTGCCAGCACTGAGATGCTTACAAGGCCACTGGATTCACAAGATTTCCCACCCACTGGCCTCTGATCTTCCTGCATTTGGCATCATTGCCTGTGTTTCATGAGTCTGAAGAGGACTTTATAGATTGGCATCGGACATATGGGCTAATATGGGACTTGTGGACTTGATCTGGGCTGGAATGGGATGTTTTCTCAGTATTCAACTGCTCTTGTATATACACATATGTGTCTCCCTGGATTTGTTTCTCTACTCTACCCAGATGGACACAGTTGGCTATGTACAATAATTCCACAACTGACTAAAAGATAGAAATAAATGGTCTTTGCATTTACTTACTTTTTCCCTTATCTTCCTTTTAGCTGTAAACTCCTTGAGGCAAGGATACCAGTACCAATTAGCACTGAGTTGACTCAACTCATGGCATTTCCATTTATGTCAAAATAGAACTGTGCCCCAAGGGTGTTCACTGGAAGATTTTTGTGTATTTTGGTAATAGATCACCAGGCCTTCCTTTTGAGGCGTCTCTGGATGGACTTGAAACTCCAGCCTTTCCATTAACAACCCAGCTAACACATGACCATTTGCATCAGCAAGGACTCCTGAAAACAGAGATGGGGTTATTTACATATTTCTCATTTTCACAGAGCCTAACAGAGAATCTCAAATGTAGCAGTTTCTCCAATTTATTATTGAATTCATTTCATAAGCTTATTTCAGCTTGAGGTAATATTAAAAATTCAAAAGTATGCCCTTGGTTGAGTGTAGTTCATGCCAAATGCAATCAATTCAAATGCCTACAATTTGAGGGCCAGCCATCAACACGACACTGCTCTATGATGATCTGCGTCTTGGTCAACAAAATGCTTAAATCAATTCAAATGGTTGATATCAAGAGGTCAATGCCAGGTGACTGGCTGTATTTTCTACTTTTGAACCTTAGTTTTTGTTTTTTGTTTTTTTTTTTATCAATAGGCTGTAACTGTGCATGTGAGTGAGTCCCTGAGTGGCACAAATGTTTTGGGATGCTAACTGAAGGGCTGGAGTCTTCAATGCATGCAGAAGCTCCTTGAGAGAAAGGCTTGGTGAGACTCTGAAAACACGATGTCCTGCTCCCACATGCATGGGGTTGCTGTACATTGGCTTCTCCTTGACAGCAATTGACTCATGTACATAGAAGGGCAAATGTTATTCCATTAGAAATTCACACCCGTCAAATTAAGCAATCAGATTCTAGTCTATACTCTACATTTTCATCATCACTTCATATCCTAATTAGCCAGAGATTTCCGCTATCTTCTTTTAAGACTTAATATATGTTTGAATGACCCACTTCAAAATATTATGTTGACCTTTGGAGCTCATGCACTTGAGAGCTTCTTTTAAAATGTGGCACTGACATTTCAGCTTAATGGATGTTTCATTAAGGTCAGTGCTACATTCGCTGTAATAAATAGAGAAGAATTAAGAGCTCGTCAGCACTGTCATAGTACAACATTGAATAGATTGAATTATGTGCTTAAGGAGATGAATTGATGGCAACTGGCAAACTCTAAGAAAGCTATGGCCTAAAAAAAGAGCTTGCAGGGAGGGGGGAAGTCTCTATGAATATCTTTTCCTTCTATGGCTTGATTTTGATAAAATACGCTCATAAATTGAGGTTATTGCTTAAAGATTCATACTTGGGCTCTGAGATGTAACTATCCTCTAATGAGCTCACAGAGACCCCTGTCAGAGCTGCAGGCTTCCCAAGTCCACTCAGTGAAAGCCTGACGTTGAGTGCTCATTGAAAATATGAGTTGTTCTCTTGACCCAAGGGAATAATCAAGTTGCCGTCTGGCTTAAAAGAGAGACAGAGTGATGGGGCCAGGGGAGGGACCAGGAAACAGAAGAAATATTAAACTAATGAAGAAATATGCTGTATGTGTAGTATGGAGGTATACTCAGAGCTATTTAAAATACCTTTTGTGTAAAATGAAACATCAATCTAATTCCAAGTGTGGAGAGGGAGCATAGCAAATTCAATGTAGCTGCAAGGCGGTTTACATTGTATCTTACCAATGTTCAATTTAAGAAAAGATTGAAGAACATCAGGCTGCTGTAAAAACAATTTGTGCAGAATGAATTTGCTTCTTGCCAATCGTTTCTCAGGAAAAGCAGCTCTCCAGCGGAGCCAGGGTGACATGTGAGACAGTTACTGGTACTCAAGCTGAATGATTAGTAGGTCTTAAATTAGTTCAAAAACTTGATTTACAGAGGTAGTAAATGTTTTAAATGAGAGCAATATCTTCCATCTACATGCTATTTAAATTTTGTTAGTTGAGAAGAGGTACAGAGAGAAATATGCTTCTTGCTTTATCCTATGGGGTTGTGGTTTTTTTCTGTCAGAATTTTATAACACAAATCTATAATGGGTTAAGGAAACAGTAAATAACTATCGATTAAGCATGTCTGGCCTCTTTGCAATGTGTTGTGTGTTTTTCATAAGCACATGGAGGGTCAGGATATCAAAGAATGCTAGAGGTGGGGGTACAGACAGGAAAGTTACAGTATCTATAATGCTAGAACGTACTGTACCACATTAAAAAGACAGGAGAAATCAGAGAGAAATTGAACCGAGAGGATGAAAAGGGTTTTGCTTGTTTGTTCTGGGAGGATATGTGATTTGCAGCAGGTCTTTGAAGAAGTGTAGAATCTAATAAAGGTAACAAAAATAAAATACATCTTTGACAGCATGTATTAGAGCAAGAGATGAGAGTGTCTGGTTGTCATTCTGCTGTCCCTTACTTGACTTCCTTATGTTCTAGTGTTCTCAACATAAAAGGGGAATACGGAATGTTTTTGCTGCTTTCGTTTTTCTTAATATTTAAGTGAGATAGTTTCTGTAAAGTGTCTAAAACATGCCTGACAGGTAATAAAGAACAAGTAGCAAGTGTTATTAATATCAACATTTTCATCAACATCATCTGCTGTAACATTCTTATCAATCTCTTTGAATTCATTTTACCTCTAGGAATGTGACTTCGTGTGGACGACGAGTTGTTGTTATTTGTAATGCATCACTCTTCCTGTCCTGCTAGGTGCTCGGTTCTCCAGTGTTGGGGTAGAACAGGGGGTGGGGCATGGGGAAGACTGCAAATTTCCCCTTTTAACCAAATGAGGCCACTATTTCTGTTTATGGCTTACTGCTCTTCTTTTAATGGCCTTTGTGTGGCAGGTATTAAAGGGTTGACTTTCTCTTGGACCCCATGTTTCTGTTCTTTGGAGGGCCCTTTGGGCATTGCTAGTGTGTGGTTCATACACAAAAAATGAGCCTGTTCTGGCTGAATCTCTTTCCCCGTCTATCCCTGCCTGCATGTCCACCATCTGTGGTAGATTCTGTGTAATCTCTTGCTGCAAGATCCCAAGGGCTGATGGTTAATCTTGAGTAAGGGGAACTTTGAAGATATAAACTTGGAAAAGGAGGGAGTTACCCAACTCTTCTCTATACTCTGTCGTCTCTCTCCAATTGTGTTTAGGATCACATAAAGAATATCTGGAAATCTATGCCAAGCATGCATCTAAGCTAAGGAGGCCGAGGAAATATACTGCCTGGCATGCATCTCAATTAGCAGCTGGGCTGCTAACGGTAAGGTCAGCAATTAAAAACCGCCAGCTGTTCTGGGAGGAAAGATGAAGCTGTCCGCTCCAGCCAAGATGCAAACTCTAGGAAACCCTCCACAGGGCTGCATCTCGCTGAACTGGAACTCACTCAGTGGCGGTGGGTTTGGTTGTTGTTTGTAAACATGCAACTAAAAATGACATGAGTAACCAACTGACCCTCCTTATACAAATTTCCATTTTAAGTGTGATTCTCTTGGAAGTTATTCTGTGGCATATTTAGAGTAAGCATATCCCTATTTCCCAACAACTCACTTCCACCTCCAGAGTACTCTATTTACGTGCGGCCTGAAAACAAGGAAGGCTGGTGGGACAGTGGGCGGTGTGCTATTTAGACAGATGGCTAGTTCTTCTGTCTCTCGGTAAACTTTACAGGGAGGTGCCTGGTTGGTGGCCCCCTTTAAATGTAAGTTTCTCATTCTAACTTAGGACCTTGCTTGATATTATGAGGTAACATGAAAAATGTAGGATAATTAAGTTTTATATCATCTTGAATAGACCCGGAATCTGGTGACTGAGCAGTGAGGTCTCCCCATTTGATGCGCTCTAACACAGCGCCATTAGTTCCATGAGGGACTCTGCTGCGAGCAACTGAGCAGTGGTGGGAAGGTTCCGGTGGAGTGCCACCCCCTGCTCAGGTGACACGCCTCCAAGGTGCGGCCTCTTTCATCTTACGTCCACACTGCAGAGAAAATCTTGGATTCCTCCTGGCATGGATCCTACATCTGGCCCGTTGACCTCTGTTTCTTTTGACTTGATCCGATGGCCTTTCCTATAGTCTGCCAACTCTGAAAGTCATCAGAGCCTGCTATGGGACCTGCTGACCTTTGACTTGTATCTACCAGTCTTGGTCTTCCTGCGTTGTATTTATGCTTCCTGGTTTGTCATCCCGGAGAGTGACTTAAGTCAAGCTGAGCCTCCAGCTTAACATCTGACCCATGAACTTGAACCAGCCTAATCTTATCCACTTCTACAACTCTGTGAGCCATTTTCTTGATATGTTTCTTTATGTATATGAGATGTATATATACATATATGAGACATATATATGTGTGTATAGTATATATAGTGATTTAGCAAAACTTTATTACTATATAATTAAACTTGCTTTCCAAATCCCAGTTCCAATGATACCCATTCAAAATGAAACTTTTACTTCCAGTAGTTGAAAATACTACCACTCATATCTAAATTCTTATAGATCTTTGTATGTAGCATTTTGATATTAGATATTCCTGTTTGATATCATTATTATTTATTTTCATGCTTTTTATTAGTTTTAGGTGATACTCTTCTTGACAATAAAACTACATATGAACATGAAAGCCTTTCATATTTTTCATAATGATATTAAAACTCTTGGAACAATATCATTCAGGAAAACTATATCTGAACACATTTAGTAAAGTAGGCAACCTTCATATTTAATGTATCATTGTACATAAGTAGGCATTACATTTTAGAAACAGTAGGAAAATTTTAATAGCAGCTTAAATGGTAGATTTATTTCCAAGAATATAGTGTATTCTTCCTGAAATATCATCAGGAAACGATTCAAGGAGAGCAGAAGTTTATAAAAACGCATGCTCTAAGTTCACATTAGTGACAATCTGAAAACAATCAAATGTTAAATGAGGAAATAGATGCAATTTATATGCATTTATCAGATCACTACAAAGTTTTCACTCTGAAAAAATATGAAATTTAGAAGATATAGAAATCTATATGCGAAACAATATGAATGGATAAGTGAAGAAAGAATAAAACTTTCAGAAAGCATAATTAAATTTACTAACAGCAAATGATTATGAATAAAAATTGGAAGAAAAATGAACTTAGTGAGTAAGAACAGTGTTATTGAAAAGCGATTGTAATTTGGTATAAAGGTTAAATATATATTTAAAAGAAACCTGATACATGAGGCCATATGAAACCAATTGCTTCCTTTTGTAAATTCGCAAATGGATTGCACCTAGCTCTGCCAGTAGCTAAGTGGTTGCTACCCTTATGGTTTCACATGAATTACCAGACTCCCCATTGCAGTCCCTCTGTCTATAGAAGTCACTTGTGTTCAGATTGTATCATCAGTTTCCCCCGGATCTCTGCTCATCAGTTCTTCAAGAGCAGAAGTGTGAAACGATCTTGAGGGTCATCAACGAAGACGTGGCTCTGAGAGACCGCTACTCAGTCCTGCCAATCCATACCAGCCATTTATGGGTGGCAGGGCGTCATTCTGAATCACATGTTTGCCCCACCATGCTTTCTCACCAGTCTAAAATGGAGTTTCCTTAAGAGACCACAGTTAATAAATCAAAGAGTTGGACTTAGTTGACACCTAGTTAACTGTCATAAGTGAAAGCAGCAAAATAGATTAAAAACAAATTACTAAGGGGCTAGTGATCTCTAGTGCTATCCAGTTTAATTATTTATAAAACAGACACTTGATTCAATTTTTCAAAAAACACTAAAGTGAGCACAATTTGAGATAGGGGTTTGTACAGAGAACTTTCCCAAAAACTGAATGTTATGCCACCCTGTAAGAACGTTAAAGTCCTCATATTTTCCATTGTTCATGCGGATGAGTTCCACGCTGAATTCTCCTGTGAACCACTTTATGAGTAGAGGCTTTTACTTATTTATTTGTTTTGCTGACCTGTAGGATGATGACGATATGTAGTTAAAAACTCATACCTAAGGACCATGTCTCCCTGGGTTCCCCATCTCTGCCCTCATTCTTATTTCAGACTTATTGGTCACAATCACATGTCCAAGTTTTTCCTCTGAACGATATCAAAAGACGTGTCTCCATTTTGGAAAAGGAAATCTTCAAGGAAGCGAGAGCCTCGTTTTTCTCCAGAAGAGCAGCCTGAGGCCTAACCTGCCGCACCACCAGGGCTCCTTCACGTTCTCAGTCACTGGTGCTTGTTATTTTACGATGATTTGTTTTCTCTCAGCGGTTTATTAGAACAGAAAATTCACTTTCCTAATATAAATCCCACATTGGGATATTATGTCACTACAACTGGTCTCCCACTTAACCTTCTTCTCCCCAATGATTAAATTAACACAAAACAGATCAGATGACATTTAGTATTATATCTAATGTGAATTTCACACTCAAAAAATTATT
Organism: Tenrec ecaudatus; assembly: GCF_050624435.1. Classification (NCBI taxonomy): domain Eukaryota; kingdom Metazoa; phylum Chordata; class Mammalia; order Afrosoricida; family Tenrecidae; genus Tenrec; species Tenrec ecaudatus. The sequence continues at coordinate 57,981,988 of NC_134542.1, forward strand.
CCGTTAGAAAAATAAAATAATGTTTCATGTGAAATTGTATGTAGATTTCATTTATCTCTTGTTCCTTATTACATAGTAAGATTCCTGGAAGTGTTGTTCCCCCTCATAAACTGAAATGCTCTGATGTAGCCAAAGTAACATTAAGTGTGTTTGCTTCCACTTCCCTTCCATTAGTCATGAGGGAAGTTAATCATCTGACAATAAATGAAAGCGTGCACCAATTTCAGTAAAGCAATATTTACTTTCTTTTATCCTTAGAGATAGAAAGCTTAATTGGTAAAAGAACTGAGATTGACAACCCTTGGCGTTATCGGATTTGTAAAGAGAATTATTTCTGCTACGGAATTCTCTGTGCAGATACTCCCATCATTTCTATAATGAGGAAGGAGTAAACATATCTCTCCCCAAAAATTGATGATCGGGGAGAAGATGATGGGTTTATATTTTAGAGTAAGAGAAGAAAACAATTTCATGTCTCACACTACAGTCCTCATTCCAAATCTCTTTGCAATTGTAGAGGTATAGAAAGCTGACCTAACTGTCACCAGTTTTGATTATTTTCCTTCCTAGAGTCCCAATCTGAAGTGCTGACAAGCTCTGGAGAAAGGAGATGGACGATTGTTAGTCTGCTGACAATGTCTGTCTGGCTTCCTGATTGACCTAGAGATTGGAAGAGGGGAAGAAAACCTGTATACGCTCAAATATATGAGTTATGTTACAGTACGTAGTACGAGGCTGATCAAGAGGTAATTTGAAAAATGATTGGGCAATTCAATTTGTAAATTAATCTTGTGATGGACACAAGAAATTAAGATCATGCTTTCTATAGTAATAAAAGGCTATTCCCCACTGCCACGGAGACAGTTCCGAGTCAGCATGGCCCACAGGAGAGGGGAGAGCTGCCCTGCAAGCCTGTGAGGCCACAATTCCTCACGGAGTAGAGAGCCTCCTCTTTGTCATGTGGCATAGTTGGCGGTTTTCACGGGCTGACCTTTGCTGAGAAGCCCGGCTTGTACCCCGAACGATGCCACCAGGGCTCCTGAAGAGGATGCTAAGCAGGATTGAAGTTCACAGGGGCAGTAGTATTGATGGCACTCTCTGGGAAAGTGCCCATTGTGAAACAGCTGGCTACGCACGAACCTTTATGGGGCCTCTTTGACCATGGCCATTAAAACAACTAATGATGTGTATGAATAGGAAGAAGGCTGTGGAGTCACAGAAAAGTTGCTTTCAATCAACCTAGACATTGAAGATTATCCATAAGTAGACAACAGTAGAAAGCAGAGGAGTCAAAAATCCAACATACCCAAACCCCACTACGGTCCAATCTTCTCCAACTCAGTCTTCCCAATGTCGCAGAGGAAGAAAGAGGATGTCTGCAAACAAAGAAAAAGCAACAAATAAAGCAACCAGTAACCTCAAGATCGGGGAAACAATGGATCTTGAAGTGGCAGTGAACTGCCTAGCAGTGGGCGAGATAAATGTGCGTATGTATTTTTGCCAGTTTTCCCAACCTCACAGACTCTGAGTACGATGTTCAGATTCAAAGGAAATGCATGGCTAGAGTTTTCAAGCCACCTTGGCTGGCTGAAGGAAAGCACTCAGCATGAAGAATGAGGATGAGCGGAGAAGTCAGATAGTATGCCCCCAAATAGCCTGACGGCACCCAGAAGGCCCCCTGCGAAAGCCGGAGGACAAGACGGCCAGCATGTCTCTGTGCCCACAAACTCGGCTGTGCAGTGAACCCTTGAGTTAGGAAGAATGGATCCAAATGAGTGTTGTGTACATGAACAGAGCAAAGGGGATCAACTTTTGAGGAAAATTAACACCATTTTGAAACAAATCAAATGACTCCTCAGAGAAAATGGTCATGCAAAAAGTTGGAGCTGAACTTTAAAGTTAAGGGGGCTACCTTCAGAGAGATTCGAAGGGGTTGTGACCTAAAGGTTGGCAGTTCAAACCCCGCCAGTCGTACATGGAAAGGTGCCCGGCGCTCGGTTTCTGTGAAGATGGTAGCAAAGCCGAGGGAACAGTTCCACTTTGTAACACACGGACTCGTGAGTCTCCGTCTATTTGATGGCGTCTACTAAGGACAGCAGCAACAGCGACCCTATCCCTAAGAGAAAAAGAGGCTGCTGTGGGAAAAAAGGAAAAGAGAGAAGAAAAAGTAGAAATTTAATCCTTAAAATCAAATGCATTACTGGGGTTGGGGCAAATCTCAGCAGCAGGGCTAAGTGGCAGTTTTTGTTTTACTGTCATCGGCCACATTGAGAGCTAGCTCATCTGTAGGTTCCAGAGCAGATCTGAACTGTCCCCTCGTGCCCAAACAGATGAATTTGCCTCTGTCCTCGGGTGCTTTCAGTAAACACCTGCTTGAATCCAAATTCCAGACACGTATCTCTCAATGAGAATCTCCTGATAGATGCTGGTGGGCTATGGGGTTTATCCATCTCCCAGACCAGAGGCAGCCAGTATCCATACATTACTGTATGACGAAGGCAGGGTTAATTTTACCTGAACCACTTGAAGGAGAATGGGGATAAGAGGAATTTGGTGTGAAACTTAGTCGATGAGAAAAGGTAGAATGGATGTTATATACAAATCAACTCTATGCATCTAGCAAGTCAGAGGAAAACCATCTAGAGGGTCAGCAGCTAAATGCACAGTGAGCGATGTGTGTGTAGAATCGTGCATGCATATACTGAGTTGGTAGCTGTCACTGAGTCAACCCGATTCATGATCACCCCATTTGCAGTAGGATCAAACTATTGTGACCATTGGTGTTTCACTGACTGTTTTTTAAATGTGGATCACCAGACCTTTCTTCCTAGTTCTTTTTTTTCCTTGTCTGGATGCTTTTGGAAACCTGTTCAGAATCAGAGGAAAGCAGAAGTGTTCTTTAACAGACCTGTGGTGGCTCTTCTTAAGGTACATTGACCAGGATTTGAACTCTGGGTCTCCTGCAAGAAAGTTGAGAATTCTGCCACTGAGCTGTCACTAGTGTATATGTCTACTGGGTAACATTTTATAACTCAATATAATTCAGCATGATGAATATACAGTTCATATTTTCCTATCAGAGGTCAATAAAATTCAATACTCATAAGAAAATGAAAGCAAATTGAAAAACAAAACAGACACTGAGATGTGAAGACTTTTTTAAAGTCTTACGTAAAGAGAAATACAACATGAAAATTATAAGTCATTTCAACTCTTTGTGTAATGACAATTTCATTGTGAGGTAACAGTAACTAGAGTCTGGTTATCAGACTCTCATTCCTATTTTCGCTAGCTGGCTTTAAGCATGTTACCCAATTCCTCTCACAACTTTCTTTTACTTCTCTTTTTACCTTTTTAGATTGAAAAGAGAAAGAAAGAAAGAAGCATCCTTGTGGATTTGAAAATATGCTAAAAGTGTGTGTGTGTGTGTGTGTGTGTGTGTGTGTGTGTGTGTAGGCTCATGAAAAAGTAAAAGATCCTCAAGGAGACAAATTGACCCACAGAGGCTGCAACAGTGAGCTCAGCTATCACCTTTATGAGGCTGCTACATGAGTTGGCGGTGTTTGGTCCCAGTGTGTACAGCCTTGCTAATAGTTGGAACCAACGTGACAGCACTTAGCAACAACAGAAGCCCTGATCGCATTGGGCTACAATCGCATGGTTGGTCCTTCAAAACCACCAGCAGTTCCTCAGGACGAAGACTGAGCTTTCTATTCCTGTCAACAGCTATCATCTCAGAACCCCCCAGGTGGGTCCCTGTGAGTCGGCACTGATTCAATGGCAGTGAGTTTGGTTTCCAGCAATAGTGTATGCCGTATATTGAATGTAGGCATGTGTGTATACAGATTCATAATATCTATGTGCTCTTACATACAACTTTCCTCCAGTTCTTTGGAAGAGCTCGGAGTCCAATGCGCTATTCATTGCATCTCAGAGACAAGCTAGTTCCTTAATGCTTCCTCCCTCCCACTATCATGACCCCAATTCTGCCTTACAAATCCGGCTAGACCAGCGCATGTACACTGGTCCAGATAAGAGCGCACAACGCCGGGAATCCAGGTAAGATAAACCCCTCAGGACCAATAATGAGAAGAGAGATACCAGGAGAGTAAGGGGAAGGTGGGAGGAGAAAGGGGTAACAGATCACTTTGATCTACATATAACTCCTTCCCAGGGGGATGGACAACAGAAAAGTGGGTGAAGGGAAACAGTGGTCAGTATAAATCATGGAAAAAAATGATAAATCATCAAGGGTTCATGAAGGAAAGAGGATGGCGGAGGGGGAAATGAGCTGATATCAAGGGCTCAAGTAGAAAGAAATCATTTTGAAAATGATGGCAACAAATGTACAAATGTGCTTGACACAATGGATGGATGTATGGATTATGGTAAGAACTGTAAGAGCCGACATTAAAATTATTTCTGAAAAAAAAGAGTTTGTGCCATGAATTATTGGAAATAATAAAACAAGAAAACAGCATATATGAAAATGTCATACACACACAGCCACCAACATTAGTGACAGTTTTAAATATGTAAAATTAGACAACGGAACTCATTCTATTTCGTGTTTTTTTCCTGCAGATAATTTGTTAAACTAAACATATTATTAATATGGCCAAAATTCAGGTACTTTTAAATGTTTTCCAAATCACATGATAGGATCAGGGATCATATTGCTCATTTGCATTCCATCAGTAGGTCATTATATAGAAAGTAAAGTAAAAAAAGAAGTTGAAGAATTAAGTAATTTATGGGATTTAGTTATGTGAAAACTATTACTCTACATTCATCTTTTTTAACAAAAAATCATTCATGTAAATTGGAAATTTCCTTTAATCAGAATCCAGGTTAACATATCTATGCAGAATGGCAGGCTAGAGTTTAAATGGAAGCAAACAACAAACAGAAGATATTCCTGAGGATTTGAATTTCTCTAAAACTTCAGCAGTTTTTACAGTTAACACAATTTTAAGCTACATGATTTAGAATTAAAATATCAAACTGTTATATTGATTCCCCTTTTAGCTCATCTTTATGACATAATTCATCATCTAAATTTGAGAACATTTCCATTTACAGCAAATATGAGAAAGAGCAACATTTAGAAAAAACCCGAATAATCGTGAGTAGAGTTTGCTCTCCTTACCTTGAAATGTGGCACACATAGGCACATATTTTCTTAACTTCTAAACAAACCTACAAATATCCACCCACTAAAAGCAGCAACTCACAACTTTGTGTATTTGTAAACCATCAAGTGCACCATAAACTGTACCAAGTTGACCAGATTAAGTAGATATAAAAGGGGTCCCCAAAAAGAAATGGGAAAAAACTCAGCTGGCTAGAGCTGTTGGAGTTTCCCATGAGGCAAGCATCTAGCAAGTGGCTGAGTGAGTGCACCCGGCAACCTCACCTGGGAAGGCTCTCTCCTGGGACAGTGATTTTTTTCATGAAAACAGTTTTACTCAAACCTTGCTTTGTGTGTGTGTGTGTGTGTGTGTAATGGCCAATTTAAGAGAACAGTGTGTGGCTGTGAAATTTTGTTTCCTGTTTGGGATGTTGAGGTTGCACCCAACTTACAAGTACAACACTGTGGGAAAAACTCAAGTATACAAGTGGTTTTCTCATCACAAAAATAGGTGATATCTTGATTGATGACAAACCTCGTTCTGGACGTCCATCAACTTCCTGATCAGATGAAACTCTAGTGTACTGGGACTTTTCCCCATGAGATCAGGCTGTCAATCAAGCTTTCTATTTAGAGGTTCTGAAAAGACTGTTTAAGTGTAACAAAAAGACCTGGTTTGTGGCAAATGGGGACTGGTTTTGCCACCATGACAATGCACCTGCTCACGCTGCCATCTCAGTGCCCAGTTTTTGGCAAAAACAGCATGCCTCTCTTGCCTCACATACCTGACTTACCTGACCTCACTCCATGCAACTTCTTTTTGTTTCTGCAAATGAACAGGGACATGAAAAGATAGCAATTCGATGAAGTAAAAGAGATAAAGAAAAAAATAAGGGAGGTCTTCAGCCATCCAGATTAATTTGAAAAATGTTTCCAAGAATGAATTGCAGATTTCACAAATGAATTAAGTGTAATGGAGACTGCTTTGAAGGTGATAAGGTTTTGGAGGGCAGAATTTCATTTTTTCAGGGGGAGGGGTACCTGCCTCATATCATATAGATCGAGTTAGAAAAAATCAGATCGCTGCTGATTTCATTAAGAATGCTCTCAGATGTAAGTTTATTAACTGGAAGAAAGTCTAGTGTTTGTAAAAGAAACATGTCCATCTCAAATAGTGCTGAAATACATGCAGTCCACCTAATTTTGAATGGATAATTCCTATTAGTTTTATGCCAATACAGTGAAGGAAATAGGAAAACTACGCTTCGGCGATTACATTTGTTTAGTAATCAGCTAAGGAACGACTGGGATAGAAGAACCTGGACTATCATGTTGAATGATCAATTATCACTATGTGTTACATTATATGCAATATGTCATGGTGTGGGATAAGTGATCTGTTCTATGCTTTAAGAAATACACACTTTTTCCTGCATTGAAATCCGTAAAAAATTAATTTTCAAGGTTTCTTTAATAACTAAGTCAGAACAACAGCAATAATAATTATACATCTTGAATACAGATGATGAGACAATCAAAAGTTGATTGGTCAGCCCTACACTGAGACTGGTTGACTAACTTTACATTATAAAAGGCACATTTTCAATTTAATATATGATTTTGCATTCAAAATAATAATGTGACTGATAAAGCTATACACTCAAAGTCATAAAAGTGAATATTCAAATTTTAATGTTATCCGCAGTCCTACTCAACACTCCTACTCCCTTAACGTTACCATTAATTGGATATTTAAACCCCGGCAATGCCGTGGTTATGCGTGGGGCTGTGAGCCACGTGGTCAGCAGTTGGAGACCGCCTTGCAGCTCTGCAGAAGAAAGACTGGGCTTTCTATCCGGTAAACAGTTACAGACGCAGAAACCCACAGGGGGTCGCTATGAGTCAGCATTGACTCCATGGCAGTGGGTTTGGTTTTCCTTTTAAGACAGAAATATTTAATTTTCAAATATGGGGACATAGACGGCATGCACCTCTGTCCCTGCACAGAAAACCATACTTCTCTGTGAGCTGGCCATACACTAGTTTGCAGTTGTCTTCTGGTTTGTAATCCCAACTGGACAGAAATAAAAACTATTTACCCACTCCTGTAACCTTGGTGCTGACACTATAGCTAGAAGGTACCTGGTGCTTAAAAAATATTTGTTGAAATTTTAGCCATTTATTAAACAAATAATTATTTAATATTTTAATACCTTCCTTTGGCCCTGTATTGGGCAATAAAGATTGTGACATGAACAGAAGGGAAATGCTCCTGGTCTAAAAGAATACATCAGTAAAGTGTACGGGCAACAGTAAAACACTGCATGATGAGTGTGCGTACATTATTGTCCAGTCTAGCAATATCTGGCTTCGCATATGTTCATAGGTGGGTGCACCCAGGTGTCTGAAAGCCAGGACACCAGGCTTTCATCTGGTGGCCAGAGCCTCACTTCTGCCTGACCTGTTGGCCACCTATCTGCATCTATGGGAGATGGCACCCAAGGTCAAACTCGAAACCCTGGCCCAACTTGGCTCTCTCGGCTTGGCAGGTCTAGTCCCCACATTTTGCCTGGTGTTGTCCCCCGGGCACCAAAGATCGCTCTCTGCCCTGGGAGCACCAGCCTGTTTCTGCAACTGTTGACCACCCTGGTCCACTGTTCCTTCCCTGCAAGTTCACAGTAGAACTGCTCCATAGGGTTTTCTTGGCTGCTCATCAGGCCCACTGTCTGTGATATGACTGGATGGGTTTGAACTTCCAACCTCTGGGTCAATGAGTACTCTTTTACTTCTCTGATTCTGTAAAATAATCCTTAAGATGGTGGCAGCAGAATCAGATTTTTAGCAACCAAAATACAAATGGGTTTTTACCAGGTGGATAAGGAGAGAAAAATGACAAATTCTAAATAAATGGTTTAGTATCCACAAAGGCACATTGGGCATAATTAAATTGGCACAACCCATACCTCCAAAACATAAACTCAATCACTTCTTGGAGTGTATGAAAACTCTCACTCCACAAAGAGTAGATTCTCATTCCACATATCATTTAAAGATCTCCTTGGGCTCCCTCTGACCTTTAAGATATCACACTGTTAGACTTCCATTTTAATTTGATATGATGGTCCACTTACTAGATTGAGGTACAGAATTAAGTCACATTCTTTTTATTCAAATAAAGTGATGCTGAAGATCTTTTCCATTTCTTCAGAGTCCTCTCCCTAATAACTTCTCCTGGGTCCCCAGAAGCAATTACTTAGTCATAGGAGCCGTCTTGATGACTATCTCCTCAGGGGAAAAACCCAGGAGAGCATGCTCTGTCTGCAAAAGAGTCTTCTTCCTGCCTGTTTACTCCAGCGATTCCACAGGACTGTTGGCAGTAACTGGGGCAGTCTGCCCAAGTTGAGGCTCTTTAGGGAGACAAGATGTTCCCTGGGAGACGATGTGTAATGGCTTGGGTATACCATGGGCCCAATATTTATTGAGCAAGCAGCAGGGTACAATTCCTGTCCTAAAGAAAGTGTTTTCTGTTTCCATGTAGGCATGGGAGAAGTTAGAAACAATCTTAGGTAGCATGACTCCATGTCGCCTTCTAGTAGAATCCCTAGTATCAAGTTATTTACTTACACATATCTTTCTATTTACCAGGAGTCCTGGTGGTGTAGTGGGTAATGAACTGACTTGCTAATCGCAAGGTCAAGCAGTTCAAAACCATCAGCCACTCCTTGGGAGAAAGATGAGGCTTTCTACTCCCTTAAAGAGATACAATCTGGGAAACCCACAATCCTAAAGGGTTGCTAGGAATAGAATCAACTCCATGGCAGTGAGTGTAGTTTGAGGTTTACTTTTTCTATTTACACACAAATACACAGGAACTCTGGTGCCCCTGTGAGTTACGTATTGAGCTGCTAAATACAGGTGAGCAGTTTAAACTCACTGGCCATGGAGATGAAGCTATATCTGTTCCAGTAATGATTTAGTCTAGGAAACGCTATATACGAGCACCATGTGTCAGAACTTATCCAGTGGCAGTGGGTATTGGTATATCCCAGGGACACAACAGCTAATAACATAGTTAACTAATGGTAACTAAAAAGGTGGCAGTTAAAACTCACCCAATGGCTCTTCTAGAGAAAGACCATAAAAAAGCTCCATAAAAATTACAACTCAGAAAACCCCATGGGGAAGTTCTGTTCTATTGCTTGAGGTCTCTGTGTTGGCATATGCTCAATGCTCAATGACACCCAAGACAGCAACAATGACAACACATATACATAGTTATTTTTAAGCCAAACAAGCCTAGATATAGAGAACTTTCCTGTTTCAGTACATGAATTACCTTTTTTTTCCTCTTTCATATTTCCAAGAAGTGCTGCAAGGTCTGTTCTTGCGAAGCCACTGTGTATCACCAATTTCTATCCTTAGATGAGTGATATTTCTATCTGTGAAAAATCTAATTCTAATCTGCCCCTCACAAGACTTCCCAAATAAACTTCCTAAAGCAGGAGTGGGTAACATGAAGCTCAAGGGTCATACAAAGCCAGTGAAAGCATCAATACCAACTAACATTACACTCATCACCAGAGAGAAGCAGTTGCAGCCATCACAACAGGGTGAATTAATTCAATGTTTGCCCAAATACAACAGGGAAATTTTTAAGGGGAAATTTTTGTATGGCCCATGGATGATATTATATTCAATTGGCCCTTGACAGAAAAGGGCTTATCCTATCCTAAAGCATAACTTCTATCGTATCACTTAAAATTTTGTATTGATCCTCTAGTGTTTGTAAAACTGTGGTCATAATCCAAAGGTTTCAATATTGTAGTCTCAATCTGTTTTCTACCAATTGCTGCATACCACTTCAAATAACTAGATACATATATTAATAATTGGAACTTGTCCAAAATAAAAAAAAGATTGGTATCTTAGGCTGGATGAATTGGACTGGTATTGGTCATGTTGGGAAAAAAAGCATGTGGTTTACTGTGCCAGGAATGTCACATTGAAGAGGAATGTTATCATATTCATAGTCCAAAAAGGACATTTATAGATCTAACTTGAAGAACAATACTGCCTGTGATAGGATACTATCTATCCAAGTATAAGAAATCCAGTCAGTACAACTCTTCTTCAAATTTATGAACCAACCACTACAGCTAGTGTTGAAGAAATTGAAGAATTTACAAATGCCTTCCATCTGAAATTGACCAAATATGCAATCAAGATGCATTGATAATTATTGGTGATTGAAACTCAAAAGTTGGGAATAAAGAGGAAGAAACAGTAGTCGACAATGATTACCTTATTGACATGGAAGCTGGAAAGCTCATGAGAGAATTTTGCAAGATCAATGACTTGTTCACAGCAAATACCTTTTTTCAACAAACAACACAAAAGGCAACTATACATGTGGACTTCTCCATATGGAATACATACAAATTGAATTGACTGTCTGTAAGGAAAGGCAATGAAGAAACTCAATTACCAGTAGCTAAAATGAGAACATGTGATGACTGTGGGAACTGACCATCAATTGCTCATATGTGAATCCAGGTTAAAGCTGAAGAAAATTAGAACAAGTCCACGAGAGCCAAAATAAAACCTGAGTATATCCCACCCAAATTTTGAAAACACCTCTGTTGGAGAAAAAATTACTGCATTGAACACTAATGGTAGAAAAACTGATCAGCTGTGGGAGGACATCAAGAACATCATTCATGAAAAAGACATAAGACAATTAAAAAGGACAGAAAGAAAAGATCAAAGTGAAGTTTCACAAAATATTTAGTATCAAAATTCAAATGGAAGGAATGATTAAGTGAAAGAACTGCATAGAAATTTTCAAAGGGCAACCAAAGAACTATCACAATGAACTATGCAAAGACCTAGTTAGAAGACCATAAAGGAATAACACACTCAACATATCTTATGAAAGAACTAAAGAAAATATTGAATATGTCAATATTCAATAAATACTCAATGAACAAAATAGAAACATCAAAAGAAGACAGTCATTGTGCCATAAAGAACAAACCAATATTTAACTATATCGAGAAGTATCATATGATCAAGAACCAATTGTACTGAAGAGGTCCAAAATACATTGAAGTTATTAGCATAAAAACAAGGTTCCAGGAATTAATTAAACACCAATTGAAAAGCTTCAACCACTTGATGAATCAATGAAAGCCCTCACTCATCTATTCCAAGAAATTTGTAAGACAGATAACAAGGTAAATCTGCTGCTCAAGACATCTTTACAGCATTGCAATGTAAAGATGTCAGTTTGAGGACTCACCCCCTCCTGCCTGGAGCCATGGTGTTTTTGTTGCCTCATCTCCATGTGAAAGCTGGACATTGAATACGCAACGCTAAAGCAGAATCAGCATTTGAATCCTAGTGCTGGCAGAGAATATTGACAGACAATGGACTGTCAACAGATGACAAAGAACACACACATCTGTGTTGGAAGAAGCACAGTCAGTATCCTCCTCCAAAGAAGGACAGTGAGACTTCTCTTTCACCTTGAACTTGTAATCAGGAGAGACAAGTCTCTGAAAAAAGGGCATCTTGCTTGATAAAATAGAGGGGCAGAGAAAAAGGGAAGATCCTGGACAAGGAGGATTGACATTGTGGCTGCAACAAGGACTCAAACACAATACTTATGAGAAGGGTAGCGAACCAGGTGGTGTTCGCTTCTACACAGGATCAGCAGGAGTTGGAGTCAGTTTATTACGCCACCTGACTAGAGATGACTGGTTGTTGTCAATGACTTCTAATCCGACCATTTTATACATGTTGGACTGCTAATGAAAAGGCAATCGTTTGAAATAGAAACACCAGCTGCTCTGCAAGGGAAAGACGGAGCTTTCTTTCTTTCTACTTCCATAAAGAGTTACGGTCTTGGAAACACACAGAAGCACTACGCTGTCCCAAAGGGTCACTATATGTCAGAATGAAGTTTTGTTTTTATTTTTTTGTAGTGGTTTTATTCAGGGACTGAAAAAACAGACACAGAATTTAAAATTTGTTTTAAAGGAAGGATTTTGCACAATCTTCACTGTACTGTCACATTGTTGAGAACAGTGTGTTGTCTATAGGAGAGGCTTACTAAATATATTTGTGTATAACTATGTATTTGTTATATTTATTTGAGCAATTCTAAAAATTCACTTCCAGAATATATGTCGAAATATGTATAAGGAGCTGGCTGTCTTATAACCACTGTAATGAATATGGGAACAAATAGATGTCTGTCTTCACTCCCACTTGACAGGAAAAGTGCACAAATTTGAGAATGGTGTAGAGCTGAATTCCTATTTTTAAAATAACAAGTATTTATTGAATACTTCAGTATGTTTTGCAATGTTGACATATATCAGGCATTATTCTAATGTGCGTAAAACCAAACTCGCTTCCATAATGGGTGTTGACCCAGAGTGACCCATTAGGAAAGAGTAGAGCTGCCCTTGTGACTTTCTGACACTAGCTTTTTACAGGAGAGAAAATCCTTTCTCCTGTGCACCGTCTGGTGGTTCTGATCTGCTGACCTTGCAGTTAGTAGCCTAACTTATAACCATATGGCACCAGGGTCCCTCTCTAGCACATATACATTTGATACTTAATGTCGTTGTGCCTCAGTTGCCTTATTTGTAAAATGAACATAGTGCTAGTAATACAGTATAGATTATTTTGAAGAATAAGTTAGTACTAAACACTGTACTGTATTACTATGTCCATGTTACACACTGAGGCACAAAGCTATTCGGTAACAAGCGTACTGGTAAATGAATTAAAGTCAACTTTGGCTATATCAGGTGTCAGAGCAGGAAGTGCCATGAGTGACTTCCAGGTCTGCCCTAACTCACTGAATGGAAACATCAGTATGAAGAAGACAAACAGAGGATATGCATTTGGAATGGCTGTGAACTTTTGTTTGAGGCTTGTAAGCATTTTGTTTCATTTTGTTGTTGTTAGAGAGGCCTCTAAGACATCCAAGCTAAAGATATTAAGATGGCACCTCATGATCACACAGGCTGGTGGGCTTCTTTCATGTGGGCTTTTTGCTTCTGAGCCAGATGGCTGCTTGTTTACCTTCAAGTCTTTAAGACCCTAGACATTATATCTTTTGATAGCCAGATTCCGTCAGCTTTCTTTACCACATTTGCTTATGCACCTGCTTTGTCTTCAACGATCATGTCGGGAAGGTGAGCATCATGGAATGCCAGTTTAATAGAACAAAGGATTCTTGCACTGAAGGAGTAATTGAGTGGAGGCCCAATGTCCATCTGCTACTTTACTACAAAATCTATAAATATATGCACATAAATCTATTTCTCCATTCCTCATATAAATATATTTACATATGTACATGCCTTTATTTATACCTCTATAAATGCCCTTTGCCTCCTAGTTCTTTCCTCAATTTCTGTTTACTTTCCTCTTGTCCCACTATCGTGTTAGCTTTCATTTGGGTTTAGTATTTCATGAGGTATTGAAGAGACACGGTACCAGATATCAAAGAACAAAATAATCATATCATTGTATGCTCACATTCTCAATATGATTGCTGAAGACAAATGGGTGCATAAGTAAAAGTGGTGAAGAAAGCTGATGGTGTCCAGATGTCAAAAGATCTTCTGGGGTCTTAAATGTTTGAAGGTAAACAAGTGGCCATCTAGCTGAGAAGCAACAAAGCCCACATGGAGGAAGCACACCAGCCTGTGGGATCACGAGGTATCAAAGGAATCAGGTATCGGGCATCAAAGAACAAAACAATCAAATCGTTGTGAATGAGAGGGAGTGCATTGGAGACCCAAGACCCATCTATCTGTAGGCCACTGGATACCCATTTACAGAAGGGTCGCGGGGAGAAGATGAGCCAGTCAGTGTGCAGTACAGCAACTATGAAACATACAGCTTTCCTCTAGTTCCTAATTGCTTCTTTCCTACCTCTCCCGCTATTATGAGCCCAGTTCCACCTTACAAATCTGTCTAGACCAAATGATGTATCCTGGTACAGATAGGAAGTGGAAACACAGGGAATCCAGGACAGACGATCCCTTCAGGACCAGTGTTGAGAATGGCCATACCAGGAGAGTAGAATGAGGGTGGGATAGAAAGGGGGAATTGGTCACAAAGATCTACATATAGCCTCCTCCCTGGGTGATGGACAACAGAAAAGTGGATGAAGGGAGATGTCAGACAGTCTAAGATATGACAAAATAATAATTTATAAATTATCAAGGGTTCATGAGGGAAGGGGGAGTGGAGAGGGAGGGGGAAAATGAGGAGCTGATACTAAGGACTCAAGCAGAAATCAAATGTTTTGAGAATGATGTTGGCAAAAAATATGCTTGACACAATGGATGTATATATGGATTGTGGTATGAGTTGAATGAGTCCCCAATAAAATGATTTAAAGAATAAATAATTCTATAAAAAAGATATTAAGATGGCAGTTAGCCTAGAGTTTAGAAGAGGAATTCTTGAGTTGGTGTACAAATCTGTGTGTATATACATAGTTCAGATATAACATTTACCTATGTATACTCCCGTGCTCATACACGTATACACACACATATTCAAGCACCAACCTCTAGCACTGTGTTGCATGATTGTTTAATCTAGCTCTTGAATTCAGGAAAAACAAACAAATATTTTTTGATACTGCAATTTAGGAATATGTATACGTTAGGATTGAGTTTACCTGCTTATAACCTTGACAAAATAGAAGTGGATATTCGTCAAATGACACGAAAACTAGAAGTGGATATTCAAGACCAGCACAATTGTAATCCTGACTCTTTCTTGCTTCCTTCTCTTACATCTTAACAGAGATGTTTTCATTCCTTAAGCTTTACCGCTTGTTTTGTACCTGTGCCTTCTGGTAGGAAGACGGAGGCATGTTGGGGGTGGTGATTGGAGGGTGAGTGGGAGGATGGGAAGGAAAGTTAATGCCCATTAGTCAGAAAGTGAAAGCATGACTTTCCATTTGGTTTGGTTTTTTAACCAAAATAATGTCACATGACCAATGGGGGTGAGGTGCTGAGAAACCAAGTTATAGCTCAGCATGTTGAAACATTGAGAGTCTGTTTTTAGGAAGAAGAGGCAATAGCAGTAAACAGACAATTGGCATGTCTGCCACAGAATTGTCCAGGTTTAGAATGATAATAGGATTTGAAGTCACCTAGCGTATGCCTTGCTTTTTCATCTCCTAGATCTACGGTTCTCAAACTGTGGGTCCTTCGTGACCCCTTTGCGGGTGGAATGATCCTTTCATAGGGTCGCCCAATTCATAACAGTAACAAAATTACAGATATGAAGTAGCAACGAAAATAATTTTAGGTGGGGGGTGTTGACACGAGGAACTACATTAAAGGGCCGCGGCATTAGGAAGGCCGAGAACCACTGCCCTAGATGGAAAGATCAAATGGTTTGCATGAGGTTGCATCATGGTAGTAAATGAGGATGCTAAGAACACAAGCTAGGTCCCTTGGCTCCTAACCTAGAGGCACGTCAATTATAACACAGCATGCTCCCAATTGTCTACAAATCCACCATGCTGGTCCACCAATTTTATACCAAAGCTTCTAGTTCCTACTCAACACTCATAGGTCTCTGTGAAAATGTTTACTATCATACTGTATAAGTTATTTGTTTGTGTGAATATTTGTCCTCTAAATAGGAAACTTCCCCTGGAGCTGGCATTATGATTTATTCATCTTTACATGTTTTCAAGGTATCAGAGAACCTGGTCGAGTGGTTCTTGTTAAACGAATTAATCTTACATGATTGAATATAAGCTCAGAATGATATTTCAGTGACCTATGATGAAAAAGCAGTAACATTCTGACTTATTCTGATTTTTGTTTCCGCTTCCACTGGATAAAATCTTTGTTACAATATTACATTCGTAGATCTTAGAGTTAGCAAACCTTACCTGCTTGAGTTGCTATATTTATAGTGTCTTTTTTCGTCAGAGGTCTCTAAGGCCCAGGGAAGTTACATTGCCCATGGTCACAGGAACGCTAAGTCTGAAGGAAGAGACAGGCCCACAGGCCTTATTTAGGGGCTATTCAATTTTATTAGTGTTATTTTCTTAATAGATTATATTGCCGAAAGTTTAATGAAGTGATATGTCTCACTTTAACATTTTATACACTCAATGTCTAAAGTGTCCTGTATTATTTTAAGCTGTTACCATTTTATAAATCTTCAGGTAAAAATACAAAGGTTTGTACGTGTGTAATATTATTACAACAGCAAAAGAAAGAGCTCAAACTTATCACGATTGAACTTGAACTTTTCCACTTCTGGGGATTGATACTTGCAGTACATCTTCAGCGCCCCTCCAGGGCAGCTTGGATATTCTACTTTCTGTTTTAACTGGGAAAATAGAGGTTAAAATAAAGGCCAGCAACTGTCAGAAGGCATTAGTTTTGCTATCATGTAGCCATATCCATTCGCTTAAATTGTACTGGCTCTAAGCATCCACACTTCTGCTTTAAGCAAAATGGCTAAGACTATTCTCAGCACTTGACTCATTTAAAAATGAGAGCATGCATTTTATGTGATTAAATAAATTAGACCAGGTTAGGATATGAGACACAGTACTTGTCCCTGAGACCTAAATGAAATCAGGGAAGCCTATTAGGAGCTCTAGAATGGACATAAAGGAGCCCTGGTGGCACAGATGGTAAAGTGTGCAACTGCTAACTGTACGTTTGGTGATTTCAACCCACTGAGTTGCTCCATGATCGAGAGGTCTGGAGGTCTGTTCCCATAAAGATTACATCCGGGAGCTCTCTGTGCACAGTTCGGCAATATCACACAAGGCTTCGATGACTTAAAATAGACTCAATGACACTAACAACCACGGTATACATGAAGGCAATTAGATACAAAACTACATATGAGTTAATAGGTTTATCCTAATTAAAATATAGCTTAGGTATCTATAGCACTTCATAGTTTTGCTTCAAGTAGATATGTTAATTCTATATTGCCAGGATATAAATTCCACTCAAGACAAATTTGTGGTTGCGGTTCTTCGGTTCTGTGCGATGTCTTGAGGGCGGGAAATACCTGGGACAATAGGAGAGAGACTAGTGCAGTAAGTCAAACACAATGACGTGCTGATAAGATTTGGCACGTGTTGTGGCTTGAGTTGTGTCCCCTAAAATGATATGTGAAGTCTTGACACCTGCTACCTATGAGTCTAAGCTTGTTTAGATATAAAATTCACTATCATTGAGCTGATTCTGATTCATAGAAACCTTATAAGATATAGCAGAATCTCCTCTGTGTGTTTCTGAGACTATAAATCTTTTTTAAAAATCATTTGAGGTCTTACAGCTCTTATAACAATCCTTCCATCCATTGTGTTAAATACATTTGTACATATGTTGCCAACATATTTTTCAAAACATTTTCTTTCTACTTGAGCCATTGGTATCAGCTCCTCATTTTTCCCTCCCTCCTCCACCCTCACACCCTCATGAACACTTAATAAATTATAAGTAATTATAATTTTCATATCTTACACTGCTGTCTCCTTTCACCCATGTTTCTGTTGCTCATCACGCTTGTGGGGTGGGGTTAATATTTCAATTATTGCGATCAGTTCCTCTTTCTCCCCCCATCATCCCCCTACCCTCATGGTATTACAACTTCAATTATTGTTTCTGAAGGGGTTATTTGTCCTGAATTCCATGGGCTGAGAGCTCTTATCTGTAGCAGTGTACATGCTCTGTTCTAGACAGATTTGTAAGGCAGAACCAGGTAATGATAGTGGGAAGGAGGAAGCTTAAAGAACTAGAGGAATGTTGCATGTTTTGTTGGTGCTATACTGCACCCAGGCTGGCTGGTCCCTTCCTTGTGACCCTTTCTGAGGGGATGTCCAACTATCTACAGATGAGTTTGGAGTCTCCACTCTAACCCCCAGAGTTTCCATTGATATGGTTGTTTGTTTGGGGTCTTCTGATGCCCTGATAGGTGATCCTCTTGAAACCTGAGGAACACACCCAGATGCTGTATCATTTGATAGCCGGGCACCATCGGCTTTCTTCGCCACATTCGCTTACGCTCATTTTGTCTTCAGCAATTGTGTTGGGAAGGTGAGCATAACAGAATACCAGGCTATTATAACAAAGTGTTCTTGTGTTGAGGGAGTACTCGAGTAGAGGTCCAATGTCCATCTGATATCTTAATACTTAATATATATGTATATAGACCTATGTCTCATAATTAAATATGAATACATTTACATTTATGTGCCTATATTTATACGTCTACCACTGTCCTTTGCCTCCAAGTTCCTTCCTCTATTTTTTAACTTTCCTGTTATCCAACCATCATATTCGACCTTCATTCAGCTTTCATTAATTGCTCTCAGCTACATTTCACTTCATCAAACCCCACCAGTCATTCTGCACCCTCTTCGCCATTGATTATAGATCACTTATTGTTGCCTTGTCCCTGGGTTTGTTGGATCCTCACTGCCTTTTCCCCACTTCCTCCTCTCCCATGTCCCCTAGGAACCATCGTTCCCATTGTTTTCACCTTCCGGTAGTTTATCCTGCCTGTGTTATATAGATAGATAGACAGGGAAAAAAGAAAAAGAAAAAACCCTATAAATAGTAAATAGTTCCAAACCTGCCTTTTGACCTTTATGAATATTTTTGGATTGAACCTGCTGAGGTGCCAATCCCTGCCCCTTAAGTCTATTTTTGGTATTCCCCTGGGACGTCATTGCTTTGCTCCCCTTGCTGATTGATTGCATGCCCTTCATGTTTCCACCTAGTTGGGGTGGGGGTGGGTGGCAGTCGTCAGACTGGGCACAATGCCCACACTTTGTCTCCAGTGTTGCAGAGGTGTCCCCCATAGGACTATGGGTCAGTGAGGGAATGCCATGTCTTGTGGTGGGGCCTTCCTTGTGGTCGTCTCTGTGCATTGGCTGCTGTGAGCAAGAATATCATACTTGGTAGGCTAGGTTGTGCTCTTCTCTCTCTCTCTCTCTCTCTCTCTCTCTCTCTCTCTCTCTCTCTCTCTCTCTCTCTATCTCTCTCTCTCTCTCTCCCTCCCTCCCTCACTCTCCTTCTGTGTGTTCTGAGACTATAAATCTTTACAGTAGAGAATCTCATCTTTCTTTTGACATAGGATCTTTGAAAATATGATCAGTGAAGTTAGCATGAGGTCATATTGTAGGAGGTTGGGTGTTACTGCAATCTAAGTGATGTCTTTATATAAAAGACACATAGAGATATCCCCTAGAGCAGTGGTTCTCAACCTTCCTACTGCCGTGACCCTTTAATATAGTACTTTATGCTGCGGTTAACCCCAAATATAAATTTTTTGTTGCTACTGCATAACTATAATTTTGCTACCAGTATGAATTGTACTGTAAATATCTGATATCCAGGGTGTATTTTCAATGTTACAAATTGAACATAATTAAAGCAGTGACTAATCACATGAACAATATGTAATTATATATTGTGAAATATTTATCTCTAATTACAAATAAATGAAATTTTGTCTTGAAGCATGGTGTAGCATGGGTAACAGTCTTCTTGCGGGATACTCATAAATGGACATATCTGCATGTGGGTGGAACCACCTGGAGACGGATAGAGGAGCGGTGTCTTGGTTCCTAAGACCATTGGAAATATGTGTTTTCTGATGGTCTTAGACGACCCCTGTGAAAGGGTTGTTCGACCCCCAAAGTGGTCGTGACTCAATGGTTGAGAAATGCTGTCCTAGAGCCTTTGAGAACACATGGCCCTGCAAAGACACTTTATTTGGAGAGCTAGCCTCGAGAACTGGGAAGCAATACATTTAAGTTCTTATAAACTATCAGCTCTGTGGTTTCTTGTCAAGGCAGTTCGAGGAAGCTAATACAGACTGTCAGGGTTATGGCCCTTGATGCAAGCAAAGGGACAAAAGCTTGGGTTTCTATTTACAAATAAAGCATCATTGTCATCTTTGAACTCATTTGACGTTCTCTAAAAAGTTATAAGGTAAAAAGGGCAGGTTCCCTTATCTCTAGACGAGGAAAATGAGTCTGAGACATAATGTGGTCTGCCTGAGTGCTTGTAACTACTAAGTCATGGAGCTGGAAATTCAAGCTCTAAATCCAGGGAGCTATATTTCTCATTAGAAGCAAAGCAGCCTTTGATATGATGGACAAAACCAGTGCACATTGTAATAGGTAGCTTAATGCCTTATAGATTTGCTTTGGAAATGGAAAAAAATTTAATCTAGTTTAGTTACTAAACAACTATATGCAAGACACTAACATGTGAAACCTCATCTATTTGATAAGTTAGAAATACTCGAGCAGTAATTAGTTTGGCTGCATAATTGTCTGGATGTACTACATTTAATGGTTGCTATGCTTTTTAATTCACAATTACCTAATATCTACTCACCTATTGCTATGGGCCAAAGAGACCCATCTCTGTGATATGTAAGCCTGGTAAACCTGTCTTTTATTGCACCATGAAAAGCTGATTAAGGGCAGAAGTCATTAAAGTCTACATTAAAGGAACTGTGGGAAAAATAATGAATAATAACAATATAAATAAATTCAGCATAGGGAAATAAATAAAAATAAATGATGTAACATTTCCTTTCTTTTAAAAATATATGCATTTAATAGTTTAGAAGTCAGAAAAAAATTCATTCCAAAAAAGACTTCCTGTGAATAATGAAGAATATTTTCCCAAAATGCTGCTCTTTGAACCCACTTGCACTCCAAATAACAGGGTAATGTGTACTCTTATTGCCTTTCATTGGTTCAGTGCTTTGTAGTTGAAAGAACTTTCACCTTATCTCATTTGATTGCTACCTGTATATTAGTTTGTACCTCCTATTGATCTACATACTTAGTGGTTTTTTTTTTCTTTTTGGGGGTCTATGTTCAGAATATAAGCACAGGAGCTGTCCTTGCATTATGGTTCCAAGACCTGCATGAGTGTTCAGTTTTGAACATAGGTGCTTACTTCAGCTAAGTATGAAGATAAATGTTCTGAGTACCGGACAATAAGTTTCATGACAAAATATATAATCTAGAATCTACTTATTTCTTTGATGGTGCTCAAGGTTCAGACCTGGCAGTGTCAGTGTCGTCACCCTTTGGTTCTCACAGATGACCCTGGTTACCAACATCCTCTTCTGTATTTGAGACCACGCCCGGAAAATACGATAACTCGTAGCCCTTCTCACATAGATGAGCCTCACCTCCCCCTGCCAATTGTCCACTACAGATACTCCAGTGGTTTCTATGGACTCTTTCCATGCTAAGAGTTTAACTTAAATATTGGAAGGCTCTGGAATTGGCACACTCCAATTATTTTTACATCTTAAATAGCTCTTCTTTTGAATCACGGAAACCTTCAGTGTTGTTTTCACCCATAACCATGACTTTGAATGACAGTTTAATTTCCCATGGCTATTGTAAGAAAATATCACCAAGAATGAGCATGAAATTAAAGAACAGAAAGTTATCCTCCAAGTTCTAGAGGTCAGGAGTTCAATATCAGGACGTTGGCCGGGCAGAGGAAAATCAAAAGAGAAACATCCCTTGCATGTCTTCCAAGTTGCCTGGGTGACTCAGTGATTAAAGCATTTGTTTGCAAACCAAGAGGTCAGTGAGTTGAACCTTCCCCTAACTCTTTAGAAGAAAGATGTGGCGGTCTGTGTCTTCAAAAAACAAAAACAAGCAAACAAAAAACACCAAAACCCCAGTCTTGGAAACCCTATAGGGCAGTTCTACTGAGCCCTACAGGTTTGCTATAAGTTAGAATCAACTCAACTGAAAGAGGTTTTATGTTTAGTTTTGTTGATATGCATTTATGCTACCTTCTGATGCCTGCCAATAATTCTTGATATTCCTTAACTTGCCATTGCAACCTCTTCCACCCTATCTCTTCCATGGCTATCCTCTTCCTTAGCTATCTTCCTTATTTTATTTCCATGTACGTTCATCTTCTAAGACGCCCTGAAATAGGGGTAGCAAATACCCTACTCCTATGACCTCGTGTTAACTGATGAGCTCTTCAAATGTCTTATATCTAAATAGAGTCACATCCACAGGTGCCAGGGTTGAGGACATTAAAATTTCTTTTTGACAGACACCATTCAATAATCGTATTTTCCTGTCTAACCTCATAAGGCTCCTCTATGGCTAATCTATAACAAAGTACATAATGGTGGCAGACAAGAGAAAAACAAAAACAAAATTAACTTCAGGTCGAGTGTCCTACCATTCTTAATCTACGTATTCTTTCTACTCCACAATTCACTATCTCTTCCTGCCTTGGCATTCAACACTGATCCAAAGTCTCCTTCCATAAAAATCTGCTATGAGGAAAGAACTGTAAGTGGTACTTAAATTCTCCTGTTAACCTAAGTCACCTAAACCCAAAGGATTTATAATGAACATCGTAGCACGCATTCTGGAGTGAAATGATCATAAAGCTACTGTAGGCATCAAAAGAGGAAGAAAAATTCATAGGAGTGTTGTGAAGAGATGAGTGAGGCACAGAGAGCTTATTTGTGACACAATTCGACTGATTTTATGTGGATCATAATCTGACACTGTAACCTCAGAACTGGATTTTTCTACTCTGATCCTTTAAAGATATTCTAGAGAAATTAAGGGTGACAGCTAAGATATTTTAATTTAAAGCCAAAAAGCAATATTTGGGTTAAAGAAGGGGAATGTCAAACTCAATGCCCAAAGCAAAATATTTCAGCTTTAAACTATTTATCTCATACTACAAAATACTCTGGAGAAGAAATACATTCTTGGGAAAGAAAATATTGAGAACAGAGATATCCTTGGGAAATGAGGCAATATAACTTTTTAAGTGCCTAATCTGCTTTGCGCAAACATTGGACTGGATGAGGTTACCAGTTCCCATAAAGTTGCTTCCTCCCCCCAACTACCATGATCCGAATTCTACCTTGCAGGGCTGGATAGGACAGAGGCTGTACACTGGTACATATGAGGGTTGGAGGTACAGGGAATCCAGGGTGGATGATACCTTCAGGACCAAGGGCGTGAGGGACGATGCTGGGAGAGTGGAGGGTGAGTGGGTTGGAAAGGGGGAACTGATTACAAGGAGCCACATGTGACCTCTTCCCTGGGAGAGGGACAGCAGAGAAGGGGGGAAGGGAGACCCCGAATAGGGCAAGATATGACAAAATAACGAGGTATAAATTACCAAGGGCATATGAGGGAGGGGGGAAAGGGGAGGGGGGGGGGGAAGAGGACCTGATGCAAGGGGCTTAAGTGGAGAGCAAATGCCTTGAGAATGATTGGGGCAGGGAATGTATGGATGTGCTTTATACAATTGATGTATGTATATGTATGGATTGTGGTAAGAGTTGTTGGAGTCCCTAATAAAATGTAAAAGAAGAAAAGAGAAAAAAATGATTAGGGCAAAGACTGTACAGATGTGCTTTATACAATTGATGTATGTATATGTATGAACTGTGAAAAGAATTTTATCAGCCCCAATAAATTGTTAAAAAAAAAAAAAGATTCATAACCTACGAAACCATGTCCTGACTTGCTGTAAGTGGAAAGTGACTCAAGATCAGTGGGTTTTGTTGGTTTTAACTTCTAGTTATTCAAATAGTATAAGAACTTTCCACTCTTTGTCCCTCTGTCAACCTCTTAAGTTGACATCTTATCATCTTTATTGCAGTAGGAGCAACAATTAGCTATACTATTAAAATGGCGGCCTTAGCATAAATCTTGGTCAAAGGCATCATATTGGATTTCATCATTCTGTGCCTAGACAATTGCAACTTAAAGCATACATTTAATTATTTAGGTAATCGGGTTACAGAAATGCAGTGTCTTGGTTACCCAGTACTTCTATAACGGAAATATGATGAGTGGCTGACATTAATGAATAGAACCTTACTTTCTCTCATTGAAGAGGCAAGAAGTCTAAATTCAGGGCACCATCTCTAGGGAAAGTCTTTCCATGCTAACTACTCTAGAGGATAATCCTTGTCTCTTTAGGCTTCTGGTCCTAGGTTCTTTGGTTGATTGTGGGGTATGTACCTACTCTCCATTTGTGCTTGCTTGTTTGCTCAATCTATTCTATCTCAAGAGAGATAAGCTTAATATACACATACACTAGTACCACCTCATTAAAATAATAAAGAACCCTCATTCCCAAATGGGATCATAACCTCAGGTCTAGAGGTTAGGATTTAGATGTCCATTGTAGGATTGTTATGGATCACAATGCACTGGTTGGTAGTGAGTTTGGTTTGGGTTTGGTTTTCTGTGGCAGAGTATATTTTCCAGTTGTTGTACACATATCCAATCCTACCAACTCTTGTCACAATGTGACATGAGAAACAGTCCTTTAGCAAGAGGTAAGGTCTATGTTCCAGCATTGTGAACTCGAGGAGACCTTTGGAACTGCAGCTATCAGTGTTGTTATTGTTAGCTGTGATCAAGTTGGTTCTGACTGAGACCTATACAGCATAATGGAATATCACTGCACTGCACCATCCTCATAAGTTTTTTGTTTCAGCTCATTTTGGCAGCCTCGGTGTCAATCCACCTCATTGAAAGTCTTCCTCTGTTTTCCTGACCCTCAAGTTTGCTGAGCATACTGTCCTTTCCTAAGGTCTGCTTGCTATCGGACTGCTATGACTCTGAATCCACTCTAGGACAGTGAGTACGGATTGCATTTGATTCTTCCTGGTAACATGTCTCAAGTATGGGACATGAAACAATTCATACTCAAATCTGCGGAGTGTTCTGCTTGTACTGCTTCTGACAGAGATTTGTTTGTTCCTCTAGAAGTTCAAAGTCCTTTCAATATTCTTTGCTAACTCAATACTTCTGTGGTCATCCTTATTCCACAGACATATGAGAAAAATTTAAATACGATAGCATGGGTCAGGTTTGCCTTATTCAAAAAAATTACACCTGTGCTCTTAACCCTTGAAAGAGGTTGTGTGCAGATTTGTCATATATAATAGATCGTTTAATTATAAAAATAATTTTATTGAGATGTAACTAACTTATCATACAGCCCAATAGTTTAATCATAATAAAAGATTTCTATGTTCATCGTCACAATCAACTTTCGAATATTTTCTCCCTTCTTGTACCTATTACTGGTGACTTCCCTTCCCCCCCTCCCCTTCCATGTCCCCAGGTAATTATTAATTCTGTTACCATCTTTTTTATCTATTCCCCATAGAGAAAACACACAAAACAAAGAGAAAAGATAAAAAGGGATCAAGTAACAATGACCAAATAAAGCAGGAGAAAATCTCAATCAAAAAGAAAGCAGAAAATTAAGAGAAAAGAAACCACACCCATTTGCTTTCTTCATGTTTGATATTCTTGAGGTCACCCTACGGCTCATCAGCTCTTCTGTCGTTTGTGTTCAGTGCATCAAACCTGTTATTCAGGTGGTTTCTCAAGTCAAGTGGGATATGCATGAGTTGAATTTTAGCTGTTGTTGACTTATTTTAGTTTTCTTCTGCTTCAACCTAAACTTGCATGTAAGCAATTGCTGGTCCATTCCGCAATCAGTCCCTGACATTGTTTGGTAGTTAATGCTGATTGTCTCTATAATCTCTTCCATCAGACATAATTTGATTCCTATATATTCCATCTGGTGAACTCCATGTGCATAATCATTATGTGGTTTAAAAAAAAGTCCTTGCAATAAAGATGTTGGTGGCATTTCAAAATTCTATCCTGAGATCTCCAGCTTCATTTCTATCAAGTCCATATTTTCCAACTATTGTTCCTCCCTCGATGTTCCAACTATCACATGCCAATTGCTAATAATTAATGTACCTTGATTGCATATTTGATTAATTTCAGACTAAATAAACTGTAGAATTTTTTCAATGTCTTCACCAGCTGTGTTAGTCTGGGTTGACTAGAGGAACAAATGCATAGACATTCATATGTGTATAAGAAAGAGCTTTCTATAAAAGATCAATTGAAAATTGAGAAAACATCCCAGTTCAGTCCAGATAAAGCCCCAAAGTCCGATACTAGCCCTTATGTCTGATGACAGTCTATAAATTCCTCTTCAGACTCAAACCACATATACATTGACACCAAAGGCAAGAAGATCACAAGACAACAGGTGGAAAGCCTTATGGATCCAGTGGCAGTGGATGCATCTCAGCACTGGCATGTGTCTCCATGTGGCTCCTCCAGCTCCAGGGCTCTGCCTCCATCAGCCTAGCTCCATATGGCTTGTCACCAGGAATGCCTCACAGGGAGAGAAGCAGAGAGTGTGTCCCACCTTCAGGAACAAAGGAGTTCCCAGAATCCTTGGGAGAAGGCATGGCCACACGGAGGCCTCATGGGCTATAGCCTGATTGACAGACTAGACTCCACCCCTTCGCAAATTGACAGAAGATGATGTAACTGCCACACCAGCTTTAGTGGTACTTGAATCTGTACAATAGTTGAATTTTTAAAATTGGATCTTCTTGTAGGTGTATAGATAGTGTCCTATTGTACTTCAAGGTAGCTCTAGAAATGCTCTTTTGGAAAAGCATGCAACACCGTCCCTCTTGGATTGCTAATTCCTGGATTAGTAAACCATCTGATTGACCTGATTTTGGACTTTTAGCGTCCTAAAGTGTGAAACAGACAATACATTTCTTTAAAGTCAGCCATTTGTGGTTTAGTTTGTTCTGACAATGCTAGGTAACTAAAGTATAAAAGGTGATACAAATTCTCTCTCTCTCTCTCTCTCTCTCTCTCTCTCTCTCTCTCTCTCTCTCTCATAAACATTTACACCCAAGTTATCATGCAGTGATAATCACACATGAGCTCATGTAGACAGATCATACAGTCTCACAGGAGAAATTCTGAGTTCTCCATCCAACAGTTCATTATAACTGCCAGCTATGTGAGTGAGTCTTCAAGTGATTCTAGTCCCCAGACTTTGAGTTTTCTTACAGAAACATCAATCACTGTGAAGCTGAAATAAATGGTTCATATTATGAACAGTGTAAGCTCCTGACTCATGGTACCCAAAAGCATGTTAAATGGTTTCTTTACTAAAATATATTTGTGATAGCTTATCATGCAGCCAAAAGAGTTTAAAAGTTATCATAATATAAATATATACATGATGTTTTTACTATTCTCCTATTTTGGTTTCTGTCATCAGTGCAAAATGTAGGTTGTTTAAAGAAACAATTTAACCTATTTTTGTGCCATATCCTCCATCATTTATGTGACCTTGAACTTTCTAGGTCGCCGCAATATGCTTGCAGTGGTAAGAATATGATATAACCACATTTTAAGATCAAGTTATCAGTTTAGATATCACCTAGGAACAGCATATTGTGTAATCCCACTTGTGGGAGGTTTGCAAATAGAGAGTCAATTTATACCAATACATATTTATTCAATATCTGTGTGTGGAAATGAAGAGAGAAATGAAAGAATTAATATTACTAAGTAATTCTATGTGTCAAGCATGAATGGTTCTCTACATATTTACAGCCATGTTATGAGATAGGATCTCACCACAAAGAAGTAAACTTTTACAATTGTGTTCCTACTAAGTAGTAGAATCATGATTCAAATGATATTATAACAAGTAGAAATCTTTTGTGTTCTACCTTGTTTTTACAATAGTTAAATAACAGTAAAATCTTAATGGTTGTAATCAAATTGAATAAGATAGTTTCTGAAAATGAGTACTCAAAAATCCAAAAAGAATACCTCACTCCCACTGAGTCGATGTCAACTCACAGCGACCCTATAGGACAAGATAGAACTATTCCTGGGAGTTTCTGAGCTGTGACTATCAACAGGAGTAGAAAGCCCTGTCCTTCTCAGAGCCAGCTAGCAGGTTCCATCTGCTGGCCCTGTGGCCTGCAGTACAGTGCTTAACCACTATGCCACGAGGGCTCCTAAAAATCACAATAACCATGAAACTGCCCTGTACAGCTACACTGTCCTGCTTCTCTACCGAACACAGTGTCCTTTTCCAGGGCTGGTCTTCTCTATCCAAAGCACAGGAGAGAGTCTCACCATCCTTCTTTCTAGAAACATTCTTGCTGTACTTTTTCCAAGACAGATGTCTCTGTTCTTTTGGCAGTCCATGATTCTTTCACTGTTCTTTGCCAGCAACATAATTCAAACGCAATGGTTCTTTTTCAGTCTTCCTCATTCAATGCCCAACCTTCACAGGCATTTGAGGCAATTGAAAAATACCATGACTTGTTTCAGGTGCATCTTAGCCCTCAAAGTAACCTGCTTGCTTTTCAATACTTTAAAGAGGTCGCGTGCAGCAGATTTACCCAATGAAATGAATCCTTTATCTTGACTGTTGCTGCCACGAGCATTGACTATGGATCCAACAAGGAGGAAATCCTTGACACCGTCAGTCTTTTCTCCATTTGGCAGGATGTTCCCTTAGTGAAGTTGTGAGGATTTTGGTTTTTCACATTGAGCTGTGATCCATGTAGAAGGCTGCAGTCCTTGCTGTTGGTCAGTTCCCCTCACTTACCCCAAGCAAAGCCGTGTCAGCTATATACTGAAAGCCACTAATAAACCTTCCTCCCGAGCTGATGCCACGCGCTTCCACGGACAGATTGGATAAGCATGGCGGGAAGATTATAGGCTTCGGAGAAGGAATACAAAAAGGTTTTAAGGATAGAGTTAAGGAAAGAATGATTGATTGCCTGAAAGAAGGAAAATGATTGGGTAGAGAAGATGGAGATGGAATTGACTCTGAGAAGCAAGATAAACACCTCACTTTCAGAGACCAGAGGGAACTAAGCTATAGATTAGGTGATAAGGTAAAGAGTGGGGAAGGATGCATTTGATAGCTTCACATCCTGAAATAGATAGGAAGCAAGATTGCATGCATGGTGGGAGTGAGAAGAAGGCCCAAAAGGATTGAGAAGGCTTGGAATGGTTTGGGGGAGAAAGTAAGAATTCAATAAGAACAAATGAAAGGTACCAGTATATTGATAGCATTGCTCCCATAATAAACACGCATTGTTAACCTTTCATGTGTTACTTGCTGAGGTAGACATTGACTCTCTAAGGCAGTAGTTAGGGAGTTGAAAATTCACCATATTTGCTTCATTGCCAAATACCAGGGGATACATACACTTCTATAGTGACACAACTCAGGAGAGGCACTGATGCTCAACTTCAGGAGTTATACTTCCCAGACTACTTGGAATCTGTATTAAAATTACAATAGCAATAAGGAACTGGTAAATGTTATCTAAGCGAAGGAAGACAGAGGAAATGGCAAGGGGGTTGAAACAAGTAACTGAACAAAAATTCACAATTATAGGAAGTTTAGCATATTCCATTTTCATGCAGCACCTTCTAGAACTACAGTACAGATATGGGAAGGGAAGAGACTGAAGAGTAAGCAAAGGCTTGGCTGTGAAGGCCTTTATATGTTAAATCAAGGAGTTTAACTAAACTCTTAAGGAATTAGAGAGGCACTAACAGGTTTTAAATAGAAGAAAAATCAGCTCAAATTTAAATTTTGGAAAGATGTCTCACTCAAAGCTCTCAATGGCAAGGAGCAGAATCCCAGTGGAGCTGACTTAAGCAAGAAGGAGGAATTTATTAACTATGTATTACAGAGCTTTTCGACCTTTGTCATATCCTGGCACAGATGGAAAATGATAATATTTGTACAGCACCCTGGAGAAAATAGACAAGGCTGCTTGCGGCAGCAGGTAATCAGCCTGGGAACTTCAGCTGCTCTAAGGGACGTGGGGGGTCAGTGTGGCCACACACATCTACACACACCAACTGGGCAGCTGTGCTCTGTTATATGCAATTTTAGATGCAAGGGGAAATCATAGAACCTGAAAGACTGGCTGAGTCACAGAAGGAAAGGAGGTTAGGAACTCTAATGCCATCAGAAGTCAAGTTTCCTATCTCAGTCGCTCTTGCTTTTGATCTCACTCTATGTTGTTCCTTTTCTTCTTCCCTCCTTCCTGCCCTCTTTCTGTTCTTCCCTGTGCATAGTCTTCATACTTCTTTCTTTCTCTTGAGCTAGATCTTTCTTGTCTTTGTAAACAGGGTGGAAGATACGATCTCACTAGGCTCACATGTACATGTTCTCCCAATTGAGATATTTAATGGAGAACACTTAACATTTCTTAGTATTAAACTCATAACTTCTAGAGGAAGAAATAACGTAATGGTTGTGGGTGTCCATACCATTAGAATCTTTTGGTTCCTGGTAGATTGATATCCTGTTATAAACATATTGCCACAGAAGTCCTGCACCCTGGGCTTGGAAGAAGGCATTTCCAGAGAAGGGGATGCAGAAGCTGGCAGATCCTGGGGATGTCGCCATCGAAGGATGGCTGTGACTGCATATGGAACATGTCTGGAAGGGACACCGCCATGAAATCTGGAAGAGGCGTTAGAATGCTGCTGCAATAAGTCAGAAAAGGGTCCAAACTGGCCAGGGATGGGGCGAGCAGTGGTGAATAATAGAGACACAGCTATGTCCACAGGAGCTTAAAAGCAGAGTCAATAAGGCTTGAGGTGTTACTGAATACAGACATATGAAGAAAGGATCCGCATTTCTGATTTGAACAACCAGCTCTAGGGCATACGATGTTTTACTGATATAGCACATACGGGAGGAAGAAACACTGTAGGAGGAGACGCTCAGGGTTGGACACACATTGGCTACAGCCAATAGGTAGCTGGTTAGGAGAACCTAGAGCGGGATGGATTTGGAATTATTCGGCATATGGACAACACTGGAGTTTTGAGATATGATTGTATAGTTCATGTTTAGGAGCATCTCTGTTAGAGCGAGAACCCTCAGAAAATCCAATATATGAGATATGGTCAGCAGAGTAATACTTCCGAAAGGCACCGGGCTAAGGAGAGCAGACCAACTGTTATTGAGCTGATTCCAATTCATAGAGACCTTGCACAGGGTTTCCAATGTTAATTCTTTATGGAAACAGACAGCTTCATCTTTTACCAAAAGAGTGACTCATGGGTTTGAACCACCAATCTTGTAGTGGTTAACAGCCCAAATATTATCCTACAGTAACTCCAGAGCCCTAACATAAGGAGAACAAAAGAAATATTTTATAAAAACCAAAAAGTATGTGTGTATATATATATATATATATATATATATATATATATATATATATATATATATATATATATGTAACAAATTCACTGCCATGGAGTTGATTATGACTTACAGTAACCCTATAGGACAGAGGAGACCTGCACTTTTGGTTTCTAGGACTTTAAATCTTTGTCCAGACAGCTTCGTCTTTCTCCCCTGGGGCAGTGAGGGGTTTGAACCACTAATATTATGGTGTGGCTCATTATGCTACCACGACTCCTTCCATATATCTATTTATCCATTGAGTAATCAATAATTTGATACAGATATATATCAAATAGTCAGTGGCCAGGAATGTCAAATGCTGCGAAAAAGGAAGAGAGAAAGAGAAAAGAAAGAGAGAGATAGGGAGAACGTAAAATAAGAAGAACTCAGTGGAGTTGACAATAAAGACTTGGGAAGAGAGAAGTTTAAGTAGAGGATGAGAGAGAGCAAAGGCAAGCTAGAAAGCCTTTAGGAGCAAGTGAATACTAAGGAAGTAGAGCAAACAAATAAATAAAAGTTACATAAATAAAAGTTAAAGAGTGGAAGGAATTATGGCAATCAGTAGAGAGAGGTAAGAATTGGAGAAATGTTTTGTTTGGATTTGTTGTTTAATGTCGTTGTTATGTGCCTTTGAGTCTGTTCCTGTCTATCGCTACCCAATGCAGAACAGAATGAAATACTGCCCGGTCCTGTGCCATCCTGACAATTGTTCCCATGCTTAAGCCTTGTTCTTTAATATGTCACATTAATCCGCATAATGTTGTAACTGACAGGTGTCTCCAGTGGGGTTGAAAAAAAGCATCTTGATGGGGTGTGTGGCCCCAAAACAAGTGCTGGAACTTGACTAGAGGTGCCTAAAAATTCTGAGAATCCTGCTAAACCTCAGAACTTAAAAGGGAATTCTCCGATCTTTGAACAAAACAGAAAAAAATGCAACCTGCAATATATCACACTGATTCATAAGCAAGTTTCCCCACCACATCTAGTAGATCCTTATTGAAAAAGAACAGTGGCTCCAAAGCAACAATTTAAATTGCTTAGAAGAAAACTATCACCCAAAAGGAACTGCGGAAAGACAAAATTAAGGCTACGCAATATTATAAGAGCTCAACCAAGGATGCAAGCCTGCCGATGTTTATGGAGACCGAGCAGGAATCCCCATGTTTGGTTCGGTTCTTCCTAAGAGCGCAAGGAGGAGGAGGTGACCCAATGGCAACTAAGAACAACATGGATTATTAAGGCATAGTCAAGGTAATCGACTGGGAAAGCCATACTCTTTGGGCCCATTTTCAGCACGATGCAGGGCAAGAACTAACATGACACAACAGGACTGAACACCGAACAAGGGCGCGAACCAGGTTGTTTGCTGAGTGCCTCACGGAAACCGCCTGTTCATGAAGCTGTTGACACAGGTCTTCATAACCTTCCCGCGACCTGCCATCTCTCTCCAGGCAACAGAAGAACAGGCATTTCTAGCATCTTGAAAAAATTTACCTGTCTCGCAACATGAAGTTTTAAAAGGCAATAAAGTTAGAAAAGCATCAGATGGAATCTAAAGTTTTTCATTTCCTTTCCTTTATTTTCTGGTTAATTTAGTGCAATGTGAATGGAAACATCCTTCGAGTAGCAGACAGAATCTTCCGTGGTGAATGGGTCTGCATTCCTGGATTAGTCTACCCCTTTACTACCATTCCACGGCCTCTTTTGAAGCGACTCCAGGGAAATGTGTGAGAATAATAAGGAGCAGTGTGAGGGTGAGTGCTAAGGACGGCGGACAATGGCTCCACAGATCGGAAGTGACTCGTTCAAGGTACAGGTCTTCGTTGTTTGCAGCTTCGAGTCCATGACAGGCTGCATAGTGGCGATTTCCATATGCAGCACTTGAAGAAACAAAAAGGAAACCAAACACGGTCTGTACACGAAGAGCTACATTCAAAGGGTGTGGAGATAAGGAGGTCAGGTAGGGGCACACAGTAAGCATGCTCACGTCTTTGTCCAGCCAGGTACTAGAATTTAGGAACAACTTGCCTGACCTGGGTGTTTGCAATTGACGTGGCCTTGCCATTCTTGCCACTCTTTCTGTGGCACAGTTTCCACCAAAATCAATTTTCACTTAAGAGCTTGTGGAAATATGAATGCTACATTTCTAATGGAAGTATTCTAAAGCTTTAAATTTTTGAGAAATAAAAACTAAGTGTTTTGTGCCGAGACTGATGTGCTTATTCATTTTTTTTTAATTTGAAGCATAATCTTATCTTATTTTTCTCTGATACTGACATTTGGGAGTGGGGTAAAGGCTGGGCTTCAATGATAAATTGAACGGGACAAAATAGAGTGAAGATGTTTCTTAGAATCGTTTTGTTGTTTGAAAAAGCACAACAAATGAAGACTTATTTGATTTTAAAATTCTATGCCTTAT
Organism: Tenrec ecaudatus; assembly: GCF_050624435.1. Lineage (NCBI taxonomy): Eukaryota > Metazoa > Chordata > Mammalia > Afrosoricida > Tenrecidae > Tenrec > Tenrec ecaudatus. Next base: position 58,015,691 of record NC_134542.1, read on the forward strand.
TGAGAATTTCTTTTAATCTGTTTTCCTCCTTTGGTGGAAACATAGAAAGGATATAACATAGAAAGGATAAATGCTACATGTTTATCAAGGTCAAAACCAAAAGAAAGAATGAATTTTGGCCCAACATGAATCACCAAGGTTGCTCTATCCTCCAGACAGTCTTTTCTTCTGGTCTCTCGTATGAAAACATTTATGATTGCTCACAAATCTACAAGTTGCAAATTCAGCCTCTACTCCTAAAACCTATGTCTTAACTTGGCATGGGGCAGGAGTTTACAGAGGTCATGTTTAGGATTGCTTGGAGTTTTTAACTTTCCAAAGAATGCCTTTACATGTAAGGAGAGGGAAAGAAGAAAAGGGTAGGGGGAAGAAAGAATAAAGGGAGGGGATGGAGGAGGGAGGAGGGAAGAAAGATTACAAATAGAATCTACAAACAGCATTAGGACCCAGTGCCTATTTGTTTGCTCCTTCTTGTTTGCTTATTTTAATTCATAATCCCGGTGGGGGAGGGGAGGAAGCATATGACTTTTGGGGGAACCGTAAAACCAATGTAGCCCCTAAGACAGTTGTTTCCTTACTCAGTAAGTCACTATATCCCTAGACTCTTGAAAAACATTTCACCTGACAAATCCTGATTCACCCAAGAAGCATTAGGCACTTCATGCTTGAAAATTGAAAGTACATTATGTCACCTGAAGTTAGAATTCTGACTATGTTTCCAAATTTATTGTAATGTATGCACTGAAAGATTCATTTTTTAAAATGAAAATTTGATGCCATGTTGAAGCGCTTCCTTTGAGCTTCAACCATGTCTTCTTAGTTTTCCTCCTGCATAATGCATATCAGGATGTTCGCAGAAAATCTCGGGCCAGCTGTGCAGCGATGGTTCTGCCCTCGTTTCCAAGCCCACCACCTGTTAGAGCCCTGTGGCTTCAGCTGGTCTGGTAATGTGTTTGTCCACGAGCCTCAGTCAACCCCATTCGCTACGGCACTATTTCTGCAGCCTGGATCCTCGAAGGAAGTGGACATGGAGCAGTTAACACAGGAGCCACAAGCTCGGCCATCGTAGCCCCTTTGCTCAACGAGGCAGAGAAGATGTCAGCTCAACACCGACATTACTCATTTTATAAGGAAATAGCAGCAAATGTGGTGAGTGGCTGTATGGAAAATTGGAGGAAACAATATGAATATAATATGTGTATAATATGAGAATCTGAACTAATTTGGAGTCTCTGGTGGGTATAGGCATTTTCAGCCAAAGAAACCAGAGGATGAAAACTCTGACATAAAAAGAGCATCGTCTACTCTAGGAAACGAAGGGAATTCAGTGTCCCTCCCGTCACTTTCTCGTTCAAGACTCCCTGGAACCTTAGGGTTGGACAAGACCTGCTTAGGGTTAGGCCAGAATGGGGTGGCATGAGTGGGGACTTTTCAAAAAGAAACACATTATAGAATGTCAGCATTTGTTTGGATGAATAATTACTGTGAGGGCCCAGCAAATGCAAGGCAAGTTCTGATCTCTCCATTTGGCAGTTTGCAATAGCACTGTGCTCATTTGGCAGGGTGCATTCCCAGGCTCTCCGTGTGATACAGAACGTCCTGAGAAGGGATGAGCAAGGTATGGTACACAAAGGTAGGTAGCAGAGGGAGCCCCACCTTCTTACATTTTCTCCCCAAATTTCCCCTGGCATGACAGTTATTGGTTTTTTTAACAAATAGAAATTTATAGAAATAGAAAATTATAGAATTTTTTTATTCTAAAAAAGGTATTTTTGCATGTCATGGTTCAGCATCTCCCATCCTGCATTTCTGTTGCTACAAACACTCCACATGGGTGGTTTCAGCTACATGAATTGTAGAGTGAAGGTTGCATGGTTTGTGATTTTCTAATTTAGCTATTTATTGTCATTCTGTTTTCTATGTCATCAAGATTTGCATTTTAAAAATTCCTACCATTCTGGGTGGTCATTTGGGAGACAGGGTTGGAGGCTTAGGTCTGGGGATCGTTCTAAGGTTCATGTGAAGAAGTGCACTTTCCCAAGTGATTTCATTGTCCTGTCAGTAAATAAATTCTTTTTTCTAATAAACACTACTTATCAGTGGGTTTTCATGGACTGCTTATGTGCATCGTTATTCGATTGTGTGAATACAGAGTGGCTGCAGAAAAAATAAAGATATTTTACTCTACATCAAAGTCGTTAAACAAGAAAAGGTGCTGATTATGGCCATTAGAATCTCGAAACCAAAGCGTCAAACTTTAATTAAAAAAAACACATCTAGTGAAAAAGCTCAGCAAGCAAGTTATTTATTGCCCATAAAATGAAAGGCAAAATTGTGCAGTGGTGAGAAAATAATAATAATACCAGCATGTAAAACTGTGGGAGGCAATGTGAGGACCAGGCACAGTATGAGAACTTAAAAGGTTCCATAACATATTATATAATAATTTGCCATCCTGATAACATGCCATGTGATACTGAAAAGCTTTGGGGGAATAAATTGAAGGCCCACAGTTTCCTGATCCAGGATGTTAGGTCAATAGATTTCATCAGTATGTCATGTTGTAAATAGCATTTGTGATATTTATAAATGGTGATATAATCCGTGAGAACTCTTTTTCGGTTGCCTAGAGCTGGCCTGAGCGAGCAAAGGTGAAGATCGCTTTAGGGTTTTGTTCTCGTACTTGCAAAGTAAAGGCCTGCGCTGGAAAAGCGATGGTATTTGTGCTGACGGTGCTGCATTAATGCTTGTTTACATGACAAGTTCTACAGCTTTGTTTAGAAAAAGAAAGCGAGAGTGTATATATATATATATATATATATATATATATATATATATATATATATAATATATATGTATATCAGTGTTGTCTGCATTGCTTTCTTCCCTGAGAGGTGCTGGTCACACATCCTTGGCTATGAAATAAAGTTCTAGATAATGTGATAAAAATGGTCCACTTTATTATAAAAGACAAATTCATTCAGGAACATTCACAAACCTGAACAAAGGCGCACATAAATCTGCTACCTCCAGACGCTCATTTCTGTAACAGAGAAAGAGTTCTCTGTGGGGGTTGGGAGCTGAAAGATAAATTGCAGGAGTACTTGCAGCCCACAAAAGGCCAGGCCTGGCTAAGTGCTCGGATGATGAGGAATGGCTACGGAAACTACTCTCCTTCGCAAACATTTCTCATCACATGAAGCAGTTGGACAAGTCTCCGCAAGATTCTAGAGAAAATGTTTGACTTCAAGTGGCATGATGTTTGGATTTAAAAGAAAACAACATCATTGGGGCAGAAATCATGTCGCAGCAAGAAACTGTGAAACGTTCCATGGCTGTTTGTTCGTGAGTAAGGAAGGCTACCAGCACGTCTTGAGTCTTCTTGTAATCCAGCGAGATTGTTGTTTTGTCATATCTTGCTATAAATTATCAAGGGCTCATGAGGGAGGGGGGAGCGGGGAGGGAGAGGGGAAAAAAAAAGAGGACCTGATGCAAAGGGCTTAAGTGGAGAGCAAATGCTTTGAAATTGATAAGGGCAAAGAATGTACGGATGTGCTTTATACAATTGATGTATGTATGTATATGTATGGATTGTGGTAAGAGTTGTATGAGCCCCTAATAAAATGTAAAAAAAAAGAAACCTAGCAAGAGAGAGAACCACAGATGAAAACCCAGCAGCTGTTCCCTTCCCAGGCAGCACAGCCCAGTGTCTAACACGGTGCCTCTCTCTAACTAGCCTGCTCAGTTTGATAGCTTGTAATCATAAGTGAAAAATAAGCGCCAGTTTCACATGGAAAGGTACATTTTCTTATTTATCTTTTGCTTATGCATGTACAGACTAACAAAAGAGATCAGAAAACCAATAGATGATTAGAAGGATTTTGTAATTTTCTAGGCCTATATTTGAGCCTGATTCCATGACTCAATGAGAATTTTTTTAAGTCTGATGTAAAAATCTGTTATAAAGAATATTTTCATTTATGTTGACTTGGCTTATGGTTAGGTAACTTTGAATAGACATTCATGCCAAATAACATTCATTAAAATCAATTGATGACCTTCATTCAATTAAAATTTAAATGAAAAACTTATTTTTAGAATAATTAAATCACATTTTAGCTCAAGCCTGGTATTTAAAATAAATATATTACATTTGTAATATAATGTTTCTAATATTTTAGGAGCAAAAGGAGTATAATAACTTCAAAATTACTAATATATATAATGATTTTGTATTTAGGAAAACTTGGATAATAAGTGATCTCTAATATTACCTTAGAAAAAAAGCCCAAGAACTCTTTTTTATACAATATACCAAACTTCATTAACATACAGTTACATATGTGAAAATATATATAATATGTTATATAATGTGGATAATACGTCTACTTGTAGAAATTTTTAAAATCAAATAGAAATATTTGAAACAAAGGAATTGCTAATTTTTTTACCTACACATTGTTGCTGTAGCATAGAGGGGTGTCAAACTGGTGGCCCGCGGGCCGCATGCGGCCCCCAAGGTATTTTTTTGTGGACCGCAATGCTCTAAAATCAAATGAAAATTTAAAAATTGTTATAAAGAAAATAGCGCTTAGGGGAGAATGGAGGCAATACTGTCCACACAATTCCCTCCTTACATTTTATTTCAGAGCATCATGGGCCACAAAAAAATTACCTCAGGGGGGGGGGCCGCATGTGGCTCGCGGACCACCAGTTTGACACCCTGATATAGCGTATCATCAAGTTGGTTCCAACTTATAGTGATGTGGCAAGGCATAACACTGCCCTGCCCTGTCCACGCTCACAATCATTGTTGAGTTTGAGCCCATTGTTGTAGGCTCTATGCCAATCCATTTTATAGGGGATTTTCCTTGGGTTTTTTGGGGTTTTTTTTGAGAATCCTTCACTCCTTCATTTTACCAAACATAATAAATACCCCCCTCCAAGGTTTGCTCTCTCCTGATATTATGTCCAAAGCACTTGGGACCATCTGACATTGTCCTCTAAGGAATATTCTGGCTGTACGCCTCCCAAGACAGACTGATTTGTTTTCCTGGTAGCCCATGGCACTTTTAATACTCTTCACCAACACTATAACCCAATGTACCGATTCTTCTTTGGTTTTCCTTATTCATTGTCCAATTCCCACATGCATATTTATCTTAATCAAATTTATTTTCTACAATAGAATCAAATTTTAATAGTGACATAATTTTATAACCACATAAAATGGAATGGCTCAACCAAGTGGAGTGTGAAATGCAAGCTCATCGAAGATAAGGACTGTGACTCCCTTAAGACAGATCCAAAATTAACTTATCTTTAAAAATGCAATGAATGGAAAGCTACTTCTTTCATGGAATGCTTGAGTTTAATGGGTACAAATCATTGTAGTAGTCTTGCTAGCCTGAAATTACTAATATCAACACAAATATAATAGAATCTTATATCGTCTGCATCCATTCTTTGCTATAGTAAAAAAGATCGATAATGGTGTTGTGGTAGTTACATAATCTGTTGTCAATTTGAGACTTCAGAGTGAAGGGGTGAAGTTAGCCTGTCAATCAGGTCACAGCTTGAGGACCTCATTCGGAGGGACTAAGGAGATAAATAGCTCACTGGAGGTAGAATATACACTCATTCTCTGAGAGACATTACTGACGATGAGCCTGATGGAACTACACTGATGCAGCCAGAGCCCTGGGAGCTGGAGGAGCCACATGGAGTCCCATGCCAGCACGCAGATGCTTTCGTCCAACTGGATCTACAAGACTTTCCATCCTCTGGCCTGTGATCTTCCTGTACTCAGCATCATTGCATATGTTTCGTGAGTCTGAAGAGGAATTTACAGATTGGTATCAGACATGTGGGCTAATATCGAACTTATGGACTTGAACTGAACTGGGCTGGGATGTTTTATCAATATTCAATTGCTTTGATATATAAAGTTCTTTCTTATACACATATGAGTGTCTTGAATGTGTTTCTCTAGTCAACCCTGACTAAAACAGGTGTAAAAATTATTTTAGAATCTGAAATTGTCAAATCCATAAACGCCATACATAACAGAGTTGCTGCTTTGTAGAATAATTTTTTGTCCTAATGCTATGAATTATTGAATCAAAAGAGGACCAAATGAATGTCAACATCACGCAGACCATTTGAAAATTCATGTTGAAAGTAAACAATCAATATTGTGTAGCTAGAATATGTTGCCCAGGGTACAATCCCTTTAAAATTCAGAAGTAAATGTAAAGCTATGTGCAGGTCACAAACAGTCATTAACAGGGCATTCACATAATTTATGAGATAAGTTTGCAAAATTTTAAAATGCAATGAAATAAATATTTCAATACTAGTTAGTGAGTGATTCGCTGTTGCAGAATTGTTGGTTTAAAAGCCAGTAAATGATGCAAATGTTACAGAAGCACAAGTGGCAGGAATCAGTTTTGCACAGCTATGTACTATGTCATCACTGAGACATGTGAATGTCACATGAAATAAAGGGGAATATACATCTGAAGTTCTTCCAAATTGATTTTCCTTTTTAAACAGCGTGGCTATATTTAATGAAGAATGCAGGAAGGCATCCAAGAAATTAGTGCAGGTTTATTCCAATGACTTAAATATAAGGATTTAAAGCAAAAGGTGGCAATTCCATTCTTACATGGGGGCAGATTCAGGAAAGACACGTTTCACTAATAGAGACAAGGATGATTCCAATACAGAAGATAAAATAGAATATTGAAATTGCTTTCCATCTATCCCTAATTTCCATTATCATAAACTGAGCAATAGAATGCTAGTTTTTGTCTCTCTAAAGAGATGCAGAAACTCTTAGTATATAAGAATGATTTAATAAAGATGTAACTCATTATCATTATATATGAAAGTAGATATTATTCAGAAGCTTAATTGTGATAAACTCATTGAATAATTTGTACAAGCAAAGAATAGAAAGGGATGTTTTCATTAGTGCATTAGAGATGAAAGATCTATCTGAACATAATTCTGAACATAACATAATAATTTGTTGTAATATTTGTTTTCTGATAATTAACTTATTTTATCATAGTTCTACTTATTCATTTATAATTATATCATTTATTAGAAGGCTATTTATTATAATCAAAATTGAAGTATGAGTGAGCTTCAAAAAGGTCATGGGGAAAAATGGAATCAAAGATTAATCAATGTTGTAGTTAACGTTTGAAGACCTGTCATGTGACCTAGTTAAAGAAAATTTGTTGAAAGTCAATCTGGGGGGCACAGGGAATTTTACATTGAATTAAATTCATTGACTTATTTTCTTTGGTGTAGAAATGTGAAATATTTTAGTAGAAATGAAGTATATAGTAAAAATATTAGTGCCTGCATTCACTACATTTTATATGCCATTTTTGCATTTAATTTCTGATGATACAATCAACTTTATAAAGTGGAGGCGCACACACAATAGCTAAGGCAAACATAATCACATATATACACCTGTGTATATAAGTAGATATATTACACACATATCCCATTTGAACAGAAAGAGACACTAAATATTATCAGTGTTTAAGGCTCTCATATACCTCAATCTGGCCTTGTGTTCCCATTAATCAGTATCAACTCAAAGTCAACTAACAATAAAAACCTGCATTGGATAAACCTGGGAAAATAATTAGGTACCAGATCTGAAGTAGGGTCGAGATAAGTGCTTAGACAGCAATCTGTGGCGGAAGCATGAGGATAGAATGTGTAAAGCTTTACACTATCAATTGATAATGAGGCAATTTGGAGATTTCACGGAAGACCGGAAGAGAATGAGTTAGCGATGTGATGGTAAATTTGTGTCAAACCCCAAATGAGAAATATAATCAAGTCATGCCTGCGTCTCCCAATAAGGAAAGAATAGACATTTAAAACATGGATTTGGTCACTCAACCTCCAGAACTTAGAGAAAAAAAATTTTTTTGTTCTTTAAACTACTTGTGGTACATGTGTTACAGCAGCACTAGGTAACTAAGATAATGTCCCAGGTACTCACGGCATAATCTAGCAGGAAAGGACACGAGTTCTGGATAAATACATCACCTGGTGTTTCTCCCTGGCTCTGTGTGAGACAGTGGGAAGGCTGTCTGTCAGATCAGGTCTTCTTCAGCATGAGGCCCATGTCAGAGTTTCGTCTTCTTGGTTCTGGGGGTGCCAATAGAAGTCAAAAATAAGTCTATTTCTAAAATTCCAGTTACCTTCCCCCTCATTCTGGAAATAGTTTCTTGGCATGTAAGTAGAATGGCTTGCTTCTACTCTAGTTTTTCTTTTCTGTCTTTTCTCTGTTGAACAATATCTAGGAGAGAAAATCAATAGGCTGCAGGATAGCTTCAAATGAAATGGGTTGGTCACCACATTCTTGTAAGACATTGATTTGTGAGTTATTTATTCAAGTTCACTGAATAAGCAATTTACAAATCACTTTTCATTGAGCTTGATTCAGCACTATAAAGCAAGTAAATATGGAATTTCGATCAGGCTTTTAGTGCAATGTCAGTCTTGCTTAAATAGAAGATGCTAAATTTACACTGTAAATCTAAATCTATTTTGTTGTATGTGAACTCCATCTTGGGTTTTGTTATCCCATGGATTCTACTAGATCTATATTAGCAGAGTAAACTTTGAAGAAAAAAAAATCCCTAAACATTTTTGGTCTCAACAACCTATCTTCAGTAAGTTGATTCAGTCTTCCATACTTGTTTTACATATTAACAGATCCATAGGTGATTCTTATCTGGGAATCTTTTTAAAATTTAAATTCTGATTCAGTATACCTAAGTTCAAAATGCAAAATTTAAGTAAGGGGTTAAACCAGAATGAACCAGTTTGAAGCCCTCTTAAAGATCCACATAAACTCCTTATAAGCAATTTAATTTTCTTCTTCATTTTGAGTAAAACTGCCCAAATATGGAGATTTTGCCTAGTATTGTTCTTTTTAAAATTTGGTACTGATATTAAATGAAAACACAACTTCTAATACTGTACTTCTAAACTTGATATTGGCATAAACCAAATTAATTGCCACTGAGTGGATTCCAACGCATACCAACACATACCAACTGCCCCTGTTGGTTTCTGAGACTGAGACTGTTCAGGATAGTAGCAAACCTCATATTTCCCTGTGGAGCAGCTGCTGGTTGTGAAATGCTGGCCTTGTGGTGAGCAGCTCAAAGCTTAACCACTACACGACTGAGGCTCCCTGAAATTGGCATAGCCTCAATAAAAGATTTAAAGTATGATTCATACTTTCGTATATAATAATATAGGAGCCCTGCCATCTCCTGTAAAGAGTTACAGTCTCTGAAACTCACAGGGGCAGTGACCCTGCCCTATGGGGTCACTGTGAGTTGGCATGGACTGTTTGGCAGTGAGATTGTTTGTTTTTTCTTATACTAAGATAATTAATTCACTATATAGACTACTGTAGAGAATATTACAACCTGAATATAATAGAAGCTATCTTATCCAAGTAAGTCATCTCTGAGGCTTTCTGGTTCCATAAAGATTTACAGCCTCAGAACCTCAAAGGGGCAGGTCTACTCTGGCCTCTAGCGTTGCTAAGAGTCGGAATTGACTCTGACAGTGAGTTTTTGTTGCTGTTATTATCCAGTTCTTTCTCTACTTAAAATATATTAAAAAGAGGTTATGTTTTCCAGAGGCATTAATAGCTAGAATAAATTATTTGGCAATTATAAAATAATTCAAATGATAAAATAATTCACTTTTTTTACTTCATGACATGAAAGAGAAATTAGAAATGTAAAATAGTGCTATGCCTGGTTATCTGAAAAATAACAAATTGACTTAGAGGTCAATTGATTAAAATTATTCCCATTTAACAAACTACTCTGGGGAATATATAAATGACTAATGAATTATTCTAAAATGTTTGTTTATATTTCCTCTAAGTTTGAAATAGAGTAGAATCAGAGGGCCCCAAGGACCATTTAGAATGCATGGAAGTTATCTGAAAATCAGAGAGAGTTCTACAATTACAATCATATTAATAATAAAGCACAACTTTTCCTCATTGGGATAAACCTAGAATTTAACCATATTTACAATTAGGAAGTAGGCAGAGGCAGACCTGTAAGAAAGCAATTACTCTCTGAAAATGGGCCAGGGACGTGTACAGCCATGGTACTGAGCAGAACACATCAAAAGTAGACTAGAACAGATGTAACCAGGGTAAAATCCAGGGTCTTATCATTCGATTTTCCTTTTGACTCATTTTAAATTCGCTCTAGTTTGTAAAATTTTCTGTTTTCTTTGCAACTGGAGTTTTTCTAGGTTGTATTTTGTTATTGTTGGTAGCCTTTATGACTCTTTGTTAGGTATTTTTCTATATGTAACCCAGGACGGGTGAATCTATAAAGACAATTACTGGTTCTGGGGGCTTGGCCAGGAAGGTTGCCGGGTGGGGCTGGGGAGCTAATAACAAGGAATATAAGAAAGAAGAAAATGTTCTAAACTGATTGTGAAAACGATTGAACAGCACTTCCTGATATGACTGAACTTTTGAATTGTATGATGTCTGAATTGTGTCCTAATAAAATGGCTTTTAGAAATAATTGATATAATTACATGTAAAGGGAATAGAAATAAATAGCAATGAGTCTTATTTTACTTATGTTTTTCCCAGGTTCCTGGGTACCAATAGGTAGATTTATGCACATATATTTATAGGTTTAGTATTAAGGAACCAGAAGGAAAGTGGGCCCCTACTTAAGTACTGTCTCAACACAAGACCACCTTGTTCTAAGAATTTGGCAGTATGGATGTTCACCTTCCTGGCATGATTGCTGAAGACAATGGGTGCACAAGCAAATGTGGTGAAGAAAGCTGATGGTTCCCAGCGATCAAAAGATATAGCATCTAAGGTCTTAAAAGCCTGAAGATAAACAAGTGGCCATCTCACTGAGAAACAACAAAACCCACATGGAAGAAGCACACCAACCTGTGAGATCACAGGATGTCGAAGGGATCAGGTATCAGGCATCAAAGACCAAAAAACAAAACAAAACATAGTATAGTGAATGAGGGGGAGTGCAGAGTGGGGAACCAAAACCCATCTGTGGGAAATTGGACATCCCCTTGCAAATGGGCCACAGGGAGGAGATGAGCCATTCAGGGTGCAGTGTAGCAATGATGAAACATACAATTTTCTTCTAGTTCTTGAATGCTTCCTCTCCCCCACTATCATGATCCCAATTCTACCTTACATATCCAGCTGGACTGGAGGATGTACACTGGTGCAGACAGTAAATGTAAACACAGGGAATCCAGGACAGATGAACCCCTCAGGACCAGTGGTGAGGTAGAAAGTGGGAACAGATTACAAGGATCTATATATAAATACAAGGATCTATATATAAACTCCTCCCTGGGGGATGGACAACAGAGAAATGGGTGAAGGGAGACATTGGATGGTGTAAGATATGACAAAATAATAATAAATTATAAATTATCAAGGGTTCATGTGGGAGGAGGGAGTGGGGAGGGAGAGGAAAAAATGAGGAGCTGACACCTAGGGCTCAAGTAGAAAGCAAATGTTTTGAGAATGACGATGGCAACAAATGCGCAAATGTGCTTGACACGATGGATGGATGGAATGTCATAAGAGTTGTATGAACCCCAATAAAATGATTTTAAAATAATAATTTAAAACAAAAAAGAATAGCACCACGCCTGGTCACCAGTAACGACCCTGGGGGAAAGTCTTGCTTTAGAGCTGCTCCTTCAGAGCACTGCATGTTTCCACTCAACACACTGTTTTTCTGATTAGTCAGAACCTGAAGCACAAATTTCCCAGGGACCCTTCCCATTCCAAAATCTTTCATTAGAATTCTCTAAACCAAGCTCCAAAATAGTCCAGATAACTTCTCCATCTATCTTCAATGGTTCCTCACCAGTCTTTGAACACAAGTATATGACTTTTGTCAACATATTCCTCCGTTTAGGAAGTTGATGGAACTCCAAGAAGAAGTTTGTCATCAATCGACATTTCACCTGTTTTGACAGGAGAGAATCACTTGTACGCTCGAGTGCTTCCCATAGTGTTGTACTGTTAAGCTGTGCTCAACACCACCACAGTTTCTGTGGCGTTTTTCCAGAGCAGGAAGCAATATGTCACAGCCACATGTTGTTCACTTAAATCAGCTATCACAAAAAAAAACAAAACAAGATATAAGCAAAACTGCTTCTACGAAAAACTTCACAGTGACCAGAGAGAATCTTCCCAGGAGATCCCACTGTATGCACTAACTCAGAGTGAGCTGCTTGGTTCTGTCCTAGCTGGAAAATGCTTACAACGAAAGCTCCGCCCAGCAAAGCTTTTGTTTTGTATACCCCTTTGTATTCTTCCTTCGTAAGGTTGTTATCACACTGCCAGACTGTTTCCATGTGGGGAAACCACCAGGGATGGGAAAAGGGGATAGGGATGCCTTGCCCATTAAATCATTTATACTGCAACAATGGGTACAAGTACACAGCGGCTTCATAAGCGTTTGTGTCAGTCACTCAATAGGATGTCTTATGATGTCAATTCTCACCCCTATGTGCCTCCTACCATACCAAACCACATAAAGCTTTAATGAGATTTGCTTTTCATTTTACCATATAATAAATAGTATGCAATAAATATAGCTCTGAATTACTTAAATGTCATATTTTTAGATTATAAGGGTGATAGGCAAAATATTTTGTAAAATATTTCTATATTTTATATTATTAGTAACAACATCATTATTAACTGAGTGGAAGCCTTTATCTTTTTTTCTGTAATTAATACTTCATTCTCCAAAAACTTACTGATATATATTATAGGTCCATGAATACTAATTACCATAACATAATAGCAAAATCATCAGAAATTTGATAAAGGCAGTGGATATGTAAACACTGGCAGCAACCTAAACAGCACCTGTTCTGTTAGCTTGTGCAGATTAAACTCTGCGATTCAAAGTTTCACTAGTTGGACAATAACCACTGCTTTGGCTGGAGTATATCAGCCCACTATCCCTGAAGCTATTTGACTCATGGAGAGACCCCATAGAGCTTCTCCTCCAGGTTTCTGAGTCTGTAAATCTTCACAAGTAAATTAACCTAGAGTTGTCATCACCTTGCAGCTATATTGGTAGAAATACCCTGGGATTACAAAGGAATCTCTTTTAAAAGATAATCATTTCTTTAAAAACTGCACAAAAATTTAAAAACCGTCACTGTGGTCTCACCTCCTCTGACCGGGTTACCTGACGAGGTCCACACAATCCGACACCTCCCCAGTGTCAACAGTGCGAACACATTTATTTTGTGAGGATGGGACAGAACCAGGAAATATTTTGTACTGCTAAAAGTAGGGCTGCTGCTTGGCACCTAATAACAATAATTCCTTAATCAATTTATGTAAAGTTGATTCTGACTTACAGCAATCCTGTAGCTTCCCATTCTGTTGTCCTCTGGAATCTTCACCGACCCATATGACCACACCTTTTCTACAGTGCAGCTGGTAGGCTCCATCTCCGACCTGTCTTTAGTCACTGAACACTAACCACTGTGCCACCCAGACTCCTACCAACAATGCCCCTGACATGAGCCTTCGCTCACTGGGCCTAGAATTCTCTGCAAGGCTTTCTATGACTTCAAATGACCTATAAGAAGCTCGTGGCAATTTCTCCCGACAACTCTCTTTCACCCACTCTGGGCTGGTCCTGAAGAGGCGGATGTAGGAACGCCCTCTTCAAGGTCTGTTAGCACACCTGTGTCTCATACTTTCCCCTCCGCCCCTCGCTGTTTAGGGAAATTGGTTTTCTATTTGCATCAAGCCTGGTGGTGTAGTGGTTTGCTTTGGGCTGAAATTAGCATGGCCATCAGTTTGTAACCACCAGCTGCTGTGTAGGAGAAAGACGGGCTTTCTACTCCCATGAACAGTTACAGGTTCGGAAACCCAGAGGGGGGTCATTATGAGTCAGTATCAACTCGGTGGCAGCGAGTTAGGTGTGATTTTATGGCTATTGGGCACAGGAAACTATATATACTTCTCTTTGCTTTTTTGTTTGCCTCAAATATTTAGTCTAGGCTTGGAAACTATTCCTTTCTCTAAAGGCATAGACGTTTGGTAAACAAAACTAATGGGATTTCCCTTCTTTCTGACCTGTCACACCTGTCCCCTAAGGGATTAGACAGCTGCTTCAGAGGGGAAATCTTCTCTCAAAGAAATAATCAGAGGTCTATGGGTAGAGGAAGGATACTGGTTAATATTTCAAGAATTTTTAAAACTGAGGGTTTGTGCCTCAGACTTTTAAAAAATGGCTTTTTATTCAAAATCAAAATATGGTTACGTGATATGAACTCCTCACACAAATAAATAGATCTCATAAAACACTTCCACATGTATACTACTATACCCTGACTTAAGTTTTATATCATCAATGGACACGTGGTATCTGGAAGAACACTTTGGGCTTGAAATTGCTAGGCAAGATCTTCCTAGTTGGGAGGGAGGGGATATTTGAAAATTGGAAACTAGACTTAGCCAAAATACAGATTTCATTTTTTAAATGCCACCTAACTCTAAGGATTTTTGAATTTAACGATGAACAGACATTTCTGAAGACCTTCATCAGCCATTACATCAGGCAGGACGAGAAAGCCTTTCATGTAACACATACCCAGGAGAGATGTCCTGCCGAGCCAATGTCACCAACAATGTTATGTCAGGGAATTCTCTAAGCCCTGCATTGCCAGGCACCTGTGCTCCGGGGCATCCATCCAATCAACCAGAGAGCAGGCACCTTGCCACTTCAGCAGATGGGTATTAATGTTGAAGGCAAAGGACCCATGTACAGTATATATTTCAATTATGAGTGTGGAGACTTGGAGTCCCAGTTGGAATCATGTCCATTCCAACTTCCTGAGTCTAAAAAATGAGAGGCTGTGCCCTCCAGAACGCAGCTTTACATGAATTCGTTTTCAGGGAAAATACACCTTAACAAAGGAAAGAGCCTATTTCGCATGACAAGCCAAGAGTCAAAGGGAAGGAGATGAATACTCCTCAAAGTCCTTTTCCAGGCGTTTTATTTCGACTGAAACAGCACTGAAAAGTCAGGGGGAGTGGAGCACATCCACCATCCAGACATAATGTGTCAGAATTGACAGAATTTTGAAAACCTATGTTTCCAAATGTCAGATGTACACTCAGTTTATCCAAAGGGTTACAGTCCGACAAAGCTCAGAGGCAAACTGGCTTCTCGAAGGGACAGGAGTATCACCCAGTTTGGGTGTAAGACCCTTGTAGGACAGACTGAGACTGTCCTGCAGTCTGAGTTCTACCTTGGTATATGTAAAAGTATCTACCTCTTACACCGAGGAACACCATCAATGCTGACAATTTTAGGATGTATCTCCACAAGGTCGTTTTCAATAACACGATCAGAGGTGATTCTGCCCCTTATTCTGGCCAGTTGGGGTTACGGCATAAATGGCTGCATCTGGACGAATGGCTGCCATTATCTAAAGATGCATCGTCCCGATCGTCTCCTTTCCTTGGAGAAAAATCCAGATTCCTTTTGGAAAAGTTTGTTTTTAATAAAAATTAACTCAATACGTTTTCTTTTTTAAAAAAAGTAACAAGCTTATGTATTAAAAGAGTTGATTTTTTTCATATGGGCCCAACATATTAGTGGACATCAGACATCTCAGTTCTATTAAATTGTTCTATTGCACCTGCATTTAAATAGGGGAGGAGAATACTAGCTTCTTGTGGAATGCCATCTAGCCCATAACATGCCTTTAAATTTTCACGCAAAGATTCAACTATGTATTTTACTGCCCACAACCAATCCTGATATCCTTAGTGCCGTGGTCACAATTCACAGGCCAAATGAGACTTTGAAATAGTGATAGAATCCCTATCACTCAATTTAGACAGAGTTATGCACCAGTTTTGACAATGTAGATTTCAGACTGTTGCAATCATCCCAAACCCCCGTAGATTTGCTTACAGTCGGAAAAGGTACTTGGGACCCACTTTCCATTAATCATTTGTTCCAGTAATTTGGGAACACTGAAAGTTACTGCTGCCGTGCCCAAGGGAACCGTTTCCTCAGCTAGAGGACTGGCTCAGTAGCCAACGAAAAGGAGTAATAATGGCAACAAAACCCCCACGGCACCACTGGGTGTGCAATATTGGCTGAGGAGTTTTTTATTGAATTCCCAATGTCCCCACCTTTTCCTGTTAAGAATAATTCCTGTCAACCCCCTTTTGCACAAGTCAGGCTTAATTTCAGAAGACCCCGCTATTCTTACCATCATACGGAAACAAGAGGTGTGATCAGTGACCAGTCTAGCACCAGGCTGACTAGGATATCTGATCACCAGCCAGTGACAGACTTCCTCGACTATAAGAGCCATCTTGCTCTTACATCTGACTTACACTTGCACCGACACCAGCAGTACCACTCCGGACAAATTACTATACAAACAGCTACTACCTGGTGTCAGTTAGGGATGGCACAGACACATTCAGCTGCTAACTAAAAAACATTAGAGGTTTAAATCCACCCAGAAGCAGTCTAGAAGAAAGATTTGGAACTCTACTTCTGAAAACAAAACAAAATTCAGTTATTCAAAATCATATGACGAGCGAAGAAATTAAAATGCACAAGGAAACAGTTAGCCCAAAGGACTAATGGACCCTATGATCCCAGCTTCTGTGACTCTGAGATTAGAGGAACTAGATGGTACTTGGCTACCACTGCTGAGTCCCCAGAAAAGAATCATAGTTGGAGGTCTAGGATAAAGTTGGAGTAAAATGTGGAACTAAATTCAAAATCATGGAAAGACCAGGTGTACTCATCTGAAAGAAATTGGTGGTACCCAAGAGACCATATTATTTAGATGCCCCTCAAGGCTTTACCTAAACTTAGCCCATGGCTCACTAGTATTTTCAGGTACCAACAGGATCACCCTAAGTGAACAAGAGTAAGCAAAGCTTACAAACTAAGAACAAGCTACAAAGAAGGAGCAGAGTGTGTCCTTCACAGGAATTAGCCATTGAAAACCTTGTGGAGAACACAGACATACTAACACATACTGAAAACCCTATGCCAGACGATGAGCCCTTCCGGAGAAAAGGCCCCCAAAATGACTGAGGAAGAGTTGCCCTCCCAAAGTAAATATAACCATATTGTCCTGGGGGATTAAAACCTGCAGGAGGAAAGCCTTTAAGACCTTCATCTGCCGACGGGTTATTACTCAAAATGAGAGGAAAGAAGAGCAAACATCTCTTAATGACTGGAACTTAGAATGCACAAAATATGAATCTAGGAAAGTTGGAAATTATAAAAAATGAAAGAGAATACATAATGATCTCTATCCTCGGTATCAATGAACTGAAAGGAACCTGTGTTGGCCATTTTAATAAGATGATCATATAGTTACTACACTAGCATTCAAGATGAATAGAGTCACATTCATCATCCAAAAGGACATTTCAGGATCTATCTTAAATTTCTTAACGTACAATGCTGTCTGTGATAGCTCAATAGTCACAGTAAAATCTGAGCCAGAGGTCAACTTTGGAGCATACTATCAATTGCTCCCATGCAAATTCAGGTTGAAACTAAATAACATTTAAACAAGTCTAGGAGAGCCAACATGCAACCTTGACTATATCCCACCTGAATTTCAAGGATATCTCAAGATCAAATTTGACACATTGAACACTAATGACAAAAGCCCAAGTAAGCCATAAGAGGACATCCAGTGCACACATGAAGAAATAAACAGGTCATTAAAAAGACAGGAAAGACAGAAAAGATAATAGTGGAAGTCAGAAGAGGCTCTGAAACTTGCTCTTAATTGATGAATAGCTAGGCAAAAAAAAAGAATGAGAGAAAGAAAGGATGAAATCAAAGAGCTGAACAGAATATTTCAAAGGACAACTTGAAAAGACAAAGTAAAAACATTTATAATGAATTATGCAAACACCTAAAGTTAGAAGACCAAACTAGAAGAACATGCTCAGTACAGCTTCAGCTGAATACACTAAAGAAAAATTCAAGCCTAGAGTTGCAACTCCTGACTAATTACTATACTATTTGTATACTATTTGTATAGTAATTAGTGACGAGTGGTACTGGTACTGAAAAAAGAGAAAAGAAAGATTCTAAGGGCAAAATACTGAACGATGCAGGAAACATTAAAAAAATGGAGAAAACACACAGTCATTGAGCCAAAAAAGAACTGGCTAACATCCAACCATGTCAGGAGGTAGCATATGCCCAAGAAGCGATGGTGCTTAGGGAGGAAGGCCAAGAGTCGCTAAATGCATTACCCCAAAACAAGGCTCCAAGAAATTATGGACAATCCATTGAAATATTCTAATAAACTGATGAAACACTTGTAGCGCTCACTAGTCTATGCAAGGAAATGTATAAGGCTCAAGTGCTTCATCAGTTTATTAAAACTGTCAGCTGGGTTGCATTCTAAGCTAATTATTCTATAGTCTCATCTGGTAGTCCTACTGTGTGTGTGTGTGTGTGTGTGTGTGTGTGTGTGTGTGTGTTAGGGGTAAGAGGTGTTTAACTTCCCAGCTGATTGGCATGTGTGTTGACTGCACTCAGTCCCTAGTTACACTGCTGAGGAAGTAGTATCTGACTTCTTCCACGTATTCCCTGATTGGAAGAGAATCATATTTGCACCCAGTCCAAAGGAGGCCCAAGAGAATTATCAAATGATAGAACAATATAATTCATATCACATGCATAGAATTTTGCTAAAGATCACCCAAGCAGTTGTAACGGAATATTGGCAGGGAGCTGCCAGAGATCCAGGCTTGATTTAGAAGACACGGATCAAAGGATCTCATGGCTTATGTCAGATGGATCTTGGCTGAAAGCAGAGACTATCAGAAAGATGTCTACTTATGTTTTCTTCACTATACAGAGACATTCAACTGTGTGGATTATAACAAACTATGGATAATTGTGGGAAGAGTGGGAATTCCAGAACACTTCCTTGTGCTCATGAAGAACCTGCAAATGAATCAAGGGGCAGTTGTATGAACAGAATAAGGGGATAAAAACTGCCTGGTTTAAAGGTGACAGGCCTTTTCCCTCTCACTATACTTCAGTCTATATGCGAAGAAATTAATCAGGGAAGTTGTACTATATGAGGAAGAATGTGGCATCAGGACGGGAGGAAGGCCTATTAACAACCTACAATCTGCAGGTGCCATCACCTCGTTTGCGCAGAGTGAGGAGGACTTGAAGCAATTGCCGATGGAGAGTAAGGCTTGCAGCCTTCAGTGTGGATCAGTCAACAGATAACAGCGTGAGAAGATAAAAATGAAGTCGTCAAGGAATTTGTCTTGTTTGGATCCACACTCAATGCTTATGGAAGCAGCAGTCAAGAGATCAAACAAAGCAATGCCTTGGGTAAAAATCTGCTGCACCAGATCACTTTAAGGCGTTGAAAGCAAAGATGTTGCTTATGAGGCCTAAGGGGTACGTGACTTAAGTCAAGGTTTTTCAATCACGCCATATGTATGTGACAGTTGGACTTCAAATCAGAAAGAAAGAAGGAGAATCAATGCTTTTGAATTATGATTCTGGCAGAGATTACTGAAAATATCATGGACTTCCAAAATAACCAACAAATGTGCCTTGCAATAAGTTTAGCCAGTATGCTCTTTACAAGCAAATATGGTGACTTTGTCTCAGATACTCTGGACATGTTGTCAGAAGGGACCAGTCCTTGGAAAAGGACCTCATGCTTGGTAAAGTGCCGGGTGGAAAACCCTCAGTGAGATGGATTGACACAGTGGCTACTCAAACATGGGAACAAACCGCTGTTCAAGCAATGGGCCCAAGCATAGGAATGCTTGTGAGGGGGGCCCAGCGCCCAGTGCTGGTTTATTCTGTTGTACATGGTGTCTCTATGGGGTGGAATCAATGTGTTGTCACCTAACCACACCAACGATCATTCGCGGAGCTTTCATTGTGCATCAGAACCATGCCCAAATGTATCTTGTTTAGGCAGTACCTTACATAATTATAAAAGGGTTTCCACCAATCAGCATGTGTGTGGGCACTGAAAAGTAGTGCAGGGCATAGTACACTTCTCAGTGATGGGACTGGTGGGCCTCTAGCACTCCTGGTCTCTGTCCACTAAATGTCAAGCCTCTGCCAATCCTATGATGATCTTTACATCTATTTTATAGATTAAAAATCTGGTTCTCAGATAATTGGAATAAATTGATTAAATAAAAAAATAGCTAATAAGTGAGATACAAATCCAGATAGTTTTTATTTTTAAAGCATGAATTTTTCTCATCACATTGACCTACTGGATCAATTATTGCTCCCTTTTGAAGAAGCACAGATAATATAGTAATGGGCTGAGATGAAGACTAAGCAGCACCCAGCCTCCAGATATATATTCTAGAAAGGTCTATTTATGCTCAATTTTGAGTATGATGTTTCTATACAGCACTTTCACTATTTATTTCCTCATTCATTTTTTCTGAATTACTGTGTTAATTTCTACTCTGAATTTAAAGCACTTTTACATGAAAATTCCTAAAACAAATCAAAGAATATGAACTATGAAACCAAACAATCTACTTTAAAGTTTTAATGAATTTCAAGTGTTGCCTTTACTGTTCTAACATAATTGCTTATACTAGAAGATTCTTCACGCCAACACTGAACCCCTCTTTCAGGTGTAATCATAAACATTCCTTCCATTACATCTCCCCACTCTCGGGTACTTCACTTTGATCCCCTGATTGCCTAATATTCCGTTGTCTAATTTATTCTCTGAATCAACCAAAACCCCCTCTCATGAAGTCAATTCAGATTCATAGTGAATCTATTTAGGGTTCTGAAGGCTATAAACCTTTATTTTCTGAACAGGACTGTAAAATGGGAATTTTCTCCACCAATTAAAAGAAGCCCTACTCACATAATCCTGACATAACATCCACTAGCCTAGCCAATGTCCTATTGCTAGAAACATTACAACAGTGTTTCCCCAGCTTGAGTGTGCATCAGAATTACCCGGAGGGCTTGTTCAGAGACAACTTGCTGAGCCCTTTACCCAGAGTCTCTCGTTCAGCAATCTGGGGTGAGGGTCAAAGTCTAACTCATTCTCAGGTACTGCTGATGCTGCTGATCTAACAGCCGCATGTTGAGCATCATTGGAGACACACACATTCCTCCACTGCTGTGTAGCACAGGAAATGCTAATTGTGAGACACATCTAGCTAAGACGCGGTGTCTATGTTCTTGTGTGCATCCCAACTAAATATTGACAAGGGAGTGCTGCAGCTTTCATTTTAGCAACTTAAATAAAAACTTCCTTGAATTCCTGTTGCTAGGTGACAAGGAGATGTTAATATCCAAACCAAGTTTTCATAGGTGGAAACTAGACACATTGCCTAGGAGCTTAATTACCAGAGGAAGTCATGCTATAATTAAAGTGACAACAACCAAAAGCATAACAATAAAATAATAGTAATAATAGCAACATATTTTAATTGAATATTTACTATAGACGAGGCAATGTTCTAAGCACTATGAATTATCTCATTTATTATCCATCTTAGAAGATCAAGTTATACTTTTATATTATCAGTAAGGAAATAAGACTCAGGGAGTTTATATAACATGTCCAACCACACAGAGCCAGTGAACTTGTTTTGTCTGGTTGGAAAGGTAAATGCCTGCTTTTTGCTTCCCCTTCATTAGGTATTCACATGATCTAAATCCCTGGAGCAACGAGCCACGGTTTTTCACAAATGTAACAAATGGACGTCACATATAGAACATTTTCAAGTGTGACGCTGTATCTTTTGTCAAATGGTTAGCTGCCAGATGGGTGTGATTTGGGAGCCTGAAGATTAAAAGATTGTGTGATCCCTTAACCAGCCTACGTTTCTTTATCATATGCAAATCCCACCATTCAGTCCTGATGCTGCAGGGGAAACTATGTTCATGGTTGGTTAGCATGTCTCAAATTTATATAAATGGTGTAAATTCAGAACAATGTTAGCATTTTTATATTCATTTGTGTCATTATTACACAACTTTGATTAACTTAAATCAAGAACATGCTTTTGAAATATTTTGGCAAAAATCAGCTAAGGCAGAATGATTTTTTTTATTACAATGACTATATGGCCAGGGAAGCCAATTTTATCTTAACCTCTGCAGCCAGTCCACAGTCTGAAACGAAAGCCTCTAAAGAAAGAAAAACAGGGCTTAAAATGCACTTTTTCTACATAGTTAAAAACAACAACAACCCCACTAACAAAACAAACCTTTAAAAATTATTTAATAAATGACTGTGAATATGAGTAAAATGTCACTAGGGTAAGTGATCAACTATTGTGACATTAAGAATCGGAATTAAGTCATACATATTCTAAAAGGTTAGCCAATAATTTGAGTGTCATTTTACTTTATTCACACAAATACACATCTCTAAACACACCGTGATAAATGAAGCCATCAATCCTTGTAGCACAGTATTCTTTCAACCAAAACCCAACCCTCACTCTTTTTGAGAAAAAAAGTCTATAATTTTTAATAATTTTATGGCAAATAAAAATTATAGTTTGATTTTTAAAATCACTTAGCGCCTACTTCTCGATAGGATTCTGAATAACGGCCCTGTGACATTCTGAAGCATGTTCTGAAACATTCATCTTTAAGTCACTAGAACAACTTTGATTTGACTCTGTCTTTTCTGTGGGGAAGCAGCCCCGGTGGCCCTGGCGAGTAAATTGAACCCACTAGTTGCTTCAAGGGAGAAATGTGACAGACTACTTCCAGAAAGATTCCAGCCTCGGGAACCCCACAAGATAGGCACACTCGTTCCCGTGAGTTCCCATGAGTCAGGCTTGATTCTAAGGCAACAGGTTTGGTTTGGGTAACAGCCCCATAGCAATCACAAGATGCTCACTTCTAAAAACAGCAAGCTTTTCAGAATACTTTGTCATGTAAACAAATGCTTATCAGGATTTAAATTTTTAAGGTAAAAATTTTAAATAACATTTCCCACTTGCTATTCTAATAGAAGGAATTCTGGTGGTGGAGTGAGTAATGCATTGGGCGGCTGACTGCATGATCAGCACCTGGACCTCACAGCTATTCCAAGCTAATATAAGGCTGCCCTCCCCCATAAAGCCTAGAGCCCAGGTAACTCACAGGGACAGGTTCCTCTGTTCCATAGGATCATGGGTTGGAATAAACCCAATGGGAGTGATTTTGAGTTTTTTATTTGGCTTTACTTCGAATAGTGACGGTAATTTCTCACTGTGTCTGAGCAAGGTGAATTAAAAAGGCTAAAAATTGCAAGTATGAGGAGGTACCCACCCCCCAAAAAAAGGGTAAAAAGTTCCTCTGAGAGAAGATGTCATAGTCACATTTTTAGCCCACTATGAGAATCAAGCAGCTCGCTCTGAGTTAGTGCACCCAGTGGCATCTCCGGGGAAGGTTCTCTCTGGTCACAGTGAATTTTTCATAAAAGCAGTTTCGCTCGAACCTCGCTTTTTGTGATGCCTGATTGAAGGGAACAGTGTGCAGTGTGAAATGGTGTTTTCTGCTGTGGAAAAGTGCCGTAAAATATGCTGTGATGTCGAACACAGTTTATAAGGACAGGGCCATGGGAAAAACTCAAGTGTATGAGTGGTTTTCTCATTTTAAAAAAGGCAAAACGTGGATTGATGACAAACCTCATTCTGGAAGTCTGTCAACTTCCTGAACGGATGAAGATGTTGACAAAATGCTTGCATTTGTGCTGCAAGACTGAGGAAGGACCATTGGAGAGATGAAGAAGTTGTCTGGACCATCTTGGAGCTCAGTTCAGCAAATTTTAGTGTAAGATTTGGGAATGGGAAGAGTCACTGAGAAATTTGTGCCTTGGGTTCTGAGTGACCAGGAAAAAGAGTGTCCAGTGGAAACAGGCCAGGTTTGAAAGAACAGCTCTGATGCGACCCAGACGTTTTTCCCCCAAGGTCATTACTAGTGACTCAACAAGGTGCTATTCTTACCACCCAGAAAGAAAGCATCAATCAAGCCAGTGGAAGACACCATCATCACCTCGTCCCTTAAAAGCTTGTCAAATGAAATCAACGATCAAGACAATGCTCATTTATTTTGTTTTTTGGGGGTTTATTTGTGTTTTTGATGTGAGGGGCATAGTGCAGTTGGAGTTCATTCCACCAGGTCAAACTGTAAACCAAGCTTTCTATTTAGAAGTTCTGAAAAGATTGTGTAACAGTGTGTGACAAAAAAGGGCCAATTTGTGGCAGGCAGGGGACTGGTTTTGCCACCAAGACAATGCATCTGTTCAGGTAGCCATCTCAGTGCACCAGTTTTTGGCAAAAACAGCATGCCTCTTGTCACACCACACCTACTTACCTGACTTTGCTCCATGCGACTTTTTGCTTCTTAGAATGAAGAGGGATATAAAAGGACAGTGATTTGACAACATAGAAGAGGTGAAGGGGGGAAAAATAAACGAGGGGGGTGCTGTCAGCCATCTAAACAGATGAATTTGAAAAACATTTACAATAATGGAACTGCAGATTTGACAAATGTATTAAGTGTAATGGAGAGTACTTTGAAGGTGATAAGGTTGTTTTGTAAAAATAATTTAAACATATAACTTCGAAACATTTTTTCCCGTTTTTTTGAGGGTACCCCCTCATATGCACAACATAAGAAAACACTTCCTGGTCATGTGCTATCCTCAGGATTATTATGTTTGAGCTCATTGTTACAGCCCTTGTGTCAACACAGGTCATTGAGGACCGTCCTCTTGTTGGCTGCCCTCTGACTAAGTATGATGTCCTTCCCCAGGAATGGATCTCTCCTGTAAAAAATGTGGAGCACACATAAGTCTCGCCATCCTATCTTCTAAGAAGCCTCCCGCAGGTACTTCTTTCAAGACAGATACATTTTCTTTGACAGTCCATGGCATATTCAATATTATTAACAACATAAAGTTCTTTGACCAAATTAAATAAGTAAGCAGAAAATGGGGGGAAAGGTCATATCCAGGAAATATGAATTTTATGATTGATTGCTACGCTGATTTTAGGATTGTTGTTCCTACGTGCTGTCAAGTCAGACTTTAGAGTAAATCTCAAAATATCAGATGAAGCAATTTAATAATTTTATAAAATCTGCCTGTAGTACACTGCAATCATATTTAAAATTGTACAAACTCTGAGAGACCTCTATTAACTCTTATAGACATTTTTACATGCTCTTCTATGAGTGAATATATATAACATGTAGGATTTTTAAAAAATCATTTTATTAGGGGCTCATATAACTGTTATCACAATCCATACATACATCAATCGTATAAAGCACATTCGTACATTCATTGTCCTCATCATTCTCAAAACATTTGCTCTCCACTTAAGTCCCTGGAATCGGAGCCTCATTTTTTCCCTCTTTCCCGCTTCCCCTCCCTCATGAACCCTTGATAATTTATAAATTATTATTTTGTTATAGATTACATTGTCCAATGTCTCTGTCCACCCACCTTTCTATTGTCCCTCCCTCAGGGAGGAGGTTATTTGCAGATCCTTGGAATCAGTTCCCTCTCTGCAATCCACTCTCCCTCTACCCTCCCAGTATTGCCACTCTCACCACTGGTCCTGAAGGGATAATCCACCCTGGATTTTCTGTGTCTCCAGTTCCTATCTGTACTAGTGTACATTCTCTGGTCTAGCCAGATTTATAAGGTAGAATTGGGATCATGATAGTGACAGGGGGGCGGGGGCTGTTGTAAACATTTAGGAACTAAAGGAAAGTTGTATGTTTCATCGTTGCTACACTGCACCCTGACTGGCTTGTATCCTCCCTGTGATCTTTCCATAAGGGGATGTCCAATTGCCTACAGATGGGCTTTGGGTTCCCACTCTGCATTCCCCCTTATTCACAATGATATGATTTTTTGTTCTTGATCCCTTCAACATCTCGTGATCACACAGGCTGGTCTGCTTCTTCCATGTGGACTTTGTTGCTTCTGAGCTAAATGGCCGCTTGTTTACCTTCAAGCCTTTAGGATCCCAGATGCTATATTTTTTTATTGCTGGGCACAATCAGCTTTCTTCGCCACATTTGTTTATGCACCTATTTGTCTTCAGCAGTCATATCAGGGAGGTGAGCACACAATGATATGATTTTTTTGTTTTTTTGATGCTTGATAACTGATCCCTTCAGCACCTCATAAGCACATAGGCTGGTGTGGTAATGTGTAGGATTTTTATGAATTCTGACAATAGGTAAATGTGGACCCAGTTATGCTTTTGAACCTCACACAATACACAGAACCTAATAGTTTTTTTAAACCCTGGTGCAGCACATATATTTCCTTTTTAAAAGTTGATAACTCATAATTAATCCAGGTTTTTGAAGGCAGCAATGTGGTTGCTGGCTAACCCTTTCTTCCAGCTAAAAGATTGACATGACCATTAAAGTAACAACATATGGCTATGAATCCTGGCTCTAATCTGTTGATATGTCATCCAAGGAAACCTCGGTCTCCATTCCCTTCCCCTAGACTCCCTGAGTGGAGACAGCCTCCTGATGGTGCCAGACTGCTTTGGTGTGACTCACGTGCAACACAACCTAGTCACAATGCTTTACTCAGGTGCAGTCTCTATGACGGCTGGAAGCTGTAAGCTCTGCTGCACACTATCACCCAAGAATGGTGTCTGTGGCTCAGAACTAGAGGGGAAATTAATTTTATTTGATAATAAAAATAAATGAACCATATACACACACCATAAGAAGAATACTTTCAAATCACTCTGAAAAGCTGTTAATATCCACTCCTCTAAGTATTGAAGTAGTTGTTATTTTCTTGCAATACTATACATCACAAATCACATTTAAATTGCCATTCCATATTTCTGGTTCTGGATAGCTGGAATCATGTTGTAAAATCTGGGATAAAGATTTTGGCTCTGCTGGGACTGACCAGCTGCTGTCATGATAACCTGGATCAGAAAGAGCAGATGTAAACAAGGATGGGAGTATCCGCGTAGCACAGAGCACTTATTTTTCCTGAAGCGCTTCCATAAACAAAAAACAGACTCACTGCCCTTGAGTCAAGTCTGACTCATAGAAACCCAAAGCCCCTACATAACCCAAAGCTTGTGTGTTACTACATGTCCCAGATCCCCTCAACTACATTCAATATGAAATGGCTTATTGGAATTCTGTGACTCTCCTTCCTATCCAGACACTGTCTTGCCTTGAATATCCTACTACGTTTCTTTCTTATCTAAAAAATCAGATTTTTCCCTTGAAATCTTACATGCGAATGTAAGATTTTTCTTTTATTGTTCGCATTCATTTTATGAAAGTAAGTCAAAAGAATTCCTAGTAGCATTCCAGTGCACATGTACATGGGTTTATATGAATCGAAACATGTTCAAACATCTCTGTGATCCAAAGAGGGCTGCACACATTCTCTCAGTAATACACTTGTCTTAGTCTCATTAGTGAACCTTCATTAAAAAGAGTCTAATTAAAACAGTGGCTTCTAAACAAATCTGTTTGACTCACTAACACAGAAAGATCAGCTTAGAAGGTCAAGGGGATGATTTGGAGAGTGACTCCAAAGAGCTATCGTGACAGACTTCCTCAAAGCATGCAGGAGGATCACGGGGGCTGAGGGAAGAGGGGGGGTGGGTGGATTCTGAAGAAATTTTAAGAAAATTAAAAACTGTAATTGCAAGGGAAAGGCCAGGAAATTTGCAAGAAGGATTTTTGTTTTCAATCAGGGCAACATCCCTGCTCCTTCTCCAAAAGCAGCAAGGGCTGTCCTGTGAGAATTTGTTGAGAAAGGTTACCCCATTCACCTGACAGCCTTCATCTTGTTGCCAAGCTCAAAGATCATTTAAAATGCACACAGGTCTTGTCCCTGGAGTGTACCCAAAATGATGCTTTGATGTAGTGTAAATCTCAGAATACAAAATTATTTGAGGAAGAGATAAAGAGGTGAAAAAAATCACCTTTAGAAATGTTTGACCCCGCCCTCCAGAAGAACTTATTTCAAAAGACAGCATTGAATCTGCAGCTCCGAAAGAGGGAAATATCTGATCAGAGCACACGGGAGAAGATGAATGGGGCGGAGGAGAGAGTGGAACACATCCTGGCCCATCAGGCCTTCAGGACGATGACCCCAATTAGAGCACAGTCCACAGAGAGGACCACATTGCCAGCCCCACTATGAGACATGACACCCCTCACTGACCCATGGCCCTGTGGGGGACAGCACCTGAGACACATTGTGGGAATTGCGCCCGACTTGATCCCTCCACATCTAGGCAAAGCACTGGAGGAGTGCAGTGGAACAGCAAGGGAATGGAGCAGCAAGGTCCTCAGGGAATGCTGAAGGTGGACTTTGGGGCCAGGGTGTGGTGCCCCAACAGACTGGATTGCAAAACCCTCCTAAAGGCCAATAAACAATCCTTGAACTAACTACAAACTTGTCTTTCTTGTTGTGTTTTGTTTTGTTGTCAGTGGTCTGTTGTTGTTGTTTTGTTGTATATTGTTGCTTGGTTTTGCTCTGTCTTTTTTGATGTGCACATGTTATTATCTCCACAGGTCTCTCTAAATAAGATAGGCTGGATGAACAATCTGGAGGAGTAAACAATGGAATCAACAGTTCTAGGGGGACATGGGATAGGGGAAGGTGGGGGGAAAGGAAGTGGTGTTAACAAACCCAGACAAAAGGGAACAAGTGATCCAAATTGGTGGTGAGGTGGGTGTGGGAGGCCTGGTAGGGCATGATCAAGGGTAATGTAATAAAGAGGTATTGCTGAAACCCAGGTGGGGACTGAGCATAATAGTGGGACAGGAGGAAAGTTAAGGGAAATAGAGAAGAGAGCTGGAAGCAAAGGGCATTTATAGAGGTCTAGATAAAGACATGTATATATGCAAATATATTTATATATGAGGATGGGGAAATAGATCTATGCCCCTATACTTATAGGTTTAGTCTTAAGGTAGCAGAAGGACATTGGGCCTCCACTCAAGTACTCCCTCAATGCAACAATACTTTTTCAATTAAATTGGCATTCTGTGATGTCCACCTTCCTGGCACAACCGCTGAAGACAAAGCGGGTGCATAAGCAAATGTGGTGAAGAAAGCTGATGGTGCCCGGCTATCAAAAGATATAGCATCTGGGGTCTTAAAAGCTTCAGGGTAAACAAGCGGCCATCTAGCTCAGAAGCAGCAAAGCCCACATGAAAGAACACACCAGCGTGTGTGATCAGCCGAAGGGATCAGTAATCAGGCATCAAAGATAAAAAATCATATCATTGGGTGTACACCTCCATGATACGATCGCTGAGGACAAACGGGTGCATAAGCAAATGTGGCAAAGAAAGCTTATGGTGCCCAGCTATCAAAAGGTATAGCATCTGGGGTCTTAAAGGCTTGAAGGTAAACAAGCTGCCAACTAGCTCAGAAGCAACGAAGTCCACATGGAAGAAGCACACCAGCCTGTGCGATTATGAGGTGTTGAAGGGATCAGGTATCAGGCATCATCAGAACACACACAAAAAATCTTACCATAGTGAATGAGGTGGGGAGTGCAGAGTGGAGACCCAAAGCCCATTTGTCGGCCACTGGAGATCCCCTTGCAGAGGGGTCTAGGGGAGATGAGTGAGTCAGGGTGTGATGTAGCACCGATGAAAAATGCAACTTTCCTCTAGTTCCTAAATGCTTCCTCCACCTCACCCCTCACTATTATGATCCAAATTCTACTTTGCAAGTCTGGCTAGACCAGAGGATGTACAATGGTACAGATAGGAACTGGAAACACAGGGAATCCAGGGCGGATGATCCCTTCAGGACCAGGGGTGTGACTGGCAATACTGGGAGGGTAGAGGGAGAGTGGATTGGAAAGAGGGAACCGATTACAAGGATCTACATGTGACCTCCTCCCTGGGGGACAGACAACAGAAAAGTGGGTGAAGGGAGACGTTGGACAGGGCAAGATATTACAAAATAATAATTTATAATTATTTATAATTTATAATAAATTATCAAGGGCTCATGAGGGAGGGGGAAGGGGAAGGGAGGGGAAAAATGAGGACCTGATGCCAAGGGCTTAAGTGGAGAGCAAATATTTTGAGAATGGTGAGGGCAATGAATGTACAGATGTGCTTTACACAATTGATGTATGTATGGATTGTGAAATGATTAAAAAATCGTGTTTGAACTTAAATGAAGGACACGCCAAGAAATAATAACTTCATATTTTGATATATTTGTTTATGTAAGTTTTCTATGAATTTATAGCAATATTGTTTGACTTAGATTCATATTGAAAGCACATTAGTTGTTATCCTATTGCTGAAATATTTTTCATATATATTCTCCTAACAGTCAGTATAGTTTGATGAGCAAGTACACTTTCTCAAAAGAATTCTCTTTAACTCTTCCCCCAATAATTCTGTGTTCCTAGATTTACACTACAGCAAAACATCATTTTGGCTACGCTCCAGGGACATGACCTGTGTGCATTTTAAATCTACTGTTGCTTAGAAAGCTCAAAGGGAGGGACCACTGGGGTCAGACAGTCATTATCCTGAGATTCCATTAGACTCGCTGTGTTCTACAGCTGAGTTCTGAATCACTTTTCTACAGCGTCTGTTACTGGAAGACTACAGAAATGGTCTTTTTATTGTTTAAACAATCAAACATGGCTGAAGACTTAAAGAAGACTGAGGGTACTAGGGAGAGGGCAGAGCATGTCCAAGTCTGAGATCCCTGCCTCACCTTTTGGTTATTCAGTTTGGGGTTAGGGGACAATGTGTACGTAGGTCAATCTACTCAATGACAGTGAGTTTGTATTTTGGAAGTTGAGGTCAGTCTATTTTTCCATGAGCAGAATGTGTGTCTTAGGTAGAGATAAAGAACTCAAATAGAGATGGGAAGAGAAAAGGTAAGGAAAGATAGGGGCGGTGGGGGGGGGGGAGAGAAAGAGAGAGAGAGAATTCTGTTAAGAAAACCGTAAAGTTGTGCATGCCCAATTAAATTTTGTTAAGCATAATTTTTATTACAAGTAATTTAAATGAAAAAGAAGAAAAAATGCCTTTCTCTGTTTGCAACCCATTAAACCCATTTTCTTATAATGATTTTATTATAAAATACATCTACAATTCTAACTTTCCGTAGTTTTCTCTTTATGAAGACAGGGACCAGCCTTAATTATTTCTACAGTCAATTTAATGCCTGACATTTTTGTGCTTTCGTATGTAGTTGGTTCTATAGCGCAGTAAACCTATGTACAGCAGGAGGAAAGTGCCCAGTCCTGTCATTCTCACAGTTGTTATGATTGAACCCTTTGTTGTAGCCACTATGCCAACCCATCTTGTTGAGGGACTTTCTGTTTTTCATGGACCTCCCACTTCACCAAGAATGATGTCTTTTTCCAGGGACTAGTCTTTCCTGATAGCATGTCCAAAGTATGCAAGATTAAATCACGCCATCCTCACTTCTGAAGAGCGTTCTGCCTATACTTCTTCCAAGACAGATGTGTTTGCTCTTCTGGCAGTCCACTGTATTTTTCAATGTTCTTTGCCAACATCATAATTCAAATGCATTGATTCTTCTTTGGCTTTCCCTATTTATTGTCCAACTTACACATACATGTGACATGATTGAAAACACCCTGGCTTGGATCAGGCATATTCTCAAAGTGATATTTTTGTTCTTCAATGCTTTAAAGTGATTATGTGATGCAGATTTCTCCCAGTGTAGTACATTGTTTGATTTCTTGACCATTGCTTCAATGAGCATTGATTGTGTCTCCAAACAAAATTAAATCCTTGACAACTTTAATATTTTCATTTATCATGATGCTCTCTATTGGTCCAGTTGTGAGGATTTGGGTTCTATTTACATTGAGATGTACTCCATACTGTAGGCTGGAGGCCTTGATCTGCCCCAGCAAGTACTTCAAGTCCTCATTTTCAGTAAGCAGGTTGTGTTATCTGCATAGCGCACGTTGCTAATAGGCCTTCCTCCAATCCTGAGGCTGTATTCATATAGTCTAGTTTCTCAGATTGCTCAGCAAACAGATTGAATCAGTATGGTGAAAGGATATAGCCCTGACAAACACCTTTTCTGATTTTAAACCTTGTGCTGTTTGAACGACTGCCTCTTGATCCCTCTTGAGCCACGTACAGGTTCTGCATGACCCAATGAAGTGCTCTAGAATTCCCCATATGCCTTTCAAGATGACTTTGAGTGAATGATGACTGAACAATGGAATAAATGACTGACTTATAGTTCTAAAGCACAGTTGATGATTTCACTGCCCTCACTTTGCTTTTCCATTCTGGAAATGGTCAATATGTGTGTCAATGTATTTGGTTGAACCACTTTATCAGACCAGGATATAAATTTTTGCAGTTTTATGAATATTTAAGTTAATTGCTTAAGATTTTTCCATTTGCCGAAATTTTAGTACCTTTAGTATCTTCCTTACTGTGACAGACTTCACTCTTTCTTTCCAGACCAGAATTATGTACACTTAGTATGACATAATCCGCCTTTCTTTGACATGAAAGAGGTGATTTGAACAGTTTGCTAGAGGGTTATCTTGGGATGATATGACTTCTTTGCTGTTTCTAGATGACGAGTTGAACATTTTGTCCTGAAAATTTTAACAGCTTTGAGATATAATTCTTATAATTCACAATTCATCCATTTAAGTACATAATTCAATGATTTCTAGTATTTTAAAGTTGTAGTTCTAAGAATTCTTAATGCTTTCCTGTCCACTGCTTCAATTTTAACCTTGTTGGCTCATATATATGAACAGGCCACAATAGTTACTTCAAAAAAGAAACTAAAGCCTTTTTCTAGTGAGACCCAGGGCTGAGGGAGGACCAGCAACTTGTAAGGTTACAATTTCTTGGATTAGTCTCATAAAGTACATGATGATTATTTCCAGAATACATGCTTTGCCCCATTCTGGTGTGCCCGAGTGAGAAGGAAACTCACAGTTGACAACACTACCCTCACAACCCTGCTATTGAGTTCTGTTAACAGCTCAGACTCCCTCCAACACACATGCAGAGGCACGACCCAGATTACTCTTCAGAGGACAGGCTGCTCGGCTGGAGAAAGTGGTGTCTCCAGGAACCTCCAGCTTCCATTTCCTTCACAGTTGGCCTCAGTTTCAGAGAGTTCTCACATACGGTCCAACCCAGTAAATGAAGCAGCCAGAGTTCCCCAGGTATAGTCTACAGGGAAAACTTCCCTGACACTTAAGCCATAAGATCTGAACCTCCCTGCAGTGTGGGACGTTTCAGAGATTGTTTTGGTGGGAGCTAGGCCATGCAACGTCCCAGTGGGATAATCGCAATGCAGGATCCTGAAGATTTGTGGCAGGATTTTGTCAACTACAGAGTAGACTTATACACCTTTTGAAAAAGAATTCCTGGTATGTTTCTGGGCTGTGGTAAAGGTGGAACACCCAATCTTCATTCATCAAGTGGGCAGGACATCAAAATTATCCATTATTCATTTGGTCTTCTAAGTCTCATAAACTCATCAGATAACCTCAAGAACAATCCATCAAAAGCCAGAAATAATATATCCATGACTGAGTTAAAGAAGGGTGAGAATCAAGGACTCTCATACAAATGCCACTCCCTTAGTTCATTCCTGGGGCTATCTGTGAAGCAAGCTAACTCCACACAGCCAGTTTCTATGGATTTAATCCCAACTCATAGTGACCCCATTCGACAGAGTAGAACTGCTTCATAGAGTTTCCAAAGCTGTAAATATTTATGGGGTTTAAAAGGGAAATAATTTGAATGGTCAGAACTTTGGGTAGTGAATGAATGAATTAATATTATTAATTTCAGATGCAATGAGACATCAGCCGTAGTTATAAATAATTCTACACTTGAGCAATGATGAAAAGCCTCTGCAGGATCATGGCAAGACAAAGAATAGACATCAGAGAATAAGGAGTCTGGATTACACCTATGGGATATCTATATGTCTAATAAAACCCCTTTAAAGTGTTTTTTTTAAAAGCTGTCACTTTGAGGACTAAAGTAAGCCTCACCCAAGCGATGGTATTTTCAATCGTCTTATATGCTAGTGAGAGCTGGACAGTGAATAAAGAAGACTAAAGAAGATTGGGTGCTTTTGAATTGTGGCACAAGTGAAGAGTTTTGAGTGTCGGGAAGTGGCCGAATTAGGAGCAGATCTATGTTGTAGGAAGTTCAGTCAGTGTGCCGTTTTAGCACCGAGGATGACGAAGCCTCACCTTCAGAGAAGGGCATCAAGCTAAGCAAAGTGTCAGTGAACAAGAAGCACATTCTCATGGCGATGGACTGGCAGTGTTTGCAACAATGGGCTTCAATGCAGCAAAGATGTGGGGCTGGTGCAGGACGGGCAGTGTTTCACTCTGTTGATCATAGGACATCTGTGAGGAAGCACAGACTCAGTGGCACCTAACAGCAACCCAAACAACATAGGATGTTTTATGAAAAGGGCACTAAGTGTGGGTGCTTTAATCATATGTTATTGCCCAACAAGGAGCATCTACCCAAAGAGATGTACTCTATGTAGACAGCACAATTCGACCAGTTCACCTTAGACAGTCTCTGTCCCTGGAAACCCCAGTGTTTGCTGGATGCGCACATGAATAAAGTAGTCACAGTGGCAGGAAAGGTGACCATGGATAAAGCAAATCATGAACCTCTATTGATCATGGCTAAATTAGTGATTTGATTTCCAACCCACCCACAATGGACACCAAGATATAACCCAAAAGACTGCCCAAGCAACCAACCAGACATCCTCATGGGCCATCCTTTACTTTATGATCACAGGAATAAATACAGCATGCTATTAAGGTATGATGTTTTACCTACTCTTTGTGAGGAATTATAAAATGTTTACCTCACTAGCATGAGATCCATTATAAGACTGCCTCAGACCAGAGAATCACTTTACAATATACTAAGTACCATAATTTAAGGGGGGTAACACCCCAAACTGGATTTTTTTCAAAGCTATGTATCTAATTATATTTTGTTTTTTTACAAAACAACCTTATCACCTTAGAGGTGCTCTCCTTTATACTTAATAAATTTGTCAAATCTGCAATTTCATACTTGGAAACATTTTTTCAAACTCATCTGTTTGTATGGCTGACAGCACCTCTCTCTTTTATCTTCACCTCTTCTATGCCATCAAATCTCTGTCCTTTCATATCCCTCTGCATTCTCAGAAACAAAAGGAAGTCGTATGGAGGAAGGTCAAATGAGTAAGGTGCAGTGAGGCAAGAGAGACATGCTGTTTCTTACTCAAAACTGCGTGAGCAGGTATATTGTTGTGGTGGAAAAACCAATTCCCCGTCTGCCACAAATTAGGCATGTTTTTGTTGCACATTGCTACACAATCTTTTCAGAAGCTCTAAATAGAAAGTTTGATTGACAGTCTGACCTGGTGGAACAAACTCCAAATATACTATGAATTGACATTTTCATTTGCTTGGGAAGTTGACAGACAACCAGAATGAGATTTGTCATAATCAACATTTCACCTTTTTTGAATGAGAAAATCATTCATACATTTAAGTTTTTCCTAAAGCATTGTCCTTGTAAACTGTGCTCAACACCACATTTTCTGGGCATTTTTCCCAAGCAGGACACACAATTTCACAGCCACATACTGTTCTCTTAAATCAGCCCTCACAAAATATGAGATTCAAGAGAAACTGCTTTCATGAAAACATTCAGTGTGACCAGAGAGAATCTTCCAAGGTAAAGCCACTGGGTGCACTAACTCAGAGGGAGTTGCTGAATACTCTACTAACGGGAAAGATGTGTTCTATGAAAGCTCCACCCAGTGGAGGTTTTCTGTTTTGGGGACTGGGGGTAACCCCTCATAGATTCATGACTGCTATATCTATTATATTTATAATACACCACTCTGTTTAGACTTGCTGGTCTAATAGAGATTAGGAATCACTTGATTAATCAATAGTGAAAACACCAGCTCACAGGCATTGCTCCATGAAGATGGGGTACCATCTTCCAGAATACAATATGGACCTTAAATCACATACTTTGATAAATAACTGTGTCTGTGAAAGAAAGTATTAAGAGGTCCAGGATCTATGGGATGTAAATGGGCATGGCTTTATTTTTCATTATTTATAAGCAGATACTCACTGAAGGACTTGGTGCTACCTGTTCCCACAACTCTGAGCTCTGTATTGTTCAAGGTCTTGATTAATAAAATGGATACCATTAAACCAGAGAACACAATGTAAAGCCTTATAAAATTACAAACTCTAAATTCCATTTGGGAACATTGGGC
Source organism: Tenrec ecaudatus (assembly GCF_050624435.1). Lineage (NCBI taxonomy): Eukaryota > Metazoa > Chordata > Mammalia > Afrosoricida > Tenrecidae > Tenrec > Tenrec ecaudatus. The sequence goes on from NC_134542.1 coordinate 58,052,120, forward strand.
AGGGAGAGGAGTCACGGTGTTGGCAGTGTGGGTAAAAGGAGTCACAGAACTGACTCATCAGGAGGAGACAATCCTGCTGTTGCACACTGAGAGCTGTGAAGGCTATGCAGAGAATCAAAGTGATCTGTTGAGTGCCTGGTGGTCTTCCCTTCCCCTCTAATAAGTGTACTGGGATCAACATAACAATGTAGGCATGAGGAGGCCATGGTAACCAAGAGATCAGCCTCCTCAAAGAGGAGAGTTCGCATACTGCTACAGGTACGCTATGAAGACTAGCAGAGTGAGTGACTTGTCTGAGAGTGCAGGGAATCTGAAAGGAATAGTATGCAGAGAGAACGTAAGTATCAATTGGAACCCTGAGGTCAATTTTTGCAATGCTGCTCTACTTTGGCTATAATTTGTTCCACTAACCTCCCTCTTTTCAATACCCCTGAAGAAGAAATACCCACCAGAATGCCAGACCATTTGCTTTCCAAATGTAGATGGAAAGAAGGCACCAAAACGGTTGACTGTGGCCAAAATCAAGACATGCTAAGTGAGATTCTTCTTTAAGAAAGAACCTTCTGCCTCCAGGGTCTGACCCAGTAATATTAGCTATCTACTTTTGCTAACAAACAGCCATGTTGGTGTAGTGGTTACAAGTTGGGTTGTAATCCTTAAAAGTCAGCAGTTCAAAACCACCAGTGCTATGTGAGAGAAAGACTGGGCTTTCTACTCCCATAAAAAGCTACAGTCTCAGAAACTCACAGGATCAATTCTACCCTGTCATATGGGGACACTATAAGTGGGCATAGACTCAATGGCAGTGATTTCTTTAGTACTGTTGCTAACAACCACCCTAAGTTTAAAAAAAAAAAATCTTAACTCAAAATTTGTGGTTTAGTAAAATAGAGTATGGTTTAGCAATCTCTGGCTAACCACATAACCAACCCCACCGCACACCCGGGGTGGGAGGGCACGAATAACAGAAATCATAGGGGAAGGGAGACAGTAGTCAGTGTAAGATTTTGAAATAATAATAATTTATAATTTATCAGGGGGTCATGAGTATGGGGAGGGAGGAGCTTATACCAAGGGCTCATTAGAAAGTAAATGTTTAGAAAATAATGGTAGCAACATATGTACAAATATGCTTGAAACAACTGATGTCTGGATTATTATAACAGCTGTAAAAGCACCCAATAAAATGACCTTTTAATAAAAGAAAATACAAATGTTGTGGTTTAGGAAAGTAGAGTATAGTTTAGCAACCTCTGGCTTATCTCATGAGGTCGCAGTAAACTATGAGCTGGGGTTGCACTCCGATCTCATTATTCTACCGTCTCACCTGGTGGTCCTTGTGTGTGTGTGTGTGTGTGTGTGTGTTAGGGGTAGGAGGTGTTTAACTTCCCAGCTGACTGGCATGTGTGTTGACTGCATTCAGTCCCTAGTTACACTGCTGAGGAAGCAGTATCTGACTTCGTCCAACTACTCAAAGGAGAAGGAGCATATAATTCCACACATCGCCAGCTGACTGTGAGGAGGCAGAGGTCATACATGACTCCACTGTCTGATCTGCTTTTACCTTATTCTGACTCCTCCAGTTTTTCCGCCCATGGCATTCTACTTCTCAGATGGATAATGCTCCAATACCATGGCTATGCCGGACTCCAAGACAATATTCACTATTATGGGGGTTTATGAGGGCAGTCAACAGATTAACACAAGCTGGGATAAGAAAGGTTTAAAGTCACAGTCTTTTGTGCATCGATTCGGTGACTGTGTAAGGCAAAGGTAGCAAGATCTGTTGTGCCCAGACCTGTGTCACTCAACAGATAATGCTCGATCTCTAGCTTCCTGGGGGCTGACGGAGATATTTTCAGGCCATTTGTTCAACTTCTGCTGCTGCTGTGTCTTCCTTTCTCTCCCTATTATCACAAGAATGAATCCCTAATAAACAGCTTTCATTTCAAAATCCATTTTAGTGTCAGCTCTGGACCAGCTAATCTGTGATGCTCTCTCTTTCCTTACAGTAAATTCATGAGAGATTGGAGAGTGTATTTTCTTTCCTACTATCGATTGTTTCCCTCCCAAGAGACTTCAACTACTCTCTTCAAATTCCTCCTCGATGGCCTCAGTTATTGAAAAGTGGCATACAATGGTCATAGGTAGTCTTATGATATGTTTATCAATTAACTAATACCTGCTGAGCTTACATTCAAGATGGTGATGGAGACGCTAGGGGGGTAGTGCAGAGGTTCGGAAAGGCTTTGACTAATGAAGAGGTCTATCTATACCTTCTAAATCAGCCTAGACATGCAGCAATCAACGGCACAATGACAGTTTCCTTGAAATTTCACCAAACCTACTTTGCAAACTATTAAGATATTATTAGGTGAGAGGTTATCTCCCAGAGGAACATGGAAATTATTAGGCAGAGCAAATGAAGCAAATAATTTGGTTTTGCTTTGTTTAATAATTCAGTAATTTGAAAAAAACTGGACTGCAAATACAATTGAAGTTCCACTTACCAGATTTATATCCCATAATGAAATGGTCTCTAATTAGTCTGAGAGCACAAACGATCAGACACGGTACCTACAATTAGCAAGAGAACTGTGAAGAAAATGCAATGAATTCAAAGGCCTTCAGTGAGATCACCTGACCATCTGGCCACTAAGGCATTTACTAATTGATAGAACATGAGCACTCACGTATGAAGGCAAGATGGAAAACTCTGCTGTGTTTTGATTTTCTTAAAATGTCTAAAGAAATTCAATAGAATTTTAATACATAGAAGAAATATCTCTGATACACTATATATATTCATATACTTATACATACACATATGAGTATTGCAAACTTCGTAACTATTATGCTTGTTTTTCAAATATTTAAATAATAATTTCTCACATTTTAGGTTGAATAAAATCAGTGCTAAACCTTAACTAAGGATATATAATATGCAAACAAAATTATATTTTGAATAAAATTAATTTGTTCATATAAGACATATGTATAAGCATCTACAATGTACCTGAAATTACTCTCGACATTACAAACACAGCAAAATAGGTAGGTGTCTTTGTCTTCATAGAGTTTGCATTCTAATCAAGGAGACAGAAAATGAGATGTGTGATAGATAAGATATGTAACGGGCCTTCAAAATATTCATGTAAAATTTAAATGAAAATGAAACTGTTTACTTTATTCATGAAAAATGAAAAAATAAGACAATGAATAGTTGACACCCTCTCATCTAATATACACAGTAACAAGGGCTCAAACAACAAACCAAGAATTACACAGAGACAGTACTCTAGATGCCAGCGGAAACATAGGGGTAAGAATTAAAGTGGAGACTCTATAGCCAAGAAGACCTCACAAGAAAGCGCTTGTAGTAAGCACTGTAAGGGAATGAGGAGGGGAGCGAGGCTGCATCCTGGAGTGAAGCACCCCAGAAGAGGAAGCCGCGATTACGCAATCCCTGAGGCAAGCGTAGACTCCTCCGTTGTGAAAGGAAGAGAGCGCAAAGTGGGCGGAATGGCTGCTGCTTACGTGAAGGGCAGCGGTGAAGGACGCAGGTGCACTCCGGAATACCTTAGGGTTTCAGAAAGGCCTTTGACGTGACTCTGAGGAGGAAAGAAATGTTTGGAAGGTTGACCATGCGTGTGATGGCAAGATCCATGTGGGCTTTAATAGAATCATTGCAGGGCCTCCGCGGGGCAGCACCTAGGGCCAACTCCAAGCAGAAGGATAAGTTGGGTCTATACGACGGGGACCTGTCTAGAAAGATGGCAGCAGGTCTGGCTACTTGATTTCTTAGCACCTGCGATTTCCCAAACACCCAGCATGGAGAGTGCTGTCTCTCACACTGAGGAGTGTGGCTCAACAGTGTCATTGCCCTCATTTCATACAGCACACGCCTTAGGAATCTTTGTGGGAGATCTGGCCCTTTTGGTCTGTTTGTTTTCCTTTTTCCCCCCTTAGACATTTCTGAAGTGTAGCATTTACCATTGGCTTACAGATAATGACTTATTGATAATGTCTACTTCAGTTTTGAATAATAATTTTAAAAGTTCAAGGATCGATTAGCTTTTGGCCCATTATCATGATAAAGAGGAGCTGTGGAGAAAAATGCTGTTGAATAATTTCTTTACCTTAGTTGGTTCCATGTAAGTGAAAGTAACTGTTGGCCATTTGGAAAGGGAAGAAGCAAAGGGGCAAGACAAAGACGTGAATGTCTTTAATTTCAAAGGATATCTATGCACTTTTTGACTACATCCATACCCTTCCCCACTCAACAATAAATATGGAGTTGTTGACGCGGTGATTCATTTCCGAGTAAGTTTCTGTTACACCGTAATTTTATTCATATAGTTTAGAGATCCAACAATTTCCTTCTGAATCCAAATAACCAGTAAGTGCGACGCCAGGACACTGGTTTAGAGATGGTAACCCATGGATTCTTCAAACTCGAACAACGCTTCTCCAGGCTGCTCCTGTCTCTGCCTGCCATTTCCTTCTTTGCCTCTTCGTTGATCCTGCTCTTGAACTCCACCTCTGCATGAAAACTCAGCATGTAGGGGACATTTCATTTGTTCTGTTCCATTGGTTGGTAGTAGGTTTCACTTGTCTCTGCTCTCACCACGATATCTTCCATCATTTCTACCTCTGACCTTCTAACGTGGTTGTGGTTTGTCTTCCAATCCCCCCTTTTGCCACGAGAGCAGTGGTTCTGTCTTCCTAATGCCGCGACCCTTTCATAAGTTCCTTATGGTGTGGTGACCCCCCAACCATAAAATTATTTCCGTTGCTACTTCATAACTGTAGTTTTGCTACTGTCATGAATCAGGAAACCCCTGTGAAAGGGTTGTTCAACCCCCAGAGGGGTCACAACCCACAGGTTGAGAACCACTGCATTAGAATATAGGCTTCTTACTCTCTAATTTCTAGTATACTACCTTAAGAATAGACCTGAAATATATTCAATATTTAATTGAATATAATTTGCCCTATGTTTATAAATATGTTAATAAAAATGGATGCTAATTTTTTAGACACACAGCATTGTGGTAGTTGTTAGAGATATTGGAATCAATTATACTGTTGCTTAATGCTTTTTATTTGTTTGTTTTCCTGAAGGAGAATATAAGCAAAGAAAGTCAAGTTGAGGGCATCCTAAAATTGTAGGCAAGGTGAAGATTAAGGCAAAGAGAAAGCAGTGAAACTTACTGTCAGTGGCAACAACCAGAAAATGGAATGTCTTTTGATACAATGTCTCAGGATAAGACAGGGATGTAAGGGTTTGGCTAGAATTGTTTACACATTGGACCAAAAAAGCAAAAGGACCTGTACTATAGATCTTAATATCTGAAAAATCAAATCAAATTAGTACAGAGAAACAAAAAGAAAAACCAAAGACAATAAAATGACATACATCTACAGAAGAAAATAATCAAATATACAGAGTTATTAGGACGTAGAGGCAGTCATTCCATTGTTCAAATTACATTCATGGCTATAATAAGCCATGAATGGGACATTTGCAATCCACTAATTGCAAAATGACACTTATAGATGCCTTTCCCAAAACATAAATAAAATTTTAATCATGAATCATTTGAAGGTGGAGAATAAATTAGTTTGACATATTTTGGAAGTAAGCAGGCCATTCCTGGAAATAATTAGGTGTAATTAATGTGGGGCAATCTACGGTGAACTTCTTCAAAAGTGGTTGAGGAAAAGAGCCAACACAGAATAAGATGGTCAAATCAGGATTCCCAGGAATCAGAGATCTTACTGAATATCAAAAGCTACTAGATAATGACAAGAAATAAGCATAAAGTCGTGCATTGGGAGCAGGAAGATATGAAACACCAAGTCAAGGGCTGCTTGCTTGGCCCTTTTGTTCAGCTAGGAGGTGCACTTCTCACCCAGGGTAACAGTGCAATCTGTAAGTGACACTCTTGGGTTCTCAGACACAATGAGTGTTTAAATTATGATAGGTCTCAATCTTTTACCCCGTAGAGTTTTGTAGGCTATCTGATAATCTCCAAGGAGCTATATCACAGAGACCCTGGGTTCTATTTATGTTGAACAATGTTTAGTAGAGAATATCCTCAAACGGACCTTTCTGATACAGTAGAATCCTGGACCTCGACGCTAATCTATTCTAGAAGGAGCATCAAGATGCGATGCAGTAGAGTTTTGAATCATTTTTTCCCCATAAGAAACCACGGAGGATGGGTTAACCCATTCTCAACCACCAGGTTTTTACCCTAACCTTGCCTTTTTATACAAACATTACACAGAAATTTCAAAGTAAATAAGTTCAAATTTAAATAATACAATTTAGATAAGAAACACAACATTAAAAAGCTATGATCCACACCTTGAGATGGATGAGGATCTGGACCTGTGGACATGGATGTGCAGAGGAGGGATGGAGAGAGAGGCATCGTGTGAAAGGGAGATCCCCTTCCGTCAAATCAACTGGTAGCTGCTTTTCAGGCGATTTTCCCTTCTTTGCCTTTTTTCACTAGGACCTGGCTGGCTTTCGATAAAAAATAACATTAAAATATTCTGTCAAATATGGTCTCCTGCTGGCGTTTCCTTAACTGTTTTCTAAATGGGTTTACTAAATTATCATCAACAGTATCAATAACACGGTTAACCAGTTTCTAAGCATGATGATTCTGCTCAAAAAACTCTTTCTTAGGACCCATGTTTTGTATCTAAAATCATTTTTAAAAGGCACAAAAACTAAGAAAGTTAATGCAAAACGCTTGGAACACAGCTGTAAAAGATTTTAACAACTCATACTAACAACGCCAACTAACGCTGAGTGAGCAAAGCACGAACCGCTTTTGTTTACAAAAATCACGTGTTTTGGGTTGGATTTCCAAGTTTTGTTCGAGCTCTGATGCGAAATTTTCTCGTCGAAATCCGGTGATGTCAGTTTTGTACTGATGCGGCTGAGTACCGGGACTCTACTGTGGAAGTCTTCCTTCTAGCAAGAAACAGTCAAGTATTTGCCCAAGGGAATCACTGGGACATTCTAGGTTGTCTGCTAACGCAGAGTGGAGGTTCAAGTTTGCCCAGAGGTGCAATGGAAGAAAGTCCTGGCAGTTGTATGCTGACATTCAGAGCTTTCATGAGTTGGAATTGTCTGGGCGCCATCTGGGTCATTTTCCCCAAGGATCCACTTGACGAGGACAATAGACTGGGCTACCCCTGTCTCTTCTTTCCCTACCGGCCCTCCCTCGAGTGAAGGGAGAGACAAGAGTTCAGGGATATCAGCCACTTCGACACTTCCCTCCCGAGGGTGTAAGGCGCTGCTTCTTACTATGAAATCGTGCTTTCAGTAAGCCCCACAGGGTACATTTTAGTTGCACTGATGATGTTTTCTGTGGGTATATTTAGGATCAAATTAATAAATAAATGTGACCATATATGTGATTTTAAGAAAGTAGGGGAGTGGGGTAAAGAAGACAGAAAGAATGAAAATAAAATATAAAATTCCCCTCATCTACTATTGAAGATAGAGACATGAGAAGGATGCTTGCAGAGAGTGTAAAATAAATAATTCTGCTAAAGCTGTTTACATTTGGCCCTTGGGTGCTGGGGGGTAGGGGAGGGGGAGGCTGATGTGTTTAACATGCAGGCAACTTGTGGATCCTTTTCTGATTAGTTGCAATGAAGATGCCCAAGCTAGCACTCTGTGTGAGTTAGGTGACTTCCTCTCATGATCAATTTACTTATGGTTAGAAATGGACCTACATGTAATAGGTATTAAAACGAGAGTGTTCTTGTCTTCAGTGCAGTAGAACATGAAGAGGCTCCATTCCTAAGTGTGTAGTGTAAGATTGATCACCATTCCCTAGACTGCTGCCTGTGAGAAGTCAGGAACTCCACGGCAAATATTTGAGCAGTGAAATGCTTAAAAGTTCTAGAGCCAAGGAAGAAGCTGCAGACTCAGGAACAGGGACCACCTGCAGCCCAGGACCCTGCAGGGAAATGTCCTCCAGGAAGGAAGGGTATCCAAGGAAACCTTAAATGCATCCACGCCAGAAAGAGTCGACTTTAAATATCTGCCAGATTCACTACTTGCCATGTGACTTAGGAGAGGAACTAGGAAAGTCTAGATTTAATTTTCCTCTCCTCCTGCCCTCCTTTCACTCTTTCCCTCCACATCCTGCAAAGGGTTCCCTTAAACCACCTGAGTGAGAAGGAAAGAAACTAGATCGGTTGAAGACATGGAAAACAGTAGGTCTTTCTGTATTTGAGTTTTGTCTGCTGTCACTCTTTTTTTTAAATTAAAAGATCATTTTATTGGGAGCTCTTACAGCTCTTATAACACTCCATACATCTATTGTATCAAGCATATTTGTTCGTATGTTGCCATCATTCTTTTCTAGACATTTATTTGCTATTGAGCCTTTGATATCAGCACTTGTTTTTCCTCTCTCCTCGTGACCCCTTGATAAGTTATAAATTAGTATTATTTTCATATCTTACATCGACCACTGTCTCTGTTCCCCATGGTTTCGGTTTTTCGTCCCCCTGGAGAGAGTGAGGTGGTGGTTATGTGTCGATCAGTGTGATCAGCTCCCCTTCCTCCCACCTTTCCTCCACTCTTCTGGTATCGCTACTCCCATTCCTGTTCCTGGATTCCATGTTTTGAGCTCTTTTCTCTTCTCTGTACCCCGTATGTGCTCCGGTCTAGTCTGAAGTGAGAGGCAGCACTGGGGCATGATAGTTGGGGGAGGGGGGGCGGGAGAAAGCCTCAAGAAACCAGAGGAATATTGTGTGCTTCATCTGTGCTAAACTGCACTCTGGTTGACTAATCCCTTCCCTGAGACCCCTCTGTGGGAAGAGGTCCCATTGTCTACAGATGGGCTTTGGATCTCTGCTCTGACCCCACTCCTTCTCAACAATATGGCTTTTTGTTTGTTTTTCTTTGTGTGTTATGGGTCTTCTGATGCCTGTTATCCCTGTGATACCTCATGATCACACAGGCTGGTATGCTTCTTTCATGTGGGCTTGTTGCTTCTCAGTTAGATGGCTGCTTGTTTATCTTCAAGTCTTTAAGACCCCAGATGCTATAACTTTTAATAACCAGGCATCATCTGCCTTCCTTACCACATTTTCTTATGTACCCATTGTGTCTTCTGCGATTGTGCAGGGAAGGGGAGCATCACAGAACGCCAGTTTGTTAAAGCAAAGTGTTCTTGTATTGAGGGAGGGTATGAGCAGCGGTCCAAAGTCCATCCGCTATCTCTGAATTGCCATACAAATATATGTACATAGGCCAATACCTCTATTTTTATTAATTAATATATTTACATTTCTACACATTTATGCTTATACCTGTACCCATAGCTTTGCTTTCTAGATTGTTCCTGTTTCCTTTGACCTTCTTCTGCCCCACCATCATGTTCACCCTACTTCCGCCTCTTAGTACTTCCTCTCAGCTAGAGTGCCGTTGCTCCCCAGTGTGTCTACATCCTCCTAGTTGTTGATTTTAATTCCCTCGTGGTCCTCCTATCGATGGTGTTGTTCGCTGACCACTCCCTTCCCCTGCCTCCTTCTCCCCCCATATCCCTCTTGGACCACCAGTCCCATTGCTTTCTCACTTTGAGCTTGCTTCCCATGCCTGTCTTATAGAAGTAGGCAAACCAATAATAACATAGGTCAAACGAAAAGAAAACAGAAGATTGAAAAGAAAAGGAGAATAAACATACATAAAACCAGGTCTATCTGCTGACCTTTGTAATGCCGTGAGTCTTTAATAGGAGAAAGAAAACATTCCCTTTTACATCATGAATTAGAGCGAAGACTGCGTGTGTGTGTGTGTGAAATAATGAGAGAGGAGAGAAAGATTTCTATGACCAATGAGTAGTCAGAAAATATTTTTATTCAGATATCAAGGTAGGGATAATACCCACTGATTAGTTTTAATGGGACTGTGGGAAACAAAATAAAATTGCTTTTACAGTTAAGCCATGAGAAAACTGCCTGGTCACAATTATTTCTTAATTTGAACCCTAATATCCCCACAGAAAACATAATTAATGTAACTGAAAGCACATTAATTGAGAAAAAGGAAAACAAATCAAACTGATTCTTAAAAAATGCACATGATTCAATGTTTCCATTCATTAAAGTAACAGTCAATAATTGAATAATAATCAAAAAGTGCATATTGGTTAGTTCAAAAACTAAAAATAGACACAAAGTCAAAAATTAAAAAGTGAAATAGTTGCAATCTATCTTATGAAAATAACAGCTATTGGCATATTAAATTGTTTCTTTGCAGATGTTTGCATACATGGAACCTTCTCTGAACTTTTTCACACTGAAGAATGTGAAATAAACATAAATCTTAACTTTAAATTTTAGATTTGTATTCTATCCCATTGTATCACTTGCTAATTCTTCAGTTTTACATTAATATAAAGAACAGTATTTCTTTCACAATTATTTCTTAATTATGAAGAGTCTACAAGGATAGACCCTTGTATAATATATTATTCCTACCTTTCCATTAATTTTGGGAATTCCTAGAAATAATACTCGGGATTCCAGATACTCATACATTAAAGAGGAAGAGGAGAGAAGAGAAGAACAACTATATGGATACAATCAGCAGACTTTAATTTTAGCAATTAAAATCCAAATGATTCTGTATAATCAATTACAAAAAATAAAAATAAAACTATCCCAACAATGTCTTGTCCTCTCATTTTTCTTTCCTGAGATAAGAGTTATCAAATCCTTAGCATTTCATTTTTACATGCTTTTCAAAAACATTAACTCATATTGAGATTTATTTTTAATTATTCCATCTACTGTGGACCTTTAGAATTTCACTTTTTTACAACCTCCTTTCTCCTACTCTCATCAGACCTTGGCCCTCTACCCAGGAAGCAATTTAATATAATTATTGGTTATATTGGCATTCCATTTCTACACAGCAATGACAAAGAAAAGGTTACATTTTTGGGGGGAATAATGAGGAATATTAAAGAGAATCTAAAGCATTTGAAGAGTTTTGGATTACCAATGAATAATTAAGTCATACAATTCTTAGAAATCTGTTTTTTGCTGGAAAGTGATGTGAAAACAAACTTCAGAAATATTTCACTGGATTTTATCTTTATATGAATGTATGAGTATTCTTTTGCTTATGTGTGAGGAATCCTGAATAACTCAATAGGGTACAAGAGGACCACCCCTGCCCCCCCCCCCTTGAGGCTTTAAAAATTTTTTTTAAATTTACTACCACAAATTATGCAGTCGAGTTTCCCACATTTGGGAAATTGCAGCACATTGGAGTGCAATGGATAAACCTTGCCCTGGGAAAACCACCTTCGTGATCATGGTATCTCCCCTGCCAGGTAAGTATCCCCTGGAGGGTTTTTTTAGAGGCTCTAAAGGAAGGAATTTTAGGGCCAATTAATGAAGACTCAGACACCCCAGTTATTACGATCTTTCATGTAAGAGGGGGAAAGGCACATGCTGAGAATCTGTTATGTGATACATGATTTTATCAGCATTATATACTTGCATTTAACTCTCAGCACATAAATTAAGTTAGTACTTCTCTTTCTGTGCGGATGAACAAACTGAGACTCAGAAACACCGTGCAGTTGGCCGAAGCTCACTCACATAAACGGCAGGACACTTAAAAGACAAGAGGTTTGCCTGCTTCTAAACCCTAGCTGCCTTCAACGAAATGGCCACACCTCATAAGGTGGGTCACGAGAAATATGGATTCGTAAGTTACAATGTTAGCATGAAAGTAATCATGAAGACTATAGAACAAGTCCATATAATGTGGGGGTGCTGTGGATTTTATCCTTCGGGTATAATTCACCATTTAAGTTCCTGGTACAGTGGCTCAGCTAAAACCATATATGAGAGTATTTTGGACTATGTAGAGGGAAACTTTTCAGTATTATAATAAGGATTTTAGTATATGGAAAACTCCCTGTGAGCAAGTATAATAAATGAACAAATCTGTCTTGACCATACAATCAGAATGTTTCCGGGAGCCAAGGAGGGAAGACTTGGCCTCATGTACCCTGGACACGGTGTCAAGGGGTCAGTTCCTGGAGAAGAGCACATTGCTTCGGAAACTAGTCCGTGCAAAAAGAGGACGACCCCCCACAAGATGGACCAAAACAGTGGCTCCAGCAATGGACTCAAATCGCAATCATGAGGATGATCCAGGGCTCGATCGTGTTTAATGCTCTTGTGCATAAGGTGGCTATGGATTAGAACCAACTCAATGATACCTACCAATGCCAGCACAAGCTCCTTAACGGTTGTGACTTTATTATTTTCAATAACGCAGATTGTAATTTAACTTTGTGCATTATGACACTGTGTTCGAAAGATGAAAACAAGGGACTGCAACAATGCTAATGTCCTGTAGTGCAGCGAAGTGTTCAGTGTGACTGCTTTAGTCGTCGTCGCCTTTGCTGCTCCCGGCAGGCAGTCCTCATTCCCTGATGGACCTGAGTAGGAAGGTAGGCAAAGCCACTGCTGGGTTAGAGGACTCCACTGTAGCTACTTGCTAATAGGGTGCGGTGTGATTACCGCAGTGAGATTACCGTCCTCTGAGGTCTGAGACCCTCTGTCTCAGAAGTAGCAACAGGGAACTCGCTGCAGCAAGAGAGAAGAGCCAGGAGTGGATCATATCCTTTGGACACTGCGATCCCTGCACATTGAAATTCCTTGGGCTAGGAGACAGCTTTCACACCGGAGGAGTAGCAGAAGAACAGCCGCGGCAGAACAGAAGCCAGAGTGAGAGGAGGCGCAGTGGACGGCCCAGCACACAGAAAAAGGAGAGCTGAGTGCTTTTCAGTAGGAGGTTGGCTTGTGGAGTTGGGTGTCTCTGGGCACTTACTTGGGCAAGCTGCTTTGCTTTATCCACAGAGCTGGTGCTGGGTGCCTTCTGGGGGAAGCTTATACCATTAAGGTACATATTAATGAATTGCATGCACTTTGGGAAATTACTGTCAACCCTGAACGAGCTTTGTAACATTGCCCATGGGGCGCAGAGACCCTGTAAAGAGTGAGGGTTAGGAGAGACATATTTGCAGAGACGAAACTGTCCTGACTTAAAAACTGTGTCCTGAATATTTCTCATCTGACCTGTAGCCGGTTAACTTCTCCAGTAAACCCCATAGCCCTGAGCATTGTCTATGAGTTCTGTGTGGCCATTGGCAGGTATGATCAAAGCTAGCCACAGAAGGAGAGCAGCAAGGCATGAACAGTTGATGTCAGAGTTGGATCAAAAGCGATGGAGGGGGAGGCATGTCTGATCTCTCTGGCTGATGGCAGTCATCCTTGGGAGCTGGAGAAGGCCAGACAGGTGCCCCCCACCCCCCCACTGCTCCTCACTCTGTAAGTACAAACTACCACTCCCAATTTTCCCGAGGGTGCATACTATTTTTGTCACCATCAAGGAACAATGTAAGCAGCCCTATAAACATATTGTTGGAGAAGAAGTACGATGGCAAAGCAGTCAGAAAGGCTGCCTTCTGACCCCTCACATATGTATTCTGATGTTCCCAATTATTAAATAATGTGAAAGGAAGATGTTTAGACAAGTACCCGTTGTCCTTCTCTATATACATCCTAGCAGTTATAATTTTAAATAATATATGCCCATCTTCAAACATTTATTTGTTTAGCAAGCACTTATGAATAAGCTACTCAGGCCTGGATGCTGTGGGAGATGAAAAATAAATACAAAAAGAATCTCTACCATGTGGACATTGTAGCTAAATAAAGTAGATGTCATATATACACACACAAACAAGTTACAGTATTAAGTGTAAAGTGTCATAGCTAGAAATAAATTAGTAATGTGAGAATTCAAAGGAGAGCTTACTTTCATCTGAAGAAATCAAGGACTTTAAACAATGTTTACTCATGAATTGGGTGGCGGTCATCAGAGCAGATCACTGGGTTTATAGCCAACAATGTGTCTTTCACTTCATCTCACTGGTGGCAACTCCCTCAGCCAGGGTCCCTTCACTTACCTCCACCCTCCCTTTGCACTGTTTCCACCCCACCGTCTTTCCTAACCCTTCTGAGCTAACTCTTTGAGTCCTTTGGATTGAAATCATTGATTATTCTAAGGTGTTTATTATATTTCACAAGTATTATTGTTCCCCTTAACCTTGTCTATTGTTTGACTGAAAATTGAGCCATGAAAGGGAGAGGTGGATTCAGAGCCAGAGCTGAAGAGTGACTAAGAGCTATTGTCTCTGGAATCCCACTAACCTCTATCTGGCTAATAAGCCTGATTTCTTTGATGACTTTGAATTTGTTCCACGATTTTATCCCACTCTACCTAGGGCCTTCTAATGGTCTCCCTTTCGGCTCAGTTGGTAGTGGCAGCCAGGCAGCATCTACCTCTTCTCATCGCAGGGTCATGGGGATCCATGTCCACGTGAGTCATTTGTCCACTGGATTGAGTGTTCCCATGTGCTGTTGACTTTCATCAAGCCCGCCTCTAGCCTGGGAATGAGCAATGATTACACCTTAAGTGGCTGCCCATGAGCTTTTAGGACTCCAGGTACTACTCACGGAGGCGCAATGTACAACACTGTCTTCGTGGATGATGTTATGCTAATTATCCTTGATGTCTTTGGAGACGCTGGTCCTGAGTCCTCATGGTGATTTCTTGAAAGAGTAGCATTTGATCAAAGTTTAAAAATGGTCCTTGAAATCTCTTGAATGCCTTTAGTATCTATCGAGGTAAAATAATTATTGATATCTGTTAATTTATTAATGTAATATTTTATTTCTCTGACAATTTCTTTATCTATTGAAAGTGATTTTATGATAGCTTTTTTAGTTCCTCCAACTCTATGAGCAGTCTAGTAACTGTGTTTAAGTTTACAACTCCTTCCTGGGAAAACTGAAATAATTAGTATTTTCCCAAAAATGGTCCTTTCATTTCGGTGAGATGTTAAAACTTAGTTGCATAGTGCTTTCCATGCTTTCCCTCACAGTCTGATATTGTATTCCTTTTATGACATGATATTGTCTCTTTCAAGTATTGTTTTGTTAATTTCTTTGTTTAGTTTGTCCAAGAGGGCTGATTTTCAAACAGAGCAAGGTTATGAGGCACAGTAAGACCAGGCAAGGATATGTTAATTGGCTGGATTAAATACATACATACAGGTGTAAAAGAGAGGGGGAACCGAACTTCCACAAAATGAAATAGTTCTTCTGGTTAGAAATGAACTAAAAAGGAAAACAAGAGCTCTTCCATAAAATAGAAAATATTGTTTATCAATATAACATAATACTGGGGTTTCTAAAGCACTACTTCAATATCTTTGATTAAATGTGTACTGTACCATTATAGGCATCAAATAGATGCCTTCAAATATAGGTGGTGTGGGCTAAAGACTACATTTACCCAGAAAATGAAGAAATGCTGTATGCTATCTGTGGTCCAGGTTCTGATAAAGATGGTTTTAAGCATCGTGTTGAACATCCACTTGTTCATTGTGTACCACATGGGGCTATTTGACTCATCTATGTCCTCCCAGGGTATTTAAAAAATAAATGAAGAAATAGACCATGTGTTTAAAATCTTTTAAAGAATAGTAAGTTAAAAAATAATAAAACCTTCAAAGTTTTCTTTCAACATTTATCTAGAGCATTGGTTCAAAGAGGATCTTCTTTTTCTTTCTTTGGTTTGGTTGGTGAGCGAACTCACTTCATCAGAAGACACATATTTCAATTTCCACAGTCAAATTAGTTGACATCAAAGTTATTAAGAAGTGGAATCTCTATTACGAAACTGCTCAAAGCTGTGTTGTAATGTCCCTCTGATGTAGGGCAACCAGAAACGTTAAACATCAGGACTGTCTCCATATTGAAATAAGTACAGCCATTTCCCTAGGATGCCCCGGTTATTTATATTGTTCACTGTCTTCTCTTCCATCAGCAAGCCCAAGCACAATGAGACCCTGGAACAAATGAGCTTATTAAGATCATGGTTAGACATATCGTTTTTCAAATCACACTCTACAAGACAGATATGCTGGCAAAGCTGTAATAAATGTCAAAGCTCAAGGCATCCACCATTCTTTTCAGCCGCCCGATGGCTGGGCTAGAAAAGCTTTCCATAAATTTCAGCGCACACCTGTCAAGCGGCAGGGGTGATAGTCTGCTGTCGCCGAGCCTGAGCTGTGATTTCTGGGCTGGCAGTGCTGTCACCATTTTCCTCGCAATCATGTGCTTTTCTCTGTTTGTGACCGATGCAATCTATGTGATCACACCGAGGATCGGTGCATCTTGGCAGATCAGGGGTACTCAACACATAGAGATGATTTTAGATTGGTGGCCCTGAGGTGTTATTTCCCATTTACTAGCGCAATGGGGTTTCATGACTATGACACTGAAACGCATTCATTTGTATATGGGTTTTGTGCTTGCTGTGAATACAGAAACCCGCTCCAATTTTTCTACACCGCTTTCATGCGCCTCAGCCAATCTTCACCTGAAAATATTGCTGGGTTAGTGATGCCACATTTCTTAGGAGAAAAAGAGTTGGGGACACACCCTTATTTTGCTTGAACTAGCTAAATGTGTGAGTTAGAAATCAGCATGGTGATTCAAACATGCAAAATAAAATTATATTCCATATGTGTACATATACAAACATAGATGTTCTGAAAGAAAACTCATAGAACTGTTTATGGTGATACTACAAAACAGGAGGAGTAGTTGCTTTGATGGCAAGTCAAGGGAACTTTTATCTTCTTCTCTGCATGGTAATGTGTGGATTTCTACAATGAGAATATATTCATGTATTCTTTATATCATAAAAAAGTAAATTTAAAAATGGGAAGACCTAAATATTAATATCAAGAAGAGGAGAGGGTTCCATAAGATGAGACTTTGATGAACAATGCCATGCATTTATAGAATTCTCTCACTTATATCTCAGCACCAGATCCTTACAGAAAGAAAGTGAGATAATTAGATCAGATATTAGCATTTCCATTTACATAGATGGAATCTAAAACTTAATGAGGTTCAGTGGTGTGCTCAAATTTCTTGTAAGTTTCTAAACTGGAATTAAGAACCTGTGTCTTCAGCTTTCCCCCAGATCCTGGATGCTTCCTCCCCACAACTATCATGATCTGAATTCTTCCTTGCATGACTGGATAGGGCAGAGGTTGTACACTGGTGCATATGGGAGATGGAGGCACAGGAAATCCAGGGTGGACGATACCTTCAGGACCAGGGGTGTGAGGGGCGATGCTGGGAGAGTGGAGGGTGAATGGGTTGGAAAGGAGGAACTGATTACAAGGATCCACATGTGACCTCCTCCCTGGGAGATGGACGGCAGAGAAGGGGGGGAAGGGAGACTCCGGATAGGGCAAGATATGACAAAATAACAATGTATATATTACCAAGGGCACATGAGGGAGGGGGGAGCGGGGAGGGAGAGGAAAAAAAAGAGGACCTGATGCAAAGGGCTTAAGTGGAGAGCAAATGCTTTGAGAATGATTGGGGCAGGGAATGTGCAGATGTGCTTTATACAATTGATGTATGTATATGTATGGATTGTGATAAGGGTTGTATGAGCCCCTAATAAAATGTTTAAAAAAAAAAGAACCTGTGTCTTCTGGTCCATCCTCTCATCCCTATGCCTCCATCCCCACTACTCCATTGCCTCCTGTTCTGAATGAAAGAGCAAATACAGTTTTACAGTTTTCCTATTAAAAATACTATAATGTTGTAAAAGCTATTCTTGACATTCACATATTTGTATGTATTTCAAGTTAAACTATAGAGTGGCAGCTTCATATTAATGAAATAGATCAATTACTTAGTCATATTACCCAGGCGCAAACTTGGAACATAACAGAAATTTTAGTTCTAAGCTTTCATTGGAGAAAAACAACCGTAATTATATTTATTAGCACAGTAACATTTCCCCAAATTATGGCAATTGTAAAATCCCTCGTATGGCAATTAATGGATGTCTGCCATAAACACATTTTTAGAAAGAACTGAAAACATGAGAATATTAGTTTCTATTAATGGCATAGTCTAGTGGAAGTAGTAGCAAATCTCCAGTTGAATACAAGCATATTAAAACAAACAAACAAACAAACCCTATAGTCTACTAACCAATGATCACTTGAGACAAAAGCTTAATGTGAGAATTTTTTGAGATTGCTTACTTTTCCACACCTTCTTTATTGTCAACTTTATGCCCCTTATGATATGACTGTTACTTATAACAAATCAAATTATGCCTCACTGTAATCTGCACCATGTGGTCACAGTTGTTCCTTCTGGTAATGGTACTCCACTACCATCACGTCAATTCCAACGCCTAGCAACCTGGAGTAGAGTACAATTGCCCTCTGGAGTTTCAGAGACAGTAAATCTTCACAGAAGTAGATGGCTCCATCTTTTTCCCTCCTACGGATTGGTGGGTTTCTACCCTTGGCCATTTTGTGAGTAGCCCAATGCTTAACTCCATGCACTACCAGAACCCATCAAAAGCCTTATAGTGCCTAACAGAGATGCCATACGCCTCAGCCCTCAGCCTTCTCACCATTTGAGCACTACCTGTTCAGAGCTTGCTGCACAGGCAGACTGTCGGCAAATCTTTAACCCTCCTTTGAGGCTGTGTATGGCTGTACATGTGCCTCCCACAAAGATATGGAACATGTGAATGCTACTTTTTGAAAACAGTCTTTGATGGAAGTATTAGTTAACATGAGGTCACAGTGAGTCTTAGTCCAGCATGAAGAGTGTACTGATAAAGTCAGGGGAAGAGGCCTTCTTGCCTCACTGGATAAAATAGCTCATAGAGCCCTGCTTTCTAGTGCACGGAGTTGGGAGCATGAGACACAAATGTATTATATTTAACAAGTAATTGATGTGTTGGTGTTTATCTCTATTTTCATCCTTTTTCTCTATCTTCTAGTAATTGTAAGCTTATCTTTATTCCGTGCCAGATATATTTCTAATAGCTTTACCTGAATTAAATCATTCAGTCCTTAAAACATCCCTAAGCGAAGGATACTACAATGATCCACATTTTACACATGAAATACTGAGGCATAGAGAGGTTAAGGCGATGTACCAGTACAGAAAATAGTAAATATTGGAACCAGGCATCATAATCTCAAGTCTCTGTCTGTACCACCTGGAGCTTTCCCTATATTTAGAGACTCTCTGCCCACTAGTTCTTTGCCAGATAGTTCTCTCTATCTGAAACAAAACATGTAAGATCCAGGCCTCTTATACAGACTCATGAATTTAAAACTAAACTATTTTAATTAAAATCTTAATTTTGAAATTGTAGGTTTGAAACAAGATTTTATTTTATTCAATAATCTAAAGAGTGACACAAAGTGTCATTCTTCACATATAGCATGTCCTCCTAGAATTCTTAGCTAATATTCTTCTTTTGTTGAAACGTGATGCATTTTATAAACCATCTCTCACCTCAGAGCCCACGAAATAGCAGAAGGCCAATCTGACCTTGACATCCCTCCTGACCTGCAAGCAGTTAAACCCTTGACTACAAACTGAGGCACAGAGGTAACTCAGAAGAAAACCAGGAAATCTGCATTTGAAAGATCACAGCCTTTCTGCAAACAAGTAATACTCCACAGCCTCCAAAAGCCACATGCACTGCCATTGTGTCAATTCTGACTCATAGCAACCCTATAGGACAGGGTAGAACTGCCCTTGTGCATCTGACACTGTCACTGTTTATGGGAGTAGAAAGCTTTGTCTTTCTCCTGAAGAGCCAGTGCACTGCCAGGACTCCGTCACCAGAGACAGCCATGAGTGAAAACCAACTTGATGGCAACTAACAAGAAGAAGAAGAAATAACCTTCCTCTCAGTGCACATGTGACTTTCTTTTCAATGGCTTTTAAAGCCGTCAGTTGACAAGGGTTTGAAGGTAATTGTGAATAAGAAAAGACACAGGCCTGATTCTGTCCTCAGAAGTTTACACCCTTAGATGAAACCAGGTACTCTGCATAGGTAGATTTGAGAAAGGATTTCCTGGAAGCTCAGCAGCTCTGGTACTTTAGAATCCACAACTGTTTCCAGTATGAAATGAGTGTTTTAATTATGTACCCAAGCTACACTGGGGTTGGGTGCTTTCCTCCTTTGTCCTTCCTCTGGTGTTGGATGGCGGACCCAGCCCTAGGTTGTGTACAGAGATAGTGCTGAAGGCAGAGCACTGTGTTCCAGATGTCAGCTGGTGTCTGCAGTCAATTCAGCATTCTTCAACACAACACATGGCTTCGACGGGAATTTTTGTTTTCATATTTTAGCTTGCCAACTTTCAGGGATCTCTAAGTAGCATTAATAGTGCCATTGTCCTTTTCAGCTGTCATCCAACTGTCTTGGAAACAAATTCCGACATTTTGCCTAAAATGGTGATTAAAAATTGTAAGTCAGTGAACAAAGCAAAGGAGACTATTAAGCCAAAAAAGAAATTCTTATTAACTCTTGACAGGGAAACCATTAATAGTTGAATAGTTTTTGGGAGTACAATCAGACACCTGCTGAATTCAAACCCTCGTTTCTCTGGCAGCTCATACAATCCTGAGGAAAATGGGGCTTTTCCTCACTAGCTAAGATGGCAACTCGAAAGACTTAACAAAGACATAGGACCTACACAGAGCTCCTTGGCTGAAGTGCTGGATGGCTGAGAAACTAAATCAGATGCTAAGAAAGAAGCTCAGGAGGTTCGTTTCTCTGATGTTCTTGCAATAGGCGTTGGCTGACTGCCTTCTCTGTTGCATTCAGTTTGACATGAAACTGTAATTTTTATTAAAGGAAGGTGTGAGATGATTGAGTTTCATTTGTAAAATACAGCCACGGTTTAGTCGGATTGTAAACAGTGCAAGCTTCCCTACCTGCATGGCTAGAGGTTTATCTCATGCGCATCAAGCCATCTACTGGCCACAACTCTAATATCTATGGCTGAGGATAAACAACAGTAATGAGGTGTTTTGTGGACACCCCAAGACTCTGGTTCAATTGCTGTCTGCCTGGGCTTGTATAAAAAATGATATGAAAACCTGAAGCACCATCATTTCTTTATAGGTAGCTAGGTGAACAGTCTACAATTAAAAAGAAAATCTAAAAAGCCACTTTTGGATTCAATTACAGAGAAATCTTTGATTATACTAACAACATCGTTTCTGACAGTGCTACTGAGTTATAGAATTTCTGTCAATTACATTTCACAAATATGCAAGGTACGTACTATAGGGTTTCTTTTGGACAGTATATTAGATTTCTATGGCTGAGTAACAATTGAGAGACACTGTATCACTTAAAGCAATGCAAATTATTTACCTCACGGTAGCTAAAGATCAGCCATAAGGACACAGGCTACCTGGGACCTCTGTTTAAGTCTTAGAAGACGGAAATCAAGGGGTTGTTAGAACTTTGGTTCTCCTCTGAGCCTCAAGCGTCTCTTACACGATCATTCCAGTTGTTAGCAGAAGCCAGTTCTTCATAGTTCTACTTTCTTGCTAAGTGTTGGCTAGAATGCCTCCCCCTTCCTAGAGGCCATTTGCAGTTCTTGGTACCTGGCCACTTCCTGCAATTCTTGTGGCATTCGGCTTCTCTTTCACCCAGAGTTGTTCTCTCTGACTTAAAAAATAAATAAATAAAAATTAAAAACTTTTTGTTGTGATTTGGGTGG
The DNA here is from genome assembly GCF_050624435.1 of Tenrec ecaudatus. Lineage (NCBI taxonomy): Eukaryota > Metazoa > Chordata > Mammalia > Afrosoricida > Tenrecidae > Tenrec > Tenrec ecaudatus. The sequence goes on from NC_134542.1 coordinate 58,073,839, forward strand.
AAGTTTGCCAAGCAAATTGGTCGTTCATTCAAAACGTGATGCTCAGATTGTTTGTTTCAGGACGTTGATTGCAACCCCCACAAGGTAACAGCACTCTTCCCAGGTCTTTTAGTTTTTCATCCCCATTTGTGCTGTTGTCGTATCTCTGCCTGCCTTCTGAGCATTGGCTCTGTGCGAGTGCCCCCGCTCGATCTCCGGTGGTTGGCTGTTGGGAGGAGTGCTTGCTCCTCTGCTGTCTGTGTTCCCGTAGAGACTAGTTATTGGTGCACTCTGAGTGGAGCCACGGGAACGGTTCCGTTCCAGGACTGAAGGGTGACTCTGGGCCACAGATGTACCCTTACCAATACCTCCACCAGTCTTGAACAGACCTCTGAAACTGGTCTTTTTCATCATGTAAATTTTGCCCCACATGATCTTCCCACTCTAGCCGGGTGTCCTATTGTAGTGCCTTTCAGAGTGGTCGCCGGGCATGGTCTGGTTCTTCCAGTCTCGAAGCCGCGGAGGCCGAGGAGGCTTGGTCCATGTGTCCTTGGTTTCCATTTATCTTTGATCATTTTCTTACTCTTCTTCGCTCTGCACGAGGAGAGACCAACAGTTGTACCTTAGATGAGTATCGTTGACGACCCCCAACATTACATACAGGGTAGAATATGAAGCTTTATCTTCATGAACCACGTCATGCCCATTGCCATGGTGTTCCCTAAAACTACGGTCCTGACTCCTAGCCCCAGAAGCACAAGGTCTCAAGGGGGTTTAGCTGAGGTTAAGAAGGTTTCATAGCTTTGCCCCGATGAGGCCTACTATCACCTCAGGAATATTTGCAGCACATCTAAATACATACAGTAACATCCTCTGTGAAACCTGTGTACCAGGGGCTCCAAAAAGTTCCTGGGAAAATGAAAAGAATTCAATTTTCCAGGAACTTTTGGAAGGACTCCGGTGTACATATTGCCTTCCAACACCTGGTGAGTTTTCATGTTTTTCTATGCAGGTCACTCATCTTATCACTGGGATTGCAGGATTGTGTGCAGTGATCTTTACCGTAGTTTCCACTAGCCCGTGCACCTCTCCCAGTGTCTCCCTTTGCTCTGAGCAGCTGGGGCTTTACCTCCAACACTGCGTAGTCCCTTCCCTTCCTCCTAGCGAATTGATGGCTACCCTCTAGTTAGGGACTTCTCCTCCTGTCTGCCCCCACCTTTGGCAATCTTCAAAGAGTGTTCCTTTCTGTGACTACATTTTTTCTTGAATTTTTGGTAGTGATCACATACAATATGTGTTCTTTGCGATTGACTGGTTTCGCTCATAATGTCCATCAGATGGATCCATATTAAGAGGTGTTCTGGAGATTCTTCATTATTCTTTTAACATTCCATAGTGTGTCTGTTGCATAGTTTGTTTATCCATTTATAGACACTTAGGTGGTTCCATCTTTCTGCTACTGTGAGTAATGCTGTGTTGAACAAGTGTGTTCATTGCGTCTGTGTCGTGCCTCTTCATTTTTACAGAGAAGGAAATTAAGGTTCTAAAAAGATAAATGACTTGCTCAAGGTCATTCATCTAGTCAATGAGCCAGCCAGGACAAGAACTCTGCTATGTCTGAAGCCAAAGCTAATCTTTAGACCGAAGGAGAGCTTTGAGACCGAGATGCCAATGATGGGTCACCCTTCAGTTGTTTTGTGACAAGAAAGGAAAGTCCCTTGACAGCTACACATCAGTGACATAATGTATTTAAATCTTACTTGTCACTTAGCTTATTTTCATATGTCATAATAAGGTAACAAAGCCAGCACTTTTCTGTGTGTCCTAGTCTTTTTTCTAAATTTATATAAGTATAAAGAAACATAAGAGGTGGATTCACAAGTTTGTAAGAAAATCCCATTGTCTTTACATCTCATTTGTCCAGGAACTTTATGAAGCCCCCTTGCATATGAGGTTTATATACCCTTTTATTCTAAAAATAATGCCATCATTTTTAACATTACCTCTGCAATTTTCACTTAATATTTTATACATAATCTTTCAAGGTAACAACACTACTTTAACATATTATTTCTCAGAATTGCATTCTAATTCCTGGTACATAAATCACCTGTATTAAAACTCCTCTGTGAGAGGGCATTTCCAGTTTTTACTCTGACCCCCCCCCTCACAAAAAAAACCTGCCAAATGAGTCTTACACACACATACATTCCATTTTTATAAAAAACATTTGAGTCTCCTCATGTATGTGTTTTTGAGTATGTGTGTGTGTGTGTGTGTTTCTACATGGAATGGCAATGAGGTTTCTAGTTTATACATGTACGAGGTTTTTCCATACAAAACAAGTTTAAACATGTCTCTGCAATCGATGAATAGCTTCAGGCAAGTTGTCTCAGTCTTACACTGTCTTATTCTTGTTAAGTTATCTTCCACAATGAACCAGTGAAAACACTGGCCTCTTACAGGTCTGCTTAGCCAGTTAAATTCAAGGCTAAGAGGTCAGCTCAGAAGGTTATGGCAACTGTTTTGAGTGTATTCCAAAGGGGATATAGTTTCTCAAAGGCCACAAGACAATCACAGGAGTTTATTAGGAAAGCGTTTTGCAGAAATTGAAAGTGGTATCGGTGAGGAGAGTTGCACGGAGGACTTCTTAGGGCTGTCCTGTGAGGATTTCACTGGGCAGCCTTACCGCATCCACCCTACAACCCGAATCTGACCTCGCGGACGTCTTTTGTTCCTTAAATGAAAAAGATACGGCAAAGAACAGAGCCAGCATCCTTCAAGGAGGATGTTAGAACTTCAGTGTGAATGTGTTGTAAAAATTGAAGAATCGAGAATTCTTCAAGGAGGGATGAGCAAACGAGGAATGCCGCCGTCAGAACTGTATAGACTTTGTTGAAGGAAGTATTGAAACACAATAGATTCGCCTTTTCATATCCTTGATTAATTAATGTTCTGCATTTTGCAGCAATAGTTTTTATTTATCCTCATATGTGCATATTTATATGTATCTGGGAGGGTGGAGAAAGACAGAGACGGCAACTAGAGGGGGGAGATGGGTCTGTGTCAGTAATGTTCATTCCCGTGGAGAGTTCACACCAGAGAAAGGCTGGCCAAATAGATGTGAAGGGATAGAACCTTGTCTAAACTGTTGTATTATTTCTCACTTTTATATTTCCGTGTGAAAATGATAACAACCCAGCCAGCAGAATGTCCTCAGGGGTGTGTGGCATGAGGAGATGGTGTGACATTCATCTGCCGGGGGCCTCCTGCTCCCCCTCCAGGTGTTTCTAACGTTGAAATCCTTGCTAAATGAATTTAGATGTCGAAGAAGGAAGGCAAAGGGTCACAGACAGATCAGAACAAGGGGAGTGACATGTTCGGAATGTGCATGAAATGAATTTGGATCAGCTCTTCTCAGGCATCCCCAGTGCTTCCTGCTTTGTGTGTATACCAGATTTTTCTTTTTTTGTAGGGACTTGCTTCAGTCAGAAATATGGTCCATGTTTCACAATTAGTTTTATAACAATAAATCAATAGCATCAATAGGATGACTAATATTTACGTGGTATTATTTAAACCATAAAGGTTTTTGCATAAAAGAGCAAGAAACAGGAAATAATCCAGTTAATGTGGAGAAACGGCAGAATGAATGGTACAAAGTGAAAAAACTGTGAGACCACATCCCAGAGGTGTTGGGCTCCTGTCTGAGTGTGTGCGCTGATGTAGTTATTGGAAAACCGTTTTCAGCTGAGGATGGAAATGATCACGGGAACCGCCATGATTGTAGTAGGTACATAGCACCAAGACTATCTGTAGATCTTGTTGCCAAAATGAAGCCATGTCATGGGGAAGAGGGAGAGGTATGCAGAAACTAGCTGTGCTTTCTGGAGATGTTGGAACTTTGGAGTCCTGTAGGATAATTTACTTAATTTCTAGTACATTATTACAGTGGCTTATGCATTTCTGTTTCTCTTACTTACCATTGTATTAAGATGTCATTCTTCCATAGTTGGTTTTTTTAATGTTTCCATGTTTTTTCTAGTATGGTAATTGCTGCAACAAACATAGGTATACATGCCAGTTCATGTTATAGTTTCAATTTCTTATTCTCACAGCAGAGTCCATCATTTCTGTGGTAATCAAACCCTGCTGTTGGGAGAGGTTTGGAGAAGGCGATTAGAAGTAGCTATTACCTCTCATTGAATTCCTGAGCTAGCCAGATCTCTGTGACTTGGCAGCCTTTGAAAAGCAGGAGAATTCTAATTTCTGAGTAAGTGAGCAGCTTTTAATTCACTAGAACAAACGACAGAATATTCTCAGATAATATAATCAAAGGATAGATCCAGTTTTTCTCAGACCTTAAGCTTATTGTTTGTAGGCCTCTTTGAGAATATAAAATCTCAAATGCATAATGTAAAACAAAATGAATATTTATTTAGAATGAGGAAAGAAATCACAGCAAATTAGCAGTTTAAAAAGGCTGACACAACCAAACATATACATTCCAGAAAAACAGCAATAAACAAGTGAAACAATGTCAAACATGTAATTGAGCATACTCTTATTTTTACCTTTTCATATGATTTTAATTTTATGCTAGCATATTTCTAATAGAAAGCAGAATGAGGATTTAGTCTTTCCTCTGACACAGTTGATTGAAATGTTTTTATTATTGATCATTCAGATGTATAAAACATGACTCTCATATTTATGGTGTACCATGTGTTTACACTATTGTTTCAGGTTTGTGCCCTCAAACATCATGATCCTGTGAGATTTCCCCCCTTCAAAATATGACACGCATAGTATATTTGTTATTGTGTGCAAATATTCCCGATAGAAGAGAACTTCTATTCAGAGTCGGTGTCAATGAGAACTGAATCTTGTAGTTAAAATTTTTAACATCTGCTCTTTGGAAAAGTTTGCCATATAATTGGCTCTGTACAATTCCAACCTTCCTTCTCCTTGCTAACCCATTGGAATTTCATGCTGAGTGCTGTGAGATCTTTCCACATCACAACATGGGTGCTAGCTCTGTTCCTCCTATTGTTATAGGCGAGTCCACACATGGAGTACTTTTCTAGAAGCAAGCCTGGCCTTGAGAGAGGTAGCAATAATCTAAACAAGATGTGACTGTACTCATTACAAATCTCTCTTTTAAACTATAATATTAACACATGTCCGTAAATACAATGTGCCCAGGCTTTACCTCCCCTTACTTTCATACCCCGTATGCCCGTGGCTATGCAAACATCCTTAAAGAAGGGATAAAATGATGGGTATCCTGGTGGATGGAAACGTCAGTCATAAGGAGAGTGGTTAAAATGTAGTTCTCTGTGCACCTCATAAAACATATTATGTTTTTATGGTTTTACAGGAACACACGTGTAAGTCCATCTCCTGGGCGACTGAGGGCACTGCAGTTTAACTTTAGTAAGTGCCTTGGTAAGTCAGCCTCGTTATACAAAAACCAAGGATCCCATCTTGCCTTCATTCTCCCTTTCCAAAGATTTCACTGAGGAAGAGGATCAGGAATACATTTGTGATGGTTTGAGTGTGGTTCTTTGAAGGTGAGCAAAGCATCAAAGTGCAAGGTCAAGAAAATTTAGTGAGGAAAATTAGATGGCAGTGAAATTCTAAGGGACATCTAAAGGAGCATCGGCAGTAAGACTTAGGAGAAGAAAAGAATCGCTCAGTGAAACCACAGGGCAGTGGTACCTGGGAAGAAGACTGCATTGTGCTCTACTTTTCTGACGCTCCATGGATACTCTATAAATCCACACAATAAAAGGCATTCAGCATAAAAACGTACCCACTCTAGGAATACAAAAGGGAAATCATGCTGGTAAGCATTGTTAAGCAATGGCATAAACCACTCTTGTTTGGTTGATAGCCTGGTGGCTTTGTCCCGAAATTTACTTCAGATTTCAAGGAGTCACCCAGCTGAGGAGATGCTGTGTGTGTGTTGGTGCATTAATAAAGCTACCGGCAAGGAGCAGGATGGCAATAATCGATGCGAACAATTTCCACACTGAATTTTATCCCAGGACTGTCTTTTTTGAGCTCAAGACTGTAGTAGAGTGACTTTGGAAGAAACGCCAGAAGGATTCTTTTTGCTACCAGAAAATAAACAACTCTCCTCCCGCAAATACACACACATGCATCGAGCCTCACAACTGGGGAAAAAATGTTAGTATACTCCTTCGGTTTCCACCCTGTGATGACACAGATTGCCGATGGTAAAGCTAAGGCTACTGCTGCTGCTGCTGTTGGCCATCGGTCAAATCCAACTCCTGGTGATCCCGTGCGTACAATTTGACCCAGGAATGTCGATTGAAAATACTAGTTCCTATTTCAAATGAACAGATTATCTTCAGTCTGAGAACTCGGGCACTTCACAAAATAATCAAAGTTAGATACTTAACCGTTAGAACCTAGTCGCAGCTGTCATGTGGAAGAGAAATACAATTACCAGGAGGAAAAAACTTTGAGTAAGGATGCAAGTTACAGAGAAACATATTTTGATTTGTTATTAGGGGGATAGTTTTTAGGATTACACACCTGTTGCTTGCAAGTCAACTCCAACGCTCAGCAACCCTGAAGAACATTCTAGCGCTGTCCTGAAGAATCTTCGAGGCTGGAAATCTTGATGGATTAGACTGATGTGTGCTAGTGATCTTTCTCCTGCAGTGATGGGTGCTAGAGCTGCCAGCCTTCCAGTTAGCAGTCACTCTTTAGCCACTGAATGGCCAGAATATCATTTCACAAACGATTGCCAGTCTCTAAAAACAGCATCACCTCGTTTCCTCTCAATAGCTTCCATCAAAGGCAATCAGGTTTGAACCACATCACCGAGTGAATTGAAGCATTGGTTGGTTTTGAGATACCATTCAGTCGTGAAAGTGTATGATGAGAAGGAGGGCGACATTAGAAAGACAAACGAAGTAGGGAAGAAAAAGGAAGGGACAGTCATTGCGAAGGAGTAAAACTGAGCTGGTGTTAAAGACTTGCTGGCGATATAGTTCAGAAAGGAGGGCAGTGAGAACGGAAGTGTGCTATTAACTTCATTTGGGGCCTCTGAGTAACTCCTGACTGGGGACTCAAGGCAACCCCTTCAGTGGTATGACAGTACCGAAGTCTATTTTCTTCAACCCATTTCCACATCTCTATGAGCGGTTCTGTCATTTTCAGGAGTTAATGCAAGGTCAGAGGAATTTCCAGGAGTACTTGTCAACCACAAAGTCTTAGGAGATCCTTACACAGAGATTCCAATTCTGGAAGTAACTGTGGGATGGGCTAGTGATTTTGTATTAAAATAGATCCCCTTAATCAATACAAGAGCAGAGAGCATTAAAACCAAGACTTCAAAATGGGTCAAAGGGGCGATCAAACAGTATTACATTTGAACCCAACTGCATCGGTCACAAGCAGCCCTGGTGACCTGCTGGTTGTGTATTGGGCCGCAAACCGAAAGATCAGCAGTTCTAAATCAGTCGTTATACAGGCGAAAGCTGAGACTTTATGTTCCCATAAAGATTTACAGCCTCAGAAATCCCCAGGCAGTTTTACTCTGACTTAAGAATTGCTATGAGTCAGTGTCAACTCAATGGTAGTACGTGAGCGACATCTGCCACAATCCACTTGTGATGCTTTCTGTCTGATGGCAAGGTTATCGACAACCCTGAAGGATGGTCAGAGGGAATTCACCGAGGACTTCACCCACGGGAGGGCCCTGCAAAGGGACTTAGGGCTTCGACACTCATCCGTAGTGTTCTACAAACCGAGTGTTCATAATTTGAACTCTCACACGTTCCCGTCTTTGGGTTTGGATTTTAGTACTTACAATCCTGAGATCATAAGGGCTGAGTTGACTCCTCATTTAGTGGATTGCTTGTTTTAATACACAATAGCCGGGATAGGTAAGTCTATAGACAGTAACTGCGTGAGCCATTACATAGGACACTATGTAAAGGGAGGTTTGGGAGAAAATGGGGAGCTAACAACCTAAGCATGAGAAGAAAAAGTTCTGAAACTGAGCATGATGATGACTGACGGTGATGACTGCCCAGCTCTTCTTAACACTAGCGATAATTTAACTGTAGATGTGAAGTATATGCTAATAAATCAATGTTTAAAAACATAAACAAAGAAATAAAATAGATCTCCTTGGGCATTCCGATGCAGATGGCTCACCTTTCCCTAACTATTTGGGAAGGTGTAGTTCAGCTTGCAATCCCTGTCCTCCTGAAATTCTCTGGATCCCAAGATCTTCTCCAGAAAGAGAGTTTTTAAAGGATGATAGCCATCCATTGTGTTCCACTATGAAAATGAAAAAGTTGGAAGAGCACTTTTTCACCCTGTTGCCAATGAATCTGCCAACCCATCAGCAGCTGTAACCTCGGATTTTTCCCTGCCATTGCTGCCTCAATGGGTCCGCTCACCATTCATGTTCCACATGGGCGAGCTTTTCCTTTTGCATACTGGATCCATCCCTGCCTAGCCGAGGACATTTGCATATGACAATCTCCTCTCTTCCCCATGTTATCACACTTTAAGTCCATCCTCTCTACTGTATCACTGACATCATCATAAGAGTATCACAGGTAGTCCCCCGTTCTACCTCTAATCTCAATTTATTTCACTCTCCCTCCATCTTTTCAACATGTCACACAGCTTATCTCTCCCTCCTCCTTACAGCTTTTCTCTCTTTTTAAAATCTTGGTTGTTAAACCAAATCCAACTCACTGCCATCGAGTCAATGCTGTAATTGTTTACAGGTATTGAAAGCCCAGACTCTGGGTCTCCACTCCTACCCTGCTCATTCACATCGATATAATTTTTGGGTTTGGATATTTTTGGTATTTAATACCTGATCCCATTGACACCTCATGATCATACAGGCTGGTGTGCTTCTTCCATGTGGCTTTATTTGCTTCCCTGACAGTTGCCACTTGTTTAACATCAAGCCTTTAAGACCCCAGATGCTACATCTTCTGATAGCCAGGCACTATCTGCTCTCTTCACCACAGTTGCTTATGTACCCTTTTTGTCTGTGTGTGGGACAGGCCAGGCACTCTTTCCATACAGTGTCTCCAGTGTTGTTCCCCTATAGCACTATGGGTCAGTGAGGGGACATCATGCGTCATGGTAGGGCCAGCTTCACAGGCCTTTCTGTGCATTGCCTGCTCTGAGCAGGGATGTCATCCCCAGGGTTTGATAGGCCATGATGAGGTCCTCTTTCTCCCTCTTAGTTTGCACTGGTGTGCTCTGGACAGACCCGCCATTCTCCCCGGGCTATCTCTTCACTGTTGTCCTCTGTATCACATTCTTCTGGGGAGGGGGTCAAAATAGCTTGGCTTGGGCCTGGCCCCATCATCCTCTCTGTTACTTTGTTACCCTTAAATCTTGGTATTCTGCCTGGGATGGGGTCTGGTCCCTCTTCCCTTTCCCATGGAGAAATAAACAACACCTTCTACATGGATGTATTACAATCCCTCGTTGTTTGTTTGTGTGTGTGTGTGTGTGTGTGTGTGTGTGTGTGTGTGTCTTTCCCCCTCCTTTTTAGTTGGCTGCCATAGGCATCCCTGGGTTGGATCTGAGCCCTGCCAAAGTGCCTGAACCTCGACCCAGAATGTTTGCATTAAGTAGCTTATCCTCTATGCCCATTGTACTTTTTGAGCTTACCTCAGTGGACTCATGTGTCTTGTCCCTTTGTGCTTGGCTAACTTCACTTAGCATAATTTCCTCCAACTCTTCCCATGAGGCAATGTGCTTCATACATTCATCACTGCATTTTAGGGCTTCAGGGAACTCCATTGTATGTATATACCAGAGCTTTTTAACCCACTCATCAGTTGATGGAAATGTAGATGGTTTCCAATTTTTCGTGATTGCGAGCTGAGCTGTGAGGAATATTGGAGCACAGACGTCTAGCCTTGGTCTGTGTCTTACTTCTTCTGGGAATATGCCCAGTAGGGGGCTTGCTGGATCATATGGCAGCTCAATTCCTATTTGTTTTAGGTTTTGCCAAATCGATTTCCATAATGGCTGCACTTACCCACAGGACAACCAGCAGTGGATGAGAGAGGTCCTATCTCACCACACAGCCCCAGCACTTGTTTCTGATTCTTGAATTGGGCTGTCTTTGAGAGTATTACGTGGTATCTCATAGTTGTTTTAATTTGCATTTCCCTTATGGCTAATTATCATGAACATTTGCTCATATGTTTATTGACCATGCAGATTTCCACCCTTGTGAAACTTTGGGTCAGGTCTTTTGGTCACTTGCTCAGTGGGCTCTTTGTTTTTTTCTTGTGGTGGGCTAGCAGATTTGAGTCATTGTATATATTAGTAGTGTGTTAGTCTGGGTTGACTAGAGAAACAAATCCAGGGATACTCATATATGTGGAAGAGAGAGTTTTATATCAAAGAGAGCAATTGTATTTTGAGAAAACATCCCAGTCCAGATCAAATACACATAAGTCCAATATTAGCCCCTATGTCCTGTAATGGTCCATAAATTCCTCTTTAGACTTGTGTAGCACATGCAATGATGCCTGTGGCAGTTATATAATCTCCTGTCAACTTGAGGAAGGGGTGGAATGAAGAATCTTCACATCAAAGAACATGCTTGTCTTCTGAAAGCCCTGGGTTTTTGTAAGTAGGCAGTATAGAAATTGGATATTCAAAATGGGGCAGATAAAGGCATGAAATAGGTGGCTTACAAGCTTTCACAGGTAGGGGAATCTGCTCACAGGCCTATAAGGATTAGGGTGTAGGTGTTCACTTAACTGCAATTGTTATGCATAGAATATTGTTATTTTGTTCAATTATAGAATATTGTGTTTAAATGAGGCTGGCACATATTGAATTGTATGAATTTTGGATCTATTCTGTTAGGTACAGATATGATTTTATTATTGTTTCATTTAAAAATTATACATGGCTAGAAAGTTGCATAAACGTGTCAAGTTGACAAGGGGTGGTCTGTGACAGTTACATAATCTCCTGTCAACTTAAGCGAAGGGGTTGAGTCTAACACGTCAATCAGGTCACAGTCTGATCCCACCTTGTGAGCATGACCTTCTCATGAGAATTCTGGGTTTTTTCCCCCAGAAGGCAGGACACACACTCTCTCTGGTTCACATTCCTGATGACAAGCCACATAGAGCAATGCTGATGGCAGCCAAAGCCCTGGAAATGCTTCCATCACCACTGGATCCACAAGACTTTCCACCCTCATGCTTATGATCTTCCTGCATTCAGCAACATTGTATGTGCTGCGTGAGTCTAAAGAAGATTTTATGGACTAGTATCATACACATGGGTTAATACTGGACTTATGGACTTGATCTGGGTCCACTGGGATGTTTCCTTAATATATAATTCATCATTGATATAAAGTTCTTTCCTATACATATATGAGTCTCCCTGGATTTGTTTCTCTAGTCTACCCAGACTAACACAATGCTAAATGCAGGAAGATCACAGGCCAGTGGTGGAGCCAGTGGTGGTGGAAGCCTCTCCGTCCTGGTGTAGGTCTTTATGTGGCTCCTTCAGCTCAAGGGGGCTGGCTGCCATCAGCATAGCTCTGTGTAGCTACTCAACAGAAATATCAATCAGAGAGAGAATGTGTGTCCTCCTTCCAGGGAGGAAGACAGGAGTTCCCAGCATCCTCAGGAAAAGGTCATGCCCAAACAGAGGCCACCTTAGCTATGACCTGATTGACAGACTAGATCCACCTTTTCACTCAGTTGACAGAATATTATGTAACTGCCACAAATAATAAGAACTTTGTCCAATGTGTCATTGCTAAAGATATTTTCCCAGTCTGTGGGCTCTCTCTGATTACTCTTTTGTTGAATTATTTCTATGTACACAGGTGTTTTATCTTCACTATATCCCACTTGTCAATTTGTGCCTCCACTGTGTTTGTGTCCTTCCTATTTCAAATAGCCTTTGTATTCCCTTCGCCAAAGTTCTTAGGTCTGTCCTAATTCCCTCATTAGTGGCTCTAGTAATTTGGGGTTTTATATCAAGGTCTATGATCCATCTTGAGTTTATTCTTGTGCATGGAGTGAGGTGAGGCTCTAACTTCATTTTTCTGCATGTAGTTCTACATTTTTTTCCAGCATCACTTATTGAAGATGGAATTCACTTCAGATTTGATATTTAGGGGGCCTTTATTTCATTTCTGGGCTTTCAGTTCTTTTCCTTTGGTCTGGATATCTGTCATTATACCAGTACCACACTGTTTTGACCACTGTGACTGCATAATAGGTGCTAAAGTCAGGTAGAGCAAGACCTGGCTTTGACCTCCTTCATGAGGAGTTCTCTGCTAATTTGGGGGTTCTTCCTTCTCTATCTGAAGTTGGTTGTAAGTTTTTCCAATTGCTTGAAAAAGATGTTGCTATTTGTATCAAGATAGCATTAAATTTATATAGGGTTTTTGGTAGAATTGACATATTTTCTACGTTGAGACTTCTGATCCACAAGCATGGGATTTAATTCCATTTATGGTGGTTACTTTTGGTTTCTTAAAATAGTGTCTGTAGTTTTCCTTGTACAAATCTTTGGTTTTTTGGTTAGATATATCCGTAGATATTTCCATTTGTGCTTGGTTACTGTGAAGGGGGCAACGTGTTTGATCTCTTCCGTGATCTCATCCGGTGTATATGTTTGTTGATCTTGTATCACTCTGCCATTTCCTTCTATCTCTTCCAGCACTCATCTTGTGGAGCTTTGGGGGTTTTCAATATAAAAAATCATATCATCTGCAAATAATGAAAGTTTCACCTCTTCTTTCCCCAGATGAATTCCTTTAATTTCTTTCCTTTGCCTTATGTTTTTAGCTAGGATTTCCAGTATTGCGTCAAATAAAAGAGAAGACAAGGGGCATCCTTTCTGGCCCCCTTTTTCAGTGGGAAGGTTTACATCTTTTCTCCATTGATTAATATATTGGCTGTTAGTTTTTAATATATGGCTTATATTATATTGAGGAATTTTCTGTCCAGTCGTATCTTCTTGAGTGTCTTAAACAGGGATGAGTGTTGGATGCTGTTGAATGCTTTTTTAGCATCTATTGATATTATCATGTGGTTTTTATCCTTTTTCTTATCAATGTGGTGAATAATGTAGATGTCCATTTGGATATTAAACCATCCCTTCATCCCTGGAATGAATCCCACTTAGTCATGAAGAATTATTCATTTTATGTACTTTTGTATTCTATTGACCAATATTTTGTTAAGGATTTTTGCACCAGAGTTCATTATAGGTGTCATTCTATAGTTCTCAATTCTTGTGGGAACCATGCCCACTTTATCAGAGTTATACTAGCTTCACAGAAAGAGTTTGGGTGTTTTCTGTCCTTTTCTCTGCTCTTGGAGAGTTTGAGTAGGACTGGTGTCCGGTTCTTCCCTGAATGTTTGGTAAAATTCGCCTGTGAAACGGTCTGACCCAAAGAATTTTTTTGTTGGTAGTTCCTTGATAAACTTAACTACTTCTTCTATTGCTTTGGGTCTGTTGAAGTTCTTGACATCCATCTGGGATAATCTAGGGATTGTTTTTCCAAGTATTTGTCCATGTCTTCCAAGTTGTTGAATTCACTGGAGTACAGGCCTTCATAGTAGTGTGTAATTAACCTCTTAATTCCATTAGGGTCCATTGTAATATTTCCCATCTCAACCCTTATCCTGGCTATTGATTTTTGTTCCTTTCTTTCCTTGGTTAGGTTTGTCAATCGTCTAGCAACTCTGTTAATCCTTCCAAAGATAGTTACCCCAGCCATGTCAAGCACAACAAAGGGTTGGTGGGGCTGCCTTAGGCAGCATGGAGCACTGTGAAGGGCAAGTGAAAATTATTCAAGTAACATGAGGTGGGGTATGGAGGGAGGGCAGGAGTGTTCCTAGCCACTTGTAGGGCCTCAAAGGGTGGGTTGGAGTTCCCCCAGCTGTGCGGAGGGCCTCAGAAGGCAGGCAGGGGTTCCCACAGCTGCGTGGAGGCCAGGCAGAGTTGGATGGTGGGGAGTACCCTAGAGGCCTGCTGTGGTATGAGAAAGAAAAAAAACCTGTAGTAAAAAAACTGAGCCAGATGCTACTGTGGTGGGAAATGGAAGAGAGGAAAAAAGGAAAGAAATAGAAAAGCCCCATCTGCCTTACTGTGGGAGTAAAGGGGTTTAAACACTACCTAAAGGTGTCAGTAGCTATGGTGGTGTTGAAGTAAAGCCCTTGGGCCGGCCAAGGTAATCTGGCACCTGCTGTGACTGTTTCAGGGCCAAAGCCAGTCCCAGTCAGCTGCTGTGTGGTAAGACAAAAGCTCACAGCTCTTACAAACCTAGTGAATCTGAGTCTACTTTTCTGTATGATGCTCCTCCTGTGACCTGGAAGAGTGATGAATCCCTCTCAGTGGCTCTCCTGCATTGATTACCGCAGAGCAGCCCCTCCTTTGTGTATTACTTGGTGGCCATCTTGCCCCTGCCTCTCATAATTTGCCTGCAATGCATCATTGAATTCTGCTAAGTATATGTTCAAATAAGACCTAACATATGCTCTTTTCTTCTGTACCACCCTAGTCCAAGCCCTCACTCACTCTCCCCTGCATTCATTGCCTGATCTCCCATAAAGGCATGCTCTTGTTGCTCTAGAAAAATCTATAAAAAATTCTCCTCACAGCAGCCATTGTGGTTGGGTGCCTTCCAGTAGACTCAGACTCAAAGCAAATGTCTGTACCATGGCACAAAATGCTGCCTGGTCCTTTACCATTCTCACAGTTGTTCCGTCTGAGCCTATTGTTACAGCCACTATATCTGGCTGTAACCTCTCCGGCGGATCTTCCTCTTTTTTCTAGCATGATGTCCTTTTCCAGGAACTGTTCTATCCTGATAAAATGCCCACATGAATATTAAAATTATAAATCATGACAAATTCACTCCTGGGCATGCTGTACTAATTTACAACATGTGGCATTAACTCACAATTTCTTTCCCTGACCTGCGAGATCCTACCAGATCTGGTTCTGGTTTCTCCACTCCCATTTCCTAATCTTCTGCTCCTGACTCGTGAGTCTTTGTAAGTTTCAAACACTCCCCTATACTTCTGAGTCTTTAATCCACTTTAGCTGTTTTATGAAACACTCTCCAAATATCCACATAGTTTACCAACTCACTTCATATTTTAGTCCAAATGTCATTTCTTCAACTCTTCTAGCTAATGAAAACACCCTCTACTCTGTCCCTATCTCCTGCTATCCTTTTCTTCCTAGCACTTATCAGTACTTCTTTGTATATTTCTTGTTTATATTACTATCATATAAATGACATGACCATAAGGTCTTCTGATTTTTTAAAGCACTATAATTATGCCTAGACTATCATAGCCACAAAATAATTGTGAATGAATTTCTCTTCATGCACATACTAAACCTTATATGGCTTAAAACATGTAATCTTAACTTTGGTAAGCTTTTCGCATTTTATCTGTTTACCAAATGAGTGTTTTCAGAGGCAGTATACCAACGCTGCTATTAACTAACTGAAAAGAAAACCCCACACATTTTTTATCCTTCCTATCATTTATCCTTTACTACTTATCCCAAAGTGAAATAAAATAACTTACTACACAGCAAATGCTCTGCCACAGCACATAAACTAAGTACAAGAAAACAATAAAAATAATACCAATAGTTCACATTATTAAAATCGTTTCATGTATAAAAAATCAAATAATAATCAAAACAATGTTTTCAAGGGTTGCCTCACTCCAGCGGAATGAAATTGACCCCTAGACAATGACGTAGCAATGGGAAAAGTTTAAATTCTTCCAAGAGCAAAGCAATATATACATAATGGGTTTTTTAACAGCATTTTGATGGAAGAAGCAATATCTGTCTTTTAAAAATTAGATTTGAATGCATTTTTTGACATCTAGCACTTGAAGATGGGAAAATTGACAACAATGAATGGAATTGTACTGTCTCACTAGGAAGTGGAAACAGATTTTTGAAAATCACCATAATAACTATCTAACCTAAAAAAAATCTGTGAAAAGACTAAATAGACTGATCGTCCTACTTCTCCTGTGTGGATTTACATACAATGGTGATTTAACTTCTAAATATTAGCCTACTAACCAAAAGTTCGTAGTTCAAACCCACCCTCTTCCTCTGAAGGAGAAAGACCCAGCAGTTTGGCACGATGTGTGTCCTTGTCAATATTTCAGAGATCCAGTTAAGAGAGGCACGATGTGACATAGGCTTCCATTACACACTGAGGGAGCGCAAATGGAACATGGTGACCTGATGTAACACACATCACTCTTCCTCATATTTCATTGGTCAAAGTGGGTTTTGGGTTGTTATCAAGTCTGCTTCCCACATATAGAGACCCCATGCAATCAATCCATGTTGTTGGGACTGTTACGATCCTTAAGTTTTTCGCTAATTCAGAATTAGATCAGGAGGCCTTCCTTTCTAGTCCGTGCTATTCAGGAAACTTCACTTTAATCTCGCTCGCACCATAGAAGCATACAAGCCTTTACTAACATATAGGTTGTGGCTGTGTAAAAGGTGCTTTGCGGTTGTGACTGGAAAGTGATTAGTCTGCTATTGAGCTGCCAATTACCCTATTGAATATTACAGAAGGAAAGTGTCTGTTTAAGATCATCCTAAAACTATAAGTTGTTTGATTTTGACATTGAGACAGATGATATACAACATGTACAGATGGCAAGGGCCATTAATCACCACCCTTCGTATTTTAAGTCAAATACCCATAAAATGTTCAGAAAGGAAATATTTTCAGCAGAATTGGGATAAACCTAGAATAATCCATATTTTGAAGAAGCTTTAGCATTATATAGAAATAATGTAATTGGCTTAAATCTAGGAATCTCCAGATTTTGATTTGAGCAGGGTATTTGGCAAAGCCCACAATATGGGAATCGGTTAGCCTCAGCTACAACACAAACCAGAGATCAACTTTGGCTGGGACAACTTTCCAGGAAATTCACTGAAAGAATATTAACTGTATAATACTTCACCCCAACATTTGGAAAGCATTTCGGATTAGGAAGAAAACATTGTCCTTAATCTCCAATAGGCTATCCATCAAATTAAACTAGAGCGCTAGAGAGAGTTAGCTATGGTCCCAAGGTCTCAAGGTCTAGAAGTGATTTCGCTGTGTAACTTCCTGAGGCTGAGCAATCAGCAGAGGCTTAGAACCACCTCTCCATCCTGTTCAAGTGTTGATTGTCTCTGTCTTCCTGTTTAAGTATTGATTGGTTTTACACCTCTATCACTACCAGCAATTTTCCTTCTGGTGCAGAAATTCGGAAATGTATATTCCAGTCATTCTGCTCTGGTGGCACAGTGGTTCCTTGTTGGGCTGTGATATGCAAGGTCCTCAGTTCAAAACCAACAGCGGCTCTGCAGGAAAAAGACTGGGCTCTCTATTCCCCTACCAGTCACAGCCGTGGAAACTCACAGGGGCAGTTCTCCTCTGTCCTGTAGGGTTGCTATCGTTGGCACATACTTGATGACAATAAGTTTGGTTTCTGGATATCCACCAAAAAAAACTCACACATGAATATTCACAGCAGCATTAATCAGATAACCACAAAGTGGAAACAACCCAAATATTCATGTAATGGATAACAAAATTTGCTAAATGTATTAGATGGAATATTATTTGGAAACCCAAAGAAATAAAATTTGGATTTATGCTACAACATAAATGAAACTTGAAAGCATAATGCTGAGTGAAAGCAGTAAAAAGCAAAAATAACCACATATTTTCTGATAAATCATATGAAATGTTCATATGAGGACATTTCAAGAAACACAAAGTAAATGATTTGTTTCTAGATTCCAGTAGTAGGAGGAATAAATAGTGACTCATTATAGAAGCATGGCTTCCTTCAGGGATAAAATATTTAGATAAAAATAGGCTAAAGTTAGATAATGATGGTGGTTTCAGAATTCTGTGAATATACTAAAAAAACACTGAATAGTACACTTTAAAATGTGGAATTTAAGGTATGTAAATTGCATATCAATAAAAATACTATTTTTAAGTGTCTATGAGTCATTTTTAGCTCCAAATCTATCCTACACAACACGGACATTTGCTCTGTATCATGTACAGACAAGCCCACAAACTCTATGCATTTCAAAATTTGAGAACATGGATTTTCATTAATTAATGAAAAATTATCTTCTTAGTGAAATAAATCAGTAAGTCACTTCTACATAAACATACCAAACCCTGAACTGTCACAAAACTTATTTGGATAAATAACTTCCATTATTTATCCAACGTTTGATCTCATGCAAATGGATTATTCTTGAAAAAGTTCATTGTGCTGCTCCAACCTGAAGGCGTTAATAAGTATGTTGATTTGTATCAGGTCACTGCCATTATATTAAACTTTTAAGTATTCAAAATTTGTTAGCCAAGACATCTCTTTACACTTTTTCAGCCTGCACCATAAGTTTGATAGCTATGAGAAATCAAGAAAAAAATTAAAATATTTACGCTGTCATTCTTTAGCCCAAATAAACCATTCTGGAAGATAGTATTACCACTTCTGCAGAGCAGTAAACTCATCAATTTATATAGATCATGCTTATTTTACTCTTCCACAAATTCCTTATCTATTTCACACAGGCTCTCTTTGAGAAGCCACTGGTATGAGAGAGCAACAGAAGGGTGAATTTTCTAACACCTCTTTCTGTCAATATTTTCCTTTAAATTCTTTCTTGTTCCATTACAAGTTTGAAGCACAAGTCATTTTCTAGTCAATAGCTCTTTGTGTCATTCAAGTGAACCAAGAAATCAGGAGACATTCGAAGGAAAATCAGAGTTCTGAGTGGCCATTATAAAAGAATCAATTTTAGTCACAAAGTACACTGGTTTGCTTCAGATGGTAATTAAAGTAGTGCAAGAAAACGAAATGATTAATTCTGTGATTGACATAGTACACTCTGAAGACAACCAATTGAATTGTCAGCTGTGCTTGAGCAAATCATAAATGACACTTTAATATTTAGTATCTTATCATCCATATCATACAACCGGAACTTTATAACACAGCAGAATCATCAAAAACCTGTATCTTTATATGAACTGCAAAGAAACGTTATAAACTTTAGCTCAAGTATTTATTTACACACAATAACAAAGATCAAGACTCCTAATTATGATTGCAGTTGTAACACAATAGACCTTTATTATATTATAATTAATTTGAGGAAGATTTTTATATAGAAAAATTTGATACAGGAAATGGCTATTATAAAGTAGGTACATTTAAGATAATGTCATTAACTGAAATTTTACCAAAGGAAATTAACATGCTAACATTAGGATGTAAAATCAACCATAGGTGCGTTAGCTATTTCCCATCAAAATTGGTAATTGCAAGTGATAGTAATTAAAGTATTTAGAGGTCCTGACTTGCAGCACGTCTAAAGTTACTAATCTAGACACTGACCTCATCCCAGTCGGTAAGACTGAGTGTTTTTATGGGAAAAGAGGAAAATTCTCCAATGACCTTTTGAAATGTTTAAAAGACAAAAAGAATTGATTGACTGTCAAAAGAAGGATTTAAGTTGACACTACAATTTTAAGGTTGACCAGCTATGTGCTAACATATTTAGAAAGTAAACTAAAACATTCTCAATGTCTTTTTTTTCCATGCTAAGTGCCCTTGGGTTAGTTAAGGGGAAGGATTGGCGAACTAAAACTCTTGTCCCCCAAATCGCAACAGTGAAGTCAGAAAAACAAATACCTCAATAAGTCAAAGTCAAGACCTAGATCAAAAGTCGCAGGCGAATCCTGGGAAGGCAGATATGTTCTACAGACGTGTCATTTTTTGCTTGCAAAGTGATTTTTACAATTTTAACTTGCTCTCTATGTTTAGAAATTGGGATATTTCATGTAAAACTCTGGATGACTGGCTTTTCTGGGAGTAAAAAAAATCACACAATCTGGTAACACTGCGCCCATATTTCAGACATGCCAAGAAAAAAATCTGCAAAAAAGAGTAAAGCATGCTTTTTTAGATGTGAAGCAGGCCCAAAACATCATTTTTAGTTTGGCTGTGGATTGTAGGATTTATAATGCCTTTTATCCTCCGTTTTGCCAATTTTTATTACCTGTCTCTCTTAGTAGCAGAGGCTATAATCCCATCAAAATGAAGTTCAGTGTCACTATTTTAAAAATTAAAACAAACACAAAAACACCAAATTTAGTTTTTAAAAAGTTTTAAATTTTCCAGAGTTCATTTTTAATGCTTTTATTTTTATTTAAAATTATCATTTTGGTTATTCTTTGAAGCTGTTGTTGCTAGTTGCTGTCGAGTTGATGGGACTCTCTAGACATACTGACACACATATTTGATTACATCTAGTTTTCAAGGCAGCATGGGCAGGAAGCCTGGAAAAGCAGTGTAAGATGTGTCCTCCATCTGTGGATAAACTATTGGTAACTGTTTTGCCCCAAGTCACTTAGGAATCTACCACACTGGCTGATCTAGCACAACCAAACCCAACTTTTGAGTATAACTAGGGTTAGACAATACAGAAAAGAAGTCAGTTCTTTCCAATCAGACATACACAATATTTTCCCAAAAAATGGCATTGCCTAATTCCCAGATTCAACCTGGTATCTGGCCTACTCATAATATTCATATAACGCTGTTAGGCTATAAAGGGCGGTCTGGTTGACTCCGACTCACAGCAACACTGCAACAGATGTCATGATCCATACAATCGAATGCCTTTGCACAAACAAGAAACACCACACTCAGTCCTAGGCCATCTTCACAATCCACCATCTCCTCCAGGATCTCCTCTTTTCCTGACCCTCTAATTTACGGGAAAAAATATGTCCTTTCCAGAGATTGGCATCTCCTGTCAACATGTCCAAAGTAAGTGAAATCTAGTCTCACCATCCTCGCTTCTAAGGAACATTCTGGTTGTACTTCCTTCAAGGAAGATTTACATCCTCTGGGAATTCATAAGACTTTCTATATTCTTCAGTTCCTTCACTTCATCATTTTTTCCATTCACCATAGCTAATGTGCTCAAGAGAAAGTTGCAGGGTCTCTTCTGACACCTGCTTTAGTCTGTTCCTTCTTTTCTGCCTTTTAAATGACTTTTCTTTAATGTCTTTTAAACGACCCTGGTAATGTAATGGGCTATGTGTTGGGCTGCTAATTGCAAGGCCATTAGTTTAAAACCACAGGGGAGAGACGTTCTCCTCCCATAAGGGTGCACAGGCTTAGCAACCCACAGGGGATGTTCCCCTCGGTCCTATAGTCTCCATGAGTCAGAATCAACTTGCTGGTATTAAATTTGTTTGCTTGGCTATATTATTGATGTCATGTCATCACTCCTCTGGTTTTTGATCACTAGTGTACAATACAATAATCTTTTCTTTGGATGGTTTCTAAATTCAGGTGTATACTTAAGATTCCTCTGGACTCTCATGAACTTGCTTTAATTTTCTTTAGCTTCAACCTGACCTTGAGTATGAACAATTGATGGTCTTGGGCCACAACTTGCCCCAGACCTTGTTTTGGCTGATGATTTTTAGCCTTTCCATTGTCTCTTCCCAACGATGCAATCGATTTCATTCCTTTGTTTTGCATCTGGTAAGATCCATATGGTTTTTTTCACCATTTCTGTGGTTTAAAAAAGGTATTTGCGATAGAAAAGTCGTTGGTCTTGCCAAATTCTGTCAAGTAGCCTCCAACTTTGTTTACATTACTACAGCCATATTTTCCAGCAACTTTTCTTTCCTTGTAATTTGTGTTCGGAGAGGTTTTCTGGAGAAACTAAGCCATTGGCGACTGTATGTGGGTAAGAAAGAGCTTGATATCAACAAGTAATCTTATATCAAAAGAAGGCACCCAGCCCAGGCCTACTCAAGTCCAAAAGTCCAAAGGAAGCCAGGGCTTCTTGAGCCTCTTATGGCAGCTGACCAGTGAGGCAAAAAGGTGAACTGGGTAGCAAGAAGATCCCTGGCCGGTGGGTTCCGAGTTTCATGGATCCAAGGCCGGGGAAACATGACAGGACATGAACAGCTGTCACGCTCAGGCAGCTCACTTGGAGCCACCCCTGGAAGCAGAAGAGTCACAGAAGGCAGAAAGAGGAAGTGACAGAGAGAGGGGCAGTTCCCAGAATTCCACACTTTCATACAAAACCCTCTACTCTCAAGGAGGTGTCCCCCAGCTACCACTTGATAGATTGGACTCTACCCCTAGCCAGAACTGTCTAGTTGATGTAAAATTATCCAATGACCACACATTTATAACTTTCATATTCCAGTCACCAGCTATTAAGTATCACTCCCTCTTGGTAGCGTGTTTGATCAATTTCAGACCTCAAAGTTTGGTAGAATTCTTCACTTTATTCATCTCACTGGCTTTCTAAGAAATAAAGTCACATCTCTCAAAACATTAACAGAGTGAAATTGGAGGTGATCTTTATTTTCCTCTTCATATGTTTAGTTTTTGCCCACTTTTATAAACTAATAAAATGGTATTTTAAACCAAAATGTTATTAAAATCATATTTTGCCTAATAATTGATCTGCACTTAATAAATGAGATGCACATGATCTTATTATATGCAGAATGTTCCAATACATGTGTTATAATAGCAAAAAATAAAAATTAAAAACTCTCCAAAATAACAGTATCTGACATGTTAATACTTTCATTATTCATTTATGCATTTATTTAACTTTTAATATAAATAGGTAGGTGAGGAACATGTGTCTTCTCTAAAGATTATTAAACATCACTAAGATTCTTTGATAATAATGTCAAAGTGAGTCAAACATGTGGGTAAAAATAAAAGAGAGCTTTCAGAAGAGCAACTATGTATGGTATATGGTATAATATTAATTTGGTGTTTTTTATGTAAATAGAAACAAAAACACTAGTCAGGTGAGGAAAGTCAATAGAAAATACACTTAGATACAAGAAACAAACAATCCAAATAACAAAATCCTGGAGTTGAAAGATTTGGAGCTCATCCTGTACAACATCACTAGCAGGTGACAATTCATTTAACAGATGAAATTTTCTAAATACCCATTACCTTCCAAGGTTGCAAGACTAGACCATGCAATGGCAATCTACTGTTGTTGGTGCCTGTTTGCTCAGGAAGCAGCTGATCATTTCAGTCCCCAGTTTCTAGGGTTAGGAAATTCTTATGTTTTGAAGAAATAGTCCCTCTAGAGTTCTTTATTTTTACCCTCTCTCCTTTGATCTCCTCTTCAAAAAGCAATTTGGTTTACTTGCAATGACAGATAGAAAGATTTTTTTGGAGAAAAGCAGTTGTCACCAATGGTAAAAGCCCCACTGCAGGATGCTTCACCAAAGGCTCACGCTCCTGTTCTTGAGCCTCTCCACTGAGGCTGAACAAGACCCTTTCATCATTGGCCTGTAGGTGTTTGTGACCATGGTGTGTGACTGACTGTGGTGTGTGACTGACCTCTGCCTTCCTGTGACTTTCACTGAGTTTTTCTCTATTTCTTTCTACCAGAGGCACAATGGCCAGTTTAAACTTTTCTGTGTCAGAAAAATCCAGGCATTTGAAGTCACCAGTTAGCTCTCCTCCTTGACCTCCACATCAGGAGGCAACAGTACTGTCATATACTGATGTCTATTCATCTTTGCCCGTACTAAAACGTTGTTTGCATAAAAGTACTGCCAAATCTAGTCCTTTATAATATTTATTTCTTAAATTAATTTTTGCATCCAAGTATTTGTACTTGCCTAATGCAAATTTTGTGTGTTTATATTTCAGGAAAGATGTTGTTAGTTATCCAGCAACCTTACGTAGACCAGAATGACACCCAGAAGTGTTCTGTATCATGGAATGAAATGTCCAGTCCTAAGTCGTATTCATGACGGTCGGTGTGTTTGAATCTATTGCACATACAGGAGTTCACGTTTCCCTCTATTATATTTTATTCCACTCGTGTTGGTCCTCATTCCAACATAAACATAGCAATATACTTTTCATTGGACATAGTTGGATAAAGTTTTAAAAACCCATCAAACTCACTGGCTTCAGATCAATGCCGATTTATAGTGACCCTATAGTACAGGGTGCGTGAAACACCCCCTGTGTATTTCATAAACTGTAACTCTTTACAGGAGCAGAAAGTCCTGTATATCTTCCTCAGGATAAAGGTCATAAGCCTGTAACTTTCTACTTTTTTGTATTTCTTATGCACATATATATTTACAAACTATAACCAACACATTTCTGTTTAATCTGCGGAAAATGCATTGACATATTAGAAGCTCCTAAGAAAAGAGCACTAGAGAGAGAAACAAGAGCGATAGAATTGCTTCAGTAGGAAAGGCTCCAAGCCCCCAGGGCTCACAAACTCAGAGGGAGGTTGTGTAAATAAGAACACAGCTTAGCTTCTGGACTGGGGAACATCATGCTGGTGAGTATTGGTCATCCAGGAGGGCAGCTGTTTCTGATTACTTCCATAGGGGATGTGGGCCATCTGATTTTTCATGCAAATCCCCAAATTTGTTTCTTTTTTTTAGAAAATGAAATAGTTTCACTTCAAATGATGTACCTAATTTTAATGTGTTAGCTATTTTTTTTTAATTTTTACATTAAGTATCTACACTGGCCAAATGCACAGATAGACAGCCAATTTGTGTCCCCTTAGTTGACACGGTGAAATGGGAAGCCAAAGTCGTGACATCTGAATCAGGACTACAGGTGGGAGTTTGGATTGACAGTTCCCTTATTTTGTGTTTATTGAAGGTTCATAGAATTCTGAACATTGACTTTAAAAGTGTTTATTGATTTGCTTCTATCCATTATAATGTTATAAATGGAAAGAAATCAATCTTAATGATCGACTAGTGTTTAACCAGAATAACCTGACGAGAGTAAATTTAAAGTGCCGCCTATGGGTTTCTAACAAACATCCGTTGGATCAGAATTTACTGTAAGAAATATTTACTCAGGATCTCATGGTCACTATGAGGTAAATTGGACTTAAAATATAAAATTCTCATTGGGAGCTGTTTTTAATACTTTAGGGTTCTTAATGAGGCTCCCTAGGAACTGTATTTTTATTAAATATAACTAGTTATGCCACCATTGACATTGTAAAAATCAATGAGCAAGAACACTCCTTTGACCCATCACAACGATCCAATTCCATTCCACGCCTGACAGCTGACATGCCTAACCTAATCCATGACAGCTGATCCTAGCAAACAGCAATCACTGCATACAATTATGTTTAACTAACTGAAAGAGGCAAGGATGGGCTGCCATATGTTTGACTTGATTCTCTCTAGAAGTAGCTTCTTCATTAGGTCGAAATCTAAATTGACCAGATAAACTTTTACTTGGTAAATCAATGCAGCCATGCAATTTGATGATTTATCTTCCAGTACCATTGTCCAAGTCGCTCTCTTCCATCTCCCTCCAGCAACCATCCTTTAAGGTAAAGGGAATTATTTGGCTAGCATGTAAATTTAGTTCAATGCCCAAAGATTCTACTCATCAACCTAGAGACCGTTTAAAAATGTGAATTACATTGAACAAAGTGGGAATTGGCAAACTACATTTTCAGCCATGGAAGAATTCCCTTCCTTCAATGTTAGTCATCTCAACTTCACAGTTAGGGGCAGTTGAGATAGCACTGATTCATGGTGCCCTCTGGTGTGTCAGAGTAAAATTGTGTTCACGGGCTCTTCATATCTGATTTTTCTAAAGTAGATCGCCAGGCCTTTCTTCTGAGGTGCCCCTGGGTGAACTGGATGGTGTTACTCTTGGTTAGTGGCTGAGCATACTAAAGATTTGGACCAACCAGGGATTCCATCAGAACCATGCTCACCGTGAATTATCCAGTCCTTTGGTTTTCACATTACATATTACTCATTTCACTTTCAGAATACACAATGATGAAAATAGGAATAGTAAAAAAGTTTCCAATATATTGAGTGATTCAAAGTCCCTACCAGCCACATCCCCAACCTTTTCTACTTCTCGCTCAAGAAGTTGACTCCAAAGGAAACTTTCCAAAGTGCTTTTCCCCAATATAAATGTATCACGATCAATACATAAAGATATGTAATAAAGATGGTGCTAATGCACAAACGTGTCACTGCCTGCATCTGGAGACAATGAAGCCAGGTCTCAGCTTCCATTGCCAGATGACAGACATATTGACCCATCCTCCAGGGAACCTGGCTCTAAATTTATTAGTTTGGGCCCACTTAATGATCTCTGGGAGGGTTTTGCTCCTATGTCATCTAACTACCTTCAACAGAATTTCTTCAAAGGGACAAAGAATTTATATGCTGGGGATAAACACAATTATCAAGAGATGTTGGCTTCTCTGTGAGTAAACATGGGAGAGGAGACAAAAGAGCCCTGGTGGCATAGTGGTTAAGCATTCGGCTATGACGAGCAAGGTCAGCAGTTTGAAACTATCAGCCCCTTCCGCAGGAGGTAGATCACGTTTCCTAGTCCCAGAAAGACTTACAGTCTCAGAAACTATCAGGGCAGTGCTGCCCTGTCCTATGAGGTTGTTATGAGTCACCATAGACTTGATAGTGAGTGTGGCTTATTTATTTCTTTGTTTATTTATCTTTAATGTGGGGTGAGTGAGTGAGTGAGTCAGTCAGTGTGTGTGTAAGCACTGAGGGTCAGAACCTTTTCCAACAAATAGAGGACCCAGCTGTGACACTAACTTAGCAGTTCTTCTTTCCATGGTGCTTTCACTTGGACTTCCACTCTTCACTTACAAAACAAAGGAATGAAATTCAGTGATGGCAATTGATCTTTCCCTTCCTAATCCCTTAGGATTCACTCACAGACTAATTACCTTGAATTGTTATTTAAATACCTTATGTGCATATTTCTCAAACAAAACTGTGCACTTCACAATGACAATTTGTCTTAAACTTCTATCTTTTATCTGTAGCATCTGTAGCATGTTCACTCACAGAGTGGGATCTTGATTGCATATGGATTTTCTCTTTACTCTGGGGCACACAAGCAAACTGTTTTCTTTCCTCCTTTACAGTGAAGCATGGCATTGTGGCTGAGTTCTGCACAACAGAATGTGAGCAGAAGTAGGTGTGCCATTTCCAAGCCAGGCCCATAAAACCCTCCCACCTATTATTTTCTACCTTTCCCCCTATTGATCCATTAACTAAAAGAAGGAATCTTAAGGACTACAGGAGAACTGAGTGACTAGATGGAAGGAAGTTGGATCTCTGGCTACTGCTGGGAAGAGCTACCCAGAGAATTGCTCAAAAGAAACACGAATGTTGGGTTGTTGAGTAATTAATAAACTTCCTTATGCTGATTTCTCCAAATTGAATCTTTTAAAAACATGAACATTTAGGCTCCCTAATACATGGAGATTTGGTTATAACTGTATATCATTTACTTAATTGTCTATTTATCTTCCAAAATCTAAAAGGCTAGAGCTATTCCAATTTTTGCTTGCCATTATCTAGCTCCCGGCCCAATGTCTGGCATGCAGCAGGTTCACAACATATCTTATTGAACCTGTGAATATGGGAAGCAATACACAAACGTAAAAGTTTAGCAAATGCCACTGAATGGAAACACAGAGACAAAGAAATTCAAGAGTATTTTAGAAAATGCAAATTCTTTAATTTTTTCCCTTTCCTCCTCTGATCAGGACACACATACATTTCAAAATAGTTAGAAGGGAATCTTCATGGGTTTTTATAATAGCTGAAATAAATTCAACTATATCATGACTTACTAACAAATTTTCTGCAATATTTTCTGCTTTCACGCCAGGCCTATGTAACTTCTGTTCTTTAACTCGGTAGAATTGGGTTGATTTTGCACCATATTCTAGCAATTACCCAACACTACCACACTTCACCTGTATTGGCACCTTTGTGCTGCTATGCTAATTTTGCCTAATTTGTTCTGATTTCCAGGAACTTTCTCCCGGCCAGACAGCTCCAGATGTCTGCCTAATACAGCTTGCATCTTTACATGAACCCCTGTGTAGATCAGATTAGATCGGCAACCGTATACAAAATGCTGAAAGGTAATCACTCTTTGTCTTCTCTGACTGCAAATCTAAATCAATGCCAACATGCTTCTTTACACATTCTTGCCCTCGCTGTCAGTCAGTGCCAAAATAGACAGTCTTAACAGGGCTAGGAGAAGCAGTGTGGTGTGGAAAGTGTGTGGGCTGCCAAGACAACAGGGTGCATCGTGTCTGTTGCCTGGGATACGCAGCTACAGTATCCAACAAACAAGCCACGTAGTTTAGTATTTGAGGAAAGACCGGGACATACACATCAAGCAAAAAGTTACGGAGGAGCTGCATTAGAAGCTACGCATAATGCACGTAGTCACCAGTGGCTGGAGCCCAAGGAAGGCACAACCACGATATCCAATCTGTATATCAACTTCTATAAGTACTGTTTAGTTGTTAGAGTTAAATTGTCTTTTTGTAATACACAGTGGTGATCTGTCTTTAAAAAGAAAGAAAACCTCACTGCCATCGAGTCAATGCTGAGACAGTAACTGTTTACTAGACCAGAACTCCCAGTCTTTCTCTCGGCGCTGCTGGTGGTTTGGGTCTGCTGACCCTGTGAAGCACAGCCCAATGCTTAACCACTGCACCACCAGGGCCAGACCCGATTGGGCCGGACAGCAAAAGGTGAAGAAATAATTTGAACACAAACAGTAATGTTCCAATGAACAATTCTGATTGTTTCAAGGCATGTTTCTCCAGGAAATTCTAAGACGGAATATGGTGAAGGGTTACATATATTTGATATTGTTCTCATCACGGAGTAAAACCCATTTCCCTTTCCTTAATTAGTGCTGTGGGTTAGGCATAGGGCTGCTAGCTGCAAGTTCAATGGTTCAGATCCACTAAAGAGAGACATTCCAATAAAGAGAGTCAAAACAGCCTGATAACTGCAAGTTCAGG
The DNA here is from genome assembly GCF_050624435.1 of Tenrec ecaudatus. Taxonomy (NCBI): domain Eukaryota; kingdom Metazoa; phylum Chordata; class Mammalia; order Afrosoricida; family Tenrecidae; genus Tenrec; species Tenrec ecaudatus. The sequence goes on from NC_134542.1 coordinate 58,102,807, forward strand.
AGTTCAATCCCACCAGCACCTGCTCAGAAGACAGAGGAGGTCTGCTCCTATACAGATTAATGACCTGATAAGAAACCCAGGATTGTGGACCTAGAGAGACAACAACTAGACTAAGGGGAGTACAGTGGAGGAAGCTGGGAGTCTGAGGGAGTTGGTATCAAGCAGTTCAAGAAGTAAGAATATGTTTAAAACTAATTTTGGTATCAATTGTACAATACTGCTTGATGTGATTGAACTATGGAATAGCATGATCAGCTCATAATAAAGTTATTTGGGGGGAAGATAAAAGACTGACAGACTCCCCTCAGAAACCCCCAATAGGGTGAGTGTGAATCAGAATCAAGCCCTTGGCAGTGGGTTGGCTTTGATGGAAAGACAAGAGGTACTTACATAGGGAAATACCGTTACCCAGGGCAGAAGTGCTTCCCATTGAGTATAATATTCTAGTTGTCATCATCACAATAGGCTTGTGAGTGAAACGTCCTTGTCACCAGCAGACTGACTGAGCCTACTGTAATAAGACCAAGAACTCCGTTTTCGTTTCATGACTCTTCTTGGCAGAGTTGTTCAGTCAAGCTCTCACGGAATCCCAGATACACAAAACCATTTGCTAAGAAATAGCTAGTCTTTTAGAGCAACGGTTCTCAACCTGTGGGTTGCGACTCCTTTGGGGGTTGAGCGACCCTTCCACAGAGGTCGCCTGATTCATAACAGTAGCAAAATGACAGTTATGAAGTAGCAACAAAAATAATTTTATGGTGGGGGGGGTCAACACAACATGAGGAGCTGTATGAAGGGGTCACAGCATGAGCAAGGGTGAGAACCACTGCGTTAGAGTCCTGAGTTTTGGGTAGTTTGTTATGTAGCAATCGCTAACTAAAGCACCTAGCTGTCAAATAGAAGAATTTGGTGTGATGTTTTTTATATGAATTTAAAATCCATACGTGGGTGACCAAATAAATGAGCCAATCCCATTAGAAGCATGAGGGGAAGAGTTCAGGCTGACAGACTGTCGTCCAGGGCAAGTGTGGGTCACCACAGAACAGGCTGAACCTGAGCCAAGTCCCTCCCACACTCAGCTTCCTCATCCTTCCTTCACTTCTATTGACTGGCCTCGAGGATTTTCTTCCAAGGACCATAAAATTAAATTAGAATTCACTCCTTAAGCTTAATGACTTCCCACTGTTTATGTGGGTTATCGTTTACAACCAACTGGCATTTAATCAAACCACTATTTTTATTTCAGGACCAGAGGCCACAACATTGTGTTATTTTCTCTACTTCCCTGTTGAGCCAGATAGCTTCATCTTAGCTGTGAAGGGATATCAAATTGTTAATGTAAAATCAGCATGCAGTATTGTTTTCAAACTTATTTATGATTTCACACCAACTTAGAAAGGATTTAGTTTATTCGGTTGATTGACACACAATTATATATATGTATATATATGTGTGTGTCTGTGTGTGTATATGTATGTACACACACATAGATATAACAATGCAGAACCTCCTAGAGCATGAGGGGAACATGAAATAAAGGAACATGGTCAAATTCTGCTGCAAATTCACATTGAGACCCGTGCTGCCCTGAATGCTTATTCTGCAATTAATAAGAAGCATGGAATGTGCGTACCATTACTGAAACTCACTGCTCTCGAGTCATTGCTGACTCATCAGTGACTCCTCCGTGACAGAGTGGAACCCTGAGTTTCTGAGACTCCCTCTCAGGAGTCGAAGGCCTCATCTTCCTCCCCTGGATGTACACCGTTTTCCAGCCCAACTGAGCAACTTCTTTGCATGAGTTGATCGTCCCAGGCTTATGCTCTTGCTCAAGCTCTTGGCCTAGACTGGCAAGAACTGTCGCCAAACCTTTCCTCCCTTCTTCCTTTCCTCTGCCTTGTGAAACTAAAGCCAGCGTTCAATATCACGTCTGTAATGGACACCTACAGGCTTGCCTACCCAGAACCTCTCTTTCTGGTTCAGGAGAACTTGTTCTGCTACCACACGCGATTTCCGACCCCTCTCCACTCTGCCCGCCACCCCCAGGGGTGCTCCAGCACTAAGCAAGCTCATAAACAGAACACATGTCTTGTTTTAAACCAGCCAGGGCCAGTTTCTGTCATTCACTCTCACCCACATCATCCTGACGTCTCTGCGTGGCGGCTCTTCCTGCCAATCCAACTCTCAATGTCACCCCTGAATGCCTGCAGTGATGTGTTTATTCCTGTCGGAAAGAGCCTGTTTCAAGTGAACTGGTAATAAAGTGATTTGTATCTTTCTTCCCTGGTAAATTAGAATTTCCTCGCAGCAGACACCTGATTTGTTTCATGCTCCCTATTACCGAGCACATTGCCTTTCTTGCTTGGAGTAGATATTTATTTAGCAAATGGTTTTAAATAATGCTACATCTGTCAACATCTTAAATGAACAGAAAACTACAGAGGGCTTTCTCTACCTGTTAATAAACTGTAATGCAAGTAGGAATGCAAATCTGGCAACACACTAGTTGATTACTCTGAAAATGGCATGTGTAATCCCTCTTCTATCATGTAGGGCAGAGGTTCTCAACCTTCCCAACACCACGGCCCTTTCATACAGTTCGTGTGCTGGTGACCCCCAACCGTAACATTATTTTCACTGCTACTTCATAACTGTCATTTTGCTACTCTTCTGAACTTGACGACCTCTGTGGAAGGGTCATGTGACCACCAAGGGGGTCCTTTGATGCAGGGGGAAAGGGCACCTGTTTGCATGATGAGTTAACGGTTGAGTTAATACATTGGGTTTGCAGGATCTATGTAATCTGAGCCATGGCATCACCCAAATCATTCAATAACCTGCTATGACAAGGTCTGTTGATTAATTTTAAAATAAATTCATTAGATTTAAATAATCCTAACAGCTCATAATGCACAACTTAAGAAAAAATATTCATTTTTGTTGTACTTCAAGTGAAGCACCAATGGGGGGTCAAGTACAATGAGAACAGAATTTCCATATATGGGCAATCCCAGTTCAAGGGGAATGTACATTTTATTTTGTATGTGCCACTAGCTGTCATGGTCATGCCACAGCTGTTAGAAATTACAGGTTTCCCGTAGCAGGCATGAGCCATCACGGTAATTAGTATTATTTTATCGAACACACTTGCAGGGAGTATTTTAGGCTGACAAAAGCCTTCCAGGTCTTTGTTTATTCACTACACCATATACTCTGTCCTCCACTGCGACTGAGTTAAAGTTCTCTTTGGCCTGATTTAAAATCTATTATTAGAGAAAGCAAAGGTTCCCATCTCTAACACAAAGTGAGATCAGTGCTTCGATGGAAAGAACCTGAGCACCCCTATTCAGCATGCTGTAGGCAATGCTCCCACACATGGGACTGCAGTTTACCGTGCAATGTGAAGTAAAAACAATGGGTGGATTGGATTTAAAACCTAAGACACAAACCTAACTGCTCAAGGAGGTCAAGCTTTCTCTCTAAGCAGCAAGCGCAGCTGCTACCTCTGTGGCCTGGATATTTCCCCTCTGATGCTGACAGATGACTACTGTGAGCAGTCGCTCATGGAAAAGGGGGACCTTTTTCTTCTTTAAAGTCTCCAGTGAGTGTGGGAAAGAAGAGCTCAGCACAGGTTGACAGATCTAGGGCCTTGAGGAAATTGGACAGAGGCCCATGGTACTTGCTGGAGAAGAACACCTGCTGGGCAGAAGACCAGTCTTCTGGGGACTGGACTATTTGAGTAGGCCTTTCTAACAAGCTAGGTTGTACCCGCTGTCACCCCCAAGGATACGCAGCTATTCATGACACATTAATATTGCTTGGGTCATTGCTTAGGAGGAGAAAATATGTCTATGATTGCTTAGTAACTACGACGGGGGAAAGGCGGAGTTCTGATGTCTCCTGATATATTTTTCAAAGAAACTTTAAATGTTTCTCTAAAACGGTGTGAAAGTTATCAGGAGGCAGTGTTGCAAGAAAATAATGATGTCATCATTAAAGGTCAAAGTGTAGTATTTGATTATAATAGGAAGTGGGTGCTAATATTTGGCTTGTAAAAATCACAAGCTCAAGAATAACAGTTTATCATCCTAGTGGAGCTTTTTTTCTCCGATGTGTGAAGCTTTATCTACAAGCATTTCATTTTTTCGAGTAGTGCTCAAGCGTATTTTATTATTAAAGCTAGTGATGTAAAAAAGATAAAATTTTATTGGTATAACACCTAACACAGGACTAAAGAATCAATAGTCTACTTGTACTATATACTGGAATGCTAAAATAATTCACCGGCAATAATAAATATGCTTAGCCACATAATATGAGGGTTAAGTAACCCAACCTTTCCCTTCGCTGCCAAGCACCTTCACTGCCCCACTCAGGTACTACAAAGTTCACTGTAAGAGCTTATTAAAGTACAATGTGTAACGTTACTTATGCACATCATTATTTTCCAAGGATATACTTGCTGTCATTGTTTGCTGCTTTTGAAAGATTCCCACTGAACGCCATTGCCATACTCAAAATAAAAAGCCCTATGTGAAGCTCAGTTGCTACATGAATCAAGGCTTCATGAATCACGAAGTTATGCGATAGTTGGAGAAAGATGGTTCTCAAGTCACAATTTAACTCTATTAATCTTAAGAGATACAGATAAAAGTCCAATTAAGGTCATCTTTTCTGTTTTTTTCAGTGCTAAACTGTGGATCTATTCTCTAAGGTCATCTTTGAACATATAACCAGTCAAGTTTTCTATTTTTTCACAGTCCAGTAGTCTCAACATTAATTTCCCATACAAATTAACCTGTGTACATTTCCCACAAATGATCCCATCATAAAAGCAGCAATGGTTCTCCTTTGTTTTTTCACTTAAAAAAATCTGTTTGAATGGTTTGAAAAGTCAAATTTTTACATTATGCAAGTAGCCGTCAATAGCATTTTCTTGGTTTCAGGAAAAGATTCTGACAAATAGGAAATGTGTCAAAATGTTTATAAACCATCAAGGAAGAAAGGAATGGAAGACACCAACATCTTCAAAAGTGAATGCTGAAATATCAAAACAATTCAAAGGGGAGAAAAAAAGCATAGATTTAAAAGACAAGCAGTCAGCAATGAGAAGGGGCATAGCTGTATATTACTCAAGTGATAGAAAGAAAGATGCAGCAAATATCCAAAGGGCCTCAAGATATGAAATCTTTATTGTGGAAAATTTGATGAGATTCAAACCCTGTGGAGTGGAGTTGAAAAACCAATTTGTTAGATCACAGTAAATCTGAAATAAGTGCTCTACTCTGTCCAGAGCACTCGGAATAAGTCAAATCCTTTCCCCCTGTATGTAGGTGGAACACAGACAGGCACAGTGTGTCATTTCTTCATACAGATCATAGTTAGCATGCACCGATAACCCTGCACAAAACATGAAGAAACATGCATCATCACTGCCCCATATGTTGGTAAAACCAGCTGCTGACAAGTGGTCTGTCTTGTGCATTGGAGTAAAAAACCATGGGGTTTCTTTGTGAGAAGGTCATCTGGCTTTCCTCCCAAGGTCCAGTTCAGTGAGCTCGGCCACCATGCCTTCAGTGAGCAGCAGAGCACACTAACCATTTGTACCCCATGAGTGCAATCATATCCCCATGGACAGAGAAAGGGAATCACATCACCATCTAAGTGATAGATGGAGCGAACCCTATAGAAAACATAAAAAGGTATCCTTGAAATGAAGGTGATTATGCATATGCACGTGAGAAAGAAAGAGCAAGGAAGAGTTGATGCATTTGAATTATGATGCTGGCGAAGAATATTGAGAGCCTTGCCAGAGGAACAAACAAATCTGTCTTCAGAGAAATACAGCCAGATGGCTCCTTATTACTGAGGATGGCAAGACTTGGTCTCTCATATATTGGACACACCGCCAGCAGGGATGAGGCCACTATGAGTCAGACCTGTCTGGATGGCACCTAACAACAAGAACAAGGAGAGGGTGGTTTTCCCCTAATAATTTATATATATATATACATATATAAAATACATGATTATATATTATAATACATAACATTATTTCTCTGCTCCAGAGGTCTAAAATGAAGAAAGCATTTTAGGGCAATTGCACTGTATATTAAACAACATTTAGGAAGTATTGTTAATTTTCCTAGGTATACTAACGTAGTATGCATAGTATCTGTGAGAATGTCCTTACCCTTGGTAAGCCCATGCTGAAGTATTCAGACATAAATTCTAAAAAAAAAAGAGTAATATAGAAAAGATAGTAATGTAATTACAAGAAAATGTTAACAATTGATGAACTCATGAAAACTGGCCATTTTCAAAATTTTAGTATCAGGAAATAACAGTATTGTATAACAGACAAAAATTGAACTTTGTGGATCCAGATTCCTTCAAGAATTTTCAAATCTATATTAACTACCTGCTGATATAATTTGTGGCAAATACTTTTCAATCCACCACTGTCTCCTTTTGTCTGGTATGTTTGGTGGAAACTGCAAGGAAAGTGTGATGAGACAAGATGGACAGAGATGCTGAATAGCTGAGGGACTCTGGGGATGAGGCTTGTGTTATGAATTGGAGGCTGAGTGATTGAGCTTTTAAACAGATTCTAAATGATTAATAGAAGGATAGAAGGCATATGTATGCTACTAGACAGAATGTAAGATAAAGAGACCAAATCAAAGAAAATAATATCAGCGCCCTAAAATATTCTTGTTGTTTTAACACTATTCTACATACTGCTCCTGTATAAATAGTTATTGCATATGTGCAAGAAAATCAAGGACTCTAAAATTTAAGCTGCAGTACCACAACAAGGAGATTTTAAAATGGCAGCGGGGCTTTGCATGTAAATCTAGGGTATGGATGCAAATTTAGTGACTATTTCATTTTATTCATCTATCACTTCATTCATCAGAAGCTTTATTGAATTTTAGGACCACTGTGAGCACACCCTCCTGCCCCAATTCCCTTTTATTTTCTGACACTTTTCTTATACAGGTTTCCATCATAAATTTCCTTATTATACACAGTTATCAATATCCATTGATAACTAATTCTAGGAATCCCTTTCATCAACATATTGATGCAAGCATTTTAATTCCATTCTGCCTTTAATTTCAAGATATTGGCATTACTGTACTCACACAGAAAATGTCACAAGATGCAGAACCTGACAGCAGGAGGATATACAGGGAATGACATCTCAGTGGAGAATTCAGAGGAACCTCGTCCTCATTTTCATCCTCATTCTTCCAACTGAATCGTTATGTCATAGTTACTATGGCATAGTAGAACCCAAACCTAACCCACTGCTAATGAGTCAATGCTGATGCGCATTGACCCTTTAACCCAGCATGGAACTAGCTGCTCCATAGGGTCTCTGACACTGTAAACCATCACAGGCGCAAGCAGCCTCTCTTTCTCACGCAACAGCTTTCATTACAGGCAGAGTGTACTGATTTGAGACGAGATTGTTAAACATGACATACAAATTCGCAAAACTTTCTTACTTAGAGGACTGCCTACAAGCTATTTTGCCTGCATCCATGACTCAGAGTTATCTCAAAGTTAAAATTGTTCTAGGATTTTTCACACCAAATAGCTTTCCTCTACATCATTCCAGAAACTCCAGGAAGCTATATTTTCTGGGTGCAGAAGAGAACCAGTCAACAACAGTGCCTCAGACCTCAAAGGTGAAGATAAATCACAGATATCTCAATGGCGACAGCTCCGAGCAAGTTCTCTGGAGAAGCGAAACAAAGGACAACGTGTGTGGACGCTCGCACAGTTATGGAAGTGGTCACAGCTAGTCTAAGTTCTGTGGGTCAGATGTTAAGCTAGGGGCCTTTCCTGACTTGTGCAGCTCCAGGGGCTGATGGATTCAAAACTGACAGGAGCACCATCGCTACTAACAGGCGGCAGAGGCAGATGAATCCAACGTGGGCAAGCCGTGCCCATGACTGGAAAAAGAGCCCCAGCCTGGCAGGTCCGCAGGCATGTCAGATGGCAGGATGCCGATGGCTCCCAGGGGCAGCAGGCAGTGTAGCAGGTATAGGCTGGAGTCCAAAGAGCTAGCATTGGCATTGACTCACTAGCAGTGACTTTGTTTTTAGTTCAGTCAAGCTCTTGCTGTGATGTGCCCTTGACCTAGTGCTGTCTCAGAGCAACCCCATGCACAACAGAAATAAAGTTCTGCCGTTCACCCTCTGCTAGATTATGCCTTGGCTGCCAACCACAGGGTCCACAGTTCAAACCCACCAGCCCTTCCACAGAGAAAGATTAGGTTTTCTGTTCCCACAAAGAATTAGAGCCTTGAAAACCCAAAAGGGCAGTTCTGCTTTGTCCACTAGGGTCTGTATGAATCGGAATGTTCTTGATGGCAGTGCCTTTGGGTATTTTAGAATCCCGTCCATCCCACGAATGCCATCAAGTCTATTCCAACTCATATTCAATGCAACTCATTGGCCTTAAGTCAATTCCAACTCATGGAGCCCCTGTCGGAGAGGAACGGGACTGCACCTGTGGGTTTCCAGGGCCGCAACTCCATAAGCGAGTACAACGCCTCATCTTTCTCCCAAGGATGGCTGCTATTCTGAAACCACTGCTAGTTTCAAACCTTGAGGTTAGCAGCCCAAGGCTCTTCCCTCCAATTCATAGCGACCCAATAGAAGTGAGTCGCAATGTTCCAACAGGGTCTTCAAGGCTGTAATCGTTTCAGAAGAGTGCCAAATCTCACCCCAGCCCCCAGCCCCATGGAGCACCTGGTGGGTTCGAAGCGCCCACTTTACAGTTTAACAGCCAATCATCAGAACTAAAGACCCTACGTAAATGGCAACATTTCCTGCTCCCACGGCTGCCGTGACAGTTGCGTGGTGAGTTGGTTCACAAAACCAAACACGGCCTGCACCATCCGCACAATCCTTCCTGTGTCTGATGCCATATTTGAACCAGTGTGTGTGTCAGCCCATCTAGTTACGGCCATTGCTCTTCCTCATTGACTCGCTATTGAAAAAGCACGATGTCCTTCTCCGTGGACTGCTTCCTTCGGGTAATCTGAGTTGAAGTCACTCCACCCTCACTTCTAAAGAGTCTTTCAGGTATACTTCTTCCAGGACACATGTGTTCATTCTTCTGGCATTTTGTGGTATATTTGAGATTTTTTAAAATGCAAATTGTATTTATTTCTCAGAGTTATAATGAAATAAGTTTCCTTCTGGCCATGATGGGGACTCTAGTCAGCTAGCAGACGCTTTGATCTCACATAGTAAAACCAGTCTGACATGTTCCATCCTCAAGTCTTTACATCTTTTTAACCCTTTGTCAAGCAGTTTGAACCCCTCTACCTCGCTAACGAGAAGATATAATTGCACCAGGCTTAAAGGAGCTATCCCCAAAGCATATGTGAACCAGTCCATGAGGCCTTGCCAGATTGTTAAACCATGGGGCACAGGAGAAGGCTCCCATGTCAATACATTCTCCTCTCCTCGGTCTGATATTCTCCCTTCTCCGGTCCAATTTCGTCCAGATCTCCTCTCACACGTGTTTCCACAGTTCCAGCTGGGACATATTTGTGAGAACTTTTGGTGAGTATATTATTTTCCCCCAGGCTGTGATGTCATCTGACCCTAATCAAGGAGGAGGCTAGGAGAAGATAGGATGTGCATCTTTATGAGGATGTGAAAACAGGTGATGGATTTATAGATCTCCAGGCAGAGAAGCAGCTCATTTCTTGAAAGACAAAGGGAACTGAATTTTCTACCTGTAGGGTTCAGGGTAATATGGGGATTGATTCAAAAATTTTAGGTTCATCCATTCAAATGTCCCTATACCAGATCTCAAAAAATCTTAATCTTTTCCTATCAAACCCTTGGCTTTGTCGTGAGACCTACTGAGGTTGTAGACTGAGCCCTCCTCTTAGATTTGCCATCCTTCACTGTGAGAGATAAAGGTCTCTTAACCTTTATGGTCCAGACTTTCTAAGGTTCACAATGTGCTCCGAGTTGATAGTTAGATGAACTAACTCTATCCATTTATTTTTAAAGTCTATTGAACTCGGTCACCCAACTCCATACCCGTGTCTTTGAGTAAAATCTGACTCACAGTGACTCACCCTGGAGAGGGTACTGTTTAGGGTTTTTGAGACTACAAATAGTCTGCTCCCCAAAGTCCTTCAATTCAGTGTTTCAAACGGGTTCATTCTAGAATAACCTTTTACTCAAAGTTTGCATATCTATCCAAATAGACTGAATGAGAATCTAAATTTCAACAAGATCCTACATGATTTTTATAGATACCCAAGTGAGAGACTGAATGATAGACCCCTTATAAGGTCTAGGATGCAATCCAAAATAACGACATAAGAAGAAACAGGAATATGTGACTGACTATGAAGATCAAAGAGCTAATTAAAAGACACCAACTCCGAGAGGACCTAGATGTTAGAAGTATCAAAATGTTTAAATTGGTTGTTATAACAGCTCCGTGCAGTAAAATAAAAACACTTGAAATGAGTGAGAAGATAGGCAACCTTGGCATAAAAATTGAAGTTATGAAAAGAACACAATGAACATTTTAAAATTAATAAAAACAAAATATATTACAAAGTTAAAGGGTAGAATAACCAAGGAAATTTTACATTGTAAGCAAATTTTGAAGCGCTATCTGATTTCAAAATTTAACTATAAAGTTACAGTAATCACATTTGTCATTTTGGTAAAAAAATCTGTTCCAAAGATTTGCTCCATAGAACAGCAGAACAAAATAGAACATAAAGAAATAGCCATACATATATGGTGAGTTGAATTTTGATGAAGTAGCAATTCAAACCAAAAAAAAATGAGTCTTTTGAACAAATAATACTAAAGAAACTTTGATATCCAAACAGGGACTATTTAAAAAAGCCATAATTAACTACCTCACAAAACAACTCACAATGTTACCCAAGACCAAACTTCACATGCTAAAAATCATAACACGCTTAAAAGAAAACACTACTTTGTGGTAGGGGACATTCTTGGCGTGTACAAAGATTATATAACATACTGAATCCATGAAGCATAAGCTCTAACGAGAACAAAATCACTGCCATCATGTCACTGCAGACTCATAGCACCCCTATGGGACAGAGTAGAAATGCCATTGTGGGTTCCAATGGTAACGCTTAATGGGAATGAACAGCCTCATCTTTCTTCCATAGGGGCTGATGGTTTAGGACTGCTGACCTTGCCATTAACAGCAGAGTGGGTAACCCACCAGGGCCTTTCCATCTTCAGAAAATATCACTAGTGAGTAGTATTATTACACACACTTAGCTGAATCTCAAAGGCATTATGTAAGACTGTCACTAACAGTTATATACTTTAGAATTTTCACTTACATGACCTGGTCAAAAGAAAAACCTGTAGTGATAGACAACACATGAGCAATCACCAGGGGTTACAGATGAGCAGACAAGGATACCTCAGAGAGGTCTATTGCACTGATGGGGTGTCTTTTAACAATACACCGGTAGTCTTACCCAAATGAATATCACTGCCCCATTCCCATTAACTATGTAAGTGAGGCTTTCCCCCCTAATCCTTATTATTAAACCTGAGATGTGAAAAATTAGGCTTTAATGTTTTAATTGTGTTTCATTAATTATCACATGAATTATGTTAACTGGAAATTTATTATATTATGCAACTTTGTTCCGTTTAGAGAAATGTGTGCGTGTGTGTGAATGAAATAAAGGATGTTCTTCTGTTAACTTCAAGTTTATATCACTTGCTCATGTTTCCTACTTTTTATATTGTTGTGTATAATCTCTATAAAATAATTTAAAAATATATAACTGGGTTGATTATAGAAAACATTATTGGATATAGTTGGAACAGAGATTAGAAAGATTATTTTCATACTAATGAATAGCATACTAATTCAAATATTAGGACATAAGAAATCTAGTTGATATTGACATATATATATACTCAAAAAAACAAGACATTAGAATTTCTGGCATGAGTACTGAACTAGATTTGGAGGCTTACATTCCTTTGACTGGCATTAATCCAATCTAAATTTAAGAGAAGCCATGTCTGGACCATACATTTCAAGTGGCATTGATTTGGGAGACTCGATGCTTACTGCTAATGTGGATGTGAACTAAGCCCTTAGTCAGATTAGTATCCACTGCACTCTGCCCAAACTTTCCTATCATTCTCTGTGCTTCTTCCCAGTGTTTACTTAGCATGTTCCTGTTTTCTACCGCTCAGTCTATTCTGTCTCATAGCAACAATAGAGGATTGTATAAAACTGCCTCATAGGCTTCCCAAGAATATAACTCTCCACAGCAACAGATGGCTACATCTGTCTCCCACAGAAAAACCGGTGGGTTTGAACCATTGACATTGCAGTACCAGCCAAGTACCTAACCGCGGAGCCAGCAGAATGTCTTTTAACTAGCAGCGTGCAGGTAAAGTGTATCTAAAATGTATATTTATTTATCTGTTTTTGAGAAACAAAAATTAAGGACAATACACTATCACCGCCACTCACACACTTTGCTTAGTTGGTGTTTCAACCATCACCGTTGGTTTTCTAAGTGAATGATCTTGTTTCAGACTACTTTTTTTTTATGTACAGTATATGGGATAATAGTTTCATCAGAAGCTGTTGAACTGAAGTATTATTACTTCTCTTTTTACATTTGCATGAACAGAGAAGAGGACCGGGCAAGATTGGAAGAGAAACAATATAGTAATCCCAAGGTCAGCAGTTCAAACCCACCATATACTCCTCAGGAGACAGAGAAGGCTCTCTACTCCTGTAAAGATGTCATAGTCTCAGAAACCCAATGGTATGGTTCTACCCATCCTCTGGGGTCACTGTGAGTCAGAATTGACCTGATGGCAGTGAGGATTTTTTGTTTAGTGATGCCTCCCTTCAGAAGGAATGCTGTCTGTGTTGTCAGAATAGGACTACTAAAATGGATTGGATATTAATATAAATTAAAGTATAACTCAAAATAAAATTAACATTATGCCAACTACTTAACCACAGAACAAATTAGAATCATCTGTATTTTCACCAAAAAGGATACGATATTAAGTAAACCCATTTTCTTCTTTTAAATCTTGTATAATAATATGATTAAATACACTCTATCTCCATATTTCATGTAAATTAGGGTAACTGAATGTTTGGGGAATGCTTTCAACCTAAATATTTACTGAGGGAAGTGAGTTACTTGTAGTTTGTATAAACAACTTATTTAGGCATAATGTTTATTTCTAAGTAGTAAAATAATGATATAAAATTCTTCAGAGCTGAATTTTGTAAGCCTCTATAATGTTTGCCATTTTAGAGTATATTACTTTTCCTCTCCTGTAAAAATTTTTAATGAAGAATTTAAATGCATGCAACCATATGTCTCTTTTCTAAGCAACAACTACTCAGAGGAAATGAAGTCCCCCATGATCAGTTAGCTTATGTGCTAAATAAAATAATAACCCGAGGAAGACTCACACTCCAACACTTTAATGTATAATGTAGTCTTTACTATATATCATGTAAATACGACCCCAGGCTGTTTATGTAGCTTTGCTACTCATAAAATTATAATTACGTATTTTAATAGAAAATTGGCTTTGAGATTAGATTTATTTCCAGGCAGTAAACTCATGGATAATCCACAAAGGAAGCCACAAAAACCAAGAAACCCCTCTGATTTTCTATTACAGAAAGACCCACCTACCACCTACCCATAAGAGCCCAAGGGTAGGTTTCCAGGGGTGCCTTTCCTTTCCCAGCGGAGCACGACACCCAGATACTGAGCTAGCCGTGCCTTTGTTTCCCTCCCAGGAGCCTCTTTCCCAAGGCAGGGCTACTGCTGCAGATTGTAGACATTTTCTGTTGTAATAATCTCTGAATCTATAAAGCAACTCTCATTTGGACATTTTCTTTTTACAGATCGTCCAAATATTAATAGGAAGTGGCAGGGAATCATTTATTGGAGGTTAACAATATTTGAGTAGCATGTTGCTTTTTGTGGTTAATGGTCAACCGGGTAGTTAAGCTTCCTTTCCAAAAGTCATTGATCTTTTTACCATGTTAACAATAGTCTAAGTGGTGTAGATTTAATTTGGTGTATTCTAAAGCCAGATTTTATGTCACTTATTTGAGTCCATATCTGTGCCTCAGGAAAGTTTCTAATAAAAAAATTTTGAGTCAAAAATCAATTCCTCCCTGATCCATTGTAACATCTCATATATTTATTTAACACAGTTTCATTTCTTCAGGCCTTGATATTACACTTCTAGTGCTTTGACAGAAGGATGGCATGCCCTTTATTTGATTTTGTTAGTTAAATATAATATTTACATTATTATGATTGAAATTTATTATTTGGGCAATATTATTGATCTGCCCTAAACTTGTCTCTAAATTACTCCAATTATTCTCTCATTACAGAAATGGCTAGCAGTCTGGCTTTCAAGCTCAATTCCTGTTTTCATATTTATATTCATTGTGTTTCAAGCAATCTCTTTATAAACACAGTAATATTGAACTACTTACTGAGCATCTGTAGTCAAGTTTAGTTTTGACATTATATATGTTAGCATTGAAGAGCCTAAATCGTTTTAAACTGAGATCAGTAACAATCTTTCTGACTGCTGAGTATCTGGAACATTGATTTAAAAGAGACTTGTAAACAGAACACAACAAGATCAGCAGTTTGCCAGTAATTCAAATAGACCATTAGGCTATTTGGCCAAATCAATATTGTAATTCACATCATAGGAGGGTTAAAAAAAGTTCATTGTTCATGAATAATTGACAAATTGAACACCACCGACTATTCACATACACATACGCATCTACATACACATATGCACCTGTATGCACATATGCATCCACATACACATATTCATCTACATGCACATGGATACATGGATCATAGAAGATTTCACAGGATTACTTTTCTTCTAGGTGTCATTATCACGAACTGATTTTCTTGCAAAATAAATCTATTTTTATTATATATTTTACCAATCTAACATTTATTTGCATAATCTAAAATCATATTAATTTAAATAATCTAGTCATCAATACTTTTATTAAATCTATATTTTATTTAAAATGAAAAAATCTATATACAAACTAAGTATGAGCTGTAGAGGTACTTTGAATTTTTAAAAATTATTTTCTTGGGGGCTCTTACAGCTTTTATAACATTCCATACATAAATTTTATTGATATTTGTACATATGTTTATGACATAAAAATAAAACAGAAATATCCACAGAGCAAGGAGAGTATCAAATACTAGAGCACTACACAGCTAACGTCGGATTTCATGGTTCAGATGACAGGGCAGTAGGATGAGAAATAAACACCTAAGGTGGTAGAAGAACTCACTCTGGTTTGGTAAAGAAGGAGAGTGTTCAGGTGAAAAGTGAAAATGGGATTTTTTTTTGAAACAATGAATATAACCTACTGGCAGAGGAAGCAGAAGGATTTGAGGCAGAGGAATCCTCAATATACATGATTTATAAAGAAAATAATAATCTAGGATAAAACTCTTTCGTAGTGGTTAAGCATTGGACTGCATTCTCCATGGTCTCCAGTTCAAAACTACCAGAAGCTCAGTGAGAGAAAGATGGATTTTCTACTCCCTTAAACAGTTACAGTCTCAGAAACCCAGAGGGGGTGGTTATGAGTCAGAAGTGACTTGATGGCAGCAAGACCAATGATAGGTCATGAAAAAACATACTTATAAATCTATAGAGAGACAGAAGAAGTGTAATGAAATTCACATTTATTGTAATCAATTGCGATTTTAACTGCAGAAACTGAACATATTTTTGAAAGATAATTTGGGACATAATAATATATTAAGGTGAAAGTTAGTTTTATGGCTTCAGATCTGTCCCACCTGTAGAGTTACCCTACTTAGAGTCTCTAATATAATTTAAACTACTTTTGTCAAGTCCCAAAGAGTTCAGGATAAAGAAAGATAAAGAACTATTAACTTCAGTGTACAGAGATGACATTTTAAATATAAGTGTTACTGTGTTTTTCTCCAGATTTACCACCATATATACCTGTGTATAAGATGAGTTTTTCACCACATTTTAAAAATTAATTTATTAAGGGCTCATGCATTGCCCTTATCATTCTCAAAACACTTGCTCTCCACTTAAGCCCCTGGCATCAGGTCCTCATTTTCCCCCTCCCTCCCCGCTCCCCCCTCCTTCATGAACCCTTAATAATTCATAAATTATTATATTGTCATATATTACACTGTCCAACATCTCCCTTCACCCACTTTTCTGTTGTCCATCCCCCAGGGAGGAAGTTATATACAGATACTTGTAATCGGTTCCCCCTTTCCGCACCCTCCCTCCACCCTCCTGGTATCACCACTCTCACTACTGGTACTGAAGTGATCATCTACCCTGGATTCCCTGTGTTTCCAGTTCCTATCTGTACCAATGTACATCCTCTGGTCTATCCAGATTTGTAAGGTAGAATTGGGATCATGATAGTGAGGGGGTGGGGGGTAGGAAGCATTTAGGAACTAGAGGAAATTTGTATGTTTCATCATTGCTACACTGCACCCTGACTGGCTCATCTCCTCCCCACGACCTTACCGTAAGGGGATGTACAATTGCCTATAGATGGGCTTTGGGTCTCTACTTCACACTCCCTCTCATTCACAATGATATGGTTTTTTGTTCTTTGATGCCTGATAACTGATCTCTTCTACACCTTGTGATCATGCAGGCTGGTGTGCTTCTTCCATGTGGACTTTGTTGCTTCTGAGCTAGTTGGCCACTTGTTTACCTTCAAACCATTAAGGCCCCAGAGGCTATATTTTTTGATAGCAGGGCACCATCAGCTTTCTTCACAACATTTGCTTATGCATCTACTTTGTCTCCAGCAATTGTGTTGGGAAGATGAGCATCATGGAATGCCAGTTTAATAGAACAAAGTATTCTTATATTGAGGGAGTACTTGAGTGGAGGCTCAATGTCCATCAGCTACCTTAATGCTAAACCTATACATATATGCACATAGATCTATTTCCACATCCTCATAAATAAATATATTTATTTATTTAGACCTCTATAAATGCCCTTTGCCTCCTAGTTATTTCCTCTATTTCCTTTTACTTTCCTGTTCTCCCACTATCATGTTCAGCCTTCATTTGTGGATTCAGTAATACCTCTCAGTTCTATTACCTTTGGTCAAGCCCTACCAGGCCTCCTACACCCTCCTCACAACCGATTTGGATCATATGTTGTCCCCTTGTCCCTGGGTTTGCTAACACCACTTCCTTTCCCCCCACTTTCCCCTCTCCCATGTCCCCCCGAACTGTCAGTTCCATTGTTTTCTCTTCAGATTGTTCATCCAGCCTATTTTATTTAGACAGACCTGTGGAGATAATAACACGCACAAAAACAAGACAGGGAAAAACCAAGCAACAAAATAAAACAAAACAACAACAAGCCAATGACAACAAAACACAGCAACAAGAAAGAAAATCTTGTAGTTAGTTCAAGGACTGTTTGTTGGCCTCTAAGAGTAATTTCTGGCCGAGTCTGATGGCGTGCCAACCCCTACCCCCAAAGTCTATTTTTAGTCTTCCCTGGGAACGTTGTTGCTCAGTTCCCCTTGCTGTTCTTTTCCACGCCCTTAGTGTTTTGCCTCAGTGTGGTGGGAGCAGATCGGGTGGAACTTCCACACTGTGTCTCCAGTGTTGTCCCCTGTAGGGCTATGAGGTCAGTGAGGGATATCGTGTCTCACAGTAGGCTGGCCATGTTGTCTTCTCTGTGGATTGTCTGCTCTGAGTGGGAATATGGTCCTCAAGGCTTGTTGGCCCAGGATATGCTCCACTCTCTCTTCCTCGCCCTTCATTCCCCCAGCCCAACTGCATTTGCTCCTTCATTTGCTGATCATACAAGTCCCTCTCCCGGAGCTGCAGATTCAGTGCCATCCTCTGAAATAAATTCTTCTGGGGAAAGGAGCAGGTGTCTACATAGTTGGGATTGGGGCCAGCCCCCAGACCTCTCCACTGGTTCCCTACTTCATGCTGGCATGTTGCATTCACATCTCAGAGCAATGGGTTGAAATCCAGTCCCTCTTTCCCCGTGCAGATATAAACAATACCCTCCCCTTGGGTGGGTTAGCTCGCCATATTTTTATGCAATTTTGTGGTAAAATTAGGTGTCTTAGCATATATTCGGGCTGCTTTATACTCAAGTAGAGGTAGGTTGTGTCATCGCATGAAGTTAATAAACCTTACTCTAATCATGATGCTGCATTCTTCTTCATATAACCCAGCTGCTTGGATTATTTCCTCCTCATACAGACTGACTAAGTTTGATGAAAGGATACAGAGCACATTAGGCTAGTCATGAGATATTGATTTGTAAATAGGGTGATTTAGTTTCAAGTGAACATAGGACTTCAATGATCAGACATGAAAACTGCACCACCCGTGTCTGTCCGTTTGTCCTACTGTCCTGGCTTGTGTGTTGCTGTGATGCAGAAGCCTTGTCACTAGTATCTTAAGTACCAAGGTGAAGAGGTGTAAGTGTAGCTTCTAGACTACAAACAGATCAGAAAGAAAGAACAAGCTGTCCACTTCTGAGCGATTAGCCCCTGGAAGCCTTATGAACACCACCACCAAATAATGAGATCTTAATATCTCTTTTATGATAGGATAGAATGACTGGTAAAAGAGAAGGTCAATAAAAAAATGAAACAGACACTTAATGAGATAAATTGGCAAATGGAAACAACAGTGGATTCAAACATACCCAAATCATGAAGATGTCTCAAAACTAGGCAACATTTCACTCTGTTAATCTTTGGGTCTCCAGGAATCAAAGGCGGCGCAATGGCAACTAACAAGAACAGTGACATTTTACTTATTTACAGAGTAAGTAATGTGAAATTGTCAATGAGGAAATCATATAGATTTGGTCCAACAAATATTTCTTGTATCTATTGAGTTCCTTTTATGTTCTTACTGCCAAGTATAGTGAGAGAGAACAAGAATGGACTGTCCCTTTTCCTCCCCCAAGGACGCATGAAGGTCAGTAGATGGATGGGATGTGGACATTGAGCAATCAGAGAATGCAGGGCTTGACTAATCAGAGATGAAAACTCTAGGCAACAGTGAAAGTTGACACTAAAGAATAAAGAATAGGTGGAAATACTTGGTTGGTGTTAGAAGAAAAATGAGAAACGTATAAAAGTCAGACAAAAATTATTGCTAAAATAATCAAAATGAGAATCTATCTTTTTTCACCCTAACCTCGATCTCACTCTACACACATCTCTAACCCTTCCCCCAGTGGCCCTGGTGGTGCAGTTAGGGAGTGAGGTATGACTTGCTGCTCACCCCAAGGTCAGCCTGAGACCCCACCCCAGGGGTTCTCTGGGAGAAAGGTGAGATTGTCTGCCCTGGTAAGATGGATATTCACAGGAGCACTTCTACTCTGTCCCACAGTGTTACTGTCAGAATCAGCATTATGGAAATGGGTAACAACCCTTCCCTGGAGAAATACTGAGCTCTTCTACTGATCCTCCACCAACTCAGCAGTGTGCACATCCTCAAGGGAGTCAGATCGTGTACCTTTCAAAGATTATGCGAATCTTGGGAGCAAAAAGAAGTCTGAAGAGCACTGTAGGACATATGAGATTAGATTTCCAACTGAGATTCTCCCAGGTCAGTCCTCACTACCCTCAAAGAAGGAGCATTTCCGTGACTAAAAACAAAAACCAAAAAATTCCTGGACCCAACTTCCCTGTCCTTTATTCTCACCGATGCAGTTTATTTTTTTAAAAAACTTCTTCTGAATAAGTTCCCATGATTGTCCTTCAAGAAAATCTATCAATATTATTCCTTTGGAATTCCATAGAAAAGTTGCCATGAGCTTCTAAGCTGACTGCTCTGTCTTAAATGTAACTGGTCCAGTAGATTCACTTGGAGGCCAGTGGTTTGATTGGATTTTTTCTTTGAAATCACCCGGCCAAGCCACGTATATGACTGAAAGAAGGTGTCTCGACCACCCGCTGGCTGTGGAGGCATGTTTAAATGTGGCGTGATGTGGAATAAACCTGTGTGTGTACAAGCTGGAGCCCTAAGGAAATATTTTCTGATTTACCCACAAATTAGTCAAGGTTCCTCCAGGAAATAAGATCAAATTAATTGTTTCATATAATCATAGAAGCTGGTAAATTCAAGCTCCATTCATCAGGTGGCAGATTGAAAATTGCAACCAGACTATAATAGAATAATGGCTGAAACATAATCTTTTTCCCTTGAGAAATGTGGTTTTACTCTTATGGGCATCAAAGTGCTTTGCATCCCAACCACATGATAAAGAGTCATGTGTTTTACAGAGATTTAAACATAGAATAAGTATAAATAGTATATTCCAATAAGTTCATAGCCACAACTAGATCACTAGTTGATCAAACTACCGGGTACTATCACCTAGTCGAGTTGATACATATAAATAACCATCAAAATAGATACAGCTTGATAGAGTAAGGAGTTCTATGCTTGTGTTTCTAGAGAGCACATGGTGATCCACAAGGTTGCTCCTGGGGAATGCATTTAAAAATAATTTAGGTTAGCTTCTTTTGTCCCAAGGAAAGAAGAGGGATGAAGGGATCAGAGTATCGTCAATTCAGCGTGACTTAGGAGCATCTGTGAGTTGAAAACCAGCAGGTTTTGTGTTGTTTTTAGAAAGGAGTCTCTTAAACATCAATGAAAAGAAGACCTCGGGGACTCGAAGTCATGTGGGTACGGAGTATAAAGGCGAGTGTAACTGCAAAGGAGCAGTACGTGGAGTAATCTTTAAGTATTTAGTTTTCTTAGGTGCTTCTTTCCGTCAATATTCAAATTAACTCTAGGAAGTTCATCCTCACTCTCAAAGCCATGCTCATTAAAGGTCCTGCTGCAGATGACTGCTCCAGAAACCCTCCACTCCACACTCACTCCCTGTGTTAGTTCAGGTAAACTAGGGAACCAAATCCACAGAAACTCATATAAGCGAGAGTTTTATGGAAAGGGTAAGTGTACATTCAGAAAGCATTCCAACTCCATCCAGTCCAAGCCCATAAGTCCAACTTAGCCCATATGTCTGACACCAATCTTCAAAACTTTCCTCAAACTCATAAAACACACACAATGACGCTGAATGCAGGAGGATCACAGGCCAGTGGGTAGAAAGTCTTGGAATCCAGTGGTGATGTAAGCATCTGAGCGCTGGCAGGGGTCTCCACACAAATGCTCCAGCACCCAGGGCTGCATCAGAGTAAGCCCGTGTGGCTTCTCCTCATGGATGTCTCACAGGAAGTGAGCCTTGCAAGCTGAGGCAGGGAACTAGCTAAGGCAGCCACACATGGTCCAACCATCAGAGAGCAAGTGACAAGAAAACTAGAAAGGTAAGGCTCACCGAGCCATTTATCTCTCTGCCCTTCAATTAATGTCACATCTGTTTATCAGCCAGGTTGGCAAAATAAACCTTAACTATCTCACTCCCCTATTACCTCTGATCATTCTATAATTGCTTCTTGAATGAAACTATGACTTGCTTCATTTCACCTTGGTCTCAATATCTGTACATACAGGACTCAATAAGTCTTCCAAGTACACGTAAGCTCGATAATTAGATGTAGGAAAAAAAACAAAGTGAAATAGAATATGCACAGCTAACAACTAAGTTCCACTCTTACAAAAAAAAATCAC
This sequence comes from Tenrec ecaudatus, assembly GCF_050624435.1. NCBI lineage: Eukaryota > Metazoa > Chordata > Mammalia > Afrosoricida > Tenrecidae > Tenrec > Tenrec ecaudatus. The sequence continues at coordinate 58,124,561 of NC_134542.1, forward strand.
TGCCCCACACATCGCTTATTGATGCCCATATACGGGAAATTCCACAAGACCCATCTCTGTTTCATGCTCTAGCCTGCCACCCTATTATGGGGCCCCGTTCCCCAGAAACCAACTCAAGTTTCCTGTCTCCTTTTTGGGAAGGTCCAGCATCCCAATCATTTTCAGTAAAATATAAATTAATACTATATCATCCACCTATTATGAAATTAAATACACCTCAACCTTAAGGTATTCCAAACAAAATTCCTTCCCCTTTCTTCCTATCTCCAACAGGTTGGTGGCCCAATTATCCATTCAATCTTCCAAAAACATTTTAACCTAGACGCTATCTCTTACACATCATATTCAGTACAACACAAATCTCTGTCTAGATGGCTTCCCGTCCAAAGGAACCCCAATCAACCATAGCTTACAGCTAAAGGCTCTTCCATCCTCAACCCTTCCATTCATCCTTCTTGCTATTTTCAGAGTGTGTTTCTAAGACATACGGATGTCATGTCATTTATCTGGGGCTCCTATTATCTACAAAATGAAGTCAAAACTCCATCAGATGTTCTTTAAGGTTCATCTAGATTTGGCAGCTTCTTATTTACCTAGCTTAATCTCTGGTTTTCCCCTCTGCCTTTGCTTCAAACTGGATGCTCTGTTAACGACTAACGGGAAGTGGCAGGGAATGGAGGCAACTCTAGTGGTCATGCCTATCCTAAAGGGGCCATGACTGTTAGGGCTCAGTCAAACATTGTCACGAAGAAAGCTGAACACGGGATTTTCATATCTTCTGATTTTCCACAAGAAGCCTCAAATACAGATTATTGTAAATAATATCCTATTTGTAAAGCATTATGAAAGTTCAAAATTGCAAACTATACATATACTGTGGGGTAGTCTCAGAAAGCTTGTGAATTCAGAACTAACACTTGATATGATGTAAGGACAAATTGCAATAATTAATAAAGTAGTTGACATGTAGTCCTCAATAACTGATTCTTGCATGTAATCAGGGAACAACACAATATTATTAGCCTTTAGGTTTAAAATGTAGTTTTAAAAGATAATCTGAAATATTTGAGAATTTGAAAAGTATTTTAACTTACTGAATTCACTTAGGTAAGGTCAAAAAATCCTTTCTGAGTTCTCTTCTTTTGCCCACCCCCACCCCCCAATAGATATAGTTCATGAAACTGGCAGGAAATAATCAAAGTTGACAAGCTACAATTTTATTTCTTGCCTTCTTAGCTCCCTCTACTTCCACTCCCAAATTCCACAGCTTGAATAAACAGAAAGTAAAATCAATAAAACTCATTTCACTATAACTGACCCCTTATAAATTATTTGTGACTCCATGACTGTAAACACCTGGCAAGCTTCAAGGTTGTTAAATAGGCATGCAAAATATTTACATAAATGGTCTCCTGATTTGGTTATAAATTATGTGAACTACTTCAAAAGAAAGGTGCTGTGTAAATGTGAAATAATAATGATGATGGAATAGCCATTATCAACCATATAAAAAGAAAATGAAATATTTTGTGTATACTTAGCACATAAGCAAATTATTTTACTAGAAACAATTAACCAGCAAATAAAACATGCTTATGTGCTGGAAACAGACAGCTGGATTTATGCCATTCTTGCAATACCTCCATCGTAAGCTTTATGGCTCTTGCCTGTGAGTGCAATTTTTAAAGAAAGACTCGCTACAGAGCAACTCTGTAATATGATATATAAACAAAAACTTATTATATCATTTCCCCTCTTTTGCATATTAAGTGTTTTCATTAAATCGACATGAGCGGTGGGTTTATCCTCCCAGTAATACCTCCAAATACAGCTTCAAAAGTACCTCCTCATCATCAACTTAGCCTATCTAGTCATTAGGTTTGGTTTGGTTTTTTATCTAACACATGGTTATGTAGAACAATGAGGCTAATGGTAGTTGATAGAAATGTCAATAGCTCAACAGAATTTTCAGACATTCAGGGACTATATTTAATTTAGTTGGGTATCTGAATTGTTTCAGTTCATAGACAGGATAAATAGAAACTCCAACTATCCACAAACTCCCTTGAATTTAAAGAGTATAGATCTTTGTCTTCAATTCTGAGGCAATATATTTAAGATGTCTCTGGAGGGTTGCCCAGAGATAACCACCTCTCCTGCTAAGAGTGGTTTAGGTGGAGGAGGATGTTCTTAAGAAGCCACTCAAGTCACACGTGAGAGACGAGTGTCCCTGTGAAAACTGCCATGCCCCTCTCTGGCAGGAGTAGCGTGTTTTCTCACGGTAGCTGTCTATTTGAAGGAACATCTGACTTCTGTTGCTAACTTACTCTGCCAAGTACATGTTAATAAATGGAGGACGATATAATGGTAATGAAAAGGATGATAAGTGGATGCATGTAAAATATGATGGATTATATTGGCGATTATGGAAGGGAAATAATTATATTTAAATGCATCCTAAAAATTATGAACTGCCAATTTTGACTTCTAGACAGATGGCAAAACAAACACAGACTGTAAGAGTCATCGATCAACATCCTCCTTATATTTAGTCCAATAGCCATAAAATTGTCAGAAAGAAATACCCCCATAAGCACAGCAATGGAACATAGCATATTGTATATTACGAAGGAATTATAAAACTACTTTTGGAAAGACGTAACATTATTAACTACAGACCTTGATTTGGAAGGTAATTAGACACAAATGGGAATCAGTAACCTCAACTTCCTGGTTAATGGTCACAGCAGAAACCAACATTCAATTTTGGGTAGCGGAGTCTTCCGGAAAACAAGAGACTAAAGTTGTTCACACGTTCAGGGCTTTCTTCATGTTTCAGCCAGAAATTTTATGTCAACATCATCATTTTATTAGTATTTATGTTTAAATTTATTTATGTTTGATTTATGTATTAGATCAATTATTATGTTTTGATTTTATGATTTTATGAAAGTTATTAGCTATTTTAAGTAACAGTATAATAAATTAAGGCCACATACAGAGTCTTGTGAGAACTTTGGGGTATGATAGCACATCTGAAAATGTGAACTTTAAAATAGCCGTATGAGAAATATAATTCTCTCTTATGGCTATAAATACAAACTTAGACCCCAAGGGCCTACCTAAGAGTTGTATATAAATTGTGTGACTCTGTGCAGTCACTGATCTCAGTGAAGAGGAACACCTGAAATGCTATCAGGACTTCCCACTCTACAACTCTTGCCTATTTACTTCCATACCATTAAATAATCATGTAACTGAAGCCTCAGGAAGCAATCGTACATTTACCCTGTAGACAATAAAAACGGTCTATTAGTTTTGCCATCTCAGACACTGGTCAGACCAAACGAGTATTTCACCTCCCTCTGTGTATCAGAGTCACGATCCTATTACACACGTTTTCAAGCTCATGCACGTAGCTATGTCCAGGAATTATTGTTCTTAGCTTCCCAGCAGACAGTAGAAAATATTCTGTTTCCATTAGCCATAGAATTGACCCAGTTTGTGTACTTTCTAAACATTTTCCTCTCAAGTCCTTATTTTCACTTGGTGTTCAAAAGTGTGTGTGACTATTTTTCTTCCTATAGATAAAAATGTGCCCGGCTATCAGCCAAATCAGTAAGCAAGTCATATTCTCTGTCATTCTACAACATGGTTACCACCATCCCTTGTCAGATAAAACTTGTCCTTGTGGACCAATGCTTTCCAAAGAACAAGAAGAGAGAAAAGACTTATCTTGGCCTCATTCATCTTTTCTCTTAACTCTCTTAGTCTTACAGAGGGGAACGTGTTGCCTAGTACCTCGATATAGGGTGAGCCAGATAAGCCTCCTGGAGAGGATGAGCTCCGTTCTGATCTGAGGAGTGCTATCTGAGTAGGGCTTTGAGGATTTATTAAATTCAGGAGAGATTTTTGGACATTGCTCCACTTTTAGCTGCAAAATATGTCCAGAGAGATTTTAGGATTTACACCCAATTTCTACGTGGCAAGTAAATATGTCATATAGTAGTCGGCTAGGAGTCAAGGTAAGATACATAGATCCAAGCGAGTTATGGAACTGAGCCATGTAGTTATCTTACTGATAAAAAGTCTCTGTGCGGGCATAGTGGATAGGGAAGACCTAAACCCTACAGGTATATCTTATTGAACAGAGTCACCTTTTCCAAACAAGTTAGATGTGAAAATATATAGGACACTCTAACATCACCCCTTCCTATTGTACTCTGGGCCAGCTTAGCTCCTATGGTACCTACCCTGAAGGCCTGTGCTTTTCAATCTCTGGATAGCCTTCAAACCTAGCCCATCACAGGTTGTGGGTTCTGCCAACATCTAAAAGAGCTCCTCTGCCTGACATACCTCTTTACTACTTAGATTACTATAATAGTCAACGAGCATTAAGTCATCAGGGGATTTTATGAGAAAGGTCAGATGTAAGAGCCAATTACTGCTCGTTATTATTAAGGTTCCTTTGTTCCATACAATCCCTTCATACAGTTGTATTTTTGCAACAAACGCAGTATTCAGTCTTGGTCTTCTTTTAATTCCTCCCTGGTCTAGCCAAAGCCCATCTCCTCCACTGGTTACTGCTTTAAAATTATTGCTTTCAAATCTATCCCACGAGAGGAAGTAGCTTTATTTTTATCTGTTACCTTTGAACTGCCTATGTATGACTCTGTCTCAAACAGACAACAATCTCCCAATGCACATTTTTTTCTAAATTTGGCTCTCACTAATGAACACCAGTTCCTAAGAGATAAAAATGAATATAAAATTGATTTTGAAAATAGTTTAAATATGGCCCTTTTAAAAATTACCATTAAAATGATTAGATGTGATACTCTATAAAAATCCTTTTTGTCTTCATAGGAATCATTCCTGTTATCATTTAATGCATATATGCATATATGAATACATGCATAGGTATGTATTTGTATCTATGCAGAGATGTATGTATGTGTGTGTGTGTGTGTGTGTGTAGAGAGAGAGAGATTTATTTTGACAGAAAGTGCGAGTGGTATGGGGAGGGAGAGGAAATCACACTCTGAATGATATACATAAGTATTTCGGGTGACGAAATCATACACCCGAAAAGGAAATAAAGAAAATGTTGACACCTTATGAAAAAGATAAGCAATATCATGGAACAATACACAATATGGGTGAAAGCTGTACACCTTTTCTAAGGTAAATGAAGATAAAAAGGTGCAAGCATAAGGAATAAATTCAGTAAACACTAACATAGAATTTTGCAACAAAGACAAGCAAGCAAATTGTGTAATAACTTTGTTAAATATATATGAGGGGGCTTCAATGAGTTAGTGTAAAAATTCCTCTCTCCTTTAATGTTACCAGAACTTTTCTGTAAATGTTTTATTGTTTCTTTTTTAAAAAATCATTTTATTCGGGGCTCATACAACTCTTATCACAATCCATACATACATCAATTGTGTAAAGCACATCTGTACATTCATTGCCCTCATCATTCTCAAAACATTTGCTCTCCACTTAAGCTCTTGGCATCAGCTCCTCATTTCTCCCCCTCCCTCCCCGCTCCTCCCCCCCTCTTGAAGCCTTGATAATTTATAACTTATTTTTTGTCATATATTACACTGTCTGATGTCTCCCTTCATCTATTAATGTTTTATAGAAACATGTGTACGGAAGGTACATGTGAGTAAATGTGTGTCCATGTACAGGTAGGTGCATCTGTGGGCATGTGTACACAGAGCGAATGTTTGTGTGTACTGCTCTCTATTAAAATGTATACTAAATCACATAGGGGCATCACTATGGATATTTCCTAGAGATAGTCAAGCTCTGTACAGGTTAGTTTCCTGCAATTGAAGCTATATGATGATAGTCTCGTGTGACAACAGAGTTCTTACGGATAATGTTCTATATCCTAGTTTGGTGAGCGGACTGGGTTCTTGAATGCTCACAAGCAGCCATCTACAGGACACTCTTGGTCTCTACTCATCTGCAAACAAAGGGGATGAAGGGAACCAAAGACTCAAAGAAGTAGTTAGTCCGCAGGGCTAGTAGCCCACGTGCACCATGGCCTAGCCTCAGACCAGCAGAAGGAGGTAGTGCTCAGCTACCATTGAGTAGTATGACCAGAGGCAAGGAGAAGGTCCCAGAGAGAAAGGTACAAAGTGTAGACTAAGATTCAAAATCCTAAAAAAAATTATACCAGGTTTCCAAGACCAATATCGGTTAAAGAACTCCCTGTGACTCTCACCTGATGTTATCATTTGAACCGAGACTACCTTTCATTAAAACAATAGTTTGGCTTATGAAATACATAATAGCAACTGGAAGTGGTGTGCTCCCTTAAATAATCAACTATCTTAGACCGGAGGGCCAATACAAACCCAGAGACAGAGAGAGTGGCGAGGAGGAGCAGGGAACAAGATGAATCGAAGCACAAGCAGTCTTTAAAACAGTCGGTTGACGTCCCCTTTGCTGCGTCTAAAGAAAACGGAAAAGAATATTGCTCAAAGCAACACTGTGAACAAAAAGTGTGGGGGGGGGAAACCCCAAGAGGATAACTTCAGTTCACCAAACAAAAATTAATTGATAAGGCAACTGAATGCCGAATTCCAAAATGGTCTTCCCAAAGAAGGAAGGAACACATGGACCAGGTCACGTGGGGCAGGACATGGGAAGGTGGAGCGTCCACCACGCTAAAGAGTTAGGGGAAAAGTTACAATTGTCACAGTATTAAAGAGGAGGGGTTCGTGTGTCTATCTAGAATAGCTGAAGGCCCCAGACATGAAAAGAAGTTATATCCGCTGTCTCTCCCAAGTCCCTCCATCAGGTGGTCTTCGGGAAGACTGGCAGCTGTGCAGAAGTGGAAACAGGGCCAAGAGACCTGCAAGAGGTCATCACGAGGGGATCGGAAAGGCTGCGAAGACAAGAACCTCAACTCCTACCCCTCTGTCTGGGCTCTCACCACCTGAAAGAGCCTTCAAGCCACGAAGGAAAGGGGAGTGGAGCATGTTTCTTTTAAGAAAGACTAAAGGAGGGGGAGGGGAAAGATTCATTGTGGTTCAGGTGGCAGTCGAAGAACGAGCTCTCTGCCCTTGGGGAAGAGGCAGGAAACCATGCTGACCTCCAGATCCTAGTCTCATTTCTGGGGGACAGGTGGACTGCTCTTAATTGCTCTCACCATCTCCATAGCTACTAATGGGCATCATAGCTACTAATAGACACTAACTGTGTGCCTTTGGGGGGGGGGGCGCTAAGTGCCTTCTGAGACACTCAAAACTATCTTAGTGGAATAAAGGAGCCAAGTCTGCCTCTGATATAAGTAAGTCTAGGATAAATATCAACAGTGACCAAGGATGGTTTCCTATCCTGAACAGGTGCAAAAAGTAATGTCCATTACGCACAGAGGCTATCCCATTTTCACTATCTCCTTCCTTTTTTAACTCTGCCCCCTACTTCTTTTGTTGTACACACTGTTTGACGCATAATCAATGTAGTTTCCTGTGACATTAACCTGAGAGAGGAACTCTCAAAGTTCCTCACCCAGGACGCAAAGTGGAACACATCAACAAGACGGTACCCTAAACCTGTAGTAACCCCGAGAGAGATGGACTGAGTTCCTCAACTGTGGAGTGAGTGAATGGAGTGCGTCTTGCAGGAGGCTCACGTGGGGCACTACATGTCACCAGGCAGGCACTTGATTAGCAAAGGTAGGTTTGCTTGCCTACAAAGGTGGAGCCAAGCACCTTTGGGCTGAGGCTTATATCAGAATACACTGCCCTTGGAGTATTGATTGGCATGCCTAAAGAGCTTTGTAACATAAATTGAACTGGGTAGAGATCAAGGGGCCCCAAGACTGAAATGCTAAAGACCAGAGAGAGGTGTAACTGAAAGCATGAATGGAATACATTGGCTTACCTGAAGAATTGTGCCCTGAGTATTTCTGATCCTGAATTGCAAACTGTTAATTTCCCTAATAAACTCCATAATCATGAGAGTGGTCTGTAAATTCTGTGTGACCACATGAATTAAAAGAATTACAAAATAGAGTAGAGAAGCAGAGCTTTCTGTGGGAGAGACGATGTTAGAATTAATAAAGAAAGTTGGGAGATGAAGGCATGCCTGATCTCCATCTCATAGGAAGGAGAGGCCTTGGGCCTTCCCCTTGTGAAGTCAGAAGAGGTCACATGTGGCCTCTACACCATTTCTTTCAAATTAAAAGAAATGGGGATAAGGCAGTGCCTGGTTGCCTTCTCTGAAGATGAGACATCTGGGCTAACTTAAATACTAAAAATGACCCTAAGACAGAAAAATTGCAGATAAAAGACTCTGAAGTCAAGTCCCCAGAGTAGTTGCAGCAAAGAGAAGAAGATATGCTATCACAGACACAGGCAGAGACCAAATTCTGCAGGGCCTTATAGATGAAACTATATGTTTCGGTATTGCTATAAATGAGATGGGATGATACTAGAGTGATTAAACCAAGATATAATAAAACATTGCTAATGGTTTCTAAAGAAGAAAGCCAGAAACGTAAAACTACATGAAGTCTACTGAACCAAAAACAAGACTGGGCTCAAAATATTTTTGACAAATGTTCATGGGAAAATTGACAAAATATACTGGAATTTTTCTACTTGTTGAAGGCCCCTCATATATGTGTGATGTAATTAACAGCAAGTAATCAGTACTCTATTCAATAAATTTCTCCCTCTACTGCGACTGATATGATGTATAAAGAGTTCTTTGTGTTCCAGGGTTTTATAAGCATTATTTCTAAACTTCACAACCCTCCTGATAGGAAACTGAACGTTGGAAATGTTAACTGAATTGCCACATGGTCACAAAGTATCTATTGTCTCTATAAAAAAATCACTTCAAATTTAGTGGCTTCGAGCAGCACAATATATTCTATCATGGTTCTGGAGGCCAGCAGTCTCTCCTGTGTTTGCAGTCTCTCCGTGTTCCTTTGGGAGCTCTGTGGTTAGGTGCTGACGAGCAGGTTCCAGGGCGCAGCAAGCCTATGTCAACAGAAGGAAACGCTGCCCAGTCCTGCGCCACCATCACACTGTTATGTTTGAGCACAGTGTCACTCTGTATCTCAGACGGAGTTTCTCTTTCACACATACCTTATACTTTGCTAAGCAGAATGTCCTTTTGCGGGGACTGCCTCTCCAGTCCAAAGTATGTGAGATTCAGTCTAGCCACCCTCGCTTCTAAGGTGTGTTCTGGCTGTTTTTCTTCCAACTCAAATCTAACTGTTCTCCTTCCCACATTCTTCGTCACTAGCAACACAATTCAAGTGCATCGATTCCTCCACAGCCGTCCTTATTCATAGTCCTACTTCCACATGGACACGAGGCAATTGAAATGACCACCGTGGGTCAAGTGCACCTGATCTTCGAGGCGACGCCCTTTCTCTTCAACATTTTAAAGAAACCCTGTGCAGCAGATGTGTCCATTACAATGCAGCACTTGATTTCCTGACTGCTGCTTCCATGAGCATGTGTGTGGATCCTAGTAAGATAAAGTCCTTGGTAACTTCTTCCCTCCATTTCTCGTGATGTTGTCTCTCGGTCTAGTTAGCTGTGAGGGCTTTCCTTCTCTTTACGTTCGGTTGAAATCCATACTGAAAGCTGCAGTCCTTGATGTCCATCAACCACACTTCAAGGCCTCCATACTTCCAGCAAGCAAGGCTGTGTCATCTGCACATCACAGGTTGTTAATACGCCTTCCTCTAATCCTGTTGCCATATTCTTCTTCATCTAGACTAGCTTCTCGGATTATTTGTTCAGCATACATATTGAATAAGCCTGGTGAAAGATACAACAGTGATGCACATCTTTCCCTAGTTTAAGCCATGCCCTATTCTCTTCTTGCTTGAATGACTACCTCTTAGTTCATGTAAGTTCCTCAAGAGAACTGGAGATTTTATTTTCATACCTGTTGTAGCTTCGCCATTCCTTGGTTCATGTAGAGTCCCTTCATCTTCAATGCACACCACTCTAAGTTCTAACCTCTATTTCAAGATGCTTAGCTTGAAGCAGAAGGTTTAGGGAAATTATCAAGGATTTTGTCTTACATGGATCCACCATCAATGTTCATGGAGGCGGCGATCATAAGATCAAAAGATGAACTGCATTATAGCTGCACAAGACCTCCTTGGAGGATGGAAATAAAAGGATACTACTTTGAGATTTGAAGCATCCCTGACGCAAGCCAGAGTATTGTCAATGGCCTCAAATAGATAAAAATGTTAGCCCAAAGAAGAATTGTGCATTTGCATGGTGGTGTTGCAGAAGAACATTGAAAGCACCATGGACTGCTAAAAGGTCAAACCAATCTGTCTTGGAAGATGTATGGCCAGAGTGCTGCTTAGAGGCAAGGCTGTGTAGACTTCTTATACACTTTGGCAATGTCGCCAGTCCCTAGAGAAGGACATCATGTTTAGTAGAGAGGCAGTGTGAAAGAGGAAGGCCCTCAAGGAGATGGACGGACACAGTGGCTGCAACAATGGGCTCAGCATAGGAACAACTGAAAGTGTGGTGCAGGACCATGCAGTGCTTCAGTCTACTGTGCATAAGGTCGCTATCGGTCAGAACCAGCTCCGTGGCACCTAACAACAACATTTCCATTTTTACATCTTCTCTCATATTCTTACGTATTTCCTTGCTCTTATAAGGACCCAGTGACTCCATTGGGTTTACCAGAATAATCCAAGATAATCTAACCTCTCACTCGCCAGATTCTAGATGAAATTATATATTATCTGGAAAATGCCTTTTGCTGTATGAGTTAACATATTCATGGTTCCATGATTAGTGTGTGGATATCTGGGGGAGGGACATTATTTAGCATATTTTACACAGTCAGTATTTGAACTAATATTTTGAGAATAAAGTGAAATGCCGTTACAAAGTGAAGGCACTCTCTGGCCATAAAATAATAAAATGTATTCCTCTTGCAGGAAGGCCCTTTAACTGGAAAGTAATACGCTGATGTACAGTAGAAGTCCATTCTGGCCAGGAGCCAGAGCACACCATGTATGTGCCTTTGGGACATCGCTGAAGGAAAAGAAGCAAAAATAATGGTTTGTTGTACTGCTTAGGCTGTGTCAGATCCAATGAACATGCCCTAAATATGCATCACCTACTTTAAAATCTCACAGCCAGCCTTTACAAGTGAGCTAAGCTATGCTCTAACAATCCAAGTTCATGATGTTGCTTGCCAACATCTCTACCTCATTCAGAAGTCCAAAGTTCATGGGTGTTTTTGTTTGTTTTGCTTTTTAATATTTTTTAAAGAGAACATTTGCTGAAGTGGATAATAGGTCAGTGAGCAGTTTGGGGATATATGTCATACTGAAGAAGGATTGAAAGGATTGGAAATGATTAGCTTGAAATAGAAGGCTTAGAGAAGATATCAGAATACTACTCTGTAGAAGGGTATCTAATGTCAGAGTGTTCACACTACTTAAAACTCAGCTATTTAAAATCACCTTCAATTTCATGGGAGAAAAGAGTTTACAATCAGCTCCCATAAATATTACAGCCTAGGAAACCCTATGGGGTAGTTATTCTCTGTTGTATAAGGTTAATATGAGTCAGAGTAGGAGTCCTGGCCTCCCAGTGATTACAAGTTGGTCTGCAATCCAAAAAGTCAGCCATTTGAATACACCAGAGAAAGACAGGACTTTCTACTCCTCCAAAGAGTTCCAGTCTCAGAAACTCACAAAGGCAGATCTACCCTGTCCTATAGGGTCGCTATGAAGTGGCATCAACTTGATGGCAGTAAGATGAGTCAGAATCGACTCAGTGGCACACAACTACTCCATACTCTTCCCTCTACCTTTAACTGTAAAATGAGGAGAAAATAATAATATCTCAACTAAGGTGCTTCCATTGACAAATGAACAGCGTCTTAGTTATCTAGGGCTGCTATCAAAAGAAATACCACAAATGGTAAATCGAACAGATATTTATTTTCCCACAGTTTAGGAGGCTAGCAGTCCAAAGGCAGTCAAGGTGCCTGGTCTCGGGGAAGCTTTCTCTCTCAGCCTCCAAAACCCCTTTATTACTCTATCTATCTATCTATCTATCTATCTATCTATCTATCTATCTATCTATCATTTATCTGTCCATCTATCTATCATCTATCCATCCATCCCTCCATCCCTCTATCCTATCCATCCATCCATCCATCCATGTGAGATTCTGCTCCTGAGCAATCTTCATGTGTCCTGGTATCTCTCATCTCGCATCTCTGCTCCCTCACTTGTCTCTTTAATCTCTGTAATGTCTCAAAAGCAGTGATTTAAGGCACTCATTGCACTAATGCTGTCTCACTCGCATAACAAAGAAAACTCATTCCCAAGGTTGTAATGGCCAGTACAGAGGTCAGTTAGGATTTACATATTTGGGAGATAAAATTCAATCCATAACAGGCAACTACACAAAATTCTGACCAGGGGCGCTGAACACCACTTCAAATATCTAAGAATAATACATGACAAAAGTGTTGTATAAACAATTATGAAAAAGTAAAAATAAAAGTTTTATGCTGAATATGAGTCAGATCCTTGGCACACAGTAAACAAAAGCCAGGGACTTCAAAAAGTTTGTGGGAAATTTTCGTTATCCTTTATCATCTCTCTTATGTTTTCACTTCTTTCTCTTTCCCTCTCCTCTCATGCCCAACTCCCTGCCCCCTACCATCTAAGTCTGTTTCTTGTATGAAAATATTTTTTCTTGATTTTTTTTTCTTTTCTAACAGTGGCGTCCTTCGATATTTGTGATTTTGTGATTGACTAACTTTTCTAGGCATAATATCTTTTAAATCCATTTACCACAATCTTTTTGAAGTACCTTGCTTATTAGTAGCTCATACGAAATGTGGTATATGAGTTCTAGTTTTCTCAGCAACCCTGCAAGAGAGGTGTTATCACCTTTCACAGCTTGCTAAAAGAAATGTTAGAGACTGGTGTCCCCACTTTGCCTACAGCCCCCTCGGTGTTCTTTCGCTCCTCTAACAAGCCAAGTTTCACCATCCTCAAAGTTTTTGTGCTTTCTGTACCTTCTGCTGTGTCTCCACCCCAGATGTTTGTCTCAGCTCACTTCTTTTAACTCAGATCTAAGTTCTAAATCCTGTCCTTAGAGAATCCTTCAGAGATTGCTCGTGTAACAATTTAGCATTCTGTGAAGCTCACCCTCCCGGCACAATTGCTGAAGACAAAATGGATGCACAAGCCAATGTGGTGAAGAAAACAGACAGTGTTCGGCTATCAAACGATATAGTGTTTGGGGTCTTAAAGGCTTGAAGTTAAACAAACAGCCATCTAGCAGAGAAGCAACAAGCCCACATGGAAGAAGTACTCCAGCCTGTGTGATCATGAGGTGTCACAGGAACCAGGTAACAGATATCAGAAGACCCTAAACAAACAAACAAAAAAATATTGCTAAGAAAGAAGGGGGTTGGGACAGAGATCCAAAGCCCTTCTGTTGACAATGTGACATTCCTCACAGAGGGATGAGTCGATCAGGGTACAGTAAAGCACTGATGAAACACACAATATTCTTCTCATTCCTTGAGGCTTCCTCACCCCCCACTATCATGACCCCAGTACTGCCTTCCACTGCGGACTGGACCAGAGCATCTGCACAGGTACAGCTAAGAGATAAGAGCCCATGACATGGAATCCAAGATCAGGAATGGGAGTAGTGACACCAATACTTTTATTAATTTCTTTTATTTTTACAAATTATATGAACCCCACTATCATGGAAACCTTATGAATAACAGAAACTTCATCTGAAAAAAACAGTCTACTCACTGCTTGCTACTCAATAAATATTTTTTAGGAAATAAATGAATTACATCTATCATTTTGATGAAAAGAAGCAATAAACAAAAGAAATTCCTTTCCAAAGAAGTTTTTTTCTTTAATTTCAATATACTTCAGACCTACTAACTACTAAAGAAAAACTATTTTTATAGATGTTCTTAAATTATATAATGCTGAGCACTAATTTATCAGAAACTAGTCATTGAAATTACAATGTAATAACAAGGCTCGAAGAAAATTCACAGCTGTGATGTACAAGCCAAACATATAACAGGAGGCCTGTTTCCACTATGTAGATGAGATAACCTAATCAACTTGACTGAATGTTCACATTGAACCCATTATCTTCCCTGCTCTCATATGTACAAAAAAATTAAATTCTTTAAACTAGACTGGATACTAGCTTCTTCTTTAATCCTAAATAACTATTATTCACATTTATGTTGTCAAGAAGTAAGAAAATCAACCACTGCTCAGAGCTAGACAGCCTCATCTTTCTCACACAGAGATGCTGGTGGGTTTGAATCTCCAACCCTTCGGTTAGTAACCCAATGCTTGATCCACCGAGACACCAGGATTCATTATGCCTCATCTCCTGTAACTTTCTTTTTGTGCTTGAGAAACTAGAAGTCTGAATAGATGAGTGAGGGGCACATGAGAGAAGGAAACAGCAATGCAAGTGCTCAAATCTGGTTGCCCTTCCACGTTAGTACAGCTCCCTCTCCACTGGCTCACGTCACCCTTTTCTGCATTTATGACACTCTTCAGATCACCTTCTCTATTATTTTATAACTTTGTAATATCTCTCTTTGGAGAGATATTAAAGTCAACTGAAATATTTTACTCCAAGTTTACCTTCATGTTCGATTTATCTACTGCCATGGTGGATTTTGTTCATTTCTAACACTTGCTCACTGACTCAGTCACTGTTGATTTTAAATCATTCCCTCCTAATTCAGAGAATGCTTCATGTTAGCTCTTTGGCTTAAACCTCAAAGCAACTTATATTGCATCTTTTTGGTGTGAGTCTTTTCCAGGGTCGGTTTAGGCCCTTGTAATTTAAACTATCCCTTAGAAAAAGCTTAAATGACCTAGTCATAACCCTGGAAAACATATGCTTTATTGCTGATAGAGGCATTTTGACTAACAGGTGCAGTCTAAATAAATGCCTTTGTGAACTTGACTACGTTCTAGTAAATGGACTCTCTGCATCTTAAGAGCTTAATTCACCCTTTTTGTAATCATCATGCTACTTATATCATGGAAAATTAGGGCACACTCATCTTTCTATCTGCCCTTCATCATTATTTTATCATTGTTATAATAAACTAAGGAGTACCAGAACAAGACCAGAAATAAATGTCTTTCTTTGAGTAATAGTAGATAATTTTTAAAACTAAGATTAGTCTCTTTTATAAAACTGAAGAGACTTTAAGACAGAAAATAAGTTTATTGCTTTTTCCTCAGACAAAATCATCTGGTTAAGAGGGATTTATAGTGGGTGTGATGATGTCTGAAGATGTCATAATAAAGATTGATTTAGACTGACATAACCAGACTGAAGATGTATAAGAGCTATCATAAGACTAGCATCAATATATCACAATTTCTGAAGCACTAAAAATAACTGCCATGTGAACAAGTGTATAACTTTTTTATTGACATAACCCCATTGCTGAAACATGAATTTTAAGTTACAAAGTGTTCTGTACTTGAAAGAACTGACTCGGCAATCAGAAATCATGAAAACAGGAGCAGCTAATACTCGGGACAGCTCAATTAGAACAGTAAATTATTCGTGTCCTGCCATCAGCAAACCACCCTCCATACCCACAGAAACACACCTATAAAAACCCCACCAAAAACAAATCCCAATGTTACAGAGTCAATTCTGACTCATGATGAACCGGCAAGGCAGAAGATAACTTCCCCATGGGGTTTTCATGTCCATAAATGTTCTAGAAACCAACTGCCAGACCCTCCTGTGCTGCAACGGTCCATTCAAACCTCCAGTCTTTGGATTAGCACTCGGGGGCTCCTGTCATCAATACCTAGAGGTAAATCTGCTTCGATAATAAAATCTCAGACTCTAAAGCCAGACCAAATTCAATTAAAATTTAGCTGTGTGACCTTGGACAAGTTGGTTCCCCCTAGCTGCAAGGGATTCTGGGAAGTATACAAATATATTGAACCTTTCCACCTTTGTCACAGAAGGCAGATACTGCCTCTAAGGCAGAAGGAACAGTGTGCATTTATTGAAGGAGCAACAAAGAGTGCAGGCCAGACCTCAACACATTACAGAGTGCACCCACACACCCTTAAATATTTGTTTTACTTCTCAAAGGTCCCACTTGCCAGTCTGTACATCTAAGAATATCGATGTGAAAGGAGAGAATCTTTGCTTCTTTCTTGTGCTCAAGATGGTATAGAAAAATAAGTAAAAGATAGGGAGACTGGCATTTCAGTTCTCCAATGTATGAGTTTATTGCAAACAAAATGACTCTGTGATCAGTGCCTGACTGCAGACAATTCTCTCAGTGATGCAATTGTGCCAGTCCTATTAGACCTTTAAAAACAAGGTCAAGGCAAAACAGTGGCTGTGGTTGGCTGATTTAGTCCATGGCAGAGAGGTCAGTCAACTCAGAAACTTATGGCCACTGTTTTTGGTGGGATAGGTTTCAAAGGGTTATCTTGATAGATTTTGTTGAAGGCCACAGGATGATCATAGGGGCTTCTTATGAAAAAGTTTTAAGAAAACTACGTTGTCCAGAAAAGGGCAGAAGAAGTGGCTCGTTTTACAAATTTGGAGTTGCTCTGATTTTCTTTATTGTCTATGATTAAACCAGGAAGAAATGGCTCAGTGTCATAATTACAGGGAAATGTTGCCTGTGGCTGTAGAAGCTCACAAGTCCCAAGCCATGGTCGGAAATCAAGACGGAGGCTTCTACTGACTCACATGGCAACAAGAGTTGACCAACCCATTCAGCAGGTCTGTGACAAGCTGCAAGAAATCAGAGATGATGAGGCCGACGTGGGATCAAGAGAGAGCAAGCTTTGTCAGACTCTATGTACTGGATGCAGGCCACAGCTCCAACAAAACCCCTTTCAACAGATTGGCTGCTATCATCATATCACAAAATGAACACTGACATAATATCTGCTACATCGCTGAGAGTCTTGGTCTCACCAAAATGACCCATAACCTCAACCATGACAATGACATTAGGCAAATTAAACTTCTTTGATTCTCATCTTCGCATATATAGAATGAAGAGGATTATGTTATCTGCATCATAGGGTTATTGATATTAACTAAGTCCAGTGTTTATAAGGAGCCCTGGTGGTGTAGTGGGTTACATATTAGGCTGTTAGCTGAAGGGTCAGCAGTTCGAACACACCAGCCACTCTAAGGGAAAACCACAAGTCGACTCCTATAAAGAATTACAATCTAGGAAACCCAATGAAATTCCTTCTATTCTCCCCTAAAGGGTTGCTATGAGTCAGACTCAACTCAGTGGCAGTGGGTTTGATTTGGGTTTAGACCAGTATTTATTAATATTAATGTTATTATTATAAGCCAAGGGGTAAGCATATCCCTTGATTATAGCAAGGTTTTATAAGCTCAGATCATTTTTGGAGTCATGTAAGTATAGTCAATTAACTTTTAAATTTCCAAATATATTTTTGCATATTTCTATTAAATATCATTTCAAAAATATCACCGTTTTATTTTCCACCGCTAGTAAGGGATTTCTGAGGTATCTAAAGAGAGAAATGTGCTAGCTAGAGTCTGGCAGGGCTCTGAGATGAGAAGTATAGTTTATGACCTCTTATGGTATTTTCTGAAGGTTAACAAGGTGACTAAATTATGTTCATGCTTTGGCACTCCTGTTAGACTTTTTTTTTAATTTTTTTTTTTAATTTCCAGAGGGATAATGGTTGGAAGAAAGGTTCCACATAAATAGAGAATGTGAATGCCAAAGAAAACGGATATCTCACCTAATAGAAAGCAGATGTTCTGAGCATTGGGAAAATGATGCTTCTAACAAAATCAAATATAGCTAGATCCCAGAGACTTTTGGATTAAAACTTTTTATAGTTGGATTACACTAGTGACATAATGTTGTCTCATTCCTCCTTTTCTAAGTGTGAAACTCACACAGTTTCTGTAACTTGTTCAAAGACACATGGATCTCTAAACAATATTTTTGACCTTTGGAACTCCAGTCCCACTTTGCTTCTATAATGCCAGTGTTTCACGCTCATTGAGTTTTCTTCTTTGGATGATAAGCCCTAAACTTGATGTTAAATTGACTTTTCCACAGCCCAAACAGAACTTCATTCAGCAGTCTCCCCATTAACTATTAAAATAGTTGGTTCTGACTAATATACATATTACTACTTTTAGCTTTTTTGATACTTAACTAGTCCTGGTAAGTCCTTTCCCCTGACAGGCAGAAGTCCAAATTAACCGTGAGATATATAATAAGCTATCTCCAAAGTGTCCTAGATTTAACTAATATCTTATTACAAAATAAAAGAAATATATCAAATTACTACCAACTGCCTCCTAAAGAAAACCTGAAAATTGGATTTGTCAAGAGCATGAGTTCAACGGCTCTAATTTCAGTAGCAAGAGTGGACAGGATAGGTGGGTCACACAGTGTAATTCATCTGACTCGATGACTTCATTTTCTATGAGGTCAACACTGAGGTGAGGAATGGAGTATGAAAAACTATTCCTCGTGATTTTAGGAAAACAAGGGCTTCTCATAGGATCAAACTATCAGAGATTGATGACTTTCCAAAAATGAGTAGAATATGCCTCCTGAGAAAGTCAATCTGCTAAATCTAATTAAGCAATAAGGGAGTAAAGGAAAACACTAATATTACCTTCAATATTCTCATCTAAACATTATCTATTAACAGATAAAGTAAAAACAAATGATTCTGCTTTGGTATGAGCGAACGTGTAGCTAGAAAAGGAGACATCAGTGTCCTTCTCCATACTACATGAATTTAAAAAATAAACATCTTTGCCTCATGTGTCCCTTTAAAGCAATATAGCAACTTAAATTAAGAAAGCAATTTTTTTGTGATTCTCATTCTATTCTATGTGTAATTGGGTAGCAATATGTCTTTCACTTTAGACAACAGAATGAACCAATAAAATAAATGAAATGCTCATGATCTTACATAAAAGCAAATGACAGACTTTAAATATTCTATTAGTGAGGTTATAGACTGTGACTCACTATCATTTAAAAAAGAAAGATGATCATTTTAAGGTAAAATAATAGTAATAGTTTCAGAATAATTTCTTATACTGTGATTTTGCCAGCATTAACAAAACTATTTTAAGTGTTTTATGAAACACTTATGGGAGATTTCCAGGTCAAGAAGATTCACTTAAAAATAGATGTATAACCCTTGTTGCCTTAGGCTTAATTGAAATTATAGTAAAGGAATAAAAATAGTGTAAGCCACCAGCAGCCATTGAGAAATGAGGGCATGCGAGCAGAAATTATCTTCATGAATTTCTAATGTAGTTGTTAGGTGCCACTGAGTTGCAGCAGAACAAAGATTATATGGTCCTGAGCCATCCTCACAATCGTTTCCATTTCTGAAGCCACCATCACACCACTGTGTCAAGGAATCCCTAAAGGCCTTCCTCCACTTTGCGGGTCCTCTACTTTGTCAGGCATGATGTCCTCTTTGAGGGCTCATTCTTCCTGGCCTCACGTACAAAGCATATAGGGTGAGAAGTCTCACTATCTTCCTTCTAAAGAGCATCCAGCTGAATGCTTCCCAAGACAGGTCTCTTCATTCCCTCACAGCCCAGGGTATAGTCAATGTTCTTTACCAGCACTAGTCAAAGACATCCATGGTCCTTCAGTCTTCATACTCATTAGGTATAATCATCAAAGAAAAATCACCACATAATCACCAAGGAAGAGCTAAAGTTAGCCTAGAAAATAAGTCAAGGACCCACACTGAAAGAGATAGCTAGCCCAGGGAAGGTGAGGTTCAGAAACTATGGGTCCGATAAAGCAAAAGAGAGGAGGACGGGGATTATTTATGGAACTGAAAACAGAATAGCATCAACCCCCACCCCACCTGTCTAATCTAGATGTCGTAATAATTGGCAGACAATCATGAGAATTGTATATCTGATATTTTTGTTTCTTTTTTTTTGTTTTAATTAATCTTTTCCAAAATATGGTAATCCTCTCCAATAAAAAATATCAAAATTTATTGTCATCTCAAAGAAGATTTCTTTTTCTCTGGAATATTTATCTTCCTGTTGATACTAGTCATTTATAGCTAGTTAACAGTTTAAAACAACCTCCCGAAACATGGTGATTTCCCACAGTGTTCCCTCCATCCTCCCAGTTAGAAACGAGAAGCTCAAGAACAGAGGCTCTCTGGCAGGCAGGCAGGCAGGAGAGAGACCAGGCTCTCTGAGTGACAGTCGAGAAGTGCTTGCTTCCATTCATAAATTGTAATGACTTTGCCATTTGCACTGTACAGACCCCATTGTGCTTGGGTGCTATTCCTGGCTCCTAGTTTCAGAAGCTGACTTCCTGCATGCCCAGGAGTTTCTGAGCTATAACAAAATATATTTTAGTGAATTTCCATCTGCTTAATCTTACCAGAGTAAAATCTGTTCTTTGCCACTAAGAATAGTGATTGATACCTTAATTGGAATCTAGAGTACACACACACATACACACACCACATAAACACACTCCTTAAGGAAATTAATGATGTGTGAAGACAGTAAAGATTAAGCTAGACTCAGAGGCTAAGACACCATCTAAATTTTAGCTGTTACTTGGAAGACAGAATCTACTAAAAACAAACTTTGGGAGACTGATTTGCTTTTATCATGGAATACTATAAGGTCATAAGGAAAATAAAGGCTGTGGAAGGAACAGAACAGTTTTAACTGAACAGGAAAACTTTAAGAAATTGAATGAATAAGATGAAAAAAATTATTTTATCATTTTATGGTATGATCAGCAAACCCTAGAACTCACCTGACAACCTACAAAGAATCTTTTAGCTTTTAAAACCAGCTGACTTAAACACATGAGCACACATACGCACACATATACATGACTGCCTGCCAATATTCATATCAAGATAAAATATATTTATCTGTAGGATTCAGAGACACAAAATAAATTGAACTTGCTGCCTTACATACAGTTCATTGAAGGTACTGGTTAGATTATCAATGACATAGACTGGGAACCTTTGAGACGATTCATCTGATTGAATACTAAAAGATTTAAATGTTGGAATCAGTCCTGCTTGGTTTGAAGATTTTATAAAAATCTCCAAATAATCATCAGTTCTCAAGCCTTCATTTTTAACACCTCTTGTTGAATCCAGGGATAACTTTAAGGTCAGCTCTCAGACAACCTTAGAGAAATTTTAGAACAAACCAAAAGTCTATAAGCCAAGCACTTTCCACCTGTGGGTTGCAACCCCTTTGTGGGTAGAATGACCCTTTCACAGGGGTCATCCAATTCATAACAGTAGCAAATTTACAATTATGAAGTAACAACGAAAATAATTTTATGGACTTCCAGCAGGCAAGGTGGCAACGGAGTAACACATACCAGAGGGACTCCCCAGACTTCAGTCCAGGAGAGTTGCTTAGAGGGAAATTCAACACTGCTGGAATGCAGGAGGAGCATCAAAAAGATAAGTAGGCACAGACCCAAGGGGTTTTGAGAGACTGGGGCCTTTTGGCTTACCTCAGTGGAGGCCGGCTGGGGCTTGACCTTGACCCAGCCAGAGCCAGGACCATTTGGAGCCTGTAGGGTGGCTTGGTCTCAACACAGCCAAATTTTGCCAACACCCACCTCGGAGCAGGGACTAGACCCTTGTAGCTCCTCTCTGTCCCCCCTCGGTCTTGGAGGGCAGGGAAGGGGCCTTTTCTCAACCCAGCCACAGCTTGCTACTGCAGGGACTAAACCTTGCAACTCCACTGGGGGCCTCAGCTACATTGTTGCTTTGTTTTCCATCTCTTTACTATATCTCCCCCTCCACTGCCCCCCACAGGTTCATCTGGCTTGCTTTTTCTTTTTTTTTACCTCCATTTTTCCTCTTTCTTAGTCTCTCACACTCTATGGCTAACCTCCAGACCACTCCCTTTAGTTTAGGGCACTTATGTTTGCACCACCCGCAGCTAGGTGAGCTCCACCCTATGTAGCTAGCGAGGCTGGAAAAGCCCTGATGACCCCCACAAGGGGATACTCTGCTCAACTTCTTACTGAGAAATTCCTGCCTGTGTGCCTGGGGCCATAAGGCAGCCTGGCCAACACTCCTCAAAAAAAGCTGCTCTGAGAACCTCTGCCAATCTCCACAACACCAAAGCAGGCAACCCGTTTGGGTCACTCCCCTGAGAGGGAAGCCACAGAAGGTTAAAGTGGTAGGTTAATTCCATAGTGAAATAAGCTATAGACAGCTCGAAGAAGCAGTCTGGAAAATGGCACCTGGCACATCTAAAACAACCAAACGCACACAGCCATCAGCTACAATGTCCTCATGAAAAAACAGGAGAAACAAAAAGCAATGGCAGAAGATGTCCTGAACATAATGAGATGCATAGAGGAAGCAGACATTGAGCTGCCCAGGAAAAAAATTTTCAGAATGCTGCTTGGAGGAATAGAGGATACGAGGGAGACAATACAGAAAAAGGATGAAATGATAGAAGAGGTAAAAGCCATAAATCAAAGAGAAATACAGGAGCTGAGGGAGGAGATAACAAAACCAGTAGCAGACTCACGGACCTCGAGAAGTGACTGGAGGAATCAGAGAACCGCATCAGTGACTTGGAGGACAGCCAAGCAGACTTTTAACAAATGCGAACAAAAGTCTAATAAGATCATCAGAGAAGCTGAAGAAACTTGAGAGCTATGGCTGATGCTATGAAGTGGAACAACATTAGAATTATTGGCCTACCAGAGGAAGACACAACAAATAAGTCATCTGCAACAATAGTGAGAGAATTAGTGAAGGAAAAGGTCCTCAGCTTAATGAATTAAAACCAGGCAACCATTCAGGAGTCTGAAAGAACACTAACTAGACTAAATCCCAAGAAGGAGTCACCAAGGTACATAATAGTTAAATTATCCAACTTTGAAGAAAAGGAGAAAATCATGAGAGCAGCAAGGAAAAAAGAAGAAATCACATATAAAGCTTCCTAAATAAGAATATACTCAGACCTATCATCAGAAACTATTAAGAAGAGGAGAGAGTAGAGTAACATAATCCAAAAATTGAAGAAAAACAATGCAAACCCAAGAATACTCTATCCAGTCAAATTATCGATCAAGATAGATAGAGAAGTAAGAGTCTTCCCAGACAAGTAAAAACTCAAAGAATACGTTAGAAGAAATCCAGCCCTACAAAAGATCCTTGCCAACCCAGTATGGGCAGAAGAACAACACTCACCAAGCATCAATAAGAGACCACCACATAGAACAACCTCACCCTGAGGGCAAAAAAGAGAAAACAGACCTCAAGATAGCATTGACTTAAATAAAGAAAAACTTGAAAGTCTGTTGAGGTAAGCTTAAAAAAAAAAGCAAATGGGGTACAGGGAAAAAGCTATGTTATACAAATATTCCTGGGGTGAAGACCAGGTAATATGGCAGGGACCAGACCAAATACAGGGATACACATGGCAGATAACTAAAAAGGAGATGGGAAAAGGAAAATAATAATAAAAAAGAAAAGGGTAGCAGGGGCACAGGGCACTAACCCCCCCCAAGGGGAGGGTATTGTTTGTGTCTCCACGGGGAAAGAGGGACCAGACTTCAATCCGTTGCTCCAAGATGTGAATGCAACATGCCGGCATGGAATAGGGAACCACTGGAAAGGTCTGGGGGGGCCAGTCCCATCCCAAACTACTAAGTGGACACCTGCTCCTCTCCGTAGAAGAATTTATTTCAAAGGACGGCACTGAATCTACAGCTCTGGGAGAGGGACATATCTGATTGGAGCACAAGGGAGCAGATGAAGGGGGAGGAGGAGAGAGTGGAGCACATCCCAATTAGAACAGCCAGTCGACAGAGAAGACCACATGGCCGGCCCCAATACGAGATATCACGTCCCTCACTGACTCATAGTCCTAGAGGGGACAACACCGGAGACACAGTGAGGAAATTGCACCCTATAGGATACCGCCACACCGAGGCAAAACATTAAGGGGGTGAAAAAGAACAGCAAGGGAATGGAGCTGCGAGGTCCCCAGAGAATGCTGAAGGTGGACTTTGGGGACAGGACGTGGTGCCCCAACAGACTGCGTTGGAAAACACTCCTAAGGCCAATAAACAATCCTTGAACTAACTACAAGCTTTTCTTTCTTGTGTTTTGTTTTGTTTTTGTAATTGGTTTGTTGTTGTTTTGTTGTATATTGTTGCTTGGTTGTGCTCTGTCTTGTTTTTGTGTATGTTATTATCTCAGCAGGTCTGTCTAAATAAGATAGGCTGAATGAACAATTAGAGGAGAAAACAGCGGGACCGATAGTTCTGTGGGGACATGGGAGACGGGGAGGTGGGGGGAAAGGTAGTGGTGTTAATAAACCCAGGGACAAAGGAAAAACAAGCGATCCAAATCGGTGGTGAGGAGGGTGTGGGAGGCTTTGTTGGGCATGATCAAGGGTAAGGTAACTAAGAGGAATTGCTGAAACCCTGGTTGGGACTGAGCATGATAGTGGGACAGGAGGAAAGTCAAGGGAAATAGAGGAAAGAGCTGGGAGGCAGAGGGTATTTATAGAGGTCTAGATAAAGACATGTACATATGCAAACATATTTATACATGAGGATGGGGACATTGATCTATGTGCATATATTTATAAGATTAGTATTAAGGTAGCAGAGGGACATTGGACCTCCACTCAAGTACTCCCTCAATGCAAGATTACTTTCATATATTAAATTGGCATGCTATTATGCTTACCTTCCCAACGCAACCACTGAAGACAAAGTGGGTGAAAACTAAATGTGGTGAAGAAAGCTGATGGTGCCCGGCTATCAAAAGAGATAGCATATGGGGTCTTAATGGCTTGAAGGTAAACAAGCAGCCATCTGGCTCAGAAGCAATAAAGCCCACATGGAAGAAGCACACAGCCTTTGTGACCATGACATGCTGAAGGGATCAGTTATCAGGCATCATCAGAACAAAAAATCTAATCATAGTGAATGAGACAGGGAGTCTGGAGTGGAGACCCAAAGCCCATTTCTAGGCCACTGGACATCCCCTTACAGAAGGGTCTTGGGGAGGAGACGAGAAAGTCAGGGTGCAATATAGCAATGGTGAAAAATACAACTTTCCTCTAGTTCCTAAATGCTTCCTCCCTCCCCTCCCACTATCATGATCGGAATCCTACCTTGCAAGTCTGACTATACCAGAGGATCTACACTGGTACAGATGGGAACTGAAAACACAGAAAAGCCAGGGCAGATGATCCCCTCAGGACCAGTGGTGTGAGTGCCGATACTGGGAGGGCATAGAAAGAATGGGTTGGAAAGGGGGAACTTATTTCAAGGATCTGTATGTGACCTCCTCCCTAGGGGACAGACAACAGAAAAGTGGGGGAAGGGAGATGTGGGACAGAGCAAGATATGACAAAATAATAATTTATAAATTATCAAGGGTTAATGAGGTAGGGGGAGCAGGGAAGAAGGAGAAAATGAAGACCTGACGCCAGAGGCTTGGGTGGAGAGCAAATGTTTTGAGAATGATGAGGGCAACAAACATACAAATGTGCTTTACACAATTGATGTATGTATGGATTAAGATAGGAATTGTATGAGTCCCTAATAACATGATTTTTTTTAACAAAATAATTTTATGCTTGAGGTTCACCACAACATGAGAAACTGTATCAAAGGGCCACAGCATTAGGAAGGTTGAGAACCACCACTGTAAACCCACAGTGGCAGAAAGTAGTATCAACTATGTAATTCCTTTCTATAATATAGACTATCATCCCAGTCAAGGACTGCATTTCCCTGTCCCTTGTGCACAGAGGTAGCAATCATGGGACTAATTCTTGTACTAGAATGTGATGGGGAAGTGCTGTGTACTTCAATTCAATCCTCCAAAATTAGGAAAATGACTACAGGCTACGTGCATACCCATTTAGATTGAGCCCTTTGTGAGGTGAGTTTAGCTGCTACCTGATTTCCCACCATGAGTCTCTGACATGTGCAATAAGGGCTCACATAATAAGAAAGGGCTCATGGAAATCCCTGTAGATCTCACAGCCTACAAACCGTCTACACCATATCAATGCTCTATATCCTTGGGAAATTGTGGGCATTTGTCCTCCTCGTTAAAGGTGTGCCTGACCTATGCTATTGGACTTTCCTAGGCATGTGAATAAATAAAGGTAGATAATAAATAAGGAAGATAAAAATAAATAAGGAATAAAGAATTTATGAATTTGAATTATGATGTTAGCAAATATTGAAAGTACCTTCGATTGCCAGAAGAACAAACAACTCTGTTTTGAAAAATAGTACAGCCACAATGCTCTGTAGCAGAGAGGGTGGCAAGACTTGTCTCTCAGAGTTTGGACATGGTATAAGGAGAGGCCTATAACTGGGGAAAGATACTCTGGAGTGGAGGGTCAGTGAGAAAGAGCTAGGTCCTCTCCGAGGCCCTCCCGGTCTCTGCAACAGTGGACTCGAGCCTACAATCGTGAGGTTGCTGCAGGACTGCGCAGAATTTCCTTCCGTCATTCCCAGGTCCCTACCAGCTGGAACCTCCTGACAGCACCTACCTGACAGAACCTCCTGACAGCACCACCAACACCATGAAAGAACCCAAAGAGCCAGGGATTCTAATTTATTCACAGTCTCCATTTATTTTGCCTGTTTATCCTTTGCATTAGACAGGTGAACCTTGAAAAATAAGATATTAAAAAACTTAATAAGTAGTTTCATTAAGAATCTATAATAATTGCTCAAATTATTGCTGCTTTGCCAGGTGTCGAGTTTGTACGGATGCAAGCAAAGCACTTTGCACCTGGCAGACACGTTTTGATAAAGCATTTCCCCTCAGTTTTAATTATCATGAACTACAAGCAGCAGCTTGTGAGTAACAAGATAACTGTTTTCCTAATATTGTGCTTCCACTACTTTCTCGTATTCACTTGGGAGTAAAGGAATGTGTGATTAATCTGCAACAAAACATCTGACAATATTGTGACTGAACTAATGGATGGTGGGTCCAAAGATCTAGACCTCCGGTAGATGCAGTAACTGCAATGGTTCCCTTTGGAGAGGAAGGAGACCAAATCTTTGTAGATTTTACAATGTTAGGTAGAAGAGCAGTGATACTTTTACGTATGAAAACTGTTGAAGTATTAAATATTTAAGCATCAGAAAAGTTTACAAATTGATGCCAAAATTCTATGGGTAGAGCTTAAAGGATCCTCTGTTAGTCATCTTTAAATATAATTTTCAAGCTCTAGCTTATGCTTTGATACTTCCCCTTATTATTATTTCTGTATTCCGTTACTTCTACATTCTGTTGCAGCCCTGGTGGTATAGTGGCCAAGTATTGGGCTGCAATCCACATGGTCGGCAGTTCAAAACCACAAGCAGCTCCACGGGAGAAAGACTTGGCTTTTATTCCCATAAACAGTATGGTCTCAGAAACAAACAGGGGTCACTGAGTCAGCATTGACTTAATGACAGTAATTAGATATACCCAAGGAGAAAACTATACTCCCTGCCTCACTTTTAATTAGAATCTAGGAGCAGTTACAACTACATGAGACCTGAATTTGAAAGTGAGGGAGGTAAGGAAGTATGAAATTGAGGACACTTGTTCTTTGCAGGCTTGCCTGTGCAAACACCTTGTTTTTAGGGTGATCTCTGGTCTCCAGCCCTCAATGGTCCAAGGTGCCAAGTTGTGAAGGCAATTGAATTTTAATAGAGAAGTCTCTATTTTTCCTTGACCTTAGTGTTTATTCACAGAACTTCACAAGCTAGTTATCTGGTCAGAGTTAAGAAATTCAGCCAAACATATTTTAAAAGATTCCCTTCCTCTTGAACTAGCCAGAGCACATTCTGTTGCTTGTAGTGAAGAACCCTGACCAACATATGTCTCCATCTGTTGCGTTTTCTCCTTATGGAAATCTTATTATTGGCTTATATGGTTCCCAAAGTCTGTCATCCATATATTTTATGAATATAATAACAATTTTATTCCTTTCCACTGTCGTACGAGAGCATGGTTTTATATTTTATTTTATCAAATCTTCTCAAAATCTAAATTTGGTTTTTTGGGTTTTTTTTTTAGTTCTATGTTAATCTTAAAAGTTCTGAAATCATGCTTTCATTCCAAAAGCCCTTCATGGCCCCTAACAGGAGTTCCATATGTACACTTAAATTAGAATGCATTATTCTATTTCTCCCTTTAGTTTTGTGTCTTAGAACCATCTGGTCTTGCTGTCGAGTTAAATTTTCCTGGTGAAGTTCCTGTGTCCCCTTTTACCACATGTTATAATTCTCTTCCAGGCAGCATCAGTAAGACTCTTTCAGCATCAGGATCCAGGTTATGTACTCTCTGAGAGCCAGTAGGTAATAAGATGGCATTTGTCATTAACAAACAGTATTAGTGAGCTTTGGAAGGAAGCTCAGAGGTATTATTTACTTGCTTGACTAAAACATTATCCAGGTTTTTATTTTCATTCAGAGAAAAATGAATGAAAACAGTACACTATAAAAAAGCTTGTTCTAAGACAGAGTTCTTTGGAAAGTGGATGAATGCAGATCGAAGAAGGTTAAAAGTTAACACCTTATTTGTTCTCCCTTTTGACCATTTACCAATTTCCTACTTTTTGTTATTTTCTGATTTCTTTTCAATTGAGGATTTCTCTGTTTTATTTTGTTATTGTTCATTGGTATTGTCTTTGTTTTGCTTTTTGTTATTATATGTTTTAGAAACACTGACTAGGTTGAGTTTCTTAGGATTATGTCAGAATAGGTTTGAGAAAATAGAGATATAATAATGAGTACAAGAAAGAATAAAGTGTTCTAAAATCAATTGCGATGAGGATGGCACGACCCTTTTTCAGATGTTTAAACTACTGATTTGTGAGATGGGAATTATATGTCAGTAAAACTGTTAAATTAATATCTAATACATTATTTAAAGCAATTTGCTTTTTCAGAACCAAATTTATTAACTTTTGGTATAAATTTAGAAAATGCATACCTTACCAAGGGATAATATCTGAAAATAAATAAAATAATCATTGCCCTTGAGGCCAGTGTGGCAGAGATAAAATGCCTCATATCTCAAAATGTAGAACAGCTTGTGGTTTTGAACTGTTGTGATTAGCAGCTCAAGATGTAATCCACCATACTACCAGGGCTCCATGAAAAAACAAACAAACAAAAGGCAGCTGGCAATCTGTTCCCATTAACATTATAGACACTAAATCCTATAGGACTGGTTTATTCATCACATGGAGTCACTATGAGTGGGAATCAACTCATACAACAACATATCTATAAAGTATTAATTAATAATAACTTTCCAAAGAGGCAAAAATATTATTTCACTAGCAACTTGTACCAAACATCTATAGAAAAAATAATACCAGTTCTCTACCATCTCTTCTATTAAATAGATACAAAGGAAATGAGGCAGTTACATAATCTCCTATCAACTTGCAAAGGGGTAGAGTCTACCTGTCAATCAGGTCACAGCTTGATGAGCTCATGTGGAGGTACAAAGCTCACTGGAGACCAGATACACTCTCTGCTTCTCTCCCTTCGAGACATTCCTGTTGACAAGCCACATGGAGCTACACTGATGAAGCCAGAACCCTGGAACTAGAGGAGCTATGTGGAGACCCATGCCAGCACAGAGATGCTTCCACCACCACTGGATCCACAAGACTTTCCACCCACTGGCCTGTGATCTTCCTGCATTTGGCTTCATTGCATGTGTTGTGTGAGTCTGAAGAGTGATTTATAGATCGGTGTGTTACTCTGGGTAGACTAGAAAAACAAATCCACAGAAACTCACATACACATAAGAGAGAGTAAAGGGTAAGTGTACATTAAGAAATCATCCCAACCCAGTCCAGTTCAAGCCCAAAAGTCTGACATTAGCGCATATGTCTGACACTGATCTACAAAGTCCTTCTCAAACTCAAAAAGCACGCACAATGACGCTGACTGCAGGAGGAAAACAGAATCAGAGAGTATGTAAGCATGCTGACAGAGGTCTCCACGTGGCTTCTCCAGCACCCAGGGATGCATTGGGGTAGGTCTATGTGGCTTCTCCTCAGAGATGTCTCGCAGGAAGTGAGCCTTGCCGGCTGAGACAGAGAACTAGCTTAGGCACCCCACACTGGTCTGACCATCAGAGAACAAAAAACAGAAAGGCGAGGTTTGCCAAGCCCTTCAATTAAACTGCCCTTCAGTTAATCTCACATGTGTTCATTGGCCAGGTTGGCACAATAAACCTACCTATCACAATTGGTATCAATCATATGGACTATTAGACTTACGGATTTTATCTGGAAGGTGCTAGGATGTTTCTTTAATACACAATTACTCTTTGATATAAAGCTCTCTCTTACACACATATAAGTTTCTATGAATTTGTTTCTCTGGTCAACCGGACTAACACAAGAAACTTTGCCCAACTCATTACAGGGGGCTAACATTGTGCTAATTCCAAATCCAGATAAAGACCTTATCAGAAAGAAAAATCACAGACCAATGTTTCTCATGAACATAGAAATAAAATTCATCAACGAAACATTAACAGATCATATCCAAAAATGCACCAAAAGAATTCTACACCATGACCAAGTGGAATTCATTCCAGATATACATGTTAAACAATCAATAATCAAAGAATGTAGCCCACCACGTCAACATGCCAAAGAAACAAAGCTAACTGATATTTCTTACTAAGAAGCCAAAGAAAGCCTCTCAGGAAACTTCCAGTAGAGAGGGACTTCTTTAATTTGATAAAGGATATCTACAGAAAGTTCACAGGCAACACCATACCTCCTGGTAACACACTAGATTTCTTTTTCCTTCTAAGATTAAAAAGTCTGAGAAGGTCTGGTAGCCTCATTTTTACTCAACACGATGGTGAACATGCAGACTGGGAGAGGACAGGTCAAAATGGCTTGGTTCACAAATAAAGTGACTGACCATAGTGAAGTCGCATATTAAAAAGCAAAGAAAATAATTTCAAAACAAAGAGGGACAAAGAGTAAGGTCATAGAACACAAGTTTAATATGCAAGAAATGTGCTTTCGCTATTCCAACAATGAACAATTGGAATTTGAAATTTAAAAAAACATTTAAAACAGTGCCAGAAACACAAATTGGTAAACATCTAACAAAATATATTGAGTCTATAGAAAACTACAAAATTCTAATCAAAGAATTCAAATATCTAAGTGAATGAAGAGATATTCTATGTACTAGACATGAAAGATCTAATATTTTAAGGGGTTGATTCCTGATCTATAAGTTTAATGGAATCCCAATTAATATTTCAGTAAGTGGATTATCATGAATCAGAATCAACTAACAACAATTTTGTAGATACCAACAAACTGATTTTAAACGATATATAAAAAACCAAAACTTGAAATAGCCACACAATATTGAAGTATAATAAAGAATTTGGATAACTCATTCATCTCCACTCTCTATTTTTAAAGACACTGAAACTACTATTCGGCTTGAAGGATAATAAAGCTGGAGGGTTGCTTGTTTGTTTGTTAAGAAATATACTATATATATATATTTTACCAGAGCTCATTTCAAAAATGAAATTAAAAAAATACCCTTGTTACCTCTCCACATTTGTGGTTCCTTTTTTATTAACTTAATTTTCAATTTTTACTGTGCAATAGAGTAATTATGGGAAAATGTAATGATAAAAAATAGATCAATGGAAAAGTACAGAGAGCCTAGATACAGATTGTTAACAAAGAAGTAAAGGCAATTAGAAGGAGAAAGCATAGTATTTTCAATGAACATTTCAAGAACAATTAAATATCAGTAGGCAAAAATATGAATTTATATTTAGGTCATACATCGTTCACAAAAATTAACTCAAAATGGATCCTAGACTTAAATGGAAAATGCAAATGTATAAAATATTTCAATTTTAGGAGGCAAAATAGGTGACTCTGAATTTGGTGGTGAGATTTAAAGCAGAAACTTAAAAGCAAGATTCATGATAAGAAATAAAGTTGGTAAACTGTACTTCAAAGTGATTAAAAGCTTCTACTTTATGAACAACAGTTAACAGGGTGATAAAACAATCAGAAGTTCAGAGAAAATAACTGCAAAGCACTTATTTGATGAAAGACTGAATCCAAAGTGCACAAAGTACTCTTAAATTTTATTTTTAAAAATAATTTTTAAAAGGACAAAGAACTAAATAGGCAAAAAAAGATATACATGTAGGCAATGAGCATATCATATAGGTTCAGAGTGTTAGGTTGGATCGTCTAGAGAAACAAATCCAGTGACACTCCTTGATGTATAAGGAAGAGCTTTATATCAAGAAGCCGTATATACTTGAATATAAGCCGACCCGAGTATAAGCCAAAGCACCTAATTATTACCTGGGAAACCAGAAAAAATGGATTGACTTGAGTATAAGCCTAGGGTGGAAAATGCAGAAGCTATTGGTGAGTTTCAATAATCAAAACAAATGAAAATAAAATTACTAAAAATTGAGACATCAGTGGAGTAATGTATTTAAATATTTATTTTAAATAAAAATCATAAACAAAAGGACAGGTCATTTAACATTAGCAAACCAGTACAGTAAATGGAAAAGAGGTTCAACAAAAACAATAAGGTATTAACAATGATACCTTAAGAGTACTATTCCCTGAGCTCAATCAGCAACCAAGCTAAAATGTAAAGAGTTAAAATCCTTCAAAACTGGATTCCTCATCATCATCCATATCCCAATACAGAGCCTCAACTGGTGTGAGGTCATCATAGACACTGTCCTCACTGAGATTACCATCATCACCATCACTGCTGTCATTTTCGTTAAAAAGCGCAGTCTTCACTGTCATCCATAGCGTTATTAATACTACCACTGACCCGTGTATAAGCCGAACCCCAGTTTTTCAGCACTCAGCCTATACATGAGTATATACGGTAATTATTTATCATAAAAGCATCCCAGTCCAGTCCATATCAAGTCCATAAGTCCAATGTTAGCCCATAAATTCTTCCTCAGACTTACATAACACATGCCAGTGATGCAGATTGGTGAAACAGGACAGGCTGGTGGATGCAGTCACGTGGATCCAAGGTTGGTGGAAACATGACAGGGTCAGGTGGCCCTAGAGGCATGCAGAATTCCAGCAAGAAGGAAGATGGAGGGTCAGAGAAAACAGTTCCCAGAGTTCCTTAGTCTTAAGCAAAAGGCCACACTCCCAAGGAGGTGTTATTAAGTTACCATTTGATTGACAGGTTTAACTCCACCCCTAGTTATGAGTGTCTAGTTGACATAAATTCATCCAACTACCACACTCAGCATCACTTAATGATAAACAACGAGATACCACTACATAGTGACAAACCAACCCAATTCAGACCTTTATGAGCTCATCTCTGTCGGCGTAGAACTGTGCTGTTGCGGTTTTCAGGGCCGTGACCTCTTTGGAAGATTGCCAGCCTTTCCTCCCAGGAGCATCTGGTTGGGTTTGAAGCACCATTTTGGTTAGGAGTGCAGCTGTTTGAGCCACCCAGGGACTCTACAAAGTTCCAAATTTGCCTCAAAATAGTCATGACCACCAAAAACAACGTCTGGGAAACCATCACAGCTAAAAGAAGCCCAAGGAAATAGGACCATTGAAAGCATGAAGCTTCCTAAGTGGGATGCCAGACCAGAAAAGAGACATTAGGTAAAAACAAAGGAAATCTGTATCAAGTATGAGCTTCAGTTAATAATATATCAGTACTGGTTGCTATACCATTAGAGACTAAGCTGAAAACTATTAAGAAATTTGAAGATAGCACTAAGTCAACCACAATAGCCCTTTACCAATGGATAGTTCTTGGCTTGATTTTCTATGGCCTTTCTTTATAAGGTACGTTCTGAAGCGGCTGTTGGCTTCGTCATCCAAAAGGAGCTATAAATATTGCTAAAAGATATACCTGAAAAGCATATCATTGTTCTATTTTCAGAGAATATAACTTCAGAGATCAGGAAAACTTAATTTAGCCACAAACAACAACAACAAAACCATATGGATGGAATTAATATGACATAGAGCAAAACATTAATTGTTTACCCCTGCATATTATGCACTAACCACTTTGGTCAAAGAAATCTTTCTAATTTGCAATTCATTGATCACAGGATTCATGATTCAACCTTTGTAGCAACTTGACCTACAAAGAACTATTCTATATGGTACTATAATTATTAATGGATTAAAAAAATCCTATAAGCTTCAAGATGTACAGTAACCCTAAGATATTTACAATGAATTGTTACCTAGTAAGATTATGAAACTATCTAGGGACCAGGTTTGTACTAAAGCAAAAGTCCCTTAAAGGGCTTCATTTATTGGCATTGCAAGCAGTTCCCTGTCATATAAAGGGGCCATGAAGTATTTAACTACAGCAAATAAAACTACATCTGCAATACACTGGGAAAAGATCACAGGCTCCTGAGTATAACTATAAAGATTTTGTTAGTTGTTTGCGTTAAGTGTGGTGAAAAAACAGTGGGGGCACATTTTAAAAGTAGCATAAGTATTTGAGCACGGCTTACTGGACCATTTGTGTTATGCTAACTTTCTGGAGATGCAAAGAACACACTAAAGAAATGCAGAGAGTATTAAAACTAAAGTTGTGACAGAGATGAGCATCTTTTGAAGAGACAAATATACTAGCAACATATTTCTGCACTCTTGTCATGTTGCTTTCATCTTTTGTTATATGTTCAAGAATAGATAAAGTATAAAGAAATAATTGGATTGCTTCAAAATAAACAACCCACGCCCACTGCCATCAAGTTGATTCCCACTCATGTTGTTTTCACTGTTAGAGACCATCAAGTCAGTTGCCCTCATCGTAACCCTTATGTACAACAGAAGAAAAATGCTGCTCAGCCCCGAGGCTTATTATATTAAAATCCATTGTTGCAACCCCTGTGTCAGTCCATCTTGTTGAAGCTCATCTTCTTTTCACTGGCTTTCTATTTTACCAAACCTACAGCATGCACAGGCACATGGCACGATTGGAAACACCATGGTTTGGGTCAGGCACACCTTAGTCGTCAAAGTGACATCCTTGTTCTTCAACACTTTAAAGAGAACCTGTGCAGCCGATTTGACCCAAATAATGTCATTTGATTTCTTAACTGCTGTTTCCATGAGTTTGGGTTGGAAAATGAAATTGTTGACAACTTCAGTCTTTTCCTCCATTTAGTATGATGCCGTCTATTGGTCCAGGTGTGAGGATTTTTGTTTTCTTTAGAGTGAATTACAATGTATAATAAGGGCTTTGATCTTTATCAGCAAATGTCTCAAGTCCTTCTCAAGGTCTGTAAGCAAGATTGTGCCATCTGAACATTACAGGTGGTTTACAGGCCTTCCTCCAATCCCTGTTGCTGTCTTCGTCTGCATATAGTCCAGCTTCTTAGTTGATTTCCTCACCATGCAAACTGAGTAAGAAGATTGAGCAGCATACACACATAACAAGCACATTTCCTGAGTGTAAGCATGCACTCTTCTCTTGTTCTATTGTTAAGACCACCTCTTGGTCTATATGCAGTTTCCACATGAGCACAATAAAATGTTCTGGAATTCCCATTCTTCTAAATACTTACCATATTAAATCATAATCGACACGGTGAAATGCTTTTGAATGGTAAATAAAACACTAGTGAATACCTTTCTGCTATTATTTGATTCCAGTCACGATATATCTGATGTGAATAATGAGATCCCTCATTCCATATCCTCATCTGAACCTAACCTGAATTTCTGACATCTTCCTATCACTATACTGCTGCAATCATTTGTTAAATGATCGTCAGCAACATTTTACTTTCATGAGGTATTAGTGATGCTGTTTGATAATTACAGCATTCTGTTTGGTTGCCTTTATTTTTTGTTTGTTTGTTTGCTTTTGAATGGGCACAAATATGGATCTCTTTCAGTTGGTTGGTCAAGTAGCTGTCTTGCAATTCCTTAGTAAAGACTAATGAGTACTACCAGTGCTGCATCAGCCTGGTGAACCATTTCTATTGGAATTTTGTCAATTCCTGGCTGAGATTCAGGAGAGGATAACATAACAATGGGAAAAGTTAATGCTGCTAAAAGTTGGTTCTTTGAAAAGATAAACAGAATCGACAGTCCTCTGGCAAACCCAACCAAAGAAAGGAATGACCAAATTTCAATAGCAAGAATGAGGGATGAAAGAGGGGACATTACAACAGACCCTAATGAAGTCAAAAGGATAATTACACAGTATTACAAAGGATTGTATTCCAATGAATTCAACAACTTGGAAGACATGGACAAATACTTGAAAAAACAATCCCTACCTAGACTAAAATAGAAGAAATAGACAAGGTTATCAAAGGATTATCAACAAAACAGTCCCCTAGACCAGATGGATTCACAGGAGAATACCAAGCATTTATGGTTGAATTAAGACCAATCCTACACAAACACTTCCAGAACATACAAAAAGATGGCAAACTCCCGAACTCCTTTTATGAAGCTAGTATAACTGTGATAATAAAACTGGGAAAGGATCCCACAAGAAACAATAACTACAGACCAATATCCCCAATGAATATCGATACAAAAAACCTTAACAAAATATTGGCCAATAGAATACAAAAGTATATAAAACAAATAATTCTCCATGACCAAGTGAGATTTGTACCAGGGATGCATGGATAGTTCAACATACGAAAGACCATTAGTAACATTCACCACATTGACATGAAAAACTCTAAGAACCACATGACAATATCAATAGATGCAGAAAAAGCACTCAACAAAATTCAACACCAATTCCTGTTTAAGACACTAGAGAAGATAGGAATGGAAGGAAAATTCTGCAAGACAATACAAGCTATATGGGGAAACCCAACAGCCAACGTAGTAGTCAATGGAGTAAAGGCTAACACAATCCCACTGAAAAAGGGGACCAGACAAGGATTCCTCTTATCCCCACTCTTATTTAATATGGTACTGGAGATTTTAGCTAACAGCATAAAGCAAAGACATCAAAGTATCAGTCTGGGGAAGGAAGAGGTGAAATTATCGTTATTTGCAGATGATATGATTTTCTATATGGAAAATCCCAAAAGTTCCACAAGGGGAGTACTGGAAGCTATAGAGGAGTTTGGCAGAGAGGGAGAATACAAGATCAACAAACAGAAGTCTATCGGACTGCTGTACACATCAGATAAGACCACAGAAGAGGAGATCAAAAAGGTGGTACACTTCACAACAGCCACGCACAAATTGAAATATCTAGGGATATACCTGACTAAAAGAACAAAAGAACTATACCAAGAAAACTACAGAACATTATTATAAGAAGCCAAGAGCAACCTCAACAATTGGAGGAATGCCCCATGCTCATGAATTGGAAGATTCAATATAGTAAAGATGTCAGTTATACCTAAAGTACTATATAAATTAATGCAATCACGATATAATTACCCTCATCATTCTTCAAATAAATGGAAAAACTGTTTACCAACTTCATATGGAGAGGGAGGAAGCCCAGAATTAGCAGAGAACTCCTCAAGAAGAAGGACACAGTGGGAGGCCTTGCTTTACCTGACTTTAGCACATATTATTCAGCCATAGTTTTCAAAACTGTATGATATTGGAACAATGACAGATACTCAGACCAATGGAAAAGAACTGAAAATCCAGAAATAAAATCATCAGCATACAGACAACTGATCTTTGATAAGGGCCCAAAAATATTCAATGGGAAGCAGATGCCCTCTTTAACAAGTGGTGCTGGAAAAAAATGGATAGCAACCTGCAGCAAAATGAAGCAAGATCCTTATGAGGTGTCGAAGGGAATAGGTATCAGGCATTATCAGAACAAAAAATCATATCATTTTGAATAAGGTAGAGTGCAGTGTAGAGACGCAAAGCCCATCTGTAGTGAATTAGACATCCCCTTATGGAATGGTCACGGGGAGTAGATGAGCCAGTCAGGGTGAAATGTAGCATTGATGAAACATATAATTTTCCTCTAATTAATAAATGCTTCCTCCCCACTCCACTATCATGATCACAATTCTACTTTACAAATCTGGCTAGACCAGAGGATGTACACTGGTACAGATAGGAACTGGAAACAGGGAATCCAGGGTGGATGATCACTTCAGGACCAGTGGTAAGAGTAGTGATACCGGGAGGGTGGAGGGAGGGTGGGGTGGAAAGGGGGAACCGATTACAATGATCTACATATAACCTCCTCTGTGGGGGACAGACAACAGTAAAGTGGGTGAAGGGAGATGTTGGACAGTGTACTATATGACAAAATAATAATTTATGAATTATTAAGGGTTCATGAAGGAGGGGGGAGCAAGAAGGGAGAGGGGAAAATGAAGAGCTGATGCCAGGGGCTTAAGGGAAGAGCAAATGTTTTGAGAATGATGAGGGCAATGAATGTACAAATGTGGTTACACAATTGATATATGTATGGATTGTGATAAGAGTTGTATGAGCCCCTGATAAAATGATTTTTTTAAAGAATCAAGAAATATATACATCAAGGTTGTATACTTTTACAATATTTGTTCAACCTGTATGGTAAGAAAATAATATGAGAAGTTGAAGTATATAAAGAATAAGATATCATTATTGGAGAAAGGCTTTTAAACCTGTGATTTGCATAGATATCGGCCTTACTTGCTGAAAGTGAAGAGGACTTGAAACCTTGCTTGGTGAAAAATAATCCTCACAACTAGACCAATAAATAACATCATGATAAATGAAGAAAGAATTATTGACACGGACTTCATTTGACTTGAATGCACAATCAATGCTCATAGGAGCTAACATCAAGAAATCAAATGAGATACTGCATTGGGAAAAATAGGCTGCTGCTGAAAAAATTATGAAAGTATTAAATTATTAAATCATGAAAGATGTTACTTTGAGGACTAAGGTGCCCCTGACTCATATTATACTGGACAATGAATAAGGAAAACTGAAGAAGAATTGATGCATTTGAGTTCTGGTATTGTCAAAAATGTGAGCTATATTGACTAGGTGTTTTCAACAGCAGGAACAATGTTGAGACTATCACAGTGCGAAGCAGGGCTTTGTTCTGTGCATAGAGGGTCCCAATGAGTCAGAATGTGTGGGACAGCTCCTAAGAACATAAATATTTCATTAATTATAACAAATGTATTGTATTATGAAAAATAACAACAGAGAAAACTGGATGTGAAGTATATGGAACTATTTTCTCTATATTTTTTCTGTATATGTAAAATTATTCTACAACCAAATTTTATTGCAGGTTTTTTGGTTGCTGTTTATATTGTTTTAAAGAAAAATGCTTTGCCAAATCTGTATTGAGAAAGTTGAAAAGACAAATATAAAATCAGAAAAACTTTTGCTGCATGGTCATCTTTGGGCTTTTCCCGATGCCTATAGAATTTTGTGAGAAGATTAGCCATTTTTAATAGATTAACCAGTTTTAATAAGGAATGTATTCCTATAGACCAGGTGTGGGGAATGCCCAACCCACAGGTCATATAAGGCCTGCAAAATCATCAGTAGCTGCTAACATGTCACACACACACACACACACACAGTTCCAGCATCATCTTCCCATAAATCCAAACTCACTAACGCATTCTGACTCATAGCAACCGCATAGGAGAGGGTAGAACTTCTTCTGTGAATTTCCCAAATGGTAACTCTCTGTAGGAGTATACCACTTAAATTTGACCAAACACAGCAGGCTAATTTTTAAATTGATAATTTTATATGGTCCACAAATGATGTATAAGTATCCAAATGGCTCTTGGCAGAAAGAGAACATGTTTTCCCACTCTTGCTATAGAATTTAACAAATTTGTTAAAAAACAAAACAACCCCACTCCCCCCCCCCAAAAAAAAAACCCAAACTCTTGTAATCATCAATTCTAATTCATAGCAACTGTCTAGGGCTGAGTAGAACTGCTCCTTTAGATCTCTCAGACTGTCAATATTTAGGAAAGCAGACAGCTTCAGTTTTCTCCTGTTGAGTAACTGGTGGATTTTAACCATTAACCTTATAGTTAACACCTCAACCTTAGCCCACTTATCACCAGGGTGCCTAATAACTTAGAAAATGTTCAATTAATTGCAGGTAAATATTACTAGTCTACAGATCTAAAGGTTACCCTTGATCATTCCTAGATATCATGAATGTTCATATTGTAAATATATTATATGTCTGATAATGAGACCCTAGGGAAACTAAGATGGAATGAAATTATCCACTTTATCATTCCAACTTCATCTCTGAACTTGTTGAATTAATTCTCAATTAATTATGTCTCTATGGTGAACAGAAAAAGATAAAGATTATTTTTTGTTCATTTTATCCTTCAGTGCATTCCAGTTGCCATGGAATTCATTCTAACTTGGACAACTCGTGTGTTTCAGAGTGGAAGTGCACTCCGTCATTTTCAAATATTTGGGGGTTACATACTGTTAGTGCTTCTCAAAATAGAAACTCAGAGAAGAACGGTGTTAAAAGGGAACAAGTTATGAGAAAATGTGACATCCTAAAATATCGTCCATCAGTCCAAGTTCAACTGCAGAAAACACTGTGACTACTGTAAACCAATTTCCAAGAATCTAAGGTGCTTATGAAATTGCTGGACATCCTAGAGAAACAGGTTTGGGGCTGGAATTATCTTCAGGAAATCATTGCAAAATTGGCTTATCAAGTGTGGTGAAGTGAAATTTCTGAATATGGCTCTTCTGTCCATATATCTTCAATTCCTCCAAAATGATTGGGTGGGACCATGAAAATAAGGGATGTGAAACATTAATAGAGGGGATTGGTCAGTTTGGGTCACCACGTCCATGGTTATAAGACTGAGTCATCTCAGAAGTTAGAAGAGAGAGAGAGAGAGAGAGAGAGAGAGAGAGAGAGAGAGAGAGAGAGAGAGAGAGAGAGAGAGAGAGAGAGAGAGAGAGAACACTCCCCGTACGATCACAAAGAAGATCCAGGCAGGGAGCCCATTTAAGAACGCTTTCTTTTTCTTTCTTTCTTTGTAGAGGTCAAGACCAGAGGCACCAGAGGCTGCATCACAGAGATCATGACACAAAGCAAAGCAGTCAACTCAAGCCCAGAGGTTAAGCCAAGAAAACACTGAGATAGACAGCGGCGCAGCGCAGAGAGCATGCTTTCTGTGAGACAGGGCAGTGGGCAGCTTTCTTGGCCCAGAGAGGCAGAGGCCAAGGGGCCATGTGGCTGATATCCTGAGGACTAGAGTTCAAATTGGCTACTTGCTAAGGAGTGATATCGCTGTAGGTAAATGTCTGTATCCTTAATGTATTATAAGCTTATGGTAACTTGTTAGTATCCCTAATTCTGAGCATCGTCCATGAGTCCTGTGTCGCCTGAGCGGCTTTGGACTATCAAATCCAACAGAGAAGTGGAGTGCAGTGGGAGGAATGGTTGGTATCAGAATAGGGTAAAAAAGGATGGAGGGTGGACACAAGTCTGACCTCTGCCTCCTGGCAATGCATCTCAGGCTGCTGAGGAGTTGGATTCTCTTTCTCTCTAGTTGCCAG
Source organism: Tenrec ecaudatus (assembly GCF_050624435.1). Taxonomy (NCBI): domain Eukaryota; kingdom Metazoa; phylum Chordata; class Mammalia; order Afrosoricida; family Tenrecidae; genus Tenrec; species Tenrec ecaudatus. The sequence continues at coordinate 58,166,230 of NC_134542.1, forward strand.
GGGAGATCAAATATGGCCCCCATGCTATTTTTGCACGAAGGAAAATGCAACCTCAGCTACAGTCAGGAAGGAGGGGTTTTCCAAGACATCACCTTCGATTGGGCCCTGGAATCAGGAAGCTGTGGCTGCACTGTTCAAAGCTGCCTAACTACTGTCAGACTCTCAGTTCCCCCATTTATCCTGTGCTCAAAGTCCTCATGAGCTCATCTGATTGATTGAACTTAAATTGCATCTAGAACTTTTACTCCAAAGGAAGTCAGAGAAATGTGCTTTCAGCTTTCCAGACTCTGCCATACAGAAAACATGTTAGGGAGAGTGGAGTAAATATTGAATCAGCCAATCTAGTCCATTCACCACGTGTGACATTGGATGACTATTATGTGACTAATGCATTTAAAGAGATATTATTAAACTGCTTCCTGCTGGAGGCATGGTTTTCTACCGGAGTTTAACAATTATCTATTCATACAGAGCTTGTGGTCACTGTAGATCTCAAATAGCCAAATGAGATATGGTACATCTTATAAATTGTTATAACATAGAGATAAATAATTTTTTCCTAAAATCTCTTTATGCCCCAGGCTATGCATCCAAGATTCTTTTCAAGTTTGTTCTAAATTTCATATAGCCTCTCCTTGGATTCCCTGAACTATGTACACATTCATAAACACACTCTGCTTAGCTTTCATGAATAAGAAATTGTCTTCTACTAGCATATATATGACTGTATGCTGTTGCTGTTAGTTGGTTTTTATTTCTAGAGACCACATGTGAGAGGATAGAAGTGCCCCAGAGGGTTTTCTGGGCTGAGATCTTTGTGGAAGCAGAGGGCTGAGTCTTTTTCCCTGATGAGTAGCTGGTGGGCTTGAATTACCCAGCTTTGGCTTAACAGCCAGGTATTTAATCATTGCCCCACCAGGGGTCCCAGTGCATCCATGGGAAGGTAAAATTGTCAAGATGTCTTGGAGATACTTGTCTAACCTTACAATTTTAGTCTATTTCCTTCTGATGACAACAGTTACCCCATGGAATAGAATATTTGCCCAACACTGACTATATATCCCACTGTCAAATGTACCCAGAACATGACCTCTTCCATGACCTCTTCTACCACCCAGCCTGGACTCCTCCGCCACCAACAGTTGGATTGTTCCATTGATGAATACATGATGAAAGTTGTCTTCTAATAATGGTAAACTGAAATCAATCAAGCATAAGAAACCACAAAAGGGATATACAACTTTGTTATGACTGAACTCTTTATAGCTTGGTGTCTTTTTATTTTAAATCATTTTATTGGGAGCTCACACAACTCTAATCACAATCCATCCATCCACTGTATCCAGCACATTTGTACATTTGTTACCATCGTCATTCTCAAAACATTTGCTTTCTACTCGAACCCTTGGAATCAGCTCTTCATTTTCCCTCCCCTCATCTTAAGACAGTGAGCTGGGGAAAAGGGTTCTAGGAAGAAGGACAAAGCTCTTAAGGACAGCGAGAGGCCCAGTTGTGGAGATGGAATAGTTAATATGATTGGGATAGTCAGAGGAATTACTGTTGAATGAGGTATGACTGATGTCTTAAATAACCACCCAAAGAAGTCCTTGTGGAAGTGTTAGCCATGTGTCACTCAGTGGCTGTCACAGTCAGTGGGTAAAGACAAAGGAAATGCAAAAATTACCCAAAGTTTCCATCCCGCTCCAAAATGCTTCAAAACACCTCTTCATTATCGGCCACACCAATGAAAACCTAAATGTCTGCAGTCAATTCTCTCCTGGTGTGATTTTACTCATTCTTTAAATTCTTTCTAAACAACACTTTCTACAATAGAGACTGTTATATAAAGAATTGCTTTAAGCTGACTGGAAATAACAATAAAAAACCTGAAATAACCTTCTCTTCCTAGACTATAAAATTCTACAGATAAAATTTTGAAATGAAGTACTCATCATTCAGAAAGTGCCAAGAAACAGTGGTTTAAGAGGACCCTAAATTTAACATGCTTAGACTTGAATTGCTACTATATCAAGAACGGAATTTTCCACATTGAATTTACTAGCACACATCAATTTATTCATGAAGCATCTATTCTCCTGTAAAATACACTTCATTTTATCTTCACTTCTGTGCATCATCATTGAAGATAGAAGTCTTCATAGACGTCTTTCCAGAATACATCAAAAAGAAAGGTAGAAAAATCTAAACCATCAGATTTTCACTAAAATTTAAAATTTATACTACATTTTTGTGAAGTAATATCATCAAGAGATATGATAATAGACATTTTATCCAAGAAAAAATACTTTTTAAATCAGAATTCATTTGCAATTTTCCTTTTATGTGAATTAATTTTTTTGTTAAAGAACTATTTTCAATGAGTAAAGCAAAATTTGGTTTTCTTTTTACTTTGCCTTCAAGTAATAAAAATGGAGATATATCTTTGAGATACATCTTTGCTTTTCATAGTAGGTTTCAATATTCTCTTAGATTTTATTTTCCTGTTGGACTACGACTTATTGCAAGGAGCTGTAGTGGTGGTGTCATTGAGTGTGTGGGCAGCAACAACCCACCAGCCACCAGAGGGAATGGTGAAAATGCCTTCTCCCCTTGAGATTTACCACCTCAGAAATCATGCATGCGGAGACTAGGACTTGAAATCGACTACATATGAGTACGTTTATGGTTTATTGTGCTAGCAAACTGAAGCTTTATCTTATTTACATGCACACTTTAATGAATTTACTGAAAATAATTTTTAAATAGACAAATAAGAGACGTTTGTATCTAAGTACGGGATTCTTTTAATCAAAGAGGGAAAAGAAATTAGCACCTACTGAGTGCCTGCTATGTCACCAGGAAGGCGATAGAAGCCTCCGCATCCATTATTTTTGAAATCCTTTTAGTGGGGTCTCTAATAGCTCTTCTCCCAGTCCATGCATCCACCCATCATGTCAAGCACATTTGTCCATATGTTGCCATCATCATTTCCAAAACATTTTCTTCCTTTCTACCCTCCCTCCCCATCCCTCCTTCATGACCCCTTGATAATTTATAAATTATTATTTTGTCCTGTCTCACACCGACCACTGTCTCCCTTCACCACTTTTCTGTTGTTCTTCCCCCCTGGGGTTGGGGAGGAGGTTATATGTCAGTCATTGTGATCAATTCCCCCTTTCTCCCACCTACCTTTCTCTTACTCTCCTGGCCCTGAGGGGCTTCTCTCATTATTGGTCCTGAGGGATTTATCTGTCCTAGAATCCCTGTGTTGTGAGCTCTTGTTTGTGTTGTGAGCTCTTGTTTGTACCGGCGTATATGCTCTGATCTGGCCATATTTGTAAGGTAGAGTTGGGGTCATGATAGTGGGAGGGGGGACAGCATGAAAGAACTGGAGGAAAGTTATATGTTTCATCAGTGCTATACTGCACCCTAACTGGTTTATCTCTTCCTTGTGGCCCTTCTGTAAGGGGACGTCCAGTTACCTACAGATGGGCTTTGGGTCTCCACTCTTCCCTCCCCTCATTCACATTGATATGATTTTTTGTTTGAGGTCTTTGATGCCTGATCCCTGATTCCACTGACACCTTATGATCACACAGGCTGGTTTGATTCTTCCATGTGGGCTTACTTGCTTCTCAGCCAGATGGCCACTTGTTTATCTTCAAGTCTGTAAGACCACAGGCATTATATCTTTTGATAGCTGGGAACCATCAGCTTTCTTCACCATATTTGCTTATGCACTCATTTTATCTTAAGCGATCATGTTAGGGCAGATGAGTATCCCAGAATGCCAGGTTATTAGAACAAAGTGTTCTTGCATTCAGGGAGTACCTGAGTAGAGGCCCAATGCCCATCTGCTGCCATATTGCTTAACAAGTAAATTTTTGCACATAGATCTGTTTCCCTATCATGATAAATGTATTTACATATGTACATGCCTGTATTTAAACCTCTATCAATGTTTTTTGCTTCCTAGTTCTTTCCTCTATTTCCTTTTACTTTCTTCTTTTCCCACCATCATGTTCAGACTTCATTTGGGTTTCAGTAGTTTCTCTCTGCTACACTTCCCTTGATTAATTCCCCCTAGGCATCCTATAACCTCCTTACCATCAATTTTAAATTACTCGTTCTCTTGTCCCTGGATTTGTTGGTCCCCCTTTCCTTTATCCCGCTTACCCTTCTCCTGTGTGTCCCCAGAACTGTCAGCACAGCTGTTTTCTCCTTAGGATTGTTTATCCTGACTATCTCATCTAGATAGACATGCAGTGGCAATAACGAACACAAAAACAAGACAAGGCAAATCATAAGAAAACAAAAAACAAAACAGATACAATAACCACAACAAACCAATAGCAAAGAAAGAAAAGCCTATAAATAGTTCCAGGTCTGTCTGTTGACCTTTATGAGTGTTTTCCAGTCGAGTCTGATGGGGTACCACACCCTGGCCCCAAAGTCTATTTCTGATATTTCCTGGGGGACTTCATTGCTTTCCTCCTCTTTCTGCTCTGTTGCATGCCCTTAGCATTTCGCCCTGGTGTTGTGGGGTCAGTTCAGGAACAATTCCCACACTGTGGCTCCGGTGTTGTCCCCCCCAGCACTATGAATCAGTGAGGGATATCACGTCTCCTGGTGGGGCCAGCCCTATGGTCTCCTTTGTGCCTTGGCTGCTCTGAAGCAGAATATCCTCCTTGAGGCTTAGTGGGCCAGGATGTGCTCCACGCTGTCTCCTTCCTTCTTCATTTGCTCCTGACCAGAAGTGCTCCTCTCCCTGAGTTCTTGAGTGCTGTTCTCTGAAGTAGTTTCTTCTTGGGGTAGGTGGGGGGGGGGTTATGTAGCTGAGATTGGGGCAAGCCTCACAGACCTCTCTGTTGGTTCCTTAATTTATGCCAGTATGTTGCATTCATGCCTTGGTGCACTGGGTTGAAGTCTGGTCCCTCTCTCCCTCTCCTATGAAGATATAAACAATACCCTTCCCTGGGTGGGTTACTGCCCTGCTCTACCCATGGGAAGATCTGGAGGAAATTATGCTAAGCGAAGTAAGCCAAAGACAAGTACAACACAAGACCACTAAGGTAAGCTTAAAAAATGAAAAAAGGGACATAGGGGAAAAGTTACTATATACATACATTCCTTGGGTGAGGTTTAGGTACTATAGCAGGGGCCAAAAATGTGCCAGCCAATTAAAAAGGAGGGTAAAAGAAAGAGAGAGAGAGAAAAAGACATGGGGGTGGGGTAGAGCAGGGCAGTAACCCACCCAGGGAAGGGTATTGTTTATATCTTCATAGGAGAGGGAGAGAGGGACCAGACTTCAACCCAGTGCACCAAGGCATGAATGCAACATACTGGCATAAATTAAGGAACCAACAGAGAGGTCTTCATGTGTCCATCACTGCTTTTTAGGGATGCATAGTACTCCATTGTATGTATGTGCCACAGTTTTTTAATCCATTCATCTCTTGATGGAAATTGGGTTGTTTCTAACCCCTTGTGATGGTGAACTCCTTTTGCCATGATGGACATTGGAGCACAGATGTTTAGCCATGGCTTATTTCTTGCTTCTTCTGGGTATATGCCCAGTAGGGGGAATTGCTGGGTCATATAATATCTCGATTTCCATCTGTTTTAGATATCTCCAAATTGATTTCCATAATGACTGTACATACTTACAGGTTCATCAGCAATGGTCAAGGGTTTCTATCACACCACAGCGCCTCCACCACTTGTTACTTTCTGATTTCTTATTGAGCTATCTTTGAGGGTGCTAGGTGGCATCTCATAGTTGTTTTAATTTGCATTTCTCTTATGGCTATGCGTTCATTATTTTAATGTATTCACAAACTTTCTTGAATATGTATTCAATACATACATATATACGTGTGTGTATACATAAACACTCTATAATAAAGAAAAGACAGGCTAAGGAGTTTAAATATTCTATGTAAAGTCATATTGCTGGTAAATATAAAATGGTTATTAGGACTCAATCCTGTGATGCTCCCAAACTGAGCTTCTCTCATACCTGCAAACATTTGCTACTATGAGGCTTATCATTATAAACTTAAGCACAGCGGACGCTCTTTTCTACTCATGCAGCAGGGTCCAGAAAGCAGGTACTGTGATAGCTAAGCTGCCCTGCAGCACGTCTCTGAGCAGTTCTCCGTAAAGACAACCAAAAAATCAGACAACACTTCAAACCGCTGCCATCAAGTTGATTCTGACTCACAGAGACCCTCTAGGACAGACGGGAAATGCTCTTGTGGGGTTCCAGAGCTAGAGCCCTTTATGGGAGTTGAAAGAGCCGAATCCTCCTCCTGTTGGTCCACAGGTGATTTCAAACTGCTTGAGGTTAGCCGCCCAATGTCACCCATTATACTGCCAGGGCTCAGATATGCTCCATAGCACTGTATAATCTCTTTTAGGTTCCAAATATAAAATCACAGTGTGTCCTTCATCTGGGAAGGTAGTCTATCTGAGTGAAATGAAAACACGATCTTTTAAACATGGTAGTTCAGTTTAGATGCCATCTCCTTAATTTTTCCATGCTGTAATGAGAATTATTCAACTAGATCACCAAAATAAAAGAGTAAAGGGGCCACTAATTTTCAGGAGCATGCAGTCTCCAAAAGCTCCTCCAAATTAACTCAATATCCATGATTTCAATTAGAACACCATTTTGATGAAATGTATTTATAAATGCTAAATAAGCATGATGGGACATGCTGCGTAAGCAAGGTATAAAGGGCAAGGTTTCAGTGAGAAATGAATCTCATGGGAGGTCTGGCTCAGAGATTTGTTTACTTCTGATTTCACTGACTTCGGTAAAGCAAACAGAAGGGGTGCAGATGAGACTGAAGTTCCCTGTGAATTAAGGGGAAATTAAGCTGCCTTCTCCTTTTCTTCCAGAAAGAATCACTTGGTTAATGCCAAAAATAAATTATATGAACGCATTTCTTTGCCCCAGTGTAGAACAGGCCACCCGTTTATGCATCATAGAGGAAAGGAGAACTAGCTATTGCCACAGGTGTCCTTAATTAGGCTAAGTTTAGTCCACAGACTTTTAAAATCTTTAATAGATGTTATCTTGCAGTAAAACAATCATAGCTCAGAATTAGCACAGACAACCCAACATTCTCTGACTCAGTAGGATCCTAGCTTATTTTTTATGTCTTCTTATGCCCCAGACCAGACAGTTTCCAGAAAAGTGCCAGTCATATTACACGTCAGATGTAACTCTGGAGGTTTATTGGCGCAAATTCCAACAAGAATTTTATGAGGGTATTTTATATTAATATTTTTATTTCTCCTATTAAGAATATACAACATTGAAGTGGAGAGATTATCCATGGAAGCAAGGTAAATGATTTGGTGTGTAAAATGATCTACCAGCAAGTCATGTTGAAGTTTGGCGGGGGCTTCTACAGGGGCTTCTTATATTAGCCAGATCATGGCCTGAAGAATATTAACATTTCATTAGATAATTGCTACAGATTCTCTCAGCAAGACTCGCTTAACCTACTAAATTCTAGATGTTTGAAGAACAAGAATATGTTTTTAAAAGGCTAGAGGTCTTGAAGAATTTCACAGAAGAAAACATAAAGGAACCACCCACTGTGTCAGATATGGTCATCCTTTTTCTCTCCAAGCTCAATAATCTCCTGTTAAGGAACGTGGCAATAATGGGGGATGCTCAGCAGGTTTACGGCTGAAGAAACCGATCTTCTGGAGGAAGAAAATCAGTTAAATTTCTTTGTCAGTTCTTGGCACATGGTTATAGGAATATTTGGACTTTGAAGGAAAGAAACAACACATGTTTCAAAGATTTTCTAAGAAATGCTATTGAAGTCGGCTTAACATCAACAAAGCATGTGAAGGATATTAAACATCTTTTATAGCAAAGGCAAATAAGCAAAGAAGTAATTAGGCACTGATCCAAATACAATATTTGAAACAATAAACTTAATAAGGAGTCTTTCATATTTATTAATTCATAGGCTTTTCCAGGAGACGAAGGTTAGTTCACTGTGCTTGACATTCCCAGCTAACATCTCACAGAGACTTTCATAAGAATTCTAAAAGAGATTGGGAGCCAAAATAATAGGAGTAGCAGCCATTATCTGTTATAATTAATTAATTAAAAATGGCTAAACTCTGGGGAGAAATTCCCTGTTAATTTGCATATATAAACCGATTGAAAAATTATCAATGGCCAGATCCAACCCATTTTTATAGGCAGCAATTAGCTAGATCTGATTACTAAACATTCAAAATGTTTACGACAAAGAAAATGTTCTACAAATGTAAAATACACATCAGATTTCAAAGACAGAACACAAAAATGAGAATGTAAAACCTCTCAGGAATACATTTTAGTATTGGTGAAATTACATGGTGAAATTATTTGTATATGTTGCATTTGCTAATTTACAACTCATAGGGACCCCAGGCTCAACAGAGCAAAACACTGCACATTCTTGCTCCATCCTCCCCAGGATGGTGGAGTCCGTTATTTCAGCCCTGTGTCAATTCATCTCATTAAGGGACTTCCTTTTGTGTCACCACCCTCAACTTTACTAAGCCTGAGGCCCTTCTCCAGGGACTGGTCTCCCAGATAAAATGTTAAAAGTCTGTAACCTGGAGTCTTGCCACTGTTCTTTCTAAGACGCATTCTAACTATACTTCTTTCGGGCATATTTGTTTGCTCTTCTGGGAGTCCACTATTTGGTGCCAGCACCAAAATTCAAATGTTCCAATCCTTCGGTGGTGTTCCTGATTTGTCGTCCAACTTTCACACATATCTGAGACAATCAAAAAGACTATGGCTTGAGTCAGGCACACCCTAGTCCTCAAAGTGATATCTTTGTTCATCATCACTATAAATAGGTCTTTTGGGCAAATGTACCCAAGGTAGCTCATAGTTTCATGGTTTAACTGCAGCAAAATAAACTCCTTGATGACTTAAATATTTTATGTGTTAGGTTAAATAAAACATGGAAAATTAATTTCACTTGCTTTTTATTTATTAAAATATGACTGCTAGAAACATTTTAATTGAACATGTGGTTAGTATATTTCTTTGGGACACTAACCATGAACTTGAAACCTGCAGCATGGCTAAGGAAAAATGATATAAGGTTTCCACTCTCTTTGGAAGTGACCTAAAGGGGCCAGAACCACTGATGTCCCTTCTATGTGGAATGTATTTTCATACATACCAGATTCATTCCTCCTTCCTTGACTCTACAGCCTCTCAATAACTTTCTCTATCTATCCCTTTATAACACCCCATGTCCCAGGGAAGTGATCTGGCAAGGGATAAAACACACCGATTGTAATAAATTGCAGTGTGGGGGCTCCCTGAGGGGGTAGAAAAATGTCAAAGATAGGAAAATCCCTGGGAGTAATTTTGTGTTCAATAGAGAGTGAAGTCTCATACTACAATATTGGGGGGGGAGGGGTTCACATGTTTGTTAGAACAATAGGCAATAAATGAGAAGAAACCATTTTCCCCTGTAAAAATAGGAATTTCACTAGGGACTATATAGATTAAAATTTATTCCCATACCTATTATTCCAGAGAAATTCTGGTACTCCAGAGAAATACAATAAGAGGGTAAAGGCAAGTGAACATATCTTGTGAAATGTCATGCTGAATTTGGCTACATATTTATTAATTGAAGCAGTATATGAAACTATCCCATAACATAAGAATAAATAAAATGTAATCTACTTAAAATTCAGAGGAAATGCATGTTTCTGAAAAATATAAGAAAAGGTGGCTCCATCTGGTTCTTCATAGAGTTTATGAAACAAGAGATGACTGACAAGACAAAGAAAAACATTATGTAAGACAAAATTAGAACTAGCAGATATAAGAAAATAATGCTGAAAATCTGAAATAAAGGCAAACGCCAATTCTACAGTAGAGACAATGGAGCTCAGAATCATCACTAACGTAAATAGAAACAGTGCAGCACAAAACCCACTTTCAACTGTTGGTCACTGCATCAAAATACATGGACTGTTTTCAATAGGAATCCTGCTGACATCATGGTTAAGCGTTTGGCTGCAAAAAGCAGCCTTAGGGCAGAGAAAGGGCTTTCTCTGGAGGCATTTAGAGTGACAGTCTCAGAAACCCACAGGGATGGTTCTGCTCTGTCCTATTGGGTTGCTGTGTGTCAGCATCGACACGACCGCAGGGAGTTTAAGTTTTTGGGATTTCAAATATGCATGCATGGGACTCCACTTTTGCAAATCTGGATCAGCTGATTAAAACAAAAAAATACGAAGCTGGAAATAGTGTTCTAAAAGAGTTCTCTGGGTACTTCTAATATATTCTCAGAAATCAGAATGACTGAGGTGGTAAACCAATGGAGCTGTATGTCAATGGAGAGAAGACCAAAAAGCTGAAAAATAAAATAAGAACTATAAAAAGCTGACAATAGGAAGAAAAACCAGAGCATTCGATTACTATGATCATGAAGCAACTAAGTACCATGGAATGAAGTGACATCTGAAAGCCACGCAGCTAATTTGCGATGCAACTCAAATGGGATTTGGGGTCTACTGCCTGCCTGTTGGACATTAGGGACTGCACTGTTCGGGTTCTGAACGGAACAATTTTATATATACGTATATAAAATCTTCACTGATTTAATTCTGCACAAATAACTCCTATGTTGTTTGTGGTTTTTCGGTGGTTGCAACTCACACCACTCAGCCTGTGCCACTTGGAAGCACTCACAGAGTGGAGCCATTCTGGCAGTCACTGAGGTCAGTCAGTCCAGTTTGTTGCATCTTCTCTTTACCGCCACAACTCTAGAGTGCCTAGGAATCTGCTCATCTTGCTGATAATGCCGGGCAAGCAGTTCTCCACCAGGAATGGCTTTGTCATTTGAGGTCTCTGAATGACGAAAGTTCAAGAAATCGGTCATGTGCTGAAAGGAAGATAGCAGCTATAATACGGTGGCCTGTGTGGACCAAAAAAGAGACTGTGTGAGAAAGAACTCGCAGAAATATCTCAACAAAACGACCTGCCCTCTCACTGTTGCATAAAAACTATTCAGACTGCTGTGCAGTTACGTCCGGAGTGCCGTAAAGCAGTAACCCTGTTTCTTGGCCCTGTCAGTATTTTATAGGAGGTGCTGATGAAACTGCCCGAGACCGTTTCTCAAATTTGCTGTATTATATTTTCTAAACAGATTCTTAGGCTCTGCTAACTCTTGGGAAGAGTGGTCAAAGGCTGTGGCTCTCAAATTTCGCTTACCTAAGAATGATCAGAGTTGGCTAAAAATGCAAACTCTGGACCCTTATTTCTGAGAACAATAATTCAGAAAGTCTGAGATGTTGGGGGTGTTGCTTCTGGCGTATGGAGGGTGTTGGAAATCCACCCTCTCAAAAAGAGTTGTCCACAGTCTATACAGAAGTAAATGTTTAATATGTTTACTTTGGATTTAAACTACATTTTTAGAAATGAAATTTACCCCAGGGACTGACAATAAAGCAATTCCCTGAATCTGGGTTTCTACTATATTCATTTTTATTAATCTTAAACAGTAATTTTTATCTTCATCTTTCATAACATTGTATTTCCCCTTAAATGGTGCTTTTTAAATTATAGTAGTAATACATACTTCTTGTCAGAATAAAATATTACAAAGATACATATAGGAAAAGTTATCTATCAATGGAATAAAATAAACTTCCTGGGAGAAAATAAGATGAAATTCAACTTGAAGGTAGGAACGATGTGGATGAGCCCAAGAGAGAGCGTGGTTAATGTACAAAACACGATTCATGGCTGTGTATCCCTGTACAAGGAAGCCAAACAACTATCTGAGAATATTTGATAGAATCAGAAAAAAAATATAACCCTTTCCCCAAGGTTTAGTTATGGTTGTCAGAGTCATAAGGGGATATATGAGAAATAAATAAAGAATGCACAAAATATTTTAAGGTCAGTGAAAATGACATGCATGATACTCTGCCTAATGGATTATGCCTTTGTCAAAACCCAGAAAACTGTACAACACAAATGTTAAATGCTAATATAAACTACGGGCTTCAGTTAATAATAATGTACCAGTAATAATATACCACTGTTCATTATTAAATATATCACAATAATTATTTTATTAATATAATAATATAAGTAACTTTCATGGATTGAGTCAGCACATGAGAATTCTCTAGTTTCTGTTGAATTTTTTTAAAAACTAAAATACATTCATAAAGTTTAAACAAATAAAAATGTTTTAAAATAGGCCTATAGCTCTATAAGATACCTGCATAGTGATGTAAAAGATAGTTAAAATTTCTACCTGTCTAGAGTTTACATACACTAATCCACAAATAAATATATACTATCCATAATAAATTGTAGAGAAAAGTAAGGTTCAGAATAGAGTGGCTAAATATAAGGAATAACTCAGATTGGACAGTCACGAAAGGAATATTTGAGGAGTTAATATTTCAGCAGGCATATAAATGGAATTTAATTAATGTCAAGCAGTTACTGATCATTTTAAACAAGGATACTTTCATATGAAAATAATTCTTCTAGCTTTCATATATAGAATTGCGGGGATTTAGACCAGCTATCCCGCATCAAGCTGGGTTTGAAATGAGGCAGGCGGATGAACGGAAAAGAAAGAGATATATACAAAGCATGGGATCCGGAGGACTCCAATCTGATGGACTGAAGTCTCCTGTATATTTGAGGCTTGGTTTTTATACTCTTCTTACACAAGGGAATTGGTTACAAAACAAACATCAACGAACTTAAACAGTCCTAAACTCTTATCTATGCAAATGATACTTAACTAGTCACAGTTTCTTAACCTTAGAGTAATAAAAGCACTAGGTTCAAAGACAATCACAGGGATAGGGGAGATTCAAGAGAGCCTCAAAGAGATCGTAAATAACTGAGTTATCCCTCAATGCTTTTAGCAGCAAAGTCACAAATAACAGTCATTTTGCAATGCTTTTGTCTGCAGAGACACAGAGGCACAGGGGACTAAATAGTTACCCATTAGTAAACACCTTGATCAGCCAGATGCTTCCTACAGAGAACATACTCATATAGAGACAGAAGACAAAGCAAGGAGATGCCCTGAGAAGTTACCATCAAAGAACATGACTGAGGCCATAGTGGCCCTTGAATCAGTGACATCCCCGCCCTCTCTTCACTTCTCACCATTTGTAACCATCTGGATTGTTTCTTTAAGTGTGAAAACCCTTTCTTGACTTTTTAAAAGTTAATTGGGCTTAATATATATATATATATATATATATATATATATCCATTCATATTTCAACCACATCCAAGAAAATTGTACATCTGCTACCACAGTTTCCAAATATTCTTTTTCTATATAGACACCTGGTCTTACACAATATTGGTCCTTTTATGATTGACTGATTTCATTCAGCATAATTTCCACCAGGTTCATCCATGTGGTGGCTGTTTCACAGATACTTAATTATTCTTAATATTGAATGGCATTATGTTGTTTGTATCTATCAGTGTTTATTCATTCTTCCCACTGAAAGGAATTTCGGTTATTTCCATATTTTTTGCTATGTGAATAGTGGAGCAATACACATTGGTGTGTGAGATAGTTGATTGTGTCAACCAAGCTGATAAACACATGTGGGGTTAATTGAAGGGGGGAGGGATAAATGGCTCAGTGAGCCTTGCCTTTCTAGTTCTTGGGTCTCTTGCTTTCTGATGGTCAGAGCAGGGTGCTGTTTGTTGCCTTAGCAAGTTCCCTGCTTTAGCTGGCAAGGCTCACTTCCTCCAAGACATCCCTGAGAAGCCACATGGACCTTCCCCAATGCAGCCCTGAGTGCTGGAGCAGCCGTGTGGAGACCCCTGCCACCGCCGAGATGCTTATACATTCACTGATTTGGATTTCCTCCTGCAGTCAGTGTCATTGCGTGTGTTTTGTGAGATGGAGGAGGACTTTGTGGATTGGTGTCGGACATATGGATTAATGTTGTACTTGTGGGCTTGGGCAGCACTGGGTTGGGATGTTTTCTTGATGTGCACTTAACCTTTATATAAAGAAAGCTCTCTCTTATACATGAGTTTCTGTGGATTTTCTCTAATGTAACCAGACTTAGACAGTATGCAAGCATCTATTTCTGTCATGGCTCTTATTTCTCTGTGACAGATACCAAGTAGAAGGAATGCTGGGCGATAGGATGTTTCATCAAAATCCTCACAACTGTATCAGTAGATAACATCATGATAAATTAAGAAAAAAATGTTGTCAAGGATTTCATCTTGCTTGAATTCACAAATAGGGCTCATGGAAGCAGTAAATAAACTGAAAGGTGTATTGCACTAGGCAAATCTCTTGCACGGGAAATTTTTAAAGTGTTAGAGTCAAGATGTCATTTTGAGAACTAAGGTACACTGATCGAAGCCATGGTATTTTTAATCACCTCATATGAGTGTAAAAGTTGGACATTGAATAAGGAAGATTAAAGAAGATCAATTCATTTGAAATATAGTGATGAATATTGAGAGTATCATTGTGGCCCTAGCAGATGAAGGACTCTGGTGCTGCGATGGCTTACAGGTGGGCTGCTAACTATAGGGCTACAAATCACTAGAAGTCCCGAGCAGCTCCCTGGAATAAAGATGAGGTTCTCTGCTGCTAGGAAATGAATAGCGTCAGGAACCCTAGAAAGCATAGGTTCTCATTCTTATTTGGCCTACCGGTATTGCCTCATTTCAGAAAAAAAAAACAAACAAACCCAAAACTCAGCACTCCCTGGCAGTTAAAAAATATTTGTCCAGTAGGGCATAATCCAGGATAATGGGTAGGTAACAGATGTCACAGCTCTCCTGGATCAGTCCAGTGTTACTTTAGAAAGCACTGTTATACAGCATTGCTATGAATGAGAAACAAACTGATGGCAATGAGTTTGGATTATGATTTTTCTTTCAGGTTAGGATTGAGAGATTTGTCTTCAAACTCACTAATTTACTCCTATGGTCTTATATGCATTATCTACTTCTGAAATACTAGCATTAATCTTTTGGATTTCTATTTTCTGGTTTTGTATGGTTTTTAATTTTTGTTTGTTCTTTCAGTGTTTCCTTGAATTCTTTTAAAGTTTTCTTTTTTTCTATTTCCTTGCTTTGTCTGCAACTTTCCCAAAGTTCAAGCATGTATTAAAATATTTTTATAATACCAAAAATATTGACCAAAGTGTCAAAAAACAGTTATATAATTTGGGACAGGCTTCTTTCTTTATTTATTTCTTTATATTTTTAACATATTTGAGTCTTCATTTTCTAAAATTTAAAATGGAGTGGAAATATTTGTAAAATAAAAGAAAATGTTTCCATTCTAAATGTGTTCTTAACTTCGAATCCAAATTTAAGTTCCATTTGTTTTACATAATGCATATACATTTCTTTTCTTAATCCCTGAGGTGGTATCTTTAATCAGTAAAGGATTTCCATTTTAATCATGATAACATGGGCAAATAAATTTCCCTCTAAAATTTACTTTTCCATATTTAAATACTTAACATTTTGACAACTATTGTATTATAATTCAAGAACAAGAATAGGTTGAGAGGCTCCATTCACCTTAGCTTGCTAGTTCTGAGCTTTAGTAGCTCTTGCAGACCAGGGATAACAACGGGACTGCAGTGTAAATCTTCCCTCTGTGCATATTTGCCTTCCTTCATTGTTATTTGAATTAGCCCTTTTAATTTTTTAGAGGTAACAGTATGTTTGCTTTTGGCCTAGTTCGGCCATAATAAATTCTTGCTTTATTCCATGGCTGCTTTTCTAAGTCTACCATTTAAATGGCCTGTATCCTGTCAGAGTTTCTATTTAAATATTTGGAATTTTCTTCTTACTTTATCTTCCCTCAAGTTCTTGGTAGTAATTCTACCCTGACCCTCAAACCTCGAATTTGCATATTCCTAATAACTAATTTACAGTTAACTATGCTATAGGTCTAGACAAGGCCTAAAATCTTTTAAAAAATAGTTCCCTGTAGCAAATCATATCTATAAACATTTAACAAGAAGGAAAAGTCAATATATTTTAAAAGACTTTCTCAGAAAGAACCTGTGTAACTTATGGGATAGAATTACTGCTACCAGAAGACTTTTATCATCCTACCAAACACAGTATGGCTCCAATGTCCAGGGACTTTGGTTCAAGCAAGAGTTTCAGGAGGAGAAAATATATGTCCAGGTATGCTTTTGAAATCTTGAATATATATTTTTCTCTTTAAATGTAAATAAGTGTTTTAGAATACACTTCTGGAAATTCCCCTCTGGTCTTGGGTCATATGGTTATTTGCTGCTGTTAGATGTCATTTCATTGGTTCTGACTTAAACCAACCCTATGTACAACAGAGTGAAACAATGCCTGACCCGGTGCCAGCAGCACCATCATTATGTTGGAGCCCATCATGGCAGGAATTGTGTGAATCCATTCTTTCTTGGGTCTTCCTGTTTCTCACTTTAGTTTAGCAAGCATAATGTCCATTGCCGAGGACTGGTCTCTCCCAATAACGTGTCCAAAGCATATGAAACCAAGGCTTCCTGTCCTTGTTCCCAAGGAGCATTCGGATGGATTTCTTCTGAAACAAATGTGTTGGTTCTTTTGGTAGTATTTTCAAAATTCCTGCTAGCACCATAATTCAAATGCATCATTTTTTCTTCAGTCTTCCTTATTCAGTAAAATGAGCATGAGCGGCCTCAAGAATAAAAGGAGAATAAGATTGTTGAACTAAATAAATGAGTTTATACATATACCTTGCTTAGAATAATCTCTAGTCCTCGGTAGGCATTCAGAAAATGGTGGTTTTCATTCTTTTTATGACCATTATTGAGCTGTCTCCATCATTCATATTCCCTATCAAGTTAATGGGGAGCCCAAGCCAAGAGGGTATATTAGCCTGTTTTTATAATCTCTCCATTTTTTGTTGACTATCAGGTCAGTGTAGAATTTTAATCTCTTGTTCCAATCCAATGTCTGTCCACAGTAGCTGTCCGTTTTTTAATGTCGCCTGCTATCACCTTACCTTCTAGTGTATCTCCTGAACCTTACTCCAGCAAAGATGACAACATTAAACATGATAGCTTTACTATTCCACTATTTGTCTGCCAGTTTGTCATACTGTGGTGGCATGTGTGTTGCTGGGATGCTTGAAGCTGTGTCATGGGTATTTCAAATACCGGGAGGGTCAGACAAAGTGAACAGGCTTCCGAAGAGTTTCCAAACTAAGGCTACATGACAAACAAGAAGAGGTTGTCTACTTCAGAGGAGTTTGCCATGGAAAACCTTATGGACAGCAATGGCACATTGTCACATACTGAAAACCTAATAAACAGCAGCAGAACACTGCCAGAGATAGTGCCTGAAGGTAAGTCCTCGGTCGGTAAACATTTAAAACAGGACTGAGGAAGAGTTGCTTTCTCAGAGTTGATCATAGTGACATGGAGTAAAGAGTTTGAAACCATCATTTACTGTTTGTACATGACTCAACTTAAGAAGAAACAGCTGCAAACATCTATTAATAAATGTACATTTAAATGTACTAAGTATGAAGCTAGGGAAATTACAAATTTTCTAAAATGCAATGGGATACATAAAGATCAATATCCTAGGTGTTAATGAGCCAAAATGGGCTGGTATTCATCATTTAGAATCAGAAAAATCATATGGTTTACTCTTCTAGGAGTGACCAATTCAAAAGTAATGCTATTGCACTTATGGTCAAAAAGGATATTTTAAGGTATATCCCCCTCCTATTGCTAGTATGCCTATTGTACTGGCCCTTCCTCTGACATGTGGCTACCTGTAATCAAGCCCCCTAAGGAGCTATATCCCTTGGTTAGCAATCAACAGGTCATGGAGCCTCCTGCTGGGGCTCCAACGTCCTGCCGGGTCTCTGCCCCACCTT
Source organism: Tenrec ecaudatus (assembly GCF_050624435.1). Taxonomy (NCBI): domain Eukaryota; kingdom Metazoa; phylum Chordata; class Mammalia; order Afrosoricida; family Tenrecidae; genus Tenrec; species Tenrec ecaudatus. Next base: position 58,184,169 of record NC_134542.1, read on the forward strand.
GCCTTGACCCACACTGTTTGCAGACCTGGCCGGTAAGATCATGGCCATCCAAGAGGAGGCTTTCCTGTCTTGCTGTGGGTGTCATTGTGGAGCAGCACCCTGAGCACAGGGACCGGGGCCAACCATCTGGAAAACGGTGTGGAGGGACGTGCCTTGGCTGACAGAACGGTGGCATTCCAGCAAAGAGAAGTAGAAGGCTAGTTGGGGAGGCCTCGGGCCCCCTTGGTCCCTCCTCTTAATGAGAAAGGACCTACTCTCTCTCCTAGTCTCTATTTTACTGTGTTGGACACAGAGTCCGAGGGACAGGCAGTGGCTTCCCCTGAGTCACACAGAAAATCAGGCACAGAACAAATGCAAAGGGTCAGGTCTCCGGACCACCCTGTCAACTCCTGCTCCTGGTTCATCTCAGACAAGCTACTGAAGGAAGGAGTTTTAGATTCTGGCCCCAATTTCTCCTAAGGATAAGCCATGCATCCTTATGAAGACCCACAGTACACCCAACCTGGTGCCAGACCCCACGAAGGAGGCCGAGAGGTGACACCACCTGGAGGTGGCAGCCAGGTTTGTTCTGTGGTGACCTACAGGACGTCTGCGATTCGGGATGGATTTGGTATCAAGGAGCGTGGGTTGGGATCTCTTCGATTGACGATTTGTTTCGGTTGTTGGCATATTGTCTGATGGCAATTGTTTTGATTTTGGTTTGGTGGCCTGTCGGGGGATGGGAGGAAGCCACGTGGTCAGACTGGAAGCCCCAGCGGAGGCTCTCTCTGCCAGTATGGGGGCTGAGCTGTGGGGGCATGAGGTGGCCACACAGAGAAGGGGTGCACTCGAGGAAGGCTGAGAGCAGGAGGCCAGAGACCCTACAGAGAGGCCTGAGAAGCAGGAGCTGGAGATGAAGAAGAGCCAAAGGTGCAGGTTTATCTCCAAAGCCATCACAAAGGGGACCAGGGCCTGTGAGGGAGCACCGGTGGGGACTCAGGATCCAACAGAAATGCTCAGGGCACTGGTGAGCAGGTGTGGGCAGGCAAGAGGCCCTCAGCAAAGAGTTTGTGGCCCAGGGATCAGGGATCATGGCGAGGCTGCAAGCAGCCACAGTAAGCCCAGCGTTTCTGCAAAGCCTCATGGGTCAGCTAAAAAACGCATGCAATTTCTCATCCTCCTTTGTGGGACTTCAAATGTTTACTCTACTTGGCTTGCCTTTATGCAAAACATCCTTGAGGATGACTTAGCAGCCTTGTGCTAAATAGCTCACACTTCATTTGCTACCTCTCCTCTATTTTATAGTTGAGATTGCCGCCCAAAGAAGGGCTGCTACAGTCCTGAGGTCACACAGCAAAGGCATAAACAAGAATCTGGGCCCATTCAGTCCCTCTCAGAAGGGCCACACAGAAGGGATGATCAATCCAGGATGCGGTATAGCACAATCCAAACACATAACTATCCTCTATATCTTCAAGATTTCCTCCCTTACTATTATGATCTTTGTTTCACCTGATGAATCTTGTTAGACCTGCATATGTCCATTCATATAATTCAGAGCTCGATGCATGAAATTGAAGAGAGATAAACCCTTCAGAAACAGTCATGGGAGTAATGATTCCCTGAGGGTACAGGAAGTGGCAGGGAAGGAGGGAAAGGGGGAACGGATAACAGAATTGCAGGTGAACAGATAGATGGGATGGTGTAAGACGGCAAATAATAATAATAATAATACATAACAATAAGCATTCCAGGGGTAGGGTGGGGATGGACAGATAAAGGGGAGCTAATATCAAAGAGTTCAAGAAGAAAGAAAATGTTTTGAAACTGATGGTGGTAACATTTGTACAATTATGCTTGATCTAATTAAACTATGGTTTGTTGCAGTATCTATAAGAGCTCCCAATAAAATGATTGATGAAAAATAAGGATATTTTAAGATATATCTTTAAGTACAATGCCGCCTGAGGTAATATCTATCCACATACAAGAAAATCCAGCCAATACAACCCTTATTCAAATTTAAGCACCAACTAACACTTGTAAATTGAAGAATTTTACTGCCTTCAGTTGTATTGAGAATTCTTGGTGATTAGAATACAAGATTTGGAAACAGAGAGGACGTACAGTGTTGGAAGATACATTTTTAGTATATAAACAACACTACAGATCACATGATAGAATAAGACAAGAATGAAAGAAAAGCTCAGTGAGAGTCAGAAGAGACTGTATGCTTAATCGTCAAGTAGCTAAAGCAAACAGAAGAAATGATGAAGTGAAAGAGCTGAAAAGAATGTTTCAAAGGGATCCTTGAGAAGAAATATAAGGTATTATAATGAAATGTGCAAAGATCTAGAGTTAGAAAAGTAAAAAAGAACATGCTCTGCATACCTTAAACTGAGAGAACTCAAGGAAAAAAATTCAAGCTTCAAGTTGCAACATTGAAATCTTCTAAGGGTAAAATATCAAACAATGCAGACGAATCAAAAGAAGATGGAAATAACACAGAGAGTCACTGACCAAAGAAAACTAGTCAACATTCAACCATTTCAAGAGGTGACATATGAGCAAGAACCCATGGTACTAAAGGACAAAGTCCAAGCTGCACTGAAAGCTTTAGCCAAAAACAAGGCTCCAGGAATGATAAAATACCAATTGAAATGTTGCAAAAAGTAGAATTCCAGCCTGATTTTTTTAGAACTCTTGTCCTCTTTCCTTTCAAATGGTGATAATTTGCTTCCTGTAATAATTTCCTGTATCTCATTCATTGGTTTGATACTCTGTCAGTTTCCAGGTACATTTAGATAGAGATCTCACCTTGCTGTCTCTAGGATGGATCTAAGATTAGTTTTTTAAAACCTATTATTGTGGACAAACTTTTTTCAACTTCCTTTTTTTGGGGGGGGAGGATAAGTAATATAGATAATTTCTTGGTCAGAATGTTGGAATATGAAACCTGTATTCTACTTCAAATACTTCCACTGTATATGTGACTTTGATGTAGCTGCTTAACCTCTTCTGTTAAGGATTTATATTGTTCCCCCTAGGCCAAGTAGACAGGCCTTTATTCTTCCATTCCTTCACTGGAGCATAAGTAGTAGAACTTTTTAAAAATTATTTTATTGGGGGCTCATACAACTCCTATCATAATCCATATATACATCAATTGTGCCAAGCACATTTGTACATTCATTGCCCTCATCATTCTCAAAATATTTTTTCTCTACTTAAGCCCTTAGTATCAGCTCCTCATTTTCTCCCTTTCTCCCTGTCCTCTCTGTCATAAACCCTTGATAATTTATAAATTATTATTATGTTGTAAGGTCTTACACTGTTCAATATCTCGCTTCGCCCACTTTTCTGTTGTCTGTTCCCCAGAGAGAAGATTATATGTAGATCCTATTAATTGGTTCCCCCTTTCTACCCCACATTCCCTCCACTCTCCCAGTATTGCCACTCTCACCACTGGTCCTGAAGAGATCATCAGTCCTGGATTCCCTGCGTTTCCGGTTCTTATCTGTACCAGTGTACATCTTCTGGTCTAGCCAGATTTGTAAGGTAGAATTGGGATAATTATAGTGGGGGGTGGGGGGTGGAGAATTTAAGAATTAGAGGAAAGTTGTATGATTCATGGTTGCTCCATTGCAAACTGACTGGCTGTTCTCCTCCCTGCGACTCTTTTATAAAGGGATATTCTGTTACCTACCAATGGACTTTGGGTCTCCACTCTGTACTCCCCCTCATTTAAAATGATATGATTTTTTGTTCTTTGATGCCTCATACCTGATCTCTTTGACAGCTCGTGGTCACACAGGCTGGCGTGCTTCTTCCATGTGATCCTGAGCTAGATGGCTGCTTGTTTACCTCTAAGCCTTTAAGACCCCAGATGCTATATCTTTTGATAGCCAGTCAACATCAGCTTGCTTCACCACACTTACTTATGCACATATTTGTCTTCAGCAATCATATCAGAAGGTGGGCACACAATGATAGGATTTTTTGTTCTTTGATGCTTGATAACTAAATCCCTTCAACACCTCGTTATCACACAGGCTGGTGTGCTTTATCCATGTGGTCTTTGTTGCTTCTGAGCTAGATGGCCACTTGTTTACCTGCAAACCTTTAAGACTCCAGATGCTATATCTTTTGATAGCCGGGCACCATCAGTTTTCTTCACCACATTTGCTTATGCACCCACTTTGTCTTCAGTTATCGTGTCAGGAAGGTGAGCATCCTGGAATGCCAGTTTAATAGAACAAAGTGTTCTTGCATTGAGTAAGTACTTGAGTGGAGGTCAAATGCCCATCTGCTGCCTTAATCCTAAATCTATAAATATTTGCACATATATCTATTTCCCAATCATCCTATGTAAACATATTTACAGATGTACATGCCTGTATTTAGACCTCAATAAATGCCCTTTGCCTCCTAGCCCTTTCCTCTATTTCCTTTTATTTTCCTCTTGTCCCACTATCATGCTCAGCCTAATGCACAGCACTATGCTAGTCCTAGGGTCTAATCTGTAAGTAAGTCAAACACAATTTCTGTCTTTTGAAAGCTTAAAATTTTAACAGGTGAGACAATCATTAAACTGTTTTATCCAGTATGCAGATGAAATACCAGTATTCCCAACAGACATTGCTTGGTGTATGCCCTGTACCTGGACCCGAGAAATACATGAATTACCCCAAACTTTATTTCAGGGACTAGTAATAAAGAACACTCTTCTTTAAAGGTTCAAACTACGGATAAACTGGTTCAAAATACAGGAATAGCTGTTATTTTAAGACTTGAGAAAGCTGGTTCTCTTGCTTGTTGGTTTTTTATTTTCTGCCTAAAGATTGTATGGCTTTGTGCTCACTTTGGCAGTGCATATACTAACATGGGAATGACACAGAAAGGATTAGCATGGCTCCTGTGCAAGGATGACATGCAAATTGGTGAAGCATTCCATATTTTTTGGTATTGTCTTGTTTTATGTGTATATTATTATCTCTGCAGGTCTATCTAGATAAAATAAGCTGGATAAACAATGTGGAGAAGAAAAGAATAGAACTGATGGTCCCTGGGGGACATGGTAGAGGGGGAGTTGGGGGAAAAGAAATGGTGTTACCCAACCGAGGGACAAGGAACAAGTGATTCAAAACCAGTGGCAAGGAGGGTGTGGGAGACCTGGTAGGGATTGATCAAGAGCAATGTAACTGAAAGGAATTATTGAAACACAACATGCAGGCTGAACATGATAGTGGAACAAGAGGAAAGTCAAAGTATATAGAGCCCTAAATACAGGCATGAACATATGTAAATATATTTATATATGATAATGGGGAAATAAATCTACATGCATATATTTATAGGTTTAGAATTCAGGTAGAAGATGGACATTGGGCTTCTACTCAAGTACTCTCTCAATGCAAGAACACTTTGTTCTATTAAACTAGCATTCCATCATGCTCACCTTCCTGACATGATCGCTAAAGACAAAGCGGGTAAATAAGCAAATGTGGTGAAGTAAGCTGATGGTGCCTGGCTATCAAAAGATATAGCATCTGGGGTCTTAAAGGCTTGAAAGTAAACAAGTGGCCATCTAGCTCAGAAGCAACAAATTCCACATGGAAGAAGCACACCAGTCTGTGTGACCATGAGGTGTCAATGGGATCAGATAGCAGGCATCAAAGAACAAAGAACAAAAACTCATATCATTGAGAATAGGACCCAAAACCCATCTGTAGACAACTGGACATCCCCTTACAGAAGAGTTGTGGGGAGATGAGTCAGTGAGGGTGCAGTGTAGAAACGATGAAACATACAACTTTCCTCTAGTTCTTAAATGCTTCCTCTCCCCCCCACCCTCACTACGATGATCCTAATTCAAATATGGCTAGATCAGAGGATGTACAAATTTGGTTGGTCAGAGGATGTACACTGGTACAGATAGGAACTGGAAATACAGGAAATCCAGGACAGATGAACCCTTTATGTCAAGTGGTGAGAATGGCAATACCGGGAGAGTGGAGGGAAGGTAGGTTAGAAAGGGGGAACTTATTACAAGGATCTACATATAACATCCTCCCTGAGGAATGGATGACTGAAGAGTGGGTGAAGGGAGACATCAGACGGTGTAAGATATGACAAAATAATAATAATTTATATATTATCAAGGGTTCATGGGGATTATGGCAGTTAACATCACTTCCTGCTGAGACCAGCAGCAAGAAGTGAAGAAAATGCTGTTCCTATGTGGAAAGGCACAACAAATAGTATCCATGGCATTGTGGAAAATAGAACAAAGAATATTTAATGTAGCAATGCCAAGTTAATGAACTCAAAATAGCCATGATCCAAACATTCTTTTTCTTAAATATATCAGAGGAAAAGATTCTCAAGGTGATAAAGCAGATATTTGAGTAACATACCCTAAGAGAAATGTAGTAAATATTTCCATGAAAAGCACACGATACCAATGGAATGAATGAATGAATAAATAAAGGAGAACCAACTTAAATCCATTAGTGAACTTAAAAAGAGCATATCAAGTAAAACACCACCATGGACACCACAAAGAACAGCGTAAAGACTGCAAAGTGTTCAAAGAACTGAAACAAGAAGCCAGCCCAGTCAGAGTATGTGGTGAATCTGGTAAGGCCAAAGCCTACACAGATATGTAAGCCAAGTGTAGAATGTTGTATTTTATCCTAAAACAAGAATATGGAACATTCCCCTAAGTGTTATTAGCTGTATGAAGTTGTAAAATTGTGCTATGCCTTGCAGGGAAATCTTGCAGGTTACTTCTTGAATAACCAGAGAAGGCATCTATACGGTGACTAGATTTTAACATTGGTAAAGCGGGAGACCAGCGGGACACCAATGGTAAAACTCATATCCTGGAAAATAGCCACATGGCAGCTGAAAACTGTATACCCTAGCTTGTCGTGCATTCTTTCAAAAGATCAGGACTTTTTAAAAATGCCGTGAAACGCGGGAAAATTTGTTAAAAATTGGGACTGTCCCGCCAAATGCAGGACGTCTCTTGAAGTATAGGTCCTGAAGATAATTCTGAGAGTTTGAAAGGATTTATTGGCCCCGAAAATGGTAGAGAACTCTAAATAAGGGAAGAAAGCATTCATAGTTCAAAGGTGCAGAGTGAACATGGTATTTATAGAAGAGGTAACGAAGTCTGTCTGGAGAAGCAGCTCATCATCCTGTTTCCTGATGGGAATAATTTTATATTTTTGCAAAGTATATAAATTCCGAATTTATATAGTTTTGATTTTTTAAGAAGCAAGGTTTTTCTTTTGCCCATGACATATGCAATTAGACATTCTAAGATAAAATGAACTTTAATTTTCTTTGACTACAACAAAGGATAATTTCTAACATTATCATCCAAACACTGATTTTCCTTCATATAAAAGTTTACCAATATTGACTCTTAGCTGAAATTCCTAAGATAATTTTCAAGAAATTAAAGATAGTTATGTCTTATGGAACATAGACTAGGTTAAGGGGAATATTTCTTAAATCCTAATCTTTTATCGACTCTTCCTGAGACTCTGAGTCATAGACACTTTTAAAAAGTAATTTGAAATTTGGTCACAATAAGCTTTTCTTCTAAATCATTTTATTTAAAAAAATCATTTTATTGGGGACTCATACAATTCTTATCGCAATCCATATATACATCCATTGTGTCAAGCACATATGTACATTTGTTGCCATCATCATTCTCAAAACATTTGCCTTCTACTTGAGCCCTTAATATTGGCTACTCATTTTCCCCCTCCCTCCCCACTCCCCCCTACCTCATGAACCCCTCATAATTAATAAATTATTATTATATTGTCATTGTTTCACTGTCCAACATCTCCCGCCACCCTCTTCTCTGCTGTCCATCCACCAAGGAGGAGGCTATAGGTAGATTCTTGTAATTGGTTTCCCCTTTCTACCCCACATTCCATCCACCCTCCGCCACTCTCACTACTGGTCCTGAAAGAGTCATTTGTCCTGGATTCCCTGTGTTTCCAGTTCCTCTCTATACCCGGATACATCCTCTGGTCTAGCCAGATTTGTAAGGTATACTTGGGATCATGATAGTGGGGGGGAGGAAGCATTTAAGAATTAGAGGAAAGTTATATGATTCATTGTTGCTACATTGCATGCTGACTGGTTGGTCTCATCCCTGGGACCCTTCTGTAAGGGAGTGTCCGGTTACCTGCATATGGACTTTGGTTCTCCACTCTGTCCTCCCCCTCATTTAAAATTACATGATTTTTGTTCTTTGATGCTTGATACCTGATCTCTTCAATAGCTCATGGTCACACAGGCTGGTGTGCTTCTTCCATGTGGTCTTCATTGCTTCTGAACTAGATGGCCACTTGTTTATCTTCAAGCCTTTAAGATCCCAAACACTATATCTTTTGATAGCTGGGCATCATCAGCTTTCTTCACCACATTTGCTTATGCACACGTTTGTCTTCAGTGATTGTATCAGGTAGGTGGGCACCCACTGATAGGATTTTTAGTTCTTTGATGTCTGATAACTGGTCCCTTCTACACCTCATGGTCAAACAGGCTGGTGTGATTCTTCCATGTGGACTTTGATGCTTCTCAGCTAGATGGCCGCTTATTTATCTTCAAGCCTTTAAGACCCCAGACGCTATATCTTTTGATAGCCAGGCACCGTCAGCTTTCTTCACCACATTTTCTTATGCACACATTTTTCTTCAGCAATCGTGTCAAGAAAGTATGAGTCCTAGAATGCCAATTTAATAGAACAACGTGTTCTTGTATTGAGTAAGCGCTAACATGGAGGCCCAATGTCCATTTGCTGCCTTAATACTAAACCTATACATATATGCATATAAATCTGTTTCCCTACACTCTTAAATAAACATATTTACATATGTAAATTCCAGTCTTTGGACCTCTATGACTACCCTTTGTCGCCTAGTTCTTTCCTCTATTTCCTTTTACTTTCCTCCTAAATCATTTTCACTCAGAGAGAAACAAATCAGGGCTGCGAATGATAGAAGAGCCACTACGAGGCACTTACCCAGGACTGAGAACATAATCCCATTGGGGCAGCTGGCTCTGGGACTAAACATTTACAGACAAAAATGACATCAACAAGAGCCTGGGTGCTTTCCACCTTTCTGCTGGGTCTTCCCAATAAGTTAGAAAGGTCTCCCTTCATAGGTACGAGAAACTGATAGCAATACCACGTTCCACGTGCAGACACAACCGCAGCTAGCCTAAAAGTGGGGAAATCATTATGAGGTTTCTTTTTTTATTGGGAAGGAAAAACCGCCCAGAAGAACTTTGATAATCTTCTTCATGTCTTGTTGGCCTAACTGAGGTTAAATGAACATAAATAAATCAACCACATTGGGGCCAGAGCTTGGTGCCCCAACAGACTCAACAGGAAAATACACCTAAAGGCCAACAAACAGTCCTTGAACCAACTATAGTCCTTGAACCAACTACGTTTCTTTCCTGTGGTTGTAGTTTTTTTGTTTTTTGTTATTGGCTTGTTGGTGTTGTTGTTTTGTTTTATTTTGTTGCTTGGTTTTGCTCTGTCTTGTTTTTATGCATGTTATTATCTCCACAGGTCTGTCTAGATAAGACAGGCTGGAAGAGAAAACAATGGGACTGACAGTTCCGGAAAGGGGGAAATGGGGGAGGGGAAGGGGGGGGAAAGGTAGTGGTGGTAACAAACCCAGGGACAAGGGAAAAACAAGTGATCCAAATCAGTGATGAGGACGGTGTAGGAGGCCTGGTAGAGCATGACCAAGGGTAATGTAACCACGAGGAATTGCTGTAACCCAAATGAAGGCTGAGTATGCTAGAGGGAAAGGAGGAAAGGAAAAGGAAATAGATGAAAGAGCTAGGAGGTAAAGGGCATTTACAAAGGTCTAAAACAGGCATGTATAGGTGTGAATATATTTTTATATGAGGATGTAGAAATACAGCTATGTGCATATATTTATGGATTTAGTAGTAAGGTAGCAGATGGATATTGGGCCTCTACTCAAGTACTCCCTCAATGCAAGAATACTTGGTTCTATTAAACTGGCAATCCATGATGCTCACCTTCCTGACACGATCACATTTGTATAAGCAAATATGGAGAAGAAAGCTAATCGTGCCCGGCTATCAAAAAATATAGCATCTGGAGTCTTAAAGGCTTGAAGGTAAACAAGCAGCCATCTAGCTCAGAAGCAACAAAGCCCACATGGGAGAAGCACACCAGCCTGTTTGATCATGAGGTGTTGAAAGGATCAGATATCAGGTATCATCAGAACAAAAATCATATCATTGTGAATGAGGGGGAGTGCGGGGTGGAGACCCAAAGGAAAGTGTACATCCCCAATGGAAGGGTAGTGAGGAGGAGATGAGCCAGTCAGGGTACAGTATAGCAATGATGAAACATACAACTTTTCTCTGGTTCCTGAATGCTTTCTCCCCATCAACTATCATGATCCCAATTCTGCCTTGCAGGTCTGGCTGGACTGGGGGATGTACGCTGGTAGAGATAGGGGTTGGAAGCACAGGGAGTCCAGGGTGAATGATCCCTTCAGGACCAGTGGTGAGAGTGGTGATAGTAGGAGGGTGGAGGGAGGGTGGAGTGGAAAGGGGGGACCGATTACAAGGATCTACATATAACCTCCTCCCTGGGGGGTGGACAATAGAAAAGTGGGTGAAGGGAGACATCAGACAGTGCAAAATTTGACTAAATAACAATTTATATATTATCATGTGTTCATGAGGGATGGGGTAGTGGGGAGACAGGGGAAAATGAGGAGCTGATGCCAGGGGCTTAAGTGGAGAGCAAATGTTTTGAGAATAATGAGGACAATGAATGCACAAATGTGCTTTCCACAGTTGATGTATGTATGGATTGTGATGAGTTGTATCAGCCCCTAAAAATGATTAAAAATAATAAAATAAAATAGTCAAAGTAAATAAATCAATCAATCACAGAAAAATGAATAGAATGAGATCAAGTTATCTGGTGGATCAGGTAGGATTTATTCCCGAAGGTATATCCCCTTTCAATAAAAGAGGAAACATAATTGGGGCACAAACCTGGAGAATTCCCAGAAGGCAAAAAATGAGGAGGCAAGAAAGTGGGGTCAAGGAATAAATAATTCCCAAATTAGAAGAGCTGCTTAAAGTAGAGAAACTAGTGCAAGTTGTAAGGAAACCAGCAGTGGGATGCTCTGTAATCTTTAGGGATAAAGATATAAGAGAAGAAAATTAGTTTGTTGAGATGATCTAGCCTGGGACAAACTAACCACAGACAGCCCCATAAAGAATAAACACCAGGGTAATAAATCTGCCCATGTTACCAGTCTCCTATTGTAGTTCTCTATTGGCCAGTCCAACCTGGAACGTAGGGGCAATTGGTCCACAGACAACAGCTTCTGGAAGAGCAAGATCTGATGGATAATGATTCGTAGGGACAATTGGCAGATACATAGCACCATCAATAGAGCCATTGATTAAAATGATGGTTGCCATAACTGCAAATAAATCATTATCCAATACATGTCTTTTCCTTCTTTTTAAAAAATTTGACAGTGTCATTTTTTCCCTAAACCATTTCATTAGGAGTTAATCCAGGCATCATATCACTCCAGAGTCCAATCACATCAAAAAGTGTTGTACAATTGCAACCCAAACCAGTTCCAGAACATTCTCCTCCTCTGGAACTCCTTGATATCAGTGCCCACTTACCTCACTCACAAGTCCCCCAACACACCCTCCCAGGAACCTTATTCTAGTTGTTGCCTTTATAGTTTTATCTAGTCTGTGAAAAAACACACACAGAAAATATTAAAACACAGATCAAGCCCAAAGTGTATCAGAGAGCAGATCAAGTGACAAGGTTTCAACTATTCAAGTCAGATTCACCATTACACCCTACTATAGTCTCTCCCCAGTAGGGTCTGTCTGGTAACCAGGTGATTCCCATCCCTCAGTTATAGTAGGAGGGAACTCACCAGAGGCGTATTCCCCATGTAGACACTGCGCACGTATTTGGGCTTCCAATGCTATCCAGAGCCACTGCACACCAGAATTACACAATTTAAGCTGTGATGCTAATCCTTCCTTCATATTTGGATATGGTTTGCAATGTTCAGATCATGACTTTTGGTCTGTTTCTTCCATGTGGACTTTATTGACATCTCACTTAGATTGCTGCTTGTTTGGAAACAAGCCTTTAAGACCCCAGACACTAGACGGTCTGGTAGCTGAGCACCACCCACTTTCTTGAGCACACTTTGTCCCATATCTTCCGTGTTTCCTTCATGAGGGTGAGGATCAAGCAAGGCCAGAGTACACGTCTTTTCAAATGAAATAATATTGTTACTTTTAATTAAGTAGCATAGCTCTTTCCCCTGAAAATGTGCCTTCCAACATTAATAATTGATTTTTTAAACTATCAGTAAGCACCAGGTTAGCGGTTGTGGAAATTAATTGTGTATGTAAACAGGCTAAGAAAGGGAAACTCAGAGTATTTATTGTACAAGTTAGGCAGAAGACCTCAATGGAGGGGGATCATGAACAAGGTGGGGATGAGTAAGGGACAATTTGATTAAGTTGTTCCAGAACATGAAATGTTGAAAGAACGGGTTTCAAAATGATGAATTTCTAGTAGTCCAACCTACACAGAACAATGCTACTTTGTTTTGCCTCTCTGGCCTTCTCCTAAACTTGCCTAGGTATTCTGTTACTCTTTATATGAGGTCATCTTTGTCCAGCACCAATTCTTTCAGGAGCAGAAGAAGGACATAAAAGTGCATAGAAAGAAAAAGGAAATAAAATAAAACAAACCTGAAGGATTGAACTCTCGGGTTTTCAGTCCTTTAATTGATATCCATTGGATGCTTCTCTCTGCTGCTCCGGAAATGGAACAGCAGACTCCGCAAAATGCCATGACGCATGCTCTGACGCCTGCCAACTATTGCACTTGGCTTTCAATAGTCTTCATTTTGTCTTGCTCCTGGCTGAACTACTGGAGGACATTTCAGTGTGCTGGTAATATTAAGGTACATGTACCATGCTTAATCAATTGACTCCGTATTTTAAAACATGATGGTTTCAGGTGAAAGACACAGGAAATGAATAAAATAGTCATTTAGGGACTATTTTATGATACTAATTGATTTTTAGTACCTCTTCTAAGCCAACAGTATTTAAATGGGTTAATTTTGGATAGCTGATAGCCATGTTTAATCTTTTCATGCCTGAAATTAATACTTTTATCTGCAGCTGAAATTAAGAAATCTCTTTGAAATACTCTATATCAAACAGAAATGAAAGAGAAATATTAAGATGAGATTTGTTTTAAATAGCTAATTCTCTAATAGTGGCTGAATCTTTTTGTCACCAGAAAGGCAAGATAAGTGGTCTGCCTCCTGTGAGACCCATGTGAACAGATATTTTTATCTGTTGTGTTCAGTACTATATGTTCAGTGCCCCAAAGTAAGGCCCTCAAAAATACAGATATCAAAATTATAGTTAGCTTATTCTATGAGTTAAATGATATAATAATAAAAACACTATTACCCTTCTCTCAATACTTAATCATTGCTGGTTTGAGTTGAGTTTTCATTAATATTATTTGACCAGTTACCTCAGTTCACTGTACCAAACTGTTGAACCAGACCTTCACACACAAAAATACAACTTACACATACAGGCAGTGGGACAATGTTTTACTAACATAGAGAAGAGAAAGAACAAGGTCAGTTTTAACAAAGGCACTAGCTCCCACAGCCCATAGGAGAGTGCATGCTCCTAGACAACACAGAGCTCTTGTTATGCACACACCCTTCTTGGCGCTAGAAGGTCCCCTCCCTTCCAGGAACAGATACAGAAGTAGAGTTGGCCAGATGGATGGCGATCACGCACAACTGCACACTTACACAGAGAAGGAAGAAAATGGACTGTGTATTCAGAACAGAGAGAGTTCTCTGGATAAGAAAAAGAAATAGAGGTAGAGAGGCATAATTTCCAGTGCTCAAGTCTTCTGATTAGTCATTTCAAGTGGAAGATCAGAAATCTGTGCAATAGACTGCCTTCTTATTTCCCAAACAGCAACTGATTGAGGCCGTTGTAAATATTTCATTTTACCCCATCATAGAAGGCCACAACCTCATTCTCTAAGATGAAAAAAACAAAACTTGTCGAGACTACTGTTTAGTGAGTTCAGCATTCACTCCACATTGATCTGTCTCCAAAGTTCAAACCCTTAAGCACTAAGCTATACCTGCAGCTTGTATGATCAAAGCATAACATCTGAAACCTGGAGGCCAAGACTTAATACTGAGGCTGCTTTAAACAGATAATCTCTAATGACGGGATCAGGCAGCTTTGGATGTGAATATCTACTAGACCACTCTTTTCTTTGTAACAATACACTTGCCATTTAATTTCTCAGAGTCTCATCTTGCCTCGTGAAGAAAGTTTCAGAATTAAATAGAAGGTTTGTTCAATACGATTTTGTGGTGAGTGAAATTCTTACACTGTGAAACAAAAATGAATCGAGCGTGATCTACAAAAAAGCCAACGTTAAATGCACTTACAGCCACCCCCTTTTTCTCTCTCTTTTTCTTTTACTGGGTAGAGTAAGAATAAGGTATTTCAATTTAAGATCTTGATATATGACGTACTCCCAAAATCTGGAATTATTTTTCAAAGCTATATATTTAAATTTAAAATAATAATAACCTTAGCACCTTAAAAGTACTCTATTACACTTGATACATCTATCAAATCTGGTATTCCATTCTTGGAACATTTTTCAAACTTATCTGTTTGGATGGCTGACAGCACTTTCCTAAATTTTTCTTCAGCTCTTCTACGTTGTTAAATTGCTGTCCTCTCCTTAGCTTTTTCATGCAGGGAAACCAAAGAAGGTGCATGGAGTGAGGTTAGGTGAATAAGGTGTGGGGAGCAAGTGAGACTTGATGTTTTGTGACAAAAACTGGTGCACTGAGATGGCTGCATGAGCAGGTGTGTTGCCGTGATTGCAAAACCAGTCCCCCATCTGCCACAAATTAGGCTGTTTTTTCACACACTGTTACACCCTCATTTTAGAACTTCTAAATTGAAAGCTTGATTAACAGTCTGACCTGATGGAACAGAATTCCAAATGCACTGTGCCCCTCACATTAAAAAAACAAATGAGCATCGTCTTGGTCTTTGATTTCATTTGATGAACTTTTTCTTTTTTTGGCAAGGTGACAATGGCATCTTCCATTGGCTTGACTGATGTTTGGCTCCAGGTTCATAAGAATAGCACCATGTCGTGTCACCAGTAATGACATGGGATAAAAGTTTGGATCACTTTGGAATGTTCTTTCAAAGCACAGCTTGTTTCCATTAGATGCTCTTTTCTTCCTGGTCAGTTAGAACGCAAGGCACAAATTTTGCAGTGACCATTCTCATCCCCAAATCATCCATTAGAATGTGCTAAACTGAGCTCCAGATAATCCAGATAACTTAGCCATCTCTTCATGGTCCATTATCAGTCTTTAGGCACAAGTGCATGAATTTTGTTTACATGTTCATCTGTTTGGGGAGATGATGGCAGTCCAGAATAAGGTTTGTAAACAATTGACTTTTCACATATTTTGAAACAAGAAAACCACTTGTAGACTTGATTTTCCCCCACAACACTGTCCTTGTTAGCTGTGTTCAACATCACAATGCTTTCTGTGGCATTTTCCCCAAACAAGAAACAAAATTTCACAACCACACCCTGTTCTCTTAAATAAGCCATCACAAAAAGTGAGGTTCAAGTAATGCTTTTATGAAAAAAAATTCACTATTACCAGAGAACCTTCCCAGGTAATGCCATTGGGTGCACTAACTCAGAATGAGTTGCTCAATGCTCACCCAGTGGAGATTTGTTCCATTTTTGTTTTTTATTGGGGGTAGGGCTGTCATAAACTCTCTATTTTACTTTGGCAATGCTGACAGAGATGTCCATTCAACCTTTTAGATCTCTTATCAGGAAATACTAACCACTGATGATGACTGGTTAAAGAAACATGAGAAGTCAGATTGCCATTAATATAAGATCATCCTTGTTTTATTTATTTACAGCTTCATTCTCAGGGCCCACGGAGAGCAAAGAGCAAAGTAAAGAAGAAAACATTTCCCACTAATTACTTTTAACTAACTCCTAATTATTAAATTTCTTTATTATATTTTCTGTGCTTTTAAAAATAGCACCACAAGCATTTACCTTTATTATTTAATTTTTCTGAATTACAGATAAATATGAGGCATCTGTTGGGGCCCATCATCCTTGCTATATTTGTACTGAAGGGCATTTTTAATTGCTTAAATCTTTCAAATATTTTTCTGAGAATTTTTACATACCAGAGTAGAACATCAGTTTTAAATGAATATATTATCTATGCCAGTGTTTGTCTGAGTCCCTCATCTCCCCTAGGGCTTCCACCTAAAAGGAGGGCAGGCCACCATAGGCAGAGGAAGAAATGGTAGCGATGAAAAGGAATGAAGAATAAAATTAACATAAACTCATATTTTGTTGATTTAGGGAATTCTTTGATTACTACCAATAACTAGCAGACACCAGACAAGAAATGAAGCAAGATCTTAATATGATGGTCACAGAGTAAGAAGGAGAAGACATGATGTGCTAAGAACTTCCAGGTTGCAATTTAAAGAAGTAGTCGAGTTTAAACCAAGCAGGTATAAAGCAATTGGGAATACACACAAAAAACGGGCAACTTCAAGTTGATTGAAGAGAGTGGCCCTGAAATATTGTAATACCCAGGCTAAACATAGGTCAAGTCAACTCAAATCTCTTTCACATATTTCCTTAACAGCACCCAATGATTCCAATTAGCAGTCAAGGCTGAGCACCATTGTCTAATAAGGAAAGTCCCATGCCTGATCCCTACCTACACATTGGGAGACATGGAAATCTTAATAAGTAAAGGCTTTTTTTCCCCAAGTTATTATTAGTTGCCTTAAACTGGCTCCAACTTATCGTGACCATCAAATACATTGTCCTTTTGTGCTGTGGAATATATCTTGACTTATAGGACATAAGTAGAACTTAGAGGAAACTGAGGAATGAGTAGAACTTCCCCATAGGGTTTTCTAGATTGTAATCTTTTCAGAGTGCTAATTGAACCAGCCACTGATAACCCAAATGGTCACTCTTATGAGAAGAAATATATAACAGCCTGCTGCAAAGACGACATCTTCGAAACCCTATGGTGCAGTTTACTCTGCCCTTTGGAGATAATACGAGCTGGAATTGAGTCCAAAGCCTGGGAATCTTCATGGGAGTAGATTACCAGTTATTCTCGCCCTTGAGCTGCTAGTGTGTGAAAAAGAGGGCCTTTGAACTAGCACGTGACACTTACTCACTGTGCCACTGGGACTCCACCATCATTCTGCCATCTTCATGACCATTGACAAGTTGGAATTTTTTATAAAGACAATAATAAAATCAACACATTTTCTGCATGGCTTCATGGGCTGAATTACCTGATCACTCCTGCGCATCATCACTGGAACAGATATGCATGTAGTGATACATCAACAAGATTGGTTTGTACTGAGTGCATCTACTTAGCCCAAAATATATTTCAACGCATTAATGCTAATACACTCTACATGATGAATTCGTAGCTCTGATAAATTTCAAACCCCTGTAAAAAGTGATCTCTCATAGTTCTTGCATATTCTTCACCATGTTTGCTACCATACTGCTAACCCTGGAATGTGCCATGTCACTACTAAGGAGGCTGCAGAAGAAACCAGTAACCTCACAGGAGAAGTCCAATTGCTTGGTGTGTATTCTAAATTGAGGTGTGCTGCTCCCGTTGCCCGTCAGGTCAAGATGAGTGCATGTCGTGTACAGATCATCATCGTAGAGAAAGAAAGGAAATCTGTGAATCTATCACTGCAGCTATGCCAGCAGGTATCAAACCTCGCATTTTTGTGAAGCACCTTTTGATCTCATATTCGAAATGCAGCTTTTAAGTGGGTGCAGTATAAAATACATATGCAAAGCATGTGTTGAGTGTTCATGTTGTTGGTAAAGCTTCTGGTCAACAGTGAGCCACTAGGAATGAGTCAAACATTACATGTGGATTTTCCACTGTGGGTGAGAATGGTGGCTCGGCACCTCTAAACACCATGTTAGTCAAGGGTCAATTGTACTGTGCCTAAGAATTGAATTGCAGCTCGGATTGAGCCTGTGGCGTGACTGATTTATGATCTAGGGACCCCTGGCTCTCTGCACGCCATACAGCTGGTGAAAATAAAAATGGTCTCTGGAGCAGCTGTCAGTAGATCCTCCCGTCCTTCCGATAGCCTGAGGAAACACTTGCTGCCACAAGCAGCTGTCCCAATGCATGAATGAATTACCCACTGCCAGCGACCACAAACAGCTGCGGAAAGCAGATGCTGGTGTGAGGCGAAGGAGGGTGAGAGAGTATTTCTGTACTCAGCCTCAGCTCCACGAGGAACCCCCTTTACCGCCCGGTGTATGGTGTGCGTGTCAAGGAACAAAAGGGATGGAGCTTGTGAAACAATCATAGAGAAGTACCTGCAAATGAAGTTGCTAATTAAGGAGCACACTTTGGCATAAAGCTGTAAATAAATTCCTATTTATTCGGGATCTTAAATATCTGACATTCAAAAGAATTATCCCTTGATATGCTTAAATATATTTCAAGGTCATAAACCTAGCTTATTGTTTCCTTTTTAAGTCTGGGCCTTAGCAAATTTTCTTCTTTGTATGTGTCAGCTTCTAAAAACCTGAGCTAATTTTTTTTCCTTTAAGCTACTTTAAATGAATGAATTAATCCTTCATTCCAAACAGTAGCAGTTTGCATATTTTAAAAATACATTTTTAGTGAACTAGAAAGTAGATTTAGGGGTGCTAACAAATTCTGAAGCTTAGGAAATATATTTCTTTCTCTCTGACACCTAGTGAATGTTGCTGAGGAGTGGGTGTAAGTAAGCTTCATATTCAGAAGATAAGAAAGTCCTGTATTTCTTCTGCCACATGGTTTTTATATTTAAACCCCAGGTTAATGCCCTTGCTTTGTTTTCTGGCTCTAAGATTTCTATACCTGGAACGGATGGTCATATTTCATTACATTTATAGCCTATTGCCTTTCAGTTCAAGAAATGGTAGGTTAATAAACACAGCTGTAGTAAAGATAAACAAAAGATAAATCTATAAACCCTGAACTATAAAACTATAGGAATACCTGTCATTTCATGTAATTTTATGGTTCAGGGGTATCGATGTAAAATTAAGCCAATTGAATTTTTTTTATACCTTAAGCTTCAGATGTGTAGGTAAGTTTACAAATATAGTATTTTAACCCTTTAGTGTAGTGCATTTCTTACTATGACTCTTCTAGCAATAGTGTTTGTGATGGCTACACTGTTATTGGGCTGAACCATGCAAATAAGATAGATGGAAACATAACAAGGGTATTGGTCAGCTTTGTCATATCTCTAGGCTTAAAAGAAGACTTGAAGAGAGAAAGGGGCTGTAACATGAAAGACAAAGAAGGCAGCCCAATAGTAGCAAGAATGCAAGCGTCGAAAGACGCCAAGATGCCAAGCCAAGACTCATGCAAGATGGCTGTGGGGATTGCTGACCCACAGAACTAAGAGCTATCACCACTTGCCAAAGAAGGCCTTCAGTAGGGTCCAGTGGCATCAGGCTTCCAGCATGACCCAGCTGCAAAGTGTGAGGAGGAGGAGAAGCCGTCCTGATGAAGAACTGTATTCAGAGCTATCCCTATCACTTCTGTGTCATTATTGACACCAAGGCTACTTCCCTGATAAGCCATTTGTCTATAGGTGCAGTTCATAAACTCTGTGTGGTGTTGCAGTGACTTTCAGAATTGAAAGACCAGAGGAAGTACTGAGGGGAAAGGGAGTAGCCAATGTTAGAGATGATGGAGCGACAAAATAGGGTAGGAAATTTGGACATTTGGGACAAATGTAATCTTTGACTCATTGGAAATAGCCTTGGGCTGATCCTTATAAAATAGATTATCCAATGAAATCCACTATGCCAAGAGATCTTTGAGATCAATTTTTTCCTCATTATAGAATATATTTTTGATATAGTGTCTATAAAGTTGTACAAGATAGAATATTTGCATACAAAAAGGGAGACTTGGGAAGAATCTAGAGAATTGAAAAGAGTTCAAAGATCTCTGTTGCTATCTACTTTGCAGATAGGCAAAAGGTGGAAATTAGGATGTACAAGGTAGAAGAATAAGGGATACACGAGGCAGGGGAAAAATCTCTATTACAAATGGCAAAATTCCACTCAAAATGCTTTAAGCAGAATGAATATTAAGATGTAAAAAGAGCCACTTTTTCTGACTCCTTGCTCACACACACACACACACACAGCTCAATGTTTTCTATAATTCATGAAAGATTTGATAAATAATTATTTCAAGAATAAAGATGTAGGCAAAATACAGTAGACTCCCTCCCCTCCGTGCTGATACATTCTAGAAGGAGCACCAAGATGCAGTGCGGTCGAGTTCCAATCAATTTTTCTCATAAGAAATAACTGAAAATGCAATACTTGTTCTATTAGCCAGGCATTCCATGATGCTTACCATACCGACACGATCACTAAAGACAAAGCAGGTGCATAGACAAATGTGGTGAAGAAAGCTGATGGTGTCTGGCTATCAAAAGACATAGGGTCTGGGATCTTAAAGACTTGAAGGTAAACAAGCGACCATCTACCTCAGAAGCAACAAAGCCCACATGGAAGAAGCACACCAGCCTGTGTGATCACGAGGTGTTGATGGGAACAGGTATTAGGCATCAAAGAACAAAAAAATCATACCATTGTGTATGAGGAGGAGTGCAAACTGGGGACCCAAAGTCCATCTGTAGGCAACTGGCCATCCCTTAAAGAAGGGTCGTGGGGAGGAGATCAGCCAGTCAGGGTGCAGTATAGCACCGATGAAACATACAACTTTCCTCTAGTTCTTTAATGCTTCCTCCCGCCTACTATCATGACCCAAATTATACCTTAAAAATCTGGCTAGACCACAGGATGTACACTGGTACAGACAGGAACTGAAAACACAGGGAATCCCGGACAGATGAACCTCGCAGGACCAGTGGTGGGAGTGGTGATACTGGGAGGGTGGAGGGAAGGTGGGGTAGAAAGGGGGAATCGATCGCAAGGATCTACATATAACCCCTTCCTTGGGGAATGGACACCAGAAATGTGGGTGAAGGAAGACATCGGACAGTGTAAGACATGCCAATCATAATAATTTATAAATTATCAAGGGTCCGTGGGGGGACAGGGAGGGGAAAAATTAAGAGCTGATATCAAGTGCTCAAGTAGAAAGCAAAGGTTTTGAGAAAGATACTGGCAACAAATATACAACTGTGCTTGACACAATGGATGTATGTATGGATTATGATAAGAGTTGTACAAGCCCCCAATAAAATGATTTTTTAAAATAACTGAAAATGGATTAATCCATTCTTGACCAACAAGTTTTTACCCTAACCTTGCCTTTTTATACAAACATTACACAGAAATTTCAAAGTAAATAAGTTGAGTTAAGTAATATAATTTAAATAAGAAATACATTTGAAAAGTTTTTAACAACTACAGTATGGCCCATACCTTGAGATGGATGAGGATCTGGATCTGTGGACACCGATGTGGAGAGCAGGGACGGAGAGAGAGGCATTGTTTGGAAGGGGAATCACTTCTGTAAAATCAACTGGTAGCTGCTTTTCAGGAGTGTTTCCCTTCTTTGCCTTTTTTCACTAGCACCTGGCTGGCTTTCTCTTAAAAAAAAAAAAAAATCTGCCTACTGTGGTCTGCTGTTGGTGGTTCCTTAACTGTTTTCTAAAAGGGTTTAGAAGTATCATCAACAATATGGCTAACACATTAAACAGTTTCTTATCATGATTCTTTTCAAAAATCTCTTCCTTAGAACCCATGTTTATTATCTAAAAACAGTTCAAAAAGCCAAAAAAACTAAGAAATTATAGCCAAACGCTTGGAACACAGCTGCAAAAGCTTTAAACAACACGTGCTAACAGCGCCAACTAACACTGAGGGACCGAAACACAAACTGCTTTTGTTTACAAAAACCACATGCATTGGGTCGGATTTCAAGGTTTTGTTTCAGCTCTGATGGAACATTTTCTCTGCATTTTGCATCTGAAATGATATGTCAAGTACTGATGCGCTTGAGTACCGGGGATCTACTGTATAAGAAAAACACACGAAATCGGAGCAAGGGGAAACAACAGTTAGCACGCGATTTGGAATGAGAGAATCTTGTAGAAAGGATCATCTTAACCGAAACAGTAGCTTTCGCAGGGCAGAGTCGCCCAAGGCACTCTGGCAAGAAAACAGAAGGGGAATAAATGCAGACTCCTTCCTCTGAGTTCTCGGACAGAACTCTACCAATCAGACCCAAGTGGAGCCACATGGCTGGGAGTTCATTGGCGTAGTCCCCAGACGTTAGCCTCCCTGGGCATGGGCGAATGTGGAGACAGTAGATCTGGTATGTTAAATAAATGATCTACAAACCATACATAAAATACTTCTTAGTAGTTCTTAGTGCTCCTTAGATGAAAATATATGGGAATACAAATTTCATCACAGTAAATACCAGTGAAATAAAGATAGCATCATAGCAAAAAGAAACCTGTCTTCAACTTTACATAACCTTTAGTTCCAGCATTTACCTCTATTTTTCTTTACAGCTAATTTCTTAAAAGAATTGTTTACATACCCTATATCTATTTTCTCATAGCCCATTAACTCAATTGCCATCTGATGTTTGCTTCCAAGACTTCATCATTTTCCAAGTGTAATCCCCACACTAGAAGTAGCAGCATCACCTGGGAACTTAGAAATGCAAATTCAACTGCTGCCACCCTAGATTGGCTGCATCAGAAATGCTATGAGGTTTGGGTTCTGTAATTGGTGTTTTAGCAAGCCCTCTAGGTCAGGGGTCCTCAAACTACAGCCAACGGGCCACATGCAGCCCGCTGAGGACATTTATCTGGCCCATCGGGTATTTTTGCCCGTTTGTTTTTTTAACTTCAAAATAAGATATGTGCAGTGTGCATAGGAATTTGTTCATAGTTTAAAAAAACAAACAAACTATAGTCTGGCCCTCCAACGGTCTGAAGGACAGTGAACTAGCCCCCTGTTTAAAAAGTTTGAGGATGCTAGAGTCTAGGTCATTCTGATGTAAACTAAGCTTTGAGAATACTGCACTACAGAAATCACTGTTCTAGGATTTCCACTGAGGCCCATCCTCCATGACAGAGCCTGATCTTTCTTGGCCTTGACTTTGACAATGTTCTGTGGCAATGACATTGTAATCTCTTCTACAAGAGAAATCATATTTTCTGTCCTCTCATTCTGCTGTCTTCAATCGTAAAAGAGGAATATCCATCCTCTTAAAAATATTGAGAATAAAATCACTGCTTTGTTATCCAAATATCATCCCCAAACCTCCCTAATATTGTTGAGTACCTGACTGATACTCAGCATGATTAATGAGGTAAAAATTACTCTTTCCATGGGAACTGCCTTGATTCATTCCATTTGCCAGTTCCCTACTTGAAAACATCCTCAAAGCTCTTTTTTGTTCCTGCCTCCTCTGTATGCAAACCACATTGGGCATGAGATAAGGAACGTTTCGTTTTCTAGCCACTCTGCCTGCCAGTAAGTAGGAAAGCTAATTCAATGAGGAAATAATAAGAGGCCCAGTAAGACACCAAGTTCCAGTCAAATTTTTGAATACTGGTTTGAAAATAGTATTGATAATTTTTACCAATATCTGAACCCTACTGATATTTTTAAACTCCGGATTTTCAACTGGGAATAATATGGCTTAGTGTCATCCTAAATTTTCAACACAAGGTGAACTACCTGAACTAGCTCTCATCCATTTCAGATCAAAATATAATATAGAAAGAAATATGTATAAGAGGGGCAGGTTGGATTTTCCAATGAGGCTGAAATGAACAGCTTAGCCAGTTCTGGTTACTTTGTTCTTGGAACTTTAATATCAGTGGAAGCTAATATTGTGGCTTTATTTTACATGAATTATGCTACTTTTAACAGCCTTAGGCTATGCAGATAGATATGTTGAGTTTTTGGAGGATAGGTTCATAGAAACCACAAGTTACAAAATAGGTTTTCTAAGCTTTTATTTACTCTCTAAACTTTGCTTGAGAAAGTTGAGTAGATAAAGTTAAAAGAAGTGGGGGGCGGGGGAGATGAATTAAATGAAATAAACTAGCAATTCCAAAGGGTGACACAAGAAAAAATGCAAGGTATTATAATAAAATGCAAAGACCTGGCTTTAGAACATCAGAAGAGGAAAAGCCATTTAGTATTTCTCAAGTTGAAAAAACCTGAAGAAAAATTTCTGGCTTTAAGCATTGAGGGTTAACCACCTGGTCATCAGTTCACACCCACTAGTCACTTCTCAGAATAAATATGAACTGTCTTGTCCCATATATACTTAAAGGCTCAGAAACAAAAAGAGGCAATTCTACTTTGTACTATAGAGGCACTGTGAATGAGAATCCACTCAATAGCATCAGATTTCTTTTTGTGGGTCTGAACAAAATATTCCATGGTATAGGAAGCATTAAAAGAAAATAACTCATAACTCATTGACATTCAACCATTTCCAAAGGTAGTGTATGATCCAGAAGTGATGCCATTGATGGAAGAATTCCAAGCTGCAGTAAAGGCACTGGGAAAAAAAACTAAAGTTCCAAGAATTGACAAAATGCCGATTGATATGTTTTTTAAAAATAGATACAACACTGAAAGTGCTCACTTTTCTATGCCAAGAAATTTGCAAGATAGTTATTTGGAAAACCAATGGGAAGAAATCCATATTTCATGCCCATTCTAAAGAAAGATGGCCCATCCGAATGTGGAAATTAGTGAACAGTATTATTAATATCGTGTCATGTTGTTCTGTGCTGTTGAGTTGATTCTGACTTCTAGTAATGCTAGAAACAACAGAACCAAACACCACCAAGTCCTGTGTCATCATCACAATTGTTGTTACCTTTTCAGTCCACTGCTGCAGCCATTGTGTCAATCTATCTTATCGCAGGTTGTCTTGATTTTCTGCTGCTCATCCATTTTACCAAACATGATGTCCTTTTCCAGAGACTAGTATCTCCTGATACTATGTCCAATGTACATGAGCTGAAGTCTCACCATCCTTGCTTCTAAGGAATATTCTGGCTATACTTCTTCCAAAACAGATGTTTGTTATTTTGGTAGTACATGGTATTTTCAATATTTTTGGCCAGCAGCATAACTCAAATGTGTCCATCC
Organism: Tenrec ecaudatus; assembly: GCF_050624435.1. NCBI lineage: Eukaryota > Metazoa > Chordata > Mammalia > Afrosoricida > Tenrecidae > Tenrec > Tenrec ecaudatus. The sequence goes on from NC_134542.1 coordinate 58,209,553, forward strand.
ATCTTTGGACTTCCTTACTCATTGTCCAACTTTTACATGCATATGAGGCAATTGAAAATACCATAGCTTGGGTCAGGCACACCATAGTCTTCAAAGTAATGCCCTTGATTTTCAACACTTTAAAGAGGTCCTGTGCAATGTGTCCCAACACATGTGTCTCTTCACCTCTTGACTGCTGCTTCTATGAGTATTGACTGTGGATCTAGTGAGATGAAATCCTTGACTAATTCAATCTTTTCTTCATTTATGATGATGATACCTATTGGTTCAGTGATGAGGATTTTTACTTACTTTCTTTACAATGAATTGTGATCTGTGCTAAAGGCTATAGCCTTTGTCTTCGTAAGCAAGGGATTCAAGTCCTCAGTTTCAGCAAGCAAGGTGGTGTCATCTGCATATTGCATGTTGTTCATAAGTTTCTCCCAATGCTGATGTCACACTTCATATAATCCAATTTCTCTGATTATTTTCACAGAATAAATATTGAATAAATATAACCCTAATGCATACCTTTCCTGATTTTAAGCCATACTATAGTCCCAGTTTTGTTTCCACAGTTTCTTCTTGATTGACAGGTTCTACATGAATACAATGAAGTGTTCTGAAAATCCCATTCTTCTAAGAGTTATACATAATTTGTTATGGTCCACATAGTCCAGTGCTTTGCATAGTCATTAAAACACCAGTTAATGATAAACAAGTGACCATCTAGCTGAGAAGCAACAAAGCCCACATGGAAGAAGCACACCAGCCTGTGTGATTATGAGGTGCCGAAGGGATCAGTTGTCAGGCATCAAAGAACAAAAAATCATATCGTTGTGTGCTTACCCCCCCATACGATCACTGAAGACAAATGGGTGCATAAGCAAATGTGGTGAAGGAAGTTTATAGTGGCCAGCTAGCATCTGGCGTCTTAAAGACTTGAAGATAAATAAGCGGCCATCTAGCTCAGAAGCAACAAAGCCCACATGGACGAAGCATACCAGCCTGTGTGATAACAAGGTGTCAAAGGGATTTAGATATCAAGCATCAAAGAACAATAAATCATATCATTGCGAATGAGGAGGAAGTGCAGACTGAACACCCAAAGCCCATCTGTAGGCAACTGGACATCCCCTTACGGAAGGGTCACAGGGAGGAGACCCGCAAGTCAGGGTGCAGTGTAGCAATGATGAAACATACAACTTTCGAGTTCCTAAATGCTCCCCCCACCACCACTATCATGACCCCAATTCTACCTTACAAATCTGGCTAGACCAGAAAATGGGCACTGGTACAGATAGGAACTGGAATCACAGGGAATCCAGGATGGATGAGCCCCTCAGGACCAGTGGTGAGAGTGGCAATACTAGGAGGGCTGAGGGAGGGTGGGATAGAGAGGGGGAACGGGGGAACCGATTATAAGAATCTACATATAACCTCCTCCCTGGGTGATGGACAACAGAAAAGTGGGTGAATGGAGGCATTGGACAGTATAAGATATGACAAAATAATAATTTATAAAGTTTTAAGGATGATACCCCTTGTGCTATGTCCTCTTCTGGATCCTGACTGAATTCTGGCAGATCCTTATTAAAGTACTGCTGCAACAGTTGTTGGATGATCTTCAGCAAAGTTTTACTTGCATGTTATATCAATGGTGTTGATCTATAATCTGCACACCTCTTTGGAATAGATAAAAATATGGATTTCTTCTAATTAGTTGATGTCTTTCCAGTGTCCTGGCAGAGATGAGTGAGTGCTTCATCAGCCTGTTGAAACATTTCGATTGGTGTTCCACCAATTACAGAGTTCTGTTAGGGGGTAATACCTCCAGTAAAGCCTTGATTTTTTTCCTTCAGTCATATTGGCTCTTGATCATAAGCTACCTCTTGAAATGGTTGAATGTCCATCAGTTCTTCTGAGTGAATGACTTTGTGTATTCTTTCCAGTTTCTCTTTGCGCTTCTGCAATTGTTTATGGTAAATGATAAAAAATGGAAATTATCAAGGATTTCATTTTACATGGATCCCCAATCAACATCTATGAAAGTAGAAATCAATGTAAATTAAATGTCATATTCCACTAGACATATGTGATGCAAAAGGTCACTTTAACATGTTAAAAAGTGAAGATACCACTTTGAGAGTAAAGATGAACCTGATTTGAGTCAGGATATTTTCTATAATCCCACAGGCATACAAAAGCTGGTCAATGTAAAATAAGACAGAAGAGAGTTTTAATTATGATGCTGGTGGACAATATTGAATATGCGATAAGCTGACAAAAGAATAAACAAATCTGTCTTGAAGGAAGTATAGACAGAATGTTCATGTGATTTTAAGATGATGAGACGGTATTGCATATTTGGGGACTAGTTCCTGGAGGAGGACATCACACTTGATAGAAGAGAGAGGCAGGGAAAAGTGGGGTAATCCTCAATGATACTAATTAACACAGTAGCTGCAACAATGGGTTCAACTCTAGGATGGCAAGGGATCAAGCAGTGTTTCAGTCTACTGTACACAGATAGGGTTGCTGTGAATTGGGAATAACTTGATGGTACCCAACCAACAACAAAACTATCTTTATGGAAGCAGATTATCAGATCTTGCTCCTATGTAGTGTGTAGGATGGTTTGAATCACCAATCTTCTAGCCAGCAGCTGAAAGCACTGTTTAAGTGTTTATCTTGAGTTTGATGTTAGCGTTTCAGTTCAAAAGCACAACTCGACTTAACCAAAACATAGATTCACTCACATAGTGATGGTAAGCACTGCAAAGCTTGCAAGTAGAAACAAGGAGAAAACTAGCTTAAAGTGTAGATAGAATGTTCTTTAATGAGGCCGGGGGAGATTCCACAGAAATTTAAACTGGAAAGTCACTATCATTTTTTTCTGGGACTTGGTTTTACCCAGGATAACTCTTTTTCTAGAATCATGAAATTGCCCCATGATAATAAGCAGACTTTAAGTTAGGCATGGGCGAAAGGTGTCTAGGCCTGGAATATGAGGTGTAGCACTGGGGTGAGCATCTTCTGGTCTATATAGATTGTCATTTTTTGAATATTGGACATTGGTAGAAGAAATATAACAGAGTTGTGTATTTCCAGCCTATCCTAGTTCTTAGCTGTTGATAAATGACTCATAATGGAACAAAAATTCAAATCCTGTTGATAGAAAAGGAAGTGAAGGCAGTGCATTGGAATAGTGAAGATTGACGGACAACATGAGAAGTGAAAATGAAAGTTATTTTGAAGAATAATGTGGCACGGGTTATTTTATTCTATTTGACTTTTCTTTTTGCAGTTGTTGAATAGTTATATCGATTCCACAATTTTCCATGTCTTTCCTCTACATATCCCTAAATACATTATCTTTTTTATTCATTTATTTTATTGGAATATAATTCACATATTTCACAATAAAATAGTTCAATCACATCAAGAAAAACGGTGAAAATATTATCACAATCATTTTGAAAACAAATTAACTTTCTTGCTTTTTGTAGTTATTGTTGTTAATTCTCCATTGCCCTCCCCACAAAAAAACTTCCTTGCCATGTACCTAGGTAATTATTCATCTGGATCCTGTGTCTAAAGATTTCCTTTCCTGGATTTAATATACAGAAAAGTACACAAAATAAAATCAAGGAGAAAAAAACACTAGCAACAAACAAAACAATGAAAAACCTCAACCAAAAAGAAAGCAGAAAATATTAAAAACTGCAACAATTTTGAAATGTGTCCAAAAAAATCAAATAATAAGGTGTTACATTTTAACTTACCTGCATCTGCCATACTCAATGTTGCAATGCTCTGTCTGATAGCAAGACTATTCACTTCCCTGGACCATGCTCAGAGGGAACTCATGTGGGAGCCTTGCAAATGTGTTGATCCATGTGGGAACCTTGCAAATGGTTTAATCCATGTGGGAGCCCTGCAAATGGATTTGGGGTTTCCGTAGCCATCCAAAGCCTTCTGCAAACTGGGTGTTCAGATTTTAAGCTCTGATACTGTTCTCGCCTCTGAATTTGTATTCTATTATTTATCATCCTTGGATCACACAAGCTAGTGTGCTTCTTCCATGTGGACTTAGCAGATGCCCCATGTAAGTGGCTGCTTAGTTGAAAACAAGGCTTTAAGATGCCACACACTATTCTTTCTGATAGCCAGGCACGATCTGAGTTTTTCACCACACTTTGCGATAGCACTTGTATCTTCAGTGATCTCTCCATAAGGGTGACTATTAGGACCATGTCGTAAGAACTAATTGTTCTTAGATTAGGGCTACAAAGAAGTGCAAGCCCAAAGTGCATTCATCTATCTAGGATGTACATAGGTGTCCTCATTTTGGAGACACTCTACCATTTTATTGGAGAAATCACCCCCATAGGGTACAAGATAGTTCTATTGATAATACCAGTAGGTTAGCCAGTGGTACAGAACTTAAAATGCTGTTAAGAAAAGAAAATTATACATATGTAGTCCAACATTTTGAAACACAATAGGTGAATTGTTGACTAAGTAACTGGTCACTATTTACCCAAACAGTGAGGGTTAGAGATAGGACAAAACTTTCAATAACACTCACAAAGGCAGAAGCTTGCCTATTAGAATAACCATGTCATAAAAACACAAAGAGCACAAAAATAGTAAGTACATAGTAGCCCCAGGTCACCCTATATTGAGCAACCTCAAATGAAGAGATCCAAACCAAAATCCAATGACCACTAATTCCACAACTGTGGGATAGTGGTCATCTGCTTCTTCTTATGCTTTATCTTTAAAGTCCAGTTCACTTGTTGGGCTTTCAAATCAGGTCCTCTGGTGTGGACTGTGAAGGGTATTGTTTTATACTCAAATGGACAGAATCTAAAGTCCCAGTTGGCTCTGGAACACTGCCTGGGTCACCAGGTCTGAATAGAAATTAAGTCAAAAGTGTCCAATTAGGAATATGATAACAAACATATTCTCTTCTTGGAGTCTACATGAGTAATGTTCAGTAAATGTACAATCTTTTGTTGACGCAGGTAGTAAAGGTCTGAACTGCACTGTGTTCTAGACCCAAGTTCTATTGTTTCACTAGGATCATCACTGTGTGCACTGTAGATTATTTTGCTTTCTAAATAACGGGTGTAAGCAGGTTGTAGTGTGAATCCAATGTATTCTTTTGCTTCTTTAGTCCCCTTAAAGGAACCCGTAAAAGATTCTGCGAGTTACAACTTCTAAAGGAACCTATTGTCTGAGTTAAACCCCAAGTCAATTAAAAATCATCAAAATAAAAATGAAAGGATGAGTTATGCATTTTTAAATCTTTGATAATTTAATTTAAAAGGAAATGTATTTCTGGACATTAATTTTTCTTTAGCAATTTCACAATGAGAAGGTGTTCTGACTAAAAATCTGGGTCATGTTTCTATTACTGGCACTGTATTATTTGAAACATTATTATACTGTACTTTGGACTGAATATATAGCCTCTGGTGAATTATGTGAGTGGATACAGTGGAGATGAGGAATTCAATAGGATATATATTTATAGTTCAGCCTACTAATTCTATTATTGAATGATTTTTTTCTAAGTCATTTTAGATCATTCTGGAGGATCTTTCTTTCAACCTATAGTGAAATTAAACCAACCAAACTCACTCACTGCCACTGAGTCCATTTAAACTCAAAGTGGCGCTATAGAGGGGATTAGAACTGCCCCTATGGATTTCCTAGGTATAAATCTTTATTGGAACAGAAAACCCATCTTCATCCCAAGGAGTAGCTGATAGATTCAAACAGCTGACCAATATGTAACCCAATAGGCCAATGGCTCTCAACCTTCCTAATGCTGTGACCCTTTAATACAGTTCCTCATGTTGTGGCGACCCTCAACCATAAAATTATTTTTGTTGCTACTTCATAACTGTAATTTTGCTATCAGGCAACCCTTGTGAAAGGGTTGCTCAACCCCAAAAGGGTGACAACCCACAAGTTGAGAACTGCTGCTATAGGCCATCAGGACTCTCCTTAGGTCCACTCGTTTATTCCCTATTTACCCTTCCTTTTATTTATTGAGTACCTATTGATGTAGCTGTAGTTAGTTCTGACTCAGTTCTGACTCATAACAACATCATGTACAACTGAACCAAATATTGCCTGATCCTGTCTAATCCTTCTAGTCAGTACTATGAGGGAGATCTTGTTTCAGCCACTGTGAAAGCCCATTTCATTGACTCTTCCTCGTTTTTGCTGACCCTATACTTTACCAAGCAGGATAGTCTTTGGCAGGGACTTATAACTCTTGATAACATGTGCAAGAAACAGGAAATGAAGTCTCAATATTCTTGATTATAGGGAGCATTTTGACTACAGATCTTCCATGACAGGTTTATTCGTTATTCTGGCAGTCCATAGCATATTCAATGTTCGCCAATAATTCAAATACATTATTCATCTTCTGTCTTCCTTGTTCATTGACTATCTTTCACATACACATGAAGCTATTGAAAATACCGTGGTTTGGAACCAAACCAAACCCAAACATTATGGATTCATATCGGCCTTATCAGTAACAGTAGACTTTTCAAGACTGTAACTCTTCATAGAAGTTGAAAGGACTCATCCTCCCATATGTCCAATGCCAGTCTATAAAGTCCTCTTCAGATTCATGAGACACATGCAATGTCACCAAATGCAGGAAGATCACAGGCCAGTCTTGTGGGCCCAGGGGCAGTGGGAGCATCTCGTCTCAATGCTGGTGTGGGACTCGATGTGACTTCTCCAGCTCCAGGGTTCTGGCTCCATCAGGGTAGCTATATGGGTCTTGTCAGCAGGAAGATGAAGCACAGAGGGAGAACGTCTAGCCTCCAGTGAGTTATTTATCTCCGTAGCACCTCCAAATGTGGTCATAAAGCTGCAACCTGATTGACAGGTTAAATCCCGCCCCTCTTCACTCTGAATAGCCTCAAGTTGACACCAGATTATGTAACTGCCACATCTGAATCCTCAAAATTTTATCTTTGCTTTATATGTGGTCTTTATATTTATATTTTATGTGGTGTTTTACATCAACTTGGCCCAATGAAATACACCACTCGATTTCTTGACGGCTGTTTCCATGGATGTTGATTGGGGTTCATGTAACATGAATTCCTTGACAGTTTCTCCATTTATTATGATGTTCTTTATTGAACCCGTCGAGTCTTTTAGTTTGTTTTTTATATTCCATTACAATCCATACTAAAGGCTACAGTCATTTCTCATCATCACTATGTTCTTCAACTCTTCTTCTCGTTTAGCACCAAGCTTGCATTATCTGTATATCGCAAGCTCTTAATGAATCCGCCTGTAAACCTGCTGTTTGTGTTCATGTAGTCCATCTTCTTGGGTTTTTTGCTCAGGTGCAGATTGAATAATTATTGTGAGAGTATATAATCCTGAACACAGCTTTCCCTATTTTAAACAACCTAGCACCCCTTTGTTAATGACTACCCCTTGGTCTATGTATAAATAATTAAGTGTCCTGTGACTCCTATTATTTACAATATTATTCATAGTTTATTATTACCCACATAGTTGAATCTTTCATAGTACAAATAAACATCTTTCTGCTGTTCTCACTTTCAGCCAAGATCTCTTAGGTCAACAGTGATATCCTTGCTTCACATCCTTTTCCCAACACAGCTTCAATTTCTGGTAGGACTCTATCTATGCACTGCTAGAATCGTTTGTGTATTTTCTCCCGCACAACTTTACTCACATGTGATTTTAGTGATTTCTTTGATAATTTCTGCATAGTGTTGGACCATCTTTCTTTAAAATAGGTGAATATGCAGCTTGCCTCCCTTTAGTTGACCAAGTAACTGATTTCCAAATTGCTTGATATACAAGTGAGTGCTTTCTAGTGTTGCATCAGTTTGTAGAAACATCTCAATTGATAGTCCATCAACCCAGAAGCCTTGTTTTTCACTCATGCTTTCAATTCAACTTGGACTGATTCCTTCAATGCACCAGTTCTTAATTATATACTCCCTTCTGGAAAGTTTTACCCTATTCAATAGAGTCATAGTTAGACTCCACACATTGGTAGTGAGTTTGGGTTTTGTGTTCTAAAATAGTTGAACATTGGCCAATTATTTTTGTATAATGACTCTGTGTATTCCTTCCATCTTCTTTTGAATTTCTTGCATCACTTAGTATTAAGAACTGTTATCACATATGGTGGGAAGAAGCTGCCTGCCTCAAAGAATGCTCATTGCTTTGAGATGGGGTGTGGTAGAATAACAAGGTTTTAATATATGCCAGACTAAAGGAGACCAGTATGGTAGAGATGGCAAAACTGAGCAACCTCCGAAACATGACTCCTTAAAGGGGAAAGGGAAATATATTTTACAGGGAATCTTGTACAAGGGGTAGGGGCCCAAGGAATTTCAGGAATTTCTTTAATGTTCCTGCATATCTCTGGTTGTGCTGACTGCCTCAGACAGATTGTCTCCACATAGACACTATTTTCTGATTTCCTGGCAGTTAGTGCACCGTTAAAGAGAATTTACTGGCTCCTTTACCACAGAGATGCTACAAGAAACACATTTTCTGGGGGCTAGCTGCTAATGAATCTAGAGGACAGAGTGGTTGGGGGTCAGCACCATTACAAAATGGAGTCATCTCAGCCTAAAACCACCATCAGTTCCTATTTCATAATAATTTATTAAGTCCTAATAGTTTAAGTTACACTATTTATTAAATACTGTGGCTTTCACTATCGCTAATTTGTGCCTCACCTGGAAAATGATATTTATACATTACACAGTCATAATAGATTAATATACCTGCACACACTAGAAGACCTTTAAATATAGATGCATTCTTATTTAATTTGATTTTTACCACATAGCCTATTATTAAGTACAATGAGTTTGCTGAGTAAAATAGCTATGAAGAGATGAATACAATAAACATATTCTATAAGTATAGATTAGAACCATAGTTGATAACCTTTGGACAATGATCCCTTTTGAAAAGCTGATCATTTGTGAAACCAACTCCTCAAATAACAGACAAGATTTAAAATCTTAATGTAACACCACGTGTCACAAATAAAATTCTGCATCAGGCTGACAGAACTAGGCATCAGAGGGCCTGATAAGCTAACAGACCCTTTAAAAAAGCAGTATCAGCAGAAAAGTCCACTTCATGAATTGCTAAGGCAATTAACTGGGGTACCTTTTATGGAACATCAAGAATGAATATCTCTGAGACATTCTTGAATTTTTAAAGTGGAACTCAATGAAATATTATACTATTATCATTAGTAAGACTTTATTGGATTGTGAATGAATCTTTCATTATCTTAAAATACACGGCAATTTGTTTATAACTGCAATTCCTTAATTTTCTTTGGTTATTAAATATTGCTGTCTATTTAAAAATTTAACAGCATTGCTGTTTTAAAATCAAGGTGTAATTTTCACCATATTTTCCAGGTATAAGTAAACATCAAAATCATAAACTATGATTTGATTTATTCCAATATGTATTCAGTTATCCCACTTTGTTTAATAAAGATTGGCAAGCATGAGTTATTAAATTTATTTGTTGTACATCAATTTTACAATTATTCTGCCAGTAGATATGAATGCATTCAATAGTATTTACTTATAATAAATATTCCTACAATCAGATTTGTCAGTTTTATACATATGGAGCATTAGCAAAAATTGATGAAATATTGTGTTTGAGGCTAAAATAGCAACTATCTATAATGTTAAAATACATATAGTAAAACACTTGTATAGCTTGAAATATAAATTCAAGTAAGATGTATAAGTAAATAAAAAATGTTTGTCTTAAAAGGTCATAGGATTTCCTACAGTCAAGCCTTCAGTTATTGATCAGAAGGATGTGAAGACTAAGAATATATGAGAGAAAAATGTATAGAATATTATTTGTTGATTATAAAAGGTCGAGAAAAGTCATTACCTGATTTAAAACACAGAATAACATTGGGAACAGAAAAATCAACATGAAAAGAAATTGATCACAAAAAAGAGAATGAGCTTGAGTTAAAAAATATTGAGTTGGATATTAAAACAGGATATTCAAATGCCAATATTTTAAGAGGCAAAAGATCCCAAGTTCAAATACATTTTATGTTGTTATTAAGTAGAGGTGAGGCAGTTCATAGCAACCCTGTGTAGACTAGGACAGAACACCACTCAGTCCTGCTCCATCTTCACAATTATTCTTACATATGAACCCATTGCTTCAGCCATTGAGTCATACTATCTTGTTGGGGATCTTCCTCTTTTTCATAGCCCCTCTACTTTAGCAAACATGCAATCTTTTTAAAGGGACTAGTCTCTCCTGATAACATTTCCAAAGGAGGAAGTCTCACAACTCATCTAAGGGGCATTCTGCCTGTGCTTTCAAGACAGATATAGTCCTTCTTCTGTTAGACCATGGTACTTTCAATATTTTTTGCCACCACCATAACTCAAATACATGCATTCTTCCTTGGTCTTACTTATTCAATATCCAACTTTCCATGCACATGAAGAGATTGAAAATGCCACGGGTTGGGTCAGGCACACCTTAATACTCAAGTAATAACTTTGCTTTTCAAATATTAAAAAGGCCAGAAATGGAGCATGATGGCAACCAGGTAGGCCATTCATGCTGGGAGCTCTATGGAGATCAGTGATTTGGGAGATCTGGGCACTGAGTAGGGATTCAAAGGCTGTTGGTTAATTCCTGTGGCAGTTAATTTTCCTGAACCTACAGGAACTCGTCCCGCACCAGGTACTGTGTGGCTATGGACAGCCACGCCATGACCAGCAGCAGCATGCCAAGAACCAGGCACCCAACAGAGGCCGGTGTAGCTACAGTTTGATACCCGAAGTAGCAAGGGCCACTCCCATTGCCAATTAGCAGATCCCACCTCCAAGATCATCACTTTCTTTACTACCTTTTCCCTGCCCTGCCTAGCATTCTCTACCCCTTTAACCGACTTGGCGACTCTAACTGGGAGCAAGGAATCGTACCTCACCAAATCCCCACTCCCTGAACTGTGTGCTCATATGCCTGAACCAACACTTTCCTTCAGAATGCACATGCACTGCTGCAAACAGCCCCTACAGAGGCCTGAGGGTTGCTGGAGTGTGATGCAGGCTGACCTCAGAACCTGACGACTGAGAGGGAAACCCAACCTGTCCTCCAAATAACAGTTTCTGATAGGCTAGGGTGAGAGGGAAACTCCAGAAGAACAGAGGTGAAACAACACAACCCCTCAGAGCAATTTGAGAGGTGGGTAATGATGCTTCGCAGGCTGCCTATATCCAAGAGAGAGCCCAGGACTCTTTGACTCCAAGAGAAATGGAACCTAGTTCCAATAAATCGACATGGAAGCAGCAAGCTGCTCAACAACCTCAGCAAGAAAACAAGAAAAACAAAATCCAACGTTAGAAGATAACCTAGATTTAATGCCAGTCATAGAAAAGGCATGCATTGACTTCCCACAGAAAGAAATCTTCATAATGCCACTTAGAGTTATACAAGGTATGAGGGAATCAATAAGGAAAAGGAATGGAACAATAAAAGCAATAAAGTCCATGCACCGAAGGAAATATGAGAACTAACGGATGAGATAAATTAAAAAAAAAAACAACCAGTACCAAATTCACAGACATCACCAACTGACTAAAGGAAGCAGAGAATCACACCAGTGACCTAGAGAACAACCAGGCAGACTTCCACAAATGGGGAAAATTTCAAATAAGATAATCAGAGAAGCTGAAGAAAACCTGAGAACCATGTCTGATGCTATGAAAAGGAACAGTATCAGAATTATTGGATTACTGGAATAAGACACAATGAAGATGTCAATGGCAAAAATAGCGAGGGAATTTTAGAAGGAAAATTTCCCCAGATTAATTCATGAAAACCAGGCAATCATTCAAGAAGCTAAAAGAACCCCAACTAGACTGAATCCCATGAAGAAGTTTCCAAGGCATAGAGTAGTTAAATTATGCAACATTGAGGAAAATCATAAGAGCATCTACTGGGGAAACGCAGTCACCTATAAAGGCAATCAAATAAGAATATGTTCAGACATATCTGCGTGCACTATGAAGTAGTGGAGTAACATATTCCAAAAATTGAAGGAAAATCACACAAACCAAAGAATATTCTATCCAGCCAAATTATCTATCAAGATGAATGGAAAAGTAAGAGTCTTCCCAAACAAGGAAAAACTCAAAGGCTACATTAAAAGAAATGCAGCCCTAGATAAGATCCTTGGCAACCAAGTATAGGCAGAAGAAAAACACTCACCACACACAAATAAGAGACCGCCGCATAGAACAACTCTACCCAGAGATCAACAAAGAGAAAAATGCCCCCAAGATACCACTGGCTGAACAATAGAAAGAAGGTAAGAATGAAACACACACACACACACACGCACAACCAATGGATAATAAATGGAGGTAGGAAAAAACCTAATATTAAAGGTATAAGATGACATCACAAAGTCCACAGATAGATGTAATATCCCTGAATTTCAATGGACAGAACTCAGGCATTTAAAGGCAGAAGACAGCAGACTGGCTTACAGAACCCATATGACCTGCTGCCTATAGGAGACACATATCAAGAACACAGACAAATATAGCCTGAGAATCAAAGGCTGGAGAAAAACATACCCATAAAATAGCAATTAAAAAAAATCAGGCGTTGCAACTTTAAGCTTTGGTAAAATAGATCTCAAAGTGCAAGCCATAACAAGAGAAAAGGAGGGGGACTATATAATGCTCAAAGGAACAGTAGACCAAGAAACAGTGAGCAAAATAAATATATACATGCCCACCAAGAGACTCATTAAATTCATCAATCAAACACTTGAAAAGATGTAAAAAGAAATCACAGGCTCAACAATTATAGTAGGAGACTTTAATACACCACTCCCTGAGAGGCTATAGATCTAAACATTACAATTATATTATTTGACCTGATAGATATTTACAGAGCTCTCCACCCAAATGCAAAAAAAATAAATCACATTCTTTTCAAGCCTACCTGGCACATACTCAAAGATAGACCACATGCTGGAAAACAAGCCAAATCTTGTAAATTCAACCATATTGAGATCATACAGACCTCTTTCTCTGACCACTGGGTCATACATAGTTGGCACAGGACAACAAAAGGACAATGAAGAAAACAAAGGCAAACAATTGGAAATGAATAACTTTCTGTTGACAAATGAGTGGGTACTGCCCCAGATCAGAAATGAAATTAGGAAATTTCTAGAAACCAACAAGAATGAGAATATGATGTAACAAAACCTTGGGGACATGGCAAAGGCAATTATCAGAGGAATTTTGACAGTAATACATGTACACATGAAAAAAGAAGAGAGATTTATGATTTACATGCTAGCAAAAATTACAGCAATTAGAACAGAGTCAACAGGACAATCTTATTAATTGAAAAAGAAAAATAATAAAAATCAGGACTGAATACTTACCTGGCAGGGGAGATACCATGATCATGAAGGTGGTTTTCTCAGGGCGAGGTTTATCCATTGTAGTCTAGATGTGCTGACCCCTGCAATTTTCCCCAATGTGGGAAACTCGACTGCATAATTTGTGGTACTGGGGGACTGTGTTCACACTCTCCCCTAGTTAAAAAAAAAATCAGGACTGAGATACATGAGAAGGAAAACTTTGGAAAAAAATAATGATGCTAAAACTTGGTTCTTTGAACGGATTAACAGAATCGACAGACCACTGGCAAATCTCACCAAAGAAAGGAAGGAACAAATTTCAATAATAAGGATAAGGGATGAAACAAGGGACATTACAATGGACCCTAATGAAACCAAAAGGATAGTTAGACCATACTCTGAAGGCCTGTACTCTAATGCATTCAACAACTTGGACGACATGGACAAATTCTTGGAAAACCAATCTCTCCCTAAACTATCCCAGATGGACGTCAAGCATCTTAACAGGCCCATAGCAATAGAAGAGTAAAGGTTATCAATGAATTACCAACAAAATAATCCCCCAGGCCAGATGTCTTCAGAAAAGAATTCTACCAAGCATTCAGGGAAGAACTGAGACCAATCCTACACAAACTATTCCAGGATATAGAAAAAGATGGTAAATTCCCAAACTCTTTCTATGAAGTTAGTATAACTCTCGTACCTAAACCGGGAAAGGATTCCGCAAGAATTGAGAACAAAAGACCATTATCCCTAATGAACATCAATCCAAAAATCCTTAACAAAATACTGGCCAATAAAATACAAAGTATATAAAACAAATAATTCACCATGACAAAGTGGGATTCATACCAGGGATGTAGGAATGGTTCAACATACGAAAGACCATAAGTATTATTTGCCATATTGACATGGAAAGTTATAAGAACCACATGATAATATCAAAAGATGGGGGGAAAGAATTGAACAGCATCCAATATCCATTTCTGTTTAAGACACTCAAGAAGATAGGAATGGAAGGAAAAATCCTCAATATAATACTTGCTATATATGAAAAACCAAGAGCCAACATGGTAGTGGATGGAGAAAAGACAAAAACAATCCTTCTGAAAAAGGGGACCAGAGAAGGATATCCTTTGTCCCTACTCCTATTTAACATCATACTGGAGGTCCTAGCTAACAACATAAGGCAAAGAAAAGACATCAAAGACATTCCTCTAGGGAATGAAGAGGTGAAATAAACTATCATTATTCACAGATGATATAATTTTATATATGGAAAATCCAAAATGTTCCACAAGGGGAGTGCTGGAAGTGATAGATGATGTGTTAGTCTGGGTTGACTAGAGAAACAAATCCAGAGACATTCAGATGTGTATGAGAAAGATCTTTATACACAAGAGCAAATAAATATCGAGAAAACATCCCACCCCAATCCAAATCAAGTCCAAAAGTCCGATGTTAGAACGTATGTCTGATATCAATCTATAAATTCCTCTTTAGACTCATGAAACACATGCAATGATGCTGAATGAGGCCAGTGGATGGATAGTCTTGTGGATCCGGTGGTGGTGGAAGCATCTCAACGCTGGTATGGGTCTCCAAATGACTCCTCCAGGTCCAGGATTCTGGCTGCCATCAACATAGCTCCATGTGTCTTGTCAGTAGAGAGTCTGTGTGTGTCCCGCCTCCAATGAGCTGCTTATCTCCTTAGTGCCTCCAAATGAGGTCATCAAGCTGCAATCTGATTGACAGGCTAACCTCCACCCCTTCTTTCATAAGTCTCAAAATGACAGCAGGTTATGTAGCTACTACAAACCACCCTTTGTCAATATGACACCTTCATACAACTCTTTAACCATATATGATTTTTAAACAAACAATAATAAAATCATGTATCTAACAAGATAAACTAAAATGCATATGATTCAATATGTGTCACTCTTATTTAAGCATAACATTTTATAAGTGAACGAAACAAATATATCCTATGCCTAACAATCAAAGTTAAGTGACACCTACACCTAAATCCTATAATTCTATGATTATATTTCTCCACCTATGTAAGTTTGTAAGACAGTCACTTCATGCCTTTATCCACCCAATTTTGAATATTCAATATCTATACTTCCCTCTTACATCAACCCAGTGCTCTGAAGAGACAATCATATTCTTTGATTTGGAGAATCTTCATTCCACTTGGAACCTTGTGAAATCCACATTAGTAGCAAAGTCAATTTAGTACAGGCCATTCACACAGTCTTCAGCAATATGCATCAGTTCATATGCTGAAAAAGCTTCTCTTCATCTGGTCGGGTTCTGGTCAACTCAATGTGGGCTGCCTCACCTAGCCTCATCAGGGTGCCCATTGGCTGCCTTGCCTTTAGACCATGGGCCGCATAACAAATCCTCAGCAACTCAAGTGCCCTTGGACTAGGTCATAGAGTTCAGACCAGTCAACCTGTTCTCTCTTCTCTTCTAGTTCCTGTAAACCAGGTCCACAGGTGTCACTGACCAGACTCATCCCATCTCGCTACTGCTGCATTTCTCTCACTTCCACTCAACAAGTGGACCCAGGTGGTCACCTAGCAAGCATTTCGGCTTGCACACAGGTTCCCTTTAATAGTTCAGCCCTAAACTGTAGAGTTTCTTCAGGGCTCCATATTTTTTCTAGTTTCTGACAAAAAAACACTAGTTCAAACTAAAAAGTACTAACAGTTTATTTTTTTCTTCAATCTGTCAACAATCCCCTAGGCAAGTCTCTGAATGCAAATGTCCTGAGTACCCCAAAGCCCTGGGTGTGGCTAAACTTTTCAGAGATGTCTTTGTAGGCATGTCCTAAACCCATTTAAAGATCAAATTTTAATGGCTCAAGGCAAGTGGGCTTACAAGCTCTCTATTTTCATACTTCCTAATAATCATTTCTGTAAATTCTTGTATCAAAAATAATAAGCAGAGAAATCAGTATAAACAAAGCTGATATAAGTTCTTAAAATAATAAAGTTCAATCCTTATTTAGCTTATCTTAATCCTTATCTAAATTATTCTGTATCAATATGAGAGCATCAAGTCAGAGTCAGGCTTTCTGTCAGCCATTTTGACATTCTGTCAGCCATTTTCCATAAACAGCATGGTTTCTGAGAAATTCAAGGGACAATTTCTACCCCTGAGCTCAAACTATCCATTAACAGCATTAATTTTCATCATCTCAAACAGGAATACCCAAAGACAACAACCAAACAAAATAATCAAAGCTTTAACTTCTTATATCTTTCCAGAAAACAATCCAGTAAACTGCCTGGACATATCTGACCTCTGGCTAGTCAAAGAAGAAAAGCTACCATTAGGCAGAGGTCATACAAGGATCTAGTCTTCATCTTTATGATTTTTTCTCTAGTACCCCACTCCCACAGTACCATAATGTGTTAGTCTGGGTTGGCTGGAGAAACAAATTCACAGACATTCATATGTGTATGAGAAAGACTTTTATATACAAGAGCAATTGAATATTGAGAAAACATCCCAGCCCAGTCCAGATCATTTCCACAAGTCCAATATTAGCCCACATGTCCGATACCAATCTATAAACTCCTCTTCAGACTCATAAAACATATCCAATAATGCCAAGTGCAGGAAGATCACAGACCAGTGGGTAGATTCTCTGTGGATAGACTGATGAGAGAAGCATCTCAGCACGGGTGCGGGTCTCCATGTGGCTCCTCTAGAACCCTGGCTGCCATTAGCATAGCTCCATGAGTCTTGTCAGTAGAGAGTGAGCACGTGTCCCACCTCCAATGAGCTATTTTTCTCCTGAGCACCTCCAAATGAGGTTATCAAGGTGCTGTCTGATTGACAGGTTAAACTCCACCCCTTCATTCGTAAGTCTCAAATTAACAACAGTTATGGAACTACCACAGAGGAATATGGGCAGAGTGGCAGGATACAAGATCAAAAGACAGAAGCTTATTGGACTGCTATTGGACAAGACCACAGAAGAGGGGACCAAAAGGTACTGCCCTTCACAATAACCAAGCACAAATTGAAATATCTAGAAATTGAAATATCTAGGGATATACATTATTAAAAAAACAATTTGTACAAAGAAAACTACAGAACACTATTACAAGAAACCAAGAGTGGCCTTAACAAATGGAAGGATATCCTTTATTCGTGGATCAGAAGACTCAATATAGTAAATATGTCAGTTCTGCCCAAGGCACTATATAATGTCAATGCTATCCCGATACAAATACCATCATCTTTCTTCAAAAACTTGGAAAAACTGATTACCAATTTCATATGGAGAGGGAAAAAGCCCAGAATTCCAAAGAACACTTCAAGAAGAAAGGCAAAGATGGAGGTTTGTTTTTTCTGACCATAGCATCTATCGAACAGCCACAGTGGTCAAAACAGTGTGGTATTTCTATGACAGATACTCAGACCAGTGGTAAATAATGGAAAAGCCATAAATAAAAGCATCAGCATACAAACAATTGATCTTTGACAAGGGCCCAAAAATTATTAAATGGGAAATAGATGCCCTCTTCAACAAGTGGTTTTGGATATCTACCTGGAGAAAAATGAAGCAAGACCCTTGTCTCACTCCATGAACAAGAATAAACTCAAGGTGGATCACAGACCTTGAGGTAGAACCCCAAACTATTAGAGCCATCAATGAGGGAATAGGGACAAACCTGAGAGCTTTGTCACAGGGAATATATAGGCTATTGGAAATAGGGAAAGACACAAACACTGAAAAGGCACAAATTGACAAGTAGGATATACTGAAGATAAAACACCTATATACATTGAAAGAATTCACCAAGACAGTAATAAGAGAACCCACGGACTGGGAAAACATCTTTAGCAATGACTCATCAGACAAAGGCCTTATTACTAAAATCTATAATACCGTGCAGGCTTCCAAAAAGAAAAATAAAACTGTCCACTAAGGAGGTGGGTAAAGGATCTGAACAGAAGTTTCACAGGGGCAGATCCAAATGGCCAGTAAGCATATGAGAAAGTGTTCCCAAACAGACATATGAGAAATGCAAATCAAAACAACCATGAAATACCATCTAATACCCTTAAAGATAGGCCAAGTCAAAATTCAGAAAGTAACAAGTGATGGAGGGGCTGCGGTGAGATAGGAAATCTCGACCATTGCTGGTGGATCTGTACATATGGTGGACCTGTACACATGTACAGCCACTATGGAAATTGATTAGGCACTATCGAGAACAGATGAAAATCGAGATACCATAAGACACACCAATCCTCTTATTGGGCATACACCTAGAAGAGGCAAGAAACAAACCAGGGCCAGACATCTGTGCTCCAATGTTTATTGCAGCAGAGTTCACAATCATAAGGAGTTGGAAAAAACCCAAATTTCCATCAATGGATTATAAAACTGGGGTACATACATACACTGGAGGACTATGCATCCCTAAAAACCATTGATGAACGCATGAAGCACATCACCACATGGGAAGAACTAGAGGAAATTATGATAAGTGAAGTAAGTCAAGCACAAAATGACAAGTACAACATGATTCCATTTATATAAGCTTACCAAAGGCAAAAAGGGCATAGGGGAAAAGATACTGTATACATACATTCCTGTGGTGAGGGCTCGGTACTATAGCAGGGGCCAAACCTAATCCAGGGATACATATGGCAGCCAATTTTAAAGGAGGAGGAAAGAAAGAAAGAAAGAAAGAAAGAAAGAAAGGAAGGAAGGAAGGAAGGAAGGAAGGAAGGAAGGAAGGAAGGAAGGAAGGAAGGAAGGAAGGAAAAAAGACAGGGGTAGAGGTAAAACAGGACACTAACTGACCGAAGTGGAAGGTATTGTTGATATCTCCATAGGAGAGGGAGAGAGGGACCAGACGTCAACCAAGTGCACCAAAAAGTGAATGCAACATACCGGCATGAGGAAGGGAACCAAGCAGTGTGTGAGGCTGGCCCCAATCCCAGCTACATAGACACCCTCCATCTCAGTACCCTCCAAAGAATGCACTTGAGAGGACAGTACTGAAGCTGCAGCTCAGGGAGAGGGGTGCTTCTGATCATGAGCAAATCAAGAGGGGAGGAGATTGAGTGGAACACTTCCTAGCCCACCAAGCCCTGAGGACAATATTCCACTTCAGAGGAGCCAATGCACAGAGAGGACAATAGGGCCGGACTCACCATGAGACACGATGTCCCTCATTGACCCATAGTACTACAGGGGACAACACTGGAGACAGAGTGTGGGAATTATGCCCAATCTGACACCACCACACCAGGGCGATACGCTAAGGGCATGCAACAGGGCAACAAGGGGAACAAAGTAATGAAGTCCCCAAGGAATACCAAAAATAGACTTTGGGGGCAGGGCATGGTACCCCATGAGACTCGACTGAAAAATATTGATAAAGGTCAACAGACAGACCTAGAAATATTTATAAGCTTTTCTCTTTTTTGCTATTGGTTTTTATTGTTTTCTTTTGTTGTTAAGCTGTACTTTGCCTTGTTTTTGTACTTATTATTGCCTTTGCATGACTATCTAGATAAGATAGATGGGATAAACAATCTGGAAGAGAAAACAGTGTGACCGACGGTTCAGGGTGAAAATAGGAGAAGGGAAGGTAGGGGAAAGGAAGGGAGGTGCCAAGAAACCCAGGGGCCGGGGAAGAACAAGCGATCTAAAATTGATGGCAAGGAGGGCGTAGGATGCCTGGGCCGGTGGGTGGTGGGTGGTGGTGGGTGGGGGGGTGCTTGATCAAGGGCAATGTGGCTGAGAGGAATTGCCAAAACCCGAATTAAGGCTGAACATGATAGTGAGACAAGAGGATCAGTAAAAGAAAACGGGGAAGAACTAGGAGGCAAAGGACATTTATGGAGGTCTAAATACAGCCAAATATATATGTATGTAAATACATTTTTATATGATAGGGTAATAGATCTATGTACATATATTTATTTGTTGAATATTAAGACAGTAGATGAACATTAGGCCTCCATTCAAGTACTCCCTCAATGCAACAACACTTTGTTCTACTAACCCAGCATTCCGTGATGTTCCCGTTCCCTAACACAATCACTGATGACAAAGCTGGTGCATAAGCACGTAGTGAAGAAAGCTGATTGTGCCTAGATATCAAAAGGTATAGTGTCTGGGGTCTTAAAGACTTGAAGATAACAAGTGGCCATCTAGCTGAGAAGCAACAACAAAGCCCATATGGAAGAAGTACACCAGCCTGTGTGATCATGAGGTGTTGATTGGATCAGGTATCCAGGCATCAATGACCCCAAACAAACAAACAAAAATCACATCAATGTGAATGAGGGGAAGAACAAAGTGGATGCCCAAAGCCCATCTGTAGTCAATTGGTCAAACTCTTTCAGAAGGGTCACAAGGAAGAGATGAAGACAGTTGGGGTACATTATAGCACCAATGAAACTCGCAACTTTCCTTTAGTTCTTAAATGCTTATTTCCTGCCCACCCGCCACTATCATGACCCCAGTTCTACCTTACACATCCAGCTAGACCAGACCATGTATAGTGGTACAGACAAGAGTTCAAATCACAGAGAATCAAGGACAGACAAACCCCTCAGGACCAATAAGCAGATTAGTGATACCAGGAGGGTAAGGGACAGTGGGGGTAGTAAAGGGGAATCGATCACAATGATTGATATATAACCCCTTCCTAGGGGATGGACAACAGAAAAGTGGGTGAATGGAGACAGTGGTTAGTGCAATAAATAATAATGTATTAATTATCAATGGTTCATGAAGGAGGGAGAGAAAAATTGGGGAGCTGATACCAAGGGCTCAAGTAAAAATAAAATATTTTGAAAATGATGATGGCAACATATGTACAAATGTGCTTGACACAATGGATGGATGTATGGATTGTGATGAGAGCTGTATGAGCCCCAATAAAATGATAAAACAAAAGTTTTTAAAAAGAAGCCTTGTGCAGCAAATTCACTAATGCAATGAATTATTTGATCTCTTGACTGCTGCTTCCATAAGCATAGATTCTGGATCCAAGCAAGATGAAATCCTTGACAACTTAAAACCTTTCTCCATTTATTGCGACATGACCTGTCGGTCCAGTTGTAAGGATTCGGGTTTTCTGTAGACTGAGTTGTACTTCATACTGAAGGCTACAATCCTTGATCTTCATCAGCAAGTGCTTCAAGACCTCCTCATTTTCAGCAAGCAAGGTTGTGTTATTTGCATGTCGCAGATTGTTAGTCATACTCCTCCAATCCTGATGCCACATTCTTCTTCATATAATCTAGATCTCTGGCTATTTGTTCCATGTACAGATTGCATGATGAAAGGATTGAACCCTGATACGCACCTTTTCTGATTTTAAATCATGCATTATCCTCTTATATGTTCTGTTCCCACAACTGCCTCTTGATCCAAGTCCACAGCACAATTAAGTGTTCTGTAATTCCTATTCTTAAGGGTATTCATAATTTTTATGACCCCAAAAGTCTAATTCCTTTATATAATCAGCCATAATATCCCTAGGTCCATGTCCTGTTCTAAATCTTTCAGCTCTTTGTCAATGTACTGCTATAACACTGTTGGTTGATATTCAGTGAAGTCATGCATCCATGAGGTATCAGTGATTAAAAAGAAAACACTGCCATCAAATTGATGCCAACTCATAGCAACTCCATGGGACAGGATAGAACCACCTCTGTGAGTTTCTGAGGCTATAACTCCTTATGAGAGTAGGAAGCCCTCCTCTCTACCATGGAGCAAATGGGGGCTCCAAACTGCTGACCTTTCAGATCTCAGCCAAATGTGTAACCACAATACCACCAGGACTGCTAGATATCAATTATGCTGTTCTTTAAGTTGAGCATTCTCTGGAGTCACCTTTCTTTGGAAGGTATATAAATATGGATCTTTTCTAGTCAGTTGCCCAAGTAACTGTCTTCCAAATTTCTTGATATAGACAATGAGTGTTTGCAACGCTTCAACGCCATTTCCTGGAACCTTGGATTTTTATTGAAGCGTTGACTCCTTCCTTAAGTACCATCTATTCCTAATCGTATGCTACCTTTTTAAATAGCTGAATGTTGACTAATTCTTTTTGGTACAGTTACTCTTTATTTTACAACTGCCATCAATTGATACTAATGAATGACAACCTCATAGGACATGGTAGAACTGCCCCTACCAGTTTCCAACATTGTAACTCTTTACAGAAGTAGAAAACCCCATCTTCTCCCAGCAAATGGCTGGTGGTTTCAAATTGCTGGCCTTGCTGCTTACAGTCCAATGCACAACCACTACGCTACTGAGGCTCCTGTCTGCATTGTATGAGACTCCTTTATTAAATCATAAACAAGACAAAGACAAGATGTAGACAAACACAAATTATCTGAATGAGGGAGGCCATCAGCCTAAAACCATAATGATGTTGAAATGATTCACAGCCATAGAGAAAGCATGGAAATATATCACAGAATCATGATCGGCAGCAAATCAATTCTTTACAGACAGGACTATGGGAGCAGCAGAAATGGACCATGACTGAAATATGTGCACTTTTGTAGATTAGGAATTTTACAGGATTGGTTCTAGACACATTCCATCTACTTTGTTGGATTATGACTCATAAACATGCATCCCTGATATCCTCATTTCTATTTATGGCATGTATAGGCAAGTTTCTGAAGACAAAATTCACCCTCTAGACTGGCTAGAGGAATCTGAGTTATCCCTTTCAAACACACTCTGCCTGAGAACAAAGTTTTCTACTTGTCAATTAATGCTCAGAAGGATCTCATTGAAGGCTAAATCTATGTGGAGCTTTAAAGTGAATTCAGGGCTTCTGCTGTAAACTGTAGCCTTCCACCTCAATTCAACTCAACTCACTTCCATTGTTTTATTTGTGGGTTTCCAAGACTGTAAATGTTTACAGGAGTAGAAAATCTCATCTTTCTATCACAAATGGGTTGGTGATTTCAAACTACTGACCTTGTGGTTAGCAGCCCAATGCGCAACCAACTGTGCCACTGCTGCACACATCTACTGCTTAGAATTTAAACTACAAGATTCAAGGAAATTATGACTAAATGAAAAGCATTTATGAGAGTTTCACATAGAGTAAGCAAATTATGACATTGTTAGGGGCTAAAAGAGTAGATATTTAGAACCAGATGAAAGAAGATGTAAATGGGGCATGTAAAGAAAAGCAATCAGACTCTGAAAAAATGTGACTGAGCACTGGGGCTCTCCTACTGCGTAAGGTTCACTCAGCTGGAGGCATACTCAGTAGACATTGAATCCTTTATAAAATACTAGACATTTTCATCTCAATGGAGACATCTTTTTGTTTTGTTTGTTTTCAGAATACACTAATATTTTCCATGGAGTCAACATTCACAAATCTTTTATTTGAAAGTCTGGGCATTCAGTGGGACAAAGTGGGACCTTGAAAATGATAATGCTGATATATCATCAGATTTCAATGAAGTAAATTACCCCAACTTACTAAATTAATCAAGATTTCTCTGGCAGTCAAATCAACCCTTCTTCCCTGTGCAAGTGGATTAATCTCCCTTATTATAAAAGTTAGCCAGTTCCATTACAGATACCTAACCCCTTGTGTTTCATTGACTAGTCACAGACATTCAATCGAGTAGACCATAATAATCTGTGGATAGCCTGAGATGAAGGGGAATTCTAAAACACTGCATTGTGCTCATTAGGAGCCTGTACAGAGATTAAGAGGCAGTTGTGTAAATGGAACAAGGACATACTGCATGGTTTAAAATAAGGAAAGGTGTGTATCAGAGTTATACCCTCTCACCAGACTTGTTCAATCTGTATGCTGAGCAAATCATCAGAGAGGCTGGATTATCTGAAGGGAAATATGGCATCAGGACTGGAGGAAGAGTCATTGCAACCTACAATATGCAGATGACACACTTTGTTCACTGAAAGTAAGGAGGATTTGAAGCACTTTCTAGTGAAGATTGGGGATTGTAGTAGTCTTCAATATGAATTACAACTAAATATAAAGAAAAACAAAATCCTCATAACTGGACCAATAGCTACTATCATGATAAATGGGGAAAAGATCGAAGTTGTCAAGGATTTTTTTTCTCGCTTGGACCAACAGTCATTGTTCGTGGAAGCAGTAGTCAAGAGATATACAAGGATGTTCCCAACAAAAAAACAGAATTTTTTCCCCAAAGTTATATATTTAAATTTTTTACAAAAGAAATTTATCACCTTCAAAGTACCCTCTATTACACTTAGTACATTTGTCAAATCTGCAATTACATTCTTGAAAACATTTTTTCAAATTCTATTTGGATGACTGACTCATTTTTTCTTAACCTCTTCTAGGTCATCAAATCAGTGTCCTTTCACTTCCCTCTCTATTCATGGAAACAAAAAGTAAGTCAGATAGATAAGGTGCCTGGGACAAGAGAGACATGCAGTCTTTTGCTGAAAACTGACACACTGAGATAGCTGCATGAGCAGGTGCATTGTTGTGGTGGCAAAACTCATGCCCCATCTGCCACAAATCAGCCCTTTTTGGTTGCAGGTTGTTACACAATTTTTTCATAACCTCTAAAAAGACAGCTTGGTTAACAGTCTGACATGGTGGAATGAACTCCAAATGCATTAGGAGTTGATATTTTCGTCCGTTTAGAAAGTTGTCAGACATCCAGAATGAAGTTTGTCATCAATCAATATTTCATCTTTTTTTAAAATTTAAACCATTTTATTGGGGGCTCATACAATTCCTATCACAATCCACACATATATCCATTGTGTCAAGCACATTTGTACATTTGTTGCCATCATCCTCCTCAAAACATTTGCTTTCTACTTGAGCCCTTAATATCAGCTCTTCATTTTCCCACTCCCTGCCTCCTCCCCCTCCCTCATGAACCCTTCATAATTCATAAATAATTATTATTTTGTCATATCTTACACTGTCCAACATCTCCCTTCACCCACTTTTCCATTGTCTATCTCCCAGGGAGGAGGTTATATGAAAATCCTTGTAATCAGTTCCCCCTTTCTACCCCACCCTCCCTCCACCCTCCAGGTATCGCCACTCTCATCTCTGGTCCTTTTTTGAAAGGAGAAAGCCACTTACACATTTGAGTTTTTGCCCGTAGCACTCCCTTTGTAAGCTATGTTCAAAATCATAACATTTTCTGCTGTATATTTCCTGAGCAGGAAACAAAATTTCACAGCCACACTGTTGTCTAAAATTGGACATCACAAAAAATGAGGTACAAGTGAAGCTGCTTTCATGAAAAAAATTCACTGTAGCCGGAGAGAACCTTCCCAGGAAATACCAGTGGGTGCACTTACAAGGTGCTCGATGCTCCACTAGTGGGAAAAATGTGCACTAAGAAAGTTCCACTCCACCCAGCACAATTCTGTGTTCTTGGGGGTACCCCCTCGTATTGCATGAGGTAAATCTTATGCACAAGACCTCTTTGGAGTATTGAAGAGCAAGTATGTACTTTGAGGACTAAGTGGGCCTGACCCAAGTCTAAGTACTCTGCATTGTGTCATATGCACATGAAAGTTGGGCATTGGATAAAGAAGGCTGTAGAAGAATTGATGCATTTGAATTGCGGTGCTAGAGAAGAATATTGAAAGTACCATGGACTGCTAAAAGGACAAATGGATTTGTGTGGGAAGAGGTTAAGGTAGGCTCCTTGGAGGCAAGGATGACAACACTTTGCCTTGCGTCTTTTAGATATATTGTCAGAAGAGACCAGTGCCTAGAGAAGGGCCACCTGCTTGGTAAAGTGGGAGGGCAGTGACTAAACAAGACCCTCAACTCAACAGACTGCCACAGGGGCTACATAAATGGGCTTAGGTATAGGAACAATTGTTAGGATGGCATGGGCACTGCCTGCAGTGTTTCATTCTGTTTTGCGTCCAGTAACTACGGGTCTGAGCCAACTCAATGGTACGCAACAATGACCCCTCAAGATTGGCTGCCACCAACTTTCTTTGATTCTAGATCTATAGCCAGGCTTAAGTCCTAGAGAGCCTCAGGCGATCAGATTCAAAAGATGTAGCATGCACCCCAAATATTTGCAAGATTTTTTGGTTGATTTTTTTCCAATGGAAATCTGAGTAAAGATGTATGTCAATGAATTATAAAGATGTTGACTTATGGTAGTAGTAGTAATGCATTTTGATTAGGCTGACTTTATTGAGATGTCAAGAATGAATTAGCACTCTCAACTTCAAAAGGCAAGGTGAGCAAGGCTATTGCAATAAAAAGTAGAGCAAACGAAGTCATTAGAAGAATTTGACCAACAGATATTGTTGACACTTGACAACTTATTGTGGTGTACCTATAAAAGAAATAAGCAATAGATAACAGAATACTGGAATCAAGAGTATAATGGAGAAAAAACCCACTGCTATCATGTTGACTATGACTCATGGTGATAATATAGGACAGTCCACCTGATACATAGAATTTCCAAGACCATAGATCTTTACAGAAACAGTTTCATCTGTATCCCATGGGTTGTCTGTTGTATTTAAACCAATGACCTTATAGTTTACAGCCCAAATATTAACCCACTGGGCTACCAGAACTCCTTATAAGGACCGAATGTACTCTTAAACATAAGAGAGTACACTTTGACAATGGAGAGACTGCTGAGAGCAGAAACAGAGATGACAAAACAGTATGGTATCAGTCTCTTTCCTTCTCTTCCACTCCCTCCCCTTTCTACTACTTTTACTTTTCTAACACACATCAAGCTCAGCTTTTTTAATAGTCATGACTAGTAAAGTATTAATACAAAAACCGGTTTTTCCAAAGGAATATGTCTTACTTTTATAATTATGTTCCCTAGATACACTTGTTTGGGAGTGTGAGACCAGCAAAGCTACAGCCCAACAACCCACTGACCTATACAACACTTTCTGACCCATACACATATACAATGCACATACACAGAGAAAGAGAGACGAAAGAAACTCTGTATGCCAGTAGTTTTCATGGAACAGAAAGTGGCCAGTATTAAGGAATCTAAGGACTGGTGGGAAAATTATAAATAGCAAATTATCCCAATATATTTTTTGGAAAATTATCATCTAAACTTATTATTAATTTAATTATAACTATAAACAGTGATTTCAAAAACAAGGGTAAGAAGGGTGAGAGAGCTAAAATTTATTGTGCCAACTGGGCTGATAAACACTTGTGGGGTTAATTGAAGGGTGAAGAGATAAATGGCTCGGTGAGCCTCACCTTTCTAGTTCTTGGGTCTCTTACTTTCTGATGGTCAGAACAGGGTGCAGCTGCCTTAGCCAGTTCCCTGCTTCAGCTAGGAATGCTCACTTCCTGCAAGACATCCCTGAGGAGAAGCCACATGGATCTACCCTGATGCAACCCTGGGTGCTGGAGCAGCCGTGTGGAGACCCCTGGCAGCTCTGAGATGTTTACACGTTCACTAATTTGGCTTTCCTCCTGCAGTTGGCATCATTGTGTGTGTTTTGTGAGATGGAGGAGGACTTTGTGGATTGGTGTCAGATATGTGGGCTAATGTTGGATTTGTGGGCTTGGGCAGCACTGGGTTGGGATGTTTTCTTGATGTGCACTTAACCTTTATATAAAACTCTCTCTTACGCATGAGTTTCTGTGGATTTGTTTCCCTAAAGTTCCCAGACTAACACAAAGGTTAATTAAGAAAAATATTAAAATGTAATCTATTCTTTAGTGGTCACTCTGGAAAATCACAGCTACTAGCATTCTTACAAAAAAGATGGTGAAAGTTGGCTTATATCCTGGCATTTTAAATAGCAAAAAATGAAGCAATTATTGAAAGAAATAGGATGCAATACCATGCCTTCATGTTTTGTTCCTTAATCCTTATCTAAGGACAACCACACTATTACACTATTCTTTAAGATGATGATAATATGAGAGTTAGCATTACTAAGAATTTGATATGTGTTAGACACTTTTATAAATGCTTTACCTATCACATTTAATTCTTAAGTCCTTAGAAAGAAGCACTGTTATTATCTCCATTTCACATAAAAGAAAATCATAGTTGAAATATTGAGTGATGTCCTCAAGGTCATACAGTCAAACGAATCAGTATCTAAGCCCACAGCTCTCTGACCCACAATTCCATGATCTTACTACCCACCGTGTCTTGGCACTTCTGTACATTCACAGACTTTCAACTTTCATTATTAACCATTTCAATATATTTTTTCCATAAATGCATATTTATTCTTTAAAGATTTTACTTGTTTATGAATGTAAACATTTTATAAATCATGACATTTAAAAATGATTATTTACTGTATTCTCTTTCAATAAGACAATCTCCAAGAGGCCTATGTTTAATTTAAATTCAACCAAAGTTGAAAAGGTTTGTCATTCTCCTGAGGGCTACTATTCTTGATGTGGAATTGCTGACCTAGTTTTACATTAAGGGATAAGAGCTAAATTATTCTTCTTGTCCCAATTCTATAGAATGCTGACCCTTTAAAACACTCTATTTCTTACTATACATGCTTAACAAATGCCTCACAAATAAAAATATTGGGATTCAGGTTAAATGCTTTGACAATGATCCATGCCACTTTTGCCTTGGTTTTTACATCTTACATCCCTCATTTAGTTCAGTTTTAGGAAATATGACATTATTTCATGAAAGGTAAAAATGTCGCAAAAATAATCTTATGTACTTTGAACCTAGCAGCCCTAGTGGTACAACGGTTGAAGACTCAGCTGCTAACTGGAAGGTTGGCTTAAAGCCCACCATCTGCTCCATGAAAGAAAATTACCGCATTATCTACTCTCATGAAGATTCCATCCTTGAAAGTCTACGCAAGAATTCTACTTTATTCTATAGGTCCACTGTGGGTCAGAATCAACTTGATGACACAAAGCTCCACTACCTTAAATCTCAAAGGTATACAAATAAGTAGGGAATAACTGGGTGTCAAAATGAAAGGTCATCAGTTTGAAACCAACAGCCACTCCACAAGGGAGAAGGATAAGGCGTTCTACTCCTGTGAAATGTTAGTCGCACAAATCTACTGAGCAGTTCTACTCTGTTGATAGGGTCCCTGTAGGTCTGAAAGGACTTGATGCCAGTGAGATTGGCTTTCTGGTTATGGTAAACCCTACATAGAGAGAATAGAAAACCTTAATAATATATGAGCTTTATGATGGCAGACATAAGACTATCATATTATGGGAATATAGACGTTGATTTTAGCTTACATAATAAAATGTCAGGATCAGCAAATTATCTACTAATTAGAAATATCAAAATTATAACAAACAATATAAACATGGGTGAGGGGACACAGTAGATGGTGTAAAATATGAAAATAAAAATAATTCATAAATTATCAAGGGTTTATATGGGTGGTGGAAAGAGGACCTGATACCAAGGGCTCAAGTAGAAAGAAAATGTTTTGGAAATGATGATGGCAACATATGTACAAATGTGCCTGATATAATTGATGCACAGGTTGTTATAAGAGCTGTAAGAGCCCCTAATAAAATGATTTATTAAAATCAAAAATATATATATAACCTGTGATATTTAAAAGCTTCAGAATAATGAAATGCCAATATTATTATTATATAGTATTTGTAAGGAAAATAATTTAAAAGAATATTATAGCGTTTAGAAATTTTAGAAATTGACACAAGATATTTTGTAAAACTGCAGAGTAGAAATACTCTCTGGTATGGAAAACCATCATAGGTTGGAATTATAATCATCTTAATTTTTGTGGCAATTAATTTAAAATAACAGGGCTCAATGTGTTAAAGAAATAAAAACATCTAAGAAAATATTTGAGGAAGAATATTTTTAAAAACCTATATTTTAGTCAGGGTATATTTGATGGCAAGGTATCGACCTATAAATCTAACTTAATGACAAAAAGCTTAATATAAAAGTGGGCATGCAAATTCATGGGTAATTAAAAAATAGGAAATGAAAAGTACAGTTATGCCACAAGGATATCAGAAATGGAATCTCTCTCTCTCTGTTTCTCAAGGATCATGCATGTCTTTATTCCCCTTCTCACCAGTTTCTCAGGCTTGTGTATTTGCCCGACTCTCACACACTGTCACTTTTAGCACCCACTGGGCTGACCAGCTGCGGTAGGGGCTCCAACGAAAAGGGAGAAGGAAAATAAAAATGCTTATAGAAAAATTACCACCAATGTGTGTACCTACCCCACTTACAAAAATGATGGGAGAAAAGTAAAATAAAATTCTTACAATAGTTTTTATATTGAAGGTCCAAATGTGATCAACAGAGCATTTTATGTTGGCAGATGGAACCAACTCAAATGCAGAAGGAAAAAAAACAACAATGAGAGGGATTAACTTGGTCAAAATTTCTTCCTTGTTTGCACGTGGGAGAAATACAATTAAGTTGGAAAAAATGTTTAACAATGCTTTTAATATTTTGGACTTTAGACCCAATAGAAGCTATTTGACTAACATAAACTTAACAACTTCAATATGCAAATTTTCAAATGAGTTAAGTCTTTGACATGTAGAAATAATAAACACAAATTTGACTACTATTTATAAAACTTCTTGAATACTATCCTGATGGTCGGATTTCAAAATGAGTTTAAATTAAAAAGACCCTGAATGTTTCATAAATTTACCTTAACTTTTGTGACATATAAAATGAATTAATAATAAACACCCTTTTTCTATTATCATATAAGTATAATGAAATGAGTAATGAAATGAGGTTACTTAATATGTCTCTTCTGTCCATATCATTGTAACTCCCACCAAATAAATGGGCAAGACCATACAAATAGGATGTATGAAACACTAATAGAGGGGATTGGCCAGTTGAGTCATTCCATTGAGTACATAAGTGAAACATCTCAAAAGCAGGAAGAGAGAGAATCCCATAACCCTTAAGTAGGAAGAGCTACCAGCAGGGCTCATGCACGACCCATAGACAGAGCAGAGCAATCTCACTCAGATAAAGACAAAGCAGAGGAATGGGACCAAGACCATGAGCCAGGGCAGTGGAGCAGCACCATGGCTGTCAGAGCCATGGAACAAGGCCAAAGTCAAGGGACGAGGTGACTGTGAGGCCAAAAACCCAAGAGAGATATCTACCGGCCTGGTTGAAAAGGAATATTTCAGACAAAAGCACTGTATCCTCCTGATATTTTTTCCAGCAGTTTTAATAGTTCAAGCATTCAATCATATTAGGAAGAATTGTGCAATCATTACAACACCAATTTTAGAATGTCCCCCACCCCCATGGTTAAATCGCCTTTAAAATGAATTGTGAAATCACAATCAGGTTTAAGTGCTTTCCCTCACCCTGTCCCCACTCCTGCATTCATTGTTACTCCCTAAATCCCCCTTCCCTTCCTATCACCCACCCCCACCACTACATCCCCTATCAACCCTTGTATCAGTTACTATCACTATGCATTCACTGCTCCTGTGCTTCATAAACTGGGAAACCCAACAGAAATCATAAAATCAAAATAAGGATAAAATACTAATAATATAAAGACCAAAATACAAATAATGCATAAGAAGGAAAAGACTCCCATAAACTTTAAAAAAGCCAAGGAAGAAATTTCTGTCATGGAACAAGAATTACTTGCACCCAGAACCAATTCATGTCGGGTCTATAGAAAGGCCAACTGGCCAAGTATGGAGTTCAATCCAGCATAATCAAAATTACAATCTGTCTGATATGAAGCTGTTGGAGACTCTTACCTGTGGTTAGAGAGGATCTGCCAGTGGCCAGTTTGACTAGACTGATGGGTTTGGGGCTCCCAGTGTCCTTCTACATTTGAGTGTTCATAATTTTAGCTCTGCTACTTTTCCCTTCTCCGTATTCAACAATGTTAATTGACATTTTGGGGTCACATAAGCTGGTGTTCTCTTTCTGTGTAGACTTAGTTGACTCTGCTTAGATCAGCTGCTTGTTTGAATGCAAGCCTTTAAGTCCCCAGACACTACTCTGATTGTTAGGTGGGCATCATCTACTTTTTTTACCACACTTTTCTGTAGCGCCCTTATCTTCAGTGATCATTCATGAAGGTCAGTGTCAAGCATGGCCATTTTATCAGAACTAACTGTTCTTGAAGTGGGGCTAGAGTAAAGTAGGATCCCAGGCTCCATCTACTAGGCCACAGGGTTTGCACATCTCAGGCTTGCTTGGGCAGTTTTAATATGACAAATCACAACTCTATAAAGCTAGCTGGATCAATAGCAGCCATAAACCAACCAGCAGCCAAACAAAGAGAACACACACACCCAAAAGGAAAGAAAAAAATAAAATAAGCAAGCTGCAAGCAGGAAAGCAAAAACCCATCTACGCAAAGAAGTAAAGAATTGCCAATCACCACCCCTACCCCCTTAGGTATAAGTCAATTTCACGATTATCATCACCACTGTTCCCAATGACCCAGCACGCCAGACATGTTGGCATGAGGAGGCCATGCCAGTACAGTTCCACTGTGAGCCGCAACCACGAGTTTTTGCCCTATACAGTCCGATCTCCCATTCAATTGGGCTCTGTTTACCCTAGGTCTGGGGATTGGTGCCAGAGGGGACCTTCCTGGATCAATTCTTCCAAGTGCAGATCCCTGCTCAATGGATGAGAACCTTCCGTGCCACTGCAGGGTTGGCACCAAGGTACTACACATATGGTGGTGATCCTGGGTCCCTTTCCATTGGACCGGAGTTTCCCCCCAAAGTCCAATTACCACCACTTCCACAGTCCTGGGGTGGCCATACTCTGATTCCTCTCCTGTCCAAGTACCCCAGTCCTCAGTCCAAGGATGCAGGCAGCTTCCAGGCAGGCTTAGCTCACTCAGTGAGGCCTCTAGGGTAAGTCCTTCTGGTGTATTCCCACTATTATGCCATGCTGCCTGCCAAAGTCAACTTCCATGATTCTCATGGTGTTTAGTCCATATCATGGTTCACAGAAGGTTGGGTAGAAATATATTGGTAATGTCTACACAGGAACATAAAATCTAGACCATTGTGCCCCCAGGTTCCCTACACTCATTGTTTAGTATCCCTCCCACTGTGAGGTTAGTTTCCTTGCCATTTTTAACCTGTTAACTTCCCTAATAAAGTCCCACAATTGGGAATACTGTCTGTGAATTCTGTGTGGCCATGACAATGAATTCTCACACCTAGCAGGGAAGTACAGTACCAGGAGAAAAGGTTGGTGTCAAAACAGGGTAAAGAGGGATGGAGAGTCAAGGTCTGTCTGACCTCTGCCCTGTGACAATTAGCCTTGGACTGGCACGGAGTTGGAGTCTTCTCCTGTCTGGAGTCAGAGATTAGACATGGCCCCGTGCCTTTTCACGGTGTGATTTCAAAATGTTTTCTAATATTCAACTATCTAACAATATTTGTAAAATACTGTGCATACTACCTCACTGAGCTATATGAAAATATCATAGGTACAAATGCTTTCAATGTATTATCAAAACACCTTTTCTCTCCCGACTCCACCTCTCACTTAAAAAATCTATCATTTTCTATGCTAGAGAATTCTTAGCACTAAGCTTCCTCTAAAGGAAAAAATTTGAATTTACTAGCTGATTTTAATCTTTGGTAGTTTATCTTCCCTTTATCTACAATTCCATAAGTTTATTAAGTGCCCACTTTGTAGGAAGCACCATACTCTCCACAAATTGCATTACTGATGCAATTACGTTTTAGACTGGCTTTAATCAGTGATTAAACTTCCGTTTTACTCTCTTTTCTACAATTCCCTAACAGATGAAGAAATACATTTACGAACTAGTAAATCTGCAGATAATTAGGGATTGATTGCATTTCCTAATAATTTATCTACTTTAATTGGTTCTCCTTTGCTTCTATATTCACTTTATTGCAGAATTCCTCCCTCAGCAATCTTTCTCTGGGTCTTCAATTGACAAACAAATCAATGGCATGGAAGAAAACCTAACATTTTTGTAAATAATTAAATCAGTAACTACAATCATCTTGAGTCCATCTTCTTTTTCCAATTGAATTAATTGTAGAATTGCTTTTGTCTTTGTAAAGTTGAATTTCTTGCTTTTATTTGAGACGTATTCTGTGGATGGAAACAATGTCAACTTAATTAGTCACTATTATTGAGATCCTTGATAGTCTGTAAATTGTGTGAAGCTTTGCTCTCTATTGTAATGAAAAGTTTGGCAAATGTTATTTGCCTAGAATTTAGATCCTACATTTTTTCTAAGCCATTATTAGCTCATGTTTGCTATTGCAATTCTATTAAAAATATTGTTTATTTAGTATTATAACCACACTTTAAAAAAATCCTAATAATAAATCAAGAAATAAATCGTTGTTTTTGTTAGGTATTGTCTAGTCCATTCTGATCGATAGTGGCCCTGTACCAGAAGGAACCCTGTCTGAACCTTCACCGTCCTAATTGTCACTGCTAGGTTTGAGTTCATGGTTGCAGACTGTGTGTCAGTCCATCTTGTTCAGGGTCTTCCTCTTTCCTGATGATCCTCTGCAGACCATGAAGTTCTTCTCCAAGGACTGATCCCTCTTGATAATGTGTCCAAAATGCATCAGACAGTCTTGCCATTTTTATTTCTAAGGAACATGTGGTGGAACTTTTTACAAGGCAGAATATTTTATTCTTTGGCTAGCCCAGGGCATAGTCAATATTCCTCACCAGCATCGTAATCCAAGGGCATTAAATGTACTGGTCTTCCTTATTTATCATACAGATTCTGATATGATTGAATATACCATACCCTGGTTCAAACTTCAAAGCCACATGTGTGCCTTTCAATGCTGCTCTTTTTTTACAGCAGATTTGCCCAATATTATGCTTCATTTGATTTCCTGGCTGCTGCTGCTGATTGTGAGACCAAGAAACTGATAATTTCAAGATTTTCTTTGTTGATCATGATGTTGGTTATTATTTCTTAGAGTTAGGAAGATGTTGTTCTTGATCATGTTTAGGTGCGATCTATATTGAAGGTGGCAGTCTTCGGTCTTCATCGGTAAGTGCTTCAGGTCCTCTTCACTGTCAGCAGCCACGTTGTGCATCTGCACATCACAGGTTGTGACGGGATTCTGGATTCTTCTTCATACAGCTCATTTCGTTGGATTCTTTACTCAGAATACAGACACAACTCTGACAAGGAGGCAATAACGAGCAGTGGGGCGAGGACCAGCTGGACAGGATGTCTGCCGTTTACAGATGGTGTTTGCCTTGTGCTAGAATTCCAGTGTTTCAAGGGAACCTGGATATCTGGCTTTTTAAGTAAAATTTCGCCACAAATATAATGCTTTTTAATGAATTTAACACAGTCAAATACTATGAGGTCTAAAACTGTGTCATACAAGTAAAATTTGTGTGGAACTTACCATATTATTTTAATTTTAGAACTTCAAAATGAGTCGAAAAATTGTTTGTGTCATTTAATCTTGCATTATCAATTTCTCAAAATCTCCTACTTTGATATCTTGTCATAAATGGCTATTTCCATGAAACCATCTTAAAAGCTTCATTTGCAGTGATTGGTATTTGATATAAAGTAGCAATCAGAGAAATGTCTTCCTGCTAAGCCCTAGATATGATGAGTTATATTTTAAAGGGGTCATTTCTGAAAGTTCCAAGTTTCTTGTAGACTATATCACTTACTAAGTAGGCATATGGAATGATATTTTATATTTCATTGTTCAAATCTACTTCTTATTGATATGTCTTTTCACCTGGGACAATTGGAACTTTCCTGAGAGAAAGGATCAGGTCTATTTTTTTGGCTCTGTCCTCAATCTTATTTACACTAATTTGAATCACGTAATGCAATCAAAATGGAGAGCTTACAAAAATTATTTAGCATTTTGACCTGTGCTAGAACCTTGTGGCACATTGATTAAACACACTGCTGCTAAATCCAGGCTGCCAGTTTGCACCTGCCCAGCGTCTCCGTGGAAAATATATCTGGAGATCTGCCTCTGTAAAGAAAACTACCGGGTAGTTCTACTCTGCCACACGGGTCACCGTGAGCTCTGCCACACGGGTCACCGTGAGCTCTGCCACACGGACCACCGTGAGCTCTGCCACACGGGTCACCGTGAGTTCTGCCACACGGGTCACCGTGAGCTCTGCCACACGGATCACCGTGAGTTCTGCCACACGGATCACCGTGAGTTCTGCCACATGGATCACTATGAGTTCTGCCACACGGATCACTATGAGTTCTGCCACACGGATCACTATGAGTTCTGCCATACGGATCACTATGAGTTCTGCCACATGGATCACCATGAGTTGTAATCAACTCAACAGCACCTAACATAGCAGGTCCTCTGCCAAATTATCTTCATTGAAGACCTCATACAGTCAAAACAGAAAAAGGTTGGGATCATGTGTGCTGCAAGACAAATCCTTTCTCTAACCATACTATCATTGCTGTCTCAACCCCCAGTTGAGACAGCTTTCTTTTTCCCTTGAATTTTCAGCAATAATAGTGGCTGACTCAAGAGTCCAAGTCTTCAAAAGTTCTCAAATAGATGGTGGTTAAGAATAACCTTCTCTGATACCAAGGGCTCAAGTAGAAAGCAGGTGTTTTGAGAATGATGATGGCAACATATGTACAAATGTGCTGGATACAAGTGACGTATGTATGAGTTATGGTAAGAGTTGTGTGAGTCCCTCATAAAATAATAATTTAAAAAAGAAATAGGCCAAAAAAAAGGTGCTCCCTTGATTGAATCTCGGTAAAATAACAAGGGAGATGGGAAAGCAGACTGTTCCAAGATGACTGTTTTGTTTTTTTTCTGGAAAATTATTATACTCTAATAAACACTCCCTTTCTCTATTGTGTCCAAATCAGAGCAGGCTAGCAATTTAGAAGGGCTGATATAAATCTATGTAAAGTCAGCATCTTATGATAATCTCAATAAAGAGCATTTCACAGTTTAAAAAAACAATATCCTTTCATTGTTTTGAATTTTTAAAATTAAGAAAGAGAGCAATCAACATGTTCAATGTTCCAGGCACTTTTGGAAACTATAGCCTTGGGAGGCATGTGCACTGTAGGGTAGCTTAGATGGGATTTATGAAACAACAAAGGAGAGGAAAGATTCATTTCTTAACCTGAGTTCTCTGAAGAACCCAAACCAGAAAAGTTCAAATATATGAGAGTGAATCAAAGTTATGTAGACTAAGGGTCTCGGGGAGGTGGGTACAGGTGGGGTGTGGGGAGGGGAGGGATGTCAAGAAGTTCCATGTGGGAAAGGAATGTTT
Source organism: Tenrec ecaudatus (assembly GCF_050624435.1). Lineage (NCBI taxonomy): Eukaryota > Metazoa > Chordata > Mammalia > Afrosoricida > Tenrecidae > Tenrec > Tenrec ecaudatus. The sequence goes on from NC_134542.1 coordinate 58,247,318, forward strand.
AGAAACTGAGTGTGGGAGCACATGTACAACTCTGCTGAATGTGGTTGAACTACGTAGTTATATGATATATGCGTTAATCCCCAATTAATAACAATAAAAAGAAAAATAGACTTAATTTTTTAAAAAAGATATTGGTTCTGGGGCTCCAGTTCCTATGTGCACAGATGTATTCCAAGCAAAACGTGTTTGAATAGAGACAATTTTCTCCATGACTCACTTATTTTAGTATCTTTGGGGTGCCTTCAAAAAAGAGTCAATCAAAAGAGAGGCTTCCTGGGGATCTGCTGGGTTAGTTCAAGGCAAAGAATGTAATGGAAACTGTTTGGAGGGATTCTAAAGAAGTACTTTTTGTGAAGGAAACAGGATGATCGCAGGGGCTTACCAGGAAGAAGTTTTAAGAAAATTGAAAACTGTATTGGTGGAAAAAAAAGTCCAGCGAAGTTTGTTCCTCAGAAATATCATCTGACTCTGTAATTTGGTCATTTGTTTAAATCATTCTGTCTTGTTTCTTTTTGTGAACTAAAATTGTCTGCTATTTCCAAGGTATTGTGGTGGCACTATGTTTTTATTTAATTGATGCTTATATGTTGGCATGTTCTTTGGAAAGCATTCACTTTTCTCCTTGTGAGTGTGATAGAGAATATGAATGTGTTCACAGTCAGCAGGAAGACAAGCAAAATGTCTGTATGCATCTGGCCTCTAATAAGCTATTTAACTTCATCGCGCCTCCAAATTAGGTCATCAAGCTGTGACCTATTTGACAGGCTAGACTCCACCCCTTTGTAAATTGACAGGGGATTAAGTAACTGCCAAAAAAACAGACAAGGTGAAGAGGTGAAAAAAGCGAATATTTAAGAAAAACACTAAGGAAAAAGAATGAAGAGAAGGGAAACTCAAAAAGAGAAATAAAAGATGAGGAAGAAAAATGGAGAACACAGACAGAAAGGAGAGAAAAATGGAAACCACACCAACAAAAGGGGAACCTGCAGAGACTGGCACCCAGTGTGAGTAAGCGCCCACTGGCAGTCAAGAAGCTCACGGGATGAGAAGAGTAGGGATGGTCCGCCTAGTGCTACTTGGAATTCCTGCCAACCTCTCTGTGGTCTGTGATCAGGGCATCCACATTGGAAATAGTTGGTACAGGTTAAGATGGTAGCTGAGGTCAGAGCGCTTGTTCCCAGAGAGAACTCTCTGATATCCCAAGGGCAGTTGGGGTCAGGGCAACTGGCTATGGGAAAAGTTCTTGCACATCCAAGGGTGGCTAGAGACATAGCAAGGAATGTTCTAACAAGGGAGAACTCACAAACCTCAAGATGTGGGGGTGGCATATCTTGCTCATGAACAACAAGGGTGAGAGTGTGCTAGGCTGAGCAGGAGTTATGCAGCGGGGTGGGGTTCCACGGGCTGCCCGCGAAGGGGTTGGCCATGCTTCTGGTCACGAGGAGAGTGTGGGGTCCAAGGGTCACTTTTCTCATGTCCACATTGGACTAGCTGCAATTTAGTTGTTTGTCTCCTCTTGTTGCTTTTCTTAAAATTCTTCTAGTCAATCTTAAATCTATTTCTCCATCCTTTCTCCTGAAGCTCAGAGTTCCAGAATTATCCTGCATATCTGTTTCATTTGGTCTTTCCCTCTGAAAACATTTTCCATCACAACAATGTACAGGCTCATTCTTTGAGGGTACCAACAGCTGTCCTATCAGAATGTCACAGGAAAAGCTTGCCCTACATCACCCACAGCCTTGAACTTGTCATTTCAGCTTTCTGTTTGTTCCTGAACTAAATACATGCAAAGGAACAAGACTTGAGTCCCTTATGAATGCCCAAACTGCAGTGTTAATGTGGCGTAGCTCTAAAAGCACAACATTCTTCAGGAAGGATTAAGAGAGATGGAAACACTGCCTTTAAAATGTGTAGACATAGAGGGAGTAAATGTTGGGAGAAATAATAGCTTTACATTTTGATATTTTTATTTAGTAACATTTCTGTGATATCGTAGCAGTGTGATTTACTTACTTTCATGTACATATATATCTACACACACATAGAGGGGGAAGGAGGGAGAAAGAGAGAGAATTTTACCTTAAAGGAATGACTTACACAATTGTAGAGGCTCAAATCCTTGGGGACAACATCATTTCTTCGGTTTCTCATAGAACTCACATGACTGAAGTGGCCAATGAATTGAAAATCCGTAAGTCAGGCAGATGGCTGATGAATCCCAGTAACCAGAGGTCAATGGGTGATGAGCTGGGTGCAGGATCCACCCAAGTAGGCAGAAGCCAGATCACTTCACCAGATCACCCATTTGTACTGGATGCTGGCAGGAAGCCCTGAGTAAACCCCCTCTACAAGTTATTAGATGATCGCATCATAGGGCAAAGTAAAGGACAGCAACTTCATTATGCAACTGACGAATTATATCACTGCATAACCGCCAAACTATCGTGAAGCATGGACCAGTATGTTGACCAGCCAAAACTCCAAAAACGCTACATAGGGTGGCTGATATGGTCAACCTCTAGAGCAGAGGGTCTCAACCTTCCTCATGCTGAGACCCTGTCATACAGTTCCTCAGGTGGCGGTGAGTCCCCACCATAAAATTACTTCATTGTTACTTCATCACTGTAATTTTGCGATGGTTATTAATTGGGTGACCCCTGTGAAAGGTTCGTTCAACCCCTCCCAAGGGGTCGTGACAGACAGGTTGGGAACCGCTGCTTTATTGGCTACCTACAGAGATGGGTGGTGGGTTTGAACTTCTGACTCTATGGTTATCAGCCTAATGTGTATCTCACAATATCATGAGGGCTCTTGAGTCAAGTTGACACAGAACCTTAATCATCTTCGCTCACATTCATTGTTCATCTCTCACCTCTTCCTTTTCCTCCTTCCCTCTTTCCTTCTCTTCATCTTTCTCTTTATTTAAAAAGTCAAGTAAATGTCATGGATTTGTGAGTGTCCACAATGTTTATGGTAGTTTTAGGGTCCTATGGTGAAAGTGGTTTTCTAGAAATCAAAAGAAGCTACTGGAAATATGGCAGGTGGCAGCTGACAACAGAAAGAAACAGCATTAGTTCCTCATGCTTACAGGATCCTGAACTCTCTATTTACCTACCAGACACAGATTTTGAATTGATAGATCATTTGGGTTCTAAAAATCATAAAGTAGCTTTATGTTAAGGAGAAAAAGCATATAGTTAATTCAATTTTGTTTTAATTAAGGTGCCAACCATGTGTCTCTTGACAATCAAAATGAAGTAGTTTTTTATTTGAGTTCAAAAGTAAGGTTTAACACAATTGGTGTCTAAAGTCAGTACATCAAGAGCCATTTTCAAGGATTTTTAATTCAATAATAATAAAAAGACTGAGAATCAAAACTTAGTTCCTGAAATGTCCAAATACCAAACGTGAAAAACTCGGTAGCTGCTTGGACTGGGAAGAGCTCCCTGGCTTCTTAGCAGCATGGTGTTATTTTATGGATTTCCTAAGCTGGTTGAGTCCTTATCTGCCTTCCTCCCAGGAAGTTTTATAGCCTTTAATATGTCTTTGCCTTCTTCAAACTTCTCCACCCAACCGCTGCTCCAAATATGGTGCATCCCTTTCATCTTCCCTCCCCTAATGTGGGTCCTCTTAAATGTGTTCTTTTATAGAAAGAAAGAAAACTCTATAGAAGGTTAGTATCCCACCGGGTATTTCAGCTTCAAAAGGCATTTCTGGGAATACAAGCTGTATCTGGCTTCACTGGCCAGCGTTCCAGGTGAGACTGCATGTGTACCTCAAAACGAGAACAGTCTTCTCAGATCCTGAAATGTCACAGAGCGGCACCAAGAAGAGAGACACCCTCTCTGCGATTGCGATTGGCCCCGTAGTCCTGAGAAACAAAGGTCACAAACAGCAGACAGGGTCTCTCAAAGGGCAGCTCCTTTGCAGGCTTTCAGTGTAAGATCAAAGCCCAGAAGGACAGTAGCAAAAAATGGGCCTTCTGCTTTTGCATTTTCTTTCTTTATTTTAAAAAAAAATCAACTGTAAAAAGAAATCCATTTTCTTGCTTACCCAGATCCCTACCCCAGACTCAACTGATGATTGACATCTGTCCTTGATCACTCCTTCATTTCTTCTCATTAATTTGCCAAGAGCAGCCAAAGTGAGCTTTTTTAAAAAAGACATCCTGTTTTGAACTTCCCCCAGTCAAAAGCCAAGTTTCAAACTATCTCTTCATTCCCATCCCCTCTCTTCCCCATGAAGCCATTACCACGCTGTCCTCCTCTCCTTCCACTAACCTGCTCTCCTGCGCACACACCGGCTCTTTGCTATTCCTTAAACATGCCAGGTAGGATCTTGCCTTATAACATTGGCACTGCCATCTTTCTGCCTGCACAGCTTTCTCATAGGCATCCTTTCCTGTAAGACTTTGTTCAATGGTCAGTGTCTCAAAGAGAGTCAGTCAGCACCATATGCTGCAAACTTCTTTTATCCTCTTTAACCCCAAACTGAAAATTCCTTTATTTCTAGTCCTCAGTTTTCCTAATTACTAATTGTGTATTTTGTTTAGTATCTGTTTACAATGAAGGTCCATAAAGATACAGATCTTATTTTTTTTTATTCATTCCTATGCTCCAACCTCCTAGGATCAGTGTTCAGCGTATGCATAGATGGAACTCAATTATATTTATTACATATATGAATGAATAGTAAATTTCTTTGCATATAATTTTTATTTGAAGGGATAAATGGATTATCCTAGAAAAAAATGAAACAAAAAATCAACAAAGTAATTGCTTCTCCTAGTAACTAAATAAGCACTTCACAAAATTTCATAGGAGACTCCATTTCCATACATAGAGGTAACCCTAAATTTCAAAGGGAATTTAAAAGTTTAGTGAATTGAAAATTTGGCCACCATTTCTTGATGATCTGCATTTAAAAAATCCGGCCCCAACCCACATTCATCTATCAGTTTCTCACTCTCAGGTGAAAAAACATAGAAACTAAACCACTAACTCTGTGTTGAACTTAGCTCCCAAAGCTTGGTCCCAGTCAGTGACTCAAGCTCTTTGCCTGATCTGGAGCTTGTTGTGACAAGATGCCCTGGTCTGGGCCCCTCAGCCTGTGTTTCTGACACATGTTCTCTGTCTTCCCTTAGTGATGGGTTTTGACCCTTGTTTGCTAGTCTCCTTGCTCTCTTAGGGGATTCCCATCCCCACTCTCATCACTGCAGACTCTTGCCTCCAAGTTGTTCCTTGAGCCTTGACAGATACAGAGATGCGTCACCCAGATTCCCATTTGGGAAAGACTTGCTGATCAACTGTAGAAAGTTCTATAATCAGTCAGCTTCGAACTATTAGTCCTATTTGTGTCTGCCTCAGCATCTGTGTGGAACTCACTTTCAACTCTCAATTTTTTTCAATTGGGCACATTTTGGGGATAAAGTAGGTGCTCTGTTTTTCCTGGGGTTCAGTGAATGCTAATAATATTTTTCAGTACATTTGCTGGTTGATACTACTCTTTTTGGCTGAAATCATTCACCCCTTATCTTATTGGGGGGCTTCCATATACTATGCAAAGTAAAACTGGCTTTGATCCAGTGTACCTAGTATCCAAGAAAGACTTTACCTAGACCCCAAACCATGCATCAGAACCTACCGCGTTTTACCTGAAGATGGGTATTTAGCATTACATTTCCCCAAGTCTCCTCAAGTTAGCACCTGGTGTCTCTGAGCAACTGACGTCTGTTTCGAACATTTGGCTTGGCACCTTATGAGCAGCTCGGGACCCCGGGACTGCTGGTTGGAAACTTCATGGGTTTCTCAATGATGCAGTTCCTTTTTTTTGGCTGCCCCACTGTCCCATTAGTACAGACAAGAAGCTGCTAAAACATGGATTTTTTTTTCCTTTTAGCTGCCAAAGCCTATAAGGGAGTTGATATTTTACTGCTATTGTGGAATTTTCAGGAGTTTGGAAAACAGAGCATTTGTTTTTTTGTTTTGTTTTGATGTAGGACATTTTTGACAATGGTGTTGGCTGTGATACAAAAATCTCCACACTTATAATCCAGAATAACATTTACAACCATCTGGCTTCCATGTAGCACCCTCTGAGTGGAATAGATATAAAAACAGCAATTAAGAGGTTTAAAATGACTCTTCCCATTAGTTTCTGAACAGAATGATCCCATGATAAACATCTAATAAGTATTGAGGAGATTGTTTGTAGTGAATGCACTTTCATGTTGATAAAAAAGAAAAAAACTCTTAATATGTCGTTTCACATCTTAACTTCTCAAACACTTTCTACTCCCAATATTACCATTCACCCAGATTTCTTGGCTGAAATTATATTTTTCCTAAATAGAATACACCCATTTGTGACTAACTGAAAACTTGATTAAAGATTCATTCTATACCCACTTAGCTTAATTATTCTCCCTTTTCAATATTGCTGTTATGGGTGGATCTGTGACTTCCAAAATAAGATGTTCAATTTGTAACCTCAGTACCTGTGTTAGTCGGGGTAGACTAGAGAAACAAATTCATAAACACACATATGTGTCTAGAAACTATTATTTATATACAGGAGCAATTGAATATTGAGAAAACAGGCCAGGCCAGATAAAGTGCATAAGTCTGATATTAGACCATAGGTCCGATACCAACCTATAAATTCCTCTTCAGACTCATGAAACACATGCATTGATGCCGAATGCAGGAAGGTCACAGGCCGGTGGATGGAAAGTCTTGCGGATGCAGTGGCAGTCAAAGTATCTCAGCACTGGCCGGGATCTCCGCGTAGCTCCCTCAGCTCCACGGCTCTGGTGTAACTCCATACCTCAGGGAATATGCATGTGTCCCACCTCCAAAGAGCTATTTATCACCTTAGCACCTCCAAATAAGGTCATCAAGCTGCAACGTGATTGACATGCTTGACTTTACCCCTCCACTCTGAAGTCTCAAACTGACAATAGACTACGCAACTCCCGCAGTACCTGCAGCGTCTCTAAAGGTAATTAGTTCAATCGCAGTAGGTCATGTTGGAGTAGGGTGAGCCCTGATTCAATGAGGGTACTTACAAAATAGGACACATAAAAAAATTCCGCATAAAGGTTTGGTTGAAGTGACACTGTCACAACTCAAGAATTGCCTGGGACAAGCAGAAGCTAGAATTGCTAAGGAAGGATGCCTCCCTTCTGCACCCTTTCCGAGGCCGAGGGCCCTGCAGCACTTGCTTTGTAAACTTCTCCAAATCACCAGACCAAATCCGCGGCCCTTTCTGCCACGCTGACTCATAGCACCCTAGGTGGGTTTCCAGACTGCAGCTGCCCATGTAAGTAGAAGCCAATCTGTCCCACCGTGGACTTGTAACCTCCAAAGAAAGAGGGAAAATGTCTTTCTGGTTTGAAGTCATGCAGTCTGTGGCACTTTGTCATAGCAACCCTAGGAAGTTCTCCACCCCAGACAAATATATGGAGAAAAACAGGTAAAATAGTACAATATAAATTATTTTTCTTTAAAATGCCACAGCTTACACTTTATATCTTAAACACTTGATATTTTATTGGAATCTTTTCTTAAAACACAGAATGCCTAAGAAAGTTTAGATTCTTGCATCTGAACAGACAGTCCCTTTAGATCAGGAAAGGAGCAGGGCGTCAGAGTGGGTCACATGGAGCTGCTAATCGTGAGATCTTACAGCCAGACCCTCTGCGGGAGAAAGGCTGTCTGTCCATGTAGAGTTGTCGCCTCAGAAACCCCAGGGGCAGTGCTGCCGGCTTTAGGGTCACCAGAAGTTGGAAGTGACTCGGTGTCAGTGAGCAGATGAGGTCAGAAATTATGCCTTTGGTTCCTTTGAAATGTTTCAAAGGCATTTATTATAATGATCGACACATGTTAAGAGATATAAATAGCACTGCCAACTTGGATCCTTTTCAATTTCCACGATAATAAATAGAGGACCAAAGTCACCCCCATGCTCTAAAACCAATGCTGAGATGGTCTGCTGAGATTAAAGAACCAAGTGAGGTCAAGTTTGGGAAGAGGCTTCTATTTTGCCCCATCCAGCTTGCTTCTCTATTCAGAAAACTTGATCTCTTTGTTAATTATAGAAAAGGCTTCAGATGCTCCCGCTGCTTCTCACTTTTTATAGAGTTACATATTTCTATCCAAGGCTCTCAGAGCTTTCTCACTTAGCTGTCAAGTTCAGAAAACCCATGGCTGAAAGAGCCCAGAACGGAAGATGCCCAAACAAATTAGCATGTTGGAGGAGGAGGATGTAAACAGAAGATTCATGGGCAGCTTGAGGTTCCCCTGCTTGAGCACATTCTGCAGCATGGCTAAGACATTAACAAGTGATGGTTTCATGCACTTGGGCTACTGATTTACAAAGTTGCTTCCTGATTTAATAGAGTGCTAGATAGGATTGTGTTATGCCAACTAAAAGAAACATAAAATGGTAATGAATGTTATGAAACTTCATGAATATTTCATTAGAATATTGACTGTCAGATTTATCTCAAGGTTAAAGAGCACATAGGTCATAAATCAGGCCTGACTCAGAATTGCTTGAGGTTCGTAGTTGGTGAGTACTGTTTACAAGTTATGTGTACTGCTTTAATCATATGTTAGAACTCAATCAGCTTAGGATTTTTTAAAAATCAATATTAAAATAGATCACTTTCAAAAAGAATAAGGAAAAATTTCTAGGAGGTATTAGAGATATTTCATAACATAAAATTTACTTTATTAAAATATTCTCATTGAAATTATTACACATTCAAATTTATTATTGATATTCAATAAAAGACATCCAAAGGGTATTAAATTAGTGCAATAAAATTGCCTAATGAACATGATCTTATTCTTTAGCTATGAGTCACACATATAACAATTATTTATAGTAAACTTAAATATATCACCAGGTTCAAGGTAACGGTTCATTTGAAATATTTATAATTTGCTTAAAATTCCCTATTTTTGAGATAGGTATATTTTTTGTTCCTCATTAATTGCACATGAAAATATGTTTCCTCACTCTACTATAAGACATAAATGAAATCTAATTCTGTGATTATTAGATTTATCCCTTGTTCTGCAGCTAATTGAGGGCAAGCCCCTTAAATCCGGTTGGTTAACTTCTTCTCCCTTCTTAAGTCTGTCAAACTGTAAGAAATATTATTTAAATAGTGGGGGGGAAACCTTTCTGAAAGTTTGTTTCCTTGGCAGTCTAAGTAGAAATCAAAGTGTCAGTTATTCATTCAGTTGCTCAATCATTCAGCAGCAACTTAGGTGCTTCTTCTGTGTCATGTATCTGACTAGGTGATAAAGAAGCGAGGCAAAAATACATTGTCTCTACTCTGTTGCAGTGACGTGAATTCACCTGGCATGGTCTCATTAATAGACTTCGTAATTCCTACCAGTGACTATGTGAGAGGACATGAGTCAAGCAAGTCAAGTCAAGAAGATGGGCTCCAAATTAGGAATTGCTCAGTTTGGTGTAAAAGTGAGACACCCTAAAAACAGGAACAGAGGGAATCCCATGGCCAGCAGAGTTCATGTGCGACCCATCCCAGCCGACCTTGAGGTGGAGCAGAGGGGACCATTAGACTGAGCAGAGGAACAGCAACAGGGCCTTGAGAGAGAGAAGACACCCGTCATAAAATGTGGCTGACCAGCCGAGAGCCCGAGAGGGACATGCCTGACAGCATGGCTGTGAAAAGGAACTTCAGACAAAAGAATTGTATCCATCACATTTGGTAACCTATACACATCCCTGATAAACCCTATCATTGTGAATGTTTTCTGAGTTCTGTGCGGTGATTTCAAAGAATTAATGAGTCCAGCAGAGAAGTTGAGTGTTGTGAGCAGGATGGGTGGTTTCAGAACAGGGTAAAGAAGGGTAGAGGCTGGAGGCATGTCTGGCCTCTGCTTGTGCCAATCAACCTTGGGTTGGTATGGCATTGGTTTCTTTTTGTCTTTCCTGGCAATAGGGAAGGTCTTCACCTATAGAAATGATACAAATAAGTGAGTAAACAATGACATAAACTATGGTGGTTGTCATAATAAGCTCTCCTAGATCTTAAGAGAGCACATGGGGGACATATATGTCTCAGAATTGAGGCACCAAGAATGACATCTTGGAGAAAATCATGTTCAATGTTAGAACTACATAAAGTACAATTGAAGTCATGGGTGTCACAAGCTGTAGACCTAGACTAAAGAATATAATGTATCAGAGGAACTGGTAAAACCTAGTAGTTATTGAAATGCATTGAAGGTGTGTGTGTGTGTGTGTGTGTGTGTGTGTGTGTGTGTGTGTGTGTGTGTTGGGGGCCAGGGTGAGGGGCTGTCTCATAAAGACAGAGAGAGAAGGTATGTAGGACACACACCAAACCTACAAAACCTGCAAGGAATTTAAACTCTACTTCAGGATACTGAATTCCCTTGAAGATGTTCCCGCATTAGAGTGATGTACTTAGATTCGTCCTTTTCCCACCCCACCCCCTTGATTTCTTTCTTTCTTTTTAAATCATTTTATTAGAGGCTCTTACAGCTCTTGTAACATCCGTACATCAATTGTATCAAGCATATTTGTATATATGTTGCCATCATCATTTTCTAAATTTACTTTCTATTTAAGCCCTTTGTATCAGCTCCTCTTTTTTCCACCCTCGTAACTTCTTGATAAATTATAAATTATTACTGTTTTCGTATCTTACTCCAACCACTTTCTCCCTTCTCCCACATTTCTGTTGTTCGTTCTCCTGGCATGGGGGTGGGGATTATGCATTGATCATTGCAATTGGTGCCCCCTTCCTCCCCTTCTGCTCTCACCTTCCATCTCTCCTCCTGGTATCACTACTCCCATTTCTGTTGCTAGGTGGGGTTAGATGGCCTGGATTCCGTGTGCTGTGAGCTCTTATCTGCACCAGTGTACTTGCCAGAACTGAAAGGCAGGCAGGACTGGGGTCATGATAGTGGGGGTTGAGGAAGCCTCAAAGAACCAGAGGAATATTGTATGTTTCATCAGTGCTATACTGCACCCTGATTGACTAATCCCTTCCTTGAGGGGCTGTCCTATTGTCTTCAGCTAGTTTTAGGGTCTCTGCTCTGAGTCCCCTCGCTCTCAACAATATATGTTTTTGTTTGTTTGGGGCTTTCTGGTGCCTGTTACCTGATTCCATGGACACCGTGTGGTCGCACAAGCTGGTGTGCTTCTTCCATGTGGGCTTGTTGCTTCTCTGCTAGATGGTCACTTGTTTAACTTCAGGTTTTTAAGACCCCAGACACTATGTCTTTTGATAGCCGGGTATCATCAGCTTTCTTCACCACATATGCTTACATACCAATGTTGTCTTCAGCAATCATATTGGGAAGATGAGCATCACAGAATTCCAGGTTTTTATAGTGTTCTTGCATTGTGGGAGGGCTAGAGCAGAGGCCCAAATCCGTCCACTTCCTTAATGTATTGTCATATAAAAGCCAATACCTCTCTTTTATGAATTAATATGTTTACATACGTGCACACCTATCCATACCTCTGCCCATAGCGTTGCCTCCTAGATCTTTCTTCTGTTTCCTTTTACCTTCCTCCAGCCCCACCGGCATGCTCTCCCTTCTTCTGCCTCTTAGTAATTCCTCTCAGCTAGATTGCTGTTGCTCCAATTCCTCCTCATTGTAGCTTTAATTCGCTAGTTGTTCCCCTGTTATATCACTGTTTGCTAACCACTCCTTTCCCTCACATCCTCCTCCCCACAAGTCCTCCTGGAACTGTCAGTCCGTTGCTTTCTCCTCAGGCTTGCTTCCCATGCCTATCTTATATTGGTAGGCAAAACAACAATAACAGAGACAAAACAAAAAAGAAAATAAGAGATTAAATAAAAAGAAAAAAACTAGCTAAAACCTCAAACAAAATGTAAAAAGCATACATAATTCCAGGTCTGTCCTTTGACCTTTGTGACTATCTCTCCACCAGTCCTGTGGGTTCTGGGAACTGCCCTCCTAGCCTGAAGTCTAGTGTGGGGGCTCCTCAGGGGGTTTGTGGCTTAGCTTTGCTCCCATTGCTGATCTGTTATGTTCCCTTCTTGGTTTGCCCTGCTGTGTGGGGTTCAGACAAGACTAAAGCCTCGACACACACGTGTGTCCCCAGTATTTTCCTCTGTCCTGGTATGCTCCAGTGAGAGGACATCATGTGTCGAGCTGTTGTCGGCCCTCCAGTCCTCTCTGTGCCTGCGCTGGTGGGGTCTGCACTCACACTCCCCAAAACAAGACCCTCCCCCTGGGTGGATTAGTGTCCTACTCCTCCAGCATCATCATCTCCCTCTCTTTTTCTCTCCCCCCCCCCACACCGTCCTTTCCCCTTCAGTTATAGCTGCTGCTTGGTTAGGAACTAGTTCATAATTCTAGGCTGAGTATTGAAAGAAAAAAAATTAAAATTGGATACGATTTTTATAAATCAATGAATGCTAGATTCTGAAAGTAAGTTTGTAAAGAAAAGGAAAGAATCAGTTTACCTAGAAATTGCTGAGTAGCACCATTATTCTTGAATGCCATCAAAGTGGGTGATTGTGGGGTCAAAGGTGTTTGGTTGTGGAGGCAAAGGTGTTCACTGCTTAGGAAAATGGGACAGGAACACACCTTCCACAGTACAGGCGAGGCTCGTGGGGAAATGTTGATGCTCCGGCGCGCCTGACTCTAGCCTGAGATGAGGTGGACCCTTTCCCTCCTGTTCCCTAGTGAAGTTGCTGAAACAGTGGTCCACACAATATCAGTCACTCCATGTTCCCAACTTTGTCCTCCCCTCTGGCTGTGAACGGTGTGGCTAAAGTATTACTGTTTCTTTGTATGTCCTCAGATAACTGCCAGCTCCCCTTGTGTGGAGCTTGCCATGAGCTGCTGGCTATGGGACAGGGAGTGCCTATGAACTTGCCTTGACTAAACTCTGGACCCTGGAGTGTCTGTTGCTTCAGGAGTTCCCCACGCCCCAGCTGTGTCTTACCTCGTCCTCATCTGTAAGTTTTCTCATTGCGGATCATGTCCCTCTTGAACCTGTTGGATCTATGACAGGGCTGCGCTCGCTAATCTTACAGGTGACCACACCGAGAAGCCTCGCTTAGAGTCCAGTTGAAGACTTTCCTGAGAATGATGGAATGGCTTTAACAAGATCTCTTTATGACCTTTTAAATATAAAGCAGTCACACAACCTTCCTCTAATTCTTTAATGCTTACACACACACACATACCACCCACTATCATGATCCCAAATCTACCTTACAAATCCAGCTAGACAAGAGGATGTACACTGGTACAGATAGGAACTGGAAACACAGGGAATCCAGGACAGATAGAGCCTCTCAGGACCAATAATGAGAGTAAAGATACCAGGAGGGTAAGGGGAAGGTGGGGGCAGATAGGGGGTAACCAATCACAAGGATCTACATATAACCACCTCCCTGGGGGATGGACAACAGAAAAGTAGGTGAAGAGAGACAACAGACAGTGTAAGACATGGAAAAATAATAATAATTTATAAATTATCAAGGGTTTGTGAGGGAGGGAGGATGGTGGGAGGAGACGGGGAAATGAGGAGCTGATATTAAGGGCTCAAGTAGAAAGCAAATGTTTTGAGAATGATGATGGCAACAAATGTACAAATGTGCTTGACACAATGGATGGATGGATGGATGGATGGATGGATGGATGGATGGATGGATGGATGGTTGGATGGATGGATGGATGGATGGATGGATGGATGGACTATGATAAGGGTTGTACGATCCCCCAATAAAATGAATGTTTAAAAAGAAAGCATTACCCTGAAGAGAAATGTTTCTATGTTTCAGATTCTCATTGTGCTCGCTACCTAGACCATGAAGTGTTGGGTAACAGACACTGTTTATTAAGCCTGTCTGATGCGCCTGCTCCTGACTGAGTGCTCTACTTGCATTAAGTTAATTCTCATTTACAAGTCTATAGAGTGGTTCTAGGGAACTCTGATGGTATAGTGGCTATGCATTGATCTGCGATCCACAGTTCAGCCTTTCAAAACCATCAGCCACTCCTTGGAGGAAAGATGAGGTTTTCTTCGTTCATAAAATGTTACAGTTTCAGAAACGCACAGGGGTAGTTTGCCCCAGCCCTGCAGGGTCTGTATGAGTGGGCATCAACTTGATGGCAGAGAGTTTGGATTTTCTTGTGAAGAGGTTCCATAATCATTTCAATGTTCAAGGTGAGAACAATAGGTGGCCACAGCCAAGTACCTTGCCCAAGTCGTACGACTCTGAACCGCAGAGCTCATGGTAGTATCCCGGTCTCCTTGGTCACCACAGACTACTGAGTAACACAAATGCCACAGTCAACGTGGTAACTCTCAGTATGAATATACATGAACATTATCAACAAGAAGAAAACCACCTGCTCCCATTTTCCCTTGAAAATTGTTTTGTGTCTGTTTATGAGGAAGTGGCCATATTTCGAGAAAGAAGAAAATTCCAGCTTGTTCTGTGAGGCCAACATACCCCCAGAGATTTGACACCCATAGCATGTAGCTTTGCTCATTAATTATTAGTGAATGAATTTTCATTGTGGTACCCAGAGATAGGGCAGTGGACCCATGACATCACTTACAAGGGAATTACTCATTCTTACAACTTTCCTTTACAGAAAATGCATTGCACTGATATGTCACTAACATTTCCCTAAACTGAATTATAATATGATTTCCTACTAAAGCTCACATCCTTTATTCAGAATGGAAGGGATGTTTTTAATTTCTACAGGAAAGTCTCCTATGTCAAGGTCTGTGGCGCGCACCTCAGTCAGTCTCCCTGGTACAGGGAGTCATTTTTCACAGGCCTGCGGCCAGTCGCCGCTTCGAGAATAAGGAACACTGCGGATGACAAAAGGTTTCCAGCAAAAACAGATTTATAGTCAGAATCAGTTTCCTATGTTTTCATTCATTTTGAATGAATACAAAGAATAATCTCGCAGCTAATACAAATGCAGCAAACTGAGCCATTAAATCGACAGTGTGATCTATCCCACTTCAGACCGCTTTATAAGCAAAATGTATCATTCTTGGGAGATTTCTCTTGGTTAAATAATTGTAAGAACTATATCTCTTGCCATTACTGTTGATAAAACACAGCATGTCATCTTAATTCATCCTTGCACTGTGCTATTCTATCATCTTCTACTGAGTGATTGGGATTCTGATCATCGTGCGTTCTGCTTGCAGATTGAAAGCCTCTGTCTACTCATCTGTTATTCTTCACGAAGCAAAGCTCCAATGTAACATCTGTTTTCTGACTGAATCTTCACCAGAGACTGAAATTCCAGCAAGTAATAACCTTGGGGTTCCTTTGGAAACACTCCAGGGCCCCTGCTAGGTCAAGGCTTGAAGGGACCTAACAGAATTAATGCGCTAAGTGCCGTTATTCTATTTCATTTCTGAATTCGATTTGGGGCACATGAGCTGAGTGGAGTTATGAAAATGTTTTACTGATCTCTGAAGCTAGTCATCACTGCTGAAAGCTCTAAAAGGCTGGAAGCTCTAGCTGCATATTTTAAACTTGATTCTTCTCCCCTTTCCTCCATCGATTTTCAGCTTAACTCTTATTTCACTCTCAGAACACAGAGAGTATTTGCCTTCACTCATGGGAGTGTTTTTAGGAAATGTCCCACGTCGAGTAATTTAATTGCAAACAGTGAGTTTCTGTCCTGAAATTAACATCTGTTTGGGTGTTTTGTTCGCATCTCTTGGTGAAATGTGGCTGTTAAGGTTGATCTAGCCTTTTATTTCAAGTTAGGGAGAAAAGCTTTAAGTAAGATTAAAGCAGAAGCTGATTTTGGTCCCAGCTCACGTCAAAAGAAATACATAGCCTGACAAGTTTATATTGGGCTTTTTCATAAGTAATTATAACTTATGTTACAAACCAAACTGGATACTTTTAAACTGACGTGTATGTGTAATCATACACACACACGCATACACACATATACACATACATAGTTGTACACATGATTCCTATTTATATACATCCCATTCACTGACTATTAAATTCCATGTCCGAAGCAATAAGTCACCTACTATTTTATTATCCATTGATGCGAAGTGATCCACTCAAAACGTAGTGACATAAAACAACAGTGATTTATTCTTTTGTGCTGGTCCGTCAGTTGAGGGGACGTAGCCGGGCAGTTCTGCTCCATGTAGCACTGACTGGGGGTCCCTCGCTCAGCTGCATTCTGTTGGCAGATCCGTTTCACCGGCCAGTCTTAGAAGGGCTGACTGTTACTGTGGTGTTACTCAGCTTCATGTCTCAGCATAGCCAGACTGCTCTCATGACGGTGGCTTCCAGGGGGAGGAAGTGGAAAAAGCCAGTCCCTTAAGGGCCATGCCAGGAGTCTGCACAGTATCGCTGGCACTGCATTCTATTGTTCAGAGCAAGTCTGAAAACCAGCTTGAAGTCGATAGAAGGGGAAGTCAACTACTTTCGACTGGTGGAGCACCATGCATGTAAGAGGAAGGAAGGTACTGATGGTCATCTATGGAGAATATGTACCACATCTCTTACATTGAACTTTGGGATTTTGTCTTCACCTTAGGACAGTAGTGCTCTCTATCCTGTTCCTTGGACAGCTGCACTTGTGGTTAATTGACATCAATTCCATTCTAGCACCACGAACGACAGAGAAGAATCGCTCCCTAGTTCCATCCCTGGATGAAATCGTAATGGAAGCAAATTGCCACCCGTCCTCTTACCTGGCTCCAGTGGATGGATTCAAACACCAACTTTAGATCACTGGTTGAGCACAAATCATTTGAGTCAGCAGGCATCATTGACTGATTTTTACATGCAACTGTGCATGCTTAAAAATGCATAGGTTAATCAGTTTGTGATGCTACCTTAAACAGTTACTCAAATTTCAGCTTTATTGTCTTTCCCTCACTGTGTTTCCAACTTTCTCTAACCCTTCCTTCATTAATTTACATCTCCTCTGGGATACCATTTGAAACTAAGCAGAAAATGAAAACGGAAGGCAAATTTATAATGTGCTTACACACATGACCCACTCAATCTAGTCAAACCCGATCATCCATCCACAAGGGCAACAGGGACCATGAAGCAGGGTGCGAAGTTGCTAAGCACGGTTTCTCTCCATCCATCTCTGTCACCCTTAGTGGGACAAAGCATCTCTAGTTTCCAATTATCCACATCAATGGTTTCTCCCATTGACAGCAATTGCTAAGAAATGACTTTACATTTAATAAGCGTTTAACAACTATCAGTCACAAAATATTCTTTGCAAATATATCAAAGAGAGTCATTCTTACTCTTTTGAAACATCTGCCAAGGCCTTTGTCTGTACTCAAAAAACAAACAAACTCACTGCCAGGCCAATTCATAGTGACCCTAGAGGACAGGTAGAACTGCCCCTATGGGATTCCAAGACGATAAATCTTTACTGGAGTAAAAAGCTCCATCTTTCTCCTACAGACAGCTGGTGGTTTCAAACTTCTGTCCTTATGATTAGCAGCCCAACATGAACCACGGCACCAGCAGGGGCCTTTGGTATATATTAGGCACTGGGAATATAAAGGTAAATTATCTCTTGTTCAACATTTCAGAAAGCCAAGAAGACAAAAATACTTCCTGAGACATTAAGGCACGTTTTAGTTCACAGCATAAAGTAATGACTACAAAACGAAATGACCTCTCGGCAAAGTGTCCCTTCATACTGACTGCAGTCATTTCAAGTGAGACCAACTCAAATTAAAGTGCTGTACTGATGACAAAAGAACTTTTATACTAAAGAGGCTCTAAAACGAAAACAGAAGAATTATTTTAGTGAAAGTATTTTCATATGCAAGTAGGGATTTTGGGGACACAGAACTTACACAGAAAAGAAAACCACATAGGTTTTTACAGAGCATGATAGCTACCACAAGACAGGGCCGAGTTTATTAATTTCTCCAGTAGGTATTGATTGAGCACCTACTATGGTTCAGCTTGGGAAGGAAAAGAAAAAGAAAGATGAAATTTTTGCTTTCACCAAACTTTGTTTCCTGACAAAAACACACAGGCTACACTCTCCATTAGGCAAATAATAAAGCAAAATAAATAAAACAAGAAAAGTCACACAGTCCATTGTTCCCAAGGTTGTAATCTTTACAGAAGCAGATTGCCACCTGGTCTTCTTGAAGCAGCTGGTGGGTCCAAGCCACTCTAAGGGCTCTCAGCCTTCCTCACACCGCGGCCCTTGAACGCAGTTCCTCAGGTTGTGGTGACTTCCCAACCATAAATGTAATTTTGTTGCCACTTCATAGCTGTAATTTTGCTATGGTTATGAATTGGGTGACCCCTGTGAAAAGGGCCATCCGACCTCCGAAGAGGTCATGACCCCTAGGTTGAGAACTGCTGCACTAGACATTGTGTTTAGTTGTTCTTGATGTTTATTTGTTTCTTTTGTTTTGTTTTTGTGAAGAGACAAGCGCTCAAATGCTGTATATTTTAAGGGTAAGTAATATGAAATCTTGTGGAAGCACAGAAAAGGCTTCCCTAACCCAGGGTCAATCTCAGTAGATAAAAATGAAGCCAGAGGATTCCACATGGAGACTCCATTAAGTGAACAGGGACTTACCTCACACTCACCTGGAGCAGATTTCAAGAACTGGCATACGCCCTGGGCCTTAAGACTAAACCTGCCTACTGTGAGAAGAAGCAGGTGACTGCTCTCACAAGGTGATGGAGCTAGTTGGTGTTGATTGGACTTTTGTTTGTTTCTCCTGCTTTGAGAGTGCCAGAGAATGGTAGCCTGGACGACCATATATTTACTATTTTAATGCCCTCCATGCTTTCTTATGACATGTAGTATTCTGGTAAGCATGATTCAGCTTCTGAAGATGAGTATTACTGAAAATGTTGCCCATCACCAACTCCAATTGTTCTTATAAAACTTATAAAACTTAAGAGTTTATTCTGTATAAGTCAACAATTCATGTATTGGGATCTAAAGCCGGTCTATACTGATATAATTTCTTTTTCTTAGCAGTGTTTTAAATGCCAAGCTATTAGCTAAAATAATGACACTATGTGTCTCAATGGGTGATTTATAATGTTCTCTATCATAAAATAATCAGAAAGAATGGTGTCCGGGGTCTAAAGTGCTTGTCTTCAAAAAAGCAGCCATCTAAGGGAGGCATCAACTAAGTCCCCATGAGAGAAACACATCCATCTGTGTGAGTCAAGAATTGTAAAGAATAAAATCCACATCGGAGGGAGAGAATGGTATCACAGCTAAAATTGTGATCATCCAGTTTTCAGAGCATAGATGGATGGCCGTGAAGCCCCAGATCCACTTTCAGGTTCACTCATGGGACAAGCCTCCGGAGAATCCCCTCTGAACACAGTCCAGAGATGTGGGCAGCCTTGCCATCAGACGGAGCATCTTCAAGTCAGTTATGGCAGAGGTCATTAGGTTAAAATGTAATACCTCATCATTTAATCACCCTTTTGACCCATTTTAAAGTTGTTTCAGTTTTTATTATTTCTGCTCTCATAATTGAAGTTTATGTTTTGTCTAGTCAATGTTGTTGGGGTTTTGTTGTTGTTATTGTTTGCTTCCTGTTTGTGTTTTGTATGATTGTCTGTGTATGAAATCCAGGATACATTAATCTATAGAGATGGTAACTGGACTTTTAAATATCTAGGGGCATAGAAGGGCAGGATAAGGCAAAATGGAGAAATAACAACGAGTATTCAAAGAAAATATTTTGAAATTGTGGTGATTGCACAATTCTACTTAATGTGACTGAATGATTAAATTGTGTGACATGTGAAGTATATACCAATAAAACATTTTTTAATCAACTAAACGAAAGACTGGGAATCGATAGAAGCTTCCATGCAGAGAGGAGAGAATTTGATAGGCCGAGAGTTAATATGCTAACCAGATTGGGTGATAATATTGCAGATTATATTTTCTAAATTTGCTTTTAGGCCTTTACCTATTTTATAAATTTCATACAATTATTATATTTAAAAGAAGGAAAAAGCATAATTTAAATAGAACTTCTGAATAAAAATAGCTAATGAACAAAAAATTGAGGAGACTTGGTTAGAACCCACCCAAAAGAAAAATTCTCCTTATTTTTCTTGTTCTACTTTCAAGGTGCTTTGTATAAGAGATTAACTTTAGTAATATTCAGGACGTTCATAGTACACTGGTCATTAATCACCCGACATAATGTTTTCCTAACCAGCTACTTGCAAACACTGCTTATTAAGCTCAAATCCACAAAACTACCCCATGGGTCAGATTGTAAACTCAGGGTAGACAGGAAGAAAACAAGCCCGTGTTTAGCCTCGTCGTCTGGATGAGACCGCAGACGATGCACACAGAATAGATGCTTCTGGTGACAGTGCAATAAAGACGGCAAGAAGAATGGCACTTCCTCGAAAAGCAATAAAAATAAAAGGTGCTTCTTCCTCCCACTTCCATTTCTCAGAGCTGGGTTGGTGCTATTTTCCATAATTCCAGGCGTGATCGTCAACATGAAAAGGGAACGATCCAGTTCTTAGCTCAAGTGCAGACCTTCAGAGCCTCTGGCGTATTCAGAACATCAAAATTCATCACTTAATTTGTTTACTGCAAGGAAACTCTCACTTGGTTATCAAATGGGAAGTGTCTTAGAGCTAAGATTAAAAAAAACCTAACATGCCTGAATTATTAATTATCAGTTTACAGCTTAAGTCTTTGCTTGGCAAAATAATTCACTTTCCAAAGATTGCTATAACAAGTCTTGGGCACAGCGAGAGCAAACATTTGTGTTTGTATTAAATCTGGCTATTTTCACATATGCTCACTGTGACTTTAGGAACAGAGCCGTCGGGAGAATGCAAGGCCGGCAGTCACTCGCATTGTGCTGATAACAGCAATTTAGGGGGGAAGCTGGCTGCGTCAAGAAGAAGACTAGACTAATATCAATATTCATAACTTGCCTTTCTCATGCCGCAAGCCTACTCAAGACATTGTCCTACTTATCTTTAGGCTGTTCTTTGAGGAACACAGGCCCCAAATGAAAAGGAAAAGGGAAATTTAAGACATTTTCTTGGAATCCTAGCTTAGAGTGCAGTCAGGTTTTCCATTTACAATCTAGATCTATATTACAAGTGCCCCAGACTGACATACCCTAATTGAATAAGAAAGGCAGTCTAATTATGGATTTTCTGTGTAGCTGTTCCACCAAATCAAACATGTAATTGAAAGGTTGAAGAGAGGAAGATTGATCAAAATCTAAGGAAATTGATTAGATTTGCAACACTGTTTCACTGTCAAGTTCTCCTACAATGAGACACCATCTTCTTGTCCTTGAACATCCAGGGGAAGAAAACAGAGCCTTGGTGCAAGGATCAGTGAGTAATAGGAATGGCTAAAGGAGCTCCTGGGAATTGTCCATGCTATTTAGCACTCAGCTGCTAAACAAAATTTGGTAACTGAAACCCACCAGCTGCTCTGCGGGAGAAAGATGTGGCACTCATTTACGTAAAGACGGCCGCTTTATAAGCCCTAAGGGGCAGCTCCACTCTGTCTTCTGGGTTGCTTATGAATAGGAATTGACTTGCCAGCAATGGGCAAGCCAACTATCATCCAGACCACAATGGGAATCATATAAGCTATCAATAGTAGTTTACTGTTAGTGATGGATTCTACTGTATCCAACCCTTGTATTCAAGGACTCTATGTATTGTTTAAAGTTCCACATTCTACATACATATATAGATTTATGATATATACAGATATTTCTTTTAATGTCTTTCTTGGAATATGAATAACAAATTAAGCCTGTAAGATTTCTTTTTTCTTCCTTCCTAATTATCTGAGCAAGTAATTCCAAATAATACAACAGAACAAAAAGAAGTTCCACTTGAATTTTTCAAAGCAGAGTAGTATAGTCCAGAACAGGGAAAGGCTTCTTGAGTGATAAAGATTTAAAACAGACACTAAATGATAGATGCAACTTGTATGGCCAGAAAATACAAAGGCAAAAGCAAACACACTGGCAACAAGTCACTGCCCACTCATAGAGGAGTCCAATACAAGCATAGCTGGAGTACCAGATGAACCCTTTGAATAGCCTGACTGGAACTCATAAATCTGACTTTTTGGCAAACAGTAGACGGATAGGATCTTCATGATTAAAGGCAAGCCTTAAAATCTAGATCAATTGCAGCAATTGTAAATTGATTTCACATTAAAGTACAGATTTAACACTTATTGTGAGCATTCTTTTCAATAACCCATAGTCATTTGCACACTTTCATTAATGATGTGTAAGCATACTCCTACTCCACCACTCTCAGAGGGATCGCAGAAAAAGGTCCTAAATAGGACAGGTGATAAAGGCAAAGCAACACTAAAAACCCTTAGAAAGACCAGGTATACTGGTCAGCTAGAGACTGGGGAAATCGAGGACACTAAGGTCCTTAGTCACCTTTCAGATATGGATATGAACTCACTTGCATTACTCCTTTTTTAGCCAAGCTTTAGAAAGTGCTGTGGAATGAACAGCAACACAAGGGAAATTCAAACCCCTTAGGATAAGCAACCACTCATGAGCAAAATGACAGCATTTGCCCAAGGACAAAGCTCAGAAGGCACGTAGGGTTAGAAAATAAGGAGGACTGGAAATGAAGCACAAGACAGAAGAGGAATTTGTGATGTTACATAGTGGGGATTGAATACGAAACAACAGATTATCCATTGTTGAATGGAAATTGCCTTGTTCTGTAAAGTTACATCCAATTCACAACATAAAGCTAAAAAGAAAATAATATTCACGACATAAAACTCTCCCATTTACAATGGATGCAGCATGGTAAATAAAAGAATGTTACTACAAAATCATAGAAACCTATATTCAACAAGTATATCAAGCAGTTGTTGACATAGCCTACATCTAGGTCTACACAATTCCGAAGGTAGTCTTTCCGCCTCTGGAGGCCTTTCCCCAAGGATGCTTACACTCTTCAAATTACACCACTTCAAGATAGTACTTTTGGCATCCTCAACCAATTTAAATCACTCTCTTTTGGAATCCCCAAACACAGCCACCTTAACCTTGTCCCCTCTGCCTTGAATTGACCTGGTCCAGCAAAGTCCTTTAGAAGCCACTATTTTGATTAGAGCTTTTTAAAAGTGAAGGCAATGATACGAAAGCAAGTTAAGAGAACTCTGCAGTCACCCATTAATCCACACACAGAGGCAGGTTTAAACATTTTATTTGGAAGAAAATTGCATATGTATAAACTGGAGCCCTAGTGGCAATACTTTTTTACTTAAATGTTTCAGAGGAGTTCCTTGTATCCCCTGCAATCCCCCTCTCAATCCGAAGTAATGTTGATCCTTTGTGACCTTAATTTATATGTGACCAAGTTTGAGCACCTTTTTGTTCATTTTGTTTTATTTTATTGGCCGTGTTTTGTTTTTAACCATTTGAATTTGCTCTTCATATTTTCAACTACAGTAGAACCCCAGACCTCAGTGCTAATCCGTTCTAGAAGGAGCGTGGAGATATGATGCAGTGGAGTTCTGAATCAATTTTTCCCATAAGAAATAACTGAAAATGGATGAATCCATTCTGGACCACCATTTTTTACCCTAACCTTGCCATTTTCTACAAAACATTACACAGAAATTTCAAAGTAAATAAGTTCAGAGTTAAATAATATAATTTAAATAATAAACACAACGTTAAAAAATGTTTTTAACAACTACAGTGTGGCCCATTCCTTGAGATGGATGAGGATCTGGATCTGTGGACACGGATGTGGAGAGGAGGGATGGAGAGAGAGGCATCGTGTGGGAGGAGAATCCCCTTCCATGAAATCACCTGGTAGATGCCTTTCAAGATTTTTTTCCTTTCTTTGCCTTTTTTCACTAGGATCTGGCTGGCTTTCTCTGAGGGAGAAAAAAAAAATTCTGTCTAAGGTGGTCTGCTGTTGATGTTTCTTTAACTGTTTCCTAAAAGGGTTTGCTAAATTATCCTCACCAATGTCGGTAACAGGATTAACCAGTTCCTTATCATGATGCTTGTTTTATAAAAACTCTTGGGCCCTCTCTCAATGAAGCAGCATTGCTTTGATTTCTGAAGACGCCGACTCCTCCCTCATGTCCTCCCTGCGGACGGCTCCTCAGCCACGTCTGCAGCTCCTCCTGGAGTTGCTCCCGTGTGCATGCGGTGCTGTGCTCTTCCTCCGGCTCCTCAGCCACCGTCTGCAGCTCCTCCTGGAGTTGCTCCCATGTGCATGCGGTGCTGTGCTCTTCCTCCGGCTCCTCAGCCACCGTCTGCAGCTCCTCCTGGAGTTGCTCCCATGTGCATGCGGTGCTGTACCCTTCCTCCGGCTCCTCCGCGCCGTCGGCTCACGAGCAACACGAGGATGCCACTGCTCGTCCAAAACCTGTACAGCAGCCCACCAGCCAAAACGCAGGCTCGGGACACGCCTCGGTCCAGGTTTGTTTCTCCTAAGATCGGCACGCAAGCTTCCAGCTGTAGCGCAAAGAACAGCCCCCGAAACAGCAGCAATCTGTTTCTCATTTATCCAAACAGAAAAGGTTCCCTGATGGTGGATTTCGGCAAATTAAGCCAGGACGCTAAATCAGTCACACGAATGCCTCTTTTGTGCTTTTCCATAATCTTTTTTTACAGTTCAATTGTGGTTTTTGCCGTTTTCCTTTTCTGCAATGGCTTTTCTAGGACCCTTTTTTTTTTTATCTAAAAACAGTACAAAAAGCCACAAAGACTAAGAAAATTATAGCAAAACGTTTGGAACACAGCTGCAAAAGGTTAAAACAACGCGTACTAACAACACCAAGTAGCGCCAAGTGACCGAAACAGGAACTGCGTTTGTTTACAAAAGTCATGTTTGTTGGGTTGGATTCCGTTGTTTTATTCAAGCCCATGCAAAATTTTCTTGACAATTCGCGTCAAAATCAGAGCATGTCAAGTACTAATATGGTCGAGTATCATGTTTCACTGACGATTTCTATTGCCTCATTTGTCCTGGCCCTGCTAATTTGTGAGAGAACCTTATGTCTTTTGCCTTGCCACTAGATCTCCCAATTATACCAATTATCAATTGAGTTTGTTTATGATTTCTTCAGACATGGATGGCTTCTCAAATATTTTGAGTTTTATCTAGACAAATAGTTCTATATTTTTTCTTATATGAAAGCTAAGTTTTTAATCTTGGTTAAGAAGTCGACTCTTCACTAACCCACACAAGGGGTTTATATCTCCACAGGGAAAGAAGAACCAGACTTCAACCTGTGCTCCAAGATGTAAATGCAACATACTGACACAAAGCAGGGAGCCAGTAGAGAGGTCTGAGGGTCCCGCCCCAAACCCAACTATGTTTCAGCCACTCCCTCCCCCCAGAAGAATTTACTTGAATGGACAGCACTGAAGCTAGAGCTCAAGGAGAGGGTCATGTCTGATCAGAGCACGTAGGAGCAAATGAAGGGGGAAGAAGAAAGAATGGAGCACATCCTGGCCCACCAAGCCTTGAGGATGATATTCCCGCTTAGCCAATGTACAGAGAAGACCATATGGTAGGTCCCACTATGAGACACTACATCTCTCACTGACCCATAGTCCCACAGAGGACAACACTGGAGACACAGTGGGGGAATTGTGCCCAATCTGACCCCACCACACCAAGGCAAAACACTAAGGACGTGCAACAGAACAGCAAGGGGAGCAGAGCAATGAAGTCCCGAGGGAATACTAAAAATTGGCTTTAGGGCCAGGGCTTGGCACCACATCAGATTCAACTGGAAAACACTCCTAAAGGCCAATGAACAGTCCTTGACCTAACTGCAGGCTTTTCTTTGTTGTTATTTATGTTTTTTTCTTCTGCTACTTTGTTTTGCTCTGGCTTGTTTTTGTGCATGTTATTATCTCCTTAGGTCTGTCTAAATAAGATAGACTGGATGAACAATTTGGAGGAGAAAACAACAGGACCAACAGTTCTGAGGGGGACTGAGAGAGGGAGTTGTGTGGGAGAAAGGAAGTGGTACTAACCAATGCAGAAACAAGGGAACAACAAGTGATCCAAATTGGTGGTGAGGAGGGCATAGGAGGCCTGGTAGGACTTGATCAAGGGGAATGTAAATGAGAGGAATTACTGAAACCCAAATGAAGGCTAAGTATGATAGTGGGACCAGAGGAAAGTAAAAGGAAGTGGAGGAAAGAACTAGGAAGCAAAGGGCATTTATAGAGGTCTAAATAAAGGCATGTACATATGTAAATGTATATATATACGGATGTGGAAATACATCTATGTGCATATATTGATAGGTTTAGTAATAAGGTAGCAGATGGACATTGGGCCTCCACTCAAGTACTCCTTCGATGCAAGAACACTTTGTTCTATTAAACTGGAATTCCATGATGCTCACCTTTATGACAGGATCACTGAAGAAAAACTGGGTGCATAAGCAAATGTGGTGAAGAAAGCTGATGGTGCCTGGCTACCAAGAGATATAGCGTCTGGGGTCTTAAAGGCTTGAAGGTAAACAAGTGGCCATATAGCTGAGAGGCAACAAAGACCACATGGAAAGACACCAGCGTGTGTGATCATGAGGTAGTGAACGGATCAGTTATCAGGCATCAAAGAACAAAAAATCATATCATTGTGTGCTCACCTTCCCGATACAATCACTGAAGACAAAATGGGTGCATAAGCAAATGTGGTGAAGAAATCTGATAGTGCCCCACTATCAAAAGATATAGTGTCTGGGGTCTTAAAGGCTTGAAGGTAAACAAGAGGCCATCTAGCTCAGAAGCAACAAACACCACCTGTGTGATCACAAGGTGTCGAAGGAATCAAGTATCAGGTTCCAAAGGAAAAAAAAAATCAAATCATTGAGAATCAGGGGGAGTGCAGATTGGGGACCCACAACCCATCTGTAGGCAACTGGACATCCCTTTACAGAAGGGTTATGGGAAGGAGATGAGCCAGTCAGGGTGTATGGTAGCAATTATGAAGCATACAACTTTCCTCTAATCCTTAAATGCTTCCTGCCCCCACTATCATGATCCCAATTCTACCTTAAAAATCTGGCTAGACCAGAGGATGTACACTGGTACAGATAGGAACTGGAAACACAGGGAATCCAGGACAGATGATCCCTTCAGGACCAGTGCTGAGAGTGGTTATATCAGGAGGATGGAGGGAGGGTGGAGTAGAAAGGGGGAACCAATTACAAGGATCTACATATAACCTCCTTCCTGGGAGATTGACAATAGGTAAGTAGGTGAAAGGAGTGGGTAAGATATGACAAAATAATAATAATTTATAAATTATCAAGGATTCATGGGGGGGCAGAGGGAGAGGGAAAAATGAGGAGCTGATACCAAGTGCTCAAGCAGAAAGAAAGTGATTTGAGAATGAAGATGGCAACAAATGTACAAATGTGCTTGACACAATGAATGGATGGATAGATTGTGATAAAATTTGTACAAAAGTTATTTTTTAAAGGCCTCTCTTACACATTTAATCCAGCAATCACACAATCTGTTCAATGAAGTAAAAGCAATGAAAAATTACCTAAGGACCTGCATATGGGGTAGAAAGCAAAATAATAAAATTGTGCTATATTAGCAACAAAAAAAGTCAAGGGAATGGCTGCTAATGTGTAAATAGTTGGGCAAGTAGGACAGGCATCCCTTGAATGAGTTTTAATTCAACCAATGGGATTATTGTGTTGAATATAGATATGTGTGTGTGTGTGTGTGTGTGTATAGTGTGTGTGTGTATGTGCATGTGTGTGTGTACAATGGACTGACAGAAGAAAGAACAAATCTGTCTTGGAAGTACAACCAAAACACTCCTTAGGAGCAAGAGACTTCGTCTTACATACTTTGGGCATATTATCCGAGGGGACCAGTTACTGGGAAGGAATGTCATTCTTGGTAAAGTAAAGGATCAGCAAAAAAAGAGACAGAAACTTACGAGGTGGATTAACACAGTGGCTGCAGCAATGGATTCAAACATGACAACAATTTTAGAGATGGTGCGTGGCTGGGTAATATTTTATACTATGAGCCTGTAGCAGTGGTTGTGAGAGTGACGCAGGATCTGACGATGTGACAACGCTTCTTTCTGTTCTACATAGTGTCCTCATGAGTCAGAACCCACTTGACACCGCCCAACAGCAATGGACCACCAAGTCCTTCTTCCTATCTGCCTTTAAGTGGTCTCAACCCTCCAACCTTTTGGTGAATAGCTGAGTACATTATCTGCTTGCCTAGTGGTTTTAGTGGTAGTGATAGCTTATGACTTCTCTTAAAACAATTATCAAATTAGATGATTTGTGTTGCTTTCTTTGCCAGTTTCCTATCAATTCCTAATCTAGCATCAACATGAAACAGGCCAATCTGATACCCATTTCCCAGTGTGTTTCCTTGTTTTAGTAGCTCTGGGGGCACTATTGGGTTAGTTGAGTGTGCAGTTGAAACCCACCTGATGCTCTAGGAGAGAAAGATAGGATTTTTTGCTCTTGCAAACATTTACGGCCTCAGAAACCCTTTCAAGGTGAGCTAACAAAATTTTCAATGCATTAGGAAGTATATTTCAAGGGGCCATCTAACTGAGAAACAACGAAGCCCACATGGAAGAAGCATACCAGCCTGCGAGATCACAAGGTGTCGAAGGGATCAGGTATCAGGCATTAAAGACAAGAAAAATCATAGCATTGTGAATGAGGGGAAGTAAGGAGTGGGGTCCCAGGGCTCATCTTTGGGAAACTGAACATCCCCTGCCAGAAGGGCTGTGGGGAGGAGTTGAGCCAGTCAGGGTGCAGTGTAGCAATGATGAAAAGTACAATTTTTCTCTAGTTCTTCAAAGCTTACTGCCCCCTCCGCCACTATCATGATCCCAATTCTACCTTACAAATCCAGCTGAACCAGAGGATGTACACTGATACAGATAGGAACTGGAAACACAAGGAATCCAGGATAGATGAACAGCTCAGAACCAGTGGTGAGAATGGTGATACCAGGAGCGTTGAGGGAGGGTGGGATGGAAAGGGGGAACCTATTACAAGGATCTACATATAACCTCCTTTCTGGGGCACAGACAGCGGAGAAGTGGGTGAAGGGAGACGTCGGATGGTGTAAGATAAGACAAAATAATAGTAATTTATAAATTATCAAGGGTTCATGGGGGAGGGGGAATCAGGGAGGGAGGGGAAAAATGGGGAGCTGATACCAAGGGCTCAATTAGAAAGCAAATGTTTTGAGAATGATGATGGCAACATATGTACAAATGTGTTTGACACAATGGATGGATGGATAGATTATGATAAGAGTTGTAGGAGCCCCCAATGAAATGATTTTTTTTCAAAAGAAAGTATATTAGTCCATAGAAGTACATCTGGTTTTACATGAAGGAATTTTAAAAGCCAGAGAACACATCCAAGTGCTTCTGACAAGAAATCATATATTTTTGACATCTTGAATAAATATTCACATGTTTAATACCAAGGCTCCTGTGTTTGATTTCATTTGTTTGAAGAAATGAATACAGTGTGTTCACAAATTCTTTTCATGTTTTTAGGGAATAAAATGGTGCAAAAACCTATTCATATGCCTTATTCTCAGAAAAGGAATTCCTGGTAAAGATAAAGGCCACAATTTGTTCTCAGCAGTTATACAACAAAGACTTCCATCTAATACTAATGCTACTAGCGAATGTTTGAGTACTTTATAAAGAGATAAAGAAAGGAATGTGAATAGTCATACATGGGTCCTATCTTAAATGAATCTATAGTCTGCATAGAGGACCAAGAAAAAACACACATGCACTATAAGGTAATAACTGGCCAATGTGAAATAGAACAGCTAAAAAGAGCATGGGCACTAAAAGTCAAGCAAACTAGATATGATTTTTTTTTAACAAAAAACAGAGGCAACGTGGCTTCCTAAAAGGTCATTAAAAAGACAAAAAAGAAAAAAAATAAAGTGAATCTCAGAAGACACTCTGAAACTTTCTCTTGATCATGAAGTAGCTGAAGCAAACAGAAGAAATAATGAAGTAAAAAAGTTAAACAAAAATTTCAAAAGACAGCTCAAAATGACAAAATCCTATTATCAAATGTGCTAAAACCTAGAGTTAGGAAACCAAAGAAGAACACACAGTACATATCAAACTGAAGGAAAAAATCACATCAAGCCTCAAGTTGCAATATTGAAAGGTTTCATGAATAAAATGTTGATCAACACAGAAAGCATCAAAAAAAGATGGAAGGCATATACACACTCAACATACCCAAAAGAACCAGTCCACACTGAACACTGAATATGATCCAGCAAGCCCAAGCTACGTTGAAGGAATGAGAGAAAAACATGGTTGCAGGGACTGACGACACCAACTGAAATGAGACGGCAAGATGATGGAGCACTGGGGGTACTGACTTGTCTGGGCCCAAACATTTGGAAGACTATGACCTAGCTAACCAAATAGAAGAGAGCTACGCTTGGACTCCTTACACAGAGAAAGGGCCCAGCAGAATCCAGAAAATATTAGTAATGACACATGCAAATAAACACTTTGCTAAAGATCATTCAAAATCAATTGCAGCAGTACATCAGCAGGAAAGTTCAAGAAAGTCAAGCCTGATGCAGAGATGGATATGGAATGGGGATATCATTGCTGACATCAGATGGATCTTGGCTGAAATCAGAGAATGCTAGAAAGATGTTTCTTATGTTTCAATGACTGTGAAAAGCATTTGACTATGCAAAGCATATATATGTATATATTGCCTTGAGAACAATGGGAATTACAGAACACTTCATTATTCTGTGTGGAACCTTTACAGATTCCACAGACAGTCATTCAAACAGAACAAAGTCATACTGCATGGTGTAAAATCAAGAAAAGTGTGAATCCGGGTTATATCATTCAGCAGACTTACTCAATTCGTATGTTTGGAGAGTAATCTGAGAAGATGGAATACATGGAAAGCCTGGGCACCCAGATTCCAGGCACTCCTTAGAAGCCTGTGCTGTACAGATCATATGAACGTGCTTGTTGAAAAGAGGAGGGCCTTGATGAGCTTGCTGTGGAGACCAAGGACTGCCGCCTTCAGTATGGGTTGTAACCCAATGTAAAGAGAATTAAAATCATCACAACTAGACTAATCAAAAATATCACGATAAATGAAGAAAAGATTGAAATTGTCAAGGATCTAATCTTGCTTGGATCCACAATCAATGTTTGTAGATGTAGCAGTTAAGAATTAAAACAACTTACTGTGATGGGCAAATCATCGGCACAAGACCTCTTTCAGGTGCTAAAAAGCAAGGAAGCCACTTTGGGGAATAAGGTCCACCTGCCCTAGTATTTTCAACTGCCTCAGAAGTATGCGAAAGTTGGACAGTGAATGAGGAAGACCGGTGAAGAATTGATTAGTTTGAATTAAGGTGTTGACATAGTTGAACGTACCGTAGACTGCCAAAAGAACAAACACATCTGTCTGGGAGGCGTCCAGCCAGATACTCTTTAGAAGTGAGGATGGCAAGACCTCATCCACATATTTTGGCCATGTTGTCAGGAGAAGCCAGTCCCTGGAGAAGGACACCATGCTTGCAAAGTGGAAGGGCAGTGTGAATGGAGGAAGGCTCTCTGCAAGATGGGTTGACACAGGAGATCCACCAACGGTACTTTTGGTCTCCTGGGTGGACTCAACTTGGGCTCCTTTTCCATGTTCTTTGCTTTGATGAGGAGAAACCAATTTGGAGGATATATCTATCTATCTATCTATCTATATCTATATAGATATATAGATATAGATATATAGAATCTCAGGACTATAAGGTGAAAAACATAAGCTTCCTAATGGAATTCTGATAGGTCAGCCCTGGAAGAATGAGCAGGCACATTTTCGTGACGAAAAATATTTTTTTCACCTGAACTCTCTTGCCTTTTTCTCACCAATGTCCCTTTGAATTTTTTTAAAACTTCTCCCTAAGAAATAAGCCCCCATGGTCATCTTATATTCTTCAATAAAATCAATCAAGATTATGCCTTTGGGGATCCAAAAACAGTAGCCTTAACCTTACGAGCTGAGTTCTCTGCTTTGACTTGAACTGGCACGGCAGTTCCCCTCTCAAACCCCTGTTTCATTGGGCTTTTCTGTGAAAGCACTCTGTGTTAGGCTGTGTTGTCTAGAGAAACAAAATCAGTGACACTCATATATGTATAAGAAAGATCTTCATATAAGCAAGTAATCTTATATCAAACGCAAGCACCCTAGTCCAGTATAACTCAATCCATAAATCTAGTGCAAGCCAGGGCCCCCGTGATTCCTATATGGCTATGCGGAAAAGTGATTCAGGAAGATCACGGGAACATGGGTGCACATTCACATGGCCCCAAATTACCTGGAATCACAGCAGGGTGCTGACAACTCTCCGGGTCAGATGACCCACATGGGGCTACCCATTGAGGCAGGCAGAGTTACAGCAGGAAGGAAGAGCAAGGGACAGAAAGAGAGAGATCTCTCCTCCCATCTTACTCTTATACAATAGGCTTGTGACATCAACAGGTGCCATGAGGCTTCAATTGGATTGACAGGTCTGACTCCATCCCTAGCCAGGCGTGTCTAGATGACATAATCCCATTAGTGAAAGAACTTGTCTGAAGCCATCACTGATCACAGAGACTTGTCTAAAAATGTCTGTTTAGAATAAGTCCATTCATGGATGAACTGGAAACCCTAATAGTGTTACATTTTCACCTACTCTCATATATGTAAATCACCCAGATCAATTGCTCAGGCCAAAATTATCTGCTCAATAATGATAACAATGATCATTAGTGGAGAAGAGTTAGTACGGTGCCATCACATCTCAGAAGAGGGAGAACTTGTTTTAGAAACATTGTGGATGCAAAATCTATAAAATTTTGTAATGTTTGGATGTGAGAGGACAAGAGGCAAGGTTGGTGGAAGTTGTCAACAGGTGGGTTCAAAGATGGCAGTGGCCTCAGCAAAGATGGGGATGAGGGTGCAAGAGGTGAGGGAATTAATCAACCACGTGAAGAACTACTGTTTACTGCAGGATGTCATTATTTTTTAATCACCTTGCATTTAACCAAGTGTTTTCCTGATTTTCAGATATGTGGAGAACATGGAGGTCCTTTTCACATGGGTCTACTGTGTGCAATTTCTATCACACGTTCGGCAAAGGTCCGTGCTGCTCTAGAAGATGAACTTTTATAAAACACCACCGATGCTGGCCTCCTTGGAACACACAGCTGGTGCAGAAGTTTCCTGACTACAAACAAAACACATTGGCAGATTTGGAAAATCGGGCTGCTGAAAAACAAATGTTAATGTACCTGTCTTAGCTATGAGTGAAATCCAAATAGAAAACTAGCACCCAAACTTTCAAAATCATTATATGCGTGTGTGTAGGTGTAGTGGGTATGAGTTAGGCTGCGATCCACATGGTGGGCAGTTCAAAACCACCAGAAGCTCTGTGGGAGAAAGGTTGGGCTTTCTACTCCCATAAACAGTTGCAGTCTTGGAAGCTG
Source organism: Tenrec ecaudatus (assembly GCF_050624435.1). Taxonomy (NCBI): domain Eukaryota; kingdom Metazoa; phylum Chordata; class Mammalia; order Afrosoricida; family Tenrecidae; genus Tenrec; species Tenrec ecaudatus. The sequence goes on from NC_134542.1 coordinate 58,280,910, forward strand.
CCAGTGGTTACCTATGAGTAAGCATTGACTCAATGACTGTGGGTTTTGTTTTATATATATATGTATATGCATATGACTATATACATATATATGACTTTGTGTGTGTGTGTGTATATATATATATATATGACTTCAAGTGGCAGGTGAGGTGAGATTAGTTTGGGATAGATTTGAAATGATATTATATTAACAAAGCTAAAGTGAAAAACAACCCTCAGGTGGTTTTACAGCACAAGTGACTTTCAAGTTGGTAACCTACAGGCATAACGATAAAGGGAAATTAGCTTGGTAAAAAGATTTTTCTATTCCCTGTGAGTAGGTTCTTGCCATTCATCAAAAACGCTTCATATATTCTGCATTCTTAACATAATTTTTCTTCACAGGTGTTTAGCATAGGATCATAAAATTATTCAAAAAGTAGAAGCGATCTGAAACACTCCCAACACTGTGTTAATAGAGAAAACAGTCATTGCGTCTGAACTAACCTTAATAACCCATCCAGGTGACAAATTAACTGACCATAATTGTATAAACACACACTTTTCCCCACAGGAAATAGGCTGATGGGGCTGACTCTGCCTGGTCGCAGGGGGAACAAAGGGGGGCAGATCCAACATCAGATTATTTAAACCTGAAAAAGAGAGTCTCCTTTAAATCCTGCGTTTCCATGGCATTGCATGTGTTGTCTACCAATACTCTAACGTGTTAAACTGATACCTAGAGAACCAAATTCATAGACACTCCTATGTGTAGAAGAAAGAGCTTTACCAATCACAGAAGGATAATAAGTACAACGTGAGTCCCCTGAGGTAAGTATACTCATCACAGTGGGAATAGAAGAAAAGTCACTTATCTCACACGATACGGGTTGAAGTACGGGCAGTCAGGTGGAGGTTAGACCAAGCTGAAGGAGGTACATGTTATTCCAACACAAAGAAGGAGAAAGGGGGGAAGGGGGAGGAAGAAAAGGGTGGGGAGGCGAGAGATGCTGGCATAGGGGGAGCAGGGCACTAACCCACCCAGGCGGGGAGTATTGGCTATGTCTACACAGAATTGGAAGTGTGCGTGCATACCCCACCACGGTGCGCCAAACCTTAAGGGCAACATAACCAAGTAGAACAATGAAAGGGTGGGCTAAAGGGCCGGCCCCAACTAGAGACACACTGACCCCCTCCCTAGAAGTACGTGCTACAGAGAACAACACTAAACCTACAGGCTGGGGAGAGGGGCTGGCATGCCATACCACATGGACGCAAACCAGAAAGGAAAAGGCAAAGGAATGGTCTAGACCAGGGGTCCTCAAACTTTTTAAACAGGGGGCCAGTTCACTGTCCCTCAGACCCATTGAGGGCTAGACTATAGTTTTTAAAAAAAGACTATGAACAAATTCCTATGCACTCTGCACATATCTTATTTGAAGTAAAAAGAACAAATGGGACAAAAACACCTGGTGGGCCGGATGGATGTTCTCAACAGGCCACACGTGGCCCGCGGGCCATAGTTTGAGGAAGCCTGGTCTAGACTCTCTACTGGCACACCAAGCCTGGAGGATGATGTCCCTGTGTTGAGCTGCTAAGGCACAGAGAGGACTGGAGGGCCGACAACAGCTCAAAACATGAAGCCCCCTCACTGGAGCACACCATGACAGAGGACAATACTAGGGAGTTAGTCCGGGCTAAACCCCCACAGTGGGGTCAACCAAGAAGGGAACATAATAGATCATCAACAGGAACAAAGCCATAAAGCTCCTGAGGAGCCCCCCCAAATAGACTTCAGGCTAGGAGGGGCAGTTCCTGGAATACTCCCCAGGACCAGTGGGGAGACAGTCATAAAGGTTAACAGACAGACCTAGAATTATGTACGGGCAATTTTTCTCGTATTTTTTTTCAATATTTTGTTTGGTTTTTTGGTCTCTATTATTGTTGGTTTGCCTACTTATATAAGATAGGCATGGGAAGCAAGCTTATGTAGAAAACAACAGACCAAAGGTCCTGGTCCCCGAGGGACGTGAGGGGAGAAGGAGGTGGGGGAAGGGAGCAGTAAGCAAACAGCGCTGTAGACAGGGGAACAACTGGGGAATTATAATCAAGAACAAGGAGGGTGGAGAGATCCTGGGGGTGTTGGAGCAATAGCAATCTAACTGAGAGGAAGTACTAAGGTCAAGAAGGGCGAGGTGTGATGTTGGGGCAGGAGGAAGGTAAAGAGAAACAGAGGAATGATCTAGGAAGCAAAGCTATGATTAGAGGTATAAACATAGGTGTGTATATATGTAAAGACATTAATTCATAAAATAGAGGCATTGGCCTAGGTACATATATTTATATGGCAATACACTGAGGTAATGGATGGACTATGGGCTTCTGCTCATGCCATCCCTCAATACAAGAACACATTGTGTTCTGCGATGCTCACCCTCCCGGCACAATCACTGAAGACAAAATGGGTGCATAAACAAATGTGGGGAAGAAATCTGATAGCTATCAAAAGATATAGCATCTAGGGCATCAGTTCTCAACCTGTGGGTTGCAACCCCTTTGGGGGTTGAACGACCCTTTCACAGGGTCGCCCAATTCTTAGCAGTAGCAAAATTACAGTTATGAAGTAGCAACAAAAAATAATTTTATGGTTTGTAGATCACTAGAACATGAGGAACTATATTAAAGGGTCGCGGCATTAGAAGGCTGAGATCAGTATCTGGAGTCTTAAAGGCTTGAAATTAAACAAGTGACCATCTAGCAGAGAAGCAACAAGCCCACATGGAAGAAGCACAGCAGCCCGTGCGAGCATGAGGTGTTGAGACAAGATTGGGTAACAGGCATCAGAAGACCCAAAACAAGCAAACAAACAAAACCATATTGTTGAGAACAAGTGGAGTTGGAGAGGAGATCCAAAACCCATCTGTAGACAATGGGACATCCTCTCACAGAAGGGCCACAAGAGATGAGTCAACCAGGGCACAGTAAAGCACAGATGAAATGAACAATATTCCTCCGGTTGCTTCAGGCTTCTTTACCACCACCACCACCCACGACCATGACCCCAGTACTGCCTTTCACTTCGGGCTAGACCAGAGCATCTGCACAGGTACTGATAAGAGATAAGAGCTCATGATATGGAATCCAGGAACAGGAATGGGAATACTGATACCAGAAGGGTAGGGGAAAGGTGGGAAGAGGAGGGGAGGAAGGGGGAAGCGATTGCAATGATCCACACATCAACACACACACACCTCCAAGGGGACAGATCCCAAGGGCTCAATAGAAAGTAAATGTCTAGAAAACAATGATGGCAACATATTTACAAATAGGCTTGATACAATTGATGTATGGATTGTTATACGAGCTGTAAGAGTCCCCAATAAAAATGGAATTTTAATTTTAAAAAGAGCTTTATATAAAAGAGAAATTGTGTATTGAGAAAGCATCCCAGTCCAGTCCAGATCAAGTCCATAAATCCAATATTAGTCCATATGTCTGATATTAGTTCATATGTTCCTCTTTAGAATCCCATAGCACATGAAATGATGCCAATTGCAGGTAGGCCCCAGGCCATTGGGTAGAAGGTCTTGTGGATCCAGCGGCAGTGGAGGCCTCTCAATACTGGAGCGGGTTTCCACGTGTCTTGTCTAATTCTCTTGAGTGTCTCAACAGCAGGAAAGGGAAGGCAGAGAGAGAGTGTGTGTCTATCCTGCCCCCAGGGAGGAAAACAGGAGTCCCTGAATCCTCAGGAGAAGGCAATGCCTACAAGCTAGACTTCATCTCTTCACTCAAGTAGACAAATTTTGTAACTGCCATATCTTCCTCCATAAAAATAACATGCGTTGTTTTTTTCTAACTGTAGTTATTTCTGATATTAGTTCACTTTCTGAAGCTGTCTAGCATCCTACCTTTGACTCGGTGTTTTTACATATGTAAACCGATGTTATTACCGGGGAGCATGCATACACAAAATTATGGGCTACGGTCCTCCGGAAGTATTAAGCATTCATGGGGACTGTAGCTCCAAAGGAAAATTCCAATTGAAAAAAGACTCTTTTATCTCAATCAGCAGAATCCTTTGATCTCTTTTTATGTCATTTGTTGTTTGTTGTCCCTCGGAACTTGCAAATCGATTCTGACTATAGCGAGCCTACATACGACAGAATAAAACTGCCATGTCCCGCCATGTCATCTTTACAATCGTTGCTAGGTTCAAGCCCATTATTGCAGCCACTCTGTCAAGCCATCTTGTTAAGGATCCTCCTCTTCTTTGTTGCCCCCACTACTTAAAAAGCATGATGTCCTCTTCCAAGGACTGGTCTCTCCTAAGAACATGCCCATAGTACATGAGACAAAATCTCTCCATTCTTGTCCCTAAGAAGCATTCTGACTGTACTTCTTCCAAGGTGTGTCTGTTTGTTCTTTTGACAGACGATGGTTCTTTCAATGTTTCTCACCAGCCGTTATTCTTCTTCAATTGCCCTTATTCAATGTCCAACTCTCACGTGCATATGGCTTGGGTTAGGTGCACTTTAGCCCTAAGGGTAATGCCTTTGCTTATATATCATTCACTAGTTCATTTTTAATACAGAACCTATATAAATATGACTCCTAATCACAATACTCATATCTAAATAAAAATTCAATGAAAAGGTAAATCATAAAGCAAGGTGTTATTAAGTAAACAAGATGAGCACCTCATAGTATGTGAACGTGGTCTGACAAACGAGTCTTGGTTGTCTAGCAGGTCTGTGTTGGGCTGTGAACCACAAGGTCTGTGGTCCAAATCAATAGTTGCTCCACTGGAGAAAGTTGAGGTTTCCCATAAAGAATCACAGTCTCACAACGGCTGGAGCCAAAGTGGGTGAACAAGTAAATGTGGTGAAGAAAGCTGATGGTGCCTGGCTATCAAAAGAGATAGTGACTGGGGTCTTAAAAGCTTGAAGATAAACAAGCGGCCATCTAGCTCAGAAGCAACAAAGTCCACATGGAAGAACACACCAGCCTGTGTGATCGAGTGGTCCCAAAGGGATCAGTTACCAGGCATCAAAGAACAAAAAATCATATCATTGACTGCACACCTCCATGATAGGATCACTGAAGACAAATGGGTGCATAAGCAAATGTGGTGAAGAAAGCTGATGGTGCCCGGCTATCAAAAGAGATAGTGTCTGGGGTCTTAAAGGCTTGAAGGTGAACAAGCGGCCATCTAGCTCAGAAGCAAATAAGCCCACATGGAAGAAGCACACCGGCCAGTGCGATCACGAGGTGCCCAAGGGACCAGGTATAAGGCATCATGCAAAAAAAAAAAGATATAAGTGTGTGTATGTATGTGTATATATGTGTATATGTATATATGTATGTATATATATGTATATATATATATCATATTAAATGAAGGGGGAAGTGCAGAGTGGAGACCCAAGGCCCAAGTGTCGACCAATGGAGATCCCCTCATAGAGGGGTTTAGGAGAGGAGATGGGTTAATTAGGGTGTGAGGTAGTATCGATGAAGAACACAGCTTTCCCCCAGATCCTGGATGCTTCCTCCCCGCAACTACCATGATCCGAATTCTACCTTGCAGGGCTGGATGGGACAGAGGCTGTACACTGGTACATATGAGGGTTGGAGGTACAGGGAATCCAGGGTGGATGATACCTTCAGGACCAAGGGTGTGAGGGACGATGCTGGGAGAGTGGAGGGTGAGTGGGTTGGAAAGGGGGAACTGATTACAAGGATCCACATGTGACCTCTTCCCTGGGAGAGGGACAGCAGAGATGGGGGGAAGGGAGACTCCGGATAGGGCAAGATATGACAAAACAACGATGTATAAATTACCAAGGGCATATGAGGAAGGGGGGAATGGGGAGGGAGGGGAAAAAAAAAAGAGGACCTGATGCAAGGGGCTTAAGTGGAGAGCAAAAGCCTTGAGAATGATTGGGGCAGGGAATGTATGGATGTGCTTTATACAATTGATGTATGTATATGTAAGGATTGTGGTAAGAGTTGTATGAGTCCCTAATAAAATGTTAAAGAAGAAAAGAGAAAAAAATGATTAGGGCAAAGACTGTACAGATGTGCTTTATATAATTGATGTATGTATATGTATGAGCTGTGAAAAGAATTGTATGAGCCCCAATAAATTGTTAAAATTAAAAAAAATCAATCAGTTGCAAAAAAAAAAAAAAGATTATCAGAGAAGCTGAAAAAAAAAAAAAAAGAATCACAGTCTCAGAAACACACTGGGGGTGGGGGGAGGGTCACCTCTTTCCTCTGGGTACAATTGTTCTCATGATTGAGCCCACCCATCATGGCTGCCATTGTGTCAATCCATCTCTTTGAGGGCTTTCCTCTTTTTCACTGCCCCTCTCCTTTACCAACCATGATGTCCTTCTCCAGGGACGGACCTCGCCTGACAATGCATCAAAGTGGGTAAGAAGTCTTGCCATCCTTGCCTCTAAGGATCACTCTAGCCAGACTTCTTCCAAACAGATCCAGTTTTGCTTTTAGCAGTGCATTGTATTCTTCTCCAGAAATAGCTCCTATTTAAATATACATAATAATAGTAGCAAACACAGTAGTAGAATTATAGATGTGCCAGATACTGGTCACAGTAGTTTACAGATGTGGGAGTTACATCAATCCTCACAACTCTTTGGTCCTCGGGTCTTGGGTGTGGTCAAGGCACCATCCACAGCAGGCTGGCCCATACTCATAACAAACAAGCAACGCCCCATAGAAATATGGAGTCCACACTTCTCGTCATTTGTTCATTCGATGTTTGGCAATGTTTCCGCTGCTTTCATATCTGTACCTTCCTTTATAATCCTCTATCAAGTCAACCCTGATTGGAGTTTCTCCTAATTAGTCTTCTCAACTCCTTTCTGCTCCACCCCTAGGCCCCATTTTATCTAACATATTCCATGCTACTTTAATATTCTTGAAGTAGGGCACAAGTATAAATATCTTCCTTCGATATTTGTAATGACTGCCATATGCCATCAGCTCCCAATCTACCCAGCACTGGAAGTCTGTCTACTTATATTGTCTCCTTTGTCCAAGCTAACTTTTCATTCATTCCTTGAGGATGCCCTATTTTCCCCAAACTCTCATTCATTTAATGTGCTACTTCCTCTACCAAGGCTGCCCTCCGGGCATTGCACGCCAGGCATTGGTCTGCTAAGACAATTTAAACAAGCCAGGCTCTCTGCTGGAGAAAGATAAGACTGGATGCTCTGCTAAGGATTCTCAGAATTGGCTTGATGACCTTGCATTTGCTTTGGGGGTTGCTACCAAGTCAGTCTCTTCTCCTCAGTTCTTCAAGAATTGTAAGTCACTTTTCAAGGAACTTTTCAAATGGTAATTACTCCAGGACTACTTTCTCTTGCTCCAACTAAATGATTTGATTCTCCCTCTTCCCCTGCTTTCAAAGAACTTGGATGCACACTGGTGGCAGAAATAATATTCTGTTTTACCATTAGTGGTTAGTGTATATATGGTCATAAGTTGGGCTGATGTGCTATTAAAATATATAAACAGAAGATGAGATTTAAAGTATACTTAAAAGCCAGCCCTCCCCCAAATTCACTGTTATCAAGATTTAAAGCATATTTTAAAATCGCTCCCACCAAAAAAAATTGTTTTCTCTGCCACCCAGTCTGTTACAACTCTTAGTAACCTAAAAGACAGAGTAGAACTTCCCCTGTGTGTGTCTGAGACTGACGTTCTCTGGGAGCAGAATGCCTCATCTCTCTGGGTTGCTATTAGTAAAGAGAATTTCTAGGGTGTGTTCAGTCTTTTCATATTTTTGTTTGTGATTTTTTTACTGAGATGTAAGGGGGAAGGGAGGAGGTAAAAAAAGAGTCAAGGGCAAGTTTGCATAAGGAAGCAACTGGAAATAAGGCAGAAAAGGGAAAATGAGTCCAAACTGATGAAGGCCTTTAACTATTCATTAAGTACTTCACATTTAAGGAGGTATGGAGTGGAGGACTTCTGAAGGTGTCACACTTGGCAATGGAGTACATGTCAGTAGACTCCAGAGAAGGTAAATCTGCTGTACGACCTCAGATGGATTTGTAGAGGGGAGAGCTGGAAGGAAGCTGGACAAGCCAGGGTGAACATTCACTCATTCTCTCATTAAACTAGAATAAATTCTTAGACGTGATTTGCCAAAATGCACTATTGTCTCAAAGAAATGGTTCCAGGGAATCTACTTCACAGCAAGATCTTTCGGGTCAAAAGGATAATAAGCGTATCCCTCTTGGCAAAATACGTTATAATCAAGTTTTCTCTAAATGCAAAAAGGGAGTTTCCAGGCTGATATCTATTGTTAACAAAGAAACCTTTCACAGTTTCCTAATTCTTTCCATTCTAATCTTTGGCAATGCACTTTTACATCTCCTTAATGGGAAATTGGAACTAATATTTGTAAAGAGATTATTAGGTTTCACACTTAAGCTTCATAACAAGCTGGCAATTTAAATATTATTTTCCATTTTAAGGAAGATGAGCTAGCAGATTCCTCAGGCCAGTCAAACATGTAGATGGCAGAAGCCCCTGTGGACATGTTAGGAATCTCAAGGGAGCTACTGAGCCAGCTTGGCCTAGGTAAGCTTCTGCTGCTTGCCTGAGAATTTCCCAGTGTCTCCTTGCATTGGCTTTCTTGGAACACAGAAATTCTTGATATTAATTAGAAACATTATTCATAAGCACAAGAATGAAGTATTAAAAAGTATTCTTGATACCCGAAGAATACTTTTTAGTACTTCATTCATGTGCATATGTATATGCATGTGAATATACATAATTTGTAGGCAAAATGAAAATCCTAAACCACTTTTTGAAAAGTTACTAGGGATCTCAAGATGGTAACTGTAGAGAACTGTTTTATTTGCAAGGAGCCCTTTGTGACCAGGTAAGAAAATGCTTGTGTCTGTGGGGTGCCCGCTGTATACCGAAGGAGCCTTCATGATTCTTCAGGGATACCATTGTGCTCTTAATTGAAAGTTAGCATTTCAAATTCAACAACCACTCCAAAGGAGAAAAAAATGAGGCTGTCTCTTCTCATAAAGCTTTGCCGTTTCAGAGTTAACATGAATTGGAAGTCGTTCGACAGCGCTGGGTTTCTGAGTGGTTTACCTGTAACAGGTGTTTCACAACCTTTTTCGATCTTCATTTTCACCGAATCTGATAAAAAATAAACCTACCAGAGCCTCAATTTCAAAAGAAGAAATTGACACTGGGATGTGTTGATTAACTTGTTAATGGTCAAACATATTGGATGACAAAAGCAATATTCAAATGATAACTAGATATCCTTAAATAGTGACTTTTAATTACAATATTAAATAACATCAAAGATATTGTTCTGGTTACTATTGGCAGCATAAAGTTAATCTCAAAATTAATGATTTAAAACATCTATTTTGCTCTCAGCTCTGTGACAGTCTCCCACAGAGTTGCCGTCAGATTGTGCCTGGGGTGCAGCCAACTGGAGGATTGACTGAGGAGCATCACTGCCAATCAGAGCCCCCATGCTCACATCTTACAGCATGTCAGTCTCTGAGGGGTCGCCTTTAAATGTCACAGGAGCACTGGACAGAATACTGCGACCTTGTGTGACTCAGTCTGGGAAGTCAGACAGCACGACTTCTTTGGCGTTTTATTTGTTCAAAGTGGGTGAAGAAAGTAGGTCCATATTCAAGAGAAGAGAACAAACTCCTCAATCCAAAAAATATCCAATTTGAGACAATGCTTTCAAGACATTTCAGAAGGTAATTCGATGGTTATTTGGATTCCAATGATCATTTTCCATTTTTCCTATAATAAACAAGAAAACCTCCTCACTGTTATCAAGTCAATCCCAACTCATATGGACCCTATAGGGCAGAGTAGAACTCTCCGTTTGGGTTTCTATTTCTGTAAAATCCCAGCAGAAAGCCTCGTCTTTCTCCCAACTGCACGGTGGGGTCACACTGCTGACCTGAGAAGTAGCATGTCAACTCGTAACCCACTCGCTCAGCCACGCGGGCTCACTGTCTCCACAAAACATCCGACTAATCGGAAGAAAATCAAAATATTCCATGTCATTGATCCTAAGTGAGGGTTTATGAGGGACTAGCGTTGGATAACACTTAATAAAAGAAAATTTAAACTAATAATAATTGTTGATTTTTCAGTTGCTCAAGCAGTCTAATTTGTAAGCAAGCATGGAGCAAAACCTTATTACAGGAGCCATTAGTTAACCTTGAGTCTGATCTTTATAATCATTATTTAAATAGAAATGCAATAACAGCATAATTGTATCCATGAAAGCATTAGTGATAATTATTATATTCATTTAGTGCTACTTCCTTTTTATACTAAAAGATTGTATTTATACTTTTAAGGGGAAATGAATAGCTTGATAGGTTGCCATTGATTTTCAAAATTCTGAGAAAAAGAATAGTTTAACATAGTATTATCTGTGAGAGGAAGCAGGCATATAAAGGGCATAAAAAGAAACAGACAAGGATTAAAAAAAATTATCAGGACCTGGCAAAATAATCTGTACATACCAAATCCAGGCAAACACCTGTTTTTGTATGGCTCATGAGCAAAGATCAGTTTTCATCTTTTGAAATCCTTGGGCAGTGGTGGGGGGTTGGGGGTGGGGGGAGTCATGACATGTGAAAACTTTGTCTGTAAATAAAGTTTTATTGGGACTCAATCATCTTCCTTCAAAAGCAAATGCTCCAGAAAGTTTATGGGAAAAGTCCGTTATATTTTATTTAAAGTCCATTTTTCTATAAACTGTTTGAAGGCCCCTCATATTGTCAATGGCTGCTTTTACACTGTGATGGCAAAGCTGTGCAGTTGTGACAGTAGGATTCAAACCACCTAAAATGCTTCCTATCTCACCCTTTATAAAAACAAAAAACTTACCACCTCAGATTTAACAGAAGGGAAATTATAATAAGGAAGTCTAGTAATATTAGAATATTAAATTATTCTTATTAGTATAAAACACAGGTTCACCCAAGAATGCCAATCGAAATAAGAATACAAGTGCCCATTTTTATTTTGCATTTGTGATAACTGAGACATTTGTGTTGCAACATCTGTCACTTGGCCAATGTAAAGCTGCAAAAGTAAACCTACATCTTAGGAGTCATAATTTAATTTTTAATATTTACAAATCAGAACCTTTAACAAGCAGATTTTTTTGTGAATGGATGTGCCACGGATGTGAAAGTTTAGTGAGAATAAAGCTGGGGGTGTTACTTCCGTTCCATTCTTGTCTTTATTTAGTGTCAGACTGTGAATTATTGAAGACACAGGAGCTCCTTGCACCGTAGCTCCTATTGTTCTTTCAGCTGTCACTCGCACAGGGTCCACGCACTGGCAGGGATTTCAAAACACAAACAACAATTTTAAGCAGCAACTCATGAAACTGGATAATTACACAGAGTCTGCTGTGTACATTTTTCTTTAGCCTGGTTATAGAAATAGATGCCAGGAATAATGAATAGCATTAATGACTTTAGTCTGAATCCCCCTCTAATAGGCATATCCAATTACAAATTGAACAATGCAAGAACAGCGGCTAAAACACAATAGAAGCAGTCTCTCATCTCAAATCTAGAATGGATTTCATCCACCCTGAATGACATTATGATTTTATCTCCTATAGAAAAGCAGTCATTCAACATCTTACCAGGGGTGATTTTTCAGTCCCTGGAAGTATAGGGAATTACCCAAGGAGAGTGGCAGGCTAAAGTCAGAGTTAAATGTCTCAAGGGTTCACACCTGGTCCAGTGCATCCACAGGCTGGGGCCAGAACAGGTCTGAACAGAGGTGACTATCAAGTTGCAGAGCATGGAGCCAAAAGAGTTCCCAACAACGGTGCCCAGGTGGGACACTAGCTAGCAATGGGCCTCCCAGTGGGAAGCCCCTGGAAGAACAGCAGTCCAGCATAAGTACCTCTAATGAAATGCTGCATCTCACTTACAATTAGTGAGGAAACAGAGAGCAGAGAGGCCGATCTGTACCAGGAAGGCTCTGACAAACCATAAGGCGAGGTTTTCTTTAAGAAAATGAAGTTACAGAGGAAGAAGTGCACCTATTCCACTGTAAAATGGACTTTAAAGCGTGCAAAATTTAAGCAATACATGGAGTCCTTTATTATATTGTGATTTTTAAAATACAGTAAGATTTTCTTGGAGTAAATTGGGAAAATATGACATATAAACAATGGACTACTGCTTAACTTCATAGAATTATGGTGAATCTGTGGGAAAAAAACCAGAACATGAAATCAGTCGGAGCCTGGGGGACAGCATGCTGAGAGAAATAAGACAATCATCAAAGGATGAATATTGTATGAGACCACTATTTTTTAAAGTCTTGGGCAGATGTTCACACTTAAAAAAAATTATTTGTTGGTTATCAGAAGTAAAAGAAGAATAGAAGGTAAATTATTAACTAAAGTGTCGACGCATTAATTTAAGTAAAGAAGGTAAACTTTAAGAAGAGAAAAGACAACCAAAAACATGTGGGGATTGCAATCAGTGAAATGGAGCCAAATGGGAATGAATGGTTAATGAAACACTACTTGCTCTATAATCCTTCACCAAATATGAACGGGAGAATAATATAGAGTACTAATATAATTGGCTTAATGCTCAATGTATTTTGCGAGATTATGAATCTATATGCACATATCTCGCATATTCTTATTGTTTGGAAAAATATATACTGCTATATTTAGAGGAAAATCCCTATAACTGTATTTATTCTCTTATAACTGGACATATTCTCTTAGAACTGTAAGTTAAACTCATCAACACTCAATATGTATATATGAGATGGTACCACCACCACCCAAAAATCCAAAACGAATGTGATGTGAGGGGGATAGTGCATTTGGAGTTCATCCCACCAGCCCAGGCTGTTAATCAAGCTTCTATTTAGAGGTTCTGAAAAGATTGTGTATGTGACCATAAAAGGCCTGATGTGGTAGACCAGGGACTGGTTTTGCCACCACAACAATGCACCTGCTCACACAACCATCTCAGTGTGCCTGCTTTTGGCTAAAAGCAGCATGTCTCTCTTGCCCCACACACTTTACTCACCTAACTTCACTCAGTGTGACTTCTTTTTGTTTCGTGAACTTAGAGGGATATGAAATTACAGCAATTTGACAATAACATAGAAGAGGTGAAGAAAAAAAAGAGGGAAGTGCTGTCCAGTCATCCAAACAGATGAGTTTGAAAAAATTTTCCAACAATGGAATCACTGATTTGACAAATGCATTAAGTGTAATGGAGAGTACTTTGAAGGTGATAAGGGAAAAAAATTAAAGACATAGCTTTGAGGGAAAGAAATCCATTTGGGGGGGTACCCCTCATCCATAGAGAGACAATGAGATGAAGTGACTATTATGATGTAAGCAGTGTGTGTACATGTTTTTATTTTATTATCCATTCTAATTATTCTTGTATAATTGAAAGCATAACAAAATGCCTTCCCCCAAAGACTATAGCCCAGAATTAATTTCTGCATAGGAACTTCCAAATATTACCTTCCAATAAATTAAATCATCAATAAAATAAACAATTGTATTTGGGTTACATTTGGTTCTGATAATTCAGGAAATATTTGAGTCATTGAATTCCCCATATTCATTTTGCCTCTGTGATCTGGGGAAAGAAGAAAGCTTCTTTTCCCTTCACTTGGCAAGTTAGATTTGCCTTTCTGTTCTCACTGAAATGTCTAACACTTACCTTTGATTCTCTTGGATAGTCCTATACTGCATCCTTCGTTACTCCATCTATTCCCTGTCCACACTTGCCAAAGGTTTCCCAAATGTTGAGGAAGAGAATCAGAATCAGAGGACAGAAGTGTCCTGAGTCTGCACGCTGGCTAGCCTATACCACAGTGCTTTCTTTTAGCCCAAAGGGTTTGCATAGCAGATTATGGGTTGGGTTGCAAACCTCAGCGTCAGCAATGCAAACCCACCAGCTGGGTTGTGGGGAAAAGATGAGGCTTTCTACTCCCGTAAAGATTTAGAGCCTCGACACCCCAAAGGAGCAGTGTGATTCTGTCCTACAGGGTTGCTAAGAGTCAGAGTTTACTTCCTTTTAATCAAGGAAAAATATGTTGGTAAGAGAGAGGGCCTGGAAAAGACCACTTGCTCCCTCGGGGAGGAAAAGGGAAGCTGAACTAATGATGCATTTTCCCTAAAGCATTGCCGTTAGAAACTAAGGATCAACCTCTAATAGAGCAATCTCCTTTACTAGATCTCTTTAAAGGAGAAAAAGAAGCCAAACTCTAAGAGGATTAGCCCTTGACAGATAGGGGTGGCTACAGTACAATATGGATGCTGCTGCATCATCTGAAATCAGGCGAATGTGCCTCAGGGTTGTGTACTTCACTGAGCTTATTCACTCTCCATGTGGAGCAAATAATCTGAAGAATTGAAATATAGGAAAAAGAATGATGCAGCATCAGGATTAGAGGAACTCATTAACAGTCGTGATAAGAAAATAACGTAATTTTGCTTGCTGGACTAAGGACTAAGGTGTGCACGCCACAAGCTATGGTATTTTCAATTGCTTAATATGCATCCAAAAACTGGACCAGAAACATGGAAGACTGAAAAGGAATTCAAGTCTTTAAGTTATGGTGTTGGCAAGGAATATTGCTTATAACTACTTTATAGTTAGAATACTCCTTAGAATCAAGGACAGTGAGATTTTTCTCATTTACTTTGGACATGTTAACAGGAGAAAGCAGTGTCTGAAGAAAAACATCATGCTGGATAAAATAGAGGGTTGTGAAAAAGAGGAAGATCCTCAACAAAATGTATTGGTCCAGTTCTGTGACTAGGATTGTGGGGATGACAAAGGACTGGGCATTGGTCTTTGTATGTTACACAGGGCCATGCTATGAGCCTTAATTGACTTGACAATACATGAAAACAACACAGTACAGTACAAGCTAAGCCCAAAAGGTCCCTTTGGTTTCTGATGAGTTGGGTCCCAAGTGAAGGCAAGTCATCATCCCATTGAAGTTACTACTATCATATCCAATGCCAGGAATGCCCATCCCAGGTAAGATGATCCTGAGTTAAGAGCATTCTTCACTGGGGCAAGTATTGATCCTATTTACTTATTTGCCACTTGATAAATAGGATTCTTTTTCAATTTTGTTTGTTACCATTGCTTATAACAGATTGATCCATATATGTAAATTAGGAGGATTCTCCATGGATGCCCTTGTTTGTCTCAGGAAAATTGGTGGTGCAGTAACTTACATTGTAGACGTCTAACTACAGATCAGCTTTTCAAAACCACCAGCAGTTCTGAGAGAGAAACATGAAGGTTTCTACTCCGATAAGTGAGTATGATCAGGAAAGTCCCCTGGACAGTCTACTGTGCCTGCTTGTCTCTGTGAGTATGAACAGCAGTGAGTGTGAGTCCCTAAAACAGAAAGATGGGACAAACATTTTAAGAACACAGAAATATACGCTAGGTGAGATTCAGTGACAAAGAGGTGATGCAGCTGTCTAAATAAACTTAAATCATTAGATTTGGGCTAATTTTAACTAAAAGAATTCAGAAATATAATCTCAGACCCAGGTTGCAACTTTAGGATATAATAAAAGAGAAAGGAACCAGAAACCAGAAATGGGAATATCCAATTGGGGGTGGGGTTGGGATAGGAGCTGTCGCGATGGCTCCCGAGGAAATTCTAAAGTCAATAATTGATTATTATGTAAACTCAAACTCATTGCTATTGAGTCCATTTTGACTCATAGCAACTCTACAGGACATGGTAGAACTGTTCCCATGAGTTTTGAAGACTGTAAATTTTTTGTGTGGCAGTTTTTGGAGGGCTCTTACAGTTTTTATCACAATCCAAACATACATCCATTGGGTGAAGCATATTTGTACATATGTTGCCATCATCATTTTCAAAAAATGTTCTTTCTACTTGAACCCTTGGTATCAGTTGATTCCCCAACTCCCTCTCTCCCTCCCTCCCTCATGAACAATTGATAATTTATAAATTATTATATTTTTTGTGTCTTACACCGACCGCTGTCTCCCTTCACCCACTTTTCTGTTGTTCATCCCCCTAGGAGCAGGTTATATGTCAATCATTGGGATTGGTTCCCCCTTTCTCCCCACACCTTCCCCTTCCCCTTCTAGTATCCCTGCTCTCATTTTTGGTCCTGGGGGGTTTGTCTGTCCTGGAAACTGTCGATCTGTACTGGAATAGGAAGCCTTACCCTCAGAGCAGCTGGTGATTCCAAATTGCTGGCTTTGTGACTAGCAGTCCAACGTGAAGGCTCCTTATTATATAATTAATGATAATTACTAACACGTTGTAGGAGTTCCTAAAATCAGTGGTGTGTTCTAAACTAATAGCCAAATCACATTCACAATGATTGAGAACTGTGATAGGTATGTTTGTTGTGCCAACATGGCCAATGAACACATGTGAGATTAGATTAAGGGCGAAGAGATGGCTCAGTGACCCTCGTTTCTCTCTCTCTTTGTCTTTCTCTCTCTTTCAACATTGGATGAGTGTGCGGCTTTCTTGCTTATTCTGTGCCTCCATTTGTAAGCTACACTATCAAGAGGACACCTACCTGTGGAGTGTGTTGCTGTAACTTGAGGTTCCTTCAAGACCAGCTTCACCACGCCACTGGAAGGTACATCTCTTGAGCTGAGGGCTGTCAGACCCTGTCATCTGGCTGACTGTTGGTGACCTGCTTGATGTTTGCAGCCTGTGCCTGGATAGCCTGAATTGCTCCACGGAGGACTACCCATGGACTTGAAGGACTGACAGTGTATCAGAACTCTCTCATGGGAGTGAGTTGCACTAAGCCATTTGTACTGCTTTATAGATGAATTAACTGGTTATTTCCTACATTATCTATCTATATAAATATATAGATTAATTAACTGGTTATTTCTTATGTTATCTATATTATCAAACTATATAAATATATACAAAAGTATTAGTGTCCTGGTCTTATTTATCTAGAGAACCCTGTCTAATACAAGAACAAAAAAAGAAAATTTAGCACCAAGTCTAGGAAATACAAAATTTATTTCCCCTCAATGTAAATGTATCACCAGAAATTATAAATGTAAATTAAAAGCCAATTTTAATTAACAAAACTGTGTGCCATTTAGCTAAATATAAAATACGTAAGAAAATAGCTAAGTTTTTCTGTTTTGCCAGCAATCATTGAGAAACTTTAATAGAAGCAAATTCAGAAAGATGGTAATTGATTGGTAATGTATAAATCGACTTTATTCAGTATACAGAGAAAATAGTTATAAAAAGTCAGGAAAAGTTTCCAACACTATTAAAAATGCTGAAAAGTTGCTGGAATCCAGAAGAAAGTAACACTTAAGATAAGAACTATGATGATAAAAATCAATTAAAATGAGTGGCCAAGGGAGATACTTTCTTTACATTATTTATCTTTTTTCCATTAAGGAAACAAGAGCTGCTGCTTTACATTTTATATGGGAAATTCCAAAAATATTTGATCAATCATTTTAAAAATTGAAACACCAGAAAACTTTAAAACTATGAAATTAGAAAGTACTTTAAAAATGAACTGGGAGAGTAGAGGGTGAGTGGGTTGGAAAGGGGAAACTGATTACAAGGATCCACATGTGACCTCCTCCCTGGGAGAGGGACGGCAGAGAAGGGAGACTCAGGATAGGGCAAGATATAATGAAATAACCATCTATAAATTGTCAAGGGTTCATGAGGGAGGGGGGAACGGGGAGGGAGGGGAAAAAAGAGGACCTGATGCAAAAAAATGTTTTTAAAAATTTCCCTTCTTCTGCATCTTTGACATTGTAGGCAATTTTTAGTTGTTCATTTTTTTTTACATTTTATTAGGGGCTCATACAACTCTTATCACAATCCATTCATATACATACATCAATTGTATAAAGCACTTCTGTACATTCTTTACCCTAATCATTTTCTTTTTTTCCCTACATTTTATTAGGAGCTCATAGAACTCTTATCACAATCAATACATATACATACATCAATTGTATAAAGTGCATCCATGCATTCCCTGCCCCAATCATCCTCAAAGCATTTGCTCTCCACTTAAGCCCTTTGCATCAGGTCCCCTTTTTTTTCCCCCCTCCCTACCCACTCCCCCGTCCCTCATGTGCCCTTGGTAATTTATAGATTATTATTTTGTCATATCTTGCCCTTCCCCCCTTCTCTGCCCTCCCTCTCCCAGGGAGGAGGTCACATGTGGATCCTTGTAATCAGTTCCCCCTTTCCAACCCACTCACCCTCCACTCTCCCAGCATCTCCCCTCACACCCTTGGTCCTGAAGGTATCATCCACCCTGGATTCCCTGTGCCTCCAGCCCCCATATGCACCAGTGTACAACCTCTGCCCTATCCAGTTCTGCAAGGTAGAATTCGGATCGTGGTAGTTGGGGGGAGAAGGGAAATTTTAAAGGAGGAGGGGAGGGAGGGAGAAAGAGGAGCGTGGGATTCAACAACCTTGTTGCAGGTACAGTCCTGATCCAATATCAGGGGCATCTGGTGTGGCTGGCGTCACTTTTTATCTTACAATAGACAGAGAGACGGAGGAGAGTTGAGGAGGTGGGACCTGACTCCACCAAGGAAGAGGATTTGGGAGTGGAGCATGTCCTCTCGACCCATGGTTTCTGCCCTGATACCTTTCTAGACCCAGGAAAAGATTGATACCAAGACCCACGGAGATCTCCTAGAGATTCTGGGCCCAGAGATCCTAGGTGGAGACAAAGACCTGCTCCTCCAGCTAACAGAGAGAAAGAGAGGGCATTCTGCTAGAACTGGCATGCTGAATCTGACCCTCCTAACAGATGAGAGCATACATCTCTGTTTGTGAAAGCCATCCACTCATGACAGTCTATGTTACAGCAACAGTAGATACCTAAGACACACAGGGATGCATTTATTTATTTCTTCCAGCAAAGAGTATGATAACACCTACAAAGTGTTGACAACCAGAGAACACCTAAGCTTTGGGACTCAACCTTTTTATTAGAGATTAGTCACAGAGACAAGCTGTGCCTATTTGGCTGACCTCAGCTACTCAGACTCTAGCCTTCCTGAGTAAAAACATATGTTCACCATAAATTACATTTTAAAGACAAACTTATCAGATAAAAATGGTATGGCCAATGGTTTCAAGCATGTAAAAGAAATATTATCATCAAACAGGATTTTCTACAGGCTCAGAAATTGTCTTCCAGGAGTTGGACAAGGGCCAATCTTGAAGCCAGAACTGTCTTTCTAAGGTACAGTATTCGAGAAAACCAGGATTGCTGAATTAACCCTTTTCTGTTCGAAGGGACTTCCTCGTCTTTAAACATAAAATTTAGAAAAATTATATATGCAGGGGGTCACTAACTCATAAGTTTCTAGCATTCTGTCATAGGTTGGTTCTGACATAAATTGAATACCACATTTTTAAAATTTCCATCAGTATTGCCTTTTATTGTCATTACCTGTGTAAATCTGATATTTATTTTTCTTTGGGGGTTAGCATGAGACTGCAAAAAATTGTAGAATTTTATTAAAATTATAAAATAATATCATAATTCACACATACAAGTGAAATTTTTATGAAGATTATCCATCAACAGTTGCAGCGGTAGATTGACAGGAACCGAACCAGAAGTTCAGGCTAAATTCAAAGAGGACTTGGTAGCAAGGGACATCATTGCTGTTGTCAGATGGATCTTGGCCCACAGCAGAGAATAACAGAAAGATGTTTATTTGTGTTTTATTGACTGTGCTAAGGCATTTGACTATGTGGACCATAACAAACTATGGATGGAACTGAGTAGACTGGAAGTCCCTGAACAGTACACTGTGCTCATGCAGCATTTGTACATGACTCAAGAGACAATTGAGTGAGCACAACAAGGGAGCGATGCATGGTTTAAAATCAGGAGAGGTGTGTGTGTCAGGGTTGCGTCCTTTCACTGTACTTACCCAATCTGTTTGCTGATCAAACAGTCAGGGAATGTTATTATGTCAAAGAAGAATGAAGTATCCAGACTATGAGATGCAGATGTCACCGTGTCTGCTGAAATTGACAAAGGCTTGAGGCACTTGCAGATGAAGATCAAGCATTGCAGCCTTCTGTATGGATTGCAACGCAATCTAAGGAAAACCAAGACCCTCACAACTGGACCAGTAGACAAAATCCAGATGGCAGGAGAAAATATTGAAGTTGTCAAGAATGGATCCTGCTGGGGTCCACCATCAATGCTCATGGAAGCAGCAGTCAAGAGAACAAATAACACACTGGATTGGGTAAGTGTTGTACAAGCCCTCTTTAAAGTCTTGAAAAGCAAAGAGAGTATTTTTGAGGTCTACGGTGCACTTGATCCAAACCATGACATTTCCATTGCCTCACATTCACGCTAGAGCTGGATGTTGAGTAAAGAAGACTGAAGAAGCAGCCGGGCATTTGAATCGGGGTGCTGGAGAACAGATCGAAAGGACCATGAACTGCTGAAAGGACAACTGCAGGAAGCACGGTCAGAGTCCTCCAGAGAGGCAAGGATGGTGAGACGGGTCTCACGGATTTTGGACATGTCAGGAGATCCCAGTCCCTGGAGAAGGACAGCCTGCTTGACAAACTACCAGGGTAGCAGAAAGGAGGAAGGCCTTTAACAAGGTGAATTGACACAGTGCTGCCTCACTGCCCTCAAACAGAAGAGCAAGTGTGAGCATGGCGGAGAACTGGGCAGTGTTTCCTTCTATTATCAGCAGTGTCACGGTGAGTCAGAACTGACTATACAGCACATAACCAAAAAACAAATCCCACTTTAATCCCCCTACAATTGAGTGGATAAGTATCAAATTGCATCATGAAAATGATTGCATTGTTGCTAAATTGCCGAATTCATTCAATTCATGAACTGTGCATCTTCAATAGGCGCAGAAGCCAGCAGGCTCATATGGAAGTTTTCATAGGTTTTCTCCTGGACTCCACCTGTGTGCCCTTTCCCTGACTGATATTAATCTGAATCCTTTCACTGTGAGAACTGTAATTACAAATATGATCGCTTTTCTAAATCCTGAGAGTTCTTCCAGAAAATCAAGTCTGAGGCTAGTTTTCAATATCTCCCAACAACTCTGACATTAGAAATGAGATATTCTAGAGTGACTTTGACTCACAGAAACGTGGAGAGAGCCGTCTCTGCAACAGCATAGCGAGGCAACAGATGACGAATCTTTGACTCCCAGTGACTCTGAGGTCATTCCTTGTATATGACTGGAGATAAAGGTTCTCTATGGAAATTAGAAACCCAATTCACAAAGCGGTAACTCACTGGATACATAAGGAAATGAATAAGACTGACAAATAAGTTAAATATGAAGTCTCTTCCTTATTTTTAGCCATAGTAGCTAAAATTAAAGTAAAACAGAATGCTAAGTAGATCCTGATGCTGTACCAAGCTCATACTTCAACCAGTCGGAGCGAGCCTGAGAACAGCTACCCACGAGAAGAATTATGCTGACACACAATAGAATCTCTGGGATTGTAGTTATCGAGAAAGTCCACATGACAATCGGACAAATCCAAGAAACTAGAGAATATAATGGGAAGAAGTGGTCTTCTTTGTGGATCAATATAATCAACATCCTAAACAGCTTTACTAAATAGATGTTAGAGTAATAGATGTTGGTAATAGACAAACAGAGGTAACCCCCTTGATTCTGAGTGCTGTACAACAGAAAAGCATTTTGAAGCTGCTGCAAGTCCCACAACTCACAATTGAACACTCAAAGGTGACAGCAAAATTTCTCCAAGGAGATGGTCCCACGTGTCAGTGAAAAGTTGACTACTTCGGGCCAGTCGTAATACTATTGACCCTTTGGCCTCATGTGTGTGAATGGTGCCTGCTCACTTCTACGTGGAAGCTTTAGTATTGCATTGAAGAGTTAGTTCTCGTTGCTCTTGCTTACTTTCCATCACGTTCTGTCCAATATCGTTACCCTGCTCTAACACCGGAGGACCAGGCAGTGTGCCACTAAAGACACCAGTAGTGCTCCCAAGAGCAGCCAAGCCATGGTACACCAAGAAGAGAAGGGCTGCTTGATGTGTGCCATGGACTGAGGCCTGCAGCTGCCGCTGCATAAGAATTGTAGAGAAACGGAAAGAAAATGCGTGACCCATCTCCGCAGCTAAAGCAGCAGGTGTGAAAACCTTGCAATTTTGCAAACGACCTATTTATCTCATATTGAATAAGCAGCAATAAAAGGGTGCAATATATAATAAATACTTGTGCGACATACAAAATACGTGTTATTTGATTCATTATGTAAACAGTGAGGCTTCTAGACAACATTAAGCTGTTTACATTGAAGTTTAGGAGAAGTCAAAAGTTTTATCCATATTTTTTACTTCACCAGTGTGGTCACCCCAGCACCACCACCACCACGCCCCTTGTCAGCTGTAGTTTCAAAGGGGCTATAAATGGATCTGGGAAGCAATACTTACTCTGGACTGAATTTTTCATACATGGCAACAGATGACTAGAACAGAGCTACCTTAACAATTAGAAACTCTGAGCTATATTTCTTCAGATCAAGGAAGACATTGTTCAATCCATAACATGAGGACAATTTAATCATCATCCTCAAAGTGTAACAATGGCTTCTAAATGTGCATTTTCAGAGTTTCATATATCTTTTGATGAACATTGACTATGATAAAGGAATGTTATACTATTTTATTAAACTAAGCTCTTGTTCATTTTCTTATAATCATTCATTTTCTCTAGATAATATTCTTTAACCCTACTATGTGATTGTTTGATGCTTTAAAGGGTACACACAGTAAACATATAAAAATCTGTAATGATAATGAGCATAATATTGGGGTGACAATGACTGATACAGAGATGAAAGTCTATAGAGCTGGTTAAAAACAATTAACAGTTTATTAATGAAGAAAATCAAGGCACACTAAAAACACAAAAAGAAAAATCAACAGTAAAATTAATTACAGGGATTTTTAAAAGGAAGACTGGAAGAAGGTGGGAGAGGAGGCAAAGAAAGAAGTCACTTAACAAAACCATTCAGGGAGAAATGTAAGAGGAAACAGGAAATGCTTATGGCACTGATACAGTATCGATAATAACCAAATCTCCCATCAACTTTCTAGCTCATGCTTCAGGAAGTCTCAACTTCCATTCTTTGGAGACATGATTGTTGATGACTGGTTTACTTCTGGTCTTGTCCCTTTTTTAGAATTACTAAAATTTCCATCAATGACGTTAAAACATAATAATATAGGCAAATGGCTAAATGAATTGTTTGGTGACTCAATATATTGAGTATTTTTATTTTGTTGGATGTGATGGATATGAATGGAGTTTGTCATTTTACATTTATTTATGATATATGAGCACTTACTTATATTACACGTTTCCCACCCCATTTGTAGCTCTTTCCCATACATGTTGTACTGTGGCAGCAAGGGAAGGAACAAAGCTTTGGGTCTTGCCCAGGCTAGGAATACACAGCAGTTTATGAGTTTTTTGTGTTGAAGTTCAAAACATGTTAGAGATGACCTGATTAGATTTCCTCATTTTGAATCCAGGGACACATCAGGTCCATGGACCCATAGAATTATGCAGGTCGTTAGTTGCAAATCTAGGATAAAACCATAATCCTCTCACTGCGTTATTTTTACAACTCAGAACCCTTTCTACATTTCCTAATCCATCACATTTTATGTTGCACTGAAAATTAATTCCTTCAGTTAATATCTCCCTTGTCATATTTTGCCATTGATCCTGCTGTCTTAATTTTTCCAGACTGCCAAAACAATACCCCAGTACCACAAAGTCAATATTTATAAAGGGCACAATTTTATTGTCTCACTGTTCTGTGGGCTAGAAGACCAAAACAGGGTATTGGCTGAATTCATGTAGGGTTCTGATAGAAGAACTTTTCCTTGCCTTTCTCCTAACTTTTGGTAACTCTTGGCAACCCTTAGTTTTCCTTGACTTGCGCTGTATTTGTCTCCTTCTTAGTGATCCTTCTTCTGGCCCCTTCTATCTGTTTATCTTCTTCTCCTGCATAAGGACATTCATAACAGTGAGGGCCCACCCTACTCCACTATCACCTTCATGCTAACTTCCAAAGACCCTTTATCAAACCAGCCACATTCAGAGGCACTAGGGTTTGGACATCAGCATATCTTTTGCAGGATCCAATCCAATCCATAACACTTGCTAAGCGGGGAGACATAAAGAAAAGGCAAAGCTTACCTTTACTTCTTTGTTCCTCCTTTATTGTGGCTAGAAGGGAGCATTCGTGATCAGGTGAGATTCCAGGAGGGAACAAGACAAAATGGGTATGAGGACTGAGGACAACAAGGGAACACTGTGTGTGTGTGTGTGTGTGTGTGTGTATAAAACACCTTAAAATATAGTTCTTTTCATTTCCAGATTAATGGTCTATCGCAAACATGAAAATAATCCCAGTTCTCATATTCCTCACTACCTAAATTAATTAACTAAAAGAAATCACAATTGTCTCATCATCAGAGGGTGGCTAGGTGTGCTGGAAAATAAGAGGATCAAGGGGCAAGATGACATGGGTTTAGCTATTTTCGGACCAGTTGTCAGAAGCTCAGAGAGAAGCAAAAGTTAGTCTTTGCGATGAATGCAATGGAGTTTGCAAAAAGAAAAGCTTCTGTAATCCAGGTGGGATGTAAGAAAACTCACAAAAGTTTCCCAAAGACACTTCTACCCCTAAGGTCAAAGTCAAATCAAAGCTTTTGTTCAAGGTCTCAAAATGTATCGACCGGAAGTAAACATCAAGACACCAAAATCCTACCTCTAAACAAGGGGTACCCCAAGAAAACCAGAATTGCGCAGGGCAGAGCAGAGCTTTCTTAGTACGCATTTCCCCGCCCTGAGTGAGTACACTCCGCAGGCTCGCCTGGGAAGGTTCTCTGTGGTCACAGTGAATTTTTTCATAAAAGCGGTTTCACTTGACTCTCATTTTCGGTGATGGCCAATTTAAAAGAACAGCTGTGACTGTGGAATGTTGTCTCCTGCTGGGAAAAGTGCCACCGACACTGTTGTGATGTTGAGCCTAGCTTTCAAGGACAGCGCTGTGGGGAAAAGTGTGTGCGTGGCTTTCTCGTTCCAAAAAAAGGTGAAATATCAATTGATGACAAACCTCATTCTGGACATCTGTCAGCTTCCTGAATGGACAAAATTGCCAACAAAATTCACGCACTTGTGCTTGAAGATCAAGGATGGATCGTTGAAGTGATGGGGAAGTTAACTGGACTATCCGCACTTGGAGCTTGGTTCAGTGAACATTAACAGAAGATTTGGGAATGAAAAGGGTCACATTTGGGAATGAAAAGGGTCACAGTTCTGAAGCAACCCAGATGTCTTTTCCAAGGTCATTACTGTGTATGAGATCTGGTGCTATTCTTGGGACCCTGAAACCAAACATCAATTAAGCCAGTGGAAGATGCCATCATCACCTCACCCAGAAACATCTCAAGTCAAATCAGAGATCAAGACGATGCTCACTTGATTTTTTGATGTGAGGGGCATAGTGCATTTGGAGTTTGTTTTGCTAGGTCAGACTGTTGATCAAGCTTTCTACTTAGAGATTCTGAAAAGGTTGCATAACACTGCAACAAAAAAGGCCTGATTTGTGGCAAATGGGGGACTGATTTTGCTACCATGACAAAGCACCTGCTCACATAGCTATCTCAGTGAGCCAGTTTTGGACCAAAAAAACCATGCCTCTTTTGCCCCATGCACCTGATTCACCTGACCTCACTCTGTGTGACTTCTTTTTGTTTCCAAGAATGAAGATTGACATGAAAGGACAGCGATTTGCTGATTACGTAGAAGAGGCAAAGAAAAAAATGGGGGAGGTGCTGTCAGCCATCCAAACAGATGAGTTTGAAAAATGTTTCCAAGAATGAAATCACAGATTTGACAAATATATTAAGTATAATGGAAACTTCTTTGAAGATGATCAAGGTTGTTTTGTAAAATAAATTAAATATATAACTTTGAAAACACATTTCCTGTTTTTTGGGGGTATTCCCTCAAGCTTCGGACCAAGATTCGATACTTATGACAGCAAAGAAAATGATTGAAATGCAAGAATTATTTCTTATTAGATCCCATTCTTATCTTCTGCTTTATTTGACTTTATTACCTTTAGTCACAGACACTAAGTTTATTTTAAATGCAATTCAAGGACATTGCCTTAATGCAAAATGACTCAAATGTAAAGCCAGTCTGTTTAGGGGCACCATCTGTTGCTCACGACACTTGAAATGAGAGATTTCAGTTGCTAAAGATTCCACAGAAGCATATGAAGGGAACTCAATGGGTCTGGGTTTCAAAGAAAATGTAATATCCCCTAAACATGAGATGAAACCCGTTCTTCAAAGAGTTTACAATAACAAAGATGCACTTAATTTCATTGGATACACATAGATCTTTTCTGGAAAAGCAAAATATATAACAAATGAATTAGATCCATCTTTCTGTAAAGCAAGTGAAATGATGGGAGTCATTTTACTTATTTAAAAATAAATTTATTTATAAAATGGAGTCATTTTATTTATAATGATGGGAAGACAGAACTAAATAAAGGTAAAGAAACTTGCCCCAAATCAAATTGCTCTGAAAAGGCTATTTGTCAATTTCTCTCTCTCCCTTTACTCAAGATACAAATATGAGTCAACTGTCCAAAAATGGAGCTGAAGTTTAAAGGACAAGTGGTCAAGGAGAGTTTCTCAGGAAGGTTACTCAGACTTCCCATGTCTTAGCACCTTATTTTTAAATGATTTAAATATATTAAATGTTTTCATAAAAATTAAAGATGAATATTAACTGACATCCCATTACCTTTAAAATAAGATGTTAGATAAATATTAGGACATAAGAATGCCTATTAGTAATGTTTTAAGCGCCCCAGACGAAGAATTTTCAAGAACCTCTCAGTCCTATGATTACAAAAGAATTGGAACTGCCATCCTTCGTGAAGCACTCTAATCTATAATAATGTACCCTGTCAATAAACCAGTTAAACTGTGGCTTTGTTGGAGAGCTGGGGTCAGAAATATGATCATAGATTGTCATTTTGCTCTCTGCATGGAGCACTACACATCATTTTTAAATGATATGCTCTGTTCAATATTTTATGTGACTTCAGGATAACTCTAAACCTGAATTTATTGGCTCATATACTTGCAGCCAAATAATACAATGTAACTTCAAATACTACTTTCAGGAAATCGGCTAGTAAACTATTTTTATATAAATTCATTTTGCTTCATTTTTCATTTACTACTTTATTGCTCTATCGCTATCTAAAATATTTACACCCAGAAAGTTCTTTGGTGTCTTTACACACAATTCTAATTATTTTAGATAACTAAGAAAAATCGATTTGCAATATCTAAAGAAGAGAGAGATTGAGTTACCATACAAGCCAGCATTCCCCCTACTGGGCATATACCCAGTAGGCAGAGGCAAGAAACAACCACAGCCAACGTTCATCGCGGCACTGTTCAAAATTGCAAGTAGTTGGAAACAACCCAAATTTCCATCAACAGACAAATGGATCAGAAAACTGTGATACATACATACAATGGAGTACTACACGTCCCTAAAATGCAGCAATGAACGCATGACGCACTTTGCCACATGGGAAAACTGGAAGAAATCATGCTAAGTGAAATAAGCCAAGCACAAAAGAACAAGTACAACATGAGACCACTGAGGTAAACTTAAAAAAAAAGTGTATAGAGGAAAAACTACTATATACATAAATTCCTGGGGTGAAGTCCAGCAGCTATGGCAGGAGCCAAACCCAATCCAAGGACACATATGGCAGCCAACTAAATAAGAGGGGGAGGAAGAGGAGGAATAAAGGACATGGGTAGGCAGGGAGCGGTGCACTAACCCACCAAGGGGAGCATAGTGTTTATGTCTCCACTGGACAGGGAGAGAGAACAGGCTTCAACCTGATGTGCCAAGACATGAATACAACATACCGGCATATACTGAGGAACCAACAGAGTGGTCTGTGGGTCCGACCCCAAACCCAACTATGTGGATACCCTGCCCCCATCAGAAGGATGCACTTAAGAGGACAGCACTGGGGCTACAGCTTGGGGAGAGGGACGTGTCTGATTAGAGCACATGAAAGAAACGAAAAGGGATGGATAGGGAGGAAAGGATATCCTGGCCCACCAAGCCCCAAGGATGATGTTCCTGCTTGAACAAACAACACGCAGAGAGGACCAAAGGGCTGGCCCCACCATGGGACACAACATCCCTCACTGAACCATAGTGCTGCAGGGGACAACACTGGAGACACAGTGCGGGAATAGTGCCCAACCTGATTCTATCACTCTGGGGCAAAACACTAAGGGCGTGCAACAGAGCAGCAAGGGGGACAAAGCAAGGAAATCCCCGGGGAATACCAAAAAGAGACTTTGGAGGCAGAGTGTGGCACCCCATCAAACTCGACTGGAAAACACTCGTAAAGGCCACAAAACAGACCTTGAACTATTTATAGGCTTTTCCATTTTTGTCAGCAGCTTTCTTTTTGCTATAATTATTTTGTTCTTGCTTTCTTCTTCTGTTGTTATTGTTTTGTTGGTTTTTACTTCCTTTGCTGTTGTATTGCGTTTTGCCTGGTTTTGCACTTAGTAATGTATCTGCATGTCTATCTAGATAAGATAGATGGGATAAATAATTTGGAGATGAAAAGAATTGGACCAAAGGTTCTCAGGGGATATGGGAAAAGGGGAGGTGGGAGAAAGGAGGTGAAGGGCACCAACCCAGGGACAGGGGAACAACAAGTGACCTAAAATCAATGGAGAGAAGGGCATAGGATGCCTAGTGGGGCTCAATCAAAAGCAATGTAGCAGCGAGGAATTACTAAACCCAAATGAAGACCGACCATTGGTGGGAAAAGAGGAAAGTAAAAGGAAATAGAAGAAAGAACCACGAGGCAAAGGACATTGATAGAGGCCTAGTTACAGGCATGTACATATGTAAATATATATATGTATATATCATATATATAATGAGAGGGGAATAGATTTATGTACTCATATCTATATGTTAAGAAGTAAGGTAGCAGATGGATGTTGGGCCTCGACTCCAGTACTCCCTCAACACAAGAACACTTTGTTCTAACAATCCAGCATTCTGTGATGCTCACCTTCCCGACACGATCGCGGAAGACAAATGAGTGGTGCATAAGCAAATGTGACGAAGAAAGCAGATGGTGTCTGGCTATCAAAAGATACAGTGTTTGAGGCCTTAAAGGCTTGAAGATAAACAAGCAGCCATCTAGCAGAGAAGCAACAAAGCCCACATGGAAGAAGCACACCAGCCTGTGTGATCACGAGGTGTCAATGGGATCAGGTATCAAGCAACTAAGTTTTAAGACCCAAAACAAAACCATACCCAAGATGAATGGGCAGCAGGGGAGGGGTGGGTCATGGAGTGGAGATCCAATGCCCATCTGTAGAAAATTTGACATCCTTTCACAGAGGGGTCACAGGAAAGGGATGAGCCAGTCAGGGTGCAGTATAGCACAGGGTAAAGTATAGCACTCTCATGACCTCAATCTGTCTTACAAATGGATGAGACCAGAGCATGCACACTGCTACAGATAAGAGCCCTCAACCCAGGGAATCCAGGATAGATAAACCCCTCAGGGCCAACAATGAGAGTAGAGACACGAGGAGGATTAGAGAAAGGTGGGGGGAGAAAGAGGGAATCAATCACAAGGATCGATCTATAACCCCCTCCCAGGGGGACAGATAACAGAAAAGTCGTGAGGGGCAATGGAGGATGATGTAAGATATGAAAATAATAATCTAAACTAATCAAGTGTTCGTGAGGGATGGTGGGAGAGCACAAATGGGAAGAGAAGACTTTGAAAAGGATGATGGCTACATATTTGAAAATGTGCTTGACACACTGGATGAGTGTATGGACTGAGATAAGAGATGTAAAAGCCCCCAATTGTGATAAGAGATGTAAGAGCCCTCAATAAAAGCAAGGGAAAAGAGAGAGAGAAAATCAAGACATTCACTTTATGGAAAGTATGTTAAGGTTGTTTGTAATTGGGGTGGAAAGGATTTGAAGAAAAGCTCTTCATCTTTGTCCAAAAAGCAGTGCTGTATTATTGCAAACACTTGCTTAAAGAACAAATATCATTTATTATATTTATTTCTGAATTGCTTATATCTTATGTAAATATCAAGTTATCCTAAAATTCTATTAAAATTTCATTTAATTGTGCTCAATGTTCCTCAGTGATTAATTCAATAATCTTATATTCTAAGCTTTGAACCAGCAACCTCACTTAATAAAAATCAATGAGGTGCTTTCTAAGACATTGCATCATTTAATACATAGAGAGCTCAATGGACCAAGACTTTTCTTACTTAAAAGAAGAAAATTAACTAAAATGGGCACAAATTATGTAAAATAAAAGGCACTTCAACAAGTTGATAGGAAATTTTATTAAAAGATAGTGGAATTTTTCTAGGAAATTTTTGTAGTCCTCTTGTATTTATGACTTTGAAATCAAAATATTGAGTGACAAAATTCTAAAGACACATTTATTCAAAAAAGTTATCTTTTTCTTTACTAAATGTGCTTTGACAGTCCAGCAGTGTGATTAAGTGAAGAGAGACTTTGGAAGTATTATTTTTTTATAATTATAATCACTCTCTTTATGAGAGAATAGACCCACCTACTAATGATTACACATTATCTTAAATTCCAAAGTCATTTAGGTGTTGTGATTGCTAGGTTAAAATAGAAACTATAGTAGCCAAAATATGTCTGTATAATTATTTTGTACAATGTAGGCTCAATTCTTATAGCATTACACTTTGCCACTTACGATCACTTATCAGGAGTTTATATTTAATAAAATACTATAAGGATCTATAAAAATTATATAAATAGGATCAAATACATGATGCCTACTCTGCATTGCCGGTGAAGACCCTCTCAATGCACTGTACATAGCATTATATCTCAGGAAGCCATAAATCATGGAGAAATATGGCCCAGGAAACAGCAAAGCCAGGTGTCTGTGCTGATGTCACTGAGGTGAATACACATTCCATGTAACATGAGGCAAATGAATTGGTTTCTAGTTCTCATCTTTCTTCCCAACTCCACAAAATAAAAACAATGGACTTAAGGATCACAGAGATGCCAGGATATTAAAAGGTTATTTGGCTCATCTACATCCTAAAACTCCTAAAATTCCAAGCAAGATACAATGTATATGATTATATTCTCCAATATCAGTGTTCTATTTATTTGAAGTTACTCTGTGGAAAAGACAGATAGCTGGTTGAAGTGAAGTCTTTGTCAATTTATAGAAAACTTTAATGGGGAAATGATTCTCAGAAGGCAAGAAGAAAAGATAAACGCAAATAAACCTGCAGGCCTATGTTTAAATAATTTTAATGTTTCATATATTCAGGGAATATAATGAAAATTTTATTAAAAAGATATGCTAGTAGGTAGACTAGCATAAGGAAAAATGAAATATTTTTAGGACATAACATGATGAATTATAGTAATAGTGACCTTAGTGATTAAAATGGAATTAAATCAAGAACTTACATAAAAAGTAAAGAAATGTTCAGTCTTCGGGGGAAATGGTATCTCTTCCTTGTAAAATATGTGACCAAGATTTTCTAGAACATTTCTGTCCTCGAGAATAGATTTATGGCCATTACTAATGTCCATACATAGCATGTAAATCATCTACCAACCTCCCGTCAGACTTTCCTGAACTTCCCTGTTTTCAGCTTACAACACTTACTACTATGTATCTGTCTCTGAGCTAAGCCCTAAAGAGGAATATCAGGAAATGTCTTAATGTTCTTTATCATTGGAATATTTCAATAATTAAAAACTCTAAGATGTGCTAAATCAACACCTAATTTTGACTAAAATTTCAAGTATAAGGATGGAATGATACTTCTTTAGTTTTTTCCCAAAATCTATCTAAAATTAATAGCCATTACCAAAGGTGTTTACTTCTGTTTTATTGACTATCTCACAGCTTACTCACAGGTTACTATGGGTAACCTTGAGAAGACTCAGAATTGCAGAACACCTAATTGTGCTCATGTGGAACCTGCACCTGGATCAAGAGGCTGTGGCTTGAGCAGCACAAGGGAATACTGAATGTTTCAAGATCAGCAAAGGTGTGCATCGGGGTTGTATCTTCTCACCGCGCTTATTCAACCTGTATGCTGAGGAAACCATCCGAGAAGCTGGGCTATGTGAAGAAGGCTGCAGCATCAGAACTGGGGAAAGGCTTAACTACATGTGCTCTGCCGAAGACACAACCTTGCTTCCAGAATGCGCAGGCCTGGAGACCCTTGCTGACGAAGGTCAGTGATGGCAGTCTTCAGAATGGACTACAGCTCATGGGAAAGAAGACCAAAACCCTCAGGTAGCATCATGATAAATAGAGAAAAGGTTGACATGGTTACAGACCTCGGCTTACCTGGATCCACCATCTATGCTCATGGGAACAGCAGTCAAGAGATCAAATGACACTTTGCATTGGGCAAATCTGCTGACCTCAAACAAAGGATGTTGCTAAGGTGTGCCTGATCCAAGCCATATTTCCAATTGCCTGGCACGCATGTGAAAGTTGGACGTGGAATCAGGAAGACTGAAGAAGAACAGGCACATTTGAATCATGGTGCTGGAGATTATTAAAAGTGCCATGAACAAACAAATCTGTCTTGGAAGAAAGTGTTCTTGTGTTTAGGGAGGCCTTGATTAGAAGCCCAAAGTCTGTCTGCTATCTTAATACTTAACATATAAATATATGTGCATTGACCTCTGTCCCTATCATTATAAATTAATATATTTACATATATACATGCCTATAGCTATACCTCTATAAGTAACTTTTGACTCCTAGTTCTTTCCTCTATTTCCTTTCACCTTCCTCCTTTCCCACGATCATCCATCAGGCTCTCAGTAATTCCTCTCGGATACATTGCACTTGATCAAACCCCACCAGGCATTATACCCCCTCATCACCATCAATTTTAGATCTCGGTGTTCCCTTACCCTGAGTTTGTTGGCTCCCCACTCCCCCTCCCCACCCTCTCCTCTCCCATGTCCCCACCCCTGGGACTGCCAGCCCTGTTGTTTGTTCTCTCCTTGTGATTGTTTGTCTACCTTAGATAGGTAAACATGATCAAAAGGGAAACAAACAAACAATAAATAGTTCCAGGTCTGTCAGTTGACCCTTATTAGTGTTTTCCAATCAGGTCTGATGAGGGGCACGCTCTGTCCCTGAGTGAGAAGTCTGTTTTCAGGATTCCTCAGGGACGTGGTCACTTTGCCCCCTTGCTGTCCTGTTGCACTCCCTTCACATTCACACCACTGTGCATGGGGCAGACTGAACACACCTTCCACAGTGTCTGCAGCGCTCTTCCCTGTAGCGCTATGGGTCAGTGAAAGGACTTCATGTCTGTGGTGGGGCTGGCCCTAGAGTCTTCTCTGTGCTTTGCTGCTTCGATCAGGGATGTCGTCCCCAGGGCTTGGTGGGCCATGATGAGGGCCTCTCCTCCTTTCTCCTCCTCCTCTTCCTCCTTCTCTCAAGATCTCTCTCCCAGGGCTGGGCTAGAGTTACACCTCTGTCTGGTCCTTGCCTCTGCATGAGAAAGAACTCACACCGAAGCCTGGCTCCTGATCCAAGTGAATTTAATGAGAGGTAAAAGAAGCTTCAGCTTATACGCGGCACCCATAGGATTCCTTTCAACCATGCAGCCTGGCAGAGACTGTTCAGGGTCACGCAAGGATCTATCTCCCACGTTTTCCTCCAAAAAAGAACTGTCTCAAGTTCTTTCTCAAGTTCTCTCCCCAGTCCCTCTCGTTTCTTTTTCTTTTTTTCTCTCTCTCCCCCTGGCTCCTGCCTTTTCAAGGATTGCTGGGGGAGTCGTGGTGGACAACCCCAGATTGACCCCATTGGCTGAATTGCAATCACCTGGCCCAGTGGGATGATCCAGGATTAGTGCCCATCCATGCCCACCGGCGGGAAAACCTAGCCCACTGGCGGGAAAACCTAGGCTTTTGTTCTCTCGTGCTTGGCTCTCAGTGGACATCCCATCCCTGCCTATCTGCCTCTCTCTCTCTCTCTCTGTGTCTCTCTCTCTGTCTCTCTCTCTGTCTCTCTCTCTCTGTCTCTCTCTTTCTCTTTCTCTGTCTGTCTCCCCCCTCCCTCCCTCCCTGTTAGTTTGCAACATAGTTCAGCTTGAGATTTCCCCCACTGTCCCCTCTGTTAGTTCATGGCTTAGTCCTCAAGGCTTAGTGCTGCGGGAAGAGATTTGGTCCCCTTTCTCCCTTTTCTGTGGAGATATAAACAATACCCTCCCATGGGTGCATTGGTTCCCCAGCACCCTCTTTTCTCTCTCTCTCTCTCTCTCTCTCTCTCTCTTTCTCATTTCCCTTCCTTTTTAGTTGGCTGCCATATGTACCCCTGGGCTAGGGCTGACACAGAATGCAGAGTTTTAAAGCTTTTTAATTGGTAAAAGTAAAATACGTTTAAATGTAATGTTATATTTTCTCAAAAGATGAAAAAAATCAATTATGACTATTATGATACCAGAAAAAGCAGTGAGGGTGGAAAGAATGACCCTGTGTTGGTGTGCTTACACTAGAGAAGCAAGCTGCCTCTCACAGACCAGTCCCCAGGCTCTCCCAAGGCCAGCCAGGTGATTCACTGCACTAAAGCAGGTTGCATTGTCTTACTGCAGAATTCCATTGCCCTGGGAATAAGGAGTGGAGGACTTACCAGCAATGACTTTTAACTCCTTTTAAGCCACTTCAACATAGAAAAAGGTTGCATTTTGATGGCTTCTTTGCTGGTTGCATGATTATGTACAGGGTGAAGAGCATCGTGGTAGCTCAATGATAAATCCCTTGCAAGCTAAGGAAAAGGTGAATGGTTCCAACCTGCCAGCCACTGTACAGAAGAAAAGACCTGCCGCAGTAACAACTGCAGCCTAGAACTCTATGGGGCGCTTAGCTCTCTTTTTCTGTTTTATTAGATTGCAACAAATCATAAGAGACTTGAAAACACATACACGTTTTCCAGAATAAAAGCCTTGCTATTTTCAGGGCAAGCTCACCTTCTCCAGGTCCAGGTCCAAATACATCAGGGGAGAATAAGCATGCATGTTCCTCACCTCCCTCCCTAACTCTACGTGCTAGCTGCTCCTTAGTGTCCAGCCTGCCCCCTAGTTCACAATGTGGCAAGTCACACACACAGGCTTTCGTGAACCAACCTAATAAAAAAGGTCTTACTATGAAGCTGTAGGAAGTAGTTTTCATTTGAAGAAGCTATCTCTCAT
Source organism: Tenrec ecaudatus (assembly GCF_050624435.1). Classification (NCBI taxonomy): domain Eukaryota; kingdom Metazoa; phylum Chordata; class Mammalia; order Afrosoricida; family Tenrecidae; genus Tenrec; species Tenrec ecaudatus. The sequence continues at coordinate 58,316,360 of NC_134542.1, forward strand.
TTTTATTTGCTGATTAATAATTCAGACTAGAGTTAAAACTGTCAAGCAATTAATGAAGTTTTGGCTATATAGGCTTCCTTCTTACCCAACGGCAATGCAGACATAGAATGTAAGTAAAACTCGGGTGGCTTTTTTTTTGCTTGAGTTTGCAGAACAAGGCTTTAAGGATCAAGTTCAAGTTGACTCGAAAATGAAAAGTAAGATGATTGTTCATAGATGTAAGAAACATTAGGAAAAAAGAAATCAAACTAAATAATACATATTTCCCCCAGTTTTGTATTACTTGTGCTGACTTCTGAATGTCTTGCCTTCCTGAATATTTCCTTAATGCTTCTACCATTTGGGATGATATTAAACTTGACCATCCTAAAACTGCTAATGACAGATGGGAAAGTATCATTTTCCCTTTTGATCTTATTTGGTTTTATGATGAATAATGTTTTCTGTTGTTATTGTTTTGATTTTAGTTTTCTGTGTTTATCTTCCATTACTTCAAATCATCTAATAGACAATTGACTTCAACTCATTCATATGCTTTTGAAGGAAAAGAAATAGTTGTTGGCAGTGCCTCAGAAATTAGGATTAAGCTGTCAGTAACTCTACTGCCAGGCAGTGGAGCAAGCAATGCAATGAAATGTGAGAAGACAGCCTTATCCCAGACAAGATACATCCCAGTCCTCGCCTCCAGAATCCATTAAAATCATATTTTGTTTATTTATTTGCTTGGGCCTTATGTAAATATAAGACATGGTCTCTATCACTACAAGTCAAGTAGTTACATAATTCTGTGCCTTTGCAGTTGTCCTTTATTAGCATTTAGTGCTATGCCCTGAGCTGTGACAAGAACTGTAAACCTACTCAGGGCCTGGGACAGCTCCTGCTGCCCCTTCTGGGGCTTTCACTTGGCAGGAGTTCTCTAAACGACGGTGTTATTCTTCAGAGCTGTTGAGGATAGGCATTCAAAAATTGAGCTCCTCTCTATCTTTTTCCTACCAATAAATCTAGATTTGGTTCACTTTTAGCCCTCCAAATTTCTTTTTCCAGATTTTTCTAATGAAGGTGGTTTCTTTATAGTTTCTTATCAGGAAGTGCTTAGATGATAAACTTGTTGTTTTATCTTTTAGAAATTCAATTTAACCCTGTGCACAGGCTGATCTCTGCAGAGCTATATAACAACTATTCATGCTGTAGCACCTGTAAGAACTTTATCTAAAATTGTGTAGATAAAATCCAGATGCCTATCACCAGCTTACTATGATTTATCTTAAAATATCATTCCTATAGTTTGATTTATGTAGCATTAAAATTTTAACCAAATTTCAGAATTTAACATAGATATTCAAAATGATTTTATTATTTTCTCCTTAAATTGTATTTATTTTATTGTTGTCTAGACTATGCACAGCTAAGCATAAACCAGTTCCATAGTTTCTACCCATACAATTCAGTTATAGTCATTACATTCTTCAAGTTGTGCCATCAGTTTCATGTTCCCTTTCTAAGTTAATTTTTTCGTATTTAAATCTATTAATGAAACTCAAACTGTGTCAACTGGGTATTATTCACTTACTGTTTTGTATTATATGAGTTTCTTATTTAAGTAAAAGAAAGTATTTTCTAAATCTAAGCTACTTTCTTGATTCAGGTTTTCTTCTTTCTAGACTTACTGAGAAGTTGGTTCGTTGTTCATAGCAATTCAGAGAAAATAAGAACACCTTGGGAGCCACTAACTACTTTCTCCAAATAGAACCCTTGCGATCGCTCACTTCATCAGGATGGGAGCAATCCACGGCTTTCTTATAGTGACCTTGAGAAATGGGAATTTGGCCAGATCTGAATTTAACCTGATGGCAAATACTAGGTAGAACGACCACACAAGATCTCACTGTATTGTTTCCTGTAAGTACATGTGAATCTACTAGCATCCGAAAATGAAAAGTGTAATAAAGTACTATGTACCAGAAGTGCTCGCTTAGTCCCGACCCTTGCTCAAATTGCCTTATTCTAATGTGAAAAGAGCTGAGTTGTCCAAACATTGCTTTTTGGTATGCCCTGAATTTTTCATGCATTTGGACCCAGGAAGTTCTGAATTCTAATCCCAGGTTAACATCGTTGCTCAACAGAGAAATGTGAATTTAAACAAAAAACAAAATGATCACTTTGCCCTTCATAAGTCAGCATTAGGAAGTTGAACATTTGCCAAGGATTGGCAAGGATATGATGGAATAGGAATACAGCTATTTTGGAAGCAACCTGGCTATCAAAAAAAGGCTGCCAGGCCATTTCTTGCCAATAACATGTTGCAGGTAGAAATAATACACGGAGCTATAATATACCCCAAATCTCAAGAAACCCACATTAAGTCTTCGCTTTCTTCTTAAATCACTGCTCTTGTCACCTGAAGACTCATCCATTCCTCTTGGGGAAGAATGTGGGATTCACAACACGTCAATCCCTGTTCCATAAACACGTCCTTCAAAATTCAACTCCTGATCCTTTTGTATCCTTAGTAAGAGAAGGGTAGCTATCTTCAAGCCACCTCTTGAAAACCATGCGCCATCGTCTCCTATCTCTTTGGCATATGCCATCAGTTAACTCAGTGTTCAGAGAAATTTTCCATCAGTGAAATATGGAAACTGGTTTTGATAGGTCCATTTTAGCAAGCAGATAAAAGTTGACCGCTGACCTAGATAGTGTTTACAATATGCAGATGCTTAAGCTCCAACCAGATCTATAAAAAGATCTCTGGGGATGGCATCACACCACTTTCCACTTTAAAAGCCTCCAAGTTCCATGCACAGCAGTGCTTCTCAACCCCCTGGGGGGGTGGTGTCAAAAGACCCTTTCACAGGGGTCACCTAAGACCATCAGAAAACATATTTCCATTGGTCTTAGGAATCAAGACACCACTCCTCTATCAGTCTCCAGGCAGGTCTGCTCACATGTAGATATACCTACATATGAGTACCTGGCGTGAAGACTGTTACCCATGCTACACCATGCTTCAAGGCAAAATTTCATTTATTTATAATTAGAAATGAATATTTCACAATATATTGCTTTGTGATTAACTACTATGCTTTAATGATGTTCGATTTATAACAATGAAAATACATCCTGCATATCAGATATTTACATTATGATTCGTAACAGTAGCAATATTACAGTTATGAAGTAGCAATGAAAAGAATTTTATGATTGGGGTCACCACTACATGAGGAACTGTATGAAAGGGTCTCAGTATTAGGCGGGTTGAAAATCACTGATCCAGAGGAAAGAAGAGCGAGGAAAATCAAGAGACACAAGGAAACAATTAATCCAATGAATTACTGAGCCACACAAACGTCAGTCTCCACAATCTTGAGAACAGAAGAGCAGATGGTGCCCGACGACCACTAGCAACTGCACTGGCAAGAAGCACATTAGACGGTCCTGGAGAGAGTGAGGGATCGTGTGAAGCAGAACACACAGTTCCAAAAGAGACCAGCCGAACGACTTGGAGAGAGAATAGTGAAAACACCGAGACTCTGGATCAGGAGCCTTCTAGTCTGGAACTGAGGTAACCTCTGCATTGGAATAATCAACACTCTTTAAGGTCAAAGGGGAAGCATTTATGCAAGGGCAACATTCAGAGGATTTGGGGAAAAGGAGAAATGAAAAACAGAAAATTCAGAGATAAAGTGGAATCAGTGATGGTTTATTGTGAGGACTGCAATGAATGAGTTGTATCAGATTGTGAGTGAATTGTTGAATGTAAAATCATGATCTACTCTATAAAGTTTCCCCTAATTCACAATAAAAAGTTGTTATTAAAGCCCCTGAGCAGCAGAATCTCAGGCTAAACTATTGAAGAACTCACACTAACATATGAGAATCACTGCTTTGCAATCTGCATTTATGAAGAATTCATTTGTTTTTAATGCAGCTGAAATAGGATCTCTTCTCTAAATTTAAAAATACTTTGTAGGAAAAAAGTCAGCTTGGCTTAATGATTAGGACTATGAACTCAACAAATGTCTCATTCTCTGGTCTATCCAGCCATTTCCCTGGAAGAATGATATCAATAAATTATTTAAATTCGCTGTGATAAATAGGATAGATGGTAATTCCTTTTTCCTGCCTCAGAGGCATAGTGTGAGGTTAATTAAATAACAGCTGCAAAATACGTTTAGCTCCTCAGCTCCTCAGAGAAAGACATTCTATAAGACATTATATTCTATATGCCGCATTTTTCTCTCCAATGAAAATAGGGCTAATTGTTCTTGAGGACTCAGCCCAGGGCAGAGAAAACAACCTTGTCACAGCTTTCACAAGCATTAAATTCACAAGGACAAATTTTTGTCACAGTTGGTATCAGACTGAGCGAATGCATGCTTCCGTTCTTTATACAAAGACCGCTGCCATCTTGTGGAAAGCAGTCATTGTGCTTATCTTCGTGTTCGATTTTATTTGTGTGAAATGATGACAAGATAATTTGGGTTTTCTGCGACCAAAGATTCATGACTTGTATAGTCTTTTGTCAACCTCGGGCACGTTATCTTCAGCCCACTAGGGCTAAGTGAGACCACGTTTAAGGTCAGGTAGTGCTGATGGAAGGGATGGTTTTCTAAACAAGATATCTCTCTGGGGTTTTGAACTATACATATGCCTCAAATGAGACTCGCGACAAAAATCTGCTTTTGCGTTCCATTATATTCTGAAATGAGGGCTAAGAGAGCGGGGAAATTAATCACTGGTGATCATTAAATTCAATGTTTACTGCTTTGGGAAAAATATGTCACTCTGTAGATGTTTGTAGTCACTTGTCAAAAGGAGAAGAGGGATTGCTTACAGAAAATAAATGAAATAAAATCACCAATCAACCCTGAAGTCTATCAGGTTTGGTGAATAATTGCCATATTTTGACAAATATGATGAATTTTTAAATCCATCTTACAAAAAATGGGCTCTTAAAACAGGAAGATTTCTTTCTAGCCTTTCTCTTATTGCTAAAGGCTTTAAAATGATCATGGAGCCTACTTAAAGAAAGCATGAAGGTAGGTTTTGTTTCAGAGATAGTTTGAATTTAGAAAATGCAATATAGAACAAGCATAGATTTTCTACTCTGAAATGATTTCCACAAAGCAGGAATTCCTAGAGAAATACATAAGGTTTATTATGACTATAATATCCATTTTTAAATTTTGTGGCAAAAAACACTTGAGGCAAATATATCAATAGCTGAAACTTGTCTTTGATAAACTCATCTTGTAGGTTCAATACTTATACCCCAAAGAGCCCTCGTGGTGCTGTGGTTCCCTGTTAGGTTGCTAACTGCAAACTCGGCACCTCAAAAGCACCAGCATCTCTGCAGGAGGAAGATGCTTTCTACTCTCAGAAAGATTTAGTCTTGGACACTCGGGGGCAGCTCTACCTGGTCCTAGGGGGTCTCTATGACTCCACAGCAGTGAGTTGGGGTTTTGGTTTATTCTTATATCCCACAGTCACTTCAAATATCTTTCCTAAGCTTGGCGTGTGTTCACCTCTGTGTCTGCCCTAGCTTCTCCAGACACCAAACTAAAATCGAAATCAATTTATACTAAAATATTAGCAATTGAATAAATCACTCCATTGGAGTAGACAATCGGGAGAACTGCCCACGAGACTAGACTGAAGGCTGAAATCCTTGCTCTTTATCAGCAAGTGCTTCAAGTCTTCCTCACTTTCAGCAAGCAAGGTTGTGTCATCTGCATATTGCAGATTGTTAACACCTTCCTCCAGTTCTGATGCGGTATTCTTCATGGACCCCAGTTTCTTTGATTACTTGCTTGGCATACAAATTGAATAAATGGTAAGAAGATACAATTCTGACACATATATTTCCTGATTTTAAGCCATGTAGTACTTCCTTGGTCTGTTCTCAAAACAGCCTCTTGAGCCAGGTGTAAGTTCTGAATGAGCACAACGGAGTGTTCTGGAATATTCCCACTCTTCTCAAGAGCAACCATAGTTTGTTATGGTTCGTGCAGTCGAATGACTTTGCTTAGTCAATAAAACACAAGTAAACACTTCTGGTTTTCCCTGAAATCAAACAAGATCAAGTAGATTATCCAATATAAATTACAATTCAGTGTAAAGAAAACCAAAATACTCATAACTGGACAAAGAGGTAACATCATGATAAATGGAGAAAAGATTGAAGTTGTCAAGAATTTCACATGGCTGAATCCACAATCAATGCTTATGGAAGAAGTAGTCAAAAGATAAAAACAATAGATTACATAGGTAAATCTGCTGCTCAAAACCTCTTTAATTGAAAAACAAAGAGATTACATTAAGGACTGAGGTAAAGCTAACCCAAGCCCTGGTATTTTGAATTTCCACATATGCATGTGAAAATTGGCCACTGAATAAAGAAGACAGAAGGAGAATGGGTGAATTTGAATTATGGTGTTGATGAATAACATTGCAACTATCATGGATGTCCAAAAGAACACACAAATCTGTTTTGGAAGAAGTACAGCCATCATGCACCCTGATGGCAAGGCTCCATCTCCTGGACTTTGGACATATTACCAGGAGGGACCAGTCCCTGGAGAAGGGCATCATGCTTGGAAAACTGGAGTGAGAAAGAGTAAGGCCCTCAACAAGATGGAATAATCCAGTGGCTGCAACAATGGGCTCAAACATAGGAACAGTTGTGCGGATGGCGCAGGACCAGGCAATGTTTTGTTCCACGGTGTGTAAGGTCACTGTGAGTTGGAACTGACTAGATGGCACCTAACAATGTCAGCTAGTCAGGTCTGCTTAATACCAAGGATAGGCTATCAAAAAATACATTCTAAGAAACAGGCATGGAAGAGTTTTGTAGGTAAAAAATTTTTCTAGTACTCAAGATATCACCCAAGATGATTCAGTTTATTGGTTTTTAGAAGTCCATAAAGGACTTGAGAAAGAGTAATATCCTAAATCCTTCAAATAATATTCTGTCTTATTATCCCAACCTCAAATCCTATCAGAGCACTGCATCCCAAATAAAGAGAAATCAGATACCCCAAAGCATCTAATAATAATATGAGTTTGCTGAAATATTCTCAAAGACATAGCAAAAATGGGCCAGGAATACCACATATAACAAAGGGAATTTTTTAAGTCCCATAACTTGAGTAAGCACTCCCCTTATGCCTCTCATTTTCTCTTTACAAAAAAAAAATTCTCCAGTATTCTGTTCTCTCCTTGACTTTCTGGAGAAGCTTTTTCTTACAGAAATAGACTTTTTTTATGCTAAATATGTCCGCCCAGGACTCTGGCCAGTGCCTCCGAAGTCCAGGAGCCTGGCAGTGACCACAGAGCATTAGTCATGGAGGGTAGCATCTTGTGCCTTCAAATTGACAACAACTCACCGTGACCCTGTAGGATGGAGGAGAAGTGTCACAGGTGTATCTTTCATTAGACCCTCTGGTGGACTTTGATTGCCCACCTGTGGGTTAGCAGCAGCATATTTAACCCTCACACCATCGGGCTTATTACTGAGAGTGGAGGGAAGAGCCAAGTCCATGATCATGTTTCCTCACAATAATTTTGTTCCTAGAATAAGGGTAACATCAAATTACTAAAAAGCATCTTATCCCACATCAGGGTTGTTTGTAGGTAACAAACATACACCTTACAGGTGCAATGGAGGGCGCTTTGCTCAGGTGTAGCTATGCATTAATTAAATGGGCATAGTCTAATGGAATCTGGAAATTATCCCATGTTGCCTGCCTAGCAAAACTGCACTTGGTGCTTAAAGGAGCCTTCTATTAACTCAAACTCTGATTGGGGTTCTGTAGCCGAGGCAGCTAGCTCTCTTCTTTCAAACCCATTCTTTGTTGCTCGTGACAACAACACCCTCAGTTTCCAGCTGAAATCCAGGGGGATGAATCTATTTCCATTTTCTCCTTACATTTCAGTTCTATATGGCCATAAAGCTAATTTATGACCAATAGCATATGATCTCAAAGGATGTGTTCATTTTCTAAGTTGCGTCCTTACGAATTTCTCAGCACTTTCATTTCCCCACTTCATCCTTCCTGCTGACTAGTGCTAAAATGTGGTTGGACTCATTGTGGACCACATGTTTTGGTAGCAAAATCAAGATAAAAAGATTCAAAAGCTTTGCTCCTATGGAACTACCGTGTCAGTGCTCAGCACCCCAATGTCATGCCATCAATGAGAGAGATAAAAATTCACATCGAAACTTAAACTACATTCATGTTTAATAACAATATACAAACTCAGGAGCCTCCTTCAGGTTTCCATACCAAGCGAAGATCTCAGTTGATATATTCATCTCTCTGCATCCGGTAAATGTGGACTTTCTTATCTATAGACTTCACTCTCAGAGAAGGCAGCATATTTTGTCAATGTGTGCATTCCAGTGTCTAAAAACTCTATTTTTGTAATAAATATGCACTGAGTGAGTGTATTCCAGTGTCAAAAACAATGTAATATATATGTACTGAAGGAAAACATGGATGGATGGGTGGTTGTGTGCATAAATTAATCAACCAAACCATTGCTCTTGTGACCAGTTGTATTCAATCTAGCTCAAATATTTTACCTCATTAGCTAGTGGGACTTGCCACTTGGAATTTGGGCAAAATATCAAAATTCAAAATGAAAAACTAAACTATGAGAGAAAAATGTTATTAAAATGTTATAAAACTACACTATGAAAGAAAAATGTTATAAAACTAAACTATGAAAGAAAAATGTACCACATAAGGTAATTCTATTAAATTCTCTATTTAAACACATAATTAACAACTATGTTGATTATTAACTATGTTAATCACCTCTCAAATGCGGTTCTATTCTAATCAACAATCTCTCTGCACATAAAATCCTAGTGCCAATGCGGATTCTGTTTTTCATTTTTCTCACTTTGATGATCTTCTGCTGATAATAATCAAAGCTCTAAATATAAAAGTCTATATAACATTTCTCAGATTCTATCTACTTTGACATAAATCCAGTTCCTAATGTACAAGGCTTCTTAAACTCGGCTGTTGTCCCCTCTGCTACTCTCTTATCTTTTATCTTTCTCTGTCTCTTTGCATTTCTATGTTCATAAACTGCTCGCTCTATACTGCAGTATGGAAGGGATTTTCCTGATATGTAAGAAAGCTAAGCTCTATATTTAAACAATTTGCATTTGGTCTAGAGAATTCATCTGGGTTGAGAGCGTTATTCCACCCTCTTGTTACTCTAGAGATATGTTACCTGAATGTCTTCTGCTGCTGCCTGGAATTAGTCATAAAGGATGCAGTCTGAAGGCTCCAATATTGCTCCTACTGTGTCAAGATGGCACTGGACTTCCTGCCGTGACTGGTGAGACTGTCTTGACCGGTCTGGCCACCAATAGCTCTATTGCCTCTTCCAGCTTTGTAGTGTGTGCTCCAATGAGGCTCTGGCATCCACAATGGGATTCCACAAATATCCCTCTTTTCAGCAATGTGAATGCTATCTGACTTGTCTTTAGAATTTAGACAAAAATGGCAATCAGGGGAAATACCTCTAGAAATATGCTTCTACTTCATGCCTCTTCCCTATTTTGACTGTCTCCCAAAATTCTCACATATGCAAACCCTCTTTCATGACTTCCCTCCTGTCTTTCTAAATATGGCCCTTCTACGCGACAGTGGGGAAGGATCAAGTGGCCTTGCTTATACTGCAGAAGTTGCAGCTGGCATCCGAATTGCTGCTACACTTGCAGAAAAGTCATGTTTGGTATTTGTTCTTCTTTAATCCATTCATGATCCACTTTATGTGGTATGCACTAAATACTAAACAAGGTCTATAAAACATGATCCCTGTCCTTCAAAGATTTCCTTCTAAGAACAAAAACTACCAGATATGTTCTATCCGAGTACTAGTTCTTTTTTACTGAGATTGCATAAATTTACCTCATTCTATAAACCATCTGCCATAATAGAGCGCTATTCGTTTTAACTTACTTTACTCATCTGAAGGGACTACAAGTTAAATTATTTTTAAACACATCTTTTCAACACACTGTCCATGCCAGATATGATTTATTTTTCATATAAATTTAAATCTTTTGTGGGTAGACAGTTATTTTTCCATCTTGATTTTTTTTTTTATTTTACATGGCAGATTTCCATTTCCATCGAATTTACAGTTGATCCTGCTTCTTGACAACCTCATGCAAGCCAGAGTATAACTTTCTTCCATGGGGTTTTCAATGGTTGATTTTGTGGAAGTAGATAACCAGGGCTTTCGTCTAAGGAACCGCTTGTTCAACTTGAACTTCTAGTCATTCGCTTAGCAGTAAAGTAGCTTAACCACTTATAATACCCAGTCTTAGACCTAGACACAGATCAAGGTAAGCTGCTGCCACTGTTTAGAACAGTGGAGTTCTGGGTGGGCTACAGTTCCACCCTGACATATATGGTGTTCACGTGAGTCAGAAATTACTCCACTAGCACTATGTACCTGTAATTTATAAATTCAGTAATAAAAATATCTTATGGCCCTAACAGAAAAATTCCTGGGAAATCACATATGGGCTAATTTTTTTTCCATAGATAATTCAAGTATTATCAGAGTAATATCCTGATAACTCAACTTATTTTATTATTCTGATATAATAAGTTATTAAATTTGTGTATTTTTTCCATTGTCTACTTGCTTGGTTCAAATATTGCTGTTCACTAGACTCTACCCAATATCCTTCTCTCAGTTTTCCCTACTGAACTTAAGATTTAATTTCTAAGCTCTCCTCCAGCCCTCATTTCATGTAATCATGCCAATACATTTCAAATTGATAGGCTTCAATCCAAGAAAATAAGTGGCAGGAGGCTGAAACATGACTTGAGAAACTGTGTTTGCCAAGACCATATTGTCAGAACACTTGAAAAATAAACTGTGGATTTGATCATTTTTAATTTTCTTTACAAGGTAAATAACTCAGACATAAATGCAATGATAAAGCATCTTCTCAGGCTAGAAAGGATTAAATTAGTTTTGTTTAATAAAAGAACATGCAAAAGGTCTCCAGCATCTTTTCTTAGGACACATAGAGATGTCATGTTCTCTGACATAAAAAAATATATATTCCAGCAAAAGAATAGGCAAGCCACCAGTATGAATAACCACTTATCATATTATGATTATATGAGGGGCTTCAAAAAGTTCATGAATTTTCTCCATTATGTTTTTATTGTAATTTTTCAAACTTTTTGAAGGCCCCTCATATGAGGTGAAGCGCTGTGACTTTCACCTTTTGTTTTCCTTTTAAACTGGTGAAAAATCACTACACCCTGGTGGAGTAGTGATTTAGTGTTGGGCTGGTAACTTCAAGGACAGCAGTTGAAAACCACTGCCAAGCTGCTGAAAAAAAACTAAGGCTTTCTACTACCACAAAGAGTTATAGTTTTGGAACCTCTGGGGGACAGTTCTAGCCTATCCTGTAGCATGGGGAGGTGTTGGCATTGACTCAATGGCAGCGAGTTTGGTTTAAGTTTGATGAATAAATAAGACCTCATCATAAGCGCCCTGTGCTATAACAGACAACTTTGTGTGTAGAGAAATAGAGTTCAATCATGATAAATAATAAAGTGGTAGAATTGGTACCTGTGAATGACTATTTTGAAATTGATGAAATGACCAGATTTCAATATTAACACATTTTGAGTGTATATATTTTAATTCTAAGATAAATTGTGAAATTATCTCCAGTGGATTTTCATCTTGAAATTGAAACCATATCCAAGGCAAAAGGACAGGAAAGGTGAATTTTTTCCTCTAAATTTGGTGGGGTTTAGCCTTTCCCAGATTTGAAAAGGAAGTAAAGATCGTAAACTGCAAAAACACCAAACCAGCCAACCACACGATGGGATAGTCAGACTGAGAGCAAGGCTGAAACCAAACAAATGAATAATTGATAGCTATATCAGGGAAACAAAGCAGTAGGTCAGAAAGGCACAAGCCATTAAATTAGAAAGATGAGAACTGAATGCTTAAATCAGTCTCATTTGATTTCGACCAAGTGCAGGATTTTTGAGTGCTTTAAATTGGTAGAGTAGATGAAAGTTTTCATCATCAATTACTACTCCTAAATATGCAAGCATACATTACACATTTTTCTACTAAAAATAAAACTCAGTAAACTGAGAAATAGAACATTTATTAAGTGATCTAATAAATTCATTTTTTCCCTTTTAAGTATTTAATGTATGCTTAAGAACTTTAAATCTCTTAGTAAAACATGCCTAGATATGGTAAAGTTACACAACTCTTCTATCATAAAGAATATTATATTTATATGTCAATGTTTAGGCTAGAAGCAGGGGGAATATATTTCTTTTTGTATTGACCTCTTTGTTGGTAAAGATAAAATTGTAACATCTAGTAATCTTTTTAGAGTTTGCTTTATGTGTGTGCTTGTTCCTTGGTTGTCTTAATTTTTAGAGACATATTTTTTCATTCTCACTTTATTGGGATCAGAAGCTCTAAAGCAGTTCTGAAAACTGGGACTTCTGTTAAGTCTTCTCTTTAGGAAAATTATGTTAAAATCTTTTTAAACAGTAAACAATCTCTCTTTTGTAATCATCTTATTGGGGGCTCATACAACGTTTATCACAATCCATACATATATCCATTGTCTCAAGCACATTTGTACATATGTTGCCATCATTGTATTCAAAGCATTTTCTTTCTATTTGAGCCCTTAGGATCAGCTCATTTTTCCCCTCCCTCCTTCAAGAACCCTTGATAATTTACAAATTATTATTTTTTCATGTCTTGCACTGTATGATGTCTCCCCCTACCCTCTTGTCTGTTGTCCATCCCCCTGGGAGCAGGTTATAGGTAGGTCATTGTGATCGGTTACTCCTTTCACGCCCCCCCCCCAACCTTTCCCTTATCCTCCTGGTATGGCCACTCTCAGTATTGGGTCTGAGGAGTTTATCTGTCCTATATTCCCTGTTTCCAGCTTTTATCTCTCCCTATGTATATGCTCTGGTCTAGCCAGATTTGTAAGGTAGAATTAGGGTCATGATAGTGAGAGGGGAGGAAGCATTAATGAACCAGAGAACAGCTGTATGTTTCATCAGTGCTACACTGTACCCTGACTGGCCTGTCTTCTCCCCACAACCCTTCTGTAAGGGGATGTCCAATTGCTTACAGATTGACTTTGGGCCTCCACTATGCACTTCCCCCCTCATTCACATTATGATTTTTTGTTCTGGGTCTTTGATGGCTGATACCTGATCCCATTGATGCCTTATGATCACACAGGCTGGTGTGTTTCTTCCATGTGGGCTTTGTTGCTTCTCAGCTAGATGACCGCTTATTTATCATCAAGCCTTTAAGACTCCAGGTACTATATCTTTTGATAGCCAGGCAACATCAACTTTCTTCACCACATTTGCTTATGCACCCACTTTGTCTTCAGCAATCATGTCGGGAAGGTGAGCACCTCAGAATGCCAGATTATTAGAACAAATTGTTCTGTGTTGAGGGAGTACTTGAGTAGAGGCTCAATGTCCATCTGCTTCCTTAATACTAAACCTATAAATATATGTACATAGATCTATTTCCCATCGTCATATATAAATATATTTATATATGTACATGCCTGTATCTAGATCTCTACAAATGCCCTTTGCCTCCTAGTTCTTTCCTCTATTTCCTTTTACTTTCCTCTTGTCCCACTATCATGTTCTGCCTCCATTTGGGTTTCAGTAATTCCGCTCAGTTACATTGCCCTTGATCAAGCCCTACTAGACTTCCTACACCCACCTTGCCATCAATTTTTGGTCACTTGTTGTTCCCTTGTCCCTGGGTTTGTTAACACCCACTTCCTTCCCCCCGTCTCCCCCTCTCCCATGTTTCCCCAGAACTGTGTTCCCATTGTTCATTCTTCTGGCTTTTTAATCTCACCTATCCCATCCAGATTGACATGCAGGAGCAGCAAAATGCATAAACACAAGACCGAGCACAAAAAAGCAACAATAGAAAATAAAACAATAACTACAACAACCCCAAAGAAAAGCCTATAAATAGTTCAAAGTCTATTTGTTGTCCTTTATGAGTGATATGGTAGCCAACTAAAAAGGGGCGGGGGGAAGACATGGTAGCAGGGGACCAGGGCACTAACCCACTCCAGGGGAAAGTGTTGTTTATATCTTCACAGGGAAAGAGAGACCAGACTTCAACCCAGAGCTCCAGAACAAGAACCCAACACACTGGCATGAAGCAGGGATCCAACAGAGAGACCAGAGGGGCCAGCCCCATTACCAGCCAAGTAGACAGTACCACCCCGTCCTCTCAGAAGCATTCACTTCAGAAGATGGCACTGAAGCTACAGCTCAAGGAGAGGGACATGTCTGATCAGAGCACACTGGGGCCAACGAGGTGGGAGGAAGAGAAAGTGAAGCACATCCTGGCCCACCAAGCCCTGAGGACAATGTTTCTGCTCAGAGCAGCCATGCACAGAGAGGACCACAGGCCGGGCCCCACCGCAAGGCATGACATTCCTCACTGATCCATAGCACCACGGGGAAAACACTGGAGACACACACACACTCCGGGAGTTGTTCCCGCCCTGAGCCCACCACACTGAGGCGAGGCGCTGGGTGTGTGCAACAGAACAGCAAGGGAAGCACAGCAAGGAAGTCCCCAGGGAACACCAAAAATAGACTGTGGGACCAGGGCATGGCACCCCGTCCGACTCGACTGGAAATATCGTTTTAAATAGTTTTTAAGTACCCACAAAATAATTTTACTTTGACCTTAATGTATCTTTTTAAAAATCTGAATGCTGAGTCTCATTTACCAATGTGCACACTCTCTAAACAGTATCCCAAATGGAGAAGTGCCCTATTGCAGGCTCATCAAGTGCACGCACACATTCCTGTGCTTGTACAGGCATCTTCTCTGCGTGACTTAGAACACTGCGGGGCCATGAGTATATGGGTGTGGCACGAGCTGTGTTTACAGTTGAGGAGGATGTGCCTTTATCATTGCTTGTATGCATTACATGTTCCTATGCACATTCGTTCATTCATTTAATAAGCAACTAAAGATATATGAGGGGCCTTGACAAGTTCTTAGAAGAAATAGAACTGAAAGCTAATGAAGTTTTCCCATGAACCATTTGAAGGTCCCCAGTCTTATCAGGTACCAGATCCTGTGCTGGACTAGTTAGAAATATCAACACAACATAACACACCCACAGTCGGGAGCTGGAGGAAAACTGCACACTGGCAGATTTCTGAGAGTGCACGAAGGGAAATGTGTCGAAGGGAGCAGCACCGAGTAAAGGTTATCAACTTTACTGAGGGGCACCCGGGAGATCCATACTCACTTCAGATCGGTATGACTAGGGAGCAGCACCGAGTAAAGGTTATCAACTTTACTGAGGGGCACCCGGGAGATCCATACTCACTTCAGATTGGTATGACTAGGTAGCAGCACCGAGTAAAGGTTATCAACTTTACTGAGGGGCACCCGGGAGATCCATACTCACTTCAGATCGGTATGACTAGGTAGAGAAGGGAGAGCTTGATTTGTTTTTTTAAATTCATTTACACAGAAAATTCCCTACTTAAGTGTCTCGACTCATCCTAAAAGAACACCACTCTCAGCCCACCCACAAAATGGCTCTATCTCTGGGCACCGTTACCACTTTGGCATCTGCTGAGATGTGCAACAAGGGTATTAATTACTGCTCACCAAGTGATTAATGTGACTGATAATTCTTGATGAGGTCAGTGTGTTTTGTGGATCTCAGATGAATGATTCCAGTTTGACAGACAGCAAGCCACTAAACGGTTACCCGGTGGTAAAAGTATTGTGTTACCCAAGGCAGAATTGGAGAGACTCAAATGAGGGAATGCAAGAAGTTCATGGGAAAAAATGGAATTAAGAGATAATGGATTTTTTAAGGAACTTGTCAAAACTCTCTCTTATAACTAAGAACATACCTCCAGCAAGAACAATTATTTGAAAGCAGTGTCTCCTACGTATTTCTTTCCAAGCAATCTTAAACAGAAATTCTAATTAACTCTTTTTTTATTGAACAGACTGACTTCTCACTAGGCTTAAAGAAACTATTTGAAAATAAAACAAAGAATTTAACTTCATTGAGACATGATGAGGGACATCAGCTGTAGACTGCACAGCATATGTCTTGCCTTTAGATAAGAAGGCCACCTCAATGTTAAGTAATTTAACCTCACTACTTACACATTCAATTGCTGAAATAGTCTAAGTACATTTATGAGAAGACATTTAGCAAAAGACATTTCCTGAACTTCCTCAGGAAAATTCTGGTAGCGTTTCGTCTTAAATAAAGTACCACTTAAATAAAAACAGGAGTCAAGAGAAAATGGCTTGACATAAAAAAAGTTAATGGATCCAAGTTCTATTTCTGTTTCCTGTCTAGTAAGGGCAGCAGAGACTCCCAACTTAGGACCGCCCCCCCCACCCCCAGTTCACAAGCTCATTGAGGAAAAGAGCATTTGTTACCTATCCTTGCACTGCCCATCCAGAACATTCTTACGTTGTCAGCACTATTTAAGAGTTCAATAATTTTGTGGAGTCATTTGTCACCAACTCAGGACCCAGAACACTCAGTCTGAGCACGTGTGTCATCATGGGTACAAGCCTTCATCCTCCGTAGATACGTTGTCAGTCAAGAGGCAGACCAGATGGGCTCGTGAGCAAACACATGTGAGGCTGCAATAAGAGCAGCCACCTTCCTTCAGGAGCGTAATATACTTATTAAGACAAAGTGGCTGCTGGTGGGTAGGAATAGTTTGTGTTTCAGGAATTAGAACATTTCACCAGAAAGTGCCTTGTGTGACTGTGAGATTGTGGACAATAACAGAGACAGACAGACAGCAGGACACAGGGCTCCTCATCCCAATGTCAGGGCTGAGAGAATGAATGTATTTTCCAATGGGTCTTTATAACGGGGCTTACAGATCTTTCAAAAGGCATAAACATCTTACAGCCAACCTATAGCATAATCAATAGGTAATATCATATGCGATAATATAATAAAGAATCTAGATGGAAAGAAAGTAAATTTCAGCTAAAGTAACAAATACCATGCTTTAGAAAAATGATAATATTATTTTAGGATAATGCTGATGTTTTCTTTTTAAATAAACTTGATGTAGCTGATTTGCTCAAGCTGTTTTTATTGGAATTCAAAATTTCCACAAAATGACTTTGTCTAATGAAAATATTCACTAATATCGTCTTTTATATCCAATTCTTCTTCATGCTGTGCTCTAATGGGAAAGTAGCACTGTCATTTAAAAAATTGTTTCGACAAATAGTAGGTAAACCCCCAAACATAAGCAAGATAATGCTTAAAATGGCGAAGGATTTGGCAGTCAAACAATCAACAAAGAAAGATAAAAACAAAACTACTGGTATGAACATTGAAAGTGTTTATGAAATCTCAAAAATGTGTGCCTGCATCATTCAAAATGGCAATTATACATGATAAGAAATGTCATGCAGCAATTTCATTTTATACAAAACCATGTAAGTAAATGTACCATTTGATTTAATAATGAAGATATGAAAAAGATAAACTGTTAACAAAACAGACTCTGCAGTATCTCTTTTCAGTGATGGTGTATACATTTTTAAAGAGATAAAGTCAGTAGATGTAGGATTAAAACCGTTATTCATCTCTTTCTCACAGCAGGGTGACTAGGCCTGCTGTCACCAAATGTCTTACCTCACTGTTCCCTGATGGAGTTCCGTTAATAGGATGAGATGAATGCAACTGTTTGACTATTTTAACGTATCAGCCAAAGAAAATAGAAGCAGCTATTGAAACCAATGTTCTGGCTTCCCACTAATTGAATATGTTTATGTCTTAGGCAGAAAAGTCCTGATGCCTAAAATTTCCATACCACCACAGACATAGACGGTTACCAATGAAAGAGGAATGAAGTTCCCTGCCAAATAGTTCTCTGGAGCCTGTAGCCACTCTCACTTACTCTCAATGTTTGCATCTATCAGGGAGTCTGCACTGTAAGTCTAACTACATATAAGCCATAATTTCAAGAGTTCACTACTTCCTGGTTAATGTTGGCTTAAATGCCAAAGGTTGCCTAAATTATTAATATATCACACTGTCTTCGCCATGACTTCAGTAATGAAACCAAACCAAAACCAATCTCACAGCCTTTCAGTCGATGCTGATGCTTAGCGACTCTATAGAACAAGGGCAGAACTGAGGTAAACAGCCCCTTTGAGTTTCCAAAACAGACTCTCCATAGGAGTAGAAAGCCCTGTCTTTCCTCTGGGGACCAGCAGGTGATCTTGACCTTTCAGATTGCAGCCCAACTCCTAACTACTAGGCCACCAGGATTCCTCTTCAGGAATGAAAGGGCTCTAGAATGTAAAAATCCTCTGTCTGGAAGCACAGGGGAGAATCGGGCAGGAATGTTAAAGCAAGCCTGGCGTTTATTCCACAAATGAACCACTCAAAATCTCCAGAGCGCTAGGTCCCGTGCTGTCCCTGCCACAATGGAGAACAAACCCCAGCAATGTGTGTATCCTACCTGAATTGAGGGACCTGACAAGTTGTGGGATGACATTAAGGACATCCTACCTGAAGAAAGTTCAAGATCACTAAGAAGGTGGAGGGGTGGATATCAAAAGACACTGAAACTTGCTCTTAAACGGTAACCAAAGCCAGAGGGAGAAATAATGAAGTAAAAGAACGGAGCACACATTTCAAAGGGCGGCTCAAGAAGGCAACATGGGTAAATGCCCAGGGTTTAAAAACCAAAAAGAAAAATACGCTCAGCGTTTCTCAAGCAGAAAGAACTGAAAAGGAATTCAAGCCTCGAGATGCCATGTTGAAGGGTTCTAGGGGGAAATGCTGAACAGCGGGGGCATCAAAAGAAAACAGAAGCAATACGCAGGCACTGTACCAAAGGAATTGCTCACCATTCACCCATTTCGAGAGGCAGTATACGATCAAGTACTGAGAGTGTGGAAGGAAGAAGTCCAAGCTGCACTGAAGGTATTCGCTAAAAGCAAGGCTCCAGGAATTGAGGAAATATCAGTTGAGATGCTTAAAAAAATAGAGGCAGCACTAGAATCACCCACTGGTTGTGCAGAGAAATTTGGAACACAGCTATCTGGCCCATTGACAGAAAGAGATCCACATCTGTACCCAGTGCAAAGAAAGGTGATTCAATGAACTGCAGAAATTATCAGACAGTATCATGAATATCACACACAAGGAAATGTTTGCTGGCCATAATTTTAAAATGGTTGTAGCATGAAGTCACCTCAGGCCTTAGTAAGCTGCTGAAACCTCTTACATTGTACTCACCTCTAGAGTTTGACTCGTGGTCAATTTATTTGCCTTTGCTGTTTACTCTCTAGGAAGAAATACTATTATTATTGAAATGACTTAAGGAGAAAAGACTAACTAGATTTACAGGAACACGCATAATAAGGGAGTTAAAAGATTATTGAGAAGTTTATGGTTTCGGCGTGGTTCACTTTAGTACCCAACCTACTAAGAATGAAAGTCAATTTAACCTTGGTGACTGCAAGCCAGGCTTTCTACTCCGCTGGGTAGGAAATGCATCCCATGCCAACTTAGGGAAGCTACAGAAAATGAGACATCTGCCCATGTTCTCTCAGGACTTATTAGGAGTGAAATCTCTCCTAGGGGAGGAAGAAGAGGAGAGGCGGCCTGCCCCTTACCTCCACATTCTGCACTAAGCCAACCTTGTTAGAACCTGTCTCAAGCTAAACCTACATTAACCCTACATCTTGTTACTGCTGAAAATGAAAGAGATCGAGCGACTCTTTCTCTACACAATAACTGGTGTTCCAACTCATTTCCCCACACAGCTGCACACACCAATGAATCATTCCCAAGGACACGCTCAGGATCTCAAGTCCTGAGATCACAAAGCTGGGAGAGTGAGGCCTATTCTTTCGGGTTTTGAGAAAAGGCAAAAAATAATCCCCTCAGTGCTCTGCAACAAGGCTACAGAGTTGGTATTAACGTTCCTTTCTCAGGACTCCTTTTTGTTTGATATTTTTATTAAGAACCGGTTTTTTTCCCCTTTGTTACAAAAACCTGAATGTGTCTCCTTTGCCTGATCAATTACACAAATAAAACTGTCTTTCTGCTTTTCAAAGCCCTGTCTAGGCGTGTTTGGGCTAGTGGCATTGGCAGAAGGTGGAGAATCTGGTTTCTGCGATAACAGTGTAACAGTGGTATATCAATACGGAAATGTCAAAAATTCACGCTGGATTCAGAAGTCATAGAACGCGGAATGTCACTGCTGCTATCAGATGGATCCTTGCTGAAATCAGAAAATAATAAAGAGATGTTTACCTGTGGTTTACTGCCTATGCACAGGGCATTGGGCTGTGTAGATATAGCAAACTATAGATACCATTGCAAAGAATGGGAATTCCAAGACAGCTCGTTGTACTCAGCCACAACCTGCCCATAGGACACGAGGCGATCTTTAAACAGAACGAGGGGCCGCTAAATGGTTTTAAATCAAGGAAGGTGTCCTTCACAGTCATATCCATCCCCCATCGCAGTCCAGTCTGGAGAATGAACAGTCTATTTGATGACTCGACGATGAGCTGAGGGTCAGAGTTAGAGAGGGGAGGTCTGCCGCGTGCACATGATACAACCTGGGTCACCGACGATGGCGAGGATTTAGGACACTTACTGCGCAAGCGCAAAGTGTCTAACTTTCAGTGCAGATCCCCCCTTAATATAAAGAAAATAAAAAATCCACACAACAGGGCTAATGAGCAATAAATTCACAATCTACGTCCGTGGTGGCTGCAGTCAAAGAATCAAATGACTTATCGCATTGGGTCAACGTGCTGCAAATGATCTCTTACAAGGAGAGTTACCTTGAGGACTCAGCTTCGCCTGACTGGAGCAGTGGGGTTTTCAGTTCCATCATTTGCACCTGAAAGTTGGCAATAAAGAAGGAAGACAAAAGAATTGACAGCTGTGTTTTTATGTTTTTATTTTTCATTTTACCTAATATGTAAAAAAAAAACCTAACATTTTATTGTATTTTAAATTTATAGGGCAAATTGATCTTCCATTCAACGATGACTATATATATGGATATTTACATAGATGGCAGTCTTCACAACTGATTCGTCTCCTCGCCTATCCCTTTCTGCCTTCAGAGCTCTGTTCCCAAATGCTGCCTTTGGTCTGACAGGGTTGATTGTCCTGAGACGTGCGTATCTCCCTTGCATTACTGTTCACCTTACAGGCCTTTATATTTATTATTTGGCAGCGAGTGGAGTCACAGGGGTGAGTGCAGATCCAGGCCTGATGTGTGTCCAAGGGGTACAGTCTCAGGGGGGCCCCAGTCTCTGTCAGATCGGTAACCTTGTCTTTCATAGCATTTTGAGTTTTGTTCCACATTCTCCTCCCACCTTCTTCAAGACCCACTACTGTGATCCCTTTCAGAATCGATGCCTTGGAATTCCAGGGTTTGCTAAGATCATTAAACACCCAGCAGACCAACGGAGGAATGGAGAAATCTGCCCTGGAAGAAGTACAGCCAGCAGGCTCCGTAGGAAGGAGGCTGGCAAGTACTGGAGATGGGTCGTCAGGGGATAGCGGTCTGCTTTTTAAAGGAGGCCAACACAAAGCAGGGAGAGCTGCGGGGAGCTGCATGGACACAGGCTGCAACATGGGCTGAAGCTGCGATTGTGGCGACGGGGCAGGCTTGGGCAGCGTTCTATTCTGTGGTCCATACTTTGCAGCTGACCACAACAGCCTCATAAAAAGCAGGGGCAGGGAAACGTTAAAAGAGAGTAAGGGACAAGGGGGGTGGGGTGGAATAGAATGGTTTGGAGTTAAAAATGGAATAACTTTCTGTTGAACAACAAAATTCCTCTATTATGAATATCAAAACTGGCACGCGCACGCACACACACACACAACTGTTGATGTCCAACTGGGTTACCAGGCAAGTTTCCCAACTGGAACGACTTGTCCACAAAGTGAAGGGCAGCATCGTAATCTAGGGAGGAGCTGAGGAAGCAGGCTGTTCCCTGCAAGGTCAGCATTTCAAAACCATCTGCTGCTCCAGGGGTAAGAGACGAGGTGTTCTACCCTGTAAAATCTTTCAGTCTCTGAACCCCACCGGGGCACTTCCACCCTGACCTGAAGGGACCTCTGAGTCAGAATTGACTCTGGCAGTGAACTTTGGCTTCATCTAGTGAGCCCCAGCTCATGAGGATCACCTGGGAAAGCTCAAAGTGTGACGACTGCTGACACCCACAGCTACGGCCCGGGGAGACAGGAGATTGGCCTAGGCCTCAGGAGGTGGAAAAGCTTCCCAGGTGGCTCCCCTGTGCATGTCCAGGCATTCCGCAGGTGACAGACAGGTCTGTTCATAAATCTGTCTTGAAGTAGAATTCTCACATAAAGCAGAATAGCTATGTTTCGTATCTAATGTGAGCCTGTCACGTTTTGTCTTGGGATATAGGGTATAATGTATCATTTGGTCCTTCCATTGTGTTGATATGATTGGTCAGAGGAGAAGTACCTTCTTTTCATCCCTGGCTACTTGAGCATTCTACGCCATCATGAATGATACAGGAAGTTCATGACCAACTGACTACTTCCGTGAAAACAAAATGGTTATTGCTGTCCTTCACCATGGCAGAAGACAGAAAATTGTAGAAAACTAGACAAAATGTACCAAACTACCCCAGATGTCATTTTTGTGTTTGGATTTAGAACCCATTTTGGTGGCTTCGGCGTGACTGACAGTTCTTTGGATTCTGCAAAGAAAAAGGAACCTAAACGCAGACTTGCAAGACACAGCCTGTGTGGGAGACAGAGACGTCAAGAAAACAACGCAAAGAGGTAGAACAGGATGAAGAGACTCAGGGGGCCTGCGAACGTCGGTGCAGGCAAAATGTGAGCTGCAGATTGGATCGCAGGAAGACTAAAAATTCTACAGTGACTTGATCTGCATGGGTTATGTGGATTGTTCAGCAGAGAATTAAACTATAAAATAGTTTTTAATAAACTTTTTCACACATAATGTTAAATAAGCACTCCAGATATACCCGAACACCTTTACGATAATAATACTGTAATTCTAGGACTGTTTTGATGTGTGCCCCTAAGTACCTGCGCCCATTTGCTATTAGGAACCATTACATATAAGGACCTCACATTTTGAATGTAATGGGCTTTCTGAAGGAGCTCAGAAGAATTCAGTGTTTGGCATAAGAAGCTTTTGCCCAAGATGCGGGCCAGATTCCATTTCGTTTTTTCTTGTGTTTGGGGCTCATTCTGAGCTGATTATCCAGCCTGCCTGCCAGCCTGCCTCGGGAAGCCTGCAGCTGCCCAACTCCAATCCTCACCCTTCACCTCACCGGCCTCTCCCAGGAAGATCATTCACTCTGGCCGACGCTTGAAATATCCGTCTATTAAGTTGGTAAGTGACTAATTATGTGATTAGCAAAATAATGTTTAATGGGTGTTGGCATAATCTCGTGTCTGTTACAGCATGATTCTGTAAATGTCAGCCAAACAGAATTCCTTCGTACAAGTTCCTGGATCCTCTGTGTTTGCTGTCTCTGAACATTTCCTATCAATGCAGTGCTTCGGTGAATCCACATGCTGTACTTGCCCAGTACGGGATCCGTTTGGTCCTTCAATAAACACTGTAAGTTTTACAGACTCCCCAGTTTGCTTCCTGACATACGGGTCGATGTTGGTTCATGCAGATTGCAAGTAAGTTAGACGGCCCTGACTCGGGCACTGCCGGTCAATGGCTATCTTCAAAAGACGGAAGACAGAGGTTTTGCAAACTAACACCTGTTCTTGATAGTCCCTGCTTCACCATCTCACCTGGTGTTGACGCTTTAATAAAAGTTCTCTGACATTTATTCAGTGGAATGGGATGGGAGTCTCACCTAGTACTCGCCAGCCCACTGATCACATCCTCCCTTTCTGTGGGTTCTGATTCACACTGCCATAAAAACAAAACAAACAACAACAACAATGAAGACAAACAGTGCACGTTCCTTTGGCTACACAGAAGAGCCATCAACTGTCAGTGGTGGAATGACGGCACAGGAACAAGGCTGCCATCTTGCTGCCTTTCTGGGCAGCTCACTCCTGCCCAGGGAGAAATCTGAATAATCCTAAACTCTGACTTCATTCACACGTTGAGGCATCGACTGAAATATTCCTCTGTCGTGGTCACATCAGAAATACACGTGTGTCATCCCCCTTCCAGGTGCCCCTCCAGGACTTACAGGCGAGAGGTTGATCCAACGAGCACAAGGCAGTTCTGCTCCCACGAAGGATCTAGCACAGTGGGCCTCAAATCTGCCTGGCAACAGGCTTTCCAGGAGGGCTTATGAAAATCAAAATTACAGGACAACACCCCACCCCACCCCACGCCGAGTTTCTGCTCAGTGTAGGCAGGGGTTCAAACAAAAGCACTACCATAGAATCGACTCCCACTCGCAATGGCTTTGGATACGGCTTCTGAGCCTGTAAATCTACATGGAAGCAGGCAGCCCCGTCTCTCTCCAGAAGAGAATCTGATGGGTATTCATAGCCCAGCGTCTAGCCCCACGGTGCCACGTAAGGGTGAGAGCCAGAGAATTTGTATTTCTAACACATTTCCAGGTGGTGCTATTGGTCAAGGAACCTCCCTTTTACCATGCAGGGAAATTGTCAAAGATTCATTTATGGGGACAGTTAATAATCTGTGCTCTAATTCAGCTGAGGAGATGAGGTATTCATAGACTGAGGCAGTGCCAGGGTCCAAATCCACAGTCACCATCGTGTTGTCCCCAGACTTGTACACAGCTGCCTGTGGCCGTGCTGTCCCCACGTGGCAGCGTGAGAACCACCCTATTGCAGGCTGTAAGCTTGATGGGAGCAAAGCACCAGGTCTTTCTCCCTGGCATCTCATAGCAGGTTCCAACCGCAGCCTGTCAGTCGGCAGTTGAACACTGAAAGAAAGGTTGCAGCCAACATCGCCAGTCAGAACGGAAAGTGGCTTGTTTAAGGTGGAATCAGACCCAAGACACCTCTTCATCATTTCACTAGGTGCTCCCCGGAATATTGTGGGATCTCATACCTAAATACTAAACCATCCCAATCCATTTAATATCAGAGGGCTTCACAAACCAAAATGACAGGTTGCATTTTAGGATGGAGCTTAGATTGTATTACAACACCACCACCTAGTGGATATTTTGAGATATTTCAAATTAAAAAAGCAAAGACAAACTAAAACCTCCCTGCCATTGATTGAGTGGATGCTGGCTCAAAGCGACCTTATTGGACAGGGTAGAACTGTCCCTGTGTGTTTCGCATACTAAAACTTGATGGGAGTAGAAAGCCTCGTCTTTCTCCCTCGGAGCAGAAGGTGGTTTCCAACCCTTGACCTTGAGACTAACCATTAAGCCACCAAGGATCCAATTTAAATTTAGTCTAACAACAGGGCTATGGTTTAATTCTGTAATTGAAAAAGGCGGCTACATTACACACTAATTGTGATCCCACACATCAGCGCGAGTCAGCAGTGCATGTTGACCCTGTGAAAAACATTCTTGTAATCACACATAATATGTTTTTATGCAGCCCGAGCAAAGCCATTAATTAGGGAATGTGTAGGCATATAGAAATGTATACAAATAGTTGTGCCAGTGTGCTCTGGGTAAAACATAGATAGTGAAAGTTTACATTAGATTATATCAAAACCCCAGTATTAAAACCTATGTTTCTATATGGATATCATATTACTTCTTCAAATAAACTTACACTACCCATTACCTCATACAGTTAAAAGGTCTAGTATTCAAATTTGCTCACCAATCACTAATGTCAAAGAGGAATAACTTGAAGATTTGTACCAAATTCTGCAGTCTGAACTTGGGTAAGCATGGAAGATCCCTGCTGGTGATTTGAATGTGAGAGTGAGAAGAAAAGAGGAACTGGTCGTTGGAAAATGTAGCCTTGATAGCAGAAACACGGGGGGGGGGGGGATATGGTAAAAATGTGCAATGCCAATGACCTCATCATTGAAAATACCTTTTCCTTCAACAACCTAAATAATTATTGTGCATGGCAATGACTGTACTAGATATCTTTGGTCTAATTTCACCCTAAACAAACCACTTTCCATCTGACAGGACATTTGGGGTGCAACTTTTAATTCAGTGCTCAGCTGCTGACTGACAGGCTGTGGCTGGAACCTCCCCCCAAGACTCCCAGGGGGGAAGACCTGGTGCTTGGCCCCATGAAGACTGCATCCTTGAAAGGTAACCTGCTCCTTGGTTCTCCTCTGCCGCATGGCATGCCCAGATCTTTCTGAGTCAAAATAGGCTAGAGAGCAGAATACGCTCCCATGTGCGAGTCTGGGGATAACCACAGAGGGACAGCTCCTTCGGACCCCGGCCTCAGTCTATGAATACCTGACCCCCTCAACTCACTTAGAAGACTGATAGATTCGATTATGAACTTTCCTCGGTGGATTATGCACGCAAACCTCTCTGAACCAAATGCACAGGAATCAAATTGGCTACATCTGTGGAAAGAGAAGCGCGAGAAGTTCAGCATCATCCGTCAGATCAGAACGAGGCCAGGGGCTGGCTGTGGAGCAGCCTATCAATTACTCACAAGCAAGAGCAAGTCAAAGCTGAAGGAAATTAAAACAAGCCCGTAAGAGCCAAGGTATCACCTTGTGTATCTGCCACCTGGATTTAGAGAACTTTTCAAGAAGAGATTTGATACATTGTACACTAATGACTAACGATCAGACAAGTTGTAGAATGACATCAAGGACAGCAAACATGAAGAAAACAAAAGGTCATTTAGAATACAGGAAAGGAAGAAAGACCAAAATTGATGTCAGTGGACATTCTGAGTAGCTAAAGCAAATGGAATTAAAATATAATAGAATTTCCCCCAAAATTTCTGAAACCTTGTACATATACACAAGAAAACTTAAAAATATTCCTAGAAAAAAATTAATTTCATTTTCCATAAACTTCTGAAGCCCTTTCATATATATAACTTTATCTAATCACTCATCACCTTTGCCAAACAAAGGTTCAATATGCCCAAGGTTCTTAAATTCCATTTGAGAAAGTATCTGTAAGTGTATAGAGAATCCCTGAATATATTAAATTTTAGTATTTTAAGGTTTCATTAAATTGTGTTTCTATTTTTTATATCAAGACTCCTTGCACTAATAAATCTTCATTGAATTTCATGATCTGTTGAGCACCACGCTTAGAAAAAAGAGAGATAAGTGTCTTAGGTTGAGTTCCCAAAAGGCAGACTATGAGATGTAAATTCATGAGCGAGTGATTTATGAAGGTGCTCCCAGAGAAACCAATATGGAGTGAAGTCAGCAGAAGAGGAAACAAAGCAAGCAAGGCTATGTTTAAAAAAAAAATCTCATGAACAGTAACTTCAGCCTGATCATCCAGGGACCTCTGGAAGATGTCTCAACCTGAATCAAAGGAGTGGGCTTTCTTGCTGTCACACACATTGTTCATTAGATAAGGTTCCTGGGGTCGGTGTGTCATCAAAATTCACAGGTGCTAGCCATTGAGATCTAAGCCATCTTGGCGCTGTAGGAGAGGCAAACCATGCAGAGTAACCCAACCAGGGCGTTGAGCCTGTTCGAATTGGTTCAGTCATGACTAATGCAGTAAAATAAAAATAGATCCAAGTTGTGCTTTCAGTGGGGTGAAGCGGAGCAGTGACGGGTAAAAGAAGAATTACAGGTTGACGTCCTAGAGGGGAGGCTCCGAGGAGGCACAGTAATTCCTTTCAGGAGGCTGATGTGGGAGGCTGGATTACTGCCAGCACCGTGGAAAGCACACACATCCAAAGCAGCACCACCTGCCACCATCTTCGAGTGGGGCATCACCGTCTCTGACTCTGCCAATCCAGAGATATGGTTGCAACACACTCCTATAAGCCCATATTTTCTAAGAAGCAGATGACATTTCTAGCAGGGCATCATCCCTTTAACTATCCCATTCCAATGATCATTCCTCTGTACCCATATTTTACAAATTCAGGTTCAATTTTCTCTCACTTCATTGGCCATAATGAACCAAGAAGAACCAGTGCAAAGGGGTCTGGTTATAGCATCAGCAGGATCAACTTCAATCAGTGTACAATTTGTTTCCTTCCATTTTTATATTATCTTGTAAATAAATATCTAGATACTAATATTAAACCAAAGATAGCCAAGAATGCAGAGTATGGGTAAACCTGAGGAATGCTATTACAGTCTCCAGGGTATGGGTGTCGTACTACGAACAACTCTTATTTGCCCACAACCAAGCCCACTAATGTTTTGCAAGTTTGTCCTCACTTTGAAATGCATGAACAAATGCCTACTAGTAATAAATTCTTTGTCACAATCAATCATTTACTGTGCTCACAGTTTTAAATCATTGAAAAGGTGTCACCTATTTCTTACACTAAACAACAACAAAGCATTGACTTTGAGTTGAATCTGACTCAAAATCAGACTCACATAAGACAGAGTAACTGCTCCATAGGGTTTCCGATGCTGCACATCTGTACAGAAGCAAACTGTTTCATTATTCTCCCACAGAACAGCTGCTGGATCAAACTGTCGATCTTTCAGCACTCAAAGATGGTCGCAACTTCAAATGGTGCCCCACTCAAAGAATGGCAACCTATGCTTAACCCACCACATCAGCATGGCTTCTTTTCCGGTGATGAAATAAGGCTAAATCAGAATGCTATGCACCTGCTCTGGCTCGATACAAATCCCACTTAGAGATTTAAAGACACAGTTTGCATCAGATCTTGTTTGTAACCTGAGGACTACCTATACAGACCAATGCAGCGACGCCCAAACTTTACTTCACATGGAAATCAACTACATTTTCAGGGGGGTTGTGTGTGGGTGGGAAGGGGGTTCTTTTTTCATATTGGGGTTTAGCTCTGCTGTATCTTGTCACTGTAGTGAACCCTCTTGAATTTCCATTATGTTTTTCCGTATATGAAACCCAGGATTGATGAACCGATAGAGGCAGTAAGTAGAATAAGGTTTCCGAGGGGGGACTAAAGGGGAGCTGATATCAAGGCATTCAAGAAAAAATACAGTGTTTTGAGACTGATTGTGACTGCGTCGATTTTACAATGCTGCTGATGTGATTGAACTATGGAACATGATATCCGTACTGGCTCCCAATAGAATGGTTTTGAAACAAAACATAATATATTGACACCTGACTCCCATCCCCAGGCGTTTGAGTTTATTTGATAGAGAATGCAAGCCTGCTTTGGAATTTTGAAAAGCCATTTTCAATGCCAATGTATAGTAATGCTTTAGGATAGAACTGCACCTGTGAGTTCGGAGCCAGTAAGAGTAGTAAACCTCATCTTCCTTCTGAGGAGCAGCTGGTGGTTTTGAACTGCTGACTTTGAAGTTAGCAAACCAACTCATAACCACTATGGCAGTGGGGCTTCTCACCCCCATCTTCAGGTGGCACAAATCTTCAGCAAAGTTTAAGAAACACTCATTCCCAAGATATGACAACATAATAATTTATAAATTATCAAGGGTTCATGAGGAGGGGGAGTGAGGAGGGAGGGGGGAAATGAGGAGCTGGTACCAGAGGCTTAAGTGGAGAGCAAATGTTTCTACTTGAGGCCCTGGCATCAGCTCCTCCTTTTTTTTTCTATGTTTTACACCAACTGCTGTCTCATTTGACCCACTTTTCTGTTGTCCATCCCCCTGGGATGGATCCATACATCGATCATTGTGATCGGTTTTCCCTTAGCACCCCCCCCCCTTAACCCCCTATCGCTGCTCCCCTTTTGGTCCTGAGGAGTTTGAAAATAAGGTTTTATAGATAAACTGTGTCTATATTACAGTTGGCCTATACATCAAGCAAAAAATATATTTAACTGGACTCAGCAGGCAGCCGCTACCAGTTTAAAATAGAGAAGTAAAGTGATCAAAGCCGTGTCAAAGGAGAGCATTCCCCCAACAACACAGAAGACAGATTCAAATTCGAGAGGGATGAGTCCCAAAGGTCTGTCGAGAGGCCATTTCAGTAATCCGGGTTAGAGATAAGGTCTTCATCAGGGCCATTCTGTCAGCTTTGAAAGGAAAGGGCAAGGAAGAAAAAGAACTCTTAAGAAAAGAAAGGTCTTAGCTCTTGGATAAAGAAGCCAGAAACAGGAAGGAAGGAAAAGATAAGTAGACGCTCTGTAGGCAGTGTAAAGCACTAACAGATGCATTTTCTTCACGTGCAGCTTAACCCCTTGATCGGCCTCCATTTGGACTGTGAGATATGAAGCAGGATTGGTGGCATCTGGAATGTTGAAGGGGGAGATGAGAAAGAAAAGAAACATTCTTTGCTTTTAACAAAAATAAAAATATATAATTTATATACATATGAAATATGTATAAAACCGGCTGTCATCAAGTGGACGATGATCATAGTGACATCCTAGGACAGGGCAGAGCTGCCCCTCTGGGTTTCTGAGACTGTGGCTTTTGTTAACAGTTTTATCGGCACTTCCTCCATGTATCGTTCAATCCAATAGTGCAATCCTATCGAGAAGAGTACAATCACTACCACATCAATTTTAGAACACTTTATTCTTCGTTATACTCATTGTTAGTGGTGTAGTTATTTTTTAATTGTGGCCAAAATGTTCTACAATTCAACAATGTCTACATGTAGAATTCTATGCCATTGATTATACTCTTCGTGTTATAAAACCATTGTTGGTATCCTCTTCCAAATTATTCCACCACCATTACTATAAATACAAGCAAATACTCTTCCTTCTTCACCCATGGTAAGCATAGATCAAGTTCAGTTTCTTTGTTTAGTAGTTTTCTTAATATAATAGCCACCTATCATACATTCTCATAGTTAAATCGCTTTTTAAGAGTTGTATAAACATCATCATCATCAGTTCTGTTGCCCTTCTCACATTCAATGTTTGCCCCCCATTCCCCTCACCCTTCCCATCCCCACCCCACCCAGTAACCGTGGCATCACTTATTCAGACTGTTACTCTTTATGAGAGTAGAAAACCTCCTCTTTCTTCTGAGGAGTGGATGGTGGTTTTGAACTGCTGACCTTGTGGTTAGATGCCCACATGTAACCATGTCACCACTAGAGATTCTAAATACATGTAAGTGAAAATGTGCAGTCCCAGGAGTCCTGTGCGGATAGGTCTCCCTGAGTGGGAACCAGGTCGGTGGCAGTGATTTTGGATAGGATAGTGTATTCTCTAACATAGATATTTACAAATATATTAAGAATGTGTGTGTGGGGGGGG
Organism: Tenrec ecaudatus; assembly: GCF_050624435.1. Taxonomy (NCBI): domain Eukaryota; kingdom Metazoa; phylum Chordata; class Mammalia; order Afrosoricida; family Tenrecidae; genus Tenrec; species Tenrec ecaudatus. The sequence continues at coordinate 58,347,729 of NC_134542.1, forward strand.
TGTTTGTTTTTCCTTTCTTCTTTGTCCTAAAACCCCTGCCTGGAGAAGAAGGCAATGCCATAGAGAAGAAAAGTTCTTAGCCGATCCTGGTAAGAACTCTGGGCCCCTTTTACTCCCATGTCTCTTAGTAAAGTGAAAACACTGACAAGTGTACAGTCCTCTCTATTCTTAGGGATCGAAGACAGAATGGGCAAGTTCTCTCCATTTTGGTCAAAATGGCTTGTGGCTTTTGATGTCCCAGGCACACAGGCTTGATGATAAACCAATCGTGGCAGCTCTGGAGAAGGCTGTGCAGGAAGGAACAACAGTATTTGAGAGAGATGGTTGTCCCAAGCTATGTCCTGTACAGGAATAAAGGAACATGGCAGCAGGGAAACAGCATGTTGGAGGGACCAAAGACACCTCAGAAGAGGAAGAAGGATTGCAGATGACCGAGGATGGTGGCAGGAGGACTATCACTGATGGAAGTTTAGGGGAAATCAAACCTGAGAAGGAAACCCCCCCCCGCCCCTACCCCAGCCCCCCCCCCCCACGACACAGTGAAGAGGGGAAGAACAGCAACTACTAAGTACACCCAAATCGAATCCTGAAACCACATGAGTGATCACTGGGTGTGAGTGAGTTTAATGACAAAGAATGATTAAAGTGACTGCGTGTTCCAAGAAGTGATGCTTCATTACTGTTCGGAGAACCGACGCATGTGGTTGAGATATAATCATGTTTTCATTACAGGTGTGGTAGTAATTCTTTGTAGAAGAGTTAACATCAGACTAGCCCCCAAGGAGATGAAGAGTAAAGCTGTCCCTAACGACCAACTCTTCCCAGATGCAATTCTGTTCCATTTTCTCCCCACTGCTTCCTTGAGGATGGTCCCTCGCATCCCTGGATTCTGCAATTCACGGTCATGTCCCACACAAGCTCAGGACAGAGGAAGGCAAGGCCCTGTGAGTTGATGGGTGCTGTTCAGTTCCGAATCCAAGGGTCAGGCAGAAGTGAGTCAAAGACAGGGTTCAGAACCAGAAGCCAAAAAATATCCAAAAGTCACAGCAGGTCTTCTTGCTTCTATGGAAGCTCAGTCAGGATAGAGACGTATGCCTTTCCGGGGAGGTGAGGTATGCCAAAACTATACAGTGGTGCAGTATATAGTCCCCATCCAAGGAACACAAAGTAAGGACGGTGAGTTAAGGTCCATACGCTGTATTCAGGAAGAGTCTCAAGGCTACCCCTGGGGAAAACAAGGGTGTGACTTGGTTTGTGCCCGCTACTAAAACTCAAACCCAAACTCACTGCCACCCACTTGATCCCAACTCGTACTACCATATAGGGCAGGGTGGAACTGCCCTGCGGGCTTCCGTGACCGTCATTGTGTACAGGGACAGGGTGTGGGGGGGTGCTTGGCACTCTTGAACCACTCTAACTGCTGACCTTGCCGTTAGACAAGTAACCCAACATCTGCCACCCAGGCTTCAGCCCTCTATGAAGGTCAGCTTTTCAACCCACCTGGGATTAATCCTGGTCATCCATTTAGTAGAGAATGCCCTTTGAAAATGGAATTATAGCCACAGGCGTAGAGTACAAAATTATAACATGCCACATAAGGAATTATGGCTAGAGGGGGCATATTAATTGACTACCAATCAATAGCGACAGAAGAAGGTTGTGTTTTGTACCTTGAATTTGTACTTTTTGAAATTTCCCACAGTTTTAAGCTATGATAACCGGATAAGGGTGGCTCCGAGATGATGGGTTCTGTCGTGATTGACAGAAGACAGGCAGGGCCAAGCATCCTGCGGGATACTGGAATATGGAACTGACGCCAGGCCAGAAAGCAAAGGCAAAAGGAATAGCTTTGTTTATCGATTATCAACATGGAGGTGATGATTGTAAAGAGAAGCAAATGGCCAAAAGCAATGAACTTCCACAGAGCGTGTCTGGGACATAAAAATCGTTTGATATTGTAAATGGTATGAAACAATTCAAACGTATCAAAAATTCTGTTTGTATCAGATTACACAGGAACGTGAAGGGGTGCAGCTGATTTTAGAACCTGCATCTGTTGTGCTTGAGGAACATTGTCCGGAGGTTTTCAGTGTGATTCACATTTACATTAGAAACTTCTTGATTGAGCTATGCAAACCTTCAACTTGGCTGCTTCCAGGAATTACTCAAGAAGCGCTGTGTTTCCTATGAAGAATGTTGATTCAGCCCATGGACGCATTGACAGAAGAAGCACTCTTTCATGAGCATCTAAGCCTTTCCAAAGATGAGCCAATTTCAAGTCATCTCTTTCCTATTAAAGATAAAGTTGGTGATACTTTGCTTATGGACAAAACTTATAGTCACAGCCTTAATACTATTGAATGATTAAACTATTGAATTATAAACAATGTAATTCACTTGCCAATAAAACTGTTGGGAAAAAAAACACCTTAGAGTCACATATGCATCATTTAACTCTTTCTGTGTCACAAGCCACTTTAAAGGAAAACAGCTTAAAACCACCCAGATCCGTGGATGTAGAAAAATTTGACTCTAACGCTTACTGGGAAAATTTTCAGGGTTACATTGCAAAGAAACATGAACAAGGGAAGGGACCAAGTGTAATAGCCTGTTTGCAAACTTAGTCACACTCGGTCCCTTCCCTTGTGCATACTTTGCAATGTAGCCCTGAAATTTTTCCCAGGAAGCGTTAGAGTCAAGATTTTCTACTCCTCAAATCTTGGTTGGCCTTGTCATTTGCTCTGACCAACAGAATTTAATAAAAGTGACATCCTGTTCTGGGTCTGGACATCAAAAACACTTGTGTGTCTCAACTGCTTTCTTAAATCTCATTAGAATAATCAAGGCTTTAATTTCCAAAGGGCAGCATTTCCTCAAGGACAAAGGCCAGAGGTTTAGGAAAGAAGGAAGACTGGAAACAGGAAACACGGGGAGGAGGTGGGAAGAGCAAAGGGAAATGGAGAGGACAGTGAGAGGGAAGTCGAATCACAGTGTATATGCAGTGTTGAATGTAAAACTACGATCTACACTGCAAACCTTCACCTAATGCATACACACACGTATACATTCACAGGAAAAATAAAACAAAGACCTGGCCACGTGGAACACATCCAAAACACACAGGAGAAGATGCTGTTTTCCTGTCAAGCACCGTGAGGATGGCAGTGGTTAAATTCTGGTAAAGGAGTTCAAGAAGAATGGAAATATGTTGAGTAGATCACAACTGCTTCATTAATGAGATTGAGGAAAGCAGACTCTCTCCAGATCGCAATTTAGCATCACAAAATAATATTTGAAATTAAGATGAAATCGTGTATATGCAAAAATAAGAAGAAAATAACTCCCCAAGTAGCCATGTAGGAAAGCCCAGACCATCCTACAGAAGCAAGGCCAACTGAGTGAAGCAAAGATGACCTGTCTCAGCAGTGACCAGTGGAAACTATCCACCCTCCTGCAGCTGACCTTGGATGCACTGATGAGAACAACAATACCTAGGCAGTTGAATGCAATCTAAATTGTTAGCCCACAGGACAATAAGCTAAGGGGTGTTGTGCTAGCCTGGTAAGTTTGTGAGCAGCTTAGTTACATGAGACGACTTCAAAGAGGTTGTGGAAAAATAAAATAAAAAGATAATGGGAATTTTTTACACAAAGATTTTGAAGCCCTCTCATACAGAACTCATAAAAGATACCTGAACTCATAAAATATACCTGATACATTTTCCTACTGGTTTTCTCAGTTTTTCAAGAACATCCTGAAATTATGTCTTCATCATGCCATCACTACATCACTAGTTCATAAAAAGTATATTCACTTTTGTAAGCATAATAAATAAAGGAGAATTTAGTATACATTTACTTTTAGTTTCAGATTGTCATTACATTCTATTTAGAGTTAATTGCACATATTAAAGTGATATTTGTGTCCCCATCAGACATTTTAACCCATTTTCAAAATATTTAAATAAGTTTTTTCATTGATCATTTAATTGAATTGGAATTGAACTAGATTTATCGTTGCATAGCTATTTAAAAAGAAGAATTGGTAATTAGTTTATTATTATAGCTCTAGTATATCACAGGATAGTTCTTAGTGGCTTTATAACACATGACTTTTCTTCAAAATTCTGTAGCATATGCTCCACTACCTTCTAGTGGCCAGGGTCTTGAATGAGAATTAGTTGCATTCAGTTATTAAAACTTAAGTTTCATTTACTCTGCCTGAAAGTTTGGATGCTTTCTTCCATAATTTGTTCAATTATTCAACAGCATTTCTATTTCAGTGTTATTGAGGCAACTTGTGTCTTAATAGTTTTCATTTTTTAAGTTAAATAAATAATACAGCACAGGAACATTAAAAAGAGTAAGAAGGACTCCAGCAGGAAAAGCAAATTCCTCTTCATGGGCTTCCATTCCAGCACGGCCTGGCCATTCCACAGGTGCGTACTTCTTCCCAGTTTTAGGACACGTTAATTCCCATACCCAAACTTTTGAATGTGTCTGATTCTGGGTCTTCTGATGATCACCTCCCTGATTCTATTCGTTTGCCCGCGGCTGTTGAGTCGATTCCCCACAGGTCCTAACGACCCTATAGGGCAGAGTAAACTGCCCCATCGCACGACCAAGGCTGTCAGTCTTCACAGAAAGACACCGCGTCTTTCTGCTGCTGAGTGGCTGGTGGGCTCCACCTGGCAGCCTTCTGGTGAAGAGCTGAGTGCTACGTCGTATTTGGCTATCTGTCTTTGCAGATTTGTGGACGTTAAACTGTGGAGTGGTGTAACTTACCCCAAAGCGTCTTTCTTAAGATAACAGAGATGCGTTTCTCCCAGTAGAAGGAAATCCTCTACGTCAGCCTCTCACAGGTTGCCATCCCGGTGGGAGCGGCAGTCAGTCAGGTAGCACCCAAAGCTGGAATGAGCTCCAGGCTCGCTCACTCGCGGCTCACTCACTCCCAGGACTGGCAGGACTCACTTCCTCTCCCGGGAGGTGCCTCACCAGGTTTGCGATCATGTAGGCAACTCACATCAGGGCACCTCTCTCCTGGAAGAGCCACCAAGCTGAGTGAAAAAGTGAGTGTCTCAGAGGAAAGCCAAAGTCTCTTTGTAACCTAACGCAGTTAGGGACAACTCACCAAGCCAGTATCTGCTACATTGTTTGTTTGAACTGTATTCCGTTTAATTAAATGGTCACGTGAAAGACACAGGAAAACTGTGTATCACCCATGTCGTAGGTTCTCTCCCCCACGCCTTGGGTATTTGCTGGCCACGTTTTATTTGTCCTTTTCCTTCAAACAGGATCATCAAAGTATAGAGTATCCAATGAAATAAAATCGATGAGACAAACATCGAAGGGACTGCAGCACCACGGGCTACATTTAACCTAACTGCATACATTTTATACATGCTTCCCTTGGGATCAGCAATAGATCCATCAGGAAAAACAAAATGTCTTATGTACAACTTTCAAACTATGATCATGATTCACCTTAATTATTCGCAGGCAAACAAGTATAAACATTACAGGTTTTGTTTGTTTTTCATACGCACAAATAAGTCTTCCAGGTTTCAGCGGCACCCTGGGAAAAGGGGGCTACACGGGGACAAGGATTGATTACTCCGGCAAGCGGGAGAACTGCCGGGTAGACCAGGCGTCCTCAAACTATGGCCACATGCAGCCCCTCGGAGGACATGTATCAGGCCTGCGGGTTATTTTTGCCCCGTTTGCTTTTTTAGTTCAAAATAAGATATGTGCCGTGTGCATAGGAATTTGGTCATAGTTTTTTTATAAACTATAGTCTGGCCCTCCAACGGTCTGAGGGACCGTGAACTGGCCCCCTGTTTAAAAAGTTTGAGGACCCCTGAGGTAGACAACCCCGGGCTTTGAAGGCCACAGTGAGAAGGGGACAGCGTTACAGCAAGCGCCATCTTCCAAAGGAGTTTGCCAGGGTTCCTCCTGCTCCTGTCCCACAGCACCCCTCCCCCCACCCGGAAACTGTGGCATATGTGTAGAATTCATGACTTTCTACCATTCATCTGTCAACGTGTCATACTGTGATGCCCTTTGTGTTGCTATGACCTTGAAAACGATGACACTGGTTTCTCAGTTACCAGCAAGGTTACTCGTGGACAAGTTCCAGTGGAGACTAAGACAAAGAGAAGCCTGGCAATCTACTTCTAAAAATTAGCCAATGAAAGCGCTAAGGATCAGAGCAGAACACTGTTAGGTTTAGTGCTGGCAGATGAGCCCACGGGGTTAGAAGAGACTCAGAGTGCACTGTGACGGTGGGCTGGAGCCATTCCATGATCCAGATCATGAAAATGACACAGGGCCAGGTGGTTGTTCACATTTTGGGCACACAGTTGCCACGCGTTTGAGCTTATTTGACAACAACTAGCAACAACTTCAGGGGTTCTGGCAGCCTAGTGGGTTACATTTAGAGTTGTTCATCTCAAAGTCAGCAGTTTGAACCCACCAGCTGCTCCACGATGAAGACAAGGATTGCACCCTTCAATAGGGATTACAACTTAATATAAAGAAAACAAAAATCATAACAACTGGACCAATAGGTAACATCATGATAAACTGAGAACTTCAACTTGCTTGTATCCATAATCAAGGTTCATGGAAGCAGCAGCCAAGAGATCAGAGGATATGTTGCAGTAGATAAATGTGCTGCACAGGGCCTCTTTGGAGTATTGAGAAAGCAAGGTGTTACTGTAAAGATTAAGGTCTGTCTGACCCAAACCATGATATCTTCAATTGCCTCACATGCATGTTAAAGTTGACTATTGATTAAGTAAGACTGAAGGAGAACTGATGCTTTTGAAGTGTGGTACTGGAAAGAAAACTAAAGTACCAGGGGGCATTAAAAGGACAAACAAATCTGTCTTGGAAGAGCCCACGTGCTCCAGCTTAGAGGCAAGGCTGGCAAGGCTTCCTGTTACATACTTTGAACATATTGTCAGCAGAGTCTACTCCCTGGAGGAGGGCATCATACTTGGTAAAGTGGAGGGGCACAAAAAGGGGAAGGCCCTCAATGAGATCGGTTAGCACAGTGGCTGCAACAATGATTCAGGCCTAAGAACAATCGTGAGGACGATACAGGCCTGGGAAGTGCTTCAGTGTGCTGTGCACACGGTCACTATGGGTCAGAAGTGATTAGATGGCACCTAACAACAAAAACACCAAATTAGGGGTTTTGTCCTTGAATTCTGTGGGGCCATTGCAATGCATCATCAAACCCAGCAGAGAGGTAGAGTGCTGTGAGAGGAACGATGGGTAGTGTCGGAAGGAGGAGGCATGTCTATCCTCTGTGTGTGACAATCAGCCTTGGGCAGATGAGGAGATGGATTCTCTTCTCCCTTGTGTCACAGGGGGAGGTCAGATGTGGCCTCCAGGACATTATCTCAGTGCTTCTGAACAGCTGTGGAGCTCCTGACACAGCATTTTGTTGTTTATGAGTATTTTTCCAAGGTTAAGTTGATAGTCTTAATCAATTTTCAGAAAGTTTTTAATATTTTCATTAAAATGGAATTTTAATGAAATAAGACAAATATTTTAAATGAAAAGCTAAAACCATAGTCACATAAAATTGATTTTCATATGGAAGTTTATACCTTACAAATAAAGGTTCAATTTAATTATGTACAGACACTGAAAAGTATTGCTTCCCTATAATGAACAGGTCTGTGTAATTAGAATTATTTAGGGTTTAGAAAGTGGACATAAATTTTCATATTTATTAATAATCCATAACTAAAAGCAGATATTTGCAATCAAAGACATGCATATTGCAGGTGTAGTTATTTATCATTGTATATGTACAACCTTTATCAATGAGAGCTTTTGCATTACAAGTGAGTGAAAAGTTGATTTGAAAAGGCTTAAGGAAAAAGAATGCAATTTTCACAAAATTTAGGAATCTATGCATAGATTTATCATTACACAGTATCTGTAACCATGTCACCAGGTGCTGGCCTATTTTCATCTTAATTTTCCTTCTGAAGAAGGATTGGAGCCCCTTCAAGTGAAGGTGCTCGAAATATGACTGAGGAAGAGGTTCCTCCTCAAAGCAGAGGCGACCTGCAGAATCAGGAAGGGGCAACCTGACTACCAAAAAGAGAGAAGAGGCGGCAGTGGATCAGGTCCTTTGGACCTTGAGATTGCTGCAGGGTGGCCCACCTTGATCCAGGAGAAAGCTTCGATACAGAGGAGGAGCAGAGGCACAGGGACAACAGAACCAGCTTCCAGAGTCTGCAACAGATTTGTCACTTCCCAACCAAAGAGCAAACACAAATGATGACTTTAAGCAGGAGGCCAATCTCTGGGCACTTTATTGGTGGATCTGGGTTTGATGAGCCAAAGAGCTGGAACTCAATGCCTCCAGGCTGAGGCTTATAACTAAGTGGCATACCCTTTGGGCATTTATTGGCAGCCCAAAAATGAGCTTTGTAACATTGCCCGAGCAGGCAGAGATCAGGCAAGAGACTAAGGACCAGAGAGAGGCCTGCCTGCAGGCACAGCAAAGAAGAAGCTGTCCTGACTGAACAACTGTATCCTGATCAATTCTCACCTGAATTGTAATCTCTTAACTTTCTGAAACTTGCAATCCCGAGTAGCATCTGGAAGTTTTATGTGGCCTTACAATGACCCAGCTGGAAAGTAGAGAGTGCTGTGGGAGGGACAGCTGAGAGTGACAAATCCAAGAGCAATGGTATCACATTCACAGTTGAAAAGAAGACCTCAACATCTGTCTTAATCTACAAGTCTCTCTCTGATAATGTAGCGTCTATACATCTACAAAGGAGTCCAATTAATCCAAATCTATGAACCAACCAACCACTAAAGCTAGTGATGAATAAAGTTAAGAATTCTACCAACATGCAAGCGAGATGCATTGGAATGCAAAAATTGAAAACAGAAAGAACAGACAATAGTTGGTGATCAAAAGGAAGCTGGAAATTTCATCATAACATTTTGTAAGACCAATGACTACCTTATAGCAAATACCTTTTTCGACAATGTCAGTGGTAGCTCTGCCCCTGCACGTGCACTTGTCTGTGGCGTGATATTTGGAAGAAAGCCACCTGGGCAAACACCTGGAAGAGACAGGTGTTTGTGCCCATCCAAAGAAAGCCCGCCCGGATGTGCAGAAGTCATCCGGCGATATCACTGATAGCACATGCAAGCGAAACCTGGCGGAAAATCATTCACTAACGAGGACAGCAGTACATCAACAGAGAGCTACCAGAAACTCCCGCGGGATTCAGAAGAGGTGGGAGGACAGGGAATGGAGGCAGGCAATGCTGACATCAGGTTGATATTGGCTGAATGTAGAAAACACTAAAAAATGTTTGTACTTTATTAATTATGCAAATCATAGTGTAGATCACAAAAAGCTATAGAAAACATTGAGAAGAACGGTAATTCCAGAGCATTTATTTGTGCTCACGCGGAACCTGTACATGGATGAAGAGGCCGTGGTTTGAACAGAACGGGGTGCTGTCCTCTCACCATCCTGATTTGATCTGTATGCTGAGCAAAATTTTGAAGCTGGGTTATACGAAGCATCAGGATTGGAGGAAGGCTCTTTACAACACTTGGTATACAGATGATATGACATTGCTTGATGACAATGAGGGGGATTTAGAGCACTTCTGATAAAGGTCGAGGACTGCAGCCTTCAGTATAGATTAAAACTCATTGTAAAGAAAACCAAATTCCTCACAACTGGACCAAAAAGTAATATCACCATAATCAGGTAAAAATGAAGTGACAAAGATATCATTTTTCTTGAATCTATAATCAATGTTCATGGAAGCCGCAGAACAGAAACTAAACAACATATTGCATCAGGCAAACCTGAAGCCCAAGATCTCTTTGAAGTGTTCAAGAACATGGACATTCCTTTCACGACTAAGGTGTCCCTGACTCAAGCCATGGCATTTTCAATTTCCTCGTATGCATGTTAAAGTTGGATTATAGATAAGAACAACCACAGAAGAAGTGATGCGTTTCAATTATGGTGTTGGCAAAGGATATTGAAAGTACTGTGGACTGTCAGACATAAACAAGAAATACAGCCAGAATACGCTCTCAAAGAGAGGTAAACTTGGTCTCGTGTACTGGGGACCTGTTGAGAGAGACAAATCCCTGGAAAGGACAGCATTGGTGAAAAAGGTGAAGCTCTTCCAGATGGATTGGCAGGGTAACTGCAATGATGGGCTTAAGCATCACAGTACAGGTTACAATGAGACAAGACCTGCTTCATTCTGTTGCACCTACTGACTTGACCTAGCACATATAACATTTATTTCCTAGTCTATTATGAATATAGATTCCTTCTGTTCTGAAGCAAGAGCTTAAACAAATCCAGAACCATATATCCTCTGAGCCTCCAGTTCAGTAACATAGTGAACCTTCTTCTCTTTCAAGTCTCATAACATCTCATTGATTCTGAGCCCATTGCCCTGGCACTCCTGAACCAAGGGCAGGAAAACTGGAGAACTGATTGGCTACACCTGACTCATTTGTGCCTCATCCTTGACCCTCTACCCAACACATTCACTCAGAGAAAGGAACGAGGTGAGTTGATAATATCAAAGGAAAATGGGCACTAGCAACATCACACTTGCAACTACAAGAATTTTATATTTATATGTTTAATGTCTGTTAGGGTCTTTTCTTTTTAATAAAATAGAGCTATTAAAATTGACAGACCTCGGTGTCACAATCAAACACTACTAATGTCCTTCCTTTTTGTCATTTCTATTTTAAAAATCAACCGAATGCCTTTACTTTCTTATTCACAGAAAAAAACATTTATAGTTACATTATTGCATATTTAATATATCAAAAGTCAAATTCAAATAAAAGCCTAATTTTAGTAGGATTTAACTAAACTTGAGATCTTTTAATGTTTGTCATTACTGATTCATATAATGCAGTAAAATCAAATCACAGTGTCTCATTGTTCACAGTTGTAGATGATAGTGAGATCTAAAAATAAATGAATTATTTGCTTTACTTGCCAAGATATTCACTTATTTATCATTGAAATTTACAATGTATGGAAATTCAGTAGAGATAATTAACAGGAGATAAAGGATTCTAAGCCAGAGCTCAAAAAACATAGAAATGTCTTGTAAAAGATGAGACACAATATGAAAGTTTAAAAAACCAAAACCCCAGCACACTGAGAGAAGACAAGAAACCAAGAAGAGTGAAAAAATAAAACAAACAACAGAAACCAAGAAGAGTTCAAAGAATGTCTTCAAACTTAGCCTAACCGACCTCAGTATAGCTGAGAAGAAAATAAGCTCTCTTAACATTTCTTGGGTTTCAGAGGATATTGTACATTAAAGGAACACAGGATAAATTATTGAGACATTTCAGCAAAAACTGGCAAAATCCCAACCTGTCATAGCTGGGTTTAAAATGCTTGAAACTACATAAATAATTTATAGTTTCTAAACCAGAAAAGTTCTAAATTTGAAACCCTGCATTGGATAGAACACTGTACATCAACCACATGGCACTCATCGCCCATCAGGCAGCAACTAAGACACTGTACAAAAAGGTCACCATTATAAAATAACACATAACGTTTCATCTCATTTCCTATTTTTATAAATGTCAAGCAAACAAGATGTATCTGAAATTCCATAGCAATTTTTAAGTAAACAACAAAAATCCTTCCACTATGTCTTTAGAGTTAACATATAAACTGCATGCTAAATTGCTCCTCTACCATTTTTTATAGGAAGATCCCATTAACTCCATATTTGCCTGTGTTGCATATATAAAATATAACCAATAATGCAATATGTCTTTTTAAAATAGAGGAAGAATTATAAACCCCCATGAAACTTCTTAATCGTAACCAAATACCATTAAGCGGATAAGTCATAAGGTCTGGATTTACAGTACCATAGTCAATCGACCAAGGTCAATTGGCAAAATACTATAGTTCATGAAAACAATGTTCTAAATCCTACTTTGGTGAATAGTAAAATGAGTCTTAAAAGATGGTGAATGGTCATCTATGGTGCAACTCCTGGCTTCTCCCATCCTGAAAAAAAGACTAATGAAGACAATTGAAGCCGCAAAGACACCTATGGCCGAATCAACCACGTGGACCTCCATCTCCCGCACCCTGAGGACAGAAGAACTAGAGGGTACCTGGCTACCACTACCAAATGCTCTGAAAAGGATCACATTGGAAGGTCCACATTAGAGGGCAACATTTGCCCAAGTACAAAGTTCCGAAGGCAGGAAGGAGTAGGAAATAAGAAGAACTGCCTAAGAGAGCCAGGAAATAAGTGAAGCTATGTGTTATTTCATTGTGGGGCTTGCAGTCAATGACATGAAGCATGTGCAAACATTATTGAATGGGAAATTAATTTGCTATGTAAACCTTCGCCCAACTATCCAGAGCTCAATAAACTAACTGCTTCTCCTTACCAACCAATGATCTTATCCAATCCATAGCTTCAACAATCAAGTACCATGTACATATATATCTCCTGCCCAAATATGTATCTCCTGAAATTCCAATTCATATATCCAATTCTCTACCTAGTCTCTCCACTCTGAGCTTTTAAGTGTTTTATTGGAGGACACACTCTCTGCTCCGTCTTCCTGCTGACAAGACACATGGAGCTATGCTGGAGCCCGGGAGCTGGAGGAACCACGCAGAGACCCCCACCAGGGTTGAGATGGTACCACTGCCACTGGATCAGCAAGACTTTCCACCCACTGGCCTGTGATCTTCCAGCATTCAGTGTCATTGCATGTGTTCTGTGCAATGAGGAATTTATAGATTGGTATCAGACATATGGGCTAATATTGGACTTATGGACTTGTCTGGACTGGGCTGGGATATTTTCTCAATATATAATTGCTCTTTGATATAAAGCTCTCTCATACACACATATGTGTGTCTCTGGAATTGCTTCTCCAGCCTATCCAGACTAACACACATGCAAAAACAATTAATTGTAATTAAACCAAACACCAAACTCACTGCCACCAAGTCAATGCCAATTCAGAGGGTTCCTATGTGACCCCTATGAGTTTCCAAACCCGTGATTCTTTATGAGAGTAGAAAGCCCCCATCTTTCTCCTCTGGAGCGGCTGGTGGTTTTGAACTGCTGACCTTGCAGTAGGAACCCAACTTGAAACCACTATGCCACCAGGGCTCCTTTAGTTGTATTTAGCCACTCAGCTTTGGGGACTGCTGGTTCCCACAGCATAACTTAGGACTATCCTGATTGATTTAGTTATGTGCCACATGATGGTACTATTATAACAAAAAAATCAATTATGTGGCATTGGTTTAATAAATGGAAGTTAAGTGCTAAAAACACTGAAGGAAATGTAATTTTCAGACAAATTACTTCTAGAGATGAAGGTTTATATTTTATACTGATTAAATAATCAACCATTAAGAAGACTTAATAACTGTAAATTTATCTACACTCAATAACTTAGCTTTAAATATTATACAATTATATGAATAAGTGGGAAACTTAAAATACCTTTCTCAATAAATGACAAAACAAGGAGACAAAAATTTCACTAAAGATCTGATTTTAAAAACTCACTGCCACTGAGTCAATTCTAACCCATAGTAGGCCTATTTTCAGTTTCTGACACTTTGTAAACTGTTACAAATGTTTATAGGCTCATTTTTCCTCCCACAAAGCATTGACCTGACTATATTTAGAGAAAATTAAAAAGTCAAAAGTTGCTTCTCTGAAAAGAATAATAAAATGATATATTTTAGGGGGGGAAACCTGAAAAGCTCAAAAATATTATCACATATCTGACAGATATTGAAAGAAAATGAGATTTGTTGAAAGACTAGCAAAATTTTCATCAAAATTTTTGAAGTTTTAGATAAAGTGGACAAATTCCCAAGCCAATAATTAAAATCCTTCACTCAGAGAAATCTGTAAGCTCACAAGGCATTAATTAATAGACATTAACATTATCAATCTTAAATAAACTCTTACAGAGATTAGAAAAGGAGAAAACATTTCTCATTCATTTCATGAAGTCAAAAGTATCTTTAAATCCTTTGAAATGATGAAATAGAGGAAACCAGCTACCTTTGCTAGTTCAGTGAAGCTAGATTTTCCTCTAGGGCTGAACTAGATGAATGTGTTGGCTATAATGTAGGACCATGTTATGTGAAAATGCAAACTTAATATATTAAAAGAATACTAGCAAGGAAAGATGCCCATGCGTGAAGGGCAGAGCTGAATGGGGTCACAAGGAAGGACCAGCAGCTGAGCAGCTTACGTCTAAAAGGCCTTGAAGAACACTGTTGACAGAATGGTGGGAGGAGAGCCAAACTTGTGGCACTGTCTCCTCCACTTTCTTCTCCTCCCTTTCTGTGTCTCCCGCCCCTCCCGCTCCTCCCCGTTCATTTTTGTCAAGGGAAAATGGTTGAGTTCACATTAATTAAATGTTCGTAAAATGAAACATCACATCATCTTCCCAAGGATTAAACTGACAGTTTTGCCGATGGGAATATGTTGTTACTGGAAAATTATCCATCCTTTCTTGTAAGCACAATTAGCCATTTCTATAATGTTGTTTCCTTTGGTTGGGAAGAGGCTCGTGGTCAAGTGTGACATTGGATACGATATTTAGTTTCACCAGCTGTACAGTGAGTATAATAATAATCCTTGTTTCGTGGAACTGCTCACTGGAAGGAGGATGCAGCCAACAGGAGCCGTAGACTTGCAGCAGATAAAACACTGGACTTCCACTATGAAGGCAGCACTTAGCATCAACCAGGCCGAACCTTCGGGAAAAGGTACGACAGCAGGCTTCCTGAAAGGTTTACAGGCTTGGAAACCGTATGGGCAAGTTGTAGTCTGTTCTATGCAGTCCCCGTGAGTCAGAATTCCCTTGGCAGCACTGAGTTTGGGTTTGGTTTGGGTGTTGGTTGCTGCTGTTGTTGTGTTTGGTGGGGCTGAGGGTAAGTTCTTGGATGCTAGGTTGCTAATAAAAGGCCAGCAATTCAAACTCACTGCAAGGCAGAATGTTTTTATAAGGAGTAGAGCCTTGGAAACCCAATGAGGCTGTTCTCTTCTGTCCTATAGGTCAAGATGACTTGAGATCTACTTGATAGCAACAAGTCATATAGTATGTATTAAATAAAAAAACTACTGGCTTCTCTGCTGTTAGATGCCATCAAGTAGTTTCCAACTCATAGCAACTTTATGCAAAATAAAACAAAACCGATTGACACAGTGGCTGCAAGGGCAGGCGCAAGCTGACTTTATTATTAAGCTATTATATATTATAATAACTTTATTATCAAGTTTAACTCTATAACTGTATTGATTTAAATTGTGAAGATAGTGCGGGTACAGGCAATATTTAGTGGTATTGTACGTGGGGTCGCTATGGTCCTTCTGCGGCTGTGGTTGTTGAGAGGGGTCATCGAGTCAGTTCTGGCTCATAGAGACCCTGTGCGCAATAGAACAAAAGACTCCCCAGTCCTGCCCAGCCTCACAATCGTTCTGACGTTGGAGCCCCTCGTTGAGCCACGGTGACGATCCAGCTTGTTAAGGACCTTCCTCTTTTTCACTGCTCCTCCCTTTCCCCAAGCATGATGCCCATCTCCAGAGACGGGTCTTTCCTGATAACACAGCCCCATCCTTGCTTGTCGGAAGCATGTCCTTCTTCCAAGACAGAGTGGCTTGTCTTTTTGGAAGTCCACGTACTTTCAGTATTCTTCACCAGCACCATGATCCGAATGCATCAGTTCTTCTCTGGTCTTCCACACTTGGTCCAACTTTCACACGCCTATGAGGAAATTACAAGGCTTTGGTCAGGCAAACAGTAGTCCTCAAAATAACATCCTTGATTTTTAACACGTTAAACAGGTCTTGTGCAGCAGATATACCTGATGCAGTGTGTCCTTTGATCTCTTGTCTGCTGCTTCCATGAACGGTGATTGTGGATACAAGCAAGACAAAATCCTTGACAACTTTGATTTTTTTTCTCCATCTATCATGAGGTTACCTATTTGTCCAGCTATAAAGATTTTGGTTTTGTGGACATCGAGCTGGAATCTCTGCTGAAGCCTACAGTCCTTGATCTGCATCAGCAAGTACTTCAAGTCCTCCTCACGTCAGCAAGTCAGGTTGTATCATCTGAATATCACAGGAAGGGAATAAGCTTTCCTCTGATTATCAAGTCACGTTCTTCTTCATATAATCGAGTGTCGCTGGTGATTTGTTCAGCATAACGATTGAGTTAGTTCAGTGAGAGGGTACAACCTTAATGCACACCTCTCCGGATTTTAAAGCATCGGTTATTCCCTTGTTCTCTTTGAGCTGCTGCCTCTTGATGCAGGCACATGATCCACAGGAGCGCAATGAAGTGTTCTGGAATCCTATTCTTCTAGAGGGTGACCATAATTTGTGATGGTGCACACAGTCCAATGCCTTTGAACAGTCAATGTAACACCAGTAAACATCTTTCAGGTATTGAGGTATTGTCTGCTTTCAGCCAAGAACTATTGGATGTCAGTGATCCATGTCCTCCTCTGAATCGAGCCTGAACCTCTGGCAGGCCCCTGTCAATGTGCTGCTTATTTTCTGGTGCTGTCTCCAAAAATGCTTTGCTTCTCCTCATTAGGTTTTCAATAACTTAAAATGTATCCAAGTATCTATAGGGGGTTCAGTGACTGCTATTCTGAAATAGACAGCCTAGTCCTTCTTCCTCATCTGCTCTCAATCTGGAAGCCCCACTGAAACCAGTTCACTTCTAGTGGCCCTGCTGGCACCTGACATACCAGTGACATAGCTTCCAGCATCACAGCAACACAAATTGACAGAAACATGGCAGATTCTGCTGCCACGAATCTGTAATTAAATGTATTGTTGTGTTTTCAGCTGATTTCCACTCACAGCATCCTCACGTGACAGAGAACTGCCCCGTGGGGTTTGTAAGCTCTATCTCCTTCTATCGCCATAAAGTATTCACAGGAGCAGATTCCAGGCCATTCTCCCGAATAGCCACTCATTCTTCTGAAGGTTGAACCATCAACATTTTAGGAAGCAGCTGGACTAAATCATTGTCCCATCAAACTCCTAGACTCTACATTTTTAACTCCTCTATTTACAGTAGTGTCTCATTGCTACTTTATAACAGTTCAATAAGGTTTCATTCCAATTACTATAATCTCATTGACACCATTTGAGCAAATGCATTAAGCTGCTTCAACATTCCCCTCTGCAGCTCTTATTTGAGAGATAATCCTTAATACAAGCTCTACGACATTCACCATCCCCATGCCCTTGATATGATGAATTAATTGTCCCTGCAAGTCATCTCTGCAGGGAGCCAGGAAGCAACAATCACCTTATTTCTAAGGCACCACCTACTAAGTTCCATAAAGTACTGGGGGAAATAAATCCATTATAAATAATAAAACACACCAATAGAATGGGCCCAAACTAGCTCTCAACAATATGCCTTTCCTGCTGATCTGAATAGGAAGAGAGAAATGAAAGCCTAATATGGCAAACAATAACACCGGATTAATACAGAAATTGAATATTATATTTATTAAATTTCAACCAAATTGCAAGACTTTATTTTATGGATGTGAAGCAAATAAAATTAATTCTAAAATAATGTCATGCATACTATAGCTAGCATTGGGTACTTGCTCGTGATTATTTTTTCTTTTCCTTCATATTTTATTTATTCTATATGTCTATTTCCCTATTCTGCTGTTTCAGAAGCGTCCTCTTTGAGACTTAGTTCTTTTTATCCTGTTATCATCCACATTCCACTTAGATTACATTTCTGTGTCCTCAACATGAAGAATACTGGTTTTACACAGACTTTTAAAAATACAATATTTATAAATTATTTAATAAAAGCTACATAGAATGTTCTCTACAAAGATGTCCAGCTTTGAACCATATAAATAAGAACAATATTTAAATACTTTTTTTACTTCATTGACATTCTGTGTATTTATTCTAAGAAGTTCAGTTATATATAATATGTATAATTTTAGGATTGGTGTATATATAATTCCCGTATCAGCAAGACCATTATTTGTAGATCCTGAAAAGCATTCTACCCTTAGTTTGCCTCCATCTGCCAAGTGGCAGCACTTGAATCTTAGGTCTTTCTAGAATTTGTGGGGCAGGGACAAGTAGTCCCCATCGTCTGGGAGGTCCCACTGCTCCACTGTCCTTGATACTATTCTACAGGTGACGGTGCCTGTCTGCCTAAACCTCTGTTTAGCTGTGGATATTTTCCCAAGATCACCTTGCATATGATCCTAATCAAACTTGGTCACCAGTGCCCTCTCGGCCACATTTCTCTCCATGGTATCCTAGTATACCAAGCCAAAACCAAACTTCACTGTTAGTGCTGACTCAGAGTGAGCCTGACATCATTCTAGGACAGGCTAGCACAGCCCCCTGTGAGTTTCCGAGACTACAACTCCTTCTGGAGCAGAAAGCCCTGCCTTTCCCCATCGGAGCAACAAGTGGTTCCAGACATTTTCCACAGTCACCAGATGTTATGCATAGCAATATGCCCTGAATGACCGATGCCAGACCCTGCAAGCATCCAAAGTAACCTCCTCCCCCAGCCTATTTAATTCCTTTCTTTTTCTGCCCAGCACGGACCATTTCCAAAGGCAAATTATAAAATTATATATTAAAGCTCAAAAGCGTGTTACCCTTCAGTCTCACTGCCATTGAGCCCATTGTGATCCACAGCAGCCCTATGGGAAAGTTCCCAACTGCCCTGTAGGGTTCCAAGACTGTAACCCTGTACAGCACAGAAAGACTCATCTTTCTCCTGTGTGGCCCTTAGCATATTAATAACAATAAGTTTCTCGGGTTAAACTCTTGCAGAGTGAGAGCACCTGACCCAGCTAAGCAATAGAAAGAAGTCTGCTAGTAAAGTGGGTGCTAACAATAGAAAAGGGGTACACAGCAAAAATACACAGAGAAGACTTGGATAAGCAAAGAGTTGTCACTGATAGGGTTTGACTCTTACATGGAAGGTCCAAATGTGTTTGTAGGCACACATGTGTGTCACCAAAAAAGGTAAGTGGACAGATACATTAATTTTTTTTCTCTTTCAGAAGAAAAGTAGACTTCATTCTTACTTTCAGAGATGATTTCTTCTGATCATATGAAATGAAGTTTTTAGGGGGGAAATATTAAGTCATAATTTCCACAGAGTAATATTCCAAATTCAACTTCTGTAATCTGAAGTTGATCAGAAGCCAATCAAGATGCACTGATAATTACTAGTGATTTGAATGTGACAGCTGGAAATTAAGAAGGATCAATAACTGAGAGAGATGGTCTTGATGATACAAACTGTACAGCAGATGGCAGGATCCAGTTTTACAAGACAACCCTTACTCATTGCAAATATCTTTTTCAACAACATAAACAACAACTATACATGAGAGTCACGTCGGAGGACTAGATGGGAATTAAATCAACTACATCTGTGAAAGGAGATGAAAGAGAAACTTAAGATCATCAGAATATGGCCAGGGGCTGACTAGGAAGCCAAGCATAATTTATTCATCCAGAAGGAAGCTGATGAAAATTAAAGTAGTCCTTGAGAGTCTAAGCACACCTTGAATGTATCACACTAGAATTTAGAGGCCATTCAAGATGGTCAAAATTTGGCATATTGAAAACTAATGACTCAGGACCAGAGAAGTTGTGGAAGAACATAATATTTAAAGAAAGCAAAAGGTTGTGGGGGGAAACAAAGCAAAATATGTGTCTTAGTTATTTAACAGAAATCCCACTAATAAATGGCTTCAACAAACACAAATTATCTCACAAATTAGGAGACCAGAAGTCTGAACTCAGAGCACCGGCTCGGGAAAGATAATCTCTCTGTGTCCAAACCAGGGAAAGGTCCTTGTCTCAGTTCCATATCTGTGAGCTCAGTGTTTCTTGAATATGTGTGTTGATATCAATCTGACCCTGGGTCTAGGAGGTTCCCAGAGCAAGGGCACTAGATCCAAAGGATACTCTCCCATCCTGGCTCTTCTTCTCTGGTTGTAGTAGACCTCCTCTCTTGGGCCATGTCACCCTCCTCTGCTATCTTTTAAGATAAAAAGTTACATACACATACCATGGAAACTCCCTTTTCATGAGGACCTGAGTTAAGGGTGCAGCATCCCACCCTACTCCTTTTTTTATTAGATCAGGGTTGATCGGATGAGATCGATTATAGGAGATGATTGCACCATCGCTGACCTGCCAAGTTATATATGTGCATAACTGACAAACTACTGAGAATCATGGCCCCAACATGTTCACACATATTTTGGGGAAACAGAATTCAATCCATGATACCAGGAAATAAAGAAAACACAAAGAAAAAGTGGAGTACCATGATGGAATGGCCAAAGTCACGGGGTTAGAAAGCCACAATGAAAGAACACCTCGGCATTTCTCAATCCCAAAGAACTGAGTTAAAAAATCCAAACCTCTCATTTCAATACTGAAAGATTCTATATATCAAATATTAAAAGATACAAAGAGCATCAAAAGAAGGTGGAAAGAATACAGTCACTGTAACAAAAATAATTAGCCAATATTCAACCATTTTGGAGACAGACAACATATGGCCACGAAGCAATAGTATTGAATTGATGAAACTAAGATACTTCAGTAAATGGGAAAAGATTTGGATACTTGGATCCACAATTAAGCCCATGAAAACAGAAGTCAAGAAAGCAAATGACCTCTTGCACTGGGAAAATCTACTGCAAATGATTTCTTTAAAGTGTTAAAAGTTAAAGACGTTATTTTGAAGACTAAGGTGTATGCTATCAAAAATCATGGTATGCTCAATCACCTAATAGCCTGTAAAAGCTGGATAATAAGTAAGGAAGGCAAAAGAAAAGACTTCGCTTTGGAATTATGTCAGCAAAAGTATATTGAAAGTGCCATGGACATCCAGAAGTACAAATAAATCTGTTTTGGAAGCAGTACAGCCAAAATGTTCCTTGGAAGCAAGGGTGGGGAGACTTAGTCTCATAGAGGTGGGCCATGTCATCAGGAGTGACACATCTCTGGAAAAAAACATTCTTCTTGGTAGAGAGTCAGGGGAAAAGAGGAAGACTCGCAAAGAGATAGACTTGACATAGTAGCTGCAGCAATGGGCTCAGGCAGGACAATGCATCCAAGAGCAGCACTGACCGTGACAGTATGTCATTCTGTTACACACAGGGTTCCTGAGGACTGGCATGATGCCTGGGTACCTAACAAAATACCCCAATGGTCAACGTCTTATAAACACTAAGAGAACATTGGGAAAATCAATGAATGGAATGGGAAGATTAAACACACAAACATGTTTTCTCTTATCAAATTCTCTATATTGGAAGCATGAATTTGCCCTTCTCAATAGAAGAAGTTACAGCTCATCTCTTCTTAGGAGAACAGCATTTCTGCACAGAAGTAACTGGAAACAGCTTATCAGATTACACAGCATTACTAAGTGTGCCTACTGCTCTCATCAGATTGCTTTTCAATCAGAACCTGGTATCTCCTGCCATATATAAATCAGCTTATATAAAAGAGCTTTTGAAAATAAAACCAATGAATTATTTTGGAGGCCTTAATGTAATTCTTTATTTGATTATGAAATCCAAACTCCTCACTGCAATCTGCATGAAAAAGGAGGCTGTGCTTCTGTACTGTCATCTTACAATAATGAAATACATGACCTTTTACTAAACTGCAAAATATTCCAAAGTAATGCTACACTAAATCAGAAAAATAAACCACAGCATGCTTTGTTACTGGCACCAAATTGCATTGCATAATCATAAACAGTATCTAGTTCAATATTCAAAGGTGATGGAAAATCTAAGAGTATGCTAAATAAAAGATAGGGTCTGTCTAGGAGTACACAGAAAGGGAATTGGTTGGCACATTTCATTATAGCATTTTATTTTGTCTTCTCAAGGTGTCTTCTGAAGTTTCTGATCCATTTTTTTACTTCATAATTTTTCCACTCTGTATTCAAGAGCAAGGTTCAGAGTCTCTTCTGACATCCACTATGTTCTTTTTTTCTTTCTTGATATTTAATTTTTTTTCCTTCTTTATGCATGATGGCTTGATGTTATCCCACAACTCATCAGATCTTCGGTCATTAGTGTTCAATGCCTCAAATCATTCTTGAGATATGTGATAGTTACATGATCTGTTGTCAACTGTAGACTTAAGAGTAAAGGAGTGGACTTTAACTTGTCAGTCAGGTCAAAGCTTGATGTTCTCATTTGGAGGCACCAAGGAGATAAATAGCTCGCTGGAGGCAGGACACACACTCCCTGTGAGACATTACCCACCATGAGCCTGAGGAAACTACGCTGATGGAGCCAGAGCCCTGGAGCTAGAGGAACCACATGGAGACCCAAACCAGTACTGAGAAATTTCCACCATCACTAGATCCACAAGACTTTCCACACACTGGCCTGTGATCTTCCTGCATTCAGCATCATTGCATGCTTGTATGAGTCTAAAGAGGAATTTATGGACTAATATTGAGATGTGGGCTAATATCAGACTTATGGACTTGATCTGCACAGGGTAAGATATTTCTTAATATTTTCTTAGATATAAAGCTCGTTCTTATACATATATGAGTTTGTCTATGAATTTGTTTCTCTAGTCAACCCAGACTAACACAAGATATTTCCAAAATCATGTAGTGTGTGCTCAATGTCATATTTTGGCTTTCATGGACTTGTCTTCATATTCTTCAACTTCAACATGACCTTATATTTGAGCATATGGCCATTTGTTCCACAGTGGGCTCTGGCCTTGTTTTGTCTGATGATACTGAGCTTCACTGTCGTCTCTTCCCAACAAACCAAACTAAACTCACATCCATTGAGTCAATTCCGATTCGTGTGACCATGTAAGTCAGAGTAGACCTGGCCTTGTGAGTTCCTGAAACGGTACATCTTTACAGAATTAGAAAGCTTCATCTTTGTCCTGTGTAGTATTTGGTGGTTTCAAACTGCTGACCTTGTGGTTAGCAGCCCAGCTCCTTTCTCTTCCCATGGATGTCATCAATTTGACTGCCGTGTATTCCATCTGGTTAGATCTGTGTGTATAGCACAGATTGTGTGGATAGATCTGTGTGGATAGCACAATTGATGGCATCTAACAACACATATTGTTGTTGTTAGATGCCATCAATTGGTTCCAACTCATAGTACAACAGAATGGAATGCTGGTCCTGTTCCATCCAGTCCAGTGTATGTTGTTGACAAAAAGGTATTTGCTGTGAAAAAAGCCATTGAACAAAAGCCTATGACTCAATCTCCACTTTCATGTCTATCACCATTGACATACTTTTCAATTTCTGATCATTCCTCCTTGCTTCCAACTTTTACATTCCAATCTCCAGTAATTTTCAATGCAATTTTGATTGTATGTTTGATCAATTTCAAACTGAAGCAGCTGGCAGAATTCTTCAATGTCTCTAGCACTTGCTTTAATGGTGACTGGGTAAATCTGGATTGAATTAGCTGGTCTTCTTGTAAGGGTATAGGTATTATCCTATCGCATACAGCATTGTGTTTCAAGATAGATCTTGAAAAGTTTTGTTTGATGAGAGATGGCAAAAGTTATGACTATGAAATGAAAATTGCTGACTGTAGTAAACCCTGAGAGAAAACTATAAACCTTTGATATTTGTGTGGCCACTTCCCTGAGTTCCAGGGTCCCTTTTATGATTCTAGAATTTTTTAATTGTTGAGCTAAAAGGCGTTAGGAATGACACTCCACACACTCAGAAAAAGCAGGTCAGCATTCCAGCAACAGATGCACTCTCAAGCAGTTATCAAATCTGAGCAGGAAAAAAACACAAGTAACTTTATGGAAAAGGGGAAATTAGAAAAAGAGATCATTGTTAAGCATCAACTTTCTGCTATGTATATAATAATGCATTTCCATTATTTTTAGTCTTTGTAACAACCCTGAAAGATAGGTGCTTTTTTTTTTTTGAAATTTCCCTTATAGGTACTTTTTAGCAACTTCCCTATAAGGGAGATTACTATGGTTTCCTATAAGGAAGCTGAGGCTGGACGATTTTAATGAATCATCTTAAAACAACACTGAGGACACACTGAACAGCTAGCGCTATGTCAGTTTTAGCTTCAATTTGTGATAGAGTTTTCTCCTTTAAACCAAATATTTACAGACAGCAAGATTTTGCTCTAAAATTTCTATCTGCTTATGGAATGAAGCAAACCAAGCAGAGGCAGTTAGAGACATGTGTAACTGGAAGATTAAATACTCCAGGAAAACGAACATGCTCCCCAGATATATCGGAGAGGCAAAGAGGAAAGGGGGCTAGGAAACATTGCCTTCAGGTTCCTGCTGTTCCCTGCAAGCAATCTACCACGGTAGACCACTCACTAGGGTTGGATGCCTCCTGCCAACGCTGTTTGGGATCTCAGGCTGCTCCTCTGTTTTAACTATCCCACTAAAATTACTTGGCACACATGTACTTACCACAGCCCAAATAATCCGTGAAGCATAAGGCAAACAAACTTAAGCATAGACTGGCCTGTAAACCTAGGTGACCTTAACATTATTTACAGGGGTTAGGAAAGTAAAGAGGAAATAGACATTCCTACTTGAATTTATTTTAGACCTTATTAGAAAACTATAAACTAGTCTGTGAATCTTATGTGTGCCCCCACCCCAAATTTTTTAAAATCCTTTTAAAGGAAATAAATTGAAAGTATAGCTATCAAATAATGAGAGGGGAAAAACTTGAAAGATATCATTAAAACTAAAGGTAGAGATGTAAGAAGTAAAGCAGGAAATTTAAAAAAAAGAGACTGCATTCCTTTTGCCCGAGACAGAGCTTTAGAGTGTCCCAGGTAGAGAAGCCCTGAGTTGCCCTACGCCGTCAGCCCACCTCCACTTCCAGTGTGATATGAGCACAAGGCTTCAGATAAGTCCAATATCTAGCCATTGAGTCTGGCAGCAGAAGTCCCAGACATCACGGAGCAATCATAAGCCATCTCTACTCTGTCCTGTCCATCTATGTGCTACAGAATCCATTAACATCATACATCATTTATGACATTCCCTTTTGGAAAAAATGCATTACATACATAACAAAAACCAAAAAGCTAACCCTGCACCAGTTGATGCCATCTCATAAGAATGCCATAGGACAGAATAGAAATCCCTTTGGATTTCTGAGGCTTCCTCGTCCTCCCAAGGAGCAGTTAGCAGCCCAACTTGCAGTTCCCAGGCCAACACAGCCACCCGCAGCCTGGCCTCCTATTCGGAGATAATGAAACCTTTCTCAAGCGCTATGGCGTCTCCCTGTGTCTGAAGAGAGAGTGAGTATTGATAAAACAAATGAAGCAAAATATGAACTACTCGTGAAACTTGCTAAAGGGATTATGGGAGTGCCATTTGCCTTTTTAAATCTCTAAAATTTACATTTTTATGTAACTTTAAAGTCACCAAGAAAGTGGAAATAAAAGAATTCAAAAAAAATAAAAAGAACACCTCAATGTCATCAAGTTGATGTCACCTCACGACAAACCACAGGACCGGGTACAACTGCTCCTGTGAGTTTCCAGACTATAAGCCTTTACAGAACGAGAAATCCCTGTCTCTCTCCTGAATAAGAAAGGTACAGATAAAAGAATGAAAGGATGTAGACTATGATTGGATTTTTTAATAAAGAAGGTACAGGTATGGGGAGGATAATAATATATATCCACGATAAATAAAAATAAGTCTTCTTGATGTATTAGAGAGCAGGTAAGAAGAAACCAAGTCCCATCTTCTCAGCTGCCCTCCCTCACCCGTGTTCAATTAAAAAAAAAAGAAGAAGAAAACAAAAAGACAGAACATAAAGAAAGAAAAATCGCAAAACCAGTTAGAAAAAACTCACCGAGAAGGGATGAGATTCACTTACAAAAGCTTTATAAACCATAGCAATAGAAGCCAGAGGTAATGGAAGCATATCTTCAAAGTGCTGGGAAAAAAACAGATTTTGGTACTCAACAGAGCTTACGGTTTACAAATGAAAGAGAAATAAAGCGTGATTTTGATATAAAATACTTTCGTTTTTTTACCATATATGCCTTCACAAAGTAAATTCTAAAGCATGAGCATAATTCACTTGGTAATCTGATTTCAGGTAAGAGGAATTCGGAGGGAATGGGTGAGGAAGGAGAGGAGTAAAGATGGAGGACGTTGTTCCAATGGCCGGAATGCCATCAACACACAAGCTTCATCCATCAGCCATTGAAGAGAAGCTCCTTATGCAAGGTCAGAGAGTTGCCCACACCTGATCACTGACCAAAGAGGAGCTTAAAGTCCAGACGTGTGGGTGAAGCTTGGGACAAACATGGCAGGCCATCCCTTCCCCCCCCCCCCCCCCCCCCGCCAGGGAGAGCTGTCATTAAACTGCAGGGCAGGTCAACTGTTTCTCAAATCTCCTTGTCTTCGGTACTTCGGGTGTGTTAGCAGCACAATGATTAACACACTGCATCACCAACTCAACAAAAGGAACACCACAAATCAAGCTAAGAAGCCCTGAGGATATAGTGAAGTTATGCACTGAATTGGCTACCAGTTTAAAGGTCAGTAGGTTGAAACCACCATAAACATTTACAGTCTCCGAATCTCACAGGGCAGTTCTAAAGCATCCTATAAGGTTGCTATTAGTTGGAATCGAATTTGGAGGGTTTTTTTGGTTGTACAAGGATATCACCCCCCACCCCCAAAAGAGAATCCCCCACAAGCTGTGTATTTCCATTTTTTTCCACATAGCAACCTTATCACTTTCAAAATACTCTCCATTACATTTAATATATTTGTTAAATCTGCAATTCCATTCTTGGAAACATTTTCCAAACTTGTTAGTTTGGATGCCTGATAGCATCTCCCTCACTTTTTTTCTTCACCTTTTTACGTCATGAAAATGCTGCCCTTTCATGTCCTTCTTCATTTGCCGGAACAAAAAGAGGTTGCACGAAGCGAGGTCAGGTGAGTAAGGTGCACAGGACAAGAGAGGCATGCCGGTTTTTGGCCCAAATCTGGTGCACTGAGATGGCTGTGTCAGCAGTTGCATTGTCGTGGTGGCAAAACCAGACCCCTGTCTGCCACAAATCAGGCCTTTTTGTCCCACACTGTTATGCAATCTTCTTTTCAGAACCTCTAAATAAAAAGCTTGAGTAACAGTCTGATCTGGTGGAATGAGTTCAAGTGCACTATCTCCCTCACATCAATAAACCAAATGAGCAATGGTCTTGATCTCTAATTTCATTTGATGAGCTTTTTCTTTTTTTTTTTTTTTTTTTGGTGAGGTGATGATGGCAGCTTCTACTGGCTTGATTAGTATTTGCTTTTGGTGTCCTAAGACTAGGACCATGTCTCATCAACAACAATGACCTTGGGGAAAAAAACCTGTTCTTTCAAAGCATGGCATGTTTCCTCTTGATGCTCGTTTTCCTGATCAGTCAGAACCCAAGGCACAAATCTCACAGCAACCCTTCTCATTTGCAAATCTTTCATTTTCAAATCTTTCAACCCTTCTCATTTGCAAATCCTCACATTAAAATGTGCTGAACCAAGTTCCAAGTCCAGATAATTCTGTTAACTTCCCCATCTCTTCAATGGTCCATTGTGGGCCTTCAAGCAGAAGTGCATGAGTTTTGTCAACATTTCATCTGGTAGGAAAGTTGACATACCCCAGAATGAGGTTTAACATTAATTGATATTTCACCTTTTTTTAAATGAGAAAACCACTCATACACTTGAGTTTTTCCCATAGTGCTGTAGTTGTACACTTCATTCAACATCACAACAGTTTCTGGAGCATTTTTTCCCAAGAAGGAAACAAAATTTCATAGCCACATGCTGTTCTCTTAAATTTGTCATTACAAAAAATGATGTTCAAGCAAAACTCTTCTTATGAAAAACTCACTGTGACCAAAGAGAACCCTCCCAAGTGACATCACTGGGTGCACGAACTCAGAGTGAGTTGCTCAATGCTCAACTAACAGGAAAAATGTGTACTACAAAAGTCTTGCCCAGCAGAGCTATGTCTCAGGATGTTTTGGGTCTCCCCTCTGAGGTCACACTAACTTAAGGGCATGGATGCAAAAATGGTAAATAAACTATTAGCGAATCAAATATAAAACAGTAGATGAAAAGTCATATCTTGACAAAGTGGGTGTTATCCCAGAAATGCTAAAAAGTTTCAACTTAGCATATATATTAATGTAATTACATTATATTATCATGTTTAAGGATAAAAAAGAAACCATATGTGTCAAGAATAGGCTTAGAAAAATTTCACACACATCTCTCATCAAAAGAGGAAAAAACACTTAGTAAAATATAAATTAAAAATTCTTAGAAAAACAGAGGACACATAGGAAATTTGAAATAAAATATATTTAATAATTATTAAAAGCACACCAATTAAAGTTAAGAACAACGCACGAATGTCAAACTCTGCAGGGAATCTACAAAGAAAAGCAACAGTAAACATAAGATATAAATATTATAAAAAAGAGATAAACTAATAATTAGCTGGGATGAAATTATTGATTTCAGAAAATAAAAATAGGAATAATTAGAACCAACATAAGAGTTCTGTAAGGAGCCAATATAAGGGGACTTCAAAAAGTTTGTGGAAAAATCCATTTGTCTGTTAATTCCAATTTTTCACGAACTATTTGGAGTTCCTATATACAAGATCAAAATGCAAGCATTAATAAATATCTGATACACATAATTTGGGCAGGTTATCAGGAGAGACCAGTCCCTGAAAAGGACATCATTCTGGGTAAGGCGACAGGAGGAAGATCCTTGAGGACACGGAGTAACACAGTGGCGGTAGCAATGAGCAAAAATGTAACAAGAGTTGTGAGCCTGGCCCAAGACGGACAGTGTTTCGTTCTGTTGTACAGAGGTTTGCACCATCTTCACAAATGTTCTGTTTGAGCCCATTCTTGCAGCCACTGCATTAAATTGAGGGTCTTCCTTTTTTTCGCTGGCCCCCGACTTTACAAACATGATGTCTTTCTCCAAGGACCGATCTCTCCTGACACCATATCCAAAGCACATGAGCTGAAATCTCACCATCTTTGCTTCTAAGGAGCATTCTGGTTGTACATCTTCCGAGACAGTTTTGTTTGTGTTTGTTTGTTTGTTTGTTTGTTTGTTTGTTTGTTTTGGACTATCCATGGCACTCTCAATCTTTGCCAGCACCATAATTCAAACAGGTCGATTCTTCTTTGGTCTTCCATGTTTGATGTCCAGCTTTCACATGCATATGAGGGGATTGCATGGCTTGGGTCCGTGACCCTGGGCCCTTGTTCCCTAACATTTGAAACAGGTCTTGTGCAGCAGACATACCCAATGCAATGCATCCTTGATCTCTTGACTGCTGCTTCCATGAGCATTGATGGTGGATACAAGCCAGACAAAATCCTTGTCAACATCCATCTTTTCTCCATTTAACATGAAGTTGCCTATAAGTCCAGTTATGAATATTTTGGTTCTATTGACATTGAGTTGCAATATTTACTGAAGGCTACAATCCATATGCAACAGCAGGGACTTCAAGTCCTCCTCACTTTCATCAGTCAAGGGTCTTAATAAACTTTCCTACAATTCTGATGTCACATTCTTTTTCATATAATCCAGTACCTCTGATTATTTGCTCAGCATGCAGAATGGTGAGATGCCACCACCCTGACACACAATTTCCCTCATTTTAAACAATGCATTATTCCTTTGTCCTATTGTCACCACTGCCTCTTGATCTATGTACAGTTCCACATGAGCACAATGAAGGGTACTTGAATGTCCATTCTTTTCAAGGATAGCCATAGTTTATTATGACCCACACAGTCAAATACCTTTGCATAGTCAATAAAACAAAAGTAAACATCTTTCTGGTCTTCATTTTGGAATGGGTACAGATATGGATCTCTTCCAGTCAGTTAGAGCTCTGGTGGCAGAGGTGCTACATGTTGGGCTGCTAACCACAAGGTCTGTAGTTCAAAACTACCAGTCACTCTGTGTGAGAAACATATGACTTTCTACTCCCACAAAGAATTACAGTCTCAGAAACTCACAGGATTCTATCCTGTCCTATAGGGGCATCATGAGTAGGAATTAGCTCAATGTCAGTGAGTTGGGGTTTGATTCCAGTCAGTTGGCTTTCAAAATTCCTGACATAAGTGAGTGAGTGCTTCCAGTGCTCATCAGCTTGTTGAAACATTTCAATTGGTATCCCATCCATTCCTGGAGATTTTATTTTGGCTAATGCCTTCAGTGCAACTTGAACTTCTTCATTCAGTACCATGGGTTCTTGCTCACATGCTCTCTGGAAATGATGATATGTTCACAAGTTCTTTTTGATAGTGACTCTGTATTCTTTCTATCTTCATTTGATGCTTCCTGTATCATTCAATATTTTGCCCATAGATGCTTTTACTATTATGATTCAAAACTTTCATATTGTCTTGAGTTCTTTCAGTTTGAGATATGCTGAATATGTTCTTCCTTTTTGGTTTTCCAACTCTAGGTCTTTGCACACTTAAATTATAATATTTTACTTTGTCTTCCTGAGCTGCCCTTTGGAATTTTCTACTCTGCTGTTTGACTTCATCATGTCTTCCATTTGCCTTAGCCACGCCACCATGAAGAGTAAGTTTCAGAGTCTCTTCTGACATTCACTTTCATCTGTCCTTTCTCTTTAACGACCTTGTGCTTTCTGCATGGATGATGTTCTTGATGTCCTCCCACAGGTCATCGGGTGATCTGTCATTAGTGTTCAATGTCTCAAATCTGATCGTGAAATTCAGGTGGGATAGACTCAAAGTCATATTTTGGCTCTTATGAACTTGTACAGAATATAGAGCTAATGAAATTGAAACAGGGACTCAGTTTAATTAGTAAACTGAAGATTCTATCTGCTCAATTTGAGTAGTGTAATGCTTTAATGACTTTTAGGTGTCTTGGTAGTCATAAACAATTCGACTCATAATGACATTATTTAAAAACAAACAAAATAAGTCACTGCCATTGAGTCGATGCCAACTCAAAATGACCCTAGAGGACACGGTAGGCCTGCCTCTGTGAGTTTCAGAGACTGTAACCCTTTACGGGAGTAGAAGACCCATCTTTCCCCCACAGAGTGGTCCGACGTATAGCCATTCTGCCGCCACAGATCAGAGTGGAACTACCCTGCAGGACTTCCAAGACCTCCGGTCTTTATAGAGACAGACCGTTGTGGTTTCTCCAGGGAAGCAGCTGGTGGGTTGGCCAGATGACTTTTCTGTGAGATCAGCATTCTTATCACCGCAGTCAGTGCTACATAGTAAAGCGCTCAGCATGTAAGGTCAGAAGACATTAAGTGTATGAGTTTGGGTATGTTACTTACCCCTATGTTACTGAAAATTATAATTTCTAATTGTATAACTTTAAGTAAGTTATTAACCCTTCCTTGTGTTCTTTTTTCACTTCTAAAATGTGGGTGTAATAATAATACTTTTCTGTGCAGTTGATTTTACATGTGCAAAATGTCCCTTGACATCTCTAAAGCAGACAGCAAAGTAACTCATATGAATACTACTGTTTTTACAAGTAAAATGACATAGGCAGATCAAACAAATCAAGAGATTTCACTAAAAAGAATTTAACTTTCTAAAATATATTATTGTACTGCTCCCTATAATACTTGATAGAAGAAATAAACTTCAATGTTTGTTTTTTATTACATGATAACGTGTAAAAGAGAATTATTTCATTTTTACAATGAAAGCTGCTGTGCTTGAAAAGAGTAAAATGAATCTACAATTTATCTTAAATTACCCCATTCAATAGTACACTCTATTACAACACAAGAGGGCAGTGTTTCTTTAGAAATTTTCTGCACCATGTGAAGAGTAACTCATGGGAGATGTACAGTGGAATTTTATTTCAATTTACCCTCCATGTCAACTACCAATCAGTCATTGAGAAACGAAATTAAAATACTACCTTTCTTTGAAACCCTTGAATAAGCCCTAAAACAAGAAGCCCGTGGATGAACAGTGCCGTCGAGACTAGAAGCCGGTCAGGGTACATTTCAGCAGCAACAGCAGTAGCAAACAGTGCAAAAGAAAACCAAATGTGGCATCATCATCATATTAACATCCGTCTTGGAGATAGCATCCAAACGGGTGTTTTCCCGGAAACAGCAACACGAATCTTTCAAAATAGCCCCACTCCACGCTTAAAGTTTTTAGATGAACTTCGCCTTAAAATAAATACAAGTACTGCAGACATATTGTTCAATGCTTCTTTTTATGGTAGTTCTAGCGACATTTTATTTATGGGTTAAATAATGAATCAGTCAATAGAAATAATTTCTCTTATGGGTTGAATAAGTGAAATGTGTAACATGAAAGCCTGAGCTGAAATGATAAATAGCTGAAATGATAAGTCGCTGAATATAGGTCAGATGGTAGCACACATCAGCTTTGGGGTGATAATGTTATTAGCATCTATTGAGGGTTCACTGTGCCAGACTGTTTTAAGTGCCACTTAACTCGTTTAATCTTCTTAATACGTCTATGAGGTAGGTATTGTTACAGATGTACAGGTTAAATAAGTAGCAGGGTTTGGGTTGGAGCCAAAAGTAACCCAAGACATTCTGGCACTTAATTACAAGAGACACTGCTTTTCAGAAGGCTGTTCTGATCTAGCACTCAGGCAGTTTGGATTTCAAGGTGGCCACTGCCACTATATGGTGTGTGAAACTCAGAAAACTGCATCATTTCTGGGTCTCGATCTTTCTCCCCACCCATTACCACCACCTCTGTAAATAAGGGAATTGGGTTAACTAATATACAAGGTCATTCTTTATCCCAAAAATGTATAACAGTATTTAAAAAGCAGTGTCAGGTTGACATAAATATTGGATCTTGTATTTTTAGATACTTAACCTTATGTAATCTCAGATAGTAGCAGAGAGAATGTCTTTTAAATTTGGGGCATGTAATGAATGCCAGTTCATTTGTATAAATCAATGTATGTCTATCTCTTGCCTGCAAACAGGTTCTGACATCCAAATGCAAAACCAAGCCAAACTCATTGCCCTCAGTCAATTTCAATTCACAGCAATCCTAAAGGACAGGCTAGAACTGGCCCTGTAGGCTTCCAAGGCTGTAAACCTTCACAGGTGCAGAAAGCCTCATCTCTCTCCTGCACGGTGATAGGAGGTTTCAAACTAGTGATGTTTGGGTTGGCAGGCCAACTCTTAAGTCCCTATACCACCAGGGATCCTGAGCTTTTATGTAGAGGACTATTTATGAGACCGTATGTCTATAATTAAAGGAAAGTGGGCGGGAGTTGCTTTCAAGAAAGTAAAATGGGAATAAAATGTGGAGGTTCTGGAAAGGAAATATGAATTTCACCTATCTATACTTTACACGTCTGCCTTTAGCTAGCTCTAATCCTTCCATGGGATGAACAATGTGATAACATTGAGAGACATTATAATTAGCATATGTGCCGTCGAGGTGTTTTAACAGCTATTATTGCATCTTAACATAATTTCCCACCACTTGTTTGTCATGTTGTGCTGGTTTCTGTGTTGCTGTGATGTTGGAAGCTATGTCACTGGTGTTTTCAAATACAAACAGGGTCATCCAATGTGAACAGATTTCAAGCACAGCTTCCAAAGAACAGATTAAAAAGAAGGACTAGGCTTTCTACTTCAGTGGAATTATCTGCTAAAACCCTTGTGGATACCATGAAAACATTGTCAGATACTGAAAAACCGCATGACTAGCAGCAGCAAGTGGTCAGAGACCGTGCCAGAAGACGACCCTCTCAGGTCAGAGGACACTCCAAAGATGACTGAGGAAGAGCTGCCTTCTCGAAGTAGAGGTGACCGTAATCACATGGATGGAGTAGAGCCTTCAGAAATAAAGGTTTCAGGACCTGCATTTACTGATTGGTCGTGATTCAAAATGAGGACAACTGCAAATGTCTATGAATAATTGGAACTTGAAATGTGTAACGTCTGAATCTAAGAAAACTGGTAGTCATCAAAAAATGAAATAGAACACATAAAGACATCCTAGCTATTAATAACCTGAAATGGACTTGTTTTGGCCATTCTGAATTGGAAAAAATCACATGGTTCACCTTACCAGGAATGACAGATTCAAATTCAAGAGAAACAGTGTTTCATTCATCTTCAAAAGGGGCATTTCAAGATCTATCTTGAAGTACAATGCTGTCTCTGATAAATAATTTCTATCCCCATAAAGGAAATCCAGGCTTGTTGTAAAGGAAATACAACTATTATTCAAATGTATGCATTGCTGAAGCTTTTGATGAAAAAAAAGAGGAAAAATGTTACCAATGCCTTCAGTGTGATCAAATGTACAATCAAGATGCATTGTTAATTATGGATGATTAGAATACACTAGTTGGAAACACGAAGAAGGAACAGTAGCTGGGAAATAGGACCTTGGTGACAGAAAAGAAGCCAGCAATCCAAAAACAAAAAAGGTGTGGACTTGTCCAGATATCAAATTCAAACATCTATGGGAAGAAATGATGAAGAAATTTAACATCAGCAGCTGAAATGAGGCTAGGGGCCAACTGTGGAACAGACCACCAAGCTCATATCTAAGTTCATATTGAAAGTGAGAAAAGTTGAAACAAGTCCACAAGAACCAAAATATAACTTTAAGTATATTCCACTTGAATTTCAAACATATCACAAGAACAGATTTGAGACATTGAACACTAATGAGAGAAGACTTGATGAGCCATGATATGACATACTTGAAGAAATCAGAAGGCCTTAAAAATACTAGTGGGGTGACACAATGGGTATATGCATGGATTGTGATAAGCATTGTACGAACCCCCAGTAAAATGATTTGTTTTAAAAATACTAGTGGGGTAGTTACCTGTCAACTTGCAAAGGGGTGGAGTCTAGCCTGTCGATCAGGTCGCAGTTTGATGACCTCATTGGAGGCGTGAAGGAGATAAATACCTCAACGGAGGACAGATACTCTGCTTGTTAGTCTTGCTGACAAGCCACATAGAGACACGTTGATGGAGCCAGAGCCCTGGAGCTGAGGAGCTATGTGGAGACCCACTCCAACTCTGAGATGCTTCCACTGTCACTGGTTCTACAAGGTTTCCACCACTGGTCTGTGATCTTCCTGCACTCAGTGTCATTGCATGTGTTGCGTGAGTCTGAAGAGGAATTTACAGATTGTTATCAGACATATGGGCTAATGTCAGACTTATGAACTTGATCTGAAGTGGGCTGAGATGTTTTCTTAATATACAATTGCTCTTTGATATAAAGTTCTCTCTTTCTCGCTTACACATATGTGAGTGTCTCTGGATTTGTTTTGCTAATCAAGCCAGACTAACAAAACTAGAAAGCAAGAAAGAAAGATCAAAGTGGATGTGAGAAGAGATTCTTAAATTTTCTCTTAATTATACAATAGCTAAGACAGGTGGAAGAAATACTGAAGTCAAACAACTGAATATAAAATTTCAAAGGGATGCTCTGGAAGGCAAAGTAATATATTATAATGAAATGTGCAAAGACCTAGAGTTTGAACAAAAGCGGGAGCAAGCTCAGTATATCACAACCTGAAAGGACTAAAGAAAAGTTCAAGTGTCAAGTTGAAACACTGAACGATTTCAGCAAAATACTGAGTGCGAAGGGAAGCATCAAAAGAAAATGGAAAGAGCACCCAGAGTCAAAAAGAAATTGTCCCCAAGAGGAACCTGTCGACGCTCCACCATTGAGAGGTAGCGTATGAGCAGGAACCCAGGGCACTGAAGGCGAAGTCTAAGCTGCGCTGAAAGCAGTAGTCAAAAGCAGGGCTCCAGAAACGGATTGAAGACCCACTGAAATGTTTCAACAAACTCATGGAGCAAGGGAAGCACTCACTCATCTATGTCAAGACATTTGGAAGACAGTTACTAATCCAACTTACTGTAAGAGATCTCTGTACTCATTTCAAAGAAAGGTGATCCAATAGAATAAACAAATTATTATATTATTATAGTCAATATTATTAATATCACATGCAAATAAAATTTTGCTGAATATCATCCATCAATGGTTGTAGCAGTTCTTGACAGGGAACTGTTGCCAGATTCAGAAGAGGCTGCTCTGAGTCTGTACTGACTGAAGAATCCCTAACAACACCACCGCCAGTAATTGGATACTGTAAGACTGTGAACCTGTCATGAAATCATGTTGATTCACATCCACCAGGAGCATTAAGATTACTTCTTAAAAACATAATTTTTAACTCATCGTGTCTACACTTTGGAACTACTCCTTCCGTTTAATACATTCTCATCTGAGCATTTTAAATCTTATAAGATATTTAAACATGAAGTCTATTTAATTTTCAATGTTTCTGTTCTTTTTAGAGATGAGGCTGGAGGCTTATAGAGATTTTTTAAGGAATTCTTTTTCTCAAAGACATCAGCAGGTCAGAATGCACCTAGCTGCTCTGCAGGAGAAGAATGGGCGTTTCTACTTTGTTACAACCTTGGAACCCCACAGAGGCCATTCCACCCTGTCTTACAGGGTCACCAAGAGCTGGAATCAGCTGGCGAGCTGTGAAGATTGGTATCAAAGTTATTGGTCAGAAGAATGAATATGGGCTATTTCTATCAGTTGTAAGTACATTTCTTGAGGGCTCCTGAGGGAATGTCTGGGAAGGGCCTTGCGTTAATATTCTCCCTTGAGGACATTCTTTCCATATTTGTGTTTAAAAATTGAAAATTAATATCTGTTCTTATCAGTTTAATATCTGATACGTCCTCTATCTGAGGACAATTATTAAATGGATTTTTTGAGCAGGAAGTTGGAATAGGAGCTTGTTCCGTCCACTCCACGCATTGACCTGATATTGCAGTACTTCCAGGAATGGTGCACTAAATAAATGAATGAGTGGATGTATGGATGTATGGCTAGATAGATAGATAGATAACCTTTTCCTTCATTATGTATTTAACTCTGCCTATAGGTTCCACAGTTGCAAGGGAAATAAGTAAAAGTGGTGTGATTTCGGGGCTCAGGCATGAGACAATGTTTCTGAAGAGTTAAGCTTCTCAGATTTCAAGCTCTCAAACTAATGCAAAAAAAATAAAACATAGTGCTCAACCGAGGTTCAAAAGTACTAACATTTCAGAAATGAAATAAACATTAATAGTCAAAAATAAATCCAGAGAGCAGTTTTTTAATTGAACCTTTCTATTTATTTACAAAGGATTGATCTCATTCAGGCAAATTTCATCATTTCTGATTCATAAACTAACTTTGGCACACCCACCAAAAATGTAACTGATTAAGGGAGCTACAAATATTTAAGGAAAGTTTCTATGAAGCTGAATAACCCTCCTTTTCTATCTTCTTAATAATTTCTTGTCTGGTGCATATACAAATTGCATTTTATGAACTAAATTGTGTCCTCATCCTCGGTACCTGTGAACACAATTGTGTTTTTGACAGGAGTCTTTGAAGATGTCATTAAATCATAAGTAAGCCAAGGAAATTCTAATCCCATCCAAGTGGTGTTCTATAGAAGAGAAGAAACCCTGAGAGACAGACAAGGGGAAATGGCCACATAGGCACAGAACTATGCTTACAACTGCACTTCGAAAGACTAGGGCTCCCAGAGGCCAGGAAGAAAGAGCGGATCTTCCCATAATGCCTGTGGAGAAAACATGGCCCTGCCAATTTCCTGAATACAGATTCCTAGCAAAGAAGAAGACGAAGGAAAGAACCTCACTGCCTTCCAATCAATTCAGACCCATTGTGACCCTGTAAGACAGAGTAAAACTACCCCTGCGGCTTTCCGAAACTGTACATCTTTTCCCAAGTAGAAAGCCTCATGTGCTCCTGCAGAGCAGCCAGTGGTTTCTGAACTGCTGACCTTGTGATGGGCAGCCCAGCGAAACCACTACACCAGACTGCTTGTCTCCAAAACTGTGGGACCAAACACTTCTGCTTTTAGCCACTCATGGGAGGTATTTCATCATGGGGCCCTAGAAAACTAATACATCAGGGTTCAGTAAAAATTAATCCTAGATAATGGTTCCAAAGAATATTCCTTCTGAGGCTCAGCAACACCAATAAAAATGTTTCCATAGTGCTAACAACGTGAAGTATTTTTGTGCCTACAAGTGAAGAAGTAGATGTAGTATTAATAACATAAGACTGAAGACAGCTTTATTTCTATATTACTGTATCTTCTGACAATCCTAAAAATGTTAAGAAACAGTTAACATTAATTTTAATTATCTTTAATATTTACACATGTATTGGTGCCTTTATTTTATAAGAGTAGCACAGAACTCCAATAACAACCAAATGTTCACAGGATTCTCTGAAATTCGCTCAAGTCTAACAGCCCTCAAAGGGCACATTAGATCAGACCAAAAAGTGTTTTCCGGATTCACAAGCTAAACTAGAAAACAAGATCCCAGACGGTAATAACATAATGAGCAAAGTAGCCCTGTTTGTGCCAAGATAATTGAAAAAGTTGTTTGGATTGAGTCTTAGCTTAAATTGAAGTACACTTAAAAAAAAATAACAACAACAAGCAAACGTCTATCTAGGCAAGAGTAATCAACTTTAGTAAACCTGAAAAGCCATTTTGAATTGTATTACCTTATGCTCATCTTGTCGATTATGTTCTGCTTTTTTACAAGTCATCATGTTTGAAAGGAGGGAAGGAACCTTATATTTATTACATCCCAGTAAAGCGCCAGAAACTGGAGTCTCTCAGTTAGCCTTCCAACATCCCTGGAAGGAAAATATTATTTCCTAGCGCTTTCATTTGAGGGCCTTAAAACTCGCAAATCATAGTGCCAGGCTATTTACCAGTGTTACTAAAAGACTAACCTGGGAGCAACAATTCTTCCCATGGTGTATTTTTAAACTCTTTATGTGGAAAAATGTATGAACCAGTGATTAATTCGGAGGTTAGAGGCCATAGAATGAGCTAAGATGGGCCTGCCACTCAACACATATGTACTGAATGCTCATGGAAGACTGTTCTCCTGCCTAACTTAGAACGTGTAGTAAGAGTTGCTAAGGGACAAAGCACATCCGGTCACAATATACTCTTCTATAAACCAAATGTCTCCTGAATACCTTCTTGGAGAAGACTGAGGCACCTCTGCAGCAGTGAGTCTGGAGACTCGGGAGGTGAGAGAGGATCTTCTGCCGGGGCTCTGGAAATCCTGACACACACCGCCCCACGCAGCACAACTGGCAGCTGTGTCTTGTGACTACCAAATTCTGGGAGACATTTTTGGTCTTGTTTTCAGCCAATAAATTCTATGGTGGCTTTTATACCAGTGTACACTGTACAGAGTGTGAAGAAGGCTTATATTATAGTGGGTTTAGTTTTTTTGTTTTTTTCTCCCAACTTTGGGTTTTCATAAAAGCATCTTAAAGCCATCTGTGAAAATATTTCCTGATGATAGCCAATCATTTTTTTGAAGTATAAGATAACAAGAGGATACTTGTGCTACCAAGCATTAAAATATTTCTAGATGTGTATCATCAGAACAAGAATAATAGTGACCATTGATTAACTGCTCACAACATCTCAGACAATGTTCAAAGTATTTCCATGACAAATAAATAATGCTAGTATTCTCCACGTTTCCAGATGAAAATCTGAACTTCATTTGCCCATGTTTTGTGCTAATAATTAGAGGGAATCCATATAAAACTAGAATAAGAGAAAAGATACTCCCAACAGCTCCAATTTTTAAATGGTAGTGCATTTTCTATGAAAGTGTACACAACAAGTTCTCAGTCAATAATTTCCACACATATTGCTCAGTGTTGTTACACTCCCCATTACATGAGCATTCTTATTATTTCCATTCTAGTGTGCTGCTCCTATTAACCTAGTCTCACTGTCCCCAAACCTTCTCATCTAAGCTCTTGACATTTGGTCTCATTTAGATGTTTTTAAAGGAATGCAACCCTCAAAGGTAAGATGTTTTCCTTTAGGAGTTGACCTGCTATTTAACTAAAAGGTAACCTTGGCGAACAGTTCTGTTAAAGATTTAAACAGTATCTCTGGATGTTAGTCTTAAGGATTCTTCTACTTTCAAAGAGTTCAATAAGTCTGGGTTGTTTGAGAATTTGAAGTAGTGTTTCACATTTTTCTCCCTTTCTATCAGAATCCCTCTATTGTGACTCTGATATGAACACTCGATGGTAGTAGCCAGGTAGTAGCCAGGAACTCAGAGGAGAAGAGGCCATGGTTCATGAACCTGTAGCCAATTCCTTCTCTGAATCTTGGCTTTCTTTCCCTACCTATAATTCCACGTGAGGGAGACCAGTAATGGTATCATAGATGGCCACTTTCACGGTTTTTGAGACCCAAGGCTACTCCCCAAACTAGGATTTAGAAGACAGACGTTATGAAATTTATGCCAATTGACTAAGCGATTCTCCCAGACTATGACCCTAAGTCTTCAATTGTAAAAAGCTAACTTTGTGACACAATTGGTTATGTTTAAGAAGTCTCAGTGGTCATGGCCCTTAGTTACATATGTGTATATGCCTGTCATTGTTGTCACAAACTTATAAAACATAGCGTGTTGTGGTGGTGGTGGTGGTGGTGGTGTGGTATCCACAATCACTGTGCTGCTCCAGCTCATTGAGGCAGCAATTGTGGCAATCCTCCTCAGGACGAGTCTCCGTCCTTCTTGCTTAACGTCTCTTAGCCCAATATGATGTCTTTCTCTTGGACTGGTCCCTCCTTATGGCCTGCCCAAGTTCATGACAGTAAGTTTTGCCATTTTCATTTCTAAGGAGCATTCTAGCTATACTTCTTCCAATACAGATTTGTTTTTTGTTTTTTCTGAAGTTCATGGTATTTTTCATATTCTTCACCAACAGCATCAGTCAAAGGTATCAAGTCTTCTTCAAGTGTCCTTTTTCATAGCCTAGCTGTCCCATGCCTATAGGCAGTCCAGGATACCATGGATTGAGTCACACACTCCTCCTTCAAAGGGATTTTTCTTTCTTTTTTTTTTCTTTTTAACATTGTAAAGAGATCCTGTCTAGCATAGTTGTGTGATACAATACTTCATGTGATTTCCTGACTGCTACTTCCACTCACCTTGATTGTGGATCCAAATAAAAAGAGATCCTTGCCACCTCCAGGCTTCTCCTCATCTGTCATATTGGTTACTGGCCCAGTTATAAGGACTTTCGTTTTCTTTATGTTGAGGTGCTTCCGATTCTCCTGCCTTTCCTTTGACACACAAGGCCGTGCCATCTGCAACTCACAGTTGTAACTGAGTCTTCCTGCAATACTGACATAAGGAAGTTTTAATTAGTTGAGTGCCATTTCCCAATAAAGAGAAACATAGACTCATTTACATGTCAAATGCATTTTTGGTTTTTTGTCTATTTGTTTACAAAGGTACTAGAATTCTGGCCTAAAGGCCTCAGCAGGCTAGATAGAAAGTCTTTGGGAAAAGAATCACTACTGATTCATTCCAATTCCACGAAGGGGTGGTGGGTCTTTAAATTTCTTCTAGGACTGCCGTGTTAAAGTGAACCACTCCTTCCCATGTTATTTGAATGAAAACTAAATTTATGTCATCTGAATGTTAATCCATGCAAAGCTCACAGATGTTATTTAAATGAACAGGAAACTGTCAGCATGGCTCCTTTTAAACAGCATGTTGCTTGGACTTTCATGCATAAAAAAGCAGAGCTGAGATGTGACAGGTGTAGATAGAGCAGATACCACACTGAGTGAAAGTTTATTGACTATAATTCATTCTCTTGGGGAATGAAGCAAGTGTAGGGGAGAGATGAGGGTGATGAATATGATGATGCAAGTCGTGACGGGGGAGGAACAATGACAGAATAATGGACGTGTGCTCCCTAAAGCATAGCCTCAATCACTGACTGAGGAAAGCAAAAACAGGGCCACATAGATGATCCAGAGAGTTGGGTAGGAAATGGCACCCGTAACAAAGCAAGTTGACCCTACCTTTCACCCAAGGAGAACCGCAGTGCTGAGAATAGCATGGCTATAAACAGTAACTGTGTGCGTGACCTCCTGCGTAAGGGGTATTGCTCCTGCGACTTCTGCACACCTGAATCCAAGTTCATGTTACAAGTATAAGCACCATGGATTCATCCTCTCATCTTTCTCTCTTAAAAAATACCTCACTGTCATCCAGTCAGTGCTGACTCATAGTCATAGCGACCCTCCATGGGTTTCCAAGACCACACTGTCTATGGGCATAGAAAGCATCCTCCCACAGAGCTGCTGCTGGTTTTGAACTGCCATCTGTGCAGATCACAGTCCAATGTGTCACCACTGCCCCACCAAGGCTCCTTCCTCACATCTTCAGCCACATTCGTCTACACCTCTGATGGTCTTTACCTACAGAGCTCTGCAGTTCTAACTAATCCACAAAGAACAAAAAAAAACAAACTCAATTCTTGAAAATTTAGTTTGCTGCTAAACGTACGGCATTTGGTAAGCATACGTTCAGCTCCTGTGAGTTCTCCAAGGGTCACATGCTCATTCAAGTAGTCCCTCACTTACCATGATGATGATTTATTCCAATGACTCCATCTTGTCATTGCTGACCTAAGTCGAAT
Organism: Tenrec ecaudatus; assembly: GCF_050624435.1. NCBI lineage: Eukaryota > Metazoa > Chordata > Mammalia > Afrosoricida > Tenrecidae > Tenrec > Tenrec ecaudatus. The sequence continues at coordinate 58,390,466 of NC_134542.1, forward strand.
ACCTCATTTTCAAACATTTTTTTCGTTATGATTACATTTTGTCAGTATCCTTATAAATATAATCTTACAGATATATTTTAATTTATACATACATTTTTCTAGTGACCTTAAGGATGTAGCCAAAAGAACACAAGCAATTGTAAGTGGGGTTTACTGTAATGCAAATACTCCATACATTGGAGACTAACTGAACTCTCTCCATTTTGGTTAGACAAACCCAGGTTAAATGATTTTTCCCTCAATTTGGGATTTAGAATTCTAATATGCTTACCAAATCTGCTCTATTTAACAAAGTACAGGGCAGTGAATTGTTTTTATATGGCCTGGTAGCCATGATCTTGATTGGGACTATGAAAACTGGGTGACTTATGGGGCTTGGTAAATATGTGGTCCTGGTTGGTGGACCATGCTTTGATTTAGACAAGGAGAAGGCTTACTTTAAGGGCTAATCCCATGGTGTCTAGAGGGACATGAGTCAGGAGGAAAGTGGAATCTGTATACCATGGATCTAGGGTCTCAGGACTGAGGACCTCCTAGAGAAGAAAGATTCATAACACTGAAGGTCACATGAGGCAGTGAGAAACCAAAGTGGTGGGCCTCTTGTCTTATTGACCAAGGTGAATTACAGGTGATCTATGAACCCCCACGACCACTTGTCTGTCAATTTGTTATACTGTGATGGTTTCTGTGATGCTGAGGGCTATGTCACTGCTATTTCAAGTTCGAACAGGGTCACCCAAAGTGACCTCAGCAGAGTTCCCAGACTAAGAACAGATACGTAGAAGGAATAAGCTGTCTATTTCTGATAAATTAGCCCCTAAAAAGCCTCTGACGAGCAGCAGAGCATGATTAGACACTGAAAAACCTCATGAATATCAGCAAAATATTGTCAAAGGTAGTGCAAGAGGATGATCCCCTCAAGTCGAAAGAGCTGCCTTCTCAAAGTAGGGCTGACCATAATGACGCGGACAGGAGAAAGCCTTTGAGAGTAAAGTCCTAGGGACCTTCGTCTGCTAAGGTGGCATTCCTCAAAATCAAAAGAGCCAGTTGAAAACATCAGTTAATAATTGGAACATGGAATGTTTGAAGCATGAATCTAGGAAAATTGAAAGTCATCAAAAAATTAAGGAATATAGAAAGATCAATATCCCAGGCATCAGGGAGCTGAAATGGGTTGGTGTAGGCCCTTTTGAATCAGATAATCCCTATAGTTAACTATGCCAGTAGTTACAAGTTCAAGAAAAATGGCATTATATTCATCATAAAAATGATGAAAATATATCTTGAAGTACAATGCTGTCTGTTAATAGGATAGTATCAATGTAAGTAAGAGGAAATTCGGTCAATACAAATATAATTAAAATTTTTGCACCAACCACTAAGCTAGTGATGAAGTAATTAAAGAGCTCTACCAACTTCTTCAATCTGAAATTGATCAAACAGATAACCAAGATGCATTGATAATTAGTGGTGATTGGAATGCAAAAGTTGGAAGCAAAGAGAAATGAATAATGTCTGCAAAATATGGCCTGGTGATAGAAACAAAATGGGAGACCCCATAATAGAATTTCCCAAGAGCAATAAGTTCTTCATTGAAAATAGTTTTTCAACAACATAAATGGCCACTATATACATAGGTTTCTCCAGGTGGAATACACAGAAATCAAATGGCCTACATCTGTGGGAAAAGGTGGTGGAGAAGCTCAAAATCAGTAGCCAAGGGCTGGCTCTGGAACAGACCATCAATTACTCATTTGTGAGTTGAAGATAAGACTAACGAAAACTAAAACAAGTCCATGAAACCAAAAACATGACACTGTACATATCCCACCTGTATTTAGATAACAAAGAAGAGACTTGACTCACTGAACATTAATGACAGAAGACCTGATGAAGGGTGGGATGACATCAAGAAAAGTATACAGAAAGAAAGTAACGGGTCACTTAAAAGACAAGAAACTAAGAAGAGATCAAAGTGTATGTCGGAAGAGACTCTGAAACTTGCAATTGATTGTAGTGTAGCTAAAGCAAATGGGAGAAATTATGAAGTAGAAGAAAAAAAGCAGTTCCCAAAGACAAAGTAAAGTATTTTAATGAAATGCATGAAGACTTGGAGTTAGAAAATAAATCAAAAAGGAAAAACACACTCAGCATATCCCAAGCTGAAAGAAATGCAGTAAAATTCAAGACTCAGATCTTAGGGATGATGTTGCTGAGTAGAGCAGCCAGTCCACAAAGAGAACAACATGGCTGGCCCCACTATGAGAAATTATGCCACTCAGATACTAAGGGCGATACAGGGGGCAGCACCGGAGACACAGTGTGGGAATTGCACTTGACCTGATCCCACCACACTGAGGCAAAGCACTGGGGGAGTGCAGCGGAACAGCAAGGGAATGGAGTGGCAAGGTCCACAAGGAATGCTGAAAGTGGACTTTGGGGCCAGGGCGTGGTGCCCCAACAGACTGGACTGGAAAACGCTCCTAAGGGCCAGCAAAGGATCCCTGAACTAACTACAAGCTTTTCTCTTGTGAAGTGTTTTGTTTTGTTCTTTCTCAGTGGTTTGTTTTTGTTGTTTTGTTGTCTGGTTGTATACTGTTGCTTTGTTTTCCTCTGTCTTGTTTTAGTGCATGTTAGTGTCTCCACAGGTCTGTCTGAATAGGACAGGCTGGATGAACTATCTGGAGGAAAAACAATGGGACCGACAGTTCAGGGGGGACTTGGGGTGGGGGGGTTAGGGGGGTAAGGAAGTGGTGTTAACAAACACAGGGACAAGGGAACAACATGGGACCCAAAATGGTAGAGAAGGGGGAGTGGCAGGCCTGGTGGGGAATGATCAAGGGTAAGGTTGCGTAGAGAAGAGGTATAGCTGTAGCCCAGGTGGTGACGAAGCATGGTAGTAGGGCAGGAGGAAAGTAAAGGGAGATGGAGGAAAGAGCTAGGAGTCAAAGGGCATTTATGGAGGTCTAGACAAAGACATGTACATGCAAATATATATAGGAGGATGGGGAAATAGATCTATGTGTCTATATTTACAGGTTAAGTATTAAGGTGGCAGAAGGACCTTGGGCCTCTACTCAAACACTCCCTCAATGCATGAATACTTTCTTTTATTAAATTGGAACTCTATGATGCTCACTCTCCCGACACAACTGCTGAAGCCAAAGTGGGTGAACAAGTAAATGTGGTGAAGAAAGCTGATGGTGCCCAGCTATCAAAAGAGATAGTGACTGGGGTCTTAAAGGCTTGAAGATAAACAAGCGGCCATATAGCTCAGAAGCAACAAAATCCACATGGAAGAACACACCAGCCTGTGTGATCGAGTGGTCCTGAAGGGATCAGTTATCAGCTATCAAAGAACAAAAATAATATAATTGGCTGCACACCTCCATGATAGGATCGCTGAAGTCAAATGGGTGCATAAGAAAATGTGGAGAAGAAAGCTGATGGTGCCTGGCTATCAAAAGAGATAGTGTCTGGGGCCTGAAAGGCTTGAAGGTGAACAAGCGGCCATCTAGCTCAGAAGCAAAAAAACCCACATGGAAGAAGCACACCAGCCAGTGTGATCACAAGGTGCCAAAGGGACCAGGTATAAGGCATCATGCCAAAAAAAAAAAGATATATGTGTATATGTATATGCGTGTGTGTGTGTGTGTGTGTGTGTATACCATATTGAATGAAGGGGGAAGTGCAGAGTGGAGACCCAAGGCCCAGTGTCGGCCAATGGAGATCCCCTCATAGAGGGGTTTAGGAGAGGAGATGGGTCAGTCAGGGTGCGAGGTAGTACCGATGAAGAACACAGCTTTCCCCCAGATCCTGGATGCTTCCTCCCCCCACCTACCATGATCCGAATTCTACCTTGCAGGGCTGGATAGGACAGAGGTTGTACACTGGTACATATGAGGGCTGGAGGTACAGGGAATCCAGGGTGGATGATACCTTCAGGACCAAGGGTGTGAGGGGCGATGCTGGGAGAGTGGAGGGTGAGTGGGTTGGAAAGGGGGAACTGATTACAAGGATCCACATGTGACCTCCTCCCTGGGAGAGAGATGGCAGAGAAGGGGTGGAAGGGAGACTCTGGATAGGGCAAGATATGACAAAATAACAATGTATAAATTACAAAGGGCACATGAGGGAGGGGGGAGCGGGGAGGGAAGGGGAAAAAAAAGAGGACCTGATGCAAAGGGCTTAAGTGGAGAGCAAATGCTTTGAGAATGATTGGGGCAGGGAATGTATGGATGTGCTTTATACAATTGATGTATGTATATGTATGGATTGTGATAAGAGTTGTATGAGTCCCTAATAACATGTAAAAAAAGAAAAGAGGAGGAAAAAAAGAAAATGATTAGGGCAAAGAATGTACAGATGTGCTTTATACAATTGATGTATGTATATGTATGACTGTGATAAGAGTTGTACGAGCCCCTAATAAAATGTTTAAAAAATAAAAATGTACAATGAAAAAAAAAGATCTTATGGGAATCTGATGACTGTAAATGAATCAATGGCCTTGAAATATGGTTTTGGTGATCAATGTTGAAAGTATCATGGACTGGCAAAAGAACAACAAAAAAAATCTGTTTTGGAAGAATTACAACCAGAATGGTCCTTAGAACCAAAGATAGCAAGACTCTGTCTCACATAATTTGGGCATGTTATCAAGAGAAAACAAACCCTAGAAGAAGAGCATCGTTCTCGGCACAGTAGAAGGGCAATGTAAAAGAGGAAGACCCTCAACGAGATGGATGGACACAGTGGCTACAACAATGGGCCCCAAGGAACTAGGTTGCACATAGGTTGCTATGAATTGGAATGGGCATGATGTCAGCTAACAACAACAACAACATGAAACCTCAACATTAATTTTATGTATAGATAGTCTAAAATACAGAAATACATCTTCATGCAAGTCTCAAAGGACTATGAGGACATGATTTGGGGTCAATTTGCCCAATGATGATTCACTGAGGAGAATCCAACTCCACATCTGACCAAGGACGATGTCTAGGACTCAGAGGATAGATGCTGCCACCCCTCAACTTTCTTTACCCTATTCTGACACCAACCTACATTGAACATCTCTGATGGGTTCAAGAATGCATTGCAAAGGTCGCCAGCCTCCTGCCCGGTGGCACTTTATTCATTCTGGAGGCCAGAAGCATCCCTCAGCCTCATGCTCTTGGTGCTGTGGGCTCTGGTGTTTCAACACCCTCTGATGCACCTGCCACTTCAGGCAGGGATTGGTATCTCTACTTTCTTGGTGGCCATGGGATTACTTCTCTGCTTCTGAAATGAATTACGTTTACACCCAGCAGAATGCCAATACTGACTAATCCCTAAGAAGGTAGAATTTCACACAACATATTTGCATGGTCACACCCAATCATTTAGTGTGAGTTACCAAAAACAGGAATAGACAAACCATATCAAGTAATTTCACTTCACCCCAGACCTTAGTTCAAAAGAAGTTTAAGATCCACCTCCAGGAAACAGGTCCAATTTTCTGTCCTAGTTCCTCCAGGTCTTAAGCATCTTACAGGCACAACTAAAATCCCAAAAGGAGCAGGGCATAAGCCAGATGGGATTATGACAACTTCAGAGCGCCTAGTACAGGTCAACTGCATCATTCTCAAATGTTCTCTTTATACCAATTTCTTCTTCAAATTTTCCATTTAGGACTTGAAAAAAAGCAACCTCTATTACGTAAAGATACAGTAATTGATTTTTCACCCAAATGAAAACATTTGATTTCAAATTGCACAAAACGTCAGTGGAGCATATCAATTTCTAAGAATACTCTGTGTCACGTGTTTGTTTGTTTTTTGCCCTTTGCTTGGCTTTTTCTTGCTGTTTTCATTAAACTATCATAGTTTATGGGGGAACTGTTGAAAATCAATCCCAGTTGACAGCCAAGAATATAAAGTCATGCTAATTAACTTCTTTATTTGAACAGTTTGTGATCTTTAGAAACAGAAGCTGACCTACCACCTCAAAACGCGTCACTGTCTCAGTTCTGACTAAATTCTACTGGAGATCAGCCACAAGTCACAGCAAACATACTTCTTTCTGATTAAACTTCATTTTCAAAGTAAGTGATAAACCCACTGACTTATTTTATCAGACTTTTTCTTCAGTTTCTGTCCTGCTCTCTTCCACGTCTTCGTGGAAATGAAGCTAAGACTGCTCACTGTTTTTGGTCTGCAGGAAAATTGTGTGCTCAACATGTTATCACGAGCCAGTCAGTACAAGGAAAATAAGAATTCCATTGTGAAGGGGGGTAGACCAGGAGTAGAGAATTCCATCTTTGGAGTTGGCTTTGGGATTGAATCTAGGAAAAAAAATAAAACCAAAACACCTATAGGATGTCAGCCCGGCCCTTCTAAACAGAACCATGAAAAGCATTGCTCTATATGAATTCTGAGAAGAAAATCGCGCATCCCCCTACTTCATTAGCAACTATGGAAGTGTAATCAGGGTCATCATGCCTTTGCGATTGGGAAACCAACATAAATAATTGGAACTCAAACAGAAACCAAACTCACTGCCATCGAGTCCATGTGGACTCACAGAGACCCGACGGGGCAGGGTGGAACTGCCCCTGTGAGTTTTCTTGACTGTAACTCTTTTTTTTTTGGTAACTCTTTAGGACAATAGAAAGCCTTTTCATTTTCCCACCGAGCAGCTGGTGGTTTCAAACTACTGACCTTCAGTTCACAACCCCCAACTCACAGCCACTAGGCTACCAGGGCTCCTAAATAAGTGACAGCGTTGTGTCTTTTTTAACAGGGAGTAATGGGAATGGCAATAAACTGTGGAATACATACTCCATAACTTCAAATCTAAAGAAAAAAATTAATACCATATTGGCCAAACAAGAGTAACAAGAAGAAACAGTGATGGCCTGCCCATCAGCTTGCTCCCTAAGAGGCCCTCACGCTCCCAGCTCAAAGATTCTGATGCAGTTCTCAGGACCTAGGATGGGAGGGCAGCAGATCATCAATAATAAGGTTCTTGACAACTGGAGTCAAGGGCTTCTGGAGTGATAATAAATAAGGCCTCTGTCACGGCCATTATTACTGCCTGCATGTCTCAGGGGTGGGAGAGTCGCTTTCACTTTTAAGGGCACAGTTTTGCTCCTCTCTAGAGTTTCCCCCTTGTCCAATGAGAGACAATGATCTCATAGCGTGTTTGCTATTCTAACTCGCCTTCAAACAAGCATGGATCCATTTTTGTGGTGTACCTCACAATGCTACTTATAGTTAAAGATACATGTAACTTAATTATTACCAGAGCTGTAAGAGCCCCCAATAAAATGATTTATTAAAAAACAAAAAAAAATCATTTCCTCTATACTTAGCTTATTTCTTCTCCCATTTCTCTGCAGGCTTATGAGGGTTTATGAAGGTTTATGGCAGATTTATGAAGGGATATCTGTCTTACATGTGGAGTCATTTGTTAAATGCATATTGGACACAGTCTTTAGGTTAAAGGAAGCTACATGGATGGGAAAAAATCATGGGGAGGTGGTGGGAAATGCTCAATCAGAGGCTGTGGGCAATAGCATGAGGACCAATCGACTCCTTCTGGCTCAGACATGCCTCTACCTTTCATCCCCTTTTACCCTACCCACTCTATGTCTGTGACTGGGTTTTATGGTCCATTGAAATGGTAACCTAGAACTCATAGACAATTTTCATGATTATGGGATTTATCAGAGACAAGAACAGGTTGCAATTCAAGTTAGAAATGCTCGGGATTCAGGTGTCCAGTCAGGACAGTTTCTTCTCAGCTGTGCCCATAGACAGGCCTCTCTCTGGCCCTCAGCCTCTTGGCCTGGTTCCTGCTCAGCTCAAGCAATAATGCCAAGCTCTTTTAAGGCTGTCAGTAAATCCCCCAAAGGTATACCATTCCTTTATAAGCATTATCCTAAATGCACTCAACTCCATCTCCCTGGGTCAGCCAGCCAAGCTCTCCCAATTAAGTGCCTGAAGGCACCCCATTCTACAAGGCAGTCTTGTTCTCCCAAACATTCAGCTTTGTTTGCTCTATGACAGCAGTTTTCAACCTGTGGGTTGTGACCCCTTTGGGGTCGAACAACCCTTTCGCAGGGGTCACCTGATTCATAACAATAGCAAAGTTACAGTTATGAAGTAGCAATGAAAATAATTCAATGGTTGGGTAGTGACCACAACATGAGAAACTGTATTAAAGCGCTGCACCATTAGGAAGGTTGAGAACCACTGCTCTGTGGGCTGGGAAGGGCGCCACTCTGTCTCAGGTCCTTGCTCCTGGTTCTCTTGCTGCTCCTCTGCCATGCTTCTAGTGTCACAGCTGATTTCTGGATGAAGGAGGTTCGATGTGCAGGGATCTTGGGGTCCAAATGACAGGCTCCCTCCTGACTCTTCTCTTGCTGATAGTGAGATAAGCCCCTTCTGTGTCTGAGATGGCTTATTTTGAACCCAGTAGGTGGGCAATCACAATGACCCCTGTTAACAATCACTCACAGCTGAATCATAATCCAACCAGCATCTTCCTTCCACCTTCCTACCTATGTGTGAACTGGGAATGAAGAGGCAGGGGAGGGGAGAGAGAAATGTCGTGCTTAGTATGATGTACCTATAATATTCATTGCTGTAAAACCACCCAGAATATATTAACTGGAAGCTGTGGTCTTCACTATTTCTACCAGAGAAAGGAACTCGACATTGCAGATTGACAATTTTGGCGCGGAGCAAACTGTCCTCGGGATTTTTAACTTGGTTGGTAAAAATATTTTCTGCCAGCTAAAACTGTGTAAGACTGTGGTGGGTTCAAATATTCCCAGCGACTACCACTCCTTGGAAACATTAAAAATATGAGGTGGTTATTTTCTAAGTTATTTTCTGATTAAGAATGTCTTAATCAGGCCTGTCCACAGAACCTTCCTTTTTAAGATCTTGTAAACATTTCCCAAATTATTGATTAGGGGCATTGAGCATGAAAACCCACCGATTTCCTCATGATTCAAACATCAAACTTCAGAATTAATTGTGAGTCATTTACAACAAAAAAAATACCTTTACAAGTCTAAGAATTTCTAATATGTCAGTAATGTCATTGCTTGGCGCTCTGCTACAATTGTTTATTGACCTTTTGCAAGTCCCAGGAGTTGAAATCAACAATAAGCATCACTGATTTCAATCATCAAATTGAATCTGCAAATGGCTATGTAAATAAAACCGAAGACAAAAGTCTATGAACAGAGCACTCATGGGCAAAATGCCAGTACACCTGAGTCTAAAAAAAAAAAAGAGGCAGCAGGATGCATGATCCTGGAGAGTATGGCGCTCGCTAAGTCTATCTAGATTCACACTCAGCCGCCACTGCCGCGCTGTGTGATGCTGGTTAAAGTCACTGCCCTTCCTCTGCCTCCCTTTTATCTGCAAAATGAAGACGAGTCAGAAAAGTGGGTGAAGGGCGACAGAGGACGATGTACGATATGAAAAAAATAATCTATCACTTATCAAGGGTTGATGAGGGCGGGCGGGGGGGAAGGAGGAAGGAAAATGAGGAGCTAATTCTAAGGGCTCAAGTAGTAAGAAAATGCTTTGAAAATGATGGCAGCATATGTACAAATGTGCTTGACACAGTGGATGAATGTATGGATTGTGGTAAGTGATGTAAGAGCCCCCAAGGAAAATATTTAATAAAAAAATGGAAGACGGGTGAGTAGACTGCCTCAGCGGGATTTTGTAAGTTGCCAATGAGACATTCCTATCAAGGATGCCATTGAGATGTGCTCTTGAGAAAGCCCGGTCTTTCTCCCATGGAGGGGCTGATGGTTTCGAACTGCGGAACCGGAGGATCGCCGCCCAACCAATAACCACCCCCCGCCAGGCTTCTCCATGGGAAGCCAGGAAACAACACATTCAAGCAAGGTTTTACTTTACCTCGTTAGAGGGCGGATTTCATAAAAAGATGGATAGTATCCGGTGTCGGTGAGCGAGTGCAGAAACTGGTACACGAGCGTCGGTGGGCGGGAAGGACGGGGTCACACACTGTCCTCCTGGAAAGCCCGAGAGAGGGGAGAGGTTGGCGGCGGGTAGAGAAGTAAGCAGGAACATGCGGTGTTTCCAGGCATTTCATAGAGGATAGGTCGCCTACGTCATTACTCCTTACAGCCTACTGTTTTCCCTTAGGGGCTGAATTTGACAACCCAAGAAAAAGAAATAAATCCACAGAAACTGATCACACATCGATACGCACGCATCTTCATTCATGTGCTCTCTCAAATCCAATGGCACGCAACCCGGTCTCTTGCAGCAAGTCCCTGGACCTCTTTGGAGAAAATATCCGCTAAAGAAAACCCTGTGGGATCTATTAGCAACTTCCTTAACATCAATAGGTCTGGCATACGAGGTAAGTTTTTAAAAAAATTATTTTTTTTTGGCCACTAGGGTTTCTATTCATACATTCAGGGGTTTGATACAAATAAAACATGTTGGGTCAAGTCTCTGTGATCTGCAGACATGCAGTTGAGCTGCAGATACGTTACGTTTTCTCAGTAATACCCTTATCTTCGTCTCATTATGGTCCCTTCAAAAAATGTCCCACAAAAATGGTAGCTTCCGGGGGATCTGCTCCGTCAGTTAAATTCAAGTCAGAGGGACCCGTTCAGAAGTTGATGGGGACTGGTTTTGTGGATTCCCCAGCGGTACTCTTGATAGGTTTTCCAGAAGGACACAAGATGGCCATGGGGTTTATAAGGACGGCTGAGGAAAACTGAAGATGGCACGGGGAGAAAAAGGCCAGAGAAGTTGCCCTGAGGAATGGTTCTTATCACTGCGACGCACCTCCCTGTTCCTGGAGCGTCACCGGAGCTGTCCTACCCCATCCACCCTGCAGCCCTGATGGTACCCACCCAACATGCTTTATGCTCCTAAGACCCAAAGAACATTTCAAAGGAAACGCATTGGAGGCCCTTGAGGATACCAAAACTGCCACTTTTGACAGGGAGGAATTCAAAGAGCACAGCATTCTCTGGAAAAGAACTTGAGAGATGGAAACACCCCATTCAGAAGTGTGTAGGCCTAGCTGGAGGCTGTCAAGAAACAGTAACTTCTTGTTTTGATATTTTTGTTTAATCAACGTTTCTATAATTGTAGTGGTCCTTTTTGGCTGACCCTCACATAATAGTAAGTCTCCTCCTCCTCACCCCCACCCCATCCCCCTACTTCTCATTCTTTCTTACCCTTCTTTGTCTATGGAAAAATCTCCCAAACTTAATCTCTCTAAACCTGAACCAGACTAGCTTCATTCATGATGTTGGGAAAATCCCCTCGGTCACAGTGTTTAAAAAAAATAAATAAAACATAAAATAAGAAGCTGTTCAAGAGGAACCATGGAGTAGTGGAAAGAAAACTGTACTCCAGTTAAGAACTCTTGAGTTATACCAATTTCAGACTTCAGGCAGATTTCTTAATCTGGCTGGGACTCATTTTCCTCATCTGTAAAGTAAATGAACACTATGATTTATTGAATGGGGAGGATGGGAAATATATCACACCCAATTTCTGTTTCTTTAATATTGAGAAAACGTTCTCCTTTTAAGATCTCTATGATAATTGAGCTATCAAACTCTTCTCTTGATAGAATTCCAAATCCAAGCAAGATATGACCTTTAGTGGATCCATGCTATAAGAAGTCCACAAGGATTCAATGTTGCACGTAATTTATGTTGTGTTTAGGGAGGAAAAGAGGGTTGAATAGGATTAAAGGCTGTGGTTTTTAAAGAGCATCAATATTCTTACCTCTCTTTGACCTTTACAGCAAGTATAAATCAAGAGATCGCAATTCTCTCTTTACTCGTCCTGGCGAAAGAAAATGAGGAGGGGGTAGAAAGAGACTACGGGTGAGAGAAGCCTGGGAGTAGGAGACAAACAGGAGCTCAGGCCTAAAAATATCCTGGATCTGATCTAGGATAAAAATAATCCCTAAGCTCTCAGATCTGGGAAAAGAGGATTGAAAAATGTGAGCAGGTGCGTGCACATGATTGGAGAATTCCTATTGTTTCCATTTTTGATGCTACAAACACTGTCCCAAAGTGCATTGGAAATTTGGGGAATGAGATTTTGATTCTAATTTGTTCAATAAACAGCTTTGAATTTTGAAGTCATGCAGATCTGGAAATTTCTATTTTCTTCCCTCTTTTCCTTCCAAAACACACAAACAATACTATTTTCCATACACACACACACATTTTAGGATAAACTTTAACTCTTCAATGCTTAATGTAGTTCAGCATTCTGGAAGCAATGCCCAAAGACCAGGGCTTCATCCTTCTGGGTATCCAGTTGTGGGACAACCTGTTCTAGGAGAGTTTGGGACTTTAGGGACAGATTTTTGGATATTATTATTACTTCAAATGATTGGTATCACCCTAACTATAGTTCTGGGGAAATTACAGGTCCTGAAAAGACACGGCCTATTAGAATTATTGCTATGACGCTGGCTTTAAATGCGTCTCTAAAGATCGCGAAATTTCTAAAGGTTCATTTCTCAAACCAGTAATCCATGAAGCCAATACAAAGCGAATGTTCCATGTAATCCTTGTATTCCCAAGAACTTATTATGAAAAAACCCCGAGGAACAGTCTGGGAAGTACATGGAGTTTACTTGGATCATTTAAAAATTATACATGTCCATAATTACTTGATGTCAAGAGATGATGCAATCTGAGAAAGTGTCCCAGAATAATAAACCTGTTATTTAAAAATTAATTAGCTAATTCATAAAATTATCTGGCTTTTATATGTGTTAAGGTCCAAAAATTGGTGATGCCCAATATGATCTCATTGGGGCAGAGTTAGCTGGAGGCAAATTTATGAAAAGGAAAAGGTTTTCCCTAGCCCCTTCCTAGCACCAGTTACTCTGCACGCTCTCTCTTCCTATAAACTCCCAGCATGGACTCCCCCAGTGAGGCCTTCTACTGGGCTAGGTGCTTTACTGTCCTGCTCAGATTGGACCACCCCAAGCTGAGACTCCTGATGTGGGTCAATTTTCCACACTCCTTTCTCCTCAAAACTTAACTTGCTATATATGCTACATAGACTAACTTCTCTCTTTTTATCGAAGAACAAAAATGCATTTATTGTTAACAAGTTAAAATCTATTTTTAAGTATTGCTAATGGCTTGTTTTAATTGTATATAGGGGTACTCCCCAAAATGGATTTTTTCCAAAGTTATGTAGTCAATATTTTTACAAAACAACCTTATCACCTTCAAATTCGTTTTCAAAGTACTCAATACATTTGTCAAATCTGTGATCCCATTATTGGAAACATTTTTCAAACTCATTTGTTTGGATCTTTGACAGCATCTCCCTCAGTTTGTTTTTTCACCTCGTCTATGTCATCAAATCTCTGCCCTTTCATGCCCCTCTTCATTCAAGGAAGCTAAAAGAAGTCACACAAGGGAGATCAGTGGAATAAGGTGTGTGGGGAAAGAGGGGCATGCTGTTTGTCAAAAACTGGTGCACTGAGATGACTGCATGAGCAGGTACATTGTCGTGGTGGTAAAACCAGAACCCCATCTGCCACAAAGCAGGACTTTTTTGTCACACACTGTTATGGAATCTTTTCAGAAACTCTAAATGGAAAGCTTAATTAACAGTCTGACTTGGTGGATAGAACTCTGAATGCACTACAAGTAAACATTTTCCTTCTGTTCAGGAAGTTGACAGACGTCCAGAACAAAGTTTGTCATCAATCAACATTTCACCTGTTTTGAAATGAGAAAACCACACATATTCTTGAGTTTTTCCCATAGCGATGTCCTTGTAAGCTTTATACAACAGCACAACAGTTTCTGTGGCATTTTTCCCAAGCAGGACACAAAATTTCACAGCCGCAGGCTGTTCTCTTACATCAGCCATCATGAACAATGAGGGTCAAGTAAAACTGCTTTTACCAAAATATTTACTGTGACCAAAGAGAGATTTCCCAGGGGCGCCACTGGGTGCACTAACTCAGAGCGAGTTACTTGATGCTCACCTAGCAGGGAAAAATGTGTACCTCAAAAGCTCTGCCCAGTGGAGCTTTTTCCTGGATTTTGGGGGTACCCCTTCACATATCAGGCTTTCAAGATCTGGAAAGATTTAGACACTCAGAAACTCAGTGGGCACTTCTACTCTGTCCTAGCGGGTCACTCTGAGTCAGAATCAACTCAATAGCAGTGAGTTTTTGAGAATATATATTAAAAATAAAAACTGATAAGACTTACACTATTTCTCTACATGACCCTTTGCCAGAGTTAGTGATAAATCAATAATCACTAGTGCCCCAACTTCAAATACCTCAAGCAAAGATCCTGGCAGGCATTAAAACACAATGTTAGGTCAGAAGATGTATAGATAAAATTAAAGGATTATACAAATTTGATGTTTATTCTATGCTTTTTCTTCTCTTTTGGTAAATCTTTCATGAGCCTGCCTTTTCCTTCAGGACACTTCTAACTTTAATTAACCAAGAGGACCAACTTTCTGTCTTGAGGAAGGAGAAGACTCTAAATGCGCAGATATGACTCTTAGAGTGATTTTGGAGGATTGTCATAAAAGGAGGAATTCCCCTGGTAAGGAAAACAGAGATGCAGTAATTAAGAAGATGCTTGACCAGTGAGATCTTTAGATCTCGGTTCTTGAGACTCTAAGATGTCAGGGCTTGATGGAAGCAAGCACTCTATTTCAATGAGTGACTTGAATTTGAGTTTGTTTTTTTTCTTTTAGTTCTGTTTTCCCCATAAAAATCTTTTTACTAACAATAAATTGCATTGTTGTGTAGACTTGTTTGTCTACTTCTTGCCCCCTTCCACACAAGATATTTGAGTATGAAATTTTTCTCTTCTTCTGTCTGCTCCCCACCACACACACACCCCTCCTACGCTTTTCTCAAATTGGCTTTCTTGGTTGCTACCCTCTGGTATTCTAAAAGAAAGAAATCATCTCTCCGTCTTTTGCCTTAAATCAGAATTCTGGGCTCCACTTTGATCATCGGAACTTAGATCACTGGGAACCCAGAGGATTCAGTTTTGAACAATCCTCACAAAGTAAGTTCACGTCTCTGAGAAACGCAGGTTTTGTCAGCTGGGCTCTTTCACCGGTCACGATTGGCTCATTAGGCCTAATAGGTACAGTGACCATGGTTAGAGTGCATCATTGCAAACCATCGCCTAGTAAGCAGGATAATTCTCAGGAGTTTGGAGCTATTCATATATGAAATCATCTCAAAGCCCAACAAATGAAAAAGCTATTTAATTATTTTCCACTGCACCGATCTTAACATCTAAGGCCAGACTGGGTACATCTAAGTGTATTTGCAAGGACGGGAGGACAAAGTTACAAAAGCAAGTGCCAGGGGCTAGCAAAGGCAAAATGGCCCTGATTTTTCCCATTTCTTTCTGCACCCTTGGACTCCCTAAGTGGTGTATATGGTTAACATTGATAACCGAAAGACCAGAGGTTCAAGTCTACCCGACGGCTCTTTGTAAGAAAAACTTGGCAATCTGCTTCTAAAAAAGAAAGAAAAAAAAACATCCTTTGAAAACTCTGGCCAACAGTTAGTTCTACATGGAATCAAACTGTGTCATCCTGAGGCTACTCAGAGGCACCTGCTCCCAGCTCCCCACAGGCACATGCTCGCTTGCACCTGGTGGCCGGTAAACAAGCAATGCAGTCAGTGAACATCTCTGCCTCATTGGCAGAGATTCAACACACTTTCATTTTTGTGGACAGTTTCAAAAGCCCCTCTTGGTTTGGATCATTAAATCTGACTTGTCATTTTTCATACTCCAAAGGCCTATGCTTTTAGGTGAGGAATAAGAGAAAAGTGAACAGATGAACCACTAAGAACTTAGCTCATTTTCATGGAAATGTCTTTGTATCAAGAAAGAGGGGTTAAAAGGTCAGTCTATGAAGATTGAAATGAAATTCAGTATGCTATATAAAACTAGTCTTCCCTAAAGTAAAATTGTACCTACTTTAGTATTTTTAAACTTGGTCAATCACCAAGGTAGAAAGCTAAGGAAAAGAGACTTTGGAGATAGATAGTGTGTGCTGGGATTGAATCACTTTTCTTTCAGTTACTGGATGTGTGATCTTGAACAAGTTACATAAGCCTTTGAACCTCAATGCCTTGATCTATTATAAAAATGGGAATGGGGAAGTGGATTGACAAAATGGGTAGAAGCCATATGTAACCCCCTCTGGCTATACAAAAGAGAAGGAAAAGCCAACTCCACACCCGCCCAAGGCCAATTGCCACAGGAAGAAATCAAACACACCTGCACACTCCCTCTTCCTTTACCCAGTTTGACACTAGCCTTGCTCCAGCAGCAATCGACTTCTCTGTTGGGTTTGACTGCATTGACCACACGGACAGTACTCACACGTAATGAAAGGAGCTTATTCAAACACAAAATGTTCAGGACTCAGCTCTTTTGTCTGCAACACTTCTCGGCCACCCTTCAGATAGGTCTCTCTCTGGCCCTGTCTGTCAGCCACATGGTCACTTGGCCTCTGCCTGTCCTGGTGTTACTCCTTTCCTCTGCCTCATGGTCTCAGTGCTTTGACCTCTGCTGCTTCAACCAACTCTCTGTTTGAGTCTGTCCCTTCCTGATGATATCAGAATTCCTTCTCCTTGCTTCTGAGATAGCTCACGTATACTCAGAGGAATGATGAAAGCATGCAAGCCCCTCTAATAGAATTTCACACACCTGATTTGCATGGTCCCCACAAGGTTTGGGTAGGAATGGCAAAGGTTAGGGGTGGAAGACCCATATCAAGTAAATCATTTATAAATTATGAATACATAAGAATATTAAATGGAAAAAAGAAAGATCAGCCCACTGGCATAGAGTCAATTCCAACTCATAGCGACCCTTCAGATTGTTTCCAACACTGTCAATCCATAGAAGCAGGCAGCTTCATCTTTCTTCCGCAAATCACTGACCAAAGTGTAGCTGGCCAGAGCTCAACCCACTGGGATGTCAGGGCTCCTTCAAAATGACATTAAGAATGGTATAATTAAGTCATTCAAGAAATGTTACTTGATCCCTAATTAAGAATTTGTCCTACATATTAAGTTTACTTAGTTCTCAATAGTTCAAAATACTGGGATAATTCCAATAGTAATCCCCCATATTCCCTTCCAGTCTCCAAACTTTTATGATGCTTAATAAAATAGTTTCAATATTAGCTCCCTGTGTAAATTGAGGAGCACGGCCTCAAGAGAAGGGCACTCACTCGATACATGATCATAAGTATGTAACCGGCCTTTCAAGTTTGCTAGTAATACCGTGTCTTCAGGCTATTTCTTCCTTTCTGGTGTAGCATTCCACCCACAGACTAGACTGCCCTCTGCCACAGGGATATTGTGAAAAATTAAAGATGTAATAGAAGCTCACGGCATGGTCACAGATACCCAACACCTACTGAATTAATTAATGAATAAAGCATATTTATTATTTATTAAATAATAAAGCATAGAAGAACTAAAGGAAGGAATAAAGACAGACTGTTATCTGCACTTGTAGAATAAAGCATAAACTCTCTGGGTCTGGAGTGTAACTGTGTTAACAGAGTAGTTGATAGAAGCCTTCTACCTATATTTTTAATAGATTTATAGAGTAAATAAAACCACTGTCTTTGAACTGATTTTGATTCACAGTGACCCTAAATGTTTGTGTATGTACAAATCTAATTTTATTTCTGTTCAGGCTTAAATTTATCTCCATTCTTTATTTTATAAGGAAACTCTGCTACACTGTGCTCTGCCCATAATGAAGGGACGCACACGTAGTGATAGAAATTCTGTAATGGATGGAGGGGTTGGGTGAGGAAGATGCTCACCTGATTCCCACCCTTTCAGAGTTGAGCTCTAAAGAGTCCTGGAGTGGTGGGGCTTGACTCAATTCCGTTTCTAAAGCAGTCCTCAGAAGGAACACTTGGAAGAAAATAAAGGATTTGGTTGTTTGTGTTCCTATTTTCCTCTCTACTATTGAAAGCTGTATATGTACAAAGGATAAAATCAGATGGATTGAGTTTTGACGATGTCTTTAGAGTCCAAATGATTCATTACATGATTGATGGCATAGTACTCAATCAGCACATCAGACCTAAAATCAGATCTTGAAAATCACTTGATAAGGGGTTTAGTAACTTGTGGTGGCCAAACCTCTTTGCTTCCAAGCTCCACTTTTGCAGTAGGTTTACATGACCATGAGGCTGTGAGGTAGTTAATTGTGCCAACCTGGCCGATAAACACATGTGGGGTTAATTGAAGGATGAGGGATAAATGGCTCCGTGAGCCTTGTCTTATGAGTTTTCGGGTCTCTTGTTTTGTGATGGTCGGAACAGGGTGCAGCTGCCTTAGCCAGTTCCCTGCTTCTGCTGCAAGGCTCACTTCCTGCAAGACATCCCCAAGGAAAAGCCGCATGGACTTACCCAGATGCAGCCATGGGTGCTGGAGCACCTGCGTGGAGACCCATGCCAGCGCTGAGATGCTTAAATATTCACTGACTCGGCTTTCCTCCTGCAGTAGGCATCATTGCATGTACTTTGTGAGATGGAGAAGGACTTTGTGGATTGGTATCAGACATATGGATTAATGTTGGACTTGTGGGCTTGGATGGCACTGGGTTGGGGTGTTTTCTTGATGTGCACTTAACCTTCATATAAACACTCATGTATACCTGCGTTTCTGTGAATTGTTTCTATAAAGTACCCAGACTAACACAGGCAAAATAGAGTGTCGGGCTCTGCTCCCCATGCCATGCTCCCACTGAACCATCAAGATCCATCTTGTGTCCTGTCATAGTGACTGCAACCCCTCAGGAGTTCAAAAGCAACCCCTCCTTGCACAACACTTACCAACACTTATTACAGTAACAAAATGAGTATAAGAAACCAAATTTAGAAATTATAACCAAAAACAACAACAACAAAACACCTCACTCCATTTTCCTCCATTCATTCTTGCATGTACATTTCTTGTCTTTAATAATTTTCTTGTCTTTAATAATTCTCTTAGAAATTCACTCTATAGTTAAATTTACTACCACTTTCTTTCACTAT
Source organism: Tenrec ecaudatus (assembly GCF_050624435.1). NCBI lineage: Eukaryota > Metazoa > Chordata > Mammalia > Afrosoricida > Tenrecidae > Tenrec > Tenrec ecaudatus. Next base: position 58,409,572 of record NC_134542.1, read on the forward strand.
GATTCTCTCATCTTTTTTAATCATTTTATTAGGAGATCATACAACTCTTATCACAATCCATACATACATCAATTGTGTCTAGCACATTCATACATATGTTGCCATCATCATTCTCAAAACACCTGCTTTCTACTTGATCGCTGAGGACAATGAGTACACAATCAAATGTGGTGAAGAAAGCTTATGGTGCCCGGCTACCAAAAGATATAGCACCTGAAGTCATTGAAAACAATGGGTGCACAAACAAATGTGTTGAAGAAAGCTCCTGGTTCCCAGATGCCAAAAGATATAGCACCTGAAGTCTTAAAGACCTGAAGATAAACAAACAGCCAACTAACTGAGACACAACAAAACCCAAATGGAAGAGGCACACCAGCCTGTTCCGACTTGATCACTGAGGACCAAGTGGGTGCATAAGCAAATGTAGTGAAGAAAGCGGATGGTGCCTGGCTATAAAATGAAACAGCATCTGGGGTCATAAAGGCTTGAAGATAAACAGGAGGCCATCTAGCTAAGAAACAACAAAGCCCACATGGAAGAATTACACCGGCCTACCCCGACACAAATGCTAAAGACAAACCGGGTTCATAGGCAAATGCTGTAGAGAAAGCTGACAGTGCCTGGCTACCAAAATATATACAATTTGGGGTCTTATAGGCTGGAAGATAAACAAGGAGACATCTAACTGAGAAACAACAAAGCCCACATAGAAGAAACACACCAGCCTGTGAGATCACATGATATTGAAGGGATCAGGTCTCAGGCATCAAAGACCAAAAAAATCATAGCATTGTGAATGAAGGGGAGTACAGAATGGGGACCTAAGGCCCATCAGTGGGAAATTGGACATCCCCTTGCAGAAGGGCTGTGGGGAGGAAACAAGCCAGTCAGGGTGTAGTGTAGCAATGATGAAATATACACTTTTCCTCTAGTTCTTGAATGCTTCCTCCCCACCACTATCATGATCCCAATTCTACCTTCCATATCCAGCAGGACCGGAGGATGTACACTGGCACAGATAGGAACTGGAAATACAGGGAATCCAGGACAGATACACGCCTCATGACCAGTGGTGAGAGTGGCAGCATCAGGAAGGTGGAGGGATGGTGAGGGAGAAAGAGGGAATAGATTACAAGGTCTACATATAACCTCCTCTCTGGGGGATGGACAGCAGAAAAGTGGGTGAGGGAGATGTAGAACAGTATAAGATATGACAAAACAATAATAATTTCTAAATCATCAATGGTTCATTGGGGAGGGGGAAACGGGGAGGGAGGGGAAAATCTCTCTCTCTCTTTTTAATCTCTTAATTATTTGTTACACCCACCATTTGTTTAACAATTTGTCATACCATGGTGTGGTGATTTATGTGTTGTGGGGATATCAAAATTGGTATTACTAGCATTTCAAATACCATAGCAAAGTGACTCGTGGTGGGCAAGTCCCAGCAGAACTTTGAGATTATAGTCCAATTATCTACTTTTCTGGAAAAAAAATAGCTAATGAAACCTTAAAGATAGCAGCAGAATATTGTCTGATGTAACAGAAGATGAGCCCCTTCAGGATTAAAAGCACTTAAAGTACAATTGGAGAAGAGATTCAATGTAACAGTAGAGTTGACTTCAATTACAAGGATTGAGTAACACTTTCATGAACGTCATATGCTGACTCCAAAGAAAAAGTTGTAAACAACTTTTTAATTGGAACATGGAATAGATGAAGTATGAATCAAGTATGAAAATTTGACGTTGTTAAAACGAAATTTCATTCTGAAATATCAATAACCTAGGCATTATGGAGTTGAAATGGAATGACATTGATCATGTTGAACTGGATAAACATATGGTCTACTGTAACTAGAATGACACATTGACAGTATCACATTCATCATCAAAAAGAAAATTTCAAGATTTAGTCTGAAGTATAATGCTTTCAGTGATAAAATAGCCATACACTTACAAGAATAGCAGCTAATGTAAATATTGTTCAAATTTATGCACAAATTACTAATGCCAATGATGAAGAAATTGAAGATATAGACCAAACTCTACAGCCTGACTCATATTGATACTAAAAGACAGGGTAGAACTGTCCCTGTTTCTGAGATTATAACTCTTTGCAGGAGCAAAATGCCCCCTCTTTCTCCCTTGGAGGGGTTGGTGGTTTTGAACTGCTGACCTTGTGGATGTCAACCTAACATGTAAACACTGCACCACCAGAACTCCTCATTGAATGATACAGGAAGTATGAAAAGAAGATGGAAGAAATATATAGAGTCACTGTAACAAATGGAATTGGCTGACCATTCCACAAGGTAGCACAGAACCAAGAGCTGATGAGATTGAGGGAAGACGTCCAAGCTGAACTGAAGACATTGGTTTAAAAAAAAAACCAAGAACATCCAAATATGCTTGATACAATTGATGTGCAAGAGCTGTAAGAGCCCTGGATAAATTTTTTTTAAAATAAAACATACTCAAGTGGAAAGAGAATGCCTTGAAAATGATGATGATGGCATATGTGCAAATGTGCTTGACACAATGGATAAATGTATAGATTATGATAAGAGATGTAAGAGGCTCCAATAAAAGTATTATAAAAAAGAAAGAAAATTGTGAGAGGAAAACAAAAAATAATAAATAAAATAAAATATAACAAAAACACTAATTAAGATAACGCAGTTCTGAACATGCTTAACTCGAATAGAGGGTCAATAGACACACCAAGATAACTATAACAGTTGGGTCATATAGTGACATCTTAGTGTGAATTGTTTTGTGGGTGTATGTCATGGAGATTACTATGATTCATAGTGGCCCTATAGGACAGAGTAGAAGGCCCCAAAGTGTTTCCTAGACTGTAATTTTTATGGAAACAAGTAATGAAATGAATAATTTTATACAGACTTTTTAGCTATATAGTCTTATAATATTTCCCAAATGAGTGGATTCAACTATGCAAATAAAGTATAGGGAACACAGTGGAGTGAAACTAGGCAATTAAGTTATATGGGACTCTGATCATCAGCTTTGCAATCCTGCTAGACTTAAATGAGCCGCCTTAAATGTAGAACGTGGGGGCCTGGCTACCACCAAAAAGAAGAGAGGGGAGCAGACCATGCCTTTTGGACTCAGGGTCACTGCACTGGGAACATCCTAGACACAGGGACCAGAGATGGTAAGAAGCACTGGCAAAGAAATGGCAGAGGTAGACGCAGCACAACTGGGAGGCCAGCAGTAGCTGGCACTGTAGGCTTCTTCACCCACAGAGTGAGAGAGCCTAGCATTTGGGGCAATAGATTTGCTGGTAAAGGGGATTGCCTATGGACTCGTATTGGTGGAGAGAATGTCTGGCATCTGCCTCTGGCATCCAGCTTGCCACAGTTAATGGCGGTTCTTCTCCCTCATGACGGCAGACACCGTCATCCAGCTCGGCCCCTCCATATGGTTTTCACAAAGCAACTGCCAGGCCTCCTCTCCTGCAGAGCTGCTGGCTGGCCTGCTGATTAGTAGCTGAACATTTAACCTGATGCTAACCAGGGATCCTTGTGAATTATTTTACGAGACCCTTTGCCTACAAAAAGGCTTCTTGGTAGAACAGTGAGTTATGCATTGGGTTGCTAACCAGAAGGTCGGCAATTCAAACACACCATGCAGCCCACAGAAGAAAGATGAGGTGGTCTGCTTTCATAACAATGTATAGGCTCTAAAACCCTAGAAATCAGTTCTGTTCTGTCCTACATGAGGGCTACGTGCTGGGATTGACCCAACAGCAGAGGTGGTGTAAGTTTCCTACTTAAAGTAAAAAGCAAGGAGGTCCCCTGGATTTATCATGGTAAAATACCTACATTCAGAGTACACAAAGCCTGGGTTTCCCAGCGTCCTCAGGGTATCGTGCCTGAACACTGTGATGGTCTTCTGATGTACCAATTTGGTGAGGACATGAACTCGTTATCCAAACAATATTGATTCAAGGGCTGCTATGAAGATTTCTGTATAACTCATTAAAGCCCATACCCAACTGACTTCAAATAAAGATCATGCTAGATGATCTGGCTGCCTGGGCATGATTCAATCAGTCAAGTAGCTGTATAATTCAGAGCTGTGGATTTCCTGAGGAAAAAGAAATTCTGCCTGTGGACAGCAGTTTCAACCCATACCTGAGCATTCCTGACAGCCCTTCCTGACAACCTACCCTACCGATTTTGAACTAACTAAACCAGCCTCCATAGTCACATAAACCCGTTCCTGACAATAAATCTCTTAATATTTCTCAGAATGCTGCGAAGTTAGCTCCCCGAGAAGCGGCCTTCAATCAGTGAGGGCTGAAACTATCCTCAGGGGAGGCAACCATGAGACCTTCCCTTTCCTAACTCGTAAGTAGCGGCTAGCAACAGATAGCTACAGAGCAAGTTAAGCGCATTGTTAATGTAAAACACTAGATTTCAAAGACAGTATGAAGGAATGAATGGAGGCTATAAATGTTTTCTCTGATTATGTTACACTCAAAATATATTGTACATCGACCATTAGGTCATGCAAAGCAAAGGGGAAACTGAAAGTGGAGACGCCTGAGACAATGAGCAAAACTCAGCCACCATTCCTTGTAGGCATGGGTTTCTCTACAGAGAATGATGATGCTGGTTGATTTTTGCTTTCCTTTGAGAATGTCAGACAGTGGTGAGGGAGAGCTCTGGACTCTAAGAAGGAGAGTAGGTGATACATAGTCAATTAATATTGCCCTTCTAGCCCTAATTCCTTATGTGAGATGCTATAATTCTGGGCTCTCTGCCTGTGGCCATGATCCCACTCTGGAGGGGCTCTCTGCCACGGGACTACGGTGGACACTGAATAAGGAAGAGCAGAGAATAGACGGACTTGAACCGTGGTGCTGGAGAAGAATATGCAAAGTAGTATGGACTGCCAAAAGGACCAACCAAGCTGTCATAGAAGAAGTAAGAACAGTGCTTCTCAGAGGCAATGATGGCAAGACTGCAAGTTACATACTTTGGACATATTGTCAGGAGAGACCGGTCCCTGGAGAAGGGCATCATGTTTGGTAAGCAGGTAGTGAAATAGAGGAAGGCCTTCAAAGAGATGGATTGACACAGTGGCTGCAAGAATGGGCTCAGGCGTGAGAGTGATTGTGAGAGGGGTGCGGGACCAGGCAGTGTTTCGTTCCCTTGTGTGCATGGTTGCTATGAACTGACTCGATGGCACCTGACAACATAACAAATCCTGGCCAGTCATCCCCTTTGACACCTTTCCTAGAAGGTGACTTCTGACACCATCCTTTGTTTTCCTTGGCTGTGTGGCGAGCTAAAACACAAAAACCGTACCTCCATCACAATTATCCCTTGGTGTATATGAGCCATCTGGGGCACAAATAGAAAGTTCAAGACCTTGGAAGAGCACTTCCAAAAGCTCTGTCTGAAGTTACAGGTGCTGCGAGACCAGAGACACCAGAGAGTGTGGCACAGAGACTGAGAGGAGCAGAGCCAAGCACATCTCATCTCGCCTAAGACGATGGGACTGAGAGAGCAAGTGACAGGTGGGCTGGCTACCTGGACTACAGAGGCAAAAACCAGAGACCACATGGCTTGAGAGCCTGAGGACCGGAAAGAGACTTGGAGGTTGGTTGCGGAGAAGTGTCGCTATGGACCATCAACTATATCCTTACTGTTTACTGACCCTAACTTGTGGTGGCCTGTTCACTTCCCTAATAAACCCATGTAATGGAGTGTATTATCTAGGAGTTCTGTGTGGCCATTACAACGAATTGAACCCAGCAAAGAAGTAGCGGGTCATGGGAGGAATCTTGGTGCTAGAATCGTGTAAAGAAGGATGGAGGGTGAAGGAAGGTCTAAGCTCTACCTGATGGCAACAGGGAGGCAAGCCAGAGGCGGTCAGATGTGGCCAGCCGTCCATGCCACTTACTGCAGCAGCCTTGAGGTGGCACCCAAGGAAGATGAGTGAACTGCCGAGTCATAGTAAGAGAGAAGAAAGGAGAAATGAGCAGTTGGCGGTGGTGGGCTTCTGTGGGAAGGCATGACAAATGGAGGCTAAGGCAAATGACACCTAATGCTTTGCTTTCCTTCAGGTTTTCCTATACTGACCTGTTGCTATTCCCTTGTATAAGCTTCTGTTTGGTCTTCTTGAAGGCAGCAGAGTTGGGCATGAGGGTTGGGAGTTGTGCCCTTCGTTGAGGCATAACTACAGTGGAGAGAAAACAGAAACCCAAAGAAATGCTTTAAGATGACAATAGATGCTCAAATATATTGGCTCTTGCAGTCCTACTGAATGTTTCTCAGGAGCCCTGGTGGCGTAGTGGGTTACACAGTGGGCCGCTAACCATAAGGTCGGCAGTTCCAAACCACTGGATGCTCTGCAGGAGAAAGATGAGGCTTTCTACTCCAGTACGTAAAGATTCACAGTCTCAAAAACCCACAAGGGCAGTTCACTGGTGTGACTCTGTTAAAAGGAGTTGTGTTTACATCACCACAATCAAGTTGGGAATACTGTATCATTTTATACTCATTACTATTCCCCACCCCACTGCATAACCCTAAGAAGCTATTTGGTCTTCAGGAGAGGTTTCTTGCCTTCTTCTTCATAACTACTTGGTCAATATTGGTCATTGCTGTTGGGTTATGGTTCAGAAATACCAGTTCTTGTAACCGCCTCATTTATTTCTGTGTCTCTACTTGCTTTTTCAGTGCTTTTATCCACCTTCTTGATCTCCTTCCCCCCCCCCCCCCATTTCTCTCTTCATCTTCATTTAGTTTTTTTCTCTTTCTTGCTTTCTCACTTCAGCTTTCACTTGCACAAGACGGCGCTGTTTACTTTCTGGAAACTGACATTTGTCTGGAAAAGCAGCTTTCTGGAAATGCATCAGAATGAAAAACATGTGTCAGGAGTAGGCTTTGAAGGGTGGAGTAGAGTCCTCTCTCCTTTAGTGGGGTTTTGTTTTCATTCCCACCCACTCCCCCATATCAAAACATATCCTGTAGCAGTTAAAAGTTGTTGGCCACCCCAATTAAAGTGTTTTTGTAGAAACTGTCAGACATAATTCCAAGAGTGCTTTTAAGTTATTACATGTCAGTTATGTAAGCACCAGAGGCTCATTAAAATGCTGAAAATATGATATGACTTCAGTCATACAGCAGTGAATCAAAGCTTTAGTTTTCAGTGTGACTAACATGATTATCTGAGAGTTGGGCACCCTGAGGAAAAATATACCTGGTGGTCCAAATGGAATAAAAAGAGAATGGAATTTTTTCACTACCTTTTCAAAAACCCCTCATATATATTTTTTTAAGCTTGTTATGGTGAGTTGGATGAGTGTTTATAGAGCAAATTGGTTTTCAACTGGAAATTTATGCATATTTTGCTTCATCCCATTGATTGAAATCCCCACAGTACCAAACACGTATCCCACTTCCTCCCTGTGTTTCCTGTTTCCATTTCTCCTTTTTTCCGAATCCTTCTCGACTTTGTCCTTGCATAAATGCTGCCTTTTAAAATCTCACATTGATGACTCTTCTGAATGTTACTTCCCTGGTGGTGCTGGTCCCCTTGAGGACCTGTCTGTTGTTTGGCTGAAAAATGAGGAGTGTGGTGGGTCTTGGGGTGGGTGGGGAGTGGCGCTTGGGTGGGGGTGGGGTGCTCAGTTCTAGAGTTGATGGGTAGATAGGAGTCACAGTTTCACGAGCTCCCTAGTCTCCATCCAAGTGATGTTTGGGCATTTTCATGATTCTGAGTTTTGTCCCACATGAGAGAAAAAAACCTCTTTTAAAGAAAACTAAAGAGTCATTTTGACACTTTATGGGATCTTGATATCTCCTAATTTAAAAAATATCATAGTAATTATTATACATTAATATAAACTGTTTTTAAAGTATAGCGGGATAAGGTAAGCAAATGCCATTGTGTATTTGTTTTAAACTAATCTTATGTTTCTCAAGAGCCCTCACCACTTGGGTTGGAGGGAGGAAAAGAGAAATATTAAGTGACTCTCCTAAATTTGAATGAAGAGTGTAATTTTAAACAGTGAACTTCTGTGTTTCTCATGGCAACACCAACTGGCAAGTTGGGTAAAACAGTTCTTATTGTCCTAGACAACTCAGTCTGTAAGCATTGAATCCCCACTGTCCCTCCCCATCCCTGCCCTATTCTCCCTTTGAATGACAATGGCAACTTCTCTAGACATTGTGACAACTCACACTGCGCGTACACATCTCCCAACACCCCTTTGGGGATGGGATGGAGGGGGGGGCATCAGTACTGACCCTCCAAAACATGCAACTAAGTTATGCTTTAATAGTTCAGTAAATCTTCCGCTGTGTCAAGTCCATTACTCTCCGACCTCCTTCCAAGATAGCACCTGGATGTTACCGGGGGAAAAGGTGAAAGGATTCATGAGTATCCTAACTCCTGGATCTTCTTGTTCATAAAGCAATGGCTGGTCTTGACAGCTACTGTCAACAATAAAGTCACCCACAAGCTGGTCTATACATATAAAATATTTGGTTGATACTCAATTAAATAGTATTACCCTCATATGTGAGAACTTAGGTATGACCATGTTGATTGGTCTTCTGCTAATTAAGTCTAATTAATTAGCAATACTCTAATTAATACAATACTGTATTGCTTTAAAGTAAGAAAACTCAGTAAAAGTATTTGGTTCTCACTTCTTAGGTGCCTATGAGAATCAAATCCCCAGAACAGAGTCCATTGTGTGAAGAATTTGAAATAGCTACAGAAGACAAAGGGCTCTCTTGTGTGTTAAAAACAAACAAAAACCCCAGAACATTAAAACAATGCAAACAATATTCAAAATAAATAACAATATTTCCCTCATTAGTCAGACTGTGAGGTAGCTTAACATAGGGACTGGGGCGCCCATTGTGCATGCTCAGAGGTTTGAGAATGCAGCCAGGAACCGGGCAGGAAAGGGTGGCATACCTAGGTTGGTGATACACCTGGATTGACTCATCTGGGGCTGTGAATTCAAATCAGTCATTGGGGTCAACCAGGAACGTCAATATCCCCAGCGTACCGCATGACTTTCTCTCTTGAGCAGCTTATAGGAAGGCTATCTGAGGTGAGGGGCCAGAGGGGCCCTGTGTAAACCTGAAACTTCTAACTTTCATAAAACTCACTTGGATCACAATCCATCTTCAGAGTGAATTCTTTCTCGTGCGAAGCTAAGGACCAAGGGATATCTCTGCCACAAGAAAGCTAACATATTGACACAGTGACTTGGATATATAAGGTAAGCTGGCTACAGGTATTTTCTTGGAGTGGGCCTGCACATCCTGGTCTCACGGGTTTGGGTGCACCTTCTGGACTCTTTTTCACCTCACCACTCTTGGGAGATGGCGCATAGCTGGAAAGGAAGCCGGACTGAACTTCTCCCACCAAAACACCGCGGAGGTGGATGGTCCCTTGAACCAACTCACAGGGACACTTGTATTGCCACAGCCCCATCCTTTTGTGTCTGGCTTTTCGTCTATTCTTACTGGTATATGTGACTTTACACCTGCCTTTCTGTGTCTGTCTTCCTGGGAGCTTGCCTTCCCCAGTCTTGATTTCTGGGAGGGGATTGGGATGTTGTTGCCTACAGGATTGGAGAATTTTGATTTCCAAGGGTTTTTTTTTTTGAGTCTCAGTAGTAAGCTTTGTGTTCCAGCCAGCTCGGTGGTTGGGCACGCCTGCGTAAACCCTTTTGGTTTCTGCAGGACTCTGGCTCCAGTGGCTGCCCTCCCCCACCCCCGCTGATGTTCCCAGGCAAGATGGCACCACCTAGTGTCCTCCATTTTGACTGCGGGGTAATGGAGCACGTGACCCTAGCAAAGATGGCATCTGCCACTCCAGACATGTGGGTGAGGGTGGTGCCAAGGTAGCTGGTTGCTTGGGCCCGCCTGGGAGCTGAATGTTTCCCTTTCTCTCTCCATTCCCTTTAGCTTTCTCCTGGTTGCCAGTGTGGGTTTGTTCTTTTCCTACCTGCTGGTTTTCCGTTGACTAGCCCTAGGCCAAAGGCGTTTGGAAGCCTAGCCTACGTGACTATTAACTCTCACCTCTCAGTGATGCTGCCTCCAGCACTGTTGGAGACAGCTCTTACTACAACTCCATTGCCATGATGTTTCAGCCAGAACTTCCAGTTTCCCTAAAGGTTCCCTGAGCTGCTGGACAGATGTCCCTCCCCATCAGAGATTTGAGAGTCTGCTCCTCTTTGAAGACCATGGGGCCTCAACAAACAGTGGCCCTCCTAGCTTGTGGCCTAGAGAAAGGTCAGACCAATGTCAACTGCAGCGACTGGTCTTTAACCCCTCACTTAGGCAGGGGCACCTGCCTGAGGCCTCAGATTCATGGCACCCTAGAGGTGCACGCTGAAGCTGTGGTTATTGACCTTGAGGCATCAAGCTCTCAATAAGCTTCTTGTTTTATGTCCTCAAGATGGGACTTAGCAGCTCAATACCTGGGAATTTCCCCCTCAGGTGTATCCTGTCCAATTGGGATAGATTTGATCTGGAGAGGCTGGACCAAAAGAAGCTGGTTTCATTTTGCAATTCTATTTGGCCATAATGCCTTTTAGCAGAAGGAGAATCGTGGCCAGAGAATGGTAGTTTCCCTTCAAACCCTGATTCACTTAGAACATTTCTGTGGAAGGATGGGGAAGTAGTCAAAGATGTTGTATATTAGAGCATTTTTCCTTGTGAGGAGCAGTGAAGACCTTCATTCCCAGTGCACCCAGGACCCTTAAGTGACCCTGGAGTTAGGGTCAAATATTCCCCCCGCCCTGAACCTGCCAACGTTCTACCCGTAGTAGGGGCAGCTGGGGAGTTTGAGCCCCAGGCAGCCTACAGCCTTCCACGCTAATGGGACTCAAGCAAATTAAAAATGACTTGGACAGTTACTCTACAGAACCCAAACCATACAAAGAACACTTCTAGCACCTCACCCTAGCCTGCGATTTAACCTGGAAGGATGCAATGGTCACTCTGGGACAGACTATGACAGATTTTGAGAAAGAACTAGTGCTCAAAGGTGCTAGGAAGCTTGCAGAGGAGTTACATGTGATGGATGAAAAGTATCCAGTAGGGGAAACAGCTGTACTTTTAACAGACTTTGCTTGGAAGCATGTGAGCTCCAGGACAACTGGGCATGGGAACATTTGCTGGTGTGCATCAAAAACGGACTGAAGTCAGATAGGCAAAAGGTCATAATTATGCCAAAGTGACAGCCATTCACCAGATACCCATGGAGCCTCCTGTACCCTTTTAAGAGTGGCTGAAGGAGACCCCGAAGAATCATACTGCTAGAGATATAGAATCCTATAAGGGGCACGTCTTGCTAAGGGATAAGGTCCTCACACAGGCTGCACCAGATATTAGCAAAAATCTCCAAAAACTAGTGCAGAAACCTGAAGGAGATACCGTAGAGGAGGTGGCCACTTATACAAATTTGGCTTTTTCCAAGAGTGAGCAGGGAGGGAGGTTCAGGCCAAGGAGGAGAGAAGGAAGGACATCGGCATGGCCAGGTGTTGGCTGCACTTAATAACCAACACCCGTCGAATGCCTCCCAGGTTTCTCAGACCTTTGAACCAGGTACCAAGTACCACCTTTGCTGGCAGCCAGGTCATTGGGCTAGGAACTGCCCTAACTGGAACGAGCCTCCATGAGTGCCATGTTTCCATTGCAAGCAGATAGGCCACTTGCCTGGCCTCTGTCCTAAGACCAAAAACCCAGAGGAGGGGCGCCCCCAGGCCAACATGCAGCTGCTAACAGAGGATTGAAGGTGCCCAGTCCAGACAGCCCAGTAGCAGGAGATGACTGTTACTCCTCTGGAGCCTAGGGTAAGCATTGACATGGCAGGTAGGTCAGTAAATTTCCTTTTAGATACTGGGGCCACCTATTCTGTCCTTACCTCCTTCCCCACACCATCCTCCTTCCCCACCACCTTACCTGACACCCCGCATCTGCTCCATCTTGGGAGTGTTAGGAAAACCTGTAGTTAAACATTTTACTGAACCCCTCAGGTGCCTATGGGATAATTTCTCTCATAGCTTCCTAGTAGTCCCTGAATGTCCAGCTCCTCTCCTAGGACAAGATATATTGTCCAAGCTACATACCTGTATAGTCATCAGGTCTCATCCTTACCCCTCTGCAACTTTCCAAATGCTCCTGATGGCACTGGAGCTGATTCCCACACAGAAACAGTGGGAACAAGCCATAGCCTCTCAAGTTTGGGACATGAGAGTCCCCAGCAAAGCTAAGTATGCTACCCCTGTAAAGATTTTCCTAAAAGATCCTACCCAGTTTCCCCATCAGTGACAGTATCCTTTGAAACCTAAAGCCATCAAAGGATTACAACACCTTATTACTAAGGTCCTCCAACATGGACTTTTGGTCCCTGTTATCTCCCCCTATAAGACCCCAATATTACCTGTTAAAAAGAAGACAGGTCTTATCGGCTGTTCCAAGACCTTAGGATAATAAAGGAAGAAGTGATCCCACTGCACCCAGTAGTGCCAAACCCCTGTACCCTCCTAGGGGAAATCCCTAGCTCCACATAGTGGCACAGAATCCTGGACTTATAGGATGCCTTTTTCTGCATTCCATCGGATAAACAGTGCCAGTTTCTTTTTGTCTTTGAATGGAAGTTAGAGCAAGGGGAGTCACAGCAACTTAGCTGATGGTTTTGCCAATGGACTTCTAAAATAGCCCCCATTTGTTCGGACAAGCCCTAAATCAGGACCTAGCTGACCTTACTCTAGAGGGGAGCATGGTCCTACAGTATGTAGACAACCTCCTCATCTGCTCGGCCACTCTGGAACAGTCCATTGCCCCTACAGGACAAGTTCTAAACTTCTTGGCAGAAAGAGGTCACAAAGTCTCCAGGGCCACAGCCCAGCTAGTGCAACAGGAGCTAACATACCTGGGACTAGTTTTATGAAGAGGAAAGAAAGGGCTCTCCTCAGAATGCGTAAGGGCAGTGTGGAGCTTCCTGAGCCAGAAATGTGAAAACAGCTGCTAGCGTTTCTAGACCTCACAGGGTTTTGTAGAATCTAGATTCCTAACTACAGACTCCTAGAAAAATCCCTGTATGAGAGCCTGAAAGGTAGGAGTGAACTAGAACCCCTATTGCAGGGTACGGAGCAAAGGGAAGCAGTAAGCCAGTGTAAGACTCTTGTGCTCCAAGCTCCAGCGCTGGGTCTCCCAGACCCTGCAAAGAAGTTTTTTCTGTATGCTCATGAGAGAAAGGGGGTACCTCTGGGGGGATTGCTGGTCCAGAAGCTAGGACCTCAACCTCAGCCGGTGGCCCACCTATCAAAGAGGTTAGATCCTACCTCAGCAGGCTGGCCACCTTGTCTACAAGCAATAGCTGCCATGGCCCTCTTGGTCACCATAGGAGGAACTTTAGAGGTCCTGACTAATCACAGGATCTCCCAAGTGCTACAAACTAAGGGCTGTAACTGGCTTTCTGAAAGCTTCCTATTGAAGTACCAGATTCTTCATATAGAAAACCCTGATGTCACTATCCAGACTTGTAACACACTTAATCCAGTCACATTGCTCCCTGATCCAGGGGAAGACACTATACCCCTTCATTTCTGCTTTGAGCTGCTGTCTACTAATAACTTGCCACGACCAGATCTCAAAGACCAATCGCTGGCGGGTGCAGACTGTGTGTGGTTCTCAGATGGAAGCAGCTTTATGATTGAGGGAGTGTGCAAGGCAGGTTATGCCACTGTCTCCCTCCACCAAGTCTTTGAAGCTAATCCCCTGCCTCCAGGAACTTCAGCCCCAGCTGGCTTAACTCATAGCCTTAATTTGGGGGTCTTAAACTAGAAGAGGGGGAGAAATTAGCATTATTTATTGACTCCAAATATGGGTTTCTGGTTCTCCATGCCCACTCTTCTATCTGGCAGGAAAGAGGGTATCTCTCCACTCAGGGAAACCCCATTAAGTATGGAGCCAGATCAAGGCATTCTTGGAAGCTGTCCCCAAACCAGCTGAAGTAGCACTGCTGAGGGCACCAGAAGGGTGACTCAGAAGTCGTTGTGAGCAATGGAGCTGCTGATAGGCCACTAGACAGGCAGCCCTGGGCACCAGCCCCTCTGCCTCCATAAATGCTGTAGTTCCCAAACCAGCTCCCTCTTCCAGATTACTCTCCAGAAGAAGTAGAACAAGTGAAGATGCAGGAATTCTGCCTTTGACCTGATGGATGGTTGGAGAAAGACCACACGCTCCTTTTGCCATAAAGGTTACAGTGCAAAGTCGTGAAAGCCTTCTATAACGCCACTCATCTAAGCCATGAACATTTTTTTACTGTACTCACTTAACAGTTCCGTGGGGCTAACTTAACCTCACCCATCAGGTCAGTAACTTCCACCTGTCAGACCAACAGTCCCCAAAGGGTGCTCAGAAGCCACCTTGGTCAACCTGCCAAGCACAAGGGATCCTACCTTGGGGAAGACTGGCACATAGGCCTTACCCAGGTTTCCACTGTCCAGAGATTGAAGTATCTTCTGGTGTTTATAGACACCCTTACTGGGTGGATTGAAGCATATCCCACCCACACCGAGAAGGCTCATGAAGTGGCTAAAAAATTACTTCAGAAAGTAATTCCTCGATTTGGGCTTCCCAAATCACTGCAGAGTGATAGTGGTCCTGCTTTCATCTCTCAAATCACTCAGGCAGTCTCCCAACACTTGGGAATAACCTATCATCTCCACTGTGCCAGGAGGCCTCAGTCTTGGGGCAGGTAGAGAGAATTAATCAACACCTGAAGTTAACCCTCAGAAAGCCAACACAAGAAACTGAGATGAGCTGGAAAGATGCACTACCCATGGCTCTGTTACGTCTTAGGATTGCCTCACAATAACCTACATGTTTAAGCCTCTATGAAGTTTTATACGGGTAGCCTTTTCTTATAACAGAGCCAGCTGTAGACTCTGAGGGAGCCTTAATACAGCAATATGCTACCCAAGTAGCCCAGTGTCAGGAGGCATTCCTTCAGGATGGACTCACCCAGACCCAAGGGGAGAAACAGTTACCACCCTTGTATCAGCCAGGAGACCTAGTTCTTACCAAAACGTGGAAGGACATGTCCCCTAATTCCCAACTTCAGCCATCTGTAAGGGACCTTTACCAGTAATTCTCTCTATGCCCACTGCTGTCAAAGTTCCAGGGCAGAGTGCTTGGATCCACTGTTCACGAGGGAAACCCTGAAAACCATCACCATCGGACCCCTGTGAGGCAGAGACCACAGAAGAGTCCTCCTGGGAGCCACTGGATGGTCTCAGGATGGTACTTCATCACCACCCCAGGACAGATGAGGGCTCCTCAGATGACTCTAGCTCAAACCCTTCACAGCTTTAGGCCAGTGAATGCTTTTACCCTGTTCATGGGTTTACAGTGAAGAAAACCCCCACGCCTGTCAGTCCTAGGATTTTTTATTTATTTCCTGTGACACTAACCAACTCCAAGGGCACTGCCACCTTACAACCTTACCCTTGTCTCGCTAAATCTGTTCACCTGTTTGTTTGTTTTCCAGAATTTCTCAGGTTACCAGGGCCTCTGAACCAATGTGCCACCTCAACCATATCCATCCTGGGCTCAGAATGGACAACCCCTTCCAACAGCGTAGGAAGGGTGTGGAGCCAAAGCCCCACTTCACCCCTTTTGGAAGCAGGAAGTAGCTAGAGATGTCATCGTTTAGTACCCCAAAGATTTGGGCCCATACCTCTTCAGGGTGGGAAATGTTAGGTAGCTTAGCATAGGGCCTGGGGTACCCATTGTGCATGCTCAGAGGTTCAAGCTTCAGACCAGGAAGGGGTGGCACACCTAGGTGGGCATTACACCTGGATTGGCCCTTCTGGACCAGGTGAATTCAATTCAGTTAATGGGCAATATCAGGATCATCAACCACACCTCCCAGTGGAGGAATTGAAAAGGCAGGATTCCAGAACCCACTTCATGACTTTCTCAAGAAGCTTCTAGGCAGGCTGTATGGGGGTGAGGGGGCCTGAAGGTGCCTGTGCAAACCTGAAACTTAGTCTAACTTTCCTAAAACTTACTTGACCACAATCCTACCTTTGGAATGAATTCTTTCTTGCACAAAGCCAAGGACTGAGGTATCTCTCCCACGAGAGATCTAACAAGACCACTATACTTTATTCTCATTCGACTTTGAAAACAAAAAAAAACTTGCCTGCTTCCAACCTGAAAAGACAAGGAAATCCAGACTTAGCCTACTGGCTTGAAAGTTTTCTAAGCAATGCTAGATGGGAAACCTGTACCCAAAGGTGCACAGTTGGAAACAGCAAGAATGTAACGAGTACAGCCTTTTCCAAGAGCTCTGAGACTGTCTATTTTGAAGCTATGTTAGATCCTTGGGTGAGACATACCTCAGTCCTTGGGTTCCCAGGAGAAAGAATTCACACGGAAGCCTGTTTTGGTTTGCCATCCAAGTGAGTGTTATAAAGGATAGACGTTTCAGGTTTTACAGTTAAGAACCCAGGCACCTTCAGGGCACTTCACACCCACAGGTGAGGACCTGAGGCCACAGAAACTACAGCAAGGCGGAGGAGCAGCTGTGAAAAGAGAGAGATGGGCTCCGATTCTGGGAGGTGTGGTAGATGATACTCTTTGACCCCTTGATTGACCCGTTGGCTGAATTAAGCCCAACTGATCCACAGTGGGGCCCTCCTAGGTGTACTGGCTTCCTGTTTCAAAGGCCTGATTTTGTGCATGCCCTCTAGCCTTTATCAGCTTCTAACTTCATGTTAAGGGGAGAAGGAAGCCTTAGCATGTAGATTGTAAAGGGATATTTCCTAGTTCCTGTTCTGCCACCAAACAGATATAAAGACTACCCTGTTGCCAAAAGTAGAATCTTCAAGCTGGCTTCAGAGCAAAGTTGAAAGAAAGAAAGAAAGAAAGAAAGAAAGAAAGAAAGAAAGAAAGAAAGAAAGAAGGAAAGAAAGAAAGAGAGAGAGAAAAGTGTGATAAGGAGACTGACTGGTTGTGGTTAATGTGTTATTTTAGTAATCTGGTGTAGTGGTCATGTGTTGAGTTGCTAACTGCAAGGTCAGTGGTTCAAAACCACTCCTGGGGAGAAAGATGAAGCTTTGTAATTTCATAAAGAGTTACTGTCTCAGAATCGCACAGGGGCCTCCTAACCCATCCCATAGGGTGAATATGAGTTGGAATTGACTTGATGGTAGTGAGTACTTATATATCTAGGTTCTATTATCCATTGCAATGACTACACAGAACTCACAGGCAATATTCATCTACGGGATATATTAAGGAAGTTGACAGATTATAAAGCAAGTGAAAAATACTCAGGATATAGTTGTTTATCAGGATATATTAAAAAAGATCTTTCAGGTTTGCAAATAAATGCCGAAGGTATTCAACTCAAGTTCTGTGGGTAAGCAAACCCAGCTCCCTCAATTAAGTGCCCAGAGGCATCCTACTCCAGTAAGTCTGAGCCCAAATGCACTCGGCTCCACTTCCTCAAGTCAGCAAGCCCACCCAGCTCCCCCAATTAAGCAGCAGAGGCACCCCCTCCACAAGCCATCTTCCAGCACAAAAGCACTTCGCTTTTCATTGTTTCACGGCCTGGGAAGTTCTCACTCTGTTTCAGGTTCTCACTCCTGGTTCTGTTGCAGCCGCTGCTCTAATGTCAAGGGCTGCCTTCCGGTCTAGGAGGTCCACTGCGAAAGGATCTCAGGTGCACAGGGCATGCCCTGTCCTGGCTCTTGCTGGTAATGAGATCGTCCTCCAGCTTCTCTGAGGGTTCATTTGTACATAGCAGGATGCCACCTATGTTTGTTGATAAAAGAATGAAGAGGTGGAGTCTACCCTGTCAATTAGGTCACAGCCTAGTGGATCCCTTCTTGTGGGCATGGTCTTCTCATGAGGATTCTGGAAATTTCTTCTTCCTCTGTGGAGGTGGAACATTCTCTCTCTGCTTTGTCTTCTTGTTGACAAGCCACATGGAGCCGCACTGATGGCACCCAGAGGTCTGGAGATGCTTCCACTGCCACTAGAGCCAGAAGACCTGTGATCTACCTGCATTCAGCATCATTGCATGTGTTGCATGAGTCTGAAGGGGAATTTATAGATTGGTATTGGACATATGGGTTCATATCAGACTTATGGACTTGATCTGGACAGGGCTGGGATATTTTTCTTAATATGCAATTACTATTTGGTATAAATTTCTCACTTATACACATAAGTATGTCTCTGGATTTGTTTCACTAGTCAACCCGGACTAACACAGTCTTCAGGGAATCCTGTTCACAATAATTCAAAGGTGAATCCTATCAGTAACTTTCCCAACTTTCTTACCAGACCCATGGTGCGAGTTAGAGACTGGCTGGCAGAGTCACATTAAATAATTCGTTGCCTCTGAAGTTAATTAACTACAGAACCAATGATTCCAGAATGAATGAGTGAAAAGTTCTCTGTTAATTATTTATTTCATAAGGACCAGGCCTGAAGGTAAGAACTTACTGTAGACAGTAAGGGCAGTGGCAAATCTCTGCATATTCCCTTACAATCAGAAACCTATGCTGGCTTCAACTAGGGAAAGCTGGGCATCTCTTCTGATTTCACAATTCTTCCCACCCAATTCTTAAAACCATGTTGAGCTACTTAAGAAATATGGAATGAGCTACATAAACCTCATCACTTCTAGCATTGCTCTGGTGTAGTACACTCGTGGGGCTGAGATAGAAGTGTGCTGCTCTGATCCTTCTTCAAGAAAAGAAAATCTCCTCCCTCAGTTGGTCACTCCCTCAGTTTGACTTCCGCTTTTGAGCCAAAGTCATATTTTTCCTGCCAATGACCAAGTGAGACCGTGGCCCTTGATTTCGGTCCAGTGCAGGATTCTTCTGCTGGGAAATCCTGGTTCTGGGCTTCTCTGTGGGGCTGCCAGACTGGTCAGATCTGCATCACGGACTGCCGGCCCTCCCTTTGCAGTCACTCTTCCCTTTGTCTTTCACAGTCGCTTCTCCCCAGCAAACTCTTTTTGCACATCTGTCTCCATTTCAGTGTTTATTTCCCAGAGAGCCCCACTGGGAAAATGATGCTAAAAATCATCTGAAACAGCAAGTGGTGAGTGGAGATTTTGAGATCGGATTCATTATTTCAAGATTGTCAAAGAGGATCCACCCGAGGTGGTGTATGGGGACAGAGTGGGCGGCACACTTGCTGAAACCTTTCACTGGTGGCGAGGGCTGGCATATAATACCAGATTTGAAACAAAAACCACTCCACGGAGTCAATGCCGACTCATAGCGACCCTACAGGACAGGGTAGAACTGCCCCTGTGAGTTTACAAGACTTACTCTGGGTCTTTGCCCTAATGGGCCTGTTTTCACAGATTTGAGTGACTGTGTAGTCACACAGCCTGATGAGTTAGCCCGGTCTCGGAGAGTCCCTCCTGAGAATCATTGAATACAGGATCAGAATTGCTATTGAGAACTGGAGATCAGAAGTCATCACGGCTTTGCTATTGGAGCATAGATGCATGGAGGTCAGGTGATAAATGGTGTCATGGCCAGCGTCTAGTCACTGTGGTCACAGACCCACCCAGTGGTTACTTCTCCAGTCTCCACGTAGAGAAGGGAGATTGACCTACTTCACTTGGAGTAACTTCCCCATATGGTCTTTTCCCTGTGGAATAAAATCAATGATCGTGGGGAAGGCCAAATTGGGGCCACCAAAACTGCCTCCCCAGGGCAAGAGAATAAATCTAAAACAGAATCATATTTCAGGGGGTATAGATTTGAATGATAATCTTAAACATGTAAAGGATGAAGAAGAGAGTCCCTATCATTAAAAAGCAACACACCATTGCCCTCGAGCCAATTCTGGCTAATAGGAACACCACAGGCCAGGGCAGAACAGTCCCATATAGCATGCATGACTGTAATCATTACAGAAGCAGGTGCCATTCTCCCATGGAGTGGCTGGTGGGTTAGAACCTTTGACCTTACAGTTAGCAGTGACTATATTCTATTTGTGTCAATAAGGGCAGAGTGACTGGTGGTTTCAACATACTGACCTCGTGATGAGAAATCCAACCCATGACACTACCAATTGTAGTTATCATGCCAGGCACAGTCTCACTGCAAATGCACAATAACACTGCCTCAGACACATGGTACAGAACCACTGATTTGGAAAATGCATTCTTCTTTACCCCAATCAAGAAAGACCTTAGAAATGGTTCACATCTACAAGAAATTAAAAAAAACAACAACAACAACCAATATGTTTATTCTACGGCTATCTATGTTAACTTTCCCCCTCATGAGACGGGGTCCTTATTTCTATCCAGGAACCCTGCAATATATCACACAGATTCATTATATCAGTAACATCATTGCTGGTAGAACAGGTTGAGCAAGAAGTGGCACTGGGCTCCAGAGGATGAGAAACAAGGCCTCTAAAGAATCAGGAACCTGACCCTCCAGTAAACGTAAAGGCCCAGTGCTCAGGTGAGTGTTAAAGCATCCCCTCCAAATGAAAAGACAAATCACAACATCTTTCATCCCCGACAAGGAAGAAGAAAGCAGAGTGCCTGGGAGGCTTCTTAGGTTCTAGAAGGAACACAATGCACACTTGGAATCTTTTCTGGCTCATGTGCCAGGTGATATAAGACGCTGCCAGCTTTGCATGGAACCTGGCACAGAAAAGAGCTTTGCAGCAGGTCTGGGCTGTGACACAGCAGCATTACAAGGGCCATATGTGGGGCAAACACTATGATGTTAGAGGTGTCAGTTGTGGTTGAAGGTGCAGTATGGAATTTATGGAGCTCTCCGTGAGAGAACTGCAGTTCAGGCTGTGGGGCCATCCTCTGCAGAGGACAATCGTATGCCTTTTGAGAAAACAGTTTTTGGCCTACCTCAAGTCGAGAGGGACTGCTTGACCATGGGCACATCATGAACGTGTCTTGTGGGGCATACCCTATCGTGAATTCTGAGGGCCCAAGTCACAATCCTTCATAAAAGGATGTCTTACATTTGGAAAAAGTATTAATTTTTTAAAAAAGTGACCAGGAGGCATAAGAGATCTACATGAGGATGTAGCATAGATTTCATGTTAAGACCAATACTCCTCCCTCAGTGAATTCACATTGACAGCCTTATGCCAAGGCGGGGATCTCAACCCACCAGAAAAAGGAAGATAAAAAGGGGCCAAGCTTAGTGTATGGATGGGTTGGCTCCGCACAAGGGTAAAAGCTGAAAATAGACTGCAGCTATGCTCCGGTCCCATTCAGGAACCGCAGAGGGACAATCTTCTGAGTAAGACTGTGGGAAAATGGCCAAGTTATTTTTATCTCTCTGTACTTCTCCTTTGAAGTTCCCTTTTTGACTTCTTCCCTTTTCTTTAGCATGCCTAACTTTTTCTTAGTATCTGCTTCTTTGAGGATTTAAGGCATTGATGACTTAACATGACAAGCCTAGTCTTTCCTAGTTCCAATAAGTCTCCTAGTCTCAATCCCAGCTTTCTTATTGCCAGTAAAAATTGTAGAAGTGTTTCTTTCGGACATGTTTACTAGATTCATCTCCTATGCCCCTCTTGGCACAAATAAAATATATTCACTTACATATGTCAAAGTGCCAAAATATAGCTTTAATTATAGCCAACTCTCTATAGGAATAATAATGTTTGCTTGTTTGGGTAGCTGCCCTCCAGTCGGTTCCAACTCATAGTGACCTTATGTACACCAGAATTAAGCACTGCCCCATCCCGCCCCGTCCTCACAATCTCTGTCATGGCTAAGCCCTACTGTTGCAGCCACTGTGCCAATCCATCTGGTTAAAGGTCTTCCTTTGTTCACTGCCTTCTTCTCCTTCAAACAAGATTTTCTCCAAGCAGGAACTGGAAACACAGGGAATCCAGGACAGATGATCCCTTCAGGGTCCCTTCAGGACCAGTTTTGAGAATGATGAGGGCAACAAATGTACAAATGTGCTTGACATATGATGGATGGATGTACGGATGTGATAAGAGTTGTACGAGCCCCAAATAAAATGATTTTTAAAAATTGATGGTCTGTTCCACAGTCAGCATGGGTCTGGTTTAGCTGGGGATGTTGTGCTTCTCCATCATCTCTTCCCACAGCGGTAGTCAATTTGATTTCCGTGCATTCTATCGGGAGAAGTCCATGTGTATCATCACCAATTTGTTACTGAAAAGAGTATTTATGATGAGGAAGTTGTTGGTCTCGAAAATTCTATCACGTGATCTTATTCTTCATTTCTATCACCAAACCCATATTTTCCAATTAATGTTTCTTCCTTTTTGTTTCCAACTTTTGTATTCCAGTCACCAATAATTATCAATGCATTTTGATTGTTTGATCAATTTTTGTTATCAATTTCAGGCTGAAGATGTTGGTAGAATTCTTTTGAGGTTGATGAATAAATCTGAATAAGAGTATTGATTGGATTTCCTTGTATGTAAAAGGAGACATCATTGTACTTCAAGATAGATCTTGAAATGTCTTTCTTTTTTTTTTTTTTTGGTGATGAATGACATGCCATTCCTCCTGAATCTGTCATTCCAAGCACCATAGTAAACCATATGATTCTCTAATTCAAAATGGCAATGACAGTCCATTTTGGCTCACTATCACCTGGAATATCAATCTTTGTGCATCCATTTACTTTTTGATGAGTTCCAATTTTCCGAGATTCATAACTCATACATTCAAAGTCCAAATTATTAATAGATGTATACAGAGGTTTCTTCTCATTTTGAGTCATGCCCCATTAGGAAAGATACTTTCGCCCACCTGGGTCATTATGGTCAACTCTACTTTGAGAAGGCAGCTCATCCTCCGTCAGGCATATTGTGAGTGACTTCCGCCCTGAGGGGCTCATCTTCTTGCAGTGACAGCTGGTGACAGTCTGCTTGTAGTTATTCGAGTTTGGGCATTTGGCAATGTTTCGATGCCATCCAGGAGGTTTTCAGTAGCTGATGCCTCAGGTGTGGAGAGTCTATTTTTTCTTCCTATTGTTCTTAGTCAGGGAGCTCTGCTGCAATCTGCTCGTTTTGGGGGACTCTGCTGGTTTTTTGACATAGCGGTGACATGGTTTCAGACCCACAGCCTTACACAAGCCTCCAGAATACAACAAACAGACACAAGTGGTGGATAAATAGTACTAGGTAACATTATGATGATTCTTTTTAACTATGCCCTCGAGCCCAGCAGTTGTCTAACAGTTTGTCATACTGTGACTTTTCTACACCGAATAAAGAAGACCAAAGAAGAACACTGAATTTGAATTAAGTTTCTGGTGGAGAATTTTGAAAACACCAGAACAACAACAAAAATCTGTCTTGGGAGATGTAAAGCCAAGATGCTCCTCAGAAGCAAGGATGGCGAGGCTTTATCTTATGGACACATTATCAGGAGAGACCAGACCTTGGAAAAGAACATCATGCTTGGTAAAGTGGAAAGGCAGTGGGAAAGAGGAAGACTCTTGACCAGATAAATTGACACAGTGAAGGCAACAATGGTCTCAAATAAAAGCAACAGTTGTGAGGATGGTGCATGATTTGGGAAATGTTTCTGTCATGCATGGGATTGCCATGGGTGGAAACGGACTTGACCCCACCTCACAAGAACAACAGCCACTGAGTACTTCCTTAACAATGTGTGTCTCGAAATGACCAACTGCCTTCATAAAAAGTCACAGCCCTACTTGCAACACAGGGAACCCAGGACAGATAAAGTCCCCAGGACAGATAATAACGAGAATAGTGGAACCCAGAGGGGACGGTGTGGGGAGAAAGGGGGAACCGACCACAATAATTGACATGTAACCCCCTCTCTGGGAGACAGACAACAGAAAAGTGGGTGAAGGAAGACTGCAGTCAATGTAAGCCATGAAAACAATAATAATTTATAAATTATCAAGAGTTCATGAAGGAGAGAGAGGAGGGGGATGGGGGGAAATTAGCTGATACAAGGGGCTCAAGTAGAAAGAAAAAGTTTTGAAAATATGAAGGTAACATATGTACAAAGGTGCTTGACACAATGGATGGATGGATGGATTGTGATAAGAGTTGTAAGAGCCCCAATAAAATGATTTTTTAAAAAAGAAAGAAAAAAAAGTACAGCCTTAAAGATTATCTATTGCTGTTGAGAAGATCTTTACTCATAATAACCCTATTGGACAAGGCAGAGAACTGCCGAATTGTTTTTAACTTTTCCCATTTAAATTAAGTGAGAGTTTACACAGAAGAACATCAGCTTTGTATTCAACAGTTTATCAAAGATCTCAGTGGCTTGCACCGTTCTGTGTTTTGTCCCATCTCCTACTTTTTGCATACTGTCTTCTCCTTTTTCCAAGTTTACCCCTGTCTATGCTCTATAGTTTTCCAGCATCAAAATCCGTTTCTTTTAGTGTGAAAACATTTTTTTCCATTAAAGTTTTAAAAAATATTTTAACAGTGATCTCATCAATATTTCTCTGTGATTGACTAATTTCACTTAGCAAAATGTTTTCCAATTCCATCCACATCATGAGTATTTTACAGATTAATCGTTATTCTTTAATATTGCTTAGTATTCCATGGTATGTGTGTGCCAAAGGTTATTTAATCTCAAGAAAATAGCTCCTGAAGTTGTAGACGCTGGCAAATCCTAAGTCCATGAGTCAGATGTCAGTCCGGAGGCTTCTCCTGACTCCCATAGTTGCAGAGACTAAAACACTCAAGATTAGCAGGTAAGATAGTAGACTGCTGATTGTGGAGGCAAATGAATCTAGAGCTTTGCCAACTTATCCATATATATTGTAAGCAGGCCACTCCCAAGAACGCCCCTTTCATTTGAATGGCTGCATATAGCATAGTGCATCATGAAAGATGACAGTATCAGAACTATCAAGTCACTGAGAATCACAAACTGTGCTTTTGCTTCTCAATAGGACCCAGCCAAAGACACTCTTGTACTCTTCTTTCTTTTGAAATGGCATAATAGCAGAAGCATACTAAAAGTGGGGTGAAGAATCATTTGGGCAAACCAAATGTATTATATACAATAGTTGTCTGAAACCAAAACATAAACCTCATAGCAATGTTACATCACAAAGTAGAACAAATCCTTAACGTGTCCAAGCCTGTAATATTTACAGAAGCATACTGCCATGTTTCTTCTCCAGAGTAGTCGGTGGATTCCAACGTTAGGTCAGCAATTGTGGGATGAACTGATGTGCCCTAAGAGCACCTTATAGTTGTTTTAGGGAAGGAGAAGATCCTCACACAGTTACACATAGTTGGACTTTCAGTATTTGTTACTATTGGAAAAGTTAGAAAATGACAAGGAAACACTTTTACAGCTACCTTATCACCGAACTCCATCCATAGAAGCTACTATTTCCATATCTGATAGCTTGCTTAGCCTCATGCTATCATCCCAACTGGGTACCTTACCAAAATGAATCCATTGTCTTCTTTGCAGAATTATCTAATCTTCTTTAAATCACCCTGTTTTTTTAAATTCTGTATCCTCTTATGTTTAAGGAACACCAGGAGTCCTGGTGGCTGCTAGCCACTAGGTCAATAATTCAAAACCACCAGCCACTCCACAGGAGAAAGATGAGGCTTTCTACTCCTGTAAAGAGTTACGGTCTTTTTTTTTTTAAACAATTTATTAAGGGCTCATACAACTCTTATCACAGTTCATACATATACATACATCAATTGTATAAAGCACATCTGTACAGTCTTTGCCCTAATCATTTTTTTCTCCTCTTTTCTTTTTTTACATTTTATTAGGGACTCATACAACTCTTATCACAATCCATACATATACATACATAAATTGTATAAAGCACATCCATATATTCCCTGCCCCAATCATTCTCAAAGCATTTGCTCTCCACTTAAGTCCTTTGCATCAGGTCCTCTTTATTTTCCCCCTCCCTCCCCTTTCCCCCCTCCCTCATGTGCCCTTGGTAATTTATACATCGTTATTTTGTCATATCTTGCCCTATCCGGAGTCACCCTTCCCCCCCTTCTCTGCTGTCCCTCTCCCAGGGAAGAGGTCACATGTGGATCCTTGTAATCAGTTCCCCCTTTCCAACCCACTCACCCTCCACTCTCCCAGCATCGTCCCTCACACCCTTGGTCCTGAAGGTATCATCCACCCTGGATTCCCTGTACCTCCAGCCCTCATATGTACCAGTGTACAGCCTCTGCCCTATCCAGCCCTGCAAGGTAGAATTTGGATCATGGTAGTTGCAGGGAGGAAGCATCCAGGATCTGGGGGAAAGCTGTGTTCTTCATCGGTACTACCTCGCACCCTGACTGACCCATCTCCTCTCCTAAACCCCTCTATGAGGGGATCTCCATTGGCCGACACTTGGGCCTTGGGTCTCCACTCTGCACCTCCCCCTTCATTTAATATGGTATATATATACATATATATACATATACACACATATACACATACATACACACACACACATATATATACATACACACACATATATCTTTTTTTTTTGCATGATGCCTTATACCTGGTCCCTTGGCACCTCATGATCACACTGGCCGGTGTGCTTCTTCCATGTGGGCTTTTTTGCTTCTGAGCTAGATGTCTTTGAAACCCACAGAGGCAGTTCTATACTGTCCTGTAGGCTCAGTATGAGTTGGAATCTACTCAATGGCGGTGATTTTGGAGTTTTTTTGGAGTAGTATTTAGGATACGTGTTTGACTGCTAACCACAAGGTCCATGGTTCAAGTCTACCAGCTGCTCCATAGGAGAAAGATGACCTTTTCTGTTCTCATAAAGATGTACAGTCTTGGAAACTCTGCATAAGATCACTATGAGCTGGAATTGACTGTATGGCTTTGTTTTGGATTCTCCCCTTTGGAGGTGTTGGTTTGTCAACCTCAAGCTGGGTGGTTCAAACTCACCAGTGTCCTTCAGAAAACAAAGATGAAATTATTTGCTCCCATAAGATTTAATTTTGGAAACTCTATATATAGTTGCTGGAAAGCAGTGGATTGAGTTGATGGATTCTCCCACTTGAGCTTGAAATCCTGGAACTTTATATGCATTTTGGAAAGCTTAATAGGCTCTTGGCCAAATTTTGTGAGAAGCCTGAATGTTAGTTGTCTGCTGTTAAGGTTTTCATGGAAAAGTGGCTCTTAGTATTTTTATTCCAACCACAGAAAATAGTTACAAATAAAAGTAGCCAAAACCCTCATGATGAGATCACTAAAAATATGGGTACTACAACAGAATGTGGTGAAGAAACTAGATTGTGCTCAGGTATCAGAAAGAATAGCATCTGGGGTCTTAAAGGCTTGTTTTTAAACAAGCAGTGAATTGTCAGCTAAGTTCACATGGAAGAAAAACACCAGCATGTGTGATCCAAGGATTGTCAATAATATAATCCAAATCTGAAGGAGGTATAAGACCTTAAATTATAAACACCTGGTTTGCAGAAGAGTATGGATGGCAGTGGAAGCCCAAATCCATTTGAAGGATCTACACATAGATTAATCCCTTTGGTGACCGTAGTCGAGAGATGTGAATAGCCTGGTTATGAAAGAGCACTATAGAGATGATTAATGTAAATTAAAATGTAGCATCTGATTTGATCCCCTTTTTGATACATCTCCATGTTCTAGCAGTTAACAAAAAGTAAATGGGAAATAGATACAGAGGAAACCTCTGGTGAATCCCCTGTGAAGATAGACCAGGGATGTGAATACCCGTGCTATCATACAGAATACATTGGAAAGTGGATTATGATTTATGACACATGTAACTAGGCTGAAATCTAACATCTTATCATGTAATAACAAGTAGCACAAGAAAAAATAAAATGTTATAACACTTATTGTGATAGTTATTGTACAGAACTTCTTGATATGATCCAACTATTGAATTATATATTTGGACTATATCCCAATAAAACTTTATTTAAAAAAATGTTGTAAAAAAATCCACTGCCCATAAAGTTGATTCCAACCCATGGGGACCCTATTGCAAAAACAGCAATACTAAACTCACTGCCATCGAGTCGATTCCCACTCAGGGCGACTCTATAAAACAAGGTAGAAATGCCCCAGTGGGTTTCCCAGAAAGTAACTCCTTATGGGAGGTGAATGGGCCACGTTTCTTGGATGCGCCCGCTGACGCTTACCAAGGACTACATTTCCCATCACACACCGCGGCCTCGGGCCAAAGCTCCCCTTGCGCAACTGCTTACTTCCGCTCGTCCTGGCAGCGACTGACCGGGAAGTTAGTTGCCATCTTAGTAAGGGTGAGATGTAGACGGAAAAAATTATTTGAATGTAATCATAAAAGATAGTATTTAAAATAAGCCCAAAGTGTAGCATAATACAGCTAATTTTTAAGGACTGTCACGCCCCGCCCTCCTTCTAGGCCGCGTCTGGGCGCGGGAAGTGACGTACTTCCGGTGTGATGGCGACGCGGAGGAGCGCTAGGTAATGACCCAATTCTACAGACTCGTGGCCGGCCGCGGGCCGGTTACGTTTTCTTGGACGGCGGGAGGCGGAAGTGGCCCAGGAGGGTGCGGGCCTGCCAGTTTGTCGAGGCGGTGACGGGCCCGCGAAGTGGGGCTGTGGGCGCGGGCCGAGCGGGTGCGGAGGGTGGCCGGGGTGCGGAGAACCAGCTTCCCGCCTTCGCGCGCGGACCTAGCTCCCTTTTGAGGCACTTGCGCTGTTTTCTACCATTTCACTAACGCCGAGCAGCGGCGCTGGACCCTCCGTCCCCGCACAGCGTGAGGCTCGGGCGTCGGGGAGTTAAGCCTCCCTGCCTGCTGGGCCTTCCGACGCCCTTGTCTTCAGAGTCCTGGGTTCGTGGGGGGTGGGGTTGGCAAACTAGTTCTTAAACAAGTGGAAGTGAACACACTTCCGCCCCCTTCCGACTTCATATCCCCGACTACTTAATTAAAATCTCGTCAGTTTCTTTTCCCTCAATCTGTCAACCAAATACAGATACTTCTTGGTGGGTCGGTCCGAAGACTCGTTTCTTATTAAATGTGTTCTTCCTCCGTCATGCTCACCCTTGATAACTTGAACCACCTTCCAGTTTCGGGTCTCCAGTGCCTACCCATCCTCTGAGTTCCAGATCCAGCAATACATTTTTTGTATGTAATGGTAATCGCGTGTTAACCTTACGGAGTCTAATTTCAGTGATCGCTTTATTTCTTCATGTAACCCACATAGCAGTTCTTTGAGGTAAGTGGCGACGGAGGTCTTGGGAAAGGCTGATCCAGAAGGCAAGCATTGGTGTGATTGAGTGTTGTAAGAGTACCCTTGACTTGGTCAGATGTCACAGACTAGAAACAGCAGGTCCCGGTCAACTTGCCTATTCCTGAATTGTATTTAGGCTTCCCTTGTTTTAGTACTGCCTGCCAATTCAGAAGTTAGCTTCAATTATTCTTCTACATAAAAGCAACTTTCAAAGTGGCATTAAAACTGATTCACTGTTCCTGCAGGCTGTGCCCTTACCGAGGTACTCAGTACCCTGGTACTGAGCTGGGTAATGGTACTTGAATGGTTTCAGTCTTGGTCTGACATTTAATAGGTCTGTTACCTTAAGTGTCTCAGCTTCCTTATCTGCAAATGTAGATAATAACTTTCTTGTTAGACTGTTTTGAAGATGCAGGAAAATACTGTATATTAGGTAATAAACAACTAGTTTGGTGTATAGAGTTGCTGTTAAACAACTGTTACAGTTGCCGCCGTTACTACTGTTACTGTGCCTCAGTTCCCCTTCCTAGGTTTTGCATGTGTCCCTTCCACTATTAAGTGCACAGGCTCTTTTTATGGAGCCTTTCTCAGCTCATAGACTGCAACTTGTGGAAGACAGGGCTGGCATTCTATTCTCCAAAAGCAACCATTGACAACCCTATCGAATACAGTTCTGCACTGATACCCATGAGGTCGCCAGAGTTGGAATTGACCAGAGAGCACCTGGTTACCCGTTATACTAGGGTGTTGCTGTGCTCCTACTTGCTTTTCTATCAGAGGCCAAACCCCCTGACTGCACATCCTGGCCCAGTGGCTCTGCAAGTGTCTTTCCAAGCAACAACATCAGTATCTCCCAGGAATTTGTTAACATGGCTTATGGTTGGGCCTCACCCCAGCCCTATTGAATCAGAAACAGGAGTGGGAGCCCATTAGTGTGCTGATTAATAAACTGTCTGGCATTTTCTCATCCCTGTTTCCTTTGGGGACCATGTCTTCTGTTTTGCCTGACTTCGTTTTGTTTTCCAGAATCAGCTGCCACCCTCCCCAGCTGGTTGGCATAGTTTATCTCTGACCACTGCTGGAATTCAGACCCTTGGCTACTTAACTGCATTTCCTAAGCCAGTTTTCCTAACTGGCTGACGGTTACCTCCTCCCTGATGATTGTACATTGCTGAGTGACCTGAACCTGACGCCACTTGAGGGAGGACACAAGGGCACCAGGAAGTGCAACAAGAATGTTAGATTTTGATTGTTAACCACTTGGATTAGAACTAGTGTAAGAAGTGCTTATTGGTAATCTACTTCATCCCACTGATGACTCCCTTGTGGCTTTGCCTACTTTTTCGCTTACGTATGAGAGTGAGTACGGGAGAGTGTTGGAACAGTAGGTTTTTGCCATGTTCCTTTCTGTTAGCATCTAGCCTTAGTTCTTCTATCCTAAGTACTTTTTCTCAGTGTTTACTGATCCAGATGGGCAATTTGGAGGCATTTTATTGTAACGAAATACACACTTTTCAAGGAATTTTTTTTTTTTTTGCAGATTGAACATCTGAACTATTTAATCAGGAAAGGATTGCAGTGAATTTTGCAATTTATAGTCATACTAGCTACTAACCAGGAGCCTGCGTGGCAGCATGGATTAACTCTCCAGCTGCTCCTTGGGAGAAAGTGATGTTTTCTGTTTCCATAAAGATTTATAGCCTCAAACTCAGAGGGGCTCTTATACTCTATCCTGCAGGGTCCTGCGATTGGGGACATGAATGCATAGTAGTGAATTTTGGATATTAGGTATTAATTAACCAGTCTTTGCCAGTGGGTGGATACATACCAAAAAGAGGGCCCAGACTACCCTGATCTGATATATATATATATATATATATATATATATATATATATATATATATATAAAGACCTAGTTCCTATGAGCATAGAAAGGAATCCTGGTGGTGCGATGCTTACGTGCTTGGCTGCTAACCCAAAGGTTGGTGGCCTGAACCCACCTCATAAGTACAGGAAGGAGACTTGGTGATCTGCTTTGGTAAAATTGCTACCTAGAAACCCCTACTGGGCCATTCACCTCTGCCACATGAGGTCACTGCTGCCTGCCAACAGCAGAATGGTAGAATGAGTTAGCTAAGAGAAGTGAGAAACCTCCTGGTAGACTTCTGCCTAACCTCTTTGGGAACCTAACTCATTCATGTAGCTGGTTGGACTAAGTCCAGCATTTCTACCTGCCCTCTATTAGCACAGTTATTTTCCCATCGTACAGCACCGTTTTAATGTAGCTGATGACAAACAGCCTGTTGATTCTAAGAAGTAGAATTAATAGGGGAATCAACATGTCTGTGGTGCTTATTAGTTTGAAAGTTATCGAAATACAGAGAGTTTTCGGGTGGAGTGGACGAAACTAATTCTTTTGTTTTTCCTCCCAGAACTTTTTATTATGAATTAGGTGGGTTTACATACCAGTTATCATTTTTGTACTGAACAACTTCACATATCAAACAAATCCCTCTCAATGGCTTACCTTATTTCCTGCCCCTTCTGAAAGTGTTTTTCTCAATCACTTCTTTTAGGATATCCAAGTAGATGTTTCCAGTAGTCAATTGGACATAAAGACTAGGGACTGTAAACAAATCTGACTGGAGAAAATGTCAAATCTCATGTTGAAACTAAGGGATAAAGATGATCTATGAAGACAATATGGAAACAAAAGATATAGTAATACTTACCCAGGAATTCTTGTGAATCAGCAGTGACACACATTCCTGAGTACAGAGTGAACTCAGAGAAATAATGAATATTAAAGGAAGAGAGAGAAAAAGAAATAGGAAAACAAGATGAATGTGAATGCCTAGTAAGTCATCAAGTGAGGTGTTCAGGGGTTAGTATTATCAAACACTAAAGAAATACTGCATAAAAGAACTACTTCAACGTTCTGAGATTTTCACATGTTAGAGAAGAAACGCAGTACATATATTAGTAAGTAACACTGTTGGAGTCGGGCAATACCTTATACTCAAATCCATTAACTTTGTGTAAGGCATTTCAAAAATCACATTAAGTCTGAGATTCAAATAAATTTGCCACATGCTTAAAAAAAACAAACTATTTTCAGAGTTTTTAAAAATTCAAAATTGCAGAAAAGAGGTGGACTTGTACCTAGTGACTCTTCAGAAAGGAACGGAAATGTTCTATTTTCTTGACATGGACCTGTGTGATCACAATACAGCATCGAGTAAATGACATGGTGGCCACAACTGACCTCCACTGGCTTTAGGGACAGTTCATCTCCACAGCAGCCAAGACCAATTGCCAAATAGTGACTAGGGTCTGCCTTGTGTCCACCCTCCACCCTTCTTTGACCCTGTTCTGACACCCACCTGTTCCTTCTTTGACACTACTTTTCTGCTGGGCTTAATCATTCCTTCTAAGGCCACTCAGAACTCAGACTGTACAGTGAAGAGGGTTTATTAGGGGAGTTGACAAGCCAGGATCGGAAAACGTTGTACAATCATGGGTCCATACTAGCACCTCTCAGCCAGGAGCCAAATCTCTCTGTGGTCCTCAGCCTTTGACCCACGTGGTCCCTTGGCTTCTGCTAGCCAGAAAGCCCACCTGCCACTCCACTGTACTGTCCCATGATCTCTGCCTTGTCTTCTGATCTTGGTGTAGCTGGCTCCTTGGCTCTGTTCACTGGTCTTTTTGCCGAAGCTTCTGCCACTTTAGGCACAGAGACCTAAATCAAATGTGCTTCCCTGGTGATTTTCTTTGACAGTCCCAGGAATTCTCTCTGGTTTGGTTACCAAATCGACCATTTCCCCCTATTAGTGTTTCACATACTCAGTTTCCATGGTATCACCCAGGCGTTTGATGGGAGTTAAGGAAACAGAAAAATCAAACTCACTGCCATTGAATCAATTTGAACTCAGAGGGACCCTATAGGACAGAGTAGAACTGCCCCTTAGAGTTTCTGAGACACTTCACAGGAGTAGAAAGCCTAATCATTCACACCTGGAGTGCCTGTTGGTTTTGAATTGCTAACCTTGTGGTTAGCAGCCCAACTCGAAGTCCACTCTGCCACCAGGGGTCCTGGAGATACAGTAGAAGAGCCAAAGAAACGTTTCCCTTCACGGAATTGTATCATGATGTGGCATATCATGGGACAAGTTTCTTAGTCTGCATATATTAAAAAACAACTAAAAAATGCAAGCAAGTGGTTTCCTAAATCAAGACATTTTTCTTCAGTGCAGATAATGGTAACGTCATACGCACCTTGTCATATAGTGGTGAAGAATGTGACCATATCTTTATGTGGTCCCTGACAAGGAAAATAATTGTTTTTGAACTAGAAGTTCAGTATTTACTTGCTAAGTACACATTATTTGGTTCTCTTAACCAAATAAAAAAGTTTGACTTTTGAGTACACTTAAATATATATCATTCCCTTGTTCAAGCACGTCAAGCAGAATTGTACAATTGCTACCACAATCAGTTTGCAAACATTCTCTTTCTAAGTGGACTCGTTTTACTAAAAATGACTTATCATTGCATGTATGAAACCAGTGCCCTTTTTCTGCATCCTTAGCATTGTGGTTGGAATTTGCATTTCTTTGATGCAATACTTTTCTTTTGAGAAGGCAGAATGTGAGGTATTTAACCATCACTGCCTCCACACTTTGTTGTCCCTGAAAGATCTCTTAATGTCTCCAACATCTCCTCAGCTCTCTCCAATAAGCTAAGACTTGGAATGCCTCGCCTACTACTCCAGCCCCTCCCTTGTGCCTCCATCAAAAACCAGTATCCCCATAGATTTTGACTTTAGTGGCACGAGCAAATAGGCTGCATTCCTACACTTTAAAAAACCATTTTATTGGACATTCGTAAGGTTTTAAAGACAATCCATACATCCATTGTATCAAGCGCATTTGTACATGTTGCCATTATTTCCAGAACATTTTCTTTCTACTTTAGCTCTCGGTATCCCCTCATTTCCTCCCTCCCCCATTCTACCTTCCTCATGAAACCTTGATAATTTATCATTTTTTTCATGTCTTACACTGACCGCTGTCTCCCTTCATCCACTTTTCTGTTGTCTGTCCCCCTGGGAGGGGGTTTATGTAGATCATTGATATTTGGGGAAATCATTTTGAAGCTTAGCTCTTGTTTGGGGATTTTTCTGTTATATTTGGAATACATTGAAACCAGTTTTTACTTTGTTGTTTAATGTTACCATTTTCCCTGTTGCGCAACTAGGGTGGATTTTTTTTTTTTTTTGCTGTTAAAATATTTGAAATTCACCACACCTGCTGTTACTATGTGGGCTGCAGAAGAGCAAGGCAAAGGCAGTCCATCTTGTTGACTTCCTTTTAGTCAACTTTTTAAAATGACGTTTCTATGCATTTCCCTAACATGGGCCCAGGGGACTCCTGAGGGACAGTAGCAGAAGTTCTCTTCCCGAAATCACCGAGAAAGCAGTGCATTTCAGCACTTGGTGGAATGTTTTCTCATTTTTTACACTCTTGACATAATTGCAGAACTTACAATTACATAGCTTCCACTTAACAAACTAAAGTGTTCCTTCTAAATGTTATTAAACATTTTGCTTTGCAATGCCTCCAGGAATTGACAGATTGAAAAATCTTCATTATTTTAAAACAGGTCCTTTCAGCCCGACGTTTCAAGATACAATGTCCTCCCTGTTTGGGATAGCAAGTGGTTTTGCTGTGTTGTATACTGTGACAAGGAAAAAGAAATTTAATAATTCATCATAAAATCCACACAGCGATGTTCAGGAGGGCAGCAAGAGCTATAACTAGATAAATGGCTCTCGTTGCAGGAATTTCCAGTTAGAGTTTTTCTACAGGCATATCCTGTATGTATCTGGATGATGATAGTATTTTATGCATTTTTTTTCTTTTGACTAGAACTCGGCAGCCTGCAGCATTGTCAATTTCATACTCAAATTTTCGGCCACAGGAATATGATTGATTATACTTGATTATCAGAAACCATGAAGGTTAAAGGATCAAAAGGGGAAAGATGACACTGATTAGAAAGAAAGCTCATTAAAGTTTGCGTAGCATAACTTAAAACACATAGCGGTGCACTTTGCTGTTGTTTTGGGTAAGCAGTTGAGAAGGAGCTGTGGCATGAACATTGATTGGGTTGTTAGCCATCACCTCGCTAGTCACTCCGCAGGAGAAAAATGAGGCTGCCTGCTCCTGTAGAGAGCCACAGTCTCAGAAACCCTAGATGAAGTTGCTCTGAGTTGGAATTGACTTGAGGAAAAAATGGGTTTAAAACAAGGAGGCGAAGGAAACAAGGGAAAATGCGTAATCTAAGTTAGGTGATTTATTTTTTCATCTTGTACCTGGTCACAGCAAATTCTAGGCATGGTATATAAAGAAATCCTTACAACTTAGCTTGTTGAAAAGAAGTGCTTCATTCTATGAAGAACCCAAACCTGGCAACTGCCTTCAAGTTGATTCCCACTTAGTGACCCTATGTGTACAACACGGGTAGGGGACCTTTTTTCAATTAATTTTAATATCATTCTCAGGCCATACTAGCTGAGCATTTAATTAACTCACCTCTAATGTGATGGTTGGAACTGCTTCTCTTTGGTGAGCTGCACGATGTTGGCTGGTATTGCTGGACGTTCTCTAGCCCTGCACTACAGGGTTTCTGAGTAACTGCAGGGTTATTAAATATTTATGACAGCAGACGGCCCCATCTTTCTAACATTAAGCAGCTAGGAGATTTGATCTTTGGACCTTGAGGCTAGCAGTCCAACACCTCCACATTTGTGTTCTCCAAACTGTGGAGGAATTGATTAGGATAGGGAAATTTAGATAATAGAGACTGTACTCATTTACATTTGATTATTTCCTAGTTGGGTGAAGTGAACAAGAGGACAGTCTTCATGAGATGGTTTGACACAGTGGCTTCCACAATGAGGCTGGCGCAGCAGCGAGCGATGTTTCCTTCTGTTGTACGTAGGGTTGCTTTGAGTCAGCACACTCAGTGGTACCAACAATAATCCTGCATCAGTTTATTAAAGTTGGCATTGTCATTGGTTTCAGTATCAGATAGTTTTTGACATTGGATACACCTTGCTTTGACTTTTATCTGCTGTTCATTCGCTGTGCACCTTAGGCAGGTTGCATCAGCTCTCTGCATTCTCAGTTCTCATCTTGGAAAAAATAGGGCTAGAAATCACTACACAGTAATCCTGAGGATCAAAGAAGGCTGTGTAATTGAAGTGATTATTAGCAGAGGC
Source organism: Tenrec ecaudatus (assembly GCF_050624435.1). Lineage (NCBI taxonomy): Eukaryota > Metazoa > Chordata > Mammalia > Afrosoricida > Tenrecidae > Tenrec > Tenrec ecaudatus. The sequence goes on from NC_134542.1 coordinate 58,446,124, forward strand.
TCTTTGTGGCTACATTGACTTATTATTTATTATGCTTCTAAATATAAATGTAGTTACTCTTTGGATATCTCAGCAACATGATTTTAATTGGATATAAAATCTATTAATGTAGATGGTAAGTTATTTTGTTACAGAGCTATTGTATATATGGTCGATCCTCCCAAATGCTTGCCTTTTAAAACACTTAATTGAACAGCAGTTTCATAATCTTGCTGGATTGAGAAGTGTTCTCTTTCCATGTTTTGTCCTTTATGCAGAGATGGAGCTTCATTAGAAAAAGGGCAGGTAGAGAACACTGGTTAATTGGGTTCCTGTTGGATTCAAGTTCACATAGGGTTCTATTGTATAAATAAATGCCTTTATAGAGTACAGCAGATTGTTCAAATCAGGATCTTAGCAAATATATTGCATTTATTGTTATAACTCTTAAGCTTATTTTATTCGATAGCATCTATTCCTCTCTTGTTTTTAAACCCTCTGTATTACTGGATATTTTGTCCTGTATGTTAAAGTCCACCGGCAATCAAAGTTAATTTTAATTCACTGTAGCAGCAAGGGAACAAGCACACAGTGGGGAATTGTAGGGCGTATTAAACAGGAACGAGGGGAAAGAATTTATTACAGAGTTTGTAGTATGAGAGAGCAACCCAGAGAACCCTTGTCAGGGCTTAGGCAGGATTTGTAATTTTAGGGTGATGCTGAAGCAGTCTGTGGCCATATCTCAGGAACTAGTTTGTCATCTGACTTTGGAACAGATGATTTGGACTGGCATAGGTTTCTGTTTTGCAAGTTAGTGGAATTCGTTTTATAACTGGTTTCTGTTTCAAGTGTTAAATAGTTCTTCAGAGTTGTCATCAGGGTGTTTTTAATTTATGAATACCCTTTTTGTGGTTACCTAGCTTAAGCTGAATGTTGGACCATTATCATCTGGAAAGGTGTTCAATCTGTGCAGTACTCTGTTCAATGGGTGCCAGACTTGTAATGGTAGTAGTTCTGGGCTCTAGCACCATGCTTTCTGGTCCTTTATGTTGTGTGATCGAGCGTGTGTTGAGTCCTTTGGTATCACAGCAACGGCACAACAGTACTTTCAGACTCTGGGATCACATTTTTGGCCATGGCAACAAGGACGAACTCTAGAATTAGGCTTATCATACTATCTCTTATTTATCATAATCTATAATTAGTGTTTCTGAAATAATAACCAAGTGACTTTTGCCATTGATTTGAATATAGATTACGAACTCAAATTTGCTTTTATCTGAAGAATTAGTTATATACGGGACTTGACAAGAATGAGAATTTTTAGAACATCGAGACTAAAGGTACAAGCTTCTACTAATCATGTAGAATGATGTTTTCCACAATGGAGCCATACATAGCTATATTTAAATTATTGAAGATAATGCTTGGTGGCTTTTGTAAAGGTTTGCAGCCAACAAATGAGGTTCCCATTCAAAACGTTTGTTCTCCTCATGCTTTATGTGCACTAACAAGACTGGCCTTTTGCTGTAGACACCCACTGCCTTTGTTTTCCCCTCTCAAGTTTTCATTTTTTATCTTTTCAAAGTAGCAATTTATAAACATCCTGTCATCTGGATGGCTCCATTTCAGCCTGCATTGGTGCTGGTGTTGGAATAGATTGGCTTGCTTGAGCGATCACAGAACATTCACTGTGGCAGTCTTCTCCTGTGATGATTGTCAGCCAGGAAACCCCCTAGAGCAGCCCTCCCTCTGTCCTGCACGGTTGCTGTGAGTGGCCATTGGCCCAATAGCAGTGGGTTTGCTTGGGCCTTTAAGGTGAGGAAATCGTGATGCATTTCATGATTTGTGTGAAATGTGCATTGGCCCCTTGTTGATCATTGAAGATTTGAGCCTTACAGCTAGATTGTGAGCATCACGTGAACCAGGACTTTTGTTAGTTTAATCCGTTAAGGTCTACTTCCTTTTCCCAGTGAAGCAATTATTATTTTATTTGCTGTTTAGTTGTTGTTGTTAGGTACGATGGAATTGGTTGTGATCCATAGGGACCTTATACGCCACAGGACGAAACCCTGCCCGGTCCTGCACCGTCTTCACAGTTCTTCCGTGCTGGAGCCCGTGGCTGCAGCCGCCGTGCCAGTCCATCCCCCTGAGGGCCTGCCTCTTTCCCTGCTCCTCTGCTTTTCCCAGCATAATGCCTTTCTCCAGGGATTGGTCTCTCCTGGCAACATGTTCAAAGTATGTGAGATGAAGTCTTGCTACCCTGGCCTCTAAGAAACACTCTAGCCCCACTTCTGAAACTGCTGTTTGTTCTTTTAGCAGCCCTTGCTATTTTGAATATTCTTTACCAGCACCACAATTCAGATGCACCCACTCTTCTTCAGTCTTCCGTATTCAATATCCATTGTTCACATGCATTTGTTGTAATTAAAATACCATGGTTTGAGTCAGGCTCACCGTAGTCCGCAAAGTACCATCCTTGCTTTTCAGTACTCTTCACACAGTCCAGCCCTTCTAATTACTTAGTGTATAATATAACTGAAATGACTAAGAATGGTGAGAAGATCCAACTTCGACACCTTTCCTGATTTTAAACCATGCAGTATTGTTCTGTTTGCACATCTGCCTCATGATCCATGTTTACGTTCCACAGGAACACTATAAAGTGTTCTGGAATTCCCATTCTTCTCAAGGTCATCCATAGTGTAAGACCCACACACTTGAATACCTTGGCATAGTCAATAAAACACAAGTAAACATCTTTCTATGTTCTCTGCTTTGAGCCAAGATCCATCTGACATCTTTTTCTAAATCCAGTCTGAACCCTGAGAGTTCCCTGTCAATGTTCTGCTTCAAATGTTGTTGCACGATAGCTGCATGTGATATCAGTGATACTGTTTTATAATGTGAACATTCTGTTTGGGTCACCTTTCTCTGAAATGGGTAAAAATGTGGACCTTTTCCAGTTAGTTGGTCAAGTAGCTATCTTCCAAATTTCCTGACATAAGCAAATGAGCGCCTCCAGTGCTTCATCAGCTTGTTGAGACATTTCAGTTGATATTTCATCAATTCCTGGAGACTTACTTGGTAACACAAGTTTAGTAGGCGAGTCTTTGTTTATATCAGAATAGACTAATAAGATAAGAGGCACTAAATGGCTCATACATACCCCATCCCCCGAGACTGATCTTACGAATTATTATTCTTATTCTAAATTGTTTATGTGAGTTGAAACAATAGGAACAGTTGTTCTGAAATGGAATTTAAACAAAAGTACCAGAGTTGTTGACATGATAATATTCTTAGACTGGCTGTTTTATGGTCTTTAAGGCTCAGGATCAGAGCAACTCTTAAAACAAAACAAATCAACCAGGAAGCAAAACAGCAAAAACAAGAAAAGGTTGGGGGCCATCTTGCCAGTCAAAATCAAGTCTGGACATTGCTTACTAATTAATTAACTTTAGAAGAACCCTGCTGTACATGGCCCCCCTCTATAAAGTTAGACACGTTGGCAGTTGTAAACACAAACTATGGTGTGTTTTAGATTAAAATTACATTTCATAGATTAAGGCTTTAAAGGAATCTTACATATATTCCTTTACTGATTTTAAAGCCATGTTAACCATTGTAATAGAAAATTTTCTTGATTTAATGATTTGTGTACTTCCCAACCACAAAATCAACCCTACATTGCTTTATAGCATGTCAAGACTAATTGGGTATAGCGTATCTAACCTGTGGTCTTGTGAAAGCAACATTTAACTGGGCACCACTAGACTAGGTTTCTATTTACATGCCTGCAGCTAACTAGTATTGTAACTTACAGCATTGAAATGACTTAGCTCCAGTGTTCTCGCTTTTATTAAGAAGGAATTGAATTAGATGACCAATAATGCACATTCTTGCACTATATTTTTCACGAAAAATTTCCCGATTTTATTCTGTTACTAGGGGGCATAGTCTTTTACTATGTTTACTATTTACTAACTTCTAATTATTTTACAATTTTTTTGCATTTTTTTGTGTGATTTCATTACCTTAGACTATAAACCATTTAAATTTGTGGCTCCAGTAAAATGCTTGAATGGCAGTTCTATACACATATAACTATTGATTCAGAATTTTGTAAAAATCACTGATTTTACTTTAACAGTTTAATATTAACAATTAACTAGGTTTAGTGTCAGTCAAATACGTAATTGTCAAGTGTATGTATGTAGTTTTAATGCTTTTGATCACATTGAATTATATTATTTTAGTTTTAGTACTTTATATTTCCTTGTAAAATACACTTAACCTGAGTAATTATATTAAGAATAATAGAGATTTCATACTTTATATGAAACATTGGATGTGCTCCATTCAGTTTATAGAATTCAGTTACATAGATTTTTTTTCCCATTAGTATGAGACTCACATATCATATACTTTCACAGTTGTGTTGTTTTTAAGAGTTGCGTGTACATCATCACACTCATTTCTAAGGCACTTTTCCCTGTTCATTATTTGCTTCCTGTTCCCCGTCTCTGATAAGCTATTACATCCATTATTAAAATACCAGGATAATTATTTTTGGATGTAGGTACCAGGTGCTTTCACGGGGATAGTTTGAATAAAGTTATTGGGCATCTATTTTTAAGTTGATTCATTTCTCTCAATATCAGACACATTACTCAGGTTTTCTCTCCCATGAAGAGGTAGTGTCTGAAACCCACAGCGGCAGCATGACAAGTTTGCTATGAGTCCGAATCAACTCGGTTACAGTGAGTTTTTGGTTTTGAGGGGTTCTCTTGTGCAGGGCTGTCAAACTGGTGGCTTGTGAGCCGCATGCAGCCCCCGAGGTAACTTTTTGTGGCCCACGATGCTCTGAAATAAAATGTAACGAGGTAATTGTGTGTATGGTATTGCCTCGATCTCCCCTAAGTGCTACTTTCTTCATACAATTTTTTTTCTATTTTCATTTTGTTTTTCTATTTCATTTCAGAGCATCATGGAACTAAAGGATTTACTGATTTAAAAAAAAACTTCAGTTATTGTGTATCTCTTTGCTTATTGGCTTTCTTTGGTATATTTTCTAGGTGATGACTGCAAGCAGGAAAGATACACTCAAGCGATCCAGGCGATTTGGTACTTGTTGTTTGCAAGAATTTAAGGGTCGTTAGATCAAGACAGTTGGCAACAGAAAATGAAAAGTAGTGTGGCACAGATAAAAGTAAGTGCTTACATCTTATAATAGATAAAGTAAACTTGCAGTCTGTTTCCTCATCTTTAAGCAAAAGACATCTATATCATTGTACCACTGGAACCATCCAGTAGAGATTATGCATTATTTAATGGACACACTTGGCCAGCTGAGAGTGAGAGTGGACAAGAGAGCATTCTGTCTGTGTGTGTGTGTGTGTGTGTGCATGCATTAGTGCCTGCACAAATCAAGGACGTGCGTGTGAGTAAGCTTATGCAAAAGAGAAAGAAATTACAGAACTTTGCAGTCTACTCTTCTGAGTCAACAGGAATTGAAAGACGGATTCCCTCCTTTCCTTGGTCTCACTGTCCACATGTTTCGCCGGTGGAACGTCTTAGTGCCTTTTTATATTGATAAATGAGCTTTTTAGTCTGTAACTGGTCATCTAGTCAACACATATTTATTGAATTGGTATGTCCAAGTCACTGTCCTTGGTACTTTATTTGAGTAAAACTGGAAAAAGAAAGCTTTGTTCTCGTGGAATTTACATGCTAGTGGATTTTAACATTCTTTGAGGGGAAAGTAGGACCCATTGAGAAGGTAGCCATTTGACAGAGGCAAAGAAATGCAGGAGTTAGCTGTGTAGCTCCCTGCAGGAAGAGTGTGCCAGGCAGTGAGAACAGCAAGCACAGGGGCCAGATGCTAAGTGTGACTGGTGCAGCTTGTGAAAAAGAAGGTTAGGAGATGAGATCAGAGCAGTCAGAGACACCGTTGACTCCAGCTGTTTTCAGAACGGTTCCTCTGTATATGAGTGTACTTGTTTGAAGAGAATGTCAACTACAGGGATCTACATTGTCATCCCCATCCACCACTTCCTGGGCCTAGAAATAAGTAAAGAGGAATGTGTATTGTGTGATTGTTAATCTGCAAATAAATATAACCATTCCTCATTTCATTCCTCCATCATCTGCCTCATAAAAGGTTCTCCTTTAAGGCGTACCAGTAGACTGACAGTTGGCAACTGGTTCATGGCCTGGTGTGTAGAGAGTTCTTAATAGACTGAAAAAATAGACCTGTGGACTAAGGCAGGTCTCCCTGCTGCTATCCTTTCCACCTTCCACTGGCAGGTAGCCTCTGCCAGTGTATTTCCAGTAGGTGAGGGTAAGTGGGTTTCTCACGAAGGTTCCATCTATGACTAGATACTTTCGCATATTGAATCCTACTCTGGTCCAGTGTCACACTAACGGTTACACTTCTCCAGGACAGCCTAGTAGATGACACCCTCTGTATTAGGACCTGGACTCTTAAAGACAAAAGCCCTCCTTTGCAGTGCGGACTCTCTCAATTGAGTCATGTTAGTCGAAGAGCTGCTGTCTTTCTCAGAAGCTTTTTCCTGCTGCCTTAGAACCTGACTCTCCGGGTGCACGCTTATGGTTCTGGCAGTCCTCTCTAGAGCGCCTCACCCCCACCCCCAATCTAAGAAGGGGGCTGTTTTTAATCAGCTTGATCTTCTCAGCTAATTTTCATGTAATCTTGCCTCTTTCCTTCACTCTGTTAGCCACAAACACTTCCACTTACTTATTCATTTCAGGCCTATTCTGACCTCATTGAAGCTCAGATCTTTCCTTGATGTCCTAAGGACACAACTGTTTAGAATCGTGACACTTCAGTTGAGGATTCCCCAGGTTGGTTGTTGTTCCTTGAGCCTTATTGTAGCTTCCTTATCAAGGTAAAAGCAAGCTCCCTGCTTGTTGTACTCCTTTCTCTAGATTTTGAAGACTAGCAGATGCTCATAGCCTTCTCTTCAGGCTTATTGTCCCACTCACCTTCTCACGTGTATCCTGTAGCTGAAACTGTGTATGCAAAACCATATTTGTTTTGTTTAATGAACAACAGAGAATTTTTCATGGGAATCCTGACTGTATATTATCTATTATGCTAGCGTATACTCTAAACTTCATGATAAGGGAAATGAAGAGACTCGGGATATTTGGATCACCCCAAGAATGGCTTTCAACAATTTAGTGATATCCTAAACCATCCACCAAAGTTCAATTGACATCCTTCCCCCAACATTATCACATAGTTCCTGTACCTTGGTGATTGCTCACTACTGTTAACCCTTCCTCTCTATGCCAATCACTTGGTATTTGATCACATTTAACAAAATCCTTCTGATTCACAACTTCTGTATTTTTGGTTTCTCCCTCTTGCTCACAGCAGATGTTGCGGAGATGTGCTAAAAGTCATTAGCACAGAATTGAGGCCCTTCTCCCTAATATAATCAAAATAAGTGGACTGCCTTGTAAGAGAAAAAATTTGGAACGCATAATCTGATATTTTTAGTTGTGGGATCTTTATAATTGTCTCTCTCTTAACAATATCATAAGGGTACTGAGAATCCCTCCTATCATTTGTATCCTTCAGAATTATCTGCACAAGAAGGTTATTGCTGGCAATAAGTCATGAGGAAATACTGTGATTTCTGCTACCAGTTTCAATTAAGTGAATCGTGTACATATTTGGTTTCAGATCTTGAAAGTTTTATGTAACCCTACATTGTATGTATTGAACACTTAAACATTGTGTTGCTAAGTAAAATAATTTTTTAAATTTTCTTAAATGCACTCGGAACAAGATTTTAATATGGTTGCATTTAGTTTAAAATAGCCAAAATCATGACTACTTTAAATCATAAATTTCGATTACGTCTCTTTAGGTTTTATTACCACCAGTCGCTGTCAGTTCTGATTACAGCAACTTCATGTGTGCCAGAATAGAATGGTACTCCACGGAATGCCAGTGGCAGATACATTTTCAGAAGTGGACTTCCAAGGAAGCCTGTCTTCTGAGTTAAAATTTTTATCTTAAGTGTTCACAAGCCTCCAACCTCAGTAGTTAGACTGTTTTAGCAATTGTAATGGTAGTCTCAGAACTGCTATGACTTTGGTAATCCTAAAGCCAGAGAAAGTGGGAGCCTGTTTACATCCCTGTGCAGTAGTTTTCTGTTTTTAAATGCTTCTGTTTCCCAAAAAAGTAGATAAGCATATAAATGTGCAAAACAAGTTATTTTTTTACCTTATATTTCAAGATGAGGTCATTTAGCAAATATACTCCCCACCCTTTCACCTTCTTGCTATAGTTACTTTAAATCTTAGAACACAAACAAAAGCATGTCAATCTGAGTATTGGCTTATTGTATATAAAATCGGCTACAGGGATCAATACTTTGGTTTCTTTAATTTGATTTGTTCTTTAGAATAATGTCCTCAAACTGTATTTTCTGTATCTTTGTAATGGTACCTTGAAGTTATTTATTTCCGTGTCCGTTTTCCAAAGAAACTGGCATCATACCAGTACCTTAACAGTGTTTCATTCCCTTTCGAAAAGTGCCATCCATATGTTGCAGACACTCAAACAGTGCTGATGGAAAACAAAATGAACTTTCGTAAATAAGCGTCTTTAATAGAGAGGGTTGTTTTTCCCCCGGCTGCTTGTTTTAATGTAGACTTAGTAACCTACATGAAAATTTGGTTTTCAAAGCAAAGGAAACGAGGGAAGTGCAGTATAATGGCACGTGAACATAACGCAAAAGTCAGCTCTTCACTGGAAACACGCGGCCTGTGGGTTTTGTTTTCCAGGAGAAGCTCTGTTCAAAAGCCCTCTGTCTAAGTTTAAAGTTTAGTATCTAGGAGGAAAATGTGAACTGGGGAATACCTAAATTTGAGAATTTTTTCCTACCTTGCATTTTTGTTTCTGGGGAAAACATAAATGACACGATGAAACCAACATTACCTTGTGTAACTGTGAAATTTGGTTCCCTCTCATGCGGTTCTGTTAAAGTGAAGTGATTTCTAAGGCACTTTGTATCATCCCAGGTACATATTTCCTTGTCTGTTTTTTTTAACTTTGCAAATAAAACTTGAAATGCCTCCTCTGCTTTTTTCCTTTGAAGCATTCTTCTGGTCATGACAGAAGGGAAAACTATAATTCATATCAGAGGACTTCCTCTCCAGAAGACAGGTAAGCACTTTGATTTGTTCTGAAATGAAAATTTTTAATAATAAATTTGTATTAAAACGATGGAAATACATTCATTATGTTTATTATAAATAAATTAATAAAACACTGGGAAGTTTCTATAATAAATGTAAGAAGTAAATGAGCTCATAGGCCCCTGGTTTTAGGATGAACAACTTCTTTTTCATGGTTTGACAGCCAGTTTGCTTCAATAAGCTTTAGGTGGAGTTTGCAGGGCGGCGGCAGCACCAGTGGCTCAGACATAACTGCGGTTAGGAGACTGGTACAGGATCAGGCCGGTGCTGGTGCTTGTGTCGCTGTGGGAGGAGCTGACTCCATGGCACCTGGCAACAGTGGAGGAATTCGCCTTGAACTCCACGTTCCAGCAAATAGCTCCGGGAGTTTGTGATATGTCAGGCGACGAAGGATCGTTTGAATAGCTCAGACACTGAGCACAGTGGGAGCTGGTGAATGGAAAACTGAGTTGGAATCAGCATTAGAAGTGCTGCTTCTGCTGTCAGCCACTATCTCTACGTAGTTGCATATTTATGAGAGATTTTTACATACATTTATCATGTATGGTCTAGTTCATAAAATGCTACCACTAGCGTGCACCATGCATTCATCTTAGGCCTTAAGTTGTGCCATGTTGTAAGCTAAGATCATTAAAAGGAACTTAGGAAGGGGGAAGCCTTGTCTAAACTGCTTCCAGTCTTCTGACTTCCTCTGAATTTCCTATAGCGTTTTTATTTCACTTTGCTAAGTGACTCTGAAATCTTTTGCTTTACAACCATCATATTGATTGTTATGGTTTGATACCAGCTACAGGATGCAGTTATATGAGTAAATTATTGTAGATCTGTGTATGTTCTCTGGTTTTATTGACTTTGAAGATTTAAACAACACATGTGATGCTCTTTTTCCATGCTAATAGAGTAAGTCTATTCTCGTTGCTGTCTTGCTAATGTAATTTGAAGAATAGCAGTTGATGAATATGGTTTTTTAGGATGGAGTTAAACTAGTGAATGACATTGGTCTCATTTGTATTATAGTGCAGTAAAATGGGCTGATTATGCAAAAGAAGTCATAAATAGGACAATTTTTGCACACTAAGTACAGATATAGTAGGGGGCTTCAGAGAGTTTATGGACAAACTGGAATTAAAAGATGACGGAACTTTACTAAGAGCTTTTGAAGCCCTATTATGCCTTCTATGAACGAGTTTGTTTTAAGTGAATTCCAGGAATCGTGTCTTTGCCACACTCTGGCAGCTTTGGGGACCATGGTTGCGTTGTCAGCAAGATGTATGGGTTGTTGAAAACTGGTAAACAACATTTGACGAGTTGCTCAGTCATAGGGTTGCTTTAGCACATTACCAAGGTACGACTTTCTTAAACTCAATCTTCAACAATGTGCAATTTTGATTTTCCTGTTTTATATGTTAGATATGCAGAACAAGAAAGATCCCCCCGGGAGAGAGATTACTCTGATTACAGATCAGACTATGAGTGTTCGAGAAGAGGACGTTCTTATGATCGTGGCATGGAGTCACGGTTAGTACTGAAATTTTAACTATAACAAAGCTGTATTCGTTTATGTTTTCCTTAAGCTTCATAGTAGCAAAATGGAAGCTAGCTTTTATTGGGTATTCTTAGGCACCAGCCTAATTTAGGATTAACTTTTTATTATACACAATAATTATGTGAAGCAGACAGTGTTATATATCTAGCTTACAGCTAACAAAACTGAGGCCAAGTGAAGCTGAGTAATTTCTTCATGTTTGTGAAGCATGTGGCAAGCCCAGGTCTGTCTGACTCTAGGGCCCCAGCTGTTAATCATAATTATATAGTGTGTTAAGAGTTGGCGTATGCGGTATTTTGAGATCTGTACTGAATGAAAGTAAACAATTTGTGACACAGAATGATATAAATTTAGTGTCTGTGTAATGGCTGAGAAGCTGCACATGGTGTTAGTATTCTGGAGTTATTTTCCTAAGTAAACATGATTTCCACTTGACTCGGGAAACTTGACTGCTAACGGGACCTACTGAACTTAACCGCTGGGGAGATGAGCAAGGAAACTGTAGTGAAGGCAGGTAAACCCTTTTTGTAAACAAAAAACAATAATAGATTGAGGTTTGGAAACCCATAGAGGTGATATTTAAGCCAAGTCAGAAGTAAGCATCATTTATTTTTAATTAAAAACTGTGGGGTGTTATAATTTCTTGTTATTAGTCTATATTGTCATTTCTTTTTCTACCTTGGAGGAATTAGTAATGATTTTTACAATTTGTATGATTCTTATATATATAAGAACATTAGAAAGAAGCTTACAAACCACACTAAAGGGCCTCTATATTTGCTTAGAAGCAAATTAAATGGGGAACGATGGGTCTGGAGCAGGAAATCAGCAGGTGGAAGCAGTGGTGGCATAAAGGAAAGTGAGGTGAGCTGTGACCTGGCAGGCTCACACAGGGTAACTATTCCTCCTGGCTTTGCTATTTATTAGTCTTCTGTTTTCAAAAGCTTGCTTCCCACATTCTAATTCTTTCCCAATTCTATATCCTTCTGATGTGTATCACATTTTACTCACCTCATGACTACCGAGACGATCCCTCCCACTGAAGTTTGATCAACTCTTTCAGCTTAAAGCTCATCAGTCTTTTAAGAAAAAGTATTTGCCACCCAAATTATCTTTTTAAAGCTTCCTGTTGTGATGATTCTAAACTATCAATTGAAATAACCCCACTAAAAAACTAGGCTTAGCTACTAGTCCCTTGATTAAAAACAACTAATAACATAATTAATTGGATGCCTATACATATTCTTTCTGTGCTAGGTATTTTGCATACTTTTTCAAATGTTCTTGCCAAGTAGACACTATTACTCCCAATTTACAAATAAGGAACTGTGTTTAAAGGGATGAAGCAGCTTCCCTGAGGTTGCAGTTGACATAGTTGATTTATCATCCAACTGGAATTTGAACTCAGTTTTACTTGACTCCAAAACTCATACACTTTGCACAGCTCTAGAAGTATACTGAAGTTATACTGGAGTATAACTCTAGGTGGCACATTATAGATGCATGCAGTCCCATTTTGAAAGCCCTGCTAGTACAAAAGTTATGGGAGAAAGACAAGGCTTTCTACTTTCATAACGGTCCTGGAAACGCACAGAGGCAGTTTTACCCTGTTCGATAGTGTCACCGTGAGTCAGAGTTGCCTCTAGCAGTGAGTTTGAGTTTTGAGGAACTTTGATTTTATCCTAATTCTGTCCTAACAGTCATACTGCGAAGTGAACAGGCTGTGTATTTTGGTAGAATGTAAAGGTTAACAGTCCAAAAGAATCTGAAGGGAAATAATTCTATTTAGAATCAAGTAAGACATGATTTCTGAACTATAAAGAAGCAAGCACAATTAATCTAAGGGCATGGTTTGATCAGATAGCCAGTTGCCTTACCTGATGTTTCTTAAGAGAATCATAACCCATGTCAATTCAGTCACTGCCATGGCTACATCTGGGAGCCTGGGACCTGACATGCAGAGTAAGTAGCAGTTCAGTTGCCAGTTTGTGCCTTATATTTGGAACATGTACTCTTTGGATTAGGAGCCCTAGAGGCATAGTAGTTACGTGTTGGGCTGCTAACTGCAAAGTCAACAGTTTGAAATCACTCGAGGAGAAGATGAGGGCAAGTTAATTGTCTTGCAAACCCACAGAGGCAGTTCTATTCTGTCTTACAGGGTCACTATGAGTCAGAATTGACTTGAGGACAGTGAGCATACAGCCCTTCGGACTAATTGCAGTTTATATTTAAATAGCCCCCAAACCCCACCTTTCCGTACCCTTCCTTACAATATACAGACTGTCTTCACTGACCGTCTCTCAGGGCTCTTTAAACCTTAGTTTCAAAACTGCTCCTCTCAGCTGCCTATGAGGTTAACTACTTTTTTTCTTTACATGCAGTATTTCTAAGCATTAAGGGAGATATCTCAAACATATCCTCCAGATTTGGCTAAAATGGTGCAGCAGTAATGTGAAACTTATTTTTGTGTACTATATTCATAGAGCATCCTAATGGTGCTGCGAGGTAGGCATTGGTCTGCTGATCTCAAGGTCAGCAATTCAAATGTATCAGCTGCTCTTATGGAGAAAAGTGAGATGGTCTAACCCATAGAAGTTTACTGTTTCTGAAATCCTACAAGGGGTCGCTATGAATCAGAATTGACTCGATTACAGTGAGTTGGTGTTCTTGGTATATACAACTCATGGTTTTCCAAAACATGGGAAGAAGGTGCTCTGAGTATCCAAGACATAGAAGAAAATGGTTCCCTGGACAAACTCTTCTCTGAAAAAAGATAGTAGAAAAAAGGACTTGGTCTTTGTCATATCTTTCCTGTTGGTTTCAGAGAACAAGACTGTTTTTTTTAAGAGTTCATTTAATAAAGTGTTCAGTGTGTAAGTTCATTTGAGGCTGGAAAATGCTTGCTTTGGGGTTTTTTTTTCAGATCGTTGTCAGATAAACTGAAAGCTTCTGCTGTCTTGAAATTTATAGTAAAAGTGTAACATTGCATTGTATCCTAACAGTCTTATTCCTAAGTTGTTTTTGATAACTGTTACCATTGTGTTGTTGTTGCTCTCGTGGCAGCCTTATAGATGGACGACAGAACAACACGTTGGCCACCAGGTGTTCCATCACTTTTGTTGGCTAACCTAGGAGACTCATCTTCCAGCACGTTCTAGGTTTTCGTTAGCTAATTTGTAGAAGTAGCTGGCCTGGCCTTCGTCCTCATCAGTCTGCATCTGGAAGCTTCCCTGGGATCTGTCCCCCTTCTGGTATTTGCAATACATGGGATAGAGCTTCTAGTATGAAAAGATGATCTTTAATGGAGAGAAACTCTTGATTCTCTTTTGTGTATTTTTTACTATGCATGGCAGGTTAATTTGTCTTACTTTTTTCCTGTCATTCTCCTATTTAGACACTTAATGATTCATGACTGTCATATATATATGCATGTGCACACACAAATGTACTCTGGTTTTTGTCTTTAAGATTTCTATGTCTTGACACCAACTCATTTTTCCACTTTTTAATATAAGCAGTTCTTTATTGTTTCCTGATTGTTCTATTCAATCTAAGGAGCCCTGGTGGCACAGAAAGTTAGCAACTCAGCTGCTAACTAAAAGATGGGTGGTTTGAACTCACCCATTGACTCTGTGGGAGGAAACCCTGGAAATGGGCTTCTGTAAAGATGAACGCATGTGAGCCCCAAGGAAGCAACTCTCCTGGGTCGCATGGGGCCGGTGGGAGTTAGAATGGGTTGGACCCACCCAACAGACACCATGGGTTCTGGCCCAAACACTTCGCTTTCACTGTTTAGTTCTTCTTCTGCTACTTTTAGAAGACTCTTCTCTTCATCTCTGTGCCCCTACTCTAAGTCCTATGGAAACTTCAAAGTTTACAAACCCTGTTGCCATCAAATTGATTTGTACTCATAGGTTGGTTTCCAAGGCTATACTCTTTCGGGAAGCAGAGTGGCGGCTCTGGCTTTCATGGAGTGACTGGAGTGTTCCAACCACTAACCTTTTGGTTAGCAGCGGAGCATGGAACCTTCCTCAGTCAAGTGGTATTTTTACTGTCAAGCACTTCCTCAGTATCCAAACCACTTGTCCTAGAATTTGTGGTCCTACTTGTGCTCTCATTCATTTCATGTACAGTTCATTTTAAGAAAATGTATATTTTTGTCTTTTCTCCATTTAAAAAATATTTATATTACAGAAGTAGAGATCGAGAGAAACGCAGAGAGAGAGAAAGAGATATGGATCGGAAAAGGTTCCGGAAATCCCCATCTCCTGGAAGAAGGAGCCCAGAGCCATCCTTAACCCGCAGTTCTGCTCAGGATGAGCCTACTTCCAAGAAGAAGAAAGATGAAGTGGATCCCCTCCTTACTCGCACTGGTGGAGCTTATATTCCTCCTGCAAAGCTCCGCATGATGCAAGAGCAGATCACAGACAAAAGCAGGCATGTTGGTCTTACTAAGTACAGTAGTTCCCAATTTGCAGTGAGGTTCTGTTTTGATGACTGTTGTAAGTTGGTTCTGACTAGTCAAAACCACAGAATTTTGAACATCTGGGAATGAATATGAGTCTGATAAATAACATCAGCCAATTTCAGGTGGCAACATTGCATGCAGTGCATATTACTAGTAGTTAAGTTGTACAGAAAACCCCCAAGGAAACTATCATATTATGCAGTGTGTCGAACTTGGCTGCATCTTAAATCAGGGCCAACGCTACAAAGCAAAGATTACCTGTTTTAAAAAAGAAAATAGTGTGTGGTTTAATTAACTTTGGTAGTTGAAAATGTATGTTAGTTCGGATAAAGAAACTTACAGCTAGTGACTTCTTTTTAACTTTACTTCACAAGCCCCAATGAAGCTCTGTATACTATTTGTCCTGGCATTAACTCAGAACTTTTAATTTTGGGAAAAATGAATTAAAAAATTTGAAGAATATCACTTACCTTTAAGTGGTTTTCAAACTCTTTCATAGTTGAATGTGTACATGTAGAGTCTTTTGTTTGTAGATCACAAAGAGTACTACTGATAGTGTAGACCTCCAATGACTTTTTACAGTTGTACTAAATCAGAAACTGACAAAGGTTTTCTGTTAAATGAAAATTTTAAAAACATAAAAAGAAAAAAATATACAGTCCGTGCATTCTGATGGGATGGCTGTAATGTAAGGTGTGCTGTTATGTAGATGTGTTCTTGAACATACTTCACGTATTTGCAGGCTATGATTTCATTTATTTTCTTATAATTATTATCATTTGTTTATAGCATAAAACCCTTTATTTTCTATAGTCATTTTTTATGAGAAGTGTCATAAAGTTGCCTGTTTAGCTTATATTTTGGCATTTCATTTTATAGTGTGTTTACCAAAAAAATGGTTTTCTTTCAAAAGATTTCCTTTAAAGATAACATTAAATAAGCATTATATGTAAAATAAGCAGGTGCTGATGCTAACTAATAATGTTATAAGTTAAAGTGTAGATCATAGACATAAGAAAAACACAATCCCGGTCATTTATGTTATTAAGAAGGGTGTGGTCTCTAGTTGAGAACCATAGATAAATACAAGAAATTGAATTGGGTTTAGAATTTAATCTGCTTCCTATAAGCCCCTATATTTTACTGTACTTTTGAGTCATTTTATGGGAAAATAATGTGAAAAGTAAAGAAACACTCAAGTATATTTTATGTTCCTATTAAAACTTTTGTTATTGGATTTTTGACCAAATTTTATCAGTATTGAAATCCTTTGTCTTTTATTTTTTTAGCTTAGCATACCAAAGGATGAGCTGGGAGGCACTGAAGAAGTCAATCAATGGTCTTATCAACAAAATCAATATTTCTAACATAGGTATTATTATTCAAGAAATTCTCCAAGAAAATATAGTGAGAGGAAGGCAAGTGTCATCTATTGTATATGTAGTATTTCATTGTATTGTTCCAAAGGAACATGAACTATAATGCCTGATTTGTTGTGCTACTTCATTTCAAAGGTAACTGAGAATATTTCATAGACAATTAAACATTTTCTTTCTATTTGAGCCCTTGGTATCAGCTCCTCATTTTTCTCACCCTCCCTCCATAATAGGTTTTCTACAGACATTTATTTATTGATTATCTCAAGTCAATTAATTAGAAATAATAATCCATTAGGAATAATTAATAGTAAAAAATATATAGAAAGCAACAGAGTTACTTAAACCAGTTTAATTTCCAATAGAGCCAAAATGAAAATATAAGAATAAAATTTATCTTCATTAAATTTTAGAAAAGGCAGTGGATAATGATTTCCCATTTCCTATGTGGTTTTTACCAGTTGGTGACATTTTAAACAACCAGGAGATAGAACTAGTCTCCTCTTATTTGGAACCTCATGGCATCATGGTCAAACACTGAGCTGATCATGGAAAGGTTGAAGGTTTGAACCCACTGCTAGCTCTGTGTCAGAAAGGTGTGTTTGCCTCCATAAAGACTGCAGCTTTGAAAACACTATGGGCAGTTCTACCCTGTAGTATTAGTGTGAGTTGGAATCAATTAGATGGCAATGGATTTTATGGTCTATGTTACTTTTTTTATGTGTATAAGCAAAAGCTTCTTCCATATCATTTCCCATTGCTCTGACTTACGATCTCAGACAACATTGATTAGGGTTTTACGGTCCAAGGTAGCATGCTGTCGATGAGGTCAACAAAGATACAGAAAATTGTCCTAGTAGCCACTCCATTTTACTGCCAAAGAAGGAGGCTTAGAAAAGGTTTATGATTTGCATGAGGTGTTAAAATGTGTAGGCCGAAGGACCACACTCCCAACTGGCCCTACTGTGAAGAAGAGGGCAGTGTGTTTGTGGGAAAAGGGACCCTTTCTCATGAAAATATATTCATTTCGCCAAAGGATACCTGTTAAAAAGCTTGGATTTAAATTCGGGTTCTGAGTAACCTAAACTTTGTGGCCTTGGATAAATAAATTTTTCGTAGGTCCCGCCTTCAGCATAAATCGTGAATATAAGATTTACAAAACAGCACAGACAACTAGAGGAAAGTGAGTTTCCAGCCCTGAAAATCGCCAGCAATAGATGTTTTTGAAATTTACTTGGTGGATGCAGGCGTTAGAAATGTGTCTTTGTATGCCTCTTACCTATAGATTAAAACATTTGAATACTACTTAATAATTTCAGGAAATTCAAAGTACTATTAGTATTTTTCTTCAAAGCAAAAAGCATTCTGGAAGCTATATAATAAAATTAAACCCATTTGTTGCTTTCTAGACATCTCCGACATTTTAATATCCCAATAGCTCTGAAGACTAAGGAGGTGATTATACAGGACCACATAGAACTATCCCTATGTGTTTCTTTCTTTCTCTGGAGGAGCAGTGGTAGTTTTGAACTGCTGATCTTGAGGATTACAGCCCAACACAACCACTACACCACCAGGGCTTGGAGGGTTATTATGTGGAGCACTTATATTGTAAGCATATTTAATGTTGAAACCACGATTAACAGCTTTCTAGCATAGTGTTCCATAGAGTGAAGTTTGTTAAAATCTGTACATTGAGTTGCCTTGCCCTGAAGTTTTGCTACTAAATATGGTGATATTCTTATAAACAACTGAGCTAAATATTTTTAGTGATACCTTTTAAGATTTTTAAAATATAATTTCTGATTTGTTGTGTAGCATTATTAATCTTAAAAAGAGGATTTATAAAATTTAGTTAAAATTAGAGCAAAACTAAGTAAACTAAAAGGAAAAAGTTTGCCATCAGTTTAAGTATTTTTAATGATCCCATTTAAAAAGTTTTCATAAATCCATGAGAAGTGAAAGGAATAGTGGAGTGTTGGACTGTAAGGTTGATTGAGAAAGACCGAGGACAAGACCTACGTGCACGTGAAGTCGCCTCTAATTGATAGCGACCAAGCTTTCCAGAGTCAGTTCATTGTCCCTGGGACAAGCATTGCTGTTTCATGTGTCTGAAGAGATAGTATAATACAGAAGTACAAAAAATTGTTACCTGGCCTTGTCACCATCATTGTTCACCTATTTGTTATTAATGGTTACTGAGTTATCTGCCAGGGCTTTTGCTAAGATCACCATATTTTTTCCTTAGAACCATTTTGAAAGATCAGCAAGGTTATGTGCCTCACCCAAGGTGAAGCAGAATAGCCTTACTTTTGCCTGATTCCTGGGCGCACATTCTCTGCATTTCGACTGGTGTCTCCTTTGGTTACCTCTGCTGTGTGATCTGGGATGCTTTTCTTGTTCCAGCAGTGACTCGCTTGTCAGACTAAATCTAATAGCTGTTAAAACATCATGTTTTGATCATTATTTGTTACATTGTTAAAAGTAACTTCAATTAGTGTATTATAATTTCTCATTAAATGTGTATAGCAGACATGGCCATTTCCAAATTAGCTAGCAGTCGTGTGTTCTATTTCTCTGCCATGCTTTCACATTGGACTGGCAGTCCCCTTATTGTATCTTTATCTCCTGCAGCAGTGTTCTCAACCTTCCTAATGCGCGACCCTTTCATACAGTTCCTCCTGTTGTGGTGACCACCACCCCCAACCATAAAATTATTTTCCTTGCTACTTTATAACTTTAATTTTGCTACTGTTATGAATCGGCGACCCCTGTGAAAGAGTCGTTCGACCCCCAAAGGTTGAGAACCGCTGTCCTAAAGGAAAAGTCTATTTTTAGTTGTGTTTTTTTCTATCCCTTAGGAATAGACTGCAAAATGGAAGCCAACCCGATTTGTCTTTTAATCGTTGAATTAATTTTACATAGTTCATGGACCTATAATAGAAGTTGTGTGTTAAATCTAAATGTAGTACTTTAAAAAGAACTGGCCCCCCCACTTTCATTTCTTTGAAAATGTTAAGTAAATTATTTCTAACAATTTTTTAATGCGTCAAGCTCCAAATTAGAGGTCAGAAAAACAGAAGAGGCATTCGAAGAAATTAAAAAAATTGTAAAATTTTAGTCTAATAAAAGCAGAAATTCAAGTTTTTTTTCTAAAAACTATTTACTAGTAAGACAAACATCTCTAGAGAAAGTTATGAAAAAAAATTTTAAACATTTTATTGAGGGCTCTTACAGGTCTTGTAACAATGGATAACGTCAATTGTATCAAGCACATTTGTTCATATGTTGCCATCATTACTTTCTATTGAGTGCTTGGTGTCAGCTTTCCCCCTTACCTCACCCTACCTCCGTGGAAATCTTGTTCTTACTTAGTGTTGGTCAGCATTATTGCAGAGCAGTGTTATTACTGGCACTTTAAATGAGGGTTTTTGTTCTTTGAATGAAATCAGTCATTATTTGTGCCTCATGTATTGTTTTTCTTTCATAAACAGGGGACTGCTGTCTAGATCTGTCCTGCAAGCACAGAGCGCTTCTCCAATTTTCACTCATGTTTACGCAGCACTAGTGGCAATTATCAATTCAAAATTTCCACAAATTGGAGAGTTAATCCTCAAAAGGTTAATTCTTAATTTTCGGAAAGGCTATCGAAGAAATGATAAGGTATGTATGTGATGGACTTAGGGACTTGTGAATTACCACAGAGAGACAAACTAACAAACCAAATGTCAGTAATAATAAGCAATGTTAATTCTGCAGAGGAATTTTTTTAAACATTGTGTAATGGAGTCATGAGAACTCATTAGTTCTAGTAAATATCTATGGCCACAAAAGTTATACCTAAAACTAGAGCATTTTAACTGGTTAGCCGGAAATACCACTCTTTTATTGGTATTGGTTTTTCACCTTAACATTTTCATAAAAATTAATTTGGGTGCATTGCGTGTTTCAAACAATGTGTTAGTAGCTTCTGTAGGTGTAAAATTCATTTTAAACGATAGATAAACTTTTGTCTCTCTCTTCACTTTCAGCAACTTTGTCTGACGGCTTCAAAATTTGTGGCTCATCTTATTAACCAAAATGTGGTAAGTTGTTCCATGCAATATGTGGTTCTATTCAGTGACATGTTTTTTTTCTTTTTTATTTGTATTTGAAATAAGTATCTAGGATGTTATTTTACTTTAAAGCTATTAGATTCATTTCATATTCTTTGATATTAAAAGAAACCACAACATTCTTAGTTAATCAAATTGATCTGAACCCTTAATATTGTATACAATTTCCCACAATTTAAATTTCTACAAAGAAAACAACTTAAGTGTTTTGCCTTTTGTTATTGTTGTTGAGACTATGCACAGCAGACAGCATGCACTAGGTCCGTGGTTTCTGCATGGACAATTCGGTGACATTGGTTACCTTCTTCAGGTTGTGCCACCATTTTCACTCGTTGCTGAATTGTTCTTACCTCAGGAACACAAGCCCATCGCCCTCTAAGTTTCTTTTCTAATCACGCTAGTTAATTGCTTTTATAGAACATCAGAATTCACAGTATCTTCTCCGTACTTCCTTCCTATACCTAGTGCACATGCAGATGTAATAAATTATTGGTATTCTACAAGCTTGATTTCTTGAAATTGCATATACATAGTGATATTTTTAGAATCAACTTCTCAAATATAGATTAAATTATCTTAATCTGTTTTAAATACAACCAGTTTTTTACTACTTTTGTCTTTGTGCCTATTTTGTAACTGAAGATTATTGGGGAATATTAATTTAGCTTCTCCTTGAACCTGAAAAATAGATACTAAAATTGTTCTTATTCTCGATTTCATTACATTTAAATGCTCAAGATGCATATTAAATTTAATATAAATAAGTGAAAGAATTTTGATCATACGTCATCTTGTTTTAATGGCATTTTTTTTTGCTTACATGAAATTGCTTCTGATGTTTATCTTTAAAAAATCTTTGGATTTTAACCCCATTACATATTTTATTGTTGCATAGTTGTAATTTTCTATTTTGACCTCATTAATACAGTGATGACCATGTAAACAATTTCACCTGCTACAGAACATAAAATATGGTTCAGTCTTTGACTGTATATTACACTTGAACTAGAAATAATTTTTGGCATTGTCACAAAAGTTGACTGGCTTGGGATAGGATTTTCTCGTCACTAATGAAAGACTTGAACCTCTTCTCTCCTCTCAGATGTATTTTATATGCTTTAGTGGATGGTAACAGGAAGTCTTTCTGAGTTGAGATTCAGTCACCTGATTTTAGAAAAACATGCATGAAGCTTTGAACATGCTTTCTAGTTCATGTTCCCTTCACAGCAAAGCTTCTCAATAGGATTTTATTCTCACTCTTCTGGATGTTCATTTTTAAACCAGTCCAGTTTATTTTTTGTTTGTTTGTTTAAAACTGTCCACCAATCGTGAAGATGTTTTTTTGGTAAAATTAGTCTTCGTATATATTGAGACTATTTTATATTTGACGGAATTACTGCGTGGATAACTTTGGAAATGAATTAAAAAAGTTATGGTCTTGGAAAAGGCTATAAAAGGAGACATTACTACTCAATGGTTATAAAAATAATTATTTTAGCTATTGGTTCATGATTTTTCAAACTGTACTTTGAAGTTATAGTGTTGCATGTCTGTAATATTAAAAGGTATGTGTGTGTCTCAAATGGATATACAAGGGGGTACTCCCCCAAACAGGAATTTTTTTCCCAAACCATGTATTTAATTTTTTTTTAACTAAACGCCCTTATCACCTTAAAAGTACTCCCCATTACACTTAAAAACATTTTTCAAATCTGCTGTTCCATTCTTGGAAACATTTTTCAAACTCATTTGTTTGGATGTCTTATAGCACCTCCCTCGTTTTTCCCTTCACCTTTTATATGTGTCCTCAAATCCTGCCCTTTAATGCCCCTCTTCATTCATGGAACAAAAAGAAGGCGCATGGAGTGAGGTCAGGTGAGTGAGGTGCGTGGGGCAAGAGAGGCATGCTGTTTTTTGCCAAAAACTGGTGCACTGAGAAGGCTGCATGAGCAGGTACATTTCACATTATCATTGTGGCAAAACCAGTCCCCCGTCTGCCACAAATCAGGCCTTTCTTGTCACTTACTGTTATGCAATCTTTCAGAACCTATAAATAGCTTGATTAACAATCTGACCTGGTAGAATGAACTCCATCTTCCTCCTCACATCAAAAATACAAACAAGTATCGGGGTTTGGGGGTGTCCCCTCGTATGCTGTGTAGCAAATGCACATTTTGTCAGCGTCACCTGGAAATTCTGAATAGGAAGATACTGAAAGTGAAAGAAAAAAATTACTCTGTGTTTGGAGAGAGTACTTATATAACATTTTGATATCATTTATGTATTTTTGTAATATACAGATTAACTAAGTTTGAAAATTATGTCAGCAGAAAGTTAATATACCTAAAAGCATTTTTTCTCTTTCAAATGCCTTCGTTTTATTCAAGGCACATGAAGTCCTATGCTTAGAGATGCTCACTTTGCTCCTGGAAAGACCTACGGATGACAGTGTTGAAGTAGCTATTGGTTTTCTCAAAGAATGTGGACTCAAATTAACAGAAGTTTCGCCAAAAGGGATTAATGGTAAGTGTATCCTCTCTTTGATATGGAGCATTTATTTGCATATTATAATACTGCTTATTTGTCTTACTCTTTATTTAATTGTCTTTTCTTTCTTTTTAACTTTAGCTATATTTGAGCGCCTTCGAAACATTCTCCATGAGTCTGAAATTGACAAAAGAGTTCAGTATATGATTGAAGTGATGTTTGCAGTTCGGAAAGATGGATTCAAAGATCACCCTGTGATCCTAGAAGGACTTGATCTAGTGGAAGAGGATGATCAGTTCACCCATATGCTCCCCCTGGAGGATGACTATAATCCCGAAGATGTTCTCAGTCAGTCTGGGGTAGCTGCGGGGAGTGGGGCATCAATAAATGCAGAGATCAAAAACAAACACTTAACTTTTCTGGGTTTCTTTTAAGATGTTTTCAAGATGGATCCCAATTTTATGGAGAATGAAGAGAAGTACAAAGCCATTAAAAAAGGTATGTAGAATCAACGCCTCAGGAACACTACTGGGAGTAGTGATACCATGAGGGTAGGAGGAAGGCGGGGGGGGGGGGGGGGGGGACAGATGGAACAGATTACAGTGATCAATTTATAACACCGCCACCCCTGCCGCCCAAAGGGGATGAACAGCAGGAACATGGGTGAATATAGACAGCAGATGGGGTAAGATGAAAATAATAATTTATAATTTTTCAAGGGGTCACAAGTGGGGGAGGTGGGGAGGGAAAAAAGAGGAGCAACTACCAAGGGCTCACATACAAATCAAATGTTTAGAAAATGATGGCAACGTATGTATAAATGTACTTGATATCATTGCTGTATAGATTATTATAAGAGCTTTAAGAGTACCCGATAAAATGATTTATTTTTTTAAGTATATAGACTTTTTAAAAGAATTTATTTTAGATAAGCAGAAATAGATGAGGGAACTACATAAATAGTGAAGGGAAACATTTATAGACCAGTGATCCCCACACGAAGGATCCTCGGTTTTTGTTGAGCCATTCTCTGAATTGTTGCCTGTGTTATTGTCTCGTACTCACTGGAGACCATTTTCCAAAATATGGTTCACTATAGCTCACCAAATTCCTTTTTCTAGTTTCCTAAGAGCTTCCAAGTGTTTTATAGAATTTATTTTATACCTCGGGTAGTCCTTTTTAATTTGGGAATTCCCCATCCATTTTTTTAGGGCCTGTGAGAGATTGGCTAATACCTGGAAAGTAGCCCTTTCCTGTATTAGTATAACAGTTCTTAATCTGTGATCGAACATTTTTTTGTTCTCCTGAAAATTAGCCTTTGTCTGTGCAGGCTGTACCTATTGGTATTTATTAGGGATTAAAACTGGAAGTTTTGAAATAATGTTGTAGGTCTTGTTACATTAAATAATCTATTTAAAAATAATAATGACAAGCCAATTCATGTTAATATCTTAAATATTTTTAGAAAAATAACTTAAAAAATAAAGATATAGTGAGAGTGCCATGTTTTATATTACTGCAAATTTGCTGAATGTGTGACTCAAAAGAAAACTGGATTTTCCCATCTACTTATACAGTCTATTGTAACATAGTTTTGATTGAAGCCATTGAAAGGGTAAGCCTGCACAGTACACAGTTGGGAAAGGTATGACTATTATAATAGTTTTTTCAGATAGTTGTGTGTCCAGAGGTTCTGCATCTGTAGTGATGGGGGTCCAGAAAGTAAATCCTGACTCTGTCATGCCCTGAGCACTTACTGTATCCACGTGAGTAAATAGATGTGTGAGCCAACTCTGCTGTAGCCTCCCTCCCACCTGCCACTGTTTCACAGGTCCCCCATTGCCCTCCAATACTTTTTTGAGCATTATTCCACTTGTGCCTCATTCCTCCACTACTTATCTTGTGACTGCACCTTTGGTTTCTGTGGATTAATGGCTACTTAAACCCAATTCAGTGGTCAAATTAATCCATCAATGAAGGAGTATAGGTGCTGTTATTTACATAGTTTTTCCATTGTACTAGGTATTATAAGTAATCTGAGATGGTTTTAAAGTACACAAGAGGATGAGAAGAGATTATATGCAAAAACTACACCATTGTGTATAAAGAACTTGGACGTCCATAGATTTGGTATCTGATTGGGGTGGGGATTTTGGGAACAACTCCCCTAGATACCTGTGGATAGCTATATATTCTTGATACTATGGCAGTATTCAGCAAGTGATTAACTTTTAAAGAGAAATTGTTATGGGATTCTTAAGCACTATTAATGCACTTTTTATACTCTTCTATGAAATTTCCTTAGTCTGCCTTGTTACATGCATCTTTTATTCCTGCATGATTTTATAAATGTTACATTTAAAAATTACGTAAACAACGTAAAAATATTATGTTTATATATCTGCGACATGCTGTTACACAATAACAATCGACATTTGTCGATACAATTAGGTGTTTTCAGAAACATCTTAAGTATTAAGAGACTGTCTAACTAACATTGGTTGTAATTTTTCTCTTAAAAACTTTGATTTTTATCATGGTGTCAAATACTTTTAATTGTTTTTCTTGAATGACAGGCTCTCTTTGAGAATTGGAGAATGCCTAATATCCAGTTTGTCAGCTAGTCTTTCAAATACAAAACTTAAAAAACAGCTAATTCATCCTGCAGCACAGTCTCTCACACATGCTTCCCTACAATGCCTATCACCATGACACATCTGTCTTTCGTGGAAGTGCTGTATGTGAACTTTGTGTTTTGTCACTCAGACTGCTACAAAAGCAACCTGAAAGCTTGCATTTTAATAAAATAAAGTATTACTTCTTCACCACTTGACATTATTAAAAAACAACTAGGCTTCTCCTTCCCCTGTGCCAGAGTGTGGCAGCAAAGAGTGTAGTGATGATCAGTGCAGTTTGGTGCGTTGGTTGTGCTGGAATTGCAGTCAGTGTAACCAACTGCTTTGGCTCCACCATTAACGGCATATGTCACCACCGTGAAACTGAATAATGCCCTGCTGGTATTAAGACAATAGTTTTGACCTCATAGATCACTGGACCCGACCTCAGGAGTTCATAGACCATATGCTGAAAACCACTTTATTCAATCCGTTAAAAAAAATCCAGTAGCCGTTGCCTCAGGGATTCCGATAAGTAGATTCTAAAGTGGAAAGATGAGAGGATGATGTAAACGGTTAGATAATTCATTTGACCTTCATTCTTTCATAAAATGTTGTTCTAAAGCTGGCGTGGAAATGTGGGCACAGCAGGGAGCGAGCACAGCTTTAGTAATTAGCACCTAGAGTGGCCCAGGAGTACTTGGGTTTTGGGTCTTACAGCAGTTGGGAAAACAGCAGGCGTGCCTCTGCCTACTGCTGAATGCTAAACATGCTTTCTCTCTTTAAAGCCTAAGCCATCTTGCATAGTAATAAACTAGATGTCACACATCTTGCATAGTAATAAACTAGATGTCTCCAAGTCCTGAAGAGGTGTGTGTATCAGATAAAATCTGAAAGAAACTGTTTTTGTTGAATAATTTGTTCCTCATAGTATCACATTTTCTCCAGATAGTAAATATTATGTGTCTTCTGATTTTTACTGCTCTCCTTAACTTGAAAGAAGTTAGAATTTTTCCCAAAATTAGTTAGCTCCCAAACTCTGATTAAAAATCAAAATGCAAAAGTGAAGTGTGCCCTGGTTATAAAAATACAATGCATACAAGAAAAAAAGTGCCAAATATCATTTCAATTTTTTGCTTGCTTACAGCTATGAGACTGAACTTGCCTCTTTGTACATCTCTTTTTGATCAGCTTCTAAAGGAGAGTTTTATTTTAAGAAGTTATAGATAATTCTGTAGAAGTGCTCATCTTACCAATTTTTGTTGAGTTTTAAACTTTAGTTTTTACTTACATATGAAATGTCTCTGGTTGGATTATATTACGCAATTTAATAAGTATACACCTTAATAAAAATCTTAGTACTTATTAAAAAACACTCATTTATGCAATTATGTTAAGTAAATCATTAACAAGCTTTTTCTATAGCTATCTTCACTTTTTTATAATTATGGTTGTAATTATAAAAAATATTTCACTCCACTATGGTATTTCCCATTCTATTTTTTTTCCGATGGTCTACTTTTGGAAAACTTAGATGTCCCTTTTCTTTGTTCTCATAACTGCTTTTTTTCAGTGGCCACCTTTTTTATCTGTCCCAAGAATACCCTATGGCGCCCTCTAGGCAAATTAGTTGTAATTCTCTCTTATCACCAGGCCAATAACGAAAGCCTATGTGGGTGATAAGTTAGTTTTGTTATTTGATACAGTATTATTTACTGTGGTTCTCAATGAATGGATAATTATCTTCTCAGAATGAGATGCCTGTGTATAACTTAGTAAGTAACTTTACCCTAAACTTTTTTGTTCTTAAAGAAATTCTTGATGAAGGAGACAGTGACTCAAACACAGATCAAGATGCTGGAAGTAGTGATGATGATGAGGAGGAGGAGGAGGATGAAGAAGGAGAAGAAGACGAAGAAGGTAAAGGTGCAGCTTATCAAATAACAATGTGAAATACTGTAATGTTCATTCACTAAAAGGATATTTTGCCTCTCGAGACATTTCACAACTACTGGAGATATTTTTTGGTTGGAGAGGGATGTTATTGGTATCTAGTGGGTAAAGGCTAAGGAAATTTTTAAAACATTTACAAGTCACAGGACTGTCATCCACAACAAAGAATTATTCAGCCCAAAATATTACCAAGTTTGAAAACTCTTTCTCTGAAAGTAATAAATGAGAAAATTCATCTTAACAGCAAGTTGATTTTTTTTGTTTTTTATTACTTTGGTTATATTGTAAAATACAAAGAAGGTTTATTCATGTTGAGTATGTGAAGTTTGTGCAGTTGTGGCAAAAAGGGACAATGAGATTGACTAAATATCTGCTTCACCGTTACGGTAAAATACACTGAGGAGGCCAAAAGCTGTATTTGTACAGAAGCAAAACTTGGTGGTCTTCATCTTCAGCTCTGGATTTCACTGTTCATGAAAAAATAAAGTCAAAACTGTACTTTGTAATACATATATTGCATCTCTGAGAGCATTAAAAGTGTATTATCCCCCTTAGAAAAACAAAATGCAATTCCATCGAGTTGATTCCAATTCCTAGTGATTCTACAGAAATTGCCCTTGTGGGTTTCCAAGGCTGTAAATCTTTACAGGAATAGAAAGCATCATCTTTCTCCCACAGAGTGGCTAGAGGTTTCAAACTGCTTACCTTGTAAGTAGCAGCCCAACTGGTAACACTACACCATCAGGGTTCCTCTTTAAAAGGGCATGTGTACATTCGGCCATCTAGCGGAGAAGCAACAAAGTTCACATGGGAAAAAGACACCAGCCTGTGTGATCATGAGGTGTTGATGGGATCAGGTATCCAGCATCAAAGACCCAGAACAGAAAAATGTCAATGTGAATGGGAGAGTGTGAAGACCCACAGCCCGTCTGTAGACAATTGGACATTCCCTTACAGAAGGGTCACACAGAAGAGACGAACCAGTCAGGGTGCAGTATAGCACCAATTAAACATACAGCTTTCCTCTAGTTCTCTAATGCTCCCCTCCATGACCTCAGTTCTACCTTACAGATCCGGCTAGGTCAGAGCATGTACATGGGTACAGAGTAGAGCTGGAGACACAGGGAGTCCAGGACAGATAAACCCCTCAAAATCAATAATGAGACTAGTGATGCCAAGAGGGTAAGGGGAAGGTGGGGAGATAAGGGGGAAACTGATCACATATAACCTCCTGTGGGTGAAGGGAGACATTGATCAGTGTAAGACATGAAAAAATAATTTATAAAGTGTCAAGGGTTCACGAGGGGGGGAAACAATGAGCTGCTAATCAAGGGCTCAAGTAGGAAGAAAATGTTTTGAAAATGATGGCAACATATGTACAGATGTGCTTGACACAGTGGGTGTATTATGGATTGTGATAAGAGTTGTATGAACTCCCAATAAAATGATGAAAAAAAAATAATAAAAGGGCATATGTATTTTAGTTCGCAGAGCATAACTCTTCTATAACATTTGTAAAAATAAGTTTAATGTCTTTTAATCATTTAACTATGTCTTAATTTTTCATTAGAATTTATGAAAGTACAATTCAACTAAATGTTACTATTAAATATCGAAGTAAAGCTATCATATTTTACAAAAAATATATTTGTTAGATTTGTCTGACCAATTATATTGATCCACTCTTCCTTCAAAGTGAATTTCTTCCCATGAGTTATTTCAAATGATTAAATTTACATACAAATTTATAGAGAAGCAGACTCTAGTGGAAAGATGACTATGATCGGAATTTGAAACATAATGAACGATATGTTACCAAACAACAGCAAGAATGCCATGTTTTATAGCCTCTAAATGAGCAGTAACAAACACAAAAGGTTTTCCTGTTTTGGTTCTTGACTTGAGTGAACAAAACTTATTAAAATTACTCTTAAGATAAACCTAAAGAAAACAAAAATCCTCACAACTGGACCAGTAAGTCACATCATGATAAATAGAAAAGGTTAAAATTGTGAAGGATTTCATCTTGCTTGAATCCACAATCAATGCCCACATAAACAGCAATGAAGAAAGGACGCATTGCATTCAGTAAATCTGCAAAAGACCTCTTTAAAGTGTTGAGAAGCATGGATGTTACTTTGAGTCTGACCCAGCCATAGTATTTTCAGTCACTTCACATGCATGTGAAAGTTGTGCATTGAATAAAGAAGAATCAATGAAGTATGTTGTTGGCGACGAATATTGAAAGTACCATGGACTGCCAAAACACCAACAGATCTATCTGTGTTGGGACAAATACAGTCAGAATGCTGCTACGAGGCCAGAGTGGCAAGACTGCGTCCCATACTTTGGACATGTTATCAGGAGAGCTCAGTCCCTGGAGAAGGACATCGTGAGTGGTGAAGTGGAGAACAGCAACAAAAGAGGAAGGCCCTCCACCAGGTGGATTGACGCATTGCTGTCGCAAGGGGCTGAAACGTAAGGGAAGCTTGTGAGGCCGACGCAGGACTGGGCAGTGTTTGTTCTGTTGTTCATGGGCTTGCTCTCTATGGGCTGGAGCCAACTTGCTGGCAAAACAACAAAGACGTGAAAAAGTTACTTAATGTTGTAAATACTTATTTTACACAAAAAAATCTTCTTAAACTCAGATTCGGAATCATTTCATAAAAAAATACATTTTCAAGTCTTTTATTTTCTTAAATTTTCCTCTGCTTAATTTCTTCCAGGACAGAAAGTGACTATTCATGACAAAACAGAAATTAATCTTGTCTCATTTCGTCGCACAATCTATCTTGCTATTCAGTCAAGGTAAGATGTGATCGTTCAGTAGTGGGACCTCTTTTTGACAGGCAGATCAAGGATGCACTTTAACTGGATTCTCAGGCAATCTCTTTACCATCACCACCATCACGACTACCCCAAAATGATTAGTAATTCAGGACTTTTTTTTTAAAACATACTTGGATGATTGCATAATTAAGCATTTTTGGCTCTCTCATTTCTTATAATTCTTTATAGAGCTAGCATAGTATTTAATTATATAGTAGAAATATTTTTCCTAATCTTGGTCCTAAACAGAAGTATTAGTAAAGGAACTATTGTTTACTGATGTGCTATGGCAATGGAATTGTCTATCAGTGCCAGTGGAAATTACCATCTATATTCTTGTATAAGCCGAGTTTTCCAGCACATTTTTTAATGCAGTTTTTGTGGTAAAATTAGGTGCCTTGGCTGATATATGGGTCGCCTCATACTCAAGTATATACAGTACACTGGAAGGTTTTGAAGAACCTTTGATTTAAAATTAAATAAGAACTACTATACTATGAAAACAATCAATCCTCTCTGAAGCCTATGAGTTTGGTTTTATTATATATATTTGTTGCCACTGGGCAAGAGTGTCCCCTGCTAACAGGACTCTATCCATTATCTACCACTATTGTCAAGGTAATTCCAACCCATCACAGTCCTGTGTAAGGTTAGAGACTGTTTAAATGTTTATGGGAGCAGACAGCTGATGGCTTTGAACAGCTGACTTTATGATTAGCAGTCCAATGCCTAGCCCACAATGCTACATACCAGACCCTGTGTTTGGTTTTGAAGAGAAGTAAATGAGAATGTTAAAAGCTTAATGTAGCTGTTGTTTTTGGTGAGAATCAACCTATTGAGTTAGTGGACTCGGTATTTACATTTTACACAGGAAGAGGACTGCTTTCTGTGTCGTTTCATTACTAGGTTTTGTATATTTCCATTTAGTATGATATAATAGCAACGATGACTCAAGTAGGAGTCATCTTGTTTTCATTCTGTCTGAAAATTTTTTGGCTTTGGATTCATCTTCAGTGAGAGGAATATTAATAGCCAAACATGGGTTGGAAGTGTGGTTACTCTTAGCTATTTATTTTTCCCATGAAAGAGAAAACTTTTTCAGACAAGCTTAATAGGAGAAATTGTTTTATTAAAGATACGTACTCTTAGAGTTTGGCCTTCTTTCTGTCCATTGTATATCTTGTATACTTATGAACAGCTGATTCACTATTTTAATACTATTAACTTTGAAGAACTTGTGAAAGTCTTTGCGTCATTATTAAAAAGGAAGCATTTTTAAAAGTGACTTGTTGGCACTTTGTCAATCAAACAAAAGATATGGAAAAATTAAGTGTGAATAGATACAAGGCCCTTATCTTAGTAGTAATAAACAACTTTATATGTTGGTAATTGTTTAAGAAAACAATTATATATAACAGTGTATTGCCATTGAGTGAGTTTTGTTTTATTTATTTACTTTTGACTTATATTTCCTAAAGAAATGTCTTGATTGAATTATATACAGAATTACCTATAGAAAAAAAATTGGGAAAACATTGTTCAACACTGTAAATTAAAATAGCCAGTTTATGCACTACTGAAAATGAAGTTAATGGATAATTGCTACTATTTGAGCAAGTGGTGTTTGGTAAAATGTTAGGTGGGGTGGGGAGAAGTATCATATAGAACTGTGCCTCTAATGTTCTCTCAATTGTATAAATTAACCAAATACAAACCAGTTAGCATCCATTCGATTCCAACTCATAACCCGAGGGCAGTATAGAACTGTCCAATCAGGCTTTACAGGTTAGAAATCTTTATAGAAGCCACGCCAGTGGTCACATTTCTGTTTCATAGAGGAGCTGGTAGAGTCACATTACTGACTCTGTAGGTAGCAGCTGACTGCGTCATCACTGCACCGCCAGGATCCTTTGTATACCACAGTAGCGATCAAGGATAAAACTTAATCATAAGTCTGATCACTATGAGATAATTTTTATATAAATTCACTTTTAGACATCTAGAGAATAAAGCTAGGTCCGATAGTTGAACTACACGGAGAATTTTATTTCCCAGTTTCTTTTAAACTTTTTGTATTAGAGAGATAAAACCAGATTGCTGATAATTATATATAAATATATATTTATAAAGATAGTTAAATGTATAACCTAAGAAATGAACTGTTAAATTATATACAGATAGATATATAGTACAAGAAATGAACAGTTAAAAAGCAGTACAAATGACTCAGTGCAACTCACTCCTGTGAGAGAGTTGTGAGACACTAGTAGTCCTTCACATCTTGAGGGCTGCCAGGTAGTCCTCTGTAGAGTGAGTTAGGCTATCCCAGCACAGGCAGCAAACAGCAAGGCAGGTCACCAACTGTCAGCCAGGTCACCTACAGTCAGTCCCCAGCTCAAGAGATGTAAATTCCAATCCTGTGGTCTTAAAGGGACCTCAACTTACAGCAACACAGTCCACAGGCTAGGCGTCCCACAGGTAGTGTAGCCTGTAAATTGAGGCACAAAACAAGCAAGACAGCTCCACACTGGTCCAATGATCAAAGAGCAAGAGACAAGAAAGGCAAGGCTCACTGAGCCATTTATCTGTCTGCCCTTCAATTAATCCTACTTGTGTTTATCTGCCAGGCTGGCACAATAAACTATCTCACCTTTATTTTCCTCTTACTGTTCAGGTTCCTTAAATAAGATAACCCTTTTTTTGTTTTCACAACATAAACTGCAGGATTGACTTTGCTTCTGAAAACAATGCTTTCCTGTTTGTTCTTTATTTTAAGTGATATTTCCATCTTACTTTACCTTAAAGCTATAGCACCAGAGTGCGGTGAGGCTACCATGCTTCCACTAATTTAACGTTTTCTTAGATTGGACATGTTGACACTCATTTGTCACTGCAGCTTGAAAACTGGCATTAAGTAGACAAGACAATAATTTAGTAAATGTGTCCCTTTTTATGTTTTGTTTCATAAGGATATGTACATATATATTTAAATTTTATTTTATTAGGGGCTCTTACAGCTCTTCTCACAATCCATACATATATCCATTGTGTCAAACATGTTGTTAACATCTTTTTCAAAACATGTTTTTTCTACTTGAGCCCTTGGTATCAGCTCCTCATTTTTCCTCTCCCTCCTCCATGTCCCCTTGATAATTTAAAATTATTCTCTTTTTTTCATGCCTTAACACTGACCACTGTCTCCCTTCACCCACTTTTCTGCTGTCTGTCCCCCTGGAAGGGGTCCATACGTCAATTATTGTGATCAGTTCCCCCTTATTCCACCCCCTTCCTTTCCCTTCCTCTCCTAGTATCTCTGCTCCCCTTATTGGTCCTGAGGGGTTTATCTGTTCTGGATTCCACGTGTTGCAAGATGCAATCTGCACCAGTAAAGATGTTTTGGTCTAGCCAGATTTGTAAGATTCAATTGGGGTTGTGATAAGGGGGTGGTGGGGGGAGTAGCATTTAAGAACTAGAGGAAGATTGTATGTTTCATCGGTGCTATACTGCACCCTGACTGGCTTGTCTTCCTTGTGATCCTCCTGAAAGGGGGTCTCCAATTGACTACTGATGGGCTTTGGGTCTCTGCTCTGCCCTCCCCCTTATTCCCATTGATAGAGTTTTTTTTTTGTTTTCTTTTGGGTCTTTGATGCCTAATATCTGATCCCATAGACATCTCATGATTACACACACTGGTGTGCTTCTTCCATGTGGGCTTTGTTGCTTCTCAGCTAGATGGCCGCTTGTTTATTTTCAAGCCTTTAAGATCCCAGATGCTATATCTTTTAATAGCTAGGCACTATCAGCTTTCCTCACCACATTTGCTTATGCACCCATTTTGTCTTCAGTGATCATGTCAAGGATGGCAAACGTCACAGAGTGCACGTTAGGTTTTCTTGCCTTGAGGGAGTACTTGAGTAGAGGCCCAATGTCCATCTGCTGGCGTACTTTATAAATAAATATATGTATATAGATCTATTCCTTATAATTGTACATAAATGTATTTACATATTTTACATGCCTGTATTTAGACCTTTATAAATGTCCTTTGCCTCCCAGTTCTTTTCTCTATTTCCTTTTATTTTTCCTCCTGTACCACTATCATGTTCAGCCTGCATTTAGGTTTTGGTAATTCCTTTTGGCTTACTTGTCCTTAATCAAGCTCTCCTTGCCATCGATTTTAGATCACTTATTCTTCCCTTGTCCCTGGGTTTGTTGGCACCCCCCTCCTTTTCCCCCACCTCCACCTCTCGTGTCCCCCTGGAACTGTTGGTCCCATTGTTCTCTCCTCAGGATTGTTCATCCCACCTATCTTGTCCAGATAGACATGCAGAGACAGTAATATGCGCAAAAGCTAAGCAAAACAAAAAAAAAGAATAACAAAAGACAAATTAACAACAAAACAAATACAATACAACAAAACAAATACATGAATAAATGAAAAGCCAATAGCATAAATAGATAAGCCCTCAAACAGTTCCAGGTCTGTCTGTTGACCTTTATGAGTTTTCCAGTGGAGTCCTCTGGATGCCACACCTTTGGCATTCCTTGGGGACTTTGTTTCTTTGCTCCCTTGCTACTTTGCCGTGCACCCTTAGTGTTCACGCTGGTGCAGTGGGGTCGGATCTGGCACGTCTGCATAGTGTCCCCAGTGCTGTCCCCCTTAGCGCTATGTGTCAGCGAGGAACATCTCTGTGTCTCCTGGTGGGGCTGGCCTTGTGATCCTCTCTGTGCATTGGCTGCCCTGAGCCAGAATATTGTCCTCAGGGCTTGGTGGGCCAGGGTGTGTTCCACTCTCTCTCCTTCCCTCTTCCTTTGCTCCTAAGCAGACACTCCCCTCTTCTGTGCTGCAGCTTCAGTGCTGTCCTCTGAAGTGCATTCCTTGGGACTGGGACCAGGGGTGCCCACGTAGTTGGGATTGGTGGCCAGCCCCACAGACCTCTCTCTTGGTTCCCTGCTTCATGGCTGTATGTTGCATTCACATCTTGGTGTGGAAATCTGGTCCCTTTGGCCCTCTTCCGTGGAGATAAAAACTCCCCTTGAGTGGGTTACTGCCCCGTTCCCCCGCTACCCCTGTCTATCCCTGCCCCCCCCCCTCTTTAGTTGGCTGCCATCCGTATCCCTGGGTTGGGTTGACTCCCACCGTAGTACCTGGCCCTGACTCCAGGAATGGATGTGTCCAGTAGCTTTTCCCATAGCCCCTTCTTGGCATGTCCCCATCAGTCATCCTTTGTGTTAAACCCAGAATTCATTTTGGTTTATCATCCTTAGTAAAGAATTAAAATAACAAGTGAATGTAATTCTTTAATATTTACAGTGAGTGGAATTTTGAAATGATCTTGATGTAGGGAAGTGTAAGCTAAGGAAAACATGAACACATTATCTATCATACAAGGGCTCCTTGTCCATGGTACTTCACTTACCCAATAAAAAAGCGAAACTTGACAAATGCTTCATCAATTCCCTGGTGTTTCCAAAACAATTTCAGTTTTTTTCCTGGCTGCTAAGTTTATTTTACATAGAGAGCTAGAAAAGAAAAAAGCGAAATCTTCCTTTACCCGTTAAGTGGTGATGGTATGTGCCATCAAGCTAATTCCTGCTCGCAGGACCTGGTTGATCAAGTGTGATGGCCTCACATTGTCTCCTAGTCTGTCATCGGCAGAGGAGCATATCCCCCCAGGCTTTGCTTCCTTAGAACCGCTACTGGTAGGTGCTGGCCCCCTGCGCCTTTGGTTAGCAGCTGCATACGGAGCATTGTGTCACTGTAGCGCCTTAAGTTTGGCCTGTTTGGGTTTTGTTAGATGACTAAAGGTTGTTAACTCCAATAATTTAATCTTAAGCCTAGATAGTATCTAATATTACCTGTTGCCAATGTTCTTCCTTTAATTTAAGTTTTTTGTTTCATTGCCCTGTGCTTTCCTGGTATGCTTGTGAAACTCAGTAAATAATAGAGCCGTAGAACAGAGATGAACTCTAAAACTAAATTCATAGTCATTATATTTCAGTGAGTGATTATCTTACTCTACTGTTATCAAAAGAATGGGAATTTTAACATTGTACAAAAGGGGCAGTGCTTTTTCCTGAATCAAGTTCACCCTTGAGTTTGATCATTCTCTAAGATGACATGTGTTGAAGACCTATTTTTAATTCAGTACATTGTTTTAAAGTTTTCTTGTAAGCTAGTTTGGTTACCTTGATATTTTTTTAATGTTGTTCTTCATCTAGCAGCCCTGTGCTGACTGTGAGCCACGGTGAATTGTCGAAGGGGAGATTGAGCACTAGGTGTCACTCTGGGCTCCTGCAGCTTCTTGGACTTAGACCAGGAACATTTTAAATAGTTTATAATAAAAGAAGCTAGAAGCTTACATATAGGAATCTTTCAAGCTGAGAATTAAGTATAAGCCTGAAAATCTTGACCTATGCTTGTACTTACTTTGGTGGAAGGTTTATTAGGACCAGACTTCCTAATTTCTCTAAACACATAATATACATTTCAAGACACTGCTGTGCAAATTAAATGTTAATGATGGCCGTTTATTATGAAATGTTGAGTTGAGGAAATGTAAGTATTCCTCTGCTCCCTGCTTCTTAGGCTGTCTGGCCTGGAGCCAATCAAACAAATGCCTTTGAATTTTGTTTGTTTTTTTCTCCTCGGTGAAAATGAGAGGGTGGGGTCTCATTTGCCTCTGCATATTTTAAAAGTCCTAATTATGTACAAGAATCATAATCAGATGATATGCTACGGGTATTTTTACTACTGCAATAGATGTGCATTTGTGACTGGTGCATAAAAATAAATTTCTTAAAAACTCTAGCAGACTATCAATATATTTTTTTTAAGTTAGTATTTTTAAAGCTTTTAGTTTTTTTAATCTTCATTGTTAAAGTGTCCTCCCTGTTTTCCTAGCTAAGGTTTTGAAGGTGGTTACTGTATTTTTCTTCCTTAGATTTACTTGACGATTACCAACATTTGGCTTAGTGAAATGCTTATGGCTGTAGAACAGAATAGCAGGCGCTCTAGAAAAATACTAAACATTATGCAGCCTTCCCTAAAATCAGTGCTCTGACCCTGATTGGTTTGTAGGATACTTAGATGGGTCTTGTATTACTAAGCTATCAAATTGGAACTGTTAATAAATCTTTTATATCCAGTTATAGTTCTTCAGTGGTTGAAGGGAAACTTATTTGTAACACTAAGCATTTAATATCATTTAATTTCTTTTCCAGTTTTGCAAACATGACTTGTTCACACATCATTCACCTGTAGTTAAATAATACAGAATCACCTTATCTTTCCAAAGAAACAGTGCTGTTTTATGAAATTCACATTTCGTTAAGACACTCAATTTTTATACGAGCTAACATGCAGTTCATTCTCAGGGAATGGTTGCAAGGGCAGGCACCGTAGCTTAGTAGCAAGGAGCATGCCACTTCAGGATTCCCTGCACATCCCTGGTAGGAGTGATGAGGTATACTTTGTGAAGGTTAGGGATGTTTCTATACTGCTTTTATTTCAATAAGCTATTAGTAACATTTTTATTACCTGTATTCTTGAGGAGGCACAGACTGTGTTTTTTATATTTAGCAGAGGATACTATAGAGTCTAGTATAAAAAAGATTTTTCAAATATTATTAAGATAAGGATTTGGGGTATAAAAGAGTGCTACTGTTTATGCAGCCACCTCTTATCCTAACTTTTGACCATTTTATCTCTACAGTTTAGATTTTGAAGAATGTGCTCACAAATTGCTGAAAATGGAATTTCCTGAAAGTCAAACAGTACGTTAACACTTTTTTCATTTGAAGATTTATAGTCTTGGAAACCCAAAAGGCAGTTCTACTGTCTTAGAGGCTTATAATGAGTTGGAATTGACTCAGTGACAATGAATGAGAATGCCTTTACAAATACAGATCACAATAAGTCCTTTTTTTTCTAGTTGCTTTCTTATCTGTATTGTTCCCCACCCAGAGATATGTCGGGTCCTTGGAGCCTGTACAAAGGCCTCAAGTTTTGTATTGCACATGTTCCATTTTATGTGGTAGACATATAGCACAGACACGGAATTGAATGAATCCGCTCCAGCAGGCTATGTAGTTTCTAATTCTTTCATGGGGATCTCATTGATTATGTGCGTGAAGTTACTATTATGTCGGTGTCCTTTGATGTAGTGCTTTAAGTGTCAGTGATAAAGCATAGATCACGGTAAATGCATGGCTTATACAGTGTCCAGCAAGCTGTGGCCCAGGCCTACCTTATTTTTGCAAATAGTTTTATTGGAACATGTCAGTGCTTATTTGTATTTATATTAGCTATGGCTCATTTCCTATTGCAGCAGCAGAGCCTGAAATACGTTGCCCTTTACAGAAATAAGTTTGCTAATCTTTGTTTAGAATATGGATTCACTCTTGAAATACCATGGCATGGAATCTTGAGAAAATTTTGTTTTGTTTTCTGAAATTTAAAAGATTTTTCCCTTGTGAAGTCTTATTAGTATACTAATAATACAGTACTGATTCCTATTCCAATGTCATTGATATATTTTTGTCGGAAGAAAATAAATTAGTAAGTTAACTTTTAAAATCACTAATTGAAACTGAAATTATTATATGATCTTGTCACATTACTTGAGGAATATAATGAAGTCATTATAAATGTTATTAATATTAGTCCAGAAGATAGTTGTTCTAGAGGTAACCTCTTCATACTGTGATAGTATTTAAAAGAATGTCTTGGTGTATCTATTTTTGTGCACAGGGTTACTCAAGACTCTCCTAAAAAAATCACTGTAATATTTAATTAAAATGTTAAAATACTTAATGATTGAACGCCACAGGGAATAACTCTTGTAATTGCATTTAGTCCGGGTAAGAAAGTAATTTGTTTTGCTTGTAAGATTGACTTTATTAGCTGTGCTGTCAGCATATTACCACAGTTAATTGTTTAAAACTTGATTTACCTTTGTATTATTTTAAAACACAACATTGGTAGAAAAAGTTAAAATGTATTTAAATATATCAGATTGGCATATCATGGCATAGTTCAGAAGTTTTTTGCATTGTATAACTTAAGTTCTGATAGGTCGATCCTTTCAGAACTTAATACATTTGCAAACATTGTATAGGTTCAAGTAAGTTTTGGCAAGTCTTTAAAAGAAAATTGCCAGAAACAACTTCTCCAAATAGCCATAGGTTGTGGAGTGCGGAGTCTGAGCTGGTTGTCGTTTAGTAGACGCTCGTTTTGTAGGTGGTGCAGGTCAGTGGAATGTATGGGGTGGTAGATCCTCTCGTGATCTGCTCGGTGAGTGGTGGAGGCTGGTCTTCTGCCCTGTGCAGCAAGTACAGTGACACTGTCCACGTGTGGCTGTTAAGCACCTGTGCTGTAAGCAATCGAAATGTAAATCGTGATTGATACACAGCTGTTGGTTACCATGTTGAAGAGCAGAGTTAAGAACCTATCTGTACTGTGTTTCTCAAAGGCCTCCTTCCTTGCCCTGAGCCTCCTCTGGCGTCTCTCACATACATTGTTTACATAAAGATAACCTAATTTCTTTTCTGTAACAGTGATCACACATTAATTTATACCTTTATTCCTTTAGCCCATATTGGCCAAATGTCTTTATCTTTGAAATTGCTGTGACTATAGTACTTGTTTGGGTAGGGTTGAATGAAGAATTAATATTTGTTAATTCCGAATCTCTAATTCATTATGCTGATCCTATTTCCTAACCAAAGACTTACTAGGGGATCAGAATGTTGACTGGCAGGTTATTAAGTCTCTTCAATAACCTACCTGGACCAGATATTCCGGCAGCAGTTATGGGACAATTCCATGTGCACAGCATTTATTTTG
This sequence comes from Tenrec ecaudatus, assembly GCF_050624435.1. Lineage (NCBI taxonomy): Eukaryota > Metazoa > Chordata > Mammalia > Afrosoricida > Tenrecidae > Tenrec > Tenrec ecaudatus. The sequence goes on from NC_134542.1 coordinate 58,486,576, forward strand.
AGCCTAAAAGTTTTAGCTGCTGAGGCATTTTTATTTGTTTCTTTCCATATATTTATGTTTACTTCATCAACCAGAAAGTTTTCCAAGTTAGCATTAAAAGTGTACACATTTATGCTTCGTAAAGACTCAGCATGCTCTGCCTATCCATACTAGAAATTAGTAATTGAACTTAAATTGTTGGGAAATATTTAAACTTTGTTGTTAAATGTTGTCTTGGTGGGTCTATTTTTAAAGAATTCTGCATAGAATTCTTTAAAAATACAGTACTTTAGTCTTTCTCAATTCTCATACCGGGGTTTGTGAAGTGGTTCATAGTATATAAATTTAGAATTTTAAAATAATTTAATTAGTGTAAATGGCTGTCAAAGCCGTCACCCAGACAGAAGACTTTAAGAAACTGAACTTCAACAAGATGAAGAATTTTATTTTCTCGTTATGACTAACATTGACAAAGTTTGAAAAGTTTAGTGATTTTTAAAAGTAAAGTGGAAATATCTAAAAAATAATGATAATAAAATAGCTGAAATATCTAGCCTTTATCTTACAGGTAAACTATAGTATATATTTTGACTCGTTAATGCAATTGCTTTGTCCACAAATAGAAAGAACTCTGCAACATGATACTGGATTGCTGTGCCCAGCAAAGAACCTACGAGAAGTTCTTTGGCTTATTAGCTGGGGTGAGTTCTTTGCTCCTGAAAGGGCCGCTTCTCTCTGCCCTCCAGATTCTTCCCTGACACTGTGAACTGATGCTGCTCCTTTAGTCTGATCTAATACAGCAGCGCATCTTTGGCTGAAAATTAATTTCTCTCGTTGTAGGTTTCTCCGTCTTGGAAGCATTTTAGTAGTGCTTTGCATGAGGCACACTGGTGGCATAGTGGGTTATATGTTGGGCTGCTAACTGCAACATCAACAGTTTGAATCCACCCTTCTCTCCCAAGGAGAAAGACGAGGCTTTCTGCTCCTGTGGTGGTTTGTGGTTTACATGTTGGACTGCCAGCAGTTAGAGCACCAGCCACTTTGAGGAAGATAGGTGGGCCTTTCCACTCCTCTAAAGAATTACAGTTTCAGAAACTCACAAGGGCAATTCTGCCCTGTCCTTTAGGGTCACTTTGAGTTGGCATCGACCTGATGGCAGTGAATTTGGATTTTTTTGAACAGTTTACAGCCTCAGGCCTCTATGAGTCAGAATCAACTTGATGGCAGATTTGGTTTGGGTGGTTTTTAACTTTTCTTTTTAATTTCCCATGCTTTTGTAACCATTTCCCAATGAGAGCTAATTACTGTTTTTTGTTTCGTTTTTTTCCCCAAAATCTCAAGACAGCTTCTGATATTAAGTACATTTTTAGCACAAATAAAGTGTGAGTTAAATTATTATTTTTAATCCAAATGATATTCATTACATAGAAGTATGCTTGCAGACCTTATAACGTCTCTGATCATCAACATATTTAGAATTATTCTAGCCATAAGTCCCAGGTAGATCAAGGTCATATAGTAAGTTCTTGAACAGCTCGTATACAATGCACGAAGATTTGGTGATTTGAAAATGTATTAAGTACTCACTGCAGGTTCAGTAAATATAGGAGGATTTAATGTGCTTCTATACCTATTGACATCGAGTTTTTTTTATTAGCGTTTTTGCATGCTGAAAAAGGAATACATGGAATCCTTTGAAAGTATATTTAAAGAACAGTATGATACTATTCATCGTTTAGAAACAAACAAGTTGAGGAATGTGGCCAAGATGTTTGCTCATCTTTTGTACACTGATTCCCTTCCATGGAGTGTAAGTAGATGGTTCAATATCTATACTTCTTTTTTGATCCCTTTTTATTCTAAAGTAGATATTAAGTATAATATAATTATAATTTTACTTGGGAAATGTGCTTTTTAATTATCTTTGAGACTATGTACGTATTGGTTAGTGTATAACATAGGGCTCAAAAAGCTATGTAGATATATATGCATTTAAGGAATATCCTGGATTATATTAACAGCCCAGCTATATCACGGAACTTTTCAATAGTGATAGTTAGGAACATTGCCAGGGTAGATGTTTGGAGCTTTAATATTCTCTGTGCACATGCTTCTGTGAAGCTGTAAAGTGGAGGATCCCTGAGTCAAGATTGTAGAAACATGCTTGTCGTAAGAGGATGTGTATATTGAAGTTGAGTACGTGACAGGGAAGAATTTCTATAGTCTTGGTGGGAAATACTCACGAGATTGAAATTTGAAATGTGTTTTTAAGCTGTCATTTACTATACAATTGCTGTTTCCTCCGCAACTGTTTATGGTGCTACCACTCATTTGCCGGTCATAGCTGCTGGGGTCCAAAATGAGTTAAAGATGGGGCCTGTTGCATTTCGACAAGGTTGCCATATAAGAGAAGAGGGAAAGTATATCCAAGAGTAGTGATAATATAAAGCAAAAGGTTACATTACGTGCAAGTAAAGTTGATAAAGAATTTTTTTTTTTAAAGAAATTACAGCCAGGGAAAGAGAAAAGAAAGAAGGAAGGCTGGATGGATCATATTGTAGACTATAGTAGCAGAAGAAAATGTTTCAGGACTTAAAAATGTTAGATAATTCTTTTTAATTTTTCATTGTAAGTTGGCTCTGGAGCCTAATTGTAATCAGTCTGACTTCTTTTAATTTTCAGGTTCTTGAATGTATAAAACTGAGTGAGGAAACCACGACATCATCCAGTAGAATTTTTGTCAAAATATTTTTTCAGGAACTATGTGAATACATGGGTCTTCCTAAACTTAATGCAAGATTAAAGGATGAGTAAGTTTACCACTAAGTCCTTCTCGTTCAAATGCAAAGACTACAGAGTTAATTTCTCTCTGATTTAGTGGGAAAAAATAATTTTGTATGCTACTTATCATTGCTGATATTGAATACTTAACAGGTTTATTTTCCTGTAACGCAAACATTGAGCTTTGGGTGATAATTAATTTTGATCATCAGTGGACATCTAAGATTCCCCATTATGTAATCGTTCAAATTATCACACTGAGCTAGAGCTTTTTCCAAGACTATATACTTCTTATTTCAACTCTCGAGTGCTCATTACTATCAAGCTTGGCTTCTATGCCACCCACCCTGTTGAAGTCCAGATCTTTGTCCTTTGTCATCCACATGCCCCTTGATATTTTTGCCTTAGTTATACGATTGGCCGCTTGCATACGGTGAACCTTTTCCTCATTTTTCATTTTACCTTCATTCTCTTCTCAATCTTGTATCTCCACCTGAGTCTGCACCTCCAGTGTTAAAATTTACCCAAGTCGTATCCAGGGTCCTATCCACTCTGCGGGATGCCATTAGTTTCTCACGGCATCGTGTAGTTGGCTATTTGGTACTTGTCTTCTGTTCCAAACCTATCTATTCCTTCTCTAGCACTCTAGAGATATGTGTCCTTGTCTCTGATTCTGCTTGGGGACATCCTCTTGTTCTTTCTAGCAAATGCTTCATCATTCCTCTTTTGTGTCCCCTTTTTCTATGAAACCGTCTCTCCTGAGTCATTCTGTGCTGGCACCCAGTACTTGTTCCAAACCACGTTGTTTGATGAATGTTTTTCTACATGAATTCCCGTCCTATTAGTGAATACAGTCAGTCTTTGCATTCTTCATTTCCCTTCCGTTGATTACTTGTCCCCACCTTTCACTGCTTAGCACAATGTTGTGTTGTGTGTATGCAAATGTCAGGATATATCCCCCTGTAGATTTGGACACACATGTACACATATACATACATATATATGTATATATATCTGCTTTTTAAACCTGATAAGTGATATAAACCGCTTACCATACTTAATTTTACTTTACTTACTGTTTTAGAAGTTAGAAAAATCTTGAGGAATGACTGTAAGGATTTGTTTCTTTATTTTTAAGGTGTTCTTTTTGTTCATTATTCTTTTTTAGAACTCTGCAACCCTTCTTTGAAGGATTACTACCCCGAGACAGTCCTAGAAACACTCGGTTTGCCATCAACTTTTTTACTTCTATAGGTCTTGGAGGCTTAACGTAAGAACATTTTTCAGAGTCTTGTTTGCATCATTACGGAATTGCCCCAGCATTGCAGTGAAAGTAGTGTCTAACGTTACGTTTTTAACTAGGGATGAGTTGCGGGAACATCTGAAAAATACACCAAAGGTCATCGTGGCGCAGAAACCCGATGGTGAGCAAACTAAGTCCTCGGCGTCTTCCTCCTCTGCATCGTCGTCTTCAGAATCTGGCTCCTCTGACTCCGGTTCTGACAGCAGTGAGAGCAGTTCAGATTCTTCCAGCGAGGAGAGCGCGTCTTCATCTACCAGTAGTCATAGCTCTGCCTCAGGTACTGAAGCATGTCGTCCATCCTTTCCTTTAAAACAAGTAGACTGCTAGTGATGGTCAGTAAGGAAAAACAACGTTGATTGCTTAGTATTAAGTTGTTTAAAACCAAACCAGACTCACTGCCAACGGAGTCGATGCCAACTCATAGCAGCCCTGCAAGACAAGTGACAATAGGCAGTTTTAAGGGAAGGTAGAACTGCCCCCCTGTGAGTTTACAAGACTGTGTGTAACTCTTCATAGGAGTAGAAAGACTCATCTTTCTCCCACTCAGTAGTTTAAAAAAACAGTTAATTGTTTAAATGATTAATGATTTTGCTTCTAGATATAAGAACTCTGGTGGCACAATGGTTAAGCACTTGCTGGTAAGTGAAAGGTCAACATTTTAAACCCACCAAAAACGATGTGGCCGCCAGCTTCCATAAAGAGGACCACCTTGGAAACCCCATGGGAGTTCTAGTTTCTCCCACAGCATCACTGTGAGTCAGAGTCTACTCGTGGGTTTGTAGACGTACTCCCATGACAGTGCCCTTGCGCATGTCTTTGGATGACAGACAGGGTGTAGGTCTGTGCCTACACCCAGTAGAATCGTCTCCAGGGCAGAGTGGAGTGTGTATTCAGCTTTAGTAGGTCTGGTCAGTGCTCCAAGTGAGGGCTCCAGCGTGCAGTCTCACCAGCCGCTGCACGCTACACGCGCTGCTCCCAGCCTTTGATGCAGCCCTGCTGAGCGAAGCCCTGTTGCTTGGCGGCGACATGTTGAGCTAACAGCGAGGGCAGAGCTTCTACCCACCAGCCGGTACTCCTCGAGGGAAGAGGAGGTTCCATAAAGAGTTAAAGCCTTGCAGATCCAAAGGCCTCTGTGGGGTAGGGTTGCTGTGAGTTGAAATCGTTTCAATGGCAATGGCTTTGAAGGGTGTATTGTGGTTTTGATATTTATTTGATTACCATGGAAGCTGATTAACATTTTATATATGATTGACCATTTGGTTATTCTTTCTACTTGTAAAAGCTCCAGTATTTTCCCCTTCAGTACATCGTCTTTTCTGCTGATTGGTAGCTCTTTATGTCTTCTGGGTATTCATCTTTTGTTGCTTACATGTATGATAAAGAACTAGTCCCACCTTTGTCTCAGCAGCAGCCCTGTGCCCGGACGAATCCGGAGTCGGCACGTGCTCCCAGGGAGAAAGCCATCGCTCTTGGCTTACTTTTCTATTATTTCCCCCCTTGGCTGAATCTTGACCCCACACTTCTATTGAATTTTCATTAATTTTTATGCCTTTCTATACTTTCAACTTTTTATTTTAAACTAATTTTAGGCTCAGTGAAAAAAGTTTAAAAGTGGCACAGAAAATTGTCATATGACTCTCACCCGTTGTTCCCTAATAGAATTCTACGTAGCCATAGTTCAGTCACCAAAACCAGGAGATTAGTAGTTGAACAGTTAAACAACAGATCTCATTTGAGTTTTACCTGTTTCTTCATTAATGCCCTTCTCCCTGGTCCAGAATTCCGTTTACATTTAATTGTATGTACTCTTCTGCTGTCTGTGAGAGTTCCACTCAGTGTTGCCTTGGGTTTTGTTTTTACTTTATTGGGGGCTCTTACAGCTGTTATACATTCCATACATCAGTTGTATCAAGCATATTTGTACATATGTTTCTATCATCATTTCCAAAACATTTTCTACTTGAGCCCTTGGTATAATCTCTTCCCCCCCCCCAACCCCTCAGCCTCGTGAATCCTTGATCAATTATATATTGTTATTATTTTGTATCTTTTTGTGTGTATCTTACACTGTCTTTTGTCTCCCTTCACCCACAAGTCTGTTATTCGTCCCCTTGTGGGGGGAGCTATATATCCCACCTTGTGATGGGTTCTTCCTTTCTTCTGCTTCTCCTTCCCCATCCATCCCCATCCCCTCATGATATCACTGTCACCACTACTGTTCCTGATGGGTTTATCTGTCCTGAATTCCATGTGTCCAGAGCTCTTATCTGTACCCACATGTGTTCTCCTGTCTAGACAGATTTGTAAGGTAGAACTCGGTCATGGTAGTGGGCAGGGGCATTCAGGAACAGAGGAATGATGTGATTCATCAATGCTATGCCACACATTCCTTATAACCCTTCTGTGGGGCGATGTCCAGTTGTCCACAGATGGGCTTTGGGTCTCCACTCCAACTCCTTGTTCACATCATTATAGTTGTTTATTTTGGATCTTTTGATCCTGTTGACACCTCATGATCACACAGGCTGGTGTGCTTCTTCCATGTGGGCTTATTTGTGTCCCTGCTAGATGGCTGCTTGTTTAACTTCAAGCCTTTAACCCTATAACGCCTGAATTTTTAATTTCAGGGGAAAAAAATGTTTTTTTGGTTTTATTCATTACTTTCATAGGTATCAATATATATAACAACCAAAATATATTAAAAATATATAAAATTTGCAACGTTTCTTAAATGTAACCAAATTGTCACATTCGTCCATGGATTTATAATACAAGAATAAAAAGAGTGCCTTCACTTCTATATTATTTTTCATCTTATTTTATTATTTAATAAAAAACCAAACTGATAACTTATTTTATTTATAAAATATAATACAAAATGTATTTGTTTATAATTTTAGTGTGAAATTGAACAAAACAATTTTTTTCTTTTGTGATACAAAGATGAACTTTGCATTTGTTGCAGGAAAATACTGGTGCACCTTGCAGTTTACAGTTGTGCATCTTCCTGTGTTTGTGACCTCAGGGTAATGGTGAAGACCATGCAAACCGGTACCTCTCGCAGGATTACTTTTGGTGGCAGGACCTCTTCTCTTTTTGTTAGAAAACTCACCATCGGTCAAGCTAGTAGTCTGCCTCTTTTTGTTGGTCTGTTACTTTTTCCTTCAAGAAGAGCTTCGGGGATGCTCATTTTGAACTCTTGCAAACTTTGTATTTATTTTTTTTTTTTTGGTAACTGAAGGCTCGCACAGTGTCTGCAATAAAGTAGCCAAGAGTTCACAACAGTCACATCTATAAACTGAAAACATTATTTGTGATAATATTTTTTCGATCTGATGTGAATTCTGTACAGTGCAATTAGCGAGTCTGTCAAATCAAGCAGTGTACCCCAAATTGCTCAAGTTCCTGGCTACTCAGTGCAAGAGGTTAATTGGGATTTTGCTGAATTGCATAAAGATTTGATTGGTCGACAATATGAGTAATGATATACTTGATTAAGTCCCACCAGGCATTACACGCCTCCTTGCCATCAATGTTAGATCTCTTGTTTCTTTTCCTTGAGTTTGTTGGCTACCCCCACCCCCTTTTCTCCCATGTCCTGTCGTCGTGCACCCCCCCCACCCTCCAACAGCATTTTCTATTGTTTTCTCCTTGGGATTGTTTGTCCTGTCTATCTTACATAGATAAACATAGGGAGAAAGATAGTTTCAAGTCTGTGTGCTGACCCTTATGTATGTTTTCTAATGAAGTCTGATGAGGTGCCGAGCCCTGTCCCCCAGGAGACTTGGTTACTTTGCCCCTCTTGCTGTCCTGTTGCATTCCCTTCACGTTTCATCCCTCTGCATGGGGAAGACCAGACACACTTTCCACACGTGATATTTTGAAGTCACTTGATCAGTTCAGTTATTTTAAGGGCTCTCCTTTAGTTTAGATTGTTCTGCTGTTTCCTCGTGATTAGAATAAGATTGTGGATTTTGGGCAAAAATACTACTGAAATTATATATTCCTTTAGGTGTATGTCAAGGGGTTCATAATACTTGATATGTTTTCTTACACTTTGAGTCTTCTGTAAGAAATAAAAACTTGTCTCTTCTACCCTTCTTACTTATTTACTCATTCATTTACAATGGGACTTCAAAAAGTTCATGGGAAAATGGAATTAAAAGACATGTAATTTCCCCATAAACTTTCTGAAGCTCTATTTTATATCAGTGTGCACTCATACGTTTTTTTTAATTTGGTTCCGATGATTCCTGCTCTGGCAGTTAGGAAGGAGGGCGCTGGGTTGATTCCTGGGTTCATTTGACACACCACGTCCTTCTTTAGCACACACCCTTCATGGCAGCACAAGTTGTAGTGCTTCAGTGCCTTCAAACAAGGATTTTCATTTTATGCAGCATTTTGAGTTCTCAGCTGGGGCATAGGTCGGTCAGAAACTTTTCTACCCGATTTTGAAATAGAATAGCTGTAGGAAAGGACTTTAAAAAGCATTTGTCATCATAGTTTGATTTTAGCTCAGCTTTCCTGCCGAGGTCTGTGCTGGTTTCCCCAGGCTCAGCCTGCTCTCGTTCCCTTAGTCTTCATCAGGGTTCGCTCTTTTGTCCTAAATGTGTGTGTGTGTCATTCTAGATTGTGTGTGCGTGTGTGTCATTCTAGATTGTGTGTGCGTGTTTTGTTTTTCTTATATCACATTTGAGAGAGTTAGCACTTTCCCCTACAATCTTAGATTGGAAGACTAAGCATTGCCCCCTACACTATTTTACAATTCATGGTGTTTCAGTCCAGAATTACAGGACTCTATAAATATTTTATGATACCAAAGCAGGATTCTGTCTTCTCAAAAGAAGTCTTACCTTTGAATTACAGTGTCCATTTACCTCTTTCAATTCTAAATAATGTGTTTCATAGGGTTTGTTTTGAGAGCAGATGCTAACACAGCATGAGTTGTTGCAGTATGGAAGCTTGCTTAGTCCAAATTAATTTGCCTTATGCAATTTGAGTGGACTTTTTTTTACATTGTAATAGGATATAAAATAACATAAAAGGTAGTATTAACTGACCTCAAGTTAGAATATTGTAGAGCACATTTTGCAGAAGAAGACAAGATTATATTTTGTTATGTGATTGCTTTTCATCATTCAAGACACTTTTTGAGTAGTGTAAGGTAGGTAGAGAGATAGATGTTCGTTTAGCACAGAGCCAGATGGTTTCTGCTTGGGTAACTGAAACTCAGCTGAGCTGTTTGATGGGAACCAGAGAAGTAAGCCCTTAGTGGCAAACCAAATGACTAGCTATACAGTGTGCCAAGAAAAGCATTTGGCAGAAGTAGAGGCTGGCACAGTGAGGTCACAGTGAAGGTAGGGGAGGGTAGACCATTTTCTGCCATACTTTCCTCTCTGTAATCATATAAATTTGACTGAAATTGTGGTTACTTCAGCATCTTTGATTTATGTGCCCAGCAGTGAAATTCTGTCATTAAATCTTTATTTGTGATCAGTTGAGTAAAGGTTTTCAAGGGCTTTGGGGAAAGGTTTTATCAAAAAGTACTGTGTATACTTAAGTGTAAGTCGACCTGAATATCAGCCTAGGTACCTAATTTTTTTGGAGGGTGAGTGAGTGAGTGAGTGAGTCAGTGAGTGAGAGAGTGAGTTAGTGAGTGAGAGAATGAGTGAGTGAATCTAGGTACCTAATTTTATCACAAAAACTGCATTAAAAATGTGCTGAAAAACTCGACTTATACATGGGTATATACGGCTTTAGTGATTCTTTATAAAAGCATGTGGGCTTTTCTTATCCTCACAGTTAGTGCCTCTCTGGTAGCACAGAAGAGCAGAACTATAGTTTATTTGAAAAATAACATGAAGCAACCTAAAGTTCATGGAAATGCAGAATCATAAGATAATTTAATTTTTTTTTTTTTTACAAACTTTCTGTAGTGCTCTCATAGGGTAGATAAGGCTCTTGGATTCCCTAAAGATTTATAGCCTAGGAAACACATATAGAGTCGAAGCTGTCAGAATCAACTTGATGGCAGGAGGTTAATATTTTGGACAGTATGTGCATAGAGTTACACAGATGTAGTCATCTCTTGTCCCCTGTCTCTAGTAAGCTATGTTGCTAGTGGTATGATCATTAAATTGTGATTACACATAAGCTCTGATACCATATTTCATATGAAACAGGCACATGAACTAGAATTTCCATTTTTGATAACATTTGTAAGCATATCATTCTAGTTACTTCCATTAAAAATAAACTTACAACATTTGCTATAGTTTTAAGTTTCTGTTCATTGTCTTGATTCTTAAGGATCACAGTAGTACTTTAATAATGAATACTGAAATATTAGAGTCTTAAAAATCATGCATGTTATAAAATATTTTGTTTTCCAACCTTCCATTTGATCAATGTGGCTTTGTGTCCAGTTTGCCTGAGTTAGTCAGCCTATAATGTATTTACATGTGAATTGTTAAGAAAATCAGTTTAAAGTTAAAGCTAACGATTTTGTTTTACATACACAGCTAAAAATTTAAGAAAGAAGGTCCACGGGAAGACCAGAAGTAAAGAAGTAGAGAAGTTGATTAGGAAACAACAAACAAAAGACAGAAAAGACGAAGAAAGAAGATCAGAGCAAGGGCACCAAGAAGCCAGAGCTGCGAGAGACCGGAGGTCAGGAAGGCACAGAGACCCCAGTGTAAGAGAGGCTGGCTGGAGAGATGCCTCCGCAAACTACGCTTCCCACAGAGACGGTCCTTCCGAACGCAGTAGTCACGGGAGGAGTGTGAGTGACAGAGACCAGGAAATGCACACGGGTCTGGAAAGTAAGCATGGTGACCCCAAAAAGACTAGAGAAGAGAGAAGACACTCATTTTCTGAAAATGAGAAGCACAGATACCAAACTAAGGAGAATGACCATTTTAGAAGACAGGAGAGATCAAAGTCAAGGGAAAAGACGAGCAAACACTCAGGCTCCAGAAGTGACGACAACAGGTATCAGAACGGTACTGAAAGGCGGTGGGAAAAACCTAGCAGCTACTCTGAACAATCCAGAGAATCAAAGAAAACTCGGCGAAGAGAAAAGTCCCCAACAAAGCAAAAATGATTCTACGAATTAATACAAACTGAACATGCCTTACACACTCATTTGAAACAAAATATTTTTTACACTGATTGACGAACTTTATAGAGAATTCTTGTATAAAGTACTGGTTTGTATTTGTACATTTAAAAAATGTTTTCATTTAAACTTGTTTTATAATTGATGCATCACAAAACTGTCAGATCAGTTTATTTAAAGGGAAAGGTTTTACCAGCGAGGGATGTAAACATTGCTTATATTTTGTGAATAAAATGATCAACTGCTCATTGAATCTGTGATTTTTTTTTTAATTTGAAAAATGCTTTTTTCTCAATTATGTTTCCAATTGTTTACAGAACTAGTATAATTAATTATTTGTGTGCTTTTTATTTATAATTGAAAACCAAATAAATGAACCAATTCAGCTTAACATTGCTAACTTTGTTAATGAGATGTTAGTTTTTAAAAGAACCTGGTTATTTTTCTGTTTTGTTTTTGTTATACAATAGAGGATTTATTGCAAGTTTCATATTGTATCTTCAGTGAAATATATGGAATTTTTGTCATGAATGTAGTAGTAAAGCTAGGTATATATGTCAGTCTTTAAAATGATGCATAGTATTTAAAATTAGGATTTCTCTTAGTTACAGTTCCTTTCTGGACTGCTAGATAATGTTTAATTGAAATCCTGTGCAGTTAGTGCTCTTTATCAGCCTTGTAGTTTCATCACTATCGGTGAACTAATGTGTATTTAATTTTTAATTTGGAATGGTAGGTCATTGGAAAAGATATGGTCATGAAAAAAATGTGTACAGCCTTAGTGAGTAGTTCTAAATTTTTATAAGAATTTTAGTTTCCATCACTGTAACTCAACAATATGTGACCATAATTATTATATTTGAAATAAAATATTACCTTTGTGATTTTAGATTTTTCTGACAGATACATAACCTTACTAAATCAACTTTTTGTGTTTGTTCATTTTAAAAGTACATAAAATATATTTTAGTACAGAGTTCGAGAATAGGAAGATTACTATCTTAATATTTGGCCCTAAAACATACTCTGACTCAAAGGTGTTCTATTTTTTGTTATTATTTAAAATCTTACATACAATTTCTAATAAAGTCCATGAAAATAAGGAAACCTTATCCCCTCCCATTGAAAAGTCCAGTATGGCAGCTTAAAAATAATCTTACCCAGTGTTTATACCCCCATGGTAGTTAAAAGATGGCTTCATTAGACAGGACCACCATAAACAGAGCATTTCACAGAATTCTGAGTTTAGAAAACTGGATTGAAAGAACTTAGGTTCTGAGCCCTACAGGGGACAGTTTATTTTTGTACCGAACACTGATAAAGATCATAAAAATGAGAGGGGGCTGGGCATTTTTGCTTCTTGGAGTCACTTTAGTTCATAAGTTACCTTCCAGATGTTAAGTCGGAACCCTGTCATTGAGGACTGCTCTGCACTGGGCGCTGTGCCTCGGCCTGTCCTGGGACTTCGGTCTAATGTGTCCAGTGATGAGAAGAACTAAGGTGGAAAGAATAACAAGGATAGGGTGTTACATATGAAGATGAAAGACCCTCTGAGAAGGTGCCTTTTCATAGTGAGCTGCAGTCATGTGGATTTCTTCGCAATAACTGAGGCAGAGGGAAGTCAGTGGCATAGATCTTTTGTCTATGGTAAGTCTCGACAGAATTTTTAACATTTCCTTTTCTACTTGTTTTTGTTTTTTCTCTCACTATTTTATTTGCTCAGAAGAGCAATGAGCCTTCAAAGCAAGAATATTTAAGTATAAACTCATTAGAAAAAAAGTGAGTGATGGATGATTATGAGGAACCAGACATGTGCCTTTGCAATGCATTTCTTACAATATTAATAAGTTCACGTATACAGTGTATGAAGATTTCTTACTTTCATCCTTTCAGGGCACAGATGTGAAACATTTCCTGTTTGTGGTTTCTAATTTCATACTATTTTTAGGATTACCATTTCTAAATTGAGTGGAGTTTGGAATACTTTCCTTGAATTACTCCTTGTTTTTCAGTTTCTCAACTTCTTTTCCTCCAACTTTCATTCCTCCATCTATCCTGGATGTGTGTCGTGCAAACAGACGAAAGAACACTGCACTGGTTACAATGAAGAAAGGTGGGAGTCGGGGTTGTATTGAAACAGGACAAGGCTGGACACGATGGGTCCGTACAGGGGCTTCAACAATGGGCTCTGCCCTGACAGCAAGTGAGGATGGCACAGACCAGGCAGTGTTTTGTTCTGTTGCACTAGTCTCTCGAGGGCCTGTCGGCTAGCATGCCCAAGGTTAGTGAGGGGCAGACTCGCCGTCTCACTCTGAAGGAGAACTTCCAAGACAGATTTTTTTGTGCGTTTGGAAGCCTGGTATTTTCAGTATTCTTCCCCAAGACCATAATTCAAATGCATCAGTTCTTTAATCTTCCTTATTCATTGTCCATGTGGGAACATGCATATGGGGTGACTGAAAGTGCCATGGCTTGCGCGGGTTAGGCAAACCTAATCCCTCAAAATAATATCCTTGCGTTTTAACAATATGAAGAGGTCTTGTGCGGTATATTTACCCAATGCAGTGTGTCCTTTCATCTCTTGACTGCCGCTTCTGTGAGCATTGATTATCGACAAGACAATCCAAGACAAGTCCTTTACATCATCAGCTTTTTCTCCATTTATCTTGATGTTACCTATTGGGCCAAGTGTGGGAATTTTTCTTTTCTTTACACTAACCCCTGGTCCATATTGAAAGCTGTAATCCTTGATAGCAAGATCTCTGATTGTTCATCAGCTTCCAGTCTTGGTGCTACTTTGTTCATTATAGATCAGCTTCTCCGATTATTTGCTCAGCATACAGTATGATAAAACCCTGATGCACACTTTTCTTGGATTTGAGAAAGTTGAGGGACAGTGAAAAAGAGGAAAACCCTCAACAGCATGGATTGACAGTGGCTGCAATAATGGACTCAAACGGTTTTGAGGATGGCGTAGACCTATCCATCTAGTGTTCATTCTTTGTAGTGGCGTCACTGTGAGTCAGAACCAACCTGACTGCATCTAACAATCTTGGTGGTGTACTGCATGACCATCCCCTTTTTATTGACATCAAAATCCATACCGCTTTTATAACTGCTCTAAGTGTCCCGCTAGCCATCTAGCTCATCTGATTTAGTATTGTTACTGTTGGACCAAAAGGTAACCAATGGGGGTCTTGTCACCTCAGAAAAACTTAGGCTCTTGACTTCACCCCTGTTTTATAATCCGTGAACCCTTTTTCCCATCATTTCTTTTCTCTTCCATGGTCCTACGTTACTAGCCAAAGGTTCGATTCCAATTACACCCGGTCCTTCACCTACTACTAAGCAACTAATCATTGGTAAGCATGGCTGGATAAAATAAATATACAGCCAGGTAAAGTAGTGTCTGGGCTACAAGTCTCAGCACCAAGTACTGGTCAGATTTACTACACTTTGTGAACATGCTTGCTTTACCGCTCTTTGAAATCAGCTGCATCTACCCTAAAAAGCATCACACAAACCTTCACTCAGTTTACAATAATGACTCCTTTTTAAAACTTTGTCATCTTCATATTAAATTTGTAAACAGTGTTTATAAATAGACATCAGATGAGAACTTTGAAATTTGCAGTAGCAAAACCACTAACCTTGTCTGCATGTGCGCCCACATTCAGTCTCTTGTTGAATTGGGTGCCTGTCCTTGCTTTTGTCAAAGATCGGTCATTCCACTTGTGCTCTGGATTCCATTTTTAGCATCCCAGTGATTGTAGTCATCCACTCCCTTGTAAAATTAGTAGTTGTTCTTTTTCATCCAATGGGCCTGAAATGTGTTCTAATGTTATTTCTTACACTCCTTAAAGCCGCTAGGCTACAGTTGATTGCAATCTATCACTTTAGTGTGCTCTCAAAAGTTTTTGTTCAAGTTACTAGTGACCTCCATCTTGCCATAGCCTAGTCATTTGAACTCTTGAAATCATTTCATTTCAGACACACTGCAATGTCAAGTTCTTAATTCTTTTTAACCTTGGCAGCCATGCTCCTCATCTCCAAGTCTAAATCTGTGCTGGGCCCCTGTTCTCTGTGTGTAACTACTCGGGTATGTGTGTAAGTAACCTGTACACAAAAATTTAGGGGTCTTTCTTCAACTGAAACTTCACCCCCATAGTTCTAGACTTTGGTGTCCACAACTCCCTACTTGACATTTCCATAAGGATGTCACATACTGCCATCGTCGATCTCCCATGACCAAAACAGAACCAAAAGATAAAACACTGCACAAACCAGAAATATAAGGTTACTAAAACCTATTATTTCTATTACTACATGAAGTGGCTATAAGTCAATGTGCTATGACTCAATAGCAATGCACATGACCACCTGTGGTGGTTACATAATTGTCAATTTGAGAGGATTAAGGGTGAAGGGGTGGATTTAGCTTATCAATCAGGTTGCAGCTTGATGACCTCATTTGGAGGCACTAAGGAGATAAATCTCTGGAAGCGGGCCACATAGACACACCCTGCGAGACATTGCCCTTGACAAGACACATGGAGCTACGCTAGAACTCGAGCCAGAAGAGCCACGTGGAGACCGCTGCCAGCTCTGAGATGCTTCCACTGCCACTGGATCCACAAGACCTTCCACCCACTGGCCTGCGATCGTGATACGTTGGATATCATTGCATGTGTTTCATGAGTCTGAAGAGGAGTTTCTAGATTGCTATTGACATATGGGCTAATACCAGACTTATGGACTTGATCTGGACTGGGATGTTTTCTTAATATTCAACTGCTCTTGTCTATATTGCTCTTTCTTATACACATGAGTCGCCCTGGATTTGTTTCTTGAGTCTACCCAGACTAACACACCACTGTAATTAAAAACCCTTGAATTACTGTACTAAAATTTGAACTGTTCCCATTTTCACTCTTGCTCCTCAATTATCTTCAAACAACATCTAAAATGGTCTTTAAAAAATAAATTTTCAGGATTTTTATATGCCCTCTAAAAATCCAACTTCATTCTACCTTGTCTTAACACTTAACATTTTAAGCATGCATTTCTAGAATATGCCAAAAACCTCACTTTAGGTCTTGTGTATCATCCCCTCCCCCCTTCCTTTATTCATTTAGGTCAGTGGTTCTCAACCTTCCTAATGCTGTGACCCTTTATACAGTCCCTCATGTGGTGGCCTACCCCCCCCCCACCATAAAATTATTTTCATTGCAGTCGCGACCCACAGGTTGAAAACTGCTGATTTAGCTCTTAATTTAATTGCCATCTTCTTAGAGGTGGCTCTCCAAAAGGGCTGTCCAGCCCATACAGTTACTATCACATTACCTCATTGATATGTAGTATTTTGCAGGGTCAGATACTATCTATTTTTTAGTTATTTGTGGACTGTGCCACAAATTAGAAACTGTACTTGTTTTCTAGGTGTTTTATCCATCACCTAGAACATAGTTGGTACTCAATAAATACTTATTGAATGGATGAAAATGGATGGTCAACTAATTTTCACAAAGCAATATGAGAATTGACATTGTGACTCCATATTAAGAGAGTAGTCGAGTCCAGAGAAATTAAAGAAACTCAAATTAGCAAAGGTTGTTAAATAAGAGGGTCAGCTTTTAACTTGACCAACTTCATACCAAAACATAGCTGGAGATGGATAAAAGCTAGAGAATGAAGTATTTGATTCCTAGGTTGCCACCTAACAGCTCTAGAACTTTAAAGTTATGTTGCCTCTCTGGCCTTCAAATTAATCTTTTAAATGTTTATTGTATTTGTTTTATGCAGTTGTGCATCCACTTCTCTCAGTTGAAATATGGTTAAATTCCAAGGACCATCTCATTTTGCAGAAATTGACATGACAAAAAGGAGGATGACCACATCAGATCACAAAATGGAAGGCATTTGCATCATTACATAATGGTCAAAATACATCACATAACCACCAAGATGTATCATTACATAACTGCCAGACCACAGAATAATGGCCCGAACAACTTGACACAACCTTCACTATCATAAGGTTACACTCACATTACACCTCAATATATGCAACTACCAGATGTGATGTCAGGGTGCAAAATAGATTTTTCATCTTTGCCATATCTGCCCAATGTCAGATAATGTGCTCATTGATAAATAAATAAGTATCTTCTGAGCCATGGGGGCTGGTGGGTTACATGTTGGGCTGCTATCTGCAAGGTCGGCAGGTCAAAACCAGCTGATCTGCCGATATGAGGCTTTCTACTCCCATAAGCAGTCTCAAAAACCCATATTCTGTCCTATGGGGTTGCTATGAGTGAATCTACTGGATGACACGGTTTTTTTTTTAAGAGTGAGAGTAACATGTACCAAGCCCAGGCTGCTATCCACAGGCCAGCAGTATAAAACCATCACAGCCCCAGGATAGAAAGATGAGGCTTTCTACTCCTGTAAAGAGTCATAGGGCCACTTCTACAGGTCCTTATAGATTGTGAGTCAGAATTGACTTGATGGCAGTAAAATGTTTTTTTTCCAGTATGTACCAGGAAGTAAGAATTCAACAAATGTATTCTCTATTAGCATGCAGTTAAAACTTGTAGAGCACAAGTAAAGCCCCTAGACTTGTTCATTAAGCTTTCTTCATCTTATCTGTAATAGAACTTATAGTTAAAACTAAATTGGGTTAAAATCGCTATGCATGGAAAATGGTTGGGTTTTTCTGGAATCAACATGTTACGAAGAGAGTAATTTTCCTGTGTTTTTCTGCTATCTTAGTACTTGCCCAGATGTGCACACCCTTTTCACTTGAGCAGCTTGCTTCTTAAGCCCCTTATTTCACATTTCCTGAATGCATTGTTTGGGGAAGAAAAATAGTTTTGGTTTCTCTGATAATTTTGAGTGAAATTTTAATTCTTGACTTTAATATTTCGTTACATTACTTGTTTTTGAGTCTGCTAACATAATCATTTTTCCTAGTTCATTTCTGCCTTATAACTTTCATGACACTTTTTTCCCAAGCCAATTAATTATCTTTTCAAAATAGTCAAATACCCTCTCCCAGATCTTTCTTAATCTTTTATTCCGTCCCTGTGTATTCCAGGAAGTGCTCCATGCAAGCAAACTTTTAAAAATCTCTGATACTTTAAGGAGCCCTGATATCACTGGTATAAGTACTGGATTGCTACCCACAAGGCTGGCGGCTCAAACCCAGCAACCACTTAACAGAAAGACGGTATCTGCTTCCGTAAGACTTCCTATAGATGTTCTTGGGAACCCCATGCAAAGTGTGAGTCAACTTGATGGCAGTGGATTTCTTCTACTAGAGGAGAGCTACCAGTGCCCAATTTGACCTCTAGTCAACATCCTCTTAAGGTGGACATCTTCGTATCGTTTCACAACCCTAATGGAACCCCCTCCAAATGGCTTCCCTGGTCATCCTTACTGTGATCACCTTCGTGTGCACTGAGCTTTGAGATGGCTTACCCCCAACTTCCAGTTGTGCATATCAGACATCTCATTTCCAGTGTCCTTTAAAATGCTACTCCTTAGATACATTGGCAGCATGTTACATATCACAAGCATACATTTTTTGAAGTTCCTCTAAAATGTATTTCAATTTTCTGGAAGTGAAAGAACAAGTCTCAACGCCAAGACAGGTCTCCCTGCCACTCAAAATCTACGTTAGTCAGGAATCAGATTGTTGTGTTCACCTCAATTAACCTATGTAACCAAGTAGAAGAAAGTATACACCATATATACTTGTGTATAAGCTGGGGATTTTTTTAGCACATTTTTAATGCAGGTTTTGTGGTAAAATTAGGTGCCTTGGCTGATATTCGGGTCAGCTTATACTCAAGTATATACAGTATTCAGCTACCCCAAATCTCATAGGGCAGCGGTTCTCAACCTGTGAGTCATGACCCCTTGGTGGGGGGAGGTGTTGAATGACCCTTTCACAGGGGACACCCGATTCATAATAGTAGCAAAATTAGTTAGGAAGTAGCAACGAAAATCATTTGATGGTGGAGGGGTCACCACAGCACGAGGAACAGTTAAAGTGTTACCACCTTCGGAAGGCTGAGAACCCCTGTGCTAGGGCTTATCTGTCTATGTGTGTACACTGCAGAAAGAGCACACGTCTTCGTGGCTGAGGAAAAAGACATATATATATATATATATATATATATATTTACCATTTAATTTGAATATTGTGACTAAATATATATGTACGTCTGATTAGATTTTAATCTCCACTTTACCACTGGGCTGTGCGTTGACTTTTGGGTAAGTCCACTAACTGCTGAGCCTCTTATCTAAAATGGTCTCAAACAGTGCCTCCCTCAAAGCACGAGCTCTCTGTGCAGATTTGGAAATACTAGGTATTGAGAGTGGATTATTACTCTGATTGATTGCATGGTTATGATTGCCATGGAAGTTGACACTGCTTCATTGAGTCAGGAATGGTAAACTCAAACTACCTATGTGGGGACCAGCAGGATACCACAAAGGTGAAAGCTCGAATTGGCTACTGAATTAGAGGCGTTTAAAGGCCGCAACAAGTGATCAGGCCCCCTAATTGTGCCCATCAAAAGCTGGCCTGAGGTTGGTGATCGGCTTGACTGTTTTTCAAGAGAAAGGGTCAAAGTTTTTATGTAGCTTTGGAATTTTGAATGTTAGTAGTAATATATTTTTAAGTTTAAACCTAGGCCAAACAAAATGATCTATAGCCCAACTATCTTTTGAGTTTTGACCCCAGTGTAGACCCTCAACAGCTATCCTTTTGAATTGACATTATTTCTCATACAAAGAAGACCATCTTCTTAGTTTCTGCTCTTGTTAATAGTGGGAGGATAAAATCAACAACAACAACAACAAAACCACGCAAAACAATGCCAGAGAGCCGATGCTGACTCATCAACCCTACAGGACAGGATAGAACTGCACCTGCGAGTTTGGGGACTGTAACTCAATATGAGTGTAGAAATCACTGTCTTTCTCCCTCTGAGAAGCTGGTGTGGTTGAACTACTAACGTTGCAGTTTGCAGCCCGGCTCATACCAGTCTGTTACCAGGGCTCCAGTGGAAGGACACAGCCCCTTTACTTTCTTGAGAAAGTACTTTATTACATTCATTTCGGAGGACTTTGCCAATTTCAGTAACCCTCTCTAGCTACACCACTCTGAAGCTAATTAAGGTGTCATTCTTCATCGGCCTACTTAAATAGTTAAAGTTTATTTTGCCAACCTGGCCGATAAACACATGTGGGGTTAATGGAAGGGCAGAGAGAGAAATGGCTGGGTAAGTCTCACTATTCTAGTTCTCCGGTCTCTTGCTTTGTGATGGTCAGACCAGGATGCAGCTGGCTTAGCAGTCCCCTGCTTCAGATGGCAAGGCTTACTTCCTGTGAGACATCCCCAAGGCAAAGCCGCATGCACCTACCCTGATGCAGCCCTGGGTGCTGGAGCAGCCATGTGGAGACCCCTGCCAGCACTGAGATGCTTACACGCTCACTAACTTGGCTTTCTTCCTGCAGTGAGCATCATAGTGTGTGTTTTGTGAGATGGAGGGGGACTTTGTGGATTGGTGTTGGACATATGGGTTAATGTTGGATTTGTGGGCTTGGGCAGCACTGGGTTGGGATGTTTTCTTGATGTGTACTTAACCTTTATATAAAACTGTCTTACACATATAACTTTCTGTGGATTTGTTTATTTAATGTACCCAGACTAACACACCTACTCTTCTACACTTCTTCATATATCCAAATACAATTCTTCACTCAGCCTCTTTTCTAACTTTGTACAATTGGATCTACAAATCCCATCTCGCTTTGGAGTTTGCATTGCTGCTCTCTTATGCCCAGATCAAATTCTATCACTGCTGCTCCAGACACCTGGCTATTTGTCCCTATCTTTGTCCCTAAACTTCAGGCTCTTTTTACTCTGTTGCTGGACTGTGAAGTGATGGTTTATTGATCGTCTACAGTGCTCCAGGTAAAACATTCAAATTGGATGTGGTAATAATTTATAATAATGAATACCAAGAAGTATTAAAGTCCCCAGAATGTCCAACTCTTGCAAGATGCTAGTTGGCTCCACCTTTCCCCCACTGGTCCCTTGAGTATATTCCCTCATGTCTCTGGGTTCTGTTCTGTGAATCACTGCAGTGTCCCACAGGGCTCTGAAAGTTTGAAGAAATGTCTCACACAGTGGTGGGTACATTTCAGTCCAGGCAGAAGGACAGGCAGTATAAGCCAGATGCTCTCGACTGGTTTTTGCCAGTGATGAGATCACACCCCCTGCTTCTCAGGGGATCGTTTTAGATGCAGCAGGATGGTAGTGTGGGGAATACTGTTCACAATTACTCACAGGGGAATCCTACCAATACCTTCCCCCATATTACCAGATCCATGCAAGGAAATGTCCTTTGGTGGGAGTTACATAGTGCAACCCCATTTCACCCAAATGTAATTATCTGTTCTCCACCTCTGGACTGTATCTTCTTAATGCATATGTGACTTGGGCTTCTGTGAGGATGTTTTCAGTAGGCACTGTTGTTGGTAGATATCATGGAGTTGGCTCTGACCCCTAGCCATTTATGCACAATAGGACAAAACATGTACCCAGCCCTGCGCCATCCTCACAGCTGTTCCTGTGCTTGAGCCCACGGATGCAGCTCCTGTGTCAGTCCATCTCGTTGAGGTCTTTCCTCTTTTTTGCTGGCCTCCACTTTACCAAGCAGGATGGCCTTCTCTAGGGACTGGTCTCTGCTGGCAACATGGCCAAAGAAGGCAAGGTAAGCATTGGCTGCCTGCTAATCTTAACCCAGGCTTTCCCAAGCCACTCCAGAGACAGCTTTCTTCCTCCTCTCAGCTGTAGAATAGAATTCCTGGTATCCATTGTATGTAATAGTAACTGAGATCATCATTAAACAAAGAGTGTGGCTCAGTCACAGCGACAACCAAGGTTAGAACTCAATCTTATCCCATTCCTGTTAGCCAGGGGTGCTCAATACATTGATCGCCATCTACTAGTCAATTGCAAATGTAGTGTGGGTAGATCACATGGCATTAAAAAATAGACATAAGCCTATCATCAATCCTGTCACTTAATTGAAATACAGCACAGTCAATCGGATACAATCTTAGGTATCACACACATGAGCAAACAACTGCGCCAAGTGCAGCAAAACTGACAAATGAAGTTATCGCCAATTTTTAGACCTTGCTTTTTTTCTCTTAAATGTAAGAAAGGGTATTAAAATGAGTGAGCTGGACCAAGTAAGAATACAAAAACATATCGCTTTCATATGGAATGGGAGATTTTGACACTACCAGCCGGCATTCAGCTAACCAGAGCGCATGAACAGTTCTGGAACTTACTTGCAGAGGGAAAGTACCCAAACATGAGAAAATGTGCTACCTCCTTGGCTGAATTATTCAGCTCTACTTATTTATATGAGTCACCCTTTACCCACACAAAGATCATTAAGTCCAAGTACCATTCCACCATGACTGATGATCATTTGGAAGTGTGCTTGAGGCTGTCTGTCACCAGCTACTGTCCGGACTATGCATCCCTGGGTCAGTCCATTCAGTACAAGTCATCAGAGGAAACTCAGGTAATGACAAAAAATGTACACAGTTAATTGTGTTGTGTTGTGCAATATGGACTCATGCGGTTATGCAGGGTACATAACCATACATTGTACATCTAAAGCATTCTCAATGCATTTATGTATAAATGTAATAAATATATGTTTTGCATTTTTGTGGTTGATAGATCATTTTGACTTCATCATTTTATAAGCAGCTCACATCCTGGTGTTAGCATATAATGCCCTCCAAATGGGACCACGGCCACAGGGGAATGAGATCCAGATTCATGACATATCACATATGGATTATGACTAGAAGGCCCACATCAATTGAGTATTGCTCATTGGGGATGGGGGTGGAGGGGAACTTTGCAAAATGTTGGATAGGAAAAATTGAAATAATAGTATGCATGCAGATTCATTTTAAAGCATTAGTTCTATCTTGTCACTCCTGTATAAGCCCGATGATTCCCCCTACCCTATAGATAAAGACTAATTCCCAGCCTGCTACACCAGTCCCTTAGCTAAAGTTCAGCCTGCCTTTCATAATATTTGCTCTATTTTGACAGACGCTTTAGAGCATCTAATTCTTAGGATAAAGTACGAGATTTCTCAGCCTAACAGCTGTCAGGTTAAGTTGCATGCTGGTGTCTACCCAGCAAAGACTGCTGAGCCAAGACCCATCGACCACTTTATCGCACGTGACGGGGAAAGTGAGTTTTTGTAAGACTGTCCTGCTACATGTTGTTGCCTGGCTGGAGATCTATCGCCTTGGAAATTGTGCTCATTCTCATCCCAGAATTTCTGTCTTCCTCTTATCATTTGTCAAAAAAAACAGGTTCTTCTATTTTCCTATCTGAGTCCTCCAACATTCAACACATAACCATCTCGCTACTCCTGGGAAGGTTTCTGACATGGAGCAGGATTCAGGGTTCCCTTCCAGAGCGCTCGAGGCGAGACAGGCGTCCACGGGAAGATGTGGTGCGAGACTTACTACATCCTGTGGTGAGGTCCTTTTGCTTTCTATCTTACCACCCTGAATTGTCCACTCATCTGGAATTTTGCCTGAAATCTTGCCATTTCCTCACATCTTGCAGTAAATATGAATCCTCACCTTCAGCACTGTTGACATTTGGGTCACTTAATTCTTGGTTGTGAGGGGCTTCCCTGTGCTTCGAGGATGGCTAGCAGGAGGGCTTTACGAAGAAAAGGGGCATCAAGCTCCGTTTTTGACATTCCAAAGCAGCTAGAGGGACAGCCAAGTATGTCCTGGCGACAAATAGCTCCTTGTTGAGCACTCTCTTAGACCCGACTCGGAGGAAATGCTCTTGGGTGGATGACTGTTAGTAGGACTATTCTTCTCAACATCACAGCTGTCCGTCCACTCATGTAAAGCTGTGCTTGCTTGTAGCGCACTCTTGGTTTTGTTTGTTTGTTTTGAGGAACTCATCAGTTAAGAAAGTGCAAGCAGTTTTCTAGCTGATTTTGATTGGCAAGCTATTCTATTATCTCATTCTAGGCGAGATGTTGTGCTTGGCATTCTGAGCGTTCCGTCTCTGTAAGTGAAAGCATGACCAACTTGTTAGCGTTTTTCCATGCAGGCTCGAGTTGCTCTCTGTAGCTGTTCATTATAACCAAAAACCCATCCTAGAAATGCAAAACAACCTTCCATGGTTATTATATTATTTAAATCCTGTTTTAAAAAATTAGGTTGTCCAAGAGCCACCCACCGTAATTTTTTTATTAAATATTTCATTGACAGTCAAATTGATGTTCAACTGAGTTAACAGGTTGTCTGTATTCAGTAATATCAGGCATTCCAAGACCCCAAAGCTTCGGCAAATGGAATGGAAGCTGGCTCAAAACAGTTTGCTCGTCAAAATAGAAAATCCTGGAATAAATATCTCCAGTATGAGTGAGGAGTCTGTTTTGAGACTCGTATTTCATATATCACTCTATTTTGCTTATGCAGAGATCTCCTTCCTTAAAACTGTCTGCCTGGAACATCATTGTGAGGGTTGTACTGAGCATTTGTTGTTTTGGTCTTTTCTCTTCTTAAATAATTCTGGTGAATCTGCCAAAGAACTCTGCAACCTGACTGTGCATAGTGTTAGTTTCCTTGGGGGGCGTAGTTCTCGCTCTAGAAGTGAACATACCAAAGCTGGCCCAGTCACAGTCCTTCCCTAGTAGCTTTACATTTGGGGCATGAAGCGCAGGGACCAGTATAAGAGCACCCTGGGGCAAGGGTGTGCTGTGGAGCATCCATTGCGATGGCGAAAAACAAACAAAACCTGTCTGCAATGAGAGGATCCGTGCAGCTTAAAAGACCACAGAGCCCAGATGGAAGGGGAACACTGACCATTTTGTTTACACAATTCAAATGTGCGATTGCTAGCTACATTCTTGAACTCCCAAGTATTTAAGTTTTATTGTGATTTGAGTGAGTAGACTGGTTTTCCATTAACAAAAATTCATGTATATTTTGGTTTGGTACGTTAATTGCAATTCCCACAATGCAACAGCTCTATTCCACTTCCTTCCTGGGTTTATCACATTCATCTTTCTTTTCTGTCCTTTTTTGCCTCCTGAGCTTTATCCTGGGAAAATGCTACCCTTTTGATCATGCTTGGTTGATCATGTTGTGGAATGTGTACCTTCTTGGAGTTATTGTTCACTGTACAGGCCTCGCTGCCTTTGGCAGAAAATTGAGCCATTGGGGTGAGCTTGGTTCCAGATTTAAAGGGCGTTGAAATCCTTAGTCCTGGTTATTTCAGCTATTGGTCCATGGAATGTATTCTTTTCACTATTGTTTTGAGTTTTGTTCCACTCCATTTTCTCCCACTCCACCCAGGACTCGATCCGTAATCTCAAAATGGTCAGTGGTGGCGGTAGCTGGGCACCTTCCAGTTCTTCTGGTCTCAGGGTGGTGGGTGCTAAGGTTTGAGTGACTCATTAATTTGTTTGTTTGTTGGCCACATTGTTTCCTTGTGTCTTTGATTGACTTGGTTCTTCTTTGCTCCAGTGGGAAGAAACCAGTTCTTCAGATGGCCATGCATGAGTTGTTAAGGTCTCAGGTGCTACTCACTGAAGTAGGATATATACCTTTGTCTTTGTGGACTCTGTGATACCATTTGACCTAGTTGTCCTCTTAGACTATGACCCTGAGCCCCAATGTTTAGCAATTGATTCCAAAAAAGTGTTTGGTTATGGCTTAAGAGTTTTCATAACTTTGCCCTTTATCTGCTCTACTATAAGGATCACCCATAGAATAGTAGGCTACGTGTTGAGCTCCCAACAGCAAGGTAGCGCTTTTCACTCACCTGCCACTCCTGCAGAGGAAGATGAAGCTGTCTGCTCCTGTAAAGAATTCACAGAGAGTTGCTATGGATCAAAATCAGTCCCAGAGCCATGGATTTGGTTGTGGTTTGGTGTGTGTTGTACTATCTTCATGGATATACTTTCAGAGCATATAAATATATATGTAGAAATATCCCACCTCAAACCTATAAATATTGATGGGTATAGTCACATGCATCTTCCCACTTTTGTTCAGCTTGTCGATCTGTGTATTCACAGGGAGGCTATTCCTATTATTGACATATGGTATAAGTGATAGTACTTCCCTTTGTTCCTTGTAGCACTTGTTCCCCTCCCAATGTCTGTCTTGTCCTTATTGCAGATGGCCTTCCCCTTCACCCAAGTTGACCCCTTACTTCCTCAGCCCTGTAACCTTCAAATACTGTTTGCTTCTATGAGTAAACCTTTTAAAAATTATTATTGTAGTGGTCTCATACAATATTTGTCCTTTGTGATTAGCTTATTTTACTCAGCATAATATCCTTCAAGTTCATGTTATGAGGTATCTCACAGATTCATTGCTGTTATTTAACAGGGCATAAGACTCTATAGGAGAGCTGGCAGCATAGTTGGTTGCGCAATGGGCTACTAACCACAGGATCATTAGTTTGAAGCCACAGGAGAATGAGGAGGCTTTCTGCTTCTGTAAAGATTTACTGCCTTGGAAACTCTAGGGAGCAGTTCTACTCTGTCCAATGGTGGTGTGATGGATAGAAGGAAAGGCAGACTCTAAAGTTGACCTGTGGGACAAATTCAACTTAGGACATTTGGTTAGCTCTGAAACTTTATAGGGGTCTCTAAATAACTTACCTTAAATGGGATTAATTTTATTACTAGAATTCTGTGCTCTACTTTGATAAGTAACAGAGAAATTAATTTTCCTACAGGACCTTCCTTTGGCTTTGAAATGTACTGCACAGATGCAACAATTCAATTCACAAACAAAAACTGGTTTCACATTCCCAGTGAGAAGGACTAACTGCAGCTATTTTGGGAGCCTTAATGCCTCTTTTAAGCCACAAAGATACTTGAACACATTACCTTAAGAACTAATGTATTCTCCTGATCATTTTACAATCCGAAAATCTGAGCAGGAAGAACAATGAGAACATTCTCAATCTTCTACAACAGAAATGTCTGCAAATGCCATTATACACAAATAAATGCAGACACTCATCCTAGACATACTGGAAAATTATGAAATGCAAATATTACCCATTTCTCACATTCAGAGAACTATTTTGTTGGTACCTTTAATATCATTTTATGTTGAAAAGAGGAGAAGACAAAATTCTTATGAATAGTTATCCAAGAGAGAAAAGAGAAATTGTATCTGTGGTTAATAAAAGATGCTGCTTGCAGTACACAGAATCACATTTACAGCTGTGAGCCGGCATGCCTTGCTCACGTAGGTAGGAAGCAAGTATCAGGGGAATGATGGGTAGTAAGCACCAGGGAGATCAGACAGTTATAGGAGAAAGATAAATGACTACTATAGGCAATTTTCGCTGCCAAGAAGTTTATCTTTAGTTTTTCAGATATCTTTGTAATCTCTAATTTCAAATCTTGTAGGCACTCGATAAAATATTAAAGAATGAATGGATAAACAGTTCAAAGGTTGGTTCCTGTGTAAATATATGTTTTGAGGTTCTTGAGATTTATAGAGTTTGAATGCTGAGTCAACTATTAACCTAGTTGCAAGTCCAAATATATCCGTTTTCTGATCCCTCTTCACCACCATCAAGTCGATGTGACTCATAGTGACCCTTTGGGAGAAGGTAGAACTGTCCCTGTGGGTTTCAGAAACTGTAACTCTTTTTGGAAGCAGAAAACCTCGTCTTTCTCCTGTGGAGTGGCTGGTGGTTTTGAACTGCTAACTTTTGCATACCAGCCCACCATGCAACCACTATGTCACCAGGCTCCAAGGGAAAATAACAAGTAAGAAAGCATCCACTTAATACCTAGGCCACCAACATAAAGGTACAAGGTATGTTCTATCCAATAAGAAATCATCTTCAGAATTTAAGATGCAATCAAGATATTTTCTTTTTTTTAATTAATAAATCATTTCATTGGGGCTCCCACAATAATCCTGACATCAATCATATCAAATCAAGATATTTTCATATGGCGGGGAGTTAGAAAAATATTCATGTTCATCAGATCAGCATTAAAAAGAAGGCTAAGAGAATATCTTTGAAATAGTGAAGATGCCATATTGAAAATAGCAGGCAAAAAAAGATATTACATAGAAACATGTATGTGTTCAAATTTGATTTTTAAACGATTAATTGCTTAAACATAATAACAAGCAATATGTTACTTGTATACCATATATAAAAGTAAACTATATGATAGGAATAGCACAGAGTGGGAGGGAAGTGCACCTGGCACAAAGTGTTTACACTTGGTCAGGCTATAGAATTCCATTTGGAAGACAGCGACAAGTGAGAGGGGATATAACAGTGTCTAAGGAAGGTGACTGCTGTAACTAGTAAATGATATAAAGGAAGGTACAACTAAAGACCTGCAGGGAAGCTGAACTACAATACTGTACAGTTACTGATTCCCCCAGAGCTGCTAGGGAGGGAGAAACAGGTATTAAAAACACAGGGAATGAATAAAAAAGATCAGCACTCCAGACTTAAATGCAAACATTTAAATGATCTATTTAATAGTAATAAACTCTTCAGTTAAAGTCTTAAAATTGGTAGCCTTCTTAAAAAAGGTGAACTTCTATATGCTGTTTACCCATAACATACTTCAAATATAAAGACAAGGTTGAAAGTAAAAGAAAGGACCAGGATTTACCGTACATATGGTATATAGGACATAAGGAAGCTGATATGGCTGTACATATTAATAGATTCTTCAAAAGAAAGAATATTACTGGACAAAGAACAACCATTTATAATAAAAAGGAAGAAGGAAATGTGTATGTACCTAAAATAAATCTAAATGATTTAAGTCAAGGTCAAATGGATAAATTCACATATAAAGATGACGATGTTAACACTTTTCTCTGAGTAATCAATAGTGTGTAAGCAAACAACGCATCAGAAAAGATATGAAAGACTGGAAAATGATAACAATGACTTGCCTTATCAGACAGAAAACACTGTATCAGAAGCAAAATACGCCTTCTTCTCAGTTGCATGTGAACACCATCGATTGGGCCATAATCAGTCTCAATAGACTCCAAATTTTGAAATCATATAGAACATGCTCTCTGACTTCAACAGTATTATGATTTCCAGAAAATCCCCAAATATTTGGAAAAGAGCATACTTCTGAATTATCCATGGATAAAAGAAGAAATCACAAGAGAAATTTAGAATATTTAGAATGGAATGATAATTTAAATCAATATTTAAAGAATGTCTGAAATGCAGCTAAACCTGTCTTTAGAGGTAAAATCATCAGCCCAGTATTAATAGAAAAGTTCTCAATGCAAAAAGGAAAATGAAATATGAAGGTCAGAATGTGGAGAGATGAGAACCCCCCCCCCCCACACACACAGCTGGTGGGCTGTGAAATGAAGCAGCCACAGCAGGAAGCTGCAGGAGGGCTTCCTCAAAGAGGAAATAGAAATACCACATGACCCAGGGATCCCTCCACTTGCTACATCTGCTAGAGAAATCAGCATCCTGAAACAGATAGCTCCACGCGCACCTGAGAAAATGGTGTGGAGACCACATCTGACCTCTGGCTTCACGAGGAAGGAGAATTTATTTCCACCCCCTCTCAAGGTCAATTGCAACAAGGAGAGGTCAGACAGGTAGGCCTTCACCCTCCTGCTTTCTTTACCCTATTCTGATACCAACTGGTCGGTTCCTCCAAAACACTCCCCTTTTCCACTGAGCTCAGTCATTTGCAATGACCACATATAGGACTCACAAACAACCCCCAATAGTGGGGGCTTATTAGTAGGGAAGTTAAAATGTTACCACACATCAGGACCAGAAAGCCTTAGGGATACAGTCATTGATCTGCAGCAGTCCCTTCCCTTAGCCAACACCAGCTTTTCCTCTCTGACTCTCAGCCTCTCAGCCACATGGTCCTTTGATCTCTGCTTCCACACTGGGACCAGGAAGCCTACCCACTGCTCTTCTGCAGCCTCATAGTCTCAATGCTGCGCCAGTGCTCTTTCTCATGGTTTCTCTGTCTTTGGGTGGCCTGGTCTCTCTCTGCTGCCTCCACCAAGTCAGGCTGGGATTTTAAGCATTCTCTACTGGTGGGTGGTGGCAGTTAGATGATTTTATGTCAACTAGACTCACCTGGACAGGGGTGGAATTAAACTTGTCAATCAAGTCACAGCCTGATGACACCTCCTGGATGTCATAAGCCTTTTGTATAATAAGAGCAAGGAGAATAGAGATAATCTCTGTGCTGCTCTGCCTTCCTGATTACTGGGACTTTGGAACTGACCCTGAGAGCTGCTGGTGCCTGACTTTAGATCCATGTAACTCTGCACCTATCAGCCTGTGGTCATCCTTCATCCTGCCTGAACTTTCTGTGTCACTGGCATGGGACTATTTGAGTCTTAAGAGGGATTCCCAGACTAGCATCACACTTAGGGACTTGAGTTGGACTGGGCTGGGATGGTTTTTTGATATATTATTACTTCTTGCTATAAAGTTCTTTCCTTTTCATAGATGAATGTCATTGGATTTGTTTCTCTAGACAACCTGGCAAAACACATGGCTATTCTTCCTTGATGGTCCCAGGACTTCTCTCTTATGGCTTCTGAGATGCCTCACTCTTAAAGCCAGGAGAATGGAAAAACAGACCCAATCCCTGAGTTAAATCCTCTACCCCTTATTCTCATGGTCCCGGTCAATCATTTGCTGGGAGTTATAGAGAAATAGACAGAAGGCCATATTAAGAAATTTTACTTTACAACAATAATCAGGTTCATAGCACTCTTCATAATATCAAAAGGATGGAAACCATCTAAATGTTTATCAGTAAAAGAATGGATACACTTTGCTACCTACACACAGTGGAACGCTGTAACACCAGTAATAATGATAGTAATGATGATTAATCTGTGTGATAGCCCATAACATGGATGAGCCTGGAGGGCATTACACTGAGTGAAACTAATCAACTCTAAAAGAAGAAACATTGTATGAAACCACTCTTGAAAAGTCAAGAAAGAGCTTTCACACTAAAAGAAACTTTTTTTAAAAATGGTTATCAGGAGTAGGAGAGATAGGGAGGGAAAGTCACTGGCTAGAAGCTAGAGATGTGTTCATTTATATGAAGATGAAGGAGGTAGGGAAAAATGATAGAGGAAGGAAAAACATGAGGAGGAGGGTTAGAGTTAAGGGTAACAGGTAAATTGATCAAGCAACAGTAGCGCTCTACAAGGAGATGGGTACATAGACACACAGACTGAGCACGTGTGGGAGGGAGAGTGGCAGAACCCCCAATGTTTCACAGCAGGTACTTGTGTGGGGGTATTTACCTCTGCTTCATATGTACCCACGAATGCAGTGGAGCATGCATGACAACTTCTCGGACATAGCCAACTACCCGAGGAAAGGAGTCCCTGGGCCGGGGGTCTCGGGCCACAACAGCATGCACTATCATGTCATAGCCCACAAGGAGGCAAAAGGGTCTTCAAAGCTCATGAACAGTCATGCCAGGTGTCACTATTGGCCTCTCCCTGGACTGAGAAAGGAAAAGTGCAGAAAATAGAAGACACATGAGAACAATTAGTGCAATAGAACATCACTCGCCACAACCCGGAGACCAGAAGAACTAGACAGTACCTTGCTATCACTGCCAACTGCTCTAACAATGATCACATCAATGGTCCTGGCTGAATGGGAGGAAAATGTGAATCTTAACTCAAATCCATGAAAGAGAGCAAGCTTCCTGATGGAACCTTGTTTCCCTTCAGGTCCGGAAATGAACTTACCCCATGACAAACAACAGATTGGTCAATGGAGCAATAGCACTCGTGAATTGTACACACCTTAGCATATCGACCATTTGAGAGAAACAAAACGAACTCACTGCCATTGGGTCAGTTCTGACTCAAAGCAACTCTATAGGGTGGGGTAGCGCTGCTCCTGTGGGTTTCTGAGACTGTAACTCTTTCAGGAATAGAAAGCCTCCTCTTTCTCGTGAGGTGGTCTCCCCTGTCAGCATCCCAATGCGTTATCCACTACACAAGGTCAAAATTCAGAAGGATTAGCAAAGAAGGAAGCATGGAAACAGGAAACATGGTGGCGTAAGTGATATCACAGTGAGGGGCTGGCAATGGGTGAGAGGACATAAAATGCTTATGAGTTGATCGATGTGAAACTGAGCGTCTGCTCTGTAAGCTTTCACCCTTTTGCAATAAATTGTCTAACAAAAAATGCAAGCCGCATTTATTATGAGGAGCCCTGGTGCACAGGGGTCATGAGTTGGGCTGTGATCCACAAGTTCAGCCATTCGAAACTACCAGCCAGCTCCCCAGAAGAAAGACTGGGCTTTCCCACGAACGGTTACAGTCTTGGAAACTCACAGGGACAATTCTACCCTCCCCTATAGGATCACTATGAGTCGCCATCAACTCTATGGCAGTGAGTTTGTTTTGAGTTTTGTGTTTATTATTAATTTTTTTATGGTTTCAGGACTTAGCATCTTTACTTAGTGAGTTTTCCCATCCTAAGCTTATAAAATATGTTCTCCTGAATGTTTCATTAAAAAATAAGTCAATTTATAACTTCCATTGCTTACATTTCTAAGAGATACTTTATATGACCTTTGTTTCCAATTTTATTTTGTATGTAACGTTAAAAGTTCATTGCTTTGTCGATAAACCATGATGAAGCATAGAACTGGATCACTGGCCCTTTCTCTTCTTACCTCCTCCCAGTTCAAAAGGCTTGCATCGCTTAATATCCAACATTCTCCTAGAGCTGCAGTTGGGCTCAACACATGCGAACCTCAACACAATTTTCTTTGTCGTTTTAGCCTTCTTCTGGAACATTGGCTTAGTCTGCCCACCGTAGCCACTCTGCTTCCTGTCATATCGTCGCTTTCCTGGGCACACAGGGTCTTAGTCCTCCTTGTACTGTGTCACTTTGTGGGGTGGTGCTTGCTTGCCACACTCCAAGTCCGGCGGGTTTTAGGAGCGTACACAATGTTTATGGGAGCGCTACCAGCACGAAAAGAAGCCTTTGTTTTCAATTTAAGAAGCTAGAAAAAAGCAGACAAAAATAAATTCAGTATAAGTAAAAATGAAAAAATAATACTTGCAATGAAAGGTATAGAAAATGGACAAAGAGAAAAAATGAACTATGTTAAAGGTTGACTTTGAAAAGATTGCTAAAACTCATAAGTATTTGGGACGGATCAAGAAAAGAGATAAAACATGAATAGTCAGTCTCAGGAATGATAGAAGGGCCTTAATTACAAATCCCACAGATAGTAAGACATTAAAGGGATATTACACCTATTTTTATGCTAATAAAGGAGGCAATTTAGTGAAAGAGGTAAATTCATAGAGCGATATAAATTATGAAAGCTAACATGACAAAACACAGAAAACTTCAATAGCCTTAAATCTGTTAAAAAAATAAAAACTTCGGGAATGAATTAGAAACTTCCTAAAGTTTCAAATATATAGGAAGAGAAAACATTTCCAAATCACTCTGAGAAGTCAGAGTGACTCTGACATGGAGGGGAGACAATGACATTCAAGAAGAAAACAAATCACACACGACCGAGGACGGCTAAAATAAAAACCAAACTCAAAACTTCTGACAATACCACACCTTGACAGGGACTGGATCAACTGCAATTCTTGTGCATTCCTTATACATGTTGGGAGTATACAATGCTGCAAATGCTTTGGAAACCATAGCAGTTTATTTTAAACTGTAAGCATGCATTTAATGATCTGGTAACTCCACACCGAGGTAATTATCTGAGAGAAATGAAATCATATTGTTCACCAAACACCCCATACAAAAATGTTCATGGCAGCATTATAATAGTAACCCCAAACTGGAGTCACCTCAAGTGGCCATCAGTCGGAAAAGTAATAATAATGAAATAGAATTACAAACATGACTAATTTTTAAATATTGTGCTGAATGAAAGAAGCCAGGCACAAAATAATAAATACTACCTTATACTGTATATGACTTCTAGAAAGCAATGTATTAGAAATTTGATGTGCAACGTGAAGGAATACAAGAGAAATTTCTGAAATCAAAGTAATATTTTAAATCTTGACAGGACTTGGGGATAGGTTATGCATTTACCAAAATGGTATAAACTTTACATTCACTAGCTGTGCATTTAACCATGCATAAATTCTACTTAAATAAACATAGCTGGAAACAAAAACATTTATGACAGCTTATTTAAGAATATTTGAAAATTGCTAGTTAAACTAAAATATGAAAAGTATTCTGGTTTAAGAATAATACAGGATAGATAATTTTTGTTAGAAAAGCTAAACAACTTGTTAATATCATTGTTTTAAGTTTTATTTTAATTTTACTCTTAAGTGATTTTAGAAATTCTGTCATTTAATTACAAGGGTTTTTTTCCTTATAAATCACATTCTTCAGCATATTTTATTCTGATTCTCCACTTATGCTTCATCCCATTTAATTCCTGAAGTGTTCAGAACAGACAAATAAAGCCTGACATTGACGTGCTCAGAACCGTACTGGGTAGGCATGCAAGGGATAACAGCAAACTCGCTCTTCCAGGAATTAAAAATCGAAGCAAAGGGACTTTTAAAAAGTGTGTGTGTTTTTTTTCTTCAGAATTGAATGTTGAACTACTTATGTTAAATGTTTTAAGTCCTAAGCAAATCTCTGTTTAAAAGCCTATAAATCTCAGTGCTTGTCTTACTAACAGTCCTTATTTTAACCCCATCTTTTGATAAACACATTACCTCAAAAATTAAATCGTCTTATCTTTGCTACAGAACTCTGTTTAAAACAAATTTCAATCTCAACAGTCTCATCATAATTTTACTAGTCCCAGATCCCTAAG
Source organism: Tenrec ecaudatus (assembly GCF_050624435.1). Taxonomy (NCBI): domain Eukaryota; kingdom Metazoa; phylum Chordata; class Mammalia; order Afrosoricida; family Tenrecidae; genus Tenrec; species Tenrec ecaudatus. The sequence continues at coordinate 58,521,716 of NC_134542.1, forward strand.
TAATCTGTTGTTAAGTATAATTTAGAAATGAAAGTAATTCAGTGTTAAGAGCCTAAGTTCTAAAGAACAATTAAAAGTCTTAATTCATCGAAGTGAAAGTCTTTAATATACTAAAGACCGTATAAGCAAACCTAGCAACAAGCGCTTTACTCAGTGGAGAGAAACGGAGAGCTTTACCCCTGCAAAAGGAACCCAGACAAAGATGCCCTTTTTCACCACTCTTCTTTGCAGAGGGTCCTGGAGTCTTAGTCAGAGATATTAGACCTAAAAAAGAAGTTAAAGGCATCCAGGTTGGCAAAGAAGAAGTAAACCTTTCTCTGCATTCAGATGATATGATTCTCTTATCTAGGAAACAACACCAACAAAAACCGATAAGAACATTGCCAAAACTAATTGAAACATTTGGCAATGTGGCATGGTGCAAGTTCACCATACAAAAATCAATAGGATTCCTGTAGACTAATGAAGAGTTAATAAAATCTGAAAGGTATTAAATCTTCTGAGTAATCACTCAAAAGATGAAACAGCCATAAACCTATCTGTAACCAGAGAAACAAACAAACAAAAAAACTTCTACAAGGAGAACTACAGAATATTGCTACACGAAACTGAAAGAGACCTATAGAAATGAAGCAATGCTCCATGTGCATGGATAGAAAGACTTAATATTGTGAAAATGTCAACATTATCTAAAGCAATCTAAAAATATAACGTAATTCCTATCCAGATCTCAGAATCATTCTTCCAAGAAATAGAGAAACTGATCACCAATTTTAGGTAACAGGATCATTCGAGTTAGCTATTTTATGCAAAGAAATTTATCGTGTTGGGAAGAGTTGCTTCCTCTTATTTAAATGGGTATTTATAATAATAACAAGGATATGATATGTGAATTATATACCAATAGAACTATGAACTATAATATATTTTAAGTAGCCTGAAAGAAAAAGAATTCCACAGTGTTTACTACAACTGCAATTGAACCATTAGATCTTTTGTCCTTCAACTCAGTATACAGTTTGCTTCCTTGCTGAACCCTTCTGTGCAGTAGGGGTGTTTCTACTTCTCTCTTTTATTGAGTATGAGGCTCTTCAGAGTTCAGTTTTATTTGGGGTCTACAATTAACTCTCTACATTTGATAGACTCTCAGATTTGTTTCCTAGGTGATGTTCTCATTAGTATATTGTTATGTGTTTTCAGTTTGTAATTAGTTTTCTTTTGTAAAAAAATTATTTTATTGGGGGTTTATACTGCTCTGAACACAATCCATACATCCATCCATTATGTACATGTGTACATCCATCCACATTTGTACATATGTTGCCATCATAATTTTCAAAGCATTTTCTTTCTACTTGTGCACTTGGTATCAGCTCCTCATTTTTCCCCCTTCCTCTCCCACCCTCCCTCCCTCATGCACCCTTCATAGTTTATAAATTATTATTATTTTGTCATGTCTTAAACTGACCCATGTGTCCTTTCACCCACTTTTTTGTTGTCCATTCCCCTGGGAGGGAGTTATATGTAGATCCTTGTGATCAGTTCCCCCTTTCTCCACCCACCTTCCTCTTCCCCTCCTGGTATCGCTACTCTCATTAGTGGTCCTGAGGGTCTAGCTGTCTTTGATTACCTGTATTTCCAGCTCTTATCTGTACCTGTGTACAGATGCTCTGGTTTAGCCAGATTTGTAAGGTAAAATTGGGATCACAATAGTGGTGAGAAGGAAGCATTAAAGAACTAGAGGAAAGTTGTATGTTTCATCGGTGCTATACTGCACCCTGACTGGCTTATCTCTTCCTTGTGGCCCTTCTGACATAGGTGTCCAATTGTCTACAGATGGCTTTGGGTCTCCACACTCCCCCTCATTCACATTGTTATGATTTTTTGTTCTCGGTCTTTGGTGCCTGATACCTGATCCCAATGACACTCGTGATCACACGGGCTGGTGGACTTCTTCCATATGGACTTTGTTGCTTTGCATCTAGATGGCTGCTTGTTTATATTCAAGCCTATAAGACCCCAGCACTATATTTTTGATAACTTGGCACCATATGATTTCTTCACCACATTTGCTTATGCACCCATTTTTGCTTCAGTGATTGTGTTGGAAGTTAAGCATCATGGATTGCCAGGTTACTAGAACAAAGTACTCTTGTGTTGAGGAAGTACTTGAGTAGAGGCCCAATGTCCATCTACTACCTTAATACTTAACATATAAATATATGTACCTGTATCTATTCCCCTAATATTATATATAAATATATTTACATATGTATATGCCTATATTTAGACCTCTATAAATGTCCTTTGCCTCCTAGTTCTTTCCTCTATTTTAAGGATTAGTTCTCTAAAGAATAAAACAATTCTTGATTTGTAGTATTGGACAGTTTCTGTACTGTAAATACTGGCATGGCTAATTTCAAATAACAAGAGTGATATCACTGAATGTGATATTGGAAAGAAATGTGTCAGCTGCACCAGTAAAATCCAACTTCAGCATACTGCTGCTTACATCTTATATGACTGTGAAAAGGGAATTTCACTTCACCATAATTTGGCATATCTTTCAGAATGAAAGACTTTGACTACCAACCATTCAAGGGAGAAAGATGAAACTAAAGATTCACATACTTGGAAATCTATCATCTAAATTTTGGAAAAACTACAGAGTTTTCCCCCTTTGACAATACAATGAGTTGGTTGGAATTGACTCATCCATGAGTTTACTTTTGGGTGGTAATCTTATGTCAAGAAAAAATTTTTAAATCCCCTTGGAAATATCATGATCCCAATTCTACCTTACAAATATGGCTAGACCAGAGGATGGACACTGGTTCAGATATGAACTGGAAACACAGGGAATCCCAAGATGGATGATCCCTTCAGAACCAGTGGTGAGAGTGGCAGTACCGGGAGGGTGAATGGAGGGTGGGGTAAAAGGGGGAACCGATTACAGGGATTTACATATAACCTCCTCCTTGGGTGATGGACAACAGAAAAGTGGGTGAAGGGAGACGTTGGACAGTGCAAGATATTACAAAATAATAATTTATAAATTATTAAGGGTTCATGAGGGTGGGTAGTGGGGTAGGAGGGGTAAAAATGAGGAGCTCATGCCAGGGGCTTAGGTGGAGAGCCAATGTTTTGAGAATGATGAGGGTAACATATGTACAAATGTGCCTTATGCAATTTATGTATGTATGGATTGTGATAAGAGTTGTTTGAGCCCCCAATAAAATGATTAAAAACACCCTCCCTTTTGAAAATATAATTTATTGTTTTAATTTTAGTATTGTAAAGATAGATATGTTAATTATAGAAAATTTAAGAAATATGCTTCCGTAACTTTGAAAGTAAAGAGAAGAATATTAAAATACCTCTTAAACATTTAAACCAGAGCTAAGCATTGATAATATTTAATGCTTGGATTTCTCATGTTTAGTTTATGTGTATACATTTAAGTATCTCTCTGTGGTTCTATTTAATTTGTATTATACTCAATCCCATTTTGTAATGTTTTTGACTTCTTTATGATACTTAATGAATAGTTCTTCATGTCATTAAGCTTTCCTCTACAATCCATTTTTTGAAGGCTGCACAATGTTCTTTCACAATACCGAGTCATGATGGCTGGCCATTTGTACTGTCCCACCTCTGCCATTAGAAATGATGATGACACGGGCATAAGTCGTAGTCGTCTGGTCAGACCTCTGAGACTGTGCTTTTCCCATCTCACAATGGAGGTAATATTTTGTCTACGGCATTATTTTATTTTTCTCCTTTCTTATTTCCGCCTTGCTCCGCTGTATCATATTCTGCAGAAACTCATTTTTTCTTACTTTATCTCTTATTCTTGACCATTAATGACCCTATTTATAGGTTTATAATTTTGATTTGTCAGCCAAATATATTAACCATTGAGCATTGATACCATAAAGAGATGCTGTTTTTTCCCAGCTCTGTATTTATTTAAATCAATTTCCCTCCTGGATATTGATGGCTGTCTTAACTATTGATATGGCCACCCTGTAAGCAATCAAATGCATTTCTGTCCAGCAAATAAAAATATTGCCAACCCACTCCGTCTATCTTTGGCAAAGGCGTTGCGACAGCATAGCAGAGCATCAATGCCAAGCAATGCCAGCTTTTTGTAGTTTTTTTCTTCAAATAAAAGTGAGTCATCAGTTTATGAAAATAACACTGGGGATCAGTCCTTTATCTCTGAGCACTCTTTATGTCTCCTGCTGCCGGGGACTTTTCTTGATCGAATCTCCTTTGAGTGAATCATTGATCAGGAAAAGACAAAGCACAAGGCATGATGGCGTGAGTCGAGGTTGACCACTGGAAAAGAACAGAATATTTAATATAGTGCAAGCTTGAGGTAGGAAGAGTAACTGATAATCGCCCAAAGATTGATGGTTAAAAGGGAAACATTCAATATTGTTATTTATTGTAACAATAAGTTACAGAATACCTTACGCAATATTAAATCATCTTAAAAAGTCATGTTGTAGAACACAAATACAAGCATTTTCATTGCTCCAATAGAACGGGCTATAGTCCTATATGAAATCATGAACAGATTTATATGGCAGAATTCTATAGTATAAAGATTACAGATAATATTCTTGGCCCAATTCAATTTGATCTCTCCTGCCTGAGTTTTATATTTAGACAGACTCTCTTCAACCCGTCTTATCCATTTTTCTACTCCAGAGTATGTATAAAATTATCTGTCAGTCATATCCTAAGCACAAACTAAGTCAGTAGTTCTCAACCTGTGGGTTGTGACCCCTTTGGGGTTGAATGACCTTTCACAGGGGTTGCTCAATTCATAACAGTAGCACAATTACAGTTATGAAGTCACAACGAAAATAATTTTAAGGTTGGGGGGCACCACAGCGTGAGGAACTGTATTAAAGGGTCGCAGCATTAGGAAGGTTGAGAACCACTGTACTAAGTGCACGGCATCCTTAATATTCCGCCCTGTGCATGGTGTTGCCGGTTGTCATTGAGTCCTTTGGGACTCACCAGGGTGTGTCTGTGGGTAGTGGAGCTGCTCCGGAGGGATTTTCAAGATTATGACCTACTGAAACAGGTGGTCAGACCTGCCTTCTGAGTTGGCTCTTGGCCGGTTTGAACCACTAATCTTTTGACTAGTAATATATGTTCCACTGTGCCACCCCGGGTCTCCAGGATAACAGTGTGCATCAGGATCAACAACAGCAATGATATTTTTGTTTTATAAAATATATATGATATATATGATCTAAAATATAATGCAGAAAGCCTTCTTGTTGATCAGAATAGGCACTGAGCCATGGAGCGGATGGTAGCTGGCTCTTATAGTTCTATGACAGCAAGGTCAGAGTGGGAGCTCTTTATTTCAACTACAGCCATCTAGATCTTAGACAGCCTCATCATGAATAATGACTTTAGGCCATATCTTTCACTTGACCTTGGATGGGAAACTTACTCTGTAATAGAGTCTGAATCAGTTCAGTGGCAGTGAAATTTTGTACATATGTATATAAATCCACTGCCCTTGAGTCAGTTCTGACTCACAGTGACCTTACATAGGGTTTCAGAGAATGAAAATCTGAAAGGAACAGATAGACACATCTTTATCCTGCAGTGTAGTTGGTTTAGGCTGGATTGTCTAGAGAAACGAATCCAGTAACACTCATATATAATATAATAAATATAATATAATATAAATGAAATAATTTTATATCTTGAAGTAATTGTGTATCAAGGAGGCATCCCAGCCCAGGACCATAAGTCTGTTGCAAGCCAGGGCCTTGGGCAGACTCACAAAGCTGTAAGCTGATGATGCCAAAACGGTGAAGCATAATGCAGGGAGATCCAGGCTGGTGAGTACAGAGTTGTGTGGATCCACAGTTGGTGGAAACATGGCAGGGAGCTGACAGTTCTCAGAGTTGAACAGTCTACATGGGGCTGCCCCTGCAGGTAGGCAAAATCCCAGCAGGAAGGAAGGAAAAGGGACAGAGAGAAAGAGAGAGAGCAATTCCTAGTGTTTCACACTCTTATACAAAGACTTGTGTCAACAAGAAGGTGTCATCAGGCTGGGATCTGATTGACAGGTTGAACTCCACCCCTAGCCTGAAGTGTCTAGTTGACATAATATCTACCTACTACAGTGACTGATGAGTTTGAGCCATTGAACTTGTAGTTGATAGGTCAATGTTTAACATGCAGCACCACCAGGGCTCCTTATACATGTATATTGGCTATAATAATAAGCATATTCTATTTAATGATTATTGGTTCACTCTTTACTCAATAGCAAAAATTATTCAACTACTATCCCTAATCCTAACAAGCCGTAATATATTGGTACAGTACATGATAAGAACACAGTCCTAACAATGGATGAATTTTTTTTAGCAAGATCAGCCCAAGACACGTCCTATGAGGCAGACATTAACGATGTTTCAAATGCCCAAGATTTTCAAACCACCGTACCACTCAATCATCTTTGACATAAACTGCTCATCCTTCTCCCAGGATGCTGCCTCCCATTTTCAGGATTTGTAATTTGCTGCATACTTTCATGGAGCTCATAAACAGTCCAGGAAATGGCTCAGGTGTCTGGGGACTCTGACAATTCCCAAGCCAATGAGTTAAGTGTCAGCTTGGGGGGGGTTCTCCTCATTCACATGATTGCAGTAATGGAGGACCCAAACCAGCAGGTCAGACAACAGGTTGCTGGCTCACAAACCTGTGGAAGCTGATGAATCAGGTCAGTTTATAGGCTGCATTTTCTGGGCTTGAGAAACTTAAAACTGGTGGGTCAGACAGCAGGCTGCTGACTCAAAGGGAATCAGAAACTGGTGAATCATATCAGGGGCATCAAGGAAATGGCTCACATGGTTGTAGAAGTTGGCAGGTACCAAATTGGTGAGTCAAATGTCACTCTGGAGGCCTTTCCTACCCACATGACTGCAGGGGATAACCAACTAAACTAGGTTGGCGGGCCAGATGACAGGCTGCTGGCTCACACAAATATGGAAGCTAGAGAATCAGTTCTGATCCTAGACTTTTGGCTCGAGCTACAAGAACTGGGCCTCTGATAAAGATGTGCCAAATGCATGATCCAGAGCAAGAGAACAGACATGGTTTACTTTACTTTATATTGGTTGCATTCCGTACCCTCAAGGAAATTAAAGGTGGTGTCTTCAGTCAGACCAGTCCATTTCTACCCATAGTGACTATACAGGGCAGAATAGAACTGCTGGTAGACTAGGATTTAAAGACACACAATGGAAGATAATGCCATTGTGACACTATCAAGTTGTTCATATATCACAACATGACCTGGGACAAGTTATCGAATGGCCCAATACTGCATTATGAGTGCCTAGCTTTAGGGTTGGGGGAATGTTAAATGCATCTTCATAAAATCAGTACAGTTTGGGGCCTGTGGTGAGCACTCTGTCAGTGACTGTGATCATAGAATATGCTGTAAATTAAGACAAGTTTGAAAGTGAACAAAGAAGAAACACCAAGATAAATTTTAATGCCTTTTTTTGTGTGTTGTTATTTGTGTTCTTGTATACTTGATCTGGTTCCAAAAGTGATTAATAGATGCCACTTGAGGATTGTGACAGTCACTGCCATCGAGGATTGTGACTCACGGCAAGCCTGTAAAATAGGAGAGATCTTCCCTAGTGAATTTGAGACTGTAGCGCTTCATAGATGTGAAAGCCGCGTCTTTCTCCAAAGGAGCAGCTGGTGGTTTCAAACTGTTGGCCTTGCAGTTAGCAGCCTAACACATAACACTATGCCAACAGGGCTCCCCGAGGATTGTGATAACTGTGCTTCATTTGATATTCTTTGCTGAACTTTTAAATAAAATACGAAGGACTTTTAAGGTTATTTAAATTATTAAATTTAAATAAGTGTCAGAGACAAAAGATACTCATGCATCACTTTAGTTATTTTGAGGGTATAAAGTTGTTTTAAAAAAAACCAAAAAATTTTTCTATACCATAATGTTAATTTTAAAATCAATTTGTTTTTTAAAGCTCTGGTTCTATTCATCATTTTACTTTATTCGGTTCTTCTTAGATATATTTCTATTTTATGTAATTTTATTTTTCTTTCATAAAATTATATTTATTCTTATAACCAATGTACAGTTGAATGCAAAAGCCATCAACAGTGAAGGGACTAACATGACTAATATGCCTACAAGAGAAACATGGTTGAATCAGAGACATTAATATCTCTAATGAATAATCCAGAAGCAAATATGTTGAATAATAAAATCTAGTTTTATTCTCTACTAAATTATTGAAAATCCATATGGTAACTGTTAGTATATGAGAAGGCTTGAATGTCCATTATATTTCTTCCACTTTTTTCCCTTCGTTTTTTTTGGGGGAAATATATATATATATATTTATTTATTCAGAATTCAGGCTGCTTTCTTTTAAAAATGTCTTTTTTATTTCAAAAGATGTTTTATTGACATAAAAATGAGAATTTTATAAATAAGTTGGCACCAAATATTTCACATAAATGCATATTACAATGTTGAGGTCAGAAACCCACTTTATCCCTCTTTGCTGCTTTTTCCCCTTCTGCCCACTTTCCTGGAAGTTGGGGGAGCTCGCTGACAACAGTCACAGATCCAACGACCTGGTGGGGTAACACCAAGACCCACACAAAAAGTATGGTAACCTCTGTCACACACATCACAGAACATCATTTCTTCCTCCTGGTGGGGCTGTCCATGTATGGTGCATGCTTTACATTCCATACACTGCCTTGATTCTTATTTTAAGTTTCTGTAATATCAGTATTTACTCCCTGATTAATTAAACTATTTTGGAAACTGAAAAAAAGATTTAAGTAAGAACAAGTTCTTAAATGGTACTCAAGTAGAAGGAAGGAAATTCATTCCTGAGATGTAAGGTTAGCACTTGTCATTCAAACCCCAACCAAATCTTCTGCATTTGGGCAGCTTCTGACTCATGACACCATAGAACTGCTGCTTGTGTTTAGCAGTCCATTGCTTCAGACGCTGTGCCACCCTGTTCTTTAGGCTGTCGCCAAACCAGCCAAAACCAAGGCCACTGCCATCAGATTGGTTCTTGTCATCTCAAGTGTACACAGAGCAGAGTAGACCTGCTCCCCAGGGCCTCTGAGAAGTTCGGTCAATAGGTCATAGGCAAAGTGGGCACGGAGTCTTTGTAAACGAGAGGTTAAAGACGAAAGGGTAAGAGATTGTGCAGCGGGATGGCTTTCTGAGCAAAAAGAAGATGTTTTGTTGAGCAAAGTCAGTTCTGGCTCATGGAGTAGACAGTAGAATTTTTGCTGTGATTTTTCCTGTGGAATTTTTGCTGTGATATGAAGTCACAGTGAAGTCCTGCCTGTCATCTGAGGCACCTTAGACAACCTGAGCACTAATATCGACTTCTAATTCCTAACTGTTCCCTGGTCTGGGATGAAATAGTCACAATCTGAGAAGGAAATCTTTGATTTTAGGATGGGGGTTGGGGTCATAGGAAGTCTTCTTCACTAAAGAGTCTTTTTCATTTAGTTTTATTTATTTAATTTTATTAGAGACTGAGTGCTGGCAGTGAGGATTTTCTTTCTCTGGGCAGGCCCTTTCAGGTGACAGTTGTGCCCTTGAGTTTGGCATTGACAATTGTTTCTACAATCCCAGCTCTAAAATACTCCTTGATAATCCATTAGACACACTGAGAGAAACATTACTCTTGCAGATCTCTGGGACTACATTTATTGAATTTCTGTTGTAAGGTGTTAAATGCTTAGTCAGTCAACCTTTATTGAGCACACTTTGAGTATCCGGCACTATATTAGATGCTGTTGGCAGGCAGAAGAGACATAATAGATGAACCTCATGCCTCAATCTAATTGTGAAACAGGAAAAAAAAACACATACCAAAGACAAGAGTCCTTGAAACATATAAACAAATAAAAAATATAGTTCACTTTTATATGTGCTGAAATCTACCAACGAGCAACCATATAATTCATTTATCACATATTTATCAAGTGCTATAAACCAAAGTTGTCACCCTTGAGAACTTAGGTATGCCTGATGTACACCAGGTATTTTCAATTGCCTCACATGCATGTGAGCGCTGGATAATGAATAAGGAAGATTGAAGAAGGATTGGTGCCTTTGAATAATGGTGTTGGAAAATGATATAGAAGATTCTATGAACTGCCTTTGCAGTGGTCAGGAAAGTGTTGAACTCTTAACTGCAACATCAACAGTTCAAAATTACCAGCGACTCCAACAGAGAAAGATGATGCTCTCTGTTCCAGGAAAGTTTACAGCCTTCAAACCCAATATAGGGTCTCTATGAGTCCAACTGAACTCAGTGGCTCTTGGTTATGAACTTCCTGAAGAACAAACAAATCTATCTTGGAGGAAGTACAGCCAGAATGTTCCTGAGATGGAAAAAGTTTGTCTCACATACTTGAGACATGTTCTCTGGAGGTTCCAGTCACTAGAGAAGGACATCATGTTTGGAAAAGTAGAACCAAAAACCTAAAGCCTAAAACATTGCCATTGTGTCCATTTGAACACACAGTGCCCCTGTCAGTTTCTGAAGCTAGCTATAAATTTTTATGGAAGAGAAAGCTTCACCTGGCAGGTTCACACTGCTGACCTTGTGGTTAGCAGCCCCGTTGGGACCTGTGATGTCTTTTATGACTTCAGAAGTCATACACTATATCCCTTCTTATGTGTTCCATTGGCCATACAGGCTGACACTGATTAATATGAGTTGGGACAATCTAAGGGCATGAAGATCAAGAGGTGCCGTTTTGGAGACTAGTTATAATGCTTGCAAATTGATGATACAATATTATAACGTATAATTGATTTGGGAGACATTTGCAAGTCTCAATTTGTGGTTTGTCTACCTTTCTAACTAGAAGATGAATGTCTTGAAAATAAAACCAATTTCCTTTCTTTCTGTGCCTAGAACAGAGCACCAACAATTGTGCTTACTAGATAATGGGTATTTAATACATATTTCTTGAAAGGGCAAATGAATAAATGGATGACTACAGATGCCTGCCATCTAAGAGGTACATTAAAAATATCAGAACCCAAAGATCAAGTCTTGAGTCAAGATAATGTAAGAAGGTACACAAAATCCAGGTTCTGCATGGAATTTGGAAAAGTAAGCCAGGTGGAGAGTAAGAACTATAGGCGCTCTGGTGATGATGTCAAGTGCTGGCCTGCTAACCTCAAGGCCAGCAGTTTGAAGCCCCTAGCTGCTCCCAGGGAGGAAAGTAAGGCTGATGCTCCTGTAGGGATGGATAGCCTCAGAACCTATAGAGGCTCACTATGAGTTGGAATCAACTCGATGGCAGTGGGTTCTTGGGTAATCAGCAATGGTTTCATCACGGTATTTCTAATTTCTTGAGAAGGACACTTTAAGGATTAGACTGGACACAGCATGACTGAGTCAATTGTCGATGGATGAGTAGGTCTTGAAACAAGGGAGTTCAGATTCTCAAGACACACCTCTGAATCACATCTCTGGGTCATTATCGAAGAAAGGGTCACTGCATTGAGATCATTACTGAGACAGATTGCTACTTTTCATTTTTATTCAAATGCTTTTGGTGGAAATGGTAGAGAATTTGGAGTAGATTGTCTCTTGTAGTATTTGTTTGGGGGACACGACGAGGCCAGTTTCGTTGAAATCTCCAGTAGATCCCACAGCTTGACCAGAACCAAAGGAAGGCATTGGTCTTAGACTCCGAGTCACCTCAATCTGCAGAGACCCCGTGCACAACGTAATGAATCATTGCTCGGTCCTGCACCATCCTCACAATTGCTGTTAGGTTTGAGCCATTGTTGCAGCCGTGTCAATCCATCTTGTCAACGGTCCTCCCCTTTTTCCCTGGCCTTCCACTCTCCTGAGCATGATGGCCTTTTCCAGGGCTGGCCTTCCTAATAACGTGTCCAAATGACCTGAACGGAAGTCTCTCTTGTTCACTTCTAAGGATCATCGTGACGGAACTTCTTCCCAGACATGTTTGTTTGTTCTTTGGCATTCTAAAGCACTTTCAGTATTCTTCACCAGCACTGTAATTCAAATGCATCAGTTCTTCTGTTTTCCTTATTCAATGTCCGATCATCACACACATATGAGGGGATTAAAATGCCAACCCTTGGGTAAGGTCCACCTGAGTTCTCAAAGTGATACCCTTGCTCTTCAACACTTAGACATGTTGTTCAGCAGATGTACCCAATGCAATGCATCCTCTCATCTCTTGACTGCTGCTTCCACGATCCCTGACTATGGATCCAAACAAGATGAAATCCCTGATGTCTTCGCTTATCATGATGTTAGCTATTGATCCAGTTGCGATGTTAGCTATTGATCCAGTTGTGGGGAATTTTGGTTTCTTTACATTAAACTGTCATCCAAACGAAAGGCTACAATGCTTAATCTTCATCAGCAAGTGCTTCAAGTCCTTCTCACTTTTAGAAATTAAGGTTGTGTCATCTGCATATTGTAGGTTGCTAATCAACCTTCCACCAAACTTAATGCCACGTTCTTCTTCATATAGTCCAGCTTCTCTGATTGCTTACTCAACACATGGATTGAATAAGTAAAGTGAAAGCATACAACTGTGAAACACACCTTCCCTGATTTTTAATCAAGCAGTATCACCTTGTCCTAGCTGCACAGTGATATCTTGATCCGTGTACCAGTTCCATACAAGTCCAATGACATATTGTGGAATTCCCATTTATCTGATGGTTATCCACAGTTTGCTATAATCTACACATTGAATTCCTTGGCATAGTCAAAATACAAGCAAATATAGTTCTGGTATTCTCTGTTTTCAATCAATACCCATCTGACATCAGCAATGATATCATTTGTTTCACATCCTCTTCTAAATCCAGGCTGAACCTCTGGCAGAGCCTTGTCAATGTACTGCTACAACCATTGTTGGATGATCTTCAGCAAAATTTTACTTGCATGTGATATTAATAATAATGTTCTATAATTTGAGCATTTTGTTGGGTTGCCTTTCCATGGAATGGGTACAAATATGGCTATCTTCCAGTAAGTTGGCCAAATATCTGCCTTCCAGAATTTCTGACATAGGTGATTGAGTGTTCCAGTAATTTATTAGTTTGTTGAAACATTTCAATTGGAATTCCATCAATTCCTGGAGCCTTTGTTTTTGGCTAATGCTTTTAGTAAAGCCTGAATTTCTTCCTGATAGATCTCTCTCTCTAGCTGGGGTGACACGGCTCTACATTTTGGGAGGAAACCCATTGACACTATTCTGTGTTGTTTATCATGAGGAGGCCTTTGTCCAACTTGTTTGCTGGGTCTGCCATGAATCCAGAAGAAAGAAGCCTAATTGGACTGAGTAAGCCTTTTCCTGGTTCTTGTGTCTGGACCAGTTTTTGTGATCTGGCCTCATATCATCTCTAAGGACCCAAGCCCCAAGCCAATCAATTTAAAGCCACCTCGTCGATTCCTACAGACTCATAGGTACCACATGGGACAGAGTAGAACTGCCCCGATGGATGAAGATTAAGCATTGTAGCCTTTCGTTTGGATGACAGTTTAATGTAAAGAAACCAAAATTCCCCACAACTGGATCAATAGCTAACATCACAACTGGATCAATAGCTAACATCATGATAAGCGAAGACATCAGGGATTTCATCTTGTTTGGATCCATAGTCAGGGATCGTGGAAGCAGCAGTCAAGAGATGAGAGGATGCATTGCATTGGGTACATCTGCTGAACAACATGTCTAAGTGTTGAAGAGCAAGGGTATCACTTTGAGAACTCAGGTGGACCTTACCCAAGGGTTGGCATTTTAATCCCCTCATATGATGGATTTCCCAGGCTGTCAGCCATTACGGGAGCAGAAAGCCTTAGGATTCTCCGCTGATGGCTTCAAGCCACTGACCTTCTGTATAGAGCTTGATCCCAACATGTCACTCATGAAGCTGCCAGGGCTCCTTTCTCTGAGTCTAGGACTAATTAAATTAAATCTCCTTTACAGACAAACATAACTGCCTCTGGGTTCGCATAACAAGACCTTCAGGATTATGTACAATGCCCGCTCCCCTTTTTCTCCTGCCAGGCTTTTGGAAGAAAGTGTCCCAGTCGTTCATCATCCCTTTGTGAGAGCAGGTGAGGTTACAGCACCCTCTTTCTGTGTAGACCCTGCTGTTGGGAGCTGGCAGGGTTGGTATTTGTCAGGTGCACCTCTCCTCTCTACTTACCTGCTGCCCTCCCAAGATACGCCAATGAGCAGCTACCTTCTCACAGATGCCTAGAGGTGAGCCCACAGGGAGCACCAAATGGAGGCATCACCGAGGGGAGGAACAGACCTCTTACAGGAGGTAGATGTGAAAACTTTTTGTCTTTTGTTTTGTTTTTCAATTACTAACCTGATTGCTGAAATCTGCAAATAACAGGGCAAATCTCCATTTCTACCAGAAGGAAGTCCAAAGGAGAGTACTGTTCCCAAATCTGGGGACAAGGTCAGAAATGGTTCCCTGAGAGTGAGGTGAATAGAATGAGCATCTATTCATATCCTCCATCACCCCCCACCCCCACCCACACACCCTTGCTCAACGTTTCCCTGCATCCCACTCTACGCTGGAAATAGATCGATAGACTGTTCCGTGAGACTTATGCAAGGCTTAAAGGCTCTCAAACATCTCGCAGACTGAGATGTTCAGAGTGGGAGTTTACCCAAGGGGCTAGCAGTTGAGATTTCGCAGGATTTCTGTGTACACAAGGAATGTATGTGGGGGCTTCCACAAGTTGGTGGAGGAAATTCCATTATCTTTTAATTCGATTAGACTTTGTGAAGCCCTTTGTGTAGGGGCTTGAGATAATCCCACATCAGAGCAGGTAAGAGACCCTAACAGTCTTCTGGCTCTCCATTTCCTGAATTCACCCACAGGTGCCCCACTTCACCCCCAAATCCCTGCAAGTTTAGCTTTGTCTCATCATTAGGACCAAAGTGGTCCAATACCGAGTGTTAGTATGCTCTTGGCTCTTGCACACCATGGGTCAGCAAGCCTGACGCATAGCGACCCCCTGTGTCGGGCAGAACTGCCCCCCAGGCTTTCCACGGCTCTCCTCTTAGGGAAGCAGACAGCCAAACTTTCTCTCACTTAAGGCTGACGGGCTCAAACTACTGACCTTGTGCTTAGCGACTGAGTGCTTATCTACTGGGCCACAGGGCTTCTGTTGGGAAGGAACAGCATGCAAAGAACCTTGTTCAGTGCCTCCTCCGTACAGCTGTGGCCTCTCTCTGAACTTGGTGACCCAAGCCCTCTGTGACTCGTTTCTTTTCATTGTCTAAGTCCCAGGCATGAGTCACGGGTCTCCCTGAAATCTGTCCTTGGCTATGATAAGGTGGTCTCCTTGATGATTTGCCTGGTCTGATGTAACCTCCTGAATCCTGGCATTGCTTATCCCCAAATTTCTCAGCTTTGCATATCGGCATCACCTAGGAAACCTTTTTTTTTAAGTCCCAGTGTTCATGAGCCTGCCCCAGGGGCTCACATTGATTATTTTGAGGTGAGGCGAGGTGATACTGGCGGCCTTCCTGGACACCTATGAAGGAGCAGAGCAGTTGAGAGGGACTTGGCAAGTAACCCAGCAGGAAGTTACAAGGGCTGTCTGAGTCCAAACTCCGTGTTCTGTCCGTGGTATCCCACTGGGCCCCACAGGGTGATTTTCCACAGGGTTGCTGATACACACGTTCCTTGTGGGAGGTCTCTATGTGTCTTCCAAAGTATAATCATTTATCAGTTCAGGGTAGATGTTAGGTCCGCCTGTTAGAGTCAAGTCGAGAGTGAGCTTTGCACCAGAATCAGTAAGCCAAAGTGGCCACATTAATGTTCATTTCAAGTGCAAAGTGGCTGCCTGACTTCTTCGTCCATCTATAATGGGCCATGGAACACAGCCCAGTTCCTAAAATACTTTGAGATGGCTTTAAAGCCAAGGACGTATTGCTGAGGCCCTAAGTACAAGAACACATGCCCTGCTTTCTCTCCCACATTGAAAGAATTTGCTGGAGCAAGGACATCTGGGGCTGCTGGGTGATGGAAATGGATGGGACCCAATGTACACTGTTCTGGATTGACCCATATCTCCCCCAAATACCTGTTATAAATGTTAGTCCCTGTACATGTCGATGTAATCCCATCTAAGAGAAGCCCGAGAGTGCTTGCCTGCTAACAACACAGGCAGTGGTTCAAATCCATCAGTCATTTCATAATACAAAGGTGGCAGTCAGGTGCATCGCCTTGGAAACCCCATGGGGCAAGTCTACTTTGTCCTGTAAGGTCACTGTGAGTAGGACGCAACTTGATGGTAATGAGTTTTAGCAGGCTACAATTCAAGATCAGAATCTAGTTGGAAGTAATAGGAGACAACTCAGGAAGTAATTCTTCAATCAGGGCCACTTCCAACCAAGACAGTTCTGTTTCTTTTCAGCTGTAAGAGCCTCTGTGCCTTCTCTCAGCTGGGTCCTGATCAGCAAGTGTGACAGTTCTTTAGCTCCACCAACAAGTGCCCAGAAGCACCCCCCTCTAACGGCAAACCTCTTGCCCAAAGGCCCTCAGCTCTCCCACACTCGTTGGAACAGCAAGCCCACTGTAGTCGCTTACCAGTAGTATGGCTTTCACCTCTCATGCTGGTCTCTGCCATGGTTGCCGCCACGTCTCACCATCTGGTGCTTTCTCCAATGTCACAACTCTCTTTCTCCCGAGTGCAGAAGGTTCACAGCACAGGGCTCCTAGATCCAAAGAATGGATTCAGCTCCAGGCGCTTCTTGCTGACGGTGAAGGCTCTGTCGATCTTTGTCGGGTTGACCCTTATGGAAACCTTCCCCTTGTCAATTTTAACGACCTCCACCAGGACTACACACTGACCGCATGACCCTTGTAGACTAGGGTATTTTAATTTGTGTAGTTGTAATAGGACAATTTCCACAAGGCCATATAATATTGGGTGGTTTTATACACCCTATTTGCATAGTAGAAGAATCAATTCCTTTGCAAGATCATGGCCTACCTAATCATTTGGACAGAATTGGAAACCTAGGCCAGCAAAGCCATACATATAAAAAAGTTATTGCTTTGTACGATTTCTTTGTGATGTGAATACAGTCAGATCATGCACGATGTGTTTTAAGCCAATCACTATCACTACATCAAAGGAGCAGTTTCGGCATAGAAGCAAGCAAGCACAAATGGGGGCACATGGATGCCACGTGGTGATCAACAAGGACCCGGGAAGAGAAGCTGGACCAGACAAGTAGCTCCTAGAATGGAAGAAGAAAGAATGTACCCCGAGCCAGCAACCTGAATTAGGACTTCTCGCCTTCTAAACTGGAAGTAAATAAAAATACTGTCCATTCAACACACCCACATGTAGTATTTCTGTCATAGCTGCCCTTGACAATGAGAACAAGTCAAAATCTATTGCAGTATTATTCACAACAGCGAAAAAGTGGAAAATTCCACATGCCCATCAGTGGAAGACTGGATAAACAAAAATGTGGCCTATGTCATAACATAGTGAATGGGGGCGGGGAGTGCGGAGTGGAACCCAAATCCCATCTGTAGGCCACTGGACATCCCTTACAGAAGCGTCTCGGGGAGGGGACGAGCCAGTCAGGGTGTGATGTAGCATTGATGAAACATTGAACTTTCCTCTAGTTCCTAAATGCTTCCTCCTCCCCCACTATCCTGATCCCAATTCTACCTTACTAATCTGGCTAGACCAGAGGATGTACACTGGTACAGATAGGAACTGGAAACACAGGGAATCCAGGGCGGAGGATCCCTTAAGGACCAGTGGTGTGAGTGGCAATACTGGGAGGGTAGAGGGAGGGTGGGTTGGAAAGGGGGAACCGATTACAAGAATATACATGTGACCTCCTCCCTGGGGAATGGACAACAGAAAATGGGTGAAGGGAGATGTCGGACAGTGCAAGATATGACAAAATAGTAATTTATAAATTATAACGTGTTCATGAGGGAGGGGGCAGTGGGGAGGGAGGGGACAAAATGAGGAGCTAATGCCAGGTGCTTAGGTGGAGAGCAAATGTTTTGAGAATGATGATGGCAATGAATGTACAGATGTGCTTTACACAACTGATGTATGTATGGATTGTGATAAGAGTTGTATGAGTCTGTAATAAAATGATTTAAATAAATAAATAAAATTAACAAGAAAAAAATGTGGCATATGACACAATGTAATAGTTTTCATCCATAAAGAGATATTTTTAAATCATTTTATTGGGAGCTAGTACAACTCTTATCACAATCCATAAATCCATCCATTGTGTCAAGCACATTTGCACATTTGTTGCCATCATCATTCCCCCAAAATTTACTTTCTACTTGAGCCCTTCATATCAGCTCCTCATTTCACCCCCCTCCACCGCTCCCCCTCCCTCATGGACCCTTGATAATTTATAAATTATTATTTTGTCATATCTTGCACTGTCCGACGTCTCCCTTCACCCACTTTTCTGTTGTCCAATCCCCAGGGAGCAGGTTATATGTAGATCCTTATAATTGGTTCCCCCTTTTTAACCCACTTTCCTTCCACCCTCCAGGTATCGCCACTCTCACCACTGGTCCTGAAGGGATCATCTGTCCTGGATTCTCTGTGTTTCCATTTCTTATCTGTACCAGTGTACATCCTCTGGTCTAGCCAGATTTGTAAGGTAGACTTGGGTTTATGATAGTGGGGAGGAGGGAGCATTTAAGAACTAGAGGAACGTTGTATGTTTCATCATTGCTACACTGCACCCTGACTGGCTTGTCTCCTCCCCATGACCCTTCTGAAAGGGGGTGTCCAGTTGCCTACAGATGGGTTCTGGGTCTCCACTCTGCACTCACCCTCATTTACAATGATATGAGAGTTTGTTCTTTGATGCCAGATACCCGATCCCTTTGACACCTTGTGGTCACACAGGTTGGTGTGCTTCTTCCATGTGGGCTTTGTTGCTTCTGAGCTAGATGGCTGCTTGTTTATCTTGAAGCCTTTAAGACCCCAGACGCTATATCTTTTGATAGCTGGGCACCATCAGTTTTCTTCACCACATTTGCTTATGCACACAGTGTCTTCAGTGATCTTATCGGGAAGGTGGGCACACACTGATATGATTTTTTTGTTCTTTGATGCATGATAACTGGTTCCTTCTATACCTCATGGTCACACGGGCTGGTGTGCTTCTTCCATGTGGGCTTTGTTACTTCTCAGCTAGATGGCTGCTTGTTTACCTGCAAGCCTTTAATATCCCAGATGCTATAGAGAGATGAAGTTTTGATACTTGTCCCTATATGGACTTAAAAACATTATGCCAAATTGGATCATACAAATATGCATGAAATATGAATAGACAAATCCACCGAGATAAAAGATGAGTGATTAGTTACCAGAGACAGGGGGAGTAAAGGGTGTGAAAATGATATGTATATCTATCTGGATCTCCAATCGGTTGAAGGAACTACTGGGAGCATTGGACATCTAACTGGCAGAGCTCCAGTTGATGACTTGGAGCGAGTGTCCTCTCTTCTATGTCTCATTGTCAAACTCTTCCCACCTGGATCTCAGTGGGAGTCTACCTGGTGTCCTGAGCATACAAAGGCCCCTTGGGAAAGAAACTCCTGGTGGAAAAGACCACGGCCACCTGCTGTGAAGCGAGGTGTGCGGGCTTCCTTTCCCAGGCCATCTCCTTCCTTAGCTGGCTTCACTGTAGTTTGTGTCAGAAAGGTCCTTCTTGCGGGCAGCTATCTTCCATGGCCCATCATCCTACCAGCTCCTGAAGCCCCTGGGGGAAGTTTGGAGGGGGAAGGTCATATTTTGCCTCACAAATATCACCATACTGTGCCAGAATCAGGGCAGCCACACCTTTCCAACTGTGCAGTCATCTGGGATGCTGGGTGTAAAATCCTGAGCTGAATTATTTTCAGTTCTGCAGCACTTGATAAGGTGTCTAAAGTGAGAGCATTTTATTTCTCAGCTTTGCAGAGAATTACACACATGGTTCTCACTCTCATTTTACTTTAATATGTGGAGTGATTTCATTACAAACTATGACTCCTTTATGAGGGAATACATCTGAGGAACCAAACGCCATCTCCCAGCGGACTCAGACATTCGTAAAGCCATCAGAGACGCTACAGGCCGAGGTTTTAGAGAGTGAGAGAGGTAATACATCAACTCTTCATACATATTCTCCTGACTGCTAGGGAAATTAAATTTGTTTTTCATCCACCGAAACCTCAACTCATTTTGATTATTTAAATCCAATATGTGTTTAATGCTAACATGCAATCAATTTAACCGTTCTATGAAAACCTAGTCCTGAATTTTTTTTTTCTCAGTAGAAGCTTTCTGTTAGCATATTCACTGATGATCCAATTTGGGGATTTATAATCTTACATTTTTTTCAAGTTTAAAACTTTTGTATTGAGCTACCCAGCTGGACATTTTAAAAAATGTATTTTATTTCTCTTAGCATTCTTAGTTAATGAGATGGCAATGCCACCAGTTCAAGGACAGGATCATACTAATCTTTGGCTCTTAAGGCATCAGAAGTCGACTGCTGATTTCTTCTTCCTAGTCGGTTCTTAGTTGAGAAGTTCCAATGAAACCTGCTCACTATGGGCGGCCCTGATGGTGTTTGAAATGTAGGTGGCATCGCTTCTAGCAGCACTCCCTCACTCAGTCACTGCCATCGAGTCGATGCCAGCTCCTGGCAAACCCTATATATAGCACAGAGTCCAACGTCCCTGTGAATCCCGGAGACTGTATCTCTTTACTGGAGTACACAGCCCTGTCTTTCTCCCAATGAGTGGCTGGTGGTTTCGAACTGCTGACCTGCAGGGAGCAGCCCAATGCATAACTGCTATGCCACCAGGCCTCCTTCCAGCGTTACCGCAGCACAAAACGCCACAATGTGACACACTGACAGACGAGTGTTGGAAGAGCACTGTAGACAGAAGAAAAGGGGCCCAAGCCCTGACACTGTTGTGGCCAGCTTCTGGCTGCATTTAGATGTAGAGGTGTGGAACACGTGACACAGGATAGGACAGTCAAAGGGAACCTGGAGGTTCTTTTTGAGGGACTGATGGGACACAAGGATGGTGCTGGAGTCAATGACATGGGGAAGACTGGGATGGGGTGGGGGAAGTATGTGAAATTCAGAAAGTTGGATTAAGGATCTTGACATGTTTCTTTCCTTCAGTAATCCCGTAAACTACAAGAGCTGATCAGGTTCAGGTTTTACATCAGAGATGCTGGCATATTTACCCATCAAGAACATAATATCTGATTGTCTTGCTACTTATGATATTAGCAGTGTTGATGCTCAATGCCTAGATACATTATTTATTTAGAGATTCCACTATGGTGACAGTCAAATTCTATCCTTCCCTCTTTGTTTATCAGCTGAATGTTTCCCCTCACCGGTGATTTGCCGACTCGTTGTTCCCGCGGGTTTAGGAAGGGGATACTAAATGTTTGATTCTCTATATTTAAACAGTTTCAAGATAATATGTAAGTTCTTTACTATCTTCCAATACTGAACATGATTTTTTGAATGACATGAACTCATGGATTTAAATATATTTGATGTGTTTCATGCACTGCCATATTATTAATGCTCTAATTGTCCCTGGTTGTGCTTACTGGGAGCCTTTTCTTTGGCCCCTGAATCCTTTTGACATTCCCTGACAGCATTTTTCAATCGTTTTAAATATATAATTTAATATGATAAGCTGTTTGGGAACCATATTGTATAATTTCCATTATATATTAAGAAATTCTCCAAGGAGAAAGTTTTAAGTAATGATAGCAAGAGTATACTTGCCTAATGATGTAAATATACAATCTGAGTGTCAGTTGTGCAGGAGCCAAATCCTTGAGAAGTTGAGAAGGAGCAGGGCAACTGGAAGTGCTGGCCTTCGACTGGCTCGGCGACAGCTCATGTATCACAGCAGCACGCGGGAGAAAGCAACATGCTGTAGAAATATAGAGGCCATGTGGATGACTAGGTCATAAAACGTGGCCGAAATAACTCTGGGTTTAATCACTACATTTGCCACTTATACCTTCTAGACTTACATGTAGGTGCAAAACTCACTCAGCCGATGTGTTGAACACATTTGGTTTCCTCTAAACAACCTCCAACCCAGAAACCACAAACTAAAGGACTAGCAGTGCATCGAATTTTCAAGGGTTGTCAAGGGTCATTTAAAGCTCAAATGAAAATGCTGTAAGATTACAAATGTGTGTCTTTCTAGAGTGTTTTTTTCTTTTTAACTTCCAAGTTGGGGATTCATTTGTGTCTGATGTACTTGTAGAAGTGGTACGAGAACTCGTAGAATGATTGATCTTGTGGTTTGTTTGCTTTTGCCAACTTGAATCACGACACTGGTCAGACAGGTCTCGCTTTCAGCCATACAGGTGAGCAGCCCATCTGGTCTGATGGCCTAAAGGATTACCTGCCCTGTGTTCCTTCATAACCACGACTGCAGATCCACCTTTGCCACTCCTCTCTTGGCAAGGCTATAACGCCGTCTTCTCTCGCATTCCCTTCTCGTGGCCATGGCCTCCATCCTGTTGCATTATGGATGCTGCCATACAATGTCCAGGCATTAAAAATAATGTGAACCCACCTCTTCCAAGTTATATATATGTTACAAATGCACCTCGTGGCATCGGAATTGTCTCTCCTCTCTCACTAGAACTTGGCTCCCCACATCCTTAGCCCCGCTGGATGGAAGAGCATTTTTCAAGAGACAGTTATTGCTGTTTCTTGTGTGACCTTATATATAACAGGATGAAACTTTTCATGTCTTCCACCCCCTTCATCAGTTTAAGTCATCTTGAAACTACAAAAAGATACACCCTAGGGAAGCCCCTCACGATGGAAATGGATAGAGGAAGTAAGTCAGACTATAGTAAGACTACCCAGCAGTGATTGGGGAAAAAAAATGACCCTTTTCTTCTTTCTTCCTATGACACGCGAAGCTCCATGCTCCCAGGAGTCAGAAATTGTTCTGTTTACTAGTTAATGGTATTCGTGTGCTATAACTAACTAGTAATGGGGTTTAAAAGGTGATATGTGTGGATGACTGAACAAAAAATGTTGTTCCAATTTTTCCATAAAAATTTTTGAACTACTTTTGGGAAGAGTAAAAAATTCAAATATATGCATGAACCACTCATGCAGAGTTGAATGTTCAAAGTACAAATTAGGATCTAATTACTGAGTCTATAGTATTCACCATCAGATCCCTTTAAAACCCGGAACTTCTTTAATGTTTGTTTCCAGACCATTAACTACTTGATACAGAATCTATGATGGGTTAAGAAGTCTAATGTATAAAAGTAGAAAGCATTAGACCAAGATGGATGGGAATTTAATGTTAAACAAATTATATATAGAGAGGAAAAAAGAACTTATTGATCTCTACATATTAGAAATAAATCTATTTGTAAAAGTGAGATAAGAGTATTAGTTACTGCTCACAGGCTATCATAATATTGTTGTAATGGCTTCAGGGATTGAGTATTTTCTTCCTACAATATGAAGTACTTGCCAATATTTTCTGTTTCTATTCTGCAGATTGCTCTGCATTCTATTTAAAACATTTACTCCAACTGTTTATATGTCTTCCAGCTATTGATGAGAGAAAGCACAGTGTCACATTCATATAAGTTCTATAGAGTCATTGGAATTTAATGCGTCCCAGTTGGTGATAAATCCTAGTGTAATAATTGGGAGTAAGATGGAGAACATAGGCAGTTAAGCAGGAAAGGGAGAAAATGCAGCCATTTCACTGACACAGCTGGATCATGTTAAAGTTGCCCTCCTGTGGTGTAATGAATTATGTCGCTCCTAATACGGCAGTTCTAGCCGTAGCCTTTGAACTTCCACCAAATGACTGGGCAGGAGGATGCAATGTGAGGCACTGTGGCCCATCAAGAGGATTGGACAGTTTACCAAGCAGGTAAATACAATGCAGTGCATCTTTGTGGGAATGGTACCACAGAAATAAGGTAGACAAAACCGTAATGAGGTGATTGGTCAGTTCTGTCCACGACAAGGCTTATCGTGAGCCCCCTTTCAGTTGGAAAAGGAGCACTCCCTACCATCAAGAAAGAAGAGGCAGGCAAAATAAAGGGTGTCCTGTGAGCCTGAGATCCTGGCACTAAACTTCCTTATGTGAGAGACAAATTGCTGTGACATCAGAGAGGACAAGAAGCAGAGACAGAAATGATGTCAGCAGATGCAGTGGAACCAAGAGACTTGTCAGGAGAGAGAGTTGTGGGCTTCCCGACCAACCCATGGACCAAAGAAGCTGAGTGCCTTCAAGAAGAAGGTTTGCTGGCTTTTTATCTGGGCGCTTAACTAACAGATATCAAAGAGCTTTGTAATATTTGTTCAAGAAAGACCAAGGCCAGGCCTCTGTCCTTATAAGAAGTTAACTCAATCAAAGAACTGTGTCCTGAAAATTCCTAAATCCAAACTGAATCTATTAATTCTCTAATAAGCCCTGTGACTATAAATATTGCCTGTGGGTTCTGTGTAGTCATTTCATTGAAGTATCAAACCCAGTTGAGAAGTAATGAGTGTTACAGGACAGAGAGTTAATGTCATAACTGGTAACAAAAAGTTTGAATAGTGGCAGCATGTGTCATCTCTACTTCATGTGAATCAACCTTGGTCAGCTATGCTGACGATCTTGACTTTGCTTCTCCCTTCCAGTGAAGTTAGAGGAGGCTAGACTCCTCTACTAGGACATTTTTACACCTCCTGAAATTAATTCAATATTTATACTCATGAGTGATTTGAGTGGGACAGAATTTTAGCCTTCCTATCTTCACGTTGCTTTTGTTCTAGGCTGGCAATTTAATCATGTGTGTTCAAAGAAATCTATTTTATTTTATATAAATATATGTCTAATGATTAAAAGATTATAAAAGCTTTTTTAATGCTTCTCAACTCAACACTATTGAGCTTACTATTGTTGAGTTGAGAAACACTGAAAAGTATGTTACATTCTGCATCTGCCCATACTAAAGCCTCGTGGGTTTATGATCTAGAGAAGAACATTAAAGTAATAATACATTCTAACTTAAGATGCAGTGTTATAAAACTAATGTCTAGACAGTATTCTGCTGGTATAAATTACAGTGATTTTTTTTTTCCAAACTGGGATTTTGTTTGTGTGCTTGTGGAGAATGGAAGTTTTCAGTAGGCTGAAGTGATGCAGAACACAGAGGCAGAAAAGCAGTGGACTTCTTAGAGAATTGTGAGCGCCTCAGGGGGCTCAAGCTTAGGCGATGGGATGGTGGCGGTGGTGGAAGTTAGGACGGGAGACCGGAATAACAGCAGTGATCCAACTAAGACAAGAAGAACAGGCTTTCCTCATCCTTAGTAGATATTGGGGGAAAGCTTTTGAACATGGAGTGTTCCGTTTAAGAAAGGCAACTCTGGTGCCAATTTAGAGGAGTTGAAGGGGCTGAGAGTGCAGTGCCGGAGCTCCAATGGAAGGGTCTTGCATTTACCGGATGAAAACCAAATGAGACTTGAAATAGTGTAGGAGCAATGATAAAGGAGCGGGGTGGTTTTACCTTTTACAGGCATAGGATTGTGATAACCTAATGACTGAGCTGCATGGGAGTAGGTGTGATTTAGAAGACTCCTACATTTGTGCAGAATAAAGGAAAACGGAGTTAGGGAAAGCTAGTTAGAAAGAACTAGTTTGGAATCAAGCTATGCACGATCTCAGCAGTCAACGGCAAAGAAGCAGGAGCTAAAAATAAATGACTCAGAGGGCAACAGAAGAAGCAGACGTACCAAGGGAAAATCAGCCAGCTGGTGGCGGCTTTGAGCCTACCTTGGAAGCTGGACCTGGTGATCTGCTTCCAAAGGCACAGCCTGAAGCTCTACAGGGCACTTCTGCCCTCGCCCAAAGGGATCGACAGGAGTCAGAATCTGCACCGCCACAACGAGCAGAAGCCGTAATTGGAAAGTTGCTGTTCATTTTTAATAAATTGATGAATTTAGAAGCAAGATTTCAATTGGTTGAGGAGTAAATGCAGGGTGTGATCCTGGAGAAACAACAGTAGAAATCTATTTTTGAGAAAAAAAATAGAAGACTCATTTTTATAATGAGTTATAATGCTTTGGGGGGGGGAATAAGGTTGGAATGAACGTGCTCATGTGACAAGGGAAGCTAATTCTAAGGGGCCCACAGTGAGATGGAACAGTAATCTACTGCATTGGTAACTGGCAATGAGTTATGTTTCCCCATATGTATGCCCTTGTGTAGCCTTTCTTGAATCTGGGATGACACTTGGCCAACAGAGTGTGGTGTTCTTCGGTAGACTTCCAAGCCAAGGCATTAAGAAATCTGGCAACTTCTTCTTTTTCACCCTGGGAGAAGCTTCCATGTAAGAAGTCTAACTACCTTTATGCTATCTTGTTATTAAGGAAACATAAGCTACTCAAGTGGA
Source organism: Tenrec ecaudatus (assembly GCF_050624435.1). Taxonomy (NCBI): domain Eukaryota; kingdom Metazoa; phylum Chordata; class Mammalia; order Afrosoricida; family Tenrecidae; genus Tenrec; species Tenrec ecaudatus. The sequence goes on from NC_134542.1 coordinate 58,548,286, forward strand.
AAGGTCCTGCGGAGAGAGAAGAATGTCCAGTCAGCCCTACTGCTCAATCACACAAGTAAAGAAGTTCTCTCACAATTTCAACCCTGGAAGATGTTGCACGGATTGGAAAAGAACCATCTGTGAGAAACCCCGCCCACACCGAAATCCTGAGCAAGTAAATACAGGTGGTTTTAAGCCTCTATGTCTGGTGGTGATTGTTATGGGCCCCAAAGAATTTTTGATTTTGGAAAAGATCTTTTCAAACCTGGTAGACACAGTCTTGATGAAGGGATTAAGGGCATAGAGAAGGTGAGAGGAGACAGGCCTCGTTGAATGATTAGTCTTGGAAGCGAGGGGGAATTTTGCTCTTCCTGAGCCAAGGGAGGAAGGAAGGAAGAGTGGGAGGAAACTGTGGCTCAAGTTAGATCGAGATGGGAAGGCAATCGGGCCAGTTCCCATTAACTTGTGAGGTGACATGGAGAGACCGAGGACCTCACGAGGGGCTCGCCACTGAGGAAGCGTGGGGAAGTGTGCCCGTGCAAGGATTCACAATTCACCCCACGAGGTGCACCTGGACACCAGGGCAGTTTTAATGACTTAGGTGAGTGTGATGGTCACAGATTTCTGAGAAGGCCAAGAAGTCTAGCTCTGTGATATTTCTGCTCCCATCCTTACAAAGACCAGCCATGTCTACTTTGTTAAGGTGATTTGAACTCTAGCTATAGAAGCAAATGGAAAATATATTTATGTAATTGGCACTTGTTTTAAATCTTTTGGAAACCTTTCCCACTTCTAAAAAAGAAGCTATGGATCTGTTGCCTACCCATTTGCAATACAGGGAATAATACCCATTAGCAGTTGCTGAATCATATACCTGAGATTACAGGCAAAGCTATTTATACTAAAGAAATCGAGTGCATATCTATTTTAGCTTCCTGCCCTATTTTCATACTTCTATCCATTTGGAGTTTTTGTCCCATATGTTGTCCTCAGCACTCTGTCTTAAACTGCCGTCTAGTTATATGTAGCTCAAAAAAGCTGCTGTCCCATATAAGGTTTTATTTCGGTAGGGGACTGGTTTCTTTGCATCTATTACTTCACTGCAGATAGCTTAGGTCAACTTTAGAAAGTCCTCTGTGATAGCAAACAAACCAAATAAAAGCTCAGCAGTTTTATACCCTGAACAGTACAGAGTGACAGTTCTTTACAGCATCTTTTATGGAACATAAACTACTGGTGACGTTGCAGTGTGACTAGTGTAGAAAGCAAGCAAGGCTGGAGTGATGCAGTGACTGAGACGCTAAAAGGAATTTATGACATCCTCATGTCGTTATGGAAGATTATCTAGTTTCTTCCACCATGGCCATGGCCTTGCCTTGACCTCCAAGTCTCCCTTCCTCTGATTTCTCACTTCTCTGAGCTTCAAACTCATCTTTTTATCATTGTTTTTAAGACCTGGATTCTCTTCAGGTCCTAATTGCCTGGGTTTGTTCAGTTCTGTTGGCTTCGTCTGAGTCTATGATAGATTGGAATCGGTGGGCCTGGACTTCACCTTCTACTAACTAGCATGCGGTGCTATCATAAGGAGATAACTTCCAGTACATTGTTTTCACTGAATTCTGCCATTCCCTGCACAGTGAGGGGAAAGCTGATGCATTTGAAGTGAGTGGTTCGAATAGCTCCTGCTAGATTTGTTCACCAGAAAGATTCTTTCAGCAGTTACTCAAGATATAACAGGACAGCATTCTACCCAGAAATCTGGTTAGTATTCGTTGCTCATTCTTGAATTCATTATTTGGTTGGTAGTTAATAGAGACCCTATTTATGTTTATATATGCTCTCAGTGGCATAAATGGTTAAGGCCATCATCCTTAAAGGCTAGTGGTTCAAACCCAGCCCAGGCATCTCTGAAGCCAGGTAATCTGTTTCTGAAGGTCACAGGTGTAACAACAGTATGGTGCCATTCTAGTCTGAAACGTGGGGTCACGTGGAGTCGCACAGAGTCACCATTCAATGGCAACTAACAACAATGATGTTTGTATCTATCTTCTGGAAGTTAACACACATGAGGACCAGCGCAGAATTACCACCAAATGAAATGGACACCAGTCTAAAGGGAGTCAAGGTTATGTGCCAAGGTATGTATCATTTATAAACAAAACATTTCAACTGAACTAAGATCACACTTTTTGCTATCCTACTCAAACTACATGCTGAATAGATTGGGCAGCAGAAAACAGAATCAAATAAATCTATGGCTTGGAAACTAGATTGGCACCAATACAGTTGGGAAAGCCAGGCCAAACTTGAGATGCGCAAAAAAAGCACATTTCCTAAAGGGCCTGAGAGATCTTGGCACGCGCGACTGAACAGTTGAATCCTAGATCTACTCATTTGTGCCAACTACTTCCCAGCACCAATATCAAACCTGCCTAATGACACCACAATTTCCCTGCTGAAAATGAACTGTTCCTGGCCTGAAAATCTGCAGAGGGTAAATGGCAAGAAGATACCAGAACCGCATGCAGAAAGATAAAGGGAAACATTCATAGAAGACTTGAGCACACAGGATTCCTCAAAGACAGTTGGCAGAACAATTTCCATGTGTGGCACGGTTTGAAACAACTGACCAACTCAGCTCACTGCAAGCGAGGTCTTCCAAAATCATAATTTGGAACAAGGATATTCCAAAGATCACAAAGCAAAGAATAAGGGTCAGAGATAATAAATGGGAATATAAAATTCCTATTTTGTCCAGTCCCTGGAAAAGGACATACTTCTTGGTAAAGTGGAGGATCAATGAAAAGGAGGGAGCCCCTGCACAGGCTGGATCGATATGGTGGCTATTATCGAAGGTCTCAATCGTGGTGAGGATGGCCCAGGACTGGACACTGGCTCGTCGTGATGTCCCGAGCCCTAGGCGTTGCTGTCAACTTGGTGGCACCTGACACAGCATGATCTGGTGGAAAGAGCACTTTTACCACGAGGCTTGCCCTGGGTGCTGTTAGGTGCCGGTCCCTTTGGGACTGAGGTGCTCTTTCCTTTGGCTTCCTGGGACATTGGTTGCTGTCAGCTCACAGATGATTCCTTATCCCCAGGCAGAGAGATCTATCTGCCTTGCCCAGTAGCACGCCCCTCCCTAGGCAGCCTCTTTTTCCTGAAGAAAATGTGGCCTTTGTCTATTTCATTTCCTCCAGCATCCTCTGAGCTGCACATCACTTTGCAGTGTTTTGAGAAAGGGGGAAAGTCTTTGGGAGAAGGATTAGATTGCTGAGAGGAAGAGTGTTGAGAGCAAGAGATGCAGGAGAATTTGTGCCAAATAAAGAAAGTGTTTGGCAGTGAAAGGGGATTTTTAAGTATTGTGCTCAGCATGGTCCCATTATGGTATTTAAGCAATATAAGCAAAATAAGGGAGTTGTTGGAACAAGCATTGTTATCTGGATTGACCGTGATCCTCCTCTGAGGCTGGATTATGTGTGTCACACTTTTTAGGCTTCACACAATTTGTTAGCTTGAATACATTAAAAACAGTTGTGCAGCCATCACCACAATTTTAGAACATTTTATATTCATTATCATTAACTTCCATTTCCCACCTCCCCTGCTATAACTTTACGAAGCAATTAATCTAGCTACTGTCTCTATAGATTTACCTATCTTAGATTTAATATTAAAAAATCATACCAAAAAATATCCCAACCCAACAATAATAACAAAATAAAACACAGAAAAATATCAATCCAAAGAAAGCACATAATATTAAAACTAGAACAAATTTAAATGGCTCAAAAGGGAAAATAAATGATAAGATGTTAAATTTTAACCTAATTGTTATCTGCATTTTATTAGGGGCTCATACAACTCTTATCACAATCTATAAATCCATCCATGTGTAAAGCACATTTGTACATTCGCTGCCCTCATCATTCTCAAAAAATTTGCTCTCCACTTAAGCCCTTGGTATCAGCTCCTCATATGTTCCCCTCCCCATTCAATCACTTTCTGGTGCACCCTATCTGAGGACAAGGCTGTTCTCATCCCTGCTCAGGTGTTTGAGGGAATCCAATGGAGGTTTGATCCAAGTGGGGACTCCACATGGATTTTGGGCTTTCACTGTCATCCATTGCCTTCTGCAAGCGAGGTGATGAAAACTTAAGCTTTAATACATTTTCCCACGATCTGATCTTGGATTTTATTATTGGAAACTCCTGGATCACACAGGCTGGCATGCTTTTTGCGTGTGGACTTAATTGATACCTCACTTAGATGACTGGTTATTGTCATTAAATAAGCTTTTAAGACTATAGATGCTATTCTTTCTGCACCATCTGATTTCTTCACCACACTGACCTATGACAGCCGTAACTTCAGTGACCCCATCATTAGAGTTAGTGTCAATCAGGACCACATCATAAAAACAGGGTTTTCTTAGGTTAAGGCTTATGGTTAAGTGAGAGTTCAAAATCCATTCATATACGCAAGGTTAATAGATATCCCTATTACACTTTCGTGGCAACATTACCAGATTTTTGAGACAGAATACACAAGAACCCCAGTACTTGACCACATCAGTCCTCGCCATAATCACATTTCGACGGGAAATGTCAAGAAAATTTTGCTTCAGAGCTTGAACGAAACATCGTAATCTGACCCAATGCATGTGATTTTTGTAAACAAATTTAGTTTGTGTTTTGGTCACTCGGCATTAGTTGGCGTTGTTAGTGCACGTTGTTAAAATCTTTTTTCGCCTGTGTTCCAAGCATTTTGCTATAATTATCTTAGTTTTTGTGCTGTTTTCAGATAAAAACATGGTTTTTTTATCTTTTCTGAGAGTTTTGTTTTTGAAAAGAATCATGATAAGGAACTGGTTAACCATGTTATTGATATTATTGATGATATTTTAGTAAATCCTTTTAGAAAACAACTAAGGAAATGCCAAAAGCAGACCACATTAGACAGATTTTTTTTATAGAGAAAGTCATGCAGGTCCTAGTGAAAAAAAGGCAAAGAAAGGAAAAAACTCCTGAAAGGCATCTACCAGTTGATTTCATGGAAGGGGATTCCCCTTCCACACAATAACTCTCTCTCCATCCCTGCTCTCCACATCCGTGTCCACAGATCCAGATCCTCATCCATCTCAAGGTATGGGACATATGGTAGTTGTTGAAAACTTTTTAAGAGTTGTGTTTCTTATTTAAATTATATTATTTATCTCTGAACTTATTTACTTTGAAATTTTTGTGAAACAGTTTGTATAAAAAGGCAAGGTAAGGGTAAAAACTTGGTGATCGAGAACAGATTAAACCATTTTCTTTTTTTTTAGATGTCCATTTTTAAAATGTCCTTTTTTCCTGTTTTTTAAAATCATTTTAGTGGGGGCTCATACAATTCTTATCACAATCCATACATACACATCCATTGTGTCAAGCACATGTGTACATTTGTTGCCATCACCATTCTCAAAACATTTGCCTTCTACTTGAGCCCTTAATATCTGCTGCTCATTTCCCCCCTCCCTCCCCACTCCCCCTACCTCATGAACCCTTCATCATTCATAAATTATTATTTTTTCATATATTACACTGTCTGATGTCTCCCCCTGCCTTCTTCTCTGCTGTCCATCCCCCAGGGAGGAGGCTATACGTAGATTCCTGTAATCAGTTTCCCCTTTCCACCCCACATTTTCTCCACCCTCTGGCACCGCCACTCTCACCACTGGTCCTGAAGGAGTCATCTGTTCTGGATTCCCTGTGTTTCCAGTTGCTATCTGTACCTACATATATCCTCTGGTCTAGCCAGATTTGTAAGGTAGAATTGGGGTCATGATGGGGAGGGGGGATGCTCTGTTTTCAATGATTTCTTTTTTTTTTTAATCTTGTGATTGTCTTTCATTTTTCCATTCTATTTTTTAAAAACATTTTATTAGGGGCTCATGCAACTCTTATCACAATCCATACATATACATTCATCAATTGTATAAAGTACATCTGCACATTCCCTGCCCCAATCATTCTCAAAGCATTTGCTCTCCACTTAAGCTCTTTGCATCAGGTCCTCTTTTTTTCCCCTCCCTCCCCGCTCCCCTCTCCCTCATGTGCCCTTGGTAATTTATACATTGTTATTTTGTCATATCTTGCCCTATCCGGAGTCTCCCTTCCCCCCCTTCTCTGCCGTCCCTCTCCCAGGGAGGAGGTCAAATGTGGATCCTTGTAATCAGTTCCCCCTTTCCAGCCCACTCACCCTCCACTCTCCCAGCATCGCCCCTCACACCCTTGGTTCTGAAGGTATCATCCACCCTGGATTCCCTGTGCCTCCAGCTCCCATATGTACCAGTGTACAACCTCTGCCCTATCCAGCCCTGCAAGGTAGAATTCGGATCATGGTAGTTGGGGTGAGGAAGCATCCAGGATCTAGGGGAAAGCTGTGTTCTTCATCGGTACTACCTCGCACCCTGACTTACCCATCTCCTCTCCTAAACCCCTCTATGAGGGGATCTCCAGTGGCCGACACTTGGGCCTTGGGTCTCCACTCTGCACTTCCCCCTTCATTCAATATGGTATATATATATATATATATATATATACACATATATACATATATATACACATATATACATATATATACATATATTTATCTATTTTTTTGCATGATGCCTTATACCTGGTCCCTTTGGCAATGATTTCTTATGGGAAAAATTGACTTGGAACTCAACTGCATTGCCTCTAAACACTACTTCTAGAACGGATTAGCATCAAGGTCCTGGGTTCTACTGTATAATTCATCTCAATGAAGACTTTATTATTTCTAATAATAGTATCATTAAAATAGCCACTGGTATAGAATTTAAAGTATTACTGAGATAAGGGGAATATTCACATATGGGAAAGCTTTTTAGACTAAAATGCATGCTATAGTCACTTATACATATTAAAAACGTAAGTAACTGCATACTGTTGAAGTAAACAATGAGGGTTAGGCATGGGACAAAGTTCAACAGCATTCATTCACTAGGGCAGAACTAAGACAGCTTCAGAGCTAAGAATAAATGAACGTGGCAAGTACATCAAAGTCTGAATCTGCCTATTATTGGGCAACCTCAAAAGCAAGAGATTTGAACCAAAGTCCAGTGATTTCCAAATCCACCAGCTTGTGGTAGCAGTCTTCTTCTTCTTCTCTCATGAGAGACTACAGTGTTTTTTTAAAGGAGCATATCAGTTCTTTTAATATGCAGCAGGTGAGTTTAATGAAAAGTCTGGCTCACCAAGTGGGAAGAGAAGCATTGACTGGAGTGTGACATACATAGCAGCAATCAAACCCCTTGGGAAGGAACCCTGGTGGTGCAACAGTTAAGCACCTGGCTGTGTGTTACAAGGTTGGTGGTTTGAACCCACCTGGTGACTCCAGGAGAGACCAGACCTGGTAATTTGCTGCTGGGAAGATTGCAGCCAAGAGAATGCTCTGGGGGGTATTTCTACACATGGGATGGCTGCAGGAGCAGCGAATTATTTAATCTAGCTCTACTAGCAGTCTTTAACTCCTCCTACCAAATAATCTTTTCCTGCATGGGTCTGGGTAGAAGGTTGGGGATGATACTGATAGTATTCACCTATGAGCAATTGCAAACAAGATTCCCTGGAATGCCATCCTGCTGTGTATACAATGAGCCCTCAGAAAGCAGGAGGAGGGAATCTCGTGACCAAGAAGAGCCAGGAGTGGAGCGTGTCCTCTGGACCTGAGATCCCTGCCCCGTGAGTCTCCTGGACACGGTAGACAGCTGTGACATCAGAGGAGCAGCAGCAGAACCAGGAGCCACAGCATGAAAGAGAGTGATGAACTTCCCAACCCACAGAGCAAGTAGAGCTGAGTGCTTTTGTGCAGGAGGCTGACTTGGGGAGCTGGGTGCCTCTGGACACTTCATTGGGGAAGTCGGACTTGCTAACCTACAGAAGAGGTTAACCTTCAGTCTTGGAGCTGAAGCTTACGGAAAGGGAGTGCCTCGGGGCATTTAGTTCAGGGAGGCGGGTTTGCTGCAGAAGCTGAATGCCTTTGGGTTGCAGCTTACAGCAGGGTGGCATGCCCTTTGGGCATTTACTAGCAAACTGGACAGAACTTCATAACATGTTCTGATAAGCAGCTCAGCCCAGAGCAGTTCTCACTGGGACAACAGTTTATTAACTTCCTTCATAAGCTATTTAATGGTGAATTTTGTCTGTGAGTATGAGTAGCCCTTGCAGTGGATATTAGGCATGAGAGAGGTACAACAGGGAGCATTAATGAAGATGTTTACAACGGTCGTGGTCAAAATCGACTCGAGGATGCACAACAACAGTAACAACAGACATTTTGTAAGTTATAGCTCCAACAATGTTCACAACACTTCAAGAAACAGATATCAATTGCTCTTTCTCAATCACCAAGGGTAATAATTATGTTAATATTTCACTCTTCAGGTTACTTTTCCTGTTTTATATTTAGTTGGGTGCAGAAAAATACATACTTTTTTGTGTCTGGATTATTTCACTCCATGTTATATTAGTAAGATTCAGCTATAATGTTGCATAATCTACTGTTGTAGATCACTCATTCTTATTGTATAATACTCCATTGTGTACCTAGCTTACTTATACATTCTATGAGAAATATTTATATGCTTGTAAATATTGACATGCTTGACTGTTAACTGAAAAGCCATCTGTTGAAACTGACCGCAGGGAAAAAGGCCTAGCAATCTGCTCCTGTGAAGATCACATCGTAGGAAACCCCACTGTGTCGTAGAGACTGTATGAATTGCACTCACAGTTGTATTTTCTCATCGAGGCTCACTGTAGATGGGAACCAGTTTAACTGCACACAACAAGTAAATACATTGCCCATACCACCAATCTCTGAAATCAAGTGCACATCTTGTTCACTGATCTTAGGAACCTGGTGACACACATGATTGGTAATCAACTGCTAGTAAACTTGGTGGTTTGAATCCATCCAGTGGTACCATGGAAGAAAAGGTCTGGAAAACTACTTCCATAAAGGTTAGCCTCACGTGGGGCCAGCCCCAACCCCAACTACGTGCATACCCCTACCTCCTTCCCCCAGAAGAATTCACTCCAGAGGACAGCACTGAAGCTACAGCTCAGGGAGAGGAGCATGTCTGATCTGAGCACACAGGAGCAAACTAAGAGGGAAGGCGAGAGAGTGGAGGACGTCCTGGCCCACCAAGCCCAGAGGACAATATTCCTGCTCAGAGCATCACAGAGAGAACCATAGGGCTGGCCACACCATGAGACACGACATCCCTCACTGACCCATAGTGCTATGAGGGACAACACGGGAGGCACAGTGCAGGAATTGTGCCCAGTCTGACCCCACCACACGGGGACAAAATGCTAAGGGTTTGCAACAGAGCATCAAGGGGAGCAAAACAGTGTAAGTCCTCAGGGAATACCAAAAAGAGACTTTGAGGCCAGGGCATGACACCCCATCAGGCACTACTAGAAAATACTCCTAAAGGTCAATAGACAAACCTAGGCTTTAATTTTTTTGGTAGAAGGTTTTTGTTGTTTTGTTTTGTTCTGTCTTGTTTTTGTGCTTATTATTATCTCTCTGTGTCTATCTAATAAGATAGGCAGGATAAACAATCTGGAGGAGAAAATAAGGGGACCGACAATTGGAGGGGAGGGATTGGAAAGGGGGAGGCGGGGGAAAGGAAGTTGATGTTAACCCCAGAGACAAGAGAAATACAAGTGATCCAAAATCGATGACAAGGAGGGTGTAGGAGGCCTGATAAGGCTTGATCAGGGTAATGTAACTGAGAGGAATTACTGAAACCCAAATGAAAGCTGAACATGATAGTGGGACAGGAGGAAAGTAAAAGGAAATGGAGGAAGGAACTAGGAGGCAAAGGGCATTTATAGAGGCCTAAATGCAGGCATGTACATATGTAAATATATTAATATATAATGATAGGGAAATTATATGTTAAGTATTATGGTAGCAGATGGACATTGGGCCTCTACTCAAGTACTCCCTCAATGCAAGAACACTTTGTTCTAATAACCTGACATTCTGTGATGCTCACCTTCCAGACATGATCACTGAAGACAAAATGGGTGCATGAGCAAATGTGGTGAAGAAAGCTGATGGTGCCCAGTTATCAAAGTATATAGCACCTGGGGTCTTAAAGGCTTGAAGATAAACAAGCAGCCATCTAGCTGAGAAGCAAAAGAGTCCACATGGAAGGAGCACATCATCCTTGTGTGACCATGAGGTGCTGATGGGATCAGGTATCAGGCATCAAAGACCCAGAACAAAAAATCATATCAGTGTGAATGAGGGGGAGTGAAGAGTGAAGACCCAAAGCCCATCTGTAGGCAACTGGACATCCCCTTACAGCAGGGTCATGGGGAAGAGACGAGCCTGTCAAGGTGCCATATAGCACCCATGAAACACAACTTTCCTCTAGTTCTTTAATGCTTTCTCCCCCTCGCTGGCCCCCCACTATCATGACCCCAATTCTACCTTACAAATCCAGCTAGATAAGAGCATGTACACAGGTACAGATAAGAGCTGGCAACACAGGGAATCTAGGACAGATGAGTAGAGATTCAAGCAGGAGGGGAAGCATGAGGTGCAGGGAGAAAGGAGGGGACTGATCTCAGTGCTCTACATGTAACCCCCTTTCAGGGGGATGGACAGTGAAAAGGAGGTGAAGGGAGGCATTGGTTAGTGTAAGACATACAATTTATAGATCATTATAAATTATAAAGGGTTCATGAAGGAGGGAGGAGGAGTATGAGGAGCTGATACCAAGGGCTCCTCAGCACTTGGAGAGGGGTTCATACACATTGAGATGTGCTCCCGTTAGAAAAGACACGCCACATTGCAAGGACTTAGTGTGAAAACGTAATTTACAATGCTTCAACAATTTTCCTATCGACTTCTTGCTACAACAGTAATGGTTTGTATATATTTAAAGATCTATTTTAAATGTTTTCACTTTTTAAAACTTACAAAATGTAACTAGGAGAGAAAATCTACCATTGTGTGACATATGTAGGTGTTGTTTTTTTTATTTGACAGTGTTGTTCTAGATAGCTGTCTTATGTAAGTGGCTCCATTATAAGTCAAAATACAACAATAAGTGGTCTCCTAAATTGTTTTTTTCCAGAAATCCTCTGGAGGTCCAGGGAAGACTTGCTCAATCATTGGCATGGTCCAGTTGCCCCTTTAGCAATTGAAGCTTCATCCACGTAGAACCCGTGCATGCCTGTGCAAAGGTGTGAACACCGCAATATGGTTCTGGTAGACAACACACTTGGGTGTTATATTAAGCACTGATACTTCCACAATTAAAAATGTGACAAGAGATGTTGATTATGGCAGTATATGAGGCTAAAACTTAGGAGAATTCACATTTCAAGCCTCCACAGGCAAACCACTTCTCACTTCACTTACAGTCATTGATAGCTGCTGTGGGTTTTTATGGTAATTGTGGCAGCTAAAATTCAAACACTTCATATATGGCCATATCATTTATATGGAATCATGTTGGAGGCCAGCTGAGTAATGAAAGTGTCAATTAATTTTAAAGTTTTCCACCACGTGTTTAGCTTTATCACCCACATACCCTGTTTAAGACCAAGTTGAGCATGCAAATGAAAGTCCAAGTCCCCCCAAGGCCCAGATTCATCAGGAAGTTAAAATGAGCCTATGAAACAGGACTATACCAGGCAAGAATTTAAAAAAATAAAGGTATATAATTCCTAATTACTCTGAGTTCCATAGTCTATTCATATTCAAGGTTTTATTGACTTACTGCTTTTAAATGTGTAGAATCCAGAACTGCTAAATGTTTATTCAGAAGGTAAATGTTTTTTTAATAAATCTGAGTTCTCTTATTTTGTACTCACCTTTCTTGCTTCTCTGGTGTTATTGTTACTCAGTATTGGCGAATGCACACAGAGACTTCTTATCTTTGAAGTCAGAGGAGCTTTCATTTATTAAAAACCTATAAAATATGGCCTCGTGATAGTACATTAGATTATGTTTTGAATCCCCAATTGCCCTAATCTCTTAATTAAAACTGGGGCAATTTAAATCATGCCAATGATGTTTTCCTGATTCTATATCTTAATTGCATTTAAATGATGAATATTTGATGCTGTATATTTGTCAAACAAATAGGAATAAGCACCCTAAATCTCCCAAAAGACTGTTGCTGTGATTTAGTAGCGCTAGAAAGCCTTGATTAAAAGGATTAGGAAATTAGACACAATATGTAAACGAGTCCAAGGGGGCAAGTTCAAGGACTTGACATTCAGTACCTTTGTGGATGAAAAGGAAAACTATGCTGGTTTCAGAAACGATTAAAAATTGAACAAGCATAGAGTTTTCATCAGGAAATAATCTGGTTTTAAACTCTCCATTATTTTTTAAGCTACGTTGGGGACTATTTTGGCAACAGCCTGGCTTCTGTGGAATGATCCTCTGAGAAAAGCACTGACTAGAATCTGTTTTTCTAGCACTGGATCCTTACATAAAACCAGCCCATTAACGTCTCTGTCCCATAATCTTGAGCAGGAATATAACGTATTACTTCAAAACAAGAACTGGATGAGCGAGATGGTGGTCCTGGGTGCTCCTCTGCAGTTACCACCCACAGGGGTAACCCGCTGAGTGACTTCAAGTTCCCTCCAGGCCCCGGAACCAGGAGGCAAAGGACCCAGCTTCTTGGCATTCTTCTCTAGGCACAGAACTTTTACCACGGAACCCGGAGTGTCCGACCTTGGAGACCACTGCATCCAACTCCCTCTCTTTTTTTTTTTTTTTTTTTTTTTAAACATTTTATTAGGGGCTCATACAACACTTATCACAATCCATACATAGACATACATCAATTGTATAAAGCACATCTGTACATATTTTGCCCTAATCATTTTCTTTTTTTTTTTTTTCTTCTTTTACATTTTATTAGGGACTCCAACAACTCTTACCACAATCCATACATATACATACATCAATTGTACAAAGCACACCCATACACTCCCTGTCCCAATCACTCTCAAGGCATTTGCTCTTCACCTAAGCCCCTTGCATCAGGTCCTCCTTTTTTTCCCCCCCTCCCTCCCTTTTCCCCCCTCCCTCATATGCCCTTGGTAATTTATACCTCGTTATTTTGTCATATCTTGCCCTATTCGGGGTCTCCCTTCCCCCCTTCTCTGCTGTCCCTCTCCCAGGGAAGAGGTCACATGTGGCTCCTTGTAATCAGTTCCCCCTTTCCAACCCACTCACCCTCCACTCTCCCAGCATCGTCCCTCACTCCCTTGGTCCTGGAGGTATCATCCACCCTGGATTCCCTGTATCTCCAACCCTCCTATGTACCAGTGTACAGCCTCTGTCCTATCCAGCCCTGCAAGGTAGAATTCGGATCATGGTAGTTGGGGGGAGGAAGCATCCAGGATCTGGGGGAAAGCTGTGTTCTTCATCGATACTACCTCACACCCTAATTAACCCATCTCCTCTCCTAAGCCCCTCTATGAGGGGATCTCCATTGGCTGACACTTGGGCCTTGGGTCTCCACTCTGCACTTCCCTCTTCATTTAATATAATATATATATACACATACATATATACATATACACATAAATACACATACATACACACACTTATATCTTTTTTTTTTTTTTTTTGCATCCAACTCCCTCTCTTTAGGAGACGTCCCAAGGGGAGGCGACACACTCGCGCCTGGCAAACCTGCCCCTGCATATCAAGCACCCTAAGGCACAAGTAGATAAAATGATAAGGGTACATACATAGTGACCCTGACTCACACATTCAGGCATTCTTGTCAACACACGGGCACACACGCTCATGCTCACAGAGTCCTGGTTCGCTGCTGCCAGAACATTCTCCCACGGGGAGAGTCTAGTGAGGGAAGGAGGGAGCTCTTTACACGGACCCGGTCTTAACCTTTGATAAGAAATGCTGGAGAAAACCTTCAGGGGGACATGCTCAGATCTGGTGTTGCAGTCTTGGGGCGGGAGCAGGGGAGACAGCTTATTTATCTTTAGCCCTCAGCTGTGGATAGTGTTTTACACATAGAAGGATGTGCAACCTTCTTTTCAGAAGGATTGGTGGCACAGAGAACTCAGGCTTTGTTCATTAACAATTTACACACTGCCTACTTCCAGGTGGGCAACATGTTTACGGTAGGGTTGCCAGTCGCTTGACATGCATGCGCACGGACAGAGAAAGCTGGAGGGCACAGTCACTAGCTTGAAGCAGCCATAGAAGGAGGTTCTCATTTTTTCCCAACAGTTTTGTTGGCACAACATTTACATATCACACAATTCAATAGTTCAGTCATATCAAGGAGAGTTGTACAATCATCACCACAAGCAAATTGGCACTGTTGTATAACTATTGATTAAAAAACAATCCTGCCCTATTTTGAGGTCTCCAAAGTCTTTGAGTTTTGATTGAAAGGGCTACCCTCTTGCCAACTACAGCACTCACTCAGACACTAGGCAGGGAGAGATCCTATGGGCGGGGTCTGACTGCCCGTGTGGGTTTCTAAGACTGTAACTTCCTTTCTTCCACAGAGTGTCTGGTGGTTTCAAACTGCAGACCTTGTGATTTGCAGAACAATGCGTTACCCACTATGTCATGAGGGATCCTACACCCTCCATCCAACATGGGCTTTCTCAATCTCAGCATTACTGACGTATTTGTCTATGTTATAGGTGGATTTGTGTTAAAATTTTAACACTAACTCTGTTAAAATTTTAACACTAACTCTGGTGAAAGTAACCTTGATTGGGAGAGAAGGGTTGGTTTTTTTTTTTTACTCTGCAGATATTATTAAACAAATGAAGTCACACAGGAGTAGTGCAGATCCTAATCTTAATGCATTTTAGCAGTTAGTTGATAAAGGGGAAAACCAAATATGAAATGGAGTTCCACACGGAGTAGAAGCCATCTGCCCTCTGAAGATGCATTTACAAGCAAAGGACCCCCAGGGATGTCCAGCAGCCACCAGAAACTAAGAAACAGGCAGGGGACAGTTTCTCTTTACATCTCCAGAAGGAATCCACCCAGCTAGTCTGGATAGCCCTTTGTTGTAAGAGGGCTGCGCATCCCTGAACAGTAGCCACAAGGTGTCAGTAGCACTCATCTCCTCCCCTACCTGTGAAAAACAACAAATGACTTCAGAACCTTAAACAATAAAACACATGAGACAGAAAAAATAGGGCAAGTTTGGGGCCCAAATTCATGATATAAATAAACTATTCAAAATGCACCAATGCACCACTAAAATGCACAACAGAAGATAAAATAGATGACTAGGATCTACTAAATATTAAGCACTTTTGTGCATCACAATGCTTCAAAAGAGTAAAAAGAGAATCTACTTACTAGGGGGAAATTAGCAATGATGTAACTGACAAGGGACTAGTATCTGAATTTACAGGAAATGGCAACACTCAACAACAAAAAGACAAGCCTTCCAGCTAAGAAATGAGTAGCGAACATGAACAGACACCAAAGACACTCAGGCAGCCACCATGCACTTCAAGAAATGCTTAAAACCTAAAGTTATAATGGAGACACAAATCAAAACTACAATGAGCTATCATCTCATGCCAGCCATGAAATCAAAGTACAAAATTCAAAAGCAAACAAACGTCGGTGTGAATCTGAAGGGATTAGCATTCTCTTACACTGCCAGCGGGGCTGTAAATGGCACAACCACTGTTGAAAATGGCATGGTGCTACCTGGAAAAGTTGGATATAGAAACAACATATGATCCATCAATCCCACTACTCTATGTATGTCCTGAGAAATAGAGCCACGGCATAATAGATGTATGCACACTTAGCATGTTCATGGCACTAGTATGGAAATAATCAATGTGGCCATTCATAGTTGGATGGATAAGCAAATGATGGCGCATTTACACAATGGGATACCAAACCACGTTACAGAAGGATATATCTCTAAAACTTTGTATCGCATGGATGAACCTGGAAGACATTGTGTTGAGATAAGTCAATCGCTAAAGGACAAGTGTGTCAGAGCACTACTATGAAAAATCAAGAAAAGATTTCCACATGGAAAGAAGCATTCTTTGATAGTTGCACGGGATGAGAAGGTGAGGGAGAATAGACACATACTAACTGGGGAGGGGATGACAATGGAGGGGATGAAGGCAAATGCAGATACTGAGAGGAGCACAAGAGTTAACTACACAAAGGTCAATACTTTCACACACTCAGTTGCCACAATAAGAGCAATGCTAATAATCTAGAAGAGAAAACATAGATAAACCCCAAGTTGAACACATGTGGGAAGATGAACGTGGCTACATCCGCAAACAGACACATGTACACATACACCTGACAGAGGATATTCTACACATGCATTCATGTGTTCTGCACATCTATCCATGACTACAGTAAATCACAAAAGGAAAAATACTGTGCAAAACCACTGGAAGTAAAAGTCAAGAAAAGGCTTTCAGATAAAAAGAAGCATCTTTGTTGGTTAACAGGGATTGGAGGGAAGGGAGGGTGAGTCACCAACTAGACAGCAAGCGCACAGTCATTTCTGCAGGGAAGGGAAAGGCAACATATCATAGGGGAATCAGGACACGACCAGGGCAAACCAGGATTGGAAGGTGCACAAGGTTAGCGAATATTTCTTTTCTCTTCTTTTTAATACTTTATTGGGGGCTCATACAGCTCTTATCACAATCCATCATACATCCACTGTGTCACGCACATTTGCTGCCATCATCATTTTCAAAACATTTTCTTTCTACTTGAGCCCTTGATATCAGCTCTCATTTTTCCCCTCCCTCCCCAAGCCTCCTACCCTCATGAACCCTTGCGAATATTTCTATGTATGTATTTTTATGTGCAGCAAATATATCCAAGGATATGATAGAGCATACCGGGGATACATTTCTGAAAACTTCATAGTCAAAACCAAACACTTTGTGGGAAAAAGTCGCCGGACTTGAGAGCTAGGGCCAGTCTTTGGGACAGAGAGGTCAATCGGCTTAGCACAGTACACTAAGACAATGTTCTATATTCTACTTTGATGAGCAATAACTGTGCCTTAAAAGCTTGTACGTGACTATTTAAGATTCAAGTATTGGGATCTCCCCGACCAGAGCGAAGAAGAGTGAGGGAGATCTAAGATTCAAGGAAACTATTAGCCTGAAGGACCCTTGGATCACGTAGACCACGCCTTCCACTGCTCTGAGACCAGGTGAACTTGACTGTGCCCAGATGCCGCTACCGACATCGGTATCAGGATCACAGCAGAAGGCCCTGGACAGAGAGGACGGGGAGCATGTAGAGCACACTCGCACTCATGAGAAAACTAGACTCCTTAGTTTGATAGAGACTGGTGAAAGCCCGGGAGACTGTGGCTGTCGCCACCCCCAAACCTGCAAGGGAGCCCAGCCCCAGAGATCACCTTGGAACTAAATAGTATCGTGTCCTTTAGAAGGAATAACGCGCCTCAATACATTCAGCCGTAGGAGACCAAACGACGGGGGACGGCAGCTGTCCAAAACCAAAGTCCAGAAGGCGTGAAGGAGCAACCAAGAAGCATCAATGGAAAGGGGAAGTCAGGGAGGAAGTGGGAGAAGTGCAGTTGCAGAGAAGAAATTGCAACCAATGTCTTGAAACAAAAGGCGTATAAATTGTTGCATGAGAAACCAGTTTTTCCTCTGGAAACTTTTAAAGTAGAAAGTCATAATTATACCAGTTATAATAAAGGCATAAGAAATGTACTCACAGATTAAGATTTATTAGTGGTCAACAGGGGGAGGGGAAAAGAGGGTGCATGCTTAGGGGACACTGACCTGCTAAGGATCATGGTATAATTTTGGAACAGATAAGAGCAATTGTTGAACAACAGGATACACGTAAGTAATGACACACACCTGTACATGTGAAGAGTGTTGGAAATATTTTGTTACGTATCTGTTTACCACAGCAGAGAAAATGAGAGGCAGAGTATGGCTTATCAAATAGTCATTATAGATAGATACTACAGGAAACAGGTTTAAAAAAGTATCTAGACAGAGCCCAGGGTACCCTGGGCTGATGGTACCTGTATCTGCAGCACCTGAGCCACATTTTATAGAAATCCGGACCCTTTAGGGGTCCTGTCAAACCCAGGCAGCACTCACTGCTGTAGAGTCCATTCCAACTCGCTGCAACCTTATAGGGCAAGGTGGAACTGCCCCTGAAGGTTGTGGAGACTAACTTGTTACTGGAATGGAAAGCCCACACACTCTCCCACAGAGTGGCCGCTTGTCTGGCCGATGGTTTCCAACTGCCGACCTTCCATAACCAACCACTAGGCTATCCACTCTAAGGAGCCGAGGAAATTCTATGTGGACTATGTTTTCCTTTACTACTTAAGTGTCTCTGGTGGAAGTTGCCCCCATTAAGGACAAGGAGAATCCCCATAGATATAGAAAATATTGCAGGAAATGGGACATTCGGATCTTCATTAGCAGCCAGTCCCTCTCCCCCTATCCTCCCACCCTCAATTTTTCTCCCCTGCCTTCTCTCCACACCCTCACAGCCCTTCCAGCTGCCTGTGAAATATTCCCCACGCAGGAAAACTCAAAGTTCTGAGACTTATTACCCAATAGCCTGGTGCTTCAGGACCCAGTGGGGCACAAGTGTTGCAGTCAGCTGCTACTGTAAAGGTTGTCATTTCAAATCCACCCAGAGACTCCTTGGTGCATCTGTAATACCAGGGTCACCATAAATCAGACTTTACAGAAATGGGTTTGGTTTTTGTTTACTTTTAATTCCACTTCCCTGATTCCCTGATGGTGTGCCAGTTCACTATTGGAGGGCTTGGGAACCTGTTCATAAGAAAGAGATAGATAGATCGATCGATAGATAGATAGATATAGAGAGAAAGAGAAAGGGACACAAAATCCCTTTCTCCCCATGACCATGGATTATTAATGTCCCACACACCAATGAATAAGGGCTAGGGACACCTCTTTGCTGAAATATTATTGATTTAAGTCATCCTAAACAAACTCGGTTTTCTTCCTAAATAACTCCTTTGGTGTGAACAAAAAATTCACAAACCAATTTGGCTAGAGAAAAAGATGTGTGGGAACAGGAGACAAGTCGGAGAAGCATGCTACAATTGATTAAAATGAGCATATCAACACCTCTTTTTTATATATAAACCCCCAAAGCCATGCATATATACATATTGAAAACTTTCCATCTTCTGAGTCATTTCCTACCAATAAAGATGTATTATTTTGCAGGGTTTTTGGTTGTGATGGTTGTTGTTGACTTCGTTGTGTAAGCTTGAATCCCTGGGGCGGTTGGCAGGTTGGAGATTCCTGGTGTCACGTTCCTTGGGCTTGACTGCTCAGCAAGTCAGCGGATAGAAGCCACCATCCGTCTGAGGGGAGAGACTTGGCAGTCCGTTTCCCTAACGAACGCAGCCTCGGGAACACCATGGGCAGTTCTGTTCCGCATCGCTAGGAGTTGGAGGTGACCGGAGGATGCAATGAGGTTTTCTGTTTGTTTGTTTGTTTGTTTTTTTGTTTAGGGGGGTGGGGGATGGTGGGAGTGGGTAGAGTGAGTTGTGGGTTAGCAAGAACACAGATGGGAACATGTGCAGGCAGCAAAAGCTTTCTCTTCTTCTTTCTGTGATTTCTATGTTTGCATGCTCTTCAGTGCTTACGGAGGAATCCAAGGGGCCATTCATTTCAGGTGCAGTGAAGAAACGATAGGATGGAAAGACACCCGCTGATACACAGGGGCGGGGACTTCTTTCTAAACCACTGAAACAGTTTCCATAACTCAGTGTTCTTTTAGTTCACAGCAGGGTCGCAGAAAGGCTGGTAGAAGCTTGTGGAGCCTGTGCCCGGAAGGTGCGTCCCAAAGGCATTTGTGTTATCGCTAAAGGTAGACAGACACTGTTTCTGCTACCATACTCTGTCCCTAGTCCCTTTCCCTGCTCCAGTCCACATGTTTCCTCTGATGCTAGGAGGGAGCTTAGATTCTTATTACTGAATGGTTAAGCTATGTGGTATACTTGCAGTAAATAGAGACAGTAGAGCTAAACTGAGAAAATGAATAAACCTTATAAAATCTCAGTGTCAGAAATTTATAAGTCTCTTGAAAAGCAGGTATTCTGAATTCCAATTCTGTGGGTTCATCCACGGGTGGGTTTCATTAGGTTTCTAAGCCCCTTGACATTGAACACACGGAGAGTTCCTGAGACTGTTTCCATAGCGTTCAAAGATTTTCCAAGGTTTCTATAATCAATGAAAGGTTAAGAGCCACTATATTAGAGACAGTGATGAATGTGTTGTTTTTTGCTTTGTTTAGAATTTTGGCTTGTTTCTTAATGTTCTATGCATTTGGTTTTAAGTTTTCAGGGACCAATGCTTTCATTGACATTTTGCCCAGGATATATTTCCTTAGGTGGCAAGCCATTCTGGGGTTGAAAGATCTAAGGAGATTTTACCCTTAGTTAATGTTAATTGACTTAGGTCTTACAGAATGTTGTTTCATAGAAATTAAGGGGTGATTTCCTGTTTTAAAGTGATATTATCCTGAGAAAGGACAATGCTCTTTTGGTGAAAGAGCATGGTGGGGGATTTAGCCCCGGGGACGCACAATGACTTTAGTACCTTTCCATAAATATCCCTGGAGTCGTTGAATTCCTTCTGCTCTCGGCTAAGATCACGACCTTCCTACATAGCTCCTAGAGCAGGCTTGCACATCAAATGACACAACCAAAGTAAGGTTAGAGAACTTACTGCCACTGATTTGATTCCAATTTAGAACACCAACTCTATCGGACAGAAGAAAACTGACCCTGTGGGTTTAACAAAAAAAAACAAACCAAAACTCGCTGCCATCAATTTGATGCTGGCTCCTACCGCCCCATACGACAGGGTACAGGAGGCCCTTCACTTTCTGAGACGGTAATTGTTTCTGAGACAGTAGAAAGCCCCTGTGAGTTTACAAGGCTGTACATTCTTTTTCATCATCTTATTGGGGGCTCATACAACGCTTATCACAATCCATTGTGTCCAGCACATTTGCACATTTGTTGCCATCATCATTCTCAAAACATCGACTTTCCACTTGAGCCCTTGGCATCAGCTCCTTATTTTTCCCTCCCTCCCCATTACACCCTCCCTCATGAACCCTTGATAATTTACAAGTCATTGTTATTTTGTCATATCTTGCACTGTCCAATGTCCCGCTTCACCCACTTTTCTGTTGTCCAACTTCCAGGGAGGAGGTTATATGTAGATCCTTGTAATCAGTTCCCTCTTTCTACCCCACCTATCCTCCACCCTCCCAGTATCTCCACTCTTAGTACGGGTCCTGAAGAGATCATCTGTCCTGGATTCCCTGTGTTTCCAGTTCCTATCTGTACCAGTGTACATCCAGTTGGATTTATAAGGTATAATTGGGATCATGATAGAAGAAGCATTCAGGACCTAGAGGAAAGTTGTATGTTTCATCATTGCTATACTGCACTGTGACTGGCTCGTCTCCTCCCCACGACCCTTTTGTAAGGGGATGTTCAGTTGCCTGCAGATGGGCTTTGCGTCCCTACTCTGCACTCCCCCTCGTTCACAGTGATGTGATTTTTATTCCTTCATGCTTAACACCTTATCCCTTTGACACCTTGTGATCACACAGGCTGGTGTGCTTCTTCTATGTGGGCATTGATGTTTCTGTGCTAGATGGCCCCTTGTTTACCTTCAAGCCTTTAAGATCCCAGACGCTATATCTTTTGATAGCCAGGCAAGGCTGTACATTTTTTGGAAGCAGAAAGCATCGTCTTTCTTTTACTGAGTGATTGATGGATTTGTAAAACTGACCTTGTGATGAGATTCAATGTCCAGCTTTCACATGCGTATGATGCAATTGAAAATATTCTGGCCACTGGTTCAGCCCATGGATGCACCTGTCAGTTAGTGGTACTGTGGTGGCTGGTGTGTTGCTGTGATGCTGGAAGCTATGTTACTTCACCTGCCAGCAGGGCCACCCAAAGTGAACAGGTTTCAGTGGAGCTTCCAGACTAAGAACAGTCAAGGAAAGTGGACGCGGCTCCCCATTTCAGAGGGCGAAGCCCCTGAAAACATGATGGGTCATAGCAGACATAACAAATACTCTTTGAATAAACAAACTCAGGAAATTTGGAGATTAAAACAGGCCCCTCCAAAGTGAACAATGTGGCCTTTCAAGTCTCTAAGCCTGTGATCAGGCAGCAAATCACTCATGCAGGCTGGCTTAAGTAATTCCCAACAGTAAACCCCTTATCACAATCTTTGACTTGTCTGTTCCCCTCAACATGTTAAGTTCCACTTAAACTGGACAGGAGACAAGGACTGTGTTTTCTTTCTTTCTTTTTTTTGTCTCTTTGATTTTTTTAAGGATTGTGTTTTCAACTCTGAGATGAGACCCAGAGTGCATAGTAAATGCTTGGTTCTATGTTAGTGGAGAAAAACGAGTGAATGAAAGAAAACACAAAGGCATTCCGGCACAAAGGCATTCCATCAAAGCAGGTGTAATCACAGTGTAAAGAATTCACTTGTGATGATTTCACTTGTTCTGATTTACAGAATCCTCTAGAAAGTATTAGGCAGATGAGAGAAGAAACTATGACATCTGAAGAAATATCTGGAAGGAGAGTTAGTCAGAGCAGGAGAGAGTCAGTCCTCCAGAGACCGGAGCCAGAGCGCTTTGATGGCAGTATATACCAGAAGGCAGACCACCTGGCTCCCCAGCTTGAAGTAACCTGTCACACAGGTACACCAAAGTAATGACAGGGCTGACTGCAAAGTGCTTACAATGTGGATCGGTAGCTGCGCCTGGCATCCCTAAGTGTGAGCTCCAATAATGTCCTGTTTGGGCTTATGATATGAAATCTCTATCAAGGAAACTAAGTTAATTTCCCCTTGTGCAGACACCAAGTATGGTTAATGTTGGAGTGGGGTTGATTCAAGTGCTTGACAATATTCCTAGCTGTAAACATAAAGTTATACCTTGAATTTTGTGACCAGGAAGAAAAATTTTGGACCAAAAAAATACTTTATCTTTAGAATTCCATCTGTATTATATAAAATAGGTAAATACACAAATGGGCAACCACCAAAGGAAACACTTACTTCTTTTTCTAATCATTTTATTGAGGGCTCATACAATACTTATCACAATCCATACATATATAAATTGTGTAAAGCACATCTGTACATTCGTTGCCCTCATCATTCTCAAAACATTTACTCTCCACTTAAGCCCCCGACATCAGCTCCTCATTTTTCTTCCTCCCTCCCCGCTCCTCCCTCCCTCATGAACCCTTGATAATTTATAAATTATTATTTTGTCATATCTTACACTGTCCATCTCTCTTCACCCACTTTTCTTTTGTCCAACCCCCACGGAAGTGGTTATATGTAGATCCTTATAATCGGTTCCCTCTCTCTACCTCACCCTCCCCGTATCACCACTCTCACCACTGGTCCTGAAGAGATCATCCATCCTGGATTCCCTGTGTTTCCAGTTCCTATCTGTACCAGTATACATTCTCCGGTCTAGCCAGAGTTGTAAGGTGGTACTGGGATTAAGATTGTGGGTGGGGAGGAAGCATTAGGAACTAGAGGAAAGTTGTATGTTTCATCGGTGCTACACTGCACCCTGACTGGCTCATCTCCTCCCCACAGCCCTTCCATAAGAGGATGTCCAGTTGCCTACAGATGGGCTGTAGGTCCCCACTCCTTTTACTTTCCTCTTGTCCCACAATCATGCTCAACCTTCATTTGGGTTTCAGTAATTTCTCTCGGTTACATTGCCCTTGCTGAATCCCTTCCAGGTCTCTCACACCCTCCTTGCCACTAATTTTGGATCACTTATTGCTCTCTTGTCCCTGGGTTGGTCAACACAACCTCCTTTCCCCTGCCTCCCCCTCTCCCATGTCCCCCTGGAACCATCGATCCCATTGTTTTCTCCTCCAGACTGTTCCTCCAGCCTATCTTATCTCGATAGATCTGCAGAGATAATAATATGCACCAGAAAACAAGGCACAGCAAGACAAAGCGACCAAAGAGAACACAACGATGACAACAACAAAGAAAACCAACGACCCAGAGAAGAGATGATACAAACAGCGCAACTATGGCCAGCACATTTACTTCACCAGGGTGTTCTGTGGTCTCCATGACCCTCGACTTCAGGTTTCTAATCTTCCCAAACTGATTGTATGTAACAAACAAATAAACAACAAAAAATCACGGTGATGTCATGAGAGAACACCCGTGACTAGCACAGCCACGCTTCCTTACGCTCTTGAGCATCTTTATTTAGATCTCTGTAAATGGCACTTCCTTTAGAAAATATCAAGCTGTCCATCATTTTTCTTCTGTGCAGTTGTCACGTATTTAAAAATACTAACACCTTTTGCTCCACCGCCTTGTCGGGAACGAAGAAGGAAAGAAAGATCCACTTTATGCAGGGCTCCCAGGACCAAGATCTAGAAAGCAGAAGCTGGGCACATCAGTCAAGAAGTACCTGACCCAATCCAGAGGGTACTTTTCCCTTCTTCACTGTCTTCTTATGAGCTTTTTCTCTTCATTAAGTCACAATGCCAGGCAAAGTCAGGGGCATGCTGTGCCTGTCAGTGTGGTTTGTAGATCAAACGGAAGCCTATATTAATCATCCTGCCTGATTTAGGAACCTATTAATTTTCTGAGCGCGGTGCCCCCATGGCATGAGTCCTTTAGTCAATGATCTTGTATGGTGTCCTTTACTTTTCTCTTCTTGTGCTATAAAAAATGTTAGTTACAAAGAATCATTTAAAACGAAGTCACTCTTTCCACCACCCGAGTAGATAAAGGCTCGGGTAAAGAAAGCTGGGCAGCTTCCATTTTCCTCGGGACTTACAGAATATATTGGAGGTGCCAGTCCTCAGCTAATCTAGGCGGATGAACTAAAGTCCATTTTCAACTTATCAAAAGGATTTTATAGGTAATAAACTAAAACTCATCCTCAAATGTAAGGTTCTCAATATTTTAGTTAAAACGGGCTGATTTCAAGTTCATAAAAATCTTGAGATTGTGGAAAGAAAGTGATATTGAGTATAAAGTTCTCAGGAGATGGAAGATCTGAAGAGAAATGCTGCTGTGCCCGGGAGACCCTCAATGTGGTTCATTGAAGCCGAGGATGGGGCATGCTGCATGTCCCAGCTCCCACACGCACGCGCACACCCAGAGGAAAAGGGATGGCGAGCCTTTGGGGAACACTACCCAGGGAAGCCTCAGTGGCTCCCAGACGCTGTGTAACATCATGGAATCAAACTTTGGATTTTGTCGCTTCAAAAACTATCATACACATGCTTGTTCACACCAAGCTTC
This sequence comes from Tenrec ecaudatus, assembly GCF_050624435.1. NCBI lineage: Eukaryota > Metazoa > Chordata > Mammalia > Afrosoricida > Tenrecidae > Tenrec > Tenrec ecaudatus. Next base: position 58,573,698 of record NC_134542.1, read on the forward strand.
CTATGGCTCATAGGTAATAAACTTAAGTCAGAACTGGAAAAATAGATCATACATTTTTGAATAGAATTTTTATTTTAGAGGAAATTTTTTATGTATAAGATACTATGAAGTTCAATTTACTAAAGGAAGATTTGTTTTTTAGTGAAGAGTTATGTATGCAAACACAAAGCAGCCTTGGCTACAGTGCTGAGGTGACCAAGTCAGAAGGACAAAATTAATCTAAATATGCACGTGGTTTTTATTTTAGCTTCTCTCTGCCACTTCATTTACTGTTATGCTTAATGCTGGGTTCTACTTTTAGCCCGTGGGAGAGGGGAGGAGGGTAAAAGAGACTTATAACATCTGTAGCAATGGACAAAAGAGTGAATAATAATAGGAAATGTCTATCTACCATCTGGTACAAACACAGATGTGTGCTTTATTTAAAGACAGCAATCCTGGACTCTAAAAAGGGAAGCTGTGCAACACTCTACAGAAAATCAAGAGCCCATCCTTGACTGGCTCTTAATGAATAAGAAGCAATATGCCCTGCTTGTGATCAATTTCTAGAACATCACAGGTAAGGGTTGTCCTTTTCCCTTACAAATGCGAAGGTCAGGATGCTCCCCACCATCCATGGAGTCATTCAAGATGGTTTTTCATGTCTAATATTTATACAGTGGGCTCAGTGGGGGGCTGCTAGCCCCAGAGCCTGTGGTTCAAATTGAGGCAGCGCTCTTCAGGAGAAAGAGGGCGCTGTCTGCTCCCGTGAAAACACACAGGCTAGGACACCTGGAGGAGCAGTGCTACCCTATCCTGTAGGACCAAGATGGGTGGGAATCATTGGAATGGCGCTGTGCTTATGCTTTGTTTTGTTCAATAGGGTTTCTTGTATTTCCAGATTTGGGATACTCCATATTTCATTCAATGCCTCAATATAGCGTTTAACAACTTCCCAGAAAAAATGGTCTATGATAAAGAAAATGTGGTACACTAGACCTATGCCCATATAGAGAGGGTAGAATTGTAATTCTTACCTACACCATGATCTCCGCAATAACAATTCTTACCACACTATCATCTCAATATAATCTTAACATAAAAACTAGCAAACAATTTATAGAGACGTTTGTCTTGTTTTAAAGCATTTACATATTTATTTACAATAGCAAATTCACTAAACTTAATTTTGTGGGGAAAAAAACAACTTTATGGGTTTGTTTGTTTTTTTAAGGCAACTCATGCTTCCTTTATTCAGAGCGGTCGATGGAAAAAAATGACTAGCAAGTTCTGAGGGTGTGTCTAACCACCCTTTGAGAAGTGATCACCAATGGGTTAAATAATTCCCAAAGAAATAGTGAAGGCAGTACGTATTGGAATGTTGACCCATCCCAAGAACAATCTGGAGAATGTCCATGGGCTTCTCTCTTGGGAAAATCTCAGTATGATGAAGTATCTGCTGAGTAGGGGAAACTGTCCAGATGAGAACTAGGAAACGCCGTCTGTTATGGATGCTCATGAGTTTTGCTTAACAAAGGAAAGGACTGATCTCCCTTGGATGGAATGTTTATTTAGGAAGATGCTTCCTCTTTAAACAACCTCAAACATTTACCTTTCAGTGCAATACGATTAAGTTCACTTGTCCTGAGTAACCACAGAGTCATTTTTCAAAGTTGTCCCATTCCCTCCTCTTTCTGTTAAAATAAGCGATAGAATTTAGGAAATGTGTTCTAGTCGCTTAAAGATAGCAGGTTTGGTCAAGAGTCATGATCCTAAGTACAGTTTTACTCCTGGAGTTCTCCTCTGTCACCTGCCATTGATATAGTCACAGCATCATGTCTGCTGGTTGCCTACAGGTGCAGACTCTGCCTACATCAGAGAACAAGGAAGTCTAGTGATACAGAGAGTTATCATTGAAGTTAGGAGCTATTTAACAGTGACAAAAATTCTTTATGTGGCAGACACCAGCTGATCATGTGCTTGTTCTCATGATCTGCTCCGGATTGGAGGGCAATGCTGTCCTCACCTTAGTTCTTGGACTGTCAGGCTTTCCACTCATACCAAGAAGAAAACACAAAGAAAGAAGAGATGCTAAAACTTCCAAACTAACAAAACAAAAAAGCGATCACCACTGAGCCCCATATATAGAATCTATTTGTCCTCTTTCTTCAAAGGTTCATTTTTGTTATTTCAAGAACTTTTTGACAAATGAGCATTACAAGAAAAGTGCTGCTGATTTCCACTTTGTTAGTTCAAATGTTATATCCTCCGGTTTCAAAAGCTCACAAAGCTGTTTGGAAAAGAAACGATGCAAGGCAGTTGCTAAAGAATAATTACAGATCTACTCTTAGAGACTAGCATAATTGCTTATGAACGACGCTGAATGACGCTCAACTCCTTCTACATAAAAAGTTTTAAAAAACATATCTTTTTTTCTAAGCTAAAGTAGTTTGATATTCATTTGTGTCTCCAGGGCTGTCTCGCTGTGACGTTGCTCTGCTGGTGTGGAAATGATAGCAGAGACAAGGACATAGGATCTCCGTGTTACTTTTGCAAGGTGGTTACACTAAGGTGAGAGTGCAGAATATAGGTCTGAACATAGAGCAGCTTCTCAACTGAAGGCAGGGATGTAGGGATTAGGGAAGCTGCACTGCACTCCCAGTCTTTCAGATGGCTGTAAGGAACGGGGAGAATTGTCGTAAACAAGGACTACTCCTTGACTGAAAATGGAAAAGAAGGGCAACAAAATATAAACCTGTCAAAGGATGGCAGGCCCTGAGGAGACTGAGGACAGAGCATTGTTGGGGCGCAGAGTAAAAAGGCAGTTGTTCTTGTGCGGTCATTTTCTGCTGGCCACGAAGACATGTGTGTGTGTGTGTGTGTCTGTGTGTGTGTGTGTGTCTGTGTGTGTGTGTGCGTGTCTGTGTGTGTGTGTGTGTGTTAAATACACTGTGGTAGGAGCAGTGGCTTTCAAATATGTTACATGAACCCACAATATGAAATGTATTACGCAAACATTTGCACCTTCATGGAAGTGACTGGATTAAGCATTTGCTACACTAAACCCAAAACCCAAACTTACTGCCATTGAGTCAATGTTGACTCATAGAGTGACCCCTTGTGGGTTTCTGAGACTGTAACTGTTTCTGGGAGTAGAAAGCTCAGTCTTCCTCCCGCAGAGCTGCAGTGGTTTCAAACTGCTGGCCATGAGGACTGCAGCCCAACATATAACCACTAAGCTGCCAGGCGTCCACATGTACTAAAGGGATCAATATTTTTAGCTCAGGAACATAGACGGCATATTGGTTTCACGTTGTAAGGTCAGGGGTTTGAAACCACCAGATACTTCAAGGGAGCAGGATGCGCTTTCTACTCCTATGAGGTTGAACAGGGCAGCAAAGCCACAGGGGCCGCTCTACTTGGCCCATAGGATTGCGCCGAGTCGGCATTGGGTCGCGGCTGTGAGTGAGTTTATTTTAGTGTATGCTGTGCACACACTCAACTTGCTCCTCGGCGGGACTCCTCTCTCCTCTTCAGGCAAAAGAAACGCTAATCCGATGACGGTGAGCATCGGTTTAAAAGCAGGAAGAGACTATGAGAAAGCTCGGGAAGCCCCGCTGCCTCTGGGCCTCTAAAGGGGTGCTTCGTATGCTCGTCTTCCACGCCCATAGTTTGGCCCGAGTCGATTTGCATTTATTACTCCAAGAGTTCTGACATTCCTCTTTCGTTCATGTTGTAGTCTCGGCTTGACAGACAAGAAGAACAACAGGGTCCTTGCTGCTGCAACTCCTGTTACCTCCTTTCTTAGCTCCACCCTGAATCTAGTACACGGTGTCCCTCGGGCTGGCGTGTTGACAACTGCTGTTGACAGTTACCACAATTGCATGGTGATGCAGAAGGAACATAATTCGGTTAGCTGAACAGAATGGTAAATGCAGACTTACCTCTAACTGAAAAATATCAGTCTCTAAAACGATTTGAACTAACGACTCAAGGTAACAAAACATGTGTACTTTGTCTATGATGTTCTCTGCCATTAAATTGTTCGCGTGTTTTTTCACACATGCCTCGTACACTGGTCCAGTAAAGATGGTTTGCAAATGTTGTTGTGGGTGCAGGGCACACCCAGTCTATGCCCTCCACGAACACAGACTGCAAGACCAGTAACCGGCTTGTCTCAGAATTCTGGGTTGTCCTAATGAACAGTGCCTAATGCTGAGCTGACTGGTCCAGAGTTCCGCAGTGACGTCATGTCTCTCCATGCCCCTGTTGCTGTGGGGTGCCATCAAGTTGGTGCCAATTCATAGCAACCGTGTACACCACAGAAGGAAACATCATGTGATTCTACAGCAGCCTCCCAGTGTGCTGACGTTGGAGACCTTGTTGCAGCCTGTCCATCACTTGGTATCACTGACGGTCTTCCTCTTGTTTCCTGACCCTCCACTTTACCAAGCATGGTGTCCTTTTCCAAGCACTGGTCTTTCCAGACAACATGCCCAGGGTACTTGTATTCTCACCTAGGCCCCAAGCAGCCTTCCACTCCCTTCTTTCTAGCTGAAAACTCTGATCCTCAAATGCACAGAATTAGATTAATGATAGTCCTTGGCTTATGAAAACTATCACCATTGGTCGACTCGTGCTCTCTCTCTCTTCCTTTATTTACTTACCTACTTGCTCACCTACATATACATCTATGCAAGTTTGTTTATAGATTGAATATTCTAACAAATATAAATACAGTAATTCAGACAGCACTTACGAATGCCAATGGTGAAGGACATTACCCTTTGAATTGTGCAACAAAACAGAACAGAGACCATGAAACAGACTTTTGCACACGGGATTTTCAGTGTATGTCAGAGGGGATATGACATCACTGGAGAAAGATGAAGTAACTTGGTAAATTGGCCGAGGGGGGAAATATGTATCATCCAAATTGACTACAGTTGGGTTAAGAATTTAAACGCCAAAAGTTAAAGTTGCAAACCCTTAGAAGAAGAAAAAAACAGGTGAACAGCTTTCTGACAATATGGATATGTGTGTGTGTGTGCGTGTGTAGACACCCATAGTTTTTTTCTGAAACTAGAAAAGTGCTAATCACAGAGGAAAAGATCAACAAATCAGACTACTCTAACATAAGAATCTGCGCTCACTAAGTCATCTTTAAAAAGAAGAAGACAAGTTAAATACTAGGAGAAAAGATCTGCAGCACACATGACTGACAAGAATCGGAATCAAAACCATGTGAAGTGCTCCTCGAAATTAAGTCTAATAAATGGCCCTCTGTTTCTATGCTCGTCAACTTGCCCCTGATCTCTCATTTCCACTACTTTTGACTCGTCCGTTTAGTCAGCAGCCCACTGGGTATTGTCTGACCAACTTGCTCATCTCTACTTATGTGCCACTCCCTCCACCTGGACCGCCTCTGCTACTGCCGCCTGGAGCAATGAAACCCTAACCAATTTCCTCTGCAAAGCCTAGCAGCCTCAAGAAACCTCCTGGATGGATCCAGATCAACACTACTTCCTCCATCATTTAACGTGGAGTTCACGGAGTAAACTGACATTTGGTTATGATGTTTACATATTTATTTCTGGATTCTGAATTTTTTAAAGCATCTTGTCTATCCTTTGGGGAGAAAAATAGATCTTCCTATCCCTGTAAAGAGTTACAGCCTTAGAAGCTCCCAGGGGCTACGCTGTCTGATATGAGCTGGCGTGGGTTTCGTGTCAGTGAACTTAGTTTGGTTTGGTCTATCATGTTACACCTCCATTTCTGCTGAAGATAAGGACTCATGTATCCCATTCTGCTTTCCTGGTCTTCCCGCTCCCAGGCCATCCTAACCCATAGGATAAAGGTCTACTAGATGTGATATGCACACAGTGGGCAAACGTTTATTTAATGGATTAGTTAATTGCATAAGGATTTTATTCAATTTTGTCACTAACTTTTCAAAAGACGAGGATAAATTAAGGTTGATTTATACAAGGAAGTAAACACAGAGAAAAAGACAGCAGCTCACACAAATAAATGCTTAAATGAAATCTTACACCAGTTACATAGACATATGGAAGAGACTTAAAATATCTATTTATGAAGGCATTGTGAAAGAAGAGAGAGCTATGTAAACAAGACAAATTAAGGGGAAAATACATATTAGAGAAAGACAGTAAGCAGCAAGTTACAGAAAACATTTCAAATGGCAATAAAATATTTAAATAGGATGATAACAAATAAAAGTAAATGATTGGACTAATTAGGACCACAAACAAAAATTATTTGGATCAAAATCCAGATGTAGTTTTTCCTCTGTTGTACTGTTGACATAGGGTCACGATGAATTGGAAATGACTCAATGGCACCTAACAGCAACAAGACGTTGTTAGGTGTGAGCAGGTTGGTTCCACGCTATGGAGATCCTGTGCGCAACAGAACTGCACACGGCAGGTCTGGACCATACTCACGACAGTTAGTGTGCTTGTCCCCGTTGCAGTCACTGTGCAAATCCGCCTCACAGAGGGCCGTCCCCTCTCCACTGCCCCTCTCCGTTACCAAGCAGGACATCTTTCTCTAGTGACGGGTTTCTCCTGACCATGTGCCAAAATACGTACGACAAACTCTTGCCATCTTTCCCTCTGAGGTGCATCCTGGAAACACTTCTTTCTAGACAGGTCAATCTGTCCCGTTCGCAGTCCACAGTACATTCAATCGTCTTCTCCTGGACAATTCAAACGTGTTGATTATTCTACAGTCTTCCTTATTCAATGTCCAACTTTCTCATGTCTATGAGGCAATTGAAAACACCATGGTTGTTTGGGCAGCCACAACTTAGTCCTCTAAATAACATCTCTTTTTCTCTAAAGAGGTCTTGTGCCAGAGATCTACTGAATGCAGTGCATTTTTTCATCTCTTGACTACTGCTTCCGTGAGCATCGATTGTGGATCCAAGCAAGACAAAACCCTTGGTAATTTCAATATTGTCTCTATTTATCATGATGTTGCCTCTTGGTCCAGTTGTGACGATTTTGGTCTTCTTGACATTGAGTTGTAATCCACACAGAAGGTCACAATCCTTAATCATCACCAGAAAGTGCTTCAATTCCCCCCCAATTGCAGCAAGCAAGGTTGTAACATCTGCATCTTGCAGGTTGTCAACAAGTCTTCCTATACCCAGGTTCCTAGATGATTTGCCAGCATTGAGATTGAATAAGTATGGTGACAGGATTCAACCCTACTGTACACCTTTCCTGATTTTAAACCAGGCGGCATTCCCTTGTTCTGTTCATACAACTGCCTCGTGTTCCATGCACAAGTTTGGCAGGAGCACACAGAAGTGTTCAGGACTCCCCTTCTTCTCAAGGATATCCAGTTTGTTATGGTCCACAGTCAAATGCCTAGGGAACGCAATGAGAAGGGTCAATTCATATGGTCCTTTGAGCCATATCCCCTTCTGTGATGTATTATAGATTCTAGTCTTATGCTTGGGGTTGTATCCCAGTTTGGAGGGCGTTTTCTGTTATGCTAATGAGCAGGATTAAGATGGGATGTATTCTGAGTCCCTCCCTACTGAAAAGCGTGCATTAAGTTGCCACCCTTTGTAGGGTCTTCTCAAAGACCAAACTACACCTTCATCAAAGCCATTCTTTGTGTACACTACAAGCAGAAAGAGCATTCCTGGGACCTTGCAGGAAGAAAAGCCTTCAGCCGAACACATTTGAAACCCCTGCCTGGAGTGATGGAGGCCTAGACCAGTGGCAGCAGAGGTCACAGTCTATAGACAGGATGGGGCAGCACAAAGAAGCTACACTGAGATAAAGCAGAGGAGCTGGGCTCCTGAGCCCTGAGACTGTCAGGCAGTGAGGTGGCGTGGCGGGCAGAAGCCAAGGGACCTCATGGCTGAGAGGCTGAGGACCCTAGACTTGCCTCTGAGGAGAGGTGTTGCTGTGGACCAGTAACGAACGATATCCTCAATGCTTACTGGTCCGGACCTTGGTAACCTAGTGACTTCCTCAATAAACTCCCATAATTGCGAGCTTTGTTAGGTAAAGCAGTCCTGGTGGCAAAGTAGTTAAAGGTAGGCAGTTAAAACCCACAAACCACTTATTAGGAGACAGATGTGGTATCAGATGACCCCGTCAGCAAGGTAAGCATGAGTTTATTGGTGCTTAACCTCCTAAGCAATAGTGAGCAATTTCATGTTTTAATATATATAAATATATATTATAATTTATATAACTGTGAGGTTTCTCGAGTGGGTAATACCTCGGTTCTTGGCTTCTTATGAAGGATGGGAACAGTTTCAGGTTTTACAGTCTCAGAGTAAAAAGAGACTGACCTCCTGCCGCCAGGGTATTGCAAGCCTCTGGCTGGGGAAGCATGGTGGAAGGTATTGGTTTACCCCATTGGCTGAATTAAGCCCACCTGGGCCTAGTTTGGGCGGCCCAGATGTACCTACCTCCCACCTGGCTAGGAGCTTGAATTAGAGCATGCTCCTTCTCAACTTCCTTGATGGGGGCCTTCACAGGGATGGGAGGGACAACCCCCTGTCTCTAGCTACCTACCATACTACAGAGAAGATTCTATTTCTAGGTATAGCCCATAGCTGTCCCTCTCCCAATTCTATTGCACCTTCTCCCAGAATTAAGGCCTCATTGGAAATGTACCGTTCTGGTCGGGGACAGACCATCTCCTGAGCAAGGTAAACATGGCCTTACTTGTGCTGGCTGGCTACCTGGTAGTTAACAATCTCACATTTTTTCCCCCACCACATCAACGATGTGGTAAAACCCATGTGAAATTGTTCACGTCAGATTCGTAAGAAAACATAAGCCCATGCTTACCTTGCTCGTTGGTTAATCCGCCCCTGTTACTGAACTACCCCAGTACCCAAAGGCCCACATTTCAAAGCTGACTCACATAGCTCCTTTCCTGATAAAGTCTCTAGGGCGGGATTTTGAACCGATTAGCACCAGCCTGCCCCAGAAGAGGCCTCCGCGGCTGAGCCTCTCATGCTGAAAGCTAACTGGCAAGAAGAGCTGGGCAGCAATTCCACCGCTAGTGCTGCGGGCAGTGCTGTCAGCTCGGGTCAGAGGAAGAAAAATGTTTTCAAGTGTTCTGTATGCATGCGGTTGATTAATATAGATGCATCCAGGCATTCGTCTCGTCAGCTCACAGAAAACATGAAACCAGATCTAAGCTCTGCCGTGGATTCGCGGGTGACCTTGAGCCACTTACTTTCTGGGAAGACAAAAACTAAACTTTTCTTGAAGAAGAGAATGGGGATTTTAAATGACCAAATGGTCCACAAAAACCCTCATACAAGCTAAGAAGCGGATCGCCCTAAATAATCTGGGGTAGGAAATGTGATGGCTATTGAGAGGGATAAGAAGAGACAGAGGGTGAGACCACAGGTTAGCAATACCGGAGAGGGTGGGCTTACTCATCATTTCAAGTCAACTCTGATTCACAGTGACCCTTTGTAGGGTTTCTGAGACTGTAAATCTTTGTGAGAGCAGAGTCGCATCTGTCTACCGATGAGTAAAGGGTGGGTTTGAACTGCTGGCTTTCGAGTTAGCAGTCCAGTGCTTTCCTACCTGTGTTTGGTGCATATACAGGGCAAGAAGGTAGGCTGGCTTCCTGCCAAGTTTTACCCCAGATGATGGCATTGCCTTCTTTCAGTGGGGGAGAAAGAGCAGGGAACTTAACATGTAACCTGAAAATTCCTTATTTGATATAAACTTCTGAACTAGAAAGGGGGGGGGATCATAAAGTAGTTGGAGATTACTGTAAAAAAGAATTGATGCGTTTCAATTGTGGTTTTGGCAAATAATACCGACAGTACCACAGACTGCCAGAAGAATGAATAAATGTGCACTGGACATAGTACAGCCAAAATGCTCTTAAAGGGAGAATGGCAAGACTTCTTCTTTTTTTAATCATTTATAGGGGCTTATACAACTCTTTTTACAATCTGTACATACATCATTTGTGTCCAGCACATTTGTACATATGTTGCCATCATCATTCTCAAAACACCCACTCTCCACCTGAGCTCCTAGCATCAGCTCCTCATTTTCTCCTCCCTCCCAATCCACCTCCCCCCGAACCCTTGAGAATTTATAAATAATTATTATTTTATCATATCTTACACCATCCGACGTCTTCCTCACCCAGTTCTCTGCTGTCCGTCCTCCAGGGAGGAGGTTACATGTAGACCTTGTCATCTGTTTCCCATTTCTCCCTCACCCTCCCTCCACCTTCCCGTTATCGCCACTCTCACCACTGTTCCTGAGGGACTCATCTGTCCTGGATTCCCCGTGAATGGCAAGACTTATTCCATACTTTGGACATGTAATATCAGGGCCCAGTCCCTGGAGAAGGACATCAAGCTTGGCAAACTAGAGTGTGAGCAAAAAAGGAAGAAGATTCCCAGTTAGGTAGATTGACATGTTGGCGACCATAATGGGCTCAAACATAAGGAAAATGGTAATGATGGCGCAGGACCAGGCAATACTTCATTCTGTTGTCCTCAGGGTTGCGATGAGTCGGAAGTGACTGGATAACACTGAGCAACCACAATATGGAGAATGAACATTTAATAGCTGGACCTGTCCGCAGATGGGAGGAACAACCTTGAGACAAGTGAATTTACCCAATAGGTATTCAAACCAGTCCATTTAGTTCAGTCTCCTGTTGAGAATTTCCATTTCCATCTAATATACTGAATCAGAATCTACACTCATACAAGAGTCCGGGGTGATTCCCATGGCATCTTCTGCATCAACATTTTTGAAATGAAGATGCACCATCTCAGCGGGAGGGGAAAGCATAATGAACCTGGTCAAAGCTGTGCTTCTCAGGACTAGGGCTGCTCATCTGGGCCATGAAGGTTGGGTCGGAATTAAAACAAATAAAATTTAATTTTATGATTCTCTGGCCAAGTTTGTCATCCTAGTGATAACCTAGAGAGTCTATACTTCTTCATTCCTTTCTTGAATTGTATTTAATATTTATTTTTCACTGCACAAAGCAGCACACACGTTAGAACAGATGAACTTTAGGTTTCAAATGTCAGCAATTTTAGTGAATGAGGTTGACTATCATCGCACTGCTAAGCTGTGAGCGTTCATCTTGCAATTCTCTGCCGATCAATTTTGGAAACATATTTAGTGCCCTGTAGTAAAAGTTCATATGTAAATACTTTCCACTTAAGGTTTAGTTTATGGATCGTAGGATCATTTATTTAACTATCTTCATTTGCTGAGCTCAAGTTTCTGTCTGACTTTTCTCATTCAGAATATCATGCAATGAATACCTTCGTAGATGCTGCTTTGTCTAGAAGTGTCAGTGTTTCTCTAGGATAATGTGGAATTGGTGTTGAAGGATATGGGCACTAATAGGGCTATATCAATTTACAGCCCCATCAATAGTGCATGAGAGTATGCCGGCTTGTTTAATGCTCTCATATAACATATATCTCTAGTGTAGCAAAGGAAATAAAAAGCAAATTATCTGTCTTACACTTTTTAATCAGTAAAATGCACCACACATGAAAGAATTAGCAGAGGGCGTGCGGCACCATGGAGAATGGTGATGACACATGCAGGTCTGCACATGTATTATATGACCTAATATTGCGTGCTTCAAACGTTGTCAGTCAAAAATTTTAAAATCAATATATATCGACTGATTTGCATTTCCCTTTCATCTTTCCATGCATTGATCTGTTTTTCTTTCATAGTGATCATGCTGCATTAGTTACCTTCTCTTTTTTATTAGAATTGGTTATTTTTATGATATATTTTGCTGTAATCATTATAATTTCCTGATACCATAATTGGGGTTGTTAGTGGGTTATCAGTTGACTTCCCGTCATAGTGATCCCGAGGTGCAATCGAGCAAAATAATGCTGTGTGCCACATTCTCGGGGCCTGCTGTCCACGAAGCCATTGTTTCGGCCCCTGTGGGTTTTAAGTGTCCTCCACCTGAGGGGTTTATTTTCCAAGCACTAGATTGATCACTGTTCTGTGGTGATCCAGAGGGGTACATTGGTGACTCTCCAGGGGGAGATCACCAGGCACTCCTAGTCTTTCTTAGTCCAGAGAGCCCACTGAGACTTGTCCATGAAGGACCCGCAGGTTCTGAAATACTGGTCACCTAGATTCCAGCACCACAGCAGCCTGCAAGCGACAGCAGGTGGTTGGGTGGGAGGTCCATTCAGTGCATGATGCTTGTTTGAGAGATGTCTCTCTGGTCCTAGCTTCTTAAAAATCACTTCCTTTTCCATAGAAGGGTATCAGATTCTAGCCTGTCTGTATTTGTGACTGAAATTGGAACCTCACCAGGGCAATTACCAAAGTTTTCCTAGGTAACTACACCTGTTTGGGGTCAGTCCTAGCCACAGCAGATGGAGGGCACACGCAAACAACATAGAAGAGCCAGTCCTAGGCTTTAAGGCTCAGGAAATCTTGGAGAAAAGATGAAATGTGCCTTAGCTAACATCTGGAAAGGGTTTCTTAGAGGTTCAGATGCTCACTCAAACTAGAAGGGCAATGAGAGGTCAAAGGCCACAACATATTTGGAACTTGTCAAAAAAAAAATAGGGATTGTCCTCAGAACCCACCCCACAACATCCTTCCCACAAACTTGCTGACTTGTGAATGATTTCACAACTAATGGACACTATTGCGGAAGGTGAGAAGCAGGAAATGTGAAACCGTTTCCCCTGCTCTTTTTAAAGCCCTGAATATTAGACATCAGGAGACTTGGAGTGTCAGTGAGGTTCAATGTCTACTGTGAGTGGGACTCAAGTTATTTAACCTCAAGAAATAATATGGGAAGACTCTTTTTAAAGATAACTTGAACCTGAATAAGACTTTTGCTTCTGCTAACTTGTGACCTTGGGCATATCACAGTCCTCCTGAGTTTCACTTTGTCCATCATTGAATGATTTTATTCTTTTCTCCCCCAGAAGATTCTTGTAAAATGAAAAAGTATATGTGACAGTAAACTGAAAAACATTCACCTAGGGTTAAATGTTGGCTTTTTGAGGAGCTCTGGTGATGCTGTGGGTTAGGAATTGGCTAAATGACAGGTCAGTAGTTCAAAGCCACCAGTTGCTTTGAGGGAGAAAGATCAGGCTGTCTGCTCCTCTTTGAAGCTTGACAGTCTAGAATCCTCTATACAGAGGTGCAATCAACTCAATGGCAGTGGATTGTGTGTTTGGTGGCTGTTCAGACATGGAAACTCTTTGACAACTATCCAAAACACAAAGTTCAACATGAGCAGTTTTTCTAAAATAGAGGCGTAGGTTTAAATGGAGAGCATTTTTTAGAAACAGGCACTAATTATTGAAGAACTTCAACAGTTACCAGGAAGTTGTGACTTATGTACCCAAGGGAGTGGACTGAAGACCAAAGCCAAGGAAGTCAGTCAGATGTAAAATAAGTGGAAGGAAATAAAAATTGCGAATTCGGTTCAAAGAAGATTACTTATTTTATACTGGTCTCAGCGAAAAAAGCCAGGTGAGAATACATGCTAAGCAGGGAAATCACCTTACAGTCTGGTTGGGAAAGGGTTTAACGGGCGTGCTGAGGGAAGCCTTCATCTCAGGGCCTCAGGCCATCATGGATGAGGTTCCAAAGAGACTGAGGTAAAGGGAAAGGTACAAGGATTTCATATGGCAAAGGGCCTCTAGGAGTCCTTTTACAATACTGATCTCCTCTGGACACACCCAATACCATTGCCTCATCGAGGTAGGCACAGGGTCAGAGCAAAGTTTCAATCCCACTCGAGCAAAGAAGATACATTTTCTAAGGAAAATAGTGAAAACAAACAGAGCTTAGTCCCATTGGGGAAAAATACTTCAATAATTAATTTTAAAATAGCAAGATAAACAGACTATAATTTTCTCAATGCAAAAATAAGGAGACATACAATTAGTGAAGAAGGCCTGTAAATACAAGGCCCTTTTCTGCCTAGAGTTTTCCAGTCGAAAGGGAAAAGGAAGCTGAAGGGGACCTTGTTTTCCAGCTGAAAATCATTGTTAGCCAAGAGGACAGTTCTTTTTCATGAATACTTGCGATTCACATCAGCACAATCCTTCAAAAGCATGAGGGAGAGGGAAGGGGAAAGAAAAGCATAGCTCTCCCAAGACCTGAGATTTAACGAGTTCTACACCCTTTCACCTTCCAAACGGAGACGCTGTAAACATTTACAAAGAGAATCCAGTTAGATTTAAAACTGAGACCAGTGCAAAACACACACCGACAGCACAGAAATAATGATAAGATTGCCATTTAACACAAACTCCCACACTTTCATGTATTTCTTATTTTTTGTAGCTAAGTGCCTAGGTTATATCTGGAATTTCTGAATAAGCAACCAGTTAGTCAAATCGCTCCACACAAACCACCCTTTTCTCATTAAATATATGAGAATATTATACTGAGATTTGTCTAATAGAAAAATCTTAAAGTGCCGTTACAGTTTATTGCAAGACATCTTGAATGGGAAGACTCATCGAAACAATATAATGTAATGAAAACAAATGCAATTTTTAAGAAAAATGCCACTGAAACAATTATTCCATCAATGCTTCATTACCTGGGGTAGTTGAAATAAAAGATTTTCCTGACATTTGCATTCTATTCATGCACCCTGAGAAATAAATACACGTTTATTGTCTTGTGAGTATGTTTTTGTACTCTTCTTGCAATTGTTGCTTACGCAAATAGTCGCAAACATAAATCTTTTACGCTTCTGGGATATTTGGACCTGATTGCCAGACAAGGAAATACATTTTCCAGGTGGCTATTAAATGATAATTACCATGTGTTAGGTGTTTGGCAGTTGGTGAAATGTCCTCCGGGTGGAATGCTTGTTTTCCTGTCGGCCATGTTAGGAAAGTTACCTCGGAATGATGGGAACCAAATAGCTAGAAGGTAAATGGGAGCGTGAGAACGTGAGAACATGGGTCCTGTCCATCCAGCCCGAGAGCAACTTTTTCGCCTTTAATCGACCTTGGAGCTGCTGGAAAGTATTGGCAGGGGCGATTATTGAAAAACGAGGCAGGTTTAGAACACATTTTCAGGGAAATTGATAAAATACCGCAAGAGCAATGGAGGAAACGAGGAGCAGAAACAAGAAGACTACTTACTAACAACACCTTGTGTCCCTACATCACTTTCCAAGTGATTCACAAATATGATTCATTTGGAACTCACAGGAGCCCCATGAGATAAAAGAGTTATACCCAGACCTGAGAGTGGAAGAAACTGAAGTCTCTAGGCTTGAAAGTGACAGCAGAAATGACATTTGCCATGACAAATGTAAGTTCCTCTGCAGAAATGAGGATTATGGAGAACAGTTTCCCGCCACCAGCTTCCCTTCAGTTGCGACAGACGGTGACATTAACACATGTGAACTACTTGAATGGTGTCACATGCCAACATTGAGAAGTAATGTGTAATGAATTACTTGGTGAACCCACATTGTCCAAGTGTTGTTACTAAAAATCCATTATAAGTGAAAGAGTGTCCAATTGATTTTAATGTAATAATAATAATAAAAATATTGACGAAGTTGCCATTTGTCAAATTTGGGTACTGTATCTAAGAATTGTACTCAGTTAACCTGGAATGAGATGGCATTCTTTTTCTCCTTCACTGAAAATTATCCCTGGAAATCATTTTAAAGTTAGCCTGCCTGAGCAGTATGCTATTTTCACACCAGTCTACGTGAGATCAAATTTACAATACATATTTCAAAGATTAGATGGAGACCTCATGGGATAATGAGTTTATTAATGAGAGATGCTGCAAAGGGTAGTACAGCTTGGGGGAATGTAATCAGTCTCCCTAAATTGTGCATGTAGAAACTCTTTTTTTTCCATTGTGGGTTTTGATTCTCCCCCCCCCCGCCAAAAAAAATTTTGGTTTTATTTGATGTATCTAAGTCTTAAGTTTCTCAATAAAGGGGGAGAAAGCCCTCCATAAAAAAAAAATAAAATTAGAAAAATCTTCCCTTTTCAAAATAAAAATGAAAATTTGGTCTTTTGATTCCTAGTCCAGTTTTCATCCACTAAAGGATGATTTTCACCCACTGCAAGGACCTCCTCATGATGGCTGGCAAACAATCTCACACGCCGATTGGGCTTTGTTTTAGATAGACTATAACAGCCTGTCATGAACTCATGCATGTTTCTTATAGAGTAAAACTAAGGGATTTGTGAATGCTTTAAGAAATTTGTTGTTCTTGTTACCATCAACTCCCTTTCTCCTGGCATGTGTGAACATGGACGTAGTTAAAAGTTATCTTTTGTTTGCCTCAGGTAAAAAATATCTAGGAACCAGTGCACTGCAAACCTCATAAGCACGAATAATAGGGAAAAACCCTAAAAGAATCCTTTTGCTATGGTTGTCTTAGGTGTTTGGGACCCTGTGCCTCATGCACTTATCCTTCTGTGTGTTCATGTACTGCGAGCCCCCTCGGTACTCCTTTGCCAATGGCTCTACCTGTTCCCCCAGTGGATGACTCCAAGCTTGTGAAATGACTCAGTCTGGTTCCATCCTGTGTTAGTCCAGGTGGATTAGAGAAACAAATCTAGAGACACTCATATGTGTATAAGAAAGAGCTTAATATAAAGAGAAATTATATATTAAGAAAATGTCCTAGCCCGGTCCAGATCAAGTCCATTACTCCAGTATTAGCCCATATGTCTGATACCAATCTATAAATTCCTCTTCAGACTCATGCAACACATGCAATGCCGCCGAATGCAGGACGATTACAGGTCCGAGGGTGGAAAGTTTTGTGGATCCAGTGGTGATGTAAGCATCTCAGCGCCGGCGTGGGTCTCCCCGTGACCCCTCCAGCACCAGGGTTCTGGTGTAGCTCCCTGTGCCTTGTGATCAGGAATACCAAGCAGAGAGACTTTGGGTCCCGCCTCCAGTGAGCTAGTTATCTCCATAGTAGCTCCAAAATGAGGTAATCAACCAGCGACCTGATTGACAGGCTAGACTCCACATCTCCCCAAGTTGACACCAGATTATGTTACCACCACAAACTCCTTGTTGAGAGTTTTTATTTTCACTCCAGATATACTGAATCAGGTATGTGGGTGGGAAGGCAAAATCCAAATGGGGAGCTGAATGGTAAGGAACCAGTTTGAAGGCTTAGTTCACACTCCATTATTACCAGGAGCAAGCTACAACTGTTCTAGGGAAACAGTAATGTCAGAGTTTGTGGATGGGAAGACCTCCTATCTCAGATGGTATTATTAAGGATTTATTTTTATGACATGGATGAAAGTTTACAGAGAAAATGGTGTGCCATTCATCCATTCACACACATCGATTCATGACATTCTTCGTGGTCACTGTGTAACAGCACTTTACCTACTTCTTCCCCTGTGCTGACCACTCTTCCTGCTTCTCTTCCTTTCCTCTCTTCTGAGCTTTATTCCTGGGCAGATTCTGCCCTTTGGGTCTCATCACCGATGACTCTAAAGAGTGGGTACCTGTATGGTGGTAGGTACCTCATTGGTCTGTCTATTGTTTGCCTCAAATTTGAGGTGCTGGGGTGAGTTTAGTACATGCCTGAAGAGGACCTAAGGGCCATGTCTCTGCGGAGCCACGAGTTTCTCTCTGAACATTAAGCCTGGTCTATATTATGATGCTATTCCACATTTTCTCCCATTCTACCCAGGACCCACTACTGCGATCCCTTTCTGGGAGGTCAGCAGTGGGAGCTGGGCACCATCTAGTAATTTTGGTCTCAAGTTCATGGAGACTGGGATTTGTTTCCATGTGTCTTTGGTTTACTTCACTCATGTTTCTTAGGCTGGCCAGAGACCAGTTGTTTCACCTTACAATGACACGCACAAGCTTGTAAGACGCCAGTCCCTACACATCAAAGTAGGATGTGGGCTATTGTGTTAGACAGTATTACAAAGGCATGGATAATGTCAAACAATCCGATTAGGCACAAATGTGTCACCCAAAGATCTAGATGTTCTGTTTGTCTATATGTTTAAATCTTGTCTTTTCTAGTTTGACATTGTTTTCATGTTGAAAGCACTACACATGTTTCAGTGGCTAGGCCTCCAGGGACCTTACTCATTCTTCGTCCAAGTACATGAAAGGCATAGCTCCCTGTGATTTAGGATTAGGAAAAAATTGGGAGCTGCATACATTTTATGCTTCTTTCAATTTGTTTTAGGAAATGCAACTCTTAACTTATTATTCACCATAGACTTTATCTATAGGAGAAACAAAACTCACTGCTATCAAGTCGATTCCAATTCATAGGGACCCTATGTGACAGGGTAGATTTGCCCTTGCTGCTCTTAGGTGCCATCAAGTCAGTTTTGACCCATGAGGAGGACCTTATAGACAACAGGACCAAACACTGCCTGCTCCTGGGCCGATTTCACAATTGTTTCTATGTTTGAGCCCATTGTTGCAGCCACTGTGTCAATCTCTTACCTGGAGGGCATTCTCTTTTTTTTTGCTGCCCCTCTACTTTACCAAGGAGCCCTGGTGATGAAGCCCCCAGGGGCAGTTCTAGCCGGTGGACACAATCTATAGGGGTTGACATCACTCGATGGCAGTGCGGTTTTTAGTCTACTCTGCCAAGCATGATGTCTTTCTACAGAGACTGGCCTGTCCTAACGACATGTCCAATGTACTTAAAACGAAGTCTTGCCATCGTTGCCTCTTAAAGGCACTGTGGTCTTATTTCTTTCAAGGCAGGTTTGTCCTTTTTGCAGTCCATGGTACTTTCAATAGTCTCCAGCAGCATCTTCCGATGCATCTTTCTTCTGTCTTCCTTTCACATGCATATGAGGCAATTGAAAACATCATGATTTAAATTCAAACCAAACCCAAACTCGCTGCCATCGAATGGACGCCAACCCTCTGGGTTTCTGAGAACGTAACTGCTTATGGGAGTAGAAAGTCCTCTTTCTCTAGAGGAGCATCTGGTGACTTTGAACTGCAGCCTGGGCTGATCGCTGCTCCAAGTGCAACCACTACACCCCTTTTTCACAGTTATATGGTTTGGGTTGGGCACACCTTAGCCCTCAAGAAACATCTCTCTTTTCAACACTCTAAAGAGATCTAAGGCAGATTTACCCAATGCAACATATCTTTTCATCTCATGACTACTGCTTCCATGAGCATTGATTGTGGGCTGAAGCAAGACAAAATCCTCGACAACTTATATTTCCTCCATTTATCAGATTGTTGTTTACTGGTCCAGTTGTGAGGATTTTGTTATTATTTATAGTGTGTTGTAATCCATACTGATGACTGAAATCTTTGATCTCCATCAACAAGTGCTTCAAGTTCTCCTTTCACGCAAGCAAGTTGGTGTCACCTGCATTCCGTAGGTTAACAAACCTTCCTCCAATCCTCCATAGTCTTTTCCTTTAATCCAGTTTCTCTGATGATTTGCTCAATATATAGATTGAATAAGTAGGGTGAGAGGATACAGTCCTCTTGTACGTCTTTCTGGATTTTAAACCAGGCAGTTTTCTCTTGTTCTGTTTGCACAGCTGCCTCTTGATCCATCTACAAGTTCTGCATGAGCACAATCAACTGCTTTGGAATTCCCATTTTCTCAACACTATCCATGGCTGGTTATGATCCACACAGTCGAATGCCTTGGCATAGTCAAAAAACACAAATAAACATCTGTCTAGCAATCTGTTTTCAGCCAAGTTTCATTTGACGTCAGCAATGATTTCTCTTATTGCACGTCCTCTTCTGAATCCGGCCTGAACCTTTGGCAGCTCCTTGTCAATGTACTGCTGCAACCACTGTTAGATAATCTTCAGCAAAATTTTACTTGATGTGATATCAATGACATTGTTCTATAATTTGAGTATTCTGTTGGGTCACCTTTCTTTGTAACGGGTGCATATATGGCTGTCTTCTTGGCAGTTAGCTAAGTAGCTGTATTTCAAATTTCCTGGCACAGATGAGTAAATGTTTCTGGTGTTTCATCAGTTTGTTGAAACATTTTCAATTGGGATTCCATCAATTTCTGGGGCCTTATTTTTGGCAAATGCTTTCAGTGTTGCTTGAACTTCCTTGTTCAGCACCATTGGTTCTTGCTCATATGCTACCTTTAGAGATGGCAGAATATTGACTATTTCCTTTTGATACAGTGACTCTGCGTATTCTTTCCATCTTTTGACACTTTCTCCATCAACTTTTTGCCATAGAATCTCTCCGAATTGCAACTTAAGATGTAGATTTTTTTCTTGAGTTATTTCAATTTAAGATACACTGAATGCGCTCTTTGATTTGGGTTTTCTAATTTTAGATCTTTGCACATTTCATTATAATTCTTTACTTTTTCTCCTTGAGTTGCCCTTTGAAATTTTCTGTTTAGATCTTTGGTTTTGTCATTTCTTTCATTTGCGTTAGCAAATGATTGAAAACAAATGATTTAAGCCTAGGATTTTCTTATTCAAAACGGTCAGTATCAGTCAATTTCAGCTCACTAATGACTTGGATATCAGTCTTTATGCATTCCATTTTATTTTCCACAGCTTCCAATTTTCCTAGATTCATACTTTGAACATTACAAGTTCTGATACCCAGTCGATTTTTTTTTTTGCAATTGTTTCTTTTTACCTTTTTGAGTTGTGCACCATCACTTAAGGAAGATCCCAAAGGTCCACTCCCACAGGCTTTATTGGTCACCTCCTCTTTTCTTATTCTGGAAGCTCCAATGAAACCTGTTCCTTGTGGGTGCCCCTGCTGGCCTTTGAAGTACCAGTGACACCACCCGCAGACTCACCTTGCTTGGTTTTAAACTATGCAGTGATCCTTTGTTTGTTCTGTTTTAACTACTGCCTCATGCTCCGTGTCCAGGTTCTTCGTGAGCACAATGAAGTCTTCTGGAGCGCCCGCGTAGTTGAATGTCTTCGCATACTCAACAAAACACATGTAAACATCTTTCTGATACGCTTTGCCTTTAGCCAAGAGCCAACTGACCTCGGCAATGATATCCCCAGGTCCTTGCTGTCTTGTCACTCTAGCCTGGATTTCTGGTAACTCCATGCCCATGGACTCTTACAACCATTTTAAAATTATCTTTACCAGTGAATGTTGTTTGAAAATTTCTGTATTCTCTTGGGTAACATGTCTTTGGAATGGGCACAAATATGCATCTCCTCCAGTTGGAAGGTCAGGTAGTTTTCTTCCAAATTTCTTGGACAAAAAGTGAGTACTTTTCTTCCAGTGTTTCATTTTCAAGTGAGTCCTTATATCAGATTTCCTACTATTTGCTCAGCATACAGATTGAATGTATGTTGAAAGTATAGCATAGTGATTTTTAAGCCATGCATAGACCTCTGGGTATATGTAGAGGTTCTGCAGGAGCACAATTAAGTCTTTGGGAATTTAAAAATTATAAGGGGCGAGAGAAATAAACAAAGGAGAGCTATATTTTCCTACAAACAATGTCTCTCCTTAAACTACCAACCAAACAACGAATCAAAGAAAAACCTTATAGAATATAGAGGTGTCCTCAGTGAGACATTATCTGAAAGGGCAATAAATCATGAGATTTCCAGGACATTATAAAACACACCCATGCTGCCTAATTCTGTAAGTCATTGGGAACAATGTCCCCAGGTGTTCCATTCTGTAAAGATTGCTGTTATGCCTCCAAGTACAGTCCCAAATGTTGACTTGTGGCTTTAAGGACCCTTCCCTCTCCTTCTGCAACCTAGCTACCTGAGGACACCAATGGTCCTTATCTAAGCTTAGTTGGCACAGCCCGTGATGTTCCAACTCTGAAGTGCAGGGCACTGGAAGCTGGGTGTTTTTCTCATGGAAGCCTTTGCCTCTGGAATTTCCTGCCTGTCTCCAACTGCCAGAACCCCACCTTATTGACCTTCAGGGACTCATGAAAGACTTGTTTTCAATCTAACTCTCAATGATGGATGGAGACGTGTAGGCCATTAAAAAGAAGAAGAATTTAAGTAATTTTATAGCTCATGATCTTTGGGTTATAATCATTTCATTTTGGCACGGTATTTGCTTCCCGTAACATTTCCAAATAGGAGTGTAATTTCAAAAATAAATAAACCAATAAATGGATCTTCTCAGGAATGAGAGTGAATGCCTAGTGGATGGGAAGATGTTTCCATTCTAAAAATATAAACGGTGTCAGTCAGATTAATGTCTCTGCTCACAGTTTAGGTGTGTCTACACAGGCAATAACCCTGACTTCCAGGGTGGGTCATAAACACAAGCTCTCCACGAGGAAGCTCTGATGTGCTGTGTAGGACGACGTCTTTTTCGAACCTCAACCCAACCTGGAGCACAGCACTGGCTTCTGCTGTACGCAGAGGTATTTACCCTGGACAGTTATGCCAAGATATCAACAGCTGCTGGGTTCAGTGTTGATGGAGGAGATCGTGTCAATCAGCTGAGAAGAGAGCCGAAGAATAATACTATTTTTAAACCATCTGGCCAAAAAACGGAGCTGTATAACAGTTCCCTTGTCATTTATTACTCTTGAACTTCGCCCCAGAGAAGCAATCTCAGAACACTGCCCTTTTGAAATGATTTTTCCTTTCCCCTTAGATATTTTCTTTCCAAAGGCTCTCCCTTTCAAAGCCTGGCACTATTTTCACAAGATGCCCTACATCAGGGTAACGGATGACATCTTTTAATTTCAGACACGTAGAGAAACACAGGAAAAGGGATCCGGGTGGGAGGTGGGTTGGGGTGGAGGGAGGGACGAGTCCCCCTCCACCCACGACCTTCAGATGGTGAAGACACAGTCTTCATGCTGCGGGGGACCTCTGGGCTCCGCCAAAAAAATTGCCCAGGCTCCTCCTGTGATCGGTCTGCGAGCGGAGAACTGGTCAAAGAGGAAAAGCAAATAGTTGATCTCGGGGAAGAGTTTTCATTCTGCCCTGGCTCATATTTGGAACATCCGTCCCACCACACAGCCTGACACCTCGGTTTTAGGAACCTTTCAGCGGTGGCCAAGATTTTTCTTTTCTCCCAGGGACGGGATCCCAGAGGTCGTGGTCCACGCGGGAGCCCCGGATCCACCTGAGCCCCCGCCTCTGGGTCTCTTGCAGTGCGCGCACGCCTTCAAAGGCGGGATTTAAAGGCGGCGAAGCTGCGGGAGGCTCCGCAGTGTCAAAGAGCCCCCCCGCCGGTCCCGCCTCGCTCGCCCTGCTCCCGGCGCTCCGCGAGTCCCCTGCTGCTAAGCTGTCACCGGCCTCAGAGAGGCGTTGGGCTGTCCGAACCAACGGGTCGCCGGCCAGGCCAGGGGGCCGGCCGAGCGCCGCCCGGGCCGGGCGCACCCCCGCGCTCCGGGCACACGCCTCGCACCTGGGCGAGGCCCGGCGCGCAGGCGCTCCGGCGGGGGCCGCGGCCGGGCGCCAGAGGCCGGCGCCGGCGGGAGTTGGACGGGTCCGTGGCCACGCCGCGCCTGCTGCCGCGGCCGGGCTGCCGCAGGTCGCCGGAGAGCTCCTGCGCCAAGCCCCGGCGGGACCGCCGCCGCCGCCGCCCGAGCGCCAGCAACAGCTTCCCGGCGGCCTCGGGAGCCGCTCCCCGTGCGCCCGCGGCCCGCGCGCCCAGGTAAGCTCCGGGCGCCCAGCCCCGCCGTAGGGCCGGCGGCCCCCGCGCCCCGGCCCCCGCCCCCGCCCCGCGCGGAGTTGGCGCGTCGTCCCGAGGTCCCACTTGTGGAGGAGGACGCCCAGGCGCCGGGGCCGCGGGGGCCGGCGCGCAGCTCCCACGACCGCGGCGCCTTCGGAGCCGGCGGTGGCAGCCGGGAGGAGGGGCAGTGCCCGGGCGCGCTCTTCTCTGTGGGACCCGGGCGCGGGGCGAGGCGGGCGGGCCGGGCGGGGACCGGGAGTGCTCCGCAGGGGTGAGCCGCAGCGTCGCAGCCCCCTCCCTGCACCCTCTCCCCGAAGTTTGGTCTTGGAAGCCTCTTTCTAGCCCCCAGACCAAATGGGTAGTTTGGGGGGTGGAGGCGTGAGAACAGAGTGGTAGTGGTTCACGCCCAGGGTCCCGGGAGGGTGAGCCGCCGTTGGGGTGCTGCCGGCGGGGAGGCGAGCACGTCTCCAAAGTTTGTCCAGGCTGGGAGCCCAGAGGGCAGCCCGGTAACCCACCGCCGGGGGAGGGCGGCGGCGGCGCAGGGACTGCGCAAGGGACGGGAAGGAGGGGGAGGACCATCTGCTCGGCCGCGGCGACGTGCAGAGAGCGGGGAGCTGGCAGGACGCGACTAGCCCTGGGCGCTGGAGGACAAACACTTTTAATAGTGGGTCTGGAAGAGGGGTGCGGTGGGCCCTTCAAGGAAAATCCAGGCTCCACCAGCAGCCCTCTGCTTTCAGGGGGACAGAGGAATACTAGCTGCTCTCCAAGGTTCTTGGGCCGGGACCTCGGCTGCCTTTTCCTACGGAGATGAGCTCTTCTTAGTTCTCCTCGGTTGTGTGGTCCTCGGGAGCGGCATACCAAAGTGCAGGAGAACTTTGTCAAGATGTAGCCAAAGACGCACATCGAAGAAATAAAGCATGCTAATGTGCGCCAGTTTCTGGACCCTGCTGCACAAATGGAATGCTTTATTCCTTCCATGTCTCTAGGAGGCTGTAGGAAACGCGTTGATCTAATGAAAAAGAAGGCTTTTCATAAAGGCAATAAACTGCGGTTAGAGAAAGTTAAAAGGCTCAGGCTTAAAAGAACACTTTTTCCTATTTTAATTCCACTTTTAACTGACTTTCAGAGTATCTTGATCCCCTGTATGTATTGAGGGTGGGTGCCCTGTCCCTGTCCCTGTCTCAGATAAACGCGTTTACAATGTGAAATGCTGCATGACATATTTTGTTGTTCCTGGAGATTTTTAGGGGTGAAAGCTGGCTTATTTGGTCAAAGTGTAGGCGGCATTTCGGATGCTACATTTCTCTAAATCAAGTACTTGTGGATTTATAATTATCACTCCTACCCAGGTCCAAACGTGATCTGAAGGAGCTTGGAATGAAAACCCCAAATCAGACAGCTATTTTTGAAGCTCTCCTTGAGCTCTCCTCAGTACAGGTGTCATGAAATGCTTTGGGGGGCAGGTGAGCCCTCCTAACAAAGGACAATTGTACCCTGCCTGGAATCTTCCTGGTGATAGACATACCTGTGCAGAAGAATTCCTTAGGTACTGGATTTGCCAGGCATTCTTATCACTTTACACGATCAAGGAACCATCTCTTTCTAGAAGTTTAATGCACGAAGTAGCGTCTCTGTTAAGGAAAATGATGTTGATGTTTCATAGCATTTTAACAATTTGCATAATATCCACAGAACCAGAAGCAAACAGTAAGGCAGAAAGGAAACCAGTGGAGGCATTTCCTCAACAATCAAACGGAGTAAAGGAGCTATGGTTCATATTTGTCACCCACAGGTGGCCACGAGTCAGACCTGGCAGCAGCTGGAGGATAACTTTTCAATATGTAACTAGTCTATGAACATCTACAAAATGTAGCAGGTGTTCTCAGCTTGCTTTTTCATAGGCGGTTGACCTGTCTTAGATTGAGAAAACAAAAATGCCTTCAGAACAAACCGAACCTCCAAGGTTAAATGTCTCCATCGATTAATGCTTTGTGGAGTTGACCCCCTGGAAGATGTGAGGGTCTTTAGTCCTTGGACCAGCCCTCGCTTGGATGCTTCTATGACAGCTGAGTTTGAAGATGTCAGGCTATTGCTTGGTTCTTGGCAGCAGTAATTTACAATAAAAACATAAGCAATTAGCTAACTCCTCACAGGAGTGTCTGCTTCCTTTGTGAAAATCATTGTTCACAGAAATGAAGAGAAAAATGGACTCTTCTAACCTTGCTGTCTTCGAAGATCTGAAGAAGAGTTGAAAGAGTGTATTTGCTTGTCACAACTTCTTATCACCTCTCATTTTCCTTTGGTTGCTTGTCGTCATTGTCATTCTCCTCACCCCTGCTACCCTTACACCCTCTCTATGTTACCACCTCCCCTACTCTGTCTCTGTGCCCTAGTGTCTTAATCTGATCTTTCCCCTGCTGCTGGATTTCTTCTCTTATTCTGAAGATTTCTTTCGATGCTCTTTGCTTTATAGATTATCTCCCCTTTGATTTTTGGTATTGAAATTTTTATTCAGTGGCGTACTATTTCCGTTGTTCGGTGCCCGCCAATCAGTTCCAAATCATAGCGACTCACTGTTACTGGGTCAGTGCTGACTCAGAGAGAGGGTAAAGCAAAACCGTCCCTTTGGCTTTCTGAGACTGTAAATCTGAACGGGAGCGGAAAGCCTGTCCTTTCTCTTGAGGAGCGGCTGGCGGTTAGCAGTGTGCCACTCACTATGCCGCCAGGGGGCCTTGCGTACAGCAGATGGAAGCATTGCCCAGTCCTGCAGCATCCTCAGGAGGTTGCAGTCACTGTGTCGGTCACGCTCATTGAAGGTCTTCTTCTTTCAAGACAAGCCTGCTCATGCTGGCAGTCCATAGCATATGAACTAGTTTTGCCAATACCACAATTCAGAGGCATGGAGTCTACTCTGGTCTTCCTCATTGATTGTTCAGTTTTCGCATGCATATGACATTGAACCAGGCCCCAGCTCTGGTCAGGTGCACCTCAGTCCTCAAAGGGACATCTTTTCTCTTTCATACTTTAAAGAGATCTTTTGCAGAAGGTTTTCCCAAATTCAATGCTTGATTTCTTGTGCTGCCTTCATGGTCACTGGCTGCGGATCCAAGGCGAATGGAATGGACACCTCCAGTACTGTCTTGTGAACAGTTGGGAGGATGGCACAGGACGGGGTGTCTGGACTCGATGGCAACCACATTGAACTGACAAGAATCCACATTGAACGCTGTAGTTTGATTTTCAAAGTAAGCACTTCCAGCCCTCTTTGCTTTCAGCAGCAGGGCGGTGTCATCTGCATATCACAGCTTAATGCCAGGCCCTTCTTTATAGAGCCTGGTTTGTCAAGATGATTTGCTCAGAGTATAGGCTGAATAAATGGAGTGAAATGACACAACCCTGGCATGCCTTGTGTAAACCGTGCAGCATATCCTCTGTTCTGTTCAGCCACTGTTTCTTGATCTGTGTTTAGGCTCTGCAGGAGCACAGGGAAGTGTCTGGACTTCCCATTCTTCTCCATTTTGCCTGCAGTTTGTCAGGATCCACACCAGCACATCCCTTTGCATGGTCCATTAACACAGCCAACCATCTTGCTGCTATTCTTTCCTTTCAGCCAGGACCCATCGGACATCAGCAGTGATAGCCTCCTTTCCTGTCCTTTTTGGAATCTGGCTTACATTCCTGGCAGTTCCTTGGCAGTGTACGGCTGCAACCATTTAAAAAGTAACTTCCAGCAAACTTTTACAGGTGGTATTATTTCATAATTTCCTCATTCCATTGGATCGACTTTCTTTAGAATGGGCACGAATATGGATCTCCAAGAGTTGCTAGGGACCTGGGTGATGTAATGGATTATGTGTTAGGTTGTGAACCACAAGGTCAGTAGTTTGAAACCACCAGCTATTCTACAGAAGAGGGACGAGGCTGTCTACTCTTGTGGAAGTGCAGTTTCACTGTGAGCGGGAGTCCACCCCATGGCGGGGAGTAGCGAGGAGCACTTGGTTGGCCAGGTAGCTCACGGCTAATGTTTTTGGCACACACGTGAGACCTCTCATGCCCCATCTCTTTGCTGAAGCATTTGAGCCGAACGATACTTGGTCCATTCCTAGGACCTCGTTGTTGTTTGTCAATGGCTGCGGTCTTGTGACAAGTCCTAGATAATGTCTTCCTAAGGTGCCATCTCTAGCTCTGCGTTCCCACTTCTAAATTCCATATTTGCATTTTGAACCACCCAATGGATGGCTCGATGTTGTTCTCAGGTACTTAGAAGCTCAGCAGTAATCAGCGCTGCTGCGTTTACATAAAAAGGAGAAAACACTATTGATTTCGCTCTGTACCCAAGACTTTCCAAATATCTTTGCTTTCCGCAATACGATTCACTGAGAAAATCCATGGACTCCGTTTCTGCAATGTCAGGTGCAATCTGCTGCCCCAGGTTTCTATTTCGACAATGACTGTCTGTGTTAAGACATGTTGTCTTCTCGACTACCACACTGGCATCATGCCTAGTTTCCTCGCTGTCGTCCCTATTGGTTCCTGTCCACTTAACATGTGGTCTGCAGAATAAACTCCATAAGACAGAGCCAAACGCATCACTGGCCGATACCCATTTCCCCGTTGGTCTCCCATGTTACATGTCTGAAAGGACTTGAAAAATTTACAAGAAGAAAAATATTCTTTTTTCTCCTAATCTTTTAATCCTATTTTAATTCCATTTTTTCATGAACTTTTCCCCCAATCTTTTTTTTGAGAGTTGTCTAAAGATTTACAGAGCAGCTGAGTTTTCCATTAAACCCTTCACACACATTTTGTTTCATCTCACTGATTGCAATTTCCTCAATGACACAGCTCTTATCTCCCTTTCTCCTGAGTTCCCTGCTTCCATTCCTCCTCCTTTCCTAACTCTCATGAGCTCTGTGGGCAAGCATTGCCTGGGAGTGTGCACAAACGGAGGCTGCCAGTAGGGTCCATGGACATTTGGAAGCCCTCATGGACACCTGGTCCTCTAACTTGTTAACATTTCGAACCCCATCCACTCTGGCCCAGAGTAGTTTGATCTTTTATTCTTTACGGTGAATTAATTGAGTCAATGAATATTCCAGTGAATACTTCATGCCAGGCATGGCTCCAGGTACCACTCTTGGAAGGGCTCAGTGATATTTTTCAAATTTTATTTGTTAGGGTGTAACCCATTAAAAATATATAATATTGAAATGGAGCCCCAGCAATCCCACCACCTTCCCTCCTGATCCTTAGGGGTTTCTGAGGCATCAGCCGTAAAGGGTTTCCTTGAAACCGTTTGAAAACCACTGTTCTCAGGCTGAAGGCAGTGTTTCTACAACACAAAGCAGGCTCTTGTGTTCTGCAATTTTGTTTCTACTTTTCCCTCTGCCTGGAACAAGCCCTTCATCTTCACAGTAGCCATTTTTTAAATCATGTAATGGTTGGCTACATATGATCTCCCTCTAAACCCGTCATTTGCTCCTTCAAAACCGGTTGCAGTTTGCTTGACCTCCTCTTGGTCCACATGCCATACATAAACCCACACCAAACCCACTGCCACTGAGTTAATCCCCGCTCACGTGGGAATCCCATAGGACAGAGAAGAACTGCCCTTTGAGGTGTCCAAGGCTGTACATATTTACTGGAGTAGAAAGCCTCATCTTGCTCCTCGGTGTCAAACGTATTCTTGCTTCATTGTACCAGGCAGCTCATTTCCTTCAGTACTCAGCTCAGGGTTTGGCATATTGTTTAGGCATCTCCAAATGATTTCATAGGTTGAATTCTCTCTAGTTCTTCACCCCCGATTT
Organism: Tenrec ecaudatus; assembly: GCF_050624435.1. Lineage (NCBI taxonomy): Eukaryota > Metazoa > Chordata > Mammalia > Afrosoricida > Tenrecidae > Tenrec > Tenrec ecaudatus. The sequence goes on from NC_134542.1 coordinate 58,603,117, forward strand.
CTGTAATCATTCTGATTTTTAAAAACCTCAAGTTGATTCTGATAGTCGAGCCAGTGCGTATCTATGCACACTGTACATATACATCAAATGGGGATCTTATTAACATGTAGGTTTTGGTTCACCAGCTCAGGAATGGGGTCTGAGAGTCTGCCCCTCTAATAGTTGATCCTTGAACTCCAAATTGAGTTTGCAAGGTAGATGCTAGTTCGCAGGTGTGGGAGTTCTGGCAAGCCCTGCCCCTTGGCCTGGTGCTTTTCTTGCAGATGGTGCACCCTTACATTTCTTTCTGTTTCAAAGTGCCTTTAGGCACTGACATGCTTACCAAAGCTGAATAGACGGTTTGTTTGGTCCCTTGTATTCCCCCCTTGTTTGAGTGCTACCTTAATTCACTTGCTCCTTTTCCCTATTCTGTTTTTCTCTGGCTAGCTGGTGCTGCCCCCCCCCCGCCCCCACACACGCCCTCACTTCCCCCTTGCTTTGCTTTCTCTGGTTCACGAAGTTCTCTTCAGGTTCAGGTGCCTTGGCTGAGTGTCTCTCCCACCTGTGTCCTTTCTGTTTCCCACTTTTGCAGTGAAAGAATCACTGTCATAGGCAGGGCTTTGAACCAGCTAATTCCGTTTGTCCCCTACTGAGAATTTATTATGTTTCCTCCCCAGATATACTAAATCATAATCTACATTTCAATAGGATCCTATATTGATTTAATAGGATCCTTAAGTGATTCTTAGAGATTCCCAAGTTGTGCACACCTAAGACTCACTTGGGGCTCTTCCTGTACTGTACGGACTGATTCAGTATATCTTGGGTGGAAATGAAACATCTCTGGGGATGGGGGTGGGGTGTGCATATCACACCTGAACAACCTGGTTGGAAGTATAGGCATAGGCAACAAGTTATTGTTCTGCCTTTCCTGTTTAAAAGAGAGTCATGTAGCATTCCCCCACCCTGTTCTCTGCCCAGCTGGAGAGGGTACCAGTTACACAGATGCGTTGTATACTTTAGCATGAATGTACCCCTACTAGGGGTTTCTGCCATGGATCAGCAAAGCCAAATCACCAACTCCAAAGTTGGAGCAAAATAGAGAATTTTAAAGAAGACACCAGCAAGGAGTCTGACAGCCAGGCATTTTGCTTTGAGAAAGTCCCCATTGGTGTCACCATTTAAAATATTTCTCTTTTTTTCTGTAACTCGTGAATTGGCACCACTGCTCCAGGGTTGCGATCCTTCTTAGGGAGTACACTGCGATTTGGTGTGGTATCTTCTTGTGAGGCAGAAAGAGCAGGTTAGGAGAGAAAACAAGTATGGTCTGAGGATTCCAGTGTTGCCTGCAAGCAGCTGCCTGGTTTTCCTATTTCAGATTCCTGTACTAGATGAACAATGTAACTTAAGTTGTTGTTCTACCACTAGTTGAATATTTATATTTCTTAAATAAAAAAGGGGGGGGGAATGATTCCTTTGGATAATCTGATCCAGGCCTCAATCCTGGTTTCACATTAGAATCACTTTGGAACTATAAGAATAACAGCAGTACTCTTGGGAATGTTGAGCGATTTAATTTAACAGTATGTTTTAAAGATTCCCAGGTGATTCTAATATTGAATCCGGGCAGAGAACTACAGTAGCTGGTCTGTAAAGGCAGTGTCATGTGGCGGACAAGGACATCAACCATTACCTGAGGGTAACCGTGCCACTCAGCAGCGTTAGAACTCGAAGAGTTTACTCAATTTCCTTGGGCCTCGTTTTCTCCATCTGCGAAATGAGTTGAGTTGATTTTGTGAGGAATAGAGGGGGCAGTATTTGTGGATCTACTGGAAAATTGTGGTTGTTCAGGAGAAATAACTGTTTACAATGATAATCATACTCTCCTGAACCAATTAAGACACATGTAGCCCAAGCAAAGTTAACACTCTCCCTTCCTTCTGTTTGTCTTCAAAACATTTGGTGTCATATAATCAGTTTGAAAAGAAATGTATGAGCATACTTTATGGAAGTCAGTGAAAGAATTCAGAAGAACTCATATACTCTCATAAAATCCAATCACCCTTTTATTTTCTATCCTTTTGGTGCCATGTCCATTCTACGATCTCATAAATAGCAAAGGTGGCTAAAATAAATAGAAAGTGAAACCAAAAGATGACCATGCTTTCATACCTACTGTATGAAAAATGATTTAAAACTCTTTAGTAAAGACAGTTCTATCAGCAACAAATAAAAAAGATTGAGATTCCTAGGCCAAAGCGAGCAGTTTATTTTGGAAGTAAATATGAACATGCTAAGCATTTATTTATATTTCTGAATTTATTATGGTAAATGATATTTAAGAGGAGAATGCATACATATATCCTGTCCTAGAGAAGTGAAAGCTAATCAACTTTTCTTATTTTGGCTGAGATTCTGCCATTAAGCTATTATGCTATCATTATATCAGCAGAACAAAGATTGAGTAAATGGACCTAACCAATATTAGCTGAGGGCCCATGTCCCGTGTGTGTGTGTGTGCGCGCGTGCGTGCGCGCGCGCAAGCACTCTTTACTTCAGTGGACCTCACAGAAGCCCCTAAACTTGCACGTCAGTGCTTGCCATGCGTTTGTCCTCTCCACGGCAAAAGAACTGCAGATGCACACGGTCTCATGCCTCTTTTCTCTTGCAATAAGAGATTTCATTTCTGCATTACTTAACTTTTTGAATGAGACTGTAAATCGTTGTCAGCTAACTTCACTAACAACCTGAAAGTTTCTATTCCATACTGTCTGTACTGTCATAAGGCGCTTTCCCCCAAGCCAATTAAGAGGAGATTGTGGCATTTAAATGAAAGTGTATGAGCTCAAAAAGAAAAGACCCATTGTGAGATAATCAGCTAATTCTTTTAAGTCTTCCTCTCAAGAAATTTGTGTTAAGGTTGTGTGAAGTTTTAGAGAGAGCTGTGACTTTCCACTTGTGCAGCTTGAAAGGCTCAGTCTGAGGGCTAATCCTAGACCTTTGGTCAGCGCATAGTGGTTTCAAACCAAGGCTCAGATTCTAATTCATCAGGTAAGTATATTTCTATGAAATATTAGGTAGAAATATGGAATTGGCTAATATTCAAAGAAAATCAGAAAATCACTTCTTTTTAGAGTTAAGGGTCTCTCTCTGAAATCCTCCTTGATAACTAATGAATTTATTGCTAACCGGTAAGTGGAACTTCGGGAATTTACAATATATTTAAAATTTGAGCCATGGGATAGAGAATATTTAAGAATTTAAATGATAAGACTAAAAGAAATTCTGACATTAGCATTTGAATTTAAATGTCACAAAGCAACTGTGTAGAATCTGTGACTTTTTATATTTGACACTTTGGAGCTGGTAAAAAACTCTGCAGGCTTAGGAAGAGGGCTTGCTCTGCATGCCATGAAAAGCCCTAATGATTAGAATAAGAATACAAAGCATACATTGTCACTGTTTGTGTCCCCAAGTGAGCGCACTTATAGATGAACATTCCACTTTTACTTAATAGATACAAAATCTTTTTATTTCAATAAAATAAATGATTCCATATGTTCTTAGGTAACCCAACCCATTGTCCTGGAATAGATTCCGACTTAGAGAGAACTTGTCGGACAGAGTAGAACTGCTCTGTGCCTTTCTGAGATGTCAATCTTACAGGAAGAAAAAGCCTCCTCATTCTGGTGCTTTGTACTGCTGGCCCTGCAATCAGCAGACCAGTGCTTAACTCACTGTGCCACCAGGGTTCCTTTGTTGTCAGATAATATCTAGAAATGTGAATTCGGTGCATCTTTCCCTGACTTTGCTGTATTGTCTTGGGGTTGAGTTCGAACTCTGGAATTAAGGTGTGTGGATACCTGTTCCAGCTTTTTTACTTATCAGCTACATGAATTTGGCCAAATTGCTTACCTGCTCTGTGCTTTAGAGTCCTAAGGAGACAGTGATTGAACTTTTCAGAGGATTGTGACCAGGTAAATGAGATCATGCACATAGCATACTTAAAGTTTCTGGTAGCACTTCTAAACCTGGTACAGGTTGATTATTAATATCAAAGTCCTCATAGATACACTGATTGACCAAGAGAACTATTGCAGCTCTGCTTTTTTTCAAAGTTCTCTTTGAGACTTACTCTGTATTTTTCACGGATACCTTTCCTGTTTTCTGATCTGCTTTTCCTTGTTTGCTATAGGAGAACGCTGATACAAAAGGGGAACACATGGTGGGGGTGCATTAAAAGGGCTCTTGACAATTTGTGATCATGTGAAGTGCAGTTAAGCAAATATATCATGAAGGCTCTAGCGATATTCTGAAAACCCAGGTGGCTCCCCATGTAACTTCTGCATGACTATGCTTTTTGAAGCTGGGTATGCACGTGTGAGCCTGGAATGCGGGGAGTGACCCAAATCAGAGAATGATCCAGGTAGAGGAGCCAGCTTATGCAGCCAGTGTTGGTGTAACCGGGGCAGCTCATTAAGGGCAGTTTCTTCTCAGGCACCTGAATTATTATCGCTGGATGGATCGTTGGATCATCACCTTGATCCTCCTGCATCTGAATAGGATTTTTCAAAGTTGGAATTCAGAAAGCAAAATAATTGGCAAGAGAAAGATATAATTTGTAAATAATTTGCAAGATTACCACATGCCGAGTTTGTCCATTTATGAGGGGGCTTCAAAACTCTCATGGAAAGATTCCATGATCTTTTCCCCCAAAATTAATTTGTTTATTTTTAACAACATCCCCGAGGTATAATTCACATACACTACATTTCAATAGTTTAGTCACGTGCATAAGAATTGTGCAGCCATTTCCACAGTCACTTCCAGGACATTTCTTCTGCTTCGTAGTTGTAAGCTTCCCCTTCCTGCCAGCCTCTCCTATCATGCCCACTTTAGGTGTACCTGATCTGGGCTTCATATACAGAAAAGCATTCAAATCAAAATCAAGATGATATAAACAAATGGCCCACACAGCGAAACAAAGAAAAACCTCAATTGAAAATGAAGAAAATATTAAAAATTGGAGTAATTATTACTTTTGACTATGAGGGAGATCAGTGACAAAGTGTCGCTTCTTGACCTAACTGTAATTGTAGTAATCCACACTGCCATCTGCTCTGGTAACAAAGCCTTCCCATCTCTGGACCATAGTTGAAGGGAATTCACCAGAGACTTAGTCAGCATAGGGCCCCCTGCAAATGGGGTTGAACTCACTCTCACCCGCAGCCTTCTGCAAACCAGGTGTTTAGGATTTAAGCCCTCATACCACTCCCTCCTCTGGATTTGGATTTGATTATTTACAATTCTTGGATGAACTTAAGCTGATGACTCATTTAGATGGCTGCTTGTTTTTAGATAAGTTTTTAAGACCCCAGGTGTTACTCTTTCTGATAGCTGGGCACCATTGACTTTCTTCACCATACTTTGCTATCTCATCCATATCTTCAATGATCACTTCATGGGAGTAGGTATTGAGCAAGACCAAGTCTTGAGAACAAATTGCACTTTGATTGGGGCTACAATTAAGTGTGATCTCAACATACATTTACGTATCTTGGTTCACTTTCAGGACATCGTTATTATTTTGATGAAGCACATTTTAAATGATCCCCATGGTGCATTTGGTAGTTCTATTGATTTTACCATTGGTTTAGCCACCGCTACAGACTTTCAAGCACTATCAAGAAGAAAGTATACATACATAGGACAGCTTTTTAGAAAAACTACGTAGATTATTGACTTGTACAGATTAACATTAGATGCCCGGACTCAGTTTACACTAACAATGAGGTTGAGATATAGGGTACAGGTCTCATTACTGCTCATCCACAAAGGCGGAACTGGGCTATACATGTCACAAAAAGGCAAAGGGAGCATGAACATCCCTCGTATCTGGCGGTAGCCTTCACTTGCCATTTGTTGGGCATCCTCAAGGCAGGAATTGTGAACCAAAGTCCCATGACTTCCACACTGATATCCTCGGATAGCAGTTAGCTGCTGCTGCTCACAGTGAGGCATTTCACCCTGAGGCACACCAGAGTATTGTAGTTACTTTATTCCATTGTGTTCTAATTCCAGTTTCTTTTACAAACTTTTTGGAGCCCCCTTGTATATCCCATTTATGCATTTATGTCCTTAATGGTTCCCCTCACATTCATAGGAACAAATCTTAAAGGCGTAGAATGTGGCAGGTAAGATCTGAGTCTTGTTCCACTTGACTCTCTTTATGTCCCATGCTTGGGGTCACAAAGGCAGGTGGGCAATTCTTAAAAAGTGATTCTTGGGCTCTACCATTTAAAGGATACCAGGGAGCGTCCTAAAAATGCAGATTACTGGAATTCACAATTCTAGTTCTTCGGAGTTGAGGTCAAAAGCAGATAGCTAAATATTTTGTGAGTATCCTAGGTGATTCACAGACCACATTTGGAAAAACACTAGATTAGTGTTATTTATCAACTGGGAGTTTACATCGAATTGGCCTTTGAATCTCATAAAAGTCCCAGAAGTATGACAAATTCAACTCCCTCATCCTACATCAACAACCAGGCACTCCTAAGTTATTTTGAGAGTTGCCCATGCAGAGCCTGCCATTCTGGAAAACCAGGCTGCATTCTTTCATTGTTTACTAACTTGCTTTTACTCACCGCTGATAGTACAGCTTTGTTCTGCGTGGCTGTGTAGACCACTAGTTGCCTGCCTTCGTATCCAGAGGTGCTTGTGATACAGAGATTCCAGGGTCCAAACCTATCCCTAACTGCTCTAAACGGGAACTGCTAGTCGAATGTGAGGTCTTGTTGAAACTAACATATTTTTCCTGATCCCCCAGGTGATCATTATGTTTGGTTGAAGTTTTCTAACCAGTGTTCTTTGAAGTTCTGCCTTTGCCTGCATGACTCAGGTTTAGCCAACTCCGGTGGCTTTGGTTACTGAATCTGGTGGCCTGAGATGGCTGGTAATGAACCCACCATGGCGGCTGAAAGCAGTACCTCTCCCTCTCATCAGCTGGGAAGAGCTGCTGTTCTGTCCTTCTTGCTGTGTGGTGGGGAACAAGCGGTCCCGCCTCCCCGATTTCTTCCTGTCTTCCATCGCTGGCATAGCTGGCTGAAAGCACACATGAGCTTCCCTGGCAGAGAGACCCTTACGTTCGTTCTTTTAAACCCTTGATGCCTCCCTTGCCTCGCCGTGTGTGGCGTACATAAGCAAGGTTTCAATTTGTCGAGCGTTTCACAGGTTTTCAGCTCTGTTGTCTCCCTCTTACATGGCATTTCAAAAGGAACAGTATAATGTGCTCTTTGCTGGCTGGAACATTTGATTTCTTGGAAGTTGGTTTCTGAACTCACAAGAACTGTATAGAATGATAGCAAGAGAACTTGTTTATGGTGCATATGTAATGATTCTTCCACGTCTTCAGGTCGTGCACCGTAACTGTCATTGCTGCCATTAGTTTTCTGTCCAGTGCATTCCCTCTCATGACCCCCGTGCATGCTCAGTAGAACTTCTCCCTACAGGTTCCAAGGCTGTGGTCTTTGACAAGCAGATTCCCAGGTCTGTCTTTCTTTTTTTTTGTAATGAACTACTTTATTATTTATTTATATTTTAATCATTTTATTAGGGGCTCGTACAGCTCTTATCACAATCCATCCATCCATCCATCCATCCATCCATCCATCCATCCATCCATCCATCCATCCATCCATCGTTTCAAGCACATCTGTACATTGGTTGCCATCATCATTCTCAAAACATTTCCTTTCTACTTGAGCCCTTGGTATTAGCTCCTCAATTTTCCCCCTCCCTCTCTGCCCCACCTTCCTTCATGAACCCTTGACAATTTGTAAATTATTATTATTTTTTCAGGTCTTAAAAATTGACTGATGTCTCCCTTCACTCAATTTTCTGTTGTCTGTACCCCTGGGAGGGGGTTATATATAGCTCATTGTGATCATTCACCCTTTTCTCCCCCCACCTTCCCCTATTGCTACTCTTATTATTGGTCCTGAGGGGTTTATCAGTCCTGGATTCCCAGTGTTTCCATCTCTTATCTGTACCCATGTACATGCTCTGATCTAGCCAGATTTGTAACGTAGAATTGGGGTTATGATAGTGGGGACGGGGGGAGAGGAAGTATTAAAGACTAGAGGAAAGTTGTATGTTTCTTCGGTGCTATACTGCACCCTGATTGGCTCATCTCTCTTCCTGTGACCCTTCTGTAAGGGGCTGCCCAGTTGTCTACAGATGGACTTTAGGTCTCCACTCTACAACCCCCCTCATTCACACTGACCTGATTTTTTTGTCCTGGGTCTGTCTTTCAAGGTGTGTCTGGGTGAGTTTTATTTGTCATCTTTTTAGCTGAGCTTTAAGCATTTAACTGGTTGTGCCACCAGGAACTTCAGTGTCCTCCAATAGACCCATTTAAAGATGCAAGTTATAGACTTCTGCAATGTTGCTATATATGATAATAAAAATGGTATTTAGATGGTCATTTTGTCAAGAATACCTCATTTATCGTGTATTTTAAAACCCAGCCTAGGGATCTCTTCTGTTTAAATATCCATTTGTTGTTTGTGAAATACCAGAAGGTGAGGGAAGGTAAAAGGTAAAAAGGGCAAAGGTTTAGTATCTGTCACCTTTTTGTGGGGTGATGCTATGATTGAACATAAGGCTCTGCCCTCATGGATGCCAAGTTCTTTCCTCAACAATGAGGAAGATTTAATGGTCACTGAAAGGAACAGGGGTTGATGGTAGTGGGTTGTTGGCAAACAGATATACCTACTCTCCAAAAAACTGCTGTGGAATTGATTTTTTTAAAACAGCTTTATTGGCAATTCTTCCACCTATCATACAATTCAATAGTTCGATCATATCAACAACAGTTGTAAATTTATTACCACACTAATTTAGAACATTTTCTTCTTTCTTGTCTTCATTGTTATTAGTGTAATTACTTTTTAAAAATTGTTCCATGTCAGAGGAAACCAGCCTCTAACAACCAAAGGGCTAGTAGGCGCCATTATACAGCCATAAGCTATAAAGATTATAGTAAAGTCATAGGAGAAACAATAAAAGAAAAGAGTTGGACACATTTTTTGCTCACCTCAGCCCCCCAGTCCACATGGAACTGGGAGAAGAGAGAAAATCTTTACTATTTGGGGATACTTATAGGTAGCCATAAGACATGCATATTCAGTATCTACATGAGTCACAAGGTGGGGGTACTTACATTAGGGTCTTGGTTAAGGGAGAGTAGCTTTCTTCAAAGCCTAGAGAGCAACTGCACTGTCTGCTCCTATGGTTAAAGCTGCAGACCACACAGCCATCATCCATGTGTTTGTAAGAGGTAACTTTAAGGCGGCACTATTATGGGAGCTAATAGTGGGGAGCAATATTAATTATCAGAATATGATTGGGACTCACCTCCAACTCACAAAGTTGAAGGCCTCCATCCACCCTACAAACCCAGCCTGCCAGGCTCCTAAATATATGAGATTAAAGGCTTCACCCATATCCACTCTCTTCCCATGCTTTGCTCCCCACAGTTGCAAAATTGTTCACAATAAAATATTCCTCAATTCAACTTATGTGTATCATTCAGTGCCATTGATTGTACTCTTCTTGTTGTGCACCATCATTAATATCCTTTTCCAAATTATTTCACCTCCATTTACATAAACTCATTACCTCCTAAGCAAAAAACTTGTTCTCCTTCACCCATAGTAACCATTGGTCAACTCTGGTTTCTTTGTTCTCAGTAGTTTCCTTGGTATAAAATCCCCAGATCTTACACTTCCATAGTTAAGTTGCTTTTGAAAGAGTTGCTTATACATCCTCACAGTCTGTTCTAGTGCTCCCTCCCTATGCCCACATTTATTGTTTGCTCCCAATTCACCTCATGCTTCCTAGCCCCCTACCCCCAATCCCCGATAAACTATTACATCAGTTATTGTCTCCATGCCTCCACTCTGTCTGTGCTTCCCAAACTGGGGAACCCAACCCCCAAAATAAAAACCTAAGCCAAAGTGAAAACAGAAAGAAGAAAATAATAGTAATAATATCAAGATACAAATAAGAGTAAAAAAAGAAAAGACTACCATCAATATTAAAACAGGCAGAGGAGAAATTTCTTTCTTGGAATAAGTGAGGAATATTTAAGCTAGAGCAAATTTAGCTTGGGTCAAGAGGGAGGTGAACTGATTAAGTATCATATTATACTGTGGTTCGATCACCTTAATCAAGTTTACGATAATTTCTGTCTGATCATAAAGCTGTTTGCGTCCCTCACCTGTGACCAGAGGTGGTCTGCCAGAGGCTAATCTAACGAGATACACTGCAGAGGGATCTGGGCTCCTACTGCCCTCCATAGCCTTCCACACATTGGGTTGTCACAATTTAAGCTCTGCTACTTTTCCCTTCCTCATATTTGGCTTTGTCATCATCATCTTTGGACCGCGCAGGCTGGTGTGCTTCTTTGATGTGGACTTAGTTGATGCTTTACTCAGATGGTACTTGTTTGAATGTAAGCCTTTAAGACCCCAGACACTGTTCCAGGTGATTACTGGGGACCATCTGCTCTCTTCCCCACACTTTTCTGTAGCACCCTTTCCTTTAGTGATATCTTCATGAAGGTGACTACTGAGGAGAGCCAGGATATAAGAACTAACTGTTCTTGGATTTGGCCTGGAATTAAGTGGAAGCCAGAATCCATCTGCTTGTCTACGGGTTATGAATAACTCTTCTTTACTTTAGGGATCATATTATGACAAAAACATAAGAGAACAACAGTCCCCAAAGAAATATAAACAAACAACTCCCCAACCCAAACAAAATAAAACAAATTATAAAATTAAACAAAACAAACATAATAAAACAACAAAAATAAAAATTATTTTGTAATTACAAAATAAATACAAAACAAAACAAAAACACATTGTCAATCATCCCACTGGGATGTAAGGCCATTGCTTTGATAGCATCAACCCAATGGCATAGAACTTTAGGGACTGTTGGAATGAGGAGTTTGTGCCTGTATAGTCCAAATGTGAGTTGCAGTCCATGAGTTGTTGCTTTGTAGAGATGGATATTTTAATTGAGTGAGTTTTGTTTACATTGACCATGGGGGTTGGTACTAGGGGAACATTTACTGTAACATTTCTTACAAGGGCAGATCCTTACCTGTCAGATTCAAGGAGAGAATCACGATACTAAAGATATGGTGGTTCTGGGTCCCATTTCATTGGATGCCCTAAACCAGGGGTCCCACCCACTCAAGGTCCAAAGACTTCCATAGTCTTGGGGTGACCATCCTTTGCTTTCTCTCCAATCAAGAAATTTCAGTCCAAAGCCCAAGGGCTACAGGCAGTTTTGAGGTAGGACCCAGTGTGTTTGTTCAGGCTTCCACATCACATGGTGGTGGTGGTGTGCCAAGTTCCCTGTAAGACCAGCATCTAAGACCATCATATTGCATAGTCCCTGGTGTGTGTCACCAAGGGTTGGGTAGAAACTTAATGACAGTGCCTATATAGAACATAGAACCCGGGTTGAACCGGAGTTACTCTATTGTCCCCTTAGTTTCCCTCCAATCATCGTTTACCGTCTCTTCCTGTTGTGAGGCTGCTCTTTCCCAATTACCCACCACACCCACCAACAGAAATACCAGTGCCTGCTCTGTAATGTGCACACCCCCTCCCCTGCTCTGAACTTGATGTTCCAGCAAGGTTCTCCTCTCATTTCTGCAGAGGGCCGCTTGATTTCTTGCAGCCCTGTCTCAATGTGGATCGAGTGGATGGTCATCTCCCTTTCCCCCTTTTGAAGGAATGACCCCAGCTGCTGTGAGGGAGTCTCCTCTTTTGAGGGAGTTCTGAAGTACATGAAAGGGGGATGGTGTATGGTTCATGGCTGGAAGGCAGACTTTCTGCCTCTGTCTTTGGGAATTGGTCTCTAAGATTTTTATATTGGTGTTTTTCCTTAGGGTAGTGGACTCATACAATACTTGTCCTTATAATGGCTTCTAAGTCCTTCCATGTCGTGCGGTGTGTCCTCACCCCTTTTTAGGGATGCATGTCATTCCACTGGGCGCTTGCACCTTGGTTTCTTTATCCATTCTTTCACCGCTGGGCATCCGGGCTGGGTCCAGTGTCTAGCTATTGTGAACTGTGCTGCTATGACCATGGGAGAGCATGGACCTACTTGTGCTGCGTCTCTCGTTTCTTTGGGCTGTGTGCCTCACAGTGGTGTGTCCATTGATTTGGACTCAGAGTGAACCCTTTGCAGAAGTTCTGAGAACAGGCACATACCTCTTTTTCCCCGAGGAGTGGCTGGTGGGTTTGAACCACTGATCTTGCAGTTAGCAGTTCAATGCCTAACCCACAGTTCCCTCAGGGATCCTCAGAAAGTGATAAAACCAAACAAATGAAAAGCGAGTGGGGGTGGCACACATGTCAGACATGATAGATTTTTCTGAACAGGAAAGCTACTGGCCCCATTGCAAGCTTATTTTCTCACATTAAGGAGCAATTTGAAAGGCAACATGTGAACCGTTCCACCATTGCCTGGTGGCAGTTTGAGGGGAGCTCTGTGGGGTGTCTTGTAATGACGTTGGGGACCGAGACTTGATGGAGAAGCCTTCCCACTCCAAAGGAGCCTCCAGGACTGGACCTCATCATTTCTCTCCAGTCTGTCTCATGATGAGGAGGGGGCAATCCATGTTGCAATGTTCGCCTTCCCGTGAAGCCACTGTGGCAGGATGAAACCCAGAAAGCAGAGGCTTTGTGCATCTCTCCCACACCCGTAGCTGCTATTTGTTAACCTCTGCCAAGAGGACATGGCATGTGCCGCACCATCTGTTGCCAGGGAAGAGGGCTTAGAACAGACACGGGAGCCGCTTGCAAATGCTTGAAAGGATGACATGTGGATACAGAAGTTAATTCATTTTCTCAAGTTCCAGCAGGCAAGACCTGATTCAGTGGGTGGGCGTGGAGGGAGCAGATTTCCGCACAATATGAAAACGAGTTTCCCAATGATGCCAACTGTCCACTAATAGGATTGCTGCCTTGACGTTTTGTGCTCACTCCAGCTGAAAGTATGAGAGTCCTGGCCGTTAAAGCTACCTGGACTATCTGCCGGGAGCAGAAACTTGATGGTCGGTCACTATAATCCGTCCCCTCTCAGCATGATTGATAAAATAATTTCAGGAATGTGTATCAGACGGGGAGAACATATGAGGGAAAAGGTAGGAGAAAAGGTCTTTCTGAATTTCTTAGAAGATGAAAGAACAATTCCTTCCACCTCGGTTCCAGCTTTAAAACACAGCCATGCTTAAGAAAGAGTCAGGCAGCTTGTTGCCGTGAAGATCTGCAGCCTCGGCAACCCGACGGCAGAGTTCTGTCCTATGGCGCTCTCTCCCAGAGGGCTGCTGTGTCTTGGCAGTGGTGGGTCTACGAAGGACGTGCTCCAACATTCTTTCATGTAACAGCCCAAAGTCAGAGGCTCCAGGGGGTCCCTTCGAGGCAGAACTCTGCAGTGGTCCTGCTGTCCACACGAATCGTGTGGTGTTTTTGGCTGCCCCCACCCTTCAGAGAGCTGAGCTGCCCTGCTTCATAAACCATTTCACGTTCCGTACCAGTTCTACTAGGTTTCTCCTAGGGAGCTTACCCCACTAGACTGCAATGATCTGCTGATAATGATTTTTTTTTTCTCACAAGATTGCAAGACTGTTTGTGATTTGGATTGAGAAACCTAGTCTATATCCATTCTACTTTTAGGGGAAGAAGAGAGGGCCCTGAAGAGAATGAGGGAGGAGTGGGGATTCTCCAAAACTGGAGAAGAGAAACCTATCTTATCTGAACTTCTCATCAAGATGTATGGCCTTGAGCTGTCTTAACTGACTATAGTGTGCATTAATTTCAGATGTACTATGGAAACAACGGACTTCAGATAGCATCATTAGAAGAAATGCCACTTCGTATGTACACCTAGTTCTTCAACATGGGCTTCCTTCATCAGTGAGGCCACTGCAAGGAAGGCCTTGCTGTTAATTAACCGCGTGACCAGGACAATTCTGTGACCACTTTGCTGTTCCTTCTCGGCACAGTGAGGGGTGCTGGGGGAGACACAGTGACTGATGGCTGAGACAAGAGACTTTCAAGGGCCTCATTCAGATCATGACTTCTGTAATCCATCGGTTGTTTGGTCCTTTGAAGATTCCTGAAGTCCCTTTCCTCTTCTTGGTATCAAAGCCTCAAATCTCACTGCTCTTGAGTCAATTCAGACTCAGGCCCTGAATCCACAGTGGCAGTGCTACTCCTGTTCTGTGAGGCGGGGCCTCTTGTCTACTCCTTGGAAATTAAGAGACCAGATGATGCAGAAGGAATGCGAGTTGCAGAATCCCATTTGGCTGGCAGCCTTGGGGTAAGACAGGTTCTTTTCGTGATCTGGCAGATCAACAGGGAAGCCCTGCCATGGGGCCATGGGAAAATGGCAACTCTCTCTCTGAAGTTTCCTCTCCTGTAACATGGGCATCATACGACATGTCTGCTAGGCCTTCATAACTTAACGTATATAAATGTTCACCCTGTGGAAGAAAGAGAAATGAGCACCTGGCAAACAATAGCTGATACTATTTGGAAACTGTTCCCCTTTTCTCGATGTTCTCTCTTTAACCCCCGAGAGACACCCACACACGGTCCTGGAGAAGTTTCCTTGGCGTGGGTTGTGTTGTGCTCTTGAGCCTCACTTCTCATCCTTTTAGACTGAGTGGGGCAGCCAAGGTCCCTTCCTGCTGAGGCATGGCGCTCCTACATGTGCAAGGTCAATGGCCGACAGAGGAACCCATTGAACAGTGGTTGGAAATAGACTTAACATTTGTATAGGAGACATGTCAACTGGGGAGACACTGGAAGACGGTGTGGGAGTTGTATATCTTAATATCCTGGAACACACCACACTCAGATTAAAATTCCTTCATTTGCCAAAGCTTTGACCGAGCCATGGGGGCACAGCAGCTCCCAAGCCTGACAATAAATAGACACCTTATAAAAATTTATGAAGTTCAGGTTGTGAAGAACAAACTGCACACACCGAGTAGTAGCATTTCTTATTACAATAATTCCATCTTTAGGTTCGTTGTCCCCACATCACCTGCAATAACAGCTTGTGCTGTGACCAGACACTCCAATAGCCTGTAAACTTTTATATGGGCATTTGGAAAGCGATGATAGTTTTACAAGATATAATTTTCTCATCTTACCACATTGGGTTATTTGAGATAGCATCCCTAGATGTAAAATTTTGGTCCTGAGTAAATCTTGTCCCTCTGAGACTTTCCGTGCAGCTTGCTAGCGGAGTGGAAATGGAGCATAATAAATCTGCCCTGGGCCCATTTCCTTCCACATAACTCCATAATTCATTCTTTGCGTGGTACCCATCACTACTTTTTCTGGCTAATCAGTCTGCAAGCAGGCTGGCTCTTTTCACGTGCAATGTTCTCTCCTCGGTCCAGCTCTGGTGTCCTGTGGAAGCTCTGCTGCTTATAGGTGTCTTTGCTGCAGCTGTGGGCCACCATGGGCCCTGGATCTAATCGTATGACAACCAGTTACACTAATCATAGGGTAGATAGCTTGCTTGCTGTTATGTATCATTTAAAAAAGATATTTTGCTTGAATAGTTGAGAATATCTCTTGATCACATCTCTAGGCTCTCATGAGCACTGAGTCGATTCTGACTCACAGTGACCCTGTAGGACAGGTCTTCTGAGGCTGTCACTCTTTACAGGAGTAGAGAACCTCGTCTTTCTGGGATGCAGCTTATGGTTTTGAACTGCCGACCTTGCAGTTAGCAGCCCATCATGTAACCCACTGTTGCCATTCGGCCCAGGATGCTTTGTTTCAGAAATTCTTCACTGACTCTCCCCTGAGGGGAGGGAAGAGGGAGTGACTGCCTACTAAAGCCACATGCTTCTTTGTTCTAGCTCCTTCCACTTTATCTACAAGGAATGCTTCTGTATTCCTCGCTCCCCTTCCTTGTCTTTGCAGAATTAATTTGCTTTGGACCTGTATGGCTGCAGGTGACATGCAAGGACGCTTTAGGAAACCTTTTTCTAAGGTGGAGTTGAGGAATGCTACTGAATTGGAAATTAAACACAGTTTTTCTGGTCCGTTGTCCACCCCTAATTATTGTTTTGATGTTGGGCTGGAGATTTATCTATATGGGCCCTCACTTTTGTCATATTGAAAAACAAGTAGCCATAGGTCACGTTTAAGAGAGAGAATTCTATAATTGATGAGCAATGAAGAGCTGGGAGACTGACCTCTGTGCCTCACTATAATCTCATACAATTTGGCGTCTTTAGAATAACTTATATTCTGGGACCTTAAGGAAGAGTTATCCGGAGAGTCGTGGCACCTCACCAGCCTAGTCTAGGGGGCTCCTAGAAATAGCTCTGAGGAGAAGGCTGTCATTAGCAGAAGCCCTGAGCAGAGTGCAGGCACCCGGAGCAGCCAGATGTTTGGGGAATCCAGAATTGAAATGTAAATATGGAGTGGGATGGAAAAGTGACAGCAGAAGCAAAGACATCCTATTTGTTGATTTCCTGGGAACAACTGGTTTTATGTTCTTAAATTATTTTGAAGACTGTTAGTTGAGTAGCTGATTAAATTTTTCAGAAGTTTTCACTTGCCCCTTTTCGTTCGTAATCTTCTCATCTCCCTGAGTTTGGTGAGAGCCTTCAGTTCTTGTGGTGGTTCTTGAGGAGGACCCACAGCACAGGGACAGTCTGTCATGTGATGGGCGGCTGGGCTCAGCAGTGGAAGGGCAGCACTGGCATCTCCCAACTCTAGGTTGGACCCTGCATCAGCCACATCTGCATCACTTTGGCTCTTGGTAGAAATGGAGGACCTTGTCCCCATCCCCTGTCCCCCAAGCCCTATTAAAGCAGAATTTCCATTTTAAGGTGCTAGGTGATTTGCATGCATGTTAACGTTTGACAATTATAGCGATAAAGTAAGTGATGGCTTCTGCTTTCCATAAAGCTTCATCTTTGCCCCAGGCTTCTGGCACTAGGCCAGGCCTTCTGCGTTTACTGAGAGGAGGGTTTGTAGGGATATCAGAGATATCTTGGGATAGCTCCCGGGACTTTACACACTAAATAAAGCAGAACAAAGGTGTGTGGGTTCCCCACCCCCACTCTGCCACCACTATGATGGGGATACTTAGAACCAATGACTAAATGAACAGTAGATGAATTGCCAGTTTCAGTTAAAGACCTAAGAGAGCTGCTGAGAAACTCCTTCTAGGGTCACCACTAGTGTGTCCCAGATTATCACTTGAAAATATTGTGCTTACCTCCTGGCCCACCAGGCCTTGAGGACGATGCTTCCTCTCAGAGCAGCCAGTCCACAGAGAGAACCACATGGCCGGCCCCACTATGAGACACAATGTCCCTTACTGATCCATAGCCCTACAGGGAACAATATTGGTGACACAGCGTGGGAATTGTACCTGACCGCATCCCACCACACCGAGGCAAAACACTAAGGGGGTGCAACAGAACAGCAAGGGAACAGAGTGGCAAGGTCCCCAGGGACTGCTAAAGGTGGACTTTGGGGCCAGGTCTTGGTGCCCCAACAGACTGGACTGGAAAACACTCCTAAAGGCCACAAACAGTTCTTGAACTAACTACAAGCTTTTCTTTCTTGTTGCGTTGTGTTTTACTTTTTTTGGCATTGTTTTGTGGTATATTGTTGCTTGGTTTTGCTCTGTCTTGTTTTTGTGCATGTTATCTCTACAGATCTGTCTAAATAAAATAAGCTGGATGAATAATATGGAGGAGAAAAAAACAGGACTGACAGTTCTGGTGGGACATGGGAGAGGGACAGGTGGGGGGAAAGGTAGTGGTGTTAATAAACCCAGGGACAAGGGAAAAACAAGTGATCCAAATCGGTGGTGGGGAGGGTGTAGGAGGCCTAGTAGGGCATGATCAAGGGTAATATAACCAAGAGGAATTACAGAAACCCAAATGAAGACTGAGCATGATAGTGGGACAGAAGGAAAGTCAAAGGAAATAGAGGAAAGACCTAGGAGGGAAAGGGCATATAGAGGTCTAAATAAAGGCATGTACATATGTAAATATATTTATACATAATGATGAGGAAATAGATCTATGTGCATATATGTATAGGTTTAGTATTAAGGAAGCATAAGGACATTGGGCTTCTACTCAAGTACTCCCTCAATGAAAGAATACTTTCTTCTATTAAATTGGCATTCTACGATGCTCACCTTCCCGACACAGTCACTGAAGACAAAATGGGTGTATAAGCAAATGTGTGAAAGAAAGCTGATGGTGCCCAGCTATCCAAAGATATAGCATCTGGGGTCTTAAAGGCTTGAGGGTGAACAAGCGGCCATCTAGCTCAGAAGCAACAAAGCTTACATGGAAGAAGCACACCAGTCTGTGTGATCACGAGGTGCTGAAGGAATCAGTTACCAGGCATCATCAGAACAAAAAAAACCATATCATTGTGAATTAGGGGGGTAGTGTAGAGTGAAGACCCAAAGTCCATTTGCAGGCCACTGGACATCCCCTTAGAGAATGGTCTTGGGAGGAGATGAGCCAGTCAAGGTATGATGTAGCAAGGATGAAACATACAACTTTCCTCTAGTTCCTAAATGCTCCCCCCCCCACTATCATGATCCCAAATCTACCTTACAAAACTGGCTAGACCAGAGGATGTACACTGGTACAGATAGGGACTGGAAACACAGGGAACCTAGGGTGGATGATCCCTTCAGGACCAGTGGTGTGAGTGGCGATACTGGGAGGGTGGAGGAAGGGTGGGTGGAAAGGGGGAACCGATTACAAGGATCTACATGTGACCTCCTCCCTGGGGGACAGACAACAGAAAAGTGGGTGAAGGGAGACATTGGACAGGGCAAGATATGACAAAATGATAATTTATAAATTATCAAGGGCTCATGAGGGAGAGGGAAGTAGGGAGGGAGGGGAAAAATGAGGAGCTGATACCAGGCGCTTAGGTGGAGAGCAAATGTTTTGAGAATGAGGGCAATTAATGTATGGGTGTGTTTTACACAATTGATGTGTGTATGTATTATGATAAGAGTTGTATGAGCCCCTAATAAAATGATTAAAAAAAGAAAATATTGTGCTAAATAGCAAATGTCGTAGAGCACTCACACAACATACCTGACTCGATGACTGGATCCTTCCAGCAGGGTAAAGCTTGCACCTTCTGGCTCTGAAATGACTTCAGAATGCTATGGGCTCATGGGCCATAACGATCAAATTCTGCAAAGAAAGATTCTAGCAGTTGTACTGGAAATACAGCTTTAAAATATAGCTATGAAGTGAATACCACGGAGCTGGGGACATGAGAGTGGCTAATTGCCATCTAGGGAGTAATTGCTCCGCTCCCCTGAGGAAGAGACCGTTCCATAAGCCAGTTAAAGGGCACATGCAGTACTTACCAGGTACTTCAGTGGAGACCATGCAGTTTACGAAGGGAATGCCTTTTTTCCGTCACCTTGCAAAAGAACCAGCTGGTTTTGAAACATTCCTGCCAGCCACATGACAGACAACCCCTGACAGTATCAAGACAACTGAAATGGAACAGATAGTAACAGAGACAGTGTGATTCATTTTGCTCTGGGATGTCCACGACCACCGTGGACATCCCTGGATATTTAGGGCATCAACATCCCGTTGGAAATGCAGGAGAATGGATGCATTAGTGCTTCCCCCCCCCAGGCTGCCCGTGGGGTCCCCCAGACCTTTCTGTTCCAGCTGAAGTTCCTTTCATGACACTGTCTTCACTAACCGCAGCTCGTGTCTGATCAAGATGGTCTGTCTTTTACTGCTTGTCAGTGTGAGTCACTTGCGCTTTCATGTTTCCTCTCTTACCAGACTTCCCTTCCCTCTCCCTTCTTCACTTTATTGTACCCCCTCCATCCAATGGCGCACCTAGACCAGGGCACTGGGAGAAGGTGGCACGCTTCAGAAAATCTGGAAATCGCCCTCGGTACTTACTCTCTACTAGGGCAATCCCCAAATAGAGACGCTTGTTTATTGTTCTGAGATTCCTGAAGCATCAGCTCCTTTAGATTTACCGAATTCTTCTGGGCTTAGTTAGTCTTTTGTGGTATGTGAAGGGTGAATGCTATTATCCCATTTGTAAAAGGAAGGAAATGTCCCTGCTCTTCATGTCGCACACGTTGTCCAGACAGAATCACCAAAAGAGACGAGGGAAGAAAGAGGTCTAGAACATCGTTTTCCAAATGGAATAGTTCATTGACTTTCTACCTCACACAAGTGGAGAATTTGCCCATTGCCACTTTCCTTGGCCACTCTTAGTTTTCATTTCGAGAATATTCATAAGAGAGCTTGAGAGAAGCCATCCTGCTTTCTGTTCTCAGGCCACGATTAAACATCCTACACATGTTTATGGGCTTGGAAAACGAACAATTCTTTGTCTTTGCTGGGTTTTTTTTGCACTGATGATGTTCCCAGTAGATTCTTCTTCAAACCCTTCATTTTGTTCAACATGGACAATGTTTGCAGTTTGCTTTTTCTCGTTCCTTTCTTCCCTTTGATTTTTGTCAAGTTGGATAGAGTTCAAATTAACAACAGCCACCTGTGGTGGAGAGGTGCTGTGCCCACTCCACGTGCATCACCTCACTTGACCCAAAGGACCGGGCGGTCACCGTTTCATCTTCCTTTGACAGATGAAGACACGGATTGGTGCCTAAGAAGTAGAGGCACTTTTTCTAGTTTGCAAGAATCGTAAGTGACAGAATATAGCCTTGAACCCAGGCTTCCCTGGCTCTAGAACCCACCTTCCTTTTTTTTAAACCACATGTAAAAAGTGGTCAAGAGAGATGACATGTTTTATGTGAAGCCACACAACTAGCAAATGGGAATGGTTGTTTCCATTAGTATCCACTTTCCAGGCAGTTATGCAGCGGTATTCTTTCCAGCTGAACGGTCAGGTATCATCTAAAGAGCCCTCTACTCTAATAAGGAGTGTATGCACATTGTATGAAATTGTTCAAAGTTACTGCCTTCTTTCTCACTGCTTAAGAAGCATCTTTGAGAAAGGGCAGCGGTGGTCCAATGGTAGGATTCTTGCCTCCCAGATGGGAGACCTGGGTTTGATTTACAGCCAGCAAACAACCCCCCCCCACACACGCACACACACATGCACACCACACACACACACACACATGCACACCACACACACACACACATGCACACCACACACACACACACACACACACACAGCCACCACCTGCCTGTCAGCGGCTTGTGAGTGGCTTTGATGTTGAGTCACTTTCAGTAGGGCTTCTGAACTAAGACAGACTAGGGAGCAAATCACGATGAGCTCCTCTGGCAATCAGCTGGTGAAGATGCTCTGGATCATAGTGTCCATGGGATTCGTGCAGGTGCAGATAACAGTTCCCTCTGTGTACATTGGGTGGCCTAACTCGGCTGCAGCCAACAACCACAACACTAGCTGAGCAGCTGTTGCAGAAACAGTGCAGTATATGGGCGGTTGTCTCTCGGGACCGGAGGCCCAGTTTCAGCCAGGCTCTCACCCAGAGCCACATCCCTACTACGGAGCTCTCCGTGGGAGTTAATAAAACCCAGTGAAGTCAGCCTGCCGCACTTAATATCTCCTCGGTCCTCTCTCTAGGCGCCGTCTCTGTGGTGAAGACAGTGTGACTTCAAGAGGTCTTGAGACTGGCTGCTGCACAGGACGGCGGAGGACGTGTCCTGATGGGCTGTGGAAATGAACAGAAGGCCAGGGACATCTGGGCACACTTGAAGGCTGGGGATGTGATGTCCCTGAGAGCAGAGCAGTATTTTCCAGAACCGAGTGAACCATGTTGAAAGTTTTGCAAAGGAAGAAGATAGTTACCGGGCCCACGGCTGCTTACTGCCCTCTGTTTACCACAATCACAGCTTAATTTGCGCAGTTGAGATGCTCCAGGAAGGTTGTGGATCGCAGTTGAGTTTTTTGCATAGTATGTTTTTCTGACCTCAAACTAAGATAAGCTTACCAAATATGTGTATTAAGAAGGCCGGGTGATTCGTTCTGACCTAAGAACAATTGGAGGAACAGTACAGTAAGTTCCCAGGTTCCGAACATCCAAATTACTGGTGACTTGTACAGCTGTACCTGCCCGGTACTCCTAAACACATTTGCCCCCACCCCGAAATGATTGAACCATTCTACTTGCAGTCAGTTCCTCAGCACAATCACTTTGCCTAGCTACATGTGCAAGCACAATTACTTGAAAAGGCATTGGATTTCTTCTTGCATCAAAGCAGGGCTAAACAAGCACTCTATGCACCTCTCCTGACTTAGCTACAAAGTTGATTTACAGACCCTCTAAGGAACTGATCTCGTTTGTAACTCAAGAATTGCTTGTATACAGAGGTACAGATGCAGGGGGAAGGTTAATTGGGATTCATTGACAGGTGGAATGCTAATTCACAAGAGCATAAACACTGCGCAGAGGGGAGAGGCAATTCCCCCCATACATCCACAGGTGAAGAAGTGATTCTGGGAAGGGCGATTCACTAAGATACACGTGCTGAAGGGGAGTGATTCATGTAGCTATTAAGGTTAATTTACAGAGATGGATGTACGGGTGAGAAAGTGATTTACTGAGGTGGAATCACAGGTGTAAAGGTGATTCACTTGTAGGTGGAGGGCAATTCCGAGATACAAATGCAGTTGGAAAGGCAATTCAGTGAAGCCCGTGGAAGTGGGTAACTCATTCGGGCTGTGTTTTATTTGAGGTGTGCATGCTTCTTCCCTTTCCAAGCATATAAGGACGCTGGCGGCGGTGGTGGTTATGCATTGGACTCCTTCCTACATGCAAGGTCAGCAGTTTGAACCAACCAGATGCTCTGCAGGAGAAAGATTTGCGTGCCCATAGAGATTCACAGTCTTGGAAACTCTAGGCAGCACTTCTCTGCCCAACAGGGTCATTATGATTCAGAATGGACATGACTGACAGGCAGTGGGTTGTTTTGGGTTCCAAGCAGATAACTAGGTCCTGGGCTCTGGCTCTCCCCTTGTCTCAGGGGCGAGCTGTGTTACAGAGAAGAAAGCAGAGGCTGCCCCTTCTAGAAGGGAGGCTGGGTTTGGTGTTGTAGAGGCCCCTGGGGGTAAGGTTTGGAGAGGGAAGAGCAGCAGGTCCTTAGGGGTTCTTCAGAGAGAGATGGAAGGGAAATAAGTTTCCTAAGGTTAATGAGTTCCACTGACCAGCAACTTCGGGGCACAGCAGAGCTTTGCCAGGCCTTTGGAGGAGTGATGCATCTAGATGCTACGTGTAGGGCCTACCTGGCCATGCTCCGCTGGCTAGAGGACCAGAAACGGGCTCCGGGCAAAGTCTGGAGAGACCTCCAGTGCCTTAGTTTTCTTTTGAAAATGCAAATCTGAGCACATTTTCCAGGAGAGGATCCTCGATGACTTTCCATCCGCAGGAGACAGAGAAGGGCGTTGTCAGCAGGTGGAATAGCATGTGCAACTATGACGTTCACAGGGCCGTGTCCTCTGCCAGCGATTTTCTACGTCCTGATCGTGGGGGCCATGTTGAACAGCTGGAGGCGTGGGTGAAGGCTTTGCAGGGTAGCCTTGACTGCCATCTGGTGGAATCCCTCTAGGCCAGTGATTTCCAAACCTTAGGAACATACGTTGTTTTTCAAATAAAATGGTTTGCAGAACCTCCATGTGCAAAATAGATGATAGTGAAGAAGCAGGCCAGGGCTCTCATGTCACGTCTTCTCCAGAGAGCCCTCGATCCACGAGGCATCCCTTGGAGACTCTGACTCATGATCAAGGGGAACCCAATATGTGAAGAGATTTACCGAGATCAACCACAGGGCATCGTGAAAGCATAGTGAGGAGCAGAGAGGGAGAACGTCACACTGGGTTTAAGGAACAAAGTCAAGAGAAGAGACTGGACATTTTTCTCACCTCCCTGGCCCCAAGTCAAGTCGGACTCATAGTGACTCCACAGGACATGGTAGAACTGCCCTGTGGGGGTCTGACCTGTGCATCGTGATGGGAATAGAGCACCTCATCTTTCTCTGAGGGGCGGCCAGTTGTTTCGAACAACTGCCCTTGTGTTTAGCCATCCAGTGCCGAAATCCACCACACCACCAGGGTTCCGTAGCATGCTTTATTGAAGATGTCATTTTTATTTTGAACTTAATTGATGCTGGGTGTTTTATTCTAGTCAATTCAGGGTCATATGTTCCTTCTCTGAATTAGATCTAGTTCCAGGGGATTTTATATGAGGGAATTCTGCTACGTCCACGGAAAAATTCCATGATATTTAAATTCCATTTTTCCAAGGACTTTTTAAAGCCCAGATATATACCATGGTTTTTCTCTGAGGTGTGGCCCAGTGGTTAAACTCTCTACAGCTAACCAAAAGATCAAAGATACAAACCCACACGTGACTCCATGAGAGAACGCTGTGGCCGTCTGCTTCTGTGAATATTGTCGTCTTTGAAACCCTATATAGATCGTGTAGATTTTCTATGAGGGGACTGAAGAGGGCACTGGGTTTGGTTTTGTATGTAGAATAAGAACCACCACGGAGTCAAAGCTTCATTCTGTAAAGGGGATGCTCTTTACAATACGAAGCACCACCATTGATAGATTTGAGATTAGTAAGGTCAAGCAGCCCCAGAGTTTAGAGTTGGAGTCCAGGCATGTCCAGTAGCGACAGCCTTAACCAGTGCAGCTGCAATCTGAATACTTCACAGAGAGTGAGCCATTTCGTCCTTGGGGACCAAGAGGAGGGATGCCCTTCAGGCATATGTTGCCAAAAACACTTAAAAGATCAAAAAACCATCTGGCTCTTGGACTACCTGTAGGCAGGTAGCTCTGGATCCTCGGGAGTAATTTGTTCAGTGACACACAACTACACAACTTAGATGAGGCCATGAGGGAAGCCTGAATCTGTTTAAGAGCTGACAGACTAGTGGTTCACAACTGGGACAGGGGCAGTTTTCCATCCAGGAAATGTGTGGACATTTGTCACCTCTGGGATGGGCAGTGTGCTACTGGCATCTGGTGGGTAGGCCAGGGGTGCTGCTGACCAGCTTCTAAAGCCCAAGGCAGCTTCCTCCCCTTCTCGAGCCTTCCCCTTCACGCATCATCCCATGCCAAATGGCAGCACCATTGAAGGAGGAAAATCCAGGTCTCAGATGAGAAAACACATTTCAGCCATTCCATTTACAAAGCCTCGTTTTATTCCCAGAGCTTGATCTATGAAGTAAGGCACAGAGTCTCTTCGATATTTCCCCATCAAACCTCCTGGAGTGTTTGCTATCTTTCTGCCATCTGGGCTCAACCCAAGGCTGTGAGGTGGCTGGGCACTAGGACCATGTTTCAGGCTACCGTCTGTGTTTAAACTCAGTGCTCACCTCCTGATTCTTTCCAACTCTCGTTTCTCTGTATGTGCCATGGTCTGACTGCAGGGGATTTTGTATTTACATTATGTATTGTCTCCTCTGGTGTCTACACTCTGGATTAGTCTTCCCCTCATTTTTGGAATTCACACGGTACAGCTTGATGACCTTTGCTCTTGCCTTCTGCTGTGTCCCCCTTCCCGGGCTCAGTAGAGACAGCCAAGTCAGCGGGCTGAAAGAAGTTCGGCCGGATTGTAAGGGAAAGCCTTTGCTTGGCCAGGTTAGCATTTGGCCATCTATTTTCTGATACTGATGTCCCTGGAGATGTTGCTAGATTTTCTACAATAGGGGGGAACTTCTGCACGTGGTACCCTTCTCTAGGAAATCATTAATCACAAAAAAGATTCTTAAAAATCTCAGGAAAAGTAAGCTGTTTAAATATGTTTATTCCAGGACTTCCTCAAAGTACTTAACCAGAGAGCATTTCTTTTCCCTGGACTCTGCAAGAAACATTTGCACATCATGTTAGAAATGTGAATCTAAGAGTAAATGGCACTTTCATCATAGCCCTAGCAGAGGGAGGAGGATAGGTTCTAGAGAAGTTAACAGGCAGACTCAATAGGACTTTATGATTGATTGGATGTGGGAGGTTAGGAAGCTGGAGAGATCAATGGGGTAATATAGAAACCTCGAAACTGAAGGAACAAAGCCTGCATCATTCCTTATAAATCACAAAGTATCAGACGCTAGGGCTTTTTAAAGTATAAGCTGCAACATGACAATGCCGCATTCGTCTCTCTCTTGGATTATTGCAACGACTTTCTAAATGGTCTCCCAACTTCGGCGTGCTTCCTCTTCTAGTCTGAACCCCACGGCACCACCAAAGTCGTCTTTCTCGTGGAGCCTAATCACACCCCCGTGCCGCCCGGAGGCCTTGGATAGGTTCATTTTGCACACGGACAATCCAGATTCCTGTGCACGATGGTCAGCGTCCTTTGTGAAAATCTTCCTGAATCAGCATATGACTTGGCATGGCAAGCAATGGGTGAATCAGATCCAACAAGAGCCTACCTGGCGCTGCCTGTCACTAAGAGCTTTTGTACTTCTGAGGGACTCTGTAGGAGAAGACAAGCGGTGCTGTGGCATCTGGTTTCTGCTCTTGTCCCAGGAAGCCTCTGATTCTGATAAGACTCAGTATCCCTTATGGCTATATCCACAACTCAATCTACTCTCAGAGTGGGATGTGTGTGATGGATTGTCCTCTCCAGAGCTAGGCTGGATACCTTCCATTTGCTCATTCAGATCCACTCTGACCGTTGCTCATTCTATTCTGTGCTCTGGGAGGCTGGTCTGAATGGAGTGAATCTGCAGGACTCGTTACCTTCGGTCTTACAGTTGGGTTTGGTTAATGGGGAATACTGGCAGGAGCTAGGAGCTAGGCAGGAGAGCGAGGCCAGGGTGTTTACTTTCCAGATCCCTCTCTGGAAGGCCACCACAGAGGGTCAGCACTGCCAACAAGGCTACCTCATTAAGGTCTCTCCTCCCCTTCAGGTTCAGGTAACGTCTTTCTCTCTCTTTTCTTCGGGGGGCTGGGTATAGAAACAGTACCCCAACTTAAAGCCTCAATTTCTGCAGTATTCTTGTGGTGGTTCCTCTATTAACATATACCAATTACAGTTGAGTTGATTCTGACTCCTAGCAACCTATAGGACAGATGAGAACCGCACCGTAGTGTTTGTAGGACTGAGAACTGGAGCTGATGGCCACATCCTTCCAGGGGAGCAGCTGCCGGGCTTGAACTGTTGATAGCTCAGCAAACAGCCGAGCGCTTAACCACTGCATCACCAGGGCTCCTATGTTTGCATAGCCAACCTAAGCTACTGACAGCGAGTCAGTGCATCTCACCGCGACCCGATAGAGGGCTTCTCAGGCTGTACATCTTCACTGGAACAAACAGCCTCATCTTCCTCCCACAAAGTGGCCAGTGGATCTGAACTGCCAATGTTGGAATTTATATTTACACCAATTACATACAGTTCTCTTAGAAAAGAGTCCTTTTTAATGGTCCCAATTACATTCAACATCTGAAACACTATTTTTGAGTGTCTGGAATTAAGAAAGATTTTAGTAATAAAGAATAACCTGTTATGTTTTCCCTCACATGATTTCAAATAATGCCATATAATTTAAAAATGGAATATTAAATTTAAAAGTATTTTTGAATAAAGGATACTATTAGTTGTTTTTTAAAAATCATTTTATTGCGGGCTCTTATAGCTTGTATCACCATCTGTACAAGCACATTGGTACATTTGTTGCCATCATCATTTTCAAAACATTTTCTTTATTTTTTAAATAATTTCATTGGGGGCTCGTACAATTCTTATTACAAACCATACATACATCCATTGAGTCAAGCACATTTGTATATTTGTTGCCATCATTATTCTCAAAATATTTACTTTCTACTTGAGCCCTTAATATCAGCTCCTCATTTTCCCCCTCCCCCCATTACCCCCTTCCTCACGAACCCTTCCCAATTCATAAATTATTATTATGTTGTTATATCTTACACTGTCTGACGTCTCCCTTCACCCACTTTTCTGTTGTACATCCCCCAGGGAGAAGGTTATATGTAGATCCTTGTAATTGGTTCCCCCTTTCTCCCCTACCTTCCCTCCACCCTCCAGGCATCGCCATTCTCACCACTCTGGTCCTGAAGGGGTCATCTCTCCTGGATTCCCTGTGTTTCTAGTTCCTATCTGTATCCATGTACATCCTCTGGTCTAGCCCAATTTGTAAGGTAGAATTTGGATCATGATAGTGCGGGGAGGAAGCATTTAAGAAGTAGAGGAAAGTTGTATGTTTCATCGTTGCTACTCTGCAACCTGACTGGCTCATCTCCTCCCCGTGACCCTTCTGTAAGGGGGTGTCCAGTTGCTTACAGATGGGCTCTGGGTCTTTACTCTTCACTCACCCTCATTTGCAATGATATGATATTTTGTTCTTTGATGCCTAATACCTTATCCCTATATACAGGCATGTACATATGTAAATATATTTGTATAGGATGGTTGGGAAATAGATCTACATTCATACATTTATAGGTTTAGTATTAAGGTAGTAGATGGAATTGGACCTTCACGCATGTACTTACTCAATGAAAAAACACTGTTCTATTAAATTGGCATTCCATGATGCACACCTTCCTGACATGATCGCTGAAGACAAATATGTGCATAAGCAAATGTGGTGAAGAAAGCTGATGGTACCCGGCTATCAAAAGATATAGTGTCTGGGGTCTTAAAGGCTTGAAGATAAACAAGCGGTCATTTAGCTCAGAAGCAACAAAGCCCACATGGAAGAAGCACACCAGACTGTGTGACCACGAGTTGTTGAAGGGATACTATTAGTTTTATGGACAGAAAGTCCCTTTTTTCTTGTGATCTATTGACTGGAAAGATGTTCAATTCCTTGACTAGTACAAATGAATGTAGGAGAGCTCTGAGTTAGTTTGCTGTGTGAGGTAGACTCTCTGTGCACACAGTTCTCTAGGGTAAGAATGATTGAATAGCCTAGTTGGTGGGAGTTTAATTGGAGTACAAAGACCCAAAATTCTTTAAATGATTCTGTAGCTACAGCTTTTAAAGCTGGCCTTTAATGATTCCAATATGAACTTGATTATTATTTTTCAACCCTTTATTGTGACTTGGGTGAAGGTTTACAGAGCAAACCATCAATTTTACATTTGATAATTCATACATAGTTTGCTCAATGTCCTCCATTGAAGGTCCTCAATGCCATAGCACTCATCCCACCTCCTTTTCTCCTAACCCCTCTGGACTTTGCCCTTGGGAAATTACTGCGCTTTTGTCCTCAAGCATTGGTTATGCCAAGGTGCGTGTACCTCACTTGGGTTATTGTTCCTCAATTTACAGCCATATCTAAGACACACAGAAATTGGTGGGACTAAGGACCTTAGTCTTAGGTTGGGGTTGGGAAGGATCCCACCAGCCTCTAGCAGACTAGTAAGCCTAGTCCCTCTTATGATGTTGAATTTTATTTCACCCTTTTCTCTAAACGTATCCCGGACCATGTAATGTGATTCTTTTCAGAGAGGTTGGTAGTCATAGCTGGGCACCATCTAGTTCCTGCCTGATGCCAGCTGTGGAAGAGCTGCACCTTCAATGGCTATTCACAAGCTTGCAGGACTCCAGTCACTACCATCAACATTGATGCACCACACTGTCTTTGGGACTGTGTTATGTCAACTATCCTTGTGCCCTCTTTTACGATAGTTCTTAACATTTATGTCTAAGAAATTTTCCTAGTCTTCCTCCTGTAGGCTCCAGCACTTTCCTGAGTATGCCAAATGAACTTTAAAAGATAAGTCAATACCCTACTCCTGCTGATGAGAGATAATTCTCTTCTGAACCTTTTTCAAAAGAAGAATCCTACAAAATATATATATATATATATATGAATGCCAAGTCTAGACATGCTCCCTTCTCTACATTTTTTGAATTTGAAGAACAGAATATCTAGGAGGGGTTAAAAAAGTTCATGGAAACAACAGAATTAAAAGACTGGAATTTTCCCACCAACTTTTCCGAGACACCCCTCATGTAGACCAGAAATGGACTGGACCACTCTACAGGGAACAGCAAAATGCCATGCTTTTGGTTTGTTTATAATAAGTAATTCATATTTACATGAATTTATTATTGGTTAATACCATTTTTATTTTAAAGCAATCCATTTCAAAGGTAGTGTTGTATATGTTAACTTCCTCTCCCAGGGATAAAAACAGTTCACATTAACTGATTTGTTTCCACTGCTCAGTGACTACTGCTCAATAAGCATTTCCTGTGGAGCTGTATGAGGCAAGAAACCCTACACGTGTGTCAGGGTCGCTGGGCTGAGACATGGCAGGAAAAATTACTTTCCATTTGATGGGAAGAGATGCACATCCATGTTCGTGCAGCTTTTGATACAAGTGGTAAAAAGACCCTTCTATCAGATTTTGCTGTGTGGTTTTTCTTGCTTTGTATATCCCGAAATCCAAACATTAGTATGAGGATTGGTTATAATATGATTAGGACGAATCCAGATGCTTTTTCTAACATGTTGTCTCTGACCTGTGGCTGGTCTGGACCTTGCTTAGATACTTGATCATAGAAGTGCATATCATTTTACTGGGAGAGAGGATTAGAAATCAAACCTTCCTTCCTCAGCACAACTCCTAATCCCCCACTTGCTCATCTCTTTCTTCACAGTGCCAAATGACTTCTATCCTGGGACTTGCATTGGAAATATTGGAGATTTATATTTTATAGGAATTACGAAACATATTCTAGTAGACTTCACTCTTAAATTTTGTGTTTCTTTTAGCTGGGATTCTGTTAGAGTTGATAAAATCCCCATTGTGATGCACTACCTCTGGAAGTGCGCTTTGTCTCTTCAGGTTATTCATGGGAGAACATTGGTGGCTTCCTTCTTTGAAAGCATCTAGGGTTTATATCTGGCTGTGCTGGTCTTTATCAGGATGCTTGATTTCAAGCCTTAAATTCGTGATGATGAGACCTTTGCAAGAAGGGAAATAGTCTTGATATTCATTATCCTGCTGCAGTAATTGTGTTAGGATTTTTGAAATTCAGACATCTTCGGTTGTGAAGAATGCTGTATGAGAGTATGTAAGCCCAAGTACCTTCTCCGTGCCTTTCCGATGAAGCAGTGCCTGCGGAGAGGAGAGGACTCCAGGTGGCGGGTCCGCTGTCTCTTCAGGCTCTCCTCTCGCAGTAGCTGGCACTGATGTGTTTGGTGACCTTGGCCACCTCAGCCTTTTTACTTGTTGTTCTTGATAGTTTCCCTTTGAAATCTCTTTTGACTTCCTGCTTTGGCAGGATGTACTTTGGGAGACAGATGCTATGTAAATGCCAGTCAAGAACCTATTTCCCACCTCAGGAGTGAATCTCAGTCAGATATGAGAGCACAAGCCACTGGTAATCCTTTACACCTTATGGTCTTTACCGAAAACTTTAAAATTAAAAGAATTCAAATACAGTTTAATGAAGTATCCTGGGATAAATGACTGCAAGTTCATTGCCATATACGCATTATGTCCAATATAGATTCTTTTATATATTAATTTTTGGCATTGGCAGCTTGAAATCCTTGGTTTATTAGTTGGCAAATGATTCTGGGTTTTATCACATTTTATTGTCAATCTCACTTTTGGGAGGCCTAAGAATTCAAAATTATATGCTCAGCTGACCCTTTAATTAGCTCTCATTCTGTCTTGCATGATTTATAGCCTGACGGCTCACATGTAGCAATGATATATGATTTAATGAAGTGGAAAGCAAGAACAGGTTCACACCTCCAATTGTTTAATGCTTTCCTCTCACTGGTGATTGGAGCGCTGGGGGCAAAGACAGCAGCAATTCTGTCCCCTCGTTCATTTAGCATGATAAGGACCCGAGTTCCAGTTTGCTATGATTTGCAGTTGTTTGCAAGTATACCTTTTGTTTTATTAGGAAACACAAGTGCATTGATTCCTGTCTCTTAGAAGAATCTTCAAAGAAAGATGAGAGAGGCTATTACCTTAGATTCTCTTATTTTGCATTTTTCACTATATTGCTCTACATGCAAATATTGCAAGGAAAGCACCAAGGGATTTAATCAGCAGTGTTTTTGCAGGATTAAGCACTGTGTGTCCAGAGCCCAGGAGTCTTTGTGGAGTGCAAGAGGCCTGGGTTACTACACTGGGTGGACAGGCTGGCACAGTCCTCGTGGGAGGATGGATGGCAAACTGATAAAATGCATAATCACGGTGTGGTCTGCAGAGTGCCATGTGGTGAATGCTGCCAAGAGGTTTCAGCAGCATGCTGGGAACAAGGCAGGGAGTGTTCTGGGGCTGATGTCAGAGAAGGCGCCTGCATTAGACAGGGTTCTCTAGAGAGATAAAACCAGATTGCTGATAATTTTATATCTATATATCTAGATATAGATATATATATATAACACATAAAATGAACTGTTAAATTATATACAAATAGATAGATAATACAAGAAATGAACAGTTAAATGATAAAGCAGTACAAATGGCTCAGTGCGACTCACTCCCATGAGAGAGTTGTGAGACACTGGCAGTTCTTCAAGTCTTGAGGGTCATCAGGTAGTCCTCTGTAGAGAGAGCTAGGCTATCCCAGCACAGGCAGCAAAACAGCAAGGCAGGTCACCAACTGTCAGCCAGGTCACCAACTGTCAGGCCCCAGCCCCAGAGATGTAAATTCCAATCATGTGGTCTTAAAGGGACCTCAACTTACAGCGACACAGTCCATAGGCTAGGTGTACCACAGGTTTTGAACCCTTTAAATTGAGGCACAGAACAAGCAAGGCAGTTGCACACTGGTCCGATGATTAAAGAGCGAGAGACAAGAAAGGTGAGGCTCACTGAGCCATTTATCTCTCCGCCCTTCAATTAATCCCACTTGTGTTTATTGGCCAGGCTGGCACAATAAACTAACTATCTCAGCGCCATACAAGTGATGCAGACAAGGTCTGGAGGGAGCAGTTCCAGGACACAACGAGCACATAGTCCCAAAGAGGAGCAACGTTGATAGTCATGAGGATTGGGGAAAAGGGAGCACAGGAGCAAGGCTTGATTACTCCGGAAAGGTGAAGAACTGAATGGGTAGATAATTCTGAACTTTGCAGGCCACAGTGAGAAGGGGACAGCGTGACAGCAAGCGCCATCTTCCAAAGGAGTTTGCCAGGGTTCCTCCTGCTCCTGTCCCACAGCACCCCTCCCCCACCCAGAAACTGTGGCATATGTGTGGAATTCATGACTTTCTACCATTTATCTGTCAACGTGTCATACTGTGATGCCCTTTGTGTTGCTATGACCTTGAAAACGATGACACTGGTTTCTCAGTTACCAGCAAGGTTACTCGTGGACAAGTTCCAGTGGAGACTAAGACAAAGAGGAGCCTGGCAATATACTTCTAAAAATTAGCCAATGAAAGCGCTAAGGATCATAGCAGAACACTGTTAGGTTTAATGCTGGCAGATGAGCCCACGGGGTTAGAAGAGACTCAGAGTGCACTGTGACGGTGGGCTGGAGCCATTCCATGATCCAGATCATGAAATGCATTTAAGCTTATTTGACAGCAGCTAGCAACAACTTCAGGGGTTCTGGCAGCCTAGTGGGTTACACTTTGAGCTGCTAACCACAAAGTCAGCAGTTTGAACCCACCAGCTGCTCCATGATGAAGACAAGGATTGCACCCTTCAATAGGAATTACAACTTAATATAAAGAAAACAAAAATCATAACAACTGGACCAGTAGGTAACATCATGATAAACTGAGAAGAGATTGAAGTTGTCCAGGATTTCATTTTGCTTGGATCCACAATCAGTGCTTTTATGGAAGCAGCAGTCGAAAGATCAAATGAAACATCACATTGGGTAAATTTGCTTTAGAAGCCCTCTTTAAGTGTTGAAAAGCAAGAGCGTTTGTTTGAGGGCAAAGGTGTGCTGACCAAGCCACGGTATTTTCAACGGCCTCCTGTGCATCTGAAAGTTGGACATTGAATAAGGATGATGGAAGCGGGATAAGTGCATTTGAGTTGTGGTGTTGGCAAAGAATATTGAAAGCACCATGGACTGACAAAAGGACAAATAAATCTGTCTTGGAAGAAGTATAGCCAGAATGCACCTTAGAGGCAAAGGACACTTCAGGTCACATACTTTGGACATGTTACCAGGTGAGATATGTTACCAGGACATCATGCTTAGTAAAGTAGAGGGGAAGTGAAAAAGAGGAAGACATTTGACAACATGGATTGACATGGTGACTGTAATGATGGGATCAAACATACAATGACAGTGAAAATGGTGCAGGACCAGGCAGTGTTTCATTCTGTTGTACATAGGGATCTATGAATTGGACCTGACTTGGTGGCACCTAATGGCAACCTAAAGAGCAACTCCTGTAAAGAGTTAAAATCCCAGAAACCCAAAGGGGCCATGTCTCTATGAGTCCAGAATCAACTCAATGCAAGTGAGCTGAACAGCTTCCAATACACAAGACCTCTTTCTAGTATTGAAAAGCAAGAATGTTAGTGGAACACTTAGGGAGCACCTAACCCAAGCCATGGTATTTTCAGTCACCTCTTATACATGGGAAAGTTGGACCATGAATAAGGAAGACCGTAGAACTGGAATAAGGGAAACTTTTTCCTGCCAAGGGCCATTTGGGTATTGATAACATTTTTCTCAGGTCATTCTAGTAAAACATTTAGTTAACTCTAGTAAAACATTTAGTTAACTCATCGTTAATGTGATGGCTGGAGTTGCTTCTCTTTGGTGAGGCCTGTGGTGTTAAATGGTATCGTTGATTTCTCTGGCTGTGTAAAGCCCACAGGGAGGGTGTTCCCACGCCCACTGTGGAAGCATTGATGCCTTTAAATTATGGTGTTGGTGAAGCATATTAATCACACCACAGGCTGCCAGAAGAACAAACAAATCTGTCTCTGGAGAAAGTACAAGCAGTATATTTCTTGGAAATTTCATTTGACAAACTGTGATCAAGTTATCAGGAGAAATCGGTCCCGAGAAAAGCATATCGTACTTGAAGGATGGTCAACACAGAAGAGAGACCCTCGATGAGTGTGGTTGGCCCAGTGGCTGCAGCCATCACAACTGCGAGGATGACACCGGGCCAGGCAGTGTCTCATCCTGTTGCACAGAGGATTGTATGGAGTAGGTATCAACTCCATAACGTCTCTCATCAACTTCTGCATCTACTCCAGATAATATGGAGTAGATTGTTTCTGCTCCAGAAGATAGGCAGAAACATCCCATCACTTCCAAGGCTTTCACTGCCCATGTACTTTGAATAACAACCAATTACAAATACTTGAAAAAGTTGTGTACACCCCTCAGTTGGATGTACCAATTGGTAGCAGTTTTCTACCGTTGCTTTATCACATTTCATCTGTACACACTCACTTGGGCATTGTTTTCTTTCTTTTCCTCTGTTTGCTAAGATGTTTCGGAGTGAGTTGCACTAATCACATTTCAACATTAACTATTTTAGTATGTATCTGACTATGTCTAGGAAACTTAACGATTCTATATTTTTCCTGTAATTCAGTTTAACTCTACCATGTTGTACCAATAATTCCCTCTATAGATTTTTGATTGCCATTTTTTTTAGTTTCCTTTAATTTGGAACAGCCCCCTCACCAAATTCGTCTGTTATGATATTGGTATTTTTGAAGTGCACAAGCCTGTTGCCCTGGAGAAAATCTCGCAATTTGGATTTATCTGATGTCTTCTCATGATTAGATTTAGTTAAACAGAGGTGGTGGGAATGCTTCTTGGGTGATACGTGCCCTTCAGAACACCTAAGGTCAGGGGCTCATGAGGCCGGTTTGCCCTAATGTTGATCATATTAAGCTTGATCACTGGGTAGGGGTGTGTCTGCCACATATCGCTATTGTAAAGGTATCTTTTCCCTATTGTAATCAATAAATAATCTGTGGAGAGATGCTTTGAGACTCTGTGAATATCTTGTTTCCTACAGCCTTTCAGCTAATTATATTAGGATCCAGCGATGCATCTTTTCAGAACCAGCTATTGCTATGGTGGTTGTAAACTAATGACGTTCTTTTTCTGTTGTTCCTTCTGCACTCATTAGCTGGCTTACTTGGGTAAAGGACAGATTTCCTCCCTAACTTTCACCATAAAATACCAATATGAACTCAAAAAAATTTATACTCCATTCCTGTCATTGATTTTGAACCTTAATTTATCTAAAAATTGAGTAGAAGACTCTTCTCAAACTGACTCCCGTGTCTTTTCACATTTCAAATTCCAAGCCACTTTGTGAAGGCTTCTTTCCTTTCTGAGGAGCTGTGGTGGCAGAGTAGGTGATGCGCTGGGCTGCTAAGACAAGTTCAACCATTTGAATCCACCAGCTGCTTCATGGGAGGAAGATGGGGCATACTTCCCTATCGAGATTTACAGTCTTGGAAACTCACAGGGGCAGTTCTGCCCTGGCTTGTAGGGTTGCCATGAAATAGAATCAGGATGAGGAGTGAGGTTAGGTTTGGTTTTTCCTTTCTTTCAGATAACACTTTCTCACTTATCATATACTTTTCCTAACTCAGTCAGGAATAATGGTTTCTTTAAGGGTTCTTGATTTTTTAAATTTTTATTTCTTTCAAGTCAGGGAATGGTGCTTACAAACCAAGATCTGGAAGCTAGGTGTACATGAGTTGTTGGTTTTAGATTCTGTCCACTCAGTTTTAACTCATAACTCATAGTGGCTTTGGGTGAAACCCAACAAAACACTGCCTAGTCCTGTGCCATCCTCACAATCTTTCCTGTCTTCAATCCCATTGTGTCAGCTCCTGTGTGGGTCCATCTCGTTGAAGATCTTCCTCTCGTTTTTCTACCTGACAGCTTTACCAAGCATGACATCCTTCTCTAGTGACTGGCACCTCTGCTAGCAAGTCCAAAATGCAGGAGATGGAGCCTCACCATTGCTTCTAAGGCATATTATAGCCATTGGTTCTTTTTTCCTGGCATGTATCTTTGAGTATGGGGGTATGATTGCTTCCAGAATGGGGGCATCGTTGCTTCTAGAATTAGTCAGTGGACAGAACCAGTGAATGAATAAATGCACATACAATCATGAGTTCTTACTGGCACGTTTAATTCTAACACCTCATCATTCCTTTCTTCCTCTCTCTGTGCCAGAGCCGTGTCCCTCTTTTCCCACCGAGAGGAGCCTGGTTCTTAATGCATTCACAAATGCATTCATTTGTGGCTCTAATAAAACAAAAATAACCCCGAACCTCTTGCCAATGAGATTATCCAAATCATGGCAATTCCATGAATTGCAGAGTGGAACTTTAGAACTGCTTCCCATGGGGTTTTCTTCCTTTCTTCCCTCTCACCCTCCCTCCATCTCTCCTTCCCTCCCCCTCCATTTTTCATCCTTTTCTTTTAAGACTGTGGTGACCTTCAGAAGGAAATTGCTGGATTTCCTCCAAGGCACCTGCAGGTGGGCTCAGCTGGCAAACTTAGTAGCTGAGTATATGGCCATCTGGGCCACCCAGAGTTCCTGGTGGATGTAATTCCCCTATTCCCTCCGATTTTGGCATCGGGACACTGCTAGCGGCTGCCTCCTGTCTACTCCCGGAAATAGGTACAGTCTTGGAACCCACAGGGGGTTGCTGTGAGTCAATGCTCATTGACTCTATGGCAGTGAGTTTGGTGTTTTAGTACACCCATATCAGTACCAACAGCAAGCTCATTAAGAAGAGTTAAACATCGCTTTGCAGTTCTTTTTGTCATTAGACATAGTTCATTGAGGATATAAAAACTTATGTGGTTGTACTGACTCATGATGACCTTCTGTACAACAGCGCAAGATGCGGTGTAGTCCTGCACCATCCTCAGAACTGTTTTTATGTTTGAAATCCTTATCTGAATTATTTCTGTATTTTCATCTGTATGGTTATCATTTTGATATGTGATTCAATTCACTGGTATGAAATGAATTTTAGTGTTTTTTCCCTCCCCAACTTTTAAAATTTAATATATTAGGCATTAAAAACATTGTAAACACCATTAGCCATATTTGTCTTTAAGGTCTAATGAGATGACAGTATCTGTGGACTGATCATTACTGAATAGGACAGCTTTACCACAGTGGCAATTGGGCATCAATACACTTCTAGACTCGCTAGGGATTATGCTGAATAGTAAATTCTTCTTGGTTTTATGATCCAAGAATTACTACTGTATATGCTCATGTATTAGCTGAGTTTTTCAGCACATTTTTAAATGCAGTTTTTGTGGTAAAATTAGGTGCCTCGGCTGATATTCGAGTTTGCTTATATTCAAGTATATACGGTACTTATCCTTTTAATAGTTAAGTCTTTAAATTTTGCATTTGAATTTATATTCTTTTTTAGCGAGACACAGCATGTGTTTTTATTGCCCTTCAGTGTATGTTGCCCAAAGCACAATGTTTCTCTGTGTGTCACGCTTTATTTATGAGATGTGGACCATTTGGAAGGGAAAAAAAAGACATATAAAAATTTCCAGTATATTCTCACTAAGTGGTCAAAATGTGGTTGGATTGATGAAACAGAAGACTAGAAACTGAAAAACATGACTAAATAATCAATTTTGTCTAAATAAATTAAAATTCTATAAGAAATTGCTTGAATAATTAGTCACGCTGTTTGCAGTATTTACTTAGTTGTTTTTCCTTTACTCTGGACATGCCTAGAGAAATGCAAAATGCAGTGTTTAGTAGAATTTTGAAAAGTGAATCTCAAGATGCTGTAAAATATCTTTGAAAAAATTTTATGTAATAATTATTTTTGGTCAAAATCAGAACATTTTCTTTTTTTTTTTAATCAGAACATTTTCAATTGAATATAATGCTTTTGAAAGTAGTGTCATTGAATTATTGAAAGTAATTTCTTTTATCACAGTGCATTTACTCTTGCACGAAAAATTATTTGAGTGCTGATTATGTCTTGGATATTTTTCTAAGAAGATCTTACTTTAATTCATGGGTGCTTTAATTATTAGTATGGCATCTATTGATAATTTAAAGTAAACACTGGATTTGGGATGGTATAATCCAACCTAAATATCTGTGGGTTTTACATTGTTGTTTAGATTCACCAATCTTGGATCAAAAATATTTTGGAAAATAAAAAGCAATTAAGTGGGCTAAGCAAGCACTCAAAGGCTGAGGAGTGGAAAGTGCTGTTTATATAACATTTAAATGGCATTAGGTGTATAAGTAATCTCAAACTCACTGCCATCAAGTCAATTCCAACTTATAATGACTCCATAGCCAGAGTAGAACTACCCCGATGGTATTCTTTATGGGTGAAGATAGCCTCCTCTTTTTCATCCAGAGCAACTGGTGAATTTGAACTGTTGACCTTGTGTTTAGCAGCCTTGTTTGTAGCCCACGACGCCACCAAAATATATGGGAAGATGTATGCAAATACCACACCATTTTCTAGAAGGGACTGGAGCATCTCCTGATTTTGGTGCCCACAAGGGATCTCGGAATCTACTCCCCACAGATACCAAGGGATGACTGTAATTTAAATGCATACCCTGGCATTTTTGCAGAGTGACCAGGGAGTTTGGATGAGCAATCTTTTCCAGAAATGGGTAGTGGGTTGTAAGTTGTTTGGTTTTATTTTCCTGGTTTGGTGTATAAAAGAACCCCCCCCCCCCCTCCAACCACCCCCCAAAACAAACCCAATCCTACTGCAGTGGCATCAATTCTGATTTATAATGACCTCAGGGGACAGAATGGAACTGCTCTTTAAGGTTTCTAAAGCTGCACACTCTAAAGGGAGCAGAGAATCTCACCTTTTCTCCATTTAGTGGTTTTGATCTGCTAACTTCTCTGTTAGCAGCCCAGGGTATAACCAACTAAGCCATCACAGCCCCTTGGGCAAAATAAAGTGACTATTAAAAGTGCCCAAGATAGAGCCATACCCTTTCTGTCCCCAAACCAAATCAATAAAAAAAAAAACAAATATACTTTCTCTTACTTTTCAAATACTACTTCTGAAACATTAGTGTTTATTAACATATTTAATTGCAGATTTAAGGTTGAGCTATCAGTCATTTATCCAGTAGGCATATTGTTTTAGATCTCACTGGTTCCCTTCTACCCTGCAGATGAATCGCAGTGATACAGCACTTTTAAAGGGAGGTGAATATTTTGAAGCACACTGAGAACGTGAAGGAACATCCTGGGACGGCTGCCCAGTGTCGAGGGAGGAAGGAGTGGGCAGTAGTGGAGGGCGTGGGTAGGAGAAGGAAGATTCTTTCGTGAAAACAGCAAAAGGCTAGACATTTTCTACGTGTTCAGCTTTGCAGAGAACTCTAGTTAGTTAGGACAGACTGCTGGATTCAGCCTCTGGAAGTGAACACAGTCGACTCTCCTGCTCCTTGGAGTCGTGTCTAGGGAAGAGGGCTCTGCAGCAGAGGTGCCATGCACACTGAATCCGTCTTCCCAAATAGAAACCAAAATTTACCCTCTGTCATCATTTGTTCCTGCCTCATACTTGAATTCTTCACCTTTTCAATATAAATAAACCTAAAGATCCCAAATGCATCAATCAGCTACCTAGCAGGTGCTTTGAGATCATCTCCACCGGTCCCTTGATGAGTTAATGGATTGAAGTCTCAAGCGATCGAGGTGGTTGGTACTGGAGAGACAGAATTTGAGCCACTACACTGTGATCCTCACTCTAGGTTCAGAGGAAACCTTTTTGCCCATATTTTATTTCTGGCAATTGAATGACTCTGTTCCTTTTCTCTTAGAATGCATCTTTGAACAAACTTCTGGGCCAAGAGGTCATAAGTATTAGTTTGCAAGGAAGCCTATGTCTGGAAAGCTAGAGGTTATTTTCACTTCATGCGAGTATGTGTAAGTCACAAAATGGCTTTTGGTTTTCAAATGTAATTTAGATGATACGCCCATTTTCATCCCTCCCCACCAATGCCTGCAGTGATTAAAATCCTTCGGGAATACCCAGGCTACTTTGCTGGATATTGAGTTTGGCCGTGGAATGAGCTGCAGCAGGTGGGGTTCAGAGTGCACTGCTAGTGTTAGGTCTGCCTACTCTACTTTGGCCTATATTAGCCCCATGTGACCGAGCAGAACTGCCCCACAGGGTTGTATATACTGTCGTCTTCATGGAAGCAAATCGCCAGGTCTTTCTTCCTCAGACGCTAATGGAAATAATGTTTACTCCCACACTACAGTGAACATATAAGTGAACTGGGTTTAATTTTCAGGAAATTGAAATAGACTACAATATATAATATTCAAAATAGAATAGCTGCACTTGAATTTAGAACTTAAGATGCCCAGTCCTATACCTGTCAGAACTATTTTTCCAGGCTTTTTTTATTTATTTATTTTTTTTTTAGGTCACTCTGGACCACAAACTTTTGGGTGGCTGGGTAGCAGCCTAGCATTTAACCATTTACGCCATCCAATGCCTTTTTAGTATCTACCAACCTTGAGATTGGTAAAAGCCCCTTTTTCCTTATTTGAAATGTGAAGAAAGAATGGTGCCCTGCCTAGAACTTTGTAAATACACAGTCATTGCTATCACTACCATCAACAGCATTATCATTATTATTAACAACATTGCCTAGAAAAATTAGATTCTATAGATTGGGCATCTTAAGTTCTGGATTCAAGTAGATTGTCTCTATTTTCCATTCTCTATATTGTAGTCTGTTTCAATTTCGTAAAAACAAAACTCAGTTCACTTGAATTTTTACCATAGTATGTGAATAAGCATGATTCTCAAAGACATTTCTTGGTTTGCCTACGTATGTAGGATAGGCATGGGAAGCAAGTCCAAGGAGAACTCAGTGGGACCAACAGTCCCGGGGGACTTGGAGGGTAAGGGTATTAGTTGAAGGATGTGGGAAGCAGGCAGCACCATCGACAGAGGAACAACTAGGGAATTAAAATCAACAACAAGGAAGATATAGAGATCCTGAGGGTGTCAGAGCAGCAGCAAACTACCTAAGAGGAAGTTCTAAGAGGCAGAAACAGGGGAAAGTGATGGTGGGGTAGGAGGAGGGTAAAAGGAAACAGAGGAAGGACCTAGGAAGCAAAGCAATGGATCGAGTTATAGCATAGATGTGTACATATGTAAATATAATAATCCACAAAAATCGAAGCATTGGCCTATGTATATATATTTATACAGCAATACACTAAGGTAGTGGACGGACTTCGGGCTTCTGCTCATGTCGTCCCTCAATACAAGAACACTTTGTTCTAACAAGTCTGGCATTCTGAGATGCTCATCCTCCTGATGCAATGACTGAAGACAAAATGGGTGCATAAGCAAATGTGATGATGTATGTGAATGGTGCCTGGCTATTAAAAGATAAAGTGATCTGGAATCTTAAAGGCTTGAAGTTAAATAAACAGCCATTCCGCAGAGAGGCAACAAGCCCACATGGAAGAAAAACATCGCTGGTGCAATCACAAGGAGTCATCGGGACC
This sequence comes from Tenrec ecaudatus, assembly GCF_050624435.1. NCBI lineage: Eukaryota > Metazoa > Chordata > Mammalia > Afrosoricida > Tenrecidae > Tenrec > Tenrec ecaudatus. Next base: position 58,645,636 of record NC_134542.1, read on the forward strand.
AGGTAATAGGCATCATAAGACCCATTACAAATAAGCAAAACCATATTGTTGAGAATGAGGGGTAGGCTCTAGACAGTGGGACAACCCTCCCACAGAGGGGCCACAGGGAAGGGATGAGTCAACCAGGGTGCAGTAAAGCATCAATCACACACACAATATTCCTCTGGTTCCTTGAGGCTTTCGCACCCCCCACTATCATGACTCTAGTCCTGCTTTTCAATTCAGACTAGACCAGAAGATGGACACAGGTATAGAAAAGAGATGGGGACTCATGACACACAGATTCCAGGAACAGGAGTGGGAATAGTGATACCAGAATGGTAGGGATAAAGCAGGGGCGAGGAGGGGAGAAAGGGGGAACCGATTGCAATGATCCACACAAAACCATACACCCCTCTCCAGGGGAAGGAACAGCAGAAAACAGGGAGAAGGAAGACAGCAGATGGCGTAAGGTATGAAAATAATAATAATTTATACTCTTACCAAGGGGGTATAAGGGTGGGGGTCAGGGAGGGGAAAATGAGGAGCTGATACCAAGGGCTCAATAGAAAGTCAATGTCTATAAATGAATGAAGGCAACATATGTACAAACATGCCCGATGCAATCAATATATGGCTTGTAACAAGAGTTGTAAGAGTCCCAATAAAATGATATTTTAAAAAATAAAAGACTTCCTAAATGCCTTGAAGTAGAGGAAAGATGAGGCTTTCTACTCCTATAAAGGGTCACAGTCTCGATCTACATGTAACTCCTTCCCGGGGTACAGACAACAGAAAAGTGGATGAAGGGAGCCAGCAATCAGTGTAAGACATGAAAAACTAATAATTTATAAATTATCAAGGTTTCATGAGGTAGGGAGAGCGGGGAAGGGGAGAAATGAGGATCTGCTATCAAGGGCTCAAGTCGAAAGAAAATGTCTTAAAAATCATGATGGGCAACATATGTACAAATGTGCTTGACACAATGGCTGCATGTATGAACTATGATACGAACTGTAAGAGCCCCCGATAAAATGATTTTTTTCTAAAAGGAATATTTTAATCATTGAAGAACAGGCAGCATGTTTAGTGTTTTTTCAATGAACACCATCTCTTCAACTATGTAGAAAATATTATCAGGAACTTGGAATTGTTTATCAATGGAATATGTATCGACAGTTGGTCTTTTATAATATTTTAGAATGACTTGGAAAGACTGTCAAATGGTGTGTATGATTTATGGTTGGTTGTAATTCTTAACTAAAATCTAGTCACTGATTAAAGTTATAGTCACTTATATAAACCTTTATGTCATTAATTTAAGCATTTATGTAATTAATTTCAACAATTTGAATGCATTCCATCCTTTGAGTTACTGGTAGGGGACGTTGAGATGCTTGGTTTTCTGTCTTTCTTTTTAACTCTGTGCTTGGCTAACAGGCCCTGACATCTGCTGACATTATTGATCCTTGGAATAAAAATGTAAGATGATCTCTGGGAAGTTTTCCAGGCACAGAGCCCAGGCAATCCACAAAATCCATATATTTCAAACCTTGGGTTTCTTGTGAAATAATTTTGGAAATATTGTTGCTATTGCTTTGAATATGTATATCCACTTAAAGGAGAGGCTTAAACATTCTTCTTGAAATGATTTGTTTCCGTGCCTTAAAACTTCATGGAAATCAAAGGCCGTTTCTTCTATAAACATCTCCTTTCCCACTCTCTTTGGAATATTTTTAGCCATAATGCAGCCACTTCAGTTTGGCGATTTTTCTTAAAGTTGGGCCAAATTATCTGAAAGATAAAATTGAAGAAATTTGATTCTTTTTAAAAAATGCACTCAATCAAGCTGTAAAACAGGAATGGGTTCTTTTACTTTTCATGAGGCGTTTCCAAAAAATATGACCGCAATCAGTAAACAATGAATGTGAGTCATATGGTGGGTCATAATGAAAGAATTAATAAATGGTTTACCAATTAGTGTCAAATATGGCCCATCTGTTCTCTATGGGATATATTTTTATTTCTTATGATTGTGTGTGGTTTTCCCTATATCCCTGTCTTATATGTGCCCTTTGTCTGGAAGTTTTGCATACTGAATAAAAGAAGCGGGCAGAACAGCCATTCCCCGGGTAAGTGTGCCAGTGCCCCAGGCACAGGCTCGTCATAGCACCGCCGTCTGTAGTAGCCCCCACTGGAAAGTGCTCTCATATCAGTGTATCCATTGTGATGCATTCCTACAATGGCACTACACGCAGCGATAACACTTAGTGGTTTCTAACTGCACCCACCAACATGGAGCAAGTTCACGCAATGAGTAAACACCATGCCGTAAGATTCCACTTACTAAACTGGGTGCTGTAGAGTTGATTCTGACACAGGGGGATCCCACGGGACTGCGCTCTAAAAGGTTTTCAGTAGCTGATTTTTTTTGGGGGGGAGGTAAACCATCTGGCCTTTCTTCCAAGGTTCCTTTGGCTAACTAGAACTTCTATACATCTGGTTAGTAGTCAAACAGACTAGCCATTTGTGCCATCCTGGAATTTTCATTCTGTTTATATGAAGTTTAAAGCTAGACATGTCTAATTCTCGGTATTAGAAGTCAGCTCAATGGTTACTTTTAATGAGTAGAAAGGGATGGGGAGGGTTTCTGGGTCGTCAGTAACATTTCATTTCTTGATCTTAATACTGCTAGTGTGAGATATATTCATTTTGAAGCAATTCATCGACTATATGATCATGATTTTACTTGTATATCTATCTACTTCGCTACCATGTCTTGTCTAAATTGAATGTTTTCCCCTTTAAAACAAGACAATGTTTGTATTCATGGTGGTCTCAATGAAAGCAGCATTTATTAGGTAGTCGTTAATTATCTGATAATAGGAAAGGTGACTTTGTTTATTTGAAACAAAGAACATTTAGTATTCTAGAAATTTTCTGAATTGTTATTTATACTTCAAACATATATTTTTTGAAGTAAATCCTCATTTGTATTTTCGAAAGTACACATCTGAGACACTAAGTTCCACTGTGGAAATGCCTTGCCATTTTCTTAGAATGGTATCAGTGCTGTTATGAAATCAGTTATCAAGTAATTTAAGCTGATTGAGGAGGACTCCTTCTTCAAAACCCCTCGACTTGTCTGTTGCCCCCAGGAGAGATGAATAACATGGGGAAGCCGGTCTTCATCGGGGCTCTTCTCGGTGCAGTGCGCTCCAGTCTTATCTATATGGTTGAGCACTGTGTCCCCAACATGTAACACAATATCTGACTGTGTTCGTCTGGGTAGACTAGAGAAACAAATTCACAAACATGCATATGTATATAAGACAGAGATTTATATACAAGAGCAATTGAACATTAAGAAAACATCCCAACCCAGTCCAGTCCAAGGGCATAAGTCTGATATTAGCCCATATGTCTGACATCAATCTATAGAGTCCTCTTCAGACTCTTGAAACCCATGTAATGAAGCCAAATGCAGGATGATCACAAGCCAGTGGGTAGACAGTCTTTGGGTCCAGTGACGTTGTAAGCATCTCAACACTGGCTGGGGTCTCTCTCTGGCTTCTCCAGCATCTGAGGTCTGGTTGCATCCATGTGGCTTATCTTCTGCAATGTCTCCCAGGGAGTGGTAGAGAGAGAGAGAGGTGTCTTCCGCCTCCAAAGAGGAAGTACCAGATTTCCCAGAATTCTCAGGAGAAGGCCATGCCCACACAGAAGTCTCATTGGCCATCTCCAGATTGACAGTCTAGACTCCACCCTATATTCTTAATCCTTAAATTGACACCAGATGAAGTGACTGCCACACTGACTCTTCTTAAATTGGAGGCAGCTTGAAGAATTCATCATTAGCTTTTACTTATCTTAAATAACACATTGTTTTCTTCTCTGTTAAGTATTAAGGTCATTAAATGCAGGGAAAGTTTCAAATTCACCTTTACTTTCATACTTAGAACTTTGTAAGAACATAACAAGTTATGAATGAGTAGAAGATTTGAATAATTTGAATTGATACATAAACCAGAAGCCAACCAAATTTGCCTCTTACGTAATGAATCACCCATTTTTAGCTTCACATTTACTTCTATTATCACATCACTTACCTGTTCAGAAGCCCTCCCTAACGTGAAGTCGATTCTGACTCACTGTGATCCTTCTGCGGGTCTCTGAGGCTTCAGAGCTTTGCGGGCGCAGACTGACTCGTCTTTCTCCTGAGAATGTCTGGTGTGCAGGTGGGTCCAGCTGCCCAGCGCTTACCCCACAGCGCCACCACTTACAAATGCAGCTGGTACGTTTTAAAGACTTGGCCGTGAGAGGACCCAGGCTCCCCTGTGTGTTTTTTGGAAGGAGATGAGACTATCAACTCTGGTTTTAGGGAGGATGCTGCCTACTCTAAAAGCTCCTCCCAAGCATGTTTTGTTTTCCAAGAGTCCCTCACAGTGCTCTTTGCTTTCTAGAGCTACCAGTTCGAGTCCAGATGTCTTCTTTTGTTATTGCCAACAAGCCTGCCTTTCACCTTCATCCCTGGGGCTAACCTGGGTGTACACCCAAGCTCTTCATTGTTTTTTGGGGGGCTTTACAGACTTGCATTAAGAAAGGGAGCATAATTAATCTTTTTTCCCTTCCCCTTCCTAATACCTTTAGAAAAATTCCTTCCTTTATTCATTTCAACATTGAACTCCATCCCTACTTGACAATTACAAGCCTCAAACATAGCCATGGAGGTGGTAGCTAGATTTTGGAGCAGTTTTTCATATTGCATCTACTTCTTTATGTGTGTATTTTTCAATTCCAATTTTAGCTTCTCATTTCCTGAATATCTGAGAGCTCCTGGAGCGAGCCCCCCTCACTCAGGCATGCAGATGGAGGGAGGAGATGGCGTCAGGGTACTGGTACATCTCGGAGCATGTGGAGGGAGAGGATGCTGGAGCATCAGTGGGATGTGGGGCACTGCTGAGGTGGGTTGAGGAAAGTTGGGGAGGTGAAAGCCAGACGTGATGGAGGAGAGAGGGTGTTGCCTTCATCATGTACTTCACAGAAACTGCCCCCCCCCAACCCTACTTCTTTGAGAATTTTTACGTAGTCCCAGAAGCTCTCAGTCAAGCAGGATTTGCCAACAGTGTAAGAAGCAGACAAAGAGCAGAAAGCCCCATGTGATGTTTTTTAATGAGGCATCCTTTGGTGGTGTCTGTTTTAAAATCTCATTTGAAACTGTTTAGCTGATGAAGTAAAGGTGCAGTTAACTAATCTGAGGTTCAGGATAAACTGCCTGTTTATAAAGAGGTAATGAGAGGCTTTTAAAGCCTACCTTTATCCTTCTAGAATTCTGGTGGGCAGCTTATTTTATTAATCACTATTCCTCAGAGGCAAAGGAATTATTTTTTAGTAAGAATTCATTTTAGCCTATACCCTTCATCTCCCCCCAAAAGCAATGCTTTAATACCACCAAGTAGTTATCGTTAGACCAAATTTAGACTAGGTGAAGTTAAAATTTGTTTTTATTTCTATCACTTAAAAACTAGGAAAAAAACAAGCAAACAAATAAACAAAAATACTGCCTAGATAGCTATTGGCATGGATCTGGATTTGCTTTTGTAAATGGGGGATTAAGATCTGTCTGTTCTATAAAGGACAGACAGCATTTAGGTTCGAAGTAATCGGATTGTACTGCAATACAAAGGGCATTCAAGCTAGCTCGCTGTCCAGGCTCTGTAAATACCACATGAACACTGATTGGTCCAGGGAGGAGTATTAACAGAAAGATGGTGAGTTTTAATCCAAATCCCTAAAGCCTCACAGCTGTGGCTTCAAGTGTGTTTTCTTTCAGATGATAGAAATGGATGCCATGCTTCTTACAAAACACATAGATGATACCTTATTCTTCACTCATAGGAAGAGGATACTGACTTAGCTTCTATTTGAGTAGGTAATTTTCTTGTCTTAAGTTTCTTTCACATTAGGATGTGCAAGGGAACTTCAAAATGTTTGTGGAAATATTCCATTATCCTTTCAAATCCATGCCAACACATTAGAATGTTTCAAGTAAGAATGGCCATGTAATTTATTGCTTGAAGCAATTATATTGAGAATGAAAGCGACTATTATTAATAGTTATCCAAGAATGAGAAATGCAAACCAGGAATTGTTCAGGGGAAACTGGCCACCTATTTAAAAGGCATGCTTTAACTTTTATTGTTATCTTTAATTAAAATGAAACAATCATGCTTAAAATATTAGAGAACATGCTTTTCCCCCTCAAAAGAGTGTCGTTTACAATGCCTCATTCTGTAGGACCAAAACAAAAATCCATGATGGAGCTATGGTCAATGTGAGCTTTGAAAATCTATGTGTGCTTCCATGTGATCTGTTCCCTTCTCTTCTTGGGTTCTTCATTGTTGCATGGCATCTATAGCAAGCATTTGTTACCAGCATGCTTGTATTTGCTAATCCTCATATTGCACTTACATTGCAGAGGATGCTCTGCTATTCCATTTAAGAGGTTATAAGGAATAGAAAGTAAAGAAGATTTACCCCTAGATAAATGCCTGAGTTTTAGTATTGTGTCAGTGTTGGTTGGTGGACTCCCATGCCTTTGTTCTCGTTCCCAAATCTAGTGACACAAAGTGCTTCGGTGTGCAATAAAAGAGACCTGTCTTTTAGTTGGGAAAGAGACCTGATTGATGTCAGCAAATCAGTGTTTCCTGTCCCCTTAGCCAGCGTGATTTTCCCTTGGTGTTCATGTGCTCCACTGGACTAGTTGCTGACATTTTAATTGAGCTACTAGGGAGTGCAGTGTGCTTTTCCTACTGAAAGTATTTCAAGAAGCTTGCAGCCACAGGAAGTTCTGTGAACCCTCTGTAGACCACCCGACAGCCTTAGGTTAAGCAAGGCACCCAGGGTCGGAAGGCAGTCTTGGGGACGCTGTGGAACTGCTAGATCAAATTGAACCCAGTCACTGCAATTTTTTGGGTACATGAACCAAGACATTTTTAAAAAATTGTTCAAGCTCTTTGAATTAGAACTTCAGCTACATGTAACCAGAGATTATGGAGGCCTTATAGATGAGGTGCTAGACCAGAGAAGTAGAGATAGGCTGACCAACCCCCCCCCCAAAAAAAAACAACAACACCCCAACCCAAACTATCCCAAGCATCCCAGGATGCTTCTATCCAAAGAGAAGCAATGGGGACAAAGAGAAAGAAATGTTGAAGAAAATGTTACAGAGATGTTGATGCCAAACCGTGTGAGGAGTTACACATGAACTGAGCTTCGTGATCTTGGGTAGCCTAGAAGAGAGAGCTGGATCTGTAATGAAATGTGTCCTCTTCAATATCAAGCACCTTCCTGGTTGTATCTGTATTAAAATTCACCTGTTTGTGAGACTTGCACTGCAGCTGTGTCGTATAGCACGGTGACTCTGTGCAGTATTTCATGGTAACTGAAGTATTTGAAGTATGGGGCCAAGATCCAGGCAGGAGCCTGGGTCTCATTCTTGTTCCTTCACTTTTGGGATCCAGGTTAGTAAATTGGAATGTTCTTTTGGATAAGATTTTATGCAAAACTATTGTTTGATTCATTTTGAATTTTAGCCCCTGAACACTTGCTCCTTCCCCCTCTTCCCCAAATGGAAAAAAATCCATCTGCAGAGGAAATGTTCTATATACAGCCTGAAATCTGCCCCCCCTCACAATCTCTGAGGTTATATAATCACTTACAGAACTTTTATATCATTATAACCCTTTTCCCCCTTGTAGCTTTTTATACAAAGCCCGGAGCGGGCATCATGCCTTGTATGTGATGCTGGTTCACACTAACAAACCTAGAATCCCTGTGGTGATATGCTCATTTTTGTGTACAAGAGATAATTTTTTTAGAATGGAAAAAGGGATTCCAGTGACCTATTTTTTTATGGCTTAATTATCTGAGCTCTTTGACCAGTTACTTAAGGTAGAGATGTCTGTGTTCCCTCAGTCCTTCCTTTCTACCAAAAGACACTCACATGCTGGCTTTAATTAGATATTAAAATTCAAGCGTCTAAGAAGGTCTTTTTTTAGCTTCAGCATGTGAGGATAACATTTGAAGCACACATGCTCCATACAGCTTACGAGTGGCATTTTCTGTGAGCCCAGAACTCCCTCAAACTTAATCACCAGATCTTGATTGTTCCGGTTGGCGTTGCTGCAGCAGCAAATAGTAATAATTAGGATTATACTGCATTGGAAAGAATATTACCAGTTTTCATCATTATTGCCTTCCTGCCATTTTGAAACCCTAAATTATTTTACAATTGGAAATTGATTTTACCTGTTATTCTTTTGCTGTGAATAAAGACGAATGTTGAGTAAAGGGGGTGTATTAGTTCCAATAATTCCAGAACTCTGAACTGTAGAGTGGCTTAATGCTTGTAAATGTATGTAAACAGGGATGCCAAGGAATCTTCTCTGAAGAGAGGCCCTAAGAAACCTGGCAGGAAAGGAGTCTGACCTCTCCCATCGTCCAGTGTAACTCACTGTGCTTGTATTGAACTTATTACCTCAAGACAATATGGTGTATTGCCCTGGTAGCATAGGGGGTGATGGGTGGGGCTGCTAACCACATGGTTGGTCAACAGTTTGACACCAGCAGCTGTTCTGCGAGAGGAAAGAGAGACTGTCTACTCCTGTAGAGTCCCTGAAACTCACAGAGGCGATTCTACTCTGTCCCACAGGGCCGCTATGAGATGGCAATAACTCCGTGCCAGTGAGTTGAGAGACTTTTCATGGGCTAAGAAGTTTTCTTTGAAAGATTTGGAGAATAAAGAAGTTTAATGATCGAAATCACAAGAATTGAGTAGGCTTGTTTGGGGGATGACCATTTTACTTAAGAGAGGCACATAATGTGTGTCGCCGTGGCCTTTCACAGGGGTTCTGCACTGTGAAGCAGAACGCTGTGGATTTTAAGACTATGTTAGCGTTATGAATTATCTTAGCTGTCTCTTTGGAGACCCAGGAGGGAGCTCTCTCTGCTCCCCACCTACCCACCCCCTACTCGCCAGCCTATTTTGTCAGCAGATCAGAATAATATATCATGAACTATCTCATTTCATTAGGATAATGAGAATTAAGAGACAAAGTTTTGGGGAGGGATGTCCGCTTGGCATATATTATATTAATCATATTCTGTGAAAATGTAGCCATGGTTGAACGGAGGGGACTCTAGTTTATCTGACATGCAGGGGAGGAGGAAACAGGCTTCCATTTAGTCTCTGGGATAAAGTTCTTAGTTCGATGCCTGGGGAAAGAAGGACACCTTAAAACTGCTTCTTGTTTTAATTTCTGACAAGAATCTTTTGTGGCATCATTAAATAGTCTCACTGAAAGTAGAAGAAATTGATGTGAGTGTTGTTTTTAGCTTCAGTTGTAGTTTGGGAGTATGAAACGTAGAAATAATGGAACTTTGACTGTAGAGCCTTTGCCCTCACTTCTCAAGCACCTTTACCTGCTCCTGCCCCTCTGAACACCTCCGGCTCCTTTTGTTGGAGGAAACCCAAATGTCCAGCAGCATATTTTTAACCAGTTCTGTGAACATCTCTAATATGAGTTGCTATAAAATAATTTGAATCCAGGACACCTTTGTAATTCCCGACTGCTTCTGGCGACTACTGAAGAAGTCGTGTGGGTAAGTAGAAACAGGGACAAGCGAATGAGCCACGCTGCCTCCACTTACCAGCTGCAGTGAGGTGCAAGGACTTCCTGTCAAGAGATCCGCAGTCTCTCTTTCAACAAGAACCTTGAGTGGAAGAGGATGGGGGTGGGGTGTGATTTACTAGACGTCCCGTTTGAAATTTTGATGTTTGACTGAAGATTCCTAGCACACAATTTCTCACAGGCATCTAGTGAAGAGTAGCAATCTTCAAGTTGGCTTGGTGACTCATGGTGACCCCATGGGCCATCAAAGAAAAGACTTGCCGTCAGGACCTGCCTCATATCCCTGACTGCTTGCAGATTGGCACGAGTTTTTATTGGTTGATATTGAGAAGTAGATTTTTTTTCCTCGTCTGTCTTAGTCTGGAAGCTCAACTGAAACCTTTCAGCATCATAGGAACAACATGCAAGCCCCCAATGGCAGGCGGTGGTGACTGTGTATGAGATATATTGTTCTGGAATCAAACTCAGTCTTCTGTGTGAAAGGTGAGGATTCTACCAATGGACCACCTCATTGTTTATAAAATAGAAAAAGAAAAGAAGCCAAGAGTAAATAGAGACTCACTAATGGATCACAATATTATAAGGATTTTAATATCTAAGAAGAGTCCTTGTACCCAATATTCCTTTTCTAAATTCAGACTAGCCAAAGAAAAACAACCTTGTCACACCAAAACCCATGATAGTTATCCAGAGTAAATGGTCAAAATCACTAGATTAAAGAGAAAATGAAAATTACAATTGCAGTCTTTTAAGACATTAAAGAAGAAAATGATATATCAAATTTATGCTTTATAGTCAAAATATAAACTCTAGAGAAGTTCATAAACCCCAAAGATTTTATTGCTTAAAAATAAAGTTGGAAAACAAAGGAGTGAAACTTTCAAATATGAATTAGAAGAACCTCTTGAAATAATTGTTTTTAAATCAAAAGGATACATATAAGAATAAATAAACAATAGCAGTAAAAAAAGAATTCAATGAACAAGAAAACACTAGATGTGATTACTCTAAGATTAATTTTAAACAGTGAATGGATACAGGTAGAGCCTAGGTTATAAACATCTGCACTACGTATAACTCAGCTACTAATCCCTCCCACAGCATCTGTGAGGTTTAAAATTCGATGCACAGACAGTGATCCATAACAAAAATGGATGCTGATTATTATTATCATTATTTTAAAGATGCTTTTGTTTTCTTTAATGATGTTTATACATAGAAAACTACACTATCTAATAAGGCAACATTTAGCTAATGTTAGCTACAATCTGTACCTAACTGTTTTACTTTCCACGTAAATTTGACATAAAGACAATTAGGAATGGAAGTTGTTCAGAATCTGAAGACTGACTGTAAATATTCAGCAAACTGAATCCCCTCAAAAGGGGAAAAACAAAAATTTAAGGATTAAAAAAAAGGCTTTTGTCACAGGAAATACTAATAGTTATCCAAGTACTATGTATAACAATGCAAATAAATTAGAAGATTTTGATGAAATAAACTGCGTGGTAAATATTAACAAAATCAACAATTATTAACAGCTTTTATTTTTAAAGTCATATCTATATAATAGAATGGTAAAAGTCCAACTATTCTTACAGCTAAAAAATCCAAGGAAAAATTATATATATAAAACATGTATAAGAACAATGTAGATACATATGTTATTGGAAGGTGCTGTGGTGTTGGTTCCAATGCATACAACAGAACAAAATACTTCCCAAGCCTGTACCATCCTCTCAATTGTTAAGTTTGAGCCCGTGTTGCAGCCATTGTATCAACTCATCTCATCTGAGTCTTCCTCTTCGACTCATGCTCTAATTGACCACATATGACGTTGATCTCCAGAGATTTGTCATACCTGGTACCATGTCCAAAGTATGGGAGATGAAGTCTTTAGCTCTCGCTTCTTGGGAACATTCTGGCTGTAATTCTTCCAGGACAGATTTGTTGGTTCTTCTGTCAGCCCACAATACTGTCTGTATTTTTGGTAAGCATCATAATCTGAAGGTATCAATTCTTCAGTGATCTTCCTTATTCTAACTTTTCTAACTGTCAATTGTGTATGAGAGATTGAACATACGTGGACTTGAGTCAGGTGCATTGTATTCTTCAAAATATCATCTTTGCTCTTTAACACTTAAAGGCGTGTTGTGCAGTACATTTGCCCAGTACAATGTATGGTTAGATTTCTCGACTGCTGCTCCCATGAGCACTGATTGTGGATCCAAGTAAAATGAAACTGTGAACAAATTCAATGTTTTCCATTTACCATGGAAAATATAGTGCCAGTGAATGGAGACCCTCGGCGGACTCAAAGGGTCCCTGCTTATCTCACTTACTAGATAGCTTTAAGGTTGCATTCCGGCAGAACTTTCTCTTTCTTTCTTTTCATCTGGGCACTAACACATGGACACAGCATCAGCCCATACAACTTAAGCAGCTCTTTCCTGATGGAGAGGCTCACATGGACTTTTAAGGTACTGTGTTATGCTGGGCTCTCTAAAACACAAACTTCAACTATCACAAAGGCTTTAGGTCGTAGAAACCATGTTTATGCATTAGGCTTTGAGGGAAAATGTTAAGTTTACTAGGAACTGGTTGGGTTATGCTAATGAAGGTGCATGTGCAGTTGTTCATGATGTAGCTGCTTTGGGCAAGAGCTGCATCACAACTACACATGCACATTCCACCATCTGCTCCACTCTGGTTTACTTGCTCACTGCTGCCACCCCAGGATCCATCCTTTCTGCATATGCGTGCCCATTTCAATTTGTTGTAAAGAACTTTCTGAAGGCTATTTTTAACAACCATCCATGTCAACACCTTTTGTTTGCCAGCGTTTCTTTCTTGCTCTGGGTCTTGTGGTTAGGTGGGTGAGAGCCACTGTATCTGGACTGGCCATCCAGACTCTCTCATCATGATGTTGTTCATTAGTCCAGCTCTAAGGATTTCTTTTTCCTTCTTTACATTGAATTGTAATCCATACTGAAGACCATAGACTTTGACCATAATCAGTAAGTATTCAAGTCCTCTTAGATTTCAGATAGCAAAATTGTCTCATCATCTATAATAGGTTGTTAATGAGTCTGCCTCCAATCATCATGAAACATTTTCTTTCCTTTTCTTCATGTAGTCCAGCCTTTTGGAGTATTTGCTCAAAATATAGATTGAATATGTGTGATAGAAGGTTATAAACCTGACATATACTTTTCTGATTTGTAACCACTCCCTGGTCCCTTGGTCTGCTCAAACAACTGCCTTTTGGTCTATGTATAGGTTCCACATGAGCACGATGGAAATTTCTGGAATTCTCATTCTTCACAATGTTACTCCCATGGTTGGTATGACCCATACAGTTTAATGCATCTGTGGAGTCAATAAAACACATGTATACACTTTCTGACATTCTGTTTTCAGCAAAGATCCATCTGGCTTCATCAATGATATTCCTCATTCCACACCCTCCTCTGAATCCAGCTAAATATCTGGCAGCTCCTGCGCATAACCAATTTTTATTTGATTTGGATACTAAGGATATTATTTGATAATTTCCACATTCTGTTGTGCCACCTTTCTTTGGAATGGGCACACATATGCGTCTCTTCCAGTTGTTGGGCCAGGTAGCTGACTTCCATATTTCTTGGCATAGACTCGTGAGTGTTTCTAACGCTGCCTTAATTTTTTGAAACATTTAAATTGCTATTCCCTTAAATCCTGGTGGCTTATTTTTCATTAACACTTTTGCCAGCTTCTCGATAATTTTGTCTTAGTGGGATCCACAATCAATTCTCATGGAAGTGGCAGTCAAGAGATCCAAAGACGTATTGCATTAGGTCGCTCTGCTGCGGAAGAACTCTGAGTATTGAAGAACAAGGGTTTACTTTCAGGACTAAGGTACACCTGACTGAAACCATGATATTCTCCACTGCCTCATCTGCATGTGAAAGTTGGAGATTGAATAAGGAAGAATTGATACAGTTGAATTGTGTTGGAGAAGAATATTGAAAGTACCATGGACTGCTGGAAGGACCGACTGACCTATATTGGAAGAAGTAAGGCCAGAGGGCTCCTGAAGGGCAAGGATGGCAAGGTTTTGCCTTATATACTTTGGACATATTTTCAGGCGAGATCAGACCCTGGAGAAGGACATCGTATTTGGTAAAGTGGAGGAGCAGCAAAAAAGAAGGTCCTTGATGTGGTGAATTGACACAGTGGCTGCATCAATGGGCTGAGCCATAGGAACAATTGTGAGGATGGTGCAGGATGATGGGCCATGTTTGTTCTGTTGTGCAGAGGGTCACTCTAAGTTGGAACCAACTAGAGGGCGCCTATCAACAACAACAATGCTTTCATTGAATCTTGGGCTTCTTCCTTCTGTACTGTTGGTTCGTGATTATATGCCATCTCTTGAAATGATTGAATATCAACCAGTTTTTGTTTTGGTACAACGACTCTCTGCCATATTTTTAGATGCCATTTCACAACTCCTTTGGCCTTGTCATTAGTGTTCAATTTGTCAAATCTTTTCTGGAAGTGATCACGATATTCAAGTGGGATGTACTACACGTTCTGGCTGGGGAGCTTGGCAGAAGGACAGGGCATGACCCCATGAGGCTGCCTTGGGTAGGCAGGAGTGTTTCAGGGGAGAGTTTGTCAAATCTCTCTCTCTCTGAGCAATCAGTGGTCCCAGGGGCGCAGCTGGAGCGCAGACCAACTTTGGGCAGCTGCAGCAGGGCAGCGACTGCCGGTTCCATCTCTCCCAATTCACTCCCCCCCCACCCCACACACACACATATAAGGGCCTCCTTACTGACTTTTTGGCCTTCATGGAATTGTTTAAATTCTATTCAACTTCAACCTGAGCTTGCATATGAACAACTGATGATCTGTTTCAGTTTCAGTTGGATCTTGTCTTTATTTTGGCTGATTATTAAGCTTCTCCACTATTTATTTCCACAGATTTAGTCAATTTGACTTCTGTGTATCACATCTGGTGAGGTCCTCACGTATACATTTGTGGGTTTTTTTAAATTGTATTTTTAGTGAATAAGTCATGGACCTTGCACAATTCTGTCCTTCAAACTCTAACTTCTTTTCTATCACCAAGGCCATATTTACCAGCTACCAGTTCTTCCTCTTGGTTTCCCATGTTCATATTCCAATCACCAGTATCCTTGATTACATGTGTTTTTATCAATTTCAGACTTAAGAAATGGATAGAATTCTTCAATTTTTCATCAATAGCATTATTTAGCGGATAGTGCATATATTTAAACAATAGTTGTATAACTGAACGTATTTTAAGCATATAGATATTATCTTATCACAGACAGATTTGTACTTTAAGATAGATCCTGCAATTTTTTTATTCAAATGGGATACTAGTTCCCTTGAATTTGCAATTTTCAACATAATAAATCATATGAATGCACAATGAAAAATGGTCAACACATACCTATTTCAGTTTACAAATACTTAGGATATAAATCTTTATTCAGGTCATTTCATTTTTGATGACTTCCAATTTTCCTAGATTCCCACTCTGTACATTTCACATTCCATCATCATTGGATGTGTGCATCTGCTTGTTGTTTTGTTTTTGCTCAGTTTACTTGTGCCCCATCAACAAATGAAGGTTTTCTAAATCCAGGACGTTGAGGTTCCCTCTACTTTGAGGAGGTCTTCCCGTGTGTTGTGAGTACCTGCCCGGCTGAGGGGGTTCACCTCTGGCATTGTAGCAGACAGTGTTCTACTGTTGTACAGAAGATTGTCAGTGGCTAATCCCTTGGCATTGGACTGCTTCTTTACCCCACTCTGTTCTAGGCAGGAAACGCTGCTGACACCTGCTCACCATGGGGAAACCTGCTGGGATTGGACATCCTGGGCACAGCTGCCAGCATCACAGCAGTGTTTCAGCCTCCAAAGTACAACAGGGTGGTGGCTAACTCGGGACGTACACAGACACAGTAGCGTGTCGTTGCGAAGTGCTGTGAGTCCATTGGTCCTCATAGAATCCTTCTGTGACCGAGAAGAACTAAATATCCTTTAGCGTTTTCCAGGCAGTAGTCTCTATGGGATCAGATCGTCATCCCAGAGAGCTGTGGAGAGGATTAAGATCATTCATCTCTTGGTTAGCAGTTGACCACTTAACAGTTGTGTTACCAAGTGTCCTTTATATATACATGGGACCCCGCTGGCATTTGGGGTTAAGAATTGGGCTGCTGATTACAAAGTCAGGGTGTCCAATCCACCAGCCGTTCTGAGGGAGGAAGATGAGGTTGCTTTTGAAACCCCATCGAGTGTCACTGTGAGTTAGAATTGACTCTATGACAGTTGGTTTCTGTTTGTTTTTTTTAATACCTATGCATAAATATATCTGGACCAATAGGTGACATCACGATAAGCAGAGAAGATTGAAGTTGTCAAGGGTTTTGTCCTGCTTGAATCCACAACTAAGTCCAGGGGAAGCAGCAGTCAAGAGATCATATGACACATTACATTGGTAGAACTGCTACACAAGACCGCTTATGCATGTTGAAATGTAAATATGTTACTTTGAGGACTAAGGTGTTCCTGACTCAAGCCATAGTATTTTTAATTGCCTTATTCGACAGTTGAATAAGGAAGGCCAATGATAAAAAATCAATGAATTTAAATTATGGTGCTGGTGAAGAATACTGAAACTACGATGGACCTGCAAAAAGAACAAAGAGATCTGTTGCAAGAAGTACACCCTAAATTCTCCTTAGATCCATTGATGGTGAACATGTTATCAGGAGAGACCAGTCCTGGAGAAGGACATTATAGTTAGAAAAGGGGTGGTGTTGGAGGGGGAATTGTGGGAAGTTAGAAAGAGGAAGACTCTCAGTGAAATAGATTGACATCATGGCTTTAAAAATGGACTCAAAATGTGGTGAAGAAAGCTGATGGTGCCCGGCTATCAAAAGAGATAGCATCTGGGATCTTAAAGGCTTGAAGGTAAACAAGCAGCCATCTAGCTCAGAAGCAACAAAGCCCACAAGGAAGAACAGATCAGCCTGTGTGATCACGTGGCTCTGAAGGGATCAGTTATCAGGCATCAAAGAACAAAAAATCATATCATTGGGTGCACACCTCCATGATACGATCGCCAAGGACAAATGGGTGCATAAGCAAATGTGGCGAAGAAAGCTGATGGTGCCTGGCTATCAAAAGAGATAGTGTCTGGGGTCTTAAAGGCTTGAAGGTGAACAAGCGGCTATCTAGCTCAGAAGCAACAAAGCCCATATGGAAGAAGCACACCAGCCTGTGCGATCACGAGGTGTCAAAGAGATCAGGTATAAGGCATTATCAGAAAAAAAAATCTTACCATAGTGAATGAAGGGGGAAGTGCAGAGTGGAGACCCAAAGCCCATTTTTCGGCCACTGGAGATCCCCTTTCAGAGGGGTCTAGGGGAGGAGATGAGTCAGTCAGGTTGCGATGTAGCACCGATGAAGAATACAGCTTTCCTCCAGTTCCTAAGTGCTTCCTCCCCGCAACTACCATGATCCAAATTCTACCTTGCAAATCTGGATAGAGCAGAGGTTG
This sequence comes from Tenrec ecaudatus, assembly GCF_050624435.1. NCBI lineage: Eukaryota > Metazoa > Chordata > Mammalia > Afrosoricida > Tenrecidae > Tenrec > Tenrec ecaudatus. Next base: position 58,662,877 of record NC_134542.1, read on the forward strand.
TACACTGGTGCAGATAGGAGCTGGAGGCACAGGGAATCCAGGGAGGATGATACCTTCAGGACCAGGAGTGTAAGGGGTGAAACTGGGAGGGTAGAGGGTGAGTGGGTTGGAAAGAGGGAACTGATTATAAGGATCGACATGTGACCTCCTCCCTGGGGGATGGACAACAGAAAAGGGGGTGAAGGGAGACGCTGGACAGGGCAAGATATGACAAAATAATAATTTATAAATTATCAAGGGCTCATGAGGGAGGGGGGAGCGGAAAAAAGAGGACTTGATGCAAAGGACTTAAGTGGAGAGCAAATGCTTTGAAAATGATGAGGGCAAAGAATGTACAGATGTGCTTTATACAATTGATGTATGTATGGTTTGTGATAAGAGTTGTATGAGTCCCTAATAAAATGTTTAAAAAATAAAAATAAAAATGGGCTCAAACCTAAGCACATTTGTGTAGAAGGCCCAGCACCTGGTGGTGCTTTGTTCTGTTGTACACAGGGCTGCTTTGAGTTGGAACCAAGTCGATGACACCCAACACCACCACCAACAATCCTGTCTAAACAGCGCTGGTGTCTGAGAAGTCTGGAAACATGCAATAAACTCATTTTGAACTGTATGCCCATTAAAGTTTCAAAATAAAATGCTTAGCATTTTGTTTTTCTGGCCTCCAGAAACTTTTTCAGGTCAAGTACCTGAAGTTATGTGTCTAATTGTTAGCTCTTATAAAATAAAGCAGGAACAAGTATGAAATGATGAATACCGTTGGCACTTAGGGAATTGGAACTAGGTTTCATTTGATTTATAAAAACAACAAAACAGTAAGATCTAGGTTCAAGGTTGTGGAGCCATTGTGTGTCTTTATAAATGTGTATATATTTATAAACACATTTATGAAAACTTAGGAGTAGTAAAAAACCCACCAAAATAGCTGAGTTCTAAAAGGAATTCTGCCTTTGTTACTTTCCATCTGATGAAGAGTCCTTTGCACCTGGAACTTGGGGGAAGAGCAACTCCCTTGGACTGGCTTGATGTTCTTCCAGGTTTATTTTAGGGGTTATAAAATCTAATTACCATTAGGCAGCAATAAGGGTGGGAACATTTCTGTCATTTTCATTCAGTAGACAGGGCCGTTACCTATGTGTGCCATGTGCCTTGCAGTCAGCAATGGAGGACAAAGCAGCAGGAAATGGTCTGAGGGGAATTGTGAGAAGTCAAATGTAGTTAAAAATCCAACCTATGGTGTCAATGCTTCATGATTTTTAGTCTTAAGAATTGAGACATTAATGGAAATCCCTTTCCCTTATATATAGGCAGAACTCACAGCTCCTCTTGGTGTAAATGGTCAGCCTGCTTGGCTAAGGTTGCAGTTCTCTTTCACGGGCATCTCAGAAGATAGCCTGGTGAGATAGTGCTCAAGACGAGCTATCATAACCCCTGTGGAGCAGAGACCTCTACTCCAACCCAAGTGGGTCTCTGTAGGCCAGAGTCCGCTAGACAGCAACTGGGAATTGGTATTATTACTAACAAGCTACAAAGATATTTAAGTGTGATTGTTCAGAAGAGATTTTTCTGTTACATAAAAAGTGGAGTTAGGAAACATTAACTGAGAATGATAATGGCTCTAAGAGCTGTTTAGCAGAAGAATATTAATTCAGCACTGCAGATTGTTTTAAATGGAAAGGAAAAGAACACACTGCTAAATTGTGAAAATATAATGGTTCAATTTACTGAGTTGTCCATACTATGCTGCTAAATCATTTTAGTGTGTTTTCGTATTTAATTTATATTGAGGTTAGTTAAAAGATTGGGACGTACCCGTCCTTAATTGGGAGAGGCAAATTAAAGAAAAACACAAAACTTTCTGCATCTGCATGATTTTAAAACAAACAAAAGCACTGTTACCATGCAGGATAAATAGAAATTAGAATCTCTCTCTAGCCCTTCTTAGTCCTCACATGCTCATGTACATTCCTACGTGCCCCCTCCCTCCCCACCCCCCTCACTCAGGTGGATACATTGACATGCACAACATACTTAGGTGTGCTGTGCACGTACATACACACACACACAGGCCCCTTGCTTTTACTTGAATGATACATGTAGAAATGCACATGTACACTCTTCTTCACGTGAACACAGGCACACAGCTGCTCATGTCAGGGCACACTTGAAGGCACACATGCACAGCGAGTCAGGTTGAATGGCACACAGTCACAATTATTCAGGCTACAACAAACACTCAGCACACACCACAAACCCACAATCAGGCTGACACGTGCACATGAGTCTTTTCACATGGATATGCGTATGCATAAAAGAAGATTAAATATACCCATACAAACCTGTAGGCACCGAGTCCTGCAGTCAGCTCCTCTTTTTTTATCTTTACTCCTTTATAGTTGACTTCTGACTTTTATCTCCTTGATTTACATATTCTTGATCTTTGACTTAGAGAAGGGTGACTCAGACCAATGATTTCTTGTGATTACATTTGGAGAGCAAATGAAGATTTTGATCTGGCTTATTTTTTTATTTGCATTTGCATGTAATTTACTAAAAAGAAGTTTTTGACTTATTCTACTTCCACGCGTGCAAGTGGATGCTGAGGGGAGGATTGTGTAAGTGGAGAACATTGCTTAGTACACACATTTGTTGAGCCAAAGGGTCAAATGAGACTGATGGAAGACTATTGTGAAATTCAGAAAACAATTCTTTTACTGGGCCATGTTGAAGAGAAATGTTCCGTGTAATCTTGTGCTATTTCTTGTTCTGTATTTTAATTGATTAATTAAACATTTTACAACGGAGCAGTAATGCAGCTCAGTATTTCACAGGGAGACAGAATAAAAAGGTAAGCAGCTGATTTGCCTTTTTGAAATTGAGAGCTCTTTGTGAATTTAATATGGATAAATAGGTGTGGTATGTCATCCTATGCTTTTAACTCAGTTTAAAATGCCTCTTTCTTCAAGGTGAAAGCTTTGTCTTTGTGTGTAAAAAAATTTGAAAAGCACCGTCTGGGACACATTGTATGTTCATGTTTCTTCAAGAAAATCCAGAAATTGCGCTTCTGGGATTTTGTTACTAATGAAGAAAAAGGAAAGACATCCCTCTGTAAATTGCCCCCGTTCATTGGTAAATTCCATGTAAACAATGAGACAGACTAGGAGACTTAAATTGGCCAACGACTTCCATTTTTAAAAGAATAGTTCATTTGGTTCCTACTGCTGACAATTAAGAAACCTGAGCTGTATAGGTATTTTTTAGTGCAGAATACTTCATTTCCTATCGTAGCCTGGTCCATAGTTAATACTATGCCTGGTCCATAGTTAATTCTCAAAAATTTATTTCATTCACTCATTCACATAAATAATTAAAAGCCTGTACTACCTAATAGGAACATACTCAGGAATATTAACTGCATATTCTCGAATATAAGCTGACCAGAGTATAAGCCGAGGTACCTAATTATTACCTGGGAAACCAGAAAAACTGATTGACTTGAGTATAAGCCTAGGGTGGAAAATGCAGAACCTATTGGTGAGTTTCAATAATCAAAACAAATGAAAATAAAATTACAAAAAATTGAGATATCAGTGGGGTAATGTATTTAAATATTTATTTTAAACAAAAAGCATAAATAAAAGGACAAGTCATTTAACCTTAGTAATAACAGCACAGTAAGTGGAAAATAAGTTCAACAAAAACAATAAGGTATCAACAATGGTACCTTAAGAGTACTATTCCCTGAGCTCAATCAGCAATCAAGCTAAAATATAAAGAGTTAAAATCCTTCCAAACTGGATTCCTCATCATCATCCGTATCCCAATTCAGAGCTCCAGCTGATGTGAGGTCATCATAGACTCTGTCCTCACTGAGATCGCCATCATCACCATCACTGCTGTCATTTTCATACAAAGCACAGTCTTCACTGCCATCCATAGCACTACTAATACTACATTTCTGGAAGGCATGTCGCACCATGTCTTCTGGAATGTCTTCCCATGCATCTCGAACCCACTTTGCTATTAACTCTATGTCAGGCTTCATGAGATTTCCTCCTTTTGTTAGTCGGGCTTGAACAGATGACATCCATTCATGCCACATCCTTCGCACACGGTCTTTAAAAGGCTTATTCAAAGATACATCCAGAGACTGCGGTACATATGTAAGCCCACCTGGAATAACGGCTAAAGTAATTTTACTAGATTTTGGCAATTTTTTATGTTATCCGATAGGTGGGCTCTGAACATATCCCAAACAAGTAACGATGACTTTTTCTTTAAGGCTGTTCCTGGTCGTCGGTTCCAAATTTCTTCCAGACATTTTTTTGTTCTGTCTTCTTCCATCCAGCCTTTAACAAGTGCATGTACAGTAATTCTTGGTGGGAAATTGATCTTTTTAGGCAAGGTCTTTCTTTTAAACATAATGACAGGACACAGCTTAGTTCAATTAGCCAAACATGATAGAACAACTGTAAAGTGTTGTTTTTTCATTTTCTGTGGTTTTGAGAAAAATGGGGTTTTTTGCTAAACTTGCCACAGTTCTGTTGCTTAGAAGTTCAAAATTCATGGCAGTTTCTTCCATATTCCCAATATCTGCCAGGTCATAATTATAAATCCTTCTTTGTTTTATAATAAATGACTGGAATGACATAATTTTTTCTTCAAGTTCTTGTGGCAATTTCTGGGAAATCTTTGTTTTTTTGTCTCAAACATAGGAGGCCAAACCTGTTCATGAAGCGGGTACACCATCCTGCTGATGCAGCAAATTTTCAATGTCTGGTGCATTATATTTGTCATGCTTAGCCATTTGTAGAGCACGTATGTGGATTCCCATGCATGTTACGCAGTGACCATTTTGACGACACTTCATAACCCATTTATGCAATTCACTCTCTAGAGCCCCATAAGAAGACGTTAAACCACGATGAGCTTTTTTTTTAAGCTTTTGGAATCTGTTCCAAGTCAGCCTTCATTTTCTGCCACTCCCTCACTTGCTTTTCATCAACACAGAATGCCCTACTTGCAATACTGTTATTGCTCTCTTCTGCTCTTGACACAACCTTCATTTTGAAACCAGCCTCATATGACCAGCGTTTTTGTTTTGGTTCAAGAGTATCCATTCCTAATAGGATAAAAAAACAAGATTTTGAAAAAGAACTTTAATAGTAATACTCCCCCCCTCCCCCACAACATGTTAGCTGCGGGGACAGGGCAACTCCATGCAGGCGGGGGATGCAGGATGTGAATTAACACAGAGACCAGAGGGGAGAGATGGAGCGCAGCCACAGACACATTCTTACCAGTTCAGCTGCTGGCGGAAGTGAATCACTATGGGTGCTTCTGCGAATTGGAGCTGTCCAAGTCATAGGATGCCTCTGATTGGTTAGATGTGAGTAAACAAACATTCAAAGCCCTGCAGTGTCAGTGAGGCTTTGAATGAACAGTGGAGGAACAACAATCAACCCTGAGATAACAGGCACTGGTCCTGTTAACTCAGGGGTGGGGGTGGGTTGGTGTGGGGGAGAGGGGCCAGCGAGATGTTATACCTCACTGGGGTACCACTGACCCATGTATAAGCTAAACCCCAGTTTTTCAGCACATTTTTTGTGCTGAAAAAGTCGGCTTATACATGAGTATATATGGTAGGTAAATGTAGGTACATATTTCTGAGACAATAATTTGGTCTTGCAAAAAGATAAACATGAACACATAACTTTACTAGGTGATCATATATGATGTGGAAAAATACATAAAAATAAAGCATGAGAAGGAAGCAGTTTGCTAAATTATTTTTTAGTTTTATAATCTACTTTAGTTGATCATTTTAATTGATAAATCATTTTATTGGGGCTCTTATGCCTCTTATAACAATCCATACATCTATTGTATCAGACACATTTATGCATATGTTGCCATCATCATTTTCAAAACACTTTCTTTCTGCCCTGGCCCTTGGTATCAGTTCCTTGTTCCTCCCTCCCCCATCCTCCCACTCTCGTGGACCTCTGATAAATGACAAATGATTATTATTTTCATATCTTAGACACCATCCCCTCTCTCCCTTTGCCCACGTTTCTGTTGTTCGTCCCCCTGGGGTGGGGGTGAATGTTGATCACTGTAGTTTCATTTCTGCCCCCATATTCCCCCTGCCCTGATGGTATCGCTACTCCCATTACTATTCCTGAGGGGTTTATCTGACCTGGATTCCATGTGTCGAGAGCTCTTATGTGTACCAGTGTACATGCTCCAGTCTAGCCTTATGTGTAAGGTTGCTAAGTTTTATACAGGCTGATCATGGAAAGCCACCCTACCAAGGTCTTTCTTTTCAGAGACCATGTGGGAGAACTTCTTAGTAAATATAGAGGAAGGGCACACCAGGTAGAAGGACAGCAAGTGCAAATTCCCTGAAGCTGAAAAGCGGAAGGGTACTAGACTTGTTGGTGGGTAAGATGTGGGACTACTCAAGGTCCTACCACGGGGGCCAAGCTAGAGGAACACATTAGGGCTTTCTTAAGGGCTCTGGCTTGGCATTTACTGTGCAATTATTGGGGGGTGAGGAGCTGAGAGGACACATGATCGGAAGTATATTTCTGAAGAATCCCTTTATCTGTTGTGGGAAAATTAGTCTGTAGGGTATAAGAGATGAGGGACAGTGCCATCCGAAGGATCATAGTAAGCCAGGTGAGAGAAGACTGCGGCTTGAAGTAGAGTGAAAGTGCTGAGAAGTGGCTAGTCTGGTGTATATTCGGAAAGTAGAATAAAGGTTAGCTAGTGCTCTAGTAGAAGTTGGCAAGAAGTTTCGTCGATGACTCAAAGACTTCTAACCTGAGTAATAAGAAGAATTCAGTGTTTGTTTAGTAAAATGGATTAGTTATTTGAGGAGTCATGAGTACTTGGGAGTTTGCTTGTGAATAAGTTTTATGAACATCCAAGTAAAGTAGATTCTATACAAATCTAAGGTTCAGGTGAGAATGAGACTTACATGGTGTCTGTATGTATGTGTAATATATAAACTGTCAGTGCACAGAAGGTATTTAAAGTAAAAAGTTATGAGATAGCCCGTGAGTGAATAAATATAAGGGAAAGGACCGAGGACCGAGTATTGGGACATTCAGATCCTATTTTAGAGGAAGAGCAAAGAGATCCAAGGAGAATTGACAACTGTGGTAGGAATCAATGTATCTCCTCTGGAGGTAAAAGATAACCTAAATATCAAACTTTTCCAAAGTACTGTATGACTCCATCATCTGTGACATCAACCATTAGTCCGCCCCTCTGGAGTCCGTCTCACGGGTGTTGTTAGGTGCTGTCGAGTTAGTTGTGACTCACAGCGACTACATGCACAATCAAATGAAAACACTGCCCCGTCCTGCGCCATCCTCACAATGGCTCCTATGCTTCTGCCCATTGTTGCAACCACTATGTCAACCCATCTCATGCAAGGTCTTCCGCATTTTTGCTGCCCTCCACCTTGGCAACATGGTGTCTTTCTCTAGGGACTGGTCTCTTGTGATGACATGTTCAAAGTCTATGAGGTGAAGTCTCTCCATCCTTGCCGCTAAGGAGCACTCTGACTGTACTTCTTCCGAGACAGAATTGTGTTCCCCTTTAGAAGTCCGTGGTTCTTTCGATAGGCTTCTTGAGCACCACTGTTCAAACACATCCACTCTTCTCCGCTTTGGTAGTCTTTCCTTAATCTACGTGCTTATGAGGCAGTTGGAAATACCATGTCTGTAGTCAGGCACACCGCAGTCCTCAAATGAACCTTCCTGCTTTGCAGTACTCTGAACAGGTTTTGTGCGGCTCACTTACCTGATATGACTCTTCTTTTGGTCTGTTGACTGCTGCTTCCACGAGCATTGCAAGACAAAATCCTTGACAACTTCAAACTTTTCTCCATTTATCATGATGTCATCTATTGGTCCAGTTGTGAGGATTTGGGTCTTTTTTTACATTGAGTTGTAATCCATACTGAAGGCTGCAATCCTTGATCTTCTTCAGCAAGTCCTTTAAGTTCACACTTTCAGCAAATAAGGTTGTGTTACTGTATATCACAGGTTAATGAGCCATCCTCCAATCCTCATGCCACACTCTTCTTCATATAATCCAGCTTCTCTGATGTTGTGCTCAGTATAAAGATTGAATAAGTATGGTGAGAAAAGTCATAGAAGTTCCCTGTGAGCACAATGAAGTGTTCCGGAATTCCTATTGTTCTCACGGTTATCCACAGTTCGTTATGATCCACACAATCAAATTCCTTGGCATAGACAATGAAACACAAGTAATCATCTTTCTGATATTCTCTGCTTTAAGCCAAGATCCATCTGGCATCAAATATTATTTTCCTTGTTCCATGTCCTTCTGAATCCAACTTGAACCTCTGGAAGCTCCCTGTTAATGAAATGCTGCAACCATTGTTGGATGACCTTCAGCAAAATTTTACTTACATGTGATATCAGTGATAGTGTTCTGTAATTTGAGTATTCTGCTGGGCCAGCTTTCTTTGGAATGGGTAAAAATATAGATTTATTCCTGTCAGTTGGTTAAATAGCTATTGGCATAGATAAGTGAGCTTTTCCAGGGCTTCATCAACTTCTCGAAGTATTTCAATTGGTATTGCATGAATTCCTGGATACTTGTTTTTGGCTAATGCTTCCAGCACATCTTCAGCTTCTTCTTCAGCTGCCTTGGTTCTTACTCATATGCTATCTCCTGAAACGGTGGATAGTAGACTATTTATTTTTGGTACAATGACTGTGTATTCCTTTGATGCCTCCTACATCCGTCAATATTTTGCCCATAGAATCTTCCAAGATTGAAACTTGACGTTTCAGTTTCTTCTTGAGTTTTTTTCAGTTTAAGATATGCTAAGCATGTTCTTCTGTTTTGGTTTTCTAACTCTGAGTCTTTGCACATTCCATTATAATACTTTGTCTTTTTAAGCTGTCCTTTGCAATTTCGTGTTCACTTCTTCAACATCATCATTTCTTCCATTTACTTTAGCTAATCTGTGATTAAGAACAAGCTCAGAGTCTTTTCTGACTTACTTTGATCTTCTTTCCTGTCATCTTTATGACCCTTTACTTTCTTCATATATGGTGTTCTGTAGTCCTCTTCCAGCTCACCTGTCTTCTGTCATCTTTGTTCATTGTGTCAAATCTAGTTTTGACATAATCTCAAAATTTAGGTGAGCTACACTGACGGTCATATTTTGGCCCATGTGGACATGTTTTAATTTTCTTCAACTTTAACCTTAACTTATATCTGAGCAATTGGGATTTTAATAAAATCGTTCTCTTGGAAACAAAATAGTAATTGCATTTGGCCCTCTAGGTAAATGGTTTCATGTAATTAGTATGCGTTTAGGAAAACAGAAAAACCCGGCCAGTTCTTTTCACAATTTTTAATTAGCTCTATCTTTCTTTGTTCTTTCATGATCTCATAATTTTTATCAAGTTCTCTAACACCTTTTCACCTACATTGATCTCAGTGGATAGCACTGTAAGGGTGAGTTTGATGAATGTTCTAGCCTCATTTCCTGCTTAAAAATCTTTTTATATTTTCCTCATCCATTGGCTCCTACTCAAAATAATCAAAGTAAACTTGCATCTTGGGCAAGTTCCTTTGATACCTCTTCCCTCCGGAATCCTTATGTTAGATGCTGCCAAGGTGTTTTCGACTCACAGTGACCCCATGCACTACAAAGCTGGACACTGTTTAGGGAATGCCATCCTCAGAGCCGTTATGTTTGAGCCCATCGTTGAAGCACCGTGTCAGTGCATCTCATCCTTGGCGCATTCATTACTCCCTTCTCCCATGGCTTCATTCTCTTTCTCCCTAGATTGCTTCTTTCAGCTCACAAATGAGTTTGCTCGGAGCACTTCCATTTTCAACAGGCAGGTTGTTCTCAAATCTGTATTCGTGTTTAGCCAGATTTTAAAAATTCAAATATGTTGTTAAGTATTTTGAAAAATGATGAAAATAACTGTTCCAAGTCCCACTTTTCAGAGATGATTATTATATGTGTGCACTTTCAGTTAGTTCTCTATATCTTTACTGAATTCAGATCCAATTATGTACAGACCAGTTAAAGCTTACCTTTTATTCACCTCACATTACACATTCAGAAAATGGTTATTTTACATAGCTAGAGTATTCAATACTATGGTGACATTGTGATTTACATATTCATTATTTTGTCAGAGGTTTACTTAGTTTCTATTTTTGATATAAACTAAGGTGAATATCTTTGTACATAAATCTTTTACTACATTTCAAATTATTTTCTAGGTGAGACTGTAGGAATTTGCTGAGTCAAAGGATAGATACTATTTTATGGCTCTTGTTAGATATTGCCAAATTGTTTTAAAAAATGATCCTGCCAATTTATATGCCTCTCCCCTCACAATTTATATGCTTCTCCCACAAAATGTTTTCAATGGAAACTTTAGCTTTTTTTATTTGTTGCTTTATGAAACAGTCTTTGCTCAGTGTTTTCTTATTTCCTATATTAGTATTTCTTGATTACTATGAGGGTTAACCAATTTTCATGTTTCCATTAGTAATTTATTTTGCTGTACCTATTTCTTTGTGTCATTGACCCTTTTCCATGATCCACACTAGAGATTTAGTATCCTTTATTGTTTACTTTTCAGCTGAATATTATTAACCATTTCTGTCACATTTGCTGCAATTTTCTCCTAATTTTTTGCTTTTGTTTTTAATAATTTTGAAGTTTAGGTAGTCAAATGCTCAATTTTCAATGGAAACATGGTTTTAGTGTCTGGATTACAAATTCAGGATCAGATTTAAGTAATAATTTGGCATATTTCAAAATATTTTAATTTCAGAGAGAAAGGTTAGATTGATCAGTAAGTCCATTGTAGACATTTGTATAACATTTTGATCAAACATTACCAAAATTCCCTTTCATATTTCATATGAATATAAATTTTAAGTAGAATAAGGACTTAAAGAAAAAGCAAAATAAAACCAAACGACAAGGAATGTGAAAATGCTTCCTTGGATATTTATATATCCATGGGGTTATATAAATACTCTTCCTATACATGACAACAAAGGCAAAAGAACATCAGGATAGATATTGAAAAATAGGATTACTCTGGAAACTTTCACACAGAAAAAAATACAAATGACAAGCAGGGCAAATTAATTATGAAACTTATGAAATCGATTACTATTCCAAATATCATAGCAGAGGATCTATTTTAAAATCACTTCTCACCCCCTCACCCCAAATAAGGAATTGATTTATCAAGGAACTTGAATGGGGAAAAAAAGAAATACCCATGACTAAAAAAATAATTTTAAGCCCAACCTCACTAGATCTCAAAGAAAGTAAAACAAGCACATAGGGATAATATTTGGAAAAATACAAACGTTTGAGATCAGCACTTTCTAGTGCATGAGGGCGTTTGAGTAGAATATACTGTTGTGTAGAATCTAGTTTGCATGTATGTAGAATTGACTGTAACAGAGGCAGTGGTCTATTATCCTATTAATAGGGATCTGTTAAACCTGGGCAAGCCAAACTTCCAAATGTAGCTTTTGAAGCAAAGTAGTCAAAAGAGAATGTTTTCGTTTTGGATGGTTTGCTATTTGATTTGCAAAGGTCCCTTTTAATGGAAATGTAAAAGCCTATTTTACAGTCCTTGAAAAGGATGATGGCAGTGCCCATCTCTGTCTATTGACATGAAAAGTGTGTGCTTGTGGAAATTGAAAGCCTCATGAGAAAAAGCTAGTATGCCCCTTTTTCTACAAAATCATCTATCAAACTGATATACTATAAAACTTTATTAACATCTCCCAGGATGGTCAGCAAAATGAACAAACTTTTACTTTTTAAAAATTGTATGGTGGTGAAGGTTTATATCAGCTTAGATTCCCTGTCCACTATTTTTTTTTGCAAATGATTCAACAACACAAAGTGCGAACAGTCTCCTTAGTTTTGTTTTGCTTTCTTTTCCATCAGTCTCGTTTCCCTGCCATTTTCATTCTTGTCTTTGTTTTAAGGTTTTGTTGGTCATTAGGTCTCATATAGATGATTTTTAATTACAGGAAGGCAGGCCGTACTCAGCGGTGATAGTCTTTATTTTGGGAGTCAATTTGTTATTTAGCTTAAAGGTCATCTCAGGTGTTAGTTTCAATTTAAAGCTAAAGAAGACCTAAGGGTGTTTGTCTTAGGACGTCTTCTAGACTCAACTGGTCCAGTAAGTTTACTTTGTTTTGCTTTCTTGAAGAATTTTAGGCTCCGGTCCAGATGTAGCTCCCATTCCATTAGAAATTTTCGGTTGTGTCCGTGATCAGAATGATTGATAGTTGTACCCAGGCACCATCTATCATATTTTGAAGACTTTTATATGATTTTTATAAACTGCCACCTCTTGCACATTCCTTTCCTCTGCATCCTGTGCATATTATATGTATATGTGCAGGATTTGAATGGACTCTTTATGTATAAAAGACAGGTCATCTTTCTGGTCTCGGAGCAGATGAAGCTGTTGTTTGTGTAAAATGTAGTATTACAGACTATTAGTCCAAAGCATTGATTTATTCTTTGGACAAACTTTCTTGTTTGCTTTAGGTCATGTTTTAAGATGTTAGAATTTCCCAGATGTAACTTTCCCAATTATATAAATAAATAAAGGTATCTAGTGAAAAAATCCACATTTTTGTTTTTAGTTATTTTTCTTTATCTTTAAAGGCTCTATCAGCTAAGTGGTGGCTTTTTTATGTCTTTCATCTACAATTTATCTTGATGTGTCATTTGGAAAGATAATATAAGTAGCCAATTTTTCACATAGTTGGTCAGCTGTCGCAGGACCATTTTATTAGATAATTACGTACTGATTTCTAATGACCTGCCTTATAAAGCCTCACTAACTTCTTTCTCCTACCATTTGTTTGAGAACAATTCTATTGCACTGATATGGCTATCTGTTCTTGTGACATTATCTCATTCTTTTGATTATTGTGGGGTAGGTAGCATTTTAATACTGATAAAACAACTTCCAAAAAATCATATCATTGTGTTCTCACCTCCCTGATACAAATGCTGAAGACAAATGGGTACATAAGCAAATGTGACAAAGAAAGCTGATGGTGCCCAGCTATCAAAAGATATAGCGTCTTGGGTCTTAAAGGCTTGAAGATAAACAAGCGGCCACCTTGCTCAGAAGCAACAAAGCCCACATGGAAGAAGCACACCAGCCTGTGTGATCACGAGCTGTCGAAGGGATCAGGTATCAGGCATCATCAGAACAAAAACTCTTACCATAGTGAATGAGAAGGGGAGTGCAGAGTGAAGACTCAAAGCCCATTTGTAGGCCACTGGAAATCCCCTTGTAGAGGAGTCTCGGGGAGGAGATGAGCCAGACAGGGTGTGATGTAGCAACAATGAAAAATACAACTTTCCTCTAGTTCCTAAATGCTTCATCTCCCTCACTATCATGATCTGAATTCTACCTTGCAAGTCTGGCTAGAGCAGGGATGTACACTGGTACAGATAGGAACCAGAAACACAGGGAATCCAGGGTGGATGATCCCTTCAGGACCAGTGGTGTGAGCAGTGATGCTGGAAACGTAGAGGGAGGGTGGGTTGGACAGGGGGAACCGATTCCAAGGATTTACATGTGACCTCCTCCCTGGGGGACGGACAACAGAAAAGTGGGTGAAGGGAGACATCGGACGGGGAAAGATATGACAAAATAATAATTTATAAATTATCAAGGGTTCATGAGGGAGTGGGGAGCGGTAAGGGATGAGAAAAAATGTGGACCTGATGCCAGGGGCTTAAGTGGAGAGCAAATGTTTTAGGAATGATGAGGGCAATGAATGTACAAATGTGCTTTACACAATCTATGTATGGAGTGTGATAAGAGTCGTATGAGCTCCTAATAAAAGTATTAAAAAAAGACAACTCCCCTTATTACTTTTATTTTTGGAGCATTGTTATGTATTTTATTTTCAAGAAGAATTTCAGTTTTAAAGTTCATTTCCCCTTGTCTCTTAAACAAGGTATACCGAAGGCATGCCACTTTTTTCTCTTGATAATTCAAAGCCATGATTATGAATCACCACGAACAGCGTAATGTTTGATGAATTGTTCATATTCATACGGATTCTGTGCTTGTATTTCAAGTGATTCCTGATCATGAAGTTTTTTTCAAAATTTCTGTGTTTCCCAATATTTTCCTTTACTCCTCCTTCCAGGGGCCACATCCATGCCTTTTCCAAACAGGGCCCTTTGCTCTTCTAAAGCGCTGCAACCTTTCAACTCAGAACATGAGAAGATGAAATTTTTAGTGCTATGTTGTGAAATAAGACTAAGTGGTTAAACTCTGTCTTTTGAATTTTGGTACCAGAATTTTATGCATATTTCTATTCTTAGCCATGTTCCATGCAACTTAAGTTGCCCGGCTAAATGACTCTGGTGTTGCGTGATGTCACTGTGTTTGAATAGTAGTAGAGAGATGAGTTTGGGAAAGCTATGAAGGCTTAACTATTAAAATTTTATGGTATTTCGATATATTGAGCAGTTTTTTATATTTTATAAGATATTGCATTAATATATTATGTTGTAGCAGATTATTGTCATGAAACAAACCAAACCAAACTCACTGCCATTAGTTGATTCTGACTCTTGGAGACCCTAGAAGACTGAGTAGAAGTGTCCATGTAGGTTTCTGAGGCTATAAATCTTTTACAATTTTTATTTATTATTTAAATCATTTTATTGGGGCTCATACCACTCTTACCACAATCTACACATACATCCACATGCCAAGCACATTTGTACAATTGTTGCCATCATCATTCTCAAAACATTGTCTTTCTACTTGAGTTCTTGGTATCAGCTCCTCAGTTTTCCTCATCCCTCATGAACCCTTGATAATTTACAAATTATTATTATTTTGTCTTGTCTTACCCTGTCTGATGTCTCCCTCCACCCACTTTTCTGTTGTCCACCCCCATGGGAGGGGGTTAGATGTAGATCATTGTGATCAGTTCCCTCTTTCTCCCCCACCTTCCCCTTCCCCTCTTTATTGGTCCTGAGGAGTTTTTCTGTCCTGGATTCTCTGGGTTTCCAGTTCTTATCTGTACTAGTGTACATGATCTGGTCTAGCCAGGTTTGTAAGGTAGAATTGGGGTTATGATAGTGGTGGGGAGGAAGCATTAAAGAACTAGAGGAGAGTTGTATGTTTCTTCAGGTTATAAATCTTTACAGAAGTAGAATGAGTGATTTTTCTCCCTCATAGTGGCTGGTGCTTTTGAAATCCTGGTCTTGTAGGTAGCACCTGAAAGCATAACCCAATCCATGATACATACATGATCAAGCCCCAAAGTATTGCTACAAAATTATATAAAGCTTTATGAGACAAAATATAAAAGTGTGAAGCTGTTGTTTCTCTGCATATTTGCTACCCAGGTCTGTACACTCACGAGGGTGGTGTTTCCATCTCTGGAACCCTTCTCTGAAGAATCTGCGCTCCTCAGTTCACCCAGTGCCCAAATGGCAGTTTTGGTATCTTTGAGGGACTCAAATAGTTTCCCTCTTAAATGTCCTTTAAGCTTTGGAGACAGACAAACAAACAAACAACGACAAAGCCTGCTGGGACTGGGTTGGACTGTAGGGGGTGTGGGATAAGGCTTTCCTATAAAGTTCTAGGGCCATGATACCCTTGAAGAATGGGCAGGTGCATTGACATGAAGGAAATAATTAGTACAACTTTCCTGACCTTCTCTAACCAATGTAATTTTCTAGTTTTTTCCATACTTCTTCCCCTATGATCATGTTGTGCCATTTAAGAAAATCTATCAAGATTTCTCCTTTACAATATCCCCCAGTCAACATACCCACAGTTGACCTTTCTGCCTTGAATTTAACTGGCCTAACTAATCTCCTTTGGCAGCTGCTGTTTTGATTGGGCTTAAATTCGAAGGCATCCTAATAAGACTAAGACAGTATCTCACTGAGAGAACTTATTTGCAGCCATCCACTGATCATAGAGACATGTTTAAACACCTTCTGTTTGGAAGAACCCCATGCAGGCATGGACAGTGGAAATACTTTTGCCTTCATATATATTGATGTGTTTCAATCAGACATATGCAATGGCAGGAAATGCACAAGTAAAGAAGGCTTTGCTGCAATGCGGCGTTCTCTTCATGAGGCCGAGCCCTCTGCAGGTCTTCCTTCATTGGTCTGCCCTGCTTCCATTTGAGTCACAGAATGTGTAATTAGATCACCGTTTATTCTAAAATTTAGGTGGTAGGCTATAAATGCTCAAAGTAATGGCCAGTAAACCAAGAGATCAAATGATTTTCCCCTCTTCATCTATTAACCTTTTGACATCCTAGAGCAGTGGGTCTCAACCATCCCAATTCCTCCACTCTTTCAATCAGTTTCTCACGCTGTGGTGATCCCCCCCACCATCAGATTATTTTAGTTACTACTTCATAACTGTAATTTTTCTACTGGTATGAATTGGGTGACCCCTGTGAAAGGGTCGTTTGACTCCCAAAGAGGCCATGACCCACAGGTTCAGAACTGCTGTCTTAGAAGCATTAATGATAGTTGGACTGTTACCAAACCTGGTTTAAAACCATTAACCCTGAGCGTTTTTTGTATGGGAAAGTAACCACAAACTCTCGGTAAAAAGGTGGTAAAATTTTTTATTTTCACATTTCACCTGCTATTATCTGCCCTGTGGCATGTTTTGTCAGAATAGGACAAACATGTTGCTGAAATTTTGATAAACATTGTGCTTCTAATTTTATGTCTTGTTAGTCATAATCTTGTTAGTCATAAAATAAACATAATTACTTTGTTTTTTTGAAAACCTTAATTGGTAATGTCATGGCAATAGGAGAAACAATTTGTTTTGTTATGTCTCTAAAGGGAAGCAGGGTCCATCAAAGTCAAGGACCTAGACTCACAGCCACTGATGCTCTTGTTAAAGCCAAGTGCTTCTCCCCAAAGGCGGTCCATGAAGCATATGCAGATTGCCTTTTGTCACTTATTTTTGTCATGTTCTCTGTTATACCACATTTCATTTGTGTTGATATTTTTATTTATGAAATACTTTCAATGTAGCACAAGTACCGAAAATAGCTTCCTCTCATGCACCTTCCCACCTCTCTAATTCACCCACCCACACATTCCTTCCTGTTCAGAAGACAGTTTTATCTGAGGATCCAGGCAGACGATATGGAGTCAATTACCAGGTCTTAGTAAATGGAAAATTTTTTGCCATTTCTGCCTTCATTCTGCATGACTGAGAGAATTACATCTGTGTAAGCAAGTGTCCTTGCTTCATTCCCAATTCTCTTCCTCTCTGAAGATAACCATGTCTTGAATTTGTTTTTAATTTCCATTCATGTTTATGTGCATTCCTACACAGGCGTAGACCATTTAAATATACACATATTTATGTGTTTGTACACTATTTTGATGTCTGTTAGCTATTATAAATTATACCACAGTGTATCATTCTTCAACTTAGTTTTTATTTTATAAATAAATGTAATAAAATATTTTTTCTTTTAAAAATCATTACACGCACAATTCAGTGACATTGTGTTCGTCATTTGCAACTATTGCCATTTTACTTTTTTGGGAAATATTTGTTTTAAGATTTATCTGTTAAAAAGCTAGTAGTTCCAATTAATTCAACTGATGGATAGTTATTCTACTGTACGATTAGACCAAATTTATCTAGTCTCTCACTGATGGATATTTATGAATTTTGAGCTGTTTTATTATGCTTCAAGTGAACATTTATTTATCCAGCAAATTAAATTTCCTTGAAACAATTTTCTTATGAATTGTCTGGGTCGGTGGTTATGATTGTCACTGTTGTCATTACATCTCTTCTGTGGGTTCTGTTCCCATCGGTGCAGCTTCAGTTCCCTTCCTTGCCTTCTCATGCTTGATTTGGGGTATATGTTAAGCGTTTTGTTTCATATGATTGGTTACTTAAAGGATCACATTTTTCATGGGTGTTATAAACTGATCTATTCCTTGGTTAAATTAAAAATGACTTCAGAAATAGCTTCAATTACAAGTTGAAAGTATATCGTAGGTTGAGACTCTGGGATTCTTTATGTTTCCAATAGTCCAGTAGGTTTGGTCATTTTTAGGAATTTGGATTTTGCTCTACATTTTCCACTCCACCCCCATTTTATCCAAGACCTCCTGTTGTGTCCCTCATCGCAACAGTTGATAGTGGTACCTGAGCACCATTGGATTCTTCTCGGGGTCCCTGTGGCCTCTGAGTCCTCTGGCGTAGTTTCCCCTTTAATCTTGAGTTTCTTCTTTCTTTCTTTCTTTTCTCTCTCCAATCACTGTATCTTAGAGCATGGCTCACAATCTCTAAGATAAGGTCCTGTTTATGCACTTTTGCTATTGCAACCACGATTGACATGATCATTTCTCTGTGCCCTTATTTGGCACATATTTTCTCTGTCGTGCACACCCAGGAGTAAAACTGCACCATCAGAGAGAATGCACATCTTCCTTTTCAGCAGACATTAGCCAATACCTTCTCCAGGTGTTTGCAACAATTTCTAAGACCTCTGGAAGAGTATTCCCAACCAAACTCACGCCATCCGTTGATGACCTGCCCCTGGGCGATTCTGAAGTGGCGATTGTTTGTGGAAACAGAAAGCCCCATTTTACTCCCATGGAAGCTTATAGGTTCTCATTATTCCACGTTCGCATGTATTAATTATTTCCGGACATTTACCTTTTTGCAACATGCACACAGTGTCATTTATGTTCCAGTGTTTTGTTTCCCTGAATCCTGGTGAGGTTGAGCATCTTCGTATGGCGTATGTTTAGAGACAACATAGCAGTGGGTAAGAGCTGGGGATACTGGACAGAGGCAACTTGAACTTGAAATCTGATTCCTCTGGGTGACCTTGGTTATTGGCCACCGTGGAGACCATAACCATACCTGCTTTGTGAACCTTTTACAACTGGGTCTATCTTTTTATAAATGGCTGTAGCTACTGTGATTTTTGTTATTACATAACCTCACCATAACATAACTAGAGAAGTTAAAAAAATTCAATTGTGTAAATTGTCAATTAATGTCATTGAGACGTTAGAGACTCTGTCAGCCTGAACTCCCCACTGAAGAATCCTGGTAGAAGAATACTGGAGATGAGAGAGGCTCCCTTCCCCTCCCAGCTCTCTAATTCACCCGCCCACATGCCTTTCTGTTTAGAAGCCAGTTCTATCACAGGATCCAGGCAGAGGATAGAGAGTCAGTTACCACGGTTGTGATATTCTATTTTATTTTGTCTCAATTGATGGGTATATTAGCTTGGAATTTTACCAAATTGCATTACTAACCATTTGGGTTGCCCTTAGGTATCGTCTTACACATTATGTATTGGGTTATTTGCACTTTAAAAAAATTGATTAATAGGAGTTCCTCATATATTTTGAACATCAGTCCTGACGAATGTCCCTTTGTGGTGTGTGGCTTGCCTTTCCACTTTTGGGGGGATTTTTTGGGTTGTTTAGGCAGAGATTTTAAAATTACGTAGGCAAACGTACAATTTCTTAAAGGATCATTCTTTTTATATTTTTTATTAAATCATTTTATTGGGGGCTCTTACAGCTCTGATCACTATCCATCCATCCATCCATCCATCTATTGTGTCAAGCAAATTTGTACATATGCCGCCATTATTCTTTATATATCTTAAGAAGTGTTTGTTTCCCCTACAAACAAAGCTATTAAATATAGTCTCTATTTTCTTTTAAATGAAGATGGAGCTTTACTTTTATAATCAAAACTCTTGTGTGTGTGTGTTATAAGAGTTGATTGTTCCAACATTAGTTATTCATAAGTTCCTGGGCCTCCTTGTCCACCCATTATCTACAATGACACGGCCATTGTGCCAGGTCTTTGTCCCAGCATGAGGAGCTCCCAAAAAGAGAAGAGGTGGGGGGTGGTAAGAAAGAAGAAGAATGTGGCACAGCAGCTGACCTTTCCACAGGTGTGACCGCATGGCAGGCACCATTCCACGAGCATTCCCTCACGTCCGCTCTCGTTGGCTTGGTCGGCTCATTACCTCCAGTTTGATCAACAAAGAGGCCAAGACGCAGGCAGATTAAGTGACTTGTTCAAGGCCTTACAAAGGCTTAGGTAGGACTCCATCCAAGACTCTGAAACGGAAATTAAAACACAAGCCATCTGGCTCCAGGCCCCACAATATTACACAACCTCGTAAAAAGTCAGACTGGCGCACAGAGCAAATCCCTTCTCCTTATCCACCTGAAACACGTGAGCAGCACACCTTCGGCTGGCTTTCACTCTCTCCTGCGGTGCTGTTGTTTCTCTCCTGAAGGGTCAGAAGACAACTGTGGCAGGACAGTCATCAGGGTCCCTGGCAGAAACTGGGACACTAACGCAGTTGGTCATTGATGTAGGCTCACAGCCTTACCTCTCTCAGCTACGTCCAGCTGTGTGCAAGGAGCGTGACTGCCAAAATGATGGGTTAGGTGTGACTCTCGAATGTCCTTTGTTTGTTTATCTTTAAAAAATCCATTATAAATCCTATGGCTTTTCTTGGGATTATATCAGATTTTCCCTTTTTGCCCATATTTATTAGGCGTGAATACTTTAGGGGGTCATGGAGACGCTAGAAATAAATAATGACTGCATATCTTGTTAAATTGTGGAATAGGATCTCAGCGCAGGGAGCGCCTGCCCTGGCTAGGGGTTCCACGCCATCCCTTACTGCGGACAAATGGAGCTAAGCGACGTCAGTGGCTTCAACACTAATTGCTTTAGTATTTCTTATGGCTCAGCAGGCTTGCTAAGCTCGGCTGGGTGCATGAGGCTGGGCAGGGATGCAGTCATCTGGGGCCAGACGGCTCATTCATATGGCTGAGGAATGGTTCTGGTGTTAGCTGGGGGCCAATCTGGAATGCTGTACCTTGGTTTTCCTCCATGTGACCTCACTATGTGGCACGGGCTTCTAATAGTACGGTTAAGAACAGACAATGAAAGGCAACAGATGAGTTAAGATCTGAAGTTGGAGCTTCAGAAGCATTCCCACCTCCTGTGGTCCACACCAGTTCCCAGGCCAGCTTAGATTCAATGGGAGAGGATCGTAGTACCCTCTTCTTGATGTGTGGAGTAGCATGGGCATGTCAAGAGAGAGGGCATCACTCAGAGAAAGGCTATTTATCCTGCATCTCAAAGGGTAAGAAGGCTTTTTCAGAGGGGAGGAAGATCTAGGCAGAGGAACTAACAGAGGCTGAAAGAGCATGATATGTTTGGACAAAACTTTTATGCTTTGGAGTTATAAGGTGCAAAATTGACAAAGTATGTTAGAATGAATAATAATTTTAGAGGAGCTAAAGCTTATCACATTATGTACCAGGTGATTTTGAAGTCTTTTGTAGGAATTGTACTTTTCACTTTCATAACAACCCTGTAAATCAGAGATTATTATTGCCATACTTTTCTAGAGGAGGCTAGCAAAGTGCAGACAGATTATCCAGTTTGCCCATAGTCATACACTATGTCCATGTGTATGTCATATCAGCTGCGTACATGTCAGCCGTGCCACCTGGACCCTTCTAGCTTGTGAAAGCCTACGTATGCTCTAGTATAGACTGGCTCTCACGATTGTATCGGCCTTATTAAAGATAGTGACATCTAGAGAGTGTATGGAGTGACCTTACTGGTATTTGGGTTGGTGTGCTTGAAACACTAGCCCGTGTTTCTTCGTAGAAGCTGAGTCTCATGTGTTGATAGTGAATTCACGGTTTTAGAAGATCTAAATCAAGCATAGAGATTTTTGCTCCTTCAGGGCACATAATCTGTCTTTGGGAGGGAGTCTTGGTGGGCAGGTTCAACCCGGTAAAGATCATGATCACGTATTTGACAATCCCAAACTCCTCGCTGGGAGAAAGAAGCTGATGAAAATCCAGCAATGGAAAGGCTACTCGCAGAGTAGGACTAAGCAAACTTTCATTGGTAACCCAATTGCTAGAGCTCCTTTGGATTGCAAATGACCTTCCTGTTCTTGAACTTATTTTTATCGCTCTCTGTCTGAGCTGAATAGTTCTTGAGTTCCTGTGTAGTCTGGTTGTGTGATGGAAATACTTTTCTTATTTCCAAATATAGCTTTATAAGCAACCTCCATTAGGTAGCACAACTGGATGGAATCCACTTTTTTCCATCCTAAGAATTCAACTAACACAGATACTTAATGCTTAACAGATGCTAAATCACTAGCTACATTTTTTATTAGCCACTGACCCATTTCGCACTCAGTAAATATTGGTTGTTACTTGCTGATTGATGGTTCTAACCATTGGGATGTGGAACATTTAAGGTAAGTGAGAAAAAAAAGTGTCGCTATTAAATTATATGAACCTTTATTGAACAATAATATAAACATGTGAAACTATTATTTCTCAATGCATCTACCCCCTATGCCTATACACTTTCTTTTTTTTTTCACAAAAGAAAGGCTTGTAGTTTGTTCAAGGATCGTTTGCTGGCCCTTAGGAGCGTTTTCCAGTCCAGTTTTTTGGGGCACCACGCCCTGGCCCCAAAGTCCACTTTCAGCATTCCCTGGGGACCTTGCCACTCCATTCCCTTGCTGTCCATTGCACTCACCCAGTGCTTTGTCTCGGTGGCCTGTACACTTTTGAAGGTGGTGTTTCCATTTCTTTTCCCTTAGGAATTCTGTGTTGTTTGACTTATACCACATCAAAATAGAAGTTTTGGCACCCTTGATGAATTAAAATTGTATTCATTTCTAATGTTTTTAAAAAAACTTTTGGAGTAGAAATAATCTGAAGGGGAAAAATCAGGGCTGTAGGGTGGATGAGGAAAGATTTCCTAACAAAAGGTAGGGTAACACTATTACCCTGAAAGAATGAGCTGGTACATGGTCATGATGAAGAACAATTCCTTGGCACACTGTCCTAGCCTTTTTTCCATCAATGGAATTTTCAGTTTCCTAACTTTTTCCTAATAAGCCTATCTATCAAGAATACCCTTAGCAATTACACCCAGAAAAAAACAGTTCCCTTAACCTGAGATGAGCTCTTGACCTTGAGTTCAGCTGGCTCACCTGTTATCTCTTGGAAGCCCTTGTTTTGACAGCATATTAATTTTGAAGGCACCCAGTGAACCTAAGACAAGTGTATTCCTGAGATAACGTGTCTGCAGTCATTCATGGACCTCAAAGACATGTTCAAGCACATTGTCTTTGGGATAAGTCTGTGCATATGAATTGGAACCCAGAAGCAATATTTTATGGCCTACCCTAATGGAGTATTTATTGATTCATTGCTGATATGTGCAAAATATTCGGCACAGTTTCTAAATCCCATATGATCTATGCTTCCATCTCTAAACTATTTCATTAATTAGAACAAAATATTTGTCAAATATTACCTTAAAAATAATTTCATATAGAGAGATGTTTATTTTAAGAAATGTTTGTTTCCACATTTAAAAAGATCTTTGTTCATATATCAATCATACACCCATTTGGTAATAATGGGTGTTATCACTTTCTGTGGATGGGAAGAAATATTATATTCTAAGCACATAAATATTGGTTTAGTGTTTATTTTTCTAGTTTTTGTCAAATAAGATAAAACACTGTTTTAGAGAGGTTCATATTTACTAAGTATGTATTACCTTATTAAGCATGCATCTTAAATCACAAAGGTGAATCTTCTAAACCATTTATAATATCATGGTCATGGTTATGGACATAAGCCCTGGAGCTCGACTATTTGGGTTGAAATCCTATTCAATTCACTGATGATTTTTATTATGAACCTGTGTAGTTGAGTGCATTCTGACTCCTAGTGACCCTATAGAACAGAGTTCAACTGCCCAACTGTCTGTATGGAGGCACCTGGCCACATCCTGCAGAATGGCTGGTGGGAAGACTGCTGACCTTTGGCTAACAACTGAGCACTTAATCACTGCAAGCCGAAGTATTTGGGGCTTCGTGGCACTTATAGATGCCATAGAAAATGCTGTCGCTAGAGTGGACTGTTCCACTCCCAGCAACGCCATGCGACACAGGAGATGAACCTCACAGGGTTTTATGGAAACACGCTGCTATGGTTCTCCTCCAGCAGAGCCTCCTGGGTTCCAGTCACCAACGTTTCAGGTGGTAGCTGAGCAGTCAACCCCTTGTACCGGGGCCCGTCATTGGGCAAGTTGTTTCAACCCTCTGGGCCTCAACTTTCTTCAAGAGTAGCATTAGCATGATAAAAATCTCTTCCCACAGAATATTCTAAAGATCGAGTGAGGAAATACAAGGTAACGTATTGACAGGGTGCCTGGTGTGCAGGGAGCACTGTAGAGAGCAGTGGAGTGGACGTGACTCCTGGTAGCCCGTGTGTTTCTGACTGGGACTGTGCTCAAAGGACTTGCCATGGCTTGGAGTTTGGGGAGTAGCTTGTGAAGGCTTTCTTTGAAATTATCTTTGGGCGGACGCAGGTCTCCACCTTGTCAGGTAGCACTTACGCTCCTTAAACATAACCCTCACCCAGGGATTCCAAGCATCCAGAGGGTTAGCTCTTGTGTCCTTGAGGCTGTCTTAATTCTGATTTGCATAAACTTTAAAGGGCACTTAGTTCTCCAATCAATAATTGACACTTGTTATTATTTACTGTTAGTTACTAAAACTATAACAAGGATTGGTTTTTAGCTCCATTTACCATAGGTTTTATCACCAAACTTTTTGTGTAGGCGCAGAAAAAGTCCTCTTCACAGACAAAAAAGAAATGAACAACCCCCCCAATTTCCCAAGAAAGTCCTCTTAACAAAAAAGAAATAAAAACAACGCGCCCCCCCCCCACTCCAAAACCAAATTCACTGTCGTGGCGTGGATTTCAACTCATTTCAACCCTAGAGCAGTCCGCAGCGGAGAGAACACTCTTGCTGAACTGATCCCCGGGGACCTGTCACATCACCTCCCAGAAGCCTTTCTCACATTTCCAAGTTGCGAACAGAGTGATTTGAATAGATATTCAGCTTCAAGACAGCTCTGACGTACTAGAGGTTTACATAATGACACACAGACTTACAGAACACTTGTAGAAATGCGCAAGGAAAGATTTCGTGCAGTTTAATTTGTGTTAAAAAAATGCATCATTGCATCTCTAGAAAGGCAAATCCTCCAGAGACATATGGAGCATGTTTTATGGTTGGTTGCATGATTCTGACTGGGACAGCTTTAATTTTCATCATTGGACCCTTCAAAGCAAGGAATGAAGTAGAAGGTAAATCATTATCTCTAATAAGCTCTTCCTGTAAGATGTGGAAAGCAGAATGTCAATTTGGGAAGTGAAAGAATTAATGAAGTAGAAGCGTTTATTGTGAGAGTTTGAGGAGAGGTGCAGTTAAGAAATGTGACAAAAATTGGATGATTTAAAATGATGAATCTCATAAAGGAACATTCCCAACAGTGTGCATAGGAAGGGTGTGAAGATGGCCACATGTGTGAAAGATTGGAATAGGCAGTGCATGTTTGGAAGGTCTCAGTGTTTATCAAGGGATCTGCCAGCTGCTTTCCCCTCATGGTAAAGTAAGAAGCAATGTGTTTATGCTGAAATGCGAAGGATTTCGTCTGGACTTTCTGAACAATGAAGACTAATATACTTTGATGTAGATTGGATTATTTCAACCCTTTTAATTCTAAAAATGACTTTCCTGATAACAAAATATTCAAATGTTTTTGGACTAAAAATCCTGGAAGTCCTGAGTCAATGGCACATCCCACCTTCAGAAGATGCTTTGAGAGCAGACTGTAACATTTATCTGAGAGGAAGTCTCTAATGCATCCACAAAAGATGATGGATAATATCCTAGACATGTTCCAATTTGGTGAATTCCTCATTTCTATGGACTGCTTTTTTTTTCAGTAATGCAGAGGAGTTTCTAAAATTGGCTTTTAGATCCCTTATGCTTCCCCGTGTTTCCTTACATTCTCTGCAATTTTTTGTTTCGTCACTTTTCATTTCTCAGTACCTCTGTGATACTGTCATCTTGTGTGAGTACATCAGAGGGCTTCTTTTCAGATACATGTTAATCCCAGATCTCAAAACATCTTCTAAAAGTAGGATGTGCCACTGACTCACTTCCTTTAGCTATTTATAATGCACAAACGTTTGAGTATTGTGTTTTGCTCAGTCCTATACTAAGCCTAAAGATTCCAAGGTGACTATGGGACCGTGTCTGTGCTATTGGGAAGTTCTGTGTAGCGGGTTGAAGATGGACGTGACTACATGAAAAGAAGAGATGTGCAACAATAGAAACACGACGTGGTGTCTTCGAATACAGAAGAAAGTGAGAGACTTTGTTGTAGGGAAATGTGTATGGGAACAATTTCGCCTGCAGCTCACCTTGGCGAGAGGGCTATTTCTAGGCAAGTAGTAGTTACTAGAGGCATTTGCCGTGGTAGGATTTTACATTCAGGAAATGCTTTAGACTAGCCCTGGTCTACATGGACTAGTTGATCATCCCACGGTAAGGCTTCTGTCTGCAACTGCTTCCCATCAAGGAACTATCTCATGAAGAACAAAATAAAACTTGGTAGACAAGTATCTCTTTCTGTCACACACCTCCTGAGGACATGTTGAGGTTAAACTAGGTAATACATGTAAAAGTACCTAGAAAGAAATAGGCCCTTAAGAAATGTGTATATAGAGGAAAGGGAAGATTTTTTTCCTGTAAGAGAAACCCCTTGTTAGCGAGTGAAATGGAGGAAATAGAGAAGGCACAGTTATGGATTAAAACAGACTTTTGACTTTGGAACTAGAGCAACAAATGGAATGTGTAGACTTTGATAGGGTCCTGATATGAGCATACCAACTTGAAAAATTGTAATTTTTAAAGTATTGGTACATTTTGATTGTGAGCTAGGTAATTCAGGAACTTGAAGAACCATTGAACATTTTCAGCACTCAGTTTTTCCGTCCTTGTACCTCACTGAGGCAATCATGACTAAATTTGGTGGCTTAGAGCTATAGTTGGTGGATGTCTCCAGGACTGAAGTAGAAGGAGGAGAGGAACAAGCGATTGTGACGCATACAGCTAAGAAAACAATTACATGTAGTCTTGTTTGGATTTTACAAAGCAGTGTAGACTCAGCCCTTGCTGTGTACTTCCCCGTCATGTACACACCCTGTCACATGTGCTTGCTAAGGCTGATTCCTGCCTTAGAGCAGAGGAGAGGCAGACTTCTCAGCTTCCATTACCACAGGAATTGTGCTCAGAAATTACTGGAAAGAATGAATAATTTCATGGGTATGATTTGCATTGGCCTCAAATAGCAACTATGAACATAGTTGATTTTTAACACAGTGTCATAAATATCTTATTTATTCTTGTTACTTTATCACTTGCTGAATAATATTCACAACATTGCATAGCATAGTTTTCTGCCTTTAATGAAATTTATGCCTATTTAAAAAGTTATAAGGAAAAAGGTAATTAATTTCAGCATTTTATTTTCCCTTATAAAATATAGATACAGCTTTCTCCACAGTATCCTTTTGGATAAGCATTTTTAGAAATGTGTTTCCTACTGCCGATAGATTTCTGATGTTGAATAATCAGAATTAAAAGTCACGAGATTAGAGGGTTGCTTTTTTTTTTTCCCCCTTCAAAATGTTTTCTCCACTTTGAGAGTTTTAGCTCTTGGATGTCAGATTAAAATTCTGATGCATATTCGATTCATTTCAGAATTGGATGTCAAATCCAAAGACAGATATTTATATCGGCGTTCTGTTCAGGCAGAACATCAGTCTCCAGACTGCAGGTTGCATGGCTGCGAAGGTCTTGTCCACGGTCAGATGCTGCCATCGTTTTAAACAAGCAAAGCAAAGCTGCAAGATGGGAATTTAGCAAACCGGCCATTTAATTCCTCGTTTATTATGCTTTGCACTTGCAGTGTGCTTTGGGGTTTATTGGTTGCTTTCAAGTACTCATTTCTTTCTCGTAACAACACTCTGGCACTGGTCGGATCATCGCTACTTGACGGATGAACTTGAAGTTCAAAGAGGCAAAGTGACTTGGCTGAAGACACTTAGCTAACTAGTAGCTTAGCTAAGATTCCTTTTAGGCTTGTCTGACTTCAATTTTTATTTATTTTTTACATTATAAAAGTTCTATGATCATGTCTACAAAAAACAGATTGGTTAAAAACATTACTGCATTGTAGAGCTCCTTACAGATACTTCAGAATTGTACATTAATGTGTTATTGGGATGTACAGATGTATTTTATTAGTTTCAAGTTCCACGAAGAGGAATGCAGCACTGACTCTGATCGACGCAGCTGGGTTTGAAGAGAAACAGCTTCATGAGGATTCCTTCTGAACTGCCAGGTGTTAGTGAGGACTTTAGTTCCACTTTCTAAATGATCATCGATGGAACCTGAGACATGAAGGAGGAGGCCTTTCACTAGACGTTGGTGAATCTTACACAAATATGACAGTGTTGCCTGATAACCATGGCATTTTCTTAAGCAGTGTGAGCCATTATCCACCGAAAAGAAGCTCGTCTCCTTTGTGCTGGGGAAGTACGAACAGCTCCCATGTTAACAATCCATACTTAGGAACCATGTTCAGTGTCTGTTTGTCATAGGGCTTGTGCCTTAAATGTATTGTTTGCATCAGCTATGTGGAGAGCAGAATCAAACATTTCATGGATATATTTTTGGCTTGGATTGTATGTTGGTAATGTCTGTTCTCAACTTCTCATTGGCAGGCAGTTCTCTTTCAGTGTTTTCCATACACAAACCTTGTGGAATTTTTTGTCCCTGAGACCCAGGAAGGAAAGGATTTCCTAATCAAATAAACATAATATTATATCACGGTTTTGAATGTTCCCGTGCATTAGAATGTCAAAGACAATTGAATATAAAAAATAATATCAAAGACGCTGAACATTCTATAGCAGTGGTTCCCAATCTTCCTAATGCCGTGACCCTTTAAATACATACAGATCCTCATGTTGTGGTACCCCTCCAACCATAAAATTATTTTCATTGCTACTTCATAACTGTAATTTGGCTACTTAAATGAATAGGGTAACCCCTTGGAAAAGGTCGTTCGACCCCCAAAGAGTTAGAAACTCACAGGTTGGGAATTGCTGTTACAGTAAAGAAACCTGATGGAGAAAAGTAGGCATTCGCATGTGTTGTTTGTGACAAATGCAAAATGGTGCGGCCTCAGTGTATGGGAGTTTGGCAGTGTCTAGCCAAATTTTACATATATTGACCTTTTGATTCAGCAATCCTATTTTTAGGCATCTATCTCTAAGAAACAGACAAATATTAAAAAATCTGCATACAAAGATTTAGTTGCAGCATGTTATTTTTATAGTAAAAGTCTGTATGATTTATAGAGAGAAAGGAGGAGAAAAGTAGAAAAATTTGAATTCCTTGAATATACTTTGGTTTTGTACATTCAATTTTGGAATAGTGCAACTACATATAAAACAGAATTAAATGTATAAAACAATATCTAAAAGCCAAAGCAAAGTGAAATAAATAACCAATGTAAATAATTGTGGGAAATTATTTATGCCACAGTAACTTGATTTTCAACTCTTACAGTGACAGAGAAGGCTTTGGAAAGTTTGTGAAAATGTCCATTGCCTTTGAGTTCATTTTTTTCACGGAAATTTTGTAAAAACCCTTGTATACCATATGAGCAAGTGAGATGTGCAAAAGTTTTAATATTATTTATATTGTATTATTGGTGGTAGTAATCCGATTATGATTTCTCAGACTAGTGTTGTGGGATGCAGTAGATGAGTAATTATGAGTGTGTTCTTAGACCTGGAATTTTAGGCATTGGAGAGTGATTATGAAGATACGTGAAGATAAATGAGTTTAACAGAAAATTTGTCCAGGCATCCCCTTACGGAAGGGTCATGGGTAGGAGACGAGCCAGTCAGGATGCAGTATAGTAACCATCAAACATACAGTTTTCCTCTAGTTCTTTAATGCTTCATACCCACCCCGCTATCATGATCCCAACTCTGTCTTAAAAATCCAGCTAGACTAGAGGATGTACACTGGCACAGATCAGAATTGGAAATACAGGGAATCCAGGACACATAACACCCTCAGGAACAATAATGAGAGTAGCGATACCAGGAGGGCAAGGGTAAGGTGGAATAGAAAGGGGGAACCAATCACAAGGGTCGATATATAACTATCTCTCTGGGGGATGGACAACAGAAAAGTGGGTGAAGGGAGACGTCAGACAGTATAAGACGTGACAAAATAATAATAACTTATCAATTATTAAGGGTTACTAAGGGAGGGGTCTGGGAAGGGAGGGGAAAAAGGAGCTGATACCAAGAGCTCAATTAGAAAACAAATGTTTTGAGAATGATGATGGCAACAAATGTACAAATGTGCTTGACACAATGGATGTATGCATGGATTGTGATAAGTGTTATATGAGCCCCAATAATTCATTTTAAAAAAAGAAAGAAAACTTGTCCAGCATTTGAATGGCAATTTCAGTGTGCATAAACATTTTATTTTAAAATATGTATTTCCTACTTCTGTGCATTAGAAAGACCTATGAACAATGTTTGTTGTGAGGTCCAGTCCCATATCCGATGAGTCCTATGGGATGGTTGTGTGACTGAAGGGAAGAAATTAAGAGACAGACAAAAGATTTAGCATGCTCACCTCCATGGCGTCAGGAACCAGGCCCAGGCAGAAGAGAGAGAACGTGTTCTTAACATCAATTTATATAGTCTCAGGGCATGCAAGCCCCACTAATTACAAGTAACAACGTACATAACAGAGTGGGCTGTAAAGGAACCCTAGAGGTGCCTGAGTTCATGGGAGGAGGAACTAACCCCAGTGCTGTGGGCAGGAGAGGGGGAGTGACTGTCTTCTGAGCAAGGGGAGGAATAGCAAAATGTCTTCTCCTATAGATACAGCTGCTGGCCAGAGAGCAGTCAGCCTTGTGCTTTAAGGTAGCACTATTACCGGAGGGTTTTGTCGGGATTACTCTTAGTTATGAGAATGTTATTGGGACTCATCTCTAACTCACAAGTGTGAAGATTCCCCTCAAAGAACTTGTTCGCATACATTCTCTTCTCCATCCTCTGTTTCCCACAGTTTGATTTTGTTGTCAGCTGCCATCACCTGGGTTATGAGTCCTATGACCCAGTGCACAACAGAACTAAACAGCGAATGGTCCTGCATCCTCCTCACAGTTGTTCCTATGCTGGTGTCCGTTGTTGCAGCCACTGTGTTCGTCCATCATCGTGAGGGGTTTTCCCTTTTTCACTGTCCTTCTACGTACCAAGCATTATGCCCTTCTCCAGGGAAGGTCTCTCCTGAACAATGTTTGATCCATAGCAATAAGCATTCCTAGCACCCAGACTATTGGATTTAAATACTATTTCCCACTAGTATCTTGCAGATATAGTTCATTGTAGGAATGGGGCAGGAAATAAAAGATGGAGTGGAAAGCAAGGGAGCTATAAAGGCTACTAGGTGTCTAAGAACTCGGGATTAATTTGACAAGTCTATCATTGACCAAAGGAAAAAAATATCATCAGTGACAACAATAATACTTGTAATAGTTTGAAATACATCGGGTAAGATAAGAAATCTATGGGTGTATAGTGCATTTAAAAGAAACCCTCTTGCACCACTGCTGGTGAATCCAGTGAACTAATTATTTTTAAGAGAGCAAAGTGAGGCACTTCCCCTACTTTTCCTTATATATGAACGCTCTTATATTTTTAAGAGAATATGTATTGTCATAAGTAGGACATCGACAAGATAACTACAGAGACATATCATCCAGTTGAGGGAGACCATTAGCCCACATAATGGTATCCAAGGGTTTGCTAAGATAGAGCTTTAAATAGGACATGGGAAGTCAAAGAAAACTGTCATAAAACCTGGTTGATGGTTTACCAGTATATCATAGTTAAAGGTGGAACTCCTGAAGTGTGAGTACTTGCCAAGGATGGGGTTACCTGCATTATGTTAGAAGATATAATATCGGTCCCAGGGCTTCCTCGAGGTGATCTGGGCTTGAATCCAGACTAGGCAGCCCCAAGTACAGCAATCTCCATCAAGGGTATCCTCAGGGAAGCCCTTAAAGGAGATTGCCCTCCCTGGGCTGTTGGGGTGGGGGTGGAAGCAGTCCACTTCCCAATGAACTCTGTCTGAAAACAAGACTATTTCAATGGGGTTCTGCAAATGGAATTTCGGGCTTTAACTGCCATCCATAGCCTTCTGCAAACCAGGTGGTCAGAACTTAAGCTCTAATATAAGTTCTTCCTCTGATCATGGGTTTTATTAATAATAACCCTTGGGTATAAACAGGCTGGTGTGCTCCTTCTCTATGGACTTAGCTGACACCTAACTTGGATGGCTGCTTGCTTGAAGACAAGTCCTTAAGACTCCAGATGCTAGTCTTTCTTTAGCTGAGCACCATCTGATGTCTTCACCACCACCCTTGGCTGTGGCACCCACATCTTCAGTGATCATTTAACGATGGTAAGTACCAAGCAGGGCCCCATCCGAAGAACACGTTCTTCTTAGATTAAAGCTTACAATGCAGTGCGAACTCAAAATCCATTCTTATGTTAAGGTTTATACATTTATCTCGGTCCAATTCAGAGACAGCATGATCAGCTTGAGAAATAATATAAGTAATCTCTATGGGACATTTGATCATTCTAATACTAATATCACTTATCTAGCCAATGTTAAAGAGTTTGAAATACTTATGAGAAAAGGAAAAGTTCTATGAAGTCTTGTTAGTTGCCCTGGAGTTGATTCTGACTCACGACGATCCCATGTGTTATAGAGTAAACCTGCTCTATAGGGTTTTCTTGTCTGTAATTGTAACAGGAACAGCTTCCTCTGCCTTTACCTTGGCACTAATGTTGAGTGGGTTTGAAATTGAGGTCAGCATTTGGGCACAGCTTATTTGAACTACTTGGGGCCAAAGTTCAGGTTAAACAATGAGATAATGCTTCTTTTTATAACTGTATGCTAGCTAATCCATGAAGAACGGATGCTAGAATTAAGATTTTTTACTGTTTCACAATAATGGATCAAGGTAATGACCATCAGTAGCTGCTGATGTCATAATGTGTCTCCTGAAAGAAGTCTCCAATTTCTTCTATGATGCCGGCTTTTCTTTGTTTTATTCATTTTATTTACAACTGTAATCACAATCCATACATCCACCAATCGTGCAAAGCACATTTGTACATTTAGGAAGCATTTAGGAACTAGAGAAAAGTTGGTTGTTTCACTGTTGCTACACTGCACCATGACTGGCTCATATCCTCCCTGTGACCCTTCCACAAGTAGATGTTCAGTTGCCTACAGATGGGTTTTGGGTCCCCACTCTGCACAATACCCTCATTCACAAAGATTTGATTTTTTGTTCTTTGATGCCTGATACCTGATCCCTTTGACACCTCATGATCACACAGGCTGGTGTGCTTCTTCCATGTGGGCTTTGTTGCTTCTGAGCTTGATGGCCACTTGTTTATCTTCAAGCCTGTAAGACCCCAGACACTATATCTTTTGATAGCTGGGCACCATCAGCCTTCTGCACCACATTTGCTTATGCACCCATTTGTCTTCAGCGATCATATCAGGGAGGTGAGCACTCAATGATATGATTTTTTGTACTTTGATGCCTGATAACTGATCCCTTTAGCACCTTGTGATCACACAGGCTGGTGTGTTTCTTCCATGTGGGATTTGTTGCTTCTGAGCTAGATGGCTGCTTGTTTACCTTCAAGTCTTTAATACCCCAGATGCTATATCTTTTGATAACCAGGCACCATCAGCTTTCTTCACCACATTTGCTTATGCACACATTTTGTCTTCAGCAATTGTGTCAGGAAGGTGAGAATCATGGAATGCTAGTTTAATAGCACAAAGTATTCTTACATTGAGGGAGTACTTAAGTGGAGGTCCAGTGTCCATCAGCTACCTTAATACCAAACCTATAAATATATGCACATAGATCTATTTCCCCATCCTCATATATAAATATATTTACATATGTACTTGTCTTTATTTAGACTGCTGAAAATGCCCTTTGCCTCCTAGCTCTTTCCTCTATTTCCCTTGACTTTCCTGTTGTCGCACTATCATGGTTAGCCTTCATTTTGGTTTCTTGTTGTTGTTGTTTCGTTTTCTTTTGTTGCTTGGTTTTGCTGTTTCTTGTTTTTGGGAATGTTATTATCTCTGCAGGTGTGTCTAAATAAGATAGGCTGGATGATCGATCTTGGGGAGAAAACAACAAGACCGACAGTTCCGGGGGGACATGGGAGATGGGGACGTGCGGGGAAAGGAAGTGGGTTAACAAACCCAGGGACAAGGGAACAACAAGTGATCCAAATTGGTGGTGAGGAGAGTGTAGGAGGCCAGGTAGGTCATGACCAAGGGTTGTGTGACAGAGAGGAATTACTGAAACCCAAATCAAGGCTGAGCATGATACTGTCATGCATTATGGAGAAGGTTTTAAACATGAATCTGATCAAGTGTCTTGCTCCAATGACCAGTTTCCAGAGAAGAACAGGAGAACAGAAGAATGTATTCAAACATACCATGGGGAGGCCATCACTACATTTTCGCATAGAGGGAGCTATAAAATCCCAACATTCTGGTTTCTTCATTAAATAAATTGCAAGGAATAATAGAGGTGAAGGAGAATTTTAGATCAAACTAGTTATAAAAACAAAAACCATAATACCCAATTTTAGTATACAGATCCTATTCTAAAAAGGAAAACCACCGAAGGAGATGGATTGACACAGGGGCTGTTACCATGGGCTCCAACCTAGCAGCAGAGGATGACTGCAGGCGGAGTTGCATTTTCTTCTGTTGCATCTGGGGTTGCTATGAGGAAGGACCCACTGGAAAGCATCTAAGGACCAAGTTTGTGTGTGTGAGTCCATATTTGGACTCTGACTCAGCAAACACACTGTAGGGGTTGAGTAAGAAGCTTAAACAGTTGGGGAAATTTGGACACTGACTAGATATTTTATGATATTGAGGAATTATTGCTAACTTCTTTAGAGGAGGCTAAAATATTGTGAATTTTAAAACATACCCTTATCTTTTAGAGGCACACTGAAATATTTATGACTGAAATTATATTTCTGGGATTTGCTTCAAAATCTTGGGAAGAGAAGTGGCAGGGAGTATAAAGGAAACAAAAGCTGGTATTCACGAAAATTGAAGATTTAAATACACGGTCTTTTCTACTTTGTATACGTAATAAATGGAGGAAGAAAACGAATGTCACTTAAGCTTAATCTGCCCCATAGATTGCACTTTAGAGATGTATAATAATTTTTATGAAATGGTTATTATATTAAGAAGGGCCTCAGATCGGGCTTCTCTATTTCATTTCTAAACATACATTTATAATTAGAGTAGTTCACATTTATTAAATATCACGTTATGTGCCAGAGGCTTGTGATAGACACTATGCATGTGTTACCTTAGTTAAAATGATCCGCATTCTATGAGGAAATGTTCTCATTTTTCCAATGAGGCGGAGAGATTAAATATCCTGAACCATGACATAGCTGTGGAGGATGCACTGGGCCTCTAGTACCGCCCTGTTCACCTGCAGTACTGGTAGACTTCCCCTTACCCTTAGTCTCAACACTTAGCAAGAGTGTAGACGTGAGGGAGGACCACTGCTAATCTGTATATTCTCCCATCTTGACCATCATTCTTTGCCCAAGCCCGAGTCCTTTGGGGAGACTGTCGTTTGCATTCTGGCTAAATAAGAGACTTCAGAACCAGTGAGCCTGTTCTAAGGCAATGCCAGCCACTAGCTGAATCTTTAATGAGGCAGCGGTTCCCTTTCCCACAAGATGGAGAAAAGAGCACAATTTCGGTTTTAATATTATTCTTAATCAATAGGTCGAAGACAGTGCACTCACTTGGAGTGCAGCTGCTAGCCAGAGGTCGGATGGTGCATTCTAATGCGAAAGCTTCTCATTACCCTGCTGGTGCACAAAGGAAGGGAAAGCCAACAGGCAGGAAGAGGTGGCATTTGCAGTACCTGAGATGAAAAGAAGCCTGGGAGAAGTCTCTGATGTTCCCTCAAGGGGAAGCCCCCATCTAGGATCCAGGGGAGTTGGGAAAATGTTTTAAAAGGTGAATGCTCAAGTCATTTGCAGACTGCCAGAACATTTTGCATAAGTAATCTCCAGGAGAGTAAATTAAAAACCTCAAATCAGTAAAATCCTTTGTAAAATAACCCTCTCCACTTCTTGGAGCCAGTATAATTTGTGATCGTTGAAGCTTTATTGGTAAAGGAGTAGCCTGGGAGAATGACTAAAATCTGTTTTCAAGCAGACTCCAAGCTCATAAGAATATAGAGAGATTTGAGAAGACTTGATTGATTACTTCCTTTATCTCCTACTTCATGGAAAAAAAGACAACTTAGACAACTTTTTCTGAAGTAAATAATAAATCTAAAACACAACGACACAATCCTTTAAGAAAGCCAGAAAAATAAAAGGTAGGAAATTCAGTTTCTAGTTGGCCAATGATTATTTAGAAATTTGCTACTAATTTGCTTAAGATTGACTCAAGATGGCAGTGTTTCAAACTTAAAATTATTCCCCCCACCCTCCTTTTGTCTGGTGATAAGGGACCCACAAGGATAGTCAAGTTCAACTCTTCCTAGTATCTGCCTCACGGGAAAAGGAGTACTATAAATTGGCAAAGTCCTTAATAGTCTGTTCGTGGGTTTCAAATTTAAAAATTCCTCCAAGCTGGATGCTTCTCATAGAGTTGTTGAATGACTTCCCGATATACGAGCAGTCGTATATTTCATTAAACTAAGGGTTGCTTAGTTTACATTTTAAAACACGGTTATTACTACATGAAGTTGATATTAGATCTGTGATATCAGTTACCCGTAAAATATGCGCAGTATGCACCTCTGACAACCCAAATCACAGGCACCACTTGAAAATGTTGTAAAATAGCTAGGTCACCTGGCCAAAACATTTTTAAAGTGAGGCGACACCCAATTAGAATATGAGGAGATGTAAAATGAAGTTTTATTCTGGATGTAGCCATGTTGCTAGACCTTATTATCTAAAATTTGTAAGCCCTGCTACACATACCTCATGCAACCACATATGATGGAGCTAGCCTAGGCTCCTGCGGAACTTGCCGCCGCAGCCCGGCGGGGCATTCCCCTCTCCCCTGGGCCTCTGATTCCCACGTCCTGAACACATGGTCCTGCATCCATATCCCCCTTTGAATCCGAAGGGGGTTCTTTCCTTGAACGGGCTCTCTCCCCCATACATTACACCACTCTCTACCCCTCTCTTCATTTTAGCTTTTCTAGTCATAGATTCTTTGTGTTCATCTTCAAAGTTACTGAAGTCCTTTCTTACTAGAAAGCATCGGCCCTTTTGGTGTTTTCTTAGAATTCTTTTATGTGAACCTAGACCTCTTCTTCCTTATTACTGTTCTCTTGCCTTCTTCTCAAGCTCCCTTACTTGTGTCTCCATTACATACACGCATGACTTCAATGTCTGTCTTTAGATGAATGAAAACTGATTTGTCTTCAGCCTTGACCTCTCTGTTTTTTATGTCCAAGTTATTCTCTTTTGCTTCCAGTCAGATTTTGCTAGTTATGTTCTCATATCATCTTTGACTACTATCCATGTCAGATTATTTTCTAAATCTGAGTACAGGTTTAAGTAAGTTGGCCTAAAATTATGGGCAAAGGTGTATTTTATTTCTCAGATAAGGTTTTACATTTCCCATGAATATAACTTACGTATAGGTCTCCCTTTCAGTCCTATCTGAGCTAAAACAACTCCTAAGTTGATGCTGACTTATAGCAACTCAGCAGGACGGAGTAGAGCTGCCTTTGTGAGTTTCCTGAGACTGTAACCCTTTACAGGAAGAAAGAGCCCCATCTTTCTCCCTCGGAACTGCTGGTAATTTTAACTGAGGGCTTTGCAGGTCGAAGCCACTATGTCACCAGGGCTCCCAGTCATCCTAATTAGATCTGAGAAAGTATCAAGAATCTCAGTTATTAAATATTAGAAGTATATAAATACACTTTCCAAGTATAAAACTTATTGACAAGTAAGAGATAGCATTTTAAGCTACTGATCTACATAATTATGATTATCTTATTATAATCTTTATCAAGTACTTCTTTTGATGGTATATAGAATTTTAACAGGTAATAGAGTTTCTGCCATTGTTTTGGAATATTTAGAGATCTTCAGAAACTGAAAATACATTTATAAATTTAGCCATGATCTATATAGATTAATAGATCAAACAACATAGGCATGAGTGTATAAATAATAAAGGTGCCACACATTAAATGTGGAAGCACAAATGAACTTTGGTTGGCCATAATGATAAGGTCTTAAGTAGCGCACGATATTGAGTTAACCAGAGTGATTTTCCTGGGGGAGACGGTTTCCAAGTCATTTGTGATTTAAGAGTATTGAAATTGAAGACTGTCCCGGTAAGAACAGCTTGAGTTAAGGATCAGAGACAGACGGCAGTCATTGGAGTTAAAACAGAAAGACAGAATGGAGATATAACCAGAGATTTAAATTTGGGCTAGAACACAGTCTCAATTCAGAATTTTGTTCTTCTCTAGTCAAATTAAAGTATTGTCATTTCTATAGCTATGTTAGGAGCTCTGGTGATGCAGGAGTTAATGCCTTTCCACGTTGGCTACTCCAACCCACCCAGCTGGTTTGTGGGGAAAAGGCCTGGTGATCCACTCCCATCAAGATTACAGAGTGGAAACCCTGTGGGGAAGTTCTGTCCAGTCTTATAAAGTCACCGTGATTCAGAATAGACTTCATGGCACACAACAGAAAAATAAACACGTTATGGGATTCACTCATTAACCTAACATTAACATAATCTTATTCTGAGTTTTAAACTGAGAAGCAAAACCGGTGGAAAACATTGCTTTCATCCTCTTTATCTGCCTCATCCTTAGCATGGCTCAACACTTCAGTACTTTTTCCTCTTACTGGGCACACAGGTGACTTCATGTCCAACCAGTGGCCACTGGAGCTGTGACCAGGAACTTGAGCCCTAGCAAGATTCCCTGATTCAATCAGGGTGTACCTGGCATGTGGGAGCACCCACTGAACATCCGTTTCCCCTCTTTTCCCATAGAAGTCATGGAATACAACAGAACGAAAATGAAATTTGGCGTTAGGCAGAGCTGAGTCAACATTTTGGCTTTACGTTTACTTGACCTGTGAATTGCAATTTTCTTATCATCTTGGACTTTTTCCATTGATATGTAAAGAAAGGGGTATGAATTCCTAGTATTTGAGGTTATTGTGGTGGGGCAGGGAAGTTGAGAAATATCATGCAGACACATAACCCATTTCTGCCAGCATAGAATTTTCTCATCCTTGTTTCCCAATGCGATTGCAGCAGTCACCAAATTTACTTTGCTAAAACTGCAGATTCTGGGCTGTACCCTAAACAAGAAAACAACAAACAAATCCACCGTCATTGAGTCAGTTCTGACTAGAAATGCCCCATGAGTTTTGAGAACTTTGCGAGAGTAGAAAGGACCATTTTTTCCCTGTGGAGTGGCTGGTGGTTTCAAACCGCTGACCTTGTAGTTAGCAGCTCAACCTATAACCCACACCACCACTAGGGCTCTACCCTAGGTCTATTTAATTTCACTCTAAAGACATGGACAGTATAAATGTACCAGTCTTATTGGCCCTGAGTTAGAAATCCCGTATATCCATATTCATCTCCTTCCTTACTTGTCTTCCTTTGTATTCCCCCCTCCCCACACTTTTCTTTCCCATTTTGGTTTGCCTCATTTAACAAGACAATGAGTGTGACACATGAGAATTTTCTGGGTGCCCAGTGGCAAGCACTTGACTGTTAACCAGCAAGTCCTTGGTTCAAAACCACCTAAAAATCTTGGTATTAAGATGTGGCAATTTGCTTCAATAAAAATCTACTCCCTAGGAAATCTTAACGGGTGGTTTTACTCTGTCCTGTAACTCTGTGTTGCTACAAGTCAAACTCCACTGCACAGCAATGGGTTTGGAAGGGTTGGTTTTAACTGCATGATAACCCAAACCCAAGGTCACTGCCTTTGAGTCTGAGCTGACTCCTAGCAGCCCCCAAGGACAGAGTAGAACTTCCTCTGTAAGGTTCCATGACTGGAACTGTTTGCGGGAGTAGAAAGCCCCGTGGTTTTGAACTGTGGATGTTGTTGATTGCAGCCCGAAGCGTAACTCTGCTACCACCAGGACTCCTTAATCGCATGATATCCCTTGTCAATTGTTTTCACCGTCATAAGCTTCATTTTCTCTTATGTAAAAAAAAATAGTCTACT
This sequence comes from Tenrec ecaudatus, assembly GCF_050624435.1. Taxonomy (NCBI): domain Eukaryota; kingdom Metazoa; phylum Chordata; class Mammalia; order Afrosoricida; family Tenrecidae; genus Tenrec; species Tenrec ecaudatus. The sequence continues at coordinate 58,703,314 of NC_134542.1, forward strand.
TCTGCAGTCATTGCTTAGAATGAGTTATTAAAATGGTGCCAGTCACACAGAAAAGTCATGCATATAAGTGACTGTTACAACAGAAATACTTGCTGTTGTAAGGAATGTCCCTCTTTATTAAGAACAAGCTTCAGTAGCATTTCTGTGTGTGTTTACAAGAGAAAGCGGAACTATCCTAGGATGGAGACTAAGATGAGGGAGGGAAGCACTTGCCTTGGGTGCAGAATTCAAGGGTGTGCCCAAAATTCAGTGATCAAGATATATTTTAATGAAATCTTAATAGTAATGAAAAAATCTGCAAAGAACAAATTATCAAAATTCTAAATAAAGACAGGATCGGTGTTATGATTTTTGCTTTTGCCTCAGGTTCCACTATGGTTTGAAACTGTTGCTGAGGAAAAATATAGCATGAAAATACAGATCTTGATTGGTGATACTTTTGGGTGCTGCTTTAACTTCATATGGGGTGGAGTGGTGGGGGAGGCTAAGTACCTTTCTTATCTCATCCTAGTCTTGGTCCTGCCTTATACCAAGTGCTGAATCATTTCTGTGTTTCATTAGCTAAACAGAACTGTTTACTTATATCCGCTAAGCAGGATGGTTCTTTCACATCCACATTCAGTCACAATCTTGCCCATCATGGTTAAGAGACATTTGTGCAAATACTTTCTTTTTGATGTAGGTATTGCCAAATATCTACATGTTAAGAATGTCAGCACAGTTTTCTGGGATTCAGATGTTTCAGAAGAAGACATTATTTTGCAAATGACAGCACCCAAAGATTCTATTAAGTCAAGAAAGAAATGGAGAGATGGAAAGTGTAATGCTTGAGGGCTCATTTTTGGTTGTTCTCATAAACAAACCTGAAACCTAGGAATCAATAGAAAAAGAAAAATGTTCAAGTAGATCAGAATCAGCTGGCAAGGGAAGTGATCACGGAAAGAGATTTTTGTATAATTAAATGTCAGTTTGCATTTTGAAATATTGCCTGCTGCCGCCCACTCAATCACCAAGTCAGACGAGAGGGAATATTCTCTATGCAAACTCAGAATTGGCAGCAGCACTTGTTGGTTTTTTTCATGAAGGATGAGCTGCAGATTAGAAGAATCACAGCAGATCATGTTCCCAACACAATAAAATTGTGCTGTTACAATAAGTCCAACATTATAATTTGCTCCCATATGAGTACCCAGTTTGCAGAAGGCTATGGAAGCGCCAAATTCATTTCCCGAGTCCCCACATGGATTAAGCCTGTGGTGAACCCCTCTGAGTATAGATCAGGGATATGGCCTTAGACAGAGCACATTGGAAAGTGGATTGATGCAGATATATATTAAGTTAAAATGCTAACACCTTACACTTGTTTTCTCTTTTGGCCCATTTAAATGTTGTTCCAGTTGTTATTGTTCTAAGCTTTCTTTTGGATTGAGGGCTTGTGTGTGTGTGTTTTTCTTTTGTTTTTGTATGATTTTCTTTATATGAAATCTAAACTAGGTAAATCTATAAAGACAGTAACTCAACTGGTAGTTTCTTATGTCTATGGTAGAAGAGAAAGATGAAGTTTTCTACTCCTTTAAACAGTTACAGTCTCTGAAACTCACGGGACAATTCTACCATGTCTTATAGGGTCACTTTGAGTCAGTGTCAACTCAATGGCAGTGAGATTTTTTATGGTATGGTAGGTGGGGGGAACGGGGAGCTAATTATACTGAGGACAGGAATGAAGATAATGCTCAAAATTGAATGTGGTGATGGTCGCACAACTCTTTTTAATATGTTCAAATGATTGAATTGTATATGAATTATATGTCAATAAAACTAACATTTTAAAAAGCACTTTATTGGAACTCTTACAGATATTATAACAATCCACAATTCAATTAGATCAAGCATTGTGACCACCATCAGTTTTCAAACATTTTCTTTCTTCTTAAAATCCCCTTCATCCCCTCTGCCACCACCCCACCCCCCAGGAACTTTTGTTTTTATATATATACACAATATTATATATCAGAACATATATATAATATATATAACACATATAATATATTATATAATATATATTTACTGTATCTTACACCATCCAATGTATCTGTCCACCTACAATTCTGTTATTTGTTCCCTTCTAGTGGGGTTATACAATTGTCATTGCTATCTGTTTCCCCTTTCTCCCCTTCATCCCCATCACTTCCCATACACTCTGGGAGTCATTACTCCCATTACTATTTCTGAAGGGTTTATCTATCTTGGATTTCATGCATCAAATGATCTTATTTATACAAATAAACCTACTCAGGTCAAACAAGATTAATAAGGTAAAACTAAGACCAAGAGGATAGTTATGTTTCATCAGTGCTGTACTGCACCCTGGATAAGTCATCCCTTTCGTGTGGCCCTTCTGAGAGGGACTGTCCAATTATCTCACAGGTGGGTTTTGGGTCTCCACTTTGTCTATACTCCTTCATGTAAATTTTGTTGCATGCAAAACTGTTGAAAAATTTAAAATTATTTCAACAAGATTGTGAACTCTTTATTAAACAAAATGTTGAAATATTGTGATTATTTTACAACATTCTCTACCTAGATCTGTATACTTAAATTTTAAAAAAAATTTATTGACATAATTCACATATCCTACATTTTAGGAGTTCAATCATTTTTAAAAGAATTGTGTGGACTCTCACTCTCACTCTCATGTTCACTCACTCTCACCCTCTCACTTTCTCTCACTCATTCTCATTCACTCACTTACTCTCATTCACTCACTCATTCTCACCCTCTCTCACTCACATTCACTCACTCACTTTTATTTGCTCACTGTTTCACTCTCTCACTCATTCACTCACTCTCTCACTTACTCACTCACTCACTCATCCACTCATCACACTCTCTCACTCACTCATCAAAAAAAAGAAGAATTGTGTGATAATCACCACAATCAATCTTAGGACATTTCTTCTTCCTTGTATTTATTATTGTTAGCACTCCGTTACTCAACAGTCTCTCCTGCCATGCCCCTAGAAAACTATTCATCCAGTTGATATTTCTATAGATGTGCCTGCCCTGGATTTCATATACAGAAAAAACATATAAAGTCTAAACAAAACCAAAACAACAATGCAGAATAAAACAGAGAAAGCCTCAATTGAAAAGAAAGCAGACAATTTTAAACACTGAAACAAACATCCATTTGGATCAAAGGGACACCACATGACAAGGTGCCACATTTTCACCTAACCGCAGCTACAGTAATTCACTGCTTCCCTCGCCATACTTTGTAAAGCACTGATAGTTTGCTCTTCAGTGTAGCTCGTGCAGTTCTCCGGGTAGCGTCTCCATCTCTCTATCCCTTCCCAGAAGAATTCTGTGCCCTTTGATTTACATAACGTCAGCACCACAGCTTTGACATCCCGGAGGGACTCATATTGTGCTGCTTTTTTATTATCTTCGAGTTTGGAAACAAAAAGAAATGTAAATCAGGACCGTTGGGTGGGCAGGGTAAGGTTTCCCAATGAAATTCTCATGGGACAACTCATGCGACCCTAGAAGAAGGAACAGGTGCATTGTCAAGATGGGAAAAAAAATGTTGTTCAAACTTTCCTGGTCTTCTGTTCTTACTGATCAAGCTTTCAACTTTCTTAAAACTTCTTCCTAGTAAGTCCCATCATGGAAATCTAGCAAGATGAGCTTCCTTGGGATCCCTTCAGTCAGTTGCCATAACCTTCTGAGTTGAACTTTCTGCTTTGCGTTGTGCCCTGCAGAACCCCTTGAAAGCCGATGCTTTGCTTGGGCCTTCTTTTAGTGGGCTTCCTGACAAGGCTAAGACAAATGTTATTACTGAGAGAACTTGTCCGCAGCCACCGTGGACACACCTTCAGCAATGCTATTGGTGCAATAAGTGTGTGCATGTAAGAACTAGATCCCCAGTAGCAGGATTTTTTGACGTACTCTCATAAGCAACAACAGAAACAAAGCCACACCGACTCTTTGAATTTTAGAAGAGGAAGGGACTTTGGAAGTCACCTCGCTCCGTCCTCTCTCTTTACAGAAGAGGGATTTGATGCCCTCACAGTTAAGTGAACTTCCTACGGTCACTGAACAATCAAGTGACGGTTATAGTTGTCACTTTCTTCCTCAGGATGTTGATCGTGTGTGTCAAGCCGTGAATCAGATGAGTGGTAGTAGGAATATAGGCAGTGGGCCTGCTCTCTTGTTCCTTCTAGGGAAAAGGCTTATTCATTTCTACATCTGGTGTAGTGGAACCTGGATAATACCTGGACAGGCTCAGGACCACCGAATACACGTTTCTTAGCATTCCAGGAGAGAGTATGACTTCCTCCTTCTTCACAACCAACCAGACACATGGAATCAGACTCCACACAGGGTAGTGCTCGGGCTTGCGGGTTTTAAGGTCGCCCAGACATTTGTCATAGGCACCTGCATTAAACATAGCTGTATTCTGGATTCCTTTGTTTTCTTCACAAGTACAGTAACAACTTCTTGTGAATTCATTCAGGGAAATCTTGGATGAAGAGTCCAGATGGAGCTTTGGAGTCACTGCCAAGAAATATATCAAAAAGCAAAGGGCTCCTTCAAAGGCCAATGTTTCCTACTTGTACTGTTATCCGGTGGGAGAAATTAAGGTTGGTGCTGAGCAACCTGTCTCTGCTGAGCTCATTCTTCAATGTCCCGAGCGGAGTTAGTTTCAAATCTTACCTCTCTAGGCCTCTTGTCACGAATCCTAATAATATAATATTAATCATCATGAAAGGTCTTCAAATAAGAATTAAATGGATCTGTTTTTTAACATCAGCTATAGAGAATTGAGGGAATCATATTCCTTATTATTACATGTTAACTCAAAGCCAGTTGGTGAGCATCTCCTTTTTATATTATTGAATATTTTATTTCCATTTCCTCCGATCCTATCCCCAAATATGTAAACATTCTTATGTTGTTGACATGAAAACATTTAGAATTATTCCAACATGCTATGCGTGGGTTTATTAGTTTATATTCCATTCCTATGGACATTAGTTATGTCCATCTGGATGATGGACATCAAAGAGAGAAGGAAGAAGAAGAAAACAGAGCATGGCCAGAACCTGGTTTCTTCTTTCAGCAGACCTTTGCGAGAGCGACGGGTGCCCCTGCAGAATACTTGCTGAGGCCCTCCCTCAGCTTTTCTTGGAGGCGCCCGACTCTGGTAACTTTGCTGCTGGAAGGGCGTAGTGTCTCAGGATGTCATGCTAGCAAACCCCATCTAGCCCAGCGTGTCTAGTCCCACCCACACATTACCTGTTCTCCCTGACGCTTCTCCACACCAGCTAGGAGCAAAAGGTGGCCGGTTGCCAATGATCTACTAAGAACGCGTGTCCTGACTTGTGTACTAGTACATTAACCCAACAGAGCGGCTAGGGAATTGGATGCCACTGTTCTTTTGCTGAGCCTTGTTAAAGTCTAAATAGGAGGGTTTTTAAATTTTATTTTTTAATTTCATAATTTTTAACTTTTCATAAATTCATAACTTTCATATAACCAGTCTGTCTAAAAATATTAGCACAGATTATTTTATAAACATTTTATAGCATAACTTTAGCAATTACTATTGGGGGCAATACATACATTGGGTCTTCACTATTTTTTCAATAATAGCCTTATGTCAAAGCCAGTCTTCTTTTTTCCACGGAGAGACTGAGATTATAAAATTTCAAATGCCATCAAATGCAGCACTGTGCTCTGTGGATATGTTTGGCAAAGGGTTTTTTTTTTTTTTAGGTCAATATTTAAAGGGCAAAAGACCACTTTAAAAAAAATCAATATGGGAACCGCAGATAGTCAGAAGTGGCAATAAATTAAAAAGTTCAAGGGAAATTAGCTGTCTTCTCATCAGTTTATACTGTTCCATGCATCTCCCTGCTGGGGAGTCTACTGTTCTTCTGGGTCAACTTTGCCTGCCTTCTCTAATTCACATTGATTCCAACCTTCAGGAGGGTGATGACATAATGAACAGGTCACAGACGCATCTGCATTTGAAAGCTGGAGAGCTGGTCTTTGCCCCAGCAACATCACTCGGCTGGTTTTCAACATGCACTCTCTCTTCTGAGCAGTTTCTGATTGGACTCTTGTACTCACATATCGGACCATCTCAACTGCTGATATTTGAGTCTTTGAGGCATGATGTGGCTTCATTGTCTTTTATGGACCTGACCTTCTTCTCAGTAGTCGGTCTGTCTTCTACCTGCCGTGCCTTTGGGATTCGTTTCTCCAATGGGGCTGCCGGGTCCAGTTCTTTCCTGGTGGCTGTATCCCAGCCCCCCCAAAGCAGCCAGCTTGAATCTTGACCTGATGTTCAAAATTCTCATGGGAGGCTTGGGGCTTGCTTATTTTCTTCGCATGTGACTCCTGATGATGTGATATTTGCTGTATGCTTTGACCCCACAGAACACAATCCTTTGTCTCAATCTCTGTTCCCTGCTAGTGGCAGTAGCTTACGACAGCATAGCTGTACAAGCGGAGGAGAAGAAGCTGCCAAAGGCACGGACGAATTTCATCACAGTAGGCCGTGGCCTCAAGCTCCGTGATGACTCCACATTAACTATTGCTGTGCACATACGAAGGGTCCCTGCTGACACACTTGGTGAAGGACTGAGTTGCTAGCCAAAAGGTCAGGGGTTAAACTCATCGACTTCTCCATGAGAGAAAGATGAAGCACTTTGCTTCCACAAAACGTATCGTGTCAGAAACCCTACAAAGCAGTTCTGTCGTGCTCTCTAGGGTCTGTGAGTCAGACCGGACTGGGTGGCAGTGGGTGTGTGGATGTGAGAATACAAGTGCACAGCTTTGTATTTCTAATGCTCTCCAACCAAAAGTTTCAAAGCGCTGTAACAGAAGAAAGGAATAGGATGGCGTTATTGTCAAAAGCTATGCTTACTTAAAAAAGAGATATGTTTACTACTCTGCAAAAGTACTTACCAGGAGAATACTTACAGAGCAGCTTACATCCTCGCCTCGTTTGACTACCCAATAGCCCTTAACCCTGAGCACAAATCATTTAATGTCTTTGGCTTTAGAAGAAATGATAAATCCCACTAGATAAATCATATCTAAGTGAACTGTAGAGCCATCTCTGATATCACAGTTGCTCAGGGTTTTACAGCAATCTGTCTTTCGACTCTCAGAAGGATGAGAACGACAGACCTTTAATAGTCCCTCTTGTCGATTAAGTAAAGAGAGGAGTTTTCTGGACAAGCCAGAACCTAGACTGTTTACTAGTCCTATATTTTCCTACAGAAACAAAAGTTTTGGAAGGGAAGCTGGGAGGCCCTGTCCTCTTGCCTCTAAAATAATGCTAAATGGTCTCAAAGATACAATCTAGTTCCTTGGTGTGAGTTGACTGGTAGGAGGGTTCATTACCACACTTTTGATCGAGGAATATTTTACTAGTGTCTTAACAAGAAACTTTCGACCTTGAATTTTATTAGTCGAACAGGTCACCTCAGAAACCACTGCGTTAATTGAATCTTAATTTTGAGGGCACTCTAATGAGACTACAACAGGTGTGTTACTGAGAGAATTATCTGCATCCATCCACTGATCTCAGAGACATGATTAAAACAAGTTTGTTTGGAATAAACCCATGCATATATCAAGTGGAACCCTAGTAGAAGTACTTTTTTATTTACTCTCATATGTTTGATGTGCTAAAAAAGAGAGATATAATACCCCCACAAGTCCTTAAAGTAAATGAGAGACAATCTTCAGTTTAAAAATAGAGAATAGCTCATGAATAAGTGATTCACAAATAAAAGCTATAACACATGGTCAATATGTATATGAAAAACTACCCCATCATACTAGTGATCAAATAAATGCACTTGAAAACATGCTATGCCTGTCAGACTGACTAAGAGTTATTTAGGCAGTGTTGTTTCGAGTGCTAGGAAATGAATGTGCTTATTCACTGCTGACGGAAGTGTCAATTGGCACCGCTTCTTGAAGGTCAGATTCGCAATGTGTTAACTAAAGTGGACCTAAGTATCCCACTTTCAAGAATTTATTCTAAGGGAAGTCATCATGGATACAGACACCAATATAAAAATATATCCTCAGGAATAGGGGAAATGGTCAAAATGAAAGCCAAACCAAACCCAAAAACTGATCTGTTGGCTAAAGGGTGGTCCTTGATCCCTTCATATCTACACCTGTGTGACGGCCACGGTTTCCAAGGCCTGATGTGTTCCTTAAGATTCCTCAGGATGACCCCTGCCCTTCTGGGACCCCCAATTTCAGAATAAGATTCCATTTTAGTTAAGTGATCTTCTATATTTTGCTACCTTAGGGATGATGTTGAAGATGGATATTTAATTAGTGGAAAGATATTCATGATATGTGAAGTAACAAAGCAGGATGCAAAATAATATGTATCTTATAATCAGATTTTTAGAAATATAAAATTACATGAAAAAGTATACAAAATACCCAATTAAATTGTTAATCTCTTGTGCTGGGTCTTGAGGGGGTGTTACTTTCCTTTATTTGATGTTTCTCAAAATTTTCTACATGACTTAATATATATATATTTATACTAATTTTGTTGCTACTGAGAATATACACAGTACTATGTACATGGAATCGTCAATTTCTACATGTACCACTTTGTCAATTACATTCTTCAAGTTGAGTACCTTCCTCGGTGGGCTGCTAATCATACCGTCAGCAGTTCCAAACCATCAGCTGTTCCAGGGGAGAAAGAGAAGACTTTCTACTCGCATAAAGATGTACAGTCTTGGAAACAAATCTATTGTTCAACTTTGCCATACAGGGTTGCTCTGAGTCAGCATTGGCTGGATGGCAGTGAGTTTGGTTTTTGAGTTTTCTGAGTCATTCCTTCCCTGCTTACCTGGCAGCTCCTTGTGATGAAGGTAAGGATTTTGTCCTCACTCAACTCACTTCCATGGAATTGATGCCAACTCATAGCAAACCTATCAGTGAGTATAATTTTCTTCTAGATTCCATGTTACTTAAAACTATTTTTGCAATTTAATATACTTCCAAAAAGTATACAAGTTTTAAGTGAACCATTTACTGAATAACAGCATACCTGTGTACCTAGCACCAGCTCAAGGTGCAGCAGAGCATGGCCAGTTCATTGAGTAATCGTCTCAAGTCACGACTCATAGCCGCATCACCCTGTGTCAGTTATCAATCAACTTTCCTAGAATGAGTTTTCCACATCAGAACCACAGGCCTCCTATTCTCCCAAGTCCAAAAAAAGAAAAATGCTTCTTGTTACAGGATCTTCCTTCTGAGTTTCTATTTCCTATTCCTGTCGGTCTTTTGGAGTCCCTGGATGGTAGAAATAGTGAAAGAACTCAGCTGCTAATTGAGAAGTGAAGGCTACTTAAAGGCACATCAGAAAAAAAAGACCTGTTGATCAGTTTCCCCCAAGCCCCTAAAAACCCAGGCATGGACAACCCCCTGGAGCTCAGTTCTACTCTGACACACACGAGCTTTCCAGGAGTCAGAATTGACTCAGCAACACTTGACTTTGGTCAATCTTTGGTCAGACTGACTTTAGAAGTTACTCGTCCCTCGTGGCAGGCTTGGCCCCTGAAGTGTGGTCTTTCCCATTAGTCCACAGGATATTTTAGAACAGTATCAGTATTTTTCCCAAAGTTGAGTTTATTAAGTCTGGAATTCTTCAGACAGAATACAACAACTCATGAGTCATGCATTAGCTATCTTGTTATCCAATATTCCCATTTACTACAGTAGTAAAAGAAAAAAACCTTCCAACTATTTTGTGTATAACTGCATGTTTAGCAGAAACAAACGTCTAGGTGTGAGGAAGAGTGATACTGCTGCGATGGTTAAGGGTCTGTGCCAACTCGGCTGGGCCGCGATTATCCGTATACATAATGGAATAATTAGGCGGTAATGTGATGATAGAGTCATCCTCCATTTTTGCATAATGATTTTTGCATAACTACCTGACCTGCAACTTGATTATGTGCAAAAGTGAGTGGTGAGTGTACTCCAGTTCAAGCCTCAGCAACTGCAGGCTATTGGTCCGACGGTAGGAAGATGCTCTCCCACCCGTCCTGGGCTTTCTCCTCTCTTTGGGTCCCCTGTGGTTGAAGACTTGAACAAGAACCCAAACCCATCTCCCACTACTTACCAGGACAATTCAATTGAAATCCATTTATAGGGGCAACATTTTTTTTTCTTGAAAGGAAAGATAATCTTCATAGATGAAGCTTTGTGACCCTGAAGACAACGCTTTACGCATGATTATGCATAGGAGATGAAGCCCCTCAGAGCTATATTATCTCCAATGTTCTCATTACTGAGTAGAGTTTGAGCTTAGCCTTCCCATGATCAAAATGCCCCAAAATGTGCTCCCGAAGTTGAATTGAGATCTTTTCTCTAAGGGAAATAAATTGCTGGAAGCCTTCATGGCAGCTTTATTTATTCAGTCATGGGTGTCAGTGTCTCTTGGGATTCACACTGGGCCAGAGCACCCCTTGACAATCTGTTTCACCAAAACTCTCTGCAAAGTACTAGTAGTCTACAAACAAACAAACAAACAAAACAACAGAAAACCAAACCAGCAAAAAAAAAAACCAAAAACACCAAACCAAACCAGACACCGGAGACAGACAAACAGGCCAGTGAAATAAAATATTAATCAATAATTTCAATATAATAGGACAAAGCCAAATTATTGTAAATGTATGCTCAAAGTACTTGAGAACTATTATGCAAAAATTCCCTAAAATCAGTCTTCAAAATATTGAGTAGCAGAATTATATGACTTCTAAACCATCGGATATGAGCATCTCATTCATTTCTTTGGTCAACTTAGAACCATTGGATGTTTAATAAATTATTGCCAATAGAATTTCATGTATCCTCTCACATTCAGGTCTTGTAAAATTAACATTGAACTATACAAAAATCAATATGGCCCACTGTCCTCCTGTGGCACTGAATTGATTCTGACTCATGGCAGTCCTACGTGCACTAGAACAAAGCAGGGCCCTGTCTTGCCTGTCCTCACACTTGTTGTGTTCAGGCCCTTGTTGCAGCCACTGTGCCGTCCATCCTAGTATCAACTTCGTTCCTAGCAGAACGTCCGTCTTCAGAGACTGAACCTTCCTGATCATGTCCCAAGCACATGAGACGGAGTCTTGCATCCTCAAGTCGAAGGAGTATTCTGACTGTACTTTTTCCAAGACAGAGTTATTTGTTCGTCTGGCAGACCATGGGCTATTTAATATTCTTTGTCAATACCATGTTTCATATCCATTAATTCTTCTGTGATCTATCTTCCTTAGTTTCTGTCAAGCTTTCACATGCATATGTGGCTATTGAAGATACAGTGGTTTGGCTTATGTGATCATGAATCCTCAAAATAGCATTGTTGCTCTTTAATATATTAAAGAAGCCTTGTGCAGAAGATTTGTCCAATGTAATATGTGGCTTGATTTCTTCACTGCTGCATCTATGAGCGCTACTTAATCCAAGTTAAACAAAACCTTGGCAACTTCAATTCTTTCTCTATTTATTATTTCTCTATATATTATGATGTTATTTATGGGTCCAGTTATGTGAATTTTTTTTCATTTTATATTGAGTTGTAATTCATACTGAAGACTGTAGTCTTTGACATTCATCACTAAGTGCTTCAGGTTCTCTTTGCTTCCAGCAAGTAAAGTGGCATCATCTGTATATCCCAGATTATTAGGAGCTTTTCTTCAATCCCTATGCTGTGTTCTGATATAGTCATATGCATATGGCCCAACTTCTTGGATTAATTGCTCAGCATACATATTGAGCAGTTATAGTGAAATGATACAACCCTGACACACACCTTTCTTGATTTTAAAATAGCTTCTGTTCTGTATAACATGTGCTCTGGAATTCCCCTTCTTCACAATGTTACCCAAACTTATGATCCACAGAGTTGAATGCCTTTGTATAGTCAATGAAATACAAGTAAATATCTTTCTGGTCTACTCTGCTTTCAACTAAGATCTATCTGACATGAGCAATGATGCCCCTCTTTCCATGCCCTCTTCTGAATCTGCCTTGACTTTCTGGCAGTTCCCTATTACTGAACTGCTACAACCATTTTTTAATTGCCTTCAACAAAATTGTACTTGCATGGGATATTAATGATACTTTTCACATTCTGTTGGGTCACTTTTCTTTGGAATGAGGGCAAACATGGATATCTTTCAGTCAGCTCGCCAGGTAGCTGACATATGAATTTCTTGGCACAGACACTGCATGATTTTTTTGGGAAACATTTCTATTGTTATCCTCTCAATTCCTGGAGCCTTGTTGTTTTCCAGGACCTTCAGTGCAACTTGGACTTTTTTCTTAAACACCATTGGTTCTCAGTTATATGCTACCTTTTGAAATGATTGAATGTTGACCAAATCTTTTTGGTCCAGTGGCTCTGCATGTTCCCTCCACCTTTTTTAATGCTTCCTGTATAGCTCAGTATTTTTTACCCATAGATTCCTTAAATATATATATATTTTAGAGGTCTAAATTATTGTTATTAACATCTTGTATATCTACGAACACACAGCAAGGTTGAAAATTCAATAAAGCAATAACCAGATAAGCAACAAGGTAAAAGATCACCTGGCAGGACACATCATGTTTCTGATACAACTGCCATAGGCATTGGGAATTCACTCATTGGGAAACTTAATGAATGCGTCCATAGTAAATTATCATTGCATTCTTTCAACATTACCCTCTTCCACAGGGTCACTACAAAGGAAGATTACAAATTCTTCTTTTGCCCTTTGACTTCTCCCATTCCCCCGCCTCTACTCCTCCCCCACACACCCCCAAACCCGGGCCAACCATCAAAGTCTGTTCCTTTTGGCTTGAAAACCCTTTTCTTGTTATGTTTTTCTTTTATAACAGTTGTCTCAAAGTATTTTCCTTTATGTAATTTTGTTTTTGTATAAGTGTACAGCACACATTTGTTTATTTTGTGAAGCACATGCATACGTTTTTTAAAAAAACATTGCTGGCAATTGCTCACAACCATTTGCTGTATGTTGTTAGGTGGAGTTGTTTGACTTTTTAAAAAATAATTTTACTGAGGGCTCATACAACTCTTATCACAATCCATATATACATCATTTGGTCAAGCACACTTGTACATTTGTTGCCATCATCATTCTCAAAACATTTGCTTTCTGATACCCTTGGTACCAGCTCCTCATTCATTTCCCCTCCCTCCCCAATCCTCTCCCTCAGGAACCCTTATTCATTTATAAATTATTATTATGTTGTCTTGTCTAAAACTATCCAATGTCTCCCTTCACTCACTTTTCTGTTGTCCATTCCCCAGAGAGGGGGATTCTTGTTATCAGTTCCCCCTTTCTACCCCACCTTCCCTCTACCCTCCCATTGTCGCCACTCTCACCACTGGTCCTGAGGGAATCATCTGTCCTGGATTCCCTGTGTTTCCAGTTCCTATTTGTACCAGTGTACATCCTCTGGTCTAGCCCAATTTGTAAGGTAGAATTGGGATCATGAGAGTAAGGGCGAGGAAGCCTTAAAGAACTCGAGGAAAGTTGTATGTTCCATCATTGCTACACTGACTGGCTCGTCTCCTCCCCACAACCCTTCTGTAAGGTGATGTCCAGTTGCCTACAGATGGGTCTTGGGTCCCCACTCTGCACTCCTGCTCATTTACAATGATATGGTTTTTTGTTCTTTGCTGTCTGATACATGATCCCATCGACACCTCATGATCACAAAGGCTGGTGTGCTTCTTCCATATGAGCTCTGTTGCTTCTCAACTGGATGCCCGCTTATTTATTTTCGAGGCTTTAAGACCCCAGATGCTATATCTTTTGATAGCTGGGCACAATCAGCTTTCTTCACCACATTTGCTTATGTACCCGCTTTGTCTTCAGCAATCATGTCGGAAAGGTGAGCATCATAGAATGCCAGTTTAATAGAACAAAGTGTTCTTGCATTGAGGGAGTACTTGAGTGGAGGCTCAATGTCTATCTTCTACCTTAATACTAAACCTATAAGTATATGCGCATAGATCTATTTCCCCATCCTCATATATAAATATATTTACTTACGTACATACCTGTATTTAGACCTCTATAAATGCCCTTTGCCTCCTAGTTCTTTCCTCTATTTCCTTTTACTTTCTTCTTATCCCACTATCATGCTCAGCCTTCATTTGGGTTTCAGTAATTCCTTTCAGTTACATTGCTCTTGATCAAGCACTACCAAGCCTCCAACACCCTCCTCGCCACCAGTTTTTCATCACTTGTTGTTCCCTTGTCCTTGGATTTGTTAACACCACTTCCTTTCCCCCTGCCTCCCCTCGCCCATGCCTCCCCCAACCATCTATTGGTCTCTGTTGTTTTTGCCTCTAGATTGTTTATGTACCATATCTATCTAGATAGGCCTGCAGGGATAATAATATGCACAAAAACAAGACAGAGCAAAACCAAAAAAAGAAAACAACAATAACAAACCAATGACGAAAAAATAAAAACCTGTAAATAGTTTAAGGTCTGTTTGTTGACCTTTAGGAGTGTTTTTCGGTCAAGAATGATGGGGTGCCACGCCCTGGCCCCAAAGTCTATTTTTTATACTCCCTCGGACTTCCTTGTTCTGCTCCCCTTACTGTTCTGTTGCACGCCCTTAGTGTTTTGTCTCGGTGTGGTGTGGTCAGATCGGGTGCAGTTCCAACACCGTGTCTCTAGTGTTGCCCCCTGTAGGGCAATGGGTCAGCAAGGGATGTCGTGTCTCATAGTGGGACCTGCCATATGATCCTCGCTGAGCATTGGCTGCTCTGAGCAGAGATATCATCTTCAAGGCCTTGTGGGCCGGGATGTGATCCCCTCTCTCTTCCTCCCCCTTCATTTGCTCCTGTGTGCTCTAATCAGACGTGTTCCTCTTCCTAACCTATAGCTTCAGTGCTGTCCTCTGAAGTAAATTCTTCTGGGGGGAGGGGTGGCTGTTCACGTAGTTGGGATTAGGGTGGGGGTCTCAGACCTGCCTTTACATAATTGAATAACTTCAGTCAGCATAAAATTTTGCACATTCATCTGTGTAATGACGTGTTTGACAGTTTCATCACTTTTCTTCAGTGATGCACAGAATTCCATTGTATGCACCAATGTTTATCCATCCATCCATGTGTATCCCAGCACTCTTCACAAGCAAGAAGATGCCTATTGGTAGAAGAATGGCTAAGTAGAGAATCTGTAAATATTACAACTCAAGTATGGAATATTTTCTTCAGTTCTTTCAGTTCATAAATACTGAGCATGCTTTCATTTAGTTCTTCTAAGTTCAGGTCTGTACACATTTCATTAAAATAACACCACTGTCTTCTTGAGTTGCCCTTCAAAGTTTTCTTTTCACTCTTTAGCTTCATCATTTCTTGCCTTTCCTTTTGTTTCTCTATGTTCAAGGGCGAGTTTCAGAGTCTCTTCTGGCATCCACTTTGTCTTTCTTTTTTTCCTTCCTTTTAATGCCCAATTGTTTTCTTAGTTTACGATGTTTTTGAGGTAATGCCACAGCTTGTCTGGTCTTCAGTCGTAAGCACAGCTAAAAACACTCTATTTGGGGAAGTCATGTTGCTCTCCTGTCCAGTAGGGGTGCTATGAGTCAGAATCAACTTGTTGGCAGTGAGTATTGTTGTCTGTATCATCAGGCCCAAGAACTTCATTTTTTATTGTTTAACTATTCTTTGAAGCACAGGTTTAGGAGTCAAAGCCATCCGTTGACAACACAGGTTACGTAGACATGAATTGGTTGGTATAAGTAACCTGAGCCGAGTCTAGTTATAGCCTTTTACTTTTGGAGTTGTGCCTAACCTCCTCCACTACATCCGGGCCTCAGTCCCTAGAAGATCTGATTGCAAGAACGAACTAATTTCACTAGGATGTTGGTACAACTGTGTCCATGTTAGTATACGACCTACCCCAGTGGAATTTGAAATCTTATATATTTTTTCACAAACTAATGAAAGACTCTGAGACAATTAGGTTTTAGTTTATCGATGAGAAGTGATATTTTCCCTTAGCAAATGGACAACTACCACGGTTTCTGAAATATCAAGGTGAAAACAACTTTCAACTCAGCTCCCATATAATCAGATATTACTGATAACTGCACACCTAATGGAGCCTGGTGGTGTGGTGGTTATGAATGGGCTGCTATTCACCTGGTCAGCAGTTGAAACCACCAGCAGCTCTGTGCGAGAAAGACTGACTTTCTACCCTCATGAATGAGGACGGTCTTGGGACCCACAGGGGTCGCCGTGCGTCAGCAATGACTCGATGGCAGTGAGTTTGATGATCACGTGATCGCTTTAGGCACAACCAGTACTTCAAAAACCACAGAAAGATAGAATTAAAAGATCACGGGAAATTGTCACAAATGTTTTGAAGCCCACTCATACACACATACATACACACCTGTGTTCCTTTTTCAGCAAATATTTATTAAGTCCCTACTTTGTAGGAAGCACAATTTTGGGCACTGGAAGATAGGACATTGAATAAAGCATAGTTCTGATCCTGAAGAGCCTTGGAATAGAGCAGGGAGGAAGTGAGGGATAACTTCACAGCACTGATTGCCCTCTGCTGTCGCTCCCTCTGCTGCTCTCTCCTCTCCTCTTCCCCTTTGACTCGGGAGCCCCCCCGGCTGGCATCACATCCATCTTGTCCACTGTTGTTTCTTTGGCATCCAGCCCTCTGCCTCAGTACTCAATACACAATTACTTAACAGAGTGCGTAAACAAGTAATACACATAAATATCATAAAATTATATAAATAATTGAAACAATAAGGCAAGAGTTGGGTGCGATGTAGTATTACAAATAGAATTCTCAGGAATGCAAAGTCAGGGAGATAAAAACCCTCTGCTGTTGAATTGATTCTGGCTCACCTTATAGGAGAGAGCAGAAGGGGCCCTAGGGTTCCCAACGCTGTACATCTCTTCCCTAGAAGGGCTGGTGCCTGGTGGTTACCAACCGCTCAGCAATTGGCTAGCAGTTGGGTGCTTCACTGCTACCGCACCACTGCGGCTCCTTCAAGGTAGGGAAAGCCCTGGCCCAGGGGCCATTGCGAGGACAGCCCGGTGGTCAAGAAGCTTCAGACCGAGGAGAGGTCCTGCTGGATTTGACAATGAGAATGTTTTGTTCTTCAGAGTAGCATCAAATTTAGAATGGATTTGCAAGCCAGGTTGTTGGGAGTTAAGGAATGAATGAGTAATGGATAAATTCTGAGCCTCAGTTGGAGAAGGAGATAATAAATCCATGAGAAGGGGGCACACCCACTGTAGGATTTTAACAAAACACACAACAACCTCACATTGGTTTTCTGTGGGCGTGCCGTTTGAGGGGAAAGCACCGTGTGCATGTGGTTGCAAGTTTGCTCAGACGATGCCCAGGTTACATCATTTTGCATACTGAACCAACCCCTGTTGCTGCTTCCTTAAGTTTGCAGTACCAATGTTCTCCATGCTGAGGACTTCAGGGATCTTTCCCCTGCTAGGTCTCTTCCTTGGTGACGGCTGATGTGGCATGTGGAGCTTTGGTTCCCCATCTACCCTGAGTTTCTAAAGCAGCCCCTCCCTCAGCAAAATTCCTTGCCTGCTCTGCACACTGCTTCCTCCAGGGAAGTAAGAAATCACTTTTTTTTTTTTTTTTGCTTAGGAGACAGCCCCTGGCAGGAAGTGTGTGAGTCTGACCTGTGGGCCAGAGACCCACTCAGGTGGGCAGTAGCAGTACACTGCAGTTGCAAGCGTTCCACTCAGCTGTCCAAGCTAGGGTCATTTGAGCCTCCTGTGCACATTGATGCCGTGAGACTGGCATGAGAACTGTAAGCCCAGGGGGCTCTTGGGCCCTTCATGAGAAGAAGAGAGGCCTGATTGGCTGCTCAGCGCAGTGCACATCTGAGAACATTTCTCACCCCACTCTGCTGTCTAGCTTCAGGTGGGCCCACAGCCATAGAGCTGGCCGACTGAGGAAGTGACCCCTGCCTGCTGTGGGACCAGTCTGTGTTCTAGGTGTGGCCACCCTCTGCCTGACCCTCTGCTCCACAAACCTGGGCTCTCAGATTGTCAAGGAACCCCATTCCTCTCAGACTTGGCATCAAAGTGCCCCAGAGCAAAGGTATACTTTTAATAGTTTAATTTGCAATTGCCTGGCCCAGCGAAACCCGATCTGTGACTTCCATGGCCTTATTTTACAAGCATGCTCAAAGTAACATGCTTGGACAATTGAATGAGAGTGACTTGAGGTGTAGGGTATATGCATGGGCGAGCTCTTTTACGTCTTTTTGTCATTTTCATCCATCATTTATGTGAACTATTTGCAAACTCTGTGTGTGTGTGTGTGACAAATCAGTTACTGTTGAGTGGATTCTAAATCATGATGTGATTCATGTCCGTCGGAGCAGCACTGTGCCCCAGAGGACTTTCGATGACTGTTTCCTTTCCAGGAGTTGATCAGTAGATTCTCTCCCAAGATGCCTCTGGCCTCCGAGTGAACTGGAACCTTCAGCCTTTCAGCTAGCAGCCAAGTGCATTAACTGGTAGCAAGACTCAGGGACTGCGCACACTTCAAAAGAAGTGAGGACATCTCCCATGTTCTCTAGCTGACGAAATAGGTCTGTGTTAAGCAATGAGTGTATCTTTCCCTCTGCATCATGTATCCTGTCACTTTCAATCATTCTATACTATGTATGAATTGGATAACTATGCAGGTCAGGGATTTGATTCCTAATGTGTTACCACCCGGTCATTTGAAATCTTTCTGTTATTCACTGACTGCCCCCTTGGGACCCCACTACCTCTTCACCACCAAAACACAACCAGGGACCTACCACTCCTCATTCCTTACCAAAGCAACTTGTTTTCATAGAAGTATTACGTTATGATCATCTAATCTGATGAAATAATATACAAAGAACAGAGAATACTGGGTGTGGTTGTGTTGTCTTGTCTTCCTCTCCAATGAGCTACTGAAGGGCGACTGAAGCTGAGTGTGCTGCACTATACTGTGTGAAATCAAACAGCCCTGGACATCCTTCTGCTCCACATAACTGAGACACATCATTTAAACAGTTTGATAATGAAGTTTAAGATAGAAAATGAGAGTTTTCTCTCTTCTTCGACTTAGACTCACTGCCACCACCTTCTTAGTCAGAATGTTGATGTTATGTAAATACTCTCACATCCTAATGAATTATAAGCCTAGACAATTTAGCATCCCAGGCCAGAAGTGGATGTTGCACCTGAAGTGAATGTTGAGATTCTTGCTTGGCTCCCTCTTGGCTCTTTTCTCATGCCCTCTGGAACTAATTATACTCTGGGGACAGAGTATATTAGGTTTCCCCAAGAGGGGGGTGAGTGTGGTGAAGCAAAACCTGGGGCTGGTCAGCGGAGACTTAGTAGGAAAAACTCACATTCCCTGATGTCCCGCCTTCCCTAGCATGACCCATGAAGGTGGTGTTGAACATTTGTGGGCGATGTCCCGCCTTCCCTAGCATGACTCATGAAGGTGGTGTTGAACGTTTGTGGGTGTCATCTTCAATTGAGAACAACTGTGGAAGAAGGTACAATGGTGATGGAAGCTTAGGAAGGAGTCTGCTATCGTTAGAGGTAACAGCAGCCTTCTACAATAGCCAGTCTTTTCATTTAAAATGGTTATGTCTTACACACACACACACACACAAACCTAAAATCTAAGGTATGATCTATTTCTGGGACAGATGGCCATTCGAAAGATGCACAGAGACTGGCTTTATCTTTCATGAGATAGTGCAACCAAAGAAATATATATTTTTTAAGTTTTAAAACTTAGCATGGAACATTATGGAGCATGGCCCATTTCTGTGAAATCCACATCAAACTCATTGCCTTGTATTTATCAATTTTCTCTTATTTATCATTTCATTCAATTAACTCATATTTTATGGAAGAAAGCTGCTTTGTGGAGAGCTGAGGAAAAAGGGATTTATTTGAAATTTTTTCATTCATTGGAATTTCTGGTATCAGAGTGAACTATAATATGGGAAAGATGGATTTTGCATACCAAAGTTGGAAATATTCTAATCACTCTCTGAAGGCTATATTAGGTATAGGGTCAATGTAAAACTTTATTAAAAATATATGCTTTCAAAAAAGACCTTCTTGATATGCTATACAGTATTTCAGTGGTTCTAAAAGGTACTGCAACTCACATTATGCATTATAAGCATTTGACTTATGAACACTTCCATTATGGACTTGTCTCTGGTTGCTTGTTTCTCTCCACACAACCCAAACCAGTTGGAGCAATCGACTTACTCAAAGCTTGGGGTAACCACAGTATCAACCAGTGTCCTTTTACCTCTCTGGGTTTTTCCCATAGTAGAAATCTGTCAAAAAGCGGTGATCCTTTTGTTTATCTTAATGTTTCATCCCTTATAGCATAGTGGGTTACGTGTTGGCCTACCAACAGAGTGGTCAGCAGTTCAAAACCCCAGACTTTCTGAAGGAGAAAGAGGAGGCCTTCTTTTTCTGTACTGAGTTCATCTTGGAACCCACAGAACAGAGCATCTCCGCTGTGTCCTACAGGGTCACCTTGAGTTGGAACGAGCTCTCAGGTCATGTCCTAGGATGCTATTGCAGCTCGGCCAATTCGTTACCCTTTCGGGTCACCCAGTCAGTCCTTGAATGCTGCTTTCCCCTTGCCTCACCGTGAGTGTCTTTCTCTTTGTTCTAGGTGAGAGCAAAAATGATTGTCATACTCAGTTTGATAAGTATGAAAATGCTGGTAATAATGACATTCGATAAAAAGGGAAAATGTGGGAGTTTAAAGTGGAATTGAACAAAATAAAAGATCAACCTAGTCTTCGAAAGGATCCCCTTGAAATGTTTACCTACCTGATGATCCATCACTTTGCCTTGTAAATAGCTTTTTAAAAATCAGCACTAGAATTATCCGATTTGTATTACATTCTGTTGTACTGGTTTTACCATAGTATTGTATTTCTATTATTTTATATTGCAGATGTTCCATGTTTCAACTTCATCGGAGATTAAATTGATGCTTAAGGGATAACCTGGAAATCTAAAAACCATTTGTCTCCCTACTTTCATAAGGCAATATGGTCACGTTCCCATAAAGCTGACTCATAGTGGGGCTACTGGATCACAACTCAATGTAAGTTACAGACGCACGGTGTTTTTGTCTTTGTTATCCATTTTCTTTCCGGCGTAGGACACGTAATCTGTTGGCCTCTGTGCAGGTGTGTGTGTTTGTATAGACAAATGGGCCTACGCATGCCCCTTTCCCAGCATTTTCTGGGTTCCTAGCATCCTTTATCTTTCCCATCCTTCGTGTCTCCTTTCCTCTTCCATCCTTCCTCTCATCCTTTGCTCCACATATTGAGTGACGACTACATCAAAGGGGCAGTTCTCGGCCGGAGAGACAAGCCCACTGGCTCAAGGGGGATGGGGGTGTCTAGAGGAGGAGACAGAAAAGTTGTTCCGATAGTTGTGAAATGCACAGCCTAAGAAGGGCTGTGAAGGGCGGTCACACAGTTCTGTGTGAGCCTGGAACTGTTTTCAGGGGGACTGATTCCCTCTCCAAAATCCATGATGGGCTAGAAGTGAACAGGGCCAGAGAGGCCAGAGGTGGTAGAAGTGGGGAGCGGAGAGCAGAGTGTGGTCGAGACAGAGGGAACAGCACATGCAAAGACCAGCTTTTTTCCGTAAGGTACTCGTGGTCAACTATTTTCTTCAGGAGTGGCCACTGGGTAGCTTCTCCCTTGAACTGTACAGATGCAAATGGATGGTCATCAAACTGGGAAGCAAGGAGGCACGTGTAATCTCACGAGCAGCTTGACTGCTTCTGTGTTTCAGGTATGAAGTACCCCTTGAGCCCTGACAACCTCCCTGAAGATGGAATTATGAATATGGCAGCCTTTCTGCGGGGCTTTGAAGACAGGGACGCAAAGAATGACGGTCCGGAGGGCCAGCTGGGTAAAGAGAAGAAGAAGCTTCTGTACTCTTTCTGCGAGGTGTGCAACATCCAGTTGAACTCCGCAGCCCAGGCTCAGGTCCACTACAACGGCAGATCCCACCGAAAGCGAGTGAAGCAGCTGAGTGATGGGCAGCCACTCCCCCCGGCTCAGGGCTCCGGGCCACCGCTGGCCAGTCCCAGCACCGACACCAGCACAGGTAGGAGGGAGCCAGACTGCTCTTTCACCTTAAGCACAAAAGTGCATGTTCTCTTTTCACAACAGCCTCCACACTGGAGCTGCTTGTCACTACTCAGCGGATTTCTTTTTATTACATCCTTCTCTCTCCATCTTTGTTTCTCTATAAACATTTTGTCTCTGGAACCGCAGACGTCCCGTCTCCTCACCATGTGTGAAAACTTCCCAGTGTGTTTTGAAATGTGTTTTCAATGGACCAGTGGTATCAAACTGTCTCCCCTCCCTTCGGGAAACTAGTTTCCTTCGGTGTCCCTCACCTGCTTTCTCTTGGTTCACATACTATTAGATATGGTAGGAGAAGAGACAGCCTGTGTTTATAACCCCTCGTCTTTCGGGAAAGGAGCTGCGGTCTTGCTCAGTTGTGTTTGTTGATGTGGGGCCAGCACTGTGCCGGTAGTGTTCTGAGCCCAGGAACATGCATTGCCCAAACCAACAATGCTCACTCCCCCCCCCCCCCCGAAGCCCAGGCGCTGGCAGCATTTCACTTGCCTCTCCCTCTTTCCCACGGGAAGAGACCTTGACCTCCCGGCATCTGCACTGGCTTCTGGACAGTCTTGAAAACCTTTTATCTTATCCTTGGACAGCTCTTCCTCCTCCACGTCCCTGGCTATTGAATTCCTTCCCTGTGCCAGAGCTAAGGAACGTCACCAAAGGTGCTGTTCTCTGGGAGGGGACAACTCTGCAGATATGTGGTCATCCTCCCCAGGTTTACATGGGGGGTCCAAGACAGGGCTCCTTCTGAAGGTGGTGGGGAGCTCCAGATTCCACACCAGCAAGTTTTTGTGCTGGCGATGCGGGGCCACCTCGACTTGGTGTTGGAGGACAGACAAGCCGCCTGTTGACATTTCACTCAGCGACATGACAGACGGTCCTTGATTTTGTGAAACTGTGCCAGGGTCCACGTCAAACTTCAGTCAGAAGTGTGTGTGTGTGTGTTTGCCTGTACTCTAAAAAGCACGCAAAAAACCCAACCCAAACTCGCTGCCGTCGAGTCAGTGCTGATTCCTAACGACCTCTCTCTGGTTTCTGAGACCGGAACTGTTGACGGGAGGAGAAAGCCCTGTCTTTTTCCCTCAGAGCTGCTGGTGGTTTCAAACTGCCACCCATAGAGATGGATTGCTGCCCAATGAGTGACCACGAGGTCACCAGGGATCATTTATCCCCAATGTCCAGATTAGGATCTGAGACACAGAGAGGTAAATGGTTTCGGTCTAGAAGTGTCCAATCCACGGCCCCACCCATAGTCAATTAAGAACGGAATCATTGTTGTCCATCACTCTTTTGCAGCTATTCAGTACAGCCCTGATGCAATTCAGACCTATTTGTTATAATGAGCCCTGGTGGTGTGGACTTGACATTGGCCTGCTGACCACAAGGTCAGTGGCTTGAGACTAGCAGGCACTCTGCAGGAGTAGGTGTGTCCTTTCCTTCCTAATCAGTTACAGTTTTGTGTACCCCCAGGGGCAGCTCTACCCTGTCCTACAGGGTCGCTATGAGTTGGAATCAACATGGTGGCAGTGAGGTTTGGCTGGTCACTAGTGCTTGCTATTGAAGCAAACAGTCATACTTTGATGAGCTTTTCAAACCCAAGCCTGCTAGGATCAAGTTGGTTCTGACTGTGTGTCCCAGAGAAGAAATGCGCTTCACAGGAGTGTCTTGGTTTTTATCTCCATGGTAGCTGTCTCCAGGTCTTTCTTCCTTGGTGCTGATGGGTAGGTTTAAAAGCCAACCTTTAGCTCATTAGGTGATTGAAAGCAACCTGTCCCAGTGAGCGATCCTGAAAACATACCCAGAATCTTATGGTTGTTTCATGTCCATGAAACACAAACTCGTCCCGTAGTAGAATGCAGTCTATTAACATGTTTTAAACTGACAACACATTTCCCAGGCTTCCTTGCCAATTGGGTTCCTAATAGCTTTGGCTCCCAGCAGAACCAGTTTGGAAATTAAAGGAAGGACAGAATGGAACATATAGGGTGTCTGTGGTTATGGCCTCTCTCTGGGGTGGTCTCGCTCACTCTCTAGCTGCATTTACCTGTGCCCCCAGTTTCTGTGACCGATCTGTCAAAATGCCAGCTTCTCCTAGGGTACCTAGTATGCGGGACTCTGGGAACACTGCCTCCTTCTTTCACCTCCTGCCAAAGGAAGCCCAAATTCCTGGTAGTAATCTGTTCACTTCCTGTCCCCCGTTTGACTCCCCGGATCTTCTTGCACTTGTGCAACCAGATCCCTGTATTAAATTCAGTCCATCTCCACTGCCTAAGATGGTTTCAGGTTTCCTTTCTAGACCCTGACTCCTATAACTGCCAGTGGATCTTCAAGACATATTAGAGTCTCATCTCCTCCAGACGAGATGAGGCCAACTCGTGTTTTCCTTGCACCTTTCACGAATACAGCTCTAGACCCTGGGGATGGCATAAGAGATACACAGGAGAGCTCTGAAAGATGGTGGGAAGAAGGGGGCCTGGCTTGGCTCCCTAGAAGTAGAGGAGCAGCTCAGCATCAGGCTCTGGTCCCCCCAGCCCCCTAGCCCAAGAGAGGAAAGCCTCTTCGACCAAGTGGTGTCCGACTTCCAACCGCGCCAGAGGACAGGTCAGCTAGGCCCAGCCCAACTTTAAGCAACACCACTGATGGAGCTTCTCGCCAAAAATAAGTGGTCAGGGGACACACACTCCTTTCTCATCAGGCCCAAGATTCCTTAGGGCCTGTGATTCCGAGACGTGCCTCCTCGGGCAGTGAGTGGATAGAGTGCTGCCATATGCCCTCAGAAGAGTAGCCCACCGTTTCCCCTGTATCCCTCCTCCTCCAAGAGCCGGCTGTTGGCCTGCCCAATGAGACGCCAGTGCCATCACCAACACGGACCAGTGGGAGCCCCAACAGAGGGAAACAAACCAAGCAAGCCACAATAGCACCTCATGACTCTGAAATTCCCAATGAACACCCAGCCTACTGACACAGGCCAATGCCCATCTGCAGCCATACACTAGGTTGGGTAGAAATTGTTAAAGATGTTCTTACTGGTTCCGGCTCAGACAGCGGACCCAATATGGAAGTTGAATTAGGCTACATGGGCCTGAAGTTATTATTTTAGAATCCGCGTGTTGATAAAGGTGCAAAAAAAACAACGCTCCTGAAAAGCAAACACTGCAGCGACACTATAGGACGGGGCAGAGCTGCCTCAGTGCGTCTCCGAGGCTGTAACTCTTTTCAGGAGTAGAAAGCGCCTTCTTCCTCCCAGATAGGAGCTGTGGTTTCAAACTGCTGAGCTGGCAGTTAAGCGGCTCCACACATGATATAACTCCTTCTACAGTTCGGAGCTTCCTCCCCCACTGCAGCCAGTGAGCCACGATACTCTCTTCCTTTCCATCAGAAGCAGTTCATTTGTCAAGAAAGGAAATCAGTTAACTTTACATTTTATACACGTTTTATTCTCAAGGGAAATGCATGCCTTTCTGGGAGAATCAGGCTGACCCAGGAAGTTACGATGGGGCTGCTTGATTGAATTCTAGGAAATGGGACTTCTGCATTTGTTCCCTGTTGGAAAGAGAGTTTCTGTGAAGGGTGCATCTCTAACGCCCCCTAGCAGTGATGTGGCACAGATGAAGTGCAACTCTGAGAAGTTCGGCTGAGAGCATGGAGGTTCTGCTGAATTGTGTAAAAGAGAAATACCCGGACGGGATTTGAGGTGCCATTGGAATGAAAGATAATCATGGAAAGGCTGACAGAATCACGTTAACCCCAACACGCCAATAAAATATGTCTAATAATACTTTCTTTAAAATAAGGAAATTGAGACTAAGAGAGATTGAGAGGAGATTCCTAAAGCTACACAAAGTTTTAAAGTCTAAGCCTCATCCCCCATTCTGGATATGATCTCTCCTGACTTTTTAGGGACACATTATTTTCTGAGTCAAAGTAAACATAATTTGAAATATTTTCTCATTATTGAGTGTTGGATTTTTTATTTGTGCACATGCCTTCAATTAATTTGAAAGAATTTCTAACTCCCATGTAGGGTTGAATGTTTAAGACTCAGAAGAAGGTAGTCAGGCAGAGTGGGGAGAAATGATCCAGAGGAAGAGAAGGGAATGTCCAAACCTTCAATGGAGGAAAGTGTTGGCATGCCTGAAAATCGGGCATTCTCATTCCATGAGAAGTACTGAGAAACCCACCCAAATGTTGGGAGTGTTGGCAGGAGCCATGGGGGTGAATTGAAAAATGACTCTTCTTCATTTTAGTTATGATTTTTGACTGAGCAATTTGGACTTGGCTCAGCCAGCTGGTTCTTCTGAAGTCACAAAGGAGGGCTTGTGCAACGGCTGGCACCTGGCAGGTCACCTGTGTGGGCTGGTGGGGGTTGTAGGCTGGATCCCTCTCCAGGGTCCTCTCCTTCTCAAGCTGGGAGACTCAGCTCTGTGCAAGGTGGTCAAAGCACCTTTGCAGACAGCCAGAGTCAAAGCGGTGACCACTGCATTCGTTCAGTCAGAGGTGGTCATATGGTCAGCCCAAGTTGAGGAGATCACGTGTGGGGTGCAATGTGAGGTAGCATCTTGTGTGGGTCCTTACTATTGTAAAAGAACTTAACCAGGTTTTAAGTGGGGGATGCATTTAGTGGGTGCAGAGGTATAAACCCAGGGGATTTGGATTTGGCAGGCAGCAGTGGAGGGAATAGTGGGGAAGTAGGAAGGAAAAGCAAGGCTGGAAAAGAGATTGCCTAGTTGGAGCATTGTGTATTCTCTCTCTCTCTCTCTCTCTCTCTCTCTCTCTCTCTCTCTCTCTCTCTCTCACTCTCTCTCTCTCTCTCTCTCCATGTTCTGTGTTTCCTTGAGAGCCTGGGTTCCTCATTTTTGCTTGTTTGTTTCTCTCCCTTTCTGGTGATCTCATATTTCATTCCTATTTTACTTTCTGGGAGAAAGATGAGGCTTTCTACTCCCCTAAAGAATTCCAGGAAACCCACAAGGGCAGTCTACTGACCCTTTCCGGTAGGGCCGTCATGAACCAGAGTTGGCTTGATGGCAGTGAACTTGTTTTTGAGAATGCTGTACACAGAGAGCAGGTAGAGGTATCACTTGCTTTTTGAAAGTTTGCTTTATGCTATTTTGCATCTGTGCAAGACCTATATCAGAACATGTTTCACTAGTGGAAAGACATCGGAAGAGGATTTTGACCTCAATTTTGAAAAGGTGGAATTGGCATTCCCCTTTGGCAATGCAGTAGGTGGTGCAGGAGACAGCGCCTGCGGCCCTAAGCAGTGAGAGGGCGAGGCCAAGCCCCTTCCCAGGAAACTACTCGGCGCCTCACCATCAAGCGCCCCGGATGACAGCTGTGTCTGTGAACATCACATAGTGTGTTTGTTTATTATTAGGTTTTATGTGTTCAGCTTATTTTGGGGGTCTGGGGATGTTAAAAAACTTATCCCCATCAATTAACAGACTGTAGCTTCCCCATGTAAATTAATATAAATTAGCCAGCCTTAAGTTAGCTCAGCTTGGGGAAGGTCCCCTGGGGACGCTCTATTTCCGAGTAACCAGAGAAACTGGCTCAGGTATTAAACAGCTCCTAGAATGAGGGCACTCTGATCTGCAGTGACCATAAAAAAGATGCGTGGTCAACTTTGAAATAGGCAGGCCAGCTAGCTAACATTGCTTCATATATATATATATATATAATGTCCTATTAACCTCAAATTCATTTTCATGGATATCCGCATGGTCAGCAGTTTGGAAACAGCAGCAGCTCCACTTGAGAAAGACTGGACTTTCTATTTCTGTCAACAGGTACAGTCTCAGAAGCCCATAGGGGGTCTCTGTGAGTCAGCATTGACTCAATGGCCTTGAGAGTGAATTAGAAATTTAACTTGAAGCTGCAATACTGCAGTGTCACCACAAGGTGGTGCCACTGGTACATTGAAAGTACGGATACCGTCCTCATTCCAATTCCTTTGTCAGAACTTTGGTTGAACTTCCTAATGATTATGGGAAGCAGACGGATCAAAGGAGAAGGGTGGAGACACGAAATGGCTCACTTGGTAGACTTTTTTCTCTTCCATGTATTAGGCAGAATCTATGGGGGAGACAGGTGTGAGCTAAACGAGAGGGAGCAAGCATCCCAGTTTTCAGGAGTAGTAATTATTACTTAAATATCGAACATTGCTGCCATTTAGGGAAAATTGCAGTCCGTTTGAAGAGCTAACAGCTCTGACGTAAATGCTAAATGATGCAAACTTAGTTTCGGGTTGCAGATGCAAAGAAAGGGTTAGACTCTATCTTTGGCTTTTGCAACATTAACAAAATGGTTTAAAATAAGTCCTTCTTTTCCTGACAATTTGCAACTTCATTTAACCCCCAAACCTAACCTTTGTGGACTGTAGGTACCGCGTGGGTGAAAGCATTAACAAGATCACTGACGAGGTGTCAGTAAGCTTCTACCATTTCAGGGTGGAGGTGGTCTGGTCCGTTCTCCCTAGAGGAACCCTGGTGGCTCAGTGGTTAAGTGTCTGGCTGTGAACTCAAAGGTCAGTGGTTGGGACCCACCTTGTTTATCTGTTCTGGTAATCTTAAACCTTCAGATTACACCATAAGAAACTCTATGGGGCAACTCTGCCCCTCAGATGTGGGTGCTGTGAGTTGGACTCAACCAGACAGCCCCCAACCACAGCAGTTTCTCTGGACCTCTTGATTTTTTCTTTCTTTCTTTTTTATTAAAAGATCATTTTATTGGGGCTCTTGCAGCTCTTGTAACAATTCATAAACCATTTGTATCAAGCTTATCTGTACATAGGTTGCCATCACTATTTTCTAGACATTCACTTTCTTTTTTTCCTATAAATCATTTTATTGGGGGCTCGTACAACTCTCATCACAATCCATACATCCATCCATTGTGCCAAGCACATTTGTACACTTGTTGCCATCATTTTCAAAACATTTTCTTTCTACTTGACCCCTTGGTATTAGATCCTCATCCCCTCCCATCCTCCCTTCCTCATAAACCCTTGATAATTTATAGATTATTATTATTATTTTGTCATATCTTACACTGACCGATGTCTTCCTTTATCCACCTTTCTGTTGTCCCCCACCCCCCTGGGAGGGAGCTATGGGTAGATCATTTTGATCAGTTTGCCCTTTCTCCCTCACCTTCCTCTTCCCCTCCTGGAATGGCCTCTCTCAGGGGGTTATCTGTCCTGGAGGAAAGCACCATCAGCCTCTTCACCGCATTTGCTTATGCACCTGCTTTCTTTGTCCTCAGCGCTCATGTTGGGAAACTGAGCATTACGGAATGCCTGCTTATTAGAACAAAGTGTTCTTGCACTGAGGGAGTACTTGAGTAGAGGCCCAATGTCCCTGGATATCTTAATTGAAATCCATAAAAGGGATTTTCACGAACTGATGACTATGTAGTCCATGTATATTGATCCCATATGACTTCATTTCCTATTAAAGGGCGGATGTGGGAGGGGACCTTTCTCAAAGTTTACCAAATCAGGCCTTTGATACCAGGGCATCTGCTTTCTTAGCATAAATCCCAAATCTTCCTGGACTCCCAGGAAGTAACTATGTTTTTGGAAGAATTCAGAGCCAGTGAGTAACAGGAGGAGGAAAATTGGCATATTTTTCTGGCTCTTCGTCTTATCCAGATTCGGTCACTGTGTGTTTCCAAGTATTTTATAAAATCCTGACTCCGCTCTCCCAAGCAAGAATAGACTTGGTGCCCATGCGTGTAGTTCCAAGGGACATTCAGTAACAATGTGCAGGGCAGGGTTTCCTGAGATTGAGGTAGAATATGGGTAACGGTAGAACCATTAGAAACACGGAGGAAGACCAGAGTCATGGTGTCAACCTCTCAACACTGCTTTGCATCTGAAATAGCGCCCTAGACACTTGGGGTGGCGTTAGGAATCCAGGACTATGCCCGAAATACACTGGGGAAGCTTAGTAAGCAATAGCTGCAGATTCCATCCACACCGTGGGAAAAGCAGTTCAATGAAAGTGGCAATCCGCTAAGTACGGAATTACAAGGACTCATTATATATATTTTAAAATACAGAATTAAAGTCAGTGGCTGGTCTTTAAAAATTGCAGACAGATAGTCTTTTTGGTTTAGGGCCATTCAAACCACAAACTGTTACATAGACTCTATTTACTAAGAGCTGTGAGCCTGAGTGGGAGCGGAGCCGACAAGGTGGCACTTAACAGGGACAACATGAAGAGAGATAGTTTGTTTCAGGATGCAAGGCTTGGCAGTCTACTTAGGGCAGTGGTTCTCGACATTCTTCATGCGATGACCCTTTATACAGTTCCTCATGATGTGCTGATCCCAACCATAGAATTATTTTTGTTGCTACTTCATAACTGTAATGTTGCTACTGTGATGAATTGTCATGTAAATATCTGATAGACAGGATGTGTTTTCATTGTTACAAATTGAACATAATTAAAGCATAGTGATTCATCACAAAACAATGTGTCATACATTGTGAAATATTTATTTCTAGTTACAAATAACTCAAATGTTGTCTTGAAGCATGGTGTAGCATGGGTAACAGTCTTCACACTGGGTACTCATCTGTGGGTGTATCTGCATGTGGGTGGACCCGCCTGGAGATGGATAGAGGAGCCATGTCTCCGTTCCTAAAACCATCGGAAATAGGTGTTTTCTGATGGTCTTCGACGACCCCTGTGAAAGAGTTGTTTGACCCCCAAAAGGTTTACCACCCACAGGCTGAGCACCTCTGCTTTAGTGACTGAGCCAAGAAAAGCTTTCTGGATCACAGCAATTAGATTTGCACCTGGCTGTGGGGATGGGGCAGGGGTGGGCTGCCTTTCAGTCCATTGCACATGGGATTGACATGAATCAGGGCCAACTCATCGGCTACTTTCTGATGTAGAAAATGAGCTGTAGGTAAGTTTGGCTAGCCTCTCAGTGGCTGTGGGATTTGTATCCCCAAAATACTGCTTTAACTTTGCCGTGTCCTTGGGAAGAGAAGGTTCCTCAAGTTGGGAGAACAGGTGCTGACTAGATCACTCAGTGGACGTTTACAGTCCATTAAGGAGTTCTGCTTCTCACTGGGGAGTACTGTGTTGTCGCAGCAATGTCCTACTCTCATATCTTGACAACATCACAGTCAGAGACGCTATTGAACATCGTTCCAAATCAGGGATGTCACAACTCAACCATGGGAGGCATCCTTGGCACTAACTTTTTTGGGACCTTGTGTTTTGGACCAGCTGTGAAACACGTTTTCTCTTCTGGCTTCAGAAGGGGTTTGGAGGAGCAGGTTGGAGTGGATGTTGCCGTGTTTTTGTAGGGCGTTCACATCACATGGGCCAGGGCTAATCCATTTCAGAAGCCTCCCCCGCAGGGAGTGTGCATTGCATTCTGGAGCCTTTTCACCTAGAGACACAGCAGCAAATCCATTCTTGTTTGGTCAGTAGGTAAAAGGTGCAAGGAGAGGCTCATTCTGACCCAAAGGTAATAGTCACTTCTGGGACCTTGCACTTGGTTTGAATAACTGCATTAACTCCATCAAATCATCAAGGCGCCGTTCTGGCTCAGGAAGGGATACATGAAATTAAACTGCCAAAAAATTATCCATGCAGTTTCCTTCTTCATATAGGAAATGGCTTTGTTTTTACATTCTGTATACTAATACTATAACCCCATACCCCAGGAGACTTTAGTCAGTGAATAGGAAACTGATGTTCACAGGAACGCTTCTGGGATCCGGCTTCTGTGCAAGGCCAGGCCTCATGAGGAAAACACTCCTGGAAATGGCTAAGGCTGGGTCCTCTCGGCTGGGCCACGGTTCTCACTGGTTTGCCCGTCATATAATGCAATTCAGCAGCCCTCTGATGATGTCATCATCTCCATGGTGTGATCCGATAGGATCAGCCCACCAACTGTCAGAGGATTTTCCACACAAGTGTGGTATGCAGCCACGATATATGTGGACTTTCTGGCCAAGCTTTGCCGACTGATGCCATTTCCATCTGGTCAATGGTCTTTGCTATTCGTCAGGTTATGCAGTCCTTGAACCAGTAGTCTATGCAGGACCCAATGATCTTGAATTTGTCAGCTGTCACACCTATGTGTGTCAGAAGATATCTCCACCCCATGCCTGACCCACAGATTGGAGACTACCTCACCTCCACAACTATACAAGCTATTCCCAGGAGTTAAATATCTCTCTATCAATGGGGACTTCAAAATATTGTGGAAATATCTCATTATCTTCCCATTCCATTTTCCAGAAACTTTTTGAGATATATGTGTAGTATGTAATATTATATAACTGTTTTTATTTCCCTAAAGAACCCAGTCTAAGGCAGTTGTAAAAAGTGACACCTGTGCCACGTGTCTTTTATGCCAGTGAGTATAGAGTAGCTCCAGGGGCTTGCTATTGCTATCATTTTGCTTGGCTTCCTTTCTTTACCTACTAATCTGCAATGCCTTCTTCTTGCCTCTGTTCCCTTGCCCTGGTTTTGCCATCCTGCATTACGACCGTGGTTCTGCTCGTGTCTCAATCTTGGCAAACTACCTCTTTAGTTTTTGTCCATTTTGTTAAAGCCATGCCATTCTTCAAATTTTTGCCCAAACAATAAAACATCTGCTTAGTTTTTTCAATCCTGAAAGTTTAGGTAATCAGGCCTACAATCCTTTAGCTTTAATTTTATAAATCCTGTAAACTCTGAAGACCACCAGATGCTGTAATTCATTTGGTGGTAAAACCTGACCGGAACAGATATGACATTAATTGTGTTCTTTAGTTAGCTCATCTTTTCATGAATATATACATGTTTTACTACAGGAATATTCATGTGCCTGATTATTGAGAGTTGCTCCTTACTCCAGTGGAGATATTACATAATGTATTCACAGTATTATTCTAAAATCTAAATTTAAACCAGTTCGATTCTGCAATGTATTTGACATGAACACATTTAGATAAGGGAATCAACGACATGTAGTCAAATACTGTGGTTTCATTTTAAGCTTTCACTTATTCCTAGGGACCATGGTGTACAGTATTAAAAGAAGTGTGGGCACATAGGAAAAGTAATAAGAGAAAGTGAGTGAGCGAGAGAGAGAGAGAGAGAGACTCACTGAATGGTTGTTGGATCAGAGGTGTCCCATGACAACACCCACAACACATTCAAATATTCCCAGGGGTTTCAAAAGATGCTAAATGAGTGGAATTTGTGAGGCAAAATAACTGCAAAGGGTATGTAGGGTCTTTTATGACAAGTGTGTGTGTGCATGCATGTTCACGCATGCTTGTGTGCATGTCTGATCATGTATGTCTATATCTGTCTCCAAGGAAGGGCCCAGAAGGAGTCAACTCTGCCTCTGCAGACAGAGCGGGAATGCCCGGGTACAGTCTTCTCTAGGGGAGTGCCATGTCTCCTGCTGTGGCATTACTTTTGGTTGTGAAGGCACTACTGGATTTGGCCCCTGGATGTGACACCGGGAGCTGAACACAGTGGTTTGTTGAAGGTCCTCACATCAGGGACCGTCCTTATTGACTTCCGAGTTGTCTTGCCTTTGGAGTCTCAGTGAGAACCTAAAAGCCATCGAAAAACCCAAAAAAAACAGATGCAACCGTAAATATCTTCTCTGGCAATTCTGCCTACAGGAGGTTATCTAGCTATGTTTGCTAACTATGTTGGCCTTTCTTCTTAATGCTTTGCATGTATGGATTTAGCTCTTTATATTGTGCTCTGAAGCCATCCTGGTTGCGACTTTCTGGGGCACAGCCTTTGTAGGACGGTGTCAACTCTCTCTTGCATATTATTATATTTTACTGAAGAAAGAGGAAGGATGGTCAAAAGTATAGGTGTATGTTTGGGGCTGGGTGGAGCAGGGTATGCGATTTAATTAGCTTCCTCTTCATAGTTAATAATAAGTGAAGACTTCGGTGATAAAAATTTTCTTTATGTCACATTTACTTTTCTGCCACATAGCGTCAATTCAAATCCTTTTTGCTTAAGAACTGGTCGTTGAATGAAATTGGTAGAAAGGGTGCCTGTTGCTAGCATAGCCCTGAACGTGTTTACTGCGATTGTTACTTTATTTCTAAAGACAGGTGCTTAGGCACGAATGTATTTCACTTGCTCTTTAAGGGGCATCTGTGTCTGAATAGATGGCATTTGTGTTACAGTTGTTGTTGGCATTGCCATCGCTTCTGCGCCCTCGTTTGTCTAGAGAGAGCCTCAGGAATCTCCAGCTAGGTTGATGTTTGCAGCCTTTATGATAACTCCTTATAACACAGACGCCTGATTTCTCCTCTGTATCCTGCTCACTGTTGAGAAGCCAGAGCTCTTGTTAACATTGACACAATTTCGATAGACGATCCTCCCTTCCGCATGGTTCGTGCAGAATCTGCGGAGCCTTCCTTAACCATCTCCTTTTTGCGGTTTGCTTGAATTTGATCACAGTGGCTGATTTCATGCATTGGTAATGAAGGCTTAGGTTGCCTGTTTCTCAGCGTAAATCCACCTCAGACTTGTCGGTTGGCAGAGCTGCGGGTTTCAGCACGCATGGAGATATGGAACTGAAACTGCTCTGCTTTCTTCACCAATGACTCCGAGCGTGCTCGTCCGTCCCTAACATGTTGCCAGCGTGTACAGGGTTTTCAGTGAGCACTGTGAGAAGCCAGCGTCTGGGAAGGTTCGGAGCTGCACTGGTCTAACGTGGGGCTGGCTGTCACGCAGATCCCCCGGCTGGACTGGAGTCCCGGCAGCGCTGTGCATTCTGCCAGTCACACACTGGAACTTCCGTCGATTCAACTTGGTTGCTCTCTAGGCTGGAGAACCTGCCAGGATGTGGAGCGGACTGCCCAGTAGAGGTGAGCATTTTCAGTCTCTAACTTGGATGGGGATCTGGGCGGCAGGAACGGAGAGCCGCTGTGTGTTGTGTGTGAGTCCGTGGAACCATCAGTTGTGTTCATCACGTTCTCCGACAGATCAGAGGGAGGCAGGCTGAAGGGGGAAAGAGAGGATGCCTTCCTTTCATTGCAAAGTTACTCCATACATGGGTGTGACATGCATTCTTTTCTTCCGTGCTAGCTGTTTGCCGAGCATGCCTTGCCGGGAGGCGCCTTCCTTTGCATTTCAAACATTCAGAACAAGTCAGAGATCTGATGTGATTTGCTCTCCTTGCTGAAAGCGGGTAATTAGCAGTGTTATTATGTGCTTATGGTTTATGAAAAGAGGCTGTGAACTAAATGTGCTTTGTAGCCTCTCTGACAGGAAAAACATACAGGCGGAAACAAGGCATGTTTACAAGGTAGCGGGGAAAGCCAGTGAAATGGATTGCATCCTGGAGTGGACGCCTTGTTAAACTTGACGTTATTAATAATTACAAGTTATGACCTGTCATGCGCTGGACAGCCTGCCGTCATTGATCCCTCGTGATGGCGTGTGCTATAGGAGAGGGAGGAAAGATTGCCAGCATTTCTTCGTGAGCACGCTTTAATTAGATGTGACATTTGTCATGTGGCAGCTTTTAGCCTGAGAATGTGAATAGCGTACTGCTGCTCACATGGGAAGTTAAATGACGAAGTCATCAGAGCCAGGAAGGTCTGAGACGGGGTAGTGAGTGTAGAGGCTTAGAAAGCCAAGTGCATGAAGGGGGAGCTCAAAGTTACCCTCCGAGCCGAGGGACTCCTTCTCGGAGGCTCTGCTAAACTCCCCTTCCTACGTGGGGAGAAGTTGTTTCTAGACAGGCTGCAGGGTGAGAGTCAGGGTGCCTTCATGCAAAGGGGTGCTTATGAAGCGTCTGCTCGGCATAGGTTTGCGGAGACAGTGCTTTCACAGGGATGGGGCGTGTGTAAATGTATGCGTGTGTGCTTTTCCTGCCAAATTTCTGTGAGGTGTCTCTCTCATGGCACTAAGCTCTAAAGTTATAGATAAGTGTGTATTTGTTTGATAGAAGATTCAAGAACCCCGTTTACTGCCAGTGCATGTAAAGCTTGGCTAAGCAGACACGTCAGGAGCAGACCATTTGTGTTCGCCAATCTGTCTCGGCAAGTCCCAGGGCACTCTCTTGCTGGAAGCCACTGTGTGCTTTTGAAAGCATGAAATTAGTTTTATACTGAGCACATGGTTTCTCATTTTGCAGCTCTTTTTATGGTAATGGTCAATTTCTGGTTCACTGCCAGGATTTGGGCGTTCTGTCAGAGCGGATAGTCTCTGCTAAGGTGTCTCTATGAGATAAAAAGGGGGGCGTTGGGGGAAGGCAACCTAATTAGACCCTCAAGAAGAGACACTTTCAACCTGTTCTACTCTCTGGATGCACTGTCCTTTCTCCAAGGTCCTTCATGTTGCTTCCCTTGGGCTCTCCAGGCTTGAAGTTGCTAACAGTTGGCCACTTTGGACCTTCCTTAATGTGACATCAAAACAGCTACCTGTATTTTCACAAGGAGTTTTGAAAAAAGGAGGGGGAAAAAAGACAACCTGTTTTTTCCTGAAATGCAATGCAGTAGTTCATCGTTTTGCAGTGAATTCGTGTAAAACCTCTTCGTCCTTATCTGAGTGTTTGGCAAGACATCCCTAGAACACTGGCGGAGCAAGACCAAGCCTTTCTTGTGTTTGATATTGGATACAAACAGCCCATGTTTTCGAGTAGAGATGTGTAATATGGATTGAGTCAGTTAAGCAATGCAATTTTCCATTTAAAGAGAGATTAAAATGTTGAGGCAGAGTTTTTTGCCCCATGAAACTGCCTTGTTTTGGAAGATCCATGCTCTCCACCACCAAATGTGTAGACAGATGATGCATCGTTTCTGGTTGTGTCCACAGAGCAACACTGGATTGAACACACTTGTAAACACTGAGCTTGCCTGGCTGAGCCTTTGCTTTTCAAGAGCACATATGGACCCATGCTACATTGAACCTACTTGTACTGGCCAGACTACATTTTGAAATAGAAGGTGTTCAAATTTAACTCCTAGATTTGTAATGAAGTATGCATTCTTGTGCTTGTTTTATACTGGGTGAGAATGAATGTGCAGGTGGATTAGAGATGGTGCTACTATGTATTTTCTCTTATGTGGACTTGGCAGTGGAACTGAAAACACCTCTGTAATCTTGAATTTCATATTTTATTCTTGTTCATCCTTGGATCTTTGCCTAAGTTAAATGACTACACATGATGAAGGATTCAAAATAAAATGTTATCATTGAAAAGCAAGGGTGTAATAGGAACCATTTAGAAGGTTGTCTGCTTTTAAATGAAATATAATATTGGGCAACTCATTTTTCTTTTGTTACTTGGGGAAGTCAGATCACAGTTCATCATCAGGTTTCAGAGGGGCTTTGATTTGGTTTTGACGTACAAATAGGCACCTCTTTTTCACCTCGGCAAAGCCCGTGGCACAGAATTGTGTTGGTTGGCTGCAAATGAGACGGTTAACAGGGTGTTGAGTTTTCTCTTAGAAATTCATGGTGAGATCACATGCTTAGTAAATGAAAACCTTGCAAGAAGTTTAAGATGTCAGTGTTTTCTTAGAATAGGAAAGCTTGTCATATTATATAGATCAGAGAAGATTCTCTCAGAGAAAGTGAGGGATAATTTGGCATACCTGTTTGAAGTCTTGGCAGCAATTTCCCCATCATAAGAAATAAGATCTCTGAAATCAGTGAGAGGATGTGAATCACGTAAGTCTCCGTGAATTACCTGCCCTTTTCCAGGGATCACAGTTCTGTTATTCTACTGCAAATTTTAAAAATGATTACTTGTGAAATACTGCTGATGTCATAAGTTTAGTGGAGTTGAGAGACCTAGGTGTCATGTGAAAAGTGACTCTGTATGTCCGCTCGTCTTTCCTACTGTATACATCCACTAACTAGTTGGACTACTTATACAGAATATGTCATGTGTTTTCAGGCAGGTTGCTAAGGTGATTGTCTTTAGGTAAGAAAGTGGATCTTTGCATTGAAACCCTCCCCCCCCCGCCCCTTTAGACTTTCCCCTGATTATCCGATCCTATTTCCTTTCCATGAACTAGGAAGACCTAAAGCTAGGGTGACCTAGGAGCCTGTGGTATGGTGATTACAAGATGGGCTGCCACTCACAAGGCCAGCAGATAGGCTTTCTTCTCCTGCTCAGAGCTACGGTCTCAGAAACCCACGGGGGCAGGTCTACCCTGGCCTATAGGGTGGCTGTGAGTCAGAATCGTCTCGGTGGCAGTGAGTTTCATTATGGGTTTTTATATAGCACAAAGAGATACTGAATGCTCAAGTGCATTTGAAATTTTACTAAATAATGAGTATTTTTTATTATAAGTATATTCTATGTAATATTTGGGATATAGGTACATAAACATCAGCCAATTTTTATATGAAATTCAAATTCGGCCCAATGTTTTTATCTGGCTGTCATAGGTTTCTAAATAAGATGAGTCCATAGCAATGGTCTAGAAAGTTGGTCTCCCAAGCCCTTCGTAAGAAGTTTCACATTTCCATTAAAAAAATGTCCACTGATAGGGTTTATGCCTTAACACTTTCATGGTAAAAAGTTACCATTTGAGAAACTTAGAGTATCATGGGAAATAAATAGGATTGGTGTAGTAGAAATTGTGAGTAAATATGTGGAATCCCTGCATGATTACTAAAATAAAGCAATAACGACAGCACATTCAATAATAGTCATCAATAAACTTTTAAAGGGGTCCTGGAGGTGAAATGGTCCATTGCTCAGCAACTATCTGAAAGATGGGTCATTTGAAGCCAGCCAGCAGCTCTGTGGGAGGAAGGTGTGGCAACCTGCTCTTGTAACTATTACAACCAGAAAATCCTGCCGTGTGGGGCTGCATGGGGCTGCTGTGAGTCAGAACTCCACATCACCCAACAACAACAACAACCTTACATCAACCACAACGGATAAGATACAAGGCAGTTCCAATTCCAGTGATCCCTTACCCATGAAAACAGTTTTCCCCCAGGAGTTTCCTTCCACAGTGAGTCTGATATGTTTATACATTACATGAAATAACATCAATAGTCGATAATTGATCAAGGATTCACAAGGCTGAGAGAGGGAGGGAGGCAGGGAGGGGAAAAAGAGGAGCTGATACCAAGGGCCCAAGTAGAAAATGTTTTGGAAATGTTGATGGCAATATACAAGTGTGCTCGATACAAATGAATGAGGAATTGTCATAAGATTTGTAAGAGCCCCCCAATAAAACAATTAGTAATAAAAAAGATGGAACTGGATCCCTTCTCAAACCCCCCTACCCTCACCAATCTCTCCTTTCATTGTGCTGGTGCTTTGAAGACTCAGTTTTCTTGACTGTCAACGCCTAGGTTTCCTGCAGAGGCTGAGGACCTTGTAAACTTGAGTTATAAGAAAATCTCTGCAATTATTTAATTATTCAACTCACCATAATTGAAGCAAATAGAATAGAGATACTATTTATTGTACAAATGTTATGTGCCTCAAAACTACATAAAATATTTATAGGCAGGGTTTTATTGACTCCTTAAAGCACAGTATTATAATCCTTAGTGTACATATGTCAAACTAATTACCCAACTCTGTTGCAAGCTAGAGCTATCTCAATTCTGATTTCATCACAATGGAAGAGAAAAAAACAAAAGCAAATCTAACTCACTGCCCTCAAGTCGATGCCAACTCAGAGTAACCCTATAGGACAGAGTAGAACTGCTCCCTGTGAGTTTCTGAGACTGTAACTCTTTATGGGAGTAGAAAGCCCCATCTCTCTAGAGCATTTTACCCTAGTTCTCAATGCACCTCTTACCTATCTGAGCTACCTCTCCTCAGAAGGAGAGTCTTGCTGGGAGGCTTCTCCTCCTGTGCTTCCGCCCATGTAAGACTGAGCTGAAATATTGTCTGTGGGCTCGCAGCTTTCTGAAGACTTCTCTTTTCTATTCCCATGTCCCAGTCCTGCCTCTCCTGTTTTGGGTTGGGGAATAAGAATGACTGGATTTCTGTGTATTTCTGTATATTTCTCCATGGGTGGGAAAATATGCAGAAATGAACCACATAATACTCTACCAGAATTTTGTGTAGGTGACTTTGCAGTTGATAGTGAATACTATAGAGGACATGAAATTAACTGTGTTACTATAGAGGACACGAAATTAACTGTATTAAAATAACCTATTTGTACGCAGTGGAAGGTACTACCTCCATTCGCTCAGCCCCAGTTGATCAGATGATTGTGTAGTCAATGAAATAGTTCGAGGGAATTAATTAACTCAACTTTCCCAATAACTCCAACCTTCTCTGAATTAACTGGGACTTCCAGTGATCTAGCTTACTTCTCCATTTATATAGCCTTTTAGGACAAAATTATCATTTAGCTGCATTTTTCCCCACGTCTATTAGCAGCAAACCACTATTTCAGTCGGATTATACTC
The DNA here is from genome assembly GCF_050624435.1 of Tenrec ecaudatus. Lineage (NCBI taxonomy): Eukaryota > Metazoa > Chordata > Mammalia > Afrosoricida > Tenrecidae > Tenrec > Tenrec ecaudatus. Next base: position 58,743,978 of record NC_134542.1, read on the forward strand.
GAGTTTTAATGATGTTATTATTGCCTTCCCACCTCAACTGGTTTTCCACTGCTGCCTCATCATAAATGTTACTGCATTTTACCCGACTTCTTCTATTTTTAGAATATGATATTGCCTGCCTTTTCTGTTATCCCAATAGTACTCTTTGGGAAAAGATTTTGATTTCTCTTCCATCGACTGTCATTCTTCTCTAGTCTCCATGCTAGCTCCAGCATTGGCCCAGATGATTCCATCCTATTCAACTTTGTTGGTGTGTTTCTTATGGTAAAACATTGTAATATAAATTTCCACTACTAAGTATATGTCAAAAATATTATTTTCCTTTCAAATTATCCTCAAGGGTTTAGAAAAGACACTTTCTGATAAGATATTGATGATACTTGTTGATAGGTAACTTATAATAAATTAAAGTTTTAAGCAGTTTTAAGGGCTTTATTCTCTTTACTTTCTAGAAAGTGACATTTCTCAGTATCAGTTCCATCACCTGGTTGGTATGGGGAATCTTCCACACCACTGGGACATTTCCTGGAGCATCTTTTCTGGACATTTCAAAATTCACATGTGAGTTTCAGAGGAAGTACAGAGAGCTGAATGAAGGCCAAACATAATAGTGGGACAGGAGGAATGTAAAAGGAAATAGAGGAAAGAACTAGGAGGCAAAAGACATTTATAGCTGTATAAAAATAGGCATGTACATAAGTAAATATATTAATATATAATGATAGGGATATAGGTCTAGGTACATAATTTATAGATTAAATATTAAGGTAGCAGATGGACATTGGGCCTCTACACAAATCCTTGCTCAACAAAAAAAAACTTGGTTCTAGTAACCTGGCATTCTGTGATGCTCACTTTCCTGACATGATCGCTAAAGACAAAAATGGGTCCATAAGCTAATATGGTGAAGAAAGCTGAAGGTGCCTGGATATTACTAGATAAGGCGTCTGGGGTCTTAAAGGCTTGAACTTAAACAAGCAGCCATCTAGCAGGGAAGCAACAAAGTCCATATGGAAGAAGGATACCAATCCTTGTGCTCACAAGTGTTGATGGGATCAGGTATCAGACATCAGAAGACCCAAAGCAAACAATCATTTTTATATGAATGAGAGGGGTTGGAATGGAGACCCAACGCCCATCTGTAGACAATTGGGCATCCCCTCACAGAAGTGTCACAAGGTAGGGACGAGCCAGCCAGGGAGCGGTATAGCACCAGTGAAACACAGAACATCCCTCTCGTTCTTTAATGCTTCCTGCTCTACACTCCCCCCCCCCTATCATGACCCTAGTTCTACTTTCAAATCTGGCTATACCAGATCATATACACTGGTGCAGATAAGAGTCCGGGACATATAAACCCCTGAGGACCAATAATGAGAGTAGTAACATCAGGAGGGTGGGGGAGGTGGAAGGAGAAGGGGAAGAGAGAGGGAACGTATACAATGATCAATGTATAAGCCCTCCCTCCCACCCCAGGGAACAAACAAGAGAAACGTGAGTGTAAACTATGAAGATAAAAATAAATTATCAAGGGTTCGTGAGGTTGGGAGGGTGGGGAGAGAGGGAAGGAAAAAGGAGCTGATACCAAGGGCTCAAGTAGAAAGACAATGTTTTGGAAATGATGATGGCAACATATGTACAAATGTGCTTGAAACAATTGTTGCATGGATTGTTATAAGAGCTGTATGAGCCCCCAATAAAGTGACATATTAAAATAAAATTTTAAAAGAGACCTTGGAGAAAAAAAAAGAAAATGTATGACAATGGTGGTTCTACTTTTTCCTCTGATTCACTCCCTGCCAGTGCTTGATTTTTCAGAAAACGATGCGGGAATAGATTTATATCTAGAACCTTTTTGCATCTTCCACTAAATTGAGGGAATTTCTTGGTTTAGGTATCTTCTAGTTTCTGGGAAATTTTTGCATCTGAACTTTGAAGACATTTAAAAATATCTAGTGGTAACCAGATTCAGAAATGACTCCACGGGGTCTTCTTTTTCTGACATTTTCTTCTACCTACATGGCACATTTTTTTATCATTGCGGAATATGTAATGATGTGTTCACAATAGATTAGTTGACTCTTGTCTAACTGTAACTTGTGGGTTTTGTGTAATTTGGATACTTAATTAATGTTGTATAAATTTAGGGAAGAAGCCTGTGGAGTCTTCTGTTTGTAGTTGAAATGAGAGAAGGTATACACTCTGTTAATTCTCGAAACATTCCTCTAAAGAAGTAGTGTTAATAGACCCATTTTACAGGTACATAAACAGATATACATAAAAATTAAGGTGATATGCCCAAAGCCATCCAGCTAGCTGAGCTGTGATTTGAACACAGGCAGTCAACTCCAGAATCCATGCTTTGAACTATTCTTTCTGCATTGTTTCTGTATCAGGCCTCTAATAGAATATATATTGATGTGGTTTGATCTGATAATGTACTTTAATCCGGTGCCTGGATTCCTATGCCCAAAGTCTACTTCGCCAACATTAACCTAATGCAAGACTCCAGGGCTCTGCCATGGCGTGATGAGAACAACGATAACTTGGCTTTTAGAGTGATGGATGATAGTAAATTGGGGTTGTTAATATGTAGAAACACATGGCTAATGTAAATCCTGATACCTATAGCACATACTCTGTATTGTTGCTATTATTGTTTCTGTTCGTTGTCATGGAGTTGCCGCTGGTAGTTTTGATCGCATTAATAGAAATCAAGTATAACAAGGAAGAGTGTGGTCTTGTTCTTGATCATCCAGTCAGAGCATACAGAAGACCTTAGATGTTTTTATGTGAGACCACTATGACCAAAGCACATTGAGTACATTTATCCAGAAGAAGACACTATTACAGGATTTATAATATCTAATGTGTTTTATGATTTTTTAAAAAGTACTCTGCTAAAATTAAGATCAGTGGGTTGAATCTTCAGGTAGAAAGAGTTATGCTTGACATAAAGAAGAGTTTCCCAACAACACTGTTTGAAGGTGAAGGAATTTCCTTTGGAACTTGGTACTCATTTCTCAGCGGTGGTACTGAAGCCAATGGTAGATTGCTATTGCAGTGTGTGATGAAGTAGGTTGAAGATCAATGGATAATTAAACTTTCTGACTCCAGAGCATTTTTTTATGAGCATATTAAATTGAAAAGGGTATATATGAGGGGGTACCCCAAAAAACACTGGAAAAAAGCTATGCTGGACAGAGCTTTCATAGTAAGCATGTTTCCCACTAGGTGAGCATTGAGCAACTCACTCTGAGTTAGTGCAACCAGTGGCTTCACCTGGGAAGGTTCTCTCTGGTCACAGTGAATTTTTTCTTAAAAGCAGTTTTGCCTGAGCCTCGTTTTTGTGATGGCCAATTTAAGAGAACAGTGTGCAGCTGTGAAATTTATTTCCTGCTTGGGAAAAATGCCAAAGAAACTGTTGTGATGTTGAACACTGCTTACAAGGACAGTGCTATGGGAAAAACTCAAGTGTACAAGTGGTTTTCTCCTTTCAAAAAAGGTGAAACATCAATTGATGATGAACCTGGTTGTAGACATCCATCAACCGCCTGAACGAACAAATATGTGGACAAAATCTGTGCGATAGTGCTCAAAGACGGACGCCGGACCACTGAAGAGATGGGGAAGCCATCTGGACTATCTTGGAGTTCGGTTCAGTGGATTTTAATGGAAGATTTGGGAATAAGAAGGGTCCCTGTGAAATTTGTGCCTTGGGTTCTGACTGACCAGGAAAAAGAGCGTCCACTGGAAACATGCTGAGCTTTGAAACAACAGCTCTGAATTGACCTTTTTTCCAAGGTCATTTACTGGTAGTGACACATGGGCTGTTCTTACTACCCCAAAAGCAAACATCAATCAAGCAACTGGAAGATACCATTGGCACCTCACCCCCCAGAGGCTCGTCAAGTGCAATTAAAGATCAAAATCATGTTCTTCTTTTTTTGTTTTTAATATGAGGGGGATAGTGCATTTTGAGTTCACTCCACCATGTCAGTGACTGTTAATCAAACTTTCTATTTAGAGGTTCTAAAAGATTACATAACAGTGTGTGACAAAAAGGCCTGCGTTGTGGCAGACGGGGGGTTGGTTTTGCCACCACGACAATGCACCTGCTCACACAGCCATCACAAAACAGCATGCCTCTCTTGCCCCACACACCTGACTGAGCTCCATTCGACTTCTTTTTGTTTCCACAAATGAGGAAGGACATGAAAGGACAGCAATGTGACGCCACAGAAGAGGTGAAGTAAAGATGAGGATGGTGCTGTCAGCTATCCAAACAGATGAGTTTGAAAAAGGTTTCCAAGAATGGAATAGCAAAGTCATTAGCAAATGACTTCACTTTTTTAGCAATATCATAATTCAAAGATACTAACTCTTTTGTAGCCTTTCATATTTATTTACCAGGTTTTGCATGGCCATGAAACTATTGAAAATACCATTACATGGGTCAGGTACACCTTAGTTCTCCAAGTGATATTTTTACTCCTTAACATTTGAAAGCAGCAGGTCTCAACCTGGGGGTTGCAACCCCTATGGGGGCCAAATGACCCTTTCACAGGGGTTCCCCAATTCATAACAGTGGAAAAATTACAGTTATGAAGAAGCAATGAAGATAACTGTATGGTTGGGGTCACCACAACATGAGGGACTATATGAAAGGGTAACAGCACTAGGAAATCTGAGAACCACTGCTTCAAATAGGTCTTGCGCAGAGAATTTGTCCAATATAGTATGTTGTCTGAGTTCTTGACTGCTGTTTCCATCATGAGTTTTATGGTTTAGCATGTAGTACATACTCAATAAATATAGTCTATTGTTATTTTCATATTGTTCTTTCTTCTAATTTTTTAATTAAAAAATTTAGAATTATACCAAGTATCATCTAGTTCAAATTACTGTATAGCTAAGATAAATATCTAATACATTTATATTTATATTCTTCTAATAAAATGATCATTGTAGCAAAATTGATCGACTATAGCTTATACAATAACTATTATATAAATATCGATTATATTTTATATAACACGTAGTGGAGCCTGAGAGATAAACAGTATCGTTGACATTGATAAGACGTATGGTGCTGCAGTGCACTAAACCCAAGCCGGTGGCAATAGGCGGGAAGGTTTGGAGTAGATAGCGGCTGCATACAAAGGACGCTTGGCGGGAATGGAAAGGAGTTTCTGAAAGGGGACTCAGGGATCCTTCCCGCTCTTAACTCTCAGTTCATCATTGCCATCAGTTGTTTTATTTTAGCCTTACCTTGGACATAGCTAGAGCTATGATGGTAGTCAGAATCAATGCAAAGGTGAGTGGCTTGCCAAAGAGTCGAACTAGAAGTGGAACCATCTCAACCGCACCCTCGTCAGCAGCTTCCACATCGGCACACCAGCTTCTTCTCTGATTCTACGTGCAGCTCAGTTTAACTGCTTGTGTTTGCCCAAGGACGTACTAACAGCACCTGCACCGGGGTGATGAAGACAGTGGAAAGGAGATGTGGTCGGAGACATGACTGGGGCTCTAGGGCAAAGTTGTACAGCTCTCCAGTAGAGAGAATGACAACTTTAAAGGAAGGTTAGAAGCAGGCATATTGAAAATTCCTATAGTGGCCTTACTAATTGCAACACTATTATCAGTATCTGAATTAATGCCATTAATTAATTGATTGATGCTACTGTTAGTATCTGAATACTGAAAGTGCTTTCTGTGTAATATTATTGATTTTCCCGGACACACCTCATGTTAAAATGTAGGCTTTGTGGGTAGAAATAGTGAATAAGGAACAACTTGTATTAAAGTTTACTGGTTGAGTAGAAGAGGGGGCAGAGTGATAAAACTTCATTAATTGAACGAAGAGCTAAAAATATCTGAAAACCTGATGGAGAAAAAAATAGTCTGTTGTTAAATATTTTTAGACAAAGTTGAAGCCGTCAAAACATGTATCAAACCAGAGAAATCCTCAAATCATTCTACTTTTATTTTAATAAATATAGATTGTAAATGTAGATGAGTTGGTAAAAATAATTCTTCCTCTAATCAGCACTTTTAATTACTAACTGCAAATACCAGGGTCACGGGGACTAAGGTATTATGCTTGTTTTTCTTATCACATTTGAATATGTTTGTAAACTTAAAAAAATAACACATAGGATAACTTAAGTATATTTCCAGAATGGACTTTCCTCTTTATCCAGATTTTATTACGTGGTGCTGTGGGTTAGGTATTGGACAGCTAAGAGTAAGGTTGGGGGTTCAAACCCAGCAGCCACTGCACAGGAGCTAGGAGGCTGTCTGTTGTCATAAAGATTTACAGTCTGGGCAACCCCACATTGGGTTGCTATGAGTCACAATGGATGCAACGGAAGTGGGCTTAGTTTGGAGATATGCAGGCATTACACACATGGTCTATAATTATTAATTATTTTAATATCTTTCTTCCTAGTGGGTGAGTGCCTCTAGGATAGTCTGTGTCCTGCCTTCCTTTTATTCATTATCAGTGATAATACATCAGTAGATGTTATTGAATATGTGTGTTCACATGTGCATACAGAATTTTATTGTGATGGTAACAGTTATGTTTTATCCATACAGTATAGCGTTATACAGTGATGAAAAATAAGATATGTTGAAAGAAGCTGATATGGGATAGTGTACAAGATATAAGCAAAACAAGCAATATGCAAGTGTGTGTATTTTGTTTAAAAGGTGTGTGTGTTCATACAAATGTGTTGTAGTTGGCATTAGGTTGGGTTCTATCAAGGTGAGTTTTGACTCATAATGACCTCATTTGGAAAAGGTAGAACTGGTCTGCAATGTTTTCTCAGCTGTACTATTTACAGAAGCCAGTCACCACATTTGTGTGTGCGGAACTATAGAGAGACAGAGGAGGGACACAGTTGGGGAGGAGAAAGACAGAATGAATGAGTGTTTCATAAGGAGCCTTGGGACTAAGTAAGAAATATAATTACTCTTAATTATTATAGCCTTTCTACTATTTGAAATAGACTTAAACTCATACTCCTTTTGTTCTCATGAATTATTAAATATATTTATGGTTTACTTTTGAAAATAACATTTGCATATAAAAGAGGAAATGAAAGAGGAAAAAGTTAAAGGAAAATGGAGAGCATGTGTGGTGATCAGAATTTACCACAGTAGAGGCAGTAGGGTTCCAATGGATTTTATGGTTTTTCCATTATTTAATGGGTAAGAAAAGGCGTAGAGCAGAAGCCAACTTACCAGGATATTGGATGTCCTTGTTGCCCTCTGTCCTAACAAGTGTCTGTTCCCTACAAGTTCAAGGTGACAGCTGCTGTGTGGTCAAGGCCTGAGCAGATATTCCATTGAGTCTATTAGGACCATTCCCGGTGTCCAGGTTAACTTGCCTGCTGATACATGTTTACCTTCTAGTACATTCTGGAAATTCACTCCTCAACTCAAATGTCCCTTTCACATAATCCTTCCATTTGCCTTCTTATGAATTTTTCCACTAATTTTTTGAAGTTCTCCATGTGGGCACTGTAGGGAACTTCAATTTTGTAAAGGAAGTGGAAACAGCCAAAGTATAAGTCCCTTTGCCATATTCAAAGAAGCCCTGCAGGTGTATTGGTTATTCATTGGTCTGTGATCCACATGGTCCAGAGTTCGAAACCACCAGCAGGTCCTGGGCAGTCTACCTCGTAAACAGTTACAGCCTTGGAAACCCACAAGAGGTCCCTATGAGTCACCCTCGACTCCGGCAGTGAGTTTGGTTTGGTATCATTAAAAGGAGAGAAAGATGGAAGGCCATGTGAAAATAATAATAACCCCAAACCAAACCTGCTGTCATCAATTCAATTCTGACTCATAAGGACCCAATATATGGGTTCTAAGACAGTAAATCCTTATGGAAACAGCAGATAATCTCATCTTTCTCCCAAGGAACATCTGGTAGGTTTGAAATGCAGATTTTTCAGTTAGCAGCTCAACATTTATCACACAATGCCACCAGGGCTGCTTAAAATAATCGCGAGGCATGCCTGAAAGTTCACAAATTTGACAGCGTTCAGTACTGCATCGAGGTCGCTCTGTCATGCGGTAGGTTCATTTCTTAACCTCACATATTTAGTTTTCTGTTCAGGAAACATAGCACGGAGTGAATTTACCTTTGAGGTGAAAATGCAAGGTTTTGATGAGATGATAGGTGTTTTCTCCGGAATCTTTTTGCTTCTATAGATTTAATGTTGAGTTCAATTGCTAATTAATTCATTTAATTTTGTTTAATAAGCTCAAAATGTCAGCTGCAGTTAAATGGAGTGATTTTATTTTATACTCACAGTCAGCTTGTACCACTGTGGAGTGAAGGGCTTGATTCATCTTATGATCAACTGACTATTGCTCAACTGGATACTTACCTTCTGTCTTCTAAGCGTCTTAAACTGGATGCACTGTTCTAAAATCTTTAAAATATGTCTGTCTTTACATTTGAAGAATATATACTCTCTTATGAGCAACAGCACAATCAGACTTTATGAGCTCATTGACACTTCAAGACTAAGGGTGAAGTTTGTGTTTTTAACCTACTCAGAGCCAACTAACTGGTTGCTGTATGTGTATATATGTATATATATCATATCAAATGAAGGGGGAAGTGCAGAGTGGAGACCCAAGGCCCAAGTGTCGGCCAATGGAGATCCCCTCATAGAGGGGTTTAGGAGAGGAGATGGGTTAATTAGGGTGTGAGGTAGTATCGATGAAGAACACAGCTTTCCCCCAGATCCTGGATGCTTCCTCCCCCCACCTACCATGATCCGAATTCTACCTTGCAGGGCTGGATAGGACAGAGGCTGTACACTGGTACATATGAGGGTTGGAGGTACAGGGAATCCAGGGTGGATGATACCTTCAGGACCAAGGGTGTGAGGGACGATGCTGGGAGAGTGGAGGGGGAGTGGGTTGGAAAGGGGGAACTGATTACAAGGATCCACATGTGACCTCTTCCCTGGGAGAGGGACAGCAGAGAAGGGGGGAAGGGAGACTCCGGATAGGGCAAGATATGACAAAATAACGATGTATAAATTACCAAGGGCATATGAGGGAGGGGGGAATGGGGAGGGAGGGGGGTAAAAAAGAGGACCTGATGCAAGGGGCTTAAGTAGAGAGCAAATGCCTTGAGAATGATTGGGGCAGGGAATGTATGGATGTGCTTTATACAATTGATGTATGTATATGTATGGATTGTGGTAAGAGTTGTATGAGTCCCTAATAAAATGTAAAAGAAGAAAAGAGAAAAAAATGATTAGGGCAAAGACTGTACAGATGTGCTTTATACAATTGATGTATGTATATGTATGAACTGTGAAAGAATTGTATCAGCCCCAATAAATTGTTAAAATAAATAAATAAATTTTAAAAAAAGAATTAGAAAATACAGCATGGAATGACAATGTGGGGGTTGCAATCAATGCATGGGAAACTATTCTACTCTGTAAACCTTCACCCAGTTCACAATGAAAAGTTACAATGAAAAACTAAAAAAAAAAAAAAAGATAAAATAATAATTTATAAATTATTAAGGGTTAATGAGAGAGGGGGGAAGAAGGGGGAGGGCAAAAATGAAAATGAGCTGATTCCAGGAACCCAAGTGGAAGGCGAATTTTGAGAATGATGAGGGCAACGAATGTATAAGGGTGCTTTACTCAATTGATGGATGTATGGATTGTGATAAGAGTTGTATGAGCCCCAATAAAATGATTTATAAAAAAGAAAAAAAAAAAAGAAAGCCACACTATTAGTCTCATTGGCAATGTGTTCATCGTAGCTGAACTAACGGGACAAAGACACTTAATACTAAGAGTCTATGTAGTTCCATGTTCCCTGGCCTCATGACTATGACAACAGAAACAGCAAGGAAGGAAGCCTCACTACATTTTCCTGATTTGACAGTTTTAAAAGGGTCGAAAAAATTCCCTGACTACAAAGAAGAGAGACCCTAATCTAAATTAGAAAATATTTTTCCTTTGGTAAATGTTATTTCTTTGTCTAAAGCTCAGAGCCAAATGGGGGTCCCTGGTGGTGTGTCTGGAGCGTAGGGTGGTTGTGAGGAAGCTCCAGGAAGCAAAGTTGGCAAAGCAATTATGCTGGTCATGAAGAGTCTAGATTGCAAGGCACAGGTCGTATGCCTGTAATGGCCGCACATTTGGGGGGTTTAAATGTGTACCAATGCCCAGGTTCCACCTGGCACTGTTCTTTTTAAAAGCTCTCCAGTTGGTTCTGAAGAACCTTTAAGAATCGTTGGGTAATGGGACTTGCACTCTGCTGGGCTGGGGGAGTGAAGTCTTGGAAAGAAGCCACACAGGTGAACGGCTTGTGGAGGAACGGCCAAGGCAGGCGATAGAGCAGAGTAGCAAAGCGCATGCACGTTGGAATCAGGAAGCCCAGGGCTCACTCCCTGCCCCTGCCGCTCATGAGCTGCATGTGAAAGTACTCTAACCTCTCTAAACTCAGTTTTCTTACTGGAAATGTGCCATAAACAGGAAGCTGCTGTTTCTTACCGTATCCTCTATCTAGGTCCACACACTTCTGTAGGTTGTGATCCCACCTCTTGTCCATTTTCATCACGTCAAACAGCAGATTCCATATCCTTGGGGGACTCATGTTGCGTATCTTTAAAATTTTTTCATTTTTGAGTTTGGAGAACGACAGGTAGTCTGAAGGGCCAAGATCAGGGCTGTAGAGGGGTTGGGATGAAGTTTCCCAATGAAATTCAAACAAGGTGTAGTCTGGAACCAATGAATCACACACAACCTCTCTAGTTTCGGAATACTCCCCCACCTCCATGACCCAGTTAGATCTTACGAATCTGACTAGACCAGAGAACACACATTGGCACAGATAAGAGCTCTTGACACATGGAATTCAGGACAGATTAATCCCTCAAGAAGCGTAATGGGAGTAGGGATATTATGAGGGTAGGGGGACGACCAGGGAGGGGCAAGGGTGAGAAAGGGGGAAACTCATCACAAGATTGGATATATAGCCCCCTGACTCAAAGGGAATGAATAAAAGAAATATAGGTAATGGAAACAATGGACAGTATAAGGTACGAAATAACAATATATAATTGATCAAGGATACATGCGGTGGGAGGGTGGGGGAGGGAGAAAACCCCACTAACAAGACTTTGTACCATGCCCTCCAAACCCAAACCAAACTCCTTGCCACCGTCAGGTCAATGCCAGCTCCTACAGAAGAGAACTGCCCCTGTGGGTTTCTGAGACTGAGTCTTTATGGGAATAGAAAGCTCTGTCTTACTGCTGACCTTGCAGTAAGCGGCCCAACTCATAACCACTACACCAAAGAGTTTCTCTTAACCTAGCATATAATATTTTACATTAGGTCTATCCTTCCAATACAGTAAAGTATTCTTCCAATCCAGTAGGGGTGGGGGAGATTTCAGACAAAAATGATGCACGATTACCATAGAGAAAAAATGTATATGAAAAGTAAAAAGTGGTAAAAAACAAGGGTAAGGTGTAGGACCTAAGAAGTCAAGGTATGTACTGAAGTGTTCCTGTCACATTGAGGTTCACGTTTCAGTACTATGTGTATGACATTCTATGGAAGAAAGTCTTTTTGAGCACTTGGGACATGATGGAAGAGGCCCTTCACAGCTGTCAATAGTTGGTGGTCCCATGAGTTATCATCCATATCAGGCACTTCGGAGAGTTATACATGATTATTCCAGGATGCAGCCAGAAGCTTAGGTTATCTAATTAGAGCGGTGCTCAGTCTTACCATGATCCACAAAAAAGTGTTAAGTGGACTGAACGAGAATCCAGATTTAGTCTTCACAATCTAAACCATAATGAGCACTCCCTGTCTTGAAACACTGGCATTCATCGGCCTGATAGCCTAAGAGCTCCTAGTCCTGTGACCCTTGGAGTATTCAGGATGTGAGTCAAGGTGTAGTTCTCATTCTCCTTGTGTCCCCTGAAGACCAAGAACAGAACTGGAAAAGAACCGATGCTTGTTAAAAATATTTCTATATATATCTTTTTTTATGTGTGTATATGTATATATATGTATGTGTGTATGTATGTATATATATGTATATATACCATATTGAATGAAGGGGGAATTGCAGAGTGGAGACCCAAGGCCCAAGTGTTGGCCAATGGACATCCCCTCTTAGAGGGGTTTAGGAGAGGAGATGGGTCAGTCAGGGTGCGAGGTATTACCGATGAAGAACACAGCTTTCCCCCAGATCCTGGATGCTTTCTCTCCCCAACTACCATGATCCGAATTCTACCTTGCAGGGCTGGATTGGGCAGAGGTTGTACACTGGTACATATGAGGGCTGGAGGCACAGGGAATTCAGGGTGGATGATGCCTTCAGGACCAAGGGTGTGAGGGGCAATGCTGGGAGAGTGGAGGGTGAGTGGGTTGGAAAGGGGGAACTGATTACAAGGATCCACATGTGAGCTCCTCCCTGGGAGAGGGACGGCAGAGAATGGGGGGAAGGGAGACTCCGGATAGGGCAAGATATGACAAAATAACGATGTATAAATTACCAAGGGCACATGAGGGAGGGGGGAGCGGGGAGGGAGGGGGATAAAAAGAGGACCTGATGCAAAGGGCTTAAGTGGAGAGCAAATGCTTTGAGAATGATTGGGGCAGGGAATGTATGGATGTGCTTTATACAATTGATGTATGTATATATGGATTGTGATAAGAGTTGTATGAGTCCCTAATAAATTGTTTTAAAAATATTTCTATAAGCTTGAAAATACAAGCTCACACTCTTACTTTTTACTCTGATGTTCTCCGTGCAGTCCTCAAAATGCTGAGAGCTTCATTCTATTTTCTGAGACCATTTTGTGCCCTTAAGACTTTTCCCATGGAATCGCTCACTGGATTGAGTCCACCTCCAGCTGTCTCAATGGTGTTTAATGACGAGGAAAGTTTTGTTGATTGTCAATGATGTTTGCTTGATTAATTCAGCTTTCCTGTGTTGACTTTTTACCTGTGTCTTTCAGCATGTGCTAGAAAATTAAATTTTTCCTTTTGGGGGTTTTAGGAAACCAAACCCAAAACACAAAATTTAAATTCATATCTCTCTCTCTCTCTCTCTCTCTCTCTCTCTCTCTCTCTCTCTCTCTCACATAGAAGAAAACCTATAGTAATTTTAACCCAGTTTAGACTTGAGTATAAATATTTTATATGACCTATACCTTCTTTGAAGGAGCTCTGCTGATGTAATGCTTACATGTTGGACTGTGATGTGCAAGATTAGTAGTTTGAAACTACCAGTCGCTCAGAGGAAGAAAGATAAAGCTTTCTACTCCCGTTATCAGAGGGCAGTTCTACCCTGTCCTGCAGAGTTACTGTGTGTCACAGCGACTTGGTGACAGTGAGTAATTCTGTCTCTGGGACTTAATTTTAAATTCTACTGTGTTTTCCATATTACCTCTGATACTATAATTTTACAAATAAAACATTTAAATCTTCTTAGAAGACTTTACTTTGAGAGATTGTTGATTTAAGACAAAATAGAATATTACTTGGAGGTATTATATTTTTACATATTAACTTCTGTTTTTAGTAGTTTCCTGGTTTGATCTTTTCCAAGATTTAAAAGATGAACTTTAAAATTAGAAATGCCTAAAACGATGTGACTGTTTTGGAAAAGTATTTTCAGATAGATTTATGCATCTGATGGTTTAAATTAGTATCCTGTCCTAAATGCTTCTCTGCTGAGAGTTTACAGATGAGATCTGTAACAAAGGCTGTAGTTTACTATCTAGTATTGTGGATTTCAAATGATATTCATTCTTCAGCAAAAATAAAAAATGGTGTAACACATTGGGATGGTACCACGGTGGCAGATTACTTTTAAGTTACTCTTTCCTTTTTACTACAAATATGACAATACTGCTGTATTTTTACAATAGTGAAATGAGGGGACATTTTTAGCTATTAAATAACTTACAAACCCAAATCAACAAATGCTTATCTTTTCACTGAGGCTTTCTTCCATATAAGAGAAGTGATATGGTATATAAGAGGTAGATTTTCTGAATTCTCATCCTGAGACGGCCTCTAAATGATTTCTATAAATCACAACTCTCTGGACTTAAATATATATATATATATATCTCCAAAATGAGAGAGTTGGAATCAATTTTGCTTGAAACTCCTTAAGAACTATTTAAGCAGGAATATTATAGGACATTTCTAAGGAGACTTTCCATGTGACTTCAGCTCTTCATGATGAGTCCAGGTGGCAGGGTGGCGATGAGTTGGGACTGAAATCTGCAAGGTCAGCAGCTCAAAACCAACAGCTTCTCCTTGGGAGGAGGATGAGGCTCTCCAAGTCTGTGAAGCATTGCAGTCTCTCATCCACCAGGGCCAGGCTTACCCTGTCCTGTAGGATCTGCGTGAGTCGGGATTGATGCCGTGGCAGTGAGCTTGAGTTTTTATCTCTTTGAAGCTTTTTAAACCTCTACTTAAATTCTTGATAATTAACTGCACTAGTAATTGTAAGATCTCCTGTAAGGTGTGTTTGAATTGATCCAGAATTAGTTGCTCTAAGAACATGACAGATTAAGTCAGAGATTACTGTTGCAAGGCGTAAACCATGTGCATGTTATTCAGGGGAATTTCTCATCGATTTTTGTCTGAAGGAGTCAAATTTGACAAAAAGGGCAGTTGCTCGCCGAGAATCGGGAGATGAGCTGCATTCATTGTACGATTCAGGCCGTTTCTCGTGATTATGATGTTTCTCGGACATCTGTAGAAGTGCTCACATCGTTCATTACCATCAGTATTCATGCATTTTACTACTAAGTATTCTTTTTATAGACTTCGAAAACCTGCCCCAGTGATGTGATTAGTCACCCAATGAAAACCTGCTGCCTTCCAGCTAGTCTGGGCATCTGCTCACAAAGAAGAGTTCCTCAATGTTAAAAATAAATCTTTTTGGTCACTATGCTAGCTTTGATGGGAGCCATATGGCCTAAGGGTTTTTCATGGGGGTTATTAAAAACAGTGTTTTTCACTTGGGCATGTTCATTGGTAACATTTTTCAGCACATAATTCCAATTTGATCATTGCTCCATATATAATTCTGAATTTATAAATATAGAAGTGTGTCTAAGCAGGAACGCTATAAGTACTTAACTACTACATTATAAATATTTTGGATGGTAGCATACCTGAAATGTTAGAAATCATCATGTTTTCACGCATTACTTTCTCTAGTTTGAAGGATCTTCCTCAAGTATTTCATCATAAGGCAGCTCATGCTTTAGAATATTAATATTGGTAATTTTCTAATAACCAGAATTCTGGAAAGTTCTATGGACCCGAAATTAAACTGGTTATATTTTGTATTGTCTGAGGATGTTGTTCATATGTGTCTTTTTGAAAAGGTACACCTGGTGGTCATATGAGAATCTAATATAATTTGAATTTATAAAAATAAAATCATAGGGTTAGAGACATTATATGATAATTTGCCTCTGTTGATACCACATTAAAATGATATTTTAGGATATCTGTGATCTGCTTTTAATGTTGAGTATTGTTCTTCTCATCATACCTGGTGACTTTCACATGTGTGGCATGTTCATTTGGAGTGCTTGTGTTGAAGTGATAAGATCTCCATTCTACATTAACAGCCAGAATACTTACTTAACCTGTCTGTGCTTTAATTTCCATATCCTAAAGGAAAGGAAAACTATATGTGCCAGATCCAATTTCAGAGCCCTGGTGGCATAGTGGTTATGTGTTGACTGCTAACCAAAAGATCAGCAGTTTGAAACCGCCACCCACCGCAAGGGAGAAAGGTGAGACTTTCAAATCCTATTAGGAGTTACAGTCTTGAAAATCCACATTGGTAGTTCTACTCTGTCCTGTAATGTCATATGAATCAGAATTGACTCAATATCAACAAATTGAGCTGAGTTTATCCGACTTACAGAGATACCAAGTATATAGCATAAGATGAGTCATAATTATTTTTGCCTTCCTCTTTACAGATCAGTTGTTATATAAACAACAATAGGTCATAATATTCTGGCTACATTTATGTTATTGATATTGGACCTTGACATCATGAAGGAAAGCATCAGGTCCAGAATAGGAAGACAAAAGAAGAATGACCTGTAATAAAATAATCAACCAGCCCCCACCAACATCACTATGTGCCAAGGGCTATGTGCAGGCAGACCTTGGAGAGAGGGCCGAATTAGTTCCAGAGCAGTGCCGTAAACCAAATAGCAAAACTGTGCAGCGCTCTGTCTCTCTCTCTCTCTCTCTCTCTCTCTCTCTCTCTCTCTCTCTCTCTCTCTCTCTCTCTCACATACACACACACTGACACACACACACTCACACATTTTGGTGGATACAGAGCAGCTTCCAACAGCTCTTAAGGGGTGAGCAAGTAGGAAGATGAGGGGTGAGGGAGGAGGAGGTTCCCTGGACCCTCCTTATGAGAAGGCCACACCCACAAGGAGGCACCACCAGGCTGTGATTTGATTGGCAGGTTGGATACCACCCCTACACCATTATGCATCTTCAAGTGTCATGCAATTATGGAACGACCACACTTGTATATCATTAGCTTTGATGTTGGGAAAATTTCTGAAATCTAGTCAGTCAAATGTGATTATAGGCTTGTAACTGAAATCTTCAAATAATACGTGGAGCAGGGCAGGGATGGTGCAAGGACATTCAGGAAGGATGTGGGAAGTGCGGGACAGATATAAGACGATGGGAGACGTAAAACATAGACTCAGCTTGATAGCTCATCCTGCAGTCATTGGTTTAATAGAGCAAAGAATAGAGAAGGGAGAAACCGAAAAATAAATAGCAAAGACCTTTCTTTTAAAACTGGTATTTCAAACTGGTTAGAAAGGGAGTTGAAGAGATTACTGTGTCGAAAGGGTTTGAAATGGCAATTTTTGTATCCACGGGAACGCTAGAGCAGGATACTGCAACTCGACTGCAGGGAGATAAGTGCACACTGTAGATCGAAAATCCCATTCCAAGAACACTGCACACCGTTGCCTGCAAGGTATTTGGGTGCTGTTCTATTCTGTGGAGCATTCTACTTGCATTTTTTAAAACATTTGCACATTTATAGCTGAATCCAAACTCACTGCCAAAGAGTTTATTCCAACTCATAGCAACCCTATGTAGTGTTTCTGAGGCTGGAAATCTTCCTGCAGTGACTGGTGAACTTGAACCATCAACACTGGGGTTAGCAACAGGCAACCCAAACTCTCTTGTGCATATAAAATTCATCGATTTAGAAGAATTTAGGATTCTTTGTCTGGAACAGCTCATCAAATTGGAACAGATTCTTTGCACTAAATATTTATTTTTCCAGCCTTTCTCAAACTATTTGCATAGTAATTTCTTGTTAAATTTCAGTGCTTCCACTTGTCGGTTTTGCACCGTTTCTTGTCAATTTCACACTATTGAGCAGTGTGAAACTGACAGTCAAGAGTAGCAGAGAACAGTATGACTACATGCTAAAAATACGTCGTGTAAAAAGCCAACACCTTAATTTATAGCATCCAGAAAAAAAATCCACAATGACCTTTATATATATATTCTGAAAAGAAAAGGAATTTGGAGTCTGATATATATGTAAATTCTTTCCTCCCATGAGCACCCCTTTCTCTCCCCCAGCCACCCACACAAGTGGTGGTGATTTTAAGGTTAAATGACTCTTTGTAATGGACTATTCAGGTACGTTTGCATGGGAATATGGTTAAGGCAGTATTTCACTTATGACAAACCTTTCACCAATGAATTCACAGCTCTCCTAGCTTAGAATAATTTCACCTGACATTTCTAAATACTTAGGTGTTTTGGAAATTAGATTATTTGAACGTGTAACCACAGAAGTCTATTTTCTTTTTGTTTTACTGAAGTTTAAAAATGTGTCTTTAGGCCTACTTGTCTGATGGGCACAATTATGAAGTCTATGAATTTGATTGATACAGCATAGTTTTCAGTTGGTATATAAGTGATGTTGATTAATAGTAATGATTGTTTGTTTATAGTATTATCACAATTCCCCCCAACTTTGTATATATGTAAATGCCTACCAATAGTGACATTGATTTAGAATTCATTCTCAAAATATATGTTGACCATTAAGCAAGTTTATTTTATAGGAAAATTATAAATGGCCTATATTACAAAAATCTTATCTTTGTTCTTTGCCTTGGGGATAATAGTTACATCTCCCACCTCCTCAGCCTTCCAGTTTAGAGGGTTAGTTATGAGAATTTAGCTTAAAGAGACAAAATAAGTTTGAAAAGATGTGGCTGCAATATTTTTTTCCTGCAAAATATTATTTTAATGTCATCTCATAGTTTCACACTGAAATTATGCTTCAGGAATGTTCGCTAAATCTGATTTCTAACATTATAAATATGATATCGAATCAATTGAAAATAATTGGCTTTTATTATGTAGATTGTTATAAATAATTTTCTAACATGTTATTAGCCTTTCCTAATATGCTTATTTCTTGGTAGGATAAATCAAAGGTTGATTCTACCATGGTAGGCATATTTCTGGGAGAATTTACCTAAATACAATTTTTAAGAATCAATTAAATTAAACCTATTTTTTGCTCTCTTGTAGATTTTCCATTCATTTTTTGAATGACTTTAAATTGCTTTTTATTTTTAATGAGAAAATGACATCAATTATTAAAACAAAAATCATTCGTTCATTTTTTAAATGGGATGTGGAGTCCTTAATCTTATTACTTTATTAATTTGGTTACCAATCGACAGTCAGTCAAAGAAACTGAGCCTAATAGATATGTGGAGGACAGAGTATTTTTGGTTGTAAGCTGTATCATGTTTTCAAAAAGTGTATAAACACATATTGTGTGCATGAAGAAATAAAACACCCATGGAACCATAAGACTCACCTTAGCTGCCCTCTGCTTCTTCTCCACCCTGCCCAGATGGAAGTCATGTTTATATGTGTACAGATGTTTAGTTTTGTACATTGTGACATACTTCTTCTAATTTTTTGAGATTCATACTTATTAATACATACCTGTAGTTTATGCATTTTTAGCGCTGTTTTATATTATTTTGCATCACACTCCAGTTTATTGCTTTAGTCTCCTTGTGATCCATGCCTTTTGTTTTGTTCATTACTTTCCTTAATTTGACTCAAACCATTAATATTCCGCATACTCACGTATGTAGACTTTTACACAATCTGTCGTTTTGTCTTATGGTGCAGTTTGCATGTTGGTGTGATGCTGGAAGTTTTGCCACCTGTATTTCAAGTACCAGTCAGGTCACTCCAAGTGCACGGGTTTCAGTAGAGTGTCTAGACTAAAGCAGATGAGGAAAAAGACCTCATGGTTTACTTTTAAAATAATTGTCCAGTGAAAACCTCATGAATAACAGTAGATAATTGTCTGATAATAATGTCAATGATGAGCTTCTCAGATTGGAAAGAACTCAAGGTAAGACTGAGCTAAAACTCTCTCTTCAGCCGTAATGGCAGGCATGGAGCAAAGCTTTCGGGACCATCATTTGCTGATGTGACTTGACTCAAAATGAGAATAACAAGCTGGAAATATCCATTAACAATCGAAACATGGATTGTACTAAGTGTGACTCTAGGAAGACAGAAAATTGTTTAAAATGAAATGGAACCTTTGAAGATTGCTATTCTAAGCTATTTGTAAGCTGAAATGGACTGGTTTTGACCATTCAGAATCAGACAGTAATATAGTCTACTATCCTGAGAGTGACATACTGAAGTTGAACAGGATTGCATTCATCCACAAAAAGGACATGTCAAGATCTATCCTAAAATACAGTGCCGACGGTGATAGGATAATATCCATGCACCTAAAGAAGGACAAGTTAATATGACTATTATTCAAATTTACACACCAACCATTAATGATAAAGATGAGGAAAATGAAAATTTTACCAACTTCTCCAGTTTGAACTTGATCAAGCTTGCAGCCAAGATGCATCCATTATTACGGGTGATTGCAGTGTGAGAGTTGGAACCAAGAGGAAGGCTTGGTGGTTAGAAAATATGACTGCGGTGACAGTCATGATGCCGACAGAAATTGCAGGAGAGTCTTTTGAAGACAAATGACCTATTTATTGGCTTGCTGTTGCCTTTCTGGTCCCTCAAGGGGTAGAATGCCCCCTGCACCATATGTGTAACTAACCATGCATGTGTAACAGTTTCTTTTCAGCCTTTGGGGATCCTGATTCCATATCGGCTATCTGGGCTTGATAGAATTTGTCATCTGGAGGCATACAGCACACTACACAGGCCACATCAGAGCGATCTGAGTAGCTCAATGAACCGGGCTTTACATTGAACTCTCTTCTGGTTGCAGATTAAGGGAACCAGTGCGCCTTTGGGCTTACGGCTGTGATGCCCTCAGCGAAGAAAGGGAAGACCGCTATGCTAAGGCTTGGAATTGAAAGTCACTAAACTTTGGATCAAACCTTTAGCTTTTGAGGTTGCCTAATAATAGGCAGCCAGGTGCCCCGGTGGTGTAGTGGTTACTGCAGTGGGCTGCAATTTGCCCAGTTATGAGTTCGAAGCCACTTCCTACTCCCGTCAACAGTGACGGGAACCCACAGGGGATCACTATGAGTCAGCAATGACTCGATGACCGTGAGTTTGGGAGTTTAGTTTTGGCTTAAGACTACCATGTTTTTACCATTTTCACGTTTTCTTAGCTTTTTAAGACATGCCTCAGGTATGAAGACATAATTCTGCCATATTGAATGAGTGTCATTGAGCTTTGTGCTTTATTTTTTAAACAGGATTCTATCACTTAAGTATTTAATATGTGTGAATATCCCATTTTAGTCTAAAAAGCTTTCCTATATTTGAATATTAGCTCTATCTCAATAGTTTTCTAAATTCTTACTAATGGTTAGATTAAGGATATTATTACTAGAATTACCAAAACCCTATTGAGGTCACTTGTATTATGTCTCAAAAAACTGATAATACTGTCACTAAAGTGAGATAGTACAACTTAGATATAATGAATGGATTTTGAGCTCATATATATATCCATAAGCCGTAACCTAAGAACAATCAATTCTTAAGAGGTAGCTATGCTCATTACTTACAACTGAAGATATGGGTGCTGTAGTAAAGTGTAGTGAAGAAATCACATGGTGCTCAGCTATCAGAAAGAATAGTATTTTGGGGACTTAAAGTTTTGCTTTAAAACATTCAGCCATCTAAGATGCCAGGTAAGCCGACACAAAAGAAGCATATCAATCTGTGTTACCCACAGATTGCAACTTTAAAAATTCAAGATCAGCGGAGGGAAATATATTAGAGCTTAAATATTGATCTATTTATTAGAAATTAGAAAATCCTGTTTCCAGTAACATAAATAGAGATTATATCTCTATGTACACCTCACCAGATGGAATACACAGGAATCAACTCAACTGCATCTGTAGAAAGAGATGATGGAGAAGCTAAGTAACATCACATACAACAAGGGCTGGGGTCAACTGTAAAACATACTATCAAAAGTTCATATGCAAGGTTAAGTCAAAGCTTAAGAAAATTAAAACAAGTATATGAAGATGAAAGTATGATATCAAGTATATCACACCTGATTTTGGAGACTATCTCGGGTTATATTTGATAATCATGGAAGAAAATTAAAATTGTGGGTGGAGAACATCCTTGAACAAATTAAAAGGCAATTAAAACATCAGGGAAGAAAGGACCAGAGTGAATGTCAGAAGACTTTGAAGCTTGTTTTAGAGCACAGAATAGTTAAAGTGAACATAACTAATTATGAAGTAAAAGAGATACCACAAGATTTCAAAGGGCAGCCTGAGAAGACAAAGTAAACGATTATCCTCAAACTGTTATAATGAACAGTGCTAGGACCTGGAGCTAACAGCCAAAAGGAAAGAGCATATTTGTCATTTCTCAAGCTGAAAGAACTGGGGGGAAATGCAATCCCCAGGAGCAATCTTGCAAGATTCTATGGGGAAAATATTACATGATGCCAGAAGCCTCAAAAGAAGATTTCAAGAAACACGTACCAACCACTGTACATCGAACCGTTTAGAAGACAGTCTATCAGGAGAACCAGATGGCATCTGGCTACCACTACCAATTGTTTTGCAAGGACTACAATAGAACACTTTGGATAGAATATGACAAAAATGTGGAATAGAATTCAAGAATTGAGGTGAAGGAAGAAATTCAAACTTTACTGAAGGCAGTGATTAAAAAACCTAGGTTTGACAGAATACCAACGAAGAAATAGCCGCAAGTAGATGCAGTGCTGGAAGGGACGTCGACACGAGGGTGTAGTACGAAGGGAGCACAACAGAGCAGCAAGGGGAGCAAAGCAACAAAGCCCCGCCCGAAGGAATTCTGAAAATAGACCAGATTCAGGGGACAGGGCTTGGCATTGCCTTAGATCCGATCGGAAAGCCTTCACAAGGGTTAACAGACAAACCTGGAACTATTCGTAGGATATATTCTTTTTTTAATTTTTCATGTCTATCTATGTAAGATAGGCAGGATAAACAAACCTGAGGAGAAAACAACTGAACTGATGGTTCCGGGGGGCGGGGGGCAGGGGAGAGGAGGAGGTTGGGAGAAAGGAGTGGGGAGTCAACAAACTCAGGGAAAAGGGGACAACAAGAGAGCTAAAACTAATGGTGAGGAGGGCATAGGATATCTGGTGGGGTTCAATCAACTGCAATGTAGCTGGGAGGAAGTTTAAAGAGCTGAATGAAGGTTGAACATGATAGTGGAGCAGGAGGAAAGTAAAAGGCAATAGGGGAAAGAACTAGGAGGTAAAATACATTTATAGAAGAATAAACCTAGGCATGTACATATATAAATATATAATGATATGGTTATAGGTCTATGTACATATATTTATAAGTTAAGCATTAAGGTAGCTGACAGAAATTGGGCCTCTATTTCCACTGGTACAGATAGGAGCTAGAAACACAGGGAATCCAGGGCAGATGATCCCTGCAGGACCGTGGTGTGAGCGGCGATACTGGGAGGGTGGAGGGAGGGTAGATTGCAAAGGGGGACCCGATTACAAGGGTCTACATGTGACCTCCTCCCTGGGGGATGGACAACAGAAAGTGGGTGAAGGGAGACATCAGACAGGGCAAGATATGACAAAATAATAATTTGTAAATTATCAAGGGTTCATGGGAGTTGGAAGGAGGGGAAAAATGGGGAGCTGATGCCAGGGGCTTAGGTAGAGAGCAAATGTTTTGAGAATAATGAGGGAAATGAATATACAAATGTGCTTTACTCAATTGATGTATGTATGGTTGTGATAGGAGTTGTATGAGCCCCTAATAAAATGATTAAAAAATAAAAGAGGAGGTTAAAAAAAGGAAAAGAAAGAAATGGGGCCTCTACTCAAACCTCCCTCAATGCAAGAACACTTTGTTCTAATAACCTGGCATTCTGTGATGCCCACCTTGGCAACATGGTTGGTGAAGACAAAGTGGGTACATAAGCTAATGCGGTGAAGAAAGCTGATGGTGCCCAACTATCACAAGAGATAGGATCTGGGATCTTAAAGGGTTGAAGTTAAACAAGTGGTCATCTGGCAAGGAAGCAACAAAGCTCACCTAGAAGAAGCACACCAACCCATGTGATCACAAGGTGTCAAAGTATCAGGCATCAGAAGACCCAAAACCAACAACCATTCTGATGAGAACAAGGGGTGGGGAGTTCGAATGGAGACACAAAGCCCATTTGTAGACAATGGGACATCCTCTCACAGAAGGGTCATAAGGAAGGGACAAGCCAGCCAGGGTGCAGAATAGCACGAAGAAACACATAGCACTCCTCTAGTTCTTTAATGCTCCCTCACCCAGACTCTCATGACCCCGGTTCTATCTTACAAATTAGGCTAGACTGGAGCATGCACACTACTACCGATAAGAGCTCTTGACACACAGAATATGGGACAGAAAAACCTCTCTGGACCAAATTGGGAGCAGCAATACCATAAGGATAGGGGGAAGGTGGCAGGGATGGGAAAGGGGAAAAAGGGGGAACCGAGCACAATGATCAACGTACACCCTTCCACCAGGGGGATGAACAACAGAAACGTGGGTGAAGGGAGACAGCGGATGGTGTAAAATATGAAAATAAAAATAATTTATAAAGTAATAAGAGGAGCTGATACCAAGGTCTCAAGTTTAAAGAAAATGCTTTGAAAATGATAATGGCGACATATGTACAAATATGCTTGACACAATTGATGTATGGCTTGTTATAAGAACTGTAAGAGCCCCAATGAAATGTTTTATTAATTAAAAAATAGCAAAGAAATTTGGAAGAAAGCTGACTGGCCAATGGCCAGGCCAATCCATACGACGTAACTGCACTAAAGAAAGATGATGCAACAAAGTGTGGGGATTCGCGACAGCATCATTAATGCTGCACTCACAAGAGGGTCACTGTAGTAAATTGGCCTAACATAGTCCCCAAAGACGATGTTCTACTCCTACTTCGCAGAGTGGCAACTGGAGGCTTAACTACCATGAGCGGCAATCTGAGGTACAATGATTGGACTCTCCCTGTCTGGAAGAATAAAGAGCAAAAAAATGAAATCAGAGATATGTAGAAAAATTAGTCCAGTTAACAAATGGATCACAAAACATTCATCTGCGCAACCCCAAGACCAGAAGAACTAGAAGGTGTCTGGCTACTACTACTCATGAGCTCTTCTGCCAGGGATCACTTCTGAGGGCTCTAGCTCACCTCAGTTGGCTGTTAGAAAAGCAAACCACTCAAGACCCAATAGGGCAACATCTGCCCAAGGACAAAGTGAAGAGGGCAAGGAAAGAAGGAGTGATGGAAACAGGAAATACAGGGAGGGAGTAACATAACTTACTTGAGATTGAAATTTCAAAGGGTGAATTGAAAAAATATGTGTTTAAACTGTTCAGTGTAAAATTGATTATCTGTTCTATAAGCCTTCACTTAATTTGCAATAAAAGTTTAAAAAATAAATAACATGTACAAAGCAAGAAAGAAATGTACAGACCTTGATGGAGAAATAATATTCACATTTTGATATTTGTATTTAATACAGGTTTCTCTGATTTTGTTAGTTAATCTAATAGTACCATTAATATCACAAGCAAGTATAACTTTGCTGAAGATCATTCAACAACAATTTGTAGCAACACATTGACAGGAAGTTGCCAGAAATTCAAGCTGAATTCAGAAGAGGATATGGACCAAAGGATATTTTGTTTCAATGCAGGGGATGCTTAGGTGTGTTTTATAGATGATGCAAAAGTATAACACACTGAATAATGTTAAGGAGAATGGGAATTTTGGAACACTTTATTGTGTTTATGAGGAAGATGTCCATGGGTCAGGAGGCAGTAGTTCAAAGAGAACAAGGGACTATTGAGTGTTTTAATTTCAGAAAGGTGTGTGTCAGGGCTGTATCCTTACCCCATACTTATTCAATCTGTACGCAGAGAAAGTCATCAGAGAAGCTGAACCATGTCAAGAATATGGCATCAAAATTGAGTACGGCTTATTAACAGCCTTTGTCATGCAGATGAGCAGCCTTGCTTGCTGAAATCTAGGAGGACTTGAACACCTGCTGCTAAAGATTAAGAATTACAGCCTTCAATATGGATCACAATTCAGTGTAAAGAAAACAAAAGTCCTCACAACTGGAACAATAGCCAACATCATGATAGACAGCAGTTGTGACAGAATTCTGTCTTGCTTGTCTCTGCAATCAGTGCTCATGGAAGCAGCACTCATTGGGCAAATCTGCACAAGACATCTTTAACGTTCTAAAGAGCAAGATGTCGCTTTGAGGACTAAAGTGTGCCTGGTATTTTCAATTGACTCGTGTACATGTGACAGTGGGACAGTGAATAAAGAAGACCGGAGAAGAATCGTTGCATTTGAATGACATGGCTAGTGAAGAATCTTGAAAGTACCATGGATGGCCCAGCGAACAAGGAAACCTGTCATAAAAGAAGTCAGCTGTAAACGCCTTAGAAGGGAGAGTGGCAAGACTTTGTCTCTTGTACTTTGGATATGCTAACAAGAGAGACCAGTGCCTGGAAAAGGACATCAAGCTTGGTAAAATGCAAGGGCAGTGAAAAAGAGAAAGGCCCTTGGAAGCTGGATTGATACAGTGGCTGCACCCTTGGGCTCCAGCATTGCAACTATTGTGAGGAGGGGTCCAGGAGTTGGCATGTTTCTTTCAGTTGTACATAGGATTGTTGTGAATCAGACCTGACTCTATGGTAGCTAGCAGCAACATGATTTTGTAGCAATCTTTTATAATTTACCTTTCTACAACAATCACAATCATTAGCACTCTAGGTATATAAACAAATTTTCACAATATCATGTGAAACATTTACAAAAAACCCACTAATGATTATTGATGATATTTGGAAGTATTTTCTTAATGATAATAATAACAGCATAAGAAGAAGAATAGGGCGACAGTACTTTGACAACCACTATTTAAGGTTCTTACCAATGAAGTTCTTACCCATACAGCATGACAGGAAAAAATACATAGATTATAAGAAATAAGAAAGATGGAACAAAACAAATGTGTATATGACATTTATATAGACACATGAAATAATAAAAATATAAATTATTATTAAAATAGATAGTAATATGAGTGGAAAAATAGATTATAGTGAATTAACTTTTTCATACTAACAACCAATAAATCTAATTTCTAAAACTATTATCAGTTAAAATAGCAATAGAATATGTACAAAAATACCTTAGAGATATTGTGATTACAATTCCAGACCATAGCGATAAAGTGAACATCTTAAAGTGAATCACTCAAAAAATTTGTTTTCACAGTAAATGGAAAAGTTTTGTTTATACAATACTGGAGTAGAGTACGTGTGCAATATCATTATAAAAAAGATGTTGTGAAAATGATGTGGGTATATTTACCTGATGTTGGGTGGCCACAAACCTACAATGTGTAAAAATGATACATTATCTGTGAAGCATGATAAAGCACAATACAATAAAGTTTTCCTCTAAAATACCTGGGAGTGTATCTAACAAGTAATGTGTTCTCCCTTTTTGAATGTGATAATAAAACTTTGCACAATGACTTTGAAGAAAGCAAATTTACAGAGATTGATCATAGTCTTACATCTGAAGATTCAATATTTTATAAATGCCAATACTCTCTAATTTTCCTATCATTTGAGAGAAAAGTCCAACAGGTTATTTGATGTAATTCCAGAAGCTAATCCTAGAATCTGTTTAGAACCCAAATGAAGATAGATACCATTTGTGCTAGGCAGAAACAAAACCAGGGCCCATATGACTTTATGTACACATAAAAGGATAGGTTTATACAGTAAGAATGAATATAAAGGTTAATTTTCCCACACAGAAGTATCAAGGACTCTGGTTTAACTTATTTTTTGTGGAACAGCTAATATACTGAAGGTGCTTCAACTTTAGCGGGCTGCTGGTCCAAGGTCAAGGAAGCAGAAATCAGAGTCTGCCCTCTGGCAAGAGAGGAAGAGTTGACCCTGCAGACAGCAGACGGCAGGGTCAGGCAGCAGCAGTCAGTAACCCTGGACCTTAGCAAGCAGGCCTTGATTGGCTCTCAAACTCAATGATGCAGGCACAGCAACACCATCTACCCGCCTCAAGCTCAAGCGATGTGTGCACCAGCAGCACGGTGAAGCAGGTCTTGAGGGAGCCTCAAGCTCTCGGGACAATGGCCCCGGGGTAGCCAGGCCCGCAGGTTGAGGCAAAGAACTAGCTCAAGCAGCAGTGCACTGGTCTGATCACCAGGGCAGAAGAGAGATGGATGCCAGCTATGGACAGTATCTCGGTCATCCTCCAATCAAGCTGGGACCTGATTAAACTCCACCCACATGTTCCTGTGGAAGCCTAGATGGCACCATGAGACTAACTATAACACCGTTCCTGAGGGAGAAAAACTAGGTAGAGTGTTTGACAGATGCAGCTATCAAGGTTTTACTATGCCAACAGGTACTAAACCAATATGATATTGATGCAAAGAGAAACAACCCAACAAAAAGAAGAAAGTTCAGAAGCAAAGCCACATATATGTGGAAATCTGATTTTTAACATAATGAACATTGAGTTACTGGAGAAGTGATTCATTAAATAAATCTAGAATAACTGGTTATTCATATGCAAAATACTGCATAAAATGTATTCTATGAAAATAATTCTTGGTAAAGATTTAAATTATAGCACATTTAGAAGATTAATATATGAGGTTTTTTATGACATTCTTAAGAAGTAGAGAGTAAGGAAAAGTTCCTGAACAGAATTTATAAAGTACAAGTTGTAAAAGCAATAGAAACACTTGATGACATTAAAACACAGAAATGCTTTTTCTTCAAAATGCACCAAAAAGGGTAAAAATGCTGAGAACATACCGGCACCATATCAACATAAGTGTTTTCACCATAGTGAGGAAGCACTACAAATAATGAACTCGATTAAAAACGGTCAAGGGATATGAATGGGAATTTCCCAAAAGAGGAAACACGAATGGCCAAAAAACACAAAAAGATGCTCAAACTCATTATTTATCAAGAATATGCAAATTAAGTCCCCAAATGCGATTGCATTCCACAACCACCAGGTTGTCAACAACTTTGAAAAGTCAGACAGTCTCCAAGGTTGCCAAGGATATGATACAATCAGGACTCTCAGAGGCTGCTGGTCGGTGTGTAAATTGATACCATGATTGAGGGAAATGGTATGCCATAAATTCAATTATCCATTTGACATATATTATTGACTCTGTAGCATTAGCTGATACTTTCTGGGGACACAGAATGAATGAAACAATAAAATTAAAATTGCCAATTTAAGTTAAATATTCATGTGTCTTATAACTTAGATTCGATTTCCTTGAAAGGATATAGAACTCTAGGTACACGTTGGGCTGCTACTCACAAGGTCAGCAGTTTGAAACCACCAGCTGCTCCCTTAGAGAAAGACTCTTCTTTGTACTCCTGTTAGCACCGCACTAACCCACAGAAGCCGTTAGAGCCGGTCCTGCAGGGTCACTATAAGTTAGCGTCAACTTGATGGTAGTCAGAGCTTTGGGAAAGAATGTGCTCTGCAGAATAAAAATATGACACCAAGAAAAATGTTTGTTTTGTTAGATGATCATTGAGACAGTTCTGACTTACAGTGATATCAGTTTCAACCAAAACTATGACAGACCTGGGCCATCCTGTGCTAGAACCCATTGTTGAAGCCATTGTGTCAATCCGTTTCCAGTAAGATCTTCCTCCGATTCTGACACTCCACCAAGAATGATGTCCTTCTCCAAGGAAGACATGTCTCTCGTGATAACATATTCAAGGTACATGAGGCAAAATCTTGCCATCCTCACTTCTAAGGAATATTCTTTATTCATCCTTTTGGCCCAATCAACCAAATCCACTGGCATGAAGTCGTTTTTAACTCCTGGCAACCCGGTACTACGGAGTGGAACTAGAGCACACGGTAAATCTTTAAGGAAACCGACTGCTACATCTTTATTCTGTGGAGAAGGCTCATAGGTTCAAACCACTAACCTTTTGGCTAGCAGTCAAGTGCTGACCACTGCCCTGCTAGTGCTGCTTGCTTCTCTGTTTTTCTGGCAATCTATGGCATATTCAGTATTCTTTACTACTCTCATAATTAAAAATGCGTCAATTCTTCATTAGTCATTCTTATTCATTGTTCAGTTTTCGCGTGCATATGAGGTCATTGAAAATACCTTGTGTCAGATTCACCTTAGTCCACTAGGTAGCAGTGTTGCTTTTGAACACCAAGTAGGTCTTAGGCAGATTTGCCCAACACTTAATTTTTTTTTTTTTTACTGCTGCTTCTGTGGTCATTGGTTGTGAATGTAAGCAGAATGGAATCCTTTAGAACTTCACTGTACTCTTTGTTTATCGATGTGGCTTATTGGCTCATTTGTGAGGATTTTTGTTTTCATTATGTTAAGGTGCAACCCATAGTGAAGATTGTTGACTGATATTCATGAGTAAGCATTTCATGTCCTTTCCACTTTCAGAAA
Source organism: Tenrec ecaudatus (assembly GCF_050624435.1). Taxonomy (NCBI): domain Eukaryota; kingdom Metazoa; phylum Chordata; class Mammalia; order Afrosoricida; family Tenrecidae; genus Tenrec; species Tenrec ecaudatus. The sequence goes on from NC_134542.1 coordinate 58,774,105, forward strand.
CCAGGGTTGCATCATCAGCATGTTAAAGGATATTATTAGTCTTCCCACAACCCTGATGTCATATTTTGCATATTGGCCAGTTTCTCAGATTTTTACTCATCATAAAAATTGTATAATATGGCACAAGGAGTCAACCCTCAAACACAGCCTTCCTGATTTAAACCATGTAGTTTCGTTCTTCAAAGTCTCCTTATTGCTCCTACAGTTTCCACACGAGCACACTTAACTATTCTGAAATTCATATTCATCATAAGGGATCCGTGATTTGTTATGATCCACCCAGTCTTAAGGGGAAAAATCAGGACAGTAGAGTCAGTGGGATAAGATTTCCTAGTGACATTGTCATAGAACAGTCTTTCCAACCCTCAAGGAACGGCAAGTCCCATTGTTAGGACAGAAAACATTCTTTAGTTTCCTGTCCTTTATAAACCAAGGCAAATCTTTCCTACTTCTTGGTAATACATCCCTGTTATTGGCCTCTTGTCATTTGAGAAAATATATCAAGATTACTCCCATTGAATTTCAAAAAACAATTTTTATAACTTGACCTCTCTACCTTGACTGGAACTGACAAGATTCCTTTGGAAGGTACTATTTTATTTGTGTGTTTATTTAAATCAGGAAGGTATCCTGATGAAACTAAGACAAGTTTTGTACTGTGAGAACCTATCTGCACCCATACTGGCCAAAGCATATATAACATGATTTTCTGTGAATAACCTAACCTTATAGCAATCAAACCATGTGCCCTGGTGGGTGGCATGTGATAATAATCTTGGGTCTACGCTCTCCCAACTGTAAATCTTTACAGAAGCAAATAACTTCATCTTTCCCTGGTTGATTAGTTTGAACCACCAACCTTATAAGTCCCCAGAGCTGCCAGGTTTCCTTTCTTGTTTTTAACAGTAATTTATTTACTTTATACTAATGAATAAATATAGTTAGACTTACGCAAGGACTTCTTTTGAAAATGTCTTTGATATTATTGTGCTGAAATGGTGTCTGTCCTCTGTTGAATCCTTCCAAGGAAATCCATTGATAATTAGAACATCTCTTCCTCAGCTGGCAAGTGTTACTTATAATGAGTTAGTCTGGGTCGACTAGATAAACTAATCCACAGAAACTCATATGTATATAAGAGAGAGTTTTATATAAAGGGTAAGTGTACATTCAGAAAGCATCCCAACCTGTCCAGTCTAAGCTCCTAAGTCCAACTTAGCTCATATGTCTGACACTGTTCTACAAAATCCTCCTCAAACTCACAAAACACATACAATGATGTTGAATGCAGAAGGATCACAGGCCAGTGGGTGGAAAGTATTTGAATCCTGTGGTGGTGCAAGCATCTCAGCGCTGGCAGGGTCTCCATGCAGCTTCGTCAGCACCCAGAGCTTCATCAGGGTAAGTCCATGTGGCTTCTCCTCAGGGATGTTTCGCAGGAAGTGAGCATTGCCAGCTGAAGCAGGGAACTGGCTAAGGCAGCTGCACCCTGGTTGGACCATCAGAGAGCAAAGGACCCGAGAAGCAGAAAGGAGAGGCTCACCGAGCCATTTATCTCTCTGCCCATTAATTAACCCCACGTGTTTATCAGCCAGGTTGACACAATAAACCTTAAGGATTCAAGACTATTGCCATGCAGAGTGGGCATTTCAACCCATATATCTACTAGTAGCTTTGCACACGTCTACTTGAAGGTCGGTATTAGTAAGATCGTGCTTCTCTGTACTCATCTGCCATCATGACCTTTGGGGAAATGGCCAAATACCACCTCAAGAAAGAGTGTGGTATATCTATCATTTAAGTATAGTAAAATAGGAAGTATTAAATGTGGGTTCAGTGGATCATGGAAAAGAGAGGCAAATCTATTGGAGGTGAGGAGGTCATGCATGTGCCTCCACACGCCCACCCTCTCTTCCATCTTGATTGGTTCCTGAAGAGGAAATAGCATGCTGAACTGGTTAATGGGAAAGCCAGGAAACTAGGGGCCATTATCTCTTGATCCCCTTTGGACCCTGGTTGTCTTTGGGGCAGCTAGAGGGCAGGGACGACGAAGAAAGCCAGTAGACTAAGTTACACAGTGGCTCAATGTAGAAGTCAAGGACACTGGAGATGGTGTACTTAGAAATGAGAGGCAGGAGTGCCTGACAGCTCATGATACGCTGACTGATGAGGAGGATTTCTGAGGAGAATCAGATCAGAAGGAAGCTATCTTTAAAAGTAAAACACATTGAGCTACAGTGTAAATAAATCTGTAACCTTCCACATTATCTCCCAGCTTTGTTATTGACTGATTCTATGATTGATTACCTTTAAAATTAAATTTGCAATTTGTAAAGAAATAACATTCAGAAGCAATCATTTAAAACCCAAGCATTCATAATCTTAATGTTTATTTCGATCATTTGATGTGTAATGAAATGTTAAACTATGTTTAAACATAACTCAAAATATTTACAGATGCTAGAATTATACTATAATGGAAGAAATGTATTTTTATCATAAAATGAAGCACTTTTAAGCCCTATCAGGTAAAGCATATGAAGCTAACATTCTCATTATTTTAGAGCTCACATGCTTGTATATAAATAAAAATTTTAGCTAAAAGCTTTATAAATTAGATAGCAATACTCTTGGTAAAATCGTTCTTTAAAAATATTTGTATTCTTTTGTATTCTGTTTAAAATAATTCTATGTTAATGAAGTCTTCAGGTTTTACTTATTGAGACCACATGATTCAGCAAAGTATAAACATTGATCTACCGAGTAAGAAATGTCAAGAAATTTAATAGCAAAAATAAGCCATCAGATAGCAATAGTAATTAGTGCATGGATTCTGATATGTTTATGCAAATAATAGCTGCTTGGTGGCAAAAGCATTAAGCATTTGACTGCTAATCAAAGGGTTAGTGGTTCAATGGTTCGATCTCACCCAGCTGCTCCGCAAACCTGGCAATTTGCCTCCATAAAGATGGCAGCCAAGGAAACTCTATTGAGTCACAGAGGATCTCCAGGAGGCAGACTCGACTCGGTGGCACGTCGGAACAGCGATGACACATTAGACACTTACAAAGGTATGTATCTGCTCAAACCTCCATCTGGAAACAATATCTAAAGGGAGTTTCTGCACATTTAAAAAAGTGCGTGATACAATTGGTGTATGGATTGTTATAAGAGCTGTAGGAGCCCCAATAAAATGATTGATTAAAAAAATTAAATTAAAAAATTAAAGGTCTTAACAAAAAAAAAAACCTGAAGTCAAAGATTTGGTTTAACTGGGTTTTTTTGACAACCCCTTTATCTGAATGTTTCCACAGTTTGTCGTTTTTTTATTTATTATTTTAGTAAAGTGCCTGGAAAAGTTTTGGGAGATTTTGGTGATATTTTTTATATTTACATTTCATGTTTCTATAAATGTTCAATAACTGAAATACGACACTCAAATGGTTTATATTTTGCATATGTGGATCATGAAACAGCTGTTAGACACTATAAGCAATGTGAAGTGAGCTAATAAAGACTGTCCATGAAAATACTGTGTAAAGAATCCAAAATACTACAGGTAAAGTATTTCAATGTATTCAATTTGGTCAAATATTTCATTTACAGTAATTTCCAGGTTTGATCGCTTTGTTGCTAATGCATACTGTGGAACAGAAACAAGGAACTAAGTGACAAAGGTTTCACAGAGAGTTCAGCCTGATTCGGACTGGATCTTGCCTTCTAGAGTAAATTTCCCATTAATTGTTTTTCCTCCAGTTTATTGCAAGTTTTTAGGTTACATAAAAAAGTGTTGGTTTTCTCTGCTTATAAAAAGTAACATATGTACAACCTTGAAAAACACAAAATCAAAAATAAAATGGACCCATCTTACAATTCCATTACCCAGATATCGCCACTGTCAGCATTTTGATACATATCATGTATATTCCCCAGTACCGGGGACAATAAGACATCTCTTTTACCTACATGTCACCCCTTTGATATATGTGTTTTTTCCTCTCAACTATGTTAAAAATTATTTTCCCAATAAATCGTTGATAGCTTAAATTTCCTATCAGGTATAGTAAAAAATATATTTACTTTTATTTTCTTCTAGTTTTGTTTATTCTTACACTTAAAGTTTTAAATCATTTAATTTCATGTAAGGTATGGGTTGGTTTCTCTTATTCTCCTTACTTAAAAAATAGCCCCACCATGATTATGCAAGTAATATTTTATTTTTATTGTTGATTTTAACTTTGAGTACTTTAAACTATATTCCTTTGATCTTCGTCTTATATCTCTATTATAATGACTTTACAACAGTGTGTTTAAACATAGCAATAATTGTTGGGGTGGCACAGGAGCAGGCAACAGTTTGCTCATAGTTTCCATACATTTGTGCATAGGCTTTGCACCTAGATTACAACTCCCTAAGATTCAGAACCAACTCAAGGACCCCTAACTACAACATTTGGATTAGATCCTACAAATTTCCCGTAAGAATTCCTTAGGGTCGATAAAGTTGAATTTTAAGAATATCAGACCTATTGAAGCATAAAGTATATTCTAGATTGAACACTGTTATTTTGACTTGACACTGTCTTGTATTGATATGTATGTGTTTCACTTTTCTCCTTTCCTCTGTACATGATATGCACATGTTGGTTGTTCCAGAATTGAGCATGTTACAATGATGAGCCTCCTTCCCATTGTTGGGTGGGCGTTGGGCCCACCAGCTGCTCCTCATGAGAGAGATGAGCGAATGAAAATGTTTTAAAGCCTCTGGAAAACTAATATTGGGCCATTCTGAGTCCAGATCAGCTCAATGGCTGTGGGCTTAGTTTCGGTAAAAATTACAAAGATCTTTGTTAATGGATTATTTTAAAACTTACACTTTGTATGATTACTGCATAATTATCTGGAGCAAGACATTCATGTAGCAAAATAGAAGATGTTTTACTCAGCTTGCTTGGACTGTGAGTGCTAGAATTTTAACCCAAATTAGCAAAAGTAAGATGGGGCTCCTTGCCAGCTGCGCCTGGGAGGTGTTCGAGGATCACACAGCTGGCTCTAGAGTCTGAAATGCGTTGTTGAGCCCTGTCTCTCAACTCTCCATTGTGGTTTCATTCACAGACAAGGTCTTTCCATATAAAATATGTTGGTCAGCAGCAGCCCCTCCTCTTCTTCTTTTGAGCATTCCCACTGGAAAGAAGATTGCCCTCCCTACAATTTTCTGTTGTTGTTCAATTGGGAGTTAATACATATATCATCCCATAGTCACATCAAGCAGCATTGTACACTAGCATCCAGCCACTAAACGATGGATTCTGTACCAGTAAATAATTCAGGTACTGTGATAGCGATTATCCTACAGTGTTGCAATGTCCCTCTCTGGGCAGGCTTTTAATAAATTAGTGTCAGGGGCTGATCAAAGACAGTATTCGCGGAAGATCATTATGCCCCAGGGGGATAATCGATGAGACTTTATAACATAAATTAACAGGGAGGTTTTGAAAAGGAGCCAACGGCAGACAAAAATAACAACAAAAAAACATAGATCCGGGAATGGGTTTGGTGTTCACACTAAGTCCTCAGTAGTTTTGAGTTGATTTCATACAGCAGTGGGAATGCTCCAGAGGGTTGTTTTCTTGACTAACTCTTAATAGAAGTAGAATGCCCGACCCTTTCCTATTTTCTTTTTTATATCATTTTATTGGTTGCTCGTACAACTCTTATCACAATCCGTACATCCATCCATTGTGTCAAGCACATTTGTACATTTGTTGCCATCATCATTCTCAAGACATTTGCTTTCTACTTGAGCCCCTGGTATCAGCTCATTTTTCCCTCCCTCCCCATACCCTCTCCCTCATGAACCCTTGATAATTTATAAATTATCATTATTTTGTCATGTCTTACACTGTCCAATGTTTCCCTTCACCCACTTTACTGTTGTCCATCCCTCAGGGAGTGGGTTATGTGTAGATCCTTGTGATCGGTTCCCCCTTTCTACCCTACCTTCCCCTTCCCCTCCTGGTATTGCTACTCTCATTACTGGTCCTGAGGGGTTTATTTGTCCTGAATTCCCTGTGTTTCCAGTTCTTATCTGTACCAGTGGACATCCTCTGGTGCAGCTGGATATGTAAGGTCGAATTGGGATCATGATAGTTGGCGGGGAGGAAGCATTAAAGAACTAGAGGCAAGTTGTATGTTTCATCGGTGCTATACTGCACCCTGTCTGGCTCATCTCTTCCCCGTGATCCTTCTGTAAGGGGATGTCCAATTTCCTATAGATGGGTTTTGGGTCCCCAAATCTGCACTCCCTCTCCTTCACAAAGATATGATTTTTTTGTTCTTTGATGTCTGCTACCTGATCCCATCGACACCTTGTGATTATACAGTCTGGTGTGCTTCTTCCATGTGGGCTTTGTTGCTTCTCATTTAGATGGCCACTTGTTTATCTTCAAGCCTTTAAGACCCCAGACACTATATCTTTTGATAATCAGGCTTTCTTCACCACATTTGCTTATGCACCCACTTTGTCTTCAGCGATTGTGTCTGGAAGGCAAGCATCATGGAATACCAGTTTAAAAGAACAAAGTGTTCTTGCATTGAGAGAATACTTGAGTAGAGTCCTAATGTCCATCTGATACCTTTATACTAAACGTATAAATATATGCACATAGATCTATTTCCCCATCGTCATATATAAATATGTTCACATATGTACATGCCTGTATTTAGACCTTTATAAATGCCCTTTGCCTCCTAGTTCTTTTCTCTATTCCCTTTTACTGTCCTCTTGTCCCACTACATGCTTAGTCTTAATTTGGGTTTCAGTAATTCCTCTCGGTTACATTGCCCTTGATCAAGCCCTACCAGGCCTCCTACACCCTCCTCGCCACCAATTTTGGATCATTTGTTCCCTTGTCCTTGAGTTTGTTAACAGCCACTTCCTTTTCCCTGCCTCCCCCTCTCCCCTGTTCCCTCCGGAACCTTCTGTCAGTCCTGTTGTTTTCTCCTCCAGATTGTTTATCCTGCCTATCTTATCTAGAGAGACCTGCAGAGATAATAATGTGAACAAAACAAAGCAACAAGAAAATAAACCAAGGACAAAAAAAGTGCTTGTAAATAATTCAAGGTCTGTTTGTTGACCTTTAGGAATGTTTTCTGGTGGAGTCTGATGGGGTGCCCACCCTACCCCCAAAGTCTATTTTTGATCTTCCTTCGGGACTTCATTGCTCTGTTCCTCTTGCTGTTTCGTTGCAAGCCCTAAGTGTTTTACCTCAGTGTGACGGGATCGGATTGGGCGCAATTCCTGCACTGTGTCTCCAGTGTTGTCCCCTGTAGGGCTATGGGTCAGTGAGAGATGTAGTGTCCCATAGTGGGGCCGGCCCTGTGGTTCTCTCTGTGCATTGGCTGCTCTGAGCAGGCCAGGCTCTTGTCTCAAGGCTCACCAATCCCAGGAAATAATCTTCGTGAGGTTTTTGTTTGTTTGTTTGTTTGTTTGGGAGTGAGGGTATTTACATGAACTAATTGGTAAATTCTGGGAATGGATTGAGAGTCCCTCATGGAGTAGTGGGTTATGGGCTGGGCTATCCGTTCAAACCTACTAGCCCCTTAATGGGAAAAAGATGAGTCTTTCTGCTCCTGTAAAGATTTACTGTCTCCCTAGACATCCCTTGCAGGGGGGTAGTGAGGAGGAGATGAGTCACTCAGGGTTCAGTGTAGCAACAATGAAACTCAAAACCTTCCTCTAGTTCTTGAACTCTTCCTCCCCCCCAATTATCATGATCCCAATTCTACCTTGTGGACCTGGTTAGACCAGAGGATGCACAGCGGTGCAGTAGGGATCTGGAAACACAGGGAATCTAGGACAGATGAACCCCTTGGGACCAGCGGTGGGAGTGGTGACACCGGGAGGGAAGGGGGTGTAGAAAGGGAGAACCGATCTTGGGGATCTACATGTAACCTCCTATCTGGGGGATGGGCAATAGGAAAGTGGGTGAGGGGAGATGCCGGGCATTGTAAGATAGGATAGAGTAATAATTTATAAGTGATTAAGGGTTCATGAGGGAAAGGGGAGCGGGGAGGGAGGGGGAGGAAAAAAAGGAAAATGAGCTGATTCCAGGAACCCAAGTGGAAGGCAAATTTTGAGAATGATGAGGGCAATGAATGTATAAGGGTGCTTTACTCAATTGGTGTATGTATGGATTGTGATAAGAGTTGTATGAACCCCAATAAAATGATTTATTTAAAAAAATATTTACTGTCTCAGAAGCACAAAGAGACCGTCTTCTCCTGTCTTACAGGGTCGCTATGAGTTGAAATGGACTCCCTGGCATCATGTGGGCAGGGAGTGGGTTAATCCAAGTCACCAACCGGAGTGGTCTTGCTCTCTCCATGGTGATGAACAAGGAGTCAATTGACAGCTCGCTTGGTTTGGCTTGGCTTGGCTTGGCTTGGCTTGGCTTGGCTTAGCTTGGCTTGGCTTGGCTTGGCTTGGGGAACTTCTAAGAGATCTGAAGACTCTCCAAAGGTGATGAAAAATATGTTAGGTAACACCTGAAGAAGATTGACCATGAACCTGATGAAACTTCAGTGCCAGAGCTTTTAAGCGGCATGGGCACCTTCTGAAACTGTGGGATGGCCCTATAGAGGGCTCACATGGTTTTGTGAGTATTGTAGCCACAGCCTGTTAAACACCCTGCCTCCTTTTACTTCAGTTTCCCCACCATCAGATTTTACGCTCATGGGCAGAGACGGTGGTGTGGGCACTGACGTGTTTAGGGGGTTAGGACACATTCATTTTGGGCTGGGGGTGGATTTAGAAGGAAGGTCCATATTCACTGCCATGTATAGTTGTGCTATTGCTGGTTGTCCTCTTATAATGGATGTGTCTAGGAACACTACCTACTGAGCCACCCAGCCTCTTGACACATATTAGTATAGCAAAGTATCTCATAATAACAAGCTGGGCGAGGTCGAATAAAAACTAGGTTTTAAATATACAAAGCTAGTCTATTAAAATGTCATTTAAACTGTAATTAAAAGTCATTTTATTGGGGTATCTTATCACAATCCATACATTCATCCATTGTGTCAAGCTTATTTGTAAATATGTTGCCATCATCATTTTCAAAACATTTTCTTTCTAGTTTAGCCCTTTGTATCAGCTCCTGTTTTTCCTTCTCTGTCGGAGCCTGCTAACGAGTCGAACAGTCCTGAAAAGGGGGAGTGAGGATTAAGGGAAAACAGAGACAGAAAGTATTGGGAGGACAACAGTGAATACTGAAGCCCTGAGTTGTTTCTACATACTCCTTTTATCCATGCAGAAACAACCCAGGGGTTAATTATTTCATTGTTAAGCAAGCACATTTGATACACATAGCAACTCTTATCTTCTGCCAAGCCAAGCATCCTTGAGAAAATTAAGCAACCTGTTTCCCCAGACCTTGCATACCTCCTTGTTCTTGCCAGTCTGTTGAAAACGTTGTCACAGAAGAAATCAGCCAACACTGACACATAGGTCATGAGACTTCTCAGCCGTTTCAAGGCTGAGTCTTAATGGCCTTCAACACTTCTCTCTCTCATACTTCCTTCCTCACAAACCCTTGATAATTTATAAATTAATATTTTTTTATCTGCTGTCTCCTTTCACCCACTTTTCTGTTCATCCCACTGGTGGGATGGGGGGAGGCAAGGTCATATGCGGATCATGTGTTTGGTTCCCCCTTTCTCCCCTCACCTTCTCCTTCCCCTTCTGGTATCACTACTCTCATTATTAACCCTGAGGGATCTATCTATCCTGGATTACTTGTGTTGTGAGTTCTTATCTGTACCTGTGTACATGCTCTGGTCTAGCCGGATATGTAAGGTAGAGTTTGGGTCATGATAGTGGGGGAAGGAAGTATTAAAGAACAAGAAGAAAGCTGTGTGTTTCATCAGTGGTATACTGCACTCTGACTGGCTCATCTCTTCCTTGTGACCCTTCTGTAAGGGGATGTACAATTGTATACAGGTGGGCTTTGGGTGTCCACTCCACCCACCCCTCATTCACATTGATATAATTTTTTGTTCTGGCTCTTTGATGCCTGATATCTGAGCCTTCATGATCACACAGGCTGGTGTGCTTCTTCCATGTGGGCTTTGTTGCTTCTCAGCTAGATGGATGCTTGTTTATCTTTGAGCCTTTAAGACCCCAGATGCTATATATTTTAATAGCTGGGCATCATCAGCTTTCTTCACCACATTTACTTATGCACCCACTTTGTCTTCAGGGATCATGTTGCGAAGGTGAGCAACATGGAATGCCAGTTTAAAAGAACAAAGTGTTTTTGCATTGAGGGAGTACTTGAGTGGAGGCCCAATGTCTGTCGGCTACCTTAATACTTAACATGTAAATATAGGTACATCAATCTATTTCCCTATCATTTATATATTATATATACATACATATGTACATGCCTGTATTTAGACTTCTACAAATGTCCTTTGCCTCCTTGTTCTTTCCTTTATTTCTTTTTTACTTTCCCATTGTTCCACTATCATGTTTGACCTTCATTCAACTTTCATAAGTTCCATTCATTAATTCCTAAACTGTTTTTAACATTTTAAGTGCAGAAGTTGATTCTCATCAAAAACCACTTACTAACAAATGGTGAACCAAATAAAAGAATGACACTTTGACCAGCTATTTTCCAATGGATGTTTTCTTCTATCAGGAATGTAGTCAGTCAGTCAACAGATATGAATTTAAAAACAAACAAAAAGCTCTATAAACTGTTGCTACTGTTGCTAGGTGCTGACCAGTCAATTTTCGATGCGTGGTGAAAACTGCCCCATTGGGTTTCCTAAGCTATAATGTTTATGGAATCAGACCAGCAGGTGTTTTTCCTGGGGAGCTGATGTATGACTTTGAACCACAATCTTCCAGTTAGAGCTGTTGATTGCCCCCCCCCACACCGTCAGTGGTCCTTTAACAACTATTACTGTATTAAAATTAAATTCAATCAGTGATACTAGGGTTTTTTAATAGAAAATAATGTTTAAAATCATGGCCATATGAAGACGTGCTCAATGTATATTTCAAACAAAACAAACAAATATAATGATAAAAGTATTATAGATCTGTGGCAGGCAGTTAATTAACACAAAATTTCCCCCCTTGATTTTAATATGTTAATAGTATCTGCCATGCTTTTAGAGAATTTTCAAAATTTCTTTTCTCAGTCTAAATAAATATTTATGACTTAATTTTATACATGTGACTTTTTATTCTATTGTTGTAGAATTCAGTAGACACAAAACTTGAACTTGCTCCCAGTTGCAGCTATAGCCCTGTACTATCGAGAGTGTAATTTGAAATAATTGAAAAAGACACACAATCATTTTTCCAGGCATAATGAGAGAATATGATTTAGCAAGAGTTGTGGCCCATATCCTAGTTATTTTAATATAACAGTTATTTTAAAATGCTTATTTACTATCTCCCTCTTGCCTCTCCTTTTTTCAGAACAAGTGGAGGGAATGTCCTTATGCAAGAGATACTATTTTTTTAAAAGCTTAAACGTAGTGATTATCTTATCAGATGCTTAAGCTTTAGGATACAAAGATTCCTTTATCTGCATTTAGTTTAGTGGGAGCCAAAAATTAAACCAGTTTTGCTTTGAACAAATAGATAAAAGGCCACTTGGAAATAATCTTTTCCTGGTTTATAGAACATTTCTAATTTTGTTTTATTCCTTTAATTATTCTGTTTAGGGCCTAAACCATCACTGAGTCTGTACCGCCAGTCACTCCACAGCCTAGTAGCGTAGTATGCCCAGCATTTCATTACTTCTTAGGGATTCTGTGGGTCAGAGAGTTGAGGAAGATTCAGCTGGGCGGCTGGCTGTCAGAGAGCAGCTGGCGCTAGAACAGCTGGGGCAAAGATGGGCATTTTTTTTTTTTTGTCTCTGCACTTGTAGTCTTTGGCCTTTTCCAAGTTGGTCATTTTGGGCTGCTTTGAAACCTTAGAGCAATTGAAGTGTTTTCATCGTGGTTCAGAATCTAGCAATAAGATTCAACCCACTTCTCAGGTGCATCTCACTTCTACTGGTCTAGCTTATGGAAGAGATTCCTTGTCATTTCTATTACATTCTATTGATTAAAAGCCAGTCACCACCCACCTAGATTCCCAGCTCACTGCCACTGATTGGATTCAACTCATAGCTACCCTATAAAGAGTTTCCCAGACTGTAAATCTTTAGGAGAGTAGAGAGCCTCAACTTTTTTTCAGAGAGTGGCTGGTGAGTGAATGGCCGTCTTGCAGTTAGCTGTCTAATGCTTACCTAACAGCACCTCTAGCTCTTCTTTACCGAGATTCCAGGGGATGGTGATTAAACACCACCTTTCAACGGAGACATCATTCTAGGTGTTGAAAATTATTAATGCACTTACCTACTAACCCAAAGCTTGGCGGTGTAAGTTCACTTAGCGGTTCCATGGAAGGAAGGCCTGGCAATATACTTCCAAAAATCTCATAGTTCTACTTGGACATGCATGGAGTCAGCGTTTTCAGAATCGATTCAATTGGAAATGAGTTTGATCAAAGACTGAACATTCTAGAAAGGCAAGTGTCACATGAGTTACGAGGCATAGTTGGAAAATTCAGTTTGCTACATAATTTTAAAGTAAATCTGCTATCATAATTTATAGCTAATGATGTGTTATGGTGAACATATGCTTACCCATGCACGGTGAGACTTAAAGCTCTTCAAGGATTTTCCTAGGACAGTATGGATACTATACTATCTATCTACATTATCTTCTAATAGAACGTCACAACGTAAAAAGGAAAAAATATCAAGAGTTGCACATAGTCTTTTTTAAGGATTTGAGAATTGTTGAAGATGTATTTCATCATAACTGAGATGTCAATAATGGGAAAATTATTGTTGTTCCCGTAATGAGGGGCTCAGGATGTCTGTCTTCACCTCTATCTCCTTCCCTCTTGGCACACTCTCACCAGGCCTTGGCTGCTGCCATTCTTAGATCAGTTCAGTAAAGATCAAGGGAAATCGTTATTGACTCAGGAAATGGCATCAGGGGGCTGTCTACTGTCTAACCTCCCCCAGCTACACATAGGGGAAGAAGAATCCAACTCTATATCTTCCCCAAAACAACTCCTGTGAGGCAGAGGTCAGACAAGTCTCTATCTTCCAAATTTCTTTATCCTGTTCTAATATCAACAGTCCCTCCCATGCTTGCTACTTCTCTGCGGGGTTCCGTAATCCATTGCCATGACCCCATAAAACCCACAGGCAATATTAATGATTATGGGAATGTGTCAAGGATGTTAACAAGTTGACTCAACAGCAGTGAGTACACAGGTTACAAAAGGGTAAGAATACAGTTCATTTTACTAGAAGCATATATTCTTTTCTATCAGCATTTAGAAACCCTGGTGGAGAAAAATGTAGGTTAGAATTCCTCTGAGCGAAATTATATAAAAATGTGGAATTGAGTAATAAAGCAAAACATATGCCTCTAATAAAATACTACACCTGCATTAATATAATTTTGATAAGTGATTATTCATAGGAAGAGTTATATAATATTTTGTTAGAGAACAATAGATTTCAATAGAATATGTTGTTCGGTCCATTGAGTTGACTATGACCCATAGTGACCCTATGCATAACAGAATGAAACACTGCACAGTCCTGCGCCATCCACAACTGTTACTATGCCTGAGCCCATTGCTGCAGTCATGGTACCAATCTATCTCACTGAGAGCTTCCTCTCCTTTGCTGCTCCTCCTCCACTTTACCAAGCAGGATGTCCTTCTCCAGGGACTCTTCTCTCCTGAAAACTTGTCCAAATATGTAAGATGACATCCTTGCCTTCACGGAAGGTCAGTTCGTCCTTTAGAAAGCCGTACTTCCAATATTCTTCTCCAGCTCCACAATCAAATCCACGGACACTTCTTTGATCTTCCTTAGTCAATGTCTACCTTTCACATGCAAACGAGGCAATGGATGAGACCCTGGCTTGGGTCCTGTGCAGCTAGGAGATCAAAAGACATGTTGCAATAAATAAATCTGCTGCACGAAACAGTTTTGAGAGAATTGAAAAGCAAGGATGTTACTTTGAGGTCGAGATGCACCTGCTATACAACATAGTCCTAAATTAAAAAAAAATCATCTGTATAAAGACTGTAAAGACATAAAATAAAATGTTAATAATAATTCTCTCTAGGGTGTAGGCTTGGATAGTTTTCATGTTCTTTATTATGCTGTTCCATATTATAGGAATTAATTATTCAGTGAGCACATTTAGATTTTGCAACAAAAATAAAAGGCTTCATTTTGAGAGTTGTAAAGGAAAACTCTGTGGGATTAGACTGTAGGAAAGAGCCCTTCCAAGACACCATGGCAGCAAATCTAGAAGGAATATGAAATAGGAATTCAAAACTAGACTAGAAGTACTAGGTGACTGAGCAGTTTTTTCTTAAATATTCATGTCTTAGTAGAGCTATTGACTAATGCGTAGAGGCTGTAGACCTGTGGTTCGCAACCTTCCTAATGCCGCAAGCCTTTAATACAGTTCCTCATGTTGTGGTGACCCCCCCCCACCATACAATTATTTTCGTTGCTACTTCATAACTGTCATTTTGCTACTGTTATGAATTAGGCGACACCTGTGAAAGGGTCGTTCGACCCCAAAGGGGTCACGACCCACAGGTTAAGAACTGCTGCTATAGACTGAAGCGGATGGATGACTGAGAAAGTCAGATGTCCCTGATCTTCAAGGTCCTGCAGCTATTTGTAACACTTAGTTGAAATCCAGGGAAAGCTGCCCGTTGGCTTGGATTTCCACACTGGAACACTCTTCCCAGGTGTTGCTGAAAACTGTGTTTTCAGAGAAGTGTCCTGTTTCTTCCTGTCCACCATAGGACCCCTGGTGACAACTCTTTAAAATTCTAGCAGACACCTAATTCTTGGCTAATTCCTGAACGTAAGCATCTCCTGCCATCTATTCCTTCCTAAACTCTAATTTCTTTCTGTACATACATGTCTCCCTTTACACCTGGACTAAATGTACAGTTTACATTTCCCTTTAACCTTTTTGTTTTTCATGCCAGAGTGCTCATTACAAAGTAAATAAACAAAAACATCTTTACTCCTCTCGTTCTCTGTCCTAGAGACTTCCTGCAACTCTCCCAGGAATAAGAACTAACTCCTCTGAAGACATCTCTTCCTTGGGCCTCTGGGTGAGCACTGCTCATGCTCCTAGTCTTAGGCTTGGGAGTGGTCATTGTCCTCCTTGCTCCTCAACTTACCTCCAGACCAGACTTCTCACGCTGTTTATTAAGTTCATATTAATAGGCCATGCTTCTTCCTATCTTTCCTAGTTTATCGCTTTCAAAGTCTTCTCTAACATTTATATATTTTCTGTTTTTAAATACTGTATGCTATAGTGTGATAAACATTATTACATGAATGGCTTTCGTAGAACACAAATCTGACCATTTCAGAGTTCACAGTCTCTTGAATACTCTTCAGTGACTTTCTACCCTGCGACTTTCATTTTTAAACCCAATCCGTCACCATCAGAAGAAACCATTTGTTTTTTGGCTACTGTCCAGCCTAACTTCTTATTGTAGTCCTGCTCCTGTCACTCTGGGGCAGACCCCTGGGTGGGTGACCTAACATTATCACAATGTTGATCATCATATGCTTAGCAATTTTCTATATAATTTAGCCAGAGATAATTTTAAGAAGTGAGGAAGAATTAACATGGCAGGATTTTCTGTGCTATTACTTGAAACAATATGCTATGTCTGTTGGTCTACTTTCCCAACTGTACTTGAAACTCCAAGTGGAGCTATGAATTTTATCCACTGAAAAACGTTACTTATAGGCACTCAATATATGCTGTTTGAATGAAAGAGTAATTCACATATGAGCATGTGTTATTCTTTGCATTTGTGCCACCTGCACTGGAAATTATATTAATGAGTACTTTTTTCTCTTTTTGGCTTATGATTTGTGATAAAAATTTATCTATCCATATTGAAGGAAACCAATTCAATGCAGCTATTATTCATATTTATGTACCAATTACAAAAGCTAGTGATGAAGAAATTGATGAACTCCACCACCCTCTTAAATCTGAAATTGATCATGCATGCAATCACGATAACAATAATCAATTATTATTAATAATTAGTGATTGAAATGCAAAAGTTGGAACCAAAGAAGAAGGTAATATGGTCTTGGTGATAGAATGAAACTGAAGATCTTATGATAGAATTTTGCAAGACCAACAACTTGTTGGTAGCAAATACCATTTTTCAACAACATAAATGGCAGTTATACATTTGGGCTTCTCCAGTTGGAATACACTGAACTCGACTTGTAGAGCAGCCAAGGCCAATTTGGGTGCATGGCGGGGGGTGGCGGGAAGATGATGAAGTCAAAAGCTGAACAGAAAATTTTAAAGGGCATCCTGAGAAAATAAAATCAAATATAATGTAATGTGCCAAGACCTAGAATTAAAAAAAACAAAAGGGAAGAACAAGCTCAACATATCTTAAAGTGAAAGAACTCAAGAAAAAATGTAATCTTTGAGTTGCAATAGTGAGAGATTCTATGGGTACAATATTAAATGATGCAGAAAGCATTAAAAGGGTTAAAAGAATACAGTCACTGTACCAAAAGGAACAGTCAACATTCCACCATTTCAGGAGGTAGCATATGAGCAGGAACCAATGGTGTTAGAGGAAGATGTTCAAGCTGCACTGAAAGCATTCGCCCAAAACAAGCCTCCAGAAACAGATAGAATTCCAACAGAAACGTTTCAACAAGCTAATGAGACACGGGACATCCTCACTCATCTATGCCAAGAAGTTGGAAGACAGCTACTTGACCAGCTGACTGGAAGCAATTCTACAGAAAGGCCACCCAACAGAATGCTTATAGAAGAGTCTCATGTGTAAGGAGCCCTGGTGGTGTGGTGGTTAGTCACTGGACTTGTATCCTCAAGGTCAGCAGATACCACCAGATACTCTGAGGGAGACAGATGGAGCTTTCTACTTCCTTAAAGAGTTACAGTCTCAGAAACTCACTAGGAGTCAGATCAACCTGATGGCAATGAGTTTGGTTTTTTGGTTTATCATTGATACCACATGCAGGTAAACTTTTCATGAAGATCATCCAGCAATGATTGCAGCAGTACATTGACAGGGAGCTGCCGGAGGTTCAGGCCAGATTCAGAAGAGGACATGGAACAACATTGGAACAAGGACATAGAAGACAGAGAGCTTTGGCTCAAAGCAGAGAATACCGGAAAATGTTTATTTACTTGTGTTTTATTGACTATTTATTGACTATTATTGACTATTTATTGACTATTCCAAAGCATTCAACTCTGTGGATCATTACATACTACAAATAGTATTGAGAAGAATGGGAATCCCAGAACAGTACACTGTACTCATGCACCTGTACATGAATCAAGAGGTAGTTGTTTGAACAGACCCAGGGAATACTGCATGGATTAAAATCAGAAAAGCTGCGTGTCGTTGTTCTGTCCTCTTTCCATACTTGCTTAATCTGTGTGCTGAGCAAATAATTAGAGAAGCTGGACTGTGTGAAGAGGAATGTGGCATCAGGATTAGGGGAAGATTTATTAACAACCTCTGGTATGTAGATGACAAGATCGTGCTTGTTGAAAGTGAGGAAGACTTGAAGTACTTGTTGAAGCAAACCGAGGTTGCAGCCTTCAGTATAGAGTATAACTCAATGTCAAGAAGACCGAAGTCCTCACAAAGGGACCACTAGGTAACATGATAAATGGAGAAAAGAGAGAATTTACTAAGGATTTCATGTTGCTTAGATCCACAACCAGTGCTCATGGAAGCAGCAATCAAGAGATCATACAGTGCATTGCACTGTGTAAATCAGCTGCACAAGATCTCTTTGGATTGCTGAAAAACAAGGATGTTACTTTGAGGACTAAAGTATTCCTGATTCATGCCATGGTCTTTCCAATCACCTTTATATGCATGTGAAAGCTGGGCACTGAATCAGGAAAACTGTAAAGGAATGATGCATCTGCATGATGGTGCTGGTGAACATTGCAAGTGGCATGACCGACCAAAAGAACTAAGAAATCCGTCTTGGATGAAGTACAGTCACAGGGCTCCTGAGAGGCAAGAATAGAGAGACTTCGTCTCACAGACTTTGGACTCGTTGCCAAGAGAAACCAGTCCTTGGAGCAGGACATGACATTTGGTAAAGTAGAAGGGCAGCCCAAAGGGGAAGGCCTTCAACAGGGTGGATTGACACAGTAGCTTCAATTGGGAGCCCAAGCATAGGAAGGATTGTGAGGATGGTGGAGGACAGAGCAGTCTTTCATTCTGTTGTAATAAGTTGCTATGACTTGGAATCAATCAGATGGTACCTAATAACAACCACAAAGTTATTCTCTTGTCGTACATTAAATAAAAGACGATTGAGCTCTTAATTTTGTGACTAAAACCTCCTGAAACTTACTACATTCTAAAGAGTGGGCAGAAAATAAGTAAAGAAAATATGCTCACTGTGTGCTAAGTTAGATAGTGATACGTGGACGTGGGGAAAAACATTTTGAGGGGTGTGTGTGTGTATGTGTGTTGATAGTTTTGACACAGTAACAAGAAGGGAAGAAGAGTCTGTCTCTTTAGAGAAGGAGGAATTCATTGTTGCTTCTTTGGAGAAGTAAAGCGTGTGTGGAAGGAGATGAAGTCAGAGTGAAAAGGGAGAGGTGGACCGTGGAGGCATTATCAAAACGCTGGCTTTTTCCCTGAGTGAGAAGAGATGCCGTTGGAAAGAGATCTAATATGACTTGTTTTAATAAGATTTTCTTGGCTACTGTTTTGAGAAGACACTGAAGGTGACCTGTTGGGTGGTTGCTGCAGTAATTCAGACGAGAAATGGTGGTTATTTGGACAGGGAACAGTAGTGGCAGTGCCAGCAAATGATTGGATTATGGATTTCTGTTGAAGGTGCTTCCTCACAGGACTGATGTAGGGCATAAAAGAGAGAGAGAGAAAACGCACAGGTCACACCAGTGTTCTCAATCACTCAAAATATAAAAACAATAAAAATTCTATTACATTTACCTAGCAGTTACTTATTTTGCCCATTGGCCTATTTTCAGATTCACACTGAACCTAGCACACATTTTCATTATTTCATAAGCATTTCATGTTCCTTACCCAAACCCAGTCTTAATATCTGTCGTAACAGTTCTTGACCCAGGGTGCTCTTGTAGTAAAATCTCCCATATTTTTTAAACTGCTTTTGCCTGGCACCTGGACCACTCTTAAGTTAATGCACCCAGATGTCTCTAAATGAATTGATAGATAAAGCAGGCCTGCTTTTTATTCATGTGTTTCTAATGACTACACTAAAAGCTGTAAATGGGAATTAAGTAGTTGCAGTGATATTGCTTCCTGTTTTGAGTAGACCAAATAATATGCAAGAGTTATGTCTCCATATATATAGACTAATATTGATAGTCCTGTATGAGCAGATACTTTGTAATGATTTGGATATGTCTGATTTAGAAATATAGCTTAATAGAAGGAATATCTTAATAGAGGGAGCATCACTTAAATTTCCCTCAATCCACACTTCATTTCTTTTTTTCCAAAACAAACATTTTTACATATAGATTTCTTGACATTTCTTACACTCTTCATGGTATATTGCAACCCTCCTTTTCTAAGTTGTTCCTCCATTAAGAACATGAACTCATGATCACCTAGAAAACAAACAAAAATACTGCCATCAAGTTGTTTCCAAATCATGGCATCTCTACAGGATGGAATGAAGCTGTTCATGGAGTTTCCAAGGCTTTAAGTCTTGACAGAAGCAGCCTCCCTCCATCCCAAGGTTCCGATCGAAACGTCCGCGTTGCCATTGTCAACACAATGCCATATAGATGAATCTTAGAGGAGCAAAATGCTCAAGGCCGATTTTTTTTTTTTACAAATTAAACTATTATTCAGTTTTTGGTTTAATGTTTAAACATTAGATCAGAACACATGGCTCCAGAAAGTCTAGAGTCTATGAGAATTTGAAATATGCTTTGCATTTCTCTCCATTTTATAGAGATGCACGGAATTTTTGTGTTTAGTAATGGTAGCCGGGCACCATCCACTTCTTCTGGTTTCATGGCAAAGGAGGACATTTTTCAAAAGAGGTAGTTAGTTGCACATTCCATATACCCCTCCTTACTCTCATACTTCCTCTTTGCTCCAGGTGAGATATTTGCAAACACTTTTAAGACAAAATTTTGGGAATATTTTGAAGCAACTGACTAGCTTCTTTGGGGACCTTTGAACATAATTGTCCTTTTTTCTCCTGTATGTGATTGAAGGATTCATTTCTGGACACCGAAAGAGGAAGGGATCAACTTTTATCTGGAGTAATGCTTGTTCCTATGGAATGTCCTTGTAAATCTATGAAGAGGAATAAGAGATTAAATCTATATCTTTTAAACTTGTGATAGAATGCCTACCTAGTGTTTTTCAGGGGATTTCCCAATTTTGGGTCTTAAATTCTAAGAAGTCATTTTATGCAGAATGTTGGCTCAGTGGTGAATTGCTTACAAATTGTATACAAAACATGTAGTGATATTAAAATAGCCAAGATACCCAGCATAGGACCATATCCTGAAATACTGGGAATTTCAGGCACCAGTAGCCAGACTTTCCCCCAAATGAAATTCAGTCATCCACTTAAAACTTGTGTGTCGCCTTTCAAACTGGTTAAAACTAGGAGATGAAAATAACTTAGATGTAGAAAGCAATACTGTTAATAGCAACTAGTGATTCTCAATGTGACCTGTTACCTTGAGTAAGGTATAAATTCTTTGTGTAGGGATGTGTGAGCAGCTTTATAGTATGTATTTGTGCATCGATAAAACAATATGTTAAAAGGAACAGAAATTCCTACATCAATGGATTGTATTTGGGTAAAATAATTAATACACATAGAACGCATAAGTCAGTTGTTAGCACATTGTAAACGCTCAATAATCCTGAGTGGTTATCATCCCTATCTAAGAATACAATGAAACTCTTTGGTTTATGTGTATGTTATATGTTGAGAAGAGACTGAATAGAAGTGAAAAAGGAAAATAATTTCAGGCAAATTCTCTACTCTGGTTATTCTTGATGTTTGGTTTCACTTTCTGCCAGAGACTTGCAGGCAGGGTTTCTGAACGGCATGCGATGTCTTCAAGGAGCACAAGTCATAACATAGTATATCGGTGTGAATTGCATATCAGAAAACTAATACGATGACCAGTACTTAAATAATTTGGAGTTTATTCTGAAAAATGAGAAAACCCTGATCCAGTAGCAGGCTTGATGATTAAAATGGTATTCATTCAGAATCACCAGGGAACTTGAGCCACATTGCCTCTGTTTGTCTACTCCCGGCATATCTCAAAGTGAACCGACACAGCATTCCCAGACAGATGGTGGCTTCCTTTGACAGCACAAGGGACAACCAACCATTATCTCGGGGCCACTAGAGCTGGTAGGCACAGATCTAGAGCAGAATTTGGAAGGCAGGCTTGGAAGTCAGTGGCCCATGGCAGTGCAATGGAGTCATATTGATTTGAGTAAGGATGAACAAGTGAGGTTGGATCAACAGGGTGGTTGTTGTTAGGTGCCATCAAGTCAGTTACAACCCATAGCAACCTTAAGCACAAAACAGGATGGTCCTGCACCATCCAGACCATGAACAAACATGGAAGACTCAGGCATCAGAAAGTTCGAGTGAAATGAGTTCCATCCCCCCACCCCCGCGCAGCAATGGGATGTGGACTGGGTGGAATAGGTGTGTCCTGTGAGGATGGAGTCAGCATATATTTGTTCACAGTGCAAGGCTACCTCTTGGAGTGGCAGGCTCCAGAACTGGAGGAGTGACTGACAAAGGAGAGCCCTCATGTCGGCAGATACACAGAAGCTCTCATTCAAGTCAGTCATCTGGATTAGATGCTATTTGAACATTTCTTTGCACAAAGTGGTACCTTTTTTGTACGGCTTGGCTTATTTTCTCATAAGCATTTATAAGTAACTCTTACTGTAAAAATGTCTAAAATTCATTGAATTTCACAGTTCATACCTCATTTTGTATTTTTTATTGCATAGATGAAACTCCTGATATAGCGTATTGTATATGAAAATATAAAATAAACCTTATAAATCTGTAGCTGTCCTTAGGAATATTATATAAAATGCCCCTGCTTTTATAGTGATCAGGCTTATATTGTAGGTATGCAAATGGGAACATACTATTACTTACCCTAACCTCTTCACATATGAATCTTTTGTTAAAAGCAGGGATTATTAAATTGTATGAGGACATATTCTGTTATATTTACAGTTGTTACTTACAATTATTGTTTTAAAAACTTCTGTAGCCAAAATTCTTAACACATAACAGCTACATTGCATCAACAAATATGCTTACAGTGGGTTAGGGTTAGCGTTACAAGGCTGAAGGTGATGGTTACCAATAGCAACAGTATTTTGACGAATGGTTGAAGTTCAGTAATTGTTTCTAAAGTACACGGCTGAAATATTAGAGCCTCGTAGGTGAGAATTTCCATTTAATAGTGTAATTTCAATGTATATATGTCCAAATGTTTTGAAAAGCCTGATTTAAAAGTCTCCTCAGTGATCATATTGGGAAGGTGAGCACCCACTGATATGATTTTTTGTTCTTTGATGCCTGGTACCTGGTCCCTTCTATACCTCGTGGTCATACAGGCTGGTGTGCTTCTTCCATGTGGGCTTCTTTGTTGCTTCTGAGCTAGATGGCTGCTTGTTTACCTTAAGTCTTTAAGACCCCAGATGCTATATCTTTTGATAGCTGGGCACCATCAGCAATAACTTTTTTGCTTTGAACTAACTATAACACCTCTAATAACTCCAACATGAATATTCGAGTAAAATACATTAATAAAATAAATATAATGGTCAAACTTGCAGCCAGCAAAATATTTAAATCCACTAATGTTGGTAGTATAAAGAGAAACTCTAAACCATTTGTGAGCAGGGATCCTAAGTACGGTATCTATCTATCTATCTATCTTTTGTTATCTTGATGACCTTTTAGTTTAATGTAATGCTTTCCTAGCTCAACTGAAAAGTTTCGTTGACTTTTTATTGACTTTAGTGAAAGAAAGAGAAGATTATTCAATAAAGACCATAAACATTAAGCTTCTGGTATTTGGAGGTTGTATTAGATTGAACTTCAGGTATTATGTGCAGAATAAAGTGCTTTCATTATGACCAATACTCTTTTCAACTCTATATATTTCCAGTTTAATGGCATAATAATAGTATGACTGGGATTTACCAGCCAGAGTTATAAATATGTAACATTCATTTCTTGGTAATATATTACACAGTTCTTTTGTGAAGAAGTAGTTGCCCTTGATGTAGAAATGGATGTTTGATTTGAGTAAGTGATTCTGGAATTTATGTGATAATCTAAGTTATCCTGTCCTCATAGAGATTGAAATGCTTTTGCGAAGTGTCAGAGTTAGATAAATAATAATTGCCTTCAAGAATCTATATATGGTGGTTATTTTAAAACAGTTTATAATTTGCTCTGTAAATTTTCGACCAAATCACAATGAAAAGTTAAAAAGCAACAATAACAAAAATCCTGGTTTAAAACCTCTGTGCCTGGAATAGTTTACTTTTTACCACAGCTGTTTACTTAGCCAAGGAGCCCTGGTGGCCTTGTGGTTAAGCATTGGGGGGCTGCCACCCGAGAGCTCTGCAGTTAGAAACCGCCAGTCACTCCACTGGAGAAAGGTGTGGCTTTCTACTCCTCTAAAGAGTTACAGTCTCAGAAACTCATGGGGACAGCTCTGCCCTGTCCTATAGGGCAGCTATGAGTCGGCATTGATACTATGACGGGATTTTTGTATTGATTTAGCTATGCTTTAGTGAAAGATAGCTATAGAGCCTAATAAACTATTTTTCTTTATTTAAAAAACCTGAAAAACCAAACTCACTGTTATTCTTGTCGATACTGATTCATAGTGACCCCTGTGGGTTTCCGAGACTGTAACTGTTGACAGGAGTAGAAAGCTCAGTATGCTAGAGGTTTTGAACTGCCGACCTTGTGGATGGCAGCCCAACGGGTAACCACTGCACCAACAGGGCTCTTTCCTTGTTAAAGCACTCACTGACAACTTTCTTCATATATATAAATGGTTATCTAGTAGGATTTTAAAAATGATTCTCTTTCATGTAGAATTTAGCAGTGAAATCTACATATGTATGGTTACTTTTAAATTTACTGAAAAATAATATATAACTAAATTCTTGTGATTAGACTCATTTTTAAATTGTAGCACAGGTAGGGATATCTACATCTGAATCTCCCATGGAGTCCTGGTGGTGCTGTTGGGTGAATTTTGGCTTATTAACTAAAATGTCAGGTAGTTGGTTCAAATCCATTATCCAATCAAAAGGAGCAAATCGAGGCTATCTGCTCCCAGGCCTCAGAAACCCTGTCGAAGGCCATTATGAGTGAGTATCTACTCTGCGGCAGTGGGCGAGTTTGACTCTGCAGGTCTACAAGTCTAATCTGCCTGCAGGCAGTAGGCAGTGTAGTGTTGTGACTAATGTTGATGCTGTTAGGTGCCACCTTGTTGGTTCAGACTCAGCGTGACTGTGTGTATGAGAGTAGGAATCGTTGGCCAGCCTTGTCCAATCCTCCCATTTGTTATATTCCAGCCATTGTTGCAGCCACTGTGTCAATCCATCTCACTGAGGGTTGACTTGCTGTCCCCGACCCTCTACTTTTTTACTAAGCATGATGTCCTCCTTTAGGACTGGTTCTTCCGGATAACATGTCCAAAGTACTTGAGATGAAATCTCCCCAACGTAACTTCTAAAGAACATTCTAGTGTCCTTTTTCCAAGACAAATTTATTTGTTCTTGTGGCATTCATGACATATTCAATATTCTTTTCCAACCCCATAATTCAGAGACATCAATTCATCGCCAGTCTTTTTTAATTCATTGTCTAGCTTTCACATGGATATGAGGCTATTGAAAATATCATGATTTAAGTCAGGAGCACCTTTGTTCTCAAATTGACATCTTTGCTTTTTAAAACTTCATGAAGTCTCTTACAGCAGGTTCGCCCTGTGCAAAATGCTTTGATTTCTTAACTGCTGCTTCTATGGATGTTGATTGTGATCCGCGTCAAGTGAAGTTCTTGGAAACGTCAATCTTTCTCTGTCTGTTGCTCTAGTTGTGAGGGTTTATTTTCTGTGTGTGGAGGTGCAGTTCAAGTTCAAGGCTGTCCTCAGTCGTCATTAGTAAGTGCTTGAACCCCTCTCCATTCTCAGTCGGCAAGGATCTGTCTTATGCCTGTCTCGGGCTGTTACGGAATCTCCCTCTAATCCTGATCCTACATTCTTCTTCAGATAGTGCCGTTTTTCAGATGATTTTTTTCCGTATGCATTGTTTAAGTATGGTGAAGGAATACAACATTGACACACATCTTTCTTAATTTAAACCCCGCAGTGCCCTTGGGTTCTGTTTGAACAATTTCCTCTTGCTTTATATATAGGCTCCTCATGAGTCCAATTAAACGCTCTGGAGTTCATATTCTTTTCAGTGTTGTTCATAATTTATTATGATTCCCATAGTCAAGTGCCTGCATAATCAAACACAAATAAATGTGTTTCTGGCATTGTCTGCTTCCAATCAAGATTCATCTGACATCAGCAATGATAGCTCTTGTTCATGTCCTCATCCAAATCTGGGAAGAATTTCTGATATATATTTTTTCATATAGGTTTTAAATGATCTTCATCATAATTTTAGTCATGTGTAGTGTTAATGATATTGTTTGATAATGTCCACGTTTTGTTATATCACTTTTTCTTGGGACAGTCATGTCTGGGATTTCTTCCAGATGGTTAACCGGGTAGCTTTCTTTCACATCTCTTTGCACAGGTGAATGAACATCTTTTTATTCTTGCAAGTGCCCCTGTTGGATGATGAATTATCCAGTCACCCTAATTAGATGTACAGTCAGTGCAATCGAGTAAAGCTCCCTTAGATAGGAGAGTATCATATTGCCAGGCATGATCGAAATAGCAGCGCATTTTAACACAGTTAACCAACCCACATTTTTCACATATATAGAAATAAGTTTTAGGGCTACAAGAAAATATAGAGAAACAATTTTTTTAATGAATGAACCAGAGAGGGTAACCAGATAAACTAAAGTTCACCTGTGTCCTATTTCAAAATTCTATGATTGTTCTTTTAAAGCCTTTTTCCAGTCCTAGAATTGTATATTCCATTCCTGCTATTGAAGCAGTGTGACCAAATGCAAACCAAGTCAGTAGGGTCCCTGTTACCTTCAACATGTCAGCTTGTGAGTGAATGTGAGTTTTGTCTTAAAGAGTTTAAGTACTTATTTTACTAGGAAGTTGGAGTGCAATATGTGCACAGACACTTCAATCATGAAAATCTAGGAGCAGAAGAAATGCTAATGCAACTGAGTGCTTTTCTAAATCCTCGGCACTCCGTTGAGAGTCTCCACATCCCTCCACCAGTTGTAAGAATCATCAGTTTAATGCCCTAAACCATATTTTGAGTAAATTACAGTAGAGAATTTTCAGCCTGATAAAAGGCATATATATATATATATATATATATATATATATATATATGATTATGAGTTGTTTGTCAGGCAAGTTTAGTTAACGATGTATAGAAAACTGTATACATCTATAAATTTTTTACTAACCAAGAATTTGCATCTCTCAGAAATGAGTTCTCTTATTTTTCTTAGCAATTGGATATTTCTCTGAGTTTTACCTTTGGATTGGCACTAAAATAGATTAAGAGTCCACAGCTGAATGTAAACAAGTTCACTAATGATCATGGTGGTGATTTTAGGCTCATAGATACTTACACTGCTGTTATTTTTGTGACATAACTTTTGTTAGAAGGAAAAAGGAGCAATTCATTTTTTTTTACCCTGCATACTTGTGCTATTTAAGGATAATGTATAAGACAGATTCGTTTTTTTTCTTTTTACTTTCGGCTAACTTTTGAGATAATAATTATTAGAAGCAGGGGCAAATACATTTGTTTGGCTTTATCCCTTGGAGTTGCGTGAGATCTCGGAATCAAATTGCTACTTCCAAAGCAGCAGAGTATTTCTTTCCTGTTGTGTCCGTCCATTGGTCCCTTTCACTAGTTCATAAAGAGGGATTTGAACGATGTTTCACATATCACAGTTTGGGGACAGTTCTATGGACCAGAACACCAGTGCAAAAACCTTACGAGTGAAACTGCTCTAGGTTGCTTCCATTAGTTATCAAGCTCTCAGAACTCTGAAATTGTGAAGTGCTTTCTAAATTATTCATTCAGCATCCGTGCATCAGAAATAATTCATTATTGCATTATTTTCTTCATTTTCTAATGAGTAAATTCAGTCGGTCATATTAGACAGTCAGTAGGGGGTGGGGATCATAATTTGTATTTCTCTATTGCTCACATACATGGGGGACAGTATTACAGGTAGTAATAAGCAATGTTGCAGTCATTCAGCGTTCTGACTGATGCTGAAAATTACTTGCAAAAAGGATTTGTGTGGGGTGGGCTTTGAGAATCACTTCTGGGGTAACCCTCCCATTTTCATGAGTCAACTATACTAAACTTTAGACACAATGGAAGTTCTACAAAGTTCAGCAAAGCAGATAGGGAGTAAGCGTGTCATGAATTTTTACTATGATAAAAATGCAAGTAACGACTTTGAAAGTGAATTTTTGCATCATATTAGAGTTTGAAAGTCCTATTTTGCTACTTTAATAGGTTTTTTTCAGTCATTATTAGATCTTTAGCTGATTAATAACTTGAGGGTTTGAAGTGTGGCATGTGGCACAAGTTAATGTGATTCGGGACTGTGTTGCTGAAAGTATAAACACTGCAGAGCCTGCTCTTCCACCACAGGGGGACTTAAAGACATGCCCGTGGTGGGAGCCTCGCCACAACCTCCTTGCCCACAAGGGGGGTGCAGGTGAAGGCAATCAAAGAGCCCCTTATGAGGCGCTGATAGGTGCCACCAGATCTGAGAAGCTTTGATTAGGCCAGAGTTTTATTAGAGTTCTTAAACAGACATGCAGCAAAAAGGGAGCTGAAGAAGTAGAAAAATAGCAAATACGGCTGCAATGTATTAAGAAATTACCCTGAGCAGGCTCACTGCCAGAGGCCTCCATTGATCTCATAAGAATTCTCAGGGAAAGGTATTATGACCCCATTTTTAAGATGAGAAAATAGAGGCATAGGAAGATGAAGCAATCTAATGTAAGTGAAAATGGGATTCAGATCTAAGTCTGTGTTATGGCACCTGGCATAGCAACTCATTCTAAGAATAACAGGATCGTGTAAAATATATTACATTATTACACCCCCAAAAACCCACCATTGAAAATAATAACAGATTGTATTTCCATGAATCTAGTTGTGAGTTCATGAGCAGTTAATAAACATCCTGTCCCCCAAGGCTATTGGGCTTGTGGCTCAGTTCCGTTCCCACACTGTGTCTTCTCCTCTGACGTTGTAAAGATGCTGATATGTTCTCGGCATCTCTTCATGGTGTGGTGATTGTCTTACCTGTGTGTAGCCTTTGGTGTTTGGGCAGGTGGCAGACTGTACACTCAAATAGAGTAAGTAAGGCAATATCGTAAAGGGAGGGATAAGAGAACTAATGAAGAAAGACTGACTGAAGAGCCGGGGCCTCGCTTTCCTGAGTGACCATCTCTAGGACCTGGTGAGGCAAAGGGAGGGAGCTACCAGAATCGGTGAGACCTGTGTCTGTAGAAGAGGTACACGCAATAGGAAAAGAATTAGTGTCCTCCACAAAGGAGACAGCCAGTCTATCGCTCCCTCTGCGCAGGACTTGTTGATGTTAGGTGCCATTGAGTCATTTCCAGCTCATAGACTTGTCTTCCCACAGAACAAAACACTGCCCAGGCCTGCACTAGCCTCAGAATCTTTGCTCAGCTTGAGCAGACACTATCTCAAGCCATCCTTTAGCGATTCTTCCTTTTTTCTCTCACTGATTCCCTGTGTGGCTGTGCATGATGTCCTCCACCAGGGAATGGTCCTGCCTGATGGCATGCCCAAAGGAAAAGAGACAAAGTATCACCATCTTCCTTCCAAGAAGCAGTCTGATGGCTCTGCCTCTAAGACAGACGGATTCATTCTTACAGCGAAGAATTACCCTGTCCAGTCACTCCGAGTGACCCTGTGAGGCCCGGATGGAGTTTCTCCCCAAGGTTTCAGAAACTGTCAATTGCTGCTCAAGGCATCTCTTCATCTTACGTTGCGGCAGTGGAGCTGCTGATAGGTTTGAAGCAGCCCAAAGCTTACCTCGCTGCCCCGCCAGTGTTCTTCATTCTTTGGGCACTCCAGGTCGTATTCAGTATTATTTACCAGTGACACAATTCCAAGGCATCCCTTCTTCTGCAGTCTTTCTGATTCCTCGTCCAGCTGTCACACGCATAGGGAGGTGTTGAAAATACCATGACTTGGTAGGACTCACAAAACAAGCACACTGCCATTGATTGATGCCAACTCAATAATGTGTCTGAGGCTGGATGTGACCACATCCGTTCTATTGGTAAGAGAAGCGCACATCTTTTGGAATTGCATTGAGTGTAAATCATGGTAAAACAGGGAAGGATGGAGTTCTGGTTTTTGAGACTGCAGCTCTTTAGGGAAGTACAAAACCAGTCTTTTTCCTGAGAAGTGGCTGATGCTTACACCCCGCTGAGCCTGTAGTTTGCTGCCCATCATATCGTCAGTACGCCACCAGGTCGGGGGTAACTACAACCTGCCCTCACATCTTCTGCTGGGACCATCTTTTGCTGGTGGTCAGCATTAAATGAACCTTGATTGGAATCCCTAGGCAAGGAAGTCACAGATAGAAGCTACAAATGTCAGTCTCCCAGGTACAGACCAGGATGGGGGTGGGAAATGTTGGATGCATAAGGTAAAATATCCACTGCACAGGGTCTTAATACAGTGGCTACATAGCCCAGTATTGTTACATTGCTTCTCCTGCACTCTTACTTCCTACTCTCCACAGTTGTTGTTCCCTCTGGGCACTGCTCCGTGTCCAGGCTGGGATGTTGTCCTGAGGCTGGGCCGTTTCTGCCCAGCTTCTTTCCCTGAATCCACTCAGGGCTGCAAACTCTAAGGCAGCTCTCACTCACTAAGAGGCTTTTCCTCAGCTCACCGGATTCTTTGGATACTTGTGGAGTCTTTCTTCCTGTCAGACCGCTGATACTTACCTGTTTCAGAATTCTCCAGAGCCCTAAAGTATATCTCAATGACCACTTTCTCAGGATATCACATAGTCCCTGGTTTTTATGGAATTCGTGCAACAGAGTCATTGGAACACCTGCTGCTACCAGGATTGCCTGCTAGTAACTACAACTCATTGGCAGAGCCTCAGAACACCAGCCCTTAAAGAACTTGGAGGAGGTGCCCCCCAAAACCGGAAAAAGCTTCCCTGGGTGGAGCTTTCATAGTAAGCATTTCTCCAGCACGGTTAGCGTCAAGTAACTGAGGAGTGCACCCAGTGGCATCGCCTGGGGTAGTTCTCCGGTCACAGTGAATTCTTTCATAAAAACAGTTTCTCTCAAACCTTTTTTTTTGTGATGGCCAATTTAAGAGAACAGTGTGCAGCTGTGGAATTTTGTTTCCTGCACGAGAAAAATGCTGCAGAAACTGTTGTGATGTTGAACACAGCTGACAAGGACAGTGCTATGGGAAAAACTCAAGTATACTAGTGGTTTTCTCATTTCAAAAAAGGTGAAATGTCAATTGATGACAAGCCTCATCTGGGTGTCCATCAACTTCCTGAATGGATAAAAATGTCGACTCGCAGTGCATTTGGAGTTCATTCCACCAGGTCAGACGGTTAATCATGCTTTCTGTTTAGATGTTCTGAAAAGAT
Source organism: Tenrec ecaudatus (assembly GCF_050624435.1). Classification (NCBI taxonomy): domain Eukaryota; kingdom Metazoa; phylum Chordata; class Mammalia; order Afrosoricida; family Tenrecidae; genus Tenrec; species Tenrec ecaudatus. Next base: position 58,805,148 of record NC_134542.1, read on the forward strand.
AGCAGAACAGTGTGCAACAAAAAAAGACCCAATTTGTGGCAGATGGGGGACTGGTTTTGCCACCATGACAATGCACCTGCTCACACAGTCATCTCAGTGCACTGGTTTGGGGGGCAGGGGGGAGGGGTGGGGAAACCACATGCCTCTCTTGCCCCGCACACTTGACTTCCTGACCTCCCTCCATGTGACTTCTTTTTGTTTCTGTGAAAACAGAGGAACATGAAAGGGCAGTTATTTGATGATGCAGAGGAGGTGAAGAAAAAAAAGAGGCAGCTGATGTCAGCCATCCAAACAGATGAGATTGAAAAATGTTTCCAAGAATGGAATTGCAGATTTGACAAATTTATTAAGTGTAATGGAGACTACTTTGAAGGTTATGAGGTTGTTTTGTAATAAAATTTAAATAATTAGCTTTGGAAAAAAAACATTTTTTGGGGGGTGCTCCCTTGTCGACCAGCAATAAGCAATTTTGTGTGTGTGTACGTGGGTTTGTTTAATAATTAAAATTTACTTTCTTTCCTAGACTACATAAACCGGTAATTCACAAAGTCCATGTTCCCCTTCCATTGACGGCCACATTCTTTCAGTTGTGCAGAATTTCTTTTCTCAAACACCGTTGCCACAGCCCTTTCCCCAATTGAACCCACACATCTCCCTTCTTCCCCTCTTCTTTCTTTCACAGGCCACACGCTTCCTCAAAACATACCTGAACTGGAAAAGCCAGAGCCCTTGCTAGCAGGGAGTGGATGAACATGGTTGGGTTCTCACGTCCCTGAATCGTTTTGACCCCACGTCCCTCTTCGAATGAGAGTAGTCACACCCAGAGGCATCAAAAGGGCTTCAGCTTTTAATGACGTGATGGGATTCCAGTCTAATTCAGCAGTGCCACTTCTCTTGTGCAATGAGGCCACTGGCTGCCCTTCAGTAAGTGCTTACTCTGTGTCAGGTATTGTGCCAACGATTTTAGTAGGTTTATCTCTAATGTTCACACCAAACTCACAAGGTAGCGGCCCCACTTAACAGAGGAAGAATTTCAAATGCAGAATCATGATTTACGCTAATTACAACGTAAAAAGACATGCACTTTCCCTTAACAGTGGAACTAATGTAGTCACATCCAGCCCTGAACACATCATTTCAGTCGTCTGCGGGCTATTTATACTACAGGAATCATTTTTTAATCCTCACAGATATCTAACGAGGTAGCTGTGTTGTTGCCGCCACTTTATGGATGACGACTGAGGCTTCGAGAGGAGTAGGCACCTTGGTGTCGACATATCTAGTACACATCAGAGTCAGGACTTGAACCCAGCCCATCTGATTCCTTATCTGTTCTTTAAACACGGGTCTATAATTCTGTGATGCCTCCTTTTGAAAATTCTGTACCAGAAACATAGTGGGATCTTAGTCTTATGCATCACTTTATGGATAATTCATCCAGGAATGTTTTTCAGTGATTGGAAAGAATCCACATGGCAAGACTTCCTATAATATAGTCAGAATCAGTGTAGGTCATTTAGTAAATACTGGGGTGGAGCCACATAATCTATACCAATTATTTTGAAGTAGAAATAGATGGAGCACATTAGATAGTTCAAGAGAATTATACTAGCAACTAATCCTGTGAACTAGGAAACAAAAAGTAGATTATGATCTGTGATGAGCTCAAATGGACATTTCTTAATTAGCCCAGCCCAAGAATGTAATGATAGTGAAGGTTCACGCCATTCCTTTAATGAGGGTAGCCTACAGAAAGTAATTAGCATGCCATTCATCTTTTCTCAGAGGGAGTTTAAGATAGTATAGATAATTTGTTTTGTGAATGAGTCTCAGTTGTTATTTGCAGATATTTTAATAGTTCGTTGTCGTGCCAAATAATATCAGACTAGGAGGGGAGCAAGTGTAGTGCACCTCTGTGAAACTGCAGTTGTAATGGCTTTGCAGACCTTGAGTCCTTCACAGTGAGATTAGCCTGTTCATTAAGAAATGATTGGAGCTGCTTTGATGAAACGGTACAGAGTTTTGGCAAAAATAGTTATGAAGTAATTCTCTGAAATCCATGGATAAACTGTGGAAATACTTTAGGTAATTTTCTGAGTTATGCATTTCTAATATATTTTTTTTACTTTTCTTAGGTCAAAGCCATTTCATTTTTAGCACATTAAGATATTTTTATTAATAAAATACACATACTATATACTTTAGGTAATTTCAGACTTGACCGATTGAAGTTTTTTGTTTTGTTTTGGTTTTTATGATTTTATATGGGGATCACCTGGAGATCTCACTAAAGCGTAGACTCTGGCTTTTGTCAAGTGGAAATGCAGATTGTTAGCAAGGCTAGTTTTAGGTGGGCCAGGTGGAGGGAACTATGCCCCTGGGATCAGGGAAAAGCTGTCTGAAATCATATACTGAAAACAATTTTCTCTCTACTAGCCCATCACTCACATCTTTCACCTTCTGCCTCCCTCATAACCTAATTTAACTGGCAAGGAAGTCGAGACTCAGGTGTGAGTCTGTAACAGAGCTCTTTGTCAGACCCACTTGAGCCTTCCTTTCCCCGGGCCAATTTCTAATGTAAATCCTGCCTTCTCTGGCTGACAGCTCTTTTCAGAGACATTTTTATTGCATTTTTATGACATGTGAGGCTGTGTGCTGGGTCCTTGGACACAGAGATCCTGAAGTACTCTGGAAGATCAGGTTCCCAGGACACAGTGGAGGCCTGTGGAATCGGAACCTCTGCAATATGAGGGCGGAGGGGTTATATCTCACTAGAGTCTTCAAGAAGAGAACTAATAATGGTAAACCCCCAAACGCACTGCCATTGAGTCACTTATGACTCACAGCGACCCGATAGGATGAGGCAGAACTGCCCCCTGCGTGTTTTTGAAACTAACTCTTTATAGGAAGAGAAAGTCTCATCTCTCCCCCGTGGGGCAGCTGGGTGGTTTCGAACTGCTGACTTTAGAGTTTGCAGCCCAACAGGTACCCACTGTGCTACCAGGGTAATTGTTAGAAATAATTAAACTCACTGAAATCTGGACATGAAGTTATTCTGTTAGGCTTTATGCATCAAAGGAGCCCATTTGACTCAGAGTGGCTTAATGGGGGCGTATAAAGAGAAGAAACCAAACCCAAACCATTGAGTTGATTCGGATTCATAGTGATCCTACAGGACAGAGTACAGCTGCCTCATAGGCTTCCCAAGACTGTAAATCCTTAAGGAAGCAGGCTTCCGCCACACCTTTCTCCTACAGAGTGGCTGGTACATTTGGATTCTAACCTATTTGGTTAGCAACCGAGCACTGAATCACTGCACCTTAATCACACTAAATCACATTGGGCTCATCAAAAGAGATGAAGACCCGCTGCCAAAGAGTCAATTCTGACTCATAGCAACCCTATATATGAGGGGGTACCCCTGCCCCGAACCAGAATGATTAGTTTTTTTTCCCCAAGCTATACATTAAAATTTTTTTTTTAACAAAACAGCCTCATCACCTTCAAAGCACTCTCCATTATACTGAATACATTGGTCAAATCTGTTATTCCATTCTTGGAAACAGTCTTCTAACTCATCTGTTTGGAGGCTGACGGTGCCTCCCTTATTTTTTGCTTCACCTCTTCTGTGTCGTCAAATCACTGTCCTTTCATGTCCCTCTGCATTTCAATGAAAAAGTTCGTGGGGCAAGAGAGTCATGCTTTTTTATTTTTTGCCAAAATCTGATGTACTGAGATGGCTGTGTGAGCAGGTGCATTGTCGTGGTGGCAAAACCAGTCCCCCGTCTGCCACAAATCAGGTCTTTTTTGTGGCACACAGTTATGCAATCTTTTCAGAACCTCTAAATAGAAAAGCCGATTAACAGCCTGACCTGGTGGAATGAACTCCAAATGCACTATGAGTTGACATTTTCATCTGCTCAGGAGGTTGACGGACATCCAGAACAAGATTTGTCATCAATCGACATTTCACCTTTTTTTGAAATGAGGAAACCACTCATATGCTTGGGTTTTTCCCAGAGCGCTGTCCTCACAAACTGTGTTCAACATCACGACAGCTTCTGTGGCATTTTTCCTGAGCAAGGAACACAAATTCATAGTCTCACCTGTTCTCTTAAATCAGCCCTCCCCCAAAAATGACGTTCAAGCAAACTACTTTATGAAAAAATTCACTGTGACCAGAGATTCTCTTCTGAGGCGATGCCACTGGGTGCACTTAGAGCTAGTTGCTAGACGCTCGCCTAGTGGGAAAAATGCAGACTATGAAAGCTCCGCCCAGTGGTGCTTTTTTCTGTTCTTAATAAGCTTTGTTTGAGGGGTGCACCTCCTAGGGTTCATGGGATTGTAAATCCCCACAGGACCTAACAGTCCCATCTTTCTCCTGCAGTGTCCTGTGACTTTGAACCGCCAGCCTTGCTCTTAGCAGTCAGACTCCTAACCCAGTCCCACTCGAGAACCCCTTTCTAAAGAGAAGAGAGGGAGAAATAAAGAAGATGAACCTTTGGTTAACCTTAATGTGACTGATAGAGCCCTGTGTCCTCTCCTTACAGACACCCACTGATAATCAGGTTACTTCTGGCCTAGTTGAAAATCACTTGACCTTCCATCTACCACCTGCAAATAAGGCTTTTTGAGATTTAAATTAGGAGGCAAGAATGTGACAGCTCCCCATGAGTTGTCAGTTGGGCTGCTTACCTCAAGTCAGCAATTTGAAACCACTGGCCAATCCTTGGTGGAAAGACGAGACCTTCTACGCCCATACGATTTCCAGTCTCAGGTCCCTGTGACTGGCAGTCAGCTGGAAGGCAGTGGATTTGTGGATAGCGAGACCAGCTTCCGGCAGACTTTGGTGTCGGGGTCATGCTTTTGATGCTTAATTTCATGGATTAGAAGCGTCTTAAACTCAAAGTAAGATGCCTTGTTAATTCTCATATTTAACACATTGAAAGGAGATTAGTGTTGAAAGAGAGAGAGGGGTGGGGGGAGAGCCACATGTGTATGTGGATAGCTGTGAAAACTCTTCCCACCATCTTAATGGAAAGTTTTGGTCTTGTTCATTGTTGACTCTGGACTGAAAGGAGTGAGAGTGTGTATGTCTGAGGAGGATGTGGGTTCCAAAAGGGAGCAGCCAGGAATGTGAGGAGATGATGACTTCATTCCCGTTCTGAGTCTTGTTGTTCGAGGCCTTCCGGTCGGTTCTGACTCAGGGCCACCCTTCATACAGCTGAACAAAACACCGCCCAGTCCTTTGCCATTCTCACAATTGCTCTTATGTTAAGCCCACTGTGGTAACCATGGTGTTAATCCATCTGGTCCAGGTTTTCCTTGTCTTTGCTGCCTTTCTGCTACTTTACCAAGCATGCTGTCCTTCTGCAGGGACTGGTCTCTCCTGATAACATGGTTCATAGTATCTGAGATGAAGTCTTGCCGTCCTTACTTCTGATTGTTAGGAATCAGTTAAGTTGGAGTCCTCTGTTTTGTCTTTGCCTTGAGTCCCGGTTGCCTTTGATGCCAACCAACTTTGAAAGTGACTATGATGGTATGTGTGGTTCATCCTATCTGTCTAAATGTTGTTTGGAATCTATTTGTTGCTAAATGTAGTTTGCTCTTCAAAAATGTGTTAAACTTAGCATAGAGGTGTGGATTCAAATTTAGTGATATGTGTTGAATTTAGCAAAAGAGAAGAGAGAACTCCCATTTTGTAGGAACCAACTGTGTGTCAGGCCCTGCCCTGGGCACTTAAAGTGTATTCATCTACAGAGAGTAAAATAAAATTCAACTGTGCATACAGGCATGATGGCTGAAGTCCATGACTGGGTATTAACTTCCATTTCTTCAGAAAAATTATATAACTTGCATTTTTAATTAAGAGGGCAATGATGCCAACACCAAGAAATTCAATACAATGAACTTTTTATTATCAGAGATAAAAATTAATCCTCAATTCCTTTGGCCTTTTAATTGTTAACTGTCGAATCATCCAAATGTGGAAGTGAAAGAAGCACCGAGGGATAATGTAATTGCAACTCTTCAAACAATTGTATCTGTCTGGAGAATGAAGATTGATGGTCTGGAAAATAGATCTCATTGTTTCAGAAGTAGAATTATGGGCTTTGCCAGTGGCTATTAAGGGAGAATCTCTAAGAAACTTTTTACCAAAAGGAAAAAAAGAAAAAAAGATACTTGTTAGATGAAGAGAATTTAATTTAGCCACTTTTCATTAAGCAAGGCCAGAAACTCTAATTCCCAAGTTCATAGTTGACAAAAGGCCCCAGAGCAGTAATTATCCATTTTTCAAGTTTCCTGATAGAAAGCTCTTCAATTAGATATAGACAAGGGGAAAATTATGGTAAAAGGAAGGGTATTTTGTCCTTTCTAAAGAGCACTAAGAAAATAGAGACTATATAACAATGTTAAGAGATAATTACATTAAATGAGTTAAGCACTTTGAATTATCTTAAGAGATGTTGAATTACTTTCAGTATTGCTATTTCACTTAAAGTGCCTAAAATTTTAATTCAGAAAATCAACTAAAATAAATTTGCTTTTTGTATTTCTTTAATCTTCTGAATCTCCAGGGCAGGCAGGTAGTTTTGGGTGTTCTTGGCCTTTCTTTGGGAAAATAGTCTGTGGATGAACTAGATAGTATATTATTTGTTTCAAGATCTGAATGGATCTTTGAAATATGATTCAGTATATTTGTCCTACTATTAGGAAGATTGATTAGTTGTCTCACTTGTCAGTTGCGATGTCATTTGAAAAGCATCATTTGCGTGCCCATTATTTTTCCTGGAATCTCCATTCATGGCGGAGGTAGCTGTGGGTGTAAATGATTGACTTGGTTATGAGAATAAGGCCAATCATGGATTCATATAAGAGGAGGAAATGCTTCTCTCTTTATCGTCCTTTTAATGCTCATAAACCCTGAATCGTTTATGTCATGATTTAAAGTAGAACAAGTTTAAAGGTAAGTTTGCATAACCTAACACTATGACTGTGATGCAGTATTTTTTGTTCTTTGTTCCTGAACAAGAAGTGAAGATGTAGCTGTTTGCCACTACAGCCATGGTCTATCTATAGTTTAAGGTGAGTAGATATCAGTCCAGGAATTTTTTCTAATCTGAGCACAAAGGTGATTCAGAACACACATTAAGGATGGTTGGAAATAGTTGCTGTCATTCTGCATGACTTTGATGTGCTAATGGAGTCTCCTGTCAGCAAGCTGCGAATGTAAATGGTAGGTTTCTGAAGCCTGTAGTTTAAACCAACATCCTGTGCTACCTTTGTGTTCCTGCAGCTGATGCTGCTGTTTCTCATTCTTCTACTATTACTACTACTTATTATTTTTTATTAGAAGAGTGTCAGGTTCACCTTTCAGAGATGTGAATAGTTATGGTTCCTTGCGTTTGTGTGTGTGTGTGATTTGCTGCCATTGAGTTCGTTTAACTCATTGTAACCCTGTGCACAGCAGAAGGAAACACTGATCGATTGCATCTTCACAGCTGTTGTTGTTTGAGTTTACTATTGACGACACTGTATTAACCCACCTCGTGTGGGAATTCCTCTACTTTGCCAATCATCTTCTTCACCAAGCATGGTGGCCATCTTCAGAAGCTGCTCACATGTGGCACAGTCTATATAGATAGACATAAGGCAAAAAAAGAAAAAGAAACAATAGATAGTTCCATTGAGCATAAGAGGAGGTAACATGATGATTTTGGAAGTTAGATAATCTGTCAATTTGAACAAAGGGGTGGAGTTTATCCTGTCAATTAGGTCAAAAGGTAACACCCACCAGGAAGATTCTGGGAACTTCTTTTTCTCCTGGAAAGAGGACCACACTCTCTCTGCTTCACATTCCTGTTGACAAGCCACACGGAGCCACACTGATGGCAGCCAGAGCCCTGGAGCTGGAGGAGTCACATGGGGACCCATGTCAGTGCTGAGATGCTTCTACCACCAATGGGTCCACAAGGCTTTTTACCCATTGGCTTGTGATCTTCCTTCTTTCAGCATCATTGGATGTGCTTTGTGAGTCTGTAATATGGAACTTATGGATGTTTTCTTTCTTTTTGGGGGGTGGGGTGGGCGTGGAGGCTGCTTTCTTAATATACATTTACTCTTGAATATAAAACTCTCTCTTACACACATTAGTGTCAATGAATTTTTCTAGTCAACCTGGACTAACACAAAGAAATTAAAATAATATCTGATGATGAAATTAGAGAATCAGAAAAAATGGAAAAAGCAAATAATACACTTAGACTCCTAGCACGACTGGGTCAGAATGGGCAGTATTGTTCTCTAATGGTGGTGTTAAATAGGTTTGGTTTCTGTTTGATGGTGTGTTTTTGTTGTTGTACTGTTATTTTGTAAGACAGTTTTATATGCAGGCCTACAAAACTAAGGGAAATTAAGCTGCCACCACTCAGCGATAGCCAACTATTCGCTGCTGGTGCTTCTTTTCTTGGTTCTCTGTGTTTCTGGGAGGGGAGGGGAGGTATAAATTCTAAATTCTAAAGCGCTTAGGCTATGGAAAACTGGGATTGACAGTGAGAACCTTAACTCGAGTCTTGACAGAAGTTTGGCCTCTGTCTGAGTTCATTCTGACCATTAACCTGCAGTGTGGTGTTTGTCCTCAGGCCAAGTGTATTCCAAAGTAGATTGCAATATACCTGGCAAGGTCTCAGAAAACCTGCCTAGGAATGCCTCTTAATAATGCGTCATCTGGAATTTGGTGTGTAGGGACCACATGGTCATTATCAAGAATCCAGGTTTGTGACTCAAAGCACTATGGGGACAGCACTGGAGACTGTGTGGAAAGTGTGTTCAGTGTGCTCCATGCACGGTGGAGTGAAACGTGAAGGGAGTAAAACAGGCGGCAAGGGAGCAAAGCAACCCGAGGAACCTGACAGGAGACTTCCGAGTCAGGGGACAGGGTTTGGCACCTCATCAGACCTGATTGGAAAACACTCATACAGACCTGGACTGATTTATCAATTTGTGATTATAGTTTTTATTTTCTTTTGCCCTATGTCTGTCTATATAAGATAAGTAGGACCAACAATCTCAAGGAAAAAAACAACTGAATTGGCATTCCCAATGGGACATCAGAGAAGAGGGGTGGGGAAGGGGAGTGGGAGACAATAAATTCAGGGATGAGAGAACAAGACATTTAAAAATGATGACGAGAAGCCCTGGTGGGGTTTGGTCAAGTGCAATATATCCACGAGCAATTACCGAGGGCCAAGTGGAGGGTGAGCATGATAGTGGGAGAGGGAAAAGGTGAAAGGAAATAGAGGAAGGAAGTAGGGAGCAAAAGCTATTTATAGAAGTATAGCTATAGTCATGTACATATGTAAATATACTGATTTATAATGAAAGGGATACAGGCCAATGTACATATATTTATATGTTAAAGTATAAGGTAGCAGACAGATTTTGGCCTCGCTAAACACAAACCACTTTGTTCTAATAATCTGGCACTCTTTGATACTCACCTTCCCAAAAAGATCATGGAAGACAAAATGGGTACATAAGCAAATGTGGTGAAGAAAGTGGATGGTGCCTGGTTATCAAAAGATATAGTGTCTGGGGTCTTAAAGGCTTAAACAGTCATCTAGCAGGGAAGCAACAAAGCCCACATGGAAGAAGCATACCAGCTTGTGTGGTCATGAGGTGCTGACAGGATTTGGTATCAGGGGGGAGGAAGGGGGAGAAAGGGGTGACCCATCGAAATGTTGGATATATAGCCCACGCCCCAGGGGGAAGAATAACAGAAAGATGGATATGGTAGTTATTTAATCATTAGTATTCCTCCTTTGAGGAGGGAGATACCCTTTCTCTCCGCTCACTCCCTGGGTGACATTGCCGCTGACAAGACACATGGAGCTACACTAGTGCCCTGAGCTGGAGGAGCCGCATAGAGATCCCAGCCAGCACTGGGCTGCTTACACTGCTACCGGATCCACGAGATGCCCCACCCGCTGCCCTGTGATTTTCCTGCACTTGACATCATTGTATGTGTTTTGTGAGTCTGAAGGGGACTTTATGATTGGTATCGGATATACAGGCTAATATCTGACTTATGGACTTGCTCTGGACTGGGCTGGAATGTTTTCTCAATATTCAATTGCTCTTGTACATAAAGCTCTTTCTTATACACGTATGAGTATCTATGAATTTGTTTCTCTAGTCTACCCGGACTAACAGTGGGTGAAGGGAGACAATAGACAGTGTAAGACATGAAATAACAACAATAATATATAATTGATCAAGGACTCACGAGGGTAAGAGGGTAGGGAAGGGAGGGGGAAAAAAGGAGCTGATACCAAGGGCTCAAGTGGAAAAAAAATATTTTGGAAATTTTGATGGCAACATATGTACAAGTGTGCTTAAAACAATTGAATGATGGGTTGTCATAAGATTTGTAAGAACTGCCAACAAAATGATTAATTAAAAAATAAATTTAATGACAAGAAAAGAACAACAACATAGAGTCCAGGTTTAGGTCAAGGGGAGCTGCTATGAAGGACTTCCAGAAGGAGGAGCGTGTTTTGAAACTGCTGTGGCAGCAGATGCGCAATGCTGCTTGGCGTGCTCGACCAGTGCAGTGACATGATATCTGCACTAGCTCCCGTAAACTGGTTTGGGGGAAAAAGAAGAAAGTAAGAAAGCAAGCAAGCAAGCAGGTGGCTGCAGGGCCTCAGGACCAGTCCTGCGTGCCACCTCGCAGTCGTGGTCTCTGCCCACTTCTGTAGTGCTGCCGGTGGCAGTGATGAGTTGATTTTCCCCAATTGTGATTTTTTGATGATTTCCTGTACTTTCTGTTACCTGGCTACCTGGGCCGAAATTCTTAGAACTATGATGGCCTCTCATTGATGGGGTCCCTCACCCAGGTGACTTCTCTTTGTCTTGTCTCTTCCTTCATGAAGGCTTACCCGGCTTACCAGAGACATGTTGTAGAATATGCCTGATGGAGGCTGGTTCCGGAGCAGGCTGGGGCAGTTATTTTCCTTAACGAGCTTACTGAAGGCACACAGGGACCCAGGACGGGCAGGTCCTTTAAGGACTCACCAAAGAACTGCAGCACAGGAGATGTCCACAGAGCCGAAACACACAGGCTCTAGGAACTGACAAGAAGAAAATTGTGTTTGTTTGACATTTACAAAGCATGCTTTAACAAACACAAGACAACAGCAAAGCCCTTTGAACATCTTTTTGTTGTTGTTGCTAATCATAAAGTTTGTCGTGTAACTGTATTCTCTGGATATTGTGAGGCGGCGCCTCAGGGAATGCTCTTCAGAGAAGCATTCTGTGAGAGGAAGGGCGCATGGGTGCCCGCAGCGTTGAGGACCCAAAAGAGGCCATTGTTGTATGCCACCTCAAGTACACTTGTGTCTTTCCACATTGTCAAGTACATTGGAGGGATTAACACACTGCACCGAATCAACGATAACTGTCTCAGCCAAGCAAGGATTTTATCGAGGACAAGGCTCGGCGATTCTTCACAGAGATAGCGCACACTCGTGGGACAGGAGAAAAGATGTAGCATGAGCACTCTCCTTATTTGGAAAGTCAATGCGTGACGGTCTGTGTAGAGGTCTCCGGTCAGGGGATGGAGCACGGAAGATAATAGCACTGTTTCTGGAAAGCACGACTCGAAGACTAGCTGCCAGGAGCCGCCACTGCAGCTGCTCTTCCAGTTGTTCCCCGATTAGTGGCACGTCACGGTTCCCGTGAGTTCCGGATGAGCCACCGCGGCCCTTCCTCCCGCACACTGGGGCTGCGCACTGGCTGACGGGTCATCTGGGTCTGTCTAGTGTCGTTGCCCCTGTCTCTGTTCAGTCCGACACGTCCTGTCAGTGGCACTGCACGGCATGTGTCATTTGCGGATATCAGTGAAAGACATTTCTTTTACACCTTCAGGGCGTGAACATCACATGCCTTCATGTTTACTTTTGGACACTTCAACCAGATGCTCCTGGTCATTGGCACCAAAAGATCTGTGCCCACCTGGAGATACCAGTGATATTCAGTTCTAGGGTGTGTACCTTGTGTGTCCATGTGGTTACTTTGGGCCCTGCTCTCCTCCACCGAAGTCCTCCTGAGGTAAGGTAGCTAGCTGACTTTTGAAAGTCAGCTCAGAATAAGCAGTAAACAGGAAAACAAACAAACAAACAAACTGGAGTCTGGCCTGCATCTTTGCCAGAACCTCTCGGCATGCCAAAGACCTAGTTCCTTTGGAGCTCTTTCACAGAGTGTTTTCGCTCCTCGAACATTTTCTTTCTTTTTACACTTATCATTTGGTAAGTACTTTTGTCCCATTTAATAACTTGCTTTTATTTGTCTACATTATTAGTCAATAAAAGACAGCAGGACGAAGAATCCTAAGAGAAGGAAACCTCTTCCACCCTTCCTTAACTTTCCTGGTCAGCACGCTTAGCCTATATTTCATGACCTTTTATCTCAGACATAGATTTCAGAAACCAAAAATGATGCTTTAACCTCAGGGGGCAGTGGAAATAATTATAACTTTGATAATAAATAATAACACTGATAATCACAATACAATAGTTATGATGATTCAGGATCCATACTAACAGGGTATATATTTTCTTCCTGGTTTGAGGAGGGACGAAAGTCAGTAAAACTATTGTAAGCCCAAGGGCTTAAAAGGATATTACACAGGCCTGTGCTCTAATCAGATTAGAGTCATCTAAGTAGGTTGGTTGAAAGGCAGAGAATTAAACCCCAGTGAGAAGCCAAAAAAACCCCAAACAAACAAAAAACCTCCAGAATGTGGTAAATGAACAAAGAAAGCATGGCTAGGATTTCAGAATAAGAACATATGGGATCAGAACAAGGGATAAAAGGGATCAGTTTGTAAAATAAAAGGATATGTATTTTGCAGTTATGACCAGAATAGTGGGAAATTGAAAGAAACAGGAAAAGAATGCACACATCCAGCACATCCTGACGCTCATCAGAAGCCGTGGAAGCAGAGCCCAAGAGCACCTTCTAGACCTGCTTAAAGGCCCACCAAATTTAAGGGCGGGTATAGCACAATAAAGAAAGATAGGAAAAGGTATCAGAAAGAATTGTTTCTGTTGTTCTGGGGTACCATCCCCACCACTGAATGGATCCAAGGGGCCGGTTGTGTAATTGAGGACTAAATTAAAGAGAAATCAGACAAGGCAAAGCAGGCAAGGGCTCACCTCAGCCATGACTTCAGGAGCCAGGTGGAGAGAGAGAGAGAGAGAGAGAGAGAGAGAGAGAGAGAGAGAGAGAGAGAGAGAGAGAGAGAGAGAGAGAGAGAGAGAGAGAGAGAGAGAGATTGTATTTCTAACAACAGCTTATATACTCTCAGGGCATGTAAGCCCCCTAATCGCAGGGAGCCACATAGATAACAGAGCGAGTTGTACTCTAACCCTAAAGGTTCCCGAGTTCATTGGTGGAGTGCATTGATGCCAGTGCTGGGGGCAGGTAAGGGGCAATGACGGTCCCGTAATGTGGCGAGCAATAGAACTTGCCTGCTCCTGTAGTTAAAGAGGCTGGCTACATAGCAATCAGCCATGTGCTTCCAAGAGGTAACTTTAAAGTAGCACTTTATGGAAGGATAAATTGGGGAACAATATTAATTCTGAGAATGTGATTGAGACTCATCTCTAACTCACAGGTGTGAATGCTTCTCTCTGCCCTAGAATCCTGGCTTGCCAGGCCTTAAAATACAAGAATAAAGAGTTCATCTGCATCCACTCTCGTCCCAGTCCCCTGTTTCCCACATGTTGTCATTGAGATACCAACAATTACTGAAGCCTTTGCATAATTTAGATCCTGCCAAAATAATTTCTTTTACAGAGATGGCCTCAATTAGTTGGAGGTTAAAGATCTTCCAACTGTCTGATTTGTCTAAAATGCTGTACTTCATCATCTGCTATCCACCCTCCTCCTCCCCGCAGGATTGCCCCTCAACTCCTAGGGTCTCGCCATTCACTGCAATGCCTCTCAGAACTCACGGACCATCACGAAATGGGCTCACCCAGCTGTGGAAGCTGGCAAGTTCCAAATCATGGTGCAAGTATCTATCTGGAAGACTCTCCTCATTCGTACCCAATTGGGCTGTTTACTTACAAGGCTACAGAAGCTAGGAAGCCAAGTCAGGTGAGAGGCCACTGGCCCACGTTCTAAGAACTGGACACCAAGTGAGAGGCAATTCAGAGTGGGAGCCAGAGCCAGAGGGTGTACCTTGCCCAGCTTGCTCAGTGCAGCGGAAGATCTCTTGCTTGGCAAGCAAAAGAGCATCCCCAGGATTCATGCCACCGAGATAGCACCTTGTCCACGTGTGGGGCTTTTATGGAGGTACAGGTTTTTGCCTTCAGATGTCCTCAAAGGGTTTGATTGAAGACATGCAGATCCCTTCTGTGCGTGTTAGGCAAGGCAGGCCTACTCTCAGTCTGGTCTGTGACCCCAGCCTCTGGCATTTCTCAATCAAGCAGAAAGTTGGCAGCTTGCCTAGTAAGGGCACAGTTTGCAACAGGAAGATAGTTTTTGGTTTAGCATATGCACGAAAAGGTAGGGCTAATCTGCTGGCCACGCCCCATGGAAACTGAGGGTAGTGGCTGGAATCATACCCTCAAGTAAAGGAATAACTTAAAATATTATCCAACCTTCATCCTCAGCATCCCAGAGAACTCATTCCAAAATGCAACTATAACCACAGGTGCAGAGGCTAAGATTTACAATACATCACAAAATATCGGATCACGTTAAGGAAGGAACTGCATCCCAGATTATTTGCTAACCCTACTGGGCACCCATGCGTGTATGAGTGTGTGTGCCTGTGTGTGTATACTTCCATTGTCGTCATCATCATCATCAGTGAAAGTAACTTGTTGACCACAGGATTGGAACAGTACTGGTTTTATTCACCAAATGCCATCTTACAACTATTCCTAACATTCAACGTGGCTTTCAGTGGCTTCAAAATGTCCCATTCTATGAATGTGCTATGGTTATTTTAACAGATTTTTATTAGTTGACCTTTAGGTGACAAGAATTCCTTTGCTATTATAAACTATGCTAAAGTAAATCTTCTTATAGGCAAATCTTTACTTGTCAATGATTACTTCCTTTGGATAATTCCTAGAAATTGAGTTATGGGACCATAGAGAAATGTTACTTTTAGATGTGGTTTTCTCTTGCAAATATTCATGAGTTTTACCAGTGTATACTGCCATCAACAATAAAGCCACTTCCCAAATTCAAAGATGAAACTATTAACCCATGATCAGCTTTATATACTCCTTGAATTATGTTTCCTAATAGTGAAGATGATGCCAATTAAACCCCCTTTTCTGGATTCCTGAGATGGCGTCATCTAATGTGGCCCTTCTAGCCACAATCCCTTATGCAAGTTTTATCGGTTTGGACTCTGTAGAGGAGGCTATAATCCCATTTTAGAGGGAATTAACTGTTCAGGATTATGGTGACAGGTATCTTTAAGACTACTCTACTTGAGCTTGTGACTTCAGGCCCCATCGTTCATTTTCCTTGAGCGTCAGGCCAGTTAAAAGGTAAAAACCACACCTCTATCGAAACCATCCCCCAGTATATAAGAACTATCTTGGAAACCGAGGGAAAGTCCAGAGCCATTGAAAGAGTATGAAGTGGCAAAGGCTGAAGCCAGAGGCATGAGAGACTGGCATGGGGACTCAGAGGAGCACCACTGAGTCTGTGGGTACCTTCTCCCCTCTGGCCTGAGACTACGGGATTGTGAGAGCCACAGGCAGGCTGGCTTCCTGACTCAGAGGCAGGGGCCATGACACCATGTAGCAGCGAGTTTGAGGAGCAGAGAAAGATTTAGTCTCTGGCTGAGGAAAGGCTTTGTTGTGGACCAAAGACTATCTCCTTTCTGTTTACTGATTCTGACCTATTAAGATCCCCAATAAGCTCCCTTAACGTTGAGTATTGCCTGTGAGTTGTGTGAGGCTGTTGCAATGGATTATTGGACCCAGCATCGATGCAGAATGGCTTGGGAGGAACGATTGGTGTCAGACCAGGTAAAGAAGGATGGACCGTGGAGGCATGTCCACCTCATGGCAATAGGACAGCCACATATGCCCCTCCATGCCATTTACCACAGTACCCCCACATCATCCAAGGTATGCAACTTGAAAACACTTGATGGAAAATTAAGAATGTATAAGTGATCTGTACGGCATACAAAATGATTATCCTCATGGTATTATTTCACTAGCTGGGTATTCTACCTTATTTTTCTAACCACCATCTAAAGATTCCTGTCTGTCATTCTTACTGGATAATTTCTGGAAAGGAAACTCATGAGTATCCATTTCCCTCTGACTGGAAGAACCAGTTAAGCACTTCAGAAGATCCCTAAACAGCTCAACTATTTCACTCTGGTCTAGTTTTCAATAGAAACCCACCCACATGTGAAATGTATTGCTCTTTTAAATGTGTGAAAAGTTGTTCGTCTGCATTATTCGATTGGGGGTGGGGTGGAGACCTTAATAAATGCATCTGCATTACATAAGCAAGTCTGGTGGAAAATAGCTCTGCCGGTTCTGAAAATTTCAAATGAGTCAAGTGAGGACGAAGTGCAATATAAACCTGAGCGGAGCCACAGATATTTTATTTTGTTCATGTTATCTTCAATGTCTGCAGGTAGGAGTAGAAAGAACAACTTAAGTCTTAAAGTAAACTTTGCCACTTCCCAGATAGAGAAGGTTGGGGAAAATTTTGAACTATCTCTGAGTCTCAGTTTATTCCTAATTTTTTTTTTAAAGAAGCTTGGAAATTGTTACCTCTCATGAATTTTTATGAGTATTCAGAGATAATGGATGTAAAAATTTGTTACCTGACATGGAAGTGTGGCATTCATTTTAATAATTACATTTCCTCCCCAGACCTCAATATCTAGTTTATAAAAAACAGGAAAGAAAAAATAAACTAAGAGGATTAACATGGGATAATATGTCAAATAAACTTTATTTGGCAGGATTAATGAAGCCTGGCTTTTCAGTGACTAAATAAACCTCTTCTAAAACTCAAAACTCACTCCCATCTCAGTGACCCAATGGATCAGGGTGAACTTCCTCTGAGAATTTCCAAACATGTGTCAAAGCAGAGCACGTGCTCTGCGTTGGAATAACTCACATTTTGGAAGAAAATCACTAGGCCTTTCGTCTAAGGCAGGGGTCCTGTTGGTATAGTTATTATTTGTTGGGCTGCTATACATGGTCGGCAGTTCAAAACCACCAGCAGCGCCTTAGGAGAAAGAGTGGGCTTTCTACTCCCATTAACAGTTGCAGTCTCAGGAACCCACAGGGGGTCGCTCTGAGCCAGCATTGACTTGATGACAGTGAATTTGGTTAACTCTGAGCTTTCTTCTAAGGCAGCTCTGTGTGAACGTGAACCTCCAAGCTTTGATGAACAGCAGTACAGTTGTTTACAATCTACTCCTGGCTTCTTAGGCAGGATTCTACATTCCACATCTACATGTCTCCCTTCTACACATCTGTGTCACAGACAATAAGACGGAAATAACAGTCAGCTCCTCTCCCTTTCAGGTCTTGGCTTAAACTTTGTCACATGGTCACATATTTATCTGCAAGAGAGGCTGCTGGTAAATACAGACTTTCTTCCAGGTTCCCTTGAAACTAGACAAATACTGGGGGCACTTTTAATAATGGAGGGGCACACATCAACATATACGTAATGGAATTTTCAGGAAAATCCCATTATCTTTCAATTCCCTTTTCTATGGATAGTTTCATCACAAAACAAACCAAACTCACTGCTCTCAAGTCAATTCAGTCCCATTGCTACCCTAGAAGGCAGGGTTGAACTGGCCTGTGCATTTCTGAGACTATGAATCTTCATGGGAGAAGAAACCCTCTTCTTTTCCATGGAGAACCAGGTGGTTTACAACTGCCGACCTGGTAGTGAGCAGTCCACTCTGTGACCAGGGCGCCCCCTCACATTTAGAGACTTTGATAACTCTGACTGAAGTCATAGATACAGAAAATCATAAAGAATGTGGGAAGAGACAAATTGACTGATGTGGGTATTTTTTTGTATCAGTTCTATCTAACATAGGAAAATAATCTGGCAATCAATGGACTAATTTATACTTCTGCTAAAGAAAAGTGCTATTTGATTTGGCTGGGGTTGAAACAGTTGGCTTCTTCTTGGTTCATTGCCCTTGATAGGAAATCAAACTATAAACCAGACCTCTTTATCATCAGTGGCATCAATAGATGGCTGTGGGAGGTGCAGACCACAATTGAGTAACGTTGTCAGAAGGATGACATCAAAATGATTGTACATTTTGTGCAGTGTTTCAGCAAAAATATTGTTTTTTATTATTTTAAAATATTTTTTATTTAATCATTTTATTGAGCTCATACAACTCTTATTACAATCCATACATCCATTGTGTCAAGCACATTTGTACATTTGTTGCCTTCATCATTTTCAAAACATTTACTTTCTACTTGAGCCCTTGGTATCAGCTCCTCATTTTCCCCCTCTCTCCCTACTCCCCCCTCCCTGATGAACCCTTTATAATTTATTATTATTTTGTAATATCTTACTCTGTCCGGGATCTGCCTTACCCCACTTTTCTGTTGTCTTTTCCCCAGGGAGGAGTTTATATGTAGATCATTGTAATCAGTTCCCCCTTTCTACCCCACCTTCCTTCCACCCTCCCAGTATCACTACTCTCACCACTGGTCCTCAAGGGATCATCTCTCCGGGATTCCCTGTGTTTCCAGTTCCTATCTGTACCAGTACATCCTCTGATCTAGCCAGATTTGTAAGGTAGAATTGGGATCATGATATTGGGGGGGGGGGGGAAGAGCATGTAGGAACTAGAGGAAAGTTGTATGTTTCATCGTTGCTACACTGCACCCAGATTGGCTCATCTCCTTTCCATGACCCTTCTGTAAGGAGATGTCCAATTGCAAACAGATGGGCTTTGGGTCCCCAATCTGCACTCCCCCTCATTCACAATGATTTGATTTTTTTGTTCTTTGATGCCTGATACCTGACCCTACCAACACCTCATGATCACACAGGCTGATGTTTTTCTTCCATGTGGGGTTTGTTGCTTCTGAGCTAGATGGCTGCTTATTTACCTTCAAGTCTTTAAGACCCAGACGCTATATCTTTTGATAGCTGGGCATCATCAGCTTTCTTCACCACATTTGCTTATGCACCCATTTGTTTTCAGTGATAGTGTTGGGAAGGTAAACATCATGGAATGCCAGTTTAACAAAACAAAGTGTTCTTGCATTGAGGGAGTACTTGAGTGGAGGCCCAATGTCCATCTGCTACCTTAATACTAAACCTATAAATATATGCACATAGATTTATGTCCCCATCATATGTATATATATATATATAGATATATAGATAGTCACATATGTAAATGCCTGTATTTAGACCTTTATAAATGCCCTTTGTCTCCTAGTTCTTTCCTCTATTTCCTTTTACTTTCCTCTTGTGCCACTATCATGATAGGCCTTCATTTGTGTTTCAGTAATTCCTCTCGGTTACGTTGCCCTTGATCAAGCCCTACCAGGCCTCTTACACCCTCGCCACCAATTTTGGATCACTTGTTGTTCCCTTGTCCCTAGGGTAGCTAAAGAATACACTTGTAGTTAGGTATAAAAGCAAAAACATTTTAATATGCTTAGTTAGCATATACCTACAAGACTAAAACTGTTTTCTCGTGAATATTTTCCTTCTTCTAATACCCTCTGCTACCACTTGTCTGTTGGTTTATCATTGGGTAAATCTGCTATACAAGACCCCTTGAAAGTGTTGAAAAGCAAGGACCTCATTTTGAGGACTAAGTGCACCTAACTCAAACCCTGGTATTTTCAGTTGCCTCATATGCCCATGAAAGTTGGACATTGAATAAAGAAACCCAAAGAAGAATTGATGCATTTGAATTATGATGATGGAGAAGAATATTGAATCTACCAGATGGCTGAAAAACAACAACAACATACAAATCTGTCATGGTAGAAGTACAGCCAAGATGCTCTTGAGGGCCTAGGATAGCCAAACCTTGCTCATTTACTTTATACATGTTGTCAGGAAAGACCAGTCACTGGAGTAGGAAAGGCATCCTGCTTGGTAAAGTAGTAGGGCGGTAGCAAAGGAGAAGACCTTTGACCAGATGGCATGACAGTGGCTGAAACAATAGTCTCAAACATAACACAGTTGGGAGGATGGTGCAGGACTGGGCGCTGTTTTGTTCTGCTGGTCATAGGCTCACTGAGTTAGAACCAACTGGATGGTACCGATGATCACAACAAGGGTCTACGGTCAGAGTTGTCATCATTGCCCCATTACAAGGATGTTTGAAAACACACGATTTTATCTGCACTTGCTGCAAATACACACTGCTGTTTTCTTGTTACTTGTGTTTTTAGATCCCAATTTTTCCTGATGTATTAACTACAATAGTGTTGTAATTTGTATAAGTGAACCTATGTTGTCATCGGAGTCTGTCGAATCAGTTCTGACTCATAGCCACAGCATGTACAACAGAGTGAAACAATGGTGAGGGGTGGTCCTGCATCACCCTCATGGAGCCCAGTGTGATAGCCACCATGCCAGTTCATGCCCTTGAAGATGTACCTCTATTCCCCTGACCCTTCACGTTACCAAGCACAATTTCATATTGCAGGGACCGGTAGCTCCTGATAACCTGCCCCAAATACTCGAGATGGAGTCTCACCATCATTGCTTCAAAGGAGCAATCTGGTTGTGCTTCGTCCACAATAGATTTGTTTGTTCTTCTGGGAGCCCACTGTACTTTGTATGTTCCTTGCTACTATAACTCAAATGACTGGATTCTTCCCCAGTCTTCCTTATCCAGTGCCCAACTTAACTGGGTAAGAGGAGATTCAAAGTACCAGGGCTTTGGTCAGTCACATCTTAGTCCTCTCAGCTTTGCTTAACGCAATGCATCATTTGATTTCTTTGCTGCTGCTTCCTTAAGCATTGGTGGTGGATCCAAGCAAGATGAAATCCTAGCTAACTCTGATGTTTTCTCCATTTATCATGTTACCTATTAATCTAGCTGTGAGATTTGTGTCTTCTTAACATTGAGTTGTAAGTCATACCAAGGATACAATCTTCAATCTTCATCTGCAAGTGCTTCAACTCTTCCTCACCTTTAGAAAGCAAAGTCATGTCATTTGCATTTTGCAGACTGTCAACAAACCTTCTTCATATAATCCAATTGCTTTAAATATCTGCTCAGCATTCAGATTGACTGACTAAGGGAAAGGGCTATAACCCTGATGCACACTTTTCTTGATTTTAAGTCACACAGTAGTCCCTTGTTCCGTCCAAGCACGGCCTCTGGGTCCATGAACAGCTATCATAGTCGCCCAAGGAAGTGCTCTGGTATTCCTGTGCTTCTCAGCGCTCGCCATAGTTTGTGATGATCAACACAGTCGAATGCCTTTTCATAGTGAGTAAAACACGAGTAAAAATGTTTGTGATGGTCTCTGCTTTCAGTCAAGATCCATCTAAACATAGAGCAGTAAATTTCATGACAATGAAATAATAATTAAAAGAAAAATGGCAAAAAATACACCATCTACTCAGTTACTGATCATTTAATTCATTGCTTTCTAAAGCTATTTTCTTATCAGTATTTATATGATCCAGGAAGTATTATATTTAAGCCTCTTACAAGGATGATAATCACATATTATTATATGATTAAAACTGATAATAACTAAGGGTTCTCTGTAATCTGGTGGGAAGAGGATCATGGAGAGGTGACATGATGAGCTATTGCACTGGGTCAGTTTTGGGGGTTGAAAGACCCTGTCATAGGGGTGACCCGATCCATAACAATAGCAAACTTACAGTTATTAAGAAGCACCAAAAATAATGTTATGGTTGGGGAGTCACCACAACCTGAAGAACTGTGCTAAAAGGTCGCAGCATTAGAAAGCGTGAGAACCACTGCACTGGGTCATACCCACCCCAATGACCCCACTGTATATTATTTTGCTGACAGGTATTAATTCTGAAATGTTTTGAAGTTGTTTTTCTACTCATTTATAGCTGCAACAATGGAAGGTACAACTCGGGAGCAGTTTTCTCAGGAAAAAAAATAGTATATCTGAAAATAAATTTCAAAATTAAAGCAACTTTTAATGTCTTAAACTGTACTGTAAACGTCCTCATGAAATAAATAAAGGGAGTACATGAAGTGAACCCCTATTCAACTAAATCTGTGTTTTGTTTCTATTCAACTCACTCTGTGTTTTGTTTGAATAAAAGTGAGAAAGTAAACATATCAAGGCAAAATCTTAACCTTTTCCCATGTTTAGTAATAGGACTGGTTCTGTCCTTTCCCAATTCAACTTCTCTGTAAGTCACATAGTAAGCAGTTGGTAGATTTTCTGTTCAAATATAAAGGTTTATTTGCATTTCTAATTTGCCATTGCAGTAACACTGGAATTCCACGAGGAAGCATTTTAACTGTTACAGTAAACCATTTTTTAAAAGCTCATGGTGCGTCTCACCAAACTTAACTCCTCTGGAGAAGTAAGGCATATTCCTTTTGAATGTCTACATTGTGACCTGTGCCTCGCCAACTATTTTATCTAGAAGCCTCCCTTTCACTCCATGTTCTGCTGGGTTGTTTTTTTTAGAAGCTTTGCAGAGGACATGTTTTTAATAGGCTATAATCACATGAGTAACAGGGATCTTGGAAAGTAGCTATTATCAGTACAGACAGAAACTTGGAGTGTGATGGTTTTAGCCTTCCTGAGCTTCTTGATGCTATTTTAATGCACCAAGAGTATAAACTAAATTTAGATCCTGCTGACTTACTGGAGTGAAGTGTGTGTCTCTTTTGCAGACAATGCTAGATTTAGTCACTGTATATTTCTGTCAAGCTGAGGATGCAATTTATAGTTTCCATTCCTTGTAAGCATTTTAATAACTATACATAATATTTAATGACTAGTCTGATTTGCAACTGTTCATTTAAATTTTGTTTTTCCTGAAAGCAGTTACTGACACCTATGTTTTTTCTCGTGATCATACTTTCTATTTCAGTAAATCTGGCATTACTCTCAAAGTTGCTTTGATACACTAATTTATGTTGCTTCCTAATTATTTCTCTGGCCTATGGGTTCTCAACCTCAGCACCATTAAGAGTTGGGTGCTTTCCTGTATGTTGCAGGATGTTTAAAAAAATCTCAGCACCACCCCCCCTCACCTCACTTATGACAACCAAAAATGTCTTGACATGTGACCAAATGCCCCCCCCTCCAGACAAAAGTGCCCCTGCTTGATACCACTGCTTTAGTTTGTCCATTTCTTTCTGACTTTGGCCCTGGTTCAGCCAATAATTGTAGTGGCTTCCTTCTGGGACAACCTATAAGTACCCCGCTTACCTTCTAATTCACTTTTCATGTTGTGGCCAGAAGGATACTTTCACAACCCAAATCTTACCTGTCACTCACTTTCAAAAACTGTCATCGCTGTCCAACGATTTAGGATACCTAGAGGACTCTCAGATCCCCGACAGTGTTCGTCCTAGTTGGACCCGAGGGCCCCCTGATCTCTCCAACCACTTCCTCTTCGCAGTTCAGGCCCGTGTACCTGCCCTTTGTCCTGTTCCTGTCATGCTCAAGCCCTCCGCTCACCTGGACTGAACTTATCCTTCATCTTACACGTCTCTGATGTCTCAGCACTAAATCAGACCAGCCTATTACAGGAATCCAGTGTCAATTTCATTAAAACTAATTAAGTATCATGTGCCAAAGGTCCAAATTATTGCACCAAATCACCCAATATACAAATATCTGTTCCTTTTTCCATTTATAGTTATTGTTAGATGTCATTAAGTGTGTTCCCACTCATAATGACCCCATGCATAACAGCCTGGCACCGTTTTATGTTTGAGCACATTATGCAGTCACTGTGCCAGTCCGTCCATGGAGGCGCTTCCTCAACCCTCTACTTTACCACTTGTGATGTTCTTCTCCGTGGACTGGTCCCTTATGATAACATGTCTTATTTCAGCAGTTGATGGTCTGTTCTGCTGGTGAGATTGATATTGGTTACGATAATTATAATTTGATTTCTGCACATGTTTACAAACCACATAAGGGCAAATACTGTTACTATTTTGCTCATTGTTATCCGTAGTGCATATAGTATTATTATATATTATATAATTAATGTATATTGAATGTAGATGTTCATTGAAATCTGTTCATTTGAATAAATACTTTATAAAACAGAATGCAGTATTAATCGCATAGTGTACAATAATGATATTAAGTAGATCTGCCTGTAAGAAGGTGAGTGATAATTCCAGACATGATTTTATGAAAACAATAGCACGATGTAACAGACTTTATATATAACATTTGCTGAAACACTATGCTTCTGCGACTAAGCCTTTACCAAGTAACTTATTTTTGATACCATACCAAATAAATACCAAAGATTTTTCATTTTTCATATTAGAAAGAAAATTGTAGTTTTAGGTTGTATAAAAAGCAATTTGGTCATTTTATTTAGTATTGTATTCAAATGGAATGAAGCAGCTTACTAATTTTAAGAAATGTGCTATAATGAGAGTGTTGTAAAATCAAGATCATAAAATAATCTTTAAAACGTAGTACATGAATGTTGTTTCCTTACTGTAACTATTTTAATTAATTATTCCAGTTAGGCTTGGCTTTATTCTGAAGCGAGCTAGGTTCCGCAAGGACTGTGGGTGGAGGATGCTGAAAGAAAGGGTAACCTGTGGGCTTGAGAAGAAAACAGCCTTGGGGGTGGTGTGTGTATCTGTGTGTGTGTGTGTGTGTGTGTGTGTGTGTATCTGTGTGTGTGTGTGTGTATTTTCTTATCCTGTTCTGTGCTTATTTGAAAACTGCCATCGTTCCAAAGACATGATCTTATTCTCCTGGTATCCTACTTCCATACGAAGCCTCCCTATCAGTCACTGGGACTGTAAAATAATTATTCTAAGGACTTGCTGGCTCTGTGGTTAAGTGCTCACCGAGAACGTGAAAGGTCAGCAGTTTGAACTCATCAGCTGCTCGGTGGTAGAGAGGTGGCAGTCTGTGAAGATTGCAGCCTTCGGAAGCCCATGGAGCAGGCCCACTCTGTCTATAAGATTATTGAGTCGGGATTGACAGCAGCATGTTTTTTTTTAACATGACTATTATGCAAATGACTATCCATTATTCATCAAATATTTCAGACATATATTTGTATTCCATATTTTATAACTCTAACACTAAAGATCTATGAAAAAGTCTAACAATGTTGTTTTCTATTTCTCTGTCTCTTGCTCATAGTGGCCTTTCTCTTTCATGTACTCTCTATTTTTGAGTGTGAATTCGTATTTTTCTGACCTTTCTCTTGGGTTGAGAGTGTAGCCATTTAGAAAGAATTGCTTTTGCTGCTTTCAGGTGCCTTAGGATTCAACTAACCTTGGAATACCTATATTACTTTTCTTAGCTTGGGGTTTCCTGAACGAGACAGGCAATGAATATCTAAACCCCATGCTACATCAAGGTGGGGCTCTGGGTACAAATTTTCTGGAAAGCACCCTTTCTCTCCAACCACTCACAAACTGACAGCTTGCCAGCCTTCTTTGCTGGTGAGCAAGTTTTCTCCCGTGCTAGTGTTCAAGGGCCTTTGGCTGGGGGGTTATTTTTCAACCTCTACCTTCCAGAGGGGCAAAGCCTAGGGTTTTCTTCCCATCAGGTGTGAGAGTTCAAGACTATAGTAACCCCCTCCCTCAGGACAGCTATGGGTGGTGGCATCTTCCACAGCTAGCTCTCCATTTCAGGTCTTTGAAGATTTCTCTCACTTTCTTGTTAAGCCTCCTATGCATCTAAAATGATTTTTTAAATCATGCTATCCATTTTTCTAGAGAACAGTTTCATCATATTGCTAATATTATATTGCTGGAAAATATAATGCAGCAATGATTGAATATCTAAAGAGAGAATTTCCCTCCTCTTTCCTCTTTTCCCTTCCTTCTTTCTCAGACTCCCTTAAATCTGACTATGAATGATAATTTATTCTTTTGTAGATAATTGCAAGACTATTCTTTGGGAAAAGGGGAATTCATCGTCATGTTTCACTCTCAAACTCACAATCATTGAGTCAATGCTGACTCATAATGACCCCCTATAGGTTTCCAAGAGTGTAAAAGTCTACAGGGGTAGAAAGCCTGGTCTGCCTCTCATGGAGCTGCTGGTGGTTTTGAACTGCCGACCATTCCAATCATAGCCCAATGTGGAACCACTACACTATGAGGGCCCCCCCCATGAATTACAGCTTCCATTCTTGAAGGCATTTTTACATGCTGGTGGTTTCATTTACTTTGTACCAGGCACTGCTGTCTTTCACATGGAATAAGTCATTAATTCTTCCTACAGCCTAAGTATTCTTGTCTTCCTGTTTTGCAGACGGAGAAAGTATAGATAAGTGGCTTTCCCATGGACATAGGATTATAGATGGATGACCCAGGGTGCCGTACTGGCATTCTCTTTACGTTTCAGTGATACTGCTCACAGTGAAGGCTGGGTGTACTCTGGAGGATTTAATCTAAAGTTCGCATGCTTAAGAAAGTCAAACTAATGAAGAAATGTAGTTATTGCTGCTATAGACTGAATGCACCAGGGGTAAAAAGGGACTCATTCTTGTTCGGTTTATTTAATTAAATGTTGCCCTTCTCAAAGGAAGATATATGATTGAACAACTGTCTCTTCCATGGTATGTTAGCCTACCTTATGAGAGCCAATCATTAAATTTTTCAGAAGTATGCGATCGGGCTAAGAAACATAGCCATTGTTAAAACTTAAGTTATAAAAAGCATATCTTAAAGGAATCATGTTTAAAACAATGATAATAAATATTCCAAGTGTATTCATCTCTAATCATTTGACCACATTTTACTACTGGCTGTGTTCTTGGTGTGCTTTCTGCCCATCGTGTGTGTCTGGTGGGCATGCTCGTGATGGTGTGTTCCTGTGTGTCACTTCCCAGCTCTGCATGGACCCAGTACCATCTCCCCTCTAGGTAGCACCAATCCATTTGTGCTCTTTGAAGGCTACAAATGGGGCTTTTGATTATGACTTTTGTTTTCCCTATGTTTTCTAAGATGTTAAGCATACTGCTTGGCATCTCCCCCTTTCCTCCTCCTCCTTCTTCTTCTTTCCCCTGGAGGGACATGCTTCTGTGTTTAATAACCAAATGGAGAGAAGCCAGAGTAATGCTCCTGCCAAGACAGTCCTTCCTGTAGTGTTTCCACGCAGGCCAAGCTTCGCAGGACCCTGGAGAGCAATGGATAGGCCACTCTCCCTGTCCTTGCCCCAGATGAGTTCCCAAGAACCAGGACCCCTTGGGTAGGAGGAAGAGGTCAGGACATGGCAGAGGTTGAGGAAAGGGAGAAACTGGGCTAGTGGGAGACAGGTACCTAGAGCTTTCATGGCCCCTCCCTCTTGCTGGGGAGGGCTAGGCACCCACATCCAGCCCCAGGAGAAGAACCAGGCAGGGGTACATGTATGTCAACAACTCTGCACATGAGGGGTGGGGGGTGGCAGGAGGCAACTATTTCTAAGACCAGCTCTTGCCAGAGGGATGCTAGTCCAGCCCCTGGGTCCTTGCTTCCATTTCCAAGTTGACTGGAATGCATCCATGAGAAGTCAATGCATCTGTAAGATCTGTCCTACGGCAACTTTCTTGCCCAGGGAAAGCTTAGCACTCTATTGCCCTAGTCTCTTGTGCCTTATGCAAGCCACACAGCCACTTATTTCTTCACAGCTTCTAGCCGGGGCCTGGGTCAGTAGGCAGAAAGGGTTGGGGCTAGTATGTGCACAGGCATGGCTCTTACATACATTGGAACCCAAGAGCCAGTATGTGCACAGGCATGGCTCTTACATACACTGGAACCCAAGAGCCAGTATGTGCACAGGCATGGCTCTTACATACACCGAGGGCTTTGGTGTAAGGAGTCGAGAGCAGATGTTCTCAACCTTCCTAAGGCTGTGACCCTTTAATACAGTTCCTCATGTTGTGGTGACCACCCCCCTCCACAACCATAAAATTATTTATTTTCATTGTGCTACTTTATAACTGTAGTTTTACTACTGTTATGAATCGAACAACCCCTGTGAAAGGGTCGTTTGAATCCCAAGGGGTTGCCACCCACACGTTGCGAACCGCTGGTTTAGAGGGATAAGGAGATAGATCCAGGGAGAAAGTTGGCAGCTGGACCCAGCAATGGCTGACTGCTCCTGCACACCCCAACGCTCGGCATATCTTTTTTTTAACTGCTCAAATTCTTTATTTCCCCTTCTGTGGGAAAACCCCGGCAGACTAAAGTGTTTCTGTTGAAGAAGGTTCAAAAGTCATTGCTGAACAATATCTACTGTGTCATTTTAATCGTTTGAATAAAGCATTTTCATTGGTGGAACATAGTTGCATGACAATGTCAAAATATAAAACTGCCTTTTCTGGTCTACGATACGTAAACCAGCAGTACATGCATGTAGGCGCTGCTCTCAGCAGATGGAAAGAGATCCAAGGGGAAAACAAGCGGCAGCAGCAGGCCCTGTTTGCTCAAGGATCTGTGTGAGAAGCTCAACTCGTAGAGGAAAACACTGTGACCGAGTCTCGAAAGGCCAAACAAAAGCCAAGGAGGAAAAAGTGTTTTTTCATCCATTTCGCTTGGGGAGGATCAGTGACTAATTAAGTGGAGAATAAAAGGGAAAGCCTGGGTGAGAATATTTCTTTAGGGACCCCATTCACCGGATGAAGTAGCAGGAAAGCATTTAATAAAGGGAAATGCTATGGCTTGGGCAAAGCAGCAGTGCAGAGACTGCTTGCCTTGGGCTCCTGGGGTGCTTGTTTGCAGGGCCTCGGAGGAGGACTCAAGAGGCAAATAGGAGGGTCGCTCCAGCAGCTTTGCGACACAATGTAGGAACTGATTCAACAAGAACTTCAGTGTGTGGCGCTGCTGTTTCTGACAGAGCTCCATCGGGGTTCTCCGTGTGTGTGTGTGTGTGTGTGTGTGTGTGTGTGTGTAGGTGTTTCTGTCCCCTAACCCTTTTCTGACTTTAAAAGGGTACATTCGGCCTCCCCAAGGGACCGACCCCCTTTGTGTTCCTTTGAAATGTTCTTTGAGTTTGAGGAACAAAAAGAAGTCAGAAAGGGCAAGGTCATGGCTGGAGGGCGGATGGGGTAAGATTTCCCCACAAAATTCTTCTGTGATGGCCCTTGCTATCATCAGCGAATGGGCAGGTATATTGTTGCCATGGGGAAATTTCCTTAGGACAAATTGTCCTGGCTCTTTTCTTACTAAGGCAGTTTCAAATTTTCTTAATATTTCTTGATGATAAGTCACCATGATCAGCCTGTGTCCTTCAAGAAAATCTATGTAAATGACCTCATTGAGGCCCTTCCCACCCCGATAAAAACAGCCACCATTACCTTCTGCCTGGAGTTTAACTGACTCAGCACACCCCTTCAGACACCCCTGCTTTGATCAGACCTTTTGGAAGATACCATAATTAATGATAAGAGAAGTGCATTAGTGAGAAAACTTGGGTCCCACTACCCACTGGTCACAGAAACATGCTTAAACACATTTAAAAATAGTTAAATGAGTGCTTCTGTCAACTGGAAGGGCCCTGTTGGCATTCATAGTGGTTGCTCATTGGGCTGCTAACTACAAGGTCAGTAGTTTGAAACCAACAGCTGCTCCACAGACAGGTGGGGCTATCTACACTTGTCAAAAGTTACATGGTTTAAAATCAAGAAAGGTGTGCATCAGGATTGTCTCCTCTGACCATACTCATTCAATCTGGAAACCGAGCAAATCATCAGAGAAGCTGGCCTCCGTGAAGCCTGCGGCATCTGGAGTGTAGGGAAAGACTGATAGCAACCTGCCATGGGCAGAGGACACAACCTTGCACATGGACAGTGAGGCGGACTCGAAGCACTTGTTGATGATGATCAAGGATGGCAGCCTTCAGAATGGATTACAACTCATTGTCATGAAGACCCAAATCCTCACACCTGGACCAATAGGTGCTATCATGAAAAATGGAGAAAAGGTTGAAGGTGTCCAGGATATTGTCTAACTTGGGTCCACAATCAATGCTTATGGAAGCAGGAGTCAAGAGATCAAAAGACATGTTGCAGTTGGGTAAAAATCTGCTGCAGAAGACCTCTTTAAGTTACAGTAGAACCCCGGTACACGCCGGATCCGTACTTGACATAAGTGGATTTCGACGCAAAATGTTGAGAAAATTTTGCATCAGAGCTCCAACAAAACATCAGAATCTGACCCACTGCACATGTTTTTGTAAACAAAAGCAGTTTGCGTTTCAGTCGCTCGGGCGTTTGGTGGCGTTGTTAGCATGGGTGGTAAAGCCTTTGTGGGTGTGTTCCAAGCGTTTTGCTATCATTTTCTCAGGTTTTGTGGACTTTTGTTTTTAGATTAAAAACATGGGCCCTAAGAAAGAGTTTTTTGAAAAGAATAATGATAAGGAACTGGTTAACCGTGTTATCAATATTGTTGATGATAATTTAACAAATCCTTTTAGAAAACATTTAAGGAAATGCCAACAGCAGACCACATTTAGGCAGCCAGGTCCTAGTGAAAAAAGGCAAAGAAGGGAAAACTCCTGAAAAGCTGCCAGTTGATTGGATGGAAGGGGATTCCCCTTCCCACAATGCCTCTCTCTCCATCCCTCCTCTCCACACCTGTGTCCACAGATCCAGATCTTCATCAGTCTCAAGGCATGGGCCATACTGTAGTTCTTAAAAACTTTTTAAATCTTGTGTTTTATATTTAAATTATATTTTTGACTCTGAATTCATTTACTTTGAATTTTCTGTGTAATGTTTTGTATAAAAAGGCAAGGTTAGGGTAAACACTTAATGGTCAAGAACAGATTAATCCGTTTCAGTTATTTCTTATGGGAAAATTGATTTGGAACTAGACTGCATTGCATCCTGCTGCTCCTTCTAGAACAGATTAGCATGGAGGTCTGGGGCTCTCTGTATTGAAAAACAAAGATGTCTCTTTGTGAGGATGCACTTGACCTTAACCATGGTATTTTCAGTTGCCTCATATGCATGTCAAAGTTGGTCTCTCTTAGGGAGACCAAAGTATAATCGATGCATTGGAATTGTGGTGCTGGAGAAAATATTGAAAGCACCAGGGATTGCTCTCTGTCTTGGAAGAAGTATGGCCAGAGTGCTCCTCTGAGGCCAGGATGGCCAGCCTTCATCTTACATACTTTGGGCATATTGTCAGAAGGGACCAGTCCCTGGAGAGGAACATCATGCTTGGTAAAGTGAAGGGACAGCGAAAAAGAGGCAGAGCCTCCAGGAGGTAATTGATACAGTGTCTGCAACACTGATGTCAGGCACAGGGCCTGTGAGGCTGGCACTGGACCAGGTTTTATTTTGTTCTGCTGTGCAGAGGGTCACTGTGATTAACCACAAGCATATCCTCAATTTATCTCACACACAGATACGTGAATAAACTTTATTATGTTTGTGTCTTAGAGAACCCAGCTAACAACAGCAGCTCCTAAGAGTTTTCAGCTGTTAACTTTCTCAGCAAATTACCAGGCTTTTCTTCCCAAACTTCTCTGGGTGAACTCCAAACAATAAATTTTTTTTTTATTATCACAATGCAAGTATTTTAAATGTTGGCGCCACCCAACGTCTCTTTTTTGATGATAATAAAAACCAAAAAAGCACAGGTCACCCCACAGATGTATTGGTATAGGATCATGTGGTACCTAGAGGCATCAGATGGAACTGAAGAGGGTGGGGCTGGCAAGTACTGAAAACACACTTGTATTCTGTTTCAAGAGCAGATTGGTAGAGAAATGGAAAATCAATATTCCTAAATCTCAAAATAGTTTCCATTTGGCACAATCTTTTGAATTTTGTTAGGCAATTGCATCTCAAGCATATTAAATGACATAAAAATACTGATAATATGCAAATTGTTCATTGTATGACATATAACAGGTATATGGGATTTGTTTTTAATATCCATTAATCTGATTGCCTTCAAGAAAACAACAAATTAAAAAAACAGTTATTTCATCAGCCATTGAAACCTCTTTCTAGGAAGAGCAAATGAAGAGGGTGAAATCAAGAGACACTAGCCAAAGACAAGTCTAATGTAAGATTAGAGGCGCTAGTAGCCTCAACACTCTGTGCGTAGTGTAAATGGAAACTCAAAAAGATTTGGAGTATACATAAATATTCTTATAATTCTTCATCAATCAATTGTGTGACAATAAGCAAGGCAATTTGCCTCCTTGGATCTCAGTTTTGTCATTGGAAAAATGACTATGATCTTGGGAGTCAACAAGGTCACTTGGCACAGCAGAGTTCACTGTGACAAGGCTCTATATCCCAATGACTGGGGTTTTAAAAGACTGTGTCTGAGCAGCCACCTAAGGTGCACCAATTGGTCTCTACCTATTTCGAGGAAAGAAAAGTAAAGAAAATAAAAAAAACTCACGGAATTAATTAGTGGATTAACATAATTCCCCATGATTACGAGATCAGAAGAGCTAGATGGTGCCCATCGATCACTCTCAATTGTTCTGAAAGGAATTGCTTTAGAAGGTCTAAGAGTGGGATGGAAAATGTGGAACAATGTTTAAAATCCTAAAACAAAACTAGGTTTAGTGGCTGGATAGAGACTGGTATGAGCCTCGAGGCAAAGTCACTTTTCAGATCTGGAGAGGAACTCACTTTCATGGCTCAAATTTCAGCCAAACAATTGACAAGTCTGTAAAGAGAGCGGTGATATTAGGGAGATAAGCACACCTTCGACTAATCGACCATTTGAGACCCAAAGGGCAGCATTTATCCAAGGACAAAGTACAGAAAGATTGCGAAAGGAGGAATGGAAACAGGAAACACAGGAAGGAAATGGATAAACGATGTTACATTATGAGGACTGCAAAAATGTATGGAAAATTGATCTGCTCTGTAAGCCTTCACCCAATTCACACATTTACAAATGTTAAAAAAATATAAGATTTGAGTCATTACATGTTAAGATTTTATGATTATGCAACATGCCTTATAAAATTCAAAACGTGTGCAGGTAGCCCTCAACTGACTAAAGGGTTTCATCCCACCACCACTGTTTTACGTCATCATTTTTAATGTAAGTCAAATATCTCATTAAACTTTTTCATTATGATTAGATGTTTAGTGGCATATAATTCACATATCATATAATTCACTATTCAGAAGCGGGGTGTAGCCATCAACACAATCCATTTCAGAACACTTTCTTCTTGTTGTAGTTATTGCTGTTAGCGTCCCATTTCCCTCCAACCTCCCCTGCGATGTCCTTAGGTAATTATGAATCCAGTTGCTGTCTATAGATTTACCTATGTTGGATTTCATGCACACACACAAAACTACAACACGGAAACAGAAAAGAAAGGAGATAGAGCCCCACAGCAACGACAAGATAAAAGAGAGAAGGGCAAAATATCAAAAAGAAAGCAGACACAAAATGTAGAACAAATTTAAAATGGGTCAAAGGGAGATCAAATGATAGGATGGTACATTTTACCCTAAATCCATCTGCCATGATAGGCTCTATGATGTCCTCTGTCTGATAGCCAGGCTATTCATTATTGTCCTTTATTATAAGCATCTTTATAAACCTGATCGCTAGCCCTGCCGGCACCGTGGCCACCAGCAGGGCTGCTAACCTTAGGCCAGCCTTTTGAAATCACCAGTCGCTGCACAGGAGAAAGACTTGGCTTTCTACCTGAAAGAGTCACAGCCTCAGAAACTCCCGGGGCAGCTCTGCCCTGTCCTGTGGGTCACTTTGAGCTGGCATAGACTCCATGGCAGTGGGTTGGTTTAGGAGTAGGATGGTGAGATCAGAAAATTACACGTGACCACGTTCTATGTTGTATATATTGCTTATGTTAACATGTATAAAAAAGAAAAAGTGACCAATGGAAGTATGATTTGCTATACATCTCTACTATGTCATATGCTGGGGACTCTTTGTACCCATCTAGCACAGTAGGTTAGGTGTGGGGCAGCCACATGTCAGGTCAGCAGTTTGAAACCACCTCCACCTCCAGCGGAAGACAAGGTTTTCTACTCCTGTACAGTGATAGGCTGGGAAACCTGCAGTCCCTGTGAGTGGGTACTGACTCAGTGGCAAGGGGGGTACTACTAAGACGCTTGAAATCTTAACACCATCAGCACTTACCACTTGAAAGCAAAGAAAGTCATTCTTGCAGACAAGTAAAGTCCTCTTTGCCTTCACTGCTGTGCCCAGGTGCGTCTGAGTGGCTCTCAGAGAGCACCCTCTGGGAGCAGAAGGAAACGGGGTGGCCCCGCAGCCCTCATACTGATGCCGGCCCTCAATTCACCCACCTCACTGTGGGCGGCCTCCATGGCCCTCGGCTTCATCAACCGTGAGGGGAATCACTTCCCTCAGTTCTGAAGAGCCGTCTGGCTCTCCCTCTTCCAGGTCAGACGTGCCTGTTCTTCCAGCAGTCCGCGTTGTAATCAGTGTTCATTGTCACCAACACACGTCACAGACATCGACTCTAGTCTCTCGTTCACTTCCCAGCTTTCAAAGGTATCAAAAACTCTCTACTCCCACCAAGTCAATTTCAACACACAAGGACGCTATGGAACTGCTTCTTGGAGTTTTCTGAGAGCACATCTGTACCAGAATAGCAGCCTTATTTTTCGCCATCCACGCAGCTGGTGGATTTGTGCCACACGCCTGTTGGTCAGCAGCTCAATGCTCTATCCCAGAGGGCCGCCAGGGACTCCTTGTATGCACATAGATTTTGAGTTCCTGACAGCTGCTTCCATGGGCAAATATTGTGGATCCACATAAAATGAAAGCCTAACAACTTGCACAACTTCTCCATTTAGCATAATGCTGCACGTTGGCCCCGTGAAGAATTCTGTTTTCTTTACGTTGAAGTGTGATCTGTAGTACTGGCTGTCATCTGTGACCTTCTTCTTCCCTGTCAGCAAGCAAGATCATGGCATCTCTATGTTGAAGAGTGCTAATAAGTCGTCCTCTAAAACTCCGCCTGTTTCATAGAGCCTGGTTTTCTCATTATTTCATCAGTCTATAGATTGCATAAGTATGGTGAAAGGATTGATCCACCCTGGCACACATCTTCCTTGATTGTAAACCACTCAGCATCTCCTAGTTTTGTTTGTAAATAGACCGTTCTCTATAAAATTTGCCATAATCCACAAAATAAAGGCAATAAAACAGGTAAACATCTCTTTGGTGTCCTCCGCTTTCACCTAGTATCCATCTGATCTCCCTCCAGATCCATATTCTATCATCGTTTCACATCCTCTCTGAATCCGGCGTGAATTTCTTGAAGTTCCCTGTTAAGGTATTACTACAACTATATTTAAATTAGCCTCAGCAAAATGTTATTTGCATCTAATGTTAAGGATATTATTTGATAAGATTTAGCAACGTTTGTTGCTAAGATGGTTTATAATTTGTATATTTATTATCTTGATACTGTTTATTACTGATAAAAAAATCTCTTTATAACTACTTTAACAGTCCAAAAGCAGAGAGAAAACTATCCCCAAAGGCCTCTAAAATGATAATTCAGCCGCCTGTCCTGAGTCTAATTAATCTACACCCTATGGAATATATACAACACCTACTGTAACTAGTCCTTGAATAAAAACAAGACCCACTGGTGATTTTTACACCAGGGATTAAATTTTTTTAATGTTAATGCAGAGTAAATCTTAAAATCCCTTTGGATTTCAGCCTTTAAAGTTGGGTGTACCTAAACACTGTCTGCAGAATAGCATGTAACTTCAAAATTGTCCAAGCTGTCTGAAGTTGTATGGTCTCATCCAGCACTGTCTGAAGAGATGCCTCAGGCAAACTAGGAAAAACACCGTCCTCCCAGCTGGTGATCACCCGCAAGGGAAAAACAGTCACAGTGCATTTTGCTGCCCTAGGCAAACTCCGCCTGAGAGTACAAGCTGGCTTTGCATAAAAGTAAACAAGGTTGAGTGAGTGCCTCCTAGTCAGGTAGAGATGAAAAAGGAACAGGAAAAGAAAAGGGGGGACAAAAAGCTAGCAATCGTAATTTCACTCCGTGGAACAACTTGCCATGTCTGAGCCGTGTTGATCTTCAGAAGGCCCACATTGCTTTACTCTCGCATCTGCTCTCCAGTGAGGGAGGGTAGGTGCCCTGCCTGGCAGCACCACTGATGACGGAATCATTCTTCAAGGTGTCCAGGTTTGCAGAGATCTGATGCATCTGAACTATGATGCTTCTATGGCATAATGTTGCCATGGAACTCTGACAAAGACACTGATAGAGGATCAATAGCTTAACGAGGACTGATGTGCTGTAAAAGGTTTCCAGGGAACCACGTTCTCCCAGCTGTAAACTACTTCTTTCAAGTAAGTTAAACACTTAAGTGGAAATGGCAATGCTGCTCTAGTGTCTGAAAAGATCTACTGTGTCCGAAAAAGTCACACGCATACAAAGCCTGCCCCTGAGCTGGATTTCCCACCATCTCCTTTCTGCGGCTCCGGCTCTCGTCTCTATGGATGCAGACGCTACAGGTGAGGAGACTGAGCGCTGAGGAGCTGAAGCACACCATCAATATGATATCGCCGTTCTCCTCAGTCCCTTTTATCTAGTGTATTTCACACCACTTCGTAGACATTAGTGGGAGAAAGCTGAGGCTGTCTTCTCCCTTAACGGTTTACAAAGCCTCAGGAGCCCTATCTAGGGCGTGGATGTGGGAACCTACTGGACGACAGTGGGTTTAGTACCCAGGAGCATCCCAACAGTGACCGCCACACTGAGCCCCTGGCTGGGTTTAGTCTGAAGATTTTCCCAAGTCTATAACCTCACTTTAGTGTAGTGGTTCTCAACCTTCCCCATGCCGCCACCCTTTCATACAGTTCCTCAAGTTGTGGTGACCCCCCCAACCATAAAATTATTTTCATTGCTATTGCATGTAACTGTGATTTTGCTACTGTTATGAATCAGGTGACCCCTGTGAAAGGGTCCTTCGACCTCCAAAAGGGGTCATGACACACAGGTTGAGAACCGCTGCTTTAGTGGAATCAAGAAGTTATTAGGGCCAAAAAGAAACTTGGGAATTTGGATATTTTTCAACACGTATCCACTACAAAATTTTAAGCAGGGTATGAATCAGCTATTTTATTGTCCATCAGATTTTTACAAACTATGTAAGTGTTCATATAAAAAGCCAAACTTCTCCCACTTAAATTTGAAAAATTGAGTTTTTATTGTCAGTTTGATATAAAAAATAGAGATAAGAGTAAATAAGAAGTAAAATTATTCAAAATTCCACATGTTAACATAATCTTGAGTATTTATCCCAGATGTGTTCTGCATATACAGTCACATATATAAATATTCACAATAATAGATAGCATGCACAGTTTTACAAATTTAGCCTTTTTTGTACATTCAGTTCTACATCCTTTTCCTCACTTGCAACAGAGTAAATATGATCCTGTCACTAAATATATTTTATAATATTTCAAAATATGTATGCGCCATAATCCGTAACCCTCCTCCATCCTTAAACTTCAGGATGGTTATCATTTGGCAAAGCTGAGTCTCTTCCTTCTTGTCTTTGTTTTGCTTTTCTTGGCCTCTTGGGATTCTCAGACTCAAAACTTCTCAAATGTTCATGCTCTTCAGCAAAGAGGCAGATTAGTTAATAGAGATAATCTTTCAACTACAGTGCACTTTACTTGTGAAATATTGAAAAGCTCATTAAGCTACAAGTTTTCCTTCAGTTAAGTATAATCCTACTAGAAATCACAGTAAGTAAAAACATCTAAGTAGCAAAATGGACTACTACTGAAGAATTTTACATGTATTTTAGATAATAAATATAAGGGCTCTTGAATTAAGGGGTAAAATGTATTCAAACTTAATGTCTGGCATGATAG
The DNA here is from genome assembly GCF_050624435.1 of Tenrec ecaudatus. Taxonomy (NCBI): domain Eukaryota; kingdom Metazoa; phylum Chordata; class Mammalia; order Afrosoricida; family Tenrecidae; genus Tenrec; species Tenrec ecaudatus. Next base: position 58,843,213 of record NC_134542.1, read on the forward strand.
GAAAATCTGAAATAATGGTCTAGATCAGTTGAATCCTGTTTTTTATAAAATTGTCTGGACTTTAAAAAGGAGGCCGCTTGAAAGGCACTCCGGATTTGAAGTGTGTGACCTCTGGACTTGCCGATTTGCTTCATCATCTGTCTTACTCTGTTTCATCATCTGTATAATTGTTGTTATGAGAATTATTTATAAGGCACCTGAAAAAAGGCACCTGCAACATACCTCTCTCTCCGTAAATGCTAGTTCCTTTTGACCCTGCTTTGAAGGTATGGTAGATTTTTTTCAAGAGCTGAATTTTTAAAACTTTGTCTCCCCATGAATGAGAGTGGTCTATTAGGACTCTGCTGGTTCAGCAGCTCTGGTGGTGCAGTTCTTACGAGCCGGGATTCAATCTAGAAAGACAGGGTTTTAGATTCTTATGAAGATTTAAAGTCTTGGAAACCCACAGAGGCAGTTCTACCCAGTTCTACGTAGAGGGTCGCTTTGAGGCAGCATGCACTCAATGACAGAGAGTAATGAGTGAGCATACCCAGTGTGAATTACACCAGCATAAGCAACAACAACAACAAAAGCCCTCACACTTGAACCAATAATTGAAGGCAAATTTGAAATGAAGAGTTCTTAATTTCCCAACCAACACCCATGAAAGTAGCACTCAAAAAGCCAAACAAAGGGAAAATTTGATGCAAAAGACTTGTGTAAATTGTTCAAAAACAAAGATGTCACTTTGCAGACAAGCGTGGCTGTGTTAGTCTGGGTAGACTAGAGAAACAAACTCATAGATACTCATATGCGTAGAAGAATGAGCTTTAGGTCAAAGAGTAATTGTCTAACAAGAAAACACCCCAGCCTAGTCCAGATCGAGTCCATAAGTCTGATATTAGCCCATGTGTCTGATATAGCCTATAAATTCCTCTTCAGACTCACGCAACACATGCAATTATGCCGAGTGCAGGAAGATCATAGGCCACTGGATGGAAAGTCTTGTGGATCCCATGGCAGGGGTCTCCACATGGCTTCTCGAGCCCCAAGGCTCTTACCTCATCAGCTTAGCTCCATGTGGCTTGTCAACAGGAATGTCTTTCAGGGGGAGTGTGTGTCCTGCCTCCAGGGAGGAAGACAGGAGTTCTCAGAATCCTCAGGAAAAGGTCATGCCCACACAGAGACCTCATTGGCTATGGCATGATTGACAGGCTAGCCTCTGCCCCTTTGCACGTTGACAGGAGATTATGTCACTGCCACAGTGCCTCATCCACAGTCACATATTTTCAATTGTTTCATATGCATTTGGTAGGAAGACCATAGAGGAATTGCTGCAGTTGAATTATGGTGCTGGCTAAAATATTGATTATACCAGAACTGCCAGATAATGATCAGATCTTTCTTAGAAGAAGGGAAGCTAGAATGTTCCTTAGAAGTGAGGACAGTGAAACTTTTCTCATGTACTTTGGACATGTTATCCAGGAGGGACCAACTTCTTGGGAAGGACAACTTGCTTGGCAACGTAGAGAGTCGGTATTCAAAGGGAGATGGATTGAGTGGGGAGGACAGCATGGCCTCAAGATGACAGCCATTCGGAGCAGGACCTGGGGTGCTTCCTTCTGCTGTAAGCAGAGGCGCTGTGTGTCAAATCCAACTCCACAGCCTCTAACGAATAAGTGAATGAGGCTACCTTGTCTTAAGGATATAAACAAATAGACAATTTAAGAGGTGGTTAATAGATACCACAAACATATAAAAGTGCAACCTCTAAAGTTAAGCAGTTCTAATGTGCTCGGGAGTACCTTTATTTCTCTGCGTATAGTTCATTAGTCAAAGTATTTCAAACATAATAAGTTTACATATCAATTTATGGTTTCAAATGCTTTCACATTTAGCTGGCTTGATTCTCATACCACTCAGACCATAAGATCCTAGAGGTTCACGAAGAAGTCATGAATCAAGTTCAAACAGTTAATTAATTCCACAACTCTACCTGACATTTTACATTGATGTCAAAGATAAAAATATCTGGAATCCAACCATTTTGTAATTTAAGGAGGCTGGGAGCACGGCGGCTGTGGCTGTGCAGTGTCTTCTGTTTGGAGGGGTGAGTCTCCGTGACCTCTGGGAATCCGACTCCTGCCACAGGATGCCCCATACTTCCTCAGGGGCCCCACATGCCACAATGGGCTGCCTCCTCCATAGTTACAGCCTTTAGGTGGTCACACAGGCAGCACCAAGCCACGTTGCCCCTGTTCTGGGTTCTCAGCTCCTCTGTGGACGGAGGCCTACCAGCTCATGATTGCTACAGAGTGAGAAGGGAGAGAAGAAAGCAACAGTGGAGAAGGTGTTGGGAAGAAATACAGGAGAGTTGAATCACATCCCAGAGTGAGCTGAACTGGGCCTGAAGCCTCAGCCTGTGTGGGACCAGGTGCTCATCCAGGCTCCCAGCACCCTGCCAGGATGCCTGAGCCTTTGCGACTCACCAGGCCTCAAGTGCAGAGCAGGCCGGGGTCATGGAAGTGAGGCTTGCATCGGAGGGTGTGGAATCCTGGAGTGGCTCTGAGAAGGCGCTCTGACCCTGCCCCGGTGGAAAGTGAAATGGGTGGCCCTTCACTCGGCAAGACAGGGTGTCCTCTAAACTCCTTTTCTGCAGAGCAATAATCAATCCGTTACCACACTCCTCACAGTGATAAGCACATCAATAAAAGCTACCTGTTAGTGCTCCTATGATCATATCTTCTAAATGAAAAAATATTGGAAAATTTGATGGCCTGAAATGCTCGCTCTCTCTCTCTCTCTCTCTCTCTCTCTCTCTCTTTCTCTCTCATATCGTGCTGATTTTTGCAAAGTGACCTCTCCTTTTTTTGTTGTTCATTTGCCACCTGGGGCACATGTAACAGTTATCTATTTATTTTATTTTTTATCCTTTTATTGGGGGGCTCATACAAATCTTATTACAATCTATCATTCAGTGGTATCAAGCACACTTGTACATGTTGCCATCATCATTTCCAAAACATTTTCTTTCTACTTGAGCCCTTGGTATCCGCTCTGCTTTTTTCCCATCCCTCCCCCACCCTCCAACTCTCATGAATCCTTGATCAATTATATATTGTTGTTGTTATTTCGTGTCTTACACTGTCCATTGTCTCCCTTCACCCACATTTCTATTAGTCGTCCCCCTGGGGAGATGAATATATTCAGCTCTGTGATGGGTTCTTTCTTTCTCTTTGTGCCCCGCACCAACCCCACCATCGCCCTACCCTCATGATCTTGTAACTCCCACTACTGTTCCTGTGGGTTTTATCTATCCTCAATTCCATGTGTCCAGAGTTCTTATCTGTACCATTGTGTGTACTCTGGTCCAGCCAGATTTCTAAGGTAGAGCTCGGTCATGGCAGTGGGGGAGGAGGGATCACTCAGGAACCAGAGGAAAGATGTGTTTCCTCGGTGCTACACTGCACCCTGATTGAACCATCCCTTCACTGTGACCCTTCTGTGGGAGGATGTGCAATTGTCTACACATGGGCTTTGGGTCGCCACTCCAACTCCCCTCATTCACATCGATATAATTATTTGTTTTGGACATTTTGATCCCTGGTATCTGATCCCATCAATACCTATGATCACACAGGCTGGTGTGCTTCTTCCTATGGGCTTATTTGCTTCGCTGCTAGATGGCTGCTTGTTTATCTTCAAACCTTTAAGACTCCAGATGGTGTATCTTTTGATAGTGGGGCACCATCCACTTTTTTCACCACATTTGCTTATGCAACCACTTTGTCTTCAGTGATCGTACCGAGAAGGGGAGCATCAAAGAATGCCAGGCTATCAGAACAAAGCATTCTTGTGTTTAGGGAGGCCTTGAGTAGAGACCCAAAGTCCATCTGTTACCTTAATACTTAACATATAAATATATGTACACTGGCCTCTATCCCTTTCATTATAAATTAATGTATTTGCATACATACATACCCGTAGCTGACACCTGGCTGTATGAATAAATGAGGAGTAGGTACTCCAGATAGATTTCCATCTCTTTCTTCACCCTGTGAGTTGCTGTCAAGTCGATTCCAACTCATAGCAGTTTCTCGTTGAGAACACTGTACGTGTTCGAGTAGAACTATGCTGTAGAGGATTTTCCATGGCTGCTTTTGCCAGGGCATTTTGCAGGTGCCTCTGGATAGATTGGCACCTCTAACTGGTTAGCAGTTGAGTGAGAGTATGCTTTATATTACACCAGGGATACTCTATGAATTCGTACATAAATTATATTAGTGTTTCCTCTCTATAAATTTATATTATGTGTAGCTTCTATGAATTAGTAAATATCACATAAGGAGCCCTGGTGGATAGTGATGACACATTGGACTGCTCACTGTGAGTCGGCAGTTTGAAACCACCAGCCTCTTTGTGGGAGCAAGATGGGGCTTTCTACTCCTGTAAAGTGTTTTAGTTTCAGAAACTCACAGGGGCAGTTCTACCCTGCCCTCTAGGGTAACTATACGTTAGCATTGATTCAATGGCCATGAGTTTTATTTGTTTTATTTTTCCTAAATATCAAGTAAGGAGTCCTGTTGCCATAGTAGCTTAAGTGTTGCATTGCTACCCACAAGGTCAGTGGTTCAAATCCACCGACTGCTCCTCCAGAGAAAGATGAGTCTGTCTGCACCCTTAAAGATTAACAGTCTCAGAAACCACAGAGAACAGTTTTACTCTGTCTTATAGGGTCACTACCAGTCTGAATCGACTAGACAGCAGTGGGTTTTTAAATATCAGCTACCTGGAAAAGACGTGCTTTTCCTTTAATTAACCATTAACTTTCACAAAGTTTCAGAACTTTGAAAAGGGCCCTATCTTGTTACTTTTATGCATAAAATGTAAGGACTGAAATGCACCACAGAAATCTGTTTTAACAATTCTTTTTCACTAGGGAAGCAGGCCAAATGATAATGGGTGATTTTCCAGTATGAAAATTCTGTCTTAGCTTTGGGTAGCCCCCCTTCTTTCAAAGTGTTCACACTCTCAAGAGCTTAAAAGTTCGTGCAGTTGGTACCGGGCTGGTGTGGGCCCTCTAATGTGGCGGTGGGGGGCGTCTATGCATCAGTGTTTCTTAGTATTGGGCGTTTGGATCAGGCCCACACCCCTGGCCTGGTCAGATGGACAGCCATGATCGCCGTATTCGCTTCCCTCCTCTGCCTTCACAGTCTCATCGTAATATTCACGCAGCTTTGTGTTTTCATTTTTATAAAACTTCCGTGGAGAGAGACTCACTCATAGCTTCCTTGCGTGTAGTTTTCGTCATGTGGGCAATCCCAAAGGGTTATCGTCGGTATAAAAGGTTGGAATTGAAAGTAGTTTGCTCAGAAATCTATGACTTCTAGCATTTTCTAGCACTTGGGTGGCACAATGGTGAAGAGCAAGCCTGCTAACCCGAGTCCGCAGGGGCCCCCAGGGCTCAGGCTGCCAGTGAAAGGCGTGACAACCCACTGCGATGGCGATTACAGCTTGGCAGCCCGGGGGCAGTGCTGCTGGGTCCCACAGAATCAGTTCAGCAGCGGTGGGTTGGGCGCAAACGGTTTACCCATAACTACTCACTTAAACGGGGGCCGTTGAAATGGACAGTCTGGAAGTCGGCCTCACAAAAACTGTGGGCCAAACGCACCTGTGGACCAGGTCTCTCCTGCCGCGTGCAGCTCGCTGTGCATCAGAACAGGCTCCACCGCCGCGAGGATTGTTGCTATTTTATTAAATTGCTAGTTCCTCCGTGGTCAGTGATGCTCACACCACCCGCTGATCCAGCAAGTCTCTGTCCCCCTCAGATGTCTGCCTGCGTGCCAGGCTGAGGGCTGAGCTCGTCAGGTGGATTTCAGACCACACTGTAGGTGGAAACAGCTTTTAAATCAGCACATGAGATGTTACATTTTTTTAAGCTGCTGCTAGCAATGATTGCGCTTCCTCCAAATGTCCTGGTTGAATAGATGCAGGCTTGTTTTATTCTAAGTCACGTCAGCAGTTAATGTATGGCCGAGGGGTGGGAGCCTATGAAACAGGGCCTTGGGAAACAGTCCCTTTCAACTCTGAATCACACACATCAGCAACTCACCGCTTGGAAAGGTCTGTGAGTATTTGGAAGGATTTGGCCATTTCTTCTGCCTTCAGTTGATTGCTGGGCCTGAAACAGGCAAAATGTTTGCACTTATAACAGCTTCTCCTCGAGGTTGCCATTCTCTTTGATCTTGTCATGCAATTAGATCACTGCTTTGCAAGAAAACTTGACGTTTCTGTTATTCTTCCAATAATGAGCATCTGCTTCATTAATAACAATGTATACCCCGCACTGGTTTCTACGCCCGACTTTGTAAACAATCACTTTTACTAATTTAAAGCCAAATACTAGTGTTGAGGTATGAAGCGATGGAGGACAGCATTGTACAATGACAATTAAATGCACCACATGAAGTCCAGTGAGAAAAACCCAACTGATGCGACCATCTGAGTAACTCTGACCAAGTGTGTGCATGCGCCGACCGACATTCCGTGCTACCGCCGTGAGTGAGGCGTTCTGGCTTGTTATCCTGAGGCATTCAGAGATGTGAGAGTGTGTGTGGTGAGGGAGGGGCCATGCGTCTTCCTATAAACGGTAATATGATAATAGGACAATTCACCGCAGAAACTGCCTTCCTCTTGGGTGCTAAGTAGCCTGATGAGCGAGAGCAGAGGTTCTCTGTGTAGTTAGTCTGGGATGAGCCGCAGCCACATCCCCTGTAACTTGTTTAAATGCAAATGATTAGTCTTCACCCCGGGCATCCTGAGTCAAACTGTGAACAGGGCCCACCAGTCTTTGTTAAACAAGCCCTCCAAGGGATTCCTGCCAGGGTGCCAATGGACTCGTTCCAACTATCTGAGGCCAGGTGAATAATCTAGTTCCACTTCAGATATACTGAGCCAGAATCTCCAGTTTAAGAAGATCCCCAGAAGATGAGGTGATGAGACATAAGCATTATCGGAGGAGCTATAGAACTTACTTAAAATCTAGACATAAGTACCACTTGGAGTTCAATAGGAATCACCTGGAGATATTATTAACGTGTAGATTCTGATTCAGTCATAACTGGGGTGGATAGACAGATTCTCAGTAAGGGCCAAGCAGGACTGGGCTCATTTGAAATCTTGATTCTGATGCACACAGGTTTGGAAATCTCGAGGTGAAAGTGAGAGGGGCTCAAGGACAGGAAAAGCAGTCTCCCACCCAATTTTCAGGAAAATGCCTATGAATATATAAGTGCATGTGTACATACACATTCATCTCTGCTTCGAATTGATATGTCGTTTACCCATTATAGAACTTTATATATATATATATATATACCATTGAGGCTTTGCATTTACATCGATTGGTAGGAATGTTGGCCCAATCCACACTTAGCCTCATTAAATCATAATTGAAGACTTGGTGTTATAATAAGGCATGATGAAGGAATCAAATGGTTCCCACCTACCCAAAATTATAGCACCTGTGATCTAAACACTAGGCCTAAACTAAGCAGCCATCTAAAGGAGCCATGGACCAGTCTGTGCAGAAGAACACATGGCGACCTAAGTGTGAGCAAAAGACTTTTAGCAAAACCCATGACCAGAGAAGAGAATGTATTGGAACTTGAATTCTAAAGCACTTGACCTACGGAGGAAGACTCTGCTTTGCAGTGGGAGCCCTAACATCATTTTGAGGCTTGACCTAAGTCCAGCTTCCATTTGAGTCCATTCTGAGCTTAGCCAGCAATTCCAAAGCTTTCTTCCCAAGCAGAGTGTATTTGAAAGCAGATGGCAGCTCCAAGATCAGCTCAAGACAGAGTGGTCTTCCCCTCAGGGGCTTCCCTGGGCATATCCTTAGTGACTTAGTGGCACGTGGTTGCCAGGTCTGCATGGTCATGCTTCCCCCTCCATGCATCAAATAGCCAAGTGATCAAAGGGTCCCCACCAGTCCTGTATTCTAATGCCATGATCTTGTAAGTCCTTACTAATTTTATTACTTTACAAAATGAGTATCACCAGGCGCTCTGCTTTCTTTAATGTTCTATAATTTGACTTTGAAAATCAAACAAACAAACTTGGACTTGCGACCTTAACACAAACACTATTTTGGTAAAGAGCTCCGGTATCAAGACAGTAAAGTTACCTGGGATTACAACCCCATCCATTACTTATTTCTATCGGACATTGTGCTTCCTGCTGTGCTAGGTAGGCTGGTCAAGAGATTTGATTCTAGGTTTGGTTTAGTCATTGATTTTTTCCAACTGCCTTAAGCCTAACAGCTGTATCAGTCAGAAAGCCCTGACTAGTTTTCTCACTTGCAATTGTAAACCAATCATGGTCCTTTCCCCTTTCTGTGATCCAGCCTATGATAGAGATGAGTTGATTTGCCACTCATCATGATTGTGTGACAGTTACCCTTGTGTACTTCTAGAATTAGTCACAGGAGCCCTGGTGGTGCAGTGAGCCAGGCATTGGAGTACAGCCCAAAGGTTGGCAGTTTGAGCCTAACCAGTCCCTCTTTGGGAGAAAGAGGAAGCAGTCTGCTTCCATGACGATGTGCAGCCCTGACATCCTTTTGAAATACATGGAGTAGTTCCATTCTGTCTTGTAAGGTATGTTGGAATTGACTTACTGGGTCAACTCATCTTAAGAAGAGACCACACCCCTGATGGAACTCCAGTTAATTGTATCAAGGCTGTGACCAGATTAAGGAGGTAGCACTCCACCCTGTTGTTGCAGGGCGCCTTCAGGTTGGTGTCCACCCATAGATGCTCTATAACTTATAGAATCATAGAGACTCTATAACAGAACAAAGCACTGTCTAGTCCTGCACCATCTTCACAATTGCTCATATATTTGAGCCCATTGGTGCCATCGCTATGTCTGTCAGTTTGTTGTACTGTGGCAGCTTGTATGTTGCTGTGACTCTAGAAGTTATGTCCCAAGTATTTTCAAATACCAGCAAGGTCTCCCAAAGTGAAAAGGTTTCAGCAGAGCTTCTAGAGTCTAGAATCTAGACCAAGGACAGACTATGAAGAAGGAATGAACTATCTATTTCAGAGGAATTAGCTACTGAAAAGTAGAACCTTGCCAGATACTGAAAACGTGGTGGGTAGCCTACCCTCACCTTTCTACAGCAGCCTGGTCTCTCACATTTTGTTAGATCACATCATGGAAGAATCTTGGCTCAGCCAAGTTGACATAAGACCAATTATCACAGGGTCTCCATGAGAAAGAAGAAAATATTGATAGAGGTTTATGTATCTAACATAGGGATAAGTGGCTACACATATATGTACAAAACCCACCCCATTGTGTCCATTTTGACTTATAATGACCCAACGGGCCAAGATAAGACTGCTCCATAAGAGTTTCTAAGACCGCGTGGGAACAGACGACTCATCTTTGCCCCAAGGGCAGCTGGTGGCATGTTTATCTCGATCGCCTGCAGTCAGCTCTCAATGTCCTTGACTCCAATCTATCCTGTTAGCTAATGCTTTCGTCATTTTCCCTAGGTTCATTACCCTTTTACACTTTTCTCCTGTTTTCACCCCGTTTGTACTAAACCTGGTGCTCTCAAGTTCATGGACCCCAAATAAAACCGAGCCGTGTCAACGTTGAATCAGGGAAAGGGGGATTCAGACATGTGCACAAATATGTGTCCAATGTCACATCTGGACAGTTTGAACCCCGTACCGTTTTAAATGCTGTCCTGCATCATTTATAATGTATAAAAAGTAGTATTGGCTTCAGGATAATTTAAATGCAGTGGCTGAAACAAGTCATGTTTGCAAGTGTCATTTTATTTTCTCCTTTTTACAAAACACCGTCTCAGAAATCACATTCAGCTCATTGACTTCGGCACTAGTTGGCAATGCTATATATTCTTCCTTTGGGCTGAGGTAGATTGTCTCTTTTTAAACTGCTAATACACATCCTGTAGGAAAATAAAAAGAAACGAGATGTCTCTTTGTTAAATGTTCACTGCAATATCCTTATTGCTTTAGAACTGTAAGGCTGTTCTTCCCTCAGGAGAAACCTATTTCGGAAATAATTATCTCTGTATTGGAGTCAAACAAACAAACCATTGTGAAGCTAAAATCTCACTGGAAGCTCAAACTCATAACACCAAATAATAAATATGTTTGCATTTTCTGGTCCCTGGTGAGGGATACCATTTTAATAGCCACTTCCCTTTAAAGCGTCTATATGATATTGAGGGATGGTTTTTGTTTTAATTTTGGTGGCACTATTTCTTTTTAGCTTACAGTGAAATGTGTTTTAAATTCTCAGAGAAAATCAATATCTCAGAAAGAAGGTAGCTCCATTTTAAAATATGATTTTGTGAACTTATTTGCATACTATATTTATGGATTCTTTTCCTAGTGAATTTAGCAGAAGATTGTACCTGGAATTCTAACACAGCAGCATGATCAATTCGGAATTTACATCTGAAACTCCAGTGAAGTAACCTACTTTTCTATAATTTTTTTTTTTTTGGCTCTGTAGCCTGAAGAGGCAGCACCTTCTGACGGTCACTGGGCTGTTTGTGAGTTTCCGACAGGGAACACAGTGAGCAAGTGCAGTCGGTCCTGTGCTCCAGCAGCCGTGGGGTACAAGGACAAGTTTGTCAAGGTTCCCGTTCAACCTCTAATAAAACGTTTGGCTGATGAAAGTGCCCCTCAGCTCTTGCTACATTTGTTTTCCAGTACAGACTAGCTCAGTTGACTCTTGCCAAGAAACATGCTTCTAGGTAAGTGGCATATTTTACAAACGATGGATTGTATGTATTAGCTATCATTTTCTAGAACTGTGTAGATTTCCTATCTAGTGTTGGTCAATGCTGAGATCAATATCACTAGGCTTTTAAGTGATGATATGGGGAAATTTACAATGCTCTTGGAAATATGCGTGCAAGTTAAAGAAGCAGTCATAATTGTTGACCTGTACAGTTTTTGCTTTAGAAAAATAACCTTAGCATTTTCAGGTTTCATAAGTAGTTGTTATGAACACTAGTGTCTTCAGAAACTAAATCTTAACATGAATGTTTATTTAAAACCCAGCATTTGACTTCTGTATTTTGTTGAACAAAGTCTTGGGATATGTCTACTATAATAACCTGGAGCTACATAATTATTTGATTTGTATTTTAAATGAATTCAAATGTAGATTGGCAGCCTTAAAAGTAGCGTTAGACAGTGAATCATTGGAAAGAGGTGAAGTGTTCACCATGATATTTATATTCTGTAATCTACTTTTAGCTATAACATTTCTATATATTTGTCTTACGAGGAATCTGCCAAAATCTTTAGCAAGGGATAGGAAGCTCTCTAATTTTATAAGAGAACAGTTGTAATAAGGATTTCATTGGAACCTGCATAAATACTTTAAAAGTGCTTCATTGATAAACTGGTTCACTTATTTTCTAGTTACTCTTATGAACAACTGACTAAAATGTGGAAAAATTTAAATGTATGGATTCTTAATTTTACAACTTGGATTATTCATTTGAGAAATTTTTTTCTTAGTAGAATATGTTAATAAACCTATAATGGGTTGAAGAACTATTCAGTTAATAAAGGGCAAAGAAATATCTGAAATCTCTGGGAACTTAGGCGACAACTCTTTTATTGTAATGGTTCATATTTTTATTACATGACCTAGCATGTGAAAATAATTTCAGCCTTCTAATTTGGAGTTACACACACTATTCAAAGATGTTTAATCAGGAGCCCTGTTGGCATTGTGGTTATACATTGGACTGCTAACTTCAAGGTCAGCAGTTCAAAAATCATCAACTCCTCCTTGGGCGAAAGACAAGGCTTTCTACTCCTGTAAAGAGTTACAGTCTAGGAAACAAACAGAGGCATTTCTTCCCTGTCACACAGGATCACTATAAGTCAGAATCCACTCAATGGTAGTGAGTTTGTCTTGAGTTTTAAAGGATGTTTGATAACCCTTTTGGAACATAGAAAACCTAACTAGTAGTCTTGGAGGTAAAATTGTATTTGCATTTGACCTAAGTATTAGGACATTTTGCACTGATAAACTTTATAAAAATGAGATTTTTGGGGGGGTGGGAGTCCAGTTTTGCTCTTATTTACAATTAATAAGCTTTTTGGTAGCAGTCTGGAAAAGTGCTGTCCTAAGGAGAGACACCAATTAGACAAATCTTAGGGATCAAGTCCTGAACAAAAGGAGAGGAGGCTACCACATATCGCCTCCCTTGTACTCACCTCACAAGAGCCCCCTTGAAGGAGGAGAAACCACATTTTCTGGGGTCATTTCTCCAAGAGGGGGGAAAGGGAAGAAGACCATGCACTTGAGGTTCTACAGCATCGAGATAAGTCTGGGCCCCACAAATCAATGGACCCCCACAGGAATGGAAGGAGAACCTTGCTGAAAAGCCAAGCCAAGACCAAGGAAGAAGAGCATCTGCATTTTGGAGGAAATGCCGACAGTTCTCTTGGTGAGTATGGTGGATGACTAGAGGAGAAGTCACCTCACATTTGGAAGGCATGCTAAACAATGATTATAGGGGACCTATGTGGACAATGGACCAGAGATTATGTTCCTGGGTAGATACTATGAATGTGCTTCTACCCAACCTTCAGTGAACCACGCCATGACGACCTTACGCTGACCTGCTGGGCAGCGTAACATAACCCAGGGACTACACCAGAAGGACTTAACATAGAGGCCCAGCAGAATGAGCTGAGCCCTGTCTCAAAGGTGCCTATACCCTTGGACTGCGGACTGGGGTAATCAGATGGGAGAAGCAGCAGAGAATGGCCACCCTGGATCTGTGGCAGTGGCGGTCACGGGATCTTGGGGGAACCGCTGATTTGGCGTGTGTCCAATGGAAAGGGGCCCAGAATCACCACATATTTAGTAGCTTAGTGCCCTCCTCACAGTGACATGACAGGTTTTGATCTGTTGGGTAGGTGTTGAACTTGGAAGAATTGATCGAGGAAGTTTTACCCTGGCACCAATCCTCATGTTTAGGGTAAAGAGCACAATTGAATGGGGGCTCTAACTATGTGGAGCAACAATTCATGGGTTGCAGTCCGTGAACTTGCATAGACCCCGCATACTGACGGTGTCTGGAGTGCTGTGTCATTGGACAATTCAATGATACCAGTGCAATCACCTTATACCCCAGGGGCATGATTGACAGTGTTTTGTTTTTCTGTGTCTATGGGTGTTTGCTTTCCTTCCTTTAGTCTTTTTCCCCCCCTTTATTGTTTACTAGTTGGTTGGTTGGTGTTGTTGTGGTAGTAGGTTTTATGGGGCTTTGATTTTGTCAGATTAAGTCCACCAAAGTAGACCTGAGTTGTACATAACCCAAGGACAACGAAATGGATTCTGGGTTCCTACGTCACTCTCCCCAATCCAAGAACAGTTGGTTCTGAGAACATGGCCCTGCTTGATACTTATCTTCCTGTAATGATCACTGAAGATAAGGCTGCTCCAGCAAAGGGTGGTGAAGAAAGCAGATGGTGTCAATCAGAATAGCGCCTGGGGTCTTAAAGGATTGGACTCAAATAAGCAGCCATCTAAGTGAAAAGCACACCAGCTTGTGTAATCCAAAGACAGCAGTAACAAAAGTCAAATATGACAAAGGAAACAGTATCAGAGCCTAAGCTGAAAAAAAAATGTAGAAGCTAACGGAGGGCTATGGGAGCCCCAAACCTGTCGGTCGCAGAGTGGAGTAAGCCACAGGTTCTCCCGAGCCACAGGCAAGGGTCGCCAACAACTTTACTCTCACATAGTGATCATTGTACTGGTGATTATACTGCGTTGACCTTGATCTTGTTCAGCAGACCTTCCTGTTAACCCAACCTGCAATGGTTCTAGGGTCTAGTATCTCTTATTTGCTCCATGACAAAAATTTCTTCGCTGGCCTTTTAAAATACTGAGAGGGATCTTCTCTTTCTTACTCATTATTGGTATTCTTATCTTTGTATTATTATTTTATCCTCACCACTTTATTTTGTTTCTGTTTATTGTTCCTGTTGGGTTTTCCAATTTGTGAAGCACAGGAGTAGATGCATAGAGCTAATAGTTGATGCAAGGGTTTATAGGGGAGGTAGGGAGTGGGTGGGAGATAGGAGGGTGAGGGGTTGGGGGAGCAAACAATGTATGCAGAAGAGGGAAGGGAGCAGTACAACTGATTGTGGTTACACAACTCATTTTAAAGTGATTTAACCTTGAAGAAAAGAAAATGTTCTAAAATTGATTAGGCTAATGATTTTATAATATTTATTGATATGATTGAACTGTTGGCTTGTATGATATGTGGCTTATGTACCAAAAAATCTGTAAAAAGAAAATAAAAAGAAAGAAAGAAAAGCACTAACTCCTTACATCAAGCCAATTCTGACTCATGGTGGCCCCATGTGTTATAGTACTGAATTATAGGAATTTCTTGGTGATAATCATTATATATATTTAAAGTTCACTGTGAATTAGGTAAAGGTTTTCAAAGAAGATCCTGTTTTACATTCAATAACTCCCATACATCCAATTTCATTGAATTAATTGCAATCTTCTCACGTATCAACACCTACTTCACTTCCTTCCTTTGTTTCTGCCTCCATTCTTCCTTTCCTAATGGGCTAACCTGTGTTCAGTGAATGCTTCCCTTTTGATGTCAACTGGTTGATAATTGTAAGGCATGCCCACCTCTCTAGTGTTATTGCTCACCTTCGGAAAAAATTCAAACCAACTCACTGCCATTGAGTCAATGCTAACTCCTAACAACCTTGTAGGACAGAGTAGAATTGGCTCTGTGGGTTTTTGAGACTAACGAAAAGCATCCTCTTTCTTCTGGGGGGTGGCTGGTTGTTTGTTGTTAGCAGCCCAGTCCAGAACCACTCAACCACCAGGACTAGTGTTCACTTAACCGGAATGCTGACCGTTTGCCTGAAAATTGAGCCACACTGGTGAGCTCAAGTCCCGAACTGAAAATGGCTAAAGGTTTCCAGTGATTAATTCCCTTAAGGCGTCTGGCTATGTCTAAGAAGTTTTCATAACTTGTATTCTCCATCACATTCATGAGTATATTTGGAGCAAAGATAAATATAAATATGTTCTGTCTCTGTCGCTCTGTCTATCTGTCTATCTATCCACCCATGGGTATACTCCCATTCTGCCTCCCACACCCGTTGATTTGTATGTATATCCCTGACCTACTTGTATATCAAGTGTTTCACTATTTTCTATCTGACCTGTAAATCTGATCTCTTTTATGGTTTGTCCCACAGTTGTCTCATACTCTCTCTAGGACAAACCAATGTGATTCTTTCCACAGCAGTTGGTAGTGGTAGCTGGGCATCACCTAGCTCTTCTGATCTCACAGCAGTGGAAACCTATGTTTGTGTGTTCCTTTGGACCAGCTGTTTCCATGGGCTTCCATTTTCACTTCTCATATTTCCTCCAGACAGAGAGAGAGCAGTAGTGCAGTTCAGATGGCTATTCGTGAGTTTTTAAGGCCACAGGAACTACTCACCAGTGAGGTGTAGAACACTGTCTTTGTGAACAGAATTATGCCAACTGATTTTGGTGTCTTGGGACACTAGAGGCACCAGGCCCAGTGATTGGTTCCCTTAAGGGGTTTGACTATGTCTAAGAAGTTTTCATAACTTGGCCACATGTATACGATATCACATTTAGGAATACGTTTGGAGCAAAGGTAAATACAAATATTCTCTCTCTATATATATATATATATATATAGAGAGAGAGAGAGAGAGAGAGAGGGTATCTCGGTATCTCCCTCCCACACTCATTCATTTGTGTATATACTTCTGATCTACTTGCATATCACCGCTATTGCAAAATTGTATACTTATCAGTATTTATCTCTGTTGTTTTTAATTCTTGCAATCCTTCCAGTTCCTTTGACTTACCACCAATACTTTTGGTTTGGCTGTAATCTTAACTCTCACTGACACCCAGTTGACAGCAACTCGTAGTGACACCCTGTGGATTGCCAATACTGGGACTGTTTCTGGGAGTAGAAAGCCCAGTCTTTCTCCCGCAGAGTAGCTGGTGGTTTCAAACTGCTGATCTTGTGAATCACAGCCCAACGTGTAACCACTACACCACCAGGTATCTAAACATCCACAAACTGTCAGACCTTTCTTCTGTGGCACCACTGGGTGGGTTTCAACTGCCAACCTTTAGGTTAGCTGTATGGAGTCGGCCATCTCATGCCCTTAAGGATCTTAAAGAAGCAATTGAAGATACAGTGATTAACTGTGTTCGTGGTTAACTGCTCAGCTGCTAACCCAAATTCTAGCCCCTCAGCCATGCCATGGCAGCTGCTTCGGTACACTTACAGCCTCCGAAACCCTGTGGGGCAGTTCTACTCTGTCCTATGGGGCCATTTTGAATCAGAATTCACTCAAAGACAGTGGGATTGTTCTTATTTATGTATTTGTTTTTGAACAATTAGATAGCCCTTTAAGATCCCTTAACCAATGGTGTCACAATCATTCTGACTCATAGTTAACCCTACAGGATAGATAGAGTGCAGCTGCCCATAGGGTTCCTGAGGCATTAAATCTTCATGAAGAAGATGACTCCATCTTTCTTTTCTATGGAGCTCTGGTAATATAGTAGTTAAGAGGTATAGTGGTTAACAGTTACCATCTTGTTAGCCCACAGGGGATTGCTATGGGTCAGCCTTGACGGCACTGAGTTTGAGTGTTTCTCTTACAGAGCTATTGTTGGTTTCAAACCACCAACCTTTTGGTTAGGTGACCTCTTTAACCATTGTCTCACTAGGGCTCTCAGTGTCTAGAAGTTAGAAAACCCAAGTTTGATCCTGACTTTGTAACTCTTCACCTAACCTTATAACCTTAGGCCACTCAAAATGATTTCTTTAAGTTTTACACTATTTTTGCTATTCCTGTTCTGCCACCTCTGATTCCATTAATCTGCCATGTTGGAGAGAATATGATATAGAATTATAAATATCCCGGTCATTTAAGTAAGTACATTTCACTTGTGAATGATTTGGGAGAATGTTCCTAGTCTTTGCTAAGTGCATCAATATCTCTCTGGAGCCTCCATCATCTTATTTGTCTTCTCTGGACATCCTGAAAGACGCACACTTCACAGCTCTTAAAGTTAGAAAACCCTGGCCAGCCATGACATCGAATACGATAGATCGGTAGAGAGATACGGATGTAGTGCAATTGAGATCATCTCTATAGTAGCGTCCCACATGCAGAAATCATAATACACTCATGCATCAAAGCCATGACCTCTTCATTTGCCTAATTTTCCCCTAATTGATTGAAAATTAAAAGTTGCAGATGAGTTGTTCCACTGTTTCCTTCAGAGAGTTTCACCATGACGGAGGTGAGAGAGCACCACAGAAGTTTGAATTGTACGTCTCCATTTCTAAGTGGTTTAGGCGAATCCCCTGTCCTCGCCACACTTGTAAGTGAGAATGTAAAGTGTTCCTCTCCACATAAAGTGGAAAATATGGAGTGTCCAAGGTGGTATTTTAGCCCTTAAACAGGTGAAAATAAAAAACAGTAGACAAAAATACCAGTAGACATTTTTGTCATATTCATTACATATTCAACTATCGAATTCTCTTCTCACTCACCATGTTTTCCAGGATTTCTGAAACTGTATGTGTTAAGAAGTTATTTACTTCGATGTGCCAGTAAGATGGGTGAGTTATTTTCCTGTGTGAATTTAGAGTCAACCAGAGCTAACTGTAAATTATAGTTGTGAGCTATAATTATTTCCATGGTTAAGGCCATTTTGGACTTCTGGGAGAGGGGGAAAAAGAGAGGTACATTTTGCAGTGCATGTGAAAGAAGTATTTGTGAATTCATCTCTGTCTTTTCTTCATACCTGGGTTAAAATGAGCCATGGTGGTGAGCAGTTTCTGGAACGTTACATAAATTGACTTGGGTTTGGCCGCATAGCAGTTGGGCATAAGCAGACGGGGCTGAAAGGCACCAAACAGCAAACTCTCCACAGACCGGAAACCCGTGTTTACACAATCATCAATAGGGTGATGGTCACTAGCTAGGTGCCATGTGACTAAGTTTGCTTGTTCATTGTAAAGGAGAGCTGACCTCTTTCCTTAAAGAACGTACTTCATGGTAATAGATTCAGCAGGACTGGACCACTTCCCCTTTGACACAGGCCCCTGTTCTCCCAACTCCCACATGGAAGGCCCTCCCACCCTTTTCACGGTCAAGTTGTTGGCTCGCTAATCTTTTATTTATACACAGAAATAGAAACAGCCAATTGCATTCAATCAATACACCCTATTTATGTACATCTTAGCACACTGAAAAATATAAACTGAAAATGTAAAGCCCTGATCCATGCAATTGTGATTTCCTACAGGTTGGCAGGGTTTAGCGAAACAGGAGAAATAAGGGGTGTTGTCCTTTAGATTATGCATTCTCAATTTCCAAAGTGGGCATACATTTATTCAGGGGGAGAGAAGAAATCCCATTTGTTTTATGTAATATATAGATGATAGATAGATGATAGATAGATAGATACAGAGAGAGAGAGAGAGAGAGAGAGAGGGAGAACACATACAGACATGAATTTGTAGCCTTAAAATTTCATGGGGGACAGATTAAAATTATTTTAGAAAAATTTGTTTGTGTCAGAGGGGCCAATAATAATTTTTAAAATAAGGTTGAGAAACACTTTCTACATGAGACTTTTCAAAGGACTTATAAGCCTGGAGAGTAAGAATTTTACTGAATATTTTCCTAAATGCTTTCGGTATTTCACTGTGGAATTCCCTATTCCTGATTTAGCACTTATATTTGTAACAACTATTTATGTTTTAATAGTAAAATGGAGCTATTTGTTGTTAATTAGTGTCTTTTAAAATATTACACAAAAATATTTAAAGTTGGAAAGCAAAAGTATTATTGCTGATAGAAGGCAAACCCTAATCCCACTGCCATTGGGTTGATTCCCATTGACAATGACCTATATGACAGAGTAAAACTGCCCTATAAATGTCCAAGGCCATGAATCTTGGCAGGAACAAACATATCGTTCTCCCATGAAGTGTTGGTGGGTTTGAACTCCCTACCTGGTGGTTAGCAACCCCAATGCTTACCCACTACACCACCAGCACTCCTTATAAAAGACAGAATCCCCTCTAGAAAAATATTAGTGCTCTCCATTAAAAATAAAGTATTCTAGTACACCAAAGACCATACCGGTTGATTTAAGAAACATTAACTTTTGTTTTGTAAGCTAGAAATCCTTTCACAGTAGACAGCCATGGGGTAGTATTGTCAGTGGCAGAGTGTGACTTTGTAATTCTCAGCCCTGACAGCAGGAAAGATAGGAGTTAGAGGCACAAAGAGAATGCCATGTGGAGTCGACTCGTATTTCCAGCTGAAATAGCCCGGGAGTAATGGACTTCGGAAAGCACTCAGAAAGTAGTTGGTTGAGGACCTTCCCAGCATTCCAGGGATAAAATTATTGAAAGCTCTTCTTAATTTTCTAGGGAGAACTGAGTTTCGCAGCATAGACACATGGCATTTCAAAAGCACGGGAGAAACCAAAGAGCCTCAATTGGAATCAAATATATTGGCTCAGATTCTGGCTCCAAATGCTTTAAAAGTCCTACCCCAGGAACATTCTGCGAGACCTTTTGCGTTTAAGAAGCCGTGAAGCTGACACGTTGGCTAGTTAAAGAATACCTCGAGGCAGAAGAACAACTTGGAAAATCTGGTTAACAATGTGCGCTCTGTACGCAGGCAGAATGTTCTCGTTTAGCTCGTGTTGTTCAACTGGACGAAGCTCAGAGCTTTCAAAAGGGAGCAGCATGCGTTTCCGTAGAGATGGTGAAGTCTGGAGAGAAGCATTCCCGTTGAGACCTGACTGGTGAAAACAGATCCCAGGATTGTCTACACATCCTTGAGCTAGGAGCCACAGCAGCATGAGGAGCCGCCTGATCGGGCAGACATGTGTCCTTGTCTGAAGATTTCACAGTCACAGGTCCTTGTCTGAAGATTTCACAGTCACAGTTGCGAGTGTTCCTGTTGTCCAGCACCTCCGTGCGCTCTGCTTTCTGTAATGCTCTGCACAGTTTGACACTTTGGGGGGGGGGGAGGACTTGCACTCAGGACCTTGACGCAAATGCCGTTTCAGTTAAGCGATCCAATGTCCAGACAGTAAAGTGACTTAACCAAGATGAACCATCTAGGAAAGTTGTGACCATAATCCTATCTGTTACATCTTTCCATCCATCCATTGTGCTTCCTGCTTTTCTAATAGGTACCGGTTGAGAGACCAGTTCTAGACTTGGTTTAATAATTGATATGCGTCCACCTCATTGGATCAATGAAGATTTTAAATGAAGACAATGTCTGTATCCTATACTGTGTCCATTGGAAAGCCCTGGCTGGTGCACACTAGGGGCATGAACAACTGCAATTTCCATAAGGGAATTTAAATTGGGATCGAGTTTCAGAATTGTGGGCAAGGTGTTGAGGTTCCTATTGACCAGCCATAAAATTGTACACACCTCCTGGGAGAGTGAGGTAATGGAGGTGCCTAAGCCTAGTGAGAGCTGCAATTAGACCGGGGCCGCAAGGAGGGAGGGGAATGGAAGGACATGCTCCACCTTTGCTCTTCTTCTACTCTGCTTTCTCCTGTTGCTTCCTCCCCTTGACTGAACCCAACATCCAGTCCCATGGACTGCAGTCCTGAGAAGGAGAAAGCACTCGCCCTTGCCTTCCCCACAGAGTGGTAAAGAGAGACAGGACCCAAGAGCAAACAGAACACACAGCACACAGGCCCTCCTGAACGCATCCGCAAGCGCTTCTCAGTCCAGTATTATAAATAAGTGGTAATGAATGGGCATTCATTTAGCATATCATATTGCTTTCTTTAGCTCTCCGCATATAGTTTGGTCTTTTTTGGGTGGGGGTGGGGGCTTAATCTCAACTCGTGAGTGTTTAGCACAAACATCAATCATGCCATGCAGCAGTAGTGCGCATGTCTAGTGAGGAACTGAGGTCTCTGGTCTTAAGATAAATGATTGCAATGTGTGGTAATTTTGTGCCGTTGCCCATACTCTTTAACGATGTGCTTGTATTCCGTGGCATTAGTCAGCTTCCTGTGGGCCTGCCCCTAGCAGCTCTAGCTCCTACTTCTGAATTCAACTGTCTTATGAGCTGAAATAAGAGCTAGACATTATTAATGTAGTCATTCAGTCAACAGGTTTTGTCTAGCCTCTCATGTGACAGAAACACTCAGGACCCTGAGGTGTCGTCAAAGTGAGCAAAGCAGAACAGGTCCCTGCTCTACTTTGTATCATTGCCCTTTGTTCATTCAAAAGTAAGTTATTTGTGAGCACTCTCAATAGTTTAGTATGGGGAGATTAAGATATTCATAATAAATCTTAGTGTTCAGAGCACTACTGGTCAAATCGGGAAAGAGATCTGCCAGTAGCTACAAGGGTGGCGTGTTAAGTGCTATGGGACTAGCGAGTGATTCCGCTGTTTGGGGTGAGGGCGACTGAGCATTGTGGTAATAACCATAACGCTGTTTCCTGGCTGCTCCGGCAAGCAGCTTCCCGCCGCACTCTGAGTACGGAGTGCCCTTCTTTCACAGGCGTCCCGGAGCGTACTCGTGAAACTAGGACTTCCCAGAATCCTCTGACACACACTACTTAACTTCTTGCAATACACGTGGACCTGTCCCAAGCACAATGTTAACACTGTTGCAATACACGTGGACCCGTCCCAAGCACAATGTTAACACTGTATGGGGACAAACCACAGGGCGAGCTCAGGAGAATCTCTGGGTTGGGAGGTCATTGTTTAAATACTTTATATGGTACTGGAGTACTGTCCTTGGGAAAGGTGCTCACTGTGAAAAAAATGAAACCACATGACTGAAAAAAAATGCGTTCAAATAGTAGTTGGCATTACTTAGATTTCTTACCAGATTTCAACCACAGAGTCGTTTGCTGCTTAAAAGGTCATGGTCCTTGTCATGTTTCTCCATCCATACCTTAAAAGACTTGTCTACTGCAGAGGTAGGAACCTTGGTGGTGATATGGTTAAGGACTCAGCTGCTAACTGACAGTGCGCTTCGTGGTTAGAACACTAGCAGCCACTACCTTGCGGTAGAGAGAAGTGGCCATCTGTCTTCTTGGACACCCGGCGGCCAGTGCTACTCCATCTTAAGGATCTTCGCGAGTCCAAATTGCCTGGAAGGCTTGGTTTCTCGGTTTGTTTAGTTATCTGATCTTCTGATCTATTGAATAGGAATTCCATCAGGCCTATTTTTAAATCTAATTGAGACAAAATTTCCTCTGACGGTATGACTTAGGCATGCCCAAGGGGACTCTACCTTTCTAAATGATAGAAACATTACTATGGAATATCATTTTTAAACTATTCCTGCCCCTTTCCTTCATTGTTTTGTGAGGGTAGAGGTGTCCCCTGGAAAGGTAAGAACTTACACTAACTGCTTCTCATTAGGAGAACGTTCTTCTTTGTTGTTGGTACTGTTAGCTGCTGAAGGGTCCGTTCTGATTATGTACAAAGAGCAGAACACTGTCTGATCCAACGCCACCGTCACAATTGTTGTGTGTGAGATCATGTGTCAATCCACCTTGTCAAGGCTTTTTCCTATGGTTTGCTGCCCGTCCACTTTACCGAGAGGAGCCAAGGTGGCACGGTGGTTATGCCGGGCCTGCTAGCCACAAGGTTAGCACTCCGAGCGAGAAAGAGGAGACTTTCTACTCCTGTACAGAGGTTCAGTCTGGGCAACCCACAGGGCAATTCTGCCTGCTTACAGGGTCACCACGAGTCAAAATTGACTCGATGGCAGCAGTTTTTCTGTACGAAGCATGAGGTCCTTCTCCAGGGTCTTGTCTCTCCTGATAACATACCTCATGGAAGTGGAACGAAGTCTCACCACCCTCACCCCTAAGAACCTTTCTGGCCGTGGTGGTGACTCTTCTTCTTTAGGTATGTCATAGTATTAATAGTGAGCGCCTTCACACCAGACGCCCCGCCTGTTAACACAAGCCCAGGCAGGTGACACAAGCCCAGTGGTTTAGCACGCAAGACCTCGGAGACTTCTAGAACGCTGTACTCAGGGTCTCCTTTGTCCCACTACAAAGACAAATTTGGAGATTGTCATGAGAAAATGCAGCACCAGTGGTGGTTATTGTGTCATTTTTATTTTTATTATGAAAGAATTTGAGAGATTTGTGCGTTGTTTATATATATAAAATGTATCCCAAAGGTTACTTTCAAATTGTATGTTAACAATATTTTAAATATGACGGAAGGTAAGCTTTTTTTTTCTCCCAACATCCAGATATCTTTTCAAATTAAAAAGCAAACCTTGTGGTCAAGTCGATTCAGACTCATTAGATAATTAGACAATTATCTATAGGACCGGGTTTCCAAAGCTGCGATCTTTAGATGGAAATAGACCCTTTCATTTTTCTCTATCGGAGTGGCTGGTATGTTCCAGCCACCAGCTTGCCAGTGAGCAGCCAAGCACTTCCCCCCTCCCCACCGGAGGCTTTCCTTTCCAGAAGAACCAGTGATTAATACGGGCCAACTACTAAAACAAATATGGAAAAGTACAGCACATGCCTCTGTGTGCGTGTGTGTGTGTGTGTGTGTGTGTGTGAGTTCCCCCCAAAATACTTTGAAAGGTCAGTGTATGTGTTGAACTTTTTTATATTAACCATTTGGCCCATGGCTCTACATTTAGAGGCCCTTTGCCTAAGATCGTATGGAATATGTCGTTTGAAAATGTAATTTACATTTTGCTTAACCATAGTTTATCCTATGTTAAGTACCTCCTCTTTCAGGCAGCCTTATGCCAGAATTTTTCTCAATTGATTAAAAAACATTGCAGGAAAATATCTACTCGAATGACTTAAAGTTGGGATTATATGATAGATCTCTTTCCTATATTACAGTTAAATGAATGCATGTCTTTTGTTAACACCTGTGAGTAATGTCGGTGGCAAAGGGCACTCGATAGACATTGTTTCTCAATATTTGGTTGATGCGGAAGATCACGTCTTGCTCTTTTGCCTTAATTCTTATCTTGTACCGGCAATGACTCCATCCAATGTCTAGTGGATTCAATGCCTCTTAGCTGTCTCGCGAGACAGGAGAAGTTTTAGCCATCAGTCAGCCCAGTCTTTTGTTATGACACTTCAAAGAAAATTTACAATATTATATAAATAATCACAAAAGGCTTCTGTGTGTTGGTTTCTCACCACCCTACTTTACTGATCTGGTTTTTTTTTAAATTTCTGACTAAGGCAATGAAATATCCACCTATGTGTAATAAATGTGTTACTGGTGTAACCAAATGATGGCAAGAGGCATAGTGTCACTCTCCCAAATGCCAGCTTGTTCAAGGTTTCTCTTCCCATAAAAACGTCCTTTGCATACATACACACACTTATATCTTTTTTTTTTTTGCATGGTGCCTTATACCTGGTCCCTTGGGCATCTCGTGATCGCACTGGCCGGTGTGCTTCTTCCATGTGGGCTTATTTGCTTCTGAGCTAGATGGCCGCTTGTTCACCTTAAGTGCAGAGTGGAGACCCAAGGCCCAAGTGTCAACCAATGGAGATCCCCTCATAGAGGGGTTTAGGAGAGGAGATGGGTTAATTAGGGTGTGAGGTAGTATCGATGAAGAACACAGCTTTCCCCCAGATCCTGGATGCTTCCTCCCCCCAACTACCATGATCCGAATTCTACCTTACAGGGCTGGATAGGACAGAGGCTGTACACTGGTGCATATGAGGGTTGGAGGTACAGGGAATCCAGGGTGGATGATACCTTCAGGACCAAGGGTGTGAGGGACGATGCTGGGAGAGTGGAGGGTGAGTGGGTTGGAAAGGGGGAACTGATTACAAGGATCCACATGTGACCTCTTCCCTGGGAGAGGGACAGCAGAGAAGGGGGGAAGGGAGACTCCGGATAGGGCAAGATATGACAAAATAACGATGTATAAATTACCAAGGGCATATGAGGGAGGGGGGAATGGGGAGGGAGGGGGGGGGAAGAGGACCTGATGCAAGGGGCTTAAGTGGAGAGCAAATGCCTTGAGAATGATTGGGGCAGGGAATGTATGGATGTGCTTTATACAATTGATGTATGTATATGTATGGATTGTGGTAAGAGTTGTATGAGTCCCTAATAAAATGTAAAAGAAGAAAAGAGAAAAAAATGATTAGGGCAAAGACTGTACAGATGTGCTTTATACAATTGATGTATGTATATGTATGAACTGTGAAAAGAATTATATGAGTCCCAATAAATTGTTAAAAAAAACATTTTACCTAATAAAAATACTCATTACCTTGAATATAAAAAAAAAAAAAGTCCTTTGCACCAAGCTCAAGCACGAGCAATATCATGTGATGCATGACGTTTTTAACAGTTATCTGCTAGTTGGTCTCCCCTTATCTGCATTAATGTATGTCACCCTCTTTCATATATTCCTAGGCTTTCTGGTTACTTCTGGGTGTGTAAACCTTATTTATCACATTCTCACTAGACCAGTGTCCTCAACAGGATATTTTGGTATAATGGACCTCAATGTGAATCAGAATTCATTTTCTTTCTTTATACTTTAACCATGTTCCCCATAACACAATTTTTCCAGTTGAAATATCTAATTTGTTTAGTCATCTAAAGTTCTCAAAAGAGGGAAGCCATTTCCTTGAGTAGTCTGTGGTTTATATACATGACAACAAAAACAAGTCTTCTGTGCCTAGGAGGGGGGGAAGGCCAATATTTTGATCACATAGTTGTGAAGTGACTATGTATGTGAATTCCTGGCCAATTCCTTTGTGGGTATGGATTCGCTCAGCTAGCTGTGCGTAATGTGTGCCTTGATGTGCCCCGCTTTGTGCTGGGCAGTGGGTCTCTAGTGGTGGTATCACTTTTCTTAGTCCCAAAAGGTGGAAAGCAGACAAAGAATGGTTATTGGTATTGGGAAATGCAAATAGAAATTCTGATTAGAATGTGTTTGATTTTTTAAAAGTTACTAATTGTATATTAGTAGCTGAGCATGGAAAAAAATTTAATAAAGCAAAATACAACATAAAGAATTTAATGAACACAAGAAAGGGATATAATGGAAAGTGAAACTTTGCTTTTTCCCTCCCCACAACCCCTAACCCTCATTCCCTAAAATCAACATCATTAATGGGTTTTGGTTTTGTTTCAGTATAAAACACAACAAAGGAAAGCACATAGACACAAAGGTCTCTTCATATATATGTGAAATATATGAAGAGGAAAAAAGCACATACATGTATATATGTGTGTGTGTATATAACGTATTCTCAAGTTGTAGACTGTTAGTTTTCAACTTTTTTTGTGTGTGGTAAAAATAGAAGCAGAACCATACAAGACAAGAATTTCCCTATGCACAATCTAATGCCATTGATTACATTCTTGTAGGTGTCAACATTCCTAGTACCTTTTTCCAAAGGAGCATGCTCCAGTTGATGCTCATTTAATATACTCTAAGCAAAAATCCCCTCTTTCCTTCTCCCTTCCCCCCACCCCGCCACCACCCGCCAGGAACCATTCATCATTTCTGGCAGCCAGCTGGGCTGCTCTCCTCAAGGTTGGTGGGTCAGGCCCACCACACACTCTTTGGGGGAAAGTGGAGACTCTTTGCTACGGTAAATAATTACATTTTGAAAAATAATTACATTTTGGACACTCTGTACAGCTTCAGTATGAGTTGGACTCAATCAGATGGCAGTGGGAATATATATTATTT
Organism: Tenrec ecaudatus; assembly: GCF_050624435.1. Lineage (NCBI taxonomy): Eukaryota > Metazoa > Chordata > Mammalia > Afrosoricida > Tenrecidae > Tenrec > Tenrec ecaudatus. The sequence goes on from NC_134542.1 coordinate 58,870,039, forward strand.
CATATACACTGCCCTTTGGGACTCAGTCTACTCAGCATCATGTCTTCTCGGCTCCTTCCTGTTTTGATATGCATCAGAATTTTGTCTCTCTTTATGATTGACAAAGAATCTATTGTTTTCATTTATGCCTTCATCAGTTGATGTACATTTCAGTAAGTTTTAACTTTTATCTATTGTGAAACCTGCTGTAATAAGTATTGGTGTGCTCATATCTTTCAGGCCTCTTGAGTATAAGAATTGCCAAGTCAGATGATATTTCTATGTTTTTTGGGGGTTGGGGTGTATTGTTTGTTTGGGTTTTAGGAACCACTAAATGGTTTCCACAGTGCCTATACCGCGGAGACTGTGATTTAAATCTGGCATGTTAATGTATCTTTCATTGTACCCCAATACAGTGCCAAGTCTAAACACAAATGATTTAGGTGTTATATAAAGAGCAAACCAACAGGGTTTCCATTTGGTTCTGGACTAAGGACTCAGACTGTCATCGGGCACGTGTCTATGCATTTATTTAATGGACAGTTGCTGAGCATCTCCTACTGTTAAGTATTAACAGGATATAGAGTTGAATATGGCAGCAGGTCTTTGAAAAGATCATCCTAGCAGCATCATAGGGAGTAAAGTACAGGGCGGGGGGACAAAGCCAGGCCAGCAGCACGCCAGAAGACAACTCAAGGGGAAGAGTCTGAGGTGGAGCTGGGTAGTGGGAGGAAAATCAGGAAACCATTAGAGCCAATGTGGTTATGAAACTTCTAGAGGTTATGACCCCTTAAGTAACAAGATGAAAACCTTTTGTCTTCACCACAGAGAGAAAAGTGCACGTGGGCAGGCAAATGCGGGGGTTTCGTAAAGCCTACTCTTTATGAAAAGCCTAAACTCCTTTAAGAACACACACAGCCTTGTGACTTGGAGAGACTCGCGAAGTCTCAGAAGACACCTGCCCTGAGCCTTGTTCTTTAGGACTTCAAGAAAGATGAGCTCTGCCAGGCTAGTCCGATGAGGGCAGGCTCCACGAAGGAAGTGACATCCGACCTCGGGTTTCTGGGAAGTGGGGCGTTTCGGAAGATCACAGTGCAGAAACATGCTCCACGTGGCACAGATTGTGACAGTTTATGGGTCTTCAGACCTATATGTGGTGAGCCCGAGGGGAGCCAAATGGTCCTCAAATACCTCCTTGAAACGTTTCTTCATTATCTTATGTGATGACACGTATGCACAATCCTGGGCACAAAGCTCAGTATTAGCTCTCATTATTACCAAGTACATCAACATAGATAAATCATGGAGACATGTGTTAATGCTTTCCCAGAGACTAATGGAGTAGTTGTGTCTTACTTGTATCAGCAGTCCCAAGGACGAGGAATAAAAACTGAATAATAAATGCTAAACCTGGAAAAGTTTAGCACGCTGGACCCTACCATCAGCAATTTTTCTTCCTAAGATTGGACACATGTGTGTCTCCTGGAAGTGACAGAAATGGTTCCCTTCGCCACCACTGAAGTCAAGAGATTTCCCCTTTTACACTTAAGTGTACTCAAGTGGCAATGCAGAGGTTATATGTGGTGTTGCCATGGTTCCCACAAACGCCTCGGCTAGTAACCTCCTCACATTTCATTCTCCGACGGGGATCACAGAGAGGGGTGCCCCCACCTCCGCAGGAATCCATCTTCTTGCAGAGGAACGATAACGAGAATGCTTGCAAATGTTTGGGGGAACTTTGAAAAAGTATGTGGACCAGGAAAGGTAGAGTAAAATATGAACAACTGTGGCATTAAGTCAGAAAGTTGAAACACTAAATTCCTAAAGTACCACTTCAAACAGCCTTTGGTGAGAGCGCTATCAAGGAGGTGTTTGTTAGGAAGGTAAGACAGAGGAGAGACAGAGAAGGAGACGATGTGCAATGAGACGATTGGTTTGATCCGGGAATGGACCTAGACTTTCTTCATGTTTTAATTTAGTCTAATGGTCCAATCCTGCCAGCCATAACACAGGAAATGGCACTCATAAATGGCCAAATTTATCTTTGGAAAATGTGGCATCTTGATGTGAAACTTAAAATGAAAGTAAATCTTTCACCAGGATCTGTTTGGAATAGAAACATTTCGAATTCCGTTTGAAAAGATTTGTTACCACGGGATGGGATACAAAAGGCTGCTTGTCCATAAGTCTACTTTTTCCAGTTAGTGGGCCTTGATCGAACACCCGGCATGGGGATGCGTGCATTTTGAGCAGGGACTGTGAGCTGCAGAAACCTGACATGGCAGTGACTAATGGTGAGGGTTGTCAGGTTTGACTGCGACAGCCGAGTCTGAGTTGTGACACACAGGCTGGTGATAGCAATCACTCAATACGCGTTAGCTGTTATCACTGCTTTTATCAAATGCGGACAGCACTAACAAATAAAGATGCATGAGATGCAGGACAGTCGTGATAGATGGATCCTATCTGTTTCCTATAGTTAGAAACAGAACTCAAAGCAAACTCCAGGATTTCAATTTTCATATCATTTTTATAAGACTAGTCATTCCCAGCCTTGACTGGACATGAGAATCATAGATGAAAATATTTAGGGATTTATTGTGCTCTCTAAAGGCAAAGTCTCCCTCCCCAAACAGAGCCATGTTACGTAAGTTGGTGGAGACTGAGGTTCAGAAATTTTATTTTCATACATAAACCTAGTATTTAATATCTACTCTAAACGACATTTGTGCTACTTGATTTTCCTTTCTTTTTAGTTTATTTTTAAATGGACATGCAATAAAATAAACTCTTTTGTTCTAAGAGTGTCAATACATACAAGAGAGCTTCTGAACGTTTGTGGAAAAAATGGAATGAAAAGATAATGGGATTTCCCTAAAACCTGTGGGAGCCCCCTTGGGTAGATTCATGATGTTATCATCACAATCATAATTTAACCCTTCATCCACCTTCAACATTCTTTGTATTGTACACCTTTCACCATCCCTGTATCTTGGCAACCATAAAGCTTTTCCTATTTCCCCAACAACTTTTGTATAAATTTCCCTCTTTTTTCAATCGAGTGTCCACTCTGGGGTACATTGCGTGTAGTCGTCATATCAGTTAAGGTGAGCCCTGGCCTTTGTTGTTGCTGCTGTTCTACTGGCATTGCCAGGCTGGAAAAGTCCAGGCGGCTTTTTTATCAACAAGAATACCCTTCATTTAGGATTTTTTGATGGTTTCTTCATTATTAGATTTTAAATAAGCTTTGTTGTTATTGCTTTTTATTTAACGTTGCATATAATTTTTATTGTAAGTTAGGCGAAGGTTTACACTTCAAATCAACTTTGTATTCCATATTTTTCATCTACGAATGAAACCGCTCATTAGCTTACTTGCACCTGCCCCTTGTGAACTACTTACTCGTTTCCATTTCACCCAAGTTAACACACACAGTGCAAATGGCTTGTGCTTGATGACTGTCCAAAGAGCTGGCAGTTCTACTCACCCAGTGGCACTGACGAGGAGCGAGCCGGCACGCTGCCTCCATATGGTAGCCAGGAATGCTTAGGGAGCAGCTCTAGCTGGCAGCACTTGGGATCACCAGGACTCGAGTGGCTTACTAGAAATGAGCATTTGGGGTTATCTGCATAAAAATGGATATCTTTCTCATTTCTCAGCAGACTTAATGTGTCAATGTATTCCATCAATATCTGCCTAGTGGATATTACTAATACGCTCGTCTGCTAACCAAAATATGGCAGTTGGCATCTTCCTTGGAAGATGGACCCAGTGTTCTAATTCAAAAAAAAAAATTAGCCATTGAAAATCCTAAGGAGCTCAGTTCTACTTTGACATAAATGGGGTCACCTTGAGTTTGAACTTGAAAATCTCAGTTCTATGAGTAAGAATTCAATTTGATGGCAAACAGTTATTTTGGGGGCGGTGGGAAGTAGTGCATGAGGGACATTAAGAAACTACTTAAGACAAAAATCATATATATTGTTCTTCGTGTTCTAATAAAATATTCAAATATTTTAAAAATGGTTTCTCAAGCATACAAACTCTGCAAGGCACCATTGCAGTGGTGAACAAATCATTTCTGGAATTAGGGCACATCCTGGTTTCCCCTCCTACCCATCCCCTTAGTTTCCATGAGGGCAAGTTCATTATCCTTCCGCTGCATTGTACTCTGCATCTAGAAAACCAGAATCCTGGCAGAGTTGAGATAGTAGAAGGCATTAGCTCAGTAGTCAGTGTACAATAAATATTACATGCTATTTGGGCGTTGAGGGTGGTGGTGGTGGAGGTGTGTGGTTTGATAGAGTGAATTCTGGAACTCGGGTTTCTCACACCATGTTTCAAAGCGGCTTTTCTAGGTCCGTTTCTTTGTTGGGGCGTGGGGGCCAGTTTCGTTTTCCTCTCTCTCCCAGTATTTTTGACACAGAAAGAAAAGTTATGACTTAGCTAGAAGTTCTGGCATTGAGAATGACCTTGTTCTTGTTTGGAAGTATCTGAAAAAGAGAAATAAAAACCTGCTCTTTACAAAACCTGTCAGTGGATGCTGCTGGTCCCAAGGCAGGCTGCCTGTGTTCGGGATGCCGAACATTACTGCCACCATAATCGCTGAGGCAGCTGCCAGAGGTCTCATGGCTGAAAAGTAGGTAGGAAAGTCTGTATTATGTCTAATAATAGCTCTGGAAATCTTCTGGAAATGCTTGCCTGCAACTCCCAGGCTTGACAGGCAGCAGCAGGCTGTAACTAAAGCAAGTGCATTGTTCCCACTCTTTCAAGTGGGTATGCTGTGGCATTAACCAAAATAATAGCTAGACATCATTTTGCATGACTTCTTTATGTTTCTTCTTGCAGTCCTCTTGGGTTGCCAACTGTATGCTTATGTGGCTTGATATATTTCTATAGGTGCCCTGTTATATTTACTCCACGAATAGCTTCAGATAACTAGATTCCACTCATGAAGAGTTTGAATAAGGGGGGTGTCAGGCAAGGTTCCATATGCCTGACACTCTTACTCTTTCATTTCGTAAGTCATTTTACGACAGTGTAATATTAGGATGCTTTTCCATTCTTCTGGAGGGAAGGCATGATGAGATACCCCTGGACATGGCTGGCTGTTCTGTGTGTGCATGCAGGACAGGAGAATAGGACCCGTAGCTCCCAGGATAACCACACCATAACGGTTCAAGGAGGTAGGAGAGGTTCTAGGCAAAAAAGGTTAAAAATGTTTTCATTCAAGAGAACACCTCCCTGAGCCTCAGTGGACTCCTTTGTAAAATAAGCATGATAATAAACTTGCCACAAAGGATGAGGGGATTTTCCATGAACTATCAATCCATGACAGAGCTTGTTACTGAGTTGCCACCCAATACATGTAGCTTCTTATTAACTGCAATCAAATCACATCCCACCATGCACCATTGCTTCAGTTCCCTGGCCCAACATTGAGTTCCATCATGCTCTTTGACTCCTCTGATGCTGCCACATTGGTCTTTGCACTGCCCCATGAACTTGGCTGTGCCAGGCATTCTCCCTCCTTGGGATTTGAACTGGCTGTTACCCCAGTGTCCACTTGCCTCAATCCATCCCTTCCATCAGATGCCACCCTTTCAACAGGACCATCCCAGGTCATGCTATTGAACTTATCAATTCACCCCTCACCCTTTCCCTTTTCAATTGTCAACCAGTGATACCTTGGACTTGTTTCTTTGTTGTCTTTTCCCCGTGAGTATGTCAACTCCAGGGACATGTATGATTGTACCTCTAAACCCAGGACAGGGCATGGACAGAATGGGAGCTTGTTAAATGAATATTTTCTGGGGGTAAATAATTAAAGCGAAAAAAAAATACAAAACAACTGAGCAGTGAGGTGGTGCTCCCAAGACAGAGAATTTGACTCACAAGGTTTAAGCTTCAGGGCCTTGATTTGTAAGGGTTTAAGCAAGACTCTGGGCAAGGGCCTGAGCAAGGCATTTACTTAGTCATATGTTTTTAGAATATTTACCCAAGTATCATATTCTACTCCAAATGGCTAAGCCACTGTGACCTTTTGCTGAAACTTCCTCTCCTTTCCCCTTTTCCTCGTGTTGAGTGGTAAGTGGTTCTATCCATAGACAGCAAAATAATCATTGCTTTGGATTTTATGGGCTATATATGGGGACCCAATCACTTTTGAGGGTTACCTGTAGGTCAAACCTAGTAAAGTAAGCTGGTTAGTGGAGACCATTTTGCCTTAGCAAGTAGGCTCTTTGGGAGAATTACCTTTGTGCTGTCAGATTTAAGAATTGGGAACTCTAGTTTCTGAAAGAAAGCTGTGTTTTAAGCTATATTGCATGTTTTTAATGAATCTGTTTAAACAACTGACTGATCATGAAATCCAGTACATGCTCTGACTTTATCTCCTGAGAAACCAATATGAAAAGAATCGACAGTGATCTTCCAGAATACCACCCTGTCCCGACCCACCTATATAACCTGGTTCACTAGCTCCTCTTCTGTGCACCTTCCTGATACTTTCAGATAGACACTGCCTGATCCAAATCATATATACCGTATATACTTGAGTATAAGCTGACCCAAGTATCAGCCGAGGCACCTAATTTTACCACAAAAATGGCATTAAAAAGGTGTTGGAAAACTTGGCTTATACATGGGTATATATGGCACTAACAACTACATTCTGCTACACTGATTTCTGGTGTTTTGCTGTGCTTTTAAATTTTTAACATCACCATTCTAGAATAGTGTTCTCTTCACTTTGTTTTCTGTACACCCGGCTGTACTCCACAAGGGGTGAATTCCTGCCCCCTGCTTCATGAACAAAGACATAGAGCCACACTTGTATGCCTACTGAAAGCTCATGTTTTGTACATTATTAATTTCCTCTTGCTTTTATAGGGCTCTTCAATGGTGGCCAGTACAAGCATACGCCATTGTTAACAAGGTTTCTCTAATAGTAATAATATGGGCTATTATTGTAAATAGTCCATATTATATAGTGTCGATATATGATATAATAGACATTATTTTTATTATTACCACCACCACCACCACCACCACTACTACTACTACTGTGTTCCCAGCTGTTCTATAAGAACTTAACAACTATGAAGTCAAGGAATCCTTTAAGTAACTCTATAATGAAAAGCAGCAACCACAAACCCACTGCTGCTGGGTTCACTCAGACCCATAGTGACCATTCTTTCCCATGATACAGATGAGGAAGTAGACAATGGAGGAGAAGGATCTTTTCCCAAACCTATTCAGTCAGCCAAGGAGCAGTTTAGAGCCAGTGCTCCTGACCATTCTGCTTGATTATAGTCTCATAGTCCCATCCTTCTCTCTGCAGACATTTGAGCTTCCGACATCATTGAAAATCTCAAAGCCATGTAACATACAGGGGTTCTAGCACATTTTCTCCTTCTGCATTATAGATCTAGGTCTCCTAAATGAATCCTTGACCTTTATTCCTTTATTAAAAACTAAACCAAACTTTTGATTTCTATATATAATTAAGGTACTGCCAACCACCCAAGGTTGGAATGTCTTCTGGGAAACCCTTATTACATACGTGACTGAGTATCCAGCAGGGCCGAGGTGATGCTGTGCTGTTCATATGCCCTCAGTGTCTGTTAGTCGAAGTATTTAGGTGGTAGAAAAGAAATAATGATTGAAATGTATGATCAGAAGTTAGTGTGTGGGAATTATTCTACTCACTAGTTTGGATGGCTTCGTTTGAATCACCGAGGCACATAGTTACAGGACTCAGCTACTAAGTACATTGGAAGAAAGGCCTGGTGATCCTCTTCTACACCGTCAACCATGGAGACCCTGGGGGCACAGTTCTGCTCTACCATGTAGGGGTCACCATGAGTGGGAGCTACCCCACAGACATGGCTTGTAGTCACAGTGCATGGTCACCCTTCAAAGAGAGGTCTGTACTGGGGTATACAGTTATAAATCCATCTATATTATCTATGGGAATGGCTTATACAAATTTTGAAATTCCTGAGTCAGGCAAAAATTATAGGTGTTCTGCAAACAGGTGAATGTGTGTGTGTGTGTGTGTGTGAAGTCACAAGTGTTGTGGATCTCAGCTCTCGAAATTAAAAGAAATTTTAATCAGCCCTGTTAGCAGAATGACTGACTAATCTTCTGATCTCATTATAGTAATACAAATTCATTATTACATGAAAAGGCAAGAATGGGTTTACATGAAAGGGAAAGAAACCAAAAGAGAAAGAAAAAAAACTGGAAAGTAATACAAATTTGTCAGGTAATAAAATTATAAACATGCATTATTTTTATATTTGGTGATGTTCATAGCATATTTTAGATTGTTTTCTACCGGTGTTATTTACTGTTTTTTTTTCAAAGCTAAATACTTGTTTTCTCACCTATCTGTGTATCTGTAATTTCGTGTACATTTTCTCAGAGAGGTCACCCATGCTGCTTGCATCCACCCCCACACCCCTACCAAATGGTTTAGATTCCAGATCCTACACTGTCTGGGTCTGTCCCATGCTCTACTTACACACTTGACCTTCCCCAAAAGGCGGAGAAGTGCTAATGCTCTACTGCTCTCAGGAGGGTGTGCACACTGTAGTTTCAGAGACAGCCATTCATTCACGTGCTTGAGGATATCAATAATGAGCTGGTTTTAAGTAAAGATTATATACAGGAGCTTCAAACAGTTTATGGAAAATGGTATTAAAAGAAGTTGAATTTTTCAACAAATTTTCGGAGCCCCTCATGATGTAGATCCTCAGCATGACAGATGCCTACGAAGAGGACAATTTTGCTTTGAGTATAAACATTTCAGATGCTGGTGGTGAGCATCTGTACCCCGTCTGTATCCTGTGAGCAATGGGAGAGCTCTGTGTGAGGATCTCCCTGAGCAAGATGGGCAGGACTTGTTTAAACCGGTGGGAGTGAGGGGTGGTGGGGGGGAGAAGGCGGGCAGAACCACTGTGCCTCCCCGCCCCCACTCACAATCAGACACTGTTAGGTAGCCACAGGCAGAACTAGGGGTCACCCTTCTACATGCCAAAGCCTCCTCCATTACAGGAAGTTGGAAACTGATAAGGCTGGAGAGCGTGCGCAAGACTAGAGATCTTTGAGACGGGAAGCCGGTAAACTGGGGTGGGACCCTTCTAGGCCAGGTGGACTTAATTCAGCATATGGGGTCAAAGAGTACCCGTGACCGTGCTTCCCAACGGGGCCCCTGAAAGAGCCAGAAACATTGAGACCACCCTCTGGCTTCCAGTGGCCCCTCCACAGTTCAGCGAGGCCGGGGAGCAGCCATCTGCTGGGCCGCAGGTCTCCACGTGGGGGGCGCAGGGCCCTGAGGGTGCCTGAGTCAAACCGGAAACTCCGTTTATCCTCTGTGAAACCCCACTTGGATCACAAACCAGGCTTCCTTGTGAATTCTCGTGCAAAGCCACGGTCAAGGTATTCTCCCTGGAGAGAACCAAACAACGCCGTAGAGAAATGCTGATACAACACTTACTCACCAAAAAGTAGAAGGCAAATCTGATCAAACTCGCAGTCTAATGAAATTCAGTCAGTAAGATCCAGAATGTGAGAGTTTCCACAGGACAAACGACTCCTTTTTTTCCCCACCAATAAGTGGTGAGAGAGAAAAAGAGAGGAACTATACAATATTGAATGAATTAACATGCTTTACAGCAGACATTGAATCTGAAAGTAATATAATAAATTTGAGTTCTACATGGCAAAAAGTGAGATTAGCAAATTAGCGGTAAATTTAAAGGATGATAAAGTTATTGTTCTAATGCTTTAAAAAAGATCGTGTCTCTGAGATAAAAGCTAATACATCTAGAGAGAAAGTTGGAAGAAAAACGTGCTCAGGGGGCATGCAATAAGATTCGCTGTTTATAGGGCACCCTGTTGGTGTGTGTGTGTGTGTGTGTGTGTGTGTGTGTGTGTGTGTGTCCGCGCGCCATGGTGAAACACCCAGTGGCTGACTGCGGGGTCTGTGGCTTGAGCCCCCAGCTGCTCCGAGGGAGCTGGAAGCGTGTGCTCCTGGGAAGAATACAGTCTTGGGCAACGTATGGGGCAGCTCTTTTCTGCCCTACAGGATTGCGGTGTATTGGAATCAACTGGATGGAAATGCACTTTTGAGTATATATTGTTAATCATTAAATCTACATGATGGATTCATTCCTTTTTAGATAACTTTGAAAAATGTAACGTGTTTTTATCTTTTCATGGTAGGCAAAGGTCCACGGCAAATAACCATAAAGAGCGTATTACATGTAGCTTTTTTTCTTGAGAAGGAAAACTAAAACTTGACCAAAAGAAACAACTGCTCAAGAAATATTAAATACAAATGTTATGAGCAGTGGTGTGCTGGTAAACAGATCTCTGGAAGTCAACTCCCTGATTTATAGCATTTGTGTTGCTCTTTTCCACACTGAAATGTCTTTGACTGCAGAGTTGGGGAGAGATGGATAAGATCAGCTTTGGGGCACCCGTAGAGCCAGCTCGACCTCACTATTAGAAGAAATGTTAGCTCAAGATTAGACTCTGGAGTCAGACTCTGGGCCAGTTCTCCACATTAACAAGTATTATCTGTTTATACTTCATCAACATAGTGTTTTCTGCACCTTAGTTTGTCCTTCTATGACTTGGACATCCTACTTCCTACCACAATCAATCAACCTGAACTGAACCTAGCATGACTCCCAGTCCACAGTGAGTGCTGCCTCTACCACACTGGTGTCTTCCCCTCAAATTAGAGCACAAGAGAGAGTCAGTTCTTGGCTTGGGATGGTTTCAGAGTTTCCAAAGGAAACGAAGCCGATCGTCACTGCAGAGGGCTTCTTGCCCGGAGTTTCTAAAATTACTTAAAATTGCAGGTTTCCGCCACAGTGTCAGCGCTACCTGCCAGAAGCTCTCCCAGCTCTCATTCGGTTGGATATTAATTGGTAGGCTGGGAAGTTAATGTGATATGATTGTTGCTAAAATAGAACTATCTGTTAAAGGTAAGGGTTTCTGTCCAATGTGCTCTAGCTATGCACATATATAATAAGAATTAAGTATAGTTGACACGGAAATAAGCCTATAACTTTCTTAATCGCCTCCTGTGAAATTTATAGACCCAGCAGAGATGTTTCTGCCATGAGTAAACCTAAGGATAGTGTTGGCACATTGGAATTGGTTCCATTCAAAATCCTGATTATCATTTGAACATAGTTATTAAAAATAGTAGCCTTTTACTTTTCAAACCATTTAAGTTCGGTAATTAACCAAGGTATCAGTTAATAAAAGAATGCCTTTTTCTTTGTTTCCTGACTAACTTTTTTTTCTGTGTATAAATCTAATATTAAAGTCATCACCACTTAGTAATGATGAGTTTTCAGAATTACTGAAATGTATTTCAGTGTTTATATCAATCCTTTTAACTTTATCCTAAGTAATTTTAGAGAGAGGTTGTACTAGAAGTCAGCCCCATTTTTTACAATCTAGAGGAGCCCGGGTGGCATACTGCATATACATTGGGCTGGGAGCCACAAGTTTAGCAGTTCAAAACCACCAGCTACTCCATGAGAGACAGATGGGCTTTCTACACCTATAAGCAGTTACAGTCTCAGAAATGCCAAGGGACAGTTCTACCCTGTCATACAGGGTCACTGTGAATTGATATTGACTCAATGGCAGTGAGAAAAAATAGAAAGGGACACTGATACTAAAAGAAATTGAAATTGCATTTGTCTCCATGGGTTGATGTGTTTCTACTGAGAGTATAGCTTGGGGATGTTTTGTCCCCTTAAGAAAAGTTGCATAAAATGTTAATCTACATATTTTGGATTTCTGAGCAAACACTTAGCCAATGGGAAGTATGCTACATCATCTATCTGAATTCTGAAATGTACTCTGGATCTCTAGAAGAAAGGTTTCCTTAAGAAAATCAAAATATTTGCTCATTGGAAGTTTGGCTTACTGTGTTCTTAAAGCATTAATGAGTGTGTTTTCAGAAGTGAAATGGAATAGTAGAAAATATTAGTGTACCAAATATAGAAAGGGCAAAGATTGTTTTATGAAACTTTTGCTTCAGGTGTGTGTTTTGAGTCATGAAGGAAAATTTATTTCCACTCTGAGTCAGAGTAAAAACAAACAATACCCCCAAACAAAACAAAACATAACATTTAAACTCAGCTTGGAAATGTACAAAAACAAATGAAATGAGTCGTCACTATAAATAGCAGCTCTGCCTTTTGTGATATGAAGAAAAATGATGTCGAGATGAAGCTTTCTTGAAACAGTGACTTTTAACAAAAGCATCTTGGCTGCGGCTGGGCTTGAGAAGCTGTGACAGTCCTTCTGCTAGGCTTCCCTGAGGGGCTCTGGGGGAGGCAGTGGTTCATTGTTCCATCGCTAACCTAAGGGACAATTGTTCAAACCCACCAGCCACGCCACAGAAGAATGTGGCAATCTGCTACCATCAAGAGTTACAGCCTTGGAAATCCTAAGGGGGAAATTCTACTCCATCTACAGGTTCATTGTGAGATGAAATCTACCCCAAAGCAGTGGGTTTTGGTGTGTGTGTGTGTGTGTGTGTGTGTGTGTGTGTGTGTGTGTTTAAGGCCTCTGCGTGGGTAGCAGACAATGAGAAGGGCATGGATTTCTTAGTTGGGTGTGGTTAGAAGGCACACGTTCTGTCTGTTTTTATTTCTTCTTACATAGACAGGATATGACCATATTTTTACATAAATAACATTTGTTTATATGCTTTTTGTGAACCATACACTCGACCATGTTACATGTAAAATAATTAGTATAATACACTTGCAAGCCTGCCAGGTGTAGGAGAGCTCATTAAGCAAAGACACCACCAACAAAAAAGTATAACGTGTATTAGTTGTTTAAAAGTCAGTACTTGGACTCCCTCAATGCAAGAATACTTTGTTCTATTAAACTGACATTCCATCATGCTCACCTGCCTGGCACAATTGCTGAAAACAAAGCAGGTGCATAAGCAAATGTTGTGAAGAAAGGTGATGGTGCCCAGGTATCAAAAGATATAGCACCTAGGGTCTTAAAGACTTGAAGGTAAACAAGTAGCCATCTAGCTCAGACCATAAAGCCCACATGGAAGAAGCACACCAGCCTGTGTGATCATGAGGTATCAAAGGGATCAGGTGTCAGACATCAAAGAACAAAAGATCATACCATTGTGTGTTCACCTTCCCGATATGATTGCTGAAGACAAATGGGTGCGAAAGCAAAAGTGTTGAAGAAAGCTGATGGTGTCCGACTATCAAAAGACATAGCATCTGGGGTCTTAAAGGCTTGGAGGTAAACAAGTGACCATCTAGCTGAGAAGCAACAAATCCCACATGGAAGAAGCACACCAGCCTGTGTGTTCACAAGGTGTCAAAGGGATCAGGGATCAGGCATCAAAAAATAAAAACAAAAATCAAATCATTGTGAATGAGAGGGAGTGCATATTGGGGACCCAATACCCATCTGTAGGCAACTGGGCATCCCCTTGCAGAAGGGTTGTGGGGAAGAGACGAGCCAGTCAGGGTAAAATGTAACAATGATGAAACATATAACTTTCCTCTAGTTCTTAAATGCTGTCCCCCACCCCCTGTCCAACTCCACACACACACACTAACATGATCCCAATTCTACCTTACAAATCTGGCTAGACCAGAGGATGTACATTGGTACAGATAGGAACTGGAAACACAAGAAATCAAGGACAGATGATCCCTTCAGGACCAGTGGTGAGAGTGGCGATACCAGGAGGGTGGAGGGTAGGTAGGGTAGAAAGGGGGAACCAATTACAAAGATCTACATATAACCTCCTCCCTGGGGGATCGACAACAGAGAAGAGGGTGAAGGGAGACGTCGGACCATGAAAGATATGACAAAATAATTTATATATTATCAAGCGTTCATGAGGGAAGGGGAGTGGGAGGGAGGGGAAAAATGAGCTGATATGAATGACTCAAGTAGAAAGCAAATGTTTTGAGAATGATGATGGCAACAGATGTGCTAATGTGCTTGACACAGTGCACGTATGTATGGATTGTGATATAATTTAGAACATTTAGAAGAAAATTTTTGAACTGCCCTCTGTAAATATCTCTGATTTTAGAGGTGTTGGTTAAAAGCAAATCCATCTGCTTTAGAAAAAAGTTGTGATTAGGAAAGCAGCTCAATATTCTCTTTTCTCTTGATCAATGCTAATCATCATCCTTAGTGCAGTCTAGTGGTCCCATTCTCAATTTATCATCGTATATACTCGTCTATAAGCCAAGTTTTTCAGCACAAAAATGTGCTGAAAAACTGGGGTTCGACTTATACTCAGGTCAGTGGCATGAATGGATGTCATCTGTTCAAGCCCGACTAACAAAAGGAGGAAATCTCATGAAGCCTGACATAGAGTTAATAGCAAAGTGGGTTTGAGAAGCATGGGAAGACATTCCAGAAGACATGGTGCGACGTGCCTTCCAGAAATGTAGTATTAGTAATGCTATGGATGGCAGTGAAGACTGCGCTCTGTATGAAAATGACAGCAGTGATGGTGATGACGGTGCTCTCAGTGAGGACAGCGTCTATGATGACCTCACACCAGCTGACGCTCTGCATTGGGATACGGATGATGATGAGGAATCCAGTTTGGAAGGATTTGATAGAAGAGGTTGTGTGCCTCTATACAGGTTTAAAGTCTTAGAAACAGTAAGGGGCGGTTCTACTCTGCCCTATCGGATCACTATGAGTCACAAGTGACTTGATGGCAGTGACCTTAGATTCTGTGTGTATCTGGGGTCCTGTTTTCAGTTTAAAAGTCGTTTAAATGATTTAGGAATGAGCTCGGGGGAAAGTGGTTGAAAGCATTCAACAGCATCAGCACAACAGTCAGTGGCCCAATGCCTAGTTCATGCAGATGTGGAAGAATCTCCTCCATGACCTAAAAGTTCACAGCAAACAGCATCCTCGTAGACATGAAGTGGGTGCAGACCCCTCTGTGAGGACTTGCTGTTAGAAGCACGTGGTTGAACACAGAGCAGGTGGTTGATGGCTGTTGGACTGGGGGCACAAGGAAGATTGGAGCAGAAGAAGGATAGTATATACCTAGAAAAGCAGAATAAAGAAGGGCATATGATAATAACCAAGTAATAGCTACTCCCAACCCATCAGCTTATACAGATGAGAGGTGGGCAAGTAATATAATGGAATCAAAGACTCCTGGGCGGGCTCTCGGCCAACCTACGGAGAGGTCATCTTTGGGAAAGCATAAAGGTGCTGACCAGACTAGAATCTGTTGTAAAAGTATGGCTACACATGGAAGTTCATTTAAAAAGAAAGACAGGCCTTTTGTCTAATTGTTTAGGCTCCACCAAACACCTACTTCAAGAAACAACTTTTACTCATACAAATTTATGTTATGATTGCTGGTTTTAGTTACCTGGCTGTTTACAGGAGAAGTGAATTTTACATCAAGGACCTTGAGAACCTCAGAGAATCATCAAGAAGCTTAGAGCCTCAAGTTTGGGACATAGGGAACAAAGAGAAGTCAGGAAGCCAGAAACAGAGTCTAGAACCATGCTAAGGAATGCATTCGGTCATATAGCAGAACTACTGGCACCATTACGGACTGGCCACCACAGGCCAGCTGCTAGCACCACTCAGGCTCCTGGAGATGGACTTCTTTGCTGTTCTTGCCTCTTGATATAACTATTTCAAGATTCTCTCTCTCTCTCTCTCTCTCTCTCTCTCTCTCTCTCTCTCTCTCTCTCTCTCTCTCTCTCTCTCTCTCTGTGTGTGTGTGTGTGTAAGAGAGAGAGAGAGAGAGAGAGAGAGATAAACTGAGCCTACATGATGTGCTCTTGTCCTAGCCCCAAGAAAGGCTAAGCAAGCCAAAATCTAGCCCTGGGGGCTCATGTCATGAGGAGTGGCTTTTGTCCCCTCCCTAGATCCATAAGATATAGATAGAAATAAAATAAACATGAGATTTAGATTCTAGGTATTCTAGTGAAATTGACAGGTGTTCACTAACATTATTTTTCAAGTTTGATATATTCTTGAACCCTGTTAATGTTTGAAGCAAATTCTCAGGATCTCTTGGAAAGACAATCCAATGAGCCTTAATTTTCTGTCCCAGTTTAAATGTTGAAGCTCGACCTGCCCACTGCCATGGCCAGTGTGAAGACCCAGAGAGCCCTCAAGAGCCTCATGAGTTCTTAGTGCCAGGTCTGGAAGTGTTCACAAAAATCAAAGTATTTCTGCAGTTGCTGTTTACATTTGAAATGGAATCGTTGAAAATAAAGCTAAAGATTTGGAAGATCAGGGGCTTCCAGGGGATCCTCGAGAATCATGGTGGTGCACACCCTGGCCCTCAGAGGTGCCAGCTGTGTAGGCATGGCCCTCTTGCCCTCAAGCTCTGTGCCAGCCACCCCAGTCCTTTCTGCGGTTGCTGCTCTTCCCAGAGCAGGCCAGTCTGCTGCCTCTTGCTAGCTGAAAATGCCAATTACAGAGAACTGGGCCAGAACACACTCTGGTGTGGCAATTGGACAGGTGAGGATGCAGAAAAAAACTATCCAACTGGTTGTGTTGAAAGCAATCTTCTTATATCGAACAGAAGGATCTTAAAATACAGTGTAGATGGCCAAATAGCCCCTATAACTCTAAAACACAGAGTTGGAAGCTAAATAACTTTTATAACCTTTTCTGGGAGGATGCTCATTCAAGCCATTCTAGCCTAATCTTAGGGGGGGGGGATTTATTTTTAACTTGGTTGCCACCCTGAGTGAGTGCAAGAAGGTTTTTGTCTGGATTTTCTAGTGTTGTTAAATGTCACAAAGTCTGTGCTACACAAAGCCAGTTGCTTTGTATTAGCCGTGAAGATAAATCCAGGAGCCTCCCTGGGATTATTGTTTATAACAGTCCAAGCTGGACTGAAAGATGTCCAGGCGATAATGCACCTGACAGTGAAGACCCGGACTGCCTGGGGCTCCAGGGCTGAGCTGCTACATCTGTGTGTCCAGTCGCGCACCTCCAAGTCCGATTCGTTTCTAGCCACGGGCCTGTGAGCCTTACTAATTTGCATGAGTGCTCAGAACCATGCTAATTTTCTCTTTTTATCTCAATACATATTGTGTTAAGGGAGAACAAGCAAATAGATTTTGATAAGCTAATGTTGGCTCAACTAATGGACTGTAACTTGTCGCTGGAGAGTTACAGCTTTGTTCACAACGGAGGAGCCCAAAATCCTGATAAACCAGTGTTTAGCTTATCATCTTATAGTTTCTGTAAGGTTCAAAGAAGCTAAGTATTTCATTTGCCCCCATCAGCTCCATAGTCTCATACATCACGCAGCAAGGCTCCTTAAGGTTTCATCAACCGTCTAAAAAAATAAATCCATGAAAAGTTTTTATTTTATTTTCAGAGTGATTCTTTAATCTGCAATGAAGAGTGAGATCAAGGTTGTGACTTGCAGAGTGATCTGTTACCTCCAATACACAATTCCAAAGAGGAAACTAGAAAGAGAAAGCTCTTGGCACTTTGTTTCTCTATTGCTTTTCCCCCCAGACCTGTTACAGCCCCGTCATGCTCTATTAGAAGAAAGTACAACCAGGAGAAAAGAGCTATCTGAAAACATAATGGTTTTTTAGCATTGGTGGAACCTCTGTTTATTTTCCACACGGATATTTTAACATATACGATTTAATTTGTAGAGAATGGCCGTCAAAGAACCACATATAGGTGTTTGGAAATGACAGAAGTCTGTTCGCACTGGTTTGTATTATGAGCAGGCCTCCTTCCCCACCAATAAAGCTATATTTCAAGTAAATGAGTAGGAAGAAATAAAGGATTCATTCTTAGCACCATTAAGTTTTAGAATGATTGCTCTCTTTATAAATCTAAGGTATATTTTAATAGAAAGTAGCCGATTTAAAAAGAAAATAACAGCAAGATAGGCCTCAGGACCCTTCCAGAGATCTTGGCCGGCTTGGAGGACAGGAATCAGGCAGAGCATGCGGTAGGCATGTTGGATATCAGAGTGGGAAAAGGTCACTAAAGACACTTGTAAAAATGTTAAACTCATCGAACTAATGGTCCACTTTAGTGAAGCAAATACTGACGAGCTTTTGCTGTGGGAAGTTTGTGAGTCCCTGAGTTTACTGGTTGTTACCAACATGGCTGGGATCCTGACTGTGCTTTCGATATTCACGGCAATGAAGTTTTTTAGGTGTAACATTCCTCAAAACAGCAGGGAAACCTAGCCTGACTGGCCCGATTCACCGGGCATCCATTCCACACTCTCCTTCTTAAGGCACTTATGAGTGTGAGGTAATAATTTGTGGTTGAGCTTTGTCCTGAGGCCCACGCTTCCAGTTCTTTTTTTATCAAGTCATGTTTGACTTTTTAATTTTGCCTTAGAAAACACACCAGGTGCTGTTTCACAGCAGCCACACAATTATATTCTCTGACGTCATAGTAAGAATTAGGCACAAAGCAAAAGCTACCACCCTTCTGGCCACGCACGGGTCTGAATCATAGGAATTGTGTTTTTTCTATGATAAGTCGGGGGGGAGAATGGGCAAGTACAGGTCTGCTCTTTCCAGCTGCTGTTGCTGTCAATTCTCACTCGTGACAACCCCATGAGCAAGAGTAGAACTAAAGCCCTTAGAGTTTGCAGTAGCTGATGTTCTGGAAATGAGGTAGCTCAGCCTTTCTTCCGAGTTGCCTTTGGTAGACCAGAACCTGCTAGCGGCTGAGTGCATCAGCCATTGGCTCCACCCAGAGAATGTAGCTTAACCTTGGTGAAACAATATCTGAGATCTGCTGAAACCCAGAAATTTAAGAGCAATCTTGTCATTGCAAATCAGGGAGCCTAAGTGGCACAGTAGGTTAGATGTTGGGTTGCTAACCAAAAGGTCTTCAGTTCAAACCCACCAACTGCTCCTCAGAAGCAAGATGAGACGCACTGCGCCTGTAAAGATGCACAGCCTTGGAAACCCAAAGAGGACAGTTCTACCCTGCCCAAGAAGATCGTGCTGAGTCAGAACTGACGGCAGTGGATTCAGTGAATGTCCTCGCTGAGAGTGGGAATTTGAACTTTTTTAACTTGGGGCCAAGAAAGGCAACACAGTGTCTTGTACTTTCTTTACTCCTCTTTGCTCTACAGACTCGCATTTAGTGATAACTTTACTCTCTTGCCTCATCCCTTCATGCATCAATAGCCAAGAAGCTCACAGCCTTTGAATGAGTTCCAGCTCACAGCAACCCCTACACCAGGGTAGAACTGCCCCGCAGGACTCCGGAAGGCAGTCATCTTTACACAGACAGACTGCCACCTTTCCCCTGTGGATTCAAGCCCCAGGGCTTTCCGTTAGCAGCGGAGTGCTTAATCACTGTGTTGCCAAGGCGTCTAAAAGATGCCATTGTTGGTTGGATTTCCCCATAACCTTTGGTTAGAGGAAGATAGGAAAGAGAAAAATAAGCAACCAAGTCAGCTATAAAATGAGGAAAAAATTAAATATAGAATATAATGAAATATCTGAGGATTTACTCACTGTACTCAGAGTGACTCTGTAGGACAGGGCAGAACTGCCCCTGGGGGTTTCTGAGATTGTGACCCTGTACAGGAGTAGAACACCTCATCTCTCTCCCTTGGAGTGGCTGGTGGATTCAAACAGCTGACCTATGGTTAGCAGCCCAACTCATAAGCCAAGCAAGTAGGAGTCAAAATTCTTTAAATCCTAGGAAGTTATGTTGGGAAAATGATGGTCATGGAACAGGGGAGCCTTTGAACAGGGGAAGAGGGGTATGGTAAGCATAAAAACTGAAATTGGGAATGAATCGTAGGGGCTGGCCATGGAAGAGTACACACAGCTGAGAAATAAGAAGGCAAGAATGTAGACGTCAGCGTCAATGGAGCCAAATGTTACTTTGTGCTCTCAAAACGATCGCCGTTGGTAACTTGTCCATTTCTCTAAGGCCGGGGTTAGAAATGCCCTTCTTTTCTTGATCAGGCTGTCTGAAATATACTATGTAAGTGATCACATTTTTAGGCTAGAAATTTTGGTGCAGTCAGTAGGGGGGGTGGAGAGAAAGACAACCAGAAAAAAGTGTTGTTTTATTGTAATTTTCTGATGATAAACAATAAATTATCAAAGAAAAGTAATATATGAACATTGCCTTCAACTAAGAAAAGAAAATAGACTAAAAGATTGCTCTTGGCCACATCACCCAGAGGTAACTGATGTCATATAAACTACGCTTATTCCCTGGTTCTCAAAATTAGTGTCTTGGAATTGTCCGGAGTGCCATTTAATAGGCCATCATCCTCAACCCAGACCCTCGTCTTTGCTAGGACAGGCACATGTGCTTTCAATAAGTACCTCTCCCAGGGTGTTGGTGACCCAACTCACGACAACCAGTATGACACAGTCACCACGCTCTAGGACTGTCATGCTATAAACCTTTGGGGAGTTGACTGTGAGACGTGTTTCCTGAAGAGCAGCTGGCTCTATTCGAGCCACTACCCTTCTTGGTTAGCAACCACCTTGTAACTGTTGTGTCACGAGCGCTCCTTCACTTACAGAAATCCCGTCTTAACACAGTTGTCTACCTGATATTTTAAAGTCACCCTGTGGAGTACATGAAAGGAGCTGTGGCAGTGTAGTGGATGACACACTGCCCTGTGAGCAGCAAGGTCAGCAGTTCTAACCCAGCAGCCTCTCCAGAGGAGGAAGATGAGACTTGCTCCTCCTGTAAGGAAAGTCACAGGAGTAGTCCTGCTCTGACTTATCTAGGTGATCCTGGGTCCGAATCCACCTGAGAGCAGAGTCTGGCTTCAGGGAGCACTTTCTGTATTCTCTACCTGTTTGTTCTAGAGAAGCTTGATTTTCTCATCTAAATTATCTTCTAGAGACAGGGTGCTATCTATTAGATTCATGGTCTTAAAGTGTAGCATGCTTCCAAATCACCTGGAAAACTTGGTAAATCACAGGTTGTCAGCCCTCTGGTGGAGTAAGCCTGGGACGGGACCTGAGAATTTCCATGTCTAACGATTTCTCAGGTGACGCCTATGCTGCTGCACAGAGAACACCATTCGAAAACCTTAGCAGTAGAATTCCAAATGAGAGTTCCTAGTAGACATCTCTGAGAATTTGTGAGCAAGAGCCCGACCTTGATGCAATTATTTAGAAACCAATTCAATGACACATAGTAGCATGGTTAGTATAATCCCTTCTTAAGGAACTCCCGTATGTGAAAACGCTAGTCAGCTGTGTTTCCATGGCAACAGTAAAAGTGTAACAAGGGGAGACTAGCTGCTGACGTTGTCAGATAGAAAATCCTAAGTGTCCAAATGACTGTTGGGCGCCATGGAAGGGACAGTAGGACAAGGTCGGCTACATCCTGTAATAGACATAACAGCGATCATAGAAGTCTACCGTGTGACATTTCTTAAGTAGGACAAATACCAGAGGAGGATGTTGATGCTACTGGCAGTTTTTATGAATTATACATGATTCACTATTTTAAAATTCAGCAGCAAACTGCCATTTACCCTCCATAATAAAAGGTATTATATGAAAAGTGAAGTGCTGGGTGGATAAACACAAAATGCTAACAAAATAATGGATCTTAAGCATACTTTTCTTTGCTCTCTAGCACCCGGTAGAAGACAACCAGGCTTTGGAATGTAGAGTTGGCTTTTGGTAACCTAACAGAAGCTTCCTGGACTAGGCCCTTCAGTAATGATCTGTGTTTCCGAACAGGCAACTGGTTTATAAATGTAACTCGAATGTGTTTCAGACATCCGCTAGTTGATGCTGGGGTCATACAAATGCATCACTGTACTTGATAGTTGTTTGTCAATCACAAAAAAAAATGTTGAAAATCCCACTGCCAGTTAACATAATTCATCCTAAAATTGTGAATGTTAAATTAGAAATGTTCATCATGAGTAGAAATTACTGACATCATCTGGAAAAATTCATCCATAAACTATTCAGTCAAGAAATCTTTCCCGAGCACTTCCTAGCTTGCTGCCATTGCTGTGATTCTGGGAAAGGAATCCCGAGGACCTGGGGTAACTGCCCCAGACTAAGACATAGACAAGTCTTGATACTTAAGGAGCTTATTCTGCGGTAGTGATCTGTCTTCTCTGTCTTCTAGATCCTTGCTATTAAAATAACAACAACCGCACAAACCCAAGGGGGCCTGGCATGGGAACGTCTTAGAAATGCAGAAGCTCAGGCTCCGACCCAGCCCTTCTGATTGAGATTCTGCACTTGAACGAGATCCTCAAGTGGTTTCCCGTATTAGAGTTTAAGGATAACTGCACTAGCAAACAGAGCCTGGGGCAAAGATTAAAGTACAAAAATTGTATTGGGGAATGCAAGCCCAGGAGAGCGAAAGGGAAGTGAGCCAAGAGAAGCTGCAAAGCCCTGAGATACTGTGCTGGCTGCTACTTCAAAATGAGGCTGGGAGGGGCACAGCAGGTGGTTATTCAGCAGGTGGGGGGGGGGGGCTGAGCATATGGAAAGGCTCCATCGCCAGACAGTGTGTGAGGAAGGTTCCTGGCTAGTTCCCAGCTGGCTCCTGCTTTCTACTGATTGCAGGTCACATACTGGGAGGTGCCGTCAATGCACGATAGGGGAATAATCCCCAAGTCTGAACGTGGAGAGCTGACCGAAAGAAATGGGTATGTTCCGAGCAAAAGAAGAATGCTATTGGACACTTCTGAGCAGGTGCATGAAGTTTGTGTCTCAAAACAGTATTTATGGGGAATTCCATTCAGCTGAATTACTAAAAGGGAGTCAGAATAGTTGGTATATGTTAATCATTGTGAATACAGAAAACCCACAGCCAGACCAGGTAATTGACTCTAGAATTTTTAATATTCCATCAGAAACCTTGTCATGACGGGGGATTATTGAAATCTTTCCAGACAGTCACTAGTCACTCGCTGACCCATGACAGACCTACTCTTCCTCTGACTGATGATTCAAATGTCTGGTGATTCCCACCTGTCTATAATTCTATTAGCTCCTCTCCCACCCCTAGATTTCTAGCGCAGTTCCTCTACAGGTATTGATAGCTATGGCACCATTATAAATGCCTCCCAATGATCACCCATTCAAATAGCCATGCCCATTCTTTCTCACCCAACGTACTGGCCCCGCCACAGCACATGCATCTACTGTGATGCCTCCATGCCCACAGCTTTACCTTTTGCCTATCTTGATAAAGTAATCTGGTTTGGTTGGTTTTTCCCACCTGGTAAATCAAGATGGGCTTAGGGGAGTGGTGACTGCTGTTGTCAGGTGACCTTGATTTTGATTCCTGTGTACAGCAGAACCCAACACTGCGTGGTCTGCATGCTCCTCCGGATTTGGTGTTACATTTGAGTTCATTGTTGCAGCCCCTGCATCGGCACATCTCCGTGTTGTTCCTCCTTTTCCCGCTGAACTTCTATTTTACCAAGAATTGTGTCGCCTTCTAGGGGCTGGTCTCACCTGATGCCATGGAGAAAATGGTACGTGAGATCAGAGCTGAAGCCTCGGATGCCAGAGTGAGGCTGAGCCAAGGAACACTTAGCGGCCCCTGCTCCTTCCCTCCCACGTGGGTGCCCTTCCAGAGGCTCCTGTTACCATTCTCGTTCAGACCTATTGAAACGTCACTCTGTCCGGAACCTGTAGAAACTATGAAGTGTGGTTAGCAACTACATGCCATGAGGAGTGGTCCTCAAGCAATGAAAATGGATTTTATCATTGTGATCATTTCCTGAGCTTTTCAGAATCTTGATGATAAAGCTCTTCTCCCTGCATAACAAGAAAGAAACACTTCAACTCTTTTTAAATAAAATCATCTATTTTGGCAAGGGAGCCATTTTAAGAACATAATTTGGAAAAACTAGAATGACGTGGCAGCCATTAAACTTCAAATTATTTGCATATTTTATAGACATTTAGTAAATCTCCCTAAACTCTTGTCTAGAATTAAATTTCCACAGTTCTCCAAGCAGTAATGAGAAGTCTTTTTCTCAGAGAAAAAAAAAAGAGAAATATGTGAAGAATCAGAAAGCAGAAATTGCATTTCTGGAGGTAATTCTTTACTGCCAAATGTCTAATGAGGCATCTCAAAAATGTATGTGATGCTCTTGTGTTAGTGGACCACCACTACTACTGTACCGCTCTACAGTAATGAGAAGGTCCTTCGAAGAGGGCAGTGTCTGATCTTGTCAGCCAGAACCCATTCTTCAAAGACGTGTTCAGTGTCAGAGAGCAATCATAACCTCTTTTCCCTCCAAAACAAGAAGGGTACTTGGAAAATTCTACCTTGCATTCCAATCTTGGGCTGTATATTGCTGCACAACTAGCAGGAGCGTGCTTCCTGTGAGTTTACCATTCGATCAACTCTCAACATATCAGAGGTGATTTTTATATGAATTTTCAGATTCGTTTCTTTCTGCATATTTATTGCATGCCAGACACTACTTATAATTCATATGCTGTAAGAGGAAAAAACAAGGACTATTTTCTACTCAGACTTACAAAATAATGACATACAGGTAGTTAACATTACTTCTAATTTCACTAGTATTGAACAGTCCTCCTTGCCTATATATTGATCCTCTCTTCAGAAGCTATAGGTCTCAGGTTAAATTTTCCTGTGGAGAAAGAGAAAGTTGGATTTCTCACTGTCCACTACTCTGGTCCCTTGGAGAACTAGAGGTTCAGGGTTCTGAGTCCATAATCCCGTTGACATTTGGTAGTTAAAAACAGTTCATTCTCTTGAGAATACCATATTTAACATCATGAATTAGTCATGGCCATTTGACCCCTATATAATATTAAGTTCCTTTGATGATTTATGTAAATGTATATATTGAAGGACATGGAGTCCGTTAACTTTTCACATGGAAAAAATTCATGCAGTAAGTATAAGCCCAAACCAAATACACTGCCATGAAGCCTATTTCAATTTATAGCCATCCTATAGAGGGGTTCTGAGACTGTAAACCTTTCACTTTCAGAATGGCTGGTGGATTTGAACCGCTGGTCTTGTAGTTAGCAGCCCAAGCGGAGCCCCTTCAATACATGGAACGATCTGTCTAGGTGCTAGCCACTACCTATGTATTACAACATTGGGCCTACTGATACCTTTTGTGGTAAACAGTGATCCACCCTCAGGATGAACTGCTTATAAGTAAACTTATTATTAATCTCTAATATGTATTGAGAAGCCTTGGTAACTCTCTGGTAAGCTTTTGGACTGATAACCTACAGGTCAGCGGTTCAGATCCATTAGCTGATCCACGGGAGCAAGAGGAGACTACCTGCTCCCACAAGCCTTAGTAACCCTGTGTGTCTTAAGCTGTGTTCTCTAGAGAAGCAAAACCAGTGATTTTTCATATACAAAATGAAAAATCCAAACTCACTTCCGTCATGTCCATTCTAACTCATCGTGACTCGGTAGGGCAGAGTGGAACTGCCTGTGTGTGTTTCTGAGAATATACCTCTTAATAGGATTTCATAGAAAGCCTTATTTTCCTCCTGTGGAATGGCTGGTGGTTTCAAACTGCTGACCTTGTGGTTAGCAGCCCAAAGTGTAAAATGGATGTGTTTGCGTTATTGAGCTGGCTTAGAATATTGAAAGTGCCATGGACAGCCAAAAGACTAAATAAATCTGTCCTGGAAGAAGTACAGCTAAAGTTCTCTGTAGTAGCAAGACTGGTAAGACTTGTTTTCACACACTTTGGACATGTTGTCAGGAGAGACCAGTCCCTGAAGAAAGACATCATGCAAGGTAAAGTAGAGGGGCAGTGAAAAAGAGGACAGCCCTCCACAAGGTGGATTGGCCCAGTAGCTGCAACAATGGGCTTTATCAGAACGATTCAATTGTGAGGATGGTGTGGGGCGGGGCAGCGCTTTTGTTCTGTTGTACGTAGGGTCCCTGTGAGTCTGAACGGACTCAGTGGCATTAAATTTCTATCAAGAAAGTGCCTCACAGACTGGTAGAAGTGGGCATATCCGTTCTGAACCGAGGCAGGTTCCAAATGACTCGTGTAACTTAGGAGGCTGGTGAAACCAAGATTGGCAGGAATGCCGCAGGCTGGTGGCTTCAGAAAAGGATGAATCCAAAATCGGCAGACCAGATGGCACAAAGCCGATAGTTCCTGAGATGGGCAGCCATTGACTCAGGTCCAAAGAACCAGAGACAGATGAAGAACCCAGACCCACAAAAAAGCAAGTAAGTTTTTCTGTAGCGTCTACTTAAGAAGCCTGATGGCAGTTAGAAACCACTAGTCATTCTGCGGGATAAAGACAAGGCTTTCTACTCCCGTAAGAAGTACAGTTTTAGAAACTCGCCGATGGGGTCTCTATGAATCAGAATAGCCTTCATAGTTGTAAGTGTGTTTTTTGTGGTTTGGCAGCATCTATTTATATTGTGATTAGTTCTCACGACCGAAGAAACTTCCTTCTAATTACATCAGGTCAGTGACCTGAATAAGAGCTTTGTTTTCCACCCTTATCTTTTTACAACTGATTGGCTGCTCACTGCAGATCCCCTTATGGAGGTGATTGCATTGTGCTAGGTCACACTGCCTTAACTGCCAACCCCTGAGAACTCTGACAGAACTTAACTATCGCACCGTACATGGTACATGCTGTCACTAGAGATTAGAACAACTGGGTGGCAGTGGAGGGGTTACAACATGTACTAAGTGCAGGGAATCTGCGCTGTGTTGAGTGCTTTAGCTATACCGTCTCATTTACACACATGAAAGTGGCAATATTGCCCTTCCCACTTTGTGGGGGAGGGAAGTGTGCCACAGGGAGATGACTGCCCGTAAGTTGCACTCACAAAAGAGGCCGAGCTGAACTGGCCCTCAGATTTTCTCCACTCTTGCACTTATGTTCCTTTCTTTTCCTCAGTTTTGACCTGGAAATACGATTAGCTATAGATCTATCAGCTGTATAGCAATCCAAACCAAGGGGGAAGAAAATTTAATAGCAAGAACCACATTGTGTGATCCCCAATTACATTGAAAGTGGCTGTGGGAGCCCATTGGACTTTAGAAGTATTTAAGGTATTTTTGTATCCTTGTACATAAAGAGCTTTTAAAATACTAATCAATTATTAAAAGCAAATGACAATGTATACTTTCTTTATGAATTATTGCTTACTTGAAATATGCCTGTGGCAAAGCATGAACATTCCACATATGTAATTATATAATGTCAGGATTTTGTTTTCTTACATAGCCTTAGAATTATGATAACCTCTATTTTAAAAAGTAATATCATTCTAGCTGAAAAATCACCCTGGTTTTCTAGACTCCCATTTGTTGGCAATACGTTTGATATTCCCCCCAAAAAAGTTTCCAGGGTAATTTTCATTGTAGAAGGCAAGGAAAGATTGAGTCATTTACTAACCACATGGACTAATGAAAGATACAAACTTTGACATGTTTAAAAATGCAGTATTTCAATTTGGCAGTCTTAGACTAAAGATTAGCTGATGAGTAGAATGTTTATAATGATTAAAATTGAAAAAAGGAAAGAAAGCTCAAATGATATATTTTGATTAATGAGACTCTAAACTTAAAAGTGTTCAATGTCTAAAAGTAAGTCCATAAAATGACTTCGTCTTCATTGCATACTTTATGAGTGGTCAGTTGAATGTCACAAAAATATCTTCTTAGGATCTTTTTAATGAAGTCTCAGACAGGTTATAAAACAAAATAGCTTCTCCTATAATGAGTCGACAATATAAAGCAGTAGCCAGTAACCCTGAAAGTCAGAAACTGTGCCATGCTCTGGTTATAATCCTGTGTAGCAGAACCTGCAGCAGAAAGATTTCTATTTGAAGCTGACTTATCTCTCACCATTATGAGAATTGCAAGTTAGTCAATAAGTAGTAAACAAACTGAATAATGTTGATGCTGTCCCTGTTCATTCTTTACATATTGTCAGAGTAAAAGGGATGGCAGGTTATAAAACATACAAATTGTCATAATAGTATACAGCTATGCCCCACTCTTTCACCGAGTTCTTCTCCCTAGGAACTACACAGAAGCTGAGCATCAGGTGGCCTAGCTGTGAACTGAATGTTACATGCTATTGTTATTTTGGTAGATTAGTTGAGTTGGGAACACTCAAAAATCTTCCCAAATAAATTAGTGGTAATTTCTCCAGACCTATTTTAGATATAAGCCAGCAATTCAAAGCCACCAGCAGAATGCCCAAGAAAGGCAAAACTTTCTTTTCCCATAAAGATTTACAATCTCAGAAACCCACACGGGCCATTCTACTGTGCCCTGTACAGTCATCATGAGTCAGAATTGACTCAGTAGCAGTGAGTTTGGTTTATTATCTATTTCAGTGTAGCAATTTCAGGAAGCTATGCAATGCACTCTTTTATTATGATATTATTAAACCTCCTTTAGTTGAGTTGCCTGTAAAGGTAATTTATTGCCAGGTCTGTCCATGTCTAATTTATAGTTGTAGTTTTTTTCTGTGTGGTTTGGTATTTTATTTTTAGTCAAAATGCAAAATGGCATATTAGAATGGTATTTTAAAGCAATGTCACACTGTGTCCTGTTTGTTTTAAATTTTTAATCATTTTATTGGAAGCTCTTACAGATATAACAATCCATAGTTCAATCACATCATGCAGTATTGTGCAATTGCTACCACAGTCAGTTTCAAACCATTTCCGTTCCTCTTGAACTCATGGATAACAGCTCCCCTTTATTCCCACCCTCACCCCTCTGCCCCCCAGGACCCTTATTTTATTTTTTCTCTATAACAGTTTTTTGGCCATATCTCACATAATCCAATCTATCCATTCACATACAATTCTGTTGCCTTTATACATTCAGTGTGTCACCCTTGTGAGTGATCCTCAACCAGTTCATAGGGGGGGCAGGCCAAGTCCTGCCGGTCAAGTCTATGATCAGAATACTTTAGATACTTAGTGGCTTCACTGGATCACTGGGCTCTTGTGCGCTTCTTGTAATTTGCCTTCATGTGTGTTGATCAGACCTGCCACTCTACCTGAGTTGTATCTTCAGGGATATTATCTGCTGCACTGTCATCTAGGGAGAGGGCCTGCAGTCGTCTTTCAGGATAAGCTGCTCTGAGTAGGAATATTGTCCTCAAGGATTGGCACATCAGAATGAGGTCTACTTTCACTCTCCCTTTCCTGTGGATATATTAAAAGTAACCTCCCCTATGTGGGCCTTAAAGGCCTATGAGATGGGGAAAAGATGCCTATCACCACAGGTGTTATCTGCATCGTTTTATTGAGGCATTGGGTTTGGTCTGGCTCATACCACAATATCTGATCCTCATCCGGGAATTGTGTGTTTGAGTGACTTTTCCCTTCTGCCTGTTCTTCTGTTGGATGCATGTTGTACTTGACCTTTGGTGCTTGCCTAACTTCACTCAGCATAATATCCTCCAGTTCTTCCATGAGATGAGGTGTTTCATCATTTTATCACTATTTTTAGGAATGCATAGTATTCCATGTATATACCAGAGTTTTTTTGTATTTTTTAACATTTTATTAGGGACTCATACAACTCTTACCACAATCCATACATATACATACATCAATTGTATAAAGCACATCTGTACATTCTTTGCCCTCATCATTTTCAAAGCATTTGCTCTCCACTTAAGCCCTTTGCATCAAGTCCTATTTTTCCCCTCCCTCCCCGCTCCCTCCTCCCTCATGAGCCCTTGATAATTTATAAATTATTATTTTGTCATATCTTGCCCTATCCGGCATCTCCCTTCACCCCCTTTTCTGTTGTCCATCCCCCAGGGAGGAGGTCACATGTAGATCCTTGTAATCGGTTCCCTCTTTCCAACCCACTCACCCTCTACCCTCCCAGTATCGCCCCTCATAGCCCTGGTCCTGAAGGTATCATCCACCCTGGATTCCCTGTGCCTCCAGCTCTTATCTGCACCAGTGTACAACCTCTGCTCTATCCGGACTTGCAAGGTAGAGTTCAGATCATGGTAGTGGGGGGAGGGGGAGGATGTGGAGGGAAGGGGAGGTTGGAGGAATATATCAGAGTTTTTTAAGCCATTCATTCACCTATCGATGAAAATTTAGGCTGTTTCCAATTTTGTGTGATTGTGAACTGCACGGTGATGACATTGGAGAGTAAATATCTGGCTTTGGTCTGTTTCTTCTTTCTTCTGAGTATATGACCAGTAATGGAATTGCTGGGTTGTGGGGTAACTTTATATCCTTCTCTTTTTTAAGTATCACAAATCGCTTTCCTCATTGGATGCACATATCTACCTGACCACCAGTAGTGAATGAGAGTGCCTATCTCATCATACCTCCTCCAATATTTCATGCTTTCTGTTTCGTTTTTTTTTTTTTTTTTTAGTTGGGCTATGTTTCATGGGTGTTAGTTGGTATCTCATAGTTGTTTGGATTTGCATTTCCAGGATGGTTAATTGCCAGGAACATTTTTCCATATGTTTATTGGACATTGAGGTGTCTCCTTTGTGAATCTTTTGTTCATGTCTTTAGCTACCTCCTTCGTGGGCTATTTGTTTTTCCTTGTTGTAAGCTTGCAGGATTCTTTAGACTTTTGTACAAGCCCTTTGTCTGAAATGTCATTACTAAATAACTTTTCTCAGTCTGTGGGCTCTCATTACTTTCTTGATGAAGTCTTTCGATGCACACAATGGTTTTATATTTAGTATATTCGACTCGTCTATTTTATCTTCCTCTGAGTGTGTATCCTTCTTTATTTCTGATAGTCC
The DNA here is from genome assembly GCF_050624435.1 of Tenrec ecaudatus. Lineage (NCBI taxonomy): Eukaryota > Metazoa > Chordata > Mammalia > Afrosoricida > Tenrecidae > Tenrec > Tenrec ecaudatus. The sequence continues at coordinate 58,900,797 of NC_134542.1, forward strand.
ATGTATTTCCTGCGCTAAGGTTCTTAGTTTTGTCCAAATTTTCTCATAGATCATCCTGATAGTTTGGAGGTTTTACCTCAAGGTCTGTGGTCCACCTTGAATTTGTTCTTGTGTATGGAGTGAAGTAATGGTCTTGTTTCAGTCTTTTGCAGGTTGGTATTCACATTTTCCAGCACCGTTTTGTTTAAAAGGACATCTGCTTCTCATTTGATAGTTTTTTGGGGGGCCTATTTAAAGATCAGTTGTCTGTATGTTGTCTCTATTTTTGGATTTTCAGGTCTTATCCATTGGTCTGAATATCTATTGTTATGCCACTACCATGCTGTTTTGACTTTCTTCTTCTTCTTCTTCTTCTTCTTCTTCTGGTCTTTGCCAATTGTAGGCTTCTTCTATTTCCATATGAAATTGGTACTCAATTTTTCCATTTCTTTGAAAAATGGTGCTGGTATTTGTATCAGAATTTCATTGAATCTATATAGTACCTCAGGTAGGATTGACATATTTACAATATTGAGTCTTCTGATCCATGAGCATGGAATATTCTTCCATTTGTGAAGTTCCCTTTTGTTTTCTTGCAATAATGTTCTATAGTTTTTCTCATACAGTTCTTTTGGGTTTTTTTTTTTAGTTAAGTATATCCCTAGATATTTCAATTTATGCTTCGCTGTTGTGAAAGGTACTACCTTCTTGATATTTATTTGTAATCCCGTCATTTATATATAGCAATCAAATTGACTTCTGCTAATTGATCTTATACCCTGCCACTCTACCATATTCTTTTTTTTCCATTTATTTTTTTTAATTGTATCAATAGAAATACCAGGTTTAACATGCACAAAGCCATGAAAACCAACGATGCCAGATACTGACTGTCTATCGCACTGTCATTTGAACACCCCAGAAGGAAAGGCTGCTGGATGCAGATACCATGCAGTGCTGGCACTCTACCTTATTCTTATATCGCTTCCAGCACTCCTGTTTTGGATCTTTTGGGGTTCTCAATATATAAAATCATATCATCTGCAAATAATGATGATTTCACCTATTCTTTCCCCAGAGGTATACCTTTAATATCCTTCTGTTGCCTTTTGTTATTAGCTAGGACCACCAGGACGATGTTGAATAAAAGTGGGGACAAGGAGGCTACAGAATGAAACTCTACAATTAGACAACTTGACCTGATAGGCATATTCAGAGCTCTCCGTCCAACTGCAAAAATATTCATATTCTTTTTAAGTGCACATGGCATATCTTCAAAATAGACTACGTGCTGGGACACAAGTCAAGCTTGGATAAATTCAAACATAAAGAGGTCATTCAGACTTCCTTCTGAGACCACTATGCCATTTTTCAATGGGACTGTTTTCTTTCTTCTCCCCCCCCCCCAATGTAAAACTGGCTGTTGGTTTCCATATATAGCTTGTACTATACTGAGGTAATTTCCTTCCAATCCTATCTTCTTTAATGTCTTAATTAGGAATGTGTGTTGAAAGTTGTCAAATGCTTTTTCTGTGCTTTTTGATAGCATCCTGTGATTCCTGTCTGTTTTATTGTCTATGTGATGGATAATGTTGATGGATTTTGGGATGTTGGACCATCCTTGCATCCCTCATATGAATCCCACTTGGTTATGATGGATTATTCTTTTATATATTTTCATATTCTATTGGTCAAAATTTTGTTAAAGATTTTTACATCAAATGTTCATCAAAAATAGCAGGTTATATTTATCTATTCTTGTGGAATCCTTGACTATTTTGGTATCAGTGTTATACTAGCTTCATAGAATGCATTTGAGAATTTACCATCCTTTCCTAGGTTCTGAAAGAACTTGTATAGAATTGATGTCAGCTCTTCCTGAATGTTTTATAGAATTCCCCTGTGAAGCCATGTGGGCCAGGGTTTTTGTTTGATTGTTGGTTGGTAGATCTTTCATAACCTTATCTATTTATTTTTTGCTATAGGTCTATTCAAGTTCTTGACATGTATATGAGATAATCTGGGGAGGGTTTGTTTTTCAAGGTATTTGTCCATGTCTTCCAAGTTGTTATATTCCTTGGAGTACAGACCTGCATAGTACTGTGTAATTAGTCTTTTAACTTCATTAGGGTCTGTTGTAATTTCCCATTCCATCCCTTATCCTGGATATCTTCCTGTCCACCCCTGCTCCTTCCTATCTTTTGTTATGTGTGCCAATGGTTTGTGGCTTCTGTTAATCCTTTAGAAGAACCAGCTTTTACTGAGATGATTTTTTCCATTTTCCCCGTTCATTTATCTACTCCTTGATTTTTGTAAGTTTTTTCTTTTGCTATTAGAACAATTATGCTGTTGACTCTGTTCAAACTGCTGAAGGTTTCGTGAAAGGGCATCTTCCATCAGTCTCTCTTCCTTTCTCACATGTGTATTTATCACTCTCAAGTACACTCTGATAACTCCCTTTGCTGTATCCCATAAATCTTGGTTTGTCATATTTTCATTCTCATTGTTTTTATAAATTTCCTAATTTCATCTCTAATTTTGCCCCATGTACACTTCTTTTCAAGAAGTAAGTTATTCATCCTCTATGTATTTGCCCTTGTTTTTTTGTTATCTTTCTTTTGTTGATTTCCAGCTTTATGGCATAGTTGTCTCAGAAGGAAGTCTGAATGACCTTTTTATGTTTGAATTTATCCAAGCTTGACTTGTGTCCCAGCACGTAGTCTATTTTGAAGATATGCCATGTGCACTTGAAAAGAATGTGAATATTTTTGCAGTTGAATGGAGAGCTCTGAATATGCCTATCAGGTCAAGTTGTCTAATTGTAGAGTTTCATTCTGTAGCCTCCTTGTTAAGCTTCTTTCTTGCTGATCTGTCTTTTTCCTAGAGTAGGCCATGTCACACTGTTTCAAGTGGTTTCTTTAGTTCCTGGTATGCTAAAATATGTTTCTTAATCAGGAAAATTATTAGATTTCAGATTGGATTTGTTAGCTAATGTTCCTCTTATGGTTGCAGACATTCACTAAACAATGATAGTAGTGTGTTATGATAAACAAGACCACTATGCCTACTCTAGGCTAGATAGTTGGCATACATGAAGACTCATATTGAATTTAAAGTTGTCTTCACTTAGGTTGACTAATGAGCCAACAGCAAATGTGACATCCAGATGCAGGTCAGTGGATACAGTTGTAGGTATCTGTCTTACATCTCAGGTTGGCCTATTCTGAGTGATCAAGGCAATCTGCATACCATGTGGAATACTCTTGGAATCAAAATGGATAGCTTTGTCTCCTAGTCTTTAGGTTGAGGGAAGGATGCTTACCTGACCCCACAAAATGGCTTTTTCCCTGGGTCACCACTGTGCTCCTCTACTCCTGGGTATGTTCCACTTTTTAGCAGAGTCATCAAGACTAGTTAACACCAGTCTTCAGAATAATTTTTGAATTTCCAAGAAATGGAATTAGTCATAGAACCCCTAGGTAGAGCTGGGTATCACTGATAAACTTCTTAGTTTAAGAAATGAACAAGATCTGGTTTGGGCATTACTTGGGTGCCTCCTTCAGGTGGTTCAGGTGCCTCCTTCAGGCAGTTCAAATCCACCAGCCTCTCAGCTAGAGAAAGATTTGGCAGTCTGCTTTCACATAGATTACAACTTGGAAAGCTCAAAGCAGCTGTACTCTGCCTTACAGGGTCATGATGAGTCAGAATCAGGTTTGGTTTATTTATTTTAATTTTATTTTGGGAAAGGCACTGTAATGAAATGTAATACCACAATCTTGAAATGGCATATAATCTCCTTTAACACAGATATTTTAATAGGCGACACTTTTAGGGAGAAATAATTTCACATAAAAGGATAACAATATTTGTATTTTTTAATTTGGGGGAAATGTTATCTGAAGAGTTCTAAAGGAGTGTTTCCAATATAAATTAGAAATATTTAACAATTTGTAGAAATTAAACATTCAGCAGTCCTTTCTGTAATATGACAGAGCATTTAGTGAAAGTTCATCAGGAATTCTCTGTTTCCATTCATTTTTGTTATTTTGAATCATTTTCACTTATATGAACTTGACCTGAGTTATATAACATGGTAAATATCCAGGGTTTGGAGAATCAGATCTGTGTCTGAGTCTCTGCTTGAAAACTCAAACAAACCAGCTTTGAGTCAGTCCTTTAGCCTTCCTGAAACTCAGTTTCTAAATCCATACAAGGAGGTATTTCTTGAACCACACCCAGGTCTGCCAGCAATTAGATCACTCAAGAGCTTCTGTACAACTTAAGTATAACAGCATAGGAGTTTGTTAAGCATTCAAAGACGTTTCTGTTATTCAAAATGGTCTAAATGCTTACTCACTCCTGTAAAGGTGTCCTGTATCTGTTAAAATACACACATGCACTCAAAATGTTTATTTACATAATTGTTAATACATTCTTTTACTCATTCATTTCCTATGTTTGTGAAATAACGTGCTTTTCACCTATATGTTAAACCAAAATTCTTCACATAACTTAAAATTCTTCGCAATAATTGCCCTTTGTTAGATATTGTTTTCTTCTATGGACAGCTAACTTGTATAATATGAAATGTATTGCCTATAGAAGTGTCCCACTAAGTTATTAAAACAATATGTGCAATAAATGCTTTACTAAGAGAAATCTTCTTAGCCATATCCTTCTGGTATATCTCAGAAGGATATACCAGTAATATGACTAATATTTTAAAGTGCCAAACCTCAAAGCATTAAGAGAGGTTTCAATGTATGAAAGTTATACAGACAAGGCCCTAATTCCATGGAATCTATTATGGTACTCATAAATATTTAGTATTTTCAGTATTGAAATTCATAGCTGTAATTTCTAAAATATGATTCATGATTATGGCATAACTTGTACACATTTCCACTCCTCCTACCTGCAGGTCTTATTAAAGCAAAACAAAAGAGACATAATAGGTGATTACTGATATATGTATTATAAAATTACTTTGCTTTTTATTATTCAAATATATCAAATCACTTATTCCTAAAGGCTCTAGCATGTTTTAGATCCATCAAATCAAAGCGCAGTAGGATTTTGCCATGAGGGAGGTGGGTGTGCACATGGAAAATTCCGCAGTGACCTCCACAGGGCAACACCTCCTAGCATCCCTCCAGGTGGCGTCTCCCGCTGCAGTGAAGCAAGTGCCATATCGCAGGGTTTGTGCACAAGAGCTGCAGAAGCAGCTGTGGACAAGGAAGCAGTTGAATAGTCTCACACATATCAAGGAAACAAGCTCGTTTTTGTGGAAGTTTACATACAGCTCTGTTCTTTAAATATCTCTCTGATGATGTTCTATGGTTTATTACTAAAAAGGGTTTTAAACAGTTCATGGAAAAATAGAAATGATTTTTTTTTAATTTTCAAAAATTATTTTATTGGGGGCACTTGCAGGTCTTGTAACAATCCACTGAATCAAGTATATTTGTACTTATGTTGCCATCATCCTTTTCTCTTTTTTTTACATTTTATTAGGGGCTCATACAACTCTTATCACAATCCATACATATACATACATCAATTGTATAAAACACATCCGTACATTCTTTGCCCTAATCATTTTCAAAGCATTTGCTCTCCACTTAAGCCCTTTGCATCAGGTCCTCTTTTTTTCCCCTCTCCCTCCCTGCTCCCACCTCCTTCATGAGCTCAAGTGTCTGGGGTCTTAAAGGCTAGAATATAAACAAGCAGCCATCTAGCTCAGAAGCAACAAAGCCCACATGGAAGAACACACCAGCCTGTGTGATCATGTGGTCCTGAAGGGATCAGTTATCAGGCATCAAAGAACAAAAAAATCTTATCATTGGGTGTACACCTCCATGATACAATCGCCGAAGACAAACGGGTGCATAAGCAAATGTGGCAAAGAAAGTTGATGGTGCCCAGCTATCAAAAGAGATAGTGTCTGGGGTCTTAAAGGCTTGAAGGTGAACAAGCGGCCATCTAGTTCAGGAGCAACAAAGCCCACATGGAAGAAGCACACCAACCTGTGCAATCACGAGGTGCCAAAGGGACCAGGTATAAGGCATCATGCAAATATATATATATATATACACACCATATATATATACACACACACAATATATATATATACCATAGTGAATGAAGGGGGAAGTGCACAGTAGAGACCCAAAGCTCATTTGTCGGCCACTGGAGAACCCCTCACAGAGGGGTTTAGGAGAGGAGATGGGTCAGTCAGGGTGTGATGTAGTACTGGTGAAGAACACAGCCTTCCCCCAGATCCTGGATGCTTCCTTCCCACAACTACCATGATCCGAATTCTACCTTGCAGGACTGGATAGGGCAGAGGTTGTACACTGGTGCATATGGGAGCTGGAGGCACAGGGAATCCAGGGTGGACGATACCTTCAGGACCAGGGGTGTGAGGGGCGATACTGGGAGAGTAGAGGGTGAGTGGGTTTTAAAGGGGGAACCGATTACAAGGATCTACATGTGACCTCCTCTCTAGGAGATGGACGGCAGAGAAGGGGGGAAGGGAGACTCCGGATAGGGCAAGATATGACAAAAAATAACAATCTATAAATTATCAAGAAGAATAAATTTTTTTCACAAACTTTTAAGCCCTCGCCTATAATTTCCAAGTTCTCAAAATGCTGCATTTATGGGATAGCTGCACATCCTAAAGGGTCTAAGGTGTGGGCCCTTGGTCACCCCCATACCAGTTTGTAAGAGGCCATACTTCACTTACCATGACAACTGTATTATAAATCTTCCTTGTTGCTCAGCTGAATATTTTTCAAGATTTTTTTCTTTGGACTGACATTTTCTGTGCTGATCTCTAGCACAGATGATTTTTTTGCTTTCTCGCATCATGAGAAGTTGAATTAATCTTATCAGAGGATTTTAAGTCTGGTGATTTTTGTTTGTTTGTTATCTACCTCAATGTCCCAACCAGGCTCACTGCCATTAATTCAAGGCTCCTCTATCCATATCAGAACCCATTTGGAATTTGAATTTTGAACCAAGAAAAACAGTTCCGTGAACCAATATTATTTTCTACTCTTTTGTCTTTCCTTTTTATTTTTATTCTGACTATGAAATATAGTGTGTATATACTTCATATCTATCTCACAAAAAGCCCAATGGTCCTGACCCACATTCTTAGACCATACCCTATAGTCATCAGACCTACGGATGACTGGCACAATGATATTTATGCATTATTTATGTGAAAAGTCTAGTGGAATGGCCACAGAAAAAAGTCTGTGGATCATAGAAATGTCATTTTAAGGATAAAGTGTCTTTTCGGGTTCTTAACATTGGATATGACTATGAAGCATCCATACCAACTCTGCATTCTCTATCACTGTTACTAACTGCCATTTCCATCATTGATCTCATAGTAAGATATCCATGTAGAAGCTACAGAGTAACATTTTGTCAGTAGAGCGGTAAAACTGTTTATACAAAGGGCTTGAAGAAAAAATTAGTTCCTTTTAATTTTCATTTTCCTACAAACATTTAGAAGGTCTCTCATACTTAATAGACATTAGTTTTGACTGATCCATTTTAAAGTATTGCTGCATATCTTAAGATAATGTCATAAAGCCACAATACATATCTGAAGAAGAAACATACCAGGGGCTTAAGAAGACTAAGAACCTTGAGCGAGAGGCTCTTACTTGAAAGAGAGATTGTGCACCGGGGATGCCACCATATACACACGTAGCCATATAGGAATACTTCGGGAACTAGGCAGTGGGTGGAAGTTGGAAGACTTTTGAGGAGCAAAATAGAAAAAGTGCAGATTAACTTGAATGGACTGTGAGCAGAAATAGGAACCTTAAAGATGCTGCTGCTAAGAGATCAGCAGGAAGTGAGGAGCATGTGAGCAGGAACTGTGCTTAGGCGTCATCGAATCAGCTCTGACCAACAGCAACCCTGTTTCCAAAAGAACGAAGCACTGCCTGCTCCTCCACCACCCTCACAGCTGTCCTGTGCCTGAGCCATGGCTGCAGCCCCTTTGTCAAGCAATTTTGTTGAAGACCTTCCTCTTCTTTGCTGCCTATCCATCCTCTACCAAGCATGCTGTCTTTCTCCAGGGACAGTCTTGCCAACACGTCCAAAGTATGTGAGGAAAAGTCTCTCCATTCTTGCCTCTAGGGAGCACTCTGGCTCCACTTCTTCCAAGACAAGTTTGTTTGACCTTTTGGCCATCCGTGGCACTTTGAATCACCTGCACCACAATTGAAATACATCGATTCTTCCTCAGCATTCCTTATTCAATGTCCCACTTTTGTATGCACATGAGACCAATTGAAAAATACCATGACTCGAGTCCAGTGCACCTTAATCCTCAAAGTAACATCCTTGTTTTTCAATGCTCTAAAGGGGTCTCATGCAGCAGATTCACCCAATGTGATATGTCTGTTGATCTCTTGACTGCTGCTTCCGTGAGCATTGATTGTGGATCCAAACAAAACAAAATGCTTGACATCTTTGTTCTTTTCTCCATTTATCATGATGTTACCTATTGGTCCAGTGGTAGGGATTCTGGTCTTCGTTACACTGGATTGTAATCCACACTGAAGACTGCAATCATTGATCTCCATCAGCAGGTGCTTCAAGTCCTCACTTTCAGCCAGCAAGGTTGTGCCATCTGCAGATCGCAGGTTGGTAACAAGCCTTCCTCTGATCCTGACACCACATCCTTCTTCTCTTAATCCAGCTTCTCAGATGATTTTCTCAGCATACCGAGTAAGTAACTTCAGTGAGAGGATACAACACTGATGTCCACTTTTTATGATGTTAAACCTCACAGTATTCCCATGAATAGATTTTGCAGGAGCACAATGAAGTGCTTCATAATTCCCATTCTTCCCAAAGTTATCCATAGTTTGGTATGATCCCTGCATTTGAATTACTTGGCATAGACAAAAACAGCAACAACAACAACAACAAGAAAACAAATTTCTGGTATTCACTGCTATCAGCCAAGGTCTATCTGACATCAGCAGTGAGACTAGAACTGCTACACAGAACACAACGTAACAAAAACCTTGTATGTACCTCAAGTCACAATGAAATTAGAGAACTTCTAAGCATCTAAGGCTATTGTCCCTCAGGCACCTCAGCAGGAGGCAAAAATAGAAGAGGTTATCTTGAAGTAATTTGCAGACAGGGTTTCTATCTGATAGAGGGAATCCCTATACCATTGTGAGATAGCCACAAAGTTCTTCAGAAAATTATATCAATAGAAACAGTGTCAATTTGGACTTAAGGAAATAGAAATTGAAAGGAGTCTATTGGACCTCAAATTTCTCCTTGCAGGAAGCGAGCTGATAAAACTACTTAGATGTAAACGTGTGTTGAGCTCATGAAAAAAGAAGGATTCTATGAATGTAGCCAAGTCTTCAGAGAGCAGCACTGAGACCTTCCAGAGGAAGAGTCCAACCGGCTCAATGTCTTGATCCTTGTCTGGGAGACCCCAAGCAGAGAATCAAACTACACCCATTCATAATTCCCATTATGGAACTAAGAAACAAATCAATGAAAACTTCTATAAGCCATTCATTTTGTGGTGATTTATTATACAGCAATATAGACACTAAAGTTTCTAAAGGATTTGGTTTATGTAACTTAGGAGAGGGGTAAAAGTGATTCTTTAGGATACATATATAAATCTCCAAACATGTTGTCCTTGTGTCATGTCTGACTCACTGTGCCCTCCACGTGTTTCAAAGTGAAATGCTGCTTTGTAGGTTTTTTAATGGCTGTGAGCTTGCAGAAGCAGATTGTTAGGCTTTTCTTCGGAGACATTTTTGAGTGGATTTGAACCACTGATCTTTCAGTCAGTCGCGGAGCACTACTTGGGGATTTCATTTTTATATACCATATATACTCGTTTATAAGCCGACCCGAATATCTGCCAAGGCACCTAATTTTACCACAAAAACTGCATTAAAATGTGCTGGAAAACTCAGCTTATACTTGAGCAAATACGGTACTTGGAAACTGCTTGTGAAATGTCCCTCTTTAAGTGGTTTTTGAGGGAGGGGGGGAAAAAAAAGAGGACCTGATGCAAGGGGCTTAAGTGGAGAGCAAATGCCTTGAGAATGATTGGGGCAGGGAATGTATGGATGTGCTTTATACAATTGATGTATGTATATGTATGGATTGTGGTAAGAGTTGTTGGAGTCCCTAATAAAATGTAAAAGAAGAAAAGAGAAAAAAATGATTAGGGCAAAGACTGTACAGATGTGCTTTATACAATTGATGTATGTATATGTATGAACTGTGAAAAGAATTGTATCAGCCCCAATAAATTGTTAAAAAAAAATCCTATTCTATGTGGTTTCTATTAGGGTCTGATTGTATATGCTCCCGGGTCCAGGAACTTGCCAGTTCTTTTCGCCCATCCTGATGGGCACTTAGAAGGAGAGTTCAGGTGCTTCCGTCTGAGCCATCATCGCACCCACGGCATTGTGGGATCCTCCGTCTCACCCTTTCCTTTCTTGCACACACAGTAACGTCATTCGTTGAATGGTTTATACTACTTGGAAACTTCATTTGAACTGAAACCGAAGTATCACTGGAAAGGAAAATTCTATTTGGGAAACTTGTGTTTTTGCACATTAGCATTCCTAGTGTAAGAACAAAACTCAGTCACCAAACGGAAGGAAGCAGAATGGCCTGTGTTCCCATGTTTTAAACAGACATCTGGGCTGAAGGGAATGGGCAGAATGAGTGGTCAGACCATGATAACAGAACACGCCAACCTGAATTGTGTTGCTTTCGGTAAGAGCATGAAGAAGGTGTAGGGATAGGAGTCACATGATGCGCTGGGAATTAGCTCACTGACTGGAGACAGATAAATGATAAGCCAAGGTGGGGAGATTAATACTTTATCTCATAGAAAGAAATCTATGCTCACCATATGTGTGTACATATATTTGCATGTTTTAATAAGGAAATTAATAATTTTATGATAGCCTTCCTTCTTTAACGGGCAGAAGGATAAAGTTTCTGTAAAGAGTTGTAGTATTGAAAACACACATAGGCTGTGTGGTTTTACACATAATTCGTTCTGTAAGTCAGATTCAACTCAATGGCAGTGAGTGAGAATTAGGGTTTATTGCAAAGAATACATCCACATTAGCTAATTTCATAAGAAAGGGATTTAGTAGAATATATTAAGTGACTTACAGAATACTTAGGATGCTAAAAATATTCATTTGAGTTATTAATATGTGTCTTGTAAAGCACGTTCATGAAAGTGGTCCTGGAAGGGGCTGCTGTTACTGCCTTGATTGGAACCACCACCACCTACACTTCTGCTCCAGCTCACAGCTACTTGGGCCCTGAGTGCTCCCCCACCCCACCCCCACTGCCCCACGTGACTCTCTGATTGATGGAACCTAAAAACATCCGGAATGTAGTGTGTAAGTATTCTGCAGCAGAACTTTAGAAGAAGGTGGCATAATTGTTAAACACAAGTATCCCCAGAGGCGCTGAATTCAAATTAAGATTTAAGAAAGCCAATTTATCAGTTTTGTATGTATTAACTTTTACAAGTCACACCCAAAGAATATTTATTTCCTTTGAATTTTCCCAACTCCTGGTTTTATTAAAATTCTTAAATGAAAATTTTCTTTTTTTCACTATAATTTCTCTGATCAGAGATTAGTATTGCATTTAATGAACTCTCAAAAAGCAAGATATTATTTTTCATTGTCTTTTATCTTAGGCTGATATGAAATCTACCTTATCATGTTACCATAGATCTGCAAAATCTTCTAGTAATTTCTAACTTATACTGAGTGTCCACCTATGTCATGTGACACAGTGGTTTTGTACCATGGTAATTATAAACTATTTATTGTACTGAGATGTCTTATTTATAAGTGTATTTGGGCGCTGAACCTACCCTTTATGTGCATATGCATCAAAAATACTAATGACAAAAATAACCAGCTTACAATGGGCTTACAGCAGTGATGGTACTTTTAGTAACTGAGTCAACATTGGGCTAAATGCCATTTGCTGGCTTAAGTCAAATGTTAGGCTATTATTTTCTGTGACTTACACTTAGAACACTGGGTCGTGCAGGCAGCCACAACGAAGACTAGAAATCTGCATTGGTGAGCATTCTCTTCACGGCTACACATGCTGAAAAAAAAGTAGGTATCAGTAAGTGGAGGGTGATGAGTGGACAATTAGCTTGGCTGCCATTCCAGAGCACAGGACTCTGGACAGTAGCCGCGAATATTGTTCGTTAATGAGGCCTGATTGAATCAACCACTTCTCATTCTCGTGTTTTTCTAGATTTAGGTGTGTAATGACCAAAGTAGAAGTCAGGGCAGCTTAATAACAATAATAGATTTCTAATCTACAAGACAGACTAATCTGTCCTTATAGAAGGGCCAAAGGGAAGCAGAAGAGGAGCAATTTAACCTTTGTTCTCCCTCATCAGCCAGTTACCTTGTTTTCATCTGATTTACATGCTTTTTCTTTACAAATATTCCTGGCTTCATTGGGAGCTGCTTCCTCCACTTTCTCCCACCACTGTAGGTGTCCTGGAAAGGGAAAGGCTCGGGACCACTACAGCGGACCGAGGATGAGCAAGGATGGATGACCGACAGGACTATTTGTTGTGTTTATTACCGGGGTGGCCATTGACCTCCGTGTCTGTGGGACCCTCTGGGTCCATGCGGTTCATAGCAACCCTCCGTGGTCCCCAAAACCGTTCTCCTTTGAATGATTATCACATACGTGGTCACCCCAGTGTTAATTAAGACGGGGGAGCAGGGGTGTAGAAGGTAGAGGAATTGTCTTTGACAATGTGGAGGGCAGTTGACATTTTGGTAAAATCAGGCTAAGTTGATGCCACGTTAATAGCAAAGAGGGATTGCTCTAAATGACCCTGCGAATTCTTCAGAACGGTTATCTTTTGAACAGTGTTTTCAAATAAGTCGGTAGCTTTTCTTGCATACCTGTATGAAAATAGTATTACTCAAGTTCTTGTTTGTATATAATCAGTGAGAGGTTATCTGCCAATAAATAATTTAAATAATGTTCTTATTGGAAATTCCCAGTTAAAGTTATGTTTCAGAAATATCAAGAGAAGTTGAAGAGAATGGGCATACAATTAGTTTCTTTAATAAATGTCTGCTCTCACACATAACTTTGAGTAAAGAAAAAATACTTAAGTTGAACATATTTGAAATACTCAGCAAACAAAATAAAGATGAATACGGATGTGGCTTTTTCAGATACTCTGGTGTTCTCTTTCATGTATAATTCCTGACAGCTATTTTCTGCTATGTTCCACTGTTTACTATAGCTGTAAAATTGTTTCTTGCCCCAAGAAACATTTGCATTCGTGTTAATAGCAAGTGATTTATTTTTATCATAATTGAAAGCAATATTGGTATTTTAGAAGAATTTCATTTAATCCCAGCATAGTTATTTCCTTTTTATTCCCCATAACAATAATTTTTATGGTGGTTTGAATAAGTAAAACTCACAAAAAAAGGCCAAGATTTTAGAGTCCCCTAGTAGATTGTAACAGGCAGTATTTGCATGTGAACATTCACATTGCTTCTTTTATAATATACTTAATATATGGCTACAAGTGTTTGGGAAAAACCATTAGGATCTGATCTCAATAAAAGAGACATAGAGGATATAGTGTCCTGTGTTTAGAGTTACAAACTATTTTCTTTAAGCACTTTAGACATACGGCTTTCAATTAGAGCTAAGATACTTTCCGTTTAATTTTTGTTACCTTGTTAATAATTAACACAATGTAACAACCCCATCTGGGCCAGGAAATAATAGAACATAATTCCAGAAGAGTCTTTAGAGTGCCTTCTTTCCTTAAAACAAACAAATAAAAACCAAGCAAACAAAAAAGCATTCATCAACGATCTGATAGTATGCTTTTCTTCAGTATTATTTCCCCCAATTACGACACATTAGCACTTAGATAGGCTGAAATTTGCTCAGTGGCACTGCTATTTTCAAGGCGATAGCACAGGCTGGTGCTTTTGACCTCAGTGTCTTAGTGAGATGCATTTATTGCCCAAGGAAAGTGTTCTGTGATAAAAGTGGGCCCCTATTTGTTTGCTGGGATTGAATTGTGTGGTTGAACCATCCAGCTGACGGAGACTATTAAAGTACAGTGTGCAGTGCTATATTTAAGAGTTCATAAAAATGGCAGTTATTTAAGGAAACATCTTCCCCCCCCCCCCAAGTAAACATGTTTTTGCCTGCGAAGGTGTTGAGAGGGAGATAAGAAGTCTTAATCACTGCTGGGAAAGGCATATGCTTTTGAGGGCAGGGTTGGGAGGGGGGGCGACCAGAACTTTCCATCAGGTCAGTGCTGTCGCACCGCAACCCTATGGACCAGGGTGGAATTGCCTGAGTGGGTTTCTGAGACTATAACTGTTGATGGGAATAGCAAGCCCCGTCTTTCTTCCTCTGCACAGCTGGTGGTTTCAACTGGAGACTGGATCACAGCCCAACTGGTAACCTCTGCTCCACCGGGGCTCCAGCATGACTTTGAGAGACATTGCCGGTGGGGAAGGGAAGAGCAGGAAGAGAGGGTTAGACGTCAGTCAGCCTCGAGGCTTGTCTCATCTTTAGAGCATTCACAATGTGTATTTTGCATGAATGGCAGACACACGCAATTCAGTGGTTACATTTTGAAAAGGTAATTGTTCTGCCAATTTTGCAAATCATAAAACACCCAATCACATTAACTGCTAACACCAAGCTATCACGACTGTTCATTATGAACTGTTAAGTAGGCTCTGGGCCTACTCAAATAAATAGAAAAAAGTTGATACATATTTCTCTTTAATAATAAAAAGAAAGCAAGTTGAAACTTAAAAATGGCTGAGCCACAGGGGACTTTGTATAAGTATAAGTGAACTATAGAGCAGATGGAATTCAGACCATCTCTCTGCTCCTTGAAGCCTCTGCCATTTCCTCAGTTTATCTGATGACGCAGACAGCTCGCTCATTCCATCATCTTGAATTTATGAAGAAATCTGTGTGAAGCATCAGGGAGGAGCAGATGCTTAGTGTTACATGGGCAGAACTACGTATAAGCCAAAGCAGGGAAAGGAAGGTCAGTCTCTTTACTCTGACCCTGAACGGTTACCGTGTCCTCAGGTCACCACTGGAATAGCGGGTCTTGGGGTCCTTTTGCAATTCTCCTTGCTTTGCTGTCGGTGTTGCCGATATCGGCGGTGGCGGTGGTGATGGTGGGTTTGGTAGGTGCTGTGGAGTCGGGTCCGAGGGACCCTCTGCACAACTTAACCAAATACTGCCCAGGCCTGCGCCAGCTCAGCTTGTTCCTGTGCTCGAGTCCAGCACAGCAGCCACCATGCTCTGGTGGTTGTGTGGGCTCAATATTGGGCTGTTAACCACAAGGTACACAGTTCAAACCCACAAGTCACCCTAGGGGAAAAAATTAGTCTGTTCCTACAATCCCAGAAAGTCACTCACTATGAGTGAAATCTATTCAATGGCAATAAGTAGGGGGGGGGGGGCGAGGGGGGGGGAGAAGCGCCACTATCATCAAAGCAGTCCACACTGTTGTGACCTCTGGGTTTCCCAGGTTTGGTAAATCTTTATATGCATAGATAGCCTCATCTTTATCCAGAAGAGTGGCTGGGAAATCGTATTTCCAACCTTGATGTTAATGGTCCAGCACTTTCTAAGCAGAGACACAAGGATGGCGTCGTGTTTGGAGTTGGGGACCATCCATTTGGCTCCAACTCATAGCACCCCTATGACAATGGAACAAGACACTACCAAGGTCTTCTCCACCCACACAAATGTTATATTTGAACCCATTGTTGCCTCTACTGTGTCAATCCATGTCATTGAAGGTCTTCCTCCTTGTCACTGCGGCTTCAACTTTATACAACATGATGTCCTTTGCCAGGACTGGTCTCATGATAATATGTCCAAATACATGAGACAGTGTCGCTCTTCTCACTCTTAAGGATCATCCTGACTCTACTTCTTCTAGGAGAAATTGACTTGTTCTGACAGTCCACAGTACTTTCAGCATTCTTCACCATACTGTCATTAAACTGTACTGATTCTTCTTTGGTTTTCCATATACAGTGTCCAGCTTTCACGTAGATAAGAAGCAATCAAAGTTACCACGGTCTAGACAGGGGCATGTTAATCTTCAAAGTGACATCCATGTTCTTCAACACCTTAAAGATGTCTTGAGTGACAGAGAGGCCAACAAAATACATCATCTGATTTCCTGACTGCTGCTTCCATGAGCATTGAATGTGGATCCAGCCAAGGGGAACTCCTTGGCAACTTCTATCTGTTTGTCATTTGTCATTGAGTTGTCTATTGGTCCAGTTGGGAAGATTTTCATTTTCTTTACAATGAGTTGCAATTCGTATTGAAGACTGAAATCCTTGATCTTCACCAACAAGTATTTCATGTCTTCCTCATTTGCAACAAGCAAATTTGTGTCATCTGTATGTCACAGGTTGTTGATAAGTCTTTCTCCAATCCTGGAGCCTAGATCTTCATAGAATCTAGTTTGTCAGATTATCTGTCCAGCATACAGATAGAATAAGTATGACGAAGGGATAAAATCCTGACATACACCTTTCCTGACTTTAAACAACTCAATATTTTTTGTTCGGGTCGAGTGACTGCCTTTGTCCATGTACAGGTTCCACCTGAGCACAATAAAGTGTACTTGTATCCATTCTTCTCATTCCTATCATGCTTTCTTTATGATCCACAGAGTGGAATGCCCCTGCAAACTCAATAAAACACAAGTAAATATCTTTCTAGTGTTTGCATTCAGCCAAGATCTACCTGCCGTCACCAATGATATCTCTTATTCCACATTCTCTTCTGAATCTGGCTTAAATTTCTGGCAGCTCCCTGTCGATGTACTGCTGCAACCACTGTTGACTGATCTTCAGCAAATATTTGCTTGCATGTGACATTAATGATATTGCTGAAGAACCTCTGCATTCTGTTTTCTCACCTTCCTTTGAAATAGATACATTCTACTCAGTTGGCCAGATATCTGTCTTCCAGATTTATTGACATAGACGAGAGGGTGCTTCCACTTGGTAAAATGATTCAGTCGGTGCTCCATCAAGTCCTGGGACCTAGTATTTTGGTAATGCCTCAGATGCAACTTGGACTTCATCTTTAAGTTCCATAGGTTCTTGATCATGTGCCTCTTCTTGAGATGGATGTGACTCGTGCATTCTTTCTGGCTTCAGTTGGCGCTCTGCCTCAGTCATTCAGTGTTTTGCCCATAAGACCTCACAGCACTGTTGCTCAAGACTTTCTTCAGTTGGGTCAGCCTGAGACATGCTTGGGGTTTTGTTCCTCGCTGGTTTTCTAACTCTAGGCCTTTGCACAACCCCTTATGTTGTATGTTGTCTTTTCAAGCTTCCCGGGGACTAAGAGGGGGGACATTGACATTTCACCAGGGGACAACTGCTCTGCAGAGATTATACGTGAGGGTGTCCCATAAAGTTTGTAGAAAAATATCCATTGTCTTGTAATTTTACTTTCCACAAACTTTTTGGAAACTCCCTCATCTTATGCAAAGATTTTAAAGAAAGTATGTAGAAAAATATATAGGAAAATGTATATAGGACACGTATATAGAAAATCCAGAGTAAGAGTCTACAATTAGACAAGCCTCTTTTCTGAAGTCATCTTTCTGAAATCCCTTGAATTGCTGCCTGCATTACCTAGTCAGCAAAGTGTGTATTCCACTTTAAAGTGAAACATGTTAAATTAAAGATGTTCATATTTTTCTTAATTCAAGAAGTATTGCAAAAGCCAAGGAAGCTTCAACCGGAACTTTGATTTCATTGGAAACCACACTATAGAGATAATATGGAAAGGACTGAAACAGCATTTTTAACTGAATGGAGTAAATTGGAATAGTCAATGCGAAGATTTTTTTAAAAGCTTAAAATAATTTTATAAAAAGCATAAAATAATCATGATTACATGATTATTTTATAATCATGACTAGATAGATATAGATGTGAGTATGAATGATGTATGAAATATATATATGCACATATATACACACACAGGTGGCTTCAAAAATGTTTGTGCAAAAATTCCATTGTCGTTCAATTCCTTTTTTCACAAAGCTTTTGATGTCCCCTAGTGTGTGTGTGTGTGTATGTGTGTGTGTGTGTGTATGAAAGGGTTTTGAGGAGCACTGGTGGCAGTGTGGGATAAGGATTGAGTTGCTAACTGCAAGGTTTATAGTTCAAACCCAACAGCCACTTTTGTGGGAGAAAGATGAGGCGGTCCCCTTCTATAAAAATTTCCAGTCTCTGAAGCCTTCTCTAGGATCATTTTGAGTTTTACTTGATCCATGTGTATTTGTGTGTGTGTGTGTGTATGTGTGTGAGTGTGTGTGTGTGTGTGTGTGTTTCTTGGAAGGAATGAGCTGATCTTCATTGAGAAACTATATTCGTACTGTCATTGGATAATTGCAGGATTTCTATTATCTCATTAACATGTAACCTCCCATTACTGTTTCCACCTCAGTTGTCATAGGTAAGTGAGAGCCAGCTCAAAGAGAAAGCTCCAAGTGATTTTTGTGTAGTATTCAGTGTATAAAACCCTCATAAGGGATTGGAGAAAGGGAATCTGAATTGAACAAGTCAATGATATATTTATTGAGAATTATAACACTCTGCATGGTTAAATAGCAGTAATTATAATAACAATGATAGCACTGGCCAGTAAAATAGCACAGACATCACACGTAAGCCACAAACACGCATGGTCTGATGTAATCCCATGAAAAAAATTCAGACATAATTCTCATTTTACATATGAGAGATCTGAGACACAGAGAGCTTTACTTACTTGCCCCAGGACTCCGAAACTGTAAGACATGAGTTCAAATCCATTTATTCTGGCCCCAGTCTGCACCCCTCTCTTGTGCAGTCCTGAAAACCATGCCTCTGTGTGGAGGATGGTACCCCCATTGCAGAGCAGTGACAACACAGCGCCGACGAGCGGAGGCGACTTCTCTTGGTTTACACACAGCACCTACGTGATAGCAAGAAGGTGAGCCAGACTTTGGTAAAGCATGTCCCTTCCACTATACCAGGCTGATGGTTCCCCATGATAATTTTTGCCCTTGAAGTGACAACTTAATAAACATCAAATTGGATATCTCACTATAACTTCCCCATGATAATTTTTGCCCTTGAAGTGACAACTTAATAAACATCAAATTGGATATCTCACTATAACTTGATCTGCCTCACAAAAGAACAGGCGGTGGACGGATCAATGCTTGGTTTCAGATGAGCAGTTCTCATGTAGTCACCTCCCTTTGACATGTTGTACAGTGGTCCTTCAGATTCAGTCCTGTTACAGAAGTAAGGATGTTCTACAAGTCTGATATGGGTTTTGATGCCCTGGACTATGCTGATCATGTCATCAGTGGTCTTCTTTGGATCATGAAGCTAGTAAGGTATATTGAGGCTTGTTTGATCATTTCTGAATTCTTGGACCCTCCAGTGAAACACTCTTCAGACACCAGGTTCCGTGTCTGGTGGAAAAGATGACATGGAATATGGGCTTTGACTGACCTCATGGAGAACGTCCGTATCGTTCTCATCTCTGGGACACATGGAGGAGCTGTGGAGTAAAGAAGCAGTAATACTGTCTATCATGTAGTTCACTGTCTAGCTAATGAAAACACATTATGCTTGACTGCTATGCTAAAAGTGGGTGGCTCGAACCCTCCCGGAGGTACTCTGTAAGAAAGGACATGATGACTTGCTTCCATGTAAAATTACAGTCAAGAAAATAACACAGAATACAGTTCTGCTCAGTCATGTGCGTCAGAGTCAACTCAAGGACAAGTACATAGCAGCTCCCTTTCTCCCCCTTCCTTTTGTCCTCTCCTCTGCTGTTGCACTCTCCCTGTGGAATATATCTTGCAGTCCTACCAGGTTGGGATTTGATGGAACGGTTTGCAAGACGCTGGGTCATTCAGTGTCTGGCTCTCTGCTGATACAGGCAGAAATTGAGCCAATTAGACCAGAGGTAAGCCCCCTATTCATTTCATGTATGCCATTGAGCAGTAGTGAGTAATGAATTTTATTCCCTCCTGGCATTTAGTCTGAGAGGCAAACTGACAAGTAACAAGAAATTCCAAAATTAAAGCTGACACACCTTCCTTAATTCTTCCCAAGGTACTGCGGTATGATTATTATTTAATGCTCCTTTGTCACTGTGAATATAGCGAGTAACAGGCAACATGTGAAATTGTTCCCAATAAACAGAAATCTGCAACAAAAAAAAACAGTTAGACCACATTGTGAAGACTCCCAGAGAGGCTACAGGTGCTGAGCTGTGTGGCAGGAGCAGGTAGGAGAAAGACTGTGAGGCAGGCTGGTGCAGATACTCCTGTCTGTCTGTCTGTCTGTCTGTCTGCAGTGTGAGGCAGAGTTGTTTTCATTTTGTTTTGTTTTTTAAGAGTTCCTGCCACTGTGTGATGTTTTCCTTCTGTGGAGAGCCCTGAAGCCCGATCCTATGCTATCATCGCATTTTACTTTTCAGATCCCACCTCACTGGGTCAGGATCATTGTCCGTGCACACACAGGATGGGCACTGTAACCACTGGAAGAAGGAAAAGAAGAGATTCTTCCGTCACAAGGCAGGCTGGCCCAGGGCTGCGAAGCACATTACGGCAGCCTAGGTTGTCTGCTCGGGGACTCGCTGTGGAGTGGCCTGTGATGAATGTGGGGTTTTCACGGCCTCGGGCTACTTCCCAGGAGAGGGAGACTGAGTTGGAAGATGGTTTTTAGCAATCAGAGTGAGTAAGAGTGACAGAACTCAAATATCACCCTTTGTCTCTGCTGGCATGGAGAAGAACAGGACTAGGTCTTGACTTGTCCTTGGGATGTTCAGTACAAAGATGAGAAAACTAAGCTTCCCTATTCATCCCTTTCTTAAAGTGATATGTGTCTCAGGAGAAAAGTATGTCTCTATGTTATAAGTTTCCCTTATCCCAGAAGAACGGGATGCTCGCCTTTCCAACCAAGGTTAGGACCGAGTGTTGCCAAAATGTTGGTTTTGTTGTGTTCCTTGGGGCTCATAGTCAGCTTACAGGACAGCCTGGCACTGCCCCCACCGGTCCCCAAGGCTGTAATCTCTATGGAAACAGACTGTCACTTCTTTCTCCACGGAAGGGCAGTGGGTTTAAACCACGGAAGCGCAGAATGATTATGCAAAGTGGCACGACGTGTTTCACGTCACCTTCCTATGGTCAGGGCATTTTGTGGTCAAGCCCGATGGCCTGTGCAGGAATATGGAGGACTGCGGTATCTTTAAAGGGAATCTCTGTGTGGGACGTTTGTTTTTCTTTGTAGGTTTTAAAATGAAGTTTATTGTAGAAGAAAACAGAAGCTGGATATTCACGAGCACCCTTGATCCTCTTTGAGCAGAGGACTTGAAAGCAGCGTGGGCTTAAGGGAGTTTTCGTAATCTCTTCCTTTTGCCTGTGCTTTTGAGGGTTTGGTCAAGTTCTGCCATCTGTAGCACATGTGCATTTTAATCCTTTTGAGCATATACATGTCAGCTCTTTCCAAAAATTGTTTTTAGCTCATGTTCCCTAAACGGCAGGAATTGGCTTCTCCCTCAAAGACCCTCTGCAGTATTAAGATGCAGCATGGTGCTCAAGTCTTGGTGAGCTCTTTAGAGCATCTGCATATTAATGTAATAACTAAGAACTATTAACACAACCAAACAGAGCAGATTCCTGCGTTAAAGGTTCTGCTTCATTTGTGGCCATGAGTGAAATGGACAAGTGGGTTATCCTTACGGTCTTTTGCTGTTGTTTCACCCCAATGCGAAGATACTTTTGTCTCTCAGTGAAAGGCAGCTTATGTATATACTACATAATTCCTGGAACATCCTAGAGTTTATCATCTTGCTCTAAGGTTTTTATCTTTCAGCAGCCAAACAATCAAAATTTTTAAAGCAAAAACAGTTTCAACCTACCGCTGTTGGAAGGTGAAATACTTACAAAAATTCAAACCAAACACACTGCCGTGAATTGATGCTGACCTTTAAGGCCCTGTAGGACAGTGTGTGAGACTGTGACTCTGACCTTCGTGACCCTGTAGGACAGTGTGGGAGACTGTGACTCTGACCTTTGTGGCCCTGTAGGACGGTGTGTGAGACTGTGACTCTGACCTTCGTGACCCTGTAGGACAGTGGTGTGTGAGACTGTGACTCTGACCTTCGTGGTCTGTAGGAGAGTGGTGTCTGAGACTGTGACTTCTCACAGGAACAGAAAGCCCCATCGTGCTCCCAAAGAGTGGCCGGTGGTTTGGAACTGTCGATCCTGAGACTAGCAGCCCAATTTGCAACCACTATGCCACCAGGGCACCTTGAAATACTTAGAGTAAAATTGTAAATCTAGAAAGATTTTTCTAATGCAAGTAAGAAGAGTTCCGTAATGTATTCGTTTGTCTTCCAGGGATTTTGAACTTCTTCAAAAACAGTTAAGTAAAGGCTAATTGGTGAGGTCAGCCAGCTGGAAAGAGCAGGGAAATTGGTGAGTGAGTGAAATAAACTAAGTACTGCATCGTTTTTCAAATCGACTAGCCCACTTTTTCTCTCAGTCAGAAGAGAATAATAGTTCCTTATTCAAATATTTGATATTAATACTTGGTTGAACCAAATTAGCAGCTTAAGGATACCCTTTTTCATGTAGGCAGCATGGTAACATGGTAGAGTATGAGGAGCCTGATTTCAAGTCAGGCAGCATCTACGGCTTCTCCTTTGTATTCAACCACTCACTAGACGAGTGACATTGGGAAAGTCATTTAACTCTCTAAGCCTTGCTTTCTCTTTGATAAGCATGGGAACTTGGATTGGACTCATTCAATAAATCCCCACTCAACTACTGACAGGTGCCAGGCCCTGTGCTGTGAACTAGGAACACATGCAAAATAGAAAGCAATCCGTGTCTTTAAGGAGCTGGATTTAATAGAAGAAACACTTGTAAAAACGAATGCACACGATGAAGATTTGAGGATTCCAGAAACACCTTTAAGATCCGTTAGGAACACCAGAAGAGGAGCACCTGGTCCACTCTTGGTGTAGATGACGGAGGGAATATCGACACAGGTTTCACAAAGATGCTTGCGCTGAGTTTGAATCCCATCTTCCAGACACACAGAGGAGAGAGGTGTAAGAGTGCAGCCCTGTTGGAACAAGTTGGAATTAAGGCTCAGGATCTAACAGTGTTCTCTATGACTGGAGCTAGACGTCTGACAGTTCCTCGCCCAAGGTGACATATGCAAAGATTGGTTGGACCAAACAGAAGAGACTTTACAGAGCATAGCCAAAGGCAAAACTGAAAGCAAACGTACTGCCAACGAGTTGATGCCAATTCATAGCAACCCTATGGGAAGGGGCAGGGCTGCCTTTGTGAGTTTCTGAGATTACAAAGTCTCATCTTTCTCCCTGATATAGCATAAAAATCCTGGATCTTGCAAAAAGCTCTGACCTCACTCCAGGCTAATTTGTGAGCTGTGTATGTATGTCACAGGTTTCCAAATTTATTTGACCTACTACCCCCTTTTCAGGAAAAAGAAAAGTACCCTGGCATTTAAACACTTTAGTACCATCACTCATAATCCAGGAAAATGTTTACGTATTGTTTTGATAGTCCCCTGAATCATGTCAGCCCTCCCTAGAGGTTGGCATTTCCCGCTTTGGGACGCACTATGATACATGTTTCAGCTATATCCCTCTAGCCAAGTATGGCAAATGTTTGGGGAAGTCAAAGACTAGAAGCAAAGAAACCAGCGAGGCTTACAGAGGCACACAGGAGAGGTGATGGTGGCGACAGCAGCAGGAGTGGAGGGGAACAGAACTCAGTGACAACCGTGATTCATCTAAGTCACTGAATGGACACGAGGGATGACGAGGGAAGGCCTCATCCAATGTTCCAATCAGTTGGGGTCACCTTCCATGAGTTGATTATTCCAAGGCTGCCAGGTTACATATTAGGAAACCTCTGCATTTAAGCAAGGCTGCTCATAAACACATTTCTTAGAAATATATTTTTAGAGCTTGATCACATGGCTTATTGTATAAAATTTTTGCTTTTAAACTATTGGAACCATTCCATTTCTGAAGAGTGCTCTGTAGTGTTAGTTCAGAATGCACCAGGAACGCTGTAAAGAGGCAAAAGCAATCCACTTGTGCTTACATTAAGAAGTTCCACCAAGTAGCTCAATATAAATACCCTGGAGACTCAGGGATCCCAAAATAGCAATAGCATGTGAGCCATATCCTCAGCTAAACTGAAGCCAGGACTCAGGCATTAAAATTCCCACTAAAATCTACTTCCTTTTGTTTGTCCCTGGGTGAGTTTGACACTTCCTCTGTCGTGACTATTGCCTGTATAACAGATTTATTGAAAATATTACCGTGGCCCCATCTGATTCCATCTGCAGCCCACGCTGTAAGCTGGCTGCCGCCAGAACACACTAAGATGACCTTGGCAGAAGTCCCCCGTTTCTTCCTAATTGCCAACTCCAGGGGACGTGTCTCACTCCTCGTCTTACTTGACCTTTATGCCGTGTTCGCATTTGTGAAATTCTCTCCTCTTTTGCCCTCTGTGACCTCAGATCGCCCTGGTTTCCTCTCACCTCTGCGAACTTTCTCACTCTGGGCCCTGAGGCTCTTCCTTTCCGCTCTAAATTCCCCTGGGTCACTTCCTCCCTCCGCAGATGCTTCTTCATGCACATAGTTGTCAGGCTGCTGTTTTCCAACAAAACTCTCATTTTTTCAAAGGTTTTTATTGGCCTATAATGCAAAACACTTAAGTAAAGGCTAATTTACTTAAGTAAATTCAATGTTTAAATTTGTTAAATTCAACGCTTTAAATCTGTTTAAAAAAAGAGTCCTCGTGCAACCATCACCAGTCAGTGGTTGACAAACTGAACTTTTAAAAAAATCAATTTACTGGGGGCTCATACGACTCTTCTCACAATCCATACATCCATCCATTGTGTCAAGCACGTTTGTACATATGTTGCCATCATCATTCTCAAATATTTTCTTTTTCTTGAGCCCTTGGTATCAGCTCCTTATTTTTCCCGTTCCTCTTCTACCCCCCTCCCTCATGAACCCTTTATAATTTATAAATTATTATTATTTTTTCATATCCTATACTGACCAATGTCTCATTTCACCCACTTTTATGTTGTCTACCCCCCTGGGAGGGGGTTATATGTCTATCATTGTGATGGGTTCCCCTTTTCTCCCCCCACCTTCTCCTTCCCCTCCTTGTACCACTACTCTCATTATTGGTCCTGACGGTTTATCTGTCCTGGATTATTCCCTGTGTTTCCAGCTCTTGTCTGTACCAGTGTAAATGCTCTAGTATAGCTGGATTTTTAAGGCAGATAGTGGGTCATGATGGGGGGCGGGGAAGCACTAAAAAACTAGAGGAAAGCTGTATGTTTCATTGGTGCTATACTGCACCCTGACTGGCTCATCTCTTCCTTGTGACACTTCTGTAAGAGGATGTTATCCAATTGTCTAGAGATGGGCTTTGGGTTTCCACTCTGCACTCCCTCTCAATCACAATGATATTATTTTTCATTCTGGTGCCAGATACCTGTTTTTCATTTGATGCCAGATACCTGTTCTCATCAACACCTATGATCACACAGGCTGGTGTGCTTCTTCCATGTAGACTTTGTTGCTTCTCAGCTAGATGGCTGCTTGTTTATCTTCAAGCCTTTAAAATTGAGACGCTATATCTTTTGATCCGGGCACCATCAGATTTCTTCACCACATTTGCTTATGCACACATTTGTCTTCAGCTATCATATTGTGAAGGTGAGCATCACAGAAATCCAGGTTATTAGAACAAAGTGTTCTTGTGTTGAGAAAGTGAGCCCAATGTCTATGTGCTACCTTAATACCGGACATATACACTCTTTATCCCCCAAGCTACTCAAATTCCACATATCCACAACTATGTTCATTTCTCCCCCAAATCTCTCTTATCATATTGCTTATCTTGTCATGACTCTGTAGAAAAATATACCTTTCCTCTGTCTCTCTCATGGCATATCCTTCCCACTGCAGGATTGCTAGACCATCTTTACCCTTCTGGATGCATCATGCTTGTTAAAAATGCAATCCTTGCATGTGATTAAAAAGGCTTTCTGACACATACAAATGCACGCACACATATTCATGCACTTCATCTAACTAAATTTTACTGAAATTTTAAGCCTCTGGAAAGGTTACCTCAATCTAGGAAAGTTATATGCTCATGTTTTGTAGTTTTATAGCATTTTGTACTCTCTTGAAGAGATGCTCAATGGGTTAGGGCAGTAGAAAGATGAGCCCCCCTCCCAAGGAGACAATATGTGATTGTAACAAGATATCCAGGTGCTACTGTCATCTAGTAGGTAGAGACCATGGATGCCATGAACTATTCTACAATATACATTCTCCCTAGCAAACAATATGCCAGACAAAAATGTCATTAGTACTGAGGTAGACACATGCTGAGCTATTGAAATTGTGAATTATTATTCTGTTCTCCCAGTGGGCTATAAGCTTTCAGAGAATGAACTCTGCCTTCTTTAAGATTGTATATACAGAAAGTAACAGGTAACAGCATAATTCAGTAAATATAAATGCATCACTGGGTGGTGAGATGGGTGGGTGGTTTGAATGCATGCTCATTGTAATGCAGAAAGAAAAACTAGAATTCAATACAGACGAGGGACAAGAAGCCCTGCGGTTTTGCTCCTGAAGTGCCTGAGATGCCATGTGTTGCTAATGTGTTGTACATTTAAATGCATGCCATTGTATTTACTTAGATGTCTTTGTAGCACGTTTTCTGTGAACGTCACAATGTGCCCAAGGTTTACTGTTGCTAGTTCCCTTGGAGGCAGCATCTGACAATCCCATGCACCACAGGATTAGCCATTGTGATTTCGTAGGATTTTCACTGCTAATGTTGGGAAGGAGATTAATGGGCATTTCTTCCTAGTTCATTATCACTTCCAACACTGCTGAAATCTGTTCAGCGTCATAGTAAGATGCAAGTCTCTAGCACAGAGGAGTAATGACTGCACCTGAAGTGCATTGACTGGGAATCAAACCCTGGTCTCCTCCTGCGTGGAATGTGAGAATTCCGCCACCAAGCCACCACGGTCACAGTCCTGTTGCTTAGTTTATTCTACACATTTTAGCGTGCTTTAGAGGAACAACAGAGTCTGGCTTCTTAAATTGTGGCTTGATTTGAAGACTGAGCAGGGTAAAGCTGGTCAGTTTTCCTTGAGTCTTTTTTGGTTTTCTCAATTGTAAGCCTAGTGTTACTGTGATGATTACATGAACTATACTTTATAAAGTACTCGACATAAGTAGGTCCTCGATAATGGTACTTCCCCCTGTCTCCTCTCCAAACTACTTATGCTAGTTAGGAAGTGCAGTAAGCTCAGAAACAGAGCCCTTATTGCAGACACACAGCTCATATGAACGTCTGGAGAGCTGCAAGGCAGGGATTGTCTGAGAGACTCATCAAGCCATTAACGAATCCAGACTCTCTTTAGCTCAACACTTTACCATTCCAGAAGGTTGGCGCTGATCCTCAAAACACTTAGTATAGCACCAGTTGTCACATCTGTTTGCCAAGCGGCAAACTGGAGGACACAGGGGGTAAAGGTCATGTTCTTCCCCTTTTATAGAACCTTCCTTAAGGCATCATCAAAAAAAAAAATCTTACCATAGTGAATGAAGGGGAAAGTGCAGAGTGGAGACCCAAAGCCCATTTGTTGGCCACTGGAGATCACCATGATCTGAATTCTACCTTGCAAGTCTGGATAGAGCAGAGGTTGTACACTGGTGCATATAGGATCTGGAGGCACAGGGAATCCAGGGTGGTGGATCCCTTCAGGACCAGGGGTGTGAGGGGCGATACTGGAGGGTAGAGGGTGAATGATTTGGAAAGGGGGAACTGATTACAAGGATCCACATGTGACCTCCTCCCTGGGGGACGGACAACAGAGAAGGGGGTGAAGGGAGATGCCAGATAGGGCAAGATATGACAAAATAATAATTTGTAAATTATCAAGGGCTCATGAGGGAGGGGGCAGCAGGGAGGGAGGGGGAAGAAAAAAAAGAGGACCTGATGCAAAGGGCTTAAGTGGAGAGCAAATGCTTTGAAAATGATTAGTGCAAAGAATGTACAGATGTGCTTTATACAATTGATGTATGTATATGTATGGATTGTGATAAGAGTTGTATGAGCCCCTAATAAAATGTTTTTTTTTAAAAAGGAACCTTCCTTAAAAGGAATCCTGCTGCAGTAAGTGTGCTTATGAATAGCTTAATTCAGACATAGCATCCTTGAATAAAAAGGGCAAGGATGTAATATCATGAAGATGATGGATTTTATCACTGATACTTAGCATTCTTTGACCATTTCGAAGTTTGCATGTGTGCATATGTACTAGGATAAGTCAACAAGTAAGAAGTCCTACTGACACTGGGGTAGGTGTTGCTGGGCTGCTCCAGGGTTCAAACCCTCCAGCTGACCCAAGGGAGACAGAGGAGGCTGTCTGCTGCCATAGGTTTCACAGTCTTAGAAACCGTGTATAAGGGTCACTGTGACTTAAAAGCAACTCAATGGAAGTAAGGGTTTGTTTCGGTTTTATGTTTATATGTGTGAGTAAAGTTAAAACCCTATATATGGAAAGCACCAGGGATTTCCAGAAGAACAAGAAGAAATACAGCCAGACTGCTCCTCAGCAGCAAGGATGGCAAGACTCAGTCTCACACACTTTGGTCATGTCAGGAGGGACCAGTCCCTGGAGAAGGACATCATGATTGGTAAAGTGGAGGGGCAGTGAACAAGAGGAAAGCCTTCAAGAATATGGACTGACCCAATGGCTGCAACAGAGGGCTTAGACATAGGAATCATTGTGAGGATGCTCCTGACCAGGCAGTATTTCATTCGGTTGTGCCTAAATTTCTATGGATTGGAACGAACTTGATAGCATCTAACAACTGTTAATGAAAATGCAAAGTAGCTTCCGATAGCACGAGCTCAGCTTTCAGTGGCTTTTATAAGATGGAAGCTTGACCATCTCTCATCTAACTCTCCAGGAATGATGTAAGCATTCATTGGGCACCCGTATTACTTCATCTTATAGCTTGGCCATCTCTCGTCTGCATTCCCTGTTGCCATATTCAACTCCCTCACTTCCATATCCCCGGCCTTTCCCCCTAAAAGTATGATCTGGACAGTGTTACTTTCATTTGTGTGTCGTTTGCCATGGGAGCTAGTCATGGAGCTCGAGATGGCTGCAAGGGAAGCTGAGGAACATCGTCTTTAGAGGAGAAGCAATTTGCTAAGCCAGTATTTGTGGTATCAGAGAAGAGAGAGAATGGATATTAACAAGTCAATTAGCAGTACTTGTCACGAACACATGGTATAGCACCTCTCACAAAAGACTTACCAAATTATCGTCTGTTTAAATCATCCAAAAAATGATTAGTGTGCGAAGGAGAAGGTAAGTAGAAATATTTTACCAAGTATGATTTATTAATTACCATGAGCATAGGGTAGAAATTGCTGGAAAGCTATGTTTCAGTTTGAAAACTTGCTGATCTTCTTGAAAATTAAAACAATTCTTGAGAAATAGGATTTATCTTTGTCCTTAGGAAATATGCTACAAAATTAATTTTTCAAAGTGCATTTGTTT
The DNA here is from genome assembly GCF_050624435.1 of Tenrec ecaudatus. Lineage (NCBI taxonomy): Eukaryota > Metazoa > Chordata > Mammalia > Afrosoricida > Tenrecidae > Tenrec > Tenrec ecaudatus. The sequence goes on from NC_134542.1 coordinate 58,930,586, forward strand.
TTAGATGTAGCGACTTAGCTAGCTTCCTACATAATTCAAGAAACTAGCAGATTGATTTAGAGGAACTGTACTTCCTTGAAAAAGAAAAGATAGAAAGAAATTGATCTTTCATATTTTTAATGTAGAAATCCTTTCCTTAGTTCAGCTGTCAGTCCACCCAGCAGATGTTTTCCTGCTCTGTACATTTTGCATGGGTTCAGTTTCAAGCTTTTAACAACAATTTATATGTACAGACATGAGTCTGCAGCTTTATTGATCTATTTATTGTTCTCTTGGTTTGATTTGATTGCTTTCTTGATGATATTTACAGTAACCTGCTGAGCTTGGACAGTTTTATTCCAAGGAAAGTAGTTTATTCTGAGCCTTATTCATGCTAAGCTTGCCTAGAACATTCTTACCTTCCATAGGGTCTGATTCCAAATTGTGAGCCCCTCCTGTGTTCTCCCAGACCATACTTATTCTCATCTGTCCTGTTCTATGAGTGACGTTGGCAATATGAGAGGCGAACATGATATTCGACTCCCTTCCTTTATCATGGCACCCACAAAGAGTGAATGAATTTTTCGAAAAACATGCCTGTGCCATCCTGGGAACGCTGCCTAAAATTTCCAGTGATATAAGGAAAGATTGCTCCAGTGGAGTCATGACAACTCTCCAATAAGAGGCCTAGCTTAATGTCATTGTTTGGCTCCACAAAATACCTTGGGGGTTGAAGGATATTAAGATACTACAGTAATTAAAGTGACATTTGTAGAGTCTGCTACAGTGTTCTGTACACATTATTTCTTGAATCCTTATGTACCTTCATGAGACTGGCTATTTTACTGGTCCTCTTCTGAATATTAGACAGTTGGAAATTTAATGATTTCCCGAAGGTCTCAGAACTAGCTGTTGATTGACACTGAGACTCCATACCAGACCCTCTAATGTTCAGTTCACATTAGTCCAAGTGTGCGCTAGCATTTGGCTCTTAAGTCACTAAGATTTGGTTTTAATCCAAGTTCTGTCACTTATTCACAGTAAACGGGAAAGTTCCTAAACTCACAAAAAATTCCTCAATCTTCTCGGTGACATGCAAATAAGGGAGCCCACCTCAGAGGATTTTAATGAAAATTGAATTATATAATGCATAGAAATCACTTAGCAGAGCACCTGCTACATAGAAAATTATTGGTTATTATTTTTAAGAATATCAAATCCTATCGAATTAACTTAACTGTAACACCAAAATGTATATTTTATACTGGAATTTGGTGTAAAACATTATTCAAATTATGTAAGCTACCCACTAATCTTGAACAGTTTACAAATCTATAAATGTTACAAGACTCATACCATCCATGTATTGAGATGGAATCCTTTTGCTGCCCCAGTGCATGTCTCAATCTATGTAGACATGTCCGTTCAGGCTACAGATTAAAGCAGTTAGTAGGTGTTTTAAATCTCTGCCAGTTGCACGCAAAGCAAGCCACTGTGGGTTTGTTTTTGTTTGTTTGTTTTTAATTTCAGTCACCTAGCTTTGGTTTATGGTCATTAGTCCTCATTAATAAAATAACCTGAGTTTGAAACTTTCATTTTTAATGTCATACCACTATACTTAGAACAGTCAGAATGTGCAAACAATTGTGATACAGGAACCATTAAAGTAGCAAAGACTGAGCTCTCTGAAATTTGGTGTACAGAAAATGCAGATTAATTGATTTGCAATTTTCTCTCCTTTCGTCAGATTGTTATCTCCATCAAAATACACGGCTTCCCCTCTACCCCACCCCCTTTCAATGTGATTCTATAAACCCGTGGGGTCGTATGCCAACCACAATGATTAGGAGACACTTTCCTAATGTGTCCAAATTTGGCAGGTAATTTATGTGTATACTAAGATAAATTAGTAGCACATCCTTTAATTTGTTTTGCACATCAGTCCTGATTCTCGTATGGAGTAGATAATTAGAGAATTTCATACATTTGTAGATTTAATATGTGAGCATGTCTGTGGATGTACAAGTAAGGGAGTGTTCGTGTTCAGGTCATCAGCTCTGGTTAGATTTCCCTGTGGAAGGTCAAATAAGCTTTCTGTGTTGTTGTTCCAAGTAGAAGAAACTATACCAAATCAGGAGTTATCGTACTTGGAACAAAGTCTATTAGTAATGTAAATGTCATTACCTCTGATTTCTGCTCAGGTTAATGGTGAAGGGCCAATACGACTCTCAGGCTTCAGGAACAGAATCTAGTGACTTTGGAAGCAAACGATCTGCTTCTCACTTGGTATGTGGGTTAGTCAATTCTGACCACTTGTTTGGAGATTAAGATTCTGCACTTGAATTGATCCTAAATAGTTCTCAGTATTTGGCAAGGCAACTTTGCATACCCAGAAATGTGAGGTAGATTATAACATAGAATGATTTATTTTCTTTCTATGCCTCATACACACATGCAGAAAAACATCTACATGTGCCCTCTACAATTTTTGGGCTGGGATGATATGTTGAGTATGCCCCTACATTAGTTTCTTTGGTTTGTGTACAATTGTGATGGTATGGTGACACGCCGTAGTGTAGCTTGTGCTGTGGACTAAGAAAGGAGCGCTGCTACATTCATTGCTTTGGACCTAACTCAGTCTTTGACCCTGGAATGCATTGCCTGGTTTTCCCTACTAGCTTCTTGAGAGCAGAGGCCATGACTTAATCCAGATGAGCACAAAACCTGACTCATAATAATGCTTAATGCATATTTAAATGACAGGAAGATAGACTCAAGTTTATGAATGAGAATCTATACTACTTTGATGTACCCCAGAAATGTAAACATTAGTGAAGAATTTACTAACATGTGCATGTATAGACATACACTCACTAAGTTTAGAGTTCCATCACTAGTTAAGGAAAATCATTTCTAAGGTATCCCACAAACAATGAGAGCTAGCATATGAACATGTAATTGCTGAAGTGAGGAAAAGCTACGTAAAAACATAATGATTTCTTATTGTGAGAAATGGACATGTGTTTGGTGAAAGGCATAATGAGAATTTAATACATCAGAACAAGAAAACTAAAAGTCAATTGTTGTCATTTATTCATGGCCACCAGGTACTTGTGTTTTAATTAAACTAAATGAGGCTGTCATTATAAACTACTAAATAAATATTTTATTCAGATCTATTCCTTACTGTGGATATAACTAGTACTCATTGTAGTAATTTACTAATACTGACAACAATTATCCCAACTTTGATTTTTAAAGTAATTTTGCTTTTATGAAAATAATTAGTTATATAATTCAAAAGTTTTAATGAAGCCTTAGAGTAACCTTATTTTTTCTCTCCTGAAATTAGTCATTTTAAAAGAGCACAGGTCCAGTCATCACATTTTCAGGAAGGAAATATCCTGACATGCACAGGCAAAGTTTCTATTTAAATGGGATACAAGCGCTATGTAATTGGAGAATTATAGTATAGGTCTTATATTTAGAATGGAATTGTATCCATTTATGCTTCTTGGCATATGTTATGAAAGAAATGCTTATATTTCATGATGAGATTCTGTATCTGATATAGCATAAATTGTCAATTTTATCTTGTGAACTCTAATTAGACCTAGAAATAATTCAGAATGGAAAAAACAAATTTTTCTACAATCTCATCTCAGGAAGTATCTTTGACATGTTGTTGTTAGGTGCTGTGCAGTTGGTTCTGACTCATAATGACTTTGTATATTAAAATGAAATACTGCCCGGGAGTGAGTCATCCACATCGCTGTTGTAATGTGTGAGCCTATTGTTGCAGCCAGAGCATCAGTCTATCTTATTAGAGGTCTCCCTCGTTTCAACTGAATATTGACTTGACCAAGCCCAGTGGCCTTTTTCATGTTATGTACTGGTAACATGTCCAAAGTATGTAAGAAGTCTGGCCACTCTCAGTTCTGGGAGCATTCTGTCAGTACTTCCTCCATGACAGATTCACATATTCTTCTACTTTAAATATTCTTAGCCAACAACATCATTCCAATGCATCAATACTTCTGTGCTCTTTCTTCTGCATGGTCCAGATTTCATCTGCGTAGGAGGTGATTGAAAGTGCCATGGTGCACCTCAGTCTTCAATAGGACGTCTTTGCTCTTAACACTTTAAAGAGATCTTATGGCACAGATTTTCCCAGTGTAATATGTCATCTGATCTCTTGACTGCTTCCTCCACGAGTGTTGATTGTGGACACAGGCAAAATAAAATCTCTGACAACTTCAATCTTTTCTTCTTTTATCATGGTGTTGTCTGTGGACCCAATTGTGAGGGTTTGTGTTCTCTTTATATGGAGCTATAATCCACACCGAAGTTTGCAACTGTTCATTTTCATCAAGAATTTCATTTTTGCTTTCAGCAAGCGAGTTTGTATCATCTCCATAGGATGAAAATGGGAAGGGGAAGAAAAAGGAAATTACAGAGTTGAGAAGCAGCATGGTAGATACTGGGGACTAACAGGTGAGTGTTACCAATGCAGTGTTTGAGACAGGGATCTGAGCGATCCCTCAGGGGATAGGCTGGAGTCTCATCAGGAAAGCCAGGGAGGCCATGTTAAAGTAAACAGGGTGGGAAAAGCAGATCCCCATGCCAAGAGGATCCCGTCTATCATGTTCACAGGGCATTCCCCCCATTGTGCTTAGATCAGGAAAGTAGTCGAAGGAGTGAATCAAGAGAGGGTTGTAAGTTTAAGAGCAATGTGGTTCCCTTTTGATTTTAGATCTGTCATTCAGACTGCAGTATAGAAGACGGATCTGAGGAGAATAAAACTGGAGGCAAGAGGACGTGTAAGGGGAAGACAGCGGGTCTGAGGTAGGACAAGGGCTGATCATGGGTGCATAAGAAAAGGTGGGTTTAAGATGTAGGGCCTCATGATTGTGTAGCTGTGAAAAGAATCCATAAAGGGAGGTGGGAAGCCGGTGTTGTGATAGAGTTGCTGTCATGTAATTAAAGTATAGAAGGAGAGGAGTTATTTTAGGGAAAGAATCAAGTACAAGTGTTTCTAAACACATTGGACCTTAAAGTTTTGTTTCAACTTTTACTTTTAAAGCAGTGATTTGCTCCTTTTTAAAACGAGCCTCTGAAGAACTTCTGAGGTCAATGAAAATCCTGTTGCATTTCAGTTTTTAAAAATCGATATCTTCTAGCCATTGCAGCAACATTAAGTTGATAACATTTCGACAAAAGGGGTATCACCTCCCTGTACAAAAGCCCCTCAGGATTTTAATGACACCAGGCCCTTCTGGAACATTGGTTGGGAAGAGAAACATTTTAATTGGTTCCTTTATTTCACTTTTCTCTGTTTCTTTTTTTAAAAAATCATTTTATTAGGGACTCGTACAACTCATCACAATCCATCCATCCATTGTGTCAAGCACATTTGTACACCTGCTGCCATCATCATTCTCAAACCATTTGCTTTCTACTTGAGCCCTTGGTATCAGCTCCTCATGTTCTCCCTCCCTTCCTACTCCCCCTCCCTCGTGAACCCTTGATAATTTATAAATTATTATTATTTTGCCATATATTACACTGTCCAATGTCTCCCTTCACCCACTTTTCTGCTGTCCATCCCCCAGGGAGGAGGTTATATGTAGATCCTTGTCATCAGTTCCCCCTTTCTACCTTACCCTCCCTCCACCCTCCTGGTATCGCCACTTTCACGACTAGTCCTGAGGGGTTCATCTGTCTTGAATTCTCTGTTTCCAGTTCCTTTCTGTATCAGTGTGCATCCTCTGGTCTAGCCAGATTTGTAAGGTAGAATTCGGATCATGATTGTGTGTTTGTGGGGGGAGGGGGGAGGAAGCATTTAGGAACTAGAGGAAAGTTGTATGTTTCATTGTTGCTACATTGCACCCTGACCGGCCCTTCTCCTCCCCACGACCCTTCTGTAAGGGGATGTCCAGTGGCCTACAGATGGGTCTTGGGTCCCCACTCTGCACTCCCGCTCATTCACATTATTCCCTTGCCTCCAGTGTTCTGCAGAGAGGGGAAGAGGAAGAGGAGTCCACTGTCACAAGAAGCCTCATTCCCAAACTCAGTGTAGGCTTGGAAAACGTCTCTAGTTTGCACAGGAAAAGAGCAATGTGCGCGGCCAAGGAGAATTCCAACTAAACAGCGTTTCTATTCCTGTTTTTCAATCTGGTTTTAGCATTTGGTGAGAGACAAAGCAAACACAACAGAACAAGTGGCCATCCTTCATTTGATCATAAATTTTTTTTTAAATTGGTCATTTTAATTTGTGTTCAGATCATTAGAACCATCTAAGTGTGGTTCACTGGAGATTTGTAAAAAATCTTGTTTTTCTTTCCTCCCTCTCTGGCATCAACTTTCTTCCTCTTCAGATTTTTTTTAACTTTCATGATATTCCTTTATAATTTCATTTTGTCACATTTCTAAGTGGAGAAATCTTTCAGCTCAAGTAAGTTGGGCTATAGATGTCTTTGTGGGGCATCGGTGGCAAGACCTAGCTACCAGACATCTTCATACACACGGGGCTTCAAAGACTTTGTGGAAATAGACTGTTTCCATTCTCCAGTGAACTTTTGGAAGCCTCAGCATACCGAGCTGAGAATTGCTGCGGAGGCTTGGGCCCTCTTTGTCAGTCATTAGCAAGGTGACAGCACCGTAAGAGGCAGGATTTTCATCCACGGAGTGGGAGGAGAGGGCTGGCCTCAAGCAAAGGGTCGGCATTGGTGAGAAACACCGACAAGGGGAAACCAGAAAGGAAGAGCAGGGCTCGAGGCGTCAGAGCAGCTTGGTCAGAGGCACTGAAGGCCCGAATGAGACATGCCCCCAAACAGATCTCAAGTAAGATCGTCATGTCATTCCTGCTCCCCACGCTGATTCCCCAGCATCTCTCCGTCCTTATGAAAGTCTTCTGAACCACGAGGGAAGGTGATAGTTAGTCACTGGAGTCTTCCCACCACTTGGTAATGCTATGACTAATGCCACATGAAAAATAACATTTCCTCTGTGTGCAATTATGACTGTAGATGCACGTCTGTTGATGTTGCTTCCATCTGGTTTTTATATAGACTTGGTGGCTTTTAATGATATTTTCCTATAAGTTGCTGCAATTAATTTGACTGCAATACTGGGATTGCAATGTTCTTTAATTTAGTGGCTTCCAAGCCCAGATCGTGCTTCGCCCAGTCTGCTCCTTGTCCAGGTTGAAACTGATGAATACCTTGCTCAGAGCCAGACTTTAGATTCTCCTTCCCTGGTGCTTTGTGGTTTGGATTTAGATGTCCGTGGCAATTAGACTTTATGTCAACTTTCACTTGAGTAGGGGTGGAGTCTAACCTGTCCATTGTGTGACAGCCCGGTGATGCCTCCTGGGATGTTGGTCTTTTCATAAGAGAAACACTGGGGACCCCTGCCCTCTTACTCTCCCCCTTCACCTTCCTGCTTGCTGGGACTCTGTGCCTGCCTCCAGGAGTGTTCCCCTAGAGGCTGCCCAACCCTCAGAGCTATCTGTGTCCTGCCATGTTTCCACGGTGGATCCATGCCACCCTGCACCAACGACCTGTGGTCTTTCTGCCTCCTGCTTCACATTTCTGCGTTACTGGCCTGGCACTGCGTGAGTCTGAACAGGACTCCAGCAAGCATCGAACCCAGGGACTTGAGCTGGCCTGAGCTGGGCTGGCTTCTTGATATAAAATTAGTTCTTGATGTAAAGTTCTTTCTTATACATATATGAATGTCACTGGTCTTGCTTTTTGGAGAACTCAACCGAACACATTGTCTGCTAACAATTGTGACAAGAAAAATCAGAAAAGTTCTCTGTGAAGGACAGTGTTCTGAAGTGTCTTTATCCACTGAGAGATGCAGATTAATTTTCCCCTGATTATACTGTGGATTGACTATATTTGCCTTACTGTGTTCAGACCCCTTAATCTAGGTGCAGGGACATTCTATTCAAACATCTTCATTCTGTTGAGTTTTATTTGCCAATTCCTCAGAGAGCAGATTTTTGTTTTGCTCTTATTGATATTTAGAATAAGGAGGAATTTTTTAATTATTCTGTTTTGTTCCCAAGAATAGTTTGTGTAATTAGAAAATAAGATTAATTTAATAATAATGGTATACTTTATATTAAGCGAATACCAGAGCTCATGATAAACCTTACTTTCTGTGGCACTTTGGCCAGTTTGTTTTCATTCTGTTTCTTTTATATATGAAGAAAACGATAAAATGAAATTAACTATTTTACTCAAAACTCTGTAGGCATTTAATCTTAGTAAACCTTGGTATTGCTGACACAATAAATTACCTTTCCCTCTGCGCTTACTTAGAATATTGATGGAGCCTTGAAAGCTTTCTCACCCATTTTTATTTTTCTCCTTCCTTCGGTAGTATTGATTTCTAATTTTTTTAACTTCAAAAATTAACATAACGTAATTGGTAATAAAGTAAAAAGTTGCCTTCTTAGACTTGACTTTCAACTTAAATTTTAGATTTTTAAAATATCATTTTATTGGGGGCTCATACAACACTTTTCACAATCCATACATACATCCATTGTGTCAAGTATCCTTGTACAATTGTTGCCATCATCATTCTCAAAACATCTGCTCTCCTCTTGAGCCCCTGGCCTCAGCTTCTCATTTTCCCCTCCCTCCTCTTTTCCCCTCCCTCATGAGCCCTTGATAATTTACAAGTCATTATTATTTTGTATATCTTACACTGTCCAACGTCTCCCTTCACCCATTTTCTGTTGACTGGCCTCCAGAGAGGAAGATATATGTAGATCTTTGTAATCGGTTCCCCTTTTCTAACCCACCTTTCCTCCCTCCTCCCATTAATACTGAGCAAAATGTTCCACTTGACTTTGAAAATTTGTTTTCATAATGACCTGAATCTGTCCCTTAGCTTATTGTGGTTTTTTTTTTTCAATTTTTGTCATTGATTTGATTTTTATTGTTTGTTTTTTCTGACAGCATTTAGCTTTCCAAAGGATGGTGAGCTTACTCTTACAAATTGCAATATTCTTTTAAGTCAAAGGATAAGTACTATTACTTAGAATTTTCCTCTAGTAATAGTAACCCCGTGAAGTTCCTGGAAATTGAGAACAGTGATATAAGTCAGATATATTCATAAAGATTAACTGATGATACAGAAGTACTCTAAAATGTATATTTATGATCTGAAAAGATACCCTATTAGGTATATGCATTAGCTCTTCCTCAATTAACTTTATCTTTAAAAGATAAAATTTATTAGATTAACATTGTACACCTGAGAGAACAACCTTAATATGGTGATTAAACCTAAATTTTTCCTGTAATTCTGGAAGCACAATGAAATCAAATCTAATTGTGGGAATTTGGTGATTTATTGAATGGGGCTGATAACTTTTTTTATGGCGGAATATTTTAAACAAATGATTGCCTGTGAGCTAGGAACATCAATGTGCGCTGTTTTCATGCATCTGTTGTTTGTCCACTTGTCCTCCAAGTCGGTGGGAAGAAGCAGGGCAGAAGAGCAAAGAGAGGCCCCGTAGTGCTGCACATCAGCTCCGTACCCTTCATCTTAGAGCATGATATTGAAAGATGAAAACCAAAAGCCTTGTCTTGGAGGGGCTGCTGAGGTAAAAGCTCAGAAAATTATTTCTCCAAACGTTATCACTTCCTCTATGTCCCCTCTCTAAATGACCGCCTCCGTCCACCCAGACTGGGAGCTTTACTAGATCGCAGCACCTTATCCAGCCAGTTCTCCTGCCCTATTGACTCCGCCTGCTGAGGTCTTTCAGCTGTCTTCTTTCCTCCACCAATGCTGCCTAACTTGCTTCACACCTGGATTCTTATACTGTCTCCTGATTGGACTCATTATCTTCACCAGACTCTGTCTCACCCACCCTTTTCCCCCTAGACCCATTGTGTATGAAGCATAATCTATCCCTAGTCTTGTATGGTCCTAATGTGAAGTTACATCATGTTATGTCCTAGTTCAAAATCATCTTGGGCTCTCTACTTTAGGTCAAGTCCAAACACACACCTTACAGGATGTGCACTGGGCTGGTCCCAGTTTACCTTGGCAGGCACATTTCTCATATTTTTCAAGGTTAATAAGAATTATCTTGTCAATTTTGACCTATGGTGACTGCGTGGAACAGAGTAGAACTGGCCCATGGGATTGTTTAGGCTGCTGTCTTTATGAGAACAGATAACCCATTTTTATGCTATGTAGCCATTGGATGGCTTCAAACCACCAACCTGTCAGTAATTAGCTAAAATGTTGCCAGTTGTACAGCCAGGGTTCCATTTCCCATCCTAGGGACAAACTTTAGTCCATGCCAACTCTTCTTCAGCTCAGGACATGTTTTGTGTTCTGCCTCCAGCCCTCAGATGTGCCCCCCTCTACTTTAAACATATGTGGAGCTTACCTTTTTTCTAAAAGTAAATTTTACTCTACAGATATCAATGTAGACGTCACTGGAAAGACATTCTACACCCCTATGAAACATGAGTTACATTCCCTCATTATACTCAATATTAATTCTATTGTCACACTTATCACTTCGCATTTGGGAACGAAGGTATTCTTAGCCATTACTGTGACATCTCCTACAGTGTGCCTGAATGTCAGCAATCATTAACTGTTGAAGGGGTATTTAGATAGATTCCATACAAGGCCACCAATAAAGGTGCAACAAGGGAAATAGGAGCCAAATCAGGAATGGAGCCAACTCAGAGGAAGCAAAGGCCTGGGAAAGACATGAGAGGGTGCTGGCTCTGGAGGTCTGAAAGCCCTTTCTAGCGCTTGGGAAGTCTGGGGCAAGAAGATCTGACTTTATTCCAGAATCTGTACTCATAGGGTACTCCCAGTTATATTTCTTAGGGGATGTCATTAGTTAGCAAAGCAAGGACTAATAATGTAGTTGTAAAAAAATAAAAGGGGGGGTACACTGGAAGTGTGTAGATGACAGGTACATGATTGTCCCCTACTTATAAGGTTCTCTTGTGATGACACTTCTTTTTTTTTACTTTTAACTTTTTTATTAGTGTTGCCTTTTATCATCAATATCTTTATAAATCTGATCAATTTTTGTTTGGAAGAATAACATGAGAATGATAATATTAGCCAATTGCATGTTGCCCTATCGTCATGTGTATATATTGCTAATGTTAAGATGTACCCAAACCACAAGCGGACAGTCTCAGGGACAGTTCACGGTAACTTGAATATGTCTACCTAGTACGTTAGGGATGATCTGTACATCTTTCTAGCTAGCCTTTTCATTGTTCCAACTTCAAGATCACCGGACTCTCCATGCTAGTGTATCTGCGAAGTGACTGCAAGTATTCCTTGAGAGCACTGTCATTCACGCTAACAGGTCTGAGTTCTGATTGGCTGTGGAGCCCTGGGCGAAGTGCTTCATAAACCGAATTGAGGTAATAAAATCTTCCTCTAGGGTTATAGTGAAAGAATGTGAGGTTAAAGTCTTTAAAAGACGGTTGCCCAACTAAATGCTCAATAGATCATAGTGCTGTCATCATCTCCATAATCACTGTCATTATTTTTACTGCAGTTATTCCTCATTGTCTGTAACTATTGCAGTGACCTTGGACAAGTCACATAACCTCGGGGAACAGTGATTTCTTCATCTATAAAATGAAGTTTTGGAAGCAGCAGATAACCAAGATTCTGCCCAGTAAAGAGGAGGGACTCTCTGGAGTCCCCTCTATTTCAGTTTACGTTGAGCGGGAACCTCAGGCTACGCTATAAATTGTTAGTGGAAATTAGCTACTCTGCATATAATAGCTTTACATGTTTTATTTTAAGCAAACCTGATAAGTAGAAGTTGAAATCTTTTGCAAAAACCAAAACATTCTGAATCAAATATGTAGTTTATGTAATAACTATTTGCTTTAAAGAAAGATACATTGCAGAATTATTTTGCTCAGAGGCTCTTCTAGAACATTAAAACTCAAATTTGATTAATAAAAACATATTCCATTTGCCTACAACTTTTCAGAAACACATGCCGAGATTTTAAATCTCTTTGAATCACAGAATCCTTAGAGAATGTGATTAAAGCAAGGAGTTACTTTCTCCTCCACGTGTACAATTCTAGGGAAGAGGGGTCTCTGGGTTCCAATTTAAAAATCTTTAACATAAAAGCTGTAACAAAACAAAGCCAAGGAACATGCTGAGACTGCTGGGGCATTTCTAAACCCACTCTCCAGACACCGGGCCATTATCAAGATAAGAGACGCAAAGATACACCAGCACTTACTGAAGGCTTGCTCTTGACCAAGCACCCCTCGTCAATCACTTTGTGTGCATTCAATCGTCTTTACCTTTCTGTGCCTAAAATTGATGGATACTATTGCTGAAGACCAAACTGGAGCTTGGGCAGTAAAGAGTTCTCCAGAGCCACAAGGCTGCTGAGTAGTAGAACTGACACTGGAAGCAGGCCTTCCTTTCAAGCTTCTGCGCCATGAGAAAGGGCCCTCAATTCCTTCCCATCTCTTCTCAGGCTCCCAAATCTTTATCAATGAAAACATCACAGAAATGCAGAGGCTCCTCCTTCATGAAGACTAAGCTGCTCACTGAGGCACTCCTGAGACGCTGGCAGCCAGTCGCATCCCTCTCCCATGCCCTACCCTGATTAGAGCGAGGCTGACTGGTAGGGGTGATGTATTGCTGTTGGGTTGGGGCGAGGTTAGACAAGACGGGCAAAGGAATGATGACATCTCTTGGTTGGATGGGATTCAAAAATTCTGATCCCCTGCGTGCCCCAGTAAAGGTTTCCGGGTGACATCTGTGTGAGACAGTTGTCAGCTGAGGAGCAGAGCGGAGACCTGTCAGACCGAGACTGTCCCATTTGCCAAGTCTGACATGAGCAGAGTGAAGACAGGCCCCGTTTGGGAAAGAAGACCTACTTCCTGAAAGATTTATTACATCAGGGTCATGTTGCACAGCATATGCTATATTCACTAGACTAGGCTCCTCTCTGAGCCATCCACATTTCACACGGTAACTAAGTCATCGTGTGTTTGTTTGTTTGTTTAAGGAGGGCATAGATCGGGATGAACAAAAGGCATAACAACTTGAGATTTATTGGAATTCTGCCTTGGAGATATAAGCTGCAGGAACCAATGTTGACCTATTTTCATAAATAAGCTGAGCCAATACTGTGCAGAAGCCACGAAGGTTTTCACACCTAAACACTACAGATATTGACCCTAACTCCTAAGGGAGGTCTGTGTCCTTATGTTTTAACCTATCAAAGTAAAATATTCATGTTGATTGGGAAATCCACTCAAATCCAATTTTGATTCATTGTCATTGTAAGATATGCTCCTATTGTCTCAGACTTCACCACATGTCCTGGAAAACCAGGCTGTTTTCACAGTGATGTTCAAGGCACAGTGAGATTTGGTATCTGACTTAGATTGTCCTCATGATTCCCCACAAGATATAAAACAGCTTCACAAACTCACTTGCTGCTAAGCATGTATGACCTTTAGTTTATAATAATGAGGGAAACAGGCCCTTGAGAATGTTTGGGATGAAATGTATAGATTTAGAAATAGTTGATATCAGACATTACACCAGTTTTATATCCTGTGGGTAGTGTGAGAGATGTTCTACTAGTGTAAAGATGGTACATTCTTCTTCTTACATTAGCAAGGCAACATAGTGTAGTGGTTAAAGGGATATACTCCAGACAATGTCGGTTTGAAACCCCTCTACTATTTAATCTGCTTAGTGACCTTAGGCAACCTATTCCATTTTTGTATGCCTCTTTCTTCATCTATGAGTATATCATACCTATGATAGCAAGTGCCTTCCTGTTGCTGTGAAGATTGAATGACAATATACATAAGTGTTTCAAAGCGTATCGGCATGTTGCTGTGTTGTACAACTATGAGAATAAATGTTATGTGTTATTGAAGTTATAAGTGATCTCTATTTAGGTTCATTCCAAAGAAGATGACCAACCAGGAAGCAGAAATTGTTGAACAATATTATTAACATTACATACAAGTAAATTTTTGCTGAAGATAATCCAACAGTGGTTGCAACAGTACACTGACTAGGAGCTGTGAGAAATTCAAGCTGGATTCAGAACAGGACATGAGGGGTCTCCCTGCTGATGAAAGACATATCTTGGCTGAAAGTAAAGGATCCCATAAATAAAGAAGCTTACTGTGTTCTCTTGGCTTTGCAAAGGCTTGAACTCCATAAATTGTAACAAACTATCGATAACATTGATAGTAATAGGAATTCCACACTGCTTCATTGTGCTCCTGAGGCAGTTATGCAAACAGAGTCAGGGAATGCAATATGGTTTCATACCAAGAAAAACATGCATCAGCATTGTGTCCTTTCAATCTATGCTGAGCTCACGATCTGAAAAACCGGACTATGTGAATCGGATTTGAGGAAGGCTTAATTAATAACCTATAATATGAAGATGACACAACCTTGCTTGCTGGAAATGATGAGGACTTGAAGCACCTGGTGAGGAAGATCTTCACTATAGGGTACAGCCTTCAGTGTAGATTACAGTTTGTGTAAAGAAAGCTGCAGCTGTCGATATAGATCACAACTTAATGAGAAGAGAACAAAGTCCCCAAACTGGACCATCAGACAAAATCATGACAGAGAAATGATTGAAATGGCCAAGAATTTCATTTTGCTTGGATCCACAAGCAGTGCCAATGGAAGTAGCAGACAAACACGGAAAGCACATGGCACTGGACAAATCTGCTGTACGAGACCTCAAGAAAGTGTTGAAGAGCCAAGATGTCACTTAGAAGATGATATTGCACCTGACTCAGTCACCTCATATTCATGAAAGCTGGGCAGTGAATAAGGAAGACCAGAAGAAAAGTGATGCCTTTGAATTGTATTCTTGGCAAAGAGTATTGAAAGTACCCTGAGCTGCCAGAAGAACACACAGGTCTGCCTGGGAAGGAGTACAGCCAGACTGCTCCTTGGGAGTGAGGATGATGAGATGTTATCTCCAATACTGTGGTCATGTTCTCAGTAGAGACCAGTTTATGGAAAAGGACATTGTGCTCGGGAAGACAGAAGGTCAGGGGGGAAAGATGAAGGCCTTCGAGCGGACGCATCAACACAGTTGCTGCAACAATAAGCTGCAACATGACAACATCGTGAGGATGGCACAGGATCAGTGCTTCCTGCTGTGGGGTCAACTCCAACACAAGGCACTCAGCACAGCCGTTCTTACACAAACGTGGAAAGATGATTCGTAAAGTCTATTTAGGTGTTGAAGGAGCCTTGACAAATTAGTTAATCACTCAGCTGGGAGCCAAGAGTACAGCAGTTTGTACCCTGCAGCTGTTCCATGGGAGTAAAATGTGCAAGCGGCTTCCATAAAGCTAGTTTTGTTGCCAGGTCCCGGGGTGTTGGCTCCCACCTCCCCTGTGCACAACGGAAAAGAGCACTGCATAGCTCCCTGCCATCCCGACACTTGTTCCCACTGTATCAGTCCATCTTGTTGAGGACATGCCTCTACTTCGCTGCCCTTCCGCTTAACCAAACATGACATCCTCCTAGGACTGAAGTACAGCCTTGGAAACCCGAGGGCAGTTCTACACTGTCCTAGAAGATAGTGTGAGTGGAGCTGCCTTGACTATGATGGAAACAGTGGCGGTGTTAGAGAGTTTAAAAAGTCAGTTGGTGTATCCTTAGTTTAGACTGAGGCTTTAGATCAGGTTTATTCTTGAGAAAGTCCTAACTCGAATAGCTTCCATTACTTATGTATTCTAACCCCAAGCCTATGTATCAATCATTAGGCCCCATAACATCAGTGGGCTAAGGTTCCTCCGTGCTTGCAAATGGAAATGCACAGCAAGCATGTGGTAGATTCAATACCACATATCACACATCCGCAACATTCCCTTACTGAAATAGATGGTATTCTAATGCCACTTGACTCTAAGTATTACACACTCCCTTATAGTTTACACATAATTACTAAGTACTAAGGAAAACAACTTATATCACAAGATGAAGCCTTGAAACCAGTTGTGCTAAAAAATTTCTACATACTTGTAAAGACTGAGAAAATATAGACCTTCCTTCAAAATATGTATTGAATGCCCATCGGCCTGGCACAGTGCTAGAAACCTTATGCTAATTGCCTTCTAGTGAGGGCAGATAAGAGACAAGGAAGCAAACATAGAGGATCACTGTAGGTAAGCCGTCAAGTAAATGAAACGGAGTGACGTAATAGAGAGAAGACCTCGCTGAGCAGAAGATCATTGAAATGAGACACTACTGAATGAGGAAGGAGAGCTCCAAGTTGAGAGAACAGTCGAGGTAAAACCTTTGATGTAGAAATGAATTTGGAAGAAAGAGAGAAAACTTAGGCCCCAAGGGGTTAAGGAAATAGAGAAAAGATGATATTTTGGACATAAGCAGGGTCTTATTCGTGTTCTATTTATAGGCACGGGGACAGCCTTTTGGTTTTTATGCTAAATGCGGTCAGAAGCCATTAAATACGAGAGCAGTAGGATTTGATTTGTATTTTCAAGCAATTTGCTTGGCTGCTGTGTAGAGAACAGGGGGTGTGGACAAGGAAGTGACCCCTGGAAGGTCAGTTAAGAGTCATTAGCTTTTGAATAGATAATTGATGGGGCCTATACCAGAATGGGGAGAATTCAAAACACAGGAGAGGCCCACCAAGAAAAAGAAGATTTTTTTAAAAAGCTATGTATTTAATTTTTTTTTTTTTACAAAACACTCTTATCACCGTCACTGTACTCTCCATTGTACTGACTGCATTAGTCAAATCTGTGATTGCATTCTTGGAAATAGTTTTCAAACGCATCTGTTTGGATGGCTGACAGCACCTCCCTCGTTTATTTTTGTCACCTCTTCTACATCATCAAATCACTGTCCTTTCATGGCCCCTGCAGGTGAGTAAGGCGTGTTTGGTAAAAGAGGCATGCTGTTTTTGCCAAAATCTGGTGGTTCACTGAGGTGGCTGTGTGAGCAGATTCATTGTCATGGTGGCAGAACCAGTCCCCTGTCTGCCACACATCAGGCCTTTTTGTTGTATGCTGTTATGCAATCTTTTCAGAACCTCTAAATAAAAAGCATGATTAACAGTCTAATATGGTGGAACAAATGCCAAATGTGCTGAGTTGATTATTTTCCTCCCTTCAGGAAGTTGACCGACATCAGAACAAAGTTTATCATAAATTGACATTTCACCTTTTTTTAAAAAAATATTTTATTAGGGACTCATACAGCTCTTATCACGATCCATACATACATCAATTGTGTAAAGCACATCTGTACATTCTTTGACCTCATCATTTTCAAAGCATTTGCTATTTCACCTTTTTAAAAAGAGAAAACCACTTGAGTTTTTCCCAGAGCGCTATCCGTGTAAGCTGTGTTCAACATCACGACAGCTTCTGTGGCATTTTTCCTGAGCAAGAAACACAAGTTCATAGTCTGACCTGTTCTCTTAAATCAGCCATCCCAAAAAAACAAAGTTCAAGCAAAACTACTCTTATGAAAAAAATTCACTGTGACCAGAGATTCTCTTCCCAGGTGATGCCACTGGGTGCACTAACTCAGAGCTGGAAGCTCACCAAGCAGAAAAAAAATGCAGAATGCAAAAGCTCTGCTCCACCCAACACAATTCCAGTTTTTTTGGGGGGGTACCCCCTCGTATATTGAAGGTTGAAACAGCAGGATGTGCTGATAGTCTGGTTGTAGGTGCAAACCAAAGGATGAATCAAGGACTTCAACATGATTAAGTCCAAAACTATTGCTACCAGAGTTCCAGTTGACACATGGACGGCTTAATTCATGTGTTTACACATTTAACAACCAAATGTATTTAAACATGCCTCTGCCATCCGTGAATGGCTGCAGACAAGAATCAGCAAAACATTTATCTTCAGCTTGTTTAGAGTGCCTTAAATAAAAAGTCCGGTCATAACAGTGCCTTCCAAGAGTGCCTTCCACTGTGCCAGTCAGGGCAGAGGTCAACTCAGAACGTCATGGCGACTGTTTTCTTGTACTCCAAAATGGTAATCGTAACGCTTTCGAAGGACACTGTACAATCATGGGGACTAAGAAGAAGTTTTAAAATTGAAAACTGAAACCCCTTTATTACTTTTTGAACCTCAAACAGGCAACCACCTTCCTAAGGACTGGCAACCATGCTCTCCCACTTTCAGCTAACTGGGATGTCTGACTCAGGGTTAGGCGAAGAAGCATAAGCAGCAGTGAGAATATGCCTGGTTTTCTCAGATATTGTCTTGTTTATAGATTTGTCCACTTTAAGGAAATAATTTCTTTTAAATCATTTTATTGGGGGCTTGTACAACTCTTATCACAATCCATGCATCCATTCATTGTGTCAAGCACTTTTATACATTTATTTCCCTCATCATTCTCAAAACATTTGCTTTCTACTTGAGCCCTTGGTATCAGATCCTAATTTTTTACCCTTCCTCCCCTCTGCCCCCTCCCCCATGAACCCTTGATAATTTATAAAGTATTATTATTTTGTCATATCTTACACACTGTCTGACATTGCCCTTCACCCACTTCCCCGATGTCTGCCCCCCCCAGGGAGGGGTTTATATGTAGATCCTTGTAATCTGTTCCCCCTTTCTCCCTCACCTTCCCTCCACCTTCCCTCTCACCACTGGTCCTGAGGGGTTCATCTGTCCTGAATTCCCTGTGTTTCCAGTTCCTTTCTGTACCAGTGCAAATCCTCCGGTCCAGCTGGATTTGTAAGGTAGAATAGGGATCATGATAGTGGGCGGGAGGAAGCATTCAAGAACTAGAGGAAAATTCTATTTTCATCATTGCTATACTACACCCTGACTGGCTTGTCTCCTCCCAACAGCCCTTCTGCAAGGGGATGTCTAATTTCCCACAGATGGGCCCTGGGTTCCCACTCCACACTGCCCCTCATTTGCAAGTCTATGATTTTTTTGGTCTTTGATACTTGATACTTCATCCCTTCAATGCCTTGTGATCTCACAGGCTGGTGTGCTTCTTCCATGTGGGCTTTGTTGTTTCTCAGTTAGATGACCCCTTGTTTATCTTCCAGCCTATAGGACCCCAGATTCTATATCTTTTGATAGTCGGGCACTGTCAGCTTTAACGAAATAGATTTGTTGAAATCCAAAATTCAAATTATCTAACTGGGAAGACAATCATATTTCCATTTTTAAAAAGAAGTATTTACTCACCAAAGTGTTACTTTAAAATAATGTTCACCTCCCCAACCCCACTCACTATGACTATAATTACGAGTTTGTTAACAGGTCATTATGTATTTCTCATGAGAATGGGGTTAAATAACTGAAGCTAAAGTATAAGGGGCTATAATTAACTTAAAAGTGACCCAAAGGATGACAAAGGAGTTAACATTTCGAATTTAAAATAAAAATTAAGTTCTGACATAAAATTCAACTCTATAGAGGACTCCATCTTCTAAATTTATATTCTATAATTCACAATTATAAATTTATTTTTTAATGAGGTCGCCTACATCTGAAGCTAAAAAGTAAGCATTTGGAGACAAAATAAAATTGACTTATGGCAATGTCTTTCACTATATGACTTAAAATATTCTGAAAAATAAGAAAAACCATCAGTTTATATTTTGCAAAGAAGAAGACCTTTTCATAAACACTCATCGGAGATTAAATCCTTTTCAAGACCTCTTGTAATATTGTTGCCATTGTGGTTCCATGCTAGTGCTTCTTGTAAAACAGCCATTCTGTGGATTAGTCAAACTTGAGAGCTGTCTCGGGTTCCAATAGCCATTCATGACTTTGGTTCTATGAAAAATACTTCTGAGTTCTAGAATAGTGACTTTCAAAGCAATTTTTGGAACCCATGCCGTTTCTAAGGTTTCTTCTTTACACTTGTTTCTGTAATTCTTATCATGTGTTTATTCTTTGAAGATCAGCATAATTGCCCATGAGAATGAAAGTCTTTAATCAGGTAGTACACAGGCAGCATAGCTGTTATCATATGAAGGTAGCTGCAGTTCCCCTTTACCTCATCCATTCATTAGCATCTTCCATAGGAAGAGCACTGGGTCAGGGGTTTAGAGGCAAACAGTGATATGTCCAGTCAGATCTCTATCCCAGAGGAAAATCCAGTCTGATTTCTACGCTAAGGGAGCTAGTCCTTGGGGAAGAAGACACATACAAAAATAAATTATAATGTAATATCTTAAGTACTAAAAAAAGAGGTATAAATGAAATGAATTCCAATTCAGAGGAGAGTGATATTTTACTCTGAGGAAACAGAGGAGACTTCTAGAAGAGATGGCGTTTCAAATAGCACTTAAAAATGGATGGTATTAGAAGAATAGAATGTGAAAAATATCCTGAGAGGTGAGGACAGCATGAATGAAGTGGTGGCGTGAAGAGACTGTGTCTCCTTGGTGGCCTCACGGTGTATCCATTGGACTGCTAACTGCAGGACTCACTCGTCAGTCCTTGGGAGAAAGATGGGGCTATCTGCTCCAGTTGGAATTTCATCTGGGAAACTCAAAGGGGCAGTTCTCCTCTGTACTACAAAGTTGCTATGAGTCAAAATTGATTCATTGTCAATGGGTTGGGTAGGGGAACCAACTAGTGTCTCCAGTGGGCGTTTGTGGGGCAGCTAATGGGTACAAGGCACTGCCTAAGAGCCAGCAATAGAGTACAGACAGAAAAGTAAGAAATGGGCCTTAGTGTTAAGGAATAATTCAATTTCGTAGTTCTTAGAAAATGTGGGAGGAGAAACGTGGTCAGTTATGGTTTTGGATTATGTTGGAGGCTGAACTATGGTGTTTGACTTGTATTCATTTTGTGACAGTGGCTTTGGTGGTACAGCTAATGGTTAGCATTAACTTAAGTCCCTACATGTTCTATGTACCGTGGTAAGAATTGTCATCTCATAATGTATGATTACCGCTTGATTTCTACTGTACAGCTGAGAAAACTAGGGTTTAACCAGTCAATTAATTTATTTATCATTGTGCAGATGATAAATTAATTAGTGCAGATGATTGGAATGTAGAACCTGCAATTTACTCAGTATCTGCATGGGAAAATGGCTGATTCAAGCTGTCTATCTTAAGAATTATTTTGACTGTAAGTGGAATAGGACAATTGAAGTATTATTCTGGGGAACAGCCAATGAGTGACCTAAATAAAAGGTGTGATAAGGGGAAGGATGTGACATATCATAAAGATAACCAGCTTGATTCAGATGCCAAAAGAGGGAGAAGTCAAAAACAGCCTCAGGTTTTACCGTCTATGAAGCTCGGCATTGAAATAAGAACCGCCAGAGGAAGCACATCCCTGAAAGAACTGGGGGAAATGGAGGTGACTTGTTTAATTTTGTCCAAGATGAAGTCGAAGGAGTCAATGTAATTTACAAGTGGAAGGAGACCAGAATTTGCATATGGGATCGTGTTCTTCTAATAGTCCAGCGGTTAAAGGGGGCTGTCAGAGTTCTCAGAATCATAGCTTTATTACACTGGTAAAACCAATCATAGGGCTTCTGAAATGATGGGATAGTTAAAAGTGGAAAGGGAAGAAATCAAGTCAAACCTAACCCAACCCACTGCCATCAAGCCGATTATGAATCTTAGACTGGCAGAATAGAACTGCTCTTTAGGGTTTGGAGACATCACTCTTTGTAGGACCAAATAAACTCATCTTTCTCCCATGGAATAGCCTGGTGAGTTTGAACTACTGACCTTGAAGTTAGTAGCCCAAAAGTTTATCTCACAGTGCTCTCAAGGTTCCTTAAGGGATGACTATACTACTCCAGAAAGAGTTAAAGATTCGGGGAAGGGAAAGAATAAGTTATAGTCTCTGAGGCCAGCAGGCATGAGAAAAAAGCATTTTCTTTCACAATGTGTGACTGAAAAATCTGGGTGGTTGATGTGCAAAGGTCTTGGCGTGCGTGGCGCTGCAATAACTCAAGGGCACAGATGGCAGTGGAAGGGGGATGAGGTATGCCCAGTGCCTCCTTCACATCTACCCAGACTTGTCTGCATTCTTCAGCTCACCACTTATGTGCCACTTTTCTGGGCCTATATCTTCCCACAGTTTTTTCCCCACAGAGACTTACTCCGTTTTCCTACTGCTTTTAGTTGCATTCATGCACCATGAACTAGTGATTCTCAAAACACTGCCATGGACTATATTCCAACTAGCCATATTGGTACAATAGACCTGCTCCTTCGGGTTTCTGAGACTGAATATCTTTACGGGAGCAGACAACCTCATCTTTCTCCTGTGGAACAGTTGGTAGGCTTGAAGTACCAACCTTGTGGCTAGCAGGCCAACATTTAGACCACTGTGCCATCATCAAGGTTTCTTTCTCACACATCAACATGCTTCAAAATCACCTAGATGTGGTTTTTAAGATACTGACTGCTAGGCTTCATCCTCAGAGTTTTTTATTCTGTGAATCTAGAGTAAGTCCTTGGAATTTGCCTTTATAACAAGTTCTTGATCAAGAATCAGTGATACTGAAGGAACAATCCCAAACTGCACTGAAGTCTTTAATGCAAAATGAGGCTTCGGGAATTGACAGAGTACCAATTTAGTTGTTGGAGCCAGCTGATGAGCCCTGGAAGCACTGACCCGCCTATGCCAACTAGCTACCTGGCAAGCTTAATAGAAGCGATCCATATTTGTGCCCACTGCACAAAAGGTAACACGAGAGAGCACAGACATATAAAAGAATATATTTACTATCACTTGAAAATCGAGTTTTGCTGAAGATAATCCAAAAACAATTACAACAATACAGCAACAGGGAGCAACACAAGTTCCAGCCAGTTCCAGAAGAGGATGTGGCAAGAGTGCTATCATTGCTGCTCTCAGAGGGCTCTTGGGTGAGAGCAGAAAATATCATAAAGATGCTTACTTGCATCTTATTGACTATTCAAAGGCATTCAACTGTGTTCATCATAACAAACTATGGATAACATTGAGAAAAATGGGAACACTACAACATTTTATTGTACTCATGCGAATAAGCATATGGACCAAGAAGCAGTCATTGAAATAGCACAAAGGAAACTGAGTGGTTTAAAATCAGGAAAGATACATGTCAGGGTAGGAACCTTTCACAGTACATGTGCAATGTGTACAAGCAAATAATCCTAGTGACTGAACTTTATGAAGAAGAACGGGCCACCAGGATTGGAGGAAGGCTTGTCAACAAGCTGTAATATGCAGATGACATGACCTTGCTCTATGAAAGGCAAGAACATGAAGTACTTGCTGCTAATAACCAAAGGTTGTGGCCTTCGGTATGGATTGCAACTCAACATGAAGAGAACAAAAATCCTCACAGTGGTACTAATGGAAAACATCAGGATGCACAGAGAGGAGTGAGGTTGTCAGGATTTCATCTTGCTCAGTTCTCAGGCAAGAGGCAGTCAAGAAGTCAGATATATCACTTTGATCATCTGCTGCACAGGACTTCTTCAGGTGTTGAAAAGCAAAGCTACCACTTTGAATCACTTCATACATATGTGAAAGATGGACGATGAACAAGTAATTGGTGTGTCCGAGTTGTGGTGTTGGGGAAAAAGATGTAAAGTATCCAGCACACACACATCTGTCCTGAGGAAGTACAGCCAGAATGTTCCTTGGAAGTAAGAATGGGATGACTTTGTCTCAAGTACTTGGACACACTATCAGGAGAGTGTAGTGCCTTGGAAAATATCTCAAGCTTGGGGAAGTAGAAGGTTAGCAAAAAATGAAGAAGACCTTCAATGAGACCTGGTGCAAAAATAGGCTAGACAATAAAGGCAATTACAAGGATGGCACAAGAATGTAGAGTGCTTCATTCTCTTGTACATAGGGCCACTGTGAGTTGGAATCAGTCAATGTCATCTAACAACAAGTTTTCTAGTGATACTGATGCTGCTGGTCCCTGGACCAAATTTTGAGAGCCACCGAAGTAAACCAAGATCAAATGGGATATAAAAAGAAAGGAAGGTTTTGGAGTTTGAGGCTGGATTAAGGTGCTGGGCATGGAAATGTTCTAGAAAAAAATACTTTAAAATCAGGAGTGATTTAAGAACAGGCAAAAAATAAAAATATTTTGATTTTTGAGGAATCAAGGCAATCCCCACTGAGAAAGAGCCTTTTTATGAGAGGAATAACATGGCTGGAAAGGAGCCTGGTGGCACAGCCCTTCCGCATTGGCTGTTAGACTAAATGGCAGTGATGCAAACCCACCAACCAATCTGCAGGAGAAATATGTGACATTCTGCTTCCTCCAAAGATGACAGCATTGGACACTCTATGGGGCCGCTCTGCTCGACCCTGTAGGGGTGCTACAAGTCATGATTGACTTGATGGCAAGATTTTGTGTTGCCCTTGTTTGTTTTTAATGAGATCACGGGTAGAGCTTTAAAAAAAGGAAAAGGAAAACAAACAAGCAGAAAGCAGCAGATATGAAAACCACAGCTGACTATAATTTTATTTTACTCATGAAGAACTAAATAGTATGTGAGCAAGCAATGCATATTTGTTATTTAGTAGAAAATATAGAGTTACTAACACATGCTATTGAAATGTTATTTTATAATATCATAGACTACTGGGCCTGGACAAATGCACCAATTTTCAAAAGTGTCTTTATAATTATCATTTTTATTTCCCGTGGGTTTATGTGTCCCTCCTAGTTACCTGTGCAGATATATACCAGATGTCAACGGAGTTCTGGTAGCATTGGGGGTGAAGTAGTTTCTTGCCAAACTCATGTTGATGATTCAAATCTCCCAGCTCCTCCGGGGGAGAAAGATGAGACCCACTGCTTCTGTGAAGATGAATAGGCTTGTTGTGAGTTGGAATTGTCTAAAAGGCAAGGGAGTTAGTGAGCATATAACTTGCTTTGTGCGTCAGTAAAGTTATTGTTGATAGTCAGTGACATGTACTAAATTACACAATCAAAGGTGCAAAATCCTACCTGACATTTACAAACACGCATCACTTTAAGTTTCTTTCAGTTAAATGCTCCCTAGGCTACCTGGGCAGTATCAATGACAAACAACCTAGCATAAGTAAAACAATTGTACAGCCATCATAGATCAGAAGCTTTCTTTGAATCCCATGGTCAGAAACTACTAGATGGAAGGTGAAACTTACAAAGACACAGGAGCGCAAATAACATATCGTTTTATTTCAACATGCTAATTCCTGTAACTGAAATTAGGTATTTGAGTCAAAATGCATAAATATCCCTACAGTAGAAACAACAAATGGCTTACTTTCCTCTTTTTAAATTATATGCTGTATGTAAAGTCTAAAAAAAATTCCACAGGAAGGGTAACCCATTCTTCTGACTTTGATATGTGCAAATAAAATATTCTGAACTAAAATAACCCCAAAACTCAAATGTGCTGCCATCAAGTCAATGCCAACTTATAAGCCTGGTGCCTGCGTGGGTTGGTTGATCAGCTTTCGAAACCACCAGCTGCTCTTTGATGGCAAAAAGATGAGGCTTTCTACTCCTGTACAGAGTTCCAGTCTTGGAACAGCAGTTCTACCCTTCCCTAGAGGATGGCGAAGAGTCTGTATAAAAATAAAGTTCATATTTTAAGAACAGATTCCCTTATGAAATTAAACAAACATTAATAAAAGGATAGCATGCCCACGGAGTATCAAACAATCCCCTCAAAGCCAAATGATGCTGAAAATTTGCAATTGTGTTGTCGTAAATGTGAGAATTGAATTGCTTTGTTGGGAGGAGGAAGGAGCGTCAGATTTCTTCATGTCACTTCATTGTCTGCATCTCTTCAGCTGAGAGACAAGCAGAACGATTACATGAAGAAAAAGTAACTTGTCAGTCTTTTAGGATATATTTGGTTCAATGTCGTCAGACGGTAGTCAGCCCTCTCCCAGGAATCAAGTTGCAAACACTATCCTCAATAGTAATTAGAGCTAAGCGGCAATTACAGGACTTATGATGTGTTCAGATGCACTGCCTGTCGGCTGTTTCCTAGCACCACACTTCACAGGAGCACCAGGTTGGAATGATGGAATTATTTCTCTATAAATATAATACCTCGTGCAGTGCTCGAATGCAGAAGTGAACGTGGACTGTAATCTTAAAAACGCAGGTAAGCGTTGCTGATTGATCTCACCATTTACACTGAAGGGAACTTTTTCATGAAGGATGTGACAAAAATACAAAGTAGCGAATATCAATTTCTGACAGGGAAAACTTTCAGGAGGGCAAAGAGAACCCTCTAATGTTATGATTCTCTGTCTGATATCATCTTGGTTTTCCTAACCTGTTTTTATGTAAATTGTAAGAGTGAGTTGTTTTGTGAAATCTAATGACGGTATGGTTAGATTCCCCACGTTTCCTGTATCTCTGTAGATTATTCTTCCTTGTTCCTTTCAAAGTGTGTCTGAGAATAGCTACCACGTTTTTTAAAAAAGTGAGTTTCGTGTATAATTCGAGCATGTTAGCGCTCTTTCTCCCCTATCTATTCTCCTGACATGTGTATTTAAACTGACGATTACAGGTGCGTAGGAATCCACACTCAGATTGGCAGGGTGCTGTCTGCTAGCCTGCCATAAAATCGAGTGGCTTGGTGATTTGAATGACATTGGTGATTTGCCCTCCTGTCATACGATTTTTATGATAGGCTCATTTCAAGCTTATAATGTTCCATCTCGCTTAAGTCCAAACCCAATTGCTTTGTGTTTATTTATACCCTTGGGCTTAGAAATCTCTCTGGAAACCCGGTAAGTTTAGCCTCTCCAGAGGGAGCATTGTCTGTATGCTGGTAGGTGTATGTTGTAGGTACACAATAGATAATTGTGAAAGTCGCGCTTCTCATTTAATGTGTCCAGTTTGTTTTAACACACCTAAGAAATCCTTTTCCTTTCAGTGTAGCTACTTGTAATGCATACAGAAAACTGTCCAGAAAAAGGCTCAAAAACGCCTGGCACCTGAGGATGTTTTTCTCTAGCAGTCCCCTGCGAGATTTCAGGTGGTTTGGGAAATGTTGAAAGAGCACCAGCTTCTTTGATTCTGCCTCATTGGTGGGTTGGCAATGTCGACACACAGTTCAAAGCACTCTTGTGAAAGCAATGAGTAGGCTGAAGTCAACGGGCATTCAGTTTGTTCAAGGTCCTAGGCACTCTGTGTTGCCCTCGTTAGCAAACAGTGTTGCTTGCTGTACCTGTCACCATAAGGGATTTGGGTAGAAATGTTTTCTAGCCCTGAGTCCACCATTGGCTTCATTTCACATACTTATTTTGTCATGGAATTCTTGTCCCTGAGTGTCATTTTCTTGGTCGGGGGGGGGGGGGAAGGTGGAAAACTGGATCATCAAGCAATTGACGATTTAAAAGTCTGTTTAAGGTACGTAAAAGCCCGATGGAGCCCGCCATGAAAAGGATATATAGTGCACACACATAGCATTAGCGACTCAGGACCTTAATGATGAATTGCTATCAAAATATACCATGATTTTCAGTTCTTAAGCTACCCCACTCTTCTCACGCATATAATATCAAAACCAAAGCCATCAAGTTGATTCTGCTTCATAGTGATTCTATAGGACAGGGGAGACCCTCCCCTGTAAGTTTCCTAGACTAGCTATTTACTGGAGTAGAAACCCTCATTTTACTCCCAAGGAGCAGCTGGTGGTTTCAAAGTGCTGATCTTGCAGTTAGCAGCCCAATCCTTAACCACTGGCCACCAGGGCTCCCTTGTGTGTAGCAGATACCATCAAGTGCGTACATATAAACACAACCCACAGTTCTTGCATCCAATGTAATGACTGGAGCCATTATGACCCAATTTAACGATTATCTCTTATCACAGGGACAAACTAATTTGGATGTAAGCATAATCTTGCTATTAGTCTTTTGATTTATTAGAAGTAAATCTTGAAAAATAAGTTATTACAATATAGCTGGGAAACAAAGCAAATGACATGTTTTCTGAGTGCCCAGTTCCCTAGCAATATTGTGGAGAAAGATGGAGAGAGAAGCCCAGGGACAAATAAAAGACACAGAAAGACAAATGCAAAGAACGAGAAGCAGAATGCACCAGAAGTAGAGAGAGAGATAACATATATCGTGACAGAGAGACGTGAGAGAGACAGAAAAGCTATCCAGGAGAAAGTGAAACTAGAGAGACATAAAGGGAGATGGAGCAAAGGGGTGTGAGAAGTTAAGACAGAAACACAGGTAAAGCAGAGATTGGAAATATGTAGAGATTGTACGATTCTTGGACTTTGGGATCTTCTGTTTCCTTTCATGGAAATGTGTTTTATCAAAGTAAATACATTGGTCATTTTTATTCATTTATTTATTCTTTCCATTTAACCTCTAAAGCAAAAGGAACTGAAAAGACATTTTCAACTTAAGAAAGGACCCAAAGTCAAAACAAGTGCTTTTCTAAAAGGAAATATTTCCATTCTTTGTTTGTCTTATAAAACAAATCATTGCAAAGGAAAATGATGAATGCTGTGATTAAATTTCCTTTTCTCCCTTTATTAAGAAATCATTAAGTCTATAACTTTTGATGTTCATTAAGGGGGGTAGAAGAGAATCATTTGGGAAGCCAAAAAGAAATCTCACATAAGAAAAACTGGTACAAGCCAGTATCATAGTATAAGAGTAAATATGAGACACGGGAACACGGACAGTTATTTATGATGAATCACTTCCATTGAGGAAAATTCCGGGGCCTTCATTCGACAGCTTTATCTGATGCTGTTTTGCATATCACCAGTGCCCCAGGAGCTACCTGCAAGACCGTGACTAAAAGCATCAAATTCTAGAATGTAGAAAAATGGCATTATTTCAAAAAGACCTACTAGCGACGGGCCCATTCTGCTAAATGGCCACTAAAGACCCTTTGGAGTCAGTGGACCCTGAGTCATCCCGTGTCATTGGACTCCCCGTGGTTTTCAGGAAAGAGTACCTAGCTTTTTGGTTAGGGAGCAGTCAGATGCCCTGCTTCCCCAGGTTGTTTGCTTCATACAGCTTTTTACTTTGCTCGACTTCATATTACAAAGATTTCTATCAGATATTCAAATAAATAAACAAAGGGAAAGAAATCCTTTTAAGAGTGATATGTTAGGGAATTCCAAATTAGAAAGTGGTACCAATTCTTGTCCATTCTGCAAAACAAAACCGCATTTACCCCTCTTCCTTTCCTCCCCACACTCTCCGTCATCACTCCTTCTGTTGTGGCCCCGCTCTCCATGGTCACCATCTCTGCTCACAACTTCGCTGGCACGACCAGAGTGGCCTTGAACCCCGTTCAAGAGTGGGTCATGGGTCTCGCACGGAGCAGGACTTGCATGATGCCTGCACAGAAACACCGGACCTCATCCTGCTGCTCTTGTATGAAGATGCCTTTCCACCTTGATGGAGAGCCAAGAATGGCTCCTTCCATGGCAGCCATTATAAGACTCAACTGAAAGTTTTTCTGAAAGTTCTGTTGTTATGCAATGTGCTTTAGTGTGCTACAATCAGGGTAACAGCGTGGGAGCAGACAAGATTTAATATATACCAAAATGGTGTCAGGAATTTTTACTGTCCCCATTTATTACCAAATTGTGATTTCTAAGAGCTCATTTCCTTCCTTCCTTCCTTCCTTTCTGTTTAATTTAAACAGGAACAGATTCTGAATAGGTTAACAATGTTTGGTTAATATTTAAGCTAAGGAAGCCTTTGATCTCTACTAACATAGGAGCAGGAGCAGAAGTAGAACAAATATTAACTGTCTCTCTAAATTGAGCAAACTTCTTGGGGTACTGTTTTAAGAAGTAAGCTGAAGCAGACCAGTGTTTCTTACCCCTACCCTCTCCCTTTAGATTCTGAACTCTAAACCATCTAGATCCATGGTTCTCAACCTCCCTAACGCCATGACCCTTTAAGGCAGTTCCTCATGTGGCGGTGACGCCTCAACCACCAAATTATTTTCGTTGCTGCTTCGTCACTGTAACTTTGCTCCTATTATGAATCGGCCATCCCTGTGAAAGGGTCCTTTGACGCCCCCAGAGGGGTCGCGGCCAACAGGCTGAGAAGCCCTGATGTAGATAATAACAATTTACATTATCTGATATTCAGGGGTGGGGGCATTTTGTGGACTGGGTGTTAGAATTCAGAGCCACAGTTGGATGCACTGACTTGCATCGCTTTATCCGATCTCTCCGTAAAGAGTAGAGCCTCAGAAATCCTGCGGGGCAGTTCCAGTCTAACTTGCAGGCTCTTTCTGTGAGTCTGAATCATCTGAGTTGCAATAGGTTTCGATTAACTTAAACTTGATACATTATTTAGGGTGTTGAAAGACATTTGAAAAGTCAACAGCGGTGATGGTTGCACAATGAGGAGGTTGTAATTGAGGACCCTGGCCAGCCCCTCTCTGGGACCTGCCCAGGAGCAGGTCAGAACCAGGGGGCTCAATGGCCCAGGTGCTTTATCTGTACTCCGGAGGAAGGTCAGCTGCCATTTCCAGAAGGGAGCAGGAGGATGAGGGAGTGCGAAGCTATCTTTTCAGATAGCACATTTATTGCAATTCTGATAACATTTCAGTATCAAAAGCGCCATCACAAATAGGAGCGTGCGTCCTGAGATGAGACCATTTGGATAAATTATATTGACTAGATCGTGTGGTTAAAAGCGTCGCTTCAGTGGGCTGTGTTTTTCTTCTTTTCCCAATGGGAATATTAAAGGGATTCTTTAAACTGAGGTGTAGTAAGTCGTCTGTTATTCTTTGAAATGAGATGTTGGTTCTTGGTCCTCATTGGTTTTTCTTTCATTGAAATTACAATCTTACATTTTAAATGAAATTCTACATGCCATTGAAAATAAGAAAACAGGCCAAATACTAATTTACTTGGCATTTCTAGAAAAATAATAACTTTCATGTGTCTTGCAATTGGACAGACTATCCATATACCAAAAAGTATCCATAGGCGAAGAGGTTGAGATTTGGTCCTACCGTTAGTCAGGCGTGGTCCTGGATCAAGCTATCCTAACCTCATTTTTTTTTTCATGTAAAATGAAAGCCATTTTAAGAATTACTATTCCTCCATCAATACTCAGTGGTTTCAGAAATAAAGCCATCGCCCCTTCCTGAATCTTTAAGAAGATGCCTAAAATAGCTAAGGCACAGCCCTAGCCTGCCATTAGCCCCTCACTGCTGTCAAGGGCCAGCTCCCAGCAAGACAGAGGCTTCAGACCTCCTGGAGGTGCCTTGATTCCAGGAGACAGTCACTGGGTAAATCCAGCACGGGACCATCCCCCACCCAGGACTTTTGGCCAGCAATTTCATCAGGCTCGACCTCAAGAGAATTTTAGTTAAGCCTGTCTGGAGGTAATTTTGGCTTCTCTAAAGATTTAGTACTTTAGGAACTAAGCATGTGACATTCCCTTTGGATAAGTCAGGGATATTAAACTACTTTAAAAAAAAACTTGAGAAGGCCTTTGCGAGGGCCTGTCTCCCTTTCTTTCTCCCTCCTGCCTTTGCAGAACCATGCTGAGTACCTTTGGGTCGCAGGTGGAGAAATTGTGACAAGGCAAAGTGCTGAAATTCAACTCAAAGTCGAAAGTTGGTAGAGACATCCTTTAGACACCATTTAAATATACTTGCATGCTGATAGTCCCATGGATCTTTCAATGCAGGTCCCAAAAGTTTCCATGACAAGTTGTCCCACCACTGATGCACGAATAAGCAAAATATGGCGTATCCAAACACAGAAATGTTGTCCAGCCAAGAAAAAGAATAAATGGAATTCTGATATCCGCTATGACGTGTGAATCTTGACAAGAGGATGTTAAGAAAAATAAGTACTTAAAACTAAAAAAAATGCACAGAGACAAAAGCTAATCCGTGATTCCCAGGACTACAAGATGGGGAGATGGAGCGTGTTTACTTAAGGGGAAACTGAGTCTTTATTTTAATGAGTCCTGGTGGCGCAGTGGTGAAGCACAGAGCCCTGGTGGTGCAGTGCTTACTCATTGGGCTGCGATCCAACCGCAAAGTCTGCAGTTCAAAACTCCCAGCCACTCCGCTGGAAAAAGATGAAATTTTCTATTCCTGTAAAAAGTTACAGGATCATAATTCACAGGGGCAGTTCTACCTTGTCTATCGGGTCACTATGAGTCTGCATCGACTTGATGGCGGGGAGTTTGAGTACCCACAGGAGAAAGAAAGGGCAGTGTGCTTTGGTTTAGAGGGGCAGTTCTAGTCTAACCTGCAGGCCTGTTCTAGGAGTCTGAATCATCTGAGTTGTAGTAGGCTATGATTAACTTAAGTGTGATATAGTGTTTAGGGTGTTGAAAGACATTTAAAAACCACCAGCGGTGATGGTTGCACAAGGAGGTTGTCATTAAGGACCCTGGACACATCACAATGGTTAAATTAAAAAGTTTTGTTATATATATTTTAAACAATAAACCAACCCTGTTGGCACTGAGGCAATTCCACTTCAAAGCAACCTCCTAACAGTGTGGACCTGCCGTCAGAAGATCTCGGGGGCTGTGCTCTTTATGGAAGCGGACTGTCGCATCTTCCTCCTCTGGAACTTTGGGTTTTGAAGGATGGCCCCTTCGGTTTGCAGCCTAGTGCTTAATCACTGCGCCACTAGGGCCTCTTGTGAAATGTTTTCCACAATTAAACAAATAAATGGCTCCAGTAGTGGAGTGTGCCACGTGCTGAGCCAAACTATAGCTTGTACTATGTAGTAACTGCATCTTCATCCTTTCCTTTTACCTTTGTATGTGTAAAACTCAGTCCACACTCACGCTCTCCAGGTATAAATGAATTACCACTTGGCTGTGTATATTCTATTGCCACAGCAGCTGAAAAGCCATTCATTGCATCTTCGTGAGCGATTCATCTTTTGTGTAAAAGCTGGCATATTACTACTAACCCCATAGGACACCGTGGCTTAAGATCTATCATGATGTGGCTTCCCGGCTGCTTCTTGGGGCAGCACTTCATTATTGCCTAGAGCCTTCAGTGTAGCGCTCAGAAGGATTTGTTTTGGAATGCAACATTTGGCCAGGCTGCTGCTGCTGGAGATCTTTGGAGGGAACCCTGAGCTGCCCCGGGGGAGACTGAGCCCCAGAACTGGCGATTGCTAAAACTGTGCAGACTAGAGTTCTAGATATGAGTTTACTCTCCCAGGCTTCACCGGAATATGGCAGCACTTCCCATCCACTTCCTAAATTGAGCAAAGTATCGACCCTAGAACTTTGATGTGCTCCACGTCATTTAAGCATCATCAAGCAGGGAGAATGAATTCACATAAACATCACATTCCTCCTAAAAATAAGGGAACTCGACAGTATTTGAAGATCGTATTCTTACTAGGAGACCCTGGCTATATTTTAATAACATTTCCCCACAAATTAATAAGGTGAACTGCATTACTTCTTATTTGACATGTATATCCAAAATTGGAATTGCTAGGCCAGAGGAAAACAAAAAATACTCCACCAATCTACCGCCATCAAGCCAAATTCTACTCTTAGCCATAGGGTTTCTATGAATCTTTCCAGAGAAGACTATTACATCTTTCTTTCTGGGCTGGGAGGGGGCTTCTGGGTTCAAACCTCCAACCTTTTGCATAGCAGCCCAGCTCTTCAACCACTGGAATCCTTCGCTTGCCTCGGAGTTACTTCATAGGGTGTGTGTTTGGTCAAATCGTTTTTTAAAATAGTTTTATCCACGTAGACTTCAGTAAGAGAATCTGAGTCGATCAATTTCATT
The DNA here is from genome assembly GCF_050624435.1 of Tenrec ecaudatus. Taxonomy (NCBI): domain Eukaryota; kingdom Metazoa; phylum Chordata; class Mammalia; order Afrosoricida; family Tenrecidae; genus Tenrec; species Tenrec ecaudatus. The sequence continues at coordinate 58,964,339 of NC_134542.1, forward strand.
ACCAAAACTTTCCTAAAGTTTTTCTTCATTTTCGCCTTTCTGGTGAGGTATAAAGGAGTCTTGGTGGCAGAGTGGTTACACATTGATCTGCTTCCCACAAAGTCAGTGCTTCTAACCCACCAGCCACTCAGCAGGCGAAAGATGAGGCTGTCTGCTCCTATAAGGATATGAAGTCTTAGAAAATTTATATAGGAGGGGGTACCCAATGAAAACTAGAAACAGATCTGCCGGGCAGAGCTTTCATAGTACACAATTTTTTCCTGTTAGGTGAGCATCCAGCAACTCACTCTGAGTTAGTACACCCAGTAGCATCACCTGGGAAGGTTCTCTCCGGTCAGAGTGCATTTTTTTCATAAAAGCAGTTTAACTCACACCTTGTGTTTTGTGATGGCGGATTTAAGAGAACAGCATGAGGCTGTGAAATTTTATTACCTGCCCGAGAAAAATGCCACAGAAACTGTTGTGATGTTGAACACAACTTACAAGGAGAGTGCTTTGGGAAAAACACACGTGAATGAGTGGTTTTCTTGTTTCAAAAAAGGTGAAATGTTGATTGATGACAAACCTCGTTCTGGACATCATCAACTTCCCAAATGGATGAAACTGTCAACTCATTCTATTTAGAGGTTCTGGAAATAATATATAACAGTGTACAACAAAAAAGGCCTGATTTATTGCAGACGGAGGAGTGAGTTTATCACCATGACAAGGCACTTACTCAAAAAAAACACCATGCCTCTCTTGCCCCATGCACCTTACTTGCCTGGTCTCACTCTGTGGGACTTCTTTTTGTTTCCTGGAATGCAGGGACATGAAAGGACAGAGATTTGAGGATGTAGAAGAGGTGAAGAAGAAAAAATGAGGGAGGTTCTGTCAGCTCTCCAAACAGATGAATTTGGAAAATGTTTCCAAGAATGGAATCCCAGATTTGACAAATGTATTAAGTGTAATGGAGAGTGCTTTGAAGGTGATAAGGTTGTTTTGTAAAAATAAATACATAGCTTTTGGGGGGGGGATTCTGGTTTATTTTGGGTACCCCTCACAGAGTTGCTGTGAGTTGGAATCAACTAGAAGGCAGAGAGTTTGGTTTGGTAGGTGCATACTGATATTTCATTTTGATTCCAATTTGTATGTTCCTAATGATTAATCGAGGAATGATTTTTGATAGTTACTGGCCATTTATATCATCTTTTTGTGACATTCAAGTATTTTGTCCATTTTCTTATTGTGCTGTGTGCCCTTTTGCTTTGACTTGTATGAGGTGTTCTTTTTAATTTAGATTCAAGTTCTTTGTCGTAATATATATACTGTGACTATGACATCTTATGCCTACCTTTTATTCTTATTGGATTATTTTACTCAATTATTTTCTTTATGATTAGTATCTCATGCATCCTGTTTAAGAAACCCAAGGTTATAAAGATGTTCTAGTTTTTGGATATTAAAAGTTCTGAGGTACCTAGTAGAAAATAGCCCTTTTAAATGTTGTTGAAGTCAGCATTTGCTAAATGGATTCGATGACAGAGTCTTTTCATGTGACAACTTCACACATACCTACTTTGTGGGATGATGGCATGAACATTAGTGTCAGACTAATGGGAATTTGGACCCAGACTCTACCACATGATGATGATCTTAATCTCGCTAAGCTTCAGTTTTCTCATCTATAAAATGAGAATAATAATCAAAGTCTTGCAAGATTGTATTGTAATTATTAAGAAATACAATTATTGTAATTATTTAAAAAATAAGATACACTTATTTTATCACTTAAAGTATCTGGCACAGACTAGAGTTTCACTAAGTGGTAGTAATTATTATTTTTATTATTTTTGTACCTTCTCTTTATTTTTTTTAACATTTTATTAGGGGCTCATACAACTCTTATCACAATCCATACATATACATACATCAATTGTATAAAGCACATCCGTACATTCTTTGCCCTAATCATTTTCAAAGCATTTGCTCTCCACTTAAGCCCTTTGCATCAGGTCCTCTTTTTATTATTTCCCCTCCCTCCCCGCTCCCCCCTCCCTCATGAGTGTACCTTCTCTTTAAAAGTAAAATAAATTTTGTTTATAATTCTTGTAGCTGCCAGGCCCTTGTGAGTCGTCATTGAATTAAAATAATTTTGTGATTTGGAAAATTTTAGGATACGTATATTTTAGAACTAGGTCTTATACAGCATCTGAGAAAATCCCTCATGATACTTTTATATTTTGATTTCAGATATATTAGTATCAGATAAGTTTCAACTCATTCCCAGATGAAAATTATATCTGCTAGAATGTTCGAGGTGGAGCCCTAGTGGGGCAGTGGCTAAGCATTCGGCTACTAACCCAAAGTTTCATGGTTTGAACACATCAGCCACTCTTTGGGGAACAAAGACGTGGCAGTTGGCTTTCGAGAGATTTACTATGGAGTTCTACTCTCTTCTGTAAGGTGGCTGTGTGTTGAAATTGACCAGACAGAAATTGTATTTTAGAGGTCCAACCTTTTAACTCTTTTTACTTGATAGCATGTTCCTATCTCCAGTTGGATACTGTCTCTGTATAGCTGCACTGCTTTCCAGCTGTAGAATTTGATGGACGTAGCATCATAGTTAAGAGCATAATTTAGCAGTCAAATACCCAGGATTTAAATCCTGATGCCACTATATATGAGCGTTGAAAAGTTAGCCAAGTGCTCTTCCTTTCTATGGCTTCACTTTTCATTGGTAAAATAAGGGAAAGTACCTTGTTTATCAGGTTATTATAAAAGTTAAATGGGTAGACATATGTATATGTGTACATATGTGTACACACATATACATTTATGTATGCTTTTTATTATAATAGAATGTGCTTCAAAATTCTATGGATAGATGAAATTAAAAGAGAATGGAATTTTCCACAAACTTTTTGAATCCCCTCATATATATGTTATATACATGTATATGACATAATTAACATTGCCTCCCATGATATGTGTGTGGGTATTCATACTCGGAGCATAGTATAGCTATAAAACTGTTATCTCTATCACTATTATTGTGTGGTCTTTTCAGAAGCAACACGTTTATTCAATGATATGTTCTTTTCTTATAAGTACCTCCTAATATCCGGCACTGATGGGGTCTTGGCGATTTGTTTTCCTCTGATGGCAGATTGAAGAATGGAGATGAATGGTTAGAAAAGAGGCAGGGATATGCTTGGATTTTGATTGTTCTGGTAAGGGGGAAGGTTATGCAGGACACAGTCCAACACAGCTGGGAGAGCAGTGAAAGAGAACCCTGAGCTTAACAGAAAATCTGGAATTCCACTGGACTTCTTTCTTTAAAGAGATGCTAGGCATCCTATAATGAACATTTAGGAGCCTGAGTGGCACAGTAGTGAAGCATTTTGCTCATTATAAGTCTGCTGTTTGACCCACGAGTCATTTTGTAAGCAAGACATACAGGTATGTGCCCCAACAGTGGCTACAGCCTTGGAAACGCTGTCTTATAGCGTCACTGTGAGTCAGAACCAATTGGATGGTAATAGATTTGCTCTGACTTTGGTTTCTTAGTGAGTTCACCTCCTCATAATTTAACCAAAAAGAAGTTTACTTCTGATAAAAATTCATACATACCAACACATATCAATTTAACAATGCCCATTTGTGCAATTCAGTGAAATTCGTTGATTATATTTTAAGTATTGAAAGAACTAGTCTACATTCCACTATTTCAGGAGGTAACATATGAGCAAAACCCAATAGTACTGAAGGGAGAAGTTCAAGTTTCACTAAAAGCATTAGCTAAAACAAGGGTCCAGGAATTGATGGAATATCAATTAAATTGTTTCAACAAATTGATGAAGTATTAGAAGCACTTATGCCTCTGTGCTAGGAAATTTGGATGATCTTTACTTGGCCAGTTGATAGGAAGAAATCCCTATTTGTAACTATTCCAAAGAAAGGTGACCCAACAAAATGACCCAACTATAGAACAACATCATTGATGTCACATGCAAGTAAGATTTTGCTGAAGACCATCCAACAACATTGGCAGCGGGACATGGACAGCAACTGCCAGAGCTCTAAGCCCAATTTAAAAGTGAATAAGGGATATCATTATGGATGTCTTGACTCGAAGTAGAGAATACCAGAAAGATGTTTACTTGTGTTTTGACTATGTCAAGGCATTTGACTTTGTGAATCATCACAAACTATGGATACCCTTGAGAAGAATGGAAATTCCAGAACATTTCATTGTGTTGATGCAGAATTTATGCAGTTGTGTGAACAGAAGAAGGGAGTAATGTGTGGTTTAAAATCAGGCACGGTGTGTGCAGGTTGTATCCTCTTATCATATTTATCCAATCTGTATACTGAGCAAATCATCAGGGAAGCTGGATTATATGAAGAAGAATATAGCATCAGGATTGGAGGAAGCTTATTAATCACCTGCAATATACAGATGACACAACCTTGCTTGCTGAAAACAAGTAGAACTTGAAGCACTTGCTGATGAAGGTAGATGATTTCAGCCTTCAGTTTAGATTACAACTCAACATAATGACAACAAAAATACTCAACACTGCACCAATAGGTAATATCAGGATGAACAGAGAAAAAGTTGAAGTTGGCAAGGATTTCATCTTCTTTGGGTCCACAATCAGTGTTCATGGAAACAGTCAAGCGATCAAAAGAATTATGTTGGGTAAATCTGCTGAATAAGACCGCTTTAAAAACAAAAGACCTCTTCAGAGTGTTGAAAAGCATGGATGAACTTTGAGGACTAAGGTGACCCAGATGGAAGCCTTGGTACTTTCAATTGCTTCCTGTGCATGTCAACATTGGACGTTGAATAAGGAGGACTGATAAAACATATACTGCACCCTCAAGAGGGTGACCCTCCAATGACATAGCACTCCTGAGATACACCTTAACATGTTCACACAAAACAACACGAGCCCCAAATGTATAAGATTTTGGAAACCAGATCAGGTCCGGCATGACTTGTGATGATTGTGAAGAATACTGAACGGACTGTGTACTACTGAAACGACAAACTGATCTGTCTTGGAAGAAGTACAGCCAGAGTGCTTCCTGGAGGCAAGGATGGCTAGACTTTGTGTTACATACTTTGCATATCTAGTCAGGAGAGACCAGTCCCTGGAGAAGGACATCGTACTTGGCAAAATGGAGGAGCAGTGAAAATAAGGCAGACCCTCAAGGACATGGATTGATTCAGTGGCTGCCACAAAGGCTCAAGCATAACGAGTGTGGGGATGGTGCAGGAGTGGACCGTGCTTCCTTGTCTCCTGCATAGCGTCGCCATGGGATGGAACTGACTCAATGGCACTAACAACAGCAGCACCCTTCGTGGCCATGATATATATATTTTATTGGGGGTTTTATTTTTACTTATATATATTTTATTGGGGGGGGTTATTGGGGGCTTTTACAGGTCTTATCACAATCCATACATATATCTATTTTGTCAAACACATCTGTTTACATATGTTGTTATCATCTTTCTCAAAACATTTTCTTTCTACTTGAGCCCCTGGCAACAGCTCCTCATTTTCTCCCCTCCATCCTCCACCCTCCCTCCCCCACACCCCCTTGATAATTTATAAATTATTCTTTTCCCCCCCCATGCTTTATACTGACTGCTGTCTCATTTCACCCACTTTTCTGCTGTCTGACGCCCCAGGATGGGGGCCATACATCAATAATTGTGATCAGTTCCCCTTTCCTCCCCGATGCCCTTACCCTCCTAGTACTACTGCGCCCCTTATTGGTCCTGAGGGGTTTATCTGTTCTGAATTCCCTGTGCTGCAAGTTCTTATATGTACTAGTATACATGTTCTGACTAGCCAGATTGGTAGATACAATTGAGGGCACGGTAGTGGGGGTGGAGGAAGCATTAAGGAACTAGAGGAAAATCGTGGGTTTCATTGGTGCTGTACTGCACTCTGACTGGCTCTTCTCTTCCTTGGGGCCATTCCTTGTTTGTTTGTTTGTTTATTGACACTCAAGTACTCCCTCAATGTAAGAACAATTTGTTCTACTAACACAGCACTCTTTGATGTTCACTTTCCCTGACACGATCCCTGAAGACAAAGTGGGTACATAAGTAAATGTGATGAAGAAAGCTGATGGTGTCCAGCTATCAAAAGATACAGTGTCTGGAATCTTAAAGGCTTGAAGATAAACAAGCAGTCATCTAGTTGAGAAGCAACAAAGCCCACATGGGAGAAGCACACCAGCCTGTGTGATCATGAGGTGTCGATGGGATCAGGTATCAGGCATCAAAGACCCAAAACAAAACAAAAAGCATATCAACAGGAATGAGGGGGAGAGCAGAGTGGAGGCCAATGCTATATGTTTATGAGCTGTTTCAACACTCAGTGAAGAAGACATATGAAATCATGGTAGAAAGCAGCTACTTCTTCTGGATCTAGAGTAGATATAAATTTAATCTCTTCCTGAGATTCTTCTCCTCGTAGATTGCTTTTCTGTGAATTAGATCCTTCCTTATAAGGATGAAGTAGGGTTTTAATTGTTGCTATTGTGTGGGGGTTTGCTTCAGAAGAAACAGGTATAGAAGGGTCGCTGGACTTCGTCTTTGTGGCTGCTGGGTTCCAGCCGTGGATTTTGTGATTAGCAGCTCAGTTCATGGCCACTCTGCCACTCAGTCTTTGAAGGCAGTCCTTTCAAGTGTTTCTGGCCTGCCGACTAGGCTTTATAGTGATGGATTATAATATACTCCACTTGCATAATAAGTGTCTTATTATGTTACAGAGGTAGTTTGCTGAAACAATAGTCTCTTCTTTTTAAATTAATTTATTTTTTATTATTTGGGATGAATACATATGTCAAATCATTTCATAGTTCAGTCACATCCAACAGAATTGTACATTTGCTACCATAATCACTATCCAAATATTTTTGTTCTCTATGGACCACTTGACATCATCACCCCTTCATCCCACCACCATCTCCATGTCTCCCTTCCCTCCAAACTCTTATTCCACTTGCTGACTCTAGAGGGTCTCAGTCCTGGTTTTCCTACACTAAAAAGCAAATTATATATATATATATATATATATATATATATATATATATATATATATATATATTTATATTTATATCACACCACCACCATCAGCACAACCACCACTTCAAGAGGGTAACCCCCAATGACATACCACTCCTGAGATACTATTATGTAAAATCAAAAACCAAACTAATTAATACAACCCAAAAATAAATAAGATTTTGGTAACCAGATCAGGTCCTGCATGCATCATAGGGGGAATCTGTTGACAAGTTTTGATACTCAATACATCAATGCGCTCCGTTTAGTGGCCACGTTCCCCCTCTCCCTCAATTGTGGATAGAGGGAGTTCTCTGGAGGTTTACTTTCCCTGGAGTTCCGTCAGTGAATCTGGGCACCCACTGTCATCCATAGCCTTCTGCAAACCAGACCTTCAGACTTTAGGGTCTAATGTGAAGCCCTTCCTTCAACTTCAGATGATATGTTTCACAATTCTTCAGTGACTGATGGTGGTGTGCTTCTTCCATGTGGACTTAACTGACCTCTCACTTAGAGGGCTGCTGGTTCAGAGACAAGCCTTTTTTTTTTTGTTTTAAGTGTGTGCCCATTCCATATATATATATGTGTGTGTGTGTGTGTGTGTGTGTGTGTATATATATATATATATATATACATTTTATTGGGGGTTTCTTACAGCTCTTAAAATAATCCATACATCAATTGTATTAAGCACATATATACATGCGTTTCCATTATCATTTTCAAAAATAATTTCTTTCTGCTTGAGCCCTTGGTATCAGCTCCTCTTTTTTCCCCCTCTCCTCCTCTTCCCCCCCATAAACCCTTGATATGTACATAGACCTATATCCCTACTATTAAATATAAATATATTTACATATGTACATGACTTTATTTATACCTCTATAAATGTCTTTTGCCTCATAGTTCTTTCCTTTTTTCCTTTCCTCCTTTCACGCTATCATGTTAGACCTTCATTCAGCTGTAAGTAATTCCTCTCATCTACATTGCACCAGGCATTCTACACCCTCCTCACCATAGATTTTACATCTCTGGTTGTTCCCTTGTCCCTGGGTTTGTTGGTCCCCCTCCCTTCCTCCACCTCCCTTTCTCCCCTGTGCCCCTGCAACCATCGGTCCTGTTATTATTTTCTCCTCGAGATTGTTTATCTTGCCTATCTTATATAGATAGACTTGAATAAAAAGAAGGGGGGTGGTAAGCCTATAAATCTGTGGTTTTCAACCTTCCTAATGCCGTGACCCTTTAACACTGTTCTTAATGTTGTGGTGACCCCCCAAACCATAAAATTATTTTTGTTGTTATTTCATAACTCTGATTTTGCTACTGTTATGGATTGGGCAACCTCTGTGAAAGGGTCATTCAACTTCCAAAGGGGTCGTGACCCACAGGTTGAGAAGCGCTGCTGTAAATAGTTCCATGTCTGTCTGTTGACACTTCTATATGTTTTCCAATTCAGCCTGATGAGGTGCCAAGCCCTGCCGTCCGAGTCTGAAGTCTATTTCCTGGATTCCTCAGGGACTTCATTGCTCTGCTCCTTTTTCTACCCTATTGAACTCCCTTCGTGTTTCACCCTGGTGCGGAGGGTCAAACCGGGCACAATTCCTGCAATGTGGAGAGACAAGCCTTTAAGATCCCAGACATAACTTATCTGACAGCCGGGCACCATCTACTTCTTCACCACATTTTGCTATAGCATCTGTCTCCTCGGTGTTCCCTTCTTGGAGGCGAATACAGAACAGGACCATGATGTAAGAATTAATTGTTCTTACATTGGAGCTGGGATTAGTGTGGACACCCAAACTATTCCTGGGAATATATTTTTTGTTTGTTTTTCTAATTATAGTGGTGAGTCATGTTTCATATATGTCCTTTTTTATAGCTATAGATGAATACATCTTATATTTTATTAGCAAAATAAAATTATGGGAGAAGAGTAATTGCCTTTTTATATGCATATGTGGGTGAGAGTATATGGATATGGTAGTAGAGTTTCTATGAAGACAAAGGTAACTTTTAGATTATTGGGTGTGCCTTTTTGTGCGTATATATTTAATTTTAGTACAAAGTTTGATGAATAAACTGGCCCCTCAACCCACTATCAGAGTCTTTTCTGATAGTGGGTTGACTCACGGTAACCCTGCCGAGAGTTTCTGAACCTGTCATTCTTGATAGGAGCATACGGCCTTTTCTTTCTCCCTGGGACTGACTTGTGGGTTTGAACTACCAACCATGAAGTGAGCAACCATGAAGTTAGCCTAACCCACAGTGCCACCAGGGCTCCGTATATAAATTAGATGGTATAAAAAGCCTTCTTATAAGTTGGAACTCAATTGTGACATAGTTCACTATGATATGATATATCTACCAGGGGTTCTGAAACAGAACTAACTACATGAAGGAGTTATCGTCCATTATGCATGTTGCCAAATGTTTTATCCAAAAGACCAAGGTTGCCTCCGTCGCATGAGAATTCACTGTACATTCAAGTACCTGTTCAACCCCTGCCCCACTCCCCCCCACCCCCCCTTCGTAACAGGTCCTTGAATTTCAGAGAAATGAATCATGTACCTGGCAGGTGCAATGCATTTGAGCAATCTCCTGCTTGGATCTCTTGCTGTGAGCCATCCTAAAGGGAAGGGACACCCCCCCCACACACACACACACACCCCGAGGACAGTTCTGCTCTGTCTTATAGATTTGCTAAGAGTCTGAATTGACAGGAACACACACACCGCAGCAACCTCTCTCAAAACCAAACTTGTCCCATAGCGTCACACTCCAGATGGACCGGACAGGCCAGGTAGAACCACCTTTTTGAGTTTCTGAGACTGTCGATCTCTACCAGCCTCTAAAGCCTGGGCTTCCTGGCTGCTGAGTTCCAATGTAGTGGACAGCCCACCATGCCCCCTGGCCTCCCTCCACAGCAAGAGCTGCACCCAAACCTAGAGGAAGGTATCTGACTGGCAAGTGCATAAATAAATAAGCACTTTATCCCATTTTTATTTACAAATGCCTCCTTTGAAGCAATCATTCTTGATAAGTCAACATTAAAAACAGGTTTTAAAAGTGAAAACAGGAAGGTTGAGGCGCAGAAATGGATGAAAACAGTTTATCTTTATTCAGAAGATCTGCCAGCACTTTAAAACAATCTGTGTTTAACATGGCAAATTGTCTGCCACTGAAATGCTAATGAAATGGTAAACAGCTGCTAAGTTTTTATGCTAATGAATGGTGGCTGCTAAGTAGCTCTCAGGCCTTGTCTTTATTAGCATAGAGATCTGATTGGGTAAAAGGGGAATCATTGTGAGTGCTGACCTTTGTTGATGGAACAATCTGTTTCATTTCAGGTTGCCTTCTACTTGATTTGAGTTTGTATGAAGTGACTCTTGCCAGGCCCTCAGGGACCTGTATTACACATGGTTATCAGAGCCACCACTGTGAGCTCAGAGAAAAAACTTTGCTTCTCTTAGGGAGATCCACAATGGTAAAATAATTATCAATGTGTTCATCGGGCAGCATGAGGTAGAATGGGTCTTCATGCTTATTTTTAGGTTTCAGCAAATCTTTTTAAAGCAAATCTTTTAAAATCAATATATCTTAAGATAAATACTGTGCAAACATTTAACGTTATTAATATAATACATTATTTTTATTGCACTGGGGTTAGCAATAGACATAACATTACCTGTTCAGAAGAGCAGTGTGTGATTAAATGTAAGGCAGGTATGGGAATGCCAGACTGAGAGCAGTGTTGTTTTTGGTGTCAGGGAAAACAAAAAAGCAAGCAAGCAGCTTTATTATTTAATCTATGCTTCTGACTGATTCCTTTTTGCTGAGTCTTACTCTATATACCCTCGTGGACAGGGTTGACCGAAAGACTTTCCAGTGCAAATCCATCCTCCTGGGATATCCTTGTCTCTTTTCATGTTTTTAGGATCAATGTAACTGAGGTATGGCTGTCCATGGAACATTTTTGCTCAAGAATGACTTGAAATATGATGCACACTTTTTAAGGAATTCATGAACAAAACCCTGTATCACCGAAATAGGAATTTTAGTGGTGATTCTGGTATACTACGTACAAAGATGGGTGGACATTTTGATAGTTGAAGTATTTTTCCATTTCTTCATGAAGTCGGTAGAGGAATTTAGGAAATGCTTGGTCCTATATGGTCATTCCAAAAAAACATTTAAATTGACATGCACTAATAAAATAAAATGGTTTAGCTGCTTTGCAAAACCATCTGGCAGCTCCTCAAATCGTTAACCCATAGGGTTATTATATAATAACCCTGCAATTGCAACAATTCTTACTGGAGAATTAAAAACATACTCACATAAAAACTTGTACATAAATATTCATGCCAGTACTATTAATAATAACCAATTAGTTGAAGCAATAGAAATGCTTATCCACTGATGATTAAATAGGCAAAAGTGGTATATCCATTCAATGAAATAATATTCAACCATGAAAAGTATCATGCTAAGTGAAAGAAACCAGATATCACATATTGTATGATTGTACTTAAACGAAAGTCCAGAAAAGTAAATATGGAGCATACAGTCGATTCGTGCTTAGCAGTGCCTTAGGAGATGCGAAAATGAACAGTGACTACTCCTGGCTGTAGATCGGGTTTCTCTTAGGGGCGGGGGTAAAATATTCTAGGATTGACTGTGGTTACACAACTAAGTGAATGTACTAAAGACCATTGAGTTGTGTGGTATGTGTATCATATTTCAATAAAACTGTTATAAAAATAACTTTTAAAAGGGCAGGGCAGGATCCCTCTCCTAGAAGCTATGAGCTAAAAATAGTGTTTGTTACTGGGGAGTGTTTTAAGCCTCCTAGTCATGGGTTGAACCAAGTATCTCCAGGGATGACAGCTAATGTAACTGTTAAAAGAACTGTTGCTTCTTAATAAAAGCAAGTTCATTAGAAATAAAAGTTGAACGCACATTTTTGAGTTCCTGTCTCAACCCTTCCTTATCCCCTGATATCCTGACAGCAGCCAAACCACAATCCTCTCTTTGCATTCTCTAACCAGCAAATGGATAGACACTTTCCTCAAACTAAAGACAACTTCCACCCTGTTTTTGTAGAAAATAAACCGTTTGAGTCATAGCCTTCTTGGGATCAGACAGTGACTATGAAAGTCCAAAGTTTTTACTCATGTGGAAACCTGGGATTGATCTCTGATTCGCATAAAACATGCCTCCTAGCCATTCAGTGACTCAATAGAGAGAGCAGCTGGGTTGAGTCTTCTCCCTGTCTCTCATCTACATCGTTAGGCGACAGGCCTTCCTCTTCCTGCTCCACCTAGTAGAGGACCAGTGCTCTTTAGGGCTCAGCCAAGTCCGAGCTACCCTGAAACCTGCATAGGGAAACGTCACTGACTTAGCCCCCCAAGAAGACCCTTTCTATCTGTGTTTGTTCTTCCTGCGTCATTTGCTTGCATCCTGTGTAACTCTCTTGCTTGCAGCTCAGCAGTCTCGCTTTGGCACCACAGGCTTGGGAGGGAGATGGGTGTGAAGAAGACATTGAATGCATTTTTGGTTTGTTCTTGGCAGGTAGTACATGCCACACCACGCCCCTCCCTGCTCTTGTGCGTACACCAGCCTTGATGATGCAACCCTCCCTGGATCTCAAGCCATTCATGTCTTTCCCTGTGGACAGTGGCTCTGCTGTTGGACTTTTTCCGAACTTTAACACAGTGAGTAAACATCCTTTAATGTTATTTATGCCCCCTTCAATTTAGTTCGTTCATTGCAACCACATACAGGCAACAAATACGATCCATTTCCCACCCTTGTGATTGTTAGACCCTGTATTGGTTACACAGCTTAGGTGTGAAACAGAAGAGGCTTCTTCTTCAGCATTGGAAGTTAATCCAAACAATAGTCAAGCATATTTGTTTTATAAAATTTCCCTCAAACAACTTCTGAACTGCTGCTTTGTGTAATTTTGAGGGGCTTCTCAACCACTTGAGAACCATTTCTGGGCTGATGTTTAGATGTGAGGAACGCTGTTTAGAAGTACCGCTCCACGCTGATTGTCCCCCGGCTACTAGAAAAGAAGGGGGAAATACCCAAAGGCTTTATCTCCCGAGGTGCATTTTTATCTTAGGAGCTGTTTTAGTGTGACTCTTACCAAATTGAATTTTTATTTGCAGATCACGTGACTCTGACTTTGTAAATCTGCAAACTAAGCTGCCTGCACCATTCCTCGACATTCCCTTTAAAGTACACGGCACACATTAATGAAGTGCCTATAATTAAGCACGCCCTTTCATTCAGATCAATTGACCTTCTTTTATTTGAATGAATGGTACTTTGCAGGCTTGCCAAATGCAGCGTGACATCTTGCAACAATAAAATTCAAAAGAAAATTCATCTGTAGCTAAATTCTAAGCTTATAGTGAGGAAAAGGTCAAACAGTTCGGGTGAGTGCATGAATTATGTCTACTAAGTCAATAAATACAGTCTGTTTGGGCACGGTGTGAAGCATGAGTGATACAGAATTATAAAGGTTACCATATAAAAAAGAATTGCATTATCAACACCGCCAGACAGTGCACATCTGAAGCACTGCCAAGTGTTTCCTTTCGCAATCATCTTCTGTACGAAGTGAGCACAGCAAAAGGACGTTTCTTTCGAGGGTTGTAAATAGACTCTGCTGATAGGCCTTCTGTGGCGGCTTAGTGTTGCAAGGTAATTAGGGAGCAGTGGGTCAGCCAACTTTTTAAAGAGCACTGGTCTTGAGTTAGCAAGTCCACAGTTGAATATTTTAGTCTTTGGACTTTTCAGCCAAATAGTTCAAAACGAGGGAGGGATTAAAAAGGTGGGCATTATTTCTAGTGCAGTGGAACAGCTCAATAAGATAAATCATGCCTGCCCTGGACACATTAATCCACCAAAAGTGACTGCCCAAGGCCCCACGGGCACCATTTTCAGAGAGCTTGAGCTCAGGCGAGCCTGTCATGTCTTCTCTCAAAGCGCGTGGTATATTCCAACCCTAATTGAATCGGGCTCTGCTGCTTAGAGGGTTTGCGAGGTGCTAGCTGTTGAACCCCACTTGTCTCCTTAGAGAGAAGGATGGCAAGACTGCATCTCACCTACTTTGGACATGTTATCAGGAGACCTGACCTTGGAAAAGGACGCCAGACTTGATTAAGTGGAGGGGCAGGAAAACAGAGGAAGGCCCTTGACAAGATGGATTCCCACAATGGGTACACCAGTGGGCTCAAACATAAGCTCCATTGTGAGGATGGTGCAGGGCCAGGCCAGGCTTCATTCTGTTGTACAGAGGGTCCCTGAGTCTGTGGCATCCATAACAGCAGGTAGGTTGATTCACATGCATTGGGAAGACAGCATGTGTGACCGTGGCAGAAGTCCAGTCCAGTGGCCAAGAAGCAGCATTGATGATGGAGTAGGCACAAATGACTTCTTTCATGGCCACTTCTGTGTATTTCTTCTTTATCCTTTAAAACACACATGCACACACAAGTCATACATGGTTACTTATTCCAAAGATGCGAATGAAGCATGAGCACTTAAGCAGAATGAGAAAGCGATGATTTCTGACCCTAAACACACTCACATTTCTTTTCCCAGTGACAAGTGCTGTCAGTAGCAGGGAGTACCCTCCAAGCCCCTTCTGTAAGGGAAGAATACACATCCTTACACCAGTGCCCAGTCACGTTCGTCTGTTCACAACAATGATCACTTCATCATCGCTGCTCTATCGCTCATTTCTGTTCAGTTATGAAAATGTCTACATATGACTTTCTGATTTTAAATGGTGTGTACAATGAACACAAAGAGTTCATAAAAATTTAAGGTATAATTCAGTTTTCATAGGTTTATTCATATTGCACAGAGCTTGAAGATGCACTAATATGTCATTTTTGTTTGTTTTATTCATAACAAGTAAACTTATGATATATGTGAGAAATCAGAGTAATACTGGTAATAGAAGTTCATTTTTTCCCCATTTGGGGGAAAGAAAATAGACTTGTAATTTTCCAATGAAAATACTATCTGGTTGAAATGAAGATTGTAGCAAAGAATTACATGGGGGCATTTACTTTATTTTCTCTACTTTTTATTATGTCCAGAGCATTTTCTAGGAGGAGTCCTTATAGCGTATATTAAGAATTAGGTCATTTCAAGAAAGACCCTCTCTAATCTTTTATGAAGTTAATATAAAGGATGAGTGGCCTATATAGGATTCCTCACCATGAGTTATAGTTTAAATTACTCTGAACCTTTTTTA
Source organism: Tenrec ecaudatus (assembly GCF_050624435.1). NCBI lineage: Eukaryota > Metazoa > Chordata > Mammalia > Afrosoricida > Tenrecidae > Tenrec > Tenrec ecaudatus. Next base: position 58,979,683 of record NC_134542.1, read on the forward strand.
AAAATCAGCTTTTCCATTTAAATATCCAACTCACCCAATCGATTTCCTAGTGCAATTTCATAAAAGCCAATGCCCAGATTTGCCTAGGGAAACATTATCATTGTATATCCCTGCTCATAGTACATTATTCTATATGTGATACTTCGCATCCTTCTGAGGTCTCACACCTTTGAATATTACAGTTGGCTGTGATGACTATTGTTATTGTCAAGATGAGGGAAATTAGTTAAGAAAGAACTGAGACTTGGACTGCAATCTTCTAACTTCAAAACTCATGTCTGGCTCTTCCGCACCCGTGACTCTGTTGATCCACATCACCTCCCACCTCATTCATTGTGAACAAAGCTCAATCAGACATCTTTTGTATTCTTTTCTGGAAGCATGGTGGATAGTTTTCAGCAGCAGCATTTGTGAGAAAGAGGAAGGAAGCATGGCCTGGGCAAAATAGACCTCTATAAACAATATCTATACAGCAGAATATACATTAGATAACAGAGATGATATGTTTAGAGCTGTAATTGTTTTGTTGGCGGATTTTGAAAGTATATCCTACCAGATAATCTACTTGGTCTTTGAAAACCATGGTGATTGTCACCATATCCCTTTATTCTTATTGAAGATTAATATTAGTAAGCGAAAGAAATAAGGCCTATTTTAATCTCATGATTATTATTAGAAGAATGAAAACACCAGACCATGAGGCCTCCATTGGAAGATTTTAGATTTCCAAGTTTTGCTATTTTACGTGGATTGTTAAAAATATAAAAATAATTTCCTCCAATTTATATAGTGGAGTATAGTAATGCTCCATGGAGAAACAGAGCAAAGGTGAAATGGGATTGTGTAATATGCCAATATGGATAGGGGACTGGTCTATACTAAGCTACATGCAATGACGAGAGATGTATCATCAGTTTTCACTTAGTGTTTGTCTTGTTGGAAACTACAACTGACAATGTATCCCGGTATTTAAGTGAAAAAGTAAGCAAGTCATTTGAGTAAATAAATAGAATTATGAAGAGATGTGATGGGAAAGGTAGAATTTTGATCCTTGATAATTTATGATGGGCTACATGTCAAAGGAAGGAGCCCAAGTGGCATACTGGTTCAGTCACTCCGCTGCAAACCATAGGGTTGGAAGTTCAAACCCACCTGTCATTCCATGAGAGAAAGATATATTAGAAGGCTATACAGATTACGGTTTGTAAGTTCAAATGGAACAGTCCTAGTCTGCTCTATAAGGAGGAATCAATTACAGTGAGTAGTGTATAAGACCCACCCCCTCACCCACCCCTGAGGGGGATGAACAACACAAACATGAGTGAAGGGAGACTGCAGATGGTGTAAGATGTAAAAATATGAATAATTTACAATTTACCAAGGACTCACAAGGGAGGGACGGCCGGAGAGGGAAAGAAAAGAAAGGAGCTGATACCAGGGGTTCAAGTAGAAAGGAAATGTTTTGGAAATGTTGATGGCAACCTATGTACAAGTATGCTTGATACAATTGATGTATGGATTATTATAAGAGCTGTAAGAGCCCTCAATAAAATGATTCATTTAAAAAGGTTGAAAGTGATTTTATAGAAGTGGGTTGGTTTTGTTTGTTTTTTATATCAAAGTATCATGATTAGGAGGTGATAATGTTTTCTCTGCTTCCGCTGTTGTTCTTTAGAGAGAGAGTTCTGAGTCACTTCCAGTTACAAGCTAAGCAAACCCAAACGACTTTAAAAATGCAGCCTTTATATCTAAAGCTTGTCTGGTACCCCACTTCCATCCCTGCTACCCCACCTTCAGTTAGGTGTCCTTCATGGGATGCCATCTGCGACTCTTGAGGGCTTAAAGGTCCATCCTCTGTGTCCTCTGTTTCAAAAGGGCTCCAGCGAACCTCGGTGAAAGCCGTTGTCACTTCATAGTGTAGTTCACTGAATATCTGTCTGTCTTCTTCACTAGCAGGACAGGCAGAAGTTTAGTGAGATGGGCAGAGGATGTGTTCCCAGGTGCAAGTCCAAGTGGTTGTGAAAGGAGGTTATGTACCCTTGGCAAGTTGCAGCTTGGCTTTGCGCTCTTAGAAATTGCCCCTGGGCCCTCATTATTCTTACTATACCTCGGACGGCAGATTCAGAGGACAGGGGCTGTAGCTTGTTTAGCTTGGTGTACATGGATCTGGCACAGTTGTTCAATAAAGCCTTCGAAAGAAAGAAAATAGAGGAAAGAGGAGGAAAGAGCCCAAGTCCTTGGTTTTCAATTTCCTTGTTTTCCTCAGACAGCAAAGGGACTATACCAATATCTCTGAGCCCATTTTAAGTGCCAGATGATAAAACCAGGCATTTACTTTGATCTTTTTTCCTGAGGTTCATCATTTTTAAATTTAAAGACAATAAATGGTTAAAAAGCTTTCCTTTGCCTATAGTTTCCAGAATTCTCTATGTAGCTGATAGGGTAAATATGAGAAGAATATACTAAAAATTTTATAATCCAGAATTTACTTAATATTCACTGTTTTTAGTTATTAAAGATTCAATATGTATAAAAAGGAGTACTGTTTGGAGAAGGGGATACACAAAGGAAATATAATAAAGGTATATCTGTACCCAAGAGACAATATAAGAAAGAGAGTAAATATTTTCAAAAAGGGGATGATAATAAAAACCAAGACATAGGAAAAGTGAACATTATCATCGAACTTTAAATACTGTTGCTGTCAGTTCGCTCCAGCTGGTTCCCACGCTCACTGACCCTAGGAAGAACTATCGCCCAGTCTATGAGCTCATTTTTGCAGCAACTCTGTCAATCCATCTTCTTGGGAGCCCTTCTCCTTTTCACTGCCCCTCTACGTTACTAAGCACAGTGTCCTGCCCTAGGGAATGATCTCTCCTGACAACATTATCAAGCTATGTGAGATGAAGTCTCACCAGCCTTACCTCTAAGGAGCATTCTGCCTGTACTTCTTCCAAAACAATTTGTTTTTGTTTTTATCAGTCCATGGTATTTTCAATATTCTCCAATAGCACTATAATTCAAATCCATTGATTCTTCTTTGGTCTTTTTATTCAATGTCCAAGTTTCACATGCCAATGAGTTGGTGGAAACCTTAATTCTAAAAGTAGCATCCCTGCTTTCCAACACTCTAAAGAAATTGTCTACCACGGATTTACTGACTGCAGTGCATCCTTGATCTCTTGACTGCGGTGTCCATGAACACTGAGTGAGCAAGCTAGTCAAAATCCTGAACAACTTCAGTCTTTTCTCTGTTCTTCATGATGTTGCTTTTTGGTCCATTGTGTGATTTTGGGTTTTCTTTTATCTGAGATGAAATCCATACTGAAGGGTGTAGTCCTTGATCTTCATCAGAAAGTGTATCAAGTCCTCCTCGCTTTCAGAAAGCAAGGTTGTGTCATCTGCATATCATAGGTTGTCAATAAGCCTTTTCCTCAAATTTTTGATGCCACATTCTTCTTCATAGAATTCATCTCTGATGATTTGATCAATGTACAGATTGAATAAGTATGGTGAGAGGGAGGATACAACTTCAATGATTGAATAGGTGAAGTTAGGAGGTACAACCCTAATGAACAATTTCCCTGATTTTAAACCATGCAGCATTCCCTTGCTCTGTTAGCACAACTGCCTCTTGATCAATGCACAAGTTCCACATGAGCACAATGCAGTGCTCTGGGACGCCCGTTCTTCTCAAGGGTATGCATGATTTGATATGGTCTACACAGTCGGATGCCTGCCTTTGCATCGCCAATAAAACACAAGTGCACATTTTTCTGGCATTCTCTGCTTTCAGCCAAGATCTGCCTGACATCAGCAATGATATCCTTGTTCCACATCCTCTTCTGGATCCTGCTTGAATCTCGGAAGCTCCCTGTCATTGTGCTGCTGAAACTCCTACAGGATGATCTTTAGAAAAATATTACTTGTGTGTGATATTAATGATTTTGTTCTCTAATTTGAGCATTCTGTTGGGTCAGCTCTCATTGGAATGGGTACTTTGCTAGCCCCGGTTGACTAGGAAAATAAATTTAAGGACACTTATTTAAGTAAGAGAGGGCTTTATATCAAAGATCAAGTGTATATTGGGAAACATCACAGTCCAGTCCAGATCCAGTCCATAATTCCGATATTAGCCCATATGTCCGTCACTAGTCCATAAATTCCTCTTTAGACTCAACGTATCACATGCAATGATGCCGAATGAAGGAAGATCACAGGCCAGTGGGTGGAAAGTCTTGTGAATCCAGTGGTGGTGGATGCATATTCAGGGCTCTGGCTGCCATCAACATGGCTCCATGTGGCTTGTCAATAGGAATGTGAAATGCAGAGAGAGTGGCCCGCCTCTTCTGATGGCAGAATCAAGAGAGAGGAAGTGCTCGGAATACTCAGGAGAAGGCCACGCCCACAAGGAGGCATCTTCAGGCTGCGACCTGATTGACAAGCTAGACCCCACCCCTGCATTCTTTTATCAAGTTGACATGAAATTGTGTATCTACTCCAGGTACAAATATGGCTCTCTTCCAGTCAGTTGGCCAATTAGCTGTTTTCCAAATGTCCTGGCATAGATGAGTAAGTGCTTCCAGTGTTTCATCAGCCTGTTGAAACATTTCAACTGGTATTCCATCAATTCCTGGAGCCTTGCTTTTGGATAAGGTTTCAATGCAACTTGAACTTCTTCCTTAAGTGCCACTTGAAATGGTAAAATGCCAACTAGTTCTTTTTTGCACAGTGAGTCTGTATTCTCTACTTCTTTTTATGCTTCCTGCATCCTTCAATGTTTTACTCATAGAATCTTTCTATATTTCATTTTGAGGCTTGAATTTTTTAAAATCCTTTTGGTTTAAGATATATTAAATGTGTTCTCCCATTTTGGCTTTCTCACTCTAGGTCTCTGCACATTATTATAATATTTTAATTTGTCTTCTTGAACTTCCCTTTGAAATTTTCAATTCAGCAGCTCTTTGACTTCATCATTTCTTCCATTTGCCTAATCATAACTCTGCAATTAAGAGCAAGTTTCAGAGTGACATCACTTTGCCCTTTCTTTCCTTTCTTTTTAATGATCTTTTTTTCATTAATGTATAACGTTCTTGATATCATCCCACAGCTCATCTGTGGTTGTCTGTTATCAGTGTTCAATGTGTCAGATCTGTTCTTGAGATGTTCTCAAAATTCAGGTGGTATAGAGTCAAGGTTGTGTTTTGACTGTCTTCGACTTGTTTTAATTTCCTTCAGCTTTGTCCTGAACATATATATGAACAATTGATGGTCAGTTCCACAGTCAACTCTTAGCTTGGTTTTGGATGCTGATATTGAGCATCATTTGTCTCACAAATACAGTGAAATTGATGTCTATATATTCCATCTGGAGTATTTGCTATTCATGTTGTTGAAAATGGTATTTGTTATGAATGTTGTTGGTCTTGTAAAATTCTACCATGCCATCTCTAGTTTCATTTGTGTCAGTAGGACCACAATTCCAACTACTGTTTCTTCCTCCTTGTTTCCAACTTCTGCATTCCAGTCACCAATATTATAAATGCATTTTTGATTGAAATTTGATACATTTCATAATGAAGATGTTCAATTTCTCCATCACTAGTTTTACTGAGTGGTGCATAAATCCAAATAATAATTGTGTTAACAGGATTTCTTTCTATGAGGATAGATATTATCCTATCACAGACAGCCTGGTACTTCAAGATAAATCTAGAAATGTCCTTTTTGAAGATGAATGCAACACCAGATTCTCTTGAATCTGGCAACGTAAACTATATGGTTTTCTGATTCAAAATGCCCAATTTCAGCTTATTAAGGCCCAGAATGTCGATATTTATGCATTCCATTTCATGTTTTACAAATTCCAATTTTCCTAGATTCATACAGTCCAAATTCTGATCATTAAATGACGTTTTCAGCTGTTTCTGCTCATTTGGAGTGCCGTCCCATCAGCAAATGAAGGCCCCACAGGCCTTACTCCCTCGACACCATAGGGTCACCTCGATTTTAAGTGGCTGTATTTTGAGTGGCTTTGGACACGATGGGCTCATCTCTGAGCACTCTCTCTGACACTGTTCTGCTATGAGGCTTTCAACAACTTGACAGTTTTTTGTTCTGTACATAAGGGTTTCAGCAGCTAATTCCTCAGAATTGGACAGGCTATTCTACTTCATAATCTAAGTCTCAAGCCTCCGCTGAAGCCGGTTTACATTGGGTGACCTGGTGGTGTTTGGAATATCAGTGACCTAGCTTTCTGCATCGTGGCAGCTCACGAGCCACCGGAGCATGACACCCTGACAGACAAGTAGTGGCTCTGTGAATGTAGGCGTCAACGGAGGCCAGAAAGAATTGGGGTGGTTTTTGTATCTGAGTAGTAGTGCTGTTTTCATTTATTTTTTAGTTTGCTGTTTGTATATCAAGTGCTCCACAATCACCCTTTAATTATGGTGCACGATGTTGTGAAAGCCGCCAAATGTATACAATTGCCTCTCTTGTTGGGATCATCTTCCTTTGCTGTGAATCCAGTATTTCACTTTTTTCACAAACAATTCAGGTATTGCTTGGTGTTTCTTTTTGTTTTAAGGAAAGACTTTCTTAACAGTTGGAATGAATTGCAGACTTACCAAGGTAGATAATAACAATTTAAGATAAATCCATTTAGGAGACACACTCAGTACATTCTCACTTATATACTTGTTGACATGTTGGTAAGGTGCCTTTTCTAACGGCCAACTCTCGTGTACATGCAATGATGAACTGTGTGAGTCTCCAGAGTTGTAGCTGTAGTATCGAGAGCAACCTGGGTACAACAGCCACCTGTCAGTGTTTGCCTTCTGACAGGTGTTCCACATGCCTATTTCTTTGGAATGTCTCTGAGATCAGCCATGTTCTTGCAACTCCTCCAGGAAAGCACGAGTACAGTGGGAGTCACTGCTGCTTTATTGCAAGAGGCAGAACAATCGCGTTTTTGTGAAAAAAATCTGATTTTTTTTTTACCAGCCTACATTGAAAGTACGTTTTCTTGACACATGAACAAATATGGTATGTGGAACAGATAATTGAATAATTATGATCTAGCATCAACTTGATGGCCATGACCTTTTGTTTGTTTTTTAGAAGTCCTAAATTCCATTCTATGATTCTTTGAATCATTTCAGACAAGCTATGGAATGATCCACGTGTTTACGTTTTATTTTTGTTATCATTTCAGACCCTTTGATGTTTTGGGTCATTCATATTTTGGCAACGCCAGTGAGATTTTACATTTAAAACTTTTAATAGTAATAATATATTTATCAAATAAATTCAAATATATAATTTAGAAAATGGAATAGGTGCCTATTCTATGATGTTATATGCAATGAAAAGATATGCATCAAAGCATTCATTTAATTGTTGACAAAAATCACAATTGTAGCTGCTTCATGTTTACGTGTGGTGGGATCACAGGAGAACCTGCGGAACGCTAAACCATTCCATTCTCTTGCTTGCCTTTAATACTTTCACCAAGTATGGTACTTTGCTGTCAGTAAAAAGTGTTATATGTTCCATATTTCTTAGGATATTGGTAAGTCTGATCAATTCTATTTTAAATGGCACACTTACCCAGTCCAGTCAAATAAAAACAATGTGATTGATATTTATTTTTTGTGATGTGCTTTCAAGAAATTGAAGGGTGATATTATTTTATTTATCCTAAAGAAGTCTATAGTAGTAAAAACTGCCACGTTGAATTTTTCCATGGTTACTCTAATTCAACTGAGGAGGGAAAGGATGATAATTTATTATTTAGTTAGATCAACACCCATATCCATATCCCCATTTTATTAAAAGAACATGGTTCTAGGAAATCCTTGAAATATAATGCAGAGCCAACAAGGATTTTATACAAATATTTAAGCATAGATTTTTTTGCCTGGAAATTTGTTTCCCTATTAAATATAATATAGAGAAAATGATATAAGCAAGACCACTGGGGGGGGGGGGAATCTATCTAAGAACCCATTGTCTGCTCTCCTTCAAACCTAAACTGTGTTCCTTGTCAATTTAAATGCTGTTCTGTAGCTTTCTCAGAAGCCTTAAGATGAGCTACTGAAGACTTCACATCTTCCTTTTAAAACCCACTCTTGAATGTTAGACTATGTAGAAAGTATTTTATAGTATGACATGCATTATGTATCAAAACATTTTCAAAATACATGGTCACATCCCCTCCCTATTTAAATTATTGACCCAGGGCTTTTAGAAAAAGTCATTGATTCAGCAACCACTTACTCATGTCCATCTGTGCCAGTCATTGCGCTCAGGGGTGATTATCACAGCAGGTCGGTCACTGTCTGATGGGAATTCCTTCTCTTTTTGAAGTCACACGCATGATAGAAGAATCTGCTCACAGTGGCTAATTCAATTCATTTGATACTTTCTGCCAAGAAGGGTCAGATTAAGACAGTGATGGGCCATGTGGGGTTAGGGTTTAGGGACCTTTGAAAAGAGAAATCCATAGTCACTCCAAGCTATGTCCTCTCCCATGTCCCTTTCATTATCCTAGGCTCAACTTCACATGGCTCTGGGGCCTCATTCATCTTCAGTGCTAGAATTTCAAGGATTATGTGTACTTGGAGGGTACAGCAGAGTTTCTGGCAAGACAGGTCTTGGCGCTGTCCCGGGTCAGCCCTTTTCAAGAGTAGAGTCAACTTGGGAAAAGTATCTATGTCAGGCCCTCTTTTATGTTTTTAAACTTTATTGTAGTTTGGGCAAAGGTTTATAGACCCTCCAAAATCCATCCAACACCTGATACACATTTTGTTTTAGGGCAATGGTAGTAGCCCCCAATACAACCACTCGTCCCCTTCCTCCCTGGGTTCCTTCTTTCCGTTTGTCTTACTGCCTTCCTTTTTGGGAAAATGCTGCCTCTTGGTGATGGACACAAAAGGGCTTCAAAATGGTCGTGAAAAAAATCCATTATCTTTTCTTTCCTTTTACCATGAACTTTTTAAAGCCCCTTCATGGTCAAATATATTAAGAAGTACTTTCCTCAAGGGGGAACTGATTACAAGTATCTACATATAACCTCCTCCCTGGGGTACGGACAACAGAAAAGTAGGTGAAGGGAGATATCGGACAAGGCAAGATATGACAAAATAATAATTTATAAATTATCAAGGGTTCATGAGGGAGGGGGGAGCAAGGAGGGAGGGCATATATGAGAACCTGATGCCAAGGGCTTAAGTGGAGAGCAAATGTTTTGAGAATGATGAGGGCAATGAATGTACAAATGTGCTTTACACAATTGATGTAATATGGATTGTGATAGGAGTTGTATGAGCCCCTAATAAAATGATATAAAAAAGAAGTACTTTCCTCCCTGGTGTTGTTGTTCACTTTATAAGCCTAATATTTGGCTGAAGGTTGATTCCTGGAGGTGGGTTCAGTTTTCGGCTTGAAGCAACTATCTTAGGGGTTCCACGGTCTCTATCTGAAAAGTAAGTCTGGTTGTGTTTATGTTCTTGAATTTTGTTTCTCTCAAAGTCTGTCTGTTTGTCTCTGCCTCTGTCTCTCTGTCTTTCTCTACATGCCTGTCTATTGGGATCCTTATCCGATGGTCCCTAGTGGTAACTGACCAGTAGCTAGCTCTCTGGTGTCTGAGTAGTGCGGACTGGGGTTGAAATAGTCCATTGGATCTTAGGACTGATTGTTTCCTTGAGCCTTTTCGTTTTTCCTTTTCATTCTTCTTTGCTCCAGATGAGGAAATACAAATAGGTGCATTTTCTCCAAAACAACCTTCTTGTCATTCAGTTCCTTCGGACTCATAGTGGCCCTGTAAGACTGGCTGGCATTTTCCTGTGGGTTTCCGAGACTGCAACTCTTAATGAGAATAGAAAGCTCCATCTCTCTTCTTCCAAAGAGCTGATTTCAAACTGCTGGTCTCGTGGTGAGCAACCCGATGGGATAGAAGAATCTGCTCATAGTGTGGAGTAAGGAAACCCACAGTGTCACTGTCTGTTTATAGATAAGAACATTTCAGAACTTTGTCCCTGTGTGCTTTACAATATTATCAGACCCTCTTTAAAAATTTTAAATCTTATGTTTAACAAATCTCCAGTTAATTAGAAAAGAAGACACCAGCAATAAACCTGTTCTTAACTTCTCTCTGTGATGAAGTCTCTGTGTGGCTGTGGTGATATAGGAGAGCTTAATACATATTTTTTAAGTGATGGTATATTCTTGTAAAAAATGTTCTTTTAGCCTAAATAAGGTATTTCTAATTTCTTCCTCTATAGACATTAACTGATAGGGGTATTCCCTGAGAAGCATCTATCGGAAGCTTAAGGCCCCAGCCAATAGTACAGACTTCTCCCTTCCCTTCCCTTCTCACTAGAACACCATCGTTTGGAATACGAGGGGGCACCCCCCCAAAGCCAGAATTGTTCTGGACAGAGCAGAGCTTTCCTAGTGCACATTTTTACTGCTAGGCGAGCATCGAGCAACTTGCTCTGAGTTCGTGCATCCAGTGGTGTCACATGGGAAGGTTCTCTCTGGCCACAGTGAGTTTTTCAGAAAAGCAGTTTCACGTGAACCTTGTTATTTGTGATGGCCAATTTAACAGAACAGGGGTGGCTGTAAAACTTCGTTTCCTCTTTGGGAAAAATGCCTCAGAAACAGCTGTGATGTTGCACAGGCATACAAGGACAGCACCATAGGAAAAACTCAAGTGTACGAGTGGATTTTCTCATTTCAACAAAGGTGAAATGTGCATTGATGACAAATGTCGTTCTGGATGTCCATCAACCTCCCAATTGGACAAAAATAACGACTCATAGAGCATTTGGAATCATTCCACCAGAGCAGACTGTTAATCAAGCTGTCTATTTAGAGGTTCTGAAAAGATAGCCTAACTGTGCAACAAAAATGGCCTCAGTTGTGGTAATTGGGGGACTGGGTTTCCTGGGTGCCCCTGCTCATGCAGCCATCTCAGTGTGCCAGTTTGGGGCAAAAAACAGCATTCCTCTCTTGCCCCCATGTAACTTATTCACCTGACCTTGCTCTGTGCAATCTCTTTTTGTCTCTGGGAATGAAGAAGGACATGAAAGCACCGTGATTTGAAGAAGTAGAAAAGGTGAAGGAAAAAAATGAAGGAGACACTGTCAGTCATCTAAACAGATGAGTTTGAAAAATATTTCCAAGAATGGAATCACAGCTATTACAAATGTAAATAATAGAAAGTGTAATAGAAAGTACTTTGAAGGTGATAAGGTTGTTTTGTAAAAAAATTTAAATGCATAACTTTGGAAAAAAATTCTGTTTGGGTGCTCATATCCCAGCCCTTTAACTTTTACAGTTGTCATTCGGGGTGGTAAAAGTAAGCTTAAGCACTCTTTAACAATCTGTGGTGTGGCCACGTCGTGGGTGAGTGGGTGGTGGGGAGGAAGTTTTAAAAAACAAACAAACTTAGCTTTGAATTTAGGTTTCCTTATCTTCCTTTTCATGTTAATACTTTGAAATAAGATTTTTAAATTACATAAATAAGACTTTATTTTCTTGGGACCCTGCTCTCTGAAGGCGTGGTTATTAATGCTAGATGCTTCTGAGTTAAACCTGAATCAGTGAATCTATGTACAACAGAATGAAACACTGTTCAGCCCGGTGCCATCCTTAAAATTGGTGTTATGCTTGTGCCCATAGTTGTGACCAGTGTCCATGCATCTCATTGAAGGTATGCCAATGTTTCACGGACCCTCCACTTTACCAAGCTTCTGCTGGCAAGGCTCACTTCCTGCAGGACACACCCAAGGAGAAGCCGCATAGACCTACCCCGATGCAGCTCTGGGTGCTGAAGCAGTTGTGTGGAGACTCCTGCCAGCACTGAGATGCTTACATGTTCACTGATTCAGCTTTCCTCCTGCAGTTGGCATCATGGCATCTGTTTTGTGAGATGGAGGACTTTGTGGATGGGTGTCAGACTTATGGGCTAATGGTGGACTTGTGGGCTTGAGTAGCACTGGGTTGGGAGGATGTTTTCTTGATGTGTACTTACCCTTTATAGAAAACTCTCTCTTATACATTTGAGTTTCTGTGGATTTATTCCTCTTAAGTACCCAGACTCACAAGTCTGATACTTAGCAATTGTGAGCTGACTGAGAATGTAGTAGGAAATACTTAAGAATCAGAGAGCAATGAACAGGGGTTTTACGTGATTTGAAAGAAAACTAGAGAAAGAAGAGGAGTATTAGTGGTTTGATGGCGTAAGCATTGGGCTATGTGTTAGTCTGGGTTGACTAGAGAAACAAATTCATAGATACTTGTATGTGTATAAAAGAGAGTTTACATAAAAGAGCAATTGAATATTGAGAAAACAACCCAGCCGGGTCAGATCAAATCCATAAGTCCGATATTAGCCCATATGTCTGATACCAGTCTATAAATTCCTCTTCAGACTCACGAAACACATGCAATGGCACCGCATGCAGGAAGATCACAGGCCTGTGGGTGGAAAGTCTTGTGTGTCCAGTGGCAGTGGAAGCATCTCTGTGCTGGCGGGGGTCTCCCTGTGGCTCCTTCAGCTCCAGGGCTCTAGTGTAAATCCATGTGACTTTTCAACAGCCTATGTCCTGCCTCCAGCAAGCTATTTATCTCCTCAGTACCTCCAAATGAGTTCATCAAGTTGCAACCTGATTGACAGGTTAAACTCCACTCCTTCACTCTTAAGTCTCAAATTGACAACAGATTATGTAACCACCACAGGCGACTAACCAAAGGGTCAGTGTTTCAAACCCGTCAGCCATGAGAAAGCTATGAAGCCGTTTGCTTTCATAAGGATTTACAGCCTTGGCGGCCTCTTTGGAGCAGTTCTGCTCTGCCCTAGAGGGTCACTGAGTTAGGTTGGGTTTGGATTTGGGAAAAGGATATTGACTGGAGGTTGAGGCTAACCACACAGGTTTGCTTCCATGTTTTCCTGTTCATCTTCAATTATATTTAGATCCCTAAGCCTATGTTCAAAGGTGCTTTGCAACTGAGAACTTGCTCTCTATGATATGTTGTCATTTTGTCATTAAATCGTAAGACTTAAGATCATAGATTAGATTTTCTGTTATATTATATAGTTTAAATATTATTTACTTCTGAACATAGGACCATCCTTTCTACATTATTCACTTAACAAACTGCCACTAATTAAAATGGCAATTAAAAAGAAAAAGAACATTTAACCCAGTCATAATAGTCAATATCTTAAGCTACTACTCTTCATGTATTGATGATGAAAATGTATCACAAAATAGTGTGCAGGTTTTGAGAGGAGCCATGGTAAGGTAGTGGATTACATGTTCGATTGCTGGCCACAAGATCAGCAGTTCAAACCTACCATGCGCTCCTCAGGAGAAAGATGCGACTTTCTACTCCCATAAAGACAGCCTCCAAAACCCAAAGGGGCAGTTCTATTGTGCCCTAGCCCTATAGCTGTGAGCTGGGATCAACTCAATGGTAGTGAGTTTGGTATTTTTTTAGGTGTGTTTTTTTTTTTAATCTCCCTTTCCCTTACCATCCTCTCCATCTCTCTTTTCTGAATTTGAATTACCAGTCAGATGCAAAGGACCCACGTAACCTGTGTCCTAACGCTGTTTGCTGTTTACTCAAAAAGCATGGATCGTTTTATATCTTACCCTTTAAGGTTTCTATAGGGTATGTACATATACAAGAGGGGAATTCAGGAGGTCTATGGAAAAATTCCATGATCTTTTCTTTCCATTTTTCCATTAATTTGTAATCCCCCTAATATCAGAAAGTGACTTTTCCTCAGAACACAAGTTTCAGACTAAATCAAACTTCAAAATTTACACCATCTGAGATCCTCGTAGTGTTATTGCTACTAGGAACAGCAGAGAAATTTAAGCATCTGGAGACTTCTTGGATTTGTAGGGTGAGAGGTTTCAAACAGATACATGTTAAATCAGTCCTTTTATAAAAGAACCTTCTAAACAGAAAGACAGCCTGAAGCACCTAGCTCATCACTCCCTGTCCAACCAGACTCTCCATTGTCTTCAGAGAAAGGTCTCTCCTCCCAAGCCCAGTCCCTAGCTTCTGAGGAAGCCTGTGGCACTTCCATGCCAAGTTCCCTGAAGCTACCCTTCTGGGGCATCTTCCATTTGGTACAGCTGTAGGAGTCTAGGCAGAATTTCCTGGAGTCTGTCATCACAGGAAATTATCGGCAATTCATAGACTTTCCTTTCCGTGTTTGCTTCAGCCTCAAGGGTAATCACAAAAGATTATAGTCTCCATTTCAGCTTTCATATCATGAAATATTCCTCTCGGCTGAGAAAGCATGATTGATTTCCAGAGGCCAGCTTTTAACATCAGTTTCAGGGGGGCCAGTCTGACGGCAATGGAAACTGCCAACAATTGATATTGTGACGTCCTTCTGGGAAGAAGGAGAGATTGGTTGATTCGTAGCTAGCTAAACTAAACTTTAAAAACAAAGCGGCATATAATCTTCTCACGGTGATAGCTATAGGTGTTTGTCCAACGTTAGTGAAAGTATTCAAGGGTGTAGGAGCAAAGACGGGGGGTGAGGAGAGAGGCAGAATGCTGAATGAACATTCCAAATAAGTGTTGTAAAGACTTTAAGGGTCCAAGCATCTTGATAGGCTGAATTTCAATATCAAAATAATAATTGAGGAACATCTCTGAAAATCTTTACTAGGGGTGGATAGATTACGAATGTGAAGAATTCTGCCTTTTGATAGTAAAACTTTTCATGAACATTGCTAAGGGATTTGGCATAAACCATTTGTTGTGTCGGTTTTACTCCACTGCTTGATTTAGAAATCTCGATGCCACAACCATGTTCAAAATGTAAGCAAACATTTTTTAACTTAGTGGTTTCATTTGCTGTATTCATTTCTCTCAGGCAGATGCATTACAGTGTTCAGAAAATATAGAGACAGAGGGCTTTGTGTATGTATTTAAAATTGAGTTAGTGGGTGAAATATTTTTGAGTTTTGCCTAGCTTAGAAGTAACTTTATATTTCCTTACAAAGCAAAAAAAAATGGGGGAGGGCACAAGACAGCTCAGTTTGAACTACTTTAGCTGAAACTGTGACTTTGTTGCACTGTTAAAATAATGATAAAACTAATGAACACATGGTAACTGTCAAGCTATGCCATGAACAGTGATGGACAGGGAGAAACTATAGACGCTGTCAAAGGCTTCATCTTGCTTAGATCCATAGCCAACACTGGACATAGGAAACACTGGACAAAACTGTTGCAAAAGACCTCTTTAAGGTGGTTGAAGGAAAGCTGTCACTTTGAGGGCGAACGTGGTCTTGACCTCAGCCAGGGACATTCAATCAATATGCGTGCATGCGAAAGCTGGCCAACAAAAAAGGAAGACAGAACTGATGTCTTTGAATTTTGAGTTCTCGGGTACTTGAATACATGAGATGAAGTCTCGCCATTCTAACATCTAAGGAGCATTTTGATTGTACATTTTCAAGGTGTATTAGTTTGGTAATATCAAGATGAGAGGACTTCAAAAAGTTCACGGGAAAAAATCATTATATTTTCATTCCATTTTCTACAGACTTGTTGAAGCCCCTCTTGCATTCCTCATCAACACCACAACTGAAAGGCACCAACTCTTTCTTGGTCTCCCTTATTCATTGTTCGAATTTTGAATAAATAGGAAGTGATTCAAAGTACCATGACTGGGGTCAAAGTGACATCTTTGCTTCTGAATACTTTAAGAGCTGTTTTGCAGCACATTTGCACAAACACACTACATCTTTGATTTCCTGACTGCTGCTTCTGTGGGTGTTGATTGTAGATCCAAGCCAAATGATAGCTTTGACAACTTAAACTTATTCCTACTTATCATGATGTTGGTGATTGGTTTAGTTGTGAGGATTTTAGTTTTCTTTATTTTGAGGGATGAGCTCTAGTAACATAGTGGTTATTATTTCAGCAGCTAACTTTGAGATGGGTAGTTCGAAACCACCAGCCAGTCTTTTGGAGAAAGAAGGGGTTTTCTACTCCCATAAGCAGCTGCAGTCTCAGAAATTCAGAGGGGCAGTTCTACCCTGTCATATACATTATGTTATCTGAATATCACAGTGTCTTCATCCGTCTTTCTCAAGCTCTGAGTCCTTATTCTTCTGCATATAGATTCTTGGAATATTTGCTCAAAATACAGATTGAAAAAATGTGATGAAAAGGTACAACACTGACACCCACCTTTCCTGATTTAAACTAAACAGCATCCCCTTGTACTGTGTTAGCAACTGCCTTTTGATCTATGTACAGATTCCAAATTAGCACAATGAAGTGTTCCAGAATTCCCATTCTTGCAGTGTTTTACATAATGCATTTGGAATTCAGTCAAAGCCTTTGCATAGGCAATAACACAGGAGTAAGTATCTTTTTGGTTTTCTTTGCTTTCAACCAAGATCCATCTAGTGTTAATAATGGTATCCATTCATTCTCTGTCCACTTCTGAATCTCTAGCAGCTGGCTGTTGATGGACTACTGCTGTCGTTTTAAAATAATCTTCAACAGCATTTTACTTTTGTATGATATTAATGATTTTCTTTCATACTTCTTACTCTGCTGAATAGCCACTCTTTGCGATGGGCATGAATATGAATCTCTTCCAGGTAGCTGTCTTCCAAATTTCTTGACATAGATATTCATGAGCAAGTTGAAGCCCTTTTGTGCCATTTGGTCTTTTCTTTCTTTCTTGTCTTTATTTGATTTCTCCCTGTATTATGTTCTTGATGTCATCCTGCACGGATTGATGTAACATCTTGTTTTCCATTATTAACACGTCAGATCTATTCTTGAGAGTTGGCACATGGTAGCACTAAAAAAATAATTTGTATGAGATGAAAATTTGACTACTTATATTACATTTTTTATTTACTAAATCACAACTCTTTCAGTTCTGAATTCTGTTCTGATGTCTGTGATCTTAACCAAGTCATAAAAATTCTCCAAACATCATTCTTCATTTTCAACTGAGGAAGTTGGACAAAACCATTTAGAGTGAGGAAATGATTTACACACCAGTAAGTCCTGGGACCTGAACAACCTACTTTAAGCAGCTCTCAGGTTGTGAGCTCATTTTCTTGGCTTCTTAATTAGCATTTAGTTTGGGCTGGGAGAGAGGTTCTGGAGCTAAAACGGAAAAAGACATAGGATTGAAAATACCGATTATCTTTGACATTTTACCAGTGCACATTGACTGTGACTTTGGGAAGTAAAAGTCCAAGGTGTTTGGGATCAAAGCATTTTGAGATGTGTTGCCTTCCATTGAGCTTATAGGAATGAGCCTCACTTCTCCTCAATTGTCATGTGTCTTCAAGGCAAGAAGTGTATGTCTCCATTGAAGGGGGAGGGACAGTGCTTTATTTCGACTTTGCTGGAATGAAGGATGCATTCAATGAGGCCCAGGTTTGCACTTGTTTCTGTCTGCTGGGGCTGTCCTTCTACCATTTTATCTTTTTAATTTGTGTCACGGACCTATTTCTCCTCAGCTTCAGGATACATCTGATTACTTCCTGAACAGTCTTTCAAACTGAGCTTTGATCGCGTGCTTTTGAAATGATGTCACTTGGTGCATTTGGTTGTTCAGGTGCTGTATTGATTTTTTAATCAGAAAGCTCATTTCTTCCCAAGTCTCCTAGAAAGCTCGCAGAAGATTTTTTTTTTTTTTGAGCTAATGTTCAAGGAAACAGGCAAACACATCTTTCCTTACTTTTTTGGATCTGATAGTTTTAGCAATAGTTTATTTTTTTGGTCTTTTTAATACCATCTGTAAGGATCAACAATTAGTCCTGGGTTATGCATGTACCAACTTTTCTTCCTAAAAATAAAAATTACATTTTAAAACTTATATGTGCTCCCAAAACTTAAGGGTCAACGATCTATTCTTTTTATTCCGTTGTCCCACAAACTTTTAAAAAGACTTCTCCTGTGTGTATATAGATCTATATACACTGACATATTTTTGGCCTTGAAGTTATGTTACGGAAATTGAATCTGTTAACGTGTTTTAGGGATTGTGTTCAAGTCACTATTTTCAAAAAAGGACAAAAAATCAGGTCAAGAACCAAGGTCTTTCTTTCCAGATTCAAAATAGATATCATCTATCAACTATTATCGAGCCACAAACCAACCTCTACTCAATATGGGACTTTACACATTTAAAAAACCATATTTTCAACCCATATTTCTGAAGCAATGCACTTCACACTTTATTTCACATGGAGGATAGAGAATATAAAGAACACAGAAAACACCCTGCAAATTTACTTCAGGTTCTTTCGGTGAATATAATTCCTCTTGTCCTCGTCTTTGTTGGCATTACCTTTTGGTGGAACAGTTCAACGCTCCCTGGGCATGGCTCCAGATTGTTGTTTGTTGTTTTGAAGCATAAATATCCGCAGTGATAGATAGGAAATATGAACGCTTTGAAAGCTGCAACGTCTCTAGACAAGAACCATCGATAGCATTTACCTTCGACTTGTTTCATTAACATTCACAATAGAGTGAAAATCTTTGTTTGAAGAGTAGCTTATCCTTTGGCGGGAAATTTTGGTGTGTTTTTTTTCCCCTCAAAAAGATACATGAGACTATTTTTACGTTATGGTCTTTAAAATCTGTATGCATACGTTGGCCAGAAATTGTTTCACTTACTTTTGGAAGTCTAAAACTTCAAATCTTGAAAATAAAATGGCAAGCATGTAAAGAAATTCTTTGCATCCTGATGGAAAAACACGTCTCTCCTAATGGTTTCCAGTCACATCTAAGCGTTTGCATGTTCAAGAATGGGAGCAAACGAGTAAAGCACTGGGTTTACTTAGGAGCCAGAGCCCAGCTCACTACCTTAATGCTTTTTCCCTACTCTGAAAACCCAGGTGCAATTGAGGGTGAGGATGTGCTGTGACTTCTTCGAATACGTTAGATCTCCCAGTTCAACCTTTAGATCTTTAGTTTTTAAAACACCTGAATATTGACACATGTGGAACAGCATGTCTGTCCTTTAGTTTTTACATCTGACGTTTGAATAGGAGTATTAACACTCAAAATATTCTGAGTGTGTGTGTGTGTGTGTGTGTGTGTGTGTGGTGGGGGTGGGGTGGGCAACAAGTGAACATTCAGTTAATGCCATACCCATTGAGGGCATAAACTGGAAAATCTTATTTGTTCAACTGAACTTTTTGAAATGTTCTTTGATGTGGCTTCTTAGATGACCCAGCGGCATAACTGCAGCTTTGCTGCATCACTCTTGATCCCTGGCAGCATGGAAAATCACCAGGCATGTGGAGCCAGCCAGGGAAATGGAACATTTTATATTTTTGCTGGCCATATTTGTTATAAAGAAAGGTTTTACTGTCAGGGTTGGGCATTGGGCTGCAGCTAGGTACACAGGTCTAATGCTATGGCATCTCCTCTGTCTGAAAAGGTACTTAAAGCTGATTGGACTCAGAATACTTTAGGAAAATGATCCGTCAAAGAATGTTCCTGGTTTTCCTTAAAGAGAAGGCAATGGTTTGTTTTACAACTCGTCCATTAGCTTTTCACTCAACTGCTAACAATAAGCTTAGTGGTTTGTGTTTACCCAGACGCACCTGGACAGATAGTCATGGCAATCTGCTTCCAAACCGTCACAGCCTTGCAACCCCACTGACGCCGTTCAGGTCTGCATGTTCGGGGTTGACAGGAGGTGGAATGGACTAACTGGCAACTAATGACACCCCTGTTTAAGGTTCTGAGGGCATCAAGGAAGAAGAACACGTTTTTGTTGCAATATCTTCACAAACAACTGTTAGTAGACAGAATACATACTCCCCGAAAAAACAGAAGGAGTAATTCCACTTCTTTTACTATTTGATATCTGAGTACTAGGACAACCACACAGAGTAGGTACAGAGACCCACTAGGAAGGGCTCCACCTGAGACTGGTCTCGCACTCAGAACTCATCCTTAGAGAGATCTCGATAATAACACCGACTCTCGTGTCCTTTATTCCTGGGGATATAGCCGATCACAGTGTTGACGCTAAGAGCTCATTGTTCTCTTAGTGCTTCGAAAATTGAAGAACATATTCAGCAGGTATCTCACAGACAGACCACTCTGGAAGTGGGGAAGCATTCTCCTTAGTCTGCATCTGCCGGCTTTACTCCCTATGGAGATAATTTGGAATTCTCAATCAACTTTCTTACATCATGACTGGTGACCTTCTCTTTACATATTTGTGACAGTGTTACGTAAAGAGCTCTCTGAATCACAGTGCTACCAGGCAATCGTATTGTATTTAGGGGTAAGCTAAAATACTTTCTTATTTTCTTGTTTTATTTTTTCATAGTACTTACTACACTCTGATAACAACTTTATTAGCACATTAGATATACCAATTTATCCCCACAACTACAACTAACTGTTAAAAAATATCCAAAGATAATTTTTATTTTAATAATATTTGATGAGTTCCATTTAAGCAAAGATTTTTATCCATAGGATCTATTTAAAGATTTTTAAATAGGCTCTATTTAAAAAATAAACTGTGAATGATTTATAGCAAAAAAAATCATTCCATGAGGTTTTAATTAATACCTGAAATCATGTTATTTGACACTTTTAATCCTCGATCTGAATGAAGCACAAGAAACCAGTCTGTGCGGAATACAAGTTCAATGAGGGCAGAGAGTTTTGATTCTTTGTTAGGAGATTTAAGACTAATTTTTTTAAGTTGCTTCTCTTTTTTATTGGCCCCTTGTACAAATAAGGTCTTTGGTTGGTATGAACAATTTATACTCAATGGCAAATCCCAGAGTTGGAGGTTTGGGCCCATTCAGCAGAAAGGCTTGGTGATCTGCTGTGTCAATATTTATTTAAAAACCCAAGCCCGTCACCATTAAGTTGCTTCTCCTGGCAGCCCTGGATGAAATCCCAAAGACCACACAGTCAAGGACACCCGTGCGGCAGTTTCACTTCACACGCAGGGACTCCATGAGTCGGAATCGACTCAAGCAGACAGGTTTGTATTTTCTGTTTTATTTTGTTGGGTTTTGTTTTGTTTTGTTTTCATGCATAAGGGAATGAGGCTCAACGAGAGGAGTGACTTTTGTAGGGCCATCTAGATAATCACAAGGTCAGTGGTTCAAACTTACCAGCTGCTCCTCAGAGACCATTTTTTTTACAATAAAATGTTTATTGTAAAAATAAGGTATTTGTCATATCAACACTTTTTTCTATGTATAATTCAATCGTATTGCACAACCATCACCCCTATCTATATTTAGAATTAATCTGTCACCAGTAACAGAAACCCAGCCCCCTGTAAGCTACGATTATCTTCTTCTTCCCACCCCTGCTAACGACTCAGAAACGTTGCAATCTCTGCATAGCAGCAGGAATTTATTGTCCCTCTGTTTCAGGTGCCAGAAATCCAAATTATATGGTTGTTCCTTTCAAAAACTCTGAGGAGAATTGATTCCATGACTTTCTTCTTATTTCTGGTAGTTTCTCACAAACTTTGGCCTAACTTAACGTATAGATAGATAGGGATTTCTGCTTCTGTCTTTACATGATAGTCTACATTATGTGTGTCTGTGTCTGGATCACCCTTTTTCTCTGTTGCTTTGTTGTTGAGAATGTACACAGGAAACACACAAGAATGTAACAGTTTCTATATGTGTGACTCAGTGACAGGGATTACATTCTTTGAGGTGTGTAATCATTATCATCCTCCTCTTCTGGATTGTTCTTCCCCAGTAATTTAAACAGATTGCCACCTTAGTTTCCTATCGAATAGTTGAAGTGGCAGTTATCAATTTGATCCCATATGTGAAATTTTATACAAGCACAATGCTCAAGGCAAACTACTTTTGTGGTAATTCATTAATAAAAACCACCAATGTTGTTATTAGGTACAGTCAAGTAGATTCTGACTCATAACAACCCCGTGTACAACCGGAAAAAGAAGAAGAAGAAAATACTGTCCAAATCATTTATTGGGGGCTCATACAACTCTTATCACAATCCATACATACATCCACTGTGTCAAGCACATTTGTACATTTGTTGCCATCATCATTCTCAAAACATTTGCTTTCCACCTGAGCCCTTAGTATCAGCTCATTTTCAACTCCCTCCCTACTACCCCCTCCCTCATGAACACTTGATAATTGATAAATTATTATTATTTTGTGATATCTTACACTGTTCAACGTCTTCCTTTATCTATTTTTCTGTTGTCCATTCCCCAGGGAGGAGGTTATATGTAGATCTTTATAGTCAGTTCCCCTTTCTATCCTACCTTCCCTTAACCCTCCTGGTGTAGTCATTCTCACCACTGGTCCTGAAGGGATCATCTGTCCTGCATTCCCTGTGTTTCTAGTCCCTATATGTACCAGGGTACATCCTCTGACTAGCCAGATTTCTAAGGTAGGATTGGGATCATGATAGTGGAGGGGAGGGGGCAAAAAAAAGCATTAAAGAACTAGAGGAAAGTTGTATGCTTTATCATTGCTACACTACACCCTGACTGACTCGTCTCCTCCCCAAGACCCTTCTGTAAGAGGATGTCCAGTTGCTTATAGATGAGCTTTGGTTCCCCAATCCGCACTCCCCATCATTCACAATGTTATGGTTTTTTGTTCTTTGATGCCTGATACCTGATCCATTCAATACCTCGTGATCACACAGGCTGGTGTGGTTCCATGTAGGCTTTGTTACTTCTGAGCTAGATGGCTGCTTGTTTACCTTCAAACCTTTAATACCCCACACACTATATCTCTTGATAGCCGGGCACCATCAGCTTTTTTCACCACATTTGCTTATGTGCACATTTGTCTTCAGTGATAGTGTCAGGAAGGTAAGCATCATGCAATGCCAGTTTAATTGAACAACGTGTTCTTGCATTAAGGGAGTACTTGAGTGGAGGCCCAATATCCATCTGCTATCTTAATACTAAACCTATAAATATATGTACATAGATCTATTTTCCCATCATATATAAATATATTTACATATGTAAATGCCTGTATTTAGACCTCTATAAATGCCCTTTACGTCCTAGTTATTTCCTCTATTTCCTTTTACTTTCCTCTTGTCCCACTATCATGCTCAGCCTTCATTTGGGTTTCAGTAATTCCTCTCAGTTACGTGTTGCCCTTGATCAATCCTAACCAGGACTCTTACACCCTCCTTGCCACTGATTTTGGATCACTTGTTGTTCCCTTGTCCCTAGGTTGGTTAAAATCACTTCTTTCCCCTACCTCCTCCTCTCTAATGTCCCCCAGAACCATCAGTCCTGTTGTTTTCTCCTCCAGATTGTTTATCCAGCCTATCTAGATGGACCAACAGAGATAATAATATGCACAAAAAACAAGACGATGCAAAACAAAGAGACAAAAGAAAACAAAACAACAACAATAATCAACAAACCAATGACAAAAAGAAATAAAAGTCTGTAAATAGTTCAAGGTCTGTTTGTTGACCATTAGTTTTCCGGTCGAGTCTGATGGGGTGCTATGACCTGGTCCCAAAGTCTGTTTTTGTTACTCACTCAGGACTTCCTTGCTCTACTTCCCTTGCTGTTCTTTTGCACACCCTTAGTGTTTTTCCTGGGTGTAGTGGGGTCAGATTGGGTGCAGTTCCCACAATGTGTCTCCAGTGTTGCCCTATAGACTATGGGTCACTGAGAGATGTTCTGTCTCATAGTGGGACCAGCCATATCGTCTTCTCTGCATATTGATTGCTCTGAGTGGGGATATTGTCTCCTAAGGCTTGGTGAGCCGGGATGTGCTGCACTCTCTCTTCTTCCCCCTTCATTTTGCTTCCGTGTGCTCTGATCAGACATTTCCTTCTCCCTGAGCTGTAGCTTCAGTGGCAGCTGTCCGTTATAGTTTGGATTGGGGCCAGTCCCTCAGACCTCTCCACTGGTTCGCTATTCATGCTGGTGTGTTGCATTTACATCTTGGAGCACCGGTTGAAGTCTGGTCCCTCTTTCCCTGTGGAGATATAAACAATACCCTCCCCTTGGGTGGGTTAGTACACTGTTCCCCCACTACCCATTTTTTTCTTTTATCCTTCTCCTTTTTAGTTGGCTACCATATGTACCCCTGGATGTGGTCTGGACCCTGCCATACTACCTGGACCTCAACCTAGGAATGTTTATATACAGTAGATCTTTTGCATTTTTTTAAAGCTTACCTCAGCGACTCATGTTGTACTTGTCCTTTTGTGCTTGGCTTACTTTGCTTAGCATAATTTCCTCCAGTTCTTCACATGCAGCAATATGCTTCATGTGTTCATCACTGTTTTTTAACGATGCGTAGTACTCCATTGTATGTATGTACCACAAGTTTTTAATTCGTTCATCGGTTTATGGAAATTTGGGTTGTTTCCAAATTCTTGCAATTGTGAACTATGCCTCAATGAATATTGGAGCACAGATGTCTGGCCTTGTTTTGTTTCTTGTCTCTTCTGGGTATATTCCCAGTATGGGGATTACTGGGTAGTATGGTAGCTCAATTTCCATCTGTTTTAGATATTGCTAAATAAATTTCCACAGTAGCTGTACATACCTACAGGTTCACCAGCAGTGGATGAGAGTTCCTGTCTCACCACAGCCCCTCCAACATTTGTTGCTTTCTGATATTTTAAACTGGACTATCTTTGAGGGTGCTAGGTGGTATCTCATAGTTGTTTTAATTTGCATTTCTCTTCTGGCTAATGATTGGGAACATGTTCTCATGTTTATTTGCCATTCGGATTACTGCCCTTGAGAAACTTCTGTTCAGGTACTTTGCCCACCTCCTCAGTGGGCAATTTGCCTTTCTTCTTTTTGGAAGCTAACAGAGTATTGTAGATTTTAGTAATAAGGCCTTTGTCTGATGTCATTGCTAAAGATGTTTTCACAGTCAGTGGGCTCTCTTATTACTATCAGTGAATTCTTTCGATGTATGCAGGTGTTTTATATTCAGTATATCCCACTTGTCAATTTGTGCCTCCTCTCTGTTCGTGTCCTTCCCCTTTTCTGATAGCCTATGTACTCCCTGCACCAAAGTTCCCAAGTTGGTCCCATTTCCTTCATTGATGACCCCAATAGTTCGGGGTTTTACCTCGAGGTCTGTGATCCACCTTGAGTTTATTCTTGCGAATGGAGTGATGTAAGGATCTTGCTCCATTTTTCTGCAGGTAGATATCCATTTTTTCCCCATTTGATATTTTTGGGGCCATTATCAAAGATCAGTTATCTATATGCTGATGCTTTTATTTCTGGATTTACAGTTCTTTTCCATTGGTCTGAGTATCTGTCATTATACCAATACCATGAGATTTTGACCACTGTGCTAAAGTCATGTAAAGTAAGCCCTCCCACTGTGTCCTTCTTCTTGAGGAGTTCTCTGCTAATTTGGGGACTTCTTCCCTCTCCATATGAAGTTGTAATCAGTTTATCCATTTCTTTGAAGAAAGATGAGGGTAATTGTATCAGGCTTGTTTTAAACTTATATAGTACCTTGGGCAGAACTGACATCTTTACTATGCTGAGTCTTCCAATCCATGAGCTTGGGATATTCTAACATTTGTTGAGCTCACTCTTGGTTTCTTGTAATAGGGTTCTGTAGTTTTCGTCATATAAATCTTTTATTCTTTTAGTCAGGTATACCCCTAGATATTTCCATTTGTGCTTGGCTATTGTGAAGGGTACCATCTTTTTGATCTCCTTTTCTGTGGTCTTATCCGGTGTGTATAGCAGTCCGATGGACTTCTGTTTGTTGATCTTGTATCCTGCCACTCTGCCAAACTCCTCTATTGCTTCCAGTATTCCCCTTGTGACGCTTTTGGGATTTTCCATATATAAAATCATATCATCTGCAAATAACGATAATTTCACCTCTTCCTTCCCTAGGCGAATACCTTTGACGTCTTTCTTTGCCTTATGCAGTTAGCTAAAACTTCCAGTATGATGTTAAATAGGAGTAGGGACAAGAGGCATCCTTGTCTGGTCCCCTTTTCAGTGGAAGTGTGTTCGTCTTTCCCCATTGACTACCACATTGACTGTTAGTTTTTCATATATAGCTTGTATTATCTTGAGGAATTTCCCTTCCATTCCTATCTTCTTGAGTGTTTTAAACAGGAATTAGTGCTGTATGTTGTCAAATGCTTTTTCTGCATCTATTGATATTATCATGTGGTTCTTATTGTTTTTCATGTCAATGCGGTACATGATACTAATGGTCTTTCGTATGCTGAACCATCCCTGCATCCCTGGTATGAATCTGACTTGGTCATGGTGAATTATTTGTTTTATATGCTTTTGTATTCTATCGGACAGTATTTTGTTAAGGATTGTTGCATCAATATTCTTTAAGGATAATGGTCTGTAGTTCTTGATTCTTGTGGTATCCCTGCCCACTTTCAGTAATAGAGTTATACTACCTTCATAGAAGGAGTTTAGGAGTTTGCCATCTTTTTCTATGTTCTGGAAGTATTTGAGTAGGATTGGTGTCAGTTCTTCATTGAATGCTTGATAGAATTCTCCCGTGAAGCCTTCTGGTCCAGGGGATTTTTTTTTGTTGGTAATCCCTTGATAACCTTGTATATCTCTTCTATTGCTATGGGTTTATTGAGATTCTCAATATCCATCAGGGATAGTCTAGGCAGGGATTGTTTTTCTAAGAACTTGTCCATGTCTTCCATGTTGTTGAATTCATTGGAATATAGTCCTTCATAATACTGTATATTTATACTTTTGGTTTCATTAGGGTCTGTTGTAATGTCCCCTCTTTCATCCCTCATCCTTGTCATTGAGATTTGTTCCCTCTGTTCTTTGGTTAGGTTTACCAGAGGTCTATTGATCCTGTTTATCCTTTGAAAGAACCAACTTTTAGGAGCATTAATTTTTCCCATAGTTTTCTTATTTTCCCTCTCCTAAATCTCAGCCTTAATTTTTATAATTTCTTTTCTTTTGCTATTAGTAGGGTTGTTCTGTGGACTTTGTTCTAGTTGTTGTAAATTTTTTGTTAGCATATTAATCATAAGTCTCTCTTCCTTGTTCATGTGTGCACATATTGCTATGAAACTTCCTCTGATCACTGCCTTTGCTGTGACCCATACAATTTGGCATGTCATGTTCTCATTCTCATTCGTTTCTAGAAATTTCCTAATTTCATCTCTGATCTGGGCCAGTATGCAGTCCTTTTGCAATAGAGTTATTCATCCTCCAGTTGTTTGCTCTTGTTTTCTTTATCTTCCGTTTGTTGATTTCCAGCCTTATGGCACAGTGGTCAGAGATAGAGGTCTCTATGACATCACTGTGCTTAAATCTATGTAGATTTCCCTTATGCCCAAGCAGGTGGTCTATCTTTGAAAATGTGCCATGTGGACTTGAAAATAATGTGAATTTTTTTATTTGGATGAAAAGCTCTGTAAATATCTCTATCAGGTCAAATTGTCTAATTGTAATGTTTAGATCTCTAGCATCGCTGTTAAGTTTGTTTCCATGTGATCTATCTTTCTCAGAGAGTGGTGTATTGAAGTCACCTACTATAATTGTTGAGGTTGTGATTTCTTTTTTCATCTTCTGGACCATTTGGTTTATGTATTCAGTGGGTCTCTCATTCCACAAATATGTGTTTAAAATGCTTAGTGGTTCTTTATTTACAGTTCCCTTGAGCATTATATAGTGGCTGTACTTATCTCCTTTTATAGTTTGCACTCTGAGGTCAATTATATTTGAAATTAGGATTACAACCCCTGCTTTTTAAAATTACTGTTTGTTTGGTATGCCTTTCTACAGCCTTTGATTCTCAGCCTATTTTTGTCTGTAGTTGAGATGTTACTCCTGTATGCAGCAGATTAATGGGTTGTGTTTTCTAGGCCAGTATGCTATACTCAGTCTTTTGATGCCTGCGTTCAGTCTATTGATATTCAGGGTAATTATCTCCATCTGTGGACTCTGTGATATCATCTTGTACCTTTTGTGTTGGGTGTTTTTCCACCTCCCTTTCTTATTAGTGTGTTGTGCATTTGTGTGTGGTTTATCCTTGACTTCTTGCCATTTCAATCTTGGGGGCTTTTTTCTCTTTGTTACCCTCTGGGTGGAATTGTAGCGGTCTCTTATTTATGCTTGGTGAGTGCTGTTCTTCTGGCCATACTGGGTCTGCAAGGATCTTTTGTAAGGCTGGGTTTCTTCTAACATATTCTTTGAGTTTTTTCCTTGTCTGGAAAGACTTACTTCTCCAACTATCTTGATAGATAATTTGGGTGGGTAGAATATTCTTCGGTTTGTATTATTTGCCTTCAAGTTTGGAATGTGTTACTCCACTCTCTCCTCTTCTTCATAGTTTCTGCTGATAGGTCTGAGCATATCGTTATTTGGGAACCTTTATATGTGATTGCTTGTTTTTCCCTAGCTACTCTCATGACATTCTCCTTTTCCACAAAGTTTAATGGTTTAACTATTATGTGCCTTGGTGACTTCTTGGGACTCAGTCTAGCTGGTGTTCTTTCAGTTTCCTGAATGGTTTCCTGGTTTTCATTCATTAAGCTGGGGAAGTTTTCCTCCAATAATTTTCTCACTATTGTTGCAGATGACTTCTTAGTTATATCTTCCTCCAGTAATCCCATTATTCTGATGTTGTTCTCTTCATAGCATCAGACATAGCTCTTAGGTTTTCTTCAGCTTCTACGATGATCTTATTAGATTTTTGTTCGCGTTTGTTAAAGTCTGCTTGGCTATCCTCTAGGTCACTGATGTGGTTCTCTGCCTCCTCCAATTGGTTGGCGAAGTCCATGAGTCTGCTACTGTTTTTTGTTATCTTGCCCCTAAGCTCTTGTATTTCCCTTTGGTGTATGGACTTTGTCTCCTCTATTATTTCATCCCTTTTCTGTATTGTTTCCCTCATATCCTGTATGACTCTAAGCAGCATTCTGAAATTTTTTTTCTGTGGCAAATCGATGTCTGCTTCTTCTATGCACATTGTTAGATTCAGGACATCTTCTGCCACTGCTTTGGTTTTTCCTGTGTTTTTTGTTGAGGTTGTTGGGGCTGATTGCTGTTTGTGTTGTTTTTTTTTTTTAAAGGAGCCAGGTGCCATTGTTCAGGGAGTCGAAGAGCACTGACTGTTTCTGGACAACTCATAGGGGTGCTTCTTCAAACTGCCTGCAGCTAATTTCACTATGCAATTAGCCTACCACTTTATCCTCCTGTGGCGTCACTCTTTCCCTAGTCAACCAGTGCTCTGTTATTTGGAGGGCAAGTTTGATGGTCCTTTCAGGGGATATTGGTTGGATTATTGTGGAACCATGAGGATGATGCTGTACTGGGTGATCTCACAAGAAACCATGATGGTGTGGCCCACAGCGGCTTTGGGCATCACAGAGGGCATATGCGGGTGTCTGCTGAAACTGGAGTGCCACAGAAGGCTGGTGGGTTGCCCACTTTTTTTTAGAGCACCTTGAATGGTGGGCAGAATTTCCTGGTCAGGTAGATTGCTGTGGAGGTTGGGCAGAGGTTCCGGCAGCATCGTGGAACGTTGGCGGGTGTTGGCCAAGCTGCCTTAGGCTGTGTGAGGCACTTAGGTAGGTGGGAGGAAGTTCTCTCAGTCACGTGGGACCACAGAGGACGGCTAGGAGCTCCCCCAATCACATAGGCAGGATTTCCCCCAAAGATGGTGGGTGGGATTTCTCAGCCAAGTATCAAGCACTGCAGAGGGTGGGTGGGCAGAATTTCCCTCAAAGAAGTTTGTCAGGATATCCTCTGCCAGATGGTATGTGGACTTTCCCAGCCTCTGGTTACACTGCAGAGGGTCGTGCTCTCCCAGCTGGGTGGAGGGAAGGCAAAATGCTTTAGGCTAAGAGGAGTGGTCTGACAGTTGGCTGTGGCATGAGAGAAAAGAGAAGAGAAAATTTTTTAAAAACTAAGTCTGCTGAGACTGTGGGGGATAGAGAGAATTTAGAGAAACAAGGATAACAATATATCTGAGCCCTGATCACTGACTATGGGGCTAGAGCCGTTTAATCCCTGCCCTGAGGGGGCAGCAACTTGTGGCTGTATTGAGATAAAGCCCCTGCACCGGCCTCTAATGATTCAGGCTCTGGCAAAGACAGTGGTGGGGCTAAAGTCAACCCTAGCCAGCCTCCACTGTGGTAAGCCAAAAGCCCCAAGCCCCTCAAAACCTAGTGTATCTGTGTCTATTTATCTTTATGATGCTGCTCCTATATCCCAGCAGTGTGAAATTTCCCTCTTAGTAACTCCACTGTGCTGATTTCTGCAGAGTACCTCTGGTATGTGTTACTCAGTTGTGATTTTCCGGAAGTCTCGTCTTCCCCTCTTATGCTGACCTTCCACTTCATCAAGTATAATGGCCTTCCCCTGGGATTGGTCCAAGATACATGAGATGATGTCTCAACAGTCTTACTTCTAAGGAGTATTCTGGCTCTACTGCTTCCAACACAGATTTGTTTTTTTAATATCCATCATATCTCTATCCACAACAGTATCTTGATTCTTCAACAACACCATAATTCACAATCATCAGTTTTTCCTTTGTATTCCTTATCCATTGTCAGACTTTTGCATTCATATGAGGCAATTGAAAAAACTATGTTTTGTGTCAGGGTACCTTAGTCTTCAAAGTGACATTCTTTCCTTTAAACACCTTGAAAAGATATTTTTGCAGTAGATTTGTCCAATGTTCTACAGTTTTTGATTTCTTAATCCCCTTATTCCATGGTCAATGATTACGGTTCCAAGTAAAATTAAATCCTTGGAAACTTCAATATTTTCTCCATTTTATCATGCCTGGTGTTAGTTCTGTAGTTGGGTAGTTTTACAATGGGTTTCATCTTTTTAAAAGTAATGAATGACACTGCATATATATTGTCTCAATTCATCCTACCAAAAGGATTAAGTAGGACAGCTATTACCATCATCATTTTTTTGCATGAGGAAAATGAGCTTTGGTTACATAATACAACTTACACATAACAGAATCAGACTGCAAATTCCTGATGTTTCACTTCAAGGTACTAATTTAATTAATTCCTTCTCATGTAGAAAGTCTGATCTACAGGAGAATTCAGGTGTCACTGAATCTTACTGAGGCAGACACCAAAAATAATCTCCTATTTAATAAGTGTTTTTCTTCCACGGTAGTTATAGATGCTTGACAGCTTCAATCAAGTGGAGTTTGCTTGTTTACATGACAGCCAATTCTATTAAATACCTTTTGTTTTATTTTTGAAGCTTCCTCCTTAAATAATGTTAGCAATTCTTCTTAATAATGTCTGTAGATTACTCCTAGCTCAGGGTAAAGCCTTCGTACTTGTACACATTAAGCACCAAAATGCATTCCCATTGAGTTGAATGTGTCTCATAATGATCCTGTGCTGCAGAGTAGAGCTGTTCCATAGGGTTTTCTTAGCTATCATTTTTAAGAAGCTGATTACCAAGACTTTCTTCTGGTAATCAGGTTCTACTGAGTGGATTCAAACTGCCACCTTTTAGTTTAGCAGTTAATCACTTTAACTATTAAAAGACAGAATATATCCTCTACTCATTTTACCCTTTGCTGGGCTCATCCTCTTTGGATCTTATTTTTAATATGATATGTTATTTCATAACCATCTTTCTTGCTATGCTTACATTGTTCTAGTTCACTAGTTTCCCTTGAAAATCCAATGTCTACAATTCAGTAAACTAATCAGATATGTTCTGACCAGTAAAGAATATGATGAAATTTCTCTTTGTACCTATTTTGGGACCAAGATTTTGATACTTAACTTGTATTAATAAGGTCCTGGCTTATACTTTGGCTTTTATTGAACTTGGGGTTTCAGTGTAAACCCCAGGTCTATTTTTCATGTGAAATATTACCAAACCAAAGAGCTTATTATGATCAAAGCATTTATTATTTTAAAATATCTCTTGGGCTTCTATTATTTTAGCTGCCTAAGGGATTTTCACATTTTGATTTTTTTTCCAATCCTCCCCTGCCCTGCCAAACTAAGAAACAGCTTCATATTGGATAAGCAGTCTTCAAAGTCTCTGTTCTAGACAGTGATAACAGAACTGTACAAGAGCTGGACTAGGTCAGGGCATTTTGACCTGGCATAGGTGGCTGGAGAAAATCCGGTGACCGTGGCTTTACTTGTTTTCTGGTACTTTTGTTTTCCAGATTTCCTTATTGAGTTTCAAAGAAAGTTGCAAATTTTCAGTCCTCTCAATGCCCAACTAAACCCACTGATGTTGAGTGGATTCCGCCTTCTAGGGAACCTATAGGACAGAGTAGAACTGCTCCATAGGGCTTCCAAGAGTGGAATTCAGTCTCCTCTGTCTCCCTTGAAAGGCAGATGACATTCAACAACTGACCTCACAGTTAGCATCCCAATGCTTAACCCACAGTGCAACCAGGGCACCTTTCTTTTTTTTTTGTTTTAAACATTTTATTAGGGGCTCATACAACTCTCATCACAATCCATACATATACATACATCAATTGTATAAAGAACATCTGTACATTCTTTGCAGGGAGCCTTTCTTTTTATTGCAGCCTTTTGCCACTGTCATATTGGATCATACTGGCCAGTTTAAACGTCAATTTTTCCAATAGACAATAAACAGTTAGCAGAAGAATTACAGAGAGTAAGCATTAAATAAGTATTTTCAGTATGATTCACTCTTATATTCCCCTTTGAAATCATCCCTGTTGAAATAAGACATGGTGTGTTGCTGAATACTCATTCTCTCTCTTGTAATTGACTTGACTGTGCTTTATATTTTAAACAAAAAATGTTCAAAATTGAATTCCTCATCTTTTTCATCCCTTTTCCTCCTCTTGATTATGCTATTTCCACATACAACCAGCCCAGCAGCTTGTGTTCCTCAGCTCTTTTTCTGAAACAGCTTCTCTACCAACCCCTTTGACTTTATATTCTTTTTATTTATTTTAAGTTTTCATTGTGGTTTAAATTAAAGCTTATAGAACACATTACTTTTTATTCAATGATATGTACACATTTTGTGGCATGGGCTGCACCCTCCTCGATGTAACAGCACTCTTCCCTCTCCTTCCCTGGGCTCCCATTTCTAATTGACCTTCCCACCTCTCTGGCTGCCTGAGCGGCCTCACCCCCACCCCCGGCAAAAGCTGCCCTTGAGTCTCATCTGGTTGCTTGTTCTGAGAACTACATTTGTCCCTGATGTTTTTATTCAACAGAGGTGTGTGGTTGTGGGTAAGACATTTTCAAACTTTTGCCCCAAATTTGTGCTTGGATATATTTGTAGCACATATGAATACATCTGTAGAAATATCCTCTTCCAAACCTATGACTATACTCCCATTTGCCTTCCCACATCAGCTTACATATGTATCCACACATAGATATTATTTGTTATTACTGCAGAATCATGTATGTAATTGTACTTACTTACTTTGTTGTCTTTCACTCTTCTGCACCTCCAAGTGTCTTTGCTTCAGTCATGTTGTGCTGACCTCACCTTTATTGTACATTGCCATTCCTTCACCCAAGTAGTATGTGCCTCTCGACTAGAAAGTTATTTATTTTCCCATCTCCTCCCATCCTTAGGAACCATCAAAGAATGTTTCTCCCTGTGACTATTTATAATAGTAGTCTTAAACAGTACTTTTTCTTTTGTGATTGACTTATTTCATTCATCATCATGTCCTCCAGGTCCATGCATTTAGAAATTGTTTTGCTGATTATTCATTATTCTTTAGGATTGTGTATGTACCATAGTTTGCTTATCCATTTATCATTGATAGCCATTTAGGTTGCTCCTCTCTTTTTGTTATTGTAGATAATGTTGCTAGGAACGTGGGTATACTTGGGTCTGTTCATGTCCAGGTTATTTTTTGAATGGAGATTTTTAAACATTGTTGCTCAGTGTAACTCCAATTAAGCACTTAATGAACTATTGTTTATTGAATAATCTTTCAAGAAAATATAGTAAGTCATTAAACAAATTGTTTTCATCAAAATAACATTTATGAAAGTGATGTGTTGGAAATTAGCATAAATTCCAAAGGACAAAACTGTGTATTTCAATTGATATAAATCTTGACCTATTAAAGTCATCTAGGAAAAATGACATTATTTTGTGGTGGAAACAAAAACTTAACATCTTGTATTTTTCTAAAGTTTTATTCTTGCAAAAAAAATACAAAGATTGAATTTCTCCAGAAAAACTACTAGAAAATGTGGACCTTAGTTTTCCTTCCTAAAGAGACCACAGAAAGCTTTTTTCTTAATGTAGTCATTGTCTTTGTCAACAGAATCGATTATATTTTGTGTGATAAATCTCAGAGCTTTTCAAAAAGGGCCTGGGCAATCTAGAATTTGAGCCGAAGATATCAAGCTGTATCAATGTATTTAAACATAATAATAATGAACAGACATAAGATGAAATGTATTGTACCTTATTCCTAGGAGAAAAAAAGGGATAAGTTTTTCCACCATCATCAATTATTTAAACCCTCATAGTTACAAAATAGAGCCCCAGTGTGACTTCTTAAAAGGCTGCTCCTCACATCCTTTGAGCGTTCAAAACGGTGAAGTGCTTTCTTCTGATTGGTTTCCTATCTCTGGGTCAACTTCACTTGTATGTTTGATAAAGAATACTGAATCCCACTAAATAGATCCTGGGATACTGGGGAAAGGTGAAATTCTAGTTTCTACTTAATCGCTGTAGCAATTGCATACTGCCAAATGTCAACTACTCTCAAAACAATTAGCAGACTCCAACATAAATTGATAAATTTATCCATTTATAATTATTAATCAATTTATAAACCAATTTATACATTATAAATCAATGGGTTAATTATTTATTTTAATGTTATATATTACATTTAATATAATATTAATCCATTAAGTAAATTGATAAATTAATAATAGCTTTATTTGGTCTTGACCTTAATGTGACTGGTCTATTATTTTTTGAAACATGCATGGTGGTACTTTCAACTTATATGAACCAATTCTGAATGAGTGGGTAACTTTTTGGTGGTGTAATGGCATCCCAGGGGAAGAGAGATTCCGTTGATATTGTTTGTAAGGTACTGTCAGTGTGTTGTGTCAGCAGAGAACTAACTGAGAATTCTTACGGAAGCACCTTTTCAGAGTTGGCTCAGTCACTAGTCTGCGGAGAGCGGGGCATTTGTTTCCCTTTGAGCAGCAAGGATGGATCCCAGCACGCCATGCCAGGCTGCTCTAGGTCGGAGAATGCAGTGTGGTCAAGGCAAGTCTCCGACCTATTGCATTCCAGAGGGAAAAAGTATAGACCTCACGGCCGTGCGCCTTCCCAGTGTAACAGTGTAAATGGCTTACTTCTATTGAGTCTTCTGATTTGATATCCCAAACAATAAAAAGCTCTAGCATGACAGAAGTAATTCCCCAATGATATGCAATAGTTTGTGTCTCTTGATCCTTGGGAGAAGAATTTATGTTTTTAATAGTTGTACCTGTTTTTTTCTATTTAATTTTTTCAAGGATTTGAAGGAAGCAAAACCATAACATCTAGGCATGTGATTATAATATTTAAATATAAAAGACAATGATTTTTGAAGTAGATTTAAAGAAATATTTCTCTGCTCTTCAAGAATACAGCTGTCACTTTGTGAATCTTTGACGTTCTCTTGGGGCCCCAGGATCACATCCTCTCACACAAGTGGAATCGGAGAAAGGAAGAAATAAGAAATATAGCCCTGTTTTTTGGTGTGCTACTGTAATTTGATCAAAAACAGCTTAAAAGTTGATGATGCACCAAACTCACAGAAAGCCTTGAGTGACCAGGAGTTCGTCGCCAGGGTCTGTTTTGCGGTAAATCTAGAGCAGGTCCTAATAAAAACTATCGCTTGCTGAACAATAATCTCTAAGTATTTGTGGATTTTTCCCCCTTACATTTTTCTTTCTATTTCCAGTGGAG
The DNA here is from genome assembly GCF_050624435.1 of Tenrec ecaudatus. Lineage (NCBI taxonomy): Eukaryota > Metazoa > Chordata > Mammalia > Afrosoricida > Tenrecidae > Tenrec > Tenrec ecaudatus. The sequence goes on from NC_134542.1 coordinate 59,015,639, forward strand.
AAAGTGAGGAGAACGAGGCACATTTTTATCCATCCCTTAAAGAAGTGGTGTTATCATAAGAATAACATAAATAGGCAAAAATGGGGACATTTTTCTAGGAAACTTTTACTTAAGGAGCAAGCTGACTTTATTTTAGAAACCTGGTGGTGCAGTGGTTATGTGCCGGGCTGTGAACAGCGAGGCAGCGGTTGCAAAGCCCCAGCCAGAGGCTCTGCCAGGAAAGAGGACTTTCTTCCCCCTGGAAGAGTGACAGTCCTGAAGCCCACGGGGCAGTTCTGTTCTGCCTGCAGCGTCACTATGACTCAGAACTGACTCAATGGCAGTGAGTTTGGGGTTTTATTTTCTTTGTTTGTTTTCAGAGTTGAAAATGCTTCTGCCCTCTCCGTTGCAAATGTTCTAGGAACAAACACACTTGCCTTTTCTTGTCTCCTCCATACGGTACAGCAGCACCACACATAATGCCCATCCTCCACACCAGCGGTTCTCAACCTGTGGATCGTGACCCCTTGGGGGTTGAACGACCCTTTCACAGGAGTCGCCTTTGACCATTGGAAAACACATATTTCTGATGGTCTTAGGAACTGAGACAACGCTCCTCTATCCGTCTCTAGGTGGGTCCGCCCATATGCAGATACGCCCACCTAATGAGTACCCTGCGTGAAGACTGTTACCCATGCTACACCATGCTTCGAGACAAAATTTCATTTATTTGTCATTAGAAATAAATATTTCACAATCTATAATTACATATTGTTTTTGTGATTCATCACTATGCTTGTTCAATTTATATAAATGAAAATACATCCTGCATCTCAGATATTCAGTTATGAAGTAGCAACAAAAATAATTTTATGGTTTGGAGTCAGCACAACATGAGGAACCATGTGAAAGTGTCGCGGGATGAGGAAGGTGGAGAACCACACCTCTAAGGGCACTTTCCTTTAGCAGAGAACAGAACAGGCCAAGTTCAGAGTTGGGCTTAGAGACTCGAGGTGAAAAGTTATTGAACCTCTCAGTCTGAGATTTCTCCTCTTTAAATGGGGATACTTATAGTGTCTGCCTCATATGTTGATGGAGACTACATAGAATAATCCTTTAGTACAGTTCTTGGTCCCTACATACTTACACAGCTTTGAAAAAGTAAGCAGCTATTATTGTGAAGTTAATTGGTGTTATCCCAGGGCTTTGCCCCTCTGAGGGTAACTGAGAACGCTACTTAAAGAGAGGATTCTGGAAGATAAAATATGAGAAAAATCAGAAGAGGGGAAAAAAATGGCAAATGGCCCAAGAGTCAGGAGTGGAACAGAAGAGCCAGCCTGTAGCCACCTCTCCTACATCATTGTCTTCTGGGAGCCTCCAGTTACAGGGCATATGAGGGTAGTACAGTTTTGTAAGTGAACAGTGGCCCCATTGTTGGCAGTTCTCCTTCGCTTATAAAACTGTCCTTCATGCGTCTCCCCACAGAGTCCGGGAGAGCATCTGAAACACAGCAAACTTCCACAGAGGCCTGTCGAGTGACTGTTTAAATGAAAAGTGGGGGTGGGGGAAATCAGGTTTCCACTCTTCCACATTACAAAAGTTGGTATTGCCTGTGCAATGTAAATAATAGGTACTTATCAAATGCCTTTCAGAAAAGTGGTTAAAATAGATGGCTTGAAGTGAGATGAAGTTTCCTCTTCTTTTAAAAATAGTATGTTTATCCAGCCATTTTGCCACAAGGAAGAAGAAAATCAAAAATCTTTCTGCCAAGTCAACTCCACTTCATGGTGACAAGATATGTGTCATAGTAGACCTGTGCTCTGTAGAATTGTCAATGGCTAGTTCTGGGGAATTAGATCACCAGGCCTTTCTTCTGCAGTACCAAGGGTGGACAAGTACCTCTAACGCGGTGCTTAACACCTAAAGGTGTTGACTCTTTCCACTACCCTGTGCCTCCCTCTACAGAATTTTTGAGCAGTCCTTTCTGCATTTGAATTGGATGTTACTGGGCTCATCCCCAGCATCTCTTGATGGCTAGCTAAATCATTTTACAACTCAGAGGAGGGGACAGCTGAAATTTCTGGCCTCTTGAAAATGATCTGTCTACTTGAAAATATTGTAGTTTTATTTTCCCTGCCTGTAGTTCCAACTAGCAGAATTATGTAGAATCTAGGTATCATCAAGTGTCAGGTCAAGTCACTAGTCATATATCTTCCATAGTCTCCTCTCTGATCACGTCCATCCTAACTTATGTGAAGGAATGCAGGGTGCTGCTTTCCCCTGTGGCTAGGTTTAATATGCACCTGCATGTTTTTACATGCCTGTGTACCTTGTGAGCTGGAAATTACATTTTGGTATACTCACTGAAAGTAGTGATCTTTAGAATAATCCACACAGGTTGTAGTTGCCATAATTTTGGTGAATGCACCAAAGAAATCTGTGTGATATTAAAACAATGGATAGATGATGTGATAGGGCCAGTGGCCCCATTAGTTCATTTTACAAGTACCATCGCATCATAGTTAATTTGTCCATTCACAGTCTCCAATTACCTGCTCAATTCCTAGTAATAACTGCAAGCCCATCTTTCATTTTTATTACCTACCAGTTAATTACACTAACAGGCTTGCCTTTCATTTCTACATGATTTTCATTGGAAAAGTGGCGAGTGTTACCACTTGCTGCTTTCTAGTTAGTAAGCATTTCAAGGTTTTTACTTGGAGATTAGCAAAGAGAATGGATTTGAAAAATAAATTTCATGTAAATGTGCTTTTTAGACACAAATTCCAGATGACTACTTCTAACTTTTACTTTTTTAGAAAAGAAGAGGCTTATTTGGGACCAATAAATTCTGCCAGGTAAGGATGTCAGTGGCGAGAGATGCGTGGCAGTAGTGTTTGTTTTACTTTATAAAAGCTTCTAGAGGTGGTGTGTCCAAACCAGTGACCCCATTACTCTCAACCCACAGCCGCTTTCTTACACAGTGTGAACTAACATGAGCTGATTTCATGTGACTATGTAATGAGGCTTTTTTTTTCAATGAAAAGTTATACAATACAAAAATGATAATGATGAGTTTTAAAAGCACTTTCAAATGTCTATGAAATGCCAATTTTATATTTGAAAAAGAGTTTGTGGTGAGATTGAAATACCTCCATTTATTTATCCCTGTAGTCTACATATTAAATTATTATGATATATAGATGCATATTTTCTATGATGCTAAATAGAATCACTTGCATTTAATCACATTTTAGAAATTATTAGAATATTTTTATTCATACTAAGTATTTTATTCATTGTGAAAATTGGTAATTGAATATGGGAATTATCATTGACTTCATAATACATGCCACATTATTATTCCAGGGAACTGATATTACATTCATAGAGGAAAAATATTCAAATTAATGTAACTTTAAGGTCTTGGTAACATAATGGTTACCAAGTAATGGTTGTGCATTGGGTTGCTGACTACAAGGTCAGCAGTTTGAAACCATAAGTAACTCCTTGGGAGAAAAACAAGGTTTCTACTCTAGACAGATTACAAAACTATTTACAACATAAAGATTACCAAAAAATAGTTTCAGAAACCCACAGGGGAAATTCTACCTTTTCCACAAGGTCTCTTAAGAATCGGAATCAGCTCAATGGCAGTGAATTTTATTTAGTTAACATTATAGTTAATATTTTTATCTAACTTTTAAAGCACTGTAAGATAGCTAAGAACAATCATTCAAGATTTTTCCACTTTCTACATATATATGTATGGATAAATATGTAAAAGTATTATGTATATGTTATATATTAAAGATACACATAAATATGCACATACGTATACATGTGATATGCATATATATCTTCTCTATGTTGTTGTATTGTTGTTAGGTGCAATAGAGTCTGTTCTGACTCACAGCGGCCTGATGTACCACAGAGTGAAGCTCTGCCTGGCCCTGCCCCAGCCTCCCAATCGGTTACTTTTGAGTGCACTGTTGTAGCCGCTGTGTCAGTCCATGTCCTGATCACATGACATGAAATGCTGTCTCACTAATCTCTCTTCTAAACGGTACTGTTCCCAAAGCAGCTGTGTTCATTCTTCTGGCATTCCATGGCATATTCAAGGTTCTTTGCCATAATTCAAATGTAATAAATTATTCTTCAGTCTTTCTTATTTATTTTCTAGCTTGCACACATCTATGATGCAACTGAAACTGCCATGGCTTGGGTCAGCCCCCCTTATTCCTCAAAGGGTTATTTTTTGCTCTGTCACCCTTTAGAAAGGTCTTGTGCCACATATTTGAATTCATGACTGCTGCTTCCTTGACTACTGATTGTGGAAATCCACGACAACGTCAATATTTTTCCATTTACTATGATGTTGTCTATTGGTCCAGTGTGATGATTTGGGTATTTTTCACTTTGAGTCGCAATCCATACTGATGCCTACAGTCTTTGATTTTTATCAGCAAGCACAAGTTCTCCTTGCTTTCAGCAAACAAAAGTGATTTATCTTCACATGGCAGGTTGCTAATAAACCTTCCTCCAATCCTGACGCCATCTTCTTCTTTATATAGTCCAAATTCTTAGATTATTTGCTCAACATACAGATTGAAAAAGTATGACAAAATCTTTAACATGCTTCAATTAGTATTCCATCAATACCCCTACTGCCTTCAGTGCAGGTTGGATAACGTCCTTCAGTCCTGTTACTGGATCTTGATCATACAGCCTCTTGAAATGGTTGAAGTTGACCAATTCACTTTGGTACAGTGACTGTGTATTCTTTCCATCTATGTTTATGCTTCTTGAATCCTTCAATATTATGCTCATGGAATTCTTCAAAATTACAACTTGGGGGTTGAATTTTTATTCATTTCTTCAGGTTGATATGTTAAGCGTGTTCTTCCTTTTTGACTTTCAACTCTAAGTCTTGGCAAATTTCATGATAATTATTATCATCTCAAGCTGCCCTTTCAGTTTTTCTGTGCAGTTCTTTGGCTTCATCATCTCTTTCATTCACTTTAGCTACTCTACATTCAAGTGCATTCAAGAGTCTTCTCTCATATCCACTTGGGTCTTTTTTCTTTTGTGTCTTTTTTAATGACAATTTGCTTTTTTTCATGTATGAGGTTCTTGACATGACTGCACAATTCTCGTATATTCTGTAATTAGTGTTCAATGCATCAAATCTGTCCTTGAGATGTTCTCTAAATGTAGATGATATATACTCAAGGTCATAGTTTTGCTCTTATGGACTTAATTTGCTCTCATGTCAATTTTCTTCCATTACAGCTTACACTTTCATTTTTACTAAGAATATGAGGCCTTGTTTGGGCTGATGCTATGGAGCTTGGCCATCATCTCTTCCCACAGAGATAGTCATTATGATTCCTGTGGATTCCATCTAGAATGGCAATCACCACTTATGTTGTTGAAAAGGGATTTGCAATGAAGAAGTCATTGCTATTACAAAATTCTACCATGTTTTCTCTGGCTTTGTTTGTATCACCAAGGCTGTATTTTCCAACAACTATTCTTTCATTTTTATCATCCAGTCACCAATAATGACTAATGCATTTTGATTGCTTGTTTGATCAATTTTAGACTAAAATGTTGGTAGAATTCTTCACATTCTTCATCACTGACTATAGTGGTTGTTACATAAACTTTAATCATAGTTGTGTGGATTTGTAGACATATATTATTCTATCACAGACAGCACTGTACTTCAAGATAGATCCTGAAATGTTATTTTTGATGATGAATACAGTGCCATTCCTCTTGAATATTTCTCTCACCATTCCCAGCATAGTAAACTATATTATTGCTTAACTTTCAATGACCAATGCTAGTAGATTTCAGCTCACTAATGCCTAGTGTATCAATATTTATGCATTTAGTTTCATTTTGATGACTTCCAATTATCCTAGTCATACATCATTCCAGTTATTAATGGATGTTGGAAGCTATTTCTTTAAGGCATGCCCCATCAGCCAATGACAGTCCCGAAAGTTTTACTTTACCCATATTGTTGCGATCTCTTCCACTTTGAGGTGGTAGCTCTACGCTAGTCATATTTTGACTAGCACCTTCCAACCTGAGGGTCTCAACTTCTGCCACTGTAGACGGCAATGTTACACTGATGGTCATAAGGTTTTTCGTGACTGATCCTTCAGAGGTGGACAGCCTATTCCTTCTTCCTAATCTGATCTTAATATGGAAACCCCCTTGAAACCTGTTCACCCTACTGGCATTTGAAAAACCAGTAGCATAACTTCCTATATCACAGCAATAAATAAGCCAATATAGCATAACAAATTGACAGATGAGTTGTATCCATGATACACATACGCACAGTGTATACCCAATGGTGGTATCCAACACACACACACACAAATAAACACACACACACATCTGTATACTTTGTCAATCCAAGTCTGTATCCCATTAAGCAACTTGTGTATTTGTAGTTATTTTGTCAGATGAGAAATGTTTTTTAAAAAATCAGCTAAACCATGTTGTTTCTAGGTATCAAATGCTTAGAGAAATAGAATTTTCTTCCCATACCATTAAAATTCTCTTTCAAATGTTCAAAATAATTTTTAAGTAAGAATGATGATTCCAGAATACCATACTCAACAACAGAGAAAGCTACAAGACATCTAGACCCTGAGGAAAACCGTGGCTCTCTTCCCAGAAGATCTAAAAGGAAATCGAGGATCAGGTGGAAAATAGCATCTGTTCCAAGTGGGAAGCACAAAGGAGAATGTTCTTATATGATTAGCAGTAAGCAGTTCAAAGATTAAGCAAAAAGATTTACTCTTCCAAAGTGAGAAATTTGGTGGGTAAATTTTTATTTGATTAATGGTAACTAGTTTACAGAGTGGAAAGACAAGAGTAAATGATGAGAGTAAATCTACTCTTATTTTATTAAAGATTTAATTAATTAATTAATTGATTAATCTTAAATCTACTCTTAATTTAGCTGAAATCTACTGGTATTGGTCATTGAGAGTCAAGCAATAATATAGTTTACTATGCTGGGAATGGCAAGAGAAATATTCAAGAGGAATGGCACTGCATTCATCATCAAAAAGAACATGTCAGTAAATGACAAGAGTAAATGACAGGTAACAAGGAAGTAAATGACAGGTAACAGGTAAAAGGGCGCTACTGCTTTCGTTAATTTTATAAGAACCATTAGGATGAGGAACACGAACTAGAAGAGCCAATGCCTATGAGAATTTCTAAATGCAAATCACTAAGTTGCTTTTCAGGGAGAAATGCTGGACTCTTGCCTGTCTTTACTGCAGCCTCAGTGCTCAGACAGAGTTCTCAGCGTTGGGAACTTCCAAGCACATGTGATAGGCATGTGACATTTGAACAAAATAAAGTTGAAAACTTATGTTAGACACCTAACAATTTTTTAAGTTAACATTTATATTCAAGGATAGTGGGATTGTCAACAAGTATCTTGGGCTGATGAAAAATTAGCACAAGGTTGTTTTGTTTTGTTGTCAGATTTTTCTTTTGCTTCAATATTTCCACAGAGTGGTCTAGGAATAATCCGAATATGTGAATTCCTTCTAGGTGAGATAGGCTGTTATTTTTAACAATATCGAAATTAATAATAAGGGAGAAAATAAGTAGTAAATTAAAACTGATTTCATAAATATTATTACTTAAACTTTTAAAATGTTAAATTTAATTTGTTTAAAAGACAAAAAATATTAAGTTTGTTATAAAAATACAGTAGTATATGCATATGACAGCAAATTGCTGTTTGGGAAATATTCATGTAGTTCCAATCAGTGTAGTTCACACACCACCAGATGTACAGTATTTTTCAGACCTAGGGAAAAGAAAACTTGAAAACCATGTTTTAACTGAAAAAAATCACGGGTTGTTTTTTCATCCTGCCATTGTAGTGGGGCTGTTTTATTCTTAAGGGTGTTCCAATTGACTTGCTCTCTCTTAACTGTCAGAAAGTATAGTTCTATATTACTAGTAGAAAGTGTATATATCCAAGTGTATATATTTGTGAGGAAAATAAAAAAGCAATGCAGGTTTTACAGCTTGAACTTTGAGATTTCCTCTACCCAGGGTAAAGGTTTTGTTGCTTTATAAGATTTATTATAAACAATTAATGTCCTTAAATAAAATGAATCCCCAGATATTCCAGTAATGTGTTACATTTAGTAGTTAAACCTAATACTCCTTCAATATTTGTCCTCTTTCACTTTTTAAATGGTCATTCATAAAATGGACATTTGTTGGGTGTATACAATTCTATGAGCTATAATGTATATCAAACCCCAAACCAAATCCACTGCCATCGAGTTAATTCTGACTCACTGTGACCCTATTCAACGGAAGAGAACTGCCTCTTTGGGTTTCAGAAACTTTAAAGTTGACAGGATCAGACAGGCGCTTCTTTCTCCCAGAGTAACTGGTGGGCTCAAACTGCTGACCTGATGGTTTTCAGCTGAATTATCTAACCACTACCACAGTAAGGATAGACAATAGTTCTTTCGCTCTATGAAGCTCCCCTCCTAGCATCTTTCCATTCTTATTTGATTAGTCTCCAAACATCGTAACTGTTCTTTATAATGAGAATAGGCTGTCGCCTAAACTTGATGCAGAAGGTAGCCTGGCTTAACCCACCGCTGCTCTCTATTCCAACTCATACCGAATAACCACTGGGTTACTGAGGCTGTATGTCTCTAGGGAAGCAGACAGCCTCATCTTTCTTGGGAGGAATGAATGGCTGGTGGGCTCAAACCTCCAACCTTGCAGGGAGCAGTCTGACGTTTACCCCACTGGGCTGCTAGAGCTGTTCTAATGCTCGGTATTCTTCAATCCACTGCCCTTTCTGATGTTTCCAAGTTCTCCTTTTACATTTAGTTGGTTTATAATCATGATCAGGTTTATTTTCATTTCTCATCTTCAGCGAATGTTGTCAGCTAATCCTACCCTAAACTCTAACCTCAGGAGATTTCCTAGAGGATGGTGTTAGCCAATCTGTCCATGTGCATGTTCCATCTGTTTATAAGTAACACTTTGTTCGCCGTCCACATTGTGTTTGAACTGCCAGTTGTCTGATGTTAATGCTGGAGATTATTATCTGGAGTACACATGAGAATCACTGCTGTGTCTCTTTTTATACACTTTGTGGATAGTCTTTCTTTCTCTCAGCATTTTGATGGCTTTATGCCATGCTTTTTTATGGCTAAGTACCTTTATTGCTGTACATTTCTCTGATTAGGTAAACCAATGGGGGAGTGTAGGAGGAAGCACAGGTGGCCAGTCAAAACGTGACTTCATCAATGTCTAAGCAAGGGATGCAGACTACCAATGTGCCATGAGTATTCTAGTGTGCAATAATGACAGATATTTCCTGGGTAATGAGTTCCATCTGTAGTATGTGAAAAACAACAACTTATTTTAAAATCATGCGTTACAGTCGGTGTGCTACGGCGCGGGCCTCCCATTTGACTTTGGCGTGCATCAGAATTACGAGGCTTAAGTAGGTGTTTAAAATCTGTAGTCAAGCATTTGAGACCTTCTTGGGTATTACCACCTCAGGAGAAAAGTATTAACCAGTTGATATTCACCTTGATCTCTGGATCTTAAATTTTCTTGTTTGGTGGTTTTTGGTGTTCACTCAGGGCTCCTCGTGTAGATGTGTGCTCTCTTGGTGTGTGGCGGTTCTCCTGCATTTTTCTTTCTTTGTTTCATGATTTCTAACAAGTTTGGGGTTTTTTTTTCTTTAATACCTGGAAAGAAAACAAGCACATTGCTATTGAGTAGAATTTGTTATTTTCATCCATTGGGAATTAAAACAATAAAGAATAACACTGCTATTTTTATTAGTGCACATTATTGTCTGTACTTAGTTATAAATGAGCTATTTTATCATTTGCTTCTCAGATGGATCCTGTGCAAAAAGCAGTCATAAATCACACATTTGGAGTGTCCATTCCTCCAAAGAAGAAACAAGTTATTTCGTGTAATGTCTGTCAGCTTCGCTTTAACTCGGATGTGAGTATCACCTTTCCATTGCTCTCTCTAGTCTGTCCAGCTGAAAGTCAGATTGGTCTGAATATGTGCATGTCTTCATATCGATGTACTTTCTAGCAACTATTCCAAGAGATTTGGGTTTAATACTAGAACTTGAGCAATAGAGTAAATGATCAATATTAAAGAAAGGAGTTCTCCATGTAACTAGTCAAACCTAACATTTACACTCAACCCTACCAATTATATTTACTTATCCAAAATACTTAAATAGCAAGACATGTTTTTAAACTTTAAAAAGGCAATGAAAATTATGAAAAAAAATAATAAAGATGCAGTGAACATTGGGTGTGTGTGTGGGGGGGGGGGAACTATTGTTATTACTCTTGATAGCAAATAGCTTACATGCACAGACCAAATCTTGTTAAACACCATGGAGCAGTGGTTCTCAATCTCCTAATGCCGCGACCCTTTAATACAGTTCTTCATGTTGTGGTGAACCCCCCCTCCCAACCATAAAATTATTTTTGTTGCTACTTCATAACTGTAATTTTGCTACTGTTATGAATCAGGCAACCCCTGTGAAAGGGTCATTCAATCCCCGAAGGGGTCACGACCCACAGGTTGAGACCCGCTGCCTTAGAGGGGGTAAAAAAGATAATATACAATATAAAGGATCCCAGATGGTGCTGTGGACTAGGGCTGGGCTACTAAACACAGGGTTAATGGTTCAAACCTACCAGCCCTGCCACAGAGAAAAATGATGCTATCAGCTCCTATAAAGATATACAGTCTCAGAAACTCTATATATGGTCCCTAGACGTCAGAATCAACCAAATGGCAGTGAGTTATACAGTATTAATTTTCTCAGAGCATGGAAGAGGGAAAAGTGTACAAGCTGTTTATCTGGCCAGCATAACCATTCTGCTAAAGAGATAACAAGAAAAAGGTATACATCAATATTGTTATGAAGGTTTTGAATATATAAATAAAATAATAGAAATATAAAATAAATATTACATTATCTATAAAACCCAATGATAATATAAGGCCAATGATCAGTGAAGGCTGTATTTCATATGCTACATATCTTTTTGTTTTTAAATAATTTTATTGGGGGTTCATACAACTCATCACAAACCATCCATCCATTGTGTCAAGAACATTTGTACATTTGTTGCCATCATCATTTCAAAATATTTCCTTTCTACTTGAACTCTTGGTATCAGCTTCTCATTTTTCCCCTCCCTCCTCCACCCTCTCTCCCTCATGAACCCTTTATAATTTATAAATTATTATTTTTTCTTATTTAAAAATGATTTCATTGGGGTCTTGTAAAACTCATCACAATCCATCCATCCATCCATCCATCCATTGTGTCAAGCACATTTGTACATTTGTTGCCATCATCATTCTCAAAACATTTGCTTGCTACTTGTGCCCTTGGTATCAGCTCCCCACCCTCCCTCCCTCATGAACCCTTGATAATTTATAAATCATTATTATTTTTTCATGTCACATTGTCCAATGTCTCCCTTCACCCACTTTTCTGTTGTCCACCCCACTGGGAGGGGGTTATAATTAGATCATTGTGATTAGTTTTCCCTTTCTCCCCCACCTTCCTATTACCCTCCTGGTATTGCTACTCTCAATATTGGTCCTGAGGAGTTTTTCTGTCCTGGACCCCCTGTGTTTCCAGCTCTTATCTGCACCCATGTACATGCTGTGGTCTAGCTGGATTTGTAAGGTAGAATCGGGGTCATGACAGTGGGGAGTGCGGAGGAGCATTCAAGAACTAGGTAAGCTGTACTTCTCAGCGGTGCTATGCCGCACCCTGACTGACAGAAGCAGCTTTTCATACTTCACAGGATTCACTTTTTTTCAAGAAAGACTGGAATAGTTCTATATCACAAAATTTGTATTAAATATCATTTTAACTCAAAGGCCCAATGAATAAAAAAACATAGGGACCTGATATTTCTAAAGACATACCCAAGAATTAAAATGTCTCTAAACAAAGAGACAAATTCAATGTTTATTCTTTGAAAGTCTCACTGTTGTCAAGATGTCAATTCCCCCCCCCCCCCCAATTGATCCATATCCAATACAGCTCAATCACAGTCCCCACCAGCTTTTCTTTTTCAGAAAGTGACAAGCTGATTCTTAATCATATAGAGAAAAATGAAGCTCCTGGATGGCAAATACGTCCTCTGAAGACAGGGCTCAGATGGAAGTCTCACACTTCCTGCTTTCAGCACACACCATGCAGACCACGGTAATGCAGACTGTGGTATCATGGATGAAAGAATAGACACATCAGCCCAGGGAATAGAATAGAGTCCAGAAAGAGAACCACACCTACAAGGTCAGTTGATTTTCAGTAAAGTTACAGAGGCAGTCAATGGAAAAAGACTTTTCTTTGCAGCAAGTAACACTAGAACAATTTTATATCCGTGTTTAAGACAAAACAAAATTAGTTTTGACACCTACCTTGCATAAAATATAATCTTAATAATGAATAATATATGTAAAGTAAAAACATAAAACTAGAGACATCCAGAGAAAAACATAGCAGAATACTCACATGGCTTTGGTTTACTCAAAGATTACTTACTCAGGAAAAAAGCAACATGATTCAGAAAAGTTTACTATGTATACTTCACAATTGAGAGCTTCTCTTCAGATTATAGTTGTACTAATAAGAAGGCAGAAAGACTGGGAGAAACTGTTCATGAAATACGCATCTAGCTCTTAAAGCTCAATAATGAGTAAAAGACTGGACAAACCAGAAGAAATATGAATGAAAATAAACACCTAACATGAGATTCAACATCATTAGTCCTTTTACAAAATGCAGATGGGACCCCGGCAAGATACCACCACCCAGATCACAAAGGTTTTAATTAAATAAATTTTTAATGCCAAATATCAAGAAGAGTCACTGGAATCGTACACATTGTTAGTGGTAACATGACAAGTGCGGCCTCGTGGAAAAATAGTTCACCTGCTATTTTTAAGAAATTTCATAAAATTGTGTTTCCCTTATAACCCAGTAAGTAATCTCACTTCTAGACATGAAACATGCTCCCAGCCATGAGTTGGTTTGGATGCATAGTGACCTCATGGGACAGAGTGGAACTGCTGCATGGGGTTGCGAGTCAGTGAATCATTGCAGGGGCAAACTGCCTCCTCTTTCTCCTGGGGAGCAGCTGTTGATTCGAACGCTCACCCGATTCGCAGCCCAACATGTAACCACTACCCCACCAGGGCTCCTTACCTGGATGCTATCTATAGTAGCTTTATTGATAATTGTCCCAAACTAGAAAGGTCTAGCCATATGGTGGGTACTACTCAACAATAAAAAGCAATGAGCACGGAAGCCCTGGAGCACGTTACCACGTGGATGAATCTCAGAAGTGGTAGCTAAATGAAAGAAATCAAATTCCAAGAATATATATCGAATAACTTAACTTATATAACTTTCTGGAGATGCCAAAAATATAAGGACAGAAATCAGATTAGTGCTTAATAGGGTCTTGGGAAGAGATTAAAGAATTGACTATAAAAGCACATGAGGAAACTCTTGGTAATGATGGAAATAATCTATATATTGATTATGGTGATGGTTACACAATGGTCTATGCTTGTCAAAACTCATGGAACTGTATATCAAAAAGGAGAATTTTTGAGTATATCAAATATAGCTTAGTAAACTTGGTGATAAACATTGTGATATGATCTAAAAATGTTTGGTAAGTAGAACATCAACAATAGAATTCATTACTAAATATATTAAAGTATAATACTGTAAATACACATTTAAGTCACAATAATGAAAAGTCTCATACTCAATTTGAATGATAAATATATAAATATTTCTGAGTATATGCAATGTTGTACAGTTGTGCGTGGTTATCATCTAAATATAGGTAAAGTAGTTTCTATAGTTCAGGAGTCAGGGCTCTGGTTCCATAGTAGTTGTGCATTGGACTGCTACCCATAAAGCCAGCAGTTCAAAACCACCAGACCCTCAGTGGGAGAAATCGAGGCTTTCCACTCCCATAGAGTTGCGATCTCAGAAACCCAAAGGGACAGTTCTACCCTCTCCTATAAACTCACTCTGAGTAAGAAACATTAGTAGCAGCGAATTACATTGTGAATACAAAGTGAAAGTGTTGACTACTAACTGGCCACTTGTAGAGTTGATGCCCACCTGAAACCATACATCTCACCACAGCAATGCCAGTGGGGGAAACATCTCATAATAAACGACCCTACGTGGAAAAGCAAAATTGAAAAGGAAAAAGAAGCAGTGGTAGGGAACATAGCTATAGTTGTTCCTTCCATGGATCCTGCAGGAATATGAGCCACATCTGTTATTTATTTTCAATATCCCATCCGTAGACAGGCAGCATAGTATAAAACATTGGATTGAGAGTCCTTGAACAAGAATTCAGATCCTGATTCTGAGCTAGTAAATCAATTCACCACTGTGAGCCTCTGTTCCCTCATTGATTCCATGACCTAAAATAGACTACCTGTTCTTTAAGAGAATAATTTGCGCTCTATGATTAAAAATAATTTCCATAGCATCTTTATTAGGACAGAATGTATTAACACTTCCATACATAACAGAGCTGGTAGCACAGTGTGCTTCACACTGAGCTGCTAACTGCAAGATCACAGGTTTGAACCCATCAGCCACTCTGTAGCAGAAAGATGAGGCTCTCTGGGCCATAAAAATGTCAAGCCTCCAGAACAGTAAACAACAGTTCTCTGCCCTACAGGGTCACTATGAGTTGAAATCAACTCGTGCCAATGTGTTTGGTTTTTTTAGTTGGTGTCTTATAGATAGAAATCCTACTGGTGCTGTTGGGTAAGCCTTGAATTGCTAACGTCAAGGTTGGCGGTTCAAATCCACCAGCCCCTCAGTGGGAGTGAGGCAATCGGCTCCTATAAAGACTTACAGCCTTAGAAACCCTATATAAAGTTTCTGGAGTCAGAACTGACTCAATGACAGCGACTTTGGTGCCATGTTTTGGTTTACAATAGAGATGCAGCAGTCAAGATCCAGACTTTGACTATCTATGAATTCTGATTTTCATTGGGGTAATGTGGCCGGAGGAGGGGGAGTGGGAATCTTTTTTTGTGTGGCCTAGAAGAATCCTGGGAGCAGGCCCAACTTTAGCTCCCTTTGATGTCCACCATTTCCTCTGAGTTTACTCTCAGGGTCACGGACAAATGTGTGCACATGAGCAGGCGACAACCAGTTTCTCTGTCACTGCTCAAAACTCCGCTGATAGTGGAGAAAGAAATTAGATTTCTGAGACATGCTTAGACTCTCAGCAGTAAAGGCACAAAATCTGGATGGCAAATTCACAAGTGTGACATATGCAAGTTCGCAGTGTTTAGGAATGGTGCTATAATCTGCATAACCAAGCTCTGAAACTGAGCATTTTTTATGTGGAGGAGAGTTTATTAGTTTATAATTACCCTATTTACATTTTAATGTAAGAATTAAGAAGATGCTCATCCTTATTTTCTTTAATAACGTTTCTAAATCAGCCCGAGACTGAATTGGCCTCACTCTTCAGTGTAGAAAATATGTTTATTGAAAAATCTGGAAGGCAGATTTGCACAGTAAACAGACTTTTACTTTTATTTTGCAATTCTCCATTAGCCATATAAAATGCACCAGGGCAGCCCTCGTGCATTCAAATTCAATGTGACCTAGTTTAAGTGTCCCCTTGTCCCCTTGGTCCGGCTTTTATCATCTCAGTAGAACTCCACTGTTGGAAAGCCAAAGGCTGCAGCTTTATTGACACAATGCCCTGTTATGTAAATGAGAAAGCATTAATCACAAACATTTCCCAAATGAACCTTTACAAATTAACACCATTAACTTTGCCAGGGAGCAGGCATTGCAGCCCAGGAAACAATCCGTCTTTCCAACTGAGTGGCAGCCATTTGCACAGATGTGGCCAGCATGGTGGCCCCTGCCTTTCCTTCGCCACCTTTCCCTTTCTACTGTGGTGTTCCAAGAAGGTGTCCTGGATGAGGGTGTCCTGAGGCCACATGCCCGCTCTTCTCCAGGGAAGGAGTGCTCTGCCCTGGCCATACAGTCCCAACTGGATACTCCTAACTCCAAGTCCTGACTCTTCCAAAGTTAAGCCTTACGAGGGAAATAGCTCCTCCCTAACTACTTTATGGTTGGTTTTAAATAAGATTCTTAAGTTTATTGAACTCTCAGTTTTCATATAAAAAAGGCCAGGACCGAAAGCTAACATATCTTAAACGTTTTTAAGGCTAATACATCTCTCTCTGGACTAGGTTTAAAGATAGCAGATGCCAAATTAACTTCTAATTTACATATTAATTTTAAGTCTTTGAAAGTAAAAGTAGGAGACTGATGGAAGCTGATGTTTACATAGCTTCTTTTTTTTTAACAATTTATTGGGGCTGATACAATTCTTTTCACAGTTCATACATATACATACATCAATTGTATAAAGCACATCTGTACAGTCTTTGCCCTAATCATTTTTTTCTCTTTTCTTCTTTTACATTTTATTAGGGACTCAAACAACTCTTACCACAATCCATACATATACATACATCAATTGTATAAAGCACATCCATACATTCCCTGCCCCAATCATTCTCAAGGCATTTGCTCTCCACTTAAGCCCCTTGGTTTACATAGCTTCTTACACAAAATCAAGGACAGCTTGGTTCTCTTAAATGTTTAAAAACAAAGATGATCTTTGTTGGTATCTTTATTATCATTTTTGCCACAGAAACTGGTTCATCATAGATAGACTTACTCCTTTCTGCTTCTTGAGCAAATGGAAGTGGGAATATATGGCCTTTTAAATCACATTTTATAAACTCTATTTCAGGGATTAACCCTGAAGATTAGGGAGTCAGCAGTAATACAGTTGATTGAGCATGACGCTCCGTGTCTTTCGTTGTGAGCTCTCTCACGTTTCATTCCTCCTTTGGAGGTCACCCATGGGATATTTAAAACGTACCCTTTTGACCTTTGGAATCATATTTTAAACATTGTGACCCTCTTGTAGTTCCCGTTTCCTTCATTCCCCCTTACTTTGTGGTCCCTCGAGGTGTGTGAGCTTGCTGTTGCCCTTTGTCTTTCGATCCCTTTTGGGATCCGCCATTTCTCTCTCTTGTTTTGGGCCCTGTTCTTATGACTGCGCTCTATTTCCTCGTGTCTGCTGATCTGAAGAAATGACCTCACGGACACTGTATGGATTTACTTTAGCCTGACTAAGACCAAATGGACAGAAAATTAGGGGCTGGCTTCGGGGTGAAGATGGCAGGGTGATCCGCCATTTGTGTGAACGTTTCTCTAGGTGACTTGACCCCCTTATTTTTGACTATGGCCCTCTCTGCATTTCAGAAAGCTCACTCACTCAGTGATCGCCCCCAGTGATGGCTCCTGCCCAGGGAGCACAGTCAGTGTGTAGTTGACGGGTCTCCAGTTTGCGTCATAGGAGTTTCCCTCTGGATGAAGGTCATTTAAGTTTTTTCATCTTTTGTTTCTCTTTTTTGGTTTGTTTTAATTCTATGCCTGTTTTCTGATTTCTCTCCCAGTTAATATAATAATGTAATGCAAATGCTCATTACTCTTGCATAAACAAACTGCCCCTTCCACCACCATCTGCCGCTTCGAGGCTTCAGTACCATCTCTGCTAGAGGCCCTGGCACTCTCTGTCACCAGCAGAGATCTCAGCAGTCAGGATGTTAGGGAGGACCCACTACTGGGGTTCCCACATAAAGTCCCTATTCACATGTTGGCTGCTGGTCGTTCTACCTCCTCTGGCCACCAGCTCCAGCTCCACCTCTCCAGCAGCTGTCAGGAGGCAGCAAGTCCCTGAAGCAGCTGCTGTGCCTTCCCTGAGAAGTCAGAGAGACTGAGAAACAGGAGGGCCATTAAACGCCATGTTCGAAGATGTCCCTTGCCCCAAAAGTAGAAGTCCCCAGCTGCAGAGGTTCAATTTGAACTTCTAGGAAGATGAAAGCATTTTCTTAACCCTATGTAACATTCTTATAAGGGGAATCTTGTGGTTGTTTTTAGCTACAGAAGTTTTCTATATTATCAGGTTTTCTCTTCCACCATCAGCCATGTTCTCCTCTAACTTGTACCATTTCTCCTCCGTTTGTTGTCTACTCCATCTTCTCTCTCTCTCTCTTCCGTTTTCTTTATTTTATATTTTCTCTTTTTCTCCTTTCTCTGGCACAAACGTTTACACAATTTCCCCAGCCTTTCTTAGACAATCATATGTCAGGTAAACATTGGACTTCTCACTGCAAGGTAGGGAGTTCAAAACCACCTACAGGACAAATAGGAGGCCGTCTGCTCGCATAAAGATTTATCGACTAGGAAACTCTATATAGGATTAATATGAGTTGGTAATGATTCCGTGACAGTGGAATTTGGGTCACTTGAAAACGTATCCAAAAAGGTTCGAGCATATCCTTTGTAAGTCTAGAAATAAGCCATTAAGAAATAAGTTCATCTTGGAAAATTCAGACACTCTGTACTTGGTTGTAAATTACCCAAATATACACTCAGGGAAATCATTACTATTCATCTTTCAACAGCTGGCCCACTCACTCCCATGATCACTGTCACATATACCCAACAGATATGCATTTCTGTTCTATAGGCACACTGTCTCATCCACCATGTACACATACATAGCAACCAACCAACCCTCACATGTGTTTGCTCGGTTTTTCTGGAAGCTCTTGAAACAGATACAATCCATTGCAGTTGACTCAATTCCAACATATTATGACCCAGACAGAGTAGAACTGCCCAGTGGGGGTTCCGAGGCTCTAAGGGATCTAGAAACAGACTCCCACATCTCTCTCCTATGAGGCAGTGGTAGGTACAAACAACCCGCTTTTCCTTTACTAGTCAAGCACTTAACTTCTGAACCAACTGGGCTCCTCTGGGGACAGATGGCAGCTCCCTTATTCATGTCTATTTATACTGCATTTATTTACATAGTTGTACATAAGAGGGGGCTTCAAATGGAATTAAAAGATAATGGAATTTTCCACCAACTTTTCAAAGTCCCTTCGTATATTATTATACAGACATATTCATTATGTATGAACTATACATATCTACATTTAAAAGTTGTTGTCGTTTTAAAGAATTGGTGCTGGTAATATATGAATGGCAGAGCTCTAAGAAAGCTCCGGGCAGCATGTGTGGCTTGTGAGGAGAGTTGTACAAGCCTCCAATGAAGTGGATTATAAAGGAAAAGAAAATCCTGTGCCTAAATTATCAAGTTTCATTTATACTACTAGTGGACCTTTATGCAGAATCAAAATAATCCAAAGAAGTTGATCATCACTGAAAAATTAGTTTATGACAAGGGATTTGGGGGAGAGGGGACACAAAGCAAAAGCTTAAACTGAACTGTACAGTGGATGATTAAATAAAGAGATGGCACAGAGACCATTTCATTGTTGAATCGGGGACTGCAACACTACTTATAAAGCTTGCATTCCATATTAAAGAGTGAAAATTATTACATAAATGCATAATGCTGCAAGTTTGGAAAACTAGCTGATTCTGTCGAGAAAAAAATGGTAGCGGAGAGAGAAGGAATCAATAGCATCAAATAGAAATCCAGAAAATGATAGCCTGCTTTTGTCACACATTTTACATTTTTCCCATAAATAAGACTATTTATATTGATTCTTAGGTTTGGAGGGTAGTGAAGCAGATAGGAGGTAATTAAAAACATAAATCTCAGGAGCTTGGGAAGGTATTTCTCAGCTTGGAGACAAGCTGACAAAATGATGAACATTTTTTGCTTCAACATGACAGAAATATAGCATGATTACAGGGAGCAGGGACATACTGGCCTAAAAGTTGTGTTCAATAGCTGCTCTTTAACAAAGCTTCTAGCCAAGTTTAGTCACCTTTTTTGAACTAAATTTCTTTGCAAAAACCTTGCTTCAAAGTTACCATTGTAATATTGTAAATATGCCACAGTTTTCTTAAACACTACTGCATCTTGAATATGTATTTATGATTTTAAATTCAACAATGGAAAAAAGATTAATATAAGTAAAGTTTAAAAATTTGAGCTTTATAACATAGTCATCAGATTTTATAGTTCATGGAATATAGAAATTAGATACCTTACCTAATTTTTGTTGTTGTTGTTTTCTTGTTTTAAGTACACATGCCTTGGATGCTATGTTCCTCTAGCTCTTTCTATAGGTTCATTAATGACAAAATTCAGGATGATGAGCTTAATGTGGTATTGCAAAGAACAGTAACAATGGGTATTTAGAGAGCAAACGTGTACCCACCACCACTTATCTGAATATACTCTCAACAGAAAACCATTCCTTCACTCTGAAATACTGTAAACTTTAGCATGTTTTCATTACATGTCTGTTGGCATTAAACCGAGCATGAAGAACGCCTTTTAAAGATATTGAGTCTTTGCTTTTCCTTTGTCAAGTGCCAGAGCTGGTCACTCTTTCAGTGAAAGATAAAGGATTCCTATAAGGATTTAGGGTTATTTTCTTGGTAGTTTTGTTCATTTGAAAGTTGCTTTTTTAGGAAAAGGGACTCAGAAAATGAGGTGAGAGGATAGCACAACTCAAAGAATGTGATAAGGGCACTAAACATACACATACCAACTCCTGAATTAGGGAGTCATTCGATCGGTGTATTTTCACCAACAGCTCTAAAATAAATGAAAAGTGGGGAAGGGGAGTTATCTTGTCAGCATGAAGTTTGGGAGAGGCTGTGGAAGCCTTGTGTATTTTTTTTTCTTCTTCGGTTAGTATAGTTTTATTTGGCCTAGAATGGGTGCAGGACCCTTAACAATAAGATACTATGTCACTCAGTTTGTGTGGTTTTGGTTTCTTCACCTAAAATTTTATTCAACGAGTAATTAAGAATCAGGTAGAAATTCTAGATTGAACACCTGTGGATTTCCAACATGATTAGTGGCTGGCTTAAAGTTATTATCTAGGCTTTATTTAAAACATGCTTGGTGTCTTTTATTCTCTGTGCTCGGGTGGGCAATTGGCTTTCATTTTCACCACCTTTACAACAAATGGGAGAAGAAGGTATTATTTATGTAAGACAAAAAAAAACTGGATGGAATAAAAATTAATCCTGGTAACTCCATGGCTTTCCAACAAATGACTGATTTAATATAGTTCATAACACCCAGCAAAAAAAGTAATAGTTAGTCAACTTTCATCTCTCAAGCAGCTCTTTGCATAAAGTGACAGCCTTGTTGCCCCAGAGGCCAGAGGACTTTGACATGGCAGGTCGGCATAAAGAGCAGTTCTTCTGGAAAACCTGACTGACTGTAAGAACTCCATGATGCATAACTTTGGAGAAAAAATGGACAACATGCGAAAAAGGATTGCCTTAGCCAATTAAAAATTTTAAGCTAGAAAGACTCTTGACAGGGTAGTCTCGCTGGTTAAAGTGAGTGTTTCAAGGAGAATGATGAAGCAATAAACTGGAGCAGAGAATAGGAGAAGAATGTTAAAATAGTTCATACTTAGGAAAAAGACTGACCAGAGAAGTAAATACTGTTGGCATCAGCTGAAAGCAAAGAACACTAGAACGATGTTTACCTGTGTTTTATTGACTATGCCAAGGCATTCAGCTCTGTGGATCATAACAAACTCAATAGCTAGCCGTCAGCAGAATGGGAATCCCAGAACACTTCATGGTGCTCACGCAGAGCCTGTCCATGGTCAAGAGGCACTTGTGTGAACAGAACAAGGGCGTGCTGCATGGCTTAAAGTCAGGAAAGGTGTGCATCAGGGTTGTGTCCTCTCACCGTGCTTATTCAGTCTCTATACTGAGCAAATCACTAGAGCAGCTGGATTGTATGAGGAAGAATGTGGCATCAGATTGGAGGAAGCTGCTTTATGCAGATGATACCGCCTTGCTTGCTGACAGTGAGGAGGCTTTGATGCACTTGCTGGTGAAGATCAAGGACTGAAGCCTTGAGTACAGATTGCAACTCAATGTCAAGCAAACCCAAATCTCCACAACTGGACCAATAGGTAATATGATAAATGGAGAAAGATTGAAGTTATCAAGGATTTTGTCTTGTTTGCATCCACTTCTGATGCTTATGGTTGCTGCAGTCAGATCAAACGATGCATCGTACTGTGTAAATCTGCTGCACAAGACCTCTAAGGTGTTGAAAAGCAAGGATGTTACGTGGAGGACTAAGGCGCTGCTGATCTAAGCCATGGTTTTTCACTCACCTCATGCGTGTGGGAGTTGAACATTGAATATGGAAGTCTAAAGCAGAATCTGTGCATTTGAATGACGGTGCTGGTAAAGAATATTGAAAGTGTCACGGACTGTCACAAGAACAAACAAATCCATTGTGGAAGAAGTATGGTCAGAATGCTTCCTAGAAGCAAGGATGGCAACACTTTGTCTCACGCATTTTATACATTTTTCATGAGAGCTCAGTCCCTGAGGAGGATATCGTCCTTGGCAAAGTAGAGGGGCAGCGATAAAGAGGAAGCGCCTGGCTACAAAATGAGTAGAAATGTAAGAACCCTTTTGAGGATGGCACCGGGCCAGAGGGCAATGTGTTCTATTGTTCACAGATCGGGTTGCTGTGAGTTGACATGGATTCAGTGGCACCTCACAGCAATAACAACATAGCCTTAAAAATTGGTTTTTCACAGGGAATCCAGGGTGGAGGGTCCCTTCAGGACCAGTGGTCAGAGTGGCGATACCTGGAGGGTGGAGAGAAGGTAGGGTAGAGAGGGGGAACCAATTATAAGGATCTACATATAACCTCCTCTCTGGGGGATGGGCAACAGAAAAGTGGGTGAAGGGAGACATCAGACAGTGCAAGATATGACAAAATAATAAGTTATAAATTATCAAGGGTTCATGAGGGAGGGGGAGGGGGAGGGGGAAGGGAAGGGAAAAATGAGGAGCTGATGCCAGGGGCTTACATGAAGAGCAAATGTTCTGAGAATGATGAGGATAACGAATGTACAAATGTGCTTTACACAACTGATGTTTTTATGGATTGTGATAAGAGTTGTATGAGCCCCCAGTAAAATGATATTTAAAAATATATTAAAAATTGGTGTTCCATATCACCCTCTATATTAGTTTGGTCTTCTTAAGTCTCTGCATGGTGCACACAGATAACATACTTACCTACTTATCAAAGAACTGGCAATTCAGGTCTCCTCAGAGGAGCCACCCCATCTGCGGTCACAGGAAGCCATAGAAAGCCCTATGGTGAAACACGCAGCACCCCCATGGGTTGAAATGTATTTGAAAGCAGTTTTTTGTGCCTTTTCTTATTGTCAGATGCACATGGAGAGCAAACGCTGTATTCGCTATTGAGAAAGCAGGTGTGATGGATAAGAACTCTCAAGAGGACATTTGTTCAGACGTGGGCCTTTATGGGCTGAAAAGATGATTCACCTCTTTCCATTTCCTTCAAATGAAGAACTGTGTTTTAACTTTTTTAAATAATATTTTTATTTTATCAATGGTATACCTCAAATGTTTTGACACGCAGAAAAGATCATTTTTAATACTGTGTCTCTTTAGGGCAAAGGTGATTTCTGAATTAACTGTGGGATGACATGAATAAAAACAATAGCCAGAGCAAAATTCAGACAGTGGAACTATTCCTTGACTATAGTTTGAATATATTATTATGCCATTGAAAAGTTATATAGGTATTTTAGCCCAAAGAAGGGAAGAAAAAATGAATTGATCTTTTTTAATTGCATGTATATATATGCAATATATATATGCAATATATATATTTAAATCATTCTATTGGGGGCTCATACAGTTCTTATCACAATCCATCCATCCATCCATTGTGGCAAGCACATTTGTACATTCATTGCCATCATTCTCAAAACATTTGCTTTCTACTTGAGCCCTTGGTATCAGCTCCTCATTTTCCCCCTCCCTCTCCACTTCCCCCTCCCTCATGAACCCTTGATAATTTATAAATTATTAGTTTGTCATGTCTTACACTGTCTGACGTCTCCCTTTACCCACTTTTCTATTTTCCATCCCCCAGAGATGAGGTTATATGTAGACCCTTGTAATCGGCTCCCCCTTCCCTCCACCCTCCCAGTATCGCCACTCTCATCACTGGTCCTGAAGGGATCATCCGCCATGGATTCCCTGCTTCCAGTTCCTATGTGTACCAGTGTACATCCTCTGGTCTAACCAGATTTGTAAGGTAGAATTGGGATCATGATAGTGGGGGAGAGGGGGGAGTCAGGGTGCAGTGTAGCAAGGATGAAACATACAACTTTCCTCTAGTTCCTAAATGCATGAATATATTTTTAAGTGGGAAAACACTAAAATGGGAATTAGTCTGTTATGCTAATAAGTAATAACAGTAATTGCATTTTACCAAATAGAAAGTGTACAAAAGGTACAATTTGACTCATGGCCGTTGAGTCAATGAAGACTCATTGTGATCCTAGAGAGCCTGTAGAATAGAGTGGAACTGCCCCATAGCCTTTAGAAGGCCGTCAGTCTTTCCAGAAGCAGGCTCATTACCCAGTCTCCTCAGCACATGAAATTCAGGCAACTGCTGAACCACCACTGGTAAAACATTTTGTTTCCTTCTTCATTCATTCATTTTACAACATAGGTTGTCACTGTTTTTAGCTGCCATTGAGTCCACTCCACCTTCTGGTGGCCTGATGTGCAACAGTATGAACTCATGCCCAGCCCCATGTCGTCCTCACAGCTGCCAGGGTGTCTGAGCCCATCGTGACAGCTTTGTGCCAGTCCATCTCAGCAAGAGTATCCCTCACCTGTATGGCCACTATTTCACCAAGCATGATGCTCTTTAGTAATCTGTCCCTCCCAAAGACAGGTCCATAGAAAGCAAGTTGGACAGTATAATGTTATGATCATTAAGATTTCTGTGGGCTCATTTTCAAAAGTAGATTGCTGGTTCTTTACCCCTACTCTGTCATGGACTAGAAGCTCGGCAGAAACCCATTTACTGTCAGTGGCCCTGCTGGTATTTAAAATGGTGGTAGCATTTCAAATGCTGGACTTTGTGCTAATAGAGGAAGGGTTATTAACAACCCGGTGATATGCAGATGCCACAACTTTGCTTGGTGGAAGAGAGGATTTGAGACGCTTGCTGGTAAAGATTGAAGATCGCAGCCTCCAGTATGGATCCAACTCAATGCAAAAAAAAAAAAAAATCCTTACAACTGAACCAATCGGCATCTTGAAAATGAAGGAAATATTGAAGTTGTCAAAGGTTTATTAGTCAATGTCTGTGGAAGCAGCAGTCAAGAAATCAAATAACATATTGCACTGGGCAAATCTGCTAAAACAGAAGATATCACTTTGAGGACTAACATGCGCCTGATTCAACCATGGTATTTTCAAGTAATTTATATGCACGTGAAAGTCGGACAGTGCAAATAGAAGACAAAGAAGACCGGTGCATTTAACTATGATGATGGTGAAAAGTATTGGAAGAACCACGGACTGCCAGAAGACCAAACAGATGGGTCTTAAAAGAAGGCCAACCAGAGTGCGCCTCTAGAATCCAGGCTGGCTTGACGTCATCTCATACTTTGAACATGCTATCAGGAGGATCAGCCCCTGGAGAAGCACAGTATGCTTGGTAAAGTAGAGGGGCAGTGAAAAAGAGGAAGGCTCTGGATAAGATGATTGACTTAGTGGCTGCAACAATGGGCCCAATTGTGAGGATGGCACAGGACCAGGCAGCGTTTTTTTCTTTTGTACACAGAGTCTCCATGAGTTGAGACAGAATCCACAGCACCTAGCAACAACTTCCAGCTCTAGAATAATACACACCCTCTAGCAATACATGAGCTACTACAGTATGACCAACAGAAGTGTAATGGTTAACGCTCATGATTGTTTAAAAGGAAGCATGCATTTCCATTTTAAGGATACTAACCATATTCTGTAAAATATTTCATGCATATGCTAAAGTTTATATTAACCAAATAAAAGCAATACAACTCAGTTTCTTTCTCATAAATCTTAAACACCAATAAGTCCAACTAGTAACATAGACTTCAATTTTCTCAAGTTCTGTTTCTTTGTCTTTACAATCACTAGGCTATCATTGTTTATTTCAAATAAACTATGCAAGATTAAGACTGCCAGAAGGTTTGCTGATTTGAACTGGATCCAAAATTAACTTGAAAGAGCCCTAACCCTTAGGTCGAAAAAAATTGGACAATGAAAACCTCATGTACGGTGCATTGTTTAATCTGTCTTGTGCCAAGGTTGAACCCTTCAAGTGGGAAACCCCAACCCATGGTCATTCCATTGGTTGTGATTCATGGTTACCCTCAAAGAACTGCCCTACGGTTTTGTGAGCTGTCAGACTGTGGAAGCAGACAGCCTCATCTTTCTTCTGCTCTGACTCAATGACACCTGTCACCACAGCTATCATTACGAATGTGCTCTTGAAATGAACTGGGGTCACAGAGTCACCATGTATTGGGGTGCACTGTATAACTAGACATTCACTGTATTAACTCCCAGGGAGTTTGTTTAAATATATGCTACTCAAAAGAATGCTATTTTGTCATTTGCATGTATTTGTATACTATTAAAAACTGCAAACACAGCAACTGTTCATAATTTAGACCAAGAAAAATATTTTTCAAGGAGATGTATGCTATTGCTATCTTTAGAATTTCCAGGATGTAGGATTACTACAAAGCAGGCAGATTTTTAGTCACTTTTATTATTGTTTTAAAATCTCTACCAAACACACAACCTCACATTCTCTGCACCTGAAGTGGCTGCTCCCGCTGCTTCACCTTCCCCGTGAGAGTGATGCTCGCCGTTCGATTAGCAGGCGTTCTACAGCTGCGTCAACGTCCAGTTCTGCTCTGCACAGGAGTGAAGCCGTGCCGGTGTGTGTGCATAATCACCAAATGGTTTATTTTTATTTTCTGTTATGCCTATGAAGTGTTCTCTGAAAAGCAGCTTTCATTGGCTCTGAACCCTGAGCTCCAAGTGATTGCCTAGTTTTTGCCCTTGAGAGAAATAACAGCATATATTTTTTGGGGAAAAACCCAACAACTATGGAACCCTTCTCTATAGTGATTTTTTAATTTTATGAATTTGTGTTGACTTTTGAAAAATATTGTTTGAGAGAAATTGAAAGAATAGATTTTTAAAGGGTAGTTGGCTTTTTTCTTATTTTTCTTATAATCCCATAGTTAAAATTTTTAACCCGATAAAACGCCCTTTATGTGCATTTAAGCAAACAAAACCAACCATTTTTTTCCTTCTTTATTTTTTTTTACATTTTATTAGGGGCTCATACAACTCTTATCACAATCCATACATATACATACATCGATTGTATAAAGCACATCCGTACAGTCTTTGCCCTAATCATTTTCAAAGCATTTGCTCTCCACTTAAGCCCTTTGCATCAGGTCCTCTTTTTTTCACCTCCATCCCCTCTCCCCCCTCCCTCATGAGCCCTTGATAATTTATAGATTGTTATTTTGTCATATCTTTCCCTATCTGGAGTCTCCCTTCCCCCCCTTTTCTGCCGTCCGTTTCCCAGGCCAACCATTTCTTATAAGATTTAATTTATACACGTACACAGATTGGAGTTCTCAGTAACATCTGTAAATGTTGGGAAATGATGGATGTCTATATTTATAGAACCTCAGAATAAAATTACTGGATTTTCAGATATAGATTAAAAAACAGCACATGTTAACATCTAAGAGATAGACTCTTCAAGCTACCGTTCTAGAGATCTAGATATTGAATAATTACCTTCTGCATACATTTCCATTTTTATAAGCACAGCAAATTCTCATTCATATGAACTATATTAATTAGAGATTTACGGTCATTCAGGTGTAGGCTTAATTGTACGCATGTTTGTTTGGTCCATATCCCTTTTTCAAAGGCAATGCCACTGAGTGATGCAAGACAATTTACGCAGAGATATTCAGACCACCAGCAGAATCAGCAATGGTATAATTAAAAATATTGTTTATGTATTTATTTTAACAAATCACCCAAGAAAATCTGGAAGCTAATGGATAGCAGCTATCAACTAACTGCAGAAGTTCTGTTTGAGACTTCTTGGTGATTTCAGTATGCCGTTTTGCACCAAGTAGTGTCCACATTGCTGAGGTTTTTCTTAAATCATTGGGACCTTGATGGTATAGCTACAAACCAAAAGATTGGCTGATCGAGTCCATCAGAGGTGTCTTGGAGCAAAGATCTGGCAAATGGCTTGTGAAAAACCAGTCTTTTCATACCTCTGGAACACAGTTGTACTCTGATACACAGGGCACTGGGAGTCGCGAGTCAGGAGTGACTGGACCGCAACTAATCTAACACTAACAGCTTGGAAAAATACACAATAAATATAAATTTTGTTGTTTAACATTTATCTAAAAGCCTTTAACCACAAATATTTAACTCATATAAGACCTATATTTTATATTTCAGAGCAAACAAACAATATGTTTAGGTCTTTTTAAAAATCATTTTATTGGGGGCTCGTACAATTCTTATCACAGTCCATACATCTATCCATTGTGTCAAACACATCTGTACATCTGTTGCCATCGTCATTCTCAAAACATTTGCCTTCTCCTTGAACCCTTAATATCCGCTCCTCATTTTACCCCTCCCCCTATCATGAACCCTTCATAATCCATAAATTACTATTTTGTCATATGTTACATTCTCCGACATCTCCCCCTGCCCTCTTCTCTGCTGTCCATTCCCCAGGGAGGAGGCTATATGTAGATTCTTGTAATCCGTTCCCCCTCTCCACCCCAAATTCTCTCCACCCTCCAGGCATTGCCACTCTCACAAATGGTCCTGAAGGAGTCATCTCTCCTGGATTCCCTGTGTTTCCAGTTGCTATCTGTACCAATGTACATCCTCTGATCTAGCCAGATTTATAAGGTAGAATTGGAATCATGACAGTGGGGGGGGGGGGAAGGAAGCATTTAAGAACTAGAGAGAAGTTATATGTTTCATTGTTGCTACCCTGCACCCTGACTGGCTCATCTCCTCCCCACAACCCTTCAGTAAGGGGGTTTCCAGTTGCCTACCAATGGCCTTTGAGTCTCCACTCTGCACTCACCCTCATTTACAATGATAAGATTTTTCGTTCTTTGATGCTTGATACCTGATCCCTTCAAAAGCTCATGGTCACACAGGCTGGTGTGCTTCTTCCATGTGGGCTTTGTTGCTTCTGAGCTAGATGGCTGCTTGTTTATCTTCAAGCCTTTAAGACCCCAGACGATATATCTTTTGACAGCCAGGTACCATCAGCTTCCTTCACCACATTTGCTTATGCGCATGTTTGTCTATTTTTGAGGTCTTAATGATTCAATTTAGTTATCTATATTGAACAAGTTAACTAAATAAACAATAAGTTGATTCTGTGTTCTTCCCTGAGGCTATCTTGCTAAATAATTGAACTATTTCGTTTAAACATTATTTTTTCTGATATCTGAAGAGTTGACCAACTGCAAACCTCACCACCCCACACTGAGACTGATCAGGTATCTAAACCAAACCAAACTCACTGCCATTGAGTCAGTGGCCACCCTATAGCACAGGTTAGAACTACTTTAGTGGGTTTCTAAGACCGTAACTCATATGGGATTAGAAAGTTTCGTTTCTCTTTCATTTACCCCTATAATATACCAACCAGTGACTCTAACAGTCTTACAACCTACATGATGCCATAACTGTTTCTTTTATGGCCTTTCTATCTGTGGTTGGAATGTACACATCACACAGTGAGAAATAAGCCAGGACTCAGGAGAGCAACCCTCATTTGATTATGCCCCTCTTGATACCATAATCATTTACTCTGTTAGTCCTGAAATATCTTCAGAATTGTTTTCTAATTAATGATGAACATCTCTAGTTCCTTTCTTGCCACATGCCCACTGTCCTCCATGCATCAGCCACCAGTGACTTGACTTCATTTTTATGTTGTTGTTGTTGTCAGTGGCAATCAAGTTGGTTACAGCTCATAGCGACCAGATGCACAGCAAAAATACATAGCAAAATATGTAGAACGAAACACCACCCCATCCTGCACCATCCTCACAATTGTTCTTATATTTGAGCCGCTTGTTGCAGCCGCTGTATCCACCCATCTTGTCTAGGGCCTTCCTCTTTCTACTGCCTTTCTACTTTACCTAGCATGATGTCCTTTTCTAGAACTCATTTCTTCTGATAACATGACCAAAGTATGTGGAGAAAAAGTTTCCCCAACCTAGACTCTAAAGAGCCTTCTGGTTGTTCTTCTGAGACAGATTTATTTGCTCTTTTTGGCAGCCTATGGTACTTTCAATATTCTTTGCCAACGCTAGAATTCAAACATATCTTGAGTCTTCCTTACTCAATGTCCAACTTTCATTTGCATATGAGACAATTGAAACTACCACGGAACACCTTAATCCTCAAAAGTAACCTCACTGACGTCTTGTGCTGCAGATTTGCCAAAGGCACTGCGTTTCATCTCTTGACTGCTGCTTCCATGGCATTACCTGGGGATTCAAACAAGACAGAATCGTTGACAGCATCAATCTCTTCTCCATTTATCAGGGTCCATGCACCTTTGGTTCAGTTGTGAGGATGTTGGCCTTCTTTACTTTAAGCTGTTCCATAATGAAGACATCAGTCCTTGATCTTCATCAAGCCTTTCAAGCCGTCCTCACTTTCAGCAAGCAAGGTGGTGTCATTTGCATATCTCAGCTTGTCAGTCAGCCTTCCTCCAATCCTGATGCCACATGCTTCTTCACTCTTTCCAGTTTTTCCCGCCAAACTGCTCTGCTCTCCCATTTTTCTCTAGTACTTCCACCTCCTTCAAGCTTCATCTTAAGAGTCTCTTCCTAGGGGCAGCGTGGAAAAAAAAAAAGTCTCTTCCTCAGTGCAGCTTTTCCAGGCTCCCTAAGTCAATTAGCCATCCCACCTTAATAATTTTCCTCTGTGTAAGAACTCATAGTTCAAAGGGTGCTTTGCCTTATGTAACTTTTTGTTGTGTCTTTTTCATACAAACACACATTGGATTGTTGGACCGAGACCACTCTATTTTGTCTACTGTGGTCTCATCAGTGACACATTGTAAGCCTTCAAGATATAATTTATGAAGGAATCAATTACTGAAACCAAAAATCCCACTGATGTCAAGTCAATTACTCATGAAGACTCTATAGGAAGAAGAGCAGACCTACTTCTTATGGTTTCTGAGTCATTTAAATCTTAGGGAAGTAGACAACCTCATCTTTCTCTAAAAGATGGACTGCTGGGTTTGAACCACTAGCATTGTGGTTGGCAGCTTAATGCTTAGCCCCCAAGCATCACTGAGGCTCCTGAAATAATTATAAAGCTATCCTCTAATTTATGAAAAGCTGAGAGTTGGTTGAAAATGACTGAATTAATCTGCAATGAAAACCACACACATAATCACATCTTGACCTTAACATTCACATCCCAATGTTAGCCTTCACCTCTGGTCACCCTATATAAAGAAACAAAGATCAGCTTTTAGCAAAGTGACTAATACAACTCTAGGAGGGTTATTTGTTCTTTTGGGTTCATGGCTTCTTTTAGGGACCTACCATATAATGTCCTAAAGCCCAGTCTTTTAATTCTAGGATTGAATGCAAGCTTTTCCATCTCTGCCTGTATAATGTTGGGCAATCACTTAGCTTTTCAGAGTCTCTGAAAACAAGAGCTGACAATAATTTCACCCATGATTTTGTGAGGATTAAACAAAATACTGTATGTAAAGTATTTAGCACTCTGCCAGGTACTCGGCAAATACTTAAAAAATGGCAGCTGTTTGCCACTGTTTGTACCATTGAAGTCAAAGTAATGTTCGAGATTTAACTCTGTGTTTTTTAAGTCTCTATGGTTCTGTATTCTTCAACTCTTTAATGTAATGGGCCGGGTTTTACCATTTTCCTTGGATCCAGAACTCTCAATAGACCCTTTCTTCCCCTAGACAAAGCTACCACTGCACTTACCATACAACAGTATCAAACAGTATCAAATATTCCTCCAGGACATGAATCTTCAGGATACATTATTTCCCAGTTATTTTATGAGATTGCCTCAATATTTTAGACAAGTCCTTTAACACTGAAGGCACTTTTGAACTGCAGCTGGTCTGGAGTTCCTATTTGACAATTGAGTGCATGAATTCGTAATTTCCTTTCTTTTGATACTTGCACTGTGCCCTCTGTCTCAACACTTTCTCTTTTTCAAGTTTAGTGTGAAATAGGTGGGGATGTACAGAACAGATGATCGGTTTGATATTTAATAGTTGACACACATTTTGTTTCAACCCCTGCATTGCAATCCCTTCAATGTATGATCATTTTCCCCACTCCCTCCCTGTGTTTGTATTCCCATTTTTACTTTTCTAACCCGTTGAACTTTGTCCTTGGAGAAATACTGTCTGTTTTATCTTAAATGGTTGAGTTTTGTAACATGGGACTAAGTTCAGTTCCAGACCTGCAGAGTGACTGAAGGGTGTTCCACCAGTCTCTAGCTAACTGTTAGCCTGATTGATCTCTGTGAGGGTGTCAAGTTCAATTTTCCATCTCCTCCATTCTCTCCGGCACCTTCTCATGTGCTCTTCAGAGCACTTGGTAGTGAGAGCTGGACACCATCCAGGTCTTCTTACCTTAGGGTTGTGAAGACTGGTGTTTGTGTGGTCCATTAAAGTGACTGTGGGGCCGATTGCTTCCATATGTCCCAATTTTTATCACTTCCTTTCCTCAGGACAAGGAGCGAGAAACGTTCACCCTAGATAACTGCTCACCAGCTCTTAAGATCCCAGTCATTTCTCACCAAATGTTATGCCAACTGACCGTGATGTCCCCGAAGTCCATGTTCTTGAGCCCCTAGGTCCCGGGACTCATTTCCTCAAGGTGTTGCCTATGTATAATAAGTGTCTGTAATGGCTCCCCCACATCCATGGATATATATTTAGCAAAGATATAGACATATGTACAAACCTCTCTCTATATATATATATACATATGCATATATATATATACACACATGAATATGTATCTACTCTCCCTCCTGCACCAGTTCAGCCTGTGTATGTCAATCCAAGCAACTACTTGTAGATCACCAGTTACTGGATTGTGTGTATAGTGGTCCTTTCCTCTTACGCCCAGTGTTTTTCTCCGTTTTCACCATTTTTCCCAGTCTTGCTCTTATTGCATATTGCCTTTTCCTCCACCCAAGTCCGCACCTGCTTACCATTTAGCTAGTGACGTTCCTTCCTTTCCTTTCTCTTGAGTAACTACTGCCTTTCCTCTCCCACTTCCGGTAACCATCAAAGAATACCTCTTACCTTTTCTTGACTTTTTAGAATGGTGAGAGCTCATGCTCTATTTGTGACTGACTAATCTAGCTCAGCAAAATGTACTCCACGATCATCATGTTATGAGATTTTTTTTTCATTTTTATCATTGTTCTTTAACATCACATTATATTCTCTGTGTGTGTGTGTGTACCATAGTTTATTTAACCATTTATACACCAATAGGCATTCGGGTTGTTTCCATCTGTTTTGCCATTGTGGCGATTGCATGGGTATGCATATATCTATTTGTGTCACGGCTCTTATTTCTCTAGGTTATATGGCTAGTGTAGAGGTTGCTGGGTCATATGCATTTCTATTTCCACCTCATTTAGTCAATGCCATATTTCTTTCCACAGTAGTTGCACCAGTTTACAGTCCCACGAGCAATGTGAGAGAGTTCCCATCGCTTCACACCCTTACCAACATTCATTGTTTTCTCTTTCCTTGAACTTCACTACTAATATTGGGGCAAAAGGGTGGCTCGTTATTATTCGCATCTCCCAAATGACTAGTGATCATAGGCATTTCTTCATATGCGCGTTAGCTGCCTAAATATCTTCATTGGTGAACTGTCTGCTCATGTCCTCTGCCCACTTTTTAATTGAATTATTTGTCTTTTTTCTTGTTGAGGTGCTGGAGTATTCTATACTTTTTAGAAAGTAGCCCTTTGTCTGATAGGTCACTGCCAATGTTTTTCCAAATGTGCGTGCTCTTTTTCCTCTTGTCAGTGAATGTTTTTATGAAGATAGCTAGAAGGTACAAGTCATGTAGCTTGTCTGCTGCTGTGTGTGCATTTTCATGACATTTGATAGTGCATTCTGCCAGGCATTAGGAAGTCTATGCTTGTCTCTATTTTTTTACAGATGGTTCTGCATTTTACATTTTTGTCTTTGCTCTATCTTGAGTTCATTTTGTAAATGATATTAGATAGGCATCTTATTTCATTCTCCTGCAAATAGATATCCCATTTTCCCAGCATCATTTGTTAGAGACGATCTCTTCCCCATTTTATGCATTCTGGCTCTTTATCAAGGATCAGCTATCTGTGGGTAGATTGATTTACTTCTGGGTTCTTAAATCTGTACCATTGCTCTGTATCTAGCTTTATACTCAGAGCTGGCTATTTGGAGTCCCATGGTTTTATAGTAAATTTTGAGATTAGCAAACGAGAGGCCTCTTACGTGGTTCGTCTTCTTTCAGAGTGCTTCCCCAGATTCTCTCTTCTTCCCATATGATGTTGGTGATGAATAGTCTCATCTCTTAAAATAATGATGTTAGAATCTAAATTGATATTGTATTGTACCTATATGTTGTTTGGGCTAGTTGCTTTTATCTTTCCTGTTTAATGCAGTTTTTTATCATCCCTTTTCTATAGCTTGCACTAATATATCTTCCTCACCCCACTTATTGAATATAGCTACTGCTCAAGATGATACTTCAAAAATACTTTCTTCTCTCTACTCAGTCCCTCGGGATCCTTACACGTCCCCAAGTTTTCACTATCATTGAGCCTTCAAGTAGGTGTCTCCACCCAACCCCCCTTTCTCAACTCATTTTCCCAATGGATACCTGGACATAACTATTTGTCCTTTCAACAAACAAAATAGAATATGTTCAAACTGAATCTTCATTTCCTCTGAATGTTTTCTCATCCCACCATATCTAACTAATTCTTTCTGCTAATGATTTCACCATTTTCCTTATTTGGATATGGAACATTGTCAACACTAATTTTTTTTCCTTCTATCTTTAATTTTAGTGACACATAATAAAGATTCCTCATTGATTAATTTATTCATTCATCAAGCTAAGCACTAGTAATTAAATGCATACAATATAGCAGATAATGTGCTAAATGAAAGTGATCAGAGAACAGAAATCTTAGAGGGTACAAGTCTACGTGGAAGTCACTTTCTGCTGGCAGAACATGAACATATAAATTAATAATTTCAAATGGTAAGACATGCTATGAAGAAAGAATTCAAGGAGTTCTAATGTGACTGAGTCATGGAGATCATAAGAAGCTTCCTCAGGAAGGGAAGCTCTGAAAGATGAATAGAGAGCATTCTGGGTGTGTGCAAAGAACAATACTCTATCTTAACTCCAACAACACGTCTCTCAGTTCCTCAGAGAACAATGGGGAGTATGAAACTGGGCTTGGTAAGGAACTAGCCATACAGGAGTGCATATGATGCTTGTAGATTTTAATCCAGGAAAAGTAGAGTGTCTTTGAGGTTTTAATGTTTTAAGCAAAGGAATAGCATGATCAGATTTCCATGTTAAAATGCCATTCTGGGAAAGCTGCGTAGAATAGATTGTAAGAGACCTAGCAGGGCCTTGGGGTTTACACTGAGGGGGCTACTGCAGTCATCAGGCAAAAGATCATGGCAGTTTACACCCAGGGGATGAGATACAGCACATCAGTTTCATTAGAGAAATATTCAGAAAATATTTCTAGGACTTGGCGATTGATTTAACAGGAGAATGGAGGTGGACTAGAATAACAATTAAAGTATGTAATGTTTATATTATAACTTGAGTATAGTATTGGAAACACCTAAGGTATCCAACAATTAAAAATATATATTGTCCTCTAGTTCACAGCTTGTCAAACTGTAGGTTAAACAGTTACACCGTCTGCAGTTGTGTAACTGAATATGAAGGGGCCACACAAAAATTGACATCACATACCGAACACCCACATACCGAAACATTAATTCAAATTCAAGGGCATAATGAATCTGAAGTGCCCCTGGCAGTGTCTGCCCGGGTTGTAAATTTCTTGGGCATCAAGTGGGAAAAGTTGAAAAAGGCTTGGTCTAGATGATTCACACAAATGGCAAGCCTGTGTGTGAGAGAGCAGAGCTAAGTTTACAGGATTGTCATCTTCACAGAAGAGATCATTAGGCTCTTTTGCTGTGGCCCTGCTGGGTGGGGTCAGACCACCAAGCATCTGGCGAGTGCAAAGACACAAACATGCGTCACCCAGGCACAATCAATCCAGAGAGGACTACTTCCTAAATGATGGCTCATGACACAAGGGAATAAATAGGCACCGGCATGAAAATTTGAGTAATTTAAATATTCATGTGAAAATATCTCCGTGATCAACAGTGAACTGGAAAAGCAAAGTGCAAACTCGCATCCGTAGTATGCAGTCTCTTGTCTGAAAGGAAGAAGACACACCCGCGCATTGGCTGGATGAGCGTGGAGATGATCTCCAGCAGGATGTGCAAGAAGGTGGCAACCGTGGTTGCTGGGTCTGGGAGGTGGACTGTTCACTGTGGGATTGTGTGAGTTAAGCACAAGTCTAAAATTTAAAAAACGTAATGGTTAATGGGAACACAAATGAAATTCTGTAGAAATCATAGAGGGTATGCACCCAGAAATTACAGATATGGAACACATTTTAAATCTTTTTGAGAAAAATCATGCTTTTTTACCTCCTTCTGTAGTAGCTCCTCTTCTACCCAACTCCACTCCCAGTCTCCCTTTGGTACACGCACGTCTGTTCTCAACACACGAACCCATGATCCTTTCAGAAAACAGACGTTAAGTGAGTTTAGTCCTCCTTAGAACATTGCAGGTATTACCTCGTGCAGAATACAGCCAAATGCCTTACGGCTTGCTTTTCCTTGCTTTAAAATGCTCCTCTCCCAAATAACTACTGGTTAGCTCCGCCAAGTTAGTCAGATATCTGCAAGTGCTCCCTGAGAAGAAAGCCTTTCTTTGATACTCTATCCCAAAGGGCACACGATCAACTCCTCACCCTCCCTTATATTCGTATAGCACTACCTAGTAGATTGAAATCCTCAAGGATTGCAATTTAGTGGGATCCCCAGTCAATGCGCATGGAAGCAGCAGCCAAGAAATCGAGCAGTGCATTGCACTGAGCCTATCTGCTTCTCCTTGAAGTGTTAAAGAGCCCTTTGAGGACTAAGGTGAGCCTGCCCCAAGCCTGGTATTTACAGTCACCTCATTTGATGGAAACACTGTACAATGAATCAGGAAGACCCAAGAAGAATTGATGCTTTTGAATTATTGGTGTTGACCAAGCATACTGAATGTACCTGTAACCTGTGCCAGATGGTTCCTTAGAGGTGAGGATAGCAAGACTTTGTACTGCATACTTTGGACATCTTATAGGACAGACTTGGCCCTGGAAAAGGACATCATGCTTGCTAAAGTAGAGGGTCAACAAAAAGGAGGAAGTTTCTCATTAAGATGGATTGACACAGTGGCTGTAACCATGGGCTCAAGCGAAACAGCCTTTGGGGGAGTGGTGAAGGAGGAAGCAGTGTTTTGTTTTTTTTTCTGTTATTGTTGTCCAAACAGGGACACTAGGATTGAAACTAATTTGACTGCACATAACAACAACCTAATATATCCATTAATTTATCACTTAACACTTATTACCAAAAATTTATATGAATTCCATACTGGAATGTAAGGTATACTGTATCCATGTGTCTTCTAACACTCAGTATGATTCCTGGAAGCAGCAGGTATTCAAAAAGTGTTTGTTGAATAAAGGAATGAATGAACTTTCTTGCACTGCATTCCGGCTGTGGATAGATTTCCTTCACTATACCCGCTGTAAGGGTCCGTCAGAGAGTATTGCTACTGGCGGTCCAGTCCATACCCCCACAGGTTTATTCCAAACGAAATGTGTTTGAACATGTCTTTGCCATCAGGGGTGGATACAACCAAGTGCCCTCAGCAATACACTTGTTCTAATCTCGTGATGGTGCTTTCAAAGGAAGATCAATCAAAGCAGCGACTTCCGCGGGGTGGGGCTGGGGGGCTACTGAACCAGTTAAATGTAAGCAAAAGCATAGGGTGATTGTGACTATTTTAAGGAACTCCAAGGGGGTAATCTTGATGGATATTCTTAAAAGGCCCATGATGACCACAGGGACTTTTTAAGAAGTTTTAAGAAAATGGAATTGTACCAAGGAATTGTTTCCCATCACAACAATGTACCTGCACATTCTTCAAGGGCAGTATGAGCAGTCTTATGAAAACTTGATGGACAACCCTTATTTCATCCACCCTACTGTTCTGATCTTGTCCCTTCAGACTTCTTTGTGGTTCCCCAAATAAAAGACCTTTGAAAAGGAACTTGATTTGAGTCTTCTGAGGTTGCCAAAACTTCCGTTTTGGTATGTGTAATGTGAAGAGTGCAGAATTCTTTGGGAAGAGTTATAAAGATGGGCCCATCTTCAGAAATCGATTGGCCTAGAGGGAGGAGCTATCAAGGAACAATAGCTTCAAATTTTGATGATTTACTTAAAGGTTTCTATAATTATGTAGTAATACTTTTTGACTTACCTGATATGTAAGGGAAGTTGGCAAATTAATCTGGAATGAAAACTTCTACTTTAATATCCAGGTTAATGTAAAGACAGCTTTAACATGACTCTAACAAAGTACTGAAAATTATATAGTTTCATTATTTTCTCTTAATTGAAGTATTAATCATTATATTTGCATATGTCATTTAATTTTGAATCATAAAATACGTATGCTAGTATTAAAAATAATGGGCTTCAGGAACTAACAATTGCTATAAGAAAGAGGAAAATGTTCTGAAATGGACTGTGGTGGACAGCTCTTCTTACTCTGACTTAACTGCTGAATTCCACTATATGTGAACGGTATGCTATACGACGTTGCAAAAAGAAAAAAATGGAGAGCTTAAAAATGTGGTTTAGAGTTTGGGGTGTGAGTTTTACAAACTCTCATATAGTGATAGAGGCTTTGAAATTAGTATTAGTGAAATCATGATACACACATGTATGAAACATAAACTATTACGAAAGTCCTTCTTCAGTCTACCTTCTAAGTTACATTGCTGCTTTTTTCTACCTTAATATTAGTCATGAAGCATAAGGAAGCACATGGTAATGCTAATATTTGATTTATTTAGTGTCATTTAGGTAGATTTCTTTAATATGAAAGTAGATATGTGATACCTTCTAGACTGATTAATTGCTAATTTGTGCCTTGTGACCTAATTTTGAAGACCATCAGAAGACTTGAATTAGTTTGCGTGCTGTAGAGTTGCAGTGTCAGTGCTAGACTTGAATTATATTGTATTACTTATCATTGAGTGAAAATCGTTAAGTTGCTCTTTATAAATAGTCAAAGGCAATCCATTCCTCCCTGGCAGATAGCAACAAGCTTAAACATGTTAGTATCTTGGGGTGTAACTGAAATCACTCGAAAGCCTAAGACACTCTTTTGTATATCTCAAGTAACTGAGAATTAGTAACAAGAATTTCACAGTTTAAAATGTGAAATTAATTTGAGGTAGGTAGATAATTTCCATCTTAAAAAATAAGTGCCTCAAAATATTAGTAATTATTAACAAATTCATAATATTGGGGAATGTATTATAAAAGTAAAAGATGATAGAATTTCATAAAAATTCTAAGGTTAGACATCCTAAAAGGTTAGGTCCCTATATTCATAATTCTTTGAGAAAATTAGATCTTTTCATAAATTATGAATGTTCCTATTACTTTATATCCAAGATTAGATTAGTACTGAGCATTAATTTTCCTACTCTAGGCATAATCAATTAGCAATATGGCTGATCAGCTGCATACTCTTTGGAGTTCAGTATTGCCTCTTTGTTTGATTTGGGAGAGAAGTTAGGGGTATGCTTTGTCAGGGTTCATTTACTTCATGTGTCTGAGTTAAACTTTCGTGCACTCACTTACGGGTTTACATCTATGCTCCTCATTAAATCGATTCAGATCTTGTTGACTCTTAAGCCAGAAGACCATGCAAATACTCCTTCCAGGAACTGTAATGTAATGGTGCACACACTCACTCCCTGCCCTCTGGTTGACTCATAGTGATCACATAGCACTGAGGGCAACTGCCCGTCAGGGTTTCCAGAGCTGTGAATCCTTACCGAAACAGGAAGCCTCATCTTTCTCCTGAATAATGAAAAATGGAATTAGTAGAAAATGGGAAAAGAAAGGCCTTCAACAGTGACTGCCACCATGGACTGGATGGAACAGCAGTGGTGAGGGGATGGCGCAGGACTGGGCAGCATGTTGTTCTGCTGCACAGTCACTGTGAATCAGAAGTAATTCAGAGACCTGTTACAGCAACATAAAGGAAAAAGAAAGAAGAATCAAATAAACAGTTTTATTTGTCTTAGGATAGGAAGCATAAGTATTTTTGCTGAAATTTTAACTACATTTTGATGATATTAAAGAAACTGGAATAAACATTTGTTTTTTAAATCTATGATCTATGTTGGAAAAACACATAACTCCTCCTTCCATTTGGTTGGTAGAGGAAACACTTTTTCAAATCCAGTCACTATAATTTATAGTAGTCATTGCTAGAATTAAGAACTTGGACTTCTAGAATTAATTTTTCCTGGAAACATATATACCAAAACTTGTTTTTAAAGTCATAATTGTTCATTATACCCTCAGTTAAATAAAAGTGAGAACTTAAGGAGAGAGATAATAGAGCTGAACAATCTGAAAAGGTTTGGGCTCAGGATACAGTTGAGTTAGGTTGTTCTTATTAGGTACCATGGAGTCAGTTCCAACTCACAATGACCCTATGCACAACAGAATGAAACACTGCTCCGTCGTGCACCATCCTCACAATTGTTCCTATGCTTGAGCCCATTATTGTAGACACTGTGTCAATCCATCCCCTTGAGGGTTGTAACAGGTAGGCTTATCATGACAAC
Source organism: Tenrec ecaudatus (assembly GCF_050624435.1). NCBI lineage: Eukaryota > Metazoa > Chordata > Mammalia > Afrosoricida > Tenrecidae > Tenrec > Tenrec ecaudatus. The sequence continues at coordinate 59,056,796 of NC_134542.1, forward strand.
CTGGCAAATAGGAATCTATGGGATTAATCAGGTCACGGTTTGGTTGGAGGGCAAAGAGATAAATGGCTTGGCAAGGTCTGCTCCTCTCTCTCTTGCTGTCTGGTGATCTGACCAGCATGTGGCTGCTTTAGCTAGTTCTCTGCTTCAACTTGTGAGCTACAGTACCTGTGGGACAAGCCAACTTGTAGATCCTGTCCCTAGAGCTTGAGATTCCTTCAATACCTGCTTCTCCATGCTACAGGTATATGCATCTCTTGAGCTTGAGACTGGTGGATCTGGGCATCTTGCATTGCTTAAGTTCGATATCCCATCCAGGCCTGCTTTACTAAGCTCCTGAGCTGCTGACTGTTGGTGACCTGCCTCGCTATTTGCTGCCTATGGGCAGACTCTGCCTGCATCGCCCAAGGGAATACTCAACTGTCTGCTTCTTTCACCGTGGACATGGCAGCCTTCATGAGTGGAAGAACTTCCAGTATACGGAAGTGAGTTCAACTGAGCCCTATGTACTGCTGTGTGGACTAATTAGCTATTATATTCCTTCATATTGTATAAACCTACACACACACACACACACACAAGTGTCCTGATTTTGTTTCTCAAGAAAACTCTGCCTAATACAAGGGTCTTCCTCTTTTCACTGCCCCTCTAGTTTGCTAAGCATAACCATCCTATCAACCAAATTTGTTTGTTTTAACTCTAACTGTATGCCAATCAATTTTTTAACTCAAATCCCAATGTCTTTGTAATTCATCAGGCAATTTCGGACATAGCTGTTTGGGCCAAGAGTAGTATTTTCATGTTTCAATATATAAAATATTCCTACCAAGGAATTGTACGCCAGGAACATGAGCCTCAAAACTCTTAGCAGACTCGCAGGCTGCATTTGAAAATTCAACTTTGAAAACCTGCTAAAAATTTATAAATTTTAGAAATGAATTATAATTCTTTGATAGTATGAAACAAATATATATATTATAATGCTCATGTATTGAAGTGTGGCATTCTAAGTCAGCTCCAACCCAAGAATTCTACTTCTGTCTTGTCATATTTGATAGGCTCTACATCAGGTCCATCAGAGTCAACAGTTTGGAGTCTACATCATTTTCTTCCTGGAGAGCCACCGTTTTCCTTTTGGGGAATATAGAAATATTTGGAGTTGTTGGTGTTCTGTCACATGTATGGTATAAAGCCATTTCAACTCGAATGCCATGGCTGTATAACACATGCACATTGCGCTGATGTGAATGATGCCCACCTTAGTGGCTCACTGTGGTGGCCCAACCAGGCCACAGTAATGTAAAGTGCTTCACCTAAATATAGCTAGTAATTAGTTATGTCTTTCTCTAAGCTAAAAACTTCACAATGGCAATAATTTTGTCGGAGGATGTTTTTACAGGTAACAGTAGATGAGGATTGAACGAAGTAAATTTCAGTAGTATGTTATTACTGATATTGCAGGCATTCTAGTACCTAATATCAGCAGAAATACTAGCAATTGTTGGACTAAGTAAGCCTTTCTCTTGGGTGCATCTTGTTTTTTATGTTGTCGTTTTATCTTTGATAGTGTGCATATACTAATCAATAAGTATATGCAAAGAACATTTTGTCAAACCGTTTTATTAGGACGTAATCCAGCCATCATAATATTCAGTAGCTCAGCCATATCAAGTAGTGTTGTACAATCACTATATTCTCTTCCTTCTTGCCCTCCTTGACATCAGCTCCCCTTTACCCACCCTCCCCTGCCACGCACCCAGGAAACCCGATCTGGTTATTGTTGCTATAGAGTCACCTAACCTGGGTTTCATGCATTGAAAGACATAGAAACACATAAAACCAAGGATAAAGAATGCTACTAACAACAGCAAAATGCCAAGAGATAAGCCCCTGTTTGAGATTAAAAAACAAACATTAAAACTAAATCAAGCTCAAAGTGTATCAAGAAAGAACTCAGGTAATAAGGTTTAAACCATTCAAGTCAGACTTATCATTTTAGTCTACGGTAATCATCTCTTTTAATATTTTCTATCTGATAACCAGGCCATTCCCATCCCTCATTTATGGTCAGGGGGATCACTGGAGGCCCAATCCAGGTTTCGATCCTATGACTGTATTTTTGGGCTTCCACAGTCGTTCATAGGTTTCTGCAAACCACAATTTCACTCTGATACCATGCCCTCCTTCAGATTTGGATTATATCACTTACATGTGTAGGATCACAGCTTCTTCTAGGTGGGCTAGGTTGACGTCTCACTTAGATGGCTGCTTGTTTGAAAGCAAGCCTGTAAGACACTATTCTTTCTGATAGCCAGGCATCATCTAACTCTTCACCACAATTTGCTGAGGCAGCCATATCTTCAGTGCTTCCTTCATGAGGTATGTATGGAGCAGGACTGTGTCATAAAACTAATTGTTCTTGGATTGGAGCAGGATTAAGTGTGAGCCTCAAATCCCTTCCTAAATCGATGTTTTCTCTCTGCCTCTGGTTCACCTTGGAGATATCTTTGTTATTTTATGATAGAGAATCTTATAAATCATCTTCCTGGAGCATAAAAGCCTTCTGTTTATAGTCATGGTAATATATTTAAAACACTATTTAGAAAAGGAGATTAAACAAGTGTAGGCTAACTACAAATCACAATACATAGATTATTGACTTATGTAGAGAGCATTTTTATCATGAAAAATGGATGCTTGTTAAAACAGCATTTAGAATAATTATTAACATGTTACTTACTTATCTTTGCTTTGCTCCTTAATATCTATAGTATTTTAAGTGCCATACTATATCTCAAATAAGTATAAAGTTTTGATGTAAATATTTTCATTGTAATTTAAATACAAAATTATTTATTGGAGCAGAGGATATGATGTAAGAGAAGCATTTAACTGCCTAGTCATTTTCTCGACAAAATGCCTGCAAATAGAATGTTTATTTTTAATTGTATGATTTACAGAGATAAATCATTTTTTAAATCATTGTATTGGGGGCTTTTACAGCTCTTATAACTATCCATATATCTTTTGTGTCAAACATATTTATACATATGTTGGCATCATCCTTTTCAAAGCATTTTCTTTCTACTTGAGACCTTGATATCGGCTCCTCATTTTTTTTCCTCCCTCCCCTCCCCTCCCACCCTCATGAACCCTTGATAAATTATAAATTATGATTATTTTCATGTCTTATACTGTCCGCTGTCTCCCTTCACCCATGTTTCTGTTCTTCATCACTCTGGGGGCAGGGGTCATACATCAATAATTGCCATCAGTTCCCCTTTTCTCCCCCTACCTCCCCCTACCTACATGGTATCACTACTCCTATTATTATTATTCCTGCGGGGTTTGTCTGTCCTGGATTGTGTGTGTTCAGAACTCTTATCTGTACCAGTATACATGTTCTGGTCTAGCCAGATTTGTAAGGTAGAATTGGGGTCATGATAGTTAGGGGTGTGGGAGTGGGGTAGCATGAAAACACTAGAGGAATGTTGTATGTCTCATCAGAGGTGAATCATTTTTAAGGTGGCATGGTATGGCAAACTCTTGTTTTCTGTATGTCTCTGTGCCACTGTGACGTTGAGAAGCGAATGTGCTTAGGGAGTGTATGGTTCGTAGAGTTTGAGTGCCCTAGCACATGCTATTCCTGTTGCCACAGATACCTTTTCCGCCCTTCAGAAGCTGTCCCTTCAGAATCCTGCCCTTGTACGCAGGATCCTAGCTCTGATACCCATTTTACATGAAGCGTTCCCTGATCCCTTCAATCTGAAAACACTTTCTACTTTGAGCTTCCTAAATTATTTTTTGCTTTAAAAACAATATGAGCATTATATTGTGCTCTGTGTGAAAGTGTACCCAGCAGTTTGGGTTCCCATTGAACAATTTCTTCACAAAGTGATAGGCGACATTGGCTGCATTCTTCACAATGAATGAACCTTCTCATGACAGCTTTTCTGGTTTTTCTGATTTTGTTCATCTCGTTTTCCTGCTCACTTCCATCTCATCTTTGTTTGAAAGTAATTACTGACTGGTTGGTCTCATCTACTTGTACGTCATTTTTTAGAGATCCCAGTACTTAGAAGTGGTATTCATTGTGTGCACGCCTGTCTATTGTGTAGCCACAAGCTGGTCTCTCAGGGAGGAGTGTTGGCCCGAGGTCTGAAGGGTATCTCAGGACAATTGTCACACAGAGTCTTCCAGCCCAACCAGTTCCATCAATCTGTTTATTTTGTTTTGCTTTTTAGGAAGCTAAAGTTCTAGTCCACAAATTTCTCCCATTCTAATAAGGATAACTATGGCAGGCCTGATAGAATGGGGTTGCTACTTGTAGCCTGCCAACTTCTAATTCTTTGGGTACCAGAGTAGATGAGGTGACATGAACTCCCAAAGCTCTTGATCCATAGGTACCTCCCATTTTGCAAGCCATATGTCATATTTTCCAACTTTTATTCTTGAGAGTAAGGGACTATTTATAATCACTCATGTTGTCTAACACACAGCAGGTGCTAAGTAATTCTTTATGGAATAAAGAATCAGATTTTCTTCTGATGAATTTAGCTGATTTAGTGGTAGTTCATATGGCATTAATTTAATTTTGCATTTTGTATATAGATTTTTTTCTTAAAGTTAACTGATCTCTATCATTTATTCCCCTTATGATATTGAGCACATTGAAATGAAAGGATCCGAAAGAAAGAAAAAACAGATGCCAGGAGTTTTAGTGATATATATATTTTTTTAATTAAGAGAAGAGTTCTAATCACTTTTATAGATGCCTTGATTGATTTTGCCTGTGTATGAATAATATTCGACATCAGGCTAATTTCTAAAACATGAAGATAACTCATCATCCCACTTCCCATTTCCTCATTCTGACAGCAACCACCACGTGGCACTGGTTTGTCTATGTTTTTCTGACATGGATCATGCAGGGTTGAGTCTCCACAAGTTAGAATGTTGCCCCTACTGTGGGAGAAAGACAGAGCTCTCTAGTCCCATGAAGAATACAGCTGCTAACCTCACCGGTGCCATTCTACCCTTGTCTCACAGGGTGCCTGGGAGTTGGTGCAGGCACCATGTTGGTGGTTTTGGTTTGGGAGCCCCTGACAAATGCGTCAGCACTAACTTCCACCGGGGCTCACTGCCCCTGGTAGATGGACTAGATGCACTGGAATTACTCACAGAACTCTCAGAAACTATTACCTATACTGACAGCTGCCCATTTATTATTAGCAGAGACAGTACAATCATAGAGACACATCAAGCAGGGTCTGGGAGAGGTTGTCATACCACAAGGCTTCTGTTATTGCCAGAGACATGCCACACCCTCTCCTGGGCATAGATACTCTCACCAATCCTTGAAGCCCCGAAAAGAGCAGTTCGAGCTCCCAGGTCCCCTAGTTATTTGGCCCTCAATGAATATGCATGATTTAGGTCTTAATGCACAGTTATGATCTGTCCGGTCAGTGAATATACATAATTGCTTTGGGCTCCTTCCTTTCCTAAAGTTAGTTCTTCGGTATTGAAGCTGTATAAACCCTACATGTCCGGTTAATTTAGAAAAACAGACATTCCACTGTCAAAACCCACTGACATCAAGTTGCTTCCAATTTATTGAGAATCTAGGTAGAGTTTCTGAGACCAATGTCTTGATGAAACAGCACCCTCCTCTTTCTCCCGCAGAGTAGCTCGTGGGTTTGAACCACCGCTCAAGGTGGGCAGCCCAGTGCCTAGCCCACTACGGAGGCTCTAATTGCTCAGGCTGTTTTCAGAAACCTGGGTCAAAGCATCAAACTAAGATCTTTGTCCCATGATTGGTAGATAATGGCTTTCCCAAGCTATTTTATCAGTGTGTGCTTGGCATTGTTCTTCCCTATGAAGTAAGCACAACATAGGATCGTGAGGCAGAATTCTAGCCGCCTCTCTGAAGTCTGGATTAGAAAGAAGGTAAACATCAGAAATAATTAGCACCGTGACTAAGAATACTTAATTATATTCTTATTCTTCAAAACAAATGTTTGTTTTTTAATTTTCCTCATTCTTTATCTTGTTCTGTTTGGATTACCGTGGCCCTAAGAAATGTAGGGGATTTGGGGAGATGAAGGGCTTTAGTAACAAAATGGATAATAATCAAAGAGGAAAATCCAGGATATCATTTCCTTTTAAAGTCATTCTTCTACTGGTAGATGGTCATGCAGCCATTGGAGTGGCTTAGAGAGAAGAACCTAGGTACCTGGGTCTAGTGGTTCAGGCAACTCTAATTCCGGGAATTGGGAGAAAGCAAACCACTGGGATGTAAAGTAAGCTGATTTGATCAACTCCATCTCTTGGAAGTGATGCAAGAGCCATTGTTAATTGAACTTGACCGTGTTGCCCAGTTCACGGATTTTCTGGCTCTGCACCTTATTTCTTTCACTTTTCAATTAAAGCAAGTCCTCGATAATGAAGTCTGGTTAATCTTGTTGCTATTCAACAGTGTCTCCATGTCACTTGATCCTTTGCCCAGGTTTTAGAACCTGTCGACAGTCCCTCAAAGGATAGCAAAGTGCCGCTACTAAGAATACCACCAGGGAATTGGACAGATGCTAAATGTCAGCGAGTGGTGTTTGCCACTTGGCCCAAATATTTTCCAATCCATTGTTCCCAAACAGCAACTCATGGAAGCTAGGACTCTAGCTGCACTTCACTCCATGCCTCAGAAGTACAAGGGGAAATGGATCGTGGCCATGGAGAGATTGGTCAATCTTGGCAACCAGTGAGGTGTCACTTAGCTGGATCTTTAGCCCAAGTGCTAATTGATGCTGTAGAGAAGCCAGGAAATAGTAATGAGGAAATGCCACTTTGCTTATCTTGTGCTAGGCAGTTTTATTTAGAGAGCCATATGCTTCCTTAGCCAAAGGCACCCAAGTACCACTGCAAGTTAACGGTGTACTTGGAAACATGACTTTTTAAGAAGGCTCTGGATACCTTATTTGTTTAATCATTACACATGTGAAAAATCAGTTATCTTAGCTACTCCCCAGAAAGATTGGACTTACTGTACTGTGCAGGTGTATTTCCCATGCATTAAATAGATACTGGTTTTTACCCACAGAAACATCTGTGACAATAAGATATAATCCTTCTTTGCATCATTATAAGAAGTGTCCTTCTTTTGTGGATAATGTTCACTTCTAATAAACATATAATATTGACTTATTTATATGCATATATATAATAACATAGAGAGAAGTACTTGTAAGAGATCCGCATATGTGCTTATTCCTAAGAAAAGGAGACTTAACAGAATGTAGAAATTATCAAACAATATCAGTATCATATGCAAGTAAAACGTTGCTTAAGGTAATTGAAAAATGGTTGTAGTAGTGCCTCAGCAGGCCAGGTAAAGTAAAGGACAGGGACAAGGACAATCATTGCTGATGTCAGATGGATCTTGGCTGAAGGAAGAGACTACCTGAGACATGTTGATCTGTGTTGCATTGACTAGACAGAGCATTCAATCAAGTGGAGAATCCGAACCTAGTCTGGATAACATAGCAAAGAATGGGAATTCCAGAACACTTATTGTCCTCCTGCAGAGCCTGTACGTAAACCAAAGGCAGTCAATCAGACAGAATGAGGGATTCTGCGTGGTTTAAATTAGAGGTTTGTCATAGGACTGTATCCCTTCATCAGCTGTATGCCATCTGTGTGCTAAACAAATGACCCGAGAAGCTGTACTATATAGAAAAGAACGGGAGTCCCCAATCCATTTGCAGGATCCACACATGGACGAAGCCTCCAGGGAATCCCTTCTGACCCTAGATGAGGGATGTGAGCAGCCCTGTCATAAGATAGAGAGCATCGTAAATTTGATTATGGTAGATGTAGCTAAGTCAAAATGTAATAACGTATCATTTGAGCTCCCTTTCGAACCATTTAAAGCTGTTTAATTTTTTAAAAACATGAAAGGGAAATACATGTGGATTAAGGGCCCCCCGTGAATCCCTTCTGACCTTGCTAACATGCAGACTGCATTGGGAAATGGAGTCGATCCTACAGATGCAGTAAGATGAAAATTTAGCACCTTATCATTTGATCTCCCTTATAATCCATTAAAATTTGTTCTAGTTTTTATATTTTCCGCTTTCTTTTTTATCTGCTTTGTTATTCTTGCTAGTTTTGTTTTGTTTTTCATGTTTTTCTGTCTATGAAATCCAGGAGAGGTAAATCTATAGTGATAGTAACTGTATTAATGGCGGAGAGGTTGGGGAAAACAAGGAACTAATCACAATGAGTACAAAGAATGAAGAAAATGTTCTAAAACTAATTGTGGTGATAATTATACATTCTTCTTGATGTGATTGAACTACTGAATTGTATGATATGTGAATTATATGCCAATAAAGCTGTTGAAAAATTAAGAAAATGGAATAAGTTTTGAAGAAGGCTCATTAACAAATTGTCATATGCAAATAACACAACTTTGTTGACTGAAGGCAAAGAAGGCTTGAATCATTGCTGATGAAGATCAAAGACTAAAGCCTTCAATATGGATCACATCTCAACAAGAATCTTCACAACTGAATCAACAAAAAACATCAAACAATGTATTTGAATTGGGCACATTTTCTGCAAAAGGCCTTTTTCAAAATGTTAGGAAACAACAACAGCAAAGGTGTCACTTTGAAAACTAATGTGCACATGACTTCACCCAAGCCATGGTGCTTTCAATTGTTCCACAGACATGGAAAAGCCAGGCAGGGAGTCAGAATGGCTGAAGAATCATTGATCCATTTGAATTATGGTATTGATAACGAATACTGAATATACCATGAACTGTTAGAAAAAAGGAGCAAATCTGTTTTAGAAGAAGTACAGCCAGAATGCTTCTGAACATGAAGCTGGCAAGACTCCTCAATGACTCCAGACATGTTGGAAGGAGAGGCTGATCCCTGGAGAAGGACATCCTGCCAGGTCAAGAAAGTAGCGGGTTAGTGAAGAACAAGAAGACACTCAATGAACTGGATTGATCGAGTGACTGCACAAATGAGCTCAAACATCGCAGCGGCTGGGAAGTGGGCGCAGGGTTAGGTAGTGTTTCTGTTTGTTAACCTGGATGTCACCTGAGTAACAACAACAACAACACGTCACCGTTCCAGATCAACCGAGTGGTCATATCTATACCTAATACCCTTGATAAATTATTTCTCTGTGCCCACTTTCATGTTGGTAAGATGTTTGCTGAAGTTGTACCTGGCTCCTCCTAGAGAAGTAGGTCCCTGGATGGCATCAACGGTATGCACTCAACTACTACCCTAAAGGCTTGGAGTTGGTACCTGCCCAACAGCATTGGGGAGGAACGTCCTGGCAAGCTGCTTGCATACAACTTGTAGTCTATAACCTTGTGGAGCAGTTCTGCTCTGTAACATATGGGTCATGGCGAGTCAGCATTGACTCAACAACAGTGCTTGGTTTGGTGTAGTTTACTTCGTAAGATACTGTCATGATTAATCAGTGATCTAATATGAGCGCTTGCAGCCATGCTTAGCCCAGTGGAGGAACCCTGGTGGCATGGGGGTTATGCGTTGGGCAGCAATCAGCATGGCTGGCCGTTTGAAACCACCCGAAGCTCCCCGGGAGAAAGGCAAGGCTTTCTATTCCTGTAAACAGTTACGGGCTCAGAAACCCTACGGAAGGTTGCTACGAGGCAGCCTTGGCTTGCTGGCAGTGAGTTTGGCACAGTGCTCTATAATATTATGGTTGGTTTGCATTAAATTTTTCAATGCTTTTATTTGTATGTTTTCTTACTTTATCTACCTGTATCGGCTGAGTTTAGCTATAATTAGTTAGCAATAAAAGTCTTTAAAATAATGTTATCATTTTCTCCTTTCTTGAGATTGCTGGTTTTGTTCTTTTTTTCCAACTTTACTTTCTTGAAGTCCTTGGACAAACCAGGTAAGAGCCAGCGGTTATCCTGAATGCACTGTATAGCAGAGGATATGCAGGAAGTTAGGGGCTATGCACAAACAGTGCAAGGCTATAGACCTGAGATGATCTGGGTTATATAGGGAAAGCACTAATATATCTTCCATTGTAATACAGAACTACATCTATCTCTGGACTACACTGCCAAGGCAGGATGCTGTTTTTCTAACTACCTCTCACTCCATAAGAAATAGCACATCAGAGTCAAGGAATACTGAAAGCCAGAACATGTCATTCATTTATTACCAAGTTCCGGTTCAGATGGGCGAGCAAATGCATGAATATAACACTTTGTTCGAATCTAAGACCTGTGAGTACATTGCATGTAATAATTGGCATGAGCAAGTTCATCAGCATCATTCATGAGCCTGGGGTAAAGTGATTTTATCCTATGCCAAGATCTGGAAATGAGCCTGGCATTGAGTGGCACCCAATATTACCATATGGATGGATATCGGCTGAGAGCAAAGCAATGTGTTTCTGGGGAGCTGGAGCCGAACAAGCAGGGCAATCTGAAGAAAGCGTCCAGTAGCCCCGCACAGCTTTGATGGCTGACTTTCGTTGCAGTGACTGGACTGAAGGTGGCTTCGTGTACTCGTGGCGTGCTTGCAGTCTCGCCGTTACGACGGCAGTGGTTCCCCTTGAGGAGCGGCAGGAGCACAAACTGATCGTGGCCAAGACATCAAGAAATCGATGGCCTCATCCAGTTAGGAAGGTTTTGTTGTGTTTATACTCCCATTCACGATTGTATTTCAAACTTATGCCAGTCTCCCTGCTGCCTCCCTTTTCATCTGTCTCCTCTTCAGTCTCACACCTAGGCAGCAGACCATAGGTCACTGTTGGACACAGCTCTTTCACTTGAAATTTACACCAGGTAAAGATGACCTGAATCTCACTGAAGACATTCTGCCAAGATGTCCACATGACACAAGCCAGCCATTCTCCGTCAGCCTTTCTCACTATTGCTGGCTCTCAGCTCGTCCTTACTTTCCGTCTACCTCTTCCGCCCAGAAATGTACTTTTCCTCTACGAGCGCATATTTAGCCCTTTTTCCAAACTCACGTCAAATGTTAACCAGTTTTAGAAAATCTTCGTCAATACCACATCTCATTGGTCCCTTTGTTGTGTTGTCCTCTGCCTCCCACAAATTGTATGCTTCATTGTGATCATTTATCTGTGCCAATGCATGCTCTCCAGGACACCTGCCCCTGCTTACATGGCAGAAGCCTCATTGGCCCAATGTTCATGTCTCAGTGCTTTGGTGACAGAAATGCTACCAGTGGGTGGATTGAAAGGAAGTAAATTTCTTTTCTCACAGTCCTCGGGGTTATAAACCCAAGTCAGAGCCTCGGCTGTGTGGATACTTTCTTTGGCTTGTAAACAGTCTTCACCTGGTGTCTGTCTTCCTCCCGTATTAATGCAACATAATGATTCCTGTCCCTCGGAGCAGGGATCTCGGTTTGTCCACTGTCACCTTATCTATGCACGCGCACACACACGCATGCACACACGCTGCATGGTTCCTGCTTTCCGAGGAAAGATTTCCTCCTCTTTCTATAACAATAGATAAAGAAAACTTAAGTAAAAATAGCTTTACAGTGAAACCCGTGGTAACCAAAGTGGCTTGTTTTTTCCAGGGCTCAAACGTGTTCTCGCTGTTCTGTCTTTCTTTATCAGTAGAAAATAAGCTTTACGTCTCTAACAGGTTTCTACCTTACAAGCTTCTGACTTTTGAAGATTTCATTGTATTACTTTGGAATTTCTTCTTAAAAACTCAGTTCATATGCTAGGTATAGTGCCTACTTCACCTTTATAGCTAAACTACTATACGTGCCATATGATATGTATTTTATTTAGGAATGCGTGCTTATATTTTCAGGACATATTTAAAATAAAAGTGAATGTGCTTAGATTCTTTTGTTAATGTGTACATTAGTAACCAGGCATAAAAAAAATAGGAACCTTGTTCGAGGCAAAGAGAGACTTTCCAGATGTCAACCTAGGGTTCAATAAGTCGTTGAAATGTTTCTTGTTTGCCTGTTATTTGTTTTTGTCTTTTGGAGATTTTTGAGTCACTTTTCTATGTTTTTCTTCTTTGTGATATAGTTTTGAAGTCACATTTTCACTGCAATTATGCCCTGTGTAAATGAATTGAATATTAATTGCTCTTACTCCAGAGACACATTTAAGATCTAAAACAGGGGCTGTCCCTACCTCCTTTGGAATGAGGGTTATCAGAAAGGCATGGGAGGAGCGTGTAGTTATCTAAAAATGCTGTGCTGTGCCCACCCATTGCGCTCACTGCCATCGAGTCGATTCTGACTGAGTCTCTATAGGATGGGAGAACTGCCTCTGTGTGTTTCCGAGACTGCAACTCCTTACCATGGTAGAGGGGCACCTCTTCCTCCTGCGGAGTGGTAATGTTTGCAAACTGCTGACCTCTGGGGAGTAGCCCAACATGTACCCTCTGCACCGCCAAAGCGCCTGTAGTCATTAGCATGTACTAAAGGAGCCCTGGCGTGCAAGGGTTACGCGCTCAGCTGCTAACCAGGAATGTTGACAGGTCAAACCTACCTAGCCTCCTGGTAGTAGACACAACCTGGCGATTCGCTTCTGCAGAGGTTACAGCCTCGGAACCCCCTGGGCCAGGCGTACTTTGTCATACAGGGTTGCTGCGAGTCAGCTTGATGGCTTCCAACCACGACAGCATCCCTGAACACGCAACTTTAACAGTTCATTTAGTCTCAGAGCAGAGTCCAGAAGAAAGTAGAGACGGGATAAACAGGTTTGGGCTAAAGAAAGAGAAAAATTGGAATGTTTGCAAAAAGTTATGCTCTGTTAGGACATTCAAGAAGCTTGCTGCCAGCCAGTCTGAAGACCCTGACGGTGAACGTGTGCCTAGTAAAACGAACAGACCAGTGGGGGGAAGGCACCGAGTGGAAGGCCACCTTTGTGACAGTTTTGCCCAAGCCCACTTGTCCACTTGTGCGATGCATGGTTTCCAAAGATGCGGGTGCTCTGGGTTACACAGAAGGTTCAGTCTGCTTGATGAGATGCCACGTGCAGAGTGGCGTGCCTAGTTGCAAATGTCTGTGGTGCCTAAGATTGAATGTATTGTTTTTTCCTGCATGATCATCCATTGTGATGTTTGTAAGTAGCAAAAAATGAGCCTGATTTGTTCTCCTTTGTAGAGCCAGGCCGAGGCCCACTACAAAGGAAGTAAACATGCCAAGAAGGTCAAAGCACTAGAGGCAACGAAAAATAAACCCAAAACAGTTTCTTCCAAGGACAGCGCAAAGGCTAATCCCAGCTGCTCCATCACTCCCTTCACAGGCACCGGCTCTGGCAAATCAGGTCAATGACACTTTTTGTTCTTTACATTCTTTATGTACCCCCTGTCCCCTTGCCCTGACCCCACCCCCACCCCACCCCCACCCCCATAGGGGTTGCATGGTACTCCCCATGATTTGTTTCTGTAATATTAATATGTTTCCTTCACAGGAAGTGCATTATGCATGCACAGAATCTAAGCATTTGGTATATTGCCACTCCGTGTTGTTAAATATATACATATAAGGGTATATCTGCGCGTGTGTGCAAATACAGATTTGTGCAGCTAAGTCTATTTGCAAATAGAATGAGATGCTCCTTGGTCATAATGCATCTAGGTAAAGATCAGAAAATACAGAATGAATTTTCATTCCTATCCCTTTAATTTTTGTTTTGTTTTCTGGAACCTTTTTCAGTAAAGGAATTCTTACATTTGGTTACTAATAGGCATTTTTATATTTCCTTACCCTGGTTCGGGGGAGGGCAGGACAGAAGGGTAGGAGTTTTCGGAGAGAAAGACATTAATAAGTGAATGAGGGGATGTGTTCTATAATAAAAGATTTTGATTTCTAAGGCCCCTGGTAGAGTTCTCACAGAATTACAAAGGAAATAAAAGATGTTGAGGAATTATTTATAGAGTTACAAATTGATGAAGAGCAGAACTGTACATAAGGAGCTCTAGTAGAAGTGCCTGAAGGAAAGTCCCTCTTTTGTCATTCCAGCGAGTCCGCTGTACTTCTGAATAGCTTCAAACTGGATGTTTCAGTGGAAAGAGGACAACTTCCTTCTCTAACATGGGAACCATGAAGCAGAACGTTAAGTAGGCTCTCACACTCTCCTGACTGCCCCTCAGAGCCAGGGTGGCCATGGCGGCCATGGCATCTTCTTCCAGTGGCTAATTGTAGAACCGCGTCTGTGAAAGGAGGTGAAGAGGACATGTCCCCTTCCCTGATGTTTGACTCTCTCTCTTGAGGGGCCTCTCTGAAAACACACACACACACACACACACACACACACACACACACACACACTTCAGATTCGTTTCTGCTCGGCATCATTGTAACTTTGAGGTGGGAGTTATGGATGCTTTCCTGTGGCTACCACAGGCCTTTGGAGAGAAGTAAATCCATTACTCTCAGAAGGAGGTTCAGAAAAGTCTCTTCATACAAAGCACCTCTGTAGGAAATACCCACGATTGACTAGTTCCATACTGTTGGCTCTAAAAATGTGTGCACCTCGGAAGAAGAGAACTAACCAAGATTTGATAACGATGCCTTCAGTCTTTGGGTGATCAAATCACTGAGTTGTGTTTTCTTATGAACACATAATAACAAATACTGAATTAATTTCCTAGTATGGCCCATTTGTAAAGAATAAAACCCTTAAGTCTATATAGATCAAATTCATCTCCAACCCATCTCTGTCAGATTATAGGATCAAATGTCATCTCCATTTCACAAAAGAGTCAACTGAGGCAGAGGTCCCCCGGATGGCAGTTGCTGGAGGGGAAGCGGTGTCCGGGAGAGTGGGATTGGTCATCTCCTGGTCTCCTGCCCTGCTTCATCTTCTACAGGGGATTGTTGATACCTACAAGGTGTCCAGTGAACATCTAGTAAGATTATAATTAAAGATATGTCTTTTATTCAAATACTTAAAGGCTAGCCAAGACTTACTGAAAGAAAGAAACTTCCCAAATGGTGTCTCTGCCTACTGAGACATAGGAATATATTAGGGCCAAATATGAATTTGCTGCCATGAGGCTATTCCAACTCATTGCCACCCTCTAGGACAGTGCAGAACCACCCCAGACGGGTTGTAAAGCTGTGACCGTTCTGAAAACTGATCACGTCATCTTTCTCTTGCAGAGCGGCTGGTGGGTTCCCAAAAACTGACCTTTCAGTTAGCATCCAAGTGCTTAACCACTGCCCCACCAGGGTGCCTGGGTCAAGTGTAGCAGTGGTGTAAACAAGAAGAGAACTAAAATTCTAAAGGAGCCCGGGGGTGGGGTAGGGGGGACAAGAATGAGGAAAGAAGAGAGCCAATCTCCAAAACAGCACCTTCTCTTTAAGATTTGAAAACCCAAACCCAGTTCTGGCTCAGAACAGCCCCCCAGATGGCAGAGTCGAGTTTTACTCCACAGGATTTCCTGCGGCTGTGCTCTTTAGATGGAGATGGACAATCCTCTCTTCCAAGGTGGCAAGGGGTAGGCTTGAACTGACAGCCTTGCACTAGTATCATCAGAGACTCCCAGAAGAACTGAAGTGGTCTTAAATTCTTCATTCTCTGCGTCCTCTGACACTTCCCTATTCGTTCCACAAAGAGGCTGTGGTCACAGTATTAACCTCAAGCATCTTGTTACTGTCCAACCAGGACAGGAAATAATAGAAATCACCTGTATTTTGGAGTTCCATAGCTCTCCTGTTTTCTTACACAAGATATGAATAGATTATTTGGGAACTTGTTTGCTTGGGCCATTAGAATGACTTCATTGAATCTCCCATGGTTTATATAAATATTAGTGCTGTGGAACCATTTGTATTTGCTTTATCACAAAAGTCATGGCAAAGTTATTGAAAGATAGCACTCATTAACAATAAAGTAGCTTGCATTTGCTGAATAGGTGTATGTTCTTTGATCACCTCTATTGAATGCTAGCTTTGAAATAAGAGTTTCCGTATCATTGATAGAATTTTCAAGTTGGAAAATTAGAAGCTTTGTTCAGATGGTAAATCTGGACTAACCAATGTCATACATAGTCTTGTGTTAACCAAAACGGAAACCAAACCCACTGCCACCCCACCCCCCAAGAAAATAGCCTATGACTATTTTCCGGAGAAGAAAGCCCAGTCTTTCTCCCATGGAGATGCTGCCAGTGGTTTCAAACTGCTGACCATGCAAATCACAGCCCAAGGCATAACCATTACACCACCAGGGCTCCTTTAGTGTTTACCATGTATTTTTAAATCCTTTAAAAAAATCTCACAGCCTTGTCAGAGTCAGAGATCTTTGTTAAGTTCCTTTCGTTTCACATTACAGCCAGTTTTAGAAGAATAACAGACATGAGAACTAGCCCTTCAGACATGATGTAGACAGGATAAAAAGAGAATGAGCATGCGAAGATGTATAAGTTACTCCAGGGAAACGTAGTTGACTGAAATGTTTTATTTCAGATAACATTGCACCAAGGAATTGGCCGAATATTAGGGTAAATGGTCACAGTAAACAATCCTGGCTGGTTGGCAATTCTTGAGGAGACTGAAATTCTCTAGCATGGTCTTTCTTCTAGGTGGAGACAGCTTGCCACCTGGGCTTAACCAGTATCCATGTGATTGTTAGGCATTTGAATGAAAAGTTAAATGCTTGTTAATCCACGTCTCAGCTGCCAGATTTAAGATATCCAGGCATTCACAATATCCATAGAATTGACACATTCAACTTCCACTCCCATGTTTTAGCATCAATAATTTAGCAACAGGTTCTTGTTCGTCAAGGGGGAGTTCCTAAGTGTTAAGGAAGGGAGTTTCTCAGGGAGCAGCATCCAGGGACTCGATGCACATCAGTCAAGGCACAGCATGATTTCAGAGGATCTGATTAGGAGCAGGTGACTCACAGGTGGCCTCTTTTTGCTTCTTGAGGGCGCAAACCATTTTAATAATTCACCTCACTCCCTAAGAGCGAAGGAAGCCATCTTTACTTACCACGTTGGCACTTGGGGCAACCATTTCTCCCTCCTGTGTTGCTTCCGCAGATATCGTTTGATGGGTGTTGTGCCCAGCCTGTGTAATACCAAAGGGAGGTATCATAATAGACCCTGTCATGCACGAACATCCGGGGTATCGTGTTGAGGTTTGTTATTTGTTTCTTTTCAGGTCAATAAGCAAACTGAGTTTAAACTACAATAGCAGGCATTTCAGTCAGTCTAAGAAGCTCGGATTCCTCCAGTGGAAACAGACTAATACATTTAATTAAAGGCATAAGAATGACAGTCCTGTTGACTTTTCAGAAGGCTAGGTTGGAATTAAATGTAAAATCTAAAGGAATATCACCTTAGCATCTGTCCCAACTCTTTAGTGAGGTGGCAGAGAGAGTTGGAAATGTGGTGGGAGGGAGGAGAAATGTGCTTTAGGAGAATTGGGGTCAAAACACAGCAAGCGTCAGGCAGCTTCAGGAAGATGACCAGAACATTGAGGCCGGGCACGCCACTGCATCTGTCCCTGGAGTTCAAGTGTCATATTGCCATGTGACAGCACTCTTCCCTGTGAAAATACATCCCATACGTCAAACTGAAGGCTCTATTCTGACAGCTTTTAACAATAAACAACATGCAGCGGTTAAAACACTCAGCTGCTAACCCAAAGGTTGACAGTTTGAACCGACCAAGTTAAAAAATGAGGAGACTTCAAAAAGCCTTATTTTCTTGAAAATAAGAAAACTATTTTGATAATTAACCTGATAACCCATATATCTAGCTGTTAGTGCTGATTTCTAACATTTACTCAGATATCAAGCTGGAGACCATTCATTTCTGAACACGTGCACGTAAAGCTACTTAGAGCTGAACGGTTCCTATGAGTTGCCGTCTAAACCGATGAAAAGCAGATGGACTGATTCACAATGCTACCCATACATTTGGCGAGCAAGTTAGGGCCAAGATGAGTAAGAGACTGCTTAAAATGTAACAATAGGATTCATTTATGAAATTGAGTTGCATATTTGTTTTTCATGGATAAATTCCATTTTATTTTAAGTATATTTTCCTTTTCTTCCTGTCTTTTTCTTTCCTTTCCATTTCTTTTTTATCTCTAGTGCTACATAGTTGTTTTTATAAGACCCTCATAATAAACCTGTCTGATAGGGCAGAAATTAATATCCACCTTTTATTCATTGGTGCAGCAAAGTTGATATCCATGTGCTCACTGGACAAATCTATGTTATCTGCAGTAAAAGAGTAGATGCTACACCCTATTTGCTAGCTATCGGAGTGCACTGATAAACAGAAAGTTGGGGCGGGGGGAGGGTGCTGCCCACAAAGAGCTTTCACCTCCTGGTGTGTTTTACCATGCTGGGTATTAGGGTTACAAGGAGCAAGAACAACGCACAGCGGCCACCTTTGAGCTGCTCCTGAACGGACAGTACGAATGACGAGCCTGGCTCTGGATCTGGCTGCGTGGCTTGCCTGAGGTAGCATAACCCAAATCTCACGGAATCACAACAGGAACTTCCTCTGAGTGCCCTGTTCTGTATTCTTCCCCTTCTTCTCATTAGGTCTCTGACTTAGAGGAGTAAATGCAAAAGATTTTTGTAGAATTAGATGGAGAGTCATCCATTATCTTAAAAATCTTGCTGAGCATGAATACCTTTTTGGTAGAAACTAGGGTAGTGAAATGAAGAGGTGTTTTGGCTTTGTTTGTTTTTAATTAGTAATCCTTATTTCCTGTGCAGTATATTGTTTGTGGCATTTATGTTGTGATCGAATGAAGCTTTAAGCACTAACAGATCTGTTCAAGGACAGGACTGAATAAAAACACTCATTTCAAGTAAATCGCAAATGACAAATGTTCTCAAAGCTCCAGCTTGACAATTAATGGGCTTTATGTGTCTGAAGCCAAGTCTACTCACCGCGATTGCGGGTAGTGCTGAGAAAGGGTGCCCGCAGCCAGGATGGCAGAAGGCTCCCTCTGCCTCTTAAAGGGGCAGGAATGGGTGATTTCCAACACTGTCTACAGTTCCCATCTCCTTATGGATCCTTCCATCTCAGAGTCACAATTTTGAAAACTGTGGGACATGGTTTCTCTCACCCCCTACCCATAACTGAAGGAGTGTGTCTCCACATGTTGTCCTGCATGGAGGCGATCCCACCTGGAGAGGAGTCTCATTTACCTGGAGAGACGGCCTTGAACATTTTTTCTGGTCACCCTGTTGCCTTATGTAAGCATGTTTTCATTTTTTTGTCCAAGGGTTTTTCTGCCAGGAATACAAATGGAGCCCGCTAGCCCGTCCTCTTTATGGGTTGCCCGCGTGTTTCACGGATTTCACATGCTGTTACAAATGGGGACAAGCTTTCCCAATGACAGCTTCTCATTTCCCCCGCTGGCCGCAGGACCGCTTGTGAGGTAGCCAGGTCTGCACGCGCCTCCCCCCCCCCCTCTCTGTCCATAGCACCAGGACCTTGTGCTGTTGAGTACAAGAAATGATAGTTTTCTGCTTAGGCAACGTCTGTCATTTATAGACAAGCACCATCATAAATTTGGCATACATCTATCCAAATTCAGGAGGTGGAGATTGAGCAACACCTCATAAAATAAGAGATTAACTATATTTATGGCAAACATCTCAAGTCTGAAATTCTGGGGTACAATCATGTAGAACATAAATGAGTCCCATCTGTCAAGAGAGAAGAGACCATTACACTAAGGCTCGTGTTCTCACAAGCGTGCAATGTCTCATTACGACTTTCAGAGTTGATTTAAAAACACAACAGCCTTCGTCTTTGCTCCTGCACCTTGAATCTGACAGCAACATCTTGCCAGGCAAGGCTGAAGATCCGTAGGCAGTTAAGTGTTTGTCATTCTCTGGAAACTAACTCTGGGAATGTTTGAGCACTAAAATGCGACTCTGAAAAGCGTGCCAAACATGGTGGTGCATGGTTCAGTGCTTGGCTGCCCCGGCGAAGGATGTGGTTGTTTCCGTGAGGATGCAGGACTTTGGAGACCTTATGGGACCTGCCTGACAGGCTTGCTAGGACTTGAAATGGACTCAGCGGCAGAAGGTCATTTGTTGGAGTCTCTCTCCTTCTGAAAACTAATTTCCCAATGTTGTTACAATAAAAGTGAACCAAAAGTTAAAACTGATTCACACTCTGGTGACGGTCTACTACATTGGGAGCTATTAGGGATACAATATAAACTAAAATCCCCCAAATCTAAACCCGGTGTTCCTTTTTGCTAAGGTTTTCATCTCTATAAAAACAGCTCATCTTCACACCTGCTTGCTTGTCATCGGTACCCCTCTGTTCTGATTACATTTATTGGCCACGTCTCTGTATTTAAAAGGGTATTCAGATATAAAAGAGCTTTTCATGGATATTGATGACATTGGTCAATCCACACACAAAAATGCCCTTGAGAATCTAACAAAGGTTATTACTTACATTTCTGTGACATTGTTTGCTTGTTTGCTTTGACTTGTTTGCTTTGAGGAAGAATTTGTGTACGGTGATTTATGTTTCTAGCCTGAGTGGATGATCAAAGAGAGCTACTCAATATTTGCAGATGGTGTGGGCGGGGCCCAAAGCTAAGCACACCGCAGGATGCTGGGCCCTGTTCAGAAGGTGCTTACAGGCTTTGTCCTTCAGTGCTCCCAGGGCTAGCCTGACTCACAGCAACCCCGTGGGACAGAGCAGCACTGCACCACTCCCTCCTCTGTGACCTCCCTGGAAGCAGCTGCCAGGCCTTCTCTCGCACAGAGCTACTGGGGGACTTGAACCACCAACTTTCCATTTAGCAGCCGAGCTTTAGCCATCTTGCCATCAGGGCTCCTTGTTTTGCACTCTAGTGCCACAGAATAAAAGCTAGCTTGACGTCATAAAACTCTTCTTAAAGGCTTTCCATAGAAACATGTCCAAAGTATCTTCCCCTTCCCTAACTGCTTTCTCCGAGATCCTGGTTCACAGTTACAGACGCTGGACATTGTTTTATCCAATAATGGACTGGTGTGCCTATGTCTAGACCAGTTCCATCTAATAAATCGGACTGCGATGGCTAAAAGTGCATTTAAACGTGCTGCCCCAAACAAAGGCCACCGGCCCCATGGGGCTATGGAGCCTGTGAAGTGTGGCTCTGCTGTTGAGAGCCCAAATGTTTGATTTGACTTCGTTTTAATTGGCTTGATTTTAAATAGCCATGCAGGACTAATGACTGCTGCATTGGGCATCACATGTGTAGACTGTGGTCCTCTCTTCTCTTTTAACTCACCGAGGCTATTAAATATTCTGAGCCTTCACTGTCTCATCTCTAAGTAGGAGTGATCCTGTTTGTACATAACAGGGGTATTATGTGATCAAATGAAGTCATTGTAAAAAAAAACCGTGGCTTAATATAAACACCTGTTGTTGATGATCTCACAGATTTCAATGTTTTGGCTCTCCTGTTGGGTCTTATTTCAGCTGCTCCCCCCCCCCTTTTGGTTCTGTTAGTGAGAAATGGCATCTGCCCCATCTGGGGATCAGCTGTCACCATTTCCCATTGTTACACCCAATATACTATATTCTAGAAAGCCAGGTCATGAGTGTTAGGTTTAATGCAAAAATTACTTTAGCATTAACACTAATAATAATTAAGATGTAGCTGAATGATTAGTGTGTGAGTTTGCTGTGTTAACATGGATATGCACGGTCTTATTTAATGGCTCTAGAAATACTCTGGTGGATGCTGAAAACTGAGACCTTGGGAAGGTAAATAATAACCCAGAGTCATTCAGTGAGAAAGAAGTGTGGTGGCCAGCGCCTTCACTGAGCAGGCTTTCCAATCCACACTGCAATGTGTGCCGTTGGGGGAGGGTGCGTGGACTTCATGCTGTTTTAGCTTGTACGTATTTCATTTGGTGTCCCTTCTAGAAGCTTGTCGCTCCAGAAAGGTGTTGATTTTCTCCCTACTCTATTTTATACTTGGTCTTGCTTTAAAGATGGAGTGAGGCCATCGGTGTGTCTGAACAAAGGGTGTTTTAATCAAGATAAGAATCCTGCAGACACTTACCTGCTGTGCACTGAAACACAAGCTTGGAGTCAGACAGACTAGTTCCACAACTCACTGAAGACCCAACCCGGCCACGTCACCCACAGCGTTCAACACGGGGAAGTCACCAAAAACAACTGATGGTTCGATGACATTTTAAAGCCCAATCCTTAATTTTGGCCTAATATCACTCCATGCCGGGCTGGCAGGCCACAGGAAGCTGCGTTGCACATTCCTCTTGACACGCTAGCTTGATTACCCCATAGTAATGATAGGCACTTGTGCTTTCATTCTAGGACGTTAAGCCTGACTGTCCCAGTGGGACATTTAAAGACATGGAAGGATAGTCTTGGTCTTCCTCACATTTCTACCTAATGGAAGAAATGTCCTTCTACTCAACCCACTGATGAATGTCTCAACTATGAGGTCCCCTGAGACCCCTAGTACTCCATCCGACACACGGTCATCACATAATGAACAGCTATTCACTGAATGTCATTGAGTGGAACAGAACATGGGGGGCTCTGGTGCCCTTCCTAGAAGCAATAGGGCAAGAAGAACATAGTAGGTGATTTTTTTTCTGGGTTTCAATAGAATGGATATCCCACCTACAGTCTTAACTTTGAAAGAAGGAACAGCTTATTGCTGGGAGAGGAAAGGGAAGGCTCATGCGTAAAACAGCTCTGCCTGGCGCCCAGGCTGACACCTGGGAGCAAAGGGAAGGGGCACAGGGTATGATCGAGATGGGAAGGCATCCCTGCCTGACAAGTCACTGCTGGCATTTATCTCCAAGGATCAGGAGAAACTTGTCAACCTGGACATTTTATTTCCAGTTTCTTGCTAAAATTTTTCCTTGAGTATGAGTTTTGGTATGTTTCTTACATGATATGAATTACTTAGCCTCCAGGAAAATACATGACATGCTCTCCTTCAGATATGAAATGAAATACATCCTAGAATTTCTTGACATAATAGAGATTGTTTTATTCCTTGCTATCAAATATTTGAACTTCTGCCAGAGTCACATGATTATTTTTTATCATTTTACTAACAAAACAGCCATGCCTAAGCTAAAATCATTGACTTTGCTACCATAGTGTCTCTTTCCTTAGTTCCATATTAAAAGAAGAAATCATTTTATTCAATGTGGAAATTCATTTCTACTCAGGATTTTGAGTTTAGGAAATGTTATTTATATTTTTCTTTTCAACTAAAATTTTATATAATCCTTTGAATTATTCATATAACATAATGAATAATATCAAATAAAAGTTTCTTAAGTTCTTTGAAAAATTATTAGCAGACCTTCTGCTTCTATTACTTATGACATTTTAAATTGAGAGAAACCTTTTACAAAGCAACTTCTTACAGTAAATCAAGAACCCCCCCAAAAATGATCGTTGCATTAGACCTAGTAAATTTCTTTTCCTGAATTTCAAGCCATGGAAATAATACTAAATACAAAGGAAGAAAAATAAAACTTTATGCATGAAGGTGCCCATTGTAGTATTATTTGCATTAATTAAAAATGGAAATAAACCAGCTAGTAGGAGATTTAAATAAAGTATTTGTACACAATAGAAAATATGGCACTTTAAAGTGAATTAAAGTTAGCCACGTGGAAAATTCATATAATGTATGAAATTGAAAATCTCCAAAATAAGTCAAATCAAAAGTGAGAGAAGGTTTTACTCACTGGTGCACTTGCATGAGTTCATTGAGCCCCACTGTACACACAGCATTGCACGAGGCACTTGTACACAGCAGTGAGTGGGTAGGCCTGGGCCTTGCCCTCAGAGAAGCATGTTATCTGGAAGGACAGATGCTGGACAACTTACGGCACAAAAGGGATCTGATGGCGCCTGAGAATGCAGAGACACCGACTGGGGGAGAAGTTAGCCAGTAAGTGAGGGACCCTGGTTTGAGTGGGAAAGAGAAGAGGTACAGTTCTTCAAAGGACTTTGACGTGGTAGCTTTGCCCCTCTGAAATGACTGAGGCAAGGGAAGGGCAGTGGGGACCAAGCAGGAGGATTTAAAGTGTTGGCAAGATGACGGAAGGGCGAGGACAGAAGTGAAGTCGAATGAAGTGGTGGCTGGAATCACATGGGTTCTTGACCGCGTCTTCCATCCATGAGGCCTCCGGCTGACTAGTCAAGCCTTTTTGTTAGGGCCATGCTTTCAGATGCATAAAGCAAACTTTGTATTTTTACAAAGAAAATCAATTCTACTAAAATAATCAACAATGTTTCACTGTGATATGGTAATATAGCTATAATACAATGACTAAGACCTAGCGGTGGGTCTAATATCTCCCATAGTTCTGTAGTGATGTTAGGATAGGTGATGTTTCAAACTTTCCATGACAACTGTAATGTCGAATGAAAATATCTGATTTCTTCTGAACACAAAGTTATAGGCACTTCTAAGAGTGCTCTAGTTCATTGTCTTCATTCATAACTAAAGAAAATGAAAAGTTTCAGTAAGAAGTAAATGAAAGTAAAGATTGTTTTTCTTTTGCCATCCATGTTCCTGAATCCTTTACATGCACAAACCCCATGGAGCTCTGCAGATCCCGGGTTAACAATCTGATTCTCGCCTCCCCCACCCCCCACCCCTCTTCTCCATATATGGGACCTTGACAGCACAGTAGTGATGCATCGAACTGCTAACTGCCCGGGGAGCAATTCAAAACCACCAGCCACTCCTTGGAAGAGAAGACAGGGCTTTCTACTCCCATGAGCAGCTAGTTGCAGAAATTCACAGGGCAGTTCTATCCTGTCCTGGAGGGTCACGAGGGGCCGGCATCAACGCAATGGCAGTTAGGCTGAGTCTGTGCTCCATATATATCCTACTGGTAAGTCGGTGTTGTTTTTGTTGGCTGCCATCAAGTCCGTTCCAGCTCATGGCAACCCCGTGTGTTCAGAGTAGAATGCTTCACGGTTTCTAGACCATAACCCTTCAGAAACCCATCTCTAGAACTGTCTTCCAAGGTGCTTCAATGCAAACCACCCACCTTTGGCTAATAGTCAAGCACTTACCAGTTGGTACCACTCAGGGATATCATGTTCATAATAACATCTTTTAATCTTTTAATAAGGCTTTATAGCACAGGACACCGGTAGGACTCAGAATAAACTTGTAGGTTTTTGTTTTCTCTTAATTGTGGCCTCACCATTGGCAACTCAAGGAATGCCATCTCCAAGTCTTGCCCAGTTCGCTTCTGGTCACGTCATCATTCCCCAAAGCCCTAGCGTGATAAGGAACCCCTGGCAGAGGCCCTTTGGGAGCCCAGGCCACATAAACTAGTATCCTTTTGAAAAGACTTGCTATTGCTATGCTCTACAGACTTACCCCTGCAAGCTATAGGTCTGCAGCAGAAAGCTGACTCTGACAACTTAATAGCAATGCAGCAAGTTGAATCTAGGCACCAATGCTAGATTTGAAACGTGAAAATATGATTGGCTCTTAGTAATATTATTTTTCAAGGATGAGCAGCTTGCTTATATCTGGGCTGTCCAGCCCCTGGCTACCACCCCCTTGTCCTGAAGTCAGGAACTAATCTAGTTAGGTCCATAAAGAGAGAGAGCCCAGTGCCTGTATCCTAGAGCAGCTTAAGGCAATAACTGCTTGCTGGCAATCATTTTTCTGCTCTGACCAAATGAAGAAAGACTTAGTTCTCTCCACAGCTCCCAGGCTGACTTCTCTGTTGCCAGCCTGCACCTGCCCCCCTCCCGCACCCCTGGAGTGTCAAAGTCTTACCAGTTGTGACTAACCTCTACTTCTATCAAGGAAGGAGGGCAAGGAAGAGCAGAAAGCAAATACCTTTCTGGTACCTGGTGGAATCAGTGTTTCCGTTCCAAAGGACTATTCATTTAGAAGACAAAGAGCCTCCTCCACATTCCACACTGAAAATTACTGTTTAATCATATTCCTGGCTTTTAAATCTCTACTAGACCTACTCCCTGAGGGGCTGATTTGACTGACATGAGTTACTGATTCTAGTTTCCATAATAAAGCTGCCGCAGAAATAACTGTTTCACAGCTCATGGTGACAAATCGGAAGAGGGGCAATTTTTCAACCTGAAGAAGTTGAAATATGATTTCTCTATTGTACAAATCTAATGGCTGGAAAACTACACAAAATTGGAGAAAGCTGTTCATTAGATTCAAGCTCTAGCAAACAAGCCTTCTTTTGTGCTCGTCTGGAGAAGCTGACAAGTTCACTAACATCATTGCCAGTTCACTGATACAGAGTGGAGGTGGACAGCTCTAACGTGGAGATAGTTGGATCTGCCACTATTTTATCAGAACATGGGACTGGCAGCTCCTGCTCCAGAGCCAAGGGTCACCAAGGACAAGTGACAGAGAGAAGAGGGTGTTCGGAAAAGAAGGACAATGGCTGACATTTCATTGGACCTCAAAATCGCCACAACATCTAGTCCTCTGCCCAAAATCCTGTTGACAGGGACTTGCAAATGGAAAAAGCTGGGAGCTCATAAATCAGAATCATCGTCTGGCAGAGCCTTACTGGACCATGTTAGTATAATGCAGGGACTATTTTGAACTCACAAAATTAGTCAGCTCGCTGTCATGGGCCTTAAATAGCTTTAAACTAATAACCAAGAAACCAGTTGCCATCCAGATTCGATTCCAAGTCATGGTGACTTCAATTGAGTCAGAGTAGAACTGTGCTCCAAAAATCAGGGTTTGGAATGGCTAGTTCTTTGGAAATAGACCACCAGATCTGCCTTTAAGGAGATTCTCTGTGGGCCCCAACCGCCAATCTGTCACTTAGCACCGTGCGCATTCACTATTTGCACCACTCAGAGACTCAGTAAACAAAAAAGCTTTTTTTGTTCATTTTTTTAAGGTCAGTAATACAGATTCAGATCCAATAAAGATCACTTTACAGGTGATTTTCTCTGCTCTTAGGAGTAGTCTAAACCCAGGATATGAATATTACTTTTTTAATCAAACACTGCTATTGAGTCTATGGTAATTCATAGTGCCCCTGTAGAACAAGGTAGAACTGCCTGCTGTGAGGTTCAGAGACTGTGACTCTTTGGGGAGTAAGAAACTTCATCTTTCTCCCATAGTGCTGCTGGTGGTTTCAAACTGCAAACCTCGTGGTTAGCAGCCCGATGTTTAACCACTATGCCACCAGGGTGCCATGAATATTACATATAAACATGATTAAGAATAAGCAAGCTTCAATATGTTCATTCTTGCTTGAAGAGATAAATCTGGAATTTAGCTAGAGACATGATAAAAGGGCATTGGCTAAAGCATCAGATTGATCCAGTATGTAATCTTCCAGTGCTCTGGGAATTTTTAAACTACCTTTAATTTCCATGCCTGCCCTTGGCTTCCTATTATGTGATTATAAAAAGAAAACAATACTCATGGCCCTTCAGCACATTGGGATTTACAGCAACCCTATAGTAAGACAGAGTAGAGCTGACCTCCTTAGATTTACGAAACGGACTCTTCAAATCTTTACTGGCACAGGCAGCCTCATCCTTCTCCTGTGACGTGGTTGCTGGGTTCAAACTGCTGACCTTGTCCTTAACCACTCATTTCATAACTGTACCATCGGAGCACCTTAATAAGGGAAACGCTTATTATGTGTTTCTGGAGTTGTCACTTAAGTATTGTTTTCCACATCTGCAAAATGACAGAATCCATGTAAAGAAGCCTTTAAGCTTCCAAAAGTGGCCCAGCAGTCACCCCATGAGGGTCATGAGATCAGAAATTTTCCAACACAAAGACTAATGGAGCAGGTCAGCTAAGGAGTGGGTGTTGTGAGACAAACCAATTTACACCATATTATACTGGTGTGTTAGGCTGGGTTCTTCAAAGGAACAGAAA
The DNA here is from genome assembly GCF_050624435.1 of Tenrec ecaudatus. NCBI lineage: Eukaryota > Metazoa > Chordata > Mammalia > Afrosoricida > Tenrecidae > Tenrec > Tenrec ecaudatus. Next base: position 59,084,689 of record NC_134542.1, read on the forward strand.
CAGTGTCATTTATATGTGCACATATAGAAAGAAATGTATATCAATAAAGTAGCTCGTACAGTTGAAGCAGTGAGTGAGTCCAGTCTGGTTCAGGCCCATGGATCAGACAGTAAACTGGAGGCATCTCCTAACTTGGGTAGCTATGGGAGCTGAGGACAGGAAGTAGGAAGACCACAGGCTCGTGGATGGAGAGTCGACTGAATCCAAGGTCAGCAGTCTAATGATGGCTCCTGGGATAGGCAGGTAATATGGCAGGAGGTCAACAAGCCAGGAGAATCCTCACCCATCAGAAGTGACAAGCTTTTCCCCAGACTCTGCTTAAAAAGGAGCAGGTCACACCCCCGGTGTTAGGCAGGGTTCTCTAGAGAAACAAAACCAGGACACATATGATTATTTATATGTAAGAGGATAGGATTATACAGTGAAAAGAAACATAACAGCTAATTAGTTCACACAGGAGAACAGAGGGCTCAGTTCAACTCACTTTTGGAATAGTTCATATACTGGAAGTCCTTCAACTCAGTGGGCTGCCAGGTCCAAGGTCAAGGAAGCAAACAGCAGAGTCCTCCCTCAGGCAAGGCAGGCAGAGACTGCCTCTGGCAGCAAACAGCAGGGTGGGTCCCCAATAGTCAGTAACCCAGGAGGGAGCTTAGTGAAGCAGGCCTGAATGGGATATCAAACTCAAACAATGCAAGGCACCAGGATCCGCCAGTTTTAAGCTCAAGCAATATACACACCAGCAGCCTGTAAAAGCAGGTCTTGAAGGAGCCTCAAGTTCTAGCTGCACGATCCATAGGTTGGCTTGGCCCACAGGTGGTGTAGCTCACAGATTTGGGTAGAGAACTAGCTAAAGCAGCAGCACGCAGGTCTGATCATCAGAGAGCAAGACAGTCAGGGGCAAGCCTTATAGAGGAATTTATCTCTTTGCCCTACAATCAAACTGCGACCTGATTAATCCCTCGTGTTTCTATTGGCCAGGTTGGCACAGAAAACCTAAATGTACTCCCATCCCCACCCCTTACCCACACAGGAGACTCCCTTCTAATGATATTAGGGCTGTGACCTGCTCGAAGGGGCTGGACTCCACCACAAAAGCTAGTTGCTCATGAAGTTGATGGTCTTATGTGGGATCTCATGATAGAGTTGATTACTTTCAATTAGATCTCATCATAGAGTATCACTGCCAAGCGACTGAGCACCCTGACCCAGCTAAATTGACACAAACCCTAACAATCATACCTGGGTTATAACTCTTGGAGCCGCTTGGAATTAAATCAAGTTCAAATAAGGCATCTAGTTGGAGTAAGCCAAGCTGGTCGAGTAAAGGACCTCCAGTGCGTTGGGTCAACCTTGAGCCATCTAATGTAGAGGCTATGTGCCTTTGGGAATTTGGGTTAGTTATGAGTGATACCATCAGCAAGAGAGACAGATTCCATAATGGTTCCATCAGTGTTGTACATCTGTTACCTAAAAGAGGAGAGAATGAAAGGGGGAGTGCAGAGTGGGACCCAAGACCATTTGTAGGCCACTGGAGATCCCCTTACAGAGGGGTCTAGAAGAGGAGATGAGTCAGTCAAGGAGCGATGTAGCACCGATGAAAAATACAACTTTCCTCTACTTCCTAAATGTTTCCTCCACCCACCCACCCCGCCCCACTATCATGATCCAAATTCTACCTTGCAAGTCTGGCTACACCAGAGGATGTACCCTGGTGCAGATAGGAACTGCAAACCATCATTAAATATTTATTACAAATATATGACCATAGCAACAATGATAGAAGTATTTATCTAATCAACACTTAAAATGCATCATTAATTTTTCTGTTCTATGTATATTGATTTTCCAAGTTATGATTCAACTATTTGCAGCAAGCTTTTCTTTTATCTGTACTGCCATAAAACTCCGTCCAAAATTGGGCATTCATTATTTCCACAAACACTTCGTCCTTGTAGGGCTTTCTGTACACTGTGCACAATGTTAGTTAAGGCATGATTCCAGCACTCAAGATTTCTTCCATCTCAGTAATCAGTTTAAGTGCAAGTAAAGAACTATAGTTAATGTAACATCACAATATAATTGTGTGCAGAGAAGTATGGGGACATACATGAGGTTGAGGGGAAGAGGTAGGCTCATAAACTAGAAGCTGCATGACCAATGTATTGTGGTCCAGAGAAAAAATGATGAGAACTTGAAACGGTGGCATCTAGTAGATGCTAAATAAATGTCTGCTGGATGGAAGGGTGAATAGGCTGGTAGAAAAGGTGTTTAGATAGTATTCATAAACTTTGGTCATTAATAAAACAATTATAGAAACTAAGAGGAGCCATTGCTGACAGTGCTGACATAACTGGTAATATCACTATTAAGATGAAGGTTATTTGGAAGGGCCCCTAAGTGGATCAGAGTATCAATTCAGAAACAGGCATGTTGAGCTTGAAGTGCTCACAAGAGAATGGCCTTGAACTTGTGAGGAAGGTAAAGACTTCACTTGTGGATTTAAGAGTCGTGTGTTCATGTGACAGAGGAAATGACTGCAGTGAATTAGACCAGATACAGTCCAAGAAGAGCACAGGGTGTGACCTAGGAGAGTGGAAACATTTAGAAGCAGAATAAGAATAATAGCCACCAGCGGAGGTCCAGAATGCGCTGTTGCCGAGACCGAAGGAGTACCAGACAAGCGAAGTATTGCGACGCGAGTGGAGAAAAGCATCTCCGTAGGAAATGCGTGTCCAGTGCACAGAAGACTGAGGAGAGACATCGGCCCTGCCAGGAGGCTGAGAATCAGCAGAAGCCGAGAACAGAAAGAGCCACTGCGCACAAGCACTTCGAGGTCAGCACGGGAAAATGGGTGGGAACCTCAAGGAGTGATTTGTGAGACAGGGAATGCCTTTGGGGATGTGGATGCCTCACTTTGTATAGACCCAGTTTTAAAGGAACAGCCAATGGAAAGGGAGCCGTCAAAGCCACAGGGAAATAAAGATTTTCAAGGGCAGAGTCCACGGGGAAGCATGCACTCGGAGATGATTAGCAAATTGGTGCTGAAGAAGAAACTGGGACACCAAGATGGACTCACCCTGGCCCCACATTCTCCTACGAAACTGGAAACCAGACATTTTCTAAGAAGAGTTTTGATATATTGGTAGAGTATTTAAGAAGTATAAAGTTTCGATGGTGAAAGGGACCAAATCCATTCCTAGTGAGTAGTCACTCCCCACCCCCTCTATTTGTTTGATTTGTTGACTTCTCTTGGTGTATTACTTCCTAATTTTCCTAATTTCCTTATCTACAAACTCTTATCTACAGAATTTTAAAACAATTTTTGTGATTAATACATTTCCAAGAAAATTCTTCTTTCAAAATATCATTTACATCATGTTCCCTAATTATTACTTAATTTTCCAAGATCTTTTTGGCACATAACATTTCAGGAAAACATCTATATTTTTACACACATTACCCCCAACATTCTGTGTTGAGCTGTCAATGGCTCCCTCCCCCTGGGGGGTCTTTTTATAAGCAACGCTGTGCGCAATTTTTTTGACATGTTGCTTTTTTAAAATTGCATAGCATAAGGTAGCAGTTGGCTTGTTCACCTTATAGCTTGTATGCTGCTGCCTTTTAAATGATTTCTTTGTTTTTTATTTTTAAAAACCCATCAACTATCTTATTGGAATTCTTCTTTAAACTTTAAAATACCTATCACTTGGTTTCTCTCACTGGAACTGTGTCAAATGAGTAGGTGTGGAGGAGATGTGGAAGCTAAAGCTTATCGAGACCTGCCGTGCACCAGTTTATGTGCATACAGGTGTGCAGCGTTTCTTGGCTTGCTCAGAGCCCCATGCACTTTTCAGCCTCGTTTCTCACAAGACTGGAGAACTGGTTAGGAAGCAGGTACTCTGACTGACATCCATTAATTTCTCATTATTCAGAAAGTGGGAAGATACAGCAGAAGAGAATGCCTTCTGAATTCCTTATCAAAGGGGGCTGACTTGGTTTTAATGAGTGTTAAGAGAGTAATGTGAGCATTGCTTGGGTTTTTGGAATAATAATGAGATGTTGGACAAGGTGATCATAAATATAGGAAAGAATATGACCAGCCGGCCTTTTCATTTTGTGCCTTTTTTGATTAATTCTTTTTAATTTTAAGTATAAAAAGGAAAAATTAATTGGTAAAACTGATAAGCAGTATCTCTCAGTACCCTCATAAGGTATGATTCTATAGAAATTGTGCCCTTGATTTCCTTGAACAAATTTCTCAAGTTTGGGGGGCCCTTTTTTTTATTCTGAGATTTGTCTTTGATTCGTTGGTAAGAATCAATGAGGACAATTCTGGGCTGTTTTTTTTAAGGACTTTTTGACAAATGGTAATTGACAACATAATAAACAGAGGACCTATTCTATTTTCCTTGATGGAAAATAGACACTATTGAAACTCTACCCTTTAACACATATCCATGAAAATTAGGCAAATAATGATAGTTGCCAAGACAATTTGAAAGTTGAAACTATTATGATAAGGCACAGGAGGTGAGCTAGGATTGCCCAGTTGTGGTTTGTTTGTTCCGTAATCTTTTTCAGCCTCCAGTGAGCTGCCTGCATCTAGAAAGCCAGAACCCCTGAGAATAGAACAGAATCGATTAGCTTGGAGCTTGGCCTCCTGCATTGTATTCAAGTTACCTGAGTTTACACCCCAGAATTATTAAATTTGCTTTGTGCCCTCTTCCTGAAGCCCCTGCCTGAACCCCACGATTGTGATACCCATTGGGAAAATAGTAATATCTTGCACATATTTTTTCACACTCAAGGTAATATTTTGCACACTTGTCATTTGCTGGCAGTTAATCAGTTTGAGAATAACTGGGAATAGTCAAGTTTTCATGACTGAAAGACAAAAAGGTTTTGTTAGCATCCTAAAGATGAGAACATGCCTATAAATATAATATATTTCATTCCTGTTCTTCTGACGGTCCATGGCACTGTCATGGTTTTTGGCCAACACTATAACATATTAATTCCTCCTCAGAAAAGGGTGCTGCTTAGAAGCAAGGATGGTGAGCCTTTGTCCCACACACTCTGGACATATTGGCAAAAGAAAACCACTCCCTGGGAAAGGACGTCCTGTGGGGTCGAGTGGTGGGTCACTGAAAAGGAGGCCGGCACTACAGAAGATGGGTGGCCGTGGCGGCTTTAGCAACGGGCTCAAACAGAGCAACAGTTGTAACGGTGGCCCGGGACTGGGCAGGTCCTCATTCCGTTACACGTCGGGGTCTGTAAGTCAACCCTTACTCCACGCCACCGCATGACAGCCTTCGTTCTCCTTGGAATGCTCTTCTGTCCCAAACCTCGGGCTTTTCATTCAGGTGGCTGTCAAATGTTACCATGCCCTGCTTTATTTTTCTTTTCAGAACACTTAGCATGAAATATCCATATTCATATATTGTGATTTATATATGATTTTATATATACCTATATGAATTACGTGCACACAATTATCTTCTGTACCGCCTTCTAGGTGACTAACGCCATTAAATCAAGGACTTGGCATTTTTCACCTACACTTTTAATGTCTGGAATCGTGTATAATTAATAACATATGCAATAATTATTTGTTCAGTGGGGGGATGTTTACTCTCTAGGATAGATTACTAGATATCTGTTGCTAAATTGTGACAAATGCTCAGACCCATATTACACTCTCATAAAGCAGTCCATTTTAGTTGCCTACATTGTATCCGCCACTCGCTTGTCCATTCTTAAAGGGAGAAAATTATACCTTTTCGAAGTTTTGCTTTGAAAGCTTAATAAATCAAGACACATGTTATCAGAAACAAAAATGCAAAGAAGTTCTTATTTCACACAGGTAATCAGAGAACTCCTTTTGAGTGTCCATCAATAGTACTAGGAAATTAACCAAGAGATGGAGACCCAGATAAAACAATATCTAAACAAAAAATAATAATAATAATTTTTTTTCATTTTCAGAAATTATTTTTGTCACTTACTTTCCTGGGTTGCATGAAAATGTCAGCATTAAAGACACTGCATAAAGCAAACTTATTTATCTGGTTCACTGCTGTTTATGCTTTGAACGACATCACATAACAGATGTGTGAAGATGTTACTGTCTGCTCACCTAGATTCAGCAAAGTGAATCCAAATTTCAAAAATGCAATCATGTTTTTGTCCCAGCATTTTCCTTTCAAAGATTATGCCCTGAGGAAATATCTGACAAATTTTCAGATATGGTAAGCACAATGCCGTTTATAATGCTATCTTATTAAATATAATAATTCAGTGGAGTCCAAGCATGATTGCCCATATGCTCTGTTGAATCTCCCTTCCATGCTCCTCAAAACTATTGGGAGCTGTCAGAAAGTCTGGTTTTATTTCACACTTGGTTCCTTTGTCTGGTTGAGCACCGCCTTTCTTTTAGCTCAGGCTTGACCGTGCGGAAGGACATAGTCCCTATTTTATTCCTCACCCCACTTTTGCTGAGCCAGGACCCTCTGCTGATTGGGATCGAAGGGATTTGAGGCAAAGTGTGTCTCTAGTGTTGCTGCTGTTGTGCTGTTGTCAGGTCCTTCCAGGCTGTTCCAGTCCACAGAAACCTGATGCACAACAGAACAACACCACCTGCTCCTCAACCATTGTCACAGTTGTTCCTCTGCCTGAGCCCATGGTTGCAGCCCCCGTGTCAATCCGCCGGGGCCAAGGCTTCCTCTTCCTCTGCACCTTGGCCAGCAGCATGCCCTTCTCCAGGACTGCTCTCTTCTCCTGACTTGTCCGAAGTACATGAGATGAAGTCTCGCCATACGTCTGGCACTCTGGCTTCTTTCAGGACAGATGTGCTTGTCTTTCATTGGCTCTCGGTATCTGGCAATGTTTCCATGCTACGCATAAGGTTTTCAGGGGCTATTACTCCGAATTGGACAGCTGATTCCTTCCTCTTTGTTGGTTCTTAGTCTGGAAGCACGACTACAAGCTGTCCACTCTGGGGGACCCTGAGGCATTTGAAATATCAGTGACATAGCTCTCCGTATCACAGCAGCACCCAACCCAAAACGTGTGACAAAGTGACAGAGAAGTGGTAGATCAACCTCTGTACTTGATAGCAATCAAGATTTCCCTCCGTGTGGAGGATATACAGGTGCCCACTCCCTTGGCCATGTTATCTCTCTCTCTCTCTCTCTTTCAATCTTTCTTACCATGTGCGAAGTCTTCATAGGGCTTCCTAACCTCTTCTGATCCGCTTGCAGCTCCTGCCACTGTAGGTCTACTTTTCCTCTCTTGCTGCCAGGATCACCTTTCTTGTGGACTACTAGCAACATGGCTCAGCCTGAATACCTTTCAACTTTGTCTCATTAACCCAAAGAAAGTTCACGTGCCCTTTCTGCCCCTTTGTTTCTTCAATCCCAACTCTGTTATCTTTCTTTCCCTCTGCCTAACCTCGCATGAGACCAGATCACGCAGCACTGCAGTTTCATGGTGAATACAGTGCCAGTGTTTCCTTCTTACATATATGTCTCACTTTACTTGGCCCCACCCCAACCAGGCCAGAAACCCATGGCCCTAGTGAATCTCAATTTTGGGCTACTGCTTACATAGGCTGGGGATGCAGGTGATAATGTATTGATATTAGGACCAGATATACTATCTCATAAATGTAAAGGTAAGTATCAGGGAAGGCAGATGGAGTTTTCTTGGAAGTTTCAATAGTTTATTGCTTCCAACATTGGACTATATTGTTAATCTGGAGGCAACAGAAAGAGTCCCATTCAATATTGTATGACAGTCATAAAGCTAAAAACTAGGAATACCTTATATACTTGTGTATAAGCCAAGTTTTTCAGCACAAAAATTATGCTGAAAAACTGGGGTTCAACTTATACACACACGGGTCAATGGTACCCCAGTGAGGTATAATATCTCACTGGGCCTCTCCCTTCTCCCCCCCACCAAGGTAATGGGATGAGTGCCCATTATCTCGCAGGTGATTGCTATTTCTCCGCTGTTAATTCAAAGCCCTGCTGACACTGCAGGGCTTTGAATGTTTGTTTACTCACATCTAACCAATAAGAGCCGTCCTATGACGTGGACGGCTCCAATTCACAGAAGTACATACAGTGATTCACTTACGCCGGCAGCTGAACTGGTAAGGATGTGTCTGTGGCTGCACTCTGTCTCTCCCCTCTGCTCTCTGTGTTAATTCACATCCTGCATCCACCACCTGCACGGACTCCCCACCCACTCCCGGCTAACACATCATGGGGGGGGGTGGCAATTCCATGAAAGTTATTTTTCAAAGTCTTATTTTTTTTATCCTATTAGAAATGAATACTCTTGTACCAAAACAAAAACACAAGTCATGAGGTTGGTTTCAAAATGAAGGTTGTGTCAAGAGCAGAAGAAAGCAATAACAGTATTTCAAGTAGGGAATTCTGTGTTGACGAAAAGCAAGTGAGGGAGTGGCAGGAAATGAAGGCTGACTTGGAACAGATTCCAAAAGCTAAAAAAGCTTGGTGTGGTTTAACGTCTTTTTATGGAGCTCTAGAGAATGAATTGTGTATATGGGTTATGGAGTGTCGTCAAAATAGTTACTGCGTAACATGCATGGGAATCCACATACGTACTCTACAAATGGCTAAGGATGACAAATATAAAGCATTCAAATCAGGCATTGACAAATTTACTGCATCAGCAGGATGGTGTACCCTCTTCGTGAATAGATTTGGCCTACTATGTTTGAGTCAAAGAACAAAGATTTCCCAGAAATTGACACAAAACCCTTAAGAAAAAATTATGTCATTCCAGTCATTTATTATAAAACAAAGAAGAATTTATAATTTTAACCTGGCAGATATTGGGAATATGGATGAAACTGCCATGACTTTTGATCTTCCAAGCAACAGAACTGTGGCAAGTTTAGGAGAAAAAAAAAACATTTTTCTCAAAACCACTGGAAATGAAACAAAGCACTTTACAGTTGTTCTATCATGTTTGGCTAATGGAACTAAGACCTTGCCTAAAAAGATCAATTTCCCACCAAGAATTACTGTGCATGCACATGTTAAAGGCTGGCTGGATGAAGACAAAACAGAAAAAAATGGCTAGAAGAAATTTGGAACTAACGACCAGGAGCAGCCTTAAAGAAAAAGCCGTCGTTACGTATTTTGGATATGTTCAGAACCCACCTATCGGATGACATAAAAAAATTGGCAAAATCTAGTAAAGTTACTTTAGCTGTTATAACAGGTGGGCTTAAATCTGTACCGCAGCCTCTGGATGTATCTTTGAATAAGCCTTTTAAAGACCATGTGCGAAGGATGTGACATGAATGGATGTCATCTGGTCAAGCCTGACTAACAAAAGGAGGAAATCTCATGAAGCCTGGCATAGAGTTAATAGCAAAGTGTGTTCTAGATGCATGGGAAGACCTTCCAGAAGACATGGTGTGACATGCCTTCCAGAAATGTAGTATTAGTAATGCTATGGATGGCAGTGAAGACTATACTTTGAATGAAAATGACAGCAGTGATGGTGATGATGGTGATTACAGTGAGGACAGAGTCTATGATGACCTCACACCAGCTAAAGCTCTGCACTGGGATGCGGATGTTGATGAGGAATCCAGTTTTGAAGGATTTTAACTCTACATTTTAGCTTGGTTGTTGATTGAGCTCAGGGAATATTACTCTTAAGGTATCATTATTGATACCTTATTGTTTTTGGTGAACCTATTTTCCACTTACTGTGCTGGTTTACTAATGTTAAATGACTGTTGTCCTTTTATTTAAGTTTTTTATTTAAAATAAATATTTAAAGAATTATCCCACTGATGTCTCAATTTTTAATTTTATTTTCATTTGTTTTGATTATTGAAACTCACCAATAGCTTCTGCATTTTCCACCCCAGGCTTATAGTCGAGTCAATCAGTTTTTCTGGTTTCCCAGGTAATAATTCGGTACCTCGGCTTATACTCAGGTCAACTTATATTCGAGAATATACAGTAATCAAAATATCAAAAAGAATATAAGTAGAATCCTATAAACTGTACACACCTAGATAAATAAATATTTCATATTATGAATGATGATCCAATTATTTATTGACATAGAAAGATGCTCTTAATTTATTGCTAACTGAAAATGTTAGAAATATTTCTGTATGTTATGATTTACTATTGTGTAAAAAAATCAACCCTTACACTTAATCAAGAGAGTAAATGACATACTCTCCAATTTAGGCAAATCTTCTGAAAAAGACCCCTTTAAAGTGTTCAAAAGCAATATGTCCTATTGAAGACTGAGGAGCAGCCTTTGGATTTTCAGTGGTCTCATGTGCTTGCAAAATCTGGCAATAAAAAAGCTAGACTGAAGACGAATAAACTCCTTTAAGGTCTGGTTTGGGTGAAGAATATTGAATATACTATGAACCGCCAGTCACCTTATATGCATGTGAAAGGAGATATTGAATAAGGAAGACTGAAGAAGAATTGATGCATTTGAACTATGGTGTTGGAGAAGAATATTGAAAGTACCATGGACTGCCCAAAGAACAAACACATCTGTCTTGGAAGCAGTATGGTCAGATCACTCCTTAGAGGTGAGGATGGTGAGACTTCATGTCACATACTTTGGACATGCTGTGAGGAGAGAGCAGCTCCTGGAGAAGGACGTGATGCGATGCTTGTGGAGGCGTGGAGAAAGAGAGGAAGACCTGGACCAGATAGATTGACACAGTGACTGCAACAATGGGCTCGAACATCAGCACAATTGTGAGAATGGAGCAGAACTCAGCAGGGTTTTGTTTTGTTGCATGTAGGGTCACTGTGACTTGGAACTGACACGAGAGCACCTCCAAACAACAAAAACGGACTGCCAACTGAACAAACACATCACTCTTGGTAGCATTCAGCCAAAGAACTCCCTAGACATTAATATGGCTAGACTTCATCTCATAAGCTTTAGACATGTTGTCAGGAAGGACCAATCCCTGGTGAAGAACATCATGCTTGGTAGAGAGCCAGGGAAAAGAGAGGAAGACCACCACCCCCACCACCCGTTGAGATGGATTGATACAATGGCTTCAACAATGGGCTCAAACATGACAGGGTTACGAAAATGACACAGAGATAGGCCATGTTTCCTTCTGTTTGTACGTAGGATCACTGAGTTGGAACTAACTCAAAGACACCTCACCCCAGCAAAAATGACCCTGGAGTAATAGATGCCAAAGCATTATCATTGTAGGTCATTGGTCAACAAACAACTGCCCGAGGGCCCAATCTCAGCTGCAGGGTGTTTTCACATAAAGTTTAGTCAGAAGCCAGCCATGCCTATGACTGCTTTCCTGCTATAATGGCAGAGTTCAGAAGGTGCAGAAATGGAGCCTTCAAAGCATGAAGTGCTGTGTGATGCTTTACAAAGACAAGTTTGCTGTCTTCTGTTCCGTATAGAAAATAAAATCATTTTAATTTTTTAAATTTTTGTTTAACTTTATTTTAAAATTTTCTACACTGAGCACGTACTTATGGTAGAAAATGGTTGTCTTATTAAGTTACTGAAGTAATAGAAAATACTTAATATATGATTAAATTTAAACCCAAGAGTCAACTTTTTAAATGGAATAATAAAGATTTGATCATACTGTCCAAGTTCTAACTCAATAAGGGTCTTACAATATAAGTTGAATTTCTTTAGATTGTTTTTAAAAACAAGACCTGTATGTGACAAAACTGTTCATTTTACCACAAGAATTAGTTTCTTTAAACTGTCTTTAGAACTTTTGGTTTGTTATTTAGAAAAAGTGAATTAATGTGAAACTTCCCAAGTAGGCTACTTTGAAGGACTAAATTCACTTGGAAGCATAAATTATGGATATTTGTTATCAAGTACAATTTTGATATAGCTAAGCAAATTTTGCTTCAAAATCCTGTAGGGTGAACCTTTAAAAAGGTGTTTGGCTAATTGGGAAATAATTAAGACAGTCAGAAGATCTGTTAATTAACATTAGGTGAGGGAATACTTAAAATGGAATTTGTATTAACCAGATGTTCCAGATGACATGCATCTTTATTACAAGAAACAGAAGTAAACAGTACATTAATTAAACTTGCAAATACTACAAAATAAGGAGGCTTTGTAAATGCCAGTAAGGAAAGAGAAATTATAGATAAAAATATCAAGCAATTAAGATTAAATATAATATGATTAGGTTTTGAAGTTTATTGATGTTACACATTCAGAAAGAATGTCACAATTTAAATACCTATGAATTTATCATTGACTTTCCTGGGTTTTTTTAAGTGGTTGGTATCATTCCAGTAGACTATGAGGGGCTTTTTACATAGCTCAAAGTTAAAATGTGCCATAATTGTCTCAATGATTAAAGTCTGGCCTACCTAGGAGAAAATATCTAAAATATAATTTATCTAAATGCATTAACATGTAAATATCAAGCACAACACCTCACTGAAGATTTCTAGAAATATTTTTAATATTTCTAAAGGGCCAACTTCTATCCCTAATATATATGTTTTGGTAGTTTCAAAATATCCACTGACTTCTGACTTATTCCTCTTAAAACATATCTCCTATTCCCATAGCCTGCGTTCAACCACCAGGCATTTACTAAGCAACGCCATGAACTCTAACCCTGGAAAATCCCTTCATGTTTCTGCTTCTAACCATTTCTCTTCTGCTCATTTTCACCTTTATCCTAGGTGCATCTAAATCTGGCCTTCAAAACACAACCAAAGTGCCACTTCCGTTAGAAAAATGCCCTTTTCTCCCAAGTAGAAGTAATCATTTCCTCCTGTTCCACGATGTCATGCCTCTTACAGTTTCTATCATAAATTACAGGTCTTTGAGTGATCATTTTTTTCTTCTAAGCAGTTATTTTCTTAGAGTCTGTATCTAACTTTACTGTTCTTTAACATATATTAGCTGCAATTAGTGGATTGTTAATGTACATTTGACAATGAACAAACGGCCTCTTTTAAAAAATGAGATAGGAAAAGGAAATTTGTTCAATCTTCCTTAAAAAGTCAGAAAATGGAGATACATGGAAATTCTTTCTTTTCACTGGTACCTGGACCAGATGATTGTTGACTAAAATAAATATTGTCATTTAAGGAGAATATTTGTTTAACTGAACTGCATCTATAAAACAGTAACAGCTGCTTCCCATCTGAGGCTGACTGCTCCTGTTCTGATGTTATTGACTTATTACGCTTCCCCTTTAAGTGGGCCCCTGAGTGCACTGTCCTGATCGGTTGGGGAACCCATCACGCGTGCTCACAGACACTGCCTGTTGTCTGGTGGGGCACTGTTTAATTTCCACCAGTCTCTCTTTCTTCTCAGATAAGGCAAAATCATCTGCTGTAACTATTTCACAAGGTTGTTGTGAGTTAGTAAGATAAAGTAGCTGATAGCTACCTTATAAATCATAAAGTTCTGTATAAATGTCAGCGTCTGTGAGGGCGCTCTACATCAAGGGCATTAGCACAGTAATGGGAACAGAAGAGAAAGGGAGTGAGGAAATGACTGAAGTCAGACTCTTTCAGGTCAAGTTTATGTGAACTATGAAAGTCTTCAGTAGGCGAAGAGGGTGTGCATTAATTTTCTTTCACAAGTCACTGTATCATTCCATAGAGGCACGTTTTGAGATAACTGCATTATTTCTCTATGGGTTCCATAAAATTTCAAATTTGAGAGGCCCTTATAGATGAGAGAGTTCCAGACATAAAATAATTTCCTATCTAATTAACCTACCACTTCCAATTAAGAAGAATGATTTTTTTTCCTTGTTCTGTTGAAATCAGCTTAATCGAAGCCCTAAAATTTTTCCATCACCACACATCCTGAGGTCTAAATGCACTGTGGACAGAAATGTAGAATGTGAAACATCAAGTTAACAAGGGTTCTCGACATTTGCTTATTGCAGACCTGTAATCCTTCTACGGAACTTCTGCTCTAACACCCCAAATGGATCCAACTCAAGGAAATAGATGAGATCAATTGCTTTATCCTTAAACCAATTTTACTTTCTTTGGAACTGAGCAGGAATATGGTCTTCTATTATTTTTGACAAGTCCTGATTGAAAGGCTCGGTTTGCTCCACATACTGATTCTTATAACGTACACACAGACACACACCACCATGTCATGTTCCCGAGTTGCTCTCCCTCTTGGTCATCCAGGCCAGTCATGTTCATTTCCAAATTAGCTAGGGCAGCGATCCACAGTATTTTCATTTCTCTTGTATGTCGGAAATGAATTTGTCGGTCACTAAAGACTGCCAGTCCACTTCTCATTTACTTTTCCTTCTTTTCTAACCACTCAGACCAATATTTAGATTTAAAGGGTAAGGAATGTGGAGGGCTTTTTTGTTTTTTAATGAAGCGATGATTATTATTATTATTTCCTGTTCAGCCCTCCTTTTCTGTCATTCCCATGCTCTCACCCCCACCCTTTCTCTGTTCCCACCCAGTTCATGGTCTCCTCCTCATCATCAGTCTTACCTATGGGTGGATAAACCACATTTATTCTTCTTTGTTTTTCCTTATAACAATGATGAAATTAAATAACTACCTTTGCAAAATGTATTCAGGTTCCTGAGCAAAATGTTCCCTGCTTTTGTCCGTATCTTGCAGTGTTTAAGAACATTGTCAGTTATTTTTACTGATGCATCAAACCCCATAGTAGGAAGGGGTAGCAGAGCTTGTTTTCCGTTCCTCTATATTTGGGGGTTTTGTTTGTTTCCATGTTTTTGCTATTGTAGACATTGCTGCAATAAACATAGGTGTGCATAGGTCTTTACGTGTTTTAGTCTTAAAATTATTCTGGGTATCTACCCAGTTATTGGGATTGTTGAATCAGAAGGTACTTGGATTTGCATTTGTTTAAGCAAGCGTCATACTGATTTCCATAGTGCTTGTACAATTCTGCAATGTGAAAGCATTCCTGTCTCTCCACCTCCTCTCCAGCATTTGTTTTGTTTTATTTAAATTTTGCCAAAAGTGTCAGTTCACACTGTATTGTCCCTTGTCCAATTTTTTATTAGATTATTTTATTTTTCTTGTTAAGTTGTGGTAGTTTTCTATAGATTTTGTTATATTATTACTGAATATTTTTTCTGATATATCATTACTGAATATTTTTTTCAAATCTGTGGGTCACTCATTTGATGAAGTCTTTGTTGTCCATAAATGTCATATTTGCATTTATATTTATCTTTTCATTTCTTTTCTCTAAACTTTTAAATGTGAATTTATCTGCGTATCTGTAGACATTATCTCAGAGTACCAGCCCTGTTAGGATCAAATGTGTGATGAATGCTGCTGCCGCTGCTGAAGCTACACTTCCCAAAGGCGCTCCTGAACAGAGCTTGTCTTGAATAGCAAGTAAACTCCAATGAGGTAGATTGTGTTAAAGTCACTTTGGCCCCTCTTATAGCCTATTCACAGGCCTGGAGGATTATACTCATTTAATAGCTAAACGATCAAAATGCCTATGTGTTTGCAAATGGTTTTGTTAATCCATGCTGTGCTTGTGGTTCATGTTATTATTTCAGAGATTCATTTAGACTGGCAGTTATTAATAAGATAATGAATGGACTCTGCCTCTTATACTTTGGAAAAATTGCTTTGACATTTGAAGAGCAGCAAAAATTATCATTGTTCTTAGCTGAAATTCCCCATGTTTGGATCTTCCCCTCTATCCCACACCCCAAAGTTTAGCATTTTTAACTTGGTGTAGGCTTTTAATGTTGTATAGATGTCATAGTTAAATACAAGTGATCCAATGAAGCTATCGTTGCCTAATCACTCCTTCCACATTACCACCCTGTCGTGTGAGTGTTGGCGAGTGGCTGATTGTCTCAGGTGCTACTCCCTTCCCTACAGCTGCATCTTCAGCTCGTCCACGGCTCCAAATGGCAGAACGAATTCAACATGATCTTCGGGTGGAATGAAATGGAAACAGCTGTCTCTGAGTTCTATTTAAATTAGCTCTTGGAACTAAAATCCTGTGCTACAGTGAAGGCTGTGTATATGAATCAGATTTCCCTTTTGAACGCCTTTCCAGTTATTCTTCTGTGTTGCTCTCATAGATGAGGCTCTAATAGTCTGTCTCTGTTTCTCTCTCTTAGAAGATAAGGGGAAGTTAAAAGGCAGTTGTGGCCAGCTGTCGAGCTCAGAAGGTGGTCCATTTCTCCTCAAACCTGGCACCGCACCCGTGCCACCTGGAGCAGCCTCTTCCCCCTCCAAGAGCACAAATGGTGCTCCTGGTTCTGTTCCTGAATCAGAAGAAGAAAAAGCCAAAAAATTGCTCTATTGTTCCCTATGCAAAGTGGCTGTGAACTCCCTCTCACAGCTAGAGGCGCACAACACAGGTCAGCAGCTTCCTCGTGAATGTAAGCGATGTGTAGAGCAAACCTCCACTTTCCTCGTCAGAAATGCCGCGTCTTCTGTTGTTGGAACGTTAAGTTTGCTCGATGTCGTCTCCACTTTTTCCTTTCAAAGGAGCAGTTCCTAAGAAAAGGATGGTCATAATGACCTTGGAAATAGCAGCCAAAGAAGCGTGGAGGTGAACTTGTTCTGGTCCTCATTGCCTCAAGAACATCTCATACCTTGCACAACTCATTTGCTAAATACACAAGAGTTTATGTACATTGTTCAATGCAGCACATTTCTAAGAGAAAAAAGAAAAATGAGAAGAAACCCTAAATGTCAATTATTGGGGACATGTTGAGGAAATTATAGCAGACTCAATATAATAGAATACATTATTCAGCCATTAAAATGTAATGGTGAGAAAATGCATACATGATTTAATATGTGAAATTTTAGATTGATCATAATTTGAGAATATAATTATACTTCTAATATATCAACATAGAAAGCATGCAAAGAAATACACTAAAATGGTAACAGTAGTTATCTCTGGCTGGTGGAAATATGGGAAACCTTTATTTTCTCATGATTCTCCATATTTCCTATATTCATTTTACTGTATGTTTTCATGTTTCCCCATTTTCACAACAAAAATGATTATATTTACAAAGAGCATTAAAGTGGTATTTTTCCAAAAGTGCTGAGAAATAAAGCTTGTAGATAAACTTTTCCGGGAGGAGGGGGTCAGAGATGGGCATTATTTAGTCCTTAAATAGCTATTTAATATCTGTATCTTTCTTTTTAGGCTCTAAACACAAGACCATGGTTGAAGCTCGTAATGGGGCTGGCCCAATTAAGTCCTATCCTAGACCTGGGTCAAGATTAAAGCTGCAGAATGGCAGTAAGGGGTCAGGACTACAGAACAAGACATTTCATTGCGAAATCTGTGATGTTCATGTTAATTCAGAAATTCAACTCAAACAGGTAATCTGCCGTAATCGGCCCGCGCTGCTGCTTGAGGTTGCCGCTTGCTGATGCATGTCGTTTGAAGGGTCCCAGGGAGCCTCCAAAAGTCAAGCAACTCAACTGAACCAAAACCAAACTCTCAGCCCTGGAGTCCATAATGACTCATAGCGACCCCCTCTGGGTTTCCCAGACTGCACCTGTTTATGGGACGAGAAAGCCCAGTCCTTCTCCCACGAAGCTACACATGGTTTTGAACTGCAAACCATGCAGACTGCACGCAGCACCAACTCAATGACAAACCAACAAGTTAGCAGTATGAGCCCACTCAGGTGCCTCAGCAAACAGCCTGGTGTGTGCTTCTGAAAGGTCGCAGCTTAGAAACTCTATACACAAATTCTGCTTACTCAGGGGGTCGCCATGGGTCAGAATCCACGCCACACCAAGTGACAGCAACGATGTGGGATGCGTCCAATCTGCAACCAACAGGTGCTATGTGGAAGAAAAAAAAACATTCACTGTTTAGATCATTTAAGCTTGAATGTTTAAATAGTTTAAGTCAAAACTGTACGTCCCCAGCTCCCGGGCTAGATGTTAGAGGGAGCGGCATAGCCCCAGAAGTCACCTCAAGCTCACGTCGCAAACAAGCCCGTTTCCAAGGATGCACAATCTAGTTAGAGAGATTTACCTCCCGGTATCTCACTGCCATCGAGGAAATTCCAAGTCGTAGTGGTCCTAGATGGGCCTGTGTGATGGCTCAGCTGATGAGCTCGGCCAGTGCCCTTTTTCTCATTGGAAGTGGCTGCTGTGTTTGAACGGGGACCTTGCAGTCAGCAGCCTGCAGTCTGACGCACAGATCTGCCAGCGTCCTTCCTTTCTGACGGCAGGTCCTAATTCATGTTACAGGGCATGGTGTTCATCATGACTCTGCTAATGGGTAGCACTTTGTGGGGAGCACTTTGGCAATCCCTCCCAAGTTTCTAAGTATGCGTACCCTGTGGATTAACTGCTCAGCACCTACGAACTGAGCTCACAGCAATCTCGTTGTGTTGCTGTGGAGCCCATTCTGATTGGAGTAGCAAAAGGCAGAAAGCTTGAGGTGTTACCAGTAAACCCACACCGCACTCCCTGCCATCAAGTCAATTCTGACCCATAGCGACCCGATAGGACAGGTTAGAACTGCCAGCCTGTGGGGTTACAGGACTAGAACTCTTCTTAGGATTCGAAAGTCTCATCTCTCTCGCTCAGAGCAGGCTGATGGTTTCAAACTGCCAACAGATGAAGGGGCAAATGTCTTACCAGCTTCCATTTCATGACTCTGGTGATTTATTCCAAACCATCTTGGAACCAGAGACCCAGAGTCTCCTCTAGCTAAGAAATGTCTTTCTTTTTTTTAATCATTTTATTGGAGGCTCGGACAACTCTTATCACAATCCATCCATCCATCCATTGTGTCGAGCACTTTCATACATTTGTTGCCCTCACCATTCTCAAGACATTTGCTTTCTACTTGAGCCCTGGGTATCAGCTCCTCATTATCTCTCCCTCCTTCCCCCTTCCCCTCCCCCATGAACCCTTGATAATTTATAAATTATTATTATTTTGTCATATCTTACACTGTCTGAGGTCTCCCTTTGCCCACTTCTCCATTGTCTATCCCACAGGGAGGAGGTTATATGTAGATCCTTGTAATCTGTTCCCCCTTTCTCCCTCACCTTCCTTCCACCCTCCCAGTATCGCCACTCTCATGCCTGGCCATGTAAGAAATGTCTCTTATATGGAATAAAGCTCACATTTAGATTCAACTAAGGCATTGAACTTTTTCTTCAGCACATTTCTAGTCGGAGACATAAGGATCGAGTTGCAGGAAAACCGTTGAAGCCAAAATACAGCCCTTACAACAAACTCCAACGGAGCCCCAGTATTTTAGCGGTAAGTTCACCTCTGTGGTCCACCTGCTGGGTGAACCTCACTGGGTGGCAGGGACTGTGGGTAAGGAGGACCGGGAGACCCACTGGGGATGAAGAGCTTTCGATTCAAATCGCTCTCACAGGCCAACAGAACTTGTCCAGTGCATTGCTTAGCGAGACTCTTTGAACAAAGCCAAGTCACCCGAGGAAGTGACACTTTAAGCGTCAGTACCTGACTCTTTGCCAGAACTTTTGGGGAAGACAAACCTCTTCAGCATGTAAAAAAGAGTAAAGGCTCAGAGGCAAGGCTAAGTGGAGCCTGAAGAATCCTGCAGTGTGCTGAGTCTTGCTGGCTCTTTATTTTGTCTGAGAGAGTAGTGAGTGCTTGTCTTTGTTTGCTCTTTCTGTGGCTAGCAGGCGTGCTGGTAGTCAGCCTGTCTCACCTGCTCCCATATGGCCTGCTTTCCGTTTCTTTGCAAAAATACTTAGGATCTCCAGTGATAAGTGTCATAAAAATATCCAGATGGAAGTATTTCACCATCTCCCTGGGACTCAGCCCAGTGCAGCATTCAGGCCGAGGATAGAGCTGGGATTGGCCAATTGGAGCCAGTGCTGAGATTGCACCATCAGATGCTGCCAGCAGGTGTTACCTGCATTAAGCAAATCCAGCTTGCCCAATTCCTCCTGATTGCAAAAGCGGAAATTAAGGATTGATTTTTTTTCCCCTTTCATAAGAAGAGTTCACACTAGGATTCCTTTAAATAAAGACATCCAATTTACAATCCTCCCCAAAGGCAGAAATTAGCCACAACTGATTTAGCCACACTCTTCAAGAACTTCTTGTGACATGATAAGACAGATGCCATCTGACTCTGCTTTTCTGAAGGCTCCCTGGTGTCCTAACCCCCAGTGGCCTAACCTCGGGGCAGCTTCCCTAAGTGAAGTGAAGGGTCACACATACTTGCCCAACATGTTTGTCCCAAAGTGCTTTGTACTTTGAGAGAAGTCAGGATGTTGGTTGAGCTCCAGCTTACCCAGGAAACCTTCTGGTGTAAAGTGCATTGGTTTGTTGGTTTGTTTGTTTGCTTGTTTGTTTTTGTTACTGAGCAACAGCAGAAAATAAACATTAGCACCTACTCCGTGCTCTAGTGCTCAGTGCTCAGGGGCAAAGACCACCAGGAAAGAACCGTAACGAGAAACAACTCAAAGCAAAGCTGTGCCAAGAGCCATTGAGGCCAGCTTTATGAAAATCATCATCTCGTGATCTGAGTGTCAAGACATTTTTAAATATGAGACTTCTTCATAATTGTGTTTTACGAATGAAAATATCCCTGTGGTGGTGGTGTTTGAAATAATATCTCCATCCCATTTCTGGTTCTCTGCCTCCATTAGGCAAAACTTGCATTCCAGAAAGATATGCTGAAGCCTTTGGCACCGGCTTTCCTGTCCTCTCCCCTGGCAGCAGCCGCAGCTGTGTCTTCGGCACTGACACTACCCCCGCGCCCAGCTGCCTCGCTCTTCCAGGCTCCAGCCATACCTCCGGCTCTCCTGAGGCCAGGCCACGGGCCCATCAGGGCCACTACTGCCTCCATCCTCTTCGCTCCGTACTAGTGGCTCCAAGCTCCAAGATGGTTCAGTCCAGAAGGAAAGCTGAGAAGGAAAACCAAAATGATTCCATAATTTAAGCACTTTGTGTTACAGTGTCCCCATCCACCCCTAAAATGTAGCACCTCACCCTTAACCCCAGCTCCAAAGAAAAGCAGATCACCGGATTCAAGTGGGTTTGTTTTAGGGACAGCTTCTGTAATTGAGGGATCTGAGCAGTGCAGACAAACCCGCTCCACCCCTGTCCCTGACCCTCCCTGTATCTGCCCCCAATCAATTTGATGTCTGGGAGATTTGGCGTCTTGACATTGTATTTTTCGGAAAAGGGTGAAAAGAAAATAGATCTTTTAAAAGGCTCGGACATTGTTCCCATGGATCTGATCTGGCTTAGAAATAACATGGAATATTTTCCTGACAGACTTGAAATTTAGGATCTTCCTCACATGTCTGTAAATAACTCTGGAATCCAACGGGGCATATTTTAGTGTGGGACAACAACAACAAAAGTAGAATAACACAAGTGCTCACTTGTGGAATCCATCTCACCAATGGATCACAACGTTTTCTCTTCGGTGTACTCTTGTTGACAGGGATGGTGTACTGTTTTAGACCCAAGTACTGTTGCGTCCTGTGTAGTACTAGATCTGTATCTCTTGTCTGAACTCAACATTTTTCTGTTGCTATGTAAATGTTAGGAAGCAAAATAGCTTTGGATTTTTTCTTTAAGAGAACAAAAGATAATGTATTTTCTTTATTTCATACTTTATTTGGAGATATTTAAAAGAAATAGAAAGCCATATAACATAGCTATACTTACTCCCTGTTTGCTATTGTTTGTTTAACTTATTTTATAGCTTCCTCACTGGTTTGAGTTGCTAAGCGAATGTATACAAACAGAAAAAGAGCTTTCTAAATGGCACATTTTAGCACCTCCTGTGCATTCTACAAGAAGGCAATGAATCCATGTATTTCTACATAATTACCTTCTTCATTTTTGACTTGTTCTCATTTGTAATGATGCTACATAATTTTGTGGCTCCCTAATGCAATAATGTACAGAAGATTAAAAAAATTTATAATGGAACAACTTGTCTTTCTGTTCACTAAGTATGTTGCAGGTCCTCTCCCCCTGCCCCTGTCTAAGCCGATATCAAAAAGACTGGAATGTTTGTGAGATCAGAGGCGAGAGGTATCAAAACATAAGAAAATAGAGTGAACTCCTTTAGAGCATCTATATCTGCAATCTGTAAATGGTAAAATGTCTGTGTATTTTTTTAAATGTATCTTTTCAATAAAAGCACAAAATAGAAAAATCTGTTTGTATTTACAAAGTTATTTTTCACCTAAGACACTTCCAATTTGAAATCATCTGATGAAAGGTTTTCAGTAGGTGCAAAGATTGCTTCTTACATATTAACATTTTCAGCTCTTGTTTGCAGCATTTTCATTTGTCATGTTTATTCATTACTGTTCATAACATCTGCATGAGGCAAAGTTTGACGACTGTTTTCCCTCGGAATCTTTGAGAAGATTAGGTCAAAGTAGTGAGTCGTACTCAAAATCAAGGCAGCAGCTGCTAAAAGAAAATATGTGACTCAGACTTTCTTTAATTACTGTTAATCCCTAGCTCATAGTTTTTTTTTAAAAATTAGCAGTTTTATTGACATAATTTGCATATCATACAATTCAATAGTTTAAACATTAAAGAGTTGTGCTATCATCACTACAATCAATTTTAGAATATCATCTTCATTCTTGTACTTATTATCTCCTCATTTCCCCCAACCTCCCCTGCATTACCATAAGAAAATATTAATCCAGTTACACTCTCCATAGATTAACCTGTCCCAGATTTCATACAAAGAAAAACACACCTCCCAAAAAACCCCAACATCAATAATAAAGCAGAAAAAAACCTCAAGTGAGAAGAAAGCAGAAAATAACAAAAACTAGAAAAAATTTAAAATGGGTCAAAAGGGAGAATAAATAAGGGGTTAAATTTTGACCTTAGCTACATTTGCATGAATCCACTTTCCAATGCACTCTGTCTCAATGGCCCCTGACAGCAACAATGCTATAGAACCACGTCTTCAGTGATCTCTTGGTGAGGGCAAGTATCAAGTAGGGCCACATCATAACACTAATTACTCTTGGATCAGGACTATAATTAAATATGAATTTAAAATCCTTCTATCTATAGTTTATGTATGTCCCTGGTCCACTTTAGAGACCTCATTATCGCTTTATTGGGGAACATTATAAGTCATCCCGAAGGCACATATGGTAATTTTATTGATCATATCATTAATTTAGCCAATGGCATAGAATTTTAAAAACTGCTTTGAGAAGGAAAGTATACACATATAGGATGGTTGTATAGACTGAAATACACGGATTGTTGACTTGAGATGAAAAACTTCAGTGACTGGGTGCATTTATGTAGACAATGAAGATTGGAGATAAGGCAAAGCTTTCAGTAATGCTCATCCACAGAGGCAGAACGGTGCCTCCCGGACCAACCAAGCCTCCAGCCAATAGAAAAAGCAAAGAGAATATAAAAGTAGCAAATATATGGTGGTCTTGAGTTGCCCTTCATTGGACACCCTCAAAGCAAGAGATCTTAACACAGGCCAATGACTTCCAAATCCATAAACTTGGGCTAGTAAATTAGCTCCATCTTTTCTCACTTCTACTTTAGGTGCAAGGGAGTATTCCTTCAATATGTGACAGGTGTGTTTAAGGTAAAGTCTGGGTCACTTGGTGGGATTTTCAAAATGAATCCTTCTGGTGTGGTCGATGAAGAATGTATACCCCAAAAGGACAGAGTCTCAAGTCCTGGTTGTCTATAGTACTTGGCCTGGGTCACCAAGAGCTAGAGAGAAGCCAGGACAAAAACACTCAGGACCATAAGATTGGGTATTTTCCCCCTGATAGAAATAATGTTAATGTTTTTCCCAGGGGCAAGTTGCCCCAACTAGGTTGATGCACCAACCAATCACCTTCTCCAAGAGAGCCATGTCCCCTCCCCACAACACCTCTGGACTTGACTTTCTAGTAAGGTTCCCTGAGTACCCTTGTAGGACTGTCTGGTGATTTGGACAATGTTATATGGCAGAACTGATCGATCTTCCTCTCCCCGCACTGACCCCAGCTGAAGTGAGTCCTTTCTGTCAAAGTGGTTATTGGGATGTACTTAGACAAGGGAGTGTTATATGGATTGTCAGTGTTCGGTCGGCACACCTTGTCATTGCTTGGGAAACCAGATTAAAAGATCACATGACCTAAGAACAGATTTAACCGTATCATAGTGGTTTCAGACAGTGTTTGTCTTTTTGTGATTGACAAACTTCACTCGGCATAATGGTTTCCAGGTCTGTCCTTGCCATGAGGTGGTTTGTGGTCTCGTCGCTGTTTTTTAGGGATGCCTGTTACTCCACTGTGTCTATATCAAAGTTTCTTTATCCCTTCTTCTACCAGTGGGAATGTGAACTGTTCCCAGCATCTTACTTACTACTGTGAACCGCACTGTGTGAACATGGGAGGTCATATATCTACTTGTGTTCTGACTCTTCTTTTGGGTCTATACTCAGCAGAGAGCTTTCTGGGTCATCTGGAATTTCTCTTCCCAGTTGTTTTACCTACTGCCATATCGCTTTCCACCATGGTTGTACATTTTTACAAGCCCACCAGCAGTGTTTACAAGTCCAATCTTTCCATACTCTCTCCAACATTTGTTGGTATTTATTTATTGTTTGTTTGTTTGTGTTTTGTAGACTATTGTAGGTGTGAGGAATATATCACCATTGTTTTGAATTCCTTCTCCTGGATGGCTATTGATGATGAGCATATTTTCATAGGTTAGTTAGCCATTTGAATCTCATTTTGGGGAAAATTGCCTGTTCATATTTTTGCCCACTTTTTAATTAGGTGATTCACTTATTTTACTTATTTAATTTTTTGCCCATCTACTTATTTACTATTTAATTGATTTGTTTAATTAGGTAAATTTACTTATTCTTATTGAGGTGTTGCAGAATTCTATAGATTTTAGTAATTAGTCCCTTGATCACTGCTAAAGACTTTTTCCCCCCAATCCATGGGCTTCTGTTTTACTCTTTTGGTGAATGCTTTTGATGTGTATAAACATTTTGTTTTAAGCAGGTCTCAGTCGTCTACTTTGTCTTCCACTGTGTGTACTTCCTTGATGTATGTGTATGCCCTGCAGGCATGTCCGTAGGTTGTTTCCGTGTTCTCATTGATGCTCATTATAACACTGGGGCTCACATTTAGGTCTCTAATCCATCTTGAATTAACTTTTGTGAATGAGGCAAGGTATTGGTCTTGTTTCATTCTTCTGCATATGGACATCCAATTTTTCCATCACTATTTGTTAAAGAGGCCCTCTTTTCCATTTAATGTTGTTTTTTGGTTGAAGATCAGTTGCCTATAGGTGGATTGCTTTATTTTGGGGTTTTCTATTCTGTTCCATTGGTTTGTGTATCTATCATTGTACCATTGTACCAGAATCAGGCTTTGACCACTGAGGCTATATTGAAGGTTTTGAGGTCACGTAGTGTCAGGCCTCCTACTTTGTTCTTCACCTTTAGGAGTTCTTTGCCTAAACCAGGTCTTTTCCCTCTCCATATGAAATATGTGATTAATTTTCCCATTTCTTTAAATAATAAAGTTGGGGTTTGGATCAGAACTGTGTTGTATTTATAGATTGTGGTAATATTGATATTTTCACAATGTTAAATCTTCCTATCTGTGAACACAGGATAGACTTTCATTTACGTAAGTCTCTTTTGGTTTCTTATGGAAAGGTTCTATAGTTGTTTGGGTGCAGGACTTTTGTTTCTTTGGTTAGATTTTTTTCCCTAGGTATTTAATCTTTTGTGTGGCTGGTGGAAATTGTATTATTTTCTTGATGTCTTTTTAATGGTATACAGGAATCCAATTGATTTTGGCTACTTTTTCAGATACTTCCATTGTTTATAACAATATTTTTGTGACGTCTTAGAGGTTTTCTACATGTAAAAATGTATCATCTGCAAACAGTGAGTGCCAGCCCTGAGACGCTTACACCACCACTGGATCCACAAGACTTCCCATCCACTAGCCTGTGGTATTTTTGCATTAGAATCATTGCTTGTGGTTCATGAGTCTGAAAGGACTTTATAGATTAGTATCAGACATATGGGTTAATATCAGACTTACGGACTTCATCTGGACTGGGCTGGGATGTTTTCTCAATATTCAATTGTTCCTGTATATAAAGCTCTTTTTATACTCATATGAGTGTCTATGAATTTGTTTCTCTAGTCTAGCCCGAACTAATACAGCGAGTTTCACATTATTTTTGCCCAATTGTATTCCTTTGATATCTTGGTGTGTCTACTGATTCTGCCTAAGACTACCAGCATGATGTTGAATAAGAATGGTGATTGGGGTATCCTCCCTGATTCCCTTTCTTAGGGGAAATATTTTCTATTTTCCCCAATTGAGTATTATGTTGGCTATTGATTTTTCTTATGTAATTTTTCTTATATTGAGGAATTTCTCTTCTATTCCTAGTTTGTTGAGTGATTTTTATCAGAAATGGATGTTGAGTATTGTCAAATGCCTTTCCTGCATCTATTGATATGATTGTGGGGTTATTATTCTTTGTCTTATTTTTGTGGTTGATCACATTGATTGCTTTCTTTTTTTAATGTTGAACCTCTTAGTTCATCTTTATTTTTTGCTCTCCCTCCCCAAGACTCCCACCCTCAAGAAACCTTGATAATTCATAAATTACTTTTATGTTCCTATTTTACACCATCCACTGTCTCCCTTCACCCATGTGTATGTTGCTGGTCACCCCTGGGGTGGGACAGGGTTTTACATTGATCATTGCTATCAGTTCCTCCTTTCTTCCCCTTCTGTATATGAAGTTGGTAATCAGTTTTTCGAATTCTTTGAAGAAAGATGATGGCATTTGTATCAGGATAGCATTAAAACTTATACAGAATCTTGGGCAGAACTGACATCTTTACTATATTGGGTCATGTGAGCCACAAACATGAATATTCTTCCATTTCTTGAGGTCACTCTTGGTTTCTTGCAATAGTGTTTTTTTAGTTAGGTATATTCCTAGATATTTCAATTTGTGCTGGCCTATTGTGAAGGGCACTACCTTTTTAGACGCCGCTTCTGTGACTCTTTTCTGATGTGTATAGCAGTCTGAAAGACTTCAGTTCGTTAATCTTGTATCCTATCACTCTTCCATATTCCTCTATCACTTCTAACACTCCACTTGTGGAATTTGGGGGACTTTCAATATATAAAATCATATCATCTGTGAATACTGATAGTTTTACCTCTTCCTTCCCCAGAAAAAAATACCTTTGATGGCTTTGCTTTGCCTTATGTTGTTAGTTAGGACTTCCAGTACTGTGTTAAATAGGAGCGGGGACAGTGGGTATCCTTGTCTGGTCCCCTTTTTCAATGGAATTATTTTCATCTTTTCTCCATCGACTACCACGTTGTTGGGCTTTCATAGATAGCTTGTATAATAATGAATTTTCCTTCCATTCCAATCTTCTTGAGTGTCTTAAGCAGGAATGGGTGTTGGATGTTGTTGAAAGCTTTTTCCTGCATCTATCAATATTATCATGTGGTGGTTGTAATTTTTCATGTCAGTGTAGTGAATGATACTAATGATTTTTCATGTGTTGAACCATCCCTGCATCCTTGGTATGAATCCCACTTGGTCACAGTCAATTATTTGTTTTATATATTGTATATACTATTGGCCAGATTTTTGTTACGGGTTTTTGCATGGATGTTCATTAGGGATATTGGTCTGTAGTGCTCGATTCTTGTGGAATCCTTGCCTGGTTTAGGTATCAGGGTTATACTAGTTTCATAGAAAGAGTTTGGGAGTTTGCTGTCTTTTTCAATGTTCTGGAAGATTTTGTATAGAATTGGTGTCAGTTCTTCCCTGAATGCATGGTAGAATTCTCCTGTGAAACCATATGGCCTGGGGGATTTTTGTTGTTGTTGGTAATCCTTTGATAATCTTGTCTACTTCTATTGCTTTGGGTCTGTTGAGAGTCTTGATGTCCATTTGGGATAGTCTAGGGAGGAATTGTTTTTCCAAGTATTTCTCCATATCTTCCAAGTTGTTGACATCATTAGCATACAGGCCTTTGTAATACTGTGTAATTATCCTTTTGATTTCATTAGGGTCCATTGTAATGTCCCCTGTTTCATCCCTCATCTGGCTATTGAAATTTGTTCCTTCCTTTCTTTGATTAGGTTTGCCAAGAGTCTGTTGATTCTAGTACTCTTTCAAAGATCTGACATTTAGCTGCATTAATTTTTTCCATTGTTTCCATTGTTTTCTCTCTCCTGAATCTCAGCCTTGATTTTTAGTATTTCTTTTTTTTTTTTTTTTTTTTTTTGCTATTATTGTCCTGTTGACTCTGTTCTAATTGCTGTGAGTTTTGTGTCAGAATATCCACCATAAGTATCTCTTCCTTTTTCATAAGTGCATGTATTGTTAAACTTCCTCTAATAACTGCTTTTGCTGTGTCCCAAAGGTTTTGGTATGGCATATTGTCATTCTCATTGGTTTCTAGAAACTCCCTAATTTTCTCTGATCTGGGACAATACCAACTCCTTTTGCATTTGAGAGTTATTCATCCTCCAATTGTTTGCCCTTATTTTCTTAATCATCCTTTCATTGATATCCAGCCTTATGACATAGCAGTTGGAGAGAGAAGTCTGTATGAGCTCTATGTGCTTGAATTTACAGACTCAATTTGTGTCCCAGCATGTGGTCTATCTTCAAGTATGTGCCATGTGGGCTTTGAAGAATGTGAATTTTTTTTGCACTTAGGTGGAGAGCTCTGACAATATCTCTCAGTTCAAGTTGTCCAATTGTACTATTTGGATCTGTAGCCTCCTTGTTAAGTCTCTTTACCTGTGATCTGTCTTTTTCAGAGTAGTGTATTTAAGTCACCTAGTATAATTGTTGAGCCTGTGATTTCTTTTTTCATCTTTTGGAATGTTTGGTTTATGAATTTCGTGGGTCTCTCATTGGGCATATATATACATGTATTATGCTCACTGGTTCTTGGTCTACTGTTCCCATGAGCATATAATAGACACAGCCTTATCTCTTGTTATGGCTTGTACTTTGAAATCAATTTTGTCTGAGATTAGCATTGCAACCCTTGGTTTGTTTGTTTGTTGGTTGAATTGCCATTTGCTTGGTATATTTTTCTCCAGCCTTTGATTCTCAGCCTGTTTTTCTGTAATTTTGAGATGTGTCTCCTGTAGGCAGCAGATCGATGAGTTATGTCTTCTAAGCCAGTCTGCTAGCCTCTGCCTTTTAATGCCTGAGTTCAGTCTATTGGTATTCAGGGTTTTTACATCCAACTGTGGACTCTGTGATGTCATGTTGTACCTTTTGTGTTGGGTGCTTTCCTACCTTCCTTTCTTATCAATGTGTTATGCTTGTGTGTATGCGTGAGGTTCATTCTTGCCTTTTTTCCACCATTTTGCTAAAACTGTTTGGGGGCTGTTTTCTCTTTGTTGCCCTCTAGGTGGAATTGTTTTATGTGATGGTCTCTTATTTGTGTTCGGGGAGTGTTGTTCTGCCCATACTGAGTCAGCAAGAATCTTTTGCAGGGCTGGGTTTCTTTTTTATATGGGGTTTTCCCTCAAATCCTGTATGACTCCAAGCAGCTTTCTGAAGATTTCTTTCTGTGGCAGGTCCATGCCTGCTTCTTCTGTGCATGTCATTAGGTTCATGTCTGCTTCTGGAATTGCCTTTTGTATCTCCTGCTTTTTCGTGGAGGTTGTTGGGGCTGAGTGCTGCTTATGTGTTGTTTTAGAGGAGCTCGGCACCATTTTCAAGAGAGTCAAAGTACACTGAGCTCTCTCTTTGGGAGACTTGTAAGGAGTGCTTCTTCAAACTACCTGCAGCTAACTGCACTGGGGGGGGTGAGGTGGGCTACCGCTTTATCCTCCTTTGGTTTCGGAGGGAAACTTGGAAGGTCCTCTCAGGGGACACTAGTCAGTGGTTGTGGGCCCACAAGGATGGCGCTTCACTGACTGAGCTCCCGGGAAGCTGTGGTGGTATGGCCCACAGTGGCTTGTTGCTCCTCAAAGGGCATGTGACGGTGCCCGCTGCAATGGGAGTGTCACAGAGGGTAGGGTGGGTGTGCCCACCTTGGTATATCACCCCATAGAGGGGGGGGAGGGTGAAAAAAATAAAGAAATGGCCAAGAATATACTGATTAGATTTATGGAGTTAAGAGTTTTAAAATCACCTCAGGAAGGAAGTACAAAAGAGCAGATAATTAAAATAAATCCTCCAAAAGATGGGAGGAATAATTTCAAATTATGTTGTATAAAACACAATGAAATAGGTGTCTTATCATCCGTCCTGATATTAAGGTACAGAGTGGGTCAACCATGATTGGTTACACATAGTTGAACTGGTAACCTTTCTATCCCATTTTTAGTGAGAAAAAAACCTACCATTTTACCCTTCCAAGATGGTTGGAAAGTTAAACAGAAACTGTGGCTTTCTGTGACATGCTTCAGCTCTGGCCTGTCCAGATGTGGAAGCTGGTCTCAGATTGGGTTGCCAAATAAAACAAAGCATCTAATTTAGTGTGCATTTCAGATAAGCCACAAATCATTTGCTAGTAGATTGTCTTCATTTTAACACAATATAATATTACACAGAAGTATACATCATAAATAAGTATGTAATATCTGGACAGTCTTACACTAAAAAGTCATTTATTCTTTATCTTAAGTTCTAATTTAGTCAGGTATCCTGTACTTTCATATTGTAAATCTACCTCCCTACTTTCAGGAGCATTTTTTGTGCTCTTAAGTCCCACAATATTACAGGAGAGTGGTGACCTCTTGGTCATGTAAAAATAATAATAAAGCATTTTAAGTCTCATTGCAAAAGACACTCACAAATGGTCAGAGAAAGAAGTATATATTGAGTAGATGTCAATGGTATATTGACATTAAAGAGCTGGAAATGTGGTTGCAGATGCCCCTTAAAGTGACACAGATAGCTGGTTAATCAAAGTTATACAAGAAAAAAAATTTTTATTTTGAATTATACATCAAACACACTACCTCTGATTTGGCCTAAAATAATTCTGATTTTCAGATGCCAAAATGGGTATAGTAATGTAGAATTACTCCCTCAGAAAGCACTATATGCCATGGCTAAGATAGATGCGAAAGAAAACCAAGGGGAATTCCCACTAGAAAAATAAACACAAATGCGGAGCAAGCTGATCAAGTGGAAATCGTGTTGTGTTAAGAGTCCCAGAGGGATTCTGAAAACACTCACTGAACAGATTGCATTTGGGGATCTAGTTGGGAAACGGGCACTCGCTTCCTGGGTGTCAATGAATAAAAGAAGGTGGGAATAGGAGGTTGGACACCTTTCATGGATAGAATTAAGGCATCATCAAGATGCACACCTTATTTAGGCATTCAACATCTTCAGGTAACAGGTAAGAGGATTTTATTTCTTTTCTGCAGTTTGTGTAGATTTTGGTCTTTCTACAAATTCATTCCATCTGATCCTTGTTAAGTTAATATGATGGCAATTAATTAAGAAGTGAAATGTTCTGTTTGAAGAATATCTGTTTCTGGTAACTTATGAGTTGAGAAGCTGTGTATTTCCAGCACTTCTTTTGCAATCACTCCAGAACTAATACCCCCGGCGATGCTCATCTTTACCTCCTTCCTTTCTCCAAGTAATTAGCTCTGTGGGGAGATTCATTAGGGACATGACAGGGCACATTCTCAACAGCTTTGGAGTGTGACTATTGGGAATTGCCCTGGTTTCGGTGGCTAAAATTTCAAAAGTCAGAGTGACATTATAATGTAGTCTACTTTTATCTAAGTGTTCAGAACTCATCAAAACTCCACTTGCTAGATAGAATTCCTTTTGGTAGTAGCAATGAGAAAAATATTCATATAATATGAATCACTTTAAGAATTGGCCATGTTTGCCATTAAGTATATGCCTTTCATTGTTTATTGGAGTGAAGAGGTAAAATTGGGGGAGAGAATAACTGAAGACTACTTACACATAATTTGAATTCAAGTCCTAGTCATGTCGTACACACCTATGATTTTATGACAGGAAGTGCTTTGATGCCGTTGTCTCCAGAGTCTATAGTTTTCACATATATAAAACAGAAATCATGTGGGTGGTTCTGAGAAACAAATAAAGTAAAATTGGAAATATTTTTAGAGTTATAGCACAGAACATTAAATGCCACATAAAATCAATAGTTTTTCTCATTTTAAATTTCTAAATTTCAAGTAAGCACTTCTCAAATTAGGTAATGGTCGGTGTTTAGTTGTAGCTTTGACTCAAATTATATATATATATATCCCCAAACCAAACTCACTGTCATCAGGCAATTCCATTTGCAAGTTCATACTTCTGAAAGATATAAGCCAAATATAATACGGACACAATAGAGCCAAAGTAAATATACACATTTGCATAGCAAAAATGTGCTTCAACTTTATGTCTTATATTCCATAAAACAAAACAGAATTTTGTCATTAAAAAAATCAGAATGTATGTAGAATATAGTGGCACAGGGAAGTCTCTGATATGGCTCTTCTAGCCATAATCTTTGTAACTCCCACCTTTCCTGATAGAAGCTTGGGGGTGGGGTTGCTAATAGAATGCCGTGATTCAGTTGTGAGTGATTGGTTAACTGTGATGGTAAAAACCTGGAACTCTCACAAGGGGCTTGGTCAATTCTGCCATCCTCTTTTGTATAAAATGAGCTCTGAGAAGGAGCATGAGTATACTACCACTAAGAAAGAAGAGCAGGAGTGGAGTGCACACCGAATCTTCTCAATTCCGGGACAGAAAGCTGTCACACTACCGAAGTGACGGGAGTGCTAGAGACGTAGCGGAGGCATGAGCGAGGGCAGGGAACGTGGTGAGGAGCTTCCCGCCCCACGAAGTGCGTGCAGCAGAGTGCCTTCGGGCAGGGGCAGGCTCACTTGCAGTGTGGGGAGGGTGGGTACACTTTAGGAACTAAGCTTACTCACGCAAGCGCTATAGCTGAGCACCTTACGGCTTATGCTTCTGGTGGCTGAAAGTGTCCTTTGAGCATGTATGACAGTTCCCAAAGAGCAGAGGACAAATGGACATTGCCAAGGACTTCATCTTGCTTGAGTCCACAATCAATTTCATGGAAGCAGCAGTCAAGCGATCATGGCACCTTGCATTGGGTAAATCTGCAGAATAAGACCTCCTTAAAGTATTGAAAAGCAAGGATGTTACTTGGAGGACAAAGGTGTGGCTGACCCAAGCCATGGTGTTTTTCAGTCAACTCCTATGCGTGTGAAAGTTGAATAAGGATGACTAACGAAGTACCGATGCATACTGGACTGCTGAAAGAATGGACACGTCTGTCTTGGGAGAAGTATAGCCAGAATGCTCCTTAGGAGAGACCAGTTCCTGGAGAAAGGGCTTCATGCTAGGTAGAGGGTTAGCAAAAAAGAGGGAGGACCTCGACGAGGTGCATCAAACATAAGAATAACGACAAGGCTGGCACAGGACAGGGCTTGGTTCTGTTGTACAGAGGGTCGCTATGAGTGAGAACCCACTCACCAGCACCTGACAACAACAATTTAAAGAGCTTTGTCACCTTTCCAGGTGGGGCCGCGACCAGGCCTGCCTGTGCACAGGGCAGAGAAGAGCCTGTCCTAATTAAAGGACTATTATTCTGAATATTTTGATCCTAGATTATAACCTATTAACTCCCCTAATAAAACCCATAATTGTGATTATGGTCTGTGAGTTCTGGGTGGCCATTTCCATGAATTCCAGAACCCAGAAAAAATGTAGAGAATACGGAATCATGGCAGGAATTATTGGTGTCCAAACTGGTTAGAAAGATTGGAAGGTGAAGGGACATCTGATCTCAGCCTTTTGGAATTAGCCTTGGGCACATGTGGACTTTGAACTCCTTCTTCTCTGTGAAGTCACTGGAGATAAGGTACTGCCTTCACATACTTTACAATTGTAAAATAATAAACTGTCTATGTTGATAAAAACTTAATGCAATAAACATAAGGCAAGCTAAGAAAATAGTTTTAATTCCTATAACATATAAAGCTTTATGTTCTTATCATTCTGAGAACTCAAGAAAAATGGGTAGGCAAACACTTTCAAATGAGAAAATCTAACAGAAAAAGCAGGTAATAAAACATGCTAAAACATAAAAATGCCTAATAAAGCTAAAAAGATACTCCCATCGCTAAAAATCCAAAATAATCCATATAAGCATGAAGATACTTTTGTCTACTATCTTCATTCTAAGCCTTTCAGTAGTGAAGAAATTAATACATTCGTGCACTATTGATAGAAACAAAAATTGCTTCAGTTTTTCTGGAAGGATAGTGGGTCCCATGTACCTTCATATTGGTTATTCATAGCCTTTGGTCCAGGAATTTCTGGACTTTAAAATAATAACTCCATATGGGAAAAAAGACATATACACAAGTGTGCCTCATAGTAATAATAATACAAAAGAACCCAGAAGGAGTCACAAGCTAAGAAGCATAATATGAAGTGGGAAACAGCACAACCATTAAAAATGATGACATCATTCTCTTGATTATTGGCATGAAACAATGTCCATGAAAGATGACTGAGTGGAAGAAAGCAAAGGCTACAGAACATGTTCAATGTGATTGTATTCCTATTAAATATTAAACTTAACAATATGCATAAGTACATGCATAGGTGTCTGATAAAAACGGTTCTCCTAGCTGATAAAAACAGATACTCTTGAGTCGTATATTTTCACATGGCTTTATATTTTATTTATAATTCTTGGTATGGTTTAAGTTTTTGCAATGGACATGTGTTTTTAAATGGACATATTTCAAAATCATGTAAGTATACTAATCAGTTGTGCTATTATAATTAAAGAGGATGATCTCTCTTCTATAAGGAGAGACCATTTCATAGAACTCCGAGTTATTTTGTTGGAAAATAAATGTTTAACAAATGTCAAATGACTACAATGATCAAAATAAAAGGCAAGGAAATTTTAATGGCATTGCAGTTTTTTTTCTGTCTTAAGACAATGTTTTCCTGAAATGATAAATAATTTAAAAGTTACTTTGAATAAAAGAAATATCCACTTTGTTTAAATAATGTAAATTATTCTTGACTTTTAATGCCTCTTCAATGGATTCTTCTCATGTTCTACTATATGTACTACCCAATCAGTGCTCTTTCCTTTATGAGTAAACATCAATTCTTGGGAATTCTGCAATGAGTCCATGGATTCACATGGATGTATCTTATTTTTAAGCTGAGAAATTTTGTCTATTTATTCTAGAAATTAAGGATGCCTGGTAGCGCAATAATTAAATGCTCAACTGCTAACTGAAAGGTCAGTGATTAGAATCCCTAGTGGATGCTTGGGAGGAAAGACTTGAAAATGAGCTCCCATGAGAATTCCAGTCCAGGAAACCCTATGGGGCAGATTATTCTGTCAGATAGGATCACTAGGGGTGCAAATTGACTGGACAGCACACAGCAACAAAGACAAAGCAAAATACATTTTCTTTCACTGTTGTTTGAAATGTTATTTTTACTGTACATAAATGTTCTCAAAGCCGTGGCGTTGACTCAGGCTCATGGAGACTCTACAGGACAGAGAAGAATGGGCCCTGTGGGTTTCAGAGACTGTACATTTTTAAGGGACTAGACTGTCTCTCCCCCATGGAGTGACTGGTGGTTTTGAACAGCTGTCCTTGCGGTTAGTAGCCAACCCATAACCACTGTGCCTCAAATGCTCCGAGTTTGGGAGATAGACCACTGACTGGAAAAGGGAGCCTGCCTTCTTGCCTTGATGAGATGATTATTTCATAGGCATATTTGTCTGACGTTTTGTTTCCTCTTAATATAAGTAGTGAGAAAGAAGTGAAAAGAACAAAATTATATACGAGGGGTACTCCCCCCACAAAATGGAATTTTTTTTCAAAGCTATGTATTTAAATTTCCTTACAAAACAACATACACAGTTTCAAAGTACTCTCCATTATTCTTACTACATTTGTCAAATCTGAGATTCCATTCTTGGAAACATTTTTCAAACTCGTCTGTTTGGATGGCTGACAGCACCTGCCTTGTTTTGTTTTTTCACCTCTTCTACATCATCAAATCGCTGTCCTTTCATGTCCTTCTTCATTCATGGAAACAAAAAGAAGTCTCATGGAAAAAGGACAGGGTAGTCAGGTGCATGGGACAAGAGAGGCATCCTGTTTTTTGCCAAAATCTGGTACACTGAGATGGCTGCATGAAGATGTACTTTGGTGGTGGAGAAGCCAGTTCTCCATCTGCCACAAACCAGGCCTTTTGAGTCACACCCTGTTATGCAATCATTTCAGAACCTCTAAATATAAAGTTTGATTAACATTCTGACCTGGTGGAACACACTCTAAATGCACTATGCCCCTCATCAAAAAAAAATTGAGCATTGTCTTGATCTTTGATTTCATTTGACAAACTTTTTTTTGAAGGGGGCGGGGGAATTGGCACAAGGTGATGATGGCGTCTATCTTCCACTGGCTTGATTGATGTTTGTTCATAAGAATAGCACCATGTTACATCACCAGCAATGAACTTGCAAAAAAAAAAATCTCGGTTGTTTCAAAGCTGTTCTTTCAAAGCATGCCTATTTCCACTTGATGGCCTTTTTCCTGGTCAGTCAGAACCCGAGGCACAGATTTCACAGTGACCCATCTCATTCCCAAATCTGCTGTTAAAATTCTCTGAACCAAACTCCGTGGTCCATTGTAGGTTTTGAGCACACGTGCATGAATTTTGTCAACATTTCCATCCACTTGGGAAGTTGACAGATGTCCAGAACTACGTTTGTCATCAATCACATTTTCATACTTTTTCAATAAGAAAACACTTGTACACTTGAGTTTTTCCCATAGTGCTGCCCTTGTAAGCTGTGCTGAACATCACAACAGTTTCTGCAGTATTTTTACCAACCAGGAAACAAAATTCAGAGCTGCATGCTGTTCTTTTAAACCAACCATCACTAAAAACAAGGCTTGAATGAAACTTCTTTCATGAAACAATTCACTGTGACCAGAAAAACTTTCCCAGGCGATGCCACTGAGTAGACTAACACAGAACAAGTCGCTTAATGCTTTCCTAGCAGAAAAAATGCATACAACAAAAAGCCCACCCAGTGGAGCTTTTATTCCAGCGGAATTTGTTGGCGGGGGGGGGGTAGCCCTATATGTATGTATGTATGTGTGTGTATGTGTATATATTCTAATAAGTATATGTGTATGTATGTTTATGTGTGTATATGTGTATGTGTGTATATACACACACACAAATAGCTAGTAGAATTTTCTTAACTAGCTATGACAGCATTTAACCTGTAAGGCCTACAGATTCAAATGATAAAAGAATGATACAAAACTGTCTTCCTCAAGGAGCTGGAATCCCATCCAAATCCCTAAGCAAATCCTCTACTTGGATGGCAATAACTATTTCACTTTCCACTAAATAGAAACACAAAGCACAGATGGGATTGAACATTCAAGTGAAAGCTTGCATGATAAAGCAGGGGGGGGGGGGTTGGGGTATCTAGGGAAGAAATACTTTTCATGTAGATTCCTGGCTCTCCATGATAAAGATAGGTCAGTAGACTTCTTGAAGCTCCTCATGATGGTTATCATAATAGTAATCCAGGCTCTTTTGAGACTTGGCATCATTTCAAATAGCTGGTAGTGAAGTTCATGCCTTCTTTAAAATAAAAGACTCACTTTAACTCTGAGAATTTGCAAAATGGTGGGCCCATTCTGACATGAGTCTTGGAAGGGAAACACCAAGCAAGGGTCAGAAGATTCAATAGTCTCAAAACAGGAAGCACAGCCTTTCTAATAAGTGAGAAAACACTCCAAGTGAGCCTTCGCTCAAGCTTAACATACAACTTGGATGCATAGAGCAATGTGTAGAAGAATCACCTGGAATGTTTGTTAAAATATAGATTGTGGGCCACAACCCATAGAAATTTGTACTAGGAATATAGAAGCTACACCCCCAAAATTTACACATTAAAATGCAGAGGCCGCAGTTTATCTCTAATTTAAGACAAGAGGTAAGATCCACCATTCTTCTGACAGTCAGTCCACTTGCAATGGCTTCAGTGTTGCTGTGATGCTGGAGGCGG
The DNA here is from genome assembly GCF_050624435.1 of Tenrec ecaudatus. NCBI lineage: Eukaryota > Metazoa > Chordata > Mammalia > Afrosoricida > Tenrecidae > Tenrec > Tenrec ecaudatus. Next base: position 59,122,840 of record NC_134542.1, read on the forward strand.
TCACCAGTTTCAGCAGAGCTTTCAGACTAAAACAGATGAGAAAGGACCTGATGACCTACTTCCAAACAAATGTGCCAGTGCATACCAAATGAATTGCAACAGAACCTGTCTGATGGAGTGCAAGAAGATGAACCCTCAATTTGGGATATACTCAAGGTATGACTTGGAAACAGCTGCCTCCTCAAAGTAGAATTGGATCGTAAAGATATAGCTGAGCCAAGGTTTTAAGACCTTCATTTGCTGATGTGGTGTGACTCAAAATGATTTTTTAATAGCTGCAAATATCAACTAAAATCAGAGTATAGATTGCATGATGTATAAATCAAGGAAAATTAGAATATCAAATATTCTAATTGAACATAGAGTAGCTATTGAGCAAAAGGAAGATATGATGAAGTAAAGGGACTGAACAAGAGTTCAAAGATTGTTTCCAGAAGAGAAACAAAAGCATTGTAATGGAGTGTGCAAAGACTGGATTTAGAAAATCCATTAGAACGAATATGCTCAGCATTTCTCAAGCTGAAAGAACTGAAGAGCAAATTCAAATCTCAAGATGAAATATTAAAGAATTCTATAGGCAAAAAAAGAGTTGCAGAAAGCATCAAAAGGAGGTAAAAAGAATTCAGAGCCATTATTCCACAAAGACTTGGTGGGATGCTCAACTATTTCAGGTAGTAATAGAAGGGGAGTTCAAAGACTTCATTAAAAAGACCAGTGGTGAGAGTGTTGATACAGGGAGGATGGAAGGAGGGTTGGGTGGAAAGGGGAAACCAATTACAAGGGTCTACATATAATCTCCTCCCTGGGGGATTAACAACAGAAAAGTGGGTGAAGGGAGACATCGGACGGTGTAAAATATGACAAAATAATAATTTATAAATTATCAAGGGTTCATGAGGGAGGGGGAGCAGGGAAGGATCAAGAAAAATGAGGAGCTGATGACAGGGGCTTAAGTGGAGAGCAAGTGTTTTGAGAATGATGAGGGCAATGAATGTACACATGTGCTTTACACAATTGATGTATGCATGGATTGTGATAAGAGTTGTATGAACCCCTAATAAATTGATTTTTTAAATTCATTATCTTTTCATTTCATTTTTCCGTGAACTTTTTGAAGCACCCTCTGCTATGATCAAGAACCAATGGTATTTAAAAAGTAATTAATTAATTAGAAGAAAGAAAATAAAAAGAACCAAGAGTCGAAGGAAAAGCCCAAGGAGCACCGAAGGCTGTGATAAAAAACTAGGCTCCAGGAATGTATGAAGTGCTAATCGAGATGCTTCAACAAACAGATGCAAAGCTGGAAGCATTCGCCAGCTTATGTGAAGATATTTGGAAGACAGTTGCCTGATCAACTCACTGGAAGATATCCAAATGTGTGCCTATTCCAAACAAAGATGATCCAACAGAATGTACAAAATACCTAACAACATCATTAATATCACACACAAGTAAATGTTGCTTCAGTTAATTTTAAAAGAACTACAGTTTTACAGTGATGGGACCTGCTAGAAAATCACCTTAGAGTCCACATAATATGATGTGGAATGAGGAGCAGCTGTTGTTAGGGTCAGATGGCTCTCGGATATGAGGAAGATATCTACTTGTGGGTTATTTACTGTGCAAAAACATTCCACTGTGTGGATCATAATGGTTTAAAAACAGGAAAGATATGCATCAAGGTTGTGCCCTTTCACCATACTTAGTCAATCCATATGCTGAGGAAGTAATTTGATAAACTAGGCTGTATATATAAACCAATATGTCTTACTACTCAGTGTGAGGATAGGAAGAAGTATCATTAATAAGTTGCTATATGCAGATGACACACCTTTCTGAAAACAAAGAGGACTTGTACTTACTAATGAAGTTCAAAGACTTAAGTATGGATTATACCTCAACATAAGACAAAAATTATAACAACTGATCCAATAAGCAATACCATTATAAGCAGTGAAAATATTGATGTTGTCAAGGATTTCAGCTTACTTGGATCCAGGATTAATGACCATAAAAGCAACAAAGGCCTGAAAGATAGAGTGCACTGAGAAAATCTGCAATAAATGACTTCTTCAAAGTGTTAAAAAAAAATTAAAATGTCTCTTTGAGAACTAAGGTACACCTGACCCAAGTCGTGATATTTTAGTAATCCCATAGATGTGTGAAAAGTGTAAGTTAAATAAGGAAGACCAAAGAAAATGTGATGAATTTGCATTACAACATTTGCAAAGAAGTTTGAATATGCTTCCAGAAGAATGAACAAACCTGCCTTGTAAAACGTAGAGCCGGAATGCTCCGAGAAGCAAGGGTGCCTAGACCCAGTCTCATGCACTCTGGACAAGTTATCAAGAGCTACTCATTTTTGAAAAAGAATATCTAGGTAATATGTTTGACAGAAGCATTTTATGTGTGTGTGTGTTTGTATCATGGATATATTTGTGTGTGTGTGTATCCATGGTTGTATAGAACATACAGAAGAAGTTATGAAAATGTCTTAAGCATATCCAAATATCTTAAAGGAATAGTTAACTGGCTCTGGGGCATCAAGACTATAGTTTTAAGAGAGACCAAGGTCAACTGGTAACATAGTTCACAGAGACAATCTCTACCTCCTAAGTGGATGACCAACCACAAAGCTTAAAACTTGGGGGCACTTCCGGAAAGATGGTGACAGAGTGACACATACCAGAGGGACTCCGCAGAATTCAGCCCAGGAGAGTTGCTTAGAGGGAATTTCAACACTGCTGGAATGCAGGAGGAGCATCATAAAGATAAGTAGGCACAGACCCATGGGGTTTTGAGGGTCTAGGGGCTTTTGACTTACCTCAGTGGAAGCTGACTGGGACTTGACCTTGGTGCTGCCACTGTTTCTGCCGGAGCCGGGACCATTTGGAGCCCATAGGGGGGCTTGGTCGCAACACAGCCACAGTTTTCCCCTGCCTGCCTCAGGGCAGGGACAGGACCCTTGCAGCTCCATGGGCCAAGATCAGAGTTCAGCTACAATATTGCTTTAATTTACATCACTGCTCTCTGTCTGCCCCCCCCCCCAAGTCCCCAGCCCGCAGCCTATGAGGGCTGTGCAGGGTCTTTTTCTCTGCTCAGCTGCAGCTGCCTCAGGGCAACAACTAAATCCCAAGAAGAATTTGATAAGGTACATAATAGTTAAACTATCTAACTTTGAGGAAAAGGAGAAAATCATGAGAGCAGCTAGGGAAAAACAGTCAATCACATATAAAGTTTCCCAAATAAGAATATGTTCAGACCTATCAGCAGAAGCTATGAAGAAGAGGAGAAAGTGGAGTAACATATTCCAAAAATTGAAGGAAAAAAATGCAAGCCCAAGCATACTCTACCCAGCCAAATTATCTATCTAGTTAGATGGAGAAGAGTCTTCCCAGACAAGGAAAAACTCAAAGAATAATCCGAAGAAACAAAACCCTACAAAAGAACCTTGCCAACGGAGTATGGGCAGAAGAACAATATTCACTAAGCATAAATAAGAGACCGCCACATAGAAGAAACTCACCCAGAGGGCAACAAAGAGAAAACAGACCACAAGATAGCATTAGCTGAAGGATGGAAAGAAGTCAAGAATGATACACACACACAAAAAAAACACTATTAAGAAAGGGAGGAAGGGAAACACCCAACACAAAAGGTATAAGATGACACCACAGAGTCCACAGATGGAGATAATAACCCTGAATATCAATGGACTCAACTGAGGCATTAAAAGATTGAAACTAGCAGACTGGCTTAGAAAACCCATCAATCTGCTGTCTACAGGAGACACATCGCAATGTTACAGACAAAAATAGGCTGAGAATCAAAGGCTGAAGAAAGGTATAAGAAGCAAACAGCAAAACCAAAAAAAGCGGGTGTTGCAATCTGAATCTCGGATAAAATTGACCTTAAAGTGCAAACCATAAAAAGAAATAAGGAGGGACACTATATAATGCTCAAGGGAATGGTAGGCGAAGAACCACTAAGCATTGTAAACATATATTCCCCAAATGAGAGACCCACTGAATACATCAACCAAATGCTCTAAAAGATTAAAAAAAGAAATTAGAGCCTCAACAATTATAGTGGGTGACTTCAACACACCACTCTCTGAGAAAAATAGATCACAGGGAAAGAAACTCAACAAGGAGGGTAGAGATCCAAGTGCCACAATTAGACAATTTAACCTGATAGGTAGTTACAGGGCTTTACATCCAAATATAAAAAAATTTACATTATTTTCAAGTCCACAGGGCACATATTCGAAGATAGACCACATGCTGGGGCCTAAGACGAAACTACATAAATTTAAGCACATCAAAATCATACAAACCTCTCTTTCTGACCACTGTGCCATAAGGCTGGAAATCAACCAAAAAAAAGACGAAGAAAACAAGAGCAAACAATTGGAAGATGAATAACTCTACGGCAAAAGGATTGTGTACAGGCACAGATCAGAGATGAAATTAGGAAATTTCTAGAAACCAATGAGAATGCGCACACAACATACCAAAACTTATGGGACACAGCAAAGGCAGTTATCAGAGGAAGTTTCATAGCAATACATACACATCTGAGAAAGGAAGAGAGACTCATGATTGATATGCTGGCACAAAATTTACAACAACTAGAGCAGAGTCAACAGGATAATCCTACTAATAGCAAAGAAAAGAAATTATAAAAGTCAAGGCTGAGATTCAGGAGAGGGAAAATAAGAAAACTATGGAAAAAATTAATAGTGCTAAAAGTTGGTTCTTTGAAAGGATGAACAGAATCGATAGACCACTGGCAAACCTAACCAAATAAAGGAGGGAACAAATTTCAACAGCAAGGGATGAAAGAGGGGTCATTACGACAGAGCCTGATGAAATCAAAAGGATAGTTACACAGTACTATGAAGGTTTGTACTCCAATTAATTCAACAATTTGGAAGACATGGAAAAATTATTGGAAAACAATCTGTCCCTTGACTATCTTGGGTGGACGTCAAGAATCTCAACAGACCCATAGCAACAGAAGAAATAGAGAAGGTTATCAAGAGATTACCAACAAATAATCACCTGGACCAGATGGCTGCACTGGAGAATTAATTCTACCAAGAATTTAGGAAAGAACTAACACCAATCCTACACAAACTCTTCCAGAACATAGAAAAAGACGGCAAACTCCTGAACTCCTTCTATGAAGCTAGTATAACTCTCATACCAAAACTGGGCAATGATCCCACAAGAATTGAGAACTACCGACCAAGATCACTAATGAGCATTGATGCAAAAATCCTTAACAAAATACTGTCCAACAGAATACAAAAGTATATAAAACAAATAATTTACTATGACCAAGTGGGATTCATACCAGGGATGCAGGGATGGTTCAACATACAAAAGATCATTAGTATTATTCATCACATTCACATGAAAAACTATAAGAACCACATTATATCGATATATGCAGAAAAAGTATTCAACAACATCCAACACCAATTCCCGTTTAATACACTTGAGAAGATCAGAATGGAAGGAAAGTTCAAGACAATACAAGCTATATATGAAAAAAAAAAACAGCCAACGTGGTGGTCAATGGAGAAAAGACTAAAACAATCCCACTGAAAAAGGGATGCCCCTTGCCCCCACTCTTATTTAAAATCGTGCTGGAAGGTTTAGCTAACAGCCTAAGGCAAAGAGAGACATCAAAGACATTCTTCTGGTGAAGGAAGAGGTGAAACTATCATTATTTGCAGATGATATGATTTTATATATGGAAAATCCCAAAAGTTCTACAAGGGGTGTACTGGAAGCAATAGAGGAATTTGGCAGAGTGACAAGATACAAGATCAACAAACAGAAGTCCATTGGACTGTTATACACATCAGATAAGACCACAGAAAAGGGGATCAAAAAGGTGGTACCTTTCACAATAGCCAAATACAAATTAAAATATCTAGGGATATAACTGACTAAAAGAACAAAAGATCTATACAGGGAAAACTACAGAACACTATTACAAGAAACCAAGAGCGACCTCAACAAATGGAAAAATATCCCATGTTCGTGGATTGGAAGACTCAATATAGTCAAGATATCAGTTCTGCCAAAGGCACCATGTAAGTTTAATGCAATCCCAATACAATTACCCTCATCTTTCTTCAAAGAAATGGAAAAACTGATGACCATTTTCATATGGAGAGGGAAGCCCAGAATTAGCAGAGAACTCCTCAAGAAGAAGGACACAGTGGGAGGACTTGCTTTACCTGACTTTAGCACATACTATACAGCTACAGTTTTCAAAACCTCAAGGTATTGGTACAAGGACAGATACTCAGACCAATGGAAAAGAACTGGAAACCCAGAAATAAAATCATCAGCATACAGATAACTGATCTTAGATAAGGGACCCCAAAATATCCAATGGGAAGCAGATACCCTCTTTAACAAGTGGTGCTGGAAAAAATGGATATTTATCAGCAGAAAAATGAAGCAAAACCATTATCTCACTCCATGCACAAGAATAAACTCAAGGTGGATCACAGACCTTGAAGTTAAACCCAAAGTATTTAGGGCCATCATTGAGGGAATTGGGACCATCTTGAGAACTTTAGCACAGGGAATACATAGGCTATCAGAAAGAGGGAGGGACACAAACACAGAGGAGGCACCAATTGACAAATGGTATATACGGAAGATAAAACACCTGTGTACATAAAAAGAATTCACCAAGAGAGTAATAAGAGAGTCCATGGACTGGGAAAACATCTTTAGCAATGACACATCAGACAAAGGCCTTATTACTAAAATCTACAATACTCTGCTAACTTCCAAAAAGAAAAAAAAAACTAATTGCCCACTTGAGAGGTGGGAAAAGGACTTGAACAGAAGTGTCACAGGGGCAGATATCCTAAAGGCCAACAAACAAATGAGAATATGTTCCCGATCTTTAGCCATAAGAGAAACACAAATTAAAACAACAATGAGGTACCACCTAACACCCTCAAAGTTAGCCCAATTCAAAAAATCAGAAAGCAACAAGTGTTGGAGGGGCTGTGGGGACACAGGAACTCTCATCCACTGCTGGTGGACTTGTAAATATGTATGACCACTATGGAAACCAATTTGGTGATATCTAAAATAGATGGAAATCAAGTTACCATGCGACCCAGCAATCCCCCTACTTGGCATATACCCAGAAGAGGCAAGAAACAAACCAAGGCCAGACATCTGTGCTCCCGTGTTCATTGCGGCAGTCATCACAATTGCAAGTTGCTGGAAGCAACCCAAATTTCCATCAACTGACGATTGGATTTAAAAACTGTGGTATATACATATAATGGAGTACTACGCATCACTAAAAAGCAGTGATGAACGTATGAGGCACATAGCGGCATAGGAAGAACTGGAGGAAATCATGCTAAGCGAAGTAAGTCAGGCACAAAAGGACAAGTACAACATGAGTCCGCTGAGGTAAGCATTTAAAAAAAATGCAAAAGGGGCATAGGGAAAAAGCTACTGTATACAAACATTCTTGGGATGAGGAACGTGTAGTATGGCAGGGATCAGATCAAATGCAGAGATGTACATGGTGGACAACTAGGGAGGAGGTGGGGAAAGGGAAAAAATGATGAAAATAAGGAAGAAATGGGTAGCAAGGGCATGGGGCACTAACCCACCAAAAGGGAAGGTATTGTTTATATCTCCACAGGGAAAGAGGGACCAGACTTCAACCCAGTGCCCCAAGGTCTAAATGCAACATTACGGCGTGGAGTAGGGAACCAGTGGAGAGGTCTAGGGGGCTGGCCCCAGTACCTAATATTAAGTAGATGCCTGCCCCTCCCCCCAGAAGAATTTATTTCAAAAGATGGCATTGAATCTGCAGTTCTGGGAGAGGGACATATCTGATCGGAGCACATGGGAGCAGATGAGGGGGGAGTAGGAGAGAGTGGAGCACATCCTGGCCCACCAGTCCTTGTGGATGATGAACCCCAATTAGAGCCACCAGTCCACAGAGAGGATCACATGGCCAGTCCCACTAGGAGACATGACGCCCCTCATGGACCCATGGCCCTGCGGGGGACAGCACCAGAGAAACAGTGTGGGAATTGCACCCGACCTGATCCTGTCACACCAATGCAAAGCACTGGGGGAGTGCAGCGGAACAGCAAGCGAATAGAGTGGCTAGGTCCCCAGGGAATGCTGAAAGTGAACTTTGAGCCCAGGGCATGGTGCCCAACAGACTGGACTGGAAAACACTCCTAAAGGTCAACAAACAATCCTTGAACTAACTACAAGCTTTTCTTTCTTGTTCTGTTTTGTGTTGTTCTTTGTCAGTGGTTTGTGTTGTTTTGTTGTATATTGTTGCTTGGTTTTCCTCTGTCTTGTTTTTGTGCATGTTATTATCTCCGCAGCTCTGTCTAAATAAGATAGGCTGGATGAACAATCTTGAGGAGAAAACAATAGGACTGACAGTTCTGGGGGGACATGGGATAGAGGGAGGTGTGGGGGGAGGAAGTGGTGTTAACAAACCCATGGACAAGGGAACGACAAGTGATCCAAATTGGTGGTGAGGTGGGTGTGGGAGGCCTGGTAGGGCATGATCAAGGGTAATGTAACAAAGAATTATTGCTGAAACCCAGGTGGGGACTGAGCATGATAGTGGGACAGGAGGAAAGTCAAGGGAAATAGAGGAAAGAGTTGGGAGGCAATGGGCATTTATAAAGGTCTAGATAAAGACATGTACATATGCAAATATATTTATATATGAGGATGGGGAAATAGATCTATGTGCCTATCCATATTTCTAGGTGTAGTATTAAGGTAGCAGAAGCACATTGGGCCTTCACTCAAGTATTCCCTCAATTAGCTTTCTATGATGCTCACCCCTCCAACACAATCGCTGAAGACAAAGCGGGCGCATAAGCAAATGTGGCGAAGAAAGTTGATGGTTCCCGCCTATCAAAAGGTATAGCGTCTGGAGTCTTAAAGGCATGAAGGTAAACAAGCGGCCAACTGACTCAGAAGAAACAAACACCACATAGAAGCACAGCAGCCGTGCAATCACGAAGTGTGGAAGGGATCAGATATAAGGCATCATCAGAACAAAAAATTTTACCATAGTGAATGAGGGGGCAGTGCAGAGTGGAGACCCAAAGCCCATTGGTCAGACACTGGAGATCCCCTTACAGAGGGGTCTAGGGGAGGAGACGGGCCAGTCAAGGTGCGATGTAACACCGATGAAAAATACAACTTTTCTCTAGTTCCTAACTGCTTCCTTCCTCTCCCCCTGCCCCTTCCCCACCCCACTATCATGATCTGAATTCTACCTTGCAAGTCTAGCTAGACCAAGGGATATACACTGGCACAGACAGGAACTGGAAACACAGATAGGAACTGGAAATCCAGGGCAGATGATGCTTTCAGTACCAGTGGTGTGAGTGGCAATACTGGGAGGGTAGAAGGAGAGTGGTTTGGAAAGAGGGAACTGATTACAGGGATCTACATGTGACCCCCGTCTCTGGGGGACAGACAACAGAAAAGTGGGTGAAGGGAGACGTCGGACAGGGCAAGATATGACAAAATAATAATTTATAAATTATCAAGGGCTCATGAGGGATGGGGGAGCAGAGAGGGAGGGGAAAAATGAGGACCTGATGCCAAGGACTTAAGTGGAGAGCAAATATTTTGAGAATGATGAGAGCAATGAATGTACAGATGTGCTTTACACCATCGATGTATGTATGGATTATGATAAGAGTTGTATGTGCCCCTAATAAAACAATTTTAAAAAACCTTGGGAATAGCTATTTAAACTACAAATATTGGTCTCTACCTGCCCAGAAGAAATAAGAACAACAAAATCAAGACACATGGAAATAATTAATACGAGTAGACTCAGAAACATCAATCTCTACAACTCTGTGACTGTGACCTGAAGAACAAGATGGTGCCTAATTATCATTACCAGCTACTTTGGAAAAGGATCACATGAGAAGATCATGAATAGTGTGAGAGAAAAATATGGAGCAGATCTCAAAATCATAAATGAAAGTAGTTTTACTGGTCAGATAGAGACTGGTGAGACCCCCAAGGTTATGGCTCTTACCCTTCTATTTGTAACTGAACCCACACCATGTTAGAATCATCAACCATTTTAGATCAAAAGGCAGTAAGGAAACAGAAAATAGAGGGAGGTAATGGGACATGTAATGGAACATTGAGAGGATAGCAGTGGACGAGTTGAATCAGAATGTGTATGAATTGAATGTAAACCTATAATATGTTCTGTAAACCTTATCTAACTCCCAATAAAAAGTTTAAAAAGAAAAAAAAAGAGGAATACCCTCATTGAGATGAGTTGACATGGTGGCTGCAACAATAGGCTCAACCACAGCAAAGAGCGTGTGGATGGTGGACAGTGTGACTGTGGTTCATTCTGTTGTACGTTGATAGGGTCCTATGAGTCAACAATGACTCGATGGCATCTCACACCAGAAACAACAGGAGAGGTTTAGGTGCTCTGTGAAGGGTTTACCCCACATCTTTTAGACTTGTAGTAAATTCCAGGAAACTAAGAAGAGGACTAATGAGTGTGATAGGTAGGTTTAGTGTGCCACCCTGGCCAATAGGAACATGTGGGATTAACCAGGCAGCAGTTTGATTGGAGGGCAAAGAGCTAAATGGCAAGACAAGGCCCGCCCCTAGCTCTCTGGTGATTAGACCAGCAGGCAGCTGGTTTTCGTGAGTTCTCGGCCTCAATTTGTGAGTTACACTGCCTGTGGGACAAACCAGCCTGTGGATTGGGTCACCAGAGCTGTTTGCTACCTGTGGGCAGACTCTGCCTGTATTGCTGGAGGGAAGAGTCGCTGTCTGCTTCCTTGGCCTTGGACCTGGCCACCCTCGCAAGTTGAAGGACTGCCAGTATACTAACTGTTCCATGAGGTGAGTTGAACTGAGCCCTCTGTACTGCTGTGTGGACTAAATAGTTGTTATAGTCCTTTGTGTCGTACAAATAAATATATGTATATATCTAAAAATATATCCATATAAATGTATATAAACTTATATAATATATATTTATACAGACACATGGAAACATCTATATGTATTATAATAAGTGTCCTACTTTTGTTTCTCTAGAGCAGTGGTTCTCAACCTGTGGGTCGCAACACCTTTGGGGGTTAAACAACCCTTTCAAAGGGGTCATCCGATTCATAACAGTAGCAAAATTACAGTAATGAAGTAGCAATGAAAATAATTTTATGGTTGGGGTCACCACAACATGAGAAACTGTATTAAAGGGTTGCAGCATTAGGAAGGTAGAGAATCACTGCTCTAGAGAACCCTGCCTGACACAATTGGTACTGCTAATGGAGAAACGCAATCATAAATACGGTCTTTCCAAATTGGCTCTCCAGCACTGATAATGCTGTCTCCACGCCTAAAGGCAGGGTCAGTCTGCCACTAGAGAGGGTGGTGTGAAGTCTCAAGCTAATATCCTTAGTATCACCACCAATAGATGAAGTGTTGGTGAGAGGAAAGGCTCTGGGTGACCGTGTGTTTGATATTTTCTAGCAGTTTTGTCAGGATAGGGAAGCTGGTTGACTGGTCCTCCTTACAATCGAAAGTGTGATCAAGGAAATGGATAATCTCAGAACCTCAGAGGCACGTCTCAAGTGCCGAATAACAGACCTAAACACTTCTGCATGTGCTACAAAAGAGAGTCTTCTCTCCTCTAGTAGTAGAGCCGACATTGCTGAAAACCACATCCAGAGTCTCATCGTCTGAGTAGCTGAATTACAGCGTCCGCTGAATTGGAGGTCTAGAACAGTGTCGGATATTAAAGTAAGCGCATTAATCAGAAAGAAGTGGGACCCTGAAACATGGGATGGGAACATATGGGCTGATGATCCAGAAGAGGAGGATATTGAGCCACCCCAATCGATAGATCCACCCCTCCCACCTGTGGGAATTAATCCACTATCAGTAAAACAACCCCCACCTGAGCAGATTAACCAACCTGTTCAAACTGACATGCCAGGTGGGGCTGCCTCTGTAGCATTGCCTGCAGGAGATGCCTTACAGGATAGTGCTGAGAGCCCCCAGGAAGCACCCCCACCACCCATTATTTCCTCTAGACTTATAACTAAAATTAAATCTTCAGATAATAACTCAGGAAGAAGTGTGCTATACTCATCAAGATCTGTTTGAGTTTTCTAATACATACAAGCAAAAGCCTGGAGGATATGTCTAGGAATGGTTTCAAAGGGTGTGGAATACTGGTGCAAGGAATGTAGCATTAAACCAGTCTGAATTTCTTGATATGGGGCCCCTAAGCACAGATTCTTCCTTCAAATTCTCAGTGAGAGAGGTTAAGAGAGGACCTAATTGCTTATTTGGTTGGTTCACTGAAGCATGGGCTGCCAGATGGCCTAGATTAGATCAGCTCGAGGCACCTGACTTACCTTGGCGCACTGTAAAACTGTGGTTCTCAACCTTCCTAATGCCGCGACCCTTTCATACAGTTCCTCATGTTGTGGTGACCCCCTACCATAAAATTGTTTTCATTGCTACTTCATAACTGTAATTTTGCTACTGTTATAAATAGAGTGACCCCTTTAAAAGAAAGGGTCATTCAACCCCTACAGATTGAGAACCGTAGCTGTAGCAGAAGGCATCCAAAAGCTTAGGGAAATTGGTGTGTTGGAATGGACCTTTCAGAATAATCCCATAGACACAAAAAGGGGGTGCTGTGAGGACATATCTGCCACCACAACATAAGGAACAAGTTTGTGAAGTGGGCCCCAGAGTTTCTGAAGACTCCTGTGATTGCTGTTTTATGTGCCCCAGGATTAACAGTGGAACTGCCCTAAGTGAACTCTGACATTTGCCTATGCTGGGGCTGATTGGGCCCCATGGTGGTAGAGGGCACAGGTCAGCACTGAATCAGCTGAGACTGAGTGGATGTGGTTATTGTTATTGACAGCAAGGTTTCCGTAGCAACCACAACAACCTGTCTTGTTTGGGCATTTGCTACTTAGCCAAGAAGTATGCCAGATGCGGTGAATGGCAGAATAGAAAGACACAACCTCTAAATCGATTCCCAGACCTGAGCCAGTTTACAGACCCACAACCCCTTGAATGAGGGGAAGGCCAGGTCTCTTGGAAGGAGGACCCTGCTACATCACTGAAGATTTATAGTTAGTCTTTCTTCTAGCCTTCCCCAAAGGGATCTGTGGCCTTTCCCCAAAGTCACTTTTCACTGGGGTAAAGGAAATAATCAAACTTTTCAGGGATTACTGGACACTGGCTCTGAACTGACACTAATTCCAGGGGACACAAAATGTTTTGAAGGCCCACCAGTCAGAGTGGGGGCTTATGGAGGTCAAGTTCTCAATGGAGTTTTAACTCAGGTACGCCTCACCATGGGATCAGTGGGCCCCCAAATTCATACTGTCATTATTTCCTCAATTCCAGAATGCATCATTGGAATAGACATACTTAGTAACTTATGGAAGAACCCCCATATTGGATCCCTGAAATGTGGAATAAGGGTTATCATGGTAGGAAAACCAAGTGGACACCATTAGAACTACCATTGCCTAGCAAACCAAAAGCAGTACCACATTCCTGGTGGGATCGCAGAGATCAGTGCCACCATCAAAGACTTGAAAGATGCAGGAGTGATGATTCCTACTACATCCCCATTTAATTCACCTATTTGGCCTGAAAAGAAGACAGGTGGATCCTGGAGGTGACAGTGGATTATCATAAACTTAACCAGGTGGTGACTCCAACTGCAGCTGCCATTCCAGATGTGATTTCATTACTTGAACAAATTAACACTTCTCCTGATACTTGCTAGGCAGCTATTGATCTGGCCAATGTCTTCTTCTCAATACCAGTCTCGAAGGACCACCAGAGCAGTTTGCCTTCATTTGTAAGGGGCAACGATACACTTCACAACTCTCCCCCAGAGGTACATCAACTCTTTCATCCTGTGCCAAAATTTAGTCTGAAGGGATCTTGATCTCCTGTCTGTTCCACAAAATGTCACACTGGTCCATTATATTGATGACATGCTGATTGGACCCACTAAGGAGGATGTTGATTGGACCCACTAAGGAGGATGTATCAAAGACTCTAGATTCATTGGTACAACCTCTGGGTGCAAGAGGTTGGGAAATCAACCCAACAAAGACTCAGGTACCCCCAATCTCAGTAAAATGTCTAGGGGTCCAGTGGTGTGGGGCATGTTGAGAGATGCCTACTAACGTGAAGAATAAGCTGTTGTACCTGTCTCCCCACCCCACTAGCCACTAAACAGGAGGCACAACACCTAGTGGGTCTCTTTGGATTCTGGAGGCAACATATCCCTTATTTGGGTGTTCTACTTTGATCTATTTATCAAATGACATGAAAGGCCTCCAATTTAAAAAATCATTTTACTGGGGGCTCATACAGCTCTTATCACAATCCATACATATATCCATTGTGTCAAGTACATTTGTACATATGTTGCCATCATCATTTTCAAAACATTTTCTATTTTAGCACTTGGTATCAGCTCATTCCCCACCCCTCCCTCTTTCATGAACGCTTGATAATTTATAAATTTGTTTTCCATGCCTTACACTGACTGATGTCTCCCTTTGCCCACTTTTCTGTTGTCAGTCCCCGTAGGAGGGGTATTATATGCAAATATTGTGATTGGGTCCCCCTTTCTACCATCACCTTACCCCTTACCCTCCTGGTGTCACTACTCCTATTATTGGTCTTGAGGGGTTTATCTGTCCTAGATTCCCTGTGTTGCGAGCTCTTGTCTCTATGAGAGTACATGCTCGGGTATAGCCAGATTTGTAAGGTGGAATTGGGGTCATGATAGTGTGTGGGGAGGAAGTATTAAAGAACTAGAGGAAAGTTGTATGTTTCATCAGTGCTTTACTGCACCCTGACTTTTATAGTATTGGCATGTTATGCATTACAGTATGTGTACAGGTCAGGAACTGAGACACACACGGGTTTAGTTTCAGAGCATTACAAGGTCAACCACACAATCCTTGAGAATAGGGAAGAGCTTTCAATTCAGTTCATTCAACAATCACTTCTTGCTTGTCACACTGGAAGGTACGTAAGATTCTTTTCCCTGGTGTCAGAATACAGAAGAGTGAAGAATGGGAGCCAGCGGCTGTGCAGATAAGCACCCACTGCCACGCAAGCTAATGTGTCTCATAGCGATCCTAGAGGACAGGATAGAGCTACGTCTGTAGGTTTCTGAGACCGTAATTCCTTAAAGGAATCTGGTCAAGAAAGCTTCACCTTTCTCTGAAGAAGCAGCTGATGATTTGAACCAACAACCTTGTGGTTAGTAGCCCAACGCATTACCTACTACATCACCAGGGCTTCAAGACAAACACAAATAAGTTATTTCAATATAAAAAAAAACAAAGAGTGGTATCTATACTGGATAAGGAGGAATCAACAAAAACATCCTAGAAATCAAGACAGTTAAAAGTTGCTCTAACTGATTAATAGGATCTAAGCAAAAACTGAAGAGCATTCCAAAAGAAAAGTAACAGCATCGGCAAAGCTCAGCAGCATGGAGTAGTACAGGATAGGGAGGGTGCTAGGAGCAGTTCCTAGTGCTTCAGTGGAGACCCCGGAGAGGTGAGAGAAGAAGCTAGGCATGTAGACATGGTCTCAAAGAACTTATAAGGTGGTCAAAAAGAAATCTTGTAGCTTGCAGGAATGCAGGAGAGGGTTTTAATCGGCAGATTTGTATTGAGGGAGATTTTTGACTGATAATTAAAGGTCACAAATTCAAATCCACTCAGAGGTGCCTTTGAAGATAGGCTGGTGAACCAAAACTCAGCCTTTGAAACCCCTACTCAAAACGGCTCTACTCTCAGTGGGATTTGCCATAAGTCAAAATCAACTTGACAGCAACTGGCTCGTTAGTTCCAGTAGTAATGCAAGAGAGGAGGGGGTGGGGGTGGTATGTGGGTCAATGAGAGTTTGGGAACCACAAGGAGGCCTGAACTGGTGACACAGTACCAAAAACTACGAAATGCTTTGGAAAACAAATGGTACTATCCCAAATTAACACTATCGGCCACGACATCATTTCTACAATGGCTTAAACTTGACTATGTGTCCTGCCTGGTGCAGGGTACAGATTACTTGGTTGGTGTTAAGAGTACACCCTTGCATCTAACGTGGCTCCTGGCCCCAAGGAATCCTCAAAACTGAAAGGCGGATGCCAAGTTGGAGGTGCTGGGTGTGTGCAATGATACATTTGCATCCTAAATAGCCAGGAAGTAATATTCTCTGAGACCCTCTGTTGCTCCCTTAAGGTACTATTTTCATTAGTGTTGGATTATAAAGCAGTCATTCCTCTGCCTCTAAGGCCCTATGAAGGAGAAACCATAGGAGTAAGACTATTGGGACTGTGTGTAAAGTAAAAACAGGGTTCCCAGAACAGCCTGAGGGGTGCTCCCAGGGGTAAAGTGTAGTAGAATCATTCCCGGGTGGTTTTTTTTCTTTCGTTTTTGACATCTAATTTAGCAGTTCAATAGTAGCAGTATTTTTCCCCTTTTGACTTTTAGTTGTTCTACATTGTTTGCTAATCAGGAATGTTGTGGAAAACAATTTCTGAACATGTATATGAATCACTATTGTCCCATGAGAATAAATAATCTCCTTCTTAACTTGCTCTATGAACTACTTACTATATCAGGCTCTGGACTGGGAGCACTGACATAAATGAGACTTCCACCAGACCTAAAGAATCTCTTAAGATCCGCAAAAATCAATTAATAGGGTAGTAGGTTCCCTTTACATGTACTTGTTGGTTTAAGTTGAATTGATTTTTTCTGTTTTTGAGGATGCTGAGATGAGTTTAGTCCTGGGGGCACTCAGCCTGGTTAAAGACCTTTCCTCAGGAGCTTTCCTTGAAGAGCAAAACCACAGTCTCAAATGCATCACATCCACTGAATCAGATTCTCTGGTGGAAAAACCCTGGCATTGGTATTAAAACAAACAAATCCCTACATGACTGCAATGAACAGCCAGGTTAGAAACCTACTGACTAGTTGGAATTTAAGGAGGACCACATATAAAGAGGTTTCAAAACGTTTATGCAAAAATTGCATTACCATTTAATCCCATTTTTCATGGACTTGTTGAAGCCCTTCCTCAAATAGATAGTAATCACTCTGTGATATTCTTTTGTTTGAGCCAACCAAAAAAGGTTCCCTTTGGGAAGCCATTGAGACTTTTGTGCTGCCCTAGATCATAAAGATATTGAGGGAAAATAATCTCCCAGGCTTGGGAGAGAAAAACAAAGTGATCAGTTCCCTCTATGTGTAAATGACAGAGAGAAGAGGGGAAAATGTATCTTGTTTTTCTCCATCCTACCAATGTCTAATTCACCTAGAACTTTAGAACTGTCATCAGGCATTGTGTACATGGGGACTTGGGTAGAAAAGAATGATCATTTATTATTAACCCCCTGATAGAAAGAACAATTCCAGAAGTAAATAAAAGTATTTAGTTACATACTAACTTCCTAAAGTAGCACACGGAATTCAGACCATCGATGTCAGAGCAAAACAAATTAGCTTATTGAACTCATCACCATTACACAGCTTTCCACCTGCTTGGTTCTGCAATTGGCCTGGGAAATAGACATGTGCTGCAAAGAGTGGGGTACTGCTGACTGAAAGGTGGGGAAACTGACTCAACCCAAGATGCCTCAGAGTAAAAGCCTGACATTGTTCTTCTGAAAAGCCAACACTATGGGGGACTGCTCTACTCTGATACATATCGCATTGCCATGTGTCAGTCGATACTATAGCAACTGGTTAAATCCAGGTCTGATAGTTTTCAAATCACCAGTATTTAGATGTGTTAGACACATGTTGTGAATGCTTATGGTGATGATGGTGGAGAAAGAAGATGGTCGTGGTGTTTACTAAATAATAGTAATAATATTCACTGCCATTGAGTCAATTCCAACTAATAGAGACCCTGGAGAACAGAGCAGAACTGTCCCTTTGGATTTCCAAGACTGTCCCTTGTTAAGGGAATAGAAAGCCCCATCTTTCACCAACAGAGTGGCTGTTGATTTTGAACTATGGATTTTGCATATCACAGCCCAACACATAATCACTATCCTATCAGGGCTCCTTAATAGTAATCGATGGAAATGAAATATGGCTGGAGAGACTAAGGTCAAGAAACTATGATATTTCTGAACCATGACTTATCTTCACCTGTCCCCAGCAAGTTACAAATGATCTTGGTCTGCTCCAAGTGTGAATTCTGCCCCCAGTATTAGCATCTCAAGGGAGTCCTGGTGACACAGTGATTAAAGCACTCAGTTGTCAACCAAAAGTTTGGTGGTTCAAACTCATGAGCCACTCTGTGGAAGAAAGGTTTTGTAGCCCTCTAGGAGAGTTCTACTCCATGACACCATGAGTGAAACTACTCAATAGTACTAGCTTTTGAGTTTTCATGGTCATCTTATTTCTGTTGTTGTTTCCTGAGACCTCATGTCTTCATGTCATCTCGTTCTATACGACAAACCACTCGGGGAACCTCACACATAACTATACTCACTTGCTAGAACTTAAGAAAACAGTAGAACCTGAGCCATATTTTATGACAGACACACACACAGAGGATCTCTGTCCCCAAATCCTCTCTTTTGTTCCAATATTGAATTTTGCTAGCTAAATTCAAATCCTTGGGAAAAGGCTTTCTCATTTAGAAGAACAACTAAAACTGAGTCAAACCCACTGGCAACCCATTATGAACCTACAGGGAGAGTGAAACTTGCCCCCCAGGGTTCCCAAGGCTAGTATCCTTACAGAAATGACCATGAGGTATCAAAGGCATCAGGCATCAAAGAACAAAAAAAATCATATCATTGTATGCCCATCTTCCCGATATGATTGCTGAAGATAAATGTGTACATAAGCAAAGGTGGTGAAGAAAGCTGATGGTGCCCAGCTATCAAAAAATATAGCATCTAAGGTCTTAAAAGCTTGAAGGTAAACAAGTAGTCATCTAGCTCAGAAGCAACAAAGCCCACATGGAAGAAGCACACCAGCCTGTGTGATCACAAGGTGCCAAAGGGATCAGGTATCAGGCATCAAAGAACAAAATTTCATATCATTGTGAATGAGGGGGAGTGCAGATTGGGGACTCAAAGCCCATCTGTAGGCAACTGGACATCCCCTTACAGAAGGGTCTCAGTGACGAGACGAGCCAGTCAGGGTGCAGTGTAGCAATGATGAAACATACAGCTTTCCTCTAGTTCTTAAATGCTTCCTTGCCCTCCCCGCCCACCCCGCCACTATCATGATCCCAATTCTATCTTACAAATCTGATTAGAGCAGAGGAAGTACACTGGTACATATAGGAACCAGAAACACAGGGAATCCAGGACAAATGATCCCTTCAGGACCAGTGGTGAATGTGGTAATACTGGGAGGTTGGAGGGAAAGTGGGATAGAAAGGGGGAGCCGATTATAAGGATCTACATATAACCTCCTCCCTGGGGTACAGACAACAGAAAAGTGGGTGAAGGGAGATGTTGGATAGTGTAAGATATGACAAAATAATAATTTATAAATTACCAAGGGTACATGAGGGAGAGGGAAGCATGGAGGGAGGGGGAAAATGAGGAGCTGATACCAAGGGCTCAAGTAGAAAGCAAATGTTTTGAGAATGATGATGGCAACAAATGTACACATGTACTTGACATACAATGGATGTATTTATGGATTGTGATAAGAGTCGTATGAGCGCCCAATAAAATGATTAAAACAAAAGTGGACTATTACATCTTCCTCCCATGGAGCAGCTGTTGGTTCAAACCATTGACCTTGTGGTTAGCAGCCAAGCACTAAATCATTGGACCACCAGGGGTCCTCCCACAGCACCACAAACACAGGGATGGATTACTTGGTAACAAGATAAGCATGTCACTTGACCTGACTCACCAGCTCTTGTAGCGTATGTATGAGGAGGATCCTCCAGATTCTGGAGTCCAGAAGGATATCTTAAGAGTTAATGAGTTCTGTGAATTAACAGTCAATTCATTGCTGTGAATTTCAGAACTCTGGTACGTCAGGGAATAGACTGAGGGGAGGGGGAGGGGCTCCCATCAGCGGTAATGGAGAGGTCTAGCGTTTTGGAAAAGTTGGACATTTGGGACGTCTTTAATCTATACTTCATTAAGATTAGCTTATATTAATCTTTGTCAAAGAAATTTTCCATGTATCAAGAGAATTTCATTTTTTATTGTCGGGTACACAGGACACAATGTTTGGCATTACTCATTTGTTCCTTCATAATTACTGCATTTATTATAAAACACATGAAAATTGAAGAATGCACTCAGGTGGGTAAAGCAAATTTGTTGAAAATCAAGTTTTCCTCGTGAGAGAAGGACCGAATTTTACATTGGTGGTTGAAACAACTAAGTTTACTCATTTGCTTTTTCTGTTGTGTAATATATAGGTTTTTAAAATAAAAAATGTGGTATGTAGTAAAAATCTTTGTACCACCTCATGCACTAAAAATTTTATAATCTGTTTCATCTAATTCTACTTACATGACATGTACCATTTTAGCATTCAATTGCTGATTTCACATAAAAAAAGAAGATATGTCATAGATAGACACACACACAGAGGGACCTTCAAATACTTCATGTAACAATGGGATTAAAAGATAATGAAATTCATCCATGCGCTTCTGAAGCTTCCATATATATATATATATATATCTTTAACTCGATATATACACACATTCATATGTATGTATGTATATATTTTTAAGACTTACATACCGTAATGGAACCCATGAGTCAATCAAGTAAGGCACTAGCCGATTCCTAGTGTTTAGGACCTCTGTGTGCCCCATCAGGTCGGCCCAGACTGTGGAGTCGACTGAGCTCAGAACATGACTCTCAGAGAAATGTGGGTTCGCTCCCTTGAATGCCTGTGCTGCCTAGTGGAAGCCATGCACTGTGGGCAGAGATGGAATCATGGTCACCAAGGAGACACATGGAATTGAGACTCCATGTCTCAATTCTCTCATTACCATGTCCCTGGCCAAATTAGCCACTGAAAAGAGAAACTAACATGGAGGGAAGGACTCCCTGCCCATCTTCTCATTCCCATATCCCAGAAACGAAGGCCTGTCACCTGTGGGTGGGAGGGAGTCGAGGAGGGACTTCAGCCAACTGAGAAACCTGGTGGACATTAGCTGCACAGGTGGGAGCAGGGGGAGGGGCTGCTGTCGGGACTCCTTCTGCAAGTGTCGCCGCTTGGTGTTTGCTCCCCACACAAACTGCTGCTTGTTCGGACTGTCTGGAACATGGGCCGAGCTGTGCTTCTTAAAAGCAAGGCAGAACCATGGAGCTCGGCTGTTCAACGATGCCTGTCAGGTAGGACGAGTGGACGTTCTTACAGGCAAGGCTGACGTGGCATTTAGGAAGCTTAGAGGGCATTTTGAGGAGCAGCAACAGCTCCCACCCTGGGAAGCCACCCGCCTTCCAAGGACAGCTCCCACCGAAGGGCAGTTCAGGCAGGAAAGGGCCCCTTGACTGTTCACCAGGTGCACCGGAGCTGCCTTTCCCTCCTTGGAGAGCAGAGGACAGCCGTGGTGACGTCGGACACCGGGCAGGAAGCAGGCCTGTAGCTTTGTCGTCCCTCACAGTGAGGGGACAGCAGCCAAGGACGCTTCCCAAGAAATGTCATGTTTTAGGGCATGCGTTGGAAAGGAAATTATCCATTTACTAATTAATCAAACCACTGTGAAGCAAAAACTGGAAAGAGATAAAATTAGGAATACAGAAAAGGATATCTGAGACTCCTTCCAAAATGATATCTCCCCCCAGTTTTTATACCTATCCCCTCCCCCACCACCACCCCCATCCCCACCCTTAACTGGGGCTGCCCTTTCCTCCTCCAGCAGCAGCCCGGTGTCATAAATGGGTACCTCCAAATGCATCAGAATCTCACCTTCCCGGGACCTAAAAATCCCATTCGTATGCTCTGAACGGTACCTTGCACTGTGCCGTGGCTCTCACATGAAGTGTATTCCTCCTTGACTCAATTGCAGGAATCATGCGGACGAAACGTTACCATTTTATTTTACCTCTTCCCTGGCGAGGTAGATAGGCAGTAAAATGAATTAAACCAACACTCTTCATTACTGCTCCTACGACTGTTCCAGAATAAGTTGTCACTCTCCTTAAGAAAGAGGATTTTCCCCCTCCCTGAGGCTGTTTTAAAAAGGTGATTCAACCTCTGTTATAAACGCAGGAGGACTGACAATAACATTTGCAAAGTTACTTTTATTTTCCTCAATCTAATTAAATGCAAGTAGCAAGGCTTCCTCTTGCCGTCATCGTCGTCTTGCACTGGCTCAGACAGATTGAGGCATACATAGAGAACTTTGTATGGAGAGAAGGGTGAGACTAGTCTGTTCAGTGAGTGGGGAAATTGGATGGGCTGGAGGGGCTTGAACTTATCTCCCAGAGAGGAAAGGCCCCTGGGCTGAGGAGCTTAATTCAATTACAAAGCCTTGGGAGCAGCCAGGGACTTGACAGGTCTTATTATTTACTTATTTGACTCATGGGTCACTTTGAAAAGCTACTGGACGTATAAGAGCCTTGACATACTGAGGGGAACCCAAAAGAAAAACGGAATTTTTTTAGAAGCTATGAATTTAATTTTTTTTTTACAAAACAACCTTATAATCCTCAAAATACTCTCCATTACGCTTAATAGATTTGGCAAATCTGCAATTCCATTCTTGGAAACATTTTTCAAACTCAACTGATTGGATGGCTGACAGCACCTCTCTCGTTTTTTCCTCACCTTTTCTACATCATCAAATCACTGTCCTATCATGTCCCTCTTCATTTGCAGAAATAAAAAGAAATCACGGGAAGTTAGGGCAGGTGAGTTAGGTCTGTGGGGCAAAAGAACCATGCCATGTTTTGCCAAAAACCAGCACACTGAGATGGCTGCATGAGCAGGTGCAAAAGCTTGATTAACAACCTGACCTGGTGAAACGAACTCCAGATGCACCATCCCCCTACATCCGAACACAGGACCATCGTCTTGATCTTTAATTTCACTTGGTGAGCTTTTTTGTGGGCGAGGTGATGATGGTGTCTTCCATTGGCTTGATTGATGTTTGCTTTTGGGGTTGTAAGAATAACACCAGTAATGACATTGTAAAAACAGCCTGGGTTGCTTCAGAGCTGGTCTTTCAAAGCACAGCATGTTTCCGCTTGATGCCCTTTTTCCTGGTCAGTCAGAATGTGAGGCACAAATTTTACAGCGACCCTTCTCATTACCAAAACTTCCGTTAAAATTCATCGAACCAAGCTCCAAGATAGTTCAGATAACTTGCGCATCTCTTCAATGGTCTGTCATCAGGCTTCAGCACAAGTGCACAAATTTTGTCCATATTGTCATTTGATCAGAAAGTTGAAGGACACCCACAATGAGGTTTGCCATCAATCAACATTTCAACATGTTTTGAAATGAGAAAATCACACATACACTTGAGTTTTTCCTATAACGTTGTCCTTGTAATGTGTGTTCAACATCACAAGAGTTTCTGGGGCATTTTTCTGAAGCAGGAGACAAAATTTCAGAGCTGCACACTGTTCTTCTGAACTGATCCTCACAAAAAATGAGGTTTGTGTGAAAGTGCTTTCATGAAAGAATTCACTGTGACTAGAGAGAACCTTCTTAGGTGATGCCACTGGGTGCACTAACTCAGAGTGAGTTGCTTAATGCTTGCCTAACAGGGAAAAATGTGTACTATGAAAGCTTCTCCCAGTGGAGCTTTTTCATTATTTTGGTGTACCTTCTTGTATGTATCTACACATCCAATTTTTCATACAATCCCAGGGGTATTCTCAGATTCCTAGAAACCTCTCCATGAATAGCCTTTGGCCCCAAGTATAAGGTTGCTTGCTCATCAATCCCTGTAAGGCTGAAGGTTCAAACTCACCAGCCAATCCTAGAGAGGAAGATGAGGCTGTCTGCTCCCATAAAGATTACAGTCTTGGAAACCCCAAAAAGGGTAGCTATGAATCAAAATCCACTGAATGGCAATAGGTTTTGGATTTATCCCACCATGACTTCATTGTCTGGGACATTCAGCCAGGTGAGAGCATTAGCACCAAGGCAGTATGCTACCACAATTCCATGGCTGGATTGCCAGCTGTAAAAAGCCAATATTTGGGACTAGTGGGGAGAAGGAGTGAGAACTCTATTAACTATCAGTAGCCAAAGAGGAAAGCATGGAACAAGTCTGGCAGAGACTGACCCTCCAAGCTGGGGGTTCTGCTAGGCTTGAGAGTCTCAAAGGTTGTGGGGCTGGAATTGGGGTCCTGAAGAACGCCTTTCATGGTCATTGTGGTCGCATCCCAGGCGGTCAGCCTACTTACTGTCCAGGATATCTTCTCCCAGTGGGAGTTTGATGACTTTCCTGCTGTGGGCTTTTAAATGTCATGGTCAGTGGGTCTATTTTAACACAGCCTGGGGGAGTCGGTTCATCTTTAACTCCTACAGAGAGAATGACAAAAATAGTTGGACTATCAGGGCCTAAATCAGGAAGGCTAAGATGGGTGCAGGGGCTTAGGATGACATCAGCCCGGTTTGCTATGCTGGCTTGTGAGCAGGGGGCTGGATCTAGTACAGTGTGGGTGTAAATGCTATAGTGTAACCAAAGGTTGGCGAGGCCCAAGGACATCAATGTTGTACGTAATAATTATTGCTGTCGTTGGATGCTGTCAAGTTGATCACAGCCCATTATCTTCTGTAGCTTATTGTTTGGGATGCAGTACTGGGAAATGCCAGTCTAAGACACAGAGGCATTTCTGGAGGTGTGACGAAGGGAGGCTCTCATAGGCTCAGCTTATAACAACACATCTTTTTTATAGCACCTCTGCATGGAATGTTTTCATGGTATTTAAAAACAACTAGAAAAGGTAGTCCTTGGAGCAGAGACCTCTGAACACCGCCATCAGATGGAATGGATGCCATGGGGTAGGTGGATGCATCTTCACAGGCAAGAATTTTGCAAGGGGCTGGCCGGGTGGCTGCCAGTAGAGGTGGGCGTGGGAAGCAGTGATCTGATATGCACGTGTTCACTCCAGCCCAGCGTGGCAAAAAGCAAGCCCAACTTGCTGAATCTTGGGCATAAATCTGCCCCTAGAACGTAGGCTCTGTAACTGACTTCCTACTCAAGTTTAACAATGTTCTCTCTCAATGTGTTGAACAACCTTAGGAAGGCATTGGCAAGACACAGAATTGCCCTCAACTTCTATTTGAAACTACATGCTCCATCTAATGCGAGCAGAGGAGGGTACTGCAATACAACCAATGCCAATTTAGGGGGACCCAATAGGCCAGAGTAGAACTGCCCCTGTGGGTTTCCAAGCCTGTGACTCTCTATGGAAGTAGAAAACCCCCATCTTCCTGCCTTAGAGAGGCCGGTAGACCTTGCCATTAGCAGCCCACCATATGTCACCAGGGCTCCTAAATCTGAGCAAATGTAGATGTTGCTTAAAGACCCCTGTGCTTTTGAGCCGTTCAGCTAACCTGTCTTGTCCTAATAGATGTAAAATGAGACAGTTCTCTGGATTCTCTCTAATGTAACTTCTAGCTCCAAAATGCTGTGAGTTAAACAACAATCATCATTTTGCACGCAACTTGATGTCCACTGAGCATTTTCCCTAATTTAATCCAGCTTAATATTTAAGAGGGAGTCGGTAAATTCACACTGCCTACTTGGATTCAAGTGTTAGGCCTACTCTTGGCCTACAGCAAAGTATTAACTTCCCTGCACCTTAATTCCCTCTTCTAGAAAGATAACATAATTCCTTCTTCATATGATTGCTGAGGTTTAAATGATTTGTCTCAATTAATGAGCTTAGAGCAAAGTTTGGTATATCATACTCAATGTTCACTGTGTTTATTTTTTTAATTGAATCCGCATCTGGGTCTTCTTTTAATTGTTCACTTGATCGATCTCCTTTCCTCCAACATTGTTTTTTAATGGGGGCGGTACTTTAGTTCCTCTTTGGTGGAATTATTTGAGATGGTGAACAGATTTGATTTGGTGATGGACAACTCATGTGTAGCCGTTAGCGATGGGCTGAGAAAGACTGCTTAATGTTGATAGTATGGAATATATTATCATTTAAAGTTATTATTTTGTCCCATTTGTACCAGTTATATGTCCACTAAATCGTAAGTAGCCTTTTTCACTCATAAATAGAATCCATCCAATAGATCAATTAATATATGGAACAGGCTGCGCACAAGTAAAGTGGGGTTTAAGGGGCACTGAGAACTTTATCTGCTGAAAATAACCTCCTCCATCTGGTTGTGTAGTCACTAGTCCTGCCATAGTGGGCTACACATCTGGGCTACCAGCCCCAAGATCAACAGTTGGAAAACACCAACTGCCCCCCTGAAGATAGATGAGGCTTTCTACGCCTGTACAGATTTCCAGTTCAATCTGTATGGTGATTTAATAACCCAAGAAGCTTGACTACATAAAGAAGAATGCGATATCAGGATTAGAGGAAGACTTATTTACAACCTACCATACAACACAACCTTGCTTGCTGAAAGTAAGGACTCAAAGCACTTGCTGATGAAGATTGAGGATTGTAGCCCTCCCTTTGGATCGCAACTGAATGTAACAAAGGCCCAAATCCTCACAACTGGACCAGTCGGTAACATCATTATGAATGGAGAAAAGATTGAAATTGTCAAGGATTTTATCTGGCTTGGATCCACAGTCAATGCTCATGGAAGTAGCAATCAAAAGATCAAAGGACACATGGCACTGGATGAATCTGTTGCACAAGATCCCTTTAAAATGTTGAGGAGCAAGTGCAACACGTTGAGGGCTAAGGTGCACCTAACTCGAGCCATGTAATTACAACCACCTCCTGCATAGAAAAGCTGGACGCTGAATGAGGAAGACCAAAGAAGAATCGATGCACTTGAATTATGGTGCTGGAGAAGAACATTGATAGTACTGCCCAAAGAATAAATGAATCTATTTTGGAAGGATAACCAGAACACTCTCTAGAATCAAGAATGGGGAGACTTTGTCACACATATTTTTGACACCGAGAGACTAGTCTCTGGAAAAGGACATCATGCTCTGTAAAGTAGAAGGGCAGTGAAAGGTGGAAGACCCCTGACGAGATGGATGGGCATCACGGCTGCAACAATGGGCTCAGATCTAACAACAGGGTGGGATGGAGCAGGACTGCAGTGTTTTGTTCTGTTGCACAGATGGCAACAATGAGTCACATCCCACTCCTGGACTCATGGCCTCTAACGTCCGGTGGCCTCACAACAACAAAGATTGACAGTAACAGATGATAGTGGGTTTTCCTCAGAGCTGAATCATGTCATCCTTCTACCAAAGTCAGTGTTTCCTTCTTTTATTTGGACAGAAACATCTATTGTGACTGCCTTTTTTAAAACTCTTTATTGTGAATTGAATGAAGGGTTACAGAGCTACCAATCATCAGTTTTACATTAAAAAATCCACACACATGTTGTTTCATCTTATTCATTGTAATCTCCTCACTGTAGCATCACGTATCCCACTTCTGCCCTGAGTTTCCTGTTTCTGTTTCTCCTTTTCTTACCCTTCGGAACTTTGTCTTGGATCAACACTGTCGATCTGATTGCAAATGGTGGCAGTTTTAAGCTGTGCATACCTCAGTAGTGGTATTGTTCCCCTTACAGATCTGTCTGTTGTTCCACTGAGAATTGAATTTCGGGGGTGAATTTCATTCTAGACGTGATAGATGGACCAAGTGCCATAGAGACTTGGATGTCCCACCAGTCTCTAGGCGACCAGGAAGTCTGATCTCTTTCAAGATTTTGTTCCATATTTTCTCCCACTCTATTCAGGGACTTCTACGGCAATCTCCGAGAGCGCTGCAGAGCCATCTAGTTCTTCAGTTCTTCAGGTCATGGAGACTGATGTTCGTGTGGCCCATGAGTCCGTTGGACTGATTATTTCCATCTACCTGAGATCATCACTCTTCTTCTTTCTCTCTTTTCTCCTCCAGACCTGGAGGGACCACTCCACTGGGATCGAGGTAGACACCCCTGTTTTCAGAGCACTAGGAAAAATAGTGTTTCTGTAAAGTACAGATGCCCTCTGTCTATCGCTTTCCCTCCCTCCATCCATCCCTTATTCCCTACCCACATCCCTCCCCCTCTCCCTCCCTCTCTGTTTACCTCTTGAGGCATTTTAAGCTAAAATTTCTTATGTGGACTCTCCAAGACCTATAGGGCGAGGTAAGGTTATCCCAACCCTACAGAGATGAGGAGACAGGAAGGAAGGCAAAGAATTGGTCAAAGATAAATCACGTTGATCAATGTACCCAGCCACCAATAGGTGCCCAGCATAGTAGCTCAACATAAGTGCCTGGGTATGTGGGGGCTTAAAACACAGGATCCAAACTTAGAGGAGGTTTCCGTTTAGCTTCCTTTGTTCCCTTGGAGGTTAGTAGCTATGTTTAGAGTTCCTTAGATTAGTTAACCTTCAGAAATCCATGCAATGGCAGTAGTTTGGGTTTCTTTTGTGAAATAGAAACCAACCCCAGAGAACAGGGAACTAAAAACAGATGAGTATCAGAGAGAGGTAACATGGAAGAGGGCATCATTTCAGGATTTTTTTTGAACTGAAGTCGTCCACAGTGAAGGTTCGTAGTAACCCAGAGTTAGGGCAAAGGACCAGACAAGGCAAGATGAGCTCTGACTGCCGGGATGATTAGCAACAGTCTGACTCCATTCATGAAGCACCAGTAGAAGCACCTGCAACTTACTTGTGCATCACTCTGCAAATCAGATAGGGCATAGGAAACATGAGGGAGGGAAACTGCTCCCTGAGGAGATCTGGACAATGAAGTCAGGCGAGTTTTCCATTGTTTTACAGTGAGTTTTTAAGCTGGAAAGGCCAGAGAGACTTTTTCTCCCATCCCCTGGTGCAGATCAGTCCTAGGTATTGCTTCTTTATCTATCATTTGGTTTCTTTGTCTCTGCCTTTCTCGCCTGATATGGCCCTTTAAACACCTGTCTGACATCACGCATTGTGTTTCAGGGATATCTGGTTTGAGGCTTGTCCTGCCCATCATCCCTTTCTCTTTGCGTAGTGTCATCTGAGAAATTCACCTTATCAGATGCACTGTGGGTGTGGCTGTCAATCCTTGTGCCCAGAGCACCAGGAGATTCAGGCAGCCCTGGTGTGCTTTTGGACTCTTTTCCAGGAACAGGATCTTGACAATAGACAGTAGTAGAGCTCATTCACCGAGCAGTGGTATCTTAGAGGCTGTCTGCGAGTTGTTGCTTCCTACAGCCTGACATGGGTTTTGCCACAGCCTTTCCTAAGACTTACCCATTCATCTTCTCGTTGTCCTGTTGCGTTCTGTCCTAGTCTATCAATCAGTTCCCATTTTCCTTTGTGTCGGCTAAGGTCAGTTCCCATTGCTTCTAGCTAAGAAATTCATTCTTTAAAACTTCTTATAAGGTGAAATTTACAGAACAGATCATCAGTTTTACATTGAACAATTCATACGCATTTAGGTTTCCACTCATTCATTACAATCTTCTCAGGGTCTCCCTACTCATCCCACTTTGTCCCTGTGTTTTCTGGCTCCATTCCCCCTTCTTTCCTGACCCTCTGGATTTGGTCACTGGATAAAAGCTGCCTTTTGCATCTTAAACAGGAAATTACTCGAACACGGGAGTGAGTGAAGTTCCAGACCTGAAGGGTGACTGAGGGCCCGAGTCTTGAGGGTTCTACCAGTCTCTACCTAATCAATATGCCTGCTCTGTTTATGATTTGGAGTTTTCTTCCACATTTTTCTCCCAGTATACTCAGGAACTTCTAATATGATCCCTTCAGAAAGATTTATCCAAGAAATTCTTTACCTATACTGAGCTCTATATACAACAGAGAAAAATCATTGGTTTTTCTGAAGCATGAATCTCTAATACCTTTAAAGACACAGACCTTCTGTTGTGCTGCAGCAATGTCACAGAATGAGTAAGAATATGGGTTTTGCCTGCTTCGAATCCTGGTTCCACCACCTATGATACAACTAAGGGCAAGCAACGCAACCTCTCTGGTCTTCAGCTTTTCCGTCTGAGGATAACGGCTTTTATTTTCATAGAATTCCTAAGCACCTAAAGCAGCTAGTACAGAGAGAGCATTTAATACATTTTCTAGTATTTAGTAAACCCTCAGTAATATTAGTTATTATTATGTTCCTTGTTCCCTCTATCCGGAATCCATAGGTAGGCAAGAATGAGCTTGCAGAGTTTGGGGAATTCCTTATTAAGTGATTCTGTCAATATGTCGTTTGGCTTCGAGGGTGTCGCCATTCCTCTGCTATAAAATGAAGTGAACCGGATGGGTGTGAGTTAAGGAGTGTGTAAGGCACTGCGGAATCCTTCGATAAAAGGTGCCCTGGGCACTGTTATCATATGACAAGTAATTGAGTGTTCTAGGGTGGGTTTTACATTTTTAGCATATTCTTTCTAAATGCCATTTTGGCCAACGCGTGGGGTGAGAAAAACCAAGGTGGCGTTTTGAGTAGAACCTCATCAACCGTGGTACAATTCCCTCTGGGCTCGAGCCCTGCCTTGTTACAGTCAACTCTGTGGACCAGGAGTTTGAGAGATGAAATCCCGATCTTCCAGGGGTCTACATATTCTGGACTCTGGATCTGACAAACAGGACCAGCTAAGCCTACTTCTGGGAGTGGGGTGAGTGCAAGCATTTGTAAGTTAATCATGGAACATTCCATAATCATTTTTTTCATAAGCATCGAGCTAGAATAAGGATCCTTCTTCATATGGGTTGTTTTAAGAGTGTATCTCAGACTCCATGATACTTCCAAGGATAAAAAGATCACCTAATCTTTGGATTAAAAATATCATCACTCCATTAGTCATTGGAGAGAATATAGTTTTTAAAAATCCATAATCCTGTCAAGTATATACCAAATATTCCCAGGGGTAGCGTGGTTGGCAATCAGACCTGGATTTTGGTTCTATGCCTGACATTTAATAGACTTTGACTAATACCTTACCCTCTCAGAGCCTCTTATTTTTAAAGTAAAACAAAAAAACTGGATAATTTTATAATATATTACAACAGTGTGAAAAAAGTATTTAGTCCAATGCCTCACACATATGTTGTTTTTTGGGGGGGTTGTTTGTTTGGGGGGCGTTTTTGCCTCTAAAAAATTCTATGTCCGTAGTTTGATTTTTAGCCTTTGGCTCTCAGGTCACTCTCCTGAGAGATAAAGTGGGTTCATAGGACATGAGAGAAGTGTCGATTTGCTAATTGCTCTCTAGACCTACCAGTAGAATTAGCAGAAACCTGAAACAATTTCTGTCCTCAAGTTTCCCACCTAGAATCCCATGCCTTGATGAGGCAAGTGAGACCAGGAACAGGACCCAGGTCCCTGGCTATTCCTGAATCAGTTTAGGAGTCAGCCAGCCAGAGTCCAAGTCAAGCAAGCCTTCTGCCCATGGGTGCCCCCTGGAGGCTAATAATCCCTTACCCTTCATGCAAGGAATTTTAGTCTCAAAAGGTGAAATATAGGGCCTTCTTCTTAAAATGTATCTATATCTATATATCAAGTTTGTTATTATTAGATCTCACATCTATCTTGAGTTTCTTATAGAGATGTTATCGTTCTTTCGCTCATTAACTTTCTATGTCCTGAGATAGCTGCTGCCTTTAGACCAAGTAATAGCAAATATTGGCAGCAAGGTCATAAAAACCAACAAACCAAGAAGAGCTCTGCTGTGCGTTATGAAAAATTGTAGAGTATTTTTTTTACAAAATAATAAATTTCAAACTTTAGGGGGAAATGAGCATTCTTTTCTTTGTTTTAGGCCAATGTGTAGGCCGATGGCCATGGAGTCTGGATAATAAGATGCTGCTACATTTGAATAATAAAATGCTCAGCAATCAAATATAAATGGCTGAAATTGTATGCTTTGGAATGATTAAATTCCAAAACTACAATGTTTCAAAGAATGTGTTCACTTTGATGGCATATATAATAAGTTCTTTAAGTCCAAGTATAGGAAGCACATTAAATCAATGCAGCTATCTGGAAAAAGAGGAAAAGGGGGGAATAAGGCGGAAAAGAATACTTAAGTGGCTCTTACCCTATGTGCAATGATAGGGGTGTTTTTTTCTTTAAAAAAAATAAACAACTTACAATTTTGGTATCTAGGCCTCTTTTTAATAAACTACTGTTGAATTTTTCCATCTTAATGTCTTGACTATGTTAATAAATTTAATTTTGTTAATGTTAATATTTAGTAATTTTACGAGATAAATGTACCCATCTAGAGCAATCGGGGTGTGCTGGAAGCGGGGATGAGGCAGGGAAACAAGGTGGAGAGACGAAGGTATGAGGAGCACCTGATTCAGAACCTATGGCTGCTGGGACTGCGCAGGTGAGCACGTCTGAGAGCTGCTCTCCGTGGCTCAGACCGTGAGGGGCAGAAAGCATGTATGTTTGCCCAGCACAATGACAATCCTGAAGCCCGGGCAGGGCACCTCTGGTGTTGAGTTCACAATCACATGTTTCAAGTTGGAGGTGCCGGCGAAGCACTCCAGTGGAAGTCCTGCGAGGGCCGACTGATGGGTTTCATTCAGAGGCAGAGTGGGGCCTTAGAAGCCCCGAGCTCTGGCTAGACGCTCCTGACATCCCAGACGGGGTCCCATGTTTGTTCAGTGGCAGCTCCTGGTGTATGAGGGAGGTCAACTGTGTGAAACGCCATGTCTAAATGCTATAGATACTCTTGATTCATCTTCTAGACCTCTTCTCAGGCCCCTTTTCATTCCGATGTGAGAGAAGACAAGCTTCTCTGAGAGAATCATGCGCTGGATTCAGAGCGATCTGCTCATAGGCTCTCGAGGTGCTAGATCGAGGCCAACACACAGCTCTGAAAGCAGCTGCACTGTTAGTGTCTCAGGGGAGCCCAGCCGGAATCGGGAAACAGTCACTAAGGAAATGGCATCACCTGAGACGGTGCACCTGGAGTTCAGCTTCCTGAGGCCGCTTCATGGGCATGCACACCGCTCTCAGAAGTGCCCTGCACTTGCCCTTTTAAAAAAATCCTTTTATTGGGGGCTAGTACAACGCTTATCACAATCTATACATATATCCATTGTGTCAAGCACATTTGTACATGTGTTGCCATCATCATTCTAAAAACATTTGCTTTCTACTTGAGCCCTTGGTATCAGCTCCTCATCCCCCCCCCCCGCCCTCCTTGCTCCCCCCTCCCTCATGAACCCTTGACAATTTATAAACTATTATTTTGTCATATCTTATACTGTCCTACGTCTCTCTTCTAATTCTTAGTCATTTCATCGCTGAACTGGGCTTTGAGAGGACGCTGTGTGGTCAGGGGATCTACTGACACCCAGGAGGCACGGGAGCGTGTCCACTGGGTCATGCCTCCCGCTCGCACCAAGCACTCATGCCGCGGGGCTTCCCCTGACCCGCAGTGTTCCCAGCGGCTTCCACCACACACTTCAGCTGGCCTGGCTGTGGGTCTGTGAGACCCTCTCATGTGGTAAACTCTCAGAATTTCGGGGCCTGGGCCCTCTCAACAGGGCTTCCCCTTCCCCCCTCCCCATGGAAGGGGACGGGGCGAATGGCCATGGCAACCCCGAGAAGCTGTGTTTTCCATTCGAACTCATACTGGTTTCGAACACAGAAAGGAGGCAACGGTGTGAACACCAAAACACAAGTATCCAAAGAACGCTATCAGATCCCTTCGGAGTCTCCTTGCTTCCCGGTAGGAGGCCCACACGTATACTGCGCGCGGCGGCACTCGGGGAATGGAAAGATGGAGCGCAGGTCCCTACCAAGCCCTTGCGCAGGCGGTGCATAGAGCGGGGAGAAAGAAACCCCGCTGGGGGCCGCGCTGGCCCTGCTCAGGTGAGAAGAGCACCGCGCATGCGCGAAGGAGCTGCTCGCTGCCCGCCAGGCCGCACCTGAGCGATGCCCTCGGACAAGTGCGCATCATCCAGTGGGAAGAGACGCCGGAAACTGCCTGGTAATCGCTGTCCGTTTCAGTCTTTAAGTTCCTACAGAAATAATGACCCAGGTACGCTGCCGAAGTAAGGTATTTTTCACAGGACACGGTTTTCTATAGTAGCGCTCTCCACGGTATGACTCTTCCCAGTCTTTGAACCAGGAGCCTCACAATTTCTTTTTTTTTTTTTTTTGCTGAGTTTCACAAACTATGCGGTCAGCCCTGGCCATTGTGAATTGATTCCATAGCTGACGATTTGCGTCCTCGCCCATACAACCGATCTAGAATGTTCTTTTTCCATCCCATCAGCACCACCCCGTTCAGCTTCTCAGGAAGGCCTTCAGGAGACAAACAAAAGCAGCCAGCGGACGGAGAAAAACCGGAACACCAGCTTGATAGCGCAGAGCTCAGGTAACCGACTGGTTTGAGAGAGCGTCGGTTCGAGCCTTCTCCTGGACGTTGCAGGATTTCTGTGACCAGTGTGACGACCCCGTCTGATCTCAGGGCCGCTGCACAGGAGCACAGGAAAGGGAACGCTCGCGGGGATTTCCTGCTGCATACTGGGATGCCCAGCCCACCGCCACGTCCCCCGTCCTGTCCCGCAGACCTGGTGCAGGGAGCACCGAGAGGGAGGACCCCTTCCTTCAGGACAACCAGGGCACTGGGAAAAGGGGGACTCGAAGATCCAGTTATTCCCCCGCTAGGCCTTCAGGGCTCCCGGAAGTCTCCGGAGCCCCACCAGCCTCGGGGTCACCTGTGGAAGGAGCCACAAACCCAGGATCCCCACGCAAAGCCACCACCGCTGAGAGTCCCAATGCACGCAGTGGCAGGGCAGGAGACAGATCCCTTCTAAAAACGAGTGCGAACAGAAGAGTGGGTGAAGGGAGGTGTCAGACAGTGTAAGATATGACAAAATAATAAATTATCAAGGATTCATGAGGGAGGCGGAGGGGGGAAGGAGGGGAAATGAGCTGATATCAAGGGCTCAAGCAGAAAGCAAGTTTTGAGAATGATGATGGCAACACATGTACAAATGTGCTTGACACAATGGATGGATGGATGGATTATGATGAGTTGTACGAGCCCCCAATAAAATGATTTTAAAAATTAAAGGAGTGAGATGTTTCCCTTCGCGCTGTAAGTCAGGTGCCTTTTCACCGCAATCGAGACAAGCCCTTGGACGGTGGTAGCCCAAGAGTTAATTAATTTGATCTACCCATACACGAATTTGAAAAATTCCAAGTAATGAGTGAGAAGGTTACTGATGGTCCCCCTGTGAGACACCCTGGTCCACTGTCAGCTTGAGCAAAGGGAGGGGCAGGCTGCCTCCCTTGCTGCCCTCCTATCTGACCCTCGCGCTGGATCCGGCGCTGTTCAGAGGGCATCCAGGAGCTCCACGCATCACACGATTGCCCTCTGCTGGACGTGATGGGTAATCGCCTTTCCAGCCTACATGCGAGTGCACTGTTCCTCCCAGTTTCGTTATTAATTTGGTATATGAATTCAAGTAACCCGATCACCCTGCCACACACTCTTTAGAGCAGTGGGCTTGGAAGTTTATACTGGTATTTCGCCAACATTTTTCAGTCTGCCTTTTCCACCACTGTTGGCACATCAGTTGGCACATCTCCTGCCATTTCTCCAGTCACGGGGTGCTATTTTTCAAGCAATTACTCAGGACCACGAACCGCCGACCTCCTCTTCCTTTTCAGGAATAACGCCTATTTCTTAAAGTGAGTATGGAACTTAGATTTTTTTTTAAATTAATGTCCAAACATTTTGGTTCACTATATAAACCTGAAACCTCCTCCTGCTAAAATACACCTAGATACTAGGAAACCCATTAACTTAAGTATTTTTAAATGTTAACACAATAAATAAAAGTGAACCTCCATATCTGAACAACGATATCTACCCTAAGACTCATAGACCATTCTTAATGGAGAAACTTTAGAACTTTATCAATTAAAATTCAACTTCTACTAAAAGGTTACTATTTCTAGACTGCATGGTACTTCTGTAATTCCACATTGGGATACCTCGTCCCAGCCATGCAGCTATTCCTCTACTAGCCAGCACTGTAGGGAACAAAAGTAAAGTAAAAAATATATATGGAATGGGAAAGAAGATAATAAACACTCACAGATATTTTATATTATTAACAAAGAGTATGAAACATCATGGACTGCTAAAGGGACAAATAAAATTGTCTTGGAGGATGTTTGTACTGAGTGCTCCTTAGAGACTAGGATGGCCAGACCTCATCTTAAGTCCTTTGGACATATTGTCAGGAGAGACCAGTCCCTGGAGAAGGACATCATGCTTGGTAAAGTAGAGGCAAGCACAAAAGAGGCAGGCCCTCGGGGAGATGGACTGACACAGTGGCTGCAGCAACGGGCTCAAGCACAGGAACCGTGGTCAGGCTGGTGCAGGACCGGGAGCGGTGATCTTTCTGTTGTGCACAGTTACGGTCGCTGTGAGTCAGAACCAACTCGATGGCACCAAACAACAACAATATTAACATCCATAACTTGTTAGAGAAATTATTTTACACCATACCAAGTGCCTAGATTTTAAAAAATCGATATACCCAACTTAATTGGATTTTTGTATGCCACTGGAATGTAAAAGGTAGAGAAAGGGCCTATGTTGTAAGTAAATACTATTTACTTAGCAGCAAGAAAGTGCCTAAGTATTCATTGAATAAAAATCTCTTCAAAACTTTTATAGAGAGAATTATGAAACATTGCTTCAATGCATAAAGAAGATCTAAAAGAATAGAGAGGGCAGTTTGATAGGAAAACTTAAATCTTAATAGTCTTAAGGTTTTACAAATTAATATATAGATTTCATGCACAGTAATCAAATTTCCCCAAAGGCTTTTCTAGGAATTTGGCAAGTGTTAAAAATTCCTACGGAAAGTCCAAGTTCCCGAGGGGAGGAGCCTGAGGAAAGGAAACGGGGGAAGAAAGCCTGTCCTATCAAGACCTGTTTCCAACCAGCGTGGTTGGCGACTTGGCGACTGAAACATGAGTTCAGAAACAGAGTCACGTGTCTTTGGAAATCCTGCGGGACAGGGAGGCATTCTTTAGGAACCTTATAACATCCAGTTAAAATGTTCCTTCTTCACATTCAAATAGTGACTTTTCCCCTAAAGAAGCAGTTTGCTTCGAAGTCTACGTCACAGTATGATGTTCATATTTCCGATCGCTTTCTCTTCAGAGGAATGCATTTGACACATCTCTTTCTATCTGTTCACTTTGTTTTCATGATTCTACTTTATCTTAGATCCAGGGTACTTCTAAAAGTTCATGGGAAAACGAAATGAAAGGAGAAAGGGATTTTTCCAGGAATTTTCTGACACCTCTGCAGGTGTGTCATATGACAGCATGCTACTAAAATTCAAAATTCAATAATGATCTCGATATTTTTAAATGTTTCATTGATGGTATGAATGGATATATTTGAGCTGATTTCTACTGTCCTGTTTTTTCCGGTTTATCTTACATCTTTTTCTCCGTGCTCCCTGGGAGCTGCTTTCCTTTCTTTCTATTGTATTGTGAGGTTGTCACCTTGAATTGATAAAGTCTCTTTTCACTTACTGGCATTTTATATCTGTGGGATGATGGTTGTTAGCTGCCACTGAATTGGTTCCTGACTTCTGGCGACCCCACTCACAATGCCATGAAATGCTGCCTGGCCCTGCACTGTCTCCACGGTCCGTTGCAGGGTCAGGTGGTTGCTATTCATAGGATGCTCACTGGTTTGTTTTGGGGAAGAATTCTATCTTCCCAATTCAAGAATTCATAGGATTTTCATTGGTTTGTTTGGAGAAGCATTCTATGCTCGCTCTGGGGTTGTTTTGATTACAAGGCCATGCTTTCCCACAATGTGTCATTGTCTTTTGTTTCAACTTTGACATTGCCATTACTCGTCATTATCAATGCATCCTGGTGGCAGGTGTGCTCTATTCAGTTGACATTTTTCTTCAAAAATCTCCAGTTTCTTCAGCTTTGGGATTAGTAAATGGTGCAGAAATTTGAATACACTTCTATTCACTGATCTCCCTGTAGGCTGTGGATATTTCCTTTCACTGACAGCATTGTCCACCAGCGATAGAATCTTGAAATGGCTTTTTCATGATGAACACAATGCTGTTCCTTTTCACTTGCTCCTTCCCAGCATAGGAGATCACAGGATTGTGTGATTCCAAATGGTCACTCTCAGTCCATTTCAGCTTACTCATGCCTAAGGTATTAGTCTTCAAGAGTGCCATTTCATTTTTTATGATTTCCACTTTCCTTGATGGCATTTTGTATGCTCCATGTTCTTATTTGTGATGGCATTTTCAACGGTTGCTTGTTTTGAATCTTGCAACATCAGCAAATGAAGATTCCAAGGTTTATCATATATTCTCCAATGTAAGCCAACCCAAACATCAGCTGAGACACCTAATTTTACCACATAAACTGTATTTAAAATGTGCTGAAGAACTCAGCTTATACTTGAGTGTATCCGGTACTCTCCTTTGAGGAGACAGATCTTCTCCGGTGGCACTTATACTTCTTCTTCATCAAAAATTCCCCTCCCGCCCCCACCCCCACCCCAACAGCACAAATGGTGATTGTACGCATGGATATTGCTGGAAAATATACACGGGAATCAACGTGTCCACATCTATTGTAAGAAATGATGGAGAATCACAATATCATTAACAAATGGAGATCAAAGACCAACTGCAGAAAAGACCAACATAACCAATATGCAAGTTCAAGTTGAAGCTGAAGGAAAGTAAAACAAGACTATGAGAGTCAAATTACAATATTAAATATATTCTGGCATAATTTAGAGACCATCAGATTTGATGCGCTGAAAATGACTAAAACTAAAAGTTGTGGAATGACATGAAGGGAGCCATACCAAAGAAACCAAGGGTCCATTTAAAAGGAAAGGAAGAAAGGACAAAAGTGGATGTCAGGGAAGAATTTTAAACTTGCTTTTGAGGGAATAGTCAGGAAAGAAACCATGGGAAATACGAAACAGAAGATTTCAAAGAATGGCTCTGAAAGACCAGGTGAAGTATTATAAATTAAAGTGCAAAGACTTTGAAGTAAGAAACCAAAGAAAACACATCTCTCCAACTGAAAGAAATACAATTTTCAAACTACAAGTCAAAGGATTCCATTTTCAAAATATTGAATGAAGGCGGGAAGCTATCATGCTATAGTTACATTTTTCTAGATGATGAATTTTAATTAGTAAAATTCTAAAGTTTCTCCACGAAGAATGATCTATAGGGGCTTAGAGTAGAAATCATTGATCAGATATGGAGGTACATAGTTATTGTGGTAGCATTTTTAAAATATTTACATTGATGGGTTTTCTAGTATGTAGGCGTTTTCCAGCAGAAGAATGCTTCAGGTTTATCTAGTGAACCAAAATGTTTAGACATCAAAAGAGAAGGGACGTAACACAAAGACTTACTAGGCCAAAAGAATTGATCAATGCTCAATATTATTAGGAGGTAGCCAATGATAAGGAGACCTGGTAGGGTAATGATTTCTCATTGGGTTGCGATCTGCATGGTCAGCAATTCAAAATCACCATACATTCAGCAGGAGAAAAACCGGTAAACCATGGGATAGGGGTGTGTCACAAGAGTTGACATTGACTTGATAGCAATGAGTTTGTTTCGTTATTTTTTTGTTTTGTCTTGTTTTTGAGCCTGTGATAAGGAACCAATGATACTGAAAGAAGTTTAACAATGATATTTACTAAAATAAGAAATCCAAGTTGCACTGAAGGTATTGGGAGTAAGAAAGGCTTCAGGAATTGACAAAATACCAACTGAGATGCTTCCACAAAGGGAAGCACTCGCTGGTCTGTGCCAAGAAACTTGAAAGCTAGCAATCTGGCCAACTGACTGGGAGAGGTCAGTCTATTCCCAAGGACAATGTGTCCATCATTGTGTGCCTAGTCCAAAGAACAGTGATCCAGCAGAATCCAGAAATGAGAAAAAGATACCATTAACATCACAAGCAAGTGAAATGTTGCTGAGGTTAAGTTTACAACAGTTGCAGCTGAATAGCCAGAAATACAAGGTGGATTGAGAAGAGGCCAGAGTGAAGGCTATCGTCTCTGATACTGATGTCAGATGGATCTTGACAGAAAGCAGAGAATACTAGAAAGACCTTGACTTGTGCTTTATTGGCTATGAAAAGGCATTATGTGCAACCATAGAAACCATGGGTGACATCTAGGAATGGGAATTCCAGAACACTTATTATATTTGTGCATAATTTGTCCAGAGATCAAAAAGTAGTCACTCCAACCGAATAAGGGGATACTGTGTGGTTTAAATTCATAAAAGGTGACCGGGCAATATCCATTCACCAGTCTTGTTCGATCTGTATTCTGAACGATTAACCCAGGCTCTATGAAGAGGACCCCGTGGCTCTGGGTTCATCAGTGAGTGAGCTCTGTGGGCTAACCACCAGGACAGCTGCTCCTCAAGAGAAAGACAAGTCTGTCTACTCTCATACACTTTACAATTTGGGAAGCCCTACAAAGTAAGTCTATAGGGTGCTATAAGTTGGAGTTGACTCAATGCAGTGGGTATACAAAAAAGAATTTGGCGTCAGGAGGAAGACTTATTAACAACCTGTGATGTGCAGCCTTACTTGATGAAAGCAAAGACCACTTGAAGCATTTACTGATGAAAATCAAGGAGCACAGCTTCAGCATAGGATGCACAGCATAAAGAAAATGAAAATCTTTACAACTGGGCCAGTCAACAACATCATGATAAATGGTGAAAAAACAAAACGTCATCATAGCTTTCGTTCTTCTTAGGTCTGCAACCAACACCCCGTGGAAGCAGCAGTCAAGGAATCAAACGGACTGGATGGCATTGGACAAATCTGCAGCAAAGGACTCCTTTACGGCATGAATAAACAAAGAAGTCACAGTAAACAATAAGATGTCCTTAGTCCAAGTCACGGTACCTTCACTCATTTTGTATGCATCTAAAGCTTACAAAGAATGAGAAAGAACACAGTAGAATGGACACATCTGAACGGTGGTGTTTGTGGAGAATATTGATATACTATGGACTGACTGAAGTACTAACAAATCTGTCCTGCAGAAAATTCAGCCAGGCCGTCTGTTTGAAACAAAGATGTTGAGACTTCATCCCACTTACTTTGGATATTGTGTTAGTCTGGGTAGAGTAGAGAAACAAATCCAGGGAGACTCATATGTGTATAAGAAAGAAGTTTATATACAAGAGCAATTGAATATTGAGAAAACGTCCCAGCCCAGTCCAGATCAAGTCCATAACTCCAATATTAGTCCAGATGTCCAATACCAATTTATAAAAATCCTCTTCAGATTCACAAAACACATGCAATGACAGTGAATACAGGAAGATCACAGGCCAGTGGGTGGAAGGTCTTGTGGATCCCGTGGCAATGTAAGCATCTCATCACTGGCAGGGGTCTGTCTCCAGAGCTCTAGCGTAACTCCATGTGTCTTGTCAACAGAAATGTCTCACAGGGAGTAAGCACATGTCCCACCTCCAGCAAGCTATTTATCTCCTTAGCACTTCCAAATGAAGTCATCAACTGTGACCTGATTGACAAGCTAAACTCCGCCCCTTCACTCTTAAGACTCTCATACTGACAACAGATTATGTAATGACTGCATACATATAATCAGGAGGGACCAGATCCTGGAAAAGAACAGCATGTTCGGTCCAGTAGAGGGTCAGGAGAAGAGAGGAAGACCTTCAACAAAATGGGTTAACCTTATAGCTACTGAAATGCCCGAAAGCATCCTTCCTCGGTCTGAGGACCACGCAC
Organism: Tenrec ecaudatus; assembly: GCF_050624435.1. Taxonomy (NCBI): domain Eukaryota; kingdom Metazoa; phylum Chordata; class Mammalia; order Afrosoricida; family Tenrecidae; genus Tenrec; species Tenrec ecaudatus. The sequence continues at coordinate 59,164,843 of NC_134542.1, forward strand.
GTTTTCATTCCGTTTACATGGGATTTCGATAGATAGGAGTTGTCTCAAGGACACCTAACAATATTTTTGGAGTTGATTCTCAGATATCTTACATTTTTCCCTCATTATTTTTCCCTTATTGTTTTCTAGTTCTTGCCCCCTCCTCCCGCCCCCACATGCACTCCTCAGGAAATTATCTGATGAGTACAACTCTTGTATTATAATGAAATATGCAAAGACATGGAGTTAGAAAGCCAAAAAAGAACATTGAAAGAACTTGAGGAAAAAATCCAAGCCTCCAGTTGCAATATCGAAAGGTTCAATGAGCTAAATATTAAATGATGCAGGACCATCCAAGAAAAGGGAAGAATATACAGTCTTGTACCAAACATAACTCATCAGCATTCCTCCACTTCATGAAGGAGCATATGAATATGAACCAATGGTATTGAAGAAAGAGGGCCAAGCTGCACTGAAAGCATGAGCCAGCAACAAGGTTCCAGGAATCAGTGAAACACCAGTTGGAATGTTTCAATAAGCTGATGAAGCACAAGAAACGCTTGTCTATGCCAGGCTAAGACAGCTGCTTAGCCAATTGACTAGAAAAGATCCACATTTGTACCCATTCTCAAGAAAGGTGACCCAACAGAATGCTCAAATTATAGAGCAATATCATTAATATCTGTCATTCAATCAATCAATCACTCATTCACTGCCATTGAGTTGATGCTTACCCATAGCCACCCTATAGGACAGGTTAAAACTGCCCCCTTGTGAGTTTCTGAGACTGTCAACAGGAGTAGAAAGCTCCATCTTCTCTCAAGGAGCGGCTAGTGGTTTCAAACTGCTGATCTTTCAGATCGTAGTTCAATGAGTAACCATTATGCAACCAGGGCTTCTAAACAAGGAAAATTTTGCTAAAGATTACCCAACAATTATTGCATCAGTATGCAGATTGGGAACCAGAGGTTCAGGCTGGATTCAGAAGTGGAACAAGGGATATCATTGCTAATATAGGATGAATCTTGAGGAAGTGGAGAATTTAAGAAATATGATTACATGTATTTTATTATTCTAAGGCATTTAATGGTGTAGATCATAACAAACTATGATGGCATTGAGAAAAATGGGAATTTCAGAATATAACACAACACTTCATTTTGCTCACGTGGAACCTTTCCATGAATTATGAGGCAGTTGTGTGAACAGCACGAGGGCATGTTGCATGTTTTAACATCAGGAAAGGTGTGCACCAGGGTTGTATCCTCTCACCATATTTATACAATCCATATGCTAAGCAAACAATCAGAGAAGCTGGAATATGCAGAGAAGAAGAATGCCACTTCAGGAATAACAGAAGGTTTAGTAACAGCCTACAATAGGCAGATGACACAGCTTGCTTAAAGTCAGGAAGACATGAGACACTTGCTGATGAAGTTCACGGATGGGAGCCTTCAGTGTGGATCACAAGTCAATGGAAAGGAGACCAAAGTGCTCACACATTTTACATTACTGAGTAACATCAGGACAAATGGAGACAAGGTTGACGTTGTCAAGGATTTTCTCTTGCTTGGATCCACAATCAATGGTCATAGGAACAGTGGTCAAGAAATCAAATGGCATTGTACTGGGTAAATCAGCTGCCCAAGAAGGTATGCCTAGTCCAAGCCATAGTATTTTCAGTTACCTTATAAGCATGTGAAAGTTGGACACGGAATAAGGAAGACAGAAGAAGAATCGATGCATGTGAGTCGTGGTGCTGGAGACGAGTATGGAAGGCACTGGGGACTGCCCAAGGACAACCAGATCTGCCTGGGAAGGAGTGACGTGAGAGTGCTTTGAAGCAAAGATGGTGAGACTCAGCACACGCACTTTGGACATGTTGTCAGGAGAGGCCAGACCCTGGAGAACAACATTGTTCTTGGTCAAGTAGAGGGCGGCATAAAAGAGGACAGCCCCTGACAAGCTGGATTGACACAGTGGCTGCAGCAGTGGACGGCGCCGGGCCAGGCAGTGTTTCGTCTTGTTGGACACAGGGTTGCAATGGGTCAGAACTGACTTGAGGGCATCAAAGGGCAAAATCATTCAACATGTTGTATGGTGATTTTTGAAACTAACAAACATGTTTGTCTATGTTCCCTTCGGTCCAGTTTACACGTGCTGTGCAGTACTTAGATTCTCAGGGAAGCTTGTCCTCATTTGCTATCAACATTAAATGACTTATTTTCATGTAATGGTTCGGTTGTTCATACCTGACCTTCAGCGGGAATACATAAAATTCTACCAAGTGCACACACTGAGGGTCCATGTGTAGATGTACATTTTTTCCAAGGAGAAAGTCTTAGACTGTCAGATTTTCAAAGAGGCCCATAACCCAAAGCCAATGCATAACCAACTTCCTCCCCCCGGGATGAATTTCAGAGAAATGTGGAGGAGGCCACCCTCGGGAGCCTGGAGGGCAGGAGGAGTTCCTTTGCTGTTGCGTTTCACTGCGGAATCCCCTTTACGTGACCTGGGTCTATTCCTCCAGGGAAGCAGCCAGAGACTGTCACCTCTGATTCGATTCTCTTTCAGGCTTATAATTTTATAAAGCAAATTGTAAATCAATAACCTTGTCTGCCTTTGTGATGCCAAGGGAAAGTCATAAATATTTCATCTGATTTGTCTAGGAAACACTTCTGTAGCCTTGTTCTAATCAACTGAAATGATTATAAAATAGAAAAAGAGTAACCCCTTCGAACATAATTAATATCCCACCAAGCCCGCTGCCATGGAGTCAACTCCAGTTCCCAGTGGTGGTACGTAAGGTCTTCGAGGGTGGAAAGCTTTCCCGGAAGGGGACGTCTCATCTGTCTCCAGCCGAGCAGCTGCAGGGTATGAACTGCCAACCATGCCAAGTCCAATGCTTACCTCATGGCGCCACCAGGGCTCCTTAATTAACAAGCTAGCAGGTTTAAAAAGTTAACATATATCTATATGGAGCTTCAAAGAAATTGTTGTTCATTATTAGAAACAAGATGAAAGAAGAAAATAGTTTACCTCAGCTGATTGCTATAGGTATCCTTTCTCAATTTACTATTTTAAAAAACCCCTTTTCCCCCATAGATTAGCTGGTGGGTTTGAACCACTGACCTTTAAGTTAGCACCCAAGCATTTAACCACTGGTCCACCAGAACTCCCCCATGTGCTATCAAGGATGCATTTATAAAGGCCCAGCTGATCTGTTTATAAGGGGATGGGCTGTTGGGAAGGGTCGAGTCAGTGCCAACTCACAGCCACTCCCGGGACAGCAGAACCACCGCTAACTGGGCCCTGCCATTCTCACAGCTGTTTCTACAGTCGGGTCCATTGTTGTAGCCAATGTGTCAGTCCATCTCTGTCCGTGCCTGGCTTTCCCGAGCACGATGCCCTTTTCCAGAGGCCAGTCGCTCCTGATCACATGGCCAAGTTTGTGAGGCGAAGCCTCGTCCTCCTCACTTGTAAGGAGCATTCCGACTGCTTAGACTGTAGCCACCCAGATCCCAGCTAAGCTGCTCAACTGGGAGAAGAAATTGCTGACAACAGAAACATTTGTATTGGCTAAGCAGTATGGTTTGATTAAGTTTGCTCATTTATTTTATAAATCTATTGTAAAGCCATTAGAAGAGTTTTATTACTCAAATTATGAGACTGAGTCAGAGTGGCTTTTTTAATCTATAAATTAATTAGAATTCTATTTCCAGAACACCAAAATTACCCACCCTTTACTTGCAATGAATATATTTCCCTTCTGCATTGCAAATAAATTATGATTTAGCTCACGGTGTCCTCAGTTTGCTATCATTTGTATATATGATACTTAGAATAGATCAATAAATATAATTATAAGGGTACTTAACTATCCATTATCAAGGAAATGAAAAGAGCTTATATAGACACCTGATAGATATAAATAACCTCAGTTAAAGCTTTGTCTCTATTCAAAATATGGCTGAACCATCTATCTAAACAATGATATAGTTCTGACCTATTTTTATGTCTTATATATATATATATTATATATATATATATATATTTATGTCTTATATATATTTTTTGTCTTATGCTTTCAGTTGCTTCTGTTGAGTATTTTTGCTTTTCTTTTTTCTGACATCACCTAACCCTTTCTACTGGTGCATCACTTTCTTGACATCCTTTCTACCAGGTAAGCTATCGGGCCATCCCTATTACTAATCCTCTTGTGTCAGATTAGACTTGTTTGTTTGCTAGCCCTCTTCAAAACCATACCTGACTGTGCCCAGGGGATCCTTGCAGGGAGACTCCATCACCACCACCACCCTTACCTCAGCCACAGCCATACACCATCATCCAGGCTGGGTCCATTTAAGAAAAGAGAATTCTCATCGGAGTCATTGAGACTGACAGGATTTATGTAGGAGCTAAGAGAAGCCATTTTGCCGACATACAGGAAGAGATGGTCTGTGGAGTACACAAATGCGGGAGAGAACAGAGCAAGGGTAACAGAAAAGAGGAATTCTACCGGTGTGTTTTGAATAGATCTAGCTGTCATTAGTCAATTCCTTGACACTTCTAAAACCACAATTTGCTTAGACCAGTTTAAATCATGTTTCTTTTGTGTGTAAATAAGAGTTCAGTATCTTATTTTTGTTATAGAATATTTTGTTTCTGTCAGTAAGAAGCAAGGTGTTACTAGCAGAATCCTACTATACCCCTCAGACTAATATTACATTAATCAAGACATATTAGTTTCAAGCTGTGGTCAGGAGGACATCTCCTGTGCTTGGAGATCCCTGTAGCACACCTGAGCTGAGGCAGATGGAGGGACTGGGAAAATAATTTCCCAGATAAAAAAACAAGAGGCATGACTTCTGTGGTAGTTACATAATCTGGTGTCAATTTGGGACTTGAGAGGATTAAGAGTGAAGGAGTGGAGTCTAGTCTGTCAGTCGGGTTATAGCCAATGTGGCCTCTGTGTGGGCATGGCCTTCTCCTGAGAATTCTGGGAACTTCTGTATGCTCCTCCTTGGAGAAAGGAGATACTTTCTGGGCTCACTCCCTTGGAGATGCTCCAGTGACAAGACACATGACACTCACTATGCCCTGGGAGCTGGAGAAGCCACATGAACCTACCCTAATGCAACCAGACCTCTGGAGCTGGAGGAACCACAGAGAGACCCCTGCCAGCACTGAGATGCTTACAACTGGATCCACAAGATTTCCAACCCACTGGCCTGTGATCCTCCTGCATATGGCATCATTGCATGTATTTTGTGAGTCTGAAGAGGACTTTATAGATTGGTATCGGACATATGGGCTAATATCAGACTTATGGAGCTGGTCTGGATGAGATGGGATATTTTCTCAATATTCAATTGCTCTTTTATCTAAACCTCTTTCTTTTTTTTTTTTTTTTTGCATGGCTCTTTTCAGTTTATTGCATGAAGGAGTTACACTAGTCCAAGTTAAAAGTGGACCCCAAATGGTTACATCATACAAGCTGTGAGGTTTTAAACTTGTGACAAGGGACAGAGGGAATTTTTCTACTCATTGCAAGGAAATCCTCACTTAAGCTTCCGTGAGCCACAAGCACTTAAAACCCATGACCCTTCAGCTGGTCGTCCTTAGCCAGTCCAATCTCTACAAGGAACTGGCATATGTTCTTGCGCTGGTCACCCTGGAGCTGAATCACTTCTCCATATTCTGGATGCTCAATCACAGTACCATTGCAGGCAAATTTCTTCTTAAAGGCCTTCACTAGCTTCTTTTTGTCGTAGTCATCAGCGATCCCTTGGACAGTGGTCAGGGTCTTCCTGCCGTTGCGCTGTTGAATTCTTATATGGATATAATCCTCTGTCCCCGCAGGCAGCAGGTCATCACCCTTACTTGCATCAGCAAAGGGGTCGAAAGAGTGGAGGTTCTGGATAGCGGACATACGATACGATTCCTTTTCCTCGGTGGAAACGGCCTGCGGAAGGCGGCGGCTGGAGAAGGCGGGCAGGGGGGACGGAGCGTCGGGAAGCGAGGGGGCTCGAGGGGGAGGCTGCTGAGTCCTCGGCGGCGGCTCAGTGACTGGGCTAAACCTCTTTCTTATATACATACGAGTGTCTACGAATTTGTTTCTCTAGTCTACCCGGACTAACACAACTTCAGTTACAGACACTGGGTTTTCCATCCATGTTTATCTCACTCCCCAACCCCAGCCCCCTGTCAGCACTCTACTGTGATGAAGAGATAAACTGACAAAGATTACAATGATATACCAGATATTAGTAAATTAGAGAACTCAACACAATTTTGGAAGGTAAAAAAACAATAGAGGACATAAAAGAGACCAGAATAGAGACTGGGTCTGCAACTGAACTTCCCTCTGTATTAGAATAATCAGCCATTTAAGATGAAAAGGGCAGCATTTCCCCCCCCCCCCCCAGACAGAATTCCCAGGGTGAGGAAATAAGGAAAAGTAGAAGCGGAGAGGAAAGAGGAAGTAGGGTAAGTGATGGTACATTGTGGGAGTGGAAATGGATACTTGAACCAGAATGTTTATTACTTGTTCAATGAAAAACTCTGTTGACCTTCCTCTAATTAATAATAATAATAAAATGTTAAGTTCAAATTCTAAATTCCCAGAATCATATAGCAGTTGATGATTTATATGCAACTAATAATGAGACATCAAAAGAAATGAAACAAATAGGATTGCTGTAATTTTTAGGAAAATACCAAATTCACCATGAAAAAAAATAAAGCTCGAAAAACTAATTCAATGTCATCGAGTTGATTCTAACTCATACCAACCCTATCTGATAGGGTATAACTGACCTTAGGGATTTCTGAGACTGTAGCTATAGAAAGCCTCACCTTTCTCCCACATAGTAGCTGGTGGATTCAAACTGCTGACCTCATGTTTAGCAGCCCAACACACAACCCATTATACCACCAGATCTTCTTCTATTTTTAAAAAGTAATATAAATCAATTATCTAGTAGGAAAAACAAAAATATAAAGAATGAGCAGAAAGTGATAATATTTTTAATATTATCACATTAAAATAATTAAATATTTTAAAATTACTGGCATGATTGAGGGAGGGGATAAGGTGATGGCCTAAATGAAGATATAGTTTGAAAGTCAGTATGTGGCATGGCCAATTTCCCAACCACTCACAAATAAGAATTTAAGAATCTTTCAGCCCTGTACAGCCCCCTCCGGTCCCTAGTCAGCAGAGGGAAGGTTCTCTCTCCACAGAATTTGCAAGAGGGGTACTCAAGTCTCAGAAACAGCCAGAATAAAAGAGACAGGGTGATCTATGATAATAGCTACCAAGATGCACATGGCCCATAAAGACCCCATCCCGTTACAGCTTTGTACAGCACACTACTACCCTGAGTGTCTGGCACCAAGGAGGAGAGAGGCTTCCATTCTTCCAGAAAATCACCAATAAAATGGCTTCTCACATCCAATCCAATAAAGCCCACAAACAGACAAGGTGCCCATTTGTAGTCTTTCTACTAAAGGTCATAGTGCACCCTGCACTGACGGACTGCCAGATAATGAGCCATCTCTAGCATGAGAAGGACTCAAGTACACAGCAACAAGCCCTGTGTAAAGTTGTATAAAGAAAACAGAGACTGTATGAGGCATAACAAGGAGCTTTGAAAAAAGGAAAATATAATGCAAATCTTCAAAGAGATAAGATGGTGCATACATAAAGCGAAGGTATTATAAGGGGGGGAGACAGAATATAACAAATTCAAAATATTACCAATGTGTTAGGCAGGGTTCTCTAGAGAAATGAGACCAGGACACTTATGATTTATTTATATATAAACCTATTTATATAGTATAAACCTATGCTCATATATGTTTATACAGCAAGAAGGAATATAACAGCTAATTAGTCCCACAGCAGTACAGAGGATTCAGTTCAACTCACTTCTGTGGAACAGTTAATATACTAGAAATCCTTCAACTCACGTGGGCTGCAGGGTGCAAGGTTAAGGAAGCAGACAGAAGAGCCCTCCCAGAGGCAAGGCAAGCAGAGTCAGCCCACAGACAACAAGCAGCAGAGTGGGTCAGCAACAGTCAGTAGCTAAGGAGTTTAGCAAAGCATGCCCAGATGGGATGTTGAACACACACAATGCATGGCAACAGAATCCACCAGTCTCAAGTTCAAGCAATGGCTCTAGCTACACAATGCACAGGCTGGCCTGGCCCACGGGTAGTGCAGCTCACAGGCTGAGGCAGAGAACTAGCTACAAGAACAGCGCAAACACTCCAGCACACTCCCGATCACCAGAGAGCAAGATAAATCGGGTGGGCCTCACCATCATTTATTTCTGCCCTCCAATCAAATTGCAGCCTGACTAATCCCATCTGCTCCTATTGGCCAGATTGGCACACTAAGCCTAACTATCACAACTAAAAATGATAAACTAAATTACAGAATTAAGAGATAAATGCATGGAAAACTCACAAAGTAAAACAAAGAAATAAAAAAGAAAATATTTTTAAAAGATAAGATAGATTCATTCTATAAAGCCCCACATTTAACCAAGACAAATTCCACAGAAAGACAAGTGACCATTAAAGAAAGAAATCATCAAAAATTAAAAAAATAAAAATCATCAAAACGAATACCACAAGACTGTTCTCTGCCACTGAAACGGGGGAGCATTAGAAATGTAAAAGCCACTGTTTCCTTCAGGAAAACAAATCATTGCCACACTCAGTTATGAAGCAGATCGACCAAAATATTTACAGGATTGATACATGATGGGAGAGAGGTTATGTATCTTTCTGTTGAAGGGATTGTTGTTTGGAATCTTCATTCATTTTCATGCCTTTCTATGACGGAAGTCTATCATTTTAGAAAGAGAAAAGCTTCCAGAGTTAAAGCAGTTGGCTTAGATTCTTTTTAAAAAGGTCTGGGTAAGGAATGGAACCAGCTTCTCAAGGTGGGGAGCGGAAGTGTAAATTAGAACACAGTGGAGTGATCATCAAAATGATGAAGCGAAACAATTGTCAACCTCAAATTATTATTGAAAAGCAAGGTCGAAGGAAGACCTCGAGCAGTGGTGCTCAACCTTCCTAAAGCCATGACCCTTTAACACAGTTCATGTGGTGGTGACCCCCAACCATAAAACTATTTTTGTTGCTACTTCATAACTGTAATTTTGCTACTGTTATGAATCAGGTCAGACCCTTGTGAAAGGGTCGTTTAACTCCCAAAGGGGTCGCAACCCACAGGTTGAGAACCGCTGACCTAGAGGATTTGCTATTTAACCTGCAATGCACCTTTTCAATGGAATTCACGGAAGAATAGGTTCCAGCAAAGGTGGGGAGTTAAAAGAGAAGGAAGAAAGCATGAAATCCAAGGGAAAATGGTGTCAACCCAAGAGAGCTGCAGAGAGGCGTTCCAGCTGACTGACTGTGTCACCCAAGATGGAGTGGGAGAATGGGGACTTCATCAACGATCCTCAGGGGAAAACACGATTCTGTAAAATGGCTGATACCACAGAGAGTGTTGAGCCGGGGAAAGCTTATGCAGATGAAAAGTGTTACCAGTGAGGGGGAAACAGTGAACTTTAGAAAAAGAAAACACATAATTGTGTACAGGACCATTATCTCTACAGTAAATAGTCTGTCCATGATTGCTATGGTTTTCTACTTAATGTTGACTGACTAAAAATATTGAACATATGATAGCATATGTGTATCAGAGGCAAGGTGGTCGAAGAGAACTGGATCTGGATCTGTTTTAACCGAATGCCTAAAATTAATAACTCGAGGAAGTGGAAGTATATATCTGTCATTTTTAGATGTGTACTGGTGAGGAAAAGAAAGATCTTGTAAAAAGACAGAATGTCTCTTCTGGGAAAGACAACATCGGGGTGGAACAGGGAGTGGTTTCTCATATTAGCCCATTGAGTGTGTTTGCTTCTCAGCCCTTGGAATATTCTGTTAATTTTTTATTTCACAGGTAAGTATTTATTTCCATTATATATTTGTTGGTACTTTTTGATTTCTTATTTACATGCATTTCCTTTGTTATACAAATAAGTATTTTAAAATCCATGAAATATGGGTCATACATTAGAGCTCTGAAGTCAGACTGTGTTTGAAAATCTCCTTTAAATTATGTCTAAAACAGCAAAATTTTAAATATGTGCATGATGAAATGTTCTTGTTGATTTAGTTGAGTATATGTGGGAAAGCCTTACCTTAATTTCACCTGTGTCACCAGGTTTATAGGATGAAATTCTGATGTGAGATTTTTATGGCTGCTGGCTCTGTTAACTAAGCACTGGGGCATTCCCACAGTTAAGAGGCTCCTGAGCATTTGCTACTTCTCTTGAAGTCTTGGGGGCTTTTAGGAACACAAATCCTAAATTTAAGAAGTTTCCAGTGTGATCCCCAACAGACCAGGAATTTAGGTCAGAAAATACTTCAAATCCGTTACACAGAAAAAGCTGTAAATCCGTTAGGTTTCTTTGCAGAGCCTGAATTTAGAAGTGATATGTTTAAATCTGTGAATTACATGGCAGAATTAGATTAGCGTGGCACATTTCTCCATGATGCTACTACACTCCGCGGGGCAGCAACGCTACGGGGTCTCCATTATGTCTCTTATTTTAAAAATCCACAAAAACTAAACAGCCTGCCTGCTCCCGCTTCCTGATGCCCAGAGTCCTCTGCAAACTGTCTAGCTCCCCACTCTGTGCGAAGACATACAGAAAAACATTGGGTTGACCAAAAACTTTTGGCCCCTAAATTGAGATCAAGGCTTTTTGTCTGATTACTTCCAGCTTTGTAACTCTGTCTAGACTATGGCAGATAATAGTTCTCAGAAAGGAAACTTTCTTTTCTCTGACCCTGGTTTCATTTCATTTATTTATTTATTTATTTAGATGCATTTTTTATTTTTAAAAATTGTTTTATTGGAGGGGTCTTACTGCTCTTTTTGGGGGGGGTGGTATCATTTTATTTGTATTTATTTTAAAAATCATTTTATTGGGGACTCTCACAGCTCTTATCACAATCCATCCATCCATTGTGTCTAGCACATTTGTATATATGTTGCCATTTTTATTTTCTAAATATTTACTTTCTACTTGAGCCTTTAGTATCAGCTCCTCTTTTTCCCTCCTTTTCCCTCCCCTCCCCCTCCCTCCCTCGTGATACCTTGATAATTTATAAATTTTTATCATTTTCATATTTTCCACCAGCCACTGTCTCCCTTCACCCATGTTTCTGTTGTTCACCCCCCTGGGCAGGGGAATTATGTGTCAATCATTGAGATCACTTCCCCCTTCCTTGCCTCCTCCCCACACCTTCCCTCTATCTTCCTGGTATCCCTACTCCCATTTCTGTTCCTGAGGGTTTTATCTGACCTGGATTCTGTGCGCCACGAGCTCTTATCTGAACAGTGTCCAGCCAGAATGGAAAGGCAGGACTGGGAGTATATTAATAAGGGATGAGGAAGCTTCGAAGAACCAGAAGAATATTCTGTATTTCATCAGTGCTACACTGTGCCCTGGTTGACTCATCCCTTCCGACTAACCTTCTGTGATGGGATGTTCTACATTGTCTACAGATGGGTTTGGGGTCTTTGCTCCAACCCCTCTCATTCTAAACCATATATTTTTTTAGTTGTTGTTTTGGGTCTTTTGATGCCTGATATCTGATCCCATCAACACCTTGTGATCACACAGGATGATATGCTTCTTCCATGTGGGCTTGCTGCTTCTCTGCTAGATGGCCACTTGTTTAACTTCAAGCCTCTAAGAGCCCAGATGCTATGTCTTTGGATAGCTTGGCACCATCAGCTTTCTTCACCACATTTGCTTAAATACCCACCGTGTCTTCACTGATCCGTTCGTGCAGGGAGGATGAGTATCACAGAATGCCAGGTTGTTAGAATGAAGTGTTCTTGTTTTAAGAAGGGCTTGAACTGAGGCCCAAGGTCTGTGCAGTTCCTCAGTGTATTGCCATATAAATATATGTACATAGGCCAATACCTCTATTGTTATGAATTAATACTCTTATATAAGTGCATACCTATGTTTATACCTCTGTACATAGCTTTGCTTCCTAGGTCTTTACTCTGTTTCCTTTTACCTTCCTCCTATCCCACCACCACACTTTGCCCAACTTCTACCTCGTAGCAATTCCTGTGCTAGATTGTTCCGACACCATCAGGATCTCTACATTGTTTCTTCTCAGCATTCTCCTCATTGTTGCTTCTAATTCCCAAGCTGTTTCCCTGTGTATGACGTTGTATGCTCACTGCTCCTTTCCCCTGCCTCTTCCCCTCTCCAAGGCCCTCCAGAACCATCAGTCCCATTGCTTTCTCCTCAGGTTTGCTTCCCTTGCCACTCTTACATACGTAGGCAAAACAAAAAGAAAACAAAGATTGGATAAAAAAAAGAAAGAAAAAAAGGAAGAAAAAACACGTTAAAAAAAAGTATACATAATTTCAGGTCTGTCCACTGACCTTTATGACTATCTCCCCACCAGTCCTGGGTTTTCTGGGAACTGCCCTTCCTAGCTTGGAGTCTATTTGGGGGGCTCCTCAGGGGTTTTGCAGCTTGGCTTTGCTCCCCTTGCTGATATGTCATGTTCCCTTCTTGGTTCCCCCACAATGGGGGTGGTCAGACCAGACTCACTCCCCACCGTGTGTTCCCAGTACTGTCCTCTGTGGTGGTATAATCCAGTGAGGGGACATCATGTATCCAGCTGTTATCGGCCCTACAGTCCTCTCTGTCCCTTAGCAGCTCCATGCAGGGACGTCATCCTCAGGGCTTGGTGTGCCAGTATGGGGTCTAGTCCCTCGCTCTCCCTTTCTCCTTCTTGGTTTGCTTCTGTATGGGCGTGGCAGGTGTGCCTCTCTCCCAAACCTGGAGGTTTAGTGTGGTCCTCTGTAGCACATACTTTGGGGGTTGAGGGGTTGGGGGTGGGGGAGCTTGGCTCTGATTGTGACAGGCCCTGTAGACCTCTCTGTTATTTAGTTGTTCCCTGTGGTTACATTGCACTCAAGGTTTGGCACTCTGTGGTGCAGTCTGCACTCACACTCTCACTTCTGTGGAGACATAAGCAATATCCCCCTTGGTGAATTAGTGCCCTACTCCCCCAATGCCATCATCTCCCTCTTTTTTTCTCCCTCCCCACCCTGACCTTTCCCCTTTTTATGTGTTAGAGTGACATATACAACCTTGGGTTTGGTCTGTCTCCCACCCGATTGCCTGCACCTCAGCCCATAAAGTGTGAGATAAGTGGCTTTTCTTCTATACCTACTGTGCTGATTATGCTCACCTCAGTGGGCTCCTTTTGTGGTTGGCTGACTTCGCTCAGCATAATTTCCTCCAACTCTTCCCATGAGATGAAGTGTTTAACGCAGTCATCACCAGTACTTTTTAGGGCTATGTAGTACTCCATTGTGTGCATGTGCCAGGCTTTTCAAATCCACTGCGTATTGATGGAAATGTAGGTTGTTTCCAGTTCTTGGCAATTGTGAATTGCACTGTAATAAACATTGGAGCACAGACAACTGGCCGTGGTCTATTGCTTACCTCTTCGGGGCATATTCCCAGTAGAGCGATTGCTGGGTCATAAGGTACTTCACTTTCCATTTGCTTTAAATATCACCAGATAGCTTTCCACAGTGGCTTATGTTTCCACATGACCACCAGCAGTGGAGGAGAGTTCCTACCTCACCACAGCCCCTCCAACATTTGCTGGTCTCTGATTTGGGCTTTCCTCAAGGGTGTTAGGTGCTACCTTGTTTTAATTTTCATTTCTCTGACAGCTAATGATCAGAAGCATTTTCTCATATGTTTATTGGCCATTCAGGTCTCCTCACTAGTGAAACTTCTGTTCAGGCCCTTTGCCCACTTCCTCAGGGAGTTAACTGTTTTCTTCTTATTACAGGCTAAGACGGTATGGTAGATCTTAGTAATAAGCCCTCTGTCTGTTGTATCATTACTAAAACTCCTCTTCCAGTCTGTGGGTTCTCTTGTTACTCTCTTGGATTTTCGCAGATATATTCATTGGTGGTCCTAATAGTTTGGGGTTTTACGTCTAGGTCTGTGATCTACTTTGAGTTTGTTCTTGTGTATGGGGCGCGGTAAGAGTTTTGTTTTATTTTTCTGTAGGTGGATATCCATTGTTTCCAGCACCACTTGGTAAAGACAGCATCCACCTCCCATTTGATGCTTTTTGGTCCCTTGTTGAAGATGAGTTGTCTATCTGCTGATGATTTTATTGTTGAGTTTTCTGTTCTCCATTGGACTGAGTAGCTGTCATTATTCCAGTACCATGATGTTTTGACAACTGTGGCTAGATAGTAGGTGTTAAAGTCAGGTAAAGTGAGCCCTCCGACTTTGTCCTTCTTCATGAGGAGTTCTCTGATAATTCCGGGCTTCTTCCCTCTCCAAATGAAATTGGTGGTCAAATTTTTCCAATATTTTAAGAAGGATGTTGGTATTTGAATTAGGATAGCATTAAACTTATACAGTGCCTTAGGTAAGATTGACATCTTTACCATATTTAGTTTTCCAATCCACGGAGCATGGGATATCTTCCATTTGTGGAGGGCGCTTTTGATTTCCTGTAGTAGGGTTCTGTTGTTTTCCATATATAAGTATTTTGGGTTTGGGGGTTAGATCTATCCCTAGCTATTTCATTTTGTTCTTGGCTATTGTGAAGGGTACTGCCTTCTTGATCTCCTCTTCCATGGTCTTCTCTCATGTATATAGAAAACCAATAGACTTCTGTTGGTTGATCTTGTATCCTGCCACTCTTCCATAGTCCTTTATCACTACTAGTACTCCTGCTGTGGAACTCTGGGTGTTTTCAATGTATAGAATCGTGTAGTCTGTAAATAGCCATAGTTTCGCCTCTTTCTCTCCAAGATGGATACATTTAATGTCCTTCCACTGCCTTATGTTGTTAGCTAGGGCCTCCAGTACAATGTTGAAAAGAAGTGGGGACAAGAAACATCCTTGTCTGGTCCCCTTTTTCAGTGGGATTTTTTAAATCTTTTCTCCATTGACTATTATGTTGACTATTGGCTTTTCATAAATAGCTGGAAGAATTCCCCTTCCATTCCTATTTTCTTTAGTGTAGGTAGGAATGGGTGTTGGATGTTGGCAAATGCTTTTTCTGCATCTATCAAATATTATCCTATGATTCTTATCTTTTTCTTTTCTATGTGGCAAATAATATTGATGAACTTTCAGATGTTAAGCTATCTCTGCATCCCTGGGATGTGTCCCACCTGATCATGATGGGATGATGTGTTAAGAACTAGAGTTTATTTTAGGCTTTTGGTTTGTATTAAATTTGTGTGCCTGCGTGTGTGTACATGTGTGCACACCCGCCTATGTGTGCATGCCGTGCAGTTTGTCACTCTGAACTGTCTCTATTGTGACGCAGACATTCACAGTTGACAGATGGCCTTCTGCTGTCGGGACCCAGGCTGGATGTGACTCTGCCACGTGGACAGAGCTGTCCGGCTGAGCTCGGCTGGCAGCCTGTGTCCGTGAACCACAGGGAGTGGCGTGGTGAGACTCCGCAGCCTCTCTGGACCTTGACCTGCCTGAAGTTTCTAGCTCAGAAACTTCTACAAGAGCCCCCACAAGCTGGGCTGGGTTGGGCGGCATTGGCCAATGTGTTTTACATACTTTGGAATTCTATTGGCCAATATTTTGTAAGGATATTTGTATCTGTATTCATTAGAGATATTGGTCTGTGATTCTCTATTCCTGTTGGATCCTTGCCCTGTTTGGGTATATCAAAGTTATACTGACTTTGTAGAATGAGTTTGTGAGTTTTCCATCTTTTACTATGCTCTGGAATAATTTGTGGAGGATCAGTGTCAGCTCTTCCCTAAATGCATGGTAGAATTCTCCTGTGAAACTGTTAGGTTCAGGAACTTTTTTCATTGTAGTTTCTTGATAACAATATCTATTTCTTCTTTTGCTATGGGTCTGTTGAGGTTCCCTACGTCTATCTAGGATAATCTTGGGACAGATTGTTTTTCCAAGTATTTGTCCATGTCTTCCACATTGGTGAATTCATTAGAATATAGACTTTCATAGTACTTTCTTTCCCAATGATCTATATTTCTCTGGTAGCAGTGTATTAAAGTCACCTAATATGATTTTTGAATCTGTGGTTTCTTTGCTCATCTTTGAATAATTTGTTTAACAATGTTCATGGGTCTCTCATTAGGTGCACATATTTATTATGTGTAGTGGTTCCTGGTCTACTGATCCTTTGAGCATTATATCATGCCTACACTTGTGTCTTGTTATGGTTTGCACCATGAGGTCAATTTTTTCAGAGATTAGGATTGCAACCCCTGTTTTCTTTAAGTTTCCATTTGCCTGATATATTTTCTGCCAGTCTTTTATTCTTAGTCTATTTTTATCTGTGAGTTTAAGATGTGTCTCTTGCAGGCCATAGATTGATGGGTCCTTTTTTCTGAGCCAGTCTGCTAACTTTTGTCTTTTAATGGGCAAGTGCAGGCTGTTAACACTCAGAGTTATTACCACCATCTGTGAATTCATACATTTTGCGTTGAATGTTTTCCTAGCTCCCTTCATATCAGTGCTGTGTTTGGGGGGGGGGGGGGAGCTTCATTCTTTCCTTCTTTTCCCTTCGAGACAATGTTATCTTGGTCATTTTATTTTTTCAGTAAATTGACTTCTGAATGGAATTGTGCTATATGGCGGTCTCTGCTTGCACTTGGTGGATGTTGGTTTTCTGACCACAGTGAGTCAGCATGGATTTTCTGCAGGGTTAACTATCTCATGGTGTATTTTTTGAGTTGTTCCTTATCCAGGAAGACTCTTGCTTCACCATCTATCTTAATAGATAGTTTGGCAGGGTAGATTCTCGGCTTGGTGTTTTTTCGTAAGCTTTTAGAAGATGTTACCCCACTCTCTCCTCTTCCTCATAATTTCTGCTGATAGGTATGAGCACATTCTCACCTGAGCACCATTGTATGTAAAAGTGGTTTAGGAGACTAGCTGTGGCCTACTATAGTGCTGGGTCCACCTCCTGTGTAGGTGAGGTGCCATACCAACTCAGTGGCAAGAGGTAGTGAAGAGTCTTAAAGAGTGTGCTGAGGGCAGCAACTGTAGGTATGCCACTGGGCTAGATTGGGGTGTGCCTGCGGCATGGGCACAAGCTTTGTCTGGACTGTCTGGCCACAATTTGCTGTCTTTTAAAGGCTCTATGTGGACCTCAAAACTGGTAGAGCCAGTTTTGGCCTTGGGCTGTGGCTTTCAACCCATGGCTTTTCCTGTTTTGTTTTGTTACAATCCTAGGCTGTGATTGGGGATAGAGTTCTGCCTGTCTTGTTATGTTAATATTATGCTAATAGACCAGGACTGGGTTTCTAGAGACTCAGATTTAGAGTTATTCAAAGGAACACAGCCTGGAATTGTGTTTAATTTTTTTTTATAATGGGTTTATGGTGTGCCCTGGTATTGGGGCCGAAGGGGGACTAGATTATCTGAGTGGTTTGGGGGCTGACTGGACCTGAATTCTCCCTCTGCTGCACTCCTGTGTCACTCCCAGCTCTCTCCTACACAGCTATGTCATGGGTAAATATCCCAGGAGCTCTTGAGTTGCTGAAAATTAGTGACTAATTATATATTGCCACCCATGCTGGCAAGCACAGAGCTGGGGAGAGTGGGAAAAGGAATAGCCAATGCAGTCATTCCATTCCTGGCTGGGGAGGGAGGATGCAAAGCCTGAGAATATAGGAGTGGGGTGGATAGCAGAGAGGGGAACTCTAGTTTGAGGTCTTGTGGTAAGTTTTCAGAGGCTCTCCAGGAGCCTGGGATTATGACCACCTTTAGATAGCAACCTGGGAAAATCACTGCATGCTGGGAGTCGTGGATCTTGGAGTTAGGAGGGGGTGGCGGATGCCATCCACTGGATCTGCTGAGGATTATCAGAGAGCTGCTGGGCAGACATGGTGAATTTAGAGCATTTCAGCAGGTTCTCCATTCATTCTGTGGGGAAAAATCACAGGGGGGAAGTCTGAACCAGACCCTGTACACTGAGTTTACTTTTACCACTCAGCCTCCCAATACTGGCCTCCTTACCTCTTAATTTTCTGATAGAACAAGAGGAACACTGTGTGGATGATTCTACCAGGACGCCATGTTCACATTTTATTTGTTTTTATCTACCCGATGAACTGACTTATTTTCTCTTCTAATTAATCGACTCCTTATTTGGTTGTTGCTGTATTGTGTGCCATCCAGTTCACAGAGACCCTATATGACAGAATAGAACTGCTCCATTGAGTTTCTTTGGGCTGTAATTTCAATGGGAGTGTTACGGGTTCAAATAAATGACCACCACAATAATGTCTTGATAATTTAGGAGAGTCTATTCAGTTATAACCGGACCGCCAGAATCTAAAAACAATTCTTTGAGAACAGTCCTGAGTACACATTTCAGTTCATCTTTAAATGTGTTTTTCATCTAAAAACACATTTATCTTTTGTCTTGGACTTAAGCAAGTGTGCACAAAAGCAGAAAACAAAATTGTCACTATTCTTTACAGTTAGTGAGCATTACAGGGTACAGCATTGATTATAACAACCTTGTTCCTGATTACAACATCAAAAGGAACAATATTATTAATTATAATGTTCTGATCTCGAGAACATGAGAGTTCATTCTAAAATCAATCACCAGAGAGGCTTTCCATAAGGGGAGGGAGAACAGGCCGGTCAACCAGCAGCTAACAAAAAATGGGCTTTCTTGGAAAGTGTGCCTTGGGTCGATCATTAAATATTTTCTCCCTTGGACACACTGGGTCAAGCTGTGCTGGTTTAAATAACTAACCTTTTAGTCATCAACTGTCAACTTAATAATTGACCAATCAGGGTTCTTTCATGATTTGATTAAGGCACTCAAAATAAAAGATTAATTTGGTTACCTGCTTACCTAATCTCCATATTGAACAAATAAGATCTTAATTTAATCATCCACTTTATAAGCTTTATCAGAGCCCACGTTTTGCCTAAGCTTCCTCTAATGGCATCATTTAATAGATTACCGGAGTCTACTGAGTTTCTAAGCCATGTTTTCCAATAAACTCTCCATTTTGTGTACTCCCGTTAGATGACTTCAGTTCCCCTAGCTTTATAAGTAAAGGAGGCAGATACATAATTTTAAATTCCTATTTTGCTTTTCTTAAAAAATTTGGAGAATAGGGATTGCCAAAGTGTAGACACACCTTTGTAATACTGTGCTTTCGTACCTTGAAGTGTTATTTCCCAGTACAGTTTGTCCCAGTTGGCTACCATGAGTAGTTAGATTTCAAGTGACTTAACAAAGGACATTCATCCACTTTCTGAGTCATGGCCAAGATATAGATCACAAATTTGCATGCTGCAGATCGTCTGCCTAACACATTTAGGTTGTCGATCTAGAAAATTATTGATTAGCCTAAATACAAGGCATGCCTCCTTTTGTAAACTCTAGTCCCTGAGTAAACTTATGGAGTCTCAGAAGACAGAAGGGGGCTCTTGCTAAGAAATAGAAACAGGGGAGTTAGTAGAAAGACCCTAGACACTGTCCAGGAATCTCAGGAACAGCTGAACAACTCAGCTTTGAGGAAACAGAAATCAAGAAGCCTCCAAGGTCACAGGTCAAAATGAATTATGACCAATCATTTCCCTTCCTCCTGATATTTCACGTTCTAGGCAGAGAGAGTTTTTCTGGAGGTCTAGTTTGTCTAGGCAGGTTTGTTTGGAGGATAAGCCAGGAAACCAAACCCTGACTTGGATGCAGCTTTTTCAATACTCCAAGAAGACTTGGTTTATTTTCTTTTGTTTGTTTGTTCTTAATCATTTTATTGGGGGCTCATACAACTCTTATCATAATCCATACATACATCAATTGTATAAAGCACATTTCTACATTCATTACCCTCATCATTCTCAAAGCATTTGCTCTCCACATAAGCCCCTGGCATCAGCTCCTCATTTCCCCCCCTCCTCCCTGCTCCCCCGTCCCTCATGAACCCTTGATAATTTATAAATTATTATTATTATTTCATATCTTACACTGTCCGACATCTCCCTTCACCCAATTTTCTGTTATTCATCCCCTAGGGAGGAGGTAATATGTAGATCCTTATAATCAGTTCCCCCTCTCTACCTAACCCTCCCTCCACCCTCCCGGTATCGCCCCTGTCACCACTGGTCCTGAAGGGATCATTTCTACTGGATTCGCTGTTTCCAGTTCCTATCTGTACCAGTGTACATCCTCTGATCTAGCCAGATTTGTAAGGTAGAATTGGGATCATGATAGTAGATGGGTAGGAAGCATTTAGGAACTAGAGGAAAGTTGTATGTTTCATCATTGCTACACTGCACCCTGACTGACTCGTCTCCTCCCCAGACCATTCTGTAAGGGGATGTCCAGTTGCGTACAGATGGGCTTTGGGTCCCCACTCTACACTCCCCTTCATTCACAGTGATATGATTTTTGTTCTTTGATGCCTGATATCTGATCCCTTCGGCGCCCCTTAATCACAAAGGCTGGTGTGCTTGTTGCATGTGGGCTTTGTTGCTTCTGAGCTAGATGGCCACATGTTTACCTTCAAGCCTTTAAGACCCCAGACAATGTATCTTTTGATAGCCGGGCACCATCAGCTTTCTTTGCCACATTTGCTTATGTACCCGCTTTGTCTTCAGCGATCATATTGGGAAGGTGAGCATCATGTAATATTAGTTTAATAGAACACAGTATTCTTGCATTGAGGAAGTACTTGAGTGGAGGCCCAATGTCCATCTGCTACCTTAATACTAAACCTATAAATATATGCACATAAATCTATTTCCCCATCCTCATATAAAAATATATTTACATATGTACATGCCTTTATTTGGACCTCTATAAATGCCCTTTGCCTCTTAGCTCTTTCCTCTATTTCCTTTGACTTTCCTCTTGTCCCGCTATCATGCTCAGCCTTCATTTGGGTTACAGTAATTCCTCTCAGTAACATTACCCTTGATCATGTCCTACCAGGCCTCTACACCCTTCTCATCATCGATTTGGATCACTTGTTGTTGCCTTGTCCCTGGGTTTGTTAACACCACTACCTTTCCCCCTACCTATCCCTTGTCCATGTCCCTTGGAACTGTCGGTCCCATTGTTTTCTTCTCCAGATTGTTCATCCAGCCTATCTATTTTAGACAGACCTGTGGAGATAATAACATGCATAAAAACAAGACAGAGCAAAACCAAACAACAAAAAGCCAATGACAAAAACAAAACAAGAAAAACCAACACAACAACAACCACAAAAAATAAAAGCTGTAGTTAGTTCAAGGACTGTTTGTTGGCCTTTAGGAGTGTTTGCAAGTCGAGTCTGATGGGGTGCCAAGCACTGTTCCCAAAGTCTGTTTTTGGTATTCCCTAGGGATGTCATTACTCTGTTCCCCTTGCTGTTCTGTTGCATGTCCTTTGTGCTTTCCCTCGCTGTGGTGGGGTCAGATCAGGTGCAATTCCCACACTGTGTCTCCGGTGTTGTCCCCTGTAGGGCTATGGGTCAGTGAAGGATGTTATGTCTCATAATGGGGCCAACCATATGGTCTTCTCTGTGGATTGACTGCTCTGAGCGAGAATATCGTCCTCATGGCTTGGTGGGCCAGGATGTGCTCCACTCTCTCTTCCTCCCACTTCATTTACTCCCATATGCTCCAGTCAGACATGTCCCTCTCCCTGAGCTGCAGCTTCAGTGCTGTTTTCTGAAAAAAAATTCTTCTGGGGGGGATCCAAGAGGACTTTGTACCAATTCTGTTATTGAAACACTATGAGATAGAGAGACCATTGCTACATTTGAATTTAAAGTATCTAGAATAGCCCTTGGTGTATAATAAACAGAAAAAATATGGCTGTATGAGTTCAATCTCATGCTATGAAAGAATTTATTAACTACCATAAAGAGAGATAGCTATAAATGTTTACAAGCTACTAGAAGCCACCTCCTGAGAGTTACCAGATGACGAGCTAAAGACATCTCTTCAACTCAAAATCTAAAAGCAGCCTCAGCAAAAGGTCATTGAAAGAATGTCCACCTGCCTAGACAGATGTTCCTTCTGTTTCCCCATCACAACTCTGTTGTTCCACACTACCCTTGACCAACCATTGTTCTTCACCATCAGACCATAATCTCAATCTCCAGAGGGTCTTGTCAGTCTGTGAACCACGTACTCTCGCTGCCATTGAGCTGGTTCTGACTCATAGCGACCCTTCAGGACAGAGTAGAACTGCCTCTTTGGGTTTCTCTGAGGCTGGAAATCTACACAGGAGTGGAGAGGCTCAACTCGTAACCCACTGCTTCGCCAGGGCTCATGAGACGTCCTTGTACTCACAGCGCCCACAGGTTTCTGTCAACCTACACTTGTAGACCTTCACTACAAAATCCTGGTGTGGTCGTTTTTCCCATCAATGGTATCAGGAAGTTCCCAAAGTTTAGAAAGATAAACTCATGCTTTATCAGGGTCAGGGAGAGGGGGAAAACCTTCTATTACTCTCCTCTCTCTACACCAACCCTTTTCCTCTTCAATGCCATACAAAAGGACCTTCTTGCTAAAGCAAAGGAAAAATAAAACATATGTTAGCTGGTCAGTAGGTCACCCCCACTAAGTGTTCAACACAACAGCCTGCTTTGAAACAGATAAAATGTTTACAGGGAGTGTTGTCTGGCTGGTGAAAGTTCACTGCTTTCTTTTTGTTTGTTTATTTTATTTTGGCTGTTTATACCTCATCTGTATCTCAACTGTTTCCGAAATAACTTTAATTAAAGATTTTTAAACCGAAAAACAAAGAATAAAGAAGAGGCACTAAATGTTATGTGTTAGACACAAGTAATCTTGTTCCCTCAGAGCTGAAATGATGCTTTTAATCAATAACAAAGCTTTCAAAATATACTGACTATCATCAAACACCCAGAATCTGGTCCCTGCTCTTGTCCTGAGTCCAACTATGTCTAAAGTCCATCATGGAACACAGCCCTGGTATTTCTTCCACTGACATGGCCTGGGTTTCTGTCCCCCCCCCCCAAACTCAAAGAGACTTCTAAATAGACTTATTCCTCACTTATTGACATAGTCAGTTTCTAAAGGCCAGGCCATTATGCAAATATTGGCATCAAATGGGGGATGGCCACATCAGATCACAAAATAGAGGATGGGTACATCCTGACACAACTGCTAAGTCCCTGAGCATGACGGCCCAGCCACGTTGACCCCTCACAGACAGTGTCATTCTCACCATGTGCAACTCAGCATCCATGACTGTCAGCCGGGCGCTGTCAGTGTGAAAAATAGCCAGAGTACTGTGGTCGATGCGACAAGTCAGCTAACAAGAGAGTTGATAAGTGCAGAGTAAATCCAGTGCTTCTCTTGGGGATCAAGTTCCACTCTTACTAGCCTTTAATTTGATGCCCTCATTTATAAAGTGGAGAGAATTGTAATAGCCATAGTATTGGGGTGTGACAAGGATTACATGAGCTAGCAAGTGTAACTTCAAACAGTGCTTGATAGATAAAATGAATTAATGAATGTTAGCTAATCATCATCATCAGTAATACATTTACATATTGCACCCCTGTTGTGCTCCTGGCTTCCATCCCTCTTGATTTCCCAGCGGCTACCCACTTCTTTAGCCCAAAGAGTTGCCCATCATCATTCTTCTCAATAATTCCAGCTTGACTGAACCTCCTTTGTCATCTTCAGCTGGATATGATAAGAATGTCTCTCTCTCTCCCCAGGGCCAGTCTAGTCTCTGCATTTTATACCACTTGGTTTAGAATGCCCTGCTGTTTATCAAATTCAATCTTTAGTTTCTGACAACAGGGAACCTCGTGAGTTCTCCAGTTCAATCATCAAAACCCCATGGTGATAAGTATTATAAAGAGTTTATTTTACCCCTGTACACTAGAAGTTTATTTTGGATAAAATAAAATATCTAGAAAATTCCCCTTGGAAAAGTTTTCCCTTTTTAAAACAGTTTGGCTAAAAAGATTATCATCAAAATTCATTTTATTTTAGTTTCTCACTCTAAGTTATATATAATTTACCATAATATGAATAAAATAAAACTACATCATAAGATGTAGTATCCAGTATCCACCCTAGATTTACAAATGCAATTTCTGTTAATAAAAATTAAAAGCTATATTTATCAAAACTATACATTTATTTTTTAGCAGAACTGACTTGCACATGCTGCCTTGCTTCATCCTCACCATTACTCTGTAAGGTATTTACTGTTAGTGTGCCTGATTTACAGATTAGAAAATTGTGGCTCAGAAAACTAGAGGGGATTAGCAAAGTCACACCCTCCGGATGTGGGTGATCTAGCCTCCCAATCCTTGCCCTTCTGACTTAGAAACTTGAATTCTTCACCACTCTGTTCCACTGGCCCAGAATGAGGTAAGTGCCTTGAATAGAACCCACACTTTTTATTCTATTTTGAATGATATGTTTCTCTGGCGTAAAATAGGGCGATCCATACAACGAAGGCTGCAATGTACTGTGAAAGTACAGACAGAAATCCAGCCTAGAGAGTGAGGCCAGCTATCCTATCCTCTACCTTGAATCATCCGTTGCATCAAAGCAAGTCTGAGGTCAATCCGAAGCTAGAAATCAATTTTCTCTCTAGTTTTTCATAACTTCTCTTTCCCTACATGCTAAAGTGTCCTTAACTGTTTTCCTGCTGTGAGTTATTTCTTGTAATGCGTGCTCAGGATGACAGCATCCTCACACCTGTAGGGCTATGCAGCTATGCATGCTGGCAATGGTAAGGACCTTGAGGAACGGTGGAGGGACATTAAGAGCCTTCTCCACTTCAAAAACAGACATCAGCTCTGCTGTGTGGAAGCTGGCCAAGGGCAATAACATGAAAACCCCAGGAACCCCTCACATGGGAAAGCAGATCCAGTAGCAGTCCACTGCCAGAGCATGACAGACAAAGGGAAAAGCATGTTTTATTCAAGCAGCTTCTTCTATGTGTCAATTTGTACACCTTGAATTATAAAGTACACATTCATTAACTTATTCTACAAGTGCGTATGCAGGATCAGAGACTATGCTTGGTCCTAGGGGTGCCCCAAACAAACAAACAACAAAGCTCTGATTTCAAAGACTTCATGGTCTAGTTGAAAGATCACAATATGGAAATGTCTTTGATGCCTACCTGCCAAAGACCACCAGGAATATACCTGTAGTCAAAGGAAATTGGGCTTATTATTTCCTGCACCACGTGAGCACTTACATCCCGGGGACCAAAGAGGACTCTCAGTCTTCGTGTGTTTGGAATGATAGTAATTAGGCTTGTGCTAAATAATTTGGGAAAGGATTCCAAGACGCAGAGGTTTATAGAAAATAGAAACAGCCCCATGATTAAATATAGTAATACTTTTTTATCTGGACGAAAGGGTGGAGCAAGGTTAAGCTTCACTGGGTAAAGCATCAGCAGGCCCCATGTTAGCTGGGTGATGGCCCACATGTGGTCATATTTTCAGTCAGCACAATGTTCTTGTTCTTGTGCCCAGATAATAATTAGGGAGGATTCTTGCTTTTGTCTGTGCTCAGGCACAGTTATGGAGAGTTTTGTTCAGCCTTGTTCTCTGAAGGTCACAGAGTGACCTCCTCTGATACTGGTTTTCTGTGCAACTTTTAAGTTCAGCAAGAGAATAGCATGGCTTCACTGAACACAGTGAATGTTGCTTCCCGCCCCCTTGGTTCTGAGTTACATATGAATACCTGATTACATGCTAAATTAGGAAACTAGACAAGATTTTGTGGGAGATGGCTTCTGCCGCTGAGTAAGTGTTTCTGAGAAAGGAGGTTGCTCTTGGTTAGTTCTTGACTCTCTGGGTGGAGAAGCAAACTGGAAGCAGACATCAGCACATTCTAACAAGGTGGGCCCTTGGAGCGGCTCCGTATTGCTCCAACAAATGAGGAAGCTGAGTCACGAAATTGAGTCTGACTCAGCAGGCAGTGGCCGAGTCATGAAGGAGCGTGACCTCATCCAGCTGATAATGCACCCCATCAAAAATTACTTGCGTCAGAGAGTAACAATCAGATCTGTGTTTTACAATGCTCTCCTTAGCAGCAATACAGAGAACAAACTATTGTGTCGAGAAACTCGGTAGAAAATTCCTTCAGGCAGGAAGGGAAGAGGGTTTCATCCTGTGTCAGTAGCCGTTAGTAGAGAGGGCAGAGTGGATTTCTGACGTGCAATTGCTCCCACTTGGATATGAATTGCCTACATCCTCCACTAAATTGCCAGGCATATAAGCATGAGTCCGGCATGTCTCCTCACCATGGCAGCACCAGACAACGCATACATTGTCTGGCAAGTGTGGTTCCTTAATAAATATTTGTTAATTAATGTTGATCAATAGGCAGGGAAAAGAAACATCACTGAAGACAAAGTACCATATATACTCGTGCACAAGCCGAATCATACATTTTTATCCTGAAAAAGCCCGATGAATGTCGGATGCCTACATTCTTCTCCTCCCACTCTTCTCCAGGTCTGTGAACAATGTCGTAGCCGTCACAGTCTTACCCAGGCTTGCTCATGCCCCCTCGCTCTGCCCAAGAATTGCTGAATACAAGTACCGGTAGATTTCTGGTCTTGGATTATAGTAAATTTATTTATTTACAGTACTTAGTCTGCTTTATTTTATTTTTAATTTTCTTATTAACCCCTAGCTGGACCCGGTATTGACTATGCTTGCATAGAGCAGCCTGTGTTAGGGCTCATAATACACGCACGGCTTTGTGTACACACTGTGTTACTTCATGTGTTACGTTAGCACTCCAATACATATGTGGTAATGCTGCGGATGCAGTAACACAGTATGTACACAGCACAGCGTGTATATCACAAGCCCTAACACAGGCTGCTCTAGGCAAACAGTCATGTCATCGCATTCTGGGGTATCATCAGTCTGCGTCAGACCTCAGACTATACAAGCTGCGTTGTGTACACGCAGTCAGGCAGCGTGTGTAGTAATGCAGCGCGTGCAGTAACAGCGTGTATAGTTGTTGTTGATGCCATATTGTTTTGGTTGGCCCTCTTTTCCACTTACAGAGCTAGTTTACTATTTTTCTTTGAAATAAATATTCAAAAACCTTTAACCTACTGATGCCTCCATTAGTGCAGTTTTCTTGGTAGCTGTTTTCATTTTGAAATCTACCGGTAGCTGCTGCATTTCCCATCCCAGGCTTATACTTGAGTCAATACATTTTTCCAGGTTTTTTTTTGTGGTAAAATTAGGTGTCTCAGTTTATATTCAGGTTGGCTACTACTCAAGTATATACGGTAATTTTTGGATGTTTCCAAATCATGGTGCTGGGTCTTGGTGGCTTAATAAATTGATGTCAAGGAACCTATATGTGGAAGCAAAATAACAGTTTGATTTTAAACAAACTCACAAACCAAAATAGACATACAGTATATCTTCTCTTTGGTCTGATTTCTTTTACTTACTCAACATCGTTATATGAAATGTATCCATGGTGTGTACAGCAGTCATTTATCCCTTTTTGTTGTTGAATAGTGTTCCCCTGTACAATTTCAGAGAGGATTTTCTTGTTCATGGATACTTCAATTGTGATGTGTGATGGTTGGAAAGTATAGCTACCAACTCTTTGATAACACTCCCTTCAAGAGTGGGAGCCAACTTCCTCCTCTTTTCCTGTGTGGACTTGCCTAGTGATGCATGTCTAACGAATAGCATAAAACGGAAGTGATAGTGTGCAACTTCAGAACCTAGGTAATGAAAAACAATGGCACTTCGTGCTCTCAAAAGGATCTCTCTTCCCCCAATAAAATTATCTTTTAAAAATATATATGAAAAAATAAAGGAAGAAAAATAGAAAAGGTTCACTCTGTCCAAAGGAAGCCAACTGTCATGCTGTGAGGGTACTCGACCAATACCAATACCGTAGAGAGATGGGATCTCCTGCCAGCACCACAGACAGGAACCACTTTGGGAGTAGGTCCTCCAACTTCTAGACTAGGATGACCTCAGTCCTGCCTATCTGCTCAAATACAACCACAAGACAGACACAGAGCCAGAGTCACCCAGCCAAATGGCTCCCAAATCTCTAACCCAGGGAAGCTGCGAGATAAGGAATGTTTCTCATGTTAAGCCACTGAATGTGAGGAGAATTTGTTACCCAGAAATAAAAAGTTGAACTAGATTGTTCTTCAAGTTTGGGGCTACTACAAAGCTGTTATGAACGTTTGCATATAAGCCTTTGTGCGAATAGATGACTCTTTTTGTTTACCGTGTATTTTAGGACAATTTCTATCTTGCTTTATATTGTTTTCTCATGTATTTCAAATGTCAAGCTGGCTCCCAACAAGGTTATAAGCTCCAGGTGCTTAGTTAATATTCGACACAATCCTCTACCCCATGCTAATTGCCTAGTAGATGATCAATATTTTGAATTGAGATAAATTGAGAACAATAATAAGTACCCTAATGACTTTCTGAAGGCCCTGAGAGGAGAGGAGAGAGGTTATTCAGTGTTGCTGGTGGGCATGCTCACCTCCCGTGGCCCTGCCATTGAAATGGATCGATTGGCTTTAGGTTCAGGAAAGCATTGTAGTTTGGAGGTCATAAAAAAAGTACCACCCTCAAGTGATGTGAGTTTTAATCTGAAACCCACGTATCAAGAGGGAGAATCAACCTTATCCTCATGAAACGCTGAGGTGTGACCTGCTTCTCAAAAGAGAAATAAAATGTGCTTAGTCACAATGCTAAACTGTGGTCTCTCCTTTAGAAATATTTGTGTTCATTAGCAATAACTAAAACAACAATGAGATACCACCTCCCAACATACTCTTAGCAAAAAAATTTTAAATCCACAAAATAAATGCTGGAAAAGATGCAAAGAGATTGGAATGCGTCTACATTGCTGGCAGGACTAGAATGGTGCAGCCACCATGTATACCAGCATAGTGCTTTCTTAAACACATGCAAATACACAGACCTTATGATCTTGGAATCCTCTACTGGACAAAGCTCCTAAAGTAACAAAGAACAGAATGCAAAGGGACCTAGGCATGCCTGTGTTCATGGTAGCAATCCCATAATGGCAAAAAGAGAGAAACAATCAAACCCCCCAGCTAGGGAGGAATGATAAACATACTCTGATACATTCATACAGTGGAATATTATGCATCAACAAAAATCACAACTCTGTCAAAGACCATAAGACATGGACGAAACTAAAGAACATTATGCTTAGCAATGTTAGTCAATATTCTAAAAATAAATATTTAATGACACTATTATTATGAGGAAAAACAAAGAGAAGTGATTTTCAGACTTTGAAGACTATGAATGAGAGCCCAGGATGGGGACAGGGCAGGAGAGGTGAGGGACAGGAAGTTACGGCGGGAGAGGGGGTTGGGGAATCCCATATTTATGAGGATTTAACAGGACGCTGTGATTGCTTTGATTGTATGAGATGGGCTATACAACTGCACGGGTTATGTTTTCCTTTCAAAACCCAAACCAACAAACAAATGAGCTAATTAAGTCATATGAAAAGCAATGCTCACAGTCTTATAAACCCTCTAGATTCCTTACCCCTCAGATCTAAACATTGGCCTGAGTGTAAAGAAAGGAGGGTGGGGGTGGGGGAAGAGTTATAAAAAGAGGGGGGGTGGCTTGGGGAGGTGCTACTAAACTTTATTGCAATGTACTGAATTAATGCTAATCACAAGCACAGTGTCCTATATCTACTAATAGGAGATTGGAGTCGCTCTACAACAGTTCTTGAGAGCTAAGAATAACGGAGACATTTTTAAAACATTAATGAGGTTTTATGTTTAGCATTATCTTATACTAATCTTGCTTCCATTCTGCCTGTTCATTTGCCTAGGGGAGATTTATAATTGTTAAAACAGCAATAGACATTTGCAAATTTTCTTGTCCAAACTGAAATTTAAGATGTAAATTGGAACATGTTGGTTTGCGTCTAATGCATTAAGGTACATTTCCTCAAGTATTTGTTTATCATTTTGTTTGCAGTAGGCAATGCGTTTGACACTGGATTTTAAAATGTGTTTTCTGCCTTCCATGAGCTACTATTGAATATGGAGATCGACATGTAAACAATCACATTAGCATAAGATAATTGAAGTTCTGGAGGGTAGGAAAAAGGACAAAGAAAAAGTTGAAGGAGAGCGGGCTTCTAAGGAAAGGCTGCAGAGCTGAGGCCATGCAGATGAGCAGAGCTTCGCCCAGGCAGACTGGGGACCAAGGTAGCAAGCACACCATGAAAAAGCCTGTGTCTGGCATATAAGTCTAATTAGTTTTAGAAAATAAATTGTGGTTTCCGTTAGCAGTATGGTACAATCAGATTTAAAAGCAGTCGGAGCTTCTGAAAATTTGATTGGAAGAAGTACAAAGAATGACAACTTAAATCTCGGAGAGAATATTTAGGGAAAAAATTAACACATCCCCAGGATCAAATTGTTTCATGGTCCAGGGACTTAAAAAGTTTGCGAGAAACACAAAATAAGTTTGGCCTTGGATAAGAGGAACAGATGGAAAGTAAGTAAAGCTCTTTAAGTGTCCAAGGCCAGCACTGAATGTAGACGTTAAGCAGTAAGCGGCTCTGCAACACATCTGCAAGAAGCAGTCAGTGATGTAAAATACACAGTTAAACCAGACACCGCTTGCCTGATAGGAAGATGTAAGCTGGGGCATATTTCTCTTGTGATCATTTGTGGCTATGGGTGAGTTGAGTGAGGGGAGGAAACTCTGATGAGAAAGAGCCACAGAGAACAAAACCCAGGTAGGCAGGGAAGAGCCCACAGAGGCCCTGAAAGGTGGATCTTGTTCTTTGGTTCCAGCTGACATGAGATCTAGCTTAATGCCATTTGGTGTCCTAGTGTTCCTTGAGTTCTCTGCTGTGGCATTGCGGAGTACCCAACTCATAGTGACACCATAGTGACAGAGCAGAACTGCTGCCCAGGCGTTCCTGGCTGGAATCTTTATAGAAGCAGACTGTCAGGGCTTTCTCGGGAAGAGCCACCAGGTAGATTTGAACTGCCAACCTTTCAGTTAGCAGCTGAGCACTTAACTGTCATGCCACCAGGGCCCCACCAGATCTCTAGGTACCTAGAACAACCCGTTTACCCTTTGATTTGAGCTTATTTTACAGGGTCTCCATTCTTGCAGCCTTGAAAAGAACACCGGGCTCCCTCAGGGAATGTGATAAATAACTGTGTATACTTGAAAACAAAAAAATGTGTGTAGGGATCTATTTCCTCACTTGCTTTACACAATAGCCAGGCCTTTCTGAAAGAATGTCTGCATCATTTTCAGCAGTTTGTTGTACATTGCCCGGATGAGAAAGGTACAGAGCAGCAAGTATTTTGTCTCAAATCTACTGTATTGACTTGATACACATGATCTGTTATCAGTTGAATTCCCTTCAAGGGATGGGAGCTAACATTTATTAAGTGCATTGCACGGGTAAAGATCTTTATATTCATTAGCTCTTTAATCCTCCCAAGTTTATTAGGTTCAGGCTCAGAGCTTTTGATTGACTTGCTCAATGATCACACTTAGAAAATGGTAAAGTTTATACCATCATCCATGCTTCCATTTCCTGGTTCAGAATTCTTTCCGCTAGACTGGTACCCCTCAAAATGGATTACTTTGAATTGATTAAAAATGTATTTCAAATGTTAAGTAGTTATATGTTTATTTTAATATATACAATATTGGAAAATTGGAATCAAATGTGGTTATATAGATGCACACACATGTGGTTGTGTGTCTTCATATCCTATGGCTGTTGTAACACAGTACCTTGAATTGATGGCTTTAAACAAAATGTATTGCCTCGCATTTCCAGAGGTCGGAGCCTGGACTCAAAGTGCTGGCAGGGTCGGTTCTCTCTCTGAAGGCTCAGAGGGAGGATTTGCTCCAGGCCTCTCTTCTAGCTGATAGTGGTTGCCTGCAAGCCATGCACTTCTTGGTTTGTGGAAGCATAGTCCCAATCCCTGGCTTCTCCTTCACATGAACTTCTTCCCTGTGCATATTCTCTGTATATAAATTCTCCTTTAATGAGGACACCAGTCACTGGATCTAGGGCTCACCCTAATGCAAATGACCCTTTTACCTTGATTATATTTGCAAAGACCCTAGATCAGAGATCCACAGATTCCAGAGGAGCATGAACTTTGGAGAGCACCAATCAACCCAGTTGGATATAGTATAGTACACAATATACATACAGTAGCATTTATAATCATATACATATCTCACTGCCATCTGTTTGATGCTGACTCATAACAACCCCATAGGCTAGAGTCACACTGTCCCAGTACATTTCAAGACTGTAGCTCTTTATGGGAGTAGAAAGCCCCATCTTTCATACAGCAATTGGTAGGTTTGCAGCAAGAACACCTCCAGGGCTCCTTATATGCATGTCTCACCACCTTCAAGCTGATTCTAATTCATAGTGACTCTATGTGTTAGTCTGGGTTGACTAGAGAAACAAATCCATAGACACTCATGTGTAAGAGAGAACTTTATATCAAAGAGTAATTGTACATTAAGAAAGCATCCCAACCCAGTCCAGATCAAGGTCATAAGTCCGATATTGCCCCATATGTTGATACTTGCCCATACATTCCTCTTTAGACTCATGGAGCCATGCAATGATGCTGAATGCAGGAAGATCACAGGCCAGTGCGTGGAAAGCCTTGTGGATCCAGTGGTGGTGAAAGCATCTCAGTGCTGCCATGGGTCTCCAGCTGGCTCCTCCAGCTCCAGGACTCTGGCTCGATCAGCATAGCTCCATGTGGCTCGACAGCACAGGAAGATGAAGCAGAGAGTGTCTCTAGGGAGGAGTACAGGAATTCCCAGAATCCTCAGGAGAATGCCATGCCCACACAGAGACCGCATTGGTTATGGCCTGACTGACAGGCTAAACTCCACCCCTTCGCAAGTTAACAGGACAGTATGTAACTGCCACAGCCTATAAGACAGGGTAGAACTGTCCCCGCGGGTTTCCAAGACTGTAACTCTTTAAGGAAGTAGAAAGCCTCATCTTTCTACCTATGGTTCCAAACTACTGATCTTATGGTTAGCAACCCTACATGTAATCCCTGTGTTACCAGGGTTCCTTCATATACATATAGTACAATATAACATAAACTATATATATATACACACACAACCCAATTATATTAGACTATTTGTCCGTGGGATATAAATGGTACCATATGTGCACCATACCATCGAAGGGAAAAGGATTCAAGGAGTCCTGGTGGTGCGACTCTTAAGTATTTGGCTATTAGGCGAAACCATTGGAACCCACCTTGTGGTTCTGCAGGAGAAAGGCCTGGCGGCCTGCTCCCATGAAGCAGGGTTTTCTTACAGCCAGGACGACGCTGTGGTGTAGTTCCACTCTGCCACGCAGGGCCTCAGCCCGTCGGTATCGATTTGATTGCCCGAAACCCGTACCACACCACAGATCAGAGCGAAATGACTAACATCTTGAGCGTTGGTTCCAACGTGGTCCAGTAACCATATTAAGTCTATCAGGCTTTTGATAATAAATAAATATATATTTGCATGTGTATATAGATATATAGATATATCGTTCCAGCACCTTTGTCTTCACATTGTATTGAAATGATAAATGTGAAGAAGTCACGATTACCCTGTGCTTCTGATCCTCCCTCTATTATCACTGATGTTCAAGCGATTTAAAGGAACGGGGTGATGCTCTTTCTACATTCAATACCCGAACATTAAAAATGCTGATTAATAATGTAAGTAAATGTTTGCCAACTATTCTAATGCATCAACACATGCCAAAAGGGTTTAAACGTGTACTTTACAACTCTCTGTATTTTGAGGACATTTTCTAAGTAATCAATAAAACAAGACAGGATAATGCTACAATGAAGGCCAAGGGACTTCCACCACTGAAGAGATGTAGTAATCGATTGGTAATGGAGTGCCCAGGGCATCACAGCAATATGATGACGTGGGCCTGGGAAACGGACATGATGGAGAAATCGAAGCTGTGAATTCCTGGTCACTCCGAGAACAAACACAGGAACATCCAGAGCCGGTAGAAAATCCTTCAGAGATGTGTATGTGCCATGGAAGGGTCTTCTAAAGCTGAAGGCTTCTAAACCCTGAACCAGCACAGTTGCATGAAGCGGGCGGCACGTCAAGGCAAGAGGACTGGATTAGGAGGGGTCCACAGACCTGGGGAGCTGTGTCTAAGGCCTTTAGCTGCATTCTGATTCTGTGGCTACCCATTCATGAAAGGTGAATGAACAAAAACCTAACTAGCTCAGAGGGTGGTTATAAAAGCAAGGTGGTCAGTATGTGAAAGAGCAATGAAATTGAAATGCACTGAGTACCTATTCTAAAGGTCCTGGGTAACATCAGCTGTTGGTGCTTGACTATTAACCCAAAGGTTGGCAGTTTAAACCTACTCAGAGGCACCTTGAAAGAAGGGTCTGGTGACCTGCCATGAGCCCTCAAGACAGTGATTCCGCTCTACCCACAGGGTTGCCATTACGTTGACGTTGACTCACTGGTAACACATTTGGCTTTTTTGTTGTCAGTTTTTTTTTTTTTGAGGTTTGTTTTCCATGTACCTGTTAAGCAGTATTATGCTAAATAGAAAGAAAATGTTCTGAAAAGGATGATGGCAACATAGGTACAAATGTGCTTGACACAATAGATGGATGGATGGATTATTATAAGGGCTGTAAGAGTCCCCAGTAAAATGATTTTTTAAATTTTTAATTAAATCTGCAGTTATACTCATTTTGAAAATTTTCGATATTGTTTATGTATGCCTATCCTTTTCTTGGTCAAGTTTGATTTTAAAAAGTTTTATTGATCTTCTTTTAAAAATCATGAATAAATAATGGCTAACGGTACTTTTTCCCCCCCGATGATAAGGTTTGCTTGCCCGATTTTTTTTCTATGTTGTGAAATATGTGATCTTTTAGAAGGAAGCACCATTTTCTGAAATCCAGAATCATGTTTGAAACGCGAGGCTGGGAAGCATGTTTACAATGGGATGTGGGGGAAACTCTGTGTTAGAGAAACTTTGTTTGGTTTTTCCCAGAAGCTTGAGCGCAGAAAAGGTTGTGCCTTGGGAGCGAGGGTCCAACTTCCACAGCTGAACTGCTCATCATGAATCCTGATGAGGAATGTGTTTATGTTTCACAGCCCGGGCCCCACAGCCTGCTGACAAGTCTGAAGTGAGGAAGCCATGCTCTCCGCGTACGGCGCTCGCTGACTGTCGCTAGCTGGCTTGAGAAAGGTGTCTCCTTTCGTTGAGTGCCAGGTTGGCACTGGCGGGAAGCTCCCTGGTGGCAGGGTGGTTAAGGAGCCTGGCTGCTAACCAAAGGTTTGAACAACCAGATGCTCTGCAGAAAGAGGACATGGGCAGATCTGCTCGGGCCTGTAGGGGCTACGGCTAATTTTCTGAGTCTTGGTGGAGTTGAGCTGGCCGGAGTAAAGTCCCTCTAAGAGCAGCTTCAATCAGCAGCCTGCCCCGGCAGGATGGCCACAATTCCACTCAATAGAAAAGGCTGTGATTCCAGTGTAATTGCTTTAAAAATGTTACTGTATTCCACTACAAACGAACTCAATTCTCGCCCCAGACACACATTTCCCTTGCAACGCGTAAGACAGCCCCTTCCCTGGTTTGGTGGCAAACCCGACAACCTTGTCTAAAAGTCCTTTCTCACCCAGCCAGCCTGCTGAGGTCGTTGCAAGTGCTGGGATTCAAAATTGCCTTCCATTTCTCAGCAATACGCTTCTGCTCAGATATCTCGGAGATAGGTTGCTGAGTGTACCCTCTAGTGGTGAAGGTGACCTCCTTGTACAAACGTGAACTACTGAGGAGTTTTATCCATCTTGAAGATGATACAGATGAGGAAGCCAATTGCAGCACACCCTTCTGCTGTTTATTGATACATTAAAGATCATTCCATAGGCCATTGCCTCATTTCTCTCAGACATTCACTATTAACCCAAATTTTAGTTCACCTTTTGAACTGTTCCAATTCCTCTTCCTTCCATTTTGGAACATTATCCTAGTGTCCATACTCAGCTAGTCAAATGACTGGAGAAATTATGTACATAGCCAAATATAACTTTAAAAATTGAAAATGGTCACTTCTTTTTATTTTATTGAAATCACATATTTGTGTGGAAAGTATACCTTTATTTCCTATTTAGACATGCATTGTGCCCTGTTAGCACTGTGGGTTATGAATTGGTCTGCTAACTCCAAGGGCAGCAGTGTGAACCCATCAGCTGGTCAGTGGAAGAAAGAGGAGGCTTTCTGCTCAGGTAAGAATACGTACAGCCTTGGAAACCCACAGGGACAGGTCTACTCTGTCCTGTAGAATCACCGGGAGTCAGAATTGACTCCATGACACTGAGTTTGGTTTGGGTTTAGATCTCAGCTTCTAAAAATGCACACCACCTAAAATAAAATAGATACAGGATTCCTGGCTGGTGCTCTGCTCTGCCTGCCACCCAGCTCTGCCTTCTCCAGTCTCATCCTTTTCCCTGCCCCAAGCTGGACCAGGGACGCATCTCTAAAGACATGGAAAGCCCACACTTTGGAAGAGATGCTGCAAGGGTGCTGCTGTCTCTTTGTCTGGATTCTTCTAGGGAAGAAATTCAAATAGATATTGTTATTACAGAATTCTTGCTTCCAAATGCCTAATGAGCAACAGTTTATATAGACACGGTGAGAATAAAAGCAGTTCAGAAAAACAAAGGAGATAATCAAGCAGAGCAGGTGGTTCTCAACAAAAACATGAAATTAAAATTTGTCTTCAGCTGAGAGTAATCAATAGATACCCATTAATTTAAATGACTTCAACAAATAAATATACAAGGGGGTAACCCCCTAAAAACTGGAATCCATGCCACATACGCGCAAAGCTATGTATTTAAATTTTTTTATATAACACAATCTTATCATCTTCAAAGTACTCTCCATTACATTTAATACATTTGTTAAATCTGTGATTCCATTCTTGGAAACAGTTTTCAAACTCATCTGTTTGGATAGCTGACAGCACCTCCCTCATTTTTTTCTTCGCCTCTTCTACATCATCAAATCGCTGTCCTTTCATAGCCCTCTTCATTCTTGGAAACAAAAAGAAGTCACATGAGGGAGGTCAGTGAGTCAGGTACATGGGGCAAAAGAGGCGTGCTGTTTTTGCCAAAAATTGTGCACTGAGATGACTACGTGAACTGGTACGTTATTGTGGTGGCAAAACCAGTCTTCCATCTGCCTCAAATCAGGCTTTTGTCACACACTGTAATGCAATCTTTCAGAACCTCTAAATAGAAAGCTGGATTAATAGCCTGACCTGGTGGAATGAACTCCAAATGGACTATGTGTAGACATTTTGGTCCATTCAGGAAGTTGATGGATGTCCAGAATGAGGTTTGTCATCAGTTGACATTTCACCTTTTTTTGAAACCAGGAATATCTGAAGAAAGTGTAGCTTCACATTTTGATATTGCTAACAAAAATTCTATGATCTTTGTAGAAATATTTTACTTACTCTTGTAGTTATTTTATTATCATTTATTTTAGTTAAAGCAATATTAAACCACATCATTCAAGTATTGTTACTGTTAGCTGCCATCAAGACATCAACACCTCTGACTTATGACAACCCCAAGCACAACAGAAGCAAACTCTGTCCACTCCTCTGCTCCTCCGTGATTGTCCATGGACCTCACCATTGTCATCCACAGCGTTTTCATCGACTGCTATTAGAAGTAAATTGCCAGACCTTTCTTGCTAGTTCCTCTTAGTCTGGAAGTGCCACTGAAACCTTCCCAGCATCGTAACAATGCAAACGTCTCCACTGACAGAGAGGTGGTATCTTTACATGAGATGCTTGTAACAAAAATTCAAACAGGAGTTTCCTAGAAAGTGAGAATTCTACCTCAGAACTTCTACCACCTGTATTCTCCAAGTATCGGGGCAACGGATTCCCGACACTAGGCAATGTATGCTAGTTTATTTTCTTCTCGGGGTCCCAGAGTTGTATCCCAGTCTTGTATACATGACTTGAATTCCCTAGAAAGGATGGCATTCTCCCCTATCAACCCCAGTAGGGAGACATTGGCTTTGGATAAGAAAGCAAGGGTTTTATAAGCAGGAATCTGACTCATGTGGGGAGGTGAATTACTTCACGTGACTCTTTGAGCCATGGTCCTCCATTTGTGATACATTGTCCATCCTAATATCTTTACTTTGGTTTTTGGTCCCATTTTTTTGGAGTGAGTTATCCAATGTGAAAGTAAGGCAGGATTTTGGTGAGACGAATACTGAATGGCAACCTTACTCAGGCCACTACCCTATGTGTTTGCGGATATGGCCCGCGTCCTGTGCTGAATACTCTGGCCAAGGCCTCTCTCTTGCTTTGGATCCTGCATCTAACTCCTCACGATCCGACCCCTGGATTCTGGAAGTTGAACCAACAGCCTATCCTCTGGCCTGACTCCCTTGCTTCAGTAGCTTGTGAATCAGGTACCTGTAATCTGACCTGCCCATTTGGATTCATCAGTCTCTACATGAATGACGTCAGAGTCTAGACTGACTGATGTCTGACCCATTGACTTGGGATTTGCCAGCCTCTGTAATGCTGTGAGCCATTTCATTGATGATTCACTGTGTGAGACATTGCAGTGAATCACAGCGCCCTAAACCGAGCGGGCGAGTGCAGAGAAGAGGAGGCGGGGATGACATTAGAGAGGATGAGGTGCTCCAACAGCTTGGAATGTTGGACACTGGAGCTGTCTTGAACATCTGACTGATAGGAACCAGCCTTGTGCTAATCCTTCTCAAAGAAATTATTGATGGACATTGTTAAAGTGAAGCTTTATTTTTCTTTCCTTTCTCTGAGTTCAAAACTTGGAAAATGTGAGATTCCTGGATCCCTGGAGGTGTGGCTGACTCCATGGAAACAAACTGATAGCAAGTCAGGAAGATGGCTCAGCTATAGGAAAGCCAGGCCAGCCTGGATTTGAACTACAGCAGTGGTTTATTTTCCATGTTGGACTTCACTTGGGCTGTTCCAGTTTCTCCTACAAGGTCTCCATAATATGTCAGCCTGATCTCAGCTCTGCTGAGAGGAAATTACCAGAGAGCCCGTGTCCATGCTGATCATCTCCAATAATGGCTGAAGGCTCACCATGCTCTTTGAAGCAGTCCATGAATTATCTCAGCAGAACCAGTGTACCTACTCTAACAAGAAAAGGGAGCTGCAAGGAAGAGTCCCAAGGACACCGGTTAGTTCCAAGCATAGTTTGAAATAGCTAAGGAGCATCTTTTATAGGAGAGTCTATGTGGATCAAGAAGGAGGGGACGAAGCAGATCCCATCATCATCGTGGTTTCAACTAGAGTCATTATAGCCCTGGCAGATAAAGGTGGCATAACATGCACCCGTACCCCATGCCCTGCAGAGCTTTGTAAACATGCTCCAAGCATTGTGTGCATCCAGGAGGAACAGATCGTAAAAGGGGAGGTTCTCATGATCTCCTCTGCCTCTGCTTTCACAAATGGGATCTCTCTCTACACCCCCTTCTCTTGTTGCCACAGGAGAAGCCTTCTCATGCCGAGCATTCTGTGTGCAAAAAGGGCTTTTAAGAAGTCACCGAAGTTCACGGTAAAGGTGACACTGCTCACTGCACAGAAAAATGCAATGAGGCTCCCGTTAGAGACTGGTTATCTCCAAAGACAGGAGTTCACCACTTCACTGCTCCTCCACGGAGCCTCCATTCTCAAAGTCTCCCCATTCCCCTTCTCCTTTCCTGTCATTTTTTTCTCCCTGATTATTTCTTCTCTAACCTCTTTGTCTCACAAGGAGTTCCTGGGTGGTACAAATGGTTAAAGGCTCAACTATTGGACAAAAGGTTGCTTCTGTGGGTTCACCTGGAGGTGCCTCGGAAGATAGGTGGGGAGATCTGCATTTAACATCACAGCCCTGGAAACCCAGGGGAGCAGGTCTGTTCTGCACACCTCCAGTGAGAACCAACCAATACGAACTTTGCCATCAGCCAGGAGCAAGGTCAATGCCTTTAAGTCTTCACCTTTTTACCACAATTATTCATTAAGCTATGTTTCCAAATGAAAATTGGCTTCAATCTCAGATTAATTTTGAGGTCTGCTACTAACAGATGTGCTTTCAGTAGTTTGTTGTTGCCTAATAGACTACTAGGTAAGTGACAGGTATAGGCGCCCTTCAAAAATACCAGGAGACTTGCTGAACTGTCAATAACGAATGACCACTGGCGTAGTAGTCCAGAGATGACCATCATTTTCCCTTTTGAGTATTTCTAGGGAATTACCTTGGTTTTGTTTATTTGCAATAAGAACATATCACTTTTCATTTCAAAGTTGTAGGTGACACAGTTCCTGTGCAGAGTCCAGAGAGTCTAGCAGTCCCAGCTGTCGTGTGATTAACCCCTTAAAATGGCTTCCCTAGGCCACAGGAAGAACTGAGACACCTTGTTGTACTTCCTGGTCCTGCAGGCTTACCCTGTTGAGTTCGTTTATATTACTGTGGAGCCATTTCTGAGTGGAAAGAGGCCCCCTTTCTGTCTTCCAGACCATACGTTACCATCATTTTCTGGTTTAATATGTCCCCTAATGGGTTCCTTCTAATAAAACAGGCATTTGATTTTCTCTGTCATTCAAGTTGAAATTTATCTTTTGTCAGATTTTAATTGAAAACATCCAAATATTTCCTCTGGAGGCATAATGCCAGGGAGCCAGATATGGTGTCATGTCTACCATCCTGCCTAGGACGATAAGAAAGTCAGGGAACTCTAATTTTACCAATCTTTTTTCCCCTTAGCTTTGGGATGAAAATTATTTCAATATATTGGAAATGATAAAAGTTGATAGCAAGAACAGTTCTCAGTAATTGGAAAGTTGGCTACCTTTTTTAATGGGCTCAAAATAGGATGCCGGTATCTTGTTCATAGTTCTACTGCAAACTACTGACAGACATTCACAAGCCAGTTATAATTCTAAACGACCTACAAAGGCAACAACAGCAACAAAAAATTTCAGGAAGAAGGGAGTGTGTGTCCTTGCTACATTACAAACAAAGCCAAGTCCCTAAGACATTTTCACAACTCATCATGTGTCTGCTGGAAAGGTTTGTCACAAACCCATATCTCAGCCGTATATCACAGGTTTATGTGATGGAGAGAAATATAAACCTGATAATAAAATATTT
Organism: Tenrec ecaudatus; assembly: GCF_050624435.1. NCBI lineage: Eukaryota > Metazoa > Chordata > Mammalia > Afrosoricida > Tenrecidae > Tenrec > Tenrec ecaudatus. The sequence goes on from NC_134542.1 coordinate 59,206,172, forward strand.
ATGACATGGAGTTATTCATGCTCCTTTATTTATAGACCCTTCTGTGTGGTTTTCTATCACAACTATAAAATGAGAATTCTGGTAGATCCTTCTGCATTATGGTCTTTGGTGAGGAGATTTAAACAACCCATCCACTGAATCGTGTGCATTTGAAATAAATCATGAGGTATATATAAGCATTAGCATTTCAAGAGACGGATGTTTACACATTTGGTGTATTAGTAAATTGAAGCAGTTTGTACCAGAGGCAAAGAAATCCCCAAATAACATCAATATTTGCGCACATGAGAATAGGCAGCAGTTTGAGCATCAAAGACAAAGGGGAATATTTCTCAAGAAGAGCTATGATTTTCTGCTGCCCAGTCTCACCTCGTTCTGGAGGAATCTTCTCTGTAATGTGATGTCGCCCTGTGATAGATAGCAAAGGAGAAAAATCTATTTCAAACAGAAAGGAGAGGATACGCTAAACTTGTTCAAGCTGAAAATTTCCTCTACACCCACAAGGCACCCAAAGCCAAAAGGAAACATCACTGACTAGTGCTGTTCCGTGACTGCTTCCCCGGCCTTTCAAAGACTCTTCCGTTCTCAGCCCGGTTTGAGGTGAGATGCTGCCCAGGGCTCCCCGGGCTGAGCAGTTTCCTGAGTGATGCTGCATGTTGATCTCCTTCCTGCACAAGGCCAGGGACATCCCTGGCTCCAGGCAGGGCTGAGCAGCTACTCCCAGGTCTAGCCTGCAGGAGGAGCCTTTGAGCCTGCCATATCCCTAAACTTCATGGGACCAGGCCTAAATTCGTCAGACTGGTCATTAAAGCAAGTGGACTGGAACGTGGGCTCCTAACTCTTGTCAGCTGGGAAATGTAGAGCAGCCTTCCAAAACACTAATAACACAGCTGTGGATTATAATTTGTCAAGTAGTTCCTGGCTTGCTATTTTCATATTTACTGCCCCTTCTCGTAAATCTGCAGACTCATGGATAGTTTGGGTAACTTGAATCGTGATCCTATTACTTGGTGGTTATGAAAAATTATCACTGGCAGGCGAGTCTCGGTAAATTTCCCTTCCCTTATACCCTGCCTCAATCATTGCCAGAGTCCCATTGCCCTGAGTCCCCAGTCTCCTCCCTTCCCGAGCATTTGAATCCTCTTTGTGTTCTAGATATATACTTCCTTGATCCAATTAAACCTATAACTACATATTATCCCACTGATTTTTAGTTTTAAGAATAGGAAAGAAAGCATGGTGTCCATATGCCCACTTCGCCCCTGTCACTTTAAACCGTGTTTAAATGTTGGTTTAAAATTCAACATTTCTCTGTGAGTAATCTCAAGGACATGAGGGTCCTTGAAACTAACATTCTCAAATGGTATCAGGTTTCACACTGCAGTGCTTGGCATTCCTGATAAAATGTTCACGAATTCAGCTCCACAGAATTATGAGCACCTCAGACCTCAGAGAACAATTCCTCGGTGAAGAGACAGAATTTGTGAACAGTGGATTCCTGGGAATTAAACCTGCTGGCCACTTAATCTAGTCTATGTCTTTCCCCCATATCTCCCTTTTTCACTAACAGTGATGACTCTCACAAAACATCTACATTTTAGACCCACACTTAAAAAACAAGACATTTTACTAGCACTTCATACACAAGTCATACAACTCAATAATTCTGTCATTTCAAAAAGAGTTGTACAATTGTCACCATATTCAATTCTAGAACATGTTCTTCCTCTTTGTACTCATTGTTATTTTTCATGTAATGTTTTCTAAGTGTAGTAAAAATATACACAACAAAACATTTTCCAATTCCACAACTTCTGCCTTTATAATTTAGTACCATTGGTTATACTCTTCGTGTTGTACAACATTATTGACATCCTTTTCCAAATTGTTCCACCCCCGTTAACATAAACTCAATATTCACTAAGCAACAACTCTTTCTTCTTCACCCATGGTAACTGGACCAACTTCTTTTCTTTTTTTTTAAGTAGTTTTCTTGGTACAGTACTCAGGTCACAGGCTTCCATGGTTAAATTGCCTTTAAAATGAGTTGTCTCCACATCGTTACAATCCATTCTAGTGCCCCCTTCCTCCTCCTGCATTCACTGGTTCCTCCCCAAGTCCAACACTGGCTGTTTATCTCTATGTGCTGTGGACTGTAAGTGGAAGTTAGGGTAAATGTAGTGCTTTTCCTTGAAAAGTGATTTCCCCCCAACATGTAAAATTAAATGAAATTCTCTTTGGAATCCAATTGTATCCAGTGGCTTCTCTCTCTCTCTCTCTCTCTCTCTCTCTCTCTCTCTCTCTCTCTCTCTCTCTCTCTCTCTCTCTCTCTTAATGTACTGGAGTGTTAGCTATCACGGCCATCTCTTTATTTTCTCCCTGATGCTCTGAGTTAGAAGGTGTTCATTCTCCTACAAGCAAGCTTCAGGGCTTGGGGTGTGACCCTCAAGATCTGAACTTGGATTTTTGCCACCACAGGATTGATTTCTGAGAAACACAGCCAGAATAATAGCTAAATCCAATTCCGTGAGACCTTCTTGTGAAATGGCCCTTTTACAGATGTCATCTACGATCAAAAGTCTAAATCACAGGCACCAATACTCGTCCCACATGGCAGATGAAGAAACAGAAACTCAAAGCGGGTCAGTCACTTTCCTAAGGTCATGCAGCCATTGAAGTGCGATCTGAACCTGAGCAGCTACAGGTACAAGTACAGGTATCCTGTGTCTTCTCAGCAGCCAAGTGAAGTGCATCCCTGGATCAGAATGTTTGCAAAAATGAAATGAAGTATGTAATATATTAAAATAACTATGTAAGTTATGGTACTAGTCATACAATGAAATATTGGGCAATAATAAAACAATAATGATTCCATTAATATTTAACACTGTGAGAAAATGTTCACCATATAATAATAAATGAAAAGACAAAATATAAAAATTGCTCATGAAACCCCCCTTTTAAAATGGAATACATTATCTCTGGTGATTGAACAAAAGGTCAGCTGAAATTATTTCTTCATGCTCCTTTTTATTTTATACATTTTCACAACCCCAGATATTCCCTTTAAAATCCAAATACCAAGGCACATTCTCCTAAATTCTAGTGTTAAAGAAAATGGCATCAGTTGGGTTTTTCTTTTCTCCTCCCTGAGACAGTCACTGCCGCCTCTCAGCAGTGGTGACTGGCCTTGTCTGGACCAGACACCTCTGTTTTCATTAGAAAATGTCAATTCCACCACTAGTTCAGCTGACTGGATCAATGCGTCCTTCACCAGGATCATAGGTTATCGATACTTGAGCATCTCTCCTGAGAGCATCACCTTGAACTGTGCTGGCTCAGACTGCTAAAAGGCTAGACTGTAAAATAAATGACTCAGGTGACAGTCCCAGGTGGCCGCATCGCCTCGTTCTCTGGAACTGGACATTGTGCTGGTTCTCGCATCCTTGCCCTCACTGAGCTGGGTTTGGTCATGACCCCACTAGTCTATATGCATGACCCTTCTAAGTAACCATGCTATAAAACCCTGCAGAGCCGCGGTGGCGAAGTGTTTAAAGAGCTCAGTGGACAATTCCAAGGTTGGTGATCGGAAATCAGCGGGCAGCACGCGCCTGCGCGAGAAGAGCTGGCAGTGTGCTCCTGTAGATCGCTACCTGGAAACCCTGTCAGGCAGTTCTTGGGTCCCTCGCAGCGGAGTCAGCATCAGGTGAGCGATTTACCACAAGGGCACAGAGAGATGCTGTGGGGACACTTGTTCACCATCTGGTGACCCTTGGCGAGGGCATGGTCTCCCGTCTCAGATATCACCATGATGTTATAGCCACTGCAGTTCACATGATCAACTTGCTAATGACAGTTCACACCTCACTTCTGCCTTAGCTGTCAAACTCTGGACCACATTTGCAGTGCTCCTCTGGCAAACACGCCCTGGCGTGTGTTTGGTGTGCTGGCTGCTGATGTCCTCCTTGTTTTTATTTCATGTATTCCTTCAAGTGCTTTCTAAACAAGAGGGGTGGGATGACGAGCGAAGGGAGGCAGGGAGGAGGAAGGATGAGAATAGAAGTAAATTCTTGTTGGAACTTCATGGCTATGGTTTAAAATCAGTACCGTTTGTTGTATGATGGCCTCCTCTATATTTCTAGACCAATCTCTAGTGATTCAAGAGTGACTGGCATGAGGAACATATGACACATGGAAGATATTTTTCTCTCTGCTTGATTTCCAAAAGGGCGACAAGATCCAGCGTCAGGTACGCACCTCGAGCTCTGACCAGACGCACTAGGGTCAGAGAAATACCAGAAAGTGAGCTGTTTTCTTAGAAAACAGTCTATGAAGTGCAGGACAACATGTGAAAAGAGACAGGGACTAGTGATTATTTCTCTTTGTTCCTTGGCAGTTTTTCAAGTTCAAATTCAACACTGCAGCTACTCATTACACAAGCTCCTCTGACTTGCACACTTTCAAGTTTTAAAAAGTTAGGAGGACAAAGTGATCAGAACAAAGAGGCACATCGTAGGCTCTCCCTCTACCACCAAGAGTGGGACCGCTTGATAGGACCCCACAGAGCCCCTTTGTTCCTGAGAACAAAAAGACGTGCAGATTTTTCAGAACCTGGCTTGTTCACATCTAAGAGAGCTAGTGTTGCTCCCTCTCCTTTACCTTGTCCCCTGGCTTTTCTCATCTGTTGCTTCTCCCACTCCATGTTTCATCACTCTCTGCAGTCACCATTTGATCTCTTTCTTTCCCAAAGACAGCAGGGCTTGTCCCAGCACCGCTGCCAGAACAATCTTTTCTCTCTAAGGTGCTGAGTCACTGGTGGGAGTGGTGGAAATTCTATGGGAATCAGTCATCGATTGAGACAACAGACTCGTCTTCCAAGACTGAACTGCTTGCTTTTTAAAGTGAGCAAATTCAGAAAGTGGCTGAGAAGGTCACACAGGGTAAAAGGACCAAAGTCCATTTCACAAGGTTTGTGAAAGATCATATTTCATAAATGAAAACTGCCTGAGTGGAAAATTCCGTTATTTAGCAGCTGGGAGGGAGTGTATCAGCCATGAGTGGGGACAGCAAAGACTTCTTTAGAATTCTTGCCCTTTCCTACCGGCCGTCCATTTTTAGTTTTTCTCAAATGAAATGAGATGATGACTTCTGCTTCTCCTTCAACAAGAGGCTGCTGATCCCACAAGTCCTAGCAATCTCTCTACTTAGGAGGTACCCCCAAAGAAATAAAGAACAAAACGGGATCAGACATACACACCCATGATTATTAAAGCGCTATCCACTTTCCTCGCGTTCTTAAATGCATCCTCCCCTCCATCCCCCACTATCATGACCTCAATTCTACCAGACAAACCTGACTAGACCAGAACATGTACACTGCTTCAGATAAGAGCCGGCAACACAGGGACAAATAAACCCCTCGGGACCAATAATGAGACGAGAGAAACCAGGAGGATAAGGGGCAGGTGGGGGGAGAAAGGGAAAATCGATCACAAGGCTCGACATATTGCCCCCCCCCCACCTGGGGGACACACAACACAAAAGTGAGTGAAGGGAGACAGAGGACCATGTAATATATGAAAATAATAATCTATAAACTTTCAAGGGTTCATGAGGGAGGGAGGGGGCAAATAAGGAGCTGATATCAAGGGCTCAAGCAGAAAGAAAATGCTTTGAAAATGATGAAGGCAACAACATATATACAAATGTGCTTGACACAATGGATGAATGTGTGGATTGTGGTAACAACCACGATGTCCATTGTGGAGGAGTGGATAAATAAACTCTGGGACATACATACAATGGGATATTATGTATCTTTTAAAAATAATGATGCAACTCAAGCACCGCATGACATATTGAGAAACATTACCCTCAGCAAAGTTAGTCAATTCCTATAAAGATGAATGTGGCATGAAAGCACTATTATAAAGGGGGGGGGGTGGAATCTAGAGAAATGATTTTCATACCCAAAGAAGCAGACTGTGAAGGCTATGAGGAGGCTGGGAAGGGTGGAGGGAGAGAGATAGAGAGAAAAAAATATAGAGGCCACATAGATGGGAGGAATTTCTGAGACATGATCAATGTTTTGTTTCTCATACTTTTCCTCTGTGTGTTATGTTCCACAATCACACACTTTTAAAGGGGCTGGAGGACCATTGTATGAACATCCTAAGCTTTCAGATGCGGTGGGTTAGCTGTTGGTCTTCAAATATCGGCAACTTCAAAATCAAAGACTGTATACATGCATTCTTTCATTTTCTATTTTCCAAAGATCATTGAATTAACAGTACAAATATAAAGTCAACAATCAAAGTGTGACAGTAGATACAGGAAAAGCTTTAGGCTCTGACCCCTTATAGGATGACATTAGCTGTAACTTCTTATGAATCGGTATTTCAAAATAAAAAGAGTTTTAAATGGATATCTGGACTTACTTCAATACACAGAAAAGCAGCAGCGACATCTGCTAAGCCGCTAAGCGAGCCTCAGGTGCGCCCAGGTAGAGCTGTACTCCATGGGACTTTCAAGGACTGATGTTTCAGAAATAAATCATTTCTCTAGGGACGCTTGGGTGGACCCAAGCCTCTAGGAACCCACACCTCAACTCTTGGGGTTCACGGTTTGCACTCAGGGACTCCACTTAATGTTTGTGGTGTAGTCACATAAACTCCCACCCAACGCAACCCTACGTACAATAGAACAAAATAGCAGCCAGTCCTCACGATTGTTTCTGTAGCCCACTGCGGAAGCTATTCTGCCAATCTAGCTCATTGAAGGCCTTCCATTTCCCCAAAGATCCTCTAATTTACCAAGCATGATGCCATTCTCCACACACTAGATTCACCCGAAAGCAGATCCAGAGTCTGTAACGTAAAGTCTCATCATCTTTGCTTCTATGGAACATTCAGGCTGCTTCTAAGACTGATCTGTCCATCCGTCTGGCAGCTCATGGTGTACTCCATAATCTTCGCCAACATCATAATGTAGATGCGTTAATTCTTCTTCTGTTTGCGTAGGTCGTTGTCCAGTTTTTACATGCACGAGGTGACTGCGAATATAATGGCTTACGTCGGACACACCTTAGTCCTCAAAATGACATCTCTGCTCTTAACACATTAGAGAGCTCTTGTGCAGCAGACTAAAGCAACGTGGCTTGACTTCTTTACTGCTTCTTCCATGGGGCTTGACAGAGGATCAAAGGAGAATGAAATCCCTGACAGCTTCCACATTTTCTCATTATTCCATTTGAATGACTTCCTCATAGTCGATGTACAGGTTCCACAGGAGCACGGCTGAGTGTTCTAAAATTCCCATTCTTCGTTATATTGTCCATAATTTTTTATAATCCTCACAATCAAATGTCTTTGGATAGTCAATTAAACACAGATAACCACCTTTCTAGTATTCTGTTTTCAGTTAAGGGATACCTTACATCAGTAAGGTTATCTCTCATTTCACATCTTCTACGAAGCGCGCTTAAATTTCCGGTAGCAGTTCCATGTTGCTCTATTACTGAAAATGTTTTTTAGTTATCTTCAGCAAGTTTTTACTTGCATGTGACATTAATTACTATTCGATAACCCAAACTCATTGCCTTTGAGTCTGTTTCAATTCGTATTAACCCTACAGGACAGAGTAGCACTGACCTGTGGGCAGCCGGGACTGTAAATCTTAAGGAAGCAGGAAGCCCAGTGCTTTTCCTCCAGAGTGGATGATGTCCGTCAGCCAGCAGATTTGAAACTCCAACCTTGTGGTTACCAGACTAATCCTTAGCCCACTACACCACCAGCACTCCTGTTGATAGTCGTCATCGCATTTGGCATTTTTGCATTCTCTAGGGTCATCGTTCTTTGGGATAGATATGAATCTGGAGCTCTTCCAGTCATTTGTCCAGGGAGCCCTCTTCCCGATTTGGGGGCACAGATGAATGAACGCCTCCAATGCTACATTTGTTGGTTAAAACATCTTAATTGGTATTTCACCAATCCCTGGGGCCTTATTTATCCCCAATGTCTCAAGTGCAGCTTGTACTTGAATAACATCAATTTTTAATCATTTGCTACTTTCTGAAATGGCTGAATTTTGACCGATTATTTCTGATGCAGTGACTGAGAATTATTTTCTTCTTCTTTTGATTTATGGTAGTTAGTACCATGGGCTCAATAACTACTAGAATGATTATTCATCCCCCTCCAGAGCTAGATCATTCTCATCATTAATATCCACTTCTCTTTCCATCTTTGCTGTAAATCACAGGGGGTGCTATTGAGTTCCTTCATTTCTGGAGGATGGCAGAAATTATCATCCACATTATCTATTACTTATACTGCAATGCACTGACAGCAAACTTTTCAATGTACTATGGCTCTCCCAGCTAGATTAAAAATCCTGGGGTTTATGTATATATTTTTGTAGACTCCTTGTGTCTGAATGCTATTGATTACAAACTATTGAAACAAAACTTGTACTGGGTGTTGTGAATTGAATTGTGTTCCTTCAGGAGGACATATTAAGGGCCCACTACCAGTGAATATAGTCTCATTTGAAAATAAGGTCTTAGAATGAGGCCATCCTATATTAGGGTGGTCTTTAAACCAACATAGCCCATGTGAAGAGGAGACGAGACACAGAGAAAAGATACCCATGTAACAATGGGTAGAGATTGGAGTAATACGACTATAAACCTCGTAACACCAGTGATTGCTGGCAATACCAGAAGCTAAGAGAAAGGCATGAAACTGACTCTTCCTAGAGCCTCCTGAGAGAACATGGCCCTGCTGACCATTGACTTTTGACTTTTATCCTTCAGTTGTGAGAAAATGGATTTCTGTTGTTTTAAGCCATCCACTCTGTGGTCACTTGTTACAATAGCCTAGAAAACAAATGTATTGAGTTAAACAGGAAGGTAATGGATTCACTTACATAGGAGAGTGGCCCGTGGCAGACTTGAGGGGTGGTTGATTCAGCAATTAGCAAGTTACTAAGGACCTAGATTCTTTCTGCTGTGCCTCAGACATAACAGCTTCAACCTAAAGTGTGTTACTCTCCCTGCTGAAAGAGAGCTAACTAGCCTACAGCAACCTGTCCTAATCACACTTCTTCACGGATGTCTGAGAGGCAAGAAAGGTTACTGAGGGCAGCATAAATTTCCTCCACCCCCTAGTCAGTCTCTCCTGGCAGCTCCTTGGCCCATGTGGTTTCACCTTAACCTTCACTGACAAAGGGAGAATGGTTATCATGATTAATTTTGGTCAATCATTTGAAGGGAAGCAGAATTCAAGGAATGTTTTGCCGCACTAAACGTTTTATATTGTAGGTTTCAATTAGTACTTCTTGAATGGGTGAATCAGAATAAGCTTACTTATAACTAATGATAGAGGTCCTAGTAACATCTAAAAAATTGACGGTGAAATGGCAGAGAATAAACTAAGTCTCTCTCATTCATATGAAATTTCATTTACGTTAATGGTGTTCATGGAAAATACTGAAAATTCCATGGACTTTCAGAAGAAACAAATCTGTCTTGGAAAAAATATGGCCAGAATGCTCCTTAGAAGTGAGGATGGGGAGCAAGAATACTTTGTTCTATTAATGCTCACCTTCCCGACACAATCGCTAAAGACAATGCGGCTGCATAAGCAAATGTGGTGAAGAAAGCTGATGGAGCCCGGCTATCCAAAAAGATATATCATCTGGGGTCTTAAAGACTTGAAGGTAAACAAGTGGCCATCTAACTCAGAAGCAACAAAGCCCACATGGTAGAAGCACACCAGCCTGTGTGACCACAAAGTGTTGAAGGGATGAGGTATCAGGCATCAAAGAACAAAAAAATCATATCATTGTGAATGAGGGGGAGTGTGGAGTGGAGACCCAACGCCCATCTCTAGGCAACTGGATATCCCCTTACAGAAGGGTTGCGGAAAGGAGATGAGACAGTCAGGGTGCAGTGTAGCAACGATGAAACATACAACATTCCTCTAGTTCCTAAATGCTTCCTCCCCACCCACTATCATGATCCCAATTCTACCTTACAAATCTGGCTAGACCAGAGGATGTACACTGGTTCATATAGGAACTGGAATCACAGGGAATCCAAGACGGATGAATCCTTCAGGACCAGTGGTAAGAGTGGTGATATCAGGAGGGTGGAGGGAGGGTGGGGTGGAAAGGGAGAACCAATTATAAGGATCTACATATAACCTCCTCCCTGGGGGATGGACAACAGAAAAGTGGTTGAAGGGAGATGCTGGACATTGTAAGATATGACAAAATATTAATTTATCAAGAGTTTATGAGGGAGGGGGGAGCAGGAAGGGAGGGGGGAATGAGGAGCTGATGCCAGGGGCTTATGTGGAGAGCAAATGTTTTGAGAACAATGAGGGTAACACATGCACAAATGTGCTTTATACAATTGATATATGTATGCATTGTGATAAGAGTTGTATAAGCCTCAGTAAAATGATTTTAAAAAAAGAAGAAGTGAGGATGAGGAGATTTCACCTTATGTTCTTTGTACAAGTTATTAGGAGAGACCTGTCCCTGGAACAGACGTCGTACTTGGTAGAGGATGGGCAAAGAAGTAGAAGACCCCCAACAAGATGGACTGACTCAATGACTGAAATAACAGCCTCACACATAGCAGTCATTGTGAGGATGGTGTGGGTGGGATGAGGTCATGTTTCATCTGTTGTCCATAGAGTTCCTGTGAGTCAAAACCAACTCAACAACAACAACAATAGCAAAACAGATTTTTAGAACTTCCTATGTCTCCATACCCATTGTGGATGCAAAAATGGCTGGTAGGAGTACACATACAAACACACCAACAACCCAAACCCACTGCCATCAAGCCATAGCAAACCTCACACAAGGTTTCCAGGGCTATACATTTTTACTACATGGCGGACAGCTTCGTCTTTCTCCCGAGGAGCTGTTGGTTGGTTTGAACCATCAACCTTGTAGTTAGCAGTTCAACACTTATTCACCAGTGCCGATATGGCTACACACACACACACACACACACACACACACACTCACTCACTACCTTATACCAATTCTTTCTAATATTGATTAACTTACATCCAATGCTCAAGTACCGATGACTCAAACATGCAAAAGAAAAACAAAACTCTTGAACATTGTCTTCAGCAATTTCCCCAGAGATGATTTAGGTGGTACATATTCATTGTATTAAGTAACATTGAATTACTTAGGAGTTAATCTCTATTCGGCACCTTTTCAATGCTTCTGATACTATCAAAGCAAAAGCCAGTTTAAGTCTTTAAGGCTTGCTAACAGTTATTCATCTTCCTTCAGCAAAGAGAGAGTAGGTTTTAGGCTCCAAGCATGGAAGGGCATCTACCTGGAATTTTAGACATTGTGTTGCTACTTCCAATTACATTTACAATTACCTCATTTTTTTGTGATGTGCAATATTGTGTGTGTGTGTTTTAACCTTCAGATAATGATCTAAGATCTCCTTTGAAAATAAGCCCATTTAAGGAATATAAAGCTACCGTATATACTTGAGTATAAGCCAACTCGAATATCAGCCGAGGCACCTAATTTTACCACCAAAAAAACTGCATTAAAAAAACCCAGCTTATACATGAGTATATATGGTAATTAAAATAATCAATTAGAAGAGTAGATTGTGTATGGATATGTTAAACTCACTGTGGTAATATATTATGGTATCTGGATACATGAGATGACTGAAGTTTGAAAGGTGTGTTTACCTGTGGTAATAAGGGAAGATTACATGTGGAAATGGTTATATTATGTGAGGAACAAAATTACTGTCACTTAATTGTGCATGTGAAGAAAGTTGAACTGGCATTTTATTACATATCAGAATCTCTCTCTCCCTCTTCCTCTTCCTGTCATCGAGTCAATGCTGACTTACAGCGACCCCCCTCTGGGTTTCTGGGACTCTGTTTATGGAAGAGGAAAATCCGTTCTTTCTTCCTTGGAGCTGGTGGTGGTTTTGAACTGCCAACCATGCAGATCTCAGCCCAACTCCTAACCACTACACCACGAGGACTCTGTCTAGGAGTATATTTACAATTGAAAAGAAAATGTCAGCACAGAGGGCAATTTAAGAAGCTACAAGTCAGTGTATGGGTAATTGTTTTTTTAAAAAAGTAACCCTTTGGCCCCACAACATTCACCCCATGACAGTGAGTTTGGTCTGGGTGGGAGATTCTCCTAGTGACAATTGTGAAGATGGGGCAGGACTGGACATTGTTTCTCTCTGTTGTACATAAGATCACTACGATTCAGAACCGGCAACAACAGCGCCTCTTTAAGGATTCTTGCTATTTTAGTGGCTTACCCATTAGGCTGCCAACCACAAGATCAGTAGTTCAAACCTAATAGTTGCTCTGCGGGAGAAAGATGAGGTTCTTGACTCCTGAAAAGACTTAGTCTTGCCCCTGAGGGGCAGTTCTACTCTGCCCAATGGAGTCACTATGCGTCAAAATCAATTCGATGGCAGTGGGCTAGGTCTTATTTGTAGGAAGCTCTGATGGTGCTGTGGGTCAGGCATGGTGCTGGTAACCACAAGAAGTCTGGCAGGTCTAACGCACCCACCACCCCTGGGGAGAAAGACGACGCTCCCATGAAGACTACAGTCCTGCAATGGGTGAAAAAGGTCTCAAAGGCAGTGGGTTTACGTCCTCCTGGAGGACCCCCATAGCACAGTGGTGGGTCACACGCTTCTGTTCACCAAGATGTCAGCACTTCAAACTCACCAGCTGCCCGGTGGGAGACGATCTGGCAGTGTGCTTCCAAAGATGGCCACTTCCACTCTGCCCTGCAGGGCCTCCATAAGTGGCAATGAACTTGGTGCCAGTGAGTAGGTCTTCCTTATTTAGGCTCTTGATCCAAAAGAGCAGTTTATAGACCAGCAGCATCAATATCGCCTGTGAACAGCAGCCTCGGTATCGTATTTGGCCCCACCCCAGGCCAACCGAATCTGAATCTACATTCTTACACACGTTAACGTGTGAGGAACATTGTCTTAGAGTTTCCAAAAAGATCTATACCCAAAGATCTGCTCTATGACCATTTAAAATCCAATTCAATTAGAACTTTATCCCAAAACACACAGAGAGAGGCTGATTCCTACAGTTTTATTTTTTGTTTATCCCAGATGTACATAGTTTACAATCTGGCAGTAAGTTTTTTAATAGATGATATAACAAACAAACTTTAGAGCTGAGTCACATTTTTAAATTTGGAAAGTATGTTCATAGGAGGTTTTATTTAGTCTCAGGAGCATAGGCTGAAGTTAATGCAACAAACTATTTTCACAGAGTGATTAAGAAAGACTATTATTGCTGATGAGCTAGATTTGACCTCACTTTCAAAACTTGGGATATTATGTTCATGAACCTTAATGGGGATGAGAACAAGCATGATAGTTTCTAGACTCTTAGTTTGTTGTCAGTGTTTTAGCTTCTTATTTTTTAGAGTAATATAAGAAACTGCAAGCTTCTCATCTAAATCTATGCTCTGCACATCTACACATGTTAATATTTCTCTATGTGAAAGATAACTTGGTGTGTGTGTGTTTTTTTTTAAAAAGAAGCAGACTCCACCATTTCTTTCCCTGTAACATCCTCATTATTGGAGACCAACTTTATTTCTATAGGTTGGGGGGGAGTGTGTTTAAATAAGGGAGTGAAGGAAAGTATCCTATCGGACATTCTACATGGGGAAGAAAAAGGCATTTTAGGATTGGGGAAGATAGAGATTTTAGCTTCTTAGACTGGCACCATTTTGCCTGCATCTCTTTACAATACCCTGATAATGAAACATCAAAAAGGGGAACTGGCCTCATGGTACCTGTAGGGGTTGGACCACTGCAGTTGGGACTCTTACCTTCAGCCATGAATCAGTCTGTGGTACTCACTCAGACAGAGGCACTGCGGAGATGACCAGTATCAATCCAAGACCAGAGTTCTTCAGATTCTCTACATGAGCTTCCCAAGATATCGGCGGGCCCAGATAGAGCTCTGCCTCCAATACTGATCAGACTGAACTTGACTGAGAAGCATAAAGCAAGATGATGCTTCTGGAACTTGAGGGTGGTGGTTGCAACATGACACTTACAACATAAATAGTACAGGTCCCATGCTGCTAAAACATGTTGACTCCTCGGCACTAGAGCCAATGTCCTCACAATTTCAGAGAAGTGGATCTGCCTATAGATGCTGAAGTCATACTGCTCAGGTCTTAATCCAAGTTCCTCCTCTTGCATCACATGGGCAGGAAAATGCATTTCCTGTACTTGGAACATTGCCTTGATAAAACCAACGCTTTGCCACCAAGTCTCATAGCAAACTTATGCCCCAGAAATGAATGAATAAACGAGTGATCCATTTGAATTTTGAATCTGCTACACTTGAAAATTATCTTGCTTACTCAGATCTAAAAAAAAAAAAAAAGCAAATACATCCAGGCTTATTATTATTGTCACCATCACTCTGTATTTTGGTGATTTGGTGGAGGGTGAGGGTTTATTTTTACTTTATAGTATCAGCTGCTTTAAACCATGTTAGGAATAGGCAAAAAGTGAATCTGTTCTGACATACACAGACGGTGAAGCATCCCTGTTGCATCCAGGGGTGCTGCTTAAAGTCCTAGACGGGCAAAGTGTGCGTGCAGTTAGATCCGAATGTGAAAGGAGCCGCAGTCTAATGACTTCACTGGTTTCAGAGCACATAGACCCGGGTGATCAAAGAATTCAAGGCAGGTAAAAGAACAAAACACATATTTGTGCTTTCTGACTTAAAAATCAGTAGGGTATCCCAGAGAAAATTTTAAAACGAGTTGTATATTTTGAAAAGTCAAAAAAAATAACTCATAAATTCAAAGACAAAAGAAAAGTCAGCACCCAAAAGAAAGCACCAGGACTCTCCCTGTTCACAGGTGCAAGTGCAACAGCTTGAAAAGGCAGTGGAATGTTCCAAATAGCTTCAGGTTTTGTGTATGTTCTGACCACTCACCCACCTCCAATCGATGTAGAGTTGAGTGTTCTCTCCATTAGTGTGCTGTCAGAATCCACCGAGAGAGGAAAGGAACTTCTAATTGATGGGGCAATTCCTGGCCAGAGGGACTCTCCCAGGCTCCATGCTTGGAAAGCACAGGGGCACTGGGAAGTAACACAAGAAAACAGCATCAGGGAAGAAAGAAGTTCAGCTTTTCATTGGGAGCCCATCTCTTAATCTCAAACACAAGTTCATAACGCTTCCACTGTCATTAAAACCGACCTGATGACAGTGAATTTGGTGTTTGGGGTATCTTAAAATTAATGTGGGGTATCTTAAAATTAATTCATTCCTATACTTCTACATGCCTTGTTGTGAGATTTCACTTTATGTTATTTTAATCTTCATTAATTCATTCTTTCATTCATGCCATGCCATAAATATTTCTTAGTACTGTCTTAGTGCTAGGGACTAAGGTACACTGACTCAAGCCATGGTATTTTCAGTGACTTCGTATGAATGGGTAAGCTGGACGATGGATTAGGAAGACGACAGAGGACGTGATGCATTTGAATGGTGGTGCTGGCGAAGAACATGGGAAGAACCATGGACTGCTGGAAGCCCAGTCAGAGTGCTCCTTAGAGATGAGGATGGTGAGACGTCATCTCATGTACTTTGGACATAATCTCTGGAGAGCTCAGTCCCTGGAATAGAACACTAGGCTGGGCAAAGTAAAAAGTCAAACCATCAGTAAAATGGATTGCCTCAATGGCAGCAACAATGGGCTTTAAAGAAGGACTCGTGAGGAAGGTGCAGGGCTGAGCAGGGCAGCATTTAATTTCTGTTGTGCGGCTATGAGTCAGAATCGACTTACTGGCACCCAACAACAATATCTGGTGCGAAGGACAAGAGCCCTGGTGTGTAGTGGGTTATATGTTGAATTTCGAATCTCAAGGTCAGCGGTTCAACCCATCAGGCACTCCTAGGGAAAAAGATGATGCGTTCTGCTCTGTAAAGGATGACATTCTCGGAGACAAGAGGGACCAGTTCGAGTCTGTCCTATGGGGTTGCTGTGGATCAGAATCAACACGACAGTGGCATTTGGGGGCAGGTGCTATGGAAAGAGCTTTCGTGATTAGATAGTTAAAGAGCTCAACTGCTAACTGAGAGGTCAGTGTTCCAAACCCACCATGCACTGCACAGGGGAATGATGTGTCAGTCTGCTTCCATCGAGATTTAGAGCCTTGAAACCTAAGAGGCATTGAATGTTGTCTATTAGGGTCTTCTGGGGTCGGTGTTATCTCCATGGCAAGGGGTTTGGTATTTCTGGTTTTAGATGCTAGGGATATAGAAGGAATGAGACAAACAAGGTTTCTACTCTGGGGAATTGACATCTAGACTGTAAAAGAGGAGACAGACAACTACAAGCCAAACCAAAAAAAATAAGATCATTTTAGCTAGTTATGGATAAAGAACAAAAGAGGACGATGTGAGCCTGAGTGAATGAGTCATCGGGGCTCTCTGAGAATGTGACATTTGCTGAAGACCTGAATGACAAGAAGGACTTAGCCATGCAAGCCTTGGAGGAAGAGACCTTAGTCATAAATCAGCTGATAAAAAGGCTTCAAGCCAAGATCAAAAAGAGCTACACTGTTTCTGTACCAAATAGGTCAAGGTAGAGAATGATATGTATTTTTAAAGACCTTGGTGAAGGGTTAGTGAGTGTGTATATTTTCTCTTTGATGGGAAAGTGTTGTGGAGAAGGAGTGTATTGAGAGCTTAGTGCAAGACCCCTGATGCTTCATCCATTGGACTACTAACCACAAGGTCAATAGTTCGAAACCACCAGCTGCTTTGTGGGAGAGAGACTCTGCAAATGGATGTTGGGCCGTCACTTCCATCCATTACCTTTTGCAAGCTCGGTGCTTAGCATTCAAGCTATAATGAAGGGGGTTGAATTTTTGTATTATTCCTTTCTTTTCAAGAACCACCTTGATTGAGAAACTTCCAAAGATAACCCAATGGCCAATAGACAGCATACAGCGGTAGGACCTGTAAGAGTTACTGTATGGGAAACCCTCAGAGGCGGTTCTACCTCGTCCTATGGGATCACTGTGAATCGGATTCAATTCAATGGCAGTGAGTGCATGTGTACTGTTTGGAGTCTGCCTCAGCCAGTCGCTGGTGATGGTTGTGGGAAAAGGAAGATGCTTTGCATGTTGGGGCTGGGTTGCCATGCTAGAAGATTCTGCTTATGCTCAGAACGTGCTATTTGAACAATCTTTCCCTTGTGCAGAAATGAGCCTTGTCCTATCACTGCATGCTGTACATTGTATACTGGATTCAGTTTGGACATTGTTCAATCATGCTGGCTCTCAAGGGAAAGGAGCAATATAAAAATTCAACAACCCCCTCCCCACCCCCTGTGTTATAGCTTAAATTCTGAGCACTGGCTCTGCAAGAGGCTATATGGATGGCAGTGAAAGGCCAACATCCATTTTCAGAGTCCCCACAGAGATTAAACCTCCACTGAATTTTTTCTGATCCTGAACCAAGTATGTCGATAATACACCCTGAGGCATCGTGCATTGGAAAGTGGACTATCTCCAGCCCTCTCCAGTCAGCCCTGGGACGGGTAGTCTCTTTTAGGGGCTCACCTTAGTGTGTCCTTGATGGAGGTCACTGGGGACGGTACAGGGGTCCGTTGCATGGTCATGAGTCATGCCCTATCAACCTTGCCCTGACTGCCTCGGCTGAAAGACCCTGACCCAATCTCGTAAACCAGCGATTGTCAATCTGTGGGTCTTGACCCCTTTGGGGATCAAACGACCCTTTCACAGGGATTGCCCAATTCATAATAGTAGCAAAATTACAGTTATGAAGTAGCAACAAAAATAATTTTATGGTTGGGGATGGTCACCACACATGAGGAACTGTATGAAGGGTTGCATTAGGACGGTTGAGAACCGCTGTACAAGCCTCTCTACTTACCGATGTATGTATTCCAATCATCGTCCGTTTCCTGCTTCTGTAGTCCGACCTGCAGCGGCGATGTATTGATTTGCCACCAATCATGAATTTGTGACAGATCCCTCTGTTCCATGCTCTATGTATCCAGTATCCAGTCTGACACCTCAGACACCATTTTGACCTTTATTAATAATGGCCTCCCACATCCAGATGATGTGTCTGTCTTTGCCTCTTTCAAAACTTAATAAATGCTCCCCTTAAATTATATTTGAGATTGGGCTTTCCTTTTGTACCCTGGAACACCCTTTGTGAAATATCTTATATAATTGCAGGGGGAGGAGGGCTATTAGTAACTGGTATATTTACCTTCTGTTGAGAATCTGTCCCCCCCCACCCCCGCGAGCATTATTACTCTTCATAATTAGTTCTGCAATTTCTCCATAGAGTATGATCCATTTCATTTGAAGTGCTAAAAGCAAGTACTAGTAGTTGATCACTGTCTGTCTCTAATTTGCATTTCTCTTTATCCAAGAAAATATTAGTTCTTATTAGCCAGATAGAGATCTATTATGAATGTCAATGTAACTTAATTAAAGCATAATATTAATCATAATACTATCTTCCAGTCTCATATACCTCCCAAATGATGTTTACTTGCACAGAGCTTCACTGATAAAATGCAAAAAAATCAGATTGAGATATCTTTGATGAGTAGAGAGATTTAGCCAAAGCCTTTCTTAATGAAAAAATAGTATAAAGGGGAGTTTGGAAAGAATTGTAGCTGATAAATCCTATTCAAAATAATAAAATAAGAAATTTGCTTTACTGACTTTTATACCTCCGCATTAATATTTATTAACTTCTGAGTGTTTACAGAGTTGTGTAATATATGCTAGCCAACTAGATATAGCTCATATTTTCTACTCCCCAAACCCAAACTCCCTGCCAACCAGTCCATTCTGACTCGTAGCAGCTCCATAAGATGAGGGAACTTCTCCGGTGGGTTTCTGAGACTGCAGCTCTTTGCAGTAGTGGAAACCCTTGGCTTTCTCCTTTGGACCAGCTTGTGGTTTCAAACTGTTGACCTTGCAGTTAGCAGCTGAATGCACCACCTCTACACCATTTAGGCTCCTTTGCCTTTTACTAGTTTTCTTCATTTTATTTAGTATATCTAAGATGCACCCAAAAGACGTTTCAGGTACAGTCATAGTTGTAGTTACCCAGTATAGTAGATAGAATAACATGAAAAACTGAAGTCACTGTTAATGTCTTGGAACAAAATTGTTTATTATTTTGAGAAAATATATTGAAGAATATCTCATTAGGCACTTCACCTCCTACTTGACTGCCATAGAGTCAATTCTGACCCCTAGTGATCCTCTGGTTAGAGTGGCATAGTGGATTATTATGTATTGTGCTGCTGTGGTAGTCTATTGTCCCAACTAAGCCTTCATAAGAACACGTGGGCAGAGTTTAATCAGGTCACAGCTTGATTGGAGTGCCACCAAGATAAATACTTTCTGCAGCCGGCATCCAGTCGCTCTTCTTTCCTGGTGATCAGACAAACATGCTGCTGCTTGAGTTAGCTTTTTGTCTCAAACGTGTGATGCACTACCTGTGGGCCGAGCCAACCCTTTGGTCATGTTGCTGGAGTCTCCATAAGTACATCACTTGAATTCAAGATCCCATGGGCCTGCTTCACTAAGCACCTGGAGTGCTGCCTGTTGATGCCTGCAGGGCCAACTCTGCCTGTCTTGCCTGAGGGCAGACTCCATATTCTGCTTCCCTGACCTTGGACTGGCATAACTGAGTGCTCTGTACTGCTGTGTGGACTATTTAGCCTTTATATTCCTTCTTGCTGTATAAATCTATCTATCTATCTATACACACACACCAGGGGGTATACTCCCCCCAAAGGAATCTTTTTCCAAAGCTATGTATTTAATTTTTTCCACAACAAAACAACCTTATCACCTCCAAAGTATTCTCCATTATACTTAATACATTTGTCAAATCTGTGATACCATTCTTGGAAACATTTTTCAAACTCATCTGTTTGGATAACTGCCAGCATCTTCCTCATATCTTTTCTTCATATCTTCTATGTCATCAAATTGATGTCCTTTCATGACCCTCTTCATTCGATGAAACAAAAAGAAGTCACATGGAGCAAGGTCAGGTGAGTCAAGTGTGTGGTGCAACTGCCACAAACCAACTGCCACAAATCAGGACTTTTTCTTTGTCACACACTGTTATGTAATCTTTTCAAAACCTCTCAATAGAATGCTAGAGCAAACTCCAAGTGGATCAGGAGTAGACTTTTTCATCCATTCAGGGAGTTGACAGATGTCCAGAACTAAGTTTGTCATCAATCTACATTTCACCTTTTTTGGAAACAAGAAAACCACTGGTACGCTTGAGGTTTCCCCATCGTGCTGTCCTTGTAAGCTGGGTTCAACATCACAACAGTTTCTGCACCATTTTTCCTGAGCAGGAGACAAAACTTCAGAGTTGCTTGCTGCTCTCTTAAATCATCCATCACAAAAAACAAGTTTTGAGTGAAACTGCTTTTACAAAATATTTCAGTGACTAGAGAGAACCTTCCCAGGCGATTCCACTAGGTGCACTAAATCAGAGTGAGCTGCTTGATGCTTGCGGGGGTGGGGGTGGGGGGCGGGGACGGAATGCATACTATGAAAGCTCCACCCAGCAGAGCTTTTTTCCCCCTGTTTGTTTTCTCTTTTTGGAAGGCGGTACCTCCCATATAATCACAAGTGTCCTGGTCTTCTTTCTCTAGAGAACCCTGCCTGATACAGCTGCTAAGTTAACCACAAGATTAGTGGTTGGAACCCATCAGCAGCTCCATAGGAGAAAAATGAGACTGTCTACTCCTATAAAGATTCAGTCTTGGAAACGTGAAGAGGCACAATTCTACTCTGTCCCATAGGGTCACTATGAGACTAATTAGGCAAAGTACCAAAAACTTGGTACTGGGGCTACTGGAAGGGGCTATTGAAGCTATTAGATTCTACCGTATTTTCCATAAGAAATGTTGTCTTCTCCTGGGATGGCAATAGATATAAGAAAGATCGGAATATCCTGGTTGGGGAAGTAGTTCTCTAAGAAACAACAGTACTGTCATCTCAAAACTAGTGGGGGCGTCCATCTGTATAAGAGTAGCCTTGGTCACATGAGAAAAGATGGCAAGAAAACATCAAGGGAAAGAATTGCTCCCTGGTGATGCTCAGAGCAGCTAGGCAACACAGCGTGGTCCCTCCGGCAGTGTCCTAGAATAAGGGACTGAATTGTGGTATTAAAATAAAACGTAGTCTCAAAGTCCGAAGAAATGTATAGGAGACTTGGTTTACATTTTGACCTTGGCCAGGTGAAATTCTTTTGGATGCCAATAGCAGACTCCTCAGCCCAAACTGAAGTAAACCACAAACGAGAAATTTAGGCTCAAAAGATTAAATCACCAGAGATTTTTGCAAGATGGAGATGAAATTCAAAGTACCGGCCCACAAGACCCTTTGAGCCTGACTCGTTTCAGAGTGTCCTCACCTTTGCCCTCAGACCGGAGTGCAGAGGTACCCTACCCACAACGTCCGAGCAAGAAACATGCCATGTGTGGATTATCCAGGCTTAAATGACCAAAATTAATGAAGATGTCAAGGAACCTGGATTACTTTGATTGATTTAGACATAACAGGACATATTGTTGGACCTGGAAATAGAGTTGAGCTTACCCGAGCCTCAATGTCCTTTTCAAAATTCAAGTACCTCTCTACACTTTAACATCAGGGAAAATTTTAGTTACGAGTTTAAGGTCCACTACAATTTCAATTGACAACTCAGTAAAGTATAATTTTAGTTCTCTTTCTACAGCCGCTACATAAGAATAAAAAATTTCATTTAGAGATGCCATTTTCTTAGTTAGATAATATCTACTTACTCTAAACTTTTTGCTGTTGTTGTTGTTAGTGAAACCTACTACCTTCATATTTAGGACTGAGCAGTAATGAACTGATCGCAGTAGGAAAGCTTTCGCTTAGAGGAGAACTTGTAGGCCCTCCCAGGGCACTGGAAGGTGACCTCTCCAGCCCCAAAGCAGAAGCCAAGGCCCACTGTCTAAATTGAAGACCAGCTGTGCAGCCTGAAAAAGGAACCTAACTGGGAAGCTCTAAAAGATTTCCCAGGATTCCCTCTGGGCAACCTTGCAGCAGTATATGGGGCTCTGCCAATAAATACCAAATGTCGAGTACCAGCAACTGCTGCCAGCCGCGCCCAGTCGGAGCGACGCTTTAAGCAGCAAGCGATGTTTTCCAGATGCATAGACTCTGTGCTGAGAGATCTGGTTGGGAAGTACAGGGCAGCTATTTATCCCTGCTGACTAAAGAAGCGGTGTCGCTGATATCCTTTGAGAAAGAAACTAGAAATTTCAGTTGCCTGTGTTTTAACACAACAAGGAAAGAACTAATGAAAGTCACCTTCATTTAGAAATCTGGAGGCTCTGGGGCTCATCTGCAGGCTGAAGTTCAGGTTCTCTCACTTCCTTCCTGAATAATTGCACTGCTTCTTGATCTCTGCTTTGACTGGATGCAGAAGATTTGAAAGCACACAGCTGAGTGTGCGTAGGACACTTTCCAACATCTTGAGATACTCTCTGAAGATACGGGAGTCAGCCTTTTTATGATCTGCTTTTGAGTTCCACTGAAATTTGTCTGGCAAATACTTCTAAAAGCTTTCATGAATCACACCTGGTAGAGCTTTTGCTGTCTATTTAGCAAGGTATTTTAATATTAAAAACATGAAGTAAATAGGACTGCCATGAGACCCCACAATTCCATTCCTCGGAGTATACCCAAAACCCTTGAAAACAGACACTCAAAAAGAAACGAGTACTCCAATGTTCATTGCAGCTCTATTCACCATAGCCACAAGGTGAAAACAGCCACGCCCAACAACAGATACATGAATAAACCAAATTGCTACATGCATTCAATTGACTGTGACTCCGCCAATAGAAGAAATGAAATTTTGACACATACTATAGTATGCATTGAGCTTGATGACATTATGCTGAGCAAGTTCAGCCAGTTACAAAAGAACCAATAGTATATGAAAAGTCAAGAAAAGGCAGTTACCAAGGGCAGGAAGGAGGTTACCAAGGGCAGGAAGAAGGTTACCAAGGGCAGGAAGGAGGAGGTTAAGGGGAGTGAGGGAGAGGGTGGCTAATGGTGATTAAAACATTTTATTGACTAAGATTACAGTGCAAATTATTATAATTACTTTAAATTGTATACCTATAAAAATTGAATTGGCAATTTGGGGGTTATAAATATATTTACAAAAGTGACCCCCCCCAAAAAAAGTAGTAGGTGTTTATGTCTAAGCAAGCATTTTACGGAGTTTGGTTCCTTGGCTTGGAGGCTTAGGATCAGATTTTATGAGAGATCCTGGTTAATTGGTCTAATAATTGTTTACTGTTTCTGCTCTACCTACTAGTTCTTTGTTGTAGGGTCTTAAAAGCTGGAAGGCAGTCCTGCACAGCACAGCAGTCAGTTCCTATTCATCTGGAGGACAGAGGAAGACAGTCAGGAACAGGAGGGGGAAATGGAACATGTGGTTAGTTGTCTCCATGAATAACTGTCTCCTGGCCTTGAGGCCAGAACTGGATGGTGCCTGCTTATTATTTCTGAACATTTAATCAAAGAACACCACAAAAGAATCCTGATCATAAAGGGGAAATTACCAAACAGATTTCAAATTCTCACCAACTCAAAATTATCTGGAGCCATGCAGGGTAGATGAGGCCCTGAAATAATGACCTTGACATAGTCTTTAAGGCCTCATACAAAATTATCCCCTGAAGCCATCTTAAAACCAGAAAATAATTGAGCTCACTAAGTAAAAAGATAGGTCTGCTTTGAACATGAGGCTCTTTTCAGAAGATCTGTGCTGGAGCAGACTGACAACTTGAAAGCTCAGGAAGCAACCTTAGGGGGCAAGGCATCATTCTGATGGTGAGAGAAGAACACTCATAAAAGGGGGTGAGATGGGAGCACAACGTGAAGACTGTAACCAATGTTCTTAAATGGGACACGTAGAAACCATCAACTTAGTGTACGTTGTGATGTGTATATTCTCAACAGCAGCAACATTTCGTGGGGGTGGGGGGGTGGGAGGGTGGGGGCTGGGATTTAAAAGATGCATATTTGCATTTAAAAGAATGTTAACTTCCTTAATTACGACTCCAGCCAGGAAAACAGAACAAAGTTGGGTGAGAAATGCATTATGTATGAGAGTTTGCATTTAATTGATTGATTTGAATAATTTTCATCATGCTGCTCGGGATTGACAGATAACATATGCTGTTCTGTAGCTGCGGTTGCAGAGGATATTAGCCTTTTGTAAAGGAGGGCAGTACTTCATCTCGGCACCCTGACCTTGGACAGAAGAACAGATTGCTGTGTGCAGGGAACTCGTCTCACTTGCGGCAAGGTTCTCTACCTCAGAAGTATTTGCCTCCCAGGTGCTGAAGCCCCTTTGCCATGCAGCTCCAACTGGGGAGAGCAACCTATGTAGTCAACTCACATCTGACTTAGAGAGAATGTCTCCTCGCTGAGCTTAATGCTTTGCCTTACGTGTTTCAGTTGGGGGTGGCTCCTAAGCTTTTCCCCCATTCTCTCTGAATCCTGAATATTTAGATTCTTTCTCATTCCTAGAAACATGGCTATAAAATAACAAAGGACAGACACACACCACTACTTATTTATGCAATCAATCCCCGAAGCATGCCACAATGCATCACAGATGTGGCTCTGAGCACAATTTTAACCTCCTTGAGAGCAGTCGTGAATTTTAGACGTCCTGAGCTCAGTGTTGTGCTCTCTCCTTTCGCTATTCCATTTTGCCATTTTCTAGCAAGAAAATAAATAATAAAGTTACCCTGGTTGCTAAGTAACCTCAGCGAAACTGTATGTCGCCACCTACTTTCTGTATTCTTCTGGCTTCCTTCTTGCCACCTAATTATAATTTGTTTTCCTTCTGAAGACTCCCCATTCATGGCTGCCATTGTCATTGGATAATTGCCAGCATCTTATTGTCACTATTGAATTCAGTGATGAGAAGCCACAATTTGTTCTTCCTTCTAGAGAACAGCAAATTGATGTGTTCTTATGATACCTTTGTGTGCGTTCGGTGAGAGTTCCTCTCAGAGAGAGAGGTGACAGTCCCAAGGAAGACTTTTAGTATTTAGCAACCTCCTCCTCTAAGGCCTCATCTCCCCACCTCTATCATAATCCTTTCCTCTCGAGAAGCAGACTGGTGGCTAACATGTGGTCAGGTGCGTGTACAATGATAACATTCTGGCAGAAGGTAAAGTTATTTCAAGAGGCTGTGGTATGGGTAGTGCTCAGCCTGTGAAACAATAAACACCAGCAAAATAATAATAACAAATCCACCTGTCTTTAGTTATAGGCCAATTATGTTCTGTGCCTTGCTAAGTGATTTATATACATTATCCTGTTTAATATCTATAAACTCTTATGAAGTCAGTACTATTGCTTCTGTTTTACAAATGAGGAACCCCAGACTCAGAGAATCCAGGTAGTCTGAGCAGCAGGCACCAAAACCATGATTTCTTCATCTAAGATGCCACTGACTTTAAATAACACCAATTCAATTGCAAACTTATATCATATGCAAATGTCAAATGTAAGCTGAATCTTAAATTCAGAAATATGAAAACATGAAAAGAGCCTGCACCTGAAAACCAAGACCATACGATGCGTGTGCTGCTGTCATTCTCTAGCTTAGACGTATGGATTTTTCTCTAATTATTATTCCAAATAAGGAATGCTACTGAACTATGTCCGCTCATGTTATTGGTCCCCTCCTCAGCACCCCAACTGCCATCCCCAACTACAACGTAATGGCACTCCTTCCACAATCTACATGCCTCCTGAGTATTTTCTGAGTAGAAAAGAGTATCTCTGAAATTAGAAATAAGCCAGTCAAAACTCCCCTCTGCCACCTGCCAGAAAAACCATCTAAACAATTTCTTAAATATTTTCTAGAAAATAAGAATAATTATATCTTCCCTATAAGATTCTCGTGAAATAACTTACAAGAAGGCATTTTAATAAAACATCATATAAGTATTTTTCATAATTATTATGCTTCACTACGTTGTCTTTTCCTTGGTTCAACTATTTTGCTAAATTCTCTTCCTTATTCCTTAACAATGTAGCCGAGAGGAATTACTGAAACCCAAATGAAGGCTGAGAGTGGGACAAGAGGAAAGGAAAGAACTAGGAGGCAAAGGGCATTTATAAAGTTTTAAATAAAGACATGCACATATGTAAATATATTTATATATGAAGATGGGAAAATGGATCTATGTGCATATATTTATAGGTTTAGTATTAAGGTAGCAGATGGACATTAGGCCTCCACTCAAGTGCTCCCGCAATGCAAGAACACTTTGTTCTATTTAACTGGCATTCCACGATGCTCACCTTCCTGACACAACCACTGAAGATAAATAGGTGCATAAGCCAATGTGGCAAAGAAAGCTGATGGTGCCCGACTATCCAAAGATATAGTGTCTGGGGTCTTAAAGACTTGAATACAAACAAGCGGCCATCCAGCTCAGAAGCAACAAAGCTGACATGGAAGAAGCAAACCACCCTGTGCGATCATGAGGTGTCGAAGGGATCAGGTATCTGGCATTATCAGAACAAAAAAAATCATGTCCTTTTGAATGAGGTGGTGGGGGAGTGCGGAGTGGAGACCCAAAGCCCATTTGTAGGCCACTGGACATCCCCTTACAGAAGGTTCTTGGGGAGGAGACGAGTCAGTCAGGGTGCGATGTAGCAATGATGAAACATACAACTTCTTCTAGTTCCTAAATGCTTCCTCCCCGCCACCCCACCCCCACTATCGTGTTCCCAATTCTACTTTGAAAATCTGGCTAGACCAGAGGATGTACACTGGTACAGATGGAAGCTGGAAACACAGGGAGTCCAGGACAGATGATCCCTTTAGGACCAGTGCTGGGAGTGGCAATACCGGGAGAGTGAGGTCGATAGGAGGAACCGATTATAAGGTTCTACATATATCTTCCTCCCTGGGGGATAAATAACAGAAAAGTGGGTGAAGGGAGACGTCGGATAGTGTAAGGACAAAATAATAATAATTTATAAATTACCAAGCGTTCATGAGGGATGGGGGAGCAGGGAAGGAGGGGGACAAATGAGGAGTTGATACCAAGGGCTCAAGTACAAAGCAAATGTCTTGAGAATGATGAGGGAAACAAATGTACAAATGTGCTTGACACAATGGATGGATGGATGGATTGTGATAAGAGTTGTATGAGCTCCCAATAAAGTGATTAAACAAACAAATAAATAGATGTAAGCTAAGAAAAAAAGACCTATCTTAAAGAACAAAACAATATAGAAACTTGTCTTCTAAATTAGATTCTGCACCCATGTAAAACAAAATTCCAGTATCTGTGCTGGGCAATTAAGAACCCTGTGCAGCTTGCAAGTCTAATCCTTGTCCATCACTTCAGCGCCTCTGTGGAAAGCAGATTCACCCAAAGGTGACGTCCAAGGGTCTAGTTGCAAAAAATGCCAGTGGTCAAAGCGAGAGTTGGTGTGGGCTTGCACAGTGTGCTGTGGGACCACAAATGGCACAATCGATAAATGCAAGAGACATCTAATAGGATTTGATGAGTGATGGTGGGTAGAAAATATAGTGTGCTCACAGTTGACTCCCAGAACTCTGGCTTGAGAAAATTGGGATGGTTTGTTATTTACCAAATATGAATCACAAACGTCAGAGCAAATGGGAGAGAGGATTTCATGCAGTCAGCAGTCAGTATTAGGCGTGCTGACTTTGACGTTGCCGAGCTCCCAGGGATTGTAATAAGGGTTTGGAGGCCATCAACAAGAGAAGGATTGTTCTTCATCCTTTCTGACCTCAAATCTCTGGTTATCTCTTGAGCCTGGAATAGATTTTTGATGGAAGACTGATTTCTAAGTCCTCCACTAGTCGATGACTTTTCAAATGTATTCTATGTCTGGTTCCTTTTTGTATTTCTTCACAGAATCTTTCACAGAGTGAAATGTCCACGATGATTTCCCTAAGTATTTTGAAAATTAAATTTGTGAAAAATATACATTTTAACGGGTGGTTAAATACAACTCCAAAAAAAAGGGCACCTCGTTGCTAGGGTCAATTCTGACTCATAGTGATCGTACAGAGCAGAGTAGAACTCCCCCTGTAGGTTTCTGAAATTGCAAATCTTTACGGGAGTAGAAAATCTCAACTTTGTTACATGGAGTGGTTGGTGGTTTTGAACTGCTGATCTCGTGTTTATCAACTCAGTGTGTAATCTGCTGCACCACCCACCGTGTATTTCCAGGTTAGATATAAGGTGCTAACTTGAAAATGTATTGATGCACTTTCACCTCCTACGTAAGACTTTCCTTTAAGAGCCGGAGTTTTTACTCGTTCTACACAGAATACAAGATACTCAAAAGTTGGACTTGTTTGGCTTGGTTTTTGTTTGTTCGTATTGGGGTGTGTCGCTCTGGTGCTGCAGAGCAAGCTGGCTTCTTCCCAGATGCATGGCTGTTAGCCACCCAGAAAAAGGAGATACGCCTCCAATTTAATTATGTCATCAGTCATTTAGTTTCTTTTGTCTTCTCTTTGTTTCCTAATACATCTCAGCACAAATAGTGTTATACACGAGACTACATTTAATTGAAAAAGAAAGGTGGAAATCCTGATCGGTGGACTGTGGAAAAAGCATAAAACAGAAAATAGAATGGAAAAGGACCGTGAACAGTAAGAATTTGTTTGAACTTTGTGTTTATATTGTTTTTGCATTCAGTATTTTGAGTATGGCATTTAGTGAAACTAATTGGTGATGATTAGGCTACAGGTCTGTGGATGATAGGAATGTACGCTCTCCTGGTTTGGAGGTAGGGGTTACTGGTTATTTGATTTGGGAGGAAGATAAGGCTTTCTACTCCCACAAGGAGTTACAGTCTCCAAAACTCACAGAGGCAGTGTTACCCTGTCCTAGAGGGTCACTGTGAGGGGGAATTGACTCTGTGGCAGTGAGTTTGGTTTGGTTCTGCTATTTGATAAGTTTCTTATGTAACTCTGCTTTATTAACTATGCAAAGGCATTGGGCTGTGTGGCTGTAAATTGATTATGGAAAATATTGTGAAGAATAGGAATTCCAGGACACTTATTAGGCTCATGTGAAACCGGTCCATAAACCACCAGACAGTCCTTAGAACAGAGCAAGGGGATGCTACCTAGTCCAATTTACCCATAGAATCTTTCTGTATGACAACTGGAGGCTTAATTTTTCTTCAGTTCTTTCAGTTTTAGATATGCTGAGCATCTTCTTCCCTTTTTGTTTTCTTAATTCTAGGGTTTTTTTTTCCACGTTTCATTATATTTGGCTTTGACTTCAATGCTGCCCTTTGAAATTTTCTATTATGCTCTGTGACTTCATCATTTTTCTCATTTGCCTTGGCTTCTCTTTGAGTAAGAGCAATTTTCAGAGCCTCTTCTGAAGAACATGTTCAGCATATCTGAAACAGAAAAAGCTAAGGAAAAAAATTCAATCCTAGAGTTGAAATATTGAAAGATTCTATGGGAAAATATTAAATGATGCAGGAAGCATCAAAGGAAAATGGAAAGACCTTGTTGAGTCACTGTACCAAAAACTAGTCGACATTCCACCATTTCAGGAGGCAGCATATGAGCAAGAACCAATGGTGCTGAAGGAAGAAGTTCAAGCTGCACTGAAAGCATCAGCCAAAAACAAGGCTCTGAGAACTGGTAGACTCGCCCTGGAAACATTTCAGCGAGCTAATAAAGCACTGTGAGCACTCATTCATTGAGCACTCATTCATCGATGGCAGGAAATTTGGAAGACAACTACTTGGCCAAGTGACTGGAAGAGATCCATATTTGTGTCCCTTCCAAAGAATAATAATAACAGAAGCAAGCTTACTGGTGGGACAGAGACTGGTGGAATCATGGCTCTTAGCCACCCTGCAGATCTGGAGATGAACTCCACCCTCATGGCTCAATTTCCAACCAAAGAGCAGACCGTTCTAGAATAGGAACGATGACACGAGGGACTATCTACCTTCCAATAATCAACCATTGGAAGTCAAAAGCGCAGCATTGACCCTGCACAAAGTTTCCATGGTTTGGGAAAGAAGGTGGAATTGAAACAGGAAACACAGGAAGTGGGATCAGTGATGTCACATGGAGGGGATCTCAGGGAATGAGATTAAACAAAATGTGTACGAAGTGCTGAGTGCAAACCTGATGATCTGCTCAGTAAACCTTGATCGAATTTACAGTGCAAAGCCAGATCCTTCCAGCCTGAGGAGCTCATCTCCCGGCGCGTATGAGACAGCGTTCTGCTGCTGTTCCTCATGAGGGTTCCGCCGCCGGTTTTTCAGAAATGCTCTGGCTAGTCCTTCTTCCTCGTTTGTCTTAGTCTGGAAGCTCTGCTGCAGCCAGCCACCCCCACCCCCACCCCCGGGTGGCCCGGCTGGTATCTGAAATACAGCTTCTAGTAGCGCAGCAGCACATAAGCCACCACAGTGGGTCAAAAGGATAGAGGGGCTTCAAAAGCTCTTGGGAAAATCCCATTGTCTCTTAGTTCCATTTTCCCATGGACTTTTTCAAGGACTTCTGTGTGTATAGAGGATATCAAGCTGTGGACTCTCTGTCAGGCAGCCCCACTGGCACAATAGTTACGAGTTCAGCTGCTTACTGCCAGGTCAGTGGTTTGAACCCACCAGGGCCACCACGGGACAGAAGACTTGACAACTTTCTCCTGTAAAGATTACTATCAAAACAATAAAAACCCCAACAACAAAACAAACACAAGATGCTTAGTGCCAGGGGCACCCGACAGAGCAGCTCTACTTTGTCTTAAAAGGTTGCCATGTATCCACACAACAAGACAGAATCTCTTTCAAGAGCTATTGGTTACACTCTCGTTGTCCCTGAGGGGTTTATCTCTACTGGATTCCCTGTGTTGCAGGCTCGTGTCTATAGCAGCGTGCATGCTCTGGTCTCATCGATTTGTAGGGTAGAATTAAGGTCATGATAGAGGGGGGAAGGAAACACCAAAGAACTAGAGGACAGTTGTGTGTTTCATCGATGCTATCCTGCACCCTGATGGGTTCATCTCTGCCCTGTGATCCTCTGTGAGGGGATGTCCAATTGTCTACAGATGAGTATAGGGTCTCCACTACATGCTACCCCTCCCCCCCATTCACATTGGGTATGATTTTGTTCTGGATCTTAGATGCCTGACACCTGATCCCATCGACACCTCATGATCACACAGGCAAGAGGGTGGGTGGGTGGAGAAAGGGGCAATCAATCACAAGGACCAGCCTATACCCACCTCCCAGGGGGATGAACAAAGGAAAAGTGGGTAAGAAGTGATGGAGGATGATGTAAGATATGAAAATAATAATCTATAACTTATACAGGGTTCATGAGGGAGGGAGGGCAGGGGAGACAGGTGGAAGAAATGGGGAGCTGATATCAGGGACTCAAGTGGGAAGAGAATGCTTTGAAAATGGTGATGGTAGCATATGTGCAAATGTGCTTGATACACTGGATGAATCTATGGATTATGATAAGAGATGTAAGAGCCCCCAATAAAAGTATTGAAAATTATTAAGGCAAAGAATGTACAGATGTGCTTTATACATTTGATGTATGTATATGTATGGATTGTGATAAGAGTTGTATGAGTCCCTAATAAAATGTTAAAAAAAAAAAAGAATGGAATTGCAGAGTTAACAAATGTATCAACTGTTATGGAGAGTACTTTGAAGGTGATAGGGTTGTTTTGTAAAATAAATTTAAATATATAGCTTTGAAGAAAAAAAACAAAAAGAGAGGGGTGTGGGTAAAAGAGTTACAGAAAAAAGAGACTGTAGCCTCTACCCATGTAAAATATCTTTTAAGATGTAAATACTGACACAATGTATGTATGCATGTGATTAGAGCTGTATGAGCCCCCAATAAAATGATTTTTTAAGTGCTATTGGTTACCTACCTCTTTCCAGAACAGATCTTATCCTTTATCAAACCAATGTTATGTGGGGTCTATAAGATTTATTTGTCTTTTTGTTTTTCAGGTTTGCACATTAGCCTCAAGACTCCTTTTCAACATGACAGTAACACCATTAGACTCTGAACGGCCAGTGCCATGGTGAGTGTATGTCCTCCTCCATTCTACACCGGAGCAACGGCCACTGCTGGTGCTTTCTTACGGAGCTTGGGTTTGCACTTGGGATTTTTCACAATTTCAAATACCAGATACCCACTACCAAAGCAATCTCAATAGGCACATAAACTTTTTTTTTGTTGCTGATCTACACTAAAGATTAACATACTTTTTAAAATTGTAAATAATATACCATCAAATAAATCTTCCAGGGTTCCATTTCTACCTAATCTGGGGTCCTCCAACCTTAATGTTTTTCTCTTGAATCAACATTGTGATATTTATTAGCTATGACCAGGAAAATCCCCTCATGGAAGTAAAAGCCCCCCTCATAAGCGTTCCACTCCTCAAGGCTTCCTTTGCATTTTTATCTAGTAACTTTCTAATTATAGATATAGGATCTGAATCTCAAGGTAAACATGCAACCTTAAAGCTTTCTATGTTTTCTCTGCATCTGCTTACTGTATTCTTAGAATTTTTTTTAATCAATTAAATCCAAAGTACATATTCTTCACCTTTGACAGCCTGACTATATACTTCTACCATGTAGCTCAAAAGAGATTCAGACAATTAAAATTGATCGGCTTCTACAGGCAAAAATATGAATTTTTATAAGAGCACAACCTTTCCCCTCTGGTGTTTGTCTGAACGTGTTCACAGCCTCGGGTTGGAGTCTGGCCCTTCAACATTGGTTAGCAACCAAGCAGAGCACATCGGTTTTCATTTATAATTCATCCTCGTTAAAAAAAAAAAGAAGAAATATTCCCAAAATTTCAGTAGGAGTTGTGTCCTTATATGCAAATTTTCTCTAGATCCATGACTTCACAGTCCTAACTAGAAGCATTGGCCTGGGCAAAGCCAAGCAGAGCCTGCGGGGGGTTTAGCAGCAGGAGAGAAAGGTAGCACCGTCACTTGGTTATGTTGGATTCTTAATAAGTATTTGCTGTTGAGTTTGGTGACGGCGATGAAAAGAAATTATCTACTGGCAAATCTTGGGAAACGTGTGATCCACATAGTCTTTTATGTACTCCGCTATGTGACTAGCATCTCTCTCTTATAAGCAGGACTGGTAAAAAAAAAACAAATTTGAAGTTCAGAGCGAACATGGTGCTGTAGATAAAGATTGATCACCTTCATGTTCCTTCTGGAAACAAGGGTGAGTCTTACAGGTGTTAGGCAAAGCTACAGAGCTGAGATTTCCAGGGGGCGGGGTGTGAGAGACGGAGAAGCAGTCTGAGAGCTAAGAGGAAAATGAGGAATCAATGGGGAGATAGTCAGGAACATGGCGTAGGCAGCCAAAAGCCCCAGGGCAATGAAATCATGGAGCTGCAGAGAAGCGAAACAAAAGAAGCCGAGAATAAATCATCAAAAGAGAGTTTTGCTTTGGTTTTTTGGGGTTTTTTTTTTTAGTTTTGCTTTGTTAAGGTGCGTGTTCTCCAGAGAAGTTGATGTATGTAGATTGTTATTCATGTTTCTGTCTGGCTCATGACCACTTGGGAACAAGCATCCTTTCCTATGCATGTTGTTTCCTTTCTTTCTGCTTACAGAACCTGCAGTTGAGCTTTGGTCGTTCAATCCCTATCAGTCCTGGTCCGTGGTGAATAAACCAACATCGTCCCACTTTAAAATTCTTGAAATACATTAGGGGGAAATTTTGGAGACATAATCCAAACATCTTATTTTGTAGATGAGACAATGGAAGCGGAATGTTTAAGTGACAGAACCAGAAACATGACAGTTTTACTGTCTGGCATGACACACAGTTTCTTTTTTAAATTTACGTTGATATGTTTAAATATCCTTCTAATCCTAGAAGCAGCTCCAGGCAGTTTACCTTTAACCCAGGAACCCTGAAATTGAAGCCATTTAATACCTATCCAAAGCAGTTTCTGTGGGCATTTGATACATTTTTGCAAGTATTCTGAGAAACGTTTTGAACGTTTGAATTGGGTGATGTGGAATAATTCATTACCAGTGGTAGCAGATATGTCTTTCTTTTACAAATTAGAGGCCTCTTTTGCTAGACGATGCGTTTCTAGAGAGCAGGAGTCTGACTGTAAATTTCTGGTGTGTACGACAGTGCTTTGCTCATTTCCTGTCTTCGAATTTGCAAAGGTGGATGTGCATGTTCATCTTTCCTTGTCCTTTACCTAGTAAGACTCTCAATACTTAATTATCTTATACATCTGGAAACGTGTGCTGGATGTTAGGACTAACTAGTTGCAACTTTTGAATAAAAAGATTTAGAATCTAGTCTTTGTGGGGATTATAGAAAATGTTTGAAAATATTTACTTAAAGGAAATCATATTACTGTATCAATCACCCTCTATGTGCTGTACTGAGATTGTCTGGCTCAGTGCTCTGAGAGACCTGACTGCTGCATCTCCTTCTGAAGCACACTGCGTCGATGTGCCTTCATCTGGAAAATGCAAGGTGTGTCTTGTTGAATGGTTGATGCAATGGTTACACTCACCAGAATCTATCTGAAATGTCACTGAAAATAGAAGGCAAGGGGGTAGGGAAAGTGAAATTCCAATTAGGGAAACTATTTAAGAAGCTATTTCAAGTTTTAAGGTCAAAGACAGAAATTCGGTATAGAAATATCGAGAGAGAAAGAGAGAGAGAGAGAGAAAGAGAGAGCGAGCTATGCTAATTCTAACCATGATTTTTGGAACATTTTGTAATATCCAAAGAGAAAAGTTGATTCTACCTTACAAGAATTCTGTTTATCTTAGAAAGCTTAAGATGGCTTTGAAAGTATAAGATGAGATTGCACAAGGATTAGCGAAGTCTTTACACTCAAGGAGCCTGGGGCTCGCTGACACAGTGAGGACGTCACTTCTCTCGTCTGCGGCACTTTCGACAGCTGCAAAGCAATGTCAGCGAGGGCTTTCATAAAGCCCCACCTTAACGCCAGATAAAGGGCTTCATGAAAAACGTTGGAAATCTGGAATTTTGAAACCTTGCTCTCCTTTGGAAAGTGAAATAATATCCCCATGAGACCAGGTCAGTTGTCTGTGGCCAGGATCTATGTAGAGCTCAGCCAGAAATGCAGAGAATTGAGAGTCAGACTCGACGAAGAAAACGAAAAGTATTTAACTGGAATCATGGGAGAAGATCGAGGAAGTTTGAAAATCTTCCACCAGAATAAAGCCCTTAAGAGATGTGGCACACTTCGACCCCAAAACCACACAGCCACACCTAATGACTCTTCTACCACAGAGACAAATGAAGCCCAGGGCCAGGCCGGACGGGTCACTGGAGACTCACACTTGGTAAGTCTCGACTTTTCAAGCCTAGTGCAAAATGGTGTGTGCATCGCATCATGCATTTATCAAAACCCATAGGACTACATAACACAGAGAGCAAACTCTAGTGTAATAATAAAGTATCCATATTCGTCCATCAGTTATAACAAATATTCTACAACAATGCAAAATATTAACAATAGGCAAAGGCCTGTTCACCAGGGAGAGGCAAACCATGGGAACCCAATACTTTCTATACTGTTTTCTGTAAGCCTAAAATTGCTCTTAAAATAATTTATCTTTAAATGTTAAAAACAAGAACAAGCAGGACTGAGTTTTGTCACCACCCAGAAATCACCGAGTTCATATGTAGCAAGCTCCCATATCTAGAGGCGATTGCAAACCTGTTATGTCTCCAAGGTCAAGGGATATGTCACCCAAGGCTAGAAGTTCAGTGCTGGGTTTGTAGTTGCAGCCAGGTGTTTTTAGTCGAACAGTGGCTGAAGCAGACTAGCGAGGCTAGCAAAGCTGGTCAAGATGGCAGACAGAGGAAGGGATGGGACTAAAGGGATTGTTTTCTAGCACTTTGAAGTTTTCTCAGTGTGAAAATTCCATCTATAAATTCAGTCTGCTTCAGGGACACTCACTGGCTTCTTTGGCACATGGGGAGAATCCTCAAAGAGAGGCACCTAGAGGCCATCAGATTTTGTTCCTGGATTGTGTTGAAATAAGCACCAAGTGAAAAATACCCTTGCAGACTTTAATTTGTGCTTTATTACTATACACAATTAGAAAATATGTGCATGAAAATAAGATAGATATTTTGTACTCTTTTATAGTTTCTCATTTCTTATAATAGATGAGAAATGAATGTAAACCAAATTATATTCTAAATACACAGTTGGGTTTGCTGAATAGAAGGGAAATGGGTGATAAAACCAGCAATCATCCAGCCATCTCTTTTGTGTGAATATAGACTTTTTCATAATTGGGTTTGATTAAAGCCAGGTCCATATGCCTTATTACATCCCATACTTATTTAACAATTGTGCTTCTTATATGATGGAAAATCACTAATTAATTCTTCCAACTCTCCTTTGAGGATGAGAGGGAAATGTTATTAGTCTAATTTTATTTCTACATCTGATTAACCAAACTATTTTGACTGAAATGAAAGGTAGTTATTATTTCCCTATTATTATGATATGCATTATTGGAATATTTAAAAGGTGAATTCAGAACTGTTGAAGGTTTACCTGTGAAACTGGTCTCATGTACTACTACCACTGTAATGTTCATTATGTACCAGTGAGAGTAGATGTAAACATGTTGAAGATATTTATAGCGCGTATAAATCTAGGATAGTAGAGGGATTGATGAACTGTGGCCTGCAGGTCAAACTCATTTGCCTTCTATTTTTAGATGATGCAAGGGGTAATGAGTTCTTTACATTTTGAGATAGATACTCACATCCAAAGAGTATTTTGCAACCAGGAAAATTCTATGAAATTAAATTTTGGTTTCCCAAAAGAATGTCTTCCAGGATGTGACAGCTAGATTTTGTCTCAAATTTGGGGGGCAGGAATCTAACACAACACAATCAATTCATGATGAGACTTAGCATAAAATAATCAACTCTAAGCAGCCAGCAATTGTAGAGATCAGTCCCCTTGATCAGGGTCTAGCCTTGGTGCAACCGGAATAAAGATTCCTTAGCACCGTGGCCTGCTCCTTTAAAGCAGACTGTAAGAAAGTGTCATTTCTGCTTGGATCTGGTTCCTGCATCTGGTTTGTTGACTTACCATATTGCCTTCTGATCCCAGTACTCATTAGCAGAGCGCCAACCTTGGATTAATTAACTTTGGATCCATCAACCTGTGGTCTTCCTACTTGCTGGCTTATCGGCCCCCAAAACTACTTAAGTCAGGAGAAGTTTCCAGCTTCACATCTGACCCATGAACTTAACCAGACTGTACTTACCCACTTTTACAACTCTACGTCATTTCTTCAAGCGAGATTTGTCTTTATACATATGCATGTAAGTGGCAGTGACTTTGTTTCCTTTAGAGAACACAAAGGAGTTCAAAGGGGCGTAGGGGAAAATCCATGATCTTTTAATTGTTTTCCCATAAACTTTTTGAATCACTTTCACATGTATTATTTATGGCTGCTTTCACATTACACTAGCAGAATGGAATCATTGTGGTAGAGGCTGGCTGACCTGCAAAAACAAAACAAAACTAAAAAGTTTGCTATCTGACCCCTTTACAAAAAGAGTTTGCTGACACCTGGTATATAATGTAAGGTGTCCAAGTGGTGGTGTGGGTTTGGCATTGGGCTGCTAACTGCAAAGTCAGTGGTTCAAATCCACTAGCCACTCCACAGGAGGAAAATGAGACTGTCTGATCCCTTAAATATTTACAGTCTTAGAACCTCGATTTTGGGCTCTTCTGAGTTGGAATCAACTTGATGGCAGTTGGCTTGGTTTGGTTTTGCTGCATGGTATATGAGGTGGTTTACATCCCAGCAGCAAACAGCTTCTCAATAAATACCCATTGCCAAACCTACTACAATTCTGATTCATCTTGGAATATGCAAGGTTTCTGAGGCTTTAAGTCTTTACAGGAGCATCGTTCTTCCATTGAGTGACTACTGGATTTGAACCACTGACCTTGTAGGTAGCAGTCCAACACCACCAAAAGTCATTAGCAATAAAGGATAGTAGTACTATGATGCCAAAGCTTCTGAGTTTGGAATAATGCCCAGGTGATATGGACATGCAAGGTCTAATATTACAACCAGAAAGTTATCATGTTGAAAGAAGGAGTGTACAAGTAATTATAAAATGAAGTTTTTATTCCTCTTTCAATGAAAAAATATATCAATAGATTTGGAAGTAAATTTTTGCATCATTTTAATTTCTGGGCTCTCGGATTTAGTACAAAATTTCTTTTGACTCTAACTCAAAAAAGTCAGGAACAGACTGATGAGTAAATAGTTAACTCCACTCATATATGTGGACAGATAATAATGTAATTTATTTGGAACACAGTCAAGTGAGTTGTAACAGAAAAAAAATTCTCCTGGTTAAGCACTTCTGGGTTCCATACATTTGCATACTTTTTCAACAATTTGTTGTTTTTTGGAAGTGTTCACGTTCATTCTGATAATGATTTCAGACTTCATGAAAATAGTTTTGTATTGTGCTGTGTGTAGTGGGGATTTTATAGGACCAGGGGACTAATCAGCATGATTCTCTAGCCCGTGTAGCAATCCTGATGTGAGGATGAGGTTTGTCACATTTTGATGGAAAAGTGGCCTCTAAACAGCTTTTGAGATGGTAGAGTTTAATGTAAATAAAGGCTATTCCATTGGAGGGGAAGTAAGGCCACTTCTTGTGTACATCAGTCCATGCATGATCCTTTGATCCTAAATTTCTGTAGCTGTTAGGCATTTTGTCACCCTCAGGTCACCGCCCACATTGTACAGTAAGGTGACAAATGAGAAGAACAGGATTTTTAGGAAGAAGGAGTAAGAACTGAATTGCAGATGGGCTTCAAGAATGCTGGAACTAGAAAAACAAGCAAACAAACAAACAAACCAGACCCGCTGCCAGTTAGCAAATGCTGACACACAGTAACCCTGTAGCGGGTTTCCAAGATTATAAATAATCAAGGGGCCGATAGCCTCATCTTTCTCCCAAGGACCATCTGCTGGGTTTGAATTCACAGCGAATCTTAAGATAAGGCAAGAGTCACTGCACCAGCCACAGAAGTTGCTCCACCTCCAACTTTTTCTCTCTCTCTCTTCTTGCCACAACTTACTAACTGCCCAACAGATGTTAGTCCTCAGGATTCATAAATAAGAAACCCAAATTCTCATAAATAACAAAACGATAACTAATCTGCATATTCACTGTGTTTAATTACCAAGGAATGACAATAATGAACAGTGAGTCATTTTTCTAGTATAGAATGGCACTAAAATTTTCTATAAAAGTGATGTAAATATTGTTATATTATTTTCCAAAAAATTAAAAAGAACTTCTTAGCAGGATGTTAAAACTATCACAAAAGAAGGGAAGAATAACACAAAACAAATAGAAAATAATTTTTAATTAAAATAGAATTTTATGAAAATATAATATTTTCCATGATCATTTTAAAGAGAAAACCATAAAATGCACTTGTAAATTGAGGTAGTTGGTTTATTGTGCCAACCTGGCCGATAAACACATGTGGGGTTAATTGAAGGGCAGAGGGATAAATGGCTCAGTGAGCCTCGCCTTTCTAATTCTTGGGTCTCTTGCTTTCTGATGGTTGGACCAAGTTGCAGCTGCCTCAGCCAGTTCCCTGCTTCAGCTGGCAAGGCTCATTTCCTGCAAGACATCCCTGAGGAGAAGCCACATGGACCTACCCCGATGCAGCCCTGAGTGCTGAAGCAGCTGTGTGGAGACCCCTGCCAGCGCTGAGATGTTTACACATTCACTGACTCGGCTTTCCTCCTGCAGTCGGCATCATTGCATGTGTTTGTGAGATGGGGGAGGACTTTGTGGATTGGTGTTGGACATATGGGCTAATGCTGGACTGTGGACTTACGCAGCACTGGTTGGGATGCGCACTTGACCTTTATATGAAACTCTCCCTTATACATGAGTTTCTGTGGATTTGTTTCTCTAAAGTACCCAGACTAGCACATAATTGATAGCTTTTTTTAGCATAGAAATTTCTCTTTTATTTTCCTTCCTGTTGATCAAATAACTAAAAATGTGTGTCGAAAGCACAGTCAACTAGGGCATCAAGGAACATGTTGCTTCATCTAAGTTCAGTTTTCTTTTAAGGATTCTGCTTTAAAATCAATATTGTTTTCGGTAATTTGGGTTTTCCATTTTTTCCATTTTAATTTTACATCTTCTTAATTTTTTTAGGATTTCTATACAAGTCACCCATAACAACATTCTTCTCTTTTTCCCTTTGCACTTCTGCTGCAGTCTTTACAGAGATCTGCAGTTTGTAGCAGGGGAAAAATGGAACTTTCTACTCCCCGAAACTTTTACAGCGGTTCTCAACCTGTGGGTTGCGACCCTTTTGGGGGGTCAAACAACCCTTTCACAGTCGCAAAATTACAGTTATGAAGCAACAAGAAAGATAATTTTGTGGTCGGGGGCTCACCAG
Source organism: Tenrec ecaudatus (assembly GCF_050624435.1). Lineage (NCBI taxonomy): Eukaryota > Metazoa > Chordata > Mammalia > Afrosoricida > Tenrecidae > Tenrec > Tenrec ecaudatus. The sequence continues at coordinate 59,246,857 of NC_134542.1, forward strand.
AACATGAAGAACTGCAGTAAAGCGTTGCGGCATTAGGAAGGTGGAGAACCACTGTGTCAGAGTCTCAGAAACCCACAGGGACAATCATATTAGGGTTGCTATGAGTCAGCCTTGCCTCAGTGGCAGTGTGTTCGGTTTGATTTGATAGCTTACAGTGAATAATCATCCACTGAAAACACCAGTGAACACAATTCAAATATTCAAATAGTGTTCAGATCTCCTAACAAAGTGAACACCACTTCATAGAGCCACAACCCAAGTTAAACAATTATTGTATGTCTGAGACATGCTATTTCTTGGAACACCATTTTGGGATATGTATCACACTTATTAAGAAAATAAACTTATTAATTTTTTCTATTTCCAAGAGTGACACATCTGAAAAGACTAGGACCTCAAAAACCACTTATAATAAATATAGCCACAGCTCTAAACAAGACATAAAGTGGCTAGGCAGTCCAAATAGTTAAGGTCATTCAAACCCACGCAAAGCCACTAGGAAGACAAGCCCAGGGATTGTTTCTAAAAGGCCACAGCCCTGAAAAGTCTACAGAAGAGTTCTACTCTGCTCACAGCAGGTCACCGTGAGACAGAATCAGCTCCATAACAGCACAAACACAAGCAAGATGGACTGATTGACTGTGGCCCCTCCTCGTCTATGTGCTTCTGCCCTCTCCCTGAAGTGTCAGCCTTCACCTTTAACTCCACGAGTCTGCTTTTCCCCTTCTTGCTTCCGACTGGACATCGGTTCATTCCTTTGATCCCATAATGCCTCTCTGTGGTTTGTTAAGCTTTATGACCCCCGGAAGTTTGTTCGCAAGTTGAACAAAGTGACTAAAAGTTGTACTAGTATCCTACTTACCTTTTGTGGATGCTGCACATAAGCAACGTAACACAAAAACTGCGGATCAGTTGCCTTGTAGGCTCTTTTGTTCTTGTCCGTATGTGCATCCAGGGTGAATGCTGAACTGTGTAGTTAAAGAAGAGAAGTCATATAGAGCTTCCAGATTGAAGGTGGGAAACCGAGGAAATAGGAGCTGGGCCAGGCAAAAGGAATTCTTGGTGGCACAGCCAAGGAAGGTGCTCTTAAAAACCCAAACCAAGCAAGCAAGGGCCAACTGCACCTTGCTTCTTTTTCTTTCAGTAATAGATTCACATCCGTTGCTTTATTTCCTTCCGGTCTTTCCCTCTTTGCTTGTTCCCTTCGCTGTAAAATAGTGTTGCAACAGAGCCATCTTCCCAAATCTCTTCAAGTTCTTCTTCGTTGACAGAGCTCCTGATTTTCAGGTACACATTTCCTCTCCATATGCCATCCCCCAGCTTCCCTTGCAGCTAGGAGAGGCCACAAAAGTAAGTTCCAGTCAGAAGAATCTAAGCAGAATGTTGGTTATGTAGCAATTCCCTGGAGATGTCGAGAAACAGTACATATGCCCCTTGCCTGCTTCTATTTTATTTTGTTTTTATTTATTATGTTTTCCATCTCTTCCTCCAGCCTGTTGTCAGAAACTCGGAAGTCTCCATCTTGAGCTTTAGGTTGAGTGCACACAACATGTTAAATGTCTGCACATGATCACATTATTAACCCTGGACTATCAAGTGGACTTTCATATAACAGTGAAATACATTTCTATCTACTTTAAACCACCATTGGTTAGAACCTTTCTCCACATTTATTTGCACTTAATCTTAAGTAGCATACCAAAAACAAACCCAAACTCACTGTTATGGAGTCAATGCCAACTAATAGCGACCCTATAGGACAGCGTGGAATGGTCCCAGGGGGTTTCCAAGATTGCAATTCTTGATGGCAGTAGGGAGCCCCATCTTTCTCCCATTGGGAAACACAGGTACACCCCATCTTTTTCACTTAATGCTACCTCATAATTTTTAATCTTCAAATAATCTTTGCAACCATAATTTTATTGGTTTTTCACAATTCCTCTAAAAAACCCACAATTACAATAAATTGGTCTCCATTGTTGAACTTTTTAAAGTTAACATTTGCTTATTCTTTTAGTTATGAAAGCCCACTCGTCTTAATCGGCTCGTTTTTCTAGGACCACTAATAAACAGTTCTAAAATGCAGGATCAGGATAATTATTATTTTCACTATTCAGTTGTTACAAAACTATTTATTCAACAACTTTCTCCTCCCCTTTTGATTTGTGCTTTTGCTTTCATCAGATATTAAAATCTTATGTGGCTAATTTCTAGGATACTTATTCTAGTCCACAATTGTCTCATCTTTAGCCAGACTTGTTTTAAATATCACACCTGTAAAATGACCTAACTACAAAGACATGCTACAATATTTCTAACCATTTTTTAACTTGATTGAGTCTATTGTACCCATATGTTTTATAACCCCAGCTTCCTTTGTAGAACTCGATCTGCTGTTCAAAACAATGCCAGTAATAATGACACCCTGCTTTCTCTCTAAACAGCATTCATTTCACAGCACCTTAAATGCATTGTTTCATTTTAGTCTTGACTTGCGCTATTATGACATTATTCAGATTAGCTGCATTCAACCACTATGTCTCCCCACATTCAAAAGCAGAGGTTGCAAACAAGCTCACTAAAAGTGTTCTGAAATACTGAATACTTCTGAGGAGACAGCTGTCAACAACTTCTGCCACAGCCCTGAGCGTCTGCTTCAGGTTACTGATGGAGGTGTGCAGTCAGGGCAGCGCGGGCTGCCTCTTGCTAACTTTGGTTGCAGCTGTCCACAGTCACGCTCAGCATGAGAGGTCCGGCAGCTTAGCCCATCACAAACTATCCCCGCTTGCTTTAAAAATACATTCCTTTAACGTAGGGCAAGTTGTTGAAGCTTCATCATTTTTTTTTTTTAGTGAGGGACCTCAACTCTGATCTTCAGTTGATGGAGCATTAGCGGATCTGCTCAGAAAAGAGGTGTAAAGTTGTTTGAATAACAGAACAGGAGAGAACATTTTACAGACTTCGAATATGCACTGCTGATAAGGGTGATATGCCATGCTCAGAATTCAGCTGACTTCTCCGAATACTACAAAGGGATTTGGAAAGACCCTGTGCTTCGAGATTCTTTCATATTACAGCCCTCTCTTCAGTACCTTAAGTGCTTTACCTACCAATAAGGTATGATTCAAGTGTGATAGGACAAGAAATTCAAACTAGAGCTCTATGATAATGTGGGCGGGGTTGAAATATAAAAGGCTTAAGTGCCAACTAGGGCAACTGAAATGTCCTCTAACTATATAGCTATACAAATGTGTTTTAAAACGTTATAAAGGAAAAGATAGATTAATAGGTAACAAGAAAGTGAATTGAAAGTCTTTTAAGATAATGAATATGTGTTTTGAAAGATTCCGTAGGAATAACTTTTACATTAAAGCAATCTAAAGACAGGAACATATAGTAGGTGGAAGTAATGATCGGATTGGACCGTACTTGTTCAGGGCATGTGACAAATCAGGAAACAGTCCTCGCTGCTGGCAAAACTGCTTCTTCTAAACCTTGTGAGTCATTTTCTGAGGTTGGTTCCACCAGACTGCCAGAGGATGCTATCACATGGGCTATTAAACAAAAAAGTGTTCTGCACCTACCACGTGGGGGCATCTTGGCGTAAACAGGACATCTCTGAACCCAAAACAGCTGATGCACTTCCAAGAAGGACCTTGGGGCCCTTGTTGGTAGATGCTGTTGAGCCAGCTCTGATCTATAGATCTCTGCGAAATCCAGCAACTGCTGCTCGGTTCTACAACAGCCTCACCCTGTCTGCTCTGTTTGAACCCATGGCTGCAGGCACCGCGTTGATCCGTCTTCTTGAAAGGTGTCCTCTTTCTTGCTTTTCTGCGCAAATTATCCTTTAATTTGTCAAGCAGGATGTCCTTTTCCAGGGAAATCTCACCATCCTTATTTCTAAGGAGTATGCTGACTATACTCCTTCCAAGATAGATTTGTCTGTTTTACTAGCAGTGTTTTCAATATTCTTCATCAACACTGCAATTAACAGGCCTCCATTCTTTTTCAATCTTCTTATTCATTGTCCAGCTTTCATATTCCTATGAGGTGTTTGAAGTGACCGTGGATGGGGTCATGTGCACCTTAGTAGTCAAAATGTCATCTTGTATACCTTGACTGCTGCTTTGTCCAGTGTTCATTGTACTCAATAATTAACAAGTACAATTTCGACACTTTCAATATTTTCCCATTTATCTTAAAGTTGTCTATTGGTCCGATTGTGAGGATTTGTGTTTTCTTTACATTGAGTCGACTTCCACATTAAAGGTTGTAGTCTTTGAGCTTTATCAGTAAGTACTTCAAGAACCTTGCAGCAAGCAAGGTTCTAGCTTCTGCATTTCACAGGCGAACCTTCCTTAGTCCTAATACTAACTTTATTTCATACATTCAAATTTCGCAAATTATTTGCTCAGTGTTCATGTTGAATAAGTATAGTGACACCCTAAAACCCTGACATATACCTTTCCTGATTTTAAATTCCCTTCCTCTATTTAAATGGCTGCCTCCTGGTCTATCTATGCTTAGGTTTTGCATGAGCAGAATCAAGTGTTCTAGAATCCCCATTGTTCCCAATGTTATTCATAGTTTGTTAGGATTCACATAGTAAAATGCCTTTTCATAATAACACAATATAGACCAACAACTCGGTGGTAGTTTCTCCTTTCAGCCAAGAGCTCGCTGACGTCTCAATAACAATATACCTCATTGCACCTACACTTCTGAATCTGGCTTAAATTTCTGAAAACTCTCCATTTATGTACTTAAATTTCTGAAAACTCTCCATTGTTGAATGATCTTCAGCAGAAATTTTCACTCGCATTATCATGATGCATATTAATGATGTTGTTTGACAATTTTCTATTTCTGGGAGGTCGTTTGTCTTTGGAATAGGCACATATAGGAATCTTTTCTAGTCAGTTGACCAGATTGTTGGTTTCCAAACGTACTGGCAAAGGTGACTGAGTGCTTCCAGTGTTTCCTCAGCTTATTGAAAAATTTCAGTTGGTAGTCTATACATTTCTGGAGTCTTGTTTCTAACTGATATCTTCTGAACAGCTTGGACCTCTTCTGTGAGTACCATCAGTTCTTTATCATGTGCTATCTCTTGAAATTTCTGAATGTCAATCAATTATTTGCATACAGGGCCTGTGTATTGGTCTGGGTACATTAGAGAAACAAATCCACAGAAACTCGTATGTATGTGAGAGAGTTTTATATAAAGGGTAAGTGCACATTAAGAAAGCATCCCAACCCAGTGCTTCCCAAGCCCACTAGTCCAACATTGGCCCATTTGTCCAACACCAATCCACAAAGTCCTCCTCTATTTCACAGAACATACACAATGATGCCGACTGCAGGAGAAAAGCCGAGTCAGTAAATGTGTAAGCATCTCAGTGTTGGCAGGGGCCTCCACACGGCTGCTCCAGCACCCAGGGCTGCATCGGGGTAGGTCCATGTGACTTTTTCTCAGGGATGTCTTGCAGGAAGTGAGCCTTGCCAGCTAAAGCAGGAAACTGGCTAAGGCAGCTGCACCCTGGGCTGACCATCAGAAAGCAAGAGACCCAAGAACTAGAAAGGTAAGGCTCACTGAGCCATTTATCTCTCTGCCATTCAATTAACCCCACATGTGTTTATTGGCCAGATTGGCACAATAAACTACCTCAGACTGTACTCTTTCCATCTTATTTTAATGTTTCCTTCATCATTCACTACTTTCCTATAAAATCTTTCAATATGATAACTTAAGGTTTTAATTTTCTCAGTTCTTTCATCTTGATAAATACTGGATTTCTAACATCAGGTTATTTTACTATAATCCTTTGCTTTTTCTTCATCAGCTGCCCTTTGAGGCTCTTTCACTTCATTATATCTGCCATGTGCTTCAGCTACTCTTTGCTTAAGAGCTCATTTCAGGGGAATCTCTTCTAACATCCACTTAGATCTTTTCTTTCTTTCCTGACTTTTTAATGGCTTTTTGCTGTCTTCATGTGTGATGTTCTTGATGTTATCCCACAAGTCATATGGTCTGCAGTCATTAGTATTCAATGTGAAATCTAGTCTGGAGATGGTCTTTAAAGTCAGATGGTGTACACTCAGGGTTGTCTTTTGGCTCTTGTGGACTTGCTTTAATTTTCTTCAGCTTCATTATGAACTTGCATATGAACAACTGATGAACTGTTTCATAGTGTGTCCTTGGCCTTTGGTCTGCTGATATTGAGCATCTCTATCACTACTTCCACAGACAGTGCATTGGACGCTGTGTATTCCATCTAGCAAGGTCCAAGTGTATAGGCAGCCTTCATGGTATTGACAACAAGTGTATTTGCAATGAAGAAGCTGTTGATCTTGCAAAATTCTATCATGTTAGCTCTAGTTTATTTCTATCACCAAGTTCCTATGTTCAACTACTGACCTGTCTTTTGTCTCCCACCTTGCAGTTTAAACACTGCTAATTATCAAAGCATCTTAACTGGATGTATGAGCAATTTCAGACCAAAGAAGTTGGTAGAATTTGTCCATTTCTTCATTACTAGCTTTCATGGTGGACACTCAAGTTTGAATAATAGTGTATGAACTGGTCTTCCTTGTAGGCACATAGATCATAAGCCTATCTTGTACTTCCATATAGATTTTGATACGTTCTTTTTGAGGATAAATACAAGGCTAATTCTCTTGAATTTACCATTCCTGGCAGAGTAAACCATGCAATTGTTTGGCTCAAAATGACCAATATTAGTCCATTTCAGTCCTCTAATGCCTCCGATGGTATCGATCTTCCTGCCTTCAATTTCACACTTGACAACTTCCCATTTTCAGAGATTCACACTTCACACATTCCACATTTGGAGCATCAGTGGGTGTTTGCAGCTGTTACTTGTCATTTGAGATGCACCCCTGCAGCAAGTGTAGCCCCAAGGATTCGTTCCACCCAGCTTCTTAAGGCCTCTCTGCGTTGAGGGGGCAGCTCTTCCCCAGTTCTAGCTTCAGTGACTTCATCCTGAGGGGCTTATTCGCTGGCATGAAACTAGCAGTGTTCTACTTCTATTCGTAAGGCTTTCAGTGGCTAATTTTTCAGAAATGGACACCCTCTTCATTCTTTCTAGTCTGTTTTTCATCTGGAAATTCCCCTGAAACCCTCTCACCGTGGATGACCCTGCGAGTATTTGAAATACTGGTGGCAGAGGTTCCAGCATGACCACACACAAGCCACCACAGGATGACAAAATGGCAAGTGAGCACTGGAGGAAGCACCTTAGAAGGCAACCATTGCCTAACGTTACTCGGCCTCTGCAGATGCAACCTGTTGCCTATTTCCTGGAACCCTGCTTTGGTGAATACTCCTCAAAAGAAGCATGCGGTTATTAAGGGGGACGAAATCAGGTATTTCAGGAGATCCAAAGAACACCCTCTGTTCTGATATCACGCAGACACGATGTTCAAGGACCTTGCTGTGGTATTACCCTGAGGCATCTAACTGGCTCTACGGATTAAATAAAACTCACATCTTAAAAAATTAGAAGGAAACTCAAAGCTTCCATTATAAAATTGAATATTCTTAGAGGCTGGAACTGAAAATGGTTTTTGATAGCTGTATTTATAATATATATTATAATATATTTATAATATAAATATATTTATATATAATATAATATAGCTATGCAGAGTTACTACTGTTGTACAAGCAAGGACCTCATGGAATTTGGTTCACTGGTTTGGAAGCTCAAGGGTCATGGTTCTGTGAGCTATCGCTGTTCATTGGCCTAATAATGTGTTTAGAGCTTTTGTCCTACCTCCTAGCTCTTTGTTGTAGGATCTTAGGAGCTCACAGTTAGGCCTCCAAAGCACAGCAGCTGGTCTCCACTCACCTGAAACACCGAGGACGAAAGAAATGTAGGAGCAGGATAGTGAAGAATCATAAGTTGACAAAAGCAGCTTGAAGTATTAGACAGAACTTTAAGGTTAACAAGGGAGGAACAACCTGGAAAAGGAGGGTGAGATGGTGGTACGATTCCAGAACAGTAATCAGTGTCCCTAATTTTACGTGCAGAAACTGTCGAATTTGTCTATGTTTGCGGTGTGTGGTCTCAACACCAACAAAATAAATCAAATCTAAAGGAAAAAGGAGTTCCATTTGCACAATAGTTGAGTTTTAAACCTAGGAATGGTCTTGAGGAACACCTTGTATAGTCAATATTTTCATTTTGCTGGTAAGGAATAGAGGTCCGAGTATGTTGATTGGTCACGCTTTCTTCGGTTACTTAGAAATCTAAAGCAGGACTGGGCTCCAATTCTTACAACTTGCCTAACCCACATACAACAGATAAATTACTTTAAAATCATAATAGCAGTAATTCCATAATGAAAAAAATGAATGCTTCACTTTTACTCAACCCTCATCTTATCAATATCCCCCAGTTAATAGCTCTATGCTGCCTTTTTATTTGGAAGCTAGATATCTGTATTTCTCTATTTTTACTAACAATTAGCTTATTAACCATCTGTTCACATGTTCAATATGTAACTAGGGTGCACTGGCTCTGCACCAGTCACGCACAAGGTGAGTCTCTGTTGTCACAGTGCTCAAGCTAGTGGGAAAGACACAGTCATGTGTGGCAGGTGTCATGACAGCAGTTAGAGAGGGAACTTCAGGAGCATGTTTCTTGGATTGTGAGAACTCAAAGGATATTCCTAAGAAGGAATGAAATCTTAATTGAATCTCTGATGCAGAGGTTCTCAGCCTTGCTGATGGCACGACCCTTTAATACAGTTCCTCATGTTGTGATGACCCCAACTATAGAATTATTTTTGTTGCTACTTCATCACTGTGATTTTGCTACTGTTATGAATCAGCTGACCTCTGTGAAAGGGTCGTTTGACCCTCAAAGGGGTCATGCCCCACAGGTTGAGAACCGCTGCTCTTATGGATAACTAGAAGTGAGGCAGGTGGATATCATTGGAATAGCACAGCAAAGGCATAGAAACGAGGAAGGTGTGTAGTTTTGTATGTCTGGAGAGAGGGAGTAAGACAGAGCAATAAGTTTGGAAACAGAGAGACACCAGATCGTCAGAGACCTGTATTCAAAGAGAATACTGGTTCTCACATGTTAAAAAGACCCAGCTCACAATTTTGATCAAAGAGAAGAATCTTGATTAAAAGGGTAGACTTATAAAAGAAAATTCTCATAGAATCTGTAGGTTCTGGATTCATGGAGATTGGATGAACCCCCCAAACTATTACCCTAACATAATCATTCGACCTGAAGCCAACAAACAAACCATTGGTGTCTCCCTAAAACCAAATAATGATTTATCTCAGTGTTCCCCAAAGTGGGTTGTACTGCCTTGGAGGGTGCGAGAATGATCCAGCAGGACTGCAAAAGCAGGTACCCACACTTTATCCTGGCTTATGGACTAGAGTACAAACATTTTTAATTCCCAGAAGTCATGAAAAAATTTTTTTTCTGGAAAGGGAACTGTAGGCCAAATAAGGTTAGGAACCTATGATTTAGCTTAACTAATCAAGGACATCTGCCTTGAGCTCTTTTTAAGATCTATTTGTGTTGATGGCAACAGATGCACAAGTGTGCTTAATACAATGGAATGGTGGATTGTCATAAGATTTGGAAGAGCCCCTCAATAAGATGATTAATAGAATAAGATCTATTTTTGAATATATGGGATCATACTGAACTCAACTTAGGGTGCAGTGAGTTTGTGTTAACGGAGGAGGAATAACTCATGGGAGGAGAGTGACCACGGTATACAACTTGAAGACTGTAGTCAATGTTACTGAATTTCATATACAGAAATTGGTGCCTTGATTTACGTGTTGCTGTATATATTCTCGATAACATAAGTAAAAAATTTTAAAAATACAGAGAAGGTACTAAAGTGAAAGAAGACCAAGACGAGTTCAGTGATCCAGTAGAGCCACTTCGGAGGAACAAATGGCAATGACAGTGGAATGGAATGGGCAAGACGGGAGTGGAAGCAGATTATATAGGGTCCCATAAAGCATGGTATAACCTTGATTTTTTACTCTGAGTAAAATGGAGAATCAAGGCAGAATTTTCAGTGGGATAATATAAAACACAAAACAAACAAATAAACCAAGTTCCATTAAGTGGCTTCTAAGTCTTGGCACCTCAGGTGTGAATAGAAGTTTGCTCGACCAGGTTTTCAATGGTTGGATTTTTGGAAGAAGACCTTCAGAGCTTTCTTCCAAGGCATCTGTGGGTGGCCTTCACCTTGCCATCTTTGCAGTTAGCAACTGAGTGTGTACATTATTTACATCGCCTAGAGACTCCCTTAGGATAGTAATATGATTTGTCTTGCACAGGCTCTTGTGTTATGGTGGGCGCACAATAGTTATGAGGGCCTTGATATAACCCTGGAGAGAGAAGATGTGACTCAGACACGGCCACAGCAGTGAGGATGCTGAGAGGTTGGATGCGTTTTGATACATTTTAAAAGTAATCAATCGAGTATTTAGTGATCACCTAGTATTTGCCCAAGCATGATTTCAAATGGGGGAAAATAAAAAAATTGGATAGAAAATGTTGATAGTGAAATATACAGAAAAAGGAGAGAAACCAAAAAGACTTCCTTCTCTTTAAAGAGAAGAAAACAAGTCCGGAGAATTTATAAAGGTAGTAAAATGAAAAATAATTAAACGGTTAGAGGAAAGGGTAATTTCATCAGAAATATGTTCAAATACTGATACCTTTAAGATGTTTATTTCATTCTTTTAATCATTTTACTGGGAGTTAATACAGATACCATATCATCCCATAGTTCAATCGCAGCAAGCAGCATTGTGTAAGTGCTACAACAATCAATTTCAAAACATTATTTTCCTTCCTGTCCTCCTTACATCAGCCCCTTGTACCACCACCACCACCGTACCCCCACCCCCCAAAACCCTTATTCTACTTGCTGTCCCTGTAGGATTCATCAATCCTGATTTCAAATGCTGAAAAACAGAAAATCATGTAATAAAAATTCAAAAGAGTGACCCCAATGACATAACACAACTGAGATAAAGCCCAAAATGAACAAACCAAAAAATACAGAAAATGTTGAAAACCAAATCGAGCGTAATGTGCACCAGAGGGTGGGTCAACTGACTAGGCTGCAACCGTTCAAGTCAGGACTATCCTTCTGACCTTCTGTAGTCATCTCTCCGCTGCAGTCTGCCTAGCAACCTCTTTCCTCTCATTCCTCTACTATGGATAGAGGGAAATCACCGGAGGCTTATTTCTTACGTAGATCCACAAATGTACATTGGGCTCCCCCTGTCATCCATAGCCTTTTGCAAACTAGATTCCCACAATGCAGGCTGTGATACTCTTCCCTCCCTCAGCGTCGGATTGTATGATCTACAATCCTTTGGTGACTGATGTCGGTGTGCTTCCTCTATGTGGATTGAGTTGTCATCTCACATAGATGACTTCTTGTTTGGAAACAAGCTTTTAGGACCCCAGATGCTATTTTATTGATAGCTGGGCACCATCTAATTTCTTCACCACACCTTGTTACAACACCCATTTATTCTGTATTCCCTTTCTGAGGTCAAGTGTTGAGCAAGACCATGATGTAAGAACTATTTCTTACGTTGAAGCTAGAATTTAGTGCAAGCCCCAGACCCATTCTTGGATGTATGTTTTTGTTTTGTTTTTATTTTATCTGTCTTTTGCTCCCTTTCAAAACCGCCTTGTTAATTTGTGGTAGAAAGTCTTATCAACCATCTCTCTGAGGCATAATAATCTTTCATTAATGTTGTCTTTGATTAGCCCTGGTACCAGTTTTTTTTAAAGCCCCATTGAGAGAATTGGGGCCAATATAGGCTAACTCCGTATTACAATACCTGAATTATTCTTTTGTACAGAATCAATCCTTTCCTGGCTGGATGCTGTATACACAAACAATGGGGGTGAATTGGCAGGAGAAATTTACAATAAAATTCACTGAGAATGTCCATCACAGGTTTGCCAGAATAATACATATCTTAATATAGCACATGGGACATTGGTGTAGCAAGACCATGTTGGCCTGCCAACAGTTCAATAATCTTGGTACACCTGTCTTCTGCTTCCTCAGACACCATGAATTTTCTGTCTTACGTCATTAGGTTACAAGGGTGTCTGAGGTAAAGTCCAGCTCGCCCAGTAGATTTTCCACATCGAATCTCACTGATGCAGTGTCTAGAACATGCTGTGTGCCTTGAAGATCCAGGATCCAATGCCCCAGGTTTCCACAGCACTTGGCCTGGGTCTCCCGGATGCACCCAGAAGCCTGGGTCAATTTAGCCCATTTGGCACACAAGGAACCTAGAGCCCCCCAACGCATTTCTAGCCATTCTTCCCAGCATTCTTCCCCACAACTGGAGGTTGGTCCTCCTCCTTTTCCTACCAAGAGCCATGCATTTGTGTTTCCCTGGACGTATTTGCTCCCTCTCCCCTCTCCTGACTTGACCTGCCCATAAGTACCCGCATCCCTCTGATAGGGCTGTCTACCTGTCTCGGGGCACCTTGTTATAGCGTTGCATGGCAGCCACTCAGTAGACAACATCCCCTTCCCCTTTCCTAACAATTTAATCCCAGCTGATAGGAAGCACCCCCAAGCAAAGAAGACACTTTTTTTTCCCATATAAAATTGGATGTGAAAAAAAAGAAAAAGAAATTGGATGTGACACAAAATAGTTTCAAGTCTGCTACCATCTCCTTACCTTTTAACTTCGTGATTGTTCCATTTAAACTCGAACATTTTTCTCCTTCATACATCTAAAGACATCTGGTTGCAGCATGTGGGTGATTTCAAAAACACAGGATGAGGAAGGGAGCTGAATTGGAACAGAGGCCGGCATAAGGGGAAAGGAGGACAAGGACAAGGACAGTTTGGTGAGGGTTCGAGATGCAGGGCCCACCAAACAGCCATCTTTATAAAGCCCTTTATTTTAACCCGAGTATTTAAAACGTTGCTTAGTTTTTACAACGAGGGTTAACCACAAATAAGAAGCACAAAAGACTTGACTAATTTCATCTATTATTGTTTTTTTAAATCTTCATATAGTCCTTATATCCTTATTGGACATAAATTTTAAAGAACAGGAGCCTATTTAATGGGACATAAAATAAAATCTTTTAGCATTTAGAAGAATTGCAACAAAGACACCACAAATATTATTTGATTTCATTGTGTTTTAAATATTAGGATTCAAAAATGTGATTGGCAAAGTGAGCCAGTGCCCTTCTGGTACAAAAGGCTTTTTCAAGTTAAGTACTTAGGTTGATTAGCTCCCCCTATTGTTCAAAGATACAGGATGTATTTTAACTAAATGATATTGCGTTTGAATGCATGGATAAATCATGAGACATGAATGCATAATTCCTCCCATGATACAATGTGTTTAGTTGTGTTTTATTTATTACACTTCCTCAGAATAAAATATTTCAGAAATAAAACTAAAAGATGAGAATGTTTCTATATTTTTTGGTATTAAATTGTTTTCATGGTTTCAGAATAATAGATATTGGTCTAAGTCACTTGATAAAGGGATTTGGAAGGAAATTAGTTCTCACAAAAACCACAAGCACAAAGGTTTATTTCATTTACTGTGGGAGACGCTTCCAGTAAACACAGAGGCCTAGGAAGACAAGATCGACCAACCATCTCCAACAAAGATGTGACACTGATGCAGAGGGAAATCCCGAAGAAAGAAAGTAAGTGAGCTGAACACAGAGAGAGACAATTAAAGGTTGGAACCCAGACAAAAAGACCAGGAGGAGCAGTGAATTTTAGCTGGCTATGCATGAGCTGAGCAACCCTTCCCAAAGCGCAGAAAAAAATCTCCAGCGGGCCTCCGGAAAGAGAGAAGGGGGCCACCCTCTTGGTTCCCACACCTGCCGGGGGAAGGAGAAACCCCAGGACCCAATCGAGTTCCCTCAGAGGATGGTTGCACCTCTCCCTAAGCAGCCGGGAGTGGTGCGCGCACCTGCGAGGGCGTAGACTTGGCAGGACCACCATACAGCACAGTAGACTAACAATGGGGACGCTGATTCACCTGGATCCTGTCACGTTTGCCATGGTGCCCTGGGTTCTGGAAGGGATACAAGCGCACACATTCATGCTGGCAAGGGCAGAGGCTGTGGCTACAATCCAGCCAGTTCCCAGCACTCAGTGCAGGTCAAGGCTCCAAGCCTCACAGTGACCTAGGTTAACACTGCCCTACATACAGCGGGACAACTGGCGGGGTTTTTGTAGCTTTATTCTTCTTCTTTCTTTTATCTTGAGAAACAGCTATCACAGAAAATAGAAGATAGAAGAATAGAACCATCCATCCCTAGTGCCTGTCTCCCCTGCAACCTCAGAAGTCAACTTCGTTGGGGGTGGGGGTGGGGATTTGTTGAAAAGCAACTACTGATCTGGTGTTTTGGGGGGTTTCTGTCTGTTCCCCTCCTATTGTTTTGTTGTGAGAACCCTGGTGGTATAGTGGGCTACCCACTAGACTGTTAGCCAGAGGTCATTGGTTTGAGCCCATGAATAGCTCGAAGGGAGAAAGATGAAGCTATCTACTTCCATAAACATGTACAGCCTTGGAAACCCAAAGGGAAGTCTTCTCTGTCCTAGAGGGTCACTATGAGTTGGAATAAAGTTGGTGGCAGTGAGTTTAGAGTTTGGACTCTTGTGTTTTGGACCACAAGTGGAGAGACACAAGATAACGGAGATGGAGTAATCCCTTACTCTCCTTAACATTCTGTGGGACAGAGGACAACACTCACCTTGCACTCCTACTGCATGCACCCTCAGAAAGCCTTAGACCAGCACGCACCAGTGACTGAGGGGGGCGGGGGAGCAACTCTTGGTTCTAGATTGGGCATTTGTGTGCGCATGTGTGTATGTGATTGTTTGCTTAATCTTGTTATTTGTATTTGTCTTTGTGGTGTTGTTTTATTTCTTAGTCAATTCTTGCTCCACCTGATAGAGTCAACTGTCCCCACATGATCCAGACAACCCACACCCTCATTAGCTGCAACTAGCGAGCAAGGGGCACCACTCACTCCATTACCACCTGACCATGAAACAGAAACAAGTACAAAAACAGCACAATGTCTTGAAGACAACACACAACTTCAAGTCACACCAAGAAGCAAGACAGAATAATACAAAGGAGTAACCCATGCACAGAACCAAGAGATTCTCCTGAGGAAGAACTGGCATTGAAATTCCTGGAAAAAGGAATTCAGAAGGATGATTCTCAATACTTTCAGTGGATTGAGGAAAAACCAGAAAGAAAGAAAAAAAGTAGGATAAATCAGGAAACCATCACAACAGCTAAGCAAATAAATGAAAAATTAGAAGCTATGTGAAAACACCAAATAGAAATCCAGAAGATTAACACCAAGATGGAAAGAGCAGAGCAATGTACCAAAACGTAAATTCCACAGATCAGCTGTTGTGTGAAGGGAAGCAGTAAGGCACCTCCCTGGAGCTTCACGGGAGAACTGGAAGAGCAGTCACCACTGAGGACACTCCGTTTAGGAATCAATTACGTTGATGCTGTCACACTGGAGTGAAGAAATAAACTGGCAATGTGCAAAGGGAAATTTAAAAATGAAAAAGGAAGAGCAGAGCAGTAAAATGGAAACAATGGAAGGTTGAATCAGTGAGTTTGAAAACAAATTTCTCAATTCCTATCTATAAGAATACCAATCAACAAGCGGGAAAATCTGAAGAAAGTCTAAGAATGAGGTGAGACACTATCAAGAGAGAAAGCATATGCCTGAACTCACCCTGTGTTAGAATATGCAAACTTTTTTTATTAAAAGATCATTCTATTGGGGCTCTTACAGCTCTTATAACAATCCATACATCAATTGTATCAAGCATATTTATACATAAGTTTTCATCATCATTTTTTAAACATTTACTTTCTATTAAGCGTTTGATATCAACTCCTCCTTTTTCCCTCACTCCCCCCTCCACCCTCTTGACCACTTGATAAATTATAAACATGCAACCTTTTAAGATCAAAAGGCCAACATTTTCCAAAAGACAGAGGATTAGGAAAGAATGCGAAATGGGAACAGGAAGTGCAGAGAGGCAGTGGGATGAGCAATGGACATTGACAGGATTGAAAAGATGAGTTGAAACAAAATGTGCAGAAATTATTGAATGTGAACTTGGTGATCTGCTTTGTAAACCATCACTTAATTCTCTATAAAAAGTTCTTTTATTTTTTTAAGATACTATGGGAACCCCCTCATATTTCTGATTGTATTTTAATCCTATGAAATAGATGGACTATATAGGTGGGGTTAAGTTCTTAGGAATAAAGGGCAGGTAATCTATTACCTTCAAATTATGGAAATATAAATTGTGTTTAAGCATCTATTACATTTTCCAAAACTTTATTTCAAGTATAAATAAATATTTATTTATGCATGGCATCTGTATTTCTTCCTTTTCTCTCCTTGCTGAAGGAAATATGAATCATTGGAGATAAAAAACAAAACAACCTACTTAGATGTAAAGCCACTGAAATTTCTATCTCAGAGATTCCTTGTGCTCCTGTTTAGAACTTGGCTTATAAAGATGTGTTTGGGAAATGGCTGCTCCTGACTATTAATTTCACGGTGGGAAATACTGTCAGTCAATTAGATTGACCCATTTTGTTTCAGTGTGTAATTTCTGGAATTGCAAATTCCAAATAAGTAATCTGTTAAATTATTTCCCAGAATTTAAAAATAGCATGTCATTACCATCAACCACCAAGTAGAATGATTTAATTTTAAAACCTTTCTCTATTTGCTTACTGAAGAAATGGCTCTGTGATCAATTTGACCTTTTACCAGCATAATTGCCACATAATTAACAATGATACATGGGTAGGACCTGAAAGATTTTAAACTACTCATTAAAGGACAGCATGCATTTCAGATGAACAAGAAAAGATATTTTTCTATAAAATATTAGAAATGGGTCTTTTTTTTAATCATTAAATGCATACTGAGTACCTACTACATGCCAAGAACTTTCATTGCGGAGTTTATATTCCTAAAGTAAATGAAATAAATATGAACACAATATAGTATTTAGGCAGTACCCAGATTGAGCTACATTCCTAAATCTGTCTTTAAATTGAATCTGGATGTAAGTTGGAAGAGGTAAGTACAATTCTTATCTACTGTCAGTTAATCAAGTATTTTGGCACACATTGAGAGAGAAAATTTTAAAATATTGCTAAGAGTCATAGAGACCTTTATAATACAAAAACATCAACATGTGAGGCCACTGTTTCTGACATACCCTCCAGGTCTATCCCCTTCTGGCCGCAAAGCGTCCCTGAAGAACTCTGTGGTTTGTATTTCCACCCCGGCCAAACAGCAGCTTTGCCGCCTGCCAGGGAGCCATGTGTGTTCCTTTGAATCTTCTTTGAGTTTGGGAACAGAAAACAATCTGAAGGGGCAAGGCCAGGGCTGCAGGGTAGATGAGGTCGGGCTTCCCAAGGAAATGTGAATAGATCAGACTTTATTGTCCTCAAAGAACAGGCAGGCCTCGCCATGATGGGGGCGAAGGGTAGGACTTCTTCACCATAAATTTCCTGCCTTTTTGTCACCAATACTGGTTTCCATTTGGAAACTTTGTCTTCAAAATAAGCCACCATGATAATCCCGTGCCCTTTGAGAAATGCAAAGTTACTCCTTGGACCCCCAAATCTCCCCGAAAAAAACAGTCACCCTCACCTTTTGAGCTGATCTCTCGTAATTGAACTTAACTGGCCCAGCAGATCTCTTGGAAGTTGCTGCTTTGATTGGACCTCTGTTTTGTGGGGGGTTTTTTTGTGCCTTTTTTTTTAAGGCAACGTAAGGAGACTATCAGGGAGATCTAGTGGTGTAGCGATGACATTGGGCTGCTAATCTTGAGGTTAGCAGTTCAAAACCACCAGTTGCTCCACAGGGGGAAATGTGAGGCTTTCTACTCCCTTAGAGAGTCGCAGTCTTGGAAACCCACAGGGACAGTTTTACCCTGTCCTATAGGGTCGCCGTTAGTCAGAATTGCCTTACTAGCAGTGAGCTTTGTTCTTTTTGGTAAAGGAAATTGTGTAGGCTCCCTGCTCTCTCAAAGAGCCACAACCATGAAAATCCTATGGGGCAGCTCTTCTCTGTCTCACAGGGCTGTTATGAATCAGAATTGACTCAATAGCAGTGGGCTTTTGTGTGGTTTCAGGCAACTGAGGCGAGTGGCCCTGCAGCCGTCCACTGATTGCAAGGACGTGTTTCAACACATTCTGTTGGGAGTAAGCTCATGCATGTATGAACTGAAACCCTAGTGGGAATTGTGTGTGTGTGTGTATATATATATATACACACACACATATACATATATATATGAAGTAAGTCAATGCATTTAAAAAAAATTTTAAGAAGCACTACCTAATACACTAAAACATCTTAACGTGATGACACAATAATAACAATGTTTTGACGTGTGTCATGATGTAATGCCCACATATTATTAGGAACCTTTCTCTGGACCTCAACATTTCACTATAATGGGCTTTACAAGAGAGGCTCATAGCCGCCATCGTTCTTAACCTAGAGACTGTCCGCAGAAGAAGGTACTGAGTGCTTCTGAGAAATATCAAAGCGGAGGAAGGTGGGTAGGAATGTGCATGTGATGGCACGAGGGTGGAATGTTAAATAGGATATTCAGGAAAGGCGACACCTAAGCAAAGATTTGAAGGAGGTAAGGGGTGCACCTCGGGGTCTTGGGTACACCTCGGGGTCTTGGGTGTACCTCGGGGTCTATAGGGCCTAGAGCTACGGTGCTGCTGTAGAGCTGCCGTGGGACTGCACCGGCTGCCCCCCTGAAGAAAGACGAGGCCGTCTGTTCTCATGATGACATGCAGCCTCATAAACCCTCGGCAAGGAGCCCTGGTGGCAGAGTGGGTTACAGATTGAACTGCGAACTGCAAGAGGAGTGGGTCCAAGGAAGAAAAAGGGAATGTCTGCTCCCATAAAGACTTAAACTCCCAGAGCCATCCTACTCCGTCCTGTGGGGTTGTCACGAGATGGAACAGACTCAATGGCAGTGGGTGGGAAACCCTGTGGAGCAGTGCTCTTCTGCCCTCTAGGATTGGGGTCACAACGCATTCGAACTGAGTCCGTCGTAGTGGATTTGGGTTGATTTTTTAATAGTTGATCAGCCATTCTGCTTTGCCGAGGAAACCTGGGGAGTTTCCTAGCATGCGGGACTCCCAGGACAGTCTTGGTCATCCTAGGGGTGTTTAAATAAAGGAAACAAGAAAACAGAAATCCTGAGGTGAAAACATGCCTATCAGGTTCAAGGATTAGCACAGAATCCTTGAGGATGAGACTTAAGATATGAAAGGTTCATAACATGTAGGGTCTTACGCATAGAACTCTACTCAGATCCCTTCTCGGCTGTGTTAGTCTGGGTAGACTACAGAAACAAATTCATGGACATTCATATGTGTGTAAGCTATGGCTTGATTTTTGGTGCATATTATTATCTCTACAGATCTATCTAGATAAGATAGACTGGATGAATAATCTGGAGGAGAAAACAATGGGACCAATAGTTCCGGGGGGACATGGGAGAGGGGGAGGCGGGGGTAAGGAGGTGGTGCTGACCAACTCAGGGACAGGGGAGCAACAAGTGATCCAAAATCAGTGGCAAGGAGGGTGGGAGAGGCCTGGTAGGGATTCAGCAAGGGCAATGTAACCGAGAGAAATTATTGAAACCCAGATGAAAGCTGAGCATGATAGTGGGACAAGAGGAACGTAAAAGGAAATAGAGTAAAGAACTAGGTGACAAAGGGTATTTATAGAGGTCCAAAGACTGGAATGTACATATGTTATTTATATGAGTGTGAGGAAACAGATCTATGTGCATATATTTATAGGTTTAGTATTAAGGCAGCAGGTGGACATTGGGCCTCCACTCAAGCACTTACTCAATACAAGAGCATGTTGTTCTATTAAATTGGTATTCCAGGATGCTCACCTTCCCACAAACTTTTTGAAGCCCACTCATATTCTCTTCCCACCCAAGTCCTCTTGAATCATAGAAAAAAGTTTTAGTTACAAATTTCAGGTTATTCTTATAAATTGCATTACAATAATTGCATAAGATTCGAGAACTGGGCTTTAAGCCCAAGTGGAAATTGTAGGTCTGCTGACTGGTTGGCATTTCCTTGAGTGTCTCAAAAGGAGGGTGTGGTGAGTGAGTTCCTGAGCAGATGGGTTTCCATGCTCTTGGATGGGGTGCTGCATAGGTTGAATTCCACTGTGGCATTGGAACTTGTTTTTTTATGAAGTAGGTACATCCCGGAGCAATGAGCAAAAGGGCAATCCTTGCTCTTCTAAGAGTTATTAGCTGGAAAATGGTCAGTAATAAATGGCTTCCTCAGCATGCCTCTGAGCGTCATTTCCCGTGGGACTAGTATTGGTAGGTCATGATGGTAAAAAGGGTTGATGGGCCATCAAATGGAAAAACAACCATCCTCTTCTTTCTAGTCACCTCCCCGACATAAATGTCTAGCTGTGCGGGAAATACATAAGCTGCATTTAATATCTCCAGAGGCTTCACATTGTGTGCCTCACTAAAGAGTTTCTAGACCCACAGGGGACTCCGCATACATATTACTTAAGGAAACGACGACTGGGAAAATATTAAGTTGGTGGCCGCCCCACTCTTTATTCTGTGTGTAAAGAAACATGTTGTCGCTAGGTTTCAACAAACTCTTTTAGTACTTGAGTTTTTCTGACAGATAAGAGTTTTATTTTTTTAATTCCTGAGCACTTGTACATTTTCAACATGATTAAACATTTCGAGAAGCAAATAAAATTAATTTTTCTTATGGCTCTATATGTAGGGTTAATGATTCGGAATCGAAAAGGAAAATATTACAAGACTTTCTTTTGAACTGAAATATTTATAAAGCTGTGGGAAGAACAGTGGTTTGAGAGAAGGAAGCGCTGAGATTTTCCCGACTGTAAACGGATCCATCTACGGCCCCGAGGGAAACGCCTTGGAAGGAGGAGATCTTGTCACTTGGTCAAGGTTCTAAAAGAGAAACTGATTTTGAATATTTCTCCTCCATGAATTTGAAAAGGAAAAAATGGCTATTCTGAGGGCATCCAGACTCCTGGCTGTACAGTTTACTAACCAGGTTTCACAACATGCGGTGACTCCTTCAATCCTTTAGGACCTTGGTTCTGTTACCTATGATATGGTGTTACGTGCTCCAGCTCAGGGAACTGAAGGCGGGTCCTGATAGACATGAACGTGATTTAAAAGGTAGAAAGAAGAACACCTCACAATTTTTCATTTTTTTCTTATTTCTAAGTGGAAAGAAAACCTACCCATTCTCTTTCCACATAAGAACACAGTTTTGAAATTAGCTAATGCAATATGTATATAAAGTGCTTTTAGCTCTTTAGAAGACACTTTATATTCCTATAAACCCAAATGTAAATACACACATCAATATATCAGCTAATAGAATCATGTCATGTTGAGAGTGTATCATATATTAGTTGCTCACTATGTTTTCATTGAGTGAATGAGTAAAGCTAAAACACAACAGAGGGTTACTAAATTGTACTAAATCATGTGGATTTTTAAAAATTGTATTGATGCTACTACTGCCTACAAATGAGTAAAGGATTTTAATTGCTGTATTTATATTTAAATTTTATAAATAGAGCTTTGCAAACAGAAGCCTGGGCTCATCAAATGATTTCAGCCAAATAAATCATTTACCATTAAAATTAACAAATAATAAATCCTAGAAAAAGAATTTTTTTAAACCACAGAGTACTAAAACTTTAAGTTTATTCAACAATATGAATAACTCTAGAATGTAACAATCTTGTTCTGCTTCAGAGATAAGGTAGACCTGCTTGTGTGTCCTTTTGCCTGTCTAAAACTAGAAAGATCACTCCCTATGATCTATAAAATGAAACACATAGTCCTCATGCAAGAGGACCATTATCAGAGAGATTCTGTTTATCTTGACTTTAAGGACACATGCTCTGATTTATGTGCTTCAAACCCACTGCTCTCCCATCAGTTCTGACTCATAACCGTCCTACAGGACAAAGTCAAAATACTTCCTTGGGTTTCCAAGATTGTAAATCTTTATGGAAATAGACTGACTCATCTTTCTCCCTTAGAGTAGCAGCTAGTGGGACCCAACCACAGACAGCCTAACCCTAAGCCAGTGTTCCGCCAGAGCGCCTAAGTGCTTTAGGAAATACAAAATTTTGCCAGATTTGTGTAAGGTAATAATCAAACCCACTGACATCGACTTTATTCTGACTCACAGTGACCCCACACCAAGTTGCCAAGAGAGTAAATCTTTAAAGGGACAGATCATTATCGTCGTAAGGTGTCAGTGAGTTGGTTTTGACTCACAGTGGCCCTAAGTACTACAGAATGAGACCGCCCGGTCCTGCACCGTCCCCACTGCTATTCTGATGTTGGAGCCCCTTGTTGAGCCACCGTGTCCACCCATCTCATTGAGGGCCTGCTTCCTGGTCACTGCCCCTCCCTCCACTTTACCAAGCATGATGTCTTTCTCCAGAAACTGGTCTCTCCTGATAACACCCACAGAAAGGGTAGAAAGGTGGAACCGATCCCAAGGATCTACGTATCACCCTCTTCCTGGGGAACGGACAGCAGAGCAGTGGGTGAAGGGAGACAGCGGTCAGTGTAAGACATGAAAAAATAATAACAATTTATAAATTATCAAGGGTTTGTGGGGGAGGGAGGGGAAAAATGAGAAGCTGACACCAGGGGCTCAAGTAGAAAGTAAATGTTTTGAGACTGATGATGGCAACAAATATACCAATGTGCTTGACACAATGAAAGGATATATGGATTGTGATAAGAGTTGTACAAGCCCCCAATAAAATGATTTTTTATAAAACATATGTAAGGCAAAGTCTTGTGATTCTTGCCTCTAAGTCAGTGGTTCTCAAAGTTCCT
Organism: Tenrec ecaudatus; assembly: GCF_050624435.1. Classification (NCBI taxonomy): domain Eukaryota; kingdom Metazoa; phylum Chordata; class Mammalia; order Afrosoricida; family Tenrecidae; genus Tenrec; species Tenrec ecaudatus. The sequence goes on from NC_134542.1 coordinate 59,269,876, forward strand.
AATGCCACAGCCCTTTAATACAGTCCCTCATGTTGTGGTGGCCCCCCAACCATGAAATTATCTTCGTTACTACTTCATAACTGTGGTTTTGCTACTGTGACCCCTGAGAAAGGGTTGTTCAACCCCCAGAGGGGTTGAGACCCACAGGTTGAGAACCACTGCTCTAAGGAGAAAGAAAGGCTATACTTCTAAGACAGATTTATTTTCCTTTTGGCAGTCCATGATATGTTCAATATTCTTTGTCAGCACCAGAATTCAAATGCATTGGTTTTCCTTCACTCTTACTTATTCAATATCCAACTTTCACATGCATATGAGGCAATTAAAAATACCCATGGCTTGAGTCAGGTATACCTTAGTTCTCAAAGTAACATCCTTACTTTTCAACAGTTTAAAGTAGTCTTGTGCAGTAGATTTAACCTCATCTTTCTCCTGAGGAGTGGATGGTGGTTTTGAACTGCCAACCTTGTGCTTAGCAATTCAACAGTGCCACCAAGGCTCATAAACATGATAATAGCTAATATTAATGAACCTTATAGAACCACATGCTAATTCAAGAACTTACTAGGCATTTGCTTAGTCAGTCCTCACACCAATCCCATAAGATATTTATGAACATTATCTTCATTAGGTAGACTAAGTTATGAGGTACAGAGAGGTTAAAAATCTTGGCTAAGATCACCTAACTAAAAGTGATAGAGCTGGGATTTAAACGCAGGGAGACTGGGTCTAGAACCAGTGCTAAACAATGTATTTTATTTGCTAAAGTGTAAGCAGTTCCATTTTAGTGTGCCATTCTTTGTTTGCAATTCCTAAAAGCCGAGAATGAGAGAGAGAGAGAGAGAGAGAAAGAGAGAGAGAGAGAGAGAGAGAGAGAGAGAGAGAGAGAGAGAGAGAGAGAGAGAGATCACATCTTGACATCTTGGGCACGTTAGGTGATGAGGGTCTTTAGTGGCATGCAGCAGGTGGGCAGAATGGACCCAGGTCAGGTGGGGGTATCCTAGAAACCCCGGCCAGGTGCTGTGGAACACTGGGACACTGGATCCTGGACCTTTGGGGCACACATAATGCTGTAGAGTCTGCATATGTGAGACCCCATAGGGGGACCCCACTGGGTGGACTGCACTCAACCTCAGGCACACTTGTAACCTGGGGACTTGAGCTGGAAAATACCTGGTGTCTGAGGAAGCAAACAATAGCTGTACCGAGAGCAGTGTCCTGTTGGGTGGCGGACAAACAAGGTCTTGCTACATTAACACCACGTATGCTGTATTAAGATACGTATATTTCCAGCAATCCTGTGATGGCCATTCTGTTATATTAGGGTGTATCTGAGAAGTGCATCACCATGGGGGGTCACCCTCCTGAAGCTGTTTTATTTGTTATTTTGTTTTTAGGTAAATGAAATCCAGGGACATTAAGCCTACACGGAAAGCAAATATAACAAGGGTTTGAGGCAGTGGTTCTCAACCTGTGGGTCGCGACCCCTTTGGGGGGTCAAATGACCCTTTTACAGGGTCTCCCAATTCATAACAGTAGCAAAATACAGTTATGAAGTAGCAATGAAGATAACGTTATGGTTTGGGGGTGCGGGGTCACCACAGCATGAGGAACTGTATTAAAGGGCCGCGGCATTAGGAAGGTTGAGAACCACTAATTTGAGGGCAGGAAAGACACAAAGTGGTGGCAGAGATAAGAGGTAGATGATAACAAGAAGTCCAGGAAAGAAAAGTATGTTTGGAGACTGACTGTGGAAGCAACTGTAAATTCTGTTTGAACTATGAAATGATATGACATACGTATTAACTCCCAAGTTACAGCAAATTAAAAAAAAAAAAAAAAGCTAAGATCCCAGAATCGGTTTGGGGCTGGCACTAAATCCTAGCTCCAACTTAAGAACAACTAGTTCATACCTCATGACGCTGCTCAATGGGAGCACAGAAGATGCGGTGTTGTAGCACAGTGTGCTGAAGAGTGTAGATGGGGCCCGGCTAGCAGATAAAATAGCATCTGGGGTCTCAAAGGCTTGTCTCCAAACAAGCAGCCATCTAAGTAAGCTATCAACCAAGCATACATGGAAGAAGCACCCCATCCTCAGTCACTCAAAGATGAGCATCCATATAAGCAAAGTGGAAGGAGGGATCAGTATCGAGCCCAAGTTGTGAGACTCCAGTGTCGAAGGTGATGGCTAACACTGGCAACCCAAGATTCACGTGTGGAACTACCAGGAAATAAGCCTCCGGAGAACTCCCTGTCTAAAATTGCGGGAAGAGAAGAAAGTAGCCACTGAACAGAGTGCGCAGGAGAGAGGAGTGTAGCAGATCAAAGGCATAAATCTGACCTGGACAGTTACGACTTTGTCAGTAGATTCCCCGTATGATGTGGGCTGGACCTGATCTGGTTTCCAAAGTATTTTGTATTTTTGGTTTGTCTAGTTTTCTTCGATTTTGGTTTGTTCATTTTAGAGTATATCTCAGAGGTGTTATGCCAGTTGAGGTCACCTTCTTAAAGGTGAGTTATCTGCTTTTCTGGTTTTCCGTCTATGAAACTGGGGATTGATGAACCTATGGGCACAGCAAGTGGAATAGGGGCTTTGGGGGGAGGGAGGTACGGTGGTGGTGGGGGGGGGGGTAAAAGGGAGCTGATGTCAATGAGTCCACGGAGAAAAAGAATGCTTGGAAACTGATTGTGGCAGCCATTGTACATTCTAATTTGTGTGATGAAAATATGGAATGATATATGTATTAAATCCCAACTAACGGGAAAAAAAATCACATCTCATTTTACCAAACACCCACCTGCAGACACTTTATATGGGGAACATTAGGCAGTAATTTTTGTCCCCTATAAAAGGTCATTTAGTAAATATATTTGGTTTCGTAGGCCATTCAGTCTCTGTGTAAAGTATTCAACTTTGCCACTGGAGTTCGAAAGCGGCCATGGAGTTGTGAAGAATTGGTCATGGCTGTTGTCAAAGGTCTCACTAAGGCTGCCTTAATCACAAAGAGATTGGATGGAAATAAAAAGGGAAAGCTTTCCTTGGTCTCACAAGAGCCAAACTGGGCCTGGAGGATACTTGTAGTTTTATATGCGTACACGTCTGTGTTAGTCTGTGATCAGAACCTAACCACCACAGCTGTGCTGGAGTGAAGCTCCTTAAATGGCTCTTCTATGCACGTCTTCCTAACTCCCCCCAAGGGAGTGGGTGGGACGAGGCAAATAGGGCATGCTTCATCCGCACAGATGTGAGCTTTCTCTGTGAGTTCTGTGTGGCCCCTTCCGTGCATCACTGAGCCCAGCATAGAAGCAAAGTGCCGTGGGAGGAAGGGTTAGTGTCAGAGAGGTAAAGAAAGATGATGGAAGGCGGAGGCCTCTGACCACAGTCTTGTAGCAACAGGGAAGCCAGCGGAGGTCACATATGGTCCCCATGCTGTTTACACAGCAACCAGGAAGACAATTAAGGGGATTATGAACACGTAATAGATTTCCAAGGGATGGTTGTGAATGTGTCAGGGTTACAATTCTTGTCTAGGAATTGTCTTACTGGTTCTCAACTGTAAATTGTGCTAGAATTAGTTTTGTGCTGTCTTTCTAAACTTGTTGTTCCTTCACCAAAGTTCTTTTGTTCGGGTCAACTGCAGGGTGGGACTGTATGTGCCCTTATTGCACAGGGTCAGTGGGCCAAATCTGATTAGAATGGTACTCATTTGCTGAAAGGACTTCAAGAAATAAATGATTAGGAGGAAAGAGCAGGCTAATTACAGACTATCCACTAGGTATATGTTTCAACATCCTGTAACAATATTTCTTAAACCCTCAGGGTAGGTTTACTGGGTAAACTGTGGAAGTTACAACATTACACAGGGCGAAGTGGGTTGAGGCTTGGTCTTAATGACTGTCTTCCAATAAAAGGTTATTTATGAAAGAATTTTCGCTGTGCTGATTCTTAGGATTAAAGTGGGATGCAGTGTTTTTGTTGCATCACCCAAATTTTATGTTGTATTTTTAGTGTCATTCAAATAAATATTCAGCTGCACAAATCTCGGGCCTGTCCTGCACCGTGATCGCAGTCATTGCCACGTGTGAGCCCATGGCTGCAGCCACGATGTCAGCCCGTCGCATTGTGGGTCTCCCTATTTTCCACTCACCCTGTACGTTACCACGCGTGATGCCCTCCCCTCGGGACTGGTCTTTGCTAACAACAAAATCTAAGGACACAGAAGGGGTTCCCGTAGTCTTCGCACTTTCCAGCCACCCACAAGACTGAAAATTGTCCATGAGTACTGCTTTGGTTTCACAGGAAATGTTCCTTTTCATAAAGACAACTTTTAGAAGAAAAAGTTTCCTTCTTCATGTGTTTCCACAACCTTTTCTTGACCTTTCTTTCCAATTCTCAGTTCTGAGTTTAAACTTTGGGTGGAAATTTGCTATACTCTTTAGGGAGTACTATACACACACACACACACACACACGTAGCTTCTAACAAATAGCTTCAGATTCTCCGATCTTTTTGTTTTCCAAATGTGAAAGAATTTTGTCCCTGCAAATACAATAATGATTCAGGAATTAATTGTGCCCTAAACCCATTGAGTAAGAAGTTGTTGGTGAACAGGATATTTGACAGTTCTCAAAATGTGACTCCACTTAAGAATCCCAAAGGGAAAATGTATTTTTCAATGAAAAGAGCTCATGGATTCAAACTTAAGCATCTAAATACAGCATCACTAATAATAGAATAGTCTAGAATTATGTCCTTCTCTTTGTAATCCAATAGGAAGGATAAACCACCTATTTATGCTTTTGGGTTTTTTTTTGTGCCAGAAATGTCTAAGCTGAATCTAACCATGAGGAGATTACCTAGCAAATCGAGCATGTGGAACTTTCTCTAAGAGAATTAGGCCTAGACACTAGAAATGTCAACTGTCTGATAGATAAAACAAAGAAAGTTGAAACTGTTCTGGAGAAAAAAAAAGGTAAGATAACCAAATAAACCTTGATTCATCTTAAATTTAAAAGGATCGTTGAGGTTGAAACTATGTCATAATTTCTTAGTGCTAATGAAACAGAAATACCACCAATGAGTGACTTTAATCAGAAGAAAATTGTTTTCTCAGTTCTGGAGGCTGAAACTCCAAATCAGGGTGTAGGCTGTGCCCATTCGTCCTTGTAAAGAGGCCTAGGTATTTCTTGGTTCTTTGGCTTGTAGACAATTTTCATAATCATTGTAGTATCTCTCCCATGAGTTTGTGCCTCAGTGTTTAATTGCCTCTTTTTTTTTTACCTCAGAAGTGTTTAGATTTGTAACCCAACCTATTTGAGTATTATCTGATTAACATAACAAGGAAAATTCCTGTATCCAAACAGGATTGCATCATGAGGTATACCAGTTAGGATGCCAACACAGAGTTTGAAGGAAACAATTAATACGGAGCAGACCTATGTTACATGATATTATTGAGTTAATAATTAAATTTGGTTTGATTTAATATTTAAATACCTTTTTGAAAAAATGAAAAGGTATTTAAATACTTTCTGCCCTCAAAATACTTCCTATCTGTTAGTAGAGACAGATCAGTAAGTAAAATGTACAGTAGGGTATTTTGGGGGTTTGTTTTCAGATAAATAATCCCCATATAAAACAATATGTTAATAATAGAGACTACTTTATACCCATAGTTATCAGAAAGTCAAGTTTAGACCTAGGTACTATCCATACGATATATTCAATCTAACGTGGGAGATTTATAAAGTGCCTAAATCACACTATTATGTCAATTTTATTTAAATACCATATAAAATCAAGCACAATTGAAACCTAATCCAAACTAAACCCACGGCCATCATGTTGGTTGACTCAGTGTCCCTGCAGAGGGTTTCGGAGCCTCTCCATCTTGACAGGCACAGACAACCTCATCTTTTCCCCAAAGAGCAGCTGGTGTATTTGAACAGCCACTGCGAAACCCACAGCACCACCAAGCCTCCTTCGCATACCATTCTGATAAGGAAATAGTCAAGGAAGTGGATATTTGAAGAAGCTGACTCTTAGTTTCCAGGTGCTGCTGTCACAGAAAGCCCACGACTGGGTGGCTTTAAAGAACGGAAATGCTTTTCTTGCCGATCAGGAGACCAGAAGTCCACATTGAAGACACTCCCTGGAGCTTGGGGTTGCTTGGTTCTTTGCCTATCTTCACAAGGCATCTCCTAAAGGGTCCTGCAATACCACCATGGTTCTCAGCCACAGGCAGCACCTCTAACCCCTTCTCCACCCCCATCTAGTAGCATGGGACTTAATACCTTGCCTTCTCAGAGAAACCTCCCCCATCTTTTCACCATTCCTTCTGCGGGTGCCACAGCCAATGGGGGAAGGGGGTGGGGGTAGGAGCACGGGCTCCTTTTAGATATAATCATTTATTTCTGCCCCAAAAGTTTATGATCATGGTGTGGCAGTTACATAACCTCCTGTCAGTTTGTGACGGAGTGTTGTCTAGCCTGTCAATCAGGTCGCAGCTTGATGACCTCAGTCAGAGGCATGAAGGAGATAAATAGCTGACTAGAGGCCAGATACACACTGCAGTCTCTGTGAGACATTCCTGCTGACAAGCCCCATGGAGCTGTGCCGAGGGACTCAGAGCTCTGGAGCTGGAGGAGCCACATGGAGACCCAAACCAGCACTAGGATGCTTCCACTGCCACTGGATCCACAAGACTTTCCACCGAGTGGCCTGTGGCCTTCCTGCATTCGGCAGCATTGCATGTGTTGCGTGAGTCTGAAGAGTAATTTACAGACTGGTATCAGGCATAAGGGCTAATAACGGACTTCTGGACTTGATCTGGACTGGGCTGGAGGTTTTCTTAATATACAATTACGCTTTATATAAAGCACTTATACATGAGTCTCTGGATTTGTTTCTCTAGTCAGCCCGGACTAATGCACACAAGGGATTCCTTTGTTGGCGCTCTCTCGGACTTTCTTCACCTTCTCCTGTGGCCGCCCGTCCGTCCCTCTGTCTCTTCCTCTCTCTAGCTCTCCCTTTCTCACGCTTGGTTCTTCTCTCTCCACTCTGTCTTCCAATCCCCCTCACCCTGCCCCCTCACTCTCATTCCACTCTAAACACCAAAGCAGCTTGTTAACTCTAATAAAACCTGTTAATTAAAACACACGCTCTGGGTCTGCTTTCCTTTTATTCCTGTTCTAACATCTCCTAAGTGGAGTAATCGCTAAGTCCTTGGCTGCTAACCAAATGTTATTGGTTTGAACTCACCCAAGCTCTCTGCAGGCTACCTGCTGCTGTCTTCTTGTAAAACCCCAAACCAAGTCCACTGTGTGGCGTCGCCTCAGACTCGCAGTGACCCTACCGGGCTTGTAAATTGTCAAGGGAGCTGACAGCTTTCTCTTTCTTCCACAGAGTGGATGGTGGGTTTGACCCGCCAACCTTGCAATTATCTGTCAAATGCTTTCCCATCAGGACCACCCAGTTCCTTCCTATGAAGACTGTAGCCTAGAACACTCTGCCAGGCACTTCTGTTCCATCAGATACGGTTGCTCTAAGTTAAAAATCCACTTGATGCCACCTAAGAACCTTCATTCTAAATTATTCCCTCCGTGCCCCTTACTTCCTTCACTTCACTGACAGGTGTGCACTCACTTCAAGGCTTGGATTTGCTTCCTCTACCGGGACACCTGCGCAGCTCCCTCCCTCCCTCCATGTCTGCAGGTCTTAGTCAAGGATGCTCTGGGAGGCCTTCCTGACTGGCCTATCAAAAATCCAGCCTGGGTCTTCTTCTCATTTCTTGATCCTGCTTTTATTTTTCTCCACAGCTTTTTCTGACAACATATTCTACTTGAATAGAAGTGTTCGATGAGCATAAGGATTTTGTTTCTTTGTTTTATTCACTACTGTATTCTGAATTTCAGACACTCAAATTTTGGTGAATGAATACAAAGAGTATTATAAATGTCCTTTCTTGACAAGGGCATGGGGGTAGAATCGCTCACGATTTTGGAGAAGGATAAACCGGTGCTGTCCTTACAGTGGGCCAAACACATAGCTAATCCATTCGCATGGAAATCCACTTGGCTTCAATCACTTACATTACCTGCTTGGCGTCCGCAAGCTGTTGAGGTGCTTTCTTCTGGTACTTTCCTTAAAGGATCCTCTGCTCCTGTAGCCAAGATTCATAACCAAGTGTCCTGTTCCTGAGTGTTTCTAAGCCACGGGTTTAAACTCTCCTCTGCATGGAAAATCCATTTCCCTTTTTGCAGCACAGATGCTACTGCCTCTGCCTTCTAGAATGAGTTCAAGTGTCAGCCCTTCAGTAGATTACCTAGTAGTGACTCTCCTTTGGGTTCCTAGAACATTTTGTGCAGAATGAAATACATGTTGGTGATACAAACTATTAGCCAACAGGTTGGCAGTTTGAATACAGTCAAAGGCTGTCTCAGAAGACAGGCATGGTGCTCTACTCCCAAGAGTTGAAAAACCTCTGGACCAGTTCTGCTTCGCACATGCGATTGCCATGAGTTGGAATGAGTGGTTATCAACTAACACCAAATCCATACGTAGCATGTTGCTTTCATTGTTTCCCCAATTAATCTGAGAACCAAGTCACAGCCTCTTTATCTTTGTCTCCCAAGTCCAAGGCGGGGCAGTCAGTGAGTTTTTGGTTGAGTAGACACATAAACCACTGAAAGTTTTTCCAAGGTCTCTGCTCACTCTATCTTTTCCAAGTAAAATCTTTTAAAGTATTTGCATGGCACTGGAAACACAGGGAATTCAGAACAGATGACTCCTCCGGACCAGTGTTGAGAGTGGCGATGCCTGGAAGGTGAAGGAAATGTGGGGTAGAAAGGGGTAACCGATTACAAGAATCTACATATAGCCTCCTCCCTGGGGGATGGACAGCAGAGAAGAGGGCAGGGGGAGACATCAGACACTGTAACATATGACAAAATAATAATAATAATTTATGAATGATGAAGGGTTCATGATGAAGCAGGCAGTGGGGAGGGAGGGGGGAAATGAGCAGCCAATATTAAGGGCTCAAGTAGAATGCAAATGGTTTTCGAATAATGATGGCAACAAGTGTACAAATGTGCTTGGCACAATGGATGTATGTATGGATTGTGATAAGAATTGTACGAGCCCCCAATAAAATGATTTAAAACATAAAAAATAAAGTGTTTACATGGCATCAAGATGACGCATCTTCTTGAATCCAACCAAGTTGATGCTTGAACATAGATTCTTCTAATACTGCTCCGCAGTCGGGTGCAATTTCGTTACAGACACAAAGCATCCAGGATTGGTGGTTGGGAGGGTGAACTGAGAGCTTTAACAGCTCCTGACCCACATTTGCTATTACGATCTTAAAAGGAAGAGTCTCTATCAGTGGTTCTCAACCTTCCTAAGGCCGCAACCCTTTAACACAGTTTCTCATGTTGTGGTGACCCCAAACCCATAAAATTATTTCGTTGCTACTTTATAGCTGTAATTTTGCTACTGTTATGAGTCATATTGGAAATATCTCATATGCAGGATATATTTTCATTGTTATAAATTGAACAGAATTAAAGCATAATGATTCATCACAAACACAATATGTAATTATATATTGTGAAATATTTATTTCTAATGACAAATAAATGAAATTTTGTCTTGAAGCATGGTGTAGCATGGGTAACAGTCTTCATGCCGGGTACTCATAGGTGGGTGTATCTGCATGTGGATGGACCTGCCTGGAGATGGATAGAGGAGTGGTGTCTTGGTTCCTAAGACCATCCGAAATATGTCTTTCTTTTCTGATGGTCTTAGGTGACCCCTGTGGAAGGGTCATTCTACCCCCAAAGGGGTCATGACCCACAGGTTTGGAACCGCTGCTCTAGATTATATATTTTTTCATCATTAGAAATGGTGATAAAATAGATTAACTGGTTTATTTGCATAGTGGTTTATACAAAAAGTTTAAGTTTCTGGATAAAAATGGTCAAGCATTTGGCTCCTTTTTTTCTCAGTTCCCTAAATCTAAGATGACTGAGTGAGGCATGAGCTTAGCTGGTGTCACATGTTTTGAATACCCTGATCCACAGTGGCGGCCGGAATCTAGTAACTCCACACCCTGAGAAGTGGCTCCAACCCAGGATGACACACTCTGTGTCTGTCACATTGCCAATTTAAAAAGAAAGAAACTGGGTAAAGGCCCTTTGTTGAATAATAATGTTTTATTCAGCAGGAGGGGGAAAGTTGGACTGATACAGAAACCCAAGTCTTTCCATGTTTCGCTTTATCCCACAACCAAATCAGTTCTTTGGTTCTGTGGTGCTCGGCTCCTCCTCTGAGGGGAGTGGTGGGCCTTCTCAGAAGCCACCATCCAGCTGCTGAGGACACACAGGAGTCTCCACACCCCTCTCCAGGGCAGCTGGAAAATGTGACAGAGGGGACGGAGCCCAAGAAGTGGGAAGCGTGTATTTAAACATGTGGTCTCTCCTGCTTTTGTTCAAGTGCTGAGGATACTCTTTTTTTAAAAATACTAAATAAATAAGGGATCCCCATCTGACCACCCGAGAACTGAAGTTGGAAGGAACCTCAGATTTGAAGAGTATACAGCCAAATGTATTACTTGATGTCTGAGGTAAATGTTCTTGACCTTTATATTCAGACTGACGACTGGAAAGCATCAGAAAAACAAAAGTGAGCCTCATGACTTGGACCAAGTTTGTTTTTAACATTCTGTTCTGTCTTACTAATAGCTACCATGGGCTCAGCCCCATATTAAGACACCATGTAACAGTAGCTAAGACACTTGTTCTATGACTTCATCAGCACCTTTTCAATGAGACCTGAATATTTCACTGTGCTTATTGAATTTGACCGGCAAGTACGTTTACCTTTTGGGTTTGAAAAAAATAGGTTTAGCTCTATAATGTCAATCACTAAAGAGGTCGGTCATTGTTAACCTAAGACAAGTCAGTGGTTCAAATCCAGCATTCAGTCCATAGAAGAACAGTGTGGCAGTTGGCTTCCATAGAGATTAATACCATTGGAAACAAGATAGGGTCACTATGAATTGGAATTCACTCTACAGCAGTGGGTTAGGATTTGGATTTTATGATTGCAAGTAATATATAAAAATGCTCGGATCAAGGAAAACTATATTTTCAACTTAATTATGAATATGTTGAGGTGTACTTTTTGGCTGGAAAATTTAATGATGCCGCCACAAACTAGAAAAGAAGTCCTTGAATATAGATTTTTTTCTATAAAAATGAGATTTGAAGTAATTTACATAATTTCATATTTCAGAGGCTGATATATATTTTTAAATGGTCTTTTCTAGCATTTGTGTGAAGCTCAGATTTTGCGCTGATTTTCTATTGTTTTTGACTAGCTGGTAACTCTTCACCTTTGTGACCTTTAGGGTCAAGTTCTTTTGTGAAGGAGTGGCCAATGATGCCACTGTAGGCCTCCCTACTCCTCAGCCAATTTCATACCGGCCACAATGTTTGAACTTATTTACCTGATATTTTTCTAAGTGAAAGCTCTAAGCACTGCTCCTCCTGGTCTAAAAAGGCCAGTTTGGTGTTAGATGGAAGATAAACCAGAAAAGAGCAGGGTCGAGAGCATGGAACAATGAGGAAGATGCCTACTTTGTTTGCGATTCTGTTTCTGCTAACTTAGGTCCCCAGAAATATGGCTCTGCCTTCAATTTTCCAAGCTACTGCAGTGATGTTCTAGAAAATTAATCATCCCTCTACTCCTATCTAGTTCATATTGGCTTTGGCATCTCTTGAGGGGTTCTTGTTAAGAGAGTCTAATGCTGAAGCCATTAGCATTTGGCTGTCCCACCAGAAAGGTCAGTGGTTTGAACCCACCTGGCACTACAAGGGAGCAAGCCTGGTGATCGTTCTGTAATACGATAAGTATTGTTGTTGCTGGTTGTCAGGCACCTTCCAGGCCGTTCCAACTCATAGCAACCCTTTGTACCAACAACAAACAACTGTCCTCACAGTTGTGTTTCATGACATTGTTGCAGTCACTATGGCAACCCATCTTGTGAAGGATATTCCTCTTTTTCATCAATTCTATCAAACATGCTGTCCTTTTCAAGGGACTAGACTCTCCTCAGTCTGGGTCTGAATAGGCTTGATGGCTGTGAATGGAGTCTCCCCAACAATATGTCCAATGTACTTGAGGCAAAGTCTTGCCATCCTTGCTTCTAAGAAGTATTTTTACTGTACTTCTTCCAAGACATATTTGTTTAATCCTCCTTCAGTTCCTGGTAATTCACTACTCCTCACCAGCACCATGGCTCAAATGCATTGATTCTTCTTCAGTCTTCCCTATTCATTATCCAGCTTTCACATTCCTATGAAGTGATTGAAAATACCATGACGTGTTAGTCTGCGTAGACTAGAGAAACTCATATGTGTATAAGAAAGCGCTTCATTTACAAGAGTAGTTGAATATTAAGAAAACATCCCAGCCCAGTCGAGATCAAGTTCTTAAGTCTGATATTAGCCCATATGTCCGAAACCAATCTATAAGGCCCTCGTCAGACTCATGAAACACATGCAATGATGCTGAATGCAGGAAGATCATAGGCCAGTGGGTGGAAGGTCTTGTGGATCCAGTGGCAATATAAGTGTCGCAGTGCTGCCAGGGGTCTCCACGTGGCTTCTCCAGCTCCAAGGCTCTGGCTGCCATCAGCCTGTCTCCATGTGGCTCGTCAACAAGAATGTCTTGCAGGGACTGAGCACGTGTCCTGCCTCCAACGAGCTATTTATCTCCTTAGTGCCTCCAAATGAGGTCATAAAGCTGCAGCCTGATTGACAGGCTAGACTCCACCCCTTCACTCGTAATCCTCTCAAATTGACACCAGATTATATAACTACCACATGACTTGAGTCAGGCAGATCTGAGTCCTCAAAGTGTCTCCTTCCTTTCAACACTTTAAGGAGATCTTGTGCAACAGATTGTGTACAGTGATTCTGTGTATTCCTCCCATCATCTTTCTGCATCATTCAGTATTTCACCAAAGAATCCTTTGGTACTTAAGACTTGAATATTTTCATCAATTCCTTCAGCTTGAGATAGGCTGAGTGTGCTTTTCCTTTGTAGTTTTCCAATGCTAGGTCTTTGTACATTTCATTATGATACACTCTATCTTCTTGAGCTGCCCTTTGAAGTTTTCTGTTCAGCTCATTCATTTGGTCATTTATTGCATTTCCTTTAGTTACCCTAGGATCAAGAGTAAGTTTCAGAGTTTCTTCTGACATTGACTTTAATTTTTTTGCTTTCTTTCCTGTCTTTTTCATGACCCTTTGCTTTGTTTGTGTATGATGCTCTTGATGGCATTCCATAGCTTGTCAGGGCTTCTGTCATTACTGCTCAGTGAATCAAACCTGTTCTTGACATGGCCTGTATATTTAGGTGGGATGTACTCAGGATTGTTTTCTGGCTCTCGTACACTTGTTTTAAATTTTTTCAGTTTAATCATGAGCTTGCATATGAGGAATTGATGGTCTATTCCATACTTAGCCCCTGGCCTCCTTTTGGATGATGATACTGAAATTCTCCTTCAACTTTTCCCACAAATGTAGTTATTTTCAGCTCACTAATTCCTCGGAGACAAATCTTTACATTTTCCTTTTGTTTTTGACAATTTCCAAGATTACTGTTTGGAATCCACATTCTAATTATTAATGCATATTTATCTGTGTCTTCTCATGTGATCTAAGGCCCATCAGCAAATGAAGGCCCCAAAGCTTTGTTTCCATCATGTCATTGCAGCTGACTCTATGTTGAAGAGGTAGCTCTTCCTCAGTCACACTTTGAGTGCCTTCCAACCTGTGTTGTTCACCTTCTGGCTCTATATCTGTAAACATTCTGCTGCTATTCATTAATTTTTCTGTGGAAAATCCTGAGATGGACAGCTTTAAAAAAATCATTTTATTGGGGGCTCATAGAATTCTTATCACAATCCACACTACATACATCCAATGTTTCAAGCACATCAGTACATTTGTTGCCATCATCATTCTCAAAACATTTGCCTTCTACTTGTGCCCTTAATATCGGCTACTCATTTCCCCCCCCCATACTCCCCCCTCCCTCATGAACCCTTCATAATTCATAAATTATTATTATTTTGTCATATGTTACACTGTCCGACCTTTCCCCCCGCCCTCTTCTCTGCTGGCCATCCCCCAGGGAGGAGGCTATACATAGATTCGTGCAATCAGTTTCCCCTTTCCACCCCACATTCCCTCCATCCTCCAGGCATCGCCACTCTCACCACTGGTCCTGGAGGGGTCATCGGTCCTGAATTCCCTGTGTTTCCAGTTGCAATCTGTACCAATGTACATCCTCTGGTCTAGCCAGATTTTTAAGGTAGAATGGGGGGGGGAGAATTTAAGAAATAGAGGAAAGTTATATGTTTCATTGTTGCTACTCTGCACCCTGACTGGCTCATCTCCTCCCCACACCCCTTCAGTAAGGGAGTTTCCAGTTGCCTACCGATGGCTTTGAGTCTCCACTCTGCACTCACCCTCATTTACAATGATATGATTTTTGTTCTTTGATGCTTGAGACCTGATCCTTTCGAAAGCTCGTGGTCACACAGACTAGTGTGCTTCCTCCATGTGGACTTTGTTGCTTCTGATGGCCACTTGTTTACCTTCAAGCCTTTAAGACTCTAGCCACTATATCTTTTGATAGCAGGGCACTATCAGCTCTCTTCACGACATTTGCTTATACACATGTTTGTCCTCAGTGATTGTATCTGGAAGGTGGGCATCCACTGATATGATTTTTGTTCTTTGATGTCTGATAACTGGTCCCTTCTACACTTCATAGTCAGACAGGCTGGTGTGCTTCATCCATGTGGTCTTTGATGCTTCTCAGCTAGATGGCCACTTGTTTATCTTCAAGCCTTTAAGACCCCAGATGTTATATCTTTTGATAGCCGAACACCATCAGCTTTCTTCACCACATTTCCTTATGCACACATTTTTCTTCAGTAATTGTGTCAGGAAGGTTTGCATCATAGAATGCCAATTTAATAGAACAACGTGTTCTTGCATTGAGTAAGTACTTGAGAGATGGACAGCTTATTGCTTCTTCATACTCTGTGTTTAGTCAGACGCCCTGCTGAAACCCATTCACCATAGGTAATCTTACTGGTATTTGAAATACCAATGATATAGCTGCCAGCATTACAACAAACAAACTACCACAGTGTGATCAACACAAACAATGGGCTGTAAATATTGAAGCCTTGGAAATTCAATTCATCCATCAGTTCTATCCTGTCCTACAGGAACACTACGAGTTGTAATAGGCTCCATGGAAACAAGTTTGGTTTTCCTTTTAAAGAGTTTTAATGTAGGAGTTCTGACTCAAGAGCATCCATTTAAGCATATATTGTACTGCCATTTGACGGGAGAAAATTGGAAGAAAATTTATTGGAAAGAATTATAAAAATTGGCCCATTTATTGTCCTCTATTATGTAATATGTTGTATGTTGCCAGAACATTTCATACAGTTTGCCGGAATAATCTCCTTTTAACTTGGCTTATTTTGGTAGTCTCCATTACAAAATTTATATAAATTAAGAGGGACTTAAATTAATAGCAGAAATTTTAAAATTGTCTTTAGTCTGAAATCTATTTCATTTCTATTATTTAGAGTACTATTGATCTTGAGGAGAACAATTTGTATTACGCCTAACCTGGTCAGATCATCTTGTTATAAATACAGTTGATACTGCTAATATTCAAATACTTGCATCAACACCAAGCTCACTGACACAGAGTCAACTGTGACTCATCAGAGGTTGCAAGTTGGGCTGCTAACCACAGGGTCAGCAGTTCAAAACCGCCAGCAGCTCTGCAGGAGGAAGGTGAGGCTTTCTATGATGTAAGTTACAGTCTTGGAAATCCAGGAGAGCAGTTCCATCCTGTCCTCTGAGTTGCACCAACCAGCACTCAAAAGCCGAAAATAAAACCGAACCCATTGCCACTGAGTGAATTTGAACTCGTAAAGACCCTCTAGGGCAAAATAGAACGGCCTGTGAGGGTGTCCAGGCTGGAATCTGTACTTAAGTCGATTGCCACCTCTTCCTCCGACCAAGCAGCTAGTGGATTCCGACCGACAGCACCAGGGCTTAGCCACCACAACGTCTGGGCTTCTAACTAGTAGTCAGGCCCAAATTCTGAGTATTCTGTTAACACTAGAATTGGGTATATATTTTACGTCACTTGTCTGAGTCTCCAGGAAATGAGGATGATGGAAAAGATGAATGAGCTGTTTTCCAACTTTTAAATCCTATGAGTTTTGCAACAAGTCATCCATTATGTTAGAAATAGGTTTTGTTGATTTTTGGAAAACACAGAACACTGCTTTTCTCGCTTTCCTTTGGCCTGTTTACCAAAAACATTTTGTGAAAGTATGTTGATGGGGGAGGGGGGCGGGCGGGGCAGAGCTCATCTGACTCACTGAATGTGAACCACGTTGGTCTTCTACAATTTCTGTTGTGTAAAGGGCTCCAAATACACAACATTATTAACCAACAAGTGGTCAAATCAACAGAGAAAAAACAAAACTAAACTCAAAACTTAAAAATGTTATTTATGCAATTTCATGAGCCTGAAGATAAATGCTTTTTTTTTTAACGACTAGATCTTTTTAGCTTAATGAAAGAGGGAAATCCTGTCCTTGGAATTACAATGCCAAATATGAAAAATGGATAAGTATTCCGAGTAATTTTATTAAAATTATGAAATAATATCTTTTAAATCCAGTTATGGACTCATGTACTTTATTAAAATAAATGCCACACTTCCCCCCATAAGCCCTTAGATTATAAAATACCGTGAAGTACTTTGACAGTGTGTAAAAGGTCAAAGAGAAACATGGAAGCTCCGGTTTGGTTTTGCTCCTGGCCATGTCCTCCCCGTGGGAACACGCTGTGTTAGGCGATTCTGAGGACAAGGTAAAGAAACCCAAACACGGCGTCTTTGGGAACAGCGCGTCAGGGTTTGTTTGCTGGGTTGGTGACCACAGCCTACAGAAATGAGAAAACAAATCCCAGCCATGACATCAGGCCTCCCAGGACCACGAGAAAGCCAAAGAACAAAGCTTCCCAGAAGAAAAGGAACACGCATTCAGTGGGGTTTCCTGCAATACAGGATTTGGAGGGCCCTGTCATCCCCTGGGGCTCTGGTGGCCCCAGTCTAAAGCACCCTGCTGCACTAGGAGTCCTGGTGGTACACTGGGATCTGCAGGATCAGTCGTTGAAAATCACTCGCAGCGCTGTGGGAGAAGACTGGGCTTTCTACTCCAGTGATGTCACAGTCTCGGAACTGACTCTTTGGCAGCCAGTTACCAGTTTGGAACTGCAAGTTCAGCGTTTGTACCCAGCCGTCATTCTGAGGGAGACAAAGATGGAAGTGTTCTGTAACATGACAAATTCAGAAGCTCCCGCAAGTGTTCCTTTTGCTTTTTAGTCTGCTTTACATGGAGTCACCTTTGTTGGAGAGCCTCTAATCTAGTCGGGGGGGGGGGGGTAGGAGGTTACACAGGGAGCTGCCAGCCGCAGCATTAACAGTTCAAACCCACCAACTGCTCCCCCAGAGAAAGATGAGGCTTTCTTTGCTTCCGTGAGGATTCACAGGCTCAGAAACCCCAAGAGGTAGTTCTACACTGTCTGACAGGGTCATTAGGAGTTGCACTCACCTCGTGGCACTGGTAAGTATAACTGAGCTTCGTAAATGGTCATGTCACAAGCAATCTGCAGTGGTTCAGGGGTTACCAAAACAAACCTGTTTCCATTGCCTCCAGCCCAACTCACAGTGACCTGGTAGGACAGGGCAGAACTTCAGAGGGTTCCTAAGGTGGTAAGGTTTGTAAACCTTGTATTGTGAATTAGGTGAAAGTTTACAGAGCAGATCAGCGTGTCCCACTCAACAAGTGTGACACATTCTGATTTAGCTCGCCCATAACAATCTCCTAAACGCTGTCACTCTGCCCACTTCCTCCTAGTGCTTCCTGTTTCCATTCTCCGTCTTTTCTTTGGTCTTCTTTTATGGCTGTAATGGTTATGTTGAAAATTAAGTGTTCATTGTTTATGAAAGCAGATCGCCACATCTCTCTCCAAGGATGTGGTCGGTAGTAGGTTTGAACTACAGTAGGCTTTTGGGTTAACAGCTGATCACCTAACCACTAGGTTCCCAGAGTTCTTTGATTCCGGGATTCCATAATCAAAAAAAAAAAAGAGGAAGGAATAGTAGTTGGAAAATATGGTCTTGATGATAGAAAGGAAGCTGGAGATCACCATAGAATTTTGCAAGACTAACGAATTCTTCATAGCAAATTTTTTTCCCCATAAGTGACTACACAGGTGGACTTCTCCACATGGAATACACAGAGATCAAATTGACTACATCTGTGAGCAGAGATCAGGGAGAAGCCCAATATCAGCAGCTAGAACCAGGCTAAAGGTTGACTGTGGAACAGACTCTTAATTGTTCATATGCGAGTTCAAGTTGCAGCTGAAACTGAAGAAAATGAAAACAAATCCACAAGAGCCAAAATATGACCTTGAATTCATCACCCCCGAATTTTGTGACTATCTCAAGAACAGCGATGGTGCAGTAAACAGCAGTGACGGAAGCGCTGATAAGCGGGGGGAGGACACCAAGAACATCATACGTGAAGAAAGCAAAAGGTCATTAAAAAGACAAGAAAAGATCAAAGTGGATGTCAGAAGATACTCTCAAAATTGCTCTGAATTGTAGAGTAGCTAAGGCAAATGGAAGAAATGACGAGGTCACAGAGATGAACAGAAAATTTCAAAGCACAGAGTAAGAAGACAAAGTAAAATAGTATAATGAAATGTGCCAAGACACACATTGGAGTTAGGAAACCACAAGCAAAGCACATGTTCAGCATATATTAAACTGAAAGAATTCAAGAAACATATTCAAGCCTGAATTTTCAACCTTGCAAGATTCTTTGGATGAAGTATTGAATGATACATCAAAAGAAGATCAAAAGAAAATACAGAGTAACTACCAGAAAGAAGTAGTTAACGTTCACCATTTCAAGAAGCAGCACATGAGCAAGAACTAATGATACTGAAAGACTAAGTCCAGGGTTCACTGAAGTCATTATCCTAAAACAAGGCTTCAGGAATTGATGGAATATGAATGGAAATGCTTCAAGAAGCTGATGAAGCACAAGAAGCACTCATTCGTCTATACCAAGAAATTTGGAAGACAGCTACTTGGCCAACTGACTAAAAGAGATCCATATTTGTAACCATTTCAAAGAAAGGTGACCCAACAGAATGTTCAAAGGATAGAACAATATCATTGATATCACATGCAAGTGACATTTTGCTGAAGATCACCCACCAATGGTGCAGCAGCACATTGACGGTGATTCAGTCTGGATTGGAAAAGGAAGGGGAACAAGAGCTCTCATTGCTGATGTCAGATGGATCTTGGCTGAAAGCAAAGGACACCAGAAAGATGTTGGTTTGTGTTTCATTGACGATATGAAGGCATTTGACTGTATAGATCATAACAAACCGTGGAGAGCTTTGAGAACAATGAGAACTCTAGAACGCTTCATTGTGCTCGTGTAGAACTTCAAAATCCCCACAGCTGGACCAATAGGTAACATCATGATAAATGCAGAGGAGGTTGAAGTTGTTAAGGGTTTCATCTTACTTGTATCCATAATCGGTGCTCATAGAAACAGCAGTCAAGAGATCAATGGACACCCTCGCATTAAGTAAACCTGCTGCCCAAGACCTCTATAAAGTGTTGAAAAGCAAGGATATTATTTTGAGGACTAAGGCGTGCCTGATCCAAACCAAGGTATTTTCAATCGCCTCATGTGCATGTGAAAAGTTGGACATTGAATAAGGAAGACTGAAGAAAATTGGTACATTTGAAGTATGGTATTGCCAAGGAAGATGGAAAGTACTATGGGTCGCCAGAAGAACAAACAGATCTTCTGTTAAAAAGACTGCCAGAGAGGCAAGCATCGTGAGACTTTGTCTCATGTACTTTGGCCATGTGGTCAGGAGAGACCAGTCCCTGGAGAAGGACATCATGCTTGGTAAAGTAGAGGGGCAGCAAAAGAGCCTTTGACAAAATAGATTGACACAGTGACCGCAACAACAGGCTCGAACATGAGAATAGTTGGAGGATGGAACAGGACGTGGGACGTTTCGCTCTGTTGTGTAGAAGGTTGCTATGAGTTGGAGCCAACTTGACAGCACCTAACAACAACAGAAGCAAAAACCAAACCACTGCCAATGGGTCAATTCTGATGCACAGAAACCCCATCTAAGTCTTCTAAGGCTGGATGACACCTAACAACAGCAATCTAATCTCAGAGCAAGCCGCTGGTGAGTTTGAATTGCTGATCTTTCAGTTAACAGCCCAATGTTAACTGGACATGGTTCAGAGATAACAATGTGCAGAATAGTACTGCCTAGGGCCACTCCCTTAGCAGGGTTATGGGTAGCATACTTTCTTCAAGATAGAGACTTTGGTGTGGAATGAATGTTTATCAAATTATTTTACCCTGCTGAGCTTCAGTTAGATGACATTAATAATTCCAATCTGCCTACCTCAGAGGGGTTACAGTTATTTAAAATGTCCTTTGGATTCTCTGAATAGTTTTAAATGTATTTTTCATTTCATATTGATCTCAAGTTGGCAGGGTCTTTGGGACATAAATTCCAAAATGGTATTTAACTTATACAAGGATCTACATTCAGCTTTTAGAACCAACTGTACAGAAATAGGATGGAGGAGACATGGTTATATAATCAATGTCACCAATAGAATATGAAAATTATGGAGCAACATCATTAATATCACATACAAGCAAACTTACTGAAGATAATTCAAAAATAGTTGCAGCAGTACATAAATAGGGAGCTGCCAGAAATTCAAATTGGATCCAGAAGAAGACATGGAATGAGGCATATCAGTGCAAATGTCAGATGGAATATGGAAGAAAGCAGAGAATGTCCATTATTTATGTGTGTTTTATGGACTACAGAAGGGCTGTGAGGATCATAACAAACTACAATTTTGCAAATAATAAGCATTCCAGAACACTTCATTGTGCTTATGCAGATCCTCGATGTAAACCAAAGGCAGTGATTTGAACAGAACAAGGGATACTTTGTGATTTAAAATCAGGAAAGGTGTGAGAGTTACATAATCTGGTATTAATTTAAGACTTGAGTGAAGGGGTGGGGTCTAGCCTGTCAATCAGGCTGCAGCTTGATGACCTCATTTGGAAGTGCAACAGAGATAAATAGCTCACTGGAGGCCAGATACACTCACTCCCTGCGAGACATTTCTGCTGACAATACACATGGAGCTACCAAAAGCCCTGGAGCTGGAGGAGTCACATGGAGACCCATGCTAGTCCTAAAATGCTTACACCACCACTGGATCCACAAGACTTTCCACCCACTGGCCTGTGATCACCCCGCATTCAGCAGTATTGTATGTGCTTTGTGAGTCTGAGATGGACTTTCTAGATTGGTATTGGACGTATGGGCTAATATTGGATTTATGGACTTGATCTGGACTGGGCTGGGATGTTTTCTTAATATTCAATTGTTCTTATATATAAAGCTCTTTCTTATACACATATGAGTATCTATAAATTTGTTTCTCTAGTCAATCTGGATTAACACAAAAGGTATGTGTGGGGCCCTGGTTTACAACTGCCAGCACCAGCACCATGACAGGCTGTATAAAACCAAAGTCTGGGGCAGGCTTAAGCTCTAATTTCAGATTCCTGGACACTGAGGTAATTCTGTCAGAGAAGGCATCACCTGTCCCAGACTGACCAGTAGGGGGCAGCGACCACCATCCCCAATTGACCAATCAAGAGAATACGCACGGAACTACTCGCCAACCACCACTGGACAACGCTGATGTCAGAAGTTTTCTCCAATAAATTTAAAGAACAGCAACACTGGACTGCCCCCCCATCCCTGGCCCCATAAAAGCCCAGGGAACAAAGAACTCGGGGCTGATTCCCTTCTGGACGCTAGGTCCCGCTGCGCTGGGCAGTGGAGGGAAGGAAGTCCTAGCTCGAGCTAGCAAATAAACTCCTTTTGTGGTGTTTGCATCTCAACTGATCGTAATTCTTCCGTGCGCCCAAGGTGAGCTTGCGTTCCCTTCCCCAATCCAACATATGCTTCAGGATTGTATCCTGTGATAGTTAGGTTTTGTGCCAACTTGGCTGGGCCAGGATTCTCAGGAGTTTAACAGCAATACCCATGATATGATTTGACACAATGTAATCAACTCCATGATGGGATCTAACATAGTGCAATCAATGCTGTGAGCAGCCAGCCATGTTGTGCAGCTTAGGCACTTGGGACAGGTTATGGCTTTGATGCAATTAGAATAGAAGCATGACCTGTTCCTTTTCAAAACACACTCTGTGGGAAAGCTTGTCACTTCTACTGAACCTCATTTCTATATCTAGTTCGAGTTCATTGACCTCCTGCCATATTGCCTGCAGATTCCAGGAGCCATCAGCAGAATGTTAACGTTGGCTTCATTCACTTTTGCATTTACCAGATTTTGATATTCCTGGTTTGTCAGCCCCTACTACCGCGCGAGTCAGGAGAAGCCTCCACTCAACAAATGATCCCCAGACTTGAACCAGACTACACCTACTCACTTCTACAACCATGTGAGATGCTTCATGATATTCACTTCTTTCTATATGTAAGCACATATAAGCATCACCAGTTTTACTTCTCTAGAGAACCCAGCCTACACAGATCTTTCATCATACTGATTCATTCTGTTTGCTAAAGAAATGATCTGAGAAGCTAGATTACATAAAGAAGAATGGGGCCGATTACAAGGATCTACATGTGGCCTCCTCCCTGGGGGACGGACAACAGAAAAGTGGGTGAAGGGAGAAGTTGGACAGGGCACGATATGACAAAATAATAATTTATAAATTATCAAGGGTTCATGAGGGAGGGAGGAGTAGGGAGGGAGGGGAAAATGAGGAGCTGATGCCAGGGGATTAAGTAGAGAGCAAATGTTTTGAGTATGATGAGGGCAATAAATGTACAAATGTGCTTTACACAATTGATGTATGGATGGATGGTGATAAGAATTGTATGAGCCCCTAATAAAATGATTAAACATTTAAAAAGAGGCAATCATGCAAGCAGGACAAGGGGATACTGTTTGTTTTAAAAAATGAAAAAAATATATAGTCCCATTATATAGATTTATTGTAATTTGTTTATTCATTCACTACTGGTCGACATTGTGTGGTTTACAATTTGGGCTATTAAAAGTAAAATTTCTATGAATACTCATGTATGAGGTTTTTGTATACAAGCGATTTTCCTTTCTCGTGGGAAGATGCCTGGAATGGAATGGCTGGATCATGTGGTAGATATTTTTTTGTTTATGAAACTGGTAAATTGTTTTCCAAAGTGCTTTCACCATCTCACATTCCCACCACCAGTTCTGGATCCTTCATATCCTCTCCAGCACTCGGCATAGTCAGTGTTTGTTACGTCAGCCCTCATAATAAAAGGATACTCGTTTTCCAAAAAAAAAGAAGGATGGGGCATCAGGATTGGAGGAAGGGTCACTAACAACCTGCAATATGCAGAGAAAACAACCTTGCTTGTTGAAAACAGAGAGGACTTGAAACACTCATAAAGGCCAAAGACTATAGTCTGGATTAATAATATGGATTATAGCTGACCATAAAAAAATTTAAAAATCTCACAACTGGTGCTGGCACATACTAAAATTGGAGCAACACAGAGAAGATTAGCATGGATGACACACAAATTTATGAAATACTCCATATTTAGAAAATGAAAATTCTCACCACTAGACCAATAGCAATTCACAATCTACCGTTGTTGTTTTTTTCTCTTCTATATAGTAGCTCCTTATATATGAACCTTGTTGTTATATAATGTGGAAGCAGATGGCATGGAAAGAGGAAGGCGGGGCGTTTTGTGAATTACTCTAACGGATTGTTTGGCCTGCTCTGGCTTTATTAAGATAAGCAAAGAATGTGAGCAGTAGCAGGAGAAGATTAGACTGATAAGCAGAGGATGCCACGTGACAGAGAGAGGAAGAATAGACTATTGTGGAAAGCTAAGGAAGGAGACAACTGTGGCTGCATGGCATTTGCCTCTTGAGGAGATGGTCGATATCCGTTTGTTGGAATGAGTAAGAACTACCTTATTTCAACACATAAGGAACTCTGGTGGCACAGTGGGCTATTCATTGAACTATAATAAGGTCAAAAGTTCGAATCTACTAGTCACTCCGAGGGAGAAAGATGAAGCTGTCTACTCCTGTAAAGAGTTGAAAGTCTCTGCCCTATAGGGTCACTGCGAGTTGGAATTCACTTGATGGCAGAGAGTTTGGTTTGGGTTTTAGTATTGCAACACTGTCCTATGTCCTGGAGAGACAAAGATGAACTTGAGAAAATGCCCGTTTTTCTCATGGAGCTCACAGCAAGGACCTAAGCAAACGAGAAAATGCATAGGATTATCATCTAATGGACCGATAAAGCAGAGAGGAATGGTCTTGACTTCAATTTAAGAATGTGGGATGAGAGTATGGTGAAGATGTCAGGACGACCCCATAGAAAAGATAATGCAAGATCTTGAAAACAGTAAAAAGTTAATGAGCATGGTGTTCAGATGGGGTCAGTAGGCAAAGACAATCAAATCTGTATGTGATGTGGACAGGGATTCAAACTAGTTCAGGCATGGACAATGAAGTTAAAATGGACCCAAATTTTAAAACCTGAGGTAAAATGAAAGATAGCCAGAAGGGGAAAAATTATAGATCAAAGCTCTGGAATGGGAGACTTGGAATAGGTATAGTGAGCCTTTTCAGTAGCCTGATGGGAGGCTGTACTATTGCCAGGGCTGTGGAGAGTGACATGAGTCCGAATGGTACAGTTGGCCATCATCTGTTAGTGGGGTACTGTTGTTTCTGATGCTGTTGGCTGAGAGATTTGGGATCATGCAATACACGTGCTGCCCCTATTTTCTAAGAGGGAGAGTAAGTTTCTAGGAAGGTTCCAACCCAGCTGCCCTTCATCCACATTTTACAAACTCCCATCTGTTCTGTGACTGAACTGAGAAGAACTTGTTTAAGCCTTGGATGTAGATGTGGTAGGAGTTGGATTGGAGCTGAAGCTGAAGAGGTAGAGGGATCACATATTCAAGGACCTAGATATCATGAGGAAGAAAGATGGGGCTTTCTATTCCAGTAGCGTTAGTCTCAGAAACTTACATGAGCAGTTCTACCCTGTCTTACAGGTTCTCTATGAGTTGGCATCAACTCAATGGCAGTGAGTTTGGTATACCATGGTGGGGGCCTAGTGGCTGGGTGGGTTACACATTGGGCTGCAAACCATAAGGTCAGCAGTTGGAAACCACTTGGGAGAAAGGTGAGGCTTTCTCTTCCTGTAAACAGTTAAATCTTGGAAATCGACAGGGACAGTTCTAACCTGTCTTACATCTTAGAGGCTGACTCTGAGTGAGTAAGCCATGCTAACTCTTGGAACTGTTTGTCCCAGAGGAGAGTCTTGGAAGGCTTTAAAAGGGGTTACTATGTTCAGCTCTGGGTTTTGGCAGTCATATGCAGAATTGTTGCTTGTTGCTGTTGAGTGAAATCCATGTATGCAGAATAAGGCTGGGCGCTTTCAGAACCGATTGCCTGCTCTGTCTTTTGAGGAACCTCTGGGTGGGTAAGAGCAGCAATCATGTGCCACCTACGAGGTAGGGAAGTGGGAACAGAAGCAGAAGGGAGAGTTGAAAGGCTAAGAGGTTTCTGGAGAGGAGACCAGCTTATTCATCAGGAATGAAGAGGAAGAATCCATCCATGGGGTTTTGTACCAGAGAACTTCAGTAGAGTGAGATTTGGGTGCCTGGTTGTTAGAATGGCAAGGTTTTATCAATGGAATTAGGTAATCCTGAAGTGAGTTTACCTAACCCAGTGAGTAATATGGAAGGCCTCGGATTGGGACCACATGGCAGTAACTTGTGGGTATTCACGAGTGACTCTTTGGAATTGAATTCAGGAAATGACATAAAAATTGTTTGCGCAATAAGCTGAGAAGAACGAGAGCTCTGAAGTCAGTACGTTTGGAGAAAAACGGAGTTGGAGAAGAGGGGGAAGTGGCCATTTATCAAAGGGACATTTGTGGATGAAACCTACAGTGTCCAATGGAAAACTCCTCAAAAATAAAACAGAAAGACAAAACACAAAACCTCTTTGGCCTAACAAAAGGTATATGAACTGTTGAGTGAAAAAACCAATTTGCTCTGTAAACAATTTTTAAAATGTGAAAGAAATAAATATGTTTTAAAAGAAAAAATACATTCCCTATAGACAGCCTTTCTTCATTGGACGACTTTCTTCTCCATGCAGCGGCATCACAGCCTGTAGGGACATTCCATCTCTTGGTAGTAGGTAGGTAGTTGGGGCAAGATGATTCCCAACAAATCCAGGATGAGATGTCAGAATTTCGGGGCTGTTAAGAGATAACATAATGTAATCTACCTGTTCCAGAGAACTCAAATGCCCTGCCAAAGGTGTCAGGCCACAAAGTCATTAAACCTTCCTAACTTCCCAACTCCAGGTCCGGTGCTTCCAAAAGTTCCACTACCCCACAGGGCCCGTCAGGCTGGGGAGCCTGAGTTGGGAGGTGGTGGGTCAGCCAGGTGGGTGGGAGGTCCCTACCAGCCCCAGCGCCCCAAGCCCTAGGTGGGCCGGCGGCCTCCTTCTCGCCCCGCCCCCAGCCCGGGCCCGCGTGGGGCTCCCCGCCCCGCCCCCTCCCTGGCCGGGTGGGGCCGCTCGCCTCCGACGCCCGGGCACGCGCTGGGCCGCGCGGACTGCGTTCGCGCCGCGGGGCCGGAAGGTCGCGGCTCCACACCCCCCCCTGGCGCCCCCCTCCCGCCGCCGCCGCCGCCTGACGCTCTGAGTGGCCGGGACGCGATTTGCCGCGAGTGACTGGAGCCGCCGGCGCCCGGGCCCGCTCCGCCCCCAGCCCGCCTCCCCGCGCCTCGCCCTCCGCCTCCGCCCGCGCCTCGCTCGCGTCCCCGCGTCCTCGCCTGCGCTCCCGAGCCGCCGGCCGCCAGCGCCCGCGCCCGCGCCCGCCAGGTGAGTGGGGCCTCCGGGCGGCCCGGCCGGGGAAGCGCGCAGGCCCCGCGGGCGGGCGGCGAGCCGCGGCCCTGGAGGCGGCGGAGGGCCGCTTTCTTCCCGGGCGCGGGCCGCGCGGCTGAGGGAGGGACGGACGGAGGGACGGACGGAGGGAGGGGGGAGAGAGAGAAGGAGGGGCGCCCCCTCCCCGGGCCCCGGCGGCCGCAGACAAAGCGCCGGGGGTGGGAGGCCCGCGGGCAGACCCTGCCTCCGCGCCGCCTGCCGGCCCGGCCCCCGCCCCCGCCCCGGCCCGGCCCGCGGACCCCGAGCCGCTCGCGGCGCCGCTCGCGAGAGCCCTGGCTCGACGCGGGGTGAAAGGAACCCGAAACGTGCAACAGGTCTGGGCGTTCCGCTCCGATTTGCAGCGGGTCCGCGCCTCCGAGCGTGCCGGCACCAGATGTGGCGCCCGGCTGCGGGCGCGTCTCCGCGGCTGGCGCCCGCGGCCGGTTCCTTTGTGTGGCTGGTGACCAGCCCTGCCCGGTGGGTGGGGGGATGCCGGTTCGCGGCCCCCGGGCTGCGCCCAGCCTCCCGGACACCTCCCTCGCCCCTTGGGCTTTGCCTTGCCCGGGCCTGCGAGATAACATCCCTGCGGCCAAAGGGGAAGCATTGAGCCCGCCGGGAAGAGTCGTCGTTCAGCAGTTGCCTTTGGAATAAATACCGTGATTAAAAACTGGTGGCAAGTCACGTGCGAAAAAGATGCGCGTTCACACCGGCCGTGGGGGTACGGGTGGGATTTGACCCTGAGGTGCACGGTTTGGACTTGGTGCTTTGGCGACAGCGCCGTGGTGCCCCTGGTGCTCGGACATCATTCTCTCTGGCACTGGCATCGCCTGAGAACTTGAGTGCTGTTGGCATAACTCGCTTGCAGCTGGTTGACAGGTCACTGCTCTCTTCGCATTCTGCCGGTGCCAGCCAGACCCGCCATGCATCCCAGCAGGGGGAGGCAGGCACCGCCTCAAATGAAACTTGCTACCCAAAAATATACCCACGTTGGAAAACCTTAATCCATCTAGTTTTCTTTGGCTTGATAAACCTTATTTTCATAGGTGTGAGGAATTCCCTTCCCACCCCAAGGAACATAGAACAATTTATCTTTGTTTACCTACCTTGGGTATTGCTGAAACCCAGCTCTTTCCAGGGGTTGTGCTATTTTAGTACAACAATACTAAATAGAAGGAAGATATCCTCCTTTTACTTTGAGCAATAAAGTACTTCTTTGTCCTAGAGCCAGGAAGCCTTTGTACAAAATACTTAATGTGGACAAAAGTTGGTGACTGTCTTTACCCCATGACCAAGTACATGGGGGGAAATGCCCAAAGGACGGAGAAAGCATTACACAACTGTATTGGTTTTTTATATTCCACATACCAAGAGATAATTTTATTGAATTTTCAAATGTGCTAGACAGAATTGAACGATTAAAATTGGGCCTGCTTTGAAAGTTCCCCAACTTTCACAAAATGAACTGATAAAGAGTTTGCCAAGCTGTAAAACTCATGGTAATAGCTGAAGGACCACGTGGATGGCAGAGCGTTGATGATGGTGTGATGAGTCATCCAGCCAATTTTTGAATCATAGTGACCCTTGAGTATGGTTCCATTTCTCATTGCCCGTGTGTCTTTGGACAGATGCTTATTCCATCTATAAGAGGATTTAAGTTCTGCATTCCACACAATGAACTGAGTGGAACGTAAACACTTGTACAAGTTTTCTGGGCCATAATATTTAAGGGAGCTGATTGATCCTCCGATGGAAATAGTAAATGGAGGTCATAACATTGCTTTTCCTGGATTTTAGTTGATTGATGGCCATTTAATAACAATTTTAATAAGTAGTTTTACTACTGACATGTCAGAAAGCTAACTGGCCATTATTAGCATTGGACTGCGAGCTGCAAGGTTAGCAATTCAAAACCACCAGCAACTCCTCAGGAGAAAGATGAGGTCGTCTGCTATCAGTGGGTCTTACCCTTCCTCATGCCGCAGCCCTTTCATACAGTGCCTCACTCATGTGGTGACCCCCAACCGTAAAATTATTTTTGTTGTACTTCATAACTATAATTTTGCTACTATTAAGAATTGGGTGACCCCTGTGAAAGGGTAATTTGACCCCCAGAGGGGTCGAGACCCACCGGTTGAGAACCACTGATTTGTAGCCTCTGAAACCCCGTGTAAGGTCTCAGTGAGTCGGACGGAATCCACATGATGGCAGTGGGTGAGTTTAAATGTCCTCTAATTAAAAACAAAAAAACAACCCAAGAGCTCTGGTGGCATAGTGGGTTACTTGTTGGACTGCTCACCTCAAAGTCAGCAATTCGGACTCTCCAGCCCTTCTGCTGGAGAAAGATGAGGCTTTCTGCTCCCATAAAGATTTACAGCTTTGGAAACCACAGGGCCAGCTCTACTTTGTCACATGGAGCTTCTGTGAGTGGAATCAATGGCAGTGTGATTTTTTTTTTGGCTTTCAAATTTAAACAAACAAGAAAACGCCCAAAGTATCACATTTTGACCTTTTATTTCTTTCCTTTCTCACGCTGTACGGACTCCCTGGAGCTCTTTTGTCTCCCTAAATGCAAATTCAAACAGATACGAACATTTCTTCCTTTTTTTTTAGCACAAACACATTCATTTATTCATCAAAGGGATGATCCTAATCAAGTCAACACTTGGTAATAGTTGCATGTAAAGTGTGTGTAATCGAAGTAATGGAATATAGCAACAACAACAACAACAAAGCAGTACGGAGATTTGCTCATTGAACTCAGCTTGTTCCTTCTCACAGCTAAGTCTTGTCCAGGTGATGATGGAATTTTTATTCTATTTTTTCATAGGTCCGAGTACAGGTGACATTGTTTGTAACGCATTCTACCGCTAATTTTCCATTTTCTAATTTTCTGGTTATCGTGTTCTTCTCATCCCAATCCTGGTGTTGGACCAAAACACCATCTGTGAAGTTGCAGACTGAGTTTTTCTGCCGTCAGGTGTGGTTTCTTCAAACTTCTCTCCCAGGGTACAAGAACACTGCAGGCTTTCCAAAGTGCTCTCCGTTTTCATGGTGAGGGCCTTGCCATCCCAAGTGATGACACAGTCAGGCTTGGCCATCGCCCCCATTTTTCGAAGAGCCATTCCCACTCCCAGTTCCTTCATGTATTCATCAAAGCCTTTGCTGTCCACCAGGCGCCATCTTCCCACGCGCTGCTCAATGGTGGCCATGGTGGGCGAGGGCGAGCAGGCGAGCGGAAAAGGTAGAGCAGAGTGGCGGGCGAGCACGGTGTCACGAACAGAACATTTCTTTTGAAGAAATAGTTATACCAAATAAATCTGATTCTTAAGAAGGGTTCCCTGGCATTGTTGGTGGTTTTATTGTATTAGAACTGTATTCATTTGTGTAACACCTTTTCAAAGAGACACGTGACAGGAGACATTGTCTTCTACACTTAAGGTCCCATAGAGGAATCTGTCGAGAAACGTATCTCCCATGAAATGGAGCAGCAATGTAAGCTTCCCTAAAAGTTTTCTTTCCCTCAGGATCTATTCACTCATGCAACATGAAGTGCACCCTCTCCAAGTGCAGTCACAGGGCCTGCATGGATTACTTCCAGGACGTTGTCATCCTCCCTCAAAACCCCCACCTCTGTCCCCGTAGCAGTCACTTTCTGTCAGTGCCTGCTTGGTCTACCTTCTGCCTCTGTGGCGGTATCTTTTCTGGACAGTCCATGGACATGTGGTCTTTCATACCTTCTTAAGCTTAGTGTAATGTTTTCAACATTCTTCCGTATTGTAGAGGTGCCTCATTTCCTTTTTGTTGCCAAATGATATTCCATGTTAAGGATCGACCACATTTTGTTTATGTGTTCATTGATTGATGCACATGAGCTGCTTGTACTTTTTGTCTATTAATAATGACATTTGTGTATACGTTTTTGGGTTTTCGTATAAATTCAGTATGCTTGAGTGTGAATGTAGGAGTGGAATTGCTGGGTCATGGGGTAAATGCCTGTTTAGGTTCTCCAAACTGCTTTCCATTGCACTTGTACCATTTTCCTTAGTACTTGCCCCATTCCCATCAGCATGCAACCAAGCACCGGTTTCCTTATATCCTCATCATGCTGACTTTTTGTTTATTTTTCTTAATAGCCATCCAAGTCAGCGTGAAGGGGTATTGCATGGTTTTGTGTTGCGTTTCCCTGATGTCTAAGGACGTTGAGCGTCTTTCCATTTCCTCATTGGCCACATGTTTATCTTTAGACATGTGTTGATTCAGTCTGTAAGAGTGATTTTCTCCTCTGATCTTTGAAATAAGCCTGTCCGGTAACTTTTGGCCCTTTTTAATATGTGGAAACTGAGCACAGAGTGGTCAAATAACTAATTTTTAACCTGACCGAGCTTATGAAGTGTGTCTGGACACAATAAACTTAGGTGTTTTGACGTAAGCCTACCTTCTTTCCACTTCAGGAAGCATACAGAATGTAAATTATGTTTTTGAATTTGCTTGACTAATTAGTGACAAAGTAGGAATTTAAGAAAATAAATAACCAAACCACCCTTAGCAAAGGAAAAAGCAGATGTTGGGGACTCTAGGCCACACTGTGTCACAATACCAGATTTTGTTACCCTTTTTCAGATAGTTGCTTTTCTCTAACCCTAATGAGTTAGATATTATGTCCCTATTTCCAGTGGAGAAACTACAGTCAAATCTTGGAACAGCTCCTTACTGGAGTAACTTGTTTCTAGATTCAATCCACTGTACTCTGAGCTGTGTACTTTCTCATCTTTTGTAACTGATAGGCTCTTTCCCTCCCACTAAAGCATTTCCCCTCATTGTGAAAGACTTGAACAATTTAACATTTTTGAGAAAAATGATTATTTTTGCAGGTTAAGCTAACATTAATTAGAGGTAGTTTGGCAAATTCATTTTGAAATGTAGGATTGCTATGATCTCAGTTTTTTGTACTGGTAGATATGGCAGCTAATGCAAATTGTCAACTCCTTTAGAGGCTGATGGCTAGGTGGCGTAGTGGCTACTCGTTGCGCCGCTAACCATAGGTTAGCAGTCCGAAACCATCAGTAGATCCTCGGGGAGATGCTTTCTCCCATAAAGAATACAGTCCCACACAGGCAGTTTTACCCTGGTCTATAGGGTCACTATGAGTCAGAACTGACTTGAGGGCAGTGAGTTTGATTTGGTTTTGGTAGAGGCTAGTAGAAGCATCTTGTTACATATTCACGATTATATGTCTTTCCTCCTGTACAAGTACCTGACACATAACAGGGAATCTAGCCGTTCAATGAATAGAATATAAATGTACTTTTTAAATTAAAGGAAAACAAAAATTCTCTGCTGCCTTTTCTTTAAAAAAAAAAAAGGAATAAAGACAATACAGATTGCAGTAAAGGAAATATCTTTGTCTCTGGCATATGAGCTAAAATAATTGGTGATAAATATTAGATCTTGATGTAAAGCTCAAAATCTGATGTGTTAAAAGGGAGTTACTGAACTGGGGTCTGATAATAAGCTCCCAGTGTATGGCTTTGTGCACATTTTCTCTTCCAAGGGTTTAGCTCAATGGCCCATTCATAGGAGTTGTGCCTTAGGTGTTTCCTAAATGAGTTAATAAAAAATGGTTTTAATGATAACAAGCAGAAGAAAAATAGCAAATGAATATTTGGGCCATGTTTTTCACGTATGCATTTTAATTATCAACCACGATACATGTTAATTATAAAAATTCAAACAATACTAGATTTCGTGCTACAGATTTTCCATTATATTTCTAGACTAGCTGCTTCTATCATCATCATTGATTGTGCGTATACAGTGTAAAAGCTAAAAATGCCCCTTTCTGGCCTTCCCCCTTTCTCTCTCTCTTTTTAATCATCTTATTGGAGGTCCCCCTTCTCTTTTATCTCAATTCCATTTTCACCCCAGGCAATGAGAAGTTTGTTGTTCATCTTTGCCGAGCTCTGTGTTTGTATTTATGTGTGTCTGTATGTGTAATTATGCATTTACTACAGACATGAAGCTTAGAGGTATATTCACAGTAATTTTCCATTGGCAAATGGGATCATACTATACATATTTCTTTTTCTCTGAAACGAATATATTATTCAAGCTCTTGCATCTGTATTCACAAATGATAAGCTTAATGTTTCCTTTTTTGGTGAGCCAGCCTTCCCCGGTTTTGGTGTCAAGATAAAGCCAGTCTCCACGGAGGAATTAAGAACCTTGGCATTTTTGCATGTGCTTTGAGACAGTTTAAACTGCTTGTCCCATAAAGTTTCATTGGAAATCATCTGACAACTTTGGGAGAGGACAGAGATCTGAGCTCACCTTTTCAGTTTTGCCAATTTTTATTGTTCTATCAAGTTTTGATCCCAGTTTTCAGTGTCATGTTTGGAGAGAGAATCAGTTCATCACCACCACCCTCCTAAGATGACTGCAGGCAAATTAATAAACGAAACAAGATCCGTGGGAAGGTCTGAGTTTTTGCAGTGAGAGGCCCAAGGTAACATCCTTCACTCTGTTTGCCAGCTGTCTAACCTTCGGCACGTTCCGTACCCTCTCACATTTCTGCTTACCTCAGAGGACTCTGGAAAGTAATAAATGAGATGTGAATATGTTGAAAGCCTTAGGTATATCATAGGGAATTACAAAGGGTTCATGGAAAAATGAGATGAAAGAATGTATTTTTCTCCATGAACTTTCTGAAGCCCCTTTTGTTGTTTAGCATCTAGAAAGCACTCTAGTTGCATAAAATGATAAATAATTATAATGTGTTTAAAAAATAGTAACAGGCGTGTACGCCATCCTATCTATTATAATTATGAACCTCAGTGTAATGGGAAGAGATTTAAGGAAGAATCTTCATGGAGCCAGAGAGGATTTCTACAAGGTGGATGGGTCAATAAAAATTTCCAGGCCATTTAGGATTTAATTTTGGCAGGCAGGTTTCTCAACACATGCACTCATTTTGAAGCAGGATTGTGCAAGTAGTGGAGTAAGCAGGGCTGGATTAATTTTGCCTGGTCACGTAAAAGCCTGTGTAGAATGAGTGTCTTCATGGAAACAGATCTGAAGGTCATTTGCCCTCACAGCCACTGTTGTTGTGAGATGCCCTAGAGTTGGTTTCGCCTCAGGGACCCTGTGTACAACAAATAGCGCCCAGTTCTGCTTGCACTTGCTTCACAGTTGCTCCATTTGCGCCTGCTATTAGGGCCACCACGTCACTCCGCATCTTCCTCTTCTTCGCTGCTCCTCTAAGCATGATGTCCTTTTACACAGCCACTGGGTGGGTTCAGACCACCCACCTTTGGGTTAACAGCTAGGCACTTAACCCTTGCACTGTAGGGTGCCTTCTTCATCAGTAGATATAAGAAAAGTGAGGAGCCCTCATGGCATAGTGAGTTATGCTCTGGGTTGCTAACTCTAAGCTCAACAGTTCAACTCCACTCTGCTTCTCGGGAGAAAGAGGGAGCTTTGCATTTCTGTAAAAATTTACCCCTTTGTAAACCTAAAGGGGCTGTTCTACTCTGCTCTGTAGGGTCACGTGAGTCAGACTGACCTGACGTCAGTGAGTATAAGAAAACAGAGGGTCGCTGGCTTGCAGTGTTAAGTACATGGCTGCCAACTACAGATTGGTGGTTCAAACCCAGGAGCGACTCCTTGGGATAGAGATGTGGCAGCTGGGCTTCTGTAAAGATTTCCAACCTTGGAAACTGCCGGGGCAGTTCTGCTCTATTCTATGGTAGCACTCTGAGAGTTCACCTTGAGGGCATAGACAGCCATGTGAGAAAGGAGGATATAGTGCCTGGCAGGTGTTCAGATGGTTAATTTTCTTTCCTTGCATAGAATGAGAACCCAACAGCGATGACCTCGAAGCCTTGCTGTTTTAAGGCTGCTGGGTATAATAGAACAAGCCCGGTGATGCAATGGATTAAGTGTTGGGGTACTAATCACATGGTCCAAGATTTACATCCACCAGCTGCTCTTCAAGGGAAAGATGCATCAGTCTGTTCTCTCAAAGATTTACAGTCTTAGAAATAATCAGGAGCTGTTCTGTGTCTTACAGACTCCCCATGATCCAGAATCTACTGCTTACTGGTAGTGGGTTTGGTGTTCTTGAGGATTTTTGTTTATAGAGGATGGGTATAGTGGAAAGAAGGAACTCTGATGACACAGTGGGCTGACATTGGACTGCTAACAAGGTCAGTAGTTCAAATCTACCAGACCTCAAGGTCAGCAATTTGAACCCACCAGCTGCTCCACAAGAGAAAGATGTGCAACCTCGGAAACCATCGGGGCAGCCCTTCTTTGCCCTATGGGGTCGCTGTGAGTTAGAATTGACTTGATGGCAGTGAGTGACTGTGAGTGATAGTGGAAAGAGCATTAGGCCCTAAGAGTTTCAGTCTTTGTACTTTTATTTATTATTCATTGACCTTGGGCAAGTCACCCAACTACTTAGGTCCTTCTGTTTCCTGACTTAAAAAACCAAAACCAAACAACCTCCAATTCCAAGAGAACCAACACTTATTGAGGACCTTAATGTTCATTTACTAGTAGGTCGCTTACTCTTCAAGTCTGGTAGTAGCCCTTTCATAGAAAGCATTATAATTTTCCTCCTTAGTAGATGAAGAAACAAAAGACACAGGAACTGGATTTTCCTCTCATTGGATACTTCATTTTTGCCCAAGTGATTCCACTCATTACAGCTCTCCTTGGGGATATTCAGGTATGGGCATACCTACTGGGAATACTAAATGGGCATATTATAAACTGGGATACTAAGTGTAAAAAAAGTCAACTATTGTAGGATGAGACTGCTTATTTATTAATGACTTCCATTAATAACATACGAATAGAGGATTGTTAATGTTTCTTAATGTCTATGCTTAAGAGTAGTAATTTAATCTTTTTGTAATTCTTCGTATTGTGCTCAATCACTTCCCCTAAATAATTTATTGCTTGGTCTTCATTACGTTTTCAATTTGATCAAGTGAAAGGAGATGGTGGTCATTTAACAAGAAACTTGTTTGACACTGTGTGGGTTGTAAAGTAAAAGTATGACTTTCTGGTAGTTTGGCATTTTCAAAAAGCATTAATTCTTAGGAGTAGGGAAAATAATGTACTTTATCACTCATTGTCTTCTAGTGAACTTGAGTCATTTGAAAAATTAACCTGCCACTGTCAGCTGGTTTGTAAAGAGCTATTGATTATATTCCTGAAAGACAGTATTAACTGTCTTTCCTTTGGTAGGAGTTGCCAGAGCTGTTGTTTATGGGTTTCATTTTTTTTGATCAGATTCAGTGATATTGATTTTGGTATTCTTGTAAGCCTTGTGCTAAGCATATGCAAAATAAAACAGCAATAAAAAATGGCACTTGGACATCAGAAATTAACTTGTGACTTAGATATCATGTTCAAGGTTTAGGAATTCAGTCACTTGGGTCTTCTGTTAGAATATTTACTGAACACAGTAGGGAATGATTATGTTTAGTGAATTTTGATCAGAGTAGGCTTGACTGCTGTATGCAAATAAGCAAATGCATTTTACCTCAATCGTTCTGCATCATCTTTTTCCCCCGCAGCACACAAAGCACCTTGAAAGTATATGTAAGGATTAGAAGACATGGCTCTTCTCTTGCCTGAGTTTATAACCTAGTTATGGAGGAAGTAGAGGAACCAAATACAAGGACAGAGGGCTCTTAGAGCTTGTGTCTTCTCTCTGTAAAATCAGTTTTCCTGGGCTGGGCTGTGGTAAGATGACATAGCTCTCTCCTAAGGTGTCAGAAACAATCCAGTACTTTGAAAAGTTGATATTGGACAGCTTTTTCATGTATTATTCTCTTTCCCTTATAAAAAGAACTATCTGGTCTCCTAGTTGCAAGTACGTGGGATTTCCACTTCTGAGTACTTTTCTGTTTTTCTCCCGGTCTGGTAGTGGTTTTCTTTCTTTTCTGTGATGGCTACTGGAAAGCCAGCGCCA
This sequence comes from Tenrec ecaudatus, assembly GCF_050624435.1. NCBI lineage: Eukaryota > Metazoa > Chordata > Mammalia > Afrosoricida > Tenrecidae > Tenrec > Tenrec ecaudatus. Next base: position 59,307,111 of record NC_134542.1, read on the forward strand.
ATTGGTGGCCTACCACAGAGCAGGCAGACACAAAGGGTTACTTCTGTACCCCCTTTATGCCTTGTTTATTTATTTTATGCCTTATTCTTGGCACCATTTCCCCCCATGTATCCTTATTTTGGGTTTTTATCTTTAGTGTCCCAACATTTTATAGTTCAGTGTTGTTGTCTCATTAATCTTAGGTAGTACACAATAAGATAGATGAGAGTTCTTCAAAAAGTTCCCATAAATTTGTTGATGGCCCAGCACGTGTGTGCGTGTGTACGTGATTCATAGGGACAAATAGATTGATCTAAGAGAGAATAGATATAGTGTGTCAGCTGTGATTGGTAATGGGGGCTGCCAGGAATACTGCCTTGAGAGGTAGCTTGAGGAAGCAGCTGGACCTAGTAGGAAAGGGTACTATTATTGCCGAGTGATATTTGTTGTTGTTGTGGATAGGAATAGTGATATAATGCTTGGATTTGATATCCCTCTTATAGGCAAAATATACAGGATGCTCAGTAACATGATAGATGGTGACTTCTAAGTTTAATGCTATGTTTTTCGGGGAAACACAGGAATTTGTGGTAGTGAAAAAAGCAGGTGACTTGTTAGGGCTGGCAGTCAGATTAGTTCTGCAAGACTAGAACTTCTCTAGTGCATTAAGGAGAAATGAGATTGGTGGAAAAGAAGAGGAAAAGGGATGTGGGGAAACCTTCACAGACAGCTGGAGATTAGTGTTGTTTTTTTGTTTTTTAATTTCCTAAAATTCTCGCTAATGACTTCCTTTCATGCCTTTCGCTACCTTTGCCTTAATTCCGATCATTGTTATCCTTTTCATTGTACAAGGTATTTGTACTTCAGGTATTACAGTCACGTGTTTTCAAAGCTGCAAGAAGACACGGTAAAGGCTTCCTTTTATTCCTATATCTCAACCACTCAATTCCATCCTACCCAGAGTCAACCAGTGTGATCAGACTGTTACTGTGTCCTCCGAGAAATAGTTGGCGTGTGTGCATGCTTTCTCATCCTTCTTACTTGCACACGTGATCCCTCCAATGTTGTTGTTAGGTGCTGTTGAGTCGGTCCCGACTCACACCGACCCCAGGTACCATACCCATCGTGTACATACTGCTTCCCCTGTGTCACGACACATTATGATACCCTTTTCTACTGCTTGTACACGAAAGTAAATTCCTACACATGAAGCATTTTCTTTAATAAGTTGTTTTGGAGTAATTTTTCACTTAAAGAAACGTGGCAAAGGTAGTCCAAGCAATTCCTATGTATTCTTTACCCAGTTTCAATTTCCCTTAAAGTTATCATCTTAAACGTGGTGTGTGGTAAGTGTAAACAGATCAGCATTGAGGCAATGTTGGCTGATTTCATTTGACTTCACAAAGGAGAAGAATCAAACTCACCAGTTCAAGACCAGTTCCTAGAGGATGAGGTCACCTATCCCTCCCCCCTCCAGCCTTCCTTACAATTCTGACATCCACCACGCCTCCCACAGCACTCTTTACGTCTCAGTTTGTTACTGTTAGGTGCCTTCCAGTTGATTCGACTCAGGGCGAATGGCCATATGCACAACAGAAGGCAACCCTGTCAGGTCCTGGGCCATCCTCACATTTGTTAGTTGTTCTTTCAGCTGGGTTTGGTAATTTACTGCAATAGCCACCCACAACTCAGGACAACTCATGATTATAGGGATAGGGTTAAGTAGGGAAGTTAACAGGTTACAGTTCAGGATCAGAAGTGCCAAGGATACAGTTCTTTGGTAAGGACAGCCCCTCCTCAACCATGTTCATAAGCAGGCCTCTCTCTGGTCCCAAGCCTTTCAGTCATGAGCCCCTTTGGCCTCACCCTGGTTGGGCAATGTTACAGAGTTCTTTTAGGGCTGTGATTACACATCCACAGGACCTGTTACTCTACCATAGTCCTCAGAAGGTGCTCATCTCTCATTCTTTGGGCCAGCAAACCTAACTCTTCAATTAAGTGCCTTGAGACGCTCCACTCCCAAAGCAACCCCGTCCTAAGACACTCAGCAATAACTAGTAACTACTCTGTCTCATTCTGCCTTCTTGTACTGCCTCGGCCTCTCTGCCGGAATCTAGGTGGTTCAGTGCATGGCAGTCTTGATGTCCAAAGAATGGGCGTTCCTCTTGACTCTTCTTTCTTGATAATAGATTCCTCCCCCGCTTGCTTCTAAGATTTTTCATTTCATACTCAGCAGAATGCCTAAATGGACCAATCTTTTCCATGTTGAAGTCAGACGTTTTTAAAATGAGCCCTTCTAGCAATCACTCACAACTGGACTTTGTAATCTGACCAGCATCTTCTTCCACTTCTCTTACCCAGAGTCTGGAGGAAAAGACGGGATATACCTAATCTGCTTGGTCCGGCACAGTTGTGTGGTGGGAATTTTGAAGACTATGGTTACAAGAGGGATATTAAATAATTCACCCCGTCAAATTAAGGATCCAACTCTGGTCAGTTACTTTTAAATTAGCTAAAAAATTTTATTTGTAGTTCATTAGTTATTATTGGCTCAGTTTTGCCCCTTTCCTTCCCCCACCCCCATCCCCTCACTCCCCCAAGTATTTGTAGACATTTTAACCCCCATATCTGTGAATGCGATCTGGTTAAAAGTGAGTTTTCATGTGTTAATATTAGTGATGTCATTCCAGAGTAGAGTGGGTCCTAAACCTAATCTCTTCTGAGTGCTCTCTTCCCAAAGGAAACGCAGGCACAGAAACAAGCACAGGGGCAGATGTCAAGAGGAAGCGGATGGATGCCAGGGATTGCTGGCAGTTACTTGAAACATAAGAGTGGACCAACTTCCTGAGACCCAAATTTGGACTTGTAGCCTCGGGAACTGTGAGGAAATAAAGTTCTTTAAAGCCATGATATTTTGCTATGGCAGCCCTGGGAAACTAAAGATACTCAGCTTTTTCATGAAGGCTCTGGTTCTGTTCCAGGATCCCATCCAGAATGCCACACACTACACTGAGTTGTCGTGTCTCCTCAGCTCTCTGACAGCCCCTCAGCTTTTACCAGCTTTTCGTAACCTTGACAGTTTTGAGAAATGCTAACTAGACAGAACTTTATGTTTCTCAGTTTTGGTTTGCCTGAGGTTTTTCTCACGGTTAGATGTTTTTGGAAAGACTCTTCAAAGCTGGGTTGGCCTTCTGGCCCCGGTTTGCTTTAACAATGCTTTTGTATTGTAAGGAATAGCTTGGGTTTGAAACATGTATTTTGGTTTCAGGATGGGCTCCTATTGAGAAGTGGGACACTATGTTACTGACCTGTGACAGAATGGTGGTTTGGTAATGTTTTAAAAATAATATCTAAGAAGGAAAAACAGTTGTCAGTTATTACTAGGCTACATTTGCAAGCAACAATAAAAGACTATTCAGGGGCTGGGATAGAACAAAAAGGTTGCAATTATAATAAAACGAAACTCAAAATGAAGTTAGTGCTGACACATATTTAATGATAGGCATGGGTATGTTTCATAATAGGTGCAAATTAAAAACAAGTTCATGTGTGTAATTGTAGTTAGTTGACATTAAGATCTAATTTTAGAAGTTTTTCCCCTTCCCATGGTCTGTGTTCCCCAGTTATGTCTGTCATTTGCCAGTTTTTTTTCCCTGTCAGATCTGTTCCATGGTTATCATTAATCTCCTTCCCTTCCGTACACACAGCAGCATTCCTTCCCCATTCCTCAACTGCACTGGATCTTTAAATCTGCTGGATGGAAGTTGCGGAATAGGGTGTGTATGTATGTTAGTCTTTTTCTTGAGTGTGTGTTGGAGATTGACCTGAACCTAGCCAGCCTGGTAGGTATTATTATGCTCTGCTTCTGGTCTACTCCACACCCACTTTCTGCCGTGAGGCTGGAGGCTACAGAGAAAAATTACAGGAGGTTGGAGTAGAGGGCTTGGTACAGAAATGGTCACCATGCTGAAAGAAGGAAAGAGTATCAAACCAAGGGAAGTGAGTACCTTGGAATCTGAGAATCTTGGGTTTGAAATAATTCGTTTTAAAAGAGCGTAAAGGGCAAAGGGGAGAGCTCTAGTAACTCATCAGCTAGTGAGCCAGTTGTATCCCTATGTGATCCTGTTACATATCTCTTTATGTATGTATTGACAAATTGTATTTGCTATTTTAACTTTTTAAAAAAAATGTGCATACATGTCTTTATCTCATTTGGATATTAGGGTAACGCGAACTTGCTTCAGAAAGTTCATGGGAAATTTCCATATGCTTTCATGAATTTTTTGAAGCCCATAGATTGGAGATTTCTTTCTATGATAGGAACTTAGTGTTATAAATTTCTCTTTTGGCATACTTTAGATGTGCTTCACACACGTTTTTAGTATTTTAAATTTCCATTTTCATTTAGTTAAGTACTATTTTTTTCTATTTCCCTCGAAACTTCCTCTTTGACTGGCCCATGGGTTATTTCAGTGGGTCTCAACCTTCCTAATGCTGCAACCCAATAACACAGTTCTTCATGTGGTGGTGACCCCCAACCATAAAATTATTTTCGTTGTTACTTCATAACTGTAATTTTGCTACTGTTATGAATCGGACGACCCCTATGAAAGGGTCGTTCCATCCCCAAAGGGGTTGCGACCCACAGGTTGAGAACCGCTGGGTTATTTAGAAGTGTGTTATTTGGTTTCCAAGTGTTTGCAGATTTTCCTCCCAGTTTTCTGGTTTGATTCCAACTGTGGTCAGAGAACACAGTGAGTATATTTTCAATTCTTCTGAATTTGTTGAGGTTTTATGGTCAAGTTAGGGCCAGTAATGATCTGTGTTCCAGGAATACTTGAAGACATGTGGACTTTGATATTTGGTGGGGTGCTCTAGACACATTGATTAGATCTTTTCTAATTTGGGAGTGTTATTGAATTCTATATCTTTGCTGATTTTCTGTTGTTTGGTCATTTGTTGAGAGAGGAGTGTTAGTTTTCACCAATAATTATTGATTTGACTTTTAATCCTTTCAGTCCTTTCAGCTTTTACTTCACATATTTTATAACTCTTATTTAGTGCATACGCTATTAAGACTGCTACATCTTCTTGATAAATTTCCCCTTTTATCATTATGTAATGCACATCTCTGTCTCATAATTATCTTTGCTCTGACTTCAGCCTTATGTGATAGTAATATAACTATACCTGTTCTCCTTTGATTAATGTATATAATATATTTCCCCCATTCTTTTGCTTTCAACACTTGTATTTTTGAAGTGAGTTTCTTATAAACAGCATTTATTTGGGTAAGGTTTTTTAATCCATTCTCTTTTTAAGTTCTATTTAGACCATTTATAGTTAATGAAATTTTTGACATATTAAGGTTTGTCTACTGTGTAATTTTTTTTCTCTAATTTTTACTTCTGTTTTCCTGCCTTTCTGTCAGTTACTATATTAGTTTGTCCAGAGTGTATTTCTTTTGTCTTTTTGGGTGATGGTTCTAGGCATTACATTATGTGTACATAATTAAGGAGCCTTGGTGGTGCTGTTGCATCGAATTGCTGACTGCAAGGTCTGGTGTAGAGACCCGCTCTGTCTGCTCCCCATAGAGATGGACAGCTCCGGAAGCCCTGTATCAGATCGCTGTGAGTTGGAATTGACTCAAGGACAGTAGGCTTGGTTTGGGATTTTAATGTACAACTTACCACACTCCATTGGTGTCATCATTCTTCTAATGTTAGTGAAGTGTAAAATCTTTACCTCCCCATCTTTTTTCCTTTCAACATAGTTTTAAAATAGTTTCTACATATACAGTTAGAGCCATATCAGACAGTGTTAAATATTTTGGTTCAGTTGTCCAATATGATTTAGAGAATTCAAAAGAAGAGTATTGTGTTGCTCAGCTTTGACCACTGTGTTATTTATTCTTGCCTTATAGTCTAGGTTCTTTCTTTTATTGTTTCATTTCTGCTTAAAGAGCTTCCTTTAGCTATTCTCAGGGTGTGCCTGCCGGCAACAACGTCTCTTACTCTCCTTCATCTGAGATATCTTGATTTCTACTACATGCCTGCAAGATATTTTCATTGATTATAGGATTTACTGAGTATAGAGTTGACCGTCTCTTAGCATTTGAGAAGTATTTTGCCACTTCCTGTGGTTCCCACTGATGACAAACTTTCATCAGTTGAAATTTTTCCATCATTTGCTTTTCTCTGCATTTATTGTTTTAATCTAGTTTTCCGAAGTTTACCTGTGCTATCTCTTAGTGTGCATTTCCTAGAATTTTACCTTTTTAGTTTCTTAACTTGTATCGGTGAGTAGTGTCTTTGAGTGCTTTTTCAGCCCTGCCTTCATCCTGTTTTAATTTTAGAGCTCTGCTGACACAGATGTTAGTCTCTTGCTGTACTCTTGCAGGTCTGTCCATTTGTCTTTCATTCTGTTACCATATGTACTCGTGTGTAAGCCGAGTTTTTCAGCACATTTTTATGCCGTTTTGGTGGTTAAAATTAGGTGCCTTGGCTGATAATCGGGTCGCCTTATACTCGAATATATATGGTACATCCTGCTAGTAAGCTTGGGAAATCTCTGGTCTTTTAACGTCTAAATCGTGGATTTTCCCGCTGTCCCTACCATGTTCCTGTTGAGCCCGTCCTCTTAACTTTAAAATGCAGTTAATGTATTTTTCACGTCTAAAATTTCTATTCTGTTTCACATCTTCTTTATCTTTGCTGAGGCCTTGTATATGTTTCAAGCATGTTCAAATTTGCCCGTTGAAGCATTTTTGCCATGGTTGTCAGAGAGCTTTAATAACTTTCCATTTAGTCTTCACTAAACACAGGGGAAATGGGTAGTGCTAGGCACTGGGGCTTGCAATCAACCAGCAAGGAGAAAAGTCTTGGCTCCCCAGTTGGCTTTCTAGACACCATTCTTCTGGGGAGGTTCAGAGAGTCATGGCAGTCTTAGAAGGAATAGAAGCCTTGGCTCTCCACTTTGCTGGCATGAGTGGTTTTAGGAACACTTTTTTTTTTTCCTGTGGTGTTTGGCTGGAGTAGAACAGTTACTGTCTGAAAGTTTTCTTTCTGGCTAGGCTGGCTCTTCCTGGTCCTTTATTTGTCTTTGTTGATGTGTCCAGGTTGCCAGCGTTTCAACCTCAAGTGTGAAATATATGCTGCAAATGAAAACCCAGGAGACTCCATTTTGTTATCTATTGTGCTTGAGATCTCTGGCTAGTCTCTTTTCGTTCCCCTTTTCACAGACCTGTTTTATGTGTAATATCTAGGGTCTGAATATCTAGGACTTGCAGGAAAAAGTACCCCAGCTCTGTTATCCCGGAAGAATGGTGCCAGGTCGCTCTCTTAAAAAACACCTGTAGTGACTCCTCATTGCATGGAGAATAATAGCTGAGCTTGTGCTTCAGCGCCATCCTCATTCTATCCATAACCTTTCGACTAGCTTCCACAATAGCCCTGTTTGTCTCCACAACACCATAGTATTGGACTTCCTCTACTGTATTATGCAGGGTTTTACCCTATTCATTGGGAGTTGGATAAAACTTTATAGGGCAAACTGGTTTTTCATTCAACAGTTCATGCACATTTTGATTCGTGACATTGATTGCAAGCCTCCTGATGTAAGAGAACTCTTCCCACTTTTGCTCTGTGGTTCCCATTTCCATTTATCCTTTCTCTGATTATTTTGTTCTTTTCCCTGAAAGTTCCTTCCATAGTGCTCCGTTGCCCAGTGATATCACCCATTACCTTGAATTTGCATGGTATTACATGCTTGAAACATCATTTGTCTTCAAGGAGCTTGAAGCTGATATTATTGTAAAATATCAAAATAATATCCAAAGTAGCTAAAGTAATCTTAATATCAGCTGATTAAAATACCTATGCCAGCAACAGATGTTTATGGAGACCCTACTTTTTGTGAGTAATGGATTTAAATATTGAGATGCTAGATAATTTAAAGATTCGCATTTTGCAAAATAAAACTTTTTAAAGAAAAAAGTGTTATGCTAAATGGTTATCCTTTAAATTTTAGTTCATGTTAACTATAAAGATCTTGCCACTGGTCTGGGCTTCCAAATTGCACATTATGGTCAGACACCTCTGTTTAGTTTCAAACCATAGAGATTTTTATTTACTTTGTTTGGAATGGGGCTCTGGCATTGATATTTTTTAAAAGTTTCGCTATGGCTCTAACACAGGGCTGAAATGACTGGTTCATTGATTCTAGAATCAGACTACCCTGAAATATAATAGAACACTGATGTTCTCATTTGCCATTAACTGTCTTGGAATGCATCCTAGCAGCACAGAACTGCTTTGAACTTTGAACTGGATCTTTGAAAGCATTCACCTTAGGTTTTTAAAACCCTGTTGTTTGACATCCTGCAAATGACTCACCTCTGTGGTTATGTTACACAGCATTATCAAACATCTCTCTCCCAAAGGAGTGATGTCTTAATACAAATAAGTATGCTTCCTTAGGCAATTAAGGTGAGCAAATCTAAGAGTATTTTCTCAAAGATTAAAAAAAAATTTTGTTTAATTTCAAAGATGGTTGTAGGAATATTGCAGAGAACATACAGTTTAAGTACAGGGTAAGATTTCTTGTTAAATTAGTAGCCTTAATTTGACATTGAATATATTATCTGTCATAATACTAAAGTGCACGGTCAGTAAGAATGTAAGTATCAGCTCGTTGTAAGCATAACATTTGCAGCTAGAACACAGAAATCAGCCATTCGTAATGATTAGTTAAGTGTGCCTGTTTGGAATGTCTTACAGTGAAGTTAGTGTAGATGTTTGGCATCTATGTAGTACAGTGTATTTCATTTAAGAGGCTAACGGGACTTTTGGTTTCTAATAATAGCAGTGGTTAGGGCAACGGAAAGAAGGACAAATAAACGGGAGTAAAAGAGAAGGAAAAATAGGCCAGCCAAATAGAGAAGGCAGAGAAAAAGAATTAGGATCAGGGACAAGAATTTAATTAAGTTGTGTGACAATAAGACTTTCCTCTAAGGAAGAAGAAATTAGGTGTTCTACTTATTTATTTTAGGACTACATGTCTAGTTCATTTCCCGATAACCTTTTTTCCCCTATAACAATAATTTATTAAGTAATAAATCTAATTTCATGGAAAACTTGTGGTGTGACTGAAAAGACTGCAAAAGAGCTATTGATTTATCTTGTTAATTTTAGTAAATGATGATAAAAAGTTAATGGATTTTCAAATTACTTGTCAAAAACCTTAATGTAATGTATAATATTTTATATATATGTAGTTATAAAATAAAGAATTTTATAAGAGTTTAATTGATTATCATAGAATTTCTATGAAAAGATCAAGAAGAATTTCTATGGGAAGATCAAGAACACAACAGCCAAGTCTCATTGCCTTTGCTCCTAAGCTTTCCTTCAAGACAGATTTGTTTGTTTTTCTGGTAGTCCGTGGTATATTTAATATTCTTTTCCAGCACCATAATTCAAATCCATCAGTTTTTCTTATTTATTGTCTCGCTTTCCCAGGCTTAGAAGATGATGTAAAACGTATTGGCTTGAGTCGGGTGCGCCTTATCTTCAAAGTGCCAGCTTGGCTCTTTAGAGAAGCCTGTATGGCTGCTTTGCTCCATGCAATATGTCCTTTGATTGCTTGACTGTTGATTGTAGCTCCAAGTAAAGTCCGTGGCAACTTTGGTCTTTCCTCCATGTATCTTAATTCTGTCCACTGGTCCAGTTGTGAAGATTTTTGTTTTCTTTACATTGAGGACCATCCATGCTGAAGAGTGAGTGTAGTCTTTGATCTTTATTAGCAAGTACTTGAAGTTTTCCTCATTTTCAGCAAGCACGGTTGAATCATCTGCCTATCACAGGTTATTAGAGAGCCTTCCTGCAATCCCAGTACTGCACTTCCTTCATATAGTCAGCTGCTCTGCTTGTTTGCTCAGCAGACAGCAATTTGCACAATGGATGCCAACCAGACACACACTGCTCCTGAATGTAAACCACGCATTATCCCATTTCTGGTTGAATGACTGCCTCGTGGTTGATAGACACGTTCCACATGAGCACAGGGAAGTATTCTGGAGTTCCCACTCTTCACAGGGTTATCCATAGAATGATTCACACAAATCCATGAATGCATGTGCATTAGTTAGTGAAACACAAGTAGATACCTTTCTGGTAATCTGTGCTTTTAGCCAGTATCCATCTGATGTCAGCAATCATAATCCTTGTGCCAAGTCCTTTTCTGAGTTGGCGTAGAATTATGGCAGCGCCTTGATACAACTGTTTTTGTTGAAACATTTCGGTTGGTGCTATGCCAGTTCCTGGAGCCTTGTTGTTCTGCAGAACCTGAAGGGCAGCTTGGGCTTCTTTTCTTCAATATCATCGGTACTTGATAATCTGCTACCTCTTGACATGTTTGAATGTTGACCAGTTCTTTTGCATATAAGTCACTGTGTATTTACATCTTCTTCTGATGCTTCTTGCATCATTCTATATTTTCTTCATTGAATCTCCACTATTGCAGGATTTGAATTTTCTCTTCAGTTCTTTCCAGTTGATACCTGCTAAGTGTGTGTGTTTTCCCCCTTTCTAATCTCAGGCCGTTGCATGTTCTATCACAGTGTTTAACTTTGTCAAGCTGCCTTTTGAAATTTTCTCTTTAGCTCTTTTTATACTTTCTTCCATTTACTTTATCTACTCTGTTCAAGAGTAAGTTTCAGAGTGTTTTCTGACATCTACTTTGGTCTTTCCTGTCTCTTTAATGATCTTTTGCTTTCTTCATGTACAATATTCTTGATATCATCATATAACTTGTGGGGGTATTATAGTGATCATTGTATCAAATATTTTCATGAGATGATGTCTAAATTAAGGGAATATACTAATGGATATATTTTTGTCTTGATTTAATTTTCTTCAGCTTCAACCTGGACTTGAATATGAGCAGTTGGTGGTCTATTCCACAGACCTTGTTTAAGCTGATAATACTGAACTTCATTATCATTCTCTTCCCACAGATAGAGTTAATATAATTCTATATGTTCCCTCTGGATAGGGTCACATGTAGAGTCACCATTTTTGTTGTTGACAAAGGTATTTGTAATGAAGTAATTGGTCTTGAAAAAATTATTTCATGTGGTTCCCAGCTTCATTTCTATTCTCAGTAATATTTTCCAACTACTGAGCCGTCTTTGTTAACAACTTTCACAATTTAGTCACCAGTAATTACCAATGCATCTAGGTTGCATATTTGATCAATTTCAGATGCAGAAGTTGATAGGATTCTTCAGTTTCATAATCATTGGTTTTGATGAGTAAATTCCCATTGATTTATCTTAAGTTAGTTTTTGTGAATGATGATGAGAATAATACATCTCTAATGTAGAACTTGTAACAGAAAAGACTCCAAAAGAGCTATTGATTTATCTTAAGTTAATTTTAGTGAATGATGATGAGAAAGTTAGTGGATTATCAATTACTTGTCAGTCAGTTGTATGAACTGGTCTTCCTTGTAGGTGTGTAGATATTATCCTATCAGACAATATTGTACTTCAAGATAGACCTTGAAATGTTATTTGATGATGCATGTGATGCTATTCCTCTTGAGTGTGCCCAATCCCAGCATAGTAAACCATATGATTACCTGATTAGAAATTGCCACGGCCAGTCCATTTCAGGTCACTAATGTCTAAGACATTGATCTGTATGTATTTCATTTCATTTCTGATGATCTTATTTTTCCTCTAGCCGTACTTTGCATATTCCAGGTTCTGATAAGTATTCTTGCAGCTGCTCTCATTTTGGGCCATGCCCCATCAGCAAGTGAAGATCTGACAGTTTGCTCCATCTCGGTCAGTAAAGTTGACTCTGCTTGGACATGTTATTAGGAGAGACTAGTTCCTGGAAGAGGACCTGATGCTTTGTAAAATAGAGAGTCAGCAAAAAACGAAGAAGACATACAGAGATGAATTAACCCATTGGCCGCAACAGTGGGCTCAGGCATAACAGTTGTGAACATGGCACAGGACAGGGCATTATTTTGTTCTTTTGTATGTAGTCACTTTGAGTTGGAAACAACTGGGTGGTTCCCAACAAGAACAACAGATACTCTAAGGAGGCAGTTCTCTCTGAGTTGTAGTTTGAGTGCCTTCCGTCCTAGGGGCGCATCCTTCTGGCAATATATCAGACAAGGCTCTGCTGCTTTTTGTGCATTTTCCAATGGCTACATTTTTGGAAATGGACCGATTCTTTCTAAGCCTGGGGATTCTGTTGTCATCTGTTCACCATGAGTGACCCAGCTGGTTTTTGAAATAGCAGTGGCGTAGCTTCCAGCATCAGAACAGAGATGCCTCCATAATATGACAGACTGCCAGATGAGATATGTGTGTGTGTACGTACATTGAAAGGGCAGCAATTGTAATAATTATAATAATTTTCTTTTAACTTCACTACAGATGATTATATTATGGCCTTAGTTTTTGACCAAGAAAATAAAATTTTAAGTGCTGATTAGATTTTTATAGTGCTTAATTGAAATCAGCAATTACTGCTTTTAAAGCACCAGCATATTGACCAAAATGAGTATTCTTATTTTAAACTAGAATGAACCCAAACTACTCTGAGTTTTATATTATTTATTTTATATAAATATATTTTCATCCCAGTTAATGATCTGAATGCCTGTGAACAAAAATTTGATGATCAATTTATAAAATGTATAAATCGAAGAAAAGCATGAGTATTTACTTTCAAAGATAAGTATGAAAAATTAATTGTAGGCCTAATTTTAATATATATTAAATGGCAAGAAAAGTACATAGTACCCCATGAAACTATTTCTTCTTCAAAGTTAAAGTTTTTTAAAATTTCATTTTCAGCATGAAGACTGAGACTTTATCATTTTAAATTCAGTATTGTGTGCTCATATTTGTGTGTGTGCAACTACTTGTTCATATTTATTGACATGATTTGAGGACATATTATTTTCTTAATAATTCTTCAGATAAATGACAGAGTCTCTTCTGTCCATGACATTGTTTCTATTTAACATGGTCTCTATAATGACCTCTCTCTGAAAGGGGGAATAGATAAACATGGGCTCTTCAAAAAGTTCATGGGGAAAATGGAATTAATAGATAATATTTTTTCCAGGAAATTTTGTAATTCCCCTCCTTTGGGGTGATAGTGGTAATAATGATAGATTAAAATGGTAGCACTTTTCCTTATCTTCACATTGCGTGTTAAGCCAGTCACAGGGTCATGTAAAAGCTTATGTTAAGATAGGGTTTGAAGAATGACTGGGATTGCTTAAGCAGACTAGAAAGAATAGATACGTTTTCTTCTCTAGAGATAGCAGCAACATATACCAGAGTGCAAGCAATCAGCATTGGAATTGCAGAGACAGGCCTGGTTTCTTGCCTATGAGAAGGAAGAGATAATGGGGAGAGAAGGGGCAGGGGTAGATCTGGAAAAGACTTAGAAATCTTGTGAAATAATTAGCCATGGAAGTATAGGAACGGTGGTCAGTTTTGTTGTGTGAAAGATGAGTTAAAAGGAGAGAGTCTGGCTAGGAAATCATTTGGCGTTTATACAGTTATGGAGACAATAGTGATGTTGAGAAGATGACAGAGCCAGCAGGCTAGGTGGTCATTTTTTGGTAAAGAGTACAAGAAAAGAATGACTTGAAGATTTCTTAAAGTTTTTTATTTTTTAATACGTGTGTGTGTGTGTGTGTGTGTGTGTGTGTGTGTATGTTATCCCTGGTACTGTAGTGGGTCCTAAGTTCGAAACCACCAGCAGCTGTTCAGGAGAAAGATGAGTTTTCTACTTTCATAGAGGTTTACAGTCTTTGAAATTCACAGACGCCATCTACTCTGTTCACTAATCTCTCTATTACTCGTATTTGACTCGATGGCTGTGAGTTTGGTTTAGTTTTTGTGTGTGGGTACACACTAGTTGGGAATAAAACAGAAAGGCTATTATCAAGTACTACTGTGCTTTCGCTTTAAAGTGTTTTATTTTGAGACAGTTTAAGCCTTACCAAAAAATTAAAAAGTATCCATATATTCTTCATCCCACATCCTCCAAATTTCAGGGTTGTTGTTTTTTAACTGTATTTGCTTTTCCTACAGCAATATTTTTTTCTAACACCCCCTTGCTCTGGCAGACATTATGCCTTTCCCCCTAAATTTGTCAGTGTTCATAACTTTATAAATGAAGACATTCTCCTATAATGATCAGAATGAAGAAATTCACAATGATAAGATAATTATCATCTATCTATAGGCTATACTCATTTCATTGCTAGTAGGTCTAATAATACCTTTTAGAGGGAAAGAAAAATAAAAGTTTTTGCCTCCCTCCGTGTAGGGTCCAGTCCAGGGTCTCATGTGGTTGTCACATGCATCACTTGAGCCTCCTTTCAAAGGAATACTTCTTCAGTGTTGCTTTGTGCTTCATGAGTTGACACTTTTGAAGAATGCAGGTCATTTGTGGAAATCTGCCCCAGTTTGGCTTTGTATCATGTTTTCTCGTGATTTGATTCAGGTTATCTTTTTTGGCAGGGAATCCTCCTTCCTGTATCATATCAGGAGGCCCATGCTGTTGTTTTATTCCATTGCTTGCTTCGGGTGGTGTCCGCCAGGCTTCCCGACTGTAAAAATTGTTGCCCCCCCCCACTTTGTAGTTAATAAGTATCTTATGGGGAAATCCTGTTTCTAATGGAATTTTTATCTCACTAGTTTTGAAGGTTAAAGAAATTAATAAAATGATTCTTACCGGATTCAGTTGTTTCTATGGTAGCTGCAAAATGAAGAGTTTTTGCGTTGCACCATTCCTTGTACACACATTGTAGGTTATGTTTGTGATGACAGTACAATAATACCATGACTAGCATGTCATTTTTGAATTATCCAGATTTGGCCAGTGGGAGTCCCTTCAAGCTAGCTGGCTTTTGTTGTTCTTTTGACACATCTCCATAAATGTTCAAGCACTTTATGTACTGGCATCAAGACATTCCACATTCATCTTGTACCCTTCTCACTCAGCCTTGGAATCTGCCATTTTTTCCCCAGGATCCTTGATAGTTCCTAGTTGGTATGATCTTTAGCACTCAGGATTTGGCTATGTGTATTCATTGCTATTGAGAAGTCATTGCCTTTGTGCCTACTCCACAGAGTGCGTGCGTGCACACATGCACACACACACACACGCCCTCAGTATCTGTGTGTGAAAAGCACACATTGATTTTCTCCTGTCCAGCCAACATCACAGGATTCGTCCAGCAACCTCCCCTGTCCATGCGTGTAATGGCCTTCTTTGACAGGAACCTCCCTGCCGCTCCTCAGAGAAGGCTTCTTTGCACAACACAAGCCCTTGGGGCACACTGGTGACAAGTTGAGCTGGTAACTTCAAGGTCAGCTATTTGAAACCACTAACCACTCAGAGGGAGAAAGATGGGCCTTCTCCTCCTGTTAACAGTTAGAGTCTGGGAAACTCACGGGGCAGTCCTCTCTGTCCCACAGGGTCACTGTCAGGCAGCATCAACTTGATGGCAGTGAGAGAATATATTGTGAAAAGAAGTCCATTTAGTGGACTGAACTACCATTCAATGGTAGTTCTAATTCTTTTGTGTTTATAGCCAAAGACTATTTAGTAAAATTACTGTTTGGAAAAGTTACTTGGTTAGGTCTAAGCTTCTCACCCCCCCTGCGCCCCCTTCCTTTAGTGTAGTTACATTGCTCATTTGAATACCATTTAGAGACATTGGTTTCTGAGTGTGGAGATTTTCCCTCTCATCGTGGTTTTGATCTTATTATTTTTGAGTATGTGAAACATTAGTAAGGGTCCAAAGGTCAGAACTATACAGAAAGGCATGCTCAATGTAACACTTTGCACAGCTAAGTTCTTGTATGTTTGTCATTTTTTTATGTAGACTTCCTATTAGAGCAGTGGTTCTCAACCTGTGGGTCACG
The DNA here is from genome assembly GCF_050624435.1 of Tenrec ecaudatus. Taxonomy (NCBI): domain Eukaryota; kingdom Metazoa; phylum Chordata; class Mammalia; order Afrosoricida; family Tenrecidae; genus Tenrec; species Tenrec ecaudatus. The sequence goes on from NC_134542.1 coordinate 59,323,060, forward strand.
ACCCCTTTGGGGGGGTCAAATGACCCTTTCATAGGGGTCGCCCAATTCATAACATTAGTAAAATTACAGTGACGAAGTAGCAACAAACATAATTTTACGGTTGGGGGGTCACCATAACATGAGGAACTGTATGAAAGGGGCGAGACGTTGGGAAGACTGAGAACCACTGTATTACAAGGACTGAATTATCTGGTTCAGACTTGCTGTCCGTGTTGACAGACTGGCGTTGTTTTTGAAAAACCTAGTGCCAGTTTTAATTTTTTTTTAATCTGAGTAGGTTATTTGATCCTTTTGCTTAGAGTTCCTGAGGGATTCTTTTAAAATCAAATAGTCTTACCTAGATATGTGTCAGAGTTGCTTATTGCAGTTTAGTTTTTTCTGCTGCCTGCAGGTTTATTTAGTATGCAGTATCCGGTCTTTTAGTTTTGAAAAGTTGGTTCTCGTTCAGTGATTGTTTTTCCTTCCTCTTGTAGTGTTTGTTTGTTTCTTTCTTTAGGAATTCCAGTTGCACATAATTTTATTTCCTGTCCCTGTTTTTCATTGATCTCGTTTTCATTCTTTGACTCTTTTCCTGCACCTTTTAGTGTGTCTCTTCTTGAATGCTTATATTTCAGACTTCAGTTATGATGTGCTTTTTATCTTTTGCTTCTTTCCTGAGTTCAGGTTTTTCTTCTCTCATTTCTCCTTGATTTCGTCCATGCTGTTTCTAAGTTTTGTATTTTTTACCTGAAGTATTTTTTCATGTTCCTGATGTTTGTTTAAAGAGATGCATTCAGTTTGAGGTATTTATTAATGTGTCTACTTTTTTGTTGTTGAAAGTTCATTTATCAGCTTCATTATTCTAATTTCTTTTTTTAATATATATATTTTTTAATTTATTTTTTTAACATTTTATTAGGGGCTCATACAACTCTTATCACAATCCATACATATACATACATCGATTGTATAAAGCACATCCATACATTCTTTGCCCTAATCATTTTCAAAGCATTTGCTCTCCACTTAAGCCCTTTGCATCAAGTCCTCCTTTTTTCCTCCTCCCTCCCCGCTCCCCCCTCCCTCATGTGCCCTTAGAAATTTATACATTGTTATTTTGTCATATCTTGCCCTATCCGGAGTCTCCCTTCCCCCCCTTCTCTGCCGTCCATCTCCCAGGGAGGAGGTCACATGTGGATCCTTGTAATCGGTTCCCTGATTTCTTTTTTTAATGGCTTCATTTATTTATTTAAATCATTTTATTGGACGCTTACAGGTCTTATAACATTCCATACATCAATTGTATCAGACATATTTGTATATAAGTTGCTCTCATCATTTTCAAAAAATTTTCTACTTGAGCTCATGGCATAAGCTCCTCTTTTTTCTCCTCCCCCTTTCCCTCTCATGAATCCATGATCAATTATATATTGTTTATATATTGTTCATTCTTATACTGTGCGTTGTCTCCTGCTTTCATGTCTGTAGTTTGTGCTTCTGCATTTCTTTCTCACGGGAGTAAAATAATTGTGCATCTCCCAATTTAAATATAATAAATACATTTCTGTTTTTACAGGATCTTATATTTCCCATTTAGTGCCTTATCTGTCACCTTCTAGTTTCGTGTGTTTATATATGTATGTCTTCCTTTCTTTGTATCCTCTTCTCTTTGAAGTGTTACTTGTCTTCTCCCACTTCCTTGAGACCTGTGTGCTCATCAGTCCCTTTCCTCTCTCCTACTGATCTTCTTTAGTATTTTGGGTCAGCTCTCCTGTTCTGTGTATAATTTTAGTTTAGTCTTAGGCTGTCCCCACTTTGTCTTTGCATTTTTTCTTCTTGTTCATCCACCAGTTGCTTTCTGTAATGGATTAGGGGGAAAGTTTGAGGGGAAAAAAATAATAAAATTGGAAATAGTTCTCAAACCTAAACCAAACTCACTGTCCTGGAGTCAGTGCTGACTCATACAGACCCCCCTGTGGGTTTCTAGACTGTTAACTGTTTACGAGTTGAAGGTCCAGTCTTTCTCTCATGCAGTTGATGGTGGCTTTGCATTATGGACCATGCGGACTGTAGCCTGACAGACACTTTATCATTATGACAAGAGGGCTTCTTGGAAATAGGTCTACTTAACATAGTCAGTAGTTTGTTCGCCATTGTGTTGATTGTGTGGTTTTATGTTCCTAGTTAGCCTGTTTAGTTTTGGAAAGTCTATGATATGGGTGCTGAAACATATTTTCAGGTGGTATATTTTTCCCTTACTGAGCCCAACTAGGTATCATTCATAGCCTGTCACACTTTCAGTGTTGTTTGCTGGTGGATGTGCGCTAGCGTTCAAGGTGAGACTTCCCTGATGTAGTGCGACCTTGGAACTATAACCTTTCCCTTTAGCATGGCCAGGCCTATTCCAGCCACAGCTCTGTATATATCACAAGGCAAAGTCATTGCAGTGTCTTTCTACCACTGCCTTCACAAATATTAAAACGAACTTCTTCCTACCTCGAACACACACACACACACCGAACTCCTTCCTACCTCGAACCATCACACACACCACCACCACCACCACCACCACCACCACCACCACCACCCCCGTCTTTGATTTCTGTTATATTACAGAGTATGCCTGGCAAAATGTGAAATGACCCTATTACCTCTACAGGGTGAACGTCAGTAGATTATGACCTCATTGGCTGATAAATGTCAAGGTAGAGGGCTTGTGGGAAGCAGTTCGAGAAGGCCGGTCATAAATTTTGACTCTTTACTTGTAAGCACTGAAACCAATGTGAATGAGCTTAAGCTAAAAAGAGGATTGAATGAGAACATTCTGGCATCTCACCCTGAAGGGACTGAAAGTGGCCCTTTTCACAGGAACAGAACCAACTGAGAGGTAATGCAGCTTTCTTAAGATCCTAAGGCTAGTAAGAGGACAGACTGGCTGTGATTGCAGGTCAGCAAAGCTCTGGTTTTATTCACGCCCCTGCTGGCCCTGCTCTTTCCAGGAGGACAGAAACCTGACATCGAGAGGCTCCATGTGCAGCTTGGCCTTTGTGCCTCCTACTTAAGCTCTGTGCTTTGTTCTGGCCCCTTAAGACCCTTTGCACTTGAAACACTCTATAAACAAACTTTAGTTTCTCCTTTAGTTCTTAGTTTCTCCTCTAGGTTTTTTTTTTTTTTTAGTATGTTGGTAGTTCTATAAAATACAGTATTTTTTGCAATAGCTGTGCCACTCTCACTCAGACGAGTAGTGATGAGAGGCACAAATGAGCATTCTTGCCCAGCCCTGTACATTTATTAGAAGTGCTTTCCACCAGAAGACTTTTTCTTGATTATCCGCATATACACGTGCATTTTTGGGGTCAATTTGGAGTTCTTTTGTGAATTCTATAGATCAGTGGTTCTCACCTTTCCTAATGCTGTGACCCTTTAATACAGTTCCTCATGTTGTGGTGACCCCCCTACCATAAAATTATTTTTGTTGCTACTTCATAACTATAATTTTGCTACTGTTATGAATCGGGCCACCCTGTGAAAGGTCATTCGACCCCCAAAGGGGTCGCAATCCACAGGTTGAGAACCGCTGCCCAGTGAGAAATTGGTGCCAGAGTCAGAAACCATCTATATACTCTAAAAAGAAAGAACTTGAAGCTGTAAAGTATTTATAGATTTCAAAGTGAACGGATGAGGTAGGGTGGAGAAGAGACAGTGAATGTTAAAATAACAGTGAGGGCATAATTTCAGGAAATGGAAAGCGTTCATATTAACTAGTGATTTTTTTCCCAAGTGTTGAAATGTAATGGAAACTCTGCAGAGGTAGAAAAGTCAAACAAACCATTTTTAAATGCCAAGAGTTAAATTGGCTCTGCGTGAAGAAGGGTTTATAATACACAAATCTTCATTTGTAGTCCTAATGGGCCAGGTCCCTGAACTATGTAATTTAATATTCTGTGCAAAGTAAACACATGCTCTATTCATGGAGCTTCGTCAAGTATAAAACTATTTGAGCCTGTTTTTCCCCCTTTTCCTCCCGCTTGTTAGTGGTTCTGCTCAGTGCCAATGAAATGAGAAATTTGGCAATTTCTTTGGAAGGGAGTTTATTGAACAGATATTTATTGTGCTTTGGTCATGTGTTAGAATTTTCCGAGACAAACACACACACACACACACACACACACACACACACACACACACACACACACACACACACACACACACACACACACACACACCCCTACCTCTTCAAACAGCTGAGTCAGCGCCTGCTTTAGACTTCAGAAATAACTTTATTGACTTATTGACTATCTCTGAACCCTTTTGCCAGAAGGTCGATTCCGACTCAGAACTCCCCTGCAGGACATCATAGAACTACCCACAGGGCGTCCAGGGCTGCAATCTTTATGGAAGCTGGCTGCCTCGGTGTTCTCCCTGGAAGCAGAGAGTGGGTTTGAACCGCCGCTTTTTGATTCGTAGTGGACATTTAGGCCACTGCACCCCCAGGGCTCCCTTGACTGTTTTTACAAAGCAAACCAAACCTACCGTCATCTAGCTGATTCTTCTCATAGTGGTACAGAGAAAGTAAATTGACATTAAATTTAGAACATACGCTCTTCGGTGTGTTAGGCTCAATTCCTCTTTAGCACTTTGAGTGTTTCTTTCTGAGTCAGGTAATACGACACTTAGTGTTTCTTCACCTAACACCTCTTTCCATTTGTTTGACCAACCATAACCAGCCACACATAAACTCTGGTCCCATTTTTTTTGGTAATTTAATCACCAGACAAAAAGTGTACTATGACAGACGAGAGAGAGAGACTGCTGAGAAAATGACTACAGTCAGAAAAGGAGGAAGCCCTCAAGAGACCGGGAACAAAAGTCTCCCAAGCCAGTACAGAGGCAGAAGCTGGGGCTCTGTCTGCTCGCCTGCTCCTCCGTGATCTTCTGTTAGGATGCTTACAGAATCTGCCTCCTCCCTCCACAGCAATCTCTAATAGGAACCAATCACTCAGCTCTTTCTCCACAAAGAGCTTTACTGTGTCAGGGTGCATATGAGTATATCTTACGAGTGCATAATAGGGATTCAAAATTTTAGAAAAATGGAATAATCATTGAACTGTTTGAAGCCCCTCATATAATATATAGCTCCTGCCTTCTCTTGAGGTTCTGAAATAAAATATTGTTAAATGTAAAAGCTTTCAAGAGGCTTATAGCTCCCTCTTATACAACATTGGCATATTTAACCGCATATTCTTTTAAAGTTTATCGTGGACATTTTCAGACAAACTAAAGCAGAAGGAAAATCAAACCATTCGGTACTCATCATCCCCTGTCAATAATTATCGACAGGCGGCCCCTTCTGTCTCCTGTACAAAGGGTTTGAATACTCTGTGGAAAAAATGGAATTAAAAGGTAGTAAATTTCCCCATGATGTTTTTGAATTCCTTCATATGTTCTCTCCCCATTATTAAAGCAAATTCTGGGTATAGTTTTATTTGTTAATATTAAAAGTGTATGCCACTAAGAGGTAGAAAGGACCCTTCAAATATACTATGATTGTATCTTTTTAAAACTGAGCAATTCTGCTTAAGAAATGTTAAGATGTTTACTCACCCACTTCCATGAGGTTGATTCTGACTCATAGTGCCCCTGTAGGACAGAGGAAAATGTGCCATGTGGTTTCTAAGGCTGGTCATCTTTCAGGAAGCAGATTGCCTTAAGAGCCGCTGGGAGATTCCAGCCGCTCCCTTTTGTTTAGTACTCTCCACTTCTTCAGCCTAGACAGCTTTATGAGGTTCCTAAAAGAACACAACACTAAAACCGAGCCCTTACCAAAGGGTGGATTCTTCCTCATTGTGACCTTCCACAGAGGGAAATGTCCCGTAGTGTTTCCCAGTGAAGAAATGACATGGCGACCATGTCCTGCCTGGCTTCCTCTAGCCTCAAAAGGGAAATGGATACTCTAACTTGACAGGAGCCTAAGGCAGGACTGCCACAGGGCAAGGCCTTGCCAGCCATGCTTCCACCCTCATCCATGTTGACCCTCTTCTGACAGAAACCATTTCTCCCATGCCACTGTGCTCTGGGTCTGATAATTCAATCGCATTGGCCATGAAAAACTTGTAGATAATGCAATTAAGGAGTTTATTAGGGAAATTAGCGAGTTAAACCTTGAGTCAGCATCTGAAAAGATTAAGGTTCATGGTGCCTCTCCGCAGCCATGCTTTTCTGGGCCTAAGCCTCTCAGCTGTGTGGTCCCTTGGCTTCTGGTGCCAGTTCTGTGGACCAGGAAGCTTACTTACCACTCTGCCTCGCGGTCTTGTGCCTCGTGGTCTCAGTGTTAAGGCCTCTGGTGCCTCTGCCACTTCAGACAGGCCTTTCATGCAGTTCACTGGTGACTTCTTTCTGCATGACCCCTGCATTCTCTGTGTTGCTGCTTCTAAGATGAGACTCTTTTCCCAAAGGAGTGGCAAAATTGATCAATCCCAGAGTCCTCCATGCCTTATATGAAGGAGCTCTGCTGGCAGAGTGGGTTGGTTATGTGTTGGGCTGGTAACTACAAGATCAGCAGTTTGAACCCAGGAGCCACTCTTTGGGAGAAAGATGAGGCTTTCTGCATCCGTAAAGATTTTCAGCCTCAGAAATCTCAGAAAGGGAAGTTCAATCCTATAGGGTTGCAAAAAGTTCGAATAGACTTAATAGCAGAGTTTTTGAGACACCTTATTTTCATTGTGTGGGAGTTGCAAGCAATCTCACTGCTCCACACCAAGCCTGTTAATCTTTATATAAGCCTACTGCGAAATCTTTCTCCTATGGAGTAGTTGGTCAATTCAAACTTCTAACCTTTGTGTTAGCGGCCCAGTGCTTAACCCCTGTGTCGCAAATGGTTACAGATATCAATGCTGTATAAGAGGTGGCTCAAATTGATCAAATTGTTCCCCTAGTTTTAGAATACACGGTGACACTATAGAACAGGGTAGAACTGCCCTTGTGGGTTTGTGAGACTCTTTATGAGAGTAGAAAACCTTATCTTTATTGCAAGGATTGGTTGGTGGCTTCAAATCAGTAAACTCGTGTTTAGGAACCCCGTGCATAAACCACTCTGCCACCAGCGCTCCCACAAGTCAGAAATGGCAGTGAGTCTGGTTTTAGTTGGAATTGACCCCAGAACTGACTGACAACAATAAATACCTTTACTAGTCATGTTACAATCAAAGTTATATCATTAATCAAATAAGAACATGAGAAGTAATATAACTTAAGGCCTTAGACTCAATCTTGGGGTTAAATGCCAGCTTTGCTGCTTGGACAGGGTGACCCTCTACATGTCGCTGTCAGGTTTTTCAGCTGTTACATGGAGACAGTCATAGCTCCAACGTCATAGGTTTGTAAATGAAGTAATACATGGGGAGGGTTTCGTGATTCATTCATAGCATGTGCTCAATAATCTTCATCATTATTTTATATTTATTTGGAGGTATAAGAAAATAACCAGATTATTGATTTGAGCTCCTCTTAGAGTAGGTGATGTGTGAAAGTGATTTTCATTCAGTAACTCTCTCAACCTCTGCCTTAGGGAATACAGAAACATCTTAGTATTATTTCATTTAGAGGGACACTTTATATATTTCTCAAGAGCAATCTTGATGTGATTTTAAATATATAATACCAGAAAAGAAGAAACCTATCATCTTAGACAACTCTTGATGCATGTTGGTAGAAAACCTTTGAGATACTCTAAGAGCTAGGACTTGTATTTTTCATTCTTATAACAAAAGCTAATTTTAGTTTCCTTCTCTACCAACTTATTTCTGCTTAAAGGGACCCTGGTGATGTGTTGGGCTGCCAACTGAAAGGTCAGTAGTTTGAAACTACCATCCTCTCTGTGAGAGAAAGATGAGGCTTTCTATTTCCACAGTTATAGTCTCAGAAACCCATAGGGTCATTATGAATTGTAATCATTGCGATGGCAGTGAGTTTGTTTTTTTGTTTGGAGGCACATAAAAGTGAGAGCAATACTATTGCTCCTTGTGTAATTAGCCCTCTGTATCTGCTTGGCATTGAGGATTGCAATTAAGTAATCCTTCAAAACCTAACAGAGAACAAAGTGCTATTCACACAGCATGTACATTATATTCTCTGTTATAAATCTATAGATGGATCTAAAGTGTATGGGAGGATGTACACACATTACATGCAAATACAAGCTATGCTATTTAATGCTATCTAATACTGAGTTCTTGGATGCTGGTATCCATCCACAGGCATGATCTTGAACCAATCCCCTGCAGATACTGGTGGACAATTTTACTTTTCTTTTTTTCCCCTTCATGTAATTGGTTTAATCCTTTTTTTTTACTCCATCTGCAATGTACAATGTTGACAAATATTTCTTTGTCTTTGTAGCTGAAGTTTTCATAGCAGTATGTTCTAATTATAGTAGAAGTAAGGGGGCTAAATTGTTCAGCATGTGCAGTTCATTTTACAGACTTTTAAAACATGTTGCTGACATATTTTTAGATTTAGTTTTCTCATGCCTAAAATACACATCGTTTTCATCCAGATTTTTCTGATTTTATAAAACTGGCAATTCTGTTATTATATTATTTTTTTCACATCTTTACTGGTTCAGTTTTACCTACCACAAATTTATCTGGTTTTGATGCACAATGCAGTGGTTTATAGTATGCTAACAAAATTGTACACTTGTTATTGCAATATGATTTTGTACAATGTTTCTATCACCCAGAAAAGAAAACTCAGACCCATTAGCAATCACCCCTCCTCAACTCCTCAACTTAGGTGGTCATTAAAAAATACCCTTTCAGTGTTATAGATGTGAGTATGCTGACATTTCATGTAAGTGGGATCACACAGTGCAAGGTCTTGTGTGATGGTCCTCATTCGCATTGTGTGGTGTTTTGAGGGCTCATCCATGCAGTAGCATGAGTCACTACTTGACTCCTTTTTTGTTATCCAGTAGTATTCCATGAAGTTTTGTGTATCCCTTCAGCACTGGGTGGAAATTTAGACAAATTATTTTATTTCTATCTGCTAGGAATAGTGCTGCTTTAAACATTAATGTATATGTTTTTGTATGTGGAAATTGTTTATTATTTTCTGAAATTATTAGCATGTATACGACAATGCCTGCTCTTTTCATTTGTTTTAAATTTTTATTTGATGGTAGAGCATCCTAAAAGCCAACTGTAGTAGAGAAAAGCAACAGACGAGGTTTTAGGATCCTGAGTTTTATGTCATGTCTTTTGCTCTGAGAACTTAAAGAGACTAAATCTGTATCTTCAGATCTGCTTCTCTATCTATAAAGGTAAAAGGTACCCGGATGTCCTTGGGAGCTCCAAATCTATGGCATCTGTATCTGTTGCTTCTTTGTGACATGGTCAAATTAGGGAGCTACACTTTTGGGTCTTACTGTTTTTGTTTTGCCTCAGAAAAATGAGGATATTAATTGAATTGTTTCTGGTGGTTATGAGGATGAAATAAAATATTTTGGGAAGCTCGATGATGCCAGTGTGTATGTTAAGTGTTGGTAAAGAGATTGCTAGCATTTCCATCTGTTACCTCAAGCTTTTGATCTTAGTGGGAATATTTTGGCTGTGAGCTCAGTCAGTGGTATTAAACCAGTAATTACTAGAACTAAGCAAACAAACAAACAGAAATAACCTTACTGCACTTGAGTAGTTTCCAACTTACACAGTGACCCTATAGGACAGAATAGGACTGCTCCATAGGGTTTCCAAGCCTTTACGATTCATGGAAGCAGACGGCCTCATCTTTCTCCCATGGAGCAGCTGGTGGAGTAGAACCACTGACCTTTTGGTTAGCAGGCACGGCAGTGTTACCCAAAGTGGGCGATTCCATCACTTGGAGGGCCCTGGAACAATGCACTTTATCCTGGATTATGGGGTTATGGTACAAAAGTTTTTAATTACCAAGGGGATGCCGAATAATTTTTATTTTTTTCCTGAAAAGGGGTTGTAGGTCAAGTAAGTTTGGGAACCTGTGCATTAGAGGAAGAAATGTGTTAGCGACAAAGAATAGATGAAACCCCGGGTGATGCTGTAAGTAACCATTGGGCTGCTGCCTCTACGCTGGCAGTTTTAACCTACCAGCTTCTCTGCTCTGCTCTGCAGGAGTAAGATGAGACATCCTGCTACTTAAAGATTCATAGTCTTCAGAAATGCTAGGCTCTGCTCTGTAGGGTCACTGGGTTACAATAGACTTGATGGTGATAGGTAGTAATAGATGGCATCTACTAAGTGCCTGCCATCTTGGAAATAACTCAATCCTGTACATACATTAGCTCATTTCATCTTTATTCTAGAACCAATCATTTTCATGAAAGATGAAAGGACTTGCCAGCCCCTTGGTTCAGTACAAGACTGCCTTTCAGTGAAAAGGAAACTGCTGTTTGGAGTAGAATCCCGTGCTAGAGAGAGGTCTTCATTGGGAGGACATTGCTTGGGTAACCAATATTCCTGACAGTTCCTTCTGAGGCATAAAAGAAGCAATCATTCTATAAATAAGATGTTTCCCATATGAGTCTTAACGTTTGTTTCTTGTGATAGAGGAATGCCGTCTTATATATTGCAGCTTTTCCAGTATATTCTGTATTCTATTTGTAGTTTTATCATAAACAATAGTTTGTTTTTAATTGATCATTTTGGGGGGGGGCTCTTACATATACTATAACAATCCATATATCATTTACATCAAGCGGACTTGTATGGATATTGCCATCTTCATTTTCAAAACATTTTCTTTCTACTTGAGCCCTTTGATATCAACTCCTCTTTATACCCTCCCTCCTCCACCCTACTACCTCGTGAACCCTTGATAAATTATCCATATATATATTCCTTACCTTAACACTGCCCTATGTATCTCTTCGCCCACAGTTCTGTTATTCGTCCCACTTGAGGGGGGTTTATACATCCATCATTCCTCTCAGCCCCTTCCCCCGTCCTATACTCTCGTGGAATTGTTACTCTCATTACTGTTTCTGAGGGGTTTATGTATCTTGGTTCTGTGTGTCGGAAGCTCTTATCTGTACCAATGTACATACACCGGTTTAGCAGCATTTATGAGGTTGAACTGGGACCAAGATAGTGGGAGGGAGGAAACGTTAAAGAAATAGAAGAATGTTGTGTGTTTGGTTAGGCTACACTGCATCCTGTATTAGTCATCCCTTCCATGTGTTCCTTATGTGAGGGATTTTCCAATGATCAACAGATGGGCTTTGGGTCTCCACTCTGATTCCTCTCCTTCACAACAGTATGATTGTTTGTTTTTGATCTTCTGATACCCAATCCTGTTGACATCTCATGATCACACAGGCTGGTGTGGACTTTGTTGCTTCCCTGCTATGGTAGTTGGCTGTTTGTTTCACTGTAAGCCTTTAAGATCCCAGATGCTATATCTTTTAATAGCTGGGCACCATCAACCTTCTTCACATTTGCTTATGTCTTCATTTTGTCTTCAGAGATTGTGTTGGGAAGTTAAGTATCGCAAAATGCCAGGTTATTAGAACACACTGTTCTTGTGTGGAGGGAAGACTTCAGTATAGGCCCAAAGTCTATCTGCTGTACCATATAAATATATATGCATAGTCCAATACCCCCATCTTTATATATTAATATGTTTACATACATACATGTCTATCTTTATACCTCTCTATATAGCTTTTGCCTACTAGTTCTTTCCTCTTACTTCCTTTTACTTTCCTCCGGCCCCAATGGTATTCATGATGACCCTTCATTCTGCTCTCAGTAATTCCTTTCAGCTACATTACAATTGATCAAACACCAGAAGGCCTCCTTCACCCTACTCTGTCGATTTTTGATGCCTTAATGTTCCCTTGGCCCTAAATTTGTTGGTCACCCCCCTCCCACATCCACTAGCCATCAGACCTGTTGCTTTTGCTAAGGAGTTGTTTATCCTGTCTGTCTTATATAAACATATGATTAAAAGAAAAAGGAAAAACCTATATCTAGTTCCAGGTCTATCCACTGTCCTTTGTGAATGTCCCCCAACTAGGTCAGGCGAGGTGCCAAGTACTTCCTCCTGAGTCTGAAATCTATTTTTGGGATTTCTCAGGGACCTAGTGATTTTGCTCCCTTGGTTTTTCTGTTATGGTCCCTTCATGACCATTGTGTGGGGAGTCAGACTGGTAATGGAAAGTAATTCTTTCATGTGTTCTTCTCTCTCTCTGCCTTGCTAATAACATAATGGTTTCCATTTTTTTGATTGTCAAAGGGACATTTTTTTTCTTCTTAATTATGTAAGCAAACTCACCGAGTGGTGATGAAATCTGAATTTGTTATAAATATTTTATATTATTTGAGCATTGATACTCATATATAGAAAGAGGCTTCAAAACGTTAATGGAAAGATGTTATTATCTTTTAACTACCCCCGCTTTCATTGAACTTTTTGAAGCCTCCTTGTATGTGAGAGGAGCCCTTGTGGCATAGTGGTTACCTGTTGGGCTGTAGTCTACAAAGTCAGCAGTTCAAAACTACCAACTGCTCCGAGGGAGAAAGATGGGGCTTTTTCTGCTGTGAGCAGAATTTCAGACACTCAAAGGCACAATTCTACCCTGCCCTATAGGCTTGCTGTGAGTCAACATCAACTCAGTGGTAATGAGTGAATTTCCCTTGTATGTGGTATCCTACACACAAGCAACTGAATGCTAAGAATACATTTGTATTCCAATGTTTTGGAATTTGGCATCTTATAATCGGAATCTCTTCAGATCCATTGGTGTCTTAAGAATTGTGAATATTGGATTTAGTTGAATATTGAATATCAGCTCATAAAAAGGCATGCTTGTTTTTGCTGAGGATAGAGAAAGAATGCTTGTTCTGATGAAGGCCCAGTGAAATTCTGAGTTGAAGAAAGAAGGATGCACCTACAGCAGGTGATGAAGAGTTGGAGTATGGAGAGTAGATGATGAAATTTGTCAAGTTACTGTGGTAATGGAGGGCTATGTGGTCACTGAGCCAGGGAAACTCTGGACACAATGCTTCCCTGCAGAACCTAGTGTGCAGTCCAGGTTTCTGGAGCTCAGTACAAGCCACAGGTGCTGGAGGAGCCCTGATGGCAGGTAGAGACTCATCTCAGAGTCCTGACAATCGGTAAGGAAATGTTAGCCCTGGGGCACTCCACATCTGGCGATGTCGGGGATGTCTTTATCATCCCAAGTGCCACCAGCATGATTCAAGTCTCTAAAGTAGTGTTCTTTTACCTCTCGCTGCTCCTGGATTGGTGAAGTAGCATCTGAACCACGGAAGAAATAAATTTAACAGACAAGAGCCAAAGATTTGGGAAATTTGTACAGTTAAGGAAATTTGTACTCTGTACATTGGGGGTAATGGTTTGACTGAATCTAAAAAGGGCCTTTTCTTCTTAGCTTTTAATTTTCTTTACACTTCTTCCTAATTAAGCCCTCATGATCATCCTGTGTCCTTTGAGAAAGTCTGTCAAGATTACCCATTTGCTTATCAACCCCCCCACCCCACAAAATGTTACCCTCGCTGTCAGAGCTGACTTCTGCCCTGAATTCAACTGTGAACTGTCTCACTAGATCCCCCTGGAAGCCACTGTTTAGATTGAGCCTTTTCTTTTTTTGTGGGGGGACACCCTCAGCAGACTAAGACAAATGTATTACTTTTATGAAAAACGAGAACCGTCCGAGGTCATCCACTGATCGCAGGGGGCATGTTTTATTTTGAATCAGCCCACGCACATGTGAACTGGAACCCCAACAGCCATGCTTTTTGACTGACTTTTGCATATCGGTGTCAGTGGCTCCTTCAGAGAAAAAGGCAGGCTTCTAGGGGTAGTTGCTCATGTCACAGTTCTTAAATTGGACTTCTAATCAATAAGAATTTTTGACACTTGAACAGTACAAGTATTTTTCTGTCCTACTAAACTCTGTAAAGCAGAATTATTGTCTTTCAAGGTAGGTTGTCAATATTTTCATAGAAATTGAAATATCAAAATCTCTTCTCCTGTTTCCCTCTCCTCCCCCACTGAATAAACTTGGCCTTGGTCTGTACTATAAAATGGTATGACCTGGCAATAGGTAGCTTTCAGTTTAATTTAGGGGAGTTGTACTTTTGGATAGATATTCAGTGTAGTGAAAGTCACTTTGTGCCATTTTCATTGAAATCTCAGGGATTGCTCTTTCATTTAGAACTGTCAACCTTGATGTAAAACCAGATTAATAGTCTTATATGGGTATCTGCAAAAGCGCAAATTATGTAAATTTTAGGTTGTACTCTGCTGCTCTTGTGTATGATCCTAGAGTTGAGTAAGTTTACTCCTTTCTGGCTAGTGTTATACAGTGATGTGTGGAGTGATGAACCCTGTTAGGATAACCCACTGCCATAGATTGAAGCCACCTCCTGCATACCTGTGTAGGCTTCCCAAGGCTTTGTCAACCTGGGGACAGCCTCATCTTTCTTATAAGGAGCAGCTAGTGGGTTTGCCACGTGTGTGCTTAGCAGTCCATCGCTTAGGCAACAGCACCACCAGGGCTTAAGACTGTGAGTGCCTGTGTGTGCGCCAATCTGTCCCTGCTGACAACAGTTGAAGACATTTTAAACCCGAACTTAAGGACAGCTATAATATTTCTTGTGGAAATATAAGGCTAAGAAGCCTACATTCTGATTTTGTTCATTTTCTTTATGTGTCTACACAGTGTAGACTTATTAGAAATGATTTAGTTAGCCTCAGGCTATCCTAATGGGTTTTCACTGGTTGTTAAAAAATGAGCTTTGCAGAACCTAACTGAGTTTTCCAAATAAAGTGTTGATTTATACTTATTGAGAGAGGAGTTCCAGTGCACCTATTCATCTCATCAATTACAATCTTTTATGAAATGTAATTTGCCCAGTCTTGATTAAAAGACCTGCATGCTCCTTGCTTGCTGCTCAAGATATCCTCTGCTGCCCTCTAATGGCTGCCCATCTGTAGCACCCAGTGATGTCCTTTAACTGTGGTCAGCAGTCAGCCTTTGTCCAGTACTCAGCAATTTGTGTAACTTCCTGCTCTGTGGGGGAGGTTTGAGTAGAGATGCTGTGAGGAGTTGCTTTGTAAGAAAAACTCGCCCCTGAGAGTCCTCTGATGGCTCTTTAACGTGTTGGCATTCAGGTGGTTCTCCTCTTGTATAAATCCTAGGTCTAAGTCTTTCACTTGACTGTGTGTTACCATCTACTTACTCATTTACCCATTAATTTGTCAGACACTTTTCAAGTGGTAAATATGTTCAGAACTTATTCTTAACCTAGTATGTGTTACTGAAGATTTCTTGACTAAGTGAATGAATGAGTGAATAAATACGAAGAGAATAGGGCTTGTCGCTGCTCTGGGAGAGACTCCATGCCAGCGTGATCACTTTATTTTCTTTCAGAATGCTCTCCAGTATCTTTGAAAAGATGATGGAAACTGGGAGATGGATACAAATACCATCAGAACCTAGTTTCCTTTTATTTCTGGTTCTCAGAATCATCACCCCTAACTGTAGAAGACTTTTTAAAGTAGCATTTATTTTGCACCTAGAGATTAGTGAACTTTTCTTGAATAGCCTTACTGTTTTTGTTTGAAGGTAAGTGGAGTTCTGGTTGCACGTTGTCTTTCCTGTGCACCAATCTCCAAGGTGTCTATTCTGCTGTGAACTCTGGCTTTCTGCTTCCTTTGTAATTAATAAACGGACTTAAAATAGGTCATGTCTTAAGTGGCTATATATGAAATACATGTGCAGTGGTGTGTACTTGTTACTTGGTTTTTCTTTGTTTACTATGTTGTAAATTCAATTCTTCCATTTCTTAGCCTGCTTTCCTTGGCAAACTTTGTGGGTTTTCAATATTCAATTAAAAATTATTATTAGCTCATACCATATATAGTTTCACTGTTAGCTTAATTCCTTGATTGGGAATGTAATTCACTCAGAAATATTTAGGGTGAATAGCCTCTTTTATGAAAACATTCATAACAACACTTAATTTCGGTCACGCAGAACTTGTATATAAACTAGGAGGCAGTTGTTTTAATTGGACAGTGGGATTCCGGGTGATTTCCAGTGAGGAAAGGTAGGCACCAGGGTTGTGTACTTTGACTGTACTCATTCAGTATGTATACTGGGTTCATAATCCAAGAAACTGGGTTATAAGATTAGGAACGTGGCAGGTAGCTAACTGGACACCCCTTACAGAAGAGATGAGCCAGTCGGTCAAGGGTAGCAACAGTGAAACATAACTTTCCTCTAGTTCTTAAATGCTTCCTCTCACCTACTATCATGATCCCAGTTCTACCTTGCAAATCTGGCTAGACCAGAGGATGTACATTGGTATAGATAGGAACTGGAAATACAGGGAATCCAGGACAGATAACTCCTCCAGGACCAGTGGTGAGAGTGGCGATGCCTGGAGGGTGGAGGGAATGTGGGGTAGAAAGGGGAAACTGATTGCACGAATCTACGTATAGCCTCCTCCCTGGGGGATGGACAGCAGAGAAGAGGGTGGGGGAGGGGAGATGTCGGACAGTGTAACATATGAAAAAATAATAATAATTTATGAATGATGAAGGGTTCACAAGGTGGGGGGAGTGGGGAGGGAGGGGGGAAATGAGCAGCAGATAGTAAGAGCTCAAGTAGAAGGCAAATGTTTTGAGAATGATGATGGCAACAAATGTACATATGCGCTTGACACAATGGATATATGTATGGATTGTGATAAGAATTGTTCGAGCCCCCAATAAAATGATTTAAAATAAAAAGAACATGGCAGGAGGAATGGGCGAAGTCTAACAACCACAACCTCACTTGTTGAAAGCATGAAAGACTTGAAGCAATTCTTGATGGAGGTCAAGGTGACAACTTCCCATGTGGATGACCCCTCAACATAAAGCAGGGATGCTCACAACTGGACCAGGGAACAGTGGTAAATGGAGAGACGACCGAAGCTGTCAAGGACGTCCTTTTACTCAAGTCCGTAATCAACGCCCATGGAAGCAGCAGTCAGAAATCAAATGATGTAGTCGCGTTGGGAATCAACGACAACGACAGCTCCTTAAAAAGAATCAAGATGGCATTTAGATGTGCAAGACAGAGCCCATGGTAGTTTTAATTGCCTCCTGTACCTGTGAAAGCTGGATGGTGAATAAAGAAGACCAGAGAAGAAGGGATGCATTTATTTGGATTGTGGGATTAATAGTAGTGTTGCCAGCTTCGAGGAGTCTGGGAAGCCTGTCACAATAGTAACTGAAAACAAAGGCCAGGTTGAGTCAAGAAGTTCTAAGTTTACTGCGACAAGTGTTTGGAGAAGGAAAACAGGTTTCTTTTCTGAGCCTTTTTCAGAGTTCAGTCCTGACCTGTAAATTAATGTACAAGAAACAAGTTATTTTACAATGATCACAGAAAGAGATTAGCGGGTTTTTAAAATAGTACGAGCTACAATTGATCCTCTAACAAGGCAGGCTTTGTAGTGATCATTAGGAAATTATACCTACATTTCCCCAGTGGCTGTTAGACCACCCTTCCTGCAAGCTTCTTGTGCCTTGTTCACCTTCTTGAATCAGGACGCCCCTGCAGATTAAGTTTAGAAGGAATTTACACTGCAAGGGTGGGGATGTTGCGTTTTGAAGTTTTAACAACATCTTAAATTTTGTTATATTTTTAGTATTTTGAATACCATTAGGGTAAATCTTTTACCATTTCAGTAGTACTTAGCTGATAGAAATGCTGTAAAGATTAAATAGGCTAATACAGATAAACCATTTGGTACTGTGCATGAATTCTAGTAAACACTTAGCAGATGTTAATTATATTGATCACTATGATTATTATCATAAAGCTTTCACACCAGGTCCTTTGCAAGCAGGTGACAGAAGGGACTCAAGATAAGATTGAGCTAAGTCCTTATATGAACAGCTTGGCTGGACAACCACTTGTCAAGTTAGACTATTGATCTTGAAGCATGAACAATAGTGCTTTCAGATTAAATATGTAAAGTATCAGTTTTCCCTTTCTAGTTCCTATTACTTTTTTCCCTTTAATACACAAACCTGTAGAATAATATACTTGTTGAACTAGCCTTGCCTAGCTAGCCATTGTTAACCCTATGTACAACAGGATGAGACGCAGACCAGTCCTGCACCATTCTCCACAATTATTCTGTGTTTGAATCCATTGTTGCTGCCACTGTGGCAACCCATCTTGTCAAGGACCTTCTTCTTTTTCACTGCCCTTCTGCTTTACCAAACATGATGCCTTTCTCCTGGGACTGCTCTCTCCCGATATCATGTTCAAAAGACATGAGATGAAACTTCGCCATCCCTGTTTCTAAGGAGCCTTTTAGCTATACTTCTTCCATGACAGATTGGTTTATTCTTTTGTCATCCTTAGTCAGTGTCCAGCTTTCACATGCATATGAGGCAATTAGTTAGCCATTATCTGGCCTGTATTAAGGCTACTTTTTAACCACTTTTTGTGGTGGGCGGGGGGAGGATGCGGCTGGTAGGTCGGAACTATGTTTTGAGTTTTCAGCTGGCAGCACAATCTCTGATATAATGGGATAGGTCCATGGTAAATATTTGCAGAGTGAGTAATATACATGCATATAGAGACCCAGGTTTTGCTCTGCCTGAAAAATGGTTCACCAGAATATATTGGCACAAAATGAAATTAGTTGGTGCTCCCAGGAAACTGTCACTATAATGTGATGGTGTGTGGGTGTGAGAGGAAACCGAGGATGAGGAGAGAAAAAGGGATGGAGAAATTAATTATAAGAGACTCATAACTGAAACTTTGATTTTAAAGGTTTGGCTTTTCTTTAAATCCTATTTTGGTAGTATATTAGGCTGACCAAGTTTTGGAATGGCAGCCTTTTCAAAATCCCCGCTGAAGGAAAACGGCGTTTTCTGGAGCCCTTGGTGTGTAGATAGTGTGCTTTTGCATGTAGCCATTACTCTTGGCTGAGGCTGAGTGGGCTCTGGGAAATTTTACTGAGAGCCATGAACTAACAACTTGGTTCAAAAACATGATCTAGGCTACTCAGATTTAAAAAACATACATACACGTTCTATTGTCAATGTTGTGAAGGTTTACAGAGCAGACCAGCTTCCTGTGTTTCCACTCTTCCACTTTTCCTAATCCATGTGAATTTGGTCTTGGTGTAGATGCTGCCATTTTGCTCTCAAGTGGGTGATTATTCCCAGGAGTGCATGTTCCTCCCTTGGGTTAGAGCTGCCCCTTTAGATGCATTGTTCCCCTGTTGTTTGGCTGAAGATTGAGCATGGGAGTGAGTTTAGTTTCATATCCACAGTGCGACAAAAGGCTAGTAGGCTCAGGGGTTCCACCAGTCTCTATCTAATCAGTAAGCCTGGTCTTCTTTATGATTTTGAGTTGTGTTCCACATTTTCCTTCCACGCTATCGTGGACCTTCTACCGTGATTCCTTTCAGAGCACTTGGTAGTGGTAGCTGGGCACCCTGCAGTTCTGGTCTCAGGGTTGTGTGGCCTGTTATGCATCTTCCATGTTCTTCCTTCGTCATTCCTCTGGACTAATCTCCCAGATGACTGCTCATGAGCTTTTAATGCCCTAGGCAGTACTCACCAAAGTAGGATGTAGAATGTTGTCTTTGTGGACTGGTTACCCCAATGGACCTTGTTGTCCTCAGAGACTGGTCCTGTGCTCCTAGGCTTACCACCCCCTTCCCTAGTGGTTATGTCTAAAAGCTTGCCCTCTGTGGACTCCGCCATGTTCTTGGATATATTTGTAACGTAGATACGGTAAATCACATGTAGAAATATCCTCTTTCAAACTTACATATATCTGTGGGTGTACTCCTCCTTTCTCTCCCATACTTGTTCAGCCTGCATGCATGTCTGTCTGTGCATCTACTTGCAGATACCATAAGTGCAGGATTGTGTGTATGACGGTATTTATCTCCGTTGCCTCAAACTCTTCCCATCCTTTCATATCTTCTCCTACCTCCATAATTTTTTTGCTAAAAACTTATTATTTATTGCCCTACCTTTTACCCAGGCTTATATGTGTCTTTTTTTCTCTCCCACCCCTGACAACAATCAAGGAATATTTCATTTTGTGTGAAAACTTTTTCTTGGCCTTTAAAAATAGTAATTTCATTAATATTTATCCTTTGTAGTTGACTAATTTCACTCAGCATAATATCCTCCAGGTTTATCCAAATTAAAAAGTGTTTTACATCTTCATCTTTTACTTTTCTTTATATGCATATTGTATTGTACATTGTTTATTCATTCTTCCACAGATGGTACTTAGGGTATTTCCATTTCCATCTTTTTGTTATTGTGAATAGTGATGCAGTGAACATTGAATTGCATGTATCTATTCATGCTGAGGTTCTTACATCTGAAGGTATATAAAACCAAAAGCCCAAACTCACTGCCATTGGTTGGTAATAACTCTTGAGTGACCCCGTAAGACAGGGTAGAACTGCGTAGTGGGTTTCTGAGACTGTAACTCATTATGAAAGAAGAAAGCGCAGTCTGTCTGGTAGCTGGTGGTTTTGAACTGCTGACTTTGCGGATCACAGCTCAACATGTAACCACTGTGCCACCAGGACTTACAGCACATATAAGGAGGCTTCACACACACAAAAATTTTTCCCATGAACTTTTTGGTGCCACTTTTTATGCCAGTAGGGCCACTACATTATTTATGGTTTTCCCTCTAATGGTGCTTTTCCTTTTAACTTACATGTAGGTCTTGAATACATCTTGGGGTTTTGTTTTTGTGTATGGTACGAGGCATGGGTCCTATTTCATTTTGCTGCAAATGGATAGCCAATTTTGCCAGCACCATTTGTTAAAGAGACTTTTTCCATTTAAGGATTTTTGGCCCTTTGTCGAAGACCCACTGTACATAAATGGATGGATTTATTTTGGGATTCTCAATTCTATTGAGTTGGTCTCTGTGCGTACCTGTACCAGGCTGCTTAAGTACTTGGCTCTGTCCTAGGTTTGAGTCTGAGAGTGTGAGTTTTCTTACATTGGTCTTTAGTCATGCTTCTTTGCTTGTCCAGGATCTCTTCTCTCCCTGTAGTGTTGTTGATTAATTTTCCCATTTCTTTAAAGCAGCGGTTCCCAACCTGTGGGTCACTACCCCTTCTGGGGGTCGAACGACCCTTTCACAGGGATTGCCTAAGACCATTGGAAAACACATATTTCCGATGGTTGTAGGAACCAAGGCACTACTCCTCTGTCTCCAGGCAGGTCCACCCACATGCAGATACAGCCACATACAAGCACCCAGCGTGATGACATGTGCCAACCCCATCACATACACCCTCTACAAATACAGGTGTATGTGACAGGGTCGGTGCCATAATGTACTTATGTGGACCAGTCACACACGTAGAGAGCAACTACTGTGTAGAAAGCAGCTGCTGTGTAGAAAGCAGCTACTCTGTTAAAGGCAGCTGCAGTGTTCTAAGCAGCAGTATTGGAGGTAAAACACTTCATGAATTACAATTACTAGGTAAATGCTTTAATTAATGCTTTAATCACTATACATTAATTATGTTGTTTGTAACAATGAAAATACACCCTGCATATCAGATATTTACATTACGATTCATAACAGTAGCAAAATTATAGTTACGAAGTAGCAACCAAAATAATTTCTGTTTGGGGGGGTCACTACAACATGAGCTGTATTAAAGGGTTGCGGCATTAGGAAGGTTGAGAACCACTGATTTAAAGAATGATGCTTTTTCTGAATTGGGATTGCAGTGACAGGTGGGTTTTTATTTTTTCTTTCTTGAAATGTGAAGAGGAGGAGACAATTTTTTAATCGTTTTATTAGGGTCTCATACGACTTATCACAATCCATACACACATCAATTGTGCACAGCACATTTGTACATTCATTGCCCTCATCATTCTCAAAACATTTGCTCTCCACTTAAGCCCCTGGCATCAGCTCCTCATTTTTTCCCCTCCCTCCTCACACCCCCCTCCCTCATGAGCCCTTAATAAATTATAAATTATTATTTTTTCATATCTTGCACTGTCTGACATCTCCCTTCACCCATTTTTCTGTTGTCCGCCCCCCCAGGGAGGAGGTTATATGCAAATCCTTGTAATTGGTTCCCCCTTTCCACCTCGCCTTCCCTCCACTCTCCTAGTATCACCACTCATACCACTGGTCCTGAAGGGATAATCCGCCCTGGATTCCCTGTGTTTCCAGTTCCTATCTGTACCAGTGTACATCCTCTGGTCTAACCAGATTTGTAAGGGATCATGATAGTGGGGGTGGGGGGTGGGGCTGGGGAGGAAGCATTTAGGAACTAGAGGAAAGTTATATGTTTTCATCATTGCTACATCGCACCCTGACTGGCTCGTCTCCTTTCCAAGACTCTTATGTAAGGGGATTGATGTCCAGTGGCCTACAAATGGGTTTTGGGTCTCCACTCCGCACTCCCCCACCTCATTAACAATGATATGAGTTTTTGTTCTGATGATGCCTGATAACTGATCCCTTCAGCACCTCGTGATCATGCAGGCTGGTGTGCTCCTTCCATGTGGGCTTTGTTGCTTCTGAGCTAGATGGCCGCTTGTTTACCCTCAAGCCTTTAGGACCCCAGATGCAATATCTTTGGATAGCCCAGCACCATCAGCTTTCTTCCCCAGATTTGCTTATGTACCCATTTTGTCTTCAGTGACTGTGTCGGGAAGGTGAGCATCATCATAGAATGCCAATTTAATAGAAGAAAGTATTCTTGCATTGAGGGAGTATTTGAGTGGAGGCCCAATGTCCTTCTGGTACTTTAATACTAAACCTATAAATATAGGGACATAGATCTATTTCCCTATCCTCATATATAAATATATTTACATATGTACATACCTTTATTTAGACCTCTATAAATGCCCTTTGTTCCCAGCTCTTTCCTCTATTTCCTTTGACTTTCCTTTTGTCCCATTATCATGCTCAGTCTTCATTTGGGTTTCAGTAATGCCTCTTGGTTACATTACCCTTAATCATGTCCTACCAGGCCTCCTACAGCCTCCTCACCACCGATTTGGATCACTTGTTGTTCCCTTGTCCCTGGGTTTGTTACCACCACTTCCTTTCCCCCCAGTTTCCCCTCTCCCATGTCCCCCTGGAACTGTCAGTCCAGTTGTTTTCTCCTCCGGATTGTTCATCCAGCCTGTCTTATTTAGGCAGACCTGCGGAGATAATCACATGCACAAAAACAAGACAGAGCACAACCCAGCAACAATATACAACAAAACAACCACAACAACAAACCCAATGACAAAAACAAAACACAACAAGAAAGAAAAACTTGTAGTTAGTTCAAAGACTGTGACCGTTAGCAGCATTTTCCAGTCCAGTCTGTTGGAGCACCTAGTCCTGGCCCCAAAGTCCACCTTGGACATTCCCTGGGGACCTCGCCGCTCCATTCCCTTGCTGTTCTGTTGCACACCCTTAAGTGTTTTGCCTTTATGTGGCAGGATTACATGGGGCACAATTCCCACACTGTCTCCAGTTTTCCCCCTGTAGGGCTATGGGCCATTGAACATTGTGTCTCATAGTGGGGCCAGCCAAGTGGGCCTCTCTGTGAACTGGCTGCTCTGAGCGGGAACGTTGTCCTCAAGGCCTGGGGGGTCAGGATGTGCTCCATTCTCTCCTCCTCCCCCTTCATCTGCTTCCGTGTGCTCCAGTCAGATATGTCCCTCTCCCGGAGCTGCAGATTCAGTGCTGTCCTCTGAAATAAATTCTTCTGGGGGGAGGGGCAGGTGTCCACGTAGAAGTTGGGATTGGAGCCAGCCCCTCAGACCTCTCCACTGGTTCCCTGCTCCACGCCGGCATGTTGCATTCACGTCTTGGAGCACTGGTTTGAAGTCTGGTCGAGAGGGAGACAATTTTAATAGTTGGAGAAGAAGCAGGGGTACTGTTAGAGCATTCATCCTGCAGTGCACAGCCCAGCTCCGTACAAAAATGCTCAAATGTCAGCAGTCCCAAGGTTGGAAACCCCAGGTTTCAGTGTGTATTTTGTAGAGTGTAACAATTGTTATCTTCGAGTTTACATTTAACTTTCTCTTTCCAGAAGTGAGGACATTGACTGGAGTGACATGGAGGCCTCTGTCATCTTACCCATTCTGAAGAAAAAACTAGCCTTTCTTTCAGGTATGACTTCCTTTCGTTTCTTAAAAAAACAGTTTTTCTTGTTTAATTTTTTTCTTCTTTAATGCATTTTCGTTTTCTAGGAGGTTATAGAAAGTGTTTAAGTGAGTGGAAAAGGTATTTTTGAGACCTCTCTTAACCAGAAAGTGAAAACTAAGTATCACCACTGGCACGTGGCAGGGCGTTTTTTGTTCTTTAGGACAAGCGTGATTGCTAACTCACATATAAATACTTGTTCCTGAAATGGAGGTAAGCTTTAGAATAAACTAATTCTGGATGGGCCTCCCCTGGGACTCCCTTGTTTCTTCTTTTGAGAAAGTTTCATTTTACTAGAGGAGTTATGAACTATCCAGTACCAGTACTTTCTTTTTTCAGTTTGGAGTGGATTCCATCAGCCTGAATTTACCTTCAGTTGTTAGTCCAATAATCAGCAAATAAGAATCTCAAATACTTTTGAGGTCTCTTACTAGAAAGCAGAGCTGTGCACTTCGAGGGTAGCCTACATCTCCACATGCTTGAGAACAGGTCATCTGCCCATACTTACCTATGGTCACTTGCTTTTTCTTATCCTCCTCCGGTCTTGTCAGACTGTCTTTGTATTTATGCCATCAGTGTCATATTTAAAACACTGTGTTTGTGAATAGGCCTGCTTTCCCAATAGAGTATTCGATAAAAAGTGAACCACAGTTGATTAATGTAGCTCTTCCAGCCGTGATCCCTTCGGAGTGATATAATTTGGATGTCCTCCTCCTGTGGCCACGGCCCCCAAATGGGCCACACTCTTTGTTTAATGGCTATGGAGCCCTGGGGTGTAGTGGTTAGGTGTCCGGGTGCCACTCACGTATTTACCAGTTCAAAATCACCAGCAGCTCCTCGGGAGCTGTGAACAGTTAACGGTCCTGGGGAACCCAAAGGGGGGGGGGTCACTATGAGTCAGCATTGACTCGGTGGCAGCGAGTTTGTTTAATGATTATCTTAGTTACTATTACTTAACAGAGAATCTACTGCAGCCAAGAAGAGGAAGAGTGCTTTTTCTGGGGGAAAAGCCTGGTGGATTAAGAGTAGTAGCAGGCCAATGGCTATTGGAAACATCTGGCCAGTGAGCCCAGGTCATAGGTGCATAAATAGGATAAAGCCCACTGGCGGAGAATAGATTCTTGTATTTGTTTGTACCATGTAATGCCAGGCCACCATGCGACCTTTCCTTGTGTGGGTTTGGTAAGAGGTGAGGGCAGGAACCAAAAGGATTCACCTGTGAGTAATTGTGAACAAGATTGCTTGATGCCATCCTGCTGAGTGTAAAATGAGCCCACTGAGAAGCATGGGGTGTGATCTCATCACCAGTCTGGCTTCAGACTTGACTGAATTACACCCACCTCCACGTAAACCATCCCCCAAATGCTCGTGAGTTCTGTGGGACACTGCAGCAATTTGCAGAACCCAGTCCCCTGAGAGTCTGCACTCAAGGGAAAATTGGGTAAATGGAGCTGACTAGTATTTTGCCAGAGTTGGATTTTGGGGGCTTTTCCAGGGTGTTCGTTGGGTTGAGTAGAGAAACAAATTCATAGACACTTGTGTATAAGAAAGAACTTTATATAACGAATAATTGTATATTAAGAAAACATCCCAGCCCAGTCCAGATCAAGTCCATAAGTCCAATATTAGCTCATATGTCTGATACCAGTCTATAAATTCCTTTCCAGACTCACACAACACATGCAATGACGCTGAATTCAGGAAGATCACTGGCTAGTGGGTGGAACGTCTTGTAGATCCAGTGGCGGTGGAAGCAACTCAGCGCTAGTGTGGGTCTCCATGTGGCTCCTCCCGCTCAGGGCTTTGGATCCATCAGTGTTGCTCCATCTGGATGCCTGTACTTCCTTCCACTTGCATATCCTAAAGAGCAGACATTCTTCCACATAGCCGCAACACTGTTATCACACAGGAATGACCAAAGACAACAGCCAAACAAATAGTCAAAATTTTAATGTCCCATATTCTTTCCAGAAAACAACCCTGTAAACTGCATGGCCATATCTGACCTCTGGCTAGCCAAAGAAGAACCGCCCTGAGGCACAGGCCAAACAGGCATCCACTCTCCATCTCCATGATTTGTTTCTCTAGGACCCACTCCCACGGGTCTGTACCTGTCAAAGACTCCTCGCTGCATCGCTGTCTCTGACTGACACCTCTAGCACCATTGCGTCAGCTGGATCTTGTGGTCCCAGTGGCAAAGCAGCTTGTACGGCAGCCTGAACCTGTTACAGAGCCTTTTCTTGTTCTGTGCCCCACTCAGAGTTGGAGGCCTTTCATGTCACTTGATAAATAGGTCAAAGGAGAATACCTGAATTAGGGATATTTGCCTCAAAATCCAAAGAGGCCCACTAGGTGTTGTGTCTCCTATTTAGTTGTTGGGAGGTCAGATACAATAGCTGATTCTTCACGTTAGTAGGAATGTCGCGACATTACACACACCACTTAACTCCTAGAAATTTTACTGAGGTGGAGGGTACCTGAATCTCCATTGGGTTGATTTCCCAACCATTGGCACGCAGATATTGTACCAATAAATCTAGAGTCTGTGATACATTCTCCTTAGTGGATCCAGTGAGCTTAATGCCATCCATATAATTTACCAGTGTGATGTTTTGTGAAAGAGACAGGCAATCAAGGTCCCTTCGGACTAAATTATGGCACAAGGAAGAAAAGTTGAAGTACCCCTGGGGGTCAGTTGTGAACGTGTATTGTTGCCCCTGCCAGCTGAAGGCAAACTGCTTCTGGTGGTCCTTCGAGACTGGTATTGAGAAGAAGGCATTGGCCGGATCAATAGCTGCCTAGCAAGTACCAGGAGAAGTATTAATTTGCTGAAACAATGAAATCACATCTGGCTTGTCAGCAGAAATGTCTTGAAAGGAGAGAGTGTCTCCCACCTCCAAGGAGGAAATCCAGGAGTTCCCAGAATCCTCAGGAGAAGGCCATGCCCATACAGGCCTCCTTGGCTATGACCTGATTGACAAGTTAGACTCCACCCCTTCCTCAAGTTGACAGTAGATTCTTTAACTGCTGCATCCAGTATCCACCTTCCTGGAACTAGTTTAGTATTAATTCTTATAAAATAAATTCTCACCACATAAAGGATAGAGCTAGAAATTCCACTAGTATTTCAATTTCTGCTTAGTAATTTTATATATTTTTTCCTGTTTAGGCCTTTCCTAAGTACTAACTTTCCCCACTCGTTTGTCTTGTGATTGGTGTTGTAATAAGGGCCCAAGGTTTGTGCGTTGTGTGCAATAAGTTCAGCAGTTCTGTAAGTGCAAAGACTAGAATTTACGTTGACATTTGTTAGGTGTTTGCTCTCCCGGCAGTGTAGAGAATGCCTATTTTCTCATATTCTTACCAAAAGGGCATATTATTTTTTCATTTTTTATGGCCCTACTTATCTTGAAAGTCTTTTTGGCTTCTGCCCCTTTCACTTGTGCACTGGTGCTTATTTTATTGTACCTTGGTGCATAGGGCTACCAACCGAAAGTTCAGCCGTTGAACCCAACAGCCACTCCTTGGGGAAAAGATTAGACAGAAAATTTTTACAGTTATCTGTAAAAGGTTTATAGCCTCTGAAGCACTCTGAAATTGTTCTACCCTGTGCCATAGGGTCACTGTGAATCAACCCAATGGCAGTGGGTGTAGTGAGAACAGAGGACATGAGGGTAAATGTAATCTTTAAGGTTATATCCTCCAAGGACAGTTCTGCAGAGGCCCAGCATGGTACAGGCCAGGTCTGTGCCTTTATGTGGACTTGGTGTCATGCAAGAATAAAAGTTAGAACATTTAAAGAGTAAATGAGACCTCTCTTACCTTCCTCCTCTTGACTGCCTCTCTTGGTCATGATTATTTAAGCCAGCAATTTTCAAAAAAATTAACAGTTTTCCTTATACTAACAAGATCATTCAGAGAGGATATAAAAACAATCTCGCTCTCTCACTCTCACTGCCATCGAGTCGATGCTGACTCATAGTGACCCTTTGGGGCTGTGATGTTTACGAGACTAGAAAGCACCATGCTTCTCCTGCAGAGTCTAAAGAAAAGCCATATGCGGTTGCAGTCACTATTGATTATTGTTGTTAGGTGCCTTCAAGTCACTTCCTACGCATAGCAACCGTATGTACAGCAGAAAGAGATGCGGCCCAATCCTGCGCCATCTTCAGAATCAGTTTGAGCCCCTCATTGCAACCACCAGGACAATCCCTCTTTTTGAGGGCTTTTATTTTTCTGCCTTTCTGCTTGACCAAGCACGATGTCCTCTTCCAGAGACTTGTCCCCTTTGATTATTAAGTTGAGCCATATGAAAATCACCTTTTTGAAGTAAACAAATTGCTTGGCTATCAGCAGTTCATGTGGTGGTTAACCCAACTGAAGGCAGAAGGTCGCGTCATGTCACTGATAGGAGTCTATTTTTTTCCTTCCCCACTTGACACATTTAAGTTTCCATGAATGAGAGCTGTCTGGAGACTGTGTAGAATCATTCCTTTCAATGTATGCTGTTTCTAAATGCTTCTGAGATGACTGGAAATATCACTTGGGTCAGAAGATGGGCTTCTGGACAAAAGTCAAACACGTAGAAAATTTACAAATAAGCTATTTGTGCACAAAATTATTAGTTATGTTTTAACACTGATGGCAAATTGAAGGGGACTTGGACAGGGATGAAGTATAAGTGTTCCGTCCCCCGGCTTTTAAGCCGCCATCCCCGCTAGTGTACAGTCTTCAACGCTTGATCTTTATGAGTTAAACTGAGATCAGTCTTTACCACAGACTGTCTCCTTTAATTTAGTTAATACAAATTATGCTCATTTCTCTTTGTCTTCACTTT
This sequence comes from Tenrec ecaudatus, assembly GCF_050624435.1. NCBI lineage: Eukaryota > Metazoa > Chordata > Mammalia > Afrosoricida > Tenrecidae > Tenrec > Tenrec ecaudatus. Next base: position 59,352,099 of record NC_134542.1, read on the forward strand.
TCTTTGAAGCTTTCATACTTATCTCATCATTTTCCAGATTCTTTTTTTATAACATTTTATAATATGCACAATACAATTTAGCAAATAAACTCATTATTTCTTATGACTTGGAGCTTTTTTTCCTGATTGGAAATTCTGTAAGGCTGCAGTAGAACCATTTGTTTTATTTTACATCTAAGTGCTTTTCACTTTGTTTTACATCTAAGACCCACAATAGGTGTTTGATGAATTGATTGCGTTAAGCCTCACAGTACATGGAAGAAAATTAAACAAAATGATAATTGCTATGCTTGGGTAAAGATTTTGTGGGTACATTTTATCCTTTTATTTCTTTTTTAAAAAAACCTGTATTTTTGTTACACTATTGTAAACATTTGGAATATGTAAAACAAATAGCAATTTCTCTCTTTAAATTTTATTTATATTTGTTGTTATTAAGAATATAGACAGCAAAGCAGTTACCAACTCAGCAATTTCTACTCATATAACTGAGTGGCATGGACTACTTTTTTTCAAGGCGGGCAGCATCCCACGCTCCTTTTCTGCATTTTTCATCTCATTAGCATAAGGTTGTGTCAAGTTAATAGTAATCCTTTTTTTCTGGTTTGGGGTAAACAAATAATTGTTTGATTTTTGAATTTAGAGCATTGCCTTTGAATGCCTCTTTCTAGGAAAAATACTATGCCCATCACAGAAATCCCCTTTTACTCCTGAAAGTTAAAGGAGGCTGGTGAGCAGCCTGGTGTACTCACTCTGGTGACCACCTGGGTCCACTTGTTGAGTGGACCTGGGAAAACCCAGCAACGAAGAGGTGGGCTGAGTTTGGACATGTTTCATTGGCATCTGCTGGCCTGGCCACCGAGGCGACAGAAGAGGAAGGACTAGCTAGTTTGAAGTTTAAGGAGCTAAGTGGATCCTGAGCTTATATGGGTACCAACGTTGATAAGAGTAGCAAGTATGTGAAAGGGCCAGCTGGAGTGATGTGCAAGAAGTAGGGGTGGGGTGGTGGTAGCAGTGGTGGTGTGTGAATTCCCAAGCTTGCTGTTGATACACATGTGACCTTGCTTGGTTGGCTGTGACTGAGATGACCAGAACTCACTTGAATGAAAAGAGGGAGTTTTCACACTGTGAGCTGGTATGTATTCCTACAATTCTGATGACCTGTTCTGAGTTGCTTGTGAATGCAGATGCTCAAAGTTCCAATTAGAAATGAGGACTATTCATATTAAAGAACTTGCTTATCTCCTCAGAGTACTGTGTTGATAGGGATAGGAAATTTAGAAATTGGATATCTGCAATAGGAGGTTATGGAGGCATAATGTGGCTGGCTTGAACACTTTAAAAAAATCATTTTATTGGGGGCTTATACAGCTTAGCACAATACAGCTATCCATCCATTGTGTCAAGCACATGTGTACATTTGTTGCTATTATCATTTTCAAAACATTTTCTTGCTACTTGAGCCCTTGGTATCAGTTCCTTATTTCCCTCCCCTCCCAACTCCACCTACCCTCCCTCCCAAACTCTTAATAATTTATAAATTATTATTATTTTGTCATGTCTTACACTGTCCGATGGGTTTATTTGTCCTGGATTCCCTGTGTATCCAGTTCTTATCTGTACATGCTCTGGTCTAGCCGGATTTGTAAGGTAGAATTGGGGTCATGATGGGGAGGGGGTAGTATTAAAGAACTAGAGGAAAGTTGTATGCGTCATCGGTGCTATACTGCACCCTGACTGGCTTGTCTCTTCCTTGTGGTCCTTCTGTAACGGATGTCCAATTGTCTGCAGATGGGCTTTAGGTCTCCACTCTGCACTTCCCCTCATTCACATTGGTAGGAATTTTTTGTTCCGGGTCTTTGATTCCTGGTTCCTGATACGTGATCCCATCAACACTTCATGATCACACAGACTCATGATCTTCTTCAGTGTGGGTTTTGTTGCATCTCAGCTAGATGGCCACTTGTTTATCTTCAAGCCTTTAAGACAACAGATGCTATCTCTTTTGATAGCCAGGCACCATCAGCTTTCTTCACCACATTTGCTATGCACCCATTTTGTCTCCGGTGATCGCGTTGGGAAGGTGAGCATCACGGAACGCCAGGTTATTAAAACAAAGTGTTCTTGCGTTGAGGGAGAACTTGAGTAGAGGCTCAATATCCATCTGTTACCATGATACGTAACATATAAATATATGTACATAGATCTATTTCCCTATGTTTATATGTAAATATATCTACATATGTACATACCTGTATTTAGACCTCTATAAGTGCCCTTTGCCTCTTAGTTCTTCCTCTATTTCCTTTTACTTTCCCCTTGTCCCACTATCATGTTTGACCTTCATTTGGGTTTCTGTAATTCCTCTGGGTTACATTGCCCTTGATGAAGCTCTACCAGGCATCCTACACCCTCCTTGCCATCGATCTTAGATTACTTGTTGTTCTCTTGTCCCTGGGTTTGTTAACACCCACTTCCTTTCCCTGCTTCCCCTCTCCCATGGCCCCCTGGAACCATGGGTCCAGGTGTTTTCTCTTCCGAATTGTATATCCCACCTATCCTATCTAGATACACACGCAAAGACAATAAGTACAAAAACAAGGCAGAGCAAAACAAAACAAAAGGAAACAAAAAAAAAGCCAGCAGCAATTACATCAAAAGCCAACAACAACCACAAAAAACCTATAAATAGTTCCAGGTCTGTTTGTTAACCTTTAGGCGTGTTTTCTGGTCGAGTCTGATGGGGTGGCCACGCCCTGGCCCTGAAGTCTATTTTTGGTATTTCCCAGGGCCTTCATTGCTTTCCTTCCCTTGCTGCTCTGTTGCACATCCCAGAGTTTCGCCCCAGAGCGATGGGGTGAGATTGGGCTTACATATTTTCATGGGTATGCTTAGTCTCCAAATGAGGGGGATGAAAGAGAATCCCCACTGAATAGTTAACTCTTTTCCTAATGGGTCTTAGAAGAGAGGGTTCAGGAAGCTGTTGATAGGATTCTGGGATTCAGTTGTAAGTGATTGATTAATTAATTAATTGCAGTTGAGGATGCAACTGAAAGAGGTAGAAGGTCATTTATGTTTGAAAGGGACAATGACTAGAAGAGATAGAGGGTGGCCAAACAAAGCTGTTTGGTGTGGCCCTTTAATCCATAGTCTTTCTAAGTTCCAGCCAGGGAGTGAGTAGAAGCATAAACAAGCAAATAAGGTATAGAGGACTTGTAATTTGGAGATGGGTCACTTTTGTCATTCCATTGGATAGAAAAGTGAGCCATCTGAGAAGGAAGAGCAGAGGAATCCCAGGACCAACCAGGGAGAAGAGCTATTAGTGAGTACCCGTGAGATCCCTGCCTGAAGGGGCAGAAGTCACAGAGGCACAAGAAGCCTTAGCCTCAAGACCCTGAGGCAGAGCCAGGAGCCTGCCAGCCCACAAAGAGAGTAAAGCTGAGTGCCTTTGGGCAGGAGCCTGGCTTGCAGAGAGGAGTGCTGCAACTTTGGACATTTGTCGGCACTAAAGAAGCTTTGTGACTCTTGGGTGAGCAGAGCTGGGGCCAAGGGCCCTCACAGCTGAAAGGCCGAGAACTAGAGAGAGGCATTCCTATTGAAAGACTAAGAAGAGGTGCTCTGGACATAAAGGCTGTATTCTTACTGTTTTCTGATTCCTGCTGGTGGTCGCCTGTTCACTTCCTTTATAAACCCTCGTAATCAGGAATGTTGTCTGTGAGTTGTGTGTGGCCATTGCAATGGGTTATTGATTCCAGCAGAGAAGTAGAGTGGGAGGAGGGATGGTTGGTTCAGAATAGGGTAAAGAAAGCTGGAGGTGGAAGCATGTGTGACCACTGCCTAGTAGCAACCAGCCTCAGGCTGATGTGGATTTGGAGTCTCTGTCCCTCCTGTGTAGCCCATGTCATTTCCTCACCAGTATTTCAAACTTGTTTCAGTAACGTAAGTACAAATACACATTGTTCAGAGATGCTTTAATGGTTATTACATTTCACACGTATCCCATTTTTCTTTAATAGGAGGGAAGGACAGACGGAGTGGCCTCATTCTGACAATTCCATTATGCCTGGAACAGACGAATATGGATGAGCTGAGCGTTACCTTGGACTATCTACTCAGCATTCCAAGGTGACTTGCAAGGCATTTTTTTTATATCTCAATATGTTTGCATTTACTTAATAATGATTTTTTTCTACTGCTACGGAAAGTTTCTCCTATTAAAGACATTATCTATCATACCTGCTTTTATTAGCAGTGAATTTATAGTGAAAAGTACTAGGAAGTAATAGCTCCTGACACCAAAGCAGATAAAATACGTATGCGTTTTAAGATCTCTTGTTGTATTTAATATGATGCAGTTTTAAAAATGCGTGCACTGTCACCTTTTACAGAATAGAGATTAAGCATCTGTATACCATGCAACTTTAAAAAAATTAGCGATGCTAATTCAGTAGGAAAGCATCTTTGATATATATGCCTATTTTACTATATAATAAGTAATAGGTTTTATTAGAGAGACGTGGCTATTAGAAATTAAGAAAATAATTTTATTTTTAAATATTTTAATTCAAAGGCACTTAAATTTTTTATTTTCACATTTCTTGGGTGAAGACCAAACTTAAACATTACTATTGCTTACGTCTACTCATCACTTCCACCACACCAGAAACAAAAATGTCCCCACCTCCTCATCTTCTCACCATATGTCATATTTGGGTTCTTGAATCTAACAGAACATTTGAATCATCTAGAGATCTTTCTCAGAATTCTAATGTCTGGGCCTCTACCTCAGGCATCTGATCTAATAGCCCCTGGGAGCCTGTTCATTAGATTAAAAGGACAAAAGAGAAAAGAAAACTTAAGCTTCTCAAATAGTATCAATGTGCAGCAGATCTGTAAGCCACTGCAATAAAGCATGAGATGGAGGACAGAGGTATGTCTATATTTATTTAATAGATAAGAGGAAAAAAACCGATGCTTACTACATAAGAATGTTTTTAAGCCTTGGTTAGTGCATTTGAAACATTTTAGTTAAACAATTCTTTTTATCCTTCTTTATTTTCATTTCATTAGCATATATAATATCATTTATGTAATCTAAACTACCTTGCATTGTACAAGGGGAAAACAATTTAGAAAACTGACTTTAATTAAAACTACTTTTAATACTGGTTTACAGTTTAATGATTTTCCACTGATTTTTTTTCAATATGGATCATAAAATAGAGATCATTAAAACTTTTTGTTTTTCATCTTAAGTGGAGGGAAGTTATCAGATCTTAGAGTCAATTTATTAGTATGATTAAACCTTATTTTCAACCCTCTGAGCTGCTGATTACCAATTCATACTATTAACCATTAGATAACAAACTTGTTAGGTAAACATTAGATGACAAACCAAATTCATAGCTAAAGATTATGGGAAAATATGATATGTGGATATATACTTAAATATTTAGGAAAAATATAGAGAAAACTTATGACATATATGCAGTTAGATATTTTGAGAATCGAGACACAGATATTAGAGGTACTTGCTTGCCAGTGTCCAACAGCTAGCTAGTAGTAGGTCTGGGACTAGAATCTACAATTCCTGATTTGAGTCCAACCCTTGTTAATACTTCACATTAACAGAGTATACTTGCATCTTATTGAAATGAGGTTGGAATGCAGTATCTTTCCATGAATGTGCTGGGTTTTCCTTCACCACAGGAACTGGTCCCTGTGCTGTGTTTTAAAGAATTAGTAATAGTGAACTGGGTTGTTATAAGAACAAACATGCTTGTAAATGTATATTAGAATGACTGTCATCCTAGCAAGGTACGCTCTGAGCCACAGGGTAACTGAGGCCAGTGTACGCACATCTCCTGTCTCATGTTCTCTCTGGGGTGCGTGAACCAGCAAGTGCAACCAAGGACAAAATAGCCTGCACTGTTTAAATTTTCTCTTTCCTAAACACGCTGGAGATGCTACTCCACTATAAATTAGAGTCATCTTTTGCATTTACACTCTGACAGATGAAAATTATTTTGGCAAGGCTACATAAATTACTTGATTGATTAATTAATCATGCTTAATTGTTTTTTTTCTTTTTTTACATTTTATTAGGGACTCATACAACTCTTATCACAATCCATACATATACATACATCAATTGTATAAAGCACATCCATACATTCCCTGCCCCAATCATTCTCAAAGCATTTGCTCTCCACTTAAGCCCTTTGCATCAGGTCCTCTTTTTTTTTATTTCCCTCCCTCCCCTCTCCCCCCTCCCTCATGCGCCCTTGGTAATTTATACATCGTTATTTTGTCATATCTTGCTCTATCCGGAGTCTCCCTTCCCCCCCCTTCTCTGCTGTCCCTCTCCCAGGGAAGAGGTCACATGTGGATCTTTGTAATCAGTTCCCCCTTTCCAACCCACTCACCCTCCACTCTCCCAGCATCGCCCCTCACACCCTTGGTCCTGAAGGTATCATCCACCCTGGATTCCCTGTGCCTCCAGCTCTTAATTGTTTTTATCAAAGTTTTGCTCTCCTAAATATCTGAAAACACTCTGAATTGGAATTTTTTTAGTCAGCCTCTTAGAACTTTGGTATTTAAAAACCTGGCTGCCAGCTATATGCCAGCACCTGCCAATCCATTAGAGATCTAGAATGTCGCATTGAGCTATGTATTACAACTGCGGATAGTAGCAGATTAGGTGTGATCTTAAGAACCTCTTTTTCTATCACTCAGACCTGCCAAATTTAACCTTCGCCCCTCCCGCCAAATTTAATTATGAGAAATCTCAACTATATAGATAAGCTGAATGAATTGTATGGCAACTGAACCATATGCTCAATCAACATTGAACTTTATTTGCTTTGTTGCATTTCTATGCGTTTTTCCACCCCAAACAGTTTTAAGCTTACTCTGTCGACCAAGCTGTGTATATTAGAAAGGTTTCTCCATTTCTGGCATTCCTGCATTTGCAGGTGATTTGCTTGTATCTCCCACTCCCTCACGGTTAAAGTGTAATTCCTCCTAGTTGTGAATGGCTCCAGCCAGCTCCAGAGGTATAACCAGCTAATGTATCTTCTCTTCCTTACAAGGAGAGTCCAAAGGAAGTTCCCTTAACGTTTTAATATCGCGCAGCTTCTGAAATTTTGTATAACAATAAAAAGAAACTGCCCATTATCGTACCTGTACTTTATTTATAATGACCTAGGAGAAGAACTGATTTAAGTAGTATGAAAATGCATTTTTTGACTCTTTTCTACACAGGTGGGTCCTAAACTTAACTTTTATTTCAGATTATGAGTATGAAGGGTGACAAGGGAAGGGTAAGCTGAACTGTAGGCTGGCCTGAATGCTGAACTTAAGTTTTAAAAGCTGATAGCTGAGCTAATTTTGTTTATTTTTTGCTATGCATTGTATGGTTTGTTTTTTGTTTTTCACCTTTTTAAAAAAAGTTAAGTTTTTGAGTTCATGAATAAGCATGCACTGGGTTTTCAAGTTGGGTGACTACAACAGGTACCCAGACTAATTTCTAGCCCCTCTTTACTCCCCAATAAGCACAGAAATGTAAGATTAATTTCCTCAAAGCAACAATTCTAATATCCTTTTCAGTTTCCTAGGATCTTTTCTCTGTTTTCCTAGAAATCAGTTCAGTTCCATACTTTGCTGATCCTGTGTTCATGACAGTGTGCACTATACTGTAATGTAATGTGAAGACAAGACACAGGCCCAGCCTCTCCTCTGTGCACCTCTCTGTGTGCATCCTTTGTGGATATATTTGAAAGGTAGCTCTTCCTGTGAGTTCTGAGTCATTCTATTGAACGGTAGGATATGCCAAGGGCCTTGTAGGCAGCTGGGTTTGGTGTCTGCCGATTTGGCAGTTGAGTTGAAAGACACAGTTTACACTAGTTAAGTCCTCTGTAAGGGGGAGGTGGGGATTTGAAGCCAGCAGTCTGTCTTCAAGTCTGTTCCTCACCACTGCAGTACACCCACTTTTTTTTATTACTGTTGTTCACATTTTTGTTGGCACCCAATAAACATAGCATGCAGTTCAATGGTTCTATTGTTTAATCATATCAAGAATTGTACACTCATTACCACAATCAGTTTTAGAACACCTTCCACTCCCATGGTTAAATTCATTTTAAAATGAGTTGTATAATCACAGTCAGTTCTAGTGCTCCGTTCCTGCTTCTACCTTCATTGTTTACTCCCCAAATCCCCTCACCCTCCCTGTATGCCACCCCACGCACATCCCCTATAAACCCTTGTATCAGTTATTGTCTGTATGCATCCACTTCTGTGCTTCACAAACTGGGAAAACCAATAGGAACAATAAAAATCAAAATTGAAATAAAGTGGTAAGGATAAAATAATATAAAGATAAAAATACAAATAATGAGTAAGAAAGAAAAGGCCATCCTCAATATTTAAAAAGCCAGGGAAGAAAGTTTTGGCATGGAATATGCAAGAGCTACTTGTACTCAGAACACAGTCAGCTTGGGTCAGTGGGGAGGCCAGCTGTCTAAGTATCAAGTTTGATCCAGCATAATCAACATGACAATGATCTCTGTCCGATAGTAACAGGAAACGTTTAGTATCAGTGGCCCAAAGCCTGGATCTGTGACAGTGGAGACTCATATGATCATAGCTGCATTCAAAAAAGAATTTAAAGATTTTATATTAATGTTTTCTTTCAGCAGATACCCATCATGCTATTAAAACCATTGTATTTTCTCGCACAAAGGGAACTTCGTGATCCTCTAGCTATGGAGTTACAGATTTTCAGGGTGGAAAGTATCTTAGCAGGAAACCTATCCAACCACTCTACCCATGTCTAAATCCTACTGAGTACTCACCTTTTCTTCAACAGTTACAAGTACTGCCTTTCCATTTTTCTAACTTTAATTTTGCCAGTTCTCTCTAGTTTTAGAAAAACTCATTTAATTTGCAGACCAAACAACCTGTCCAAAGTCATTAAGGACCAAAACTGAAAGCCAAACTCACTGCCTCAGGTCAATTCTGACGTAGAGCCCACCCCGTGTCAGGGTTCCGAAATTATAAACCTTTCCGGGAGTGGCCAGCCTTCTCTTTCTCCCATGGAGTGGTGGGTGGGTCTGGAGGGTTGACCTGGTAGTTAGCCACCCAACCACTAACCCACCACGTTGCCAGGCCTCCGTTAACTAAGACCCTAATTCTTTATTCACTGACCGGAGACATGAGAGGCTACAGTGTGCTCTTTACTGTCTTAGGTGCTGAGCAAATGGATGAACAAAGGACTGTACCTCCTAAAAACTCAGCCAGATATTAAAAATAAATGCCCAATAGATTGGCAGTACCTGAGTGCTGGTAAAAGGGCTGGGGGGCATGGAAAGTGTCAGGAGAATGATTGGGCGAGAAAGGGTGTGTGGAGCTCATTTACGAAAGGTGGGAAAGAAAGGCGTACTGATAAAGTAGCATTACAAAGAGATGCTTCTGAACACACGGACTTGTACAAATACCAAGGCACTAAGGCAGGAGCTGGCTTAGCTGGGAAACCAGCATGGCTGGAGCAGATGGAGATTGACAGTCTCTGGAGATGGACATGCTAGGAGAGCAGTGTGAGGAGCTGGAGTCAGTTCATAGACCCCTTGCCCCCCGGAGTCATTGCTGACCCATCGAGCCCTGTGAATCAGAGTAGCACTGGCCCAGAGGGTGTCCAGACTAGTCTGCACAGAAGCAGACTGCCACATCTTCCACAGAGCTGCTGATGAGGTCCAACGACTGGGCTTTCAGTTTGCAGGTCCTGGGCTTTGGGCTTTCAGTTCTGATCAGAAGGGAAGCCACTGTTGCGTTGTTCTGAGAGGTGATGCAGTGGGATGTCTTCTGACAGTTTTAAGGCCGTCTGTATGTAAAGTAAGGAGCCTTGCTGGTGTTGTCAGGTAAGTGTTGATCTGGTAACTTCAGGGTCGATGTTTCAAACCTGCAAACTGCTCCGCAGGAGAAAGATGAGGCTGCTTGCAGCCGTAAAGATTGACAGCCTCGGAAACCCTACCTGGGGTCGCCACGAGTTGGAATTGACTTGATGGCCATGGATTTGGTATTTAGACTGTTGTGCTAGAAACTGCCAACGGAGTAGTAAGATAATCTTGATTTCTTTAGGCATGTTATTTAGTGAAGGTGAGTTGTAGATAACAGTTACAGTGAAAACCTAAGTAGGTTAAGTGCTGTAAGCAGACCTGGAAGAGTGGAAGAGAGGGGCCTTGCGTATTACTGGAAGAAACCAGGGAACTGGTGCAGAAGGCAGAGCCCAGGGAATCCATTGGTAATCATTTCCTAGGTCAAATGTGAGTACGTGCCTTATAAAAATGACAACTGTAATAAAGGAATGTAAATTCCAAATTAATTGCATAGCACGTTCAGCCTCTTCAGGGTGTCCTTTAAGAGGGCATAACATGTTTCTAAATTAAATACGTTGATGCTAAGAAAAGCCTCAGCCACCACTGTATTTATAGAAGTGAAGTAACACAAGTATTTCCTTTTCCTTTTAAGTAGTTGAAAGATCTCTTGATCTTGCAATTTTGAAATAGTTTTTTTAGATTGTGTGTATTCTTATAGTCCAACTTAGTAAATTGTGAGAAAATGATGGTAAAAGGTGCTTTTAAGAACTCTGAAAGATAAATTTAGACTTCCGTGCCCTTAAGCTCACTACAGATGGTATTTGCAAGTGTCATTAACTTTTTAAATCTTAATGTATGCATTACAGTGTTCTTTGAAATATAAATGTGTTGTTTGTGTAAAACTTACTGTGTAACAAAATAACAGCTGCACCTTTATCTCAGAGAAGCAGATGCCAGTGGCAAGAAAGCACGAGTGGGTTTTGGAGATGTCATCATGTCTTGGGCCCAGCCCCCGTTGAGGTGAAGTCCCCACGGGACAGCTGCTGAGAGTTTCCATCCAAAGGCTCGTAGTCATCTGAGTTAGCTGCCAGAAGCCAGCCACCCTCCCTTGGCTAGTCTCCCAGGCTTGCTGCTACTTTCAGTCCTAGCGATCTCCAGTGAGTGTGTCTTATTGGGTGAATTCCCTCTTTACCTCAGCCCACAGCTAGCAATTAGGTGTCCATCGACTTTTCCCAGCAGGTATTTGCATGTTCTTGCTAACCCTGAAGAGATTACTTTTATTGCCCCACCTTTCCCTCCCTAGACAAAACCTAGTAGGTCTCATCTTATGAGGCCAAGTCCAAAGATAAGAGTATTTAAAACAGTGACATAAAAAACTCACCCATTAGACATGAATTTTTTTATTATAAATTATCAAAGATTCATGATGGAGGGAGAGTGGGGGAGAGAGGAGAAAATAAGCTGATACCAAGGGCTCAAGTAGAAAGAAAATGTTTTGAAAATGATGGTGGCCCCAGCCTCACACTAGAGCTATTTGTGGGCTTGGCTTCTCCCCTCCCCGGCCCTTAGATTGTGAGCTCTTAGAGACAGGGCAACTCCATTACTCCCTTTCCAGGTCTAGTGCAGGACCTTGCATCAAGTAGCACTCAATAAATATTTATTGCATATCAATAGCATTTATTGCATTCAATAAATATCTGTTCTGGGAAAAGAAAGAATGAAAATGATGATGGCTACATATGTACAACTGGATGGATGCATGGATTGTGATGATTTGTATGAGCCTCCAATAAAATGATTTTACAAAAGCCCTCACCCATTTGAATGACATAATTTTGTGTTTCTTAGTATATTTGTGAAAGGTTGAACTGCAACCATCACCACTACCTAATTCTAGAACATTTCCATCAGTCCCAAAAGAAGCCCCTGTACCCACCAGCACTGATTGCCCCCTCTTCCCCTCTCCCAGCCCTTGGCAGCCCCTTTTTTACTTTCTGTCACTACAGATCTGCCTGGTCGGGGTATTTCCTGTAACTGGAGACATACATCATGTGACCGTCTCTGCTGGCCTGCTCCCACTTAACAGTGTTTTAGGACTTGTTCATTTGCCACTTGGACCAGTGCTTCATTCCTTTTTATGACTGAATAATATCCCACTGCCTGACTAATCCATTTTGTTTGTTCATTCCTCAGTTGATGGATGATTGAACCCTTAACGTTTTATTTTTTGCTATTGTGAATTAATATTTACATGCAGGTTTGTGGACATCTCTTTCACAGTCTGTCCTTCTCAGTACTTTTCTGTTTATTTTGTACGTTCAGCTTCTGTCCCTGCCTCACAGATCCTGTTTCTCATTGTAAATCTTTGGCAGCATCGTCCTTGGACTGTGCCTCCACTGTCCAAGCACTTTCCAAGCGCTTTTGGGGACTGTGTGAATAGTTGGAGGGATCAAGAAGTCCTTTAGCACTATCGGAAGAGGACTTCTGTTTACCTTTTCCGTAGTATGAGGAATTTCCAAAAGTTCCTGGGAAAATAAAATAGAAAATTATGGAATTGCAACTGCCACATAGAAGCAGCTGGCTGAGGAGAACTCTCACTACCAGCTCCCTACTATGCCAAGCAAAGTTGTTGTATTGAATCGAGAACCATTAAAGTCCTTTAATTCAATCGAGTCTTATAAATAACAGTATTAAACTCTAGATTTGGGCTTTCTCGTGTATTTTTTCCTTACAGATGCGCATTTTAGTTTAGTAGGCTTTGGGTGAGTGTTTATTTACGAAATCTCTGAATAATTTGAATAATCCAGTATAACACACTTCCCAACAGCCAGCATAATACTAGTTGACCAAGTGAAAGTTGTGATAGGTCAGGCTATGTGCATTCAAGTGTAGAATAATTGCTCTTTCTTTACAAACGTTCATAGTGCTGATGGCAAGGCAGAGCTTGCACACTGGAGTTCCATTGTGAGGTGAAGCAAAGCAGGGTCTTCCATTGACCTGCTTGCTGTGATTGTTCTTCACCTCAGAGAGTGACTTTCCATGCTTCTAGAGTGATTGTCTTAGTAAATTAGCTTTAGCCTCTCCTCCAGATTAAAAAAAAATAAGAATTCTGTGACGAGCTTTACTTACTGATGTGTAAACCCAACCAGGTGGGATGACTTCTCATGTAAGGTTAAGCGTTAAACCTTGACTTTTTAGGATTTTGCAGAAGAACATCTAAAGTTTGTTGTAATCTCTTGTACTTGTTTTGTTTCAGTGAAAAGTGTAAGGCTAGAGGATTTACCGTGATCGTGGATGGTAGAAAATCCCAGTGGAACGTGGTGAAAACTGTCGTCTTGATGCTGCAGGTAATTTCCCCTTGACTCTCGGCAACCGACCCTGAGGGTAGTGGCACGCCTGTCTCTTTCTAGCACTGTGCGTGCTGAAAATGCATGGACTGCTGTCAGGCCCTGATTAGATTTTGTTCTCTCAAATTCAGAATGTAAATAAGAAAATGGATCTCGACCCTTTCCTAATGGGTTTTAAATGATCTAAAATGTACTGTTTATGTAATTTAAGCGCATAGGCCAGTGACTCTCAGAGGTCGAGCGAGCGTGTTTGGCCTCCCTGGGGGAGTACTGCGTGCTGTGGTAGTGAGACCACCCTCCCTGCTCCACGTCACCCTGACACTAAAGAATAGAGAGGAGAACTGTCTGTGTGCTGGCTGAAGCATTCCTAAGGTGCTCTCTCTGCTAGTCCCTCCCTCCTTCCCTCCCTCCAAAAAGCACCAGGATGCATAAAGACTGTGATCCTGAAGGGATTTCCTAATGGACTGTGTCCTCGGGAACTTTTATTAGCTCACAGATGACTATTTAATAAACACCTACCATTAAAAAGTCCTTGATAGCTGATCCCAGATTTCTGTTTTATGCTTCTGTGTTTCTGACAGTATTCCCATGGTGCCTTGCATGTACTAGGTACCCATGAAACCTTTGTTGGTTTAACATAAAAGTAGTTGGAGCATTATGATCTGACATGGGAACGTGAAACAGTGGAGCAGTAGGGCAGACTGTTACCACGGACCTGGGTTCAGGTGGAAAGACTTCAGGAGAAAATACATTTTAAGTGATTTAACAAGAGGAATCTGTACTTTAAATGAGAGAAAGTGAGAAGGACATTCCTGGCAGGGACATTGAGTCAGTAATGGTGCAAAAATGAAGGGACTACAATGAAGTGAGTTGAGGGAAAGCCAGGAAAAATTACTAGGTGTCAGTAACTTGACCATTCACTAAGATAATTGCCAGTGGAATTAAAAGAAAGGCAAATTTTACAGAATCTGAGAAGGAATCATTGCTGTTGTAGGGTTTCACGAAAGGGATATAATTTAACATTTTAAATACTAAGAATAATTCTTAAGTGATTTAACTTTTATTTAGGAAAAGTAGCATAAAGGAACTAGAGGAGTGGGAGTAAGGGAAAAGAATTAGAGAGGTGGGAATAACTAGTTTTAGTGCTTGAAAGAGTTTTGGTACTGAGCTAAACTTGCTACTTAATTATTTCATTGAGTTTTACTCTTACAACCATGTTAAGCAGGTTCTGTTATCCCCAGAGGGCAATACAGGCTCCAGGATTGTAAATATGAACCAGCTTCTCTTGGAGAACAGGTGGAGCTCTGCACAGTCTGTCCCTGGACTTTGGCTTTGACCATGATACCATGTCTGTTACCAGCAGTAGGTACAGCTGAGCTGGTCCTCCCATTGTCTGCCCATTACTTCATCCTCCTTCAGTCTGTGGCCTCCAGGTGTCATCATTACAAACACTCTTTTGTGGTAGAAAGGACTTAACCTCTGGAGGGCCAGTTTTTAAGGGAGCACAGGTTGGTATTTTGTAGTAGCTTTTTTAGTGAAATATATTTTCAGTTCTTTTATAATCCAACCCTAAAGATGAACTCTTTTCTGTAAAGGTTGTTAAAATAACTATTAGGTGAGAAATCCATTAATTGTGACCTTGTGTTCTTCCTTCCATCCTGTCATTCAACTGTGTCACAGATGAGCTGTTTGGGACTTGCTGTTTGAGCTGGACCTTTGATCAGTGGCAGTTTTGAAGAACAGTCAGTGGATGCTTTTATCCCCTCTTGCGATTTCTTTTCTGATAGGTATTTTAACAACTTTTGGATTTATTCATAGTTAACATTTTCAGCAAGTTGAAATGACCTGTTGTGTACCAATAGTCAAACAGTGTGTCCACCTACCACGTCATTCACTGATTTTGTCTCCAAACGTACTGGTCCTACGTGTCTGGGAGCCCAGTGCTTAGGTCTGGCCCTGCCTTTGTCCAGTGTTCTCTACAATAAGAGGCTTAGTTCCCCTTGAAGTTCACAGGCTGAATAGTCAGTTTCTTTGAAATAGTAAATCTAAAGTGTATTAGCAATTTTTTAACTAAACTCTCCCACAGTTCAGCATCTGAGCACCTCTTAGGTTTACACTGAATTTTCCAGCCATGAATTTACTCTCACCTTCTTCATTACCCAGTAAGTACAGGGCCACCAGATTTCTGACATACCAAATGACATGTTTATGTCAAAAGGTCTTGTATTTTCTCCTAATTAATAGTGATAATAATTATCACTGCTTATAATAATTCAGGGGTATTATTTGTGATTTAGAGCACTGATTGGTGCCGTGATTCTGTAACAATTTTATTGAAACTCAAAAATTGCATTCATGTACTTATTTGCCTGCGGCTGTCTTCATACTGCAGCAGCAGGGTTGAATAGTTGTTGAGAGACTGTGTGGCCCACAAAATCTAACATATGTACTTGCTGGCCCTTTCAGAAGATGAGCGAACCTTGGTTGAGAATATAGAATTAGATCTGGTTTCTGTTCTAGCTGCTTTCCTTTTTTGCTCTGTGATCTTGGGCAGATTATTTTAGTTCTCTGAGCTCAGTTTACACTCCTGTAACTGGAAGTATGAGCCGCTTATTAATGAGGGCTCATTTATTCAACAAATAGTCATAGGGCATCTTCTATACTCTAGGCATTGGCATAGAGCGTGGAGATGTGCATGACATGATGCATAAAGCACTTGCCATTGGGAAGTTCATATCCTACGTGGGGAATCAGACCATAAGCAGCTTAGTTAACACATAATGTGATACTCACAGACTGATAAGTGCCGTGATTAGCAGTAAACGGAGACTGAGCCAGGTGGTCCTGCTTTCATGTGGCCAATGAAGGCCTTAAAGAAGAGATAGGATATTTGACTAGAATATTCTCTTCTTGGAGGTATAGGGCAAAGAACAATCCAGACAGTGGCCAGGGAAAAGTGAATGTAAATAGTGTGGTGAGATCAGTTACTAAGTAAAGGCTGATGGGTCCTGAGTAGAGGGCCTCGTAGACTTGGTGGCAGGTTTGCACATTATTCTGGATGTGAGAAGGCTTCAAACAGGGCAGTTTAAGAAATGATTTCAAAAAGCCGGTTACTTTGGGGATGTCAGCTATCCAGATTAGACTTAAGATATTTGTTAAAGATATAGGACTTGCTGAAAAATATTTGTGGAATATTAACTCTGTAGATGCTAATTTATATTCTCTTTTAGGTTATAGCACAATCTAGTAAATGTGAAGTTATATTACACAACATTGCCTCTTTGTCTTCAAGTTAATAATCATGCAGTATTTAGTCTTTTTTTTTTTAAACAATGACCATTAAGTTTATATTGTAAGAGAAATAATTTCTCTGGTGTGAAGAAATTACCTAAAATGATTGTTTTAGAAATAAAACATTTTTCCATATTATAAAAAAAAAACAAATTGTTTCCTTAGCTAAATGTTATATCTTGCAGTTCAGTCTAACACATTTCCAGGAGAGATTCATTAAAACACACAAAAAAATCATTCACATATATGGTCTGATTACATTGTTTATCTGAAATCTTTTCTTGAACCTACTTGTCTTTATGTTTCTTACTGACATATATGTTTTGAATTTTTAGTGTTCCCTTTATTTTAAAAAATTTTAATTCTTTTCTAAAGGTCTCTTACATAGCCTAATCATGAATAATTAGCAATTTATTTTTTAGCACATTATTTATTTTGGATGTGTAACTTGGAATTTTTTTCTCCGTTTTATAGAATGTTGTTCCAGCTGAGGTGTCCCTTGTTTGTGTAGTCAAGCCAGATGAATTCTGGGATAAAAAAGTAACACATTTTTGTTTTTGGAAAGAAAAAGATAGACTTGGCTTTGAGGTAAATATACTCTAATAAAAAACAAAATAAATATATATTTTTAAATAATAATTTTTTTCCAGGTATTATTTTGACTTGTTCACCACAGAATACTGAACTCCTAAACAGTGACTATTCAGATACTTCTTAATCAACTTATGAATCTTTGTCAAACACTGCAAAAGAGTTTCTGTTTTCATTTATATCCTTCTTAATTAATGCCTTTGAATAAGTAGAACCTTTAAATTCTTTATTTCATTACCAGGAGGACATCTTATTAATACTAGGCAATTTTTAGACATTTTTGGAATTAAAGGTATCTAGTTTGCTTTTTGGTACTTGAAAATTTGTCCATACTTTATCACTGACCTCACTTTCTCAGTCTTCCTTTTATTGTTTGGAAGTATATGTCATTTTATATTGGAAAGAAGCCCTAAGATGGAATACATACTCATTTTAACCATTTTTTTTCTTCCACATTTTCCATGTTTTCCCTTCCACAACCTCTTAATTCCCAGCATCCCCATAGGAGATTTGAGAGCTAGCCAAAACTTCATTGCTTAAAAAAAAATGTGGCAGCATTGAAGAGTATGAAGTCTTACAAGAATCAAATAATAAATATTCACTTTAGACCTTACAACACTGTAGCCATTTTTATTGGCTCAGTATCCTTACCCAAAACAAGGCCAGGCACCTATTGTGGAACATACTATCAGCTGCTCATATACAAGGTCAGATTTAAGATGAAGATAATTAAATCCAGAGGACCACTTTTAGTATCTCCCAACTGACTTTAGAGACCTTCTCAAGAGTATATTGAACACTGAAGATGGTAGACCAGATGAGTTGTGAAATGACATCAAGCACATCTTTCACGAGGAAAGCAGAGGTCATTCAAAACAGGAATGAAAAGACAAAAGTGACTGTGAGAAAGGACTCTGAAACTTGCTCGTGAGGGTAGAATAGGTGAAGCAAATGGAAGAAATGATGAAGTATTAGGAGTTCAACAGAATATTTCCGTGGGCAACTGGAGAAGACAAAGTAGTATAATGAAATGAACAAAGACATGGAGTTAGATGACCAAATGGGAAGAGCACACTCAGATGATCTCAACTTGAAAGAACTGAAGAAAAAATGTAAACCTTGAGATGCTTTATTTAAGAATTCTGTGGGTGAAATACTGAATGGTACAAGAAGCATCACAAGAAAATAGAAGGAATTATATAGTCACTGTACTGTATCCTTAAGAACTGGTGAGCTTAAACCATTTCAGTAAGTTGCATATGACCAAGAACCAATAGTATTGAAGGAAAAAGTTCAAGCTGCACTGAAGGCATGAGTGAACGCCAAGGCTCCAGGAACCGACAGTCTGTTTATCAGTTGATCAGTGTTTCACAAACTCATTGCAGTGCCAGAAGCACTCACCTGTCTGTACCAAGAAATTTGGAAGACGGCTAACTGGCCAACCGACTAGAATGACCCATATTTATGCCAATTTCAAAGAGGGCATAATGTTAGATGTAAGAGAATGCAGAAATTATTGAACACTATCACTAATATTGCATACATTGTTTAAGTAATAAAAAATGGTTGTAGCAATATATTGATGGAGCTGCAAGAAATTCAAGCTGGATTCAGAAGAGTATGTGAAATGAGACTTATCACCATTGACGTGTATATCCTTAAACATTATCTTAGTTTTACTTAATTCCATACTTGATCTTCATTGATTTGCTTTTCTTACCGTTATATGTCTAAGATTAATTGTGCTTTGTAGTAGATGTAATTGATTCATTCTTTTATGCTGAATAATATTCCATTATATGAATCAGCACAATTTGTCCTGTTGTGAGGCATTTTGGTTATTTCTCCTCCTTTGCCATCTGGAATGATGGTGCAGCAGGCATTCTTGTGTGTGTCTCCTGGTACTCACGTGTGAGGTTTTCTATGTACAGACTATTCGGGAGTCTCACTGCCGTCGGGCCTTTTCTGATGCAGAGCAACCCTATAGAGCAGGGGAGAGTCATACAGTCTCGGACTTTAATTGTTTATGGAAATAGAACGTTTTGTCTTTTTCCTGCCAAGCTTCTGGTGGTTTTGAACTGCTGACCTTGTGGTTAGCCAACCCAAGGATAAGCAGTACACCACCGGGGCTCCCTATCCAGGCAATAGTCAATGGATTGAGTGGCAATTGAGAGAGAAATTTACTGGTGGTGATGTGTTCTTTGGTCCTGGGTCTCTGCATATCTGGTTATCTTCTTTTGTGTGATAGCAGTCATTGATGTTCAGTACCTTGATCCCACAGTTCTTTAAAGATCGTAAAATAATGATGTTCTACGTCTCTTTTCCCTTGTCTATATATTTCTCTTGAAAGAAACCCACACTATTTGCTATTTGATTGCTCATTGGTGTTTTTATTTAATGAAACTTGAGATAATTGCTTCACTACTTCCTTTTATTTACTGGTGTTTGTAGTAAATTAGTTTTTTAGCATATTAATTTTGAGGATTTCTTATCAATTTTAATTCATTGACTGAGACATGCTTACTGTTTGAATATACTGCACTTCTTGTTGAGTATAAATTGTCCCGTCTTAGCCCAGGACAGTCAGGTAGACTGGGAGAAAGGTGAGGCTGTCTGCTCCTGTAAAGGTTCACAGCCCTTAACGAGGCACGGTTGCTGTAAGTGGACTTGACCCCACAGAAGTGGGTGATGTTTATCCTTACGTTTTATATGCTGATGTTTCTGAGGAGTTAACATTAAAATTGTATTTTCTTTAATTTTGTTCTACAACAAGTTATCCTTTTTTTAAGGCAAGTTTATTGAAGTACTAATTACATAAAATTTATTTTATAGTTTTATTATGCAGTTTGTAAAAAACTTACAATTGTAGCTTTCATAACAACCCAGATACTTTCATCATCTGAAATAATTGGCTCCTGTTACATTGTAGTCATCCTGTCTCAGACTTCCTTCGCCATTTATCTCTTTCCCATTTCATTTGGTTTCCTTGTAAAGTCCTCTCTCTCTCTCTCTCTCTCTCTCTCTCGTTGACCCCAGGAAATTTATAAATCATAGATTTTATGGTCTTTCATTATTTTGTGGTAGGAATGAAGCTCAAATATCTATATTTTATGTGGAAACTGAGCCCTACTACTTTTCTTTATCAAGCAAGTCTTTTTATAAGTTCAAATTTCCACTTATCATTTTGGATTGACACTTACATCTGATTATCTTTCTTCTACAGATGTATTTTCTTTTGAATTTATTTGTATCCTGGTTGCAATTTTTAGTATGTATACAGTGGTCTCATAGGTGCTTTCATAATTTGTATTTAAAATCTTTAGAGTTTAGCATTATTTTAATAGGTGTATTTCACATTTATCTCCCCCCATTTTATTAGAAGTTCTACAGACATTGTAAAAATTCATAGTTCACTTAGATCAAACATGATTGTGCAATTGCATTTATTAATTCTTTAATTGCCTTCCATTTTATTTCTGATTCTCAAACCAATATTGGCTTGTGTTACCCTGGCTTGTGTTGTGTGGTTGTGACTGTGGAGTCAAGAGGAATGTTAGGGAAACTTAGAAATGTGTAGATGTTTGATGTCATAGTTTAATGGGTTTTTATCACTGTAGTAGCTCTTCTAGCTAAATTTGAGGCCATGTGACTTTTTTTTAGAATGGATCATTACATTAAAGAAGTTGAAGTATTAATGTTAATTTTTAACAATTAGCTGGGCCCTTAGATCGCTTGTCTTTTAAATGTGTTATGTTTTTAATATTTTTGAGCAGATATCAGTTTATTGAGTTGATTTTAAATTATATGAAGTAAATAAATGATCGTGCGTCAGCTGAAAACAACATTGCAAATTCTAAACTAATTTCATCTCCTCATTGCTTACATGGATGTTGAATAGTGATTTGCTAAGTGTTTATCTTCTTTTTACTTTTAGGTCATTTTAGTGTCCGCCAATAAACTGACTCGTTATATAGAACCGTGCCAGTTAACAGAAGATTTTGGTGGGAGTCTCACCTATGATCACATGGACTGGTTAAATAAGAGACTGGTTGGTATATAATAATGATTTGATTTTCATTTCTCAAAATGTATTTTTCTCAGGTCACGCTTCTGAAATCTGCTGCTCGGAATAAGACATTGTTTTATGGGGACATATACTTTTGAAAGAACAAGCTGCAAACTAGCTCAATTTGGGTTATATACTAATAATTTTGGAGAATAAAGGAATCTTCAGTTATCTAAGAACGAATGGTAGTCTTTGCACAATATTTGAACAAATGTGTGTCCACATTGTTGCATAAATTTAAACCAGCCAATATCCCTATTTAAGAAATCTATTATAAGAATTCAGATTAGAACTAGCACATTTAATTATGCTACATGCTTGTATTTAAGGAACGGTGGTGGTGCAGTGGTTGAAGCACTTTGTTGTTCACCTAAAGTGTGGATTCCCACACTCACTTGGCTCATTGTCCTCTTTCAGAAAAGAAATTACTCAGCTCCCTTTGACAACTAGAAACTCTTCTACTCTCGCCCACAGTCCAGGACAAAGTATAGCTGTTTGATTTTTGCAGCCTCCCTGAGTGATCCCAGCCTCTCCGCAGGGAGTAGCATTTCCCATAGGCAGTGCCCCTGTGAGCCCCAGTAGACAGCTGTGACAGTGGCCTTTAATGATTTAGAGCTTTGGAAACCCAAGAGTGCAGTTCCATTCTGCCCTGTAGGGTCACCAGGAGTCAGAAATCATGAATGGCAATGAGGATGGATGTGCTTGTGTTGCAGCTCTTTCACATGTAATCAGAATGACCTACAGAAATGTCAGGATCACAATATTCTGTAACTGGAAGTAGAGGTGCAGAACTGGTCCAAGTAATGTTTGTGTAGTTTATTGGTGGAAATGTTACTCATAGAGACTCAAGAATAAAAATGAACTCGTCTTCATGTAAACTTAGAATATCTTGCAATGTACTTAAATTGCCTTGTCTCAGGAAGCAGTTTGTGTTCTCTGGGTATACGGGTGCTGTGGCGGAATTGCACTGAGTGCCTTCAGGGATGGAAAGAGAATCTTGGCTGGTTAACACTGTTGCACTTAATGTACTAACACCTGCGGTTATTTATAGTGTGTTAATAAAATCTCCAATTGTAGGTTTTTGAGAAATTTACAAAGGAATCTACATCGTTGTTAGATGAACTTGCTTTGATTAACAATGGAAGTGATAAAGGAGACCAGCGAGAGAAAGAAAGGTAGGTGGCAAATGTCATGCAATCCTACTCTGACAAAGCTGCCATTACTGCAGAAGCGCGCTGGTCACCCCACAGAAAGGTACTCACACCTTTAAAAGAAGTAGGTAAACAAGACTCCATTCAATCAAAATTGACATACGAAAGCTTAATTCAGTGTTTCACTCTGAGCATCCCCATTCCATGTAGAACACATTCATTGATTTATATCCGTTTCTTTTTACAAAGGGCCTTCTTGAATGAATTATATATTTATAGTTCTGTAACACTGATCTGAGCATGTTTAAAAGAATATGTTTTCAGAGACGTTTTCAAAGTGAAACAGCATTCTACCTCTTAAGAGCTCTGCTTTGCTTTAAAGAATAAGAAAAAGGTTGCGACTTGAAATAAAATTATAGCCTTATTTGAATACATGAATACTTAAATGTCTAGTTTGTAGAACTTTCTCTATAATAGCAAAATATGTGATATTCATGAGCTCACCTTGGCGTAATTCAGTGTTTTATGACAGTGGACCAAGTAATTGTTGTATTTCCTAAATGTAACTAACTACATTTATCATTTCTATTAATTTGACAAGCTAGTTAATTTTCATCTTTGTATTGGTAGGCTAAATTCCTCCCCTCTCCCCACCCCAACCCATTTCTTTTTTAAAAGGAGGCAAATTAACTCTTCCTGATCTCAAGATAAGATGACTGGTCCTTGGAAAAGTAAATATTCATTAGGAAAATTGAAGGCAAAAAGTATAAGCAACGCCTAAAGAAATGTCTTCCTATGGTCTGTTGGCCATTTCAGAACTTGGAAATGTAATGGTCAATTCATTAGAAAGAAACATCTGAGTCACTAACTTGTGGATTGTTAATTGTGGTCTTAACCAGGATCCTTGAGTTTGAATTGGTCATTAGAATGATAATGCTTTTTGAATTTAATTACCAAGAAAATCACTGGGGGGGGGCAGTTAAGCCTAAACCTGACAGGTGTGAATTGTGGCCCTGCTTTGAGTATTGCCCCTTTGTATGGCCAGCACTGTTGCTTGAATTTGTGAACTTCTTTCAAATGAGAAAACATTAAAAAAAATTTTTTTAAAAAGTATAAGCAAATCTAGTTTAAGTCGCAAATACCACAAACCAAACCTAACTCCCTGCCAGGGAGTCAGTCCCAACTCTGTGCTTCTAGGACAAAGTAGCACTGCCCTGTGGGTTTCTGAAACTGTAACTCTTTACGGGAGTAGAACGCTCCGCTTGCTTCCTCCTAGCTGGAGGAGCTGGTGGTGTCGAACCTCTGACCTTGCTGTTAGCAGGCCAATGCCTTTTCTACCACACTTCCAGGGTTCCTATGAGGTGGGGTAATAAAACAGTAATAACAGCTATCCAAACCTGCTGCCTTCTGAGTCGTACCGCAGACAGAATATTTTCAGCTAGCAATGGTTGCTTTAGATAAAAGTACAACTTTGCTAGAGGATGGTTGGATGCAGTTTTAATGTTACAGTTTTGGGTACTATACAGTCACAGATTTTGAAACCTACAAGGGGGTACCCCAAAAACCCTGCAATTCTTTTGCAAAGCTATGTATTTTAATGTTTTTACAAAACAACCATATCACTTTTAAAGTACTCACCATTGCAGTTAATGCGTTTGTCAATCTGTGATTCCATTCTGGGAAACATTTTTCAAACTCATCTGCTTGGATGGCTGACAGCACCTCCTTCATTTTTTTCTTTACCTCTCTGGCATCTTCAAATCGCTGTCATTTCATGACCCTCTACAGTCGTGGAAACAAAACAAAAGTCGCACAAAACGAGGTCAGGTGAGTAAGGTGCATGGGACGAGAAAGGCATGCATGCCGCTTTTTGCCAAAAAACTGGTGCACTGAGATGGCTGCAGGAACAGGTTCATTTGTTGTGGCAAAACCAGTCCACCCATCTGACACAAATCAGGCCTTTTTTGGTTGCAGACTGTTACCAAATCTTTTCAGAACCTCTGAGTAGAAGGCTTGATTAATAGTCTGACCTGGGGGAATGAACTCCAAGTGCATTACAAGTTGACACTTTTGCCCATTCGGGGAAGTTGACGGACATTCGGGGTAGGATTTGTCATCATTCTACAGTTCACCTTTTTTGAAATGCGAAAACCACTTGTACACTTGAGTTTCCCCCCAGTGGTGTCCTTGTAAGCTGTGTACAGCCTCCCAATAGTTTCTGTGGCAGTTTCCCCCCAAAATTTCACAGCCGCACACTGTTCCCTTAAATCAGCCATGACAAAACAAAAACAAAAAATTGAGGTCCAAGCGAAACTGCTTATATGAAAAATTTACTGTGACCAGAGAGAACCTTCTCAGGCAACGCCCCTGGATGCCCTCACTCAGAGCGAGTTGCTCGATGCTCACCTAGTGAGCAAAGCGTCTACTAAGAAAGTTCTACTCCCCCCAGCACAGTTCCAGGTTCTTGGAGTAACTCCTCTTTATGGGTCTCCATGAGTTGGAATTGAGTTGATGGCACTGGGTTGTTTGTTTGTTTTAACTTGGGCTTCCTTATGCTTAGGATAAATTAGGATCCCTGGTGGTGCAATGATTAAGTTCTTTGACTACCAACCAACAGGTAGGTGGTTCCAGCCCATGAGTCACTCTGGAAGGGAAATGTGTCCCAGTCTGTTCCCATAAAGAGTTACAGCCTGGGAAACCCTGTGGCGTTGCTGCTTGGTCCTGTATGGTTGCTATGAGTTGGGATCCTTTTGATAGCAGGGAGTTTAGCTTGTTTTTATGTTTTGATTTGTGTAATATGTATATATAAAATAGTTTGCCAATTTATGTGCTAGAAATACAGCTTCTCAAATTTCTTCTTTTGATGCTTTCTAGGTCTGTGGATTTAAACTTTCTTCTATCAGTTGATCCTGAAACTGTTCTTCAGACAGGTAAGATGATAAGATGCAAAACACACATTCACTAGTGATAATCTTAACATCATAAAACAGTCATAGAGTGATTGGGTCATTTATAAATATCAGATGAACAGGTAGATAGGCTAGAATTTTGAGGGACCTTTTTTCAAATGCTTTGTGCTTTAATATAACTGTACTAATTAATGATTTTTTATGTATTGAAATAAAAATGATATATTTCCCCCTTGAAATATGTGAATATTTGAGTTTATATCTGTATTGTTGAAATGGAGATAGAAATGACTTTTTATCAACTTGCTATGGATTATTGTTTTTGGTTTATGAGGATGGTGTAAGGTAATGGTGGCTAATGTTTTAAAAAAAACTGGTTATGTGACAAGCATTTTACTAGAGACATTTTATAAAAGAAATTTAATTCTCCTAATAACCCTTTAAAGAGCCCTGGTGGTATAGTGAGTTATATGTTGCAGTGGTAGCAATTCAAACCTACCAGTCATTCCGTGGGATAAAGATGAGACGATCTGCTCCCATAAAGATTTACATTCTTGGAAAACCTTGTTCAGCAGTTCTACTCCCGTATTGTCACTCCAAAAGGGAATTGACTCACTGGCGGTGGATTTGGGGTGGAGGGTGGGGGCGTGGAGGTTTCAAGAACCCTTTGAAAACATTAGTGTTATTTTTCCTATTTTGTAATTCAGAGGGTCAAGATTTAAATACATAAAATTACTTGATAAAGTTAAGTTCTTTCACCATAGCTCAAAGTAAGTTGAATTCTGAGGCCACTAGATAAACCCACTGAACAGCAATCTGAGTAAAAGCATGTAGCATATAGCCTTCTGCACAGAGTAAGTGTTCAGTGTGCTTAGTAGGTATATTCAAGCCCACATAGCTTCTAGTAGTGGTTTCACGAATAGACTCAAGTGCTCTTAAATGGAAATACTTTTTCATTTTAACATCCCCTCCTCCACCTGCCCCGTAGTTTATCTTACTGTTCTCAGCATTTTACCCGTATAAGTTCATTTAACCGTTCACCACCACCCTGTGACTTTGGTGCTATTATGATCTCAACTTTAAGATGGGAATACTTTTGAGGGGTAAAACATAAGCCCTTTAGGCCTTATTTTACAGTTGAGTAGGCACTGCGACATCAGCAGCGTGGTTACAGAGTGTGTTCTTGTATGTGTGTCTCCACTCTAATGGAAATGATAGCCACGGAGAAAATGGTATGGGTAACCTTGGTCAAGTAGGATCACAACCAGCAAAATGTATTCTGATTGTAAGACTTTCCTCAAATCTGTACAACAGGTGTTCTGTTATAAAATACAATGAAAGAGTAACAAAATCCATTTTGCATTTTCCTGTATTAATTCGGTTGTCTGAAGTTTTCCCAGTATGTCAGAGATCTTACTTTCTCAGTAAACAAATAATCGTAGTCCCTGCATACTTATAAGGCATAGTAGATCTATTAGTAAAGATTTTTTTCCCCCTAGAGTTAAATCCCGTACATACACATAGGGGCTTTAAAGAGCTTGGGCAAAGTTTCTATTGTGTTTTAATTCCATTTTCCATTAACTCTAAAACCCTACCTAAAATTTTGAAATTCTTTTATTTCAAGCCATTGAATTGAGAAGATTTTTTAAATTGTATGTTAAAATTAACCTCGTAGATAACTCTCTTCTTTTTGTATGCATGCTGCTGACTCAAAGCAGGGCTCAACAGGAATACAAAATGGAGAGGTGTCGAACAGTCTGTACAATGGAGAGGTTTCGGACAGTCTTAGATCTTTGTTCGAAATTGGAAATACCTCTAGGCTATAACACAATTTCTATTTTTATATATTGGAACCATTTGAATATATAGCATTTGTGTAAAGACGAAGCAAAGACAATCATTCTTATAAGCACCTACATGGTTATCAGAATGTGCTATTCCGTAAAACAAGTTTAACTTGGTCACTTCAAAAATTGTTGATTCACTTATAATTTTGATGTTGACCACTTTATAATTTTAATTTTTCATATCTGAGTAAGTAGATTTTCTCCACAAGTTTGCTATAAATGAGTGTAGTTCTTATACTAGCATGGCCATTCAAGATTCCATTCATATGTTGTGGAGCTTTCTATGAAGAGAGATTGTCCACGTATTATTTTGTACCAGAAATGAAAACTCTCCTTTAAATTTAATCCTGCATTTGTGTTAGCGTCAACTTTTCTTTGAAAGGTACAGATAAAAAAGAAGTATGACTTAATACTGAAATTTTACAACAATACCACATAGATTAGCACTATCACTGAGAAATCCCAGAGTGTAGCTAATTGTGCTACAGAGAATGGGGACTGGTAGGCTCAGTATTCTGGGTAATGGATCTGCTCATAACAAGAATTTCCCGATGATGTGTCTGTGTTCATAGCACGTGCCAGTTTGTCTCTTTAAACTGCATGTTGTTGGTGGCTGTTGAGTTGCTCCCACAGCTACAGCGACTCTCAGCACAGATGGATCGAACCCCTGTAATCCACAGGGCTTTCAATGGCTGAGTTTTAGAATTTGAGTGTCGGACCAATCTTCTAGTCCATCATAGTCTGGAAGCTTTATTGATACCCTTTTAGCATCATAGCACCTGGTGAGCCTCCACTGACAGCTGAGTGGTGGCTGCACCTGAGGTACGTTGGCCAGGAATGAAACGCAATTCTCAACATGGAAGGTGCGAATTTTATCACTGAACCACCACTGCCCAGTGTAGGTGTATGTGTAAATGTGTGTGTATGCACACATGCCCATAAGTGTATGCATGCATGAACACAATTTTTGAAATTTATTGTGACATAAAAATAAATCGAAATATTGCATTTAAATATTTATGAAAGACAGGTCTTAAGAACAGGAAATAGAATTGAGAGTATAGTCATCCGTTGGTATTCGCGGGGCCTGGTCCTATAATACCCATCCACAGGTGCTCAAGTCCCTTCTATAGCGCGGCGTTGTAGCTCCATGTCACTGCTGCACATCCTCCTGTACACTGGAAATCCTCTCTAGATTACTTACAATACTTAAAACAATGTAAGTGCTCTGCCAATAGCACTCTAAGCTCCCTCTGAGCCTTTTGAGGGACTGCTTTTGACCACCTCATTGCTTTCTAGGAGCCATATTTTATTCCCCACATACTTTCTGTCTGTGGGTATGAAAGGTCAGCTGTGTATTTCTTGGTAGATATTAATTCTAAGTATCTTTCATTCGTAAAGGACATGAGTTGTTGTCCGAATTACAGCAGCGCCGCTTTAATGGCTCAGACGGAGGAGTCTCGTGGTCTCCCATGGATGACGAGCTGCTTGCACAGCCGCAGGTGATGAAGTTACTGGACTCGCTCCGAGAGCAGTATACTCGCTACCAGGAGGTGTGTCGGCAGCGTAGTAAGCGCACACAGTTAGAAGAGATTCAGCAGAAGGTAATGCAGGTAGGCACCAATCTTGTCTGGTTTCAACATACCCATATATTTAACTTTTCCACTGGTCATTTTTATTATGTGACTGGTTTGATTTTTTTGTTTTTTTACTGTTTCTTACACCATATTGAGAACCTCAGACATATAAAGCAGATCCTGAAACAGTCTCGTTGTCTTTTCACAAATAATAGCTGCATTTAAATTCGACTATTTCGACAGTACTGCTGTTGCACCTTTCGCTGTTTTGCATTGTGGTAAAGTGTATACAGCAGAACAGTTGCACAGTGGACCACTGTCATGTGTTCCCCCAGTGGCAACATGTTGTGTAAGCGTCACCCCCCACTGCCTGCACACTGCCCCTTCATCTTCAATAGCAACTCCAGGTTCCTCATGCAATAACTGTGTTTTCTCCTCCCATTCTCCACTAATTAGCTTTGGTCTTGATGTAATTGCCTATGATAAGGACTTTCTGTAATTGGGATCGTCTAGTAGTTGGCTTTTGGTTTATGACTTACTGCACTCAGATTAATGTTCTCAAGGTTCATCCATGCTGTAGCGTGTGCTCTGTCTCCCAAAGTACTCTGCTTTTCATGCTCTGCTTCTGTAATGGCCACACAGCCTTCACAGACACTGCTCAGAATTACGTGGCTTATTATGGAAGTGGGGAGATGCTTAGCATACAGTTTTTCAGTCCAGACATACTACCAAGTTCTTTTAGGGCTGCTAATAAATGCCCAAGATTATGCCACTTCAGCACTCAACTCCAGCTCCACAAGTTAAATGCCTGGAGGCCTCCTGCCCTGAAACACTCGGCTTTACTTGGTTTGGGGCTGGCAGGCCCACCTCTCTGTGTCAGGTTCTGGCTCCTGGTTCTGCTGCTACTGCTCCTGTCACTCTTGTGTTAGAGCTATCTGCTTGGATCAAAGAGCCTCACTGAACAGAGAGATCTTGGGGTCCAGAGGACAAGTTCCTCCCTGGCTTTTCTCTCTTTCTGATAATGACATCCATACTCCTGATTCTGACATGGTTCATTTTATGCCCAGCAGGAGGCCAATCAATGAGTCTTGCTAATATTTAGTCACAGCTGAATACTGTCAGTGTCTTCCTCCACCTTCTCTTAACCCAGACTCATCTGGCAAGGGTCGTTTGGTGGAAGTTAGCGAGCCTGGCTAGAAGAGTCACATTAAATAATTCACTGCCCTGGCAGCCCTTAACTATTCGTTGAGAACATCATTTATGGTCTTTATTTTTTTATTATTATTAAAAAAAATTTTTATGGTCTTGATGTACCCTCTGTTGAGCGATTAGGAGATACAGTGAGAAGTTTATGCCCTTTGAGTCAGACAGAGCAGGTTCTGATTCTTCTTTGTGTGATTTCACATGCTTCTATGTAGGAGACACTGCCACTTAACTGAAATATCCTCCTGAAATCCTCATTATGTGTTGTGGTAGTAACTACTGCTGTTACGTCTGAAACTATGCTTGGGCTTGTCTTCCTTTGTATGGAGGAACCATAGTACAAAATAGGGTGAACTCTGAGTTGTGTAACTCTACAACTGGAGGCTGGCCGTATTCTCAGTCGTCCCCCCCCCCCTCCAGCCTCGTCTCCAGGTCAAAAATGACTGCTTGATGTGCCCTTTGGCCTGGTTTTCCCCAATGTTCTTGATGTTCTTCCATGCAGTCTTTAGAAATCAGCCTGACCCTGGGAGAATGGTGGATACTCAGGTGTATTGCTGGCTTGTGTAACTAGTTGTCAGTCAATGCTAGATTTTACGAGTATGCCCAAGGTTGTACTTTGTATTTAAATACAGCCATTTGAAGGATCACAGTGATAAGGATTGGGTATGAACTGTTCTTGCATAAAGCTAAATATTCGGGTTGACTGAGCAAAGTGTCCTGATTGAGAGTAAGTTTTTTAACCTAGTTTGGCAAACTGCCATCATCCATGTGTTTAAATAGATGTGCTTATTGAGATATCAGCTCTGGTTTGCATAATTTTTATTAGAAATAGTCGTGCATTACTGATACTGCATTACTAAGGAAAATTACTTTCAGCATACATTAAAGCTATATGCATTTGACACTTATGCTCCCTTCCCCTCCCTCCCACTGAGGAGACTACTTTAATTTGTATACCTTTTATTGATTTAAATGGAAAAGACTTCATTTTACCCAATTGTCATGATTTAGACTAACCTGTTTCTATTGTTTACAGGGTCACAGTATGTCAAAAATTATTCAGTGGCAGTGAGTTTGAGGTGTTTTGGGTATTGAGGTGTTTTTGGTTTTTTTTTTGATGAATCAGAAATGACCTAGTGGCAGTGAGTTTGGGGCTTTTTTTGGTATTGAGTTTTTTTGATGAGTCAGAAATGACTCAGGGCAGTGAGTTGATTTTTTTTTTTTTTGGCTTTGTTTCTAGAAGTCCCCCAAAACAAAGTTAGACCCCTTTAAATGATGTTGTCTTGGGTTTTAAAAGATAATATATATCAAATTCTTTAAAAAAAATAATTTTATTAGGGACTCATACAACTCTTATCACAATCCATACATACATCAATTGTGTAAAGCACATTTGTACATTCATTGCCCTCATCCTTCTCAAAACATTTGCTCTCCACTTAAGCCCTTATATATATATTATTTTTAGTTGCTCTCATTCTACCCTTATTGCTAGAATTTAGGTATGTCTGTCTAGTAAAACAATTCATTATATATTATTTTCACAAATTAAAGATTTCATCTCTGTTGTATACCCATATTTGTAGCTCATACTAATAAATCAGCAATTACTTACCCACAATGAAATGGAAAGTTGTTTTGAGATGTTCCATCAAACCTAATATTTTAATTTTCATTTTTTAAGTATTGAACAAAGTAGTTTAGAGGCTTCCTGTAACAGGTCCAAGGATCTTAGTGCAAAGTGCAGTAGGACACAAACTTCATAAAGCAGCTTGACCAGAGGAAGCATACAAATCAGAGGGCTAAAAAAACAAAATTAAAAAAAACCCAAAAAACAAATCAGAGGGCTACTGGCTAGTGTTAAAGGCTTGGTACTGTGTTTTGCTAGTATAATCCTGCCTTGTACCATAGAATTGGTATCACCTTTTTAGAGTTGAGGAATCAAGGTTTTGTTAGCTATTAGAAGCAAAGTCAGAATTCAGATCCACACTTGGCTCCATGTCTACTGCCTTCTTCAGACTGAGTTACTGAGCTGTATTTTTGTGCGAAAGAACAGGGGTTTCTACAGAGCAAAAGCAGAAGTTCTAGGACCCCCCCATCCCTCGCCAAATACCATGTTCTATAGATTAAAGCCAAGAAAGTGGAGGTATTAGAGACCAAACATTGTGTTTCTAAGAGCCCCCAACAAGAGGGTTCTGAAGGTGACAGAGGGCTCTCTGAAAACAGTTTACCCAAATGAAAGTTAGAGCACTTAGTGGTCCTGCTGTGAGTCCAAAATATTAAGAATGTTGCTCTCTAGTATCAAACCTTATCGATAGAAGTAGAAAGTTAGAATATATTGCTGTTAAAGATTCTAGAAGACAATTGAACAAAGAACATTAAGAGAAATCACAAAAGATCATTATCTTTATAATTTTTAAAAGATCACCTTTATAATTATTTCTAATATAGCTCTTGGCATTAATATTTTTTAAAATGCATTGAGAAATATATGATATTTCCATATGAAGGACTATTTTTAGAATCATTTTTTTATACTTTGCAAAGATGACACTGAACAGCTCTCATCAGTGGACCCCAGAAGATCTCTATTGGAAACCTTTCTTAGGAAAACCATAAGGAATTAGGAGAATTTGTATATAGATGCACATGCACACATGAATATCTGTCTCATAGCGTTGCTTAAAATACCTGGAGATTGGAGGATTGTACATGTCTAGAAACAGAGAATTCGATTTTGAATGCAAGTGTCATATGGTTTAGAGCCGTAGATAGTAGCTTACTTTGGTCATTTTCAATTAAAGGTTAGTGAAGGTCTCCCACGTTCTGAAGCAAGCCTGTGCACTGGGTCTGTAATACACCTGGGTCTCCCTCACACACTTTGGGGAGTGTTCCTACATGGAGCTTGAGGGCCTAACCAGACATCTATGCCGGAGCTCCTTTTTCTAATTTAGTAACAGGTGTAAAGCTTGGTAATAGTTACGTCCTCTGTCAAAATTGCTTCATGACATATGCAGTTTCAGAGCATATGAGGGAAGCGTTAGCAGTTTTCTCTCTCTGCATGGGAATTTGATCTCTATCTGGCTTTTGTCTAACTCTGTTCCCCAGAACCTCTAACTAACAGCAGTGCACTAGGCAATCTTGCTTACGGTAGAGATTCTAAGGAGTGTCTAGACCAGGAACATTATCGATACCTGCTAGGAAGGGCCTCCCCTCGGGGTCCTTGAGTTGAGTGCCTCTACTAATGGACATGGACCGTGGGACTAGGAGGGTCTTGGGCCAGTGACGTTCCCATCCACTCCGTTTCCTCAGACCGGGACTCTTAGATTGCTGCAGGCACCCCGCACAGCAGGGCAGCAGATGCTGCCATCCGGCAGATGAGTCCCCACCTGCATCAGGGTTGCCTAGTGCTGCTGCTTGGGCTCTCGTGGTCTTGTGAATCTGAATATCAATCCTAAAATCCTTTTTTCCCTCTTTTTTAAAAACTTTTTTGGGGACTCTTACAGCTCGTATCAGCATCCATCCATCCATTGTGTCAAGTACATTTGTACATAAGTTGCCATCATTTTCAAAACATTTTTCTTTCTACTTGAGCCCTTGTTGTCAGCTCCTCATTTCCCCCCCTCCTTCCCTCATGAACCCTGATAATTTATAAATTATTGTTAATTTTTCTTGTCTTACACTGGAATAAATTCTAGAGTTTAAAATTTTCTTTCCAAAATAGAGATGGGGTGGGGCAGGGGAAGAGCCGTTTGCTTTTCACTTTATATTAATCAGTTGAGTCATTTGATTTTATCGAGGTTTTAGGCCAGCACCTTAGGACGCAGGGCTTTTAGTCTGAGTTTTTCAATAATGGATTACATTACCTTGGGCAAGTACTTAATCACTCCAAAATGGAATTTTCTTAAACGTCAGATAAGAAATTTGGCCGATGTCATTTCTGATGTCCTGACTCCAAACCGTAGAGTTCCCTTGTTCTCTTATCATAAATTAATTTTTAATCCTTTAATGTGGTAGCATTCCCCATTTCTTTTAGCCGGGCACACCGTCCGATCCCTGGCAGCCTGAGATAACGATAGTGCGCATGCTTCTAAACTTGGGTTTGGGGAAGCTTGTCCTCTTTCAGCTACGTATTTTCCAAGACACATTTGCTACCTGTGTGAGAGAACTCAAAGTATTCACTGAAATTTAAAAAGTACTTGAGAAATTTTTGGAGGAAAAAAGTCATGAGAAAGAGTTTGGCAAGCTTTTGGATGTTTTTAAAATTTCATCTCAACTTTGCTTTGCAGGTAGTGAACTGGCTCGAAGGGCCTGGATCAGAGCAGCTCCGAGCTCAGTGGGGCATTGGAGACTCCCTTAGGGCCTCACAGGCCCTGCAGCAGAAGCACGAGGAGATCGAGAGCCAGCACAGTGTAAGAGGCCGTCATGCGCGTGTGTGACGACTAGCCTTTTCAGTAGGGAGAGGTGGCTGTACACTTCGGTGTAGGAATGTAAATATGGCATATTTAATGTTTAGAGGCCACGAAGGTTACTTTGATCAATTCTTATGAGCTGTTTGGACTTGCTTTGTCTCCAGTGCATACTTGTAGAAATGCATTGGTGGGAAACTTTTAAAAGCTATTGTGACAGAAGAAAGGATTGGGTTCAAACTAGAGGCTTTGTCTGCACTTCATGGCCAGGACTGCAACTCTTTAGTCCTCAGAAAGGTGCTCTCCCTGCTTGGTTGGAAGTGCATGCATTGCGGTTGCTGTCAGCTCTGGCTCCTGGAAACGCCTTATGTGTTAGAGTGGAACCATGATCCACAGCGTTTTCCCGAGTGGTGGTTTTGGAATGAGATCACCAGGCCTTTCCGTTCAAATCCTGAGTGGACTTGACCCACCAACTGCCCCATCCAGTTAGCAACAAGCTGCTAACCCGTGTGCCGTACGAGGGACAACAGCCACCTGAGAGTGAGACTGGAATTGCTGCAGGTAGCCGAATGGTTGGAAACCGAGTACACAGGAAGGGTTTTCTGTTCTCTCTGCCTTTACCAGTTCATATTTGTAATTGTAAAGGGGATAATCAAGCCGATAACAGGTGTGAGACAGAGATAAACTAATTCACAGGCAGATTATGGATAATTGTTTAAGAGGGTTTCAAACTTAACTTCATATGTGGTGGAAGTGGATATGTGTTAAGCTCTTCATTAATTAGACATGATCATCCCTCCACTTTGTGAATCAATTAGTACCCCGCTTCCAAGTCACATGACTTATGGTAATTTTAAAAGGATTGAAGTGGGAAGATAAAACTTGGATCCCTTCATTTCTATATCCTTAGATCTGTCATCAAAATTGGTCAATAGAAATGTTAAACTCTGGGCCTAGATTAATTTTAAGGATCTTCTGAAAATTCTGTTACTGCATTTTTCCCCTTACCCCACCAACTGCCCAAATTAAAGCCGTAATGAAAAGTTGGATAGTATTAG
Organism: Tenrec ecaudatus; assembly: GCF_050624435.1. Lineage (NCBI taxonomy): Eukaryota > Metazoa > Chordata > Mammalia > Afrosoricida > Tenrecidae > Tenrec > Tenrec ecaudatus. Next base: position 59,387,423 of record NC_134542.1, read on the forward strand.
TAAATAGATATTTGAATAAAATAAGATTATAGCATTTAAATATTCTGCTTTTGAGTATAAATTTGAATTTTATAATATATGACATTTTAATATGACATAATTTTCCTTCTTAATATGCACCTTCTTGGTTTTATTATATTGCTTTATTTATATTTTCCAAACCAACTTTGATATAAGTAGTACTGGCAGATAATCTACATGTGGTGTCATACCAAAAGAACTTGTAATCTAACTGAGGGACTAGTCTTTGACAACAAGATAATGAATCACCTAAAGTGAGTCCAAGGAAGAGACAAAAATGAAATCCCATAATTCAAAAATCTATATATTCCCAGGTTTCAATATAATGGTGCTTTCACTTACTCTAGAAAACCCCACACATACATTGACTAATTGATAACTAATTTATAGCTCCCTTGAGTGTTCTTTTGGAGCCCTGCTGGCTTACTGTGTTAAATGTCAGGCTGCTAATGAAGAGGTCAGTGGCTGGAGAGCCCACCAGAAACTGGAGGACCACAGGAGGCAGTCAGCCAGCCTCTGTAAAGATTTACAGCCCACAGGAAATCTTAGGAAGCAGTTCTACTCTGACCCAGAGGATAATTATAAACTGTAATTAACTCGACAGCAGTGGCTTAGGTTTTATGTTGTTGTTTTCTTGACCCTTTTAAAATAACTTAATTTTGCTTGTTTTTGACAGGATTTGTGCTTTAGTTAAACTTTTTGTATTGTTCAGGTATGTGATACGATACCAAAACCACCAAAGCCACTGTCACGGAGTTAGTTCTGACTCATAGCATCTCTGTAGAACAAGAGTAGAACTTGTCCCACAAGCAAGGGTTTGTGGGACTGTAAATGGTGGCTTGAGCAGACAACCTCATGTTTCTCCCACAGAACAGCCCAAAGCTTTAGCTCACTACAAGCTCCTTTAAGTTGCTGTAAAACCAAAACCTACACTCTCAATGCCATTGAATTAAATCAGACTCATAGCCACCCCATATATAGTTTCTGAGACCACAATCTATGGGAGCCAACAGCTTCCATGGCGTAGCTTGTGGGTTTGAACCACTGACCTAGCAGTTAACAGTGCAGTGCTTACCTGGCAGTGCCACGGGGGGTCCTTAGGGCTCCTATTGTACAGCCTATTCTGTAATTTGTGCCCCTTTTCCTATGGATCTCAGTCAAATTGGTGGTAACTATTTTTTAGTTTTTTTCTTTTCCTGACACCATTATGTATTGTAGAACATTCTAGACGCCTTTCAAAGTGTCACAAAAGTTCTTTTCATAAAAGGACACATAACATTATAGGATCTTGAAGCAGATGTTTCTTTGTTATTTTTAAGAGATATCAAAAGCAATAATTGTAGTTAGAAATTGGAAACGTTCATCTTCTGAGAAGTTCACAAGAATTTTAAATACATTTTATTGCATATACATATGGATAAAATTGCATCCGGTATACATAGATTCCTGCACTTTAAATGCTTGATTTTGTATTTATCTCATAAGGCTGTTCCACTTCACTGCCCTCGAGTCAGTGCGGACTCATCGTGACCCCCTGTGGGTTTCCGAGCGTGTCTGACGGAGTAGAAAGCCCAGTCTTTCCAGAGCTGTGGTGGTTCTGAGCTCCTGACTGTGGCAGGCAGCCCGACGAGTGACACGACTCTGCCAGGGGAAAGGAAGCATACTGAATTAAAGAACTTTTGAATAGGGAATTACAGATTAGAATTTGTAGGTCATTCTAATACCACAGTCTTAATTCATAGCCTCAGAAACTAAGGGACTACATGCTTAAATCAATATGTACTTAGACTAGGTTTGAAGTACAAATTACTGAGATAAATTTTCTTTTTGAGAAAACTATAAAATGTCATAGATGGGCTTAAGTACAGCTTATTTTCATTCATATATTCTTACTACTTGGCATATGCATGCTCACTGAGGCCTGCATTCATACTCCCAAAGAAAAGCCTTCCCACCCACCCCCACCTCCCAAAATTGGGAGCAGAATAGATTAAGTAGGTTATAGAGTAAATAGAATTCACTGAGTTGTTAATTTTTGAAGCTTTATGGTACATGGGATCTCATTGCTTTTTTTCTCTCTTTTTTAAAAATTATTTTATTAGGGACTCATGCAACTCATCACAATCCATACATACATCAGTTGTGTAAAGCACATCTGTACATTCATTGCCCTCATCATTTTCAAAGCATTTGCTCTCCACCTAAGCATCAGGTCCTCTTTTTTATAAACATGGAAAGTTCTAGTCTCAAAGGTGTAAAAGTGAAAATTGTTGTCACCAATAGGTGGCACTGCACTGTCACCTTGGGAGCAGGTTTTTTGATGATGGATTGAATAGATTCGTTTATCAGGAGAAGATACTGTAATACGTTATTAGAGCTCTTTTGAAAATCAGAAGCCTTTCCTTTTCATTTGTAGAAGTCAGCACTTGAAAACATTTATTGGAACTATTCAGCCCTTCCAAAATTATGGGATACATTTTTAGTATATTGATAGGGTAGAATTGGGAAAAACTTTATACCATTGCATCATATTTTAAAGTAGAGAAAATGAAACTCCTCTAAATATGTATTTCTTTGTTAAGGAATATAAATCAGAAGCTCTGTTTTTGTTTTGTCTTTTAACCTCTATTCCTCCTCCTTTCCGAACCCTCTGTCCTTTGGTAAATGCTGCCCTTTTGCTCTTAAGTGGTTGATTATGGTAACACAGAGGTGAGTTCAGTTCCAGGCCTGATGGGTCACTAAGGGGGTTCCCCAGCCACTGCGCAGCCAATGATCCTGGTTCCTCATGTGATTCTTTTAGTTGAACGAAAAATCTCATTCCGTCTTTTGGGGAGGGGTAAGTAGGAGCCTCAGTCTCTGAAGTAGCATGTCACTCTCAGTGGTCTGCTGGTGCGTTGTGCCCAATAGCAAGTCATAGAAAGGGTCTCCACAAAGAACCAATAGTTTCTTCCTCACACATATTTTGAGTATCTTTAACCTATTACTTTCCTTTTAGACCAGATTTCCCATCGTGATATAAATACCCATCATCTCACCAACTCCACTGTCAGTCCTGAATCTTTCGCTCCTGTTACATGAACATTCAAGCTCAGATCTTTTTTTTTTATGTTTTCTTTTCTTTTTTTTAAAATCATTTTATTAGTGGCTCATACAACTCTTATCACAACCCATACATACATCAATTGTGTAAAGCACATTTGTACATTCGTTGCCCTCATCATTCTCAAAACATTAGCTCTCCACTCAAGCCCCTGGCATCAGCTCCTCATTTTTTACCCCTCCCTCCCTGGTCCCCCCTCCCTCATGAACCCTTGATAATTTATAAATTATTATTCTGTCATATCTTACACTGTCCGATATCTCCCTTCACCTACTTTTCTGTTGTCCGCCCCCAAGGCAGGAAGTTATATGTAGATCCCTGTAATCCGTCCCCCTTTCCACCCCACTTCCTCCCACCCTCCCAGTATCACTACTCTCACCACTGGTCCTGAAGGGATCCTCCGCCCTAGATTCCCTGTCTTTCTAGTTCCTATCTGTACCAGTGTACATCCTCTGGTCTAGTCAGATTTGTAAGGTAGAATTGGGATCATGATAGTGGTGGGGGGAGGAAGCATTTAGGAACTAGAGGAAAGTTGTATGTTTCATCATTGCTACACTGCACCCTGACTGGCTCGTCTCCTCCCCATGACACTTCTGTAAGATGTCCAATTGCCTACAGATGGGCTTTGGGTCCCCACTCTGCACTCCCCCTCATTCACAATGATATGATTTTTTGTTCCTTGATGCCTGATCCCTGCTCCCTTTGACACCTCGTGATCGCACAGGCTGGTGTGCTTCCTCCATGTGGGCTTTGTTTTCAAGCTCATATCTTAAGTGCCATCTTAATCTAAAGTCTGAGTGCTAAGGTTTCCATTGTTTTCCAGCGAATAATTGCCCACGCAGTTAAATATGTATAAAGACAGAACCCGAGAACAGCGTAACTGAGCTAAATGAGACCTCTTCATCCAAAGGGTCTATAACTGTGTGTTCCTATCTTTCTGGGAAGAAACATTTTAATTAATTTCAAGTCACAACTCCCTGCCACAGCCCTTTTCTGCTTACCAGCCACCCAAGGCCTGGGTCTTCACAGTTAGTACTCAAATGCCAAATAGGCTGATGGCAGGTTCTCCTGCTCAGTAATGCACTAGGATGACTTTCAGAAGCTAGGGAGTGGGGTAGGCTCCCTAACCTTTCAAATAGCACCACAAAGCAGATGTGCCCAAAGAGATGAGGTGAGGCCAGGTGGTAGTTTCTGGCACCTGGAGCTGTATAGCTCCAGAGACAGGCTGTGCTTTTCATGTGCACCATCAGTCTGGGAATTCTCAAGTGTGGGCTCCGTTAGGGTAGTTATTGCGTCTTGGTGAACATGCATCATTTGACCTTAACGCGGAGTCATTCGTTGATTGAATCACCGAATGCACATGACTGTCTCCAGCATGCCTCCCTCCCCCCCCCCCCACCATCCTCCTCTTTCTTGAAGCTACTTGGCCCGCTGTGGCCCTTGGTCCATCCTAGTTGCCTGGATATTTTAGGAAAACCAAGACGCAGGGGGCTACCGGGGAACTCCAAGGGCTATTTTTGAAACTAGCAACAGGGGGCCAAGTGGAGTTCGTTAGTCCATGATTGATGGCAAAGATCATAAGAAACGGCGTCTAAGTAGTAGGAGGGAGGAGACCACGCCACCTCCAGGCCTTGGTGTGTCCGGTGTGGAAGCAAGAAGAGCAAGAGTTCTGTTTTCTCTGTGGCAGACAGTCTCACCCAGAGCTAGAAGGGAAGGGTGCATTCAGCAGCAAAGTGGAGCACAGAGAGATTTTGCTGTTGGCAGGCAAGTGCGTTCTGCAGATCACAATAGTGGGATTGGAGGACTGGGAAATTCAGGTGGTCAATTTGAGTAATTTCTCCTTAGAAAGATTTTCTTGGACATTTCCTAGTTTATCTGAAGGAAACAAACAAACATACTGATTTTTTTAAAAGGAGTCCTCCTCCAGGAACTAATTTGATCCTTCATTTCCTGGGAAACTTCTAAACTGCAGGAATGGTTTGCAGTGTACGTGGAACTGAATCAACAAATCGCTGCGCTCTTGAACGCTGGGGATGAAGAGGACCTTGTGGAACTGAAGTCGCTGCAGCAACAGCTTAGCGATGTCTGTTATCGACAAGCCAGTCAGCTGGAATTTAGGCAAAATCTGTTGCAGGCAGCTCTTGAATTTCATGGGGTTGCCCAAGATGTAAGTGTCTGCTCTGATTGTGTTTCTTTCCTTCCAATGATCTGAACACTTATTTCTATGCATAATTTTTGCAGGTTTGCATGCCTCCTAATTACTTTTTCTGGAACAGTAAATAATTCACTGCTTGGGGGACATGAGACCAGATGCTTTGATTATTTGTTATTTTTCCAAACCGTTCTGCATGCAGTTAAACCTCTGTTTCCTAAACAGTGTGTCCCATCCTCGTAGAGGGATTTCATCTCAGCTATTTCTGAAGTCAGAGTTTCTGTAATTGTTTCTTCTATTCGAATGTGGACACACTCTTGTCGCCCTGGTGCATGCCACTGCGTATTCTGTCAGATAACATGTATTCTGATTATTCGTCCTTGTCTTTTAACTGCTTAGTCTTTTGAAGTGCCATTATGATAACCTCATTAGCTGTTGACCTCATTAATCATGAAACACTTTAGATGCTGATTACATCAGGGTTATCTCTTTGGTGTCCCTCTGCTTTAGTTGTCTCAGCAGTTGGATGGCTTATTAGGGATGTTGTGCGTAGATGTAGCACCAGCTGATGGAGCATCGATTCAGCAAACTTTAAAACTGCTTGAAGAGAAGCTGAAAAGTGTTGGTAAGCAGATTTTTAAAATGCTGAAACATAAGGTTGCTGTTCTTCTGTCTATGTGTATAATTTACTGTGGGTAGATGATTAAGTCCCAACTTACACTGGACTAATTATAATTACTTACAAGGATCAAGTGGCATGGACGGTTCAGTCCCTGGAAGGGCAGAGTGTCTGCTGCAGCACTACTTTTCCTTATTGGTGTTGCTCAGTCGCTCCTCTCTTCACGGGGCCTGGGCCTTTCTTGTTTACCCAGCTGTGTCTACAGGTGCTATGTCTTGCATATACTATGAGCAATTATTTGTAGTGCATGGATAAACTGTAATGAGCTGTGTTCTGTGGCAAACTTTGAATGACCCACACTGTGTTTTATGCGGTGAATTTTGTTGTGGTTGCTCTATCCTAACCTTGTAGGGGGAAAAAAGTTCGATTGGTTCTGTGGGCTTGTTTCTCCAAGATCACATGCCCTCCAAGAGGGGCAAAAGGGCGACGTCCCATTTGTAACGCTAGCTCTGCCATGGAGCAGCAAAGCCTTGCTGGTTTCTCAGGAGTAGGAGATACAGGGCACTTCCCTCGATTGTGACTGGAGAGTTCTGGGCATTGTGGGAGTAAAGTTGATACGGGACATGGAACTGGGAAGGGAGATGGAGAAGAGGAAGCAGGATTTTTAGACAGAGCATTAGTAGCAAGGGGTGCTGTGTGATTGAAATAAATTAATTTAAACAAAATACATCCTTTGCTCTCCTAAAAGTTTTTAACTACGTAAAACAAGAAGTGGGAAATGTTGAAAAATCGTATTCATTAAAATGGAGATCCCCACATTTTCTTCTTGCTTTCAATTCTTAAAAGTAATTATTCTCTCTCTCAATTCCCCTTCAGGGAATTTCCATCAGGGAGAGAGGTGACGTGAGAGAGCACTGCATTTTGAGCCACATTTAAATGTTGCGAGGACGCCATCCTAGGACAGTTTAGTTCATGTACAGAGCCATTGTACTTGGAGCGTGAGGGTGGGAAAGCACCGCCACCGAGCAGGGGGTTCACTCCGGTCACTCTTGTTTTGTTTGTAGATGTGGGATTGCAAGGGCTGCGTGAAAAAGGCCAAGGTCTTCTGGAGCAGATCTCCAACCAGGCCTCCTGGGCCTACGGGAAGGACGTGACCATCGAAAATAAGGAAAATGTGGACCATATACAAGGGGTGATGGAAGACATGCAGCTTAGGAAACAAAGGCAAAGTTTGGTTACTCGTGTGCATTTTTACTAAGAAAACAATATTCATTGCAATGAAAAGTTTTTGTACTGTAGTTTATACTTTTACACATAAACTAACAACTTTAAAAAAATAGTTTTCGGGCAGTCTCTCCTATTTAAAAAGATTAAAAAATTCCATTTAAGCAGGTGTCTTCTTTGTCAACCTTTTTGTTTGTGTCTGATCTCAGCACACCTTTCTCACTGGCAAGTCATCTGAAGGTCTAATCTACATGCATACTGCTGCCTCACTACCTCCACTTTTCAACTCTCTTCAGTTTGGCTTCTTTGTCCCTCGCCATTGCACTTTAAAAAAAAACACAGGGCATCAGTAACTTTGTAACTGCCAAGTGTAAGAAATGCTTCACCTCGCCCACAGTACAGTGGATGCCTTTAGTCCTGATGCTGCTGGACCACTCGGGTAGGATTGGACACAACTGACTTCTCTTATTAAAACTTCCTGGCAACTTTGTCTTGAAAACAGCCTCATAGAGTCTCTTCCGAACCTCTCCCTAGTTTTCCTTACTGGTGTCTTGTTGTTTAGCCAATGCGAGGCTTCCAGGGTTTGTTCCAAGAGACCAACTGCTTTTCTCACTTTATGTATTCTTCATTGACAATATCACTCTTTAATTTCTTTATCGTGATTTAATAGTTATGGCTCAGACAATATTAAAGTGTTTTGCTTTTTAAAAAAGTGTTAGATTTTTCAAATGATGACTTCCGTCCTGGTAGAATTATTTATACTACATAATACCGTAGCAGCCCTGGTGGCCTAGTGGTTAAGAGTTGGGCTGCTATCTGCAAGGTAGACAGTTCAAAACCACCAGCCCACTCCTTGGGAGAAAGAAGGCTTTCTACTCCCATGAAGAGTTAATGTCTTAGAACGCCGCTGTGGCAGTTCTACTTCCTAAGGGGCTCTATGAGTGAAATTCACTCAGTGGCACTGAGGTAGTTAGCAACTTATATGATGCTTTGGGCCCTTATTAAGAGCACCTTGATAAGAATTAACCTTGTGATAACCACTTTTGTGTTGTTGTCAAGCTGTCTTTACCAACATATCTGTAGTGCAGCAGAGTGCCTTCTTTGTCGACTGTGACTGGCATTTGAGGCTGCTGTGAGCCTTCCCTTCCCCTTTAGAGAGCACGGAGTTACATGGTAAGGAAGGAAGTGAATCAGAGCCCTGATAGGTCACATCACCGTAAAGGTTTAATCTGCGTATTATCCACACAGTGATGGTGAGACTACGGCTGTGTTCTGAGTTGGATTTCTCTGTACTAGAAATCAGTGTTCCTCCCCTTAAGAATATAGATGGAAGGGAGTTTTTAATTTTTTATACAGAATTAAATAATATTCTGGGCAATGTAAAAAAAGTATTAATTAAAACTACTTTGGAATACCAGCTTCTATTTCAATATTTAAAGAACTTTTTCATCATTTAGTTTTGAAGTTCATTAATGGGTAGTGGCGACAAGAGTTTTCTGGATTTTAATATAGTTTTGTATTTATGCTTTGCTTCAATATTTTGCAGAATCCATGCTATCCTCAGGCGGGTTTGTGGTTCAGTGTCCTTCAGGTATTTTGAGGTTTTAATGTAGTGTAGACCTAGCCTAGCTATCCCTGAACTTCTTATACCACTCCTCAGTCTCCATAGTGTAGGAGTAAATATTTTCATATGCAGTCGTGCGGTGTGGCTCTAGTTCCCCACGAGACTAAAATCACGTCCTGCGTTCATGTTTGCCTTTCATAGGTGTGAAGACATGGTCGATGTGCGAAGGTTGAAGATGCTTCAGATGGTGCAGTTGTTTAAATGTGAAGAAGATGCTGCCCAGGTAAGGACAGCCATCCATCATGTAGCTGTCACTATAGAGAGGATTCATTTCATCTTACTACAAACTAAAAGCATATTTTGCCCATGGTCCTGAGAAAATATATTCAGTAAGTCAGATTTTTAGTTTGTTGCAGTAAAGAAATTTTGATGATCATTGAGCCTAATTTGACTTATATTCCCAATGAAATCCTCTATTGAGGTAGAAATTACGATTGCTTATTATTGCTTGTTAACTTGGTGATCAGATATATCTCACTGTAAGGCTGGATCACACATTGATTATGCTCAGAAGAGGTTTTCCATGCCCAATAAATAATTCGATGTCATCTTTGTGCCGTTCGGATCAGAGACCATCATTTAAAGTTTGAGGGAGAGGGAAGATATGACTATAGTACTAAGAAGTCTGTCATGAGATCCCAACAAATCTATTTTACTGAAACACATAATCTTCTGTTAAGATATTTCTCAACATTAAGAGTGCTTCTCCTAGTATGTATTCACTTTAATTTTTTTTGTAAAAAATTGCAGGAAGGAGGAGGTGATTAATTCTTGTCTCTTGACAGTGAGTGAAACATACCATTAAGAACTAGCTTGCAATTAATGGAGTAATTAATCACATGGCAGTTATCTTTCTTTTTACAAATTTGACGTGCTATGTAAAGAGTCCTGAATCTGCCCTCACTGTTGTTTCTTTCCCTTCAGGCAGTAGAATGGCTAAGTGAACTTCTGGATGCTCTGCTTAAGACTCACATCAGATTGGGCGATGATGCTCAGGAAACAAAAGTTTTACTGGAAAAGCATAGAAAATTTGTTGATGTTGCACAGGTGCAGAACTGGTTATCTTCCTTTCCTCCAAGCTCAGTGTTTGAATAGCTTTCTGCATGATTATAATGTAACTTAACCCTTCACGTCCAAGAAGGTTAGTTTTGTTATTCCAGAAATAGCACAAAATTAAGGAAACGTCAGCCGGTACCTCAAAAATGCCTCCATAACCTTGAGGGCTTCTCTCTGCCTGCATCCAGGCTCTGTAGGCGCCCTCTGAATCGAGTGACACATTGCGTAATTGTGTGTCTAGGGCAGACATGGAAATTCATGTGGCAGAAAACTCCAGCTTCTGCCTCCTTTTTTGTTGTGTTTGTGGTGATGGCAGAGTCGTCATCAGGTTCCCTGATGACGCGGTTCTCAGTGTAACAGTTGTGGTTTCCTCTGTAAAGCACCAAAGACCTGCTTTTCACCTGCCTATTCTAGGAACGGAAGGAGCACTGGTGGCACAGTGCTCAAGCGCTTGGCTAACTTGAATGGTTGGTGGTTTGAACCCACCAGCTCTCCCCAGAGAAAAATGTGGCAGTCTCCTTCCAGACCCACGAGGCAGGAACAAGTGCTCTTCTGTCCTGCGGGGTCGCTGTATCGACTATCTCCTCAATGTAGACCTTCCGTTGTTTACAAGGTCAAAGCAAGGTTAACTACATAGTAAGGCTACCACGCCGAGTGTATTAATTTACTAATCCATGCAACTTAATGACAACCACGTTTTTTGTTTTTTAAAAATTAGTAAGGTGGAATTCTTTTTGGCCAGTGGGAATGGGCAGACTGAGATAGATAATAACATAAAGAAGAATAGGAAGTCAAGCAAGAAAGAAACTTATAAACTAAGTTTATTAATGCTGAGGGCCATTTGTAGTGGTCAGCACGCAGCCTTGGTTTCGAGTGGCGTTCCTCCTCCATGACTTTACTTAGCCTTCCTGCCGCTGTTCTTTTACGACAACTCCATGTTTGCTTTTGCTTTTCAGAGCACTTACGACTATGGGAGACAGTTGCTGCAGGCTACAGTTGTGCTGTGTCAGTCTCTGCGCTGCACTTCTCGATCATCCGGGGACACGCTCCCTCGGCTGAACAGAGTCTGGAAGCAGTTCACAATCGCATCTGAAGAGAGGGTACACAGGTTGGAAATGGCTATTGCGTTTCACTCAAATGCTGAAAAGGTGTGTTTCTTGAACACGTACTCCCCATAGTATTTACTGTATGTAATGTAAAATATATCCTGCTACACTATCAGTATGTTTAAAATAGTTTAGTTGAGTTCAAATCACATCTTCTTAATAGCTGAGCTCAGTGCTGGTGTCCTATGGTTGGAGAAGTCTTTCTTTGGCACTCCCCGCCCCCAGCACCCCCACCAGCCCACCCCCCAGCCTGCATGTGGGCTGCATTTGACCCCGATCTCTCAGTGAATTCAGTTCATCAGTCTTGGAATCAAAAACTAGTATCTGTAATATCACTTGAGCAAGTTGTCAGACCTTTTACTTCACACAGCAAACATGGATAGCCTTACATTACCATTCTAAATGGAAACTCCATTATGTAGTTACCTGCTTGGGTCTCTTAGGAGGAAAGTTTGCTTGTAGGAGATAGTATCAATGAAGATGTTCTAAATCTAAGTTGTAAGTGTGGTAACCCGATCGGTAGAACAGAACAGATGGTGCACTTGACCTCAGAGCTTACACAGTATGACGCCGTGAAGAATGCGCATAGTCGGTCTTTCTGAGCTGGTCAACTGAAGTGTGCCTATCAGGTTCTGGTAAAAAACAAGCCTGAGGATAATGAAAGTATGCAAGATGTTTTAAGTCGTTAATTTATTTTTTAGTTATTTTTTAACTAAAATATACTATTAATGCAGAAATGTGTACAGACCTGTGTACAGAACAACCAAGTGTTCTACTTGGTGAATTTTTAGAAAATGAGCCCACCTGTGTAATCAGTACAATACAGCCTGGCCTTACTGGAAGCTCAACCCCATCCCTCTCCTGGTCGCACCCTCCTACTCCCTTCCCACCTAACCAAGCGGGACCACTGGTCTGAATTCTAACACCACTAATCACTTTTTCAGGCACTAATTTTAAAATCTATCTGCAAGGACATTTTAAAATTTAGAACACTGTAAGCAGTCATGTGAGAATTAATCTAATTAAAAGCATTGCATACCAAATTAATTATTTTTTCTGCTAATTGACCTTTTTGTGTTTATAATAAATTTGATTTAAGGTTATTATATTGTTTAAACATATGTAAAGCTCACCCTCCCCTTTTTTTAACCTAGTATTTTTCTTTTGCTCTGTTCTAATTTAACCCCCACCACCCTCACCCCTTCACCCCCAAAATCCACTCACTGCTACTGAGTTGGTTCCAAGTCCTTGTAACCCTATGGGACAGGGTAGAAGGGTCCCTGCAGGTTTCGTAGACTAGTTCTTTGTGTAGAGCAGAAAGCTTCATTTTACTCCTGCAGAACTGCTGGTGGTTTATAACTGCTGACGTTTCAGTCCTTAGCCCCACACAGAACCCACTATGCCACCAGGACTCCCTCAATTTCATCCAGTAATCATAAATTTAACCAAAAATACAAGCAAATTATTCACTGCTATTGGAAATGTAACAACATTTAATCTAGGATTTTTAAATATAACTTCTCAGTTATGAATAGTACTTTGAAAAAACAATTGAAAATTTTAATAAAGTGTAATGCAAAAATAAATACTACTGTTTTTTCCCCTCTCCTTAAATTTTACAATTCAATCTTATGATTACTGTATATACTCGAGTATAGGCCAGGTTGTTTCAGCACATTTTGTAAAAAAATCATTTTATTGGAGGCTCGTACAAAGCTTCTCACAATCCATATATATATCCATTGTATCAAACACATTTGCACATTTGTTGCCATTCAGCACATTTTTAATGCAGTTTTTGTGGTAAAATTAGGTGCCTCGGAGATATTTGGGTCAGCTTTTACTCAAGGTATATAGGGTAGTTTTAAATGGGAATGATTAGGGGAAGAAAAAAAGAGAGTATCTCATCAAGGACTGTGGAACTTCTCTATTATTTGAATTATAGCCTGATTAGTTGACACCACTAATTCAAGCCTAAAGGCCAGTTTTAAAAATGACTGTTACAGTGTCCAGTTAAAGTAGCACATGTGTATTCTTGAGTGTATATTTCTAAAAATACGTTCTTTCAGTTTTGAAAGTCTCTACGTTCTTGGAAAATAAAATCTGTATACTTATCCCAAGTTGTTAATACAACACACAGTAAATGTCTAATCAGTTGTTTTCTGAATGAAAGCATACTTCTGAAGCTCAAGTTCCCAATATTAATGTAGTATGATTCCCCACCACCACCACCGCCAAATCACCATAGACCTATGCCTAGTCCAATTTTATGTTGTCCGGAGAAATTATACATTTGGGTGTTTTTGTTTGGGTTTTTTAAGTCTGCTTTGCCAATAATAACTCATTCTGGTACTGCCGTGTTCGTAAAGATGCAATAAATCACAACACCACCTTCAATCTAATGAATTTGCAAGAGCCTTGATTCCCTTTCCATGGCTCCTGATGGATGTCGCCCTTTTCTTTGTTGCAGATTTTGCAAGACTGTCCAGAAGAGCCTGACGCTATTAATGATGAGGAGCAATTTGATGAAACTGAGGCAGTTGGGAAATCACTTTTGGATAGATTGACTGTGCCTGTCGTTTATCCTGATGGGTATGGTGCAAATTTTTCTTAACCGTCTTGTCAGGTCTTAAAGTGAAATCATCATTGGGAGAGGAAAGCTAATGCTTAAAAAGCCATGTAAATTAGTGCTGGGCCACACTGTCAATCCCTGTAATGAACAGGGGGAAAATGAAAAGGAATCCAAACCTGGCTCTCAGCAGTAGTAGCTTTGGTACTTGCTGGCATTAGATAGCTTGCGTCTTTACAGGGTGTTGTAGAAGAAAGGTTCTGGACCACAGTGAGACACGAGGGGCGGGGGTGAAGCCTTGGCTGTGACAATGGCAGTGAGCACAGCAGTGTGACTGTGGGCACATTAGTAGCTCTTTAGGCTTCAGGAAAGGGAAGAATAAAGAGAGGGATAAATGTATGATTACAGTCTAAGCACGACTGGATTAGACACGTCAACTCTTTTTCACGTAATAGTACGTGATTTACTATTACTTTCAAGTAGTAGTACTTCCTGACGTACACAGGAAGAAACAGCGCGGGAAGATTGAACGAGGTACTCGGTTGTCACAGGTCTGTGTTCCTCTTTTTATTATCCCCTGTGGAATCCAAATTTCCTTTGTTAAATGGTGAAATCCTACTCCTGTAGTTCTTCCTATTTCAAGTATTTCACTGAAGTGAACTGGGCCAGGTTAAAAAAATTAAAACCACAAGGAGCGTCATCTCTGAGGGTCTTGCGCGCAGGCTCCCAAACGTGTTAGGCCTACTGCTTCCCTGTCAGAAAAAAAAAAAAAAAAGATTACTATGTCCCCTCCACAGCAACTGAAAACGTTTGTGCTGCTCTCCACAGTCCAGGACAATGTGCTTTGCATCTCCTCCGGGTGCCCCAGCACCTGTCGGGGGGAAGTAGCACCCCCTTTGGGAAATACTAATCTAGACTATTTTAGGGAAAATAATTTAGCAGCAATCCCAGAGGTAATAAGTAATTCAAATGCTGGAGAATGCAAAACAATGAATGAAAATACAGCTATCTCTACACAGAGTGTAATGGATAAAGATGCGGATTCTGGAAGCAGACATCTTGAGTTTAAACCTGAGCTCAATCTTCTTGTGCCTCAATTTCCTCCTCTAAAATTAGGTTACATGGGGTTGAGGATTGGATGGATTATTTGTGTGTGGTTGTCAGGTGCTGTCAAGTCAGTTCTGACTCATAGCAGCCTTATTAACTACAAAGAGCACAGTTGTTGAAGCCCACTGTTGGCAGCAACTCCGTGGTTCCATCTTGTTGAGAGTCTTCGTCTTTTTCACGGACGCTTTATCAAGCATGATGTGTCCCTTTCCAGGGACTGTCCCCTCCTAATAACATGCCCAAAGTACGTGAGACAGTGGCTCTCCACCTTTGCTTCCAATGAGCATTCTGGCTATACTTCTTCCAAGACCGATTTGTTTGTTCTTTTTAGCAGTGCATGGTCTTTTCAGTATTCTTGGCCAGCACTTTAATTTAGATGCATCTGTGAATTGCATTTAAAGTACTTAAAGGATATCTGAGCACGGCTCTTATGTAATTAGCTCCAGATGATTTGGTAGTTAGAAATAATCATTTTAAGATTGGGACTTTCAAAAAGTTCATGTAAAACATGGAATTGTAAGATCATTGAAAATCTCTATAATCTTTTGAAGCCCCCTCATATTCTTGGAAAGAGCATTGGTCAGCTCATCCTTAAATGTTCTCCAGTCAATGCCTACACCTGAGCAATGAGAAACAGCCGATAGTTAGGTTATGCATGTATAAGAAAGGGGAATACAATTTCACTGCTCATCAATTCAACCAATAACAATATGATAGAGATGCTGCCAGCTCTGGTACCACCATTTCTCCATCTCATAGCCTTTCCCACACTGTCATCGGTTCATTGCACTCAGATCAACTTCGGGGCATCTGTCCTTGCTATTTTTGCTTGGGATTTTCCCTCCGTGTTCCACAAATTGTCCATATGTCATTTCCTCTACTTCCAAGACAAAAAAGAATATGTTACACTGCGCTTTTAAAATTTGTAAATACATGCCATTAATATTTGAGGCTCTTTATTCCTTCTTAAGTCATATCAGAATTCATATCAATTTGAGATATTTCACTGATTTACGTTTCTCAAAGGTGCCTGGTATGTTCTTCATTATTAGTAGAGTGATACTTTTTTTAAAGCTTGCTTGACAGTACTACATTGTATAAGGTTTCCTCAGACACCTCACCTTCTTACATCCCCCTGATGCAGTGAGGCTGACTGGTTGTTGCTCTGAGTGCACTGTTTGAAAAGCCAGGTTCCGTCCCGAGTACCCATGAGACCCAAGTTGAAATCCTGGCTTTGCCACTCTTCGAGTTAAGTCCCGGAGTTTCCTACCTTTTAATCTGAAAAATGAGGCAACTAGCCAGATAACTTCTAAGAAACAAGACGCTATGACACATTACCTTTGAAATTTTAATAAAATCCAACGATTTTATCTATTACTGTCCCAAATTATGTCTTCATACTGCATAGGTGTTTCCTTGCCAGCCATGTGAGATAGCTGTGTACTTGGTACACGTAAAGCACATGAATAAATTCAGTGTTTGTGAGGGTTGCTCATGTACCTAAGACTAAAAGGTTTATCGTCAACAGTAGATGGTTTGGTTTACTGAGATCATTATAACTTCACATGTTAAGAAACAGGTACGCCACCAGTATATTTTATACCTGTAACAAACTTTTTCCTACTGCATCATTACTAATATACCTGTAGTCTAGAAATAAATTCGTTTCAACAGGCAGACTATAACAAATAGAAACACACACACACACCACCCCCACCCTCCAGAAACTTGTGTTCTTTGCTATCATCAGTGGATTTATTTTATCTGATTGGGGTGTTCCTGTTTGTTTGACTTTTAGAACTGAACAGTATTTTGGAAGTCCCAGTGACATGGCTTCGACCGCAGAACACATCAGAGACAGGATGAAACTAGTTCATCTCAAGAGGCAGCAGCGGAGACACCCTGGAATGGTGACCACAGAGAGCTAATGACGACGAGCCCCACAGACGCGCATTGAACCCCGCATGTGGCTGGTGTTCGACCCCAGTAGACACAGCACCTTAAGATGCATTTCACAGCCAAGGGAGGCACACTCTTCCTCTTAAACACATTTCTCTATGTACGTCAACACCTTGTCACCCCCAGGCATAACCCTTTAAAATGCTTTGAGCCCACAGACTCCAAGTCTCTTAAAAGAAAGAACTATAAACACTGCACTGAAAACTTGCTTTAAAGCGTTACCTGACCCTGACAGTTTATAGATGAACAACTGATCGTAAGCTTTGAATGGTGCTAACAAACACTGAGAAGCTTAGCTCTCTATCAAAAAGAGGGAGAAAAAATGGCTGCCCCTTCTCCCCGGGTGATGTAGAAAATTTAGGCTGTAAACTCATATCAGTAGACATGGTGTCTTCAAAATTTTCCTTTGTAATTTTGCTTCAGAATTGATTATTTTTATTGTGTTCATATGGGGAAACCCATTCAAATTTTTGATATATCATATTCATTAAAAAGAAATTTTCCTATTTGTATTGATAATGTATTAAAAAAGTTGTGCATAATAAAAGGTTTCTTTTCAATATCCTATTTAATTTGGTGGCTATATCCTATTTCCAAACCTGAGTGCCTTATTTCAAAGGGCATTCTTAGGGTTGATGTCATTTTTGTTCCATGTTATTTGCATGTGGTTTAGCAGGAGAATTCCTACGTAAGCATGTGTAGATAATAAGTAAGCATGTTTTATCATCAAAAATGGGTTGTGAAGAACAATTTAGATCTTTAAGAATTTATTAATAATGGAATAGTGTTTCTAATTTTTGCTCTTTTTCAACTTAGAAAATATTATCCAAATTATTAACTCCCCTGAAGACACTTTGTCTTTAAGGGTGGGGTTGCTGGGGAAAAGGTGTATGTAATTGTAATTATTTAATTGTAATCCTTTATATTAGAGCAATCTTTCTGGAACTGAAATAAGTGTTCAAAAATTTTAATTTCTCATGATAGACTAGAGTCAAAAATCAAATCTGACGTCGTTTAGCAAAGACTGCTGTCCTTTAGAAATACAATTTATGACAAAATACTAGTTCTTTAAGTATATATTGTGTTTCAATGGTAAAATACATTTAATTTAATTTAAAATTTTATGTCAGAAAATGTTTTTTGAGAAAGATTTAAAATATTCCCCCCTCCTCTTTATCAATACAAAGTTATACAGAGAGTTCTATCTGCGTTCCTTTCTCCTGGCTCACTGATATGTACGTGTAGCCCCTAATGCAAAAACCTTTCTCGGAACCTGCTCATTTCTCCAGCCTTCCTCACTGCCACCCGACCCTGGGGGAAATCTCTCCCTTCCACCACATCCGTCACTAACTGGTCAGTACCTCGCAGCCGGGTGTCACACCGCACCCTTGTGGAATTTTCTTTTGAAAGCCGGCATCAGGCTCCAAGGGAACTGTGGAATGACATTTCTCACCATCTGCACCTCTCTTACCTGCTCTATCCTTATGGCATCTACACCCCTGAGCAGCCTTTCTTGGGAAAGTGTCTCCTCCGCCATAGCCGTGTGTACAGTCCCATAGCTCTTCGCTGAGGAGTGCCTCCGAGCTCTGAGCGCTCAGATTGTCACCTCAGAGTGCTGTGCTCTGCTGTGCTGTGGACAGCCCATCCCCAGAACACCCTACAGTTCCTGTCTGATCCAGAACCCTAGACCTGTGATTTCAACTGCCTGCTTGACATTTCGACCTAGTCGAAAGGTGTTCTCCTACGGATCATCTTGGTGAATGGTGCAGTTCCTTATTTCCAGCTGAGCGTAGCCAGAAAACACGGGGGGGGGCGGGGAAGGTTCAAATGCTCCCTCCTCTGACACTGCCACTGCTTCTGAGAACCTCCAGGAAGTTCTCTCTACTTGGTGCATCCTCTCTTCTTAGGCTCCCCTCCTACGAGTGTCAGCTCCCGGGGGTCTCCATTTCAGGCTCCACGACGGTGCTAACCACCTTCTGCAGTGGTGTGTCCCTACCTGCTATGTTCCAGCTCTTCAGGGCCAGACTCTCGTCCTCTTTTCCCGTTTCTAGTCCTTTATTCCCACATTGTGGGGTGCTTAGTTCTCTTATGCGATAGGTTTGTTGTGGTCTGTTACTGTAGGCACTAGTTTTCATTCCTGTGACCGACTTTAACAGGTGAAGCTGTTCATAAGAAATTCATTTGGTAATTTAGTTACTTAGAAATCAGCTACATTTGATAAGTAGTTATCATGCTCAATATCTTTTTCTTCCACTGAATCTGAGAGTAGTTCAAATGCTTCTATTCGGTCTTCTAGAATCGAGTTGGTTTGTTAAATCACAAGACTCTTCATTTTGCTATCAACCCCGACTTACCAAATGTTAACTTGACAAATGGTATATTTTAATATGCTTTAGACTGCCCTGCCTGTAATAAGAATGAATTAAGGCAGTTGCGTTGGATGACAGTTTGTCAAATGAAACTGGCTATGCTTGGAAAATAATAAATGTTCTTACTCATTATCTATAAATTTACTGCTCCTTAATACGTGGGTAGTATCTGTATATGCACAGGTATCAAATAGAAACCCAACACTGCTGTCGCATGGTTTTCCCCTAGGACAGAGGTTCTCAGCCTTCCTAATACCAGTTCCTCATGTGGTGGTGGTCCCCCACCATAAAATTATTCTCGTTGCTACTTCGTAACTAATTTCGCTACTGTTGTAAATCGGGTGACCCTGTGAAAGGGTCACTTGACCCCCAGAGGGGTTGTGACCCATAGGTTGAGACCCGCTGCCCTGGGGTCAGCATGGTGATAGTACAGTTAATGTACCAGGTGAAGGTTGTTCCTTGGTGACTTCATGTGTCACCAAAGTGACAGTTTGGTTCTATGACACAAATTAATAATGGCCTGAAAACAGAACAAACTGTTCTTTCTGATTGACACGTACCCGAACTTTCCTCATCACCTTAACCCATCTCAGGGAATTATTGAAATGTTGGTTGGCCAGTTTTGTATTGCTTTGTTTTCTATGGTGAATTTGGGGTTTTTTCCCTCTTCTCACTATGCATTTTCTCTCATGGAAACACATGTATCACAGCAGTTCTGGCATCTGTTCTTCATACCTGTGGAACCCAGCTCAGTTAAATGCAAAGATAGGAAGTGCATTTTAGATACAATTGTTTTTATCCCAGACCCCAATGCCAGTGACCTTATTCTACTTGTGTGACTCACAGTGCTGGTGATGAAACCGCTCAGCCTGCCGGCTGGGATATTCATGACTGGTCCAGACGCCGCAACTCTGTAGAAGATAACACACCTTGTAGGCATTTCAATTGGCTCGTGCTTGATGCCACACTATGGCCCTGTCCTGTGGGAGTACATTGTGATATGTAATCCAGATGTGTACATAATTTCAAGTGGAATACTCTTTTCTATTAAGAGGACCATTTACTTTTCTAATAGTCCTGAGCAAACTGTAATGTACAGTCTAAGCTCTTTATTATAGCCTGTGGCATGATTGGGAGATTAGCAGAACTGGCCTCATTGCAGAGAACATCCAAAGTTCTCTAAGGCATAAGTTCCTTGTCAGTAGGCATTGCATATCATTGTGTATTCTCCCATCCTTACATCCTACCCAAACTGCACAGGGCTACAGCAAAGATTAGCCAGCCTCTGGCTGCTAGAAGTCCCCACATCTTGAGTGTATGGAGAGTGGTGCAGGCAGAAACACCAGTAAATATGCCATCAATGGCAAGACTTGTATGATCATACTATCCTTGTTCAATTAAGCACTGAAAGAAAACATTAGCTGGGATTGAAAAGATGTGCTGGAAGATAGCTGAACACTTATCCTAATTAGCAAACATCAGTGTTTACTTTCAGTCCTAAAAATAAAAATTTTAAGGCAAAGGATACTCTCATGGTATATGAGGACAGCAAGTACCTTGTTGAGGCAAAATGGGGAGATTTAACATCCGACATTATTGTACTTTAACGTGCTACCAGACAGTCGAGCTGTAACTCAGAATCATGAATACACAGAGAGAAGATGGAAACTATCATTGAAATGATAAGCTACTGCAGAGAATTTGGATTGAATACCTAGTTTCCAAATCTGACTGCCACTCCTAGACATTGATAAAAACCACAAAATTTCTCTGGGTCTGTAAAATATCAAATAATCTTAAGAATGAAACCAAATGACATAAAAGCATATTTTGAACTTTGAACACTAAAATGGCAGACAAACAGTATTACCGTAGTAATCTTCCGCAGATTTCAGTTACTCTCAAGGTGGCTATCAATGAGCTGACTGACGTCGACCTCTGGAAACAGCAGAACACAAAGTGGCTCAAAGATGTGTCAATCAGCCCAATTCGTCTCCGTAAAGTCCACTCTTAGAGATGGAGAGACCTACTAATGCCCCCAGATGCAGCTTAAGACCGAAAAAGTCTTGATCAGGAAGCCGAGTCTGCGGTAATTTAAAGCGAAGTGGGAAGCTTGAGACTAAACACTTACCTACTTCAAGAAAATGCATCTGCCAGGTGAAGAATTTAGAAATCAAAAGCCCAAATTGTGACTTTAAATCAGTGAGTTAATTTTAAAAGAAAGTAATTTCTGGTTAGAAAATGCCATGATCTATAATTCTTATGTATTGTGATAAAGAATTCTTAGATTTAGGTAAGCATTAGTTACCAGTTGCTAGGAGATACCAAGGGGACTAGATAGGTGAGGGGTTTTAAGTCTGACATGGAAAGCTTTAACAAAGGGCTGTTGAACTCAGACCATTTTCAGTGAGTATCAGAGAGTAACCTCAGACGTTTATGAGCCAAAGGCCATCTCTCCTGACGCCTCAGATTTGGCCTTCTGGAAACTCTCTTCCAATGCCCTTCCACTGGGACAGTGGTTCACTCTCACTGCGTTTTGAGGCCAGCACATTTTTATGGATGCCTTTTCATCTCCTGACGAATATGCATACACTTAAAATCAGAAGACAGAACTTCATCTCAGAAAGTTTCTACCTGTCCCTTTCTACTCAACTCATAAGGAAACTACTGTCCCTTCTGTCTCTGCCATAACCTATGTTTGCTTGCTTTTACAAGCAAGGCGTTTCTGGAAGGTGTTTGTTTTGCTTGGCATCATAATTTGAAGACCTCTCCATACAGTTGGTATTTGAGTCGTTCATTCCTTCATCGTGCTGAGTGGTATTTTGTCGTATAACACTAGAGCAGGTGCTTTATTCTTTCACTCTTGATAGACATCGGGGCTGTCCCCACTATCTGGCAATTATGACTAAGCTGCTATGATTATTTTTATTTAAATTGTTATGTGAACATGTTTTCCTTTCTCTTTAGTAAGTACCTAGG
This sequence comes from Tenrec ecaudatus, assembly GCF_050624435.1. Taxonomy (NCBI): domain Eukaryota; kingdom Metazoa; phylum Chordata; class Mammalia; order Afrosoricida; family Tenrecidae; genus Tenrec; species Tenrec ecaudatus. The sequence continues at coordinate 59,409,308 of NC_134542.1, forward strand.
ATTGGAGTCAGTTTATTTGGTTGTACTGCACCCAGGCTTTCCTTCTATGTTGGGCATGGAGAAAGGTCTGAGTTATTTTATTTTAGAGTCATGGTGGCTTGGGAGTAGAAATGGCGTTGTTCATGGTTGAAGATTGCAGTTGGTGTTATCTCTGGAAGGGAAGACCTGTCTGCCCAAAATGCTCGTTTGCCAGGGTTTGCCTTCGGGACAGGTGAAAGCATTTGCCCAGGCATGCTGATATCTTAGAAGCAGCAGCGTTGATTTGTTTCTTGTACTTGTACCATCCATTTTCGGTATGCAAAATAAGACTTGTTCCTTGAAAACAGAAAATGCTGTATCATGATGGTGATAACCAAACCCACTGCCACGGAGGCATTTCTGACTCATCGTGACCCTAGGTAAAGCTTCCAAGACTGTACGTTTTTATTAGAGCAGGTAGGCTTAACTTTCTCCCGGAGAATGGCTGGTGGATTTGAACCACTAATTTTTCCGTTAGTAGTTCAACACTTACGCAGTAGTCCCACCAGGGCTGCTTGATGGGGGGGATGGGAGGTATGAATAAACACGTACTACTAATGAGTCCCAGATACAGCAATGTGAGAGAAGCACTTGGACAGGGAATTCCCCACTTGGTGGTTAAGAGACCAGAAAATGGGGTGGGAAGAATTCTACCTCACATTTTTGCATAGGGGATAGCTATGTTTTTGCAGGACATTTTAGCTTTTTAAAAAACCTTATGCATAACTCTGTCTTTCTATTCAGTTACACTTAGCTGTAGATGTTTCAGATTCAAGTGACTTTCTCGCTCTCTGTGTGTCACCTTCCCTTACTGTTCCATGGAATAAACTCTGTACAGTTATATATATGTTCTGATGCTTTGGCTCAAAGATATTTTATGTATAGCGCATCCAATCTTTCCTATTACATTGTAAGGGCTGGGACGTTCAGTTTCTACTGTTAAATCCTAATGTTCCACATACTGTAAATATGCAATAAAAACATTAAAACTATAACTGATGACAGCAGATGTTTCTATGTATTCTCTATGGGGTCACTGTGGGCAACAGGCCTTGCTTCTGTTACTGCAAAAAGTGTCCACGAAGCCTTGAAGAATCATGTCATCACTCTAATACTCTGATGGAGTGTACATTCTTTAATTTATTCACATGTTTAACCTATTCCTATTTAATCCCATCTACTTTATGTAAAAAGTTTTTTCTCTCAATATTTTCTAATCTTGGATCAAAAGAAACATGTAACATTTGTTTTCAGAAAAAACCTGGAGTATTAAAGAAGATACAGATGAAATATCCTTTCTTTTCCTTGAGCGAGATTCCTCTTCCCTCCCTCAACACCCCACATCCCAGAAAGCTAACGCCGCCGCTAGTTCTGCCTTGTCGGGAACGAGTAGCTTGACATCGCGATAGGTAGGCGGAAGATTTCCTTTGTTTCTACCAAGAAGTGAACTCTTGACCAAAGTCCACTTTGAAGAAAGCCGATGTTTATTCAGTGGGGAAGAAACAACAAAGCTTACTATTTTTAAACCATTATGTTCTAAATAATAGCAGCTCTAGGCTGGCCAGCAAAAATTTAGGACTGTCAAGAGTGTGGAGCTTGACAAGCCTTCTGCATTGTCCAATAATGGTGCAGTTTTTTTTAAGAGTATGTATTTATTATGGATAGAGTTTTTCCATTTCACATGTTTTAGTAGCCACCTCCTCTAGACTTCCCATGAGAAACAATGTATTCTCATAAACACAAACTGCTATGTGGGATTAAACTAAGGATGAAAAAATCTAGTTTTTACCTAGAAAGACATTTCCTATGTTATGTGAGTTGGACTGCTTTTGATTTAACGAAATGACTATAGCTCAGCTAACATGAGGAAATCAGGTGCTTAGGAAATGCACACAGATCAGGAGTTATAGATGAAACATAAGTTCCACAGTAAAAACAGTTAAAACCAGAGCATGTGTTCGAAGTATTGTCAAAACTGCCAATGAGTGTACCAGACGACAAAGGTGCAGAGTGTGAGGCAGGACTGGGTGTGTGTATCCAGCAAGGTCCTGAGGTAACCGCTGCTAGTCCACCGTCTGTACTTAAACTACCACTTGATTGCAGTAAGGCCAATCATTCAGTTTGTGAGAAGGAATTTTTCTAGTTTTTTTTTAATCCTGTCTTTATGAAGGCAATTGAAATCTATAAATTTTATTTCCTACATTGCCTCAATGCTTATAAAATCCTCTGTAGAAGCATAAATTTGGCTCTTGGTCTGCCGTTTACGTTTCGTTCGGGGATCTTAAATCCAGCGGTGGCTTTGGTGCATTCATTAGAGAGTGATGCTGCGACAGTTACTATCCCCCTCATGTCGACCATTTTCAACATTGCCTATTGAGCAATCGATTCTTCCTCCAATTGAATGTTGATATTCCATGAAAAATATATTGAGTTTTTAAGTCTGGGCCTGTTTCTGGTCTAGCTATTTTTTTTAATCTGTGTTTATTTTGCCAAAGTCACATGTTAGTGGCATAAGTAAATTACATGTACGTACATATGTGTATATACACACAGTGGTATAAATAAAGACAAGCCTTGCTCAGAGATGACTAATAACTAGAATATGTGACCTGGAACAGACAAAGTATGCTAAGTATACATCAGAGAAGAAAACAAGTGTAAAGTACAAGAAAACCCAGAAATAGAAAGGAGACAACGGGAAAACAGATTTTGAAAGAGGGTGAGGATAATAAGTATTGTCATACATTAGGATGTTCATACAATGGAAAATATGCATCCTTTGAAAATTATGATTCTGTCACACACCTGAGGACATGAACAAAATCAGAGGACGTTACACTCATCAAAGTTAATCTCATAAAGGTGAGTATTTTATGACACTATTATAAAAGGAAAAAATAAGAAAAGTTGTTTCACACCAGAGGGTCTCAGTCTTTTTATCAAATGTAAAGTACATACACCCAGAGTGCAGCCGATGAGGACAATGACATAACGAGCAATGATTTAGCAACATTAACGACCAGAAGTGGACTCGAGCGTGAACCCGGAGCTTTAGACTTGCCCCCACCCCCAATTGTTTATTGTGGTCCAACTGATGGGCAGAAGAATTCACAGGTGTAGCAGTCACCTCAGCGTGTGTGGTTGGTAACGATCCATTTTTCAATTTACTAAATCAGTTGAAAACTACTTGATTTGGAATTAGTGTAACAGGACACAGGTTTTTTTTAGAGAAATGACTAAGGTCAGACAATGGCGTCAGGCTGGCAGTGTGGGTAAAGCTGTATTAACTTTGTGGTGTTGAATACATTATTTAATGCTTCTAGGTCAATTTCCTCATCAATAAAACGTCTGTCAGTTTGTTGTACCATGGTGGCCTGACTGTTGATGTGATGCCAGAAGTTTTGTGAACAGGTTTCAGCTGAGATCCAGACAGACCGCGAAGAAAGACTAGACTATCCACTTCTGAGCAATTAGCCAATGAGAAACTTATGAATCGCAGCAGACCACTGTTAGACACAGCGTAGGGAGGCGAGCCCTCGGGTCGGAAGGCAGCAAAATAGGACTGAGACAGAGCTGCCTCCTCAAGGCAGAGTCGCTCATAAAGACGGGGACGGGGTTCCACAGTGGGACCTTCATCTGCTCCTGAGGCGTCACTAAACAGTGAGAAGCAGCAGCTGTAAGCATCTGTGAACACGTGGAGCTGGGAATGCACAAATTCTGAATCTAGGAAAGTTAGAAGTCATCAAAAAAATGAGTGGAACACAAAGATTTATGTCAATCAAAAAATAGGCACAAAACACAAATAAACAATTTGCTAAAGATGACATCCAGGGAGCCAACTATCATTCACTAGCCAAAGAAAAATTAAAAGTTACCACCTTACACCAACAGTCATAGCAAAATTTAAAAAACCAGGAAATAATAAATGCAATCTTTCTACTTGGTATATACCTTAAAGAAATAAGAAAACAAGCAGACATGTGCACATCTGTTTATTAAAGCAATTATATCCTAGCACAAAGAGGAAAACAATAAAAACGGACTAAAGAGGAATACATAAACTGAGATGTTCATGCAGTGGAGTAGCATGCATCCTTTAAAAACAATGATTCTGTCAACACCTTAGGACATGAACAAAATTAGAGAACATTATGCTCATCAAAGTCAATCTCATCAAGATAAATATTTTATGACACTTATAAAAGGAAAAAATAGGAAAGTGGTTTCACACCAAAGAGTAAGACTTAAAGGACTGTCATAAGGCCTGGGGAGAAAAGGGCCAACAGGATGAGAGAGGGTGGGAAAAGGAAAGAGAGACGAGAAGAACCACATGTACTGGGAGGGGACGGGATTAACTGGATACTCTCACTGATTTGGTGAGATGGGTTGTGTAACGGTGTTCTATAAACAAAAGGGAACAAATTTATATATATTTTTGTTTGCTTTGTTTATATTTTTTAAAAGAGAGAAGAGTCCCAGCTCATTGCCACCCCCAATTCCTTACCCATTAAATCTAAACAATAGCTTGAGTAGCTATAAAAGAAGGGAAAGTAAAACTGAATCAGACTTGGATTATTTTTTTACATACAAGTTAGTTTCAAACAAAAAATGAGGATTGATACCCCAGGTATTGGTGAGCTGAAATGGGTTAATGTTGGCCACTTTGAATCCGACAATCATGGTGTACTATGGTGGGAATGAGGATTGAAGAGGAGTGGTGTCGAATTCATCATCAAGAAGGACATTTCAAGAAAGAGCAGGTTCATGCCACTGTTCAAATTTACACACTAACCACTAAAGTCAGTGACGAAGTAATAAAAGAATCCTATTATCCTCTTCAGTCTGAAATCGATCAAACGTGATCAAGATCATTTTATAAATATTGGTGATTAGAATGGGAAAGTTGGAAACAACAGTTGTTGGAAAATGTGGTCTTGGTGATAAGAAGCAAAGCCAGAGATCGCATTTCGCAGCCCCAAGGACTTCTTCAGAATAGATCTGACCCAATGCACACAAATGGCAGAAGACTAGGACAGCTGTGAAGTGACATCAAGAAGACCATCACGCGTGTGAAGAAAGCACAAGGTCATTAAGAAGACAGGAACAGAGGAATCAGTGGATGTCAGGTGAGGCCCTGACTCTTGCTCTTGGTCACAGGTAGGGCAGCCCTGTGGGAAGTGAAGTATAAAGTTGGCCAGAGGTTTTCAAAAGCAGTTTGAGGGGAAAAATGTATTATAATAAAATGTACAAAAACCTAGAGCTAGAAAATTAAAAAGAACCTGCTCATCACGTATCAAGCCCAAAGAACTGAAGAAAAAAATCCAAGCCTTGAGTTACAATATTAAAAGATTCTGTGAACAAAATATTGAATAAAACCAGAAGACTCAAAACAATATGGGGGGAGGGGGAATACACAGTGTCACTGTACCAAAAACATTTCAGCAAAAACAGACGTCAACATTCAACTATTTTAAGAGGTAGCCTATGGTCAAGAACCAGTGGTATTGAAGGAACAAGTACAAGCTGCTCTGAAGGCCAAAAACAGGGCTCTAGGAATTCATGAAACACCAGTGGAAATGTTTCAACAGGCTGATGAAGCACTGGAAGCACTCACTCTTCTATGCCAAGAAATTTGGAAGACAGTTACCTCACTGCCTGGCAGAGATCCGTGTTTATATTATTTCCAAAGAAAAGTGATCAAACAGAATTAAGAAATTATCAAACAATATTATTAATATTTCATGTAAGTAAACTTTGGGGGAGACCATTTAAAAATGGTTGCAGCAGTTGACAGGGAGCTGCCAGAATCTGATCTGGATTCAGAAGAGCGTTAGAAACAAGCAGTGTGATGTCAGATGGATCTTGGCTGAAAGCAGAGAAGACCAGAAAGATGTTTCCTTGTGTGAATTTTAAGGACTATGCAAAACCATTCACCTGTGGGATCATGAGAAATGATGGATAATTTGAGAAGAATGAGGACCCAGAGCTCTTCGGTGTGTCCGTGCCGAACGTGTTCATGATCAAGAGGCAGTCATTCACACGAAGCAAGGGAGGGCCCAAGGTTTAAGCAAGAAAAGGTGTGCTTCGGGATTGCATCTTCTCACCACATTCATTCAATCTGTGTGCTGAGCAAATAGCCCAAGAACTGGAGTGTATGAAGAAGAATGTGGCATCACATTTGGAAGAAAGTTTATTAATAACCATTAGTAGCCATTATTAATAATGCAGATGAAGTTTGGGTATTGAATAAAAAAGACCAAAGGAAAATCTGATGCCTTTGAACTCTGGTGTTGCTGAAGAACATTGAAAGGGCCACGGACTGCCGCAGATCAAGCACCTCTGTCTAGAAGAAGCATAGCCAGAATGTCCCTTAGGTCCAAGGAGGGCTAGAGGTCAACTCACATGCTTTGGGCACGTTATCAGGAGAGACCAGTTCCTGGAGAAGGACAGTGAAAAGGAAGGCGGCTTCAATAAGGTGGGTTGTCATGGAAGCTGCAGCAATGAGCTTAAACAGAAGAATCGTGGGGATGACTCAGGACAGGGCAGCGTTCCTTCTGTTGGACAGAAGTCCCTGTGAGTTCCACTGACTTGATGGTACCTCAGGACGGTAAGATATGCAGATGGCCCCGCCTTGCTTGCTGAAAGTGAGGAGGACTTGAAGTATTTGCTGTTGCTGCTAACAGATTGCTGCCTTCGATCTATATTACAACTCCATCTAAAGAAAACCCAAATCGCCACAATGGACCAATAGGTAGCATCACTATAAACAGAAAAGATTGAAGTTGGTAAGGAATTCATCCTGCTTGGACCCAGAAGCAATGCTCATGGAAGCACTAGTCAAGAAATCAAATGACACACTGCACTGGGTAAATCTTCCATACAAGATGTCTGAAAGTGCTGAAAAACAAAGTTGTCATGTTAAGATAAAGTTGTGCCTTACTGAACCCATTGTATTTTCCATTTTCTCGTGTGCACGTGAAAGTAAGACACTGAATAAGGAGGATTTAGCAGAATGGATGCACTTGAATGACGGTGCTGGCCAAGACTCTGGAAAGCCCCATGGCCTGCCTGAAGAACCGACCGACCTCTCCGGCAAGTACAGCCAGATGCTGCTTAGATGCAACGACGGGGAGACTTTGTATGTTGTCTGTCAGGAGTGACCGTTCCCTGGAAAAGAACATCATGCTCAGTGAAGGAGGAGGGTAGTGAGCGAGGGGAAAACCCTGCCTGAGATGGATGGACACAGTGGCTCGAGCAAGGGGCTCCAAGGTGACAACACTTGTGCAGATGGCGCAGAACCTGGCAGTGCTTCTTGCTGATGGTTAGTAGAGTCATGATGAGTCGGAGCTGACTTGACCGCCCCTAACACCAACAGCAACAATCCATTAATAAAATGAGGTCACACCCAAACCACACATTGTCATTGAGTAATTCTGACTCATGGCGACCCAATAGGACCCTAGGTAGAACTGTGCCTTGTGGGTTTCTGAGAGTAGAAAACCTTAACTTTTTCCTGGTGGTTTCAAACTGCTGGCCTTGTGATTAGCAGCCCAACAGATGATCAATACGCTACCAGGGGTCCCTGAGTTCATCACAAATACTATTAAATGAAACGATGCTTGTAGAATCTTTAGCTCAGTGACTGGCACATGATCAGTGCTCTGTGTCAGACATTCTCTGTGAGCTTCCTAAACAGCAGGCCTGGGGGGCGCTGACGGGTAAGTGTGAAACTGCGAACAGTAAGTTCCGTGGCTCACATCCACCAGAAGCTCCTCCAGAGAAAGATGGAGCTATCTGCACCAAGAAAGAATGACAGCTCCAGAGCCTGTTTTCTTGAGTTGGAATCAACTCGATGGCAGCTGGTATTTGGATCTGCTCCTAAGCAGCAAGAGACGGCGCACAGGAACTGCATGTCTCTTTCCTGCTGTGTCCTGGCTGCTTAAATCCATGCCCAGTACATTCAAAGTGCACAGGAAATATTGTTTGTGTAAATGAGTATCTGTATGATATAAAAGATCCCCAAATTCTTATGTTTTGTTTTGAACCCATTTGACTCAGGTCATTTTTCCCCTTGGTGGAACAAAATGTGAGGAAAGTAGAGAAGAATTTCTCTTCTTAAACAAGCTTAAGGCTCACAAGTTTCCTTGCTGAGCCTGTTCCATGGAGAAGGGGTATGCTTTTCACCAGTATTCCCTAACCTTTGTTTATAAGGTAGCTGGTTATTGAGGGCCCGGGAACAACCGGGCAGGGGCAGGAGTGGGTGGGGCCTGGGGAAGGACCTTGGCAGGTGCCGTGCGCCTTGACAGAGGAGGTCCCGAGTGGCTGGGCGGTCTCAGGACACGAAACAGACCCCATTTCCCCACAGCTCTCGATGCCCTGTTTCTGTTTATCTAATGAATTTTTGCAAAATTGTATGTCTACATGTAAGCATAAGATGGAATTCTGTGCGAGGGTCCTAAACATAATACTCATTATTCTTTACCCCATAGTGCACCTTCTGAACCAAAGAGCTTCTTTTCAGTTCCTTGATTCCAGGGTTTGTTTGTTGTATTTTTTGCATTTTAATTGATCTCAGAACTCACTCACTGCCATCAAGGCGACTCTACAGGACAGGGCAGGGCCACCTCTATGGGTTGCTGAGACTTTTTGTGGGAGTAGAAAGCCTCGTCTTTCTCCTGTGGAGCAGCTGGTGGTTTTGAACTGCTGTCCATGTGGTTAGCAGCAGACCATGTAACCAGCACGCCACCGTGCCCGTGAGGTTTACAGGAAAAGTGTACAGAAAGGTCTAGTTCCCCTTCCACTCTGCACCTGCACATTGCTGCTGCCACCAACACTGTGCCACCCTGTGGTGCATTTGTCCCTATCGGTAGATGAATATTAATGCATTATAAAGTCTGTACTTCACAGGACGGCCCACTCTGTGACGTGCACCTTATGGGTCAGATAAGTGCGAGCTGTCAAGGGGGGGTCACCATTCCGTGTGCATGAAGAACAGTTTCCCGGCTCTTGTACATTCCTGTGTCCTGACTATTCCGCCCTCCCTTAGAAACCACTGATTTTTTTTAGAGTCTTTGAAAGGCTTTGGTTTGTTTTAAAAGAAATGAGTTTGAATTCACTTGAGTTTGATTGACAGGTGCCTTGGCTCACCCTTCTTACTAACCCATGTCTCTTTTGGACCATGGAGGAAACTGTTGAAATAATCTGGTAACACAGATGTGGCCAGTCTAGAGATGCCAGTGGCAGGAAGGGGGTCGTGTTTCGGAACCACTCCACTTTCCTGCTTACCCATCTTATTTCTTCCTGTATGGTCCCCCTCGTCTAGCTGCCTGTTTGACCTGCTCTGCCACATCTGGTTGCGATATATCGGTGACCCAGTGAATAGCCCTCCCACCCCCACCCAAACTATCTTGTGCACCAAGCACCCCAGGGAGACAAATGTGATTTTAAGAGCAGGCAGAGGAAGTGTGACAAAAAAAACCCCCCAAAGTTTTCGTTGTTTTTTTTAATAACTATTGGTTTATCCACCTACAAGGAAAACTATTCTGTTTTAAGATTACTCACATTCATTTGGAAAATTCCTGGAGTTTTCTTCATTTCCAGGGTGCTTAAATTTGGTATCTTCTCAGCATATTATCACGTGGCTTCCTGTTGGTGTGTTTCCCGTGTGTCTTTGTCTGTTCCAGTGGCGGGTGTGATGAGACCTGGGAGTGGGGTTGGGACTGCTCGGTCCTTCAAGCGCTCGTGTTGGAGCTGGCCGTCATCTCTGCCCCCGGGATGCTCAGGGCTGCGTCTTAGCGGAGTGGCAGGACTGTGTGGCTTCCGGGCACAGTCTTTTATTCTAACGGCAGTTGCTTGGAGGCACGCATGGTCACACACTCAACTGCTCACGGAGAGGTGGATGGTTGAACCGGCCAGAGGGGCTTCAGGAGACACGTCTGGAATCTGCTTCTGAGAAGTCACAGTCTGGGTCGCCCTGTGGAGGCTCAGACTCCCACCCCGGGCGCACCACGAGCCAGACCGCGGGGGGTGATGGACACAGTGACATGCAGACAGAGGTTTCACTTTGGAGCCGGAGGCTAAGAGGCCACTGACTGTTGCTCTTGTCTCACATACTTCGAGGCCTTAGCAAAGCCACTTAATTTCTCCTGCTTCAGCTTTCCAACTCAAACTACGAAAGAGGAGTTCTCCGCACTCCCATCCGAACAGCACCTTGGCAGAAACTCACCGCCATCGAGTCCATTCTGACTCATGTGATCCTACAGGACAGGGTGGAGCTGCCCCTGTGGCTGTGAGACTGTGAATCCTCGGGAGAGAGCACGATGCCTCTACTTGCTCCCTGGGAGCAGCTGGTGGATTCAAACTGCTGACCTTGCATTGGCAGCCCAATGCATAAACCACTATGCCATCAGGGCTCCAACTGCGGTTACTATTCCTGCCTAGCCTAGAACACATGGCTGTTGAGGGGCCCACCGGATTAAGTGGTTACCTGTTGACAGATGGGAAGGGATACCGTCAGAATGGTGGTCGGCGCCCCGTGCTCCGTGGACACAGCAAACATCCGTGGAGAGGCGGTAGCGCTCCCTGCCAGCGGAGCGGTGGAACGCAGAGCCTGCTGATAATGTTGGTTGGCTTTTCTTTTCAGGCCTTTCTTTATGCGGGTGGAATTTGTGATAGGAAACCGTTTGCTTAGGGTGGTGTGAGTTGTGTTGGGTGGGGTGGGGTGCAAACAACCTTTTGTTTCCATGTTTAATTTCCAGGATTCTCTGAGTTTCTCTCATCTTGTTTCCTGTTTTCCTAAAAGCCCGAGTCTACGGTATCTTTTTTCCTGCAGGTGTGACTAATTTCTTTATCCTTCCGGACCGTTTCAGCAGTCCCTGCCTTTCCTGTGTGTTGTATGACCCAGTCAACGGATGGAGGGATACAAAAGAAGATTCCCATAGCGAGAGACCTCTGTGAGCTCTGGGGGAAGCTTTCCACCTAGAAATGGGATGCTGATCTCAAAAGTCTTACGGTAGATGTTGGAGGCAGGGGGAGAATTACATCCCAAAAAATACAGTCTACAGTAGATCTTTAAAAAAAAACATAGCTCTGTCATTAAACTTACATCAAGAAGTGGTCAGTAAAACTCTGTTCAACTGAGAAGTCCATTGTAAGCTTGCTGATATAACGTCCGCATGTAAAACACACACACACACACACACACACAACCATTACTACAAAACCATAGAACCTTTATTAAACAAGCACAGGCATAAGCCCAAGTGAATGGGGAAGCCCACAGGAGGGAGAAGGGAAATTAGAGGTGGAGGGCGAGGGAGGGCAAGCTATGAAAGGGAGGCTGGGTTGAAAAGTCATTTCACTTAGACTGTTGAACACAAAATTATTATCTGAAATGTAAAACTTCTACCTAATTCACATGGTAAAATTTATTTTTTTTAATATGGAGCTATTGCTTTTGACCCACCCTCCCCTCCAGGTGTAAATACTTCTGAAGGGAGTGTTTGCATATTTCTAACCATGAAAACTCTGCACTCATGCCAGAATAGCAACTTGGCAGCCTCAAGGAACCCCAATTATGTCCTAGGTTGTTTTTGTTTGTGGGGACCAAAAACCATCTGAAGGGGCAAGATGAGGGCTACCAGAAGGATGGGGTGAGGTTCTCAATAAGATGGGGGGACAGCCTGGTGCCCCTGAAGAAAGAGCAGGTGCATTGTCCTTATGGGGGCACATCCTCCACACAACTCTCCTAGCCCTTTCTCACCGATGCGAGTTGTCAAGTCTTAAAACACGTCTTCTAAAAAGCACCCGTGGTTGCCTGTGTCCTTCCAGAAATCCTGCCCAAGTCACCCTTTTGTAATCTCTACCAGCAGTCACCAGGCCCTCCTTTGGGGCTGATCTCTCATCTTCCTTAAAAGGCTGGTCCATCTGATAACCATTGTAGGTGGTGCAGCATTGCTCAACTTATTGCAAAGCTTAAATCCTTTGGGAATATGTCCACTGCAGTTTTGTTAAAAATTTGATATTAGCCCTGACCTCAGAATCAGGTTTTCTGTGGCACAAAAGTAACCCCTTTTATAGGAACTCTAGGAGGCTAAGGGGTGGTCTAGTGGCTTGTGCTTGGGATGCTAACTGCTAAGTCAGCAGTTTGAAACTACTCACTGCTCTGAGGGAGAGAGATGAGGCGGTGTGCTCCCATGAAAATTTGTGGCCTAGGAAATTCAAAGGGAGAAGGCTAGTTTGTGCTTTAGGGTTGCTCTGAGTTGCATCGACCTGATGAACATGAGTAAGGAGACTCAGACAAGTGTATTCCTAAAAAACTTGTGACCCACTGACCCCAGAGGCATATTTAAACATGTTTTGCTTGAAATAAACCTGTGCACAAATGAACTGAAACTCTAGTATCAAAACGTTTTTGTCTTGCCCTCATATGCACATTATATATATATATAATGGTGGTACCCCCCACCCCCCAAAAAAAACCACCTCTGCTGGGTGAAGCTTTCATGGTATGCATTTTTCCTGCAAGGCCATCAAGCAACTCACTCTGAGTTAGTGCACCCAGTGGCATCACCTGGGAAGGTTCTCTCTGGTCACAGTGAATTTTTTCCTGAAAGCACTTTTGCTCAAATCTCTCTCTCTCTCTCTCTCTCTCTCTCTCTCTCTCTCTCTCTCTCTCTCTCTCTCTCTCTCTCTCTCTCTCTTTCTTTCTTTTTTGTGCTGGTCAATTTAAGAGAATAGCATGTGACTGTGAAATTTTGTTTCCTGTTCAAGAAAAATGCTGCCTAAACTGTTGTGATGTTGAACACAGCTTACAAGGTCAGCACTAAGGGGAAAACTCAAATGAATGAGTGGTTCTCTCATTTCAAAAAAGGTGAAATGTTGATTGGTTGATGACAAACCTCATTCTGGATGTCCATCACCTTCCCAAATGGACAAAAATGTCCACTCTTAGTGTATTTGGAGTTTGTTCCACAAGGTCACCTGCTAATCAAGCTTTCTATTTAGAAGATCTGAAAAGATTGAGTAACAATGGCCTGATTTGTGGCAGAAAGGGGATGGTGTGCACCATGACAATGCACCTGCTCATGCAGCCACCTCAGTGCACCAGTTTTTGACACAAGGCAGCATGCCTCCCTTGTCCCACACACCTGACTCACCTGACCTCAGTCTATGTGACTTCTTTCTGTTTCCTAGAATGAAGAGGGACATGAAAGGACAGTGATTTGAAGACAGAAAAATTGGGGAAAAAAATGAAATGCTGTGAGTCATCCAAACAGATGAATTTGAAAAATGTTTCCAAGAATGAAATTGCAGATTTGACAAATGTATTAAGTGGAATGGAGAGTACTTTGAAGGTAATAAGGTTATTTTGTTTAAAAAATTAATAATAAATAGCTTTGAAAAATATTCTGGTTTTCTTTGAGAACCCCCTAGTATGTATGTATGTATATATATATATATATATATATATATATATATATATATATATATATATATACTATGCATGCATGCATACACATGCACATTTTCTTAGTTATGTCTTAATGTTTCCTAATAAATATCTCATTTTAAAACATATGCAAAAAACCCTTTAGTTTTCTAAACTCTCAATATACTTAATATGTGACAGAATCATATCAGGAGAGATAATCCTGAAATACTGTGTTGTAGGGGACAAAAGAGATGCCAAATACAGATGTACTAATTTATAGAGGTACAATTTATTAAGATGTGGCTTTCTACTCCTGTAAACAGTCACAGTTTTAGAAACCCAGGAGGGGTCGCTCTGAGTCAGCATTGGTTTGAAGGCAGTGAGTTTGGTTCGGGTTAATGTCTTAAGCAGGACAAAGACAAGACAAAATCAAAAGACAACCCTTCCATAGAGACCACTGTCATGAGGCCATAATGGTGTCCAAGAAAACTGATTGCTGAACCAGGACATGTAAATGCCAGGAAAACAGTCACAGAAGCATGATTGGCAACAGATCAATACATCACAGTTGCAGGTGGGACTACAGAATCTAGGATGGGACCATGCTTGGGACATACATATTACACTAGATGAAAGAGTTTGCTAGATTGGCTCAGGATAAGACTCATGTCTATTGACCCTAGTATTCCAATACCCAGCAGGGGCACCCCCAGGCAATGCCTCCAGTGCTATGCTGCCCTCCTTGGACTGGGTAGTGCCCTGGTAGTAATGCACTTTCACATGCACAGGGCCCAAGGCAAGGCTGTTCACATTGCAAGTTAATGGTAAGGAAGAATTCAATGAATGCTAAATTCTGGGGAGACTCAAAATGGATTTAGGGTTTCCACTGCAAACCATAGCTTTCTACAAACTTACTGCTCAGACGTTTAAATATTAATGACATCCAAGTGCCCAACTCAACACAAGTGGACAAGTTTCGTGACTTAAAAGTTTTAAATATTAACTTTGTACCGGAAAGCTTTTCAATGATTAATGCACACACGCGCGCGTGCACACACACACACACACACACACACACACTTCCACCCTTACCCTCCCCCACCCCCACCACCCCCGATTGAAGTCTTGCATAATCTTTGACATTCAGGCAGGAAGAAGTTTGCCCAAATCAGTAACAGTCACCTCATTACTGTTCATCTGAATTTTAGTCTCCAGGAATGCCAGTGGTTTTCTAGATCACACATTGCTCTGAGTAGAAACTTCCAAAGGGGGGGAAAATCCATAATAAATTGAACAAGGATTAATGTCACCTCACACTTCATTTTTTTGGGTAATCGGCTGCTTGAAATTACAACAAATACAGACACCTTTGATCTTTTGCCCAAGTTCAGTATTCTTTGAACTTGCCCCGGCTTTGTTCTCTTTTCTTTTCCTTCCCCCTGACACAGGGAAATTTGCTGTCTGTAGAAGTTCCTTTGAATAATCTCCACCCGTGCCTACTGGGGCAGTGACAAACATACGGGTCACAGTCGTTGGTAGTAGCTGCTGAGTGAGCTGATCTTAAGCACGTCAGCGTCATGTGTTCACCTGGGCTGTGACCTTTGACAAGCAGCTCACCAGGCCTGTCTCACAAGCTATTTCTGGATGAGTTCAGACTGCAAAACTTCCAGCTAGGAGTGGAGCACTGAACTGTTGTCATGCCCAGGGACTTTACATGTGTTCTTAGACATGTTTAATCATCAAGAAACCTGTGCACCAAGAGGATCAACTGTTAAGAGACATCTTGATACACTGAATATGTCATTCTCCTTATGGTAGATATGTAACCGTTTGTCAATTTGAGGATTAAGAGTGTAGGGGTTGAGTCTAGGCTGTCAATCTAGAGCTAGCCAATGAGACTTCTGTGTGGGTATGGCCTTCTCCTGAGAATTCTGGAAAATCTGGTACTTCCTCCATGGAGGCAGGAGACACTTTCTTTCTTGGCTCACTCCCTTGGAGACTCTACTGACAAGGCTGACTCCCTGCGAGGTATCCCCGAGGAGAAGCCACATGGACCTACCCTGATGCAGCCCTGGGAACTGGAATGGCCACGTGGAGACCCCTGCCAGCACTGAATGCTTCTACCTCCAAAGATTTTCTGCCACTGGCTTGTGATCGTCCTGCATTTGGCTTCATTACATGTGTTTTGTGAATCTGAAGAGGACTTTATAGATTGATATCGCACATATGGGCTAATATCGGATTTATAGAGTTGATCTGGACTGGGCTGGGATGTTTTCTCAATGTTCAACTGCTCTTGTACATAAATCTCTTTCTTATGCACATATATGTGCCCATGGATTTGTTTCTCTGGTCTATCCAGACTGACACACTCCTCAAATAGAGCTTACGTGTCCTAAGAAATATCCCACAAGAGCCTATGTTGGCTTCTGTGGATGGGATGCTATAGAAGTCACTCCCCACCCCCACCCACCCCCAAGGGCCGGCCTGCTTTCATCATTGACGCCTATGGTCTCTTCCCCACATGATGTCATTCATATGGTGATACCTTGTCATTCATGGGATGGAACCTCCCCATGTTCTCATCATATGCAGCTTGACATGCCAAATCTTTACCTTGGTTCAACAGGAAGGTGTGTCTGTAATTTGTCATCAAAACAAGGCTTCTTTGAGAGTGCAAGGGCTCTAAGAGACACTATGCCAAGACAACATCCATAAACCAAGATCGTCCCCAAGCAAACCGGGGCGCTGGTCGCCTCCCTTACATGAACTAGTGATTTCAGGCCCCTTCCTGTCCCCTTCTGTCAGTCCTCACTGAGCTCCAGCCAGAGCAGCCTCCTGGGTTCTTTTCAGGTATCCCCAGCGTGCCCCAGCCACAAGGAATGTGCCTCCCCAAGACCTCTGCAATCCTTGCTCTTTCCACTTAATCTGGGCCTTTCCTCAACTCTCACACGCTAGCAAGAACTTCCATCTTATAAATGAATATCGCTCTTCTGTTCACTCTCACTTTACCATGCCTTATTTTTCTCCATAGCACGCTTCATAGCCTGAGATAGCGTCTATGCACCGTCTGGTTCAGCCACGTTCACCAGTGTGCTGTGTGTCTACCATGGAAACAAAATTCCTGTTACACGGTGGGTAATAATATTGGATTAGTGAACACATGAACACATGCACCGAAGAATGAGTTGCTGCCTTCAGGTAGAGGCTGATTTAAGGGGAAAGTGTAATTTCTACTCACTTATGGATGACGGTGAATACTTGTGATTTAAGAAAGAGGAAGCCGTCTGCTCCCATAAAGAGTTGCAGCCTCTGAAACCCAGCGGAGCAGCTCCACTCTGCCCTACTGGGTTGCTATGTGTTGGAATCCACAGGGGGGGGCAGTAGTTTGGGTCTTTAGGGATCTTGTTTAGTCTAAGAAAAAAGTGAGTCATGCCAGATCTGAAGAGTGTGTTGTGGAAAATTGTAGCTATTATGAATGGAAAAGTTGTCATTTAAGAAATGATGACTTGCTAAATTATTTTCATCATCTCATTAGGTGAAATAATTTCCTCCTCGGTAATGCATATTTTGCCTTTCTAAAAACAGAAGAACATGTTTACTCTATTCGGGTTGTCTATTCAACTTATTTGTTATAAAGTATGGTAGTACTTGTGACTAAGCCATTTTCCAGCACATTTTAAATGATGTTTTTGTGGTAAAATTAGGTGCCTGGACTGATATTCGGGTAGGCTTATCCTTGAGTATATACGGTATTTCAAATGTTATGATAGATATAATTATCTCCTAAATCAGTGGTTCTCAACCTTCCTAATGCTGCGACACTTTCATGACCTTCCCAACCATAAAATTTTTTTCATTGCAACTTTATAACTGTCATTTTGCTACTGTTATGAATCAGGTAACCCCTATGAAGGGTTGTTTGATCCACAAAGGGGTCACGACCCACAGATTGAGAACCGCTTTTCTACATGATACTGTATAACTGAGTTAGGTGGTCTGGAGGCCATAAGTTACCTCCTGGAGCTACACAAGGGTGAAGGAGCGACTATCCCCACTGTCACAGGCTGAGTGCAGACTTGCTTCCACCTCCACCCTTCCTTACCCCATTCTGATAGCAGCCATGCCCTCCACCACTACTCCACTCCTCCACTACTTCCCCGCTGGGATCGCTAATCCATTGTCATGGTCACAATGATGAGGTTTATTTGGGAGAATAAGAGATTGCCACAAGCCAGGATCACCAAACAAGAAGTCATTGGTTCACAGCCGCCTAGTCTGTGTGCACAGCTCCTTGGCCTCTCCCTCTGTGGCCAGGAAGCCACCCTACTCCTTTGGTCCACAGTCTCAGTGTCTCATACTGGTCTTCTGCTTTGTCCTATGGTCTCCTTGCCTCGGCCTCTGGTCCCAGTGTGACATGGCTCTGCTGTCTCCGCCACCTCTGGCACTTCAGACAGGGATGTCAAACATGCTCTGATGGTGGATCTTCTTCCTTGATGGCCTTAGAAAGTCCCTCTGCTCCTGCTTCTGAGACAGCTGATCCCGATAGTCAGCAGAGTGGCAACTGAAACGGACCAATCCCTTCTCCCAGTATTTCACATGCCCTATCTGCCTAGTCCCACCTGATCAGCTGGTGGGAGTTACAGACACATGGACAGAAGAGCCTTATGAATAAATTTTACTTCATCACCACCCCAGTAGCTATCAAAGTACCACTAATAGGTCAGGCATTTTTAAAAGTGTGTTGCAAACATTACCTTATTTAATGCCCCCCAATGAACCTGTAAGGCACAGGTATGCCTATGATTTCCAATTTACAATGAGGTACAGAAAATCTAATAATCCCCCATAGGGGGGATTTGATCTCACACAGTCTCACTTGGGCAATGCATAAGGAAGGCCACAGAAGAATTGATTTATTTGAATTGTGGTATTGGCAAAGAGATAATTAAAATAATGCAGACTGCCCCCCTAGAGGACAAACAGATCTGTCTTGGAAGAAGTACAGCCAGAGACCAATCTATAAAGTCCTCTTCTGACTCACAGAGCACATGCAATGACGCTGAATCCAGGAAGATCACAGGCCCGTGGGTGCGAAGTCCTGTGGATCCAGTGGCATTGTAAACATCGCAGTGTTGGCAGGGGTCTCCACGTGGCTTCTCAAGCACCCAGGGCTGCACCAGGTTAGGTCCATGTGGCTTCTCCTCAGAGATGTCTCACAGGGAGTCAACCTTATCAGTAGAAAGTCTCCATGGAAACGAGCCAAGAGAGAGACAGTATCTCCTACCTCCTAGGAGGAAAAACAGGAGTTCTTAGAATTCTCAGGAGAAGACCACGCCCACACAGAGGCCTCATTTGCTATATCCCAGATTATGTAACTACCACATAAGCCTTTTCAGCAGTATTATATGGGTTAAATGGAATAAAAAATAAAGCGCACTTATCCAGGTTCTTGGCGTATAACTCAGTTCACTGCCATTCAGTCAATTCCAACTCACAGCCAACCTATAGGACAGAGTAGAACTGCATCGGTGGGTTTCTGAGATGAATTGTGTGCACAAGTAGGAAACCTCATTTTTTCTCTCTCACTAAATTGTAGCCCAGGAGCCTTGGTAGCACGGTGGGTTACACAATAGGTCGCTAACCACAAGGTCAACAGTTCGATACCAACAGCAGGTCTCTGAGTGAAAGATGAGCTTTCTATTCCTTTTCAGAGTTAGAGTCTCAAAAACCCACATAGACCATACTACCCTGTCCAGAAGGGTCATTATGAGTTGGGTTTTTAGGGAAATCATAGCTATTATTATCACTACTACTACTCTCAGTCCCACTAACACTAGCTACATTTTATTCAGTGCATATTATTACTATTACTAATAGCAGAGAACATTTTGCCTTGAATTTTTAATCCGCATAAATAGGCTTATACTGGTTTAGTTATAGTCTATTGAATTTGCTTTTTAAAGTTCACTGGAGTTTAACTGTAATCATATTGATTAAGGCAAATACCCATGAGTTCTGTGTGTTAAATGAGCAGGCCCCGCTTGTACTCCAGCAGAGAAAATATGTTGTTTTAGGGTATACCCACAGACAGATATCAAAAATAATCACATGATAAAATTTTCAGACAACTGGCTTATCTCTATTTCATTAAAAATGTGCTGTTTGCAACTCTGCAGCAGCCAGTTAAAGCTTGTTGATTCCCCACGGAGGATACTTCACTAAAATTCAGCTGGTATGAAAACAGGCATTTCCCACAGGGATAAGCAAATAAGTCATAATAACTTCTGCAAGATCTGCGATAAACTTCAAAGACTATGAGAAGGTCTGTAATTGTGTGTGTGTGTGTGTGTGTGATGATAGGGGAGGTGGAGTATAAACAAGCCAGAACTCAAAGGCCTTTAGTACTTTAACACAAAAATAAATGTTACAAACACCACCAGCAACAAAAAAACTCCATCTAATTATAGTGCACTGTATTTCTTCAGTGCATTTTATATACTAAATGTTCTTCAAACCGCTTCCCAGGGTTAAACAGCACAATGTGCAATCAAATAGTATGCCAGCCAAAGAAAAATAGTCCAAGTGCGCTGGATGCAGATGGAGCGAGCTGAAGAGTGGGCGGGGCCTTGTACAAGGAATGGCTGCAAAGGGGAGGCGGCAAGAACCTTCCTTCCTCCACCAGGTGTGGGCAACATCCGGCCGGAGGGCCTAATAAGGCGCTCGAACTCATCAACACCAGCTAGCACCACAGGCCTCACCAAAGAGAAGCAGTTCTGGACATCACATCAGGGGGCACTTAATTAAATAATTGACCAACATAACCCTCAAATGCTGTTATAAATATCCAAATGGCCCTTGGCAGAAAAAAAATTTCCCACCCCTGCAAACAGAGGAGAGAGTGAGTGGTATGTAGCAAGAAAACATTCGAGTCTTTGGAGGATTTTAACTCAAACACTTTGAATTATACACAAAGCAAAGCAAAGAAACAACTAGTCAGAACCACTACCAGTCGTCACATTCACAGTTTGCCTTACAGCTCGTGTAGCCCATGCAGAGACCCCCAGGCTCTACCCCAGCTCATTAACCGAAGGAAAGGCCGTCTACTCCCACAAAAAGGCAGTGCCTCTGTTTCAGAACCGCCAAATTAAGCTCTCAACGAAGTCGTAAGTATTTCTATTCCCCTTTGCCCGCCCTTAAATTTGGGAATGAATCAGTCTTTCAGCCAAGCTCCCCCCTCTCTTCATTCCCTGTCTCTTTCTCTCTCCTGTCTGGGCTGGCCATTCCAGACATTCCATTCTGCACTCTGTACCCCTCAACCGCGTCCTCCATCTTCATAGGGACCTGTGGGCACAGTCCCTTGTTTACTTAACCCCTGGTCTTTGTAACCCAGGCCAACACACCCCACCCCTGGGGCCTTGAGGGCCTTTGTGCAGCCTGCGGATGCAGCTGAGATCCAGCCACAGGCTTCCTCCCAGGTGAAAGCAGGAGGTGTGATCTGAGCACAGCCCTCTGTTTGCTCTTCTCCTGGGCAAACAATGGCTTGGGCAATGCTACTGTGGACATTTTTGTTGAGGGTGTGGCTATTCTGTGACAAAGTTGTCGCTCCTGGCTTTTTCTTCAGAAAAATTAGCAGACATTCCGTTTGCTTTGGCTTGGTTGGTCTCTGAAGAAGCGCCTAACTTTGACACCGGAGGTGGGTCTGTCCTGGGGAAGCCCCTCCATTCCTGGCTTGAAAGGAAGCCCTTTCTAACTTTTGGACACCTTGGCGTCCCTGGGTCTTTGCTCTCCGGGCTTGTGCTCACTGCTCCCTTAATGGCGCCGGGGCGAGCGCAGCACAGGAACCTGGATGCAGGCGTGGTTTCCATCTCGCAGCGAGCACAGAGGCAGATGCTGAGAGTGGAGGGCCTGGGTCACGGCCACACAGTCCCACGGCAGCCATGACACGCTCTGGGAAACAAAAAGAATCGCTGAATACCAACGTGTAAGTGAAAGCACTTTCCCTCTGTGACTCAGAACCATGAAGGGGAACCTTCCCAAAACAATGCAGTGAGGCTGACTCACTTCTTCCCAAACTACACTGAGCCCAAGGGTCCCGAGAGTGGGTCGGTTCATTCCGCTCTTGGCCGCCTTTCTGGCTTCGCCCCAGAGATTTCCAAGGGGTCGGCCGGTTTTAGAGTCAGTATCTCCGCTGTGTTTGCATCTGAACTCTGACCCACGCTTCGGTGTTATTTTCAGCTGTTCTTTGACAGGGATTCCAACAGCTGCTGTTTAATGCCACAGACAGCTTGTGACACGCGCTGAGTTTCTAGCAATGGGCTCCATCTATGATCTGGGGCTCTGATCTGAAGCAGATTACAATTTTCCTACAGGGTGTCTATGTGTGTGTCCCAAAGTATAATATTAACAACAATTAATCAAACAAAAGCTGTGTTCTTGCTACATGGAAAAGGCTAAGTGGAAAGGGTAATAATCCTGAGTAGTTGGGAGACTGAATTAAAAACACTTCACCTCAAGTACAGTAGCAACAACAATGAGGACTATTTCCTTAGAAATGCTGGTTGGGGGGTTGTTGCTGTTGTTTTAAGGTCCCCGAGAAATCTGAGACTCTGGGGTAAGGTGACCACTCCCTGAAACTTCATTTGGAAAAAGGCAGCCCATTTGAGAAAAGCTGATTTATCTAAAAGCAGATTTCAAGCAATTTTATGACTTAATCCCAAATGAATGCCAGAAAATTTCCTTTCTTTTTTCAAGTCCATCTTTGCTGGTTTTGTTCGTATGCGCGAGACCTCAAAACTCTTGAAGAGACTGTGCTCTACATCACTAACTTGCTGGATTTAAGGGATTGGGGTGTGACTGTACAGTTCCAATGGCAAAATGATTTGGGCTGTCAGGATGAAAAAAATCATCTTTTTTCATTTGCTCTCAAGCATCAATGACAGGCAGAAAGCACAAAGCTGTCCTCCACATTTAAGATAGTGGCCAAAATAACAGGCAGCTTCGTGTGACCATACTAGGGGTGTGTCGACTCCCGCCCAGCTCTGCCCCCTCTCTCTCCCTCCTGATAAGCTCAATGGGGTGTCTATTTTTAACCTCCTGGTTCTTTCCTTCTGGCAGGCAATCAGTGCAGCTGAGCTCTGCCTGAATGACTCCAAGAAGCCCTAATGCTCGCCTTCTGGAATGACCAGCAGACACACATCTGCCCAGGAGCTGCCCAGCGTATAACTCTGGTTCTAAACGACCATGTCCAGCCAAAGCCATCCTGGTGTGGAGGCTTCTACAACCACAGTCAGCTCCGTAGCAGTGCAGGCGGGGGAATCCAAAATTATTATAGCTGTCATAAAGGTAAGTCACCGCTTTCTTGTTCTCTGTGGGCTTCTTGCTGGGTGCTGGAAACCCCCAGCAACATTCCAGGCAGTCGGCATATGGAAGATATTACAGGAAGTACATAGTATCGTTTAAAAAAAATTGGCAGCAGAGACAAACCTCTATTAAGTTTCAGTGGGAAGTTTCCCTCTTACCTTTCAGCTAGTCAGTAGACATGTGCCGAAGCTTTGGTAAAAACCACCAACGCACGCTTTCAATCTGCCTTTAAAAGGAAGGGTATTTGGAGGAAAAGGCTCCAGGTTGCCAGACTGAGGAGTCAGGAAAGGTTTAGGATTCCTGGAGGGTGGTGGTGTTGGAGGGAGGTCCCGGCAGATGGGGGCTGGTACTGTTGTGAGCCTGAGGAAGAGTTGGTAACACCTAGCAAAAGGCGCTGCCTCTCGCCCTCCTGCCCTGGTTTGGACATGGTAAGGACTAACCAGAGGACGAAATCCTGGTCCCCAAGCTAATGGGACTACTACATCCTTGTCCCATTGCTGGGGGACAACGGCCTGGCTGCGGAAGTCCAAAAGGCAATAGCCAGACTTGCTCTGAGCAGCAGGAACGGCAGGCACTGGGCACCTGGCATACTGCATGCTTTATGCCGAGCCTTTTGCCCATTTGCAAAGACGACCTCACACCTTTAAGCTGAAGAAACTTTCTTGATTTTAGTCCTCGTGGAGATAGATGTGCAGCAAACCCTCCTAGGGCATCCTCACTGAACTTTCGACGTTGATTTCAGCACCTACAGAGTTCAGGGTTAATGAAGGGAAGCCGTGTTAACAAGCTGCTGTGCCGCAGCCCCCTTCTTTCAGGACCTCTCTCTCCAGGCTTCATGGAATGGCTTTCCCCCTGACATTTGTTAGCACATAGACAACAAGTGCTGTTTAATTTAACTTAATTGTCATGGATTTTATGGTAATGTGAAAATTCCTGACAGGAAAAGAAAATAGCACTTGACATTGAGCAAAACAATTCATGACAGAAGCACAGAATGCAAAAATCTTCCTCCCGCAGCCCGTGGTGTCCCCCCCCCCATTGACCAAAGACTCCACATCCAGGAGGCCTCTGCTCTCTGCTGCCCTCCTCCTCCTCCTCCTCCTCCTCCTCCTCCTCCTCCTCCTCCTCCTCCCATATTTCCACAGGCAGTGCATTCAGATGAAAAGAAGCCTGAAGCAGAAGTAGCCAGGGTGGATCATCTGCATGTGATTTAGTGATGCATTAAGTCACTGCAGAATTTAGCGGTGAAAGAAAAAAAAAGGAAAAAATATAAACGCAGCCAGGAAAAATGTTTCAAGGATAAATGATGGGAGAATCCAAGATAGATTGAAAGTAGCGGGGGTGGGGGGGCCTTTAAAATGGCATGGAAAACTTTTCTTTCCACCGAATCCTGCTTCTAAAAACGATTCCCACTTTCCACCACACACACACCCCGCCCCCGCCATACCTCGCTGCCTCTCTCCTACAACACACACCCAAGCTCGTCAGAGTGGAAAACCCACTGTTTCTGATCTATTTGGGTGCCTTGCTTCCAAACTGTGTCCAAGCTCGCATTCTTTTCTGGACTAGGAACAGGCTTTTCTAGCTTCTCTGGAGTAATCCAGTTATCCACATGCACATGCCTGTTGGGAGTCCCCCTCGCTTCAGCGTGGTGGCTCCGGAGAAGACCATTTCCTCAGAAAAGGTGGTGGTGGAACTCTATCTTGGGCAGTGCTGAGGTCCACCATAGAAACCAAGCTGAGTGGGCTCACATGGAAATTGTCATGTGCATCCGATTTCACCTGCATTTTTTGAACATGATTGAACACTTAACAGTTAAACAGTTGGGGAAACGTTACATTGTATCTTTAAAAGAAGAGCAAAAGCAATGGCTTCATCAGATTTTTCTTTCTTTTTTTTAACCTCCCTGCTTGAACCAGGAAGGTCAAAGTAAAAGAGACAAATTCACTTCAATCACCTTTACTAAAACTTTCCACTTGGTGTAGTTTGTATCTTACTTATTCAAGAGGAATTGGCTTTAATTATGGAATTCCGTTTTCTGAGTGGGAGCTCATATACAACCGGATGAATTACTATGATTGTGTAATAGTCAACAATATCCACTGTACTTGTTCCTCATTTGGAATATTTTAATTTTAATTCAATATGCCTAGAGAGAATTTATCATAAAATTGTTCAAAGGGCAGGGCATGGATTTATATTATCCATGGCCTTGTTGGATGAACGTTGGCCTGCTAATGGTTAAGTTGGCCATTCGAACCTACTAGATGCCCAGAAGGAGCCGTGGTTCGCACTCTCTGCTTTTGCAAAGATGGATCGATGCGGAAAACCCATCCAGGGCTACTATGAGTGAGATTCTATTAAATAACACCGGGTTTTCATGCCGTAGTTAAAAAAAGGTACAACTCTATGGAAAGGATAAAGTGTTCATAATATAAATTTATTTTTTTAAGGAGAAGAGTGAAGAGGAAGGAATAAGAGGAACTAAACGTGCTTTTTGTTTCATTTTATCTTTAGAGTGGCAAATGGATACAACTTCAATTGGCTGAGTCACAACCCAACATTCTTGAAATTGGTAGCAGTCAAGATGAAACCAGAAAACTTCTCCACGATCATGAACTTCTTTTGACCAAGCTCAAGGTAAGTGAATACGTTGTAAGGTGGATACAAAATTAATAAGGAATAAAAACTTCTCCTATATTTCCTCTTTATTTTAATATGGAACCAGATAGATAATGAAAAAAACTCCAGGTTTTTTTTTTTCAATGAGCAAACAAACACAAGCACTGGGGAGAACACAAGATTTTTTTTAGCTTTACCTAATGTGATAGAAAATATGGAGTAATAACATTATCATTGTGAAGAAAATATATATATAACCCATTGTGAAGAAAAAAATATGTATATTATCATTGTGAAGAAAATATATATGTATATGACTGCCCCAATTAAAAAATAACAACCAACCATAACTTTTTTATTTCATGAATTATACTCAAATAATCACAACAGATCTACATTTTTAACTGCTAATGATCCTTGCTGCCAAAAATAGTTTAGACAGGCATGTTCCCCATTAAACTATTGAAATTACCTGATTTTGTGCTTAATATTTAGAGTTCTTGAAACCATTGAACTTCACTTTCAAAACACATATTCAAAAATAGCATTCTTAAGAAATTCCAGACAACTAAGGAAGAGTATGAAGCCCTGTGGGTTCCCTTCTGAGCACAGAACCCCGGGTGCAGCCCCACTGTGACTAACACCCCTCAGAGGCAAATGCATGTCCTCGCTCACATCAAACTTGAAAAAACAAACCTTGGAGAACTGCAATGACCCGGAAGTTCTGCACTTTCAGTACTTTCATGTGACGGACCTCCTAGACTGGCGTTAACATGTGCTTTCTAAATATTAGGCTGCTAACTCAAGGTCAGCACTCCTCAGGAGAAAGGTGAGGCTGAGTTAGAATGGACTTGAAGACAGTGGGTAGACAAAGCTCTGGTGGTGCTGTCAGGGATGCATTGGACTGCTAACTACAAGATCAGGGGCTCATAACCACTGATCTTTCCGCTGGAGAAAGATGAGGCTCTCTGCTTTCCTAAATATTCACGGTATCTATGGCAAAGTATGGCGAAGAAATCAGATGGCGTCCAGCTCTCAGAACGAAGAGCAGCTCGGGTTTTAAAGGCTTGTCTTAAAGGCAGCAGCCATCTAAGTTGGCTGCTAAGTTCACGAAGAATAAGCAAACCCACCTGTGTGATCCAAGGAAAGTAAATAATACAATTCAAGACCAGAGGATGAAACTGTGTTAGAACCTAAAATCTGAGCAGTCAGTTTGCAGAAGGCTATGGCGGACAGTGAAAGCCCCAAATCTATTTGCTGGTTCTCCAGTGAACCTCCTCTGACCATTAGCCAGGGATGTGGATAGCCTTGCTACCAGATGGAGTGCCTTTGAGTTAGAGTGGATTAATCCAAGTGGAATTAGGCTAAAATTCAGCACTTTATCATTTGCTGTCCCTTTTGACCCATTTTAAATTGGTTCTAGCTTTTATATTTTCTGTTTTCTTTTGGACTGAGGTTTGTCTGTGTTTTGTATTATTGCTGTTGTTGGGGTCGAGGGGAACTGAATGTTTTTCTTAACATGAAATCTGGGACAGGTAAATCTATGGAGACAGTAACTGGATGAATAGTTTCTTAAGGTTCTGGAAGGGAAGGTTGGGGGAAATTGGGAACTAATAATAGTGAGTACAAGAATGAAGAAATTTTTCTAAATTTGACTGTGGTGATAATTATCCAATTCTTCTAAATATGTTTAAATCATTGAATTGAATGGTATGTGAATCGTATGTCAATAAAACTGTCCTTAAAAAGATTTATGCTTTTAAAAACCCTATCTAGGGCTGCTATGGGTGGGAATCAACTTGATGGCAGTGAATACGGTTGGTTTGATGTTCTAGCCAAAGAAGCAGATCTGATCCATTCTCAATGTATATGGAAAGTGATTTTCTACTGGACAGGGGTAAAAGTAACTATCAGAGAAGGTGAAGGAATAATTAATACTGAAGCTTGTTCTCTCATTTAAATAGCTTCTCATTTAGGACCCAGGGCTATCTTTTAAGATACTGGCACACCTTCTTTATATATATGTGAAATTGAGGGCTTGTAGCAATCTTACGTTGAGCAAGTCTGTTGGCTCTATATGCTCACTTCATGTTTCTGTGTCACTTTTGGGGGAAATCTCACAGTATTTCCAACATTTCCATGATGCTCTTGCACATTCAATAGACTATCAAAACAAAACAGAAGTTCGCTGCCGTCCAGTCAGTTCTGACTCATGGTGACCCTACTGGCCAGAGTGGAACTCTCCTGAAGGTTTCTGAGACTATAAATCCTGAGCTCTCTCTCCGAGCACCTGATGGATTTGAAGTGCCAGTCCTGTGGGCAGCAGTCAAGCTCCTTAGGAAAGTATAGTTCAATTTTGCTGGTTTCCCAGTGTGTATAAAAGTTATTTTACACTATAATATATTATAGACTACAGTGTAGGCTAAAGACAACTTTTTGCCATCAAGGCAAAGCTGGCTCACAGTGAGCCTATACAACAGGGTGGAACTGCCCCTGTGGGTTTCTGAGACTGTAACTCCTTATGGGAGTAGAAAGTCCCATCTTTCCCCTTGAAGCAACTAGTGGTTTTGAACTACTGACACCACACATCATCACGATGCCACCAAGACTCCTTTTATATACACTAGGAAGAAAAATTGCTACTTGCTTTATTGCAAAATTCTCCTTCGGGTGCAGTGATCTGGAACTGAACCTGAAATCCCTCTGGGTGAGGTATGCGTGTTGAAATCCCTGGTCACCAGGACGTGTACTGTATACCCACCAAAACATTGTGTTGAGCAAGGAATAAAAAAGCCCCTCATGGCTGAATTCTAATTATACCACTTTGTTGCTGTGTGCCTTTGTGTTAGTGCCAACTCACAGCTACCATCAATAGCTTAGAAACTGAGCACTTAACCGCTGTGCTACCAAACCCCAAGCCAAACCCACTAGGTTGAGTCAATTCTGACTCATAGATACCCTACAGGGGGGCTTAAATTTCTTCACCGGGTTTCTGATTGAAATCTTTATGAAAGCCGAGGGCTGCATCTTTCTCCCACCTAGCCGCTAGTGGATTCAAACCACAGACCTTCCCCAGGTTGGCAGCTGAGTGTCACTAAGGCTCCTTAAAGGATGCCACTCATTAGCATAATCCTCTAACAACTCCATCTTTCTGCTAAGCAAAAAGTTGCACACATTTGTCTACAACCTTCAGTTCCATAAACTGTGGAAAGCCAGCACCTACCTATTCCCAGAGGGTGGATTTTCCCTTTGTTCTGCTTCTTCAAAGGCACTCACCAGATTCTGCTAAAGTCACCACATTCCTCTCCCTGGTTCCACAAACAATTCACAGCCAGCCTGCATTTTCAGGACCACTGATGAGCTGTGAGTGATGGGCAGATCAGGACAGAAAGGCTTCTCAGAGAACCTCTCCTCTTCCCCATCCTTACTGTCATCATGACCCACAGTTACAAGAAGAATCTTCCTTAATTGGAGTAATCTTCCTCTCCAGCTCTGATGATCAAATGTGCCCCCTAAGCCCATCAGCTAGAGGAAGGTTTTCCATTAAAAGGTTCCATTATCATTAAAAGGGTCTTGCTGTTCTAGGCGATTAATCTCTTGCCCTTTGATACCAGTCTTCAGGATTTGGACTAGCCCTTCGAATCCTTTGAATTTCCAGTTTTTCATCTTTAAAGTGAGAGCCAAGGACATGCAAAATGTTGTATCTATGGAAGCATGTCTGGGAGTCAGAATCGACTCGATGGCAATGAGTTCAGTGGATCTCACCTTATTGGGCCGTGGGATCGGGGAAACACTCTCCCTCCCTGAAGGTGGGCTCTAGGAACATGTCATCTCAAGTGTCTTTTGGTTTCACACAGGCCTTTAACCACAAACCTCCTAATGCTCATCTTTCATTCGCTCACCCACTCCATCTGCCGCCATCAACCCAGCCATGCAGCCAAGAATGTGGATGTCATAACATCATCCTCTCTAGATAAAGGATCACAAGGCTCCATAGAGAAATGATCAAGGGCCCCGAGGCCTGTTTCAGCTTTACCCATAAAAGAATTTGAACAATAAAAAAATTCCACCTTGCAAATGGATAGATTATTAATTCGATCAAATTTACTGGTTGTTATGCTCTTGGGTAGGCACCACTTGAAAGGGTGGCAGAAAATTGTTTGATCTGACTTAGTTTTAATATGAGCTTGGTGAAGGATAAGGAAGTTCATAGTTCAATAAGCCAGTGATATTTAATACTTCATGTCCACCCCCACCCTTCCCCATGCACAGGGAGTTGCAATGTGTTCTAATTAGAGAGAAGACTGCTCTCTAAGGAGTGCAGAAAGGGCTAGTGCTCAGTGCCTCGGCCACTTGGACTCGGGCAAAGCCGTTAGTCTCTCTGGTATCGGGGTCTTAATTTGAGGATTTATGATCATAATAGTTACCCTCCTACTCCTAATTACAAATTTTGGCGGATCAGTGTAATGACATAAGGGAGGTGCATGTAGCTTCTTTTAAGGAAAGAGCATAATTGTTATACTAATGAATGCACAAGAGTAATTTGGGTGCCTAATTGAAGAGAAAAGCTGTTTTCCACCTTCCATTAAGAATGATTTCAAATTCTAGTAACTTAGACTAAAGGGAAAATTCTGGAACTATAGATTTTTTTAGCCTTTCTAACGTGGGTAATGTCTACCCCTCGGCGATCTTATCTTCCATTTACCATCTTACTTAACAATTCCAGTGGCATGTCTAGGAAAACAAATCCCTCATTTCTGTGGTCAAGACAGTCTTGTGGAAGAAGCCTTAACTCCCTAAAGACACTCAGTTTCTTAAAGCACACTCAGTGATTTCCTAGGAGAAAGAGGACATAGGAAGGAGAGGGAGAATTAAGCCAAGAGGCATCCTGTGGCTTGGTGAGGGAGGGAGGGAGAGAGGGAAGGAGGTGTTGGAAGCGCCTCAGGAGTTGCCTGTGGATTTTCTCATTCTCAGAATCTGCCTCTCAACTGCACCATGCTTGTTCAAAGGAATTATGAATCTCAGAGCCACAACATAGCCCTGCCAAGCAGCTCCTGGGTTTGTAGATATGTGATACCAGCTATCCAGTAAGGAATGAATCATTAGAAAACATGCGACAATTTTACCTCTGACTGGACTGTTATAAATGTATTGGTTGCCCTATTCTGAGGACATCTCTGACCCAATAAATGCTATCTACCAGTCTTATTTCTGTTCACTAAAGAAGAAAAAAATAGTTGCAGCCAAAGGGATGCTGACTCCTGGGGACCCTGTGTGTGTCACCCTGGAGTGGTGCTCGGTCGAGTTGTTCGATAGTTGATGCTTCACAGGTTGATTACCAAACATTTCTGCCAAGGTGCCCAGGGAGAGATGCAAACCTCTAACTGTTTTATCAGCGGCTCCCTGTGGTAACTATTTGCACTACCCAGGAACTCTATATTCTTATAGCAAAACATCAATGCCTTCTACTGCTTTTGCGTGCTCACAGCAAGCCCATGTAGAGCAGAGCGAAGTACTGCCTGGCCCAGTGTCATCCTCATCAGCGTGGCTCTGTGTGAGCCCATGTCCACAGCCGGGTGACGGGCCTTCTCGCTGAGGGCCTTCCTCTGTTTTGCTGACCTCTCCTTTACGAAGCCCGATGTCCTTCCCCAGGGACTGGTCTCTCCTGATGACATGTTCTTCTAAGGAGTATTCTGGCTGTCTTACTTCTGACACAGCTGTATCTGTTCTTCTGGCGGTCTGTAGAATATTGACCAGTCTTTGATAACATCATAATTCACAGCTGTCAATTCCTCTTTGGTCTTCTGTATTCAGTGTCCAGGTGTCACAGATGTGACAGAATAATTTAACAGCAAAGCTAAAAGTCTTATTGGCACTTGTCTCACATAAGAATAGTGTTGCTTTCTGCTGTTAATTTGAGGTATTTACCTAAAATGTGTTTTTAATAATGAAACATCAAAATTATGCTATCTGATTATGTAGCTTTACATATTAGAGAAATTTTATAGGATGTGTATTGTGAATGTGATGGAACTTTTTTTAATTTTAGTAAATCATTTTATTGGGGTCTCTTACAACTCTTATAACAATTCATACGTCAATTGTATTTCAAGCACATTTGTACATATGTTGCCATCAACATTTCCAAAAACATTTTCTTTCTATTTGAGCCCTTGGTATCAGCTCCTCTTTTTCCCCCTCCCTCCACCACCCTCCTACCCTCCTGAACCCTTGATAATATATAAATTGCTTTTATATTTTTTGCTTCATTTGTTTTATTTTTAAATAATTTTATTGGGGGCTTATACAATTCTTACCACAATCCATATATAAATCCATTGTGTCAAGCACATTTGTACATTTGTTGCCCTCAGCAGTCTCAAAACATTTGCTTTCCACTTGAGCCCTTGGTTTCAAGCCCCTCATTTTTCCCCTCCCTTCCCATTCCCTTCTCCCTCATGAACCCTTGATAATTTATAAATTATTATTATTGCATCATATCTTACACTGCCCAACGTCTCCCTTCACCCACTTTTCTGTTGTCCATCCCCCAGGGAGGAGGTTATATGTAGATCCTTGTAATCTGTTCCCCCCTTCTATCCCACCTTCCCTCCACCCTCCTGATGTAACTTTTGAAATAACATTTTTAACATTATCTATATTTGAGTAGTATTTTAACCAAAATGTTTACTTTAGGGGATCTATTACCTCTTTCCCTATTCTGATGAAAATCCAGGATTGCAGTCTTCAAAATAGGTTACAAGTTAATGTCAAGAAAACCAACATCCTCACCACTGGGCCAATGGGTAACATCATGGTAAACAGAGAAAAGATTGAAGTTGTCAGGATTCTTGCTTGGATCCACTACCAAAGCTCATGGAAACCGCAGGCAAGAGATCAAATAATGCCTTGCATGGAGTGAATCTGCTGCGCAAGGTCTCTTTCAAGTGCTGAAAAGCCAGGATGTTACTTTGAAGACTAAGGTGCACCTGACCCAATCCACGGTATTTTCAAAATGCCTCACATGCATGTGGAAGGTATTTATTGAATAAGGAAGAACAAAGAAGAATGGCTGCTTTGGAATTGTGGTGCTGGGAAAGACTATGGAAAGTCCCAAGGACTGCTAAAGACCCAACAAATCTGTCTTGGAAGAAGTACAGCCAGCATGTTCCTGAGAAGCAAGGACAGTGAGACTTTGTCTCACGTGGTATGTTAGTTAACCCAAGGTCAGCAGTTTGAGACCACTACATAATCTATGGTATATAGAGAGGGGACTTTCTACTCCTGTGAAGAGTTACCATCTGAGAAACTCAGAGGGGCAGTTCTGTCCTGTCTTACAGGGTAGCAATGAGATGGCATGAACGAGATGACAGTAAGTTTGGTTTTTGATTTGACTTTGGATGTGTCAGGAAATAGCAGTAATCATGCTTGGCAAAAAAGTAATCATGCTTGGCAAAATAGAGCAACAGTGAAGCAGAGGAAGCCCCCCAGGAAGCTGGATCGGCACAGTGCCTGCAACAGTGGGCTCAAACGGCACAGTTGAGAGCGTGGCACAGGACCGGGCAGCGTTTTTGTCTGTTGTGCACATGGCCGCTAAGGGGCACGACTGATCTGATGGCACCTGCAATGGGAACAGCAACAAGGTGTGCGGACCCACAGTTAAAGCATTCTACTTTCGCTTGACGGTGAACAAGCGGCCATCTAGCTCAGAAGCAATAAAGCCCACATGGAAGAAGCACACCAGCCAGTGCGATCACGAGGTGCCAAAGGGACCAGGTATAAGCCATCATGCAAAAAAAAAAAAAGTATATATATATATATATATATATATATATATATATACCATAGTGAAAGAAGGGGGAAGTGCAGAGTGGAGACCCGAGGCCCAAGTGTTGGCCACTGGAGATCCCCTCATAGAGGTGTTTAGGAGAGGAGATGGGTCAGTCAGGGTGTGATGTAGTACCGATGAAGAACACAGATTTCCCCCAGATCCTGGATGCTTCCTCCCCCCAACTACCATGATCTGAATTCCACCTTGCAGGACTGGATAGGGCAGAGGGTGTACACTGGTGCATATAGGAGCTGGAGGCACAGGGAATCCAGGGTGGATGATACCTTCAGGACCAAGGGTGTGAGGGGCAATGCTGGGAGAGTGGAGAGTGAGTGGGTTGGAAAGGGGGAACTGATTACAAGGATCCACATGTGACCTCCTCCCTGGGAGATGGACGGCAGAGAAGGGGGGGAAGGGAGACTCCAGATAGGGCAGGATATGACAAAATAACAATGTATAAATTATCAAGGGCTCATGAGGGAGGGGGGAACGGGGAGGGAGGGAAAAATAAGAGGACCTGATGCAAAGGGCTTAAGTGGAGAGCAAATGCTTTGAGAATGATTGGGGCAGGGAATGTGCGGATGTGCTTTATACAATTGATGTATGTATATGTGTGGATTGTGATAAGAGTTGTATGAGCCCCTAATAAAATGTAAAAAAAAAAAAAGCATTCTACTTTCTTGGAAGTCGCGAGGGAGACGTTTCTATCCATCGCTCCCCTCTCTTTCTTCTCCCTGCATAAATGAGGAGGCGTGTAGAGCAGTTACCTTGGCCTTGGCTACCTCAGGTACTCTAGACTTAGCTGCCACTCAGCTGGTGGGAGTGTCTGTCTGGCAGAGTCAGGCCGGAGTCCAGCCCTCGCAACTATGTGTCTGCACTCATAACCCAGCTCTCTCGTCAGGAAGTTTGAATCCTAGATAGAACGGAGGGAAGAAAGGCGCCTGTCCAGCCCCCATCTCAAGTCCAGGTTGACTAGGAATTGTAGCAGATATTTCGATCTTCATCTAGCCCTGGTATTTATTTCCCAGTGGGTTTAGCGTCAAAGGAGCAGGGGTGTGATTAACTGGCATTTCCCAAATTCTAGCGTTCTTTTGTGGTTCAAAGTGATCTATGGTTTATGGTGCTGTACATGTAAAGTGCCTGCTTCATTTCTCACTGATCATTTCAGAGAAGGTCACTGAAATACGGTGGGAACCCGCTAGAGTCCTCGGAGAATGGGGACGAGCTGGCAGTTTAATTTCTCATTCAGGCTTTTGAAAATAGAAAGTGAATAAAGATATAATGAATACCTATAGTCTTGGAAAACTTTTTCTTTCATTAAAAAAGCAAAAGTAAGAGAACAGGGCAGAAATAGAGGCATCAGCATACAGACAGCTGATCTTCGATAAAGGCCCCCAAAATATCAAATGGGAAGCGGATGCCCTCTTCAACAAGTGGTGTTGGAAAAAATGGATATTTACATGCAGAAAAATGAAGCAAGACCCTTATCTTACTCCATGCACAAGAATAAACTCAAGGTGTTTTCACTTGCAGCTGGACAGGATCTGGGACTACCCTGACTCCTAAATACACCATGATGCTATGCCCATTTCAGGACACAGGGTTCAAAACTCTGCTGCTTGTGGTCTGTGTATCTTTGAATGGGCGATTTTAGAATCCAGCCACCTTGTGAGCAAACTAAAAAGCACTGTCAAGAGGCCCATGAGAAGAGGACCTGAGACTCCCAGGCACCAGCTCTGCTTGAGATCTCACTTCATAGCCAGACAACTCACAAGCCATGTTCGTGAGCCCTCTTGGAAATAGATCCCCCAGTCTCAGAGCAGCTCCCCAGCTGACCTACAAGGAGCAGAGGGTTGCTCAGATTGAGATTCATTCACAAAATAAATACTTGTCATTTTAAGTCACTACATTTGGGGGCCAGTTGTTACAGCAACAGATATCTGCAAGAGTGGACCATAGCAGCGGTGGCATCCTTTGGGCACTTGGAAGGCAGCCTCATTACTAAAAGGGCACTGGCAGAAGAAAACATGAAATTTCATGGGTAGACACAGTAGAGACAGGGAACCAAGATTTTAGAAAATGAAAGATGATGGGATTGTGCTAATGAACATTACAAAGAAAAGTCTGGGATCTGGGAATCATGAACTTTTGGGGAAATGAGTAACATAAATTTAAAGATAATCTGTTACTCTGTGAGTTCATTTGACTTGCATTGTTTTAATACAGTCTCTGGGTAAGAACTGTGGTTATAAATCAGTACACAAACCATTATGGGGATATTGTGGAAGGAATGACCGTTTTGTCAGGAAAGTTAGGGGAAGCTTGACAGCAACTGTGATATTTACTCAGTCCTGAAGATTAATCTGAGTTTTTCAGACGCCATAGACCAATTTAAAGGACAAATAGTGGACTGGTAGGAAAAATGTCGGCAATTCGTATGACAGTAAAATGGCTGTAATCCTTCGTATAGCTAAGAAAGACCAATAAATCCGTAAGGAATAGGCGAAGAAAAGCGAAGACAATTCACAGGCAAGAAGCAAATCACGAAGAGACATGTAAAAAGATCCATGATGTTAATAGCAGTCTGAGAAATAAAACTTAATCATTTAAAATGCTCTGTTTGCCTAATACACCGTTAAAATGTAAATATCAGCAAATTCACCGATGGAAAGAATGTGAGGAAAAGGATACGAATGTGGGTTTGCATGGCCCCGCTCAATACTTACCTTCATGAAGTGACCACTGAAGGCAGGCGTGCTACAGCAAAGTGTGGTGAGGAAAGCAGGTGGTGCCTGGCTATCAATTGGAATAGCATCTGGGGTCTTAAAGGTTTATAGTCAGACAAGCAACCATCTAAGCGAGTGGACAAAGCACACCAACTTATGTGATCCAAAGATGACAGATGAAAAAGCACAAATATGGTGAGGAGTAAAGCATCAGAGCTTTATGAACACTCAGTGTGTGGAGGGCAATGGGGGATGGTGAGAGCCCAAACCCATCTGCAGGGCATCTGCTCAGACTGAGCCACTGGCAGATCCGCTGCAGCTACAGGCAAGAGTCTCCATCAGCCTTACTAGCAGGCAGAGACTATGGTAATCCTGATTGTGCTGGATCGAACTCCACACAAGGCCAGCTGACCACTCTGTAGATGTGACCTGAGTTTGTTCTGGGGGCAGGTATCTCTTACTGGCTCCATGGAAGGAATTTCTTCCCTGGCTCTTTAAATGTCGATGGGAGCCTTTTCCTTCTTACACATTATTTATATTTTTGTCTTTGTACTACTATAACTTTTTCCTGACCGTCTTAGTGCGATTTTGCTTTTCATTGTTTTCTGTTGAGTCTCCCAGCAGTGAAGCAGGAGGAGTGGATGCATAATGGTAATGGTAATAACTGAGACAGGGAGTGCAGGGCCTCAGGGAAAGGGGATTTGGAGAGTAAATAAAGAAGGTGGGAGGGGGGAGAGGGAGCTTCTAAACGGATTGTGATTACATCATCATTTTAAAGACGATGCAGTCATGGTGGGGGCTAATGCTCTAAAATTGATGTCCTAATCATTGTCCAATTCTCCTCGATATGATTGGATGATTGGACTATAGAATTGTATGATATATAAAATGCATGCAGATAAAATGGTTGGGAAAAAAGGAATTTGGATTGACATGACCGTTTTGGAAACTGGGAGGGATAAAAATGTGAACTGCCCCTGCCCTTTGATCCAGAGCCCTGCCTCTTCTGGGAATCTCTCCTTGGAAAGGAATGCTCTAGCAAAGGTAAAGCTATGAAGGTGATTAGGCTGTGACTCCGTTTTTAATAGAACAACCTGCCTGAACAACAGTCAGGGGTGGGGAGTCCGTTTATAACTTGGCCATCTTTGCTTCTTTCATGCGGCAGACTGGCTTTCCTGAGCCCCGGCTTCTCATGTGTGCCCCACTGACATGAACGCTTGTGCATGTGTGTCAGCGTGGGCGGTGCCAGCAAATACCTTCTGATTTGAAATCTGGATCAGGTTTCAATGCAACGACTATTTTTGAGATTGCCAGGCTACAGCTTCCAAGAGACGCCATGTTTCCTTAGGAAATGACCCTTCTCTAAAGGAGCCCTGCTCGTGCCATGGTTTGAAGCCGCTCGCTGCTCTGTGCCATAAAGATGTCTGCTTCCCTAAAGATGCATGGCCTTGGAAGCCCTCTGGGAGTTCTACACGGTCATGTAGGGCCACCAGGAGTGTGTTAATTTTCACAAGCACTAGTGACCTCGTCTCCCCTCCTCTGTCAGCTCATCTGACTGTGGTGGCTTTGCATGTTGCTGGGCTACTGGTGGCGCCACCCCAATATTTCAATATCCATGGTGAAGAAGCCTCACTGGAGCTGCCACACTAAGATAGACTTGGAAAAAGGGAGAGGTGACTCATCAGTCCATTTCTGAAATTAGTCATTGAAAACCTTATGAATGGTAGTGGACTGCTGTCTGGTCTAGTGCTAGAAGGCCAGTCTCTGGGTGGGCAGGGACTTACAAGCAAACAACAAACCAACAAGCATGCCTCGAGAGATGCAGGCAGAATGCTCCTTAGCAGCAGGGATGACGAGACTTCATCTCTCATACTTCGGTCATGTTATCAGTCTCTGCAAAAAGACACCAGATTTCAGCGTAAAAGAGGAAGGCCTTAGGTGGTAGTTACATGATCTGTCAACTTGAGAAGGGGTGGAGTCTAGCCTGTCAATCAGGTGGCAGCTTGATGACCTCATTTGGAGATTTGAAAGAGATAAATAGCTCACTGGAGGCCAGCTACCTTCTCTGCTTCATCTTCCTGCTGACAAGCCACATGGAGACACAATGATGGAGCCAGAGCCCTGGAGCTGGAGGAGCCACGTGGAGACCCCTGCCAGCCCTGAGATGCTTCCACTTCCACTGGATCCACAAGACTTCCACCCACTTGCCTGTGATCTTCCTGCATTCAGCATCATTGCATGTGTTGCATGAGTCTGAAGAGGAATTTATAGAGTGGTATCAGACATATGGGCTAATATCAGACTTATGGACTTGATCTGGACAGGGCTGGGATTGTTTCTTAATAAACAATTACTCTTTTGTACAAAGCTCTCTCTTATACACATATGAGTGTCTCTGGATTTATTTCTCTAGTCAACTCGGACTATGACACCTTAAACGAGATGGACTGACACAGTGGCTGCAACAGTAAGTTTAAATGTAAGAACCATCGGTGAGGATGGCATGGGGCCTGGAAGTGTTTCCTCTGTTGTACATCAGGTTGCTATAAGTTGAAACCTAGTCAGCATCACCTAATGACAGCGATAGCAACTCCTTCCTGATTAGACTTAGCAAGAAGGGACCTTTTTAAAACTACACACTTGCTATTAAATATGTGATAATGTCTCAAGAGTTTTTCAAATCACCTGGCTATATTTTTATTCTCATGACAACTCCATCTAGTTATGCCTGGTTCCAAATCACCTGTATCTTCTTTCTTATCATGTATGCAGTTCAGAGACGTGAGTGGATTTAAATTTTTGTATCTTCAAAAAATTGTCTGAAAATTGAAGCTTGGTCCCAGTTCCAGGCAAGATGGCATACACAGACTCCAACATGTTCCCACCAACTTCTATGCTGAACCCTGGGCAGGACGGTCCCCTGCTGAGAATGTTCCACAGCAAATGTCAGCAGGCAGATTAGAGAAGGGATTCAAATGACAAACGCTGCCAAACCTGCAGTGTATTCATTTTCTCTACCTTCAGTGTTGCTGAAGCTGAACTCAATGACAAACTGACAAAAGCCCTGTCTTTCATGCTTCAGGAGCAGGAGAGGAACCCCGGGATCAGAGAAAATGCTGGAAAACTTTCTGCTCTGGACTTTGCTGCTGTTTTATTGACCCCAACCTGGCCTTCCCACAAAGGCAGTGGTGATAGTGACAGTGAAGACAGGCCATTAAGCTGTGTAAGCTTCTGAGAGAGGGAACCCTTCTTCCCTGACAGGAGGGACCAGGGGGCGATGCACAGTGCTGAATCCCCCTGCCTCTGTCCTGTCCACTGCTGGGCACCGCAAAGATAGTCAGGAGACATGCATAGCAGAGTGAAGAAGCTAATGCTCAGCTTTCAGGACAGAGGATCGGGCAGGGGAGCTTCCATGGTGCAAATAGCAGGCACTGAGTTCAGCCAATGAAGTCAGAGGAAAGTGTGAGAGAGTGGCCTCGCCTTTCAGCTGCATAACTCAGGATGTCTAAGTGGTGATCTGCCTTCCTTAAAAGACAGGCCAATTGCTCTCCGCATAGATATGTGCTCAGAAGAACCGCAAGCTCTGACATTCAATACAGAATATGTTTTTTTCACTTGCCAAATCCATACAGGTCCTGAAATTTTACACATTTGAACAAAACCCAAAAATCTCAGCTGCCCCTGTGAGTTTCCAAAGCTGTAACTCAGTTCAGCTGTAGAAAGTTCTGTCTTTCTATTGCAGAGAAGATGGTGATTTCGAACTGTTGGCCTTGCAGTTAGATGCCCAACACATACCCACTACACCATAGGGCTCCTATTGAAGAACCCAAATCACTAACAATGAACAGCTACATTTGCTAACAGATTATTGAGATTCTGGTCCAGTGATCCCCCAAATATTAACCTTTTATTAATGCACCGAAAAGGACATATTTTGCTTTAGATATTTGCTTTAAATATATTGTTACACTTAGAACAGCAATGAATAGAAATACCCAATTCAAGTTACATAGGTAATTTAAAAAATTCTTGTAGCCATCTAGATATTGTAAGAGCACGAAGTGCTACTATTAGGAAAGAATAAAGATCTTAGCTCAACAGTCTACATTTTCATCTGAAGGATGAGAAACAAGGAGCCAATCAAAACCCAACCCAGCAGAACACGGGGAGTCAAAAGGACATCGCGATGACCTAGAAAACGCAGACACAGTGGAGGAGATCCGTAAAACCCAAAGCTGGCTCTTTGAAAAGGCCAGCAAACTTGGTCAGCCTCTAAGCAAACAGACAGAAGAAAGAAAACAAATAAACAAAAAACCCAAACACCTTCCCAGCAAAGAGGAAGCCTCGCTCTACATACTCAGTCCCTTATTGTATTTACAAAAGTATACTAAAGGCTTGCTCCTTTAAAGGCAGCTGCAGGAACCCTGGTGGTGCTGTCAGGTAAGGGCAGGATTCTACTAACGACCATTCCAGGGGAGAGAGAAGAGGCTGTGGGCTCTGGTGAAGATGTACAGCCTGGGAAACCCAATATCTGATCGATAGGAGTAGGAACTGACTTGTTGGCAGTCAGTTTGGTTGTTTCCTCCGCCCCCCTTGGTGTGTGTGTGTGTGTGTGTGTGTGTGTGTGTGTGATGAACAGTTCTATGTACACTAATTCATTAATTAGATGACATGAAGCAGTTCCCTGAGAGCCGTAATTTATCAAAACTCACTGAAGAAGAGTAAAAAGAATAAAAATTAATGTTAAAAGCATGCTTTATTTCCCCCAGTATACCTAAAATATTAACATTTAACTTGTAATCAGTATAAAAATTAATGAGCTATTTTAATTTTTAAAAGGTCCTCAGAATCCAGAAAGCATGTTATATTTATAGCACAACTCAATTCCCAGTAGCCACATTTCAAAAGGCTAGTGGCTACAATTATTAAACTATGAAGATTTACAACACAAAGCTTATTAAATCAGCTGGGAGTGAAACAGTGTGCCTATTTTTTAGCTCATGCAAACTCTGCTATAACTAAATTAATATATACGGAACCTAGAAAGGAAAACTTTGAGATGAATTTCCTTCCAGAGGCCAAATATAAAAGGAAAGCCAGGTCAAATCTTTGAAGTTGATTAATAAAGCAGTCTTATTTGATACTTTTGTAGAAAGATTAGCAATATTTTTCCTAGTTTGCTATTTTAAATATGAGTATAAATGAGTTTGTGTATTATAATTAATATTCTTTGCTTAAAATAATATTTTATTATGCTTAAAATGAAAGTTCACACAGCAAATATGGTTCCTACTGAACAATCTCCACAGAATTTATTCAGTGATATCGGTCAGACTTTTTTTTTTTTTTTACAATATGTCGTCTTTCTGTCTGTCATTCCATTCTGGTTGTGCCACTTCCAGAATTCTAATTTTCCAACCTCCTTACCTTCTCATCTGTGCTGAACATAATTTTTGATTACTTGGAGCATGTAGCGTTCTCTTTTTATTGCACTGTTCAGAATAATCGATCTGTTTCCTACCAATGTGTCTATTTCTATTCCTATTCATCTAAACAAATTTTAATATGAACTGGGTGAATATGTATGGAGCAGATTATCAGTTTTACATCAAGCAATTTATGCATGTTTGTTTCACCTCCTCCATCGCAGGCCCTGCAATGTACCATGGCTTGATTCCACTTCCTCCCTGTTTCCATGTTCTTCTTTCCTAACCTCTGGCCACTTTGAACTTGAGTGGCTGGCTATGCTAACACAGAGGTGAGTTCAGTCCAGACCTAGAGATTTTCTGAAGGCCGTAGTCTTCAGGGTCTCACCTGTCTCCATTTGACCAGCAAGTCTGGGCTCCCTTATGCTTTTGAGTTCTGTTACCCATTTTCCTCCCACTCTGCCCAAGACCTCCTAATGGGACCCTTTTCCAAAGCAGCTGGTCAAGGTAGCCAGGCACCATCTAGTTCTTCTGGTCTCAGCTTGATGGAGATGGATGCTTGTGGTCCATCAGTCCATTGGAGCAAGCGCTTCCACGTGTCTTGTGATTTTCATTACTCTTTTATCCCAGGCTGCTCCCCAGCTTTTGTGATGCCAGTCGCTACCCACCAAATGTTTTCCTTAGTGTGTTATTTACATACGTGTGTGTAAAGGAATCTGTACATTGTGATAGGTTTTCCTTGGTAAATTATTATTTACAACAGAAATTATATAAGCATTTTGAAATAATGAAAAGAAATCCTTGTATTATTAATTCAACTTATAGACTGAGAGTAGATGGCAGTAACTAGCTGGTTATATGTTAAGCAGCGTCATACATTCTGGAAGCATTATTGCATGTTTCATTAATAATTTTATAGGAAGTTAATTTGTACATTGTTCATACAGTGCCCAAATATTGCTCAGGGTATTCCTTATGGTTATGGTGCTTAATAGTGATAATAGTGAGGCCAAATGGAATTCAGATTCTAAAAGCAGCTGAAGGGATTCTGCTAATATGCCCTTGGTTAAATTTACTTAATGTTGGTTAACAGATTATATACAATATTGGTTTAAAGACTATATATTTTGTGACTTGAGTGGTGAATATATAAAACATAGCAAGGATCCAATTTTATGAATATATATTTGTACTTGAAGAACTTGGACGTGCTTAAGAATTATTTTTGTATTGCTTAATGCATGTATGAACATTTCACACAGCTGGTATTTTTTTATGTGGATGATAGCGTAAGATCTGAGTACCATAAGAAAGGAGCTGCAAATATTACTGATAAAAATATGATCCTGAATAACTTACGAGGTCCACCAGTTTTTGTTGCTATTGTTTTATTGTTTGGTGTTCAGAGAAGAGAACATCATGATCTGCTTGTTACTAGTCATATAAATGAGCCAAGGTTTCAATCTTCAGGAAAGCCTGCTGTCCAGGACTAAGCCACTTGCCTGGAAAAGGTGTTAGACAATCAAAATTTGGATGACGGAATGATGATCTCTGGATTTTCTTTTCCTTCAAGAACAAAATTAAGGAGATTCACAACTGGCCTATTAAAAAAGGCCAAACTCAAATTCCTTGCCATGGAGTCAATTTTGACTCATCGTGATCCCATGGGACAGGGTAGGACTGCCGCTGTGTGTTCCCAAGACTCTTTTTGGGGAGGAAAAAGCCTGATCTTTCTCCCACGGAGCAGCTGGTGGTTTCCCACACCACTGACCTTGTACTTAGCAGCCCAACGTGTAACCCTGTATAAAGGTTAGGTAAACACAAAAAAATAAAGCCCAAGCCAAACTTATTTCTATTGAGTTGACTGTGACTCATATCAACCACATATAGTTTCTGGGGCTTTGGAAATCTTTATGAGAGCAGACAGCTTCATCTTCTGAGATTGGTGGGTTTGAACTGAAGACCTTAGAGTTAGCACTCCAATGTTTACCAGGCAGTGCCACCAAGGTTCCTAGGAAAACACAGGCATACTAAAGAACGTTTTCAATATTAGTGTATCCTAAAACCTCCATCCTGACCAACTCATTCATCTTATAGGAGACTCTTTTTAACTTACAAAGTTTGCACTTCCACAGAAATCAAGTTAAATGTACAAATATGATTTTGCCAGAATGGCAATAATCAATTTAGGGACCCAATATGTCCTTTTAAGACACCCTCGGTGGGGTGCACGAAGGGTTGTAGGCATGAAGGACTGCAAAGGAAAGAAAGGTCCACAATCTCTGACAGCTGTGGAAGCAATAACAGTGACTATGGCTTGATCACCTACTATGTGCCTGTCATTCGAAACCCATTGGGTATTTAATCCGTACATCAGTCTTGTAAGGTCGGACATGCTCACTTTTACAAGGGCAGTAGGCAAAGTGACCTGTCCAGGGCGCTGGAGTGACTTGGAAGAG
Organism: Tenrec ecaudatus; assembly: GCF_050624435.1. Lineage (NCBI taxonomy): Eukaryota > Metazoa > Chordata > Mammalia > Afrosoricida > Tenrecidae > Tenrec > Tenrec ecaudatus. The sequence continues at coordinate 59,453,185 of NC_134542.1, forward strand.
GAAATGCACGAGCTTCTCTTGTTGGGAGAGCAGAGACCACAGCCTGGGGAATTGAGCAGACTCACTAGGAATTGAGGTGGGGTTATTGGTGGTGAGTTGTGTGCTATGAATCTTAATGTCTGTGAGATTCTGCAGCAAAGCGGGGAAGGGAGGAACTGCGAGGAAAGATGACAGCTGACTTCCCAGGAGGAGCAGGAGGCCACACCCAGTTTCCCAAGTTCAAGATTCTAAATAGACGCAGGATACTCGATCTTCGGTATCTTGGGTGAGGAGACCTGGATAGTGACTTCCTGTTCCCGGATTTTCTTTGATGGCTCTTTAAGGCCCCAAATTCTAAGCAGTTCAAGAGACACGGGATGAGGAAGGATGCAAAATGAACGACCGCTGACAGTAGGGTCTCTAGAGGAAGGAAAGCGAAAATGGGTAAGGTCTAAAAATCGGAGTTACTGGGGCTTAGAAATCAACACAGAACACACCAACCCAGGTCTCGAGCCTGAAGAGTCAAGGGAAGGCCCGAACACGTGCATGTGCTTAAAGTGTGCTGCTGCCCCAAGTCTGGTGCACAGTGATGAACACGAAGTTCCGTGGGAAACCAAAAGAAACACTCACCAGCTAAAGGCTGGGTCAGACGTGCCTTCAATAGGATCCAGAAAGGGGCCATGGGAACGTGGAGGTAAAAAGATTCAGCGTCACACCCAGAGAGTTCTGAGAGAAGACAGTTCCAATCAGGAGAAGTGAATTTTGTCAGAAGCACTAGCCGATTGAGGACCATGTTCTGCGACGTAACCGTGAGGAAATCACTATTGCTCTCTGGAACCTTGCTGGGATGCACCTCCCGCCCCACAGATGTTATTGACCACTTCCCTTCTGAGACTTTTTTAAAGTAGAGCGTACCTACGTCTTGTACAGCTTCTGTTCCACAGAAGAGCCTTATATATTCAATGTTTGTCATCGTCATGAGATTTCTATCCCCAAGACCAGCACAGTGCTGGGATGGTATGTTCAGCACATGTTTGTGAAGTGAACAAATAAATGAATAACGGCAAAAGCAGTTAACCTATGTGTAGTAACAAAAGAAACAGCTAAAAAGGAAGGTAGGTTGAGAAATGCAATAGCGACCATTTAACTGATGTTCACATCCCTTGCTCTTCTTGCTCACGATGGTTCCGGGGGGTTTAAGAAGACTCAATTATTAATGTCTGAAACATTGCAGTGCTTAAGAGAACATGGTGAACTGATAAATTAGTAATACTAGTAGTTTTTTTATTTGTGTCATTGTTCTTGTTTTAACTAAGCCGCCAGATGAGTTATTGATATCTTCGTTTTGGATGGCTAAGTCTGCCTCCTCTGTGAAGCCTGACCTGAGCTTCGGACTTACCTTGTGCCCATCTTTTCCCATTCTTCTTCTTCAGGGCGTCTCCTTCAACATCTCATTATACACAGGATGGTGTTACCTTCTAATGAGGTGCGCATGCAAAAGTAGTCTGTCTAGTGTATTCCAAATGGACTTCTAAAGCGTTCGGGATCAACATCATCACGAGAACTTGCTAAAATGCAGCCAAATCGGCATCCTTGAATCGGAGCTTCCTTAAGAGTAGCCCAAATACCCCAAAACTTGGATGGTAGGCATGACTGAGCCACTCAACCGCTAATGCGAAAGTTAGAGGTCTGACTCGCCACAACAGTCTGTCAACACACTTCCAAAGCATCAGCAGGGAAAACTCGGTGCAGCACTGTTCTGCCATGGTGGGCCTTGGGTGGCCATGATTTAGAGTGGATTGGGTTTCAACTAGTTTTTAGTTGACACCAAGGCTGTAAGAAACCCCGGAGGACAGGACAAAGGGAACCTTCATTTGACACTTGCAGCTCGAATAGGTTCTTTCTCAGCTTGTGTCATGGCTTTAAGTATTGATAAGTGATCACATAAGTGCAGCTGTAGTACAGAACATTTATATTCTCAATATAAATTGAGAATATCCTTACTATGTGTCAACCACTTTAAAAAAATCATTTTATTGGGGGCTCGTACAACTTTTATCACAATCCACACATCCATCCATTGCATCAAGCACATTTGCACGTTTGCTGCCCTCATCATTCTCAAAATATTTGCTTTCTACTTGAACCCTTGGTATCAGCTCCTCATTTTTCCCCTCCCTCCCCACCCCTCTCCTTTATGAACCCTTGATAATTTATAAATTATTATTATTTTGTCATGTTTTATACTGTCTGATGTCTCCCTTCACCCACTTTTCTGTTGTCCACCCTCCAGGGAAGGGGGTTATATGTAGGTCCTGGTGATCGGTTTCCCTTTCTACTCCACCTTCCTCCCACCCTCCCGGTATTGCCACTCTCACCACTGGTCCTCAAGAGATCATCTGTCCTGGATTCCCTGTGTTTCCAGTTCCTGTTTGTAAGGTAGTATTGGGATCCAGATAGTGGGGAGGAGGAAGCATTTAAAAACTAGAAGAAAGTTGTATGTTTCATTGTTGCTACACTGCACTCTGATGACTCATCTCCTCCCCAAGACCCTTTTGTGAGGGGATTGTCCAATTGCCTGCAGATGGGGTTTGGATCTCCACTCCACACTCCCCCTCATTCACAATGATGAATTTTTGTCCTTTGATGCCTGATACCCGATCCCATCAACACCTCATGATCACACAGGCTGCTGTGCTTCTTGCATGTGGGCTTTGTTGCTTCTCAACTGGATGGCCGCTTGTTTATCTTCAAGCCTTGAAGACCCAAGATGGTATATCTTTTGATAGCTGGGCACCATCAGCTTTCTTCACTTCATTTGCTTATGCACCCATTTGTATTCAGTGATTGTGTCAGGAAGGTGAGCATCATGGAATGCCAGTTTAATAGAACAAAGTGTTCTTGCCTTGTAAATATAAATATATTTACATATGTACAGGCCTATATTTAGACCTCTATAAATGTCCTTTGCCTCCTAGTTCTTTCCTCTATTTCCTTTTACTTTTCTCTTGTCCCACTATCATGCTCAGCCTTCATTTGTGTTTCAGTAATTACTCTTGGTTACATTGCCCTTCATCAAGCCCTAACAGGCCTCTTATACCCTCCTTGCCACTGACTGCAGATCACTTGTTGTTCTCTTGACCCTGGGTTTGTTAACACCACTTCCTTTACCCTACCTTCCTCTCTCCAATGTCCCTCCCAGAACCGTCAGTCCCATTGTTTTCTACCCCAGATTGTTTATCCAGCCTATTTTATCTAGATATACTTGCAGAGATAATAATATACAGAAAATCAAAACAAAGCAACAAAAGAAAACAAAACAACAGCAAAAAACCAATGACAAAAAAGAGAAAAGCCTGTAAATAGTTCAATGTCTGTTTATTGACCTTTAGTACTATTTTCCTGTCAAGTCTGAATGGGTGCCACGCCCTGGCCCCAAAGTCTATTTTTGGTATTCCCTGGGGACTTCCTTGCTCTGTTCCCCTTGCTGTTCTGTTCCATGCCCTTAGTGTTTTGTCTCTCTGTGTTGGGATCTGATCAGTCACAATTCCCACACTGTGTCTCCAGTGTTGTCCCCTGTAGGGTGTGGGTCAGTGAGGTCAGTGAGGGATGTCGTGTCTCAATGTCAACCACTTTTTAAAAGGCAATATTAAATATACTTAATGGCTTTCAAGGTATTAACTTGTTTGATCTTTAAAATCTCCCCACATACATTTTATAAGCAGTTAAGCAAATATGCTGCCTTCAGCCTGCCTGGATATGAATCCTAAGTTTGCTACTTATGTGTATACTCTGAGAAAATTACTAATATGAGATTACGTTGTGGCCCCTCTCTGCACCCCAAATAAGCTGCACTCTTAATCCCTAACCCCTTGCAAATGTGACTTATTGGAAACAGTGACGTTTCAGATGTAATTAGTTACCGTGCAGCCATCCTGGAGTCAGGTTGGTTCTACTGCAATATGACTACTGTCTTTTCACAAAGAGGAGAAGAGACACAGATGACTCACAGGGAACATGGCCTTAGGAAGATGGCGGTAGAGTTTGGAGTTAATCTGTTACAAGCCAAAAATAAAATGTCCCAGGCTGCCAGAAACTGGTAGAGCCGAGAAAGAATCTGACCAAGAACTTTTGGCCAGAATACAGCACTCTCAATGGCCTGACCCCAGACTTCTGGCCTCCAGAGCAGTGAGCAAATACATTCCTGCTGTGCTAACTTTGTGGTGCTGTGTACAGCAGGCATCGGGACCAGTAGTTTCCGGTATTTAGCTCTCAGCCTTGGTTTCCTCACCTGTAAGAAAGGTGGACAGTGATCGCATAAGGGTGTTCATCGCATAAGGTAAGGAGCCCTGGTGGCGTAGTGGTTATGCATTGGGTTGCTAACCCCAAGGGCAGCAGTTTGAAACCACCAGATTTTTTTGACAGGATATGCCTGCAAGACAGATGAGGTTTTCTATGCCTATAAAAAGTTACATTCTTGGAAACCCATACAGGCAATCCTACCTTATCCTATAGGGTTACTATGAGTTAAATTTGATGGGATGGCTGGGAATGAACTCATGAGGTAAACGGGAAGAGTCAATAAACTAAAGGGCTTCACTAAAGGGTTTAGAACAGGGTTTTATACATTGTAAATTTCCACGAGTGATAGCTATTATTCTAAGTCCCTATTTTACAAATGAGGAAACTAATGTCCATACAAGTGAAGTCCTATACCCTGGTCACATAACCAGGAAGCAGGGAAGCTGAGATTTCAAATCCTGCAGGCTGACTGCTCCTTACCTGCACTCTGCATGCGCTGTGGCTTTTGGCCATTAATTATACTAAATAATTCATTCATTACGGCCAGTTACAAGGAGTCGCTGTAAACCAACTCTTCTCAGTTGACTGAGCAGGACCACTGAGGGGTTTACAACACATTGTACCCAACGAATTTGGCCTTTGCCCTTGGTTCCTAAAACCGACCGTCTAAAATCTTGGATTTTCCCTAATGATTGAAGTATCTTTGGGGGAAACCTCCAGGTCACACCTCGAGTTCACACTGATGATATGACTTAGGTAGGGGTCTGCCAAGCCCAAAAGATCATTCAAATGATTTCAGAAGCGGGCTGATGTCATCAACCAAGCCTATTGAATGGGAACTCCATAAAGGTTCTCCACAGGGATGGTCCCTGCATTGGTGAAAGATAGGGGTACACGTGAGGATGGCATGTCCCTTTCTGTGTCATGAAGGCCTTGTGCTGGGCACCTGCTCAGACCTGGCTCAGTGTGTCTCCACTTTCTTTAGGCCTTGAGATGTGTCCTTCTTGCTGCAATGGAAACGGTATTGTAAGGGTAGTATTCTCTGTGTGTGCTGTGAGTCACATCAAGTCCATCCAATTCTAGACTGCATGGGGAGAGCCAGCAGGGACGAAGGGAGCAGGGTAAGGCCCCAGGCTTACAGCAGGTATTCAGAAAGGGTAGAGGGAACTCTGACATTTGTAGCAAGCAGGTCAGAAGTAAAGGTATCATGAGGCCTCCTAAGTTTGCAACTGGTGCATGAGGTCTTGAGGCAACTTGAGAGTCAGGATGATTATGTCATTTAATTTGTGAGATCTGACCTCACTCAAAATGTTGATAGTCAAAAGAAGACGTGCTCCATAAGCAACTGTTGTTGTATCAAAAGTAGAACTGAGTGGACCAGGATTGATACTGAATGGATAGTTTCCACACTAGCACTTAATAATGTATTAGCAATCTTGCAGCATGGCACCACTATGGGTTACACATAGGCCTAACCATAAGGTTGTGGTTCACATCCACTAGCAGGTTGGTGGGGAAAAGATGAGGCTCTTCAGTCTTATCAAAATTTACCATCTCAGAAACTCTAATGAGGCTCACAGTGAATTGGAAATGACTCAATGGCAGTGGGCTTGGGTTTTTGTTTTGTCTCACAGAGTTCTTTTACTCTCATAAAGAGCTACAATCCCAGAAACCCAGAGGGGAAGTTCTATTATATCCCAGAGGGTCACCAGGAATCAAGTTTCAGTAGCATCAGTATAGTTCTGCTCCTTGGGACGACATTCATTGCCTACCAAAGACCCATAGTCTGCCTGGCTCTGTGCTTGGTTTTGTGAAGAACATGAAAGATGTGTGTCTTAGGCTAGGTTCTCTAGAAAAATAAAACCAGTGAAGCTTATATATGTATCTATAGAGAGAGATTTATATCAAGAAAATCCCTCACATAGATGTAAAAGTTGGCAAATCTAAGTTGGGGCAGGTGTTAAGTCCATGGATCAGATGTTAGGCTGGAGGCTTCTCCTGCCTTATGTATCTGTGGTACTTGATGAGACCAAATTTGGTAAGAAGAATAAGGCTGGTGGCTGCAGAGGCAAATGAATTCAAGGTCAGCAGATCAGGCTTGTGGCTGTAGAAGTGAATGAATCCAAAGTCTGCTGCTCAGATGAATGGCAGCTGAAGGCTTCCAGGATTGGCAGGCTGTTGGCTTAAGTCCAGAGAACAGGAGATCAAGAAGTGGGATGCAGGATCCAGACCAAGCAAAAAGAAAACAAGCTTTTCCACAATGCCTACTAATATTGGAATTAGGCCACACCCCCAGAAGAATCATCATTACAATGGCCTGCATCAGAACTGTGACCTGTGCAAGAGCATTGCATCCCACCCTCATCTTCTTACAACTGGTTGACTGGTCACAGCAGATTGCTTATGGTGATATGTGCACTGCATTGTCACATGGTGGAGTATTATTAGGTCTTATCTGTCGAACTACTGAAAATCCCAGCCCACACAAGTCAACAAAAAAACCTAAATAATCACAATATGTAAGAGGCTTCCAGAAAGCTATCATCTACATCGGTAGACCCAGGAAGCAACTACTTACCAGTGAAATAACAGTATCAAGGAACAAGATGGTTAACTGGGTCTCCAGCTGTTGGAGTACTGGGGTTTTATGGAGAAAGTAGAAGTTAAGATCAACATTGAAATATGAGGTTGTGTGAGTTTGCAGTGAGAGAGAGAAGCATATGGTCGCTGAGTTTAGGGGGTGAAGGGGACAGGGAAAAGAGTGAACTCTCCAAGTCAAAAGTAGTTGTCTCTTTCCTCTTGTGAGCAAATGTTTAATACTAGCACTAATTTGTCCTTCTCTCTGGGACAAAATCTTCCTAATGGTGTAGCTTTCATGAAATATTTTGGAAAATATCATTCTTTTGGTTGTAGAGCGTATGTGTGTGTGTGTGTGTGTGTGTGTGTGTGTGTGTTTTACTCAAGCATGGCAGTTTTATTTATTTATTTTTCAGTTTATTTTCCCCCAATAGTTTCATTTAAATATATAATTCACATATCGTACACTTCCATTGTTCAGTCGTATTTCATGAGTTGTGTGTACATCATCAAAATCAGTTCTATAGCATTCTCTCCCCTCCCCCCTAGTCATTCTTTCTTCCCCATTTCCCTCCACCACCACCCCATCCTCAGTAAGCCATCACACCAATTACGGTCTTTATACATGCATGGCAGAGTTTTAATTCTCCAGGAAAATAATGACATTTAGACACAAACAAACCAACATCTTCACTGTGCTTTCCGTGGAAATTTACACAGCAACGGCAGTGGCCCCTTCAACAGTTCTAATGTGCTGGGTATCCCCCTCCCCTCGACCTTTGTGCCCCTTCCCCCTCCACCTCCACCAGGCCTGCCCTGTTCCCATCCCTTCTATTTCCCTGGCCCGCCTTGCCTTCTCATCTCTGATACTGGGCAACTGTTGCTTGATTCATTTTGTTGACTTGGTTGTTCTAAGCAGCACTGTGTGTAGGTCAGTTAATTTGGTTGAAAGGTGACTTCTCTGGAGCTTCAGTTTGGGATTCTTCCAGCTCTTTCACATTTGAATAAATCTGATCTTTGTTGGTACATGTTGATTTTGTCCGACTTTTTTCTTCCATTCGGAATGGGAGTTTCCACTATGTCCCTTGTCAAAGCTCATGGTAGCAGGAGAGCCAGCTACCATTTGGTCCTTTGAGTCTCAGACTTGAGGAGGCTGTGGTCCCTCTGAGCCTTGGGACATGATGGCTTTCTGGATAAGCCTACAGGACTCTGTTTTGGTTTCTTTCTTCCTTTTTTTCAGCGTTCACCTTGTTTTTCACACACACACACACACACACACACACACAACTCTGAGGGCAGGAAAGGCAGTGCAAGCTACACAAATCCAAGGTGCAGGTGACACCCTCAAACAACAGACCTATGCATAACCACAGCCCTGCTCCTGTCCATTATTTCTAATTACAATTCTGACTGCATCTCACAAGGCAGCCATGGGAGAGTCATTTCTATGCAAATATCCAAGAAGATGGAAAAAACACATTTAAGGAAAATATTGTTGTCGAGTTCTCTGGGTACATCTTAAAACTGTTTTTAAATACCATCTTTTATTGTGGTTGGAACAAAAGCAATCATTTTTGAACAACAATTATTTTGCAGTAAATTGAAGAGGTGGGCAAACTAAAAAAGCGTTGGTAACATCTGATTTTGAGTTATTTACATTTAATTACAAAGGGAATAAGTTTGAGCATTGAAAGGTAAAGTTTATTCTGGCATTTCCATTATGAATAAATTTTATGGTGATTTAATAAGTGATCCAGGTTTGAAAAGTCACACACACACACACACACACACACACACAAACACACCCTGAGATCTTTGGATCCAAATTGATTAATTCAATGCTTCATGTCAGAAATGTCCCCCAGTTGTTTGTCTGCATGTTCTCTCTGTCTCTTATTATGTTACTAACATTTCCAGCAACAAGGCTACCTGATATTTTGCTAACTTGCTTTCAGCACAGGACTCCTGAGAGGAAAGGAGACAATAGAATTCTTGATTAAATGAGGGTTGTGGCCCGTTAAAGGCTCTTTGCACTCAGGACCTTGTGGCCCCCCAGGGCTACAGCAGCTCACTGACCACAGTTCCTCTTACAAAAGGGAAGCAGCCGGAGAGCTTGTCCTGCCATGAGTGTGCCTGTTTGGACTCGGGGCAGCCCACACAAACATCAAACAGACCTGGTTTTCAAGACCAGAATAGGCGTGGGGTGGAGTGTTTGTTTCTCTTTCATGAGAAAAAGGTTTTTAAGCCGGAAATTCATTTTGCTTCCATACAGTGTGTCTGAGTTCATAATTAAACACACATGACTTACAAAGGACAGTATATTCTACGTTAATAGACATGAAAGGAAATATGTAACTTCCAAATGTACCCTATTTTTGCATCTAACCCTATTCTTACATTACCTTATCTTACATCTTGATTATTTTCAGTAATGACGATGATGTTAAAATTTGCCAACTTTTATGGAGGACTTAATATTGACTAGATATTTACACACTTTTCATTCATTAAATTATTTAGTCTTCCAATAATATTATGCAGGAAACATTGTATGTGAAAACAGAGTCACAGTGGTTGTACAAATCCAACACGAGTCCCAGTTATTAAGTAGCCAAGTTTACCTGGGTGACTCTTCGAGAGTCATCTTGTTCCCCTATGTCTAAGCTTGTTCCTTCCGGAAGGTTTCGGATGCTACAGATTCTACTGTTAGAAAATCTTTCTTTCAAGTTGTCAAGAAATTATACTTCACACAAATGCAAATAGTAGAACAAGCACCTTTTCATCGAACTACGAAGAGAAAATGCTCTCTCATTTTCTGTCTTAAAACCAGGGACTTTTGGCTCTTCATTTACACCAAAGATGGATGCCATGAGGGACAGGGGCAACGAAAGAAAAGCCTTGAATTTTGTGCCAGCAGGAATTTGGTGATGTCTAAGATGTTTCCATGATTGTACCCCTTTTGTGTTCTCTTGTCTAGCAGGTCCTAGAAGTTTATGTCTGTAGAAATATCCACAGCCTAACTCTCCAGGGGAATGTGCTATCTAGCCGTATCTATCCAATGTGAATTCTATGTTACAGCATTTTCTATGTTTAAGTAGTCATGGCAGCTGCCTTTAGGTCTTGCAGTCTCCTCAGTATCTTTCTTTGCCTTGTCCTTGTTGTACTGACTCCACCCCCATCCCACCCCCAAGTGTGTATTGCTTTTCTTTCATCACTATTAACATATCTTGTTTGTAGATAGTGAGTTTAATTTTCTCCCTTACCATCCCTGTTAACCATCAAACACTTGTTTTTCTGTGTGGAAACCCTTTAACAAATAATGGTACTCTCATACAATATTTGTCCGTTTGTAATGGACTCATTTCACTCGGCACAATGTGCTCAACATTCATCAGTATTGTTAGATGTTTCATGGGTTCATTGCTAGTCTATCACAGCGTAGCACGGCATCATAGGCTTGGGGGACTACATCAATTGGCACAACATTGTTCAGAAAGAAAGTGTTCTGTATCCTCCTTTGGGCCTAAAAGCTTGCAAGTGGCCATGTAAGCTACAACTATTGGTCTCTTCCTGTCCTGAGCGGACAAAAGAGAGTGGAGAAAACCAAAGATTCAAGGGAACAATTAATCCAAAGGACTAAGGACTGCATAAATCAACACCGACATGTCCTGGAGACAAGAACTAGGTCAGCATTTCCCAAAGAGGGTGATACTGCCCCCTGGAGGACACTGGAATGGTCTACAGGAGCTGCAAAACCAGCCACTCATGCAGATTTCTGAGCTATTGTGCAAACGTTTGTAATCGCCAGGGCAGGGGTGCCGAGAAACTTTTCTTTCTGGATGAGAGGTGGTAGGCCAAATCAGTTTGGGAACCTGTGAGCTCGATGGGGCCATTTGACCACTCAGACTAGTCGGATCACATCAGAGCAGTAGGAAAATAAAATTCACACTGGCCAGATAGGTATCGGACTAGAGACTGGAGCCCCGGGACATCCTTCTAGCATGGAACCGCAGCTATTCTCAGAGGCCACATTTCATCAGACGATGAATAAACTAAAACCAAGCGTGCCGAGCAGTTGGAGAACCCCCTTGGGAATGCTTTTTTTATGGGACTATTTATTGTTTAGTCCCATAAAACAAAAAAGAGGAATGTCTTCCTTTTTACTGCCATCAAGTCACTTCCAGTTCATTTGTACATTTGTTGGCCTCATCATTCTCAAAATATTTGCTCTCCATTTAAGCCTTTGGTATCAGCTCCTCATTTCCCCCCATCTCTCCCTGCTCCCCCTCCCTCATGAACACTTGATAATTTATAAATTATTATTATTTTGTCATATCTTATACTATCCACCATCTCCCTTCACCCACTTTTCTGTTGTCCATCCCCCAGGGAGGAGGTTATATGTAGATCCTTGTAATCGGTTCCCCCTTTCTACCCCACCCTCCCGGTATCCCCACTCTCAACACTGATCCTGAAGGGCTCATCTGTCCTGGATTTCCTGTGGTTCCAGTTCCTATGTGTACCAGTGTACATCCTCTGGTCTAGCCCGGTTTGCAAGGTAGAATTGGGATCATGATAGTGGGGGCAGGAGGTATTTAAGAATTAGAATAAAGTTGTATGTTTCATTGTTGCTATACTGCACACTGACTGGCTTGTCTCCTCCCCACGACCCTCTGTAAGGGGATGTCCCGTTGTCTACAGGTGGGCTTCAGGTCTCCACTCTGCACTCCCCCTCATTTACAATGACATGATTTTTTTTTTGTTCTTTGATTCCTGATACCTGATCCCTTCAACACCTCATGGTCACACAGGCTGGTGTGCTTTTTCCATTTGGATTTTGTTGCTTCTGAGCTAGATGTCCACTTGTTTACCTTCAAGCCTTTTAAGACCCCAGATGCTATATCTTGTGATAGCCGGGCACCATCAGCTTTTTTCACCACATTTGCTTATGCACCCATTTGTCTTCAGCGATCATGAGCACACAATGATAGACTCTTGATGACTCCTTCCGAGAGGTTGAGGGATAATCTGTTCCATGCCTCTCTCCCAGCTTCTGGTAACAGCTGGCAATCCTTGGCATCCCTGGCTTGCCGCTCCAATCTTTCCCTCCATCATCATAGGACTGTTTTTCCTCTGTGTCTTTTCTTTCATAAGTACATCAATCATATTGGATTAAGACTCACCCTATTCCAGTTTGACCTTCTGTGAACTGATAACATCTTCAGAAAACCTATTGCCAAACAAACTCACATCTACAGGTACCTGGGATTAGGTCTGTAACATATCTTTTTGGTAGACACAATTCAATCCATAACACTCCCAACGGAGGCCATTTTACCTACTGGGAATATAACAGATTCTGGTGTAGAATCTACTGGAGGAGCAGATTGAGGCCACATAGCGATGGTGTGTGAATGGGCCCAAGGAGCACTGTGATACCGTGGGGGAGTGAGGTGTCACATAACCTGCAGGGAGGGCAAAGGAAAAAATTTGGTTATATTTAAGCTTTTCGATTTTAACTCTATGCTACCTGAGATGATGCAGGATTGGGGAGGGGGCGTGGGGAGTAGTCTATAAGGATTGTGCTTAGTGGATACAGTTACATTTCTGAATCACAAAATGATAATTAACACTGTGAAGCCGCACTTCTCTGAACTTGGAGCTATAAAAGGCCAGAGGAAGGGGAGCTGAGTCTGGCATTTAGAATTTATAATCTAATGGAATATTTTTTGTTGCTGTTATTTAGGGAATTATTATTTGAATTTTTTCCCTGAAGGACTCTTTTTCTCAGAATATTAATTTTAAAACATTGCTTTTCCTTTTTTATTCATTTTTTTGCTATTCAGCTTTTGCAGTAAGTTTTACCTTAACAGAAGCTAGGTAAACTGCGCTGTGGGAAAGTCAAAGCACACCTGTATGTGAAGCAAGCAGAAGTTTTCGATGCCACTCTTCAGATTCGGAGAGCAAAGCCAGGACAGATAAAAATCTTTAAATACTACTTAAGATAAAGCTATTGTCGCATATCTTGCCTACTTAAAGGTATTCCTAGCCCTGAAAAACTAGACTAAGAGGCATACAACTTATACGTATTATACCAATTCTACTTTCCAAAGTTGATATTAATTATAGTTTCCCACTAGAAAACAATCATCTCCACTTTCATATAAGGTTAGGGACAAAACAGAAAAAACAGAATGAGAATGATAGATTGAATAGTTTGCTGACCTGCACACTGTTATAAGCTTTTCTGTAGGAAATAAGAACTATCTAGTTAAACTGGAAAGGTTAACACAAGACATGTGTAGAATTGAGCAACCAGCTATAGTGCAAGGCTCTGTAAGTGATGGGTTTAATAGTGACTTCTCTCTCATTTTTATTCTGCTGATATGAGATTTATTCATTTATTTATATTAATATGAAGGTGCTTTGCTCAATAGTAGAGTAAACCATGGGTATAATTTATAGATTCATGGAGTATCTAAAGTGATCTGTCAAAATGATAGAAATTTGGGGCATGTACTAAGACAGGCTTTATATGAAATATTGAGATCCAAAGAGGCTTTTGTCTCACTATGACAAATCCAGACAGCTATAATAAGCCATGTAAAAATGGTATGGCAGACAGTTATATTTTTGAATCACATGAAGATAGTTAACACTGACAAAGCTCAACTTTAAACACTGCTCAGAACTTGAAGCTACAAAAGGCCACAGGAAGAGGGTCCTGGTATAGATTTTTGGAATTTATTATCTAGTAGACCCTCATATGTCTTTTGTTGTTTAAGAAATTACTATTTGAATAATTTTTCTAATGACCCTATCTTCTCAGAATACTAATTTTAAAACATTGCTTTTTTTGCTATTAGCTTTTACAATAAGTTGTTCTTAACCAAAAAGTAATACTATAAATTACTTTTAAAAAATAGATACACTGAAATAGAGGAAAGAGCTAGTAGACAATTGGCATTTATAGATGTCTAAATAAAGGCATGTACATATGCAAATATATTTACATATGAGAATGGGGAAATAGATCGATGTGCCTATATTTATAGGTTTAGTATTAAGGTGGCAGAAAGACATTAGGCCTCCACTCAAGTACTCCTTCAATGCAAGAATACTTTCTTCTATTAAATTTCCATTATATGATGCTCGCCTTCCTGACACAACCGATAAAGACAAAGCGGGTGAATAAGCAAATGTGGTGAAGAAAGCTGATGGTGCCCGGCTATCAAAAGATATAGCGTCTTGAGTCTTAAAAGCTTGAAGGTAAACAAATGGCCATCTAGCTCAGATGCAACACAGCCCACATGAAAGAAGCACACCAACCCGTGTGATCACAAGGTGCCGAAGGGATCAGTTATCAGGCATCAAAGAACAAAAGGTCATATCATTGTGTGCTCACCTCCCTGATACGATCACTGAAGACAAATGGGTGCATAAGCAAATGTGGCGAAGAAAGCTGATGGTGCCCGGCTATCAAAAGATATAGCATCTGGGGTCTTAAAGGCTTAGAGGTAAACAAGTGGCCATCTAGCTCAGAAGAAACAAAGCTACATGGAAGAAGCACATCAGCCTGTGCGATCATGAGGTGTCGAAGGGATCAGGTATCAGGCATCGTCAGAACAAAAAAATCTTATCATAGTGAATGAGGGGGGCAGTGCGGAGTGGAGACCCTAAGCCCATTTGTAGGTCACTGGGCATCCCCTTACAGAAGGGTTGCGGGGAGGAGACAAGCCAGTCAGGGTGCAATGTAGCAACGATGAAACATACAACTTTCCTCTAGTTCCTAAATGCTTCCTCCTCCCCCACTATCACGATCCCAATTCTACCTTACAAATCAGGCTAGATCAGAGGATGTACACTGGTACAGATTGGAACTAGAAACACAGGGAATCGAGGGCGGATGATCCCTTCAGGACCAGTTGTGTGAGTGGAGATACAGGGAGGGTGGAGGGAAGGTGGGTTGGAAAGAGGAAACTGATTACAAGGATCTACATGTGACCTCCTCCCTGGGGGACGAACAACAGAAAAGTGGGTGAAGGGAGATGTCGGACAGTGCAAGATATGACAAAATAATAATTTATAAATTATCTAGGGTTCATGAGGGATGGGGGAGCAGGGAGGGAGGGGGAATAATGAGGAACTGATGCTAGGGGCTTAGGTGGAGAGCAAATGTTTTGAGAATGATGAGGGTAATGAATGTACAAATGTGTTTTACACAATTGATATATGTATGGGTTGTGATAAGAGTTGTATGAGCCCTAATAAAAAGATTAAAAAATATGAAAACAAAAAAGAGAAAAAACAAAATAAAAAATAGATGCACTGTGCTATAGAGAATTAGACACATACATATACAGAAGAAACAAACCAACAAAAATAGGTAGTGTAGTCTCTGCTGTTATCCATTTTACAATCTATGAAATTTAAAAGCATATTCATTTGCAGCTGTAATACAAAAGTGACGTGTAAAACTCAAGTTCCAGAAAAACTCAGAGCCATCAGGTTGATGCTGACCATCGCATTCACAGGAGGACGTAGAGCCGCCCCTGTGGGCTGCTGAGACTGGCACCGTTCAGGGGAACAGAAAGCCTCAGCTCTCTCCCGTGGAGTGGCTGATGCCTTGCTATTGCCAACGTGTACTTAGAAGCCACACATGTAATCCACCGGGTCACCGGGGTTTCTAAACCCAAGTTAAAAAGCTGAAAAGGTGACCAAGGAGTCTTCAAAAAGGAAGAATTGCGTTTGTCTGGAGTGAAGGAGAAAGCTTCTACAGAGAAGCTCTCATAGGAATGGGAAGTTTGAAGGCTAATAGATTCTGGATATGCCAAAACTGACACTGACCGGGCGGAACATTCGGGTTAAAAAGAATAGCAAAAACCCAAACAAAACCTTGATGTTATTATGAGCAAGACTGGGAAAAATAGCAGAACTTAACTATTTACTATTATCACAAGTTTCCCCAATTTTCATTCTTTGCTTTCAAACATCCTGCATTAATTTCCTTCGGTTACCTGGTAGAATGGAGGTTATTTCTAAAAATGAGCCACTCTTGCTCTACCATACAGTTTAAGTTACCGATAGGCTCTGTGATGGCAGGCAGACACATGCAGGATGTGCCACCTATATTTGCTCTTTTAGGAAATTGCCATTCAGGAGACCATTTAATGCTCCACTGAAGAGAAAATCCATAATCCTTGGTGTGCTCTGCATGGCAGTTGAGGCGGTGCAACGTCCATAAAATATGCTCTACTTAAAACCAGCTCTTTCAAAGCTGCACTTAAAAGGACGGAGCGCATTTTCCAAGTTTCACAGAAGCTCCCTGGTTTCCCGTGCTTCTGTAACCCAAAAGGAGCCTTCTGCAGCCTTTTAGCATCTTTAAATAACCAGCGTTGCGATGTTGGCCCGAGTGTCTTTTTCTCAGATCCAGTTCCAGAATTCTTCCCTGTGTTTAATGACAAGCACATGGGAGAGGAAACCTTAAATGAAGCAGGCTTTGACCGAGTCCCGAGGCGAGCCGTTTCTCACAGAGCGCTCATCTCTTGGAAGCCCCGTATTTCCTTGTCAACAGAGGAAACTGGCATCGCAAACGGCACATTCCATTTTGTTCTGTTTTACAGCCAGCTTTTAAAACCATCATGCTATTACTGCTACTGCCAAGGAATCGAAGTGTTTTGTTTTGAGATTTCCCCGAGGCTTCTTCAACCTGGGACTGGCTTTTTAATATCAGAGAATGCCTTTTTTTTCTTTTAATAAGGACAAGACATTGATTATTTTTCTTCTTGGAAAATAGATTGAAGCATATATAGCAGAGACAGTGCCTAATTCTTCTCTGTGATATTTTGTATAACTCAGCTGCTATGTTCAAGTATAAAGATGAAGGGAGTGATATAAGCCAAAACACCGAGCCAAATAACTTGGATATTGGACATTGAATGAGGACATTGAGGATTGAATAAGGATGTGGACATTGCATAAGGGAGACTGCAGAAGAACTGAGGCATTTAAATGATGGTGTCGGCAAAGACTAGTGAAATTAACTTAGATTTTGCCAAAAACCACGTCTGTCTTGAAAGAAGTCTGTATATCGCCAGAATGCCATATAGAATGAGGATGGTGAGACTTGGTTCATTTATTGTGCACATGGTACCAGGAGAAACGAGTTCCCGGGAGAGGGCATCAGGCTTGGTAACACCGAAGGCTAGAGAAAAATAAGGCTCTTTCAAATTGAGGACTTGATCATTTCAAGTTAAGGCATGGCCTTGATTCTGACTCATAGTGACCCAATAAGACAGGGCAGAGCGGCCCCCCTGAAAGGCTGTGATCTTTATGGAAGCAGCTGCCACGTCTTTCTCCTGAGGAATAGCTTCGGTGGGCTGGAATTTCTGATTTTGAGAGTTGTTTTTTTAACCACTGCCCAGGCCTTCCCCCAAAGGACTCCTTAGATAATATAAAACTAGGTCACAGAGAAAGAGGGCAGAGGGAAGGGGCACAGGGCAGACTCCTAAGACTTGACTCAGTGGACTTGGAAATATACTAGAGTTCTTTCTTTCTCTCCTTTCTCTCTCTTTTTTTCCTTCAAAGATTGTTTAGAAATAAATCAAGGAGCTAAGATTGTGGGAGGTGGTGTGCTGGTTATGGGTTGGGCTGCTAATTGCAAGGTGAGCAGTTTGAACCAGCCAGTTGCCCTGCCAGGGAAAGTCAAGGTTCTCTACTTTCATAAAAAGTTCCATTCTCCAAAACCCCCAGGGTCCTATCGGGCCACTATGAGTTAGAATCGACTTAGTGACAGTGACTGAGATCCACGGTCAGAAAGAACTCAATGGAGGTTGAATGTGTGTGGAAACTCCCAAATGTGGTCAGGTTTCCATTGTCTACACGAGCCCTTCATTCAGCGAGTTCTCACAATTTTGGCTCTAGTGCACTCCCTTAATTACTTCCTTTGTCTTTTCTTTTTTTCTTCGTGTGTGTGTGTGTGTGTGTGTTGTTGTAAGAAAACTTTGAGTCAGTTCTGACTCACAGGGACTGACTCTAACAAACACCAATAGGAAACACTGCTGGTCCTGCACCATCCTCACAATTGTTATGCTTGAGTTTACTGGCAATCACTGGGTCCATCCATCTCATGAAAGGCCTTCTTTTCCCTCGGGCCTTCTACTTTACCAAACATGGGGCAAATAGAAAGCTTGATTAACAATCTGCCCTGGTAGAATAAACTCCAAATGCGCTACCCCCCTCACATCAAAAGAACAAATGAGCATCGTCTCGATCTTTGATTTCACTTGAGCTTTTTGGGGGGAAGGTGATGATAGCATCTTCCACTGGCTTGATTGATGTTTGATTTCTTGGATGTAAGAATAGCACCATGTGTCTTCGCCAGCAGTGACCTTGGGGGAAAAGTCTGGGTTGATTCAGAGCTGTTCTTTCAAAGCATGGCGTTCTTCCACTGGGCTTTCTTTTGCCTGGTCCGTCAGAACACGAGGCACATATTTCACAGTGACCCTTCTCAAGAATTTGCTCAACCAGCTTCAAGATAGTCCAGGTAACTCCCCCATCTCTTCAATGGTCTGTCATCGGTCTTTGAGCACAAGTACTTGAATTTTGTCTACATTTTTGTCCTTTGGGAAGTTGACGGATGTCCAGAATAAGGTTTGCCATCAATCAACATTTCACCTTTTTTGAAATGAGAAAATCACTCTTACACTTGAGTTTTTCCCATGTGCTATCCTTATAAACTGTGTTCAACATCACAACAGTTTCTGCAGCATTTTTTTCCCAAGCAGGGAACAAAATTTCACAGCCGAATGTTATTCTCTTAAACAAACAATGAGGTTCAAATGAAACTTCTTTTATGAAAAAATTTACAGTGACCAAAGAGAACCTTTCCAGGTGACACCACTGGGTGCACTACCTCAGAGTGAGTTCCATGCTTGCTAACAGGAAAAATGTGTACTATGAACGCAAAGCAGGAAAAATGTGTACTATGAACGCTCCACCCAGCGGAGCTTTCTTTTCTTTTCAATCACTCTATTGGGGCCTCTTAAAACTCTATAAATATACAAATATCCATTGTGTCAAGCACATTTGTACATATGTTGCCATCATCCTTTTTAAAACATTTTCTTTCTACCTGAGACCTTGATATCAGCTCCTCAAATTTTCCTTCCCTCCCCAACTCTCCCACCTTCATGAACCCTTGATAAATTATTATTGTTTTCATATCTTACACCATCCACTGTCTCCCTTTACCCATGTTTCCCTGGGTGGGTTTGGTAGTGTTGCACATTCATTGATCATTTCGATCAGTTTCCCTTTCCCCCCCCACCTTCCCCCTACCCTCATGGTATCGCTGCTCCCATTACTGTTCCTGAGGGGTTTATCTGCCCTGGATTCCATGTGTTGAGAGCTCTTAACTGTATTAGTGTACATGTTCTGGTCTAGCTGGATTTGTAAAGTAGAACTGGGATCATGATCAGGGGGTTGGAGGGGAGCATTAAAGAACTAGAGGAATGCCGTATGTTTCGTAGGTGCTATACTATACCCCGACTGGCTCGTCCCTTCCTTGTGACCTTTCTGTGAGGGGATGTCCAATTGTTTACATATGATTGTTTGTTTTGGGTCTTCTGATGCCTGATACCTGATCCTGTCAACACCTCATGATCACAGAGGCCGGTGTGCTTCTTCCATGTGGGCTTTGTTTCTTCTCAGCTAGATGGCTGTTTGTTTATCTTCAAGTCTTTAAGATACTAGACACTGTATATCTTAATAGCCGGGCACCATCAGCTTTCTACTCCACATTTGCTTATGCACCCATTTTGTCTTCAGTGATCATTTCAGGAAGGGGAGCATCACAGAATGCCAGGTTATTAGAACAAAGTGTTCTTGCATTGAGGGAGGACTTGAGGAGAGGCCCAATGTCCATGTGCTACCTTAATACTTCACATATAAATAAATATATGTACATAGATCTATTTCCCTATCATATATAAATAGATTTACATATGTACATGCCTGTATTTAGACTTCTATAAATGTCCTTTGCCTACTAGTCCTTACTTCTATTTCCTTTTATTTTCCTCTTGTCCCACTATCTTGTTCAGGGTTCATTCAGCTCTCAGTAATTCCTCTCGGCTGCATTGCACTTGATCAAACCCCACCAGGCATTCTACACCCTACTTGCCATCAGTTTTAGATAGATCACTTGTTGTTCCATTGTCTTGGGTTTGTTGGCCCCTTCCTTTCTCCCACCTCCCCGTCTCCCATTACCGCCAGAACTGCCAGTCCCATTGTTTTCTCTCAGGATTGTTTATCCTGCCTGTCTTATATAGTTAGATATGAAAAAAGAGAGAAAAAGAAAAGAAAGCCAAAAACCTATAAGTAGTTCCAAGTCTGTCTGTTGCCCTTTATGAATATTTTCTGATTGAGTCTGATGAGGTGCCATGCCCTTCCCCTGGAGACTATTTTTTGGGGTTCCCCAGTAACTTCTTGCTTTCCTCCCCTTGCTGCTCTGTTGTCTTCCTTTTGTGTTTTGCCCCTGTGTCGGGGGATCAGACCGGGCACAATTCCCCCACTGTGTCTACAGTGTCATCCCTTGCAGTGCTATGGGTCAGTGAGGTGATGCCTGTGTTTTGTGGTGGGGCCAGCCCTATGGGCCTCTCTGTACATTGGCTGCTCTGAGCAGGAATATTGTCCTCAGCCGTTGATCAGCCAGGATGTGGCGCCCTCTCTCTCTCTCTCTCCTTCCACTCTTAGTTTGCACCCAGGTGTCCTGAGCAGACCTCCCCATTTTCCTAAGCTCTATAGCCAGTGTTATCTTCTGTAGTTCATTCTACTGGGGAGGGGTCCATGTAGTTGTCAACCCTGCTTTTCTTCTTGTAATTTATTTATTCTCTATCACATAATTGTGTACCATTTAAGTGCCAATGGTTTGTTGGATTGTTTAATAATTTTAAAACAAAATCATTTTCACAATCATAAGAACCTTGTGAAAACAAAGAATTCCGTATGGACTGAGCTGGGTCCATTTACTTGAGGCAAAGGGGATTCTTTTCTTTTCAGAAGTCCAATTTGAGGAAAGTCACTGTCAATTAGCCACTCGAATTCACTGCCATTGAATCAATTCGGACACACAGTGACATTAATAAGATTCTCGAGGCTGAAAATCATCAAGGCAGCAGACAGCTTTATCTTCCTTTCTCAGAAGTCTAATGTGTTTGAGGCACCATTTTTTTTGTACTTAGTAGTTCACCACCACCAGGGCTCGGTTAATCAAAGGTAGTTAAAACACTTAAAGAAATGTATCCTGGTGATGCAGAGGTTATATGTTGGGCTGTGACCTTCAGAGTCTGTGGTTCGAAACCAGCAGCAGCTGCTCCTCAGGAGAAAGACAAGGCTTTGTGCTCCGGTAAACAGTTACGGTCCTAGAAACTCACGGGGCCCCTCCACCCTGTCCTGGAGAGTCACTAGGAGTCAGCATCAGCTCCATGGCAGTGAGGTTTTTTTTTTTGGGGGGGGGTTTGTTTTCTATTTAGCTTGAATATAAAATTCATAAAATCTTAGTTGATATGAAAGTCTTGGCATTAAAAAAACCAACCAATCAACAAACAAATCTGATTTTTAAGAGTTAATCACTTTTAAAACATTCCTTTCTTAGGAATTATTTCTGGTTACCTGCCCCAAAAGACTGGATGTAGTTTCAAAATTGTATCAGGCCGTCAATATGCAGATCCCATTTGTAGAATGGAAATTCCAGATGGCTTCTTCATCCTGACGCTGAAGTGTAATGACTAATAACAGAATGCTTGGCAGTGGAATGAGAATCAGATTGGCAATAAAAAACTACTTATTGATTCAGAGACTGCTAGAGCTATACATAAGTGTACCCACCTCACTTATCAGTCAATGGCTGTAATTCTTAAAAGTTTGTCCTTAGTGAACATTGCACAGTGGCTTTGACACAAATGTATTCAAACCATTAGCCGTATTAGAAGGAATGGCAGAAGCAGACTATCAACATTTAGAAGACATTTGATGTCTGCATTGGCAATGGCATTGCAAGAATAATGACAGAACAAGTTTGCTTCCACTTATGTTCAGTTTGTTTTTAAGTGCGGGAGGCCCCAGGGACACATAAAAAGGACATGTTGATAATTTCCTAGGCATTTATACAGTCCTCAGCACAGGGAAACTACAAATCCCAGAATGCAATGACCCCAGTCGTGGCAAAACAACTATTTCAGAAACCACTAAGCCAACTCTGAAGAAGTGGTTTGGTTCACTGGGGAACCCAAATTGCTAAAACGTGTACTTTACACTCCATGGACTTTTCTCAAGTTTACTACATTTCTGCATCACAATTTGAAGTGGTGAATGTTTGTAGTCTCAATCTCATCAGCATGATGTGATACAATTTACTTCATGATAGAGAATTAATGAGAAACTTAAGGACAATATGAATATCTGATAACTTTTCTGAAAGAATTCCTTAAAAATATATTCTAACATACATGCTCCTGAAAGTCCATCCCTGTTAACTATTATTATTATTTTTAATGGCATTTATTGTGTCTTTACACTCCAATTTATATTACCATTCAATATGGTTGTTCTATCCATTTCTCTATAACTCATACCAAATGATTGGGGGAGATCAGGCAATTCATTTATAGTGGTCTCTAACTGAGGGATTGAACTATTTTGCCATTCCCTGCTGTAAGAATGAGGCAGCTCAGCAGCAGAAAGAGGAAAGTGCTGGGACTTTCAAGAAAAAAGGGACAGCAGGGTAGTGGTTTGAATTCCTTGCTTAAAGTCACAGAGTCAGCAGAAGCCATGCCACACTGAGACCAGAGGCCAGGAGACCACCAGCCAGGGCCGAGGAGCAGTGAGTGCCCAAACTAGCAGATGTGAAGCAGCCAGGTGGATGGTCTTCCTGGCCCACAGATGGAGGTAGAGGTCAAGGAATCAGGAGGGTGAAGACCAGAGAGAAAGAGTTGGATGCTGCCTAAGGAGAGGTATTGCTGTGGACCAATGTCTTCTGATCCTGACTTGTGGTCACCTAATAACTTCCTTAATAAACTGGCTTACTTCTGACTATTGTCTGTGAGTGTTGTGTGGCTGTTGTGATGAGTTATTGAATTGAGCAGAAAAGTGGAGTCTTTTGAGAACCAGGAGGTATCAGAATGGGGTAAAGAAGGACCGGTGGTGAAGGCATGCCTGCTCTCTGCCTTGTGGCAATCAGGCTTGAGCTGGCGTGGAGAGGGATTCTTCTTCCTTATGTAGCCAGGGAGGTCAGGGTTGACTTCCATGATGCTTTCTTGAACTCCTAGACAGGGTTTTGCTACGGTAAGTCTTCACGGGAGCAGGCGGTCTCACTTCTCTTCTTTGGAAAAGCTAGTTGCTTTGAACTTCTCATTCTGCGGCTAGCAGCCCACTGTTTACCCCACAGCATATTATGGTTGTATTAGCTAATTGGTGCAACATTCTACAAAATAACAATTGCCTTGAGAGCATTGAGCATGCGTTTTACATTTCGCCCAGTGATTGGACTCTAAGAAATTTATTTTATGAAAATGAGAGATGCTTAAAGATTTATATGAAGGTCAGAAAAGACTTCCTGAAGGAGAGAGATCTTTAGGAGTGATTTGAAGGTCAATGAAGGATTGTTCTAGCAATGGTTAGTCACAGGAAGTGGAGCACGGGTGGGAGGAAGGAGTTTTCCAGTAGGATGGTGGGGATAGGAGCCATCCAGGATTGAGTTGAGATGTGAAACGGTATCAGAAAAAAGCTGAAGTGTCAAGGCAAGGAAAAAAACAAACCCAAACAGTAATCTCTAAACCCCACTCCCCTCCATCTGTCATATCTATTACTATGGTTTGTAGCATGTGATTAAGAGGTGCTTGAAAAATTCGTGCTGAATGCGTGAGAGGATGGATGAGTGAATACATTAACGAGTAACTTCAATTTCCATTAGGTAATACCTTTTCTGAGCCAGAAGAGTCATTGAGAGTATTATTATTGCATTATATTTGATAGTTTGGTTTTAGCTTCAATGAAGGATGAAGTGCACTCTGCCATTCAAGTAAAATACCTGTAGAGGTCTCTGTTGATTGAAAATGTCATAAGTACTTAAGGTGGATAATATACACATTTTTAATTTTAAAAGAGTACAAATATTATTTATATGACAATAGTATTATTGCTTTGATTACAAGAACATGGCAACCATATATTTATTCTTTTTGAAGTGTGTGCTAATAAACTCATTCATCTTTTTCCCCTCATGGCTTTTTCTTGTCTTCAGCCTGGGAGAACTGATTCTCAGACTTAGATAAGAAGCCCAGCTAGAATCAACTGCAGCCACGAGGGGCAGCTTGAGAGAAAGGGTGAGAATTGGAATAGTGCCAGCCTCCCTTCAAGTGTTCAAAATCACAACTTCAAGTTTCCCTGGTTTCCCTTTCCATGGTGCATAATTTCTAGGATATTTTCCAAAACACTACTCAAGTAAAAACAAGAAGTGGGAGGAATGGAAGACTGGAGGGAGGGCGCAGCCTGGGGGGTTCACAATTGAAAGCAGAGAGATGTGGTTTGTAAGAGAATGAGGACACATATTTTTCCTGTTAGAAGGAAATGTTTTCTAAAAGCTCTGAAGGGTCTGCTTCAAAACTAATCATCTTCCCCTGTCCCTAAAGTGTTGCTGTGTTGAAATGTTGTTGAAGGAGCTTCTCAAAGTCAACGTTGACCTGGAAGAGTTGACCTCGAAATTCTCCTTCCATTCAAACAAGCAGGGAAATGACTTCTTAAAGGAGAATCATAGAAACATTACATCTTAAAGCACACATCCTACTGCAAACATTTACTACATCCTCACTATGTCCAGGGAATTCTGTATGTGCACTAACGGGCACTTTGGGTGGAACAATTCTTCCCCAACGCCTCAACCCCATCGTCCATTGTAACAACTAAAAATGCCTCAAAATACTTATATTTCCAAGCACTCCTTTGGGAATGTTGGATTGAGAATCAATGAGAAGGTCCTGGGTCTATAAGTATAAAAATATTAGACAGAATTTAGGCCTTTGTTTCTTTTTCATAGACTTGAGAGAGAGAAAGAGAGAGAGAGAGAGAGAGAGAGAGAGAGAGAGAGAGACCACAGGCTTTCAGCAATGAGCATTAAAATGGAAATAGTAAAGTTGTATCTCCAAGTACTTGCAGCATAAGAGTTCCTGATTTCGACAGATTCCTTCAGACCAATGTTTCTCAAAGTACGTGATACCACCCATTTGAGGGCACTGGAACAATCCCCTGGGCCTGCAAAAGCAGATACCCACAATTTATCTGGATTATGGGCTATAAGCCACAGCTTTTCATTGCCAAAGGGATGCTGAGTAGTTTTTTTTTTTTTCTGAGAAGGGGGCAGTAGGCCAAATAAGTTTGGGAATATATACTTTATACTAACAGAGAGAGCTATGAAAAAGAAATCAAGAAAATGATACCATTTATAATAACCACTCAAAGATGAAATATTTAGTAACATATATAGCCAGAGAAACAAAAGACCTCTATAAAGGACACTATAAAATATTACCACACGAAACCAACATCAATGGGAAAATAGAACATGATCACATATAGGAAGTTTTAACATTGTAAAAATGTCGATATTTTCCAAAGCAATCTATAGATATAATGTAGTCCTGCTCTAGATTCCATCATAATTCATTCAAGAGGTGGAAAAACGAATCACCCACTACTTGTGGAAAGAGATCCTGAATAAGCAAATCACTCCTAAAGAAGACAGTTGGAGACCTCTTACTGCCTAGTCTGAAACTCTGTTCTATAGCCATCGTAGTTAAAACAGCCTTGTACTGAAACATCAGACACACAGACCAGTGAAACAGAATTGAGAATTCAGAAACAAGTGTGTCCACCCACAGACAACTGATCCTTGGCCAAGGGCTGAACCACGTTAAATAGGGAAGAGCCAATATCTTTAACAAATGGTGCTGGCCAAGCTGGATGTATCCATTTGCAGAAAAATGAAACAGACCCCATATCTCACACCCTATTAAAAAAATGAACTCAAGAAGAAAAACAATCCAATTAAAAATTGTCAGAGAATATGAAGAGACAGATCACCAAAGCAGCTCTTCCGGTGACCAGCCAGCTCAGAAATGCTTGGGAACATTAACTATTGTTTTTGCTACGTGCTGCTGGTCAGCTTCCACTTGCAGCGCCCCCATGGACAATAGAACGAAACCCCACCGAGTCCTGCATCTTCTCACCATCGTGCGTCTGTCTGAGCCCATTGCTGTAACCACTGGGTCATTCCCAGCTCCTTGAGGACCGTCCTCTTTTTGTGCTGCCCCTCCACTTTACCCAGCATGATGTCCTGCTCCAGGTACTGGTCTTTGCTGAGAACAAGTCCAAAATATTTGAGACAAAGCCTCAACATCCTTGCCTCTCAGGAGCATGCTGGTTGTACTTCTTCCAAGACAGGTAGCAGTGCTATTTTGGTAGCCAATGGTACTTTCAATAGTCTTTACCAACACCATATTTCAGTTGCATCACATTTCTTCCATCTTCCTTTTTCCAACTTTCACATGCATTTGAGGAACCTGAAAATCCCATGGCTCTGTTCAAGCATGCCTTAGTCCTCAAAGCAACATCCCTGCCTTTCAGCACTCTAGTGATGTCTTGTGCAGCAGATTTTCCCAATGCAAAATGCCATTTAATCTCTCCACTGCCGCTTCCATGACCATTGATTGTGGATCCAAGCAAGATGAAATCTTTGACAACTTCAATCTTTTCTCTTTTTTATCATATTACCTATTGTCCACTTATGAGGATTTGTTTTTCTTTACTTTAAGTTGTAATCCTTATTGAAGGCTGCAATCTTTGATCTTCATCAGCAATTGCTTCAAGTCCTCTTCATTTTCAGCCAGCAAGATTGTGCTATTTGCATATTTCAGGATGTTAATAAACCTCCCTCCAATCCTGATGCTGAATTCTTCTTATAATCCAGTTTCTTTGATGATTTGCTCAGCATACCAATTGAATAAGTATGGTAAGAGGATACAACACACCTTTCATGGTTTTTACATCATACAGAATTCTCTTGTTCTGTTTGCACAAGTGCATGTACAAGTTCCTCCTGAGCACAATGAAATGTCTGGAATTCCCATTCTTCTCAAGGTTATCCATCCATAGCTTGTTATGATCCACATAGTCCAATACCTCGGTATAGTCAATTAAACACAAGTAAACACCTTTCTGGTATTCGTTACTTTCAGCTAAGAACTATCTTACATCCGCAATGATGTTTCTTGGTCCATTTCCTCATCTGAATCCAACATGAACCTCTAGTTTAGTCTCTGTCAATATACTGCTGAAAATGTTGTTGGATGGTCATCAACAAAGTTTCCCTTGCATATGATAACAATGATATTGTTCTATAATTCGAGCACTCTGTTGGGTCACCTTTCTTTGGAATGGGTAAAAGTATTCCAGTCAGTTGGCCCAGTGACTGTCATTAAAATTTCTTGGCATAGATGAGTGATTACTTCCAGTGCTTCATTACCTTGTTGAAACATTTCAATGGGTACTCCATCAATTTCTGGAGCTTTGCTTTAGGCTAATGCTTTCAGTGTAGGTTGGAATTCTTCCTTCGTTACCATCGGTTGTTGCTCATATACTACTTCTTGAAATGGCTGAATGTTGACTAGTTCTTTTTGGTACAACAATTCTGTGTATTTACTCCACCTTCTTTTGATACTTCCTGTGTCATTCATTCAATATTTTGCCCATAGAATTTTTCAGTATTGCAACTCAAGGCTTGCATTTTTTCTTGAGCTCTTTCCATTTAAGATATGCCAAGCATGGTTTTCCTTTTCTGTTTCCTAACTCTAATTCTTTGAATATGACATTATATTTTACTTTGTCTTCTCAAGCTGTCCTTTGAAATTTTCTGTTCAGCATTTTTTGTTTATTATTTCTTCCATTTGCTTTAGCTACTCTACCATTGAAAGAAAATTTCAGGATCTCTTCTGACATTCACTCTGATGTTTTATTTATTTCCGATCTTCTCCACGACCATTTGCTTTCTTTATGTTTGATGTCCTGGTTTTCATTCCCACAGTTTATCAGGCTTTGTGGCAGTCAACTAATCTGGTGTCAATTTAAGGATTAAGAGTGTAGGGGTGGAGTCTAGACTGTCAATCTGGAGATAGCCAATGAGACTTCTGTGTGGGCATGGCCTTCTCCTGAGAATTCTGGGAAATCTGGTAATTCCTTCTTGGAGACAGAAGACACCTCTCTCTCTCTGCTACTCCCTGGGACACATTGCAGAAGACAAGCCACATGGATGCAACCAGACCTTGGAAGCTGGAGAAGCCACAGAGAGGCCCCTGCCAGCACTGAGATGCTTACAATGCCACTGACGATGTTTTTATGCTATCCATAAGGTTTTTTTGGGTCTAATTCCCCTCAAGTGGGCAGCCTATTGATTATTTGTAGTCTGTTCTTAATCTGGAAGCACTACTGAAATCTGTCCACTCTGGGGAACCCTGCTGTCATTTGAAATACCAGGGACATAGCTCTCAGCATCACAGCAACACACAGGCCACCACAGTGTGGCCAACTGACTGACAGGTGCTCATTAGCTATTAGAGAGCGGCAAATAAAAACAATGAGATGCCATTGCATAGAAGCCTTATTGTTGTTGTTAGGTGCCAGCAAGGAGGCTCCATCCCATAGCAACTGTAGCACAACAAAATGAAGCACTGCCTGGTCCTGTGCCATTCTCACAATTGTTCCTGCGGCTGAACACTTTGATGCTGCCACTGTCTAGTTCATCTCATTGAGCGCCTTCCTCTTTTTAACTGCCCGTCCATTTTACCAACCAGGATGTCCTTCTCCACAGACTTATCTCTCCTGACAACATATCAAAGTATGTAAGACAGAGTCTTTCCACCTTTGCCTCTAAGGAATACTCTGCCTTACCTTTTCCAACACAGATCGGTTTGTTTATTTTTAGTAGCCCATGATATGTTCAAAATACTTATCCAACATCACAATTCAAATGCATCTATTTTGCTATGTCTTTCCGTACTCAATGTGCAACTTTTACATGCATATGATGTAATGGCTTAGGTCCGGCGCACCTGAGTACTCAAAGCAACATCGTTGTTCTTCTAGACACTGAAAGGTCTTGTGCAGGAGATGTACCTAATGCAATACACCTTTTGACCTCTTGACTGCTGCTTCCATGAGCGGCGATCGTGGATCCAAGCAAGACAAAATCTTCAACAACTTCAACCTGTTTTCCATTTATCATAATGTTGCCAATCGGTCCAGTTGTGAGCATTTTGGTCTTCCTTACATGGAGTTGTAATCCACACTGAAGGCTCCGATCCTTGATTTCATCAACAAGTGCTTTAATTCCTCCTCATTTTCAGCAAGTGAGGCCATATATTTTGCATCTCGTATGTTGTTCATAAGCCTTCCTCCAATACCGCTGCCACATTTTTCTTCGTATAATTCAGCTTCTCTGATGAGTTGCTCAGCACACAGATTGAACAAGTATAGGGAGAGGACACAATCCTGATGCACACCTTTCCTGATTTTAAACCATGCAGTCTTCCCTGTGCCGTTGTCACAACTGCCTCTTGACCCAGGTACAAGTTCTGAATGAGCACAATGAAATGCTCCAGAATTCCCATTCCTTCTCTCTCTCTCTCGCTAATCATTTGATTGGGGCTCACACAACTCTTATCACAATTCATACACACATCAATTGTTTAAAGCACATCTGTACATTTGTTACCCTCATCATTTTCAAAACATTTGCTCTCCACATAAGCCCCTGGCATCAGCTCCTCATTTCCCCCCTCCCTCATAAACTCTTGCTAATTTATAAATTATTATTTTGTCATATGATACACTGTCCAACATCTCCCTTCACCCACTTTTCTGTTGTCCATACTCCAGGGAGGAGGTTATGTGTAGATCCCTGTAATTGGTTTCCCCTTTCTACCCCACCCTCCCTCCATCCTCCTGGTATCGCCACTCTCACCATTGGTCCTGAAGGGATTATCTCTTCTGGATCCCCTGTGTTTCCAGTTCCTATCTGTATCAGTGTACATCCTCTGGTCTAGCCAGATTGTAAGGTAGAATTGGGATCATGATATTGGGGGTGGGGGGTGGATAGGAAGCATTTAGGAACAGGAGGAAAGTTGTATGTTTCATTATTGCTACATTGCACCCTGACAGAAGGGTTGCGGGGAGGAGACGAGCCAGTTGCCTATAGATGGGCTTTGGCTAGACCAGAGGCTTTGGGTCCCCACCCCACATTCCCCTCATTCACAATGATATGATTTTTTGTTCTTTGATGCCTGATACCTCATCCCTTTGATAACTCATGATCACAAAGGCTGGTGTGCTTCTTCCATGTGGGCTTTGTTGCTTCTGAGCTAGATGGCTGCTTGTTTACCTTAAGGCCTTTAAGACCTTAGACCCTATATATTTTAAAAGCCAGGCTCCATCAGCTTTCTTCACCACATTTCCTTATGCACCCACTTTGTCTTCAGCAATCGTGTTGGGAAGATGAGCATCATGGAAGATGAGCTCATATTTTGGCTCTCA
The DNA here is from genome assembly GCF_050624435.1 of Tenrec ecaudatus. Lineage (NCBI taxonomy): Eukaryota > Metazoa > Chordata > Mammalia > Afrosoricida > Tenrecidae > Tenrec > Tenrec ecaudatus. The sequence goes on from NC_134542.1 coordinate 59,483,683, forward strand.
TGGACTTGTTTTAATTTTCTTAATCTTTCTCCTGGTCTCACATATGAGCAATTGATGGTCTGTTCCACAGTTAGCCACTGGTCTGGTTTTAGTTGCTGATAGTGAGTTTCTCCATCCTGTCTTCCCACAGATGTAGTCAATTTGATTTCTGTGCATTCCATCTGGGGAAATCCATGTGTATAGTCGATTTTCGTGTTGTTGAATATCAGTATCTGCTGTAAACAAGTCTTGGTTTTGAAAAATTCTATCATGAGATCTCCTTCTTCATTTCTAACTCCAAGTTCATATTTTCCTACTTGTGTTCCTTCCTCTTTCTTTCCACTGTTTTCATTCCAACTTACACTAATAGAAAAGTTCAAGAAATAGAAAACAACAAAAGCTGATCAGAGTGCAGACAGACTTGTACTGCGAATGTTATGTGGTACAACTACTTTGGAAAACAGCATTGCCTATCCTTGAAAAGTTATAAAGAGAAATGCCATATGGCAGAGAAAGCATTCTATTTGCTGTATATTCTAGAGATATAAGACTCATGTCATGAATAGATATGTGCGACTCTGTTCACTACAACACTATTCACAATAACAAAAATATAGACACAACCTACATAGCAGCCCATCACAAGGAAAAAAGATAAATAAATTTTAGTGTGCATACACGGTGGAGTACTGCACAATAATAAAAAGTAACAACAAATCTACAAAACACCTCATAACATGGGTGAGTCAGAAGGACATTAGGCTGACTGATATTAGTCCATTACAAAAGGACAAATATACTAGAAAAGTCAAAAAGGGGGTTTATACTTAAAGAAACATTCTTTGATGGTTACCAGGAATTGGAAGCGTTAGGGGGTAAGTCGCTGACTAGACAGTCGACCAATGTTAACTTGGGTGAAGAAGAAGGAAGAACACAATGGAGGTGGGGCAGATTACTGGGAGGGTTGCGAGAGTTAAAGGCAAGAGAAGTAAACACTGTGATATACATAACTTGGCAGAGCTGTGCTATATGTGCAGGTGTATAGATAGACATCCAGGCTGAATAGGTGTGGGAGGGAGAGTGTGAGTATTCCCAGGAATACATATAGATGGAAGGATATTTGTAAATGGCTATTTACCTTTGCTGCAAATTTGCATATGGTAGGGCATACAGGGACAATGCTATTAAAACATCTTAGACATAAACAAAGACCTAGAGGGAATGAGTCATTGGACATGGTGACTCGGGACCATCACCTTAGGGGATATCATGGTCAATTAGCAGAACATAATTCTCAGAGACAAACTTGTGAGAGGCCACATGAGGTACAACTCTTGGGTTCTCTCTATCTGGAGGAGACAAGAGTGATAAAAATGACACAGGGAACAATTAATCCAGTGGACAAACTTAATGCACAAACATCAGACTCAATGACTCTCAGATGGTCCAGCTATGACTAACAACTTCTCAGACAGTGATTACATTAGAAGATGCTAAATAGAGTGGGAGAAAAATGTGGACCAAACCTAAAATCATGAAAGAGATCAGGCTTACAGGTTGAATAGACATGGGTGAAACTCCTGAGACTGGGCTTAGATCACCTGTCAGATCTGGAACTGAGCTTACTGCTGTGACTTAATTTTCAGCCAAACAATAGCCAGGTCTCTACACAGACTCATGAAGTCTGCATAGTTTAGAATAAACAGACACTAAAGAACAAATGGCAGCATTCACCAGAGGACACAAGCAGAAGGTTTAAGCACAAAGGAGGAATGGAAACAGGAAACACAGGAGATGGGATAAGTGATACTACATTGAGGGGATGGCAATGAAAGAGATACAAATTGTTGAATGTAAAAATGATGATCTTCTCTGTAAACCTTAATCCAAGTAATAACAACAACAACAACAACAACAACAACACAGTACCTAATTCAGTAGGGAAGGACTAGCCAATAAGTTGACATGGTAGAAAGGCACCACAAAAAATTGAAGAACACTAAGAGAACCATGAGATCTCCCTAACAATTTTCACCAAGACTGAGGAAGTATCACAGAGACCCAAGTTCTACCCATCAAATACCTGTGTGATTCCTGCTCTATTTTATCCTAGGGACTCTCTTTCCATTGGCTATTGTCCCTAGATCTTTCAGTGGTGGACATATCACTGTCTTATAAATTCTATTCGCATACTGTTTGAGTTCTTGTCTTTTCCAGGATTTCAAATGGCATTTGGCAGTCCTTTGCAGTTGTACAGTGGTTTGAGCATTGGGGAACTAATCACCAGTTCTGTAATTCAAACTCAGCCACTGCTCTATGGGAGAAAGATGAGGCTGTTGGAAAGATTTACATCTCAGAAACTCTGGGCAGCAGTTCTACTCTGTCCTTTAGAGGCAAATTGGGTCAGAATATTCTTGGTGGTAATCGATGAGGAAGTGTATTGGAGGAGCTCTGGAAGTCCAGTGGTTAGGTGGTTAACTGCTGACTGAAAGGTTGAGGGACTGAACCACCTGCCACTCCTTGGGTGAAAGATGTGGCAATCTGTTCTACAAAAATGTTTGGTCTTGAAACCCCTATGACTCAACGTGTGTGTGTGTGTGTGTGTGTGTGTTGGGGAGCACTGAATTGAACCTGCTTTTGATGACAGCCCCCTAAGTGGCCTACAGTCCCCAAAGAATCTACAGCAAACAATCAATTTGCTGCAGATCTTCAAAGCAGGATGTCTGTTGAATTTCTTGGAGAAAATCCCAAGTTCAACTTGTACCAAATTAAACCCAGAGAGTTCTGCAAGAATGTTCTAGCGTTCATTTTGCAGGGAAGGGAATATTTTGTGGTTTATACTAGAGGTCATGGGAGAGTCTCAAGAAAGTAATGGAGCCAGAATTGTAGTCCTTCAAACTGCTTATTCCCAAATCCTCTACATCCATCAATGATTTATAAAGTGTTGCTTCAGTGTGGGCGGGTGTGGGAGGACATTAAGAGGAACTATTTCATATATATTTATCAAGATCATAAGACTGCTGTGTTTGAAACATATTTCCCCAAATACTTCCATACTTTAGATATGAAAACAGCCTATTTTCAGATTGACTTTAGCATTTTTATGTTTACTTGGCAAACTTTCACTGGAAGGTTAATTGTTTTTCTGCTTTGCTCTAAAATGAATTCATTATCGATTATTTCTTATATCACTGAATTAATCAAGTTCTCCTGGCTTCAGTTTTTACTACCATCTTGGCCTTGAGATTGTTACCTTAGAATTTAAAACTCCTAATATTTTTTCTTATTATTATGTATCCCTGAGCAAACACACATTATAAGTGGAAATTGAGGCCAATTTAATTCATTTTCATGATGAAAAGTACAACATGAAAAGCATGCATAATGTAAAAATCAATCCTCACGATATTCAAACGCTTGTCACCTAAGAGGGAAGTGCCCAGATATGTAGGTAAAGATAAATACATATTTCATACAACTCTCCTGAAATTTGGACCATCAGTCTTGTTTAACCTAAGTGCCAAAAAGAACAGAGATGACACATATTTAGTGGACATCTCTATAGAGTCAGGCTCTGATCAAGGTACTTTATTTTGCTGCATTGTAGCTTTATTATCCTTCCTTATCAAGCAAGGATGTTACTTTGAGGGCTGAGATGCATCTGGCCCTGGCCATGGTTTCTTCAATCGTCTCATATGCAAGCAGCAGGTGGACATTGAAGAAAGACCAACTCATAATGGATGTATTTGAACGATGGTGCTGGTGAATACTAGTGATAATAACATGGACTGCTGAAAGAGCAAACAATTGGGTCTTGGATGAAGTACAGCTAGAATGGTCCTTAGAGAGTAGGAAGCCAACATTTTGTCCCATGTTCTTCGGACATGTTGCCAGGAGTAACCAGTCCCTAGAGAAGGACACCAGGCTTGGTAAAGTAGTGGGAGAATGACAAAGAGGTAAGACCCTCTACACGATGGATCGACACAGTGGCTGCATCAATGAGCTCGAACACAACAGTTGGGAGGATGGCACAGGACTGGACAGTGTTTCTTCTGTTGTCCAGAGGGTCATGAGGAGTTGGAACCAGCTCAACCACAACTAACAACAACATATTTATATATATATTATATCATATTTATATTTTAAATATCATATATTAGATATAACATATTTAGTATATAATTAATATATTCAAGTATAATGTTGTATGTTAAATATTATAAATGTTATTTATAATATATATATATTTGACTTTACCTGGTATAGCTCATCTTTTTTAAAATTTTATTATTTTTAATCATTTAAATCATTAATAAGGCTCTTACAGTGTTATAGCTCATCTTTCTTTACAATATTTATGCTTTTTATTTTATGATAACTCCATCAAACACTAATTAGTTGAATTTTGCTTCCTTTTATTACTCAATATAACCTTCCCCTTTTCATTGTAAAATAGGTTTTTTATCAACTTATGTTGATCATATTCCTATGTTCATATCTTAAATGTCCTCCTAGTATACAAGGGGCTTCAAAACTGTTATGGAAAAATGGAATGAATAGAGTATTTTCCCTGAACATTTTAAAACGTGCTCTTCCTCCCATACTTTTCTTTTGTTTATTACATGTTAGTTCTTTTTTCTTTGGACATGTTTGGATTTATGCCTGTCGTTTTTAGGCTTGATGGTGCAGGGGGTGTTCATTACAACATCAATGGTTTAGCCCTCCCAGTTGTTTCACTGAAGAAAGATGAGGCTGTCTTCTCCCATAAAGATTTAAAAGTCTCAGAAACCCAAGTAGGCAATTCTACCCCTCAATACAATCCTATATGAGTAAAAAAAGATGCTTATGATTTTCTGTCAATTTCAAAAATAAAATGGGATCTATGGGTTCTTCCTCCTACCCTAAAACGATGTGATCATTTAAGCACATGTTTCCTTTCATCTGCCATATTTTGTAGAATAATCCTTAATATCAGTTATACACATTCTATTCATAACATTAATTTTATCTCTTAAGAATTTTTTCCTAACACTTCCATTAAGCTACACCAACCAATTGAGAATTAGTGGCAATTATTTAGAATAAACAGTACGCTTTACCGTAGTCGTCATTCCTTTTCTGGATCATTGTATTTGAATATGTTCCAATATATTGATTTATTTGGGGAAGTATGCGGTCAGCACAATACTCCGCACCACTGAAGACTGAGACAGAAGCGTTTGATAAGAGTCTGCAGTGTTTACACCAAATTGAAGTGTGAATGCCCTTAGCCTGCACCCGCCCCAACCCTACCACAGTTTGCTGCCCTCTCCCTCCAGCTCACTTGTTTCTGAACCAGTTTGCACCTATATTCCCAGGCCTTCTACCTCCCCAGATCATAATGATTTCAAATATTTAAATGTTTAAATGAAGTGAGCATCAGTTCTTATGGCGAGTTATGCTGTCTGTTATACCGCCCCCCTTCCCGCCCCCTTGGCTGTAGGCTTTAGAAGACAGAGTATGGGAACTCCTACAGGAAGCAGACAGGACGGCGGAAGAGAACCAGGATCAGAGCCAGGTGTACGCCGCCATGGCCGACACCCTGGGGGACGCGTGGGCTGCCCTGGTCTCCATGCTTGAAAGAAGACGGGAGCTCCTCCAGCTGACCTCTGAGTTTTTTGAAAATGCCTTGGAGGTTTGTGCCAAAAGCAACTTCTCCCTTCTCCACATCCTTATACATGCTTGCGCTCATGAACATGTTTATGTCCATAATGAGACACTGCAAATCAGGCTAAAAAAAGGAATCATAGCTCATGCAGATGTCATTTTTGACTGTTGACATGAAATTATCGATGATACAAATGTAGATGTTCAAATAAACACTGAGTACACATGTTTAAAGGGAAGTAGATTATTAACTAAAACTGGAACTACTACCCACAAGCTATCATGATTCCCTTTTAAGAAGCTAGTTAGGGAGTCACTAAATCAAGCAATGAGTCCAGATGCAGTATCATTAGGAAATGCAGAGTGTTCTGGTTGGCTAAATCTGGACGATAAAATTTCTTCTGTTTTTTTTTTTTAAAAGCAATCGCAGAATATTCTACAGAATGAATTTGGCCTTTGTAAACAGTACTTTTTAGAGTATTTTTCGAAGGCATATATTTGGGTTTGCATAGCTTGAGTTTTTAAAAATACAAAACAAAAAAGCTCTGAACCAACTGCTGTCGAGTTGATTCTGACTTACAGTGACCTTAGAGTTTCTCGGGCTGTGAATCTTCACAATAACAGGCAGCCTCATCTTAAGCCAGCGGAGCACCGGTGAGTTCAAACTGCCGACCTTGAGTATTAGCAACACATAAGCGGTGCACTGCCGCCAGGGCTCCTGACCAAAACCCAAGGGAAGGAGCAATGCTGGCCCTGAGAGGTCACCCCTCCTGCGATTGTTCTTAAATTCTGTGATCCTTCAAGGTTTCCAGTTTGGAGTGTGGGACTCAGAGACCATTCAGCAGATGCGTTACATTTGCTGTAAGACAATTCCTGGGAATTTCACTCCCTGTAGCAGTACATTCGATTTGAAAATTTGATGGGAGAGCGCTCACATTATGATGAAGCACTAGTTAAAAAAATATGATATCTTCAATCTGAAAAGTTGAGACAAATCCACAACAATGAAAGAAGGAACATTGGTAATAGAATATAAAAATTGAGGCAACCATATGCATCATGAGCTTGTTTAAAAGAAAATAGGGCAGTAAATGAAACATTACATCAATGTTTATGGTTTATTTTCCACTATGTAACTGCTTGAGTCCAAGTGCAAGTTCATTTTACAGACCATGGTGGGGGAAATTCATAACTGTTCCATTCTGTGAAAGGAATAAACCAGGTAAAGTATACCTACAGGTGCCAAAGTATGTATGCATTGATTTGTTCTGTTTTGAAAGTGGGATATAGGTGTCCTTTGTCCTTACAATTCAGCTCTTCTCATTTTAAAAATCATTTTATTGGGGGCTCTTACAGCTCTCATAACATGCCATACATCACTCGTATCAATTGAACCAAACACATTTGTAGATCAACTCAGCTCTTCTGAGCACAGGAAATTATCTTCTTTCTAACATTAGGCCCCGATATTTATTTTCCATTACATAGTGTCTTTAATGGTAGGATAATTCTCTCTGTGATGAGTAAATCACTTTCAAAATTACATAAAGTAAAAGGAAATACCAATTAAACCATATTACAATCCAGTAATGCAATTCTTACGCTTGAGTTAGCCTTTATTGGATTTAGTGAAAAGTCTGTTTCTTGTATTATCCTACTTGAAATTCCGGGGACTACTTCATACTACGCTGAAGGCTAGCTCTTACATTTTCTTCTCTGCTTTTTGTGTGTTTTCATTAGTCCTTTTTATTTTTTAAAGAGGGTAAAATATATAAGCCCATGAAATGTGCAACACTTTACCCCAACCCATTGCCATATCTCTTCTGTAGATGTTTCAGGAAAGAGAAGAGAAAAAAACATCCACAGATAAAAGTTTACTCAGAAACTGTCCGAGTAAAGTTTATTTAAAAATATATTTATGTAGAAAGCTGAAATGTAGATAGAAATGCTATAGTGATGCCAAAACATATGTGAAGTTCTACAGAGAAAAATCAAATCACTAGCCAGAGGGCTTTCTCTGTCCCTGAAGGATCCCCTCATAGAAGGCCCTTGAAAGCAGTTATTAGAAATGGAATGAATGAGAAATGTCTAGGGTGTGTAGATTCACTCCGGTTACTGAACTCTCTGCATGTACAAGTTCATTAGAGACCAAAATGCCTTACTGAATGATTGATAAATTATTACAGAATGACTCAAGCCTACAGATTTAGTCTCCCAATGGAGTATTCCCTTTTCAAATACCACACAGCAGTTTAGGCACAGTGGTGACCCGGTGGTCCCATCAGCTTGTTCTTACAAAATAGCAGTAGCTTCATTGACATGTCAAAGAAAGCCAGGCTCTCCCATAGTCCATGCCTTTTATAACTCTGGATACTATGCGGTGGTTGTAATGAGAAAGATACAGTAGACCTTGTTCAGCAGGTAGTTGCACAAAGAGTCAAAAGCTTCACATTCAAAGACGAGCGTTTGGAACAAAAGCAGACACAGGCCAGAAGAGGCTTTAGTGTCTTTCTCATGAATAGTCAATGCTACTTTTGTTAATATATTTTAAGTCTAGTCCAAAGGTGAGCATGCTGATCAAAATGTTCTGATAAAATTATAATTTCTCTTGATCTTAGTGCTAAAATAACCCGTTATTTGTTTATCACAATGGATGCACTCATGGTGGTACAGTCAGTTAAGCATTTGCCTGTTAGTCAAGGTCAGCAGGTCAAACCCACCAGCCACTGTGTGGAGAAGGGAAGGCCTGTCTGCCTCTGTAAAGATCGACAGCCTCGGAGACCCCCTGACTGTGGCTAGGAGTCAGAACCGACTCCAAGGTTTCTGTACTAGTATAACAACTATGTTTTCCCTTCTGAAGTTTATTTTGATTATTATTCCCTTGAGGATTTTAGTGGCATTTCAAGCAGCTCTCTCCCCTTGTATCTTTTCTATGGAGAGACACCGAGACTAGCCATACTCCTTGTCATGCATGAACACTTCTATGCTTTTTTCTTGAAGCAAAGGAAATTTCTTTATTTCTGCTGTAGCTAATTTTATTTTTATTTGTCAAAATGGACAAAAAGTCCTTCATTTTAAAAATTCAAACCAAGGCACAGGTTACAGTTCTGAAGGTGAAAGTCCACCTCCTCATGCAAGTCACCCAGAGTGACTTTCTGCTGTATTTGCTGCAGACAACTTTCTCTTGCTTTGACAACAGTTCGGACTAGATTCCATGTTACTCTGAAACTCGCATTTTTCACAGGAACAAAATAACTATATTTTAGCTTTCTCTGGAACTAAGTACTTAGGCTGAATCTATGGTTACATTTCAACCAGTTTTGTGTTGCTTTTTCTTAACAAGCTTCCCTTTTTTTTTTCATTTCTTTTTTCCCAACAAACTGCCTTAGAATATTGAGAGTGACTATCCATCACAGAGAACACAATGATGTTAGTTGAAAACATTTGACTGACATTTCAGCAGTAAACAAGTTGGTTGATTTCAGCATTTATGACATTTGTAGATAAGAAAGCAATCCAAACGGAGGAGAATAATGTTTTCCCCTGGCACCTTCTAAACTGGCTACACGGAAACACACACACACACGCACCACCTCTGTCACCACCGCCACCTCTACCACCTCCACCACCACCTCTACCACCACCTCCACCACCACCACCACCTCTACCACCACTACCACCTCTACCACCTCCACCACCACCTCTACCACCTCCACCATCACCTCTACCACCTCCACCACCACCTCTACCACCACCACCTCCACCATCACCTCCACCACCACCTCCACCACCACCACCACCTCTACCACCACTACCACCTCTACCACCTCCACCACCACCTCTACCACCTCCACCATCACCTCTACCACCTCCACCACCACCTCTACCACCACCACCTCCACCATCACCTCCACCACCACCTCTGCCACCACCGCCACCTCTACCACCACCTCTACCACCTCTACCACCTCCACCACCACCTCCACCTTCACCACCACCACCACCACTACCACCTCCACCACCACCTCTGCCACCACTGCCACCTCTACCACCACCTCCACCACCACCACCACCTCTACCACCTCCACCACCACCTCCACCACCACCTCTACCACCACTACCACCACCACCACCACCTCCACCACCACCTCTACCACCTCCACCATCACCTCTACCACCTCCACTACCACCTCTACCACCACCACCTCCACCACAACCACCACCTCCACTACCACCTCTAACACCACCACCACCACCATCTTCACCTCCACCTCCACCACCTCCACCTCTGCTTCTGCCAACACCACCTCCACCACCTGCACCACCATCACCACCACCTGCACCGCCACCACTACCAACCACCACCACCACTCCTACCTCCACACACACATAATAATGTAAGTAATGACTCCATTAAAACATCTGTGAATAACTAAAATGGTACATTGGTTTATATTTTTTCAACTATTTTCCTCCACTGTCCTGTCTTTCTGTTGTAGTTCGCTATTAAAATAGACCAAGCAGAAGATTTCCTCCAGAATACTCAGGAGTTTGAGAGTGTGGAGTCCTTACAATCACTTCTTCAGCTCCACGAACATCATACCAAAGGTAAGACGTGTTTATTTCTTACCTAAGCTTTGAAAGATTTAAAACACTAATATCTAAATGCCAATGTATGACTATATTTTAAATGTATCCATTTGATTATGCCAAATCTTGTTCCAAGAAAGATTAAGTAATGTTTGACTTGGTAAAAATCATCTTATGTCGGGAAAAACTAGTTGTAGATGATTTTAAAGGGATGGTAGAGAGTCTCCAAGAGATTCAGTTATTTCAGCTGCTAGATTTTCTTTCTAAAGGCAGGGACCGTTCCCATCTGCCCATCTTTTTATCCTCAGGCTGTGGTACAATGCGTGGCACAATATGGATCCTTTATAATAGTTCATGATTAAATAAATGGTTGAGTGCTGAGAACACTGGAAGTAGTCTTTAAGTATAGCTTGAAGGAAAATCCCTCTTTTTCCATTGTAATTATTTTTTTTTAAGTTGTGAACTTTTGTCCAGGTAAAAATCTAATAAAATACTACTTAAAATGATCTCACTTCTTTAAAAAAATTGATGGTCTGATTGTTAACAAACAATTTAAATGGAAGATTTTCCCACCAGAATTTGAGGCGAGGCAGGACTGGAGCAGGAAAGAAGAGCAGGAAAGAGTAGCCGTTTATTTTTCTAGAAGGGGGTGGGGGCGGTGGGCAAACCACGGCTCTCTGACCACATGCTCCTTTGCTATGTGTCTGTGAAATAAAATTGACCAGTTGAAAGGATATTATTCCGTGATTTCATTTGTTTACAAAATATATTTACGGCTCTCAAACAGTTTTTAAATTGTCGCGAGGGACAGGATGGGCTCCTCCGTCTCCAAAGCTTATTGTGCTCCAGAAGAACAAACAAACCAGTGTTGGAAGACGTACACCAGGAAGCTCCGTTGGAGAGAAGATGAGAGCATTCATCTCACGTACTTTGAAGAGGACAGCAGAAGAGACCAGTCCCTGGATGAGGACATCCGGCTTGGTGGCCTACAGGGTCGGTGGGAAGGAGGGAGCCCTTCAATGAGACGGATGGACACCGTGTCTGCAAGAGCAGAATCCAGCATGACAAGAGCAGTGATTTGCTCTGTTGCGCACGGGTTTGATGGGAGTTCGAATGGACTCGATGGTACCGATCAACAACAGCTCTTGATTACCACCGTGTTCTGGAAGGCAACAGTTGGTTCCGATCTTGCGAATGCATCGCCTCTTTCTTACTGTCAAATAGAGCTGTACCTGAGTGGAACAGCCTCTTGAATTCCTTAGTCAGACGCTAGCTGGCCATCTAGTTCCCCCAGCTTAATCCTGCCAGACAGGGGCAAAGGCATTTGTAAAGACGCAGTAGATGTTGCGTTGACACCACACCCTCCGAAGGACCCTCCACAGTAGATTATTGTGGCTGTTACCTCTCCCGACTTTTCCACACTTCAGAGATGACACACCCAGTCTTTCCTGCATCCATTTTCATGAGCACCAATGAAGCCCATGTGTGTCATTTTAACTGACACGGCTCTGGAGGATCTCCCCGAATGGGGACTTTAAACAGCTTCCTATTCGAGCAGCACTCTGTGCCTGTTACGTGGCAGCAGCCACTGGGAGCCCGGTGACAGAGCTGGGTCTACAGGCCCTGTTCACTCTCCCTCCAATGAGCCCGCTCAGTGCCCAGCAGATTCCTGCGGAAACCTGGCAGCTACTTGGGCTTTTGTTGAAAGGTCATTACTTTAGCAATCAAATGAAAGCATTTTTTCAGAGGGCTAGGGGGCTGTAGCCGAGAGACATTCCCCTCGGATTTGCTGAAAGCAGGGACGTATTCCTTATGCGACTTTCTGGTTGTTGTTTTGCTTGTGATTCAGAAGCGCTTCACAGTGTGAATGGGGCACACGCTGTTGTGTTTGGGGATGCGAGCCCCCTGCGCCCTGGCACCCTGCAGCCAGGACCACCTTTGGGGTAAGAATGTTTGAGAAGCCAGAGGGTCTTCTCTTAGGAGATGGTTGAAACGGCTAATGGAAGGCTGGGGAATGCATGGCGATATAGTATCCTTCAGTCAGGATGACAGGTTTATCATAACATTTTTGTGTTCTGTTATGTGTCACGGAGGTAGGTGGACGCGGCGGCTGCAGCAATTGACTCCACAGGAGGATTGTGAGGATGGTGCCAGGCGGGCCCCGTTTCTCTGCTGTGTGTACATTCACTGTGTGTCAGAACCAACTCACACCAGCATGTGCCACTCAGACAGAAGCCCGGTGGCACCATGGGTTAAGCATTGGGCTGATCACCTCAGGGCCAGCGTTTCACCCACAGCCGCTCCACAGGAGTCGGACGAGGCTGTGTGCGTCCATAAGCATGTATGATCTCAGAAGCACCACGCAGCAGTGCCACTACTCTGTCTTAGAAAGTCGACTAAGATGACAGTTTTGCATGCATATTCAAAAATTCAATTACGGCTATAAGATGAGCACCGCATGTATATTATACTTAAATTTAAGAAAATACATCTATATTTACAGCTAGCTATTTCCCCCCCTGAGATATTGACCAATGAACTGGCTAGAGCATGAGTGTTAGGATAACAAAGCTTTGTAACATAAAAGAAAAAAACATAATAAAATTTATTTCTCATATTCACTTTTTTAGTTATTTTCAGCTATGATTTTTCCTCAGTCAGCAATGCTAAGGCTGTGTTGAATAGGAAGCTTACAGTTTATATACAATACAACGAACACTACAGAGAGCAGATCTAAGATGAATGCATTGATATTTATGCCTTCTGGAATGTTACAGAATAAAATTGTTCCTGTCTCCATATGAAAATCCTTGAAATAGCTTCAGCTCGGATCTCCTGTTTTTCCTGGTTAAAGTCTTCTCCTGCAGACAGGGTTCCCATATTGTTTTTCCAGTCAAATTGCCCTCCATTGACCAACTTGTAAATTACGTAATTAAGAGAGGCAACTAATTAAGCAATATCTTCGGAACAGATGCCAGGGGAGAAACCCAGTGTCGCGTGTCAGGAGAGCACGTAGCCCAGTTTAGCAGGGAATATTGTTTGGAGGTTCCCTCCGTGCTCCCTGTGGGCACCTCCGCCCTGTGTAGTAGTAGTTGACGTCCTTGTTTGGTTCCATCACGAGACTGGGAGACTGTAGGGGAGTCCTTAATATATCTGAGTCTTAGAGATTTAGATGAGTGTCCAACCTGAAGTATCTTCACGAGTGTTATTTTTACACCACAGTCATGTGCAGCATGACAGGATGATGCAAGAGCGAACCACAAAGTGCTAGAGGACCTCAAGGAGGAGACCACTGACCCCCAAGTTTGAAGCATCACCATGGTGTCCTCTAGTTTCCAGTGTTGCTGCTGTCATTGTTGCTAGGTGCCCTCAAATCAGTTTGGACTCACGGTCAGCGACCCCCACGTTCAACAGAACAGAACATGACCAGGCCCTGCGCCATCCTCATAGTTCTTGATAAATTGAAGCCCATTGTGGCGGCCCCTGTGTCGATCCAGTTCATCGAGGGTCTTCCTCTTTTTTGCTGCTCTTCCACTTTGCCATGAAACTATGGAGCGTGTTGAGCAGAGCCAGAATTCCAGCACATTTCATTGTGTTCATTTGGGACCTGTGTATTTACCAAGAGACAATAGTGCGAACGGGATAAGAGAATGCTGCATGGTTTAAAATTAGGACAGGTATGTATTAAGGTTGCATCCTCTCCCCAGACTTATTTAATTTGTAGTATGCTGAGAAAATAATCAGAGAAGCTGGATTATATGAGAAGTTGAATTATAAGTAGAAGAACAGGGCAGAAAGTTCAGAAGAAATTTTATCAACAACATGTAACATGCAGATGACACAACCTTGCTTGCTGAAAGTGAGCAGGACTTGAAGCACTTGCTGATAAAGATCAAGGACTGCAGCCTTCACTGCGGAGTACAACTCTATGTAGAGAAAATACCAATCCTCACAACTGACCCACTGCGTGACATCACGATAAATGGAGAAAAAGATTGAAATTGCCAAGGATTTCATCTCACGTGGATTCACAACTAATATTCATGGGAGCAGCAGTCAACAAATGAAATGGCACATTGAGTCAATGAGCTACACAAGACCGCGTTAAAGTGTTGAAAAGCAAGCCTGTCACTTTGAGGGCTGAGGTGCCCCTGACTCAAACCAGGGTGCTGTCAAGTGCCTCATATGCACTCTGCTTTCAAAATATTTATTTGGAAAGATTGTGTAATAAGCTATGAATCCCCCAAACTTGTGTCAGCCTTCATCTATGAATATTAAATTTATCCATAATGATAGAAAACTCTATAAATATTAGCATGAAATGTATCTTACTACTATTTTTAGATACCATGAAAACAACACTATTTATTGACTATCTACTAGCTTCACATCATAAAATCTTGTGTCAACTGTAAGGTTTTGCATTTGCAGAAATAAACAACCTTTAAAATAAATAAACAGTAAAGATTTTGTATTTCTTCAGCATTATTATATACAAAAAGGCTTCAAATCAATATTTTGTGGAGTAGTAAAATGAAAGGATACTTGCATTTTTCCATGGATGTATAAAAGCACTTCTTATTGTGAATTGGGTGGAGATGTACGTCTCAGATCCTCGTCTTTGCATCTACAGCTTCAACAATTTTGCAAAGCCTCCAGGTAGCTTGTCCTGCCCTGCCTATCCCCACCACCCTGTAATTGGCTAGCTCTTCCTCCTCACCAAGTTGACCCTTTTCCATCTTTTACCCTATTTCGTTCCTTTCTCTCCCCCTTCCACCCCTGCTATCTATCAAAGTCTTCTTCCTTTGGTCTGGTAACCTTTGTCTTAATGTCTTTCATGGCAGGTGTCTCATACAATAGTTGTCCTTTCGTGTCCGACTGACTCCACTCAGCATCCTGTCCCCACCTCCGTCCATGTCACAAGGGGTCTCACACCTTCATCACCGTCCTCCAGTGCAGCCTCGTCTTCCTCGGTGTGTGTGTCCCAGAGTGTGTTTCTCTAGCCTTCCACAGACGGGCATTTTGACTGCTCGTGTTCTTGCAGTGGTTCTATGTGCTGTTTGAGGCCCCCATCACACAGAGAGAGTTTATCCTCAGGAATATCACTCCATATGAAATAAATAGCTTGGAAGATGTTAACTGTGAAAAAGAAAATAAATGGACAAAGGAAGGCTGAGGAATAGATTGCTTTTAAGTTAATTATGATAGAAATCAACAAAGTAATTTCCGCCTGGGTACATTTTAATAATTTTCCTTTAGCTCAGAGGGCAACATGCCTGACCATAGTGTGATAGTGACTACAGTATTTCAGCATAAGCAAAAAAGGGGAAAAAAGATCAGAAAATGTTCACCAGTGAAAATTCTGGCAAGTTACATATCTCCTTATGGTAGCCTAAAATGTTGGCCTGATCCATTGTTATCCTGCAGTTGCAGAAATGCCTAAAGGTGTACTTCCATTCTCATTTGAAATATCCCCATGAAATTCATATCTATCAATAATGAACCTGAATATACATTAATTAAATATAACATCAAAAGAGAGAGTAGCAGAATGGATAAGGAAATATGATTCATTAGTATACTGTCTATAAGATCACATGGTAGACACAAAAGACATAAATAGGCTAAATATAAAACTATTGAAAATACAGATATCAAACACATGACAATAAAACACTTAATAGGGGTGGGAATATTGATTTCTGATAAAGCTGACCTTAAGCACAAGAGGCAAGGAAGGGCATTATGCAATGATTAGAGGGTCAGTTACACAAGAGGGCACGGCTACAATTAATAGCTAAGTACCCAATGAAAGAACCTGAAAATATAGAAATCAAGCTTTAACCAAATTTAAAACAGAAATAGACAACTCCAAAATAGTCGTAGGAGACTTTCAGTGAAGGACAGACCAATCTAAGAGGACACTAAATAATACACAGATGATATCAATTGAAATATGAACCAGCTTGCCCTTGTGGACATACACAGAACATGCCCCCAACCTATAGTCAAATATGCATAGTTTCCAGCAGAGACTGAAAATTTCCCAGACTAGACCAGATGTTAGGCTATGCAGCATGCCTCCATACATTAAACATGTCACAACATTGCAAAGCATCTCCTCAGATCACATTGCTCTAGTTAGACATCAACTATAGAAAGATCAATGTTGGAGGGGGAAATAAAATATATGGAAACTGAATAACACAGTGCTTAAAAACTACTGGGTAATAGAAGAAAGAAATCCATTGAATCAAGCACGAATGAAATCATAACATACTAAAACCTTTATGGCCCAGCAAAAACATACTTAGAGGAAAATTTATAGCAATAAATAATTTACACACCAAAATAGAAGAACTAAAGAAAAAAATCAACACCTTAGCCCCAAATCTTCAACAATTAGAAAAATAGCAGCAAAATAAGCCAACAACCACCAGAAGAAAAGAAATAGTCAAGATTAAACTAACTCACGGCCATTCAGTTGACTCTGGCCCATAGCATGCTAAAGGACTTGCCTTTGTGAGCTTCTGAGACGGTGACCCTTACAGACATAAAATGCCTCATCAGTCTCCCAAGGAGCAGCTGGAGGCTTTGTATTGCTACCTTTGCAGTTAGAAGCCCCGAGTTTAACCTACGACGTAGAAATCAATTAAAGGGGCAATAGAAAAATAATAGAAAGAATGAGACTAGAAGTTCAGTCTTTGAATGTATTAATTAAAATCAACAAGTCTTTAGCCAATCTAACAAAGGAAAAGGAGAATATGAAAATAGCACTAATAAGAAGTGAAATGGATGATGTCACAACAGAACAAATTGAAATAAAAATGATAATAATAGCGTAATCTGAAGAACTCTACCCCAACATATTTGAAAACCTAGAAAAAAGTTGAAAATTCTGTAGAAACTCACTATCCACCTAAACAAACGGGAACTGAAATAGAAATGTGAACAAACCTAGAGCAAAAGAGGAAATGGAACAGGTCATTAAAACATAAAGAAAAACTAGAACAGCTAACATCAATTCAAACTATTTCAGAATACAGAAAAGGAGGGAGTACTGCTGTTGTATTTTATGAGATGAGTATGACCTTATTATCAATGCCAAGCAAAGACAGTACTGATAAAGACAATTATAGACCCAAATCCCTCATGCTCATTAGCAAAAAAGTCTCAACAGTA
This sequence comes from Tenrec ecaudatus, assembly GCF_050624435.1. NCBI lineage: Eukaryota > Metazoa > Chordata > Mammalia > Afrosoricida > Tenrecidae > Tenrec > Tenrec ecaudatus. Next base: position 59,501,080 of record NC_134542.1, read on the forward strand.
TTTTAGCCAATAGAATCCAACAATGTATCAAATATTGATGTATCATGACCAAGTTGGAGCCATACCAATCATGTAATGATGGTTCAGTGTTAGAAAACCAATCAACACGATATACCACATGAGTAAAACACAAGAAAAGAACCACATGAGCATATCAATCAATGCAGAAAAATCATTTGATGAAATCCAACACTTATTGCTGATAAAAATACTTAACAAAATAGCAATTGAAGGGAAATTGCTGAACATAATAAAGTGCATATATACAAAGCAAATGGACCTGTTGGTCTCTGAGAATGGACTATCAAAAACTTTACTTTCATTCATAAAACCTTACTTTCTATATATATATATATTAAACGCTGAAAAGAAATCAGCAAAACAGTGTTATTTATAACAGTCACTCAAAAGATGAACTATTTAGAAATAAATCTAATCTGAGATACATAAGGCTTATATAAAGAAAATGAAAAAATACTACTATCGTAAACAAGAACAGACCTACATAAATGGAAGAAGAACATGCTCATAGATGAGAAGACTTAACATTTGAAAATGTCAATACCACTCAAAGTGATCTGCAGATATAATGTAAGCTGATTTGAATTTCAACATCATTCTTTAAAGCAACAAGAAAACGAATCACTAACCGTATGGAAAAGAAAGAGAGCCTGGATAAGCAAAGCACTAATAAAGAATAAAGTAGGAGTCCTCGTATTTCCTAATCTCAAAAGCCACCACACAATTGTGCTTGTGAAAGCAGCCTGGCACAATGGAACATATCTGAGAACCCAGAGGTAAATATATCCATCTTTGGAGAGCTGATCTTTTACAAAGTACTGGCAGTCATTAAATGAGGGTGATGCTATCTATTTAACAAATGATGCTAGCAAAATGGGATATCCATTTGCAAAAAATGAAACGGGACCTATATTTCACATTATAGAAAAAAAACCAACAACTCAAATTGGATGAAAGATCTAAAAGTAAAAGTTAAACTGTAAGTACCATAAAAGACAAAAAAGGGACAAACCTAGTCATCCTAGTAGTCCATCAAACATAACTAAAAGCCTGAAAAGAGTAGAAGACAAATCAGATACTTGAGACTTCCAAATTAGACATTTATTCCTATCAGAAGATTTCAGTACAATAATAATAATATACTATTGATCAAGGGTTCATGAGGGTGGGTGGGGGTGGGGGGAAGAGGAGCTTATACCAAGGGTTAAGATGTTTTGGAAATGATGATGGCAATACATGTACAAATATGCTTGATGCAATTGATGTATCAAATGTCATAAGAGCTTCAAGAGCCCCCAATAAAATGATTTTTAATTGAATTAAATTTTATAAAGCTTTCATTACTATAATATAAAGAGAACCTGGGAAGTAAAAATAGACTGGAAAAATTGTCAATGACATATCGGACAAGTTACAAACCTCTAAATTTATAGGAGATTGCAGCGTCGGAACAACAGCAACAACAACAAACAATCCAATCAAAATGGGCAGAGGGCATGAACAGACACTTGACCGAAGGAGACATTCAAGTGGCCAACAACAACATGAAGAAATACTTGTGATCATTAGCCATTAGAGAGACGTATATCAAAATAAGAATGAGATACAATTTCACAACAGAATTAATAACAAGTTAAAAAAAATAACAACCCCAAACCAGAAAGTCCCAAATGCTGGTGAGGGTATGGAGAGACTAGAATTTCCACTCACCACGGATGGAATTGCCAAATGGTCCCACCTCTGTGGGAAACAGTATGGCTCCTCCACCCAGTGATACACTTTCTTCCATAACAATAGACAGATCCGTTAGTGGACCGGTCACACTCGTGAGGTGTGCACACCTTACAAGAATCAACCATTCAGGATCAAGGAGGCAGGTTTTACTGGAGGACAAAGTTCAGAAGGGTTAGGCAAAAAGGAGGAAGGGAGACAGGAAGGCCAGGGAGGAGGCAAGATGGGTGATGTTACATTCAGGGGATTACGGTGAATGAGATGAAACAATGTGTGTGAATCCTTGAATGTAAACGGATGCCCTCTAAACCTTCATTGATTCTCAATAAAATGTTAGCAATAGAAATACCATGTGATCCAGAAATCTTATGACCAAGTATCTATCCTGAAGATGTGGCATGGATCTACACAGTGGATGGTGACACGAAGACTTATGGATGCCTTGTTCGTGGCAGCAGTACTCACGATAGTCAAAGAAACAAGGGAAAGCTCCTCAATGGCCAGTATCAGAGGAGTGGCCAGACAAGGCCTGACACCTGGACACAATGGATACCTTACATGATTCAGGAGGGACGATGCCTCTTGGAAACACGTCATTAGCTGAGTATGCCTGGAAGACCTTGTGATGAGTGAAGTCACAGAAAGACAAATAGTGTAGATTGTGCAAACTTTTCATACCCAGAACACATTTTTTCATAGTTTCCAAGAGTGTGAGGGAAAGGAAGATGCATCGCTCTCTGGACCGTGCAGTGTTTCCCACAGTGGGCGATACCACCCTCTGGGGGGCACTGAAACTACCAGGGGGAGCTGCAAACGCACGGACCTATACGACTGGAAAACCGATTTGTTCTATAAACCTTCACCCACTCACTCACACACACACACACACACACACAAATTTTTAAAAGTCAAGGGGAGACATCAGATGGTGTAAGATATGACAAAATAATAATAATATATAAACTATCAAGGGTTCATGGGGGATGGGGGAACAGGGAGGGAAGGGAAAATGAGGAGCTGATACCAAGGGCTCAAGAAGAAAGCAGGTGTTTTGAGAATGATGATGGCAACATATCTACAAATGTGCTTGACACAATTGATGTATGTATGGATTGTGATAAGAGTTGTATGAGCCCCTAATAAAATGATAAAATAAAGTCAAGTGTATAATACCTAATAGAAAGGGGGGGAATACCAGGAGCAAACTCTGTTCATATACCCATGTGTGTGTAATAACACAAGCTCCTTGATGCAAAGAATCCAGCATCAATCTGTTCAAAGGTCACCCCAATTCCTATCCTCCCAAAAACACTGAACTCACTGCCGTGGTAGATTCCAACTCCTAACAAACTCTACGGGACGCCGCAGAACTGCCCCTTCGGCCATGCTAACTAACACATTCCCCCAAAACCAGTTCCTTTGTACCTGTCTTCCGCCCTTTCTTTCAGTTTCCCAGACCTTGTTCTAGACCTCTTTTTCTGCCCCCCTTTACCTGCTATTCGTGTTTGCTTCCACTTCTCTGTTCGAGAGATGTGCTTGAATGTTAGTGCTCACTTGACTTTCCTACCTGATTGAAATCGAGCCATTTTTCTGCCCTGGTTCAAATCTAAGATTGTTTCGTTGCTTCTTCGTAAGGCTAACTCCCAATCAAATTGCCCAGTGCACATAAACAAAACCTCCTCACTCAGAGAAGAGAGTTCTTATAATTTATCGACCAGATCTAGATCGTGTGGCACACCCTCCTTCAAATTCCTTCCTTTCCATCTCAAACTGCATCTTTATAGTACATTGTCTCATTCATTCTTTTAGCTTTTGAATCAAGGGCACCAGTTAAAAGAAGTCACTGGTCCCATGACCATCACTGGTCCCATGACCTCAGCAGAAGCGCTGCAGTCCTGCAGACTGCAAATGTGAAAGTATCACAGTATAGTGGCAAGAACACTGAACTACTGAGCAAAAGATGGCTTTTCGACATGTTCAGTACATTTTTATTGGTGTGATTCTAGGTAAGGGATTTATTCTTCGGCTGTCCATTACAGTTTTCCCTCTCCTACAACTAAAGAGTATATTCTCCAGACATACTAGTCTGTCATTTTCTTTTCTTTTCACAACAAATGTGCCCCAAAGTGTTGTTTCTCATTTACTTTATAAATATCTTCTCTTTCCTTAGCCTGGTATCTTGGCTTCTCTTTCTATTGCTTTACCACTTCTAAGTCCCCAAGTAGTCTCAATTTTCTTTATTCCATCTTTGAGGACTTCTGGACTCCAGAATTTGTCATTTTCTTGCTTATGTGATTTTTAATACAGTCTATCTCATGTAAGCATTCGACCAAAATTCCAGAGAAGCTCCCTCGTGCCAGGCCGCTGTGCCAAATTCTGTAGATGCTGTGGTTCTTGTCTTCATCTTGCACGAGAGCCTAGTGGCAAAGCCAGACAGGAATCAAATAGTCCCATGTACAAAGGAAAAACTGTGACTGTCATAAGAGTTGTGCATGGGACAAACATTTTGTTGTAAGAATATGCAATAGGAAGATTTAATTCTCCATCGATAATGAGGCTGAGTAAATGTGACTAGTTGTTTCTGTCCAGTATTGTAGTCAGTTTATGTTAACATCGAAAATCCAACCCTGTTGCCGTTGAGTCAGTTCGGACTCATAGTGACCCTATAGGAATCTGTAGAACTCAATAACCCTATAGGACAGATTTTAGCTGCTCTATAGGGTGATGAGGTGGCTCTGTGTTGGACTGGTAGTTTCAAGTTTCAGTATTCACAACCACCAGCTGGCTGCTGGAGGGGAGACAGAGGAGGCGTGCTCCTCCTGTAAGCAGCTACAGTCTTGGAAACCCCCAGGGCTGTGCCCCTGTAGGGCCATTGAGGGAGAACTGACTCAATGGCAGTGAGTGACAGGGTTTCTGAAGCTGGCAATCATGGTGGACACAGACTGCCACATCTTCTCCAGCAGAGTGGCTGATGGACATGACCTGCCTACCTCTCAGTTAGCAGCCAAACACAGAGCTACTATGCCACTTTGAAATTTGTTACAGTGTGATGTATAATTAATATACAGTGTGTATTAGCTACAGAAATACTCTGAATTTTACTATGCAAAACTTGCTTATACCACTATTTTCTTTCTTTTTTTTTTTTAGAACTCTTAGAGCGATCTCTAGCCCTTCTAAACAAAAGCCAACAGCTCACGGAGTTCATAGAAAAATTCAAATGCGACGGTCCTAATGTGAATCCTGAGTTGGTCCAGGGAGCTCATAGCAGTTGCTTGAAGATCGACAGCCTCCTGGAGCTTCTACAAGACAGGAGAAGGCAACTGGACAAATACCTGAAGCAACAGAGAAAGGAATTGGAGCAGGTTATGCAGATCTGTCAGTGGGACCAGCAGGAAAACCAGGTAACCCCTGGGGATATTGGTGAAGTAGCCGGCCTCAACAAACGATGCTCGGTCACTTGGTGCATAAGCCATTCTCTGGAGTGGCTACTCAAGCAGTTATGGCCAAATCGCTGGTCTGGTTCCAAAACCTCTGGTTCAGAATACCATGTTGTTTGTCCAAGTGAGTAATATTCAAACAGGATTTATCCATTATGATTATTTATTGATTTTACAAATGGGAGAACAGCAGTGGGCAGTTTTGAAAGGAATTGTATTCTATTCTTAGACTCTCTTTTCTTTCTTTCTTTTTTTTAAAACATTTTATTAGGGACTTATATAACTCTTACCACAATCCATACATACACATACATCAATTGCATAAAGCACATCTGTACATTCTTTGCCCTAATCATTTTCAAAGCATTTGCTCTCCACTTAAGCCCTTTGCATCAGGTCCTCTGTTGTTTTCCCCTCCCTGCCGGCTCCCCCCTCCCTCATGAGCCCTTGATAATTTATAGATTGTTATTTTGGTTAGACTCTCTTTTCTCACTTCATTTCAGGTCACTAATTATTAGACCCATTTCTTTGAAATTCTGAAATGTTAATTGCAGTTTCCTTGAAAGTGGGACAGAAATGAGGATGCTGAATTATGCTACAGTGCTTTTAACCTCAGTGAAAAGCAGTAAAAACTAACATAATGCTCTTTGAATAGTACTCTGGTAAGAAGAAATATTTTCTTGACCTGTGTGACTAGATGCCCAGTTATTAGGGGGATTTTTGTTGGGGGGGGGAGGATGGGAGGAGGGAGGTTGGATTTGATACATTTGCAGGCTTGCTGGAGCTCAGTATCCAGACTACAGACACAATTCTGCTCAATTGTCAATAAGCTTACCATACATTTCTTTGATCCAATCATTTGTTTGTAACCATAAGCAGAACTCTCTTTTTAAATCCTCAATTCAAATAGATGGAATATTTATTGTGATATTTCACATTGTCACAACCCCATATTCAGATAAGGTGGCTGGGCTTTAAAGGAGGTGAGTGATGTAAGAGAGGTTTTCTGGTCTGCATGGACTAGAAACAGATCTTTATCTATGCTTTTATGTTACTGCTCTGAGCCAAAATGGACAAACACATAGCCAGGAAGAAATAGGAAGCCAGGATAAACTGGTTCTTATTTAAAGATGGAAGCGTATGAACTTATACTCAATCTTTTGGAGATCCCTTCTAATGCAAGGTTCTCAAGCTTTGCACTACTGACATTTAAAACAAAAACAAACAAAATCCACGTTGATTGACATGGAGTGGATTCCAACACCACGTTCATCTGGCCCTTGTAGAATGGTGAGCAGAAGGGCTGTCCCTTACCCACCACTGGCAAACACGACCATCTCCAGGCATTGCTCCATTTCCTTTGAGGAGCAAAATAACCCCACAGTAGTTGAGAACTACTGTTCTAGTGTGATGAAATCAGCAGTTCTATTCAGCGAGGTATTTTCTGCAAATTCAACTTTTCCCCCCATTTTATTATAATTTCAATATAACTTATAAGTACATATAATTTATAGTATACAGTATTCTATAAGAATAGCAACTAAATATATGCACATAGATCTATTTCCCCATCCTCATATAGAAATATATGTGCATATATACATGTCTTTATCTAGAACCCTATAAATGCCCTTTGCCTCCCAGTTCTTTCCTCTATTTCCCTTGACTTTCCTCCTGTCCCACTATCATGCTCAGTCACCACCAGGGTTTTAGCAATTCCTTTTTTTTATATTATCCTTGATCATGCCCTACCAGGCCTCTCACACCCTCCTCACCACCAGTTTGGATCACTTATTTTCCCCTTGTCTCTGGGTTTCTTAACACCACTTCCTCTCCCCCCCTCCTCTCCCATGTCCCTCCAGAACTGTTGGTCCCATTGTTTTCTCTTCCAGATTGTTCATCCAGCCTATCTTATTTAGACAGACCTGCGGAGATGATAACATGCACAAAAACAAGACAGAGCAAAACCAAGCAACAATATACAACAAAACAACAACAACAAACCTATGACAAAAAAAAAACACAACAAGAAGAAAAGCTTGTAGTTAGTTCAAGGACTGTTTGTTGGCCTTTAGGAGTGTTTTCCAATCCAGTCTGTTGGGGCACCATGCCCTGGCCCCCAAATCCTCCTTCAGCATTCCCTGGGGACTTTGCTGCTCCATTTCCTTGCTGTTCTGTTGCATCCCTTAGTGTTTTGCCTCAGTGTGGCGGGATCAGATCGCGTGAAATTCCCACACTGTGTCTCTGATGTTGTCCTCTGTAGAGCTGTGGGTCAGTGAGGGGCGTCATGCCTCATAGTGGGGCTGACCCTGTGGTCCTCTCTGTAGACTGGCTACTCTGAGTGGGAACATCATCCTCAAGGCCTGGTGGGCCAGGATGTGCTCCACTCTCTCCTCCTCCCCCTTCATCAGCACCCGTGTGCTCCGATCAGATATGTCCTTCTCCTGGAGTTGCAGAATCAATGCTGTCTTTTGAAATAAATTCTTCAGGGGAAGGGGCAGGTGTCCACTTAGTAGTTGGGATTGGGGCTGGCACCCAGACCTCTCCACTGGTTCCCTACTCCATGCCGGCATGTTGCATTCACATCTTGGGTTGAAGTCAGGGTTGAAGTCTGGTCCTTCTTTCCCTGTGGAGATATAAACAATACCCTCCCCTTGGGTGGGTTAGTGCATATATTTATAGGTTTAGTATTAAGGTCGCAGAAGGACATTGGACCCCCACTCAAGTACTCCCTCAGTGCAATAATACTTTCTTCTATTAAATTGGCATTCTATGATGCTCACCTTTCCAACACAACCGCTGAAGACAAAGCGGGTGCATAAGCAAATGTGGCGAAGAAAGCTGATGGTGCCTGGCTATCAAAATATATAGCATGTGGGGTCTTAAAGGCTTGAAGATAAACAAGCAGCCATCCAGCTCAGAAGCAACAAAGCCCACATGGAAGAAGCACACCAGCCTGTGTGATCACGATGTGCCGAAGGGATCAGTTATCAGGCATCAAAGAACCAAAAATCATATAATTGTGCGCTCACCTCCATGATACGATTGCTGAAGACAAATGGGTGCATAAGCAAATGTGGCGAAGAAAGCTGATAGTGCTTGGCTATCAAAAGGTATAGCATCTGGGGTCTTAAAGGCTTGAAGGTAACAAGCAGCCATCTAGCTCAGAAGCGACAAAGCCTACATGGAGGAAGCACACCAGCCTGTGCGATCATGAGGTGTTGAAGGGATTAGGTATCAGGCATCATCAGAACAAAAAATCTTACCATAGTGAATGAGGGGGGGAGTGCGGAATGGAGACCCAAAGCCCAATTGTAGGTCACTGGAGATCCCCTTGCAGAGGGGTCTCAAGGAGAAGATGAGCCAGACAGGGTGTAATGTAGCAACAATGAAAAGTACAACTTTCCTCTGGTTCCTAAATGCTTCCTCCTCCCCCTACTATCATGATTCCAATTCTACCTTGCCAGTCTGGCTAGACCAGAGGATGGACACTGGTACAGATAGGAGCCGGAAACACAGGGAATCCAGGACAGATGAACCCTTCAGGACCAGTGGTGTGAGTGGTGATACTGGGAACATAGAGTGAGGGTGGGTTGGAAAGGGGGACCTGATTACATGGATCTATGTGTGACCTCCTCCCTGGGGGACAGACAACAGAAAAGTGGGTGAAGGGAGACATCAGACAGGGCAAGATATGACAGAATAATAATTTATGAATTATCAAGGGTTCATGAGGGAGGGGGCAGACGGGAGGGAGGGGAAAAATGAAGAGCTGATGCCAGGGACTTAAGTGGAGAGCAAGTGTTTTGAGAATGATGAAGACAATGAATGTACAAATGTGCTTTACACAATTGATGTATGTATGGAATGTGATAAGAGTTGTATGAACCCCTGATAAAACAATTTAAAAAAAGAATAGCAACTAAAAAGATGAACTTGATGCTACTTAGGTACAACCAACACCTCATGTAATTAGTTATTTTATTTTCTAAGTGATTTTTTGAAATTGTGAATTAGGTAGGGGTATTTACATCGCATACCATCAACTCTACATTCAACAATTCAAACCACTCATCAACCACCATCACCCTGTATTCGATGCTAGCTCCCCGCCCCCCCATCACCACCACTTTCTCTTCTCCCTCTTAGGGAGCTCTAGCTATCTTCTCCTCCAAGTCAACACCTGCCAACATTCTAGTTCCTTTGCTCTATTTTCCTATGTTTCTGGATGAATTGCATGATATTTTGATCCTCAAGCAATATGGAACCTAGAGAAACAAATGCAGCAGCATATGATTCATTGGGGGGTAAAGAATTACTCATCATCGTGGAAACATGACAAACAAAATTGGTTTTTGGCCAGCCCTGTCCTTATTGTAAGGGAACATAGGAGCCTTCAAACTTTGGATTAATAAAATGCTAGGCTTGTCAAGCACTTTCATCCCTTAAGAAAAAGAAAAATTATGTGGTGAATTAGAGCAAAGATTACTGAGATGAATAGTAATGTGGCTATCTGAATATCTAATGCATGCTCTCTCTTAAGAGCAATTTAAAGATGCACTTAGTGTTTCTTGGCTTCTAAGTGCTTATGGCCTAACATTTTAAAATATGTTCTCTCTCTTTATTTTATTTTTCTTTCATTTCTCTAATTATTTTTGTAATCATTTTATTGGGGGCTCATACAACGCTTATAACAATCCATACATACATCCATTGTGTAAGCACATTTGTACAAATGTTGCCGTCATCATTCTCAAAACATTTGCTTTCTACTTGAGCCCTTGGTAGCAGCTCCTTAATTTTTCCCCTCCCTCCCCACTCCCTCATAGACCCTTGATAATTTATAAATTATTATTATTTTGTCATACCTTACACTGTCCAACGTCTCCCTTCATCCACTTTTCTGTTGTCCATACCCCAGGGAGGAGGTTATATGTAGATCCTTGTAATCATTTATCCCTTTCTACCTCACCTTCCCTCCACTGTCCCAGTATCACCATTCTCACCACTGGTCCTGAGGGGTTTGTCTGTCCTGGATTCCCTGTGTTTCCAGTTCCTGTCTGTTGGCTAACATTGTTGACAACAGGTCAGCTAATTTTCCCTCAGAAAAGAATAGAAGTGACCAGAATGATGGCAACTTAAGTAAGAGTTAAAGCATTAGCAAGAAAAAGAAAGAAAAGTAGATGAAAACCACATACTAAAAAAACAAAAAAGTCTTGGGAGGAGGTAGCCTGACAAGCATAAACATACCACATTAGCTTTTTTAAAAGGCATTGTTTTCCAGACGCAAAACTGTGCACTTGCTTTTCCTTGAACGGGGAGCAGCGGGCCTTTCTCTTCAACAACAGCAGCATTTTATTTTGTAGATAATCTGCTTCATTAATGAAAATCAGAAGCAGCTTGGAGTATTCCGTGCATAATTAATTATCTTGGCAAGAAGATTTATGAATGTAATTTTTCTCAATTGCTCCAATCAAGCATAAGCGAGACAAACAAATAAATTAAAACTAAGTTATTCATTGTTTCTTTGTACAAGACAGTGTCAAGGACACCGTAGAGAATTAAATAAGACAAGAGGACAGACGATTTCTTATGACAACCCAAATCACACCATGGGTGCACAACTCGCGGGGGGCGGGGGGGCACGGGGAAGACTAGTGAGCAAGCATCAAACCGTGTTTTTTTCTATTCATTTATCCTTTTCATGTTCACGCTCATATGAGGCCATAGGATTTCGATGACTGAATAGCCTAAAGAAGTTGGGAGGTACAGATGAACCTGGTGACCAGAACACAGTAAGGGTTTAAAAACCAGCAAGTGTAACCCCGAATTATCTTGATGATACTAGGACCCATTAGTTCAGTCCAGTAACATACATAAATGTCCAACATCTTATCATTTACAAGTCCTCACAGAATCCCATGTCTGTGGTGGGCTGTCTCCAGTTCACAGTAACACATGCCAGCAGTCAGTGCAGAGTGTCTCACAGTGTTTGTTACATGTTGTTGTCAGCTCTAGGAACCTTTGCTTATTAGAATGCAGCCCACCTGGCTTTTAATATCACCGTGTATAGGAAGGGGTAAGGAGCACAGAGACTTGGAGCAGACAGCATGCCTGTCAATGCCAGCTTCGCCATTTCCTATGTCTGCGACAAGCTACAAGGCACCTGCGTCTCAGTTTTGTGTTCTGCTAAATCAGGAAGCGAGGCAGATACCTCTATACGTTGTAAAAACAAAGTCGATTGTGTATGTAAAAATGTGTAGGGCACAACTTGGCAGGTGGTGGTGGTAGATGCCGTCCTCGTGACCCAATGTACGGCACAAGGGAACACTGTCCAGTCGTGCACCTGGCGGAGGTCTGTGCCAGTACCTGTCCAGATGCTCACCATTTCTTTACAGACCTGGCTGGTCCCTCGCTGAGCTTCACTGGTCGCTCCCAAACACGGACAATCAATCCTACCGAAGGCTGGCTGACACAGCAGTTCTCTAAACCACTGGGTCCCTGAAGCTTTCTCAAATGTTGCTGTGATGGACGGGGAGAGAAATGCTAGTTTCTAACTGGGGATTCAGCCTATTTTATTCAAAAAGTTATAAGGAGAAAATAAAAACCATCGCCCTAACTTTCTCCACTCTATTTCTTTAGCATATGTCCATTCCTGTTCATGACAAACAAAACAAACAAATAAAACCACCAAACCCAACAACCTATTTCTGAGGAGGAGTCAATTCTGACTCACATGACCCACAGGAAAGACTAGCACGGCGCCCATGGGGTTTCCAGGGCCGTAATCGTCACCGATGCAGCTGGGCAAACCAGTCTCTCCGGGAGCAACCTGTGAGTTTGAACTGCTGACCTTTGGGTTAGCAGCTGAGCATCATAACCACTGCACCAACAGGCTCCTCCTAGTTGATTACCTTGCCATTAGATCTAGCTAGTGTGCCACTGTTCAGCTGAACTAAGTAAGCCTTAGAGCATTTTAATTAGGCAGGCTTATGTATATTTACGTTCCCAAATGTGTTGGCACACAGCATGATTGAGTTACATCCTCATGAGTCTAGGGCTGACGACAAAGCTCCCTGAGGTGTGTGCTCCCTGGACATGGCTGCGTAAGTTCTGCCCCCTGTGCCAAATGCATCCGCTCCCTTGTCCTCGTGCCCGTCCAGTGTATGACAACGTGCAGTCGCTGTGGACTTAGGGGCAGTGGGTTGGGCTTTGCTACGAGCAGCCAAGCCCCCAGGGCTGCCCGGGCAGCTCCTCCGATCCCACTTAACTCTTTTCCTTCCTCGTCTCCTGGGCTGATGTTCTCTTTCCTTTCCATCCCTCCACCCTCGCCGGCTTCTTACTCTCCTCTTTCTTTCCTTCCCATCATCCCCAATTAATTAAAAATTTTATAGGGGGCCATTTCCCTAAGAAAGTTAAATTAAAACCATATTTTGAAATGATTGAAATTTAGCCTTCAAAATTTAGCAGTTATGTATCTTGTTTATACATTCCCAATTTTTCCCCATAACGATCATTAGCAAAGGCCAAAACCTCAGTATGAAACTCATTAGTATCATGTCCTAGAATCAGAATGGTAAGGTAGAAATATCAAACTTTGGCCTAACTCTTAAATAACTCTGGAATCAATCTCTCTCTCTCTCTCTCTCTCTCTCTCTCTCTCTCTCTCTCTCTCTCTCTCTCTCTCTCTCTCACACACACACACACACACACACACACACACACTCCACTCACTTGGGACAGAACTCTAAATGATGCTGAGGAATGCATGCCTCAGATATCCGTGGCAGAAAGGTCCAGTACAAGGTACAAAGTTGGGTGCTGTTTCTTTCTTGAGAATTCCACTGCTGTGTGAATTCTGTCTAATGAGTCAGAGGTCAGGCTAGAAATAAAATTAAGATCCAGAGACATCCAGAGTACAGATTTTACCCTGTTAGACAAAACAACTTCCACTATTAAATAGATGGAAGTAAAGATTTTGCCTTCAAACATGTAACAGTTAGGGGCAATGCTAGTAAGAGAAGGAAAGATGTTTACTGTCGTTTTTCTTTTCTTTTTTTGTGCCCCGTGGGTAGAGGGATTAAAAAATTATGTATCTCTGTCCATGAAGCTGTCTGCTAAAAGGGAAAAGGTTTGCACAACAAAGAAAACCAAAAACATGCTGTAGTTTTTCTTGAGACAGAAATACATGGAGGGACATTAGATGCCAACCCAAGTCATAATTACTAAACACAAGCTATCACAATTCCACAGGGGAGATGGATTAGTGAACTGTGCAACAGATGCCGCACGTTAGCTTTCCTACAAAGCATCAGCAAAGAGTGCTGGGATTCACTCATTAGGAGATACTTCTAACTCCCCATTGACTTGGGTTAATCAGCGAGGGCCCCCAAATTTCGGGGGAAATGTGAACAGAGCACATTTAGATTCTCTTAGAATCTCCAGAAATAAGTGAGATAACAATGAAGTCTCAAATATGGCCGGCTGGTCACAAGATTAGTCCAAGAATGCTTCTTAAAGTAGAAACCAAATCTGCATTTTTGTGAGTCCTCCTTTCCTACCCAGCTCTCAAGGTCAGTGACCTTGGCTTTTGTGTTTCTTCCTGGGACATTCATTATTGCTGGGTATTTGAAGGCTGATTGTTGTCCAGCTAACTGCAGAGTGCATTTGACTAGATTGTCCATTACAGCATAAAGACAACTGGTTTTCTTATGCTAAACAAGAGAGCAAAACCGGGAATGATTATTATTAGACTTTAAAAGATGCCATCAACATCTGACATCAATGTAGACATCAGAACTATCACCTGTGGCCATCAACTGTAATTGAAAACAGCTGGGTGTACTGTGTATTTTTGGCAATTGGAAGAAAGACTACCAAATACCCTTCGGTTAAAAGAAGATTGATAACTGATGCCTTTCCTTCCCTTATCAGTTTTTCTGTCTCTAATAGTAGTTGGTTATTCAACAAGAACTGTTCTGCACACAGAAAAGAAAATGAAAGCAATTTGGGGAGATTCTCATCTTCCCTTAAGCATTTCTGTTAAGGTGATTTGAATTGCTTATTGCAAGCTGGTCTCTCCCAGCAGTTTTAAACAAAGCTCAAAAAGTTAGATCAAATCTCAAGAGTGTAAAACAAGCTGCACACAAACAGATGGGGGTAAGGGGTGAAGAACTACGGGCCATGGCAATCTGATTCCCCTCCTTGGGATGAATCTCCTCATTGCCCCCTGGCGATTTCGCCTTGACCACCAGAGAGGATTTTCAATTGGACTCTGTTCAGAACACATACCGTGTAAGACCTCTCATTCCATCCTTGCTGGGACCTCTACCCGCTCCCAGGCTCTCTGTCCCAGGCACACCTCTGGAAGGGCCTGGTCCACACATGCATGATTATCCTTTCTGTTGCAGTCTGTCCTGGCATTCTGCCCTCGCCAGGAGACTTTCCTCTTACTCCTTTGCCTCGTCTGTCTGGTCTCGGCTTCTTTGTTTGTTGAAGACACAAGTATCTCCCTCAGAGAAGGGTTGTAAACATCACATTAAGTAATGGTTTTAATTTGCCTGGAATATAATACGTGACACCCCTGTGGGAAGGTCTGGTTCAGTTCTCTTATTTAAGCAGGTGGTTGAGGTGGGCATGACATGCCCAACAACCCAAACTGGGCCTTCACTGTACCTTGGCCAAGGCAAATGGCATCAATGGTGCTCCCTTCCAAATACCCTGCTCTCGGCTACACTCCTACATCAGCCTTCTCCCATCGCATCTTCAAGGTCTTTCTGCTGACAGTGCTTCTTCTGTTTAAATCTCCTCTAACCAAATACAGTAATAAAAGGTAAAATAATATGGGGGGAACCCGCTCATTACTTATGTTTTTATTAATGTCGTGATGCCAATCCCCTTCATGTCACCAAGAAACCTCTTTGGAACTCTTACTCTTCTCCAGAGCCCAGCCCAGCTACTGCAGACCCAAATCCTAACCTTAGAGTTGGCTCTAACCCCACACCAAAGAGTTGAATTCAGACAGCTTCATCTTTCTCCTGACTGAAGGGGATGATGGGTTTGAGCACTTGACTTTGCAAAAATAGCAGCCCTAAGCATAACCCATTTCACCACCAGGGCTCCTCCCCTTCCCTGTTCACTGAGTGGTCCCTAAATTCTTATCAGTTGATATCTTATTTCAACATTTTCCTGATTCCACTATTGTTAAATTGCCTGTCACAAACACTCAGTTGCAGATCTACATTTGATAAAGTGACCTTGGGTTACAGTCGTCTACAATAAAATATGTGAATCGCATATGTAATTTAAAACTTCCTAGTAGGTGCATCAAAAAGCCCCATAAAAATATAAAAGTAGAAAGCAATTTTTTTTGAGAATGATGAGGGCAACAAATGTACAAATGTGCTTGATACAATGGATGGATGTATGGATTGTGATAAGAGTTGTATGAACCCCCAATTAAATTATTTTTTAATGTAAAAGTAATTATATACTTCATTTGTCCCAGCATATGCAAACTACTATTTTAATATATAAGCAATACAAAATTCTTAGTGCAATATTTTCATTTTTAATATGAAATCAATATATTTTATGCCTATAACAATTTTAACCTAGGCTAGGCATATTTCAAGTATTCTTTAGCCAAATGTGGGGGAAGGATGAGGTTTCTACTCCATAAAGAGCACAGTCCCAGAAACTCACGGAGGCAGTGCTGGCCTGTCCTATCGGGTTACCGCGAAGTGGGGTGGATGTGACGGCAGGGAGCTTTGAGAGAGCCAAACATAAGGTGCCCTGGCAAGGCTGTCAGAGCAGTGTTACACCGCTTACTGGAAGGTCAGCTGTTCACTGTTCAACCCACCAGTTGTTCTAAGGAAGAAAGATGAGGTGACATGCTCCCATGAAAATTTACCAAAGTCTCTGAAAGCCTACATACGGTCACTAAGAGTCAGAATCAGTTAGTTGGCACTGGGCTTGGTTTGGGGGTTGGGGTGTAACCACATGTGGTTCATATCTATCATATTGAACAATACAGATATGTATCATTTGTCAAAGTTTTCCCTCTTTGGCTTCCAACGCTGTTCTCGGTTTTCACTGACCATCCGTGGTTTCTCCTTCTTTGCTTGCTTATCTTTTTCACCATCTCCTTTTATTCTTGAGTCAATGCATCGGACTCCCCCGATCAACCACCACCGCACACAACAGATCTGCCCCCACTTTTCTGTCTTAGTTCTAACTCCTTTAAACATTCCTTACCCAGAAAAGCATTTCATGTTAAACTGGGACGACCCTAACCACATCACTCCAGTCAAGCTGAATGGTAGGAAGTGGGCCGAGAGGAAACTCGATCTCGCCGCCTCTTACTCTATCATCACCCAGAACTGAAGTCTAGCAGATACTCAGAGTGCTTTGTGTTCTCCCCTCCTTTTATGTCCTCCCACGTTTGACTCTTGTTTTCATCCTTTTGATGAAACGACCTTGTTCTACAGAAATGTCATGATGCACCGTTTGCTGTGTCTGCCACCCAGGCTTTGGAAAGCAGCTGATATCATTTAAAAGCTTATAAAAAGTGCACTTGGAATATCTATGCAGCTGTCTGCGGTAGCTACTCGCTGGCCGAAGTGACTGATTTATACAGGCTGGCAGAGTATTGTGGCTGATAGGCTCTCGGTTATTTAGGGCATCTTACTTTAGCATCAGTGGGACTGGGAACTCATTCTGCATGCATTTCACAGCACCCACCGTAAATCTGATCTTGGAGACTGCTCGTACGTGTGAATGCCTCACGGTGAGATGTAACACCCTTGCCATCATCTGCTTACTCCTAGGTTTTATGCCAACTTGTTTTTGTGATTTTATTCAGGGTGTATCTGGTAATTAAAGTGTCCAGCTTTAATAGGCATGTGTGTGACTATGGCTGTATATTCCTTTACAGGAACAGCATCCATTGGGGAATGAAATTGTATTTGCCAAATCTAGGTGATGAGGTCAGTAGATACCTTAAAAACCCAAACAACTCACCCTTCCCAGCTTTCATCACTCCTGGCATGTGTGAGATGACAAGTCTTTGACTCATGAAATTTAATAGGATTATCTAAGGGTTCAGGCTTCTCACCTGTTTTTAGGGATTAATGAACACCTGTTTGTGCCCATTTTCATTCACTCACGCTCTATATTAACTATTGAAAGTATTCTTGAGATTTCTGGGATCCTCCCACTTTAACTAAGAATGAATAAAACTCACTTCCATTAGTTAACAAAATAATAATTATGAAAGTTGGCATATGCCTGAGTTACTTTGATGAAATCCTTAAGTAATTCTGCCAGTTGGGCTTTTCTATGAGCTCAATGCATCTTTTTGTTTTGTTTTATAAGACATAAGCATATTATCAGATACATTTTCTTAGTCTTGATAATAAAAATATCCTCTGTGTGTTATTCCAAGCACATTATATATATTGCCTACGTCTGGTTGAGCGATCAGGTACATATGCTGTCTTCAAAGAATTATAAATGTATTAACATACTGCTTTAGATGAGAGACTGGCTGGATACATGTTTATGAGTGATGCTCATGGAAACCAGCCAAACCTACTGCCATCAAGTCGCTTCTGACTCACAGGGTAGAAGTGCTCCGGAGGGTTTCCGAGACTGAAACCTTTACAGGTGCAGCCAGACTCATCTTTATCCAGTGGGGTGGCTGGTGGTCTTGAACCACTGACCTTGCAGTTAGCAGCGCAACGTGTAATGCAGTGTGCTCTCAAGGATCCTTGTAGGATCCCCAGACTGCCAAACAGTCTGGAGAAAAGGAGGTCCACTGCACGTGAAACCCGCCACAGGACCTTCAGTAGGCTTTTCACTGCCCTGATGGTGGGCTGCAATGCCGGTCAGCAAGATTTCCAATTAGCAGAAAGTTGGGGAAACCTCTTGTTCCACAGTTTACTTCTGATTCCGTGCTGGTCCATGTTCAAGGTTGGTGCCGACCTGTTCACCTTGTTCCTGTCTCTATGACACCAATCCCGGGACGGCCACAGGACCTACTCTTCTGGGTGATTCATGGACTCTGACTTCTCTGTAGGGCCATTGTGCATGCGTGTGTTTGTGGGGTACGTTTATTGTATGGAACAACAAGCACATGGTAGCTTTCCCTTTAGCCACTTGCTTCCCTCATTTGTCAGCTTTTTATAAGATTTTAGAGAATTCCAAGGCTGTCTCAGACAAGACAGTTTGTGCTGCAGAAAGCCATAGTGTTGGGCTTGTCAATCGTCACCATTTTTCATGGACTACCAGGTTCCATCTTCCAGCTTTAATGTCATTTCCTGCTAATGACAGGGCTTTAGGGCTCTAGGTAACCCTTGCATGGTGATAGGATTCAAAGGAAAGAGCATGAACTTGGGGATCTTGTAGATTTTAGGACAAATCTTTTCTTTTTCCTTTACTACGTGGCTCTGGAAGAGCCATTAACCTCTCCCAGTGAGTTGTTGAGATAGAGATGCCTGACTATTTGAATTTCCTGAGGAGCCCTATGGACATGAAGCTGCTAACTCTAAGGTCAGCAGTTCGAACCTACGCTGCTCCACACAGGAGAAAGATGAGGCTGACTGCTCTGGCCAAGATTTACAGCCTCACAAAGCCAACATGGGCAGTTCTCTTCAGTCCTATCGGATCTTTACGCATTGGAATTGATTTGATAGCAGTGAGTTTTAAAATTTTTATTGGCATGTAGTTCACATCACACAGTTCAGTCGTTCAGTCATTAAGAAGAGTTGTGCAGTCTTCACCACACTCCGTCTCAGAACCTTTTCTTCTTTCTTGTAGTTAGTGTTGCTAGCCCTTACCTCCCCACAGCCTCTCCTGCCATGCCCTCAGTAATTCTTAATCCAGTTACTATCTCTGTCGATTTGCCTATCCTGGATTTCATATATATACAAAAATATACAAAGCAAAAATTAAGTGAGTTAGTTTCCTAACAAAATCTCCAATGTGGGGTGTTTTGAAAGGGATATTTAGTCTCTTACAGATCTAGAGGCTACACATCTGGAATCAGGGCGTTGGCCAAACTATGCTCTAGGGAAGAGCCTTCTCCTTCTTCCAGCTTCCGGTAGCCCCGGATGTGCCCTATCTTGTGGTACCCTAACTCCAATTTCCGCCCTCATCTTCACTTGGCTGTCTTCTCTTGTGTCTCTGCTGTTCTTTTTATAAGGACACTAGTCATATTGGATCAGGACCCTCCCTACCCTTATATGACCTTCTGTAGCTTGAGTCCCACTTTTAAAGAATCTTGTTCCCATAAGGGATCAGTCACAGGTACTGGGGATTAAGGCTTGAACTTCTTTTTTGGGGGGGGTAGGGGTAGGAGGGAGAGTGAAAACAAAATTCAACCCATAACAATGTCTGAAAATTAATTAACTAACTGACTAGTTTGTGGTAGGTTCTTAAGAAACGGTAGCTATGATGTGCCCATGAGGATACTGCTGCTACAGGAATTTAAAGTCACACTTTAAGACTCCTTTCTTCAACTAGGCTAAAGAATCTTTATTCAAAGGGCCCTGTCATCTGTCCAAGTCAAACTGGGCAATCGTTTACAAGTGTACAGTTCTTTCCAGTTTTTTTTCTGTTTGTTGTTTTAACATTGTGTCTAATATAGATTGTAAGTCTAAGTTAATGTGAGTTACACCCTGTGCCATTTATGATGTCAATGGAATTTTAATGAGTTTTCCATTTATTTTCTGAACACAGATTTCCAGCAACTAAGCAAACTAAATATTTTTACACCCTGTTTTTATAACATAAGATAAAATTCTACATATGCTGTTTAATACCATCCTAAGAATCTATGTAACTACATTCAGATTCACACTGTTACCCAGGAAAGAAGGCTTGTGCTCTAAATAACGCGTGAATTATGGTTCTTCTTGTTGGGAGATTTTCACTTATGTTCTTCATGTCATGTACTCAACTGAGAAATAGTTTTCATACTTTCCTGAGATGATAATTTTTTCCTTAAGTATGTAGAGGTTTACATGAAGAAAAATGAAAACCTGATTATATGCTAATTTAGTATATGGAATGGGTGTATAAGAGGGTAATTGAAAAGTATGGCATCTAGGTTTCTAGCTCATGCACCAGTTTATTGCAAACAAAGTATATTTAAATGTGTGTCTGCAATCAGTGGACAGCAATAAACCAGTCCCCTTGGTCATACACTTAGTTTCCATAGGGGGTCTTCAAGGAAAGGATGCATTTTGTGGTCAGGGCTAATATCAAATTTTTAATGTAACTCAAACACATATCTTTGCAAATCGTTGAAGCTTTGCAACAAATTTACAGAACTGCTGTTGCATATGAGGTATATTTAAATGGATCAAGCATTTTAAGGAAGGTTGGGGAGACGTCAAAGAGGAGGCAAGCGAGGGAAGACCACCATGCTCAGTGAATGAAGACACTGTGCCTGAAGTCCAGGAAGCTGGTTGGAGGAAACCCTAAATCTACCATTGCTATGATACCCACTCAGTTGGAACCTCACATGGTTGGCACATTCAATTTTAAGCACACATCTAGGCCTCGTCAAGCTTTGCGGTCAATGGGCGCCACACACATGGAGCAAAGCTCAGCTAAGCTCAAAGAACGGATCTTTCCACAAGTCCTTTAAGTAAGATAGAAGCTAATGAAGGTAGTTTTATGGAACGAATCAATCGCCAATTCAAATAAATTTATGTAAAAAAATCTTAAATAAAAAGTAATATCATAGATTTTTTAAAAGAAAGAAAATTAAGAACTGCATTGGTGAGAAAAAGTCCAGGAAAGTTGTGAATGGAAAATTTTCCATCATGACAATATATCTGCTCATTATTCAAGAGTAGTAAGGGTTATCCTAACAGTTGGGGGCCTTACCCATACCACCTAATGCCCTCATCTTGCCCCTTGGATCTTCCTTTTGACCCTGAAACACAGAGAACATTGAAAAGGAATGTGATCGTGGGTGCCCAAACTGCCATTCTGATGTGATGTGGATCAGGAGGAGTGCAGACTTCTTCAGGAAGGGCTAGAGAGATGGAAACACTGCCTAGAAAATGTGTGCGCTCAGATAGAAACTCTGTTGAGAAACGAGAGTGTCACCTTTTGATATTTTTGTTTCATAAAGTTGTAGCATTACTTTTGGACTCACCTGTATAATTTGCACATATTTTTTATCTCTTGCAGGAATGTAAGTAATTTACATTTTGAAAGGTCGAGGAGCTATTTCTAATTTTTCACTCACTTTTTGCCTCATTTGACATTTAATCTTGCTTTGTTGATTCTTACCTAGGTGACTTGTTGGTTTCAGAAGACAATAAAAGACTTAAAAGAACATCACCTGGGTTCGTCACTGTCAGACAACGAGGAGCTGATTCAGAAGCACAAGGAATTGATGACCCAAGCAAAGGCAAGAGGCGCATTTAAAATCATGGAAAGGGGCTCCAGTTACAGGAATTCTCTCACGTGTTCTTTTATGGGTAATTTAGAGGATAACCAAAATCCATCCACAATTGACATGGAAAAGTTTCTGATAGTTTTGGTTAATACCACTGCCATTGAATCAAATCTGACTCATAGTGAATCTGCAGCACAGGGTGGAGCTGACCCTGTGGGTTTCTGAGTCTTTAAATATTGTACACGAAAGGGCGTTTTCTCTTGGATTTCCCTGCTGGCCTTCCACAGTTGCTGTGCCTCCTGGTCCCAGCACGGTCCTCAGATAGGGGCACCTTCACCTGCCACATGAGCAGGCGTTAGGGCATGGTGGCTGCTAGGGGACCCGGGTCCCGGCCCCAACCTCCCCCGGGGATTACATTGCCCCTGTCCTCTGTACCACAGAGTTACAATCTGGGAAAACCACAGGGGCGACCCTATGCAACAGGGTCGCTATGAGTCAGCATCGACT
Source organism: Tenrec ecaudatus (assembly GCF_050624435.1). Taxonomy (NCBI): domain Eukaryota; kingdom Metazoa; phylum Chordata; class Mammalia; order Afrosoricida; family Tenrecidae; genus Tenrec; species Tenrec ecaudatus. The sequence goes on from NC_134542.1 coordinate 59,523,193, forward strand.
CTCTGATGTTGCTGTGACAAATTGCCACAGTAGTGGCCACGTGTAGTGGCCGGAAACAATACAAAATTCTTATCTTCACTGTGGACTAGACTGGAGCATGAGCACAGCTACAGAAAAGAACTGAGAGCTCATGACACATGGATCCAGGAACAGGAGTGGGAGTAGTGATACCAAGAGTGTAGGAAGGTGGGGGGAGAAAGGGGGCACCCATTGCAATGATGGACATACCACCCCCCCACCCCAGGGGACGAGCAATAGAAACCATGGGGGGAGGGAGACAGTGGTAGGTGTAAGATATGAAAATAATAATAATTTATAATTTATTAAGGGGTCACCAGGGGGGAAGGAAAAAAGAGGAGCTGATACTAAGGGCTCAGTAGCAAGTAAATGTTTAGAAAATAGTGAGGCAACTAATGTACAAACATGCTTGATTCAATTGATGTGTGGATTGTTTTAAGAGCTGTTTGAGCCCCCAATAAAATTATCTTTTAATTAAAAAATATTCTTACTATTCTGGAGGTCTGGGAATCAGAAATCCCCACCAGTCACCCTGCCTGGTCCCTGGCAACCCTCACTCACAGTCCTTGTTGTGCGGGAACCCACTGTTTTAGCCACTGGTCGATCCATCTGGTTGAGGGCCTTCCTCTTTCTTTTTTAAATCATTTTATTCAACTCTTATCACAATCCATACATACATCAATTGTGTCAAGCACATTTGTATATTCATTGCCCTCACCATTCTCAAAACATTTGCTCTCCACTTAAGGCCCTGGCATCTGCTCCTCATTTTTTCCCCTCCTTCCACACTCCCCCCTCCCTCATGAACCCTTGATAATTTATAAATTATTATTTTGTCATATCTTGCTCTGTGTGACATCTCCCTTTACCCACTTTTCTGTTGTCCGTCTCCCAGGGAAGAGGTCACATGTAGATCCTTGTAATCAGTTCCCCCTTTCCAACCCACCCTCCCTCCACACTCCCAGTATCGCCGCTCAGACCACAGTCCTGCAGGGATCATATGTCCTGGATTCCCTGTGTTTCCAGTTCCTATCTGTACCAGTGTACCTCCTCTAGTCTAACCAGATTTGTAAGGTAGAATTGGGATCATGACAGTGTGGGGGGTTGGGGGGAAGAGGGAGGAAGCATTTATGAACTGGAAAAAAGTTGTTTCATTGTTGCTACATCACACCCTGACTGACTTGTCTCCTCCCCAAGACCCTTCTGTAAGGGAATGTCCAGTGGCCTACAAATGGCCTTTGGGTCTCTACTCCGCACTCCCCACCTCATTCACAATGATATGATCTTTTGTTCTGATAATGTATGATACCTGATCCCTTCGACACCTCATGATCACACAGGCTGGTTTGCTTCTTCCATGTGGGCTTTGTTGCTTCTGAGCTGGATGACCGCTTGTTTTCATTCAAGTCTTTAAGACCCCAGATATTATATCTTTTGATAGCCGGGCACCATCAGCTTTCTTTGCCACATTGGCTTATGCACCCATTTGTATTCAGTGGTTGTGTTGGGAATGTGAGTATCATAGAATGCCAATTTGATAGAAAAAAAGTATTCTTGCATTGAAAGAGTACTTGAGTTGAGGTCCAATGTCCATCTGCTACCTTAATACTAAGCCTATAAATATATGCACATAGATCTATTTCCCCATCCTCATATATAAATATATTTGCATATGTACATGCCTTTATTTAGACCTCTATAAATACCCTTTGCCTCCTAGCTCTTTCCTCTATTTCCTTTGACTTTCCTGTTATTCAACTGTCATGATCAGTCTTCATTTGGGTTTCCATAATTCTTCTTGGTTACATTACCCTTGATCACACTCTATCAAGCCTCCTACACCTTCCTCACCACCAATTTGGATCACTTGTTCCCTTGTCCCTGGGTTTGTTAACACCACTACCTCCCCCCGCCCCGCCCCACTCATGTCCCCTTGGTACTGTCGGTCCCATTGTTTTCTCCTCCAGATAGTTCATCCAGCGTATCTTATTTAGACAGACATGTGGAGATAATAACATGCACCAAAACAAGACAGAGCAAAACCAAGCAACAATAGACAACAAAACAAAAACAAACCAATGACAAAAACCAAAACCAAATGCCACAAGAAAGAAAAGCTTGTAGTTAGTTCAAGGACTGTTTGTTGACCTTTAGGAGTGTTTTCCAGTCCAGTCTGTTGGGACACCATGCCCTGGCCCCAACATCCACCTTCAGCATTCCCTGGGGACCTCACCGCTCTGTTCCCTTGCTGTTCTGTTGCATCCCCTTAGTGTTTTGCCTCGGTGTGGTGGGATCAGATCAGGCGCAGTTCCCACACTGTGTCTCCAGTGTCGTCCCCTGTAGTGTTATAAGTCAGTAAGGGACATCGTGTCTCATAGTGGGGCTGGCTATGTGGTCCTCTCTGTGGACTGGCATCTCTGAGTGGGAACATCATCCTCAAGGCCTTGGGGGCCTACTCCCCCTTCATCTGTTCCCATGTGCTCTGATCAGATATGTCCCTCACCCGGAGCTACAGATTCAGTGCCATCCTCTTAAATTAATTCTTCTGGGGGGAGGGGCAGGTGTCCACATAGTAGTTGGGATTGGGGCCAGCCCCTCAGACCTCTCTACTGGTTCCCTGCTCCCCACCTGCATGCTGCATTCCCATCTTGGAGCATTCAGTTGAAATCTGGTACCTCTTTCCCTGTGGAGACAAACAATAACCTCCCCTTGGGTGGGTTAGTGGAGGGCCTTCCTGTCTGTCAAGCATGAGGTCCTTTCCCATGATATGCCCAAAGGACATGCAATGACATCTTGCCATCCTTTCTGGTAAAGCACACCCTAGCTGCATTTCTTTTGAGACAGATTTTGTTTTTTAATCTGACCGTTCCCCAAAACTCTCACTATTGGTCACCAGTCCCATATTTCAAACACACCAAGTCTTCTCATCGTCCTCATCTATCGCCATCCAGCTTGGACATGCAAATGAAGTGGGGAGAAGAGCACACTGAGTCAGGCATAACAAAGTCCTCAAAGGGACATCTTTTCTCTTGAACACTTTAAGCAGGTCTTGTGCAGCAGGTTTGCCCAAGGCAATGTGTAGCTTGATTTCCTGAAGGCTGCTTCCATGATTCCTGAAGGCTGCTTCCATGATTGCTGGTGGCAAGTCCATACAAAATAAGTCCTTGACAACCTCGCCTTTCTCCTTTCATCGTGAGATTGTCTGTTGGCTCTAGTAGGGCGTAGTCTATACTGTCGTTTACAGTGCGCATTTGAACCTTTAATGTGCACAAACAGAGAAACCTAAAGCTGTTCCTCCCTTCCTTTATTATACACAAGTTTCATACAGAACAGGAGTAAGGAAAAAATGTCTTCATAGTGCTAGGGCACTTCAGATTCTGAGCATCCAGTTTTCCAAAGGCTATGGTCAATAGTGAAAGTCCAAAATCCATTTTCAGAGTTCCTGCTTGGATTGAGCCTCCATTGACTTCCCTCAGGCCATTGACCAGGGTTGTACAAAGGCCTGCCTTCAGACAGTGTGCATTGACAAATGAATTTTTAAAGATGCAGTTAGGTTAAAATTTAACATGCTATCATTTGTTTTCCCATTTGGCCCATTTTAATTTATTCTACTTTATTTTATCTTTAGCTTTTTCTCTTGGATTGGTCTTGCTGTATTTATTTTGTCATTGCTCTTTTCTTTCTTTCTTTCTTTTTTAATTTTCTTTCTTATCAGAAGCCTTTTTTTCTGATCTGAGCTTTTTCCTTCCAAACAGTAGCTGGCCTATTGAGCCCCAATCGTAATACCATTTTGAAAGATATTCAAAATATGTAATAACTACTTAGATTCAATCAACCAAATCAAGATGAAACTGAATTTGTTGGGGAAATATTTGTAAAGGTTTGCCATCAATTTGGGAGACTATTCAATGGCAAGGTGAGTGGTAAATGAGGAAGAAGGGCACTCTCATCATATGAATTGAGCGAGACCCCATGATGTAAATGCCGAAGAGGAGGCAGCACTCTGTTTTGTGATTCAGGACCACTTCTAGAAGGGATGGGGTTTAATAGGGTAGTTGGGGTGTGCTTTCATGACTGAAAAAGGATGGGCTCCCTAAATAAGGCTAAACAGAAATAATACCTATGTGTCTGTGAGAAAGCGCTAAAGACCCCAGTAATGCTTAATGATGGTCAAGAAGACTATGGGGAATGTTATTCACAAACAATAAACTTACTGTCACTCCATAGGAAGGAGTGGATAACAGTGGGTAACCATTACACCCACTGTGGGAAACTACACCTCACAAATTCGGAAGTGTAAAAGATTCCCTAGTTGAAGGAGCTAGGCCTAGAGACCTCAATGCTTTTTTTAAAAAAAATTTATTCTTTTCTTTTGTTAATTTACTTTTAAACAAATTTTTATTAGGGACTCATTCAGCTCCTATCACATTCCATATACACATCAATTGTGTAAAACATACTTGTACACTCATTTCCCTCACCATTCTCAAAACACTTGCTCTCCACTTAAGCCCCTGGCATCAGCTTCTCATTTTTTCCCCTCCCTCCCAGCTCACTCCTGCCTCATGAACTCTTGATAATTTATAAATTATTATTTTGTCATATTTTACACTCTCTGACACTTTACCCACTTTTCTGTTGTCCATTCCCCCAGGGAGGAGGTTATATGTAGATCCTTGTAATCTGTTCCCTCCTTTCCACTCCACCCTCCCAGTATCACCACTGATTCTGAAGGGAAGCACCCACCCTGGATTTCCTGTTTCCAGTTCCTATCTGTACCAGTGTACACCCTCAGGTCTAGCCAGATTTGTAAGGTAGAATTGGGATCATGATAGAGGCGAAGGGGAGGGGCATTTAGGAAGTAGAGGAAAGTTATATGTTTATCTTTGCTACATTGGACCCTGACTGGCTCTTCACCCTGAGACCCTTCCATAAGGGGATGTCCAATTGCCTACAGATGGGCTTTGGGTCTCCACTCGGCACTCCCCCTCATTCACAATGATACGATTTTTTGTTCTGATGAAACCTGATCCCTTCGACACCTCGTGATTACCTGGTGTGCTTCCTCCTAGTGGGCTTTGTTTCTGGTGTTCAAATCCTTTAAGGGAGGCATGGTCTATAATTACAGTATCAGCTCCACTTGCTAGATGTAAAGCAGCGTCACTTTAAAAAACTTATTTTCAGAGCTAGATAAATGAATAGAGTTGGGGCTAGGAGAAATAACAACTTTCTAGAGCATGCAGTCTATATAGCTCGCTCATCCTAGTACTTCTGAGGCCTAGCACAGTGCCTGGCCCCAAAGCCTGCTTGCTACAAGTCTGTTTGTTAACTCATCTTAACTGTGCAGAAAAGGGGAATATTCTGTAGTTTCTCTGGAGACTTTAGGCAACCAGTCTCTTTTTATCTATCTTATCAGTCTGTCTGTGTCTGTCTATCATCTTTAAGCACAGTGGGTTAGGCATTGGGCTGCTAACCAGGAAGTCAGCAGTTCAAACCCACCAGCTGCTCCTTAGAAGAAAGATGAGACTGTCTTCTCCTGTAAAGATTTACAGTCTCAGAATCCCAAAGGAGTAGTTCTATTATGTCCTAAAGGGTTCTGTGAGTCAAAATTGATGCAATGACAGTAGGGATTTTTTTTTAACTTAAAAAAGAATTTAGCCCTGAGAGTAGAGTTAAACTCTTTAATTCTTCATCATCTGTGGCTTGGCTTCTTTCTTAGTTGATTTTGTCATTTTCCTCTGCATTCTCTATCCTCCCCTCATGTTCCCGTTCACACAGGTGTGGCTGAATGGTCAATATGTGTCTTTAGGACATATTCTCCTTGCTAAAATAGCGAGTTATGTATTTTAAATTTGCATAATTGTATTAAGCCATAGATCACAGTGTGCCTTCTCACAATCCTGTTTGCTTTGTTTTTTTACAGATTTTTTTTTGTGTTCTTCAGTATGGTAATTTCTAGATACAATATAATGTTTGAAACTTATGTAGATACTGATTTTCTACATCTATGCTTCATAACTTTTAACTGTCTTTCATTTCTTCATCATCCCATCCTGATACTGAACTTCTAGTTCATTGATTATTTCTCTTTCTGAACTCCTGCTGAGTTCTTCATTTCAACTATTACATTTTTCATTCCCAATCCCTCACCTTGACTGTTTTTCATAACTGCTCAATCTTATTCCATTGTCAAATATCCTTCCTTTTATCTTAAAGTGGACTTTTTCATATATTAATTTTTGGTATGCCACATGCATATCAATTCTGCTTTCTCTCTTGTAGGTAGTTCATTGTATTACATATGTTCATCAAATGGTACGTTTCCTATGAATTAATCTTCCTAGAGACTATCAGGAATCTTGACTAATAATTTATAGAAGATGTAAACGCTGGTATTCAGTGAGTTGAGGGGTATCCTGGAGTACCGAGAACTGATTTTGTTATAATTGGGGTACTTTTTCCTTGCTTGCTCTTCTATCCTAGACATCCACACAAGAGGGAACAATTTGGAGGAGCTTCCATGGATTGTACCCTGGACACTGCTTAGTTCCAAGACCTCTTTCCCTTGGCTCTTTACCCAGCTCACATACGTGCGAGAGAGTTGGAAAGGGCACAGCAAAACACAGTCAGGTTTCTTGCCTTCCTTCTATTAACTTTCCACCTGGTCACTTAGCACTGCCATGCCGCGGTTTCTCCTCTCTGGTTGGGACTAGACTATGGCTATTGTTTTTTCACCCTGAAAAGACACAAAGATAAGTCATGATCAGGCAAATGGGGAGAGAAAACAGCACACCTAGAAAATTCCTAATTGGCATCTCTCTTGTCTATGGCATCCAACTTTATCTTATTCTAAAAGTTGTGTACCTCAACACTGCAACTCTGCCACTGTTTGACTCCGCAAGCAAGGTTCTATGATCTATAGAGCTTGCTCTTCTTTGGATGGCTTACAAAGGCAGCGCTGGTTACATAATTTCAGGGAGGCTCGGATGTAGGGAGGCTCTCTTTAAAAAAAGGGAAAAAAATACAGTGAGAGCAGAGTTTTCAGCCAAGCATGCTGTTAGATGTCATTGAGTTGGTTCTGACCCTCTGTAAAATGGAAGAAACACTGCCTCTACCTGTGATGCCCTCCCCAGTATTCCTGTGTCTGACTGTATCGTAGCAACCTTATATTGTTGAGAGTCTTCTCTTTTCCACTGGCCTTCCACTGAGCCAAGTATGACGGCCTTTCCCAGGAATCGACCTTCTGATCACGTGCACAAAGTACATGAGATGAAGTCTTGCTATCTTTGCTTCTAAGGAGCATCTGGCTGTACTGTACCTCTTCAAAGGCAGTTTCATTAATCTCTTCCTACCTGCGTTTGCAGGTTTTCTATTTTAAAGAGAGAGAGAGTGAGAGTAGAGAAAAAGGCACGTTAGAATGCTCATAGTTATATTTTTTAAATCTTTACCCTCTCCACAACCCAGAATTGAATGTATTCTGGGAACAATGCAATACCTGAAAGCTGACTGTAAGGCTGTTATGAATGGGTCGTGTCTATGTAGGAGAAAATTAGACTTGGATTTCTCCTATGCTACTCAGTTTATAACCTTGGGAATCTTTGACTTTCTTGAGCCTCATTGTAAGGAACTGTCACGGCACAAGGCTATGCCCTGGGCTGCTACCCACATGGTCAGTGGTTCAAATATACTTCTTTGGAGAAAGGGGAAGCAGTCTTTTTCCATAAGGATTTACAACCCAACCCTACAAATGTAAAGCATTTGAAAGTTTGTATTATGGAAGGGAAAGAAACATTTTAAGAACCTCTACTAATCCTAGTGTTTTCATGTGTATTTGATAATTTAATTTTGTAGGTTTTGTTTTGTCCCCCCAAACAATCTTATTCCTTCTTGGAGAAAGAATCAGATTTTACATATCCTTAAGCAGGGAACAGCGTTACATATTGGACTCTTGTTTGGGTGTGGGTGCAATGAGAGGAAGGGAATATTACCTTCCAAGGAGCATCTACACAGAAATCCATCCTCAAAATGGGGATTTGTTCATGGAGTGCATGTAAATAATCTGGTAACACGGAGAAAGCAGGTGTTCCTGTTCCCCACAGCTAAATGGAACAGCAGGGAACTGGTCTCTGTGGCTTGCTAGCCTACTTAGTAAGTTTCTTTTAAATGAACTTTAAAATGCCTGTGCTTTTATACTGGAATGCATTCAAAATAAGAAACATGGCAACTTGCATGTCTGTTAAGATACTTGGTTACTCTATTCAGAAGGTACTGAAATAATTGAACTGCAGAATTTTTAAATAGAACCTGAGGTAGTTAGTTTATTGTGCCAACCTGGCCAATAAGCACATGTGGGGTTAATAGAAAGGCGGAGGGATAAATGGCTCAGGGAGCCTTGCCTTTCTAGTTCTCAGGTCTCTTGCTTTCTGATGGTCAGCCGAGGGTGCAGTTGCCTTACCCAGTTCCCTTCTTCAGCTTGCAAGGTTCACTTCCTGCAAGACATCCCTGAGGAAAAGGGACATGGACTTACTCCAATGCAGTCCTGGGTACTGGAGCAGCTCTGTGGAGACCCCTGCCAGTGCTGAGATGCTTACACATTCACTGGCTCAGCTTTCCTCCTGCAGTCAGCAACATTGCGTCTGTTTTGTGAGGTGGAGAAGGACTTTGTGGATTGGTGTCAAACATGGGTTAATGTTGCACTTGTGGGCTTGGGCAACACTGGGTTGGGATGTTTTCTTGATGCGCACTTAACCTCTATATAAAACTCTCTCTTATACACGAGTTTCTGTGGATTTGTTTCTTTAAAGTACCCAGATGAATACAGAACTGTTGTCTATGGATAATCAGACGTGAGGACATGACATGGGGGCCAAGTCTGACCTCTGGCTACATAAAGTGGCAAGATAATCCAACTTCACATCATCCAAGGCAAATTGCCGCCAGGCAGAGGTCAGATGTGCCTCCGCTCTCCAGTTTTCTTTACACTCACCATCCCTCCCACAGCATTCTCTACTTCTCTGCTGGATTTGGTAAGTCATTACAATGGCCACACAGAACTCGCAGACAATACTTTGAATTTACATACTGTGCATGTACTAAGGAAGCTAACAGGCTATAAAATCTTAAGGATATAATTATTTTAGCCCTGTGCCTCTTCTCAGCAATGCTAACAGGTGTATCTCTCTCTGGTCCTTTGGCATCTGCCATTTGGTTCCTTGGCATTTGCCTTGCTCCAAGGGCTGAAACATATGCCACACTGCTTCACAGCTCTGGGGAGTCTCCTGTGCTCTGTCTCACTGTACCAGCACTGTGGCCTCTGGTGCCTCTGCCGCCTCCACCACGACGGAGAGAGACTTTACATGGCCTCTGCTTGTGGCTCTTCTTTCTTGATAGTCATAGGACTCTCCTGCTTCTGAGATGGCTCCCTTACATATCCACTGGAATGAGGAAAGCGGACCAATTCCCCACTTTAATGTTTCACACACCCTATTTACACCCCATCATTTTGTGGGAGTTACAAAGACATGGACAGGAGAGCGATACCAATGAATTTAGCTTCACTACTGAGTATGATTCAGAAGAGGATGTGGGACAAGAGATATCATTACTGATGTCAGATGGATCCGGGCTGAAAGCGGAGATTACCAGAGAGATGTTTCCTTGTGTTTTGTTGACTGTGCTAAGCCATTGGATGGTTGGGCCATAATAAGCTATGTATAGCCTCGAGAAGAGTTGGAATCCCAGAACACTACATAGTGTCCATTTGACTCCTGTATATGGATCAGGAGTCAGCTGTACAAACAAAACTAGTGCATATTGTATGGTTTAACATCACGAAAGGCGTGAGATAGGCTTGTATCCTCTTACCATACTTATTCAATCTGCATGCTGAGAAGCAGGTTTATATGAAGAGTAGAGCACACAATGGGAGGAAGGCTTCTTAACAACCTGTCTGTTGAAAACGAGGAGGATTTGAAACAATTGCAAATGAGGATTAAGGATTATAGCCTTCAGTGTAGGTTACAACTCAATTTAAAGAAGGCCAAAATGCTCGAAACTGGACCAATAAGTAATTCAACAACAAACAGAGACAAGATTGAAGTTGCAAATGATTTCATCTCCCTTCTATCTACAATCAATGTTCATGGAAGCAGCAGTCAAGAGACCAAAAGAGGTACTGCCTTAGGTAAATGTGCTTTACCAGACCTCTTGAAAGTGTTGAAAACCAAACCTGTGACTCTAAGGATGAAAGTGTGCCTAACCGAAGTCACAGTAGTTTTTTTAAAGCCACAATATTTTTCATCACCTCAAAAACATATGAAAGTTGGACATTGAATATGATAATCCACCATGTGAATTATGGTGCTGGTGACAAAGATTGTCAGTGCCATAGACTGCCCAAAGAACAAACAAATCTGTCTTGAAGAAGTATAGCCACAATGCTCCTTAGGAGCAATAACGGCGAGACTCTGTCTCACATACTTTGGACATGTTGTCAGCAGGGACCAGCCCTGGAGGAGGACATCATATTTGCTAAAGTAGCAGGATAGCATAAAAGAGGAATACCTCGGACAAAATGCATTAGCACACCGGCTACATGGATGGACTCAAACATAAGAACAATTGTGAGACTGGCACAGGACCAGATACTTCTTTCACTTGTACATATGGTCACTAGGTAGGTACTGATTCAATGGCTCCTAGCAATACCATGTATGAATTTCCTTTCCTTTTATATATGTAACAGATAAAGAAATAGCAGACAGGGATGATTATAAACTACTCTATGGTGAAGAACGCTGATGCTTTCAGATTGTGTCATAAGTCAACTTGATGCTGTAAGGCTTGAGTTTAGGCTTTGGAAGTGAGAAGTGGCCATAGGAGATATGTATATATCTTTTTATTGGGAGCTCATACAACAGCTCTTAACACAATACATACATATATCCGTTGTACCAAGAACATTTGTTGCCATCATCATATTCAAAACATAGGGTACATTATGATTGACGGGAGGCACACTTTCTTATTGCCTTCTTTGAGGAGGTGCAAACGTCTTCTTCCATGCATAAGAACTAATGTTTACATAAGACGGCCTTAATTACCAGCCCATGTTCCCTATGGAGCTTCAATTCTTGGTCCAGATAAGCCCCCAAATTGTTGAGTTCATTGGAGTATAATCCTTCGTAGTGCTGTGTAATAATCCTTTTTATTTCAATAGGGTCTGTTGTAATGTCCCCTTTTATATCCCTTATTCTTGCTATTGAAATGTGTTCCCTCCTTTCTTTGGTTAGGTTTGCCAGCAGTCTGTCGATACTGTTTATCCTTTCAAAGAACCAACTTTTAGCAGCATTAATTTTTTCCATAGTTTTCTTATTTTCCATCTCCTGAATCTCAGCCCTCGTGTTTATAATTTCTTTTCTTTGCTATTGGTAGGATTTTCCTGCTGACTCTGCTCTAGTTGTTGTAAATTTTGTGCCAGCATATAAATCATGAGTCTCTCTTCCTTTCTCAGGTGTGCATGTATTGCTATAAAACTTCCTCTGATAACTGCCTTTGCGTGTCCCATAAGTTTTGGTATGTCATGTTCTCATTCTCATTGGTTTCTAGAAATTTCCGAATTTCATCTCTGATCTGTGCCATTATGCAGTCCTTTTGCAATAGTTATTCATCCTCCAATTGTTTGCTCTTGTTTTCTTCATATTCCTTTTGTTCATTTCTAGCCTTACAGCACAGTTTTCAGAGAGAGAGGTCTGTGTGATATCAATGTGCTTAAATTTATGTAGATTCACCTTATGCCCCAGCATGTGTCTGTCTTCGAATATGTGACATGCAGGTTTGAAAAGAATGTGAATATTTTGGTATTTGGATGGAAAGCTCTGTAAATATATATCAGGTCAAATAGTCTAATTGTCGTGTTTAGGTCTCTAGCCTCCTTGTTGAGTTTCTTTCCCTGTGATCTGTCTTTATCAGAGAGCAGTGTATTGAAGTCACCCGCTATAATTATTGAGGCTGTGATTTCTTTATTCATAGTTTGGAGTGTTTGGTTGACATATTCAGCGGATCTCTCATTTGAGGAATATATGTTTACAATGTTTAATGGTTCTTTGTCTACCATTCCCTTGAGCATTATATAGTATCCCTCCTTAATTCCTTTTATGGTTTGCACTTTAAAGTCAATTTTATCCGAGATTGGGATTGCAACCCCAGCTTTTCTTTGAATTGCTGTTTGCTTCGTATCCCTTTCTCCAGCCTTTGATTCTCAGCCTATTTTTGTCTGTAGAATTGTGATATGTCTCTTGTAGACAGCAGATTGATGGGTTGTTTTCTAAACCAGTCTGCTAGTCCCAGTCTTTTAATGCCTCAGTTCAGGCCATTGATATTCAGGGTTATTATCTCCATCCGCAGACTTTGATGTTATCTTATACCTTTTGTGTTGGGTGTTTCCCTATCTTTCTTATTAGTGTGTAGTGTGTGTGTGTGTGTGTGTGTGTGTGTGTGTGTGTGTATCATTCTTGACTTCTTTCCATCCTTAAGCGAATGCTATCTTGGGTTCTGTTTTCTCTTTGTTGTCCTCTGGGTGAGGTTGTTCTATGTGGTGGTCTCTTTTTTATGCTTGGTGAGTGTTGTTCTTCTGCCCCTACTGAGTCAGCAAGGATCTTTTGTAGGGCTGGGTTTCTGCTAATGTATTCTTTAAGTTTTTCTTTGTCTGGGAAGACTCTTACTTCTCCATCTGTCTTAATCGATAATTTGGCTAGGTAGAATATTCCTGCGTTTGCATTGTTTTTCTTCAATTTTTGGAATATGTTACTCCACTCTCTCCTCTTCTTCATAGTTTCTGCTGATAGGTCTGAGCATATTCTTATTTGGGAAACTTTATATGTGATTGTTGATTTTCCCTAGCTGCTCTCTCATGATTTTCTCCTTTTCCTCAAAGTTGGATATTTTAACTATTATGTGTCTTGGTGATTTCTTCTTGGGATTCAGTCTAGCTGGTGTTTCAGCCTCCTGAATGGTTAGCTAGTTTTCATTCATTAAACTGGGTAAGTTTTCCTCCAATAATTCTTTTATTATCGTTTCAGATGATGTCTTTGTTGTGTGTTCCTCCAGTAATCCAATAATTCTAATGTTGTTCCTATTCATAGCATCAGACATAGCTCTTAGGTTTTCTTCAGCTTCTCTGATGATCTTATTAGATTTTTGTTTGTGTTTGTTAAAGTCTACTTGGCTGTCTTCCTAATCACTGGTGTGGTTCTCTGCTTCCTGCAGTTGATTCACGAGGTCCATGTTTCTGCTACTGGTTTTTGTTATCTCCTCCCTAAGCTCTTGTATCTCCTCCCTAAGCTCTTTTATCTCCTCCCTAAGCTCTTGTATCTCCCTAAGATATGGTGTATGGATATTGTCTCCTCTATAATTTCATCCTTTTCTGTATTATTTCCCTAATATCCTCTATGACTCCAAGCAGCATTCTGAAAATTTCTTTCTGTGGCAGCTCAGTGTCTGCTTCTTCGATGCATGTCATTAGATTCAGGACATTTTCTGCCCTTTGCCTTTTGTTTCTTCTGTTTTTTCGTTGAGATTGTTGGGGCTGATGGCTCTTTGTGTTGCAATGTTTTAGAGGAGCCAGATGCCATTTTCCAGGGAGTCAAAGAGCTCTGGCTCTCTCTGGGAGACTTGTATGAATGCTTCTTCAAACTGCCTACAGCTAATTGCACTCTGGAATTAACTTACCACTTTATCCTCGTGTGGCTTCCCTCTCAGGGGAGTGCCTCAGAAAGCTGGTGAATTGCCTGCTTCTGTGTTGTGGAGGTTGGGCAGCAGTTCCTGCAGCAGCTTAGAATGTTGAGTGTTGCCCAGCTGCCCAGAAGCTTAGAATGTTGAGTGTTGCCCAGTTGTGGAGGTCGGCAGGACTTTCTCCACCTTTGATCTAGCTACACAATGTGGAGCTCACCTAGCTGGGTGGGGGCATGCATAAATGCTCTAGGCTAAGGGGCATGGTCTGGATATTGACAGTGCAGTGTGAGAGAACAGGAAAGAGACAAAGGAGGGAAAATTTTTAAAAGTAAGCTTGCTAAGACTGTGGGGAGGGGGGATAGAGAAAAGCGAGGGAAACAAAAGTAACAATGTAGCTGAAAGCTGATCCCAGCCCCTGGAGCTGCAGGGGTTTAATCCCTGCCCTGAGGTGGCAGGAAGCTGTGACTGCTTTGGCTTCAAATGGTCCCAGCTCTGGCTGACACAGTGGGGGCTAAGGTCAAGCCCTAGGTGGCTTCCACTGTGGTAAACCAAGAGCTCCCAGCCCCTCAAACCTTGTGGATCTGTGTCTACCTATCATTATGATGGTCCTCCTTCAATCCAGCAGTTTTGAATTTCCCTCTTTGTATCTCTCCTGGACTGATTTCTGCGGAGTCCCTCTGGTATGTGTTACTCTGTCGCAATCTTCCCGGAAGTCCTGACTGAATGTATTTCTTTTGAACAATAGGAAGAGCTGGCAATATTTTCCACATAAATATATAGTGACTTTGTGCTAAAGCCCTTTAAAAGATATCCCCTTAGAATTAATTTGCTGTAGTTGTCACCACTCCTCATTACCTTATCCCCTTCCCACTTCTCCACTCATCTGTATTATGTGCCTGCTCCCAGTATCTTTAGAATGTGGGAGATAATGATACCAGACATTGAGACATTATCTAGTGGAGGAGTAGCTTAAAAGGATTTGCATTTAAAAGACCACCGTGGAGACAATGTGAATGATACTAATGGAGGAGAATGAGATTGAACCAGGGCTTTGAACCAGTTCAAAAGAGTTCAGGAATGGCAGCTGTAAACAAGGACCGCATATGGGTTGCATAGCAACCAAATCTGCTGCCCATAGTATTTTAACAAATACCAACAGCTGTGCCCTGTTCAAAGAGGGCAGCTGATCCTGCTACTAGATCCTGCCAATAGCCTGTCTCTTGCAGCAGGCCCTTGAAACTTTCTGAAGAAAAACCATACAGAGAGCCACACGATTGGCAGGACCCTGGAGAGCACCACACATTCAAAGTAGCTCAGTCAGACCCCATCTCTGAGCAGGGAAACTTGTTTCCTAAACCAAACCCAAGCCAAACCCAGGTCAAACCCAGCCTGCTCTTCCTCAAAACGACCCGCTGTCTTGTTTCTGAAAGAAGTTTTGGTGGCACAGTGGTGAAGACTTGGGCTTCCCTCCACAATGTCTGCAAATCAAAACCACAAGCCACACTATGGGAGAGAGATGGGACTTTCTAGTCTTGTAAAGAGTTACAGTCTCAGAAACTCACAGGAACAGTTCTCTGAGTTGGTAGCCACTGGATGGGCATGCATTTGGGTTTTTTTTCACACTGTCGCTGAGCTGTAAATCTTTACAGGAGCAGGGAACATGTTTGTCCTTAGAGGCAGCTAGTGGGTTTGACCTGCTAACCGTGTGTTTTAGCAGCCCCGGGCCTCACTTGGTTGCTGTGCACACATACACAGCCTTTGTTTACAACAAAACTGAACACGGTCTTTTGAACTGGCTTGAAGGCCTGGAATGAGCCTAAGAAAAAGTATTTAGGACACTATTACTTTAAGCAATGCCTAATCTCTTGGAGATGGAAGTTATTCCTCTTCATCTTAAAGACTTAGAGGAGGGGATTACAGGAGAAGGAGCCTCTGAGTCTTGCTAGTCAAGGTGAAGGAGCCCTGGCCTGATAACCACAAGGCCAGCAGTCTGAAACCAGTGTCCACTCTGTAGTAGACTGATGGGTTTTCTACTATGTAAAGGGTGATAGTCTTGGAAACGCACAGGGGACATTCTAGCCTGGTCTACATGCATGCTATGAGTTGACATTGCCTTGATGCCAGTGAGTTTCATTTCTGGCTTGGTTCAAGGTGTGGCTCCTACACAGCAGTAGTAACATTTGAAAAGCTTGTTAGAAAATCAGGATCTCAGAATCTACCTCTGTCCAAAGCTATAGAGTCAGAATCTGCATTTCTAAAACATTTTTATTGGCACCGAATCCACATATCATACAATTCAATAGTTCAATCATTCAATCATATCAAGAATTGTGCAATCATTACCACATCAATTTTAGATTTAAACCCCTCTGCCCCCTACCACATTGTTAAATTGCCTTTAAAATGAGTTGTGTAATCACAATCAGTTCTAGTGCTCCCATCCCGCTCCCGCCTTCATTGTTTATTCCTGAATTCCCCTAACCGTCCCTCTTCCCACTCCCCACCCCTACATCCCTTATAAACCCTTGCTTTAGTTATTATCTCTATGAATCCACTCCTTCTGTGCTTCACAAACCTGGAAACCCAATAGAAACAATAAAAAATAAAATGGAAATCAAGTGGCAAGGATAAAATAATAATATGAAAATAAATATAAAAATAATGAGCAAGAAAGACATGATCACCCTTAATATTTAAAAAGCCAGGGAAGAAATTTCCTCATGGAGCACAGAGATACTTGCACCTACAGCAAATTCAGGTTGAGTCAAAGGAAGGCCAGCTCATCAAGTATCAAGTTTGATCCAGCACAATCAAGATTGCAAGCATCTCTGTCTGATAGTAAGGCTGGTTGAGACCTTTGCCTGTGGCTAGTG
The DNA here is from genome assembly GCF_050624435.1 of Tenrec ecaudatus. Classification (NCBI taxonomy): domain Eukaryota; kingdom Metazoa; phylum Chordata; class Mammalia; order Afrosoricida; family Tenrecidae; genus Tenrec; species Tenrec ecaudatus. Next base: position 59,539,815 of record NC_134542.1, read on the forward strand.
GGGTTCTGCCAGTGATTCGATATAACTAGTTTCTCTGCAGATGGGTTTTGGGCTCACACTGTCCTCTATAGGCACCAATTGGGTGCTCATAATTTTAGCTCTGATATTTTTCTTTTCATCATATTTGAATTTTGTTATTGTTATCATAGGAACACACAAGCTGGTGTGGTTCTTCCATGTGGATTTATTAGAATCTGCATTTTAAAAATTCTCTAGGATTTATATTCATGCTAAGATTTTTTAATTCTTTTTTAAAATTATCATTTTATTGGAGGTCCTTACCACTCTTGCTACAATCCATACATTAATTGTATCTGACCTATTCATACGTATATTCCATCATTCTTTTTTAAACATTTACTTTCCATTGAGCCCTTGGGATCAGCTCCTCTTTTTTTCCCTCCCTCCTCCCCACCCCCCACCTCTTGTGGCCCCTTGATAGATTGTAGATTGTTAATTATTTTCAAATATCAAACCAACCCCTGTCTCCCTTCTCCTCTGGTTTCTGTTGCTCTTCCCCCTGAATGGGGGTGTGTGGTGTGTGCCATTCATTGTGATCGGTGCCCCTCTTCCTCCCTACCTCTCTCCCCCTTCCCCCTATCCTTTGGTTATCTCTATTCCCATTCCTGTTCCTGGGTTCCATGCATTGTCAGTTTTATCCCTTATCTATACCTATGTACATGCTCCTGTGTAGTCTACAGTGGGAAGCGGCACTGGGGTCATGATAGTAGGGGGGTGAGGAGGCCTCAAGGAACCAGAGGAATATTGCATGATCCATTAGTGCTCTACTGCACCCTGATTTACTCAACCCCTCCCTGTGACCCCTCTGTTGGGGGATGTTCCATTGTCTTTAGATGGGCTTTGGGTCTCTACTCCAATCCCCCCTCCATTCTCACCAATGCATTTTTGTTTGTTTACTGTTTGTTGTGAGTCTTCTGGTGCCTGTTGCCTGGTCTCAATGATACCTCCTGATCAAATCAGTTGATGTGCTTCTTCTATGTGGGCTTGTTGCTTCACTGTTGGATGGCCGCTTGTTTAACTTCAAGCTCTTAAGACCCCAGACACTAAGTCCTTTAACAGCTGGGCACCATCCTCTGTCTTCACCACATCTGCTAATACACCCATTTGTGTCTTCAGTAATCATGTAGGGGAGTGGGGGTAAGCATCACAGAATGCCAATTTGTTAGAACAAAGTGTTCTTGTATTGAGGGAAGGTATGAGCCAAGGTCCAAGGTCCATCTGCAGCTTCAGTGTATTGCCTTATAAATATATGTACACAGGCCAATACCACTATTGTTATGGATCACACTAAAATTTGAGACACACTGAGTTACAGGTTTCCTATGTATTTAAGTTGTCTATATTGTCCATAGGATCCCTGGTGCTGTCAGTGAGCAGTGGATTGCTAACATATGGTTGGAGGTAAAGCCTACTAGCCACTCTAAGAGAGAAAGATGAGGTTACTTGCTCCTGTAAAGATATAAATCCTCATAGTCATTCATTACCATTCAATTGATTCCTTCTCTATTGAACAGAGTAGAACTGTCCCTGTGGGTTTCTGAGGTTGTAAATCTTTATGGAAGCAGAAAGCCTTATCTTTCTCCTGCAGAGCCACCAGTGGGTTCAACCTATTGACCTTGTAGCTAGGAGCTCAACTTGCAACCCATTATCCCACCAGAGCTATAGAGGGTGACTATAGAGATTTACTATAAATCATTGATATTACATGCAAGTACAATTTTACTGAAGATCATTCAACCATGGTTGTAGTAGTACATTGACAGGGAATTGCTAGAGATTTAAAAGAGGACATAGAACAAGGGATATCACTGCTGATATCAGATGGATATTGGCTGAAAGCAGAGAATACCAGAAAGATCTTTACTTGTGTTTTATTGACTATGCCCAGGCATTTGATCTTAAGGGATCCTAACAAAATATGGATAACTTTGAGAAGAGTGTGAATTCCAGCCTCATTGTGCTCATTCAGAACTTTCACATGGATCAAGAGGCGGTTGTGCAAACAGAACAAGGGCAGACGGCATGGCTTAAAATCAGGAAGGGTGTGCATCGAAGTGGTATGTGCTCACCATACTTATTCAATCGATGTGGAGAGCAAATCATCAGATAAGCTAGCTTATATGAAGAAGAATGTGGCATCAGGATTCGAGGAAGGCTTATTTATAACTTGAGACATGCAGATGACACAACCTTGCTTGCTGAAAGGGAGAAAGACTTGAAACACTTGCTATTGAAGATCAAAAATTGTAGTCCTCAATATGGATTACAATGCAATGTGAAGAAGACCAAAATCCTCACACTGGGCCAATAGGTAACATCAATGATAAATGGAGAAAAGATTGAAGCTGTCAAAGATTTCATCTTGCTTGTAATCCACAATATTGATTGTGCTCATGAAAGCAGCAGACAAGAGATCAAAAGAGGAGTTTCTTAGAGAAATCTGCTTCACAAGACCTCTGTGGAATGTTGAAAGGCAAGGATGTTACTTTGAGCGATAAGATGTGCCTCCCCAATCCATGGGATTTTCTATTACATCATATGCATGTGAAAGTTGGACACTGAAGAAGGAAGACCAAAGAAGAATCAGTACATGTGTGGTGCTGGTAGTGCCGGTGAAGATTATCCTAAGTGCCTTTGACTTATAAAAGAACAAACCTGTCTGTCTTGAAAGAAGTATGGTCAGATGCTCCTTAGAGGCAAGGATGGTGAGACTTCGTCTTCTGTACTTAGGACATGTTGTCAGGCGGGACCGGTCCCTGGAGAAGGACATCATGTTTGGTAAAGTGGAGAGGCAGTGAAACAGAGGAAGGCCCTTCACGAGATGGATGGACACGGAGGCTGCATCAGTGGACTCAGGCACAGGAATGATTGTGAGGATGGTGCAGGACTGTGCAGTGTCTCTTTTGTGCACAGGGTCGTTTGGGTCAGAACTGACTTGATAGTACCTCATAGCAACAACAACATGAATCAGGATCAATTTGATGACAGTGAGTTTGGTTTGGGAGTTTTAGTGCAGTAAGCAGGTTATATTCTCCTTAATTTTCATAGGTGATTATATTTATAAAGGCATTGATTACAATAATCTTTAATGTTCAAGGAGAGAAGCAAGCTAAAAGTAACGCATAGAAATATCATCTCTAACTTTTGCTCTAATAGAGTTCACATTCCTGAACTTCAAGATTAAAACCATCTTCCCTGATCATGGTCTAATCCGATTTTCCAAGTCATTGAAAATATTTTCCAGTTGTTGTTGAGTGATCTCATTAATTGAGTTTGTGATCTTGGCCCCAAGTTCCTTCAAATAATACTATTTAGAGATCTTTACAAAATACTGATTGTTGAGTCTCATGGAAATGCTATCCAAAGAGGAAAGCCAAGTTTAAACTTACAAAATATTTATAACTATGAGGTCAGGAAGGAAACAAGAATGGCTTGGAATTTAATTTGGGTAAATTCAGTGCATAATTAGCATTAGTTGAGCCTACAAAAGAAAGTAGCTCTTTATAAATATGTGTATTATTTTATTTTCATGATTAAGTAGTGCATTTTAATTAGGAAGTACATAAAATTAGGGGGAAAAAACTAAACTCACACAGTATGTGTCTGTGTGAAAATGAAATATAATTGCTAAGGGACATATGTATGCTGGAGCACTACAAACCCACTGGTGTGTGTGCCTTTATATACAAAAGTGTGTGTATGCTGACTTTCCAGATGGTATTATGTATTTTCAGTATTTTTTAAATGATTAAGCATGATTAATTAATATGCATTAATTAAATGACCACTGAATCTTGTTAGGCAGAAGGGAGGCTCAGAGTGCCACACACCCCATGATAGCTTTGAAGAAAGGCCCTGACTTCCGTTCAGCCTACTTCTGATGTCATCTTGAACGAGTTTCTTGCGTATCTGGACCTGAGTTCTGTCTTTCATGAGAGGGGCTAACCATTGCAGTGACCTCATGGGGTTGTTGGGCAGGTTAAATGTGTGTGTTCATATTTGAGATGTAGTCAGTTATTTAATATGGTCCTTAAATGAGGCTTTAGAGTTACAGCCTCAGAAACCCACAGGGGCAGTTCCCTTGTGCCTATTGGGCTCCTATGGGTTGGAATTGGCTCAGAGGCAGCAAGTTTGTTTGTTTGGCTTTCCTCACCATAATCTCATTGGCCACAATCCCTTTTGCGGCCTGTTGTAAATTCCAGCCTCAGTGCCTCCATTATGATCCCCTTTTAGAGGGAGTTCCCTGGGCCCAGGATTAAGGGAAGATGCTATTTTTAGACCCTACTTTACTAGAAGGTGTGATTTAAGTCACAATCCTTTGTGTTCCTGGGGGTATGGTTGACTGCAAGATAGAAACCATACCTTCATCAAAGCCTTCCCTGTTTCATGACCTCATTTTCTGAGAAAAGCAAGAAGACATGCTTTGACTTTTGGACATATTGGACTCCTGGCTCTGGACCCTGCAGTTCACTTGTCTCCTCCTGACCTTTGTCTTTGGGATTTAACAGCCTCCGCAAGCATGTAAGACATTCCTTAAGGTTTCCAGAGTCCTGTGAGATGTCGCAGTGAATTGCGTAGTCCAGGCCACGAGGGAAGATGCTATGGAAGGACTGAGGGAAACAGAGTGGTTTATCACCTTGGAAAAGTTGGACATTTGGGACATCTCTAATCTCCAACTCCTAGAGACTAGTCTGGTGTTAAGTTTTCTAAAAGAAATTACTACGGCAACATTCAAAAGTACTTAGCACAGTATCTGACACAGTATATGGTAAGTTTGAATTTTTATAGAAATTTAGCACTTATAAAGCCATTGTGGTAAACGTTGTTTTAGAAATATTTTGTGTCCTTTTATTAATTAAGTAATATAAGCCTCAAGAGTGAAGTGAAAGGGTCTTAAATAGGAAATTTAAAGTGTCGAATATACTCATATTACCAAGCTGTCTGCCAGAAATAATAAATCAATTTGTTCTCCCCCCAGCAGTGTATTACAGAGTGTCTTATATGGAAACTTTTCTGCAATGAGAATTAATTTTAAAAGTATTTTCCAATTGAATAGAACGTAAAGATCTCATTGTTTTTCAGTTTGTATTTATTTGACTACGATCTTTTTTTCCCTTTTAAAAAAAATCATTTTGCTGGGGGCTCATACAACTCTTATCACAATCCATCCATGTATCCATCCATTGTGTCAAGCTCATTTGTTCATTTGTATCCATCATCATTCTCAAAACATTTGTTTTCTGCTTGAGCCCTTGGTATCAGCTCCTCATTTTTTCCCACTCCCCTTTCCCCCTCACTCATAAGCCCTTGATAATTCATAAATTATTGTTTTGTCATATCTTGCACTGTCCGACATCTCCCTTCACTCACTTTTCTGTTGTCCATCCCCCAGGGAGGAGGTTATATGTAGATCCTTGTAATCGGTTCCCCCTTTCTACCTCACCTTCCCTCCACCCTCCTAGTATCGTCACTCTCACCATTGGTCCTGAAGGGATCATCTGTCCTGGATTCCCTGTGTTTCCAGTTCCTATCTGTACCAGTGTACATCCTATGGTCTAGCCAGATTTGTAGGGTAGAATTGGGATCATGATAGTATAGGGCGGAGGAAGCATTTAGGAACTAGAGGAAAGTTGTATGTTTCTGTTTCATCATTGCTACACTGCACCCTGACTGGTCTGTCTTCTCCCCACGGCCCTTTTATAAGGGGTTGTCCAGTGGCCTAAAAATGGGCTTTGGGTCTCCACTCCGTACTCCCACTCATTCACAATGATTTGATTTTTGTTCTTTGATGTCTGATAGCTGATCCCTTCGACACTTCATGATCACACAGGCTGGTGTGTTTCTTCCATGTGGGCTTTGTTGCTTCTGACCTAGATGGCCGCTTGTTTACCTTCAAGTCTTTAAGACACCAGATGCTATCTCTTTTGATAGCTGGGCACCACATTTGCTTATGCACACATTTGTCTTTGGCGCTCATGTTGGGAAGGTGAGCACACAATGGCACCATCAGCTTTCCATGATGCTCACCTTCCTGACACGATTGCTCAAGACAAAGTGGGTGCATAGTCAATGTGATCATTTTATTTCTTTTGTGAATCTGTCTTCCATGCTCTTTCCTCATTTGTCTCTTGTTCATGGGTCTAATGGCAAATATCACTTTTTCAGTATATTCTAGTTCAAACCCAACCCCACCCACTGCTATGAAAATGTTCTCTACTCATGAAACCCCGTAGGACAGAGTAGAACTGCCCGCCAGGCTTAACTACTGCACAAGGAAGGCCTCCCAGCCTAGACTAGTGTTTCTCAATCCATAGTGTACTAATGAATTACCTGGGAATCTTAACAATGCAGGTTGATACAGCAGGTCTAGTTGATGCCTTAGATCCATCATTTCTAATATGCTTCAATGCTGAACAATTACGGTGGAAAGAATTACAAAGTGACAGGGAATATAAGTGATAGAGTGGACATAATTGGATCATTGTTAGAAGAGGAGAGTATAAATAAATCATGGAGTCTCTTTTGTTCTGAAAAGACAATTATTTAAGTTTTCTGATTGTTCATTTTAAAAATTAGAACAATGCCATCAGAAATAGCACTTGTAATGCAAAAGAAAATATTTAGTATAAAAAGAGCTACAGGTATTTCCCAATTTATGACAACGTTCCCTTCCCATGACTCTGTTGTCAGTTTATTCATTAAATATACCTTTAAAATTTTTTTTAGATTTTTAGTTTTTATTAACATTGCCCACTTTATCAGTTTCTGAACAAATAGATGGAGCCCCATCAAACCTCAGTCAGCTTCAGTAGGGAGAAGGAGGTCCAAATACACATTTTCCCAAGGAGGCTGTCTTTGAGGAGGAGTCACATGCGCATCCACCCTCCAACCTTCTTTACCCACAGTCTCTCCGGTGGCACTCCACTTCTCTGCCAAGTGCGACAGTCCACTGAAATTCTTACACAAAACCCACAGACAATACAATACTCGAAATGAGGAGTTTTAGTAGGGAAACGAATAGGTTACAAGTCAGGGTCAGAAACATTAAAGATACACTTATTTTGTCAACAGAAATGCTTGAAGGCACACTTCTACCTGGTCTTTGGCTTCTCAGCCACTTGACTTGTGGGACTCTACCTGCCCTGTTGGGGCAATGTTATAAAGCTCTTTCCCTGCCGATGAATGCTCAAAGGGTACCACGATCTGCACATTCACCTCCTGCTCCAGGGCACTCGCCTTTGCACACTCTGTGGGCCAGGAAGCCTGCTATTCTGTCTTGGGCATTTGGTGATAAACCTGTCAATGCCAGTACCTTTGTTGATACCAGTGACAGTGTCAGCATTTCTGCTGCCACCCCTCTTGTACCCAGGAATCTCTGCGTCCAGAGGACACGTTCCATTCATTCGTGGCTCTTCATTCCTGATTTTTGTGAGATTCTCCAGAAATAGAGATTCATCTTTCTTGCTTCTGAGGTGGCTCACTTTCTAGGCAGTGGAATGGCAAAGCTGATCAATCCTCATGTTAAGGTCCCTTATTCCTTACTTGTAGTCACTTGGTAGAAGTTACACAACTATGAATAGAAAGGCTATACCAAGTACCACAGTGACAGTTGTCTTCTAGGGCTTGGAATCTTTACACCTAAACTTAGATATGTTTTAATATAGAAAAATATATACAAATGAAGAGTTGGACAGTGTTGGCAATTTGTCAGTTGTGGTATTGACTCCTTTTGTGGAAGGTTCTGATTACCTGGACTGTCTTGGTAATGAAGATTGTGTTCCTAGCCAGATTTGTCAGCTCCCCTTATTTGTGATCAATGAGCTGTACTACAATGGCCATATCAAATGATAATTCAGTATTTCCATATTTCTACCATATGGACAAATTTTCAGCTGATATTGTCTACCATATTATCCTGATAAATTATGAGGAGTATACTCATATAATTCAGCTGTCCCCCCCCCACCAAATTCCCCTGCATGCATTCCAGTAACTTCTTATTAGGAAGATGCAATGTTCTGAAGAGACTGAAGAATATTGCAATGAACTTGGTGTTGGTGTTGAAATAATGAAATCGTCTTCTAAATGGATGTTGAATACACACACTTCAATTGTTGCATGTAGTTAGAGTTGGACATGGCATGGCTCTCTATATAGTACAACTCCTTCACCACCACAGACCTCGCCGTGGACCAGACCCCAGCCTCCTGTACAGTAGGCAGAATTTTGAACAATAGATGATGAAGTTGAACATCTGCAAGTAGACATCTGAGAAAGATAACAGTAATTTAAGTGCTACACCATCGCATAAAGGTCATTTTACTAAGAAGTTGTACAAAGCCAAAGCCAAAGCAATAACAAGGACATCATAAGTACAGTTTATTATTAATTTGAATTTGTTGTAAATTGGGTGCTCACCCACTGCCATCGACTCCATGCTGACTCATAGTGGCCCCCTTTGTGTTTCTAAGGCAAATTGGTTTCAGGTGTAGAAAGTCCAGTCTTCCTACTAGAGGAACTTCTGGTGGTTTTGAACTGCCAACCATGCGAATCGCTGCCTAACACTTAACCACTACACCACCAGGGATCCATAAATTGGATACTATCTGTACTTTAAATTCCTGAGGGAATCTTGATGTCTCAGTGCTTGGCCACTTGGCTGCTAAACAAGACGCTGACAGTTTGAGCTCAGCAGCGTCTTGCAGGAGGAAGGTGGGAGAGCCTGCTTCCTCGCCGCGGAGAACTTTGCAACCCCTGTGAGGCAGTTCTGCTCATTTTAGAATTGCTTCTGCACCAGACAGTTTGGGTTTGGTATGGGCATTTTCAGTGGTTCAGGTGAATGTGCAGAGTCTATATAATCCTGGTGTCGAGGTTCTTCACATATTTTCCAGTCTCCGCAAGTATTGTTGAGTGATATGCTTCTTATTGTTGTACATATTAAACTGTATACAGATGTGGACTCTTCTGCTCTATGAGTGTTCATTACATCACCAAATTCCTTCAATGAAGATACAAGAGAAATTTTGAAAGGACCGTAAAACACCATCATCTCACTCCATATCCAGTAATTACTAGGGAAATCTCTAAAATGGAGCAGAGTCTGTCTCTTTTATAAACTTCCTCTAATTTAAAAAATACAGTGAGGTTTGAATCTGAAATGTCTCAAGACAGAAATGAAGTGAGTCTCCAACCAGTAAAGACACCTGTGCTGGTATTCCAATTCCTCTGTCTCCATTTTAGCAAATAATTTGTTTTACATGTCTGATTTTTTAATCAACTTCCCAATTAAAAGCAGATGTCATTTTTCACAGAACATAAATTAGAAACAATTTTATTACCAACAGGCAAAATATGTATATATAATATTGAATTTGCCTGCAAGCCTTGGGAAAATCCACAAAACCATGAGAGTTTTACATTGACAAACCCCCCTCTTTCCTCACCTTGGGGGTTAATTTAAAGACAAGTCAGCCATATGCTTTCACTTCCGAGGGAACTTGAAATTCATCAAGGCCCTCGGAAGTGTTTCTTTCTACCCAAACAGCTGCTGAGTTAGAAAGCAAAGGATCTTGTACTCCATGGTCACTAGTCTTAAACTTTCCACTCTCATTCTGCCTTCAAGAATCACTGTGGCTTGCTAAATCTGAAATGCTTAGAGAAAGATATTTTCTTTAAAAAATTTGCTTTTTCAGTTCTGACCTTTGCAAAACTATTCTCTCCTCCTCTGCAGCCCATGGTGTGTTTAAAAAATTCACTGTCGTTTGTTTTTAAATAAAAATTATACAGCAAGCAAAGCTTGTAGGAATATTTACTGTGTCCTATGTGCATTTAGAACAGTGTGATAGTTTGGATCAGGTAATAGTCAAGCAAATACTTTTCCATGCCTCATCCCAGAGTCTCTTGGGATAAATGTGTCCCATATAGTATTTATTACAATGATCCCACCTGAGAAACTTTAAAGACACTCAGTGGCTCAACATGCTTTGTTATTTTTATTTATTAGGTGCATATTATAAAATATACATATACATAGAATATACACCTATAAAATATTATAAACAAAATAATTTGGGCTTGAAAGAGTGATTAAACAAAAGTCTACAGAGCAGACTATTGCAGAAGAGAAATAATATTTCTATTGCAGAAGAGAAATAATAGTAGAAGTTTAATGGCAGATGGGTGCAACTTTGCTGTTCTCAAGCTATATTGCAGGAAGAAAGCAATATGAGACATATTAATGTTTGCCATTTTTAAACCAAACTTGTATTTTTCTTTGCTTTGCTTTGCTTTTCTGCCTATTGATAAAAGTGAATGTTTGCTGATTAAATAAGTTTACTCATTTAAGTATCCTGATTCTAAACCACACAGTATTCTCTTGGTTTAATCACACAACTGCCTCTTGAAGCATGTACACGTTCTCCCAGAGCACAATGAAGTGTTCTGGAATTCCCATTCTTCTCAAGAGCTAATTACGGCCCACAGAGTCCAACATACAAGTAAGCATCTTTCTGGAACTCTACCTTTAGCTAAGATTGCTCTGACCTCAGCAATGATGTCTCCTGTTCTATGCCCTCTTCTGAATCCAGTCTGAACCTCAGGCAGCTCCCTGTCAATGTAGTGCCGCAAGCATTGTTGGATGATCTTCAGCAAAATTTTACTTGAGTGTTATAACAATGATATCATTTGAGCATTCTGTTGGGTCGCCTTTCTCTGGAATGGACAGCTGTATGGATCTCATAGATCCCTGTTATTGCAGGGTGGACACAATAGTATTTATCCCTGCTTTCTGTCCCTCGGCATGCCTCTTGGTGTCTTCTCTGGCCTCTATCATTTTTTGCTGACATCCCTTATATTGTATATTGTTTTCTCCTTTACCCATGTTAATAAGTATTTAGTTTCTAGCTCATCATGCTGATTTCAGATGGATCTTGTCTCAAAGCAGAGTATATCAGAAAGATCTTCATTTGTGCTGCATTGATTATGCAAAGACATTGGACTGTATAGATCATAGCAAACTATGGAAAGCATGGAGAAGTATAGGAGCTCCAGAACACTTCATTAAGCTTTTGTGGAAGCTGTCCATGGATAAAGAGGCAGTCATTGAACAGAACAAGACACTTTGAAGTAATTTAAAATCAGGAAAGGTGTGTGTCAGGATTGTATCCTTTACTGTAGCAGTCAGATAATTTTGTGTCAATTTGAAGATGTATGGAAGTGTAGGGGTGGAGTCAATCCTGTCAATCAACTCATAGCCTGAAGACTCCGTAGTATAAGAGTGTGAGGCACTGGGAACTACTCTCTTTCTTGCCTTTCATCTCTCTGCCACTGGCCTGCAGAGCTGTCTGTGCCCCACCATGTTTCCACAGCCCTTGGATCCACGTGATTTCCCCCACCCACCTGTGATCTTCCTTCATTGCATGTGGCTGCATGAGTCTGAAGAGGGACTTTGGACTAGTGTTGGACTTAGGGAGTTGGACTGGGCAGGATTGATTTCTTGATATTGAATCACTGCTTGATATTGAGCTCTTTCTTATACATATGTGAGTCCTACTGGATTTATTTTTCTAGTCAAGCCAGTCTAACAAAGCCAGACTTATTCAATCTGTATGCTGAGCAATCGTCCAAAAGAATACAGCAGTGGTATTGGAAGAAGGCTTATTAACAGCTTCGATATGCAGACACATCTTGCTTGCTGAAAGCAAGAAAGGACATGAAGCATTTTCTGATGAAGATTAAGCAGTGCTGCTGCTGATTAAGGACTGCGATCAGTATAGATTGCAAATCAATGTAAAAGAAATCAAAGAATAAAAATTGAACCAATAGATAGTATCATGATAGAGGAAAGACTGAAGTTGTCAAGGAGTTGATCTAGCTGTGATGCATAATCAATGCTTATGGATGCAGCAGTCAAGAAATCAAGTGACACATTCCATTGGACAAATGTGCTGCACAAGACATCTTTAATGTGTTGAACATCAAGGATGGCACTTTGAGGATCAAGGTGTGCCTGACCCAAGCCATGTTATTTCAAGCCCTTCATATGCATGTGAAAGCTGGGCATTGCACAGAGAAGACCAAAGAATTGATGAATGTGACTCGTGGTGCTGGTGAAGAATATTGAAAGTACCATGAACTGCCAAAATAATAAACAGATGTCTTAGAAGAAGTACATCAAGAATGCTCCTTCGAAGTAAGGATGGTGAGACTTTGTCTCATGTATTTGGACGTGCTGCTAGGAGAGACCAGTCTCTGGAAAAGGACATCATGCGTGTTAAAGGCAGCGTGGCATCAAACAGAGGGAGACCTTTACAAAGATGGACTGACACAGTGGCTTCAACAATGGACTCAGACATTAGGTAACTGTGAGTATGGGCAGTGTCTTGTCCTGTTGTACTTATGACTGGGTGATTATGAGTCATAATAGACTCGATGGTACGTGACTGAAAGATGTTAATATGGCCATTTCTGCCTTTCCATTGCCTTCCTTTTTAAAAAACATTTTATTAGGGTCTCATACAACTCTTATCACAATCCATACATATACATATATCAATTGTATAAAGTACATCTGCACATTCCCTGCCCCAATCATTCTCAAAGCATTTGCTCTCCACTTAAGCCCTTTGCATCAGGTCCTCTTTTTTTTTCCCCTCCCTCCCCGCTCCCTCATGTGCCCTTGGAAATTTATACATCGTTATTTTGTCATATCTTGCCCTATCCGGAGTCCCCCCCCCACCATTACTTTTATATACAGATATATTTAAACCTTTTATTTGTAGGTTATTCTTGTCTTTGTGTCTAAGGGCTACCTCTTGTAGATAGCATTGTGATGGGTTCTCTTATACATTCTGATACTTTTTGTCTATCTCTTGCCTGTCACATTTAAGCACTGTATATTCAGTGTAATTATCGATAGGTGTGAATTTACTGCTGTCATTTGCTGGGTGTGATTTTGTAGTGTTGTTAGTTTCTTTAATTCACACAATTTCTGTTCTGAGTTCATTTTGTTTTGGGGTTTTCTTATTGTTTCCTTTGTTGCTGTTGTTCTATTGTTTGTTGTATCTTTATGATTTCCTTTTATTTTGATGAGGATTATTTCTTTTCTGTGAGATTGTTGTGTAACTTACTACTTTCTTCCCATGTTTAAAAAGTCTTTTTTCTTGAAATAATCTTCACTCCCTCTCCATGTGAAAGTTCTGTAGCTACACTATTTATTCTTTCATTTTACTTAGTTCTCCTTGTTTATAAATTAATATGACTGATTCTCTCATGGGTTTATTTTACTTTGGATTTTTGGGTTTGTTTCTGGGTGTACTTTGCGTGTGTGTGTGTATATATATTTAATCATAAATAGTTGTTTGTAATCATTTTGTTGTTACTGTTGTTTTTGCTAGAAGCAGTCTCTATCATTTCTTATGAGGTTGTTCTGTAGTTTGCAAATTATCTTAATTCCTGTTTATCTGGAAGTGTTCTAATTTCATTGTCATATTAAGAATATTTAAGGGGAAATGTTGCTAGCTATATAATTATAAAATTTTTCTAGTTATATAATTATAAATGTTGGCAATTTTCTCTGAGTTTTATGTATGGCATCTTGCCTGTATGATTATTGCCAAGAATCAGAAGTTACTCATCTTGGTTCTCCTATCCTTGTTTTAAGTTTTGGAAAGCTACTTATGATGTATTTTGGCGATTTTCTTTTAAGGTATATTCTATTTGTGGTTCATTGAACTTCTAAGCTTTCATGAGATTAGAGAAGTTTCCTTTAAACAAACCTTGACATTGTCTGTGTTCCTTTTTGGTTGCCTTTTGTTCTGATCACATGTAAATTATTCCTCCTGATGGTTCCCCATCTAATTATTAGGCTATCTTTGTTTTTGTTTTGTTTTTAAATGTTTTCTAGCAGATTACTACTGAAATTTGTCTCCAAACTTGTTAATCTGGTCTTCCATTGTTCAGTTCTACTTCTTTTCCCTTTCAATATGTTATCTCTTTCTGAATTTTTCATATTAATCATCTGGACTTCTATTTGCTGTTTTTCGATGTGTTCTAGTTTTTTATTTACTCTGTCAGTTTGTTCTTACAGTGTTTTCCTAAATTCTTCTAGAGTTTTGTTTGTGTTTTCCTTGAGTTTGTCTGTACTTTCCCCAACCTTTCTCTTAATTCTTTGACTGTACAAAAACATCATTCTTTTAAATTCCCGTTTAGGTCGTGTCAATGCCATTTCTTCCTTAGAAAGTTTTCCTGGCTCTGTATCTGGTCACTAGTTTGAGTCCCTCTCTCCTGTTTCTTTGTGTGAATTGTGGTTGTCTGTTTTCCGAGACACTGTTGTGTTGTATTTGTATTTAATGAGTATTTGTATGTTTTGCCCAGCTTTTTTTGTTTGTTTGGCTGTCTGTTTGCTTTAGCTTGCTTAGTATATCAGAGGAAATGAAGTGGGCAGGCTATTCTGATTGCTAGCTTGCCAGGACTTTGGCACTCACCACCTGTCTTCTGCTGAGTGTGATACCCTGTTCTGGTACAGTAGTGAAGGGTTGGTGGGGCTGGTATGGGTTGTTGTTCATTAATCTGATGGCGTAGGAATAAGCCCACTGGGTGATGCTGCAGAAAGTGCAGGTGTATCTGAGTGGGGTGGTTTAGTGCCTGTCTCCTTCCTTGTCACTAGTATTGTCATATTTGAAGTCCTGATCAAATGGAGTTGACTATCAGGTTGTTGCCAAGATCTGAATGCTGTGTGATAAATTTTAAAATGACCACTCTTTGTCGGGTCCACTGGCAATTCTTTGTTCTGTTTGACTCCTTGTTTATCACTTTTGTTCAGCTTTTTCTCCTAGTCAGTATTTGATCTATTTCTCTATCCTAGCCTCTGAAGCTCAGGGTTGTGGGATTATTATTACCATCAATATCTGCTTCATTTGGTCTTTATTTTTTATTTGAAAAAATCTGGGCAGACTGTCTATCTAATTGATTCCCCATCACACTAGAGATATCCCCTTTAGGGGTGTGTGTGTGTGTGTGTGTGTGTGTGTGTGTGTGTGTGTGTGTGTAAGCTGTCCTCATCTGAGAGGCATATTTAGGAGAAATTCATGAGAGCATTTGCAGATGGAGTGTGTGTGTGTGTGTGTGTGTGTGTGTGTGTGTGTGAAGACAGGTAGTGAGTATTAACTCCAGGAGCAGAAGTACTGCCTTGCAGAAAGGTTGATAAGGACAGGTGTTGTGAAATGAATTTTTATCTCCACTCTAAAAATCTCTTCCCCCTAGAGCTCTCATCATAGGGAGATCAGTCCTTTCCATTACTCAAGACAAAAACCTTGAGAATCTTAACTCCTCTTCCTCTTCTCCTGTGTCTGATGTCATAGGGAATCTCCAGGGCTCTAGCGACTAAATAAATCCAGAATCCTATGACCTATCGCCTCCCTAGCTACACACCGCGCTGTGCCACATCCAGCTCTCATCTGCACAGTTGTCACAGCCTCCTCACGAGTCTGCCTACTCCAGCAACGTATTCTCAAAATGACAGACCCGTGAGGGTGTTTTTAAAAGTGACATCATGTCACTCAAAATACCTATAAAGCATCCTATTCCACATAGACAAACATAAATACTTATGTGTTTACAAAACTCTGCTAATGTGCCCCTCCCCCGGACACCATCACCTATTTTCTACTTTTTAAAAATTCTTCCTTTGTTCTCTCCTCAATTCCAGCCTTTTTGTCCAACGAGCTGTTCCCCCAAGACAGGAAAATTCACTGCTAAGTTCTGTACTCTCCGCCTAGATAGAGAAGCACGTGGCTCACCCCTCCTTTCCTCCCTTCTTTGATGACCTCTTCCTGGTCCTATTCTGATCATATTTAATGTTGCATTCATCTGGCCCATGCCTGCAGGACAATCGTAAGCTCTCAATCAACATTATTTTCACAACACACTTCTTTTTTTTAAAAAAAATCCTTTTTTGGGGGGCTCGTACAGCTCTTATCACAATCCATACATCCATTCATTGTGTCAAATACATTTGTACATATGTTGTCCTCATCATTTTCAAAACATTTTCTTTCTTCTTGAGCCCTTGGTATCAGCTCATTTCCCCCTCCTTCAACCTTCTACCCTTAGGAACCCTTGATATTTTAAAAATTATTATTATTATTTTCATGTCTTATATAGACCGCTGTCTCCCTTTGCCCATGTTTCTGTTAGGTCATTGGGCTCAGTTCCCAATTTCTCCCCCCACCTTACCTTACCCTCCTGGTAGTGCTACTCTCTCATTTTTGATCCTGAGGGGTTAATCTGCCCTGGATTCCCTATGTTGTGAACTCTTATTTATACCCATTTACAAACTACTCTGGTCTAGCTGAATTTGTAAGGTAGAATTGGGGTCATGATAGTGGGTGGTGGGGAGAAACATTGAAGAACTAAAGGGGAGTTGTATGTTTCATCAGTGCTATACTGCACCCTGACTTGCTTGTGACCCTTCTGTAAGGGACTTTCTAATTGTCCACATTGGCTTTGGGTCCGCACTCCCCATACACATTGATATGATTTTTAGTTCTGAATCTTTGATGCCTGATACCTGATCCCATCAATATTTCATCACCGCACAGGCTGGTCTGCTTCTTCCATGAAGGCTTTGTTGCTTCTCAGCTTGATGGCTGCTGGTTTACCTTCAAACCTTTAAGACC
This sequence comes from Tenrec ecaudatus, assembly GCF_050624435.1. Lineage (NCBI taxonomy): Eukaryota > Metazoa > Chordata > Mammalia > Afrosoricida > Tenrecidae > Tenrec > Tenrec ecaudatus. Next base: position 59,556,512 of record NC_134542.1, read on the forward strand.
CCAGATGCTAGATCTTCTGAGAGCCAGGAACCATCAACTTTCTTCACCACATGTGCTTACTCACCCAGTTTGTCTTCAGCAACCATGTTGGGAAGGTGAATATCACAGATACCATGTTAGTAGAACAAATTTTTCTTGCGTTGAGGGAGTACTTGAGGTCCAATGTCCATCTGCTACCCTAATATTTTATAAATAAATATATGTACATAGCTCTAGTCCCCTGTCCTTATGTATAAATGTATTTACATATGTACATACCTGCCCTATGTCTCCCAGTTCTTTCCTCTATTTCCTTTACTTTCCTCCCATCCCATTATCATGTTCGACCTTCATTCGGGTTTTAGTAATTCCTCTCAGCTACATTACCCTTGACTGAGACACCCCCAAGCATCCTATGCCCTCCTCACCATCAATTTTAGATCACTATTCTTCCCTTGTCCCTGGGTTTGTTGGCACCCTCCTCTCCTTTTCCCTCATCTCTCCCTCTCCTGTGTCTCCCTGGAACCGTCAGTCCTATTGTTCTCTCCTCTGGAGTGTTCATCCTGCCTATCTTGTCCAGATAGACATGCATAGGCAATAATACACATAAAAACAAAGCAGAGCAAAGCATTAAAAAATGAAGACAAAAAATCAATCAACAATAGCTAATACAACAAAAGAAAAAAATAAAGAAAAACCAACAGCAAAAACTGAAAAGCTCTCAAACAGTTCCAGGTCTGTCCATTGACCTTTATGAGTGTTTTCCAGTCGAGTCCGCTGGGGTGCACCACCCTGGCCCAAGTCCACCTTTGGCATTCCTCAGGGACTTCGATGCTTTGCTCCCCTTGCTGCTCCGCTGTGCACCCTTAGTGCTCACCCTGGTGCGGTGGGGTCAGATCGGGCCCCTCTCCCACATGGTGTCCCCAGTGCTGTCCCTCTTAGAGCTATATGTCAGTGAGGGATGTCGTCCTGTCTTGTGATGGGGCCGGCCCTATGATCCTCTCTATTGTGCTAACTTTTTTACAGAAAACGTATTAGAAAAGTACTGTAGCATATTTATCAAATGGCTAGCATTGAGGAGGACTGGCTTGGCAAAATAAATACTAAATAAATCAAAGTACAATGTGTATATTATTTGCAGAATATGTGCTCACCACTTTTTATAAAACTTCATTGGACATTGGGAGCATATTAAGCTATGTTTCCTGCATTAAATTTTAAAAAAAGGCTTACCTCAATTATCTTTTCATATTAGTATGTAGACAATGTTCTTTTTTTGTTATCATTTTTATGCATGTATTATTTGTTTACCCCATTCTCAAAAATGATTGGCATTTTAATTGTTTTCAGATGTTAAGTTTCTCAGTTACATTGCTTAATAAGACTCCTTTTTGCCCCTTACTATTTTATTTGGAAACATCTAATGACACACATCAGATTGGGAAAGCTAGTCCACTGGCTGTCCATGTCTCCGTCACCTATTGTCGCTGTGAGGGGCTGTTGGTCAGTTCTCATTCGTATACAGCCGAAGGAAACACTGCACCTTGCTTAGGTTGCGTCCATTATTGTAGCAATTATAGCAAGCCATATTGTAGAAGGTTGTCTTTTTTTGCTGGCCCTCTGCTTTGCCAACATGTCCTGCTCCAGAAACTGGTTTCTTTAGATCACATGTCCAAAATCCATGAGACAGTGTCTCTCCATTCTTGCTTCTTAGGAAAATTCTGGCAGCGCCTCCTTCAAGACGTTGTTTGGTCTCCTGAAGTCCCTGCTACAGTTCATATTCTTTGACAACGCCTTAGTGCACAGGCATCGATTGCAACTTTTGTCTTCCTTAGTCACGGTTCACCCTTGTCATGTATGTGAGGTCATTGAAAGTACAATGACTTGGGTCACACGTTAGTCCTCTGAATGACATCTTTGTTTTTCAGCACTTTGAAAAAGTTGTCTTGCTGTGTGTTGTTTTTGTGGCAGATTTGCCCACTGCACGATGCCATTTCATTTTCACGTGCTGCTTCCATGCTTGTTGACTATGGACCAAGTAAAAAGAACTCGGTGACAATTCAAATCCTTTCTTCACCTATCATGAGGTTCCTTGTTGTGAGGAGCTTTATTTTCTTTATATTGAGATATGCTCCGTAATGAAGATGGTAGTGTGTGATCTTCACAGTAAGTGCTTGAAATTTTCTTTGCTTTCAGCAATTAGGTTGTCTCATCTGCATATCCCAGGTTGTTGATGAGTCTTCCTCCAGTCCTGGTGCTGTGCTCTGTGTCAGCCCATCGGTTTCCCAGCATAGAGATGGATAAGCATGGCTAAGGGAAACGACCCTGCTGCCTTGCTTTACTGACGTTAAACCATGCACAATCCTCTTGTTTTCAAATGACTACCCTTTGGTTTATGTACTGGTTGCACATGAGTTCAGTTACGTTTTCGGGAATTCCCATTCTTCCTCATGCTATCCACAATTGTGATCTGCGGAAGTAAACGCCTTTGTATAGTCAATGAAGCATAAGTGCAATATAGTCACTTCCCGCGATTCATTTTGTGATGTGTTCTAGATTCTGCCCTCTGTGCTTGTGGTTCTGATCCATTTTGGAAGGAGTTCTCTGTTATGAGATGAGGATGGGATGCCTTTTAGAGCCTGCTCACATTTTGGAGGAGTTCTCTTTTACAGGGTTAGAGAGGGATGCATTTAAGACCCCACTGGAGTGGAGGGTGTGGCTTAAGTCACTCCGCTTTGTTTTCCTGGAGGGTATGGTCGCCTGAAAGACAAACACCACACCTCCATCAAAGCCTGCCCTTTTGTTACTCTGTTTCCTGATTGAGTGTTGGTAGAAGAAAGAAGAACTCCTTTTACTTTTGAACTTTTTGTCTTCTGGCTCTGGACCTGCAACTGCTTTGCCTTTGCCTGATCTTTGGATTTGGGATTTAATAGCAATCACAACCTTGTGAGACATTTCACTGCAATGTTTCACGAGTGTCCATGAGACATTGCAACATTCCACAGAGCCCAGGGATGTGAAGGAATATATTCAAGGGAGGAGTGTGGGTGAAATGGAAAGAAAAACATCTTGGAAGAGTTTGACATTTGGGATATATTTTATCTCCACCCTTTGGGATGAGCTTGGCATTATTTTTTTCTAAAATAAATCATTACCACTCACCCTCATGAAGGAAACATAGAAGTTATGGGTGCTATGGCAAAATGTGGTGAAGAAATTAGATGATGCCCGTCTATCAGATGACATAGCATCTGGAGTCTCAAAGGCTTGTTTCCACACAAGCAGTCATCCAAGTGAGATGTCAACTAAGACCATAGTGAGGAAGCACACCAACATCAGTGACCAAGGGATTGTAAATGATATAATCCAAAGTCGAAGGAGGGAACAGTATCTGACCCTAAAATGTGAGACTCTGGTTTTCAAAACTATGAATGACAATGGGAGCCCGAGATACATTAGTGGGATCTACATAGAAAATAATTCTCTGATGATTTCCTTCTGTCCATAATAGAGGGCTGGGAGGTAAGTGGCTTCCAAATAGAGTGCCTTGAAGAGATGACTACAGAAGATTCTAAAGATAAACCCAACTTGAATGGTTACAACCTGGTCGGTTGATCCCTGCCTCTGATGCACATTAGGCCTGATCTGGTTTTCAACATTTTTTTGTATTTTTCTGTTTGTTCATATTGGGGTTTATCTCAGATGTTTTATGTCATTGTGGCTCACCTTCTTGAATTTCTGTGATATGTTTGTCTGTTTTTCAGTATCTGAAACCCAGGATTGATGAACCTATAGGGAGAGAGGGGGACAGGGGTGGTGGTGGCAGGAGGGTCAAAGGGAGCTGATGTCAAGGAGTTCAAGAAGGAAAAGCATGTCGTGAAACTGATTGTGGCAGCAAATGCACAATATTGCTTGATGTGATCAACTATGGGTTGATACGATATCTGTGTTAACTCCCAATAAAATGGCTTTGAGGGAAGAAAGTAAATCACTTCCCAAGAAACCATCGTTCTGGTATTTGCTGTTTCTAAAATGCTGTCCTGTGTTCCATGCCTGCTTTTCTAGCAGCCCCCATTGATGTACTGCTGCGACCTCTTTTGACCATTATTTTCAGCAAAACTGTACTTAAGTGTGAGGTGAATGAAGTTTCAATAATTTCCTCATTCTGCTGATCTTCTTCATTCAGAGTGAGCACAAGTAAGCTTTCCCCCAATAAGCTGTCTTCCAAATTTGTTGGCTGAGATGAGTGAGCTCTAACAGCATGTGTGTGTGTGTATATAATATATCTCAATGAACATTCCATTGATTACGAGAGCCCTGGCTTTCACCAGCACCTTCATTGCAACTTGGACGTCTTCCTTCAACACCATTGGGTATTGATCATATGCTGCCTCTTGGAATGGATGAATGGCCGCCCATCCTTTTGACACAATGACTCTATTTATTCCCTCTACCTTTTGCTGCTTCCTGGATCCTTCAGTGTTTCAACTCAAGACTTTAATTTTTTTTCTCCTTCAGCTGTATTAGTTCTTTAGGGTTTTCTAAATCCAAGTCTTTGCACATTTCATTATAATACTTTACTTTGTCTTCTTAAGACACTCCTTGAAATCTGTTCAGCTCTTTTACATCATACTTTCTTCCATATTTGTTAGCTCCTCTATGTTCAAAGCAAGGTTCAGCGTCTCTTCTGACATCCCTGTTGGTCTTTTCTACATTTTCTGTCTTTTAAATGACCTTTTGCTTCCTTCATGTATAATGTGTTTGCTTTCATCCCACAACTCATTTGTTCTTCGGTCATTAGTGTTCAATGCATAAACTTTATTCTTGGAATGATCACTAAATTCAGGTGGAGTATAATCCAAGGTTGTGGTTGTAGCTCTTGTGGAATTGTCTGAATTTTCTTTAACTTGAACTTAGAGAAAGCAGCAGAGAGCCTGCTCCACAGTCGGCCCCTGCTGAGAGAAGATATTGGGTTTGTCCCTTCATCGCTCACAGAGAGAGTTGACTGGATGCCTGTGCATTCTGTGCAGGGAGGTCCTCATGTACGTTGTTGAAAGAAGGTCTTTGCAATCGATACCCACTTTGTCTTGTGAAACTCTGTCATGTGATCGCTGGCATTCTGTTTTTTTAATTTCCAGGCCATCTTTTATAGCTATTAATTCTTCCTCTTTGTTTCTCTCGATTTTCCGTCACTGCTAATGATCAATGGTTCTTGATGGCATGATTGATCAAGGTACCACCACTTACCTGTCAGTTTGTTCGTACTGTAGCTCCTTATGTGTGCTTTGATGCCGGAAGCTATGTCACTAATATTTCAGCATCTGTAAGATCAGCCATGGCGCACAGGCTTCAGGGGAGCATCTAGATTAAGAAAGGCGAGAACAAAGAACTTGACAATCTACTTCTAAAGACGGCAGCCATGAAAACCTTTTGAACAGCAGTGCAGTGTTGTCTGATACAGTGCCAGAAGAGGAGTCCGTCGGGTTGGAAGGCACTCACAATACCATCCAGGAAGAGCTACCTCCTCATAGTAGTGCCAACTATAACCATGGATGCAGTGAAGTTCGGGACTATGTTTGATTATGTGGCGTGCACTAACCTGGGCAGAAACAGCTGCACGCATCCACTAACAATTAGAAAATGAAATGCAGACGTGTGAATTTAGGAAGGTTGGAAGTTGTCAGAGCTGAACTGGAACATGTAAGAGCTAATAGAGTAGGCGTTTGTGAGTTGAGATGGACTTCACTGGCTATCAGAACTGCACAATCGTGTGTGTCCTTAGTAGTAAACTGAAAGCCAGTGATTGTGAAAAGAAGGATAAGTTGAAAAAGCGCTGGCCTTGCCTAGGCTCTGTCAGGAGAGAGAATGATTTGTTCCACTCCACTCAAAGTAAGATTTGTTCCTTCTACAAAGATGTAGCACATGATTATCATAAATGTGGTTATAAAAAGTTTGCTAGGAAAGTTGAACATATCCATATAAGTATGTAGAAAAAAGCCGAGGGTGGAGGAGCCTGATCAGATCTTTACCCTCTCTGACACTTTTCTTTGCTCTTTTTGCAAACACTGTTTCCTTTTAAAATCAGTGACCTGAGACAATGTTAAGAAGAAAATACAAAGTAGCGATAAATGCTCTCTTTTTTACTTAATGAATTAATTCTACCAGTATCCAACACTGAGCCATGACTTTTTCTCAACTCATAATGGATTAATTCATTAATTATTCAAGGATTTAAGGCAAAGATTTTGTTTGTCATTTTGTCTTCCATAGCTTAGTATAATATATATTGAATGGACAAAAAAAATCTTTAAAATAGAAGTTAAATTTTAGATTCAAAAGTTTGAATACAATACTTTTCAGAGTCAAAGCAATTGGTAGTTTTAAGGTGAAAACTATTCTTGTATAATTCACCCCTCATTAATTGGTATGAGTGAGCATATTCTAAGGCAATTACTATCTATTTGTAAAATATTTTAGATCTACATCTAGTTTGATAGATCTAATATTTGCTGGTCATACGTTTTATTTGTGTGTTTTTAACATTAAATTGCTTCATATTTTAAAAAAATACATGTTTTTTCATACTACAAATAACAATTTTGATTCAATGTATATGTGAACCTGGAAAAGATTTAAATTTTTTCCCCCAAGCAATACCATAGCCATTTCATTAAGGGAAATTCTCAGAGAAGGTGAATATCAAAACCTAAGAATACCACCCTGCCCATAGTTTATTTATCTGTTTAGATGTGAGGACATCACCATCAGAGGCACGACGAGATGAACAAGGAAGGCCTTTGAGAATATGAGTATACGACGGGCCAGCCACTCTGACTAATCTGATTGCAGGCAGACCGTGTGCTATGAGGGTATTGTGGTCAACTAGATTTTTATTACTTATGAATGAACATGGAAACAGCAAATACTGGCTTCCAATCTTTCTGTTAACTAGAAGAAAATGTAAAATCCCCACCCCATGTAGTGAATCTTCATTTACAAACTTCATGTAAGGTAAGGATGAACACAATCAAACCAAAACAAAATGGATTTCTGCTTCAATCACTGTTTCAAAGCTGATTTTGAGCACAGTGGGCAGTGATTTTATTTGATTTTTGAAATATACCTAGCCACACATGCATTGGCATCAGTCAGTATCAGCCTCAAGCAGCAAGCTCCATTCAGTGGCCAAAGCCTGAACAGAGCAAAGGAGGCACATTTCCAACACATCTTTTTATTTTTTATTTCTTTGCAACGTCTTTGAATATTTGAAACAAAACAAACCAGCATTACTCAGAATAATAGTTGTCTCGGTCCCAATCCAGGCAAGGTGCACTTAACAGACACTGAAGGCAATAATCTGAATTTGGGTCGTTCTTAAACTCCAAGAATCTGAAGCGCAGCCAGTTTGTTGTTCTATTTGCTGACTGGGCACTAGGGAAGCGGAGGCCAGTGCGAGGGGTGGTGGGTTGGTGGTGGTCATGTCACTGCAGGGAAAATAGGCTCAGAAAAACAAAATATTCTGCTGGCGGCCCCCGAGCAAGTTTGAAATAAAAAGTGTACTTCTGAAAAAAAAAAGTGAACATATAGCCACAGCTCCCTGTTCTTACCCTCACGCCCTCCCGGATTTAGTGGGCTTGATGCTCTGCCTGCTATCTGTGAGGTTATGTACCACACTGCTCTCATCTCTAGGTGACACACAAAATTACAGTTCTTCATGAAGCAATTGATGCCCTTGCTGGAATGCCTCTCATTGAGAGCCAAGTTCCAGCGTCCTGTGGACATGAATCTCTGCATCATTCAAGTGCAGGATGAAGCGCTCCTCTCCAGGATGCCCCTTGAGTTTGGGAAGGTCAACATGGAAATACCCAAGAAGAGGGCATGGAGGGGACTGTGGTCCAAACTGCAAACTACCTGTACAGAGTCAGAGGCTCACCTTTTCAAGGGCTCACTGCCACGTTACAGAAGCACAAACATTTTCTTGTTAAAAATTTCCTTCTCCAAGCAGACTTTCAAATAGTCTCTGATTAAAATTGCCAGGTCTATTTTGTTTGTACCATCTGCTAATGCAATCATGTAAAATTCCATGATTTTGTGTCAGTGAGTTAATTCTGCTTCGTGATGAACTAAATGGGGCTGTAGACTCAGGGACAGAGCAAGAAATGGGCTCTATCTAAGGAGATGGCTGAGAATCAGTCAACTGTGCCACAGGAACTGAACCTGAACTCAGCACAAGCTTCCGTCAGATTGGACGTTGACTAGCAACCTCCACAACAGTAAATTTCCCATTACTTACAAATACGTTTTCTACTGCTTCTCACTCCTCTTCCTCCACTTGAAAATTACATTTGAAGTCAAGTTTATAATGAAAATAATTTACCACATTGTGCTGAGCCATTAAACTCCCCTCATCTGCAGGGCACTTTTAAATGTGAATTAAAGCTTACAGAACATGCAATGATAATTCGTTTTTCTTTTCCATTGGAGTAGCTAATATTTTTTACTTTTTGAAAATACTTGCTGGATAATTTTTATGCCAGTCCATAGCTTCATTTGAAGATCTAACCTAAGACTAAAAAAAGGGAAGGGAACATTTTCGCCTGCTTGTCTGTCAGCTCTAGTCCTCTTAAAATTCCCTTTCAATCAGATCTCCAAGAGAAGTGCCACATCTCGGCAAATGGAATAGGCAAGGTGGGGTTTAAAAGGCCGACGGCTGTGAGGGGAAGTGAAAGTAATGGAGGGGCCTGTGGAGAAACCCAGCCCGGGAACACAGCACCCCCCTTCTTTCCTGGGGCAGAGATATGAGTGGAGCCCCGTCAAACTGAAAAGCCAGGAAAGGACAGGCTTTGCAGTTCTGCTGGCGGGGACCAGGGCAGGCAATGTTTTATTGGAAAGGGATGGAAACCCCGTTAGAAGTTTAGCACTTAGCCAGGCAGCAATGGCTGAGAGAAAACCGACTAAGATTTTCCCCATTGCATTCCTCTAGCCTGACAAGTCTCAGTCTCTCTCTCTCTCTCTCTCTCTCTCTCTCTCTCTCTCTCTCTCTCTCTCTCTCACACACACACACACACACACACACACGGGTACCCCACAAAAGGAATTTTTTCCCCAAAGCTATGTATTTAATTTTTTTAACAAAACAACCTTATCATCTGCAAAGTACTCTTCATCACACTCACTGCATTTGGCAAATGTGCAGTTCCATTCTGGAAAACGGTTTTCAAGCTCAGCTTTTTGGATGGCTAACAATACCTTCCTCATTTTTTTCTTTGACTCTTCTACACCATCAAATAGCTGTCCTTTCAACTCCCTCTTCATCTGCAGATACAAAAAGAAGTCAGGTGTATAGCGTAAGAGAGGCATGCTTTTTGCCCCAAACTGGCCCACTGACATGGCTGCATGAGCAGGTGCCTTGTCATGGTGCACACAGTCCCCCGTCTGCCACAAATCAGGCTTTTTCTGTCACACACTGTTACTTCATCTTTCCCGAACCTCTAAATAGAAAGCTTGATTAACAGTCTGACCTGATGGAACAAACTCCAGATGCACTATTAGCTGTTGACATTTCATCTGTTTAGAAAGTTGATGGACGTCCAGAATGAAGTTTGTCATCAGTCGACATTTCACCTTTCTGAAACTAGAAAACTACTCGTGCACTTGAGTGCTTCCCTTGGAGCTGCCCTTGTGAGCTGTGCCCAACATCACAACAGTTTCTGCAGCATCTTTCCTGGGCAGGAAACAAAATTTCACAACCACATGCTGTTCTCTTAAATTGGCCTTCACAGAAAACGAGGATTGAGTGGAATTGCTTTTATGAAGAAATTCACTGTGACCAGAGAGAACCTTCCCAGGCAACGCCACTGGGTGCACTAACTCAGAGCGAGTTGCTCTATGCTTGCCTAACAGGAAAAATGAGTACTACAAAAACTCCACCCTGACCAGAGTAATTCCATTTTTGGGGTGAGTACCCACTCATATACATATACATATGTATATACATATGTTTATATATATGTGTGTGTACTATGAACTACATATATAATTTGAGTACATAAGATATATAGGTACCACATAGTACCAATTTATACATATCCCAAAGTATGCATTCATATGTATATTTGGGGTTCTGTAGTACATATATGTATATATATGTAATATGTATACAAATAGTATGTATACATATATATTTAGTAGTACACACATATATGTATTGGAGGGGGTATGTAGTTGCATATATTGCATGCAGTACATATATAGGTGTGTGTATACATACATATATTTCATAATATACATATATTTGTATATAAGGGGGTACCCCCCAAATGGAATTGTGCTAGCCAGAGCGGAGCTTTTGTGGTACGCAGGGCAACTCGCTCTGAGTTAGTGCACCCAGTAGTGTTGCCTGGGAAGGTTCTCTCTGGTCACAGTGAATTTCTTCATAAAAGCAGTTCCACTCATTCCTCGTTTTCTGTGAAGCCCAATTTAAAAGAAGAGCATGTGGTTGTGAAATTTTGTTTCCTTCTCAGGAAAAATGCTGCAGAAACTGTTGTGATGTTGGGCACAGCTTACAAGTTCAGCACCAAGGAAAACACTCAAGTGCATGAGTGGTTTTCTAGTTTCAGAAAGGTGAAATGTCGACTGATGACAAAACTTCATTCTGGACGTCCATCAACTTTCTAAACAGATGAAATGTCAACAGCTAATAGTGCATCTGGAGTTTGTTCCATCAGGTCAGACTGTTAATCAAGCTTTCTATTTAGAGGTTCGGGAAAGATGAAGTAACAGTGTGTGACAGAAAAAGCCTGATTTGTGGCAGACGGGGGACTGTGTGCATCATGACAAGGCACCTGCTCATGCAGCCATGTCAGTGGGCCAGTTTGGGGCAAAAAGCATGCCTCTCTTACCCCAGGTACCCAACTCACCTGACCGGGTTCCTTGCGACTTCTTTTTGTATCTGCAGATGAAGAGGGAGTTGAAAGGAGAGCGATTTGATGACTTAGGAGAGGCGCATAAAAAAAAAAATGAGGGAGGTGCTGTCAGCCATCCAAAAAGCTGAGTTTGAAAACTGTTTTCCAGAATGGAATTGCAGATTTGACAAATGCATTAGGTGTAATGGAGAGCACTTTGAAATTGAGAAGGTTGTTTTGTAAAAAATTTAACTACATATCTTTGAAAAAAACCCTCCGTTTTGGTGGGGCGGGGGTACCCCATCGTGTGTGTGTGTGTGTGTGTGTGTGTGTGTGTGTGTGTGTGTGTGATGGATTCAGATGACTCTGGGAAAAGTTTGATCTGAAACATAAAATTGTGAACACATCCCCTAAGAAAAATAGCTGTGGAAATATATCATCAAAATGATATAGAAATGCATCACAAACTGCCTATAGATTGCCCAGAGAAAACAGAACCAATTTTCTGAGGAGATTGGATAGAAATATTGAATAGACTCACCTTCATTTAATGCCCACAGAGATCACGTGCCGATGTAATTAAGACTGGGGATGGAGAATAAAGAGATAAGAAGCAAGAGATAGGCCTTTACAGTCTCATTGGAAGGTCACGGTGCACTTCTCATAGCATGTGGGAGGCACAGGCTAAAGAGGGTTTTCTAAGGCTTGGCTCAACTCCAACAATCTCTCTTTAGTGTTGTTTGCAAAATTTATATTCCAGGCAGATTTACGAGCATGGCTAGGGAACACAGGTATTTCTCTGAAGAGTGTTGTTATTCTGGTTTAGTAGATAAGCAAGCTTAAGCCTAAATTTGGCTTTACATTTTAAACTGTATTTACAGCAGCATCGTGCTTATTTTGAAACAGTGAGGCGTCTGCTTTTAGATCGGATAATTCCAGGGTCATATGAGACTTATTTATTATCATCTCCAAGGTCTTATCCTGGTTCGGTAGGTTTTCACCTAAGCAACGGAAAACTTGCCTTGGTAGCCCTGGGGTCCCTGGGTGGTGCAAATGGTTAAGTGCTTGACTACGTGCTGGAAGGCTGGCGGTTCAAACTCACCCAAAGGCACTTCAGAAAAGCCTGGCAATCTGCTTCTGAAAGGTCACCCTCAAAAGCCCCGTGAGTCTGCAAACATGGGATCTTCAGGAGGCAGGATCCACTCGACTACAAGTGACCACAGCAGCAACAGGTGCCGTGAGGGTCACAGACTGCGCATCCCTTCTCTGACGAGCTGGGGCCCGAGGGCAGGTGCTTGAGTCAAATGACCTGAGTGCCACTTCTGGCTCTCACACTTATTAGGGTTGAGCAAATTCTTAATATCTCTGCATTCCGGGCTCCCTCTACCCCATTTGTAGGATGAGGATATTCATCATCGTACTTCACTGGGGAATGGTAAGAACTAAACCTGATAATTCATGTAAAGCAGCTAACCAGGTGGTAGTTGCATGTGAAACCAAAACCCTGTCTGTCCTGCAAGAACTGACTTTTGATGACACACGGCAACAGGTTTCTAGGTCCCTCCCAGGACCTCGGTGTTGACTGCCATCCCCTAACGAGCACAGGGTGCTGATCAATGCTGCTGTTTGTCTGGAATGAAGTGCTGTTTTAGACTTCTGTTTCCTCACTCCTTAAGCACCTTTTCCTCTGAGTTAATTGAAGGCTCATGTTCCCAGGGGTTTTTAACTGACAGAAAATGAGCACAGAAGAGGAGCAAGACTGAGGACTGGGAAGGTGGGGAAAAGCAAAGCAAAACAGAATAGAAGCAGAGAAATTTGTGCAAACAAGTAACCTAGTAGAGAATCCTGCTGATGAGAGCGACGAAGACAGTGAGTGTTTCACACCCTAGCGTGCAGAGAACATGAACCCCTGCAATGGTCAGCAAGCAGACAGCTGCCCGGTGAGCAATATTTCCACACCAATATACCCCCACGGAGAGCCTCTGGGCGTGTTACCCTAAAGGAATCAGAGCAGGCCTATAGTTAAGAAACCTATTTTCCTCTCTTTACCGTAAGAGGTCCTGACTTTTCTTTCTCGTTTTGGGAAAGGCACCACTATAGCTATTTTAGGGGACAGGAATATACATGAAATATAGAACCCATTTTCTCATACCAGCAAGTCTTAGGAAGAACTATTGGGGAGAAAAATGGGACCGACACGCAGTGAGTGCCTGTCTGTGTGTGAGACAGCACCATTAGCTCTGTTAAATACATTTGCTCTTTTCCCAATAACATGAAAGCAATGGGAAGGATATTTGTCGTACATTTTTACAAAAAACTTCATGGCAGTTATTAGCTGCCCCTGAATGGGGGCTCTGTCGGTCTTTTAAGAGATGATGAGTGAGAACTCGCGCCGTTCCTCTGCATGCCTGAAAGCATTGCTTCTGTGCCCAGTGCGTCTTGCGGAGACGCTGGGATGGTGCTTTCTTACCCTGACATGCAGCCCATCCTCCAGCCCTGTGACCCCGTTCTGTTTCTGCCACGTACTACCTCTGCAACTTGGGCAAGGCGCTCTTCTGAGCCAATGCAGACACCATCACAATAATGGTTGTAGTAATAAATCTTCATCTGAGGGTCACATTTATAAGCAACAAGTCTATAACTCTACTAAAAAAACAAGCCAGCCCTTTAATCCCCTTGTCTCACTCTTGAATCCACCAATCAAAATAGTTGTCCGCTGTACCAATACTAGCGCAGATTGGAAGGAGGAAGAGAAAAGATTATGTCTAAGTTTTACTTTCAATGTCCATCGATGGTTACTTAAAAGAGCTCCACGGTGTACCTGTATCTTTTCAGTCATACACCTTTAAGTAGATGTGCTCATTTACTAGCGGACGTATATATGAAAGTGATGTAAAACAGCAGTTAATGTCTTGTTGGAGGCGAGAGGTACATTTAGGCATTTCCCCTGGCGCAGTGCCACGCCTGTAGCACTGTCTGTCTCCTGAAATGAATGAAGAGGCGCAACAGTGGTACGTTGCACTGAGATTGTACTTACGCTAACTAACATAGTCCAACCAACGCACCGTCTGAAGGACATTTTGCTCTGTGTGCTGACCACACGATGCCAGCTGCAATTCCCTCAGGGATGTCATCGGAAACCTGGATCTGGTTTCAGTCCTTTTGCCAGCAATGTCTAGGTTCCTGTTCAGATTGAGTGTTCCTATGTTTGGTTTCCTTTAACTGTGCTCTTTTCTGTAGTTACTGTTTTTATCTCAGGCAATGGAAAGTAAAATGTTACCTCTTTTCTTTTTTCTTTGAAAACATTTATGACTTGTTCCAGTGAAGCTTTGAGAGGTGAGCTTAGGGTCAGGAGGGAGGGAGGCTTGCACCAGAACAGCTATTAAAATTTCAGGGCATAACAGATCTTTATTTCAGTTTCAAGTGGGGCAGACACAAAAACAACAATGAGGAGAGAGATTTTTCTTCCTTTCTTGTACATATCTTCCCACCTTGACGATGAAACAGAGCTGTGGAGAAGATTTCTTAGTTTTTCATCTTTAATGAAAACAAAACAAGAAAACAAACAAACAAACAAAAAACCCTAGACAAACAGAAACTGAAAATTGCAGTTTCAAGTACACACCAAACTTTCAGGCAAAGTTAACAGAAATGGAAGTGTGCCGTGTTTAGGCAGCTGAGTGCTTCCTCTCTCACTCATTCCAAGCCTCCTCACTGATTTCTAATATCATGATCACAATGCTTTTCACCACTTCTCAAATCCTCTTTCTGCTTTATCTGCATCTTGATACTCCAGCTGAAAAACCAAATTCACTGCCGTCGAGTCAGTTCTGACTCACAGCAACCCTGCAGGGCAGGATAGAACTGACGCTGTGGGCTTCCGAGCTGTCACTCTTCACAGGAATCAATGCCCCATTTCTCCCACAGGGGGCTGGTGGTTTCAACCGACTGGCATTGAGGTTAGCAGCCCAACATGTAACCACTGCACCCGCTACTTCATGGTTTGAACTCCAATGACTGATTTCCTATATATTAGTAGGTTACATGCTGCACTGCTCACTAAAAGGTAGGCGGTTCAAAACTACCAGCTGCTCAGTAGGAGAAAAGAGGAGGCGTTCTACTCCCATAAAGATGTACAATCTCAGAAATCCACAGGGGTGGCTCTACTCTATCCCATAGGGTCCCTCCGAGTCAGCATTGACTTGATTGCAGTGAGTTGGGTGAGGACACCTATCCAAATGATTTCCAAAGCTTATTTGATAGTGCAAAGGGTGGGTAGTGTCCAGTAAACTAAAGAGCCTAATCTCTTCTAGGAATGGAATTCTGCTGTTGAGAGGCTGAGGAGTGAAGCGCTTGGGATCCTGCTCTCAAAGGACCATGTGGAGAAAGAGCACCTACACCTTTCGAACCAAAAACTCAACCGGCTCCAAGAAGAATTTCGTCAGCTTATGGTGGAAAGGGAAAGCTGGTTAAAAAAGGCGAATGGTTTTTTCAATAGTGCCAACAAGGTCAGTATGAGGTCAAGTTGATTGCATTTAGGACAGACCAATGAGAGACCTGTGCCTTCCACAGGTGGAGACTCCACATTGAGTTTCAAAACTGATAGTAGCAAAGAAGAGCTTTCAAACGCATTTCTGTCATGACCCTTATTTGGTTCTCAAAATGAAGAGACCAGGCTTTGACACTTACACCTGTGGGGAAGGTTCGAGCTAGCGATGCCAGTGTTCTACTTGCGGGCCACACTGGGGCCCACACTGTAGTGTTTCTCGTGGAAGGAGGGGGTAACCATATACTGCATCAAAGATAAAAAGGGGGGAGAGGAGTAAAACAGAACTGGACTTGGAGTCTTTAGTGACAAATAAATTCATCTCAAATAAATAAAGGGGCCTCATGATATAAATTTGGGTTAGGCTGATTTGACTAGAGAAACAAATCCAGTGACAGTCATACATGTGTAAGAGAGAGCTTTATATCAAGCAAACATCCCAGCCCAGTCCAGATCAAGTCCATAAGTCCAATACTAGTCCGTAGTCTGATACTAGTTCTTAAGTCCCTCTCAGACTCGTGCCGCCACATGCAACGACACAGAATGCAGATGATCACAGGCTGACGGATGCAAAGTTGTGTGGATCCAATGGGGGTGGATGCATCATAGGGCTCACAGCAACCAGGGTCCACCTGTAGAAAGGTGAAGGCAGAGAGAGAAGGGGAGGGGCCCAGGATCCTCCTGATAAGAAGGCCACACTCACAAGGAGGCATCAACAGGCTGTGACCCGATTGACAGGTTGAAAGCCACCCCTACATTTTCTATATCTTCAAGTCAACATGAAATTACCTAACAACCACAATTCGACCCTCATTCTACAATACCGTCGGGCTACCTGCCAGTCAATGAATGTGGTTTCTAAAGGAAGCAGTATAGGTCAGGATATGTTGCTACAATAATGTAATGCTTCTAGTACAAATCCCATCGTTTATATAGAGCCTTGCAAAATGTAGTGTTCTCTCTCTTTCATTCTCATGTCCTCCCCCTCTCTGTTTTCATTATTTGGAACCTTGCCAGAGCCTTGAGGTAGAGAGAGCACGCTTTCTTACAATGGCAATTTAAAAAATGAAGAACAAGGTGGGTGGGTGTTTTCGCAAACTCAAAGTAATTCTGGGCAGATCCCAGGAAGAGAAACCATGTTACTTAACTCCAGACCCTTCTGATTCCTACATCGTGCGGTGTAATCACGTGAATGCCATAGAGGCTAGCCATTCACATTAGAATAAGGTCAGTGAAGCATTACAGCATTCTCTGCAAGCAGCCAAGTGGCGCTCCGAAAGGTGGGGACTTTTTCAATCCCTTTCAAAGTCTCAAAGAAATCATTTCTAATTCAGATCCGAGGATTTATGTGAAAGGACATGGAGAGATTTTCCTTAGCAAAAGCAGAAGATGGAGTTTGAAAAGCAGACATTTTGAAATGAATTATTTACCATATTGTTAAGAAGCAATTAAAGAGGAACTTATGTTGTAACGCCATTTAAACTAAATAAGGAAACTTTTCTTCAAATTTGTTGTAAACCGTTTCCTGTTTGTTTTATATTATGGAATCCCTAAATTTTATTTTTTAAAAATTTATCACATTACTCAAATTTTGTTACAATGCCCAGAAATAATTATAGTTAATTATAAAGGCCTGGATTTTAAAATTCAACTTAAGGGATTTTAAAATTTCAAATTCCTTGTAATTATTTTTTTCTAGTCTCAGATTTCTGTTTTACCTAGTGGAGTAACATTTTAAATTTAAATAGTCAATTATCTACCTCTGAAACATTGACTCCAATTGAAAATTCACGTTGTTGTACCTTCAGTACTCGGGGTGGCCTAATGTAAGCATCCTGTTTCTGTGTGAAGTCATGCTGTTAAGAATTACGTGGCATCTGAGATGTTACCCTATTTGCCAGCTAACAAGTTAACGTGCCACCATTTGATGGACGCTAACAGAGGTACTTGATCTCTGGGTCAGAGATGAAAGACCTTTTTCAGCACAAGCAGTAACTGGAGCATCAACACATGACAGCTGGACTCACGTAGGAGTCTGCACTGGCAGAGCGTGGTGTTCTAGGGGAGGAATCCTAGGCTTGGGGAACCCACTGTTTTATAGCAAGCTGTAAGCAAGCCAGAGAGAGGGGAGAGGGAGATGACCTCAAATCTGAAATTGCTAACTATAAACACAACACTGAGAAATGGCCCCGATGGAAAGGGGGCAGGGCTGTGCATTCTTGGGACACTTTCTCTAACCCAGTGGTTCTCAACCTTCCTCATGCTGAGACCCTTTCATATAGTTCCTCATGTGGTGGTAACCCCCCCCCAACCTTAAAATTATTTTTGTTGCTACTTCACAACTGTCATTTTGCTACTGTTATGAATCGGGCGACCCCTGTGAAAGGGACCTTTGATGGCCAAAGGGGTCATGACCCACAGGTTGACAACCACTGTGTTAAAGTTTCAGCATGGCTCCCAATGTGTCTCATCCGGTGCGCATGTCCGTAGCCTGTGGCCGCGAGCAGCAGGTGGCGTTGTTAGGACACAGGACCTTAGAATTCAAGTAAGACTGCCACATCGGGCTGTCTCAGAAACCTGCTAGCCCTCTCTTCTCTTTATAGACAAACTACTTGGACAACATTTTAGAGAACTCCTTAGAGAAACTTTGGACAAACCCAGGACAGTGTTTAGTCCTTCTATTTAGTTAATCCCTTAAGCAACCAGTACAAGCAGGGGCTTTGTCAACACTGGATGATCGCTGACTCAAGAAAAAATCTCCTTTGTTGCTAAGGATTTCAAGGACAGAGCATGAAATATAGACATAATTCCCATTATATGAATTCACTTTCATTCCTCTCATATGCATTCTTCATGCTTATAAATGATTGTATTTATATTTCTAGCACGTCCATGGGGAAAAAGGAACCTCTGGTTAATTTTTGTTGATTGCTTAAAATGCATTTCTTGTTTTGTTTAGGAGATGTGGTTTGAGCAAACCATAAATAAATCCGTATTTCATAACGGTGATGAGTGAACCTAAAGCTCAAGTAAAGCTTCACCAAATTTCAAATCCATGCTTTCTGTTTGAAATCATGTACTTTCACTGGAGAACACAAGTAGAGGAGACAGAGGCCAAACCTGTATCATCAGCTTGGCCTCGTTTCTGGGGTTGTCATCTTTAAAAGCAAAGGTGAAGCAGCATCTGAGATCGCCAAAGAAATACAATGGAAGCAATTTGACATAGAAAGACTGTCACTGCTTCCACCAGCACAGCTGAGAATTTACTCAGCACCATCGAGTCAATGCTGACTCATTGCGACCCTATAGGACAGGGTAGAAATGCCCTGTGCGTTTCCGAGACTGTAAATCTTAACAATAGGAAGCCCCATCTTTCTCCTGTGGAGTGGCTGATGACTTCAAACTGCTGACCTTGCAGTTGTTAGTAGCTGACTGAGTTAGTAAGCTCTCTGCACCAGGGTGCACAGCTGAGGACTTAAGTCTTTTCTAAAGCAGATGCTACTGTCACAAGCTATTTACACGGTGCTAAACAGTAGCGTTTATAGCAACATCACTTTCAGATGAAAGCAATCAGGCAAGATAATTTGATCCATTTTTAAAATGTATATGAGGGGGCTTCAAAAAGTTCATAGAAAAATGGAATTTTAAAATAATAGCATTCTTCTGCAAATATTTTGAAGCCACCTCGTATATACCACTCCACCATTTTCAAAATAGGTACATCTTAGGTGCAGATGTGGGAAGCACCTCCTAGAGGAGGTGACTGCTGAACTACATTTAGAAAGAAGACCAAAGGGTTAGATAAACGTGGAGTGTGTGAAGTTGTTCCATATTTGGGGAGTCTCAGAATCAATTTGCTGGGATTTAGTGTGTAATCCAAGGATGATGAGAGAAATGGTCGTGTAGAAGCAGGGTGGGAGGAGGGGTCGAGAAGGTCTTGAATAGCATGTTAAGGTGTTTCTATCTAACGTTGATCTCTGTGAAGATAGTTGAAGAATTTAATCAGGAAAACTCACTGTTAGCCAAACCTCCTCAGTTCATCTGCTCCTATGCTCCCTCTCTCTGCGGGGATACTAACTCCACGGGGCTTGGAAACCTTTCTTTAGAGAGTTCAGGGGTCAGGCTGTTTAAACTCCGCATTGGAGACCATTCTGACTCATAACAACCCCATAGGACAGAATAGAACTGAACCTGTGGACTTCCGAGGCTAACTTTTGAAATCTAGTGGGACAGCAAGCCTCATCTTTGTCCTTCAAAGCGATTGGCAGTGTTTGAACTGCTGGCCTTGTGGTGACAGCCCCAAACATAGTCTCAGACGTCACCAGGGCTCCTTCATTTCAAGCAAAACGCAGCAAACATTTGGTAAATGTTGGTAAATAATTTTAAATATATTACAGAAAAAAATATCCTTAACCTTTGACATAGCCATCTACTTGTATTTTCTGGGTTAAAATGAGAGAGAGAGAGAGAGAGAGAGAGAGAGAGAGAGAGAGAGAGAGAGAGAGAGAGAGAGAGAGAGTAAGAAAGAGACAGGGAAGAGAGAGAGCGTGAGTGAGTGCCCCAGTGGTGTTGTGGGTTAAGCTAACTGCAACCTTGGTGGTTCAATCCCACAACCTGCATGGGAGAAGGATGAGGTTGCCTGCTCCGGCAAAGACAAACAGTCTTGGAAACTCTCTGAATTGCTATGAGTCAGAATCGAGTTTGGCTTAAATTATAATAAATAAATAAATATATATATATATATTTGCTGGACTAATTTCCTGCATGGTAAGAAACAAGAAGCTCAGTTATTTTGTGTTCTGCCTACTTTATAATATAAAAATGTACTTGGAAGAGGGTCTTCCTTGTATAGATGCACAATAATTATTTGAAACATTAAGAGTGGTGAAAGATTACAAACCACTGAGTTTAAAACAGACTACACTGCAATGTACATAGAGGATACTATTGTAAGAAAACAAACAATCCACCACCATTTTGTCAATTCCAGCTCAAAGTGAACCTAAGTAATTTGCAAGACTGTAAACTTTTACCTGAGCAATCTGCCTTGGCTTTCTCCCTCAGAATGGCTGGTAGGTTTGAACCACTGACCTTGTGGATAGTAGTAGCTCAGTACCTAACCTACACTACTAGATATGTCATCTCAAGTCTCCAGGTGGAATTAATTGCTGATTCCTTATTGTAGTCACTTTTATAATGCAACCCAGTGTGTTCAAAGAATTTTGTTTCTCTACTGAATAAATATGTGAAAAATCAATTTATGTTTTTGAATTTGAATTTCCTTTTTTCTAAAATATACTTAATAGTCTCTACCTATCTCTAGTGTATCTTGTAATTTGTGATAAATTGTACAAAATCTTTAGCATTGGAGTGTGCATAAATAAATGAAATTGTTGGCTATTAAATTTAAGAAACGAATTAGTAATTTGATACTTTGCTAAAATAACAATGAGCAAATGGATGGATTGTGGAGTTAAACCCAATGAGTGTGAATCTGGGTTCAGCTATTTAAGAGCGCTATGACCTTGAGCAATAACTTAACTTCCCTGCACATCTAGCTTTTTATATGTAACATAGGAACACTAATTATTCTTACTTCTAAGAGTCATTGTGCTGTTGTAAAAGAACGACTACACGGCTCCTACATAGATCAGCTAAACATTCATGGACTACTAGCCATTATTTTGCTGCTACATATTCATTTAATACTGAACTAGCTAAGCTGGGGGCGCAATGGGTTTCCATTGGTCTGCCAACTGTCAGGTCAGAGGTTGCAATGCAACCCAGCAGCCATTCTAGAGAAGAAATCTGAGACTTTCTGCTTCTGGAGAGATTTTCAGCCTCAGAAACCTTATATACAGGCACTGTGAAATCTACATAGTAGTATGAGTTGGGGGGAGCCAGCCCCCCCACCACTAATCTTGGGTTCAGTAAGCACAATTGTATGGTTGGGATATGTAAATATATTGTATCAAAATCATCAAGAGCATGAGATAGAAAAGATATTGCAATAATGGGGTCAGACACATTTCATGGTAGCATTGCTCACCTCAGCCCCGCTTGGTGGTCCACGTGGAGAGAGGGGGAAGGGAAGGAGGACAAGGGGAAAGGGAAATTGGAGGAGAGGGAGCTGAGGGGGGGGTGGGGAGACAAGCGAGTGAGGCTTCTATTGCTAACCCAGGCTTATATGCCTTTGGGGCATGCAAGCCCACTAATGACAGATAAAGACATGTGTCACAGGAAGGGTTTGCACTATAGGTTAGAGGGGGTGGTCTAGGGACAAACACGCAATAGGAAGAGGAGGGATTGGGGGTATACATGTGACAAGATGGGCAGATCTTAGATTTAGGATGGCAGCTTTGACCTGTTCTCTGGATCTCCATAGGAACCATTATCAGTAGGGTGTAAACCCCACCTACAGGAACAAAGCTAATGGTTTCAAGCTTCAGGGGGAAATAGTCCAATGTCTCCAGCAGCAGGGAGCAGGCCCACCCCTGTGGTGGGGCGAGACAGCAGTCTGGCGATGATTGCCTTCAGGGAGGATGTCTGTAAGCATCTGACCTCCCGCCACACTACATGAAAACAGTGAGTTTTTTTTTTTTTCATTGTTTTTGGAGCTACTCAAATGCCTTAAATTTTTTGTTCATTTTCACACCCCCAAATCTAAGAAGCACATAATCCATACATTTTTGTTGAATTTACGAAACAGTAAACGCTTTCCCCATTGGAAATGTCTATTTATTATCCTAAAATAATTTTGATCAACCTCTAAAGTGTCGAGGAGCAAGGATGTCACTTTGAGGACTAAGGTGCACCTGGCCTAACTCACGGTGTTTTCAATTGCCTCATATAAGTACGAAAGTTGGATATTGAATAAGAAAGACTACAAAATAATTGCTGTATTTGATTTATGGTGTTGGCAAAAAAAATTGAAAGTACTATGTAATTCCAGAAAAATGTATCTATCCTGGATGGGTTACAGCCAGAATGAATGCTCCTTGGAAGAGAGGATGGTAAGACTTTGCCTCAGATACTTTGTGCAGAAAAGACCAGTCCTTGGAAAATGACACCGTGCCTGGTAAAGTAGTAAACCATTGAAAAAGAAATCCTTCATCACGGTGACTGGCCCAGTGGCTGCATCAATGGGTTAAAAAACAACAATTGTGAGACTAGTGAAGGACAAGGTGTTTTTTCATTCTTTGGTACATAGGTCATTATGGATTAGAAATGACTCAATGGCACCTAACAATAACAATGCAAATAATATATAAGAGAAATCAGAAATCATAAGCACAGTGGCCTGTTGCCTGAAATCCTACATGTTGGGTTTAATTTACTCACTTCTAGGATGGACTCCACCATTCTAATGTCAGCTTGTTGCACTGTGATGGCTTGTACATTGTCATGATGATGGAAGCAATGCCACTGCTATTTCAAATACCCACAGGGTCATCCATGGTGGACAGCGTCCATGAGACTTTCCAGAGGAAGACAGACTAGGAAGAAGGACCAAATGGTGCACTTCTGAACAGTCAGCCACTGACAACCTTATGGCCCGCACAGGAACATTAACTAAGGCTCTACACGTTGACAGAATGCCAATACCAAATGGAATGCATTCACACCTCGGTGACAAGAAATCGAGACAACCAACTTGGCCAACTGACTGGAAACATATGTATGTGTGCCCTTCCTAAAGAAATGTGATATCCAGCAGAATGAGGAAATTATTGAACAGAATAACACTCAAGGAAATTGTCATTAATGCAACAAGTCACATTTGAGTAAGGAGAATTAAGGATTGGTTGGAGCAGTATGTCAACAGGGACCTTGCAGAAACTCAAGGCAGATTCAGAAGAGGGCATCGAAGGAAGGATGTCAGTGTTGATATCAAAAGGATTTTGGCTGTAAGCAGAGAATACCAGAAAGATGTTCATTTGTATTTATTGGTTATGCAAATGCATTGTATTGTGCGGATCATAATAAACTATGGATAAAATGGCAAAGAAGGTGACTTTTGGAATACTTAATTGTATTCCTATGGTACCTGTACATAGATTAAGAAGCAGTCATTCAGTGAGAACTAGGGCAGGCTGAATGGTTCGAAATCAGGAAAGGTGTGCATCAGAGTTGCATCCTTTCCCTGTACTTATTCAACCTGTGCACTGAGCAAATAACCTGAGAAGCTGAATTCTATGAAGAAGAACATGGCCTTAGGACTGGAAGAAGACTGACTAACAACTCTCGATATGAAGACAACCTCCCCTCCCCCTTGCTTTCAGGAAGAAGGGGGACTTGAGGCACTTGCTGATGAAGATCAAAGACTAAAGCCTGCAGCTGGATTACATTTCAACTTAAATAATCCTCACAACTTGACCAACAGACAACATCATGATAAATGGAGAGGAGATGGACGTTGTCATGAATTTCATTTTACTTGGACCCACAATCAACACTCGTGGAAGCAGCAGTCAGAAAAACTATGTCCTGAACTGGGCAAATCTGTTCCCCAGAGCTCTCCCAAGATTATTAAGCAAAGATGTAATTTTGAAGACTAAAGTCTGACTCAAGCTATTGTATTTCAATCATGCATATGAAAGATTAACAATAACTAAGGAAGACCACGGAAGAATCTATGCATTTGAATTATGATGTTGGTGAAGAATATTGACTATACCATGGAGTACCAGAAGAATAAACAGATCTACCTCGGAATAAGTACATCCAGAGCACTTCCTAGACTCCAGGATGGTGAGTTTGCATCTCATGGACCTGGGGCATGTTCTCAGGAAGGACCATTTCCTGAAGAAGGGCATCATGCTTAGGAGAAAACCAACCCAACTCGCTGCCATTGAGTGGATTCCAACTCAGTGACCCTATGGGAGAAGGTCTGCCCAAAGGAGCGAGCTCTTCAGTGAGGAGAATTAACACAGTGGCTGCAAGAATGTGCTCAAATAGTCCAGCAAGACTGAGACTGGCACCGCAGCAGACAGTGTCTCTTTCTTTCATACATGGCGTCACTATGAATCAAAGCGGCTCAATGGCATCTAATCCCCAAACCAAACTCACTGCCATCAAGTCAGTTGTGGCTCGCGGTGACCCTTAGGACCGAGTAGAATGCCCTTGTGGGTTTCCAAGACTGTACTCTTTATGGGTGTGGAAAGCGCCATCCCATGCCTTCCCACCCCCACCCCTCCAACTGCTGTTTCAAACTCCTAACGTCCCAGGTAGTATAGAAGTTAAACCCATAACCGTTACACATCATCGAAGAAGAACAGCAGTAAGGTGGACTCATCTCTGAGGAAGTAGGAGACGTGCAACATCAATTCCCTTTGTTTCTAGCTGATAAAATACTTTGGCTGCATGGTGCTTTCCATTCCAACCTTTATCCTTTCCATTGTTTTTCCTTCTAGCTTGCTGTACTGAGTGGAAACCCAACAGCAAGGACACCTGCCTTAAAAGCTGAGCTTTTTAAACCCCTCTCAGTAACCAGCCTGACTCTTCTAAGATGTCAGAGGAAAGGCATCCTGTGGGGCAGGCACAGCTGACAGGCCACGAATAGGGAGAGCAGCAATAAAGAGCAGTGCCCTCCAGTTTACACCACCCGGGGGACCAGGAGCATCAGCAGCGGGGACCAACAAATATGTATGGCACCCACCTTTCTAGGACTGGAAAGATCTGGCAGATTTGGGCAGGGCTTGGATGAAGATTCAGTCTGCCAGGCTGAAAGCTAACAGAAATTATCTCCAGTGGTATTGAGGTAAAGAAACCGAAGCACCCCTTCTTCCGAAAACCTGAATTTAGGAGAAAGCCAAATCTCCGCAGGTCGCAGGAGCCAGTGCTCTAGGGAGAAGCTGAGTTTAATACGGAGCCCATCTTTGTAGTTTCACAGGTGGCCTCCGGCCGAAGGGTCCTTCAGCCTCTGGATACACACAAGAGAGGACATTTTTCAAAGTTCTGCTGTTTCATTCTGTTTTGTTCTTTAAAATGTTGATTCTCTTCACATTAGCCAAGACACAAACACATTATTTCTTAACTAGACATCTCTGTCAAAAGCAGAAAGATAAAAAAAAAACTTGGCTGCCTGGGTTATGTTTCTTGCTTAAATTAATAGTCCCTTAGATGATTTTTAAAAGAATAAGATGTACCATGGTCTGATACCATCTCTATCTGATTTGATGCAGACTACCTCAGATCTTGTACCTAATAAGGGGAAAAGCAAAAAATCTTTATTAGGTTCATAAAGAACAAAACCAAGTAACCCCTTTGTTTTTTTCCAAAGCCGTTTCTAAAATAACACAGTTGCCGTCTCCTTTTCTGCCTAAGAACTCAGTGGTGCTGTGTGAAAATGGTGAAGGATTTCCAGGATCCAGAGAGGCAAGCTATTCTCCTGAGCTTGTCTCTCTGCTTTCTCCAGTGCCACCAGAAAAGCTCTATTTGCCCTCTGTGTGGGTTTAAAGTAAGAAAGGGGCATGGCAAGGGATACCGAAGAGGAATCATTAATTCCAAAGGAGTCCAGCGGTCTTATTGCCAGAGATAACCTGCCCCACATCATATGTAGAACAGAGTCTTCCCTGGCTGAGCCCACTATTTTGGGTTCCTCAAGGATTGGGGTCTTGGAGGTGCTGTTTTGGGAGTAGATTTAAGTGGGGGCAATAACACTTAGATTATTTCTGGAATTGGTCCATGAATTCCCCAACAAATTCTAGCTTGGCTAACCTAATTGGGTAGAATAAGAGTAATTAATGTTAAAAGGCTGATTTAAATAAAGGGTCAAACTATAACCATGAGGGACAAGTAGACATGGCTGAACCCTGAGAAATTGTTAAGGACACAGAATATGAGGCAGAAACAGGCAGAGAAAGGGGAGAGAGACTGATTGATTGATTTATCTTTGTGTCAAAAGTAAAAGTGATTCAAATAAAAGTCTTAAAAAATAGAAGCAATGTAGTTGCTAACTCTTTTTCTTGCCCAAAGCCAGGGACCATGAAACGAAACCTGGAGAGAGGGAGAAATCTCGTTTTGTGTGGACACTCATTTTACTCCTGCTTATGATCCAGACAATTACAGTATAAACTCCTTGAAACACATCTGTGACTGTAGCTTGTTCCCGTTAGAGTCAGGCTATGTGCATGGTTAAGGAACAAGCCCTCCTGCAACACCTAGCCCACCTTACATGTAGCAAATACTCGGCAAATGCGCTTGAATCATGAAGGAATAAAGTAACCTGCCTCCGTTATATGGCCATGCCTTTATTAAATGGGATACATAGAACATAGAGTTAGTAAATGCCTCCGGAACACTTTAATCTTTTATGCAGAAAAAGTCTGGAGCAGTGGTTCTCAACCTTCCTAATGCCACGACCCTTTCACACAGTTCCTCAGGTTGTAGTGACCCCCCAACCATACAATTATTTTTGTTGCTACTTCATAACTGTAATTTTGCTATTGCTATGAATCAGGCAGCCCCTGTGAAAGGGTCGTTTGACCCCCAAATGGGTTGTGACCCACCAGTTGGGAACCGCTGCTCTGGAGGAAAGTCTGACTATTTCAATCCTAAATTTTAGATGATCTTGGTCTTTGGTATATCTAGTTGCTTCTAGTGAACTTTGGCCCTTCGATTTAT
This sequence comes from Tenrec ecaudatus, assembly GCF_050624435.1. Classification (NCBI taxonomy): domain Eukaryota; kingdom Metazoa; phylum Chordata; class Mammalia; order Afrosoricida; family Tenrecidae; genus Tenrec; species Tenrec ecaudatus. The sequence continues at coordinate 59,583,566 of NC_134542.1, forward strand.
TTTTATGCCATTAGAACATAATATTTCAGTGGTAATATTCAAAAATAGTAAAAAAAAAACCTTCAAGAATAGGGTGGAGTCGCATCACACACGCACTGAATGTATGTGTGGCATTAGAATCTTCCTATGACGATGACATCATAGTTATGAGAGATGAAGGTATTGAGTGACCACTGTTCAGACAGGCCACAATGCCCATCCGGGACAAGTGACAGACAGCAGGTGGCTGAGCTCTTACCAGTGGATCTTCAAAGGTGCGTCCAGATTCATCAAGACTGAGAGTAGCAGCCAGCACAGAGTTCCCAAGTCCTTACTCCTTGCCCCTTCATCATGCCTCAGTTACATTTACATTTTTCTTTTGTTGAATTCTCAAAACAGCAAACAAAACATACTTAAGGCAGCAATGACTTAATATTAAGACAATAAAAAGTATTTTTGAATTCTCCAATATTTTTCTATGCAAATTCGATATTTGAGGTTATTTTAAAAGAGGAAAGGTCTGGTGCCTGACAAAACCAAACTCACTGACTGCCATCTACCTATAAACCTGGCCTTCAGGTCTTCCTTTCATCCAGCTAAGTGCCTATCAACCCCACATGCAAATAGGAGGGATTATGAGTGGTAAACCTTATAAGTTAAACTTTTAATGGTGACTGAAGGGAATTCCAATGTAATTTTTGCTTTAGGTACTGACTTAAAAACTCACCCTACATTAAGATGAGAGTACACTTTATGCAAAGTAAGCAGTAAAAAATTAAACTCTAAAGCAAAATTCTAGAAACAGGGAAAGATTGAGGGAGTAATCCAGACCACGTACGAGTGAAACATCAGCATCTTGTTCCATCTGATTTGGCTGCCAGCCTCTGGAAAGAGGAGGGCTCGTATAAGAATGAGTTCTTCAGGCTCACAGTTTCTTCAGTAATATGTTGTTGTTTTCATAGTCTTGCATAAGAGAAGTCTCTCTACCTTCTACATCCTCCTCACCTATAAGAAGGGAAAAGGCACCTTTTTAACACAAACATTGAGTTTAAAAGTCCTACCATTTCTACTCAATGGTTCATATCCCTTTGATACTCATTTCTAAAGCTTTCATATTGTCGTTTTTTTCTGCCACGTGGCACCATAGTCCAGAGTTTAAGAGTAGAGACCGCAGGGCTAGGTAAGTGGGGTTCCAATCTAAGCTTGCCCCTTAGGAGGAAGGCCACTTTGGTCAATTTACTTAATCTCCTTGAAAACACTTGAAAATAAAATCTCCTCTCAAAGCAGTATCTTTATTTGGGAAGCTATGTTTTTGTTAGTTTTTTTTTCCTGCATAGTCCTATTTTGCATGTAAAAAGTGAAAAAGCACATGGGTTTTTTTTTCCCTCTGCACTGCCCAGAATCAAATTCTAATCCCCTCTGAAGACAGATGTCTTAGAGGGAGGAGACCAGAGTCTTAAACTAAAGGAAAAGGGGAAAAACACATTAGTAATTTTCAAAATAATTCCCCATAGTATTTCAAGTTCAAATGACAATTTATTGAGGAAACGCCTTTTCTTAAATGAACGAATATTTTGTTATCACATTTTACTTCAGGTGCAAGCGTGATGGCCTCTCCTGTTTATTATATTTTGGCAGTGGAGTGAAACCAAAATCCAAACAGCCTCATTTTGAGCAAGAGGTCATGCCAAAAAAGAGAATCGTCTATGATTTTACTGTAGGATATGTACATATGAGTCTCCCTTTCTTGGACTATCTCAACTTTCAGTTTAGATCATTATGTACAAGCACAATTTCAAAATCACATACTCTCCAAATCCTTCAGTGCCGTCATCATCCATCCACCTCTGACTGTTCTCCTGAACGACATCGACTACATTCTCTGTAAAGTCTTATTGAGCGATGATCTAGTCCTCATTACTGAGGCAGCACAGGACATTTTTTGAGCAAAAAAAACTTTGTGCTTCTTTAGGATCAATTTCAAAAATTTCAAGGCCGCGTATTCTTTGCCCTGGGAATTTTTGATATCTTCATTGTTTGTGGTGTGGTTGTCTTTTCATTTGTTTGTTTGTTTTGACTTCTTCCACCTCTCTTTTACTTTATTTCTTCTCCTCTTCCCCTGTGATTCTCCAACCCTTGCTAATCCCACTTTCTGGTTTAGGTGAATTGTCTATGCTAAAATTGGTAAATTCCCTTGGGAAGTTGTTCTCCAACCATTGTCTACACTTAGCAACATCAGGCATATGCTCACAATGCTCCATTGGTAATGAATCAAATCTGGGGTAAAAGACTAAGTGAGGAATCCGTAGGTAGGTGGCCCTCGGGTTTCCCGTCTAGTCAAGTCCCCGGATTAGGAAGGTCAGCAGCTATATCCTAAACCCAGCTGGACGCACAGCTCCTGCGACCTCTGCTCCGTCACATCTGTCAGCTAAAGGGACCCATGCAATCCCGAGAGATTACTACGGACTTTAATTTACAAAAGACTGATGCACACTTTAAAAACATCTCTTCCATTGTTTGTATATTGTACTAATGCACCTGAAACAAACCCGAACCTATAGTTCTGTACAGTTATAACAGAGTAAACTAGTCTGACAATTTTTTTGGTGTTGATGTTTCTCTCTGCAGAACTCAGTGAGGGTCATTTTCCTTAATGTAACCTTGAACAGTGCATGGTCATTTTTCACAATGAAGGTGGTGGTTTTTAGTTGGAATCCAGCTAATACATTGAACAGCCTGGCTTCATCTCTAGTGTTTTGTGCACGCATGGATGTAAATTTTAAACTAGAAATGCTGAGAATGAAAGTATGTTTTGTTTGGCAGGCATTTGATGTTCTTGGAAGAGTCGAGGCTTACCTTAAGCTCCTTAAATCAGAAAGTTTAAGTCTGCCTGCCTTGGCAGTCAGGCATCAGGAGTTACACAGAGAAATTAAAGACTGCACAGCTGATGCTTTGCAGAAGGGGCAGGCATTGATCAGCCAAGTCGACTCCCACAGGTGAGTAAAGTCTATTTCTTCCTCACTGCAACAAGCTTTTTCACAATTTCCACAACCTATTGAGAAATGAGTTTGTGTGTTTTTTTCCTGTTTTTGATATTTTGATGCATTACAACATGGCTTACAAGGATCTATTGTCTTTTGGTCAACACTGACTCTAAGCCCAGGAAGGCTCATCCAGAAAGTGAGGCCATATTCTGAGCCCTAAGCCTCAAAGACTGTGAACGAACAAACAGAAAATAGCCTTATATCACAATGCTCCTTATGTTCTAGCACCTCAATAGAGTTTCTTCCTGCCTGTTATTTCATGAGCATTGGTCCTATTCATTCCCTTTTTTGCCCATTTTGAAGAAAAGTACCAGAATTCCTTTTTATTTATGACATGCATGATGCATTAAGTAAAAGTGATATAGATTAAATTATCTTGCAGTTACAGAGGACTCACCATGTGTCGGGCACTGGTTAAGATTAGCTTTAGGCATGTTTTTTCATCAATTCTTGGAGCAGTGTATAGGACACATCCTATTAATGAATAAGGTAACTGGAATACAGAGCGGTTAAGTCATCAGACAAGGTCAATCAATGGCAAAACCAGTATTTGAATCCCATGCTCATAACCAGTTGCTAGCATTTTATGAGCATGCTCAGTAAGTGTATGCTCACTATATGTATCTGCATGAGCTTAGAGTTAAGTGGGAATGAGAAGAATGAAGGGAAAATAATTGAGAAAAAGGAAAATAATTCAGTGGGGAAAAATAAACAAACAAGGATGGGAAAATAAAGGGGAGTGGCAGGACAGATGGTGGAAGAGATACTGACTAGAAAGAAATGACAAGAAAGAAATGACAAGGCTCCCATTTCGACAGAAAGAAACAAAGAGATTTATGCAAAAGGGATAAACCCAGTGTGTTAGTCCAGGTAGACTAGACAAGCAAATCCAGGGAGACTCATGTGTGTAATAGAGAACTTTATATTAAAGAGCAATTGAATATTGAGAAAATATCCCAGCCCAGTCCAAAAATTCAATATTAGTCCATATGTCCGGTACTAATCCATACATTCTTCTTTAGACTCATACAGCCATGAAATGATTCCAAAAGCAGGAAGGTCACAGGCCAGTAGGTGGAAACTCTTGTAGATCTAGTGGTGGTAGAAACAACTCAGCACTGGCTTGGGTCTCCACGTGGCTCCTCCAGCTCCAGGGTTCTGGCTCCATCAGTGTAGCTCTACCTGTCTTGTCAGCAGGAAGATGAAGCAGGAAGTGTAAGTCTGGCCTCCGATGAGCTATTTATCTCCCTAGCGCCTCCAAATGAGGTCATCAAGCTGTGACCTGATTGACAGGCTAAACTCTACCCCTTCACTCTCAAGTCGACACCAGATTATATAACTTCCACACCCAGTTACTAATAAACCCAATCATTTTTGTTGATCTATGATTAACATATCATACAATTCAAAGGTTTAGTCATATCAAGGAAGGCTGTACTGTCATCATCACAATCAATTTGTAGCTTCCTCCCCCTCCTCTTTTACACACTGATGTTGACTTCCCGTTTCCCCTGCCCTCTAGCTCTGTGTCCCCAGAAAATCATCAAACTCATTATTATATTTGTATTTCCATCGATTCCAGTTTCCCTGTACAGATAATCATTGAAGACTAGGGCCTACACCAGATAGGGATCCATCAACAATGTCCATTCAAAATCGATAAAGACCTCATTCTAACAGAAAGCAGAGTATTATAAGTTTAGAGTAAATTCACATGGAGACCATAGGAAAATCATATTACGTGACTTTACAGTCCGGTCATATTTGCTAAATTCCCCTTTTACAGTGTTCACCATCTGATTTAGGGCTATTGTTATTTCTAGCCAATTTGCACTGGGGAGTCACTGAAGGCCCGTCCCATGTAGTGATCCTAGTAATCGGTTCCCCCTTTCCAACCCACCCTCCCTCCACCCTCCTGGTATTGCCACTCTCACCACTGATCTTGAAGGGAGCATTCATCCTGGATTCCCTGTGTTTCCAGTTCCTATCTGTACCAGTGTACCTCCTCTGGTTCAGCCAACTTTGTAAGGTAGAATTGGGATCATGATAGTGGCGGGGAGGAGTCATTTAGTAACTAGAGGCAAGTTGTATGTTTCATCGTTGCTATACTGCACCCTGACTGGCTCCTCTCCTTCCCGCGACCCTTCCATAAGGGAATACCAGACACTATTCTTTCTGATAGCTGGGTACCATTACGTTTCTTCACCACACATTGTTATAACACCCATATCCTCAGTGATCTCTTTATGAAGGCAACCATCAAACAGGGTCTTGTCATAAGAACTAATTGTTCTTAGATTGGGGCAAGAATTAAGTATGAACCCAAAATTGATTTTATATATATATATAAAATTTATGTCTATATATGGTATATATGTGGTGTGTGTGTATATATATGTGTATATATATATATATATATATATATATGGTTTACATATGTCTCTGGTTTACTTTAGAGACATCATGATCATTTTATGTTAGAGAACATCATCACTCGGTTACCTGGCCTTTGCCTCAAAATCACCTGTAGCCCTTGGACTTCGTCCATGGATTTAGAACTGGCTGTCGTTGAACTTTGGTTTGGATCTCTTGCCATGAATGTTGCTATATGAGTGGTGACTCAGAACTACAATATACTTACTATCTGAATACTTTGAATATGCTCCTTGCTTTACAATGACACATTATGTTCTCTTTGAAAAGCATTTAAAAGTGTTTTGATTTGGTAAGTTTGGGTTTGGGAAACTCTGTGATCATTGCTACGGGATCACACAAAATCAAGAGTAGGAGTAACCCAAGGCCTTTTAGCAAGAGTCTGAAAGCTGTAGGGCAAATGAGTCTTCCCTTAGAAAAATTAGCAATACCAATGGTAGCTAATACATTTCTTTACTTCAGCACCTAGAGAACTCTGGGGATTCTGGGGGTAAGTAGTTGGCTACAAACAAAGGTTTAGAAGTTTGAGCTCCGCAGCTGTTCCGTGGAGAAATATGCGGCTGTCTGGTTCTGTAAGGTTAGAGCCTGGGAAGCCCTGTGCCATCTGGTCTACAGTGCAGTTCTGCTCTACCCTGTAGGCAGCTGAGTCAGAACCAGCTCTCTGGTAAATGGCTTTTGGGGGGCTACTTTTTTAATTTTTGGTCCAAGGCACGCATTAGGGAATGGAGGTATCCACTTGACTCCAGGAGATCCAGCTGGTCTCGCCCCTCCCCTGCTAAAGATCCACTTTTCCAGGACCATGGAGAAGATACTCTAAAGCACTGGTTCTCAACCTATGGGTTGTGACCCCTTTGGGGGTCGAACAACCTTTCACAGGGGTCGTCCAAGTCATAATAGTAGCAAAATGACAGTTAGGAAGTAGTAACAAAAGTAATGTTATGGTTGGGTCAGCACATGAGAAACCTGTATTAAAGGGTTGCGACATGAGGAAGGTTGAGAGCCACTGCTCTAAAAGGAGGCAGAGGCAGCTGTTCCTGGACTCGAGGTACCTGTGGACCACGGATCAAAGCCATGTTAGGACTGTAGTAAGTAGAATTTCTTAACGCAGAATTCTAAGCCCCTGGCCAGGGAGTCAAGTTCAACGCAGGAGACCCATGTATTATGGAGTAGAACTGCACCATTGGGTTTCACAGAAATGGTTTGCCAGGCCTTTCCCCCATAGAGCCTCCAGGCTTGAGGCTAGCAACCCCACTTGTCCCACTCCAGCATCAAACAATCCTTCCCAGTCCTCTGGTGCCACCAGCTGAATGGAGGAACTCAATTAATCCCATTCCATTCGGTCCCATTTCACAAATTTGAAGGACACCGCCCCCCAAGTTGCCAAGACTTCAAAGGCATGAGACATCAGCATGGGCTTGTGTGTCCCCCAGCACTCAGTTCCACCTACAACTCCTGAGCTTCCCTCTTAAGTGCTCACAACACTAGTGCTCACAACTCCGGGGCCCTTGGGCCACCTTTCCCAGGCTTGTTTCCATTACCCTGATGCGGTTCTCCCCACCGCCCACCCCCATCTCACTCCCCCACTGATGCCACTGGCCTCTCCTGGGGAGCTGGCAGCATGCACTGGGGCTTTCTCACCCGGCCACCCCCACCAAAGAAGCAGTGAATAGCATAAAATGTTAGGTGTGGTCTGGGGACCTCATCAAAGACGTTTCAGTCACTGGGGCAATCTCAAGGGCTTACAGATTCTCTCTCAGGAACCAAAGTTAAATGTTTGACGCCATCGTGATAAGGGCTCTAGGTATAATTGGGAGATGGCTCCATCGCAGTTAGCAAGTGAGTCTCAAAGCACAGGCATAGCTACTTCTGATCTGTTCAAGCTGCTCTTTCTGTGGCTCTTGTCCTGGCTTCAGGAAGTTCCCTTTCAGGTGTGGGGACATAGACATATCATCCAAGTCTCTTCCCCAGCCCAGGATTTCTGTCTCTAGGTTGCTCCCTCCTATCTGGTATTCTGTCTCACAAGTTCGAAGCATCTAGACCTCCCAGGAATCTGATTTCTGCCTTCTCAATTCAGGGAGACCTCAGGCTTTGGGGGTCCCCACCCCTAGCCCTGTACCTGTAGTCTGCAAATACCCTTCCGGGAGCGAGCTGGTGCCATTGTAAGCTCGCCCTGCTTCTTACATTTTTCGAAAAATGCCACAGTCCTGCCTGGCAGATGTGTGGCTTAATGTTGGAAACTATTGTTTCAGCTATTTTGTCTCATTTCCTAGTGCCTGAAAGCAGGAGAATACATCCAATTCCTGCTTCAGTTCTAATGCTTGGATCCCGAGTTGGTTAGAAAGCTAGTCACAGTTTACTTCTTACTGCTAGACGTCCCCCACACCCGAATCTGTAATGAGTAATAGTTTACATCGAATATTTAAATGTAAAGGAAGAATTGCTTTCATTTTACCTGGTTCTATTTTGGGGTCTTTAGTAACTCTGTTGGGCCATCCATTCTTTAGTGGTAGATGTGTTTGTTTACTTAGCTAATCCCCCTTTTGCCTCCTTTGATCTTTGGATTCTTAATTTTTACATAGATCTTGTTTTTCAGGGTTGTCTATAATTCTGGACTTTGGGCTTTGAAACAAGTCTTAATAGAACATGCAATAATTAGGTTCTATGTCGGGATTTGAATTAGTGGATTAAAAAACAAATAGTGTGCTTTCTGTCAGCATCCAGGCCAGATAAGCTTTCACAGCAGTTCCAAGGTGTTTGGTTGCCCTGTGATTTCACGGTACTTTACCCATCAGTATTACTTCCATTTTATAGAAGGCACAGATGGTAGAATGAAATCATTATTTGGCAAAGGACATTTTTGATTAAGAAGGTAGATGTTGACTAGAAATCCATTAAAAACGGAATTGAAATACATTAGAATCTCAGCTGCAAACTAGAGTCACATATAGCTACTGATGTCGTTCCCATGCATTCCGTTTGGTCCTCGTTCCCCTTCCTCATCTGATGATTCATCTGTTCAACAATGTGGACCACCACAGATGAAAGAATTGGACGGTGTGGAGGAGATTTTTAGTTCCAGCCACTGATGGACTGGCTGAGGTTCAGAACGGTGGCAGTGGAGAAAGGTGTATTTCAATAGACTACAGTGCGTGTTAAGGGACCCCAATGCACACTGAACTGCTAACCACAAGATTGGGGGGTGAACCCACCAGTTTCTCTTTAGGAGAAAGTTGAGGTTATCTGCTCCTATGGGGGTTAACAAACCCAGGGACAAGGGAACAAGAAGGGATCCAAAATCAATGATGAGGAGGATTGTAGGAGGCCTGGTAGGGCTTCATCAAAGGCAATGTAACTGAGAGGAATTACTGAAACCCAAACGAAGGCTGAGCATGATAGAGGAACAAGAGGAAAGTAAAAGGAAATAGGGGAAAGAACTAGGAGGCAAAGGGAATTTATAGAGGTCTAAATACAGGTGTGTGCATATGTAAATATATTTATATATTATGATAGGCAATAGATCTGTGTGCATATATTTATAGCTTTAGTATTAAGGAAGCAGATGGACATTGGGCGTCTACTCCAGTACTCCCTCAACACAAGAACACTGTGTTCTATTAAACTGGCATTCCATGATGCTCACTTTCCCAAGATGATTGCTGAAGACAAAGTGAGCCCATAAGCAAATGTGGTGAAGAAAGCTGATGGTGCCTGGCTATCAAAAGATAGAGCATCTGGGGTCTTAGTAGTTTGAAGGTAAACAAGCGGCTATCTAGCTCAGATACAACAAAGCTACATGGCAGAAGCACACTAGCCTGTATTATCTCGAGGTGTCAATAATATCAGGTATCATGCATCAAAGAACAAAAAGTCATATCATTGTGAATTAGGGGGAGTATGGAGTGGAGACCCAAAGCCCATCTGTAGGCAAATGGACATCCCCTAACAGAAGGGTCACAGGGAGGATACAGGCAATCAGGATGTGGTGTAGCAAGAATGAAACATACAACTTTCTTCTAGTTTTTTAATGCTTCCTGCCCCCTACTATCATGATTCAGCTAAACAAGAAGATGTATACTGGTACAGATAAGAAATTGAAACACAGGGAATCCAGGACAGATAAACCCCTCAGGACCAATAGTGAGAGTAGTGATACCAGGAGAGTAAGGGGAAGGTGGGGTAGAAAGGGGAAACCAATCACAAGGATCTACATATAAGCCCCTCCCTGGGCGGGAAGACAATCAAAAAGTGGGTGAAGGGAGACATCGGACAGTGTAAGACATGAGAAAATAATAATAATTTATAAATTATCAAGGGTTCATGAGGAAAGAAGGTTGGGAGGAAGGGGAAAATGAGGAGCTTATACCAAGGGCTCAAGTAGAGAGAAAATGTTTTGAGAATGATGGTGGCAGCAAATGTACAAATGTGCTTGACACAATGGATGGATGGATGGATTGTGATAAGAGTTGTACGAGCCCCCAATAAAATGATTTTTAAAAGAAGAAAAAAAAAGATTTACAATCTGGGAAATGCAGAAGGGCAGTTCTACTGTCTGACAGGACTTCTATGAATAGTCAGAATCACTTGGATGACAGTGGGCTGTTTAATTTATTTTGGAAACAGTGATTTCTGAGAACTGAATGCCAACCAAACTAGCAGCACATACAACGCAACCACATGAAGCTGATGTGGCTTCGACACTGTAGACTTCATGACAAAGGGCCTTTATTTGATACATTCTGAGGCTAAGAAATACTATCACTTTTAAACTTAACTTTTCTGAGCCTTCATTTACTCATCCGTAAAATGGAGTTATATATTCCATGGAGTTTTTGTGGTAATCGGAAGAGCTAGCAGCACCATTCTCAACAAAAAAGGATAACTTGCTCGATAAACAATTAGTGGTTCACTTTTCTTTTTTAACTCCTAAACAAACAGCATTAAAGGCAAAATACTGAGTCCCAGGATGGATTCAAATGATTACAACTGAATCAGCTACCCCAAGTTGCTGGGAAAGTTATCATATTATCCCAGATGATGAACATTTACCTTAAGGTAGTACAGGGTTGTCATGAGTCAGGATCTAAGGCTGGCGCACAAGGCAATATCACGGAATCTTAATCGGATGGTTTGCCTTAAGAAAGGGGAGACAAAATTTAAGAGAACTTAAGAAGTTCACATTGATTTGAGATGATGCTTTTGTTCATCAGAGATCTTTTCTGCTGTTGTGCTGAAATAATTGCCTTAGGAGGAACAGGTCCACTCGTTCTCTGCACTGAAATCAATCCCAGTTGAACTTCTAGCGCAGTCTAGTGGTTATTGACTTCTCTGCCTTCTCTGTTGCCAGCCTGGAATCCCACAGTAATTCCAAGTCATTGTTAGGCATTTAGTAGCAGATTAGAGCATGGCAATAAAATTTATTTCATATAACCTATACATCTATTTTCATTTGAAGGCAAGTTCATGTGCTTATGAGCAAAGTTCAGTGCCCTTTGCCCCTAATCGTATGTGACAGTGGTCGGATTTAGAATCAGAGGGAAGCTCGAGCGCCTCACTTCCAGTTACACTCATTTCTTCTGGGCCTTGCTTGACATCCTCCTATTTAGTCCTGGTGCTAAAGATAGAACAAAGGTGGCCTGCCATCAAGCATAAGTCGACCATCTATTAAGCCACAAGGGGGCGCTGGTGTTTGGAAGTGCTGGGTTTGGAGCCCTGCATTAGGATGGCGTTTTTCATAATTGAACAATAATGAGGCCTTTTATTCCCCCTGTTCAGTGCAGTTACTGATTTGGAGCTCAAAAACATCTAAATATTACAGTATCATGCAATCTTCTGAAGTAATCAATTGCCTAGAACTCCTCTTTGCTAAAATTTACTTTGTCTGTCCAAGCAAATTTACATCAGTATCGACTCAATTTCTATCTCGACATACAAGATGGCACCAGTTCTCCTTCTGCTTTGTCATGGTGCATTTATGCTTTTGAACTTCACAATGTTTTCGCTTTGGGAGATCTTGAAGTATTGTTTAGGTACAACACTGATTATTATTTTCTTAGTTCCAAAGCTTCATATTTTATAGAGAAATAAAAACAGGAGCTAACTGAAATATTGCTTTCTCTTCTCATGGTTTTCATTTCTATAAGCTACCACTAATTCCCTTGGTCATTAATGTGGATGGTAGTAAATCTCTAAGTCAGAACCTGATTCATTCATTCATCCCCACACTGCTTCCTGAGTATCTATTTATTAGGAGATGCCCCCAAGCAGCTAATCAGACAAGCAAAGTGCTTGCTCTCATGCTGCTTATAATATGATGGGGGAAAAAAAGTCAACCCACAAGTATCATTAAATGACATTATATTATACAGCAGTGAGTATGAAAAGTATAAAAGTAAAATGAGATAGAGAGTGACTGGGCTGAGGAGATCACTGTAGACATCATAGTCTGGGAAGGACTGCTTGAGAAGATCGGCCAAGCAAACACCTGAAAGGTGAGTTCACCAGCTGAGCAACAGCTGAGCAGGCAGCCAAGGGAGAAAGGCATAAGATCAGATTAAAAAGTTACGTGTAAGTCAGATCATGCATGATCAAGTAATTTGTCCTACGTCAGACAGGTAGTAAGTGGTAGAATGAAATTCTAAATCCTGATCTGAACCGCTATGCTATGCTGCTGGAGCTGTGTGGCTACTCCTTTCATTAATTTTAATCAGTAATGAGGAAGATGACTAGTTCCTGAACGGGGATCCTCTTTCATTCTACTGGACTTAAATCAGAGTCCATCTGCCTTCTGGTTCCAACCCAGGCCCAATTCTCCGGGATGTTTTTCTTTAAGGTCATTTCTCAGAAAATCTTTGAACTTACACATTAACACTTCATGTGACATACCAGCATGAGCCATCACATGGCAGTCAACCAAGGACATTTATACCTGCCCTGCCTCTGCAGAACCTCACTCATATGCGGTCAGGGAACACCTGGCTCATGGGCGAACAGAGCCATGGAGACAACGGGCCTTGGGATCACCTCTTCAGAGAAGGAAGACACAAGCCAGCTCCTGTGGTCCAGAACCATGGAGGGAAGAAGTGGGAGCCGAGAGGGTGGGTGAATTTAATAGACTGGGCTGGGGCACTATATTCTACTGTCATTGATAAGGTTTTCAGTGACTAATTCCTCTGGACGCTGCAGGACAGGGCATTGTGTCATTCTGTCATACACAGGGTCGCCGTGAGTCGGCGCCAACCCTGACAGCGTTTGGAAGGGCCCAGATCTTCGGCCCATGAAGAACAGAATCTATCCTCATCACACAATACTTCCCCTGAATGCCTTTGCCTTTCTCAGGTGTCTCTGTGCTTTTCTGTGTGGACTGGCCTGAATCGATCCTTAGTTTTATCCCTTGTGCCACCTATCTCCTCCTCTCTTCCACATCCTGATTTCCCTGAGGCCTGACAAGACAGGGAGACTTTCATGTTTCTTTAACTTCTGCTTCTATTCATGATGCATTGATTTGAAATGTGAAAAGGCTACCATGATTTTTTAAAGAGAAGCCCCTGTCAGAGTAAAAATACTTGTCTTAGTTATGTCTAATAGAAAGACCACAAGTCAACAAATTTATTCTTTCTGCTGAGGAGGCCCGAGGGTTGAATTCAGGCACCGGCTCCAGGAGAAAGCTTTCTCTTTTTGTCCGGCCTGGGGGAGTCTCTTGTCTCTTTTCAGCTGCTTCTCCTTCGTTCCTTGGTGATTTCCACGTGTCCTGGTATGTTTCTTCCCCTGTCTCTGCTTGTTTGCCAGTTACTTGCTCAATATACTCTTTTATATTAAAAAGGAGATTAAAACAAATTCTACATTAATAGTGCATCTTAGCATAACAAAGAAACTAGTTCCCAAGTGGAATTATAACCACCAGCTATCTTTTGGGGGGAACACATTGAAACACTAATTAAAAAATACCTTGATAAAAATAATAGAAGACAGTATTGATCACTGTCTCTCAAACGAAACAGAGAAATGAACAGAATTTTCCCTTGTCCAATAGATTAATTCATGATTGCATTTCTAAAAAACAACTCAAAACTCTAAAAACCAATCATTTCAGAACTAGAAATAACTCTTTTGTTTTTACAATTTGATGATGCATTTATATGGTAAATGCCAGATACTGAAATTCTGAAAATTAAAAAGTTGAATTCTTATGAGGGTGCTAACTTCGCTCCTTTCTAAATATTTCCATGTCTATATTAAGGCATTCTTATTGGAGGGTGAGTAACCTGCAGTCAGGGCCTGTTAGCATCACGTGATTGATACGTTCTGAAACTTAGTATGGAAGACAACCACCGTTTATGCTTCTCATGAAATCCAAGAGTGAGGTTTCTGTAAAACAGCTAAGAGTGCTTGCTCTGATGTAAACATATTAATTTATGCTGCTGCTTTGCTTTCAAACTGGGACTTAGACCTAAGGGAGGATCCTGGCTGGAGCAGAAAGCTCTGAATGTCGGAGATGAGAGAGGAAGCCTGGCTGCCTGGTGGAAATCTCAGCCTGGGGGGTGGGGGGAGATTTCAGGAGGCGCCTCTCTACAGTCAGTCGGCTCAGGAGGAAGCACGCACACACACACACACACACACACACACACATCCCCACAAGGGGTGGATGGACACATTTATGAACAACTTAAGTAGAACAGTGCTCTGTACAATAGTTCAAAACCTGAAAACCACCTAAAATTTCCCCCAATATGGAAATGTCTGAAAAGAGTAAGGGCAAAGTCTTGGTTAACATCAAAAGCCAAGTAAAAACTGGTGCTCTTGATAAAAAGTAAGTAAAGACATAGCAGTGATCCTCTCAATTTCAAGCAGATAAAAGTGGCATGCAAATTGTTTACATGACACAGTACCAACTTTGTGGTGGGAGAAATACTATTAAAGACACAAAATCCTGAAAGAAATATATTAAAACATTTGTATATTTTCCAAATTGTCCCAAGTAAGAATATTTATCTGCTTAGGTCTTACTGTGCTCTGAGTCCAAATGAACTCAATGACAGTGGGGTTTTTGAGTCAAATTTTTAAGAGGGTCTGTGTCAGTAATCATGGACATTTTCAGCACTTAGCTCTTTAAGTGTTGCTTTTCCATGAGTCTGTGTTTTCTCCTGTTACTTCTGCCAGAAGCTCAGTGGAACTTCCCCATATGTATTTTTTGGGCCCCTTGGCTTTGTATTTTCCATTTCTTTCGCCCTTCATTTGCATTCTGAATGAATCTCTTGCACTAGTTTTTCCATTTGTTAATTTTATCCTGTGCTCGCTGATTTCTTTTAACTTTAAGTTTAGTTTTGTCTTTAGTTTACTTATATTGGTTTTACTTTTTAGTTTTAATATTTTTAATTTAGGGTTTTCTGTTTTTAGTTTAAGGATATTGGTTTCATTTCTAGGCTTTTATACTAATTCATTTTTATTTCATTTCTGGCAGCCCCCCTCCCCTAGTTTCTTGTTCTTTATTAGGGGTGCTGGCTTTCCATTTATCTCTTTGATGAGCTTAGGTGTATTTATTTGACAGTCATTTTTCTCGTTGCTCTTCACTTGAGCTGGAGTGTATTTATCTCTTGCGTTGAGTGTCTTATTGATTTTCCTTGTTTTGATATTTTTTATTATACTCTCCTCTTGGCTGGGAGGTATCTGCTGTTTGCCTTTGTTGTACGTGTTTTGTTCTCTCTTCTTTTAGGGCTTTGAGTCCAGAAATATTCTTCTGTTGTTTGGGCAGCAGCACATACGTTTCTGTAAACTCTTAAAGGCTGTCAGGATGCGGGGGAAACTGCCTTGCTTTGAGTAACTTCTGATACAATGACCTGCTATTAGCAGTTGGCTATCGAGGTGGGGTTTTTCTTCCCAAATAGGACGAATCTCATTTCTGTTACTGATGCCAGCGATGGCATCCTTCCTGTAGGGCAGGTTTTAATCCCTTCTGATCACCTGCATCTGTCTGGACCGGGACCCAGACAGCCTGTTACTTCTATCGCACTTACATGTTCATTGTTATATGTGTGGTAAAGATGTGTGTGTGTGCGCGCGCACATGCGTGGCCTTGCATTGTTTGGTGGGGAGAGATTCTCGGTATATATACCTTAAATCAGGGGAACTTTTTTTTGGAAATACATGCAGTTCACCTCGACAGTAAAGCTGGCACTTTTTCAAAGCAGGGACACAGACTGGAGCATTAGCGTTATTTCCTACAAAATAAAGATTGTTAACCTGAAGGAAACTCCTATTTGAGTTTCTGTTCAAATGCATCCATTGAAAGATCAAGAACATTTCCCCCTTTACAAAGTCTAATTTATCCACCAACAAAAAGAAAAATAGCATCAGCTGACTCCCGATGAACAAAGTAAGCTGTCAGGTCCTTACCATCTGTTTCCGCCCCTAATCCAGATGGGCTGCCAATAGTAATTTATGAAAGCATCTTGCTGCTTTCCAGAAAGAATCATTAGCACACATAAACTTGAGGAGTCTTCCCCCCTCCTGCAGCCGGGTGGTGAGCGAGGCAAAGGCAGGACAATGCTCCCCTGTAGCCAATAGGACGGCCTGTTCTTGAGTCCCAAGTCAGTGCAGCTCTGCTCTATGGGGAAAGATAAATTAATCATTTTCCTCCGCTCTCTCTCCTCGCTACTGGATCAATGCCTAAGGGCGCGTGGGCACGGACTGCTCCCATTGTGGAATTTCTAGTAAATGTCTGAAGAAGCCTTTAGAAGAGCACCTTGTCCATGCTCGTGGAAAAAGCCCCCAAAGGCCAATTCAGATTTTCAGTGCAAATTATAGAGTGGCTAGAAGTCTAGTAGATTGTCACCACCACTCTCACAAGCGAGGCAGCAGAGGAGTAGCACTGCTTTGTAGTTGGATCTCCCTGATAAGGCGTGATGTTAGAGTTCCACCCTGTGTTTATTCCCCTACTTCAGCCTTTGTCTGGTTAATTAGAATGACTGTGAAGTTATTGATTAATTCCTGGGTAATGTGTAATTCTCTTCCCTTTGATTTTTCAATTCATATAAAAACTACTGACCACAGGAGGTCAGACCTTGCCTTTAATTAAGCCATTTACTTTTCAGGCTCTGAGAAAATTACCAACGTGCATGCTGCACATGGTTAAAAATGTTATAGAATGTTCGAAAGTCAGGTTCCAAATCGGCTCATAAAATGTGTAACAGCAAAGACGGCAGCAGGGCTAGGTTTCCTGTAGGAAATGGCAAGAGACAGAGATTGGGTCCTAGGAGTGTGGTGGGTTTAATCCAGGTGGGGATTGAGGAAGGGAGGGCAGCCACTGACCTTTCTTTGACAGAGATAGTGTCCTTTCTGTGACATAGAGAGGCAGCATGACATGATATGAGGAGGCGGAGCCCTAGTAGCATAGTGACTAAGGACTCAGCTGTTAACCCAAAGGTTGGCAGTTCAAACCCACCAGCTACCCTGTGGGAGAGTGATGTGGCAGCTTGCTTCCAGAAAGATTCTTGCAAACTCTTGCAAGCTGCTCAGCTCTGTCCTACAGAGTTAGAATGACTCTGTGACAGTAGGATTTTGGCTTTGTTTTTAAGTGAGCAAGATGATTGGGAGTGCTTCTCGGGAAGGAGTCTAGGTCACAAGTAAAGGTGCAGGGCACCCTGAAAAACCCAGAACCAACTCAGCCATCGAGTCAATTCGAGGTTGTAAAGGTTTCTGAGAGCAGAGAGCATCATCTTTCTCCTGAGGAGTAGCTGGTGGATTTGAATAACTGGCTTTATGTTAAGCAGTTTAATGCTTACTGACAACACCACCATGCACGCATATTGTCAGGGGGCATCGCGTTGGTTCTGTTTAAGATATCACAAAACAAACCACTGCCAAGTCTTGCTCCATCCTCACAATCATTGCTGCACTGGAGCCTGTTGTTGCAGCCACTGTCTTGGTCCATCTTGTTGACGGTCTACCTCTTTTTCACTGACCCTCTCCCACGTCTAATATCCTTCTTTGGGGACTGGTTCCTTCTGATCATGTGCCCAAAGTACATGAGACAAAGTCTTACCATCCTCGCTTCCAAGGAGCAATCTGGTTTTACCTCTTTTGAGGCAGATAGCTTTGTACTTCTGACAGACCATGTTATATTCAAAATTCTTTGTCAAAGCCGTATTTCGAAGGCAGCCTCAAGTCTCCATCATTCCTCCTTATTCATTGTCCAGGTTTGACATGTTTACCAAACTGAAACCAAACGCAGTGCCACAGAGTTGATGCCAACTCTTAGTGACCCCGTGGGACAGGGTGGAACTGCGCTGTGAGTTTCCAACTCTGTATGGGAGTAGGAAGCCCTGTCTTTCTCCTGAGGAGCAGCTGGTGGTTTTGAACTGCTGACCTTGCTGATGGCAGCCCAACTTGGAACCACTGCACCACCAGAGCTCTGCTCTTACAGGAGGCAAGTAAAATACAAGGGATTGGGGTCAGGCGCACCTTAGTCTTCACAGGGCCCCCTTGACTTGGAACACTCTAGAGGACTTTTCCATAGCTTATTTGCCCAATGCAATATGTTTGATTTCTTGACTTCTGCTTCCACTGGCATGTCTGTGGCTCCAAGTAACATGAAATCCCTGACAACTTCGATCTTTTCTCCATTTGTTATGATGGTGCTGATCCATAAGGTTGTGAAAAGTTTTTCTTTATTTATATTAAAATGTATTCAATATCAAAGGCTCTAGTCATTCATCTTCATGGAAGAGCAAGACAATTCAAGTCTCATCTAAGACTTTAAGTACAGCAGCAATGCATCCGTTGACCCAAATCAACAATAAATTTGATTGAGCCTAACTATGCAAGTGTGAAGCATGACAAATAGTAAAAGTGGCTAGTGTACACTCCCTAGGTGAGCAGAAGTTAAAGTCCGCATTTGAAAACTATAGAACACGAGCGACATTTTAAAAAGGATCTGTGCATATCCTTTTCTTGTTCCTTAAATCTATGTCCTTATCTTCCCATAAATATTGATCAAAGAGTCTTTTTACTTAATTTGAAAATGTGTATTGATCTTCTGCTATTTACAAGGATAGGCGCTGCAATAAGAATGGGTACAATAGAGTCAATGAATAGCACGCCTTCTTTCCTTTAAAGAATTTTCAAAGGAATGGCGATAGCTCAAATGACCACAAAAACAAGGCCAGAATCTCCTTGTTCATTGAAAAATGAAACACGCATGGGCCTTCCAAAGAGGGAGATTCTATTTTCTTGATTGCTATTCACCGATATGAAAGATGGAGCTTATAAAGAAGTCATATTTTTTGTGGAAGGGCTGCTCGATTTAGTTTTATTTCCCCATTGTCTGTTTTTGGTGCTGGAGAGGTGATGTAATTCTAAGAGGGTGCTGTGTCCCTCTAGTGGCCTCTTCACAAACTACAGGCATTGCCTCCAGCAGAGAAGCCTATCAATGTCAAGAGTATGTCCTCTTCTGTGAAAGATAGCATCCACACCCAACTCCAGAGAAGAAGCTTTAGAGTAGAACACTCCCCAACTCCCAGTCTGGCTGGCTCCCAGACCCAGAAAAAAGTACTGCGAGGTCAGAAAACTGTTGACCCTGGGATGAGATGAACAGGTTTAACACACTGTGCCACTTAATCACATTGTGACCGTAGCAAGTTAATTAACCTCTCTGTTCCTCAGCTTTCTCACCTGCGAAACAGGGACATTATTAATAGTCTCAAACTCATGAGGTGTAGCAAGAATTAGGAGACAGCTTCCGTTAAAACCATAAGGAAAAAAGGTATCGCTACAGAACACGCTCAATAATCGTTTTTGTTAGTGGCAGTACAGAGTTTTTCTAATGGTTGAAAACTAAGGTGTTGTTTGTAAACCCTGAAATTTCAGGAGAAACCCAATCTAGAAAACTAGGAATTAAGTTCAAATATAAATGCAGTCAACAATGATTAAATACAATGCAGGAATAGGTTAGTGAGCAAAGACATTTGACTTTGTAGCTGTGTTACTGCTTATTGGCTGTGTGTGTTTCTGGGCAGGTTGTGTGACCTCAGACGCTTCTGTGACCTCAGACGCTTCTGTTTCTTCAGCTAAAAATTGGTGTCAGTGAGGTCGACCTCAGAAAGCTTCGTTGAGTGTTCTATGAAATAGTGCATGTACAGCACTTAGTGTACTTGTTGCCATAATGCATTAAAATGCTAACAGTTTAATGCAATATTATATAACAGTCTCTGTAAACAGCAAATGCAAATTTATGGGAAGCACAAATCCACAATCCCTATCTCCCAGGGCACTGTACAGCCGAGCGACAGCATCTGAGAGGAGGGAGTGCGCTTTTTATGTGAATGACCAGAGAGGAGTCTGCATTTCATGTGAGCATTAAGGAGTTAACTCTTAACTCCTCAGTGAAGATAAAATGGAGATTCAAGTAGGGCGCTCAGGAGGAGATGAGGATCCTAGAGCAAGCCTTGGTCAGAGTCAGAGGGTAGGTTTTGTTACGAGGGATCATGGCTGGGATTGAAGTTGGGCCCCAAACACTGGCTGACGGCCATATTATTTAAAAGACCAAGGAGTAAAAAGAGTAACTTGAGCAGACGTTAAGAGGCTTGGCTGGACCTGCTTACCAAGGATCAGCTTTCTTAGGAAGCAGCCTATTGAAATCTCACGGTATTTCCTCCCAGCAGCATCTCCGTTAGGCCAAGGAGGACTCTATTCTAGGGCGAGTGAGCAAAGGGTCATCACACTGCATTCTGGGTAGAACCACAGACAGGCAACTTAGCAGCGGAAGGGGCCATTGTTGAACTTGATGCTTATGGTTTCTTTTCGGTCATTTCCAAATACCTTTTTATTTTCTGACATTTCCAACAATATTACTTTTCTGTGTGCTTTCACATTTCCTTTCCTAAGCTTTGTTCTCTGTACATTTTTTACAGTGCCTCTCACTTTATCCTTCTTGTTTCAGATTTCTGGAACCTGCAGAGTACTGGATCACTAGCCTTTCAAGTACCTTTTTAGCATATAATGCCCCGTTTAAGCCTAGTTTAAAGTATTAAAGTATTAAAGAAATTGTGGACTTAAGTGTCCTGAGAATCATTTTATAAAATGTCCTGATTTCACGACCACTCTGAGTATTAAAGTGAAAGTGTAATAGTATAACACGGAATATTATGTGACACGAATAAGATCTCTTGCAGTTTTATTTTTCCTCGATTAAACTTGTCAAGGATACCAGAGGTATCCAGAGGATGTGCCTGAGTCCCAGGCACATTTGTCAAACAAGGGAGAAGTCTCAAGCCACCTGATGAACTCTCGTTTCTTTTGCAAACTCTTTGTCATTATGATGAGGTTGTTTTCTTTCTCGATCCTTTGGGATCTTGCCCTCATTTCATTACTAATTAAACTCATTTTTACAGTCATAAATTAATGATTTGATGTAAAATTATAGAAAGTTGTATCTCATTTCACAATCTTTTAAAACTCTGGGCAATTAAGTTAAGAGTTATCCTCTTGAAGGAAATGGAGGACAGGAAATTGAAAGGCCTTACTATCCTAACAGAAAGCACAGGGTCTGTTTTAGAGACAGGTTGAAAAAATGTCAAATGATCAGTCCATTCTTTCGTTGTCTTGAGCTGCCAGCTTGCCTAGAAGAGTGGCCTGCTGGGCCGTGCCTGACCTCCATTGGCCTCAAGAGGAGGGACAACTTAACTGGACATCAGCCCAGGGCCAATTTCTATAAAGTGGAGGCCAGACAGGCTTCTACCTTCCAAACTTCTTTACCAATTGTGACATCAACCCTCCCTCTCCTGGCCTCTACTTTTCTGCTCTTGGTTCAATAATTGATGGCAATGGCCATACAAAGCTCAACGACAATGCTCAAGATTATGGGGTTTATGAGGGTAGTTCTGTTGTTGTTAGGTGCCTTTGAGTTGGTTCTGACACACAGAGACCCTGTGAACAACAGAATTCTCACGAGTGTTGTTACGCTTAAGCCCCTGGTTGTAGGCACTGTGTCGATCCATTTTGTCCAAGGCCTTCTTCTTTTTCTCTGTCCCTCTCCTTTACCAAGCATGATGTCCTTCTCCGGGAATGGTCTTCCTTCATAACACGTCTAAAGTAGATGAGATGGAGTCTCACCATCCTTGTTTCTAAGGAAGCTGTACTTCTTCCAAAGCAGATGTGTTTATTCGTTTGGCAGTGCATGGTACGCCTGACATTCTTTGCCAGCACCACAATTTGAACACATTGCTTCTTCTTGGTCTTCTCTATTCAACGCCCAACTTTCATATGCATATGAAGCAATCGCAAATACCATGACTTGGGTCAGGCACACCTTAGTCCTCAAGGTAATAGCCTTGTGTTCCAATATCTACAGAGGTCTATGCAGCAGAACTAGCCCAACGCAACATGCCCTTCAGTCACTTCATGGCAGCTTCTGTGAGCATTAAGTGTGGGTCCAAGCAAGACATACAACTTCGATCATTTTTCCATTTATCGTGATGGTACCTATTGGTCCACTTGTGAGGATTCTGATCTTATTTACACTGAGTTGTGATCCATCCTAAAGGCTGCAGTCCTTGATCTTCATCAGCAAGTGCTTCAGGTCCTTCTGACTTTCAGCAAGCAAGGTTATGTCATCTGCATATCACACAGCTTGCTAATACCAATCTTGATGCTGAATTCTTCATATAATAGGGTTTTTTGATGACTTATGCGGCCTACCGATTGAATAAGTATTGTGGGAGCATACAGCACTGAGGCACACCTGTCCAGATTTTAAACCACGCAGTAGACCCTTGTTCTGTTTGCACAGCTGCCTCTGGATCCATGAACAAAGTTCCAGGTGAACACAATCAAGTGTTCTGGAATTCTCATTCTTCTCAAGGTGTGTCAGTCTGCGTAGACTAGAGGAACAAATCCATGGACACACATCTGTATATAAGAAGGATATTGATACTCAAGAGCAATTGACCATTGAGAAAACACCCCAGCCCAATCCAGATCAAGTCCATAAGTCTGATATTAGCCCATATGTCTGATGTCAATCTGTAAGGTCCTCTTCAGACTCATGAAACACAGGCAATGACGCCGAATGTAGAAGATCACAGTCCAGTGGGTGGGATGTCTTTGGAATTCAGTGGCATTGGAAGCATCTCAGCTCTGGCAGGGGTCTCTGCATGGCTTCTCCAGCACCCAGGGCTGCATCAGGGTTAAGTCCATTTGCCTTGTCAGCTGCTATGTCTCCTAAGGAGTGAACAGAGAGATAAAAGTGTCTCCCACCTCCAAGGAGGAAAATACCAGAATTCTCAGAATCCTTAGGGGAAGGCCATGCCCACACAGAAGCCTCATTGGCTATGACCCAATTGACAGAGTAGACTCCACCCCTTCACTATTAATCCTCAAATTGACACATGATCATATATCTATCACAGAAGGCTATCCATAGTTTGTTATGATCAACACAGTCGAAGGCCTTGACTTAGTCAATAAAACACAAGTAAACAACTTCTGATGTTCTCTGCTTTTAGCCAAGATGCGTCTATGTGAACAATTATACTCCTTGAATCCAGCCTGAACCTCCTGGTCAATATACCGCTGCAACTGCTGTTGGATGATCATCAGCACAATTTCACTTGCATGTGATATGAAAGATCTTGTTCTATAAATTGAACACTCAGTTGGGTCACCTTTCTTTGGTGTGAGTACAGATATAAATCCCACATTTCCTGACATAGATGAGTGAGTTCTTTCAGTGCTTCATCAAATATTTCCATGGGTCTTCCATCAATTCCTGGAGCTTTGTTTTTGTCTAATGCTTTCAGGACAACTGAACATCTTCCTTCCTTCAGTACCACTGGTCATTGTTCATATGCTACCTCCTGGAATGGTTGGATGTAGGCTGGGCTTTTTTTGTACACTGATTCTGTGTATTTCCTCCAACTTCTTTTGATACTTCCTGTATCATTCAATATTGTTCCCATAGAATTTTTCAAGATGGCAACTCAAGGTTTGAATTTTTTCTTGACCCCTTTCAGTTTCAGATATACTGAGCATGTTCTTCCTTTTGATTTTCTAACTTTAGGTCTTTGCACATCTCGTTATAATATTAGACTTTGTCTTCTCGAACTGTCCTTGAAATCTTCTGTTCAAGTCTTTGACTTCATCCATTCTTCCATTTGCTTTAGCTACTCTATAATTAAGAGCAAGTTTCAGAGTGTCTTAAGACTCCTACTTGGATCTTTTCTTCCTCTCCTGTTTTTTTAACGATCACTTGCTTTCTTCATGAATGATGTGCTTAATGTCCTCCCACAGCTCATCAGGTCTTCTGTCATTATTGTTCAGTGCATCAAGTCTGTTCTTGAGATGTTCTCAAAATTCAAGTAGGATATATTCAAGGTTGTATTTGCCTCTCATGGACGTACATTAATTTTCTTCAGCTTCAACCTGAACTTATATATGAACAATTGATGGTCTGTTCTACAGTCAGACCCTAGTTTTATCTGCTGCAATTGGGCTTTTCCATCATCTCCTTCCACAAATGTAGTAAATTTGATGTCTGGGTGTTCCATCTGGAGAAGTCCATGTGTATAGTCACTAAGTGACTGAATTTCTGAGATTATTTATTTTATACTCACCAGGACAGCAAAATTGACCAATGCCAAAGTTAGAGTTCCAAGTTTTTAGAATCACAATAAACTCTGTTAACAATCATGCACAAATCATATAAGTCTGTCTATTCCCCAATCTTCTTTTATTGAGACCCATCAGTAAAAAAAGTAAATACACCCAATCTGCAAAATCCCACCCTGTTGTTTAGTGGAAGTTATAAAAACTGTGGTTAATAGAACTATTATTGACAGATGGGCTTTGGATCTCCACTCTGACCCTTTGCCTTCCTACGCATGTGATTGTTTTTGAACTTCTGATACCTATTCCAATTGACACCTCATGGTCAATAGTCTGGGATGCTACTTCCGTGTGGGCTTAGCTGTTCCCCTGCTAGATGGCTACTTGCTTAACGTTAAGCCTTTAAGACCCCAGACACTATATCTTTTATTAGCCGGGCACCATCCACTTTCTGCACCGCATTTGCTTATGCACCCATTTTATCTTTAGTGATCATGTCAGGAAGATGGATATTGCCCTGTGCCATGTTATCAGAACAAAGTGTTCTTGTTTTGAAGGAAAGCGTAAGTAGAGGCTCAAAGTCTGTCTGCTACCTTAATGTATTGCCATATAAATATATGTACATAAACCAACCCCTCAGAGAAATAATAATAAGTAGACATTTTGAAAAGATTATTAGACCTGGTTTTATAAACTCATAACTCATCTTTCTCCTCAGGACTGACTGATTTAAGCAAAGCAATATAATTTGTTTTGCTGTATGTTGTACAAGACTAAAGCTACTTAACCTCTCTGATCCTGAAGTCTGAAATTGGAAGCTTTTATCAATTCATATCTACATGAAAGAGCAAATCTGTTTTCAAACACTACCTATTCCTAGGGCTCATTTGTATATTGCAGTAAACCAAACTAACAGCTGGTTTGTTCTGTTCAGCTTTCGGATGACCGGAATCCACGAGATGGTAGGATGCATTCAAAGGCGAGTGGATCACCTGACTGAACAGTGTTCTGCGCACAAGGAATTCGCTCTTAAGAAGCAGCAATTAACAGCCTTGGTGGAGGGTTACCTAAGGAAGGTAGTTTCATAACGTGTTCTCCTAAAGCTAATTTTGAGACGCATCTGCTATAATTCCACTTGCCACGGTAGCTTTTTCTAATTTGCTGACACTTTGCATGTGGTGGCTGTAATGGGTGGGCATGGGAGGGGGTTAGGGACTTATTTTCGCATGCACCTCTTACTTCCACATCAACTCCACCAACAGAACAAGGCCAAGTTGAGAATCATATTTACTCATCAACTGTCCCTGCTCCAGGTTTCAAGAATAAATCCAAAGCATTAGCTGGAAACACATCCTTTGAATATACGAGAGGGCTTCCAAAATTTCATGGAAAATGCAATGAAAAATTAATGCAGTGGTCCCATGAATTTTCAGCAGCCCCTCGTATGAACACAAAGGCGGTTCTGTTTCCCCAGGACCACGTTAATTGGACCATAGGAATACTAAAATGGTATCAGCAATTGGTAGGGTTCTGAGCATAGCTTAAATAACCATGTGTAGATTAACGTAGTACTGTGCAAACTGAGCACCACGTCTTGATAGATATGAGGGGACTTCAAAAAGTTTGTAGGAAATATGCGGCATCTTTTAATTTAATATTTCTGTGAACTTTCTAAAGCCCGAAGATAGATGGATGGATAGATAAACTGCCGCAAGAAATGATGAGTTTCAGGTTTTTGTAGGTAATAACAGTGCCATTATTATGCTTTGTAGAACTAAGCCAGTTCAAGGGACATGATGATTTTGAATAAAAACACATGAAGGTTCTCTTTACAAAGTGAATAAAGGGGCTTTCAATGGAGAACAAAATCAGACAGGTACTGTTTGAATGAATGGCCAATGGGTGGGATATATAATAAAAAATGGTACTACATCAGTGATACTAATGTCAAGAAATGTCACTGTATGCTAGAATCTCACATTTCCAATGATGCTGTCATTTGATTCGATGGATAAATACCTGGACTTACACAGGTGAGGGTACTAAATATGTCTAGTTCTATAAAGGACATTCGGGCTAACTATGTCTCCATTTAGCTAAGTATGTGTCAAGTTAAATTATCTTACCACCTGTTATTGATTCTAAAACTTGGGAATTTGAGGCTTGTTCTGATGCCCGGGTCTAGGAGATTCCAAATATGACACAGCTGTGGGGTGCCCACATTCCCTAGAGCTTGAGACTCAAGCTAATTTGGTGGTGGCGGACTACACAGTAGGAACTCAAGCAGCTGTTGCTACTTGTCTTATGCCAGCTCTGAAGTTGGACCCTGGCTAGAGCAAAGAGATGAAAGAAGTAATTTGAACACATTAAAATTTTCTTTATACATTGATTGATGTGTATTGAATATCAAATCATATTCCCCCAATTTCTATGATTAAATGTGTTAAGTGCCTGTGTTTCACTATCATGTGTACACATAGCAACCTGTAGGATGGGTTCTGGACCTCCACTTCAAAATGTGCAGGCAAACTGTGTCCCGTTCAACTTACAGTTGATACCTCAGAGTTAGTTGATTATGTGAATTCACCTCTGCTGCTGTATTGGCACGTGAATTATAATTGCTGTTTAATATAGATTAGTTCTTAGAGGATGGAGATGATGACACATCTCACCGCTTCTAATAAAAAGAAACATTTAAAAGCATTCCCGCTGTCAGTTGGTCAGTAGTATTATCTCATATGAAGAACACAGCATTATTTATTTACGTAAGTTTAAATATTTAAAGCTAGTTTTTAGATGAAAATTGACGGCCTATAGTGTCACAGGCTTCCTGTGGATTAGGCATTTGGCTTCTAACTGCAAGATGCAAACCCACCAGTCACATCAGAGAGAAAGAGGAGGCTGTCTGCTCCCAGAAAGATTTGCAGTCTCTGAAACTCAACAATAGAGTTGCTTTGAGGTGGAATCAACTCAATGGCAGTGAGTTATTTAAAACATAATGGAAATACAAAGGGGCTTCAGAAAGTACCCCTGTGGGTCTCCAACGCTGTAACTCAGGGGTTCTCAACCTTCCTAATTCGGTGGCCACTTAATACAGTTCCCCAACCATAAAGTTATTTTCGTTGCTACTTCACAACTGTAATTTTGCTAGTGTTGTGAATCGGGTGACCCTTGCGAAAGGGTCATTTGACACTGAGGGGTCGCGACCCACAGGTTGAGAACCACTGTGTAACTGTTTATGGGAGCAGTCAGCATTGACATTGAAAGTCAAAAAGTTCATGGAAAATTGAAATGAAAAGATAATGAAAATTTCCACAAACGTTTGAAGCCCCTCCTGTATGCACATATACTCCCGCAGCTCAAAGATTACATGACATTTTAATATGTGTATCTTTTACCTGTGATATGTTTTCTTATTTTATATAACTATTTATAAAGGTGAAAATGTCGATTCAGAGAATCAGCCCCGTACTTTCCAATGCAATAGATGTCAGTTTCAGCCTGTCTGAATCAGAGAAGATTTTGGGTAAATATCTGGAACTGGATAGCCAAGCTAAGGTAAGTAAAATAATAATTATTCTATTATGATTTTATAAATATAATTTATCTTCATATTAAATAGCTACAAAACAACCCTAGACACCCTGAGATTTGCAATTTTAGATGACTACGATAGCAAATAATGTGTATACTACATGTGTACTAATATGGGCTTAAATTATTTCCATGCACATTTATTATTGCTAGGTGAATTTCTTAGGGTGGTTGAACTCACGGAAACACAGCATCAGTGCCTGGCATTACACATACATTTGGCTTTTTCCTCGCCTGGTCAATGTTAACATCTCCTTTGGGGGTGCCAGAGGAAGCAGGGAGCGTCCTGCTTTAGGACTGCCCACGTTGCGTTTGCCTGCTAGACCAAGTTGCAACAAAACATTTCCCAAAGTAGATGCATTACTGTAAGACTTTGGCAGACAAAGAAAATGACAGGGTATTTGCACACTCAGTTTTCAAAGCCAGAAAATTCCGCCCTGCTCCCTTGAACCTTCTGTGTCTTCCTCCTTTCGGATACCCTGTTAACACCGACGCTGCCTGCCTACTCCTGCAGGTGTTTAAGAAAGGTGAGTGGAGTACCTCTCAGGCAGGTAGGAAGTCGCCTTGTTACCCTCTCAGTTCCAAGCAGAAGAGGGCCTCACGCACCTCCTGCCTCCTGAAATGCGCAGGTGAACCCATTTTCACAAAGTAATTTACTCGATGGTGTGTGTGTGTTAATTTCTTATTTAAAATGCTTAAAATAAAGTTTCTGCCTGGACTCAGTTTCATTGTTTTATTTAAAAACTGTTTGATGTGGGGGACAAAGTGAATACAGGAAGAGAAAGACCCTAGTTCTCGTCTTTCCCTGAGTGCCACCCTGAGGCAGCGCTTGTGAATTAAAGCCATGGCCATTCAGCCGAGTGCAGAGTGCCGGGATGTGCAGGCAGAGAAGCAATCCCTCCTTGCTGCAAATGAGAATGAAGTCTTTTCCTTCATTTTTGCTTGATTCCTAGCTTGGTCTCGGGGAATTTGGCATGGCTGTTCTATAGCAATTGTATGTGTGCTGCCTCCAATATCTACTCACCCATCCGATTAGCAGTTTCCACCTGCCTACATTGCACTCAGATGTGAGCAGAGGGGAGCATCCCTGACTGTAAGAATCTCTAAACTACACGGACTCTTTTAGGTTTTTTAGGCCTTATATGTAATATTTGCCCTACACTTGTTTAAACTTATTTCTAGATAGGATTTCAAATCAGCCTGCCTAAGTAAACTTACTGTCATTTTAAAATTAAACTTGTAAATTTGCCAATTCTTACATAGCAGAGCTAGTTAAAGAATTTGCTGGCTCTATTGCTGAATTGCATAAGGCAATCCTCAAGTATAATCACAGTCCTGGCATTTTGTTTCACCCCCTTTGGTGCCAAACAACCTTTCTTCTGTCTGTAACACGGACAACAAAGTGCTCCAGATAAGAAGGGAAGCCGAGAAAGCTAAGGACTTCACGGAGCTGCTTCAGATTCTGTAGTGCCTTTGTTTTTCATGTTTGAATATTGTGGCTTGGTTTTACTGAGGGGCGTCTTGGTAATAGTTCAATTCACCAGTGTCATCGATGGGTGGACAGAAAGTAATGAAAAACGAACGTTTGCAATTCCCCTGTTGGCTTCTGACGTCCCGTGCTTTGCTTTCCTAGGAAATATCACAGCAATTAGAAGCAGCTGCAAACATCATGACAGAGAAGCACGAATTCGGGTCCGATGAAGTCACATCACTTTCTTCTCAAGCTAAATGGCTAGAGGAAGAACTACAACTGCTTTCCCAAAGCATTGGACTCAGGGTGCGG
Organism: Tenrec ecaudatus; assembly: GCF_050624435.1. Lineage (NCBI taxonomy): Eukaryota > Metazoa > Chordata > Mammalia > Afrosoricida > Tenrecidae > Tenrec > Tenrec ecaudatus. The sequence continues at coordinate 59,612,993 of NC_134542.1, forward strand.
GTGCTGCAGACCCGGGTGGCATTCCTGAAGTCATCAGAACAGGTACCGCGCCCGTGGGTGGCCCCTGACCATCATCTGGCTTCCTCTGGGGGGGCAAGCGCTGCCATTTATAAGCACACAGTAAAGGGACTGCAGTAGAATGCCTTTTACGGTGCCCTACAGATAGTTACAGCATCCTAGAGAGAGAACAAACTTACTTAAAAAAGACATCGCAAAAATTTAAAAAAATTTAAAAATCGCTTTCCATGCAGTTGATCTTTTTGAACAGCTAAGAAATGCAGGTGGTCGGTTTAACACTCTGAGCACCAGCGGTGAAGGTATGTTGGGAACATTCTGAAACCTGTCTTGTTTGTTGGCTTTTAACAAATTCCCTCTGAGAACCTCCTCTGGTGGGGTTTTTCTGAAAGGGGTTTCTGAACTGCAGTAGTGTGCTCTGCGGCTGCTGTAACAAATCCCCACATCAGTTGTTTAGAGTCATACAAAGTCGTCTTCTTAGTTCAGGAAGGTGAAGGAGTCAAATGGCCTTCACTTTAGCCAAACTCGAGGTGTTGGTAGGGCTGTGTTCTTTCTGGAGGATGTAAGAGAAATGTTCACATACTTCAGCTTCTCGAAGCTTCCTGCAATCCTTGGCTCATGGCCCCTTCCTCTCTCTTCAAAGACAGCACCACAGGATCTCTCTCTCTCTCTCTCTCTCTCTCTCTCTCTCTCTCTCTCTCTCTCTCTCTCTCTCTCTCTCTCTCTCTCTCTCTCGCTGACCTCTGCTTTGTCATCGTATTTCCTTCTGGATCTCGGAGCCTCTGTCTACCTCTTTTAAGGTCCCTTGTGATTATGTTGGGCCTGTCTGGATATTCCCAAACTCTTGATTTTTTAAGATCCTACATTTAATTGTTAAGTGCCATCTGCAAAGTCCCCTTTGGTGGATCAGGTTACAGACCCACAGGTTCTGAGCATTAGGGCTTAAGCATCTTTGGGGAGGCTATTATTATGTCTATCACACTAGATAATATTGAAAATTCTCCCTAATAAATGAGGAGTCCGTCTATCAAAAATCCCAGTTTCTTAACGATTTTGTTGTTCTTAGGGGCTGTTACTGTGGCTCTATGGACAGCAGAGTGAAGCCCTTCTGATCCTGCGTCATCCTCGCAATTGTTCTGATGCGTGGGCCCCTTGGCGCAGCCACTGTGGCAACCCATCTCGTCAAAGGTCTTCCTCTTCTTCGCTGCCCCTTTACTTCACCAAGCATGATGCCCTTCTCCAAGGGCTGGTCTCTCCTGGCCGCTTATCCAAGGATGAAGTCATGCCGTGCTTGCTTTGAGGCAGCCTCCTGGTTGGACTTCTTCCAGGACAGAATTGGTTTGTTATTTTGGCAGAACGTTCAACACTCTTTGACAGTGATTTTAATATTCAATTTTCAAATGCATTGATTCTTCTTTGGTTTTTCCTTTTAAATGACCAACTTTCACATGCACGTGAGGTGACTTTTGTCATTTAGATGTAGCAATAGAGAAATACTAGCATCCTGTGTGCATTTAACCCAGGTCCGTGTATACTCCACGGGCATGCATGTCATGCTTCTGCCTAGTGAGTTTAAGCGTATGTTGGTTTCCCACTTTCTCCCCTCTGCCCTTCGAGCAAAGAGTCCTCGATTGGTGCACATGGTGAAATCCTCAGTTATTTATCAAAAGGTTGGAAGTGTAAGTCTACTCAGAAGAGCCTCGGAAGTTAGTCCTGGGAATCTGCTTGCAAAAGATCACAACTGTTGATCAGAGTCCTCCAGGGAGACCCAGGGCTGCTCTGAGTTGAAATAAAGTTGTCAGCTACTGGTTTTGTCTTGTTTGGCTTGGCTCGGCTTTCCTCATGCTTTCACCCTTGCCTCTTATGACCTCCAGTCCATGAGCACACATGGCCTCTGTCTGGTTCATTTTACGATATTTAAATTATTAGAACTCTGAGGGAGGTCCGTGCCCAGACCCCGACCACCACCGACATCTCTACATCTTTAATTGGCCTTTGATCATATCTAGTTTATTTTTTAGCTCTTCTTGGCCCTAAGTTCTGAGTTCAGCAGAGGCATTCCGATGGGCCTGGCTGTCCCATTAATGCATTGCTGTTCAGGACTTAAAGCGGAGGAGGGCAATAAAAAGATACATGTTCTCTCTGTGTCTTCCCTGAGAAAAAACAAACCTTGGTTTCTAGGTAAACACCCACTGTCATAGCCCATTGGCCCTTTGTCCACCTGGAGCCTCCTCAGGGCTGGGACTACGCTTCACAGATGACACTTTTTCAGAAGAACCCCATGTCATCTCTTCTTCCCTGCCTTCACTAAATCTCTTTTTCTACCTGGAAAATGCCACTGCCCCAGCAATGCTCCCGTCTCTCCGTGCTCACCCCACCATGACTGTCCTTTCCCTGTGCTCATTCATTGCCATCTCAGTCTCCATCCCTGAAGCTCCCTGCCTCCCACCTTGACGGGGCCAGCCGATTTCCAATACTGCCTCGATCCAACTCTGTTTTCTCAGCCTCCAGATGCCATTATAGGAAAAATCCCACAGCTGCCTGCTGATGGGCACTGGTGCCAGTCAGCTTAGTGGGGACAGAGCGAGCAAAGCCCACTGTGGGTCCCTGCCTTCACTGGAGGTCACGTCACATCTGCTCCTTAGCTGGCTTCCACTCAACAATGATTTCCAAAGGTCTCACTTCCATTTCCATCTACAAATCTTGGCCTAGAGCTTTACTTTTTAACCCTCCGCCATCCAGTCAATCTTGACTTTCTCATAGGGCCTTTTTTTTTAACTTGAAGCACTTAATTGATAAAGATCAAAACCTTTGGTATGAATTCTACACCTCAGCCTTCAATATAGATCCTCCTCACCCGATCAATAAACAATAGCATGATACACAGAGGAAACATTGACATTGTTGAGCATTACATTTTACTTGGATCCACAACCCACACCTGTTTAAAAAAAAAAGGAGGCGGGACAAAGTCTGGCCCTCTCCAGTTTCACAAAGTGGCGAGGGCATCTCCATCATCAGCATCGATGGCCACGCCCTCTAATCTTGTCAATTCTTTCACAAGTCCTTCCTCCCCCAGTGCTCCACTTCTCAGTTGGGTTCAATAATTCACCTTGAACCCAATTACATACAACCATAATGTTCATTAAGGACTTTTAACAGGGTTTCTGGGCTATGAATATCTACAGGAGGAGAAATCCTCCTATTTCTCCCAAGGAGTAGCTCCTGGTTTTAAACTACTGACCTTGCAGTTAGCAGTCCAATACTGAGGAGTGCCATCAGAACACCCTAGCTTATACTTCCTTGTGGGTGGTGGGGGGCAATGAAGCCATTGAATACAGCTGTCTTAATGTCCTTCTACTTGCAACCCTGTGGACATATTCCCCCGCTCTCCCTTCTCTCCTATAAAATGAAGACTCTATTCCAATGTAGCATGAATGAGTCCTTCTCTATATTTGCTTATATGTAAGACTACTCATTATGTTTTGATTTTTCCATTTTGCCATTTTTCACTCATTCTTCTCCTTTGGTCTGTAGTTACAGCCTCATAGCTTAGCCCTCAAAAATCTGAACTATCATCATTGCTGCCCTGTGGCAGGTCCCTGTACTCGCTTCCTAGCTTAATGAAATTGCCTTCTTTCTGCTCTCCGTGCCTCCTTCAAGTCCACCCTTCATTCTTCCCTCTTTGCAGCAAGAAACCAGTCTGAAGCAAATCCGTTCATGACACCTCCTGAAATTCAGATGCAACTCAACAACTATAACTGGGGAAGTGGGCTGTCCATGACTTACCCTGCAATTGATAACAATATTAAAGTGTATCATTAATTACCTTACTTTTTAAAAACATCTAAAAATTACGCTAGAATAAATTCAAGGGGGTCCTATAAGGACATCGCTTTCACTTGCATCCAGAGAGAGACTGTTGGCGCATCTGGAAAGGAAGGTAGATTAAAGTTTTTCTTCAGATTTATTCCCAAGCCCACGAAGCTGATAATATTCTCGAAAGCTCCTTGGGGAGCCTATTAGCTCCCTTGTGACAGGTGCATAGACTACTCAGGGTAGAAGAAACAAGTGTCACCAAAGCACAGAGTAATGACTACATGGGATAGGGGGATGGAGAGAGTCTTTGGTTCCTGAGAACTGTTTCTGAGCTCTTCTGTTAAGTTCACTTAACTGAAGAGCATTAAAAACTTTGAGATATCACAACTGGCCATGGCCTGACATTTCTTCCCATATTTAGATTGCTTTTAGTAGTTATGAGCAGCACTCCCAGTCATATCCTACTGACCATTAATGATTATTCAGAGTGCATAACACTTAAGTAAAATTTTTTGACTATTCCTGTTTTACCCAATTACATGCTAATCTATACTTCTGCAGGCGCATTTGATTTTTATGTAAGCTGCGTTCGAGGAGAGTGATCGAAAATCATCAAATACCGTTTACATTGGTTAGCAAATGAGAAAATGTGATTCTAGGAGGCAGAGAAATGTGCTTCAATAAGATTAAGCCATGGAGGCAGTTTAACACTAAAACTTCTACAAAACATTAGTGATTGTTTCTACTTTCTTTGTTCGGAGTTGTCACTGATTCGAAACAAAATCTGTGATTGAACAATTAGTAATCATCGGTCGCTGACTTAATGTTCCTTTCTGACTTACATTCCTGATTTTATACCTGTGTTTTCCCCCGAAGTATAAACTCCGCTCTGTGTGGAACCATCGGGTCTTTGCTGTAAAGCACACCAGTGTACGAAGCACAGTTTTCATTGTACATAAATACGATCTTAGCCACAGCAAGTTGTTCTCATGAGTGATAAATTTGTCAGCTGCACCTCAGACCCCGTGGTAGTTTTGTCTGCCAATGGCCTGTGCAACGTCCATGCCTTTTCAGTACATTGACAATACTTAATGATGATTTTTAAAATTCTGAAGATGTAGTTTTAATTGAACTCTTATGTAGGTGTTTAGTGGAATCTTGCTCTTTTGTTCTTTTATAAGACTATGTTCAAATGTTCTTAATTCTCATTTATATTATGTTTTTTAGCTGGCGGAGCAGTCTCAGAGTCTTAAAGAAATTTACCAAGCTGCCATCTCTTGGAGGGAGGAGGATGCTGCTCAAGCCAAGTATTGGTGTGACTCAGCTGAGAGACAGTGGCAGCTATTTTTAAAGAAGAAGGTTTTCACCCAAGATTTAGGGTTTGAGTTCCTGAATTTAATAACTATGGTGAGAATAATATTAAATGACCCACTGTCTGCATAGATTCTTTGTCAGAGTCAGAATCATACATTCAGGAGGTTACCATCTCTTAGGAGCCTTGGAGGTGTAGTGGTTATGAGTTGGCTGCCATGTGTGTGGTCTCAGTTCGACACCACCAGTAGCTGGGCAGGAGAAGACTGGGCTTTCTGTTCCCCTGAAAAGTTAGTCTCGGGAGCGCCCAGAGTTTCCAATGTTGACAATGCTGAGTCAGCATTGATGCGGTGGCGGTGAGTTTGGTTTGGGGGTTGTGTCAATCCGCTGTGGTGGTTTAGGGAGGCTCTAGAGCAGGCCTGAAGCCCAGCACTGACACGTCTGCTTGGCCCTAGATCTCCGTTAGTTTACAGCATGGAGGTTATGGTAGCTGTTAAAAAGACAGCGCCTATAATCCAAACGCATGGCTGTTGTTACTATACCACGGTCCTCAGAAGAATTCCAGCCAAGTGCTCAACGTTACGTTGAAAATGTGCAACAAAGTCCTTACATAACTCCCAGCAGCTTCAGATAAGGTCTAAGAGGACTTTCCATTTCAGGGTTGGGTGTTTTATTTTTTTGTTTTTTTCCTACAACATGCCTTTTTTTGTAGTGAAACTTCATTATCTTGAGTCACACAATATTTGCATTGTCCGGAGTGATCTCTGTAAGCCTACCGCTGCCATCACTTGATTCAGACTCTGAGACCACAGAGAGCAGGGCAGAAGGGCTCCTCGGGGCTTCCAGGAGTGTTGGGTTCAGTGTTCGCCTTAACCACTGTAAACTGGAATCCAGCTCCTCATCTATGGATAAACACAAGTGTATTTTTTGTCCTTTTTGCATTTCTTACTTATTTAGGATGTTTAAGTTTGCACAATCAGATGTTTATGTTTATTATTCAAGAGGAACCTGCCCACTCCAAGTCGTAGTCTATCCACATGTTCTAAATAAATTAGGTCATCGTGGTGCTTAATGTTCATCTGATAACAATAGTGTGTATTTTACTACATACATGGGTATTTTCTTTCCTTGATATTATTAACATTGTTGATTAATCTTAAATTTTCTATTAATGTCTTATGACAAATAAGTTCCAACTTACTGACAAGAATTAAGGTTTTAATTTTATTGGTTTAGTGAAAGTCTGAGAAATTAAATTGTTATTTAAGAAATGAAATTGCTATGGACAACTTGTACATAACAGATTTTATTGTTAAGAGGCCAGCTACCATTTTCAGCTGATTGATTGATTTCAGCCCTTGATTGAGTTACTGTGATTTATATTTTCAAATTTAAAAGGGAATTTTAAAAAATTCATCGAGAAATCAAAATTGGAGAAATTGATTCAAGCCAAATATCTTGGCAAACTTCTTGATGAAAGTGCCAGCTCACTAATTTATCGTTTTGGGTGCCAAAGCCTCTATCCTGGGGACCGCCTTCCTGTTACTCAGCTATATGCAAACAAAGCACCAGAACACCATGTACGGTATATGAATCTCTGTAGAAGATGGATAACTTAGTTCCTTGTTTTGAACAGATTGAGGCAGAGTTTTACCAGGCCCCGTCACAAAACTAGAATGAATAAATATGTTTATTAATTAGACTGTAGACAAGTTGGTTAACTTTCCTGAGTGGCCAGAATCCTGAAGTCTGCCAAATGCGTGCCCCCTCTTCTCCGGATCCTGCCAGCTAAACAAATCCCACAACAGACTACAGCTCTCCCTTTTGCTAACCTCTCTCAGGCCCCATTGGCTTCTGTTTATAATTAGCTACAGTTTCCAAGATTATATTCAATTATATGTTATATTGTATTTTCACTAACAGTTTATTAACAAGATGTGAAAGACTGTGTAACTTTATGTATAGACCAACACTCAAAACCAAATCCAATGCTTTTGAGTTGATTCTAACTCATAGCACATTGAATCTTATTACTTATAGTTTAAAATTTTATTTCAGTTCTCACAAAAGGGAGTAACTTGAGGAGCTACTTACAAGGGAATTTTAAAAATAATTGTAATATGTACAACATGACAATTTGAAAACAAACAACAAAAGAGGCCTCCTAAAACCTACCCCCTCATATTCCCTGATATTGAGATTTTTAACACATTCTAGTGGCTATGTTAAATAATATATATCATTTCTGAGGTAAGTAAAACATACTTCAAAAAATTCATAGAAATCCTTATTAAGCAAAAATATCAAAATATGAAGCTATTATGTCTCAATATATTCTTCATCTGGGTCTCCATACTTCTGAAGGTAGTGTTTCCACTTCCCCCATCAGCCTCTGCACTCTGATCTATATGACATCAGAGTGACCATGTGGGCTGACTTGAGGGACTCGGGTCATATCCTTGTGAAGTGTTCGTAGAGCTTATGGGGGAAAAGAAGTCTGAAGGGGCAAGATTCATGCTGTAGAGTGGATAACACCCCCCACCCAAAAAATTAAGTCAAACAACTTAATGAACAGGTGCCCTGCTGTGATGGCAAACAATTGGTCAGTGCAACTTCCTATTTCTCCCCAATGCAGTTTTCAATTTTCTTAGTTTCTTCCTAGTAAGTCCTGATAGCATCCTATGTGTTTCAATAAAATCTATCAAGATCATCCCTTGTAAATCCCCCAGGAGAGTAGCCATAACCTACTGAGCTGACACTTCTGCCTTTGCATGACAGAAAATGTGCACACGGCAATCTCAAAAGGCATGCTCACCCACAGTTTCTTAGGTGTGCAAGCAAGCGTGAACTGACACCCCAATACCAACAGCCTTTACTTTACTTTAAATTTAAGTCATTTAAAATCTTTGGAATTCTAAGTTCTGGATCCCGGAGCTTAGTAAATGATTCCTCCATCCCCCCAAGAGATAACCAGAGCTTGAGGGGAAGTCCAAAGACCAGCAAGCTTTTGAAGACCTCATCATAGAAGGGACCGGGGCGTTACCGTGTGCCTGCACACCAGGCAACCCCACTTACATGAGTGCCAGAAGCCTGGGCCCAAGCTTGAGTGGCGGCAAAATGTGTCCGCTCCGAATACAGTTATGTGCAAAGTTGTTTTTATCTCTTGGGAACGAAACACGGTTGTATGGATTATTCATTCCACAGGCACAAGAGAGTGAGATACTGAATGTGAGAAATGAAGCACGCATCATGGGCAACACTCTGGAGAACCAGAAGGCAGAGATGGAAGAACTGTCCTGCCTGCGGGTGGCGTGGCAGGTTAAGACCACTGAAAACACACCTGTGAAACAGCAGTGGGGAGCATTCAAAGAGCATCTCAGAAAGGTAAAACAACCCAGGACTTGATCACTGGTGGTCCAAAACCAAGATCGAAGTCTGGGTAGTACATGCTTTCCTGAGGCTTGAGACGTCTACTAACAGCAAGTTGTCACGAGAGTGGTTGTAACCCATGTGTAGGTGATGCCCGAGCAATCGGGGGGCACTCATCTTTGTTCATTGTTGGTTTCAGACGACTCACAACTTAAAACTTCTTCAGGAAGCCCTTATGCCAGTGTCTGCACTAGACCTTGGAGGCAGCCCCCGGATCATCTCAGAGCTCCGGAGAAAGTGGACTGACATGCAGCCTGAGTGCCAGGTGAAGACAAAGGTTGATGGATTACAGTGAATGAAACATAACTTTACAGTTATTCTCGTGTGACTCACCTGATTAATTTTGGCAGACTGGCAGATGACATTTTAAGAATGTATTATTTGTCTAACAATCCATTGTGAAAACATTATTTTTCTTTGTAGTTCTGCCATGTTTTGTATTTGATGATATGTAAAGTATTAAGGCCAAAAATGCTTCTGATATTTTAAATCCTATTTATAGTACATTGTTCCATATTACTATAGCTGAGTAATGAATGTAGTGATTCTGAGGACATAGGTTATGGAGGTGTTTAGATTGAGACATCTGACAACAAGGGTGACACCCTCAAGGATGGGTTCTGAACCCCCTCAGCCCCTGAAATCACTGTGTCCCCAACAGAAGCCCACCGCCTGCCATCATGCCAGGATTTTTGCCAGCCTCTCCCGTGTGTCCTCGAAGTGATGCAATAATGATTCCCGTCCTGGATCTTCACTGCTCTGCACGTTCCATACATCCCACCTCCAGTCTCAACCGAGCTTGATACACAGCCAACCATGGCTTCCAGTCACGTGATCCTTAGCTTGGAGTCTTATGCTTCCCTGCAAATTTAAGACACTGTGCTCTGTCTAGCACTACTTTATACATATTGACTTTGGAAAGACCCAGAGTCCAGACTGAAGATTCCTTTAGGGAATATCTAATTGTATAATTCCTTTAAAACAAGACTGAGGTGATAGACCAGTGTATACCCACCATCATGCCCCACTAAGTAGGATAGATCAATAGTGACATGGTAGAGAGCCACTTGCAAGATTCTTTTTGCTTGTGTGTAGGGTTTGAGTATTTGGGGCGGGCACTGTATACTGATTCATTGGCTGTGGCCAATGGTTAGGTTCAATGATCGGAACTTGGAAGGGACTGTCTCTCGTTTGTTTATGAGAAGATGGGATGGAATGACATATCCCTAGCAGCAAGCACAATGAGCATCGGTGGTGGGTTAAGTATTGGGTTGCTTACCACAACATTGGGTTCAAATCTACCAGGGGATCTGCAGGGGAAAGATGAGGTTGTCTGCTGCCCTGAAGATTTAAGATTTCAGACACCTATCTAGGGTCATTATGAGTAGGCATAGACTCAATGGCAGTGGGCTTGGTTTTTATTTGAGTGGCAGGCACAGAGCCTGGGATCTGAGAGGATTCACAGCATGCATTTGTTAACAAAGGAGAAAATGACTTAGAATTTAGATTTTTAAAAATATTTTGAGTCATCAAGTAACCTCTCCAAAACCCAGATTTATTTCTGTTGCTTTCAATTTTTTCAGCAACTGAATGATGAGGTCCAGTACATTGTAAAAGTATCAGAAGAGTTAAGTGGTAAAGGAGCCCCCATGAAAGAGAAGGCAGAGCAACTGAGGGACCTTATTCACCTCCATCAAAAGCAGAAAGAGAGAATGCAAGATTATGAAGATATCCTATACAAGATAGTCCAGTTCCACCAAGTAAAGGAAGAGGTAAGACTTATCATGGACATGTGGAAAATGCTGAGATTTAATCTACAGCATCTATAAATGTATTTACATAAGAGCAAACTTGCTTATTCTGATATTCAAAGTTTTACACAATCTGTCCCTAAACTTGTCTCTCATGAGGTCCCTATCCCCCTCTAAGCTTCAGTTCTGCGGAGGCCTTCTCTGTTCCCCCAGTGTCCTTGTGATGTAGTTCCTCTGCTCCCTGCCGTTCAGGCTCCCTGGTCCGACAGGCCCACCTCTCCCTCTCCCATCAAAACCCTGCATCTGCTCCCGTCCAGCCCGCCTCGCTTGGAGTGATTTCTCTGTCCTGGATTCCTAGAGTTGCTGCGTGTGCTCCGCAGACCTCGCAGTTTCATCACCACAATTCTTTTTGAAGAGCATCGCTTTCCTTTCCCAGCTCAAGGGGGTATCAGCTTTTCGGTGGCAGAAACCAAGTTCATGTTCTTGCTATCCTTAATACCTGACATGGTAAAATGCTCAGCAAATATTATTGTTTAAATAATAAATCTTTAGAGTTACTATCACAGAAAAGAGAGACCTTGTTCAAAGAACCTTCTGGATTTTGCCAAATCAGAGACTTCGACCTTTCTAATGGTTTATGTTCTGGAGCAGAAAAAGAATGTTTTCTTCTTTCCTAGAATTGACTTCGTTGGTCCCTCACGTTTACCCATTTGATTTCCAACATTATAGTATCTGTTTAAGGAATTCTGGTTGCTCAGTGGTTAGTGCTAGGCTGCTAGCCAGAAGGTGGAAGGTTCAGACTCACTAATTGCCCCACAGAAGAAGCATATGATAGCTAGGTTCCATAAAGATAACAGCTCCTGGGCCACCCGGTCCCCTGGAAACCCTGTGGGGCAGTTTGAGTCTGTCATGTGGGATCTTCACTCATTGGAATTGACTGACCAGCATTTGGCTTGTGGGATTTTTGTTCTGCTTTTAGCTTTAATTTGGCCATGACAGTAATCACTATGGATGGCTCAGGCAGCACTTTGACCAGCTAGTATAAGATTTTAGGATTTTTCTTTAAGGTATTTTATAAATGTGAAACCGGAGTTATTAGTATTTTTAAAACTTTTTATTGTAGCTTGGGTGAAAGTTTACAGTGCAAAGGAAACTGTGTTCCCACTCAGCAATGTATGCACATTTTCTTCTGTGGCAGTTCTTGCAAACCCTTCACAGTAGCAGCACTCTCTGCACTTCCTCTGCGTTTCCAGTTTCTGCTAATCCTTCCGTATGCCTTCGTGTCTTCTGAGTTTTAGCCCTGGATAAATGCTGCCCTTTGGTTCTCCTAGCGCCGATTGTTCTAAGGCACGTGTACCTCTCTGGTGTTATTATTCAATTTATAAGCTCAGGTCACTTGTCAACGTCTCCATTGCAGCTGGAGCATCTCATCAAATCAAGAGAACTGGAGTTTCTGGAACCGCTGAAGGAACCAGGGGGTGTCTGTGATGCCCAGGTTCTCCTCGGTCACTCCCGGGACAAGCAGGCACATATAGACCATCTCCATAAGCTGGCCCTCGCCCTGGGAGTGGGCATCATCTCGTCACTACAGCAACCTGTAAGCAACTTTGGACACTAATATTTAAGCCCAATTATAGCTGGGATTTGGGATGCAATGGAAAAGAAACCAGATTGCCTAGTATATATGAGAAATCTGTAGCGACTTCCTACCACCCATCATAAAAACAAAGAACACATTGGCACAATGACTCAAGTGCTTGATTTCTAATTGGAAAGTCGCTGGTTTGAGCCACCAGCAGCTGTCTCCGTGGGAAAGACATGGCGGTTGGCTGCCATAAAAATCACGGCTCAGGAAACCCCAAGAGGGAGTTCTACCCTGCCACGCAGGTCACTGCGAGTCAGAATCAACTGGACAGCAATGAGTATGCTTTTTTTGTTTACAATTAAAGGAAAAAATGTTTAAGGAGAAAAGTGAAAAATAAAATACTTCTTTATTCTCACAAGAGTTTATAAAGGAAGAGTTTTCCAAGGTTTATTCAAAGCTTAAAGAAATACAACTTCAAGTACCATCCTCACCCCCAGAAAAAAAGTAAGGGTTTATATGAGAGGTACCCCCCCCAAAACTGGAAAGTTTTTCAAAGCCATGTATTTAAACTTTTTTTTTTTGACAAAACAACCTTATCACCTTCAAAATACTCTCCATTTACACTTCCATTCATGAAAGCATTTATCAAGTTCATCTGGACGGCTGACATCATCTCATTGTTTACTTCACGTCTTCTGTGTCATCACATCGCTACCCTTTCATGTCCCTCTGCATTCATGGAGCAAGGTCAGGTGTGTAAGACAAGAGACATGCCAGTTTGTTTTTTTGTTGTTTTTTTTTTGCCAAAAACTGGTGCACTGAGATGGCTGTGTGAGCAAGTGCATTGTTGTGTTGGCAAAACCAGTCCCCTGTCTGCCACAAGTCAGGCCTTATTTTTTTTGTACATTGTTATGCAATCTTTCAGAACTCTAAATAAAAAGCTTGACTAACAGTCTGATCTGGTAGAACCCCAAATGCACTATACATTGATATTTTCATCCATTCTAGAAATTGATGGACATTCAGAACAAGGTTTGTCTTCAATCAACTTTTCACTTTTTTAATGCTATTTATTTACTTTAAAATAAGTCATTTTATTGGAGGCCCACACAACTCCCACCACAATCCACACACACACATCCACTGTGTCAAGCACACTCACACACTTGTTGCCCTCATCACTCTCAAAACCCTGGGCCCCACCTGAACCTTTGGTATCAGCGCCTCATTTTTCCGCCTCCCTCCCCACCAACCCCTTTCTCATGAGCCCTTGATAATTTATAAATTATCATTATTTTGTCATACAACTTTCCTCTATTTCCTAAATGCTTCCTCCACCCACACCCACCCCCCACGATCATGATCCCAATTCTACCTGGTATGTTTCACTGTTGCTATACCACACCCAGGGGATATCCAGTGGTCTACAGATGGGCTTTAGGTCTCCACTCCACACTGCCCCTCGTTCTCAATGATCACTTCACTTTTTGGAAATGAGAAAACCACTAGTACACTGAGTTTTTTCCAGAGCATTGTCCTTGTAAGCTGTGTTCAACATGTAAACAGCTTCTGTGGCATTTTCCCCGAGCAGGAAACAAAATTTCACAGCCGCATGCTGTTCTCTTAAATTGGCCTTCATAAAAAAACTGCTCTTAATAAAAAATTCATTGTGACCACAGAGAACTTTCCCAGGTGACACCACTGAGTGCACTTACTCAGAGCAAGTTGCTTGATGCTTGCCTAGCAGGAAAAGTGTGTACTAGGAAAGCTTGCCCAGCAGAGTTTTTTCCAGTTGTTTTTTTTGGGGGGGTGGTACCCGCTCGTATTTTATATCTATATTCTCTAATATGGCAGTCATTTCTTTAGCTCTTAACATATGGCTAAAGCAACTGAAGAACTAAGCTTTGGGCTTTATTTTATTTTAATTAAAAATTTAAAACCAATACTCAATATAGTTATTAGAACACTTAAGTATGTTGGGAACAACTTGAGCATGTGAATGTACTTTTAAGCTGTACATTTTATAAAAATCTAAACACACATCAAATATTTTTGATGGACAGATAGCAACAGAACTGAGATGTGCTGTAAAATTGAACTACACACCAGATCTCAAAGACTTAGTTAAATGGAAATAATAATAATTTTTCTATTGTTTACAGGTCAAAATGATAATACTTAGATATATTAGGTTAAACAAAATGTAGCATGAAGATTAATTTGAATTATTTTAAAGCATTTTAAATATAACTACAAGAAAACTTTAAATTACTTAGGTGGCTTACATTTTTCTATTGGATAATTTTGCTTTAGGATATCAGATCTGGAAATACTTTGGCAATTTCTAGTCCAGGACTCTCATTGTTGAAGATTTTCAAGTTGAAGACTCTGAGACTCGAAGAAACTGACTGCCTTCTCCCTTGTGATCAGTAGACAGACTGTAAGAGACCCAGAAAGGCAGAGCCCAAGGGCCCTGCCTCACCAGTGTGCCCTGGGCCCTGGCCACTGAGTCTGCTCTACACTCTCGGGATGACTTTGGAAGAGGAGGCTGAAAGACAAAATTATATTTACAAATACAATTTTCATAAATAATATATACTAGACTGATTTTTTAAAAAGTCTTCCCCAAATTCCTAATTTGAGGAGGAAAAAATAAATTAAATTTCTCTAATATCTGTTAGAAAACTTAAAAAAATATAACAGCAATTTTTAATTTTAAAGTTCACTAAACAAAAACAGAAAACCACTGCCAGGAAGTAAATTCTAACTCACCACGACCCTCTAAGAGAGGGTAGAACTGCCCCTGTGGGTTTCCAAGGTTCATCTCAAGGGACGCTGAAGTCTGTGGCTCTCAGTCCCTGGGTGGTACAAACGGTAATGCACTTGGCTGCTAACTGCAAGGTTGGCGATTTCCGTTTACCTGGAGGGTCTTCAGAAGAAAGGCCCGGTGGCCTACTTCTAACATCTCTATGGAACACAGCTTTATTCTGATGCACCTGCGGTCTCCATGGGTCAGAATCAATCACACGGAACGCAGCAACCTATTTTGTTAACTGAAAGGCACAGAGATATGAAAATATATGTTCCTGTTAATGCAACCTTTTTTTTTTAACCAAACAAAGGCTTCCTTTTTAAGAGTTTGACTCTACTGGTGAATTTATTTTAAGCGAATGCTAGATGTCCCACTTTGCCCAAACATGTGAATTGGCCTCCTCTCCACGTCTGGCCTTGGCCCCAGCTGCCCCTCCGATTTCAGCAGAGATGGGAGCACTTGCATAATGAACCTGAGGTGAAACGTACGTTGACAGGAAAATTATAGTGCAGGAGATGAATATTTCCAATGCATATTTTATGCCTTTTGAAATAAAAATTATACCTCATAATGGATGGTGTCTCGGGGGAGTTGAGTGATGAGAAAATCGTCAAAACTTGAGATTCCAGACTAGAAATGTGCTGGTTTGCCTTTCCCAGAATGTTGGTGTCTGGCTTCTTTCTGAAACAATAATATTCAGATATGTTTAAGGTAAAACCAGTCAGGAGCCTACTTCTTTTTAAAAACGTGTCATTTTTGCATTTCATCACGCAGGTCCCTAACTAGCTTATTCATCTTGATATGCTTCCTTCCCTCCCCTGCCACTTCTAGAACTGCCCCAGTGTCTCTGCAAAGAACCTCCAGCAGCAGCTGGACGCCCTGGAGGAGGCCTGTGTGGACTGCCGTGCCAAAGTGGAGGAGCATGAGCGAGCCCTGTCCTGCAGCTTACAGTACTGCCTCGCCCGGGATGAGCTGAACGAGGTTCTGACACGCAGCCACAAGTCGCTCGGCACCTGAAGCCGGTGCCTCGGGGACACCCATCCACACACAGACACACACCATGAGTCGCTTCTTTATCCCCCTACTAGTCAATAGGTTGTCAATGCCGAGAAAAATCTAGAATGTAGTAACACAGGGTTTCTTTGTTGTTGCTGGTTTTAGGGGGGGGGGGCGGGTATTTTTCTCACTCAGATCCATAAAGCAGTTGCTTGCTACTGATTTTTCAGAACCAAGAGAACGGGATGGTAGTGTCCCACTTTGGCCCTCTCCAACCTGTTGGGATTCTATTTAAGGACTATTGACTATTCTATTTAAGGACTATTGACTCATGCTGAATGGGTGCTAAGGGCCAGAAGAGCAGGGTTTTTTTTCCTTCAGAGGCTTACAGGGTATTAGCACCCACGTCACGTGACTGGTTTCATAGTTACCCAAACTGAGTAGCTGTTGTGGCAAAACAATGGTTGGGAGAAAGTGGTCCTCTACATCCACGGCCCTCCATACCTCCATACCCATGATCCTGCGTCCCCCTCTCAACTCGAGACGGACCCCTCTCCCTCCTGCCCCTGACACTTGCTAAACCACAAACCCTACCTCTCTCAGCTGAGATCTCTATCCAAAGACTTATTATTACTTGCTTTGTGTAAAACACAGATTAGGATGGCCAAGGTCCTGCTTCTAGACTGGGAATAGAGCATGAGCGTATCTGTAAATCCAGATCCCTCTCCATCCGTTTCTGTCTGCATCCGTTAGTCCATGAGCAAACAGGGGTATGAGACGAGGTTCCTCCTGGAACGTCCTGTATGCTCAAGTGACACAGTTGGGTACAACAAATACCAACCATTACAACATGGACTGGCTTCAGAGTAGGAGTAACAACACTTTAATGGTGGACTAGCTCGGAGGCCTCCCTCGGTACCCTTTCCTGAAGGACCATGTAGTGATTGTGAGAATGGAAGGTGGCTGGAAGGAAAGTTAGGAGAGAGGTCGCTGTCGCAGGAGAGAAACAAGAAGCAACATCTAAAAACGTTGATCTTACCCCCGCGCTATGGGGCAGCAGGTTCTACTCCCGGCCTGCGTTCCAGGGAGAGTCAGCTTCAGGAGCGAGGAGCATGAACTCATTTGTGGTGCTATTTGTACTGCAGTCTGTCCTGTACGTGCTAGCCAGGTCTCTTCTTTGCTGACGGTTCCACCCTGTGTCGGTGCAGTAGGCACCCAACCGTTGTAAGCCTGTGAAGGTCTTTTGAACAAAACCATCAGACAGCATTGTTCTTCCCAAGGCTAGGAAATTTGGATACATCAGCCATAGGAATATGTTTTACAGGATCTGTCTCCAAAGGTCTCTCTTTTAGTCCCACTGTCTCACCAGAAATCTCCCTCCCTTCAGCGATGGTTCAGATCTGCATGTAGTGAGAGCACAATGGAACCTGCTGAGTTATTCCCAGCCCCCGGTGGCTCAGTTTCCATTTCCCTGGTGAGCTTATGGCATTTATAGAGCCAAATCTCTCTGTTCAGGCCTGGCCGGCAGAGGTTCTATTTACAGGGATCACCTCGTGATGAGCCTGTGCTGAAAGCCAGCTGGCTGGACTGACAGATGTCCCTTGCAGTCATAGTATGGACACCCTGGGATTGTCTGTACCACACCAGGGCTGAGCAACTGGATACATGCGGGCTTCGTTCAGGGATTGGTATCACTTTCTGGCGCTCTTTTACATGGAGAGAGGGGTTCTTCCCACTTGCCTGTACTTCGAACTGAACCAATCTTTGACGCAGGTGCAGGTTCACATTTAAAAGCTCAGAAAATCTTTGGTACTAACCCCCGCCACCACCACCACCTCCCTTTCTGATGGTGCTACTGTAGGTATCTCAGATCACAGTATGACATTCACATCCTGGAGCGTCCAACAAGACAAGCCTCGTGGGGAGTGAATTAATGAACATATAGTTAGGTGAATTTCTTTTCTGTGGCTTTATTCTTTGTTCTTTTGCTTTTTTTCCAACAGTTTTATTTGCACATCATTCACATACATTACAATTCAGTAGGTCATTCATGTCGAGTCAGGTTGAAATTGAACACATTATTTAGCCTCCCTTGGGATTCCTGTTAAATTTGTTCTCGTTTCTATCATGTACTGCTTTCTTTTAAATTAAGGGTTTTCTCTGTTTTATTCTGTGATTGTTGGAGTTTCATTACTTTGTGCATGTTTGTTTTTAGGAAATTCAGGAGAAGTAAAGCTATCGAGACAGCCACCAGGTTGTTTCTTGGGTTTACGGCAGGCAAGATCGGGGGAAATGAAGAACTCATGATAATGAATACACGAAAGAAAAAATGCTATAAAATTTATTACGGGGATGATTGCACAACTCTTTTAGTGTGTTTAAACCGTTGCATGGTATGATATGTGAGAGTCAGTAAAACCACAAACATTTTAAGAAAAGGCAAGCCTAACTGGAAAACGATCAAAAGGCGTATTTCCAGCATGTATTAGTAGTATCTAAATAGGCACGTTCTCCTTTCTTTAGCTACTGGCACTGAAGGCATTGCTGGAATTAAAAGCTATATATAAAACACTTTTTTTTACTATATAAAAAATTAGGCAGGGCACTTTTATCACGGAACTAGACCAAGCATGGTGTTTCTGAGACGCTGTTTTCGAGAGTAGGAAACCCCGTCTTGCTCCCTCCGAACTGGCTGGCGGTTTCAAACGGTTAACGTTGCTAAGGGTGTGTTAGCGCTATGCCACCAGGGCACCGATATTTGTAGTGCAGTCAAATCTACATGTGGAAAAAACTGCCCGTACCACCTAGGTATGAGCTTGGGTATGGTCCCACTCTCCTCCACGGTTCGATTCCGCCGAGTGTCTGTCCAGGCATCCACAGTGAACTTCCTCAGCTTTCAAACGGCTTGGCTTCTGGCCTTCGTGTAAATTGACCTGGCCAGCTACAGACTTAAAGGGGGGCATTCTTGTGTCTAATCTGCCGCAACCTGCTTAGTCAAAGCTAAGAATAGCAAACAGCCGCACTTCTCCATGTCTCTTTCCCTGTGCTTCATCCCAAAAGAAACCTTGCTGGTTCCGGGTCTCCAGAGAGAGCTTCCTGGGGAATTTGGTGATGATACACATCCTAATAGTTTCAAAAGAACCACAATTTCAAATCTTTAATAATTTGTTCCCTATTCATAATCCTATTAAGTTAGCCTGCTTATTCCCTAGCAAATATGGAAGAATAGGGCAAGTGGAAAGATACGAAAGTCACATTATTTATTGGGGGAATGAAATTCCTGGTTTCTCTCAAGGTTTTATTAACAGGAATTACAACAACATTTAAATATTTCTAATAGAGCAATTTTCCATATCACACGTTTAGGTGTTTTCTTCTGACTATGGGTTCAGGATGAGCAGGTGGCTTAGCCATCTCCACCATTCCCCATTGTTGACAAGCTAACCGAAGTTAGAAACAGCTGCATGAACAATGACACCACAGTCAAGCAACCACGGTGCTCAGTTATTTTTAAAATATGACCACAGTTTCTGCGGGGGTTATAGAGAAAGTGAAATTGCCCAACTGCAATGTGCAGGTAACATAAGTCAGTAGGGTCAGATTTTCAGGGGCTAGATTTTCAGGGGTCAAGCACAGACTGCCTTCCAGTTGCATCTGCAGTAGTCCTGAATCTGAACTGGGAAATGTACTGGAGTTTAGATTTCAGATGGATTTCCAGTGGAACCAGAGTAAAGTCCAAGCAACTGAAGCCTCATGGACGATGCTCACATTTCACAAAGTAGCTGATCCCATTTCACATACCCAGAGTGCCATGAACTTTCTGTGGCCTTTAAACCATCTGCAGAGGAAAGATTACATTCCACGGCCAACAGAAATAAAAGTGCACTCATCATCATTTATCAGTCTTACATATCTTAATCCGAAGTAGATTTGAAATTTCAATGTTTAGAATTAGTGTTCAGGATCACCATATATTTTTTACCCTTACTATATAGTTCTCCAATTGTCATCGCACTATGGTTAAGTGAAACTTATCTTTCCCATGCATGTATGCAGATGTAACAGCTATTACATATATGCAGATGTAGCAGCTATCACATGACGATAAAGCTTCTTTTACTTTCTCTGGAAGTTACAAAATATGTCATATTCCACTAGGAAAACAGATTTTATTAAAAATTGCATTTTTTACTATATGAATGTTAACAACAGGACATAGTTACAAGCTAATATTTTGTTTCCTCACTATGGTAATTCTTACACTTACATGTGTAGATTTGGACTCTGTAGGGGAAAAGTTCCTGCCAAAATTTTATATGAATAAGTAACTGAATAACTTTGCATCTCAACCCCATGCAACTGACCTTATTTGTTCTGCTAAAATAAATACATGCACTTCTATGTAATAAATATCATTAAAATTTTATTTCTATTGCTATATCAGAAGTAAACACCTGGACCATGATCTCCATATTTTACTGAGCTCCAGCTGAAAACAATAGTTTTCAAACTTTGATGTTGTAGCTTTTTCCTAATGTTTTCTGTGGTCTCGTGCTTGGTTTAGTTTATAGTTTAAAACTAATGTTCCACGACTTAATTTTCCATATGAAATCAACAGCACTGATTGTGTCTAGATGTGTCAGGTGCAATGACTGCATCAGCATAGTGATCTCTGTGGATGCACATCTGCTAGGGCTTGACAGGTGCCTGTCTTCCAGACATGCTGAGAGATGGCACAGGGGCTGTTTGCACCATACGCAGAACTCCAAATAAGCACTTTAAGAGAGCATTTTCTAGGGAAGATATTTTTTCCAACATTAGAAACCTAAACTCCAGCCCGTGCACAGTCTTCATTCCTTTCCAAGCAATTTGTTTGCTGTAATTTTAAAGAGTTTTTATGTGTTTTTCTGATTTCCTATCATAGCTCAAATTTATCAACCTTGATATTGTTGACTCTTAGAATAAACACCTCCATAGAATCTGAGAAGGTTAAGGTTTTCTCTGTAATTTTCTTGGCTGATCATTTAAAAAGTGATTCACTTAACCTTCTTGAAGACAGAGTAGGGCGCATAAGGGGTGTGTTTAGTGGAATAAGACTGCTTCAACTCTTGGAGCACAGGTAAAGTTGAACTGTCTATCTGACTTATAAGACTTTCAGTCGACAATGGATTCTTAAACTTGGTTTACATACAAGTTAGAATCATCATTAGTGCAAGCAACTGTCGCTTCATTTTTACTATTACGAAGGACCTTCTAGACAATGTTCATTAAATATATTTTACCTGTTAAATCTCACATTGGATCCTTTAATATATGATACTGCATAATAGCTGGTTAATATACAGAAATGGCTAATATCTTGGAAGGTTACATACAATACTTGACTAGTGTCTGTCCCCTGAGGAGCCCCTTGAAGCCGTCATGAATTTGTCCCTGATGCCCGGATGAGAGCACAGGGACCTGATGGCTGGAGAACAAATGTCTCTCACGCTCTCGCACCCTGAGCACAGAACATACAGGGGATGACGCCAAATACATCTCCCAGATATAGCACATCTATAACTCTAGCTATAAGTAACACATAAAAGTATTAACATTATTTCTATTTGGGGGGATATGTTTAGATTCACATTATATGTCCACGTAGCAGATTTGTTTTCTGTGGAAATTCACTCACAGCACATTTGGAAGATTATGCATACTCTGATTTATTGCAAGGTGGATATCAGTGTTCTCATTTTCAGGAAAACACTTCTTTCTTTTTATTGCCCTGCAGCTCAAAGAGTCCTTCAAAGATGTCAAAAAGAAATTCAACAATGTGAAGTTTAATTACACCAAGAAAAGTGAGAAAGCACGGCATCTGAAGGCTCTCAAATATCAAATTCAACAAGTTGATATGTATGCAGACAAAGTGCAGGTAATGAGAAAATGATGTGGGTGTGCATGTTTTGTGTCACCCCAGTTGCATTTTTTGTCTTAATTCTAGATACCTAACTGGAGGAAAGTTTTCTTTTCTTAAACAGCGTGGGCACTAAAAGAGTAGCTTTAGATTTTTATAATAAATGAAATCTTCATGTAAAACATACAATTGGTCCCTTGAGGCCATTCTATAATGGTTTCTAGATTCTTCCAAACTAGTCCAATCTGCTTTATTTTCATTCTTTCCCCTAAAACACACACACACACACACACACACACACTCTTCCATGGCACCCTCCTTCCTTCCCCGCCACTACACACACACACACACACACACACACACACACACAGTTTGTATGCTCTAATTCTTCTTCTGACATGCTACCCATGTAAGAATTTAAGAGCTTCCTGCACTGCCCTGCCCTGCCTTATTTCTAACTTCAAACGATTAGATTATTTGAGTCCATTATCCAGAAGATAATGAGCTTATGAGACATGTATTAGATTTTTATCATCATTTTCATGTTATCATATTATAGCTGGTCCATAGTAAATTTTCTTTATGTTTGATGTCAATAAAATATCCCAAAGAAAATCCATTTGTAATGATTTTAATCTCAACAAAGTAGGATGGAGAAAGCTGCACAAGGTCTTCTAACCTTTTCTCTTGATGCTTAGTCACTCTAGTGTAATAAATAAAAATGGAATGTTATTAAAAATGGTTTGTTGCACAGGCTCTGAAAAGGAAAATGGAAAAAATTGAGAACAGAATTTCTGATCCTTTATTAATCTATCCAAATAATAAAGTTAATGAGCTTTTGGAGGCCACAAAGGATTTGGGAAGACAAATGGATGAGTTTGACAGAGTTGTGACAGATTATAAGAAGAATCTAGACCTGACGGAGCATCTCCAGGAGATGATGGAGGAGGTATGAACCCATCGCTGATCTTTTCATGACAAAATCGAGACCTTAATGATGACCGGGAAGTTGACTTTCATTGTGCGGTCAAATGGCACTTGCAGCAGAGCAGAGTTCAACAATAGTGTGCTCTATGCGGTTCTGGGAGCCCTGGTGGCCTAGTGGTTATATGTTGGGCTGCTAAAGGCAAGGACAGCAGTTCAAACCCAGAGTTCTCCCACTGTTCCACGGGAGCAAGATGGAGCTTGCTGCTCCAGTAAAGAGTTATAGTCTAGGAGACTCATAGGAGCCCTTCTTAGCCTGACCTCCAGAGTCCTATCAGTTGGTGTCAGCCAGATGGCAGTGAGTTCTTGAGTTTGGCTGTGGCTCTGATCCAGCACCGTAGACTGAGTCTGTGAGCGCTCATTATAATAAGCCATATGGCACCCTTATCAACTAACTCTGAGGAATTGTGGGATTATTTTTATTCATTTTTTACCATTTTTTCTTTTCTGAATGTAATAACTACACCATCTTTTTGAAATTCATAGACTAATGTACAAGTATTGATATAAATCAGGGTTCTCTCTCAAAACCTTTATTTCTTGTTGTGATATGTAAGATTCACCTCAAAACTGAGATACTTGATGAAGATATCATTATTCCTGTTTTACATGTTAAGAAGTTGACTTCTAGAGTTACTCATTTACTGACCCATTCATTATACAAGTATGATATTAAAAGCATAGTAGAATTTTGACACACTGATTAAATAAGTCTTTTCTATGTCTGAAATATACTGAATAATTTTCATAGTTAGCAAGTTTGGACTTAATAATTCTTCACAACCCAAAAGGGATGTAATGATGTCATAAGGTTGTGTGAGTAGAGACTGTAAGATCTCATATAGCCCGCTTACATCTTATTTTAGCCATTTGGATTTCATCCCTCACACAATGAATTTGGAAAATATAACCCCAACCTACTATTTGTCAGGATTTCTATATTTCTTATAACCCCAGAACAATTTGATTAAAATATTAACTATTTTATGTTGTTTCACTTAAAATAGCTACTGATATTTTATATGGAATGACAGTTTGACAATAAATTGAAAGTGAAAATAACTTTCAAAATATAATAGATTTTAAATACATGTAGATTTCTAAAATAGAAAGACTCTTAAAAGCACTCATATGCAAGGAAAAGAAAGTTATTACTATCCATTCACTCAACATTCAGACACTACCATTCATATTTTCATGAATTTTTTCTAGCAATTCAAAGAATAATTACTGATAAAATGAGATAATACTATGCACATTGTTTTATATTTCAATGCAATGAAATATTCTCCCTTTTGATGTTGTATCATAATTTATTTTAAAATTCTCTATTAATGTGCTTACTGAAAAGTTATTTTGCTACTGTAAGGCAATACTACGTTAGCTAATATTATCATTAAATTTATGTATCTTGCCCCTCTGTTCATGGTTATTTCTATAAGATCATTTCCTAAAGTAGAATTTGTATTTAAATTTTTTTAATTGTCTAGTTGTTCTTTGGAATGCTTTTGCTAATTTACTCTTAGTGGAAACATATGAAAATTTTCATTTCTTTATATTTACATTAACACAATATGTGTAACTATCACAAAATTAATATTCACTATTCTATTCAACATGCTACCTATTTAACATCTGCATAATAGCATACTTATTTTACAAAATTTGAAAAGATTCATAAAAGAAACAATGATACATGGGATACAAAACTCGTTACTGGTTTTTCTCTTAAGCCCTGGTGGTATGGTGGGTTACATGCTGGACTGCTGGCTGCAAGGCCAGCAGTTCAAGACTGCCAGCTGCTCTACAGGATGGGGCTTCATTTCCATAAAGAGTTAGAGTCTGGGGAACCAACAGGAGAAGTTCTCCCCTGTCTTACAGGGTGGTTGTGGATCAAATTAACTCTGTGGCAGTGAGTGAGTGTCAGTGAAGTAGTGTACATAAATATATAACATTTGATAGTACAGTGATACCTAAAGTTCTTGAGTGTTCTTTGTACACTAATTGCGGTCCCTGTGATACAAAGTATCCAGCCTTACCAAATGCAGTTGAGTTTTCAGATCAACACAACCTTAACGAGGATCAATCTGATCATCCTTCCATGTCTGAAGTATAGATTTATTTCAGTTCAACTCCCTGCAGAAAGTTCACTTTTCCACATCAGATCTACTGAATCAGAATCTACATTTCAATAAGTCCCCCAGTGGCTCTCGTGGTTTGCTATAGGTTAGTGGCACTTTTAAAAAGCCAGCTCCCAATAGAGTTGTGTGTCTTTTTCTCACCGGCCAAAAATGCTCTTGGCTTAATCCTTCCATTTCATCTCACGCCTTCCAGAACAGATATTTATTTTTAGTGAGAAACTGCCTCAATCTCCACAATACTTTGAAAATTTGACCATCTTCAATTTTGAATGTTCTCCATAGATGATCATTCCTCCATATAAATCTCATTCTTTTAAAAATCATTTTATTGGAGGCCCATAAAATTCTTCTCACAATGCACACATCCATCTATTGTGCCGAGCACACCTGCACATTTGTAATCTCATTCTTAGCATAGCATTTATGAGCGTATTTGTTACATGAGCATCAGATAACTGTCTCTAGCTATTATTAATATCAGTTAATTTTTTGGAATTTTTATATTTTGGGTCTTTTTTCTTCTCTTTTTAAGCTGATAATGGTAATATTCCCTGTGCTAGTAGTTAACTTTTCTCTTGGCAATTTTACTTCAAGAAAATTTAAGAAGGCTGAAGAATCAAATATTTCCATATGTTCTTATCTGCTTTTAGTGTTCAAGGGCAAAATTATTTAATTTTATATTTTCTTTACTATAACTTAGAAAGCTTACCATGTGGAAATTAAGATGTGAATACTTCAGAGCATACCATCAAGAGCTTCAGTAGGATGATGATTTCTTCCTCTATGCTTTGTTCCGTCTTGACTCAGTATTACTTTTGGTATGAAGATGCAAGCGCTACAGTGGTGAGAGTTGGAAAATATTCCACAGAGTGCAAGACGAGAGACGCTGTGGCCATCCTCCACCAGCAATTCAATAAGTTCATCATGCCTTCAGTGCCTCAGCAAGAAGAAAGGATCCAGGAGATCACTGACCTTGCTCAGCGCTTATATGGTGAGAGCCCTTTTAAGAAACCCAGTGCTTTGCTACCTAACGGATCCAGCAGAAAGGGAGCGTGCTGCCAGCCCTCAGGGCTCTAGTATTCTGACTACTCGAGAAAAAGGCTTGGGACAAGAGTCCTCACTCAGCAAAAGTTAACAGCGGGGAATAAAGTGAACAACCTCTGATAGCACCAGAGGAAACCTGCTGATGTTTAAAACTCCTCCATGCTTCCTTTTATCCCCATTCCTGCTGGTTATCTATAAGGCAATTAGGAAAACGGACAACCCTTTTCTGATACTTTAGGCATAAAGCGAAGAGTGGAGTCTACAGCTCTCTTGTTTTTGCAAAGGCCAGGGTTCATAGATCAAAGGGGATGGTTTAAAGGGAGGTAGGAGTCCCCCTGGCCTTCCTCTCCCTGTGGAAGAAATGTGAGAACTCGGTCCCTATTGTCACACATTCTGCCTTCCTCAAGATAATATAGTTGTCACCCGAGAGATCTTTCTTCTTAAAGAAGTTACCCATCTAAGCCCTCCTAGGGGTTGGCAGTCCTTGAGGGCTCAGAAGAGCAAGTTTGGTGAATTCCCTGCTATCGTTCCTATGAGGCCAAGGGACATGGTAGCAGCAAGCCAGTCTAGACCAGGGAGAAGATAGTAACAGGTGGTAGAAATGCTTCATTTGGCTGCCCACAGCTGCTGTCAGCAAGATATTTTCTCCTGTAACATGAATCACTGTTCACAGATAGTCATAAAAATTTCATAGCACAATATATACTGTGCTGTCCAACATTGAATTATTGAGAATGAACTATTCATGATTTTTCAAAGGAAAAAGAAACATGAAAATGATAAAATATAGACCTAAAAGTGATGAAAACTAGTGTTACATCTCCTTTTTACTTCAGTTACTGTATGAATGCACCAAAAACGTTGGAAGCATTCTTTTCCGATAGTATTGTCTATTTCCATCTATTATTATGTTTCCAAGCTGCAGTATAATTGCCTGTTCCCCCACTGCTGGCCATAAGTTCCTTGAGGGCAAGCACAGTGATTTCTTTCAATCTATCTCAACACCTATTCACACTCTTCATAAAAGCTACATCCTCTTCCACCATGCACCATGTCCTTTTTCATTGGTATTCCCAGTCCTGTCACCAAACTATATATAGTAATATGCCTGTTGTCCCCAGAATGTAAGTTCCATAAGTGAGATGTTTGCCTGTTAATTTACTGCTCATGACCCATGCTGAATTCTTAACAAATATTTGCTGAATGAATGGATCATTGAATGAAGAAGAATGAATAAATGGTTGAACTGATTCATCTGTTGTAGAATATAAGGAAACTACGCATTTTTATTTATTTGCATCAAATAAGGTTACTTTAGGGATATTGTAGCAATTCATACAGACAAGACAAGTTTTATTGAACCCCGAGTTTTAATTCAAATATATTTACCTTAAAAAATCAGTTCTTCAATTAATTCTTATGACATGGCCCTGCTTGAAGCTCGCCCTCATGCAAAGACCACTACAGATATGGGTGCTATTCCAAAACATGGCAACAAAACTAGATAGTGCCTGGCTGTCAGAAAGAATAGTATCTATGGTCTTAAAGGCTTATCTTCCAATACGCAGCCGCCTAATAAGTCCACATGAAAAAAGCATACCAGCTTGTGTGATCAAACGATTATAAATAATAAAATCCAAATATGAAGGAGGGAATGGTGTCAGAGCCTTAAATACTGAACACCTAGTTTTCAGAAGGCCCTGGATGATAGGGAAGGCCTACATCCCATTGGCAGGTTCTGCACATGGATCAAGCTTCCGGGGAAGACCTTCTGACTACAGTCAAGCGATGGGAATCGCCTTGTTATCAGACAGCGGGCATTGTAAAGTCAATTGTGGCAGATATAGTTAGGTTCAATTGGCACACCTTATCATTTGATCTCCCTTTTGATTAATTTTAAAGTTGTTTCCATTAAAAAAAAGTGGACAGGAAATACCCGTGGATTCAGCTCCCAGTGAATTCCTTCTGTCCATGGACCAGGGATGTGAATAGTCTTGCTATCTTGCAGAGTGCATTGAAAAGTAGATTGTTGCAGTCAGGTTAAATGATAAGACCTTATCATTTGATCTACCTTTTGACCCATTTTAGACTTTTGTTCTAGTTTTTAATATTTTCTGCTTTTTGGAGATTCGTCTCTGGTTCACTTTGTCAGTGTTTGTTTTCGTGTGTTTTCCTGTTTATGGAATCCAGGATAGGTAAATATATAGGCAATAACGGGGTGAATGGTTCCTTGAGAGCATGGCAGACGGGGCATGAAGAGTTATAACAATGAGTATAGGAAAAAAGAAATTGTTCTAAAGTTGATTATGGTGATAATTTTACAGCGTTTAAAAATATGATTCAACTATTAAGTTGTATGATGTGTGAATGATACATGAATAAAGCTGTTTTTAAAAATTCAGTTCTTACTATTACTCAGAGCTATGGTTGACACAAAGCAAGTAAGACCCAGCCCTTGCACTTGCGTGTTAATGGAAGTGTGACAGGTATAAAAGGTGCAATACAGTCACGTCTAAATTGTGACGTGGAATCAGGCAGTCTGGGTTCAAATTTCTACTCCCCACTTTACAAAATCGGATTCAAATCTCTATCTCTTTTGAGTCTCAAATTTCTCATTTGTAAAATGTAGATAATAATGGAACCTATGTGAGGCTTATACGACATCAGGCATATAAAGTATTTAGCAAGAGGAAAATTCAAAAGGCATTACTCCCTACCTGGTAGTGTTTTCTGTCATTACATCAATGGGGTAAAATGAAACCTGATTGAGCAAGATTAAGAACATTTCGCAGAGGTGTTGTGCTGTAGGAGGTGGGCCTAGAATTAGAAAGCTGTTGAAGGCAGTAAGAAGGGAGTCCCCAGTGTAGGAAAGGATACTCGGTGACTCCAGAGACTTTGAGGGAAGAGTTTCTAGTTAGTTTGGCCAGAGACAAAACACGTGAGGAACGTAGTAGTACTTAAATAGGAAGTGCCATGAATACCATCCTGAGAAATATCTATTTTCCTAACCAGTGGAGAATCATGGAAGGTTCTGAACACAAGAAAACTGGATTAGAATTGAGATTTAAGAATATTAACGTGGCAATATATTTAGGATCAATAATAGGGACATAGCACAGCAAATTTAAATACTTTCTTAGAGGACCTGACTTTTCCTCAAAAGTCCTTACTTATTTATATATCCTGCAAGTGTTTATTAAACAGTTGCCATCTACCAGCCCTTATACCAGATGTCGGGGATATGAGGAAATGCCTGAAATTCTAAGATTTCTGTTAACAATTTGACCTTTATTAAAAAGTTTCACCCCTTCTTCTCTAGGTTTGGAAGAAGGGAAGAAGTATGCTGAGAAAATAGTGGCAAAACACACAGAGGTTCTTGAATCTGTGACTGAATTATGTGGCTCTCTCACAGAGCTTGAAGAAAAACTGGAGGTAATTAATTTTGTTCTAGAATATGTATTTTTGAGGAATTAAAATTATGAATGTGTTTGCCACCATGTGTTCTAGTGCAAAGATGTTCTAAAAGAAATTCTCAAGGGACATAATGTGTGCATTCCCAGCTTTCTAATATAGTTATCTGGGTGTTTCTGATCATTAATTCTGTTTTTTTTTCCTATCACTACAAAGAAAACGATTGCTGGGAATGAAGACTAAGCACAATGAAGGTGTCTCACTTACATCTTCATGGATCACATCCTAAAGGATAAACGTGCCAATAAAACCAACCTCTAATCTAGATTAAATAGCCTCATGTTTTTGTTTGTAAATGATAGATGTAGTTTTGTTTTCCCTCAAAAGTGTGACCCCACAGAAAATAAAATAACCGTAACTTATCATATGGAAATATTAATCTAACCATTAGTTTAATGTTGAATTAATAAGTGAATGAATGCAAAATTAATATAATGAATGAAAATTTGATTGAATGACAACTGATGGTAAGAACAGAGGGAAACATGCATATGCCTAGCAGTCAGTTAAAAGAAAGAAATATAGTATTGTTTTGACTATTGCTTATCAAAAATCATGGTTGTATTAATATTGTGCTTAAAACTGTAAAAAACCTTTTATTGTAGGATGGGGAGAATAGTAGGGTAATAAAGGACACAGGCTCCAGAAGAAACCACATTTGCATTGGCATACCAACGCCAGAAATAGTTAGATCTGTTACCTGGGGTAAATTACTTAATCTCCTCCACTCAGCTTCTCGGTTAGGAAAGTGGAGGAAATAGCAAAGCCCCATCACAGGATTGCTACCTTTGGTATAGATGACAACTCACTGTAGAGAAAGCCCAAATCCTCACAACTGGACCAATAGGTTACATCATGAGAAACAGAAAATATTGAAGTTGTCAAGGATTTTGTACCAGTTGGATCCATAATCAATGCTCATGGAAGCAGCAGTCAGGAGATCAAAGCATTTGGTAAAACTGCTGCAGAAGGCCTCCTTAAAGTGTTAGAAAGCAAGGATGTTACTTTGAGCACTAAGGGACCCTAACTGAAGCCATGGTCATTTCAATCGCCACATGTGAAAGCTGAACATTGACGAAGGAGGACCGATGCATTTGAATTGCGGTGCTGGTGAAGAACACTGAAGGTACACGGAGTGTCGAAAGAACAGCAAAATCTGTCTTGGAAGAAGTACAGCCAAAATGCTCCTTAAGGGCAAGGATGGTGAGACTTCATCTCCTCACGTACTTTGGGCGTGTTGTCAGGAGAAGCCGGTCCCTAGAGAAGGACGTCACGCGGGGTAAGGCAGAGGAGCAGAGAAAGAATGGAAGAGCCTCGATGAGATGGACTGACGTGGACTCAGGCATCAGAAGAATGGGTGGGTGCCACAGGGCCGGATGCTGTTGTGCAAAGGGTCACTGTGAATCAAAACTGACTCACAGCACCTGATAATAACAACAACAGCAATGGGCAGTCTCGTGTTGAATGCCATGGTAACGATGCCCATGATTAACGTTGGTTGTGTCGGCTGCTGAGCATAATGGAGCTGACACGGTTCTGAGCACAGTTACCTTTATTTCTGTGGTCCATGTTTTTCCCGTTTTCAGTAACGCTCCGATAAAGATCCTATAGCTGTTCCTTTCTCTCGCATTATTTCCGATGAGAAATTCTACAAAGTACATTTGACTAAATGCATAAGGAAATTTTTAATGACAAGTAATTTAACCCATCTGTTCATTTCTTTCCATAAATGTGTTAGAATTAGAATGTCATCTGTAATGCATAAATGTTCCATATACCTCATATCTTTGGCTATATTCAATCGTTTCCCCCCACCTGCCCCTATCGCCTGAGCACCTGTTTGTGTTACTAATACCTAAGTTGAAAATCTCCACCTCCTCAGATACTTTGGTTTTCCTGTTTACAACATCCCTCCCAATTGGGGTGCACATTTAAAAATCAGATTCAACTTAATAAATAAAATTCCTTCTCCCAATCATAGATAGTCTTTCTGAAAGACTTGTTTCCAGTACCCCCCCCCCCGCACTTTCTATTTCCTATTCCCTCTGAACCCTCAGTAATTAGGATTGTACCCTTTCTTCCCCATTCTCAAGGTCCCACTCCACTCTCTTGTGTGCTATCCCAGAGCCTCCGGTTACAAACTCCAGTTAAATCATCCTTCCAAGGAGAGTTCTCATAGCAAACTACTGCATTACAAACTTGTCTTTGCTTACCAGATAAAATGAAGACTTGAGATCTTTTTATGTTTTCAGATTATTTCGGCTCCTTTCCAAAGCATGTGCACCTACATTCATTGTAGGCTCCCGTCCAACTAATCTGCTGGTCACTCTCTGGACTTCTTACTTCTAAATATTTACTCTGAGCACATGACCTTCTCTCTCTCTCTCTGCTTATCAAAATATCACCATCTGTCAAAATCAATGCCAAATACCACCTCATCCATTAATTTCCTTTGATTGTATAATTACCTCTCCGATGTCCTACAGCACTTGGTGTTCTTTTTTAGCATATCCATCACTATAGCTACCATTACCACGCCAAGCATGACTTGATTGAGTTTGAGGAAGTGCGATGTATGAACGGTTTAGTTTAGTCCACCACATTTAACACAATGCTTTGCCCAAAGCAGATGCTTCAGGAAATTTTAGGGCATCTGCAATAAATGTGCAAAGTGTTGGTACAGAGATAAAGAATCATTCAATAACTCGACAATTTTTGATGTGGGTGAATAAAAGCTTCTCATGGTACACGGAAGAAGAATCAGCATTGCCCTAATGAGCATCAGTCAGAACCAAAGTTTGTCAAAGAATGCTTGTAGAGCACATTTTGCAGATGGTCCCACAGAAAGCATAGACATTGGACTGTCATGAGTTGGAGGCTGGTGCAATGACTCACTTTTGCGGGGATCATTAAGCAGGGGACCAGGGAATCTCTGTTAAGGCTGAAATTATGATAATTTTCTTTTCCATTTGTACAGAAACTTGAGATTTGCCAAAAAAAAACTTTCAAATATCATTTCTGTGATCTTCAAAGTTACCTTTAGATAAAGTTATGATACAAGTTTTATTTGTTTTAAAGGGGGAGGAACAGGTTCAAAGCTTTTAAAATTTAGATCTCCTAATTCACACTCTAGTGGTTCCTTTACGTTTTCGCTTTCACAACAGCCCCCATTTAGGAATTAGGTATCAAATCCACTGCTATTGAGCCAACTCGTGGTGCCTAAAGGGTGGAGGAGCTGCCCCTTTAGATTGCCAAGTCTATAAATATTTATGAGAGCAGAAAGCCTTATGACGGGCATACGGAAGCAGAGAGTGATTTACCCAGTAACACAGGCACTTTAGCGTTGGAGCTGAAAGCTACATCTCCTCAGTGGAGCACGTCAACTTTGAGGAGCATGCTCATGTCTTTCACATGCATCTGATGACATTGCTGTGTTCCAAATGGAACAGAGACTCTTCTCTCAATCATCACGCTTTGTCCAGGGTACTTGTGAGTCTTTACTTTTAGATAATCTGGGGTCTCCCTCTGGCTCCCCTTCCACCTTCTTGGCTAAAACTGAGCCCCATGAAACAATGGAGCAAATATCACCCCCCCCACCACCACCACATGAAGCATTCTTAGTTATCTCTCCCTTTTTTTTCCTTTATTGTAGTTATAGTTTCTTCTTTTCACGTGTGGCCCAAATGTTTTGCTAATGTAAATTCTCAACATTTTCTGCTTTGGCTCCATCCAATAGTGGTAGTAATCTCTACCTGGGTGCTTTGAATGGTTCAAACCCCCCCACCCCCTATCCAATGATTCTTTTTACCCAGAGATTGTTCCTAAAGTAGTGTAATGTTACAACAATTACTTTTATTTTCCCTGCTGGCCTTGCAATAACCACTTTTTTTCTGGCAATGAATTTTCTCAAAGAACTGGGAAGAAGGATGAGCATTCGGAGCGTGGAGGGATGATTTTATAAATCACATCCTGATCTGTCTCTTGTGGCATACATTTCCAAAAGTTTGCAAGAGGTCTACGTTTTCCTTCAAGTGGTTATTGCACAGCCTGTTCCTCTAACTTTCTTGGCCCAGCCTCTCACTGACCACCGCTTTGTTCAGCAGGGAGACATTTTAAACATAAATCTGGATATGGAAGACTTCCATGATGATTGTACTGACCTACTAAAAGAGCCAGCAAGAAATAAGCAGCCAGTGTTTAATGAAGAAAGCAATAAGGTAAAGGAAACTATGAAGCCTCAGCTGTTTATTCACTACTTTTCTTTTGAGGTTCATCATCATACTCAGCAAACAGAAAGCAAAACCCCAAATTAAAGCCTATCCATTTCAAAGGAGCCCTGGTGGTGCTGGCGGGGAGGCGTTGGTCTGCCAACTGCAAGCTTGATCGTTCAAACCCGCCAGCCACGCTACGGAAGACAGATGAGCCTCACTGCTCTGGTAAAGACGTGCAAAGCCGCAGAAACCCCTTGACAGAGTTGTGATGACTCACAGTCACCTTGTGCACAGTGGGTTGGTTTGTTTTGATATGTTTCAAAGAAACCCTAATGGGACTGAGGGTTAAGCTTGGGCTACTGACTGCATGATTGGCCGTTCAAACCCACCAGCTGCTCCTGAGGAGAAATGTGAAGCTGTCTATTTCCAGAAAGATCTATAGACTCATACTCTATCCTCTAGGGCTCTCAACCTTCCTCATGCCGCAACCCTTTCATACAGTTCCTCATGCTGTGGTGACCCTCCTCCCCCGCCCGCCACCATAAAATTATTTTTGTTGCTACCTCATAACTGTAATTTTGCTACTGTTATGAATCAGGCGACCCCTGTGAAAGGATCGTTCAACCCCCAAAGGGGTCACAACCCACAGGCTGAGAACCACTGCTATCAAAGATGGAGTTGACTGGAAGGTAGAGGACTTATGTTTTGGTATGTGTTTCAGTCAAAGCTCTTAGTGTAAACGCAATGTGAGTTTCCTCCTTCCTTCTGGCTGGCTCCTTAATGAATTCTGTTCTCTTATGCTGTTTTCCTTGCATTAGCACTTCTAAATATTGGAACAGTCGCCTTTTAGATTGGCATTGGTGTAGCCATTTGAAGGTCATAATTTCCCCAATGGACCGTTTTGACATCCCTCATTTCTAGTTGCGTTTGCATTGCTCTTTAATATCCAAACTGAACTCTACATTTTACTTCTTCCTCTTTATTACACCACCAAACTGTTTTTAGGAGTCCTGGTGGCATTGTGGGTGACATGTTGGGCTGCTAACCATAAGGCCAGCAGTTCAAAACCACCAGCTGCTCGACAGAGGAAAGAGGAGGGAGATATTCTACTCCTGTAACTCTTTAGAGATGCAGTCTGGGAAACCCACAGGGGCCGTTTACCCTGTCCTATAGCGTCTCTGAGTTGGAATCAACTTGATGGCAGTGATTGAGGTTGAGTTGGACCTATGATTGATAATGTTTGACTTTACTTCCCCCCCAAAAAAATCATCTTAGCACATGAAATTTTATTGTATCTTGTTACTTCAGATTCTACCTTTAAGATGCTATTTCCAGTAACATAAACTGAACTTTAGAATCTAGCCACAATATAAATACTGAAGTATTTAGAGATATGGTTGAATTACTTTCAAACCAATGCACTTGTAGCTACAGTAAAGCATATAGTAAAAATTTCAACTATTCACAAAAGGCAAATGTATCATGCTTTCAAAATATTATTTAAATAAAAAATACAGACTTTCCAGATAGTTGTTCACACTCTATGTATAGCCGCGCGACTATAATTAGCTCCTGACTTTATGCTTTGCCAAGTTGCCTGCTCCCAATGCTTCTCTCCCGAGGAGATGAAGGAATAAGCAAAGTCAACTGCCCCTCCAAAGAATAAAATATACTTCTTTAGACATATGAAGTTTAAAAACATCGTCATTTGTTGCAGTTAGCCTGTTGAAAAGATTGATAGATCCTTGAAGCTAATACAGTTTTTAAGATTTC
This sequence comes from Tenrec ecaudatus, assembly GCF_050624435.1. NCBI lineage: Eukaryota > Metazoa > Chordata > Mammalia > Afrosoricida > Tenrecidae > Tenrec > Tenrec ecaudatus. The sequence continues at coordinate 59,648,234 of NC_134542.1, forward strand.
CTTTTCCACAAGTGACATCTATGTAAAAATCTAGTGTGATTATGTAACCATTGAGCATCTATTAAATGCACTACTTTTGGGGGTTATGACCCTGAGACACTTAACCTTGGTTATTCTCACAGTGAAGGAAAGCTGCCAAAGCTTAGTCATCTTATTTGACCTTCCCCCAAATTGACTGCCTTTGAGTCGATGCTGACTCATAGCAACCCTATAAGGCAGAGTAGCCCTGCCTCTTCAAGTTTACAAAATGGTAACCCTTTGGGGGGGGTAGAACCCCTATCTTTCTCCTATGTCTGATCTTATCTTTAATTAAAATGGTCTTCAATTACTCTGACTGTGTACAAATCAGTAATTCTCCATCTCGGCACCATGAGACTTCTTGTTGCCGAGAAGTACAAACAGGGAGCATTGCAGCGTACTTAGCCCTGGTGGGATAGTGAGTTGCATGCTGGGCTGCTGAGTGCAAAGTCAGCAGTCCCAAACCACCGGGTGCCCCTTGGGAGAAAGATGAAGCTGCATTCTCCCTTAAAGGTTGATATCCTTGAACACCCACAGGGTCAGCTCTCCCCTGTCCGACAGGATTGCTGTGAGTTGGCAGTGAGTTTGGTTTGGGTTTTGGTGTTAGTAGCGTCATCGACTTCTATCAGCAGTATTTCCAGTTTTGACAACCCAAACTGTGTCCAGGCATTCCAAGTGTCCACCAAGGAACAGAATCACCGCAGACTGAGAAGCACTGGTCAAAGTAATAAAGGGCAGCATTAACTGCACCTCACCTCGTGATGGAACTCTGAGAGTGGCTAAATCAAAAGTTGTATCATTTCTCTCACCTTTTTCTGCACATTTTACAGTGACCCAGGCACATTTACTAGGAGGTTAGAAGCAGAAGTTAGTACCCCAAAGTAAACACAGTAAACATGGTTTTTTTGCTTCTATTTATTTTTCTTTTTAAAAGAAACAGATTCATTTAAACAAAGAATCAGGGTTCATTTTCATTGAAGAAAAAAAACAGCTTTCATTTTAATATAAATGAAACCCCATCCTAGACCATCAGTCATTTGGGATAAGAGTGAAGGTGTATCATTATAACCGTCAAGAACTCTGGCTGACTTCATCTCCTGTGTACATGCTCATGCAATTGGTGCAGATGGTAAAATGAAACAGCAGCTGTAATCTTCCTTGTTAAACAGCTCACTCCCATTTCACTCCTTATTGTTTCTATTATTTCCATTATAGGCCAGATATAATGATCCTCCCGAACACTAGTAGGCAGATAATGGGAACCATCACAACAGGTGATCAGGAAATACATGCATTCAAATCTGATACCTGGAAATGGGGTTGCTCTTTCTAGGACAGTTATTAGAGTCAGAAAGGATAATTACACAAAACAACTTCAAAATCCTATTCATATTCACGCCAAGAGGTTTCTCCTGTAGATAACAGAATGCTTTCATTTTCCTGACCACAAAGATAGTTGATGGAATTGGGCAAGTGAGGAAACGCACTGTGAGTAGCCCTGCTAACAGATGGCGGGGGGGGGGGCTTTTATTCCCAAGGGGAGCATGAAGCTAACTCCCCAGCAACGTCCCAAACCGCTGAGGTTAAATGGAGGCAGAGAGGATCACGAGGGTTAAGTAAAGTCACAGAACCCTTTGGTGGATGATGCGGGTTGACAATCCCGGCACTTAGCAATATCATATCCTAGGGTGAGAAGGGACTGGTTGACTGTCCTTTTACAGTTGAGGACACTGAGCCAAGAGGGATGAAATATCCCACCCACCCACGCACCCACCCCAAACCTCAGCTAGCTAGTGTCAGAACTGAAATTCTGTTGAATTTCAGGTAGGTGCTTTCTCTTCTTCTTCTAGAAGACTACAGGAGAGCTCTTTGAAAGGAACTGGGCCACATAAATACGCTTTTCTTCTTACAAAGATCCTGTAGCTCTCCATGTCAACCCACCTCCTCACGTGACGATTCATAAAGCATGAACACTACTGTTATACTAAACATTCCAAGGAAGCCTGGTCAGCCCCAATGGCAGTGGCTTGGTGTTTGATTGGTCCTGCCTTTAAAAATAAATTGTCCAAATCTAAGACAAAGGAGGTTGGAAATTTTAGTTGACTAAAAATTCAGTGTGGATCCGCAGTCTGATGTGGTTCTTAGTGAAACGAATAAAAACAAATCAATACAATCACTTTAACAAAATATGTCTTTGAGGTCAAAGACATGAATGATTCCACAGACTGCTTTCAGGTGGGAAGTAAATTTATTCTGGAAACAAATGGATTTGCTGAGGGAAGGTGCATTCACAAGGTGCTTCCCGGGCAAGATTTGAGAAAACGGCTTCTCTCTTAGAATTCTGTAGAAAGTATCTGGCAGTGTTACTTTCTGTGAATAGTATTTTTCCATTTTAGGAATTGTAGAGAGGGTGTGTGGGAGGGGGTGGTGGTGGAATGCCCTTGGGTTCCCTCCCTGAGCTTGGCACCAGCTAAAAGTAAGACATGAGTCAGGAATGAGTAACCAATAAAAGCCCCATGGGAGGACGAGGTTTATGGACTTCATTCGTGGGTTTCCCAAAACGTCACCTCTGGTTTAGCTCTCTTTGCCCATGGGGTTATAGACATACTGCAGGAGCCCCGTGCTTGTCTGTGAGCACTAGGGAGCAGGGTGGAGGAACAGGCAGTGTTTCCGTCTGGGACACCAGTCGCCCGTGAGGTCGCTGTGAGCCCACTGGACCACACACAAACAACCGCAGCAACCCCAGGGCCCCGGCAGGAGCATTCCCTCTACGAGGGCTGATCTGAATGTACCCATTGTGTGGAAGGCCAGCCAGAAGAGATGGCCTCAGAGCAGTGGTTCTCAGCCTTCCTAAAGCCGTGACCCTTTCATACAGTTCCTCACGTGGTGGTGACCCCCAACCATAACACGATTTTCGTTGCTACTTCATCACTGTTGTTTTGCTACTGTTATGAATCGGGCGACCCCTGTGAAAGGGTCATTTGACCCCTAAAGAGATCGCGACCCACAGGTTGAGAACCGCTGTCTTAGAGAGACTTACTCATGGTGGTCAGTTGCTTCGGCAAAGCCCTACATTTTAGGTGAGTGTATTTCTACTGAGGCACAGGGAGAGGGCCTGGCCTCTGATGCAGCATTCTCTGCTGAGCTGGTGGAAAATTCTCAGACACCTTTCACTCCTCCCTCTTCTATGCAGAGGTGAAGGCTGTCTGCCTAAGTCGTCCTAGCGTTTCCCTGGACGGCCTTCACACCGGCAAATGCCCACCCCCCGCTCTCCTGTGAAGGAGTTCATGGCCCAGCAGGGGGAACACCCCAACAGATGGTCGATTCTAGAGGACACCCGTCTCCAGAACCAAAACTGGAGAAGACCTTGAGCGTGTTGAGTAAACAGAAAGCGCCTCAAAGGATGTGGAATCGATTCTCCAGAGCATCCAAGAGCTGTTAGATGGCAGAGTGGTTGGACCTTTTCGTTCGTTCCACGAGGCTGAGTGAAGTCCACCCATGGACCGTACAGGCAGACAGGGCTTGCTAGTTACAGAGCAAGCAGAGAATAAAAGAACCAATGACTTTCAAAGAAAACAAACCCCCTTGCAAACAACGTGTGCAGACAGAAGCTGCTAAAAATGACGTAGAGCGGTCCTTCGATTGTAGGCAGAAGGATGGAGCAAAGGCTGTCAGAGGAGAAGGATAAGCAGAGATTCTGCTTTCAGGAAGAGGCCCACAGAGGCAGAGCTAACTGCAGGGACAACTGAGTGAAGGAAGGGTGTGTGCTATGGGACCTGTTTATTTAGGTTTCTGTCTGTCTATTTTAAATGAGAGGGACTTTCAAGAACTTCTGGCTTGGGGATCCCAAATTTAAATGCCTAAACAGCTGACAGAAATAATTTTCTTGAAGCTAGGTTAACTTTATGGAGGCCTGATAAGGTAGTGGGTTATGTGTTGGGCTGCTAACCACAAAGTCAGCAGTTTGATACCACCAGCCACTACACAGGGGAAAGACGAGGCTCCCCGCTCCTATAAAGAGCTGCACTTTTGAAAACCCACAGGGGCCGTTCGACTCTGTCCTAGGCGGGCGATGTGAGTCAGAATTGACTCTGGCAGTGCAAGCTTAACTTTCTCTGAGGTAAAATCCCCTCTGTAAGACAGGAAAAGGAATATTGTTTGAGTTTGGCTTCTACCCTTCAAAGTAAAAACACATTTATTCACTTAAAAACTGATATGTCAGGAGCATGAATTTTGCCTGATATATATATATATATATAATCACTGGGCTTATCCTCCACTGGCTTTTGTCCTATAGGTAATTCATGCACTAAAGAAAGTTATGTCTTTTTAAAATAAATCATTTTATTGGTGGTTCTTAGAGCTCTTAAAACATTCCACTCATCAATTGTAACAAGCATGTTTGTACATATGTTGCCATCTTCAATTCCAAAACATATATATATATAACAAAATCAATGTAAGACAAAACTTCCAATGGTCTACAGATGGGCTTTTCGTCTCCACTCCAATCCCTCTTATTCTCATCGATAAAGTTGTTTGCTTTGCATCTCGGATATCTCACCACAGAAGGGTTATAAGGAAGGGATGATTCAACAAAGATGTAGTATAGCACCAACAAAGCACACATCATTCCTCTAGTTCCTGAATGCTTCCTTCCCCCATTACTAGGACCCAGTTCTACCTTAAAAATCTGCCTAGACCGGAGAACAAACATTGGTACAGATAAGAGCTCTCGACACATGGAATTCTGGACAGATAAGCCTCTCAGGGACAGTTGTGGGAATAGTGATATCATGAGGCTAGAGGAATAGTTAGGGAAGGGGGAGGGAGAGAAAGGGGGAACCCATCACAAGGTAGGATATATAGCCCTGCCCCCCAAAAGGGACAAATAACAGAAATGTGGGTGAAGGGAGACAAGGGACAGTGTAAGATACAAAATAATAATAACAATATATAATTGATCAAGGATTCACAAGGATGGGAGAGTAGGGGAGGGAGGGGGAAAACTAGGAACTGATATCAAGGATTCTAGTAGAAAATGTTTTGGAATTGAAGATGGCAACATATGTACAAATATGCTTGTTACAATTGATGAGTGGAATGTTTTAAGAGCTCTAAGAGCTCCCAATAAAATGATATATTTTTAGAAAGACATAACTTTCTTTAGTGCATGAATTACCTACAGGGCAAAAGCCAGTAGAGGATAAACCCGGTGCCATCAAGCTGATTCTGAGTCGTGGGGACCCTGCAGGATAGAGTAGCGCAGCCCTGCCCAGTTTCTGAAGATGGAATCTTGGGACACACAGAGCCTCCTCTTTCTCCCACAGAATGGCTCGTGGGGTTGAAACACTGACCTTCAGTTAGCTGCCTGGTGCTTAATCCACTGCATCTGTAGGACTCCTTTCCTTATTAATGCAGAGACTGTTCTGACCGGTGGGGAAGAAGACATGCAGTTCTTGTTCGATTCGCACTCGTAGCGACCAACCCCATGCACACCAGAACAAAACCCTGCAGCTCCTGCCCCATCCTCACACTGGTCCTTAGGATAAGTTGAATCCTTTGTAGTGCTCTATCAGTCCTTTTGCTGGAGAATCTTCCTCTTTTTGACTGCCCTTCCACATTACCAAACATGTGGTCCTTGCCCAGTGACTGGCTTCTGATAACGCATCCAAAGTAGCATCCTCGCTTCTAAGGAGCCTTGTGGATGCATTTCCTCCAAGACAGACTTGCTTGTACTTTTGGCATTCCGTGCTGCTTTCAGCGTTCTGCACCAGCACCCTAATTCAAATGCATTGAGTCTTCTTCCCTCCTCCGTATTCACTGTCCAACTTTCTCATGCGTAGGAGGCCACTGGAAATTCCATGGATTGGGTCAGGTGCACCCGCATCTTTGAAGTAATATGATTGCTCCTCAACACTTTAAACACGCATGTTTCCAGTTTACCCGATGCCACGTGCCATCGGATTTCATGACTGCAGCTTCCGTGAACAATGATTACGGAGCCAAGCAAGATAAAATCCTTGACAACTTCCATCTTTCCTTCATTTATTATGTTACTTATTGGTCCAGTTGTGATGATTTTGGCTTTCTTTACATTGAGTTGTCATCCACGCCGAAGGCTGCGATCCTTGACCTTTAGCAGCAAGCGCTTCAAGCCTCCCTCGCTTTCAGCAGGCTAGGCTGGGGCATCCGCATGTGGCAGGCGCTTTTCAAGCCTTCCTCCGATCCTGGTGCCCCGCTCTTCCTCATAGAGCCCACCCTCTCAGATTATTTGTGTAGCATCAAGACTGAATAAACCCTGACCCCAACCCAAATTCCTCATTTCAAACCAGGCAGGGTTCCCTTGTTCTGGTCTAATAACTGCTTCTGATGCACGTACAGATTCCATCTGAGCACAGTGGGGTGTTCTGGAATTCCCATTCTTCCCGAGGCAGGTCCATAGTTTGCTATGGCCCACACAGGCAGCTTCCTTTGTATAGTCAATAACACACAAGTAAAATCATTCTGGGCTTCTCGACTGTGAGTTCAGAGTCATCGGACATCAGCAAGGTCATGCCTGTTTCACATCCTCTACTGAATTTCTGGAAGCTTCCTGCTAATGCCCGCTGCAGCCATAGCTGATGGATCTTCAGCAAAATGCTCCTTGCGTGTGATATTAATTAGCTTGTTGGCTAATTTCTGTATTCTGTTGGGCCACCTTTTTTTTGGAAAGGATCTAAATCTGGATCTCTTCCAGTCAGTTGGCCAGGTAGCTATCTTCCAAATTTCCTAGCACAGATCAAGTGTCTCTGTTCCATCAGCTTGCTGAGCCATTTCAATCAGTGCTATCGATTCCTCAGGTGTTGCTTTATGCTAATGCCTTCAGTCCACTTAGACCTCTTTCTTCAGCACCATTGGCTGGTGCTCCTGTGCTCTCTCTTGACATGGTTCCATGTTGACCAGGAAAGGATAAGTGGGGAAAGGCACACTACTTTCGTGGCACTTCGTATGATGTCATGCCATATGGGCACAAAACTAAGTGGCAGATTTTCTTCCACTGGATCTGGGTTTGCTGTCTTGGGAAAAGCCATAATATGTAGGTGCTTAATTATGCTACCTCCCTCATTAACATATCACTTTGTAGGGCAAGGACTATTTTTAGTCACCATTGTATCTCTAATGCTTAATACAGTAGGTGTTCAATAAATCTTTTAAATGTAAAAATAGAATTAAGGAGTCTGAAGAAAATAGAACCAGCCATTGAGAATGGCTTTTTAGAAAGACTAGGAGGGTTATTCTGGGAGGGGTATCTAACAAGGAAGTTTGGGGAATTCAGAACTCTGTGTTTGCAGTGAGATAAATGTAAGTCAATCAAACAGCCCAAAGCAGACTTTTTCTGGTTGAAGGGGCTCTTTGGGTCTTAGTTTGGAAGACATTGACCCAGTGAGTTTTACAGATGAGAATTAAGTCTTTCACTCTTCTGTGTTACAAGGCCTACGTCACAGATCACTCACAGAGTTAAGGTCAGTTAGTCACGGAGCGAACTATATCCAGGCTAGACAGACGGGTTTCAAGTTCTATACTCCTGCTGAACACTATAGGCTTTCTCAAGTTGTCTCTCTGAAACTAAGGTTCTCCCCAACTGGGCCTCAAAAAAGGAGAAAGCAGGACTAACTTGCAGCTTCGGCACTTTTCTTTTCCAGGGGCAGACACACGGGGCAGATGGGGATCAGCCTCCGCAGGGCCTGCCGCAGCAGACCTCTGCCCAAGAAGAGGGCGCGCGGGGCCTGCACCCGCCTGAAGACATGCTCTCAGCAGAGGACGAGGAGTGTGTCTCACCTGATGACATCTCTCTGCCTCCACTCCCAGGAAGCCCCGAGTCCCTCCCGGGCCCGTCTGACATGGAGGTGGAGGAGCCTCCCAGCACCTCCTCCCTGGGCCTTCCCCTGAGCAGCTGCAGGATGCAGACTAAGGGCAGCAGCCCACAGGAAGCCCAGGAATCTCTTCTCCCACCACCTGTGGCTTTTGCGGACCAGTGTCACACTGAGACCACAATGTTTTCAAGTCAATTTGAGAGGCCTGCCCCCCAACTCAAAGCTGAAACCCCATTAACATCCCGGGGAATTCTGGAAAGGAGCACTGTCTTCAGCAGAATCAGTGCTGAACATCCAGCGAGCATGCTGAATGACATGCATGAGAAAGCTTTACGGCAGCACCCCCCGCCTCAGGGAAGCTTGCTAGGAACACAGGAGAAGATGCATGCTGCTAGTCAGGCCTCTAAAACCCGAGACAGGCTGCATGCTTCCCCTGACACCTCCTCCAGCCTCGGGGTTCAATCAGACACCAACAGGGGCTATCAGAGGCCAGTGGTTCCCGGAGAAGAGATTAAAAGTACACCAGCCAAGAACAGAGTGGTCAGCCTAGCTGGCCAGGCACCTAAGTTCTCCAGGCTCCTGTCTAATGTCACTGTCATGGAAGGTTCTCCAGTGACTTTGGAAGTTGAAGTAACAGGATTTCCAGAGCCTACACTGACATGGTGGGTAGCCTATAACGACAAGTCATAGAACAGGTTCATTGAATCACCAGGAAATCTGAGTGCACTAACGTTAACATTTCGGGGTGGCTGATTAATGTTCTACTACACTGGGATTCTGCATGATTCCATCTCACCTCAAGCCCCAGTCTCATTTTAGAACCAGCATGGCTTATGTGCTTAAGGAAACAAGTCACCATAGACAATAATAATTTAACAAGCTTCGAAGGCACTGTAAGTGCATTGAACTTCCTGACCCCATCCTCCCCATTCAATACTCGTCATTTCTAAAGATGGGGCACTGGAAATCTTCCCTGTTGTCCATTTCGATAAACCCAGGACATTTTTGTGGTTTAACAGCCCGTATTCAATGGGAAAAACATAGAATTTAAGGTCGTCCGTTTTCTGTCATTCATTCATTTCATTTTTCCCCAGCTTTGTAATATTTAATTGTTGGAGTATGATTCATTCTCCTCCTCCTCTTCTTCTTTAAATATGTTCTTGTGCTGTGAAGGGATAAAACCTTTTATAGTTGGCAGGTAATAAGCTCATTTTGAACGGTTCTATCATAACTGACCGGTGGACAATATGATTTTCACTCTGGAGACTTTTTTTAAAGCTACTTGTCTTAGAAAATGAAAAGAGCAGACAAGAGGCTCTGAGTCTCCAGGTGCCGTTAACAATAGAGGCGTCTTGGCTTTTCATGTTGACAAAACTGAAAAAATATAGGGAATATTTTCATTCTTCACTAGACTTATTTGAGGGCATTGGGATGGATACGTGAGAACATGTTTGTGCTTCTGGACAAATAGAAGTTTAAAATGAATCATGATTTATTTATCACGATTTTCCATCGATAGGAGCTTAATGCTGTGGTCATTTACTTGCCCACCCACGATGCTGTGGTGAGCCACTAACCATGGTGCATGTGAGGAAACTAAGGTGTCTCAGATTGTTCCAGGAAACTACCCTTGTCCTGATAGTACAGACACTCATGTTTTTTGTTTGGTTTTGTTGCCTTTTTTTTTTTAGCATTTGTGTGTATTTTACAAATCTGAAATTTCATATTGATGAATACAGAAGGTACTGAATTAATCATTAAATATCAGTTTACCTCAAAGAAAAATATTGTAAGACTTTCCTTATTTTGTCCACACAATTGATACTCTGGTTTAGTAAATGTTGACTAACTAAGATTATTATCACATCGAGAAAAAGATTACTTCTCCACTAGATTCACGAACAGCTTTGCTCAATCAACAAGTGATAAGCTAGGGCCTGTTTAGGATACTCAATCAAAAGCAAAATGATTGCTTGGGTGAGGGACCAGCTCCTGGCTTGGGTTTGTTGTTCCTTCTTACATGGAAAACTTAGAGCCTCAGTAAGTAAATGTGAATCTAGGCTGTACAGAAGAAACAATTACTGTAGTAGCTTTAGAGAAAGATGCAGCCCCGTGTTCATTTTTCCAGGAAACTTTGAGAAGCATATCATTTAACAGAACTAATACAACTTTTTCAGAGACCTTTTATAATGAAAAGGCATTTTCTAATTAATTCATAAAACTGGAATGGACTCCTTTCAACGGAAAATGATGGATAAGTGGCCTTATGTGAAAGAGTATATTTGTAGTCTCGAGTATTTGTTGTCTCAAGAAGATCTTTTGGCTTGACTGCGATAGGGCAGATGAGTCTCACTCTGATGCAGATGCTCAGAAGGAGTCACAGCTGCTGTTATGTAGAGCAGGAAGAATGAGCAGGCCACGGGGGACGGTGACATCTCCACTCTAGGTAATTGTTGCCACGAGAGAAGCACAGTGGTCCAGGGGGGCCAGATGGGCTGGTTTTGCCAGAGAAATTGAACATTTGAATATTCATAAGCAATATTCCGATTGTTAAATGCTATCCAAAAATTAAGTGTTTTAAAAGCTGTGCCCCAACCAATCAAGACATTGCTCTGGCTACCAGTTGTCGATCTCTGCTCGAAAGATAAACAACTGCTTTTGAATTCCGTGTAGCTACAGAGTTCCTGCTAATTCTAAAGAGAGGGAGAGTGGAAGCAGCCCTGGTGATTCAATGGTCAAGCGCTTGGGTGTTAGCCAAAAGGTTGGTGGTTTGAACGCTTCAGCTTTCCACAGAGGACATACATGGCAGTCGGCTTCCATAAAGATTTTCAAAACCCCAACCTAACTTGCTGCCCTTGAATAGATGCTGACTCCTAGCAACCCTATAGGACAGGGTAAAACTACCCCAGTGGGTTTCCAAGATTGGAAATCTTTATGGGAGTAGAAAGCCCCGTCTTTCTCCAAAGGAGTGGCTGGTGGTTTCAAACTGCTCACCTGGCCATTAGCAGCCCAGCGCCTTGGAAATCCCATACGGCAGCTCTACTCTGTCTTCTGGGGTTCCTATGAGTCAGAATCAACTCACTGGCAACAGATTTTCCCCTCCATTACAGAAGCAATGGGCCTATTTGCAGTGGTGATGAGAACGTGGAAATGATGTCAATAAACAGTGACCTGACTAAATACTCTTTGCTGCAGGTACAAGAAGGGCCGGGAATTGTCTGCTGATGGTCACTTACAGGTTTTACACACGGAGACAAGGCACTCCCTGTTCATTGCAAAGGTATGCGAGGCAGATGCTGGCCTCTATGTGGCTCGGGCCCATAACTCTAGTGGCACTCTCTCTTCCAGCGTCTTCCTCCACGTGACAGGTAACTGCAGACCACCAATCACAAGAATGAACTGGATAATGCTGTGTGTCCTCTATGTTAGTGTGTCCTTCATGTACTGGCTACTTACATAATGGAAGGATGGACATCATTCTCAGGAGCCTCAAGGACAGTGCAGTTGTCCCTGTCCCTGGACTTCCCACAATGCACTGCCTATCAAGTGTACCTCCTCTCTACTAATATGGGTAATACCACTGCTTGGTAAAATGACAGAATGGTCTTCAGTACTTTAATGTTTTTGTGGCACTTGGTAAGTGATTTTCAGTGACTAAGGATGTATTTTATACTCCCCAAAGAGATGCATTCAGTAGCAGGTATAGTAAAATGATGCATGTTTATTCTCTCCTAAAGCGAAATCAAAGACATGCAAATCAAGTCTCCCATCAGTATGCAGATGCACATTAAATTTCAAATCCAATTGTTTGATCATTTATGTTTATTTATTCCCATAAACATCTCCTTGTAGGGAATGACAACAGAAACATTTAACCAAAGTTGTAAAATTCATCGCTGCATTAGTTGTCCTTTCATTTTTAAATTAAAAATAATTTAGCTGTCATTTCATTGTGATATTCATCTCTTGATCTCACTTATTGAAATTCATTTTATGTCATCTCAACATAGATTACATTCTTGAGTCTGCAGATGTCGCTGTAAATAATCATTTCTCAGACTGATCTTGTGGGTTTGACACTGGCGGATAGATGAGCTGTCAGCATGCAATGGAGATTCACAGTCCCATCAGCGCTACGTGTCACAGAGAAAGATGGAGCACAGGCTATGGTGAAGGACCAACTATATAGCCGCCCTTACTTTGAAGTGTCTTAGGTAGCCATAGACACAAATACAACATGGTCCGCCTGTTTCAAATATTGATTCCTCAGCCTGCAGTAAAGCTTATCAGTGTCTTGGTTTCCCATCAGCGAGATGGGTTGGTTCATGAGATACCTCTCCGGCCGTGGAGTTTTCATTGGATAGCTTTCAAAAATCTCGAACATGAAGAACTCTATGGAGATCAGGGGCAACGATATTGTTTTGTCTGCTTTCAAATCACACTAGCCTCCTGTCCATTATTTTTCTCAGATGCTGTTTCTTAAGAATATGATATTAAAGGAGGAGTGCTAGCATGTGATTTTGAACTGTTTCCATGCTGGAGGGAAGGGTAGCCAATGATGTTCTTGGTAAAACATCTCATTGCTTGAAAATAAACCCTTTTCAAAGATTTGATAATAAACTCAGGAGGGTAAATTTAAGATAGTCTATGGAAAAATATATAAAAAATATTGCTTAAGATGAACTCTATCCTCATCTTACAATTATCATTGTGAGAATGGTGTTGTATGCTTTTTATTGAAATTTATTATTCAGTAAGTTTTCTTTTAAAAACAAGCATGAATAAGAGGCATTTGTTTTTCAAATTTCAAACATAGTCTTTTCATGCTAGGGCAAAAGCTTTACTTGCAATAATAATGAATTACAGATTTTGATGATGGGAAGGAATTAATTATGCTGCTGGAAGACTGTCTACAAATAATCAAAATATTTAAATGCAATATATTCAAGTTAATATTAAAAAGTTACTAAATGTTGTCTGAAGATGTGAAATATGTAGTCAAGTAAATAGTTGGCATATTTTTCTTGCGCTGCATATTCTATTTAATTAGAATTTTCTTTTAATTTTATTCCACATTTTAATAGAAATCTATTAAAAGTTTATGTATCCTAGAGAACTCAGAGTCTCTCACTTCTATCATTTTGTTCTAGTTACAAATATTTTGCATATCTTGTTTAACTGCTATGGCCTATGGTGAAGATAAAGGGTAATGCCTCTTCATGCACAAAGAGACCAGATATAACCAAGCCACAAATTCACGCTTGTTCCACTGTATATCGCTGTTGTTGTTGTTGTTAGGCACCATCAAGTTGGCTCTGATTCATAGTGGTCCAACCTACAGCAGAAGGAAACACCGCCTGGTCCTGTGCCATCCTCACTAGTATATGCATGAGCCCATGGTTACAGCCAGTGTCAACCCATCTTGTCAAGGGCTTTCCTCTTCTTTGCTGCCTTTCTATTTTACTAAGCATGAGGTCCTTTCCCAGGAATGCTCTCCCCTACTAACACGTACAGAATATTTAAGATGGAGTCTTGCCATCCTCGCTTTTAGGGAGCATTCGAGATGTACTTCTTCCATGACAGATTTGTTCTCTTGGCAGTTCATGGTGCTTGCACTATGCTTTGGCAGAATCATAATTCAAGTGCATCAATTCTTTGGTCATCCTTCTTCAATGTCTGACTTTCACATGCATTTGAGGTAATTGAAAATACCATGGGTTAGGTCAAGTGCACCTTAGTTCTTAAAGTGGTATCCTTGTTCTTCAACATTTCCTTAGCTTGTTAATTTGGCATATTTGTCTCCTCATTTTGTCTGTTTGCTTGAATTAGTGGTTTGGGGTTGCCAGAAAATTACTGGTTTGCTTTACCTGTTGCATGCCAGCTTATATAATCTTTGGGGGACTAAAGTGGGGTGTACGGTAAAACTTGCAAAGGCTAGAACCTGTGTAAGTTGGAAACCTGTCAAAGAGGGAAATATTAAATATTTTCCATGAATAGAGAGGGTGGAGGAGTGGTAGGCTATATTCTATCAAACAAAAAACCTTGTGCGATAAGGAGAAACAACCCAGTCCCATCGAGTGCTGGCCCTTACAGGCTTTAATGGATGTGCATCGTGGTTTTGAATATGTATAAGTAAACAGCCATCTACTGGAGTCTAAAAATAAGTCTTATACATGTAATTTTCCTTTTCTCAGCAGTGTTGTAAATGTTATACTACTGGCGAAATGATGGTTCTATCAGTAGAATTGCCTTATGCCCCATGGAGATAATTGATAATGTCCTCCAATAAAGCAATAACAGTACCTCTAAGGTGAACCAGTGATCCATAGAAATCAGATATATGAATGGATTTTGAGCTTGCACTTAATTATAGACCTTATCTAAGAATAGTATCTATGGTATGGCCCAATTTAGTACTTGCTTTTATGAGGAGATCACTGAAGATATGGTAGCGATAACAAAGTGTGGTTAAAAAAAGGCCAGATGATGCTGGCTAGAATAGTGGCTAGAGTTTTTAATTGTTGGCTTCAAATGAGCAGCCATCTAAGTGAGTTGTCAGCTAAGTCCACATAGAAAAAGCAGATCTGCCTGTGTGATCCCAGGACTGTAAATAATGTAATCTAAATCTGGAGGAGGGAATGGTATTAGAGCTTAAATGGTGAACACCCAGTTTGAAGAAGGCAATAGATGACAGCAAAGCTCCAAAATACATGTGTATATACATATATATATATATTTGACACATTAAAGTCACACAGAATTTCTTTCTTAACGTCCTTCTATCCAAGACAAAATCATCGGGTTTTCCCGTTCTAATTATTCAATAGAAGAATATGTAACTATTCAATTATACCTTATTTTTTCACACTCAACTACAGGATGAATTTATGAATGTTTATATTTGAATAGCTGCATATTCATTGTATAGTCAAAATATTTCAGGGGGTTTGGGAAAAGAGCAATTTGATCCCATAATGGTTACCATTATTGTCATTCTACTTGGATTAACCATCAACAGTCATGAAAGCAGCAGCCAAGAAACCAGTGACATGCTACCTTGGTCACATATGGTCTTTTTAATTGCGTTATATGCATATGAACCCTGGACAACAACCAAGAATAAAAGAATTGACACGTTGACTTGTGTTGGCAAAGAATATTGGACACACTGTAGAGTGTCAGAAAAATAAATAAATCCATCTTGAAGGAAGCATTTTTAGAAACTGCTTTTTAATGCCAACCCACAACGACCCCATGGGTCAGAGCAGCACTGCCCCTGTGACTTTTGACCTTGTATGCAACTCTTTAAAAGAGTTGAAAGCCTGTCTTCCTCCTGTGCCATGGTGGGTGGTTTCGAACTGCTGACCTTGAGAATAGCAACCAAACACCCAATCACTATGCCACCAGGGAAGTACAGTCATAGTAATATATAGACATGAAGATGGCAAGACTTGCTAGTTGCTGGAAAGGGACATCTTGTTTGGTAAAGTCAGCCAAAACGAGGGACATTCTCCATGAACTGGACGGATGCAATAGTTTTAGGCCAAGAATTGGTGAGGGATCAGACAATGTATCTTTCCACTTTACTTAAGGCCACCAACATTCAGTGGCACTGGGAAGCCACTAACAGCAACAAGAACTTCCACTTATAATCAAGCAACAGCATTAAAATAATTTACTATGAGAAGCTTTAACCTGCTTCCCTGGCATTTACATATCTTTTAGCATACAAGTCCCTTCCCTGTTTGCTCTCTCCTCCCTAACCTCTCTTCCATCCCAGGCATTTTCCACTCTAGCTCCATGTAATTTCATTTAGATTTTTAATAGGTTCACTCTTTACTGCATGCCTTCTATCAGGCTGGAACGCCTTTCCTACAGTCTAGATTCTGCCCTATTAGCAGGAGTTCTTGGCTTCTGCTTACCCTTAAGACTCCATTTGAAATACAACATGTCCCAGGAGGAAGGCTGCTGGTGGTTTCAAACTGCTGACCCTGTGGATTGCACCCCAGCGCAAAACCACTGTGCCACATTAGCCAGACACAGTCAGATGCTAGCCATTCACATGTTCCTCTGCCTAATTTACAAAACTTCAGTGAGAACATCCCACTTCCTTCGGACTAGACCCTGATGGAACTGTTTAAGGCAGAACAGACACTGACTCCTGCAGTCAAAATAATATTGCAAAAGCCTGAAGAATGGTCCAGGATTATTGAAGCAATATTTTTAAACTGAAGTAATAAAAAATAAAAAGTTATTACTTGAAGTGTGGAAGTGGGTGCCTGCACTAAGTCCAAACTACCAAGAGCAGAAGTTAAGTACTTGTTTAAACCACTATGTAAATTGTAAGTATTTTAGTGTGGCAGGGACTCAGTTAGCTGTGAACAGTTGTGAACCGATCTTATGTGCAACCAACAGACATTTCATTCATATTTGTAAATATAGATTATTTGAATTCCAATAAAGAAAGAAAAGACAAGTACGTCTTGTTGATCTTTTGGTTTGTCTTTATTCTTGACCATTTCTTAATAGAAATTACCATCTGAAGCATTTGCCATTCCGGTTGTACGTATGGGATGTTAAATATGACCATGAAATGACTTAGCAGAAGCACACTGTCGCCTGCCAGTACGCTCTGACACAGTGTGTCAAGATAAATGCCCCAGCAGGGCAGACTGGTTTCCATTTATAATGAACAGAATCTTGAGCTGCATCAGAAAGCCAAAAGATTTGCATTCCTTAAATGAAACGGTGTCCCTCTTAAAGCAATAACAATTCATTTTCTCTGCTCTCCTTGCATGAGATGAGGTTTGGGTTTTATCAGTGGGGCATGAATTCCACCTCAAAAACAGAGAGTGAAAAGCTACTCATTTGGCCTTTGCCCAAGCGTCTCCACACTGCTGTCCCTTGGCTTGTTGGGAGTTTAACTAACATCGGGAGCTACTCAAGCATTGGTGCTGGCAGCTGTATGTCTGATGCTACCCCAGAAAAGTAAGTCTTGGAGTCTGGACTTGGAGTGGTTGGCCAGCTAATGCCTCCTTCTGTCCCGTGGCGATCTCGTTGGTGCTAGCCAGCGCCTGGCAAACCCACTCCCTTGAATCTCTCTATTGTACCATGAAATCCACAAGCAATCCTCCTTTAATGACAAGTGAGCAGAAAGAATTTTATACACTAGAAGTGCTGTATGCAAATATTTTTTGCCCTGTACAACAAAGCTGACATTGAAACATGTATCAAACGATCGGAGTAGCTGGAATACATTGATCCACACTGTGTTTTTGTTGTTGCTGCAGAACAATAACAGTTACATAATTTGGTGTTTTTGATCTGCATTCTGGTGGCTCCCTTCCTTAGCTCTTTTTTTTAATTAAGAATGCACTTAGATATCAATATTTTTAAAGAACAGCTTCAGAGCTGGGCAATAAAATGAAATAACATTTTCTCTTTGTCATTTAACAACTGTTGTTCATCTTTCCCAAGAATTTCATTGATCCAAACAACTACAAAATGGTGTTTTTTATCGTAACTGGGTATTAAGAAACACATAATGAAATCTTTGGAGGATCAAAGTTTAAGAGATGAAATGAAATGTGTTTCATCCACTGTGATTTGTCTCATGGCCATACTATTCTAGTAATATCAGAAAGCTACCTTTCTTTGTAACAAACCTACGCTCTTAAGCTGGTGGCAAGCAGACTCAGCTGGAAATGTAAGGCAAAGGAGGGAACGTGGCAAGATCAGAAAGGCTACATGCCCATCTGCTCCAAAGTGTCCTCTCTACCAGCTGCTGCTATGCCAAGACCAGCCTCTGCGTCCTGCTAGGGCCCTTTCAGAAGGGGCTTCTTGTTATGCATTTATGGTCATTGCTGTTACTCTTCCAGCAGTACTTGAATTCCTTATCAGTCTAGTCTGGGCTATTGGATTAAATGAGGATGCCCGCTACCCCATCCCCTCCCTCGAAATAGATGTTGGGGGATAAGGAAACCTGAGAAATTTTTATGGTGTGTTGGTAGGTAAATGTAGGACAGAAAGAAAGAGGGGGAAATTCCAAGCACCGGGTTGAAGAAGCCTAGTGTTAGGTTTTCCATCTTATCCTCTCTGCATGAATTTCTTACTGATTCAAGGCATAGATGGAAAGTCCCCTGAGAGAAAGTTAGAGGTCACATTGAAAATGTATCTACTTGGCAATGTTTGTTACCCATTTGAAGGACTGCATGGAACTGAAGAGTGTCTCTCCAAAACCCAATTTCACCTTCTGCCAGCGACAGAAACCAACATTAAGTCCAAGATATGGGACCATTCCTCAGGGAGATCAACCGGCAATCTGGTTGATCTGTCATGGAGGGGACAGCGTTTTGTTTTCACTGGAGTAGACACCTACTCTGCATATAGATTTGCCTTCCCTTCATGTAATGCTGCTGCCAAAACTACCCTGAGTGAACTTGCAGAATTCCTTATCCACCGGCATGACATCTCACATAGCATTGCGTCAGATTAGGGAAATCACTTCACAGCAAATGCAGTGTGGCAATGGGCCCATTCCCGTGGAATCCACTGGTCATATCATGTGCTTCATCATCCTGAATTGGCTGGCTTGATAGAACGATGGAATGGCCTACTAAAGACACAATTACGGCGTCAACTAGGTGGTAACAAGGGCAGTGTTCTCCAGGAAACTGTATACGCTCTAAACCAGCGGCCAATATATGGTGCTGTATCTCCAATAGCCAGGATACATGGGTCCAGGAACCACGGGGTGGAAGCTGGAGTGGCACCACTCACTATTACTCCTAGTGATCCACTAGCAGCATTTCTGCTTCCTGTCTCAGCAACTCTATGTGCTTCAGGCCAGGAGGTCCTGGTCCCAAAGGAAAGAAATCTCCTACCCGGAAACAGCACAGATTCCACTGAACTGGCAGGTGAGAATGTCCCCTGGCCACTTTGGGCTTCTCATGCCTTTGGATCAATAGGCAGGTGTCACTGGACTGAGTGGTGTGATTGACCCTGGTTACCAAGGAGAAATTAGACTGGTGTTACATAATGGAGATAAAGAAGAATATGCTGGAATCCAGGAGATCCTGTAGGCTGTTTCTTAGTACTACCATGCCCTCTGATTAAAGTAAATGGTAAACTATAGGAACCCAATCCTAACAGGACATCAGGAATGAAGGTCTGGGTCACCCCACCAGGAAAAGAACCACGGCCAGCTGAGGTGCTGGCCAAGGACAAAGGTAATACAGAATGGGTAGTAGAAGAAGGTAGTTCTACCTATCAGTTATGAAAACATGACCAATTGCAAAAGCGAGTTTGTGACTGTCAGTTTATTTTCTTTATATGAAGGCTATCTATAGTTTATTAGGTTCCACATAGTTGAATATCTTTGCATAATCAATAAAACACAATCAAACATTTTTCTGGTATCCCCTACTTTGAACCAAGGTTCCTCTGATGTCAGCATTGGTATCGCCAGTTCCACCTCATCTTCTGACTCCTGCTTGAATTTCTGGCAGCTGTCAATAAACTACTGCAATTTTTGAATAATATTCAGCAAAATTATACTTGCATGTGATATAATGATATTGTTTGATTATTTTCCTATTCAGTGGTATCTCTTCTTTGACATGGATTCCAATACAAGGATAAATGTACACTTCAAATCACCCTACATGCATTAAGGAAATTAAATCATAATTAATAACCTACTAAAAAAGAAAATACCAGGCCTAGCTGGTTTCCACTGTTTAATTCAGTGGTACATTCAAGGAAGAAATTGTGTTCACATTCTGCTTCATAAAATAAGAGCAAAGAGTGCTTCCTAACTCATTCTATGATGTTGGCATTAACCCAATACTAAAGTCAAATAAAGATATTACAATAAATAAAATCTACATTCAAGTATCTCTCATGAATACAGAACCAACAACCCCCAACAAACCATCAAATCAAATAAAGTAATGTCTATCTAACAAAAAGCCTACAGCCCACTTAAATAGGATGTGTTCCAGGCATGCAAGCCTAGTCGAACAATTAAAAATTGATCATGCCCACAGGCAAGAAAAGAAAAACCATATGTCACGTCAAATATCAGAAAAGCACATTTAATAAACTCCAACACATATTCATTATTTTCCCCCAAAATTAATAACATAGGAGACTTTCCTCTACTTGAGAACACACATCTACAGGAAAACCCACACTAACATCATAGCAGCATAATGGTGAGAGACATTCTCCTGAAGATCAGGAACAAGAGAGATATACTCCCTCCCCATTCCTTTCCAACATCGTGCTGGAGAGCCTGGAGTGAGTGATAAAATAAAGAAAGGAAATGAAAGCTATCTGTATTGGAAAAGAACAACATGATTCTCTATGTAGAACCTTTTTAAAAATCTGCACACAAATAAGCCCCTTACAACTAATAAGTGGGTTTACCAAGGTGGCAATAAACAAAGTCAATTTTAAAATTCTTTACTCTGCTTATGCCAGCAATACATAAAATACCTTTTACAGTAAACACCCAAAGTAAAGGAGAAGACCTGCAGTAACTGCATTCAGGAGACCATCAGAACGCTGGCAATCAATGAACCACCGTGAATCAGACATCTCCAGGAGCTGTGGGCAGTGTGGGCAACATGAATGTGCCCCCCCATCCATATGCTGGCTCACATAGTATAGATATTTTGCACCTACTTGCAGCAACTCAAACTTGTCTTTTCTTGCAACTTCCTGTGATCCCTGTGGGAATTTGCAGAGAAGGAAGTGATGTGAGGGAAGCACCGTCCCTCCATCAGAGTGAGGAGATATTGATGTGAGACATGCGTGCTGAGCATCGCTATGGCCATGAGACTTGGGGAGAAAGCTTAGAAAGGGATTATACTCCCCGCAGTGTACAGCTGAACTTCCTCCGACTATCGTATACTAACACTAGAAGACAAAAATAGTCCTTGTACTCTGAAGTCAGGTTTAAGAGTGAATGATTATTAACGGCTGTTCTGTGAGAATCAGTGGACCGCCCATGGACACACGTTTCCTATCAGCAAGGACAGGCTAAGGCTGCTATTATTTTTTTAATGATTTCTTGGGAAAAAAACTAAGCTAGAATATCTCAACGATTATGTGACACTTTTAAGAAGTACTCTGTTAGGTGTCCGATATGTTAATTAAAAGATAGACTATAAATTAAAGTGTTGGCACTTACACTTACTATAGCATAAATTTCAAGGAAATTATTCCTTTCATAATTTCTAAATGGTAAATGTAAGAGCTTTCTCTTTTGCATTAAGCATGTTCTTATGGGTAATTTTTGGCAGATATGTCAATTGTCTACCATAGAATGTCACTGTATTCTATCTCCTGAAAGGAAGCACATGGATGCATGACAAAGGCCTAAAATTAAACTTCTGTTTTTACCAAAGGCTTTGAAAATATAATCATATAACACAGGGTATTCTGTCGGCAGAGCAGGAGCTTATCAAGGCATGGGATGGCACAGACTACCCTGCAGCTTTTCCCGAAAGCTGTGGCAGCATAGTGTATAACTGCATAAGGTCCGATTTATTTTTATAATTAAATTAAAATGGATTGTGAATGCTATGAAGAATGGCCCCGGCTTCCGAGACCATGCAAGCCTGAGTAAACAGTTGCAGTCTCAGAGACCTGCAGGGCCCACTGAGGCAGCATTGGCTCCCTGGCCATGAGTTTGGTTTGGAGGGTTGAGCTAATACACGGGAGCTGGCCCTGCGTGATGGCTGATATTTCCATGGCACAGAAATTCCCTTTCTCTGTGCACGGTCCTCTCAGGCATTGTAGGCAGAAAATCAGCTAGTGGGATGGTGTTATCCCACAGAACCCTGGAACTATTAGAAACATGAGAGATTGTTTATTGTCTTCATCATGATTATATGTATGTAGCACAGTGTGCCACATATCATTAATACATTGTGAATGAATAAAAACCATTTCAATAATGTGGTTGTATCTTTGTGATAGGAGCATGTCTCTCTCTGTGTATTCACATATGTGTAGGTGAGCATACATGTAGGTCTGGATAACTTGAGTAACTTATAAAATGTCCTGGTGAAGTCATTGAGGTCAGGAAAACACCTCATACTAACACACTAACAGTGAACAACTGTTACCCAAGACTAAATTATTAAATTGGCTTTTCTTTTTTTAATTAATAAATCATTTTATTGGGGACTCATAGCTCGTATAACATTTCATACATCAATTGTATCAAACGCATTTGTACATATGTTGCCATCATCATTTTCAAAACATTTTCTTTCTGCTTGAGTCCTTGGTATCAGCTCCTCTTTTTACCCTCCCATCCTTGTGGACCCCTGATAAATTATAAATTATTCTTATTTTATATCTTACACCGTCTGCTATCTCCCTTCACCCACATTTCTGTTGTTCATCCCCCTTGGGGTGGGGGTATATGTTGATCATTTTGGTCAGCTCCCCTTTTCCTTCTTTCTCCCCCACCCTGATGGTATCGCTACTCCTGTAACTATTCCTGAGGGGTTTATCGCTCCTGGATTCCCTGTGTTGCAAGCGCTTATTTGTGCCAGTGTACAAGCTCTGGTCTAGCTGGATTTGTAAGGTAGAACTGGGGTCATGTTAGGTTGGGTGTGTGTTGGGAGTAGAAAACATTAAGGAACTAGAGCAATGTTGTGTGTTTCATTGGTGCTATACTGCACCCTGGCTGACTTGTCCTTTCCATGTGACCCTTCTGTGAGGGAATGTCCAATTGTTACAGATAGGCTTTGGGTCTCCACTCCAACCCCCATGATTTGCATCGATATATTTGTTTCTTCAGGGTCTTCTGATGCCGGATAGCTGATCTTGTTGATGAATCTATTGGCTTTTCTTACTTTAATGGTGCTGTAACACAAGCAGATACTTAACTGTATGGGTACAAGATAAATTCTCAGCACACTGCAGTTTTGATTTAATTAGAAAAACCAGGAAAGGAGTAGGAGGCAAAGTGCATACAGAGAAGCCTAAATACAGACATGTACATATGTAAATATATTTATGTTTATGGGGGCAATAGATTTATATGCATATATTTATAGGTTCAGTAGTAGGGTAGCAGATGGACATTGGGCCTCCTCATTCATAATCCCCCAATACAATAGCACCTCGCCCTGCTAAGCAGTCATTGCAGGATACCCATCTTCCCGACATGATCACTGAAGACAGCCGTGTGTGTAAGCAAATGTGGTAAAGAAAGCTGATGGTGCCCGGCTACCAAAAAAAGATATAGCATCTGGGGTCTTAAAGGCTTGAAGGCAAATAAGCGGCCATCTAGCTCAGAAGCAACAAAGCCCATAGAGAAGAAACACACGGCCTAAGCGAACACAAGGTGTTGAATGGACCATGTAGCGGATACAAAGGAACAAAAACAATCATTGTGTGATCACCTTCCTCACATAATGGCTGAAGACGAAAGTGTGCATAAGCAAGTGTGGTGAAGAAGGCGGATGGTGCCCGGCTACTGAGAGATATAGCGTCTGGGGACTTAAAGGCTTGAAAGCAAACAAGCGGCCATCTAGCCCAGAAGCAACTGAGCCCACACGGAAGCAGCACACCAACATAGGTAACCATGAAGGCAGAGGAGACCAGGTCTCCAACATCAAAGGTGGGGTGGTGGTGAGAATCACATCACCATGAAAGAGGGGGAGTGCATGATGGAGACCCAATGCCCACCTGTAGAGAGCTGAACACCCCTTCCAGAGGGGTAGTGAGGAGGAGATGAGCCACACAGGGTTCAGTGTAACAACAATGAAACTCAAAACCTTCCTCTAGTTCCTGAACGCTTCCTCCCCTCCCAACCATCATGACCCCAATCCTACCTTGCCTTGCGGACCTGGTTGTACCAGAGGATGTACAGCGGTGCAGTGGGGATCTGGAGGCACAGGGAATCTAGGACAGACGAACCCTTCAACACCAGCGGTGGGAGTGGCGACACCAGGAGGGAAGGGCATGTAGAAAGGGAGAACCGATCTCGGAGATCTATGTGTAACTTCCTCTCTGGGAGATTGTCAAGGGGGAGGCGGGTGAGGGGAGACGCCGGGGAGTGTAAGATAAGATATAATAATTATTTATAAACTATCAAGGGACCAGGGGTGGGATCGGGGAGGGAGGGGGATGGGGGAAAAAAAGGGAAACCGAGCTGATTCCAGGAACCCAAGTGGAAGGTGAATTATGAGAGTGACGAGTGCAACGAATGTATAAGGGTGCTTTGCTCATTTGATGTATGCACAGATTGTGATAAGAGCCTTATGAGCCCCAATAAAAAGATTTTTAAAAAAATGATTAGGGCAAAGAATGTACGGATGTGCTTTATACAATTGATGTATGTATATGTATGGATTGTGATAAGAGTTGTATGAGCCCCTAATAAAATGTAAATAAATAAAAGAAAAACCAGGATATTTCAGAAAGAGTTCTAGACAGTTGATGTACAGAACCAAATGCACTGTTATTGAGTTGCTGCCTACTCATAGAGATCTGACACAGGGCATCTGAGTGTGTAAACCGATTGCAAGGATCTACATGTGACCTCCTCCCTGGGGGACAGACAGCAGAAGTGTGAGTGAGGGGAGATGTCGGACAGGGAAAGATATAACAAAATAATAATTTATAAATTATCAAGGGTTCAGGAGTGAGGGGGTATTGGAGAGGGAGGGGGAAAATGAGGAGCTGATGCCAGGGGCTTAGATGGAGAGCAAATGTTTTGAGAGCGATGAGCGCAATGAATGTGCAAATGTGCTTGACACAATTGATGTATGTATGGCTTCTGATAAGAGTTGTATGAGCCCCTAATAAAACAATTTCTTTAAATTAAAAAAAAATCTTTCTGGGAGCAGACAGCCTGTTTCTCTCCCATGGAGTGACTGGTGGGTGTGAACTGCTGACTGGACACTTAGCAAGCCAACATCTAATCCAAAGCATCATCAGGATCCTGTAGACAGCTGACAGGAGAGGGGAGATATGATGTATATATCTATCAACTCTAAATATATACCCTTTTAAATTCCTCATAGATGGCAATCCAAAAGATTTGTTTCTAAATAGAACCAACGGGCCACGTTTATTTAAATGTAAAGACAATATCATAAATCTTGTTGGAGAAGCAGCTGTTAGGTGTTTTTGAAACCCATTAAGAATTTTCCAAAGAAGTACTGAGTATGTCTTTAGACAGATTTTTCTAGCCTATTCCTCAATATAATTAAAGCAGATGTGATTCATCCAAGAACAAATGTTTTGTGTTTTCATTTCTTTTTATTGCTAATGGTTTGTACACGCAGTTAATGAAATTTGTGTTATGTCTACTAAGTACCTGGAAATAGCAGAATCTTTATGCCTGTTTCCAAGATTTACTGGGAGTTCTTCAAAATGTAATTTAGCATTAAATTCCTGTAAAGGTAATAAATTTAATCTGTT
Organism: Tenrec ecaudatus; assembly: GCF_050624435.1. Taxonomy (NCBI): domain Eukaryota; kingdom Metazoa; phylum Chordata; class Mammalia; order Afrosoricida; family Tenrecidae; genus Tenrec; species Tenrec ecaudatus. Next base: position 59,673,559 of record NC_134542.1, read on the forward strand.
TACTTCATTCAACTTTTTGTAGACAGGGGATGCTTATTCTTGTATGAACATTGCCTCACAGATCCTCTTAATAAATGTAATTTCTCCAACTCAAGAGAAAAAATAATCAAGAGTGTTAATATTTGATAGAGGCCTGCCCTTATTTAACATCCTATTGCAGAAAGAGTGATCTGTTTTATAGTAAGACAGCAATCAAAGCGAGTGAAGGCAGTTTTCTAAAACCTAGCATACTGGCTTCTCACTGTGACATATCCATTCTCTATGAAAAAGAAATAAGCTATTGAATTAAAGCCTCCTATACTTCCTCACCATGCCATTGACTTGAAAGCAAACCCATTTCCTAATCTAAGACAGGAGCAAACTCCACAGGGTTTCTAAGACGCAGGACTTTACAGGAGACTGCCGTTATCCTTTTTTCATGAAGGTGCTATTGGGCACTAACACCAACCTTTCAGTTAGCAACTGAGCACTCTTAAGCACTGTGCACACAGGGCTTCTTATAATCACTTTTAGGAGAGATTAAATAAAGCCTTTGTTTCAAATAAACACAACCATTCTTTTAACTATTTCAAAATAGAGAGAGAGAGAGAGAAGTGTTTACCTGCCACTAGATAACTAACTGTATACTACATAGATAATACAACCCAATAGTTATATTAAGTATTTCTCACATCCATGGAATTATGCTGGTAAAATCCACTTAGATGGCACTAACTCCAAGTCATATACAAACAAGAAACACTACAGAGGCAAAACCTAGGTGAAATGATGCAGTCAAGATGGCAAACAGTAGCTATGACCATATAGAGGACTAGCAAATGAGGTGGAGGATGGAAAACACAAGGATGCCGAAAAGAAAATTAAAATTCAACTACGATTGTGTCTTAATGTTCTCCCAAGATGTTGGTTTAAAATTACTGACTCTGTCTCCTTCTCTATCCTATCTTGAAGGAGATACACACATGTACAGCCATATGCACACATATCAACAAAAACACATGGGAATGTGTCTAGGTTTTCCATGTTCCTTTAAATATCTGCATTCATCTTGAACAGTGAATACCCAGAGATTTGCTTTTAAAAGTCATTAAAGGTACCCTCAGCGATCTCCATATGACCCTTTATCAGGCTGACCTTAAGGACCCTTAGGCTGGCTCCAGGAAAGAGAAGTGTCCTCCAGTTTCATAGGCACACACCACCCTGATATATAAATTTCAAATATTCAGCATGGTGGACAGCTTGCTTCTCTGCTTTGAGTTGTAGCCCCCATGCCTCAAGAACCTAACTAGAACCACTCCACTCTGGACATGAGTTGGCAAAGATGCAATGTCTTGATCCTGAGAAGCTCTGGTCTACCCTGTGAGAAGGAATAGTCTGGGTCCCATGCTTCTTACAACAGTTGTGCTAACCTTTGTCTTGTCGTGGAGGACAACAGATGTACTTCCTTTGGCCTGTTCCTGCCTATAGCATTGCAAGAGGTGGACATCCTTCACTCCCTTTATTTTCTGTCCCCTTCAATCTTTAGGTTCTCTGCTGTGGTCGTTGGTTAGATCCATCAATAGAGGTTAGGATTTATGACACATATTCCTGGGGACACAAAGCAATCTATCGCATGCCCCTCCCATTGTAGTGACAGCCACAAATATCTCTAGATAATACCAAATCTCTCCTGGCAGCAAATTACCCCTAATTAAGAACCCATTGTTCCCGGGATAAAAGTCCGCCGTGACTTGCACAGTGCCAAGTGCTGTTTTGTTTCATTCAGTAAAATTTAGAAAATAGAATCCAGCTATTAATGTGACCTTCTTGAAATAATTTTCTTTCTCTTCGTTATTTAACCTGTTCTCTCATTGTTTTTCACAAATAGATGATTACATTGAACTAAATTTGTTCTGAGAGCTAAAATTCATGGTATATTATCCTGTGTTTCTATGATGGTCAATAAAACATAGAAAGGCCCCAATCACTCCTCACTTTAGAGTCCTGTCATTTTGTTTTCAACAACTTTCTTGGCACTCCATCCACATATCACACAATCGAGTAGTTCGATCATCACAAGAAGCATGGAACAATCATTACCACACTCAATTGTAGAACATTTTCTGCTTCCCTGTATTCCTGGTTATTCATGAAATTATTTTTCAATTGTGACAAAATATACACAGCAAAGCATTCTTCCATTCAACAACTTCTGCATGTATAACTTGGTGCCAAAGATTATGTTCTTTGTGTTGTACAGTAATTATTGACATTCCTCTCCAAATTGGTCTACCACCATTAAAATAAACTCAATGCCTCTTAAGCAAAAACTCTTCCTCCGTCACCCATGGTAATCGTAGTCAAGTTTGGTTTCCTTCTTTCTTTCTTTTTTTTTTGTGGTAGTTTCCTTGATATATTGTTCATGTATAATACACCTCCATAGTAAAATGGCTTTTTTAATTATTTGTATATATATTATCACAATCAGTTCTAATGCTCCCTCCCACATTCATTGATTGCTCCCCAATTCCCCTCACCCTCCCCACCCTACCTCGTTCCCAATAAACCATTGCACCAGTTAATGTCTTGCTACATCCATTCTTTCTGTGCTTCATAAACTGGGAAACCTAACAAACAATAAAAAACAAAATGAAACAGAAAGAAGAAAACAATGATAATGATATAAAGATAAAAATAAATAAAGAGTAAGAAAGAAAAGACCACCAACAATATTAAAAAAGCCAGAGAAGAAATTTCTATCATGGAACAAGCAAGAAATATTTGAGTCTAGAGTAAATGCCGGTTGGGGCAAGAGGAAGATCAACTGACCACGTATCCCGGAATTTATAGAAAAATAAAATATCGACAATATCCTATCTTGCAAAGAGTCACTTTTACATTATTTGCAATCAAAATCTACATTCATAGTTTTAAACAGTGATATTAATGTTAATGGATTTGATCTGGAGATCTGTAAGTGGGACAATTTAAAGAAAAAATGTAGATATGACATTAATTTATATGTATTTATTTACTCATCAGGTAATACTTATGAAATAAAGATGCTCCATATTGGAATCTAATGAATTAATCAGCTTGAATTAAGCTTTCAAAGGGCGCAGCAGGGGAAGAAACTCAACAAATTGAATTAAAGAATACTAATTATCGAGAGCCATTGCCGCTGCTTTCTTGTTCTATTTCCTCAATCAAGTGCCTAAAGTGAAATTTGTAAAATCCAGTCAGATTGCCTTCTTTCCATGGTGATTTAAATTATAATGTGAATAAATTGAGATGTAGCTAAGTCCATTCAGAAGGCTATGATTTTGGAATGTGAGTGTTCTTTGTTTCAATTATTTTGCAGATCATTTCCATCAAATATCAGAAATTAGGTATATATGTTTTCTTTTTAAAGTTTTTCCCCTGTTACTATACAGTGCAAGAGACTCATGGAAAAGTGCAGATAATCATATAGATACACCAAAAAAAACCCCTATACAGATATATTAATTTAACTCATAATTCACCATCCAAGTCAAATGCTAACATTTAAGTATTTATATTTCCAGGCTTTTTGCTGTGTGTATATATACATGTTGTGACAGTTGGAATTTATGTCAACTTGAACCTATGTGAAAATGTAGGGATGGAGTTCAACCTATCAGGGTGTGGCCTTTTCATAAGAGAGACGGGATTTCTCTCTCCCTGCTTCCTGGGATGCTGTGCCTGCCTCCAGGGGTGGCCCCATGTGCACCGCTGACCCTGGAAGTCAACCTGGGAGCTGCTGGTGCCCTGCCATGTGCCCGCCAGCCTTGGATCCACTCAAGTCTGCACCTGCTGGCCTGTTATCTCCATTTTATGTTCCCCCTTTCTACATCATCGTCCTGCAGATATATGAGTCTGAAGAGGATTCTGGCAAGCATAGACCCATGGATTTGAGTTGAACTTGGATGGGACACCTTCTTGATATAAAAGTACTGCTTGATATAAAGTTATTTCTTCTCTCAATCTATGAGTGTCACTGGTTTTGTTTCTCTAGACAATCCAGCTTAACACATATGTGTGTACACATGTGCATATCCTACATATAAAGTTACATCGTGTCAATAACTGTCAGCCAAAGACCACGAGAGATACACCCATAGTTGAACAGGTGGGTATTTTGTTTGTTGCAATAGGGAAGGGTGGAACACTTCCTTCAAAGAGTGGGAGAAACGATAGGATAGGGCTGCTAGATGATCTGGGGGAGTGCTGAAGGGATAGACTTTGCGGCTGGATGCAAGGTAACTCTGTGATTGAGCAGCTTAATGAAGTACATCTATAGGACAGGAAGAATGGGGAAATAAAGCTATTGATTGGCAAAGAAGCAGCAAAATAGAGTATTTCCAGAGTAAGATGATGTTTGGTCTTTTTTGTGATTTAGGTAATATTTTTATGCTTTGTGTTCAAACATGATTGTGGAGTAACTTGTTTCTGTTTGGGTCCATGGTGTGAGCTTGTTTGGTGTCGATATTCTGTATTGGTGTTTTTGTTCAACAGGGAAACAAAAAGACCCATCTTTGAGTACCAAGCCAGCTTGCTGATGTCAGGGCCTGCATGTTTCTTCATCAAAGTTGATGGTTGTTATTAAGTGCCCTTGAATCAGTTTCAACTAACAGCTACCCAACAGAATGAAACAATCCCCAACCTGCACCATCCTAACAATTATAATATTTGAACTCATTTGTAATAAGTAGGTTTTATGTCAACTTGGCTAGGCAAAGTTCTAGGGAACCCAGTGTGACACACATGATTGCTGCAGCCGCTGTGTCAATTCATCTAACCGAGGGTCTTCCTCCCTCCCCTCGGCCCTCCACCGAGAGTGAGGTCTTTTTCCAGGACTGTTCTCTCCTGATAACATGCCCCAAACTTGAGGCAAAGGCTTGAAATCCTGGTGTTTAAGGGACATCCTGGCTGCACAAATTGGTTTGTCCTTCTCGTCGCCCATGGTGTGCTCAATATCCTTCACGAATCCCATCGTTCAAATGTATCGATTTTCCTTCTCACTTCCTCATTGCCCAGCGCTCGTATGCATATGGAAGATTGAACATACCATCGCTTGGGACAAGCACATCCTAGGTTTGAAAGGGAGAGCCTTGCTCTTCATCCATTTTTCCTGTGCAAAGTGTCGTTTGTTTTCTTGACTGCTGCTTTAAAGCCTTGGGCATTAAAAAAAGATCTATATGAGGTCTTATACTTATTCTTTTACTACTACTAATTTTACTATTAGTCCTGGAAGGCCAATCACTTCCTCTGGGTCTCTTATGAGCACTTTCAGTCCTACATCATAATCTTATCAGCCTAGAACCTTGGGGGAGGGGGGATGTGGAATCTTATCAGCCCAGATGGTGAGAGATGAAGATTTTCCATATAAGCAGTTGATGTTTTCTCATTTTAACTAAAATTAAAAATGCTAAACATGAAATTTTTCTTCAAATGCTTTATTCTTTCAGACAGGATGGCTGAGCTAAGATTTAATACTGATATCCAAAGTCAGGGCCAAGAGTGCGCAATCTTTGGATGCTGGGATGATGTAATGAAACGCAAAAATGGCCTGTCCTCTCCAGCCAACACCTCTCTCTTCTTCGGTCAAGCAGCAGTTCTTCAGAGATCCGTCCAGGGCTCAAGTTGTCATCAAAATACTGTTTCCATAAAGTTTTTCATTTCTGCAATTATTGTTCCAGGCTGTACTATATGTGGCCTGGACGAAGTCAGAACACATAGGTAGAAAGTCAGGAGTGGAGATCTTCCTAGTCATCAATATTACAAAACATGTAGGGTTTCCAAGAATTATGGAACATTTTTCATTGTGGTGTGAAGTCAGTTGTACTTGGAGTGCTCTTGGTAAATTTAATGTAGGATTTATATAGGAACTGTTATAATATTGGGACAGTAAAAAAGCCAAATTCAATAGTGCAGGTGTGAAAACAGGAACCTGGGAATAGAGAGGACTGCACAAATCGAGAATGTCTTCACTCAGTAAATTAGAGAATTTCTTGACATCTCAGAAGCAGGCGATAAAAACAAGGGAAAAAAACCAACAACCTCCAGAGCTCTATCTCAGGTGATTGCATATATAGTGGCATAATTACTCAGGTGGACAGATCAAGATGAAAAACCTACCCTAGGCAGCACTGAAGCTACAGCTCAGGGAGCAGGGCGTGTCTGATCAGAGCACACACAAGCAAAGGGAGAGGGAAGGAGAGAGAGTGGAGCACATCCTGGCCCACCAAGCCCTGAGGACAATATTCCTGCTCAGAGTAGCCAATCCACAGAGAAGGCCCTAAGGCCGGCTCCACCATGAGACACAATGGCCCTCACTGGCCCATAGCACTATGAGGGACAACACTGGAAACACAGTGTGGGAATTGTGCCTGATCCGACCCCACCCCACTGGTGTGAAATGCAACAGAGGAGCAAGGGGAGCAGAGCAATGAAGTGCCCCGGGAACACCAAAAATAAACTTTGGGACAAGGGTGTGGCACCCCATCAGACTCAGTCAGAAAGCACTCCTAAATGTCAGCAAACAGACCTGGAGCTATTTATAGGCTTTCTCTCTTTCTTTTTGTCTTTGTCATGCTTAGGTTTTATTATTCACTGCCATCATGTATATGGGGATATGGAGATGAAGGTTCAAACATCCACCCTCCCTTCCCACCCTCCTCTCTGCACAACCCTCTTCCTATTGGAAGAGAGGGGATGAATGGATATGAGAGAGAGAGAGAGAACCTCACGCAGGATGGCCTCTCTTTCTGTCATTGGTTTTGTTGTTGTTTTGTTTATTTTCTCTTGTTGCTTTGTTTTGCTCTGTCTTGGTTTTGTGCTTATTGTTCTCTCTATGTGACTATCTAGATAGGATAGGCAGGGTAAAAAATCTGGAGGAGAAAACAACAGGACTGACAGTTCTGGGGGGACACAGGAGAGGGAGTGGTGGGGGTAAGAATGAGGGTTGTCAACCAACCCATGGACAAGGGAGCAACAAGTGATCTAAAATTGATGGCAAGGATGTTATAGGATGCATGGTGGGGCTTGATCAAGGGCAATGTAGCAGAGAGGAATTACTGAAATGTGAACAAAGGCAGAACATGACAGTGGGACAAGAGGAAAGTAAAAGGAAATAGAGGAAAGAACTAGGAGGCAAAGGACATTTATAGAGGTCTAAACACAGGCATGTACATATGTAAATATATCTATATATAATGGTAGGAAATAGATCTATGTCCATGTATTTTTATGTCAAGTGTTAAGATAGCGGACGGACACTGGACCTCTACTCAAGTACTCCCTCAAACCAAGAACACTTTGTTCTAATAATCTGGCATTCTGTGATGCTCAGCTTTCTGACATGATCACTGAAGACAAACTGGGTGCATAAGCATCTGTGGTGAAGAAAGCTGATGGTGCCCGGCTATCAAAAGATATAGTGTCTGGGGTCTTAAAGGCCTGAAGATAAACAAATGGCCATCTAGCTGAGAAGCAATAAAGCACTTATGGAAGAAGCACACCAGCCTGTGTGATCATGAGGTGTTATTGGCATCAGGTTTCAGGCATCAAAGACCCAGATGAAAAAGCATATCAATGTGAATGATATCCAAAGCCCATCTGGAGTGGAGATCCAAAGCCCATCTGTAGACCATTGGACATCCCCTTACAGAACAATTACAAGGAAGAGACAAGGCAGTGAGAGTGCAGTATAACACCGACAAAACATACAACTTTCCTCTAGTTCTTTAATGCGTCCCTCTTCTACCCCACTATAATGACCAATTCTACCTTACAAATCCAGCTAGACCAGAGCAAGAACACCGGTACAGATCAGAGCTGGGAACACAGGGAATCCAGGACAGATAAAGCCCTCAGGACCAATAGAGTAGCAACACCAGGAGGGTAAAGGGAAGGTGGGGGAGAAAGGGGGAACTGACCACAATGATTGACATATAACCCCCTTACAGGGAGATGGACAACAGAAAAGTGGGTGAAGGGAGACATTGGTCAGTGTAAGACATGAAAAAAATAATAATTTATAAATTATCAAAGGTTCATGAGGGAAGGAGGGTGGTGGGGGGGAGGAAAAAAATGAGGAGCTGATACCAAGGGCTCAAGTACAAAGAACATGCTTTGAAAACGATGGTGGCAACATGTGTACAAATGTGCTTGACAAAATGGATGGATGGATGGATGGATGGATGGATGGATGGATGGATGGATGGATGGATGGATGGATGGATTATAATAAGAGCTGTACAAACCCTGAAAAGAGTGATTTTTTTAAAAAGAAAGAAAAAAGAAAAACCTACCTCTAGTGGGGATTTGGTTTGAGATTCTTTTGAGATATCCGGTAGGAGTGAAATGTGAGTCTGTAAATCAGAATAAATGAGAAGGACAGAAAGCATTGTTCTTTAAACCATCAAGGGATAGTTGGAGCCTTGCAGGGAGAGGAGGGATTCAGACATGGCCGCCATGCCGTTCCATCAAGCCTTGAATCATAGAGCTGAGCTAAGCCAAGGTCTAGAACCCAGACTGCACAATGGGTAAGCACTCACTGACAAAAAGCTGGTGGTTGGGGCTCACTGGCTGTTTCCAGGGAGAAAGGTGTGGTCTCAGAGGCAGTTCTTCTCTGTCCGACATGGTCATTATGCATCAGAATCGACTCGTCAGCACACCACACGGTTCATTATTAGGACGATGTATCAAAGACCATTTGGTAGCATTTTTTCAAATATAAAATGAAAACAGTGGCCACTGGAGATCCCCTCATAGAGGGGTTTAGGAGAGGAGATGGGTCAGTCAGGGTGCGAGGTAGTACCGATGAAGAACACAGCTTTCCCCCAGATCCTGGATGCTTCCTCCCCCCAACTACCACGATCCGAATTCTACCTTGCAGGGCTGGATAGGGCAGAGGTTGTACACTGGTACATATGAGGGCTGGAGGCACAGGGAATCCAGGGTGGATGATACCTTCAGGACCAGGGGTGTGAGGGGCGATGCTGGGAGAGTGGAGGGTGAGTGGGTTGGAAAGGGGGAACTGATTACAGGGATTCACATGTGACCTCCTCCCTGGGAGAGGGACGGCAGAGAAGAGGGGGAAGGGAGACTCTGGATAGAGCAAGATATGACAAAATAACGATGTATAAATTACAAAGGGCACATGAGGGAGGGGGGAGTGGGGAGGGAGGGGGAAAAAAAGAGGACCTGATGCAAAGGGTTTAAGTGGAGAGCAAATGCTTTGAGAATGATTGGGACGGGGAATGTATGGATGTGCTTTATACAATTGATGTATGTATATGTATGGATTGTGATAAGAGTTGTATGAGTCCCTAATAAAATGTAAAAAAAGAAAAGGAAAAAGAAGGAAAAGAAAATCATTAGGGCAAAGAATGTACAGATGTGCTTTATACAATTGATGTATGTATATGGATGGACTGTGATAAGAGTTGTATGAGCCCCTAATAAAACATTTAAAACAAAAAAAATAAATTAAAAAAATGAAAACAGAAAATATGGTTACTGAAGAAAAAAGACAAAAAAGTGTACTCACTGTGAAAAACAGTGTTCTCGTTTTACAGAGACGAAGCCATGTTTCAGACATCAACCATGGTCGTTCCATCACTCACTGCACATCTGGGATTGGATCCAAAGTCGATCTGCCTCTCTAGTGCTGCTTGCCCTCTGCGGCTTGTACACACGGCGGAGGGACTGCGTAGCTTACAGATGGGGCTGCAGATGCGGAGGTGGTCCGAGCATGTTGAAGAATACCCACAACGTCCAGCAAAGAAGCCAGACAACAGTACCCTTGGTGCACAGTGGTGATATGTTGGGCGACTAACTGCCAGGTCAGCAGTTTGAAGCCACCACTTGCTCCATGGGAGGAAGACAGGGCTTTCGACTCCTGTAAAGAGTTACAGTCTTGGAAACCCACAGTTCTGCCCTGTCCCATAAGGTCACTAAGAATCGCAATTGACTCAATGGTAGAGCGAAATTGTGGCCTGTGTACAAACAGTAGTTGCCTGGAGGCAGCTATGGGAAGCCAGGGGAAAAGGGAGGCTTGCTTCCATGGACACTGTGTAGTTTCCACTCGATGGGGTTGCAGTGGAAATGTCATTCCCAAGGAGAGCAGTGCTTCGGCAGGGCACGGGAGGTGAGAGAGGCGCTTGGGGAAAACTGAAGATACAAATGTTGGCTGTAACGGAATAGAGGCTCCTGAGCGGTGGGGGAAGCGAAAGTCAAATTCAGCAGAGGCGACATCAGTGGAAGATTTTGTTTCCCCGAGAGCACATTTCTTGCCCAACTAACGTACTCACGCTGATGAACATTTTACTGCTCGCGTATCTGTGTGTGAGCACACTTCGCTCTTTAGAAACGTAACGCAAGCCCCTTGCACTAAGCATGTACTTCACACCATCACTTCAGCAAGGCGGCCTCTTTCCAGTGTGTTTCCCCTGCAATTATAGAAGTTCCCCTCTTAGACCTCCCCGTCTTTGGTCACTGTCTTCCCCAGAATTAACTTGAGGGAGAGAAGTGTCTTTTGTAGGTAAAGGGTTTTTTGTTTTTTATTTGTTTTAGTTTTTATTAACTAAATTTCATGGATTTTATTCGAACGTTTAATTTGGTGGCGGTGGTGGTGGTGGTGTCGGGTGTCTTCGAGTACCATATAACCTGCACAATAGAACGCAGCGCTGCCCAGCTCTGTGCCGTCCCCAGGATGTTTCATGCCCATGCCGTCGTGGCAGCTCTTGCATCGAGCCCTCTAGTTGAAGGTCTTCCCCTGTTTCTTTTTCCCCCGTGGGTTTGAAATGAACTTGTATATCGAAGGAGACTCCAAATCCGCGTCAGCTTTACTCTTCCTCCTTTTTTAGCCCCTCCGATCAATGTTTACATCCGAGGAATAAGATATATGGAGAGTTTTTAAAGCTGTGAGGTTTCACCCGCAGTTTGTTTGTTTGTCTGTTTTTTAAGACGCATGCACGATACAGTTGCATAGCCTATGCAACAAATGAAATCAGTCATAATAGCCCCTAATACTCCCTGTAAACCTGCTTGTCTCTTGTTTATCCCCCACCCATGCTTCCTCCCTCCCTCCTTAATTTCCTGTCCCTCCCCTCTCACTGACCCTATCCCATGAGTCCCTGAACTCCTCGCAGTATTCAAAGTCTTACTTTGGGGCCAAAAACTAATTTTCTTTCCTTTGTTTTTCCTTATAACAATGGTAGCATTAAACGGTTATCCATGAGCACTGATGTGGGTCGAAGAAAGACAAATCCTTGACAACTTGTCTTTCCCCCATTTTTCATGATGCTACCTATTGATCCAGTGTGAGAGTTTTCATTTATTTACTTTTTCACATTAAATTATAATTTACACTGAAGGCTGTAATCTTTGATTTTTAATAGCAAATGTATCAATCTTCCTCTCTTTCAACAGACTACGTTGTGTCACCTGCATATCACAGGTGGTTTATAAGCCTTTCTCCAATCCTGGAGACCTGCTCTTCTTCATATAGTCCAGGTCCTCTGATTTTTTGCTCGGCACACAGGCTGAATAAGTACGGTGAGACGATACAACCCTGATGCACATCTTCCCTGCTATTAAGCCATGTAGTATCCCCTTGTTGTGTTTGAACAATTCCCTCTTTTAATAAGTAGTCTTTTTAAAAATGAAAGTAATATTAACGAGCAGCACAACTTTAGATGGACACAGATGAAAATTAAGTTTTTGATCTCTCTCCTAGGATTACAAGGCCAAATTATTATTTTTTTTATGATTATATATTGTTTCTTTTTTATTCTTTTTTTTAACAATTTATTGGGGCTGATACAATTCTTTTCACAGTTCATACATATACATACATCAATTGTATAAAGTACATCTGTACAGTCTTTGCCCTAATCATTTTTTTCTCTTTTCTTCTTTTACATTTTATTAGGGACTCCAACAACTCTTACCACAATCCATACATATACATACATCAATTGTATAAAGCACATCCATACATTCCCTGCCCCAATCATTCTCAAGGCATTTGCTCTCCACTTAAGCCCCTTGCATCAGGTCCTCTTTTTTTCCCCCCCTCCCTCCCCTTTCCCCCCTCCCTCATATGCCCTTGGTAATTTATACCTCGTTATTTTGTCATATCTTGCCCTATTCGGGGTCTCCCTTCCCCCCTTCTCTGCTGTCCCTCTCCCAGGGAAGAGGTCACATGTGGATCCTTGTAATCAGTTCCCCCTTTCCAACCCACTCACCCTCCACTCTCCCAGCATCGTCCCTCACGCCCTTGGTCCTGAAGGTATCATCCACCCTGGATTCCCTGTACCTCCAACCCTCATATGTACCAGTGTACAGCCTCTGTCCTATCCAGCCCTGCAAGGTAGAATTCGGATCATGGTAGTTGGGGGGAGGAAGCATCCAGGATCTGGGGGAAAGCTGTGTTCTTCATCGATACTACCTCACACCCTAATTAACCCATCTCCTCTCCTAAGCCCCTCTATGAGGGGATCTCCATTGGCCGACACTTGGGCCTTGGGTCTCCACTCTGCACTTCCCCCTTCATTTAATATAATATATATATACACATATACACATATATACACAAGGCCAAATTATTTAAAGTCAACCATGCCAACAGTTTATGTCTGCTGCTAGAATTTAACCATGAATCTTCTTCAAGGAAATACTCTTTCTGAAGGAGCACATCAGCCTAGCTCTCATACCAGGAGCCAAGATGTAAAGGTAAATGAAACAGAAATACTTGCTTACTTGGTATTTACAACAGAGTAGAACAATCAGACAAGAATCAAGAAGACAGCAAAACAAATAACAGTAAGCAACAATAACTAAAATAAACAGATGTTGTAATCAAGCATAACACGCCCCAGATATCATTCTGCATGATTGTCTTCACTTGTGTCACTGTCATCTTTCTGGAGCAATGTATGGGTCAAGTTCATTACATTTTAATTGCTGGATAATATTCATAACCTGGCTATGCTATAAATCATTCAAGCATTCCCCAGTTGATTGACACTAAGGTTGTTTCCAAAATTACTCCACTTTAAATAATGTGGAAATAAGCATCTTTATAATCAGACCTTTATGTTTTGAGGCATTCAAGTTTTTACTGACATAAGTTCCATCTTTTATAATTGATGTGAATGAATCGCCCCATGCACAATTATCTACTTGGTCAATGCCTGAGTCTATGGTATCTGAGTTTCTAGTGTTGCTTAAGGCAATTTCTCCCACCTGTAAAGTTCCACAAATATTCCCTATACATTGCTATGGAACTTTGCATGCTTTTTAATTATTTACTGTTAAATGTTTAATTAATCTGAAATTTATATACCATGAGGTATTTTCTTCTGAACAAATATCCCAATTTGTTTTGCTTGGACATGTGTCTCAGTTCTCAATTCTATTCTAATAGTTTGTTCTTATATTTATGTTCCAATGCCGTGCAATTTGATTGCTAGTTTTATGGTTAACTGTAATTTCTGGAAGTTTCTTATTTTATTTCTTAAATGCTACCCGAGTCTGTTGTCTTATATTGTAGGTATATAATACCATCCTATGGTAGAAATTACGTTGTTCTCGATTATTTCCCACTAAAACTTCCTAGAACAAATATTTTTATATAATTTGATATAATTATTTGTGTCATGAGAAGAGAAATCAGTCACCAATGTGTTAGTAACTCAATTTAGGTCTGCTCCTCAGGTAGCTGGCTAGTTCTGGTACACAGTCATATTATGCATATGACTCCAATCCACACTTCTCATGGTTACCTGCTGTTACTTTATAGTGTTATTTACAAAGCTTCAGACCCACAGTGTTCAATCGCTGAACTTTAAATATGTATTACGTAAAAAAATTTCACTTACCGGATTAATTTTCATGGCATGCAAACCCTTCTGACCTTGGGAAACTTGAAGAATAAATGTTTAAATTGACTATTCCCTTGATTTGCTTATCTACTGATAATGACAGCTCATGTTCACTGCCAAATATCACTGCACAATTTCTTCAAGTAAAAGTCTTAGAAGCAGAGTTATGAGGTAGTCATCTTGCTTAGGCTGGTTCTAACATCCACCTGTGCCATGGCTTCATCTTCAAAGTTCGTTTGTATTGAGAAATCATGAAAAAGAATGTTTCCTCAGCACCTCCAGCCTTCTCGTGCAGCCAAACCAGTCCACAGTACTTCCAGTGTTCTTCACCAGCACAGTAACTCAAATCTATTGACGCTTTACAGATGGGTGTTGTGTCTCTGCTCCAATCCCCCTCTCAACAACATGGTTTGTTTGTTTGTTGTGAGTCTTCTGATGCCTTTTACCTGGTCCCAACAACACCTCATGCCACACAGGCTGGTGTGCTTCTTCTATGTGGGCTTGTTGCTTCTCTGCTAGTTGGCCACTTGTTTATCTTCAAGCCTTTGAAACCCCAAATGCTATACCTTTTGATAGCCAGGCATCATCTGCTTTCTTCACCACATTTGCTTATGTACTCATTTTTTCTTCAGCGATTGTTCCAGGAGGGTTAGCATCACAGAATGCCAGTTTGTTAGAACAATGGGTTTTTGCATTGAGGGAGGGTATGAGCAGAGGCCCAGGGGTCAGAGCATAGACCCAAAGCCCATCTGTAGACAATGGGACATCTCCCCACAGAGGGGTCACAGGGAAGGGATGAGTCAACCAGGGCACAGGATAGCACAGATGAAACACACGATATTCCTCTGCTTCCTTGAGGTTCCTTCACCCCCCACTATCATGATCCCAGTGCTTCCTTTCACTGTGGACTAGACCAGAGCATATACACAGGTACAGATAAGAGTCGAGACACGCAGAATCCAAGAACAGGAATGGGAGTAGTGATACCAAAAAGGTAGGGGGAAGGTGGGAAGAGGAGGGGCAGAAGGGGGAAACAATCACAATAATCGGCACAAACCACACCTCACATTCACACACACACACACACCCCCATACCCAGAGAGACTAACAATAGAAACCATGGGGGAGACAGCAATCAGGGTAAGATATGAAAATAATAATAGTTTATAATTTATTAAGGAGTCAGAAGGGTGGGGGCAGAGGAAAAAATGAGGAGCTGATACCAAGTACTCAATGGAAAGTAAATGACTAGAAAAATGATGGCAAAATATGTACAAATATACTTGATGCAATTGATGTATGAATTGTTATCAGTTGTAAGCGCCCCCAATAAAATGCTCTTTTAATTAAAAAAATACATTGATTCTTCGTCACTCTTCCTTACTCAATGCCCAACTTTCACAGCCATACATGGTGACTGAAAACGCCATGGCTATTGGGTCTCTACGAGACAGCCAGGGTGCAGCACAGCACTGATGGAACACACAACATTCCTCTAGTTCTTAAAGGCTTCCTCCCAACCCACCCCCTCCCCACTATCATAACCCCGGTTCTACCTTACAAATCCGGCTAGAATGGGGGGGGGGTGGGATGAGAAGGGGGATATATGGGGAGTTGACTACTATGGTGTATAACTGACCCCCCATGGGGATGAACAATGGCAATGCAGACAAAAGGAAACAGTGGGAGGTATAAGATATGAAAATAATAATCATTTATCATTTATCAGGGGTTCATGAGGCTGGGAGTGCAGGAGACAGTATAGGAGGGAGGGGGGAAAAGAGGAGCTGATACCAAGGGTTTAATCAGAAAGAAAATATTTTGAACTTGACGATGGCAACATATATATAAATGTGCTCGATAAAATTGATGTATGGGTTGTTATAAGAGCTGTAAGAGCCCCTAATAAAATTATTTATAATTTTTTTAACAGAATGCCATGGCTTGGGTCAGGCACACCTTAATCCTCAAAGAAACATCCCTGATTTCAACACTTGAGAGTTCGTGTGCAGCATTGCCTAGTGCAATGTCATTTTATGTCATGACTGCTGCTTCCATGAGCATTGGTTGCAGAGCCAAGCAAGAGAAACATCTTTGACAGCTTCACTCTTTTGTCCTTTGTTGACATGCTACCCATCGGTCTAATTTCCAGGTTACTCTTACAACTATCACATGGAAAATGGATTGACTTTCAAAAGTATAAAACACTTTGTAAGTGTTGGCTAATGATGGCTGTTGTTAACACCAGTAAGAAAATGTGGAAACCTTCACATGGAAACAGGGTGTGAATTTTTATTAAAGCCTCTTAAAGACAATGTTAACCCTTCCTCCATCAACCACACAGAGCACCAGGATTCCAGGCCTTAGACATAGTAGACTCAACTTTCAGTTTCAATTTCTATTCAATGTCATGATTCTCAAGATTTTTTGATAGTACAAGCTCTATCCTTGGATCAAGCGGCACCATTCTTATTCTTAACTTTTATCTACTCAGACTTTATTTTCTTAACCCCTCAAAATAAACAAATTCCCAATCATGGGGTAGATTCTGACTCATAGCGACATTATAAGGCAGGGTAGAACTGTGGGTTTCTAAGAATATGATTTTCATTTCATTCTCCAGAGGAGCCGCCGATGGTTTTGAACTGCTGACCTTGCAGCTAGCAGCCCGCACAGAAGCACTTCACCAGCATGGTTATCATAGCCCCTGGGGATTTCAAATTCATGGAGTAAAACCCATCGATTAAAATTGTTTTTAGTAAGCCAATATTTTTAACAACCACATAAAATCTTCAGCATTCCAATAAATAGAAACTATCCAGTAAGGTCAATGAGTCTTTAAATATTCCTGAACTTACCTTTGTTCTTTGAGACAACAAAGCTATCTTCAGAGTCATTTCAAGATTTCTGTCCCACATAGCTGTTACTTTCAGATGTCTTTTACTCTTCGATGTATTAAAACCAAGCTCACTGACATCAAGTTGACTCAAAGCATTTAGCGATCCTGTAGGACAAGGTAGCTGTCCTACCCCAGGAAGTCCTGCCCCTTGGAAGTTGCAAGACTGACCCTCTTTATGAAAGTAGAAGACCCTGTCTTTCTCGAGAGGAATGCCAAGTGGGGTTGAATCACTGACCTAGCAGTTAGCAGTGCAACGTGTAATTAAGGATGTTACCAAGGCCTTCCTAGGTCTCAGGGAGGACACGAGCCAGTCAGGGTGCTGTGTAGCAATGAGGAAACATACAACTTTCCTCTAGTTCCTAAATGCTTCCTCCCCCCATTATCATGATCCCAATTCTACCATACAAATCTGGCTAGACCAGAGGATGTACACTGGTACAGATAGGAACTGTAAACACAGGGAATCCAGGGAGGATGATTCATTCAGGCCCAGTAGTGAGAGTGACGATACTGGAGGGTGGAGGGAAGGTGAAATAGAAAGGGGGAACTGATTACAGGGATCTACATATAACCTCCTCCCTGGGGGATGGACAACAGAAAAGTGAGTGAAGGGAGACATTGGACAGTGTAAGACATGATAAAAACAATAATAATTTATAAATCATCAAGGGTTTGTGAGGGAGGGGGGAGGGGAAATGAGGAGCTGATACCAAGGGCTCAAGTAGAAAGCAAATGTTTTGAGAATGATGATGGCAACAAATGTACAAATGTGCTTGACACAGTGGATGTATATATGGATTGTGATAAGAGTTGTATGAGCCCCAATAAAATGTTGGGTTTTCTTTTTTTAAAAAAAGGATAAATAACCCCTTCTTAAACACTGGTGACATAATGTCTTTGTAGACAAATGATAATTTTTTTCACATTTTTGTGGCTTTCATTTTGCATTTCAGAGCAAACTCTTTAATTTTTTTCTTTTAAGGTTGATTGATATATACTTCACATACCACGCAATGTAATAATTCAATATTAAGAAGAGTTGTGTACTCATCAGCGCAATCAATCTTAGCGCATTTTCTTCTCTTAGTTGTTGTTGTTAGCTCCCAATTTCCTCCCATCCTCCCCAGCCATGCCCCTAGATAATTATTAACCCAGTTACTGTCTCTGTAGGTTACCTATCCTGAAATTCATACACAGAAAATCATGCAAAACACAGACAGGAAGCAAGCAAACAAAAGTCCCAACAAAAATGAGTAGATGAAACAGAAAACCCTCAATGGAAAAGCATAAAATATTAAAAGCTGAAACAACTTTCAAATGGGTCAAAAGGAGATCAAATAATACGGTGTTGCATTTGAACCCAACCATATCTGCTATAATTGTCTTTATAATGCTTTCTGTCTGATAACAGGCTATGCACATCCCTCCACTATGGGCAGAAGGGATTCACTGAAGGCTTCATCCATCTGTAGACCCTGCACATGGATTTTGGGTTTCCACTGTCATCCACAATCTTCTACAAACTGGGTGTTTTAAATTGAAACTCTGACACCATTCCCTTAGTCAGATTTGGGTTTTATTGTTGATAATCCTTGGATCACACAGGTTGCTGTGCTTTTTCCCTGTGGACGTAGTTGATGCCTAACTTAGGTGACTGCCTGTTATGAGACAAGCCTTTAAGACCACAGATGCTGTACTTTCTGGCAGCTGGGCACCTCTGATATCCTCATTCACTTTGCTATAGCTCCCATATCTTTTCTTCCACTTCCAAATACATTTCTAAGTCCTTCTACCTGTATGTTGTACCCGCAGTGGCTACTGGATTGAATGGCACTGGTTGGCTGCCTCCCTTCAGCATGTATTAAATTTGTTGACACCAATGTTCCCTTCAGAGCATCTGCCGGTGCTTGGGGCTGGTCAGGTTTATGATGTTCGTTTACATGCTTCTGGAATCACAGCTTATTTCTTATTTCCACTTTCTACTATTTCTTACGTTTTGCTTGAGTTTCACATAGCAATGCCACATTACCTTCTGAAGCTGCACTGGTTCCTTCTGAGAAGAGCATGACAAATGTTTCAGGAGCTCTCTCTGGGGCTTCTCAAATAAACATTGTTGCACATAATCAGCTGGGTAGTGAGATAACTGATCAAATTAAACATCACAGAAGTGACTTCCTCTTGTGCCATGCTGGCCAGCAGTAAACACACGCAAAGCCCGGCCTGTGCCAGCTGCTCACTGCCAGGGTCCTGTCATATTCATGCTGTCCCTTGGCGTTTCCAACAACTCTTTGAAGTGCATGGTCTAATTCCCAATATATAGCTGACAGGCATGAAATACAAGTATATTGCCCGCACCACGTAGGTAAGTCACATAATTCCAAGTGACCCAGTCACCGTGACTGACAAACTTATTTTGGTAAAATTTCCACATATTTCTAAAAGAATACTTTTGTATTGATGTGGCATTAAATGTAGTGTATTTTGCGTTTTACATGTAAAGAATTGAAGACATCCATTAATTTGAACTTGCTATGAAAGCAATTGTAACTGGAAGTTGTAGAAACAGGAAAAGAATGGTCATTTCTCGCATTGTAAGCAGTACTTTCTTGCATCCAAGGATCCCTGGAGATGTATTGAGTTACAATTCAGGCTGCTAAACTGTGAAGTCAGCAGTCTGAAACCATCAATCTTGCAAAAGGGAAAGAGGAGCTTTCCTGCTCTCATAAAGATTCACAGCCTCAAACACTCACAGGGACAGTTCCACTTTGTCTTATAGGGTCACTTTGACTTAGAATCAGTTCCATGGCCAGGAGTTTGGTTTTAGGTTCTTGGACCCCATTTCTCTGGGTAATGTTGGCTGCCTACATAGCTCAAGGAGCACCTGTGTTGGCAATCCAGTAGAATGGATTACTTAGATGAGAGCACTTTCCCTGTGTGCTTCCTGGGTTTGTTTTACTGTAGCCTTATTAGAGAAGGATGCCCGGTGGAGTGGCATTGAAGTTATGTGCTGTGAACAGTTACAGTCTCAAAAACCCACAGAGGGCCACTATGAGCCCAGCATTGACTCGCTGGCGATGAGTTGTGTTTTATATAAAAAGGGCTAGATGATGAGCCTATATCTTACCTTTGAAATAGTTAATATATGAAAAAGGTTTTTTAAATATTATATTCCTATATATGCACTTGGTAAAATGTAAACTCCTTGAAGTCAGAGATTTTTATGCTTCTTCTCGGTTTAAACACGGTAAGATCAAGTGCTACAATGTTGCAAGACCAAAGACTTTTTCATTGCACACACCGTTTTTCAACAACACAAAGAGGCTATACACATGGACTTTTCTAGATGGGATTCACAGATATCATATTGACTACATCTGTAGATGAGACCATGCAGAAGGTCCATATCAAGTAAAGTCAGGCCAGGGGGTGACTATGGAACAGATCATTAATTCATCATATGTAAGTTCAGGTTGAAGCTGAAGGAAATTAAAAGAAGTCCACAGAAGCCAAAATATGACCTTGAGTACGGTTCACCTGAGTTTTGAGGACATCGCAAGGAACAGATTTGAGACATTGACCTCTGATGACAGAAGACCCATAGAGCTAAGGAATGGCATCAAGATCATTATGCAGGAAGAAAGCAAAAGGTCATTCAAAGGGCAAGAAAGAAAGAAAAGATCAACATGGATGCTAGAAGATACTCTGAAAATTGCAGAGAAGCTAAAACAAATGACAGAAATGATGACGTAAAAGAGCTGAACAGAGAATAACAAATGGCAGCTCAAGATGGCACATTAAACTATTATAATGAAATGTGCAAAGATATGGAGTTATAAGCCAAAGAAAATAACATGCTTAGCATATCTTAAACTGAAAGAACTGAAGAAAATGCAAACCTTCAGTTGCTTTAAAATTACATTGGCAAAATGTTGAATGATGCATCACAAGAAGATGGAAAGAATACACAGAGTCGCTGTACCAAAAAGTTGTTGGCATTCCGCCATTCTAGGAGGCAGCATATGAGCAAGAATGGCACTGAAGGATGAAGTTCAAGCTGCACTGAAGGCATCCACCAAAAACAAGGCGCCAGCAAGTGATGGAATACCAAATGCTCCAAAAATCCAATGATGCAATGAACCATTCACTCACTTACACCCATTCCGGAGAAAGGTAACCCAACAGGAAGTGCAGATTACAGAGCACTCTCACTGATGTCACATGCAAGTTAACATGTTGCTGAAGATCTTTCAACAATGGTCACAGAATTCTGGCCAGGATCAGAAGAGGATGCAGAAAAGGGGATATCATTGCTGATGTCAGATAGGTCTCAGATGCAATCAAAGCATACCAAAAAGATGTTTACTTGTGTTGTACTGGCTATGCCTAGACATTCACCGGTGTGCACCATGGATCATGGACCAAGCTCGGTACAGCCTTGAGGAGAATGAGACTTCCAGAACACGTCATTGAGCTCATGCAGAACCTGGATCGAGAGGCAGCTGTTCTAGCAGAACAAAGGAATGCAGCCGGGATGGAAATCAGGAAAGGTGTGCATCAAGGTTGCATCTTCTCACCATACACATGCAATCTGCGTGCTGAACAAATAGTCACAGAAGATGCATTATATGACGAAGAATGTGGCATCAGGATTGGAGGAAGGCTTACTGACAACATGCAACATGCAGATGACGCAATTTTGCCGGTTGAAAGTGATGAGGACTTAAAGTACTTGTTGGTGAAGGCCAAGGATCGAAGCTTTCGACTTAATGTAAAGAAAATCAAAATCCTCACAACTGGGACAATCGGCAGCCTCATGATAAGTAGATAAAAGATTAAAGGGTCAAGGATTTCATCTTGTTTGGGTCCACAATCGATGCTCATGGAAACAGCAGTACGGAGACCAAATAACTCATTTTATTTCATTAAGCATGTTGCATAATACCTCTTTAAAGTGTTATAAAACAAAGTTGCTACTTTGAAGGCAAAGTGTGCCTGACCCGTGCCATGGTATCTTCACTTCCTTTCACATGCATGTGAAAGTTGGACATTGAACAGGGAATACCAAAGAAGAAGCAATGCATTTGAATTATGGTGCTGGCAGTGGGTATTGAAAGGACCATGGACTGCCAAATGAACAAACAGATCTGTATTGGAAGAAGTACAGCCAGCATGCTCCTTAGAAGCAAGGATGGTGAGACCACATCTCATGTAGCCTTGATATGTTCCCAGGAAAGACCAGTCCCTGGAAAAGAGCATCACATGTTTGATAAAGAAGAGGGGCAGCAAAAAGTAAGAAGACCTTCGAGAAGATGAATTGGCACGGTAGCTGCAACAATGGGGTCAAACATAACAACCCTCATGGGGACGGTGAAAGACTAAGTCTATTCAGTTGGGCATCGGGTCACTATGAGTTGGAACCAACTCTATAGCACCTGACATAATACTTGAAAGGAGAATCTCATAATGCACAGCAAAACTAAATAGGCACCCTTTTTGAATTATCAACTGTTTTGGATTGCCTGTGACACTCCTCCTCATTGTTAGAGTGGCCAGTTGAGATATTAGTGAATCAGCACACTCATTAAATCTGGGCAGTATTTGAATTCCATCGGACTAGTTCGTTATATTTAATGTTAAAGTTAATGCTTACTGTGGTTGCATAATATCTTTATTGCTCACTAACCCAGCACTAAAGCCTCGTTCCAGAATAGTGTATCAGTTATTTACTGATTGGTCATTTTCTTCCTTACTGCCCTCCTACCCACCCACCAACCACACATACCTGTTTTCCTTCCTTCCTTCATCTCTCCCTTCCACCTTTCCTCCTTCCCTCGCCCCTCCCATCTTTCATTCTCTTTCTTCTTAACCCTGAATGGGATGTGTTAAGGATGTGAATGTAAAAAGTAAAGACCTTGTTATCCTGACTGTGCTGCAAGGTCTAGAGAAGGCCAAAAAACAGGGAATGGGCACACAGTTTGGAGGGCAGGCCCCCAACTTTATGTCCAAAGCAAACATTCATTGTCCTGGCTCTTGATCTCCTATATTATGAAAGGCCATGATGACACAGCTTCGAGGTCTTCTCACTCGTTCCTTCTGGTTCCCAGAGTATTAAACTAGTTTGGCTTTTGTCCCAACAAATGGAGCAGAGCATTACCATGTTCCGGGTTAGTTTAAATGAACTTCAAAATATACATAGACCACCAATGCATGAACTACACATAAATGTCTACCACACACACATGCACATACGTGTACAAACATTTTAAATAAGCAGCTGATTGACACCCCAAATGGCCTACCCCAAAACAAAGGTCACACACAGAGTCTAGTCTTGCCTTGTTCTCCAGTTGGCATATTGACTATAAAAAAATGAGACTCTAATTAAGGATATTTTTCATGATATATAACAAGGAACCTAGTTGTTTTTTAACATAATCAAGCAAGATTATGACGACTCTGAGGAGATTTAGAAATTTGTAGGAAAATGTATTGAAAGATATGGATTTTTCTCCCACAAACTTTTTGAACCCCCTGATATATATATATAGTCTTTGTTGGGGGAGGTGGGGTGGGTGAGGAACAATGCTGCCAA
Source organism: Tenrec ecaudatus (assembly GCF_050624435.1). Taxonomy (NCBI): domain Eukaryota; kingdom Metazoa; phylum Chordata; class Mammalia; order Afrosoricida; family Tenrecidae; genus Tenrec; species Tenrec ecaudatus. The sequence goes on from NC_134542.1 coordinate 59,696,942, forward strand.
CACAGATAGCACTGCATAAGTAAAGGAGTTATTGTTAGTTGGCAAATACTTAGATAAGGAAGTGGTGAAGCCTATCGATAGAACTGTACTGCATTAAGTTGCCCAGTGAATCACAGCTCTGTTAAATGTTGATAAATTAATTGTTTTATAAATAATTGCAAAGCATGAAATCTCCAGGAAGTTGAAAAGTCTACTGCATAACCAACTTCTCCCACAACTGGAATCGTTTTTATTGTAGAAATAAATAAAATTAAGTTAATTTCAAAATATCAATGTATTTTATTTAAAAAATATTTTCCATTCTCTTCCCTTAAGTGAACTTTGGCAAATCTCTCAAGTGAATATTATAAAGTTCTTTTGATGTACTTTATTTTATTTGAAATATACTTGCTTGAAATTAAATTCAGTCCTAAAATAGCAACTATATCATCTCCTAACCACTTCCCATTAGTAAGAGCAAACTCTAGAGATTAGCTGAGCGGCATTCATGTGCTCAGAATAAGGATCTTATGGGTGATTTTCGCATAAACTTGACTACTCATTGAGAAGCATTGCATGCAAATTTGTAAAGATTAATGTGAGACAAGGAGTGAAAGGTAACAAAATTAAAATCACTGGACTACACAGGCTACATCTAAGCAGAGTTCAGTTTGCTTTTCACCATTATTTCTTGAGAGACTGCAAACACTTAGCTCATTAACAGAGTTTAACTCTTCCCAATGTGCAGAAAGATTCTTTAGAATGTAGATAGTACAAATTAGCTCTCTTCAATGCTAAAGTATATAGCAATAAATTCTTGGAAGAAGATAAAGCCTGGCACATGAGATCAGCTCCCTCATTTGCTATCATGATTGACAGGTCCATTTGGTGGCTTTTATGGGGGCAGGGAACAAGAGTGAGGGCCAGGTCATAAGGAAAAATGATCAGGTTGGGGGTCTGGATTTTGTGATTGCCCACAATGTTCTATAGTAGCCCAGGGTCTCTCCAGAGGGGCATTTTCAGGCTTTAACATTGGCAGCAAATGCTCTTCCCCAACAAATGCTCTCAACGCCGTGATTTGTTAAGTACAGTTCTCTTTCCTTGGTAAAGCCTCTTTGGGGGCGCTAAATTTAGCACTGCCAATCAGAAGAACAGGTGGTATGGGGCACTACCGAATAGGTCTGTCTCCCATCATGCTTTCCTAAGGGAACCAATGGCCTGAGTCCCTGCCCAAGGATGTGGGCTGTCAGCAGATCTGGTGAATATAAGGGCAGGGCCAGACCCTGGCTCCTGAGCAGTCGTGCATTCCCGCCTCGCCTCGGGTGTAGGGATTGCATAGAAAAGCAAAACTACACAGTCCTGACTGTGTAGTTTTGTTTTTAGGTTGAGAGGCTCACCGATTCATGTCGGAGATGGTCAACAAAACCAACTCTAGATAGGACGTCGTTTCAGAAGCAACCTTGGGCTTTGCCCCACCCTTTTTGGGCACTCCTGAGCTATCAGGTGAGCAGTCTCTTTGTTTGAAATGGTAGAGTTACGTTCTTGTTAAATCCCAGTCCCCGATGATCTTTGTGTGCTAAATGCCTTACAGAGGTTTGCTTGTGTGCCTCCTTGCTGCTGGGGAGATTCCATGATTGGAGTCTACAGACGGTTTGAAAATGTGTGGACTCTTTTCTTTAAATGTGTCTTGTTTTAGCTTATCAGCACTGCTAATGGTTCAGAATGCTTTCATGTACCTAAGATTCTAAAAGTGGTCAAGCGAAGGTCTGAAATGATGATCGGAATGCTTGTCTTACTTTTCATAGACTCCTTTTGTCTGTAGAGAATGTTCAAGGTTATACTACTCGCTCAGTGATAAAGTGGGACACACCAAGAATAGCTCTGATAGAATGCATGTGGTATCAGCTAAACCCTGATGACTTTTTAAGGGAATCAACTGCGGAGGTATCAGTTGCAGGACAGTGACAGAACACTTGCCTGCTGTCAATCAACCTTGGAGAGTTTATTTTGGGAGCATGACATTTTAGATGCATGCCACCAGCCCTGATTAGACAAAGGCGTCCGAAGAGCAAGTGCTAAAGCAACACAATTTCCCTAGGCCAGAGGAGGGGCAGGTTAATTTAGGCCAGTTCATTGCAGCACAGTTAGAAGTTGCAAATAATTCTAGATGATATAACTTTTTTCTAAAATGCTCCAGGTCTCATTATACACGTTAATTCAACTCGCAGTCTAATTATATGACATGAGCTAAATGTTGATCTAAAAAGGATAGGAACTATTTGTTTGAAGGACTTTTTATTTCCAAGTACATTGATTTCCTGTCTTTATTGAATTAAATTATCACTGCAAAGTGTATTTCCAGGTATCACCCACAGTGTGTAAAACAATACAGCTGTTTTAAGAAGATGCCATAACTTGAAAACTGGAAAACCCAGCACCCACCCCCCACAGGAAAAAATATTTATACCAAAGATAATATACTAAAATAAGAAAACAATTTATAAATGTGTCATAAAAATTTAGAAATTTTGTCTGAAAAATGATAGGGGTTATTGTCTATCATAGGGGCCACCAATAAACATTTGCTGTCTCTGAGAATGTTTCAGTAAACAGCTACAGTAAGGCACAGAATCGTTGCGAGGCTGATGACTGCTCTGGACTTTCCTAGTGAGCAGGCACTTTTTATGAACACCAGCAATGAAGCGATTGGCACTTGAGGATCTGCCTCCGTTGAGACAGGTGTCACAGTCACATTGAGTAATTAGATCTTTCTGCATCAGAAAGCTCTACATCGGATCCACCTGAAAATGATAGGCAATGTATTTTCTTCCACTTTAGAAAAGGATTTAACTACAAATTTCATATGCATTTTTGATGCTGAATATTTTATGCTCTGAAAGCACAGGCCCTTTTGCTTCATTTCCAGTCTTCCATTATTCAGAGCTTGCATAGTATTCACTCTGAAGACCGCCGGCCAGGATCCTTCTGTCCAACTTACAATACATTTTTGTCTGCCGACTTAAGTGTTTTCCAAATCTTGACTGTAACACAGCAACATTCAGTGAGCAGTGATTGCAGGGGAAAAAAAAGTTAATTAATAGAAAACACTCTAAGTGGTGCACATTCACACACATACACTCGCACACACACACACTCACACATACTCACACACACACTTACACACACTCACACACACACATGATATTGCATATTTGATAAGGCTTGGTAAATCTCTTCACATAGCATCAAGAATAGGACAGTTCAAATCTTTCACTGTGGTAATTATTTTATGTAAGCAGATGTCGGTTGTATAAAATAAATGCCTGAGTGAAAAATAATGGTGAGGAGAAAATTACTTCTAAAAATAGCCTGCCAAATGTTATACTGGTGCAGGGATTCAATTTGCATTTGTCGCAGCCACGCCCTTGGAACCTTCCCCTGCTTCAGACAGAGCCCTGGTGGTGGAGAGGGGACAAGGTGAATTATTCCTGACCACCATGTCCATGGGCCAAACCACCCACTGCTCCAGAAGAGAAAGCCTTGTCAATCGGCCCTTGTCAAGATTTGCAATCTCAAAGCCCGCTGTGCTTTGATTGGACACAGTAAAGGTCTTTGGGGGAACGGCAGGGGTTGTCTTGTTTTTCTCTGTCTCCAAACCTCAACCTGATTCTCTTCCTTTGGTAAGACTAGAATGTTCCCTCTCTCACCCACAGGGGTCCACCCCTTGCTTAGCTTGACTAAGTGGTTTTCCATTTCCTCATAAACCAACTCCTTCAAATGAGGCTTCAAACCTAAGACCAGCTGTTCAAAACTCAAGCCACGAACCAGAAGACCGACCCAAGCGCGCTTGGAGGAGCAGTTCATTTGAAGAAATGTGCTCCTATGCAAAATCGTTCCAAAGTGACCCCTGCGTGTCACATCCTAATGTATTTTCCTTTACTTTTCAGAGTGCCTAAGAAGATGGCAACTCAAGCCCCGACGTTTCAGCAGCCGTTACAAAGCGTTGTGGCACTGGAGGGTAGTGCCGCAACCTTTGAGGCTCACGTTAGTGGTAAGCTCACACCTTCGGGCTTTGAATGCTTCCATTGTCTCCCTCATCCAAAAAGGAGAAAATCGCAGGAGGATTTGCCCTGTTTTCCCTTCGTAAAATTGCTCTAACTCCGAGGCAGGGTCATTCTAAGGATCAAGCATCCACAGAGGACTGACAATAAATCTGACAATATAATAGTTCGCATGTTTTATTAATATTTATAATTCCACAAAGCAAAATAATTAGCATTGTATCAAAACTGCTGTCAGAATCCAAAGGCTAAATAGGAGCAAACCTGAGCATTCTATAGATGTGTTTGGCTGCAGAGCAAGTCTGGAAACTAAGACCCCAAGCTTGCTCAGCAGGCCCCACGGTGGAGGAGTAGGTAGCGTGGGACTTCTAAGCTTCGGTTGCCCTAGATGGGAAAAGTGAGCATTTATCCAAATCTCTTTGGAGATTCACAATGAGATAATGTCTACTTATCTGACTATTTTACTTTCCATCTTTATTAAGTGGTTCTAGTAAATTAAAAGACTTTCAAAATGTTTTTAAATTTCAGGGGGGTTAAAGTCACTCTGTTCTGCATATTTAAGGAAACTATTGACCCTAGAATATTAATTTAAGTTCATCTGCTTCTTATATCTCCCTTGTTTTACTTCTTTAACTCATTTTAGGGGAGTTTCCAGAAAAGTCATGAATTCAGAGACCTGTCTCATTATAAAATAGGTCATCTACAAACTGAGTTGTAAATGATTTTAAATTTTCTAAATTAACCCTGTTATCTGTTGTCATGTAAGATTATAAGGATGAGTTGAAAAATCACACTTGACCTTTAATTCTCAGCACCTTGTCTCCATCCCATTTTGTTTAATGTGAAGGTTTATACTGGGGATATAAAGTGAAAAATCTTTCACTGCTCCTGTTTTGTGTACAAACCTAACTCATGGCTGGGGTAACACTTTATTTTGCCTTGCATGAATGTCACATAATCCTTCTCCATTTTCCACTCTCTATGTATATGAAAGACCAACCCAATTTTCCTCGTGCCTGATAAGTTCATAGTGCCTTCCACTCCGCCTTGCTCCATAACTTCGGAATGTAGCACATACTTCTCCAGTGGGACTTTTGCCTGAGTGTGGAGTAATGTTTTCCTCACACCTTTTAGTTTCTTCCAATGATGCGCTAATAAATTCCCAGAAAACACCCATGAAAATATTTGATATCCATAAATTAGTCCGATAAGCTATTCCCTTGACCACTGTGCGAGAGGGGCTCAAGTAAGGACAACGCAATAGACTTCCTTTGGCTGATCTTCATCCCATCAGCTGGAGGAGCTGCGGCATCTGTGCGACAGATGCAATATAAACCACTCTTGGAACTTGCTTCATCCTTTCTGACGGGGTGGAGTGTTGATAGACTTAAAACATCAAAACATGTACATGCAGCTCTTAGCCCTACAACTTCTGGAGGATGAAGAGGATCCAGCTTCTCTACGAGTCCCTCTAACTATGGACGTTGCTCTGCCAGACAGGGTTGGGCTTGGTCTCCTGCAAGAAAAGAAAACCAGAAAGTGCCCCTGTAAGCTGTACCATTTCCCCTAACGGCTCCACCTCTGAGCGGAGAGGACAAGCAGACAGTGTTCCTGTAACCACAGAGGGAGGAGAGGAGCAGGTCGCCCACCCTCATCACGCAGAACCCGTGCACCTCGTTGATGCTTTTGCACCACGCGGACAGTGGTCGGGGTGGGGTTCCATCATTTTCCTGGCACTTCATTTCATAAATCGCTTTCATGATTTTAATGAGGCCTATTAAATTTCATCAGATAGAGCCCAAGGGCGAGAGGGTAAGAGGTGGAAGTTCTAGTCCTCTCTATGCCTCTTGTTAGCTGAGTGACCTTGGAAAACTCGGTAAGCCTCTTTGGCCTCAGTTTCACCAGCACTTCCACCTCCACCTCCACCTCCACCCAACACTGAAGGGTTGGTCTCCACCTGAAACCACGAGGCTTCCTAATGATCTGCTAGCTGACACTGATGTCATGCAGCTGCCAATGTTGCATTTTCATGAAAGGGCGTGACACCTCGGGCAACTTTAGCAGTTTACTGCAAGGCGGTGAACGGGATGGGACCGAGCAGAGAGAAAACTTTGGATTACCCCGCTCCCGAATCAAGCGGAATTGTCTTTGTTTCCCAGGTTTCCCAGTTCCTGAGGTGAGCTGGTTTAGGGATGGCCAGGTGATTTCCACTTCCACGCTGCCCGGCGTGCAGATCTCCTTTAGCGATGGCCGCGCTAAACTGATGATCCCCGCCGTGACAAAAGCCAACAGTGGACGATTCTCCCTGAGAGCCACCAATGGATCTGGACAAGCGACTAGCACAGCCGAGCTTCTTGTAACAGGTAGAGCGGCCGAGGCCTGTGGGCCCTTGCTCCCCAGAGGCATCTCCAGCAGGTTAGAAGGGGGTCATTTAGAAGGAGATAGAAGGACAGAAGGAGCCTCGAACCCATAGAAGGACCTGCTTGAGGCTGACACTGGATTCTTCCATTAAAATATAGTTCCAATCGCTCCACCCTGCCCACCCCCAAACAACATTGCTTTACTTTAAACTTGGTGAAACAATATCTTGCATGACAAAAAATGCTGTATTAATTTACCCAATAAGTTATAATTCCAGCGATACTCAATTCTGGGGTTGTTAATTGACTTAAATAGAAAGCAAATCAGGTAATGTCAGATATGAACTTCAACAAGTATCTAGAAAATTTAGAAACAACACACACAGATGTAAGCATCTGCTATTGTTTAGTACTGTGAACCATGTCAGAATTAATCCTGTTCATGTTCATATTAATCTTGAAAAAATTCCTCTCAGCTAATTAACAGAAATAGCCCCTCTATACAGCACGAAGTGCCATTATTTGGCCTGATATTTTAGAATGAAAATAAATGCTTGGGTTGCTTGAATACTGGTCAAACTAGAAAAGATACAGGTTTTTAAAATTAAAATAGTTATCTAAATCTCAGGTGTACCTATCCTGCTAGCCACTGAGATTCCTTTTAATGCAAGTTACTAAAGGATGACAAGTTGCCTTATCATGTTAATGTAGTATTAGCAGTAAGACCGAGAGGAAGATTATTTAGAAATGTTGTCACAAGAAACATGGTGACTTAGAACTGTTAAGTAAAACAACAAAGCAAAATGAGCTATATGGTAGCAGAGTGACCTTCTGAAACCTCCTAGCTCCATCCATTCTTGCTGCCATTCACTGCATGGACGGAGTTCAAGGACAGTCAACCCCAAACACAGCGACCCTATATAAGGATTCCGAAGCTAGCATTCTTTATAAGAGCAGATAACCTCAATTTCTCTTCTGCAGAGTGGCTGGTGGGTTTGGACTGCCTACCTGGCAGTTAGCAATCCAACACTTAGCCAATGGCACCACCAGGGCACCTAAGAACAGTCAAATTCACTGCCCTTCAGTCAATTCTGACTCATAGTGACACTGTAGGATAGAATGTGGGTTTTCAAGAATGTAATCTTTATGGGAACAGAAAACCTCATCTTCCTGCCCCTGAGAAGCTGGTGGTTTTGAACTGCTGACTTTCACAGCCTACCGCATTAGCCACCAGGGCTTTCCATTAGCAAGTGGCTGCCAGGTTTGGAATAAGAGTTAGGGTTCTTTACACATACGTGTGAGAGCTTCCTATCTCACGCTCCTAATTGTCTCCCCCCAACCCCCCTGCAGCAGAAACAGCACCACCGAACTTTGTTCAACGGCTGCAGAGCATGACTGTGAGACAGGGAAGCCAAGTGCGGCTCCAAGTCAGAGTGACCGGAATCCCTACACCTGTGGTGAAGTTCTATCGGGACGGAGCTGAAATCCAAAGCTCCCTTGATTTTCAAATTTCACAAGAAGGCGACCTCTACAGCTTACTGATTGCAGAAGCATATCCCGAGGACTCGGGAACCTATTCAGTAAATGCCACCAACAGTGTTGGAAGAGCTACTTCGACTGCTGAGTTGCTGGTTCAAGGTACGGGCTGGTGGCTGAGGACCGAGAGGAAAGGGAGAGGACGGATTTGAGATGAAGTGAGATGCACTGGGGTTCCCCAGACTCCTCTCTGAAATGCTGGGCATGCCTGGAGCTGAACTCAGAGTGGTTGCTCTATGCCAGCGGGGGGGAGGGGGGCGGGGGGATGGAGTCTCAGATTCCAGGCAGGAGCTTGATTTAGGACTCGATCCGCAGCTAGTAACCCCATGTGTTTCAAGGAAGTGATCAGCATTTTCAATTATTGGCAAATCATGGCATTTTTCAAGTCTCTAAGTAACTCCTCATGTAGTAATGGATATTTTCTATTTTTTAAAAATCTCACTTGATTCATAATCCAAAGGTGTCTGCATTTTCCTCATGGGGACATCCAGAGATTCTCACTGACGTCGTAGGCAGATATTTGAAAAGCAGTCAGTATGACCTTAGACTCAGTGAAGTTAGCTACTCCGAACAGGACAGTTGCATGAGACCACTGTTAGACTGGAGGGTAAAAAATGGTAAAGACTTTGTACCAAAGAAAACCAACAGACGTTAGAGACTGCCCACAGCTGCAGGGCTAGAATGTTGACGGATGTTAACTTGGGTAACACAGAAGAGGTCATCTCTAGAAGGGAAAAGAAAAGTCAAGAAGGCAGTGAAGGGTAAAGTCGGTTGAATTGTTAAATACAAAATCGATGGTCTGAAATGTAACCCGCCCCTCCCCCCACCTAAACAACAATGTAAAGAAAGAAAGAAACATCATCGTTGTAAACTTCCTGTCTTTGTCTTCTTCCAGGGGAAGAAGTAGTACCCGCTAAAAAGACCAAGACCATTGTTTCCACGGCTCAGATCTCAGAAACGAGACAAACCCGAATTGAAAAGGTATTTTTCAAGGCTGTGGGGTCTCAAGCTGTTCAGATGGCTGCAACCCCGGCTGTTCATCACACTGACTTTGTTTTCTATCTTTTGCAGAAGATTGAAGCCCACTTTGATGCCAGATCAATCGCAACAGTCGAGATGGTCATAGATGGAGCCACTGGGCAGCAGTTGCCACATAAGACGCCACCCAGGATACCACCGAAGCCTAAATCGAGATCACCGACACCACCGTCCATTGCGGCCAAAGCACAACTGGCCCGCCAGCAGTCCCCATCGCCCATAAGACATTCTCCATCCCCAGTCAGACACGTGCGGGCTCCCACCCCGTCTCCGGTCAGGTAAAGCCTCCTGAGACAGGTCATTTGGTTTGGAATTGGGTTCTGCTCAGTATGAAGAGACGGAGAAGGAAGCAATTTAAAATGTGACCACAAAGTGAATGGTTCTGGTTTTCCAAATCCTTCCTCAGAGCACGCATGGGAGCCCCCAGGTGCCACCAACAGTTTAAATGTTCTATTACTAGCCTAAACATTGGTGCTTTGAATCCACCTGGAGACCCCTTGGCAGTTAGGCCTGTGATCTGCTCTGAGAGGTCATCCATCCTCTTGAAAACCCAACTGAGCAGTTCTACTCGGAATGCACTCAGTAGCAACCGACCGCCACAGCAGAGACACGCCGCTCAGTCTGAATTCTTGTTTTGATTCCATTTAAGAAATGTCTCCTTTCGATGAAGAAACAGACACAAACAAACAACCTTTTGCCATTCGGGGTCCTGCTAGCCCATCTGGATGAAAATAACTATAAACGTCTACCTCATGTTATTTACAAAATAAATGCAAGCTTATTAGGGAGCTATATTTTAAAAATAAAACTTGAAAAGATGAGGAGAACATTTGGGGAAGCTTTTGTGGGAGGAGACTTGTAAAGACTGATTTGCGGTTTTAATGGTAGGAAAGTTTTCTGGGTATGACCGAAGCAAGGTCATTGCTAGATTAAGCAGGATGGTTGGGGAAAATCTCTGAAAAGTGCTCTTTCCTCAAGAGACTTTTATTGCCTCTGCTAGAAAAGTAGTCTAAAAGCAATGTGTGAACAATACCATCTAGAATTGTGCAGTATACATCCTATCTGTCTATACACGTTGATTCTGAGCCAGACTGCATAAACAGGCAAAATACAAACTATAAATCTGATGGAAAATGTTTACAATACTTAGGACAAAGAATTAGTATACTAAAGGTATAAAATATTGTACAAATTAATTTTCTGAAGAAAAAGAACCAGTAACACATAAAAAAACAAATAGACCAAAGATAACAAACATTTCACAGAAAAGAGAAAGTAAATGGCCAATTAATATATGAAATAATAATCTGTACTTTGCAATCTTTTTTATTTGAGCCACTTAAAAAGTAAAAATATTGGCAAACACCCATATGAAACCTTGAACAAAAATCTGTTCTAAAATCGAGTCCTGCTATCAAATAAAAAGTGTTCAGTCTCCAGCTAGCTTCAAGTTTGCTCGCTGTGAAATCATACCACAGGCCAAATGCCATGTCTGGGGGAGATAACAGCCTCAGTGCCGATCCACGTCTAAGGTCATTGACAGTGATGGCGCACTCCCGGTCCTGGGCAACGCTTTGACCGTCTTTACGCTTCTCGGTGCTCGTTAATAAAAACCCGAATTGCTAATTTTTTTAAACCTTTCTAAAACCTTAAGACACAAAATGCCAATTTGGGGGCGAGGGTGGATTTTCCAAAATAGACCGCTTCCTAAAATGTCTCTTAGTTTAAATTCTCTTTTTGTTGTAAAGTCTGGCAAGCTATGTTGTTAAATAAGACACATTGTATCTAGCTGTGGCCAGGTGATTTTTTTTTTTATATACTAAGAGCCAGAAATAAGCACTTTCCTATAATGACTCAAATTACATTGATTTTCACAGTTAGGGGCTTACCTGAGACCGTGGCTAATCACTGATGTCATGCTAATCATGTCTTTAACTCCTTTTGAGTCAAGCCCACTCTACTAGGTGCAAGGGCTCAATAGTTTAAGCTTTTGGCTGCCAACCAAAAGGTTAGGTGTTTGAACCCACTAGCCACTCAGCTGGAAAAAGATAGGCCAATCTGTTTCTGTAGAGACTGACCAGCTGGAAGCCCTATGGGGCAGTTCTCTTGTGTCCTTCATAGTCATTATTGGTTGGAGTCTATTTGGCAGTGGGTTTGGTTTGGGTTTTCGTAGGTACAGCAAGAGCAACAAGACATGGGTTGAAACATAGAACTGCAAGGCACTTCGTTTTTTTTCCATTGGTGTTGAATAATACACCTCCATTTTTCTAAATGGGTCTTTGTTAGATTTCTCTGACAGTCATTTTCAAAAGAGAAGTATGCTTCTCAACATATTCTGTTAGTATGATTTCCACTTCATTTATAAAACATAAATTGTTTTTTTCAACACACACACACACACACACACACCTCAAGAAAATGAGTCAACATTTCTTCATGAAACTGGTTAATGTTGTAATGAACTGTAAATTTGCCCTGCAATTTAAAGCAAATATAAACTGTACCTTCAGACTTAATTAGAATACTTGCTTTATTTAAGATCTGTATAAGCTAAATGTTCCGTTTAAGTGCCAGAATACATTTATAAACATCTCTTACGTGCAGGGTTGGTTTAATGCAATGGTAAGACAATATTGCCACCTAGAGGGAGAAATTTAATAAATCTTAATAAGAATTTCATTTCATTAAGAGGCATTTTATCTTAGATGAGTGGAACCAAGCCCCCAAATTATTGCTATATCAGAAGCATCCCTTTTGGAAATACATGGGAAGAATTCATACTGCTTCTAAAACTGACGCTATTACACGCTGTTGGCAGCCGTTCAGTTGATTGTAACTTATGGCGGTCCCACGCGTGACAGAGTAAACTGTCCTATACGGTGTTTGGCTGTCATCTAACCAGAAGCAGATCTGTAGGCCTTTTCGTTGGTGGTACAGCCTGGGTAAGCTGGCAGTCGAGCACATTGTCAATTGCTCCACCTTTGGACTTTATTTGGACTTTAGGCACCTGTACAAGCAAACTTAATGAAAAATTATTTGGGACAAGCGGTTATCAATTTGACAGAAACTCTAGAATCTTTGCTTTCACAGTAGCCTGTTTGAAACTCTAAGGATATTTAAAAGAAATCTAGCACACAGTGTAATGAACCTGGGACTAGAGAAATTCAGGATAAATTTAAAAGCGTGGTTGACAGACTAGAGCAGCATTTTCCAACATGCATTGCCCAGCCTGGGCTCAAAAGGGTTGTGCAGAAAGACTGGCAAGAAAGCCCAGCTCCTGCCCTGGGGATGCAGAGGGTACACTGGCATATTAAAAGCTGTAGCAAACCCTGATGGAAAGGTAAATAAGGAGCAAGCAGCGTCACTTCGTTCACGTGTTGTACAGAATGTTGGGTACAGAGCCCCAGCTTTATGAAACTTCCATTTGAAGTTAATAGTGTTCTAGAATTAAGAATACCGAGACCCTTAGGACTGATTGCTGGGCTATCCAGGCCCTCCTTTCTTTTCACTATATTTTCAAGGAAGCGTCTTCTGCTGTCTTGGAAGAGGTGGTGGTGGTGGAGGTGGAGGAGGTGGTGGTGGTGGAGGTGGAGGTGGTGGTGGGGTATGTGTAGAAAGGGAGGGAAGGAGAGGGTGGGGGGAGGTGCAGTAAAGACATGAATTATATTAGGTTATGACTTGTAACTAAAAGGAATAAAGTCTAATTCTTTCCTTGGAATAAAGTCTAATTCCTTCTCAGGGTCACAATGAGTTAGTTAAATCAAACTCCTTTCATGACTTAGCCTCTGAGTAGGTTAATGAGGAGCAAACTGTAAATACTGTAAAACTCTTCTTGGCATGTGTGACCTCTGCCCTGTGATCCTGCAGGTCCGTGTCCCCAGCTGGGAGGATCTCCACATCCCCCATCAGATCGGTGAAGTCTCCATTACTCACCCGTAAATCTCAGACGCCCACCCTGGGCCCAGAAGTGCCCCCTCCCTGGAAGGCAGAGGGCTACGTGGGCGCCGCGGAGGCGGAGATGAGAGAAACAACGACGCGGAGCTCTATGCAGATCAAGACGGAAGAGCGATGGGAAGGGCGATACGGTGTCCGGGAGCAAGTGACCGTCAGTGGGGCTGCCAGCGTGTCGGCCAGTGCCGCCTTCGCAGCCGGGGCTGTGGCGACTGGTGCTAAGGAGGTACTGTCGGACTCCTGATTGACATTCTGGTTCTGCAACTGAAATGCTCTTAAGAAACTCGGCCCGGATAGGTCAGAGAGGAGAGGCACACACACGTACAGTTAGGCCAGGGCTGGTAAAATCATTTTAAGTGTGATGAGGACCCTCTCGGTGAGGTCTCCATGAGAGACAGGCTTCAAGGATGCATAATGTCTGCCTCTTGGCCACGATAGATGCTTACAGATATGCATATTTTACTGTGAGTAGCAAGCTTTTATAGTTCCCATGAGGCATGTCTTTTCTAAAAATGTAATGGGAGGCAGCGCCGTTGGCTCTGTGAAGGCGAAGCGGCCCTGACGGGGGCTCCTGCAGCCCCAAGGCTGGGATCGAGGCCCGAGGCTCTGGCACAGCAGCCACCGAATAAGCTTTGTTGTGACCAGCTGTGCCTGCTTTGGCTTCATGCGCCATGTTCTATGACCCAGATGAGATCGGACTCATGAGCTCTGAGAGGAGACAATGGTCACCAAGGAAGGGCGGCAGTGGGCCCTCTGATCCTCCAAGAAGTGTGAGCTAGGGAGTGGCGTGCCCCCTGCCTCTGAAGGAAAGCTCCCCAGCTCAAGGTGTGGCTTCACCTGAGGACCTCCAGCTAGGGCATAACCCTGAAAAGATATCCTTGACCTGGAACCTTCCGCCAGAGCCCGAGATCCTACAGTATGGGTTTGTTTCTTGAACGAGAAGTCATGACTACTCTGATTGAGAATGCCTGGTTCCTGCACCCTGACCTGCTTTCTCCCCAGCTTGCTGTGTCTCAGCCCTGGTAGAGGCTGCAGCACATTGGAAGCAAGACCTGCCTTCTTCCCTACCCTGGGCTGTGGGGGCTGTCCACAAGTGGGGCTAATCTCTCCTTCACTTCCTTGGTCCCCCTGCCTTTTGCTACCTCGATTCCTACTGTGCTGGGCAAGGGCTGGGGCAATACCAGCCTAATGCTTTCTGCCCCTATTGTCCCCACTTCCAACTGGATGGACACTTTGCTAATAGTGGATAGGAGAGGGGCCTGGGCTGGGAGACTTCTCCTGCCACCCATGGCTGGGTAGACCTCTCCTCCGCAACAGCTGTGTTGAACTGACCATCCAGCCAAAGGTGCAGGCCAGCGACAGGAAGAGGTGTGGGTGCTGTGCCTATAGAGAGTTGCCCCTACCCCTTCCTGTTTGCTCTTCTGATTGTCTTTGCCTTTGCCCCCCACCCACCACCACCACCCTAGTCCACCACCCTGAGATGTGGGACAGCACCCCAGGGCTAAGGAGCCCACCGATGCCCCAATATAAGCCCTTTCAGGATCAGTTGAGGGAGTACTGGAGCCCCTGTGTCTCATGCCCTCAGTAAGGACAGAACAGAAGGAAACAACAGTAAAAAGAAAATTCAAAAGTCTGTACATCATCCAGTCCAATATGTTGTAGCAGAGTCTGATTTCCCTGTAGAGATGGTGTTTTAAAAATCCCATCCTGTGTCAGCTGTGTGCCTCTAGAGGGAGGGGGCACAACCAGGGCAGAGTAGTACCCAACCAAGGAAGGCTGCTGTGTTCTTGGTTCCAGTTTCAATAAAGTTTTTGTAGCTCCTGCAGAACAAACCAAAAAGGGATGATGTCCTTGGTTGTTTCCACCCCAGGTCAAACAGGAGGCCGACAAAAGTGCAGCGGTGGCGACTGTGGTTGCCGCCGTGGATCTGGCCCGAGTGAGAGAACCAGCTCTCAGCGCTGTAGAGCAGACTGCTCAGAGGACAACCACGACTGCCGTGCACGTCCACCCTGCTCAGGAACAGGTATGCGCCAGGCCGTCTAGAGAGACTCCCACAGGGCTTTGTCTCTTTGCTTCTTGGCTGACACGCCATCGGGGCTGAACACGGCATGCTGAAATCCCACAGTGAACCCGTGAAGAAATTACTTTTGAGGGCAGCTCTGAGCCAAATATGGCCCAGATTCTTGGGAATTTCTGGACAGAAAGTTGGCTGAGTTACCAACGTTCTAGCTGTCACCAGTAAGTCTGTTCCGGCTCATGGCAACTCCATGCGTGTCACCATAGAACTGTACTCCATGTGGTTTTCATTGGCTGAGTTTCAGAAGTTGATAGATCACCAGGCCTTTCTTCTTAGGCACCTCTGGGTGGACTCATATTTCCAACCTTTGGTGAGCAAGTGAGCATGTCAACCATCTGCACTGCCAGAGTCTCTTGTTGTGTGTCTACAAGTCTATGCCAACTCACAGGGAGCCTGTTGCCAGAGTGGAACAGCCCCATCGGGTTACCTAGGATTTCATCTTTACAGGAAGAGGTTGCCAGGGGGTTTCCTTGACAGTGTCGCTTGTGGGGTCAAGCCAACTGCCTTTCAGTTAGATATCGAACATTTGCACCACCGGGAATGAAATACCACGAAGAGCAGATGAGGGAAGAAGCATCTGGTCTCTGGCAGGCAGACACACAAGAGTTAAGTGCAACCCCCAAGGGGTCAGGCTATTCCCAGGTGGAGGCAGGCAAAGGGTGCCTAAGTGAGGCAGCTCACTGGGAGGGCTGTGCGTGCCTTCAGTGCTCTAATTGGGCCACGCCAGAGCTCGGTAGCTTCAAAGCCATGCATGGACAGCATTATTTCAGGGCCGGCATTACATTTCTGTGCTTGCTCAAAGGGCCGTTCCTTTTACTTTCCTCCAAACAAATACGGCAACTTGATTCATGGCTGAAAGGTGCAGTAAACTCGGGATAACTCCCTGCCTCATATTTGAATAGATTTTTCTGTTATAGTTTGAAATCCCTTCAGTGTTCCTCCTGAGTTTCTCCTGTGTGACATTTCTGCCCTTATCTTGATAGCCTACTGGAGCTTCTTATATCAGGTGCATTAAAGTAGTTCCTTATCTTTCCTCTTCACAAACCAGATAAGAAAAGAGGCGGAGAAGACTGCTGTAACAAAAGTCGTAGTGGCCACCGATAAAGCCAAAGAACAAGAATTAAAATTGAGAACCAGAGAAGTCATTACGACAAAACAAGAGCAGATGCACGTCACTCATGAGCAGGTGAGAATGGCTTTTGTGCATGAACTTCATTGCTACAGTTGTTACGTGTGTGTCGACACACATACTAATTGCCACTGTGGAGGGTGGTGTTTCTTGGACAGCATGGCCATCACTCTAGAAAGTCCTCTGTCAGAGGTGTGTACTGCCTGATGCTGCCCACCACGCCCCATCACCTCCAGGGGGTTCTCTTGTGTAAGATACAAGAGCCCTTTGCAAACACACCCTGGAAGTAGGTGCTGAGGGCTCGCCCCCATGGATCTGGGCATGCACTCACTCAATAAATGACTGTTGCGAAGGGAAAGTGGGGTGCAAACCAGGAAGAACAAGTAGATGCTGCGGAAGGAGTAGGGAGGGTAGAAGAGAACATTGAACTGGTAGCTTTGAAAACAGCAACCGCTTCCAAGCTCCCCAGGAAGACATCTGGATATAAGTTTGAAATGGACTGGGCAGCATGGCCTTAGTAGACCAGATGGCCAGTAGAGAGTACAGCTAAATAGGAGTTCATTGTATGTATTTGGTGCATGGAGGCAGCAGGGACAGACTGGACGTGGCCAGATGGTAAGGCTAGTGGGCATTGGAGTCGTGTTGAGGGTCATTTGAGAAGATGAGTGTTCAAGTCCCTTTCAGTCCACCTCTTGTGTGTTCGTTTTGACATGCAAAGGAACAAGTGGGAAAAATTGCCTTCTAATGCACATGCCTTAGCGGTCCAGATCCAAATGCAGGATTTTTTTAGGTGGTTAAGGATT
This sequence comes from Tenrec ecaudatus, assembly GCF_050624435.1. Classification (NCBI taxonomy): domain Eukaryota; kingdom Metazoa; phylum Chordata; class Mammalia; order Afrosoricida; family Tenrecidae; genus Tenrec; species Tenrec ecaudatus. The sequence goes on from NC_134542.1 coordinate 59,713,876, forward strand.
TGGAAAATATTTTGCATAAGATATGTATAAGAATTTTCTCCCCATATTATCTCAGTTTAGTAAAGATGAGCCTTGACGTTACTGAGCTATCACAAGGATTTAGGAAATTTTACAAAGGAAACATGTAAGTGCAGATTATGAATTACCTGTGTGATCCTTCACTTATAAAGAAAAGGATCAGAAAATAATTATTTCTAAGGCTGACCTCCATTCTACTAGCCTGGGTTCTAATATCACTAAAAATTAAGTCTTTACATGAAATGATTTGCATAGTATTTTATCATTATAATACTCGCTAATAAAATTAGATGTCTTTTTAAAGAAGACTATAATGATCTCATTCAAAATGAACACTATTGAATCTATCTTTTTTTCCTCTGTTTAATCAGCATAACTTGTGGCTTGGCAGAGAAAAATCATCATATTATTGAACATGACATGATTTTAATTAGGGACATCACCTTTTCCAAATTTCTATGTTGTTAGATTATAAGTATTATGTTACTTTTACTAGAGATCAAGAAACAATGAGATTAATTTTTGTCATGGATTACAGATAAGAAAAGAAACTGAAAAAGCATTTGTACCAAAAGTAGTAATTTCCGCATCTAAAGCCAAAGAACAAGAAATGAGAATCACTGGAGGAATTACTACAAAACAAGAACAAAAACAAGTAACTCAAGAAACGGTAAGGCCAGTTCGGCAAAGACTAAGTGTGTGTGGCAAATAGTACATTCCAGCGAGGTGTGTGCTCCTTTGAAACTTCTACATGGAGAAGTCTTTCATGGTGTTTCACTTTTGTTTTTCTGTCTACATTGAAACAACTTCGTGACACAAATGCTGTTCTCATTGCACAAGTTCTGCTTAGTTGATCAGCTTGGGAGAAACCGACTACCAGAATAGTTTGGGCACATCTATGAATTTATAGCGTATACTTTTCACCATGTCTAGAGGTCCACTGGTACAGTTACAGTTTTCCTGAATAGGCTCATCCCTGAATCACTCACTTTGTAATACACAAACTTTACATAGGTATAAGAATACTTTACATAGGTATAAATGAAACACGCAGGCATGCACACACCCACATACACACAAAGAGGTGAGACATGAAAGCGGCTTTACTTAAATAGCAAGTAAGAATGAGCAAGTACTAAACATCAGCGCAGAGCAGCACATCTTCAATAAAACGCCTTTAATTCCTGATTGATAAAGATAAACTACAAGTTTTGCTGCTCTTGTGCTGAAAGAGGTAATTTCTTGTCCACAGAATCAACTTCTCTCCCAAGTATGAAATCAAGCCTAAAAATATCAGTTAGAGGCAACTAGTTTCAATTTGTCTTTGGTCCTGTTCAAGGGAGCCCCATATTCTTATGCACTGGTGACCAGCTCTTTGTTGGTCCTGAAGTTACCTTTCTAATATTATAAAATAATACTATATACTTAGACAGATGTGAGGTTGTTGGCTGAATTCCCACTCCTTATTGCAAATTAGACTCTGGACTCAACAAGAACCTTATTTAGTGAATTAAGGGCATAGCAAATTCTAGTTACCTTCACAATACTGGCGACTGGTGAGTTCGGGCCACCTAAAGATTCCCAAGCAATCACCAGTGTCCAAACACTGGATTCCCTAACATGTCAAGATGTACCAACCTGGAGATCTTTCAGCTCTAAGACAGTTCCCTAAGGACAGGTGGGGGCGTGGAGAGTGGGGTGGGGGCCATTCATGCATTAAGAAAGCAAGTGTAAGTATGAGGGCACTTCAAAAGGTTTGTGGAAGAAATGGAATTAAAGGATAATGGAATTTTCCATGAACCTTTTGCAATCCCTTTGTATAAGCCCTGGGCAGTAGGACTATGACATTGCCTTTCTCACCACTAAGCATACGGTAGGAATTCTTATGAATGTCGCAAGGGTATCTTGATTATTCTCTGCCACCTGTGGAAATCAAATCTTCATTTTACTCTAAATATCAGATCAGACAGGAAGCTGAGACAACGGCTGCAGCCATGGTGGTAGTGGCTGCTGCAAAATCCACAAAACTAGCAACAGTCCTGGGAGCTCAAGAAGAAATTTCCATAAAACAAGGCCAAAGGCACATGACACAGGAGCAGGTGAAGCCTTCCTGCAGCTGTGAAATTCACCCTGGCATCCTTTCATCTGCCAATCACCTACTTCTTCATCATGCATCTTAATCATTACTCTCCCACCTCATCCTTTTCTTATAACTCACGTAGAAAACCCAGTAAAACGTGATCATGTCTCATTGCCACCTTTCACGTCTAACTTCCAGAACATTTTTATTATTACTAATAAGATATTGTAATGCACTTTCATATCTTCCTATTGAAGTAGACACCAGTGTATGACAATCGGTAACATGAAAAATTACTTAGGATTGCCTGGCAGTCCCTCATAAATAATAATAATAATGATAATGTGAGAAAGAGAGAAATGAAATGTATGAGTCTCTTATTATGTATCACTTTTTTTTTTTTACTTTTACACCTGCTTCCTTATATTCTAAAGTTTTTACTAAGCTAGGTTCTCAAAGCAACCTGACTGAGATATCTAAGTGCAATTAAAATGTCCTTCAATAGGAAGAAATGTTGTCTCCCTTCTCACTTTTGACTTAAGTTTCACAGTTGCCTTGTGCTTCTCTTCTTCAAGGCTGCACCAAATGTAACGACCATTGTGTCTCCTTTCTTTTTTTCACCATATGATCAGATAATGAAAGAGACCAGAAAAACAGTGGTACCGAAAGTCATAGTTGCCACCCCCAAAGTCAAAGAACAAGATGTAGTATCAAGAACTAGAGAAGGCATCACTACCAAAAGAGAGCAAGTGCAAATCACTCAGGAAAAGGTGAACGCAAACCTTTAACTTCGTTTCTAGTGAGCCCTTAACTGACTGTGTGGTATGGATATTCATTGGTGTTTTCCTCCAGGAATCCCACACTAACAGCACAACAGACGTGTGACTCACCGCCATTAATTTTACCTGCACCTTTGAGTTGTCTTTCCCATGTATATAACACTTGTCATTTATTTTATTCATCCTTCGTTTTCTTGCATGAAGATTAGCTTAATTTTTAAAACTCATTAGAGGACCTCAAGTAGAGGTATGGTTTTGTTTTGGGTCTCAGAGCTAACCTTTCTATATTTTGTGAGTTCCCATCAGTATATGCAAACCTGGGTCAAGTGAAATTTAAATTTCTATGTGTCGTTAATCCTGCATAACTTCACCTCACATCCTCACTAAGGGTGGTGAGGGGGGCAGGGGGAAGGTCATACCATGGGTATCTGAAGCCTGTGGAGCTTAAACCTGGTTTTTACTGTAACAATCAGATGAGAAAGGAAGCTGAGAAAATTGCCTTGTCTACAATAGCAGTGGCCACTGCTAAAGCCAAAGAACAAGAAGCAATGCTGAAAACCAGAGAAGGCATGACTACTGGACAAGAACAAATCCCAGTTACTCATGGAAAGGTGACTATTCCAAGTGTGACAGCCCCTTTCACAATGTATTCATGCCAAATATCCTGTGAAACCCAATGATAATACCTTAATACCAAATACCAGACTTTCTGATCTGTGGAGCACCATTAACCAAATCTACTTTTTGCAATGAAACAATTGGTCACCAAACCCCCCCTAATTATGTATGGCTGTTAATATGACTACCTATTCCTTTCCTCACTTATCTCTTCGCTATTACTTCCAACTTTCTATTATTAATATCTAGAAATTATCCAGAACTTGATTGAAATTGCATGCAGATAATCATGCACATAAAATTAATTGTATGAGTAAATCTCAGTTCTTGACAAGAAGATGTGTATACTGGGGATCAAAAATTCATTATGTTATGTTATACAGTATGGACTTAGATAGGAAATTATTTTGTGATTTTTCTCATGTGAAACTTGATCTTGATTTCCCCTCAGCAAATATCAGATAAGAAAAGCAGCAGAGAAGATGATCGAGAGGCTGTTGTACTCTCACCAAAGCTAAACATGATATAATAGTAAAATCTAGACAAGGAATTATCCAACTAAGACAAATGCACATAAGCCACAAAGGATAACTGCATCTATTTGCAGCTATGACATTTCCATGATTTAATCTATGCCCGTAGATCTGTAATTTACCTACAAAGAAATATTTACCTACTGTTTCTTTACTGCTAATATAATATTTGGAAATGAACAACTAGAGTTTTTCATTCTATTGGATATCGTATATGAGCCTGATTGTATGTTCCCTCAGTGGTATTGCCTATGTACAACTTTTAATTTTTCAAAGACAGGATTTGGGATAAGCTTTTCTAAGCCTTTAACCTAAGGTACTTACAGACATATTTACCTTCCAGAAGGTTTGAAGGCTTAAAAATGCTGATCAGATGACAGAAATTCCAAAATATACCTTTCTTCGTGTATGATTGATTTAATTATTTTCTGGTCCTAATATAAACTTAACTATCTTCTTTTGTTGAAAAATTAGCTGAGGATGGAAGCTGAGAAAATGTCTATACCTAAGGTAGTAGTGACCTCTATTAAATCTCCTGAGCCAACCACAGTGTCAAAGACTAGACAAGGATTCATAGCCAAGCAAGAACAAATCCATCTTTTTCATACGGAGATGAAAACTGATGCTGTGGAGGTGAAGAGCTTCATTCTATTCCATCATCCATCAGTTCTCCTAACTCTCCATCCATCTAAGCCGTGTGTTCCCAGTGCTCCATCTAACTGCTTACTGATAAACCAGCCATCATCAGTGGTTAGATGCATTCCAGGTTCTCCAGCTTGGAAGCGTTGCCATTTGTAGTTGGGAAAAGCCAGCTTAAAGCACACTTTCCTTTGTATTCCCTAAGTTAAGTCTCATCACTTAATGAGTGTGAATTGGGGCCTCCTGGTCCCCTTGTTCCTGCTTGTCTAGGTTCCAGAAATAAGAGGGCTGTAAGAGGCCAGTAAGAAATTAGGGCTGCTGCCAGCACACAGGACTCACAATTGTCTGCATTTCACATGCCTTATTTGAAGAAGATACGATATAGCCATCTTCCTGATTTAACATGTTCTACCATATTAAGGCTTTTTGCATATGTCTTAGCTTAAGAACAAAATTAGTGTGGTTTAAGCAAATGACTATTTCTCTGAGTCTGAATTTTCTCACTGTTAGACTAAATCTCAACCTTGTAAACTGGTTGAAAGGTCCAATGGAGATATTATGTAAGTGAGATCATGCTACAAGTGAAGTGTATGTATATAATGCACACATACAAGTACACACATACACATGAGGGGCTTCAGAAAGTTCACAGAAAATCCCATTATCTTTTCATTCCATTTTCTGAGGATTTTTTAAAAGCCCCATGTGTGTGTATACACACATACACACACGTACACTTGTATGCCTTAATCTACAAACTTGAAACAAATGGTCAAACTTAATTCACCTGAGCCTCCCCTATATGTTTGTAGCTACTTGTGAAATGCAATGACAAGGGAACAGCATCCTTGCAGAGTTCCAAAAAAGCTTCGGTTATTTGGGTCTCCCTCCTCGGAAGGGAGAACTGAACGAAGACCTTGACAACCGCGGGGTCATTCTCTCTCCAAGACCCTCATTTATGTCCTGAACTGTTGACAGACTAATTTCTAAACTGTTTAGAGAATCATATTTAAAGATACATGGTGGGAAAATTCAGAATCATGCTGAATTCTGTTCACAGCAGGGGGAAAAGAAAGTGAGCCCTAATTTAATATTCTGTCATTGCTTTTAAAGCACATTGAACGGCGTGGTGAGACGAGTGTAGCTCTATCCCATTCCCAAGGACCTCAGAGCTTCGTCGTGTGTAAGCCCAGTGCACGTGGGTTGTGTTTTAAAAAGCGAGCCGTCCTTCCAAACGGCTCTTCCATCCATGTTCATCAGATTTATAGAGATGAGAAAATGGCCTTTCTTCTCCTCCTCTGCTTTAAGGCCCGCTCATAACGAAAGTAAATTGAACTTCAATGATGAAAGGTTGTTCTCGGGAATCCAAACATGATAAAACTTTCATTTAAATCAGAATATTCTCATTCATATGTTTTAAGAGAGATGTTTTCTAATAGATTAAGCAAATCTCCTCCCCAGGGAATCATAAGTGAATTAACATGCTCATGGTGTGTTTGTGAACTTTCATGCGACCTCATTTGCATGCAGCCATCTAACTCCGTAGCAACTGATTTTTCTGGACGGCACTAAGACAGTATTTGAGTGCATTGTTATCATAGCTGTCCTTGGGTCGATTCCAGACGAATAACCACCAACAAGATAACAACCAAAGGAGATAACCACCCAATGTTTTGATTCCCCAAGGCCTAACTGACTGCCTCGGACCAATGCCTGCAAAGGCTCAAACTCTCCTTCCTACTTTACCTGTCGGGAGTTTTCCTATGTTGTGTCTATGTGGTTTCATGCCTCCTGTATTTAAACAGATACAGTGTTAAAATGTATCAAAAAAGGTATCTATGCAACATAATAACCAATGAGATGTTAAGTTTCTGAGTGTGCTCCTGAGTTAAATCTCTGGAAACACTTGACCTTGTCATGTTGCGCAGGCTGCCATTTGCCCGTCACTTAGCTGGTTTTGCATGGCTGCCCACTCGTTAAGTGCTGGGCTGCTCACCGAAAGGCTCCTGGATCAACCCTGCCAGTCATTCCACAGGAGGAAAGAAAGACCTAACCGTCTGCTCCGATAAAAAGTATGGCCTAGGAAACGACGGGGCAGTTCTCCTGTCGGTCACATGGGATGCAAACAGTCAGAACTGACTCCATGGCCCCCACAACACCAACATATCCTAGAAGGAGATGCCCCAGAGGGACTTTGATACTACCATGTGTTAATTCTGCCAATATTGTCTCCAGGTGGGCGTTGGGAAAAAGGCTGAAGCTGTGGCCACAGTTGTCGCTGCAGTGGACCAGGCCCGTGTCAGAGAGCCCAGAGAGCCTGGGCATCTTGAAGAGTCATATGCTCAGCAGACCACAGTGGAGTATGGATACAAGGAGCAAGTGTCCGCCACAAGGGTAGCTGAGCAGCCCCAACGTCCAGCCTCGGAACCCCAGGTGGTCCCTAAGGCGGTCAAGCCTGTAGTGATCCCTTCTCCTTCTGAGACTCGCGTCACAACTACTGATCAAATGGGAATGCACATATCATCACAGGTGAGTCGGCTGCTCCCTGGTCCCTCGCCATGTTCAAGGGGAAAGTAACCTTGATTCCTATGCTCAACAGGTGAGCAGTCGATCACTGAGTTTCATTTCCATGCAGATCAAGAAAACAGCAGACCTCACAACTGAAAGATTAGTCCATGTGGATAAACGCCCCCGCACAGCAAGCCCCCACTTTACTGTGTCTAAAATTTCTGTTCCTAAGACAGAACATGGATATGAGGTAAGAGGCTCGGGAGCATAATAAAGAAATATCTAGCTTAAAAGAAATAACAGGATGTACTTGGTCATGCTCCAATAAGCGTTTCATTTTGTTGACGTCCATTTGCATTCATGATAGAAGCACTCTAAAGCCTGGTTTCTGAAAAGTGCCCAGTAGGATGACCTTGGAGTAGCAGGTGGTAGCTAACCTTACACCTCTCAGAATCCACAGACCCATACAGATCTCTCTGTTCTATATTTCAGGTAAAACTTAGAATCTTGTCTTACTCTTGTTCTAAAGATTTCTTGAAAGATGGTGTCGTATAAAGGTCAAAGAATCCTGGTGATGCACCAGTTAAAGCAGCTGGCTGCTAACTGAAAGGTTGTCGGTTCAAATCCACCCAGAGGCTCCATGAGAAAAAGACCTGGGTCTGCTCCCATCAAGATGGCGGCACTTAACGACAACAACAATGACACATTTTAGCGCCCCTTAGACTGAAAGAGAGTTCAGAGTAAAATTAAATGTGGGTAGATTCCAAAAATAAAGATGCAGACATGCATTGAGGAATCATACATTAAATCATCACTGTAGCAAGATGGAAACGTGGTACTGTGTGGTGTTTGGGTTGGATTTAAAATGAAGCAGCACTAGATTAGAAGCCAGTTTGCCCCTTTATTAGTTCTGCATGATTGGCCCATCGGGTTTCCAAGGTGGTCCATCATCATGGCAGCAGACGGGCACATCTTTCTCCTGTGGAGCAGCTGAGGAGGTCACGCTGTACCATCAGGAATTCTCCAGGGGAAGTTAGAAACCTTAGGAAGTTGACAGGCATCATAATCTTCCAGAGTAGCCACTGTTGCTCTTGTTATACATGAGCCAAGGCATAAGATCCAAACCTTCTGGGCCCGCAAAGAATTGTAAGGTTCATAGAGTGAAGCTTAGGGGAGCCAGACTCAGCAGAATGGCGTTGGTTTTATGGGTCCCAAAAGTTTTCCACTGAGTTCAGCTTACCACTTTACCATTGGCAGAACATCATTGAGTTTTCCTCCTTTGCCAGATTTTCTTTTAATATAGGTTCTGGCTCTTGCAGGTTTTACTTTATAGTTCCTATATTTGATATCATACCCAAATGGGTAGAGAAGTCAAGTAACCACAGGCCGCAGTAGAAGAAGAGCAGGAAGAAGCCTTTGAAATGTTTTTGCAGGTCTCCCTGTTCATCTTTCACAGAGAGTTGAGGCTGAAACCAAACTGTGTTTGTGTTTTTAAAATGAATCATTTTTATTGGGGGATCTTACAGTTCTTATACAATCCATACATCAGTTGTATCAAGCACATTTGTACATACGCTGCCATCATCATTTTCAGAACAAAGCGGTTCTTAGGAATTTACCAAGTATTTTAATAACTTCTTGATTTTGAATTTTCCTCCAAGGCTCCATAAAATGCAGCAATTAATAGCTGATCCCAAACACTCAATTGAAAATAAATGTCTAGAAAAAAATGATGGAATATTGTATGAATATGTCAGATACAATTGCTGTATGGTTTGTAACAAGAGTTGTAAGAGCCCCCAATAAAATTATATTTTACTGCAGCAATTATTAAGATGGCTACATGAAATTTTATGAATAAAATAACCCTTTATGATAACAGCTGCAAGATAAGGCAGTTCTGAGTGCAATCCTTTTTAAATATATATATTTTTAAAAACTCTGTTTTAAAAACCAGCAGAAATGACAATAAACTGTAAAACTGGCTTATTGCTAATGGACTTTTCATCAACCAGAAGGGTGTTCCTGAAAACGCTAAAAAAAAAAAAAAAAAAAAAGTCTGTAAAACCAGACTCAGGTTCAGTACACGAATGCCAGTGGTGAATCACCTCTCAGTGCAGCCTCGAGGAGCAGGTCAAGCTCTTGATTCTCTGACTTTCCTTCTCTCCAGGCATCAATAGCCGGTAGCGCCATCGCCACGCTACAAAAAGAACTGTCAAGTACGTCTTCTACTCAGAAGATCACCAAATCCGTCAAGGCTCCCACTGTGAAGCCTGGGGAGACGAGAGTACGGGCCGAGCCCACGCCCTCCCCCTTCGCTGACCTGCCAGACACTTACAAGAGTCAAGCTGGCATGGAGGTGAAAAAGGAACTTGGGGTGAGCATCACTGGAGCCACGGTCCGAGAGGAGCACATGGAAGTGCGGCACCGGCATGAAACCAAGGTGGGCCCCTGGCTTTCCCCGTTTCTTGATCCTCAGGGCTGGGCACTGGGCCAGTCTGTCCTGCACACCTAACCAGCCCAGGGCCTTGCCTTTCCCTTGACCATGCTGAAGCTGCGGTTTGTGGAGCATCGTACCCCATGTTGGTCAGCGATCTTTCCCTCGAATTATTTTCACCTGACAGAGCAAATTGGCGCATGCTAACCAGGCGTCCTCAAATGACGGCCCATGGGCAACATGTGGCCCGCCGAGGACATTTATCCAGCATGCCTGTTGTTTTTGCCCCATTGGTTTTTTCACTTCAAAATAAGATATATAGTCCAGCCCTCCAACGGTCTGAGGGACGGGGAACTGGCCCCCTGTTTAAAAAGTTTGAGGGCCCCTGGAACTCTTACTTTCCCTTGATGTCTCGGGCCTGTTGTTCACATCCTCTGTGACATTGCAGGTGGTAGAAGCAGCCAGAGTGCCGGCACCTGTCGAAATCCCCGTGACTCCACCAACTTTAGTCTCGGTGAGTAGAGAAGTTGAACTGCGTTGGATGCCCTGCATGTTGGGTTAAATACTATCTGCTTGCACAACTCAGTTTCCCACACTTACAGTATAAATACTATATGCCTCCACAACTCAGTTTCCCACACTTACAGGAGTAATGTACAAATACTTTAATCCCAGGTGAGATTTGGCAAGGAAAGGGGAGGTTCGCTTATTCAACAGGTATTTAATGAGCTTTTACTATGAGTCGGGCATTAATATGTAGCTGTAGAGAAATAAATCTGTGAAGCCCACGGAAATCTTTGCATTGTGATCAGAGAAAATGTACATAAGCAAATACAATAAACTGTGGAAGGTGGTCAACATCTAGCAAAGGGAGAATTCAGGGAAAAGGTGGTTAATTTCCCAGTGGGGGTACCATGGAACACTTTGGTGAAGAGGTGGTATTGCTGATGAGCATTTTGCCTTCCATTTGAATGGGTGAGGCCTGCCTGGTAAGAGGAGGCTGTTCTGGCCAAATAATTAATATGCTGAGCATTCATCACCTGTTAACTTCTTTAATATATTATAATTGTGAGGATTGACTTTGAGGACAAAAATGTTTGCACAGGTGGGACTTAGATGTTATTAGTATAGTTCCACATATCAAACCAAACCCAGTCTACTGCCATCGAGGGATGCCAAGACACCAGCCACCTCCCCAGCCCCCGTTGGACAGGGTGGAACTGCCCGGAGCATTAAGATTCCAAGACTTGCATCTCTCCCTCCCACAGAGTGACTTGCAAACATCTGATTCTAACTTGCCATTTTGTGACAATTGAAATGTGCAAGTTTGAACTCCAAATCATAGGGTATGGTGGTGATAGGTGAAGGCGCACACATATGCTTTTCTTTTTGATTGCGGTGAATGGATTTATCATGAAACATTTTCACCTGAGCGTTCTTCACATGTGCGATTCAATAATATTGTTTCCTTTTCCTTCTCGATTCAGGGCTTAAAAAATGTCACTGTCATCGAAGGTGAATCTGTCACCTTGGAGTGCCACATCTCTGGATACCCATCTCCAACAGTGACATGGTACAGAGAAGACTACCAAATCGAAAGTTCCATTGACTTCCAGATAACCTTCCAGAATGGAATCGCTCGACTTATGATTCGCGAAGCCTTCGCAGAAGACAGCGGGCGATTCACCTGCAGTGCAGTGAACGAGGCTGGAACCGTCAGCACGTCCTGCTACCTAGCTGTTCAAGGTGCGCAGCCACCTCCCCACAGGGCTTCCTCGCACGGTGTCACTCTCACGGGACACACCATCCTCGTTGGGAATTGAGGGCTGGCGCATGAGGTCAACATAGCTGGCAGTCTTCAGCGGGGGTCTCCAACAGAAAGGCCTTACATCAAAGCCTGACTTACATGAGAGACTTTTGTCTTCCTCTAGTGTCCGAAGAGTTTGAAAAGGAAACCACAGCCATCGCTGAGAAATACATCGCCGAACAGAAACGGTAAAACAAAAAAAAGTTCTGTCGCCTTTCCAGTAGAGTTATCCCATTCAGTTCTTTCACTGTCGACAGCGGGTACCCCGGAAGCTAATAAGAAGGGAATTCTCTTTTCAGCTTTGTGGAGTCACGAGACGTGGTGATGACAGATACGAGCATCGCAGAGGAGCAAGCAGGGCCCGGAGAACCCGCGGCTCCTTTCTTCATCACCAAGCCAGTGGTCCAGAAACTGGTCGAAGGCGGGAGCGTTGTGTTTGAGTGCCAGATTGGTGGCAACCCACAGCCCCACATCTACTGGAAGAAAGCCGGGGTTCCGCTAACCACTGGCTACAGGTATTCTGAGGCATTCTCGTAGAGTTCCCTGTAACTTAGGTGATAGGCACACCGAGCCTCAGGCAAAGTAGAACGTACTTTGGTCACCCTCCCCTAAATGTGACTTCTTTTCGGGTGAAGTCGCCATAGTTTCTTTTGAGGTGTTTTCATGGTTTTCAATAAAGTTTTATTGAGAAATAAAGCCATGAAACACAAGCAGACACTCGAGGTATGGCATTTCCCCGTGAACTTTTGAAGCCCTCTCATGCTTCTTTATATACAATTTGAACTTCTGTCTGTTGCTGTCTAACTGATTTCGACCCATGGGGGCCCTATGTTAGTCACCATATAGGACAAAGTAAAATTGCTCGGTTGGGTTTCCAATGTGTGATCTTTACAGAAGTAAGCAGTCACACCTTTCTCCCTCGGAGTAGCTAATGAATTTAACCAATGACTACCAGGTTCACCGCTGAGAGCTTAACAACTACACTACCATGGCTTCTTTATTTCATATATGCTTCTAGTGACAGAGAGAAATATGGATTTTTCCCCACATTTGTCCAGACATATATTCTTCCCCAAACAATTTTCCATAAAAATGACCAAATTAAATCATTAAAAGATAAAAAATAAGGAACCCACAAAGACAGAAAAGCTAGTTTTACATGAAAATCGATGCTAACTAAAGTAGCAATTAAAGAGAAACTTTATCTCTAAGTTGTCTGCAACTTGAGACAAAAAAAGACTAGCTAGATAATCTGAAAATGTAGCTGTCATCTCTTAGTAATAAGAAATGTGCGGCACTAAGAGTCTAATGCTAGATTATGTAAAGAAATGTATTCTTGTGACTATTCACTGGCTCTTCAAATGGAACAACGAATAGCAAAATACCTGCTGTTTAAATAACCCCATCATTTGCTCATCAATCACTCAAGCCCATGTGCCTCTTTATAAAAAAGAGGGGAAATCAGCGTACACTGAGCAGATTCCAACTCATAGAAAGCCTACCTGGGGTTTCTGAGGCTCTGTAAATCTTGACGGGAGCGGGTGGTTCCCTCTTTCTCCTGAGGAGCAGCAAGTGGGTTTGAACCACGAACTTTGTGATTAGCGTTCCAAAACGTATCCAACAGTGCCAGTCGTGTTTGACACCAATCTGTATGTTAAACAGTGTCAGGCTACTGCTTGAGATGAACATTTTAGCTTGTTTGGCCTCTCATGTGCGTGCATTTTCCTTCCGTTCAGTAATCTAGTTAGCATCTGTGGTGGGGCCTAGACCCAGGCTTGGGATTATTGAATTTTACACCACCATCCATTGAAAAATTGTTGACTGAATGACTTATTCCTTTCCATAAAGATACAAAGTGGGTTACAACAAACACACTGGCGAGTGCAAACTGGTGATTTCCATGACGTTTGCTGATGACGCTGGAGAATACACGATAGTTATCCGGAATAAGCATGGAGAAACGTATGCATCTGCTTCCTTGCTTGAAGAAGGTGAGTGCAACTGTAAGAATAGAAATGCAAGGTTGCCAGTGCTGGGTGTTCGTTGAGAGGCGGACTTCAGTAACCCGAGCGAGCGTTGCCACCTTCTCTGCCACCTTGCCCTCTGCTACAAGGAATGCTGTACACCAACTGGCCTCAAGGGTCATGCTATGCTAAACTTCTAAGATCCTAGCAACCGTTTCTATTCGGTGTATTGCTTTCTAGGCACACGGGACCTTTGACTATTCCGGGACTCTTACACATTATTAGCATTATTGAAACAATGGCAGACTAGCTCACGAAGGCTGTGGCTTCAAATCTCTATGTGACACCTATTCTGAGTTCAATGTTTCTGGGGTTTCCAGTATTTTCAAGAGAACTGGAAAGCAAGATTTTCAATGCTGATGTGTCATTTGAAAGAAAATCATTTTCATAACATTCAGACCAAGCAAATTGTGTGTATGGGCCAGCAATGTCTCAAGAAGCAGGCCATCCCTGCAAAGAAGCGTCCCACACACTGTCTCATTTGATCTTCAAAGCACCCTTAGGGGGAAGTCAGGAGATAAACTGAACAGATAAAACACATTAAGATGGAAAAGGTGAATCAATTGCCAAAAACCACGTAGGGAAGGCTTCCAAGGTAGACCCCAAAGGACTGGGGGCAAATAGACAATTATTTCTACATGAGCTACCTGACTTGGCTTCATAGAGTAGGTTTCAAAGTTAAGTGACATACTGAATATTTAGTGGGCTCTTTGACATCGGATATTTGCAAAATCTAATTTGTGTAAGTTTGCTTGACGATCGGGCCCGCCTGAATGCACAGCGGCATGAGTGCATTTTAGTAAGAACATAAAAACTTAACTGCTGTTCTTAATCCTAGCTGAATATGAGGCGCTGATGAAGTCCCAGCATGAAATGCTTTACCAGACACAAGTGACTGCCTTTGTGCAAGAACCCAAAGTTGGAGAAACAGCCCCTGGATTTGGGTACTCTGACTACGAAAAAGAGTATGAAAGAGAACAGGCCTTAATTAGAAAGAAAATGGCCAAAGACACTGTAGTGGTCAGAACTTTTGTAGAGGACCAGGTGAGTCTACAAATAATGAGCAAACACACCATGTCGTAAAGGGGATTCTCCCCCCACCCCCGTCCCCTTTGTTTGTTTGCTTGTATGAGGAGGTCTCGGTTAATTTATGGTCATGACATTTGCCCAGATGCAAGTGTGTGGCTTTAGAAATAGGAATACCACATGTATATCAAAAGACAACTGGTAACACAAATTCATTACATCCAAATATAAGCTCCAGTCTTAGAATACCATTTTTTGCAAGAAGTCACAGCATTCACTGGCAAAGATGATTATAATGCAGATTAAAAACAATTTTTAAGGCTTCTAAGATTTTCTCTCCGTCACAACGTCTTAATTAATCCTTTCCTCTGGAGCTAAAATACATTCTTAAGAAACTTAGGTCAGTGATTATATGTCTTTTTTTAACACACTGTCATTTTCTTACTGCCTAGGAATTCCATATTTCTTCCTTTGAAGAAAGACTTATTAAAGAAATCGAATACAGAATAATAAAGACTACATTAGAAGAACTTCTTGAAGAAGACGGAGAAGAGAAGATGTCAGTTGACATTTCTGAATCTGAAGCTGTGGAAGCAGGATTCGATTTAAGAATCAAAAATTACCGAATTCTTGAGGGCATGGGTGCTACTTTTCATTGCAAGATGTCTGGATATCCATTGCCCAAGGTAAAATGCACACACCATACCTCCATTGCCACAATAAGGATGCACATGAGTCACTGTATAACTATATGACCTCAAGTTTTCTTTACCTGAGCATGTTTTTCTTTGCAGATTGCATGGTACAAAGATGGCAAGCGCATAAAACATGGAGAACGGTACCAGGTGGACTTTCTGCAAGATGGCAGAGCCAGCCTGCGTATACCTGTTGTTCTTCCAGAAGATGAAGGGATCTACACTGCGTTCGCCAGCAATGTCAAAGGAAATGCAATTTGCTCAGGAAAGTTGTATGTGGAGCCTGCTGCTCCATTTGGAGCTCCGACTTACTTACCTACCCCAGAGCCAGTGAGCAGAATCAGGTAAGACTAGCAGTGCTTCGTGCAAATTGTTTTAAAATAGCAAATAGTTTAGCCGCAGATTTTGATTATGTGAGACACAATAGAAAATTGAAAGCATTGTATAGATGATTGCTAAGAGTTTTTGTTTCTTGCCCTTGTGTAAAAATGAGCAAATGATGTCTATCAGTTTAGCATAGTGTTTTCTAAAATTACAATGAATATGATAGATACTGTGTATTTAGGCCCCTTGGTGAGGCAGTGGGTTATGAAATGGGCTACAAACCATAAGGTGAGCTTTTCAAAGCCACCAGAAGCTCCAGTGAAGAATTCGGTCTCAGAAACCCCCGGGACAGCTCTACTTGGTCCTACAGGGCGACTAAGAGAGGGAATTGACTCAATGGCCATGAGTTTTGGGTTTTATAATTTATTTAATGCCTGATTTGTCTCTACTTTATTCCTAATTTGGAGTCTCTGGGTAGCACAAATGGCTCATGTAGCAGTTTGCAGCTACGAACGAAAAGCTTGAGAGTTCAGTCCATCCAGAGGTGGCTGGGCGGAAACATCTGGTGATCTGCTTCAGAAAGATGGCCGTGATGGAAGGCTGTGGAGCACAGCCCACTCTGCAGCACACGGAGCCACCACAAGCCAGAATTCACTCAACCACCAATGTTTGGATACTTTTTTGCCCTAAATTTTATTTTTAAAACCTTATTATTGCTATTTTTGAGTTGGGAAAAGTGAAACTCTAAGAATTTCTAAGAATTTGCCTTCCTTGACTCCATCTGTAAATGGCAGTGCCAGCACTTGAAACCCACACAGCCCGTCTGCAATGCGTATCACGGGATTGTTTCCCAAATACAATTTCCTCTTCACCTCTTAGGTTACAGGAAGTATATATTTTTTTCCATAAATGTATTCAATGATTTATTCAACCTATTTATATAAACATATAATCTAGTTATACACTGGGCTTCAGTCCCCGAAGTCTGCAGTTGGAAACCACCAGCAGCTCCGTGGGAGACAGGCTGGGCTTTCCACTCCCATAAACAGTGACAGTCCCAGACACCCACAGGGGGATCCCTATGAGTCAGCATGGACTCAGGAAAGTGTTGATTGTTCTAAGGTTTCAAGTCTGGGCTTCCGTACACGTTGAATAAACTATCCACTCTGCTCTCAAGGGTACAGGGAAAGCATAGCTTTAGGCAAGAATAATTCATTCCATTTTGTATTCTATTGAGTTTGAGGTGAGTTCTAATAAACCAATAATAAGAAAGATTATTTTGCTGAGCTTTGTATTGCATGATAATATATATATTTATAGCTATAATTTTTGTCTTGTTTTCAGGTCTGTTTCCCCCCGTTCGGTGAGTAGGTCTCCCATACGGATGTCCCCTGCAAGAATGTCACCAGCCCGGATGTCCCCTGCAAGGATGTCCCCTGGACGTAGACTGGAGGAGACAGATGAGTCTCAACTTGAGAGACTCTATAAGCCAGTCTTTGTATTAAAGCCAACATCTTTCAAATGCTTAGAAGGGCAGACTGCCAGATTTGACTTAAAGGTTGTGGGTAGGCCTATGCCGGAGACATTCTGGTTTCATGATGGTAAGTATGATACATTCTGCGGATGGGTCATTAATTATGTATGCTCGAGAGGTTTTTCGGATTGTTTATTTTAACTCCAATACCTAATTTTCAATTAATTTTCACAGGCCAGCAAATTGTCAATGACTTCACCCATAAAATAGTCATCAAAGAAGACGGTACCCAATCACTGATAATCGTACCAGCAGCACCCAGTGACTCTGGGGAATGGACCGTGATTGCCCAAAACAGGGCAGGCAAATCTTCCATCTCAGTGATTTTAACAGTGGAAGGTATTTGCTCTTAAGAGGAAATGACATTATCATCTGGGTTATAAACATGTCTTTTGCCCTGCTTACTCTACGTTGTGACCTTTCCCTTTCAGCTGTGGAACATCAAGTAAAGCCAGTGTTTGTGGAAAAACTGAAAAATGTCAATGTAAAGGAAGGCTCTCGACTTGAAATGAAAGTCAGAGCGACTGGTAATCCCAACCCTGACATTGTGTGGTTGAAAAACAGTGAGATCATTGTACCCCATAAGTATCCCAAAATCCGGTAAGTTTGCTTGAAGCTAAGGAAATGCAAGCTCATTAGACAATTTCAATAGCCAAGGGAGCAGTGACGATGTCTACATTGATCACTTTCTTCACTTTTTATAGAATTGAGGGAGCCAGGGGAGAAGCTGCCCTTAAAATCGATTCCACTGTCAGCCAAGATTCGGCCTGGTACACTGCGACTGCTATTAATAAGGCTGGCCGAGACACCACACGATGCAAAGTAAATGTTGAAGTTGAATTTGCTGAGCCTGAACCAGAGAGAAAATTAATCATCCCACGAGGGACCTATAGAGCCAAGGAGATCGCAGCCCCAGAGCTGGAGCCCCTCCATTTGCGATATGGTCAAGAGCAATGGGAAGAGGGGGACCTCTATGACAAAGAGAAACAGCAGAAGCCATTTTTTAAGAAAAAACTCACTTCCTTAAGACTCAAGCGCTTTGGACCTGCCCACTTTGAATGTAGGCTGACACCAATTGGTGACCCAACCATGGTGGTTGAATGGCTCCACGATGGAAAGCCACTGGAAGCAGCCAATAGGCTCCGTATGATCAATGAATTTGGGTATTGCAGCCTCGATTATGCAGTTGCATATTCTAGAGATAGTGGTATCATTACCTGCAGAGCCACTAACAAGTACGGGACAGATCACACATCGGCCACCCTGATTGTTAAAGACGAGAAAAGTCTTGTAGAAGAATCTCAGTTGCCTGAAGGAAGAAAGGGCTTACAGAGAATTGAAGAATTAGAGAGGATGGCTCACGAAGGTGCTCTTACTGGTGTAACAACAGATCAGAAAGAGAAGCAAAAGCCAGATATCGTCTTGTTCCCAGAGCCAGTGAGAGTCCTCGAGGGGGAGACTGCTAGATTCCGCTGCCGAGTGACCGGCTACCCTCAGCCCAAGGTCAACTGGTATCTCAATGGCCAGCTCATCCGCAAAAGCAAAAGGTTCAGAGTTCGCTACGACGGCATTCATTATCTAGACATCGTGGACTGCAAGTCCTATGATACAGGTGAAGTCAAGGTCACGGCAGAAAATCCGGAAGGTGTGACCGCGCATAAAGTAAAACTTGAGATCCAGCAGAGGGAAGATTTTAGGTCTGTCCTACGGCGAGCCCCGGAGCCAAGGCCAGAATTGCACATTCACGAGCCTGGGAAACTGCAGTTTGAGGTTCAGAAAGAAGACAGACCTATAGACACCCCCGAATCCAAGGAAATTGTGAAGCTGAAAAGGGCGGAGAGAATTACTCATGAAAAGGTGTCTGAAGAATCAGAAGAGCTGCGCAGTAAGTTCAAGCGCAGAACAGAGGAGGGGTACTACGAAGCCATAACCGCGGTCGAACTGAAGTCTCGTAAGAAGGACGAATCCTACGAAGAACTCCTGAAGAAGACAAAAGACGAGCTTCTCCACTGGACCAAAGAGTTAACGGAAGAGGAAAAGAAAGCCCTCATGGAAGAAGGCAAAGTCACTATTCCAACGTTTAAACCTGATAAAATTGAACTAAGTCCAAGTATGGAGGCCCCAAAAATCTTTGAAAAGATTCAGAGCCAAACAGTGGGCCAAGGAGCTGATGCACACTTCCGGGTCCGGGTGGTAGGGAAGCCAGACCCTGAATGCGAATGGTATAAAAATGGTGTAAAGATCGAGCGCTCGGACCGCGTCTACTGGTACTGGCCTGAAGACAATGTCTGTGAATTGGTCATCAGGGATGTGACCGCCGAGGACTCCGCCAGCATCATGGTGAAAGCCATCAATATTGCTGGAGAAACCTCGAGCCACGCATTCCTGCTTGTCCAAGGTAATTTGGTCTTTCCCATGCATGGCTCCCTTTCAGCCCTGAATATCCAAGGCTGAATTCTTTTTCTTTCCCCCCACCCCCTCCCATTCTCATCAGTCAAATTGTAAAGTGAATAATACAATGTGATCTTTTTTTTTTCCTCTTGTAGCCAAGCAATTGATCACTTTCACACAAGAATTACAGGATGTTGTTGCTAAGGAAAAAGATAGCATGGCAACCTTTGAATGTGAAACCTCCGAGCCATTTGTCAAAGTGAAATGGTTTAAAGACGGGGTGGAGATTGACTCGGGAGAGAAGTACAGAATGCACTCCGACAGAAAGGTTCACTTCCTTTCGGTCCTGACCATCGAAGCATCCGATGCTGAAGACTACAGCTGTGTACTTGTCGAAGATGAAAATGTAAAAACAACAGCCAAACTCATCGTCGAAGGTAATAGCTAATGTCTTCATTGTTTACTTCAGCTTGGTATGGGACAAAATTGACTGTGCAGTTTTCCTGTCCTGAAAATAATTGTTTGGGAATTGGAGATAGCAAGAATTGTGAATTTATATTAACTTAGAATATTGACATTTTAATAGTGTTATTGCCATGTACTTCATCTATACCATTTAATCATTCAATGACACTAGGAAGATGTGTGTCATCATCACCACAGTCTGTTCCAGAACATTTCCTTCTCTCGGCCACTGTGGTTAGCTTCTGGTTTCCCACCATCCTGCCCTGCCAGGCCCCTAGGCAATCATCAGTCCAGTTATTGTCTTTATAAGTATTTCTATCCTGGATTTCATAAACAGAAAATCATATAAAACACAGACAGAAAGAAAACAAAACAAGAGCAATGAAAACCTCAATCAAGAATGTATTAAAAACTTGAAACAATTTAGAATGGGCCAAAAAGGAGATAAAATGATAAGTTATTACATTTTAACCTAAATGCATCTCCCATAATAGATCTTTACAGTGCCCTTTGTCTGATAGCAAGACTGGTACATCCCTTGACAATAGAGGAAATTCCCTAAAGGATTAATTGACGTGAGGACTCTGAAAATGGATTCTGGGCTTCCACTGTCACCCATCTGCAAACTGGGTGTTCATCATTTAATCTTGGACACCATTCCCTCCTTTGGATTTTACTATTTACCATCCTTGGATCACACAGACTGCTGTGCTTCTTCCATGTGGATTTAGTTGATGCCTCATTTAGATGTATGCTTATTTTAAGACAAGCCTTTAAGACTCTACCCCCCAACCCCCCGACACTGTTCTTTCTGATACCCGAGCACCATCTAGTTTCTTCACCATGCTTGGCTGTAACACTCATCTTCAGTGATCTCTTCCTGAGGACGAGCATCGAGCAGGGCCACATCATCAGAATTAATTGTTCTTAGCTTGGAACTAGAATTGTGTGAGTGCTCTCCAATTTTAAATTCTGTTGAACTTAAAACCTATGTAAAGCCTTAAAAAAGAACCCTGAGCCTGTGTAAGGCAGAAACCTGTCAAGGGAAGAAAGGTGAATATGTTCCACTAAAACAAGCATGAGAAAACTGGTCAGACTGTACCCTGTCAAAGGTGGAAAACTGTGAGACCCAGAAAAACAAGGCAATGTTGTCAACTTCTGGCCTCCACAGGTTTTTCTCTATAATATAACTCACTGTTTTCAAAACACACTTTGCAGCTTAAATAATAACTTCTTTCATTGAAAATGTAGATGCCCATTCATCAGGAGGTAGATGTTAAGAATACTGTGCCTGGCTCTATAGGGAGATAAGATACAGTTAAAGGGTCGTCTCTGTGCAAAGCCTAAATGCAAAAGTTTCCAGAGATCATTTCCTCCTTATCTTCTGTCTCAGGTGCAGTTGTTGAGTTTGTGAAGGAACTTCAGGACATAGAAGTTCCAGAATCATTTGCAGGAGAGTTAGAGTGCATCGTCTCCCCTGAAAACATAGAAGGCAAATGGTATCATAACGACGTGGAGCTTAAATCCAATGGCAAATACTCAATCACATCCCGCCGTGGACGTCAGAACCTCACGGTCAAAGATGTGACCAAAGAGGATCAGGGAGAATACAGCTTTGTCATTGACGGGAAAAAGACAAGCTGTAAACTAAAGATGAAACGTAAGTCTTCCCACCACCTCCAGTGAGCATAATTCCAGTTCATTGTAAACAAACAAACAATCATAACTTCCTTTTCTGCCTTTTCCACAGCCCGTCCTATTGCTATCCTCCAAGGACTTAGTGATCAAAAGGTCTGTGAGGGTGACATCGTTCAGCTTGAAGTTAAAGTCTCCTTAGAAAACGTGGAAGGCGTCTGGATGAAGGATGGCCAAGAAGTGCAGCCCAGTGACCGGGTTCACGTGGTGATTGACAAACAGTCACACATGCTGCTCATCGAAGACATGACTAAGGAAGACGCTGGAAATTATTCCTTCACCATCCCAGCCCTTGGGCTTTCAACCAGTGGCCGAGTCTCTGTTTACAGTGAGTGCAACATGCATCGTTTTATGTGGCCATGGTACCGTGAGATGGAGAATTTTAATGAGCAGAGAGTTACAGTGGATGTGACACTCATCCTTATTGTGTGTGTGTGGCTTTGCAGGTGTTGATGTGGTTACACCTCTCAAAGATGTCAACGTGCTTGAGGGTACCAAGGCTGTGCTCGAGTGTAAGGTCTCAGTGCCTGATGTGACTTCTGTGAAATGGTACTTAAACGAGGAACAGATCAAGCCAGATGACCGGGTACAAGCCATCGTCAAGGGGACAAAGCAGCGCCTGGTGATTAACCGGACTCACGCTTCAGATGAAGGGCCCTACAAACTGATGGTTGGCAGAGTAGAAACAAGCTGTAATCTCTCTGTAGAAAGTAAGGGTTCTTCCAGCTACCTAGTCACTGTTTAAAGGTTCAGCTTTCCCCAGCAGCATCATAACCAGGTTGTTATTTTGTCCCCAGAAATTAAAATCATCCGAGGCCTTCAGGACCGTACCTGTACGGAAACCCAAAACGTGGTCTTTGAGGTTGAGCTGTCCCATTCAGGAATTGATGTCCTATGGAATTTTAAGGACAAGGAAATCAAGCCCAGTTCTAAATTTAAGATCGAAGCCCATGGGAAAATATATAAGCTGACGGTCTTAAATATGATGAAAGATGATGAAGGAGAATACACATTTTATGCTGGAGAAAATATGACATCTGGAAAACTTACCGTGGCAGGTTGGTCTATGTAGCTTAATGCTTATGTGAGGTGGGGGTTCTCCTTTGAGATACTGTTCACGGTGGTCCAGCCCCTTCAAATTCCCCTGGGCTCCCCAGCTCCATACCTCTCTGCTTCTACTGAGGCAATAATACCCTCTCACCACCACCCCGGCTTCCCTAAATGCCAAATGTTGTTCTGAATCAACCTGAACAAGCAATTCCTCTTTGCAGCCTTCATTTAGCTTCCAATTTGTATCACATCTCTTCCCCCTCCAGCCTCCTCAGCACCATTGTCCACGTGCCTTTTTCAAGGTCCTTCTTGTATCCTACTCATTCCCTGTTCTCAAGCACACGAGCATGTGCATGCTGGGATTTCTTCTTGCTACTCTTGGTATATTTTACTCTACTGTACATGATAGATGACTCTTCCGATTGTTTGATTAAGCTTCATTTCAATTTGGTGTTTTAAAGAGTCATTTCTTTTTTGAACACTCTAAATTCTTTAACTTTTCTTTTATTCCCTTCGTGTTTTTTACAAATAATAATTTTTAAAACGTTTAATGCCCCTCAATGTACCTGTGTCTTTCTTATTGACATGAAGTGAAAGTAAGGCCACTCACATTTGGCAGAAATCCTTCACTCTCAAATGAAGATTCAAAGGTGTAAACCAATTGCCAAGGAGCAGAGTTAGGAGTTATCATTAAATGTGTTGGTGTTTCCCAGCTTAAGTAGTGAGGAACTGGGTTATTGTACAATAACTGGGTTATTGTACTGGGTTATTGTACTCAGATGAAACTTACTTTGATACCTATGACATCTGCTCTATAAGCAAGGCAGATGGTAATGGTAAGTCTTATTTGATAGGAAAGTTTCATGGGTTATATTTTATTATATGCTGATTTCCTCAGAGACTTTGACCATGAAAATACTTCAAAAATGTTTTTTAAGATTCTGTTCTCTGATGCGTTTATTACAAAGGGCTTATTTTTAATATCTGAAAACTAGAAAAATCTGTGTCCCTATGTGAGTTCACCTAATAATTTTTTAAGTACCTATATACTCAAGTATAAGCTGACCCAAATATCAGCCGAGGCACCTAATTTTATCACAAAACTGCATTAAAAATGTGCTGAAATTTTTGGCTTATACTCGAGTATATATGATACTAGCAGGAGAAAGGTGAAGAGATAATTGTTAACTCCTGTGAAGATTTAGTCTCAGAAACCCACAGAGGCAGTTCTACCCTGCCCTGTAGGGTCGCAGGGAGTTATAATTTACTCAGTGGCAATGATTTTGACTTTGGGATGATAGGCCATATGTGGCTGGCTAAGAGCTCGGGTACAGAAATGAGTGGAGCACAGTGTTTATTCTTGATAAATTCACAATTTAAGGAGGGACACATTCATAAGCAACTGGTTGAAGCAGTAAATATTTCGGACAGTGGGTGATGGGATTGGAGATGATGAGGCAAGATTTTACAGAGACGTTTATTCACATAGGCTCCTTAGCGTACAGTCATCCCTAATCTTATAGAATCTAGGGTGATTTGGAAATTTTGCTCAGCAAATTTACAAATTCTTAAATGAAACACCATACATATTCTAAGGAAATCCTTATGTTGCATTTGAGGTAAATAAGAATTGAGATAGAGGCCATTTGTATGGAATGCATGGTGTTGAGAATTTGGAATTGACAATTTACTTTCTTGTGCAAAAGTTTCCTGATTTCCAGTATTTTCCATGGTTATCATCCTTCATGCTTAGAATCAGGGATTTCAGTGGCTCCTTTTCAATATAGGTCAAATTAATTTTACTAAGATTTTGGCATGTTCCGGATCATGTTTTAATACTTTATATCTAATTGTGCAAATACGGAGTCTTGGTGACTCAGTGTTTAAAATGCTCAGTTGCTAACCAAAAGGTTAGCACCCACCAAGGTTTGAACCCACCAAGAGCTCTGAGATAGAAAGGGCAATGGGGCAGTTCTGCTCTGTCCTGTGTACATTTGACGGCAATGGATTTGGTTGGGTTTGGTGCAAAGATGTCTTTAGCGGATGCATATTTCAAGAGGCTCACACTTGCACTTCTTTTGATCCATAGGAGGAGCGATCTCCAAGCCACTCACAGATCTGACGGTGGCTGAGTCCCAGGAAGCTGTGTTTGAGTGTGAAGTGGCCAACCCTGATTCAGAAGGCGAATGGTTGAAGGATGGCCGGTATCTGTCGCTGGGTCACAACATCAGAAGTGAATCGGATGGTCACAAACGGAGACTGATCATTGCTGTCACCAAATTAGACGATATTGGAGAATACACCTATAAGGTGGCCACCTCCAAAACATCTGCCAAACTCAAAGTTGAAGGTCAGTGAGGAAAGAACTGTTTTCTCGAATTCAGATCATATGACGTTCTGAAGTTGCCATTTCAAAAGTCAACTGTCAAGTCTTTTTTGGATGTCATAAATCTTCATTTTATAGAAGCATTTATAAATTCTCCAAACTTTCTGAGTCACATACAAATTCTGCCACATTGCTTATTAAATGTGTTTAAGTGGACAAGCCATCTCTTCAATTGTTCCCCTGTGGAACAGTTACATCAGCCGCACTCATTCCCGACCCCTCAAGGGAGCTTGGTAGCATAGTCGGTTAAGCTTTGGGCTGCTAACCACAAGGTCAGCAGTTTGAACCCACTGGCTGCTCCCTTAAAGAGTTATGACCATTCTGTTCACAGTGTTGCTGTGAATCATAATCATTCCCGACCCCTCATTGACACTTCTCCAACATGTTAAGCTATTAGAATACGGCTCTGTATGCTGGATTGCATTCAAGTTTGGAAAAACCATGCATTCATGCATGTCACATATGCATACATGTCACAGTCTTTGTAAACCAAAGTGCTGCACAACCAAACAATTGCATAGGGCCTCCGTGAGTCAGAACCAACTCAACGGCACTTGACAATTACACAACAACAAAAGCATATCCAAGGAGACCCTATAAGGTCATTCTGCTTCACCACACAAGGTCACTGGGAGTCTGAATCTGCCCCATAGCACCCAACAATGATGCCTGTTTCACAAGGGACCAGGTAATGATTCCCTGAGGACTTGTTTTGCTTGGTGATGCCACCTTCATGTTCTAAACCCATCACCCGTGTGCCTTCAGCTGTCAAAATTAAGAAGACTCTGAAGAACCTCACGGTGACGGAGACGCAGGATGCTGTTTTCACTGTGGAGCTCACCCACCCTAATGTCAAAGGCGTCCAGTGGATAAAGAATGGGGTTGTGCTGCAATCCAATGACAAGTACGACATCTCCGTCAAAGGAACACTCTACTCTCTGAGGATTAAGAACTGCGCCCTGGCCGATGAGTCTGTGTATGGCTTCAAGCTCGGGAGGCTGGGAGCCAGTGCCAGACTGCACGTTGAGAGTGAGTTGCCTTAGAAGCACATTATGAGTAGCCACGTCTTGGTGGCCGTGGTGTCGACCACATCACTGAATCCTTCCACTTTCCTTCCTAGATGTCAAGATCATCAAAAAGCCAAAGGATGTGACGGCCTTGGAAAATGCCACCGTTGCCTTTGAAGTCAGCGTCTCGCATGACACCGTTCCAGTCAAGTGGTTCCACAAGAACGTGGAGATTAAGCCCAGTGACAAGCACAGACTGGTCTCCGAGAGGAAGGTCCACAAGCTGATGCTGCAGAACATTGCCCCCGCGGACGCTGGGGAGTACACGGCCGTGGTGGGGCAACTGGAGTGCAAAGCCAAACTGTTCGTGGAGAGTAAGTGTCAGGCAGCCCCATTGGGCATTTCACCTAGCAAGCCCTTGTGTACTCGCTGATTTCAACATTTGTTTCAGGGGTGGAGGGGCTGCTAAAATGTTCTTCAGTAAAGTATATTAACGGGGTGCTCTCTGATTATCCCCAGCATTGCATATTACAAAAACCATGAAGAATATCGAGGTGCCCGAGACCAAAACTGCCTCCTTTGAGTGTGAGGTGTCCCACTTCAATGTCCCTTCCATGTGGCTGAAGAATGGCGTGGAGATTGAGATGAGTGAAAAGTTCAAGATAGTTGTGCAGGGGAAGCTCCACCAGTTGGTCATCATGAACACCAGCACAGAGGACTCTGCAGAATACACGTTTGTCTGTGGCAATGACCAAGTCAGTGCCACACTGACAGTGACCCGTAAGTATAAAAAAAATAGAAATAAGCCAAAAAAAGCTATATAGGATATTCAGTAGCTCATTCTTATTTTACATCCTACACTTTTCCTCTTTTTCTCACTTAACATACTCAAAGTTCCTTCAGAGACACAGCTACTGTGTACTTGCCCTGAATTGGGGAATAGCACTTCCCTTTCACTTAAATTTCCAGAGTAGAACAGTGTTGAAAGGCCACCACATAATCAGCTCCAGTAACCCTCGGGTGGCACCTCTGTTCCTCTGTCGGTTGGCATTTCAGCACAGAGTGATAAGGGTGGTATCCTAACGTCTGTCTCCGAATGATAGTTGCCTTGTTAAACCTAGACCATGCCACGTCGTCACTCAGTGCCTGTGTAATGCATGTCTCCCTGAGTGTCTGTCCTTCCCGCCTCTGCAGCCATCATGATTACATCGATGCTGAAAGATATCAATGCGGAAGAAAAAGACACCATTACATTCGAAGTGACGGTGAACTACGAAGGCATCTCTTACAAATGGCTAAAGAATGGGGTGGAGATCAAATCAACAGACAGATGCCAGACGAGAACCAGAAAGCTCACACACTCCCTGAACATCAGGAATGTGCATTTCGGTGACGCTGCTGACTACACGTTTGTGGCTGGGAAAGCAACTTCGACAGCCACCCTCCATGTGGAAGGTACGGTTTCCCACTTGTGATAGCCATAAAGCCAAACACTCATTGCAACGTCAGCCAACTCGTCCACTGCCTGGAGGATGGAGAAGTAAAACGGGGAGCTACCCATTCAATGGGATATTACACAGCAAGGACACGAAATGCAGGATAGGTACAGGTGACCACTTGGGTGAATATTCTGTTGAATAAAGAAGCCAGTTATGAAAGACCACATAGTGGTCTATTTATATGAAATGTCTGGACTAGAACAAAGACTAGTACTTGCCGAGGACCCAGGGTAGGAACGTGAGGCTAGCCTGTGATGGGGAGATGGGCTGTGAGAGCTCTTTGGGGGCAGCGAGGATGTTCTAAGACTGATTGTGGTGGTGGCTGCACCACTCTGAGTCCATGGAAAGCCATTGGTTGTATATTTAAATGGCTGCGCTGTATGGAATAAGACTCCTACCTCATTAAAGTTAAAATATGGACTCCGTTTATGTTCTGCTTTTCAGCTCGTCACATAGAATTTAGGAAACACATCAAGGACATTAAGGTTCTGGAGAAGAAGCGAGCCATGTTTGAATGCGAAGTTTCTGAGCCTGACATCACTGTTCAGTGGATGAAAGAGGGCCAAGAACTGCAGCTCGCTGACAGGTGAACTGTATTGTCTTGCTCTTTGCCATTGGCTCTCGGTTTCCTTTGAGACATCAGACACTACATGTCAACCCCCATTTCCTCCATAGGATAAAGATCCAGAAGGAGAAATACGTCCACCGCCTTTACATCCCAGCCACCCGTATGTCCGATGCCGGGCAGTACACAGTGGTAGCAGGAGGCAACATGTCCACTGCTAATCTCTTCGTAGAGGGGAGAGACGTTCGCATCCGAAGTATTAAAAAGGAGGTCCAGGTTTGTATGCACATTGAATCAGTGCGGAAGTTATCAGTAAGCCATCAGCCATGGAACTCTAGTTTAATTTTTTAGAAATTTCAGCCACCATCTCTTAAATATTTCATCAACTGATCCCTGCTGGTTTACAGATTCTTGTCCTGATATCAATTAGCTCACAGTTCCCACTCATTTAGGGACTCTGAGTGTCCGTAACAGCTGTCTAAATGCTTTAATTAAAGCAACTGTAGAAAATCCACGGTCTAATAAATAGCTACTTGCCAAACAGCACCAACCAGAAAAGAGCTAGAATTTAAATTGTCATGTTCCCATATCCATTCCAGTTAAGACATAGTCATTCTCTGGCATTCCCTCCAAACACCTCCTGGGAGACTTTGTCACTGGGAACACTTGCTGGAAAATGTTTCACCAGCATCCTAGCCAAGATGCTAACACATTTGCTCACTAACATGTTCACAGAAATTGTTTTCATGGGTACCAACCTTCCCCGATAACATGCTGATGGTAATGAGGTAAGGGATATATCATTTGATATTTGCTTCATCAAATTGCTCACTCTAGGAAAACGAGATGTGATAGGCCCTAGACTCCGTGACATGGTGAATAGACATTGATATGAGGATTCAGACAACTGAAATATGTCTCCCATCCTTTAGTTTCCAATTCTGAGCCTCACTCATTTTCTTTACTTTTAAAATAATGATGATAATCCCTGCCTGCCTACGAGGTTATTAGTTCATAATCTAGGAAATTAAATTTAATAGGAAATTAAATGGTTTTATAAATAATCAAAAGCCCACAGATATACATTGTCAGTGTTTCCTTTGTTCATTGAGAAGCACACATTTACAGATGAGACTGCTGTTGCTTTGGGCTCCTCAGTGCAAACATAAGCATGTGGTCTCTCGAAAACGCCTGAGTACCACTTGTTCAAGACCAGGTGGGGAAACTCAGAACATGCTGTCTCCAGCCAGTCTGTAGTCGCCTCGTGTGTAGTGTTGCCTGCCCTGCCAACGTACAGTTTTGGAAGCAGGTTAACTGAAAGGGAATGAGGACTTAGTCTTCTTTTGATGTTGTTCTATGAACAGGTCATTGAGAAGCAACGGGCTGTCGTGGAGTTCGAGGTCAATGAAGATGATGTGGATGCCCGTTGGTACAAAGATGGCATCGAAATCAATTTCCAGATTCAAGAACGGTACCAGTATGTAGTGGAGAGAAGAATCCACCGGATGTTTATCTCTGAGACCAGACACAGTGATGCAGGCGAATACACTTTTGTGGCAGGAAGAAATAGGAGCTCTGTTACGCTCTACGTCAATGGTAGGTAGAGATTATAATGTAGTATTTGTGGATCCATTTGGAATAAACCTCCTCTTTCAGGGCACTAAAGGTCTGGCCATTTCTATGCAATTTGTCATGAACCCCTGACACTCATGTGGCTCCACGCAGCTGTTCTCCTATCTAAGAAGGGAAGTTGTTCATGGAACTGTTGAAATGCAATTTCCACAAAACACCTAGGGGCTAGTTCCTGACTTTCTTGAGCAACTCTATTGAATATGCACTCTGTGTCAATTATAATATTCTCCAAAGGAGATACAGCGAGCATTAAACTTTAGTTCTTATCCAGAACCTTGGCGCTTAAAGACTGGCACCACTACCAAGCAACAGGGCATTACCAGGCCTTAGTATGGAGTGCCTGGAGACCACAAGCGTCTCCTCTGCCTTGAACCTTAGATACAAGGTCAATGTCTTGATAGTCTTTGCCCCAGGCTCTGAACCTGGAGCTCTTATTTGCGTAAGGGAATTCTTGTACTCTCAATTATTATGTAACAGTGCCCTGAGGAAACCCATCAACCCACCTGATTAGAAACCTTAGAGCTAAATTTGATGCTAGAAACCCATATTCCCTGTCCTTGTCTCAGGCCGTATTCGTGTGAGCAAACACACCTGGGGTAGAGTCGGGAACACCAAGGGTAATCTTGAGGTTCACAATAGGAACCATATTGTTGAATAATCTCACCTGGAAGACCTAACAGTCGCCGTATCTTTGTGACATTGTTAGATATTTTTGAGTCGATTCCAACTCCTATGAGCAAGTAGACCTCCCCAAAGGGTTTTCTAGGCTCTAATCTTTATGGGAATTGAATGCCAGCACTTTGTCCCACAGAGCCACTCATGTGGTTCCTGCAGAAGAAACTGAGGCACCGAGCAATAACGTTGTTCTCTGTGGAAATATCTAAACCTTTAGGCATGGACGTTTCCTGTTCCTCGATCCTCCATCCCTTCAGTCATAACATGACTGGTATATTTTCATGGGCATACAGGAGCACTGCATTTTCATACCTATCTATCTAATAGATGTAACTAGACCAGTGGTTCTCAACCTTCCTAATGCTGCGACCCTTTAATACAATTCCTCATGTGGTGGTTACCCCCAACCATAAATTTATTTTCGATGCTACTTCATAACTGTAATTTTGCTACTGTAATGAATCCGGAGACCCCTGTGAAAGGGGTCGCAACCCACAGGTTGAGAACCACTGAACTAGATGTGGATGGTGTTCATCTGCTTATTCCTCATTGACTGACCCCACTTTCTGGCCCTGCGCACAATGAGATGACCATGAGATCTACCGGGGGCTTCCCAATGTCGGTCAGAAAGTTCCTCTTTCTCTCAATCCCAGTTTTCCCCCCAGCAAACTCTTGGAAGCCCCTTCAAAGGGTACAAATATTTGCAAAACAAACCTGAATGAAATGAGTCACCTCACCATATATCTACCCAAACGCCCTTTAAAAACATGAGTGTGTGTGGAGGTTGTTTGGGAATTCGTTTACATCCTCCCCAAAATGCTACCCCAGTCAAGGTAGTCAGGGTTATGTAGGGGCTCTCAGCACTCCTAGCTGGACCCCCTCCCCCGAATAGTGGAAATCTTTCTTCCTGAAAGCAGTGCCCTCTATTATTAACTAGAAGCCCAAATTCCAAAGAGTTCTTCCTTCTCACCACGACCAGTGCTCCAATCTGACAAGTGAAGCCATCTCTATCCCCCTGTGTGGTTTCGGAGCCTAGAAGCCCCGCAGCAACAAACTGGCACTGGGTTTGCGGGGCCTCCCTGTCCCCACCCTCCTTCACCGGTGCCACTTCTCTTGGCTTCCAGCTCCGGAGCCGCCCCAGGTGCTGCAGGAGCTGCAGCCACTGACCGTGGCCGCCGGCAAGCCCGCCCGCTTCTGTGCTGTCGTGGCCGGCAGGCCGCAGCCCAAAATCTCCTGGTACAAGGAAGAGCGGCTGCTCTCCACGGGCTTCAAGTGCAAGTTTCTCCACGATGGGCAAGAGTACACACTGCTGCTCATCGAAGCCTTCCCGGAGGACGCAGCTGTCTACACCTGTGAGGCCAAGAATGACTACGGCGTCGCCACGACCTCGGCTTCCCTGTCAGTGGAAGGTAGACATGCTCACTACTCCCGCCTTACAGAAAACCTAAGTTACCGGCTTCTTGAGCTCCTCCGGGCCTTGAAAATACAACCTGGAGCTCACAAAATGTGGCCAACCACGGAGGGACTCTGCTGGGAACTAAATTAAGAGAAATCTGGATGTCCACGCTGGGGGCAGTCTAGAAGGTGGTTTAATCATGACAGTTCTAAAGCTCTCTCTCTCTCTCTCTCTCTCTCTCTCTCTCTCAAGTTCCAGAAATCGTGTCTCCGGATCAGGAAATGCCACTGTACCCACCTGCCATCATCACCCCACTTCAGGACACCGTCACTTCGGAGGGGCAGCCAGCGCGCTTCCAATGCAGAGTTTCTGGAACAGGTGGGTGTGGGAACAAAAGGTATCACTGCGCATGTGTATCAAGAATGATGTGGAATAAAACAAAAATACTTTTCATCTTCCCAAGTGGCACATAGTGGATACCCAACAAGGAATTGTTTCTACCAAGGGAATAACTGCTGGGTGTCAATTGCCAATCTCTTAAGATTATTATAAGTATTTAATTAGATAGCCCAATACCCACCTTACAGTAATCATTCAACCAGAGTAAACTGTTATTATTTTAATTTGAGGCATGTTTCTGAAACCACCAACACTCCTAACTCCAGGAGGCTGAACTTGGTAGAGGGTCAGGAAGTAGTTAGAGCCTCTTCAAGCCAACTATAATTGAAGACTGATCCCAGAGAAGTGCATGCTAAAGCAACTTTTTCCTCAATGATAATCACTGCCTCTAATTCTGGACTATTCTATATCACCGCCAAAGGAGAAAATTTTAGCGTTTGAGTGTCTCAGCATATCTGATCAATTTTATTTAGTTAATTATATACTTCCCCCATTCATTTATAACCCAATATGGATACAATGGAACTTTTTTAAAAATTGTGGGGAAATGGAATTAAAAGAATGGAGTTTTTCTATGAACTTTTTGATGCCCCTTCATAGTGTCAAGGAGCCTTGGTTGCAATGTTGGGTAATCATTAGACCACTAACAGGACTATCAGGTCAGTGGTTCAAACCCACCAGACCATCCCTGAGGGAAAGATGAGGCTGTCTTCTCTGGTCAAGATTTGCAGTATGAGGCAGAAATGATGGGATGAGAGGGGTTTGGTTTTTCATCTAGTCAAAAGCCATTTTCTTAAACAGGTTTGTAACTTTGGTTGGTCTTCTTGGTCCTATTGATTTCTTCCCCTGGGATTAGCACCAAAATGCTGATCTATCAACAGAGTGGTCCTCTCAGCTTGATGAGAAAGGTGAAAGGATTGGACACACGTCAGTCACACATGAGCATGACTAGGGAGTCCCTGGGCCTCAATGTGTCAATTACTGTAGACAGATTAGGGAGTCACATAAATATTAAAATCAACACAGGTAAATGCTAGAAACCACATCTTCTATTAAGTATCAATTAACAAAGCTACATTTGGTAATAATCTAGAAACATGCTGAAGGAAAACTGTGCTTAAAAGTCTAAATTCACTAAACTTGGCAAATTTGTCTATACTATTGGTCTACTATTGGAATTTATTTTTACTACTTGAATTGGGGGGCTTTCTTCTAAACACACAGCCCATATAAAGTAGTGTTAACTCTCTTTGTAAGGGTATTTAATCTAGTCAGCATACTACAGTTTTGCCTTTAAGGAGTTGCAAAATGCATTGGAAAGGATAGAAGGAATTCTCTATCCTTTCTGTGTGACTGATCCTTTAAATGCCTGCACGGGCTTTTTAATGTGTGAAGCCATTAACTCTGTGGGTGCACATCTAGAGATTTTAACACAGTCTTGTAGATGTATGTTCCATGTGATGGAAACTAAATATATTCAATGATACCCTATCAAAGGCTTACCAGAGCACACCAGAGTGTCCCACCTCTGGCTCTAAAAATATTTACACAGCTTCTTCTAACCATATATTGCCTTGAGCAAGTAAGTGCAGCCCTTTTGTACAAACTGGAAAACATCACAAGGCTACAAATGGCTCGGCCCCATGTTTTCTGTAACTCATACTGTCTGAACCAACAAACAAGACCCCTGTTTGAGGTAATCTAGTCTCTCGAAGGTCTCTGGTGCCACCTGCTGGCAGACAAATAGGATTTTTAAATTTGTGATGCAGCTAGTTTGTCGACTTTTAAAATAAAGACGTTCCTAGTTTTAGTGTAGCAGCTGGAGCCCTTGTGACATAGTGGTTACATCTTGGGCTGCTTACTGTAAGGTCAGAAGTTCAAAACCACCAGCCCACTCCTTGGAAGAAAGACAGGGCTTTCTATTCTCATAAAGAGTTAAATCTCACAATTACGGAAGAGCAGTTCTCTCCCGTCCTACAGGGTCACTATGGCGGCATCAGCTCGATGGCAGTGAGTGAGTGTGTATCATCAGGGTTTCTCTAGATCCCCCCAGAAATGATGTTGATGTGTAACATTTACTTAGGAAAAATAGAATGATGAGAGACCTGGGATTTGCTTCAAGATATCTGGGAAGTGAAGCACTTGGGGATTACAGATACAATAAAAATAAGCACGAGTTGGTAATTACTGAAGCCTGATTAAGGTTACATGAGGGTCCTCATGCTAGTCATTATACCTTTGCATAGACTTCTTTAAGAGACTGCATTTCTTTCAGATGACTTTATATTCTTTGTTCTAAACTGAAAGCCGAGGCTGTTTTCACTCTTCACGCCTCGTCACTTCTCTAATTTCAGGAGCCCTGGTGGCACCAGGGGTTAAGCATTGGGCTACAAGCAGAAACTTCAGTAGGTTGAACTCCAAAGCTGCTCTGAGGGAGAGAAAGAAAGCAGTCATGTTCCCTGTGGGATTTGCCCATGGGGGCGGCTATGAGGCAGAACCAACACAAAAGCAGAGGGTTTGTTTTTTGGTTTCCTCTAGTTTCACTCTGGAATTTTTTAAAATTTATGTAATAGTTATTTCACTCCATCTTGAGTAAAGTTAATAGACATTTTTAGATTTGCGATTCACTTAGAATGTGTTATGGAGTACTTTTGCTTTCTATAGCAATGTGAAGCTTTAATTCTTGAGTCACACTACTAAGATATTATTGCAATAAAATTCATTTTTACATCCATTTTTATAAAGGACATATATCAAACCCTCTAGTTGTTTTACGAGCAGTGTTGACGGGGCTTGTTTGCATCAACCTTAAGACTTACATCTCTCTTTATCAGTCACGTGAGAAAGTTGAGCCAAGGTCCAAGTGATTACATAGGGAATATACGTTTGTTCTTTGGCTCAGTCACCAGAACTACTATTAGCATATTGTTATCTATCAACTGATTATCAATACCTGCAAAACGGAACATGCAGCTTCATCCCAGAAGAGTAGCAGGAATAGACTGTAGCTTATGAGGACCAGGGTTATGTATGTATGTGTGATTGTATGTGTATCGTATCCTGGAAAAGTGGGCATTTGCCTTATTTTTGGCAGAAAAACTCCAGTCCAGGGCCAATAATTTTGCTTGTTGGTCACAGACACGAAAAGGACTGTGGCTGAGGGTCTACTTATTGCTGCCACTAGGGAAACATATCCAAGTGTTTGTTCTACAGATGCAAAGCCTATGTCATTCAGGTACTTAAGAGTAAGAGCTGGCTTAACAAACGAACTAGTCTAGCATGGATGGGTTCCATCATTCAGTTAAATACCTATCCTTTTATCTCACCAACAGTTGTTGAGTTCTTCGTCTATGCCAGACGGTACAGTCGGTGCTGAAGTTGCAAAAATGTAGCTTAGGAGATGAATGTGCACAGTGTGATTGCAAGGCTGGAGGAACAGTCATAGGCTCACGGATTCTATCCTCTCCATCTGGAATGCGGGAAATTGTTCTCAGTTCTCGAATGAGCGACGTTCTGAGGAATATGTAGCTAGAGGCTAGAGGCTAGAGGCAGGAAGAATAGCCGTGACAAAGTCGTATGAGGCTGAGGGAACACTTCAATTAACTCCATTTAAATCCACTATTGGCCTACAGCGTTCATTTTTAACAGCGTGTGTTCTGTTTTAAAGCACACATTACTCACACCATTACAACATACAGGTATTATATGTCGTTTCATCTTTCTTTTTCAGTTTTTATTGTGTATCACTTTGAGATGATTGAAATCGTTATATGAAAATAGCTAGTCTTGTTTTTATACTTCATTTTAATCTAGTCTAATTGCCACTTTGAAAAACAAGCAAATGCATTTGCTACCTAAATTCCACAAGTGTCACCCTAATTTTAAAATATTATTTTTTAATTTTAAAAAATATTTCTGTAATATGATTTGCATATATATGTATGTATATATGTATATATATACATACTGCTGATCTGAAGACTATTGGCATTGGTTGTTGATAATAAAGAGAGTTTTCTCTCCATCCTTCAAGGATGTTTATTGTAAACATTATAGAATATTGCTCTTCTCAACTCTTAATTTGATTATCTTTCTGCACAAAAATTTGAGATTTTCCTCACTTTTTGCCCCAAAAGGTGGCTACAATCCCCAGTCAAACGCTTGGTGATGGATTTTTCTCACAACTAACCATTGCTGAAAGTCCCTGATTCGATCAGGAACTCTTGCTTGCCTCCACAGCATGGTATGCAAATGTATGACAAGGATCTAGCGATACCTCCCAAATTTCCAACACTTCATCCAGTTCAGTAACATAGTAACAAGCTACACTTTCCTAAAGTGACGTTTCCTTCTTGGAAACGAAAAGCAATCCCATGATAGCAGGTGGTTGAGGTGTGCCCAGAGGGAGTCCTGCAGTCACGCTCCCTAAAGGTGAAGCGCATTTCTCACTGTGAAAGAACACCATGTGTGCTGGTCAGCAAGGAGTATCCGCCCACTGGGGGACTTACGTATTTCCATTTCTTTTGTGACGCAGATCTAAAGGTGTCTTGGTACAGCAAGGACAAGCAAATCAAGCCATCTCGGTTCTTCAGAATGACTCAATTTGAAGACACTTACCAACTGGAGATTGCTGAAGCTTATCCGGAAGATGAAGGAATCTACACGTTTGTCGCGAGCAACACTGTAGGCCAAGTATCAAGCACAGCCAACCTGAGACTAGAAGGTAGAGTCAAACACATCTAAGAACTGTTTTTAAAGATCGAGCTAATCTCACCGTGTCAGTAACAGTCACTAAAGATGTCACGTAATTCATCATTGGTCATGCCACTCTCTGTAACTCAACTAAGCACTGCCACGTTACCTGCAATGTTTTCACTCTTCATGTCCCCCTTCCCCTTAAGAATCATGCGGCCCTATTTGTTATCTTGTCCTGCTTTGTCTCCATCATGTCTTAGAATGTCTGACTGTCCTTCTCAGCCTTCAGGCTTCCTGATGAGCATGCATTTCTTTAGTAAAAGGAGTGAGCACATTGGTTTTCTCATTTGACGGGGATAAAGGTAGATCATGCTGTTCAATGTGAGCGTGTGATCATCACCTGACAGGCCTGATACAGTCATGATGGCACTGAAGCAACAATGGGCCCTTCCAGGCCTGCCCTCTGTGAGGTGTGCTTGCAATGGGCCCTTCCAGGCCTGCCCTCTGTGAGGTGTGCTTGTCGTCATTCACAGAGTGCCAGAGCATCAAGGGCCCCAGGCCTAAGGTGGTTGAACAATTCCATTACCTGGCTCTGAAACTGCAGTCGGGACCACTTTCTCTGCAGTAGGGGCACTTTGATTCAAAATAGGGACAATGATATTTTTATATCAATTATTCTGGGGGGGTGGTTTCCTGAGTGAATACTGTCTGCGTAGCATGAAGTATACACAAATTCATAAGGATTAAAATCAACTTTTGTTTTTATGTGAACTTTAAACATTTAGCTATTACTTGGTGCTGCTTCTTCACAAAGGATGTCAAGTGGTAGATATCAGTAGAGTAAAACTGGTCCCCAAATCAGAAGGAAGAGCATTAAAGAGACCGCAGAAAGAGTCCTCCACGCGATGCCGCTTCCACTCTGGGCATCAAGAACATGATCGTGACGTGCTCGGTCTGGTGGGGTCTGAGAAGGGAATGTGAGCGTCTATGACACGGGCTCAGTCGTGGCAGACCAGGACAGGCATTAAAGGTGGACTGGCATCCAGTGTGCCTCCCAAAGGTGTCACAGCTGGGCAGGCGACTCCAAGTGCATTCTGGGTTGGTGCAGAGCAAGGCATTAAAAGTTGGCATGCTTCTTTTCAGGATTTAGCCCATTTGAAGACGTTCCATCAAACTCCCCAGGGCATGTTTCTTCAACAGTTTCGCTTAAGAAGGAGTCCCTTGGCCAAAAGCCCGTCTTCATCCAGCCTCTCTCAAGCCTCAGGGTGCACAGCGGGGAGACAGTCAGATTCCATGCCAGGGTTACTGGCGTACCCAAGCCAGAAATCCAGTGGTTTCATAACCAGCAGCCCATTCTGCCAGCAAAAGATGTAGTTATCCATTTCGAGGAGTCCACAGGCCTGGCTTTACTGCTTCTAGTGGATGCTGACTCAGAGCATGCTGGGCGGTACTCTTGCAAGGCTGCCAATAGTGCTGGGGCGGCCGCTTGCACAGCCACACTCGCAGTGAGTCCCACAGGTAAACCCTGCTTTCTGCAATGACTTGGATTTGCTGCATAGCCCTCCGCCTCCCGTTACTAACGAGAATCACTGCCATTTGTCTCCTTGCTAACTGTTCTCAGTCCATAACAAACTAACACGGTAACACCCAACGAGCCCGTTACGCCCTCAGTTACGGGTAAACCTATGTCCGAAATCAAGGGCTCCTGCACACGATGGAACTTTCAGTTCTCCTGTGCGGCTCTACCTTGCCTGGAATGCTTTCCTTCTCCACACACCATTGCATCATGGCAATGTCTACTTGCTGGTATGTGCTTGATCAAGTTCATGGTAGAAGGTAGGCAAGTGATGGGCCAAAGAGTGCAGGCCAAGAGAGAGGGAGACAGGCCCTGTGTCGCTCTGGATAACCGAGATGGCCACAGAAGGAAGGAATCGGATACTGTGTGGCATCTGCATGAGCCATTTTCGTCCCTCGGCCATGGAGAATGAATTCTCTGTTGTGAGAGAGATCCAGACCTCCGAGAGCACACTGCCTCCGGCATGCGATTTCCACGTGGCACTGATGTCCCTCACCTTCATCTTCCATGGCATTGTGTGTTACTAACCTTGCCAGGTGACACCACAGAGATCTTAATGTCCTTTTCTTTTTCTTGTCACTTGATTACACAGTGCAAGCCCTAGCTAGGCAGAGTTCTGGGAAAGATGTAAGAGAATCCATCAAGTCCCAGGCAGTGGCCAATTCCTCTTTCACAAAGGAGGAGACCCAAATAGCCCAAAAGGAAGTTAAGTCGTTTCAGAGATCATCACATGGATACGAAGTGCAGGTTTTTGAAAGCCTGTCTCAAAGTTCGAGCCACACGGCCGCATCCATTCAAGACATAAAGCTGCACCACATGGCATCCCTCTCACAAATTGCAGAAAGCTCTGGATTATCTGAGGCATGGGATGGGGCAGCGAGCAAGGCCCCAAAGATCCTCCTGCCCCTTCAGGATGTCACCGTGAAGTGTGGGGACACTGCTCAATTCCTCTGTGTTTGGGAAGAGGAGTCGTCTGGTGACATCACGTGGGCTCATGAAGGTGTGAAGATTGAGCCCTCGGAGAGGGTGAGGCAGACACAGGATGGCAGCGCTCAAGGGCTCACCATCTGTGATGTTCGGCGGATGGACCAAGGCCTGTACAGCTGCACGGTACACAAGGGGTCTGCAGAGGAGACGACATCGGCGGTGCTAAGAGTAGAAGGTGCTCATTTGATTTCTAGCTCTGACTTGCTCCATTTCATCCTCATTGCTTATGCAGCTCTTCTGCCTTGCAAATTGAATCAATGAATACATTAATTAGAATGCCTATAAATTAGCCCTTTATTCATAAGTGACTTCTGAAAGGCAGCCAAGTCATTAGTTTTTTAAAAATGCTTATAAAGTTTGACTTTGAAACTAGGCTCCAAAAATCTATGTGTATTCCATATTGCCGCTTTTTACTGGTCCAGACCAAGCGCATCACCTCAGAGGTGAAGAATGTTAGTGTTACAGCTTGGAGAGGACTGCGGATTCGTGATTGTGCCAACACGGGGCTAAATTTAGATTTAATTGTTTCACTAGTATGAGGCTCAGCAATTTTCACCCACTATTTTCTGATCTAGACATTTTGACCATTTGCAAGGATGCCGTGGAAATAAAATATAGGTCACTGAAAATAATAGGGCTCTCCCTCGGTATTTCTCAGTGAGTGCTATTTCTTTCACAGCCAGGCCCTCCTAGAAGTGTGGCCTTATGTGTGGTGCCTGCTTCTCTGTAGTGTCTGGAAGGGCATGGATTAATTTGTCTTGGCCAGGGAAGACTTCTTCCTCTAGTTCACAGATTCTCTTCTTCAATACCAATTCAATGAGACAATGATCTTTCAGTCTGTAGAAGCTTGTGTGCTGTCTGCAGGCTAAACAACCTCGCGTATTCCTTTTGAAGGGAGCTGGCTAACTTTTGGGCATCTCCAAGGTCTAGTGGGGAGTGGTGGCTTCAATCTCCTCCCTGATTTTGGACCTGCTGTTTCGAGGTGTGGGAGATGAACAGAGGAAGTACAGTTGCCTTCGCAATGAATGCTGACATGGTGGTCTTCCTTCTTGCTCAGTAAAATCTGTAATTTACTTACTGTGTCTCCCATAATCAGCCAAAGGAGGCTGTGTCTTTCTTAATCTGAGCTTTCTGATGATTTTTCCAAAACCTACTCAAGGAAGCCACCAGAACTGAGGTCTCATTATGTAAATTCTATGAACATGACTCCCACTGGGAAGTGGCCCTCCATGTCACTGTGGCTGCTGGTTGCCAGCAAACTCTACCCCACAGCGCCACTGGATCTGGAAGTGCCATCTGCAAATCACGTCAGTGATGGCTGTGACAGGTTCTGCAGCAACAGACAGAATTGGTTGTGTGGTGAAGGCGGGAGAAAGTGTAGTTTCATAAGGACATTGTGCTGTGTTCCGGGGCTGAGCATCGTGTCCTCAGGGTAGCTTGGGGCTGATATTTTCGCCCCAAGATTTCCATTTCCTCCAGTTCCAGTCGATTAGACTCATCCAGTGCTCTTGGAGCATGAACCCCTTGTTCTTGGAAAGTCCAGACTGCCTTACTTCTACTTAAGAAGGTGAAAAGACGAGCTGGTTTGAGGTTTTGAGGCTTGACAGGATTGGACAGGCGTTCGATTATTTAGCAAAAGGGCAGTTTTTTACAAAGAGCCTTCAAAAAGTCCCTGGGGAAACGCTGCGTTAACTTTTCATTCCATTTCCCCGTGAACTTTGCATAAACTGATCTGTAGGAGCATTACGTGGGGAGCCCTGGTGGTATAATGGTCACACATTGGGCTGTGATCAGCAAGGTCAGCAGTTTGAAACTCCCAGCCGCCCAGAGGGAGAGTGATGGGTTTTCTACTCCCGTAACGAGTTACCGTCTCAGAACTCCTGCAGGCAGCTTGCCCCTGCGCTCTAGGGTCGCTGTCGATGGCATCAGCTCGGCGGCAGTGAGTTTGTTGTTGGGGGGTGGGGGTGGGGGGTAGCACATAGTGTACATAGTTATCCACGAGTCCAGGAGAATTGCAAAACTCTAATGAAAAGTCTGTATTCATGACACCCTTAGACGTATAATACACGTGGAAGAATCAGATATCCGCTTTAGAATTAACACGCTGCCTTTCCTTCTCATCCTAACAACATTTCATCTTCTCTCAACTCAGCATATGTTTGACAAACACGGCTAATGTCTCCCTTTTCCTAACTTTATCCTTACCTAGCAGAGGATCCGCACACCAGAGCAGTTACCAAAATTACCCTGGGTTCAGACACTAAAGGTATCAAAACACTCAAAGGGTCACACGTTAAAACGACTCAAGAAGTCAAAAGCGAATCGTCAAAGAAAACATCGAGCTTGACCTTCACTTCCTGCCGAAGAAACGCAGGGAACCGGAACACCTGGAGTCAAGTTTCCTGGAAAAGCAGTACAGGGAGAGAAGCATGAGGATGTCCCCGGGCCCCGCCCTCAACCGTGAAGCCGCTGCTGAGATGACTGTGTCTAAAGGCAGTGCCTGTCCCCGGTGTAATAAAAGCCACTTTGAGTTGACGAGTCTTTGTTTTGGTCCTTTATATACAATTAGGATTTGTATAGTTTGAAGCTTTGAACTATGATTTAAATAAAAGGACTGCTTAGTTTTTACTCTAAATGCTCCATTTTCTGAGGGAAAAGAATTGAGAATAGCCCTCAGTTGAAATTAGAGTTAGAGAATGCATGTTCTTTTTTTTAAAAAAAGATTTTGTCTGTTAGCAATTGTTGAATCCAGAGGACATTAGAAAAAACAAAAGAATATAACTTCATTTTGTGAATTGCTTTTCTGAATGCATGTTAAAGGCATGGGACATGATGGAACTAAAATGGAAAAGTCATAGAGAACTTAAAAATAAAAATGTGTTCAAAGCTTTCTGTCAACATTGTTGGACCATGGATTCATTTGGCATGAATGTGTTGGAGCACTTGAGGGTGGGGTTTTTGCTGCTATAGGAGAAGAATATTTAGTCTTGTAAACCACGAGTCAATGTGGAAAATGTATGCACTCAATCACTGAATCTCTTCGTATGTTTTTTTTCATTTTAGCCCCTGAATCAATTATGCACGAGCGGATAGAGCAGCAGATTGAAGTGGAGATGAAAGGTATCGTTAAAATGAATGTCAGACTTGAGTAGAGATTCTGAAGGATTCATAGAATCCTTGAGCTGCCGTCTTTCACTTAGCACTGTTGAGGAAAATGGTAGAGCTGTACACATATATCTCTTAGAGTATATATTAGTATGTTGCATGCCCAATTTAGTATGCTGATGGTTACATGCATTTCACCGTAATTTTGTTTTATGGTCATGTAAAATTTTGTATGTAAAACGTGTTAGCCATATTCCACTTTAGGTTTGCAACCATTTTCAAAAGCCTGTGTTAGAAAAAGTTGTCATCTTACTGCATGGAATCCTGAAGTAGAAGTTTGTTGGCAAAATCACAGTGAATTGAATTGAACAACAGACAATAACCCGCTGCCATTCTTAGAATGCAATGTCCTGAATGAATTAAGATTGAAACACGGTTTTTTAGGATGTGTGAAAATGTTATGTTCCCATTCTCAGTTACACTTCATTCACAGTCATCAGTTTAACATGACATGTCTCTTACACTGGCTTGCAGATAGCTGCCTTATGCGATCCAGATTGCCTGCTTTTCTTTGCATAACCATGTGACTCTATATCTGTATTAGTTCGAATAAACGCCTTCTCATTTTATTTTACTTAATTATTTATTATGGTTTTTGCATATATTTTAAAATAATTCTCAAAACTATAATAATTTAATCTACAATCAGAAGGATCAGAATGGGCGTTTATTCCACTCTCTGCAAGTCAGGTAAGATTTCCCTCTTCGCCATTAAAAAGAACAAAGCTTTCCTGATCTCAAAACAAATATGCACAGGACCGGGTCATTTTGAAATGCATTTTTGCTTGTTCAAGA
This sequence comes from Tenrec ecaudatus, assembly GCF_050624435.1. Taxonomy (NCBI): domain Eukaryota; kingdom Metazoa; phylum Chordata; class Mammalia; order Afrosoricida; family Tenrecidae; genus Tenrec; species Tenrec ecaudatus. Next base: position 59,757,276 of record NC_134542.1, read on the forward strand.
AGAAATTTCAGCCGTTTGAAGAAAAGACCAGACAACGAACGTTTTCGTGTCAGAATCTTTTAAACAGAGCATGATGTGGCGTTTATTCGAACAAATATGGTGAGTGAATTTTTTACGGATTTGTGAGAATCTGTAGCATGCAAATTATTTTCTTTTCTATTTTGCAATTTCATTTATTTCCAACTTTTTGGAATACTATGGGAAATAGTAAAATGCTTTCTACTTTACTCCCCCCCAGGATTAGCCTCTGAAGAGGGATCCGAACACCTGGACGGGGGCACGCGTGATGCCTTTTCAGATTCCGAAGACCGAGACCAGGGCTCCATGGCGGCCAAAAGACATGCAAGTCGGATATGGTCTACGTGCTCCTGGCCTGAATATTTCAAGCCTTCTTTCACCCAAAAACTCATGTTTGCATATGTTTTAGAAGGGGAACCAGCTGTTTTTACATGCAGACTAATTGCCTGTCCCACTCCAGAGATGACTTGGTTTCATAACAATAGGCCCATCCCAACAGGTCTCCGCAGGGTGATCAAAACGGAGAGTGATTTGCATAATCACTGTTCTCGTTTAGAGGTTCAGAGGGTCCAATCCAGAGATTCTGGAAGTTATAGATTACTAGCAATGAACAGTGAAGGGTCAGCTGAATCCAGTGCATCTTTGCATGTTATCCAAAAAGGGCAAGATGAAAAATACATAGAATTTCTGAAAAGGGCAGAGCAGACACATGAAGACCTGGAGGCTTTAGATGAAAGAAGAGAAGAGAGGATGAAGGTTGACCTGAGGTTTACAGGTTCCCCATTTAACAAAAAGCAAGATGTGGAGCAGCAGGGGATGGTGCGGACGATACACTTTAAGGCAGTAGCTCCTGGCAAGAGAACAGATGTTGCACTGGATGAAGAGTATGTAGAGAGTAAATCTGATGTCAGAGGGTGGGTTAATGTAGGCGAAGGCTTCCTGGATGAAGAGACCAAGATGAAATTGCAACGTTTACGGGAGGCTAGAAGGAGGCTAATGGAAAAACGAAAAGTCTCTCTCATGGAGGTGCCCTATAACATAAGCAGGAGAACTTTGAGAACAAATGCCGGGGGTAAAGATCTCGTATTACCTTGCGAGGAAATAAAAAGCAGATCTATGTGTGATCAAGCTGACCACAGGGGGAAAGGAAATCATGTAACGGAAGGTATTGACTCGAATCCACAAGCACTTCCCGATCAAATGGATCAAAATATAGAATCTGGACAACCTTCTGCCCTCTTTCAAACTCCTGTTGATGAAGACATTCTCCAGACCAAAATAAGAATGAGCCAAGACATATTTCTAAAAGAACATCTGCCAGAAGACCATGTGGCTAATAGGAGTCTAGAAAATGACAATGCTCCAGCAAGAGAACAACTTGAAGAAGCTGTCACTAAAACCGTCGTTGGACAATCATCTGTGTCCATCACTAATGTATGGGAGAAGGATGAAATATGCGAGACGCCTGAACAGGGGTATGAAATGATACCATGTGCCAAAGACTCCTTTGGGACACTTATCAGTGTTAAAGAAAATAAAGGGGCAGATCGTGAAAAATTGATCAGAGATGAATTGGGAAAGTCAACTTCTACAAGAATTGTTGAATTCCACATGGAACAGGAGGAGAAAAACACAAGAGTTGTGGAGCATTCTTTCCAGAGACATCCCCAGCGCTGCCCACCTTCCCTTCTTCAAGAGATTGGATCTCAAGAAGTTTATGAAGGAGACAGTTGTAAGTTTGTATGTCACTTCAAAGGCTATCCTCCACCCATCGTGACATGGTATAGCAATGACATCCCAGTCCCACGAAACCAACGCTCCATCACCCTGCATACCTTGGACAACTATTCAACATTAACGTTTTCTTCTGTTCTGCCTCAAAACGAAGGTTCTATTACCTGCGTGTTGTTTAACCAATATGGAACAGTAAAAACAACAGGGATACTTAAAGTGAAAGTAAAGCAAATCTATGATGCCAAACCACAAGTCCTGGCATTCCAGGATTATACTGATGAAGAAGAAGAGTTGGCATTGGTGTTTGACCAACCGGAAGACGTGCATCCATCTTTCAGACAAGAAGGCAAACGACATCATCCACTTTTAAAAAGCAAGCCGCCATTTCCTCCCTCTGCAGACACAGAATTGCTTTCTTTTCCTGTGGAAATTCAGATAACAGCAGCTACTCCGACCCCAGACCAGGATAAAGAATCAAGAGAAATATTTCAACCTATTGAGGCAGAGCCTGAAGCAACAGCTCAAGATCGGGCTACTCAGTCACCAAAACACAAATTTAAATTTTCGTCTGACATCATTAATGAGCCTCCAAGAATGTTACAAGAAATGCCAAAGCACGCCCTATGTAGAGAAGGGGATTCTATCTTACTTGAATGTTTAATATCTGGTGAGCCTCAGCCAGCTGTCGTGTGGTTGCAAAATGGAATCCTTCTACAGCAGAGTCGGAAATTTCAGTTTGAGCAAGTCCATGGCAGCCATAGGCTATATATTAATGATATTAATTTTCATGATTCTGGAGAATATGTGTGTGTGGCCGAAAACAAGTCAGGAATGGTGGAAAGTGTTTCCAATCTAACAGTGGCCCCCAGGGAATTCAGTCAGGCAGACGATATTTGTGGAACGTACTCAACATATTCCACCAAAGATCAGCAAGTACAAATTCAAGAAGAAATGGAAGGAGCTCATTTTTATGATTATCCAACTAGTCCTTTTCCTCCCCCATTGAATATAAAAGAATATTCTGTGAGGGAGTATTATCAAAGCCTCGAGACAACTGAGCAGATCAACCCAAAAAGTCAGGTGCGATGCACATCTTCTAGAGAGAAACTACCAAGATTGATGCAAGGCACGTCAAGGTCTATAACCGTCCACAAGCCGAGCAGGGCTGAACTTCAACAGCAGGGAGGGAAAGAGAAATGTGGAGGCGAACTGAGAAAGGGGCTCCAAGGAGGGGAAGCTGTTTATCCATTTGATGATGATTTCAGTGAAGCTAAAAGTAGGCAAGAAGTAAGAGCTGCTGTAGAGAAAGGTGGTGGAGCCGAAAGGGAAAATGTTGAAGAATATGACAAAAGTGACAGTGTACGGAACACCCACTTTGAGAGCACATCGGATAGTGATGTAGCAAAACACACACCTGGCATTGTATACGAAAACCCTTTCGGAGAAGGAGAAGAGAGACACTACCCAGGGAAGAAGGTGAAGCATAGAATTATCGCATTTGAAAAATTGCAACAGGCAGAAAAAGGACTTGCAGAAAAAAGACCCGCCAAGAAATCCTTTGTTGGAGCTCCTCAAAGGACACTGGAGGACAGCAACTTCCCCTTTAAGCCAAGAGAATCCTGGCCCAGTGAGCCTTCCCATGGCCTTCCTTTGAATATTCGTGAAGCACCAAGGGTGTGTCCAGAATCTGAATCCGATTCAGATAACACTGTGAGGAAGTTGACCCTGCTCTCCTCCCAAACCTATAGGGAATTTGAAGAACGCGCGAACGAACAGAAAGAAACTGAGTCGATAGATCAATCCGTATGTTTTGAAAGGGCTGAGCTTGAAGCACCTATTACATTTGACCTAAGACCGTTTCACTCTCAAATGGAAAATGCAGATGTAAAAGTCCAAGAATTTGCAAATGAGCAGTCAGAAGCAGCTTATTTTAAGATCCACCCTCCTGCCTCTGAGAAAAGTGATGCTGAGAATGTCGTATTTGATCTCCGACAAATGTATGCTCACATAGGAGATCCTGCCAAAGAGTTCCGACAGGAAGAAACCAAATCACAGGAGGAAATATCTTATGGAGAAGGCATCCCGAGGACCCAAGTGTTACAATCTGAAAATATGCAAACTAACATAAATACCAATCAAGTAATGTATTCCAGTCAGGAGCTTCTAGATAAACATTCTGTGGAGAAAGAGATAGATGAAAACGTCTTCTGTCTGAACAAAGAAAGCTTGTCTGTACAGGAGCACAGGCTAGGTTGTATGAAAGCAGACCCTTCACTTGAATCTGTTCCCAAAGAAGCTCCAAGTGAGCCAGGTGCCCTACATCGGCCTTCACCTGCCGGTGCAGGAGAACATGATCCTTCGGAGACAAGCAGTTCTCTAGAAAACGGAGATCCAAGTTTCATTTCCCAGTTGAAACGAGCAGCCAGTGAGGAACAGCTGCTAGAGATCTGCGGATCAGAAGACGAATACACTTCAGAAGCAGAGACCGTATCATTTAAAGGGCAGGGTGGTGGGACACACGGACATGCTCGTGGAATTTTGGATGAACCCCGCGATGATGTCCAGGAAGCTGACACGCTCCACAGAAAACTCTCCCTGGAGCAGTGCCTCCCATTCCTGATGACTGAAGACCACCAGATTCCAAAGGAAGAAGTCAGTGCAGAAAAGGATCGCCCCGGAGAAGCAAAAGGCCCTGATGAGATTCAAGTTCAAAATGAAATTTCTACCTCTACTTTGGATGAAAAGACAGAAAGGTCTCTTTCTGCGAGTCTTCCTAAATTGGATGATGAGGGGACAGTTAAAGTCATGGAATCTGGGGGCTCCTTGGCACAATACTTACTTGCTGCTGGAAAGCATGAGGTTCCTGTGACTGAAGACCTCAGAACCAAGGCCCAACTTGTGCAGAGTGAACCAGTCACTTCAATGGAGGTTGAAGAAGTCACTTTCAACACTGTGTATGAATATTACAGCCAACGACAAGACTCGCTCAGGCGACCCATTTCTCCTGAATCTGATATTTCTATTGATGTGGACAGTACAAGCAGTGAAGACGTCTCTGAGTTAGATCAGTTTTATACTCCCCCATCATCAGCTGAACATTTTGAATCTCCAAAATCGTCTGATTTGTATTTTACTCCTTCGGCTATAACTAAGCAAGTCTCAACTAATTCAGAAGATGAGTCTGTTGAAAGGTACAGCACACCTTTAGAGGAACCTGCTGAACGCTACGCAACACCTTCTGAAGGTGAGGGACCAGAAAGATATGCCACACCCCCAGGGGAGACACTGGAGAGATACTCTACACCCCCAGGGGAGGCACTGGAGAGATACTCTACCCCCCCAGGGGAGGCACTGGAGAGATACTCTACACCCCCAGGGGAGACACTGGAGAGATACTCTACACCCCCAGGGGAGACACTGGAGAGATACTCTACACCCCCAGGGGAGACACTGGTGAGATACTCTACACCCCCAGGGGAGACACTGGAGAGATACTCTACCCCGATAAGCGGAGAAACAGTTGAAAGATACTTTGTTCCTGCTGGAGGACCAAACCCCCCTGAAAACTTTAAAGGGCACTCAGCAAAAATGCAAAGGCAAGATAGTTCACCCCATGAGCTTTTCCAAACACCCACAGGGGAGAGAAGTTCGGCGTGTGATATATGGCGCTCTGATTCATTTGGTACACCCAATGAAGCCATCGAACCAAAAGACAATGAAATGCCCCCCTCTTTTCTTGAGCCTCTCACAAAAAGGAAGCTATATGAAAATACAACGTTAGGCTTCATTGTGGAAGTTGAGGGCCTTCCAGTCCCCAATGTGAAATGGTATCGAAACAAATCTTTGCTTGAGCCAGATGAAAGAATCAAAATGGAAAGGGTGGGTAATGTGTGGTCACTGGAAATTGCTAACATGCAAAAAGGAGACAGGGGAGAGTACATGTGCCATGCTGTCAGCATCGTCGGGGAGTCAAAGAGCTTTGCGCTGGTCGATGTAATCCCTCAGGAAGAACGCGCAGTCGCGCTGCCGGCCCCGGTCACACACCAGCACGTCATGGAGTTTCTCTTGGAAAACACCGCAGCCTCAAGAACACCTTCGCCCCAAGAAATTGTCCTGGAAGTTGAACTAAGTGAAAAAGACATTCAGGAATTTGAGAAGCAAGTGAAAATTGTCACAGTTCCTGAATTTACTCCTGATCATAAAAGCATGATCGTGAGTCTCGATGTTCTTCCCTTGAATTTGGTGGACCCCAATATGGCTTCAGGCAGGGATGAAGACAGAGATTTAGAAATTGATCTCGAAGCATTTGAGATGCCTCCTCGCTTCGTCATGCCCATTTGTGATTTTAGAATTCCAGAAAATGCAGACGCTGTATTCAAATGTTCAGTCATAGGCATCCCGCCTCCAGACGTCAAATGGTATAAAGAATATATGTGGATTGAGCCAGATGATGCTAAATACGTGATTAGTGAGGAGAAAGGAAGTCACGCCCTTAGAATTCGGAACGTGAGTCTTTCAGACAGTGCAACGTACAGATGCCGAGCTGTGAATTCTGTGGGGGAGGCTATTTGCCGAGGATTTCTCACCATGGGAGATTCCGAAACGTTTGCGCTGCCACCCAGACAAAGCAGAGTGACTGTAAGCAGTTTTAAGGAAGAATTGCTATGGAGGAGCAAATATTCGGGCAGCTTCTTTGAATTTCAGGTGGTGGAAGGGCCTCCCAGGTTCATCAAAGGTATTTCTGACTGCTATGCACCCGCGGGAACGGCAGCCTATTTCCAATGTTTAGTGCGAGGCTCTCCCAGGCCCACAGTGCAATGGTATAAAGACGGCAAGTTGATTCAAGGGTCGCGGTTCAGTTCTGAGGAGAGTGGGCTAGGCTTCCACAACCTATTTATAACAAGTCTAGTGAAAGGCGACGAGGGCGAGTACAGGTGTGTCGCGAGGAACAAGTCGGGAACGGCTGAGACTCGTGCATCACTCACCCTAACCTGACCTCCCTGAACCAGTTCTCAAGCCTCAGGAACTTCTAAAAGTTGAGTGCTTTCATGTTTTCCAAATATTAAAGCTCTAGAATAAACTCCAATACTTGTACTCCACCTAGTGCATTACATGAAAGACTCCTGGGGAAATCATTTATCTGTAGAAATCCCCTCTTTGTAATACATGTACATATTCTGTTATTGAATCACCACTTCTGTCACTTCTGCTGTGAGTCATCCAGAATGATTAAAGTCTCCGTGGCGCCCCCATTGTTGGCACTTCTCCTTTCTTCTCACTTGCCGCTCACGAGCTGTCTTCAGCAGAATGCACCTTCTTTTAGCAGATAATCCACATGTGCAGAAGCAGAAAGTAAAGTGGAAGTTCATGTCAGATGACCACACAGGCCGACTGGTAAGAGAGACTCACTCTGATGATAACCTACTTTTGGAATATTAACCTTTTTGAGTTCGGACCCATGCTTTTTGTACTTAGGTTCAAAATAAACCAAAAAATAATAGTAATAAAAATAAACCAAAACAAGAAAGCAATTCTTGCCAATGATGACCAGATCCTAGGAGGTTTCCCATTGTCATAATCATAGGCTCCTTTCAGCTCATTAAGACAAGTTTCTATCATTCATTTTCTCTTCCTAAATGTTGTAAGTCTCCCTAATTTTGAAGAGACCCATGATGCTTTCCTTATAGACCAAGTTCATTTGCTCCTTCACAACGAAAGAGTCTTACATGTTTGTAAATGCCTCTGTCTCTCAAGTTTCAAGGTGGTCATCAATTGGAAAATGTAGCATTAATATACTATCCACCTAGAGGACAAAGAATGTGATATTTACATATGGATTTTAAATTGCCTTTCCATTTCAGGATCTTTAATATTAGGGGGAAAAAGAAGGTCCAATATTTTTTAGAATTGAGGTGATATAGTAATTTTATTGTAGCTTCTTTTTAAATAACAAGATATAATAAGCATTCCTGTCATTTTCCATAACTTTCATTTTTTAAATGAAAAAAATTGAACATAATAAATTTTTCTTAAGATTTTTCCACAACTATACTTTTTAACAAAGTAATAAATTCACCAAATTATTTGCATTGTGCTATCCTGGTGAACCTAAATCAACTCACATAAAATGTAATATATAGAGAGAAATTCCATTTTCTTTTCTGAAAGTGAGGGCATCTGACCAAAAGGTCTCACAGGTGATTGCTTACACCTTCTGAGTCTAGGTCATCCCAGGGATTGCTTTGTAAAATATAATTGAGAACAAATGTTACTTTTACACCAGACAATGAAAGAAATAGAATATAATGATGATATGATGGCTCATACTTCCCTCCAATTAATGGTTGTATTTGTCACCGGAATTTAGTAAAATTGTAGTGCTATGATATTAAATATATCCATTTTAGTTTTCAACAAAATGAATTCATATACCCTATAGTATTAATTATTACATTTCTTCTATCTATACATTTTATATTCCCTCAGTGGGTGTTCCATAACGACTTTCCAAATCTCCAAATTTGCTTTCCAATAAAGCAACTGGGAGAGTGTTTGATTTAGGCAGTACAGTCAGGCTTATCTGTTACCTCCAATCACCACCACCCCTCAAAAAAGAGGGGCAAAAGCCAAATATTTCATCCTGCTATGACTCATCAAGACAGACACTGTAATGGGATGATCATTTCTATTTCAACCAGTAAGTGATTGTGTAGGTAGATAATATCAATCAAAATAATAAGAGAGAGGATGCAATATATCACATCCTAAATCCCTGAACTAAACCTAATTTTATAGCTTAGAGACTTAACTCCGAGTGACATCATGGATGTCTCAGGGAATGAGACATTCAAACTTGACCACACTTCCCGACGTCAGATGGCAGAGCAACAGCTCAAACCCGATGGCTGCAGATAGGAAGGCATCGACGCCCCATTGACTTCACAAAGAGCTAAGGAACACACGGTTTGCTCACAGAGGAAAGGAGACTATTTGATTTTGCACATCAAAATTCTGTTAACTTTCAAATTCACTGAATTTGAGGTTATGCAGAATTAAAATGACTGGATTTTTTTTTAAGTAAGTCTTGCCTACACTTGGCTTACTTATTAATTGTGTACCAAATTAAATGTGTATTTTTTCAGACTCTATGACACATAGCTTAAAAGTCTCCATATTATTTTTTTTAAACTCATGGTTTACATTATGCAAGTAGAGTTTAGATATCATTTTAGCTGCTGTTACATGATTTTAACTATACTTTTGGTATTGTAGCATTTGAATCTCATTTGATATCCTTTTATGGCCATTATATGCCATGTTTAGAATGGCTGATGGCCTGTGAGGTAAGCTGTAGACTGCTAAACACAATGTCAAAAGTTCAAACAGCGGCTCCAAGGGAAGAAGATAAAGCTACCTGCCCTTGTAAACATTCGGAGCCTTGAACACCCTATACGTTTGCTTTGAATCAGCATCAACTCTATGGCTGTGGGTGTGGTTTATATGCCATGTTTAAGGAACCCTAGTGGCTCTTGGGGTTAGGTACCTGGCTACTAGCCACAAACCAACCAGCCAGTTTGCAGGGAAAAATGAGGCTGGCTGCTCTGGTAAAATTGTCCAGTCTTGGTAATGCTCTGTAGGGTTGGAATTGACTGATGGCAGTGACTTTGGTATAACTATACACAGTATGTTTGGAAGCAATTGAAAAAAATTGAAATTATTTTAAAATTTAAATGAGTATGGGTAATTTAACTATATTCCTATTTAGTCCCTTTACAGATATGTTAGGCGTTTAGGTGAAGGAAAATCTGATATGAGTAATGTAAGTCAAATGGGAAGCCATTATTAGTAAGCGGAAGTAATCAATCATTTTAAGGCTTACTAATTTAAATTATAAGTGAGTCTATGTTCTGCATACTGTAACTTTAACCAGAATGTTTATACCCAGCAAAACTCCCTAAACCCGTCTTCTCTTATACACTAAAATAAGAATTTTATAGAACACAATTCCATGTGTACAAATAGAGTGAAGTAAAAGATTAATGCAACTTTCTGTCTCGATAGCTTAGTACAACCATTATTAGCAGAGTTGTACGATATATCTAACAGACTCACTGAAAAAAATCAAATTTCTTGATATCACATTACATGATCGTTCATCCTTTCATTCATGGTATTACTTAAAGAATAAATGTTATCCACGGCTTTGCTTTTGTCCAGTCATGCTGTACAGGTTTTCCTTGGACAATAAAATACAATCAAATGTCATGTTGTTGTTTCCTCTTCTTTGAGTCTCCTATTTCCTTGATTAGCTGGACTGAAAGCGGCCTTCTCATAAGACTTGCATCGAAGTCATAAAGCAGTTTATTGGACAAGTCAATACCGCACAGGTTCTCTTCCAGATTCAAAGTACACACTCTGTAGTTCCTTACTTGTAAGGATGGCTTCAATTTAAAGGCAGTAACTAGAGCATACGTATTTTATTGGGGCATTAATCAGTCTTGAATGTGACAGTAAAGATATTTTAAACCCAAGGTAATCCAAATATATATGTATGACACTTCTGGATCTTCGCAGAAATTGATTGACATAATCCCCAATTTTTTTATGGTGAGAATTTGGTAAATGATTTTCTAAGCCGTGAAGCTGGAATCACCACAAGGAAAACTCCCACATCACACCTGGCGAAAGCGCAGGTGTGCATCCAAGTGGGGGATTGCCTTTGTACAGCATCTAGAGTTAGTTCGTTTTCTATAACAAGCTCATGCTGTGTTTTAGAAATGTGCGCTTTGCTGAATTAACCCCAAAAGAATTTTAACAATTTCAGGAAGCAAGCAGACGGCCAACCGATGGGATACAGTTGTTTAACTTTTATTTTTTAAATTAAATTTTCTAGTAAATGATGAATCATTTTTCCCACACAGAGTGTCCTAGTTCTCTTCTGTCTGCTGAGGAAGAAGGACTCCAAACCTATAGCGATGGCCTTCAGCTATCTAATAGGAATGAAACACTTGAGCTTTCATCTGAACCTCCAGTTCATTCGACTAAATTCAATAGCAAACATGACGGCAGTGTTCCAGTTTTCATCAAAGAACTGTCTGATGTTGACATCAGTATTGAGGATGTGGCGAAACTGTCCGTTACTGTCACCGGCATTCCCAAGCCGAAAGTCCAGTGGTTCTTCAATGGGGTACTGTTAACCCCTTCTGCTGACTACAAGTTTGTTTTCGACGGTAATGATCACAGCCTGATCATCCTGTTCACCAGCCCCGAGGATGAGGGAGAGTACACGTGTATTGCCAGTAATGAGTATGGAAAGTCAGGATGTAGTGCCTACCTAAAAATCGATCCCAAAGGAGAGGGCCACCAGGCGGCAGAAACAGAATTAGCAGTAGAGAGCCCAGTGGAAGCGCTGAAAGATCCCTGCCCTCCATACTTTGTTAAAACATTAAAACCAATTCAGTGTGTGCAAGGGCTCCCTGCCATCTTTGAGTACACCGTGCTTGGGGTCCCGCCCCCCACCATTTTGTGGTTTAAAGAAAAGGAGCGGCTGTGCATGAATGTTCACTACACCATCATCCATAAGCCCGACGGCTCTGGGACGTTCATTGTCAATGACCCGCAGAGGGAAGATGGTGGCCTCTATGTCTGCAGAGCAGAGAACGTGTGGGGGCAGGCCACGAGTGGGGCAGAGCTGCTTGTCCTGCCAGAAGACTCGGACGGGACTGATGCCCCCTATGAAGTAAAGCCCCCACTAGAGACGCCTGCAGACCAGGGACCTCCACAAGTGGACCTTCCACAGACGTCATCGTTGGAGGTCCTTTCCCCCGATGCCTTAGGCTCAGAGCAGGAAATTGCATCTTGTGTACAGGACACCGTTTTGAAAACAGCTCTCCCAGCAGAAGGAAAGCGGCCACTTTCTTATGAGTATGTAGCTAAAACCGGTGAACGGAGCAGTGAAGATACGTTAGAATCACACCAAATGCAAGCCACGGGCACCTTGGTGCAGGATATGCCCGCTCCTGAGGAAAGCCATAGTGAACTTCTTTCCATTGAGGACACAATGCTCATTCGGCCTCAGAAGGAGCCCCCTCCGACGTTACAGCCACCGACTTCCCAGCAGACCCTCCCCAGAGAAGACACGCTCCTGCTTCAAGAGGGATGCTTGGACAGGGTCGAGGGTCCTGACTTCGTGAACTCTGAGCTGCAGTATGAGCCCCAGGTCCCTTCAGAACACGTGTGCACAGAAGAAGGGGGCGTCTTATTAGAACATGCTGGTCAGCTTGAAGGCGCAGGACAAGATTTAGCAGACCAGCTGGAGGAAAGCAAGTCTTTAAGGTTTCCACTCGTCCTGGAGGAAAAGCAGGTGCTGTTCAAGGAAGAACTTTCTGGCAACTTGACAGAGCCTCCACCCCAAACTGCGACGCATCAGAAAGAGCCGGTGACAGTCAAGCAAGCACAGGAGGTGCAGGGAAGGGGCATCCTCGCTAAGGAAAATGTGCTTGTTGGTATTCCAGATGAGCAGAGATCAAACCTGAAGACGCAGGTCCGCAGGGCGCTGCAGGCAGCCCTGGCCTGTGAGCAGCCGAGTCTGTTCTCCGAGTGGTTACGAGATATTGAAAAGGTGGAGGTCAAGGCCATCCGCCTCACCGAGGAGCCCAAACGCCTCCTATGTACCTACCTGATTACTTCAGTGAAGTCTGTAACTGAAGAATTAACCCTTGCCATCGAGGGCATCGATCCTCAGATGGCTAACCTGGAAACGGAGCTGAAGGATGCATTGTGCTCCATTATTTGTGAGGAACAAAACATCCTAGTAGCCGAGGACCCCAGAATGCAGAAAGGAGGCCACGTGGGTTTGCAGGAGGAAGTGGACTCTTCTGCAGAGGCACAGAAAGTGGAGGGCCTCACTGAGCCAGAAGTTGAATCTAAATATCTTGTCTCACCGGAAGAGGTCAGCTGTGTGCATGTGGACAGTCACTTCAAAGCTGTGGAAACTGAGGCTGTTTGTGATGGGGTCCTTGTAGCTTCCCTCTCCGAGGAAAAGCAAGCTGACGTGCTAATCCCACCAGAGGACAAAGAGAAGTCCTCGGAACATGGGGCTGAAGACATTGATAGAGCAAAGGCTCCAGAAGCCCAGGGCAGCTTAGTCACCGAGGATGGTCCTGTTATTCAGACACCCTTGGGGGACACCACCGCGGAGGAAGGTGATGTAGTAGGCCTCACCGCCTCCATAATAAACGCTAAAGAGTTGAACTGGTATTTTGAGAATAAACTGGTGCCTTCAGATGGAAAGTTCAAGTGTTCACAGGATCACAATACCTATACTCTGGTAATTGACAAAGTCAGTGCCGAAGAGCATCAAGGAGCGTCTGCCTGTGAAGGCTCGAATGACCATGGCCAAGCAGCGACCTCAGCAAACCTCACTGTAGTGAGCCGAGGTCGGACTCCCAGGATGACACAGCCCATCACTAACCCTCACTGGTTGTCGTGGGCTAGGTTTTGTCACTGAGTTTTCACTTACATTCACTGCCAGATGCCACGTGTGTAGAATGAGGATGAGATCAGAGACCTAATCATGGTTATGGGCTTCCTTCCATTCTCCTTACTGCCACTTTGGTCAATTTGTCACCAAGTTTGTTTGTTCTTGTTTTAAAAATGAAACGTGCGTCTCTTTCGTAGTCTGGAGGAGTATGCTTTCTAGTTGATGTATGAAAGCATTTTAATAATGTAAGAAACAGCTGCCAGTGAACACTTGCCTTCTCTCAATCGCCCATTTCACCCCTGACTTCAAAATAACCATGATTGATGGTCCCTTTCTGCTTCTCGTTCTCCTGTCTCTGGGGTTGTTTCACTTTATCATTTTATTTAGCGTATCACTTTTCCTTTTTCACATTTTTTCCAGCGTTCCTAGTGAACATGTTATGCGTGAGAATATATCATGTTATTATTGCACTTACGCGTCACATTTTATGATTTTACGTAATTCACTGCAAAGGCATGGTGACACGTGTTGAAAGTTGCTCACTTCCTCCTTTTACCTTCAACAATGTGTTGTTCGTCACTGAAGTGACTGTGACCCATCTCACCAGTCTAAACTGTTCTACTTCATTAACAGCAACAAGCGCCGGACGCGGGAAGAAGATGTGCTCACGCTAACAGGCTCTGCTTCCTTTCCAGCTGCCCCAGTGATGAAGAAGAGAATCGAATCCCTGGAAGTAGCGCTGGGCCACCTTGCAAAATTCACCTGTGAGATCCAGGGAGCCCCCAACGTCCGCTTCCAGTGGTTTAAAGCTGGCAGAGAAATTTATGAGAGTGACAAGTGTTCTATTCGCTCTTCAAATTACATCTCGAGCCTGGAGATCCTGAGAACCCAGGTGGTGGACTGCGGCGAGTACATCTGCAAAGCTTCCAACGCGTACGGCAGTGTCAGCTGCACCGCCACACTAACGGTGACAGGTAAATGCTGTTCGTTGACGTGAATGCCATGGCCCCCTTTCTTTTTTTTTTAAATTTTTTTAGCCCCCTTTCATTCTGCTACCCAGGTTCCCTCAGTACAGGGACAGAAGGTGCATCCCAAGTCGAGAAGCCGGTAACTAAGATGGTACCTTGGTGGCTAGGGGCTCTGGCGCTTAGGTGGCTACACAGGGGAAAAGAAATTCTTTCCAGTCTTGTTTCTCACAGCAACTGAAGAAAAATAACTTACCTGGAGAACAATTTTATGGAATCAAATGAGCAAGGCTCCTCAAAATTTATTTTGTTTTGTTTAAAGTTGAGCTTTTTGTTTAGGTCTAATTTGGTTTTTTTCCTTTTTCTTTAATAACTAGCAAGATTAGCTATGTGAGAGAAAAGCCATATTGGTCTTTAATATTTCTTTGAAACATTCCAGAGCAGTCTGGTGCTACTAGAAAATAAATACTGCTACCTCGGTTTATTTAAGAGTTCGGAAACCGGCCAACCAATTTAAAGCAGAAGTACAAACTAAAAACAGTCAGAATATTGGACTCAAAATAAACAAATCCCAATGTGAGACCAGGAGCTCGTACAGAAGTACAAACCACGACTCTTGCCCTAGACTTCATTACTAATTTAAAAATAACAACAGCGCGAATATTCTGTTCCTCTCTCCCCCTCCCTCCCTCTCCCCCTCCCTCCCTCCTTTTCTCTCCCGAGGGGGAGTGCGAGTGGGAGTGGGATGTGCTTTGGGGTTAGAGTAGCCCATGTGACCCACAAGGGTTAGAGAAGTCATGCAGGGACTTAAGGGACTTCCTGGTGCTCATTTCCAATGAGAGCATCCAGGGAAACACACCTTTAACTCTAACACTCTCTGCACTACAACCCTTTTCCCGAGAAACCTTGCCGATGGGAACCCAATCCGCGATTTTCCACTTTCTGGCATTATTTCTAATAGTTTGAGGACTTGATTGGCCCGTATGAGGCTGATACACTAATGAGACTGATAGATGAGCTTTCAGAAAGGAAGTGAAAAGGCCAGGGCTGACACTTTAAATATGGGAGAGGTTCAAAGTGCAGAATAGAAATGGGAAACTATTGTTATTACATACTTTTACAAACAAAATAATGGTCGGAGGGATGTATCCCAAGTCACACCAGTTGAGGATTTGCTGGAGGCTGACATACGGGTTAAAGCGACCTTTCCACAATTAATAATCTTCTTATCACTTCATATCCCTGGTCTATAGAAGAGTCACGTACATCTTCTTTACCATGCTTACAACAGTCTTCCAACGCATAAAATTAAAGTATGAGCTGAAATTCTTACTGAATAATTCAAACAATCGGTGACTAAAAGGAACAAAAAAAATAGCAATAGTCAATCGCTATTGCTACACCTAGGAACATGTTCTTTTTTATGATGGTGATAGGAGTTGTTTGAGTTGGTTTCCTGTGATATAAATATTGAAAGTGATATCTTGCTCTTCCATTAAAGAACACACTCAGCCTTTTCTTTGCAAGTTGTCTTGTTCTTGTTAACGCATTATCCGATTTTACATTGTGTCTTGTGTCTCTCTCAAGACATAGCTCCTCCTTTTTCTCCCTCGGCACATACAATGACAACACTCGCTTCGCTGGGGGCAAAAGGTAATGCTGAGACCATTTCTTTTGCAGAGGCATATCCGCCGATCTTTCTCTCAAGACCTAAATCTATTATGACTTTTGTGGGCAAGGCTGCCAAATTCCTTTGCACCGTGTCAGGGACCCCCGTGATCGAAACCATCTGGCAGAAAGATGGGGCTGCACTGTCCCCTTCCCCCGACCGCAGGATGTCAGAGGCCGAAAACAAACACATTTTAGAACTCTCAAATCTGACGACTCAAGACAGAGGAGTGTACTCCTGTAAGGCTTCGAACAAGTTTGGCGCTGACATGTGCCAAGCGGAGTTGGTCATAATCGACAAACCGCACTTCATCAAAGAACTAGAGCCTGTGCAGTCGGCGATCAACAAGAAGATACACCTGGAATGCCAAGTCGACGAAGATAGAAAGGTCACGGTGACGTGGAATAAAGATGGCCACAAGCTGCCCCCTGGGAAAGATTATAAGATCTCTTTTGAAGATAAAATAGCATCCCTTGAGATTCCTCTGGCCAAGCTAAAAGATTCAGGTACTTACATCTGCACGGCTTCCAATGAGGCCGGAAGCAGCTCCTCCTCAGCAACAGTTACTGTCAGAGGTAAGAAATGTGAGAGTACGTTTTTCACGTCCTTCTAGTAAAGGACGCTTGACTAGAAAGTGCCTCGTTCTCAAAATTATTCCATTTAAGCAAGCATCATGTTGGTCTGGGGGATTCTTGGCTCTGTTTTAGTTTGTTCACGTTCACTATTCACTTACTGTTGTTCCTTTCCAACTGTCTGCCATTAACACAACGTGCTTTGAAATTTCTTCTAAGACCATTGAGTGTCTAGGCAATCCTTTAATATCTTCTATTATACAATTGGTCTTTGTGTAAGTATAGTAAGTATAGTTGGGGGGTGGAGGGTTGTTGTGTTTTTGTTTTTTGCTTTATTCAATCAAGAATCCAGGAATTGTCACTGAAAGCTCTGAAGGACACCACGGTTGTGTGTGTGTGTGTGTGTGTGTGTGTGTATTTTAATGTGCGTTGTGTCTTTTTGTTGCACACGTCTGTTTCTTCTGTGCAGGTTAGGCTCAACCATCTTCTCCTTTGTCTCTCTTGTATACTTCGTGTAGAGCCGCCCTCCTTTGTGAAGAAGGTGGATCCCTCTTACTTAATGCTCCCAGGTGAATCAGCTCGCCTCCACTGTAAGCTGAAAGGCTCCCCTGTGATTCAGATTACTTGGTTCAAAAATAACAAAGAACTCCATGAAAGCAACACCGTCCGAATGTCTTTTGCCCATTCGGAAGCCGTCCTCGATATTACAGACGTAAAAGTTGAAGACAGCGGGGATTACTCGTGTGAAGCTGTGAATGACGTTGGCAGCGACACCTGCAGTACCGAAATAGTTATTAAAGGTTTGTCTCCTCTCAGTTAGAGTCCGTGGTTTCTCTGAGAAAACAGGTTTTCTTTCAGTTGCTTGTTAACGCGTTACTTATAAATGTTCTCGTGCTTTTATAGAGCCTCCTTCTTTCATCAGAACTCTGGAGCCTGCAGACATAGTCAGAGGGACCAACGCCCTACTTCAGTGTGAAATCTCTGGCACGGCACCATTTGAAATTAGCTGGTTCAAAGACAAGAAGCAAATCCGAAGTAGTAAGAAGTACAGGTTGTTTTCTCAGAAGGCTCTTGTGTCTCTGGAGATCTTCTCTTTCAATAGTGCAGATGTTGGCGAATATGAGTGTGTGGTCGCTAACGAAGTCGGGAAGTGCGGCTGCAGAGCCACGCACTTACTAAAAGGTGAGTGCGGGACCCGTCTTCTCTTTAGTAAATGGGCCAAATAGCTGTCTTAGCCCGGGGAAGGAAGGAAGCGGACACCTTCAGGGGCTATCTTTGGAAAATATGGTGTCTCTTGGGTTGACTCGGGAACTGGGGAATAAAGCTGATGGCTTTATCTCAACATGAGTGGGAATATTTAGTCCCTGGTCACAAAGGAAATGTCATGCTAAGTAATTTATGGCCTACATCTGGTATCTTTGTCGCCGACCCTTTGAAATTTTGGTTTCTCTTGGGTTAACTTGGGAACTGGGAGATACATTTGATGACGTTCTTTGGACATGAGTGTAAATATTAATCCCTGGTCACGAAGGAAATTTCATAATAAGTAATCTCTAACCTATAGCCAATGGCCATATATCTTCTATGCTCATGTCTCTTAAATGGGATTGCAACTCTTCTTCAATTGTACTTCTTCTAATTAACCAACACCACCGTTGGACCAGATACACGCCCCCTAGCTAAAACTCTGAAACCCATAGGGTGCGGGACCAGCTTGGTAATTGGTAAATTCTATGTGCTCTCTTTCTTCACTAGAACCACCAACCTTTGTAAAGAAAGTCGATGATTTCACCGCCCTGGCGGGACAAACTGTTACCTTACAAGCTGCTGTGAGAGGGTCAGAACCTATTTTTGTCACCTGGATGAAAGGACAAGAGACCATTAGAGAAGATGAAAAACTCAAAATGAGTTTTTCCAATGGTGTTGCCGTCTTGGTCATCCCCGATGTGCAGATTAGCTTGGGTGGCAAATACACTTGCCTGGCTGAAAATGAAGCAGGAAGTCAAACGTCTGTCGGGGAATTAATAGTTAAAGGTTCGTGGGGGAACATTTTAACTTTGAGTCCATACTTCGATTTTTAGTGACACCCGAGCACATACTTAGGGATCCTAACTCTCTACTACCATTATAGAACCTGCCAAAATCATTGAGAGAGCAGAACTGATCCAGGTGACCGCAGGAGACCCCGCCACGCTGGAGTACACAGTCACAGGCACCCCAGAACTCAAGCCCAAGTGGTACAAAGATGGGAGACCCTTGGTTGCCAGCAAAAAGTACAGAATAAGCTTTAAAAACAATGTGGCTCAGCTCAAATTCTATTCGGCTGAGCTTCATGACAGTGGTCAGTACACATTTGAGATCTCCAATGAAGTGGGCACCAGCTCCTGCGAGACCACCTTCACCGTCCTAGGTTGGTAGTTGAGAACCCTGTAAAGGACGAACCCCAACAGAGACTCGGAGTAAGTCATTCATTGATCACTTTCTCCTTTTCTTGTGCCACAAACAGATCGGGACATTGCTCCGTTTTTCACCAAACCCTTACGCAACGTGGATGGCGTTGTCGGCGGTGCCTGCAGACTAGACTGTAAAATCGCTGGCTCCCTCCCAATGAGGGTGGCCTGGTTTAAAGACAGTACAGAAATAGCCTCTTCTGACAAATTCAAAATCGCCTTTGTGGAAGGCACGGCCTCTTTGGAGATAAGCAGAGTAGATGTGAGCGACGCAGGGAGCTTCACCTGTCGGGCCACGAACTCGGTGGGCAGCAGAGACAGCAGCGGAGTCCTGGTTGTGCAAGGTTGGCTGGAGGCTTTGCCTTTCCTTCTTCCTGCAAGCTCTGTTCAGATTAAGGCTTCCTCCCTTAACTGCACCTCTTAATTCTTTGAAATTCTTTCTTGTACCCCTTCTTCAGAACCACCCAGTTTTGTAACTAAGCCCAGATCAAAGGACGTTCTGCCTGGCTCGGCAGTTTGCCTGAAGAGCACTTTCCAAGGGTCCACCCCGCTCACCATCAGGTGGTTTAAAGGTGACAAAGAGCTGGTTTCTGGTGGAAGCTGCTACATTACCAAAGAAGCTCTCGAGAGTTCTCTGGAGCTATATGCAGTCAAAGTCTCTGACTCGGGCACATACACCTGTAAAGTCAGCAACGTTGCGGGGAGCGTGGAGTGCAGTGCAAACTTGTTTGTGAAAGGTTTGCTTTGTTTTCTTAACATCTTCGAGTCTTTGCCTAGGATAGGCTCTTTCTCCTTCCTTGCAGTTCTTACTAACGTCCTTCCTTCCACAGGACCTGCCACGTTTGTTGAAAAGTTAGAACCGTCACAACTGTTAAAGAAAGGAGACTCCACGCAGCTCACCTGCAAAGTAACCGGCACCCCTCCGATTAAGATAACCTGGTTTGTAAATGATAGAGAAATTAAGGACAGCAGCAAACACAAAATGTCCTTTGTGGAGTCGACCGCGGTTCTAAGGCTTACAGACGTTGCCATTGAAGACAGCGGCGAATATATGTGTGAGGCTCAAAATGAGGCTGGCAGTGACCACTGCAGTAGCATTGTCATCGTGAAAGGTTGGTGATCACCCTGCTCTTTGTTTAACCACAATTGGGACCCATAGCACAGATCCTTCCCCCATTAACTCAACGTAAAATTATTTTCTACTGTAGAGTCACCTTACTTTACCAAAGAATTTAGGCCAATTGAAGTGTTGAAGGAATATGATGTCATGCTGCTGGCCGAGGTGGCAGGCACGCCTCCGTTTGAGATCACATGGTTCAAAGACAACACGACTCTGCGAAGCGGTAGGAAGTACAAAACCTTCCTTCAGGATCATCTGGTCAGCCTGCAGATCCTCAAATTTGGGGCTGCCGATGCTGGCGAGTACCAGTGCAGGGTGACCAATGAGGTGGGGAGCAGTACCTGCAGTGCCGGGGTGACTTTAAGAGGTTAGTGTTGCTTCAAAGTATGGGCTGACTCGCTGTCGAGTCAATTCTTTGCAGAGAGTTGCAAAAGTAACCAAAAGAGCCAGCTTTGCTGTAGATAGATGTGGTCTTGATAGAGAATTCATTCTTCTATATTAGAACCCCCATCCTTTGTGAAGAAGATCGAGGCCACCAGCTCCCTGAGAGGAGGCACAGCCGCGTTCCAGGCCACCCTGAAGGGCTCCTTACCCATCACAGTCACGTGGCTAAAAGACAACGAGGAAATCACAGAAGATGACAACATAAGAATGACCTTTGAGAACAACGTGGCCAGCCTGTATTTCAGTGGCATCGAAGTAAAGCACGATGGGAAATATATCTGTCAGGCCAAAAACGATGCGGGACTGCAGAGGTGCTCTGCCTTACTCTCTGTGAAAGGTTGGTTCTGAACTGCTTCTTTGGGCTCGAGGAAGACACGCAGACGTAAGCCTTTCAGCAGAGCGATTCGCAACCTGCATGTATTCTTTCATTTCCTACAGAACCGGCAACCATCACCGATGAGGCTGTGTCTATAGATGTCACCCAAGGAGACCCAGCTACTCTGCAGGTTAAATTTTCAGGGACTAAGGAGATTACAGCCAAATGGTTTAAAGATGGCCAAGAACTGACCCTGGGCCCCAAATACAAAATCAGTGTCACCGACACAGTCTCCATACTGAAGATTATTACCACAGAAAAGAAAGATAGTGGGGAATACTCTTTTGAGGTCCAAAACGATGTTGGGCGGAGCAGCTGCAAGGCTCGAATTAATGTGTTAGGTTGGTATTGCTTTCCTACGGCCAGCAATCGGGCTTTGGCACGCTCGGTTATCTCTTACCATTTCAGAGAATGTACACATAGATAGATTGACCTAATGCTTATTTCTGCTTTTCTGTTGGATAGATCTGATCATTCCTCCCTCGTTCACCAAGAAGCTGAAGAAAATGGACAGCATCAAAGGGTCTTTCATTGACTTCGAATGTATCGTGGCTGGGTCCCATCCCATAAGCATCCAGTGGTTCAAAGACGACCAAGAAATCTCAGCCAGTGAAAAGTACAAGTTCTCTTTCCATGACAATACCGCCTTCTTGGAAATCAGCCAGCTGGAAGGCACAGACAGTGGGACGTACACGTGTTCTGCCACCAACAAGGCAGGCCACAACCAGTGCAGCGGCCACCTCACTGTCAAAGGTTGGCAACCTTCTCTCCACCTCGCAAGGGCTTCTTGCATTTTCCTTTCTTGTTTCTGAACCTGATTGCCCGGGCTCTAAAGTGAATCTCCCTCTCTCTTTCACCCAGAACCCCCTTACTTTGTGGAAAAGCCCCAGTCACAGGATGTGAATCCCCACACGAGGGTCCAACTCAGGGCTCTCGTGGGTGGGACTGCACCCCTGACAATCAAGTGGTTTAAGGACAACAAAGAGTTGCACTCAGGAGCGGCTCGGTCGCTCTGGAAGGATGACACCTCCACCGTGTTGGAACTCTTCTCAGCCAAAGCTGCCGATTCTGGAACCTACATTTGCCAGCTCGGCAACGATGTTGGCACGGCAACCAGCAAAGCCACTCTCTTTGTCAAAGGTCTGGTGTCGGCACCTTTCCCCTTCTTTGCTTCTCTGCAATTTCTTGGGGGGAAAGGGTTGGGCTGGGAAAGCAACATTGCTCAATGGCCTTTGTTTTAAAAAAAAAATGCTCAAAAAATTTGTGTTTTCGTGTTTAGAGCCTCCTCAATTCATTAAGAAGCCCAGCCCCGTCTTAGTGCTGAGGAACGGACAGTCAGCATCATTTGAATGCCAAGTGACCGGTACTCCTGAAATCAAGGTAGCTTGGTATCTGGATGGAAATGAGATAACAGCCATTGAGAAGCATGCCATTTCCTTCATTGAGGGTGTAGCCACCTTCCAAATTTCTGGTGCCAGGGCAGAGAACAGTGGCACTTACGTCTGCGAAGCTCGAAACGACGCAGGCACAGCCAGCTGTAGCATCGAGCTGAAAGTGAAAGGTTCGTTACTGGAACCTGCTTCCCGTGTGGGCAGGGCTGCCGGGTAGGCAGGTCTTCCCTTGAGTAAGCTGGCGTCTGTCTTCCTTTTGACTCTCTAGAACCTCCCACCTTTGTCAGGGAGCTGAAGCCGGTGGAAGTAGTGAACGACAGTGATGTGGAGCTGGAGTGCGAGGTCAAAGGGACAGCTCCCTTTGAAGTCACTTGGCTGAAGAATAACAAGGAAATCCGGAGCAGCAAAAAATACACCCTGACTGACAAAGTGTCAGTGTTTAACCTCCACATAAGCAGATGTGACCCTGCAGACACTGGTGACTACCAGTGCATTGTAGCCAACGAAGGAGGCAGCTGCTCCTGTAGTACTAAAGTCTCCCTCAAAGGTCAGTTGTCCACACAAGAAATAGGCTGCCAAACAAAGTTCCGCTTCTGCTTTAGAATTTTACGATTAGGGAGGTCTCAACTAAGACGCATCTCTTCTTCCCACACTGTCTTGTTCAACTGCAGAACCTCCATCATTCGCTAAGAAGATAGAAAATGCCACCGCTGTTTTGAAAAGTTCTGCCACCTTCCAGGCCACTGTGGCGGGTTCACCCCCTATCTCGATCACTTGGCTCAAAGATGATCAGATACTTAAGGAAGATGATAACGTTCACATTTCATTTGTGAACAACGTGGCCGTTCTTCAAGTTAGAGCTGTGGATAATGGGCACAGTGGACGCTACACCTGTCAGGCCAAGAATGAGTCCGGGGTTGAGAAGTGCTATGCTTTCCTTCTGGTACAAGGTTTGTAAGCTGTTCGCCTTTTACATGCCGTCTCGAGTCAGTGTAGTCCGCAGAGCTTATCTCCAGGGGGACCCTCCGTGGAATTCACCCATGTTCTAATTCTCACTGCAGAACCTGCTCAAATCATAGAGAAGGCGAAATCAGTGGACGTGACGGAAAAAGACCCGGTGACCCTGGAATGCGTGGTGGCTGGGACCCCAGAACTCAAGGTCAAATGGCTCAAAGATGGGAAACAAATCGTGCCCAGTAGATACTTTTCCATGAGTTTGGAAAATAACGTGGCCAGTTTTAGGATTCAGTCAGTTATGAAGCAAGACAGTGGTCAGTATACTTTCAAGGTGGAAAATGACTTTGGAAGCAGTAGCTGTGATGCCTACCTGAGAGTACTAGGTTTGTACCTTTGCCCCCGTCTGCTTCTCTTACTTACAAAACGCCCTTTGTGAATGAATGGCAACATATTGATAACTGTGTCTTACTCTCCTCAATGGACAGATGAAAATATCCCTCCATCATTCACCAAAAAAATCACCAAAATGGACAAAGTTCTGGGTTCTTCTATCCACATGGAGTGTAAGGTCTCTGGCTCACTTCCCATCAGTGCTCAGTGGTTTAAGGATGGAAAGGAAATATCAACAAGTGCAAAGTACAGACTCGTGTGTCACGAGAACACCGTGTCCCTGGAAGTGAATAACCTGGAATTAGAAGATACTGCGAATTACACGTGCAAAGTATCCAATGTAGCTGGGGATGATGCATGCAGTGCCATCTTAACTGTCAAAGGTTAGAATTTCTTTGCTGCTTCTTGGTCCTTCCTTGTGAATGCTTTAAAACTGGATCAATCTTACCATTGTACTCTTTAGACTCACAATATCAATCATTCTGTTTCTTTACATACACAGTCATTGAACTTGAGAACTATTCCGTGATTATCTCTTTTCTGTATCTTACATGTCTGAAAAACTGTCAACATGATTCAATTGTAAGGCATATCATTAAATATGTTTCTCTTGAAATCTACAGAGCCGCCAAGCTTCCTAGTGAAACCTGAGCGACAACAAGCCATCCCTGATTCAACCGTGGAATTTAAAGCCGTACTAAAAGGAACACCACCATTTAAAATTAAGTGGTTTAAGGATGATGTGGAACTTGCCTCCGGACCAAAGTGTTTCATTGGTTTAGAAGGCTCGACCAGCTTTTTAAATCTCTACTCAGTGGACGCTTCCAAAACTGGACAATACACTTGCCAAGTTGCCAATGATGTTGGTAGCGACTCTTGTACTACAATGTTGCTTGTGACAGGTGTGCAAGTTTTACTGTTTCATGTTTCTGTCTGACCCGTGTTTCTGTAATTTGTCCTGGTGCGTCTTGCCAATCAAAAACGCACCATTCGTTGCAACCCAGTAGGCTGTGTTTGCCAGACAATGTTCATCTTAATCTCTTTCCTACACACTTTTGTTACTTATGCCTGTGCCCTCATAACCTCCTCTCTCCTTCACTCCCTAGAACCACCCAAGTTCGTAAAGAAACTAGAAGCATCTAAAATCATGAAAGCAGGTGATTCAGCACGGCTTGAATGCAAAATAACTGGATCTCCAGAAATCAGGGTTGGGTGGTACAGAAATGAACACGAAATTTCCACCAGTGAGAAGTACAGGACGACCTTCCTGGACTCCGTGGCAGTCCTACAGCTGAACCAGCTCAGTACTGAGGACAGTGGGGACTTCATCTGTGAGGCCCGGAATCCTGCTGGCAGCACAAGCTGCAGTACCAAGGTTATAGTAAAAGGTAGAAATGTCTTGTGTTTCTTATGAACCAAAATCCAACTTCTTCTCCCCGGGCTCCCATAGCTCTTAGTTCTTTTACTGTCATTTTAGTTTCCATTTGAGCTTATGAATATTTTGCCAACCTGGTATTTCCATTTTCAGGTGATGTGTCACTTTCAGCTGTGCAAATCATTCTGTAATACATTTCTTATTATTCCAATGCGATAATTCTGATCACCTCAACCCATGCTGTTCAAATTTGATGTTTCAAAATGCAGAAAACACCAAAGTTAAAAAAGCACTTTGCCCTCAATCAATGTTTAGATACAGTATCATCCTCACTATAAAAAATTTCATCATTGGTAACAAAGAATGGTGATTATATCTAGGCAAGGTACAAACCAATTTAACCCAATAATTAAACCGGATGATTGTAACTATTCTCATTCATGAGAATCAATTCCTAGCTTTCAAAAATTATACTACTGCCTCTTGGTATAAGTAATACCAAGTGTTCTCTGCTACCATCTTGGGTATTTTTTTTTTTGTAATAGAGTCCTACTCTTATGCTGAGAGGCTGTTATGGCAATACCAATTTATTGAACTTGAAGGCTCATCACAGATAGTGTAAGGACATTCAGCTATGGAGCACAGGCAACACTTTTCTCGCTGAAGTCAAGAGTCTATATTTCACGCAAGTCTAATTAATCAATGTGCTTTTTCTCTTACAAATCATCTATCCCTCTTCATCATCCATCCATGACACAAATAAGGTGGGAAAGGCAGAAGGTTCAACTGCTAAGTAGAACCATCTTATCTGGGTTCTCCAACTGTCTTGTTGAATGGTTTATCCAACCGTGTCTCTGAGTGACAGTGCTGTACCCTGCTCAGAACCTTCCTTCCGATTTAAAACAAAGAAAGAAAAGCCTCTTGTTCTGTCAAGTTAAATAGTCCAATTCCTGAGCATTTATTTTATTTTATTTTACAGAGCCACCTGTTTTCACCAGTGTCCCCCCTGTAGTAGACACCCTTAAAAACACCGAAGTTAGTCTCGAATGTGAACTTTCCGGAACGCCGCCGTTCGAGGTGGTGTGGTTGAAAGACAAGCGTCAGCTCCGAAGCAGCAAGAAGTACAAGATCTCATCCAAACACTTCCACACGAGCATTCACATTTTAAATGTTGACTCCTCCGACATCGGCGAATACCACTGCAGAGCACAGAATGAAGTGGGAAGTGATACTTGCATCTGTACTGTCAGGTTAAAAGGTAAGTGGATTTCCTGCGTGAAGCAGAGACAACGGGGAGGTTCTTTGTCTTCTTTTTTTTTCTCTGTCCTTATCTGGATAATCTCCTCAACGATCTCCATTCTCCTCTCCCTACTCAGAACCGCCAAGATTTGTCTCCAAACTCAGCAGCCTCACTGTTGTAGCTGGCGAACCAGCTGAGCTACAAGCATCCATAGAGGGCGCCCAGCCTATTTCTGTTCAGTGGCTTAAAGAGAAGGAAGAAGTGATCAGAGAAAGTGAAAACATCAGAATTACATTTGTGGAAAATGTCGCGACTCTGCAGTTTGCAAAAGCAGAACCTGCCAATGCTGGAAAGTATATCTGCCAAGTCAAGAATGATGGCGGCTCGAGGGAGAGTCTGGCTACCCTGACTGTTCTAGGTTGGTACACTAGGCCCCTGACCGCAAATGGTATGAAGTTCTAGATGCATTATGGAGAAGGGCAGGCAGAGTCTCTTTGGACTTTCTTAAAGAAGTGTATTCATCCTCACCTATTTAGAAAGTTGGGTCAAAGGACCTCATCGGTCTTTCAAGCGTCACTCTTTCTGTGATTCTAACAACATTCACTGGCTTACTATCTTTCCTGGTGGATTAGCAGATATAATAGTGCCCATACTTTGCTTGTTCAATTGGAGACTGCTAACCAAAAAGTTGGCAATCAAACAACGCAGCCACTCTCTGGGAGAAAGGCGAGGCCGTTCATTTCTATAAAGATTACAGCCTCAGGGACCCTGTTCTGAGGCGGTTCTGCCCCATCTAGAGGGGTTGCTGTGAGTTGGAATTGACTCAACAGCAGTGGGTTATCTTTTGCTGAAGTCGGAAACAGTAGGAACCAGCATGGACCCCAAGGAAATGCTGTTTTCCAAGCACCACTTGTTACAGCTCACGCCCTTCAAAGATCCAAGCTTGATAGGAAATGTGAACTTTCATTTGGGGGAGATGTCACATTTCAATTTAGAAAGTGTTTGGATCAGGACTTCCGGGAAAAAAAAGTTCAACACCTTAAAATAAAGCAAAACTCCAAACTATAGGAAGCTGAAGTAGTTCACAATCAAATGTAACCTTGGTTCAAAGGAGGCTCAGGTTCAAATCATTACGGACTGTCCGTTGTACAGTCTTAATTGTTCTGGACGTGGACTGGGACAGGCATATACACTTCTTAATCATAACCCCTTTAGTTTTATGTCAATATACAGTTATGCATTCACATTTGAAAACCTAGCAAGAGAGTCCTAGCATACCCCTCTCCTTGGAAGGAATGAGCTCAGTGAATGTGCGGGAGACTGACGAGCGCCTATCATGTCTGATTGCAGAGCCAGCTGTCATTGTGGAGAAGGCAGGACCAATGACGGTGACCGTGGGAGACACGTGTGCTATGGAATGCAAGGTGGCGGGCACTCCTGAACTGTCCGTTGAATGGTACAAGGATGGGAAACTGCTGACCAGCAGCCAAAAACACAAATTTAGCTTCTACAACAAAGTCTCTTCTTTAAAGATTCTCTCCATTGAAAAGCAAGATGCGGGCACATACACATTCCAGGTTCAAAATCATGTTGGAAAAAGCAGCTGCACAGCTGTGCTTGACGTTTCAGGTTAGTTCCATGGCTTCCTGGATCCCTTGCAAAGCCTCTTACAGCTTTCCTTCTCTCTAGAGTCTGCTCTTCTCTCCCATCATCCTGAGCCTCTTGCCTTTTCTCCCGCAGACCAAATGGTTCCTCCCTCTTTCACACGGAGACTGAGAGACACCAGTGGGGTTCTGGGGACCTCCTGCATCTTGGAGTGCAGAGTAGCTGGATCATCACCGATCTCTGTCGCCTGGTTTCATGAGAAAACGAAAATCGTCAGTGGAGCCAAGTACCAAACCACATTTTCAGATAATGTCTGCTCGTTGCAGCTGAATTCTCTGGACTCATCCGACATGGGCCAGTACACGTGCGTGGCAGCCAACGTGGCGGGGTCCGACGAGTGTCGTGCAGTGCTGACTGTGCAAGGTCAGTGTCAGACAGCCAAAATCTTACCAAATGCTTCCGAATTCACTCTTGAGTCCGCATGCAAGTGGGCACACATTCAAACATTCTGTTTGTGTGTGTTTGTTTTTTTTCATTGAAAACCACAAGTAGAGTTGAAGTTGATAGGATCCCCTCTTTGTCCTCCTTGTCTGTGCAGAACCCCCCTCTTTTGTGAAGGAGCCTGAGCCTTCAGAAGTACTCCCAGGCAGAAACGTCACCTTCACCTGTGTGATTCGAGGAACGCCTCCGTTCAAAGTTGGCTGGTTCAGAGGCGCCAGAGAAATAGTGAAAGGAGACAAGTGCAACATCTATTTTGAAGACACCGTGGCAGAGCTAGAATTATTTAATGTTGACCTGTCTCAGAGTGGGGAGTATACCTGCGTGGTTTCTAACAAGGCTGGCCAGACATCCTGCACAACTCGCCTCTTTGTCAAAGGTTGGCTCAAGTGTACTTTCTCTTCCAACTTTCTGTATGTTGGCAGTGTAGTCTCTTCCCTGTGCGTAACCACTGGGCTTTGTCGCTCTTCAGAGCCAGCTGTCTTTGTGAAGAAATTAAGTGACCAGGCTGTAGAGCCGGGGAAATCAATCATTCTAGAGAGCACCTACACTGGGACGCTTCCGATTTCAGTCATCTGGAAAAAGAATGGTATAAGCATCACGCAGTCTGAGAAATGCAGCATCGTCACAACAGAGAAAAGTTGCATCCTGGAAATTCTCAGTAGCACCAAAGGGGATGCAGGCCAGTATTCCTGTGAGATTGAAAACGAGGCCGGAAGGGATGCTTGCGCAGCTCTGGTATCAACACTAGGTGTGTGCCCCTTATTCCCTGAAGGGCTCATGTTCTTCTCTTACGATTTCCTGTGCTTTTCTTCAATTCCAATTGCTAACTGTGAGTCTTCTCCTCCAGAACCTCCTTACTTTGTTACTGAACTGGAACCTCTGGAGGCATCCATTGGAGACTCCGTGTCTCTGCAATGCCAAGTGGCAGGGACACCAGAGATTACAGTGTTTTGGTACAAAGGGGACACCAAATTACGTCCAACTCCAGAATACAGGACCTACTTTACAAACAACGTGGCCACGCTTGTCTTCAATAAAGTAACTGTCAATGACAGTGGGGAGTACACGTGCGTAGCAGAAAATAGTATAGGCACTGCCACTTCTAAGACCGTCTTCAGAATTCAAGGTGATGATATTATTTTAGAAATCAATATATTTCTTTTTCTTACTTTGATTCTTATCTTTCTTAAGGAAATTAGTGTTTCTTTCATCTACTGATATCTCAGGTAACCCTCTTTTTTTTCCTACAGAGCGTCAGCTTCCACCTTCCTTTGCGAGACAACTAAAGGACATTGAGCAAACGGTGGGGTTGCCGGTCACGTTCACCTGCCGGCTAAATGGCTCCGCACCCATTCAAGTGTGCTGGTACAGAGACGGGATGCTTGTGCGGGGTGACGAGAACCTGCAGACATCGTTTGTCGATAATGTGGCAACTTTAAAAATTTTGCAAGCTGACTTGAGTCACTCTGGCCAGTACTCTTGCTCAGCTTCCAATCCACTTGGAACAGCGTCATCTAGTGCTCGACTGACAGCAAGAGGTTTGTTTTCATGTCAATCTTTCTCTTTGAAACCCATGGCATCTTGCTGAACTGTCAGAGCAGAAATATCCAATGAGAAAAGCAAAACCAACACTCACCCCCTCTTCCTCTCGTCTTCCAGAACCTAAGAAGTCTCCCTTCTTTGACATCAAGCCTGTATCGATCGATGTTATTGCTGGGGAAAGTGCTGATTTTGAGTGCCATGTTACTGGTGCCCAGCCGATGCGAATCACTTGGTCAAAAGATAACAAGGAGATTCGTCCTGGAGGAAACTATACAATCACATGTGTGGGAAACACTCCCCACTTGAGAATTCTTAAAGTGGGCAAAGGAGACTCTGGTCAATACACCTGCCAAGCAACTAATGATGTGGGCAAAGACATGTGCTCGGCTCAGCTCAGCGTCAAAGGTATCACTGCACAGCTTTTGTGCTCTCCCCACTGGGGCATCGTCTACACGTTTCTTTAAGATGTTTTTTTTTAGTAAAAATGAATGTCTCTAATTTTTAAATGCTTGGGAGAAGCCAACTGGATCATGTTAGCATTTGTCCATTATCAAGGTTGGGGTAACAGTCCTGCTTTGTTTATGCACAGTTCCATTGAAGTTCATGTATCTGTCTGTGTGACCTATTGGTGAATGTGGTTGTGTTGAAATGTGCTCAGGTTCTCTCAGCTCTTCATTCTCTTTTTAAAATCCTTTACCTATTAAGTGACATTCTGATTTATCATTTCTCAATGTTGATCAAATGTAGCTATAATAACTAACGTGTGTGCACTACGCTCATAGAACCAAACTACACAGATAAATATATCGACCGAGTTTTCCACTAAAACAAACAAAAAAAGGTTACTTGATAAAAACAGATTTTACCACAGAATCTTTGGAAAAAATACAGTCTTGATACTAACCCAGTTTAAAGATGCACTTGCGGAAACCTCAGCCGCAAGAAGCAATTTTAATTTATAGATAATTCCTTTGTGACCTTTTTCCCCTTTGGTTTGCCAGAACCACCAAAATTTGTGAAGAAATTAGAAACTTCAAAAGTGGCAAAGCAGGGAGAACCCATTCACTTGGAGTGCACGATCAGCGGTTCCCCCGAAATCAAAGTTCTGTGGTTCCGCAATGACAGTGAACTCCATGAAAGCTGGAAATATAACATGTCGTTCGTTAATTCCGTGGCACTGCTCACCATCAATGAAGCCAGCGCCGAGGACAGCGGAGACTACATCTGTGAAGCTCATAATGGTGTGGGTGAAGCGAGCTGCAGTACGGCGCTGACAGTTAAAGGTTAGACCCCCCAAAGCGGATTCCCTTCTTCCTCTCTGCTTACTTGGATTTCTTCTCAGTTAGCAATGCCATAACTTCAAACAAACAAAGACTAGTTATTTAAGGTCATTTGACATAACCTTAGAATCCTTATATTTACCTTTTGGCACAGACTTCACATATCATACAGTTTAAACGTTAAAGTATTTTAAGAAGACCTGTGCAGTCATCACCACAATCTGTTTCAGAACAATTTCTTCTAGTGCTCATGGTTGTTGGCTCCCCGTGTCTGCTTACCCTTCCCTGCCATGCCCCGAGGTACTTATTAATCCAGTGGCTGTCTCTATAGTTTTGCCTATCCATATTTCAGATGCAGAAAATCACACAAAACACAAACAATGACAAAACAAACTAGAAAAACCTCAATCGAAGAGAACTCAGAAAATAGTAGAAACTGAAACAACTTTAGAGTGAGTCAAAAACAAACATCAAATGATAAGGTGCTGCATTTTAGCCTAACTATATCTGCCATACTATACTTTTCAGTGCCGTCTAACTGATGGCAAGGCAATTCCCATCCCTGGACTGTGGTCAGAGGGGATTCACCAGAGGCTTCATCCATGTGAGGACCCTGCTAATGGATTGGGGGCTTCCATGTCATCCATAGCCTTCTACAAACTAGAAGTTCAGAATTTAAGATCTGATAAATTTCCCTCATTCGGATTGGGATTTTATTATTAATCCTTGAATCACACAGGCTGATGTGCATTTTCCTTGTGGTACTCTTAGAATTCTTAAAGTCATTTTTTACGAGTCTTCGTTTATTCTGTTGGCATAGCATCATAGGATTGCACCAGTCATTCTTAGTGGTTCTTTTTTAAGTATGCAAGAGTTCTTATCTTTTTTCTATTTTTTTTTCTTTCTGGTAGCTCCTCCTCTTTTCAGTCAGAAGCCTTCGCCAGTAGGAGCTCTGAAAGGGTCTGATGTTATCTTCCAATGTGAAATTTCGGGAACTCCCCCATTTGAAGTGGTGTGGGTTAAAGACCGGAAACAAGTTCGAAGCAGCAAGAAATTTAAAATCACTTCGAAAAACTTTGATACTAGTCTGCATATCCTTAGCCTCGATGCCTCTGATATAGGAGAATACCATTGCAAAGCTACTAACGAGGTGGGAAGTGACACGTGTGTTTGCACTGTCAAATTCAAAGGTTTGTATGCATGGGCACAAACAATATGCCTCTCCCTTACGTCTTATCTTACTTAACTCATAATGCATGTGACGACGCGTCTTACAGTTTTTTCCTCCCACCACTCATTTCTTCCATTAGAACCTCCACGGTTTGTGAAAAAACTAAGTGACACCTCAACCCTCGTTGGAGAGGCTGCTGAGTTGCGGGCTGTCGTGGAAGGCTTCCAGCCAATCACCGTGGTCTGGTTGAAGGATAAGGGCGATGTCATCAGAGACAGTGAAAACACCAGGATTTCATTTGTGGATAATGTTGCCACCCTCCAACTTGGAAGCCCGGAAGCATCCCAGTCTGGGAAATACGTGTGCCAAATCAAGAATGACGCCGGAATGAGAGAATGTTCAGCAGCCTTGACCGTACTAGGTTAGTAGCCAAGCCCACCTGCTGAAAAAAATAAGCTGCAAATATTACTCTTATCCAAGAAAATATCACTTGCAGGCTTAATTTTTCTGGGAGGGGCGACTTCATTTTCAATGCAATCTGCTTCTTGTTTCAGAACCAGCCAGAATCATAGAGAAACCAGAACCCATGACGGTCACAACTGGAAATCCTTTTGCCTTAGAATGTGTAGTGGTTGGAACACCAGAACTGTCAGCCAAGTGGTTCAAAGATGGGAGAGAATTGGCAGCAGACAGCAAACATCACATCACATTCATCAATAAAGTGGCTTCACTCAAGATCCCCTCTGCAGAAATGAGTGACAAGGGGTTATATAGCTTTGAAGTGAAAAACAGCGTGGGTAAAAGTAACTGCACTGTTTCAGTCCATGTTTCCGGTGAGTAGTATAAGACTTGACCTAAAGACAGTTTTCTCGGACAATAATATCAGCGTGTCTTTAAACAAAAACTATCCCTTCTTCACATAGATCGCGTTGTGCCTCCATCTTTCATCCGCAAGCTGAAAGACCTGAGCGCGGTCTTGGGAGCCTCGGCTGCTTTGCAGTGCCGAGTGTCTGGCTCGGCCCCGATTTCAGTGGGCTGGTTTCTTGATGGAAATGAAATCATTAGTGGGCCCAAGTGTCAGTCCAGCTTTTCGGAAAATGTCTGTACCTTGAATCTGAGCTTGTTAGAGCCCTCTGACACAGGCACGTACACGTGTGTGGCTGCCAACGTAGCTGGTTCTGAAGAATGCTCGGCTGTTCTGACAGTCCAAGGTCAGTGAGAAGGATGGGGCTGCTGTTCCCTAACACCTCTTCCGTGTGGCTTCAGGCCCACCTAGCATGAATTGTATTTCCTCTTTGTTTAGCGTCTTAGTGCCTTGCTGTTGCTGTTGTTGTTTTCAAGTAGCAGAAGCACTTCTCACTTGGATTTCTTGTCTCTCTTCATCTTGTGCCTGTCCCTCCCTGGGATATCTAGAACCACCCTCTTTTGTGCAAATCCCGGATTCTGTGGACGTTTTACCTGGAACGAGTCTCACATTCTCCTGCGTCATTAGCGGGACTCCTCCTTTCAAAGTCAAATGGTTTAAAGGCACCCGGGAACTGGTCTCCGGGGAGACGTGCACCATCTCCCTCGAAGACTTCGTCACAGAGCTGGAGTTGCTGGAGGTGGAGCCACTGCAGAGTGGAGACTATTCCTGCCTCGTCACTAATGACGCTGGCAGTGCTTCCTGTACCACGCACCTGTTTGTGAAAGGTTGGTTCCCCAGCCCGTGGGTCACGTTCTCATGTTTTTCTCAGTCTTCCCTGTGAGATGGGCCTTTGACCCTCGTGTGTTCTCCTTATAGAGCCAGCCACCTTTGTGAAGAGACTGGTGGATTTCAGCGTCGAGTCAGGCAGCCCCATAGTTCTCGAGGCCACGTATTCAGGCACACCGCCCATCTCCGTAAGCTGGATGAAGAATGAGTTTGCTCTGTCTCAGTCTCAGAACTGCAGCATTACCATGACAGAGAAGTCCACAATTCTGGAGATCCTCGAGAGCACAGTGGAGGACTATGCACAATATAGTTGCCTGATAGAAAATGAGGCTGGCCAAGACAGTTGTGAAGCGCTGGTGTCGGTCTTAGGTGTGTGGTGGTGAACCCCTCTTCCTTACTCTCGCTCCTTCTTGAAGCCGCTTCTTTTCATTGGCGTGACTGACCGATTGCCTTCCCTTTTGCCACAGAACCACCATATTTTATTGAGCCTCTGGAACACACAGAAGTGGCCATCGGAGAATCTGCGACTTTACAGTGTAAGGTGGATGGAACCCCAGAAATTAGAATTTCTTGGTATAAAGAACACACGAAGCTCCGATCAGCCCCTGCATATAAAATGCAATTCAAAAACAACGTGGCCTCCTTAGTCATCAGCAAAGTCGATCACAGTGATGTGGGAGAGTACTCGTGCAAGGCAGAGAACGGCGTGGGGGCCGTCGCTTCTTCCGCGGTGCTTGTTATCAAAGGTGACGGTGGTTTTGTGGAACTCGTCTTTCTGTGTGTTGATAGTTTCACTTCATTTCTTATAAGAAATCCTCGTTTGCCTAGATCAAAACGTGTCTTCTCCTGTAAATAAGGGTTATCTGTCACTTCCTTACAGAGCGCAAGCTTCCACCTTCCTTCGCAAGAAAACTGAAAGACGTTCAGGAGACACTTGGCTTCCCAGTTGCCTTTGAATGTCGCATCAACGGCTCTGAACCTCTTCAGGTGTCTTGGTACAAGGACGGGGTCCTTTTGAAAGATGATGATAATTTGCAAACCTCTTTTGTTCACAATGTAGCAACCCTTCAGATTTTGCAAACTGACCAGAGCCATGTTGGTCAGTACAATTGTTCAGCTTCTAATCCTCTCGGGACGGCTTCTTCCAGTGCCAAGCTCATTCTCTCAGGTGAGTAGGTAAACGTCCCCTCCGTACTGTGCACCAGCGTCAACGCTCTGCGCCACCAAAGGACTGGGGCCACTGCGTGTCCGCTGGGAGCTTGGCAACTAAAGTCCCTGTGTTGGTCTTCCTTCTTTGCAGAGCACGAAGTGCCTCCTTTCTTTGATCTCAAGCCTGTCTCAGTAGATCTTGCTCTTGGAGAAAGTGGTTCTTTTAAGTGCCACGTGACTGGGACGGCTCCAATCAAAGTCACCTGGGCCAAAGATAACCGAGAGATTCGCCCGGGAGGCAACTACAAGATGACGCTGGTCGAAAACATGGCCACTCTGACCGTGCTCAAAGTGGGCAAAGGCGATGCTGGGCAGTACACGTGCTACGCAAGCAATGTCGCTGGAAAGGACTCTTGTTTTGCTCACCTGGGTGTCCAAGGTACATCTTCGAGTACAACAGCGCGTTTCCGCTTTTCTCTTTTCCAAACTTTAAAGCAGAAGAGGGTGGATGTGCTTGAAAGTTACGTTTAAAAGAAGGACCATGTGCTAAGCAGATCGAGGGTCTTTCCAAACAGGGTTACTTCTAAAAATGTTTTGAATTTAAAAGGAAGACAAATACTAAGAGGGGGTGTTTTCAATGGCTACAAATACAAAGGAGAGAGTAAATATATGAGCTTTTTATATAATTCTAAGAGAATTCAAGTGTGAAAGGAGTCATATTAGGACAGACAAATGACTTATTTTGAAAAGGAGGTAGTAAATGAGTGGGTTCTGTCCCTCTAAGGACTAGCAGGCGGACCTGTAGAGGTACTGTCAGGTACCCACTGGGTAGCTGACCACAAGCTCAATGGTTCAAGTGCAACAACTGCTCCACGAGAGAAAGATGAGCTCATCGATTCCCTTAAAGATAGTTTGTTAAAGTAAAAGCTCATTTTATTGGGGGCTCGTACAGCTCTTCTAACAAGTCACACACCAATCGGATCAAGCATATGTGTACCTAGGTTGCCATCCTTATTTTCTAAACATTTACTTTCTCTTTGAGCCCTGGGTATCAGCTCCTCTTTTCCCTTAAAGATGAATAGGCGCATAAGCTCTATGGAGGGTAGGAGCGAATTGGAATCGACTCAATGGCAAGGGGCGGTAAGGGTTAACAGACTCGAGCTACCAAGCCCTTCAAGAGAAACGTAGATCAGTTTGGGGCATCTTCTTGTAAGCTCCTAGCTTTACTCAAGTAATAATGGGAGGTAGGGGCCTGGATAATAGTGTATCAATATTTTTTTCTGAAGCTCACGTTATGGGCAACAGCCTCATCTTTCTGGCATGTTTGTGGCTGCTGTTATAAGAAATCGAATCTAAGTTCAACGAATGAGCAGGTCGAATCCTCTCACCCACTTCAAAGGGAAGTTATGAAGGTTGAAGAAATGCGTATTCAAGGGCTGTATGAGAAAACATGGACATCTTGGCCAATTTTGCTATTTCAGCTCTTCAAATACCTTCCCTTTGCTACCACAGAAACTGCCTCCTGGTGGCTGACACATAGGACAACACTCAAAGGCTGTCATTTTCCGTGGCCCCTCAGAGGGCTGCACTATGTCTTGTCACTGGAGGTGGATGTGTGGATGGATGCGTGGATTCACATCTGGGTTTCTAGTCGTCTTTGAAATTGAATCAAATGAACGTGTTTCCCTAGTCAAAGTCTCTCGGCCAGAGATTCCTTTTTTCACCTTTCCTTAAGCCACAGGTATTTTTTCTGCTCTTTAACCTGTGTTTTTTCTCTCGGTTCCATAGAGCCACCCAGGTTCATTAAGAAGCTAGAACCTTCCAGAATTGTGAAGCAGGATGAATACACAAGATATGAATGCAAAATAGGCGGGTCTCCAGAAATTAAAGTCCTATGGTACAAGGATGAGACGGAGCTTCGGGAGAGCAGTGAAGTCAGGCTGTCCTTTGTTGACTCTGTGGCAGTGTTGGAAATGCACCATCTCCGTGTCGAAGACAGCGGAGAC
Organism: Tenrec ecaudatus; assembly: GCF_050624435.1. Lineage (NCBI taxonomy): Eukaryota > Metazoa > Chordata > Mammalia > Afrosoricida > Tenrecidae > Tenrec > Tenrec ecaudatus. The sequence goes on from NC_134542.1 coordinate 59,794,406, forward strand.
TATACCTGTGAGGCCCGCAACGCAGCGGGCAGTGCGAGCAGCAGTACCTCCCTAAAGGTTAAAGGTCAGTCACAGCTTCCTCTGTCCCCTCTCATTTCCCCTTGTGCTCTCCATTGGTCTTTTTAGATTGCTAAAGGATACAATTTGTCAAGCATTGAATGTAATGCCATCCACCGCACTCCGTGGCAGAATGGAAATTGATTCTTACTTATAATGAATGTTATTTGTTCTTTCCATGATGGATGGAAAATAGACTCTTACTTGTATACTTTCAGAACACATCCAAGTGCTCCTTTCTTCACTAAGTTTCCTTGCAATTTTAGAACCGCCCATTTTCCGCAAAAAACCTCATCCAGTTGAGACGCTGAAAGGCGCTGATGTCCACCTTGAATGTGAGCTTCAGGGGACGCCTCCATTTCAAGTTTCTTGGCATAAAGACAAGCGAGAGCTTAGAAGTGGCAAGAAGTACAAGATCATGTCTGAGAATTTCCTGACGAGCATTCACATCTTGAACGTTGATGCTGCAGACATTGGGGACTATCAGTGTAAAGCCACAAACGACGTGGGCACTGACACTTGCCTGGGTGCCATCACCCTCAAAGGTTAGATGGACTCCGTGCTCATTCCTTCTCTTCACATTGTAGTAGGTGGTTGCCCATTGGCTGGTGCTCCGTTCCCTGTAACAAGCAGTCTCTTCTATTTTTCTTTCTTTCTTTCTTTCTTTCTTTCTTTCTTTCTTTCTTTCTTTCTTTCTTTCTTTCTTTCTTTCTTTCTTCTCTCTCTCTCTCTCTCTCTCTCTCTCTCTCTCTCTCTCTCTCTCTCTCTCTCTCTCTCTCTCTCTCTCTCCCTTTCTTTCCTTTTCGATTTAGTGTTTCCTTATTTTACCTCATAGCCCACCAACTACCCTCTTAGGCAGTTATGCCCATAGATTTTGATTGGCTGAAGATAGCCGGAGTGAAAACAAGATTTAACTCCTCCTGCTTAAGATGAGCCCTCTTATGCCCCTACGCCACCCACCAACAGTGCATTCATGACGTGTCATCACTAGTTTAATTCTTGGCAAGTGTGATTTGAGGAAACTACCCTGAATGCCACATTTTAAAGTCCGGTTGTGCCTGTTTTTCACCAGCACCCCCCAGGTTTGTGAAGACACTCAGTGACATCTCTACCACCGTTGGGAATGAAGTGCAGCTGCAGGCTACTCTCGAAGGCGCAGAGCCAATTTCAGTGACGTGGTTCAAAGACAAGGGGGAGATCGTTAGAGAAGGTGACAACATCTGGATTTCTTATTCCGAAAACACTGCAACCATACAGTTCTCAAGAGCAGAGCCGGCCAATGCAGGGAGATACACCTGTCAGATCAAAAACGATGCTGGGTCGCAAGAGTGCTCCGCCATGCTCTCTGTCTTAGGTGAGTATAAAAACCACGTTACCGTGAACGAGATGCGCGCACCTCATCGAGACTGTGTTCCTTGATTTTCCATGTGATTTTAAAATGTGGATGTAATTCTCACCTCCTGTCAGAGCCTGCAGCTATTGTGGAAAAGCCAGAATCCATCAAAGTGACCACGGGAGATACCTGTACCTTGGAGTGTACAGTCACTGGGACACCGGAGCTCAGTGTTAAGTGGCTTAAGGATGGCAAAGAACTGACAAGTGACAGCAAATACAAAATAAGCTTCTTCAACAAAGTATCAGGCCTGAAGATTATCAACGTGACCCCGAATGACAGTGGGGTGTACAGTTTTGAGGTGCAGAACCCTGTTGGCAAAGACAGCTGCACGGCCTCTGTTCAAGTTTCAGGTGGGTTTGCTTGGGCTTTTGCTTCACTGTTAGCCTAACATACTTCCGGCTTGGCACATATGTGTAAGGAAAACTCCATCTCTTAAAACTCACGTGAGAAAGGAAAGTTTAAAGGGTTTGTTTTCCTTTTCTTTTGGAAGAATCCCCACAATTCAGGGCGGTCAGAATACAACTTACCGTACGTCCTGGATAAGGTGGTCATGCAGGGTTTTCTAACCTCGCTTATGCTGTAGGGATTCTAGCACATCCTGCCTAAACTCTGGCTTCAACTGTGTGAGCCCACAGAGAATTCTTGCAAAGGAGCGAAACAATTCCCTCAACCGGATCATCATTCTCTTTTCAAGCCATTTTGTAACGGTAACCCCGTGTGTTTGCTTTTTCTCACATCCAGACCGCATTGTTCCTCCTTCGTTCACAAGAAAACTGAAAGAGACGAATGGTCTGTTTGGTGCCTCGGTGGTCATGGAGTGTAAAGTCTATGGGTCACCTCCCATCGCCGTGTCCTGGTTCCACAAAGGGAACGAGATCAGCAGTGGACGGAAATACCAGACCACCTTGACAGACAACACTTGTGCTTTAACAGTGAACATGCTGGAAGAATTGGATGCAGGCGACTACACGTGTGTCGCTTCCAACGTGGCTGGTTCTGACGAATGCAGTGCGCCGTTGACTGTGAGAGGTCAGCTAAGCGCCTAGATCATAAAAGTGCATTTCGTAGTCGAGGAAGCCTCTGATTTTCCCAATGCACCAATACTAAGCTCAGTCTCGCCTGTGCTTTTGTGTTTAGAACCACCATCCTTCGTTCAGAAACCTGAGTCCATGGATGTGTTAACTGGGGCAAATGTCACCTTCACCAGCATCGTGAAAGGCACGCCTCCGTTCAGTGTCAGCTGGTTCAAGGGCAGCAGTGAACTAGGACCCGGAGACAGGTGCAACGTGTCTTTGGAGGATTCGGTTGCTGAGCTGGAGTTGTTTGGTGTGGACACATCCCACAGTGGGGAGTACACCTGCATAGTCAGCAACGAAGCCGGCAAGGTGTCTTGTACCACACATCTCTACGTAAAAGGTATGTTTGAATACTCTTCCAAGGGTTTGTGATGTGTACACATATGCTGATCCATTGTGTCTGTAACTGGGGTTGTCTGGCTGAGTTCATGCCTCCTGTGTATTCTGTACAGCCCCAGCCAAGTTCGTCAAGAGGCTCAACGATTACAGCATCGAGAAAGGAAAGCCCTTGATCCTAGAAGGCGTGTACACTGGAACGCCCCCGATTTCAGTCACGTGGAAGAAAAATGGCGTAAAAGTAAGCCCTTCTCAGAGATGCAATATCACCACCACGGAAAAATCTGCCATCCTAGAGATCCCAAGTAGCATGGTGGAGGATGCGGGACAATATAACTGCTACATTGAAAACGCTTCTGGAAAAGACTCCTGTTCAGCACAAATACTCATCCTAGGTTTGTCATGCATGCACAGTCACAGCTTTTGATACACACCGTCCTCTAGGGACCCCCCTTTCATTAACGATGATCTCTTTTGGTGCTACAGAACCACCGTATTTTGTCAAGCAGTTGGAGCCTCTTAAGGTGACCGTTGGAGATTCTGCCTCCCTCCAGTGCCAACTTGCTGGGACCCCTGAAATAGCAGTCTCCTGGTATAAAGGAGACACAAAACTGAGACCCACTGCGACCTACAAGATGCACTTTAGGAACAATGTGGCCACCCTGGTTTTCAACCAAGTTGATACCAATGACAGTGGAGAATATATCTGCCGAGCTGAAAACAGCGTGGGAGAAGTCTCTTCATCCACTTTCCTTACTGTTCAAGGTGATTACTGATTTGTCAAGTGAATGCTTGTGTGTTGCTTGTGAGCTAGATATAAAGTATCAGTAAGGCCCTTCTTCTGGGGAAAATCTGTCCAAACGCTCCATAGTCTTCCTAAATTATGACATCTATTCTTCGCTTCTTATCCTTTGTGACAGTCAGTACCGCGAGTGAAGTAAGACGGCTGATACTTCTGTTGGAAAAGTCCTTAATCATTGGTCTCTGTCATTAAGGCTTTAAGAAAAATAAGTGACCTACGATTCTTCTAAATTCCACCCCACGAGTATCTGCTCAAGCTGTTTTTAAATTATTTTTCTTTTAAAATCTGCCTTTAAACGTGAGAGAATGACTGCATGCATGGAGATAAACCGTAGGCCCTCCATTTCTCCAATGGCCTGAGGAGTTTTGTCCTTGCGCTCCAGGATGAGGGCCTCACAGGGATACTTCTGCTCCCAGAGTCTATACGATTTGCTTTGTTTCCAAATGAATCCAAGAGATGTTAATAGAGAGTGAGATTGAGGTAGAAATGCTAATACCTGTAGGACAACCAAGATGAGACTACTCAGTACATGTTAAATGTTCCAGATTTCTTATTATTGCTCTTGTCCCTTCAGAGAAAAAGCTTCCACCATCCTTTTCTCGGCAATTGAGAGATGTTCAGGAGACAGTTGGATTACCGGTTGTCTTTGAATGTGCCATAAGTGGATCCCAGCCAATCTCAGTGTCTTGGTTCAAAGATGGCAAGCCCTTGAAAGATGGTCCCAGTGTACAGACGTCATTTTTAGATAATGTGGCCACTCTCAATATTTTCCAAACTGATCGGAGCCTTGCAGGCCAGTACTCTTGCACAGCTACCAATCCTATAGGCTCTGCTTCTTCTAGTGCCAAACTCATTCTCACAGGTTTGTGGATTCTTAATCTCCTTCTTCCTTCTGTCATTAAAAGTGTCATCATCACTGAGTTGGAAAACATCACAATTTCCATCAAGTGGGTGGCTCAGAGTATCAAGCCTGAAAATATGTGTGTCTGTTCTACTCGTAGAGGGGAAGAACCCGCCTTTCTTTGACATCCCCCTGGCCCCTGCGGACGCCGTGGTGGGGGAAAGCGCTGACTTTGAGTGCCACGTCACTGGAACCCAGCCGATCAAAGTCAGCTGGGCCAAAGATAACAGAGAGATACGAAGTGGTGGAAACTACCAACTTAGTTACCTGGAAAACACCGCCCATCTGACAATCCTCAAGGTTGACAAAGGTGACTCTGGACAATATACCTGTCACGCGGTGAACGAAGTAGGAAAGGACTCCTGCACAGCTCCGCTTCATATAAAAGGTATCGTTGCGTTTGCGTGTCATACCACAAAATGAAATTGTCTTATGTTGTATCCTAGATATGCGGTTTTTATTATGGCAAGTGAACTTTCGGGCAAATTTTTTTTTAATGTCAGATATATTTCAGTATTTACAATAAAGCAAATTAATAGGTTTCCTTGTTTCCTCCTACGGTTTTTGGAAATGTTATCTGGGCATGCCTCAGAGATGGTGCATGAGCCCTGCAATGAAAGCAAATACAATCAAATGAATATCACAGTAAAGCAAATGACACAAAGGTTTTGGTTTCCCAGTCGAAAGGGGGACAGTGCTCATTGTTGTCTGTCAGGGGTGCAATAGGAGTCCAAACAAAATTGAAATGCCGTGAGAATAATCAGATGTGTCGCTCAGACGTGCTGTTGGAAAGGTAGCACCCGTTGATCGGTGCAGAGCTGACACACTCCTTCCATTTGTTTAAAAAACAGCACTATTGGTGGCATACAATAAAGTGAAGTTGCGTGCAAGGAAGCATGCCTGGACATACATCACACCGAACTCTAAGGCCGGGGACCCCCTCTGCAAACCTCTGCTTCTATAACCAGCCTTAAATTATTCTTACGATTCGCTCAAAAGCCAGAGAATGGTCTCAAAGTTTGTGGAAAGGCCTACAATCTTCTGGAACAGACACTAATCAACTGTGTTGGATTGATTAGCATTGGCTTTTAACAACAACCATAAAAAGACATTTTACCCCTCAAAAAGCTTCCCATTAACATTTTTCTAGATTCCACTTCATCTATCCTTGTAATTTTTTACAGAGCGGCTAATCCCACCAAGTTTCACTAAAAAACTCTCTGAGACAGTAGAAGAAACGGAAGGGAATTCTTTCAAGCTTGAGGGCCGTGTAGCCGGTTCACAGCCCATAACTGTTGCTTGGTACAAAAATAATATGGAGCTACATCCGACTTCCAACTGTGAAATAACTTTCAAGAACAATGCACTGCTGCTCCAAGTAAAGAGAGCCGGCATGGCCGATGCTGGTTTGTACACCTGCAAAGCGTCCAACGATGCAGGCTCTGCTCTGTGCACATCTTCCATTGTCATCAAAGGTCAGTTGGCGTCACAGACCCCCCCCCCTGCTCTGTGTCGCTTCAATGCCTGCTAACTAGGCGTGTCCGTTTCTTGTTACATTTTGACTAAGTAAGTTTCTGCAGTTGTTATAAATATCTATTCTTTAGGTGCCTAACATTGGAGTCTCTCTCTATATATAGTCATTTAATGACAGCCCAGCAAAGTAGTTAACACTTAATAAAATGGACTAAAATCTTACTTTCCAAGTTGTATAGTAAAATTCTCTCAGGTAGAAGGCTAAGCCAACTTTAAACTGCAAGCATATATTTTGCTTATAATGCACATTTGTCCTGAAAATGTTTGAAATTGGTCATTGTGTGAGCTTTACTTATAAGTTATATAATATGCCTTGGTCTATTTACCTCAAGAATAAGTATTAAATGTGAATCTCAAGCCCCAGAACAGATAATAAAGTTTGCTCAGAAGAAATATGATGGATGAAAAGATGGCGCACATAATTATGCAAGAGGTATTTACATAGTCAGGCACACGGAGGCCAAGAAGTCAAGTGTGCTGTTTAAGGAGATCTCAACTTGATACTCTAAGCACAATGGCTTCAGCCAGATAATTCTCCAACCAATGTAACTATTGTCTTCAGAGCATAAAAACCCAGGCACATCATTCTATTCCACTACAGCCACAGACATCTGGTTATAGGAAAAACCCTTAGATGTGTGCTGTAATTTTATACAGTTTTTGCTTAATTAAAAATATCTTTCAATCCCAGAACCTAAGAAGCCTCCAGTGTTTGACCAGCACCTTACTCCAGTAGCAGCAAGTGAAGGAGAATTCGTGCAGCTCAGCTGCCACGTCCAGGGTTCTGAGCCCATTCGGGTCCAGTGGTTGAAGGCTGGCAGGGAAATCAAGCCTTCAGACAGATGCAGCTTCAGCTTTTCCAGCCAAACAGCCGTGCTGGAACTCAAGGATGTGACTAAAGCAGACTCGGGAGAGTACATGTGCAGAGCGTCCAATGTGGCCGGCAGTGACACTTCCAAATCAAAAGTGACCATTAAAGGTACAGACACCTGACGTCTTTTTCAGATCCAGCCAACACTGCATACTTCTTGTCATTTCCATAAGAATGGGATGCAACTTTCTGAAACTTCAGTTAGTGCTCATTTTCGATGTTGCCTTATTTTCTGTATATTAAGATAATTTATTGAGAAGAAAATCAATACATGTTATTTAAATTCGTAATTGGATTTAGTGAATCTCTTTTTTTTAATCTTATGATTAGTGAAGTTTCAAAAGTGATGCTGTAATAATGTGATATACAAATTTTTATACCACTGTTATCGAGTCGATCCTGACTCATACTGACCCCGTAGGATAGAGCAGAACTGGCCTTGTGAGTTTCTGAGACTCTAAGTCTTTGGTGGGCAGAATGGCTCATCTTTCTCTTGAAGCATAGCTGGTGGTTTTTAACTGTTGACCTTGCAATTAGTAGCTCAATGGATACCCCGGGATGCCATCAGGGCTCTTGAATGTGATATAGGTAGCCTGATACTTCCCTGTAGGAAACTTATACTAGCCTAGAAATAAAAGATTTAATACCACTAATATGATTCTAAGGAGCTCTGGCAGTATGTGGGTTATTAGGTCAATACCTAACTGTCAACCTCAAGGTTGATAGTTCCAGCCCCACCAACCCCTCAGAGAAAGATGAGGCTGTCTGCCCCTGGAATAATCATGTGTTGTCTCAGAAGCCCTATATTGAGCCTCTATGAGTCAAAATCAACTCCATGGCATGAATTTGGCGGTTTGAGCGGCCCTTTGTTTAGATTTTGCTTTGTTTTACTATGATTATAGCTCACACTATTACAGTAACCAATAGTGTCCACTTCTACGAAGTGGCTTATCGTCTATAACCGACACTGATCGAGAGTCCTAGATCGCACGCTATGAGTGACACTGGCAAATGACTCCAGCATTTTGAAAATAAGGAAAAGGGAGCCATGATCACAGGTTTCAGGTCATTGTGACCACAGACGGTGTTAACATGTGTGTTCCTCGTCAGACAAACCAGCTGCAGTCCCTGTGGCCAAGAAATCAGCGGTAGATGGGAAGCTCTTCTTCGTGTCAGAGCCCCAGAGTATCCGAGTTGTGGAAAGTGAGTACTTCACCAAACACCTGGGCTTCTCGTTCGAACATTTCACTGATTTCATTTCAGAAGAACTGGTTTTGAGAATGAATTGACTTTGTGTGTGTACGTGTGCGTAACGCTCGTCTTTTCCTTGCTTCGCAGAAACCACCGCGACTTTCATTGCAAAAGTTGGAGGTGATCCAATCCCCAATGTTAAATGGACAAAGGGGAAATGGAGACAACTGAACCAAGGGGGGCGCATTTTCATCCACCAGAAAGGGGATGAAGCGAAGCTGGAGATCAGGGACACCACAAAAACGGACTCTGGGCTATACCGATGCGTGGCGTCTAACAAGCACGGCGAAATCGAAAGTAATGTTAACCTACAGGTGGATGAGAGGAAGAAACAAGAGAAAATCGAAGGAGATCTTAGAGCGATGCTGAAAAAGTAAGTTTAATTTTTTTAAGTAAGTTTTCATGCAAAAAGGGCATCTGTCTAAAAACAAAGATCCATTAGAGCGTCCCTCCAAGATTCCCGATGGTTAACAAACATAGACGTAGAGACCGTGGAACAAAAGCAGATCAGCAAGTTGAAACACACGCATGGAAGATGGCTTCCTGGGACCAGTTTCTCAACAGTCATGAGATAGTTTTAACCATGAGGTGAACATTTACTAAAATTTTAAACAAAAGGAAGTGGCCCACAGGGAAGACTGGGCATTGCTTATGTGTCTAGGTGTGTCATTTTTGTTTCCATATGTAATTTTTGTGCGATTAAAATGGTTTCAAACATTTTTATAATTACCGATAATTTTGATACAATATTTTCTGTCTGTTTGATAAAACCAGACATTTTCAACATAATTATTGAATCGATCTACGTGTAATTTTCATCATCTCTTCCAGGACATATGATATTTATCTCTTACTAACATTTTCCATTAGTGTTATTATTTACTATAATCCTTTCACTGGGCCCTCTGGCTGAAAAGTTTCTAAAATGTTTCTATTTTTCTTGCTTTCTTCTGTATATATTTTTATTGTATATTTTATTATTTATTTTATTTTATTACTTTTTCTTATGGTAAAATCTCTACACTTTGTGACCATGGTCCAGTCTTCATTCCATCTCAAAACTCCCCCCCCCTTTTTTTTTTTTTTTGGTATTTTCTTCACAGGTATCATACATTTTTCTTGAGTAAGGAACACAGAACTGCTGCCTCAGGAGGGGTTTAAAAATAAAGCTTCCTAACCTTCGTCGCTGTTAAATGGTGGTAGATAGTCCTGAAGAAGTGGCAGACCCGTGATTTATGCTGGTTTCTTCCCATGCAGGACTCCAGCCTTAAAGAAAGGCTCTGGGGAAGAAGAAGAAATTGATATCCTTGAACTTCTCAAGAACGTGGATCCTAAGGAATATGAGAAATACGCCCGCATGTATGGAATCACGGACTTCAGGGGTCTTCTTCAAGCCTTTGAGTTGCTAAAGCAGAGTCAAGAAGAAGAGACCCACAGATTGGTAAGCTCTGCGGACTCCCCTTGAAACCTGTGACACACCCCTTCCAGTGGTCCGACCCCTGCAGTCATGTGTGATGACGTGACGCCCCTTGTTCAGCCTCAAGACTGGCCCTTAAACTTTGTCATGCCGCCTCTCACTCAGAATTCATTCATAGGCTTTACTTTCTTCTCCCCAGGAAATTGAGGAAATCGAGAAGTCAGAGAAGGAAGAAAAGGAGTTTGAGGAGCTTGTGTCATTCATTCAACAAAGGCTCTCACAGACGGAGGTACGTGAACTGGGCCCATGGCAAAAGGAGCATGTGAGGATCGGAAACGGTAAGCGAATGAGTGGTGAGCCTGGGCTTTTTGAGTCACCGCTGTCATTTTTTGTTCTTCTAGCCTGTCACTCTGATCAAGGATATCGAAAACCAGACCGTTCTCAAAGATACTGATGCTGTCTTTGAAATCGACATTAAGATCAACTATCCAGAAATCAAACTCTCGTGGTACAAAGGCACCGAGAAACTGGAGCCCAGTGATAAATTTGAAATACGCATCGATGGTGACCGGCACACACTCAGAGTGAAAGACTGTCAGCTGAAAGACCAGGGCAATTACAGATTGGTGTGCGGCCCCCATATCGCTAGTGCAAAACTAACTGTCATCGGTAAGTTTCAAAGAGATGGAGAAAAAGCCCGTGAGGCTAATGTTCTGGGAACACCTTTGCCCGTGGCACTGACCGCACTGTGTATTGTCTCGTACGAGCAGAGCCCACTTGGGAACGGCATCTTCAGGATGTGTCTTTGAAAGAAGGCCAGACCTGCACCATGACTTGCCAGTTTTCTGTGCCAAATGTGAAATCGGAATGGTTCAGAAATGGAAGAATCCTTAAACCCCAAGGAAGGCATAAAACAGAGGTGGAACATAAAGTCCACAAACTGACCATTGCCGATGTCCGAGCGGAAGACCAGGGTCAGTACACCTGCAAATATGAAGACTTGGAGACTTCAGCCGAGCTGAAAATTGAAGGTGGGTGAAAAACTAGGGCATCTGTGTCTTCACCCCGGGTCCCCAGCAAGGGTGGCACAGAATCTCTCCAGCGTGGCCTTCAACCCCATCCCAACGTGCCAGATGTTCTCGTTTCCCTCTCGCAACTCCAAGTCCATTTTTAACAATCTAAAAGAAATGCATTCTAATAAGTGCCAGTTATCTGCCATCGTTCTTTTTGCCCAAGAATGTAGTGAAATCTAGATGAAGGCATAACTTTCTAAATATCATTTCCACTTGAAGTCTAAATTCCATGCTTCTCACCCCTGTGGCGCAGGACTAGGCAGTGTTTTGTTCAGTTGGGCCGAGGGTCTGAGTAGATAACACCTGAGAATTGCCATTTATAAGGCTGAGTCCTAGAAAGAAACCTTGGAAAGGACCAGATATTAAAGTGATCAGTCTAAAGAATTGGGGCTAGTTGTTGTTATTTCATTTATAGGATTAATCTGATTACATATACATTAAATTTTGTGGATGAAATTAATGACATATGTACGTATGACCTTAAAATATTATACCATTGGAGTATCATCTTCCAATTTTCTGAATCTTTGAAGCAAGCCAAAATGTGGGAATTTAGAATCAACAATTTTCCAATCATTGGACTGCATGCATTTCCTGGAGAGCTCCTTGGACCAATCAGACTGATTAGCAAAATTTTGGCTATCATGATAGGGTCCACTTCCAGCTGTCAGTGTCAAGTTTTAGTTGTTGAAACAGAAATATATGACTTCTTAAATACATACATTTCAACCTCCCCAGATTACCTTGATTTTGTTGAATATCAATGCCTGCTCTTGATATAAAGTCCATACATTAAAAGACATCTTAAAATGGTTTTCCAGTTCCAAAAGATCTAATGGAGCCTGCTAGTCATTTTAAAAATAACTACTGATGTTAGCATGATTCTTCTGAAACAAAACCCATCCACATACATGTGATTCTAAGATGTACATGATGCTGATACACATTGAATTCCAGATGTGGAAGCTTTTGCAGAAGGATCCCCTGCACCCATAGTGGGTTGCCCCTTCATGAGTGCCCACAAGTGCCTAGAGAGCAGCTTTAGGACCCTTCAAATGAATCCGCTGATGTCTAGAAGGAGAGATTTCCCATAGAATTTGAAATTAATTGACAGGGAAAGTTAGATACACATTGAATGCTAAACTATTCTAGATCCTGACTAGCAAACTATTTCACTACAGGAAAAAAAATGGGGAAGGGAGAATAAAATTGGAGGTTAAAATTAAATTTACATTTCCTTTATTATGAACGATTTCATTAAGTTTTTTTGAAATTTAATTTGACCTTTGTGTGATAAACACTCTTTGATAATGCTTTCATCTAAGTATCTTAAGAATTCTCTGGGGTTCGTAGAGGACAATATTGGGAGGAGTCTTGTTTTGTTTTTAATTTTATTTTTGAATAGTTTTATTGGCACATACTTCACATACCATACAACTTAATCATTCCGTCATATTAAGAAGGTCGCAGTCATCACCACAATCTTGGTTTTGCATGTTTTACATTTTTATTTGCTAGTGCCTTGGGTGGACGCTGCAGACTTTCAGTATCTGAGGGGAAAGCGCCGTGGAAGAAATGTTGCTGTGCACATTCTAACTCTGAACTTTCTCGGTTTGTGAACAGCGGAACCGATTCAGTTTACAAAGCGCATACAGAACATCGTGGTGAGCGAGCACCAGTCTGCCACCTTCGAGTGCGAAGTGTCTTTTGATGACGCCATCGTAACATGGTACAAAGGACCCACCGAGCTGATCGAGAGCCAGAAGTACAACTTTAGGAACGATGGCCGCTGCCATTACATGACCATCCACAACGTGACCCCGGACGACGAAGGTAACTTACTGAAAAGATAGTTTGCCCTTTGTCAGTTTCTCATACTTCTACTCTTCTCCTGGCAATTCCATGTAGACGACTTTTCTGGGAAAGAGACGTGTCCACATGCACATGCATACATGTCAACAGGGAAATGGTGTGTGCAAGCAGATCCCAAACCAAAGCTCCTGTGATGCCCTCCCTTAGGTGTCTATTCCGTGATTGCTCGACTGGAGCCAAGGGGCGAGGCGAGGAGCACCGCGGAGCTGTACTTAACGACTAAAGGTTCGAAAACACCCAGTTAAAACCGCATTGCCACCTTTGAAACAAAGCAGCCTACCCAGAAAAATGCTAAATACAAAAATATCACTTTTTCTCCTTTTGCAGAAATCAAACTTGAACTGAAACCTCCGGGTAAGTCTTAAAAAAAATAGAATAAAGTAAACCCTTGCTTCTACGACAGTGTAGAGCCCTGGTGGTATAGTGGGTACACGTTGGGCTGGGATCTGAAAGGCCCACAGTTCGAAACCAATAGTCGCTCCCTGGGAGAAAGATGGGCCTTTATACTCCCACAAAGAGACTCCGAAACACCCCTGTCCTATTGGGCCTCTCTGAGTCGGCATAGGACTCCAGGGCAGTGAGTTTGGATTGGTATCTACTGCAGGGCACTTTTGAGAATGACAGAAATCCAAACCAATGTTTTATAAAGGTCTCATTTTCTAGCCCATAAAATTGTATTGAGTAAAAATCCTATTCAGTAAAGATATTTTCAGTAAAATAACAACAAAACTTGACTCTGTGAGATTGGGAAATTAGAGATGGTCTCATTCAGCAAATTCCTAGGGTGAGACCGAAAATGCTATGTTCTTAGAAATTTAATCAGGAAATATCCCTGTTGATGCCATTGCAAACCAGATAACCCTAAGAGCTTTGTGTCCGCATATGAGATGTTGTTAGAAATACCCAATGATCAAACACAACTTAACTCTCTAATGGAGGTCTGTATTCGCAGACGTTTATGCTTATTCTCTATCTCTTGGCAGATATTCCCGACTCCAGAGTTCCCATCCCAACCATGCCTATCAGAGCGGTGCCTCCAGAAGGTAGGAGCAGCGCCATGGCCCTGGGCTTGGAGAAGCCACCTTCTGCCTCTGGGAAGTGACCAGAGTCCAAACACAGCAGGAAGCAGAATAGGCCTGTTTGTGTTATATTCTTGACTGGGTCATTTAATTTAAAAGATGGAAACAGAAAAGCAGTTACAGTTCCTAATCAGGCTACCCTTGTTTATTCTGATATGTCGGTACAATAGCATCTTTGAAATGCTGAAAGAAATGCAGGAGTCTTTCTCAGCAGTCCACAATATTGGACACTAAAGCCAAGACACATTGCTGATAATGGCATTAATTTTCTTCAGAAATCCCTCCTGCGGTTGCTGTTCCGATCCCTCTCTTACTTCCCTTACCTGAAGAGAAGAAGCCACCGCCCAAGCGAATGGAAGGTATTCCGTGTTATCAAACTGTCAACGGCACAAAGTTAACCCCTGCAGACTTTGCAGATGCAATGCATGCTCCCTCCAGTGGTCAGAAGTTGAATTGCCTTTTCAAATGCAAATTCATGTTAACTAAAATGTAGGACACATGATTAAAACTCTGAAAACCGTCAAGTAAATAACACGCTTCCTATTAAAATATTTTATTATACTGGGATCATGTAAGCATTATTGGCAAATTGACTTCATATTTTGTATCTCCCTAACTGCTAGACATGACAATAAAAGAGCTATCAATTTCTAATACAGCTTATTGAAATCCACCATATTAGCTTATATCCAAATTGAAAATGATAGTTCATGGATTTTTCGTGGTTCAAATGTTAACTGTCTGATAAAATCCACTGTTTCATTACGAGACGTGTTATAATATCCTTGAAACATCTGGCTTTTTGTTTGATTTTGAGGCTGAGGCACAAGTATACAGATAAAGGGCTCTTGTATGTGACAGAAGAGAGTCTTGGTGGTGCAGACATTAAAGCCCTCAGCTGCTAACTGAAAGGCCGGCAGCTCTAACCCACCAGCTTCTCTGTAAGACAAAACAATGGCTTCCAAAGATCCACAGACGAAGGAGATAATCCACCGTGGGTCCACTCTGCCCTGTGGGCCTTTAACTGTCAGAATTGACTCCATTAGAGGCCTTGCTTTTGTTTTTATTTTCTTTTACTATACCTGAAACAACAGGAACTGAGTCATGTGTGTCCTCAGTTTTCCCATAGAAAATGTATACTTTCTGAGCCCTAAATCTGGTCCACTAAATTAGCCAACTCCCTGGAGTTCTACAAGCTGTCAGAATTTTGCCAGCATGTCCTGTTAAAAAATTCCACATGCCAAAGTTATGTTTCCCCAAGTCAGTGCTACTGCACAGATTCCTGGGCTTAACATGCTAGTCCCTAACGCCCACTGCAAGGCCCACTGAAACATTTTCACGAGACCGGCTCAGTGCCGGGACACATGTTCATTAATGACATCTGACATCTCTTTGTTCTAGTGAGCAAGAAGGCTGTGAAAAAAGACACCAAGAAGGTCATCGCCAAGCCCAAAGAAGAGGAACTCCAAGGTATGATGACTAGTCAACAGTTTGGGTTTTGTCCCCGGAATTGTGGGGGGGCGCTTGCGAAATGTCAGGACAAGGCACCTCTCCCTTTGCTCCCTCTCATCTGCTTCTCTGGGTCTCTCTTCCCAACTTTCTTCTTGATCCTGTCTTCTGACATCCTCCGCCTGTGACACTCAGTGACAAGTCCTGCAGTCCCTCTCATCTGCATGGCTCCTGCTCTCTCGATTGCATATCAAAATTCCCGGAGGGGGGAGGGGAGCTGATTCAACCACATTAATGTTTATTACAAGGATGTCTTAGAGAGTTTTCAGAAGAAGATTGGGTGATGAAATTTAAACAAACAGTTTAAAGAGTCTGATGGACCACAACCTGGAGGTGAGCCCAGCCCCAGAGACCAACTCTCAGTCACACCCTCTAAACGAATAAGACCAGAGAGGGACATTCCCCTCAGGACAGTCAGCCATCGAGACCAAAAGGGCTGAATCTGCCGCCCACAAAGCTCCGGGGCAGGAAGGGGCGTGAGAGAAGGGTGAATGGAAACAGGGATCCAAGGAGGAAGAGGACAGCGTGCTGCAACATTGAAGGGATTGCAACTAATGTCACGACTTAAAATGTGTGTGCCACGTTCAGTGGAAAAGATTTTCTCTGTAAACGTTCCCTCACGTTACAATTTAAAAAATTAAAATGGAGCACAGAACCTCCTAAAGAAAAAGAATACGCCAGCAGTGCGCAGTCGTGAAACACTATCGAATAAGACGAAATGCAAGAAGCATGAAAATTTCACGAACTTCACCATTAATACCAGGAAAAAAATGAATATATGTGTTAGAATTAGACCTACAGATGATTCGATCTGTTTAAATCATTTTAAATCTGCCAAAACTGAAACCACGCTTCAGCGTGCTGGTGTTTTAGTTAGTAGGCACTGCACAGCAACTCTCTGGTGGCCTGATCTGGGATGACCAGAGCCTGGGAGGGCCCCGGGTAGGGAAAGGTCTGGGATGACCAGAGCCTGGGAGGGCCTGGGTAGTGTGAGGTCTGGGATGACCAGAGCTTGGGAGGGCCTTGGTAGTGAGAGGTCTGGGATGACCAGAGCCTGGGAGGGCCCGGGTAGGGAGAGGTCTGGGATGACCAGAGCCTGGGAGGGCCCCGGGTAGGGAGAGGTCTGGGATGACCAGAGCCTGGGAGGGCCCCGGGTAGGGAGAGGTCTGGGATGACCAGAGCCTGGGAGGGCCCCGGGTAGGGAGAGGTCTGGGATGACCAGAGCCTGGGAGGGCCTGGGTAGTGAGAGGTCTGGGATGACCAGAGCCTGGGAGGGCCCCGGGTAGGGAGAGGTCTGGGATGACCAGAGCCTGGGAGGGCCCTGGGTAGGGAGAGGTCTGGGATGACCAGAGCCTGGGAGGGCCTGGGTAGGGAGAGGTCTGGGATGACCAGAGCCTGGGAAGACCCCGGGTAGGGAG